>NC_088380.1:28302500-33302500 GCF_037993035.2 Macaca fascicularis | reverse complement strand
AGAATGCTTGTGATTTTTGCACATTGATTTTGTATCCTGAGACTTTGCTGAAGTTGCTTATCAGCTTAAGGAGATTTGGGGCTGAGATAATGGGGTTTTCTAAATATACAATCATGTCATCTGCAAACAGGGACAATTTGACTTCTTTTCCTAACTGAATACCCTTTATTTCTTTCTCTTGCCTGATTGCCCTAGCCAGAACTTCCAACACTATGTTGAATAGGAGTGGTGAGAGAGGGCATCCCTGTCTTGTGCCAGTTTTTAAGGAGAATGCTTCCATTTTTTGCCCATTCAGTATGATATTGGCTGTGGGTTTGTCATAAATAGCTCTTATTATTTTGAGATACGTTCCATCAATACCGAATTTATTGAGAGTTTTTAGCATGAAGAGTTGTTGAATTTTGTAAAAGGCCTTTTCTGTATCTATTGAGATAATCATGTGGATTTTGTCTTTGGTTCTGTTTATATGCTGGATTATGTTTATTGATTTGCGTATGTTGAACTAGCCTTGCATCCCAGGGATGAAGCCTACTTGATCATGGTGGATAAGCTTTTTGATGTGCTGCTGGATTCGGTTTGCCAGTATTTTATTGAGGATTTTTGCATCGATGTTCATCAGGGATATTGGTCTAAAATTCTCTGTTTTTGTTGTGTCTCTGCCAGGCTTTGGTATCAGGATGATGTTGGCCTCATAAAATGAGTTGGGGAGGATTCCCTCTTTTTCTATTGATTGGAATAGTTTCAGAAGGAATAGTACCAGCTCCTCCTTGTACCTCTGGTAGAATTCAGCTGTGAATCCATTTGATCCTGGACTTTTTTTGGTTGGTAGGCTATTAATTATTGCCTCAATTTCAGAGCCTGTTATTGATCTATTCAGGGATTCAACTTCTTCCTGGTTTAGTCTTGGGAGAGTGTATGTGTCCAGGAATTTATCCATTTCTTCTAGATTTTCTGGTTTATTTGCGTAGAGGTGTTTATAGTATTCTCTGATGGTAGTTTGTATTTCTGTGGGGTCGGTTATCACCATGATTTTCTAAAAGGATGATACCCAAAAGTAAAAAGAGTCATCTCATGTAGCAAAATAATTTTTTTCTATTAAGCTCTACTCTTCAGAATGGTCCAGGTGGTTTCCTATCACTCAGAAAGCAGCAACAGTTTTCTGCTCTAAACAGAGCTAATACCAAGAGAACAGTCTGCCCCATCACTGTGAGATGCAGGTGACACTGAATGTGTTCTATACCCCCAGGAGAGAAGCAGAAATAGCCGGAAGGGCTGAAAGACCAGCAGAAGCCTCACAGAATGACAGGCAGATGCTGGCAATGGCTGAACAAGGACTGTATGTCAGAGACAACCCTGGGAGCCAGAGAGTAGGTAAAGATGCAGGGGATGCAGAGGATGCAGGGAGGTAAAGAACAAGACCAGGCCAACCCAGTCCTATGGAGCAGAGGCCAGCAAGAGCAGAAGGCCAGAACGGCTGGAATATCCCTCCCCAGGGCCACGTTCCATAGACAGCACATCCCTCTGCCATGCCGCCACCACAAAGGTTTATCCTTCCAAGAAGGGAAGGAGATAACAAGAAAGGGACATAATCATTAACTGGTAGGATTTAAATCCTGGACTAACTGTGTCACAGAATTCTGAGACAATCGTATTACTCTAAATCACCAAAATCAAGTTTCCCACTTCCACTTGAGCTAAATTCATTGAGATGGTATTAAATTGTTTCCCCATGCCTCATTTTGAGCCTGTTACTCTCAAAATAAAGGAAGGTTGACTGACAATCTATTAGCAGAATGCCAAGAAGATGTCTATCTCTGCTGACATCAAACATTAGGCAAAACGAAGATACACACTGTCTAAGCACCCACAGATAGGATAGCGGACAGCTTGTTAATGTTCACTTGAGGTCACCTGCAGCTGATCATTAACCTAATTCAAAAACATTCCAAAAAATTAAATGAGCTAGAACTTTCCTTAGGGAAGGGGGCTGAGAGTGCAAGAGATGCAACTCAGGACTAGTATTTTTAACCATGTGATTACAAAATATTAAAAACAAATATAGATACTCCTTCAAGCCAACTTTAAATCATCCCATTGCTTTTTTATTATGGAGCCTTTAGGTTTAGCATCTATAAAACACCTTCAATGAATAGCAAACTATTGAGAAACAACAAAAAGAAACAAAACAAAATATTCTCTTGGAATCCCTCTTCACACCTATAAGGACATCAACATTAACTCAATATTAACTTTTTTTCCTTTTCAGTCCCTACCTCGCCCTGACATGCTTGCTCTGTTATAAAGTCAGACTACATTTATCTGGTTTCTATGAAGGAATGTGCAAATTGATCTCCTGATTCTTTTCTAAGATCCCCATCTCACCCCCAGTGTGAACAAAAAAGCCTAGAGGTCCAGAGATTCTAAAATCAAGTTTCTCCTCAACCCTACCCTGAATGGGAAAAAATTTTTATGGGGTCCTCCATATTCTACCCATGCAGTTATCAGAGAGTTTTCAGATCAGTAGCCAATGCTGTTGTAATGCGTGGACCAGCCGTCTTGCGGGATAATCAAGTGTTGAAAATTTGAAAGTATAAAACCTAGTAAATTCGTCAGCCTTTCTATCTTTCCTTACTTCAGATTAGCTATCCTCTGTGTCATTCAAGAGTTACTGCAGAAAATTGAAACCACCATAGTTATTTCAAACAGAAAGGACTTTAATACGAAGATTTAGATGCTTAAAAATAATTGGCAGTTGTTTTGTATTAAAATACTAAACTCCCTTTCTACCCCTCCCAAACTTTCTTACATGATTCCTATTTTTCTTAAAGTTCATTTCTATACATTATTTTAGCATAAAACTTCTGTTTATTACTTCTACTGGCATTTATTTGTTCAGTGCTCATGAACTGAGCTCCTGTTTTGCATCAGGCACTGTGCCAGGAGTAGGAATGTGTTTCCATGCCAGCAAATTCTAACAGGTGGGGATGGGTGCCAAATTTCCAGAGTTAATATTATACCATTCCCAGAAAATGTGTTTAATTTTTACTATATTTCCCAGTCTGCACCAAATTAACTTAATTATAATTATAGGCGTAACCCATTTTTTTAAAAACAGAAATGAAAGTTATATGGTGACTATATTGTTTAAAATGAACTATTTACACTACAGCTTTTGAAAAAATGATTGGAAAGACTGGAGGAGCGGAATTGGAGATCTCGGCTAGACTTTTAGCCTCAAGGTCACACCACCATGGTTGCAATTTCAAGATCAGGAACCTACTGCCACAACATCCAGCCCTACTGCCAATGTCACAGCTGTCCGTTCCTCTCCAAGATGGTGGCTGAATTGTAAAACACGACTGTGGGTCCTTCGAAAACTCATGCCCACATCAGCTGCCACTGCCACAAGGACAAAGGTCTTCCTCCCTTCTGCTTTCCAAATGTCTCAAGAGGAAGTAAGATGCATCAAGTACCCTAACAGCAAGGGAATCTGGAGAGTTTCATTTTTAGCATTCCCAAACACTGTGTTGTAAGAGGAACACAGAAGGGAATGAAATGGGTGACAAATCTCAATGCATCATATCAAGCCCACTCCCAACTAATAATAATTCATAACTTGATAAAACTATGTAGATGCTGTGAGCCTTTCGATGTGCAGAATGATAAGATGCCATTGATACATAAGTAATATGTCTCTTCCCTGCACCTCACTTTATTCCTGACCCTTACACAAATCTGGCCCTCACCCCTTTCCTAACCTTCATCCCATTCCAAAGTCTCACCCATTCCTGACCTTGACTTCATCCTTAACCTCACCTTCACTTCACTCTTAAATACTTATCTGTTCTCTGAATTTCACCCAATCACTGTCCCTCGTTCTTTCCCTGAGTCCCACTTTAACCCCCACTGTCTTGGTCCATTTAGTGTTTCTATAAAGAAATACCTGAGGCTGGGTAATTTTTGTAAGAGACAGGATCTCACTGTCACCCAAACTGGAGTATGGTGGCATGATCATAGCTCACTGTAGCTGCAAACTCCTGGGCCCAAGAGATCCTCCAGCCTCAGCCTCCCCACTAACTGGGGTTATAGTCACACGCTGCTGTAGCTGGCTAAATTTTTTTTTTTTTTTTTTTTTTTTTTTTTTTTTTGAGATGGAGTCTTGCTCTGTCACCCAGGCTGGAGTGCGGTGGTGCGATCTCGGCTCACTGCAAGCTCCGCCTTCCGGGTTCACGCCGTTCTCCTGCCTCAGCCTCCCAAGTAGCTGGGACTACAGGCGCCCACCACCTCACCCAGCTAATTTTTTTGTATTTTTAGTAGAGATGGGGTTTCACCGTGTTAGCCAGGATAGTCTCGATCTCCTGACCTCGTGATCCACCCGTCTGGGCCTCCCAAAGTGCTGGGATTACAGGAGTGAGCCACAGCACCCGGCCGCTGGCTAATTTTTTTTTAGAGATAAGGGATCTTGCTATGTTGCCCAGGCTAGTATCGAACTCCTGAGCTCAAGCAATCCTCCCACCTCAGCCTCTCATATATCTGGAATTACAAGTACAAGCCACTACATGGCTGGGTAATTTATAAAGAAAAGAGGTTTATTGGCTTATAGTTCTGCAAACTGTACAAGAAGCATGGCATCAGCATCTGTATCTGGTGAAGGCCTAAGGCTGCTTCCATGCATGTCTGCAGTGGAAGGAAGCTAGTGTGTGCAGAGAGAGATGTTCTCTGGTGAGGAGGCACCATGGCGAGAGCAAGAAAGAAAGGAAGGAGGTGCCAGACTCTTTTAAACAAGCACCTCTCAAGGCAACTCACAAAGTGAGAACTCACTCATTGCTGTGAGGATGACACCAAGACATTCATGAGGAATCTGTCCCCAGGCCCAAACACTTCCCACTAGACTCTACTTCTAAGATTGGAGATTGAATTTAATGATAGACTGGATAAAGAAAATGTGACACATATATACCATGGAATACTAGGCAGCCATAAAAATAGATGAATTCATGTCCTTTGCAGGGACATGGATGGAGCTGGAAACCATCATTCTCAGCAAACTATCACAGGAACAGAAAACCAAACACCACATGTTCTCACTCATAAGTGGGAGTTGAACAATGAGAACATATGGACATATGGAGGGGAACATCACACACTGGGGCCTGTCAGGGGGTGGGAGGCCAGGGGAGGAATAGTATTAGCAGAAAAACCTAATGTAGGTGACGGGTTGATGGGTACAGCAAATCACCAGGGCACATGTATACCTATGTAACAAAACTGCACATTCTGCACTTGTACCCCAGAATTTAAAATATAATTTAAAATTTTTAAATTAAAAAAAATTTTAAAGAAGTTAAGCCAGATATTTTCCCAATCATATAAAAAAAAGTTAAACAGATCTTTTCCCAATCTCTTTTGTTCTTAATCTGTAATGGGTGGATATAGAAACTATTTTCTTCTGTGAATTCTTCAAGCACTTTGAAGATAAAAGTGTCTTATTGTTTCTATCAAAAAAAAAAAAAAACCCATGAGGTTTGGGGGACAAACATATACAAACTACAGCATTCCACCCCCGGCCTCTCAAATCTCATGTCCTTCTTACACTGCAAAATACAATCATTTCATCCCAATAGTCCCCAAAAGTCTTAACTTGTTCCAGCAGCAATTCAAAAGTCCAAAGTCTCATCTGAGACTTAAGGCAAGTTTCTTATAGTTTGTGAGCCTGTAAAATCAAAAACAAGTTATTTATTTACAAGACAGAATAGCTGCATGGGTATTAGGTAAACATTCTCATTCCAAAGGGGAGAAATCAGCCTAAAGAAAGGGGTAACAGGTTAGACATTAAATCTTAAAGCTCCAAAATAATCTCCCTTGACTCCATCTCCCCTGTCCTAAGAACACTTATGCAAGGGGTGGATTCCTGAGGCCTCTGGCAGCCCTGTCCCCACATTTTGCCCATTGCAGCTCACATGGCTGTCCTCATGGGCTGGAGTTCAATGTCTGTGGCTTATCAGGCTAATGGCGCACACTGATGGTAGCTCCATAATTCTGGGGTCTCAAGGACAGCAGCCATTCTCCCAGGGCTTCACTAGATAGTGCTCTACTGGAACGCTCTTTGGGGGCTCCAACCCCACATTTCTGCTCAGCATTGCTTTAGTAAATGTTCTCTTCAGGAACTCTACCCCTGTGGCAGACATCTCCCTTGGCACCCAGGCTTCCCATATATCCTCTGAAATCTAGGTGGAGCTGCCACACCTCTACCGCTCTTGCATTCTGCACATCTGCAGACTTAATGTCACAAAGTCATCAAGGCTTACTACCTGCACCCTCCCAAGCAGCTGCCTAAGCAATACCTGGGGCCCTTTGAGCCTTGACTGGAGTCAGAGGGGCCAATATGCAGGGAACAGCATCTTGAGGTGGCACAGGGCAATGGTGCTGGGGCCTGACCCCTGAAATCTTTCTGTCCTCCTAGGCCTCTGGGCCTGTGATAGGAGGGGCTGCCTCAAATATTTCTAAAATGCCATAGGAGACTTTTTCCCTTTTAGCCATGCAAATCTCTCTAGCAAATGGCATCTCAGCTGCACCTTTGGATTCCTCCCATGAAAATGCTCTTTCCTTCTCTAACACTTGGCTAGGCTGCTAATTTTCCAAATTTTTATGCTCTCCTTCCCTTTTAATTATAAATTCCAACTTTAGGTCACTCCTTTGCTCTCACATCTGATAATAAGCTGTTAAAAGCAGCCATGCTACTTCTTGAATGCTTTACTGCTTACAAATTTCTTCCACCAGATACCTCAGTTCATCACTCTCCAGTTCAGCTTTCCACAAGTTGCGGGGCATGGACACAATGCAGCCAAGTTCTTTGCTAAGGGGAAAAAAGGGTGACCTTTGCTCCAGTTCTCAATAAGTTCCTCATTTCCATCTGAGACCTCATCAGCACGACTTTTACTGTTCTATATTTCTGTCAGCATTTTGGTCACAACCAAACTTCTCTAAGAAGTTCCAAACTTACCTTCACTTTTTTATCTTCTCCTGAGCCCTCCAAAATCTCCCAACCCAGTTCCAAAGCTGCTTCCACATTTTCAGGTACCTCTATAGCAACACCCCACTCCTCAGTACATATTTTCTGTCTTAGCTCATTTAGTGTTACTGTAAAGGAATACCTGAGGCTGGGCAATTTATAAGGAAAAGAGGTTTATTTGCATCCCAGTTCTGCAGATTGTACAAAAAGCATGGTGTCAGCATCTGCTTCTAGTGAGGGCTTCAACCTGCTTCTACTCATGGTGGAAGGCAAAAAGGAGCTGGTGTGTGCAAAGAACATATGGTGAGAGAGGAAACAAAAGTTGCAGGGAGGTGCCAACCCCAGCGGCCAAATTCTGGGAAGGTTGTTCTTCAAGAGACAATTGTATTTCCTGCAACCTGACTTCCCAAAGCTACCTTGGCTTATGTTTCCATTTCTGAGCCTTGTCTCCAGCATCCTGCCAATTCTGTGAGGCCCTAGTATTCCTTTTCTGGCTAAGATACCTGAGTAGGTTTCTCTGGCTTACAACCAAGAGTACCATTCAAAACAGAAACTGGCACCAGCAGATGTGTTGTAGGCAATAGACCCTAAGGAAAACGTGAGAAAACTGGGGTTATCTAGATATCTAGATAAACTGGGGCAGAATGAGTCAAAGTCTCATTAATATTCAAATGATAGGAATCTGGAAGTTCATAGTATATAGTAGCAAGATGGCCAATGAATTATCACCGACGGACATCTGAAATAACATGCCCATGTGAAGCAAAACTTTTTGATACTGTCTTCCTGCTTCCAAAGAAGAATATAAAAAATGTGAGAAATTCAAGATGTAGTGATGGGATAGCTGCTTCTCACAGCACTGAACTTCTCTTTAAAAATAGAATAACAAGGCCAGGTGCAGTGGCTCACACCTGTAATCCCAGCACTTTGGGAGGCTGAGGCGGGCAAATAACTTGAGGTCAGGAGTTCAAGACCAGCCCGGCCAACATGGTGAAACCCCGTCTCTACTAAAAATACAAAAATTAGCCAGGTGTGATGGTGCATGCCTGTAATCCCAGCTACTCGGGAGGCTGAGACATGAGGATCACTTGAACCCAGGAGGTGGAGGTTGCAGTGAGCTGAGATCATGCCACTTTACTCCAGCCTGGCAACAGAGCAAGACTCCATCTGCTCCCCTCCAACCCCCCAAAAAAAAAATAGAATGACAAGTTCAAACCCTTGTCTTTCTCACTCAGACGTAAACTAAAACAAAGAGATTCTTAATTCTCCTGGCTTCTTAATTCTGAAGTAGCCAGAAGGAAAGCAAAGTTTGGGCCTGCTGGTTTCTGATTTGCAACTGTAGTTGAAAATAATGCCTTTTAAAGTCACCTATATGAAAGATAGGAATTGACTGGTAAAGAGTGGCAATCTGAGAATATGAATAGGGGCATATGAGAGGATTTGCAGTACTTGGAGCCCCTCAAACTCTCCATGCCCACTGAGCCTTTCTTGATTCCAGGCCACTTCTTTCTACATTTAGGGTCAGATCCTGGATTTCCCAAAAGGCTCCATTAAAAAGCCAAATTTGAAGAGGCTGACTTAAACACAAAAGAATTATAGTACTTTACTAATTTACATTAGCAAAAACCTCAGGAATGTATATGAGAGTACATTCTAAGGATCTTCAATTAAACAAGAAAAACTTTTAGATTTCATTTTTAAGTGGGATTAAATTTAATGGTATGGGTACTGGGGTGGTCAATTTTATATGTCAACATGGCTGGGCCATCATTCCCAGTTATTCAATCAAAACTAATCCAAGTGTTGCTGTAAAAGTATTTTGTGATGTAATGAAAATCCATAATCAGTTAACTAAGTAAACGAGATTATTTTAGATAATGTAGATAATGTAGATAGATAATGTAGATAATCCTAGATAATGTAGATAGATAATGTAGATAATCCTAGATGATCTGAGTGGGCTTGATTAAGTCAGTCGAAAGGCCTTAAAAGCAGAACTGAGGTTTTCCTAAGGAAGAAGAAATCCCACCTCTTACCCATAAATTCCAGCCTGCCATTCTTGATGACCAGCCCTATGGAATTTGGACTTACCTTGTCAGCCTCCACAATCATATAAGCTAATTCCATGTAATATATCTCTTATATCTTTTATTTCTTTGGTTGAACCCTGATTACTACAGACACCCTCGCCCAAGAATCTGGATTCAATGTGCCAGCTCAAGCACTTCTTAGTGGTTCTAACAGTTTGCTCCACTATTAAACTATGGTGACTGGCGTTAAACAAAGTTTGAGGTGACAGAAATCCACTGGTGTAATGCAGAAAATGCATTCTAAGTGCATCATATCCCTAGCCTTCAGATCACTTACCTATGGTAAGGCCCATTATAACAGGCTGCTTAAGCTGTGCAGAGCTGGAAATGGGCAGCTGCTGTGCTATTGCCTGTCTGGAGGTGGCCCTGAAACACAACAGTGAGAGGCACTATTCACAATGAGCAGAGCTTTAGGCCATACACCTGTTCACCAACTTTATGTGGAAAGAGAAGTGGCTTAAGGTAAGAACATACACTGTTATCCATCTCTAGTGAATAGGAACTGTTTCTGATCCTCCTTCGTGACAAGAATGGCCACAATCCATGTACTTACAGCCTTGTTCATTTGCTAGCGAAGATACCCACATATGACACAGCGGCTGCATTGGGAGATACTACCTGGTTGAGTTTTGGTAGCTGTAATCTTCCAGGGAGTTTATGTAGTGGCCAAATCTGTGAATTAAATGGGAATATTAGGGAAACCATGACCCCTGCATCCTTTAGGATACCAATCCATGCTGTTTCCTATGACAATGTAATACTCTTTTGGCTGGGGCAGTGAGCAACCGACAAAGACTTTCAGGGATTTCCCCACTATGGTGTTCTTGGCTCTCAAGCCAGAGAGCCTCAAGATCCAGTGCCACGTACATTCTCCCAGCTGCTGCTAGTACATGTTGGTGAAATCCCCTAATTCCCTCAGGGTTGAGTCTCTAGCCTTCCTTAGCAGACCCAGCACCTCCACAGCTGAGTTATATTGTGATTAAACCCTAATTAACAGGCTGGGAGCCGGGATATGAGATAGGGGTAGATCCTGCAGGAGTTTCATATTGTCTTGCATGGAAGAGGCTTCTACATTGTCTTCAAGCAAGGATGGAACACAAGTCCTTTAACAGCAAGTGGTTTGCTTTTTCTGCAGCTTACAAGGTTCACAGGGATATGGAGATTCAAGATTTTCTAATGCATTGACCCAGATGTCCCCATCCCATGTCATAGGGTACCACTCCTTCCAGTCAGGACCCTAACCTTGGTGTCACAGACTTTCTAATACTGAGAATTCAACCTCATCTGTTGTCATATTATTCTTATAATTACACACTAGGCCCAACCCTCAGGTTTTTCTGCCTTCCAGTTGAGAAGTCTTTCTGTGCTACCAGAGAGGCCCTCTGTCTTTCACACTTAGCCTTTCCTTAGTGATTAATGCCCCCTGCCTCCATTGTCTGTAGTCTTACTCCATTGCGTTAATTGCCTCCCAGAATAGCCATTCAGTTCCACAGTTAATTACTACTTCCCCCAAACTTCTCAAACACCGGTGGTATTTCCCCTACCTCTGCATTTTTTTCTGCAGTCCATGGCTGGATTCTTTTCTGTTGGTATCCCATCACGTACACCAGCAGTGAAAGTTTTAATGAATGCACCGCTGCAGTATGACAGGGTCTACCAGTGTTTCACTCCCACTAAGGACGCTGTCCTCAGTAGGACTCAGCTGGCAGGTGATCCCGATGCAAAATCTTATTCTAGGATCTGTTTCCTCATACCATTCCTGGCACCAGCTGCCTTAGATATGGTCCTCGGGAAGCATACTCTGAGAAGAGATACACATGTAGGAAGTTTATTGGTGAATGTTCTCTTGTTCTACATGTGTGGGGGAGTGAAAACAGGAGGATGAGGGAGAGGGAGGGATGAACTGCGATGTAGTTCCCACCAAGAGCTCTGGAGCTAGAATGGCCACCTTTGAGGCATGGTGTGCAGACCCTTATAGCTTCATGTTGTAGGCTAACCCCCAGAGAGGGGTGTGATCTTGGTGAGGTGACTTCCTTCACCTGAGCACAGTTCCTGGCGAGCAACTCAGCTGAGAGCCCTTAGCTACCAACATTTCCGGCAACTAAGGGAATGAGTGCTTCTGTGCTAAAGAGAGGGCCTAGGCACCACAACACATACAACTAGGGAAACACAATTGTGTTGCATAATTGATTGCAATTGAAATGATCTCTTCAATTCCAGTGGGGATGGAGGAATCCAAGATGTTAGAGATGATGGAGTTCAAGAAGCAGTATTCAATCAGAGGTAAAGTCAAAGCACATGATGACTCTTATACAGGACTAGCGTGAGGCGATTAAAGCACCTAGGACACAAAATTTAAGGAAGTGTTCACTCTCAAGGTTGTGCAAGAGAAGGGCTTGGCACTTCTCATACCCTAGGAGTGCAGGCCTCCTTAAGTTTTCTATCTCAGAAACCTTGATTGCCTCACCCCCCACCCTCAACTTCCTGCTATTATAGACAATGAGTTATCATTGTAATCAAAATGGTCTGACCCACATGGAACTTTGGTGATTTTTAATAGATTATTTAGTCTGTGGAATAAATATGTAAAGTGAGACTGCTAAGGTTCTACTTGATTTGAATAAGAAAACACCAAGTCCTAAGAATACCCCAAGAGTAGCAACACTTTGCCCAATTTCCAGTCCTGAATACTTCACGGACTCAGTGAAGGATTAATGAAGAAAAATCTGGGTTCCATGGAGGAATGACTAAACCTGACATAACACCACAAGTGGGTACCATGATTCTTCCTAGTCTTCTCCAAAGGGGCCTATAGCTACTCATCAGTGTAACCTGGCACTAGAAGAAAAGGAAAGTACCCAAATATTTGGAAAACTATTGTATGCCAACTCTAAGGTAACACCAACTCCCAGAACTCCCAGGTTATCATTGCAGTCTACCAATCACAGTAGAGATAACAGAAGACATATGATACTGACTTTTTTTGACAATATCCACCTCACCAGAGGTCCAATGGGACCACTACAATATCGCATGATTGCTAAAAATATAGATACCCTCATCAACTCAAGAATACTTGCGTTGGCTTCCTGACCCAAGGAGTAAGGACTATTTTAGTCCTATTTTACTCCTTGTTTTAGTAGACAGGACCAACAGGAAACTGTATGGTTTCTCCTCCCTTCCAAAGCAATAAACCAAAAGCAATTATCCATCTCTAAGAAATTACATAGGTCAGAGCCTGTTAGGAGAAAAGCTGAGTGATGGGAGAGAAGCTGAGGCAGGGCTTGCATGTCTTCTAGAATTGCTGGCTCCTTGCTTCTAGTACTCCTGTTATCTCAAGTAGCCATATGTTTCTCATTCACTTGATAGACCATTTCCTTTCAACCCCCACATCTGCAGCACCTGTTTCTTTGAGCACCAATAAATAGTGTGGGCTCCCAGAGCGCCAGGCCTTCGCGGCCTGCCCACTCGCAATGCCCCCTGGTCCCACTTTCTCTCTCAAACTTTTTTTCTCATTCTTTTGACTCAGCCAGACTTTGTCGCCCCCACGTCCTGGTGTTGGGCCTGATCACCCCAACATGAGCCATCATGAAATATTTTATTTATGCAGGGAAGGAGGATGATTTCTATTACATGTCCACCTATATGTCCAATTGGCTAGAATGAAAAAAGATTTGTATTAGAAAAATGATAATGAATATTTGATTTTAATCAGGTGGAGACAGCATTTGTAGTGTCTAAACAGATCTGGGCAAACCAAATCGTCCCTGAAACCTGTTAGGCAACTATTGATCTATTGTCCTCTTCATTGTTAGCAACTTTAACTGGGCACATTGCTTGATGTGGGCCAATGTGAATAAGGATGAGATTTGAACAGCAATGCTGTGTGTAACTTCCAGAAAGGTTTATTAAAGAAATCAAAGTTAGCTATTTTCCTCTTTCCTCCTTTCTGCCAATTAGAAGGTAAACATCACGATTGGAGTGCTAGAAGCTATACTGAACCAAGAGACAAGGATCACACCCTAAATACAATGAGGCAATATCAGCCCTGGATAGCCTAGCTCAAGATTTCTTTTATGAGAGAAAATAATAAATTTATTTTTGTTTATCCCACATTTTGAGTTTCTCTGTTATATGCAGCTGAACTTAATATCAACTGGTGCGATGAGAGAATGTTAATGGTATGACTCAATTGTCAGAGTTCTGGTAGAAAATATTTGAATATTGAGACAGAAACATTTGGGAAAGAAGTTTATTAATAGACACGTTGAATGGGCTCAGAGTCTGGGAACATTTGTGTTCTGTGTGAATGCTTAACAGAAATTTCCTTCCATGGAGGAAACTCTTAATTAGTCAGACGAGAAAGATGACCTGCTCTGTCTGCTTCCTTCCCCAGCTACTCCATTGCTATTCAAAGGATTCAAAAACAAAGTGCATAGTGGCAGGAGTGGAGTTTCTGCAGGAGTTCAACAAAATACTTTCCCTTGGCAAAACTGACTTAACTACTACCACTACAAGTACTGATTTTGCCAGAAGCAGAGACCAACCCTAAACTCCCCATTCCTTGGGTGGACCACCGTTTCCTTTGGGTAATGATGTATTTTCACCAAATCTACCCACAATGCTTCTGCCAGCTGCACCATCTATGGAGTTACTTTCATGGTATTATATACATCATTATTTATGACCAAGGAATTAATTTTACAGTGAAAAAAGATAGGTAATAATCTTGTGCCCTTGACATTTGCAGCTTTTATTGTGTATTCACCATTAATCTGAAGCAGCCGGTTTTAAAGAATATAGGATGGCCTATAGCTATTAAAGTTTCAGTGAATATATGTAACTGTTGCTCTCACAGCCAGAATACAAGGATCTGGAATCAAGGGACAGAAATTGGATTGTCACCTTTTATTAGTACTCCTACTGACCCACTTTCCAAATTTCTGCTCCCATCTCTGTGACTCTGGGTTCCACTGGCTTTGAACCCAGGAAGGAATGATTCCACAGTCAACGATGGCTATACTCAGGATCCTCATGCCAGTTGGAAGAGAAACAAAAACAGAGATGGATTCTAAATTGGTGAGAAGGGTCGATCCTGACTCTCAAGGAGAGCTAGGTATGCTGAAATCCAGCAGGAGCACGAAGGAACTATGAAGAGAATCCAGAGGCTCCCATCAGATGCCTTCTCACATGACCATACTGTTAATGGTGGAGGGTGTGCAGGTTCTTGGCGTGTTGAACAAAGATTTGGACAAAACACACAAAGCAAGGAAGGAATAAAGGGATTTATTGAAAATGAAAGTACACCCACAGTGTGGGAGCAGGACTGGAGAGCATAGGGTCTCAAAGGCCCTGTTACAGAGTTTTTGTGAGTTTAAATACCCTCTACTTGGGGTATGTCCTATGTAAATGAAGAGGATGAAGTAAAGTTACAAAGTCATTTACTTGGTGTATGCTCTATGGAGAGGAGATTTCCTGTTTTATTTATTTATTTGAGATGGAGTTTTGCTCTTGTAGCCCAGGCTGGAGTGCAATGGCTCCATTTCCGCTCACTGCAATCTCTGCCTCCCAGGTTCAAGGGGCCTTTTGTTTCCTGCCTCCAGACCCTGTTTTCCTGCCTCTGTAAGGGTGACACAAAGATAGTAGAGACCAGGCGCAGTGGCTCATGCCTGTAATCCTAGCACTTTGGGAGGCTGAGGCAGGAGGATCGCTTGAGGCCAGCGGTGCAGGAGTTTTTCTTGATCCCTTCATTGAACTTGCAACCATTTACTAAGACCAAGGCATTCAACCTCTTGAGGGAGGGAACACAAAGCGGCCAGTGGGATCCCGCACTCGCTGGCTCAAGTACTCCCTCCTGCAAGAGGTTGAGCGCCACGGGGGCCAGTAAACGGGGCACCCCCATCACAAGTCCGACGAAGGAGTCAAGAAAAACTCCTGCATCATCTGGGGGCTTGCCCGGGATTCGTCAGAAGGGTGAGTAAATGCAGATCCGTCTCTTCACTTTTTTCCCAAGACTTCTTGTCCTCAGACTTTCCTTGAAGACAGATGATGCACCGAATCTCTCTGAGTGGCCAGTTAAAGGCAAATGGGACAGCTACAGAGGACAAGATGTGACTCTGCCACTTCTCTTTCTTTCGGGAGAAAGGAATATTAGTTTGTTTCCCTTCAAGGAGGTCTAGCAGTCGCGTGGGACCGGGATAAGTTCCTGGGGCAATGCAAGTCGTCTGGCTGAGGCCACTCCTCCGTGTTGCTGGAAAGCCCCTAGCCTGACTCCCGTTCCCGACCACCCATTAGGGCATCGGCCAAGACCCCCAGACTTTTCTATGTGTCCTTCCTTCCTTCTCTCATGGTTTTGAAATGGCTCCTATCTCTTGTTTTATAATGTTAAGGGTGTTGCTGTAAACTGCAGAAATAAATCTAGGTAGAATATGTCTTTGACCCAGCCATTCATTAGTTATGCAAATCAGAACAATTCGATTTCCATCTGTTCTTAGAGGTGCCTCCCCACCCAAACAGCCACAGGTGCACAGGACAAACAGATGGGCGGAGGGCAGCTCCTCACCCCACCCGCTGCCCCACCGGCTGGGGTGCATGGCCCTGTCCCCGGCATGCACGCTGCACCCGAAGACCGTGCGGGCTGAGAGTGAGCTGCAGTCCCCGCGGGGGCCCCAGGGCAGTCTTGGGAGCCCTGCGCGACCGGCTGGTCATCATTGCCCATTCTCTGCCCCCTCCTCCCGACACGTTCCCACGGAATCCGTCCTCCCATGACTGAGGAGTCCAGCTCTGTCTGAACCCAGAGGAGGACACAGTGATTAAGGGCCTTTTCCTGTTAAAGGAACCCATTTGCATAGAGCAAGAGGTTTCTTCTCCAGGCACCATTTCCCTTCCTTGCACTTAAGCTGTTTTTTGTGTGTTTGTTTGTTTGTTTTTCCTTTTCTCCGCCTTGTCAAGAGTTAACACAAACCCTGCAAACACAGGGGACTTTTCTATGGGAGAGGGTTTTCTTTTTCCTATCTTAACACTCTGCTTGAGATAGGGAAGGAATGGAGGAGCGACCCGCTGACTTCTGGCGGTGAATCCATGCACACCCCAGACACCTGTTTGTCCCAAACTCAATCCCAAGCTTCAGGCAGGTTGAAGCCCTAGAAAGGAAAACTAGATCTGAGGGATCCAAAGGCAGGCAACTAAGGAAGATAGACGGCGTGAGTGGGCAAGACTAATTCCTGCTGATTAAGCCCCTGTTTCATGGATGGAGGTCATACTATTATCCATGGCATAAGTGAGGCCCAAGGAACTCGAATGTTACCAACAGTGTGGGGGATAGACAGCGCAGGTAAATGTAAATAACTCCTGCCTTCTAGGCCCTTCTGCTTCATGGATGCAAGTCACACTGGCACCCATGGATGGCATCCCATCTGGGTCGCCATGACTCAGGGATGGAAAGATGGAAGAGAAAGGGGGATACCCTTTTCTCTCTCCCTTACACACCCCGGGTTTTTGCTGAGAGAATGGAACTCAGGAACACCTATTTCCCTCTCTCTTTCAGATGGATAACCAACCATCTTCACCATCTTCAGTCTGTACTCCTCTGGAGTGTATCCTGAGTCATTGGGATTGCTTTGACCCTCAAACTCCGGAGGGAAAAAAAATGTCTCATAGCCCTTTGCACAAAGGTTTGGCCAAATTATGATTTGCAGGAAGGACTGGCTTGGCCTCAGGAGGGAATCATTCATTTCAACATTATCCTGCAGCTGGATCTTTCCTGTGAATGCAAGGGCAAAGGGTCTGAGGCCCCATACGTGCAGGTTTTCTTTACCGTGCAGGGTAATCCAGACCTTTGCCAACATTGTAGGATTGATCCAGGCCTCCTGTTTGCTATCTCAGGAGAGGCTGCAAGGGACAATCCCAGGGAACAAAAGAAACAAACCCCAGAGGCACCTCCAGCAGGGAAGCTAACTCCCTTTGGTCCTGCTCCTCCAGGTCCACTTCATCCTCCCTATCCAGTTCCTCTTCATTCTCCCTATCCAGTCCCTCTCTCTCTCTCTCTTTTTCTCTTGCCCCCTCCCAGAAATCTTCACTCTAGACAGGCCCCATGTCTCACTCCTGCCCCTACAACAGATGCCTAGTGAATATGGTTCCAGTAAGGTCCAGGTCCTCTTCTCTCTACAAGACTTAAGGCAAATTAAGAGGGATCTTGGCAAGTTTTCAGATGACCTTGACAGGTATATAGAGGCTTCCCAGAATTTAACCCAAGTATTTGAACTCTCCTGGAAAGACACTATGTTACTTTTGAATCAAACCCTGACTGACACTGAGAAGCAGGCTACTCTGCAAGTGGCAAAGAGATTTGGGGATGAGCTTGTATCTCATATAGTATCAGGGAAAGGTATAAGCCTTATCCAATCGGAAGGGAAGCAGTACCATTAGATGATCCCAGATGGGATCCCAGTGATGGAATGGGAGAGTGGAAGAGGAAACACTTTCAGGTGTGTATAATGGAGGGCTTAGGAAGGACCAGAACTAAGCCTCTCAACTACTCCAAACTGTCCATGAGAGACCAGCGATTTTGATGCGAATCCCACTGCCTTCCTGGAAAGGGTAAGAGAGGCCTTAGTAAAGCACAGCTCTGTATCTCCTAATTCAGTCGAGAGACAACTAATTTTAAAGGATATATTTTATTATTCAAGCAGCCCTTGATATCAGTAGGAAGCTGCAGAAACAAGTCATGGGACCAGACAGTACTTTAGAGAACCTCCTGAAAGTGGCCACCTCTTTTATAATAGAGATAGGGAGGAAGCCTGGGAGAGAGAAAAGAGACACAAGATAAAGGCAGAGGCTTTAATGGCTGCCTTTTAAGCCCAAAAACTCCAGAATCCCCGAGACGCATCTGCTAACTGTTACAAATGTGGTAAGCCAGAGCATTTTAAAAAGGGCTGACCCGACAGCATAAGGAAGCCACTTTGACCTTGTCCAATCTGCAGTGGGGATCACTGGAGGGTGGACTGTCCCCAGAGAAGCAGGTCACGTCACCAGGTCCAGAGCCAATCTGCCAATGGTCCAGCAGGACTGACGGGTCCTGGGGCTCCTCTTCCTGGCTCTGGTGGTCCAGACCACCATTACCACACAGGAGCCCCAGGTAATTCTGGAAATTGAAGGGAGGAAAGTAGATCTCCTTCTGGACACCAGAGCTGGTCTCTCAGTTCTCTCCAATCCGGGCTCCTCCTCTCTTAGCATGTCCATGAGGGGTTTCTCAGGAAGGTCTTTAACCCAATATTTTTTCCAAGATGCAACCCCTTTGTTTTAGTTGGGGAGACCTCTTGTTCACTCATGCCTTTCTAATTATGCCTGAAAGCCCAACTTTTCTGCCGGGCCCAGATATACTGGCCTATATGGGGACCACCATCCTGATGGCCCCAGGACAAACTCTTTTTCTCCACCTAGTGGAGACCAACATTAACCCAGAAGTTTGGGCAATTCAAGGGAAAACTGGCCAAGCCATAACCACTATATCAGTTGGGATCCAGCTTAAGGATCCCACCTCCTTTTCTAACCAGAGACAATATCCCCTGAAACCAGAGGTTAGGAAAGGACTAGAAGCCATCATTGATAACTTGAAGATGCAGGGCCTCCTCAAACCCTGCAACAGCCTTTGTAATACCCTGATACTGGAGGAACAAAAACGCAAATGGGAAATGGAGACTGGTCCAGGACCTCTGTCTCATTAATGAGGCTGTGGTTCCAATTCACCTGGTGGTTCCCAATCAGTATACCCTGCCGGCTCAAATACCTGAGGGAACTAAATGGTTCAGAGTTCTGGACCTAAAGTATGCCTTTTTTCTGCATACCATTATACCTTGACTCCCAGTATTTGTCTGCATTTGAGGACCCCTCTAACTAAACCACCCAACTAACCTGGGCAGTGTTACCTCAGAGATTCCAAGACAGCCCCCACGTGTTTGGGCAGGCATTGTCCAAAGACCTCTCTGAGTTCCTTTATCCTCAGGTTAAAGTTTTACGATACATAGATGACATTCTCCTCTGCTCCTCACCTGAGGAAATCTCTCAGGAGAGCAGTAAGGCTCTTCTTAGTTTTCTGGCTAACAGAGGATATAAGATTTCAAAATCTAAAGCTCAGCTCTGTCAGACTACAGGGAAGTACCTAGGTTTGGTGTTGTCAAAGGAGACCAGAGCATCGGATGAAGGAAGGATTTAGCCCATCTCCTCCTTTCCCCTCCCCAAAACCCTGAAGCAACTGAAGGGATTCTTTGGCATTGCAAGATTCTGCAGTCTATGGATACCTGAGTACAGTAAAATAGCTCATCCCTTATATCAACTAATAAAAGAGACTCAGGAAGCTGAAACTCACTCCCTAATTTGGGAACCAGACAGTAAAAAGGGTTTTGACCAACTAAACCAAGGCTTGCTTAAAGCACCAGCCCTTGGTCTTCCCATATGGAAGATGTTTAATCTTTACATGTCAGAAAGGAAAGGAATGGCCCTGGGAGTTCTAACTGAGGCCTGAGATCCAGCCCAGCAGCCTGTAGGCTACTTAAGTAAGGAGTTTGATTTGGTAGCTAGAATATGGCTGGCCTGTCTCCAGGTAATTGCAATGGTAGCTGGTACCAGAAGCTACTAAGTTAACCATGGGAAATAATTTAAACATTTATACCCCCTCATAATGTGGCAGGACTGCTATTTTCTAAGGGGAGTCTCTGGCTAATGGACAACTGCCCCCTTAGATATAAAGCTCTTCTTTTAAAGGGATCTGCAGTCCAATTAAGAACCTGTCCCGGCCAGGCGTGGTGGCTCATGCCTGTAATCCCAACACTTTGGGAGACCAAAGCAGGTGGATTGCCTGAGCCCAGGAGTTCATGACCAGCCTGGGCAATGCAGCGAAACCCCATCTCTACTAAAATACAAGAAATTACCCGGGTATAGTGGCATGCTTCTGTAATCCCAGCTACTTGGGAAGTTGAGCCAGGAAAATTGCTTGAACCCGAGAGGCAGAAGTTACAGTGAGCTGAGCTTGCACCGCTGCACTCCAGCCTGGGTGACAGAGTGAACTCCATCTCAAAAAGAAAAAAAAAGAACCTGTCCTTCCCTAAACCCAGCCACCTTCCTCCCCGGGGAAACAGGCGAGCTTGAACATGACTGCGAACAAATAGTAGTGCAAACCTATGTGGCCCGAGAGGACCTCAAGGAAACGCACTTAGAGAACCCATACTGGAGTCTCTTTATGGATGGAAGTTCTTTTGTAGAACAAGGGATCCATAAAGCAGGGTATGCAATAGTTACCCTGAATAATATGGTTGACAGCACATCTCTCTCCTCGGGCACAAGTGCTCAACTAGCTGAGCTAATTACCTTCATGAGTGTGTTTGAATTAAGCAAAGGGAACTCAGTTAACACTTATACTGATTCTAAGTATGTTATCCTAGTCCTCCATGTCCATGCCACTATCTGGAAAAAGAGGAACTTCCTCACACCTAACAGGACTCCCATTAAATACCATCAGGAAATTAATAGACTATTATCCTCGGTTTTCCTCCCATGGGAAGTGTCAATAATGCATTGTAAAAGCCACCAAAAAGGGATGGATAAAATAGCTGAGGGAAATAGGTTGGCAGACAAAGCAGCTAAATAGGCAGTGAGAGGGCCCCAGATTTCTGATCCATTTGAAGCCCCTCTGATCTGGGGACACTCCGTCAGAGCACTAGAACTTCAATATTATCCTGCGGAAATAGAATGGCCACCTCTCAGGGATACATCTTTCAGTTCTCAGGATGGCTACAATCAGAGAATGGCAAGCTTCATCTACCAGCTATCAGCCAATGAAAAGTTCTTAAAATCCTTCACCAAGCCTTCCACTTAGGTAAGGATAAAGCCTATCAATTAGCCCAGATATTGTTCTCAGGTAAAAATCTGCTCCAAACAGTCAAACAGGTCGTTAATGCTTGCAAAACTTGCCTTAAAAGTAATCCCCTCAATTGACGGCTTCTGCCCCCTGGAAACACAGAGAACAAGAGGTTACCTGGGTGAAGACAGGCAAATGGATTTCACCCATATGCCAAAGACCAGGGGTACCCAGTACCTCCTAGTATGGGTGGATACCTTCACTAACTGTTTAGAAGAATTTCCATGTCAGAGAAACCTCTAAGGTGATAAAAGTACTAATTAATGAGATAATCCCTCACTTTGAACCCCCTAAGAATCTCCAGAGTGATAATGGTGCCTTGTTCAAGGCAGCTGTCACCCAGGGGGGTCTCAAATGCACTAGGCATACAATACCATCTTCATTGTGCTTGGAAACCACAATCCTTGGGAAAGGTAGAAAAGGCAAATGATATTATCAAAAGGCACTTCAGAAAACTGTCTCAGTACACTCATCTCCCCTGGACTACCCTTCTTCCCATAGTCATACTACATGTTAGAGACTCCCTGTCAAAGCTAAGTTTGAGTCCCTTTGAAATGATGTATGGACAGCATTTTCTCACCAGTGAGTTCTTGCTAACCTGAGAAACCTCTGATTTGGTTAAACATAACTTCTTTAGCCCATTTTCAACAGGAACTGAAACAATTGTTAGAGGCCCAATCCCATGAACTGGGGCCACCTTTATTCAACCCAGGGTACCTAGTACTGGTAAAGGTATTTCCTTCCTTTTCTCCCTCTATAGACCCAGATTGGGAGGGGCCTTATACTGTACTCCTTTCTACTTCTACAACAGTAAAGGTGATGGAATAGATTCTTGGATTCGTTATACTTGAGTAAAGTCCTGGGAAGCTGACAGAGTTACCTCTGTTGACCCAGAAGAGCATCCAAAATACCAGTGTGAAGAAATCGGGGACCTCAAGCTAAAAATTACAAAAGGTAAGTGTAAATAATTGACCTTCCATGGATATCCCCTTTATAGTCTTGCCTATGCTTGCTGTTCTTACGTTCATTCTGTTCTTCACCACGAGGCATCTTTACCAAGGTTCCTTTAATCCTGAATGCCCATGGGAATAAGTACTCCTATAAACAGTTATCTTTCTTCTAAAGCTTAACTGCTCCCATACAAGGTTTAATTTCATTCACCGGATGAAACAAATTGAGGCACAATAATGTTTTCAGAATGATTAGTATATAGTTCACTTCTTATTTCTGTAATCTTTGGCACTAGATTCTTTCCTTTTAACCCCTCTTTGTATAATACACACACTTGATCCATGCATACTGCACTTGTAAAACTTGTTTCTTCTTGCCTAGAGGCCATTAAACTTCAAACAGTCATGCAACCGGAGCCTCAGATGATGACTCCCTTTTATGGGGGACCCTTAGGTAGACCTCTGAGGGAAATCTGACTGCTGTTTTCCCCAAAACAACACCCTCTGTCAGCAGGAAGTAGCTAAGATCAGTCATCACTCCTATTCTAAAAGAGGCAGTTGGATGTGCCTCTTTAGAGGGGGTAATGATAGAGGCAGGAGGCAAAAAAACTCTAGGCAGACAAGGGCATATCCCAGGCAAAACCCCACCTTCAAGTTAAAAAGCCTGAAGCCCACGGCCCAAAGTGAGAACTTCTATTTCTGTTTGCCTTCTCTCCCAATTGGTTCTTTCTGAATAATGTCATTTTAACAATCGAATTTGCCTTCCTTAAAACTACCTATGGCCTGCCCCAACCCCGTCCTGTGCCTCCAAAGACCTCAGACTCAGTCAGTAGAGAAAGAGAAGCAGTTTGACTGAAGAGAGGCAATGTAACTTCAGAGGGACAGCTGGACTTTGGAGGAGAGATGACTTAACTTCAAAAAAGAGCTGGCCAGAGATGGCCAGACTTTAGGAAAGATTACCTGCTCATCCCATCCCCTCTCCAGCTTCCCTCTCCACTGAGAGCCTTCTCCAATGCTAAATAAATTGATCTACCTCCACCTTCCCTCAAGTGTCCATGCAACCTCATTCTTCTTGGATGCTGGACAAGAGCCTGGGACCCATCAAGTGTAGATACCCGAAAAAGCTGTCACACCAGCCCTTTGCTCTTGCTGGTGGAGGGCAGCCGTTCCACACTATGAGGCAAGGGGCCACTGAGCTCGTAACACAGCACTGTCCACAGATGGTGAAGCTAAGGGAGCATTGTAACACCCCCTCTGGGGTTTCAGGGGTTGAAGGCACCCCCACATGGGTGCCACCACAGAGCCTACATGGAGCCTGTTCCTGCTGGTGTCCAAAGCAGCTGGCCAGATCCCACACTCACTCGCTCACACACTCCCTCCCACAAGAGGTTGAGCACGGTGCATCGAAAAGCTTATCCACCACAATCAAGTCAACTTATCCATAGGATGCAAGGCTGATTCAACATACACAAATCAATAAATGTAATCCATCACATAGACAGAACCAATGACAAAAACCACATGATTATCTCAATAGATGCAGAAAAGGCCTTTGATAAAATTCAACATCCTTTCATGCTAAAAACTCTCAATAAACTAGGTACTGATGAAACATATCTCAAAATAATAAGAGCTACTTATGACAAACCCACAGCCAATACCATACTGAATGGGCAAAAGCTGGAAGTACTCCCTTTGAAAACCAGCGCAAGACAATGCCCTCTCTCACCACTCCTATTCAACACAGTATAGGAAGTTCTGGCCAGGGCAATCAGGCAAGAGAAACAAATAAAGGGTATCCAAACAGGAAAAGAGGAAGTCAAATTGTCTCTGTTTCCAGATGACATGAGTGTATATTTAGAAAACCCCATCATCTCAGCCTAAAATCTCCTTAAGCAACTTCAAAAAAGTCTCAGGATACAAAATCAATGTGCAAAAATCACAAGTATTCCTATACACAAACAATAGACAATCAGAGAGCCAAATCATAAGTGAACTCCCATTCACAATTGCTACAAAGAGAATAAAACACCTAGGAATTCAACTTACAAGGGATGTGAAGGACCTCTTCAAGGAGAACTACAAACCACTGTTCAGGGAAATAAGAGAGGACATAAACAAACGGAAAAACATTCCATGCTCATGGATAGGAAGAATCAATATTGTGAAAATGGCCATACTGCCCAAAGTAACTTAAAGATTCAACACTATTCCCATCAAGCTACCAGGGACTTTCTTCGCAGAATTAGAAAGAACTTTAAATTTCATATGGAACCAAAAAAGAACCCATATAGCCAAGACAATCCTAAGCAAAAAGAACAAATCTGGAGGCATCATGTTACCTGACTTCAAACTGCACTACAAGGCTACAGTAACCAAAACGCCGTGGTACTGGTACCAAAACAGATATATAGACGAATGGAACAGAACAGAGACTTGAGAAATAACACCACATATCTAGAACCATCTGATCTTTGACAAACCTAACAAAAACAAGTAATGGGGAAAGGATTCCCTCTTTAATAAATGGTTCTGGGAAAACTGGCCAGCCATATGCAGAAAACAGAGACTGGACCATTTCCTGATGCCTTATACAAAAATTAACTCAAGATGGATTAAAAACTTAAATGTAAAACCCAAAACCATAAAAACCCTAGAAGAAAACCTAGGCAATACCATCAGGACATAGGCATGGGCAAAGACTTTGTGACTAAAACACCAAAAGCAAATTCAGCAAAAGCCAAAATTGACAAATGGGATCTAATTAAACTAAAGAGTTTCTGCACAGCAAAAGAAACTATTATCAGAGTGAAGAGGCAACCTACAGAATGGGAGAAAATTTTTGTAAGCTACCCATCCAACAAAGGTCAAATATCCAGAATCTATAAGGAACTTAAACAAATTTACAAGAATAAAACAAACAACCCCATCAAGAAGTGGGCAAAGGACATAAACAGATGCTTCTCAAAAGAAGACATTTATATGGCTAACCAGCATATGAAAAAAAGCTCATCATCGCTGGTCATTAGAGAAATGCAAATCAAAACCAAAATGAGATACCATCTCACACCAGTTAGAATGGCGATTATTAAAATGTCAGGAAATAACAGATGCTGGTGAGGCTGTGAAGAAAGAGGGACACTTTTACACTGTTGGTGGGAGTGTAAATTAGTTCAACCATTGTGGAAGACAGTGTGGCAATTCCTCAAGTATCTAGAACCATAAACATTGTTTGACCCAGCAATCCCATTACTAAGTATATATCCAAAGGATTATAAATCATTCTACTATAAAGATACATGCACATGTATGTTTATTGCTGCACTATTTACAATAGCAAAGACTTGGAACCAACCCAAATGCTCATCAATGATAGATTGGATAAAGAAAATGTGGCAAATAAACACCATAGAATACTATGCAGCCATAAAAAAGAATGAGTTCATGTCATTTTCAGGGACATGGATGAACCTGGAAGCCATCATTCTCAGCAAGCTAACACAGGAACAGAAAACCAAACACCACATGTTCTCACTCATACGTGGGAGTTGAACAATGAGAACACATGGAGGAGAACATTCACACACTGGGGACTGTCAGAGGGTGGAGGACAAGGGGAAGGAGAGCATTAGGACAAATATCTAATGCATGCACTCCTTAATACCTAGATGATGGGTTGATGGATGCAGCTAACCACCATGGCACATACCTATGAACAAACCTGCACATTCTGCACATGCATCCCAGAATTTAAAGTAAAATAAAAAGAAAAAAAAGAAGTTGAGCGTGGTGAGCCAAGTAAACGGGGCACCTTCATCGCAAGTCTGATGAAGGGGTGGAGAAAAACTCCTGCATCACCAGGGGTTCGAGACCAGCCTGGGCAGCATAGCGAGACCCCATCTTTAAAAAGTAAATTAGTTACTTTTGATAAAAGACAGGGGAGACCATCAGAACCCTGGAACACTGGCAATATCTGGCTCAGATCTCCATGAATCAAAAGTTTTCTGTCAAATCAGTGGGTAAAGACACTGGCTAGACACAAAGGGACCATGGCATGGTGAAGTTTCCTAAGCCCAAACACAGTCTGGTATGATTTAGCTGTGTTCCCACCCAAATCTCATCTTGAATTTTAGCTTCCATAATTCCCACATGTCATGTGAGGGACCCAGTGGGATATAATGGAATCACAGGGGCAGTTTCCCCCATACTGTTCTTGTGGTAGTGAATAAGTCTTGTGAGAGCTGATGATTTTATAAGCGGTTTCCCATTTCACTTGGCTCTCATTCTGTCTTGTCTGCCACCATGTAAGACATCCTTTTTCCTTATGCCGTGATTGTGAGGCCTCCCCAGTCATGTAGAACTGTGCATTCATTAAACCTCTTTTTATTTATAAATTACCCAGTCTCAGGTATGTCTTTATCAGCAGTGTGAAAACAGACTAATACAGTAAATTGGTACCCATAGAGCGAGACGCTGCTGTAAAGATACCCAAAAATGTGGAAGCAACTGGGTAACAGGCAGAGATTGGAACAGTTTGGAGGGCCCAGATGAAGACAGGAAAATGTGGGAAAGTTTGGAACTTCCTAGACTTGTTGAATGGCTTTGACCAAAATGCTGATAGTGGTATGGACAATAAAATCCAGGCTGAGGTAGTCTCAGATGGAAATGAGGAACTTGTTGGGAACTGGAGTAAAGGTGACCCTTGCTATGTTTTAGCAAAGAGAATGGTGGTATTTTGCCCCTGCCTTAGAGATTTGTGGAACTTTGAACTTGAGGAAAATAATCTAGAATATCTGGCAGAAGAAATTTCTAAGCAGCAAAACATTCAAGAGTTGACTTGGGTGTGTTAAAAGCATTCAGTTTTAAAAAGGAAACATAGCATAAACATTCAGAAAATTTGCAGCCTGACTAAGCAATAGAAAAGAAAAACCCATTTTCTGAGGAGAAATTCAAGCTGGCTGCATAAATTTGCATAAGCAACAAGGCGCCAAATGTTAATCACCAAAACAATGGGGAAAATGTCTCCAGGGCATGTCAGAGACCTTTGTGGAAGCCCCTCCTATCACAAGCCCAGAGACCTAGGAGGAAAAAAATGGCTTCATGGTCAGGGCCAAGGAACCCCCCACTCCCCACTCTGTGCAGCCCAGGGACTTGATGTCCTGTGTCCCAGATGCTCTAGCTGTGGGTAAAAGGGGCCAAGGTACAGCTAGGGCTGTGGCTCCAAAGGGTGCAAGCCCCAAGCCCTGGCAACTTGCACATGGTGTTAAGCCTACAGGTGCACAGAAGTCAAGAATTGAGGTTTGGGAACCTTCACCTAGATTTCAGAGGATGTATGGAAACACCTGGATGTCCAGGCAGAGGCATGCTGCAAAGACAGAGCCCTCAATGGAAAACCTCTGCTAGGGCAGTGTGGAAGGGGAATGTGGGGTTGAAGTCCCTACACAGAGTCCACACTGGGGCACTGCCTAATGGAGCTGTGAGAAGAGGGCCACTGTCCTCCCCAACCCAGAATGGTAGACCCAACAACAGATTGCATCATGTGCCTGGAAAAGCCACTGGCACTCAATGCCAGCCCATCAAAACAGTCAGGAGGGGGGCTGTACCCTGTAAAGCCACAAAGGCAGAGCTGCCCAAGACCACGGGCATTAAGTGTGACCTGAATGTGAGACATGGAGTCAAAGGAGATCATTTTGGAGCTTTAAGATTTGACTGCCCTGCTGGATTTCAGACTTGCATGTGGCCTGTAGCCCCTTTGTTTTGGTCAATTTCTCTCATTTGGAATGGCCATATTTACCCAATGACTGTACCCCCATTATATCTAGGAAGTAACTAACTTGCTTTTGATTTTACAGGCTCATGGGTGGAAGAGATTTGCTTTGTCTCAGATGAGACTTTGGATTGTGGACTTTTCAGTTAATGCTGAAATAAGACTTTGGGGGACTGTTGGGAAGTCATGACTAATTTTGAAATGTGAGAATATCAAACTTGGGAAGGTCCAGGGGTGGAATTATATGGTTTGGCTGCATCCCCACCCAAATCTCATGTCAAATTGTAGCTCCCGTAATTCCCATATGTTTTGAGTGGGACCCAGTAGGAGATAATTGAACCATGGGGGCAGTTTCCCCCACACTGTTCTGGTAGTGAATAAGTCTCATGATATCTGGTTATTTCATAAGGGATTTCCCTTTTTGCTTTGCTCTCATTGTCTCTTGTCTGTGCCATGTAAGACATCCCTTTCACCTTCCACCATGATTGTGAAGCCCCCCAGCCACATGGAACTGTGAGTTCACTAAACCTCTTTTTTTTTTTTTTTTTTTTTTTTTTTTGAGATGGAGTCTCAC
Source organism: Macaca fascicularis (assembly GCF_037993035.2). Taxonomy (NCBI): domain Eukaryota; kingdom Metazoa; phylum Chordata; class Mammalia; order Primates; family Cercopithecidae; genus Macaca; species Macaca fascicularis. The sequence goes on along the minus strand of NC_088380.1, from coordinate 33,274,193 downwards.
TCTGTAACCCAGGCTGGAGTGCAGTGGCGCCATCTCAGCTCACTGCAATTTCTGCTTCCCTGATTCAAGCAATTCTCCTGCCTCAGCCTCCCAAGAAGCTGGAATTACAGGCACCCACCACCATGCCTGGCTAATTTTTGTATTTTTAGTAGAGATGGGGTTTCACCTTGTTGGCCAGGCTGGTCTCAAACTCCTGACCTCAGGTGATCCACCCACCTCGGCCTCCCAAGGTGCTGGGATTACAGACATGAGCTACTGTGCCCAGCCTAAACCTCTTCTGCTTTATAAATTTCCCAATCTCAGGTATGTCTTTTTCAGCAGCATGCAGACTAATACACAGCCTCCTGATTTGGTACAGATATGAGGGTTCTAATCTCTACTCATGTTTCCATCTCACTCTGTCCACTATATATAGTTTACACAATTTCCATTTTTTCTGTCTGCTTACTCCACTGTTACATTTAGGGTGGGTTATGCTGATGACTTTACATTGTGGTCCATCAGTTGTGGATTATTATGTTGGATCATCATTGACTTAGAGAAATAATGGACTCTATCAAGAAATCCTGATCCAGAAGCTAGTATCATAACTGATATGGTTTGGCTGTGTCCCCACCCAAATTTCATCTTGAATTGTAGTTCCCATAATCCCCACATGTCATGGGAGGGGTCCGGGGGGTAACTGAATCATGGGAATGGGTTTTTCTTGTGCTATTCTCATGATAGAGAACAAGTCTCATGAGAACTGATGGTTTTATAAAGGGCAGTTCCCCTGCACATGCTTTCTTGCCTGCTACCATGTAAGATGTGCCTTTGCTCCTCCTTCACTTTTTTCCATGACTGGGAGGCCTTCCTGGCCATATGGAACTGTGAGTCCATTAAACCTCTTTTTCTTTATAAATTACCCAGTCTCAGGTATTTCTTCACAGCAGTATTAAAATAAACTAATACAATAACCAATGTGATTTTGAATATTCTTCCTTAGGTAAAAAGGAGAGTGCATTGTTAGTTACACGAGGAATTTTATGTTAGGCAGATGAATTTTTGATTTGGGTATATAGTATGGGTATGCATGAAAATTGAGATGTCAAAGTGATGGTTGCCATGAATATTGGTCAGGGTTATTCCCGGAATGCTTCCTTCCCAAATACAGGTGGCATTCAGTGCTCTGCCTCCCTCTGTGGAAATCAGGTCAGTGAGAGCCTCCCTCTCTCCCCAGGCCCTGGCAGTCAGCATAGAGGCTGCTGACCTGTTCTCACTGGCATCCGGGAATCTAGACAGAGGGGCTCACCTGCATAGCTGAGATTATTAGGAAGACATGTAGATGTCAGGGAGGCAGCACTGGGGCTGGGATCATTGGCCTGTGAGTGGCTGGACTGGTTTTCTCAGTCCTGGTCCTAATCTCAACTGGAACTAGCTCTGGCCCTGGAGACGAGGCTATGAGTGCCCCAGCCCTACCATGGGGCCTTCCCCTTCTGCGTGCTGCAGCCCAGGGTCAAATGCCAGAACCTGCATCTCTTTGATTGGAGGGTTCCTCAAAGCAGCAGACCACCCTGCCTGTGCTGATGGCAGCCAGGAGGGCTGGACAACGAGACCTCAGGCTAGCACCAACAGAAGTCAGCGTATAACTATCGAGTGCCTGTGCTGCTTGAGTGACATAACTTTCAGACTCGTGTTCCCCTAGTTTCCCTCTTGCAATGCATTTCAGGAGCCCACGGTGATAGCTCTGGTTACACACCCTACATTAGCTTCTTCTCCCCACCTTACTTCTTCACTCTCCTAACCACTGTTTCTTGCAGCTCAAATAAACTACCTGCACCTGAACTGCTTTCTCAGGTCCTGCCTCTGAGGGGAACTAAATGAAACAGGTTCTCTTTAGCAAAAAGGAATTTCACTGGAAGTATATTGGAGGCTCAAAGAATTGAGGAAAATGAAAGCTCACAACCAGGCCTGGGAAATAGAACATCCAAAGTCCTGCCCTGGAAGACCCAGTCCCCATGTCACTGTTTCCTTCACGGAAAAGCCAAAGCCCAAGGTATGCGTCCGGTTTTCAGAGTCCAAGTTGCAGCCTCCCTGTGGATGTCAGTATAGGCTGGAAGAGAGAAAAGGATCCCTTTGGATTCCAAGGTAGGAGGTGGGTGCCATCTCCCAACAAGACTGCGTGCTATGGGAAACACTTGCAGCTTAGGCTGGGGTGCTCTTATAAAGAAGGGCTGGACTCCTGCAAGACAAAAATAGAGACACACGACCCCTCCAAGCCAAAAAAAATTCCCAAAACTAATGGCTTTTTTATTTTATTGTATTCTCCAGGATCACTGTTAAGGAAGATTATTCACTGGCACTTGTTAAAGTATGATAAGGCAGATTTTATTCAGGACCATTGCAATGAGTGTAAGGAAGAATGCAATGGGCTTTGCAGTGTGGAAGAGAGATTGGGCTCACCTCCAAATGCAGCATGGACAAGTGGGAATGTATGGCCAAGGAGCAGGGTGGGGGCCAGGGATTGAAAATCACTAAGAGGAAATATCAGGGGTAGGGGATTCTGGCTAAACTGACCTAACAGGATTCTTGCTAAAGACAGGCCAGGGTGATCAGACAGCACCTGGGGAATGGTGGAGGATGCAGAACCTGATCAGATATCAGGGGTGATCAGACATCAAGGCAGGTAACTGATTTAACAGGGTTCTTTGCTAAAACTGGATTTTGCAAGGAAGTGTACAGACAGGCCTAGGAGAGGGTTTGGAGTCTTACTAAAGTTTGGATGAGCAAAGAATCTTTGTCACCATAAAGAGGATATAAAGCCACCGGCTGTTTTCTGCTGATGCCACCAAAATGACAATCACACCCTCTGCCCTCTGCTTACCAAAATGTCTGCAGCATTCAGGCTTCATGGGAGCCAAAATGTGATGTTCCTTCTCAATCTGATACTGGTTTAATAGTTAATTTCTCTGACTTTGTAATCTCCCTTGCGATCTTCTTCCTACGCTTGCAAAATACATCATCTTTGTCTTGTACTAGACACTCTGTTTCCCCCTTCCCCTAGTTTATTTATATTATTTTTAAATCATACTTTACTTTTCTCTTAGTTTTTCTACTCCTACAAGATCACAAGGGTACAGAACTGAGATCTAAGAAGGCAATATAGCGTAAGTTAACTACTACTTCTTGAGCTCTTACTTGCTAAGTACAAGGAACTGTTAAATACTATGCATGCATTGTCTCATTTAATCTTCATAATAACTCTCTGAAGAAAGCATTATTATCAGCTTCATTTTAGAGATGATTAAACTGAATCTTTGAAAAAATTTAATAATTCATCTACAGGCACACAAGTAGTAGGTAGCAGGGCTGGGACTTTAACCCAGTTACTTAACTCTAAAGTTCACATTCCTAGGAAGTGTTTATTCCACAGGCAAAACAAGAAATTTGGATTCAATCAGAACTAGGATTAAACTGCTGCTCCCATATTGAAGACAACCACAAAATGGGGGGCTCCCTGACTTCATAACTTGCTGAATACTCTCTACCTTCTTTGTTTTGAAAATTCGTTGTCAAAGTTTTTCATTTTAACCATTTATTTATTTATTTATTTATTTTTTGAGACAGAGTCTCACTCTGTTGCCCAGACTGGAGTGCAATGGCACGATCTCTGCTCACTGCAACCTCCACCTCCCGGGTTCAAACAATTCTCCTGCCTCAGCCTCCTGAGTAGCTGCGATTACAGATGTGTGCCACCATACCCAGCTAATTTTTGTCTTTTTAGTAGAGATGGGATTTCACTATTTTGGCCAGAGTGGTCTCAAACCCCTAACCTCAGGTGATCCGCCCACCTCAGCCTGCCATTTCTCTTTTATTTCATTTCTTTGTTATAAAATATAAGTGTCTACTTTTGTTTTAACATATATTAAAACCTGTTTGGTACTACTAATAAATTAAGAAAAGTCCCAGCTGGGCGCAGTGGCTCACGCCTGTAATCCCGGCACTTTGGGAGGCCGAGGCGGGTCGATCACATGAGGTCAGGAGTTTGAGGCCAGCCTGGTCAACATGGTGAAGCCCTGTCTCTACTAATAATACAAAACTTAGCCAGGTGTGGTGGCACATGCCTGTAATCCCAGCTACTCGGGAGGCTGAGGCAGGAGAATCACCTGAACCCAGGAGATGGAGGTTGCAGTGAGCTGAGATCATGCCATTGCACTCCAGCCTGAGAAACAAGAGTGAAACTCCATCTCAAAAAAAAGAAAGAAAGAAAAGTCCCAACTGGTGGAGTTTTCTATTTGAAACCCTAAAGGTGGGTTTGAAGTAGTCATAGAAAGAACCCCAAGTACATTATTAACATTTCACAGTTGAAAGAATTCAGCCAGTCCCATCCTTTCATTTCATAGATGAAAGAGGGCCCGGAAAGTTAAGTGAAGGCTCCTTGCCACCAAAGGAAGTTGAGTCAAGAACCAAGGTATTGTGATTCTGTCATTTCTTATTTTAACGTATCTTATTATATTAGCATACATTATGTTATTGGGAATTTTGTTCCTAGTCTGAAGTGTGTAGAGGTATTATTCTGTAATCGTCTGTGACTTAATCTTCTAAATTTAGCATCTTATCAAGAAAGACATTCAAAAAAAAAGACTAAACCTATGTTGTAGGAAAATAATTTTTTTTTTTTTTTTGAGACAGAGTCTCTCTCTGTCACTGGAGTGCAGTGGTGCAATCTTGGCTCACTGCAACCTCCTGGGTTCAAGCAATTCTCCTGCCTCAGCATCCTGAGTAGCTGGGATTGCAAGCTTGCACCACCACACCCAGCTAATTTTTGTATTTTTAGTAGAGACAGGGTTTCACCATGTTGGCCAAGCTGCTCTCAAACTCCTGACCTCAGGTGATCCGCCCTCCTCGGCCTTTCAAAGTGCTGGGATTACAGGAATGACCCACCATGCCCGGCAGAAAATAATTTTTAATACTCTCTTAGTCGCTTGGGTTCTATTTGTTTGATTTATCCTTTCCTAGAGAATAACTCATCTTCTTAGAAGTCCCTGTGTTTCATAGTCTCATTGTGAGCACACACTCCTCTGTATCTCAACGGGAGTTATTTTTAAGCTGCCAGAGCTACAGAGATCAAACAGAGGCTTTGGTTGACACATCTTTTACACATCGAGTTACTGGGCTTTGGGGAAGGATTCACATTGTGTAAAATCTACATTGGAGTGGCTGTAGACATATTTTCCTCATAGAAAATCCAGAAGGCCTCTGGTTTCATGCAGCTATTCAAAGATGGTAAAGCAAAATAATGGACTGCTTTATTCTTTTGAACAAGAAAAAATCATGCAGACAGTTAAAAATCAAGACAAATAAACACCAATCGCAATACCTAAAGGGCTTTCTGTATTATGTAAGCAACTTTGTGCACACAATGTACAGAGCCCCAAGGCTGGAGCAGTCCTTAAACCTCAGCTGCATACCAGACCTGCATGGATGTCGCTATGCGCTGGGCAAACATGCTGAGACTGGCATGGAATTGGGACCCCAGGCAGCTTTAGAATGTTTAGGATTAAGGAAAGAGGGTGTTCTAAAATGTACCCAGGGCCAGGGCTCATGCCTGTAATCCCAGCACTTTGGGAGGCCAAGACAGGAGGATCACTTTAGGCCAAGAGTTTGAGACCAGCCTGGGCAACATAACAAGACCTCATCTGTACAAAAAATAAAATTAAATTAAAATATTAGCTGAGTGTGGTGGCATGTCCCTATAGTTCTAGCTACTCAGAGGCTGAGGCAGGAGGATCGCTTGTGCCCAGGAGTTCGAGAGTACAGTGAGCTATAATGGTACCACTACACCCCAGTGTGGATGACAGAGTGAGACCCTGTCTCCAATAACATAAAATAAAATAATAAAATGAGATAAAAGTACCTGAGATTTGTTTTAATCAGGTGTGGTAATGTGACAGATACAGAGATAAATGCCTTTGAGAGAAGACGTTATTACTTACATTTTCCAAGATAAGAGGGGCATGCCATGCAAGGCAGAGTCACATAGGGAAACACTGAGGTCCTCAGAAGGCAAGAGCAAAGGAGAAAACACGGCCCAGAGCTATTATTGTCATTTCCCTGGAAAGGAATGAATGAGGCAAAGTAGTCAGGTTTGAGCAAGTGTAGGATTGGACAGTACATGTGACACATGTTTTTTCCTTGAAAATGTTTCCTTTCCCTCTGTGCCATGTTCCCCACTTTCTGCCTTCTTGGGGCTTCTCACTACCTGGGTAAGTAGGTCTTGGGCCTAGCTGGACCTTGGGTTGTGGCCCCTCTGCCACAATCACTGCCTGGGCCTGAGGCTGAGCTTGCAGCCTCTGAAGCCTGACCTGGCTTGGAGCTTGTCTGTGGCACCGAGGGGTGGAAGCCAGGCTCACAGGTCACCGGCAAAGCCTGAAGACACTGGCCCAAGGCGGCGGGGGAGGGGCTGCTGCTCGACTCTGGAGGATCTCAGAATTCTCCCTTCTTGCTAGAACTGAGCCGCGGAACAGCCATACTTCACTTTTCCCAGTGTTTTTATTTTTGAAACAGGGCCCTGCTCTGTTGCCCAGACTGGAGTGCAGTGATGCAATCATGACTCACTGCAGCCTCGACCTCCCAACCATAAATGATCCTCCCACTTCAGCCTCTCCAGTAGCTGGGACCACAGGCGTGCACTACCATGGCAGGCTAATTGTTGAAAAAAAGTTTTGTAGACATAGGGTCTCATCATTTTGCCCTCTCTGGTCTTGACCTACTGGGCTCAAGCGATCCTCCTGCCTTGGTCTCCCAAAGTACTGGGATTAAAGGCGTGAGCCACTGTGCCTGGCCACACTTTTCCAAATTATAAGCAGCTAGGATGGACCTAGTTCTCATCGGCTCCTAACACACTTTTAAGGGTACATTTTTATTGACTCTAGGCACCACAGACAAGCTCCAAGCCAGGTCAGGCTTCGGAGGCCACAAGCTCAGTCTCAGGCTTAGGCACTAATTGTGGCAGAGGGGCCACTACCCAAGGTCCAGCTAGGCCCAAGACCTAGTTACCCAGACAGCGAGAAGCCCCCAGAAGGCAGAAAGTGGGGAGCATAGCAGAGAGGGAAGGGAAACATTTTCAGGGAAAAAAACATGTGTCACATGTCTTTAGAAGCAAGTCAGGTTTCATGTCACCAGGTGTCCTTATGGGTGTCCAAAAGTAGCCCAGGGCTGTAGCACAGGCTTAACAGTGATTTTGAGTTCAGCCACGAGTCACACTACCTGCCCCCATGAAGCTGGGCATTGGTGAGGTCCAAGTTGTCTTTGAGTAATAAAAACCTATGTTGCAAAAAGAAGTGTGTTATGAGGGCCAGGCTCGGTGGCTCACGCCTGTAATCCCAACATTTGGGATGCCAACGTGGGCAGATCACCTGAGGTCAGGAGTTCGAGACCAACCTGGCAAACATGGTGAAACCCCGTCTTTACTAAAAGTAGAAAAATTAGCCAGGTGTGGTGGTGCATGCCGGTAACCCCAGCTACTCAGGAGGCTGAGGTAGAAGAATCGCTTGAACTGGCAGGCGGAGGTTGCAGTGAGCCAAGATCGCACCACTGCACTCCAGCCTGGGCAACAGAGCAAGACTCCATCTCAAAAAAAAAAAAAAAGAAGTGCATTATGAGGGTAGATCTCATGTTGAGTGTTCTTACCACAATAAAATACAATTTCTAAAACAAGAGAGAAAATGTTTTCAGTAAAGAACTTCATCTGCTAAAAAAAAAAAAAAAAAGCCTGGAAGAATATGCACCAAGATAGGATCCATAGTTGTACAGGTTGTGGGACTGTAGCTGATTTATTGTCTTCTTTCTTCTTATTTGTGTTTTTAAAGTTTCTGTAATAAGCATTGTATTGTTTTATTAAAATGGGAAAATAAAAATATCATTTGCTTTCATTTTACTAGAGTCTCTTTCCCCTAAGATATTTTCTTCTACTGTCAGTTTTGCCCAAAGCTCAAGTGGCCAGGCAGCTGGGACCATAGCCTGGACCTGCTGTGCAGCCATTTCTTATTTCAGGCCCCATTCAAAACTGGTACCCTATGGGGTTGCCCGCTAAATGAGTCAAAGCAACCCAAATGGGGTATAAGTACCCCCAAATTCCAAAGAGGCTCACCAAGCTCTGGGCCTCATTCTGAGCAAGGCAAGGTACAACAACCTGTCTTTCAGTTTAGAAGAAATATCCCCATATGCCCAGATCACTGGACTCCAGAAACACATCAAGATGGCAAGGCCCTAAGCTTTCTTGGGGTTTATTTTTCTTCCTGTGGCATACATATGTCTTGCTATGGCAGCAAAGAAGTTTGCTACTTCCTGATTATGAAGGTGATTAGCATAATTTTATCAACTATGGGATATCAAAATGATCAAGAATCCTCCAAACTATATTACAACAAAGAGCAGAACTGGCTTAGCCCTAAAACTAAGCATTGGACCAGGATGTATATTCCAAATGCAGTACTTTGGAAAGTACAATCTGTCACACCAGGGCTGAGTCCAAATTTTGATCAGCCAATTTAGCACACTATTCATTTGACTCCTAGGAACTAAAGCCAACACATTAAATCCAGAATCCTGAATGAGTCCTCCTACATTAATACATGTAAACAAAAGAGCTTTCAACTATATTCTTTTTGGTTTAACACCTTTAGAATCCACGCTCACGTATGCTCCCCAAACTCCCATCAACACTGATCAGCATCATAACTCTGTGCATAGGCTCTCTCCCCAACCACCAGGCTTTGTACCTCTCCATCTGGGCTCTGTTGGGTTTTAACTCTTGTTATAGGCCTAGAGGTGATGAGTGGTGCCATTAGCATGGGAGGAAACGGCCAGGTGTTCCCATTTAAAAGACTTCTTGTTTCTGGGCTAGCAAGAGAGTTAAGAGGAATTTACAGTTCCCAAGTTCTCAGCTTTGTCCATATCTGCCCAAATGTCCTCATCCCATGGCTCATGTCTAAATCAAGCCCAGCAGTGTCTCTACCCTAGGGTAAGAAGTATAGCAGGTTTTAGCCTTTAATTGGTGCTGATATATTTTCCCCTTGACCCCTTAGCTTTATCAATCTTGCAATTACAAAAGATGTAGGATTCCCTCAAAGCTGCCATGGGGCCTTCTCATTCCCTATGTGTATTCTTAATTTTGCATTCATAGCTTTGCATTCCTCTTGTACCATCTAGGCTTGTCAAAAGAAGCCAGGTGACTCCACAATCTACAAACACCACTACATCACCATAGCCACTAGGCCCCATGGCCACTGGATGTTCCCACACCTCTTCCTCCACCTGCACTTCATGGCTTGATACCTTGCAGTGATGACTTGAGTAATCATGAGAACACCACGTGCCATGAATTACCCACATCCTATTTTCCCCTTGCCCCTGTGAAGGAAATAACCTCTCTGTTCTTGAACATATATGCAACCCAATTCCAAAATCCTGCTTTGAGACTCTGTTTTCGGAGCATAAATTGAACCAACATAAACAGTAACAGGGTGCTGTCCCTCATTTCAATAGTCCCACGTAGCACACCAGAAATAAAACAGATGACAACTATTCCTTGCATTTTACATATGCTGGATTTTCCATTCTGTATCCATGGCAACCAAGGTACAAAACTCAGTCTCAGTTTCCATTTTTAAAATCAAACTACAATGATCATTTTGTGAAATTTTGGTAGCCTTTGACGAATATTGTGGAGTCAACCAAAAGGATCATATTATATAACTTTTCACCCTAAAATCTCCACTCTGTCATTCCTTGGCTTCCAAACACTGTCTTTCCCCCTACTTTGCCAGCAGGAATTTCTCTTCTTTTTCTCCTCCAGCTCAGCTATTAATTAAGCACTCCCTTGGGGATCTTGTATTCCAGTTGAAGCAGAATATCAATATACTTCTTCCAAACAAATTCAATGTTTTTCCAAGAAAAATATGAGTGATTTATATTTCTTTTCTCTTATTACTTTTACATCCTCAGCATATAGCTCAATGACTGTCAAACATCAAAATTGTAATAACACAATACTTTATATTTGTAATGTTTGCTAATGTGACTTATGTATATTATCTCATTTAATCTTCACAACAATGCCATGAGGTATATACCATTATTATCCTCAATATTACAATATTACAATAAATCATGACAATGCTGAGGCTTAGAGAGTCCAAGTAACATACTCAATGTTATATTTAGCTGGTGAGACAGCCAGCTCTATTTGATCCTAAAGCCATAGGCACCATAGCTCTTCCAACAGTGTTGATAGAATATAGCCAGATGAGGAGCCCCAATAATGGCTACACATATTTTTTAATTCTTATGACTTCAGTTTCATGTATTTGGGTGACCCCAAACAAAATTCCCTAGCATTGTCACTAAGCCTTTTTGCCAGATGTCTACTTTTTATAACTCCGCCAATGGCTGCATGTAACAGAAACCAACTCTGGCTAAATTAACCAAAAATAACAGGATTTGCTGAAAGGTAAATGGTGGCCACAGAACTAAAGCAACCACTGACCAGCCAGTCTTGAGAAGGACAGAATCCAGTCAAAACCAGAGAATGACGTCGCAGGAACCAAGGGGCAGCCTCTTGGGGCCGCCACCGTTGGTATGAATCAGCTTCAACTATTTTCAGTTCTTGTGTCACTCTGCTTCAGCCTCAAATTCCAGAGACAGTCTGGCTGACATCCTTTGGATCCCCTGTCCAGCCCTTGGCCAGGGGAGAGGGGATAAGGGGGATGGGGTGCTGTGATTGACAGTTCCATCAAGATTGCATTCCAGAAAGAAACACAGAAGGGCACTAACCAAAAAGGTTTCATGGGCGCTGGGCAGACAAATACAAGATGTCTGCTACAGTGGCTTTAACACATCCGTGATGGGAGGAGTAAGGTTTATCCTTTGAAAATATTCAAAAAGATGTACTATAGAGGCAATTCCTAAAGAAACTGTCCAAAATGCTCAGCGCACTGTTTCTCAAAAGGATCACTTTTTTTTAGTTAACAAAGGATCAATGTGAAGTTGTGTCAAAAGGACCACTTTTAATTTAAAAAATAAAAAGGCTTAAAAGAAAAGCTCTCACGGACCATCTAGAGTTGTCTTAAATTACTTTTTATTACAAGATTACTTAGGTTTGTACCAACATAAAACCAGGGGTAATTGATCCTTGGATTTATAGCACTTATAAAATTATAAATCCACGATAAATTTTAATGCAATTCAAATGAAATGACAAACCACTATAATTCAAATTACCTATATAAGTTAAACTTGACAGATGATACTTTTCTGAAACTGATCTGCTGCTCCCAATGTGAATATAGTACAACTGCTACATTGCAAGTATTTTGAAGTTCAGCACTGCTATGCTATTGCATGTGTTGTGATGACTCAATTCTCCCACCACTTCATCCCTTCAATCTACTAGAAAACCTGGGGATAAGCAGAGTCAAGTCCTTTCTTGGCCTTCCATTTGGTGTGAAAATAGCTCTGCTCTTTTCTTTTCTTTTCTTTTTGTTTTGTTTTGTTTTGTTTTTCTTTTTGAGATGGAGTCTCTCTCTGTCGCCCAGGCTGGAGTGCAATGGCGTGATCTTGGCTCACTGCAACCTCTGCCTCCTGGATTCAAGTGATTCTCCTGCCTCAGCCTCCCGAGTAGCTGGGGTTACAGGTGCCCACCACCATGTCCGGCTAATTTTTGCATTTTTAGTAGAGATGGGGTTTCACCATGTTGGCCAAGCTGGTCTCTAACTCCTGATCTCAAGTGACCCACTCGCCTCAGCCTCCCAAAGTGCTGGGATTACAGGCGTGATCCACCACGGCTGGCCTCTGCTCTTTCCTTATTAGCTCATGATACAGTCGTATTATTTGATGGTGAATTGGAATCACAAATGCAAACAGGGGCATAAAAATCCTTTCCAGTGCTCTGTTATGAGGTGGTCACCCAGATGATCTATAACATGCTGATATTAAATTTTTTAAGATTTATTTAAAAATATAAATATAGATTTTAAACATTCTTATGGAGAACTCATTGTTATCAGAGATGATATCCTTGGAATCCAAAGGATCATGACATCCAGTTTGAGAAACAGTGGTTTAGAGCAATTACATCATTCTTAGGATCAACGCGTGGCTTCCTAAGATGAACCCTTCAAAGGGTATTCCCATTATTCACTTCTGTAAATTCCTAGATATATATTTGGTATAAAATTTCCATATGCATTCTGATAGACCTTATACCCTTGCTATTTGCATACTGTCGTTTCTTTAAAAATACCTTACAGCCTCTTGATAATTGCTATTAAGTAGGTGAAACCTCCAATTTCTATGCATACATTAACTTATTTAGCTTTACTCTCAAATGGTATCCAAACATGTAAATTGAGTTCATAGGGTAGATGTTGGGATTCAGACCATTTCTCTAGTTGTAAAATATGCACCATATAAATATAAACAAGTTCATAAAATTAATTGCTAATAATTATCTAGCTATTCCTCTGAGTAAAGGCATATATGGAGAAGTTTACTTTCTACTGATTGTAAAATGCAGTACTTGATTTTGAAACATTTTTGATCCATAAAGGCTAAGTGACATTCTGATTTATTTAAAAAGATGAACTCAACATAACCAAATTTCACATGCATTGACTTTCTAAATAAATTCTAAAAATTATTCTAAATTTTATGGCTGAGTTAGATTAAGAATTATGACAGCTAAAATAAAGGAAAAAGAACTGATGGTTGAAAAGAAATGCTTTCATATGTGAAATAAAGATAACTCTGAAAGAATGTTTAAATTTTGCATGTGTTTTTCTAAAATAATCTCAAAAAGTTTAATATTAGCATATTATGAATTATCTGGGTGTCCACGTATATTATAATGACAGAGATTTTTATTTTTGCTGGTAGAATCAATATCTGATTATTATTATTATCAATCAATAATTTATAGTTATTCCTTGTTTACAAGTGTATTGAAAATATGAATAAACAGCACTGAGAATATTTCAGGAGAGAATAGTTCTTATGTCACTGCCATATGAAAAAGCAGTCTTGTGTGTGCTAGTTCAACAGGTCAAAATTATTCCCATTAAGCAGATTAAAAGAACGAGTTAATATACTTGCTTTATGAAAAGTGGTTCCCAATGTTTAGTTTCATTTTACACAAACTGTAATTATCCTTAACTTCTACAGTCAGATATTCAAAGAATTTGCCTTTAACAGTAATACATTTAGGATAAAATGTCCTTCCAACATTGTATATCTTTGTATGAAAACTGCCTTGATGAAGTTGGTCATACTCAAAGAATGTAGGGTTGCGCAAGTTAAAGTGTTTGCACAGTTGAAAGTGAGGGAAGAGTTGGGTGATAACACAAAAATTTTTAGAGATTTCTGCATCATTTCTCACTTTTCAATCTCATGTTTTATAGCGTCTCATGTGAAAAAAATTAGAAAATGTTGGAAATATCAAGAATTAGTGTTAAGTTGGGGGTGAAGGGAGTGTCATAGAGGAAGGATCAAGCATGTCATGGTCTTCATTTTCTAACTCAACAGAGGATGATAAGACTCACCTGCAGGAGCTGGAGGCCTGGGTTTCTTTTTCTAGCTCTTTAATTTACTCTGTCATTTTGGCAAGTCATGTGACCTCTCAGGCCTGCCTTCTAGTGAAAATGAATGTGTTAGTCATTCTCAAAAGGAACAATATTTTCTCCTTTCCCAGGGGCATTTGGAAATGTGTTTTTGATCATCAAAAAAAAAACTAAGAGAACTGAGAATTGCTAAATGCCCTGTGATTAGAGGACAGTCCCATACAACAAAGAATTGTCCCATCTGAAAACCAACATAGCACTATTAGGAAACTAAACTAGAGTATCTCTAAAGTTCTTTTCACTTTGACACTCGTTTCTTGGGGTTTTGCGGGGGGTCATTTGTTTGTTTGTTTGTTTCGAGACAGGATCTCGCTCTGTAGCTTAGCCTCTAAACTAGAGCATCTCTAAAGTTCTTTTCACTTTGACATTCGTTTCTTGGGGTTTTGAGGAGGGGTTCATTTGTTTGTTTGTCTGTTTGTTTCGAGACAGGATCTTACTCTGTAGCCCAGGCCGGAGTGCAGTGACACAATCCTGGCTCATTGTAACCTCTGCCTCTGGGGCTCAAGCCATTCTCCCACCTCAGCCTCCCGAGTAGCTGGGACTACAGGTGAGCACCACCACGCCCTGCTAATTTTTGTAGAGACAAGGTCTTCCCATGTTGCCCAGACTGGTCTTGAACTCCCAGGCTCAAGTGATCCTCCCGCCTCAGCCTCCCAAAGTGCTGGGATTACAGGTGTGAGCCACCATGCCCAGCCACTTTGACATTTCATCATTGTATGTCATTGTTTCTTTACAACAATTTTGGAGGAACCAGATAACAAAATGCTGTGAGGCAGCATGGTGCACATGAGAATGCTTATCAAAATGAAGAACCATGGAGTAAAGAACTGGCTTTGTTTGATTGGAATGGAGTGTTCAAGGCAAGACAAAAGAGGCTCAAATGGGCTATCCCACTCAATTCACACAGCAACCCGATGTAGTGTGTCCTATTTTTCCTATTTTACAGATGATTAAATCTACCCCAGCTTCAGGATTGGTTGGTTGGTTGGTTGGTTGGTTGGTTGGTTGGTTGGTTGGTTGGTTTTCCATTCTAGGTGATGAGAATAAAACTTAATTGTGTGTGTGTGTGTGTTTCTGAAATTGTGGAAAAGAAATACAACATAGAGAACACATTAAAATACTGCCCGTTGGCCGGGCGTGGTGGCTTATGGCTGTAATCCCAGCATTTTGGGAGGCCAAGGCGGGTGGATCACAAGGTCAGGAGATCGAGATCATCCTGGCTAACACAGTGAAACCCCATCTCTACTAAAAATAAAAATTAAAAAAAAATTAAATTAGCCGGATGAGGTGGCGGGCGCCTGTAGTCCCAGCTACTTGGGAAGCTGAGGCAGGAGAATGGCGTGAACCCAGGAGGTGGAGCTTGCAGCGAGCCGAGATCGCACCACTGCACTCCAGGCTGGGCGACAGAGCGAGACTCCATCTTTAAAAAAAAAAACAAAAACAAAAAAAACCACGCCTTGTTCTTGTTCGAGGTCTGTTCCCATCTGTCTTAAGGCCGCGTGGCCCAGGGCACCCCATCGCGGCAGGAGGTTTCTGGCAGACAGCCCGGCCTACATAACCTGAGGCTTCAGAGAAAGGAGAAAGCTCTTCTTCCAGCTCAGGCTGAGGCCCGCCTCCTATGTCCCGACCTCCTCCTCCAAATCTAGCCTCTTTTCAGGATGGCTAGTGGCTGGACTCTCCACTGCCTTCAGGGAAAACTCCTCCCTCCACCCACAGGGCTGCAGAATTGTTCTTATTCCCCAAGGACATCAGAACACATTTCTATGTTCGTATATTTGCCAAGAGGGTTACTCTGCCTTTAATAACACCATGTGTGGTTGGTCATAATCCCATCCAGTTCCCTTTGCTCCAAGCAGAGCTCCTTGGCCCAGTCCGCCCTCCAGCATAAGGAAAGAAAAGACTGTGACCTGCGTGTGTCTCCAGACTCTTGAGGTCTGCCCTGCTAATCTGGGAGCAAGGACACCCATTCTCCAGTGTCCAGTGACGTACAGAACAGCGTGGCCTGGATCTGGACCTAGAAAAACCTCTGCTGAAGAAAAGATGACACACGATGACTGCAGCAATGGCCCCTGTGGGCACAGTCAGACACATCGCCTAGCGCACACCTGTCCATTCCAGAAGAGGGTCTTTGCTCCACGTTTTATTACTAGAAGCCAGTGGTGACTAGTTCCCACACACAAAGAGACAAGCTACTCAACAGGTTAAAGTCAGCAGACTGGAATCAACACTTTTTCCAGTTTTAGCTCAGCAGGTGTTCAAACGCTGTGGGGCATAATATCAGTCAAGATCACTTGCTACAACTCAACATTCCTTGGAGGTCATTCATCACTTGCCTGTGATGTGCCAGGTGGAATGCCAAGTCTTAAAAAACAAGGCTGGACGCGGTGGCTCAGGCCTGTAATCCCAGCACTTTGGGAGGCCGAGGTGGGAAGGATCACCTGAGGTCAGGAGTTTGAGACCAGCCTGGCTAACATGGTGAAACCCCATCTCTACTAAAACTACAAAAATTAGCTGGGTGTGGTGGCGCGTGCCTGTAACCCCAGCTACTCGGGAGGCTGTGGCAGGGGAATCGCTTGAACCCAGGAGGTGGAGGTTGTGGTGAGCGCAGATCACGCCACTGCACTCTAGCCTGGGCAGCAGAGTGAGACTCTGTCTCAAAAAAGAAAAAAAAAGTAATTATGAAAAAGCTCCAGACTCAGGGATAAACATGTCTAGAAACTCTCTCACAAGTTCCTAATAAACAAATTCTAGCAAAAAACCTTCACTGCTATCCATCTCTTTAGCAAGCCTGAGAATTCTGATACCAGTAAACCCAAGCCATTCCTGAGAGGTATATTTAGAAAAGGAAGAACGTGGTGGAAATGGGGTAGCTGAAAATGGAAAATGAAGGTAAATCACAGAACACTTCTGCAGTGACACCCAGGAAGATGAAGGAAGCTGAGAGGAGCCTGCGTCCTGGGGATTGCACAGAAGGAAGGAACTGAGGCATAAATAGGAGGGTCTGGCAGCCAGGCCTGAGCAGTGACACAGATGCCCCGGGCAGGACAGCAATTTAGCACAGTTTCAAAGTAACGCTATTTTTTTCAAATGGCTCAACATTTATTTAGTGGGGTTAGGGTTTTTATTATTAAAAAGTACACATAAGACGGGCACAGTGGTAAATGCCTGTAATCCCAGCACTTTGGGAGGCCGACACAGGAAGGTCGTTTGAGCCCAGGAGTTCAACACCAGACTGGAAAACATAGGGAAACCTCATCTCTACAAAAATAAAAATAATTAGCTGGGTGTGGAGGAACGAACCTGTAGTCCCAGCTACTAAGAAGGCTGAGATGGGAGGATCACTTAAGCCTGGGAGGTTGAGGCTGTAGTGAGCCATGATCGCACCACTGCACCCCAGCCTGAGTGACAGAATGAGACCTTGTCTCTTGTTTTTGTTTTTTGTTTTTTGTTTGAGACAGGGTCTGGCTCTGTCACTCAGGCTGGAGTACAGTGGCACGATCTCAGCTCACTGCAACCTCTGCCTCCTTGTCTCAAGCCATCCTCCCACCTCAGCCTCCCAAGTAGCTGGGACTACAGGTACATGCCACCACTCCTGGCTAATTTTTGTATTTTTTGTACAGACAGGGTCTCTCCATGTTGGCCAGGCTGGTCTCAAACTCCTGAGCTCAAGCGACCTGCCTGCCTCAGCCTCCCAAAGTGCTGGGATTATAGGAATGAGCCACCACACCTGGCCGAGATCCTGTCTCTAAAAATAAAAGTACCCATAACTCTTCTTCTTCCCCTTCCCTTCTCTTTTCTTCTCAAACCATTCAGTCCTAAAGCTACACGGAACAAGATAGGCATCTTCACCAGGAGACAAAAGAGCCCTGATGGCCCAGAGCAGGGTGCCGAGCACAACAAGAACAGCGTTCACACGCTGGGGCAGGCCGGGGGGTGCGTCAAAGCCCCAGCAGGAAGCAGAGGGCATCCCTGCCGGGAGGTACCAGGTTGGACACTGGGGCAAGGGTAAGAAGGAGGTCTTTGTGGAAGGGCCCAGCAAGGGGTGTCAGTACCCTCGGAGCAAGGGGGCACCTATGCAGGGGAAGGCACAGCAGACTGGTTATATGCAAAGGGGTTGATCAAAGGACTAAAGTGAAGATAATGCGAGCCAGGTTTCTCATGCGGAAGAGAGGTACAAACATGTAAAGGAACAAATAAGCCCTATGGTGGTGGATTGGTAATGGAGGTATTGGTGTGAAATCCTGGTTTTCAATAAATATAGGTAGATATAACCAATGTAAATATGTGTTTATTTATATACATGCACATACATTAAATCAAGAGAAACTCACCACTAAAAGTGCCTCAGAGCAGCAATACCCCAATAGCAATGAGCACACCTAACACCCAAGTCTTGATCTTTCTTTCTTTCTTTCTTTCTTTCTTTCTTTCTTTCTCTCTCTCTCTTTCTCTCTTTCTTTCTTTCTTCCGAGAGTCTTGCTCTGTCACCCACGCTGGAGTGCAGTGGTGTGATCTTAGCTCACTGCAACCTCCACCTCCCACATTCAAGTGATTCTCATGCCCCAGACTCCCGAGTAGCTGGGATTACAGGCGCATGCCACCATCCCTAGCTAAATTTTGTATTTTTAGTACAGATGGGGTTTCACTATGTTGGCCAGGCTGGTCTCAAACTCCTGGCCTCAAGTGATCCACTTGACTTGGCCTCCCAAAGTGCTGGGATTACAGGCATGAGCCACTGCTCCCCGTCTCCAAATCTTAAATCCTAAATACCATTCTCCACTAAAAGCAACCAGGGCTCTGGCGGGAGATGAGAGAGGGAGAGAAAAAGGTGGGTATGGCTATAAAAGGGCAACAGGAGGGATCCGTGTAGAGAGGGAAAATTGTGTGCCTTGGCTGTGTCCGTGTCAATATCCTGGTTGCGATGTTGCACTATAATTTTACAAGATGTTACTACTGGGGTAAACTGGGTAACATGAAATCTCTATTTCTCACAACTGCATGCAAATCTAGTGATCTCCAAATAAAAAGTTGAATTAAAAAAAGAAGGAACAAGGGAGTTCTTGAGGAATGACTGATTCCAGCGCTGGGGCAGGAAAAGTATAAGATAAGCCTGGAACATTTTGTGCTGGAAAGCAAGAAATCCTCCAAGAGTGAGGGAACATGTCAAAAGGATGCACGGGCCAGCCTGAATGGGTTGCTGAAAGAGGGACGCTGACTATGGAAACAAAGGGTAGTAGCAATAGGTTATAACCCAAATACAGGCGCCCATATTCATATGGATAAAACAATCAATGAATTATAAGTTTAATGAAGTACAGGATATTTATGTAACTTTTAGGTCTCTCCCCACAAAATGCTTATTAAATAAAAGAGAAATTTCTCAGGGGGTTTAAAAAAAAAAAAAAAAGGTCATGTACGTTGGCTTACGCCTGTGATCCTAGCACTTTGGGAAGCAGAGACAGGAGGACTGGCCACATATGTACGTTAATACATACACACATATTCAGGGCTCTTTCACCTTTTGGTCTATGTATATGTATATGTATATGAATACACACACATTTACAACCAACTCAGGCAATGTAGGAGACCCCTTCTCTACAAAAAATAGAAAATAAAAAATTAGCCAGGCATGGTGGCTCATGCCTATAGTCCTAGCTTCTCGGGAGGCTGAGACAGGAGGATTACTTGAGCCCAGGAGTTTAAGGCTACAGTGAACTATAATAGCACCACTGCTCTCCAGCCTGGGCAACAGAGCAAGACCCTGTCTCTAGAAATAAAAATTTTTTAAAAGGAAAAACATTATCTGTACTATTCTTACAACTTTTCTGTTTGTGATTAAACATTACATATATGTCATGTAGAAACACCAGTTCAATTCTACCAATTGAAACAGTCAATGGTCTGAAAAAATTCAATCAAGTATTTCCAGCTTTGCTGGTAGCTCTTTCCTTTTGGTATTTTCTAATCCTAGCCAATTATTGGAAGGCATATTAAATAATAAAGTAAATCATTTATAAGGAAGTTGCCTGTGCCACACTTCACTCAGTTGCAGAATTCCAGTTGCCTGGGACTGGATGAGACTGCATGAGGAAGCGCTGCAAAAATATTTAGGAGTCAGGGCTGGGCATGGTGGCTCACGCCTGTAATCCCAGCACTTTGGGAGGCCGAGGGGGACAGATCACTTGAGGTCAGGAGTTTGAGACCAGCCTGGGCAACTGGCGAAACCCCATCTCTACTTAAAATAGAAGAAATTTAGCCAGGCATGGTGGCGCATGTCTGTAATCCCAGCTACTTGGGAGGTTGAGGTGGGAGGATCACTTGAACCCAGGAGGAAGAGGTTGCAGTGAGCTGAGATTATGCCACTGCACTCCAGCCTGGGTGACAGAGCGAGACTCCATATCTATATCTATATCTATATCTATATCTATATCTATATCTATATCTTATATATATATATTGTTGCTCAGGTTAGTCTCAAACTCCTGGGCTCAAATGATCCTCCTGCCTTGGCCTCCCAAAATGCTGGGATTACAGACCCAAGCCACCATGCCCAGACTCAAGTTATTTTGTCCTACTCAAGGCTGTTTTCTATCTGCACAACCAACCGACCTCTGCACCTCTGTATTCCTGTTGCCTGAGCACCCTATGGATTACCACCCTGAGCAGACACCGGCTTCCACCTCCACTGCCCAGGGTCTGTTGGGTTGGGAGCATCATATTTGAAATCATGGGCGAGTGTGAGAAATGACTGTCAACAGACTCATTTGACGACCCCATTTGAAGAGACACACGGACCTAGAGGAAGTCAAATGCCTCTTACTGTATATGTTGTCTCATCTAAGCCAAACAAATCTGCATGCATATTAGTGCAAGCGCAGAGGAGAGAAATCCCACAACGTTTCAGGCAAGGGGTTGCAAATTTAAATTGTTTGTGTCATACTCATATTACTCTTTTAAGATTTGTAAAATGTTATGAATAATCCTTCTCAGAGCCACGTAGGGTCAGGCAGGTTGTGCTCTGCAGACCATTGACTGTTTCAATTAGTAGAATTGAACTGGTGTTTCTACACAACATATATGTAATGTTTAATCACAAACAGAAAAGTTGTAAGAATAGTACAGATAACGTTTTTCCTTTTAAAAAATTTTTATTTCTAGAGACAGGGTCTTGCTCTGTTGCCCAGGCTGGAGAGCAGTGGTGCTATTATAGTTCACTGTAGCCTTAAACTCCTGGGGCACCTGTCCAGTTGGGGCTGTAACCACCCGGAGAAAGAGGTGCCTTTTAAATTTCAAACAGAGAAGTTGTATGGCCTAACCGCCGCCCTGAATGTATTATCTTTATTGCTTTAACTTTGTGAACAACAAAACAAACTGTATGACTTTTATCTGTTCCCTTCTAATTGCACTCCCTCAACTCCATAAAGTCATGTTTTTCATCTACAAATTTTCTTACTCTACAAGGCGTCAGGAACTTCATCCTTGCAATTTTGGAAGACTAAAAAATGAATTCAATATGATACTTGCAGAGTAAGTATACAAAGAATGAGGGGACTATGAAAGAAGGGACAGGGTATTGGATAAATTTCTAAATGGCAATTACTTTTAAATTTGCCTGAAACATTTTGTATAAGGCGGAAATGTAGAACTGGTGAAGTTGGGTTCTCATATCATTATTTGGATAAAGTTCGATTCACTATTCAATATTGCCATAGTGAAGAGATATAATTCTGTATTCATTACAAAATGTTTAACTAACATATTTTTCCTTCTAGCTCCATAGAGAAAATTAACATCTGTTGCATAAGTCTCTGGAGGAAAAAATATATATATTCTGAAATGCTGACTTTATCCTACTAAAGCAAGTTCATGCTGGACTTAGAGAGGTTTGTGGTAAGAAGTAGTGTTGGTATAAAATCCCTATTCCTTTTTCAAGTGGGATTTTGCATAAAAAGAAAATGAGGCCAGGTGCGCAGTGGCTCATGCCTGTAATCCCAGCACTTTGGGAGGCTGAGACAGGCAGATCACAAGGTCAGGAGTTCAAGACCAGCCTGGCCAGCATGATGAAACCCCGTCTCTACTAAAAATACAAAAAGTTAGGTGGGCATGGTGGTACACACCTGTAGTCTCACCTACTCAGGAGGCTGAGGCAGGAGAATTGCTTGAACCCAGCAGGCAGAGGTTGCAATGAGCTGAGATAGCACCACTGCACTCCAGCCTGGGTGACAGAACGAGACTCTGTCTTAAAAAAAAAAAGAAAAAAGAAAAAAGAAAATGAGAGAATGCATTCTCACTGACTGTGCTGTTTAAAAAGACAAGTAAGCAAATTACTAATTTACTAATTACATAATTATTAAAGAGCTTAAACTTTGGATACTAAATCAGTTAAGTCAAAATACAGTGTTGAAAAATTATAAATCATTAACTGGCTCTGTATGTAGTCTACTCTACAATGGGAGTAGTTGAAATTCCTTTTAACATTTCATTATTTTTAAGTGTTGCTTTTAAAAATAGTTCAAATAGCTACAGTGTGTCTTTTATTTAGATTTTAAATGAATTATTGCTTTATTATTAAATATTTCAAACTATACAGAGAATATAGAGAATGCTATAATAAACACATGATGCCTACCATTTAGCCATAACAAATATTTTCATTTTGCCATATTCAATTCAGTTTTTTTGTTAAAGAAATGAAATTGGCCAGGCGCGGTGGCTCATGCCTGTAATCACAGCACTTTGGGAGGTGGAGGCAGGTGGATCACCTGAGGTCAGGAGTTCGAGACCAGCCTGGCCAACATAGTGAAACCCTGAAACCCTGTCTCTATTAAAAGTGCAAAAGACTAGCTGGGCATGGTGGCACGTGCCTGTAGTCCCAGCTACTTCAGAGGCTGAGGCAGGAGAATCTCTTGGACCCAGGAAGCAGAGGTTGCAGTGAGCCAAGATTGTGCCACTGCACTCCAGCCTGGGTGACAGAGCAAGATTCTTTCTCAAAAATAAATAAATAAATAAATAAAATTTAAATTTACCAATGGGGCTATTGTCCTCTGTGTGGCCTTCTCCAATCCCATTCTGTCCCTCCTGTCCAGTGGGGCCCAGTACTCTGAAGTGGGGGTCCTTCCATCCCAGGCATATTTTTACACTTTTACCCCCATGTACATAACCATAGACAATACGATTTTATAACTTGGGGTTTTTTCACTTAACATTGTATTCCTGATATTTTTTCATATCAATATACATACTTCTAATTCATTTGTGGTGATTACTATAGGTTTATCAGTCGTTTCTTTGTCCATTCTACTACTGAGGGAAGTTTTAGTTGTCTGTGATTTTTCACCGTTACAAACAAGACTGTGATCATGCTTATTTCCTGGAGCACAGGCCTGAGAGTATTTCCAAGAGACCTATCGGTCCCATTTGCTTTTCCGTAAAATCTGCTTAAGTGCAATAGCTACATAGGACTAGTTCGCAACTGGAAGCTGCTGAGAGATTCTTGCCTTCATAAAGGAAAAGGTAATGGTGGGGGTCTCTCTGGGTGAGTAGGCCTTACTAAATGCAACAGCTCTTCCAGAAATCCACCTCGCTCAGGAACAGCACGTACCTTCTATCCCTATCCTCCTCCACATAGAGTAAGTAGCACCAGGGCACACAAGCTCCCATCCTCGTGGTACCTCTGCAGGTGCTTACAAAATCTGGGACAGGCCAATGGAGACTAGAAATGAGTGCACTGGGAAACGAGGTTTAAAGGTGAACGTGACAACTTTGGTGGGCTGATTAATGAACCCCAAAAGATGTCCACACCCTAATCCTTGACACCTGTGAATATGTTTCCTCACACGGCAGAAGGGACTTTGCAGGTACAATCAAGTCAAGGACTTAGAGATGAGGCGATTATCCTGCATTATGGGGGAGGGGGCAGTCCAATGTAATCTTAAGGTTCTTTATAAGAGGGAATCAGGGAGTCAGGTCAGAGAGAGACTGCAAGATACTGTGCTGCTGCCTTCACAGATGGAGGAAGGCACCACAAGCCAAGGAATGCAGACGCCTCTAGAAGCTGGAAAGAGCAGAGAAAGGGTCTGGGTACAGTGGCTTACACCTGTAATCCCAGCACTTTGGGAAGCCGAGGCAGGAGGATCACTTGAGCCCAGGAGTTCAAGACAAGCCTGGGCAACACAGCGAGAGCCTGTCTCAAAAAAAAAAAAAAAAAAAAAAAAAAAAAGGTGGAAAGAGTGTCCAGGAGGAACAGAGCCTTCCCAGCTCCTTGATGTGAGCCCGGTGAGACCCATTTTTGACTTCTGATCTCTAGAACTGTGAGGTAATAAATGTGCACTGTTTCGAGGCACTGGTGTGTGGTGATTTTTTACAGCAGTAGTAGACACTACAACAGTGAAGGTGGGTGAGAATCCACCTCGTGGGTCATCACAGAAGAGGAGGCAGCATTCCTCACCAATCCTGCACACGGAGCTGGCTAATGTGAAGCAAAAGGCCGAGGAAACACAGACAGGCCTGAGGAGGACTGCCCTTCCGAACTGAAGCTGTCAGCATGGCGAGTGCCCAGGCATGCCTCTCTTTGGGGTTCAGCAACCCATTCCTGCAAGTGGTGACTGCTGACTTTAGGATATGTGGGTATAGCTTGTGGAAGTAAGTCAACGTGTTGTTTGTGTTACATTTCTCTTCTAGGACTTGGAGGAAATTGAAATTCTCTCTGGCATCACGTGGCTCCGTAGATAACGCCTAACTTAATTTGGTCACACTTGTTTCCTTATCTTGGAACCTAAGGCACTGTTCTCTGTCTCCCTGTTCTGCCTCTGAGGATGGCTCCCTAACCGCTACCCTGGTGGGATCCTGCACTCCAGCCCAAGTGGGTCCGTCCAGACCTTGCTGTGGGCTGGCCTGTCTGCCTGGTTGGACCCCTGCCCACACCATCTCACTCAAATTGGACCTCTGATGTTGACCCTGGCCTGTTCCATGAACGTGTCTATGCTTTATGATAAATTTGGATCTTGCCACCCCACTCCCTGACCTTATTTTGGTTGTCTGCCAGCTTGGCCTGACCTGTCAGACCTAGACCTTGACCTGGTTGTCTTTTTTTAACTGTGGGACTTGTTTTACAAAGCAGCTTTCCTAGCTAGTTCCTCTGCCTGCTTAATTAAGCATTTGCACATTAAAATCTTTCTCTTCTGCCACCCGAATAGAAGAGTAGCCACGATGAATCAACAGCCTACTGCAATGCCAGGAACCGTGCTGGCAGCTCCACACAAATATCCCATTGGTTTCTAAAATCCCCAGGTGTGTCACAGTTCAGAATATCAGTGTCCCTGGCCACCTCTTCTGGAAAACATAGCTTCTTTCTTTCAAAGAAGTGCTCCCTATCACCCCGTTATGACCATGCTGATATAATGGAAGTGGCCATCATAATTCACCGCTCTCCTGGCCACAATAGTGGTATGTGAGCTGAGCTGATGAGAACGCTCCACCCGCCCCTCCACCCTAGTGACTGGCCCAAGATTGGGCATGTGACCTCAAGTCAGGAGCTAATCATAGCTCTTCTCCAGAATGTTTGTTTTGAGATGGAGTCTCGCTCCGTCACCCAGCCTGGAGGAGCACAGTGGCACGATCTCAGCTCACTGCAACCTCCGCCTCCAGGATCTAGCAACTCTCCCACCTCAGCCTCCTGAGTAGCCAAGACTACAGGTGCATGCCACCATGCCCAGCTAATTTTTTTTTGTTTTTTTTGTTTGTTTGTTTTGTTTTGTTTTGTTTTTAGTGGAGGCTGGTCTCTAACTCCTGACCTCAAAAGATCCACCTACTTTGGCCTCCCAAAGTGCTGGGATTACAGGCATGAGCCACTGCTCCCGGCCCAGAATGTTTTTAATAGGAATTGGAAGAGGAGCCCTTTCCCAGGAAGGAGGTAGGGGGGCCAGCTGAGAGGTGGGAGCCAGGTCTCTGTCTCATGGGGAAAGTTGGTTGAAGAGAATTAAATAGACCCAAGGACGCAAGAGTCATGCAGGAAAAATAAACTTTGACAGCATTTAAGTCCCTGGAGAAGCACAAAGTCAGTGGTTCCAAGTGTGGGCTCAGAGTCAGACTGCCTAGGTAACCTTATGAAACTGAACCTCTTTGAACCTGAGTTCCCTCTTCTGTAAAAGATAATAATAGTACTTAACTCATGGAGCTGTTGTGAGGACTGAATGAATTAATGCATGAGAAGCATGCTGAACAGTGCCTGGCACATGGTTGTCTCACAATAAATATTAACTATTATCAGCTGCTCCAGTTGTTCAGGAGGCTCTCTCTACCCTCGTCCTGCCTTTGATTTGGTGACTGGAGCAAATGGTTTTCTCTTTTTGCCTAAGCTGGTGTTTGGTCTCATTACTTGCAACCTAAGTCCAGAGGAATGTAGGATTCCCCTAAATTCATCAATTTCATGAGTGGCTCTATGAAAAAAAAAAAAAATGTCCACAGGTAAGTTTGGGAAACTCTTGGATATTCATTGCATTTTAATTTATATGTTGTTTCTTCTTTGAGAGTCACATTGTATTTTAATATCTTAAAGCCTCCGAGTGACCCTATGGTTAAAAACCCAGTTGAACTTCATTTATTTAACTGTGATTTCCTTTTTTTCTTGTGATCTTTTTTTTCCTATTCTGCAAAACTAACATTTTACAGAACACGCTTTGGTGTGTTGAACAGAAAATCCAGATAAGAAAACTGAAGAATCTGCTGAGCCTCAAGCTGAACCCAGAGCTGTTTAATCTAAAATGGAGGCTCTTTGACAGTTCTGCACACATGTACGTGTACACACCACAATGACCATTAATCGTTGGAAAGGCAAGTGCTAGACACACTGATTTGGAGTTGGCTTTTCCACCGCAAGTGCTTTTTCCCCAGAGAGCACAGTTTTAAGTACTTGCCTTTGCAGATTCACATATAGTGTGCAAAATTAAGTAGCAGAATTAAGGTTTTTTAAGAACAATTTGTCCCTGGTGGTCTAGTGGTTAGGAAAAATAAACATTTAAATAGAAAAAGAAAGAATTTTGCAGAAAAATTATCAGACATGCAGTGGCCTCTTTGGTGAAAAATGACAAGAAAGATAGCTTTTCTTTTCTGGCAGGAAGAGCCCATTGTGGAAGAAACGCTAGCTTGGGAGATGTTTTCATTCTAATTCACACTGTCAGACACCTTTGTCTTCATTTGTAAGATGGCCAAAGTATTGCACAAGTCACTCACATGTCCCTCTGAGCCAAATTCTAACTTCTGATTATCCAAAGCTATGGGCCTTGAACTGTAGGTCAAATATGGGCGAGGGATATCATTATTACTACTATTGTTATTATCGTTGTTGATTGATTGATATTGATTGTTGGGACCTTAGAATTGTCAGAGGGGACTTTTAGACCAAGGGAAAAACCTAGTTCCCTCTGGCAGCCTTACAATGTAAATTAGACTGAGTTGTATAACAGTTTTAGGTATCTGATATGGGACTTGCCAAATTTCATGGCTTCAGACACACGGAATGCACATCTCTGTTCCAGGGAGGCTAAATATTTCTCCAAATCAGTAGATAAAACAAACTCCCTGACCTCAACTTACTTCCTGGCGCCTGGAGTCCTGAGTAGCTGATGAAGAGTGTCTGTCTGCTATCAAGTGACAGAACACATGCAGACTGGCTCCTACACCCAGGACCATGTGGTACCTGATCCTGTCTCCATCTTCCGAGTTAAGATTTTGGCCACAACCTGAAGATCTAAGTCCAGAGGGCAGGGGGCCAGGGTTAGATACCATGAAATGCCATTGAATCAGCCTTGAAGGGCAACTGTGGCTTCTTAGTGCATGAGGCAATGTGCTGCAGCCAGAGGCCGGTGAACGCAATGATCACAGACCCGGGGCAAATCACATCGCTAACGTCATCTCTGAAATGGAGAGGTGGCTACATCACTGACTTAAGTAAATACTATGCACAGACTTGAGACCTTACACAGCCGACCAAGCAGGGAGCTAATCCATCAAAGGGAACCTGAAGCTTCTGACCTATGAGCTTGTTGAGTGGACGCCTTCACTATTAGACAGTGGCATCTACTGACTGTTACACACTGCCACCTTGCAGATCAAATAAGAATTAGCTAAGGCTAAGGACTCAAAGAATTGTTAAATGGGAGATGGGAGGATTCCCATGGATAGTTTAGTAAGACCTGGAATAAATTAATAGCAGAAGAGAGATCGCTGAGATGGGAATGTGTTTTAGAGTGTTATACACACTTAATAAAAATTAATTTCATAACATCACAAAGTCCTCTGAGTCTTTCCAGGAGAGGTACTGTAGATTCATTAGGCATCGTGTTAGAGCTTTTCTGTAATCATCAGGCCATTCTGATGCATTCACCTTGAGGTTTTCCCTTTCCAGGCAATCCCATCTGCCTTTTAGACTCATGTGCTTGCACTGATGTAAACACGCATACTTTTCTCCCCTTTCTCTCCTCTCCTTGCCTCATCCCCCTGCAAATAAGCCACGTTTAATCAAGAAGTACGGGTTTCCATTTCTTCTTTTTATTGAGTCATCTAAATAACTTGTTTTCTGGCTATTTCCTGCAGAAGCCAGGAATCCACACAGCCCTATTTTCCCCTTCACGTACCATTTCATATAGCTGTAAACCACCCAGCAGCTCAGGTCCTGCAAGACACACAACCCCAATTCATTCCTAACTGCACAGCCGCCTTTCTCCCTACCAAAGCCACTAAGCTAAACCACCTGCTGTGGGCTCCTTCAAGGAACTGTTCATCCCAGCAGAGGTCCTTTCCATAAACCCTCCGAAACCAGGAGAGCATCGCCTGCCTCTCCTGTATCCCTCAGGACCTCTCTGGTGCACTATGCTCACAGGTGGACCTTGACAAATGCTTACTGTGTGAAAGAATGATGCAGGCGCTTGTTTTAATTCCAGGACATCAGTGAATTGAGGAGATTTTGCTCACAGCTATCATCAGGCTCAAATACACCAAACTGGAACCATGCAAATTAAACACTCAAAGAAAAACTGAGTCTGTCTTCCTGGCTTGTCCTGTCATCATTGTTCTCATGCTGTATATGAAAAGACGTATCATATATCTCCAAGATTAACGTCCGCTCCCTGTAAAACAATGTTATCTGTTCGATCAGGCTTTTCTCCAGCTGTCTTCCTGGCCTATCCTTTCATATCCTATCCCCTCCCCGTTCGCTGCCTTTCCCGCACCTTCCCATCGCCTCGGCCTTGCCCAGGGTCTCCTCTATCGTGTTTCTGTAGTTTTCTCTTTCTGAGAGTGGATCAAGGGAATGTCCAAAGCGGATCCTGAGCACTGAGAGTCAGGAACTGGACTGGAAACCAGCATTGTCTCCCCAGACCTCAGACTGAGGACCTGCTATAAAGAGTGACAGCAGGAGGCTGAGAATTATAGCTTCAGTGGCTTTAGAAAAATTAATGAGATCTTGGTTTTTTTTGGCCAAGTTTCTCTTTCATTAACTAAAACATTTTCTATCGATTTTTATTTGGTAGATAAAAATGCAAGTATGAAAACATAATTTTTAAAAATGCCACAAAGATTGAAAGTTCATAATGTCTAAATGTAAATATTTTTAGATCTTTCGTTATTGCTTGCAACTATGGGTGAGCCTATAGGGGTTTTAGGATAGATTTTCATGTTGTCTAATGTTGTTTAGTACTTAGGAAAAATAGGTTATCCAAGCAAGTTCTGATGTTTTTCAGTCTCATCCCTTTTGATGTCATTATTGGAGGCACTGAATGTCTGTGAAGTGGGAAGAATGATGCAAGAGGGAATAGGCTGATGTTGAAAGGAAAGATCACCTAGGGCCCGGATAAAAAGGTGACATGTGAACTACATATTCCACAAACAGGGCCTAACACACTTAATCTCAAACGCTGGAAAAACACACGTGACTCACTCCTTAGCCACATCCATGGTACAAGGTAGTGATGACTCCTGGGAAGGGGCTGTCCTGTTACTAAATGTCTAGGGACATTCTTTCTGGCTGCAGTTCTGCCTCCATGGCCAACTATGGGCTCCTCTGAGAGGGGTGGGTGGTCACAGCTGGTGTAACACGCTAGAGGGAGAATGGGAACTAGGGAGAGGGAGCTCTGGCATTCTCTTGGGCTAGAACTTGGCAGGTTCAGGTATCTTCAACATCACAGGAACTGGGGAGTGAGGAAGCGCTCGCCAGCGAACCAGAAACAGGGAAGATTTGTCCAAAGGCTACTGTGCTCCCTGGTGCCATCAGTAAGTCTCTGCCTTTGGTCATTCCATAGCTTCGAGGAAAGCCTCCCCTGAATAACCGAGCCTTGGCTGGACTGGGCTCTAGGGCATGAGTGAAAGACCCATGCTTCTCTGTTTAAGCCAGCTTTATTCAAAAGGAAATGATAGCCCCACTCCCATCCCTACTCCACCCAGGGTGGAGGCAGTGGCAGGACTACACATGAGATCCTCCACAGGACAGCGAGCCTTGGGGGACCAACACCAGGGCTATGAGAGTCAGCTGCTCCTCCCGCCAGGGCATTGTCTTACTAACATGAACTTTGAAGGACCTGGTTATTATTTTTTATAACATTGGGGGTGGGAGATAATTACTTACAGACACTACTGTTTCCTAAATGAAATCTAGTAAGTAATATGTAAATAAAAGAAGGCAATTCCCCAGCCCTGGCGTAATCTTGCCCTGTGCTGAGGTGCTCATTAAAACTTAAAATATCCATGGACTGATAGAAGTTCTCCCAAAGACTGACCACCCAGGGGAAAAAGGCATCTCAACAAACTCAGTGATGGTTTGAACAAAATAGAGCACGTGCTCCAAGGTTCCAAGAGGGAAGAGAACCCACGATGGAAAGATGGCAGTATGCTTGTGGTTTAACAGCATTTCCTTTCCCAGAAAACATCAGCATTCTGAAAGAGAATTTAATTCTTGTATCTGTAAACACCTCAGTGGTATCTTACAGTATTACTCAATCAGCTACATATTCCGTTTTTCATCCTATGACTTATTTTTTATGTTTTGTTTTTGTTTTTATTTTTGTTTTGAGATGGAGTCTCGCTCCATCACCCAGGCTGGAGTGCAATGGTGCTATCTCTGCTCACTGCAACCTCCACCTCCCAGGTTCAAGCGATTCTCCTGCCTCAGCCTCCTGAGCAGCTGGGACTACAGTGCCACCATGCCCGGCTAATGTTGGTCAGGCTGATCTCAAACTCCTGACCTCAGGTGCTGTAATGACTTTTAAATGCTTAGTATGTTGCATGGAACACACTAGGCCCTCAGTCGTCGTCAGATTGAATCAAACTTTAAAAGAAAATATCAACAATGGTATTTCTGAATTTCAAACTTGCTGAGGGCAAGAATGAGAATGTTGAACTTATCCCCATATGCCAACCCAAGAGAATTGAATAGAGAGTATGCAATAGCCACTCAAGAAATGTTGAAATTAATTTCATGCAACGAAATTTAACAAAACAAAAACCCTGCCCTTTTAAACATCTGGTGGAAACCGCAAGTTTCTTTCTCATTTGGATGTAGTTTGCCCATGCTTGCCTCAGTTTGACTCCGGTTTCTCAAGCTGTTGTGTTTTTTTTTCTTTATTTTTTATACAACATTCCTGACATTGTGTCAAAAATACATTACCAAATAGCAGCCTTAAGACAATCAGTAGAACATCTGAATCATAAGTAAGATATAATTCTGGAATTCAAGATGCAAATAGGCCACGTTTTCTTGAAGTATCTGAACCAAAAACACAGAGTAAGTATAATAAAACAACACAAGGCCAGGTGCGGTGGTTCACACCTGTAATCCCAGCACTTTGGGAGGCTGAGGCGGACAGATCACCTGAGGCTAGGTGAGGAGTCTGAGGCCAGCCTGGCCAACATGGTGAAACTCCATCTCTACTAAAAATACAAAAATTAGCCAGGCATGGTGGCAGGCGCCCCTAATCCCAGCTACTCTGGAGGCTGAGGCAGGAGAATTGCTTGAACTCGGGAAGCAGAGGTTGCAGTGAGCCAAGATTGTGCCATTGCACCCCAGCCTGAATGACAGAGTGGGACCCTGTCTCAAAGTAATAATAGTAATAACAATACTAAAAACACAGGAGATTACAGAGACTTGAACTATAAGATATGGTGAATGTTTGCAGTGTTGAATTAATAGAACAGATACTTTCTGTACAATGATCTTTACTTCTGATAAGTTGAAAACTGTTTCTAGCCTTTATAGGTCAGAACAATGGATTGGATATGTAATAACTTTTATCACCTAACAAAAGGATAGTTATTCATTAAGATAATCAACATCTCTGTAACTAACTAAATCATTTTCCCCTCAACCATTCCTTTTATTGAAATGTTTGTGTTTTTATTTCAAGATGTATTCGTATGCTATGATTTTGGGGTCTTACAATGAAAATTTCGGGAGCAACTAACAACTGTCTGTGCACTGGAGCACGGAAACAGTTTTCCTCTTCCTTACCTGTGGAAGAATAACAGCACAACCATGAAATGATGACACACTGAAATGTTAAGACAGCTGGGGAAATCTCTGTACCTAATTCGGGCTCCTTCATATTTGGGGGCCTATCCCTACCACTGCTCTCTATCCAGCCTGTGTGCAGTTTGAAAACTTCTTGACTTTGACTCCTAAAAGAAACAACAAAAAGGATTTTTGGTTTGTTTGTTTGTTTGACCCCTACCACAATCTACTTGGTCTGCCCATTTCTGGAAGAAACTCAAACCCAGGTTCTATCTTCCTACAGCCAATATTCCTACAATCCCCTCATCTCCATGGAAGCTGATGCCACAGATGCTGTTTTAGGTGCAATGGTTTGGTCCATCTGCAGAATTTGAACTTCAGTGGCTATATCAGGTCTCCAATGTGGTTAGGTTTTCAGTTTTTTGGTTCTTTTTTATTAGCCTATAAAATGCCAACAGTTTAAAAATTCATTATCAATATCAAAAGAAAAAAAGAAAAGATCTGGCATCCCTGGGCATGCATTTCCGAACGGCCGAGCAGTAGCTGCCCCCCTTAAACCAGGCATGGCCTCTTCAATTTGAGGCAGTCCCTGCCACTCCTACAGCTCCCCGGCCACCACATTCCTTTTCTTTCCCTGTCTGCTTCCTGGAGGCTGATAAGCCCAAGACCTCTTATCTGCACTAATGTTACCGGTGCAGGGTGTCTGGGTTCTTGGTGTCTTGAACAAAGAATTGGACAAGATGCACAAACAAAGCAAGGAAAGGATGAAGCAACAAAAGCAGAGATTTACTGAATGAAAGTACGCTCCACAGAGTGCGAGTGGCCCAAGCATAGGGGCTCAAGAGCCCCATTACAGAATTTTCTGGGGTTTAAATACCCTCTAGAGGTTTCCACTGGTTACTTGGTGTATGCCCTATGTAAATGAAGAGGATGAAATAAAGTTACAAGTCATTTACTCAGTGTATGCCCTATGCAAATGGAGAGGATATTTCCTGTCATAGCTGAAGTATTTCCATTTGATTTAGTTCTAGGAAGTCAGCGTGAATCAGCCTTATGTTCCCTGCCTCCAGACCCCCTTCTCCTGCCTCACATAGACCTTGATTAGTAGATCAAGTGAGCACAGCAATGTCCACCCCACATTTACACAGTTGCTGTCTGGACCTGCCGTGTCCGGTAGGGTAGCCACTAACCATACATGGCCACCGAGTGTGTGAAATGTGGCTCTTGTGACCACAAAACAGAATTTTTAATTTAAACATAAAACGATCACATAAAGTTCTATTGGACGGTTCTGGTCTAGACCATGAGAGATTATAAGATTGAAAGATTTTGTTAACCACATGCAAATGCTGGTCTGTTATTGTTTTCCTTGGGATCAGAATAGGCACCTTCATTTTAGATGCTCTTTGGGGAGCCCCTGCATACCACCAGTACTCCGTATCTTACTGACCAGAGAAGCTGGTGGGGCCAAACAACTCGAAACTCCCCAAACTCCCTTCCTCTCGTCTACTCCCAATGCCCGGGGCACGGAAAACCACTAGAAGTCATTTACATACTGAAATGTAAGAGGACCCAAAGTAACTGATCTTCAGAGCCTTCCTTCTCTACTTGCCGTCTTGCTTTCCAATCACTTGAGATCATGGAGGACACCTGTGGAAAGCATAGAGGGCTCCTGGGAGACGTCTAATACATGGGCCCTTTCTCACCTGTTGGGCTCAACTGCCGATATGTACTCTATGGACTGGCCTAGCAAACAGAGCAAACCCCTGAGAGAAAGAGACGAAAGGAATTTCTAAGAAGAGGGTATGAGTTGATCTTGGGGCTTTTCCTGAGAGAATCGGGGCCCCATTAGGATGCCAGTGGAAGGCAGGGACCCTCAGGGAGCAGAGGCAGAAGAGGGAACAGCCCCAAAGGCACAGCGGAGTGCTTAGGGAGGAGCAGAGATCAAAGGGAGACTCAAAGGCTTCCGAACGCCGCGTGAGAAGGGGCTGTGGTCTCCCGCAGCTGTGTGGTGCTTGTGCTTCCATTAAAATGCTTGGAACAGAAGCTCTTTCCCTACTGTCCCCTTCTGCTCCCAAAATACAACCAAAACCTCTCCTCTCAACTTCTTCTGGGTGATTTATAAAACAAATTACAACCAGTGAGGACTTGGAGGATGAGTTCCTAAGCACTGGTGAATATGGAAATACGGCTGGTTATCCCACGTATTGAATTTGTTTGATTAGCCACTTGTCTTACTATGTTGTCATAGGCCCACTGACAAGGAGAAAAGCAAGAATAATTCCTCCCATAGCATCTTCTATATATGCTCAGACATGATAAAACGTTCACTTCACCTATTCCCTTGATAATACTGTTACTAATATCATCCCTTTTCTACAGATGAGAAAATTGAAGCTCAGAGAAGCTAAGCAATTTGACAATGGCCCCACTGCCAACACGTGGCAGAGCCAAGACTCAAACCCAAACTCAAATCCTATGCTTATGTCACGGTCAGGACGTTATAAGAAGACAACACTGTACAAGTAAACAAAGCTATCTATCTTCTTGTGAAAAATGGAGTCATTTCTGAAAGCAAATGCCAGGAGTACACAGTGAAGGCGTCTGGATGAATTCTAAGGCATTCGGAAACACGCTAGTGTCTGGAAAGGCAGGTGGGGTCTCCGCAATGCCCTGGTGTGG
Organism: Macaca fascicularis; assembly: GCF_037993035.2. Classification (NCBI taxonomy): domain Eukaryota; kingdom Metazoa; phylum Chordata; class Mammalia; order Primates; family Cercopithecidae; genus Macaca; species Macaca fascicularis. Next base: position 33,239,357 of record NC_088380.1, on the reverse strand, counting down.
ACTCGGCGTCTGTACTAGCCAGTGTGCGCTGCTACTGCACCTGAAGTGCCTGAGAGCTGTCTCCCCGTTCCTGACCTCAGGGGGTCCCTGCAACTGTGAAGCAAAAGCACGTGCAGCTTCCTGAATTTCATTCCCAGAGGTTTTCATCTTTCCCTTAAAACATTCCAGAATTCAGATTGATTGAGTTCATCAATGCAGAGAAATGTTCTTTAATACTTGGCCCTCCTCACGGTGCACATCCCCGCACCCTAAGGGGAGCTTTCCCTGTGGACATGCTTGGAAGTATACCATGGATTACAGTTGATTTTGCTAGAATTCCCATGAAATTTCCTGACTCTAGGACTTGCGAAACATTGGAAATTGAAGTTCTGTTGCCAGAGGAGTTTGTGGAATTTTGTTCTGTGGAAACAGAATTATGGAATTTTAAGGCTAGAAGAAATCTTCCAAGTCCACTCCTACCAAAGGCCGGGCTGAATGCAAACCCTCGCTGACAGATGCTGTGGCTGAAACACGCTTCTCCTTCCCAGCCTGTAGCTTTCACCCCCAAACAGACACGTGTAAGAAGAAAATTCATAAATATTTCCTTTACCCAATTCTCTTCTTCATCTTTTCAGTTTATTATTTCTTTTCCTTTTGGAAACAGCAACCATGCTCAGGTTTTCTACCTGGATTTCACCCCGTCCTTGCTAAATCAAAAAGCGTATATGAAAAAGTAACTACGATGGGACTGAGAAGAAGGGGAGCAGGTAGGCTGGTGAGGACTTGCTTCCTCAGTCGGCGCTGACTGCTGCCGGGAGGAGGCTCCCACCTCCTCAGAACCCCCAGGTCTGTTGCCCGCCCTGAGCCCAAGAGGAAACAGTGGCCTGAGTCTGCAGCACCGACCTCTCCCTTCGGATCGAGTGATCATGCTGCGCTGGCCTCAGCCAGAAGCTGCCTGGAGGGTGGAGCAAAGCAGATGTTGAAAGAGAGGTGGGTTTGGAATAAAATCGTTGCGCATGCCCTCCTTTCCTCGGACGCCTGTGTGGTTCAAATGCGCCTGAAACCTCCAAAAAGCAAGCACAAGACTTAGCTGCAAATCACTGTTTTTACCAAAAACTTATGAACAGTAGCAGGGAATTACTCTCGTCTTGGCTGTGCTGTGGGGAATTAAGGGACATAAGAAGGAGCACTGAAGCTGGGGTGGGGGGCAGGGGAATATGACTCCCCATAAGGCAGAGGAGACCATGACAGCTGTCATTAATAGGAGGGTGTAGGGAGAAATGCGCCGGCAATGGAGCAGCCTGCAGGGAGGCTTCCTCCTCGTGGCCTCCTGGAGAACCTTGGGTGGATTTTTTCCAGGGCACTGGTGGGTTGCCTGACAGGTCCTCAAGTGAAAAGAAGAGTCAACCTTTCCTTTTTGGCTCCCAAAGCATAAACTAGGGTGACCCTATGGAGCAATAAACTACAGCTCAATATATAGAGAGTCATTCGAAAAATTACAGACTTCCAAAGACAGAATTGTCTCCTGAAGCCATAGTGACCTCCCATTGTCTCAAATGTCCAAACAGAAAGTCATTGTGTGGGGAAGCGAAGAACAGGTGGAGTGCAGAGGATCTGGGAGCTGTGGAAATACTCTGTGTGATACCATGATGGTGGACATGTGTCATTATACATTTGCCCAAGCCCACAGCATGTATGGCACCGCGAGGAAACCCTCAGGGAAACTATGGACTCTGGGTGATGATGGTGTGTCAATCGGTAGGTTCGTCCATTATAACAATTGCTCCACTCTGGTAGGGGATGTTGATAATGGGGGAGGCTGTGTATGTGTCAGGCAGAAAACACATAAGAAATCTCTATCTTCCTCTCAATTTTGCTCTGAACTTAAACTCTAAAAAAATTAAGTCTTAAAACAAAAAGTCAATCTGAAAAGCAGGTAAGAGAAGGAATTCCTTGGTCAGTTGTGGGCTTCAATTGGTTGACCTGTGAGTTTCTTACATAAATTAGAGAATACTGGAGCTAGAGAAGTACATCTTAGAAGGTAATCCTTCCAGACATGTTGTTCTAAAACTTTGATCTGCTTTCTTTCTAAACAACTAGACTTCCTTCTCTTGAGCTTGCTAAAAGATGTGTCCCCTCCCTACCCTGCTCACCAAACTCTATGATGAACTGGTCAGCCCTGAAGGAAAACTATAAAGAATAAAATGAATGACTTCATACGGGACTGGCCTTTGCATTCATGTCCAGAGCACAGAGGAATCCAATCACCAGGAACTTGTCAACTGACAGCAAAACTTAGACTCAGTTTCACAAAAATGTCTAAAAGCTATGTTATACAAGGTTTTGGGCAATAAGTGTATCCTCTGAAAATCTCAAAGTGAGGACGTAGAAAAGTTGGAATTCACATACACTGCTGACCTGACATGGATGTAAAATGGTACAGCAACTTAGAAAACAGTTTGACAGTTCCACAAAATATTAAGCACAGAGTTACTATGGCCAACAATGACCCAACAATTCCACTCCTAAAGTCTTTGAACCACTTATCATTTTCCAAAATTCTTCCATGTATTTGTTTGGTAGCTTGCTGTCTCTGTCATCCACCAAAACTTATCTGTCCAGTAGAAAGGCCACCAGCCACACTCCCAAGTGTTCAGCAGCCACATGTGGCAGTGGCTACTGGATTGGACAGCACAGTACAATCATCACTGTCAGAATGTCCTGTGGGATAGCGCTGCACTGGCATGCAAGCTCCATTCAAGCAGGCTCCTTATTTGTCTTGGTCGCTGCTATTTCTCCAGCATCCAGAACAGTGACTGACATACAGTAGGCTCAATAAAGGGTAAGTAATGAATGAATGAGTTGAATGAATGAACTGAAGTTGAATGAATGAATGGCACTTGGGTGGACAACACTGGAAAACGAGGTGAAGGAATGCTGGAACAATCCGAACAGGAGTGAAAATGGAAGCAAGAAAATAAAGTATTTGTTTAGGTTCTTCTCCTCATCTCTTTACTCCAATATTTTATAATTTAATCATGATAGTCTTAAGAGAATATTTTAATTATTGGATCTTAGTGTCTTTCCTAGTATTCTCCTATTGGAGAATGTGTTGACTAACATAATTTGACAAATGACATACCATTGTGAAAATGTATAGAATGTTGTGAATTTTTTAGTTTGCCATTAATTTCATTTCCAATTCCAATAGGGAGTACTATTGACATGGTAGAAATTTAGGTTGATGAAGAGCCTTTGACTCCTAGAGAATTTTTTAATAATCATTCATTTTTATCAAACTTCAGAGGTCATTCTTATTTTATAGCTTTTTTCTGTAAATAATACTGAGTTCTAAAAATAGAAATTAAAAGATAAAAATCATATATTCAATAAACAGGTGACATTTCATTGTTTTCCTACTTTGTTCTTGTTTTTTGTTTTCATTTGGTTTGGTTTGTTTATATTGGGTGTTGAGACTGAAAACTTTTACTTAAGGTCTGATTGTAACTTTGCTACCATCTTCTGGCAAAATAATGACCATCTTAGGATCTTTGACTAGAATGAGTTTCCACAATTTTGTTTATTTCATGTTATAAACTGCTTTCACTTGCATCCTACTGCAGCTAGAGCAAAAGCTATTAAAAGGCAAAGATAGCAGAGGAAAACAAGACCACAGAATCTCTGTTCTCTAATACCTGAAGAAATGCAAAATTTTAAATGTTTGAATACCCAACATACAACAGTGGCAACTAAAACAAAATGGCAGCCAGGGGGAAAAACAAGCAGAAAATTCAGAAGGAAAATTTTTGTTTGTTTGTAGAGATGGGGTTTCACCATGTTGCCCAGGCTGGTCTCAAACTCCTAGGCTCAAGCGATCCCTCCCACCTTGACCTCCCAAAGTACTGGGATTACAGGCGTGTGCCCTATGCCTGGCCAGAAGGAAAAATTCTAAGGAAAACCCTCAGTGATCCCCCCATCATAGCCTTGCCAGAGGCAGAAGGCAGAAGTGTTGTCCGGTCTCCTCCAGGGAACTGGGCTGAGTTGAGGGAACAGGTGAAGCCCATCAGGGTGGCTGGCACCCAGCAATGGCTGGGTGGAGTGAGTCCCAGCAGGACATGTCAATGGCTCCGAAGAAAATAAAAGCCCAGGACCCCCACCAATGACTGCACTTGATCCCCAAAGAGCTGATCCTGCCTACTACACGTACCTCCTCTCCACAAAGAACATGGACTGCGGGTGTACAGAAAATGAAGGTAAAGCAACAACTACCCATCCAACCATCATTCAGAGAGTTAAGACTAATGGGTCCTAAATGAGATAGGGAGAATGTCCAGGAGAATTTACCCACCCTATATAAGAGGAACTAGGCTTGGACAGAATTGTCCACATTAAACATGATATGCAGAGAAATGCCACAATGGAATACTAAAGTAATAAATGTGAGTAAGCTATAACCACACACAACAGCATGGACGGACCCCACACACAACAGCATAGACGGACGCCACACACAACAGCATGGACGGACGCCACGCACAACAGCATGGACGGACCCCACGCACAACAGCATGGACGGACGCCACGCACAACAGCATGGACGGACGCCACGCACAACAGCATGGACGGACCCCACGCACAACAGCATGGACGGACCCCACGCACAACAGCATGGACGGACCCCACGCACAACAGCATGGACGGACCCCACGCACAACAGCATGGACGGACGCCACGCACAACAGCATGGACGGACCCCACGCACAACAGCATGGACGGACCTCATGCACAACAGCATGGACGGACCTCATGCACAACAGCATGGATGGACCTCATGCACAAAATGCTGATGAAAGAAGTTCAGTGCAAAAGGATGCATCCTAAAAATTCTATTTAGATATCATGCCATGAGAAGTCAGAATCCTCACGCCTCTTGTAGGGGGTAGATGTGAGCAGGGCATGTCTGTCTCTAGTGAACAGCACATTACATCTCTCCCAACTCCTGACAATTTTACCCCAATTGCCTTCTTATTGACATTCCATATTTTTTTTAACTCTTGGTGCATATCAATTCTGTAACAAACTCTTTACATATTGAAAATAATACAATATGGTATCATGCTATCCATAAGTCATTCACTGCAAAAAACGCCTCATTGTGCAGCGATCATTCCTCAGAAAGACATTTTTGAGGGTAGTGATGGCAGTTCATCAGTGGAGTTCAGTGGTCTCCCCCCATGAATTTGCTAGATCCTATCTCTCAAAATTGCTTCATCTGAGGTCCCATTAGTGACCCCACAGTGAACCAGGGCACACACCAAGGTCGCTTCCACCTTCGTCTAACCATGAGATATTGCTGTGACTTACCCACTCTGGTCCAAGTTCTTGGTTACAGACAAGACAATCCAATCCAGTTGGTTAAAGTACAAACAGATTTGTTAGTGGGTACATGGAGCTCACAGAATCAATACAAGGGCTAAAAGGAAGACTGAACTTCCAAGAATGAGTGCCAAACCACACTGAACCAACAAGGAAGCTGCTACCCCTCATCAACAGGCAATGCAGAATCACAAAGCTACTGCTCCTGTTAGCCAAGAACACAGAATCAGAAAGCTGCCCAGGCTGGGCACAGTGGCTCACGCCTGTAATCCCAGCACTTTGGGAGGCTGAGGTGGGCAGATCACCTAAGGTCAGGAGTTCGAGACTAGCCTGGTCAACATGGTGAAACCCCGTCTCTACTAAAAATACAACAATTAGCCGGGCATGGTGGCGCACACCTGTAGTCCCAGCTACTAGGGAGGCTGACGCAGGAGAATCGCTTGAACCCGGGAGGTGGAGGTTGCAGTGAGCCGAGATCACACTACTGCCCTCCAGCCTAGGCAAAAGAGCGAGACCCTATCTCAAAAACGAAAAAAAAAGAAAGCAAGCTGCCACAGACTGCTTGACTCACTGGTGCTATACCCACAGCACCGGCACGGAGGCTATTGACATCAGTGACCTGCCAGCCGCACAGTTGCTTCTTAAACTGTTTGCTCACAGTTTTCTGGAAGACAGTGCTTTCCAAACCTAAAGATGCCTACAAATCACCTGGGGTTCTTGTTAAAATCATAGATTCTGCTTCAGGAAATCTGAGGTGGGGCCTGAGTTCTACATTTCTAATGAGCTCCCAGGTAAGACAGATGCCGCTGCTCTCATTCTTTAAGGAACAACACTAGGAGACATCAGCCGAATGAAATCAAGCCCTATAACCCCTTTCACCTCAATCCCACCAGTGTTCCAAGCCCCTGGGGCATCTGTCATTTGGTCTCTCACCCCTCACACTACCCTGGATACCGCTAACTAACCCTTGAAAACTACACCAGAGAAATCTTACAGACACCACCTTGGCAAAACTATCAAAGTTGTCACCAGTAATAGGACAAATAAACATCATGTACCTCCTGATAAGATGTACTGAGAAGCCTATATCGCTTCTGTGGTATCTCTGTCAAAAATGCATAACCAGAATTTAATCATCAGCATACATCAGACAACCCAAGCTGAGAGACATCCTACAAAATAAACGACACGTACGTTTCCAAAATGTCAAGGTCAAGAAAGAGTAAGTACTTCAATTCAGAGGAAACAGAGACATGACCAAACACACACACACACACACACACACACACAATGGGAGATTCTGGATTGGATCTGAGACCAAAAATGAGGATACTGGTGGGACAGTTGTAAAATCAGTACATTAGATAATCATATCAATGTTAGTTTCCTGCATTTGATCATTGTACTGTGGTTACATAAGATATTAACAATTTGAGTGAAGTAAGAATTTGAGTGAAGTACTTACAGAAATCCTTTGTACTGTTTCTACACTTTTCTTTAAAGTCTGAAGTTACTGCAAAACAAAAAGAACTTGGCCGGGTGCGGTGACTCACACATGTAATTCCAGCACTTTGAGAGGCTGAGGCAGGTGGATCGCCTGAGCCCGGGAGTTTGAGGCAGGTGGATCGCCTGAGCCCAGCCTGGCCAACACGGTGAAATCCCTACTAAAAATACAAAAATTAGCCAAGCATGGTGGCACACACCTGTAATCCCAGCTACTCTGGAGTTTGAGGCAGGAGAATCGCTTGAACCCGGGAGGCAGAGTCCGCGCCAGCAGACTGGACCCACGAAGCCTCCATGCATATAGTATTAGCCTGCACTAACACTAACACTAACCAACACTACCACATGTGCACTAACACTGCCAGATAACCTTTCTTCATGTCACTGGTAAACTCACAATCCCACTGTTGAAGAAATCAAGTTTGGATTGTGTTTGGAATTGTGCTTTTGGAGATACTTCACTGATGGCATTCCAATTGGCCGTGCTCGGCTAATTGTTAAAGAGTTGACTATTTATGAAGGACTGAAGATAAATTCTAGAAAATATAGCCTCACTTTATTTTATATAAAAGTTAAAAAATTAATATCCTGGCTGAGCACGGTGGCTCACACCTGTAATCCTAACGCTTTGGGAGGCCAAGGCTGGGGGATTGCTTGAGCCCAGGAGCTCAAAACCAGTCCAGGCAACATAGCAAGACCCCATCTCTACAAAAAGTAAAAACAAAAAAATAGTCATGGTGGCATGCATCTGTAGTCCCAGCTACTTGGGAGGCTGAAGAGGGGAATCAGTTGAGCCCGGGAGTTCAAGGCTATAATGAGCTATGACCAAACCCCACTGCACTCCAGTCTGGGTGACAGAGTGAGACCTTGTTTCAAAAACTAAAATAAAACAAAGTATCTTTCCCCACCCCTGCTAATATTTCCCTGTGAGCTGGTTTATTTACTACATATATTATTAAAACAAAACAGAAACAGTTTAGATACACATTATCCCCTGTGACTGTCATCAACTCAGTCTAGATAAGTTTTAACAAGAAACAAGTTCATTTATCACATTAAAAACTAAATATTGGTATATATCATGTTGTTCAAAACTATGTGTAGGCATTTAATGTGGGTATTTCAATGGCTATTTCCACCATTTCACTCTTTGTTTATACTTACAATGAACATTGTGCAGTTTTTACTTTTTCTTCACGTTTGTTGATGTATTAAAATATTATTATTCTTTGCTGGCCGGGTGCAGTGGCTCAAGCCTGTAATCCCAGCACTTTGGGAGGCCGAGACTGGCGGATCGCAAGGTCAGATCGAGACCATCCTGGCTAACATGGTGAAACCCCATCTCTACTAAAAAATACAAAAAACTAGCCGGGCGAGGTGGCAGGCGCCTGTGGTCCCAGTTACTCGGGAGGCCGAGGCAGGAGAATGGCATGAACCCGGGAGGCGGAGCTTGCAGTGAGCTGAGATCCGGCCACTACACTCCAGCCTGGGCGACAGAGCAAAACTCCGTCTCAAAAAAAATTTTAAAAAAATTATTATTTGCTAAACCTAATAATAAAACATTAAGACTTGTATTTTATATTTTTAAATGTTTTTCTAGTAATTTATTTGTATTTAACAAAAGTAGTGGTCCACAACCCATTGGAAATAACCACAATTTGAGAAGCAATGCAGTCGCCTTTGATATTCCCTAGATGGCCACTAGGTGGTCCCCAAGGATCTTCTTCCTGGCTGGTTGCGTGATCTTTGCAATGGCATGCTCGTGATAAGGCGCTTGGCAGTGTATAAGTGATAAGGCGCTTTTCCAGTGTAGACGGGCAGAATTGTCAGACCTTTCCTACCTGTCAAGTCCACAGAGAAGGCAACTTACTCTCCTTTGTAGGGGACATCTATAAATAGTTGAAGTTGACTTACACAAATGAAGATATATTTTCATGTTTCACCAATTGTTGGGAGGCTTCCCAAAGGAATAAATAGAAGCATCTCTAAACACCAAAGCTGTTACAACTATTGTTGCATCAAGAAGACTATTTGAGAGCTTTTGTTCAATAATAGTGACAGGAGCCAACCACATCCAGGCCAAATTATAAAGGAAATCTACAAAGTCTTTCCAATGCCCGCATCTCCCAGAATCAGGAGGGCAGTGGAATGGCAGAACAGAATTCTGAAAAATACCTGGCTGGTATCAGTCTACCAACGAGACCTCGAGAGGCAATCCTTGCATGCAGTCCTCATAAATATGAGATCCACAGTCAACAGAAAGGCTCTCCCACACACAATAGCCCAGTACAACACTTCCCACTGCTCCCTGGGGAGCCACTCACAAGACACTCCTATATTTAAATAGACGTTGAATGCCATTAAAAAACGCACATGAAATATATCAAAGCTTTCCATTCAGAGATCTGAGAATCCAACCCTTATGAGCCCTGCCACAGCTACAACCTATGTGAAAGTTCAGCAGAGAAATTTATTCCTTCAGCCTCACTAGGACAGTGCTAACAAAGACCAGCTTTTCACCAACACATAAATTGTCAAAGCCTTTCGATTTCAATACATTCTTCCCCTGTGAGACTTCTGCACCACTGAGGCAGACAGCAAGAAGAATGCAGACCTGGACCACAAGAATGCAGACCTATGGCCAAGGTCGACATCAAGAATGCAGAGCTGTGTATGGCCAAGGTCGACATCATCCCTTGAGATGACTTGTCAAGGTTTCCAGGCCTGCCACTTGTGACTAGAAGTCTGATTTCCAACTTGTGTACCTGCCTTGAGGGTTTGCTCTGGCCATTCTTCAAGTTTGTCAACCCAAGTCCTCAAAAACTTGTAAATCTCCCCATCCAACTCTGACCTTGTTTTGCTTGGGGTTGAACGTGCTAGGAATGAATACCCAGTCTGTCAAGGAGAACGCTGTGGAATAGCAGCCACTGGGAATCATCCCTGTGTGGAAATAGGCAATAGCCCTGTTATTGCCAATAATCTCATGTTCCTGTTGATACTCTTGATTATCTTTGGTAGTGAGACAACACAAAGAGATTATGTAGCCTTGGAATAGATACAAGTTTGCCTATTAAATTTATTTGCTAGTTGATGATTTTAACAGTTGTTTCTGGTCATTGCCAAGACTTTTTAGAGGCCTCATAGGGCAAGAAAGACCAAACACATTAAAAATATCCAAGCGAAATTCTTTTGCACAAGGTTTGAAGACACTCGTCTTTGACTTTAATCTACAGAACTAGGTAACAGAGGTTTTTAATCCTAATCCATAATAGTTGTCTCTGCTAATCTTATTTGCCCATTATTAGTCAAGCTCCCAACCTGAAAAAACACTCAAATTATGCCAATTCAAGGAGTAAGATTTATTAAAACATATTATTTACAAAGGTGTGAGTGAAGCCTTAGGAAAACAAAAGGTAACCCTGAGCTAGTAGTAACACAGGAACTAAACATCCCACAGTTGAAAGTTGTAGGGACCAAGTAGTTACTAGAAGCCGTAAGAAACTCACATAGAGGAAGTCACCTTGAGAGGAGTGGTGTAAGAAACACAGCCAACCTGAGGTCCTTTCACCATGAACAAAATCCAACCAAACATCCCAGCCTCCCAGGACAGAGAGCAGGGTAAGACTGCATCTAGGGGAATAGATGGAGTATCTAGGGGAACAGATAAAATACATACATATCTGGCACTATCCGAGCCTTTTGCCTTCAGCATCATCTCTTGTCCTTCACCTGGTGGAAAAACTTAGTGCCCAATACAGGGCAAGAATGATGTTCCACCAACTACTACTTCAATACAAGTTATTCTCATACTCCCACAGCCTAAAACTTTAGCCAACATCGGTGTTATTCATTTAACTTATTTCAGAGAAAAGGGAGGGAGAAACAATTATGAGGTTTATATTGGTCATCTTAGCTGCCTCTGCCCTCTGCCCACTCCCAGTCCCGCTTAGCCTCTCCCAGCACCTTCGCGGGGCCAGGGTTCTTTACCAGATGAGAAGTACAAAACCTTTTGTACCAGATGAGAAGTACAAAACATTCTTACAGTGAGTCTTTGGAGGTCTTCTATTTATGGGTTGAAGTTTCTCCTTCATCAAGACAATTGGTTAAGTGAGCAGAGTCACCAGTAAATCCCCTGGTTTCCAAACATCACTCTCCTTGCCACCACTGTGTAGCAACGAACAGTCCGATTTCCCTCATACACTAAAGATCAATGAACTCAAACAACACAATCACCTCCTTATTTCCCTATTAATTCAATGGCATGAGAAGCCCAAAATGACCAAAAGGCAGTCTCCACTACCAATGCACTGGAACAATCACTCCCTTCCACGCTAGGCTCCCAAAACTTACATGCTTTTCAAAGAATGAAAGAGACTGAATGCTCCTTGAGAGTAAAAAATTTTTATTTGTGGCCGGGCGCACGGTGGCTCACACCTGTAATCCCAGCACTTTGGGAGGCCGAGGCAGGTGGATCACTTGAGGCCAGGCGTTCAAGACCAACCTGGTCAACATGGCAGAACCCCATCTCTACTAAAAATGCCAAAATTTAGCCAGGCGTGGTAGCGCACGCCTGTCATCCCAGTTACTCGCCTGTCATCCCAGCTACTTGGGAGGCTAAGGCACATGAATCATTTGAACCTAGGAGGCAGAGGGTACAATTAGCCGAGATCGCACTACTGTACTCCAGCCTGGGTGACAGAGTGAGACTCTCTCACAAAATAATAATAATAAATAAAGTAGATCGGGCAATCACCATTTTAAATAACTTAGTGATCAAAATCCACACGACCAGTTGTGAAACAACTTGACGTGATGTACCTTCTGGCGTGGTGCAGTAAGTACAGCAACTCTTATGTAGCATTCCTGCAAAAGTCATTTAACCCGAACTGAGCCATGAGGAAACAGACAAATATAGAATACGGGACATACTACAAGTGGCCTGGACTCTTACAGAAGGTCAGTGCCATGGAAAACAAAATAGTAGGGAATTATTCTAGATTAAAAGAGACTAATAACCAAATGAAGAGCATGAATTTCGATCAAGACACTGCATTGGGAGAAGAAATAAAGAACATTTTTGGGAACTGGGGAAATTTATATATGGACTGAATGGTTGATAAAATTATTGATGTTTTAAGTTATGATAATATTGAGGCTAGGTAGAATGTCTTTACTCTCGGGAAACGCACATTGAAGTTCCAAGGCAGTCTCAAAGAAAAGCACCAGCAGAACTGTCTGGAGTGTGAACTGAACTAGCGGCACTTTGCATGGAGCACCATTTTAACTTCCAAGATTGACACATTGTCACTGTTCAGACCTGTGGATTTGGCAGACTTCTCAAAAACAAACAAACTGAGCCTATCACTTCAAAAAAAAACTGACAGCATGTGTTATCAATGATGAAATTCAAGTTTTCAAGGGGAAAATTACATAGTACAATTTTTAAGAAACTACCACTTGTCAAATTTTGTGGTTGTTATCAAAGGATACGTATCCACAATCACCTGGAAAGGCTATTAAAGTATTCCTGTGCCAGGCGCGGTGGCTCACGCCTGTAATCCCAGCACTTTCAGTGGCTGAGGCAGGTAGATCACTTGAGCTCAGGAATTTGAGACCAGCCTGGCCAACACGGTGAAACCCTCTCTTTACTAAAAATGTAAAAATTAGCTGGGCATGGTGCCAGACGCCTGTAATCTCAGCTACTTTGCAGGCTGAGGCATGAGAATCGCTTGAACCTGGGAGGCGGAGGTTGCAGTGAGCCCAGATGGTGCCACTGTACTCCAGCCTGGGCGACAAGAGCAAAACTCCGTCTCAGAAATAAAAAAATAAAGTATTCCTCGCTTTTCCAACTACACATCTCCATGAGGCCACATTTTCTTCACATACCTCAACCCAAACAAAAGACTATCTGCAGAAGCAAACAGGAGAATCCACCCACCCTCTATTAAAGAGACCTGGTAAAATGTAAAATAATATCACTCATAATTTGTTTTGTAAAATGATTATTTTCCATTAAAAAATGTTAAAAATTTAAAAAGTGTCTTTCCATTCCTAGGAAATACTTACTGAAGTACTTAAAATGAAATAGGTCTGCAGTTTACTTTCAAATATTTATCCAAAAAATTGCATAGATGTATACACATGTATGTACGTGTATAAACACGTATGCCCAAGCGGCATCACAGATACTTGGTCTTTGTCCCTGGTTCCTGGCACAGAGCTCCTAAAACCTAATTTATTGAGTTAAAAGTGATAGGAACATTTTTTGTTCAAATGAGGAACTCTTGGCAGAGCCCCTAGATAGCTTCAGGATGGGGATTGGTGGCTAGAAAGACGAAACTTTGATTAGAAGCTTAGAATGTTCAGCTCCACCTCCCAATCTCTGGGGATGGATGAGGAAGTGAGGACTGTGTTACTCACCAATGGCTAAAGGTTTAATCAATCACATGTAATGGGATCTCTATAAAAACACCCTAATGATGGGGCTCAGAGACTTCAGTTGGTGACATATTAAGGTGCTGGGAGAATGGTGCTCCCAGAGAAGGCACGGAGCTCCACATCCCTTCCCCATACCTTGCCCTGGGCATCTCTCCCATTTGGCTGTTCCTGAGTTGTATCCTTTATAATAAACCTGTAATCGTGAATAAAGCGCTTTCCTGAGTTCTGTGAATGGTCCCAATTATCAAATGTGAGAAGGGGATTGTGGAAACCCTCTGAATTTACTGGTCATAAGTACCAGTGACAACCATGGACTTACGGGCTGGCATCTGAAGAGGGGGCTGTCTTGTGGGACTGAGCCCTTAACTTGTGGGATCTGACACTAACACCGGGTAGATGGTATCAGAATTGAATTGTGGGACACCCAAATGAAGTAACAAAAGTGGTGATGGAAAAACACACATACTTGGTCTCAGAAGTAAAAAAGCTCAGCATATGTGTATGTAACTTTCTACAATTTACTTTCAAACAGTTCAGCAAAAAGAGACAGAATGTTGCAGTATAATAGGTGAAGCATATGAGTGTTCCTTACATTATTCATTCAACTTTTCTCTGGGTTTGAAATTTTTCAGAATAAAATACACTGGGGGCCAGGCACAGTGGCTCATGCCTGTAATCCCAGCACTTTGGGAGGCCAAAGTGGGCAGATTGCTTGAATCCAGAAGTTCAAGACCAGCCTGGCGAACATGGTGAAATCCCATCTCTACTAAAAATACAAAAAGTAGTCGGGCATGGTGGCACACGCCTGTTCTCCCAGCTACTAGGGAGGCTAAGGAATGAGAATCGCTTGAACCTGGGAGGTGGAGGTTGCAGTGAGCCAAGATCACGCCACTGTACACGAGCCTGGGCAACAGAGCAAGATTCTCTCAAAAAAAAATAAAGATAACATACATGGGGAAAAAAACCAAGTGCAAGGTCACTGAAATATGAAGCAAACATTCTCCAAGTTGGAGGGGCCATTTCCATCTGCGACCCTGTGGCCTAGGAGCCATTCCCTAGGCTCCTCCAATAGATTAAAGAGGTCCCCTTTAATCCAATAGATTAAAGAGGATTAAACTTCCTCCCTTCATTTATAGGGTCCCCATCCAGAGCAGGCCCTGTGACTCCAACAGGGAATGGAGACCTCAGGTGCCTTAAAAACAATAAATGAGAATGGCTCATGGCTAGACATGCCTAGTGCCAGATCCCAAAACCCAAGGTTTGACAAGGCCATGGTCTGAATTTGGAGAGCTTGACTGTGGAGAAGAGGGGCATGAGAACCAAGTGATCGGATTCATGTTAAAATGAAGTAATTCATGGCTCACACCTGTAATCCCAGCACTTTGGGAGGCCAGGGCGGGTGGATTACAAGGTCAGGAGTTCAAGACCAGACTGGCCAAGATGGTGAAACCCTGTCTCTATTAAAAGTACAAAAAATTAGCCGGGCCTGGTGGTGGGCGCCTGTAATCCCAGCTACTTGGGAGGCTGAGGCAGAGAACTGCTTGAACCTGGGAGGTGGAGGGTGCAGTGAGCCGAGATCGTGCCACTGCACTCTAGCCTGGTGACAGAGCAAGACGCTGTCTCAAAAAAAAAAGTAGTAATTCGTATTTTTCTTTAAAATTACTAGAAGTACTCACGGTTCAGGTGGCACTTAGTCACCAAAAAAAAAAAAAGTGCGAAGTGGTTGAAACTGCTGCTGACACCCAAGGTCAACTTAAATTCACACTGAAGCAAGTTAGGAACCTACACGTGTACCTTCCCTCAGATGCTGCACACTGTAATTTCAATCATACTCTGCCCTGGATCCCACACCTTTCTACAGCCACCATCCCATTTTTCTTTATCCTTCACAACCAAGCTGCTCAAATAAACTGTCTACACACCCTGTCTCCACTCATTCAACTAGCCTCTGCCCTCCCCATCCTTGTCACCACCACCAATGGCCTTCATGTTACCAAATCTTCAGAAACATCAAAGTTGTAAAAGTCAAGGAAAAACTAAGGAAATTGTCAGACTGAAGGAGACTACAGAGATAATCAAATGAGACACGTGATCCTGAGTTAGATGTTTTTGCTAAAAGACACTGAAACTCACAAAATCTGAATGGGGTCTCTGAGTGGAGGGGTACATGGGAGTTTTCTGCACCATTCCTGCAACAACTACATACTTGAAAAATAAAGCCTTCGGAATAGGAGCTATTAAAAGACTTGGGCTTGCCAGACACAGTGGTGTACACCTGTAAAGGTGCTAGGAAGGCTCAGGCAGGAGGATCACCTGAGCCCACAAGCTCAAAGCCATGGTGCGCTAGGACCACACCTGTAAATAGCCACTGCACTCCAGCCTGGGCAACACAGGAAGGCCCTGTGTCTTCAAAAAATAAATAAATAACATTTTAAAAGACTTGGGCTTAGCTTACTTAGGAGGGCAAAACTGGAACTTTTACATCACTTTTCAAGATACGTGAGTTACTACACAGACAATTTCAGCTGATTTCTGAACTACACACACAGTCTTTCTGTTACCCAGGGAGGTTACATTATCCAACCATTGAAATGAGTTGAAATTCAGAAGCAGTTACAGAAGTGGCATAAATCTTATCTCCTAACTACAATAAGTTATCCAGCAGAAGGATAAATCATTTAAGCTATCAAGAACATAAAAAGT
Organism: Macaca fascicularis; assembly: GCF_037993035.2. Taxonomy (NCBI): domain Eukaryota; kingdom Metazoa; phylum Chordata; class Mammalia; order Primates; family Cercopithecidae; genus Macaca; species Macaca fascicularis. The sequence goes on along the minus strand of NC_088380.1, from coordinate 33,223,358 downwards.
GAAATAACAGGAGCATTTCACTTAGATAGTGGGTCATTATTAATCCAGGACTAAAATGTCTATAAAAGCAGGTCTGGGAAGGTCTGAACTCTTTAAGGGGCTTATGTGAATGAAGCAAGTGGGGAAAAAAAGTCCTGTTCATGTAGCAAGATTTTTTTTTTTTTTTTTTAAGACAGTCTCACTGTCGCCCAGGCTGGAGGGCAGTGGCACAATCTCGGCTAGCTGCAACCTCTGCCTCCTGGGTGCAAGTAATTCTCCTGCCTCAGCCTCCTGAGTAGCTGGAATGGCAGGTGGTCACCTGCATGCCCAGCTAATTTTTGCATTTTAGTAGAGATGGGGTTTCACCATGTTGGCCAGGCTGGTCTGGAACTCCTGACCTCAAGTGATCCATCCGCCTTGGCCTCCCAAAGTGCTGGGATTACAGGAGTGAACCACCATGCTGGGCTGCAGCAAGATCTTTTACTAAAATGTACGTAACTATTGGGTGAACTGTTATATAATAATTAATTCCACATAATTTTTTAAATGTTTAGTACTTTGCAAATACCTTTCCTATCCCAGTAACTTCCTTTGAGCCATACTACAAAACTATCAAGTCAGTGATTGTGTAAACTCCAAGTACTACTTTTTTTCCTTCTTCTGGCTGAATTATGTTTTACTAAAAGCAAATTTACAGTTAAGTGAATATACCATGGATCTTTCTATTCCTAAACAGAAATTGAAACGGGCCCTCAACGTATCATCTTAAGCAAAAACACTAACCATGAGCAAAATAGGGACTTTATAAATGAAAATATAAGTCTGAAATCTTCAAAGGAGTCCATGACACAGTCAAGTATATGAAGGAATCATTAGACTACAAGGCACTTACAGGGAGAAAGAAAAAAAAGAGCCTGTGTACACCTAAGTGTTTGCATTTTTCCATTTGGATCAGGTAGATGGAAAGGACGGACCCAAGACTAATCCACATTCCAAAGCATTCACACAGAAAGGCATACTATTAATCAAACCCATTCAACAGACAAATTACCCATTTACCTTCAGGTTTGTGAAACTGGGATAACACAAAGGGCAGATTTCTTTCTTTTATTTTGACATTGAAAATATTCACAGATGGAGTATTATATTCAGACATCTCCATGGAAGATGTACGAAAACAAAGCATACAGGCATTCCACAAGTACAGAATTACATATTTGTGATTATGTGAATGTTCACCCTAGAGTTTATCTGGAAAAACACCACTTTAAAAAAAAAAAAAAAAAAAAAAACTTTTGAGTGTTTCATTGGGTTAATTGCCATAAAAAATGAACTGCAAAGAATTTCAGGAGAGAGACCTAAATATTAGTACTTTTTAAAGATTTCAAACTTTTATGGTATTCTGCTAACACATCTCCTGTGAGGAACACTTAATACTGAATTCTTTCTTTTTCCCCTCAATAGCCAAGTCAGAATATACTTATTTCATTTTTCACCCAATTCTTTGTTTCTAAACACATTATGTAGAATAGATGTGATTGTCACAGCATCTTGAGTAGCTAATGAAGTAGGAGTATTCTTAAGTTCTTAGGCATTGATGAAGCAAAGCAAAACACAATCAAATTACAAATATTTTCTTTTGTAGTGGTTGTTCGTTAAGTAAAATGCTAAGAGCACTGGAAATTGGTCAAATGCTGCTCACATTTTAAAAACAGAAGAAAAACCCATTAGAAAGCCCTGATACACATAGAGTCTGTTAAAGGGAAAAACCTGAGTACTGGAATTAAATTCATTTTGGCATTGTAAGGTAAGGTATCTATGCCTAAAAATGCCAAGCTTTCTGCCTAGGAAAAAAAAATCTTTACCAAGGAGATAAAATTTAAACAGAAAACAAAATTAATCTATACTTTCTTTTCAGAACAAGTTAATTTGCTTCTTTTAACCCAGTTCTCTTTTCCCATACACAAAAAACGGATTAATAATCTCAGTATATTGCATATCCAGTAACACATTTAAATGAAGTTAGCAGTCAACCTACCAACTGTGCCAAAGAAACACTCCTTACAAGGAGGTTTCATTAACATAATGCTAAACAACTAGATAACATGTAGGTAATAGATTTCAGCACCATCTGTTAGTAGATTGTTTCAAAATGCATACACCCCCCAAATTCATATAAACTTAGGAAATTTACCCATCATTCCCTCTGCATCTACACCAAAAATCAAAGTTCTGTATTCTAACTACCCTTCCTGTGTGTCAAAAATAAGAAATATTTACAAATCTATCCAATTAAGTTAATAGGACACAAACATGTTCCCCAAAAAAGGAGGGAAGTTACCAATCAAGCATGATGTGTCTAACGTACAAATTTTGGGAGTTTCTCTGAACCTACTCTAGGTTCAAGGGGCTGCAAAAAAAAAAAAAAAAAAAAAAAAAAAAAACATATTTTTAATACATTGGTACCTATTATTTGATGAAGGCTAAATTACAAGAAGAGATTTCACCAATTTGAACCTCTTAAGGTTACTGCTAAATATACTTTAAAAAGTCATCTAAAAAATGTTTTAAAAATACAACAGAATAGCTACTAGAAAAAAAAATTGATAACTATGTGGCCTGGCAAATGATTTTCAAATTAAGTCCTTGACAATCAACTACAAAATGTTTTAGATGTACGAATCAAACTTGGTAGCAAAATAGTGCAAAACTCTGATATGGCAGCCCTTAATAGCAGGTAACCATTTGAGATTTGCTACCAAAAATAATTTGTCAACAAGAATCTTTTATATGTCTTTAAACCTTTCCTTTTTCTAGTCTACCTAGAATTGTGTTCCACTCGTTATAAAAATCTCAAAATATCATGCGTCTATCATTTAGATAGAAGAGAATTAGTTGTTCTTCACTGCCGCCTCCTTTAATTTCAGTTATAATTCCCTTTATAAACATTCTTTTCCTAAGGCACACCATGCCCTATTTATTGCCACAAAGCCACTAAAATCTGTGCCTCAATCTGTCTGCTTCATCAGTATGGTTAAATACAAACCACTTACTAGTGTCTGCTAAAACTTAGTAACACCAAGCCTAGAATGCCACTGGTCTCTTCTACTGGGGCAAAGGCCAAAATACACAAGCATTTGCTCATAGGCTCTTTTCCCTACAAACTAACCATATTACCTACTGTAACAGTAAAACTTAATGACATCTCTGGCTACATATAATTCATACTCAATACTATAAAATAAAATGTTAGGCCAGTAAGCTTTCACAATTTTTATTAAATCCTAGTCTAGTTTAACAATATCTGATGTTACAGACATCATCCCATGGTGAACATGTTTAATAAGTGAAAGCAAGTCAGACATCTCATCTAAGTCATTATTTTCTGCAGACTAAGCAATAACTACACAGAACACTATGGGTAAACAAACACCTGCTCAATTTTCACACAAGCCATGTTGTTTATCAAATTAGATCTGCTAATGTTGAATACAGTAGATTTGGTGATTGTAGTTCTCATGTAAGTATCCTATTGAGATAACATTTTGACAGTTTCACTGACTTTCCAAATAAGCATAACATACTCAAAGAAAAGAATAAAGAGTGAAGTAAAAACTGAACATGAAGAGATTAAGTTATTAAAGGAAACTGAAGTAAACAATTATAAAAAGAGTGAAAAATCATTGGGGTGAAAGTCAAACAAGCCTAGACATTTGACTGGAAGAGAACAGATCAAATATGGAGTTCTCAAACCATAAGTTTATAAGCTCAATGAAATACGAATCCTTTTTATTGTAAAAATTGAGTTGAAACTAAAAGATCTATAAAAACTGTTATTTTTGGCCTTAAACAGTACCAATTCTTATGATCAAAAAAGGCCACAACAGTTAAGATTGTATTACTTGATTTTATTTTACACTAGGTGGTGGGCACAAAGCAATCCTTAATAAAGTTGACAATTAGCTTCACTCAACATTTTTAATAATGCACATTAAAAAAAAGTATTCATCTTACAAATTCTTCTGCAATCCAAACATACAATAGCTTGGAAAACATTTAGAAAACAAAAGCCAATGTAAAAAGACAGATTAAAACAACTAGAACAGTACAGGTTTTATTTATATGGCTCGAATTTTACAGTTTTCTTACTGCATCATCAATGTCAGAAATCTGTTCCTTCAGCTGGCTCCATTGTTCTGGATTTAAAGAAATACCTAAAACAAAGTTTAAAAATTCAAAGGTGAAAATCTATTTAAGCATTGAGGATATTCATACTTCCAACTAGAATACTGTTTTATCAAAATTGTCACCGTAGGCCGGTTGCAGTGGCTCATACCTGTAATCCGAGCACTTTGGGAGGCCAAGGCAGGTGGATCACTTGAGGTCAGGAGTTCAAGACCAGCCTGGCCAAGCATGGTGAAACCCCATCTCTACTAAAAATACAAAAATTAGCTGGGCATGGTGGCTGGCACCTGTAATCCCAGCTACTCAGGAGGCTGAGACAGGAGAATTGCTTGAACCTGGGAGGCGGAAGTTGCAGTGAGCCGAGATCACGCCACTGCACTCCAGCCTGGGCAACAGAGCTAGACTCCATCTCAAAAAAAAAAAAAAATGCCACTTTGACACAATGCTACAATAATGAAATCAAATGTACATCTCTTACATTTGTTAATTAACAAATCATCATCACAATTTACTAAGCAGATCAATCTCATATCCAGTCTTACTTTCCACAGTGCATCCTGCATAGTACCTATTTTAACCAATGAGAATAAATGAGGGTTTGAAGACACATCTTACTAATACCTGCCAACTATCAGGCTAAAATGGTCAGGTCCAGATTTGGCATGTGATACCCCATTACTATATTTCCAGTTGGTTCCAATATTTGCCCAAAATTTCCACAGAAATTCAAGCTGAGTAATTGTGCTGAGTTCTTCCAGAAGCATTCATTTCACTTTGGAAAAATTCCCAGGACCTGATTCATACAGGACTCCTCAGAAAGTATATACCAGGTAACTGCATTCCAGGGTCATCCTGTCAGGGTTAAAATCCCAGCCTCACTTTCACTAAGCGTATGATCCTTAAAAAAGAACTACAACACCTTGTAAGCCTTAGTTTCCTCACCAGTAAAATGGTATCCACACCCCAAAGAGTTGCTGTAAATGATTAACACGAATAATGAATTTAGCATATAACCCAACACATAAACGGTTAAAAAATGTGAGATATGTCTTTCCTATTTAAGATGTAAAAGTATGAACAGAAATTTTATATTTTCTGTATTTTGTACTTTAATGTTCTAGCATTCTAATACTGATGCATATAAACAGAGAAGTAAACAAGAACTAGCAGAAAGTACTCCCAGAAAACTGCCAGAAGGCCATGAAATTGAAAAAAAAAAAGAATAAACAAGAAATATGGCATCAGCCACTCTGGTACGTGAATGACCAATCCCGAAGTGACTTGAAGAAAATACGAAAGCGTATAAACACATATAGAGGCTGAGTTTAACAAAAAACTGAATGAAGCAAACAAGTGGTACCTTTCAAACTAACAGGCAAGCAGAGTAAAACTAAATAAGGAAGCATTTTTCTTTAGCTGAGGGTCAACCTAGAGCAGCAATCCAAATATACAAATTTAGGTTGGCTCACCTTCTCTAGCTGTTTGGTGAATAATATAAAATATGCTTCCAGAATGCTAAGAGGCTTGGGACTGGATGAAGCACAAATGGAAGGACAGCAGAGATCCGCTTGAAGAATAATGCCCTAAAGAATAGCTTTTACGAGCTGAATCAAAAGGAAGCATTGTAAACCGAGATTTTCCATTCCAGATTTTACAAGTTCCCAGATAGTGCCTAATCTGCTTCAGAATTGCTATAAACCTTTTTAAAGATTGTTCAAGTATATTAGCAGCCAATTGAAGTGATACTAGGGGGTGTTACTTTTCTGGGTTTTATTCCCAAAAGCTGTATTAAGACATCTCTTTAAAAAAATGTTAAGTATCATGTCCAAAATGACTACAGAAGATAGAGAATCAACTAAGATTCTTCCTTGCCCCGTGTGTCCTGCCAACATTTCAAGTTAAGTAAGCTACTCAGAAAAGTTTTAGTTTAGTCCTAACACTATAACAAAATTCAAGTAATCAGATCTCACCTTTTCTTCCTGGTTTCATTTCACCTTCAGGATCCATCCAGTATTCTCTAATATCAATTAGCACTTTGCCTTTAAAATCTCGAACGCTAACGTACCTCATTTTCCCAATCTGCAAAAGAAACAAACATAAAAAGAGGTGCTCCTTACAAGAGTGGTATCTGTTTCAATTGTATTCATATTCACAACCTGCTGCATGCTCACTCTACATCTAATCATGAAAATGGTTACTGCTGACCCTTGAACAACATGGCTCTGAACTGTGCAGGTCCCACTTATATGCATATTTTTTTCAATGAACATACTGGAAAAAAATTTGCAGACTTGACAATTTGAAAAAACTCACAGAACAACTGCATAGCCTAGAAATAACGACAACACTAAGAAAAAGTTAGGTATGTCATGAATGCATAAAACATACATAGATATGAGGTTATCAATTACTATCATAAAACATACAAATCTATTATATGAAGTTAAAATGTATCAAAATTTATGCACACGGACACAGTAGAAATGTAAACAAAGATTAAATCATAACTGCATAAAATTAACCGCAGTACATAGTGTAGTAGCGCTAATAATTTCATAGCCACTTCCTGTTGCTACCTCAGTGTGCTCAAATGTTACAAATATCTGCTTAAAACACCTTGTGTAAAACACCATGTGATGCTAATCATCTCTGCTGAGCAGTTCATGTCTCCAACAAATTGTGTATTGCAGCAAAAACTGATCTCTCACGGTTTTCACATATTTTTCATCATGATTAGTGCAATACCATAAACCTTAACACGATGAGTCCTATACAAGTGCCCCTAGAGATGCTGAAAGTGCTCCCAAGAAGCAGAGAGAAGGCATGACATCACAAGAAAAAAAAAACACCAGAAGCAGTGGTGCATGCCTATGATCCCAGCTACTCAGGAGGCTGAGGCAGGAGGATCACCTGAGCCCAATCTGAGCAACACAGCAAGATTCTGTCTTTAATTTTAAAAAGCAAAAAAAATAATAATTAAAAGTTGAATTGCTTCATATGTACCACGGACTGAAATCTGCAGCTATGGTTGCCTACAATTTCTAACATGATATATCTTATAAACAGACAACGTAAACTAGTGTTATTGATAAACACCATACAGTGCAGTAAAATGTATTTTTTCTCCCATATTATTTTCTTAGTAATATTTTCTTTTCTCTAGCTTACTTTATTGTAAGAATACAGCATACAGTACATATAACATACAATATATGTTAACCACTTATGTTACTGGTAAGGCTACCAGTCAACAGTAGGCTATACTTAGCAGTTTTGTTTTGGCGAAGTCAAAAGTTATAACCAGATTTTCAACTGCACAGGGGTTGGTGCCTTGCATTTTGACCCTGCATTGTTCAAAGGTCAACTGTACTACTCTCAATATCAGAACTGCAGCCAAAGGAAATTACTGTTTAAACTATCATATGATCCAGCAATCCCACCTCTGGGTATATATCCCAAAGAAGTAAAAGCACAGACCCCAAGAGACATCTGCATACCCATGTTCATAGCAGCATTATTCACAAGAGCCAAGAAGTGGAAACACCACAAATATCCACCCAGAGATGAACTGATAAACAAAAAGCGGGAGGGGGGTGGAATAGACACACAATGGAGTATCATTCAGCTTTTAAAAAAGGAAATCCTGTCACATTGTATGTCAATGAAATAAGCCAGTCATAAAAAGGAAAAAGGTAAATACTTTATGATTCCACTTACATGATGTCAAGTTCATAGGAACAAAAAGTAGAATGGTGGTTACCCAGGGCTGGGAGAAAGGAACTGTTGTTTAATGGCTACAGAAGTTCAGTTTTGCAAGACGAAACAGTTTCGGCAATCTGTTACACAATAATGTGAATACACTTTTATGATTTTTACCACAAAAAAAAAAAGGAAGCAAAATTTTGCAGTACAAACTACAACCAATAGGAATCCACAGATGCAACTAGCTACAATGCTTCACCAACCATTCAACCATATACAAATCCAGAGTTCCAGTCAATAATAACAGTTTTTCCTTTTCATTTCACTTCAAATAACATCTTTAATGCACCTCACTCAAAGATTGAGAACTTAAAAATATTCACAGAAAATTATTTTTCAAAAATCTTACGTATCTGCTTACCACAAATTACAAACTCCAGAGAAAACAGGCTTTCCTCAACAAAGTGTCTCTAAGCACTTTTTAAGACTCACTGTAATACAGTAAGGGAAGACAATGTGGCACTGCAGTAAAGACAGACATAGGGGTCAATGGAACACAATGGAGTCAAAAATTACACACACATTGGATATACTCACTGGTTTTTGTTTGGTTTTTTTTTTTTTTTTTTTTTTTTTTGGTAAAATCCAGGGTAATTCAAAGGAATAAGAATATACTCTTTTCAACAAATGGTGTTGAAACAACAAGCGTCTGCATTGGGGGTGGGGAAGATTCTAAATCCCTATCTTACACCACACACAGAGAAATTAATTCTACATGAATCATAGACCTAAACGTGAAAACTACAACTATAAAACTTCTACGAAAAAACACTGGCAAAACTTTTTGTGGCCATGGTAGACAAAATATGTCTGGGACAGAAAATAAGCATTAAGCAAAAGAGGAGAAAAATTAATAGACAATCACACTAAAGCCTTTTTTTAAAAGATGTTTCAGAAAATAAAAAGGTAAACCAGAAACCTAAAGAAAATATTCACTCAAGGTGCAGCCACAGGGGTCTTGGCCTTCCAGCACAGCCTAAGGAAGGAGCAGAACTGTGAACATGAAGAAAATGATGAACTGACCAGAACTGGTGAGAACCTCCTTTCCAAGAGAGAAGATCTGTCACAGATGCCCCTGACCAACTGCCAGTCCGCCCTTATCCTGTCTGTTTGATTCTGTCTCTCTGGTTTCATATTCTTTCTTCTCTGTTAACCTTCACTCATTTTTAAACTAGACTGCTTTGAAAACTAAAGTCTCCCTGAAGTCTAAAAAAAAAAACTAATCATACTTACATCTGACAAAGGACTTATATCCAAAATACATAAAGCGTTACAACTCAAATGACCTGGCATTATTTTTAAGTGGCCAAAAGATGCTCTTCACAAAAGATGTAAAAATAGCCAATAAACACACTAAAGATGTACAATGAATTAAGACCTGTACATGAGGGAAATGCAAAGTAAAACCACCATGAGTTACTATTATACATTCATTGTAACTAAAAAGAATAAAACTTAAAAGACTGACAATATCTAGTGAGGATGTGGTACAACTGGAATCTCGTAAGTTGTACTGATGGCTGTGTAAAATGCTACAGCTACTATGGAAAGTGGTTTGACAGTGTCTTATATAGTTACACACTTACCCTATGACTCAGCAAATATATCTGGTATTTACCCAAAAGGGCAAAAATGTCCACAAAATGACTTGTACAATAATATTCACAGAAGCTGTATTCCTAATAGCCCAAGACTTGATACAATTCCAATGTCCATCCAAAGTGAATGGATTAACAAACTGTAGTATTATCATACAAAATACTATTCAGCAATAAAAACAAATTACTGATATATGCAACAAGGACTAATCTCAACACATTATGCTAAGCAAAAACCAGACACAAAAAACAGACTGCATGTATCCATTTATACAAAGTTCTAGAACAGGCAACAAAAATCTATAGTGGTAGAAATAAGATCAGCGATTACCAAGGACACGAGCGATGACTGCAAAGCCAAGAGGAACTTTCTGGGGTGATGAAAATGGTCTGGCCACAAAACCGTGTACATTTATCACAGTCTATCAAAGTATGCTTTTAAATGTGTGCATTTTATTGTACATAAACTATACCTCAAAAACATTTCTTAAAAAAAAAAAGAAATCTGCCCAACATTTGCTTCTCCTTTAGAAAAAAAAAAAAAGAGTAAAATTGACAAATTCTTATTAGCAAAAATTAAACAAGTGATGAGATATTAGTATAGGGGACATATTACTTAAAGGTAGAAAAAATAAGGCCGGGCGTGATGGCTCAAGCCTGTAATCCCAGCACTTTGGGAGGCCGAGACGGGCGAATCACGAAGTCAGGAGATCGAGACCATCCTGGCTAACACGGTGAAACCCCGTCTCTACTAAAAAATACGAAAAATTAGCCGGGCGAGGTAGTGGGCGCCTGTAGTTCCAGCTACTCGGGAGGCTGAGGCAGGAGAATGGCGTGAACCCGGGAGGCGGAGCTTGCAGTGAGCTGAGATCCGGCCACTGCACTCCAGCCTGGGCAGCAGAGCGAGACTCCACCTCAAAAAAAAAAAAAAAAAAAAAAAAAAGTAGAAAAAATAAAGATCACTGAAATCCCATTTTATTGGAAGAAAATAAAATCAGATGACAGAAAATATTTTATATCCACAAAATCTGGAGATTAGCAGCAAAAAATACCATATACCTCATAAAGAACTGTGATTCTTATATGAATTTGATTCCCTGTCCCCTTTGAAGATCTGATAAAGCAGCGGTTCCTAACCTTTTTGGCACCAGGGACCAGTTTCATGGAAGACAATTTTTCCACGACAGGCAGGGAAGGGGAAAGGTGACAGTTTCAGGATGAAAACTATCCCACCATCAGGCATTAGATTCTCGGAAGGAACGCACACCCTAGATCCCTCGCATGCGCAGTTCACAATAGGGTTCGCGCTCCTATGAGAATCTAATGCCACTGCTGATCCGACAGGAGGCAGAGCTCAGGCGGTAATCTTCACTCACACGCCGCTCACCTCCTGTGCAGGGGACCCCGTGATAAAGGTTATGAATAATTCCTTCAAACACAAAAAAGAAAATTCAAATTAAAAAAAAATTCTACAGACTCCTGCCCCAGATTAAAATGACCAGTTATAATCATTTTAAATTAAATAATTTGAAAGTATCAAGTATCCTTAAATCATCAAATCAATTAAGGCAGTATTACTGACCCTTTGTGCCTAACTCGAAGAAAAATATGGATCAAAGTTTCCTGCCTCAACTATTCTGACCTTTCAAGACACAGGTACTAGGTGATTATGAGATAATTCTCCAGTCTCTTTATAATCACAGATGTCACTCCAGGTAGGTTATCTCCCTACGGAAGGAAGTTCTTCAAAATCAGGGCTGAAGGAACCAGGAAGCAAGCATCTCTAATATCTTCTCTCTAGTCACGATTCTGCCTCAATTATTTCAGACTTTAAAAGACTAGTGTATTGATTTTCCCTTGGTACAACTCTTTACTACATTTAGAGAACGGCTTATGTACTGATGTTTAATGTACATCAAGCTGTAATGGCAATGAAATTATTATACTATCTCTTACAATGCCTACACTACTAGATCCCTGAAAGCCACTCTGAAAATAAGGCCTAGGCCAGTGCGGTGGGTCACGCCTGTAATCCCAGCACTTTGGGAGGCCAAGGCAGGCGGATCATGAGGTCAAGAGATCGAGACCATCCTGGCCAACCATACTGGCCAACATGGTGAAATGCTGTCTCTACTAAAAATACAAAAATTGGCTGGAGGTGGTGGCGCACACCTGTAGTCCCAGCTACTCAGGACGCTGAGGCAGGAGAATCTCTTGAACCCAGGAGGCGGAGGTTGCAGTCAGCCAAGATTCATGCCACGGCACTCTAGCCTGGTGACACAGTGAGACTCCATCTCAAAAAAAAAAAATGACCTATGTTCCTCCTAGAGGCAGGCTTTCAAAAGATGCAATGTCAGCCTTAGGAGGCTTGGGAATCTTTCCAGATGAGGGTTTAAGAAATGAAGCTCCGTTTTTCTGGTGAGAAAATTCCTAAAAATTGATCTAGTTTTCACAAACTCCTCTTAACAGAATCGAATCTCTAAAATGTGTGTTCTGAACTAAATAGTTCATCGGTACTTTGTCTATCTTCTTTACCCAGAAGTATAACAAGGCAAAAATAAGCATTAGAAAAAAAAAACTTAAATTTTCCCATTCTCACCTTAATCTTGGCACTCCACCTTTCAAAGCTATCAACAGGTCAAAAAATACATGTATGTTAGCCTTGCTTTCTAGTCATATAAATGTTTACAGTCTTGGTCAGGGAGGGTGGCTCATGCCTGTAATCCCAACACTTTGAGAAGCCAAGGTGGGCGGATCACCTGAGCTCAGGAGTTCAAGACCAGCCTGGGCAACACAGCTAAACACCATTTCTACAAAAAAAAAAAAAAATTTTGCCATGCATCATGGAGCATTGCCTGTAGTCCCAGCTCCTCAGGAGGCTGAGGCAGGAGGATCATTTGCGCCCAGGAAGCGGAAGTTGCAGTGAGCAGAAATCACACCACTGCACTCCAGCCTAGGTGACACAGCAGAGACCCTGTCTTAAAAAAAAAAAAAAAAGTCGTCGCTCGTTCCACCCAACTTTTTGGTTTCAACTAATACTTATGGCTTCTGGAAACATCCTTTTCTTGCTCCCATTACTGCACTCTTCTAATTTTCCTTCACCCTCTCTCTTAACCTACACCTCTTTCTCCTTCCATTCTCTACCTGAATATAACCCAAGACATGCCCTCATCTGCTTCCTGTTCTTCCTGTTTAACACTTTAGTAGGCAACTTTAGTCAACCATGCTGATAATCCCACATGAACATTTCCCAACTAAGTCCTTCAGGTGCTACAGAAGCAACTCAATTTTTTTTTTTAATCACATCCACAATCAAGTCCACATCTTCACTGATTGCCTAATTCCTCTGGTCCATTCTTTCCAACCTGTATCTTGTAATCGGCACAATTTCTCCTTTAGGAAAACCCATCTAATCCCTTATCACCTCACATACAGATTAAAGCCTACAATCATCTAAGCAATCTCACCTGCTTCCATTTAACCCCAACACCCCTTCCTCACAAATCCTTCTTGTACAAAGATGCCAGATGTCCCTAAAACAAGATAGGAAACCCAAGAGAAGCTATATGAGTCCTCTCCAGGTGATTTCATCAAGTCCCTCTAAAGAACTTCCTTCACTTTACCTATTCAACTCATTCCCCTTTCTGTTGCTCATCAGGCCAAAATTAGGCACATAATAATCTATTCATAGCTTACTGTCCCAACACTTGACCTGCCTCCTCCAAGTTGCTTTCAAAATGTGCAGTTCTCAATCTCATTTTTTGGATTTCTGTAACATTTAAATTTGCATTGGTTTAAATACAGCAAAACTGGACTTTAGAGACTTTACCAATAATCCAGCATTGTACAAAATACTTTAGTTTGTTCTGTTTTAATAAATGTCTCTAGTTAAGAGGATTGTAACACACATATTATGCAATTATCAGATTATAGTACTTTTAACACTCTTCAGATCAAGCCAGATAATAATTCCTCTGAATCTAAAGAAATATCCAACTTTGGCCTGGCATGGTGGCTTACACCTGTAATCCCAGCACTTCTGGAGGCTGAGGCAGGTGGATCACAAGGTCAGGAGTTCAAGACTAGCCTGGCCAAGATGGTGAAACCCCAACTCTACTAAAAATACAAAAATTAGCTGGGCATGATGGCAGGTGCCTGTAATTCCAGCTACTCGGCAGGCTGAGGCACAGAACTGCTTGAACCCAGGAAGCTGAGGTTGCAGTGAGCCGAGATCGCACCACTGCACTCCAGCCTGACAGAGCGAGACTCCATGTTAAAAAAAAAAAAAAAAAAAATAGCCAACTTTACCTGAAACATGTTATCATCTCTGCTGCTGCTACTCTGCTTAGAAGATGACAGAGCTCTCGAGGTTTCACCTGTCTTTTGCTTTTTTACAGGTTTTTCTGGAGCAACTTGCTTTTTCCTCTTTAACTAGAAAAGAATATGGTTAAAATCTGCACACATAAGAATAAAACACATCTCAGTGTTAAACAATCAAAAGACTATATCCAAAATATCATAAATATATACACAAGCAAATTTCACTCGACAACAAAACTATGAATCTGACCAATCCTTCTATCTAGTAATGTTTTCAAACTCTGTTCTCAGGATCCCAAAGACACTTCAGGCATTAGAATGGTATTAACCACAGGAACAGTTATTTTGTGGTTTGGGATCCCACGTATGATTTCTTTGGTAGAAAAAAAAAAAAAAAGGAGGGACCTTGCTGCTTCTGAATAAACCTGGAAACCACAGGTCTACTAAAGCTAGTCAGTTACTTATTTTATGAAGCAGATATATTAATTAGAAAGAATACAACCCACTCCAGCCTGGGTGACAGAGTAAGACTCTGCCTCAAAAAGAAAAAAAAAGAATACAACCAACTTACTCCATTTCCAGGATATGTCCTGCCTATTCCAAAAGGGATTTATGCTGGCTTAAGGAAGTTATGGGCGGGGAGCAGTGGCTCACGCCCGTAATCTCAGCACTTTGGGAGTCCAAGGCGGGAGGATCACTTGAGGTCAGGAGTTCGAGACCAGCCTGGCCACAATGGTGAAACCCCATCTCTACTAAAAACACAAAAAAATTAGCTGGGCTTGGTGGCGGGCACCTGTAATCCCAGCTATTCGGGAGGCTGTGGCAGAGAACTGCTTGAACCCAGGTGGCTGAGGTTGCAGTGAGCCAAGATCACACCACTGCACTCCAGCCTGGGCGACAGAGTGAGACACCGTCTCAAAAAAAAAAAAAAAAATTAGCCAGGCGTGGTGGCACACGCCTGTAATCCCAGCTACTCGGAAGACTGAGGCAAGAGAATCACTTGAACCTGGGACCCAAAGGTTGCAGTGAGCCGAGATCACGCCACTGCACTCCAGCCTGAGCAACAAAAGCAAAACTTCATCTCAAAATTTTTAAAAAAAGGAATTTATGAGTAGGCAAATCTGAAGAGAGCTATTTTGCACTGGGCACTGAGAGCCAACAACTCAAGAACTTCCTCACCACAAAAAAAAAAAAAAAAAAAAAATCATTGAAGATAGACAGCTATGTGTTAGACTAGCTTTCAAAAATCACAAGTGTTTTAAAAACTGCATTATTTTAAAAACTTATTAGAAAGTCTCATTCTCAAAAAGAGCTAACAACCCATAAAAACCACTAGAATTCCCAATCCAAACAGGAGAGGGCAGTCATGTTCCTTCTTGATGAAATAATATAAATATTTTAATATTACTAAATTAATTGAAAGTTATCAAATTAGATGAGGCTAGGAAAAATATTACATACATGTAAAACGTGAAATGAAAAACATGGTATATAAGGTTAAGTGTTTACAAGATTAATATTACTACTTGGGACAAACAAAAAGTTAACTCAGCTCAGTATGCAGAAAGTAATTATTCTATAAATCAGGCTGTAAGTTTTCCCTGTGGACTAGTGCATGTCTGGCAAATAAAAGCTCAATACACATTTGTTATTATGAACATATTCAAATACTATATAGGGTGCAAATTTTAAAATTAAGAAATTTACTCAAGTATAGTCTTTGAAGCCTTATTTTACCCTTCCAAGTGTTGTTATAGTCTATATTTATACTTTAACATCACAACTTCTCCAATCTCCCATAGGCTCTCCCCTTTTTTTATAGCTAAAATTGCTAAGCTTCAGGAGGAAAAAAAAGATGGGGAGCCTGCTTCTTTTGAATAAACTTTTAGAAACCACAGGTCTACTAATGCTAGTCATTACTTGCTATTTTACAAAGGATATATACTGATTAGGAAAAACACCACCAACTTATTCTATTTCTAGTATATAAATATCTATTCAGATATGTAAAGTTCTATGAGATAAAGAACAATTCTGCACGGAAGACTTGACCGCAGAGTGAGACGCTCAGTTATGCTCCACTGAGATGCTCAATTTAGCAAAATGCACCAATTACGGTGCAGCTGTCATCTAACACAGAAAAAGCCTATCTTGTCAAAATGGGTTTCAAGTTAGCTTTACTGGGTGCTGATTTAGTTAAATGGAAAGGACCAGAGCACAAACTTGGTACATTCCAACTTAAAATGTACCAAGTCTAAAATTCAGAAAACCTTATGTGCAGAATAAACACCAGTAACTGAGAGAACTGTCATAATTAACATTTTATGGCCATTCATGATGGCTCACACCTGTAATCCCAGCACTTTGGGAGGCTGAGGCAGAACAGCATGAGGCCAGGAGTTTGAAATCAGCCTTAGCAACACAGCAACACCTGGTCCCTACTAAAACATTTTTTTTTTTTTAATTAGCCAGGCATGATACCTGTAGTTCCAGCTACTCTGGAGGCAGAGGTAGGAGGATTGCTTGAGACCAGGAGGTCGAGGCTGCAGGGAGCCATGATGTTGCCACCACACCCCAACCTGGTTAAGAGTGCAAGACCCCGTCTTTAAAAAAATAAACATTTTACAAAAAACATCAGGTAAATTTCTAAATAATGGCAAATAGTGACTTTGGCCTACTTAGAATTCTATGACCCTAGGATCCAAGGCAGTGGCTCTGCAACTTCAGGGTTCCTAATGGTCCTCAACAGAAGACTTGTTAAGTCTGATTAGGGCCTATGAGTATGAATGTGCAAAAAGCATCCTAGGCACTTCTAGTCAAGTGGTCCACAGACCAACCACACCACCAGAAATACCCATTCACATTCTCATTTTTTATTTTTATTTTTAAAGAGACAGGGTCTTGCAATATGAGCCTGGTTGGTCTTGAACTCTTGGCCCCAAGCAATCCTGCCAACTCAGCCTCCCAAAGAACTAGGGTAACAGGCATGAGCCACCACTCCCATCTAGATCCTCATTTTAAGATGTCAATATGCCTTTTACTATCCTTCAGAATGGGATATGGACAATATTGTTGAACATCACAAAAACGACTTGGTGCAGTAATAGTCACCTTTTTGTCAACCTCACTGTCAGAATCACTGCCAGAAGAGCTTGAAGAAACAAGTTCCTTTGATTTAGGCATCCTGAAAGAAAAATACATTACATAAATCAAGGTACTCTATTACTTTCAATTTAGCTCTCCCCCAATCAAAGAAAAAAATCAAGGACAAGTTCCATGGTTCATTCTACCATTTTTGTGGTACTGGAGTTGTTACACTGAACACAAGTTTTAATTTATACTCTTTTAAGTTGCAAATAACATGCAGGGTGCAATGTGCTGCACTCAGAACAATGAACTAAACGTCATACACTCCTACACCTCTAACCTTTCTCCAAGCCAATGGATCTTTCTATACTTCGTTTTAGTGGCATTACACACTATGGGTAGGGTAGACTGCAAGAAGGCAACAGATAACAATTACTGTTAAAACCAGAAAAATGTAATTCTACTATTACTGCTTTAGACTTCACACCAATGAGATCAGAACTAATGTAAAATTATTCACTGTGGGGAACTGACTCCAACATTTACACAACAGGGAACTAGCTGTACTATGCAAATGTGACATCTAATTAATTTTCACATATTTTATTCATATTTTGCCTTTTTGGTCATATCACCAAAATAACAACAGGTACTAATTCAAGAGTATACAAAATTATACACAATTCAGGCCAGGAACGATGGCTCATACTTGTAATTCCAAAACTTTGGGAGGCCGAGGCGGGTGGATCACTTGAGCTCAGGAGTTCCCAGATCAGCCTGGCCAACATGGTGAAACCTATCTCCACTAAAAATACAAAAATTAGGCCGGGCGCGGTGGCTCAAGCCTGTAATCCCAGCACTTTGGGAGGCCGAGATGGGCGGATCACGAGGTCAGGAGATCGAGACCATCCTGGCTAACACGGTGAAACCCCGTCTCTACTAAGAAATACAAAAAATAGCCGGGCGAGGCGGCAGCGCCTGTAGTCCCAGCTACTCGAGAGGCTGAGGCCGGAGAATGGCGTGAACCCGGGAGGCGGAGCTTGCAGTGAGCTGAGATCCGGCCACTGCACTCCAGCCTGGGCTACAGAGCGAGACTCCGTCTCAAAAAAAAAAAAAAAAAATACAAAAATTAGAGGGGCACGGTGGCGCGCCTGCAGTCCCAGCAACTCGGGAGGCTGAGGCAAGAAAATCGCTTGAACCTGGGAGGCGGAGATTGCAGTGAGTCGAGGTCACGCCATTACACTCCCGCTTGGGCAACAAAGCAAGACTCCGTCTCAAAAAAAAAAAAAATTCTACACAATTCACAGCAATTCAGCAATTCATTACATTTTACACAGATTTTCTACTCTGGAACATAATTAAAATTTGAAGAACCTATTTATGTGAGGTGCAAAACCTTCCCGCAAATTCCTACCGTGCTGGTAGCTCCCCAGGTTCCCCCAGAGACACACATAGCTTAGTGCCTTGCTTACAAGTGGGTGTTTACTGAGTGCCTGAGTGCAAGTTTGCAGAGAGCAAACTATCAGTAAGCCTAGGTCCCAAATTTCAAGGAGTTCCAAAATATGTGGATACCTCTATTCAAGGCACTTATAACACCAGATCGTAAAACGCTGATTATCAAAATATCTTTTGCTCTCCCCATCTCAGAGGAGATTAGGTCCTATTAACCCATTTATGCCGGAGGTTGCAATTTTTTGAATTTTGCAACCAGACCTTGGCGATGACCTTGAGCAGTAGGATATAAAAAACTGCCACATGCTTAGCGTTCCAATAACGGAACACTAGCCATAAATAGGTTAATTTCTATATGCCTTAAAGGGCCTAAACACAACACAGTGTATTTGCTGAATACAAGAAAAAAAGACTTAAAATTCCTCCTCAAAATAAAAAATCATAAATAATCTAGCGCTCTAGACGAAACCTGCATTAGCACTGATGTTGCATGTGTTCCAAAAGAGGAGGTCAAGGAAAAAGAAGTGGGCCACCCCAATCCTAGCCATTAAATTCAAAAAGCTCAATCTGATTTTAACTGGTAACGTCTTCAAGAGTAAATTCAGAAGGCAAAAGCAACGTTCATGACCACGTTTTATCCATTTTTTGTTTCTGCTCCATTTTGCAACCTAATCTCCAAAATCAATTTAGTTCAGTTTATGCTAGTTAATACGACAAAAAGATATTTTTTAAAAAGGTAACTAAATTGAATATAATTTTTCACTTTGAAACTCTCGATCATAACTACCGTCTGTTATTAAAAACGGCCTGGGGGCCTAAGAATTTTTCTTTTTTTTCTTTTTTTATTATTATACTTTAAGTTCTAGGGTACACGTGCACAACGTGCAAGTTTGTTACATATGTATATTTGTGCCATGTTGGTGTGCTGCACCCATCAACTCGTCAGCACCCATCAACTCGTCATTTACATCAGGTATAACTCCCAATGCAATCCCACCCCCCGCCCCAAGAATTTTTCAAAGAACCACCTGGTATTCAACCCAAAGAAGTCCACTGGAAAAGAAAGGTAACGGTAACTAAAGCCAGCCTCTCAACTTTTAACAAATATATTTTTACCTGTTCCAATGTGGGGGTGAGGGGAGAACCAGCTTGTAATTCAAGTAACTGGTACTGAAACCGCTATTGTAGAATTTATACAAAACGCAACTTTAAAAAGAGAAACGGAATCTTTCAGCCTTTGCTGATTGAGAGGAAGATCAGAAAAACCGAGGTGAAAATGAACCAGGACTGAAGGGCACACGACTTCGGCATAACAGGAAGGTGACAAACACAAGACCAGGGAAGGGGTCGCAAGGACCCAGCAAGCTGCTAGAACCCCGTGGCTAGCAGCTCCTCGAGCGAGGGTAGACAGGTTGGTCGGAGGGGGCGTGGGAGGCGGCGAAGTGCGGAGAAGACGGCGTGGGAAGGGGCGGGACTTGCACCAAGCGCCATTTTCTTCTCTCGAAGGGTTCCCTCCCCCAGCACATCAGCCGTTCTCCCCCCCCCCCACCGCCCCCTCCCGCCCGCATCCGCTCTCCCAGTATCCAGACCACCCCGCTCAGGGCGAGGGCCGGGGGAAGAGTATATAACTGCACGCGCCCCACCTAGGCCAGCCGCCGCCGCATTGTCCCTAGAGGGACCGCGACCCCTCCCCGCGGCTCCTCGCCCCCCGGCCGGCCTCAATCTGCCGCCCAGGGCCGCAGCGACCGTCGCCTGGGCTCGGCTCCCCGGGGACGGGAGTCTAGCGCGGAAGGGCCCAAAGCGCGTCAGGCGCGGAGTCAGGCACGGAGCAGGGGGCCTGGGGACGCCGAAGAGGGGAAGGGGGAGGTAAGGCACAGCCGCCATTTCCCGCGGCCGTTGCCGGCGAGAGGAGTGGAGGGCCAAAGGCAGCTCACGGCCCGGCTGGGACGGTGGGGGGCCCCCGAGGAGTAGGGGTAGGGGATCCCGCGCACTCACGCTTCACTCGGCTCTAGCAGTCGAACACCCTCTTGCTCGTTCGCTCGCGACTGACAGAGAACCGGAAGTGACGGCAGCCAGGAGACGCCGGCCCCGCCCCGCTGGGGCTGCGGTCACGTGATGGGGCGTGGCCTCCCCACCGAAACCAACACTTAGACCCTTTCCAGGGCCTTAAAGGGACGGCGTCTTTCCCAGATGGGTGACGAGAAAGTCAGATATTGGAAGATTACATCTGACCCTTGAGAGAATGAAAGAGCTAATATCCTTCCTGTAGGAGATAGCTTTTAAAAAAAGGAAAAGAAAACGCCAATAAAACATGAGTTACTAGCGCCATGCTTTACACTTGTTCAATAAATGTTTATTCTAATGAAGCGAAGGGGCCATAATGAAAAAGATCGATACTCTGTCCCATTTTCCCAGAAATGGCCTTCCTACACCACTGCACCCACCTCAATACCTGACTCTGCCTCCTAAAATCCAAAGGAAGGAAGCTAAAGTCACAGCGTCTAATTCCAGAAAGTGCAAGAAATCTTTGGAGTACTCCTATTCCTGTATTGAAATCTTGGAGATATAAGGGAGTTCACAGAAGGCAAGAGAAATCCATATACAAGCAGCAATATAGCTAAAAGATTATTTGAATATGTGTTTGAATGAATGCCTCCTACAGCTAAGAATCAATATAAAGGCATATCTGTTAACAAAGATCTATCAAGCACCCACTATGTGTCAGACACTGCATGAGGCAATTTACATTACTCATCCTAAAAAGCACGTTCCAAAGCAGGAATGACTACTCTCTCCATTTTATAGACGAGGAAACCAAGGTTAACGCCCTATGGAGAGGATATTTCCTGTTACAGCTGAAGCGTGAATTGGCCTTATGTTCCCTGCCTCCAGACCCTATTTTCCTACCTCAGGTAGAGGAATGGTATGAGATTGTACAAAGTAGAGGATGGAATCCTGTTGAAACTCAGAATTGCACATCGGAGATGCAACAGAGGCTGAGGAAGGGCAGTGGGTTGCAGAAAGGGAGGAGTGTTTGAATCTACATATGGAGCAATTAGACCTATGGTTCCCACCCATTCCACCCTTATAGGAGAAGAGTTATATATTGCCTGGAAACATTAAAGCTGGGGGCAGAATGTGCAATGAGGTTGAGACGCAAAGAATACAGCGGATGGAATCAAAGTCTGAACACTAAACATGAACGCATCCCCCACACGTGCCTTTCTAGAATTATTTGACTTTTAAAGGATTAAATGCAGACAAAAATACAAATTAATTCCTTAGTTTGTTCTGAAACTCTTGATCATAATGAAATCAAAGCAGCCATGAAAATAAACACTGACGTCGCGGTGGCTCACGCCTGTAATCCCAGCACTTTGAGAGGCCGAGGCAGGTGGATCACCTGAGGTCAGGAGTTCAAAACCAGCCTGACCAATATGGCGAAACCCGGTCTCTACTGAAAATACAAAAATTAGGTGGGAGTGGTGGCATGTGCCCAGCTACTCAGGAGGATAAGACAGGAGAATCATATGAACCTGGGAAGTGGAGGTTGCAATGAGCCGAGATTGTACCACTGCACTCCAGCCTGGGTGACAGAGTGAGACTCCGTCTCAAAAAAAAAAAAAAAGAAGAAGAAGAAGAAAAGAAAAAGAAAAAAGAAAAAAAACATTGACATTATACACTGTCATGGGACACTGCGCAGCTCCACACCTACCTAAAGAAATGCTTAATATTCAAGGTAAACCACATGCACTTAAACTAATATGGCATCCCCTGCATCTGCAACCCTTCCTGCTTTAACAAGTTTTCATTCAGTTTCTGTGTCACTGAGGGAACTGGGCAGTGTGCCTGCTGTAGGTTTGGGTTTCGGTTCTCTAAGCGTCGGAGGTGGAGAGCTGTTAAGGAGGTATGCATTTTTAGAAGTAGGGAGACCTGAAGCTTTGCATGCAAATTTGTTGGCTCAATTTTCCTGGGTGTGGTACTTTGTAAAACTAATCAAAAATCCTTGATCCTAAGCGTTGCCTGTTTTAAAAAGGTAAACATAACTCAAGAAAATAAACAAAAATAATTTTTTACATAGGTGAAAGAGGAAGGAAATTTTTTTATTTTAAACAAAATAGAGACTGGGTATGGTGGTTCACACCTGTAATCCCAACACTTTGGGAGGCTGAGGCGGGTGGATCACCTGAGGTTAGGAGTTTGAGACAGCCTGCCAACCTGATGAAACCCTGTCTCTACTAAAAATACAAACATTAGCCAGGTATGGTGGCAGGCACCTGTAATGTGAGATACTTGGGAGGCTGAGGCAAGGAGAATTGCTTGAACCCAGGAGGCAGAGGTTGCAGTGAGCCTAGGCTGCACTGAGCCTAGATCGTACCCATTGCACTCCAGCCTGGGCAACAAGAGCGAAACTCCATCTCAAAAAAAAAAATAGGACAGCAGTTGCTTTCAAATAATAGAATGGGAAGGAAGTGTAATTCACATGCATTTGTACATTGTGGGGTGGGGAATAGCTCCTTTTATAGGCAAATTCCTAGAGGGCATCTTTAAAAGTGAAATAACTCCCACTTTCTACTCCAAGCCTTGGTCTGGAAGAAGAGGGTGGCACAAAAAGGAATGTGCTGAATTTGGAGAATCTGTAGGTGTCCCAGAAAGGGAGGTAGATTGGGAAGTAGGGCTGAGAAGGGAACTAGCTCACAAACTGTGAAAGGGACAGAGCTTGAGGAGGAGACTGCCAGGAAGAAATTCCTGGAGGCCTGGAGTATCACGCCGGACTGTTAATGCAGTCCCTCCAAGGCCTTATGCTGTCGACACCCTCCGTTACTCACTTCTTTCAAAGCTTCAGAAAAAGGCTTATTCAAGTATCAGGATATTATTTTGACATCTTACCCAATGTAGCTCTTGTTACTAGCACTTCCTGCTTTCTGACTTTTACCCTTTCCCCATCATTTGACTAGAAGAAGGATGTTAGACCAGAACACACAGACCAGATTCTTGGCTTTTGACTTTTTTAAACTATAAGGATTCCAGGCATAAATTATAGATTTAAGATAATATGCTATTAAAGTTTTTTCTGGCTGGGTGCTGTGGCCCCTGCCTGTAATCCCAGCACTTTGGGAGGCCGAGGTGGGTGGATCACAAGGTCAGGAGATTGAGACCATCCTGGCCAACATCGTGAAACCCCGTCTCTACTAAAAATGCAAAAATTAGCTGGGCATGATGGTGCGCAGCTGTAGTCCCAGCTAATCAGGAGGCTGAGGCAGGAGAATCGCTTGAACTCAGGAGACGGAGGTTGTAGTGAGCCAAGATCATGCTACTGCACTCCAGCCGGGTGACAGAGAGAGACTCCATCTCAAAAAAAAATAAAATAAAATAACTGGGTGTAGTGGTATGCTCCTGTGGCCTCAGCTACTTAGGAGGCTGAGGCAGGAGGATCACTTGAGCCTGGGAGGTCGAGGCTGCAGTGAGCCGTGAGTGCGCCACTGCATTCATTCCAGCCTAGGTGACAGCCTGCGTGTTTTTGTCTCAAAAGCAAACAAACAAAAACAGTTCCTTTTAGCCCACCCCACTAGCCTGTAGAGATTATTGCTACTGTGAAAGGGAAGGGTCAGAAGAGAAAGGAGATGAGGCCCCTCTTCAGTGTCTGAGGAGTAGAGAAGTAGTTCTGCTCTCTGTCCCCATACCAGCCCTGGGGAAGGAAGGAAGCATCAAATCCCCAGAGGGCTTGGGGATCTGAGAGAGCAAAGCAAACTAATGCCTTGCTTTCCAGGTGGCCAAGCTCTCCGAGGTCCTCTGCAACCCAAGCGCCCTTTCCCTCCACCACAGAGTTGGGGTAGAGATGTCTGTGTGGTATATCAGGATGGCAGACCTCAGGCAGCCTCATCGAGTTCAGAGTTGCCCCCAGGGTACTGCAGGACTCAGTGGAATGTCTTTCTCTTTGGCCAAGAGTGGCACAGATGTGTCACTGACAGCCAGCAGACCTGGGGGGGCCTTGCAGTGAGGAAGAGGAAATCTCACCACCCTTGACTTGCATAGAGTGGTGTAACAAAGGACATCTCAACAAATACCAGTGTGAAGATGTGAGAAGGACCAAGAATCAGACAAGATGAACTCTTAAGCAAAGGCCAATGATAAGGTTTCCATCTGTGTCCCTGCCCAAATCTCATGTCGAATTGTAATCCCCAATGTTGGAGGAGGGGCCTGGTGGGAGGTGATTGGATCCTCAGGGCAGATATCTCCCCCTTGATGTTCTCATGATAGTAAGTGAATTCTTACGAGATCTGGTTGTTTAAAAGTGCATAGCACTTGCCAGGCGCAGTGGCACATGCCTGTAATCCCAACACTTTGGGAGGCCAAGGAGGGTGCATCACAAGGTCAGGAGATAGAGACCATCCTTGCCAACATGGTGAAACCTCGTCTCTATTAAAAATACAAAAATTAGCTGGGCATGGTGGTGCGTGTCTATAATCCCAGCTACTTGGAAGGCTAAGGCAAGAGAATCACTTGAACCATGGAGTTGGAGGTTGCAGTAAGCTGAGATTGTGCCACTGCACTCCAACCTGGCGACAGAGCAAGACTCCATCTAAAAAAATAAAGAAGTGTGTAGCTCCTCCCCCTTCTCTCTCTACCTCCTACTCTAGCCATGTAGGACGTGCCTGCTTCCCCTTCACCTTCAACCATGATTGTAAGCTTCCTGAGGCCTCCCCATCCGTGCTTCCTGCACAGCCTGTGGGACCATGAGCTAATTAAACCTCTTTTCTTTATAAATTATCCAGTCTCAGGTAAGTCTTTATAGCAATTCGAGAACAGACTAATGCAGCTGTCATGGACAGATGGGGAAAATAGGCCAAACTCTACCACCACCCTTGGTGCTCTGACACCATGTAGTCCTCCCCACCTCTGTCAGAATTTAGGAGAGAAAGGGGGAAAGGGAGAAATTATGAGTTTGACCTGAAATTGGCTAAGATTAAGCTTTTACCACTAGGTGAAATGGTGATCATTAAACACAATCATAAGAAAATCAAGAAAGTCACATTTCCTGAGAGCCTGAGTTTGTAGCACAAGAGACATACCAGTAACATACAAAGAAAAGGAAATAAGAAAGAAAGGGAGAGGAAAAGGGTTATGTGCCAGGGATGTGGTGGGCATACAGGGAGGTCAGCCGCCTCTGGTTTAATATCCAGGCTAAAGCAGGAAAGCAGATCACAGCATGAATGACCAGGAGACCATAACTTCTTCCAGGATATTTTGGGAAAACTTAAGGAGAATTCTGGAGGTCCTATGGCATATGGAATGGTAGCACCAACCATTCAATTTGGGTATTAAAGGAGATGGTGGCTCTGGATGTCTAGAGGTTTTAGGAACACCTAGGATGGGGCCATGTGGATCATACATGCAAAAGAGGAAACAAATAAAACAAAAACCTGGGCATCCTCCAGTTTAGTGATTCTGAAGAACTGCGAAGGGAGACAGTACCAGGTAAGGATTGTACCAGGTAAAGACTGTACCAGGACAGTACCAGGTAAAGTTATGGATTGAATGCTTGTTTGTTCCCCCAGATTCATATGTTGAACCCTTGATCCCGGTGGAATGGTATTAGAGGTGGGGACTTTGGGGCATACTTAGTCATGAGGGTGGAACCCTCATAAATGAATTCATGCTCTTATGAGAGGAGACAAGAGAGAGCTTAATTCTCTCTCTGTTCTTTGCCATGTAAGGATACAACAAGAAGACAGTCATCTGCAAAGCAGCAAGTGGGCCCTCACCGGATGTGCAGGCACCTTGATCTTGGACTTCTCAGCCTCCACAATTGAATAAAATAAGTGTTTGTTGTTTAAGCCACCCAGTCTATGGTATTTGTAGTACAGCAGACTAAGACAGGGGCAATATACACTCTTCCCAAGAGGAGACACAGGGAGCACCTACTCTTTGTAGGGTGTGAGTTATATCCATCAGATGCAGTGATGTGAGAAAAAGTTAAGGCAAAAAAAGCCTTGTGGGTGGGGCTCGGTGGCTCATGCCTGTAATCCCATGACTTTGGGAGGCTGAGGCAGGTGGATCCCTTGAGGCCAGAAGTTCAAGACCAGCCTGGCCAACATGGCAAAACCCCATCCCTACCAAAAAATACAAAAATTAGCTGAGCATGGTGGCACATGCCTGTAATCCCAGCTACTTGGGAGGCTGAAACAGGAGAATCCCCTGAACCCAGGAGGGTGAAGTTGCAGTGAGCTGAGATCACACCACTGCACTCCAGCCTGGGTGACACAGCAAGACTCTGTCAAAAAAACAAAAGGCTTGCTTCACAGGCTTTGAAAAAGCTGGGAAAAATAATTTACTTTCTCCCTTTCCTGCCTTGCTAAACCCTGGAGTGTTAAGCCTAGAGACAGAGCGGAAGAAACCAGCAACTGAGTTCACCTGGTGTTATGTGGGCTTGGCTTCAATGAGGCATAATCCCAGATCAGAAAGCCAACAACGGCAGTCAAAAACAAAGAGAGCAAAATTCCTCTGTCAGCAGTTACAGTGGTAATTCTGGTCATCTGGAGACCAAAGGGGACAATCTGATATGGACGAGAGGAGAAAAGGAAGGACTGAACTTGCTCCCCAAAGCAGCGCTATGACCCACGCGCTAAAATTTTCTTCCACCAAACAAGTTGCTACAGACCCTTGTATTTTATCTACTGTCAAAAATTAACTTTCATAGTACAACATTTAAAAAGCTGAGAATACGTAATTCCAAAAGTTTAATACTCGTTATTACTCAAGTAATTATAAATAAACATGAATTATATGAATTAGGTGTAAAGTCATATGCAATGAGTAACAGCAATATATTTAAGGAAGCTATTTAATTACAAACTGCTAAGCATTTCTCCCCTAGGGTGACTTTTCTGAACTTGGTACTAGAGCTATTCTTAGATCCAACTTTCGTTAGAAATGCAGTGTCACCTTTTATAGAAGAATGCATTTTGTAATAGCAAATATACGTACACCATTTTTAGTAGGTGAATAGCACAACTCCTCTTGCTAGCTATACCTGACTTATTTAATGTGCTATAAAATAGTGTAATTACTTTCTAGTAAATATGCTGCAACTTATATTCAAATGAGTGTTTTCTCCTTCAAAAATCATCTTCTTGGAGGCTGCAAAATCATTGTAATGATTCTGACATTGGTCAAAGTTAACGTTTAGAATTCCTCTTTGAAAATGGCTGTCAGAGCTGAGGCATAGTCTTTTATAGGCTCCCAGCAACAAGAAATCTTTAGCTTTTGCAGTCAATTTCTATTTGTGAAGAGCAAAAAAGTTTCTAAGTTCCATGATCAGTAATATGAGTAATTAAGAAATTTATAAAAATGATACAATTTTATGGATTACTAATTGACGCTGGTAACAATTCCAAAAAAGAAAAATGTTGAGTGCAAATGTGGGATCACTGTTTGAACAAATATGTAATGTCCCAAGAAGACTACTATGGAGGATAGTTCATTTACGTGTTCTGGTTTCACATGTTATGTGTTACGTGTTACAAAGATAGTCTATTTAAGTGTTAAATTTTCTGGAGTGCTCAATACTTAACATGCATACTATGTTGCTATGCTTGTGATAGTCAATAAAAAGAATTTGAAAAATCCAATCCAAGTATCCCCCTCTTAGCTGGGGCCCAGCACTAGGCTGGCTGGTTGACCATCACACCCCTCGCAGGAAGCATAGCATGAGATGTATCAGCCAATGGGTTAGGTATAGTGACGGAATAGACAATCAAATACCATCATGGTCTCAACTGAAACAAGAACTTGATCTGCCAACAGCCCTGCTTAGCCAGAAATCACAGTAGAAAGTGATACCTGCATTGAGAAACCCAAATTATTTAATTGGGCAATACCTTCTGAGTACTACAGTTTATCATAGATATGCAGAATGTTCACCTCTGAACTGTCAGAGAAACCAGCAGCGCAGGGTCAAGATTACAATGCTACTCAATGACGTCCTGAACTTTTCATACCACTGGTACTTCACAGTGATCTTTTCACATCATTGTGTCTTCAGTTAATGTATTTGTTGTTTGAAAGATCAGCTTATTGCTTTCAGTTTCAAAATTTTAACTATGATTAACAAACCAAGACAGGTGTATTGATTCTGGTCTCTCAGTTTTTTAAAAGGTCTACTTTTTAGTAACCCCTTATATGGACATTCTTGTTCCTCAGTGACTTCTGCTAGATTGTCAAGCCCTAGACTTCAATAGTTAAATAGTGTATTGTTTCATGGCACAACCTAGGACATAGTTGACTTTGTATCACTGAACAGGACAATACTGAAAATGGAAACTCATGCAGAAATATATCTGACTAAGTCCGTCTGGGACATAGCATCCAACAAGAAAAACTGGGATCTACACACAGAAGAAAGTAGCAAGGTAAATAAATCAGTAAATAATTTATCTCCAATGGGTTTTTAATTTATTTGCTAAAAGAACTTCAACTGTTATAATTGTTAAGCAAATCCCTCAACAATTCTCCTTTCTTGTGCCCTGCTGGTTTAGTTTTCTGTTCTTTCTCGTTTTAGCCCTTGCTCTAAATTAGGCTTTAAAGAAACTTCTAAAGACATCTACCACATTAGATTCTGCTGAAATATATTTTCAGATTACTAATTTCTTTTCTCTAAAGACCTGGAGCCTTTTTTTCCAATAAGGTATTCCCTCTATGAATTCGAACTGCTCTTCTGGAGGATATTTTTCTTTTTTCTCTCTTCTATTGTTTGTTTTGTTTGCTTTGGTTTGGTTGGTTGGTTGGTTGGTTGGTTGGTTGGTTGGTTGGTGGTTTTTTGTTTTGTTTTGTTTATCTCTTTTAGACTGAGTCTTTCTCTGTCGCCCATGCTGGAGTGCATGCAGCAGTGTGATCTTGGCTCACTGCAACCTCTACCTCCCATTTCAAGTGATTCTCCTGCCTCAGCCTCCCAAGTACGTGGGATTACAGGCACCTGCTACCACGCCTGGCTAATTTTTTTTTTTTTTTTTTTTTTTTTTTTTTTTTTAGTAGAGATGGGGTTTCACCACGTTGGCCAGGCTGGTCTCGAATTCCTGACCTCAGGTGATCAGCCCCCCTCGGCCTCCCAAAGTGCTAGGATTACAGGCGTGAGCCACTGCGCCTGGCCATTTTTTGTTTGTTTGTTTGTTTTCTTATTTACCAGGTATGCTGTTAAATAGGATAGTTTTCTAATAAAACTTGCCCATTTTAAACAATCTATACAAATTCACATTTCTTTAGGTCATTTATGTAATTTTTATTAATTCTTCAGTATTCTGACCAGGAGCTCACCTATAAAGCCAAATGAGAAGCCTTGATTCAATAGTGTAAATGTCTTTGTGTCAATTCCACATAGAAAGCAGAGATTTTGTCCTCATAACTTGTTATCAAGGAGTTGCTGCTAAATCCAAGCAGAACCCTAGATATGCAGAAAGGATGCTGCTATCCATGGTGGTTTAAGGAGAAAGCACGTAGAACTAGTAAAGTATATCAAAAGTGATTCTCCAAGAGGGACTGGGAGAGTCTTGCCTCATGAAGAGACACTTAGAGAATGCATAGCCAGAACTCTGGGTCCTCTGGTGAGAAGTCCACTGGGCATTAACGCTTCTGATTTAGAAAATCAATCAACTGCCAAACTTATTGAATATCTACTATGTGCAATCACTGAACTTGACTTTAGGAACAAAGCCATACAAGGGGGAGGTGGCAGCATCTTCAGAGCACCTCGTATATGCCGGGCACTTGTGCGTGTCATCTCAGTGTGTTCACTTTAAGCCCGGGAGAGAGGTGTTTTATTCCATGACAGAAAGGAAGAAACGGTACTCAGATTGGTGAAGGGAGTTACCCGAGTTAGTGGGTTGAATTGTAACCCCCCCAAAAAAAAGTCTACCCAAATCCTAACCTCAGTACCTGTGATTGTGACTACATTTGAAAATAAGGTCTTTGCAGATGTAATCACGGTATGATGAAGTCATACTAAATTAGGATGGGCTTCAAATACAATGACTTGTGTCTTTACCACAGAAAGTAGAAGGAAATTTGGATGCATTTTACAAGCTGAGGAACACCAAGGATTGCAGGCAGGCACCAGAAACTAGGCAGAGGCAAGGGAGGGCTCTTCCCTAAAGCTTTCAGGAGGAGCATGGCCCTTCCGTTGCCTTGATTTTCGACTTCTACCATCCAGAATTTTAAGATAGTAAATTTCTGTTGATTGATTGATTGATTGATTTTTTGAGACAGAGTCTTGTTCTTGTCGCTCAGGCTGGAGTGCAGTGGCATAATCTCCCCTCACTGCAATCTCCGCCTCCTAGGTTCAAGCAATTCTCCTGTCTCAGCCTCCCGAGTAGCTGGGATTACAGGCATCTGCCACCACACCTGGCTAATTTTTGTATTTTTAGAAGAGACAGGGTTTCACCATGTTGGCCAGGCTGGTCTCAAACTCCTGACCTCAAGTGATCCACCTACCTCGGCCTCCCAAAGTGCTGGAATTACAGGCATGAGCTTCCTCGCCTGGCCAAATTTCTATTGATTTAAACTACGAAGCTTGTGACAATTTATTACAGTCCTAGAACACAAAGACACCAATGTCACACAGTGGCTAAGTAGCAGTGCTGGAATTTGATCCCAGTTGTTTGCTTTGCAAATACTAAACATAACCCATATACCATGATATCAAGCGGGGATTTTGTTGCCACATGATTTCTGAACTTATTCAAGGCTGTCCTAGACATTATGAGCCAAGAAGAAGTAATAAACTGCCTGAATTCAAGCTAATAGTTACAGATGCCCAAGCTGCATTCTCTCAGAGAATTGATACATGGGGAGCTGCATAGAGGCATGGAAAGGTTGCTAAAGAGCTGGGTCCAGAGACCTACAGTGATATTGACCATAACAGGACTAGGGCAAGTTATTTTACCTCCCTGGGTCTCAATGTCCTGTTCCCATCAGAGGTCAGGTTAAACATTCCATGGGATCCCAGACAACTGTGTAACCAGTTGGCTGGTCCACCCCAGACCTTTTAAAAAATTTTTTTGGCCTGGCGCGGTGGCTCATGCCTGTAATCCCAGCACTTTGGGAGGCCGAGGTGGGTGGATCACAAGGTCAGGAGTTCGAGACCAGCCTAGCCAACATGGTGAAACCCCATCTCCACTAAAAAAATATAAAAATTAGCCGGGCATGGTGGCATGCGCCTGTAATCCCAGCTACTCGGGAGGCTGAGGCAGGAGAATTGCTTGAACCCAGGAGGCAGAGGTTGCAGTGAGCTGAGATCGCACTACTACACTCCAGCCTGGGTGACAGAGCAAGTCTCCGTCTAAAAAAAAAAAAAATCAGAAGTTTGTAGTTTTAAGGGTTTAGTAGTTTTTGGCTACACAGATGAATTGTGTAGTGGTGAAGTCTGGGCTTTTAGTGTATCTGTCTTCTGAATAATGTATATTGAACCCAATAGTGAAACATTTTAACTTCTACTTTTCTTTCTTTCTTTGGTCAGTTTTATTTTAATCGTTTTTTTGGTTTTTTTTTTTTTTTTAATGTTTTGCCATTGGATTAGTTACATTCCCATTTAAATGTTTCTTCTTGCATCTATTCATTTTCAGGCATTAGAAGTTAAAATAATGGAAATAGGGCCGGGAATAGTGGCTCGTGCCTGTAATCCCAGCACTTTGGGAGCTGAGGAGAGTGGATCACTTGAGCCCAGGAGTTTGAGACCAACCTGAGCAACAAAGTGAACCCCCTACCCCCACCTACAAAAAATACAAAGATTAGCCGGGCATCGTGGCATGTGCCTGTAGTCCCAACTACTCGGGAGGCTGAGGTGGGAGGATCACTTGAGCCAAGGAGGTCAGGGCTGCAGTGAGCTATAATTGCTCCACTGGCCAGCCTGGGCAACAGAGTGAGACCCTGTCTCAAAAAAAAAAAAAGAAAGAAAGAAAGGGAAAAAAAACGGTAATATATTTCAGCACAGTATTTCTTTCTCCTTCTTGACAGCAGCTCACACTTTTAATGAAGGACCCAAGCCAGCACAGTGCTCTCATAGCCACAGCAGGTGCAAAAGAGAAATTGGCTGTTTCAAAGATAAAAACAATGAACCGTTCCCAAAATAAACATTAATCTTTTGAAACCATCAACCATGCAGAGTAAAGTAAATACTAAATTGGGTTGTTTTCCAGGATGACTTTTCTTTAAGAATGTAAAATGGCAAAAAATGCACCTGCTTTTACAGCTGTGACTCTGAACAGAATCAAGCAAAGTCCCCCAGTGGCGCATCTAATAGGTACAGAAAGTAGGCATTCTTAGCTGAGAAGAAGAACTGGGCTATTTTCACTTTGACTTGCCCTTCTTTGTGTGTGTTCAAAGGAGTGCTATTTATAAAAGTTCTGAAATCAAAAGATTAGTACAATCGAGTAACTTTCGAGGCACCCTCTTAGACACTGGCTCAGTTTCTTCTCTTTCAGCAGCCTGAGCTGCAGTGACTGCCAACAGGGAGAGAAAAAAGGTGATTGCATGTGAGAACATGGAAACCGGAGCTCTTCTTTCCAGCCTCCCTTGTGAATTCTCTCAGAGGTGGAAAGCCCCATGGCATCATATTACAATAACCTCCTTGTGTCATTTTAAATGCACAACCAGGATTATTATCAGCAATATTATTGCTATTATTATTTTTGTCATTTTATTATTTTGATGTGGGAGAATCTGATTCCCTGGGCATAAATGTGGGTGGGGGTGTGTGTGTGTGTGTATGTGTGTGTGCATACACACACATACATATTAAATGACAAATTAAATGACATACTATCCATTGTTGTTGAATAAACAAGAACTGTTTTGTCAACTCTACAGGAGATTCCAATAAAATCAATAAATACAGAGTGAATTTGAAGAGCAAGGTACTGTGCCAGCCATTTTGAAACAAAGGGATGATTCATTCGAAAGGTAAAGTGACTGCTAATGGGTATGAGGTTTCTTTTCTCTTTTTTTCCTTTTTTCTTTGTTAAATAGAGACAGAGTCTTGCTATCAGGTATGAGGTTTCCTTTTGTTTATTGTAAGACAGAGTCTTGTTCTGTCACCCAGGCTGGAGTGCAATGGCGTGATCTCGGCTCACTGCAGCCTCTGCCTCCCGGGTTCAAGTGATTCTCCTGCCTCAACCTCCCGAGTAGCTGGGACTACAGGTATGTGCCACCACGCCCAGCTGATTTTTTGTATTTTTAGTAGAGATGGGGTTTCAGCATGTTGGCCAGGCTGGTCTCGAACTCCTGACCTGAACTCCTGACGTCAGGCAATTCGCGTGCCTTGGCCACCCAAAGGCGTGAGCCACTACGCCCAGCCAGGTATGAGGTTTCTGACTGTGGTGATAAAAACGTTCTGGAATCAGTGATAATGAGTATATAACTGTGAATATACTAAAAATCACTGAATTGTACACTTTAAAAGGGTGAATTTTATGGTGTGTGAATTCCTTTTTTTTTTTTTTTTTTTTGACATGGAGTCTCTGTGTGTTGCCAGGCTAAAGTGCAGTGGTGCAATCTCGGCTGACTGCAGGCTCCACCTCCCGGGTTCAAGCGATGAGAATAGGAGAGCGGGTTCAAGCAATGAGGTAGGAGACTACCTCAGCCTCCCGAGTAGCTGGGACTACAGGCATGTGTCACCATGTCCAGCTAATTTTTGTATTTTTAGTAGAGATGGGGTTTCACCATGTTGGCCAGGATGGTCTCTATCTCTTGACCTCATGATCTGCCTGCCTTGGCCTCCCAAAGTGCTGGGATTACAGGCATGAGCCACCGCACCCAGCCTATGGTATGTGAATTCTATCTCAATTTATACATACATGCATGCATACCTATAATTAAAGAATAGCTAGTATGTGCCAGAGAGTCTGTGCTAGTCATTGGGTAAATCATACCTAACCTGTTTGAGTCGCTGACTCTGTATCAGCCTGTATGCGAAGTTCTCTGCATACATCCTCTTATTTGATCTTTATAACCTCCTTGGAGGGAATGAGTGTTGGCACCCCATTTTATAGCTAAAGAAATGGATTTAAAGAGTCCCTTGCTCAAAATCACACATGAACTTAGGTATAATCATGTGAAACTGCCATCTTTAGACAGTATTTATGTTCATATGTCATCAGTTTCTCATAGCTCAATCTAGTAAGTAGCTCTCTCTGAGTTCAAAAATGTGTACATCAGGAAACCACTCTAGCCAGATTAAGCAGCAAAGAATCATGAGAAGGTAAGAGCCTATGTCCATAAATGGCAATGTGTATTAAAAACAACTTCATTTTAGTGAGTGAAAAACTTACAATTCAATCTGAAGTGGTAAATAGGATTAAGTTCTTTAATTATAATTAATGTTATATTTATGACTGTGTTTAATTGATTCTGGTGATAAGAGATAGTTAAGTTTTTCTCTGATATCACCATTTAATTTCAGAGTTAATATAGTGTAGTTAGTCTAGCATATATTCATGATTTCTTTGTGCAAGCAAGAAAGAATATATTAATCGAGTCCTTTTCAACATAAATTATATGTCATGCAAGTTAAAATTAAACAGAAAACTGCATTTAAATAAATGTGAAAAATTCAAATAGAAAAAAAAAAACAACTTCATATGAGTGAAGAAATAAGGTTCTATTGTGTGAAGTCACAAAGAATTTGAGTTTTATCTGTTATAGCACCTAGCACCACTTACGCTAACGAATACGCCAGGTCTATTGGACTCCAGAGGCTGTGTTCTTATCCACTGGTAATTTGTCTCCTTCAGGGAGTTTAGAATCTGTTGACAGATACATATACAATGTACTAGAATACTAGAATCAAAAATAGAAATTGGTAAGTTCCACTAGAGTGAAACAAATAATGAATTATGAGGTTAACATAACAGAGAACACAGAAAACAGTGGCTTAACCAAAGTAGGCCTTTATTCTTTTCACAAAGCAAGAAGCCTGAGGATACAGTCCAGAGCTAGAAGATCATCCTCACATTTCCATTAGCGACCCGAGATATATCTTCCTTTCCACGCCACCATCCTTAGCGTGTGGCATTCTGTGAAGGAAAGATAAGTCAAAGGACAAAGGCACATGCCAGTCAAACTAACACCTTTTTAGGCCCCCTCTGAAGTCTCTCCCAGAAATGACCACTTGGCAAGAACGATTTCAGTGGCCGCTTGTGATTTCAAGGGAGACTGTAAAATTTTTTTTTTATTTTTATAAATAGGATTTTTTTTTTTTTGAGATGGGGGGTCTCACTATGTTGCCCAGGCTGGTCTTGAACTCCTGGGCTCAAGCAATCCTCCTGCCTTGGCCTCCCAAAGTGCTGGGATTACAGGCATGAGCCACTGTGCCTGGACTAAAATTTGATTATTTCTAAGATGGTGAAATTTATCACCCTGTACAAATTAGGATGCTGTTAGTAATGGAAAATGAAGAGTGAACAGTAGGAAGGCAACTAACACATTCTGCCTCATACAGGAAGAAAGTTCAAAAGCCTGGGTAGACAAAGATGGGCAAATGTCTACTACAGGGATCAGCCAGGATTTACACCCAGGTTTGACTGCTCCAGAGCCAGCACTGCTAACCCCAGGTGATGCTAACTCCTTCGTGGAGTATATAGTCTAGAAATGCATTTGCACTACTTACTGTGACATAAAGATACTATATTTGTTTCCTATTATTGGTGTAGCACATTACCACAAACTCAGTAGCTTTAAATAACAATAATTTAAGGTTTTACATTTCCAGAGGTCAGAAGTCCAAAATCAGTTTCACTGGGCTAAAGTCAAGGTGTTGGCAGGGCTGGTTTCTTCTAGAGGCTCTAGAAGAGAATTCATCGTCCTTTTTTAACTTCTGAAGGCTGCCTGCATTCTTTGGTTCATGGCCCCCTTCTTGAATCATTCTAGGCTCTTCCTTCTGTGTCCCATCTCCTACTTTCATAATGAAATCTCCCTCTTCCTCCTTTTTATGAGGACACTTGTGATTACACTTATGGCTCATCCAGACAATTTAAAATAATCTCTCCATCTCAAGATTCTTAACCTAATCCTATCTGCAAAAAAAAAATTCTTTTGCTTTATAAGGTATATATGATTGACATATTATTCAGCCTACCATAAATAGTAAGTTAGAAATTATTAAGTGCAAGGAAATAAAAAAGGGTGATCACATTGGCAATTGCCTTGAAAAAGGAGCAAGCAAACTGAGAAACATAGGATTCAGAAGGCCAAAAGAGAAATATTACTTGGAGAGCCCAAAAGAAGAGTATAAACAATCTGGAAATGGAAAGATAACACAGACATCATGGGGAACAGGTAAAATAACTCTAGACTACAAACAGGCTGCGTCAGAGCTGGGGGGAAACTTTGAGACCAAGAGACCCAGTAAGGGTTTATCTCCAAATCTAGACAAAAGATGGTTCAAGATTACTCACGGCAGCCGGGCGTGGTGGCTTATGCCTATAATCCCAGCACTTTGGGAAGCTGAGGCAAGTGGATCACCCGAGGGCAGGAGTTCAAAACCAGCCTGGCCAACAATGTGAAACCCCATCTCTACTAAAAATACAAATAATAATATTAATAATAATAAGCCTGGTGTGGTGGCACATGTGTGTAATCCCAGCTACTTAGGAGGCTGAGGCTCGAGAATGGCTTGAACCTGGGAGGCAGAGGTTGCAGTTAGCCAAAATCACACCACAGCACTCCAGCCTGAGCAACAGAGTGAGACTGGGTCTCAAAAAAAAAGAAAGAAAACAAAAAGATTATTCATGGCCCTGGAATGTCTTCCAAGCCTTTTATACCCTCCTGTGTCCTTTCCAGCCATAGAAGGCAGCTCTGGCTCCTCCTAAAGTTTGGAGAGCCTCAAAATCAGGGCTCAGATGAAGCAAGGGAGGTGCCTGGTGCCCACACTGACCCTGGACTTGCATCACCCTAAGTACCTCCTTACTTCTTAAATTTTGCACACTAGGCACCTCACTTTCTCTCACCCCAGTCCCCAGCTCTGGAGAGCTTATAGATAAGCAAGGTCTTGAGGTCTTGAGGAGTATACCAAACCCTGAACAATATGAAGGAAGCCATTTTAAGCTGTATAATTTACCAACCTTCCTCCTATTATGAGCCCTTGAAGACATTTCAATTTCTGAGTCTACACAATTTTGATGAAGCAAGGCATTCCTTCACCCAGGGGAGCACTCAAACAAAAGCTGAATGTCTCCTACTATTTGCTTTTGCTTTTGGTTAACTTTCCCTTCCTTCCTTCCTTCCTTCCTTCCTTCCTTCCTTCCTTCCTTCCTACCTTTCTTTCTTTCTTTCTTCTTTTTTGCAATGGAATCTCCTTCTATCGCCAGGCTGGAGTGAAGTGGTGCAATCTTGGCTCACTACAATCTCCACCTCCTGGGTTCAAGCGATTCTCGGGCCTCAGCCTCCCAAGTAGCACGCACCCACCACCACACCCAGCTAATTTTTGTATTTTTAGTAGAGACGGGGTTTCACCATGTTGGCCAGGATGGTCTCGATCTCCTGACCTCGTGATCCACCCACTTCGGCCTGCCAAAGTTCTGGGATTACAGGCGTGAGCCACTGCGCCTGGCCTTTTTGTTTGTTTGTTTTTTGTTTTTTGAGATGAAATTTCGCTCTGTCACCCAGGCTGGAGTGCAGTGGCACAATCTCAGCTCACTGCAATCTCCACCTCCCAGGTTCAAGTGATTCTCTTGCCTCAGCCTCCCCAGCAGCTGGGATTACAGGTGCCTGCCACCATGCCCAGTTAATTTTTTGTATTTTTAATAGAGACAGGGTTTTGGTATGTTGGCCATGTTGGTCTCAAGCTCCTGAACTCAGGTGATCTGCCCACCTTGGCCTCTCAAAGTGCTAGGATTACAGGGGTGAACCACTGCGCCCGGCTTCTTTAGATTAACTTTCAAGTCATCAAAGTTCAAGTGTCTTAAAAAGGAGGACCCACCCCAGGGAATTCCTCCCTGCAGCAGGCCTACAGGAACCTCAAGAAGATCTCCGTGAGGACACAGGAGGCACCCAGGAGGCCTTGCTGTTCATACCCCTCTGTGACCTGGATTCTATGGCCTGCCTGTGCATGGCTCTTTTGCTAGTTTGATGGTAAAAACAAAGCTAAAGGTGAAAAAGAAATAAGGATTGAAAGTATCTCTTATGGTTTAGATATGGCTTATTTCTGCCCCCCAAAACTCATGTTGAATTTGATCCCAATATGGTGATGTCAGGCCTAGTGGGATTAATTTGGGTCATGGGGGTGAATCCATCATGAACAGATTAATGCCCTCCCTCAAGGGTGAGTGAGTTACACTCTAGCTCTATTACTTCTTGGGAGACAGCCAGTTGTTAAAAAGAACCTGGCACCTCCCACCCTGTATTAGTCCGTTCTCACATAGCTATAAAAAATACCTGAGACTGGGTAATTTATAAAGAAAAGAGGTTTAATTGGCTCATGGTTCTGCAGGCTGTGCAGGAAGCATGGCGCTGGGATCTGCATGGCTTCTGTGAAGGCTTCAGGAAACTTACACTCATGACAGAAGGTGAAAGGCAGAGCAGGAGGGAGAGAGTAGGGAAGGTGCTACACACTTTTAAATGCCCAGATCTCATGAGAGTTCACTCACTATCACAAAGACAGTACCTAGGGGGATGGTGCTAAATCATTCATGAGAAAGCCATCCCATAATCCAATCACCTCCCACCAGGCCCCACCTCCAACACTGGGGATTACGTTTCAATATGAGATTTGGGCGGGAATACACATCCAAACCATATCACCTTTTCTCCATTGCTTCCTCTTGCCATGTGATCTTTGCAAACACCAGCTCCCTTTCACCTTCCATCATGAGTGGAGGCAGCCTGAGGCCCTTACCAGATGCAGATGTCCAATCCTGGACTTTCCAGCCATCAGAATCATGAACCAAATAAACTTTTTTTTCTCTACAAATTACCGAGCCTTAAGTATTCTGTTATGGCAACACTAAATAGACTAACCATCAAAGTCTAAACAGGAATGTTTTTTCTTGTTATGACTAGAAAACATGTAACTTCTCTGGATGAGACTGTCCCAGAGAAAAAAAGAAAACAATC
Organism: Macaca fascicularis; assembly: GCF_037993035.2. Lineage (NCBI taxonomy): Eukaryota > Metazoa > Chordata > Mammalia > Primates > Cercopithecidae > Macaca > Macaca fascicularis. The sequence continues at coordinate 33,183,876 of NC_088380.1, read as the reverse complement.
TGAAAATGCAGGAGAAAAAATGAGTCCAAGAATGTTTGATAATTACCCTTTAAGCTCATGTTCCCTACAATGGTTGGGAAGAGGGGCCAGTTTGAAAGACTGATGATTGGCTCTTGGGCAGGGTTTGTCAACCCTGACAACATTACATTTGGGGTCAGATAAGTCTTTGGCAGTGGGGACTCTGCTCTGCATTGCAGGATGTTTGACAGCACTCTCGGCCTCAACCCACTGTATGTCAGTGATACCTCTGCCCCAACTGTGACAACCAAAAACATGTCCCAATATATTGCCAAATGTTCCCTGGGAACAAATATAGTCCCTGACTGAGAACCACAGCTCTGGGGAGTTATCAGTGCTTCAGCTGAGTTCATCGAAGTAACTTTCCCATCATAGAATTCCTGTTAACTCTGAATGAGAAGAAAGGCAATAGTATTCTTCAAAATGACATGTCACGGAACAGTAACTCATCATTCCAGTTACCCTAGAATAATAACCAAAACCAGATTACAAATGGATTTTTATATATTATATGGAAGCCCTAAATTAGTGGAGAAGGGGAGACACAGGGGGCTCGCTATGCCCCTCACAGAGACTTCCAAAACACCGTGTGCCTCTCCATCCACAACAACTCACCTGCAGATGCTCCCTCATCCCACCCTTCTTATCTGAAAATGATGCCAACAGCTACATCTTTTTAAATCTACAATTCAGGGACTCTCAATGGAGATCATTAGATAGATGACAATTTTTTTAAAGTGTTGAACTTTGCATAGACCTAAAAAGTTCATATATATGTGTGCTGTATAAATGAAATTATTTATATTTATATATATGAAATTATATATACACTATATATAATTTTATTGTCTATAGTAATATATACAATATACATGTACATTTATTGTATATAGTAATATCAATTGGCACCTCTTCCCAACCCTTGTAGAGAGCATGAGCTTAAAATGTAATTATCAAATAACCCTGGATTCATTTTTTCTCCTGTTTTCAGACCGTTTTGTTTTTTTTCTGGGACAGCCTTATCAAGAGAAGTTATATGTTTTTTAATCATAATAAGAAAAAAATTCCTGTTTAGACTTTGATACTTAGTCTATTTAGTGTTGCTATAACAGAAAACCTAAGGCTGGGTAATTTATAGAGGAAAAAAAGGAGTTAGTTTTTTATAGGAACCAAAGATAATGGTAAAATGGACGCTGGTGCAGGTTCAAGTGCCTCAACGCAACATCCTTTCCATGGATGCTCACAACAAGGTGGGGAAGTGATTAGCATCATTTCTTACGCATCTGGTGTCCATGGTAGTCACATAGATAATAGGCCTTTAACTACCTCTGACACCAAAGAGGAAGTGCAACGTGGTGCACATTGTACATTGCATGGAGAGAAACCGCCTGTCCGGACCACCCCTCTCTGCAGCCTCTATGTCCTGTCTTATGGCTGTCAAGGTAATCGAGTTGCTATTTATAAGGAGGCACAGGCCTGCCATCCCCACCATCTCCCCTTCCTCCAGCCCCCATCCCCACCCATGCTAGTTCTGCCTGCAGTTACTGCTCTGCAGTTCTCTCCTGTCAGTAACACCCATTTTTCATTGCTTCAAGCCAGGTCTCTGAGCATCCTTAAAGCACCTCCCCGATGCCTCCTGTATAGCTGGCTCAGTGATTAGCTCTGGGAATGAACGGAGATGGACCATTAATTCCCAAGGGATGTCATCATTTCTTTGACTATCTCCCTGTGAAGAAGTCCGGGATGTCGGGGAGGCAGCTGTTTTGCAGGTTTCCCATAAGAGTGAGAAAAGCAAACCACAGCAGAAGGATGAATGGAACAGACAGAAAGCTACAATGGGGAAAGAAAACTCCACTTTAAAAAAGGTTCCTTAAGGGCAGGCTGTTGACGATTCCAGGTGCTGTTTAAACAGGGCTGTCAAGGTGCACTGTATTTCTTTCCATGCTTCCTGTTGGTCCCCAATGAGACAGAGTCTGAGGGCTAAGCCATCCCCACCAGTTGTAAATAGCTACCCTAACAACTGATAAGGAGTACAATGGCCGTACATCTTTAGACTTCAGGGTAGCTTTGTTAGTTAGGATTCTCCAAAAAACAGAGAACCAACAAGATATAGTGAGTGTGTGTGTGTGTGTGTGTGTGTGTGTGTGTGTGCGCGCGCGAGCGTGGAGAGAGAGACAGATTATGGGTGCTGGCAAGTCCAACATTTGCAGGGCAGACCAGCAGACTGGAGACCCAGGGAAGAGTCGATGCTACAGCTCAAGTCCAAGGCTGCTTGCAGGCAAAATTCTCTGTTTCTTGAGGGATCTCAGTCTTTTTTCTTAAGGCTGTCAACTGATTGGATGAAGCCCACTCACACTATGGAGGGTAATCTGCTTTACTCAAAGTCTACTGATTTAAATGTTAATCACATCCAAAATACCTTCACAGCAACATCTAGACTGGCATTTCACCCAGTTGACACATACAATTGACCATCAGAGTAATCCTACAACCTACCAAGTACAATAGGATCTGAATCAGGGCTGAAAGATAGGCAACTGCCCCTAGGGAGCCTCTCTGAGATGATCGGAACTTGATAAATGGGAAGGCACGTCTGCCTTCCACCTACCTGTCTGCTCCCATCTTGTTCAAGTCTGCCCTAAAACTATAACTCCTGCTAGAACCCCACATTTCCTTCCCAAGCATTTCCGTAATGCTTACACAAGCCCCTTGTACTTGCTGGCCGTTGCTAGTAGTTCAAAGTCAGAACGGTTGGCTAGATCCTCAAGTAGGCCTAGGCCACAATTATTGGAGCACTAATGTGGGGAGCCTGGAGCTATTCTGGGATGGAGGAGCCTGGGTTGGAACCAAGAGCCAAGATAAGTAAGCACGATGTAATGGAAAGATTACTAGCCTGGGAGCAGGGTGACCTAGCACTGTATTTGTCACTAACAAATATCGATTAAGCACTGTGTATGTATGTCCTTATTTGTAAAATGAGAGGGTTGGGCTCAGTGACCCTGAGCAGTATAGTCCATTCCAGCTCTAGATTTGTTGATTTCATTAGGCTATTGTAATGTGGGGTCTGACTACAGGATGGCCACCCAATCCACAGCCAAACTGACCCATATTTTAGGAGCCAGAGTATTTTGGATTGCCCTTTTTTTTTTTTTTTTAAGAGATGAGTTCTTGCTCTGTTGCCCAGGCTGGAGTGCAGTAGTACAATTAGAGCTCACTACAGCCTCTGAACTCCTAGCTTCAGGTGATCCTCCCATCCAACCTCCCAAAGTGCTGGGATTATAGGCATGAGCCACCATGCCCAGACTGGATTGCTATTATTTGTCCTTTTATCCATTCACTTATTAAACTTGTGCCTACCCTACATAAGAAAATCTTCCATAGTATTATGAGAAATACAAATAAATTAAATACAATGTCTCTGCCTCAAAGAACTTAAAATCCAGTTGGGAAATGATTCAGTTAGGATGTGTTTGGTTGCGAATAGCAGAATTCCTGAACAACAGTGGCTTAAGCATTGTAGACCTTTATTCATCTGCAACAAAAAAGAAGTCTGGACATTCTGGAAAAGGAGAAACTATGGAGACAGTGAAGATTAGTGGTTGCCAGGGGTTACAGGGAAGAGAGGGATGACTAGGCAGAGCACAGAGGATTTTTAAGCCAGTGAAGCTACTCTGTATGACACTATAATGGTGGATACATGACATTACAGGTTTGTCCAAACCCATAAACTGCACAACACCAAGAGTGAGCCCTAATGTCAACTGAGGACTTTGGGTGATTATGGTGTGTCGAGGTAGGTTCGTCAATTATAACAAATGTTCCACTCTGGTAGGGGATGTTGATGACTGGCGGCTACACATGTGAGGGAGTGAAGGACATGACATCCCAAAACATGCTGGATTGGTATATTGTGTACATCATGCTGAAAACATTGGAGGAACTGTAGTTTCAGAAAAGCCTAGCTGACATTTCTCTTCCTGCATACAGCAAGCCATAAAGACTCCTCTGGGAGGGGTACCCTCGCCACACCAGGGCAAGAATATAGGCCTTATCACCAGACACTGGGCACTGAGGGCTGCAATGGACCTGAATAAATATACTTGACAGGGACTGAGAACAGTGGCCCATGCCTGTAATCCCAGCATTTTGGGAGGCCTAGGCAGGAGGTTCCCTTGAGCCCAGAACTGAGGATGCAGTGAGCTATGATGGCACCACTGCACTCCAGCCTGGATGACAGAGTGAGACCCTAAGTGTGTGTGTGTGTGTGTGTGTGTGTGTGTGTGCGTGCACGCACACACGCACTAAATGAAGTAATTCTTATCTTTCACTAGTTTTGCACCTTCCCAATATATCTCCTAGTGACTCCCCTAGAAAATTTACTGCCCCTAGCCAGATTTTCTGGTTTTCTTTGTCCTGTTATTTCTTCTCAAACTTATTGTTCTGTGTCTTAAAAGTTGTGTAGGGCACCCTTGACATAAGTAACTCCATCTTAGAAAAAGACTCCATCTTACATTTCACAAGGCACTTTGCCAACAGGGACTAGATGTTTCGTCTGATTAATAAAGATTGAATCCATCCAAATATGGACATAACCAAGCACAGTCTTCTACTATCAGTCCTTACTGGAGGACTCTGTGTCCAGGAAGAGAGCAGGACTTCAGCAGCTTGAAATGACCATCTTAACAGACATCTTCTTGGCCAGGCACAGTGGCTTATGCCTGTAATCCTAGCACTTTGGGAGGCTGAAACGGGTGGATCACTTGAGGTCAGGAGTTCAAGAGCAGCCTGGCCAACATGGTGAAACCCCATCCCTACGAAAGATACAAAAATTAGCTGGGTGTGGTGGCGGGCACCTGTAATCCCAGCTACACGAGATACTCAGGGCCCTGAGGCAGGAGAATTGCTTGAACTCAGGAGGCGGTTATAGTGAACCAAGAACATGCCACTGCACTCCAGCCTGGGCGACAGAGTGAGACTCTGTCTCAAAAACAAAAAAAGAAAAAAGACACCAGCCGGGTGCGGTGGCTCACGCCTGTAATCCCAGCACTTTGGGAGGCTGAGGCAGGTGGATCACCTGAGGTTGGGAGTTCGAGACCAGCCTGACCAACATGGAGAAACCCCGTCTCTACTGAAAATACAAAATTAACCGGGCGTGGTGGCGCATGCCTATAATCCCAGCTATTCAGGAGGCTACGGCAGGAGAATCGCTTGAACCCGGGAGGCGGAGATTGCGGTGAGCCAAGATCGTGCCATTGCACTCCAGCCTGGGCAACAAGAGCAAAACTCCACCTCAAAAAAGAAAAGAAAAGAAAGAAAGACATGATCTTGCTGTCACTTGTGATAAGCACCTAGCATCTGCCAGGCAAAGGCTCTGCCCACTTCAAAGTCTCCCCCTTGCAAGACCTGTGGACCTCTCAGGCCAGACCAGGATATTATTTTTGTCTATATCACTCTTCCTGGGCTGGTTTGTTAACCCTTTCCCTATCCCTTTTCTCTTGATGTAAAACGTTACTTTGTTGTGGAATGTTTATCTGTAACATATATATAACATATATATTGATTAAGTGTATCATTATGTATGGTTTGCAATATTGACTGACGGGTGGAATGGCTTGAGCCTGTGTGCATGCAGCTCTAACTACTGAGTGAACGGAAGTACTAGGAGAATTGCCTCCTTGGGGACTCCATGGACTCGTGGCTCCTATGATTGAGACAGTGTCGATGAAAACCTGACTTTGTAGAAAGACACAAATGCCCATAGACCTGGTTATATCTGCCCTTGTGCCACTTATAATAAAAGTATAAAAGCATCTTTCTTTGGCAACTTCTTTGGACTTTACTCTCTTGTGAAGATCCCCATGGACAAGTAAAACTAATAAAATGTGTATGTTTTTCTCTAGTTAATCTGCCTTGTGTCAATTTGGATTCTAGATCCAGCAGAAGAGCCCGCATTAGAGCTTAAGGAGGATTGGAGGTGGACTTCGACTTCCCGATACGTTTGGGAGCAGGAGGTTATGGGAAATCTCTGTATCATCCTCCCAATTTTGCTGTGAATCTAAAATTGCTCTAAAAAATAAAATAACATGTTTTTTTTTGTTTTTTGGTTTTTTTTTTTTCTTCTGGAAGCTGGCAGCCCAGGACTGAATCAGGGGCTCAGTGAAATCATCAAGGACACAGACCCTCTCTGACAGCCTCTCTGCAGCAAGTCCTTAGGCCTACACATCATGGCTGCTCCCATGCCAAGCTCTCTGTCTTCACACTAATGCCTAAAAGGAAGGTAGAGGCATAAGGAAAAAAGCTTTTGCCTGATAGGCTCTACTTTTTTTCTTCAAGAAAAAAAAAAATATTTTCCAGGTGCACAACAGACTTCCCTTTTTATCTTATCATCTGGAGTTGGGTCACACTACCTACCCTAGGCTAATCTTGATGAAGGGAAATGGGATTCCCAGCATGATTTATCTCTGGGTGCCTCTGTGGTTGCTGACCAAACAAGGAAGAAAATGGCTCACAGGGAGAAAAAGGGGAAAAAAAAAAAATATACACACACACACACACACACACACACACATTCAAATGAAAGTTCATATATTCACAGGTAGTATATATATACACATATATTTCTTTTCTGTATATATAATTGAAAGAAAATTCAGCAATTTATATACTCACAGTGAGAATTCTGTGTGTGTATATGTGTGTGTGTAAACTGTATTTCTTTTCTATTATATATACATAGTCACAGGAAGATTCAGGGAGCTTTACTTTTCCAGGAAGAAAAAACAATTTTTCCTTCAACCCTACATAATTCTTAGCTGGGACACCTGTAACAAAAGACAGATTAACAAGAGAAAAATAAGCAAGTTTATGAATGCCCGTGGCACACATCAAACAGAAGAAACCTCAAGGAAACATATCTCAAAGCAGTGGCTTAGAACTCTGGCTTATATAGTATCTTTAACAAAGAACAATAAAATTATGTGGAAATGATAGAAAAAAGAAAGCAGTTCTAGGCTTGCAACAGCAGAAAACTGTGGAAAGGTAAGTAGATGGGAGGAAATTAACGGAGTGAGGTTTATCTACAGACTCTTCTGTGCTATCGTTGGTCTGTTAAGAGTTTAGAACTATCTCCAGTAAAGGAGAATTTATCTCCTGTCTTTAGACAGAGAACAGAAAGGATAGAGAGAGTTTTCCTTCTTTTGCTGTCTCCTAATTGTCTTTACATCTAAAATAATTTTTATGTCAAAAAGATACATTTTGAAGTAGCATATTCTGGTTTCATTCAATTTAACATAAACCTTTTTTGTTGGGTGATTTTGTTTTTTTGGTTTTTGTTCTTTGTTCTTTGTGGGGGGGGTGTGTGTGTGTGTGTGTGTGTGTGTTTTGAACTAGGATCTCGCTCTGTTGCCCAGGCTAGATTGCGGCAGCACAATCTTGGCTCCCTGCAACCTCCGCCTCCTCAGTTCAAGCAATTCTCCTGCCCCAGCCTCTCAAGCACCTGGGACTACAGACATGTGCCACCACACCCAGCTAATTTTTGTATTTGTTGTAGAGACAGGGTTTTACCATGTTGGTCAGGCTGGTCTTGAACTCCTGGCCTCAAGCAATCCACCTGCCTCAGCCTCCCAAAGTGCTGGGATTACAGGCATGAACCACCACACCCAGCCTGTTTTTTCAATTTTTTTAAAGACAGGTCTCCCGGTGTTCCCCAGGCTGGACTCGAACTCCTGGCCTTAAACAATCCTGCCTCAGCCTCCCAAAATGCTAGGAATTCAGGTATGAGCCACTGCACCTGACTGATATAAACTTTTTATTGAGGAAGAAACAAACTGTTCACACATAGAATGGCCTCCTTGTAAAGGTTAGAGTAAGGCTTATAAAGAGTAAAAGAGGAAGTTCATAGAGCTTAATTTTCATTGGTTATTTTAAAGTATCTTTTCCCTTTAGAGCAAGCAGCTTACTTAGGCTGTAGCTGATTGACTACAATGTGTTGATTCATGCCGAAGGAGGAAATAAATTTCAAGAGTTCATTATAATTTTAGTGAGTATTTCAGGAAATGGGGCTTAATGAGTTTTGCTGAGCTGGCTGTAGGCCACTGGCTCAGAGGCAAAGGTCAGCCCCAGCCTCCATTTTGATTTTTATTTTACAATATATAATTGGTATAAGTGTTAAACAACAATGCAATCTTAGGATAAACAACAACCAGACTTGTCCATAGACCAGCGTTCTGCTCCTGGTCTCCCACCTCTCGTAACTATCTATATGACATTGGATAAGACACAAGCTGGAGGCTTGGGGGCCTTGTTCCCTCCTCCGTAAAAACAGCAATGGAGAGGATGGAGGGCATCAGGTGAGAATTCTTCATCCCTTCTACTTACGAATTTTATTCTAGCTCCATTAGTGGGGTAAAAGTGTATTACAGCAGAAGACTACCATTTCAAATGTGGGCCCTGGCAAGCCCTGTCCTGATCTATGAAGACCAAGGCCAGCTACTCCAACCCTGCAAGTCAGGTTAACAAGATCGGGCTAATATCATCCTCTGTTGAAAGTAAGAACACAGGCTTCAGAGTGAAAGATACACAGCCAGGCTTTCAACTCTGGCCTGAAGACATTTGGCAAATCACTGATGTGTTGCACTTTCCTCCCCTGGAAGATGGTGCGAAAATCTATCTAACTCAAAGGGCTGTTGAAAAGACTGAATGAGAGAAAACAAGTTAAGTAAGCACTCAGCACAGTGCCTGGCACAAGATAATTGCTTAATAAATGTTGAAGTTCAATTATGATTTAAATGGATTGTAAGATTGAGGCAAGGACTATATCTAATATCTTGTTCACACGTTTCTTTTACTGATAGCCCACCCTCTTGCCCACCTAGCACAGTGTGTCAGATATCAATTAAGAATGAAGGAATGCCAGGCCAGGCGCGGTGGCTCATGCCTGTAATCCGAGTACTTTGGGAGGCTGAGGTGGGTGGATCACTTGAGCTCAGGAGTTCAAGGTCAGCCTGGGCAACATGGTGAAACTCCATCTCTACAAAAAATACAAAAATTAGCCAGGCGTGGTGGCGGGCACCTGTAGTCCCAGCTACTCGAGGGGCTGAGGTGGGAGGATTGCTTAAGCCCAGGAGGCTGAGGCTGCAGTGATCTGTGATCGCACCACTGCACTCCAGCCTGGGTGACAGAGTGAGACCCTGTCGCAAAAAAAAAAAAAAATGAATGAATGAATGCCATTTACACTCATTAGGATGGCTATTATCCAAAAGAAAAGAAAGAGACGAGACGAGACGAGAAGAGAAGAACAAGTGTTCAGACATCTGGAAGAAATTGGAGCCTTTGTGTTGATGCGAATGCAAAATGGTGCAGCTGCTATAGAAAACAGTATGGCAGTTCCCCACAAAGCTAAAAATAAAACTACCATATGATCCAGCAATTCCACTTCTGAGTATACACCGAAAAGAATTGCAAGGAGGAGCCGGATGTGGTGGCTCACGCCTGTAATCCCAGCACTTTGGGAGGCCGAGGCAGGCAGATCGCTTGAGGTCAGGTCAGCAGCCTGGCCAACATGGCAAAACCCCTCTGTACCAAAAACAAAAAAAAAAATTAGCCAAGTGTGGCGGTGCACGCCTGTGGTCCCAGCTACTCTCGGGCCTGAGGTGGGAGGATAACTTGAACCCGGGAGGTGGAGGTTGCAGTGAGCCAGGATCGTGCCACTGCACTCCAGCCTGGGTGACAGAGTGAGACCCTGTCTCAAAAAATAAAATAAAATAAAACAATAATTGAAAGGAGGGGCTTAAACAGATATTTGTACACCTTTGTTCATAGCAGCGTTATTCCCAGTAGCCAAAAGATGGAAGCAATCTGAATGTCCATTGATGGATGAATAGATAAACTGTGGTATATACATATAATGGAGTGTTACCCTTAAAAAGGAAGGAAATTCTAACACATGCTACAACATGGAGGAACCTGGAGGAGATTATGCTAAGTGAAATAAGCCAGTTACAAAAAGACAAATATGCATGATTTCACTTACACGAGGACCTAGAATAGATCATAGAGACAGAATCGTGGTTGACAGGGGCTGGGGGAAAGGAGGAATGAGGAGTTATTTAATAAGTATAGAGTGTCAGATTTACAAGATGAAGAGTTCTAGAGATTGGTTGAACAACAGTGTAAACATACTTAACCCTACCGAAGTGTACACTTAAAAATGGGTAAGATGGTAAATTTTGTGCTATGTGTATTTACCACAATTAACATTTTTAATGAAGAGGAATGAATAAATGTGTTGACATATGCTATACCATAAATAAACCTTGAAAACATTAGATTAAGTGAAAGAAGCCAGATGCAAAAGACCACTATTGTATTCTTCTATTTACGTGAAATGTCCAGAATAGGCAAACCCATAGAAACAGGAAGTAGTTTAGCAGTTGCCAGGCGTTGAGAGGAAGGAGGAATGAGGGGTGACTGCTAATGGATACAAGGTATCTTTTTGGGGTGATGAAAATATTCTAAAATTAGATAGCAATGATTCCAATTCTATGAATATATACATATCACTGGATTGTATAAAAGCATGCCTCAGAGATATTTTGTGTTCAATTACAGACCACTACAGTAAAGCGAATACTGCAATAAAACAAGTCACATAACTCACACCTGTAATCCTAGCACTTTGGGAGGCCGAGGCAGATGGATCACCTGAGGTCAGGAGTTCAAGACCAGGCTGGCCAACATGGTGAAACCCCGTCTATATTAAAAATACAAAAATTAGGCGGGCGCGGTGGCTGACGCCTGTAATCCCAGCACCTCAGGAGGCCAAGGCAGGCAGATCACGAAGTCAGGAGATCGAAACCATCCTGACTAACATGGCTAAACCCCATCTCTACTAAAAATATGAAAAATTAGCTGGGCGTGGTGGTGGGCACCTGAAGTCCCAGCTACTCAGGAGGCTGAGGCAAGAGAATCGCTTGAACCCGGGAGGCAGAGGTTGCAGTGAGCCGAGATCGTGCCATTGCACTCCAGCCTGGGCTACACAGCAAGGCTCCGTTTCCAAAACAAACAAACAAACATAGCTGGGCATGGTGGCACGCACCTGCACAATCCCAGCTCTTTGGGAGGCTAAGGTGGGAGAATCACTTGAACCCAGGAGGCAGAGGTTGCAGTAAGCCTAGATCATGCCACCACATTACAGCCTGGGCAAGGGAGTGAGACCCTGTCTCAAAAAAAGAAAAAATTATTTCCTACTACATATAAAAGTTTTGTTTATACTATACTGTAGTCTATTAAGTATAGAATAGCATTATGTCTTTAAAAACAATGTACATACATTAATTTAAAAATAATTTATTGTTGGCTGGGCACGGTGGCTCACCTGTAATCCCAGCACTTTGGGGGGCCAAGGAGGGCAGATTGCATGAGGTCAGGAGTTTGAGACCAGCCTGGCCAACATGATGAAACCCCGTTTCTACTGAAAATACAAAAATTAGCCGGGCATAGTGGCACACGCCCGTAATTGCAGCAACTCATGAAGCTGAGACAGGAGAATTGCTGGAACCCAGGAGGCAGAGGTTGCAGTGAGCCAAGATTGCACCACTGCACTTCAGTCTCTGTGACAGAGTGAGACTCCATCTCAAAATAATAATACTACTAATAATCATTTATTGCTAAAAATGCTAACAGTCATCTGAGCCTTCAGCAAGTCATAATCTTTTTGTAGGTGGAGGATCCTGCCTTGGTGCTGATGGCTTCTGATCGATCGGGGTGGTGGGTCCTGATGGTTGTGGTGGCTGTGGCAATTTTTTTAAGTAGGACAATGTGAAGTTTGTCATATTGATTAGTCCTTTTATGGAAGATTTTTCTGTAGCATGTGATGCTGTTTGACTTTACCCACAGTAGAACTTCCTTCAAAATTGGAGTCACTCAAGCCTGGCTGCTGCTTTATCAACTAAATTTCCGTAGTGTTCTAAATTCTTTGTTGTGATTTCAACAATGTGCACAGCATCTTTACCAAGAGTAGATGCCACTGCAAGAAACCACTGTCTTTGCACATTCATAAGAAGCAACTCCAGGCCAAGTGCAGTGGCTCATGAGAAGACGAAGAAGGAGAAGGAGAGAGAAGAGGAGCAGAAGGAGAAGGAGAAGGAGAAGGAAAAACTCCTCGTCTGTTCAAGTTTTATCATGAGATTGCAGCAATTCAGTCACATCTTCAGGCTCTTGCTGTTTCTACCACATCTGTAATGACTTTCCCCACTGAAGCCCTGAACCCCTCAATGTCATCCATAAGGATTGGAATCACCTTCTTCCATAGTTAACCTAGCTCTTTTGACTTCCTCTCATGAATCATGATTTTTTGGGGGTGGCGGGGGGACGGAGTCTCACTCTTTTGCTCAGGCTGGAGTGCAATGGCACAATCATGGCTCACTGCAGCCTTGACCTCCCAGGCTCAAACAATTCTCCCAACTCAGCCTCCTGAGTAGCTGAGACTACAGGCATGCACCACCACATCCAGCTAATTGTTTCAATTTCTAGTACAGACAGGTTCTCACTATGTGGCCCAGGCTGAGCTCAATCAGTCCTCCTACCTCAGCCACCCAAACTGCTAATATTACAGGTGTGAACCACTGTGCCCAGCCAGAAGCCTCTTTTTCTAATCTTAATCTCCACATGGTAGCTGAAAGAATTGTTACATTTTCTTGATAGCATCTAGAATGGTGACTCCTTTTCAGAAAGTTTTCAATTTACTTTGCCCAGATCCATCAGAGGAATCACCACCTATGGAAGCCATAGCCTTAGAAAATGTGTTTCTTAAATAATGAGACTCGAAAGTTGAAATTATTCCTTGATCTATGGCCTACGGAATGGATATTTTGTTAGTAACAGGCATGAAAACATTAATCTCCTTGTGCTTCTCCATCAGAGCTTTTGAGTAACTAGGCACATTGTCAATAAGCAATACTATTTTGAAAGGAGTATTTTTGTCTGAACAGTAGGTCTCAACAGTGGGATTAAAATATTCAGAAAACTACGCTGTAAACAAATACTCTGTCTCTCAGACTTTGTCCTACATATAGAGCACAGGCAGAGTAGATACAGCATAATTCTTAAAGACTTTGGGATTTTTGGAATGATAAATGGGCATTGGCTTCATCTTCAAATCAGCAGCCACATTAGCCCCTAACAAGAGGGCCACCCCGACCTTGGAAGCCTTGAGGCCAGACATTGACTTCTCTCTAGCTATGAAAGTCCTAGGTAGCATCTTTTTCCAATACAAGGCTGTTTCATCTACATTGAAAATTTATTGGCCGAGTGCAATAGCTCACACCTGTAATGCCAGCACTTTGGGGGGATGAGGCAGAAGGATCACTTGAGGCCAGGAGCTCAAGACCAGACTAGACAACATAGCATCTAGATAATGTGTCTACAAAAAAAATTAAAATTAGCCAGGGCTGAGCCCAGTGGCTCACCCCTGTAGTCTTAGCACTCTGAGAGGCCCAAACGGGCAGATCTCTTGAGCTCAGGAATTCGAGGCCAGCCTGAGCAACACGGCAAAATCCCATCTTTTTATTATTATTATTTTTTATTATTCAGATAATAAAAAATTATCTGAGCATGGTGGCGTGCATAATTGTCTGTGGTCCCAGCTACTCAGAAGGCTGAGGTGGAAGGTTCACTTGAAACTGGAAGGCAAAGGTTGCAGTTAGCTGAGATCACACCACTGCACTCCAGCCTGGGTGACAGAGTGAGACTCAGTCTCAAAAAAAAAAGAAAAAATTGTTTAGAAAAGTGGCGTTGATAGACTTTCTCCAAGGTTTGTTGCCACAAACCTTCAGTTTTTAAAAACCACAGTATCTGCATACAAAAAGAGGTATGCCTCTGGGCGCGGTGGCTCACACCTGTAATCCCAGCACTTTGGGAGGCCGAGACAGGCGGATCACGAGGTCAGGAGATCGAGACCGTCCTGGCTAACACGGTGAAACCCCATCTCTACTAAAAATACAAACAATTAGCCGGGCGCAGCGGCGGGCACCTGTAGTCCCAGCTACTTGGGAGGCTGAAGCAGGAGAATGGCGTTAACCCGGGAGGCGGAGCTTGCAGTGAGCCGAGATCGCGCCACTGTACTCCAGCCTGGGCGATAGAGCGAGACTCTGTCTCAAAAAAAAAAAAAAAAAAAAAAGAGGTATGCCTATAAAGGTTAACTTTTGGCTGGGCACAGTGACTCATGCCTGTAATCCCAGCACTTTTGGGAGGCCAAGGCAGGCAGGTCGCTTGAGCCCAGGAGTTCAAGACCAGCCTGGAAAACAGGACAAAACCATGTCTCTACAAAAAATACAAAAAATTACCTGCATGTAGTGGCACTCTCCTGTAGTCCCGGTTACTCAGGAGACTGCGGTGGGAGGATCACTGAGCCTGGGAAGTCAAGGCTGCAGTGAGCTATGAACGCACCACTGCACTCCAGCCTGGGTGACGGGAGTGATACTGTCTCAAAAAAAAAGAAAGGAGGGGGTAACTTTTATCATAACTTTTATTAGGTATGAATTATATCTCAATAAATCTGTCATAAAAAATGAACAAAGGCCGGGCGCGGTGGCTCACACCTGTAATCCCAGCACTTTGAGGCAGGCGGATCACCTGAGGTCAGAAGTTCGAGACCAGCCTGCTCAACATGGTGAAACCCTGTCTCTACTAAAGCATACAAAAATTAGCCCTGTGTGGTGGCTCACACGTGTAATTCCAGCTACTTGCAAAGCTGAAGCACAAGAATCGCTTGAACCCAGGAGGTGGAGGTTGCAGTTAACCAAGATAGTGCCACTGCACTCCAGCGTAGGAGACAGAGTGAGACTCTGTTTCGAAAGAAAAAAAAAAAAAAAGAATGAATGAGATTCTAAATTCTAAACAGATCATTGGGGTTGTTTTAATTCAATGTCGATCTCAGCAGAAAGGAGGTTTCCTGAGTGACCACGAAACTTTGAGATTTGCGACTAAACACCTGCCAAGAGCTGCAAAAAGCCCTTGGCTTTTGGGACTTACCACAGGACTCACACTTCTCTGGAGCCACAGGAGTATCTAACCATACAGTCTCTTTGGGGCATTCGGGCTAGAGGCAGTACATCTCTTCCCCTAGAAATGCCCTACAGGGAATTCAGTTTACTACTTGTCATTATAATGATGTAATTGCATTCTATTCATGGATAATGTGCAAAAACAATCACCAGAGACTATAAACAAACAGCTGGTGAGCAACCTCCTTGCAAAATGCTAAAGGCAAACTTCAAAAGTTTTATTTTTTTTTAAATCAGTTTTTAAAACCTGATGTGGTAGTCCCAAATGTGCAGCAGAGCATATGTGGCAGCTCGGAAGCAACAGAGACACATTCTATAAAATGGCACATTGTCAGAACCATTCGCGGGAGAAAGCCCGAAGGCAGTGGTGAGGCTGAAAGTGGAACCACAATTCACTGGCAGGCCTTTATTCCCACCAATGATCCAAACTTTTCATGCTTAAAAACACCTTCTGTCCCCATAACACATTTTTGCACAGCATGTAAATTTCAAGTGGCTTCTCCCAAAAATACCTTTCTCACCCACCCTACAGGAGCCCGTAAGACTTATTCAAGAAGCTCTGCCCAAGGCTGGGAGTGGTGGCTCACGCCTGTAATCCCAGCACTTTAAGAGGCCAAAGCAGGTGGATCACCTGAGGTCAGGAGTTCGAGACCAAGCTGACCAACATGGAGAAACTCTGTCTCTACTAAAAATACAAAATTAGCCAGGCATGGTGGCTCATGCCTGTAATCCCAGCTACTTGGGAGGCTGAGGCAGGAGAATTGCTTGAACTCAGGAGGCGGAGGTTACCATGACCCAAGATTGCACCATTGCACTCCAGCATGGGCAGCAAAGCAAAACTCCGTCTCAAAAAAAAAAAAAAAGAGGAAGCTCTGCCCAGTCAAGGTCCCTGTGCTGGTTGTCTGGGGGCTAACATGCAGGGCATTTCTAGTCCCCCAAGATCATCAGCCCACATTGCACAAGGACCTAGAGCTGTATTTTGAATTGCCTAAATGGAGCTTCTAGAACTGAGTCTTGGGGAAAAAAATTGAAACATCTGAAACTTACCTGAGCAGGTGCGGTGGCTCATGCCTGTAATCCCAGCACTTTGGGAAGCCAAGGCAAGAGGATCACTTGAGCCCAGGAGTTCAAGACCAGCCTGGGCAACATAGTGAGAACTCATCTCTACAAAAAAAATATTTTTTAATTAGTGGGGTGTGGTGGCATGCACACACACCTATAGCCCCAGCTACTCAGGAGGCTGAGATGGGTGGATCGCTTGAGCGCAGGAGGTCGAGGCTAAAGTGAACTATGATGGTGCCACTGTACTCTAGCCTGGGTGACAAACTGAGACTCTGTCTCAAAAAAAAAAAGAAAGAAAACGAAGAACTTACCAAACCATCATGATAGCAGAAATATAAGCATATGTAAACAATTCATGTGGCACTGAAAATAATGATGATTAGAAGCATATCAGGCAGGCTGGGCGCGGTGGCTCAAGCCTGTAATCTCAGCACTTTGGGAGGCCGAGGAGGGCGGATCACAAGCTCAGGAGATCAAGACCATCCTGTCTAACACGGTGAAACCCCGTCTCCACTAAAAAATACAAAAAACTAGCCGGGCGTGGTGGCGGGCGCCTGTAGTCCCAACTACTCGGGAGGCTGAGGCAGGAGAATGGTGTGAACCCAGGAAGCGGAGCTTGCGGTGAGCCAAGATCGCGCCACTGCACTCCAGCCTGGGAGACAGTGAGACTCCGTCTCAAAAAAAAAAAAAAAAAAAAAGGAGTGTATCAGGCATAGTCTTTTCATTGCCTGTCTTTTCTGAGAAATTGGTAAATTCTTCAAGCCCCAGCAAGGAAAGGCAGGGTCTCAAACCTGACCAGGTTTGTCATCTGAACCCCACTATGTGGGATATTCTTTCTGCCCTCTCCTGTGGGTTCCATCTGAGTCATGACAGGCTTTGAGCATTTTCTCGGTGCTTATCCACGGATCACTGGTTGGCTTCATTCTCTGTGGTTGCTTCTTTCTTTTTTTTTTTTTTTTTTTGAGATGGAGTCTCGCTGTCGCCCAGGCTAGAGTGCAGTGGCCGGATCTCAGCTCACTGCAAGCTCCGCCTCCTGGGTTTACACCATTCTCCTGCCTCAGCCTCCCGAGTAGCTGGGACTACAGGCGCCCACCACCTCGCCCGGCTAGTTTTTTGTATTTTTTAGTAGAGATAGGGTTTCACCGCGTTAGCCAGGATGGTCTCCATCTCCTGACCTTGTGATCCGCCTGTCTCGGCCTCTCAAAGTGCTGGGATTACAGGCTTGAGCCACCGCGCCCGGCCTCTTTCTTTTCTTTTTAAAAATTGAGATATAGGCTGGGTGTGGTGGCTCACACCTGTAAATCCCAGCACTTTGGGAGGCAGAGGGGGGTGGATCACTTGAGGTCAGGAGTTCTAGAGCAGCCCGGCCAATATGGTGAAACCCTGACTCCGTCTCGAAAAAGAAAAATTAGTCAGGTGTGGTGGCAAATCCCAGCTACTCAGGAGGCTGAGGCAGGAGAATCCCTTGAACCCAGGAGGCGGAGGTTGCAGTGAGCAGAGATCACACCACTGCACTCCAGCCTGGGTGGCAGAGTGAGACTCTGTCTCAGAAAAAAAAAAAAAAGAGAGAGAGATAATCTATGTACCATAAAATTCACCCTTTTAAAGTGTCCAATTCAGTGACTTTTAGCATATTCACAAGATTGTAGAGCTATCACCACTATCTAATTTCAGAACATTTTCATCACCTCAAAAAGAAATTCCATGTGCATTAGCAATCATCCCATTTCCTACTTCTCCTAGTCCCTTGACACCACTAATATAATTTCTGTTTCCTTTTTTTTTTTTTTTTTTTTTTTGTGAGACAGACTCTCGCTCTGTGGCCAAGCTGGAGTGCAGTGGCACAATCTTGGCTCACTGCAACCTCTGCCTCTGGGTTCAAGCGATTTTCCTGCCTCAGCTTCCTGAGTAGCTGGGACTACAGGCGCACACCTCCACACCCGACTAATACTTGTATTTTTAGTAGAGATGGGGTTTCACCATGTTGGCCACGCTGATCTTGAACTCCTGACCTTAGGTGATCCACCTGCCTCAGCCTCCCTTAGTGCTGGGATTGCAGGTGTGAGCCACTGCACCTGGCCTAATTTCTGTTTCTATAGATTTTCTTATTCTGGACATTTTACATAAAAGAATTCTATAATATGTGTTATTTTGTGCCTGGCCTCTTTCTTGGCATAATGTTTTCATGGTTCACCCGTGCTGTTGCGTGTGTCCGCGCTTCATTTCTTTTTTTGGCTGAATAATATTCCTCTGTATAGGTATACCGTATTTTGTCTATCCATTCGTTGGTTAAGGGAGATCTGGGTTGTTTCCGCTTTCTGGCTATTATGAATAATGCTTCTGTGAATTTCATGTACAGGTTTTTGTGCAGACATCTTTTTCAGTTCTCTTGGGTATATACATAGGAGTGGAACTGATGAGTCATATGATGACTCTGTGCTTAATGTTTTGAGGAGAACTGCCAGATCCACAGACCATTTTACATCTGTGGTTGCTTTTGGCTGTGGCGTGGCAGGGCCTTTTCTTGGCTTCTGCCTTTTGTGCTCCTCATTATCCCACCTGAGCCTCAAACGGCAACACACTTCCAGAAATGTCTTGTTTTCTCCTCAAACTTACTCCCAATCAAAGTGAAGTGACCTGCTCCCAAGCAAAGAGAAACGAAAGAGAGCAAAAATGCAGCAGGGCCCCGCTGCACACCCAGCATTGAGCTCCACAATATGTGTTCAGTTCTTTTCTTACTCTCAGTAAGACTTGAGGGAGATGTCATTGTCCCCACTTGATCAACGAGGAAGTGGAAAAGCCTTCCAGGTTTGTCATTTGAACCCCACTGTGTTGGATATTCCTTCTGCCATCTTCTAGTTTTATTGCTCCAAGCTCCTTCCCAAGAAAATGGTTCTCAAACTGTGTATCACGGAACCTGATGGTACTTTGGGGGTTCAACAACAAACAGCATTTTCTTCCAATGAGTCTTTAACATTCCTGAAAAATCCACTCCTCATTTTTATCTACCTTAGAGTTCAATGGAAACCTTGTCAGTCTTTCTTTTCTTTTCTTTCTTTCTTTTTTTTTGGAGACAGAATTTTGCTCTGTCACCCAGGCTGGAGAGCAGTGGTGCGATCCTGGCTCACTGCAACCTCCACCTCCAGGGTCCAAGCGATTCTCGTGTCTCCGCCTCCCGAGTAGCTGGGACTACAGGCGCTCAGCACCACACCCAGCTAATTTTTGTATTTCTAGCAGAGATGGGGGTTTCACCATGTTGGCCAGGCTGGTCTTGAAGACCTGCCGGCCTCGGCCTCCCAGAGTTCTGGGATTGCAGGGGCCCAGCCACCTCATCAGTCTTATTTGCCACTTTTTGGCCAGGACTTACAGCAATACATGGCATATAGTAATTGCTCGATAAATATTTTTCTAGTAAATAAATTTTTCTCTGCTAAAAATTTGGGAAACCATTGTGCTAAAGCGTTGCTTCCTAAACCTGACAAAGTCAAAACTTGCAATTTAACTTACTGTTAAATTGCCCATAGAATATATTTTTTAAATATAGCCCAGGAGGCCCTGCTGAATCACTCTCTAGGGTGGGTGTTCGCAGTACTGTTATGAATCTCCCCTGGCGATGCTGAAAGAGCTTTCTGCAGACCCTAGTTTGCAAGCCGCTGCTCTGAGAGGTACTGGTTCTGCTCGGCTTCAGGGCCAGTGACATCTGTGGTTACTTTCCCAGGCCTAAGAGATCTTACTCTGGCCCAGAGCCACAGTCAACAACTGTACAGTCAGGAATTTTTATCCAGGTCTACTGTCAAGACAGTCCAGTGGCTACGGCTGGCTTCACTCTAAGCATTAGACCTTTCTTTTTTCTTTCTTTCTTTTTTTTTTTTTTTTTTTTGAGACGGAGTCTTGCTCTGCCGCAGTGGCATGATCTCGTGTGAGTGCAGTGGCACAATCTCAGCTCACTGCAACCTCCGCCTCCCGGGTTCAAGCAATTCTCCTGCCTCAGCCTCCCAAGTAGTTGGGATTACAGGCACCTGCCACCACGCCCAGCTAATTTTTGTATTTTTAGTAGCGATGGGGTTTTACCGTGCTGGTCAGACTGGTCTAGAACTCCTGACCTCAGGTGATCAGCCCACCTCGGCCTTCCAAAGTGCTGGGATTGCAGTCATGAGCCACCGTGCCCGGCCACCATTAGATCTTTCAATGTGACTGCAAGCCTGAAGAGCACTACAAGCCAGTCTTTCCCTAAACCTCAACTTTAGACCTTCTTTCTTACTATTAACTAGTAGTGATTAAAGTCATGCTAGGTTGGACATCAGAAGTTCTCCATGGCTGGAGAAAAGAATCTCACCACTTCTGATACCCTATAATTCTTCCCCCTTACCCCGATCCCCGCTCACCAAGGACTTGAGGGATAAGCTTACGCCATGCAATGGGGTTCCCCTTTCCCCTCCACCTATAGAAAGTGGCAGTAGGTCCCACAGATTCAGTTCTTCTTTCAAGGTCAAGGACAGTATAGGAAATGGTAACATCTTCCACTCCATTCAATTACCCTGGGGCCACCCACTGATGGTGGCCCTAAAGAGAAAAAGAACTCCTGACTCACTTTTACAGGCTTGCTTTGAGTCCCACTTCCCCTTTACTCCTAGGAGGAAGAAGGACTTTATCACACTAGCAAATCTGAAGATTCTCTAAAGATATTCAATTATGCATCTATAGTCAGAGTAGACCCACAGTGTGAGGAAGACCAGGCTATGGCAACAGGGCTGCCCCTTAGGCAGAGTGGGGGTAGAAAAGTGAGGATGGGAATAGGGGTGTTGGCTGAGGAGATGGAAGGGGAAGCAGAAGGCAGGGCAAATCTGGATGAGCATGAGATAGAGCCCAGTCAACAAAGCACAGTACCCATGAACGTGCAGCAATCTCCAATCCCAGCGCCAGCAGATCACTAGCCCCAGGGACTTAAGAAGCCTCAAGATGGCCTCACAGGAGTGCAAAGGAGATAAAAATAGTCTCTCTAGCACTTTGCCACCCAAGGGGTGATCCTCCAGCCAGCAGTGGCAGCATCACCCAAGCGTTTGTTAGACATGCAGAATCTCACTTCCCACCACCTAACTTAACAAGACCTCGGCATGATTTGAATGCACATTAGAGTGCTCTGAACCAGCTTGAGAACAAACACAACTCAGTATTAAAACACAGTAGATGGTTCAACTGAGGCTGCATCTAGGCTTTGGTGCACATAAGAATTGCCTGGAAAGATTCTGATTCAGGCAGAATCAGAATTTTCGGGTGCAGAATTTGGGTAGGGCACAGGAATCTACATTTTTAGCAAATGCACAGATGATTCTGATTCCAGAAGTTCCAACTGCTTTACTTCTGAACAGAGGACATGAAGTTGCCACTTATGTGTGTGCAGAATAATATTTTAAATTCTTAACTCATTGTTTCCATGTATGTGTCTCTTTTGCTCATTGCCCATTTCCAGTAGATAGGCCATTTTGTGCCCGTTGCCATTTGGAAAGGGTGTAAGAAGACTGAGGCTAAAAAACAGAGACACAGACAGATAGACTTCTTCCTGACTGTGGCTCCCAAAAGTCTAAAGCCTTTGGTTGTACATGTACAATGCAAACAAATGCCAGTAGACGGACAGACTATTAAGTGCAAGTCCCAGTGGATTAGGAACTCAGAATTCAGTTGCAGTAGAATATAAAGAAAGCAGAATATGGAGTGAAAATTGCACCAGCTACGTGGGAAGGTTGGCAGGATTTTAGATCAAGAACATTCTAAAGAGTCCTCTGGTGGGGCCCCTGGTGGGGCACCTCTGGTACAGCAGACTCTCTCAGCACTACCTCCAACTTTTCTCCAGGGAATCCTGGGCTTTTCTTTCAAATGTCTGATTTTCCTTCTTCTTTCTTTGTGTATTTTCTCTATTCCTAAACATTGCCTTTAATGGCCCATCAGGAAACACCACCATGACCCTTTCAAACTAGAGGACCCCAACAACAGGGAAGGAAACAGCAATTCTTTTGATCCACTTTCTCCCGGGCCAGGGAAAACCCAGTATTTCAAAACACATTGCTTTTCCTACCATTCCTGGAGACAGAAGGAACCATGTGAGTCCTTCCTGGGTGAGGCCAGCCTCATGTCTGACCTGTTCTCCAATCAGCAGAGAAAAGGACAATGTTTCCCTATTAAAACCAGATGAACTTTCACAGCTACTCCCCATATATTTTTATCAATGTCATTTATCACTGGAAGTTAGGGTGAAATATGTATTAGCATTTGGCAGAAATGCCAGCTAATTGCAGCTAAGATAGTGTTGCAATTTCTACCCCTCTAAATTTCTCAACAGCAAAGTTCAGCTTTCCTAAAGCTTCAGGGTCTTCGCGACCTGAAATGTCAACCCCGTAAAGACCAATTCCTATGAAAAAGCATTTGCTCTGTAATTGGTTATGGAAATGGAACCTTTAAGTGAGTTCCTGGAGTAACAATAGTCTGCTAGAGCAATGGCAACCCCATCCTCCTCTTTCTTGAAGTGAGCACCAGGACTGAAGTACAGACATACTCAGGATAAGAGTAAAGTAATTCCCACACATAATCTCCAGTCTCTGTTATTTCTGTACAGGAACTTTTCCTAGTCCATCCAAAACACAGCAGGGTCTGGACTTGGACCAGTGCCATATCTCCAGACCTGCCCTGAGCCTCCACGGCAGCCTGTTCCAGGACTCCCCTGGGAAGAGCAGTGGGAGGCTCTCTCTCCTCCAAACCCAGCAAGGTTTCTGTTCACACTTTTCCAGAGTCAAAGTGGATTAAGCTGTCTAAAAGTGGGTACAGTTAACAGAAGTGACTCAACTTACAACCACTACCTCTGCCTGCCCCCACTTCCTCTTTCACCACCTCTGAGAGGCACCTGTGGGTGCCTCCTGCATTGACAAGCCTTCCCCTTTGGCTGTAGCATATGTATGCATGTATGACGCCACCGCTCTGTGGTGGGACGCCAACTGGAGAGGAGTCTGTTGATTCTAGAGCAGCTGACTCCTGTCGTGTCTCTCTCTAGAAATAGAGAGAAGCCACAGAGGGAAGAAGGTGGGAAATGGGGCCAGGTGCAGTGGCTCACACCTGTAGTCCCAGAACTTTGGGAGGCGGAGGCGGGAGGATCACTTGAGGTCAGGAGTTCGAGACAAGCCTGGCCAACATGGTGAAACTTCATCTCTACTAAAAATACAAAAATTGGTTGGGTGTGGCAGTGCGCGCCTATAATCCTAGCTATTTCTATTATTATAACTTCGTAATATTTAATGAAATATTTAATGAAATGAGGCAGGAGAATTGCTTGAACCCAGGAGGCGGAGGTTGCAGTGAGCCAAGATCACGCCACTCCGCTCCAGCCTGGGTGACAGAGTGAGAGTCTGTCTCAAAAAAAGAAAAAAAAGAAAGTGTGAAATGGGAAAATGAGGGATGACCAGTAAGTCTGGATCCTGGTAGTTCATTTCCTGCTCCCCTACTTTCTGAAGCTTTGTGGCCCTTGGGTTCCATAAAGCATCACTGCGAGTCATCCCCCTATCTCATTTCTCCATCATAGCTACACTATTTCTTCACTTATAATGTCTGCTTCTCTCACAATCAGCCAGGGACCTTTTTAAATTCAGATTTGTAACAACAGCCCATGGTAGAATAGTTAGGCACAGAGAAAGTGATTCAAATGTCAGTTGAATAAATAAAAGAACAACTTGATTATCACACACTATCCTGAAAGAACATGTGTGTCATAACAAAAATTATTGGATATTATGTTTGGTGCTTTAAACACACACACACACACACACAAATATGAAACATCTTTTCTGCCATCCATGGGTTGACAGCTAAATAGAATACTCTTTTGTAAATAAGCATGACTATTTACACAAAACATATGGCAGCAGAATCAAAATATTGTATATTTATGAATGACTTATAAAACCCCACATAATGTTGTAGAGAATGGATTTAATAATAATTCTCCACAACAGTGGAGAGCACATTTTCTCTGTGGAATCTAGTAGGATTCATGACAAGAAAGAGGTGCTATCAAAAGAGCTTTCAAAACACTGCAAAGAGACCACCTGGAGATCAGGAAACACAGGGGACAGCCAGGTGCATACTGGGTAGGAGCATGGGGCTGGTACAGCCTTGGAGGGTGCAAGAGAAGTGAGAAAGTCAGGGTTTTTAAGTTTGCTAGGGCCACTGTAACAAAGTACTGCAAACTGGGTGGCCTAAACCAGTGGTCCCCAATCTTTTTGGCACCAGGGACCAGTTTCATGGGAGACCATTTTTCCACGGACCTGGATCAGGAGCAGCAGAGAAGTGGGGGGACAGTTTCAGGATGATTCAAGCACATTACATTTATTGTGCACTTTATTTCTATTACTATAACATTGTAATATTTAATGAAATAATTATACAACTCACCATAATGTAGAATCCATGGAAGACCTGAGCTTGTTTTCTTGCAACTAGACAGTCCCATCTGGGGATGATGGGAGACAGTGACAGATCATCAGGCATTAGATTCTCATAAGGAGCACACAACCTAGATCACTCGCATGCACAGCTCACAATAGGGGTTGTGCTTTTATGAGAATCTAATGCCAGCTCTGATCTGACAGGAGGCGGAGCTCAGGCGGTAATGTTCGCCTGCCCACTGCTCACCTCACCTCCCGCAGTGCAGCCTAGTTCCTAACTGGTCTATGGTACTGTTCTATGACCCTGGGATTGAGGGCCCCTGGCCTAAACAAAAGGAACTTTTGTTTTGTTTTGTTTTTGAGATGGAGTTTCACTCTTATTGCCCAAGCTGGAGTGCAATGACGTGGTCTCAGCTCACTGCAACCTCCGCCTCAGCCTCCCAAGTAGCCGGGATTACAGGCACCTGCCACCATGCCAGGCTAATTTTTTGTATTTTTAGTAGAAGGAGGTTTCACTATGTTGGCCAAGCCAGTCTTCAACTCCTGACCTCGGGTGATCCACCCACCTCAGCCTCCCAAAGGGCTGGGATTACAGGCATGAGCCACTGCGCCCAGCCCAGAGCTTCTTGTTTCATAGCTCTGGAGGTTAGAAGTCCAAAATCTAAATATCAGGAGTGTTAGTTCCATCTAAGGGCTATGAGGGAAGGATCTGTCCAGGTCTCTCTCCTTGGCTTATAGATGGCCATCTTCATGTTCAGATGTCAGTCTCCCTGTGTACATGTCTGTCTCCAAATTTCCCCTTTTTATAAGGACACCAGGCATATGGGACAAAGGCCCACCCTAGTGACCTCATTTTGATCTGATTACCTTGCAAAGATTACATTCTGAGGTACCGGGGATTAGGACTTCAACATATTCATGTGGAGGGGAATACAATTCAAACTGTCATGCAGGTGCCCTGGAAGCACTACAGATGAGGATGTGTTCCTGGCTTAGTTCGAATTCTAGATCTCCAGTCAAAAGGTTTTTTTTTAATTACCCCATTACCACACTACCACCCCAGCCCCCAGATCTTCTCATCACACATGTTTTTTTCTTTTTTCTTTTTTTTCTTGAGACAGAGTTTCACTCTTGTTGCCCAAGCTGAAGTGCAATGGTGCAATCTCGGCTCACTGCAACCTCTGCCTCCCGGGTTCAAGTGATTCTCCTGCCTCAGATCCCAGGCAGCTGGGATTACAGGTGCACACCATCACGCCCAGCTAATATTGGCATTTTCAGTAGAAACTGGGTTTCTCCATGTTGCTCAGGCTGGTCTCGAACTCCTGATCTCAGGTGATCTGCCCACCTCAGCCTTCCAAAGTGCCGGGATGGGATTACAGGCATGAGCCACTATGCCTGGTCTCACACATGCTTTTCATGACTGCTAGAAAACAAGGGCTCTTTGGAGTCGCTCGTGCCTGTGGAATCTCCTGCAGGACTTTCAAAAGTGAGTTGTTAGGCTTGGCTCAGTGGCTATGCCTGTAATCCCAGCACTTTGGGAGGCCAAGGTGGGCAGGTTGCTTGAGCTCAGGAGTTTGAGACCAGTCTAGGCAACATGGCGAGACTCCCATCTCTACAAAATAAATAAATAAATAAAAGTGAGTTGTTGCCTCCCTAGCAGTCCTTCAGCCTCTTGGTAGGAGCACTGACATTGTGATGCAGAGGTTAAAACTGCCAGACATGCAAATTCTCAGTTCAGTGTGCAGCCAGAGCACGGGCAGGTGACTCAGTCTTGGCTATCGGGACCTGATGTGGCTTCTGCTGGGAACCTTTGGCAAAGCACATCTCCATTAATAACTAAAAGATGCAGGAATGGGAACACCCCTCCCTCCCTGGCCTGGACATGGCCTGGTAAGGATGTAATGCTTGGGAGCTCCAAAGTGATTTTTTTTTTTCTTTTTCCGGAGACGCAGTCTCGCTCTGTCACCCAGGCTGGAGTGCAGTGGCGCGATCTCCGCTCACTGCAACCTCCACCTCCCGGGTTCAAGCAATTCTCCTGCCTCAGCCTCCCGAGTAGCTGGGATTACAGGCAGCCACCACAGTGCCCAACTAATTTTTGCATTTTTAGTAGAGGCAGGGTTTCACCATGTTGGCCAGGCTGGTCTCGAACCTCTGACATCAAGTGATCTGCCCACCTTGGTCCAAAGTGATTTTAAAACCATGAAAGGAGATGGCACCAAAACATTAGAACAGCGGAGCAGGAAAATGAAAACCTTTTTTCAACTTTGGTAGGCTGATATCCATATGCTAAGCCTTGGAACCTATCAATTTTACCTTATAGATTTGAGTTAAGGATCTTGAGATGAGATTATCCTGAATTATCTGGGTGGACCCTAAACATAATCACAAGTGTACTCATGAGAGGGAAGCAAAGGAGATTTGACAACAGAAGTAGGGGAGGAGATGATGGAAGCCAGAGGTTGGAGTGATTTGAGGAAGGAGTCACCAGCCAAGGAATGCAGAGAGCCTCCAGCAACTAAAAAATGCAAGAAAACAGATCTTCCCTAGAGCTCCCAGAAAAAAACAGCCCTGCCAACTGACTTTAGTCCAGTGAAACTGATTTTAGACTCCGGCCTCCAGAACTATAAAAGAATAAAGTTGTGCTGTTTTAAGCCAAGTTTGTGGTAATTTCTCATAGTAGCAGTAGGAAATTAATATAACAACCTAAAACTGAACCAACACAGGGAACATGCTTCCTCTTGATTTCTTGTAAAATGGCATCATTTGTTAAACTCCAAATTTTGTAAGCTACTTTTAGCAAGGCTTGGGACTACAGGTAAGTCCCAAGCATCCTAAAACATACTTTTAACATGACTGCTGGCAGTTTTAGTGGAGCTATTAGTCAGGATATTGGTTCAGCTGCTAACATAGGAAGATTTTTTTTTTTTTTTTTTTTTTTTTTTTTGAGATGGAGTCTCATTCTTGTCACCCAGGCTGGAGTGCAAAGGTTTGATTTCAGCTCATTACGACTTCCACCTCTCGGGTTCAAACGATTCTCCCACCTCAGCCTCCCGGGTAGCTGGAATTACAGGCACCCACCATCATGCCTGGCTACTTTTTGTAGAGACGGGGTTTCACCATGTTGGCCAGGCTGGTCTTGAACTCCTGACCTCAGGTGATCTTCCAGCCCTGGCCTCCCAAAGTGCTGGGATTACAGGTGTGAGCTGCCACGCCCAGCGCCCGCCCCCCCAGCCTTTTTTTTTTTTAAAGGAGGACTGGTAGTGCAGCTCTGCTTTGAGAGTTTTGCTCAGAAGTAGTTTTCTTTATTTAGCATATTGGATACCTCTCACTTTCTTTTTTTAGTAGTGATAAAATAAGTAGCAATATTTTTATATAAGAGTATGTTTTATTGCGCTGCCATTCCTGGGGGTTGTCCTCATCCTCATGGTCCAAGATGACTTGCCACAAATACAACTGCAAGCTAGCCAGGAAAAGAGGGGGAGGCCCAAAGACAGGGCACACCCCAGAAAGCTGCAACACTTCCATTCACAGAGCGCTGGTCAGAACTTGGTCTCCGTCTACACCTACTTGTCAGGGAAGCTGGAAGTCTTTAGTTGAATGCGCACAATTAGAAACACAAAAATAAAAATAAAAGAGCATGTACATACTCCTTTATTTTTGAGATGAGACCATAAGTGGTCTCTGTTTCAGTTCTGTTTTAGAAATGATGACATGAGCATTTAAGTTAAAATCAAGAAGGCTTTAGCATCTCAGGACAAATGACCCTAATATTCAATCCTACTGATGAAACTTAAC
The DNA here is from genome assembly GCF_037993035.2 of Macaca fascicularis. Classification (NCBI taxonomy): domain Eukaryota; kingdom Metazoa; phylum Chordata; class Mammalia; order Primates; family Cercopithecidae; genus Macaca; species Macaca fascicularis. The sequence goes on along the minus strand of NC_088380.1, from coordinate 33,155,510 downwards.
TCATTCCAGATCTCCCCTTGTCTACTGCCATGGTTTAAGAATTTGTGGGGGCCGAGGGTGGTGGTTCAAGCCTGTAATCACAGCACTTTGGGAGGCCTAGGTGAGTGGATTGCTTGAGCCCAGGAGTTCAAGACCAGCCTGGGCAACAGCCTGGGCAACATCCTTACTAAAAATACAAAAACTAGCTGGGTGTGGTGGCACGCACCTGTCGTCCCAGCTACTCGAGAGGCTGAGATGGGAGCATCACTTGAACCCAGAAGGTCGAGGCTGCAGTGAGTCGTGATCATGCCTGGGTGACAGAATGAGACCCTGTCTCAAAAAAAAAAAAAAAAAAAGAATTTGTGGGGAGGGTAGCAGCAGATTCTGCATATGTAAGAAAGAAACAAATGGTGCCCTTCCCCATTACCTTCCCCTCATGCCCAGGGCACCTCTTTGAAATAATAGTGCTCTGGGAAGACACTGAAACAATGCATTGCTCAGAGGAAGCAAACCCATACTGCTTTGCAGATAGGCACAGTAATTCTTGGGGATTCCCAAGGCTGCTGAGTTTATTTCTCCTGTGAGTTATGCTGAAAACCCCCAACCCTTGGTAAATAACCTGAACCAGTCTTGTTGCTACATTGTTTGGTAGATTTCAGAGTCACTCACTGCAGGACAAGAGGCTGGAACATTCCACTCACTAAGTGAGAAGCCATTTTCAACTACACCCTGTAGTTCACGGTGTTATCTGGAGCCAGAGTGAATGCCGGTTGCCATGGCACTGCTTTAAATTGTGCCTGTGCTAACACATCTCATCACAATGTCACATGCTGCTCCCATATACTAGATAGATAGAGCCACATCTATCTCTTCCTCTTGTTCACCAATTGATGCCTGAGCTCTGCACTAGGAATCGAGATACATCAGCCAGAAAGCAAATCGTGTGGATGCCACACCTCCCTAGCATATTTATAAGGGGTTGAAAACACCTGAATTAGGCAACAAGCGATCTGAGTTCTACTCACAGTTCTCCACTCTGTGGCTTTGGACAAATTCCTTAAAATCTCTGACCCTTGGTTCCTCACCTGTACAATGAATGAGATGGAGTAGAATATCTCTGCAGTATCTTCCTGATGTAACGTCTCTGATTCCTGCACGCAGTTTTGAAGCAGCGGAAGCTCTGCAGAGAATCAACATCAAAGTGTGAGTAAGGCAATTCCTGTAAGCAGTTGCACAGCCCTGCCCTGCTGACTGTTTCTGAAATTCCCCTCCACCATCTCTGAGCTGTTAGGGATTTGTTTTGAGTTAATTTTCTGGCAAGATGCCACTTGCCAAAAGGTCCCTACTGGCGCACTAAGAGGACTGTTTTCAACTTGGAGTATTATTTGCCTTGGAAATGCTTTCTTCTCAAGCTAGTCACTGGTTCAGTGCTCACAATTTTGGTCACAAAGATAGCTATACCTCTGAATAAAGTAAGTTCTGAAACTAGACACTTTGGGTTGCAGAGGTAGGAGAATCACTTGAGTTCAGCAGTTCAAAACCAGCCTTGGCAACATAGTGAGACCCATCTCTACTAAAAATACAAAAATTAGCCAGGTGTGGTAGCATGTGTCTGTAGTCCCAATTGCATCACTTGAGCCCAGGAGGTCAAGGCTGCTGTGAGCCAGAATGCAATGGCTGGGCAACAGAGCGACACCTTGTCTCAAAACTAAATAAATAAACTAGAAAAAGACATATATGTGAGTCTGGCTTTTGGACGTGTTTTATAGAGTAGTATCTCATGAGACCAAGGGACAAAGCAGTTCTGATACTCGTCTAACTAGCGTGCAGCTGGTCTCATTAGCTGGTCTCATTTCATACTTGCATTGTCCTGCCCCCTAGCACTCATCTGTTGTTTGTAAAAACTGGGCTCTTGCTGGGTGCGTTGGCTCATGCCTGTAATCCCAGCACTTTGGGAGCCTAAGGCAGGCGGATCACAAGGTCAGGAGTTCAAGACCAACCTGGCCAATATGGTGAAACCCCGTCTCTACTAAAAATACAAAAATTAGCCTGGTGTGGTGGTGCGTGCCTGTAGTCCCAGATACTCGGGAGGCTGAGGCAGAAGAATCACTTGAACCCAGGAGGCAGAGGTTGCAGTGAGCCGAGATTTCACCACTGCACTCTACCCTGGGCAACAGAGTGAGACTCCGTTTCAAAAAAAAAAAAAAAAAAAAAACTGGGCTCTCACTTTCAAATTCTCCTTTACAGCCTATCTCAATTATTTGTGAAAATCCTCACATGGGCTCTTATGTATAATCCACAAACAAAAATTTGGCCTGGGATGTAAGGGTAACAAGGGTAATAGAGCGTCTTGGCTCAAACCAGGGATATGCAACTCATAGGAAAAAAAAAAATCTAGGGCCTTGATAGCAATCATCGTCTTTTTTATTTTTGAGACAGGGTCTCGCTCTGTCACCCAGGCTAGAGTGCAGTGGTGCGATCTCGGCTCACTACAGCCTCAACCTCCTGGACTCAAGCCATCCTCCCACCTCAGCCTCCCAAGTAGCTGGGACCACAGGCACATGCTATCATGCATGGTGAATTGTTGTTGTTGTTGTTGTTGTTGTTTTGAGACAGAGTCTCGCTGTATTGCCCAGGCTGGAGTGCAGTGGCGCAATCTTGGCTCACTGCAACCTCCACCTCCTAGGTTCAAGTGATTCTTTTGTCTCGGCCTCCCTAGTAGCTGGGACTACAGGTGTGCACCACCAAGCCTGGCTAATTTTTGTATTTTTAGTAGAGACGGAGGGGTGGGGGTGGAGGGTTTGCCACATTGGCCAGGCTGGTCTTGAACTCCTGACCTCAGCCTCCCAAAGTGCTGGGATTACAGGCATAAGCCACTGTGCCCGACCCAGACTCTGTGCATTTTTTGCAGAGACAGGATCTCACTATATTGCCCAGGGTGGTCTTGAACTCCTGGGTTCAAGCGATCCTCCCGCCTCAGCCTCCCAAAGTGCTGGGATTAGAGGCGTGAGCGACTATGCCATGCCACAATCACCATCTTGATAACAAGGTTTGTCCACCTCAGTTTGCCTGATAGGGAGTGAGAGGAAAATCTAGACAGACTTCACAGAGAAGATGAAACATTGGCTGGCTCTCAAAGAATGAAGGCTGGATCCAGTGATGATGGCTTTGGGGGAAGACCTGATGAAGCAGATAGATGCCCATGCTTTGCCCCTGAACTGACTGACCTCCCCTTTCCAAACTTCATTTGGAGCACTTGTACATTCATTCTATATTTTTCAGTCTTCTATCTTTTAAAATGTCCTAATCTTAGAATTAAGGCAAAAAGATAATTGTATGTCCTTTCACTGTCATGCTGGATCTTTGTCCGAACAGGTCCACCCAAGTGTTATTCATCTGGAGAATGTACCTTTGTTTGACTCGTTAATTATTATTATTAGGGTCCAGATTCTAGGAAGTTACCTGTTAACTTGTAGGTTTTTGTCTGTTAGAGATGCAAGTGATTCCTATTCTGTATAAAAGACAATCCTAAACATTATAGTTTATTCACCTGTAGGACATAAATTAGATTTCCCTTTAACCTAGCTAACTTATTTCAGCATGTCTTTTCTGCTATATAAACCTCTGTTCCATGAATTCTCCTTCACCCAGATTTATTATCTCTCTGGTCCCTTCATTAAATGTGTTAGATTAGTATTTGACACATGCTCACTATATATTTGATGACAGCATGTTTTTAACTCTTAGAGGGAGACTCAGCCTAAAAAAAAATAAAGAAAATTATCCTTTGGCATTCATTTAACAAATATTTATCGAACAACTTTTTTTTTTTCTTTTTTTTTTTTTAAGATGGAGTCTCGTCCCGTCGCCCAGGCTGGAGTGCAGTGGCGCAATCTCGGCTCACTGCAACCTCTGCCTCCCAGGTCCCAGTTCAAGGAATTCTCCTGCCTCAGCCTCCCAAGTAGCTGGGATTACAGGTGCGTGCCACCACGCCCAGCTAATTTTTGTATTTTTAGTAGAGATGGGGTTTCGCCATGTTGGCCAGGATGGTCACGAACTCCTGACCTCAAATGATCCACCTGCCTTGGCCTCCCAAAGTGTTGGGATTACAGGTGTGGGCCACCGCACCCGGCCTATTGAACAACTATTATAGGCATCTTAGTCTGTTTAGGCTGCTAGAACAGAATACCATAGACTGGGTAGCTTATAAACAACAGAAATTTATTTCTAACAGTTCTGGTGATTGGGAAGTTCAAGATTACAACACTGGCATATTTGGTATCTAGTGATAGCCTACTTACTGTTTCACAGATGGCCTCACAAGGCAAAAGGGGCAAAGGAGCTCTCTAGAGCTCCTTTTATGAGGACACTTATTCTATTTTTGAAGGTACTACCCTCAAGACCTGATCAGTTCCCAAAGACCCACATCTTCTAATATCACCACACTAGGGGTTAGGAGTTCAACATATAAATGTTGAGGGAAGCCTGGGCAACAATGGCAAAACCTCATCTCTACCAAAAAAAAAATATATATATATATATATATAAAAATACATATATCTAGTGTATATATAGCACATATATAGTACATATATAGTGTGTATATATACATATATAGTACATATATGTAGTGTGTATATATACACACACACACATGTGCACATGCACACACACACACACACAAAAATCGGCCTAGCATGGTGGTGCCCAGTAGCTGCCAATTCCCAGCTACTTGGGGGGCTAACCCTCAGGGATCACTTGAGCCCCAGGGGTCGAGGCTGGAGTGAGCCATATTCGCCCTACTGCAAAGGGTCTCAGTTTGTCACCCTGTCTCAAAAAAAAAAAAAAAAAAGGAAAATACCGGGGGAGATATTACAGAGAACAAAATACATGTGGTCTCTGCCCTCACACAGCAAACATTCTAAAGGAAGAAAGATTGCAAATACATCAATAAATTATAGACTAGGATTAGGGCAATTAAGAAAAATACGTAGAGTGCTGTGACAGAGATTATTGGGGTAGGCAGTCACAGCAGGCCTCTCTGAGAAGGTGACATGAAGCTGAGACTTGAAAGTTACAGAAGCCAGCTCTGCAAAGAGGGAGCAGGGAAAGGTTCCAAGAAGAAGGAAGCAACAAGCACAGTGGCCCTGCCGTGGAGCCAGCTTCAGAGTGTCCTGGGAACTAGAAGGCCAGATGACAAGGGTGGGATCCATCAAAGGCAAGATGGCCTGAGATGTAGTCAAAGAGGTAGTGTGGAAATTAAACTTTTAATGTCAGGACTTGTCATTACTAAGAACTAAGGAAGGAAGAAGGGGGCTGATCGCCACCTAGAAACTGGGTGGCCTTCACATCTTAATTATTTTATTATACTATTTTATTTTTGATACAGGGTCTCACTCTGTCACCCAGGCTCGAGTGCAGTGGTTCGAACATGGCTCACTGCATCCTTGACCTCCTCCTGGACTCAGGTGATCCTCCCACCTCAGCCTCCTGGGTACCTGGGACTACAGACACACACCACCAAGTGTGACTAATTTTTTGCATTTTGTGTAGAGTTGGGATTTCACCATTTTACCCAGGCTGGTCTTGAACTCCTAGGCTCAAGCAATCTGCCCACCTTAGACTCCCAAAATGCTAGGATTACAGGTGTGAGCCACCATGCCTGACCACAACTTAGTTATTTTAATACATCAGATTATCGGCTTTCTTTTAGCTTTCTTAATGTTAATATCTTACATACCATGGTGCAGTACATTTTTCAAAAATAAAAGATTGATCCTGGTACAATACTCTTAACTATTCTACTAAACTCAGATTCTTCCAATTTCTCCAGTTTTTCCACTATATTATTTTCTCTGTTCCAGGATACCACATTGCATCATTTGTCATATCTCTTTAGTCCCCTCTAATCTGTGACAGTTTCACAGTCTTCCCCTGTTTTTCTTGACCTTGGCACTCTCAAAGAGTGCCGGGTATTTTGTAGACTGTTTCTCAATTTGAATTTTTCTGATGTTTTCTCATGATTAGACTCAGGTTATGAATTTTAAGGACGAAACAACAGAGGTCATGTGACAAGCATTCTTTTACTTCTTTTTTTTTTCATTCTTGGCTGACCAAAAAAAAAAAGCCTGGCTGAGAACTGTCTTGTGACACTCAGGGGAGGAGAGATTTTGTAATATTCAGGTGAAGAAGGGGAAGGTTTTCATGAAACTGAGGTGGGGAGAAGGATTTCATGTTATTTCACAAAGAGGGAGAAACATTATTATAAGTGAGTAAGTTCAAAAGTCTGGCTTTGGGTCGGGTGTGGTGGCTCACGCTTGTAATCTCAGCACTTTGGGAGGCCAAGGCAGGTGGATCACCTGAGGTCAGGAGTTCAGGACCAGCCAGGGCAACATGGCAAAACCTTGTCTCTATTAAAAATACAAAAAATCAGCCAGGAGTGATGGCACACACCTGTAATCCCAGCTACTCAGGAGGCTGAGACACGAGAATCACTTGAACCCGGGAGGTGGATGTTGCAGTGAGCTGAGATCATGCCATTGCACTCCAGCCTGGGTGACAGAGCGAGACTCCGTCTCAAAAACAAGTCTGGCTTCAGTCAAATACTCTGATAGCATGCATATCAAATAGGACACAGTGTCCAGCAAAATTTTTAAAAGCTGGGGTTTCGCTAAGGTTTGAACCCTTTCTCTCATGGGGAGTTTAAGTCGTGTGAAGCTCTATTGTGGGGTTGTTTCTGTTCATCAGTAGGTAAAGATAGTGTCGCACACAATTAGATTTGAAGTGATTCCAAGACTAGGGAATACCAGAGACTGGTATTCCGAGCTGAAGAAACAGTATAGTGAAAGGCATGCAGGTGTGAGGGAGCACTTGGCATATTCAAGTAATTGGATTGCTTGAAGGGTAGGATGAGCAAGGGAAGCAGTGAGAGATAAGATTAGAAAAGAGTCAGGGGCCACAGCAGGAAGGGCCTTCTACACCATGTGAAGGTATTCGGGATCTTATAAATGATCCGGAAGTCAACAGTTCACTTCATTCTGAACCATGGTCCAAAGCCCAGCCCAATCCAATTACCTTGCAAGTTTAAGTCACACATTTCAAGCAAAGGTAAGGGGCAAGTTCACCATTTGCTCAGGCAACATTCCTTATCAGTTGGTCAAGACTGTTAGCTAACATGTTATGGAAAACAGCACCTTGTTACTATTGGATCAGCCATCACCAATATTTATTTTGCTTGTGCTACTGAAAGGAGTGGTTGTGTGTCTCAGACATCCTCATTCATTTCTTGTACTGACTGTGTGATTACATGTTCTCTTTTTCTCTAGATCTTTCTATCTTCTCCTTTATAGTTGCCTTGGCACCTTCCACTAATCATTAAATGTTGATTCAATCTCAAGCCCTTTTCTCACCCTATGCTCTTCCTCCCTATATGATTTTATCTAGCCTTGCGCTTCCCTTGCTACCCATGTCCTGAAAATTTGTTTGTTTGTTTATTTATTTTCTTGAGACAGAGTCTTGCTCTGTTGCCCAGGCTGGAGTACAGTGGCTCAATCTCGGCTCACCGCAACTTGCGCCTCCCAGGTTCAAGCAATTATCCTGCCTCGGCATCCTGAGTAGTTGGGGTTGCAGGTGCCTGCCACCACACCCAGCTAATTTTTGTACATTTAGTAGAGACAGGGTTTTGCCATGTTGGCCAGGCTAGTTTCAAACTCCTGACCTCAGGTGATCTGCTTGCGTCGGTCTCCCAAAGTGCTGAGATTACAGGCATGAGCCACCGTGCCTGGCCAACGTCCTGAAAATTTAAAAATCTATTCCACCTGAATTGCCACCTAAAGCTCTAGGCTGTACTTTTAACTGGTTCCTGGCTTCTGACCCTTCTGTAACACATGAACCTCAAGCTCAGCATGTTCAAAACAAAACTTTGAGGGGTCAGGCACGGTGGCTCACGCCTGTAATCTCAGCACTTTGGGAGGCCAAGGCAGGCGTATCACAAGTTCAGGAGATTGAGACCATCCTGGCTAACACAATGAAACCCCATCTCTACCAAAAATACAAAAAACTAGCTGGGCGAGGTGGCAGGCACCTGTAGTCCCAGCTACTCGGGAGGCTGAGGCAAGAGAATGGCATAAACCCGGGAGCGGAGCTTGCAGTGAACCGAGATCCCGTCACTGCACTCCAGCCTGGGCGACAGAGCGAGAATCCGTCTCAAAAAATAAATAAATAAATATGTTTACAAATCATAGTAATTGTTTTTCCTCTTGATTCAACATTTCTCCCTCCCCTAACAGGAGCCCTAGAGCCTGAAGAGCATGTACATTACTAACCAAATATACAATCCAGCCGCCCTGTCCAAACAGGAATCTGATTACTAATGGACGAGAATCGGGGCTGCCCTCAAGGGATGGGAAGCAGTAACTATGATCTCAGGGAGAATGGGTACTGAGGGTGCCACCAGTCAGAGTCAAAAGCTGTGCACTGGGTCCAGGATGACTTGTGCACCCTGTTCACTGTGCAGTTTCCGACCACCACAGACAGGGGAATCTTGGAACACCAGTCTCACTCGATGATGCCACATGTCCGTGCTCACATTGATAGTAAACAGAGTGAATATCATTCCCATGACAATGGGAATAAAGATGAAATTGAGGTTGGTGACCTGCAGTAGGCAGCAGTCCTGGTATGGATTAGTATGAACATCTTGGTACTGAACGGGAGGCTGCAATCCTCCTGTACACTTGCTCTTTAACCTAGGGGACTGTTTTTTTAACTTGAAGTTGAATTTCCACATTGGTTCCTGTCTTTTCCCAACAATCTTTCTGCACCAGAAAAGTAAGTATTTGGAATTCTTTAATGTGCTTTAAAGCACATTAAAGCACCAGAAAGTGCCAGAAAGTACCAGAAATTCTTTAAAGCACCAGAAAGCTGGGGGTGCTTTCTGGAATGGCTGGATTCTTGGAGATTGGAGCAGCAAATGGCTCATACATATATGGTACAGAGATCGGATCACACAAGCCCGGAGACAGCGCAGCTTCTCCATTGACTCTGGTCTCAGACGCAAAGGCAGGGAAGCATCCAGCGTGTAGTGCCTTCGGTACAACCTGATCCAAAAGGCAGCAGTGCAAATGACAGTCCAAGCATTCTTACAAATCAGAGAAAATTTCACAAGGTCCTCAAGACGGATATAGGAAGCCAGCAACAGCGAAATATCCATGGGATACTCCTCTCCTCCAGCCCGCTCCAGTTCTTCTTTGTGCCTCTTGCTTTTCTTTTTTCTGGAGACAGTTCTCTCACGGATGCTTTCCTCCTGGGCGTCCATCTCATCACTGCTGTCGATGATGTCACAGGGCTCACCGGCCCCAGAAAGAGCTTCCTCTGCAGGAACCTGAGAGGCTTCCAAGCCACAAAGAGATTTTACTTCCTGCTGAACAGCGTTGGCTACGGCTTTCTTGACTCGTCCAGACCTCACGACCGGCGGATCCGAGTTGGCGTAATCCGTCTCGGTCACTCGGCCGAAGCAGGCGTCGTGGGCCTGGAACTTGGGTGGCTTTCCTCTGTTGGGCATGGCGACCGTACCGGGGCGTGGCCTGCCTAGCGGGCGGGGCCCGGGGTCCTGTCTCCCGCGTGAGAGCCGGCCCCGGAAGCCGCACGCCAGCTCCGCCCGGCTCCGCGGCCATCCCACACCGGAGGCCGCTAACTCGCCTACGACTGGCTATTTTTTGTATTTTTTGTAGAGACGGGGTTTCGCCATGGCCTCAAACTCCTGAGCTTAAATCCTCCCGCCTCAGGCTCCGATGAGCCACTATGCCCGGCCAAATTTGTCGATTTTTATACCCATGTTTTCCCCTTTTCCCCATATACTTGATGTCACATCTTCATCTCTCATCTGAACTATTATTTCATCATAGGACTTAACACTCTCTGTAGTGATTTATTCGGATTACATCTGTGTTGAGGAATAGGCACCGGATGCTCTGTGGCGCTAGTTCTTACCTATATATGTATGAAACCTGGGCAAGCCCCATAGTTTATCTTTCATTCTAAGAGGTAAAAAATATTCCGATCACGGCAGGACGTGGTGGTTCACTCCTATAATCTCAGCACTTTGGGAGGCCGGGGCAGGCAAATCACTTAAGGCCAGGAGTTCAAGACCAGCCTGGCCAAGATGGTGAAACCCCGTCTTTACTAAAAATACAAAAATTAGCTGGGCATGGGGGCTCGCACCTGTAATCCCAGCTACTCAGGAGGCTAGTGCAGGAGAATCACTTGAGCCTGGGAGGCGGAGGTTGCAGTAAGCCGAGATCAGCCATTGCACTCCAGGCTGGGCAACAAGAGCAAAACTCTGTCTCAAAAAAAAAAAAAAGAAAGAAAAGAAAGAAAATATTCTGATTGCTTTCAGCCACATGAAAAACTAATGTTAGAAATTAATATGTCTGATGCAGTACAATAATCGGAACTCTTGACTTTATGTCAACTTAAAGCACCTTCCTTTCCTCAGTGTGGCCTGCTCAAGGCAGAAGCTTGCAGTCAAGAAGAGGGTGGTTGTCTGCTTCTCTTTTTCCTCTGGGAGCCTCTCCTCCACGGCCTGCACTTTCTGGGACTTCTAACCCTTCAGGCTTGGAGTTTCTCTGAACATGTTAAATGATTTGAGCTGATGCTTCTCTCCTGGTTACTCCAATGGGCTGGCCAGGAAGCTCTCTGACTGTTCCTCTTCACTTGGAGGTGGGGGATGGCCTCTGCTTTGGTTGGTCACTCATCACCACTGGCAACCTTAGCATGGGGTGGCCATCTCCACACGGACTCTCTCTCTGTTGTGTCCCATCACACTCTCAGGCAGTCCTCTTGGGCAAGATCTCTTTTTCTCTTTTTTAAAAACAGGGTCTTGCTATGTTGCCTAAGCTGGAGTGCAGTGGCTATTCATAGGCGCAATCATAGCTCGCTGTGGCCTCCAACTCCTGGGCTCAAGCAGTCCTCCTGCCTCAGCCTCCCAAGTAGCTGGGACTGTAGTCACACCCCCACAGTGCCAGGCAAAATCTCTTTATAAATGATGCCAGGTCAGAATTCATACATCATGTTTCACCTCTGGTCCCAGAAAATAAGCACCTTAGACCCACTGCTTGGGGAGCGCAGCTGCTTCTAAGGCAGCCTCGAAACCTTTTTTTTTCAATGACAAATTTATTGAGATATAATGCACATATCATAAAATTCAGCACTGAAGCACATTTCCATGGGTGTTAACATATTCACAAGGTTGCATAACCATCCCCTCTTTCTAATTTCAAATATTTTCATCACTCCGAAAAGAAACCCCTGACGCATTAGCAATCATTCTGCATTCCCTCCTTCTTCTAACCTCTGGAACCACCAATCTACTTCCTGTTTCTATGAATTTTTTATTCTGGACATTTCATATAAATGGAACTGTACAAGATGTAGTCTTTTGTGTCTGCCTTCTTTAACTTAGCATTATGTTTTCAAGGTTCATCCATGTTGTAGCATGAATCAGATCACCATTTCTTTTTATGACTGAAAATATTCCATGGTTTGGAGATACCACATTTTGTTTATTTATGTTTGTTTATTGATGGACATTTGGGTTGTTTCCATTTGTTGGTTATTATGAATAATGCTACTATGAGCATTCATGTGCAAGTTTTTGTATGGACATATGTTTTCATTTTTCTTGGGCATATACATAGGAGCACAATTGCCTGGTCATATGGTGACTCTATGTTTAAATTTTTGAGGAACTGCCAAACTGTTTTCCAAAATGGCTGCACCATTTTACAATCCCATCGCAATGTATGAGGGTTTCTAATTTCTCCATATCCTGGCCAGTGCTTCCTGTTTTGTTTTCTTTGTTATTTTACACATCTAGCAGACATGAAGTAGTATTTCACTGAGGCTTTGATTTGCATTTTCCCAAACTACCAGATGATGTTGAGCAGCTGTTCATGTACTTATTAGTCCCTTGTATATCTTCTTTAGAGAAAGTCTATTCAAATCCTTTGCCCATTGTTTTTCAAATTCTATTTTTGTTCAGGGGGTAAATGTCCAGGTTTGACACATTAGTAAATTGTGTGTCACTGAGGTTTGGTGTACAAATGATCCCATCACCCAGGTAGTGGGCATAGGTAGTTTTTCAACCCTCACCCTTCTTCCATCCTCCCTCCTCTAGTAGCCCCCAGTGTCAGTGGACAAGGCAGCTCCTGCCAATGAGCCCAGCATTTGGAAGGCCAGGGAAGGAGGATTGCTTTTGCCCAAGAATTTGAGAACAGCCAGGGCAACATAGTGAGACTCTGTCTCTACAAAAAAAAAAAAAAAAAAGTTGTCTTTTTAAAAAATTTATCCAGGTATGGTGGCACATGCCTGTAATCTTAGCTACTCAGGAGGCTAAGTTGGAGGATCACTTGATCCCTGGAGGTTAAGGCTGCAGTGAGCTGTGATTGTGCCACTGCATTCCAACCTGGGTGACAGAGTGAGATCTTGTCTCAAAATTAATTAATTCTCACTCTGTACCCAGTGTTATTATCCCTTCTTATGTCCTTGTGTACTCAGTATTTAGCGCCCACTTATAAGTTAGAGCATGTGGTGTTTGGTTTTCTGTTCCTGCATTAATTCACTTAGGATAATGGCCTCCACCTGCATCCATGTTACTGCAAAGGACGTGATTTCATTCTTTTTTATGGCTGCATAGTATTCCATGGTGTATATGTACCACATTTTCTTTATCTAGTTCACCGTTCATTGGCACCTAGGTTGATGCATTGTCTTTGCTATGGTGAAAGTGCTGTGATAAACATACGAGCGCACATGTCTTTTTGGTAGAATGACTTACTTTCCTTTGGGTATATACCCAGTAATAGGATTGCTGGGTTGAATGGTAGTCCTCTTTTAAGTTGAGAAATCGCCAAACCCTTTTCCATGGGGACTGAACTAATTTACATTCCCACCAACAGTGTATAAACATTCCCTTTTCTGTGCAACCTCAGCAACATCTGTCATTTTTTGACTTTTTTTTTTTTTTTTTTGAGACGAGTCTCACTCTGTCACCCAGGCTGGAGTGCAGTGACGTGATCTTGGCTCACTGCAAGCTACGCCTCCTGGGTTCATGCCATTCTCCTGCCTCAGCCTCCGGAGTAGCTGGAACTACAGGCACCCACCACCACGCCCAGCTAATTTTTGTATTTTTAGTAGAGACAGGGTTTCACTGTGTTAGCCAGATGGTCTCGTTCTCCTGACCTCATGATTCGCCCACCTCGGCCTCCCAAAGTGCTAGGATTACAGGCATGAGCCACTGTGCCTGGCCCATTTTTTGACTTTTTAATAGCCAACCAGAGTGACATGAGATGGTATCTAATTGTGGTTTCGATTTGTATTTCTTTAATGATTAGTGATGGTGAGCATTTTTTCATGTATTTGTTGGCTGCATGTATATCATCTTTTTTTTTTTTATACTTTATGTTCTAGGGTACATGTGTACAACGTGCAGGTTTGTTACATATGTATACATGTACCATGTTGGTGTGCTACACCCATTAACTCATTATTTACATTAGGTATTTCTCCTAATGCTATTCCTCCCCTCTCCCCCCACCCGACAGCAGGCTCCAGTGTGTGATGTTCCCCTTCCTGTGTCCAAGTGTTCTCATTGTTCAATTCCCACCTATGAGTGAGAACATGCGGTGTTTGGTTTTCTGTTCTTGCAACAGTTTGCTGAGAATTATGATTTCCAGCTGCATCCATGTCCCTACAAAGGACATGAACTCACCATTTTTTAATGGCTGCATAGTATTCCATGGTGTATATGTGCCACATTTTCTTAATCCAGTCTGTCATTGCTGGACATTTGGGTTGGTTCCAAATCTTTGCTATTGTGAATAGTACCACAATAAACATACGTGTGCATGTGTCTTTATAGCAGCATGATTTATAATCCTTTGGGTATATACCCAGTAATGGAATGGCTGGACCAAATGGTATTTCTAGTTCTAGATCCTTGAGGAATCGCCACACTGTCTTCCACAATGGTTGAACTAGTTTACAGTTCCACTAACAGTGTAAAAGTGTTCCTATTTCTCCACATCCTCTCCAACACCTGTTGTTTCCTGACTTTTTAATGATTGCCATTCTAACTGGTATGAGATGGTATCTCATTGTGGTTTTGATTTGCATTTCTCTGATGGTTACTGATGACAAGCATTTTTTCATGTGTCTGTTAGCTGCATAAATGTCTTCTTTTGAGAAGTGTCTGTTCATATCCTTTGCCCACTTTTTGGTGGGGTTGTCTGTTTTTTTCTTGTAAATTTGTTTGAGTTCTTTGTAGGTTCTGGATATTAGCCCTTTGTCAGATAAGTAGATTGCAAAAATTTTCTCCCATTCTGTAGGTTGCCTGTTCACTCTGACGGTAGTTTCTTTTGCTGTGCAGAAGCTCTTTAGTTTAATTAGATCCCATTTGTCAATTTTGGCTTTTGTTGCCATTGCTTTTGGTGTTTTACACATGAAGTCCTGGCCCATGCCTATATTCTGAATGGTATTACCTAGGTTTTCTTCTAGGGTTTTTATGGTTTTAGGTCTAACATTTAAGTCTCTAATCCATCTTGAATTAATTTTTGTGTAAGGCGTAAGGAAAGGATCCAGTTTCAGCTTTCTACTTATGGCTAGCCAATTTTCCCAGCACCATTTATTAAATAGGGAATCCTTTCCCCATTTCTTGTCTTTGTCAGGTTTGTCAAAGATCAGATGGTTGTAGATGTGGGGTATTATTTCTGAGGGGTCTGTTCTGTTCCATTGGTCTATATCTCTGTTTTGGTACCAGTATCATGTTGTTTTGGTTACTGTAGCCTTGTAGTATAGTTTGAAGTCAGGTAGCGTGATGCCTCCAGCTTTGTTCTTTTGGCTTAGGATTGTCTTGGCGATGTGGGCTCTGTTTTGGTTCCACATGAACTTTAAAGTAGTTTTTTCCAATTCTGTGAAGAAAGTCACTGGTAGCTTAATGGGGATGGCATTGAATCTATTACCTTGGGCAGTATGACCATTTTCACGATATTGATTCTTCCTATCCATGAGCATGGTATGTTCTTCCATTTGTTTGTGTCCTCTTTTATTTCATTAAGCAGTGGTTTGTAGTTCTCCTTGAAGAGGTCCTTCACATCCCTTGTAAGCTGGATTCCTAGGTATTTTATTCTCTTTGAATCAATTGTGAATGGGAGTTCACTCATGATTTGGCTCTCTGTTTGTCTATTATTGATGTATAGGAATGCTTGTGATTTTTGCACATTGATTTTGTATCCTGAGATTTTGCTGATGTTGCTTATCAACTTAAGGAGATTTTGGGCTGAGACAATGAGGTTTTCAAAATATACAATCATGTCATCTGCAAACAGGGACAATTTGGCTTCTTCTTTTCCTAATTGCATACCCTTTATTTCTTTCTCTTGCCTGATTGCCCTGGCCATAATTGCCACCACTATGTTGAATAGCAGTGGTGAGAGAGGGCATCCCTGTCTTGTGCCAGTTTTCAAGGGGAATGCTTCCAGTTTTTGCCCATTCAGTATGATATTGGCTGTGGGTTTGTCATAAATGGCTCTTATTATTTTGAGATACGTTCCATCAATACCGAATTTATTGAGAGTTTTTAGCATGAAGGGCTGTTGAATTTTGTCAAAGGCCTTTTCTGCATCTACTGAGATAATCATGTGGTGTTTGTCTTTGGTTCTGTTTATATGATGGATTATGTTTATTGATTTGCATATGTTGAACCAGCATTGCATCCCAGGGATGAAGCCCACTTGATCGTGGTGGATAAGCTTTTTGATGTACTGCTGGATTTGGTTTGCCAGTATTTTACTGAGGATTTTTGCATCGATGTTCATCAGGGATATTGGTCTAAAATTCTCTTTTTCTGTTGCGTCTCTGCCAAGCTTTGGTATCAGGATGATGCTGGCCTCATAAAATAAGTTAGGGAGGATTCCCTCTTTTTCTATTGATTAGAATAGTTTCAGAAGGAATGGTACCAGCTCCTCCTTGTACCTCTGGTAGAATTCGGCTGTGAATTCGTCTGGTCCCGGACTTTTTTTGGTTGGTAGGCTATTAATTATTGCCTCAATTTCAGAGCCTGTTATTGGTCTATTCAGGGATTCAACTTCTTCCTGGTTTAGTCTTTGGAGAGTGTATGTGTCCAGGAATTTATCCATTTCGTCTAGGTTTTCTAGTTTATTTGCATAGAGGTGTTTATAGTATTCTCGGATGGTAGTTTGTATTTCTGTAGGATCAGTGGTGATATCCCCTTTATCATTTTTTATTGTGTCTATTTGATTCTTGTCTCTTTTCTTCTTTATTAGTCTTGCTAGTGGTCCATCAATTTTGTTGATCTTTTCAAAAAACCAGCTCCTGGATTCATTGATTTTTTTTGAAGGGATTTTTGTGTCTCTATCTCCTTCAGTTTTGTTCTGATCTTAGTTATTTCTTACCTTCTGCTAGCTTTTGAATGTGTTTGCTCTTGCCTCTCTAGTTCTTTTAATTGTGATGTTAGGTTGTCAATTTTAGATCTTTCCTGCTTTCTCTTGTGAGCTTTTAGTGCTATAAATTTCCCTCTACACACTGCTTTAAAGTGTCCCAGAGATTCTAGTTTTGTATCTTTTTTCTCATTGGTTTCAAAGAACGTCTTTACTTCTGCCTTCATTTCATCATGTAGCCAGTTGTCATGAGGAGCAGGTTGTTCAGTTTCCATGTAGTTGAGCAGTTTTGATTCATTTTCTTAATCCTGAGTTCTAGTTTGATTGCACTGTGGTCTGAGAGACAGTTTGTTATAATTTCTGTTCTTGTACATTTGCTGAGGAGTGCTTTACTTCCAACTGTGTGGTCAATTTTGGAATAAGTGCGATGTGGTGCTGAGAAGAATGTATATTCTGTTGATTTGGGGTGGAGAGTTCTGTAGATGTCTATTAGGTCTGCTTGGTGTAGAGTTGAGTTCAATTCCTGGATATCCTTGTTAACTTTCTGTCTCATTGATCTGTCTAATGTTGACAGTGGGGTGTTAAAGTCTCCCATTATTATTGTGTGGGGGTCTATGTCTCTTTGTAAGTCTCTAAGTATTTGCTTTATGAATCTGGGTGCTCCTGTATCAGGTGCATATATATTTAGAATAGTTAGCTCTTCTTGTTGAATTGATCTCTTTACCATTATGTAATGGCCTTCTTTGTCTCTTGATCTTTGTTGGTTTAAAGTCTGTTTTATCAGAGACTAGGATTACAACCCCTGCCTTTTTTTGTTTTCCATTTGCTTGGTAGATCTTCCTCCATCCCTTTGTTTTGAGCCTATGTGTGTCTCTGCATGTGAGATGGGTCTCCTGAATACAGCAAACAGATGGGTCTTGACTCTTTATCCAATTTGCCAGTCTGTGTCTTTTAATGGGAGCATTTAGTCCATTTACATTTACAGTTAATATTGTTATGTGTGAATTTGATTCTGTCATTATGATATTAGCTGGTTATTTTGCTCGTTAGTTGATGCAGTTTCTTCCTAGCATCGATGGTCTTTACATTTTGGCATGCTTTTGCAGTGCCTGGTTCCAGTTTTTCCTTTCCATGTTTAGTGCTTCCTTCAGGGTCTCTTGTAAGGCAGGCCTGGTGGTGACAAAATATCTCAGCATTTGCTTGTCTGTAAGGATTTTATTTCTCCTTCACTTATGAAGCTTAGTTTGGCTGGATATGAAATTCTGGTTTGAAAATTCTTTTCTTTAAGAATGTTGAATATTGGCCCCCACTCTCTTGTGGCTTGTAGAGTTTCTGCCGAGAGATCTGCTGTTAGTCTGATGGGCTTCCCTTTGTGGGTAACCCGACCTTTTTCTCTGGCTGCCCTTAACATTTTTTCCTTCATTTCAACTTTGGTGAATCTGACAATTATGTGTCTTGGAGTTGCTCTTCTCAAGGAGTATCTTTGTGGCATTCTCTGTATTTCCTGAATTTGAATGTTGGCCTGCCTTGCTAGGTTGGGGAAGTTCTCCTGGATAATATCCTGCAGAGTGTTTTCCAACTTGGTTCCATTCTCCCCATCATTTTCAGGTACACCAATCAGACGTAGATTTGGTCTTTTTACATAGTCCCATATTTCTTGGAGGCTTTGTTCATTTCTTTTTACTCTTTTTTCTCTAAACTTCTCTTCTCACTTCATTTCATTCATTTGATCTTCAATCACTGATACCCTTTCTTCCAGTTAATTGAGTCAGTTCCTGAAGCATGTGCATTTGTCACATAGTTCTAGTGTCATGGTTTTCAGCTCTATCAGGTCATTTAAGGACTTCTCTACATTGGTTATTCTAGTTAGCCATTCGTCAAATCTTTTTTCAAGGTTTTTAGCTTCTTCGTGATGGTTTTGAACTTCCTCCTTTAGCTCGGAGAAGTTTGATCATCTGAAGCCTTCTTCTCTCAACTCATCAAAGTCTTTCTCCCTCTAGCTTTGTTCTGTTGCTGGTGAGGAACTGCGTTCCTTTGGAGAGGGAGAGGCACTCTGATTTTTAGAATTTTCAGCTTTTCTGCACTGCTTTTCCCCCATCTTTGTGGTTTTATCTACCTTTGATCTTTGATGATGGTGATGTACAGATGGAGTTTTGGTGTGGATGTCCTTTCTATTTGTTAGTTTTCCTTCTAACAGTCAGGACCCTCAGCTGCAGGTCTGTTGGAGTTTGCTCAAGGTCCACTCCAGACCCTGTTTGCCTGGGTATCAGCAGTGGAGGCTGCAGAAGAGTGAATTTTGCTGAACAGCAAATGTTGCTGCCTGATTGTTCCTCTGGAAGCTTCATCTCAGAGGGATACCCGGCCGTGTGAGGTGTGAGGTGTCAGTCTGCCCCAGTGGGGGTTGTCTCCCAGTTAGGCTACTCAGGGTCAGGGACCCACTTGAGCAGGCAGTCTGTCCATTCTCAGATCTCAAACTCCATTCTGGGCAAACCACTACTCTCTTCAAAGCTGTCAGACAGGGACATTTGAATCTGCAGAGGTTTCTGCTGCCTTTTGTTTAGCTATGCCCTGTCCCCAGAGGTGAAGTTTACAGAGGCAGGCAGGCCTCCTTGAGCTGCGGTGGGCTCCATCCAGTTCGAGCTTCCTGGCCGCTTTGTTTACCTACTCAAGCCTCAGCAATGGCAGGCGCCCTTCCCCCAGCCTCGCTGCTGCCTTGCAGTTAGATCTCAGAAGGCTGTGCTAGCAATGAGGGAGGCTCTGTGGGTGTGGGACTCTCTGAGCCAGGTGTGGGATATAATCTCCTGGTGTGGTGTTTGCTAAGACCCTTGGTAAAGCACAGTATTAGGGTGGGAGTGACCCAATTTTCCAGGTGTTGTGTGTCATGGTTTTCCTTGGCTAGGAAAGGGAATTCCCTTCCTCCTTGCACTTCCTGGGTGAAGTGATGCCGTGCCCTGCTTCGGCTCTCGCTTGGTGTGCTGTACCCCCTGTCCTGCACCCACTTGCTGACACACCCCAGTGAGATGAACCTGATACCTCAGTTGGAAATGCAGAAATCACCCGTCTTCTGTGTCACTCACACCGGGAGCTGGAGGCTGGAGCTGTTACTATTTGACCATCTTGGAACCACCGTCCATGTATATCATCTTTTGAGAAGTGTCTGTTCATGTCCTTTGACCATTTTTTAATGAGGTTGTGTGTTTTTTGCTTGTTGAATTAAGTTCCTTATAGATTCTGGATATCAGACCTTTGTTGGATGCATAGTTTGCAAATATTTTCTCCCATTCTGTAGGTAGGCTGTTCAGTCTGTTTATAGTTTTTTGGTTTGTTTGTTTTTTGTTTGTTCGTTTTTGCTATGCAGAAATTCTTTATTTTAATTAGGTTCCACTTGTCAATTTTTTTGTTGCAATTGCTTTTGAGTACTTCATTATAAACTCTTTGCCGAGGCCAATGTCCAGAATAGTGTTTCCTAGGTTTTCTTCTAGAATTTGTAGAGTTTAAGGTCTTACGTTTAAGACTTCAATCCATTGTGAGTTAGTTTTTGTATATGGTGAAAGGCAGGAGTCCAGTTTCATTCTTCTGCAAATGGCTAGTCAGTTATCCCAGCACCATTTATTGAATAGGGAGTCCCTTCCACATTGCCTGTTATTGTCAACTTTGTCAAAGATCATATGGTTGTAGATGTGTGGCTTTATTTCTGGGTTCTCTATCCATTGGTCTATGCACCTGTTTTTGTGCCAGTACCATGCTATTTTAACTTCTGTAGCCTTATAGTTTGAATTCGGGTAGTGTGATGCCTCTAGCTTTGTTCTTTTTGTTTAGGATTGCTTTGGTTGTCCCCTTTTGCCTATTTTTAAACTGGGTTTTTGTGCTTTGGTTGTTGAATTGTTAGAGTTATTTATATATTCTGGATCCTGGCCTCCTTTTTAAAGCCGGCTGAAAGGCATCACCAACTGTGGTTTTGCCCTGGGGATTTTTCAAACTGTAGTAGGCTAGGATGGGGGACCTTTGTGAAGCTTTTTAGATAGTTCTCTTGCAAGTATGGCCCATTAACCACTCTCTCCAAAGAAATCCTTTCTCTCCAATCTTTTTTTTTTTTTTTTTTTTTCAGACAGGGTCTTGCTCTCTGTCACCCAGACTGGAGTGTGGTAGTATGATCTTGGCTCACAGCAGCCTCAACCTCCCAGGCTCAAGCGATCTTCCCACCTCAGCCTCCTGAGTAGCTGGGACCACAGGCTTGTCCCACCATGCTCGGCTAATTTTTTAATTTTTGTAGAGACAGGGTCTCGCTGTCCAGGCTCATCTTGAACTTCTGGGCTGAGGCAATCCTCCCACCTTGGCCTCCCAAAGTACTGGGATTATAGGCATGAGCCACCCTACTCAGACATCGTTTCCAGACTTTTTGATCTTCAACTCAATCTTTTATGACTTTGAGGGGGATAAAGGGACAAGAATAACAAAAAATGTTTTATCTGCTCCCTTTCCAGGTCCCACATAGTTAGGGTGACTAATTTATCATCCAAACCAGAAAACTTTTGAATGAAAGGAGGTACTGGGGCCGGGCGCAGTGGCTCATGCCTGTAATCCCAGCACTTTGGGAGGCCGAGCAGGGTGGATCACGAAGTCAGGAGATCAAGACTATCCTGGCTAACATGGGGAAACCCCGTCTCTACTAAAAATACAAAAAATTAGCCGGGCGTGGTGGCGGGCGCTTGTAGTCCCAGCTACTCCCGCGGCTGAGGCAGGAGAAGAGCGTGAACCCGAGAGGCGGAGATTGCAGTGAGTGGAGATCGCGCCACTGCCCACCAGCCTAGGTGACAGAGTGAAACTCTGTCTCGAAAGAAAGAAAGAAAGAAAGAAAGAAAGAAAGAAAGAAAGAAAGAAAGAAAGAAAGAAAGAAAGAAAGAAAGGAAGGAAGGAAGGAAGGAAGGAAGGAAGGAAGGAAGGAAGGAAGGAAGGAAGGAAGGAAGGAAGGAAGGAAGGAAGGAAGGAAGGGGCCAGGAGCTGTGGCTCACACCTGTAATCCTAGCACATTGGGAGGCTGAAGTGGGTTGATCACCTGAGGTCAGGAATTCAAAACCAGCCTGGCCAACATGGTGAACCCCCATCTCTACTAAAAATACAGAAAATTAGCCAGGTGTGGTGGTGGACGCCTATAATCCCAACTACTCGGGAGCCTGAGGCAGGAGAATCGCTTGAACCTGGGAGGTGGAGGTTGCAGTGAGTTGACATCCTGCTACCTCACATCAGCCTGGGCAACAAGAGTGAAACTCCACCTAAAAAAAAAAAGAAAAAGAAAAAGAAAAGAAAAAGAAAAGAGGCACTAAAATAATGAAAATAATATTATTGGAAGTTTTATTTATTAACTGATAGATTGACTTCATTTTGTCAGTGGGGTTGCCTATAATAAAATTCTCTTCAAACCCTACTTTCAAAAATACAGTGTCCTAAAAAATAAAAAATATCAAAACTCTGTATAGCAAGAATGTTTTCACATTGATTATCTAAACAAAAAAAATAACCTAAGCACACCCAGTTCTCCCGGTATAAATTCA
This sequence comes from Macaca fascicularis, assembly GCF_037993035.2. NCBI lineage: Eukaryota > Metazoa > Chordata > Mammalia > Primates > Cercopithecidae > Macaca > Macaca fascicularis. Next base: position 33,133,525 of record NC_088380.1, on the reverse strand, counting down.
TGATCCATAACCAATTCCTCTCAGCCGCACTCCTTCCCTCTCTCATGGCCCACGGGAACCTTCAGCTCTCCTTTACCACTTGGGAGCCGCAGGAAACTTAAGGGATAATTCCTGACTGTCTCTAACTAGTCTCACGAGGCCACCATCTCTTCTGTTCTCCTCACGTGGTGGTGGGTCACATCTGCCAGTCTGCCACCTTCTTAAAATTCTAGGTGAGACACAAAGAAGTCCATATTGCTCTTAGATCTGTGGACATAAAGAGGGGTTCTTATCACCCAGGCCCATGACAGTGAGGATTGGGGGTGTAGTGTATGGCCCTTATATTCTTCCTAACTCTTCAACTGCTTTATTCTTCTTGACTTGAAGGATTTTTTCTAGTTGGGGTGAGAAAGACTCAGGAAAAAAGGATTCCTGCCATTTGCAAATCCTTTCAAGTTTTCCATCTTAGGTTAAACTCTCAGCTCTAGAATTGGAAGCTGAGTCTACTCTGTCCATTTCTGGCTTTCTCCTGAGACCCACGGTATACCCATGTTCCCTGGTCTGAACAAGGTGGTCAAAGGAGAAAAAAAAACATCACTTTATTATTCAAGAATATACATACACACGTGTGTGTGTATATGTGTGATAATTATATTTATACATCAGCTTATTGAAGGAGTAGACACTTAGAAGGAAACACTCTATCTGGTCACTAGACCACCACTAATAATTAGGTGTTCTCTCCTCCATTATCCAATTCCTTGTCCCCCTGAATGCTAGCCAGCACCTCGGATAGATGGCAACTTTTCCGCCCAACTCTGCATTTCTAAATGATCTCAGCTTTGGTGCACCTGCCAATGGAAGGTTGAAATAATCTTCCACTGACCACAACTGCTGGGCATGGACATAAATAATAAAACAAGGAGCAATTCCTGATGAATTGCTGGGTTTCTTGTGTACCCCCCCTACTCCCGTCGTGTGGGAGCAACCTCATTTCCCGTTTCACAGTGTCATTCACCCCAGCCAACGCCATTACCCTTTTTTGCCTGCTCATGGCTAGGACAGAAACCATTACTGTGTCACCTATGGGAAGTATTCCTCCCTTAGAGAGTAAGACCACCAGCTGAGCATGATGGCTCACCCTGTAATCCCAGCACTTTGAGAGGGGAAGGTGAAGGATCGTGTGAGCCCAGGAGTTGGAGAGTAGCCTGGGCAATGTAGTAAGACCACATCTCTATTTTTTAACAAAAGTTTTTAAAAATTAAAAATAAATAAATAGGCCAGGTATGGTGGCGCATGCCTGTAATCCCAGCTACTCAGGAGGCTGAAGCAGGAAAATCACTTGAACCTAGGAGGCGGAGGTTCCAGTGAGCCGAGATTGTGCCACTGCCCTCCAACTTGGGTGACAGAGCGAGACTCCGTCTCAAAAAATAAAATAAAATAAAAGTAAAGTAAATAAATAAGTAAGAGAACAAACTAAATAAGACAGCAAAGCCCAGAGTTGCATACACAGGAAGCAAACATTTTATAATTGAGTACTGAGGTAAAACTTTGAAAGGCACCACCGCCAAATCCTGTATTTCCTGTACCTGTATTTCCTTCCAGGTATCAGATGCTTCAAGTTCCTAAATACATGATAAAACTAGTTAACTGTTAGCATGGTATCTCACTGTCTTTTACTTTCCTTGTGAAGTGAGTTCCTTAACTGAAGACTTATCTCCCTCAGACACTTGGACCATCATTTTATCTGCTGGGTCATACAGACCAATTGGTACCTCCTCTTCTTCTACAGTCTGGATGAGCTAGAGAGAATTCTCTTGTTCTGTACCCAAATAAGGCTAGCATAACTGGGTTCACCAAGTAAATGGGCTGAAGCAGGGCCCCAAATGTGTTCTCTGTTACCTCTAATATGCAAGGAGCCCTATCAATTGGAGAGGATTATCTATCGATATTTCAGTCCACTAGGTCCTCTCCTAGCATTTATTTTTCTTTCTGTTTTTACAGAGAGGGTCTTGTTCTGTCACCCAGCCTGGAGTGCAATGGTGCAATCACTGCCCACTGTAACCTTGAATTCTCCAGACCTAGTGACCCTCCCACCTCAGCCTCCTGAGTAGCTGGAAGTACAGGTGTGCACCACTACATCCAGCCAATATTTAAATTTTTTGTGGAGACAGGGTCTCACTATGTCGCCCAGGATAGTCTCAAATTCCTAGTTTCAAGTGACTCTCCCACCTTGGCCTCCCCAAAAACTGGGATTACAGGCATGAGCTATGGCGCCCAACCCTCCCCCAGAAGATTAACTGAAGTAGCAAGTCCTTGTATTTTCATAGGATTTGTTTCTCACCCGCTAGCATAAATGGGTCTAAGATATCTAGATCAACATCTGTGATACTGGTTACTTCTTATTCCCCAGGCCTTATATGTGTGCTGTATTCAATGTAGACCAGCCTTATGTCTTATGGGATGGTAAGATGGTCATGATCCCTACCAGACTCAATATATCCCCGAGGCAGCATGGTAAAAGTATATATGTCTGCTAGGTGAAAGCTAACTATTTCTGGAATACCCTTTATCAGAATGGGTAAAAAAACACACTTGCGCCGGGCGTGGTGGCTCACGCCTGTAATCCCAGCACTTTAGGAGGCTGAGGCGGGTGGATCATGAGGTCAGGAGATTGATATCATCCTGGTTAACACAGTGAAACCCCGTCTCTACTAAAAATACAAAAAATTTGGTGGCGGGCGCCTGTAGTCCCAGCTACTTGGGAGGCTGAGGCAGGAGAATGGTGTGAACCCTGGAGGCAGAGCTTGCAGTGAGCCGAGATTGCGCCACTGCACTCCAGCCTGGGTGACAGAGTGAGACTCTGTCTCAAAAAAAAAATACACTTGCTAGATCAGTTGCTGGTGCCTGGGACTGTGTTAATATGCTCCAAAATGGAAACCATGTCTTGGCCAGTCGCTGTAGGAGAAGTTATCAACTAATTAGGCTTACTTAATCCACTGTTGTTTCCAGAATCCATCTATCCTCATACTGGCCATTCTGAGGAACTTAGCTGTAGTTTCAAAATCTTTAACTATGGGGCTAATCTTCGTGATTCCCCTGGAGGTGTGGTATTGGTTTTGATTTATTATTCTGGTAGGGAGAAGAAACTTCAATGGTTCCCTCTTGGCTCTTCCAACGACAGTCATTCTTACTGTGTGTGTCGGAGAGCCACTACTGGGGACCTACCAATCCAACTCTGTGCTGTATTCAGGATCTGGAGAAATAATTACTGGGCTTTTCATAAATAGACCCAGGTTAAAATCCTACTTACCACTGATGACCATTAGATCCACCGTAATCAGGAACTACAGTAGATTTATGTATCTCATGTAAGTTCAGAGCCAATATTCACTATTCCCTGAAAAGTTTGTGTCTCTCCCTTGCCCCTGTACACAGCTATCCAGATAAATAGTTCCTCTGAGAAAGGCAAGCAGGAGGTTTCAAGTATGTAATTGAGCTGTTATATGGGTCCTTCCTTGTAGGCATTTGGTGTCCTCTCCATTCTGTGCATCTGGTTCTGTTACCAATCTCAGACCTGTGAATTGGAAGATAAGCTATGCCTACCACGGTGGTTCAAATCAGGCCTCTATTCACCAAGCTGGTTTGGTTTGAGTTAGTTATTCACATCACAGAAAACCTGCGCAGGTCATCTGTTGATCTCATTACCCCAGATGCCATAGCAGAGATCTTGGAGGATCAGACCCTTGTCAAATATTTTTCCCAAGCCTGCCCTAGAGCCTCATGTAACCGTGCCCAAGTTGCCTACGGTCATTAAATAATTGGCATCACTTATACTCTGCCACAGTTCACTCCAAGACACTTGCTGATAATAGAAAACAAGTTTCAACTTTGGCATTTGCCTACCAGCAATTCTAGCCTGCAGACTTCTGATATGTTTCTGATAAGCTGGCCCCTATTTAGGGGCCTAGCAGTGGCCAAGGGACCTTCTCCAAACTGCTTAGCCGCTGGAAACAATGAGGCCACTGTGGGCGGAGAGGAGTGCGGCAGCCTGCTGGCTCAGCCAAGTCCACCATGGTGGGACCTCGCCCAAAGCATGCCCTCCTGCTCTGTTCCCTCCCCGGAATTGTGAGAAGCAGGGACATCCTCCAAGCCCCCTCACCTCATCTGCCGGCCCAAACCAGCTGCACCTAGAGTGTCCTCAAGCTCTGCCCACATTGACATCCAGACTGCCATGACTCTCTAAGAAGCAGGGGCACGTGGGCCAGGCCGGAAAGGGTGGGGGTGATGAGACAGGACGTATGCCTGTGATCCTCTGCAGGGGAGACAGCAAGATCACAGGGGATTTCTGGTGTCAGTCCTGACACCCACAGGCAAGAAGAGCTTAAGAGATTGTGAGAGCAGTGACAGGCAGGGTCCCCTGCCCCCAGGCCTCCTTTCCCACACCCATTCCATAAAGTTGCTCCCTGAGGAGGTCTGGTGCTGGTGGCCTCGCCCTCTGGGGTTGGGACCCTGGCAGGCAGTGTGGTGCAAGGTGTGAGAACTGAATTTTGTAGTCAAGCAAACAGTGCCAATTACACCCTGCCCCTTCTGAACTATGGGATCTTGTCCTTTGTCCCTCTGAGCCCGTTTCCTCATCTGCAAAATGAAGATAATTTTATATAGTGACATAATAGTAATGAAACAGAACACCTAAGACACGCCAGCCCTCAACAAACCACCTCTGGCCCAGATGTCCTGTCTTTATCTCCTGCCATGGCACCCAAATATGTCAGCATTTGGTAAAGATGGGCTCTTCAATTTCAAAACCCAGTAAGAGTCTTCCAAGCTCTGTGAAGGAGATGCAGTCAGCAGGCAAGTGGGCAAGAAATGCATGTCAGATATTGATTGACATTCAGATATTGGTTGACTGATATTCAGCCTTCATATCCCCCTTTCCATACCCTTCTGTGTATTTTTTGGAGCCATTGGAATATTACATTTCCCAAATTCTCTCACCAGCTGGGTGCTGGATAGATAGGTTCTGCCACTGAAGGGAGACAGAAGGTAGGAAGAAGATGACCCCTAGCCTTCTCTGGCTCTGGCAGAAGCAGCCAATTGCAGACAAGAAATGAGCTGCAGCAGAATACCAGTTCCAATCGTGGCAGCAATCACAGCTCCTAGTCAGGCCACTTGTCATCTGGAGCAGCATAGCGGTGAGTGTGAACCCACAGGTGTCAGCCCGAGGTGGTGGGAGGTCCCTGATCTCTAGATAAACCCATGTCTCCATTTTGCAACTCCAGCCCTTACAAAACCTTTGTAACCAGTCCCCTGCATTCAATCCCTTTCTGCTTGAAATATCTAGAATGGTTTGTGTTTTTTGGACTGGACTCCTGATTGACACAACAGGCTTGAAAGAGCCAATCCAGAACTGTCTCCTAACGTTTTAGAATTCTTCTGTTTATATCAGTTGTTCCCAACTCAGGCTGCCTATTAGACTCATCTAGAAGCTTAAAAACACTGATGCCAGCTGGGCACAATGGCTCACGCCTGTAATCCAGGCACTTTGGGAGGCCAAAGTCGGAGGATTGCTTGAGTTCAGGAGTTCAAGACCAGCCTGGGCAACATGGCAACATGGCAAGACCCCATCTCTACTAAAAAGACAAAAAAATAGCTGGCATAGTGGTGTGCACCTGTGGTCCCAGCTACTCAGGAGGCTGAGGTGTGAGGATCACTTGAGCACAGGGGGCCGGAGGATGCAGTAAGCCAGGATCACACCACTGCACTCCAGTCTGGGCAACAGAGTGAGACCCTGTCTCTCTCTCTCTCTCTCTCTCACTCTCTCTCTCTCTCTCTCTCTCTCACACACACACACACACACACACACACACACACTACAAAAACAAAACAAACCCCAAAAACACCACATTGATGCCTATATGCTCTATACTTTCAGAGATTCTGGCTGAATTGCTCAGACACCAGAGCTTTTTAAACTCACCCAGGAGATTTCAATGTGCAGCCAGCTCTGAGATCCACTGCTCCATTTTTAAGCATTTTCTCTGAGACAGAGTCTTGCTCTGTCATCAGGCTGGAGTGCAGTGGCGCAATCATGGCTCACTGCAATCTCCGCCTCCTGGGCTCAAGCGATTCTCCTGCCTCAGTCTCCTGAGTAGCTGGGATTACAGGCGTGTGCCACCATGACCAGCTAATTTTTGTAGAGGTAGGGTTTCACCATATTGCCCAGGATGGTCTCAAATTCCTGGCCTCAAGTGATCTGCCTGCCCTGGCCTCCCAAAGTGCTGGGATTACAGGCATGAGCCACTGCACTCAGCCTGAGATCCACTGCTCTCTGTCATGCCAAGCTATTTCTGGCCTTTCCCTATTATCGAAAGTGGACCAGCAGTGGATCCAGGGCTACATCAGCCAACTGCAGCAAACTTAGAACAATTATTAAGCTATTATCAATGTAATGAGATTTCAGGTGATTTAATTTTCTTTCTTATACTTTTCTGAATTGTTTTAATGAACATTGTTTTAAATTATTTTGAAGGCTATTTTCACAAAGAAAAATGATCTTCCTGTCTTCTCTAGCATATAACTATACTCACATCACTAAATCTAGCCCAAGCTAAAACTATATTCCATGAGCCTAGTTTATACATCCTCAAAATTCATTCTTAGAAACATCATCAGGGCTTTTGAAAATGTAAATAAGCAACAGGTTACAGATATGTAGCAATAGTGTTCTCATTGTTGTGGTTGTGTTCTGGGTGAATGGAACCCCTGGGCTGCCCACTCGGAACTCTAAGCAATCTCATATTTAACCCAGCATGCTGCACAAATGATCATTTTCTATTATCATATCCTTGGTCATTTCACATCCTGCTCAATCCCACCCTGCTCCTCCCCAGGCCATATTGTATTTGGATTTAGGTTACTGGCATAGCAAAACGAGAAGTAGGTCATGAAGCAATTCATACTCCAAGGGAGGGACTGCCTCCTTAGGCAGAGGAGAGGCAATCCAACCCTTGTTAGGCAAGGGTTCTTCTTGAGGCAACCCTCTTGAAACTCAATCTTCCTAGTTTCAGAAGTCTTTGAGGACTGGGATTTGCTGTTGTTAACCTAACTGAGACCCGTGATTTCGGTTTCCAATTTAATCTAATCCAACGCTTCCCCACTTTTTTCATATCATGGCTCAGTGTAACCCATACTACCTCTAGATCACCACACCAAGCTGTGTACTCATAGCCAGAGACACCAAACTGTCACGCCTTCGGGCTGCTGGCCATGCCATTTCCTCTGGATGATATATTCTTAAGGTTAGGTAAGCCCTGGAAGCATATGGGTATTTATTATACACCACACACACACTTTGCTAGATTCCAGCACTACGTTAATCCCCAACCCGCGCCATCAGCTCTTAGTAGCCTGGCCCAATGTCATCTCCCTCACAAAGTTTTTTTTGTTTGTTTTTTGTTTTTGTCTTGTTTTGTTTTGTTTTTTGAGACAAAGTCTTGCTCTATCACTTAGGCTGGAGCACAGTGGTGTGATCTTGGCTCACCGCAACCTCCTCCTCCCCAGTTCAAGCAATTCTCCTTCCTCAGCCTCCCAAGTAGCTGGGATTACAGGCATGCATCACCATGCACAGCTAATTTTTGTATTTTTAGTAGAGATGGGGTTTCACCATGTCGGCCAGGCTGGTCTCAAGTTTCTGACCTCAAGTGGTCTGCCCATCTTGGCCTCCCAAAGTGCTGGGATTACAGGCATGAGCCACCAGGCCCAGTCCTCCTTCACAAATTTTTCCTGGACTTCGCCACAGATAAAATTAATGGTTTTCTCAATCTCTGTTCCAACACAGTTATTTACACATGAAATAAGCCCTTGACATTCATAAATTTAAAATTCCTCGTTCAGGCAATTCAAAAGTTAGTCTACAAAGTGAGTCTACGGGATGTGATCATTTGTCATTTTGCCAAAGCACAAATGGGAATCGTTCTCACTAAAGAGCTGGAGAAGAGTGAGTCTACTTCCTCTTGGAAGCCTTTCCTAATACTCCATCCTACTCAGCCTCAGATTGATAGCCCTCTGAATCAGCTGGGATACTCCCAACTCTGATGGAAAACGGGAATAACTACATTTAATTTCTCCACAACAAGGAGTCCAAGGTGGGTGGTTCCAGGGTTTGCTCAGCTCCTCAACAATGTCAGGGGTCTGGATCGGGACTTTTGCAAGCCTCTTGGCCAAGTGCACTTCATCACATGATACCAGTAGCTCTAAACAGCAGCTCCCCACATAACCTCATTTCAGGAGATAGAGACCAAAGACAGCCAAGAGTCCCGAGTGAAACCCTGCCTTCCAGCCTAAAACAGCCTGAAGGCTGAAAAACCTGTCTGCTGGTCGAGAATGAAGTCTGCTCTTTCCCAGCTGATTCTGAATAATGCCTGCTTGTGCACTGAGAGGATCGGGTGGAGCCTTGGGAAGTTCACACCGTTTTGCGGCGGGGAGGAGTCTGGCCTCTTCAGTGCCTGTGTGGTAACCTGGGATTCAGACTGTGAGGTGGGAGGTTGTTGGAAAGACCCCCTCTCACTTTGCTGAGGGTTTTTCTTTCTTTTTCCTTTTTGCCTAATAAATTCCATTTTCCTCACCCTTCCGTGTGTCCACAGGCCTAATCTTTCCTAGTTGTGTGACAAGAACCCAGTTTTAGCTGAACTAAGGATAAAGTTCTGCAACACAGGATGGGATGAAAAGATAGGCCTCCTTCCCATGTCACATTTTACCAAGAAGCAAAAAGTTAGCCTAAAACTCCATTGACTTTTCCTCTCATTTAATCAGTCAGAATTTGGTCATGTGCCTAACCCTAAACCAAATACTAGAACAGGTAAACCAAATCACCATGCTTGATTGCGATTAGTAATCTTCAGGCCAACAGCAACAGCATCACTTGGGAACTTGTTAGAAATGCAAATTCTTGGGGGCAGGCACGATAGCTTACACATGTAATCCCAGCACGGTGGGAGGCCAAGGCAGGTGGATCATTTGAGGCCAGGAGTTCAAGACCAACCCTGGCCAACATGGTGAAACTCCGTCTCTACTAAAAATACAAAAATTAGCTTGACATGGTGATGCACGCCTATGGTCCCAGCTGCTTGGGAGGCTGAGGCAGGAGAACTGCTTGAACCCAGGAGGCAGAGGTTGCAGTGAGCCAAGATTGCAAGGAGAGATTCTGTCTCAAAAAAAAAAAAAAAAAAAAAATGCAAATTCTTAGGCTTCACCTAGACCTACTGAATCAGAAACTCTGGGAGTGAGGCCCAGGATTCTGGGTTTCAACAAGCCCTCTAGGTGACTCATGCAAGCCAAAATTTGGAATCACTGGCTTAGATGTATCATAGTTAATCCTGAGCCTGGGGGAGGGACCTGAGCATCCTGCCTTTTAGAATAAAATCCAGATTCTATAAACTAAGAAGAAGAGAGTTATGCTGATGGGTAGATGGCACTCTCCTATTATTTCCATTTAAATAATCACAATTACATTTATTTACCAGTTGATTTTTCTTGCTGACTCCCTGACTCAACTGCATGCTTCCTGAGAGCACGAACTTTGTCTTTTATTATCATTTCTGGCCCTAGCACAATAGAAGGGGCTCAATCAATGCATGCTGGACAAAGGATACACGGTAAAGTAGTCTCTCCTTTCTAATTGCCCACCGCCTTAACAGCTGCTTCCTGCTGCTTTCCACTTAAAGAACATTTTCACATCAGTTCATGTCAGTGAGCTGAGAGCTGTCTCTACCAGGGGGTCTAAGAACAATGATTCCTTTGCATATGGGTGCAAGTGTAGACTCTGGCTTCCTGAATGCGTGTTGGACCTTTATGTGCATTCATTTCTATTCAAGGGTGTCCTTGGAGAGCACTGCTGTACAATGGCACAACTGAATACAATTGTTGAGCTGAGTTCTGGCTGCTGACTCCTGCCTGGCAATCTTTCTCAGAGGCAGCTGTGTACTCAGAGTCAAACATGACCTGGAAATAAGCCTCCAGGCTTCATCCGCAGCGAGAGCAGCATCGAGGCAACGGCAGATAGCTGCCCTCATTTTGTTCTGCCCAGCACAGTGACCTGGACAAGCCTCCCGGGCCTTCTGAAGGCACTTGTATTAGGTGCGAGGGACAGAAACCCAAACTCAAAGTGGTGAGAACAAAGAGGTGAGGGAAGACTTAGAGGCACATATACCTGCAAAGTCCTAGGGTAGGATCAGTTTCAGCTGTAGCCGGATCCAGATGCTCAATGTCCTCAGGAAACTCCTTTCTTCATTGCTCAAATGGATCTCTTCTAGTTGGCTTCATTCTCCCATAGGTTTTCACAGAATAAGCCAGGAACAGCTCCAGACTTACATACCATCCGCTTGGCATTTGCAGCAGAAAGCCCCTCTTTCACAACAGTGTCAGCAAAAGTCCCAGAGCTGACTCTCCTCATCCTAACTTAGGTCACATGAACATTCCAGGGCAATCAATGGCTGAGGCTGGCATAAGTGCCCAGCTTGGAGCAGGGGCATTGGGTAGGATGGAATCAGTCTCACCTGAACCACAGGGACTTACAGTGAAAAAGGTGTACCCCCCAGCCCTCCCCCGCCACCAAATCATAGTGCTGTTACCAGAGGAGCGGGGAACGGCTGCAGAACAGGCAAAACCCACAGATGTCCCATCTAACCACTGTTCCTTCTTTTGGGTCCTTGAGTAGCACTTCATAAAAAAGGGCACCCACATACATGCAGAGCTAGGTATCATTTTCCAAAACAGGGAAGGAAATAAAGTGCCTCCTAGAGACAAACAGTGCAGACTGTCTTTCTCACTGGCTTGAAATAGCTCCCAGCGCTACAGAGCAGGGCTGAGGGACGGCACCAGCAGCCTCACTCTCGGTGTAATTTAATCCTCCGGAGCATCTGCCCTGAACATTCAGCTCCACGAACACCCACTCCCCCGCCCTCTGCTGTGGTCCACCCCCTCCCTCCCATGGTTTCTTGGCCTGCTTTACTGTCTTTTTGTAATCATCAGCTAACATCTGCTACATTTTATTCGTGGCAGGAAGGATTTTTTTTTCTCCTTTACCCTTCTTCCTCCTGGGGTTGAATGCAAAATAGACTAGAATAACAAAATGAGGCAGACAGGCTTCTTAACATAATAACCTAAAAATGTGTGAAGCTGGGAAGTGTCCAATGTTTGGATCCCTCCCTCTGCGACTCCCTGAGAGCAGGCCCTCTTTTTCCAGCACTCTCCTGGCTCAAAGCCCTGGATCCATCCAGGAAAGAACAGGATGAAGCTGAGGGACTGGCAATTTAAATTGAGGAAAAAGGGCAAGGGGTTAAGAGAAGGCAGAGCACCGTAAGAGGCAGAGATCAGGAATTCAAGGAATCAGGATCTCAGCTCATTGCAACCTCTGCCTGCCAGATTCAAGCAATTCTCCTGCCTCAACCTCCCAAGTAGCTGGAACTACAAGCATGCGCCACCATGCCCTGCCAATTTTTGTATTTTTAGTAGAGATGGGGTTTCACCATGTTGGTGAAACCTCCAACTCTTGACCTTGTGATCCGCCGGCCTCAGTCTCTCAAAGCGGTGGGACCACAGGCATGAGCCACCGTGCCCAGGCAGATCCAGCCTATCTTAGCCAGAAAAAAACAACATGGTTTTTCTTTCTTTCTTTCTTTCTTTCTTTCTTTCTTTTTTTTTTTTTGAGACGGAGTCTCGCTCTGTCGCCCAGGCTGGAGTGCAGTGGCACGACCTTGGCTCACTGCAAGCTCCGCCTCCTGGGTTCACACCATTCTCCTGCCTCAGCCTCCTGAGTAGCTGGGACTACAGGCGCCCACCACCGCACCCAGCTAATTTTTTGTATTTTTAGTAGAGACGGGGTTTCACCGTGTTAGCCACAATGGTCTCGATCTCCTGACCTCGTGATCCGCCCATCTTGGCCTCCCAAAGTGCTGGGATTACAGGTGTGAGCCACCGCACCCGGCCCCTTTTTGTTTTTGTTTTTGTTTTTGTTTTTTGAGATGAAGTCTCACTCTGTTGTCCAAGCTGGAGTACAGTGGTGCAATCTTGGCTTACTGCAACCTCCATCTCCCAGGTTCAAACAATTCTCCTGCCTCAGCCTCCGGAGTAGCTGGGACTACAGGCACGCGCCACCATGCCCAGCTAATTTTTGTATTTTTAGTAGAGACGGGGTTTCTCTATGTTGGCCACACTGGTCTTGAACTCCTGACCTTGTGATCCATCCACCTTGGCCTCCCAAAGCCCTGGGATTACAGGCGTGAGCCACCACGCCCGGCCCACACAGTGGTTTTGCAAAGTCTTTTTAGCCCATAACCTTCAGTCATGTGAAACTGCTGTCTGGAATTTTTATTCTCCTGTGACCATGCTGTATTATTCCTGTCTCAGGACCACCCACAAATCTCCAGCTGCTTTGTGGACCCTCTCATGGACATCCTTTCAGACTCGGTGTCTGTACTCCATCAGCAAATCCATGTGTGCCACAGATCAGACAACTACTTTTCTTCCAACACAGGGGTAAACCTATGGGATTATAGATTTATTTATTTTAAAAGCATTTGACTAGTAAATTGCAAAGCATAATATATCATGAGAAGGATATTTTGCTGATTTCAAAATTCTCTATTGAATGTATTTCTCAAGTGAATGTATTTGTTCTCCTCTACTGAACCTGTAAAACTCCCCTACATGTGAATACTACGAGTCCTTTTCAAGGAACTCACTCTGTCTTCTCATCAGTTAAGTGAAAGCTGACTTCTCTATTTCTTGGTTTCTTCCAATGGAACCCTTCTTTTCTTCCTACAGACCCCAAAGACTCATTTGGTTTTCTTCTCCCTTGGCCCCATCACTATTTCTACTTTCTGTGTCTTTTGTGTCTGTATTGGTCAGGATTATTAGTGGCAGACAAGAACCCTCTCTAACTAGTTTAAACACAAAGAGATTAATTCAAAGGTATTAGGTAATCTAATGCTTTTTTTTTTTTTTCAAGATGGAGTATTGCCCTGTAGCCCAGGCTGGAGTACAATGGCACAGTCTTGACTTGCTGCAACCTCTGCCTCCTGGGTTCAAGCAATTCATCTGCCTCAGTCTCCTGAGTAGCTGGGATTACAGGTGTGTGCCACCACACCCGGCTAATTTTTGGTGTTTTTTTTGTTTGTTTTTTTTTTGAGACGGAGTCTCGCTCTGTTACCCAGATTGGAGTGCAGTGGTGTGATCTCCATTCACTGCAAGCTCCGCTGCCTCCCAGGTTCACGCCATTCTCCTGCCTCAGCCTCCCTAGAAGAGCTGGGACTACAGGCGCCCACCACCACGCCCGGCTAATTTTTTCGTATTTTTAGTAGAGACGGGGTTTCACCGTGTTGGCCACGCTGGTCTCGATCTCCTGACCTCAAGTAATCTGCCCACCTCTGCTTCCCAAAGTGCTGGCATTACAGATGTGAGCCACCGTGCCCAGCCTGCTAATGCATTTTTGAGAGGACTAAGGGACCAGCTTTGAACTAGGGAACCACCCTGGTAGGATCTTCTAACAAGAACCTCACTATTGCCACTACATGCCTCTTGGCATCTCTGACCAGGATTCTCTTTATAATCCCAGCGCATGGTAGTCACATTGTAGACATCTTACAATTTCCACCAGATGGAGTCTTATTCTAATACACTGGTATACTAATGATTGATATATTAGAGTGGAAGGGAGGTATCAAGGTAAGGGACTTCAGAGGCCTGAGAGTGGAGGAAATTGCTGCCTTTAAAATACAAGGAGTTCATGTATTTTACAGATGGAATTGAGGTGCTTCAGGCAAAATTAGGTGTCTTTTTCTAATTAATACAAAGATGCTGTACAGGTTAGCCGTAACCATACCCATGAAACCAGAAATGAAACAATAGAGACTTTACCACACCTGTGTCAGAAAAAATAAAACCTCCCCTAGGGGTGCTTTCAGAAGATGCTGCCTTCGACCCCTCAGCCAGGGTCTCACACTTCTACCTTGAAGTCTCACCCAGTGGGTGTTCTGATGGAGTAGGGTCTCCTGAGGAAGCCTAACTACCAAGGAGTCTAGTACTTATAGGCTTCTGCTGTCCAGCCCCTGCATATGGGAATTCATGGAATGACGTTCTGCAAACCAATCTGCAGTCACAATCTCAGATTTGCAGTGAAGCAAGCACATCATGCCCCTGCTCTCCACTTTTCGCAGCCTCTGAAAAACACCACTCAGCCTCTGATCTTTAAAAGGTTCTGCTGATCCCTGTGGCGTAAATCTGAGAAGCTACGCAGGAGAGAGAAATTCTGGAATCAGCAAAAATGTCCCTTTTTACAATGCATTATGTTTTGCAATTTACTATTGAATGTTGTATTCTATTTACAAAGCTGCTGAAAATCTCAAAAAGTTTTCTCTTGATATATTTCTTTAGTATATTGAAATGCAAATGAGCTCCGCTTCAACTAGGTAATCTGAGCACACACATGAATAATTACCACTCCCACCACCCGATGCCTCATTAAAATGACTGTAAAGGAGGAGAATGCAAAGGAGGTGTCAACAGCTAAGGGTTTCAGGGGCCTGAGAGTGGAGGATGTCCCCACCTTTAAAATACAGAGTGTGCCTGACCCAGGGAAGAAAGTGGGCAGCCCCTCAGAGAGTCTGTGTCAAGCGGCCAAGCTGTCCACAGATAGCAGCTGCTGGGTCCGCTGGCTTGCCCCACTTTCCCAAATAGATGTCATTTACTACTCAGAACACAGCAGACAGCATGACCCCAATGTTCGCATCAGTTCTGCTTGCCCTCAAGCCTCATGGGGGCAATACCAGTGCTGGTCAGGTGAATACTGCCCCTGAGGAACACTGAGTTCATGAAACCCCCAGTTTTCCAAGGGAACCGCTAGCACACCTGCCCCAACTTTGCCCCAGAGGAAGACACTATCTTTTTTTTTTTTTTTTTTTTTTGAGACATAGTCTTGCTCTGTTGCCTAGGCTGGAGTGCAGTGGTGAAATCTCGGCTCACTTTGCAAGCTCTGCCTCCTGGGTTCACGCCATTCTCCTGCCTCAGCCTCCAGTAGCTGGTACTGTAGTCACCCGCCACCACGCCCGGCTAATTTTTGTATTTTTAGTAGAGATGGGGTTTCACCATATTGGCCAGGCTGGTCTCGAACTCCTGACCTCAGGTGATCCACCTGCCTCTGCCTCCCAAAGTGTTGGGATTATAGGTGTGAGCCACCGTGACTGGCTGACACTGTCTTTATCACAGTGATATGGCTCTGAATAGTGGAGGAACACCAGAATTCTTGGTCCTCATGTCGGTTTAGATAAAAGTACATGGACACAGGTGGAGTGGTTTTAAGGAGTGGAGAGTTTAATAGGCAAGAAGGAAAGGAGACGACAGAAGGAAGAAGCTCCCTGTACAGAGACAAAGGGGGAGGGGCTCCAAAGCCAAAAGAGGAGGTCTCCACCTGCCAGGGATACCAGCCAGGTATATAAGCAAAGGCTAGAGGAGGCGGTGTTGGATTTGCATAGGGCTTAGGGGATTGGTTTGACTAGGCATGTCATTCATGTAGCCTGAGAAAAAGCTGGCCTTCCCACCCCAGCCTTTTAATATGCAAATATAGGGCACCAAGATGTTCTACACATGCGGGGATATGTTGGGGCAGCCATGTTGCCAGGAACCTGTGGAGAAAGGGCAAGAAGGTGGAAGGAATCTCCATGTTTGGGTGGACCCAGTTTCTAATGGCTTGCATTGCATATCAAAGGTAGCTGGCCTGGCTCTAACAGCCAGGGCTTTACAAGAAACTTTTCCGGAGACGCTTTAAAAAGTGAAAACTTCCCAAGGACCCCTTTTCCTACAACAACAGAGGTCAGGAAACAAAACTGTCCTCTGACCCAGAGGGAGACACGTCTCTGGCTTCCAAAGATGTCTGCTAAACAAACAATCTTTAAAAGATTATCTGGGCCGGGCGCGGTGGCTCAAGCCTGTAATCCCAGCACTTTGGGAGGCCGAGATGGGCGGATCACGAGGTCAGGAGATCGAGACCATCCTGGCTAACACAGTGAAACCCCGTCTCTACTAAGAAATACAAAAAATAGCCGGGCGAGGTGGCAGCACCTGTAGTTCCAGCTACTCGGGAGGCTGAGGCCGGAGAATGGCGTGAACCCAGGAGGCGGAGCTTGCAGTGAGCTGAGATCTGGCCACTGCACTCCAGCCTGGGCTACAGAGCGAGACTCCGTCTCAAAAAAAAAAAAAAAAAAAAAAAAGATTATCTGGCCGAAAGTTGCCATAAAACGTGTCAAACACCAAGAGAAAGGCCTCCCAACATTCTGTAGGTAGGAGAGGCAGATGGTGAAGTGAAGTGGAAAACAAAGAGTTCAATGAAACATCTGTGGGCCGGGCACAGTGGCTCACGCCTGTAATCCCAACACTTTGGGAGGCCAAGGCAAGTAGATCACTTGAGGTCAGGAGTTGGAGACCAGCCTGACCAATGAGGTGAAATCTCGTCTCTGCTAAGAAAATACAAAAATTAGCTGGGCACTGTGGCAGGTGCCTGTAATCCCAGCTACTCAGGAGGCTGAGGCAGGAGAATTGCTTGAACCCTGGAGGTTGCAATGAGCCGAGATCGTGCCACTGCCCTCCAACTGAGTGACAGAGTGAGACTCTGTCTCAAAAAAAAAAAAAAAAAAAAAAAAAAAAAAAAAAAAAAAGAGAGAAAGGAAAAGAAAGGTCTGTGTAAGAGGGAAAATGTCTAGATAGCCAGTGCTCCGGTCCTAGGTGCGTGGATAGGGAAGTCATAAGCTAGTACCTTTCCACCCTCTCAAACTCCAAGACCAATGTAGGGGGATTCCACCCCATGAATTTCAGGTTACAGCTTCCTTTTCTGGGGCTTATTGAAGTCACAGGGTGTTATGAAGTGTGGGTTAACCTTACAGGAAAAGTAATATAGGGGCTGAGCAAAGGTTTGGAGATGGATAGGAGTCACTAGATTGCACTGACATTGAAGGAGATGCTGGCTACTATTAAAGAGATGGTTCTCAAGGGATGTCAGTGGGAAGCAGAGCCAGCCGAGCCCCTGGGGGCAGGTAAGGACCCGTAAGGACCACTGATCTGCAGATAACAACTCAGCTCCCACCCAGTTCCTGGGTTCTTGAACAAAACCCTTTAAAGAAAAGTCCCTTATTCCTGTCCAGGTGGTCCCTTCAGGTCAGGCCCTCTCTCAGAGAAACCTCTAAACCTTCATCCCTACTCCCATCCTCCCCTGGAGATGTTCACCTTTTAGAATCCAGCTCTACAGACAAAGCATGGAGGAGTCAACTATGGATACAGAACAGAATGTAAAGCTTTATCAGCCTGACAAGGTGAAAGTGAAACGACAGATGGCAGAAATTGGGAAGTAAAAGATGGACAGAAGTGTTTAATGGAAAGGTAAGCTTTCTTTCTGTTTCAATAGAGGGAGAAGAAGATACTCCTTGAAATTACTAGAACAGGAGAGATTCCAGTCCATTACTTACTGTTAGAAACCAGTAGAGGAACTAAAAATAATGATACAGCTCTACTGGGGCAGGAGTGTGAACAAGTTAAATCCTTATCTTTCACAACAGGAAGTCAAGAGATAATGTCTAAAGATGATAAACCAGGAAACAGCAAGCAGTGTGTGTATTTAGACACACAGGTAATTACTAAAAACTGAAACCAAACCTCTGGGTGGCAGACTGGGCACAGGGATAGGTGGATGCCTCTGTAGAATTTAATTTTGTGTGTGTGTGTGTGTCTCTCCACCTTTTCTATTGGGTTCCACGAATAAAAGGTTCTTTTTGTTGTTGTTGTTTGTTTTGTTATTGTTGTTTGTTTGTTTGTTTGAGATGGAGTATCACTCTGTTGCCCTGGCTGGTGTGCACTGGTGCAATCTCGGTTCACTGCAACATCTGTCTCCCGGGTTCAAGAGATTCTCATGCCTCAGCCACCCCAGTAGCTAGGATCACAGGTGCATGACACCACGCCCAGCTAATTTTTGTATTTTTAGTAGGGATGAGGTTTTGCTATGTTGGCCAGGCTGGTTTGAACCCCTGGCCTCAAGTGATCCACCCGCTTTGGCTCCCCAAAGTGCTGGGATTACAGGTGTGAGCCACCGCACCCAGCCTGTTTGTTTTTGAGACGGGGGTCTCATCATGTCACCCAGGTGGGAATACGGTGGTGCAATCACAGCTCACTGCAGCCTCAAACTCCTGAGCTCACACACTCTTCCCACCTCAGCCTCCCAATTAGCTGGGACTACAGGCACACTCTGCCATACCCAGCTAGCTTTTTTTTTTTTTTTTTCCTGTAGAGATTGGGGGCAGGTGGCAGTCCCGCTTTGTTGCCCAGGCTGGTCTCTAACTCCTAGCCTCAAGGAATCTTCCTGTCTCCCAGAGTGCTGGATTACAGGCATGGCACCATGCCCAGCCAATAAAAAGCTTCTCAAGCTTCTTTTCTTCTCTTTATTCCCAGAAAAACCCATCAATCTAGTTCCTTCTTCCCCCAAAAGCACTAATTTTAAGGGTGTTCACCAAAATTAGGGACATTCAGTGTATCAAACTGTGTAGGGAAAAACTCTCCTGAAACCATGTTTTTCCTCTACTCTCACACAACAATCATCAACACAGAAGATTTCTGTGACCAAATGTGTCGGGGTTTCTCCCCACATACCAAGCAACGGACACCAGGGAGGGTCCTCTAATTCAGTTCCAACCGTATCTGCCCAGAGATGGTGTCAGATCCCACAAGTTGAGGACTCAGTCCCTAAGACTGCCCCCCTGAACCCCCCCACACACACCAGTTGCAAGGTCGGCCCTCCAGAACCTCTTACTGACCCCCTTCAAGTTGGGGTTCCCATGACCCCCCTCTATGGGTTCAATAAATTTGCTGGAGTGACTTACAGAACTCAGAGAAACACATTTACTGGTTTATTATAAAGGATATAGTAAAGGATACAGGAGAAGAGATGCATAGGGCGAGGTGTGGGGGAAGCAGCACAGAGTTTCCATGCCCTCCCTGGGCACCACCCTCCAGGAACCTCCAGGAGCTCAGATACCCAGAAACTCACTGATCCATGTCCTCTTGGGTTTTTATGGAAGCTTCATGACATCAACATTCCTTCCCCCATGGTATAGGGTGGGAGCCCTCTCATGGGAGAGTCTTAAGATCCACCTCCTGATCAGGCCGGGTGCGGTGGCTCACGTCTGTAATCCCAGTACTTTTTGAGGCAGAGGTGGGCAGATCACTTGAGGTCAGGAGTTCGAGACCAACGTGGCCAACATGATGAAACCCCCATCTCTACTAAACATACAAAAATTAGCCGGGGCATGATGGTGCATGCCTGTAATCCCAGCTACTTGGGAGGCTGAGGCAGGAGAATCACTTGAACCCAAGAAGCAGAGGTTGTAGTGAGCTGAGATTGCACCACTGCACTCCAGAAAGGGTGACAGAGTGAGACCTTGTCTCAAAAATAATAACAATAATGATGAGGGGGGAAGGGGTTAAATATCTGAAACAGTCCGACAGTGCCTGATAGGTGGGGGAAATTCATTAAATATTGATCCAGCACATGAACAAGAGGAACAATGTTCTATTCAAGCTGGAAGTCCTTGATACCCTTGTTACTCTTATTCAATTCACCACCTACTCCTATTGATTGTACATTTTTCCTCTCTCTTGAATCAGCCCTTTTCTATCTCCAAGGCTTCTTCCCTGTTCCAGTTGCCATTATGTCTCACTTGGACCATGCACTAGCCCATGGCCAGAATTTCTGTGGGCCTGACCTAAACAGCTTCCTCAACCCCTAGACTAAGGCGGAACAAAACTCAGGAGACAAAAAAAGGAGAGCCGGGGACCTACAGAACAGCATACGAGTTCATTTTTTTTTTTTTTTTTCCTTTTTGAGACGGAGTCTCGCTCTGTCGCCCAGGCTGGAGTGCAGTGGCCGGATCTCAGCTCACTGCAAGCTCCACCTCCCGGGTTTACGCCATTCTCCTGCCTCAGCCTCCCGAGTAGCTGGGACTACAGGCGCCCGCCACCTCGCCCAACTAGTTTTTTGTATTTTTTTTTAGTAGATACGGGGTTTCACCGTGTTAGCCAGGATGGTCTTGATCTCCTGACCTCGTGATCCGTCCGTCTCGGCCTCCCAAAGTGCTGGGATTACAGGTTTGAGCCACCGCGCCCGGCCGAGTTCATTACAACTAACAAATTTAAAACAACAAAACAACAACAACAAAAACCCTGTCTTCCACACTAACCATATTGCATGACTTCATCTAGCATGAAGTTAATCCAGGAAAGGGGCTGTTTCATGTCAAAAACAGGAAGACGGGCTCTGAGGCACTTTCGAGAGAGCTCTAATCTTCCTGGATTTTCAGTGTCAGAAATCAGAGGCAGGAAAAAAATCTGTGAAAGAAAGCTGAGGGGAGAAGCATAAGATCCAAGATGGAAACTTTGAGCTCGGACTAACAGATCTTCCAAAGAACCCTACAATTTACAAGATATTATCAATTCTCCCGAGTAGGAGCCCAGTAGGTTTCATGGGTGTGTGACCTGCACATTTGCACGTTCCTGTACAGAGAAGGGCACTGCACTTAGTTAACACTTTACAGTCAATATCCTGAAATTCTTAATAATTTTTGAATAAGGTCCCAAACCTTTTTATTTTGCACTGAGCCCTGAAAATTATGTAGCTAGTCCTGGCAAAGAACTTACTGTGTGGAACCTGGAAAACAGAAGTTTTAGGTAGTTATTTAGTGTTTTCATTTTATGTAAAGTTAATTTCTTTTTTGAAGGAGAGGCTTTCTTCCCCTTCTCAAATCACATTGATTTTCTTTCTTTTTTTTTTTTTTTTTTTATCTTTGAGACGGAGTCTCGCTCTATAGCCCAGGCTGGAGTGCAGTGGGGTGATCTTGACACACTACATCCTCAGCCTCCCAGGCCCCAGTTCAAGCAATTCTCTGGCCTCAGCCTCCCGAATAGCTGGGATTACAGGACTGCACCACCATGCCCAGCTAATTTTTGTATTTTTAGTGGAGACGGGGTTTCGCCATGTTGGCCAGGCTAGTCTGGAACTCCTGACCTCATGATCCTCCCGCCTTGGCCTCCCAAAGTGCTGGGATTACAGGTGTGAGCCACCGAGCCTGGCCTAATCACATTAATTTCACACTGGAGAATAAATTAGAGGAAAGCCGGCATGGATGAGTGTCCTGCCCAGATCCCCCGGACACTTGTGGCTACACTCTGAAGGCGGTTCACCTCCGACACCCACAAATTCTCTCAGACTCTTATCTGGCCACAGGAAGCTGCTTGGCCTGCAGCTGGAGCAATCCTGAAGTGCTGGAGAGTGAATGCCTGTAGAAGCAACCTTTGGCCAACAGAGAGTTGGTGGTTATGGATCTCAAAGTCCTCGACTCTCAGGAAGGATGATGTTCGGGATCATTCTGAGGCATGCCCTGCCCAATTCCCAGTGCTCTCCCCAGGAGTGAGCGCCAGCTGCCCGTGGGAGAAAGGTGCTTGCTCACTCATGTGCACACTTCACTGGCTTCCCTTACCTCCCCATCTTATTCTCCATTCCCTATGGAGAATAAGTTTCCCGCAATTATCTCCTGAATCAACGATTCATACTTGCACTCAAATCCTCATTTCAGGACACTTCAGCGGGAACCTGAATAAAGACAAGTCATTTCATCAAAGTCCAGGGCAGGGTCAAAGAGTGACGTGAATGACAAGCTGTATACACCTCAGGACTACTTTCTCTTCAGCTGGCATCTGAGCTGGCAAACAGAGTGCCAAAGATACACACGAGGATTCAAGTAGGTGAGGGGATGTATCCTTAGCTCCTCTCTGAGGTGTAGCCATATAGAGGTGGGAACATGCAGGGCAGTTGGGAGCTACGGATTCACTGCCTCTCATACCACTCAGTGAGGGAGAGGCCTCATCAATGCTCAGGGATCTATCTCCTACCATGTATGGAAATTCTTTTTTTTTTTTTTCTTTTGAGACAGTCTCACTCTGTCACCCTGGCTGGAATGTAGTGGCATGATCTCAGCTCACTGCAACATCCACCTCCTGGGTTCAAGAGATTCTCATGCCTCAGCCTCCTGAGTAGCTGCGATTACAGGTGTGCACCACCACGCCTGGCTAATTTTTTTTTTTTTTTTTTTGAGATGGGAGTTTCACTCTGTCACCCAGGCTGGAGTGCAGTGGCACGAGCCCAGCTCATTGTAACCTCTACCTCCTGGGTTCAAGCAATTCTCCTGCCTCAGCCTGCTGAGTAGCTGGGGCTACAGGCATGTGCCACCATGCCCAGCTAATTTTTTTGTATTTTTAGTAGAGACAGGGTTTTACCATATTGGCCAGGCTGGTCTTGAACTCCTTACTTTGTGATCCGCCCGCCTCGGCCTCCCAAAGTGCTGGGATTACAGGCGTGAGCCACTGCGCCCAGCCAATTTTTGTATTTTTAGTAGAGGCAGGGTTTCACCATGTTGGCCAGGATGATCTCAAACTCCTGGCCTCAGGCAATCCACGCGCCTCGGCCTCCCAAAGTGCTAAGATTACAGGCATGAGCCACCGCGCCCAGCCAGGTATGGAAAGTCTTGCTGTGCTATCATTACATTACGTTCGGCAAGTGACAGAAAATCAAGCACGTGGCTTAAACAGGTAGGAAGTAAATTTGCCTTTTACATAGCAGATTGGTGATCGAGGCTTGCTGTAGCACTCCAAGTTTTGCTTTACTATGTATGACCTCCATTCCCAAAGTCTCCTCATTCTCCAAAATGACTGCCCATAGTCCAGTCATCTCATCCATGCTCCAGACAGCAGGAAGAAGAAAATAAGGAAGAAAAGCCCAGCCTTGGCCTTTAAGGTCCCATAATAAATGTTATATATATATTCTCCACTGCCTATATCCCAGTGACCAGACTCTAGACTCGTGACTCTACCAAGCGGCAAAGAAGTATGGGAATTGTATTCATTATTCTGGATGTGTGCCCAGCTAAAAATTGAGTGTTCTAAGCCAGGCACAGTGGTGCATACATATAGTCCAAACTACTTGGAAGGCTGAGGCAGGAGGATCCCTTGAGCCCAGAAGTTCGAGTCCAGCCTGAGCAACATAGCAAAATCCTGTCTCTAAAAAAGTAATAATAATATCTAGAGAAGAAGAGAACAGACACTGGGGGCAACTAGCAGACTCCACCACCCCATCCTCAAATAATTTCTTATGACTTAGGATGGCCCAGGAAGAACAGTATAATTCCTGCTTGTCCCAGAAAGGTGCTGATATGCCCACAGAAGTGACTGGCTCTCATGGAGCCCGGTAAACTGAAATGTGGTAGGCAGACAACTGCAAACAGATGGATGTCTCAAGACATGCCAACCTGAATAGATAATGAACCAGGTCCAGGAATCATCTACTGCCATGGCATATGTGAGTCCTCCTACCACCTCCGTAGGTGGAACCCAGGGAAAGAAAGGGATACCAAATTGACTCAGAACGTGCTTGCACTCCCTTAGTGAAATGAGGATTATGGTGGCCATTAGGGCTGTTCACAAATGTTCTGACTCTTCTCCTTCTGGGTAGATGGTAGGATTTGCATTTCTCTGCCCGCTTGAAGTTAGATGTGGCCATGTGATATACTTTAGTCAATGACCCATGAGCAGAAGTGAGATGTGTCCTGTCCAGGTTGAAGATTAAGAGCCTGTGAAAGTTAATTTTATGTGTCAACTTGGCAAGGCCATGGTACCTAGTTTTTGGTCAAACATCAGTCTGGATGTTGCTGTGAAGGTATTTTGTCCTTGTTCTATTTCTTTTGCTTTATTTCCTATTTATTACCTTTGCCTCCCCCAAATCAATGCTGTCAAGGCATTCGGATGCCTTCCTTAACATTTAAATCTGTAGATGTGGACTTTGAGTAAAGTAGATTACTCCCCATAATGTGGGTGAGTCTTATCCAGTCAGTTAAACAGATTAAGAGAAAAAGACTGAGGCATCCTGGGGAAGAAATTCAGCCCCCAGACTGTCTTTGGACTATGACCACATCAACTCTTCCCTTGGTCTCCAGCCCGTCATCTTGCCCTGAAGATTTTAGACTTGCCAGCCCTGACATTGGCGTGAGCCAATGAAGTCTCTCCCTCTGACTCACTGTCTCTCTCCCTTTGTGTCTCTCTTTCTCTCTCTTCATGTCTCTCTGTCTCTGCCACTCTCTCTCTCATCATGTTCATTTTTTTTTTTTGAGACAGGATCTTACTATATTGCCCAGGTTGGAGATATGTATATGTATATGTAGATAGATAGATAGATAGGTAGGTAGGTAGATAGATAGATAGATAGATAGATAGATAGATAGATAGATAGATAGACAGAGAGAGACATGAAGAGAAATATAGATAGAGACACAAAGTGAGCATGCGTACAATTCCAGTAAACACACTGCGCATTCCGACAGCCCACCCCAAAGGAAGAATCGGGGGAGAAGTAACGCAAGACCACAGAAGTATGCCAACATATAAAACCCCAAGTCAAAAGGTCAAACCACACATTTGATCCCTCAAGTCCCCTGCTTGACTCTCTTTGAAGTGTACTTTCCTTCCTTTCATTCCTGCTCTAAAGCTTTTTAACAAACTCACTCCTGCTCTAACACTTGCCTCGGTCTCTCCTTCTGCCTTATGCCCCTTGGTCAAATTCTTTCTTCTGGGGAGGCAAGAATTGAGGTTGCTGCAGACCCCCACATTCGCCACGGTTAATAGGCTGAAGTGTTCCTCCTGCCTTGGCTTCCCAAAGTGCTGGGATTACAGGCATGAGCCACGACACCCAGCCTAGAATTAATATTCTGTTCCCATTCTTCTACCCCTTAAGCTTCCCCAGGCTCTAAAATTACCTCTTTTTCTCAATTCAACAACAACGCTTCATTTGCTTCTTAGGGTAAGAGATCACAACTATCTAATGAGAGGTAATAAGCAAATCTTCTCCAAGGTCTGAACAAGAGCTCCATTTTCCCAAGGGGACTTGCACTTAAAAAGAAGATTTAAAAACAAAACAAAAATCCCACACAAATCAAGCTGTATTTGGTGAAACTCTAGGAAGTGCAATTAAGGAGTTTTCCTGCACTATGGAAAGTAATTTTTCAGAGGTGCTCTGCAGATAGAATCAACACTGTTGGACATTGTACTTGGGGTTGCCGGGTGTTTCTAAGTGGCAGAGAACAGGGAATCCTCACATTCTCTTCTGGAGTTCCCATTTCTCCATCCAGATGGCTCCCAGTGGTGCTGAGTCCAGCTTCTGTAGCTCCCAGTGAGGCTGAGTCCAGCTTCTGTAGCTTCACAGCCTCTGTTCCTCCTCAGGCCCAGCTACTGGCTGTTTTGTTTTCCACAGGGCAGCTTCCTGGGATATGTGACCTTTGTCTCAGGGTAAGGTCCTGAATCCTGGTGCAGAAATATTATCCCTGGGTGTCACATCTCCCCTCTTGCCTCACCCCAGGAGGCTTACCTCTAATCTCAAATGTAATGTATAGCCATAAGAAGTCAACTAGGGGACCAGGTGTGGTGGCTCATGTCTGTAATCCTAGCAGTTTGGGAGGCCAAGGCAGGTGGCTCACTTGAGGCCAGGAGTTTGAGACCAGCCTGGGCAACAAAGTGAAACCCCGTCTCTACTAAAAATACAAAAATTAGCCAGGCATGGTGGTGCCCACCTGTAATCCCAGCTACTGGTAGGCTGAGGTGGGAGGATCACTTGAGCTCAGGAGGTAGAAGTTAGCTGAGCTGGGATCATGCCACTGTACTCCAGCCTGGGCAACAGAGTGAGACCCTGCCTCAAAAAAGAATAAAGAAATCAACTAGGGAACTTATTAAAAATGCAGATTCAGGAGTCCGGATTCTGATTCCTTAGGTTGGGTTGCAGGCCGGAAAGCTGCATTTTTACAAGCAGCTCAGATGCAGGCAGGAGGCAGACTTTACTTGGAGAAATAGTGCAAAGGGAGATGGGGTGAGCTATTAACATCACCCACTCTCTTAAATCTCTGTGCTTTTCTAGTAAGCTCTGACTCTGTTATTGATGCAGCTGGGCCATCTGCTCATAACCTCAAAATGAAACAAATGAAACCAACAAACAAAAGATGGAATGTTGCTTCTAGGAATTTCTGTACCATTTTTCTCTTTTCTTTCTGTTTACAAAGGGATGGGCCTTTTTGTGATGCAGTCTTTAGTGACAAAACTGAGGACAAATGATACCCTCCTCTCCCACTCAGTTTTTGCCATATTTGCAGAAGGCTGATGACATGGCCTAAAAGTAAACACATAAGAAATTCTTTGAGCAGCCGGCTCAAAGAATTCTCAAATGAAAGCTAGGACAATCAAGAGTTAAATGCAATTATTAACGCAGTGACTGTTATAAACTTGGGTTAGAACCAGCAGCCGTAGGGCAGAATCAATAGTCAAAATGACATAATCCATTTGGCCAATTGAAGGTTTCATTTCTATGGCCTCTGGGAAGAGGCACCGAGCCCCCCACACCTGGAAGTAATTATTCCAGCCTGGCCTCCCGCCCAGGACCAAGTCAGGTCTCTGACGGAAATCCAGGCGCCCTCTCGTGGTGGAGGTAAAGGACGATAGAAAGTTGAGAGTTTTTACATTCTTGTGTTTCACCCCTCTTCCATCTGATACCCAGACAGAGCTTTTTTAAGGATCTGCAGGTGCAGAGTCCTTCTCGAAGCTGCAGCAGGACTGTGCGACAGGTAATAGTGTCCTCGCTCTGGTGGCATCCCCAGATTTAGTCTATGCACGTCAAACATTAGTTGAGTGCTTTGATACTTCACAAATAAAGACATTGAGCAGCTGTGTTTAAAAGCACAGTTCTTTCTGGCCCAGTTCTATACATTAAACCCAGCCAACCCACCGGTGCATGTCACAGAAAGCAGTCAATAAAAATCAAGCCCCGGTCGGGCCCAGTGGCTCACGCCTGTAAACCTAGCACTTTGGGAGGCCGAGGCAGGCGGATTGCCTGAGCTCAGGAGTTCAAGACCAGCCTGGGCAAAATGGTGAAACCCCGTCTCTACTGAAATACAAAAAAAAAAAAAGGCCGGACGCGGTGGCTCACGCCTGTAATCCCAGCACTTTAGGAGGCTGGGGGCGGGGGGGGGGGGGGGGGGGCCGGATCACAAGGTCAGGAGATCGAGACCATCTGGGCTAACACAGTGAAACCCCGTCTCTACTAAAAATACAAAAAATTAGCCGCGCGTGGTGGCAGGCGCCTGTAGTCCCAGCTACTCGGGAGGCTGAGGCACGAGAATGGCGTGAACCCGGGAGGCAGAGCTTTCAGTGAGCCGAGATCCCGCCACTACACTCCAGCCTGGGCGACAGAGCAAGACTCCGTGTCAAAATAAAAAATAAAAAATAAATCAAGCCCCATGTTCAGCCTGGGTCCTCTGGCTCCATCAGCACCCACACTTCAATCCCAATCCTGCCTGCCCAGCTTCTCCAACCCTATGCGGAGTCTGCTTTTCCAGCTCAACACTCAGCCCTCATTATGGATCTCAGAATCTGCTCCCAGGGGCGGAGCTTGCATTCACCCTGTGGCCCTGGGTTCCACCTGGCTGGCATATCCACCCCTCCTTTCTCACAATCCCAATCAGGGAAAATCTCACAATTCATAACCTGAAAATAATAGAAAAAGACCTCAGCATCTTCAAAAAGGGCTGTCCATTAGTCAGACACTCTACTCACACAATGATTTTTTCATTTTTAACAGTAAATTACACAGACATATTCTACTGTTTTAAAAATTCAAATCCAACCTACAGAAGCCATTGTTATTCCTGAACTTTTTATATGTTTTCACATACATAAATTTACTAGAGAGGTATTGAGTTTTATTGTTTGTGGAGTTTTTTTTTTTTTTTTTAGCATAAATAGGATCATATTATATCTGTCTTCTTTTTCTTTCACAGGTTGATTTTTTTTCTTTACATATATATATGTATTTTCTTTTTTTTTTTTTTTTTTTTTTTTGAGACAGGATCATGCTCTGTCATTCAGGCTAAAGTGCTGAGGCATGATCATGGCTCACTGAAGACTGGTCCTTCTGGGCTCAAGCAATCCTCCTGCCTCAGCCTCCTAAACTGCTGCAATTACAGGCAGGAGCCACCATGCCCAGCTTACAGCTTGATTTTTTAAATTAACAATAAGATCTGTTTTATGAGTAAACCTTTCCCTGTACATTTCTCTGAAGCCATTTAGTTCTTTTTTTTTTTTTTTTTTTTTTTTTTTTTTTTTTTTTTTTTGAGATGGAGTCTCAGTCTGTTGCCAAGGCTGGAGTGCAGGGGCAGGATCTCAGCTCATTGAAACCTCTGCCTCCCGGGTTCAAGCAATTCTCCTGCCTTAGCCTCTCGAGTAGGTGGGATCACAGGCACATGCCACCATGCCTGGCTGGTTTTTTTTTGTATTTTTAGTAGAGATGAGGTTTCACCATGTTGGCCAGGCTGGTCTTGAACTCCTAACCTCAAGTGATCCACCCACCTTGGCCTACCAAAATGCTGGGATTATAGGAATGAGCCACCACGCCTGGCCTACTTATTTCTTTTTAACTGTTGCATACTACTCTATAGTGCCTAGAAAGCCAAAATAATACTTTTTTCTTCCTTTCCTAAGTCTGGAATCAATGGAGGAATAAGAAAATGGAGGCAGACAGATATAAATCAAAAGCTGACAGAAATCAAAATGTCAGTGTTGTTAACAAGCTGATGGGAAAACATAGTTTAAGGGTACATCTAGAAGGACTCGCCAATATTTTACCCCTGAACAAATACAGACTTACCTGCTGGGCCACACGCATCCCTGGACATCCAACCTGTGTGTGAAGCAGGCTTCAGAGCTTGCCACAGAGCAGGGCAAAGGCCAGAATGACCTCCAAGCAAACACCGTGGAAGATGGCAGGGAAAGAACCGAGCAAAGGTGCCCAGGCCCTTGTACTTAAGTTACCAATCAAGCAAACTAGTCCTCCTCTCAAAGAGATGAGTGAGTGGATAAGGGGTTGGAGAGAAAACAGGAGTGTTACTCTAGAATCTAACTGAGGCCAGGGAAATGGAGAGTCCCCTAAACATTTTTCAGATTTTTAGTCTTGCAACCCTTTCAGCTCAAAATCTGCCAGAGCACAGCTAACTCCCGCTTCCTCCTGGGAGAAGAGATCAGGCAGGTATCAGAACGTTCCTGGCTTCTACATTCATGAATCCATTCCCTCAATACCAGCCACTGCTCTTTTGTAGAGCTGTCTCACAGACGGTTTATATTTTGGCCTCAGCAGACTCTAATATGGGTTAGAGCAGCCCATTAACTTCTAGACCATGATATTACCTAAGCCAAAAATGTGCTACAAATTCTGTTTCCCATCAAAAACACGCCTAGTCATATTGTCCACTGTAACTCACTAAAGGTTATACAATTAAATAAAATGACTGCAAAAAGCTATTCCTTTCAAAAATGCAATATCTAACACAATGTATGTAGTCCATATATGAAAAACTCACACCTGGCATCATATTTAATAGTGAAAGACTGAAAACTTTTCGTCTAAGATCAGGAACAAGACAAGGATGCATGTTTTCACCACTTCTGTTCAATAGAGTACTGGAAGTTCCACCGGACCAATTAGGCAGGAAAAAGAAATAAAAGGCATCCAAACTGGAAAGGATCAAGGCATCTGTTCACAGATGATATCATCTTAGAAAAGGATAAACACTCCACAAAAAGACAGAACTAATAAACAAAATCAGCAACATTGCAGGATACAAAATCGACATACAAAAATCAGTTGCATTCCTATACATTAACAATAAACAATCCAAAAAAATTTTTAAGTAATTTCACTCACAATAGCATCACAAAGAATAAAATACTTAGGAAAAAACTTAACCAAAGAGATGAAGCACTTGTATATTGAAAACTACAGCTGGGTATGGTGGCTCACGCCTGTAAACCACCACTGAGCAGAGTTGGTGCCACTGCACTCCAGCCAGACCTTGTCTCAAAAAAACAAAACAAGGCTGGGCGCAGTGGCTCACGCCTGTAATCCCAATACTTTGGAAGGCCGAAGTGGGTGGATCACCTGAGGTCAGGAGTTCCAGACCAGCCTGACCAACATAGAGAAACCCCATCTCTACTAAAAAATACAAAATTAGCCAGGTGTGGTGGCACATGCCTGAAATCCCAGCTACTCAGGAGGCTGAGGCAGAGGAATCGCTTGAACGTGGGAGGAGGAGGTCGCGGTGAGCTGAGATCGCACCATTGCACTCCAGGCTGGGCAACGAGAGCGAAAATCCATTTAAAAAAAAAAAAAACTACAAAACGTTGCTGAAAGATTTAGATTTAGACATAAGTTAAGTAGGAAGACATTTCATGGATTGGAAGACTTAATATTGTTAAAATGTCAATATACCCAAAATGATCTACAGACTCAATGCAATCCTTATCAAAAACCCAATACTGGCTAGGCGCCGTGGCTCAAACCTGTAATCTCAGCACTTTGGGAGGCCGAGACGGGCGGATTACGAGGTCAGGAGATCGAGACCATCCTGGCTAACACGGTGAAACCCTGTCTCTACTAAAAAAATACGAAAAACTAGCCGGGCAAGGTGGCGGGTGCCTGTAGTCCCAGCTACTTGGGAGGCTGAGGCAGGAGAATGGCGTGAACCCTGGAGGCGGAGCTTGCAGTGAGCAGAGATCGCGCCACTGCACTCCAGTCGGGGTGACAGAGCGAGACTCCGTCTCAAAAAAAAAAGCCCAATACTGTTGGTTTGTTTGTTTGTTTGTTTGTTTTTCAGGAAAAGAAAAATCCATCCTAAAATCCCTGTGGACTCTCAGAAAAACCCTGAATGGCCAAAACAATCTCAAAATAGAAGAATGAAGTTGGAGGTCTCGAACTTTCTGATTTTAAACAATAGTAATCGTGCTACAGTAATCAAGACAGTGTGGTACTGGCATAAAGAGAGACAGATAGACCACCGGAATAGAATAGAGAGCACAGATATAAACTGTAAGCCCTCGCCGGGTGCAGTGGCTCACACCTGTAATCCCAGCACTTTGGGAGGCCTAGGTGGGCAGATCACTTGAGGTCAGGAGTTCAAGACCAGCCTGGCCAACATGATGAAACCTTGCCTCTACTAAAAATACAAAAATTAGCTGGGTATGGTGGCATGTGCTGGTAGTCTTAGCTACTGAGGAGGCTGAGCAGGGAGAATAACTTGAACCTGGGAAACAGAGGTTGCAATGAGCTGAAATCACACCACTTCACTCCAGCATGGGTGACTGAGTGAGACCCTGTCTCAAAAAAAAAAAAGAATTAAAATAAACTGTAAGCCCTTACATACATTAATATAATCAGATGGTTTACAACAAGGATGCGAAGACCATTCAATGGGAAAGGGACAGTCTTCTCAACAAATGGTGCTGGAAAACTGGATATCCATATGCAAAAGATTGAAGGTGGAGCCTTACCTAACACCATACACAAAAATTAACTCAAAATGGACCAAAGCTCTAAATGTAACGGATAAAACTATACAACTCTTAGTAGAAAACACAGGGGGAAAGCTTCAGGACATTGAATTTGGCAATGATTTCTTGGATATGACATCAAAAGCACAGGGGCTGGGCAGGGTGTAATCCCAGCACGTTGGTGTGCTAAGACGGGCAGATCACCTAAAGTCAGGAGTTTGAGACCAGCTTGGCCAACATGGTGAAACCCCATCTCCACTAAAAATACAAAAATTATCTGGGCATGGTAGCGTGTGTCCTGTAGTCCTAGCTACTCTGGAGGCTGAGATGGGAGGATCGCTTAAACGTGGGAGGTGGAGGTTGCAGTGAGTTGAGATCGCACCATTGCACTCCAGCCTGGGCAACAAAAGCAAAACTCTTACTCAAAAAAAAAAAAAAAAAAAAGCGCAGGTAATAAAAGGAAAAATCGACAAAAGAGAGTATATCAAACTTAAAACTTCTGTACACCAAAGATCCCAATTAATAGAGTGAAAAGGTAATATATGGCATGGTAGAAAACACTTGTAAATCATCTATCTGATAAGAAATTAATATCTACAATATATAAGGAACTCCTACAACTCAATAGCAGAAGAACAAACACCTGATTAAAAAATGGACCAAATCCCAGCACTTTGGGAGGCCGAGGCGGGCAGATCACTAGGTCAAGAGATTGAAACCATCCTGGCTAACACGGTGAAATCCCATCTCTATTAAAAATACAAAAAATTAGCCAGGCGTGGTGGTGTGCACCTGTAGTCCCAGCTACTCGGGAGGCTGAGGCAGGAGAATGGTGTGAACCTGGGAGGCAGAGCTTGCAGTGAGCCGAGATTATACAGGAAAAAAAAAAAGGACCAAAGAAGGCCAGGTGTGGTGGCTCACATCTATAATCCCAGCACTTTGAGAGGCCAAGGCAAGAGGATCACTTGAGCCTAGGAGTTTGAGATCAGCCTGGGCAACGTGGTGAAACCCCGTCTCTACAAAAAATAAAATATTAGCCAGGTGTGGTAACAGGCACCTATAGGCCCAGCTACGTGGGAGGTTGAGGTAGGAGGATTTCTTGATCCCAGGAGATCAGGAGATCAGGACTGCAGTGAACTATGTTTGTGCCATTGCACTCCAGCTTGGGTAACAGAGCAAAACCCTGTCTCAATTAAAAAAAAAAAAAAAAATAGACAAAGGACTTTAATAGACCTTTTTCTGAAGAGGATATAAGGTTTGGGCATGGTGGCTCACAACTGTAATCCCAGCACTTTGGGAGGCCAAGCAGGTGGATCACTTGAGGCCAGGAGTTCAAGACCAGCCTGGCCAAAGACCTAGCAAAACCGCATCTCTACTAACAATACATAAATTAGCTGGGTGTGGTGACACACACCTGTAATCCCAGCTACTCAGAAGGCTGAGGCATGAGAATTGTTTGAACCCAGGAGGCAGAGGCTGCAGTAATCCTGCCACTGAACTCCAGCCTAGGAGATAGAGTGAGACTCTGTCTCCAACAAAAAAAAGAAGAAGATATACAGAAGCCAATAAGGACATGAAAAAAATGCTTAACATCACTCACTAATCTTCAGGGAACTGCAAATCAAAATCATGATGAGATAGCACCTCACACCCATTAGGATGGCTACTTAAAAAAACAAACAACAATCAGAATATATATTGACAAGTATGTGGAGAAGTTAGAAACCTTTTGCATTGGTGGTGGGAATGTAAAATGGTGCAGCTAAAATAGAAGAGTCTGGGCTCCTCAAAAAATTAAAACCTGAATTACTGGCCAGGCACGGTGGCTCACACCTATAACCCTAGCACTTTGGGAGGCTGAGGCAGGCGGATTGCCTGAGCGGAGGAGTTTGAGACCAGCCTGGGCAACATGGTGAAATCCTGTCTCTACTAAAATACAATAAAATAAAATAAAATTAGCTAGATGTGGCAGCTTGCATCTGTAGTCCCAGCTACTTAGGAGCCTGAGGCAGGAGAATCGCTTGAACCCAGGAGGTGGAGATTGCAGTGAGCTGAGATCGCGCCACTACACTCCAGCCTGATGACAGGGTGAGACTCCATCTCAAAAAAAATTAATTAATTAAAAATGGAATTACTGTATGCTCTACCAATTTCACTTCCAGGTATATACTCGAAAGAATTAAAGGCATTGATTCAAACAGAGTTTTCTTTTGTGACAGAGTTTCACTCCCGTCGTGCAAACTGGAGTGCAGTGGTATGATCCTGGCTCACTCCAGCCTCAACTCTCTGAACTCAGGTGATCCTCCCACTTCAGCCTCGCGAGTAGCGGGGACTACCGGTGCACGCCACCATATTCAGCTAATTTTTTGTAGTTTTTATAGAGGCGTGTTTTTGCCATGTTCCCCAGGCTGGTCTCTAACTCCTGAGCTCAAGTGATCCACCCACTTTGGCCTCCCAAAGCGCTGGGATTACAGGCCTCAGTCACCATGTCTGGCCTTGTATGCACATGTGTATAGCAACATTATTTGCAATAGCCAAAAGGTGGAAACAATGCTAATGTTCATTGATAGATAATGTATAAACAAAATGAAGTTTATGCATACAATGGAATGCTTTTTTTTTTTTTTTTTTTTTTGAGATGGAGTGTTGCTCTGTCGCCCAGGCTGGAGTGCAGTGGAGCGATCTTGGCTCACTGAAACCTCCGCCTCTTGGGTTCAAGCAATTCTCGTAGCTCAACCTTCTAAGTAGCTGGGATTACAGGCACACACCACCATGCCTGGCTAATTTTTGTATTTTTAGTAGAAACAGGGTTTCCTCATGTTGGCCAGGCTGGTCTCGAACTCCTGGCCTCAAGTGATCCGAACACCTCAGCCTCCCAAAGTGCTGGGATTACAGGCATGATCCACCACACCCAGCTGTTAGTATTCCTTAATCCAGTCAAGTTGACACCTCAAATTGAGCATCACAATGATACATGTCCTAAATAAATAAATACAAAATAAAATAAAGACTCCAAAGAATAAATAGGATTCACAAGATTGTCATAGTACCAGTCCCTTACCTACCATATTTGGAAACTCAGGCAATCCTAAATGCTACCCCCACACACACACCATGATGGTTCTATATATATATAACTTAATCTAGAAACATATGATTACCAAAGATCAAGACCGTGGCATCTGAAAGAAGGAGACTAGGTAGAGAAATCCTTTTATTTCCAGCCCTACAAGAAAGTTGGTTATTCCATGTCAGCTATCTGGAGATCATAACCTGAAAACAAACTACACTGGGAAGAACTCCCACCAACAGGTGAATTTGAGAACCAGACATGTGATATATCTAGAAGAAAAATGGCTTCTCCTTTGGAGGGTGGCATTTGAGACATTCCTGCCTTGTTGCAAAGTCACTGTTTATTTAGGTCAGGCACAGTAGGCTCACACCTGTAATCTCAGCACTTTGGGAGGCCAAGGTAGGCAGATCACTCGAGGTCAGAGGTTCAAGACCAACCTGGCCAACACGATGAAACCCTGTCTCTATTAAAAATACAAAACTTAGCTGGGCGTGGCGACATGTGCCTGTAGTCCCAGCTACTTGGGAAGCTGAGACAAGAGAAATCGCTTGAACCTGGGAAGTGGAGGTTGCAGTGAGCCGAAATTGTGCCACTGCACTCTAGCCTGGGTGACAGTGTGAGACACTGTCTCGAAAAAAAAAAAGTCGCTATGTTTATTTGATGTTCTGTTCTTCTCCATTCAGCTGATTTCAAACTCTTTTTTTTTTTTTTTTTTTTTTGCTTTTTGAAACGGAGTCTCCCTCTGTCGTCCAGGCTGGAGAGCGGTGGTGCGATCTCAGCTCACTGCAATCTCTGCCTCCTGGGTTGAAGTGATTCTCCTGCCTCAGCCTTCCCGGTATCTGTGATTATAGGCACCCGCCACCACGCCAAGCTAATTATTGTATTTTTAGTAGAGATGGGGTTTCACCACGTTGGTCAGCCTGATCTCGAACTCCTGACCTCAGGTGATCCGCCCGCCTCAGCCTCCCAAGGTGCTGGGATTACAGCTGTGAGCCACCACCCCTGGCCAAACTTCTAAATTTCACTTTCCCCTTGTGTTCCTGGCCACTCAGTTCTCTGCCTAGTGACATAGCCTCCACACTCTCTCCTAAGCAGACACTTTTAGCCCTGAGCTCCTCTTGCAGCGGAATTGTTTGGGCCTGCGCAAGGCTGAGATTTCACAGAATTGCCCCAAGAAAGCCATTTTCACCACCAATGTTCATTGGAAACCACCCCGGGCCTGTAAAAAATCTGCCTGTTTCCCCCCAATTTGTTTCAGCTGGAATCACTCCCAGCCGACTGTGAACTGAAGCATCTCTCGTGATCCTGGAGCCCCACGGAGGACATGCATCTCTGCCATCTGTTCTTCCTCAAATCCTAGGCTTTCTTCCATTTTTCACATTTTTCAGTCCCCATATTTGAATTTCAGGTCTTGAATTACTTTCTTCTGCCATGTATTTTTCTGCATAGTGGAATGATGTGCCTTTGGGGCTCCCAATTCTCCTGTGGCTCCCATGTCCCTCCGGGAAGATTTTAGGCAGTTTTGCCAGCTACTTATGTTGATTCACTCTCTTCTCTAACTGGTTCACCAGATCTGAGTGCTTTCACCTCCACCCACTTTTGCTTTCTGGCTCAGATGTTTATTTTTCTAAAATAATCCTCTGCGATTTATTTTGTGGGATCCCAGAGAGAGAGATATCAGTGAGTTCTGGTTTTCTGAAAGTGTCCATTTTCAAACAAACTACAAACAAATAAATTCTAACATGTTCCTGCATCAAGTAATTCCATTCTGGGGGTAGGTATTCTCAATTCAAAATATTTAACAAAGCCTAACATGACTTATTATTGCTCCCTCTGGCTCGCCTTTAATGTCTCATCTTCCCTAGGCCTCCTCTAAATTCTGTGTATATTTCAGGCATGTTCCCTCAGGGCCAGACAATACCTGTTTTCCACCTATAGCCAACAATATTCCCCCAATAATGTTCTGGTTATGTGGAGGTTTATTTTTCTGATTTTTTTATTAGTGAAAAATACATATAAAAATTAATATTTTAACCATTTTTAAGTGTACAGTTCTGTGGCATTAAGTACATTCATATGGTTTTTGGTTTCTGAGAAAGGGTCTTGCTCTCTCCCCCAGGTTGGAGTGCAGGGCCACAATCACAGCTCATTGCAGCCTGGACCTCCTGAGCCCAAGCAATCCTCTCACCTAAGCCCTCCTGAGTAGCTTGTGCTACAGTCACACCAGCATGCTGGACTAAGTTTTGTATTTCTTTGTAGAAATAGGGTCTCACCATGTTGTCCGAGCTGGTCTCAAACTCCTGGGCTCAAGGAATCTTCCTTCTTGGTCTCCCAAAGTGCTGGGATTAGAGGTATGAGCTATCACGCCCGACCCATTCATATTGTTGTGCAACCATCACCACCATCCATCTTCAAAACTTTTCAATCATCCCAAACAAACTCTGTACACATTAAACGACAACTCCTCATCTCCCCATCCCTCCGCTGCAGCCTCTGTCAACCACCATGTTACTCTCTGTCTTTTTTTTTTCTTTTTTTCTTGAGATGGAGTTTTTGCTCTCTTGCCCAGGCTAGAGTGCAGTGGCACGATCTCGGCTCACTGCAACCTCTGCCTCTTGGGTTCAAGCGATTCTCCCACCTCAGCCTCCCAAGTAGATGGGATTATAGGCACCCACCACCATACCTGGCTAGTTTTTGTATTTTTAGTAGAGACAGGGTTTCACCATGTTGGCCAGGCTGGTCTCAAACTCTTGACCTCAAGGGATCTGCTCGCCTCAGCCTCCCAAAGTGCTGGGATTACAGGCGTGAGCCACTGCACCTGGCCTACTCTCTGTCTCTATGACCTTGACTACTCTAGGTACCCCATATAAGTTAAATCATACAGTATCTGTCCTTTTGTGTCTGGCTTAATATATTTAGCATAATGTCTTCAAAGTTCATCTATGTAGTAGCATGTGTCAGAATTTCCTTCCTTTTAAAGGCTTAATAATACTCCATCCTGGCTGGGGGTGGTAGCTCATGCCTGTAATCCCAGCATTTTGGGAGGCCAAGGCAGGAGGATTGCTTGAGCCCAGGAGTTCGAGACCAGCCTAAGCAACATAGTGAGACCCTGTTTCTAAAAAACAAAAAACAACAACAAAAAAAACACACACGGGCCAGGCACGGTGGCTCAAGCCTGTAATCCCAGCACTTTGGGAGGCCAAGACGGGCGGATCACGAGGTCAGGAGATCGAGACCATCCTGGCTAACACAGTGAAACCCTGTCTCTACTAAAAAAAATACAAAAAACTAGCCGGGCGAGGTGGCGGGCGCCTGTAGTCCCAGCTACTTGGGAGGCTGAGGCAGGAGAATGGCGTAAACCCGGGAGGCGGAGCTTGCAGTGAGCTGAAATCCGGCCACTGCACTCCAGCCTGGGCGACAGAGCAAGACTCCGTCTCAAAAAAAAAACCAAACAAACAAAAAAAAGACACGCGCACACAAATTATCTGGGTGTAGGGGCACAGGCCTATAGTCTTAGCTACTGGGGAGGCTGAGGCAGGAGGGTCACTTGAGCCCAGGAGTTTGAGGCTGCAGTGAGCTACGATTGTCCCAGTGCACTCCACCCTGGGCAACAGAGCCAGACAGACCCTGTCTCTCTAAAAAAAAGAAAAACAAATACTCCATCCTGATCTTCTAAATCTATCCCAGTGTTCATATGTGATTCCCCAGTTGTTCATTATGGATTCTCTATCTAAAGATTAAAGACCACCATTCTCAATAGTTTCCCGGAACTGACTCCTTCTGGGGAATCCCTTTAATCTGCTGAGATTGTATCTTTCTAAATCTGATTAGATTTCCCTGAGTCCAGGGTAATCTTCCTGATCTGGTAATAACAAGATGATTCCCTTTTCTAATCTCTTCCTTAAAGACTCTTTTTAAAGGACTGATAGCAAAGAACACTCACAAACAGGAAAGGAGAAACTATTGTGTTGCATAAGAGTAGACATAGGTAAATATTCTGAGTCTTTTAGAAAAGATTAAATTACATCCAAGATTCTTTGATTTTTTTCCCCCCAAGGCAGAGTCTCTCTCTGTTACCCAGGCTGGAGTGTAGTAGCACAATCTCAGCTCACTACAACCTCTGCCCCTGAGGTTCAAGTGATTCTCCAGCCTCAGCCTCCCGAATAGCTGGGATTATAGGTGCTGGCCACCACACCCAGCTGTTTATCTACTTTTAGTAGAGATCAGGTTTCACCATGTTGGCCAGGCTGGTCTCGAACTCCTGACCTCAGGTGATCCGCCAGCCTTGACCTCCCGAAGTGCTGGGATTACAGGCATGAGCCACCATACTCAGTTGACCCTTTGATTTTGAAGACAGGTAATAAATTACATATTTTAGAACAATTTTGATTTTTTTTTTTTTTTTGAGACAGAGTTTCGCTGTTGTTGCCCAGGCTGGAGTGGAATGGTGCAATCTCGGGTCACTGCAACCTCCGCCTCCTGGGTTCAAGCGATTCTCCTGCCTCAGCCTCCTGAGTAGCTGGGATTACAGGTGTGCACCACCCACCCAGATACTTTTGTATTTTTAGTGGACACCAGGTTTCACTATGTTGGTCAGGCTGGTCTCAAACTCCTGACCTCAAGTGATCCATCCGCCTCGGCCTCCCAAGTGCTGGGATTACAGGCATGAGCCACTGCACCCAGCCTAATTTTGATTTTTTTTAAGTGGTTAAAATAAAAACACTGCTGTGCCACTCGAAGGGGCAAATTTCCATTCAGAGGAAGTATCAGTTATGTGTAATCCTCATTCCCCACAATGTTGGATAAACTAAGTGTTACCCAAATTCTTAGACAAGAAAAGAAGTCACCACAGAACCAAGCTCAAAAATGCAGAGCAAGGAAGATCTAATCTTATCTGCAATTTTAAAAAATAGACACGGGGTCTCACCTGTTGCCCAGGCTGGCCTGGAACTCTTGGGTTCAAGAGATCCTCCTGCCTTGGCCTCTCAGAAGTTCTGGGATTACAGGCATGACCCACCGTGTCAGGCCTTATCTGAAATTTTAAACAAACCCTAAAAAGACAAGTGCCTTGTCTTTTCATGCCAGGCCCAGGTGCTGCATTTCACTGTACAGGTGTGTGGCCCTACAGGTTACAAGCTCTCTGTGCTTGAGTTCTCAGCCTTGATGCTTCCTGCCAGGGAGAGATGTTCATCGTCCTGCAATTTGAGCTTCCAAAGGCTCAAATTTAGCCTGAAGGTAAAAATCAAGGAGGCTCAAATTTTAGCCTGGAAGGTACAAATCAAGGAATATGTATCAAAATAACAGGAACAAAGGAACAATCTTCTGCTTCTTGCCCTTACCATTGAGTTTCTCCCTTTTCATTCAAGATGTCGCCATGGTAACTCACATGTGCCTCCAAACAGCCGTGATGGGCCCGGTTGGAGACTGGATTATTACTCTCAATTTTTCACTCCCTCCCTGTAATAGAATTCAGCATCCACAGCCTTTGCCCCAGACTTTGCAGAGTCCCCCACTAGAGTCCACAGAGCACATTTTCATGACCCACTGATGCTGTTCTTGACTATGTGATTTGTTTGCCAATGGAATTTTGGTTTTTTGGCAAAGTCTCTGTCATCCAGGCTAGAGTACAGTGGAATGATCTCGGCTCACTGCAACCTCTGACTCCTGGGTTCAAGCAATTCTCTTGCCTCAGCATCCCAAGTAGCTGGGACTACAGGCACCCACAACCACACTCAGCTAATTTTTGTATCTTTTAGTAGAGATGGGTTTTCGCCATGTTGGCCAGGCTGGTCTTGAACTCGTGACCTCAGGTGATCTGCCCTCAGCCTCCCAAAGTGCTGGGATTACAGGTGTGAGCCGCTGCGCTGCGCCTTGCCAATGGAATATTAAAGGATGTCACCTGAGCAGAGGTTTTCAATGTGTTTGCATGGTTTGGCTTGCCTTCTCAAACCTCTGCTAGCTGCCAAGAGAAGCTGCTGGTCCCAGCATGAGAGCCATGTGGGGCAGACATGATCTGGATCCACAACCTGAAGCAGAACCACCACAGCCGACCTGAACACCTATAGGTGAGATACATAAATGTGGTGTTGATGTTGTTGAAAGTCGCTGAAACTCAGTGTGTTTTTCAAGTAGAATCATTGCAGTAAAACCTGACTGATCCAACCTCCTTCTTTGGCGGGTCCCCAGTGCTTACCATGCAGCTCCATGTCACTCCAATGGTCACTCCTCACCAGACAGTAACTGTGACTCTTGCTGCCCAAGTTTCCACCCTCCTTGCTGTGGCCGGTGCCCTGTCGGTCACCCGTGTGACATGTCCCATTTCTCTGGAGTCAGAGGCAAGGTACAGCTCCCCTTTGTTGCTGCTGGAGTGACACGCCTTTTTCCAATCTGGGTTAAACTCTTTGAGGCCATAAAACAGCTCCCTGTGCTGTTATCTACAGCTCTCAAGCTTGACTGATTCGTTTTTCACTTCAGTAAATGATCCTTCTCCCCAGGAGACTGACATAAGACAATTGGGCCAAAGATTATTTGAGACACTCCTCAGGACTACATTCAAACCATATCCCCTACCGACCCAGGAGAGAAAGTACTCTTGCTGCAGTGAGTTGCTTTCCTTCTAGAATACCGTCAGGAGGGGTAAGGTAAATGTGGGTTATATTCCTCCAGGCCAGCTGACCAGCCTGTGCACCAGGCATCAGGCTCTTTTGAGAAAAGAATCCCAGGTGGTCCAAGTGGAAATTCACATGAGCTCCATGGCATAAGCCTACACTCTGGGACTCAACCTAAGGTAAGTGGCTGGTAAGTGACACGTTCACCTTTCCGTTCTCTAGAGAAGATAGGTCTGTATCAGGTGAGTCCCGGAATAGTCATTATCCACTCATCCAACAAATATTCAAATATGGTGCTAAGCACCAGAGACACAAAAGTGAAAGAGGCAAAGTCTTTGCCCTCATGAAGTTTATGTTCCTTGGAGGAGGGCAAGGAAACAGTACACAAAGAGACAGACATATAAAGACATCATTTTCAGTAGTGATAAGGGTTATTTTAAAATGAAAGGTAGCTGGGCGCGGTGGCTCACACCGGTAATCCCAGCACTTTGGGAGGCCTAGGCGGGAGGATCACGAGGTCAGGAGGTCAAGACCATGCTGGCCAACATGGTGAAACCCTGTCTCTACTAAAAATACAAGAATTAGCCAGGTGTGGTGGTGGGTGCCTGTAATCCCAGCTACTCAGGAGGCTGAGGCAGAAGAATCACTCGAAACCAGAAGACGGAGGTTGCAGTGACCCCAGATTGCACACTCCAGCCTGGATGAAAGAGCAAAACTCCATCTCAAAAAAAAAAAACAAAAAAAAAAACAAGGAAAACAGTGGGGAAAAGGCCTCCTTTACATACAGCAGGAGGAGAATGTTTCTGAGAACCTATGTAGAACCCTAAGTAGACACCTGAATCCAAGGACCCCCCATCCCCCCGATTAAGGGACGGAACACACCATAAGAAGTATGAAGGAAGAACAAACACAAGGATCCTGAGACTGGAGTAAAATTCACAGACTGTCATGAAGGCCAGTGACTAGAGGAGAAGGAGCCAAGAAGGAAGCAGTGGGTGGCCAGGGGCCAGTTCATGTAGGGGCCTGTCCACTATGTAAGGAATTTGAGTTTGTTTTGTTTTTATTTTATTTTATGAGACAGAGTGTCACTCTGTTACCCAGGCTGGAGTGCAGTGGTGTGATCTCGGCTCACTGCAACCTCCGCCTCCCAGCTTTAAACAACCCTCCCACCTCAGTCTCCCACATAGCTGGGATTACAGATGTGCGCCACCAAGCCTGGCTAATTTTTGTATTTTTAGTAAAGACAGGGTTTCACCATGTTGGCCAGCCTGGTCTTGAACTCCTGGCCTCAAGCAATCCGCCAGTCTCGACCTCCCAAAGTGCTGGGATTACGGCTGTGAGCTGCTGCTCCTGGACTTGTTTTGTTTTTCATCTTTCTGTCTCTTTCTTTCTTTCTTTCTTTCTTTCTTTCTTTCTTTCTTTCTTTCTTTCTTTCTTTCTTTCTCTTGCTTGCTTGCTTGCTTGCTTTTTTTTTTTTGAAATAGAGTCTCACTCTATCACACCCAGGCTAGAGTGCAGTGGTGCCGTCACAGCTCACTGCAGCCTCCAAATACTAAGCTCAAGTAATTCTCTCACCTTGGCCTCCCAAGTAGCTGGGATTACAGGTATGTGCCACCACAGCCAGATAATTTTTCTGTTGAGACAAGGTCTCTTTTTTTTTTTTTTTTTTTTCTGGAGACAAAGTCTCAGTCTGTCACCCAGGCTGGAGTACAGTGGCATGATCAAGCATCAAGGCTCACTGCAACCTCGACCTTCCAGGCTCAAGCAATCCTCCCATCTCAGCTTCTTGAGTAGCTGGGACTACAGTCACACACTGCCACACCTGGATAATTTTTGTTTTTTGTTATTTTTGTTTTTTGTTTTTTTTGTTTTTTGTTTTTAGAGACAGGGTTTCATTATGTTGTCTAGGCTGGTCTTGAACTCCTGGCCTCAAGCAATCCTCCTACCTCATCCTCTCAAGTAGCTAAGATTACAGGCAGGAGCCACTGTGCCTGGCAGGAATTTGAGTTTTCTTAGGAGAGGCTTGTGATCTGATGAATATATTTAAAATCTAATCTACACTGATACAGGGGATGAAGGAGGAAGCAGCAAGACCAGTTAGAAGGTTACTGCAATAGCTCAGATGGGAGATACCAGTGGTTTGGATGAAGTGGTGGTGGTAGAGGTGGTAAGACATAGTCAGATTTGGGGTATAGTTTGAAGGTAGAGTCAACAGCACTTGCTGAGCAATTGGAGGTGATGAGTGAAGAAAAGAATCAAGAATAACTTCCTGGGATGGGCAGACTAAGGTGGGAGTGGCTCTGGCAATGATCCCCCCCCCCCCCCAACCCAGCCTGTTTCACATGGTAACACAGATTCCCTACTGTCATTTATGTAAGAATGTTGTGAGGACAGCTGGATATGCCAATCAGTGGCAGTCAAGGGACAGTCCAGGCTGGCAGTATAAACCTGGGAATCATCAGCTTTTAGATCAATTTGAAGCTGTGAGCCAGGATGAATTCTCAAGGAAGAAAATGTAGCATGAGAAGAGAAGGAGCTGAGAACAGAGTCTGAGGCATTCCGGTGTGTTTAGAATCCTCCATCTAGAAGATGCCTTCAGACATGTGGGTGCTTCTCCCTTTGAAAGTAACAGGGGACTCATGTTCTTGGGAACAGAGGCCTCCAGGGTCTTGGTGACCCCTCCAGTTTTTGCCTGGGCCCTGGGGTCTGGCCCCTGTTTCTGCAAAAAGGAGTCTCAACTGAGGCTTCAGCTCTAAAGGAACACAGCCAAGCCAAGGCTGAGTTACAGCCAGAGACTCCAAGTAAACTGACAATTTGCTTTGTGTTGTACACGGTTTCACACAAGTTCTGTGGCCAGGATGTCACTTCTGTTGTGTGGGAAGAGCAAAATTGGGATGAAGATTTGTTAGCATTTAAAGTTTTCAACTTATCTTTTCAGCGAACTACTAAGTTTTTAAATGAAGTCTTTCACAGTTGCTAGGGTAGAAATGGTCACTTGCAAATCAAATTGTGCTGCCATATCTTAATTTTTAAAATCTTTCCAATTATAGGGAATGTATAACTTACACAAAAGTAGACCAAATGGTGCAATAAGTCCCCCGCACCATATTCATTATCTAACCTGCAAGACCATCAATCCATCAATCCATCAATCCATGGGACAATCCTGCCCCAACCAAACCCTCACCCACTTCTTCTCCTCCCAAACTATTTTGAAGTAAATTTCAGACATGGCATCACTTCATCCATGAATATGTGAGTATGTTTCTCTAAAAGACTAGGTATTTTTGGTTTTATTCGTTTGTTTTTAGAAGACCTGGCTATATTGTCCTGGCAGGTCTTGAACTCCTGGGCTCAAACAATCCTCCTGCCTCAGCTCCCAAGTAGCTGGGACTACAGGCATGCGCCACCATGCCTGGCTAAGATTAGTTTTTAAAATGTAACCACATACAGGCCTCCCCTGGCCTCAATTCCACCACTTTAAACCCTTGTTTTGAACAGTAAAGAGTATATGCAGGCTGGGCATGGTGGCTCATGCCCATAATCCCAGCATCTTGGGAGGCTGAGACGGGTGGATCATTTGAGGTCAGGAGTTCAACACCAGCTTGACCTAAGTGGCAAAAACCCATCTCTACTAAAAATATAAAAATTAGCCAGGCATGGTGGTGCACACCTGTAATCTCAGCTGCTCAGGAGGCTGAGGCATGAGA
The DNA here is from genome assembly GCF_037993035.2 of Macaca fascicularis. Taxonomy (NCBI): domain Eukaryota; kingdom Metazoa; phylum Chordata; class Mammalia; order Primates; family Cercopithecidae; genus Macaca; species Macaca fascicularis. Next base: position 33,088,658 of record NC_088380.1, on the reverse strand, counting down.
ATCGCTTGAACCTGGGGGCGGAGGCTGCAGGGAGCAGTGATCGTGCCACTGCAGTCCAGCCTGGGTGACAGAGTGAGACTCTGTCTCAAAAAACAAGCAAACAAACAAACATATAATGGATTATTATTTAGCCTTTAAAAAAAAGTATAAAATCCTACATGTTACAATATGAATGAAACTTGAGGATATTATGCTAAGTGAAATAAGTCAGTCAGAGAAGGACAAATACTGCATGATTCCACTGCAGTGGTATTTTTAAATAGTCAAATTCATAGAATCAAAGAGTGGAATGGTGGTTGCCAAGGGCTGGGAGAAGGGAAATAAGGAGTTGCTAATCAACGAACAGAAAGTTTCAGCTAAGCAAGGTAAATAAGTTCTACAGATCTGCTATACAATTTTTTCCTTATAGTTAATTGCACCGTACATTTAAATATTTGTTAAAGAGAGTAGATCTCATGTTGTGTTCTTACCACAATAAAATCAAATTTTTTAAGAAGGATTTGCTGGGCCAGGTGCGATGGCTCACGCCTGTAATCCCAGTACTTCAGGAGGCCAAGACGGGTGGATCACCTGAGGTCAGGAGTTTGAGACTAGCCTGGCCAACATGGTGAAACCACATCTCTACTAAAAATATAAAAATTAGCTAAGCATGGTGGTGGGAGGCTGTAATCCCAGCTACTTGGGAGGCTGAGGCAGGAGAATAGCTTGAACCCAGAAGATGGAGGTTGCAGTGTGCTGAGATCATGCCATTGCACTCCAGCCTGGGCAACAAGAGCAAGACTCCGTCTCAAAAAAAAAGAAGAAGAAGGATTTGTTTTTTTGTTTTTTTGTTTTTTTTTGAGACGGAGCCTTGCTCTGTTACCCAGGATGGAGTGCAGTGGCCGGATCTCAGCTCACTGCAAGCTCCACCTTCCGGGTTCACGCCATTCTCCTGCCTCAGCCTCCCAAGTAGCTGGGACTACAGACGCCCACCACCTCGCCCGGCTAGTTTTTTTGTATTTTTAGTAGAGACGGGGTTTCACCGTGTTAGCCAGGATGGTCTCGATCTCCTGACCTCGTGATCCGCCCGTCTCAGCCTCCCAAAGTGCTGGGATTACAGGCTTGAGCCACCGCGCCCGGCCAAGAAGAAGGATTTGTTGTACAAGTTCATTGCGGGATTCTGAAGGAGTCTATGATTCTCATTATCAACCTGGTGTTAGAAGTCCTACATGACACCTCCAAAAGGAAAGCTGAAGATAAATGAAGGCTATACAAAATCACGTCTCCACGTAATCATGTGCTCACACCCTGACTCTTTGACATGCCCTCCTACTCTCCACCCGTACAATGTGCCTGTATCTGTCTCTTTGACTTCTGTTGCCTTTTTGATTGTGAGCCTTCGCTCAAAGAGTCTGCTTCAGGGTCTGTGTTTATCTGTCTGGCTTATATGAGAGGTAATGCCAATATTTAAATTGCCAACATTTAAATACCTGCTCTGTCTCTTTAAATTGCTGTGTTACCTGGGGCAAGTGCCTTAAACTTTCTGCGCGTTAGCTTCCTCATCTGTAAAATGAGATAGTAACTCCCATAATGGAGTTATTAGGAGGATTAAATAAGATGGCACATGTAAAGTGATTAGAACAGGCTTGGCACAACAGTAGTTGTTGTTTTTTTATTAAAATATATACAAAGGAAAAGACTTTGTTTCCACTGCTCTATACTCTGTGGAGCTGTTGCAGTCATCAGTGGCCCTGAATTGCAGCCTCTTGGTCTTGTGGCTGTGCATTGCACATTTTCAGGTAGCTTCCCTTGGAGGACTGGATTTCCACACTGCTAAGTCCCCGGGCTGGTTCCTTATCCATTACACCCAGTTAGTTGGGCACCTTCACTGGGAGAAGAGATGCATGAACGCTTGCCTGTTCCCTGCTCAGCTGTGGGCCCTGAGGTCCTTTCTTAGCAGGCTAAGCTGACCTTGACCAAGAAGGGAGGTGCAATAGGCACACCTGAGGCACCACAGTGGGGATCTGGAATCAGTCAGGTTGCTGGGGGCGTAATGTCTGCTATGCTTGAACTTCTCAAAACCCTGAGCCACAGGAACGTGCCACCCTCCAAACCTCTAGGTTCTACCTCTGTTTCCCATTGCTGGTCTGGGCCAGACGTCCTCCGGCCCACAGGCCCGGTTTGTGTTTGTCATCTTGCCCTGCTCTCTCTGGCCCAAAGGGTCTCTGCTCAGTCTTCCTCTAAAGGCTTTATTGGTTTTTCCTTTCACATTTAAATCTGTAATCTACCTGAAATTGATCATGTCTCTAGTTTGAATATTCTGCAGAGAATTGAAGTGACAATGGTTGGCATTCGTTCATTAGGCAATGGTGTCTGTCCAGACTGTTCCTCCAGGTCCTGCTTTCTTACCCTGAAGAGCTGACTTTGTTCCTGCCCAATTCCAAGCCTGATCCCCCAGCATTCCCACTAAGTCTAGGCTCTCTATGTTCTCCCCTATAATCTCCTGTTTATAACATCAGCCAGAATTGGTTTCCATTCCTTGCAACCAAAGATCCCTAATTTTTATACCCCCAGAAAAGTGGATGGCTCAGCTCTAGCTGTCTTGGGTGAAGGTGCTGGAAAGAAAGACCTATTGGGATATCAAAGGAGTAAGTACATAAATTACTATTGGTAAAACTTAATTTGTCATATTTACTTCCTTTATGCAGGAGACTAGAAACATCCATCCTCAGGCTTTGCTTAGAAATTGGACAACATGGGTAGCCATGAAGTCATTCATGCTGGAGACACTGGGCATAGGCAGACAAAGGTTGCATGCATGGGGTATTCAGGAATCTGCCAGTAGGCTCTTATATATCTTCACAGATTCTAGATTATTTGAAATAAATCAAGTCTTGTTATGACAGAAGCAATGCCCTACCCATGCTCAGCCTGCCCCATAATGTCTGAGATGATCAAGGGCACCATTTGTGGACAGAGTCCATTAATCAGGAATCTCAAGCTCTGGAAATCTCTGAGGGAGAATGTGGGGGGGACCTTCTGGCTCTCAGGTCTGGGTGACTAGTGACATGTAATTTCACCATTACTAAGATTATCATAAGCATATCTTTTGTGTCCCTTGCAACCAACATAATTCCCAGGTTGCTACCCAAGCTGAGACTACCCAATCACCCCACAAAGAAATGGCAGATGTTGTTTTATTGGCTACTTGGCAACTGTTATGGACTGAATGTTTGTGTCCACTACAATTCATATATTGAAGGCCTAATCCCAGATATGATGATAATTACAGATGGAGCCTTTTAGATGTAATTAAGGATCCAGAGCCTTAACCAAAATTTGAACCCTGCCAGACCTTGATCTTGAACTTTTCAACCTCTAGAACTGTGAGAAAATAAATGCCTGTTGTTTAAGCCACTCCATCTACGGGGCTTTGTTATGGCCAGCCCAAGCTAAGGCGCAGCCATCCCCTTTCTTTCCTAACAGCATCCTAATTTGGTAATGGTTGAAACCCCTGGCAACAGAACCCCAGGGAGAAATAGTGATTTGTCTAAGGCAATCATCATATTACCTCCTATTCCCCTTTTTCAGCAACAGGTTTAGGAGGAGGCATGTCAACCAGTCATAGTCAATGGAACCCAAAAGAAAGTTGGCTAGGGATAAAAAGCCATTAAAAGTCCTTTTTCCTCTGCTCCTTGCTCCTTCGTTTCTCTTGTGCAATTGGAACTGCAGCAGCCATCTCATGGCAAGGAAGTAACACATGAGAAGAAAAGCTAATATCCTGATGATGGTGAGGCCGAGAGTGCTTAACAACATTAGTGACCCATTCAACCAACCTTGGGGCTGCACATTGAATATGCAATAAATGTTCTTATTGTTCAGACTTGCTAGTCAGCTTTCTATTGCAACCTCACTGATAAAGGAATGCACCAGACTTCTCCTAGGCAGGCTGAATACCAAAAGGCCTTTATCCAATGTAAGGCTATACCATTTCTCTAGGCCCAAGATACAGCTTCTTGGCAAGTGTTTCCTTCTACATTGGAGGCAGAATCCCCTAATGGTTAAAAACTACAGTTTTGGAATCAGATGCCTGGGTTCAAATCCTGGCTCTTTAGCTTATCAACTATGTGACCCTGATAATATTAGTTAACCGCTCTGTGCCTCAGTATCTTCATGAAAACCTTTCCCCCTGCCCCCACCAAGACAGAGTTTCCCTTTTGTCACCCAGGCTGGAGCGCAGTGGCACGATCTCGGCTCACTGCAACCTCCACGTCCCAGGTTCAAGCGATTCTCTTGCCTCAGCTTCCCCAGTAGCTGGGATTACAGGAGCCCACCACCACACCTGGCTAATTTTTTGTATTTTTAGTAGAGATGGGGTTTCGCCATGTTGGCCAGGCTGGTCTCGAACTCCTGACCTCAGGTGATCCACCTACCTCGGCCTCCCGAAGTGCTGGAATTACAGGCGTAAGCCATCGCACCTGGCCAAAACCTTATAAACATCAAACGTGTGTTTATCATGGTCTGAGCCTAGAATCCAAGTCAGCATTGACATACAAACACAAAGTCTATTTGCCAACTTTTAAGAATAATAATAGTATCTACCTTGTAAGGTTGTTCTGAGAATTAAATAACTCCTGTAAAATGCATAGCACTGGGTTGGTATATAGCCTAGCATATAATAATCACTCAAATGTTAGCTATATCCCATGACAGAAGATGAGGTACAAGGTCTCCAGTATTTAGTGGACAATAATGTCCAGCATGGATTCCAACCCTTGATTGTACAAATTGAGAAATCAATGGAGCCTTCTGCTCTAGTACATCTTTTTTTTTTTTCTTTTTGAGATGGAGTTTCATTTTTGTTGCCCAGGCTGGAGTGCAACGGCGCAATCTCGGCTCACCGCAACCTCCGTCTCCTGGGTTCAAGTGATTCTCCTGCCTCAGCCTCCCAAGTGCTAGGATTACAGGCATAAGCCGCCGCGCCAGGCCACTTTTTTTTTTTTTTTTTTTTTTTTTAAGATGGAATCTAACTCACCTAGGCTGGAGTGCAGTAGTGCAATCTCAGCTCACTGCAACCTCCGCCTCCTGGGTTTATGTGATTCTCCTGCCTCAGCCCCACTAGTAGCTGAGATTACAAGCATGCACCACCACGCCCAGGTAGTTTTTGTATTTTTAATAGAGATGGGGTTTCTCCAGTCTGGTCTCGAACTCCTGAGATCCTCCCACCTTGGCCTCCCAAAGTGCTGGGATTACAGGTGTGAGCCACTGTGCTTGGACCTGCTCTCAAACATCTGAGGAGTCTTATTTACAAAGGAAGTGAAAGCTCAAGGTAAAGATAGGAATATAGTTTGAAACATTCAGGCATAATTTCCACCTGTTTGTCCAGGAACATTACCCATCTCTTCTGATAGGTCAGTCACCAACCACAAATGTTCATTAAGCTGAGACTCTGGGGAGCCTAATTTGGAACAGATCTACAGTACAATGAGTAGAGAGGCCTTGAAGACCTGAGAGAGTTGGCTCAAATTATCAGGCCCATCAAATTACCTTGATGGCCATGGATCATCTAGGGTTTCATGAATGCAAACATAAATGGCTTATAGCCTGGAAGTTATCCTCTATATTGATGGTTCTTGACCAAAGTGACAGCACCTCCTAGAGGAATGTTGGAAATTTGTGGTGTTATTTTTGGTTGTCACAGTGACACTATTAGCATTTGATGGTCAGGGGCCATGAGTGTTAGACATCCTACAATGCACAGGACAGTCTTGCAAGACAACGGATTGTCCTACATCCCCCACGACTTTATAATATCAAAATGGACATTCATGTATAAGTAAGATATGTTTTTAACAATCTGAGCCTAGAATCTAAGTCTGCTTTGACATATAAACACAAAGTATTTTTACCCAGTTTTAACATACTCTAGATTTAAAAGGGATGTCATTATTGTATAAATGGAAGGGTGATTGTACTGTACTCTGTTTACCACTTTTAGCACATATTGTTTTACCACTTCAAAAAAATCACATCATCACTATCACTATGTAATTAAGAGCCTTCAGCCGGGTGCAGTGGCTCACACCTGTAATCCCAGCACTTAGGGAGGCCAAGGCGGGCAGATCACCTGAGGTCAGAAGTTCGAGACCAGCCTAACCAACATGGAGAAACCCTGTCTCTACTAAAAACACAAAATTAGCCAGCGTGGTGGCTCATGCCTGTAATTCCAGCTACCCAGGAGGCCAAGGCAGGAGAATCACTTGACCCTGGGAGGCAGAGGTTGCGGTGAGCTGAGATCGCGCCATTGCACTCCAGCCTGGACAAGAGCGAAACTCTGTCTCTGTCAAAAAAAGAGACAGAGTTTTGAGATGGAGTCTCACTCTGTCTCTCTGTCTCCCAGGCTGGAGTGCGGTGGCGCAATCTTGGCTCACCACAACCTCTACCTCCCAGATTCAAGCAATTCTCCTGACTCAGCCTCCCAAGTAGCTGGGATTACAGATGCCCGCCACCATGCCTGGCTAATTTTTATATTTTTAGTAGAGATGTGGGTTTCACCATATTGGCCAGGCTGGTCTTGAACTCCTGACCTCAGGTGATCCACCCACCTCAGGCTCCCAAAGTGCTGGGATTACAGGCATAAGCCACCATGGCCGGCCAAGGCTGTTTCTTTTTAAGTAAGCTTTAGGATGAAGTAAACACACATACAGAGAAATACACAAATCATGAGTGACTATTTAATGAATTTCTATAAATTACCCATTTCTTACCCAATTTAGACATTTATAAATTAAATGTTATAAGTTACCCATCTCCTCGGTTGGACCCTAATATTATCATCCCCTTTCCAGCCACTTCCCACCCACTATCCTGACTTAAAACAACAGAGATTAATTTTGCTTAACTTTAGAACTTCATGTAAATAACCATCCATAATCTTTACTTATGTCTGGCTTATTTTTTTTTTTGGGGGGTGAACATTATATTTGCAAGAATCATCCATGCTGTTGCATGTAACAGTAATTCATTCATTTTCGTTGCCGATAATATTCTATTTTATGAAGAGAATAGCTTATTCATTTGACTATTGATGAATGTGTTAAGCTGTTTTCACATTGCTGTAAAGATACTACCTGAGGCCAGGCACAGTGGCTCATGCCTGTAATCTCAGCACTTTGGGAGGCCAAAGCTGGCGGGTCACTTGAGGTCAGAAATTCGAGACCAGCCTGGCCAACGTGGTGAAACCCTGTCTCTGATAAAAATACAAAAATTAGCCGGGTGTGGTGGTGCACACCTGTAATCCCAGCTGCTCGGAGGCTGAGGCACGAGAATTGCGTAAATCTGGGAAGTGGAGGTGGAGGTTGCAGTGAGCCAAGATCGTGCCACTGCACTCCAGCCTGGGCAACAGAGAGAGACTCCATCTCAAAAAAAAAAAAAAAAAGACTACCTGAGACTGGGTAATTCATAAACAAAAGAGGTTTAATTGACTTACAGTTCCACATGGCTGGGGAAGTCTCAGGAAACTTACAATTATGGCAGAAGGCAACAGGAAATAAGCACCTTCTTTACAAGGTGGCAGGAGAGAGAGTGCGCTCAGGGGGAAACTGCCACATTTAAAACCATCAGATCTGGTGAGAACTCCCTCACTCTCACAAGAATGGCATGGGGGAAACCACCCCATGATCCAATCACCTCCCACCAGGCAGCTCCCTCGACACATGGGGATTACAATTTGAGATGAGATTTGGTTGGGGACACCGAGCCAAACCGTGTCAATGAACATTTTGGTAGTTTCCAATTTTGAACTGATAGGAAGAGTTGCTCCCATGAATGTTTGTGTACTTATCCTTTGGTAAACATATATACACATTTCTGAGATAGACCCGAGAGTAGAATTGCTGGATCGTAAGTATGCACTGCTGAGCTTTAATGGACTCTGCCAAAGAGTTTTCCAGTGGTTGAAACAATTGGCACTCCCACCCCAGTAATAACTTGTTCCACACTTTTGTATTTAGACATTTAAATGTTTTTTTTTTTCTAACACCATGTCATAAAGAATATTGTCTAAGTAACTTTGAGATGTTGCTATGTGAAACTACGAAGGTGGGAGTATGGCCACCCCAGCATAGAGTTCCTGTTCCACATCATGTATGAACGTACTCAAGGTTGGGTGCCACTTAGTGGAATTGGTGGCAAGTTCTAGGAGAAAGGCCTTGGCTGAGTCACAGCCAAGCCCAGCAGTCAGCTCTGGGGCTCTGTCTCATACAGAGGATGATTCACTCCATGCCCCTCCTGGTAGAAGGAGAGGTTGTTCAAGTGCTCCTTGCCTTCAGCCCAGTCAAGGCAGCTGGAGTAAGGCAGGGCTGAGTGTGCACAAGTGGAGGAGTCTGGAGTAGGCAGAGGAAAGGGAAATGAGGGGGCTGTCTGACAGCTAGAAAGCAGATTCAAGGTAGGTGGGAGTGGGGGAAGCTAGGGTACAATGACTATATTTCTAAGATGTATGCAAACCACACGTACTCAGAACTAGGTTTTTATTGAAAACTTGTTCATCATACAGGGAAAACGTTTCCCTAACCATCACAAAAGGGCACATAATGAAAAAATAAAGTCTTTTTTACCTCTTAGATTCACAGTTCTCCAGGCTGTTTCCCCTAAGACAGGCACAGTCCCTCCAGAAGCAGTCTGTATTTACACAAGCGTAAACACAGGTATCTTCAATAAGTTATTCAATTTCTTTAGGTGTCTTAGTCCCTTTTGTACTGTTATAACATAATATCACAAACTGGCTAATTTATTATAATGAGCAGAAATGTATTGGCTCACAGTTCTGAAGGCTGGGAAGTCCAAGATCAAGGTGCTGGCATCTGGGCTTCTTGCTGTGCCATCAAATGGTGGAAGGCAGTGTGCAAAGAGAAACTGTGTCTTCACATGGTAGAAATGTGGAAGAGAGAGAATCCACTCCCACAGGCTTTTTTTTATAGTGGCATTAATCTATTTATGAGGGTGGAGCCCTCAGGTGGGCTTAAACACCTCCGATTAGGCCCTACCTCCCTATACTGTTGCCTTGGGGATTAAGTTTCCAACACATGAGTTTTAGAAGGGACAAAAACTGGGCTTCAGCATCCTTATCCTTAGAATGATGAGGCTGGGCAGGACATTTCCCAAACTTACTTCCTGGTACGAATCACTTGGGAGGACTTGTTTAACATGTGATTTTTCCAACCAAAAGCCCTGGGATTCTGATTTAGTGAAAATGCAGTGGGATTTAGGAATTTGTATAATTGGAAAAATCTCTAGGTGATTATTATTATTAGGAATTTGGAGAAACACTGGATTTAGAGAGTCTCTAACAGTTAAAAATTTTCAAAAGCCTGTAATATTCTGCCCTTTAGAAATCCTAATGTGATATTATGTTGTAGAAATCAGAACTAATGAAGAAAGAAGAAAGGTGCCTTTATGGGAACATAGTAAAATGACTGAAAGCCATCATGTGGGCCCTTTTCCTATAACAGTGGGGAATGTTGGCCCCTCTCCTTGGTCTTGTTGCTTTTGCATGCATGGAAGTTTGTAATGGTGATTTAGTTTGCTCTGATGACATGGACTCAAGGAAAGGAGCATCTTTTCCGGGCAATTCAGTGAAGATTAGAGAGACTGGATCAGTCCAGAGAGGAATGTACGGGACTTCTTCTATAAAAGCTGGGAAGTAAATGGAGATGGCTACAGACAACACAAGGCAGTTAAAGCCTTCCCCAGGGTTTGACTGGGTTTTAATCCAAATCTCAGCTTGAATGGATAACGTGACCCAAACACTTGGAACTTAGGACTAGAAATGTAGCCCACTACAAAAGGACTTCTTACAGCTGAAAAATCTCTCAAGTAGTGCAAACAATCTCTCACGTAGATGCATTCATTTCCCTACATGGACTGTACCTTTTGTAGGGCCTTCCCTGGCTTGAGTGTGTTTGTGGGCACAGGAACACATGTGTGCATGTGCACATCTGCATGCATGTGTATGCAGGCTGTGTTAGGCCATTCTTATGTTGCGATAAAGAAATACCTAAGCCTAGGTTATTTACAAAGAAAAGAGGTTTAACTGGCTGATGCTTCTGCAGGCTGTACAAGAAGTGTGGTGCTGGCACCTGCTTCTTGTAAGGCCCTCAGGAAGCTTTCAATCATGGTGGAAGGCAAAGGGGGAGCAGGCATGTCACATGGCGAGGGCAGGAGCAAGAGAGGGAGCAGGGAGGTGCCACACACTTTTAAACAACCAGATTTCGTGATAACTCCCCATCGTCAGGATAGCACCAAGCCACTCATGAAGGATCTGTCCCCATGACCCAAACACCTCCCACCAGGCTCCACCTCTGATATGGTTTGACTCTATGTCCCCACCCAAACCTCATCTTGAATTGTAATCCCTATGTGTCAGGGGAACCTGGTGGGAGGTGATTAAATCATGGGGCAGTTTCTCCCATGATGTTCTCCTGATAGTGAGGGAGTTATCATGAGATCTGATGGTTTAAAAGTAGTTTCCCTTGCTTTTTCTCTCTGTCCTGCTACCATGTAAGACGTGCCTTGCTTCCCCTTCACCTTCCGCCATGATTTTAAGTTTTCTGAGGCCTCTCCAGCCATGTGGAACTGTGAGTCAATTAAACCTCTTTCCTTTATAAATTACCCACTCTCAGACAGTTCTTTATAGCAGTATGAAAATGAACTAATAGAGAAAATTGGTACTGGGATAGTGGGGTACTGCTATAAGGATAACCTGAAAATGTCGAAGTGACTTTGGAACTGGGTAAGAAAGAGGCAGAGGTTGGAACAGTTTGGAGGGCTTGGAAGAAGATAGGAAGATGCAGGAAAGTTTGGAATTTCCTAGAGACTTGTTGAATGGTTTTGACCAAAATACTGATAGTGATATGGAAGTCCAGGCTGAGGTTGTCTTAGATAGAGATGAGAAATTTATTGGGAACTGGAGCAAAGGTCACTCTTGCCATGCTTTAGCAAAAAGACTGGTGGCATTTTGCCACTTCCCTAGAGATCTGTGGAACATTGTTTTTTGTTTGTTTGTTTTGTTTTGAGACAAAGTCTTGCCCTGTCACCCAGGCTGGAGCACAGTGGCCCAATCTCAGCAAACTGCACCCTCTGCTTCCCAGTTTCAAGCTATTCTCCTGCCTCAGTCTCCTGCATAGCTAGGATTACAGGCGTGCACCACCACACCTGGCTAATTTTTTGTATTTTTAGTAGAGACAGGGTTTTGCCATATTGGTCAGGCTGCTCTCAAACTCCCAGCCTCAAGTGATCCACCTGCCTAAGCCTCCCAAATTGCTGGGTTTACAGGCATGAGCCACCATGCCCAGTCAAGATCTGTGAAACTTTGAACTTAAGAGAGATGATTTAGGGTATCTGGCAGAAGAAATTTTTTTTTTTCTTTTTTCTTTTTTTTTTTTTTTTTTGAGACAGAGTTTCGCTCTTGTTGCCCAGGCTGAAGTGCAATGGTGTGATCTCAGCTCACTGCAACCTCTGCCTCCCGGGTTCAATCAATTCTCCTGTCTCAGCCTCCTGAGTAGCTGGAATTATAGGCACCCACCACTCCACCCAGCTAATTTTTTGTATTTTTAGCAGAGACAGGGTTTCACCACGTTGGCCAGGCTGGTCTTGAACTCCTGACCTCAGGTGATCTGCCCACCTCAACCTCTCAAAGTGCTGGGATTACAGGCATAACCCACCACTCCTGGCCAATTTAGGGTATCTGGCAGAAGAATTTCTAAGCAGCAAAGCATTCAAGAGATAACCTGGCTGATTCTGAAAGCATTCAGTCATATGTGTTCACAGAGAGTTTATCTGAAACTGAAACTTATGTTTAAAAGGGAAGCAGAGCATAAATGTTTGGAAAATTTGCAGCCTGACCATGTGGTAGAAAAGAAAAACACATTTTTCTGGGAAGAAATTCAAGCTGGCTGCAGAAATTTGCATAAGCAAGGAGGAGTCGAATGTTAATAGCCAAGACAATGGGGAAAATGTCTCCAGGGCATGTCAGAGACCTTCACAACAGCCCCACCCACATGCCTGGAAGCTTAGGAGGGAAAAATGGTTTCCTGGGCCACGGCTTGGCCCTGCTGCTCTGGGCAGACTCAGGACTTGGTACCCTGGGTCCTAGCTGCTCTAGCTCCAGCAGTGGCTAAAAGGGATCAAGGTACAGTTTGGGCTGTTGCTTCAGAGGGTACAAGCCCCAAGCCTTGGCAGCTTCCACATGGTATTGGGCCTGCAGATGTGCAGAAATCAAGAGCTGAGGCTTGGCAGCCTCTGCCTAGATTTCAGAGGATTTATGGAAATGCCTGGATGTCCAGGCAGAAGTCTGCTGCAGGGTCAAAGCCTTCATGGAGGACCTCTACTAGTGCAATGCAGAGGGAAAATGTGGGATTGGAACCCCCACATAGAGTCCCCAGTGGGGCACTGCCTACTAGAGCTGTGAGAAGAGAGCTGCTGTCCTGCAGACCCCAGACTGGTAGATCCACCAAAGCTTGCACTGTGGGCCTGGAAAAGCTGTGGGCACACAATGCCAGCCCATGAAAGCAGCCACAGGAGCTATACCCTGCAGAGTCACAGGGGTGAAGCTGCCCAAGGCCTTGGGGACCCACCCCTTGCATCGGGTGCCCTGGATGTGAGACATGAAGCCAAAGGAGATCATTTCAGAGCTTTAAGATTTTGTGACTGCCCCATCAGGTTTCAGAATTGTATGGGGCCTGTGGCCCCTTTGTTTCGGCCAATTTCTCTCATTTGGAACAGGAACATTTACCCAATGCCTGTGGCCCCCATTGTATCTAGGAAGTAACTAACTTGTTTTTTGTTTTACCGGCTCATAGTGGAAAGGGCTTGCCTTGTCTCAGATGAGACTTTGGACTTTGACTTTTGGGTTAATGCTGGAATAAGTTAAGACTCTGGGGGACTGTTGGGAAGGTATGACTGGTTTTGAAATGTGAAAAGGACATGAGATTTGAGAGAGACCACAGGTGGAATGATATGGTTTGGCTCTGTGTCCCCACTCAAACCTCATCTGCAGTTGTAATCCCCACATGTTGTGCGTGTTGAGGGAGGGACCTGGTGGAAGGTGATTGGTTTCCCCCATGCCATTCTCATGATAGTGAGGGAGTTCTCAGAAGATCTGATGGTTTAAAAGTGGCAGTTTCTCCTGCTGTCTCTCTCCTGTCACCATGTAAGATGTGCCTTGCTTCCCCTTCGCCTTCCACCATGATTGTAAGTTTCCTGAAGCCTCCCCAGCCATGCAGAACTGTGATTCAATTAAACCTCTTTCCTGTATAAATTACCCAGTCTCAGGCAGTTCTTCATAACAGTGTGAAAACAGACTAATACAACCTCCAACATTGGGGATTACATTTCCACATGAGAATTTTTTTTTTTTTTTTTAAGATGGAGTCAGCCTGTCCCAGGCTGGAGTGCAGTGGCACGATCTCAACTCACTGCAAGCTCCACCTCCTGGGTTCACGCCATTCTCCTGCCTCAGCCTCCCCAGTAACTGGGACTACAGGCACCCGCCACCACACCCGGCCAATTTTTTTGTATTTTTAGTAGAGACAGGGTTTCACTGTGTTAACCAGGATGGTCTCGATCTCCTGACCTCGTGATCTGCCTGCCTCGACCTCCCAAAGTGCTGGGATTACAGGTGTTAGCCAACACACCCAGCCCCATGAGATTTTGAGGAGACAAACATCCAAACTGTTTCACAAGCTAATTTCCACAATCATTACTGAAAGATTCTTGTATTTTTACTTAGTTTTGGTGGTGTTGGGGGAAGGCAGGGTGCAGGCTCTGAAGAACCAGCATCTATTTTTTCTGTTATTCCTGACATAAAGAGGAAGAAGGGCACTTAATTTAAGTTTATTTTGCCAAGTTGGGAGTTGTTATTACTCACACTGATCATCAATAATAAATATATATGATGAAATGAAATGGCTTTGGACTGGAAATCAGATATGTCTTGATGTGGCACTGCCACTAAGGAGCTATGTGACCTTAAGCAAGTAACTTACATCTCTAGACCTGATTCCTTGTGTAAATAATGAAAGTGTAGATTAGGTGGTACCTGATTTTGCTTATTCTAAGGTGTACTTTTTTCACATTTTAATATTTCTAAACTTGGGATGCATCTTATAATCAATGGGTGTCTCACAACAATTATTGGCAGACTTTTCTTCTTGGCTGCCTTTACAATCTACAGCATATTAGATTCAATTAAATACTCTACTTAGCTCTCTGAGTAGCTACATAATAAAGCCTTACGTTTGCGCATTAATATAATACTCAGCCGTCTTCCAGTTATGTTCTAAATACTCATTCATGTATTTCTAGAGGACCCCAGATTGGTGGTTTTCAACTTTGGCTTCCCAGAGAAAAGGTGAGCTGATTCTTAGAAAGGAAGTGTCACTTACCTGGCAGGCAGAAAGGAATGAACAGAAGAGGCAAAAGGAGGAAATATGCGGGAAGTCACAAAGATGTAGAAAAACAAGGCACATTTGGAAAATGTCAAGTGTCTTGTATGGCTGGACAACAGAGTACACATTGCTAGCTAGCAGATGAGGCTTTAGGAGGACATAGGAACCAGATTGCAAGGGTGCTGGGTAACATCCTAAAAAGTTTGGATTTTTATCCTCAGGGTTAAGGGTGCTGAAGGTTTATAAACAACGAGGAAATCTATCTGGATTCACATTTGAAGTTCAGGAAAATCACTCTGGTGGTATGGTAGATTGTCATTTAAAAGGGTGAGGGAGGCCAGGCGCGGTGGCTCACGCTTGCAATCCCAGCACTTTGGGAGGCCGAGGCGGGTGGATCACAAGGTCCAGAGATTGAGACCATCCTGGCTAACATGGTGAAACCCCGTCTCTACTAAAAATACTAAAAAATTAGCCGGGCAGGGTGGTGGGTGCCTGTAGTACCAGCTACTTAGGAAGCTGAAGCAGGAGAATGGTGTGAACCCGGGAGGTGGAGCTTGCAGTGAGCCGAGATCGCGCCACTGCACTCCAGCCTGAACAACAGAGCGAGACTCCGTCTCAAAAGAAAAAAAAAAAAATGGTGAGGGAAATAAGATGAGTTAAGAGGTTATTGACATATTCAGATGAGAAATGATGACAGCTTTAACTGCCAACTGGTAGGAAAATGAAGGAGAAGAAATGAAGCTGAAAGATATTCATAGAATGTTGACCAAAGAGATGCAGAATATGAGGGAGGGATCAAGGATGATTTCCAAAGCCAAGCATGGGGGCTCACGCCTGTAATCCCATCACTTTGGGAGGTTGAGGTAGGAGGATCACTTGAGCCCAGGAGTTTCAGACCAGCCTGGACAACCTAGGGAGACCCTGTCTCTGCAAAAAAATTAAAAAATTAGCCGAGCATGGTGGCTGCACCTGTGGTCCCAGCTACTTGGGAGACTGAGATGGGAGGATGGCTTGACTCTGGGAAGTCAAGGCTGCAGGAAGTCCTGTTCACACCATTGCACTGCACTCTACTCCAGCCTAAGTGACAAAGACGGACCCTGTCTCCACCAAAAAAAAAAAAAAAAAAAAGGAAAAAAGAAGTATAATTCCCGGGTTTCTGGACTAGCTGCCTAAATGAACAACAGTGCCATATAAAGTTGGGGCCTTGAGAAGAGGGTTTGAAAGGCCAGAGGAGTTGTGTTTTGCTTATGTTGATTTCGGGGTGCCTGAGAGAAATATGCAATTGAAGATGTTCACAAAATAAGTGAAAAATAAGTCTAGGTCTCAAACAAGTTTAACTCTTACGACATCTTTAGGTAAAAATACTTCTATTTATTTGCTCCTCAAAATCCACTTTTCACCATTCTCCACCCTTCTCTGTGTCCTGGGAGGCTGAATTGTATGGATTACAGAGGCTTCTTGTTAAGGTTGGCCAATCTGGAGCCCTGGCAGATCAGAGAGAGACAGAAAGAGGAGAGTCAGCTTGAGGTATTTATTGTCTCCTGTCTCCCTCCCTCCCAGGTCAACAGCTCCTGTCTGGTGGCCTTCTCCACACAGCTCTCTCTCAAGAGTTCCTCAACTTATCCCTTCCCTTGATCGTTTAGGCCAAATTGCCCAATTTGAATATACTTTCTGTTTCCTTTTGGGGTCCTGGTTAGTACAGTATAATGTACCAGAAGCGGCTAAGGAAGAAGAAATGGAAAAATAAATTGGTTTGCACACATATTTAAGAAGTGCATGGCACTTCACCTTACCCAGGGGAACAGGAACATGAATAGTGCCAGGCATTCAATGGTATCACAGTTTCTCACATATGACTGGTGGGTGATATGAGATGAAGTGAAGGGGTAGGACAAGGCATTGGGAAATCAACTGACTCCAACTGAGAAAATACGTTGTCATTCAGAAATCTTCAATGGCAGTTTTGACGAAGTCCCCCATCTCCTATGAGGTCACAGGGAAAGAATGGCTGAAGATCAACTTTAGGGCCTAACGGTTAATGGTAAGAGTTGCAAAGTTTCAGCACTAATTAAAAGCTGAATGTTGACAAGTGTTTAACTAAGTCTAGGACACCAGTGGGGAAAGAGTGGAACCTTGAGACATGGGATGGGATGGGCCCTATGGGAAGAGATAATCAAGGCTAAGAATTCTGAACCCCAAGTCCCCCACACCACCCTTGGTTTCAGAGCCAGCCTTCCCTGCACAAAAGCCCTTTAATGCTATATTTTGGGACTGCTGCCTTATGAGCCAATGCCTCTTCTGAGGACCCACATCCACACACCTTATTGCTTCAAGGCACAGGGCTTGGTGGACATGTTTGGATTTTTAAAAAATCCTTCGGCCAGGCACAGTGGCTCATGCCTGTAATCCTAGCACTTTGGGAGGCTGAGGCTGGTGGATCATCTGAGGTCAGGAATTTGAGACCAGCCTGTCAACATGGCAAAACTTCATCTCTACCAAAACTACAAAAATGAGCTAGGCATGGTGGCACATGCCTGTAATCCCAGCTACTTGGGAGGCTGAGGCTGAGGCAGGAGAATAGTTTGAACCTGGGAGACGGGGGTTGCAGTGAGCTGAAATCGCACCATTATACTCCAGCCTGGGCAACAAGAGCGAAACTCCATCTCAAAAAAAAAAAAAAAAATTTTTGTCTCTCCCCTCCCTCTGATCTTTGGATTTTTGATGTAATATGGACCATATTTGGGCATGCTGCTCTAATGCACTTAGTGGGCAACTCATAAGGCTACAGATTTTGAGTGTAGTCAGTTAAACAAAGACTCTGAAGCAAGTCCAGGCTGTCATCCCAGCTTCCCTGTCACTGGGCTTTATAACCCAAGGATACAGTGGTCCTGGAAATTTCTGTGTCAGCCAAAAATGCTATACGTAGCCCCTAGCATGCCCCAACAGGAAAATCAAACACAAATCCTAAGGTTTTGGAATTGGAGGACCATGTCTGCCAATGAATATTCTTCCACTTGAAAAGTAGCTTTTAAGAGGGTCCTGAGCCCTTGTAGAGACTTAACACCTGAATCTGGGACCCCATGTGCCTATGAAAACTGCCCATCATGAACTGAATATTCATGATGGGTAGTTAACTCACGTCCATCAAATCATATAATTAAACATGTACAGTAGCATTCCAAATAGAAGTGATCATGTATGAGACCAGACTGGAACAGTCCAGAAGGCACCATAAACTATCACAAGCAGGTGGCCCAGAAGCCCATGGTAGCTGTTCCTTGTACCTTCCTCCAGCCATCCTTACACCCTCATGGGGAGTTCCCTGTGGCCAGTTAATGAAAGACGCAGACAAGGAAGAATCAAGAGCCTCCATCATTGATCAATCTGCATGGCATGTTGGTATGAGCTGAAATTAGACAACGGCTACCTTACTGCTCCACTCAAGGGGGCCCTGAAATATAGTGGTAAACGACAGGGTTGGGGGAGGACACTTTATTATCTACTTCATGTGTAAATAAAGACAGGCTGAGTACGGATCTGTACTTACAAATGGGGACTGGCTGGTGGGTTGTTTACTGATCAGTACCTGGGAAAGAATTAGGCTAGAAAATTGTGACAATAAGATCTGGAGGGTGGAAATACATGAATGGACCTTTCAGAATGGTCACAGAATGTGGAGCTATGTCTTATATATCTTAGGCCCTCAAACCTAAGAATATGTCATCTTACATGGCAGAAGGAACTTCGCAGATGTGACTAAGGATTTGAGATGGGAAGAGTATCCTAGATTATCCAGGTAGACCCAATGCAATCACAAGGATCCTTTTTTTTTTTTTTTTTTTTTTTTTCAAGACACAGTCTCCCTCTGTCATCCAGGCAGGAGTGCAGTTGATGCAATCATAGCTCACTGCAGTCTCAAACTCCCAGGCTCAAGCAATCCTCCCACCTCAGTCTCCCATGTAGCTGGGACCACAGGCACATGCCACCATGCCAGGCTAGTTTTTTACTTTTTGTAGAGGCAAGATCTCACTATGTTGCTCTGGCTGGTCTTGAACTCCTGGGTTTAAGTGATCCTCCCGCCTCCGCCTCCCAAAGTGCTAGGATTACAGGCATGAGCCACTGTGCCTGGCCACAAGGATCCTTATAAGAAGAAGACAGGATTGTCAGAATCAGAGAGAGATTTGAAGATGCTATACTGCTAGCTTTAAAGAAAGGTTCATGGCTGAGCGCACTGGCTCACACCTGTAATCTCAGCACTTTGGGAGGCCAAGGCAGGTGGATCACCTGAGGTCAGGAGTTCAAGACCAGTCTGACCAACATGGTGAAACCCTGTCTCTACTAAAAATACAAAAAATTAGCCGGGCTTGGTGGCAGGCACCTGTAATCCCAGCTACTCAGGAGGCAGAGGTAGGAGAATTGCTTGAACCTGGGAGACGGAAGTTGCAGTGAGTGGAGATTGCGCCACTGCACTCCAGCCTGGGCAACAGAGCAATAGTCCATCTCAAAAATAAATAAGTAAATAAATAAATAAATAAATAAATAAATAAGAGTTCATGAGCCAAGGAAGGTAGGCGATCTCTATAAGCTAGAAAAAACAAACAGACAAACATGCATCCCTGGGAGCAATTTGTTTGTTTGTTTGTTTTCCTGTTTTTTGAGATGGAGTCTCACTGTGTTGCCCAGGCTAGAGTGCAGTGGCACAGTCTCGGCTCACTGCAGCCTCCACTTCTCAGGTTCGAGCAATTCTCCTTGCCTCAGCCTCCTGAGTAGCTGGGATTACAGGCACCCACCACCACACCTGGCTAATTTTTGTATTTTTAGTAGAGAGGGGGTTTCTTCATGTTGGGCAGGGCTGGTCTTCAACTCTTGACCTCAAGTGATCCACGCCCCCTGCCCCTCAGCTTCCCAAAGTGCTGGGATTACAGTGAGTCACCGTGCCCAGCCCCTGTTGCCAATTTGATTTTAGCCCAGTGAGGCTTCTAAACTACAAAATTGTAAGATAATAAATGTGTGCCGTTTCAAGCCAGGAATTCCGTGGTGATCTTTCACAGCAGCGATACGAAACTCATATGCCATGTAAATGCCCAACAGAGAGTGTTCCCAGTGGAGGGGGCACTCCATCAATCAGGTGGGCAGACGATTTGTTTTACAGATGGCAGTCAGCCTTCATTTTTTTCTCAATTAGCAATAATCGCTCCTCCGATAAACCCCATTGTCTATGATACTGCCACTGCATAAAGCTAGCCTTTTTTATTTTTTATTTTTATTTTTTTGAGACAGAGTCTCATTCTGTTGCCCAGGCTGGAGTGTAGTGGTATAATCTCTGCTCATTGCAATCTCTGCCTCCTGGGTTCAAGCAATTCTCATGCCTCAGCCTCCCAAGTAGCTGGAATTACAGGCATGCACCACCATGCCTGGCAGATTTTTAGTATTTTTTGTAGAGATGGGGTTTCACCATATTAGTCAGGTTGGTCTCAAACTCCTGGCCTCAAGTGATCTGCCCACCTTGGCCTCGCAAAGTGAGGTAGGATTACAGGTGTGAGCCACCACGCCTGGCTGCAGTCAGCCTTTTAAAAACAATTTTATTTTAAATAGAGACAGGGTCTCACTCTGTTGCCCAGGCTGGTCTTGAACTCCTCGGCTCAAGTGATCCACCCTCCTTGGCCTCCCGAAGCATTGGGATTACAGCTGAGCCACCATGCCTAGCAACAATCAGCCTTTTTCCCCAGCCACCTTGGTGCTAGCCTGATGGGTTCATGTACAAAATATGTATTTAGTTTTTAATCCTCTTGTCAAATTATGAAGTTAGTACTATTATTATTTTTCCTGTTTTGTAGATGAGACCAGGGCATGAGAAGGTTAAGTAAATTGGCCAAAGTCATATTGTCAGTAAGTAGTAAAACCAGGATTTGAACATAGGTCATCTGACTCTAGTACTATATTATCCAATATGGTAGCTGCTAGCCATGTATGGGTTTTTAAAATTAAATTGAATTAAAATTTAGTTGCTGTCACACTAGCCCCATTTCAAGTGTTCAATAGCTACATATGGCCAGTGGTTACCACATTGCACAGCGCAGAGAGAACATTTCTACCTTTGAAGAAAGTTCTATCGGATAGTGTTGATCTAGAGTGTGAGCTTTAAACCAATATGTTCTTCAGCATCTCCCATTGATAATCATATCAAACTCTAAATCAGGTCACAGTGTGGCTGAGACTCTTCTCCAAGCTACTAAACAGCTACTCCTATGGCTGCTTTGAGTCCTGTAGGTTCTTCAGGTTCCTATGAATATGTTACTGACACAAAGAAACCCTTATAACATTGGTGTTGGGGGTTCAAGCTTGGCAGCAAATAGCATGTGCTAGAATGTCAAGGGAGCTCCAAGGACTAAAATAGGTTGGCATCTGCATTTGTGCCTGGTACCATGTCAGATGGTACTTGGGGGAGGCAGAAGAAAGATATTAAAGACCTATATCATAAAACCGTTGCCCTCAAAATGTGGACACAAGACTAACTTCATTCATCCCCAAAATATTTATTAAGTGCACACTGTGTTCTAGGAATGGTTCTCTCTTTTTAATATTTTATTTTTTGACATAGCATCTCACCCTGTCACTCAGGCTGGAGTGCAGTGGCATGATCTTGGCTCACTCCAACCTCCACCTCCCAGGTTCAGGGGATCCTCTCACCTCAGCCTCCTGTAGCTGGGACTACAGGTGTGTGCCATCATGATCAGCTAGTCTTTGTATTTTCTGTAGAGACAGGGTTTCGCTATGTTGTCCAGGCTGGTCTCAAACTCCTGAGCTCAAGTGATCTGCCCATCTTGGCTTCCCAAAGTGCTGAGATTACAGGCATGAGCCACCATGCCCAGCCAGAATGGTTCTCAGCATTGGAAATTCACTGGCAGATAAAACAGACGTGGTTCCTGACTCTGTGGAGTTTATGTCCTTTCCTGGGGGAAGAGAGATATTGAGTAAGAAATGACCAGTCTGATGAGTGTTACAAAATGGAAACTATAGGATGCCTTGGAATGAAATAATTAAAGAGCCAATAATGTAAGTGCTCTAGGAGTTCATAAATGAAAAATAGCCATGTGCACTAAAACTGGAAACACAAAGGTGACTCCAGTGACCCACCAGTAATAGGACATGTTCTTACTTTAGGCAAGTGTGAATCTTCACAAGATTTTTAGCAGGGTAATGACATGTTCAGAAGTGTTTCAGGGAAGCAGTATGTCGCAAAGGTCAGGCATTCTGGAAACAGGTAGGTATAGTTTAAATCCTACATTTGCCACTTATTACCCTTGTGAACTCACTTTCACTATCTCTAAATGGGATAATCATAATAGTACCTACCTTGTAGGTTTTTGTAAAGAATAAATGAGACAATGCATTATAATGTACACTGTTATTACTACTACTTTTTTTGTTGTTGTTGTTACAGAGTCTCACTCTGTCGCCCAGGTTGGAGTACAGTGGCACAATCTTGGCTCACTGCAACCTCTGCCTCCTGGGTTGGAGCAATTCTCCTGCCTCAGCTTCCTGAGTAGCTGGGATTACAGGTGTGCGCCACCATGCCAGGCTAATTTTTGTATTTTTAGTAGAGATGGGGTTTCACCATGTTGGCCAGGCTGGTCTTGAACTCCTGACCTCAGGTGATCCACCCTCTTCAGCCTCACAGAGCACTGCGATTACGGGCATGAGCCACCGTGCCCAGCCTTATTTATTTATTTTTTTAATCTTAGATCCTTGATCATTGTGTAGAGGATAGATTTGAGAGGATTAGATTCTTGGGAAGAGAGACCAATTAGTGGGCTGTTGAAGTAGACTTTGGCAAGAGATGAACTAGAGTGGTGGTTGTAGAGAGGAAAAGAATGTCAGATATTCAGAGAGTTTGGGGGAAAAAGGTATACCAGCAATTCCACTCCTAGGGATATACTCATGAGGACTGAAAACATCTGTCCACACAAAAACTTGTGTATCAATGTTCATAGTAACGTTATTCATAATAGCCCAATAATGGAAGCATCCCAAACATCCACCAACTTATGAATGAATAAATAAAATGTGGTATATCCAAACAATGGACAATGAAATTTGAAAACACTGAAAGAAGCCAGACACAAAAGGCCACATTATTGTATGATTCCATTTATATGTCCAGGATAGACAAATCCATAGAGAGACAAAGTAATTTTGTGGTTGTTAAGCATTGGGAAGAGGTAGAAATGGGGAGTGAGGGCTAACGGGTACAGGATTTATTATGAGATGATGAAAATGTGCTTACAATGAGCCAGGCTCTGATCTAAGAGCTTTACATCTAGGAAGTCTTTAACCCCTACCAACGATCCCCTGATGAAGATACTACTTTTACATCTCTATTTACAGAGGAAGAAGAAAAATGAAACAGAGAGATTGTGGCTGAGGTCACAGAGCAGAAAGTCACAGAGTGTGGATTTGAAGTCAGGTGTGTCCAGCTTTAGAGTCCTTGCTCTTATTCACCTCACTATACTCCTCTTGGTATAGAGTAGCTAGTATCATATCCTTTCTGGCTAATTTATCTGTATTTTATCAAGGTATTTCAGGATACCACACCTTGACTCAAAGGTGTGACAGAAGACAACTATTACAGATGTATTTTTGGTGAGTTTAGGGGCTGGCTTTCTCAGGCTAGCTCTACCTTGTGGCTAATTGACTGCCAATGACATTTCCTAGTTTACCTTCAGATCCTAATTGAGGTTCATAATTATGACTCTGAGGCACTACAGGTTCTTGAACTACCTTCTGAATCGTGAAAGAAAGATTAAACTATGCGCAGCATGGTTCATTCATTCCATAAGTACTTACTGGGTGCCTACCACCAGGCACCCAATATTGGCAACCTGCCCTCATGAAGCTTATAGTTTGATGAGAGAGAGAAATATATATTAATCATATAATCACACAGTAAGTATAAGATTGCAACTGTGACAAGGACAACTAAGAAGAGATGTCTGCTGCTCTGAGAGCGTAACAAGGGTTTGACCCATCAAGGTCACAAGGGGTTGACTGAGTTGTGATCCCCAAGAATGAGGGTAAACCAGGTAAAGGGAAGAAGGGAGAACATTGTAGGCAGGGAGAACATGCAAAGCCCCCTGGTGGGATGGAGCATGGTGAACAGGAGGCCAAGGTAGCTGCGATAGAGTGAACAAGGAGGAAGATGCTGAAAACACAGGTGAGCCAGGCCACAGGGTCTTGTGGGCCACATGGAAGAATTTGCTTTATCCTGGGAGATGAAAGCACAGAGGATTTGATCAGATTTGCATACCGAATCAGTTCTGGACATGAAGGATGACAATCCCTATTATAATCGGTTGCCTCTGGTCAAGTATTTCATCTTTAATTGTTGACCCAGAAGACTATATACAGCCATGTTGCCTACACCAGGAACTCTAGAACATAAACTCTTCCAGGGCAGAGCCACCTACTTTTGACTTGTAAGTGTGGCTTGCACAGGGCATTCACTTACTAGAAGGCTGATTTTAAAAGACTGACAATTGGCCTGGCATGGTGGCTCACATCTGTACTCCCAGCACTTTGGGAGGCCAAGGTGGGCAGATCACTTGAGGTCAGGAGTTTGAGAACAGCCTGGCCAACATGATGAAACCCTTCTCTACTAAAAACACAAAAATTAACTGGGTGTGGTGGCGCATGCCTGTAGTCCCAGCTACTTGGGAGGCTGAGGCAGGAGAACTGCTTGATCTTGAGAGGGGGAGTTTGTAGAAAGCTGAGATCGTGCCATTGCACTTCAGCCTGGGTGACAAAGCAAGACTCTATCTCAAATAAATAAATAAATAAATAAATAAATAAATAAAGGACTGACAATCATCTAGCCTAGTTCTTTTTACATCAAAAAGCTAGGTGTTAGGCCAGGCATGGTGGCTCACTCTTACCAGTAATCCCAGCACATTGGGAGGCCGAGGTAAGCAGATCGCCTGAGCTCAGGAGCTGGAGACCAGCCTGGGCAATGTGGCGAAACTCCATCTCTACAAAAAATACAAAAATTAGCTGGGCGTGGTGGCGTGTGCCTGTAGTCCCAGCTACTTGGGAGGCTGAGGTGGGAGGATTGCTTGAACCCAGGAGGTTGAGGCTGCATTGAGCTGAGATCGCAACACTGCACTCACCCTGGGCGACAGAGTAAAATCCTATCTCAAAACAAAAAAGCTAGATGTCTTACATAAACGCTGCCTCATTTAAACCCCACCAGAGTCCCGTCAGGAAGATGTTATTGTTATTCTTGCCGTATGGGTTTAGATAGGTTAAATAACATGTTCAGGTTATTCCACTACTAGATGCCCAGGAAAAATATTCAAGACCCCTCCAAAACTCCTTCCTTAAAGAAGCCCAAGTCAGGGGCAAGTAGGCACTGTACTGAAAGGCTGTTTCTACCGGCTGCATCTTTGAGAGTGCTATTGTAAATAATTTTCACTACTGCCACACCTACTTTGACCCCTAAGAACCAGGAGAGAGGCCCCATCTTCCTCTTTCTAGTTATGTGCTTGCTCACTGGGGTGTGCCAGCAGCACGCCGGCCTCCAAAGGCCTGCCAAGCAACCAAGCATAAAACTGGCCTACACAGACTCTTTTTAGGCAAGTAATTAACACCTGTCTTTTCTCCTCCAGTTTTATTCAAATAGCCTAGTAATAGAGCCGGTTCATCAAAGCAGTTACAGTCAGTGTCTTGAAGCTTGACTGCTCAACGAAGTTCAACGCAAAGTACCTTTAAAATACAGTTCTAATGTCCTACGTGTAGGAGATATTTCTTCCTAGCAACATCCCTGGAGCACAAATAACTTTTGCCTGGGAAAATATCAGTATTCTCAAAAATAATGACACTGACTTTTCTCCAAGGTTCTACATTTTCTCTTTTTGAAATGAATAACAGGACAAATCAGACAGGTTCTGAGAGCCTGTACTTTTGTAGGAGGCGTGGGGAGCAAGGTTGGCACAAGAAAGAATTGAGGCATTGTTTCTGCTCTGGCACAAGAAAGTAGGACAAAGCCCTGAATTTCATGGGTAGGTTCTGATTCACCCTTTGCATTTCTTTTTCTTTTTTTTTTTTTCTTTTCCTTCTTTTTTGGTTTTGGTTTTTTTTTTGTTGTTTTGTTTTGTTTTGTTTTTTTGAGACGGAATCTCACTCTGTCGCCCAGGATGGAGTGCAGTGGTGCGATCTCGGCTTACTGTAATCTCCACCTCCCGGGTTCAAGCGATTCTCCTGCCTCAGCCTTCTGAGTAGCTGGGGACTACAGGCGCGACGTTTTTTTTGTTGTTTTTTGTTTTTTTTCTTTTCTGAAACCGAGTTTCACCATGTTGGCCACTGACCTCACCTCGTGATCCACCCACTTCGGCCTCCCAAAGTGCTGGGATTACAGGTGTGAGCCACAGCGCCCGGCCAGCATTTATTTTTAACGTTCATATCCATATCCAACAATGAGGAGAGATGAGGAGCAGGGAGTCGGGGGGATGGGCATGGAGAAGGTAAGGAAGAGGTGAAATGCAGGCAGTGGGTATGCATTGATGGAAGACACGAAACAGAGAAGGCCAGAGAAACTAAACCATCAGAAGAGGAACTGGAAGAGGAAAGAGAATGGTTGAAAATGAACTGAGAAACTAAAGGAAAAACAGAGGGAAAGAAGAAATGCTTACATGGGAGCAAGTACTGTTATGTCCTTACCATGAAAGATCTGGCACGTGATCTGGTCTCGCTCTCACTTGACTCCAGCCAGACTGATCTCACTCTTGAACATTCCTGCATCTGGACCCTTCCAGTTGCCGCTCTTCCTGCAGGCATCTCCCAGGCCTGTCCTTCTTCCTTCAAGTGGTCTCCTTAACCACACTCTACATGAAATAGCACCTCCCTTATCCTTATTTTCCTTACTCTGCTTTATTTATGCTTGAAGCTCCAGTCACCATCAGACAGACTTTCTGTGTTTTGGCTACTGGCTGTTGTCTGACATATACCCGCTCCTAGAACGTAAACTCCACGGGAACAGGGACTTTGTTTTATTCCCTGCGGTATCTCCAGCACCTACAACAGTGAATGACACCCTGTTGGGTGACCGATATACGCCGGATGGCTCAGGGCGTGGGTGCAGGTCGGGGAAAGGGTATAGCAAGAGGTGTGTCCGGGAGGGATGTTTGGGGTGTGCTTTTAGTCCAACAAAAAAGCACTTTCCATCCTTTTTCTATTTCTCTCCTCTCCTTCTCCCTCCCTCCGCACTTCAGAGGTTGGAGAAAAGCTGCGGGAAAGCAGGAAATAAGGAAAAATCCTAAATTGTCCAGCTCGAATTCCAATGAAAAATTCATGAGCGAGGAAGACAGGGAGACAGAGAATAAATGCACACGCAAAACTGAAGGAAACCAGTGGAAAGTAAGGAAAAAGGCGACAGACGTCACTCTCTCTGGTCACGCTCCCCGACTCCCCCGAGGCCGGGCGAGGCGCTCCCGGCACGCGCCCCAGGCGCCCGGCGGCCGCGCGGCGTCAGCACCACTTCAGAGAGGGCCAGGCCCCTCTTCCCCCGCGGGCTTACCCGCACCCGCACCGCCGAGGCCCCAGCAGCACGCGCCCAGGGCAGCCGCGAAGTCGGCGGGGACTACAGCTCCCAGGATGCCGAGCACGGGCGCGCCTGCGCAGTGCGGCCGGAGGCGGCGGTCTGTTCTCCGCTGAGGAGGAGCGGGGCAGAGGAGGGAGGCAGCGGGTGAGAGTTCAGAGTTCAGCAGCAGCAGCCCGAGCCCATGATTCCCATATGCCCTGTAGTTTCTTTTACCTATGGTGAGTCTAATGTGGCCCGCGAGGCCTCTGCCCGGCCCCCTCCCTGGCCCCGGGCAGCGGGGAGGCGCGGGGGTTGGGGCAGGCTCCGGGGAGGAGGCGGCGGCCGCCACCCGGGCGTGCGAGTGAGTGAGGGAGTGCGAGGCGGGAGGGGGAGGCGGCGCGGCCGCGGCCCAGGCCCCGCCAGGGCTGCTCTCACGGCGCCTCTCTCTCTCTCCCTGCGCTCCCTCGGCGTCTCGGCTTCTCTGCGTCTCTCCTCCCGCCATGGGACCCGACTCTCTGTGCCCGCCGCAGTGCCCAGCCGGCTGGGGGAAGATGCCAAAATGGCGACCGGCAACTACTTTGGATTCACCCACAGCGGGGCGGCGGCGGCGGCGGCTGCGGCCCAATATAGGTAACGGCACCCTGCCTTCTCCCTGCTCGCCCCTTGCTCGCCCCTCGGCCCGGATCCGGTCGACGCGACGCCCCCGCGTCCGCCCCCAGCCAGCCCAGAGCCCCGGCCCGCTGCAGGCCTGGCCCGGCCCAGCCCCGCGGCCTCTCCCGCCCAGCCCCGCCTTGCCCGGCCCGGCCCGCGGCGGGGAGCGGCCCCCAGTAGGGGGGAGGTAGAGACGGCGGAGGTGTAGGGACGTGGAGGCCGCGGGGCCCTTCGGCGGCCCCTTAACTAAAATGGCCTCCTGCGGCCGCCGAGCGGAGCCGCCACCGCCGCCCGGCAGGCCCCCCGGTCCCCGCCTCCGCGCGTCCAGCCCCCACCTCCCATCTTCTTCCCACTTGGAGAATGGAGAGGGTGGCCGTAGGGACCTCACGGGGAGTGCCGTGTCGCAGGTCCGCTGGCTTCTCCTGCGACGCTTCTCTGCGTCGTCGCCTGGTGCTTCAACCCCCGGAGCCCAGATAACGTGTCGTTGTTTCGGGTACCTTCTCCTCCGTCTTGGGGCTTCTTCCCCAGACGCTCCATTGCTAGCGAGTCCTGCTGACAAACTGCGGGTGTCACTGCTTTCATCGGGTTCCTTTAGTTTTTCCTGCAACGAGAGAGGTTCACATACCAACCACCTGTACATTGTGTAGTTCTTAGACTGGAAAAGATGTGCGAAGTTTCTAGTGCTGGTAAATGAGTGCACAGCCTTGTTTGAGCTATGGAGTTTAGGCCCCAGGTGGGCCTGTCATTCTCCTTGCGGGGGTCTTTCCCCTGCGGGGAATGATGGGGAGGGAAGAAGATGAAAGTGAGATTGTCCTGAGTCATTGTAATGCACCGGATGAAATCCCTACCTTAAGGGAAGCTCTCATTTCTGAAGTCTGTAGTTCATTATACATCTTATCAAAGACAAACATATACACAACGCTGGATTTTTAAATTGTTACTTTTCAGTCAGTCTGAGACTTTTGGTTCAGGCCATAAGCGCACACGGCTCCTGCGTGATGTGCTTTTTATGTATATTAGATGTTGGTTAAACCCAGGCAGTTTTTTTCATCTGATTTTCTTCAGGAGGCACGTTGTTTAATGGAAAGGGCATCACTGGGAGCCAGAAGACCCGAGTTCAGTCTCTTTTGCTCTTGATTTTTTGTTGTTGTTGTTGTTGAATAAATAATTTTTCTTACAGAGAAAGGGTATATCTCGAACTCTTGGGCTCAAGTCCTGCCTCAGTCTCCCAAAGTGCTAGGATTATAGGCAAGAGCCACCACACCTGGCCTCTTTTGTTCTTGATTTTATGACGTTGGGAACATCATATAGTTGGGTTTTCATTTTCATCATCTGTAAAACGAGATGCTGGGCAAACTATCTTTTTGGGCTGAAACTTGTGGTTTTGAGAAACCAAGTTACTGTATTCCATGGCATCCTAAGATGCCATTTGTTGTAAAAGGTACCATTATTGTATGTTATGTAGTACTAAAAAAAAAAATGCTGCCACTTAAGACACTGCTTGAGACTCCATTAAGAGATGTCAAAATGTATAAATGTGCATCATATTGGTGAAACTAGCTTTTACTAATTGTTTAATGCTATGTGGCATTTTACAAGTGTTTTTTCATGAGGCCTGCATTCCAGAAAAAGCACCGAGATGACAAATTATAGCAAAATCTTGGAGCATTTCAAGTATTTGCAAATCTTTTGCTTATAGGTTTTGATAATTAAACAACTGAAAAAGTTTCAGCTACTTTGATGAAACTTTTTAGGGCTTTTAAAAAATTCAACAGCTTTTGGGGTACAAGTGGTTTTTGGTTACATGGATGAATTATATAGTGGTGAATTCTGAGATTTTAGTAGGGCTAATAATTTTCAAGGAGAGAAAAAAACTATCTTTTTCTGAGAAGAGATAGCTAATCAGCATCTGTGCCATAAATCTGCTGGCAAGTACTAGTGTTCCACCTAGAAAATATTGTATTTAACCACTAAAATTTTACTTGTTTTACTCAGGTTTTTTCTGTTTTCCTAATATGGGCTGAGTGATAAGATTTGTTGGATTACTAACTTTATTTACTGTAAAGTGGTGGGTTCTTTGTGGCACTTCTGAAATATTTTTTTTCCTAAATGTAGACCTACAGATAGAAATGAAGGAAGGGAATGCTGATTTAAAGATAATAATTTTTTGATAAAGTATGTGATTGTTTTATCCCAATATAGGGAACGGTGACAGAATTTGTTTCTAATAATTTTTTTTTTTTGGCCTTGAAACTCAAAAGTTTAACAACAGTCCAGGTTACTAAATAGATTAAATGTACATCTGATGAGAAAAGACTAGTCTTTTGACATTACTTATATTGCTAAAACTTAGACACTCTTGTACATAAGGACTTCTGTATAAACATAGTACATGAAAATATCGTTTGCATTTAATGGCAAGAAACCAGGCCCAATAATACTGGGAATTTTGGCAAGGAAGATGAATAAATAACATTAATAACAAAAGCACATGCACAAAGTATGGTGGTGATGCTAATATTTCTTCCTGGCTGGAAATAATTATACTGGAACTTTTAGAGATGGAAGACTGAGGTCTGCTGTACTAATATTTTTTCAAATTTGAAGGATCTCAAACTCAGGAAAACCTTAAGTACAATTCACGCCTGAAAACATATGAAGATTTTTTTTTTTCCCAGTCAAATTTGGATAGAAAATAGAGTATTCATGAAGGGCCAACTTTTTGTATTCGCAGGTTCCACAGGGCCTACTGTGGGACTTTATGTATGGAGTTTTGTATACATAGCGGTCCTGGAACCAATGCCCTGCTTATATTGAGGGATGACTGTATTTATGTGTGAATGATGTGATTTAATTGCTTCACCTATCACTGAATACAGATAAAGTAAACATCCTACACCTAAATGTAATTCCAGAGGCCAGGCGCAGTGGCTCACGCTCATAATCCCAGCACATTGGGAGGCTAAGGCAGGTGGATCACCAAAGGTCAGGAGTACGAGACCAGCCTGACCAACATGGCGAAACCTGGTCTCTACTACTAAAAATACGAAAGTTAGCTGGGTATGGTGGCAGATGCCTGTAATCCCAGCTACTCCAGAGGTTGAGGCAGGAGAATCGCTTGAACCCAGGAGGTGGAGGTTGCAGTGAGCCGAGATTGCTGCCATTACACTCTGGCTGGGTGACAGAGACAGACTCCATCTCAAAATAAAATAAAGTAAAAGTAATTCCAGCTCTTAGTTTTCTTGATTACAGCTCTGTAAGGTATTTGATTAAATTTATTTTAGATTTAGACTTTTTAGCTTGTTAAGATTTGAAATTCATAATGGCACACTAAAGATCAGGTTCTTGAAGATGTTATAAAGAACTGTAATAGTGAATTTGTCAAGTATGGCTACTGGTAACTTGTAGATTAGTTACCATGTTTTTCATTTGTGTTAATGCACATTAGACAATTTTGTGGTAAGCATTTCTCAGTCTTTGTGTTCTAAGTCCCATAAACTATGGAATGTTTTTTTTTCCCTATTCTGTATTTTTTGGTTTTTTTGTTTTTGTTTTTGAGACAGAGCCTCGCTCTGTCACCCAGGCTGGAGTGCAATGGCGCAATCTTGGCTCACTGCAACCTCTGCCTCTCAGATTCAAGTGATTCTCCTGCCTCAGCCTCCTGAGTAGCTGGGATTACAGGCATGCGCCACCAAGCCTCACTAGTTTGTGTATTTTTAGTAGAGACAGAGTTTCACCATGTTGGCCAGGCTGGTCTCAAACTCCCAACCTCAGGTGCTCTGCCTGCCTCGGCCTCCCAAAGTGCTGGTATTACAGGCATGAGCCACCGTGCCTAGCCTTGTTTTGTATTTTTTTAAGTCAAGTAAATACTCCAGTTAAGTATTTTTATGTGTTTACATGTGTACGTTTCTGATAGTGTATTAATTTGAGGGTGCACAGGAGAAAGCAGATTTCAGACGTGGTGAAAATGTAAGGATGGCTTCATGGCCAGAAGGGTTAGGTAAATAACCTGTTAGAGTAGAGTACCTTTTTTGTTTGAGGAAATGTACTTACATAAATCTAGTTTTATTTTAAAATAAATCTTGGGGAAAGAACTATTATGACAGTTCTAAGGACTTTAGGGTAGCAAAGAATATGAGGAAAGATAATTCTCAGCAGAAAAAACTTCCTAATAATTTCATAGGATCAAAAATCATTTTTTCAAGTTCTTCATTGACAATGATAGAGAAGTTCTGATAGGAATTCTTCAGTTTTTGAGGAGAATTTGTAGCATATACATTTATAAAAGCGTATGTAATAAACATTATAAAATAATCCCATTATATCCCACAATTAATGGGACATTAACCCATTTCTTTGAGGGTGTTTTTTTTTTTTTTTTTTTTTTTAAAGACATGGTCTTGCTCTCTCACCTAGGCTGCAGTGTAGTGGTGATAATAGCTCACTGCAGCTTGGAACCCCTGAGCTCAAATGATCCTCCTGCGATGGGCTTCTAAGGTGCTGGAATTACAGGTGTGAGCCACTATGCCCAGCCTCGTTGAGAGTTGTAAACAGCCACTTTTTCTTTACTTATACTTTAGAAAAACCTTGGACATAGCAGTAAGTAGATTTTGACTATTGCTGGACCTTAAGCATCTGCCAGTCAAAAGAAGGCATCTCATCTAAGGATTTTGAGATGTCTTAGGGACTTCTGTTCCTAAAGGATGTGATAACTTGGGTAGGCTAACAGTAGCTTGGATAGGCTGATAAGCTAATGAGTTTTCCTTTTTTCCTTTTTCTTTTTTCCTTTTTATTTGAATGTAGTGTTAAGAATATTGTGTCTTGAATTTAGGAAAGAGTAAAAGTAACACTAGTAAGGCAGAAAAGGATTAAACACTGAGAAAGTTAAAAAACCAGGTGAACAGGTTTTTGAAACCAACCTCGGTGATGGAAATTTACTGGCTTTACAAAAAAAAGAAATACTGCAACGGCTAATAACATCAATCCTTCCATTGTTGAATCAGAGACCTTAGGATGTATACTGCATGGATAAGCTAGAAATAAGATAATTTTCTTTCCAAAAGGATTGTTACTATTACACTGATGATATAATGGCTATTACTCTTAATAGAGTAGGGTGAGCCAGAATATTGGTGTATAGAATAGGTATCTGCTTGAGTATGCTTTTGTAAACTGCCTTGTAGTACACTATGAACAAAAGGACATAACTTTGGAACTAGATAGTTCGAATCCCCAGCTCCATCCCTTCAGGCACCCTCAACTTCTCTAAGACTTGGTTTCCTCACCTAACTTGACTTAAGTTTAAATATAAAATTTTCTAGCCTAGTGCCTGATTATCAGTAGGCATTCCTACCAATACTGTTTCTGGTAGAGATTTAAGTAATAATAATTTAAGGGTTTTAGAAGGATTCCTTGGTTAATATCTATCATATATTTATATAGAGAGTTTCATAATCTCACAGTAAAATGTTTTAAAAGTAAAACATTTGGGCCGGGCGTGGTGGCTCATCCCTGTAATCCCAGCACTTTGGGAGGCGAGGCGGGTAGATCACAAGGTCAGGAGGTTGAGACCATCCTGGCTAACACGGTGAAAACCCATCTCTACTAAAAATACAAAAAAATTAGCCAGATGTCATGGTGGGTGCCTGTAGTACCAGCTCCTGGGGAGGCTGAGGCAGGAGAATGGCATGAACCCAGGAGGCGGAGCTTGCAGTGAGCCGAGATCACGCCACTGCACTCCAGCCTGGGCAACAGAGCGAGACTCCGTCTCAAAAAAAAAAAAAAAAGGTAAAACATTTGGAGTCCTCATTACTAATAGAAAAAGAAGGAAAGTTTCTATTTACAGGTAACATGATTTTTACGCTTGTCAGGCAAAAATGTGAGAACTAGTAAGAGTACAGCAAATTTTCTGGATCTATGATCAGGCAAAGGCCAGGTGCGGTGGATCACTCCTGTAATCCCAGCACTTTGGGAGGCCGAGGTGGGCGGATCACCTGAGGTCGGGAGTTTAAGACCAGCCTGACCAACATGGAGAAACCCTGTTTCTACTAAAACCACAAAATTAGGCAGGCGTGGTGGTGCATGCCTGTAATCCCAGCTTCTCGGGAGGCTGAGGCAGGAGGCTGAGGCAGGAGAATCGCTTGAGAGCCAAGATCGCACTATTGCACTCCAGCCTGGGCGACAAGAGTGAAACTCCGTCTCAAAAGAAAAAAAAAAAGAAAGAAAGAGGTAAAGTCAGTAGCATTCTTGTTTCATCAATATTGAATTAGATTATTAAATTTCAAATAAGTCCTGTTAATGTATAGCCACCAAACCTATTCGGTAAGCAGGAATAAAACAAATGAGATATTCAAAACACAGAGGAGAAAATGCAATAGGATAAAAAAGTCATAAAAGATGACAAAGATGGACTGTGTTCATGAGTGAAAAACCAATGCCATCACATTATTATCTCCTAATCTCTGTATATTTAGTGTTACTCCAATAAAAATCTCATAGGATTTTTGCTATAACTTGATAAAGGGATTTTAATGTATATAGTGAGGAGAGTGATCAGCTAAAAATATCATGAAGGTCTTGCAAAAATAAGGAAGGACTTGTAATATCAGATACCAAAATATTATTAATAGAAAAATGTGATATTGGTACAGGGATAGACAAATAGATCATTGAATTAAAGTAGACATCCCAGAGATAGACATGCTTATATAGGTAGTTGGATTAGAATATATATCTAATATATATCTGTTTAAATAGATGTGTATATTAAAAAAAAAATCAGCTGCATTATTACTCAGAGACATAGATCATCAGGTTAATCAAAAGACCATTCAGGCTTTTAAATGTTGTAATTGATGAAGTATATTAGAATTATTTGGGTGGATCTTTAGTCTGCTTATTAAAGGTACTTGTCTATTAATTGTCCATGACACCACTCTGTCAGAATACAGGATTAGAGTGATTGTTCTGAGTGTATCATTTCTTAGTATTTCATGAAAGCCAGTACAGTACAGCTTTTATTCATACAGAGATAAAATGAATGAAATAAACTTTGGGCTTTTTTGTTTTATTTGAATATTAGTCTTGTATATTAAAGTGCATTTGCAGGGAGTAATTCACTTATTTAATATTTTATGAGCATCTACAATATGCATAGTCCCTGCTCTCAGGGAGTTTATACTTCTGGGGTATGAGGGTGGAGACAGATGAATCTACAAATAACTACGCCATTATAATAAAGTTTAATGAAATACTAAAATGGGAAATTGGAGGATTTTGACTATGGAGTTTGAGGTAGACTTCGTGTTCTTTCATTCTGAAAATCAAGGGAATGTCATTTTAGACAAAGGAAAAGTATTGAGCCAAGACAAATATCTGGATTGCATGATATACTAGAGACTGGTTTGGCTCTGAAGTCAGACTACCTGAGCTGAATCTGGCTCCTCCTATTACCTGCCATGTGACCTTGGGCAAACAGTCTCTTGTTAGTTTTTTGTCTATAAATTGAAGATAATAAATTTTCTTTGCCTCATAGGAAAACTGCACATGTAAGAGGATAGTTCAATGAAATGTCATAAACCCAATGTACCTGTGTAACTTGCACTTAAAAACAAAAACAGAACATTATCAGTATCCCAGTAGGTTTTTACATTCTCCATTGTATTGTTTTGAGGATTCAGTATTATTTGTAAAGTGGACCTGGCAGTGACTCACACCTGTAACCCTAGCACTTTGGTTGGCCTAGGCGGGAGGATTTTAATCCCAGGAGTTTGAGACTAGTGTAAACAGCAAAGCGAGACTCCATCTCTATTATTAATAAAAGAAAGAAGAGAAGAAAACATTATTTTTGAAGTGTTCAGAACGGTATCTGGCATATATTATATCCCCACCATTATTCAGTAGGTGGCTGGTGAATATGGATGAAACCAGAGAAAGTACAGTGCCTGGCATATATCAAGCATTCAGTAGACATGTTTTGAATTATTTATAGAAAAATAATACAACTGTGGGGCCGGGCACGGTGGTTCACACCTGTAATACCAGCACTTTGGGAGGCTGAGGCAGGTGGATCACGAGGTCAGAAGATCGAGACCATCCTGGCTGACACGGTGAAACCATGTCTCTACTAAAAATACAAAAAAAAAAAAAAATTAGGCAGGTGTGGTGGCGGGCTCCTGTAGTCCCAGCTACTCCGGAGGCTGAGGCAGGAGAATGGTATGAACCGGGGAGGTGGAGCTTGCAATGAGCCAAGATCGCACCACTGCACTCCAGCCTGGGCGACAGAGCGAGACTCCGTCTCAAAAAAAAAAAAAAAAAAAAAAAAAGGAATTCAACTGTGGTTACCAGCTTTAAGGTAGGACCAGGGAAGGAAAGAAATACTTGGTGAACAGAGAGCCAGGAAAATTGAGGGTCATGAAAACCAAAAGATGATAGCGAGGTCATCAGCTTTAGAGATGCTGGATTAGGGATTTAGTACAGTTACCAAATTACTGGTGTAATTTTAATGAGTAGCCTTTATAGGGAAACTAGAATCTCATCACTTGGAGCTACAGAAAAAATAGCATAAAATTTTACTTAAAATAAGTTTGTAGTCTAGTGTTCACATAGATACTTAAGAATTCCAGAGGTCACATGGGCTTAAAGTATTGGGAAGCACTGTGATTGAAATCAATCAAATGAAAATAAATTTTTGGAATTCATATTTCTGGGAAAAGCTATAGTATAAAATACACTACTAGTACGGTAGTCAGCATTAAATGGGCAAGGCATGTGTTTGAAAATAGATTTGAAGAAATATGACACTTTTTTATGGGAAAAACAATAAAACTGTTCAAACAATAACCATGTAGATGAAAGCAAAGAGTGCTGTGATTTATGAAAGTGGCTTTATAGCTTCTCTTACTTCCCCAATCCTGCCCATTCCCAGACCGTTTTATGCTATAAGCATAATGGTCTCTATGAAATGTAAATTTAATGATAACACTCTTCTGTTTAAGTTACTATCAGAATATCTGGTTATCCTAGTTTTATAATTAGAAGTCTGTAATGCTTCACCCACATTTATGAAATTCACACACATCTGAAAATATTCGTAGTAAGCTTTTAAAATCTTGACAGTAAAAACTAAATTGACAGGTTAGCTTTTTTCCCATCTCACTCAGTGTGAATATTCATACCTTTCCTTGAAGAAATGTTAATACTTTTGAGAAATGATGAAGGATTTGTTTTTCGTGAGTATAAAAAGTTAAAGAGGTTGGATGTGGTGGTTCATGCCTGTAATCCCAGCATTTTGGGAGGCTGATGTGGGTGGATTGCTTGAGCCCAGGAATTCAAGACCAGCCTGACCTCAAGCAATCCACCCGCCTTTCCAAAAGTTAGCCCCTTATCATGGTATACGCTTGTGGTCCCTGCTACTCAGAGGCTGAGGCAGAGCATCACTGGAGCCTGGGGAGGTCGAGGCTGCAGTGAGCCTTGATCAAGCCACTGCACTCCAGCCTGGGTGACAGAGTGAAACCCTATCTTTAAAAAAGAAAGAAGGAAAGTTATAGAGCACTTCATTTTAATTAATTTATGGTATCCGTCAGGGTTTATTGTACCCAATCAATAGTTAGTTTCTTTTTTGAGTAGTTCTAGTTACAAGAATTGACATTCCATGACCTTTATTCTTTCTTAGAGGCCTTCCAAAGAGCAAAGAAAACATTCCCCTTCTTTTTCAAAATGGAATAAAATTCATCCTATCTAGCAAGATTTACATCATGGGATCTTAAACATTTTGCTGTTTTATCACTCTATGAATTATTTCCTCTATCACGTATTCCCAACTATGTTAAAGACAAATATAATTGGAAAATGAAAGAATGTTGAAATCACCTACAAGGGTGGTACAGTAGTGAAATAACTGGATGATACTGCATTGCCCAAGTATCATATCTTCTTTCAAGAAGCTAAGAAGAAAGTAGAGATACTAATTTCATAGTTGGCTTTTAGTTTTCCTTCAACACAGTTGAGAATGCAGAATTGTTCATTCTCTGCCCATACCAGCAAAGGAGAAGAAAGTTGACACAGGAAGATGTTTCCCAGTTATCAGATATCATAAGATGAATGCCAAAAGCACCACTCTAGACTAATGATAATGTTGAAATTGTGTAAGCAAAAAATCTCGGTCTGCAAGTCTTCAGCTGATAATGTCCTACATGAATTTTTCAAACTCAATCAATAAATAATATATTTCTAAGGAATAAAAAATATGCCATTCTCATTCAGTTCATCATTCACTAGAAGGGACTTCGTTATATAATATAATTGTGACAAGAACCAGAACATCCTATTTTGCTAAGCAGATACTTGGCAGAATTCTTTCATCTTTTTGTTGTTGTTTTGAGACAAGGATCTCGAACTCTAGCCCACGCTGGAGTGCAGTGGCACAATCTTGGCTCACTGCAGACCTCTGCTTCCCAGGCGCAAGTGATCCTCCCTCCTCAGCCTCCAAGCATGTGCCACCATGCCCAGCTTATTTTTGTAGAGATGGGGTTTTTGCCGTGTTGCCCAGGTTGGTCTCAAGCTCTTGGATTTAAGCAATCCGCCTGCCTTGGCCTCCCAAAGTGCTGGGATTACAGGCCTGAACCACCATGCCTGGTGAATTCTTTCATCTTTTGTGAAGTTTGTGGAGTAAAATATACTTGATATGGTTCATTAGTGGACAAGTGCTGAAAACAGATGCTTTATACAAAAGTGATTGGAAAAAAGTAGTTGGTGTAGAAATGAGTTATTAGATTAAACATTCCAAATCTAAAATTGAAAATGTTTTGCAGTTATGGAGTAAAGAAGATGGCCATCTCTTTAACAAAATATGAGCCATCAGACGTTTCAGAAAAAATTTTTTATGTATTGTATTTTGACCCTGCAAGTGCAGGAAGAAGAACCAGAGGTAATGATGAACTGCAATAGAACATGTTAGAGATACATTTCAAATCTGGAGTCAGCATTTGTGAGATGGGCGTGTTCCAAGTTTGTGCATCAAAATTGAGCATTTAGCTGTGTTTAGAGAACATGGTCCATATACCTTTGAAATCAGGGCAATATGGAATAAAAATTTGGGCTTACTATAATTTTTTAACTACTGTAATTCTTATTTATAAAAGTTTCTAATTTTCATTATGCTTTATTTTAATGGAAATTATTTGTTAAATGACTGTAATTAAAATAACTTGAAAGATCCAGTAGACGCAGATGGGAAATGGTGATAGCTGTCTCTCCTGGTGAGTTAAAGATTACAAGAAAATTAAGAACTTTCATACGACATTTAACCACCTCCCTCTCTTGTGGTCTACCATTCTCGTGAGTTGGTAGGAATTATAGGATAAGCTATCTTATTCTAGTTTTTAAGAAGAAAGCAAGCGACAGGGCACAGTGGTTCATGTCTGTAATCCCAGGACTTTGGGAGGCTGAGATGAGAAGATTACTTGAAGCTCGGGAGTTTGAGACCAGCCTCGGCAGCATAGCGAGACCTCATCTCTACAAAAAAAAAAAAAAAAAAAAAAAAATTAGCCAGGCATGGTGGAGTGCACCTGTGGTCCCAGCTACTTAGAAGGCTGAGTTAGGAGGATCACTTGAGCTGGGGATGTTGAGGGTGCAGTGAGCTGTGATTGCACCACTGCACTCCTTCCTGGGCAACAGAGTGAAAAAATAAAATGAAGAAATGGAGCCTAAATTTAAATTTCTTCTAAAATTCTATGGTAATAAAATTATTATTATTATAACGTTGTAAAGATAATGGGAGCATGACATTACAACATCAAGAATAAGGAATAGCCAGGTGCTGTGGCTCACACCTGTAATCCCAACACTTTGGGAGACTGAAGGGAGAGGATTACTTGAGCTCAGGAGTTTGAGACCAGCAATATATAAAGAACTCTGAAAACTCAGCAAAAGTCAAATAACCCAGTTTAAAAATTGGCAAAAGACTTAAATAGAAACTTTACCAAAAATGACATACAGATGACCAAAAGGCATATGAAAAGACGCTCAACATCACTAATTATCAGAGAAATGCAAATCAAAATCACAATGAGCCATCACCTCACATTTAGTGAGCTATCACCTACATTATAGTAAACCCAAATTTGTATTCCGTATTGCCCTGAAGGATAAATGAACCATGTTCTCTAAATACAACTAACTGCTCAACTTTGATGCACAAACTTGCAGTGGCGCAATCACAGCTCACTGCACTCTCAACATCCCCAGCTCAACATAGCGAGACCCCCATCTCTACAAAAAATTACCCGGGTTTGATAGCAGGTGCCTGTGGTCCCAGCTACTCAGGAGGCTGAGGTGGGTGGATCGCTTGAACCTGGGAGGTTGAGGCTGCAGTGAGCCACTTTTATACCTCTGCCCTCTAGCCTGGGTGACAAAGTGAGACCCTGTGTCAAAAAAAAAAAATTGCTGGGCATGGTGGCACACATGTGTAATCCCAGCTACTACTCGGGAGGCTGAGGTGGGAAGATCACCTGAGTCCAGTCTGCAGTGAGCCATGATCTTGCCGCTGCAGTTACTAGGTAACAGTAAACCCTGTTGCATTAAAAACAAACAAAAAAAGGAATAATTAAAATTGCTTTGTCTTTGGGGTGATTCTGTGAGGAAGTTTGTCTTTTTTTTTTTTTTTTCAATGTTACACCAAATTTAAAGACATTTAAATGTCAGTAATTTCGTAGATACGTAAAATGTCACAATTTGACCTAGAAAAGTCCAACACTGTTGAGCATTAAACTTGGACTAAAGGGAAGGTCAGATTATGTTTTGTGTGCCATGAAAAAGAAAGAAATGTTTTATCAGTTACTTTGCTGTTTTACCCAAAATTGAAACATGCACACACACAGTATGTTTTCTAAGGTACGAAAAGCACATCTAATATGAGTAACAGAAGCTGTCTGTGTTTTCTTCAGATTTTTCCCACTTCATTCTTTATAACTGCAGAAATACAGTATTCTGTTTCTGCCTGGTAGTGGTTCCTCTAGAAATTTAACATGACTGTTTCACTTAGTCTAAAGTTAGTCATTAGTTTTATTCCCCTAACCAATAGACTTAAAATGCCTTAAACTTGATCAGTCCTCCTGATTTTGTGCTCTTGTTATATGATAGCTCAGATTTTTTTTTAACCCCATGACCAATTACTGTTGGACACAATTATTTGTTTTATATAGTGATTATTTGTTTTTTCCGTGATTATTTAAGTTTACCTTCATATTTACCACTCTTTTTGCTCAACATTCATTCATTCTGAAATCATTTTTATTCTTAATTAAATCTTTGAGAATTTCCATTAGCGTGAATCTAAAAAACAGGTTTTTCTCTTTTTATCTTTTTTTGAGACAAGGTCTCACTGTGTTGCCCAGGCTGGAGTACAATGGTGCAATTTCAGCTCACTGCAGCTTCAACCTCCCGGACTTAAGCAATTCTCCCACCTCAGACCCCTGAGTAGCTAGGATGACAGGCAAGCCACCATGCCTGGCTAATTTTTGTATTTTTTAGTAGACAGAGTGTCACTGTGATGCCCAGGCTGGTCTCAAACTCTT
Organism: Macaca fascicularis; assembly: GCF_037993035.2. NCBI lineage: Eukaryota > Metazoa > Chordata > Mammalia > Primates > Cercopithecidae > Macaca > Macaca fascicularis. The sequence goes on along the minus strand of NC_088380.1, from coordinate 33,047,439 downwards.
GGACTCAAGAGATCTGCCTGCAATAGCCTCCCAAAGTACTGGATTACAGGTGTGAGACACCACAACCAGCCTGAGATTTTTTTTCTTAATCTTAAAATATCTTTGATTCTCCCTCCTTGAATAGTCATCACTTAATCTCTGTAGGCAGTTTTTTCCCTCTGGCTGCTTATAAGAGTGTTTCTTTATCTTTCATGTTTATGGTTTCATTTAGATATATCTTAGTGTGAATTCTCGTTTGCTAGGGTTTCTTGGGGCTCCTGAATCTGAACATTGTTATCTTTCATTAATTTTAGGGAATCTCTGGCATTCTTTTTCTATATTCTCTCCTAGTCTTTCTCTCCATTTGTAATTCCAATTAGATGTAAGTTACCACTTTTTATTTTATCTTGCAAGTATTTTAACCTCTTCAATATTTTTCATCTCTTCCTCTCTCTGTGTGCATTCTGGGTAATTTTTACAGATAATTTTCTCATTCACCAGTTTATTGCCAGCCATGTCTAATTAGTTATGCAATAACCTTTCTGAGTTCCTGACTATAATTTGTCAGTTGATTTAGTTTTAGAAGTTCATTTGGTTGTTTTTGACCCATCCATCTTGTTCCTTAGTCTGAGTTTTGACAATCTCTTTTACTTCAAGTGTGCTTACATTTTGTATCCAGTAATTCTAATGCCTGTGGTCTTAAAATTTTTTTTTTAATTCTGTAAATTTTTGCTTATAGTAGTGTATTTCGCTTGGGTTTTATCGTGATTTTTTTTTTTTTTTGAAATAGGGTCTCGTTCTGTCACCTAGGCTACATCCCAGTCAGCATCACCCAGGCTACACCACCCATGATTGCAGTGGTGCAGTCGTGGCTCACTGCAGCCTCAACCTCCTGGGCTCAAGCAGTTCTCCTGCCTCAGCCTTCAGGACCCCACCATACCTGGCTGATTAAGACAAAAAAAAATTTTTTTTAAAGGCAGGGCCTCCCTTTATTGACTAGCCTAGTGTCAAACTCCTGGCCTCAAGCGATTCTCCCCCTTTGACCTCCCAAAATGCCAGGGTTACAAGCATGAGCTACTGCGCCCGGCCTCTTAGGATTTTTTTGATTGAGGTTTCCTGTTTGTTGGGATGTTATTTGCAGCATTTGCAGAAGAATATGTATTTTGTGCCACCTGGAAGCACTGTTAGCCTAGAGTTACACAGGTTGAGTATTTTCGGGTTAGACTTGCTCAGCGGGTAAGTGTAATGCAAATATTCCAAAATCAGAAACGTCTGGTCCCATGCATTTCAGATAGTAGATAGTCAGTCTGAATTAAACTAACTTCTTGGTTGGGAATTTGCCTGGTCAGATAATGTAAATTCTAGAGCCCAAACCTAGGGGAAGACTGTCTTGTACCTAAGAACTGTCAGGGAAGTCTTTTCTCTTCTTTACCCATGCCTGGCTAATTTTTGTATTTTTTAGTAGAGACAGGGTTTTACCGTGTCTTGTGCCTAAGAACTGTCAGGAAAGTCTTTTCTGTTCTTTACCCCGATCCAAGACTGAGCTAGGAAAAAGTTTCCTTACAGTTCTCTCTTAAAGATGGAAGAAGAGCACAATGGCTCAAGCCTGTAATCCCAGCACTTTGGGAGGCCGAAGCAGGCGGATCACGAGGTCAGGAGATCGAGACAGTCCTGGCTAACACGGTGAAACCCCATGTCTACTAAAAACACAAAAAAATTAGCTGGGCGTGGTGGAGGGTCCCAGCTACTCAGGAGGCTGAGGCAGGAGAATGGCGTGAACCCGGGAGGCGGAGCTTGCAGTGAGCTGAGATTGTGACACTGGACTCCAGCCTGGGTGACAGAGCAAGACTTCGTCTCAAAAAAAAAAAAAAGATGGAAGAAGACTTTTTTCTAATTCACTTACTGTGGTGGTTCGTTTGGGAGCCCCGAAGTTCTAAACTGTTGCTTCCCAATTCTTCCATGTCTCTGCTGACACAGAAAGTGATATTTGTACGGTAGCTTGCTGTACAAACTGAGAGATTGGAGCCTTGGATAAGGGATATTGCAGCTGCAGGCAACAGAATCGGGGCCTCCCTCAGGTCACTCATGCACTGTGCATTCTCCCTGAGAACTAACACCAACATCTGGTGGGAATCTTTGCTTTTGTACTACTCAGAGTGTGGTAGGCAGAGTGATGCTGCTCTGTGACTTCTCTTGTTACTGCCTCATAAAAGGTATTTGTAGGATAATGTAAGTCAACCAATTGCTAAACATACTGTAATTGTTTGTTTTGAGACAGAGTCTCCCTCTTCACTCAGGTTGAAGTGTAGTGGTGCAGTTACAGCTCACTGAAGTCTCGAACTCCTCCTAGGCTCAAGTGATCCTCCTGTCTCAGCCTGTTGAGTAGCTGGGACTATAGGCATGTACCTACATGGTAGGCTAATTTCTTTTTTTTGAGACAGAATCTCACTCTGTCGCCCAGGCTGGAGTGCAGTGGCGCGATCTTGGCTCACTGCAACCTTTGCCTCCTGGGTTCAAGCGATTCTCCTGCCTCAGCACCCCGAGTAGCCGGGACTACAGGCATGTGCTACCATGCCTGGCTAATTTTTGTATTTTTAGTGGAGACAGGGTTTCACCATGTTGGCCAGGCTGGTCTCGAACTCCTGACTTCTGGTGATCAGCCCACCTTGGCCTCCCACAGTGCTGGGATTATAGGTATGAACCACTGCACTTGGCCACACAGAGGTTTTTAATTTTGATGTAGTCTCATTTGTCTATTTTTAATTTTTTGCCTGTGCTTTTGGTGTCACATCCAATAAATCATTGCCAAATTTAATGTCATGAAACTTTTTCCCCTGTGTTTTCTACTGAGTTGTATTGTATAGTTTTAGCTGTTACATTTAGATCTTTCATCCATTTTGAGTTAATTTTTGTGTATTTTGTGAGGTGAATCTCCAGCTTTTTTCCTTTTCATGTGGATATCCAGTTTTCCTAACACCATTTGTTGAGAAGACAACTCATTGAATGGTCTTGGCATCCTTGTCAAAAATTATTTGACTGTATATGCAAGGCTGTATATCTGGGTCCTCTGTTGTATTTCATTGGTCTATATGTCTGTATGCCAGTACCACACTGTTTTGATTATTATAGTTTGAAATTAGCAAGTGTGAGACTTCCAACTTTGTTCTAATATTTTAAGGTTGTTTTGGCTATTAGGGGTCTCCTGAGATTCCACAGGAATTTTAGGATAGATTTCTTTTCTGGCAAAAAAAAAATCACTGGGATTTTTATAGGAATTGCATTGAATCTTTAGATCACTTTGGGTAGTATTAACATCTTAACAATAGTTTGCCTTCTAATCCATAAACATGGGATGTCTTTCCATTTATTTGTGTCTTTAAATCTTTCAGCAGTGTTTTGTAGTTTTTAATATACACATTTTTCAACTCCTTGGCTAGGTTTATTCATAAGGTTTTTTGTTTTGTTTTGTTTTTTTCGTTTTTCTTTTCTTTTCCTTGTTTTGTTTTGTTTTGTTTTGGTTTTTTGGTTTGTTTTTTTTTTTTTTTTTTTTTTTTTTTTGGTTTTTGAGACAGAGTCTTGCTGTGTTGCCCAGACTGGCATGATCACAGCCAGCTGCAGCCCTGACCTCCTGGGCTCAAGTAATCCTCCCATCTCAGCCACCCAAGTAGCTGGGACTACATGCACGTGTCGTCATGCCCTACTAATTTTTTTTTGTATTTTTTGTACAGATGAGGTCTCACTATATTGTCCTCCCACCGTAGCCTCCGAAAGTGCTAGGATTACAGGCATGAGCCAGCCACAGTGCCTGGCCCAAGTTTTTTATTCTTTTTGATGCTATTGTAAGTGGAATTGTTTTCTTAATTGCCTGTGTATTGTTAACGTATAGGAATGCAACTGATTTTTGTATCCTATAACTTTGCTTATTTCATTTATTAGTTCTAACAGTTTTTTGTGGAGTGTTTAGTGTTGTCCATGTATAAAATGATGTCGTTTGTGAACAAATGGCTTGATCTTTTCAATTAGGATGCCCTTTTTTTTTTTTTGAAAGAGTGTTTCTTTGTTGTCCAAGCTGGAGTGCAGTGGCACAATCTCAGCTCACTGCAACCTCTGCCCCCTCGGTTTTTAAGCAGTTCTCATGCTTCAGCCTCCCAAGTAGCTGGGACTACAGGTACATGCCAGCATATGTGGCTAATTTATTGTATTTTTATTAGAGACGGGGTTTCATTGAGTTGGCCAGGCTGGTCTCGAACTCCTGGACCGAAGTGATCCACCTGCCTTGGCCTCCCAAAGTGCTGTGATTACAGGCATGAGCCACCAGCACCTGGCCTAATTTGGATGCCTTTTGTTTTTCCTGCCTTATTGTTTTGGCTGGAACTTAAGTACTATGTTGAATAGAAGCAGTAAAAGCATGCAGCTTTGTCTTCTTCCTGATCTTAGAGGAAAAGCTTTCAGTGTGTCATCACTGAGTGTGAGGTTAGCTATGGGCTTTTCATAGTTTTTATCATATTGAGGTTACTTCCTTCAGTTCCTAGTTGGTTGAAGTTTTTTTTTGTTTGTTTGTTTGTTTTTAATCGTTAAAGGATGTTGACTCTTGTCAAATGCTATTGAGATGATACTTGGGTTTTGTCCTTCATTTTATTAATGTGTACTACATTGATTTATATGTTGAACTTGTCACCATATTTTAAACTGTTTAAGAAAACAAGTGTTGTAGGGAGTGGACGTGATGGATAAGAGCACATACACACTGGGGCCACACTGCTTAGGTTCTGGCTTTTGCTCTGCCACTTACTAGTGATTTCATGATATCTTGGGTTTAGATTAAATAATTTTCTGCTAGGTTTCTATTAATTATAAACCTTACTTTGCTGTAATTAGTAGTTTTTATCAATGAATTAAGCAATTTCATTTTCCTGTTGCATGATAGAAACTTTTTGTGTAAAGGGATAATAGAGACCAAGAAAATGAATGGTGAATAACCATTATAGACTCCAGGTTAATGGTCTGCATCATGGAATGAAGATTCTCAAACTTTTGGGTTTCAGGATTCCTATAGCACTTCTAATTATTCAGAACCCCAGAGTTTTTGTTTATTTGGGTTATATTGATATTTACTATATTAGAATTAGGCTTGGCGCAGTGGCTCACGCCTGTAATCCCAGCACTTTGGGAAGCCGAGGCGGGTGGATCACCTGAGGTCAGGAATTTGAGACCAGCCTGGCCAACGTGATGAAATCTGTCTCTACTAAAAATACAAAAATTAGCCAGAAGGTGGCAGCTGCCTGTAATCCCAGTTACTCAGGTGGCTGAGGCAGGGAGCACTGCTTGACCCCAGGAGGCGAAGGTTGCAGTGAGCTGAGATTGTGCCACTGCACTCCAGCCTGGGCAACAGAGTAAGACTCTGACTCAAAAAGAAAGAATAAAACTATTATACATGAAACAAAAATATGCTTATGAAAAATTAGTTTCAAAAACAGATGAGAGGCATTGTTTTACATTTTTACAAATCTTTTTAATGTGTTAAATTAAGAATATTGATTCTAAAAATTTGCTTTTGCATTCAGACTGTTGCAGTAAATTATATACGAAGGCAGCGTCGCTTCACACCAGTGTATAATTAAAAAGAGAACAACCTTGTGTGGACCTCCTGAAAGAGTCTCAGGAACCCTTAGGGGGGGTCCCTGGATCACATTGAAAACCACTGTTGTATACAAGTTAAAAACTCTGACTTTCAAAGCATTCTGGTTTTATTTCTTTTGGTACTAACCTCCACATCACTGAATAGTATTCCTCTTTTGCTATTTTGTAATTTATCAACTTTATGCATATATTTTTATTTCCTACAATCACAGTTTAGGACTACATTGCATATGCTCTCTTCTCATTTCTTCTCTTCCCAAATTCAGACTATGTCTGTTAATTTAGACAGTATACTCCATTTCTAGTTCCATCAAAGCTAGACAGTATATCAGTACTCTGTACTTTTTAAGAATTCTTGAAACTCTTGTGCTTCACTTCTCTTTCCCTACTTCACTCCTCAACTTAGTGTATACTCTTATTTGTGATAACGTTTACATTATGTTCTATAATCATAGTTTATCTTCTCTAATTTAGATTGATTCTAAAACTTTACAGCAAAAACTTTTATCAGTAGTAGTTATTGTGGAGCCTAGTACCATTCTATGATTATGATTTCTAATGTGTTCCATTTTACAATCCTATACCGCTTATTAGAAAATCTTCCTAGGCTCAAGTTCAAATGGATTTTTTCCTTTTTTTCATACCATACTGATTACTTAACTATAAAGGCTTTTATTGGGATCATGCCTTTCTTGAGCAGTTTACATTTCCTGAATTCATTCATTACCTTTTTTTTCTTAATCATGTTGTCATTTATTAAAATTTGTCTAGGCTCCCTGTCTACTGGCTCTGTGCCCAGTCCCCTGTTTTTCTGGATATCTTTCTCTGAGAGGCTTCTGTCATTCCTCTAATTCCAGTCTATACTCACTGCTCTCTGGGCCTGCTGCCACAGCTGCTGACCTAGGCTTTCATCTTTTTGCAGGATCCCGTGTTTTCTTGGTTTACTTTTTGTTTTAGATGGGATACATCTTCAGGTAGCTTGCTAAGAAAAGATGTTATAGTAGGTAAACTCCTTCCATCCTTGAATGGTTAAAAAAATCTTTATTCTGCCTCCATAGTTTGGCTGGGTACAAAATTCTACATTAGTAATCATTTTCCCTTGAATTTTGAAGATAATACCTTGTCTTCTAGCTCTAGTGTTACCAGTAAGAAGTCTAATTTTCATTTAGTTGCTGGTGCCCAGTTTTTCCCTCTCTGGAGACAGGATATTTTTGTCTTGAAAAGTAAAATACTATGTCTCTAGGTTTAGTTTTTTCACTCTGTTTTGCTCTCTGTGAGCTTTTTGAATTTGAAAACATGGTTCCCCTCAGGAGTGGGAAATTTTATTTAATTTTTTTGATCTGTTTTTTTCTTTTCTATCATTCCTTCAGGCTGGACATTGGGCCTCCTAGACTTATCCTTTCTTTTACATTTTTCATATATTTATCTTGTCAATTTCCCAACTTTATCTTCTCTTCTAGGTAGTATAACGTTCTTGTTTTATAGATACAAATTTGAGTTTTCGAAAATTCTCATCTGTTGCCTTCATGTGTTCATTTCCCACATGGTCATTGTTGCTTGTTTTGGCAGTTTATAATAGGCTTTCTTCAGATATGTGGTGATTTGTGTTGTCTGTTGATTTTTAAAAACTTTTTTTAAATTTAAAAAAATTTTTTTGAGACAGGGGTCTCACTCTGTTGTCCAGGCTGGAGTGCAGTGGTGTGATCTCAGCTCACTGCAACCTCTGCCTCCTGGGCTTAAGTGATCCTCCTGCCTCAGCCACCCAAATACCTGGGACTACAGATGCATGCCACCACACGCAGCTGATTTTTGTATTTTTTGTAGAGATGGAGTCTCAAACTGTGTTGCCAAGTCTGGTCTCAAACTCTAGATCCACCCTTTTTGGCCTCCCAGAGTGCTGGGATTACAGGTATTCCGTGGCCAACTTGACTGTTATTTTTTTAAGCAATAAGATTGCCTGGAAGTCTTGGAAGTCTTATTTTTTGTAGTGAGTCCCTGGCTCACTGTTTTTGTTTGTTTGTTTGTTTGTAAATAGGTAAGGAGCTGGCCATTTCTTGAGTAAGAATGTAGGGTGTGTGTACTCTGTAATAATTGCTTTACATACTTTGTTTTCCTGTTTCTCCTCAGGGAAAGTACTCTTCCATTTATATCTGACACTTGAAGTGTTTCTTGGCTTCTTTTTCTTTTTCTTTTTCTTTTTTTTTTTTTTTTTTTTTTTTGAGACAGGTTGTACTCTGTCATCCAGGCTGGAGTGCAGAGGCACAATCATGGTTTACTGCAGCCTCCACCTCCTCTGCTCAAGTGATCCTCCCACCTCAGCCTTCTGACTAGCTAGGACTATGGGCACACATTACCATGTGTGGCTAATTTGTAAAAAATTTTCTGTAGAGATGGGGTCTTTCTACATTGCCCAGGCTGGTCTCAAACTCCTGACTTCAAGCAGTCCTCCTGCCTTGGCCTCCCAAAGTGCTGGGATTACAGGTGTCAGCTACCGTGCTCAGCCTTTCTCATGCTTTTGGTAGAAGATAAGGTTCCAGTCCAGATAATGAGTAGGGACCTGGCTATACAGAGCAGAGTTAGACAATGCCAGAGATGTGTAAATAGCAATTGCTAAATCCACTGGCATCTTTTTCATATGGTTCCTGGGACTGGTGACTGTATAATTTATTGTTCAAACTGAGACACATAGGAGAGTGAAAAGTGCTAAAAGTAATAATTCCACCAGCAGTAGGCATTAACCAGAACATACAGTCATTCCTTCTTGAGTCTATGGACATTTAGGGTGAGGATCAGAGGCAGTATAAGAAATTGCCTGCCTGCCTAGTTGACTCAACATTCGCGTCCTATTCCCACCTGCTTTTTGTCTAATAGGACATGTTTTGGGGACAGATACTAAATAAGGAGCAGTGGGATGAATAGAAAGTCTTTTATATAACCAAAATTACTCTTGAGTGGTATAGTCTGGATATATTTAATCTTATCCTATTAGTAAATGTTAAATACACGTTTCACAGACCTGTTGTATTTAAAAAATTTTTTTTTCAGTTCTAGGAATTTGAAAAAGTGTGACATGTTACTGTCATTTTCATACGGATATGGAGTTGTTCCTAGAAAATGTTATTCCCAAACAAGTTTTTCACTGTTTTAATGTAAACTTTTCTTTTCCTGTCATATTGGCATATATGTAGAAAGTGTTAGTTTTATATCAAAATATGGAAACCTCATCCAGATAGAAATTATACGAGTTTCTTTGGACTCTGTTCTAAGTTTTTTTGTTTTTTGTTTTTTGTTTTCTTTTTCATATTGGACTGAAATCTGCCACCCTGTAACTTCCAACTATTGGTTCTAGTTCTGTTCTCTGGAGCAGCATGGAGTAAGTGTCTTCTATTAGAAGGCATCTATCACCTTTTCTAGACTGAATTTCTCCAGGTGTCCTCCCCTTTTTATATGAAGTTAAAACCCATATTTCTGACCTTCACATTGATTCCCTTTGGAATCTTCTAATCTAATATAAACATCCTAGTTTATCAGTGTTTTCCATAATACAGTTAAAATATAGCCCCAAATTTTAATTGTATACTGTATTTCTATGACACTATGCACACCAGTGCAGAATACCTTGCACTGTAGCCCGTCAATCAGAGACTGAGTTAATTAGTGTAGCTTCAACATTTTTTTTTCTTTTTCTTAGCTATTCTCAGTTGTCGGCTCATGCTAAAATGTGGTCAGCTAAAACCTACCAGCTAAATAACTGTTGGGGCTGTCCTTTTTCTAGTAGGTGTTTCTGCCTTAGTAATATAGCTTTATCAAGTGGAATTGAGTGTATTATTCAGAAAACCTAGAACAAGAAATACACTTTTATATGTTAACATCTGTAGGCCTTTGGTTTTAGTGATACAGGCTTTCAATTTAAAAGTTAAAATAAACATATTGCTCTAAGAACTTTAGCTAGAAATTCATTTGATTGCTGTTTTGGAAAATGTTTTTGTCTTTGAGGTTTAAATGGTTTTAATTGCAAAGCATCTGACTTATGTCTTCTTTTACAAAGCATGCTATTATATTTTTAGAAGTAACTTTGTATAATGAAATGCTCCCTGTAAGCTGGAACATGTATCTAAAATAATAGATATTCCATTGTAGGTTTTGTACCCTAGAACAGGACTTCTCAACCCTCAACACTATTGACATACTTTAAATAACTGTTAGGCACGGCTGTCCTGTGCATTGTAGGATGTGTAACAGTATCCCTGGCCTCTATCCACTAGATGCCAGTAGCTCACATATCACCACCACCTCTGCAGTTTGATCATCCAAAATATATGCAGATATGGCCATATGTCCCCTGGGGGAAACATTCCCCCAGTTGAATACCACTGTCCTAAAGCAACAGAAGTATTTTTTTAAACAGCTAGTCAGTAGTTTCTACCTTAAATTTCTTCTGTAATTGGGCTAGAATAGAATAGTTTTCTTACAGTTTCTTTGTAGAGATTTGTAAAACTACAACATAATAAAGAACTTTACATGTAACGAACTCCGAAGTTCCTAATTTGGTCAGTTTTTTCTTTTCTTCCTATTACTGTTTTTTATTCTAGTTTTTAATTCCTATTAATGTGATACAATCTATGATCTGAAATGTGTGACTATATAATGTATTGAGATTAAAGAATGAAAATTACAGAACAGTAATAAATATGATATTGAATAGGAAGTTTATTGAGTTCAAATACTTGACCTTTTGTGGTCCAAGATTAAATTACTTAAAAATGTGCTTTTTATTTCAGTTGATAAATAGCTTTTAATTGAAGTTGATTAACTCCTGGATATTAAAATTGTATTATATTTATTCTTGTACTCCACAATGTAGCCAGCAGCCAGCTTCGGGTGTAGCCTATTCTCATCCAACTACAGTTGCTAGCTACACTGTCCATCAGGCTCCAGTAGCTGCTCACACAGTTACTGCCGCCTATGCACCAGCAGCCGCCACAGTTGCAGTTGCCAGGCCTGCTCCAGTAGCTGTTGCAGCTGCTGCAACAGCTGCTGCTTATGGAGGCTACCCCACTGCACACACAGCAACTGACTACGGTTATACTCAGAGACAACAAGAAGCACCACCACCACCCCCCCCAGCTACTACACAAAACTACCAGGTAAGAAAACTACTAGTTTTGGTAGCCTTATCGTGCGGGTTTCTTTGTCCTCAGTGTATAATGTAATGCCCTAGCCATTGCTTCTCAAACTCGGGTTTTCCAAAATATGCATGTACTGATAGAGAAAAGTAAATGAGTATTCCTTGGTAGTTTGGGGACATACCAACCATTAAGATTCGTTGCTGACCTGGCGCGGTGGCTCACACCTATAATCCCAGTACTTTGGGAGGCTGAGGCGGGCGGATCATCTGAGGTGAAGAGTTCAAGATCATCTGAGGTGAAGAGTTCAAGACCAGCGTGTCCAACATGACAAAACCCCATCTCTACTAAAAATACAAAAATTAGCCAGGTGCAGTGGTGCACACCTATAGTCCCAGCTACTCGGGAGACCGCAGCACGAGAATCACTTGAATCCAGGAGGCAGAGGATACAGTGAGCCAAGATCATGCCATTGTATTCCAGCCTGGGCGACAGAGCAAGACCCTGTCTCAAGAAAAAAATATATATATTCCTGGCAATGAGCTTTGTATTAATAATCCTTCTTCCCACCCCCCGTCTATTTGACTCTATTATTTATAGCTGTCTGTTAAAAACTTTTACATTAATTGCTAATTAAATATTTCATAGTTTACCCCACGTTTGTTTGTTACTGTTTTGACTGAAGACATAGAAAAGACTTCCCTTGTTTGTGTTAGGGCATTATTCATCTGGAACACAGGTATGTCTCCTATTTTGAGAATATTTTGAGAACAGGACAAACATATTACATATTGTCTTCTTGAAACTTAGCAAAGGTGGAAATTCTGTCCCCTTTACATTTACCCTGTAAAGATGTTCTTTTTTAATACACATTATAACAAAAATTGATCATGCTCTTATTCATCCAGTTGCCTCTTATTCAGTCTTATAGGAATTCTACATTCTCTTTATTATGTTTGAAAACAGTACTAGATTACTACTTGCTTTAATCTGTTTTTTTGCTTGTTTGCTTTCAGGATCTGTTTTTTAAACTTTGGTCTTTCTGAACTTTCCCTGGTTTTGCTATATTCTTTCTAAAGCATAGGAATTTATGCAGTAAAAAAAAAATTGAAATGTAAATCAACAATATTAGTATTTGCTATTAATTTTAGGCAGGTTACTAAATGAAATTCCTTTTGAGGTGTGATTGTTTATGCTCAGAGACAGAATATAATAAATTTTGTTGTTTTTAATAGTGTCTGTGAAACCCAGTGTTTTCTGGGCCCTGCCTGCTTCTTCAGCCATTTCACCTACGTACCTTTCTACCCCTCTTTACTTCATGAACTGCCAGAATTCACTCAGCTCACCTTGATCTTTCTTGAAAAAGAAATACTGAAAAGAAAGCTGGAGCAATTACAAAGCTTAGTAATGCAAGTGTTCTTTTGTAGTATTGTGGGATCCATCTTTAAGGCAAAACTGCCATACATTTTTTAATAAAATTAATTTTTTCTTAAGTATTATTTTGAAATGTTTTGGTGATTGTTCTGATTGTAAAAGTTAAATGTGCTGCTTGAAATGCTTTTGATATTATTTTTTTTTTTTTCTTTTTTTTTGAGACAGAATCTTCCTCTGTTGCCCAGGCTGGAGTGCAGTGGCGTGATCTCAGCCCATTGCAAGCTCCATCTCCCGGGTTCCTGCCATTCTCCTACCTCAGCCTCCCAAGCAGCTAGGACTACAGGCGCCTGCCACCACGCCCTGCTAATTTTTTGTATTTTTAGTAGAGACGGGGTTTCACTGTGTTAGTCTGGATGGTCTTGATCTGCTGACCTTGTGATCTGCCTGCTTTGGCCTCCCAAAGTGCTGGGATTACAGGCTTGACCCACCGCGCCCGGCCTTGATATTATTTTAATGAAGTACAAAATGAATCTTCTGTGTATTTAATTTGATTATTTTATGTTTAGGTCTGTCATGAAACTACGTATTTAGTGTTTTGTTTTCCTTTATTGCACTTTTATACAGTAAGTATATTTTTTCCTTCCTCTTGTCTCATAGCAAGATTTTCTTTCATTCCTTTTCTTTAGGATTCATACTCATATGTAAGGTCCACAGCTCCTGCTGTAGCTTATGATAGTAAGCAATACTACCAACAACCAACAGCAACTGCTGCTGCTGTAGCTGCCGCTGCCCAACCTCAGCCTTCTGTTGCTGAAACTTACTATCAGACAGGTGGGTTTTCTTAACTACATAGTTTCTTTGTAAACTATTGAAGTATATGACTTACTGTATTTTTTAATGAAGATAAGCTTTTGAGTGCATCTAAATTCGTATCACATCATCTTAGGAGGCAGGTTCTAGACATGTCCTACTAAATGCCTTAGAGTCACAATTCATAATCATGCCTTTCTCTCCTGGAAATGTACTCCATTTCTGGACTTTCAGCCCACAATTCCATTCCTGCTGAAATAAGGTGTACAAAAGAAGCTGTGATAACTTCTGAACACATTTTTATCTTTGCCAGAAATGCCCAGAATATATGATATTGCCAACAAACAGCCTTAGTAACCAGTGGAGACTCTTTAATGGGCCCATATTTTTAATTAGTCTTCCTCTGATCTCTAATGACGGTTGGTTCTGTTATCAGCCACCAATCATGTTAAATACAGTATCTAGAATGGTTCAAATCTAGGAAGCGTTTTGTTTGCAAAGAAACCTGCGTATTTATAGATGTTAAAAGATGGATTTTTTTGAGAGAGAGATTTGATAATTTTTAAAACAAAGCTTTTGAAAAGCAGGCAATTCCTTCAATTTTTTTTTTCCAAAGCTGTGAGGGTGTGGGTGGAGCCTTGGCTTGGAAGAGTAGAATTGGCTTCCAGTACTGGCTTTACTGCTAATGTGGGCAAGTGATTTTTTTCACCTCTTATATCTCTGTTATCTGTAAATTTTAACATGTTTTGAATTATAGTGACTCTCTGACTATTCCTGCGGTCTCTCTCTTTTTTTTTTTTTTTTTTTTTGAGGTGGAGTTTTACTCTTGTCGCCTAGGCTGGAGTGCAATGGTGCGATCTTGGTTCACCGCAACCTCGGCCTTCTGGGCTCACATAGTTCTCCTGCCTCAGCCTCCCGAGTAGCTGGGATTACAGGCCTGAGCCACCGTGCCCGGCCTTGTGGTCTCTTCTCTATTGATTTCTGTGTATAATAATCTATAGTAAACTCCCTGTTGAATTACCAAGCTTAAGTTGTGCTTGAGTGCTGAATTATCTAAGAGAAGATCTTGATTTAGTCTAACTCTGGTATTGACTGTGACTTTTGTAAGTTATTTAGCTCTTGGATATTAGTGTCATCTCTATAAAGTATTATCTTTTTGTGTTATGTGGATCAAATTTCATAAGCAGGTAAGTTCTGCTTGAGATAAAAATTCTACTTCGGAGGCTGAGGTGGGAGGATTGCTTGAGTCCAGGAGTTTGAAGTTGCAGTGAGCCATGATCACACCATCATAGTTCAGCCTGGGCAACAGAATGGGACCCTGTCTCAAAAAAAAAAAAAAGTTCTAAGGTACCTTTACTTAACTGAACATAAAATGAGCTTAGCCCCTTGATTTTGGGCCTTTTTCATAAATAACATTTATGTCTAGTGATCATTTACAAGTGATTATTAATTTAGTGATAAGCCTTCTAAGACTCTTTCAGAATATACATTGTTTTGAGTATGTCAGGCAGCAAAGAAGTTCGACAGACATCAGTGGCAGCCATTTAGGAATAGCTGCATTCAAGTTACTGACATTTGAAAAATTATATAGTTCCTTATTAGATTGTAGTTCACTATGGAAAAATCAGTAAAAATGCAGTGAATGGTATATGAACAAATTTCATATGATTAAACATTGAAGTTTTCACTGTGAATTGAAATATGTACATTGTAACTCATTCTATCCTGTTTCCAGTGTTAAACCTAACTGAAGTAGACTGACTAGCGCGCGCACACACATGCCTTTTCAGAAAACCTTGTTTACTGGTAACACTGCTATTTCAGTTGTACATTTTGCCAAAATAATCATTTTGGAAATACATAGAAAGCATTTGGCAGAAGATAGTATATTAATTTATATATTCTGTTCATATTGGTAATAAGAGTTTTATACCTTTTGCTAAGGAGAAATTGCTGGCATAAAATTTATAGTTAATGATGGTTGTACCTATTCTTTCCAGCTTTTAAGGATACTGGTACAGTAAATATAGTGGCTTGCTCTTCTAATTTTCTGGTGTCTCTTTCCCACTTCAGCCCCTAAAGCAGGTTATAGCCAAGGTGCAACTCAGTATACTCAAGCCCAGCAAACTCGACAAGTGACAGCCATAAAACCAGCCACACCAAGTCCAGCTACTACTACTTTCTCCATCTATCCTGTATCCTCCACCGTACAGCCAGTAGCAGCTGCGGCTACTGTGGTGCCATCCTATACTCAGAGTGCTACTTACAGTACCACCGCAGTTACTTATTCTGGTAAGACTGATAAACTGTGTTTAAATGAGTAAACAAATTAGGAAGAGACTTAGAAGAAACTCTCTTGTCTATGAAATTACCTTACTCCCAATAATAGAAATTAAATTAATTGATAGACATAAATATAGGTACATAATGTGACTGTACTGTAAATTGTATGCTTTTTGGGGGGATGGGGGTAAGAGAAGATCTTAGAATAATATAAATTGTTCTTGGGGAGTTTAAAGCTCATTATGAGTATGAGTCTTGGGCTTAGCATTGCAATTAAAGGAAGTAACATCCAGTGTTCTACAGGATTGTTTCCTGCTTTTCCAAATGAAATTGAAAACTCAAGGTTAATACCCAGAGAATACCACAGACAAATTATTTGTTTATTTTGGCCCTCGAAGAGCTATTTCTTTATTATCAGAAATAATTCATCATGGAAATGTTGGGTAGCCCTTTCTAAACATCCATAAGATGGTGGTTATGTAACACACCTCTCTTGGAAGAACAGAGTAGCTTTATTTTTCTTCAATAATTATATATTTCTCCCAGAGAGGTACAATGGCTAAAACCTTATTGTGTCCACTGCTGTTGCCAATTTCTAGCTGAGGAAGTTTGCATTATCACAGTGATTAAGATCACACATTGCCTTTTTTGTAGACACTCAGCTTTTGTATTCCTCCTAGAAGATATGCTGTGAATGACTTTTTTATTTCTCAGGGATTTTTTATCTTACTCTAGGGTGCTAGGGATACAATGATGAATTAGGCATGCATGGAGTGTTTGGGAACTGCAGTTCATTGTGGCTGGAATACAGGATATACATGGGGTAAATGTCAGTAGATGAGGTTAGAAGTGTCAGTATGTAAAGCCATGTGTGCTCTGTTATGGTGTGTGTCTTTATCTTGTGGGCAGAAAGCAGAGGCTATATTAAGAAATGGAGCGGTGTGAGCAGATTTGTAAGTTAACCAGACAACCACGTGGAAATGAATTGAATGAGGAGACATTATCATCTGAGAACTCTGGCTGGAGTGGTGAATGATGAGCATCATCATTCACCAGTATGACTGATGGTAGAAAGACATTTTATAATCTATTAAAGGCATAGTAGAGGAGATTCCTTATTTAGGAAAGAAATCTTTTGTTAAGATCTCAAGAAAATACTGAATTTATTATTCCTAGATCTGTCATTTAAGATTTCTCGGCCGGGCACGGTGGCTCACGCCTATAATCCCAGCACTTTGGGAGGCTGAGATGGGTGGATCATGAGGTCAGGAGATCGAGACCATCCTGGCTAACACAGTGAAACCCCATCTCTACTAAAAAAAAAAAAAAATAGAAAAAATTAGCCGGATGTGGTGGCGGGCGCCTGTAATCCCAGCTACTCGGGAAGCTGAGGCAGGAGAATGGCGTGAACCCAGGAGGTGGAGCTTGCAGTGAGCCAAGGCTGCGCCACTGCACTCCAGCCTAGGCAACAGAGCAAGACTGTGTCTCAAAAAAAAAAAAAAAAGATTTCTCAGATACGACTTATCTGTCTCTCCCTTTTTGGTTCACTAGTTATAATTGTAACTAGGATTATATTATTACAATGAAATCTGATTCGACACTTTTTTTTTTAAATGTCCACATTAGCTTCAACAAAATGGGAAGTTCCAGAGTAGCCTTTCCTATTCATTGTTTCTCTCTCACATGTGCTTCCTTTCCTTTCTCTTTTCTCTCTGGTTGCTTATACAGTATGAAGATAGTTTTTATTTACATAAGTAGTATATTATTATTTAAAAATTAGAAACTATATTTTTTTAGAAAGAGAAAAAATGTTAAACCACTAGATTTCTACTTCTAGACACTAATTGTCATTAACGTTTTAGTGCGTATCTCTGTCTACTTTCCTTCCATGGAATATACATGTATAAATAACGGTTTATAAAAATGCATTTTTCTTATACGTGCTATTCTGTAAACTGCTTTATTGTTACTGTGATTGCCTTTCATGTCACTAAGTATAGATATATACCTTTAATTAATGTTTTTTCCCCAACTTTTTATATCAGGTTTTTATTTTTATTTTTTTATTTTATTTTATTATTATTATTTTTTTGAGGTAGAGTCTCACTCTGTCGCCTAGGCTGGAGTGCAGTGGCGCAAGCTCAGCTCACTGCAACCTCCGCCTCTCGGATTTAAGTGATTCTTCTGCCTCAGCCTCCCAAGTAGCTGGGACTATAGGCGTGCGCCACCACGCCTGGCTAATTTTTGTATTTTTAGTAGAGACAGGGTTTCACCATGTTGGCCAGGCTGGTCTGGAACTCCTAACCTCAAGTGATCCACCCTTCTCGGCCTCACAAAGTGCTGGGATTACAGTACAGTCATGAGCCACCATGCCCGCCCCAGAAAATTTTAATTCTGCAGAAAAGTGGGAAAAAAAAGTTCCAATAACTACTCTTTATGCCATTCACCTAGGTTCACCAATTAATAATTTTTCAAATTTGCTTTATCTCTTCTTTCCCTTAAAGGCTATTTTCAAATGGCTCAGCAATATGTTTTATAAGCAATATGCTTTATAAGTTGTAGATGACATGGTACTTTGCCCTGAACTCTTCAGAAGGTATTTCTCAAGAATAAGGACATTCTTTTTATGTAGCCACAATGGCAACGTTATGAAAAGGAATTGAACGTGGATACTATACTGTTTAATACATAAATTTATCCAGTTGTCCAAAAATGTATTTTATGGCTGGGCTTTGTATGTATTTGGTGTATGTATGTTTGTGCTTGTGCTTTATTTTGAAATTTAGAATCCAGTCAAGGATCATGGATTGTATTTGGTTGCCATTCTTTGTTAGTTTGCTTTAATGTAGAACAGTTCATTATTTTTATCTTGTCTCTCATGGTGGTGACATTTTTGAAGTGTTCAGGCCAGTTGTCTTGTAGAATGTCCCGTATCTGGATTTATCTGATGATTTATGTTTAGATTCAGGTAACTTTTTAGACAAGAAAATTACTTGACCAGCCTTCCATTTCATCACATCAGAAGCATGTAATAAGTAATGTTCATTTATTCCTTATTGATGCTGGCTTTACTGGTTAAAGCTGTGCCTATCAGATCTCTCCGTTACAAAGATACCTTTTTCCTTTGTAATGAACAAGTAATCTGTGGGCCTGTTGCTCTTTCACCCTGTGGTGGTAGATCCTTTGAAAACTGAACAAGTTTCTACAGTGGTAGTTGCAAAACCCTTTCACATTGATTCTTAGGCATTCTTCTGTAGAGTCCCCTCCTTCTACTTCTTTTGTTGTTGTTGCTGCTATGAACTTGCTCATTTTTATTCAATGTACAGTCGTTCTTTATATCGATGGGAGATTGGTTCCAGAGCCCCGATTAATACCAGAATTTGTGCATGCCTTTCAAGTCCCATATATAAAATGACATAATATTTATCTCTAACATACATCCTCTTAAATATGTTAAATTATCTCTAGATTACTTACAATACCTAATACCATGTAAGTGCTATATAAATGGTTGTTAAGCTATACTGAGTTTAAGTAGCTGGGATTACAGGCATGTACCACCATACCTGACTCATTTTTGTATTTTTAGTAGAGATAGGGTTTTGCCGTGGTGGCCAGACTGGTCTCAAACTCCTGACTTCAGGTGATCCACCTACCTCGGCCTCTCAAAAGTGCCAGGATTACAGGGATGAGCCACCGTACCAGCCTCCAGATATTTTCGGTTCATGGTTGATTGAATCCATGATCGCTGAACCGATGGATACAGAGAGCAACTATATTATAATCTGTTACTCTCATTTCTCTCTTTGAGGCTCACACAGTTTTAAAGTGGGATCCGCTCAAACCAGCTCCTGAGTCTTTTTGACATATTCTCATTCTTCTTTGAGCACATCTTTTCTTTTTGCCACTGAGGGTTATTACAGATACACTTCGAGCTTTCCCTGCCTTAGAGTCACAGTCAGCCATGTCACAAAGGAGCCATGACTTCTTGTAAATGCCAGGAGTATTTAGAAACGATTCTAATGGTCACAAAGTATTTTATTGTATGGATGTAATATATTTTAAAGTGTGTATTTGAGGACATTTAGTTGTATATGAGACAGAAACTGGAAACAGCACTAGGTAGAACATCCTTACATGTAAAGATTTGTACATTTGCCCACTTGTTTCCCTAGGATAAATTTCTAGTTGTGGAACTGTTAAAGAGTATCTGCTTTTTAAAGACTATGTGATACACAGTCCAGAGTTGCCAAATCAGAGAAATCATTGTTAAGGCTTCTGAGTTCTATATCTGCAATTTTTGGCAGCTACAATTTTGGTCAACTATTCTCTTTATCTTAATAAAATGAGTTCTAGAATATTGCTACCTACTAAATGATGCCTTGTAGCATGATGAATTTACTACTGAAATGTTGTTTTTTGTTTGTTTGTTTCTGGTATCATACATTTAGAAGCTATATGCCAGCTATTCTAATATCATAGCTTACTAATGGATTTTTTTTTTTTTTTTTTTTTTTTTTGAGACTAGGTCTCATTCCATTACCCAGGCTAGAGTGCAGTGGCACCATCCAGCTCACTGCAACCTCCACCTCAAGCAATCCTCCCACCTCAGCCTCCCAGATAGCTGGGACTGCAGACATGAGCCACCATGCCTGGTTAATTTTTTATTTTTGTATTTTTTGTAAAGATGGAGTTTTGCCATGTTGTCCAGGCTGGTCTTGAACTCCTGAGCTCAAACAGTCTGCCCACCTCAACCTCTCAAAGTGTTGGGATTACACCTGGCCTTGATAAACATTTTTAATGAAAGTACTTTTTTTTTTTTTTTTGGAGACAGTGTCTTGCTCTGTCATCCAGGCTTGGAGTAGAGTGGCACAATCGCAGCTCACTGCAACCTCCACCCTCTGCGCTCAAATGATCCATCCCGCCTCAGTGCACGCCACCACACCGGGCTAATTTTTTGTATTTTTAGTTGAGATGGGGTTTCACCACACTGCCTAGACTGGTCTTGAACTCCTGGGCTCAAGTGATCCACAAGCCTGGCCTAGTAAAAGTACTTTTTAAATGACACTATTTTAGTTTTCAAAAATTGTGCTTTTACTTAATTTATAGACACAGATTTCTTTTTTTTTTTCTTTGAGACAGGGTCTCATTCTGTCACCCAGGCTGGAGTGCAGTGGCACTATCATGGTTTACCGCAGCCTCAACCTCCTACCTCAGCCACCTGAGTAGCTGAGACTACAGATGCACAACCGCGCTTGGCTAATTTTTGTATTTCTTTGTGGAGACGGGGTTTTGCCATGTTGCCCAGGCCAGACACAGCCTTATATTTGTTTTCCTGCAATGCTTTTTACAGGAAACGTACATTTGTTTGCCAATAGTTGTAGGAGAATTTAAGATGCCCTTTAACAGAGTTCCAGAATCTTTAGCCACCTTTCAGTGCATGCTTTGATTTATTTTTTACAGCCAAGTAGTAAGTTACAATTAAACTTGACTTTTATTAGTTTTAAACTATCTATGTGCAAGTAGAGATTATTTTATGAATATTAAGCTTAACTTGGTGATTTTTATGGTTAAGTTAGCTCAGTGTTTAAAGGATCCTCCAATTTCTAAACCCGACTTTTCTCATATTTAAGGATAGTGATACTTGCCTTATAGATCTGTTCTAAAAACTACATTGTGTCTGGCACACTGCTTCCTGTATTGTGAACTCTTGATTTAAAAAAAAAAACAAAACTAGAAGACCTGTTCTTTCAGCACTGTTGGCCTCTATTGTCCTTATTCTGCTTCATGTTTTCTTAATACATAATTCATAAAGTTACATTTCTGTGGCATTTGTGTAGTTTCTATATAGAAGAACTGAAGTCATTTGGAAAATGTCTGTTATAAAGATTTTATGTAAAAATCATGATCTTACTTGGTAATAAACCTAAAAACATCTTTATTATTTGTAATTGGACAATTTTGTGGTATTTCTCTATAGTAAAATTTAAACTATACATGTTTTTGCCTGTAAGTTTGAAAACATTTGGCTGTGAGCTTATGTTCTTTTATCACATTCCTAAGTAACAGAGGACATTTGTAGGACTGCCCAGTAGAGTTTATTGGTTTATAGAAATTTTCCTTTAAGCAATTATGTCAATTGCTTTCTCAGTTTTGTCTGATCATGTATATGCTTTATCATTGATAGCTACCTGTTTCTATTTTCATTTCAGATGTTTTCTTGTCTATTATCACACTTTCTGTCTTAAAACTTTATATACTGCAATTCTGGTTTTCCATGCATTTTAGCTCCTACCATTCCAATTTATTTTTCCTTCCCTATGTGTATAGACATACTGGAGTTAGGGAGTCCTAAGTCTTTCAGTATTGCAGTCTGCATTTGAGAGACCAAAAAGTTTAGTTCTCTGTAAGCAGTTCTTCTGTGCTATTCTGTCAACTAGGGATCTCTCTCAAGCTTTATATCACTCTTTGCCCATCCATTACACTTAAAGGAATAAGGAAACTTAACTGAAATATGGTGAATAGGCAGTCTACCAAATTTCCAGAGATCTTAGTTTAGAAATGGTCAGTTTACCAGTTTTCAGGATAGGCTTATAATGTAAAATCCACAGCTTTCAAATTTAAAACGTTCACAGATTTAAAAATCTGTAAATCACTGAACATAAACAACATGTATGCATTATATAAATAGCTTGCATAATGTACTTATTCAGTAGAGTCTCTGAACAATGGAAATGGGTAGAATTCATACATTTAACCAGAAAACACAGTGCTTTTTCATCTTTTGGAAGATGAGAACCATTGTGTTGGTCCCTAATTCCTAAATCTTTTAACAGTTGTTCTATATTTTCATCTGAACTTCAGTTCCACATCACAAACTTCTGCTAAACTTTATTTACCTTGCCTCCCCAGACTAGCGTCTGTCAGCTTCTTGGTTCTAGCAGTTGCACAACCCATCAGTTGATCTCTGGGGCTCCAGATTTTAGTGTCATATTTGTATGTTTTCCTCTTCTTTTATCTCGTTTATTCTCTTAGCTACCAAGCATGTCGAATCTTACTTTGATGAGTTTTTGTTTTTCCTATCTAGTATCCTACTTCAGATTCTTCCTCAAATCCAACACTTCCTAAATTTTGTTCACAGGATTTTATTCGGGGACATATTACCAGATTCTGTAAACAGACAAGTTTGTGAAACACACTATCACATCTCTCCAATTAAACTATAAGCTTCTTCAAGGCAGGGACCAAATTTGACACTGTCTTTATACCTCTATAACACCTGGCATGTGTTGAGTAAATACTAGTTGATAACTTTCTTAGAAGGAAAATAAGCTTTTTTCTGGTTCTGTGAGATATACGTTTGTTAATATGCGCATGTAAATCTATCTTTATTGGCAGGATTAATTTAAATTTGTACATTTTAACTTGTCCTCCTATAAGTATGTAACATAATTTTTGTTTGATTTCATTTGTAAGGTACATCTTATTCAGGTTATGAAGCAGCAGTGTATTCAGCTGCATCCTCCTACTATCAACAGCAGCAGCAGCAACAGAAGCAGGCAGCAGCAGCAGCTGCTGCTGCTGCTGCAACAGCTGCCTGGACAGGGACCACCTTTACTAAAAAAGCACCATTCCAAAATAAACAACTGAAACCAAAACAGCCTCCCAAACCACCACAGATTCACTACTGTGATGTTTGTAAGATCAGCTGTGCTGGACCACAGGTACTTATGTTGTATGTTTTACCTTGAGTCTTCAGGGGTTATTAAGTGTAGTTGGTATTTTAACTCCTGAGCCTACAAAGAGGTTTACATTTTTTCTTGTTAGCTTTTAGCCAATGCATCTTTTAAAAGTTACTTGTATTGTGGCATGAGAATTTTCAGGAAAAAAAAAAAAACTGTAAAGATGATTGTGAATGTAAATGATAAATAGGCAAATTGAGCTTTTTTTCCGGAAGGAGACTTTGCTCTTTAAAACTTAAATTTAGTTTAAAAGTTTTGTAGTCAGATTGCGACTTGGGTAAGATTGAATTTTTATTTCATTTCATTTTTAGCATCTATAACTTACTTGCCAGAGCTTTTATTCAAAATTCTTCAACTTAATATAACGGGTTACTGATAATCTATAATTTTCAGTATTGCATTTCTAATGAGACTGACTTTGATACATACTTTATGGCATGTTACTTTTTTCTGTAATCTCTTTCATAAGGAGAGTAGGAACTTCGGGAACAAGGAAGGTGTAAGGAAGCGTGTTTTTCAAAAATACCAACTAATGAGGCATGTAAATGTAAAACCCTTATTCCTTTTTCGGTATTGTATTGTTTCTGGTTGCTAAACGTTAAAATGGATGATTATGACATGATTCTATTTATTAAGATTAATGGATTCAACTCCCAGCCTTATTATTATGCTTAAGAGTGTTATTTTTATATTAAAATTTGGTAAACAGCTTGGCAGATAAAAGGCATGTTATTTGGAAACAACTAATTTTGACTCTCTACTAGTTTCTCCCAAGTTATATCCTTCTCTACCCTACCTATGTAACATGTTTTTAACTTTACTGGATTAATTTTCTCTACTTCTGAATTTTGGGGAGTATTTTCAGTTACTAACATTCCCTGTGTTATACCAAATTACAGAACATTTTAATATATGTGGCTAGATATATAAAACCCTCTTTTCCCCTGTTTTGAGTATGGCAGGAAATAGTTTTGTTGTGGATTACATAGTTGGCAGGAGGTGATGGGAGGCAGGTGTGGCACAGGTGGGAAATGTTTGCAGGGACCTGTAAACATGAAAGGGAACAAGAATGGTGGGCGATCTTAGTATTTAAGGAGCATTTCCTACTCTGTGTTGACTGTTCAGAGGGGTTAGTGTCATGAGTGCCAGACTTGGACATAAGAAATTTATTACCTGGCTTATATGAAAGTGTACAACGTGACACTTGGGTGATAGGTTAACAGCAGCAGGTGGAATTAGTGTATATGAGGCTGGCTGTTTTTGCTGTGCTGGGTGGTTACAAAAAGAACAGGCCACAGGTATTTCTGCAAGTCATCAGTGCCTTAAGGGGGTGGTTAATGAACCTTAGCGAAAAATGTCATTGAGATTGAATTAGAGTTCTAGATGTATACATAAGAAGGAAAAGAATAAGTTGATTCAGCTTTTGGGGGCCAAGATTGCAGTCCTGGCTCTGCCACTAAGTTTGTAACCTTGGGCAATTTAGAGACCTGAACTTCTTTGGGCTTTTATTTCCTCGCTTTTCTGTAACAAGGACTTGCCTAAATAATTGAGGCTTAGACTGCTTGGTGGAGCTATTTCAGGCCACCGCAGATAATGAAAGGAAAGTCCCATCCAGCTCTGAAATTGTATGATGAACATATAATTTTATGCTAATTATTTGTCAGTTTACAACTGTCTTTTAAGAGGCAGTTTTAAAAAAGAGAGTTTGAGACCAGCCTGGGCAACATGGCAAAATCCCATCTTTACCAAAAATATAAAAAATGAGCTAGGCATGGTGGCAGGCACCTGTGGTCCCAGCTACTCAGGAGTCTAAGGTGGGAGGATCACATAAGCCTGGGAGGCAGAGATTGCAGTGACCCAAGATTGTGCCACTGCACTCAAGCCTGTGTAACAGAGTGAGACACATCTCAAAAATAAATAAATAAATGTATGAGAGAGGAACCATTTGGTCCTACTCACGAAATGTCTAGTTGTTCTTACTAATTTCCTCTCATTTTAATTAACTGCCTTCCTCAATCATCCGCATTCACAATGATTTTTAATATATAATTTCAGTATTTTATTGGCTAATATTACTATAATACTATTTTTGCTTGCAAGTGTGTACAATATTGGCCCTTATGTATTTTAAATAAGCTTTCTTTTAGGGGTCATGGATTCTAATACAGATTCTATGTCAAAACGTATTCTGAATTAGAAAAGTCAGTTTTATAAACATAGCTGTTTGTAAAGAATCTTGTTACCATACAGTAACTTTTCCTTTCTTCTAATGATACAGGCACATCTCCCCCGCCTCATCTTAACCCTGTGACTAAATATAATTTCTTTATGAAATGATCACCGTGTATTATCCTCTGTCCAACATTTATATAAGCAACAAAAGATAAATTTTTAAAACTGAAAACCGTTGCCTTATATTATGGCTATGTATGAAGGTACTTTGTAACTCAGTGTTAGATACTATTCTTGATAAACAAGATACAGAGAACCATAAATATGTCACATATACAAGGAATGCCACATGCCCTTTTTCAATTTAAATTTGTTTTGGTCTCATTTTTAAACGAGTATTAGAGATTTCTTGAGAATTGAATAATCTTAAATTATGTATAAAGAAAATTAGTGAAGCAAAATGTTTGCTTTTTATTTGAAACAGACTTATAAAGAACATTTAGAAGGACAGAAACATAAAAAAAAAGAAGCTGCATTGAAAGCCTCACAAAATACCAGCAGCAGCAACAATTCTACTCGTGGGACTCAAAATCAGCTACGTTGTGAGCTCTGCGATGTGTCTTGTACAGGAGCAGATGCATATGCTGCCCACATTCGTGGTGCTAAGCATCAGAAAGTAGGTGTTTTTTTCCCACACACCCTTATGTCTTGATTCTGTTATCTTTTACTTTTTCAAAGGGAGTTAGGTAAAGGTAACTTCAAATTTTGAAAACTTTTAAGTGCATTATAAGCCTTGCTTATGTGCTAATAATACCTAAAGGTGACATCAAATAATCATTGCTAAAAGAGGGAAAGACTGGAGACCTTTCTTTAAATTGAACTAAACCATTTATTTCACTAACTGGGAATTGTCATGTGATTATTTTTAATGTAGCCAAGTCTGTTCATCTTTCTCTGCCTCCGTTTCCTCACCTAATAGTAGATGGAATATGTATCCATATTTGCTTCACAGAGATTACCTTGAAAGTAATGAGTTTTGTATATGTGTGTATATACAAAAACATATAGCAGAAAAAATACAACAAAGAAAAGCATGGTTTAGATTTTCATTTTATAATGTTCCAGGCAGACTTTTCAAAATCTACTATTTGAGTTTCCTGACAAATAAGTGTGCTTTTGTTTTATAGGTGGTTAAGTTACACACAAAACTTGGTAAACCCATTCCGTCAACAGAACCAAACGTTGTTAGCCAAGCTGCTTCTTCAACAGCTGTATCTGCTTCAAAGCCGACTGCCTCTCCTTCAAGCATTGCAGCAAACAATTGTACTGTGAATACATCATCAATTGCAACATCTTCAATGAAGGGTCTTACGACTACAGGAAACTCGTCTCTTAATAGCACATCTAACACTAAAGTATCAGCAGTGCCTACGAATATGGCTGCCAAGAAAACATCTACCCCCAAAATAAATTTTGTTGGCAAGTACTGATATTCTCTGTCCCTGCTGACTCTGTCAAAGTGGTGTTTCTCTATTGCAGCACTAACGCTTCTGCCTGTGTTCTTGGACCTGTCTCCTCCCTTCTCTCTGGGACCTTGTTTCTTCATATATCTGCCTCGTGTGTGTGTATTTTTAATATTTAGTCTATCGTCTACTGGTTTCTTCCCTTCAGTCATACAGATACATCTGTGTCTTAATCTAGTCATTTAAAAAAAAAAAGATCTGCACACACAAAGACCCTTTCCCATTTCTGTAATCTTAAAGTAACCTGATTGATTTTTTTGTTTGTTTGTTTAATTTTTGAGACAGAGCCCCCACTCTGTCACCAAGGCTGGAGTGCAGTAGCATGATCTTGGCTCACTGCAGCCTCAATCTCCAGGGCTCAAGTGATCCGCCCACCTCAGCCTCGTGAGTAGCTGTGACTATAGGCGTGCACCACCACACACAGCCAATTTTTTTTTTTTTTTGGTAGAGATGAGGTTTCACTATGTAGCCCAGACTGATCTCGAATTCTCCTGAGCTCAAGTGAGCTGCCCGCCTCAACTTCCAAAGTGCTTGGGTTATAAGCATGTACCACAACCCATGGCCCTGATTCTTTGTCTGCTTCTGTACTTCCTGCCCAATCCTCAGTCTGCTGTAGTGTTTCTACTCTACCTTTTTCTGAAGGTGCTTTCAGTAGTCACCAAAAACCTAATTGCCAATCCAGTGGCCAGTTTTCAGTTTCATCCTAGTGTCTCTCCTAATACTTGACACAGTTGACTGCTGTACCTTTAGGCTTAAGATACATCTCTGTCTCTCAATTATATGTCCACCCACCACTTTCTCAGTTTTTGTTATTGGTTCTCCTGCCTATGTGTTCATTAAATGGTAGTGTTACTAAGATTATAACCCTGGCCCGCGTCTCACTGTTTGCCAGTCTTAATGGGTGATCTCATTCATTCCCATGTGGGCAGTGACTTTTAAATCTTTCCGGTGAATTCAAAACCCCCACCTGAGTTGGACAGCCACATTTTAAATATTCCCTGGTCATCTTCTGTATGGCTGTGTAGATGCCTCCCGGTGTGTCTCATTCTAACCCATTAATTCATGAGAAGAGTACCATGAAATAATGTCATAAAATTGTCGATTTCTCAAGTGGAAAATTCACTAACATTATTTCTTCGTATTTATTGCCTCCTCCAGCTGTTTACCTAGTCGTCTTGTTTCTATCTCTATAGTATTTCTACAAAACCTGTCTTTTTCATTGCCATTACCTTGTTTTTTAGGCCTTAAAAGTCTCCTTGGAGCTTTATTTCTTACTGTACCCAATCTCAACATATTCTCCACACTCTTGTTATTTTATTAAAATACGTGTCTATTGTGTTAGTCTTCAGCTCAGCAGCCTTCCACTGTGATAGGATAAAATCTGTAGTCCTTATTTGTCATATAAGGCCCATCATTACCTGACCCGTGCCTACCTTTCCAGCCTCATAACTCATCCCTTCTACCTATGTAGTAATTCATATTGAATTACTGGCTCTTCCTTGAGTTTAGCGTAGCCTTTTTCACACCATGTTGCTGTGCTTTTATGTACATGCTATTTTTTTCTTTTTAAACATCGTTCTTTTCTTTCTGACCAGTTCATATTCATTCTTCTTTCAAATCCCAGTTCAAATATCACACCCTTTGTGAAACCTTTCCTTACTGGATCATGTAAAAGGGCGGTGGCTCCTTTCTTCTAAATTTCCACAGTATTCAGTCCATACTTATTGTAGTGCTTATCACATTGTATTATCGTTATTTGTATTGTCCCGTAAATTGGGCACTTGAAAGGCAGCTACATTGTCTTCTCTTTGCTGTATTACCAGAACTTAGTGCAGTATCCAGATTGTCATAGATACTTAAGAATATTTTTGAAAGAAAAGTTTAAAAGTAGGAGATTCACAATTAACATGGTATTCTCTTAGACAGTTACTTGAAGTGTTAAGTTTAATTGATGATAAAAATGAAAACTATCATTTATAGTCACTTCTGCATCAGTTTCTGAGGTTCTTCATACGTTCAGTTTAGAACAATAATAGAAAATCTTTTGTAAATAACTCTTAGTGTAAATTCATGTCTCATTTCAGTAGACAGTAAGTTAGAGGAAATAAACAATGATAAAACCTAAATTGGTTCTATTTCCTTCCCTAGTGGGAAACTTTATTTGGACTAAGTTTGCAAAGAGATCTAATCATTGAACTTACCTTTTTTTAATTTTTCTAAATTATAGGGCATGACCTAGACATTACCCCCGACTTTTTTTGGAGACAGGGTCTGTCCAGGTCTGGAGTGCAGTAATGCGATCTCAGCTCACTGCAACCTCTGCCTCTTAGGCTCAAGCAGTCCTCCCACCTCAGCCCCACAAGTAGCTAGGACTACAGGCGTGCACCATTGCGTCCAGCTAATTTTTGTAGTGACCAGGTTTTCCTTGTTGCCCAGGCTGGTCTCAAACTTCTGGGCTCAAACTCCTGGGCTCAAGTGATCCTCCTACCTCTGCCTCCCACAGTGCTGGGATTATAGGGCATAAGTCACCACACCCAACTGGAAGTTAGCATTTTTTAAAGGAATAAATACTACTCATTTCAGTCACTTGCCAAGAAACTCGGGCTACAAACATGAATTAGGCTTAGTCCTTACCATTTCAGGTACTTGCTATTCATTTTGAGGGGGGATGAGGAAGGTGTTGGGTGTTCCAAGATGGAAAAGAGAAAAATTCAGAAATGTATTTCACTAATAGGGTAAAAAAAGCCAAGTAGTTTATGTAGTTCTTCAAAATTCTCATCTGTTGTATGTCATATAGGAGTTTTGACTATTAGCAGAAAAGAACTTTATCTGAAGTTTTCGTCTTATCAGGTTTATGTTTATACGAAATTAAAATTTGTTATAACTTTTTGATGCTTTTCTAGGTGGTAATAAGCTGCAGTCAACAGGAAATAAAACAGAAGACATAAAAGGAACTGAATGTGTTAAAAGTACTCCTGTCACTTCTGCTGTGCAGATTCCTGAAGTAAAGCAAGACACAGTGTCAGAACCAGTCACACCTGCATCTCTTGCTGCCTTACAGAGTGATGTGCAGCCAGTGGGCCATGATTATGTGGAGGAGGTAATTGATTTGAGAATACCATTGCTGTGAAATTGGATAAAGGGAAGAAGTGCGTTACAAGTGTGTGTTACACGTAAAAGTGAATATACTTTATTTTAGATTTAGCTTACTTAATGAAAGGATATTAAAGGAATCTTTGTTACAAGAAAGTATGTCCTTTAAGCCTGGCTAAGTGACATCACAATGATTTTTTTTGCTAACTTTTGTATTATTTTCCCTGTATATTGTCACTGTGGTGTGTAAAGTAACTTTCTATTTACTAGCAAGCATTCTTGTAATACATCCTTCAACTATCATAAAAGTTTAAAAGTTCTGAGAAGCAAAAATGTTGATGAAGAGAACCAATACATTTATTTTTGAATAGTCAGTTTTGTGATAAAATTAAGTTTGCTGATTTAACAGAATATATTCATTTGGTTTCTCAAGTGGAGTAGAAGACTGTTGCTGTTTTACAGTTAAAGTAAACTCAGTAAAATAAAGGAGTGAAGGGATATCAGAGCAGACTGGATAAATACCTGCTGTTAGCAGAAAGACATACAGTGGCATATGACTACTATTTACTTTGACTTTAGAGCATATATATCTTTTGAGCTTCAGTGTCGATATCTATAAAATTGGAATATTCCTTAACAAAGTTGTGAAGAGTAGATGCCATGGTATCTGGCATCTAGGAGGGGTTTTGTTTTTGTTTTTGTTTTTTGTTTGTTTGTTTTGAGACTTGTCGCTCAGGCTGGAGTGCAGTGACACAGTCATGGCTCACTGCGCCTCTACCTCCTGGGTTCAAGCAACTCTCCTGCCTCAGCCTCCCAAGTAGCTGGGATTACAGGTGCATGCCACCACCCCCAGCTGATTTTTGTGTTTTTTTTTTAGTTGGTGGGGTTTCACTATGTTGGCCAGGCTGGTCTTGAACTCCTGACCTCATGATCCACCCTCCCCAGCCTCCCAAAGTGCTGTGATTACAGGCGTGAGCCGCTGCACCTGGCCTAGTAGGTTTTAAATAAATATTTGTTCTTGCATCCTTTTTCCTATCAAGAAAAATTATATATTGATGGCCAGGCACTATGGCTCACACCTGTAATTGTT
Organism: Macaca fascicularis; assembly: GCF_037993035.2. Taxonomy (NCBI): domain Eukaryota; kingdom Metazoa; phylum Chordata; class Mammalia; order Primates; family Cercopithecidae; genus Macaca; species Macaca fascicularis. Next base: position 33,016,607 of record NC_088380.1, on the reverse strand, counting down.
GCACTTTGGGAGGCCAAGGTGGGTGGATCACTTGAGGCCAGGAGTTCAAGGCCAGTGGTTGTGCACCCCTGTAATCCTAACTACTCAGGAGGCTGAGGCACAAGAATCACTTGAACCTGGGAGATGGAGGTTGCAGTGAGCCGAGATCACACAACTGTACTCCAACCTGGGCGACAGAGTGAGACTCTGTATCACAAAAAAGAAAAGAAAACAAGAAAAAGAAAAATTGTATATTGAATTGTTTACAAGGTGGACAGCTGGGTTATGGAATTTATAAGTAGTTCAGAAATAATTCTGACTTTTAAGTTTCATCTCTTACAGGAGTAAGATTTGGTTATCTCAAAAAAGCTCTCAACCAAAACACCTTAATTTTTTATGATACTGTTTAATCCTAAACTTCAGAGAATTACACTCAGAACATTTCTTAAAGCTTGCACAATTTGAACTTAATATTCATAATAGAGTTCATAGTAAGACTCAGGTTTACTTGTCCTCCTATAACTGTTCAGTTAGAAAAAAATTCATGTTAATTTTCCATAAAGTTACATACTATAAAACCTTGGGCTTTGAGAAATTTTGTATACCAAAATAATGCTATTAATCATCTTTATCTTCATTTTCAAGAACAGTACTTGGCCAGCAGCAGTTATTCAGTAACTATTAGAAAATTTAAGGCATCTGGCTACATTTAAATGTGAATGCTTACATATAGACAAAAATATTAAATTGAAAGATAGTTATAAGAGCCAATATATGCTACCACATCTTGCATACTAAAATTCCAACTTTTCATTCCCATTTCTACAGTTTCTATGCTTTTAAAAAGTAATAGGCCAGGCGCGGTGGCTCATGCCTGTAATCCCAGCACTTTGGGAGGCCAAGGTGAGCCGATCACGAGGTCAGGAGTTTGAGACCAGCCTGGCCAACATAGTGAAACCCTGTCTCTACTAAAAATAAAAAAAAAATTAGCTGGGCATGGTGGTGCATGCCTGTAATCCCAGCTACTCGGGTGGCTGAGGCGGGAGAATCGCTTGAACCCAGGAGGCTGAGGTTGCAGTGAGCTGAGATCAAACCACTGCACTCCAGCATGGGTGACAGAGCAAGACTCCGTCTTGCGGAAAAAAAAGTAGTAGACATTGCCACTTCTTTCTAACTGTGTACAGCTTCATCAAATAATATGTGGGGGTTTATGAATGATACCATCTTCAACTATGACATTCCTGTTTTGATTCTTGAATTTTTTTTCCATGCCAAGGTACGAAACGATGAAGGAAAAGTAATTCGCTTCCATTGTAAATTATGTGAGTGCAGCTTTAATGATCCCAATGCTAAGGAGATGCACTTAAAAGGGCGAAGACACAGACTTCAATATAAAGTGAGTAAAATTTAAGCTATTACCTTCTTTAAAAAAAGAAAAAAAAAGAGCATTTTATATGCAAAATAAAGCATCTAAACACAACTTGCCAAGTCCATGATGTCCCATTCTAAGATTAGCATGTCATGTTGACAGACTCAGATGGATGTTTGGTTTTTATTTATCCATTTTTATACTTAAATAAGCATAACATTCTCATCAGTTTTAGTAATTGTGGCAAAACTGAAGCATTGCCTGGACCAAGCAATCATATAAAGATAATTAATTCACATAAAATGTTTGAAAAAAGTCTCAACTCTTTATCTACCTTCTTCATCTTGGTAGAATTCCCATCAAAATGAACTTCGAGATGAGTTGATATGTTGGAAAATCCCTTCACTTATCTTAGCATAGGAATTCTTCATTGAATACACTTCAGATGTTAAGATAAATCAAATACTGTATTTGAAGTTTTTTTTTTTATTTTGAGACGGAGTCTCGCTCTGTAGCCAAGGCTGGAGTGCAGTGGCATGATCTCGGCTCACTGCAGCCTCTGCCTCCTGGGTCCCTGTTCAGGCAATTCTTCTGCTTCAGCCTCCCGAGTAGCTGGGATTTACAGGCATGTGCCCCCAGGCCCAGCTAATTTTTGTATTTTTAGTAGAGATGGGGTTTCGCCATGTTGGCCAGTTTAGCTTGAACTCCTGACCTCATGATCCACCCTCCTTGGCCTCCCAAAGTGCTGGGATTACATGCGTGAGCCACTGTGCCCGGCCTGTATTTGAAGTTTTTAACTAGGCTGGATTAATGTACTAGATCCATGTTTTCTGTTTTAAACACAGAGGAGGTGAAAATTAAAACATTGTAAAAGGGTAGTGCTTAAATATGAAAAGAAACTTTTTAACCCCAACATAGACATTTAGAGTCATCTGTTTATAAACAGTTACAGTTGACCCTTGAACAACATGGAGGGCAGGGACCCCTCATGCAGTCATAAATTTGCCTATAACTTTTTTTTTTTTTTTTTTGAGATGGGGCCTTGCTCTGATGCCCAGGCTGGAGTACAGTGACATGAACATGGCTTACTGCAACCTCCCGGGCTCCAGGGATCCTCCCACCGCAGCCTCCCAAGTAGCTGGGACTACAGGCACGTGCCACCATGCCTGGCTAACTTTTGTATTTTTCTAGAGAGGAGGTTTCACAATGTTGGCCAGGCTAGTCTCAAACTCCTGGCCTCAAGTGATCTGCCTGCCTTGGCCTCCCAAAGTGCTGGGATTCCAGGCTGCTTATAACTTTTGACTCCCTAAAAACTTCTAAAAACCTACTGTTGACCAGAAGCCTTACTGATAAAGTTATTGTTATATTAATACATATTTGGTATGTCATGTGTATCTCATGTGTACTGTATTCTTAAAGTAAGCTAGAGAAAAGAAAATGTTATTAAGAAAATCAGTGAAAAAATATATTTACTATTCATTAACTGGAAGTGGGTCATCATATAAAGGTCTTCATCCTCATCATCATCAAGTTGAGTAGGCTGAGGAAGAAGAGGGTTGGTCTTACTCTCTCAGGGGAGGCAGAGGCAGAAGAAACTCAGCAGCATAGATGTAAGTGTACTCATACACTTCAAACCCTTGTTGTTCAAGTGTTAAATGTAAAGTAAAATTAAATATCCATTAGTCTTTCTAAGGATTTCATGACTTTTTGTTTGTCAGCACTAAGTTATATGATTTTTATTAATGTATTTTGAATCTTTGATTCACCTTAATTATATTGATTTTACTCTGTAGTGAAACTAAAACTGAAACTAAAAGCCTCCATGATTAAAGAATATGTGTAATTGTATGATTAAAAATACACGTAGATTGTTTCGGGGCTGCTATTTTTTTAATGTCTTATTTGTATTAATAGAAAAAAGTAAATCCAGATTTGCAAGTAGAAGTAAAGCCTAGTATTCGAGCAAGAAAGATTCAAGAAGAGAAAATGAGGAAGCAAATGCAGAAGGAGGAGTACTGGCGAAGGCGAGAAGAAGAGGAGCGTTGGAGAATGGAAATGAGGTAATACGTTTAACTTTTGATAGCCTCGTAAGTGGTTCAACCTTTCTTAAAAACTTAGCCATTCTGGGGATATGACTCCCATTCAAAGCAATCCAGATTTATTTACTTTCAATTTTCACTCAAGAAAGATCCTAGGTCTGGGAAGACATACATTAAAATTGTTACTGGCTATACTAATATTTTACTGTGACCTTGGTATTAGAGTTACATGTTTAATTGGCATCTTTTATAAATTAAACATATGAAGAAATATTTCATTTTATAAGTAAGTGCCTCGGTTTCAAACAAGCAAAACAGACATACGTTACCTGATAGAAATATAAGATTTGATAGATTCTACACATTAATAATGTCCATTAAGAAACTTTAGTGGCTATAGGGAAGGAGAATTGAGAAAACATATTTCAAATATTTGTTTTTATATATATATACACATATTAAAAGATATAAAATAAATGTTAAGTTTTATTGAAATATATCTTCTAAACTTATACAGTTACAGAGTTGTGCAACAATCACCACAATCAATTTAAGACAGTTCATCACCCTCAAAAGAAATCACAAACCCATTAACAATAATTCTCCATGTGTCCCCCATACCTAGTATCTCCCCCAGCCCCAGCCCTAGACAACCTCTACCCTTTCTGTCTCTGTAGATTTGCCTATTCTGGAGGTTTCATATAAATGGAGTCATATTAGGTTAATGCAAAAGTAATCGCGGTTTGTGCCAAATGGCGATTTGAATTAATAAATTCATTTGGTACAAACTGCGATTACTTTTGCATCAGCTTAATGCAGTCTTTTGTGTCTGGCATCGTTCACTTAGCATAATGTTTTCATGGTTCATCCAGATCGTGGCATGTATCAGTATTCCATTTTCTTTTATGACTAAGTGATGCTGAATAATACATCCTTATGTACCACATTTTGTGTTTTTGTTCATTAGTTGATGGACATGCAACTTGTTTCCACATTTTGGCTATTATGAATATTGCCACTGTGAATATTTTTGTACAACTTTTAAAATACAGTTTTAGCAGAAACATACCGTATACATATTTTCATAATCCACTTTTTTCATTTACATATCTTCAACTTTAAATTTGGATTTTGTTTTTCATGAGGACATAGTATTTTTTGTGCATATGTAAAATTTTCTTTATAACCAATCCTTGTTGTTATTGTTTAGATATTTAGGTAGTTTCCAGTATTTCCTTATTATAATTATTAATATATTGACCCTCCTTGAGGCAGTTTTTTGTTTCTTTCACCAAGTATGTGAACCTATTGAGGCGATATCAGTGCATACATTATTGTTAGTTGCTGCTGATAATAGAATATTGGAAATAGAAATGTTTGAAGGATACTCACCTGTCTGCCTATACTGGGTAGCATAACTCAGTGGTTCTCAAACTTTTTGGTCTCAGGATCCTTTATCCTCAGTTATCAAGGACTCCAAAGAGTCCTTATGTGGGTTGTATCTGTCAAGACTTACTGTATTAAAAATTAAAACTGGCTGGGCACAGTTACTCATGCCTGTAATCCCAGCATTTTGGGAGGGTGAAGCGGGTGGGTCACCTGAGGTCGGGAGTTCAAGACCAGCCTGACCAACATGGAGAAATTCCCGTCTCTACTAAAAATACAAAATTAGCCAGCCGTGGTGGTGCATGCCTGTAATCCCAGCTACTCAGGAAGCTGAGGCAGGAGACTCGCTTGAACCCAGGAGGAGGAGGTTGTGGTGAGGCGAGATCACGCCATTGTACTCCAGCCTGGGCAACAAGAGCGAAACTCCGTCTCAAAAAAACAAAATTAAAAACTAAGAAATTTAAATATTTATTAATTCATTTTAAAATGACGTTTTATTTTTTGAAATATGGTTACATGTATATTTGTTTAAATATTACATGAAATAAATCAAGAAAATACAGTAAAAAAATTAATAACTATTTCTTCCACAGAATAGTAGAAAGAGTTACGCTGTTTTCCATTTTTATACATCTCTTTAATGTCTAGTTTTAGAGAAGGCAGCAAGATTCTCATGTTTGCTTTTGTGTTCATATGTGGTGAATAACACATGTTGCCTCTGGATAATTTCACTGTACACTTTGAGAATGAAAAAGCAAATACGTGTCTTAGTATTTATTATGAAAATATGAAAATAATTTTTTTTAAAAAAAACAGAGTCTCACTCTTGCCCAGGCTGGAGTGCAATGGCACGATCTTGGCTCACTGCACCCTCTACCTCCTGGGTTTAAGTGATTCTCTTGCCTCAGCCTCCCAAGTAGTTGGGATTACAGGCACCTGCCACCACACCTGGCTGATTTTTTGCATTTTTAGTAGGGATGGGGTTTCACCAGGTTGACCAGGCTGGTCTCAAACTCCTAGCCTCAAGTGATCTGCCCGCCTCGGTCTCCCAAAGTGCTGGAATTACGTGTATGAGCCACCACGCCTGGCCTTATTGTAAAAATAATTTCAACCCCATGGATCTCCTGAAAGGGTCTCAGGGACCACTGGAGCCCTGGATCGCACCTAGAGAACCCCTGCTACAGCTTAATAAAATCTCTACCAATTAAATGTGATAGCCGTTTTGTTTCACTTTGAATTGTTTTCATGCTTGGCTGTTTATACTTCTTTTGTGGTAAATTGCTTGTTTTTTTCTTACCTGTTGATTTGTACAGACATTTCTTACATTGTTATTAATCCTTTTTTATGGGTTACCTTTAAATAGTTTTTACTATTATGTATGTGTTGGTTTTGATTTTTATACATTTATCAGTTTTGTCCTTTATGAAGTTTCTGCCTTTGTAACATATTGGAAATTCTCCTCTATAGCTAGATTATACAGTGCTTTCCTCTTTCACCGATAATATCAACTATTTATTAAGCATCCACAATGTGCCAGGAACTGTATTAGGTAGTAAGCACAAATTGGTAAACAATGGATAAAGGTCCCTGCCCTCATTTGACTTAAACGTTGTTAGCAACAACAGTAAACTATTAGAAACTGGAATGCATAGGATTTTCCAGAACCTTTAAGCTATTTTATTCATTTTTTCCTCAAAACCTAAATAGCATAGATAGAAGAATGGTTTCTGTCAGTCCATAGTTGGTTGATCCTAAAAAGCACTGCTGGCTGGGCACGGTGGCTCACTGCCTGTAATCCCAGCACTTCGGGAGGCCAAGGCAGGCAATCACTTGAGCCCAGGAGTTTGAGACCAGCCTAGGCAACATGCAAGACCCCATCTCTACAAAAAATAGGAAAATTAGCCAGGCATGGTGGTGCACGCCTGTATTCCTATCTGCTTGGGAGGCTGAGGTGGGAGGATCACCTAATCGTGGGAGGTCAAGGCTGTAGAGACCGGTGATCATGCCACTCACTGCACTGGGCAACAGAGTGGGACTCTGCCAATTTAAGAAAGAAAAAAAAAAAGCACTGCTTATTCCCAACCTGAGGAAATTGGTAGTTTCTTTAATGGTAGTCAGGAAGCACACTTGTTTCTTCTGTTTTAACGGATTACTTTGTAGTCAAACCTTAACCTAATTGTTAACAGAATTTGCTGTAGACACATGGTTTCCCTTGGGAATTATTGGTATCCTAGTTTGAAGTTGAAAGTGAGGAAAGAACTGGAAGGGCAGAGGGGAGGAGATTGTAAAAAAAAAAAAAAAAAAAAAAAAAGAATAGATTCTACAAATGTTGGTCAGTAAAGAAGAGGCTATACACTAGCTCCTCACATTCTGAGTTCAGCTCAGAGGTGTTACATTTAGTATGCATAGTATTTTGTAATCTGAACCAGCAATCATGAAGTTTCACAAAAATCCTGGTGACCTCAGCAATACAGCCTGTACAGCAGTCCCCCCTTGTCCAAGGGGGTTACGTTCCAAGACCTCCAGTGGATACCGAAAATCACACGTTGTACCAAACCCTGAATATACTGTATGTTTTCCATCTGATAACAGTGATAGCGGCCGGGCGCGGTGGCTCAAGCCTGTAATCCCAGCACTTTGGGAGGCCGAGACGGGTGGATCACGAGGTCAGGAGATCGAGACCATCCTGGCTAACACAGTGAAACCCCGTCTCTACTAAAAAATACAAAAAAACTAGCCGGGCGAGGTGGCGGGCGCCTGTAGTCCCAGCTACTCGGGAGGCTGAGGCAGGAGAATGGCCTGAACTCGGGAGGCGGAGCTTGCAGTGAGCTGAGATCCGGCCACTGCACTCCAGCAAGGGGGACAGAGTGAGACTCCGTCTCAAAAAAAAAAAAAAAAAAGGCCGGGCGCGGTGGCTCAAGCCTGTAATCCCAGCACTTTGGGAGGCCGAGATGGGCGGATCACGAGGTCAGGAGATCGAGACCATCCTGGCTAACACGGTGAAACCCCGTCTCTACTAAGAAATACAAAAAAAAAAATAGCCGGGTGAGGTGGCAGCGCCTGTAGTCCCAGCTACTCGGGAGGCTGAGGCCGGAGAATGGCGTGAACCCGGGAGGCGGAGCTTGCAGTGAGCTGAGATCCGGCCACTGCACTCCAGCCTGGGCTACAGAGCGACACTCCGTCTCAAAAAAAAAAAAAAAAAAAAAAAAAACAGTGATAGCTACTAAAGAACTCTTAAGCTAGTAGGGTGTATACTGTGTGGATATGCTGGACAAAGGGATGATTCACAGGTGGGATGGAGCCGGACAACACAAGATTTCATCACACTGCTCAAAATGGCACAAGATTTAAAACCTATGAATCGTTTTTTTCTGGAGCGTTCTGTTCAATATTTGTATGCCGTGGTTGACCATAGGTAACTGAAACCACAGCGATGAGGATGGTGGGGACTATTGTATTCCCTTATGGCAACAATTAATAGGAGCTGAGTTGCAACAGCTATTATCTCTAGCCAGAACATGCTCTTTCTATTTTACTATAATTCCGAACACCCTTAATGTGTCCCCAACAATGAGACTGACTATGATTTGCCATTTATTACTGCCTTGCACTGTTTTTCTTCATAGTAGAGACATAGGAAAGAGCATGTTTCTTTGAGGACATGAAGAAAATTCCCAAATGTGATATGTGCACTTCAGGGCATTTACTCACAGTGTTGGCCTGCCTCCTTTAGGTGGCATTGGGTTTCCAGTTCATACTTAAAGCAGGAGAGAGACTATAAGAAACTGAGGTTTCTGATGCCTGTTCTTTTTACTTTTTCCTCAGGCTGAAATTTTCTTCGGCTTTTCTCTTTGTTCTCTCATGCTGTCTTTTCTCTTTCATTTACTTTGCAATGAAAGCAAACATGGAAAATTAGATACATTTGGGAAGAAATTTTAGCTAGGCTGATGTGGGTGGGGTTTTTTATTGCTTTTTATTGTCACTGTTGATGCAAGTTCTTGGGCTGTATTTTTCCTCATATGCTTATAATGTCATTTATGTTTCAGACGTTATGAAGAGGACATGTACTGGAGAAGAATGGAGGAAGAACAGCATCATTGGGATGATCGCCGCCGAATGCCTGATGGAGGTTATCCTCATGGTCCTCCAGGCCCATTAGGCCTTCTGGGAGTCCGACCAGGCATGCCTCCTCAGCCTCAGGGGCCTGCAGTGAGTATCCACATTGGTGATATAAGGGGTGAAAGTTTGACTGGTTCAGCATTAGAAGAAAACAATTTTGGAGGGGCTAATTTTTAGACTTAATAATCTTGTAATCTTGACAGTTTTTTTGAGACAGAGTCTTGCTCTGTCGCCCAGGCTGGAGTGCAATGGTGTGATCTCGGCTCACTGCATGCAACCTGCACTTCCCAGGTTCAAGCAATTCTCCTGCCTCAACCTCCCAAGTAACTGGGATTACAGGCGCTGACCACCACACCTGGCTAATTTTTGTATTTTTAGTGGAGACAGTTTCGCCATGTTGGCCAGGCTGGTCTTGAACTCCTGAGCTCAGGAGATCCATCCACCTGGGCCTCCCAAAATTCTGGGATTACAGGCATGAGCCACTGCACTCAGCTTGATACAAGTTTTTAATGTGATTTAGGATCTTTCCTCCATTTTTTACAGGAAGGAAATATATGTTTCCTGTGTCTTCTGTATAAGGACCTCATAGAATTTCTGGGAATCTTTCTTATTTTCAGTATATGCTAAATGGGAACAGAGCTTTTTATGCCAACTGTTCTTTCACATGAGACTCTTGCCTTTGGTTTTCCTTACATTAGCAGGAACAACTAATTTTTTTTCTTGTTTCTTTTCTTATTTTTCCTCTGGAGTGCAGTGGCATGATCATAGCTCACCGCAGCCTCAGCTTCCCGAGTAGCTGGGACACAGGCATGAGTTGCTATACCTGTCAGGAACAACTGATGTCAAAGGCAACTGCTTTGTCTTTAGAGTTATTCTTACTGGTCTGGGTGCAGTGGCTCATGCCTATAACCCCAGTCTACTTTGGGAAGACCAAGGTGAAAGGATGGCTTGATGCCAGAAGTTCAAGACTAGCCTGGGCAACATGGTGAGACCCAGCGTCTATTTTTAATAAAAAGAAATGTATTCTTATTTTTCCATTACCAGTGGCTTAGAATCTTTTTTTCCTTCTTCCAGTTTTGACCATCTAAAACCTACTACTTCTAAATTGAGTGAAAGATAAGGGATAGGTAAAATGGTTTAAGATAAGCCCCAGAGTTGATGTTATTAAGACTATAGGAAAAATCTGCATCTTGAGAGTTTGTGTTGTACAGAAGCTGGGTAAAAGGGACATCTTGTGTAAGTTCAGTCTACCAAAAACAAGATTTGTTTCTCTGTAGAGCAGTTACAAGAAAAAAGTAGACTTCTCTTTAACCTATTCTCATTTATCTTTGCTCAGAGGGTTGACAGTTGTAAGACTTGAACTACTAAAAGCAAAGTTTCAGAATCACTGGTTTTTAAAGTTGTGTAAAGAGCATTTTCATAGCTTTAGGTTTATATGTATTATAATGTTACTTGTTTTGAGGCAAAGGCAAAGTGGGTATACATGCATGCATGCATACATACATATGGTCTTGATGGTATAACTTTCCATAGTTTGCATTTTCGTTTTTACTGAAATGGAGAAAGAAGATAAAACCTTTCTTATTGAGAAGATACAACAAATATGTATAGCTGAAAAATACCATTTGCTTTTGCTCAGGAAACATTTTTTTAAATTGAGCAACTTTGTTTCTCTGCAGCCCTTACGTCGTCCTGACTCATCTGACGACCGTTATGTAATGACAAAACATGCCACCATTTATCCAACTGAAGAAGAGTTACAGGCAGTTCAGAAAATTGTTTCTATTACTGAACGTGCTTTAAAACTGGTTTCAGACAGTTTGTCTGAACATGAGAAGAACAAGAACAAAGAGGGAGATGATAAGAAAGAGGGAGGTAAAGACAGGTGTGTTTTGAAAGTTACTTACCATGTCTATAATTTTGTTTTTTCTTATGTGGACTTCTTACATTTGAAATACAGCTTATGACTGATAACTCTGGTGTGAGTTCTATGTATTTTAAACATGCCTGTGTTAGATATTTCGTGTATTCAGCTGCTGCTTGCAAAAATAGAAATACACAGTTCCACGAACACATGTGGTCTCTGACCTTGTAATTGTACTCATTTTAAGTTTATATAAACTATTTTGAGTATTTCAAAGCAGCCATTATAGTTTTACAGTTGTATTCAGCTGCGATTTTTCTGTTTTGATTTATTTGTTGCTTCTGCCCCACACTCAGTCTTTGTTTTAATAACTATTCCCTTAAAGCACTGACTGTAAAGCATGAGTAAGCCTAAGCTTTAGCAATGTCTGTATATCAAGTTTGCATTATTAGCTGTAGCTTTTTATTTTCCTTTTACCATTTGAAAATATTTTTGTATTACATTAAACATGGCTCTTACTATTCTGACTTGTGAAATAAGAAACAGAAGTGTTAATGTCCATTGCTTTGCAGTTATCTTTCTGTAAAGAACTTAGCTCTTTTTTTTTTTTTTTTTAAATCCACATTGCTTAAATGAAGTATAGTTCTAAAAATGCTGGATGTCTTTCTACTGCAGTTGATGGAAATTTTAATGGTATAAAAGTTATTTCACTTACTATTGTATGTTTACAGAATATTATGCTTCTGGTTAAGCAGAGAAATATCATAATATAATTTTATTTTACTGCAGAGCTTTGAAAGGAGTTTTGCGAGTGGGAGTATTGGCAAAAGGATTACTTCTCCGAGGAGATAGAAATGTCAACCTTGTTTTGCTGTGCTCAGAGAAACCTTCAAAGACATTATTAAGCCGTATTGCAGAAAACCTACCCAAACAGCTTGCTGTAAGTATTATGGAAATGTTAATTTTTACCCCTTGTCTGGTTCAGAAGTTTTTGGCAGGACTGACTGTGCTTCAGTTTAAACCTAAGCCAGCCTTTAAAATTTTGGCTTGACTTTCTGTATTGAGTTTTTTTGTTTGATTGTGCAAACTGATGAAACTATTTTCTACTTCATCTTTTTTAGGTTTTATAGTGATTGTATTTGGCATGAAGCCATCTTGCTGATGTATTTAAAAATGTAAAATTGCAGCAAATGCCTTCCTTTTCTTGTTCTTTTTCCAAGACTTGAATCACAAGAAGGCAGTTGTTAGGACAAAGTGATTTTAAAAATAAAATCCCATGTGTAGCAAGGTTAAATTTTTTAAATTCATGAACCTCTTGTCTATTTGAATGCTTTTAATATAGTAACTAAAGTAGTCTTTCTGATTTGAATTTCCCCAGTTATATTGTGAATATTTTCAGTTTTCTGCATGTTTATAATGGTAGGAAATACTTCTCTTGTCTCCATCCAGCAAAACATGGCAATGCAAAACTAATAGAATATTTTATTTGGGTCCTACAAAAGCAAACTTTTTGTTAAGCTTAAATTTACAAAAATTTTACATATTAGCCTTGTCAGAATGAGATTTAAAGTAGTGATTCCTTTAATAATTAAGGGTATAAAACTTGCAATTTAATGAAGCATTCTAAATTCAAGGAATCAAATTTCATTGGTAATGTGTGTTCTGCAGTAGTGAATTAGAACAGTACCTTACTGTAGCAGAGCAGCCTATGACAAAAGGGACAGTGAAGCACACTATTAAACTTAAAACTCTGACAACTCTGGCACTTGCTGTTGCTTGTTTTATATTACTATTATTCCAGATGGGAAATTTTTTATTGTAGATGAGTCTTTTTTTAAATTATCAGGAGCCAGCAGAATTGGCTTTGTTGTGTGTTACTTCGTACTCCTGTTGAGGCTGCTAGGGCAATGAAGGGGGAAAAGAAAAGGTTTGGAGGCTTTGGAAGAATCATAGAATTTGCGATAAACATCTTGATCCTAATTGTGGTGCTTAGTAAAATTGCAAACCAGGGAATATATCATAACTAAATAACTAACAGCCAGTTAAGCTAGAAGTGAAATACTCTTCAAGTGGATAAGCAAGTGAACTAAAATTAATTTATAGTTAATAATTACATAATACTATATTAAGTGCTTTATATAGTTGATTCATTTAATCTTCCAGCCACCCTATAGGTTAGGTACAATTATTTTCTCCATCTTACAGAAATAGATGCAGGGTAGTTAAATAATTTGTCTGTCATCGCATCACTGGTAAACTATTAGAACTAGGATTTAAACCTAGATACTATACTGTAAATACTGTATGTAGTTTTTGTAGAGTCTTCATTTGTTCATATAAAATGGAGCTTATGTGTCTACCAAATTACAGCAAATCCTGGTTTTTCTGGATATTGACTGAGACTTTCTGCTCCCTGATAAAATGAGGATTTCACAGAAAAGGTACAATATGGCAATAGTTAAATTGTAGCTCCTTTTAAGGTCAGGTAGCTATTTTAGCTTCATTCAAATTATGCAAATATGTTATAAATATGACAGTGTTGCTTTTATCCAAGAATTTATCATCTAAGACATACGTATGTACAAATAACTCACAATACAAACAATGGTAAATATTCAACACAGCATTCTGAAAGTTGAAAGTAAGACTAATAATACTGGCATGTATGGCAGGGCTTCCTAGAAGGAGCAGTATATGATCTAGTCCTCATATAGAATGGTTAGGCTAGTGAGAGAGTGAAAGAGCCATAATGAAACTGCTTTTGTTTGTTAATACAACAGATCCAATCCAATTTGTTTCTTATAATCTTCATTACACAGGTTATAAGCCCTGAGAAGTATGACATAAAATGTGCTGTATCTGAAGCGGCAATAATTTTGAATTCATGTGTGGAACCCAAAATGCAAGTCACTATCACCCTGACATCTCCAATTATTCGAGAAGAGAACATGAGGGAAGGAGGTTGGAAAGCCATTAAACTTTTTACTTTCTATTAACTTTTTTTTTAATTTATCTACTCTTTAAGATGGTATTAAGCCCTAGAAGGCAACATGCTGGCATTACATGTGAATTTGATAGATTTGACTTATTTAGCAACCGGTTTTGCCTAAGTTAATTTCCCACAGAGTAAATGCTCTATTTAGTGATGTATTTTTATATAAAACACTATGGTATGATTGATTTTCTTGATTTCTTTCTTTTCTTGCTAACCTCAGATTTCTGGAAAAAAACTTCAAAATTATTTTTACTGGCATAGTCAATGCATGAAAAAATGGTTTTAAAATGTTGCTAGTGACTAGGGGGACACAACTTTAACTTGGCATTAAGAAGTTTTTGCTCTTGCCTTGCCTTACAAAAAAGACAAGAGTTTTCACAAACAAAATTGGCTAAGTATTCATAACACATGTTTTTAAGAGGCATTTTTAGATATGTGATAGTGGATTTGGCTTGTCCTGTGGTAAATATTTCTAGTTCTCTGAGGTTGCTCTTTGGCGTGGAGCACTTTCATAAATGCAGAACATCCTAATGCAGGAGGATTTGGACATTTGACCCTAATATCACACTTGAGATACTGAAAAATAAACTGTAAATGTAGATAGTGAGTCACAGCACAATTCAAGGTTTTTAAACTTAATTTACAACTATAGAATATGAAATCTTGCTGGTGCCAGCAATGTTGCTTTAGGGACTATTCTGTAACATTTTCAGAGCTTCAAAAGCTTTTAAGCTGAAAAGCATGATCAGTGTCTGCAGTATGTTGGTTCTGTTGTTTTATGGGTCAGATAAAATTTACTTTGTTTCCTTTCATGTTTTTATACATCTTGTTGAGTATGGAGTAACAGTCTACACTAATATTTCTTTGTGATACAGGTTGAGGAGGAAGAGGGTACTACATACTTAATATTAAAATTAATTTGTATAAAATAGCATCAGTAGTCTCTCAATTACTGTTTCTTTAAATTTGTTTTCTTAGAGCAATTTTTTTAAGACACTGGGCTTTTCACAACCCAGGAAAAGAACATTTTACCAAAAATGCCATTGGGAGATGTCTAATTTTACATACTTTGCATGTATACCATAATCAGATGATATTTATATCTTAAGCTTTGCATCTTAAATGAGTTTTGTGTAAAGGATTTTCTTATGTGAACATGAGTTTCTACTCAAGGTCTGGCCATGGGTGTCGCTGGAGAGACAGTTCCTGAGTCAATCTGGTCAGGTCATATACAGCATATGGGATTTGATAAAACTAATATGACATATTATAAATGTTGCTATATTTAGTGTAAAATTATAACCATTTAACTTTATTTCAGAATACATTTTGTTCAGTTATATTTATACTTAATTAAATTTGTACAGTATCAAGCCATTTTATGTTGTAAAAGTCTAAAGTGAATAGTATCATATTTGCAGTAAATTATTTGATAACCTATCCCTTCTAAAGGAAACAAAATTATATTTTTGTCTGACCCAGACTTGAGTTAGAATTATTGTTCTGAATTTCGTAAATATGACGAGGAAAATGGTCAGTCCAAAATGGAGAGATTTTGCTTCAAGACACTGAGCTGAAAAGTTGGATGTGTCAAAGTGTAGAAACATTGATAGTGTTCCTTGCTGCAGATAACTGCAGTAAACCATGTCTTTAGCTTCATTATGAAGATTGCTTCTTTCTTGCTGCAGAATAACGGTATGTATTCTCTCTCACTGCAGCTCCCAATGCTCTGTGTCTTAAAATCATTTAAAGCCTATAGCTTGCTTTGGGGAGTTAGTACAGGGGTTAAGGAAGGCTTTGCCGGAAGAACAATTGTGAATCATGAGAGTTACTACTTGCGCATTGTGTGGTAGCTTCTTTAATGCATAATGGTCCTTTTTAATACCAAAAATTATTTAATAAAGGAAATGATTACATTGTCCAAATAACTGTTAAACGCATGACAGATCTGTTTTATGATACTGTGTTTGACAGTTAAACATTAAGTAAACATTTAATTGACTTTAAGCTTGAAATGTTCAGAATGCTCTAACCCTTGCTACAGAATCTTTTCTGCAGCAAGTTAAGTATTGTGTGTGTTTTTTCCCACCTGTAGCTTATCAGGCCCGGTCCAAAGCCTTCTAACAGAGGGGATTGATCCTGTCAGGGGTTGCTGCCAAGACATCGGAAGGATTTTTGACCAAGGTTTTCAAAAGCTCAGTGTCACATCTGCCATTTGATAAAGGAGGGATTTTGGATGCAGAGCCTGGCATTTATTGTCCTTTGTGTGACTGTTTTGTTTGTTTTGTCTTCGTCTCTTCTAGAATTGAGCAGTGTTCACACTAGTTTTTAAATGGTTGAGTGGGTTATATATTTTACATGACCATGTTAATTTGAATTAATATATTCCCATTAACGTTTAATCATAAAATAGTGTGGACACAGCATGTCTTCTAATTGGTGATTAACCCCTTAAAATCTGTGAAATACATTCGTGTAGAACAAGAATTAGCATTTTGTTTTTATAAATTAACTGGTTTTTGTTTTGCTTTGTTAACTGGGTGTTAGGCAACAAATATGATTTTAGCAGAATATATCTAAGGGGTTAATCTACTTGAAATAGAAAATGGGTACAAAAATCCACACTAAATTTAACAAAAATTTTCTACTTATAGCTGTAATTCGTTTTTAAATTGCAATAGGTATTAGCTGGGCGTGGTGGCAGGCGCCTGTAATCCCAGCTACTAGGGAGGCTGAGGCAGGAGAATTGCTTGAACCCGGGAGGTGTAGGTTGCAGTGAGCCGAGATCATGCCATTGCACTCTGGCCTGGGCGACAAGAGTGAAACTCCATCTCAAAGAAAAAAAATTGCAATAGGTGTCTTGGCATCTTTGAATTTATATCATGGATTAAAATTTCCAAAGTTATGAATGCTTATGTGCAAAACAAAATTTTCTTGCATATTGGAGGAAATAAAATTGTGAATTAACATTAGAAATTTAGAAACATTTTAGAAAGAGATTGCACATTGTCACCTATTTGTATTCTAGCTTTAGCAAATGTAAGTAAATAAGGGACATAGAAAGAGGTCCTTTAGCATGTTATGCTACTGCTTTGGGGAAGTCAGCTTTTTCTTTTTTGTGTGTGAGGGATTTTGTTTTGTTTTGCTTTGTTTTGTTTTGTTTCTGAGACAGTTGCTCTGTCACCCAGGCTGGAGTGCAGCAGCACAATCTCAGCTCACTGCAACCTCCACCTCCCAGGTTCAAGCAATTCTCATGCCTCAGCCTCCCAAGTAGCTGAATAGCTGGGACCACAGGCACATGCCATCACGCCCAGCTAATTTTTATATTTTTGAGTAGAGATGGAGTTTCACCATGTTGGCCAGACTAGTCTCGAACTCCTGACCTCAGATGATCCACTTGCCTCAGCCTCCTAAAGTGCTAGGATTACAGGTGTGAGCCACTGCGCCTGGCCTTTTTTTCTTTTTTAAAACTTCATAGTTAGCTGTGCTTTCTTGTGTCCCTTTTCCTTATCTATTCCTAACAGAATAGTTCATTTCTTATGTTCAGGTTATTTCTAGGTTCAATAGTTGGTCTTACAAGTTTTGAAAGTACTAATATTTTTGTCTTGATAGCTTCTTTTTAGCACCAAATTCCTCTTTTAGTGTTTATTCTCAAAATGCCACACAGTTTTCCTTGATTATCTGTAAGTCTTTCCTCTAAATATATCTTCTGAAAAATCTGTGGACACAGATTTTCATCTGATTACTTGAGGAGTAAAAAACTAAGAAAAAGAAACTTTAGAGAATGGAATTCTGTCAGTTTCAAAATATGTTTTTTATATGTCATCTACTCAAAATAAGAACAAGTTATCTTTTAAGATACCTGAATGCTTATAATGAGGTATGAGTAACTTGACCAGAACTGCAACTAGTACTCTTAAGATAATTCACTTTTTCTTACTTTTGTCATGCATTTTTTCTTTTGTCCATATTCATTTTATATACTCAATTATTAAACTGTATTCTAAACGCCTCATAATTTCCAAAGGACTATTATATTTAATAGATAATATAATTTTTCTATACTGAGAAAATATTCATACTATTTAAATCACTGAGAGCTGTGAGTTAGATTGGAATAATTGCCATTTGCTTATTAATAGCTTGATTAGCAGATTTGCTGTTAATATACACATTTTACAGATGTTTAGATGGATATAAAGATAGCCCTTTGTCTACTTTTATGAATGACTTATTAATGTAAAGTTAACTTCTTGTCCTGGTTTAGTTTCATATATTCTCAAGTTTTGTGTAGCTCATTTATGTTTTAATTAGCTTAAAGACCCTACACATCTATCATCACAGGATGCTGTTTGTTGCATCTTTTCCACTCTTAATTCTGTTTAACCATGCTAGTTCCTATTCCCTGTTCTGCTTGCCTATTGTTTCTCTTCTATCATTTTTTGAAATACTTTATGGGAACTTTAAATTTTAAAGGGCATTTCATACTCTGATAACTAAAATTTTCCTGTGGAAGGGAGAGCGTTAAACTTTTAGAAATGCCTGTTTTGGGCCGGGTGCAGTGGCTCACGCCTGTAATCCTAGCACTTTGGGAGGCCGAGGCGGGCGGATCACTTGAGGTCAGGAGTTAAAAAACAGCCTGGCCAACATAGTGAAACCTCGTCTCTATTAAAAATACAAAAAATCAGCCAGGTGTGGTGGTGCACACCTGTAATCCCAGCTACTTGGGAGGCTGAGACAGGAGAATCGCTTGAACCCAGGAGGCAGAGATTGCAATGATCTGAGATCGTGCACTCCAGCCTGGGCAACAGAGCGACAATCTGTTTCAAAAAAAAAAAAGAAATGCCTGTTTTGGGTTCTTCATTTTTTTCTGTAACTACAACTATTAAGCATTCTATATTTATCATCAGTTCTTTGTTATATTAGCTCCAGAATAACTTAGGACCATTTAGAGTACTGAACAAACTCAGTAGTTTATTGTACATTCTCATTTATTAAGGTGGATTTTTGTGTTCCCTCTTGTCTTCTTGTCTTTGTGCTAGTGCACTGTGTCCAGTAATCTTCCCTTCAGATTTCGTTTTGGTGGGTAGGGTTTATATTTCCAGAAATTGTTTATTATATTACTAAATTAAGAGTTTACGTTAACCTTTCTTTTGTTCCTCATATTGGATGATGTAAATTTGTTGAAAATATCTCCGTGGGTATATTAAAGTGCTGACAAGCTCTCAAATGGCTCATGTGACACTGATGCTACCTTAAGGAAGTGTCTTGCTCACCTGGTCAAACACCCATTCCTCACTGCATTTTGCCAATTCAATCCATTTTAGATGTAACCTCGGGTATGGTGAAAGACCCACCGGACGTCTTGGACAGGCAAAAATGCCTTGACGCTCTGGCTGCTCTACGCCACGCTAAGTGGTTCCAGGTTCGGAACATCATTTTACTTTTTTCTTGTAGCCTTATGAGAGAGTAGTTCAGTACAACATGTTTAACTGTGCTTAAACATTTCAAAAGACTGCCCAAGCGATACTATTTTAAATACCAGAAAATATGTTAACATAGAAAGCTGGGTATGATGATCTGCATATTGCAGTTATTATTAATTTGACAATGAACCTAGGTTTGGGGAATGTTTTGTAGTTGGGGTTTTTTTATTTTTTATTTTTAGTGGCTATATTTAAAGTTGACTTGTTTAGGAACATCACATGTTTGTGTATATATATTATATTCCATAAGGCTGCAGATTAACTTTGCTTTAAATAATGGAATATGTGTTTAAAGCTTTGTGTATAGTTTTAAGATTTTTTTCCCCCTCTTTCTCTAAGTTAATAAGTGTAGGGAGTGAAAGGTGAGGAAGCAGCTGTTTGGTTTAGTGACTTTGCAGTCATGCAAAGGCACAGAAGGGAAACCAAACAGATTTCCTTAACCTTTCAGTCCCTAGACAAACTTTTTAGCTCTTTACTTTTTCTTTTATTTCTCATGTAGGCAGACTTTTTTTTTTTTAAGTTTACTGTTTTAAATGAACACAGGTCAAGGTTCACAGGGGATCAAGAAATATTATTCTTGTATAATCTGTTTACTTTGACCTAAATACCAGCTTTTAAATACTAACCCTGGCATAAAATACTGCTGTAAATGGCAGCTCATTGAACCCAATTTTAAGTGTGATTGTTTTTCTTTTTATCTGAGCTTCCATTGAACGGTGGTATTTTAACTTTTTTTCATCAAGGGATATATTCAGTATTTCTAAGATTAATTCAATTGGTTTTTGTGTTGCTCTCAAGGCTAGAGCTAATGGTCTGCAGTCCTGTGTGATTATCATACGCATTCTTCGAGACCTCTGTCAGCGAGTTCCAACTTGGTCTGATTTTCCAAGCTGGGTAAGTAGTATGTAACTGTATAGTATAAAAACATAGGAAATAATTCTGCAGTTTTTATCCTCTCAGTTTACATATGATTATCAGCCTTATTTGCATTTACTAAATATAGTTTTTCTCTTCGGATGAAAAGTCCTGGGGGAGTCTTAGAATGTTTAATTTTCCCAAATGTGATAAAGATTTTCATTGATGCTTCTTTTTGTGTTTTTTTTTTCTTTTTGCTGTTTTCACAGTATTTTTTTAAAATATTACAGCATTTATTAGTTGGTTTTTACATATAATACACAAATGTATAAAGAAGACTGAGGCCGGGCGCGGTGGCTCAAGCCTGTAATCCCAGCACTTTGGGAGGCCGAGGCGGGCGGATCACAAGGTCAGGAGATCGAGACCACAGTGAAACCCCGTCTCTACTGAAAATACAAAAAATTAGCCGGGCGCGGTGGCGGGCGCCTGTAGTCCCAGCTACTCAGGAGGCTGAGGCAGGAGAATGGCGGGAACCCGGGAGGCGGAGCTTGCAGTGAGCCGAGATCGCGCCACTGCACTCCAGCCTGGGCAACAGCGTGAGACTCCGTCTCAAAAAAAAAAAAAAAAAGAAGACTGAAAAACTTAATCATCTTATGCAGGGACATTTTTTAAAATAGTTTATGTGGTTGGGAACTGTAAAAATTCAGAAATATATATAATTCAAAAATAATACAAAAAAATAGGAAATTCAGTAACACAGAAAGCTACAAAATAACCAAAAAACCTTATTTAAAGGCAGATTATCTTAATCTCCTGTGATTTCTTCTAGGAGAAAAAAATTATACATATTACAGTATATATTTCTGTCCTTATGTACACTACCTTTAGAAACTCTGATTCCTGAAGAGCAAGAATTCAGATAGGGATTAATTTAAAAAAAAAAAAAAAAACAACCTATTGACTCCATAGTTGAATTAATGAGAGTGAATAGGCAAGATTACCCTTAGTTCTCTCTCTCTTTTTTTTTTTTAATCTCTTTTAACACAAGCATGGCCTTGCTATCACAGTTTAAAACTGTAGTTTAAAACTTTTAACAAAGCTCATCTTAGAGTTCTTTGAAAAGGCAGTCACATCTACTACATTCTTTCTATGGACATGCCATACTCTATGGACATGCCATATTTTATTTAACTTATATTCATTTGATAGACATTTGGGTTTACAATCTTTTGCTATTAAATCCTTATTATACCTCATTGTATATATTGTCAAGCTTTTGAGGGCAAAATAAATTGCTAGGGCTGAAATTTCAAGGTCAAAGAACATGTACTAATTCTTCACCAGAAGGTTGGGTCATTGAAAATTTCAAAAAACTATTAGACTGATTATATTCTTTACACTCTCATAGGTCTGGGATATTATCACACTTCTTAGTTAACAATATGATAGGCAAAATATGGTGTTCACCAAGCACAGTGGCACACGCCTGTAATCCCAACACTTTGGGAGGCCGAGTCGGGTGGATCACTGAGGTCAGGAGTTCAAGACTAGCCTGACCAACATAGTGAAACCCCATCTCTACTAATAATACAATTAGCTGGGCATGGTGGCGGGTGCCTGTAATCCCAGCTATTCGGGAGGCTGAGGCAAGAGAATTGCTTGAACTCAAAGGGCAGAGGTTGCAGTGAGCCGAGGTCGCACCACTGCACTCCAGCCTGGGAGACAGAGTGAGACTCTGTCTCAAAAAAAAAAACTAATTTAAAAACTATGGATAGATAGATCAAAGATCAACCAGTTGTGGTCTAGTGGCTCATGCTTGTAATCCCATTATTTGAGAGGCCTGAGGCAGGAGGATCACTTGAGTCCAGGAGTTGGAGACCAGCCTGGACAACAGGGTAAAACCCTTTCTCTAGAAAAGATGCAGAAATTAGCCAGGCATGGTGGCATGTGCTTGTGGTTTCAGCTACTGGAGAGACTGAAGTGGGAAGATCTGTTGAGCCCAGGTCAAGTCTACAGTGAGCCGTGACTGTGTGAGGGCACTCCAGCCTGGGTGACAGAATGAGACCTTATCTCTTTTTTTTTTTTCTTTGAGACATATCTACAAATGATATTTTGCCTTTCCAATACTTTTTTTTCTATTTTAATTAAAAAATAATTCTAGAGTAACAAATACGGAATAAAAGAAATACTGCTTGACATGTATGGTATGTTCCTGATTGTACTGAAAATGTTCTGGTCTATAAAGTATATTAAGCATAACGGTATATAGCCTTTTATTTGAGATATTTACTTGTCATGTTGAATTATCAGTCTTTTTCCAGTTTAAGTAAGTTTTGAATCAGTAAAGGAAGTTGAACTTTTATCACACAATTTTTTAAGTCTTATTAACATGAATGTATAGTTTTTCTCCTTCAACCTGTTAATACTGTGTAAATAGATTTCTTCATATTGAGCTACCTTTGCATTCTGGGAATGAGTCTTCATACATACGAGAAAAGTGTTTTAGTTTGTTTAGGAATTTCTCAGTGACATGAAATAAATATTTTAGGTTTTGTCTCTGTGCTCTTTGTCAAATTTAGAAGCAGTGATCATTAACTCTGTAAAAATAATTTAGAAGCTTTTCTTTAAACCCTGAAGCAGTTTTAGTAGCATCAAAACTTTGTTTCTTGAAAGTTTATAAAAATTGATATGACATCATCACTTCCCAATTCCTTTTAAGGGAATAGTGTTTTCTCAATTTATTCTATTGTAATTAGTCTCTCTCTTGTGGTTAATTTTGGCAATTTATATTTCCCTTTAAAAAATCAACCCATTCAATAGAGTTACACTATTTTAGGATTTTTTTAAATGTTTTTGCATCTTTATTCTTTCTCTCTCTCTCTCTCTCTCTCTCTCTCTGGTTTGTTTTTGTTTTTTTGTTTGTTTTTTGCTTGTTTGCTTTTAATTCTTCTTTGTGTCATTGATTAGACTAGCCAGTAAAGCATTTGCCAGATGGGAGCAAAATTACAATGTGGGTGTTTTAGTATTTAGGTGTTTTGGCCGGGCGCGGTGGCTCAAGCCTGTAATCCCAGCACTTTGGGAGGCCGAGACGGGCGGATCACGAGGTCAGGAGATCGAGACCATCCTGGCTAACACAGTGAAACCCCGTCTCTACTAAAAATACAAAAAAAACTTAGCCGGGCGAGGTGGCAGGCGCCTGTAGTCCCAGCTACTCGGGAGGCTGAGGCAGGAGAATGGCGTGAACCCGGGAGGCGGAGCTTGCAGTGAGCTGAGATCCGGCCACTGCACTCCAGCCTGGGTGACAGAGCTAGACTCCGTCTCAAAAAAAAAAAAAAAAGTATTTAGGTGTTTGGAATTTATTCGATTCTTAATAGATTTTAAATACAGTAATTTGTAGGCATTGTATAGCTTCAATTTTATTTATTTATTTGTTTATTTTATTTATTTTTGAAATGGAGTCTCTCGCTCTGTACCCCAGCCTGGAGTACAGCGGTGCTTTCTTGGCTCAATGCAACCTCCACCTCCTGGGTTCAAGCGATTCTCCTGCCTCAGCCTCCCACATAGCTGGGATTACAGGCATGCACCACCACGCCTGGCTGATGGTATTTTTAGTAGAGACGAGGTTTCACCATGTTGGCCAGGGTAGTCTAGAACTCCTGACCTCGAGTGATCCGCCCGCCTCAGCCTCCCAAGGTGCTGGGATTACAGGCGTGAGCCACCGCGCCTGTCCCAAATTTTAAAAATGTATGGAAATACAAGCATTGTACGTCATCATCCTGCTTCCTGCTTTCTTAGACTTTGGTTCCCTCTACCCACCCAGGGTGGTCCTTGAAGCTATCTCTGTTGTTGTAAGTCCACGTTTTGTTACTTGTATGAATAGACTCTCAAGACCACTGCGTCTGGGCCACTCTTGCAGTCTGGATTTTCAGCACTGCAGATTGGTCCTACCCAGGCCTTCTTTGAGTCACCCATGCACTTCACGAGGTGTTTTCTTCTTTGAGGGTGGAAAGCCATAAGAACTGAGAAGAAAAGAGAATGCACAGGTCAAAGGAATTGAAGGAGCATTGACCATGGCAGGGGAAATGATTGTGAAGAAAGTCAAAAGTGAAAAAAGCTGCTGGCTGATCTTTGAAATCATTTACATATAACAACAAATACATTAGTATTTTGGTACTTTTTAAAAACACCAAAATGTCAGTATTTTGACATTTAAAATTCGCTCCTCGTATTGTATTCTTTAGGCAGTGAGTGCTTTATCTGTTTTACTGCTTTTTTGTCTCCTCAAAATCAGCTCTATTGTAATCCTCATTAATAATTTATTACTTTATGAGTTTATCTTTCTATATTTATTTTCCTCAGGATTTTCTGTTTTTATTTTACAAACTTCTTGAGTTGGATGCTTGATTCACTGATATGTTCTGTAGTTATAGAGGTTTTAAAGCTGCAATTTAAAGATGAACACAAAGTTTTGGCTGTATAGGTAATGCTTTGTAATTTGTTTTCATACTATCTTTAAGCCAACAGTAGTTTTGAGGGAATTTTATTTTCCCACCCTCTCCCTGAGACAGAGTATTGCTCTGTCTCCCATGCTGGAGTGCAGTGGCTCGACCTCAGCTCACTGCAGCCTCCACTTGCCGGGTTCAAACAATTCTCCTGTCTTAGCATCCTGAGTAGCTGGGATTACAGGCATGCGCCACCACACCCGGCTAATTTTTGTATTTTTTAAGTAGAGACGGGGTTTCACCATGTTGGCCAGGCTGGTCTTGAACTCCTCACTGCATGATCTGCCTGCCTCGGCCTCCCAAAGTGCTGGGATTACAGGCGTGAGCCACGGCGCCCAGCCCAGGGAATTTTTATATTCTGCTTGGTTGAAGGAGGTTTGCTTTTGTTTTTGTAAATAATATCTAGTTTTTATGGCATTGTGATTCAAGAAATGTAGTCTGCTATTTGCAATTTTTTTAATTTAACGTGTTTTTTTGTTGCCTAATATATGTTCAATTTTTATAAACTATGGTTATTTAAGAGATCTGCTCTCAACAAGGTATAATGTATACCTCTTAATTTTTGAACTTCTTCAGTCATTTTGTTCCTTTTTTTTTTTTTTTTTTTTGAGACCGAGTCTCACTGTGTCACCCAGACTAGAGTACAGTGGTACGATTTCAACTCACTGCAACCTCCATCTCCTGGGTTCAAGCGATTTTCCTGCCTCAGCCTTTCGAGTAGCTGGGATTACAAGGGCGCACCACCATGTCTAGATAATTTTTGTATTTTTAGTAGAGACGGGGTTTCACCATGTTGGCCAGGTTGGTCTCAAACTCTTGACTTCAAGTGATCTGCTCCCCTCAGCCTCCCAAAGTGCTTGGATTATAGGTGTGAGCCACTGTGCCCAGCCCTCAACTTCTTACTGAGTAAGCTGAGGGTGAGGAAGGAAGGTTGTTGTTGCTGTCTCCAGTGGCAGAGATGGAAGATAACACCCGTGTAAGTGGATCTGTGCAGTTCAAACTCAACGGTCACCAAATAGAGTCCCACATATCTCCTGCCGTCACACATAACAACAGCCTCCCCGACACTAAAGTAGTATGTTTGTTACAATTAATGAACCTACATTGACCTGTGACTATCACCCAGAGTCCCTACAGAATAGATTTTTATCTCTAGTTTTCATGCTACGTTCCACACAAGTACAAAGATGTCATGCAAATCTGTTCTCACCTTTTTTGATAACTCTTCTTTTCCTTCCCCTGTGAGAGATGATTGGATGATGGCTTATGAAAAGGAGTAGGATTTGGCTACCCGCAGCCTTGTTAGCAAATGTAGGCTGTACTCTCCTGTGTCTTTATCAGATAATACTGTGGCACTCCAAATGTGATGGATTTTATTGCCACCCCTTCAGTTTCAAGTTTCAACCCAAGAATGGACTCCTAGAGCTTTTGTCTTTGCAGGATTTGCTCCATTTGTTTCCTGAACCTATTTTACCATTTCCTTTCACTAACAATTTATATTCCCCGGAACCAAGAGAGCATTTGGGTATGTGAAGTTAATTTGAGGTTCTATGAAGTTGTTTTTTTTTTTCCTACCTCTTACTCCTTTGGAAGATCTTACCTTTATTTTTTCTTTAATCTGCATTTAGCCAAACGCATTTATTATTGGAAATAATTAGATGTGAATAATTACCATTTTTCTGCTCTTTCCTGATTTCTTCTGTTCTTTCCTGGTTTTCAACGTCTTCAGGATAGCAAATTCTAGTGTTTTTCTTTTCTCTGCTGAGAGAGAAGATGGTCAGATGGAGTTTTTACTTTTAGGAAAATTTCTTCTGGAACTGCTTATAATGTGATTCATTTTACCTTTCTCCAAATTGAAAGTGATTGGTGAAATTTTGGGGATTTGTTGAATCAGCTGTCATCCCCACCCTCATCTCTCTGGAGAGCCAAGTTAGAGAGTTGCCTAAGCAGGGTAAACACTCTGTTCTTCAGGAATGTTCTCTGTCACTGGCCTTTTCCTCTGTTTGATTCAAGCTATTACGTTTTTTCTTGAAAGGCAGTAGTATGTATATTGTATCATTTGTTTTTGAGACAGGGTCCCACTCTGTCACCTAAACTGGAGTGCAGTGGAGCAACCCTGGCTCACTGCAACTTTGAACTCCTGGGCTTAAGCATTCCTTCTGCCTGAACATTCCTAGTGCCTGTGACGACAGGCACATGCCACCACACCTGACTAATGTCTTTATTTTTAGTAGAGATGAGATCTCACTATGTTGCCCCATCTGGTCTTGAACTCCTGGGCTCAAGCAATCTTCTCACCACGGTCTTCCAAAGTGCTGGGATTATAGGCATGAGCCACCATGCCTGGCCCTAATATATTTCTTTTTTTTTTTTTTTTTTTTTTTTTTGAGACGGAGTCTCGCTCTGTCGCCCAGGCTGGAGTGCAGTGGCCAGGTCTCAGCTCACTGCAAGCTCTGCCTCCTGGGTTTACGCCATTCTCCTGCCTCAGCCTCCCGAGTAGCTGGGACTACAGGCACCCGCCACCTCGCCTGGCTAGTTTTTTGTATTTTTTTTAGTAGAGACGGGGTTTCACTGTGTTAGCCAGGATGGTCTCGATCTCCTGACCTCATGATCCGCCCATCTCGGCCTCCCAAAGTGCTGGGATTACAGGCTTGAGCCACCGCGCCCGGCCTCCTAATATATTTCTTAATCATGTTTTGGAGGCAAGAGATCTTCAGGTTGGGTCTGTGCTATTGCCATAAACAGTAGTAACTTTTTTTCTTTTATCAAATAAATTTGAAATTCTTATGAACTGTATTGTGTTTAATTTTATTTAGCATTCAGATTACTTACTTTGAACAAATCCTTAAGTAACAATACCTGCTTTTGTGGCCTTTCCTTTACCACTGCAATGAGGATTGAAAATGGTGTTCTGCCTTCAAATTAGTTGTTCTTTTGTCATGAATCCATGGTGATAAAATAAAGAAAATATAGGTAGAGTTCTGTTGTAATGTTGCTCTGACATCAGAATTGCTGTGTGCTATCTAAACCTTTACAATAGTATAATTGCAGTAACTTACAAAAGGCATGTAATTTTTAAAAGGTTTATTACAGGCCTAGCACAATGGCTCCTACCTGTAATCCCAGCACTTTAGGAAGCTGAGGTGGGAAGGTCACTTGAGGCCAGGAGTTCAAAACCAGCCTTATTTGTATAGCAAGACCCTATGTCTACAAAAGACAAACTTAAAAATTAGCCGGATGAGATGGCGCATACCTGTAGTCCCAGCTACTCAGGAGACTGAGGTCAGAGAATCACTTGAGCCCAGGAGTTTGAGGCTGCAGTGAACTATGATTGCACCACTGCACTTCAGCCTGGGTGGGAGGGCAAAACCATGTTTGTCTGTGTGTCTGTCTGTCTCTTTCTCTCTCTCTCTCTCTCCCTCCCACCCCCCTCTGCCCCCCACCCCCTCTCCCTCCTCCCTCCCTCTCTCTTACACACAACACACACACACACACACAATGTTTATTATATATTTTATTTCTAAACAGTGTCTTATGATGAGTGTTTCAGCAAAAAAATCTGTTATTGAGGTGGGCACAGTGGCCCATGCCTGTAGTTCCAGGTACTCAAGAGACTGAGGCAAGAGGATCTTTTGAGGCCAGCCTGGGCACATAGCGAGACCCTATCTCAAAAAAAAAACCAAATCTGCCACAGTATTGATGAACGTTGAAAACAGTATGCTAAGTGCAAGAATCCAGGCACACAAAAGGTCCCATGTTGCGTGATTCCATGTATATGAAATATCAAGAATATATAAATCCATAGAGACAAGTTGCTTAATGGGTAAGGGGGTTTACTTTGGGGTAATGGAAATGTTTTGGAACTTGATATGCACAACATAGTATAATAATGCTGCTGAATTATTCACTTTAAAATGTTTAATGTTATCTTTTTTGAGACAGGGTTTCACTCTGTCACTCGGGCTGGAGTGCAGTGGCATGATCACGACTAACTGCACCCTCGACTTCCCAGGCTTAAGTGATCCTCCTAACTCAGCCTCCCACGTGCATAGGACTATAGGTGCATGCTACCATGCCTGGTTAGATTTTTTTTTAAATTTTTTGTAGAGGTAAGGTCTCACTATGTTGCCCAGCCTGGTCTGAAACCCCTGGATCCAAGGGATCCTCCCAACTTGGCCTCCAGAAGTGTTGGGTTTATAGGTGTAAGCCACCATGCTTGACCAGTTTTTTTGTTTTTTGTTTTAAGAATGATATATCAAATGTAAAGGAATCATTCTCAAAGAAAGGTGGAGAAAACTGCTGTAATTATTCTTCCTGCCCAAATACCAGTTGAAATACATTAACATTTTTTTCATATATTTTACTGGCTTTCAGAGGTATTTGTAAGTAATACAGATTTTAGTGGTGGTGGTTTGTACTAATAGTTCTCCTGGCTGTTGCTGATAGAACCAACAAAGAGTTCTAAAATGATAGGACACTGACATCGCAGGACAAAGAACAAACAGTCTCAGCTTACAAAAAAATCCGCAAACGGCACATGAACTAACTCAGCCTTTAGATAACCCCTAACAAAAATCATCTATTTAACTGTATGCACACCCCCAAATCACTAAAAGCTGTAAGTAAACCTTTTCCCTGTAAGACGTGACCATTTTTATTAAGACTTTCATATATTTCACCATATAAAATAAAGTGCTGTGAGTAAATATATTACAAAAATGCAACAACCTGCAAATGGGCTTACAAATCAAAGTCTGTTGTGCATATATCAATAGTGATCCATGTCAACTGGACTATGTAAGTGGCTTTTGTATATACAATTGCCTATTGTTATGGTATTCATAAAATCCTATTTTAAGAGCATAAACATCTTAATTTGTACAATGGGAATGATAGTCATATCTACCTTCAGAATGTGATAATAATGATTAGAATTGGTTAATATTTGTGAAGACTTAGAGCATCACTTAGCAAGGATAAGCACTCAGTAAGTGGTAGCTATAATGAAGAGGATAACTGCTACTACTATTATTCAGCCAGAACTCCTAGTGCTAGTGATTGTTTCTAGTTTGTTACAAATTAAGAGCTGGGCAGAATATTTTTTTGTGCTTTCGTTATGTAGTAGTAGCCCTATTGTAAATCTTAGTACTGCCATTGCTGGGCTAATTAATGTGTATCTTTGAAAATTTTGTGGCCAGGTGCAGTGGCTCACACCTGTAATCTTAGCACTTGGGGAGACTGAGGTGGGCAGATGACCTGAGGTCGAGAGTTTGAGACCAGCCTGACCAACATGGAGAAACTCCTATGTCTACTAAAAATACAAAATTAGCCGGGCGTGTGGTGGCTTATTCCTGTAATCCCAGCTACTTGGGAGGTGGAGGCAGGAGAATCGCTTGAACCGGGGAGGTGGAGGTTGCCGTGAGCTGAGATTGCGCCATTGCAGCCTGGACAACAAGAGTGAAACTCCGTCTCTTGTTGGGGGAAAAAAAAGTTTTGGTACAGTTTGTCACTTGCGCTTTAAAGGAAAATTTTACTGGTTTACACTCCCACCAATGAAAGTGCCTGTGTTACTGAAATCTCATCAAGTGGCTTTTTTGTGTTTTTAGTAGGGACAGGGTTTTGCCATGTTGGGCAGGCTGGTCTCAAACTCCTGACCCCAGGTGATCTGCCCACCTTGACCTCCCAGAGTGCTGGGATTACAGGCGTGAGCCACCACACGCAGCCGGCTGCAGTGAATTATAATCACACCACTGCATTCCAGTCTAGGAAACAGAGTAAGACCCTGTCTCTCAAAAAATAAATAAAAAGCAAATATTACAGTGGAGTGCAGTGGCGTTCACTTGTAGTCTCAGCTACTGGGGAAACCGAGGTAGGATTACTTGAGCCCAGGAGTTCACGCTCAGCTGCAGTGTGCTATGATCGTGCCTGCGAATAACTACTGCACTCCATCCTGGGCAACGTAGCAAGAATGTGTCTGTAAAAAAAAAATTTAAAAATTTTTTAAAGCAAATATTATAATCCTTGATTTTTTGAATCATTTAATATGGGGATCTTTTTCTATCTCCAGTTATAATAAATCTTAATAAGTTACTATCTTATATAATTATAGCTACCAAGACCCTTTACATTACAACCTGAAGTGTTGTAATCCTTAATTTGATTCTATTTATTTCTGATATTATCTTTTTACTTTTGAATTATATTCTTCCGTTTTCATTGCTCTTTTAACTATAGATATCTGCTTGGAGAACAGCTATGTTCTTTAGAAAATTAATATGTTTTAATTGCTTACTTCACAGCAAATGGTGTCAGAGACAGGTAGTTTACTTAGTTTTATTGTGTGTGTTTAAGTATATTGACTTTTGTGTTCCATGAATAATTCATTTCTTGACTTTTAATTAATTTCTGCTTTTACCTGCTGATATAAATCAGAAATGCCTCATTCTTAAAAGTCAGTCAATAAACAGATTTTGAAAAAGCTTTGAGTCACTTGAAACACATTTTTATGTCTTGACATACCTGAACTGTAGCTGATTATTTAATCTTCACTTTTCTCATAACATTTGCTAAAAGTACTCAGTAAAAATTTGAAGCATTTATCGAAAGTTGCGTATTTTATGACTTCAATTTTGTGTTTTAATCACAACATCAGTATTTTGCTAATTATTACTCTTGGTTTATCACTGAATTGTCAGGATTAATTCTCATATTCTTTCCAAAATCATTCCATGTCATAATCATTTACTAAGTATTTACAAAATTCTGGCTACTTGTACTAGGCAGGTGGATTCAAGATGAGTAACACCTTATCCTCAAGGGTCACAGTCCTTTTGCATCTTAAAATATTCCATACATAGGCCGGGCGCGGTGGCTCATGCCTGTAATCCCAGCACTTTGGGAGTCCGAAGCGGGTGGATCACGAGGTCAGGAGATTGAGACCGTCCTGGCTAACACGGTGAAACCCTGTCTCTACTGAAAATACAAAAAAATTAGCCGGGCGTGGTGGCGGGCTCCTGTAGTCCCAGCTACTTGGGAGGCTGAGGCAGGAGAATGGCTTGAACCTGGGAGGCGGAGCTTACAGTGAGCCAAGATGGCGCCACTGCACTCCAGCCTGGGCGACAGAGCGAGACTCCCTCTCAAAAAAAATATTGCATACACATGCACATTCCATACATATACATAGAGTTTTCTACATGACTGAAGCTTGTCCCTTAAAATATTAAAACTTCACCTTAAAATGAAAATCCATAAAAAATGAAAAATGTCTTGAGGGTCTGTGTGCTGTGATGCCTGTAATCCCAAGGCTTTGGGAGGCCAAGGCAGTTGGTTTACATGAGTCCAGGAATCCAAAACCAGCCTGGACAGCATTGTGAGACTCCATCTCTGCATAAATTAGGCATGGTGGCTGCGCCTATTGTCCCAGTCGTACAGTGGCACGACAACAGCTCACTGCAGCCTCAAGCTCTTGGGCTCAAGAGATCCTGAGTTGAGGTGGGAGGATCACTTGAGCCCAAGAGCTTGAGGCTGCAGTGAGCCATGGTCCTGTCACTTCATTCTAGCCTGGGTGACAGAACAAGACCCTTTCTCAAAACAAAAAAGAATCTTGAACATCTTCCTGCTTTCTTCAATGGAATAAACTGAGCTGTCTTAACTTTTTAAATTGTGACTTACATTTATCATTATTAATATCCATTATTTTCAGGTTTTTTCCAGTCATGCTGGAAGCTATCATTTATTTTTCATAACTGTTAATGTGTACTGTTTCTTCACATTGTCATCTCTCGAAAGGTAAAGAGTCTAAGAAATGGCCTTGGAGTGAATAGGTTGACATAGTTTTTGCCTCTGATAAGTCCATGAGCTTTTTTCGTGTGTAGCCAAAAGTATGGATTCTCATTCTCACTAATGTCTTTTCAGCTTTCATTATCATCTTAAGGATTTCATAGTGGTTCCAAACTAGTTTCTTTGAATTACTGTTAGTAGTCTTATTTAAACTTTAAGTAAAAGCTACAACATGGATAAACCTTAAATATTATGCTAAGTGAGAGAAGTCAAACACAAAGCCACGTATTACATGGTTCCACTTGTATAAAACGTCCAGAGTAGGCAAATCTGTATAAACTGGAAGCGATTTAGGGGTTGCCAAGGGCTAGAAGAAAGGGAGAATGGAGAATGACTACTAGTGGGTATGTGGTTTCTTTTGGAGATCATGAAAATGTTCTGGGATTAGGTAATGGTGATTATTGAACAACTTTGTGAATATGCTGAAAACTACTGAACTGTACAGTTTAAAAGGGTGAATCTTATATGTGAATTATATCTCAATTTTAAAAAATCTAAATACAAATGTTTCCCATGAGACCCTTCAAAACACCACTCCCTGCATTGGGTTTTTGTTTTGTTTTTGTGTGTGTGAAGAGAGATGGTCTCACTCCATCACTCAGGCTGCTAGAGTGCAATGGCGCAATGTCAGCTTACTGCAGCCTCAACCTCCCAGGCTCAAGCGATCCTCCTGCCTCAGTCCCCCAAGTAGCTGGGGCCACCAGCACGTGCCACCACATCCAGCTAATTTTTGGGGTTTTTTGTTTTTTTTTTTTTTTTTGTAGAGATGAGGTTTTGCCATCTTGCCCAGGCTGGTCTTTAACTCCTGAGCTCAGGCAATCTGCCTCCCAAAGTGTTGGGATTACAGATACGAGCCACTGTGCCCTGCCTATTCCTTAATTTTGAATGTTTTTACGTTATATGTGATATTTATTTTCTGTTTTTGTGACTTGTTCTATGTAGCTTTTTCAATCTTTAAAACTTTAGTTTGTCATTCTAGTGTTTGAAAATGAGTAATTCCTTTGGTAAGCTGTTAAACACATTTTTATGTTGTATTTTTAGGCTATGGAGTTGTTAGTAGAGAAAGCAATCAGCAGTGCTTCTAGCCCTCAGAGCCCTGGGGATGCACTGAGAAGAGTTTTTGAGTGCATTTCTTCAGGGATTATCCTTAAAGGTAACTTTTACTTTGTTTCTAATGAAGTAAAATGAAGTTTACTCATTTGCTGGTTGAGTAATTTTTTTATAAGTGGACAATGCAGATGATTTCCTCTCCCTGTGATGATTGCTATAGGTAGTCCTGGACTTCTGGATCCTTGTGAAAAGGATCCCTTTGATACCTTGGCAACAATGACTGACCAGCAGCGTGAAGACATCACGTCCAGTGCACAGGTACTAGTATTCCTAAATCCAGAGCCCTATTGAGTTACTCCATTAAGGTTTTATTTTTCTGTTATTGTCTTAATGAATATTATAAGTCACTATATAATATTCATTCTTCTTCTTCTGTAGTAAGCAAGCCCTTAGGATATTAAAATAGCTTGCCCAAAACTAGATTTCACTAATAGAATTTAAAATTTTATTATTTAATTCTGTGGGCATTTCTAAGTGTATTATACAAATACAGCAATATTTTCAGTGTCTCATTAAATCTGGGTAATAGATTATCAAAATCAACAGAAATTCTTATGTCCTCTGGTTGTACAAAAGTAATTTGCTGTGGTGTTTATGGTCATTATTGTTATAATTTAACCTTTCCTGCTGCTGTCAAAGTAAATAAAAATGTTGGCTCTGGAGACAGACTCCCTGGATTTGATTACCAGCTCTGCCATCTCATCTATAATATGGATATAAAAGCAATATATGTCTCAGACAGGATTGTTGAGGAGATTAAATGAGTTAATATGTGTAACCATCTTAGCACCTGGTATATGGAAGGATATTAAATGTTAGCTAGTATTATCATCATCTTATTAACCCTATTGAATAATTATGAAAAGGAAAAAAACATTGACCCCAATGAATGAATGGAAAAAAATTTTCCTTTGTTGATTCCAGAAATGTGCTGAGTAGGGGAAAAAAACATACTAGCTATGAACAGTAATCCACTCTAAGATGCTTGGGAGTTGTTGGATTTAAGATCTTCATTGGTTATCTTGAATAATTTGGAATTTGAAAGATGTCAGGATCAAAGTAAATTGTTATGCCAGAAATGGTATTGGGGGAGAGAGATTAGTAATAGAACATTATGAATATCTTACAGACTCACAACATGACCAAATTCTTATGCATTCGATGTTTTTATTTCTTTCATTTTATATTCTAGGGAAGAAGATAGTTGCCTTAAGTGTCTGTTCTTTTTCCCTTTAATACTTAAAGGAATTAGTTATAAATTTAAGGGAAAAGAAATTCAGGAGGAAGCACACGAAAACTAACAAAATTCATCATTAAGAAGAATGCTTACTTTTCTAAAAATGTGACCTTAAAGAAAGTGGTCTGGTTTTAGGAGGACGTTTAGGAGAACATTTAGAAATGTTCTTACTAAAAGTGAAGGAGTTACATAACATGTAATGCATTTATGTAGCACTCATGACAGAATAGTTGCATGAGAAGGAAAACAGTGTTTCCAACGAGTTAAGGATAGGAAGAAGGAATGGCATGGCTCTAAAGGGGGTCTTGTGGCAACAGAACAGTTAACCATCTTGATTGTGATGGTAGTTACATAAGGCGGCACGTGTGATAAAATTGCATCGAGCTATTATGCATGCACACATAAATTAGTGCATATATAACTGGTGAAATCTGAAGTACCAATGTCAATTTCAGTTTGTTTTTGGGGGGCCTGTAGTGCCCATGTTAATGTCCCTCTTCCTTCCTTTGTCTCTGGAATGATTCCATATTTCCTTCCACAATGTCTACCTTTATTCTTGTATGCCACTATATGTCTTTTCTCCAGTGATCCTTTTCAAGTTGCTTCTCCCAGATACAGCCTTTGTCATTTATTAAAATTCCTTCCTATAGGTAGGTATACATAGTTTAACATACCTTTAAAAGGGCAAAATTTATAGGGTTAATCATCCTTTCCCAAGAAGGAAATGGATTATAAAATAAACCTTTAATCCTCGATGATGATTAAAATTCCAAAATGTCTTTGTATGGGAATAATTTGTATCAATCTTCAAATTTAGTTTGATGCTAAATAATTGCTAGTAATATGGTAGAATTTTCTCTTTGTCAGACTTTAGAAATACCTACAAACTACACGCAGAACAAGAGATTGTAAGGTGCTCACTCAAACCTCAAATGCTATGTTGGTTTTACTTACTGGAGTATTCCTTCATTTAGAAACTCATAATATATTAGCATAGGCTGGGCTGGGTGCAGTGGCTTACGCCTGTAATCCCAGCACTTAAAGAGGTTGTGGCGGGCGAGCCACCTGAGGTCGGGAGTTCAAGACCAACGTGGCAAAACCCTGTCTCTACTAAAAATACAAGAATTAGCCGGGCGTGGTGGCATGAGTGCCTGTAGTCCCAGCTACTTGGAAGGCTAAGGCACGAGAATCGCTTGAACCCAGGAGACACAGGTTGCAGTGAGCTGAAATCGCACCATTGCACTCCAGGCTGGGCAACAGAGTGAGACTCCATCTCAAAACTAATAATAGTTTTATTATATATTATTATATATAATATAATAATATATATTATTATAAACAATAATAGGCTGATGCTTAGTAAGAATATCTCTGGTAAAAATATATAAATATTCATTATTATAGATGAGTTATCTTTAGATAATTTCTATTAATGTAGAAGAAAACCCTATTCTGTTATCTTTAGGAAGGACCTTTCATAAGTCTCTCTCAATAAAGAATTAGTATATTATGATAAATAATAGTAAATTATGACGATAAATATTCGTAGTTCTCACTTAAGTAGAGAAACACTCAGTACTGGCAAAAGTCCCTAGTAATTGTAGACTAAGTAGAATGCTGTATCGAGTCCTGACTGCAGATGACTTTGAGACTTTCAGGATTTTCCAAGCAGGTGTATGAGCCAGAATTCTTAGGAACTAGAATTATCTAACTTAGGGGAAAAGTTTTGGAGCAATAAATTCCCATGTGGATGACTACAACCAGTAACTATCCTTTATCTCAAAATCAGAGCAAGGATTTAAAATAGTGTGAACAACAGTCACTTTGAAAAACAGGTTAGGACCAGGCACAGTGGCTCACGCCTGTAATCTCAACACGTTGGGAGGCTGAGGCAAGAGGATCGGTTGAGCCCATGAGTTCAAGAAAGATCTGGCAACATAGCATAACCATATATCTATAAAAAAATGTTTAATTAGCTCTGGGCATGGTGGCATGCACCTGTGATCCCAGCTACTTAGGAGGCTTGAGGTGGGAGGATCACTTAAGCCCAGGAAGTTGAAGGTTCAGTGAGCAACGGCTCATGCCTGTAATCCGAACACTTTGCAAGGCCGAGGTGGGAGGATCTCTTGAGCCCAGGAGTGCATTACCAGCCTGAGCAACATAGCAAGACCTCATCACTTAAAAAAAGGAAAAGGAAAACAGGTTAGCAGCTCCTCAGTAAGTTAAACATGGATTGCTATATGCCTCAGCAACTCTTTGATACCTGGATATATACTCAACTGAAAAAAATATGTCCCCGCAAAAACTCGTACACAAATGTTCAAAACAGCATTATGTGTGATAGTCAAAAAGTAGCAACAACCTAAATGTGCATCAATTGATGAATGGGTAAATAAACAAATACAGTCACACATTAGAGTATTATTCAGCCAGCCATTAAAAGAAATAAAGTACTGACACATGCTATGATGTGAATGAACCTTAAAAAGTTTATCCTCATTATCTCATGTATATGAAATACTCATAATAGGCAATGGTAGTTCTTAGGACCTGAGGATAGAGGGGTTGAGGAGTAACTGCTGTTGGGCTTGGGGTTTCCATTTAGGGTAATGAAAATGTTCTAGGATAAGATAATAGTGATAGTTGAGTAACTTTGTAAGTATTCTGAAAACTTCTGAATTTTACATTTTTAAGGCATACATTTTAAAGGTATGTGAATTTTACCAGGAAAAAAGTCTAGTTACATTGAAGGCTATAACTATGTAGAGAAAGTTGCTGTTTAATCAAGTGACTGTAACATTTCCTTGAATTAGGTTAAGTGGGTATATCCCTAGAAATGGAGGGATAGATTAAATCATGTCTCTGAAGTCCTCCTAGTTTCAAGATTTTAAGAAATCTTTTGAAATTGGTGCCAAAGATATTCTTACATAGACATGGTCATGTAGTGAAAAATTATTTTTATTCATGAAGTAACAAGGAATTTCTTTTCTTTTTTTTTTTTTTTCCTTGAGACGGAGTCTCGCTCTGTCACCCAGGCTGGAGTGCAATGGCGCGATCTCAGCTCACCTCCGCTTCTTGAGTTCAAGCGGTTTTCCTGCCTCAGCCTCCTGAGTAGCTGGGATTACAGGCACGCGCCACCACCCCCCGGCTAATTTTTGTATTTTTAGTAGAGACCGGATTTCACCATGTTGGCCGGGCTGGTGTCGAGCTCCTGACCTCGTGATCACCTTGGTCTCCCAAAGTGCTGGAATTACAGGCGTGAGCCACCGCACCCGGTCAAGGATTTTCTTTACTGATCATAGTGATTTCAGTCATACACAATGTTTCTGTACTGATGCAAATATTTTTTTGTGTTCTAAGGAAGGAATCTTTTGGCATTGGCTACTATTAGGGAGCAACTTACACTCATTGAAAACCAGCTGCAGTATCAGTACATTTTTAAGATTGCATAGTGAATGGCACATTCTTCTGGCTGAAAGTAAACAACCCATTAAATAGATGTTAGCATGTCTTTAAACTTTAGGGCAGGGGTATCCAGTCTTTTGGCTTCCCTGGGCCACATTGTAGGAAGAATTGTCTTGGGCCATGCATAAAATACACTAACACTAGTAATAGCTGATGGGCTAAAAAGAAAAAAAAATCTCATAATGTTTTTAAAAAGTTTATGAATTTGTGTTGAGCCACATTCAACGCTGAGGGCCACAGATTGGACAAACTTGCTTTAGGGGTTTTTTGGTTTTGTTTGTGCTGTTTATTGAGACAGTCTCACTCTGTCACACAGGCTGTAGTGCAGTGGCACCATCTGGGCCCACTGCAGCCTCAACCTCCCTGTCTCACACCATCCTGCCTCAGCCTTGCAAGTAGTTGGAATCACAGGTGTGTGACACCATGCCCAGCTAATTATTTGTAGAGACAGGGTCTCCCTGTGTTTCCCAGGCTGGGCTCAAGTGATCTTCCCCCCTCCACCTCCCGAAGTGCTTAGCCACCATGCCTGGCTAAGCTTTAGAATTTTAATAAATTTATTTTAATAAATTTTAATAAAAGAAAAAAGTAAAAACACAAGATAAGATGATATGATTCAGTGCCAAAGTTTGCCTTCTCTTCCCTTATCTTGGAAAACAATATGCTCTTTTTGGCTCTCAGTTCTGCTGATAGTTCAATATGCCCTTCAGCCAAGAGCATTAATTAACATTTGATCTGAACTTTCCCATCTCCCTTTTTTTTTTTTAATTTAAAAAATGGTAATTAAAATTTCAGAGGGAGAAGAGGATAGAACTTTAAAAATTGATTAAAATTTTCTTTTTTTTTTTTTTTCTTTTTCTTTCTGTTTTGTTTTTTTGAGGTGGAGTCTCGCTCTGTCCACTCAGGCTGGAGTGCAACTGCCTCCCAAGTAGCTGGGACTACAGGCACCCGCCACCACGCCTGGCGAATTTTTTGTATTTTTAGTAGAGACAGGGTTTCACCGTGTTAGCCAGGATGGTCTGGATCTCCTGACCGCGTGAGCCACCACGCCCGGCCTTAAATTTTCCTTTTTTTATTTTTTGAGACAGAGTCTCTCTCTGTCACCCAGGCTAGATTGCAGTGGCACAATTTTGACTCTCACTGCAACCTCTGCCTCCCAGGTTCAAGCAGTACTCCTGCCTCAGCCTCACGAGTAGCTGGGACTACAGGTGCACGCCACCATACCCGACTAATGTTTGTGTTTTTAGTAGAGATGGGTTTACACCATGTTGGCCAGGCTGGTCTCAAACTCCTGACTTAAGTGATCCGCCCACCGTGGCCTCCCAAAGTGCTGAGATTACAGGCATGAGCCTCCACACTCAGCCGTTTTAATTTTCATTTGGAATTGGAAATACAAGAGAATTGCTAAGAAAAGTTCAACTCTACCAGATAGCAAAACATCCTAGAAAGCAACAGAAATTTAAACAATGTAGTTATGGCACAGAAGTAGACAGATAAACCTTTGGAATGGAAGAGCCTTGAAGTAGACCATTAGATATAAGGGAATTAATGTATGACAGACCTGATGCTTCAAATCATTGGGAAAAGATGAATCATCAGCAAAGTGGTTTTGAGATAACTGGCTAATCATCTAAGGAAAACACTGAACTATACATATATACAAGTAAATACCAAATGACTTAAGGAGCCACACATAAATTATCAAAGTATTAAGAAAAATAATTTTCACATAGGCAAGATCTTTTTAAGAAGTCTGTAAATACAGGAAGCCATGAAGGATATTATTGGAAATTTCATGTGCTATCTTTAAGCTTAAGCAAATGAGCCAGTAAAAATATGCTGCACCTCACTGATTGATTAAAAAATATAACTTGGCTGGCCCTGGTGGCTCACACCTGTAATCCCAGCACTTTGGGAGGCCGAGGCAGGCAGATCTCCTGAAGTCAGGAGTTCAAGACCAGCATGGTCAACATGGTGAAACCCCATCTCTACTAAAAATACAAAAGTTAGCCTGGAGTGGTGGCACACGCCTGTAATCCCAGCTACTTTGGAGGATGAGGCAGGAGAATCGCTTGAACCCGAGAGGTGGAGGTTGCAGTGAGCCGAGATAGCGCCACTGCACTCCAACCTGGGCAACAGAGCAAGACTCTATCTCAAAAATAAATAAAAAAATAAATACAAGGTATAGCCAGGCGTGAAGGCATATGCCTGTAATGTTGGCAGGTGCGCAGAGTTTGAGACCAGCCTGGGCAACATGGCGAAAATACCCCATCTCTGTGGAAAATACAAAAATGAGCCAGATGTGTTGGTGTGAGCCTGTGTTCCTGGCTACTTGGGAGGCTGAGTGAGATCTGAGCCCAGGGAGGTCGAGGTTGCAGTGAGCTGTGATGGCACCACTGCACTCCAGCCTGGGCGACAGAGTGAGACCCTGTCTCAAAACTGTTGTAAATAACAATTAGATACTGTTTTGCCCATCATACTTGTGAGAATATTTTTCCGTTTATAGTATCCAGAAGGGGGAAGCAGACTTGCATACATATTACTAGTGGATATATTAATCAGTATAAACTTGGGGGAGCTTCATTTGTTAGTATTCACCACTTTTACATGTTTAGCGGTCCCACTGATTAATAAAAGTTCTTTCTCCAGGACTTGTCACGTAAGTGCACAGAAACATCTTAAAACAGGCATTCATTGTAATACAGTAATGAAAATACTGAAACCAGCCTAGGGTTTACCAGTAGAAAATTAGGTAAATAAGTTTGGTACATCCACATGAGTATAATTACAGTTCTTAAATTGTATGCTGTCTACCAAATGCCTAGGAAGGCCATCAGCAACCATTCTGTTAAAGCAGGTAGCTGCCATTTTTCTTTGTTTTCAACATCCTGCTTGTTTCTTTGATGTCACTTCTCATAATTTTTGTAATTTCGTGTGTGTTAAAGATTTTTTTACTTAATGTTTAAGAAAACAAAATGGCATGCACACAGAAAAGCTAGGAAATAAAAACATGAGAACATACCGATTATTTCAGTTGTATAAGTAATTCCTTTAAATGTCTCTTTCATTACACATGCTTTTTTATGTTGCATTTGGAGGGAGGTAAATGTAGTAAGTATTGCTACTTGGGGTTTTTCAGTTAACTCAAAATTCTGACTCTTTTTGTTGCAGTTTGCATTGAGACTCCTTGCATTCCGCCAGATACACAAAGTTCTAGGCATGGATCCATTACCGCAAATGAGCCAACGTTTTAACATCCACAACAACAGGAAACGAAGAAGGGATAGTGATGGAGTTGATGGATTTGAAGCTGAGGGGAAAAAAGACAAAAAAGATTATGATAACTTTTAAAAAGTGTCTGTAAATCTTCAGTGTTAAAAAAACAGGTGCCCATTCGTTGGCTCTTTTTCATGCATAATAATGTCTACATTGAAAAATTTATCAAGAATTTAAAGGATTTCATGGAAGAACCAAGTTTTTCTATGACATTAAAAAATGTACGGTGTTAGGTATTATTTGAATGGAAAGACACCCAAAAAACAAAAAAAAGTGCTCCGACTAGGGGGAAAACAGTAGTTCTGATTTTTTTCCCATTATTTTGATTTTGTTTTCTGG
This sequence comes from Macaca fascicularis, assembly GCF_037993035.2. Lineage (NCBI taxonomy): Eukaryota > Metazoa > Chordata > Mammalia > Primates > Cercopithecidae > Macaca > Macaca fascicularis. Next base: position 32,974,750 of record NC_088380.1, on the reverse strand, counting down.
TTGCCCTAGCTTCCCCCCCTATTTTTGTGTCTTTTATTAACTAGTGCGTTGTCTTATTAAATCTTCACTGTATTTAATGCAGGATTTGTGCTTCAGTTGCTCTGTGTATTTTGATATTTTTATTTAGAGGTTTTGTTTGCTTTTTGACACTAGTTGTAAGTTACTTTGTGTTATAGATGATATCCTTTACCCCATCTTAATATTTTACAGCAGTACGTTTTTTTGTAACGTGAGACTGCAGAGTTTGTTTTTCTATATGTGAAGGATTACAACACAAAAAGTTACCCTGCCATTCGAGTGCTCAGAACTGAATGTTTCTGCAGATCTTGTGGCATTTGTCTCTAGTGTGATATATAAAGGTGTAATTAAGACAGATTTCTGTTAATCTAATCAAGTTGGCTGTTAGTTGTGCATTAGCAGTATAAAAGCTAATATATACTATATGGTCTTGCAACAGTTTTAAAGCTTCTGCATAATAATAAAAATGCATGACATTTTTGTTTTTAATAGACTTTTAAAATTATAATTTTAGGTTTAACACGTAGATCTTTGTACAGTTGACTTTTTGACATAGCAAGGCCAAAAATAACTTTCTGAATATTTTTTTCTTGTGTGTAAGTGGAAAGGGCATTTTTCACATATAAGTGGGCTAACCAATATTTTCAAAAGAACTTTATCATTGTGCAACTAACAACAGTAACTAGCCCTTAATTATGGTGACAGTTCCTTATTGGTGTGTGTGAGATTACTCTAGCAACTATTTACAGTATAACACAGATGATCTTCTCCACACATCCCATCACCCAGATAATTTACAGTTCTGTTAACAGTGAGGTTGATAAAGTATTACTGATAAAAAATTAAAATTAAGATTATCTAAGGAAAAAAACAGAAAATTATTTGGTGTGGCCATCTTACATGCTTATGTCTCCTACACAAAGCTAAATATTCTAGCAGTGATGTAATGAAAAATTACATCTTACTGTTGATGTATGTATGCTCTGGTACACAGATGTCATTTTGTTGTCACAGCACTACAGTGAAATACACAAAAAATGAAATTCATATAATGACTTAAATGTATTATATGTTAGAACTGACAACATAAACTACTTTTGCTTTGAAATGATGTATGCTTCAGTAAAATCATATTCAAATTTATTGAGTACTACATCTTGTTATTCCTGACAAATGTTTGTTGCCTAAGCACATAATTTTCAGAAAATTTTGTAATTCAATACTATATTGGCTTAATTTCTTTCTAGGGTCAGAATCTTCCCCCAAAGTCTTGAGAGGGCCAGGAAACCATTGGAGACCACAAGGGAAACAGAACAGGAGACTCAGCCTTTTCTCCCGGATTCATAACATATAGATTATCTAATCTAAAAATCTGAAAAGATCAAAATCTGAAACTTTTTGAGGGCCTACATGACATTCAAAGGAAATACTCATTGGACCATTTCCGATTTTCAGATTAGGGATACTCAACTGATATAAATATTCCAAAATCCAAAACAGTTCTGGTCCCAAGCATTTCAGCTAAGATATACTCAACCTGTACTGTCTGTTTAACTTGGACAAAACTTTTTTTCCCGTTTTAAATTTTTCTGGGTCTCATTTTACTCTTCTTTAGAGTTTTGTTTCTCACAGTTCTCTTGGAAGAATGCTGACCTGGCACGATGGCTCACGCCTGTAATCCTAACACTTTTGGAAGCCGAGGCAGGCAGATCTGCTTGAGCTCGAGAGTTTGAGACCAGCCTGGGCAACATGACAAAACCGCGCCTCTACTGAAAGTACAAAAATACTGGCTGAGCGTGGTGGCACATGCCTGTAGTCTCAGCTGCTCGGGAGGCTGAGGCAGAAGGATTGCTTGAGCCTGGGAGGTCAAGGCTGCAGTGAGATCACGCCACTGCACTCCAGCCTGAGGGACAGAGTGAGATCCTGTCTTGAAAAAAAAAAAGAATGGGAACTGACCTTTACTACATGTTGATTCTAGACCTTTACTACACATTGATTCTAGGCACCATGCTAGGTTTTTTTTATGTATTTTCGCATTTAAATCCCATTTAAAACTATCATAAATAAATTGTAGGCAGTATACGTCGTAAGTTTTTAGATGAGGAAACAAGCCCAGAATGGCTAAGTGAACATTATACACCTTACGTCACTGTTTAAGTGACAGTTTCAAAGTTCATGGTCAGCACTTTGCCAGGCTGCTTCCTTCACCCTGCAATTACGTACTAAAGATGTTTTCGGCCCATCTGGGACCAAAATTTTGCGTTTGGTTTGAGTGTCTTCATCCAAAAATACAATTGGTACCATTTAAATTTTTTACTAAAATAATTATTTCTGTGTTTTTTACATAGCTTGTTTTCATAGCTGTTGCTAGACCCACATCAGTTATATGAAAGAGTAACTTGGATTGAATATTCCTTAGTATCCTCTGCTTTGACAGTTCTTTTGTTTTATTGTTTTGTTTTTTGAGACAGGGTCACGCTGTGTCCCCCAGGCTGGAATGCAGTAGCACGATCGTAGTTCACAGCAGCCTCGAACTCCTGGGCTCAAGCAATTCTCCTGCTTAAGGCCTCCCAAGTAGCTAGGACTACAGGTGTGCGCCACTACACCCAGCTTTTTTTTTGTAGAAATGGAGGCCTTGCTATATTGCCCAGGCTGGTCTTGAACTTGTAGTCTTAAGCAGTCCTTACCCACCTTGGCCTCCCAAAGCACTGGGATTACAGGCATGAGCCACCACACCTGGCCTGATTTTTTTGTTGTTGTTTGAGACAGTTTCACTCTTGTCACCCAGGTTGGAGTTGAGTGGCGCTATCGTGGCTCACTGCAACCTCCGCCTTTCAGGTTCAAGTGATTCTCATGCCTCAGCCTCCCAAGTAGCTGATATTACAGATGTGCACCACCACACCTGGCTAATTTTTGTATTTTTTGTAGTGACAGGGTTTTGCCATGTTGGGCAGGCTGGTCTTGTGAACTCCTGGCCTCAAGTGATCCACCTGCCTTGTTCTTCCAAAGTGCTGGGATTATAGGCTGGCCTGATTTTTTTTAAGTCAACAGTATTGTAAATAATTTTTCTGCTTCCTGAAAAAAGCAGAAGTCTTGTTTTTGCATGGTCATTACATTATTATGTGTTACGAATTTATAAGCAGTTCCTTTAGAGGAGCCACCATTTTTTGAATTTGACAAAGCTATTTTATTTTAAAAAATTTCCCAATAAAGGACAAATACTGGCTGGGCGCGGTGGCTCATTCCTGTAATCTCAGCACTCTAGGAGGCCAAGGTGGGCGGATCACCTGAGGTCAGGAGTTCAATGCCAGCCTGGCCATGGTGAAACCCTGTCTCTACTAAAAATACAAAAATTAGACGGGCGTGGTGGTGTGCACCTGTAATCCCAGCTACTCGGGAGGCTGAGGCAGGAGAATTGCTTGAACCCGGGAGGCGGAGGTTGCAGTGAGCCGAGATCATGCCACTGCACTCCAGCCTGGGCAACAAGAGTAAAATTCCGTCTCAAAAAAAAAAAAGCACAAAGGACAAATATACAAAGATGATGATGTTCATAGCAGTGGGCTGAAACTTGATTGTTCATGAGTCATCTGAGGAACATTCTAAAAGTTAAGATTTCTAGCCAGGCATGCCTGTAATCCTAACAGTTTGGGAGGCCAAGGCAGGCAGATTGCTTGAGCCCAAGAGTTCAAGACTAGCCTGGAAAACGTGCAAAACCCTGTTCTAAAAAGTTAAGAGTTCTAAACCCCAACTGCAGAGATTCTTACCGAGACAGGCCAGAAAAGCCTGAGAATCTGTCGTTTAAGATGACTTTATATTAGGTAATTTCTTTGAATGGGTGGTTCATACACATGATACTTAAAAAGTTGACAGGTGGCCGGGCACGGTGGCTCAAGCCTGTAATCCCAGCACTTTGGGAGGCCGAGACCGGCGGATCACGAGGTCAGGAGATCGAGACCATCCTGGCTAACACGGTGAAACCCCGTCTCTACTAAAAAATACAAAAAACTAGCCAGGCGAGGTGGTGGGCGCCTGTAGTCCCAGCTACTCGGGAGGCTGAGGCAGGAGAATGGCGTAAACCCAGGAGGCGGAGCTTGCAGTGAGCTGAGATCCGGCCACTGCACTCCAGCCTGGGAGACAGAGCGAGACTCCGTCTCAAAAAAAAAAAAAAAAAAAAAAAAGTTGACAGGTATAAAGTGGTACATAGCATAAAGCAAGTAGTTTCGTTTACCTTACCTTCCAATTATGTTATTTCCCTTCCAAGAGGGAGTGTTGGCTCTTTGTGTGTCCTTCCACAGATGATCACTGTATGTGTTAGCATTAATGGATGCATCGTGTTTGTTGTTTACAAAAATGATAGCATACTGTGTATGATCTACACCTTGCTGCTTTTTATTTAATGTATCTAGGAGTCTTGGAGGTTATTATGTATCAGTACACATAGAGAAACTGCATTTTTAACAATTACTATAGGATTGTTCCAAATTAGATTTTTTTTTTTTCCTTAAATTTTATGTGGGAGACCACGCCATTGCACTCCAGCCTGGGCGACAAGAGCAAATAATCCATCACAAAAAGAAAAAAAGAAAAGCCGGGCACGGTGGCTCACGTCTATAATCTCAGCACTTTGGGAGGCTGAGGCGGGTGGATCTCCTGAGGTCAGGAGTTTGAGACCAGTCTGGCCGATATGGTGAAACCCCATCTCTACTAAAGATACAAAAATTAGCCGGACGTGGTGGCAGGCACCTGTAATCCCAGCTACTCAGGAGGCTGAGGCAGGAGAATGGCGTGAACCCAGGAAGCGGAGCTTGCAGTGAACCAAGATCGTGCCACTGCACTCCAGCCTGGGTGACACAGCAAGACTCCGTCTCAAAAAAAAAAAAAAAAAAAAAAGCCAGGCCACGGTGGCTCACACCTGAAATCTCAACACTTTGGGAGGCTGAGGCGGGCAGATCACAAGGTCAGGAGTTCGAGACCAGCCTGACCAACATGGTGAAACCCTGTCTCTACTAAAGATACAAAAATTAGCCAGCTGTGGTGGCACACACCACTAATCCCAGCTACTCGGAAGGCTGAGACAGGAGAAAGCTTGAACCCAGGAGATGGAGGTTGCAGTGAGCTGAGATCGCACCACTGCACTCCAGCCTGGGCGACAGGGTGAGACTCCATCTAAAAAAAATTTTTTTAAATGTACATGGTTCTGATACAAATTGTGGATCATGCTTTAATAAATGCTGTATAGCAATGACCATAATGTACTCTACAGTGCAAAACTAAACTATATTTTAAATTTAGTATTAAGGGTATTTTGTTATCAGCCAAATCGTGTATATGTAGTTATCAATATGTTAATTGGAACATTAAGCAAATCGTAATATCCCCATTCCCTAAGGAATTTTATTGATTACCTGTAGTCTAGGTAATTTTAGTCTTCCTTTATCTTGCTTAGTGTAATAATATTGGGTGTAAAATAAAATCTGGACATATGAAACAGTTATATTACTAACTTAAAGTCTGAATTTTTTTTTTTTTTTTTTTTTTTTTTTTTGAGAGAGTTTTGCTGTGTCCCCCAAGCTGGAGTGCAGTGGTGCAATCATGGCTCACTGCAACCTCCACTTCCCAGGTTCAAGCCATTCTCCTGCTTCAGCCTCCCAAGTAGCTGGAGTTACAGGCAGGTGCCACCACGCCTGGCTGATTTTTGTATTTTTAGTAGAGACAGAGTTTCACCATGTTGTCCAGGCTGGTCTCCAGCTTCTGACCTCAAGTGATCTGCCGGCCTTGGCCTCCCAAAGTGCTGGGATTACAGGTGTGAACCATGGTGCCTGGCCTGAAACATATTTTTTAACATTAATTAAGCTGATTCTATGTTAAATACAAAGCTAATATATTCACCTCATTCTAATATAATCCCAAGTGAGACATGCTACTTAATATTAAAGAAATTGGGTCTTTAGTTTGGAAAGGACTATCCAGTTTAGCAACAAACCTAATGTGAAAGCCTTTTTCTAAAAAAAGGAAGCAACCTATTGAATAAAAGTATGAAAAGGTGATTAAATTGATTGTAGGAACTGATTAATCTAAAAATACATGAAGATTAAGAGTTCAGGCTGAGTACACTGGCTCATGCCTGTAATCTCAACACTTTGGGAGGCCCAGCCGGGCAGATCACCTGAGGTCAGGAGTTCGAGAACAGCCTGGCCACCATGACAAAACCTTGTCTCTACTAAAAATACTAAAATTAGCCAGCGTGGTCGTGCATGCCTGTAGGCCCAGCTACTCGGGACGCTGAGGGAAGAGAATCTCTTTTTTTCTTTTTTTTTTTTTTTTTTTTTTTTTTTTTTTTTTTTGAGACAGAGTCTCGCTCTGTCGCCCAGGCTGGAGTGCAGTGGCGCAATCTCGGCTCACTGCAAGCTCCGCCTCCCGGGTTCATGCCATTCTCCTGCCTCAGCCTCCTGAGTAGCTGGGACTACAGGCGCCCGCCACCGCGCCCGGCTAATTTTTTGTATTTTTAGTAGAAACAGGGTTTCACCGTGGTCTCGATCTCCTGACCTTGTGATCCGCCCGCCTCGGCCTCCCAAAGTGCTGGGATTACAGGCGTGAGCCACCGCGCCCGGCGGGAAGAGAATCTCTTTAACCAAGGGGGTGGAGGTTGCAGTGAGCCAAGATCATGCCATTGCACTCCAGCCTGGGCAACAGAGCAAGACTCCATCTCAAAAAAAGAAAAATAAAATGAGAAAACTTGATGACACAGGGCTTGTGTTTCTACATGGTAACAATTAGCTAAAGCTGAGAGTAGGAGCCACTCCCTTTAGAAGATAAATTTTAGACAAAACCTGTTCTGAACAGTTTACCACAGCCTCCATCATTTCCTATTTGTCTACCAGGCTAACCCTGTTGGCATTTTATTTTATTATATCTCAGACCCCAGACATTTTACCTATGTGTTCTTCCAATTTAAACATGGAACCATATCTGTTAAGCTTGGGAACAATCTCTAGTTATTTTCAGTTCTAAATTTTTAAATTGTGTAATCAGGTATTTCCTATACATTAGGATATTTAATGCTCCTCCACTTAATGTAACAGCCACAGAGAAACACTTGATGCACTTTCTTCACTGATTTTTTTCAAAAGAAATATCAGGAAGGCCTGAAATTTAAGCAAGCTACAACCTTAAGGAAATCCATCCTTTCATTGGAGAGACCAAATCCATTTACCTTTTGAAAATCTCAGTCACATTGGAGTAGCCTGCCTTTCATCCTGTCTGCTCTCTGGACTAAGAGAAAGAGGTAGAAGAAAGGGCACTGGGAGTTGAAGAAAAAGAAAACATGGATGAACTAAAAGGAAAATAAGATGTTTCTAGATGACAACATTTTTATTGTACTGTTACTGAAAAGGGGTCCCAATTTCTTGAATCTCACGCAAGAAAGAATTCGGGGCAAGTCCATAGAGTAAGGTAAAAACAAGTTTATTAGGAAAGTAAGGGAATAAAGAATGGCTACTCCATAGGCAGAGCAGCAACCTGGGCTGTTCAACTGCTTACACTTATTGTTACTTCTTGATTATATGCTAAACAAAGGGTAGATTATTCATGAGTCTTCTGGGAAAGGGGTGAGCAATTCCTGGAACTGAGAGTTTCTTCCCTTTTTAGACCATGTAGTGTAACTTCCTGACATTGCCATGGCATTTGTAAACTGTCATGGTGCTGATAGGAGTGCCTTTTAGCATGCTAAGGCATTATAATTGACGTATAATGAGCAGTGAGGATGACCAAAGGTCACCTTCATCACCATCTTGGTTTTGGCAGGATTTGGCCGCTTCTTTACTGCATGCTGTTTTATCAGCAAGGTCTTTGTTACCTGTATCTTGTGCCAACCTCCTGTCTCTTCCTGTGACTACAAATACCTAACCTCCTGAAAATGCAGGCCCAGAGGTCTCAGCCTTATTTTACCCAGCTTCTATTCAAGATGGAGTTGCTCTAGTTTGAATGCCTCTGACATATTTCCCCTCTCCCTTTTATAAGAAAACCCTTAATCTTGAGTTCTAGAGGGACAAAGCTCCATCTTCTGTAACTTCTTCAGGGTGAATAAGGGCAATGATATTCCTGCCTAACAAATTAGGATCTCTTGTATTTGTGGTAGAGAGGCACTCAGTCAGAAAGCATCAGTGTGGTGAGGGCCATTCATAAATTTGAGTTCCAACAAAAGGTGATATCTAGAAGATTAATAAGTGTTCAATTTAAGAAACCATTCAGTAAGCTTATCCTGCACTCCTACACAAAGAATACAACAGCAATATATTCCACAACAGTAAAGCAAAATAAGTAAAATTATCCCAAGTAAACTAAATAGAAGGCTTTCCATGAACTGGGCAACTGTTGGAACCAAGCTGATACAGGGTCGCCAACTGATTCCAATATGTGCCTAGAATTGGAATACTTATCCAGACTTTTTTTTTTTTTTTTTTTTTTTTTTTTTTTTTTTTTTTGAGACGGAGTCTCGCTCTGTCGCCCAGCCCAGGCTGGAGTGCAGTGGCGCGATCTCGGCTCACTGCAAGCTCTGCCTCCCGGGTTCACGCCATTCTCCTGCCTCAGCCTCCCGAGTAGCTGGGACTACAGGCGCCCACAACCGCGCCCGGCTAATTTTTTGTAATTTTTAGTAGAGACGGGGTTTCACCGTGGTCTCGATCTCCTGACCTCGTGATCCGCCCGCCTCGGCCTCCCAAAGTGCTGGGATTACAGGCGTGAGCCACCGCGCCCGGCCTATCCAGACTTTTTTATGGTACCCATCCATCTCTCTTGTTTCTTCTAAGCTGTAGCCAAAGATCACTGGTTGGTTCACAGGAATAAGCAGTCGGTCTAAATTGCAGAAAAATAAAAAACTTAAAAACTACTAGAATCTAATCACAGGTGTACCATAGTTCTTGAAACATAATTTTTTCACTTTCCAGTCTCCCATTTTTACTAAAGACAAATCATACTAAGACGGGTTTGCTTGCAAAAATAAGCTTTTTTTGAAAAGATAAATCAGGTAGAGAGAAAACAAATATACTCCAAATTTTGTTCACGGGAATATACTTTACTCAATTGTTAAAAGCTGTAAATAGTTCAAAAGAAAAGTTGCCTTGACTCTGGAAAAACAAAACAAAGGGTTACCAACATTTTAAGCAAAAGGTTAAAAAAAAAAAAAAAAAAAAAAAGATTACTTCCGTCTTCTATTAGTTCAGTACATGTAGTTAACTCCTGTTGATACTCATGAACATTTCAACTCTCCATGAGAGTCCTATTTTTCCTCTATTCTAATGTCACAATCTTCAAAGTTGTCAGAAACCTGCATTCAACTTTTTGAAGAGGATTAAAACAAAACAACAATAGTCTGTGGATGACAAAAACTCTTAGAACAGTCATAATTTAAGCCACAGTGGATTAGGAATTTTGGTTACCTCTGTGGCACACAATAATTTTACATAACAATTATGATTATTAATAACATACACTAAGTCATATCAGAATTTTAGGAGTTTCCCATAATTTTGGAATGCATACCAATAATGTATTTATACAAATATAGTTCAAAGAAAGCTACCATTTCATATTTGGCAATGCTTCCTATTTTTATACCAAATAAGTCAGTTTCACCTTTGCATTAATGTACTGTTAATGTTAAGCCCAATTCTATTTTTTTTTTTTTGAGATGGAGTCTTGCTCTGTTCCCCAGGCTGGAGTGCTGGAGTGCTGGAGTGCAGTGATGCGATCTCGGCTCACTGCAAGCTCCGCCTCCCAGGTTCACGCCATTCTCCTGCCTCAGCCTCCCGAGTAGCTGGGACTACAGGGGCCCGCCACTATGCCCAGCTAATTTTTTGTATTTTTTAGTAGAGACGGGGTTTCACCATGTTAGCCAGGATGGTCTCGATCTCCTGACCTCGTGATCCACCCACCTGGGCCTCCCAGAGGGCTGGGATTACAGGCATGAGCCACCGCGCCCAGCCAGGCCCAATTCTTAATAAAACCTTGGCTGGGCACGGTGGCTCATGCATGTAATCCCAGCACTTTGGGAGGGATGCTGGCTAACATGGTGAAACCCCATCTCCACTAAAAATACAAAAAATTAGCCGGGCGTGGTGGTGGATGCCTGTAGTCCCAGCTACTCAGGAGGCTGAGGCAGGAGAATGACATGAACCCAGGAGGCAGAGCTTGCAGTGAGCAGAGATCACACCACTGCACTTCAGCCTGGGCCTGGGTGACAAAGCAAGACTCCATCTCAAAAAATATGTGTATGTATATATATACATATATATACACACACACACATATATATATATATATATTTTTTTTTTTTTTACCAAAACCACATTTCACTATTCTTATACACCTTGCATGTAAAACTGTTTTTACTTCCCGAAAATTACTTAAGTCATGTGAACTAAAAGACATAACACTTTTTACTTTTCTGACAAAATATTTTAATTCAGCTCTCATTTTACAAGCCAATTAATCAGAGCTCTTTCATATATAAACATCACACACAACACATATAAATAAGCAGACAGAAGAAGACCCAGTAGTTGTAAGATTTTTGATTTGCAAGTTTCTTTTTTTCCTTTTTTTTTTTTTTTTTTTTTTTTGAGACAGAGTCTTGCTCTGTCACCAGGCTGGAATGCAATGGCACAATCTTGGCTCACTGCAGCCTCCACCTCCCGGGTTCAAGCGATTCTCCTGCCTCAGCCTCTCAAGTAGCTGGGATTACAGGCACACACCAACACGCCCAGCTAATTCTTGTATTTTTAGTAGAGATGGGTTTCACCATGTTGGCCAGGATGGTCTTGATCTTTTGACCTCATGATCTGACCACCTTGGTCACCCAAAGTGCTGGGATTATAGGTGTAAGCCACTGTGCTCGACCTTTTTTTTGAGACAGAGCCTCGCTCTGTTCCCAGGCTGGAGTGCAGTGGCACCATCTCAGCTCACTGCAACCTTTACCTCCCAACTTCACGCGATTCTCATGCCCCAGCCTCCTGAGTAGCTGGAATTACAGGTACGCGCCACCATGCCTGGCTAATTTTTTTTTTTTTCTTTGAGACAGAGTTCTGCTCTGTTGCCAGGCTGGAGAGCAGTAGTGCAATCTCAGCTCACTGCAACCTCCACCTCCCGGGTTCAAGCAATTCTCCAGCCTTAGCCTCCCAAGCAGCTAGGACTACAGGCATGTGCCACTACTCCCAGCTAATTTTTGTATTTTTAGTAGAGACATGGTTTCATCATGTTGGCCAGGCTGGTCTCAATCTCCTGACCTCATGATCTGCCTGCCTCAGCCTGCCAAAGTGCTGGGATTACAGGCATGAGCCACCGCACCTGGCCAATTTTTTGTATTTTTAGTAGAGACAAGGTTTCACCATGTTGGCCAGGCTGGTCTCAAACTCCTGGCCTTAAATGATCTACCTGCCTTGGCCTCCCAAAGTGCTAGGATTACTGGTATAAGCCACCTCGCCCAGCCTGATTTGCCAGTTTCTTAATTGGATTATGGGCTTCAGGGTAGAGCCCTTGGAGGGGAAGTCCAGGAAAGCATACAGTTTCTATGACATGCACAGCTGGAAGACAAAAGCATATCCCCAAAATGAAGGGTCCCATTTTTATACTGAATCCTGGATCCCCAAAAGAGAAACGCAACAGAACAAGACAGTGCAAAGATTTTAGCATGCATTTCTTTGAGTCTCACTCTGTCGCCCAGGCTGGATTGCAGTAGCATGACTTCAGCTCACTGCAACCTCCACCTCCCAGGTTCAAGCAATTCTCATGCCTTAGTAACTGAGATTACAGGCGTGCACCACCATGCCTGGCTAATTTTTGTATTTTTAGTAGAGATAGCATTTTACCGTGTTGGCCAGGCTGGTCTCCAACTCTTGACCTCAAGCAATCTGCCTGCCTTGGCTTCCCAAAGTGCTACAATTAGCAGGTGTGAGCCACCACACTTGGCAACTTACATTTCATTGCAAAACAATCCAAAGCCAATTAGCCCATTCCCCATGGGAGTCTTATCTCTCAGTGTTGGGGTTGGGATATTGCCCTACCTTCCAGGTGGCCAAGAGCATGCTTCTCTAATCCAAATGTACAAAGAGCTGAGTATCCTCCCATAACTGCCATTAGCCATTCCCAAAGTAAATGTCCTACCTAGCTATTACACAGCAAAGCACCCTCATAAAATAATTTCTGATACCCCCAAAAATAAAAAACGACAGATAATACAATGCAAAGCAGAACAGAGCCTTAGATTTTGAAAAGGATCTATTCACTTCTAATTCCTGCAATCTCATGAGGAAAACACATGTTTTTCCCAAAGCAGGGTCCGTAGTGCCTCCTCTGTTTTTCCCAAGGAGTCCCAGACTGTTACAGCTTGAATAAGCTGACTTTTATCCATAGAGCTCTTAAAAAAAAAAGAGAGAGAGAGAGAGAAAAAGTCCTTTTAAATATCTTACTGCCCAAATTTAGCCAGACCAACCTGCCAATATTTCTGGCTTTTGAATTTTACCAAAAGTAACCTCACAGGTTACAGCATTGGGCAGTTTCCATTAATCTTTCCAGAAGGGCTTAGAGCAATCAATTTTGAGCTTGCAATGGCTTTTAACTGCTCAAGATAATTTTTAGAGCTTACTATGACATGAATTCCAAATTTGTGGTCTACTGAATGGCAGAGACCAAAAGAAAGTACTGCCACGTGGTTACAAACTCAAGCCACTCAGCGTGGGGTGGAATGATCCTCTGACCAGGAATTTCAACATGTGGCTGTGGGTAAGATCAAAGAGTGGACAGCTGCCCTGAGTAATAGAAAAAATAGAGAAAGGGAAAAAAGCATTTCCTGCAGCAGGGTGGGGAAGGCAAGGTCAGAGAAACACCCACCCACTGCAGCAACACTGAATCAAGTCAGGCAGCCACTTGTCACTAGCAAAGAGATCTTCTCTAGCATCCCATTAGCTCTCGAGTTTCCCTCTTTGGGAAGAAAAAGGTTCTCTATGTCCCGTGATCCTGAACATGCCTAGTCCCATCACCCATAGGTGTCACTTCCCTTTTTTGTCTATAAATCTTCCACCACTTGGCTGTGCTGGAGTCTCTCTGAATCTGCTGTGATTCTACCTGATGGGTTATTTAAACATTTATAAAGAGATTTCCTTCGATCGTCATTTTCAATACATGTTTTCTGATTATATAAAAGCTTTCCCATACAAGAGGACTGATCTTATAACACTAAATTATTATGCCACAGTATATTTTCACCAGGTAAAGAAAACTTTTTATGGTTCACTGAGGACAATCAACTCCTTCACAATCTAGAACCCAAAGATTGGTTCTTCTGAGAATATCAAAGAAAGACCCTCCTTGCCATTGAGGACTAAGCTCTGATTTTTTTTATCTTGCCCAAATTCTTATCCAAGGGATCTGAGGAGTCATGCCCTACAAACCATAAATTCTCATCAGATGGGTTTTATTTAACCCTATATATCGTGACTAACTTTCCAACCTGACTCTGGCATTACAAGACAAACAAGAAAATCAAAATATTGTACCCCAAAACATGTTTATTTGCCATATCTTGAAATGGCCCTGAAAATCTGTCCTTTGTGGGGGAAAATTTGCATCTGTAAAGAATCACTATTAATATAGCTAAACTTTTTTCTTCCAGGCCCTCCCAATCCTAAAGAGATTAACTGAAAGTCTAGCACCTTTTAAAGATCTGAATAGGAAACACTTGTCATCTATTGTCTCTAAGGGCAGCCACTATAAGACTTCAAAAGAACCTTGGTCTTCACAATCTTTTATCTTAACCTGAACATTTCTTTTCTACTGATCCTAGGTCTTTAGACAAACTCAACCAATTGTTAACCAGAAAATGTTTAAATTTACCTATAGCCTGGAAGCCCCCCGCTTTGAGTTGTCCCACCTTTCTGGATCAAACCAATGTATTTCTTAAATGTATTTAATTGATGTCTCATGCCTCCCTAAAATGTATGAAACCAAGCTGCTCCCCGACCACCTTGGGCACATGTTCTCAGGACCTCCTGAAGGCTGTGCACAGGCCATGGTCACTCATATGTGGCTCAGAATAAATATTTTCAAATATTTTACAGAGTTAGACTCTTTTCATTGACACCATCTACACTGCAACAAAACTTCAAGACCTTGAACTTTGAGTTTATAATCTCACAACTGAGAAGAGTTCCTCCACACTCTCAGAACTGTACACTCATTAGAACCCTGAAGGTAAAACTAACCAGGGAAATTTCTCCCCAGAAAAAGATGAAATCCTTGATGTAAACAACTTTTCCCAAGATCACAGATCAAGACTTCTACTATCATGAGACTCTTATCTTTGAATACTTTTTCCTTGTTTATGCCTCTGTGAACAATAGAAATGAAAAGGGGGTCTGTTATGCACACTTACGGGATATACATTTATTTGTAAATGATTTTACAGCCAGCCTTATACACAGATAAGCTTATACCTTGGTAGATAAAAGATAAAGACCCAAGGTAGGTGAAAAACTTTAATGGTACATATGTTGCCTCATTATCAGTCAGAAACAGAACATTGATTCACTCCTGTTAATCCATATCATGGGTTAAAGATAACATTGCCAAGAGGCCTTCACTCTTCTAAAAATACAACATTTGTTAGGTTCTTTTTCCATGGTTTGGAATAAAAGAAACAATGATTAGAAATCTATCCCTTGTGATAGGCTCTATAACGAGTTCTACTGTAAAGAGTATAGTTACCCAACAGAGTTTAAACTCTCTTGTAAAAGTTATACTAAATTGTAGAACTGACTAAACAGGAAAGTATCTGTATGGCTACTGGCACTTGTGGACTATACAGAAATACATTAAATGTAAATTATCAAAATTCAGTTGTAGGGAATTAATGAAAAGACCACTTAGATGAGTAGACTCTTCATGTAACTCATTCTTTGATCTATTTGATTTTAGCTGGTTTCATTTATAGAGACCCTGAATAAAGAACATACTCCAAACTTTTGGTATTATCCTCCCAGTAGTCATAATAATAGTCTCCCTGGTAGATTGTATTCTCTCAAAGGTTTTAAATGTTTACATACAGCCATCTCTAAAATGTCAAATAGTCTCTCTTCAACTGGAATGACAAAAACTGAAAGAAGTGGCCATGAGGACACTGTAACCTATGAATGACATACTGAGATCAGAAAATGGTAGTAACTGAGAGTGACACTGAGGCCCTAAATTGTGGTCACACTCTCACCTAAGTGAGAACCTGACCAAAAAGGGGGAATTTTTAAACAAAATTATGGGAGGCCATTGTTTTGGACTGAACTCATATACTAGACCCCAAACAGACCAAACTAAACAAAAATGGAGTCACTCATGCTAAATGTGACATACTCAAACTAAAATTTTAAGGAAACACATAAACACTAAACCAGAACACACCAGGTTTTGTTTTTCTTCTAAAAACAGGAATTTTCAACATAAGGAGGTACCCTCTACTCAGTCCTTGCTCCTACCTTTGCAAAATTCACTGTTCTCTTTCCCAGTGGGTTTCAAAATAAAATAAATACATTCACGATGGTGATAGTGATATCAATGACTAAAGTTTTAGTCAATCTCTTAAAATTGAGAAAATGACCAAAAGGAGGGAATTGTTAAAGCAAACTAAATATGACCTGAGAAGCACTCCATACTTCTATATTTGAGTCCTTGCGGACGTACTGTTACCTAGCTTAATAGATAGACAAGATTGAAAATCTAATTCAGGAGCATGAGTGCTTGTAACAGTAGCTGAGTCTTGGCCAATTCCAGTGGCCACACTTCAACCCCTCATAGACTGCTGCATGTTCAAACTGTGTTCAAATAAGACAAACGCCAACCTATAACCATTCCAGCTGCTGCTTTTTTTTTTTTTTTTTTTTGATAGAGTCTTGCTCTGTTGCCCAGGCTGGAGTGCAGTGGCACAATCTCTGCTCACTGCAAGCTCTGCCTCCCAGGTTCACACTGTTCTCCTGCCTCAGCCTCCCGAGTAGCTGGGACTACAGGCGCCCGCCACCATGACCGGCTAATTTTTTGTATATTTAGTAGAGACGAGGTTTCACCGTGTTAGCCAGGATGGTCTCAATCTCCTGACCTTGTGATCCACCTGCCTTGGCCTCCCAAAGTGCTGGGATTACAGGCTTACAGGCCTCCCAAAGTGCTGAGGCCCCGCGCCTGGCCCAGTCCAGCTGTTTCTGTCCTTCACTTCCCATTCGTGTATGTCATTTCCCTTTTATTGTCTATCAATCTTTTCCCACCACTTGGCTGTGCTGGAGTCTCTCTGAATCTACTGTAATTCTGGGAGCTGCCCAATTTGCAAATTGTTTGTTGCTCAATTAAACTCTTTTAAATTTAATTCCACTGAAGTTTTTCTTTTAACAGTGTACGGAATTATACATTCCTATGTATTTACCGAAGCATTATTGGCACGTGTGCAGCATTAACAACAATTGAAATTGTCCCATAAGGACTTTAATGAAATACAGCACAACCATCTAAATTAATATATAGACCAGTAAGTCAAAAGGGGAGTGCTGGCTGGGTGTGGTGGCTCACACCTGTAATCCCAGCACTTTGGGAGACTAAGGGAGGATCACTTGAGCCCAGGAGTTCGAGACCAGCCTGGGGACACAGTGAGATGTCATCTCTGCAAAAAATTGTAAAAGTTATCTGGGCATGGTGGTATGAACGTGTAGTCCTAATTACTGGGGGACTGAGGTGTGAGGATCCCTTGAGCCTGAGAGATCGGGGCTGCAGTGAGTCATGATTGTACCACTGCACTCCAGCCTGGGTGACAGAGTGAGGCCCTGTGTATATATTAATTAATTAATTAAAGAGGAGTGTCTCATTTTTAAATATCACTCCTTTTTCAACCCCTGTTACTCATGAGAGGTGTCAACTCCTCAGGAACGTGAGGTCAGGAAAAGACAAAATAACCATGTAGGAGAAAAACACATGAAGAAATCTACTTTATAATGTTTGACGAAAAAAAATGAGGTCATAAAACCAGGTATAGGCTGGGCGCGGTGGCTCACGCCTGTAATCCCAATACTTTGAGAGGTCAAAGTGGGTGGATTGCTTGAGATCAGGAGTTTAAGATCAGCCTGGCCAACATGGCAAAACCCTGTCTCTATTAAAAATAAAAAAATTAGCCGGGTGTGGTGGCGTATGCCTGTAATTCCAGCTACTCAGGAGGCTGAGGCAGGAGAATTGCTTGAACCTGGGAGGCAGAGGTTTCAGTGAGCCAAGTTCACACCAGCGCACGCCAGCCTGGGCGACAGAGCCAGACTCCATCTCAAAACAAACAAACAAGCAGGTGTAAATCATTATTCTTTTTTGTTTGAATAGATATGAATACACATATAGACCACTTTTCCCCAAAATATTCTCGTGGTTACCCTGTGTAGTATGATTATGGCTTGTTTTGTTTGGGGTTTTGATTTCTATTTGATTAAAATTGCTAATTTCTAGTTTCTAGTATTTCTGTGATTATTTTTCCTACTTAATAGTGAATTAATTACTTAATAATTCTTAAATAATGACAACTTAATAATTCTCTTTTTTTTTAAGCTGTAAGCTTGGCATGGTAGTGCATGCCTATAAGGCCCATCCACTCGGAAGGCTTAGGCAGGAGGATGGTTTGAGGCCAGGAGTTCAAGACCAGCCTGGGCAACATAGTGAGACATTGCCTCAAAATAAAATATAAAATAAAATTTAAATTTAAAAGGTGTAAAAAATATCCTAAGGACAAATTGCAATTTTTTTAGCATGGTATTCAAAGCCCCATCAACTGTGGCTCCAACCTGTCCTTCTCGTCTTGTCTTTGACTTCTCCCCGTGTTATAACCAACAGTAATCTCCCGAGCAAAGTCCTTGCTCTCACCTCCCCATATATGTGCATGTCCTGCTTTCTCTCCGAGTTCAGCCTCACAGACCTTTGTGAGATGCTTCTTCTCTGACCGAGTGTGACAGGGTCTTTCCTTTGGGATGGGGAAAGGTCCTGGTGACATGAAGAGACCAGTAAAAAAGTAGAACAGAGCTTTCTAAAATGAATGGATTACTTCTCTGCCCTTTTGTGGTTCCAAACTGAGTTTCTCTCGTTATTTTCTTTTCAGTTGATGTCATCTCATGTGAGGTGAGAAAATAAATGGACTCCCCACCGCCCTGCCCCCTTTCTGGGCTCCCAGTTCAGCTAAGCCATAAAACTTCTTTTCAGACAACTTAAACGTGTGTAAGACATTTGCAGCATCTGAGGTTGCCTTGTTTGGTGCTGTACTTGGCCGCTCTCAGAAGCCATTCCAGAGGCCAGGTGAATGAATGGTGAATAGACTCCAGTGTTCTGGAGGGAGGTAGGGGGACAGGGAAATGGCTGATCATGAACAATGCCCGAGCAGAAAAGTTACTCTGTAAAATACAGAGATGTTTATTTGCAGCTTAACAATTTCTATTCCTTATGTTCTCTTTTTTACCTTTGGACAAAAATGATTTTTTAAAAATGTGTTTGATTACATTTTAACCCTGAGACAGATGACCTTTTCAAATATTAAACAGCGGGCCTTTCACAACCTCTGGGTTCTTTTACAGCCACCTGAACAATAAGCCTTTCAGCTCTTCAGTGAGTGGGAACGGTTAGCCAAGCTCAAAACAGGTCTGACTGCACTTGGAGCAAAGATCAAATATCCCAGCAGGGAGGCACGCCTGGCCTGTTTTTATTTGAGAAGGTTTTCCGAGCCCCTAAGTCAGCAACAGCTTCCTTCTTTCTAAGATCATTAGGCTCCAAACCCCAGCAGCCCTCCTCTGTGGAAAAGAGGTGTCCTCTCATTGTTCTTCCAGATGTTCACACCCTATTCAGCCCTGAACAAAACTTGGAAGGAAGAGAAGATTGTCTCAGTGTCATCTTCCTTCAACTTGAAGAACAGACAGCCTGGTGGTTCTCACCTTTCCCTGATCAGCTCAGCCCAACCAGAAATTCTCAGATCTAAACGTAACGCTTTCATCTCAGGTAAAATCCAGAAGGAAGAACAGATTGTGTTTATTTGTGATGCACAGCCTTTCTTTGATTGAATGACATGTAAAGCATTTAATTGTGTCAATCTTAGTAATTTGAGACATCAACGAGCTTCTTCATTCCTCCCTCCTGGATGGAGATCATCCCTAAGTCAGATGCCTGTACTTGACCTCTATTATCCTGGAATGAGTCAAGAGAAATTTAAATGGGGAACACAACAGGTTTTTCTGGCTGCTACTTCCCTCGCCCACAGCCCAACTCTCCTTCGCTCCCAACATGACCGCGCACACGTACACATACACGCGCCATGAGGGCTCTGAGCCAGGAGAGAGACAGGTCTGGAAAGAGCAGAGGGAGAAGGAGGTGGTGTCGTTGCACTTACCGCCTCCCCACAGTTTGCCTATCATTTGGGGGATATGAGAGAAGAATGGGCCTGAGTCCTACACCTCTGTCTGCGAGTTTTGTAGCTGGTGGACCTGCTGACCAACTCCCTCGACCCTGCCACATACGCACACACACACATACTTGCATGCACACACACACACGCACACACGTGCACACATGCACACGCATGGTATAGAGTGGTTGAAATGGAGCCATGGCCTTTCCAGGTGCTGCAGAGCTTGTCTCTATGTCTTCCAAGTTTTCCACGGCCCTCAAGTAAGACATAGCAAGTAATTAGGAGAGAGAGCCAAGGTATGACTGGGAGGCCGCCCCGCAAAGGAAATGGGCATACCAGTTCAAGGACATGGCATAAGCCAGCCAAAGGGTGAGAAAGGACTTAGCTGCATCTCTGAGGAATCACCGAGCCAGCGAGCTGCACAGGAGCAGGAAGGAGTGACGGCAGACCCGAGTTAGCACCCTCTGAGCCAAGCACCTTCCCTGCCAAGGCACAGACAAGCCCAGCCCTGGGACCCAAGTCAGGGAGATGGGCAACCCCACCCATCCCACCTCAGATAGAGGCTCTGTGCACTCCTAGAGCCTTCAGTTCAGCCCAGAGGGGAGAGGGAGGAAAACAGAGAGAAGAGAGGAGCTGGAAATGAACTGGTTCATAAGGCCTGGATTGACAAAGAAAAAGCTCAGAAATTACTGCATTCAGTTGCCTGCATCAGACCACTTGGCTTACAATCAGAGTTCAGAAGTCACATGGTCAGAGTAAGTGTCAGGGTGGCACTGACCAGCACTGTGATCCTGGGCGAATTGTTTTACTTCTCCAGGCCCTGTGACCCAGCCTTCAAAATGAGTTTTCTCCCAGCCCTGGGAGTGTACAGTTCTATAGCCCCCAGGGCGGCCCGCAGCTGGCTCAGGCCGAGCTTCTACTCCATGCCTCGTGGTTGTGGGCCCAGAGGAGGCCTGGCGACAGAGGGCAGGGAAGGACCGGGCCCAGCCTCCTTTGTCATTTTCCTTTATACTGTGCAGCTACATGGGAGAATTTCCCAGTCTGTGCTGAGAATACTTCCCTTGTCCCCACTTTTGAAATCATCCTGTAGAGGGCACAGTGTCCTCATCCCGGCGGCTTCCCTGGTTAGTCAAGTCCTGAAGGCTTTTCTGTCCATCTGCTGATCTACACAAATCACTGAGGACGGCACTTTGGGAACAGGCATATCAGGGAGCACAGGAGGGGCCTTTGACTGTGAGGAGCTCACAGTAGCTCTCAAGAAGAAAAGACACGGACCTATTCCAGTAAACCAGAGACATATTCACGTGGACAGGCTAAGATAGCAAACAGATTCTAGATGCTTAAGAATTCAGAAGGAGGCCAAGCATGGTGGCTCAGGCCTGTAATCCCAGCACTTTGGGAGGCCGAGGCGGGCGGATCACCTGAGGTCAGGAGTTCAAGACCAGCCTGGCCAACATGGTAAAACCCCGTCTCTATAAAAATACAAAAATTAGTTGGGCATGATGGTGGGTGCATGTAATCCCGGCTACTCGGGAGGCTGAGGCAGGAGAATCGCTTGAACCAGGGAGGCAGAGGTTGCAGTGAGCTGAGATCATGCCACTGCACTCCCGCCTGAGCAACAAGACTCTATCTCAATTAAAAAAAAAAAAAAAAAAATTGGAGAGAGGGCTGGACACGGTGGCTCACACCTGTAATCCCAGCACTTTGGGAGGCCAAGGCGGGTGGGTTACTTGAGGCCAGGAGTTCGAGACCAGCCTGGCCAACATAGTAAAACCCTGTGTCTGCTAAAAAAACAAAAATTAGCCAGGTGTGGTGGTGCACGTCTGTAATCCCAGCTACTTGGGAGGCTGAGGTGGGAGGATCACTTAAACCTGAGGGGTGGAGGTTGCAGTAAGCCGAGATCATGCCACTGCACTCCAGCCTGGGCAACAGAGCGAGATTCCATCTTTAAAAAAAAAAAAAAAGGCCGGGCGCGGTGGCTCAAGCCTGTAATCCCAGCACTTTGGGAGGCTGAGACGGGCGGATCACGAGGTCAGGAGATCGAGACCATCCTGGCTAACACGGTGAAACCCCGTCTCTACTAAAAATACAAGAAAATTAGCCGGGCGAGGTGGCGGGCGCCTGTAGTCCCAGCTACTTGGGAGGCTGAGGCAGGAGAATGGTGTGAAACCGGCGGGGCGGAGCTTGCAGTGAGCCAAGATCGCGCCACTGCACTCCAGCCTGGGGCACAGAGCAAGACTCCGTCTCAAAAAAAAAAAAAAAAAAGAATTCAGAAAGAGTCTAACTCTAGAGCATTTCCAGCAGTCTCTAACGAAGATATTAAAAGAGCTGGTAGCATTGGGAGTAGACCTTTTGGATGGGATGACTTGGTGACCCACAATAAGACAGGCAGAAACAGAAAATGGTAAAGTTCTTGGTAAAGGCTCTTGTTTTTGTGTTAAAATTTAGATTATTTTAATTCCTACTATAAAATGGCTAATATTATCTTACATGATTTTCACCTCAGTTTAAAAAAGCTACATTGAGGCCGGGCGTGGTGGCTCACGCCTGTAATCCCAGCACTTTGGGAGGCCGAGGTGGGCGGATCACAAAGTCAGGAGATCGAGACCATGGTGAAACCCCGTCTCTACTAAAAATAGAAAAAATTAGCCGGGCGCAGGGGCGGGCGCCTGTAGTCCCAGCTACTCGGGAGGCTGAGGCAGGAGAATGGCGTGAACCTGGGAGGCGGAGCTTGCAGTGAGCCGAGATTGCGCCACTGCACTCCAGCCTGGGCGACAGAGCGAGACTCCGTCTCAAAAAAAAAAAAAAAAAAAAAAGCTACATTGAGACAGCAAAAAGAAATTTATTTATTTATTGTTGGGGCTCGCTAATAATTCTCATGGCTCAAAATC
Organism: Macaca fascicularis; assembly: GCF_037993035.2. Classification (NCBI taxonomy): domain Eukaryota; kingdom Metazoa; phylum Chordata; class Mammalia; order Primates; family Cercopithecidae; genus Macaca; species Macaca fascicularis. Next base: position 32,952,394 of record NC_088380.1, on the reverse strand, counting down.
CAAAAGTTAAAAAAGGGCATACATTTTCTTTTCCAATAATTTCTCCAAACATCCAGTTTCCTTTGTTTGTTTGTTTTGAGAGAGAGGCTCACTCTGTCACCCAGGCTAGAGTGCAGTAGTGTGATCTAAGCTCATTGCAACCTCCACCTCCTGGGCTCAAGCAGTCCTCCCACCCCAGCCTCCCAAGTAGCTAAGACTACAAGCATGTGCCACCATGCCAGGCTAATTTTTGTATTTTTTGTAGAGACAGGGTTTCACAGTGTTGGCCAGACTGGTCTTGAACTTCTTTTTTGTTTGTTTTTTTAGACAGAGTCTCACTCTGTCTCTCAGGCTGGAGTGCAGTGGTGCAATCTCGGCTCTCTGCAACCTCCACCTTCCAGGTTCACAACATTCTCCTGTCTCAGCCTTCCAAGTAGCTGGGACTACAGGTGCCCGCTACCACACCCGGCTAATTTTTTCTATTTTTAGTAGAGACGGGTTTTCACTGTGTTAGCCAGGATGGTCTCGATCTCCTGACCTTATGTTCTACCTGCCTCAGCCTCCCAAAGTGCTGGGATTACAGGCGTGAGCCACCACGCCTGGCCTCATCTTGAACTTCTGAGCTCAAGCGATCCACCCACCTCAGCCTCCCAAAGTGCTGGGACTACAGGCGTGAGCCACCGTGGCTGGCCCAGTTTCCCTTTCTAAAAGCAGTGAATGTCATAGTTCCCTTTGTATCTATCCAAAGACGTTCTATGCAAATATGAAGAGATAGGTACCACTGTGGGAGGACAAGGTGGGAGGATCACCTGAGGTCAGGAGTTCGAGACTAGCCTGGCCAACATGGTGAAACCTCGTCTCTACTGAAAAATACAAAAATTAGCCAGGCGTGGTGGTGAGTGCCTGTAATCCCAGCTACTTGGAAGGTTGAGACAGGAGAATCATTTGAACCTGGGAGGTGAAGGTTGCAGTGAGCCAAGATCGTGCCATTGCACTCCAACCTGGGCAACAGAGTGAGACTCTGTCTCAAAAAAAAACAAAAACAAAACCGAGATAGACATGTAGTCTATAATCTACCCATTTTTACAAACGCATACTGCTCTGCACCTTGCTTTAATCACTCACTACATCTTGGCTGTCATATCATATAGGTCAACACTCTAAATACTTTATACTTATTAACTCATTCAATCCTGTGAAGTAGTTGCCGTTATCATCCTCACAACCATCATTTTTATAGGTGAGAAAATTGAGGTCCAAGAAGATAAATGCATCATTAAGGGTCACATATTTAGTAATTGGTGGAGGCAGGACTTGAACCTGGGCAATCTGAATCCAGAATATCTGCCTTCAACCATGAAACTTTACAGCCTTTACACAGGTATATCTGTAGGCTAAACTCTCAGAAGTTGAAGCCCTGAGACGATTTATTTATTTATTTATTTATTTATTTTTGAGACAGAGTCTTGCTCTGTTGCCCAGGCTGGAGTGCAGTGGCCCAATCTCAGCTCACTACAACCTCAGCCTCCTGGGTTCAAACAATTCTCCTGCCTCAGCCTCCCAAATACCTGGGATTACAGGCACACGCCACCACACCTGGCTAATTTTTATGTTGTCCAGGCTGGTCTCAAACTCCTCACCTCAAGTGTTTCCCCCAACCTTGGCTTCCCAAAGTGCTGGTATTACAGGCATGAGCCACTGCTCCGGGCCGTGAGACAATTTTTGATGGACATTGCAAAACTACCTTTCCTCTTGCCCCATCAGTTGACACTCACACCCTAATGGATGAGAGTCCTCATTTCTCCAGTCCTCACTGAGGGCTCACTTAATATTTTAGTGTCAGTGGTTGGTTAGGTGCTCGTGATAAAGGAGACCATATCTGCTCTTGAAAACTTCCAGTCTTATTAGGAGAGGCTAAGAGGTGAGTCACAGTGACCACTGGTAACCCCTACTTAATGAATAAACCAACCAGGTCATTAACTGGTGCTTTGAAGAAGGCAGAATACAGATCACAAAGAGTAGGCTCCTCAAGTCGCCGACCATGTGACCAGCTTAGGTTGTGTGTTTTGTGAAATAGCAAAAAATAAAAACAAACAAAAATCAATAAATCACCACAAAGTCTTCCCAGCAGGCCCTCATATTACGACACCACAAGATTAAGAACAATCCAAATGCTTTTTCATCCAGGTCTGCTCCTCTCCATTTTCAGAGGAAGGCTGAAAGACCCTTTGTTGCAGTAAGAGGCTAAGAAATTTTCTAGTTCCAGTGAAAGAAGAGAGAAGTCTGCAGACACCAGACCATTTGCTAAAGGTGAATTTTGGCAAGAGGCGTTTTAGTCCTTGAATATATATACAAATTATATATACATAAAAACAGGTCCTAGTTTGTATCCACTTAAAAGTGCAGGCAGGAGGTCCCGTGCAGTGGCTCACGCCTGTGATCTCTACACTTTGGGAAGCCAAGGTCAACAGATTGCTTGAGCCTAGGAGTTTGAGACCAGCCTGGCTAACATGCTGAAACCCTGTCTCTATAAAAATTAAAAGAAAAGAAAACTACAGGTCTAACCAGAGTGCTAGAGTTTTGGTTTCTGGTTTTTTTTTCTTTTCTTTTCTTTTTTTTGAGATGGAGTTTCGCTCTTGTTGCCCAGGCTGGAGTGCAATGGCACAATCTCGGCTCACCACAACCTCCACCTCCCAAGTTCAAGCGATTATCCTGCCTCAGCTTCCTGAGTAGCTGGGGTTACAGGCATGAGCCACCACGCCCAGCTAATTTTTGTGTTTTTAGTAGAGACAGGGTTTCTCCATGTTAGTCAGGCTGGTCTTGAACTGCCGACCTCAGGTGATCCACCTGCCTCCGTCTCCCAAAGTGCTGGGATTACAGGCGTGAGCCACTGCACCCACCTAGAGTTTTAATTCTTGCTTCTGTGCTGAGTCAGTCACTGACCTCTCTGCTTTTCATCTAGTGAATGCCATTTCACTCACTCAGGTGAAAATATTTATTAAATTCCTGCTATGTGCTAGGCACCTGTTAGATACATATGAGTAAGACACAAAAAGGCTGCTTCAAGTGACTCCCAATAGGAGGAAATGCAACTGGCTACGCTTCAACCATCTGCCACAGTACAATGCTCTCCCCCACAGCTGGGAGTGTGCTGTTGCCTGTCAGTGTTAGTTGTCCATGGGAAGAAATGGGGCTGCCTTTGGTCTGGCATACATTTCTACGTGAGCTAAGATTTGCTCCTATTTATAATTCTCCAAGAAAGCTTAGGTAAGCATTAGGAGAAAGAAATGTTCATGAAGTATTTTGTGTAAAGTAAATTATTTCAAAATCTAGGGGCTTCCATCTGTGTTTGTGAACAGATGGAAAATTATTTGACCTCAGCACACAGGAATTTGTCAATCAGTTTGGAGACTCTCCCAAGGAGATTTGACCTCACACTCTAAAGACCAAGTAAAAATATGCTGATAGTTGGAGAACCTTAAAAGCAAGATGGAAAATAAATAATTAAATAAATAAATAAATTTTAAAAAGCAAGATGGAAGCAGATTTTAGTTTGTCCTCTGTACTCATTCCTTTTCTGCTCTTTAAAGAAAGTGTGCGAGGCAGGCGCGGTGGCTCATATCTGTAATCCCAGCACCTTGGGAGGCTGAAGAGGGTGGAACACCTGACGTCAGGAGTTCAAGACCAGCTTGGACAATGTGGTGAAACCCCATCTCTACCAAAAATACAAAAATTGGGGGGGCCTAGTGGCGCATGCCTGTAATCTTGGCTACTTGGGAGGCTGAGGCAGGGGAATGGCTTAAACCCTGGAGGCAGAGGTAGTAGTGAGCCGAGATTGAGATCGCGCTGCTGCACTCCAGCCTGGGCGACAGAGCAACTCTCCATCTCAAAAAAGAAAAACAAACAAACAACAACAAAAAAAGCATGGGTTTTCATTACTGCATCAAAACTGATTCTGGAAGTGAAATGGAAAAGTTCCCTTGTCTCCCTCGAAGTACATGCAATGGGGGTGTGGCTGGTCTCTTTGGTGCCCCACTGCTCAAACCCCTAGGGGGAGCATGCAGATAGGCAGGCTATGGGGCTCCGACCCCGCGACAGTGCCTAGGGGTGAATGCTTACAGCTCCTGAAGCCCTGGTGGGCATGTGTTACAGGGTGCTCCTTTAGTTTAGCCGTCCATAAGTGGCTTGTGCAGTCAGCTCAGTTAGACCCCCTGCCTTTTCGAAAGGACAGACGGCTTTCTGTATCCCAGGGTTTCTTGCCTTGGTGTACCAGAAGAATCAGATCACAGGTAGGCTTTGAGAATGAGTGCAAGGTTTTATTGAGTGGAAATAGCTCTCAGAAGACGGGGGAGCCAGAAGGGGATGGAGTGGGAAGGTGGTTTTCCGTGGAGTCTGGCCACTCAGTGGCCTGGGCTGTCCTCTGACCGCCCCTGTCAAACCCCGCATCATGCGGGTTGCTGGCTTGCTGGCTTGCTGGCTTGCTGGCGTCTGTCGGTGTGCTCTTACGCCCATGCGTTCCTCTCAGCGTCCAGCCGCTTGTGTTTTCTTCCACTGGTGTGTTCCTCTCAATGTCCAGCCACTTTTTTTTTTTTTTTTTTTTTTTTTTAGACAAGAGTCTCACTCTGTGGCTCAGGCTGGAGGGCAGTGGCCCGATCTTGGCTCACTGAAACCTCCGCCTCCCGCGTTCACACCATTCTGCCTCAGCCTCCCGAGTAGCTGGGACTATGGGCGCCCGCCACCACGCCTGGCTAATTTTTTTGTATTTTTAGTAGAGCTGGGGTTTCACCATATTGGCCAGACCGGTCGGATCTCCTGACCTTGTGATCCGCCTGCCTCGGCTTCCCAAAGTGCTAGGATTACGGGTGTGAGCTGCCAAGCCCGGCCAATGTCCATCCACTTATGTGCAAGTTCACTAGGGTCTTGGGGCTTTTACAGGCACAGGACGTGGGCATGGCGGGCCAGGGTGATCTTGGGAAATGCAACATTTGGGCACAAAAACAGAAATGCCTGTCCTCACCTACGTCCATGGGCACAGGCCCAGGGTAGAGCCCTCACAAGTATGCCTTAGTCCATTCCTACTGCTCTACCAAAATGCCTTTGACCGGGAATTTATAAATATTGGAAATTTATTGGCTGGGCGCTGTGGCTCACGCCTGTCATACCAGCACTTTGGGAGGCCTAGGTGGGTGGATTACTTGAGGTCAGGAGTTTGAGACCATCCCGGCCAACATGGTGAAACCCCCTCTCTACTAAAAATACAAAAATTAGCTGGGTGTGGTGGTGGGCACCTGTAGTCCCAGCTACTCGGAAGGCTGAGGCAGGAGAATAGCTTGAACCCTGGAGGCGGAGGTTGCAGTGAGCCGAGATGGCGCCACAGCCCTCCAGCCTGGGACAGAGAGAGACTCCGTCTCAAAAAACAAAAGAAAAGAAAATTTATTTCACGTTGTTCTGGAAGCTGAAACTCCATGATCAAGGCGCCAGCAGATTTGGTGTCTGGTAAGGGATGCTCTGCTTCTGAAACTGGCCCAAATGTCCTATAAAACTGATGTTTATGGTTTCTTTGAATAAACATAGAAATTGCTCTTCTCAGTCTTTTTTTTTTTTTTTTTTTTTTTTTTTTTTGAGACACGGGATCTCTCTGTTGCCCAGGCTGAAGGCTGAAGTGCTGAAGTGCAGTGGCACGATCATGGCTCACTGCAGCCTTGATCTCCCAGGCTCAAGTGATCCTCCCACCTCAGCCTCCAGAGTAGCCAGGACTATAGGTATGTGCCACCATGCCTGGCTATTTTTTGTATTTTTCTAGACAAGGGGTTGTACCATGTTGTTTGGACTGGTCTTAAACTCCTGCCTTGGATCTGCCTGCCTTGGCCTCCCAAAGTGCTGGGATTATAGGCCTGAGCCACGGCATGGCCACATCCTCCCAGTCTTAAAACTTGAGAAAGTTACATTTGTCATATCTGAGTTCCTTTCTCAGGAAACCAGCCATCACTCCTCCCAGACAGTAACAAGGAACTGAAACTTACCAGATCACCACATCTGGACAATGAGATGCCAAACTCTTCACCTATCATGATTGCCTAACTGACCATTTGCTTCCTCTTGACCAACTTCTTTTTCTTACCCCTCCCTAATTCCTATTTTCCCACACGTGGTCACATTTTTTCCCCACTATGTAAGCCCCTAATTTTAGTTGGTCAGGGACATAGATTTGAGACTGATCTCCCTCTCCTTGGCTGCAGCACCTGAAGAAGTCTTCTTACCTGGCAATACTCATTGTCTCAGTGATTGACTTTCTGTGCTCCAAGCAACAGAACCTAGAGCAAACCCCTGGCATTTTGGTAACACTTCAAGCTTGGTGCCTTCTTGCTGTGTCCTCACATGACTGAAGGCAAGGCAACCCTCTGGGTCCTCTTCTATAATGGCACGAATCCCATCCCTGAGGGCTCTGCTATCATGATTTAATCACCTCCTAAAGGCCCACCTCTTTTGTTTGTTTGTTTGTTTAATTGAGACAGAGTTTCACTCTTGTCGCCCAGGCTGGAGTGCAGTGGCACGATCTCAGCTCACTGCAACTTCCGCCTCCCGGGTTTAAGTAATTATCCTGCCTCAGCCTCCCGAGTAGCTGGGATTACAGACACCTGCCACCATGCCCAGCTAATTTTTGTATTTTTGGGTTGGCCAGGCTGGTCTCAAACTCCTGACCTCAGGTGATCCGCCTGCCTCGACCTCCCAAAGTGCTGGGATTGCAGGTGTGAGCCACCGCACCCGGCCAGAACCACCTCTTAATGCTATCATATTGGCAATTAAATTCCAGCATATCAATTTTGGGAAGGACACATTCAGACCATAGCAAAGCAGCTGGTCTTTCAGTCTTTAAAAACTTTCCTCACTTGTTAGCTATAGTTTTCTGGAATTGTATGGATCCAGTAGTAGTGTTCATGGCAGCAGCGGGCCATCTGGAGTAGCCGCTGCCATCACACCAGCTGGGACTGGGGGCAGTACAGGCAGTGGCAGCAGGAGTGACTGTGAGAGTAGCAGTGGTGGCAGCAGGACCCCTGTGTCTCTGAGGCAGCCGACTGTGCTCCCCCACCCTCATACAGCCAGGCAGAACCCACTCCCAGGCCCGGAGCCTCCCCTGCTCTGGCCCCTGGCCCCGTGTTGCCACTCTCACTTGCCACCACCACGGGGAGGGTGTAGGGAGGAGGCAGACAGTTCCCAGAGTCTGCCCCTAGGAGCACCCCCACCATGCCAAAGCCCAATGCCCACTGGCCAGGGAGCAGCATGGTCAGGTATAGAGGGGCAGGCAGAGAGGGGCCCTAAGGCAGAGCTGGGCCTAGGGTGGTGCTGCACTCTAGGGAGCTGGCAGGAGCCAGAAGCAGGCAGGAGCCCCACCCTCCCAGGAGTGGCTGCAGCCACCCAGGTTGCAGCTGTGGACCCAGGCATCTCTGCACTTTTGGCGGCCCAGGAAGACCCGCCTTTCCCCTGCAGGTTTGGGGGTGTCTGCTCCTGCTTCCTGGCCTCTCCTTGTTGTTGGCACACCCTCTGATCATGGCGTGGAGTTGAGGCTGAGCGTGGGCGCTGTCACAGCCCAGCCAGGTGTGTACATTCTTGAAGCAGCACTGACACACCAGCCTCCTGCCTCCTCGGCCCCCTCCAGACTTTGGGTACTGACAAGCATGGGAGAGAGGCCAAGAGGGTGCTGAGGAGAGCCCGGGACTGGCCTGCAGGCACCCCTTGGCATGAACAGCCTGGGCACCATGAACAGCAGCAGGAGGCAGGCAGGTTGATGGGCAGAAGGGGGCTGGTCCCTGGTGAAGCCCCACTTTCAAACCAGGGAGGGCCTGAAGTCTGGGGACCGGGCCACCAGGCCCCTGGACCAGAGGGGGAACTTGTGGTGCTTTTTCCTGGGCCCGCCCATGGCCTACTACAGACCAGTCATCATGCACTTCCTCTCCTCTGAGGCCCATAAAAACCCCCGGACTCAGCCAGACTGCAGCAGAGGATGGAGAAATGATGGGAAATCACAGGACGACCAGCTGCAGGAGAAGCTTTTCTCTCTGCTGAGAGCTAGACATTCATCAGATGACCTGCACAGCAAAGAGGAGCTGCCCTGTCTGCTGAGAGCTAAACACTCATCGGGACACCCTGGCTATGGGAGAGGAGCTGCCCACTAAGGATCTACTCTGAGCTATTTTATTGCTCAATAAAGCTTCTCTTTGCCTTGCTCACCCTCCACGTCTCTGTGTACCTCATTCTTCCTGGACGCAGGACAAGAACCTGGGACCTGCCTGTCAGGCCTCTGAGCCCAAGTTAAACCATCATATCCCCTGTGACCTGCACGTATACATCCAGATGGCCTGAAGTAACTGAAGACCCACAAAAGAAATGAAAATAGCCTTAACTGATGACATTCCACCGTTGTGATTTGTTCCAGCCCCACCCTAACTGATACGATAAAGTCTCCCCGCCCTTAAGAAGGTACTTTGTAATATTCTCCCCCGCCCTTAAGAATGTACTTTGTACGCCTATCCCAAACCTATAAGAACTAATGATAATCCCACCACCCTTTGCTGACTCCTTTTTCAGACTCAGCCCGCCTGCACCCAGATGAAATAAACAGCCTTGTTGCTCACACAAAGTCTGTTGGTGGTCTCTTCTCACGGACGCTTATGACATTTGGTGCCGAAGACCCGAGACAGGAGGACTCCTTCGGGAGGACTGGTCCCCTGTCCTCACCATCACTCCGTGAGGAGCTCCACCTACGACCTCGGGTCCTCAGACCAACCAGCCCAAGGAACATCTCACCAATTTCAAATCAGGTAAGTGGTCTTTTCACTCTCTTCTCCAGCCTTTCTTGCTACCCTTCAATCTCCCTCTCTCACTACCATTCAATCTCCCTGTCCTTCCGATTCCAGTTCTTTTTCCTCTCTAGTAGAAACAAAGGAGACACATTTTATCCGTGGACCCAAAACTCTGGTGCCGGTCACAGGCTCAGGAAGACAGGCTTCCCTTGGTGTTTGATCACTGCAGGGACGCCTGCCTGATTATTCACCCACATTTCTTTGGTGTCTGATCACCCCGGGAACGCCTGCCTTGGTCGTTCACCCACATTCCCTTGGTAGCAAGTCAACTGTGGGGACGCCTGCTTTGGCTGCTCACCCACCCCTTTCTCTATGTCTCTACCTTTCTCTTTAAACGTACCTCCTTCACTATGGGCAATCTTCCGCCCTCCATTCCCCCTTCTTCTCCCTTAGCCTCTGTTCTCAAGAACTTAAAACCTCTTCAGCTCACACCTGACCTAAAACTTAAACGCCTTATTTTCTTCTACAATACCACTTGGCCCCAATACAAACTTGACAGTAGCTCCAAGTGGCCAGAGAATAGCACTTTCGATTTGTCTATCCTACAAGATCTAGATAATTTTTGACGAAAAATGGGCAAAAGTTCTGAGGTGCCTGATATTCAGGCATTCTTTTACACATTGGTCCCTCCCTAGTCTCTGCTCCCAATGCGACTCATCCCAAATCTTTCTTCTTTCTCTCCTGTCTGTTCCTTCAGTCTCCACTCCAAGCTCTGAGTCCTTTGAATCCTTCTTTTCTACAGACTCATCTGATCTCTCCCCTTCTCCCCAGGCTGCTCCTCACCAGGCCAAGCCAGGTCCCAATTCTTTCTCAGCCTCTGCTCCCCCGCCCTATAATCCTTCTATCACCTCCCCTCCCCACACCCGGTCTGGTTTACAGTTTCATTCCGTGACTAGCCCTCCCCAACCTGTCCAACAATTTCCTCTTAAAGAGGTGGCTGGAGCTAAAGGCATAGTCAAGGTTAATGTTCCTTTTTCTTCATCGGACCTCGCCCAAATCAGTTAGCGTTTAGGCTCTTTTTCATCAAATATAAAAACCCAGCCTAGTCCATGGCCCATTTAGCAACAACCCTTAGACATTTTACCGCCCTAGACCCAGAGGGGCCAGAAGGCCCTCTTATTCTCAATATGCACTTTATTAACCAATCCCCTCCCAACGTTAGAAAAAGCTCCAAAAATTAGATTCCGGCCCTCAAACCCCACAACAGGACTTAATTAACCTCACCTTCAAGGTGTACAATAATAGAGTAGAGGCAACGTATCTCTGAGTTGCAATTACTTGCCTCCACTGTGCAGGAAACCCCAGCCACATCTCCAGCACACAAGAACTTCAAAACACCTGAACCACAGCAGCCAGGTGTTCCTCCAGGACTGTCTGCCCCAGGATTTTGCTTCAAGTGCCAGAAATCTGGCCACTGGGCCAAGGAATGCCTGCAGCCTGGGATTCCTCCTAAGCTGTGTCCCATCTGTGTGAGACCCCACTGGAAATCGGACTGTTCAACTTGCTTGGCAGCCACTCCCAGAGCCCCTGGAGCTCTGGCTCAAGGCTCTCTGACTGACTCCTTCCCAGATCTTCTCGGCTTAGCGGCTGAAGACTGACACTGCCCGATCGCCTCAGAAGCCTACAGGACCATCACAGATGCTTTGGGTAACTCTTACAGTGGAGGGTAAGTCCGTCCCCTTCTTAATCAATACGGAGACTACCCACTCCACATTACCTTCTTTTCAAGGGCATATTTCCCTTGCCTCCATAACTATTGTGGGTATTGATGGCCAGGCTTCTAAAACTCTTAAAACTCCCCAACCCTGATGCCAACTTGGACAACATTCTTTTATGCACTCCTTTTTAGTTATCCCCACCTGCCCAGCTCCCTTATTAGGTCGAGACATTTTAACTAAATTATCCACTTCCCTGACTATTCCTAGGCTACAGTCACACCTTATTGCCACCCTTTTCCCCAGTTCAAAGCCTCCTTCACATCCTCCCCTTGTATCTTCCCACCTTAATCCACAAGTATAGGACACCTCTACTCCCTCCCTGGCAACCAATCATATACCCCTTACCATCCCATTAAAACCTAATCACCCTTACCCTGCTCAACACCAATATCCCATCCCACAGCATGCTTTAAAAGGATTAAAGCCTGTTATCACTCGCCTGTTACAGCATGGCCTTTTAAAACCTATAAACTCTCCTTACAATTCCCCCATTTTACCTGTCCAAAAGCAAGACAAGTCTTACAGGTTAGTTCAGGATCTGTGCCTTATCAGCAAAATTGTCTTGCCTATCCACCCCGTGGGCCAAACCCATATACTCTCCTATCCTCAATACCTCCCTCTACAACCCATTCTGTTCTAGATAAACCTAGCTAACCCCATAAATCCTAAATACTTTCCCCACTCCCCTTTCCATTCCTTAAAAAACAGTCCTAAAAGCTCTCCCACACTAGCTCTCCCTAACTCATCCCAACCTTTTTCATTACATACAGCCAAAGTGCAGGGCTGTGTGGTCAGAATTCTTACACAAGAGCCAGGACCGTGCCCTGTAGCCTTTCTGTCCAAATAACTTGACCTTACTCTTTTAGTCTAGTCCTCATGTCTGTGTGTGGCAGCTGCCGCTGCTTTAATACTTTTAGAGGCCTTCAAAATCACAAACTATGCTCAACTCACTCTCTACAGTTCTCATAACTTCCAAAATCTATTTTCTTCCTCACACCTGATGCATATACTTTCTGCTCTCTGGCTCCTTCAGCTATACTCACTCTTTGTTGAGTCTCCCACAATTACCACTGTTCCTGGCCTGGACTTCAATCCGGCCTCCCACATTTTTCCCGATACTACACCTGACCCCCATGACTGTATCTTTCTGATCCACCTGGCATTCACTCCATTTCCCCATATTACCTTCTTTCCTGTTCCTCACCCTGGTCACACTTGGTTTATTGATGGCAGTTGCACCAGGTCTAATCACCACTCACCAGCAAAGGCAGGCTATGCTATAGTATCTTCCACATCTATCATTGAGGCTACCACTCTGCCCCTCTTCACTACCTCTCAACAAGCTGAACTAATTGCCTTAATTCGGGCCCTCACTCTTGCAAAGGGACTATGCGTCAATATTTATACTGACTCTAAATATGCCTTCCATATCCTGCACCACCATGCTGTTATATGGGCAGAAAGAAATTTCCCCACTACACAAGAGTCCTCCATCATTAATGCCTCCTTAATAAAAACTCTTGTTAAAGCTGCTTTATGTCCAAAGGAAGCTGGAGTCATTCACTGCAAGGGCCATCAAAAGGCATCAGATCCCATCGCTCAGGGCAATGCTTATGCTGATAAGGTAGCTAAAGATGCAGCTAGTGTTCCAACTTCTGTCTCTCATGGCCAGTTTTTCTCCTTCTCATTGGTTGCTCCTATTTACTCTCCCACTGAAGTTTCCACATATCAATCCCTCTCCACTCAAGGCAGATGGTTCTTAGACCAAACAAAAAATATCTCCGTCCAGCCTCACAGGCCTATTCTATTCTGTTGTCATTTCATAACCTTTTCCATGTAAGTTACAAGCCGTTAGCCCACCTCTTTTTTTTTGTTTTTGTTTTTTTTTTTGAGACAGAGTCTCGCTGTGTCGCCCGGGCTGGAGTGCAGTGGCCGGATCTCAGCTCACTGCAAGCTCCGCCTCCCGGGTTCACGCCATTCTCCTGCCTCAGCCTCCCGAGTAGCTGGGACTACAGGCGCCCACCACCGCGCCCGGCTAATTTTTTGTATTTTTTAGTAGAGACGGGGTTTCACCATGTTAACCAGGATGGTCTCGATCTCCTGACCTCGTGATCCGCCCGTCTCGGCCTCCCAAAGTGCTGGGATTACAGGCTTGAGCCACCGCGCCCGGCCCGCCCACCTCTTAAAACCTCTCATTTCCTTTCCATCGTGAAAATCTATCCCCAGTCCGCCACTCTTGACTCCCTCTTAGAGTGAATAGATGATCTTTGCTAACAGGACACACTCCAATACTTTCACTCTGATGAAGCCCTATTCTTTGCTTTAATACTCACTCTTATTCTCGTTCCCGTTCTTATGCCACCCTCTACCTCTCCCCAGCTATCTCCACCACACTATCGATCTCACTCACTCTCTCCCAGCCATTTCTAATCCTTATTGCTGGCTTTGCATTTCTCTTTCTCCAAAAATTGCCAAGGACCTGACTCACTCACTGCTAAAAAAAAAAAAAGGGGACTATATTTTTAAATGAAGAGTGTTGTTTTTCTCTAAATCAATCTGGCCTGGTATATGACAACATAAAAAAACTCAAGGATAGAGCCCAAAAACTCACCAGCCAAGCAAATAATTATGCTGAACCCCCTTGGACACTCTTTAACTGGATGTCCTGGGTACTCCCAATTCTTAGTACTTTAATACCTGTTTTTCTCCTTCTTTTATTCGGACCTTGTGTCTACCATTTAGTTTCTCAATTCATACAAAACTGCATCCAGGCCATCACCAATAATTCTATACGACAAATACTCCTTCTAACAATCCCCACAATATTACCCTTACCCCAAAATCTTTTTTCAGTTTAATCTCTCCCACCGTAGGTTCGCACAGCGCCCCAATCCCACTTGAAGCAGCCCTGAGAAACATCACCCATTATCTCTCCATACCACCCCCCAAAATTTTCACCGCCCTAACACTTCACCACTATTTTTTTTGTTTTTCTTAATATAAGAAGACAGGAATGTCAGGCCTCTGAGCCTAAGCTAAGCCATCATATCCCCTGTGACCTGCATGTACACATCCAGATGGCCTGAAGCAACTGAAGATCCACAAAAGAAGTGAAAATAGTCTTAACTGATGACATTCCACCATTGTGATTTGTTCCTGCCCCACCCTAACTGATGCCTCCCCCGCCCTTAAGAAGGTACTTTGTAATATTCTCCCCCACCCTTAAGAAGATACTTTGTAATATTCCTCCCCCCTACCCCCAGTTAAGAATGTATGTACGCCAATCCCAAACCTAGAACTAATGATAATCCCACCACCCTTTGCTGACTCCTTTTTCAGACTCAGCCCGCTGGCACCCAGGTGAAATAAATAGCCTTGTTGCTCACACAAAGCCTGTTTGGTGGACTTTCACACGGATGCGTGTGACACTGCCAAATGGTGGTGCTAAAATAGCTATAACACAAACAGGGCTGAAACATGCCCCTTACCATATTGTGGGCCACAGGGAGGAGAGAAGAGAGAAGGAGAGAAGAGCTGTGGCCCTTTAGGGAGCCTAGACCTGGGAGCTACCCAAGCCAGGGCTGTGCTGTGACTCCTGCTTTGGGGCCCAGTGGTTCCTGGAGCCTCCAAGCTTCTGGGCACCACCGCATTCCCTGGTGCTAGCTATGGAAGCTGTTTGCGGTGTACCTGGTTCAGCTGCAGCCTCACAGTGAGCTGGCACCTGGAGCTGCCTGCCCCACTGCAGCAGCCAGCATGCCTGACTGTGCACAGTGGCTGAATCCCGTGTTCACTCACTCACACACCCCTGGCCACTCTGCTCCAGTCTTTTTGAAGGCATGGGATCCAGGCTAGTAGTGCGAGCCTCGAATAGTCCGCCAGGATGAGTGGGCCCAGGGGGCCTGAACCGAACTCAGGCAAAGGTGCCACCAGCCACAGAGGCTTCTGGCCAGAAAAGCGACACGTCCAAGGATCCCATAATAGTGTCAAATTATCAGAATCATGGCGTTGCAAACTAACCTGACCACAAATGGATGCTGAAAGTCAGGATAATTATATACCACAGGATGATCTGAAAGATGGTAAATTTGGTGTGGTGAATTAGAAATTTGAACTCTAGGCCGGGCGCGGTGGCTCAAGCCTGTAATCCCAGCACTTTGGGAGGCCGAGGCGGGCGGATCACAAGGTCAGGAGATCGAGACCACAGTGAAACCCCATCTCTACTAAAAAATACAAAAAACCAGCCGGGCGAGGTGGCGGCGCCTGTAGTCCCAGCTACTCGGGAGGCTGAGGCAGGAGAATGGCGTAAACCCGGGAGGCGGAGCTTGCAGTGAGCTGAGATCCGGCCACTGCATTCCAGCCTGGGCGACAGAGCGAGACTCCGTCTCAAAAAAAAAAAAAAAAAAAAAAGAAATTTGAACTCTAGGACTGGGCATGGTGGCTTACACCTGTAATCCCAGCACTTTGGAAGGCAGAGGCAAGAGGATCACTTGAGTCAAGGAGTTTGAGACCAGCCTGGGCAACATAGTAAGACCTCATTTCTACAAAAAAAAAAAAAAAATTAGCTGGGCGTGGTGGCATTATAGTCCCAGCTACTTGAGAGACTGAGACAGAAGGATCTTTACCTGAGCCCAGGAGGCTGATGCTTCAGTGAGCCGTGATTGCACCACTGCACTCCAGCTGGGGCAGTAGAGTAAGACCTTGTCTCAAAAACAAAAACAGGCCGGGCGTGGTGGCTCACACCTGTAATCCCAGCACTTTGGGAGGCCGAGGCAGGTGGATCACGAGGTCAGGAGATTGAGACCATCCTGGCTAACACGGTGAAACCCCGTCTCAACTAAAAATACAAAAAATTAGCTGGGTGTGGTGGCAGGCGCCTGTAGTCCCAGCTACTCGAGAGGCTGGGGCAGGAGAATGGCATGAACCCAAGAGGCAGAGCTTGCAGTGAGCCGAGATTGTGCCACTGAACTCCAGCCTGGGCGACAGAGTGAGACTCCGTCTCAAAAAACAACAAAAAAACAAAAGCAAACAAAACCATGAAATTAGAAATCTAGTCCAATGTTTGGGCCAGAAGTTAAAAACAAAGACAAACAAACATCTTTCTTTAACAAAGTCCCATAGTTAATTAGCAGGGAGGAGTCACTTTGCTTTTCCTTCTATAATCCCTGAAACTGAGTAAGTTACGTTCTACTTGGTGAGATTGTACAGAGGATAGCCATCACCTATTTAGTTCTTGCTGTATACCAGACATCACCTGACTCAACTTGTTTAATCTTCCAAACAGTCCCTGTGGTGGTTAATACTGAGTGTCAACTTGATTGGACTGAAGGATACAAAGTATTGATCCTGGGTGTGTTTGTGAGGGTGTTGCCAAAGGAGATAACATTTGAGTCAGTGGACTGGGAACGGCAGACCCACCCTTAATCTGGATGGGCGAAATCTATTTAGCTGCCAGCGCAGCTAGAATATAAGCAGGCGGGAAAATGTGAAAAGAGAGACTGGCCTAGCTTCCCAGCGTACATCCTTCTCCCGTGCTGGATGCTTCCTGTCCTCGAACATCGGATTCCAGGTTCTTCAGTTTTGGAGCTTGGACTGGCTCTCCTTGCTCCTCAGCTTGCAGATGGCCTATTGTGGGACCTTGCGATCGTGAGTTAATACTTAATAAACTGCTCTTTATATATATGTATATATTTATATATATTGCATTAGTTCTGTCCCTCTAGAGAACCTGACTAATACAGTCCCCTAACCACCGTGAAGTAGTTATTATTGTTGTTGTCACCCTCATTTTAAGGTGAGGAAATAGAGGCACAGAGAGAGGAAGTACTTTACCCAAGGACATAGAGATAAGACAGGGAACAGGCTGCGCTGGCTGCATCATTTTCAGGGCCAAGCACAAAATGAGAATGTGGGGCTCTGGCCAGGGGGTGGGGAAGTCAACTCTCCTTCTCGTACTGGATGGGTGACCCCTAAGGGATGGTTGCTTCTGCTACCCAGGCCATATTTGGTACCTGGATGGGGGTGGGCGGAAGGCCCTGCCAGTCACTGAGGCACCGCCAACCTAGGGCAGGAATAGCAGCCACCTTAACCCGGAGACACCAGAGAGGGTCGGGGAGCTATGCCTCACCCTGATCCTCTGCGAGACAGTACCCAGGCACCCACTGGGAGGATGGATGGCGACGGCGGGACAGGAGACTCCACCCGCCCACACTCCTGGGCAATAAGACCTGGTTGCTGCCCTGGGTAGAAGTGGGCAGCAGTTGTGGAGTTGGCTAGGGAGAGCCACAGTGCAATGGGGTAGCAGGCACCCAAGAGGAGGGAGGAGGGGCGGGGAGGTGGGGCTGTGCATGAGCTGAGGCGCCAAGACCCGTTGTGTGTGCTCCATTGCTCATCAATCATTAATCTTCACTTAAAACACACACTCAAAGATAAAATTACTAAGAAGCTCAAGGCCGGCCAGTCACGGTGGCTCACGCCTGAAATCTCAGCGCTTTGGGAGGCCAAGGTGAGTGGATCATGAGGTCAGGGGTTCAAGACCAGCCTGGCTGAGATGGTGCAACCCTGTCTCTACTAAAAATACAAAAATTAGCTGGGCATGGTGGCAGGCGCCTGTAATCCCAGCTACTCAGGAAGCTCAGGCAGGAGAATCACTTGAACCCGGGCGGCAGAGGTTGCAGTGAGCTGAGACCACGCCACTGCACTCTAGCCTGGGCAACAGAGTGAGACTCTGTCCCCCACCCCCCAGGAAAAAAAAAAAAAAAAAGAAGCTCAAGCCAAAACTATAAAGGATTAAACTCCAAGCCCCCCCCCCTTCCTTTTTTTTTTGAGACAGGGTCTTGCTCTGTCACCCAGGCTGGAGTGAGTGGCGCAATCATGGCTCACTGCTGCCTCCAGAGCTCAAGTGATCCTCCCACCTCAGCCACCCAAGTAGCTGAGACTGGGACTACAGGTGCATACCACCATGCCAGGCTAATTCTTTGTACTTTTTGTAGAGACCGAGTCTCCCTATGGTGCCCAGTCTGGCTTCAAACTCCTGGACTCAAGTGATCTGCCTGCCTTGAATTCTGAAAATGCTGGGATTGCAGGTGTGATCCCACTGCACTCGGCCTCTGAGCCTTCTTAAGTGTGAGATTCAGTGTGACTGCACTAGTTTCATGTCCAAAGAAGCCAGCCTTGGACACAGTCACATTTACTAACAACTATGGTGAAAAGTCATGGAAATTCAAAATACTTTGAAAAGTGAGAAAGGAAACATTTGCTCAGTGTCTAAAAATCTGCCCTGCCATTCTACTTAGAAAAGTGAAGACTGCTGCAAAATATAGTGATATTAGTCTTGACAATGAAATGTATTCTTTAACACTCCCATGAGGAATATTTTTTTTTATGAAGCCTTACTTTGTAACCATAATAGGTTTGTTGCCCAATGCACTGGACAAGTCAATACACCAAGACACCAGGTTACAGCAGTGAAAGAGGTTTAATTGTAGGGTTGCTGGATGAGGAGACAGGAGGAAACCTCAAATTCATCTCTCTAAGGAGTCAAGGAGTTTGGGGCTATGTTTTGTTTGTTTGTTTGTTTGTTTGTTTTGAGACAGGATATTGCTTTGTCACCTAGGCTGGAGTGCAGTGACATATCAGCTCACTGTAACCTCTAACTCCTGGGCTTAAGCAATCTTTCCACCTCAACCTCCTGAGTACCTTGGACTACAGGCTTGCACCACCATGCCCGACTAATTTTTTAATGTTTCGTAGAGACAGGGCCTCACTATGTTGTCTTGTGGTCTTGAACTCCTGAACGCAAGTGAGCCTCCTACTTTGGCCTTTGAAAGTGCTGAGATGACAGGTGTGAGCTACTGCACCCTGCCTGGGGCTAGGGTATTTAAGGGTTTTGAAGTGCACCAAAGTGTGGAGATCATTGATTGGTTGAAAAGTGCAGGGCTAGGCCGGGCGCGGTGGCTCAAGCCTGTAATCCTAGCACTTTGGGAGGCCGAGACGGGCGGATCACGAGGTCAGGAGATCGAGACCATCCTGGCTAACACGGTGAAACCCCGTCTCTACTAAAAATACAAAAAATTAGCCAGGCGAGGTGGCGGGCGCCTGTAGTCCCAGCTACACGGGAGGCTGAGGCAGGAGAATGGCGTAAACCCGGGAGGCGGAGCTTGCAGTGAGCTGAGATCCGGCCACTGCACTCCAGCCCGGGCGACAGAGCGAGACTCCGTCTCAACAAAAAAAAAAAAAAAAAGAAAAGTGCAGGGCGAAGTCATGAGACAGAGAGATGAAGAAATTGTATTCTCACACTGCTTCGGTTCGTGTGTGTGTGTGTGTGTGTGTGTTGGGGTGGGGGCGGTCTTTAAAGTGGTTGATGTTGGCTGTTCTGCTGGAACTTAGGATCTGCCTAAGCAATTCTTAAACAAAACTCTTATGATTCCAGAGCCAGAAATCCTACCTATTGAAACAATAGGCATGCAAATGATCAGTACCTAGTGTTACCTGAAGTCGAGTTATTAATACGAAGAAGCAGGCCAAACCGCAGCCTGACTAACGCTTACTTACAATTCTATTTCTGTGCAGAATTCTCAACTTTGTAAGGATGGCTTCAACTTGGTCTTCCCAAATAGAATTGACCACACTTTCATTGTGCTCCTTTCTAATTTGTGTAAGTATAATGTTAAGAATTTGGGATTTCGAATGAGACAAACCTGGGTTGAAATCCCAGGTCTCTCAGTGACTAGTTGTGAGACCTGGGCAAATTACTTGCATCTCTGTTTTGTCACCTGGAAACAGGGATAAGGAAACTCAGTGGCGGCTGCAGCACAGCTATACCAAATAGGCTTACAGGTGGCAATCTAGCTGGAAAGGGAGCTGCAGGACTTGTGTTGAAACTATGTTTGCAAAAGAAGGCACATTTGTTTTCACTAAGATTTTATATTTATTTGAAGTGTGTTTGGGAAGGGGGAGCATGTGGAGATTAAGAGGGTAAAAATCAAGGTCACCAATGAGAGTACTTAGCACAGTGCCTGACACCTAAAAAATTAACTGCAAATTTTTATCAGGTTTTTTCCACTAGATTGAATTTCTTAAGAGCTGGATTCTATCTTATTTATCTGCAACTAACAATGCTTGGCACCAAATGTAGAATTGAAATGAATTTTCTTTACAATCTTGACTAAAAAATGAGGGTTTTTTAAGATCAAGAAATCCACCCGCCTCGGCCTCCCAAAGTGCTGGGATTAGAAGCGTGAGTCACCATTTGTCTCATTTTTGTTTACATTTAAAATAATAAACCTTGAGGTCGGGCGCGGTGGCTCACGCCTGTAATTTCAGCCCTTCGGGAGGCCGAAGCGGGTGGATCATCTGAAGTCAGGAGTTTGAGAGCAGCCTGGCCAACATGGTGAAACGCCCGTCTCTATTAAAAATACAAAAATTAGCGGCCAGGCGCGGTGGCTCACGCCTCTAGTATTAACACTTTGGGAGGCCGAGGCGGGCGGATCACGAGGTTAGGGGTTTGAGACCAGCCTGGCAAACATGGTGAAACCCCGTCTCTACTAAAAATACAAAAATTAGCCGGGTGTGAGTATAGGCGCCTATAATCCCAGCTACTCGGGAGGCTGAGGCAGGAGAATCGCTTGAACCCGGGAGGCGGAGGTTGCAGCGAGCCTATACTACGTCATTGCACTCCAACCTGGGCGACAGAACGACCAAAGAAAGAAAAAAATTAGCTGGATGTAGTGGCGGGAGCCTGTAATCCCAGCTACCCGGGAGGATGAGGCAAGAGAATCACTTGAACCTGGGAGGCGGAGGTTGCAATGAGCCGAGATCGCGCCATTGCACTCCAGCCTAGGCGACAAGAGCAAAACTCCGTCTCAAAAGTAAATAATAATAAAATAAAAAACCTTGAACGTCATCGATGTAAGTTGGGAACTCCTATAGCAAGATTCCACACATCCCATTTTTTGACGTTTTATTCCAAAGACACAAGCAAAAGGAAGAAAACGACTGCCGTGACCCACTGCTAACGACAACTTGGTGACTGCACGATCATTGGACGACGGTTATATCCTCGCCATCCAATCGTCGGAAAGTCCGGAGAGAAACCTCTCTGGATTGGTTAGAGGAAACATCTCTCCAAACTCACTCAAGAAGGGGTTGGGCGCGGGGGTTCGGCCGGCAACGCCTCTGGCCAGTCAGAGAAAGCATGAGGGCGGGCTTTGCCGCAGGAAGGTGGTGAATCTCGGCGGGTCAGACCCTCCTGCGGGAGGGTGGGCGTGGCCTCCAGTAGCGGTCTCCTTGCTCTGTGGGCCAGAGCGCGGGGTGGGCGGGGCCCACGGGCCTGGGCGGGGCGAGCGGTGTCAGCGGCGGAGCCGGATGCGGGCGGCACCGCGGCGGTCGCGGCCCTGGGGATGGGCGGAGCCCCAGCCGCTAGTGCTGGTGGCCGCCGCTGCTGCCCCAGCTGGAGCCCGAGCCGCCACCTCTGCGTCCGCGCGGCGCTGCTTCCCAGGGCGGCGGTATGCTGGGGAAAGGAGTAGTCGGCGGTGGCGGCGGCACCAAGGCCCCCAAGCCCTCCTTCGTGTCGTACGTACGCCCTGAGGTGAGGGGGCGCCGCGCAGGCGGGGCGTGGGGCAGGGGCGGCCCGGGAGAGGGGCGCCGGGAGCCCCTTCCCTGCCGCGGGGAGTGCCGCGGAGCGTTTCCTGCCCTTGTGCCGGGCGATGGGGCAGCCAGGCGGGCTGAGGCCGCAGGGGCGCGCTGGGGCCTCCACGCGGGCCAGAGTGGGGACCCTGGCGCAGGCAGGCAGGTGCCCGAGCGCAGGGCCCGGCCGCTGGAGGCTGGTGGAGGGGCCCGAGTCGAGAAGAGATTGCGGCCCAGAACGCCCCTGGGGATTCTGGCCCAGGGCCGGGGGTCGGAGCCCCTAACGGGGCCTGCTCGGAGCCCGCGTGGGTCGGTCCTGCCTCTGGACTTTCTCAGTGAGCCCGGGAGCCCGCCGGCCTCCGCTGCCGACCTCTGAGTGCCTCGGGTGCCGCTGGCGGGATGCCTTGCACCTACGTCCGCCTCCCGTCAGCTCTGCGGGGAGAAACGGGGGTCCCTTAGGAATTCTCCGCTGTCGCTTCTTTCTCCTCATCCCCTCACCATCATCCTTTCTACCCACTTCTTACTGTTCTGAATCTTCAGGTCAAGAAGTTTGTTCATTCATTCAGATAATACTACTTGAGCTCCTACTATGTGTCAGGCACTAAGTGCTTGTGGTAGACATCAGTGAACAAGACAGAGATCTCTGCTCTCCTGGAACTTATTTGAGGGGGAGAGGAGAAACAGGGTGAATTATAGATATTTAAGTAAATTATACTGTGTAGTAGGAGGCGATAAATATCGTGGTAAAGGAAAGAAATCTTTTTCCTCCGCGCAAAGGTGGCATTTGAGCCGAGACTTGAAGATGTGAGGGGTCTGAGAGAAGAGTCATCCAGGTAGAGAGAACAGCCCCCGGGAAGGTTGTGAGGTGGGAGTGTGTCTGAAGGGTTGGCGGAGCGTCAAGGAAGCCAGCATGGCAGAGGCCCATGGACAAGGGGGACAGTCCTAGGAGAGGAGGTTAGAGAGATCAGAACTTGTAGGCCTTGCTCAGGGCATCTTGAGTAATAGTTCTTAATCCAAATGCCTAATGAGATGCCTTCTCATTTTGGATCTGTGAAGGTTTTTTTCTGCTCTTCTCTCCAGCAGAAGTGCAGAATCACCGCCAAATTTGTTGCAGATGTCCTCCCACCTCTGTAATGCAGAAGCACGTGGGCTGTGGATGAGAGAGCTGATCAGGGACTGCTTCTGTAAGACCACCTGGGGCCTGAGGCATTTGCATATGTATCTTTAAATTCAAGATATGTGTGTTTTCTCCAGGGGAGAGTGCTCTTAAAATTGCTCTTATTTTTAGTCCTAGTTGTAAAATACAAACCATTTCCTCTGTTAGCACTTGACGTGGAGTCAGGGTCATCTTACAGTTTCAGCAGGCTTCCCTTGTAGTATCACGTGTAAATAATATGGTCAGTTTCTCTCTGTGTCTTTTTAAAACATTTAAAATTAAAAAAAATTTTTGTGGGTATAGTAGGTGTGTATATTTAATGGAATACATGAAATATTTGGGCTGGGCGTGGTGGCTGACACCTGTAATCCTAGCACTTTGGGTAGCTGAGGTGTGTGGATCACCTGAGGTCAGAAGTTCGAGACCAGCCTGGCCAACATGGTGAAACCCCGAAATTAGCCAGACGTGGTGGTACACACCTGTAATCCCAGTTACTTGGGAGGCTGAGGCAGGAGAATCGCTTGAACGCAGGAGGTGGAGGCTGCAGTGAGCTGAGATCACACCACTGCACTACAGCTTGGGCGACAGAGTAAGACTCCATCTCAAAAAAAAAAAAGAAAAGAAATCTTTGGATACAGGCATATAATGCATGAATGGAGTATCCATCACTGCAAGCATTTATCCTTCCTTTGTGTTACACACTATCCAATTATACTCTTTAAGTTATTATAAAATATAAAATAAATTATTGTTGACTGTAGTCACCCTGTTGTGCTGTCACTTACTAGATCTTATTCTGTTTTTTTTGTACCCATTAAACATCCCCACTTTCCCCTTCCTAGCATTTGGTAACCATTGTTCTGCTATCTCCATGAGTTCAATTGTTTTAATTTTTAGCTCCCACAAATAAGTGAGGACATGCAAAGTTTGTCTTTCTCTGCCTGAGGTAGTTCATTTAACATAATGACCTTCATTTCTATTCATTGTTGCAAATGACAAGATCTTATTCTTTTTTATGGCTGAATAGTACTCCCTTGTGTATATGTACCACATTTTCTTCATCTATTCATTTGTTGATGATGGACACTTTGGTTACTTCCAAATCTTGGCTATGGTGAATAGTGTTGTAATAAACATGGGAGTGCAGATTTCTCTTCCATATACTGATTTCCTTTCTTTGTTTCTTCCTTCCTTTTTTAGAGATGGGATCTTGCTTTGTTGCTTAGGTTGAAGTACAGTGGCATGGTCACAGCTCACTGTAGCCTCCACCTCCTATACTCAAGCGATTTTCCCGGGTAGCTGGGACTACAGGTGCATGCCAGAGCACCTGGCTAATTTTAAAATTTTTAGTAGAGGTGATGTCTTGCTGTCTTGCCCAGGCTGCTCTCAAACTCCTGGGCTCAAGCAATCCTTCTGCCTCAGCCTCCCAAAGTGCTGGGATTGTAGGCGTAAGCCACCACGCCTGGCCCTGATTTCCTTTCTTTTGGGTGTTATACCTAGCAGTGGGCTTGCCGGATCATATGCTAGCTGTATTTTTAGTTTTTGAGGAACCTCCGTACTGTTCTCCACAGTGGTTGTATTGATTTACGTTCCTACCAACAGTGTATGAGGGTTCCCTTCTCTCCACATCCTTACCAGCGTTCGTTATTGCTTATCTTTTGGATATAAGCCATTTTAACTGGGATAAAATGATATCTCATAATTTTTTTTTTTTTAGCATTTAAAGATTTGTTAAAAATATGAAGCGCTTCATGAATTTGCATGTCATCATTGCACAGGGGCCATGCTAATCTTCTCTGTGTCCTTCCAATTTTAGTATATGTGATGCCGAAGTGAGCACTCACTGTAATTTTGATTTGCGTTTCTCTGGTGATCAATGATGTTAAGCACTTTTTCATATACCTTTTTTGGCCATTTGTATATCTTCTTTTGAGAAATGTGTATTCAGATCTTTTGTCCATTTTTAAGTGGATTATTAGATTTTTTCCTATTGAGTTGTTTGAGCTTCTTACATATTCTTGTTATTAATCCCCTGTCAGATAGACAGTTTGTAAATATTTTCTGCCATTCAGTGGGTTATCTCTTCATTTTGTTGATAGTTTCCTTTGCTGTGCAGAAGCTTTTTAACTTGATGTGATCCCATTTGTTCATTTTTGCTTTGGTTGCCTATGGTTGTCGGGTATTCTTTGTGTCTTTTTTTGATAGAGCCCTGGTTGAAATGCAACTGATCCTTAAACTTTTCAGTGAAATTAAATTACAAGTGGAAAGTCTTCTGAAATGTGGCCAGAGTTCAAGAATGTTCAAATTCTTCATCCACCAAGTGCACATGTTGTAATTAAACATGTTTCCCTCTTTGCCCACAGTGCATCATACATTTCCTTTGAGGGATAATTAGGGAAGGGGAGTGGTTCAGCTCCAAAATAAGCCTGAAGTGGTCACATTTTTCAGATCCTTATAGTTGGCAGTTTTGTTTTCTTGCATTAAAATAATGCTGTGCAGACCCTATGTCTCTTTGTTGTAGTCTGACTCTAAACATGTTTTGTAACGGAGGATAAGGCTGTGCCCTAAATTGTGGATGGTTTTTTAAAAGATAAGGGTTAAGGGTAAGGCCGGGCGTCGTGGCTCACGCCTGTAATCCCAGCACTTTGGGAGGCCCAGGTGGGTGGATCACGAGGCCAGGAGATCGAGACTATCCTGGCCAACATGGTGAAACCCCATCTCTACTAAAAATACAAAAATTAGCTGGGCGTGGTGGTGCGTTCCTGTAGTTAGTCCCAGCTACTCAGGAGGCTGAGGCAGGAGAATCGCTTGAACCCGGGAGGCAGAGGTTGCAGTGAGCCAAGATTGCACCAGTGCATTTCAGCCTGGAGACAGAGTGAGACTCCATCTCAAAAAAAAAAAAAAAAAAAAAAAAAAAAAGATAAGGGTAGGAAGGGGTGAGAAGGCAATGTATTTTTAAGTATATAGATTTTGCCAGGTAATCATATTATGGGAAATGCAGGTGAGCAGCATCAAGGCATGGCTTATGTGCTTCTGAGAGCCCTGGGTCTGGTAACTTTCTCTTGGCTTACCCAGTGGGAGGAGTTCCTCAGGACACTTTTCTGAACTGTCCTCTCCTATTTCTACCCTGCTTTCCCTCATGTTGCCTTTCTCTGAACTGCCTTGGTGTATGTCATGCTGTTGCTTATTTCTTTTTTCTTTTTTTGAGATGGAGCCTCATTCTGTCACCCAGGCTGGAGTGTAGTGGCATGCTCTTGGCTCACTGCAACCTCCGCTTCCCAGGTTCAGGCAATTCTCCTGCCTCAGCCTCCCAAGTAGCTGGGACTACAGGCGCGCACTACCACGCGTGGCTAATTTTTGTATTTTTAGTAGAGATAGGGTTTCACCATATTGGCCAGGCTGATCTCGAACTCCTGACCTTGTGATACACCCGCCTCGGCCTCCCAGAGTGCTGGGATTACAGGCGTGAGCCACCCCGCCCGGCCAACTGTTGCTTATTTCTTTGTCTGGGTTTTGGTAGCTGGGAAATCTCAGTTTCTTAGACACCTGTTTGCTGGTGGATGACTGAGCTGCCAGAACAACCTTTACACCTTGTGATGTAATGATACCTGTACCTGGTGATAAGCTTGTTCTTGGCTGATCAGATAGGTTCAGCAGTGGTGACCTTCAGTATGCCAGAGAATCTGTCAAGAGTCAGCACTTTGTGTTAGAAACAAAAGTGCATAACTGGATAAAGTATTTTAAGATTATGCTTTTAAACATGGTGAGCTTATTTTTTTTTCCTTGTGATCAGAAAGGACTGGCATCGGACAGCATAAAATGAGGACTGGTAGTTAACTCTGACTTTTAAAATTGGATTGCTGCCAGAGTAAAATGGATTCTTCTATCCTTGATTATTCTAAATCAGTGAATGTGACAGTTAAAACCTTAAACCATAATTTAGGACCTTTGATTATGTTTTGAAAACTCTGCTCAGAGGGTTACAAATTGGTAAAGCTAGTTAAGTGGGCAGCTGATGGCTCTGAAAGTTGAGATGAACAAGAGGGAGGGATCTGGGGCCATCTTGATGGTACCTGTTGACTGATACCTAAAAACATCACAGTACCCCCACTCCAGCCCAGCTCCAGACACAGGGTGCAAAGGATGTTGTTGCCTCTGGGGGACCTGCTGGGTGCTGAGCTCTGCTCTAGGGAGGGATATGGTTATCGTTTGGGCACCAAATCCATCTTTCTTGTTAAATAAAACACCTGTTTGAATTATTTCAGAAGCCATAAGCATTCTTTGTAGAAAAATAAGGTACAGATAAGCAAAAACATTTTTTAAAGAAAGATTATAAACATAAACAACTAGGAGTGTATTCTGTACACTTTAAGCAGATATATGTGTAGGTATATATATATTTTTTAATCAAATTGGGATTAATATTGCTGATCATATTTTGTCATCTGCCTTTTTCACCAAAAATGTGTATTGTAAACATCTTTCCATGTCAGTTGCTATCCCACAATGACATTTAAAATTAGATCTTTGAAACTGGCCAGGCAAAATTTAGCTTTCAGAGGGTGGTTGTACTTGTACCCATTTTGTGGATTTTTCCAAATAGGGCTAAAATGTACTTTCTAAGAGTTTAGGTCAGTGTTTGACCTGAA
The DNA here is from genome assembly GCF_037993035.2 of Macaca fascicularis. Lineage (NCBI taxonomy): Eukaryota > Metazoa > Chordata > Mammalia > Primates > Cercopithecidae > Macaca > Macaca fascicularis. Next base: position 32,925,408 of record NC_088380.1, on the reverse strand, counting down.
TGAACTAATAATAGTTAATGGGCACTTATTTGTGGATTTTTAGCTTTGGAAGAGAATTTAAAGATAATATACTCTGCCTCCATTATACTCACCCTCCATTATACAGATGTGGAAACTGAGGCCCTATAAAGTTTAATATCTTACCCACAGATACAGTGTTATTGCAGAACAGAGATAAAAACTCTCTCCTAATAGCCAGCAGTGCCAGTACTAAACAAGGGTCGCAGGAGCTCAGGAATGGTTTTATATAGATGTGGGAAGAAAAGTCAAGAGAGATGAAGATTGAGAAGAGTAAAAAAATATATATATGGTGTTAATAGCTTTTTTTAAAATTTTTTCACTTATCCCTCAGGAAAAAATGCATTCTGTTGCCTAGTTCTTATTTAAGGCCATTTCTTTTGGTCAGGAGAAGTGAATATATGATCCTGTAGTCTTCCCAGAGATATGACTGTGGGTATATACAAAATAAAAATGAATAATTACTAGTATTTATTAGGTACTTCTGGGTTCCAGGGAATATTACTGTTACCCGTCTTTTTTGTTTTTAGATATGGAAATTGAGACTCAGAGAAGTTAAGTACTTTGTTTAAGGTCATGGAGTATGTGCCAGGATTTAAACTAGAGCAGTCTGACCTCAGGGCCGATTCTGTTATCCTTACATTTATGAACGTAAGGAATATTACTAGTGAAACATGCTTATATCATGATTAGCCTTTGCACACTAGAGTCGTTCCTTAGTAGTGTTCTCTAGTAGCAATTTCTTTTTTGGCTTTTGCTAGACTGTCAACCAGGTAACTGCCGAGCAGATACAGGGATCTCTTGGTTGTTTTCGTCTCTAGAGCTGGTGTTTTCGAAAGATATAATTAATTTAGTTCAGCACATATTTACTCAGCACTTGCGGTATCCCAGATTTTTTATTTTATTATTATTATTTTTTGAGACGGAGTTTTGCTCTTGTTGCCCAGGCTGGAGTGCAATGGCGCAATCTCAGCTCACCACAACCTCTGCCACCCGGTTTCCAGCGATTCTCCTGCCTCAGCTTCCTGAGTAGCTGGGATTAGAGGCATGTGCCACCACGCCCTGCTGATTTTGTATTTTTAGTAGAGACAGGGTTTCTCCATCTTGGTCAGGCTGGTCTCGAACTCCCGACCTCAGATGATCCACCTGCCTTGGCCTCCCAAAGTGCTGGGATTACAGGCATGAGCCACTGCACCCGGCCGTGGTATCCCAGATATTGTTCTAGGTATTGAGTGGGGATACATCAATTTACAGAACAGATGAAATTATTGGGATGATTTTTGTTGGACCACTAACTTTGATGTCTGGCAGATAGATGATAATAAGAAGAGATTAACTTGTCTTAAACAGATCTCCTGCCTTAGTCCTAGCAGGAAAAATAACTTCAAAAACAAAGTCTAGATCCTTTGCCTTCTTTTTTTAGGAATTCATTACCTGGCCGGGAGTGGTGACTCATGCGTAATCCCATCACTTTGGGAGGCTGAGGCGGGTGGATCACAAGGTCAGCAGTTTGAGACCAGCCTGGCCAATACAGTGAAACCCTGTCTCTACTAAAAATACAGAAATTAGCCAGGCGTGGTGGTGGACACCTGTAATCCCAGCTACTCAGGAGGCTGAGGCAAGAGAATTGCTTGAACCTAGGAGGCAGAGGTTGCAGTGAGCTGAGATCATGCCATTGCATTCCAGCCTGGGCTACAGAGCAAGACTCCGTCTCAGGAAAAAAAAAAAAAAAGAATTCATAACCTTTTCTCCGTTCTCAACTAATTTTTTAAAATCTTCCAGAACTCACCCAGCTAATTTCTTAATTGCAGAATTTTCTCCTTGAGCTTGGATGTCATTGGTAGGCCATCAGAAGACATTAAAAGTCCCTCCTGAAATGGTCACTTTCTTAGCTGTGGCTTTAGCCTGATGATCTGTTCAAAGCTTCCGCTTTTTCTCTCCTGCCTGTGCTTCCTGCAGCATCTCCCTGAGTCTTATCCAACACCATACAACTTCTGCAGATGGAGCCTCAGAAAGCATCATCAGGCTCTGTCAAGCAGCGCTTCCTGCAGCCTGATCAAACAGCTTCCACATGGACAGCCACTGTCTAAGAGCAGATACTTCTGCACCCTACTTCCAGCTCGAACGTTAAAATCAGGGCTGCCATCAGAATTTCAGGCTGTGGGGACTCCATATTTAGAAGTTTAAAGTTCTGGATCTTTCTCTAAACATCCTCAACAGGATGTTGGATGTTCTTCCATATTAAACCACCCTATGTGATGGTATGCTTTAGAGAAAATTCCAGTCTCATAGGGGCTAAAAAACTTTCTATTGCTACAAAAAAATGTATACCTTATTATGATAAAGACAATATAGTAAAGTGCAGAGTTTGGAAGTTAGAAAAATGAAAGTGCCAATGATGGTACCTTAACCAAAGCAATGATTCCATTTTTAAGTATGTCTGTGTTCGTGAGTGTGCACCTCATATGGCTGCATTTCTTTTCTTTCTTTTTTTTTTTTTTTTTTGGAGATGGAGTCTCACTCTGTTGCCCAGGCTGGAGTGTAATGGCGTGATCTTGGCTCACTGCAATATCTACTTCCTGGGTTCAGGCAATTCTCCTGCCTTAGCCTCCTGAGTAGCTGGGACTACAGGCATGCACCACCACATCTGGCTAATTTTTGCATTTTTAGTAGAGTTGGGGTTTTACCGTCTTAGTCAGGATGGTCTGATCTCCTGACCTCGTGATCCGCCCACCTCAACTTCCAAAGTGCTGGAATTACAGGCATGAGCTACTGCGCCCGGCCTATGGTTGCATTTGTAATTGTGTAAAAATTTATAGCCTACATGTGGTTGTCATGTGTGAAGATGTTTTGCTTGATCCATATTGGTAGATTATATAGGTTAAGTTGTTTTTCCAGTAAATACGCACTCTCAGTTTCTCATCAAGTTGTGCTTGTGACTTCTGATGTGTTTTTTTTTTTTTTCTTTGGGATGACAAAGAGGGCAGTGGGTTTGTAGCCATTGATAAGAGAACATGCAGGTTCTGAAAAGGGCTCAAGCTGAGATGTTGGCTTTGTTAGGATGATGCCCATAGTTGCCACCTGTGGGGGCCTACATGAGGTTTATAAAAAAGCAGCAGTAGACATCCCTGGTAGATGGAGTTTTGATCAACTACAAATTCAGCAACATTGATAAGCCAAAGTTGTCTCAGCCTAGCACCCTGAGTTTATTCTCACTGAATCAAGTTTATGATGGATGAGTGCTATGTAAAAATGTCTTGTAAACTTTCAAAATGAATCATTTGAAGTAAACCTCTTGAGATTGAACTGAAATAATTCTTTTAACCTCTAATCCCCTGTTGGCTTTAGGAGGAAGAATAGGGGAGGTGGATATAGAGAGAGATTCTGGGAGGGAGTACAGTGCTAGGAGAGATGGAAAGGCACCAGGGCCTCACCCTTCCTTTATTCTCCTTTGCTTAGCTCCTGTATCGCAACTCTAAGGAAAGCAAGAGCTTGTCAGTAGCTCTTCATACTAGCTGTAATGCCAGTTCCTTTAAGCTTCCTTATGTTTCTACCTCGAAAATGGGAATAATGATATGTCCATGTTATATAATAGACATGTATGAACATTTATTAATATCAGATGCCATTATGCATGTAAAGCCCTTAGCACAGGATACTTAGCATGTAGTTAACCTTTAAGAGATGTGGGTCGTTATTGTTGTTACTCAGAAGTTTCGTCAGAGCCACGTGGATGGTTTCAGAAAGTTCTTAATCATTAATCTTAAGAGTGCATAAATCTCTCCCAGCTAAGGTATTAGTAAAAGGGGAGTATTTTGTTGTGATTGTTGCCATGTTGTCATGCCAGGAATGACAGGAAAGTTCACTGTGTGGTAACTCTTAGAAAATTTTTCACTATCAAAGTTTCTTTTCCTTGTTCCTTTATACATTTGCAAAAGATTTGGTTATATTTAAAATTCCAACCTAATGAGAAGCTTTAGTTGTTGACTTTTTTCATTATTAACATTTGGCCTTTGACATTTTGCTAGTTTCGTTGTGTGGAGTTATTTTTCTTCCCTCTTCCCTAATTTTTTTTTTTTTTAGACGGAGTCTTGCTGTGTCGCCTGGTCTGGAGTGCAATGGCGCGATCTTGGCTCACTGCGACCTCCACCTCCCGGGTTCAAGCGATTCTCCTGCCTTAGCCTCCCGAGTAGCTGGGATTACAGGCTCGTGCCACCATGCCCAGCTACTTTTTGTATTTTTAGTAGAGATAGGGTTTCACCATGTTGGTCAGGCTGGTCTCGAACTTCTGACCTTATGATTCACCCGCCTTGGCCTCCCAAAGTGCAGGGATTACAGGCGCGAGCCACTGTACCCAGCCCCTGTTTCCTAATTTCTAATGGTCTCTCTTCAAAGGTTCAATTTTGTCCATTTATCACATCTCTTTAGTGGTTCATTTAAGATATGAGTAAATCCGGCCTGGCGCAGTGGCTCACACGTGTAATCCCAGCACTTTGGGAGGCCGAGGTGGGTGGATCTCGAGGTCAGGAGATCAAGACCATCCTGGCTAACACAGTGAAACTCCGTCTCTACTAAAGAATACAGAAAATTAGCCGGGCGTGGTGGCAAGCGCCTATAGTCCCAGCTACTCAGGAGGCTGAGGCAGGAGAATGGCGTGAACCCCGGAGGCGGAGGTTACAGTGAGCCAAGATTGTGCCACTGCACCCCAGCCTGGGCAACAGAGCAAGACTCCGTCTCAAAAAAAAAAAGAAAAAAAAAAGATATGAGTAAATCAAATCAAGTAAAATCATAACTAGCATAAATAAAATCAAATTGTCTCTGAAACTAATACTCTTATGTATTTCAAAGGCAGTTGTAAAACCATGCTGTTTTGATTTCACACTTAAATACTTTTCCTAAAATAATAGCCATTGCTTTTCCCTCTCATACCCTGTCCTTCATTTCCTGTAGACCTGGCTGGTGCACAGGCTTTCAGAGGTGGCATGTGAAACCTCAGTTGTTTTGGGAAGGGAGGGATTTCAGCCGTAAGATAGGGCTTATGTATGAGTGGGGGCAAGGGAAGCCCTGGCCACAATGATGAAATATGTTGAAGATGACCTTCGTCTTGTGACAGATTGCCAGCTTCTGTTTCAGACGATGTTTTTTGTTTTTGTTTTTGTTTGCTTTTGCTGAGAGTTTTGTTTTTGTTTTTTGTTTATTTTTTTGAGATGGAGTCTGCTCTGTCATCCAGGCTGGAGTGCTGTGGCACAGTCTCCACCTCCCAGTTGCAAGCGATTTTTGTGTTGTCTCAGCCTCCTGAGTAGCTAGGGTTACAGGCGTGCACCACCATGCCCGGCTAATTTCTGTATTTTTAGTGGAGACAGGGTTTCGCCATGTTGGCCAGACTGGTCTCAAACTCCTGATCCACCTACCTTGGCCTCCCAAAGTGCTGGGATTACAGGCATGAGCCACCGTGCCTGGCCTTTGCTAAGAGTATTGAAGTACTTGAAAATACTTGAAGTGAATGAGGCCTGTTTTTCAAATAAAAAAATCTATGTTCCTCCAAACATAAAATTGAATCTCTTGAGATTAACTTCCCAATGTGTCCCTGTACTTGGGAGCAGTAATGATTCTCTTTCACTCTTGGTCTCCCCATGAATATTTGCCTCCTGTCTATGCAAACCACTGGGAATAGCACTTTCCCTAGGGGGTCAGTCAGTCTGTAGTATTGGGTATCTTGTTAGTTAAAGAGAGGAATCTGGGACCCAGATCCCAGGGATGAGTTGTTTGGCATCAGCAGGTATGCTGTTTTATCTCTGAGGGATTCCTGGGCTGGCCTCAGTGTTTATACTTTGTGCCTTCTCCTTTGATGCCCCAGTGTATTCTCTTGGCCCCTCTTTTTCTCACTCTTTACCTACCTACTTACCTGTCATCTGTCTGCAGCCCCCAGCTTGCCTAGTTTAGCTTCAAGTTCACTTGCCCTACAAATCTCTCTTTCTTTTTTTTGAGATGGAGTCTTGCTCTGTTACCCAGGCTACAGTGCAGTGGCGAGATCTCAGCTCACTGCATCCTCCACCTCCCAGGCTCAGGTGATTCTCCTGCCTCAGCCTCCTGAGTAGCTGGGACTACAGGCGCCCACCACCACACTTGGCTAATTTTTGTGTTTTTAGTAGAGACGGGGTTTCACCATGTTAGCCAAGCTAATCTTGAACTTCTGACCTCAGGTGATCTGCCTGTCTCGGCCTCTCAAAGTGCTGGGATTACAGGTGTGAGCCACTGTGCCTGGCCCCTACAAATCTCTTTATGCAGCTTTACGTTCTGGAGAAGAGAAGTGGCTGCTTTTTCCCTTTTTGTTTTAATGGTCACTTTCTGCTACCTGCTGAATAAAGATGATCCATGCTAAAAGGGTGACAGGAAGAACCTGGTGTACCTATAAGTAGTACCCGAGGAGTGCAGTAAGTATGGCAGATGCAATCTGGGTGGCAGACAGAGAAGGGATATGGGAGCTCTGGGGTGCATGAGAGAGGCCCTCAGTGTGGTGTGGTGTGGCTCTCCTGTCTGGTCTTGTTACAGAGGAGCAGCTGAGGAATAAACCAACCGCAATAGGAGTTTGAGGATGGGAACAAGGTGCATTGTGGAAGAGACTTTGATTTTGGAAAGTTCTGATCCAGACTCAGCCACTTGTTGGTGACCTTAGACATGTAACTTTGCCTATCTGAGGCTTCCTTTTCTTATCTGTAACATGTATAGGTGTCTTCCCTGCAGGCTTATTTTGAGGATGAGAAAAAATAAACCATATAAACCCAGCTAAGGACCTGACACGTGGCAGATACTCAACAATGGCTAGATGCTTTTATTACTAATAACTTGAACTGGAAGATTTGTTATTTAAGCAACATTTTTATGTAGTACCATTTGCTAAGCACTATTAAAATTAGGAATGCAGAGAAATAGTCTGTGCACTCAGGAGCTTCACGTTCTGTTGGGGAGATGGCTGGGGTTCTCTGCACAGAAGTTGGAGCTGCCTACTTACGAGGGAGGCATGCCCAGGTGCTCTGGGGGCACAGAGCAAGACCCACTGCAGAACCTGAGGCAGCATCCGCTCTTATGCAAAAGCTGTGTAGGTCTTGGAAAGGTCGACATTAAAGTGAGATTTGGTGTGGGGAGGAGGGGAATAATGTAGCAGGCAGGCAAGAGGGGTGTGAAAGGCTCATAGCTGTGTTGGGACTGGGTGGCATCTTTCCCCATCCCTTGTGTAAGGTGTGTGCACACGTGTGTGACGGTGAGAGAGAAGTCTTGAGGAATAGAATCCAGGGGGCGCTCCTAGGACCTGCAGGAGTATCTCCAAGACTCTATGAGGATTCCTTCTTTCTGTGACATGCTGCTGTACCATAGATCAGTCTGGCCCTTAGTGAGCCTGTGGGCACCTCTCATCTGTCTCTGGTTCCTCTTGCCTTCTTCCTGCTCCAAGCCTTTTAACTTCTCCCAGCTCTTCCCCTAACTTAATGTTTATAGAGCAGTTTTGGAGGCGGTGGTAGTAGGGGAGGCACAGATGGCAATGCCATGTGTCTTTGCAGCTGCTGTCAGTCACATCCGTTAGCTTAAATCATAAAGCAGTGACAGCCCCATAACTGCCACCTGACACCTTTTTTCTGGCACTTGCACATATCCCAACACAACAGTCTTTACTTTCAGTATAATGTGGTAGTTAAGAGCATGGCGGCGGGCACACCTGTAATCCCAGCACTCTGGGAAGCCAAGGTGGGCGGATCACAAGGTCAGGAGATCGAGACCATCCTGGCTAATACAGTGAAACCCTGTCTATACTAAAAAATACAAGAAATTAGCGGGGCATAGTGGTGGGTGCCTGTAGTCCCAGCTACGCGGGAGGCTGAGGCAGGAGAACGGTGTGAACCCGGGAGGTGGAGCTTGCAGTAAGCAGAGATGGTGCCACTGCACTCCAGCACTCCAGCCTGGGTGACAGAGCAAAACTCTGTCTCAAAAAAAAAAAAAAAAAAAAAAAAAAGCATGGCTTTGGTGTCACACAGAGCTTTGCTACTTGCTAATGGTGAATTTGGGCCGGGTGTTTAACTTCTCTGAGCCCCAGTTTTCTGATCTGTGAAATGGGAATAAAATAAAAGTATCTAGCCCATAAGGTTGCTGTTAGTCTTAAGTGATGCAATCTATGGAAAGCTGTTTACACAGTACCTGGCATGTAGTGAATATTTATTAAATGTTATTCAGTTGCTATTATTCCTCACCACCCCAGAAGCTGCAAGCTGCAGCTGTGTGTGTGTGTGTGTGTGTGTGTGTGTGTGTGTGTGTGTGTGTGTGTGTGTTTTCGCTTTCGTGTGTGTGTTCTTTGGGCCACCAGTGCAGGTCCTGATTGTGGCAAGACTTGACCTCATTTCCTTCCAGCATTGTTCTTCCCTAGCACTCTTAAGTGTGTGTCTGGAGCCAGGCATGCTGTCCCTCTTATAGGACTGTGCCGTACCCACCATGGGTACATTTACAGTCTACCTAGAGGACCTCCCTTCCTGCACAGTTTTCTTTTTCAGTGAATTGTTTCATAGATTTCCTTTCTGTCCTGTAACAATATCTTCATCTGTCTCAAGGGCTTCTAGGAGGACTTGGGGTTTGGGCAGTATGTTAAGTCCAGAGCTTAATGCCTGCGGTTCAGCTTGGCTTCCCTCTCCTTTCAAGTGAGCCTTCCCAGCTTCTGCCAACAGCACCCTTTTTTCCCTAGTCACTCATATGCCAAACCAGTCACAGCCCCCACTGTGCCCTTTGTGGGGCCCTCTGTGGTGATCTCTCTGTATTTCCATGGCCACCTTCTGTCTAGCATTTCCTGGTGCCTGCAACCACCTACCACAAGAGCTTGACTGGCCGTTCCACTTCCCACTGCTCCCCATCTGCACCACCCCCAGAGGCCCACACACCACAGCCAGCCTTCTGCTGAATGCGGCCTTCGTGGTGTCATCTTCCCTTTTAAGAGCCCTCCACACTCCTTGCCCCTTCCACTGATCCAAATCCTAACCAGCTTTCAAGGTGCAGCCAAGATCCTGCCTGCTTCTGGTTCTGTTGAAGGAGCATTAGCTTGGATTTGGGAGGCCCCTGGCTCTAGCCATTTCTTTTCTGTGTGACCTTTTGCTTCCTGAGGCAGGTCCTTATCCCATCAAGCTTGCCGACCCCCTCTGGGAATGGTTCACAGATAATAAGAGAACCAAACCAGTTAGCTGTTTGGTGAGATCAGGTCTGTGGGGTCTGAGGCTTATATTGGTGTTTGGGTCTTAACATTTATTTTCTAATGTTAGTTTTAATTAATTAATTAATTAATTAATTAGGGAGAGTTTAATGAGGTGTTGGGATTGTTTAAAGGCCTAGCGAATGCCTGGTGAGAGTGATCCTTGCTAAGAATCATAAATGAGTAATGCTTTCACTGTGCTTCAATAAATGATGAGCTGTCAAAACAGAGTGAAGAATTTAGTTTGCATCTTAATGAGCAGATACTCTCTTCCTTAAAACAAAAATAAAAACAAAAAACCCTGAGGTCAGGAAAAAATCTGCATCTAAATGTGAAGAAAATGATTTAGAATGGCCAAATGAATAAGTATTTCTTAGCTGTTGGTAATGAATTGTCCAAGGTCATTGCTTGTTCCCCTGCCCTGGAGACTTGTTACAACTGAAAGGACATTTGTAGATATTACTTTGTAATAGGAAAAAAGTTGAAGATTTGTGGTTGCCTAGGGTTAGGGGTACAATGTAAACAGAGGGATTAAGTGGGGAATAACAGGTCAGCTTTGGTATGAGGTGCTTTGCCTTAGAATATTCCTTTCGGGATGATGAAAATGAGCTAAAATTGATTGTGGTGATGATTGTACAACTCTGAATATACTGAATACCATTTCAATACTTTATATTGTTAAACATTATATTAAATACTTTGGTGAATTATATGGTTGGTAAATTGCATCTTTTTTTTTTTTTTTTTTTTAAAGAGACAATGTTGGGCCGGGCGCGGTGGCTCATGCCTGTAATCCCAGCACTTTGGGAGGCCGAGACGGGCGGATCACGAGGTCAGGAGATCGAGACCATCCTGGCTAACACGGTGAAACCCTGTCTCTACTAAAAAATACAAAAAACTAGCCGGGCGTGGTGGCGGGCGCCTATAGTCCCAGCTACTCGGGAGGCTGAGGCAGGAGAATGGCGTGAACCCGGGAGGCGGAGCTTGCAGTGAGCTGAGATCCGGCCACTGCACTCCAGCCTGGGCGACAGAGCGAGACTCCGTCTCAAAAAAAAAAAAAAAAAAAGAGACAATGTTTCCCTCTGTCACCCAGGCTGGAGTGCAGTAACATGATCATAGGTCACTGGAACCTTCAACACCTGGGCTCAAGGGATCCTCCCACCTCAGCCTCCTGAGTAGCTGAGTCTACAGGCACATGTCATTGTCCCTAAGTTTTTTTTTTTTGGTAGGGACAGGGTTTCACTATGTTGCCCAGGCTAGTCTCAAACTCATGGCCTCAAGCAATCCCCACTCCTCCACCACCTCACCCTCCCAAAGTACTGGGATTACAGGCAAAGTGTAAATCGCCATGCCCAGCCAATTATACCTTTTTTTTCCTTTCTTTTTTTGGAGACAAGATCTTGCTCCGTTGCCCAGACTGTAATGCAGTGGTGTGATCTCAGCTCACTCCAGCCGCAACCTTCCTACCTTAGCCCTCCAAGTAGCTGGAACTACAGGTACACACACCACGCCCAGGTAGTTTTGTTCATTTTTTGTAGAAACAAGGTCTCACTATGTTACCCAGGCTGATCTCGACCTCCTGGGCTCAAGAGATCCTCCCGCCCTCGGCCTCCCAAAATGTTGGGATTACAGACGTTAGCCACTGTGTCTGACCTCAGTTGTATCTTAATAACTTTTTTTTTTTTGAGACAGTCTTACCTCATCGCCCAGGCTGGAGTGCAATGGCGTGATCTCAGCTAACTGCAATCTCTGCCTCCTGGGTTCAAGCAATTCTCCTGCCTCAGCCTCCCCAGTAGCTGGGATTACAAGCGTGTGCCACCATGCCCAGCTAAATTTTTTTGTATTTTTAGTAGAGACGGGGTTTCACCATATTGGCCAGGCTGGTCTCGAACTCCAGACCTCAGGTGATCTTCCTGCCTTGGCCTCCCAAAATGCTGGGATTACAGGAATGAGCCACCATGCCCGTCCTTAAAGCTTTTACAAAGACAGAGTTTAAAGTTCAAAAGTACTAAGCCTGGTGTCAGAACTGATACTGAGTTCTGGCGTTACCATCTATTTAGTTCTGTGAACCTGGGTTTATTATTTAAACCCTTAGCACTTCATTGGCTGTATCTGTAAAGTGGGGATGAAAATACCATACAGATTGTTGTCAAGATGAGCGACATAGGACATTGAAAGTGGACATAGTAAGCTCCAATGACATTTTTATGTATTTAATTTAGGCATATATCATTGTGGATAATAGATGCTTAGTCTGAAATGCTTTGTGGAGTTTCCAAGTAGCCCTCTGAAATGAATACAGGTTGAGTATTTCTAATCTGAAAATCCAAAATCCCTTCCTTTTGAGTGTCATGTTTGGATTAAGAATATTCAACCTGTATGTTTTAGGGCTGAGAACTGATTTGCATAATGCGTAAACAGCAGAATACTGAAAGTCCAGGTACCTATTTGGGTTTGTGTATGTGGTTTGTTACCTTGAGACCAGACGTTGCAAGATAGCCTCTTACTGCATGTCTGCCTCCCTGGCTTCAGATGCTGTTCTCTTGGTTTGTTGTCAGAGTAATTGTTGCTTGTAACTGCCAAAAGTACATAGCTAGTGGAATAGAGCTGTGGTCAGCAGCAAAGCTGCCTCCTGTCATGCTTTCAGAAGCATGGGGAATGAGCCTGCTAGGCAGGCCTGCTTGGAGGGAGCCAAGCCCTCTGGCCAGGAGTGGGGTACCAGCAGCCCTGGGAATCAGCTTCAGGAAACAAATCCTGTTTTGGTTTTTAGCTTCCTACGGCTGGATAGTGGATGGATCCATTCAGTCTTTAGTCTGTATTCTCAGTGAGAAGACTCCAAATTAAAAGTCTGACCTTGACTATGCCCCTACTCTTATTAGTGAGACCAGAATGTATTTCCGGAAGCCAGCTAAGGGAAGAATGTGACAATAGTTCAGTGATACTTGGCACTAATACACTTAGGTAGGAATTTTTAATAGAGCAATTTCTTTAACTTCACAAGAGCTGTGCATAGGATTGAGGAATATTATCAGGATCAAGAATTATTGTCTCTATATGTTTTTATGTGTCCGTTCTTTCAGGGGACTTACTGACAATTTACTGTCAGGAATTATATGCTAGGAGTTGAGGTAAAAATCCATAAAGGTACAGCCTCAGCCCTCAGTTTGTATCATTGGTTGGCAAGACAGACAAGGTAAGAGACTCTTGCAGTTCAGCGTGAAAAGTGCTATGCTTGGCCGGATGTGGTGGCTCACGCCTGTACTCCCAGCACTTTGGGAGGCCGAGGAGGGCAGATTACTGGAGGTAAGGAGTTTGAGACCAATCTAGCCAACATGGCGAAACCCCGTCTCTACTTAAAAAAAAAAAAGAAAAAAAAAATTAACCAGATGTGATGGTGGGCACCTGTAATCCCAGCTACTAAGGAGGCTCAGGAATGAGAATCTCTTGAACCTGGGAAGCAGAAGTTGCAGTGAGCCGAGATCGTGCCACCGAACTCCTGCATGGGTGACAGAGGGAGACTCTGTCTTTTAAAAAAAAAAAAAAAAGGATAAGTGCTGTTCTGGAGGCATATACAGAGTGTGGTTTGGGTATCCAGCAAAGGGGCACCTCAGTGTTCTGATGGAGAGAGTTTGGACCACAGAAAGCCTCACAGGACCTGAACTGTGTGGACAGTGGATTGGACAGTGAGTTGGATGGACAGGAGTGGAGACAGTGGGTTGGGTGGTCCCAGTGCATGCAGTAGGTGCCAGTTGGAGGCAGTGTGACTGGCAGTCGGGAGCATGCGAGCTAGGAAATGATGGTGGCTCAAAGTCAGAGTGACCACAGGGATGAATAGACATGGGTGATTTGGAGCTATTAAGAAAGCAGAGCACAGGGTGTGAGAGGTAGGGAGTAGGTAAGAGTGACTCCCAGGTTTCTGGTGTGGCCAGCTGGGTGGCTGGTCCTGAACCAGAGCTCAGAGGAGCAGATTTGGCAAGGGGTGGTTATGAGCTGATTTTAAATGTCAATTTGAAGGATCTGAGGGACATATTCTGGTGCAGGTGGCCAGGAGGATGTTGAGGTGTCCACGCCTGGAGCTCTGAAGGCAGATCTCGAGTGAAATACCACTTGGGGGTCATCAGCCTATACTGTTGAAACACCTTTGAGTGGGAGAGCTCATCCAGGGAACACAGGGTTTGTGAGGAAGTAAGAGGACCCTGCCCGGAAAGGAGACTTGACCAAGAGGAGTCCAAGAAAGTGAATGTTGGCCTGTATTAGGATTCCCTAGAGGGACAGAACTAATAGGAGATATATGTATATGTCTCCTATATATATCTGGAGTTTGTTAAGTATTAACTTACATGATCACAAGGTCCCACAATAGGCTATCTGCAAGTTTGAGGAGCAAGGAGAGCCAGTCAGAGTCTCAAAACTGAAGAACTTGGAATCAGATGTTTCAGGGCATGAGGCATCCAGCATGGGAGAAAGATGCAGGCTGGGAGGATAGGCCAGTCTCGCCTTTTCACCTTTTTTGTGCCTGCTTTATATTCACTGGTAGCTAATTAGATCATGGTCACCAGATTAAAAGTGGGTCTGCCTTTCCCAGCCCACTGACTCAAATGTTAATTTCCTTTGGCAATACCTTCACAACCACACCCAGGATCAATATTTTGTATCTTAAATTCAATCAAGTTGACACTCAGTATTAACCATCACAAGTCCACCCCTTGTCAACTTGAACCCATACACATCTCCTGAGATCATACATAATCTTCAAATAAAGACAATAATAAGGTCATAATTACGCCTAACATAATACAACTATCCTTCATACAACTGGAAACTCAACAATCTCCAACCCAAATACCATTACAGAAAGTTAACAATACTTAAATGCTAATATGAAGTCAATAAATCTTATGTCACATGATAAAGGAAAAGGAAATAAATGTATATATGCACAAACATGTTTTTAACAAAAGGAGGAGGAAATACTCATGACAGTTACCATTCTCATTTCTGCAGTTGGTCACGTAGTCGTAGCTGGTATTGATGACTACCTTCTTCTACTACTTATTCTGTATTCCTTTTGCCTTCAGCAAACACCTCAGCAGGTTGTGGTTTTTTCCATAGTGGAGTTAACCAAACCTTTATTCCTGAGTGGTCTGGACCGTTTGTAGTCCTGCCTGGATTGGGCTGTTGTAGTTTCCCATTGACCTTAATCATAGGGCATGGTAATACTAAGAGACACCCTAATGGATCTCCTGTATTCCATGCATACTCTTCCTTACCTCCATTATGGAGAGTAGACTGATTTCATTTTGATAGTCCAGGTCAGTCAGCTGGGCCAACACTGTAACTCCCTTCTTAGCCTATTGACTTAAAGGTAGGGGGAGCCCAAAGTGTCCAGTTAGCAATTTCAACTTCCAGTTTAATGGAATTGTTGTGTCTCCTGGTGGCGGCGTTCCTCCCTCTGGAACTAAGACCTCTAGACCAGCAGAACATAATGTCGTGGGAACAGGAAGCAAAAATTTTGCTAGTGGATCACTAGGGGTGATGGTGAGTGGTGCCACTTCCACTTCTAACCTTTAATTCCTGGACCCGTGAATCCTGGCTATGGGATAAAGAATACCATATATTGAAAGCTGATTCTGAGCATACATGGCCTTCTAGAGAACTTTGCCCCAGCCCTGCAAATTATTGTCACCTAGTTGGCATTGTAATTGTGACTTCGAAAGACCATTACACCATTCTGTCAATCCAGCTGCTTCAGGATGATGGGGAACATGGTAAGACCAGTGAATTCCATGAGTATGAACCCACTGCTGCACTTCTTTAGCTGCAAAGTGAGTGCCTTGGTCAGAGGCAATGCTGTGTGAAATACCATGATGGTGGATAAGGCATACTGTGAGTCCACGGGTGGTAGTCTTGGCAGAAGCATTGTGTGCAGGATAGGCAAACCCATATCCAGCGTGTATATTCCAGTGAAGACAACAAGCCTTTGCCCTTTCAATGACAGAAGAGGTCCAGTATAATCAACCGGCCACCGGGTAGCTGGCTGATTGCCCTGAGGAATAGTGCCATATTGAGGGCTCAGTGTTGGTCTCTGCTGCTGGAAAATTGGGCCAGTGGCCATAGCCAGGTCAGCCTTGGTGAGTGGAAGTCCATGTTGCTGAGCCCAGGCGTAACCTCCATCCCTGCCACCCTGGCCACTTTTGTTTATGGACCCATTGGGTGATGACAGGGGTGACTGGGGAAAGAGGCTGAGTGGTGTCCACAGAACGAGTCATCGTATCCACTTGATTATTAAAATGCTCCTCTCCTGAGGTCACCCATTGGTGAGTACTCACATGAAGATACAAATATCTTCACAGTTTTTGACCACTCAGAGAGGACCATCCACATACCTCTTCCCCAAATTTCTTTGTCACCAATTTTCCGATCATGCTTCTTCCAAGTCCTTGAACATCCAGCCAGACCATTGGCTACAGCCTATGAATCAGTATATAATCGGACATCTGGCCATTTCTCTTTCCATGCAAAGTGCACAACCAGGTGCACTGCTCAAAGTTCTGTCCACTGGGAAGGTTTCCCTTCACTGTTGTCCTTCAGGGATGTCCTAGAAAGGGTCTGTAGTGCTGCAGCTGTCCACTTGCGGTGGTGCCTGCATATCGTGCAGAACCATCTGTGAACCAGGCCCTAGTCTTCTCTTCCTGTCAGCTGATCATAGGGAACTCCCCATGAGGTCATTGGTGCAGGCTGGGGAGAAGGCAGGGTGGCAGGAGTGGAGACCATGGGTATTTGAGCCACTTCCTCATGTAACTTGTGCCTTCAGGACCTGCTCAAGCCCAATCACATATATACCACTTCCATCTGATGATGGAATGCTGCTGTGCATGACCCACTTTATGGCTAGATGGGTCAGAAAGTACCCAATTCATGATGGGCAGTTCAGGTCGCATGGTGACTTGACTCATAGTCAAACATTCAGTTTCTACCAAAGCCCAGTAACAGGCCAAGGGCTGTCTTTCAAAAGGAGAGTTGTTATCTGCAGAAGGTGGCAAGGCCTTGCTCCAAAGTCCTGGAGGCCTCCACTGTGATTCACCTATGGGGGCCTGCCAAAGGTTCCAAACAGCATCCCTATCTGCCATTGACACCTCAAGCACTATTGGATCAGCTGGGTTTTATGGCCCAAGTGGCAGAGCAGCTTGCACAGCAGCCTGGACTTGTTGCAGAGCCATCTGCTTTTCTGGACCCCACTCAAAACTTCCAGCCTTTTGGGTCACTCAATAAATAGGCTGGGTGGAGTAACACACTCAAATGAGGAATATGTTTCCTCCAAAATCCAAATAGGCCCACTAGGCATTGTTCCTCTTTCTTGGTTGTAGGAGGGGCCAAATGTAGCAACTTATCCTTCATCTTAGAAGGACTATCTCGACAGGCCCCACACCTAAAAATTTTACTGAGGTAGAAATTCCCTAAATTTTAGTTGGATTTATTTCCCATCCTCTGGCATGAAAATGGCTCACCAATGAGTCCACTGTGTTTGCTGCTTCTTGGATAATGTCATCAATGTAGTGGACCAGTGTGATACCTTGTGGAAGCAAAAAGCGATCAAGGTCTCTTTGAATAAGATTATGACACAAAGCTGGAGAGATGATATGCCCCTGAGGTAGGACAGTGAAGGTATATTGTTGGTCTTGCCAGCTGAAGGCAAGTTGCTTCTGGTGGGCCTTACGGACAGGAGTGGAGAAAAAGACATTTGCCAAGTCAATGGCTGCTTACCAGGGACCAGGAGATGTGTTAATTTGCTCAAGCAATGAAACCACATATGGTACTGCAGCTGCAACTGGAATCACCTCTTGGTTAGGCTTATGAGAATCCACTGTCATTCTCCAAGATCCATCTGTCTTCTGCACAGCCCAAATAGGAGGGTTGAATGGGGATGTGGGAATCACCACCCCTGCATCTTTCAGGTCCTCGATGGTGGCGTTAATCTCTGCAGTCCCTCCAGGGATGCAATATTGTTTTCGATTTACTATTTTTCTAGGTAGAGGTAGCTCTAACGGCTTCTGTTAAGCCTTTCCCACCATAATAGCCCTCACCCTACCAGTCAGGGAGCCAGTGTGGGGGTTCTGCCAGCTGCTAAGTATGTCTATGCCAATTATACATTCTGGCACTGGGAAAATAACAGCATGATTCTGGGGACCCACTGGACCCACCGTAAGTCAGACCTGAGCTAAAACTCCATTAATTTCCTGACCTCCATAAGCCTCTACTTTAACTGGAAGACCACAGTGACACTTTGGGTACCCTGGAATCATCAGCTCAGAACCAGTGTCCGTTAGTCCCTGAAATGTCTGATCATTTCCCTGTCCCTAGTGCACACTTACCCTGGTAAAGAGGTCTCCTTGGGGAAGGATGAGAAAGTCACTGAGTCGGTAATGTAGTGGGGTCCTTCCTCAAGGGGACCCGGCCTCCCCTTCCTTCAAGGGGTTCTGGGTCTGTAAACTGGCTCAAGTCTGGAAATTTATTGAGGGGCCATGATTCTCTGTTTTTATAATTCAAACTAGTCTTTTGTCCATTTGACCTGGAAGTTTTCTGTATAGAGTCATTGAACTCCTTGCCTTTCATGAGCGATGAATCAGAAGTGTCAAATGCATTTGTTTTGCATAACTTTCTAAACAGTTCATGCCAAGGACTATCAGTGTTCTCTACTTCCATTAGCAGTAGAGTCCTTAGCATTTTTGGGTCTAATCATATTAAGCAGCCAACTCCCGAAACCCCACTAAGAATGAAAGAACGCCATCCTTGATACTCTGTCTTCTAGAACCACTCCTGGTACCAAAATCTGTATTAGGGTTCCTAGATGGACAGAACTAACAGGATATATGTATGCATGTGTATATATGTAAAGGGAAGTTTATTACATATTAAATTACATGATCACAAGGTCCCACAATAGGCTATCTGCAAGCTTGAGGATCAAGGAGAGCCAGTCGAAGTCTCAAAACTGAAGAACTTGGAGTCTGATGTTTGAGGCCAGGAAACATCCAGCACAGCAGAACGATGTAGGCTGGGAAGCTAGGCCAGTCTCACCTTTTCATGTTTTTCTGCCTGCTGTATATTCACTGGTAGCTGATTAGATTGTGCCCACCAGATTAAGGCTGGGTCTGCCTTTCCCAGCCCACTGACTCAAATGTTCTGCAAGATCAGTATTTTGCATCCTTTAATGAAGTTGACACTCAGTATTAACCATCACATGGCCATTCTGCCTGGAACTAATTTCTGTTCATTTTCAGGTCTCTATAAATGACACTTCCTGAGTGCAGCAGTCTTGTTTGACCCTTTCTGAATGTAGTTCAGTGTTTCAAAGTGTTCCCATTGTACCCTGTATTTCCTCTAACATAGCATGTTTCTATCAAGGCTGTCAGACTCCTGTGTTCTCTGGGGACTTAGGTGCTGTGTGTTGTGTTCATTCCTGTGTTTGCTGTGTGTGGAAGAGAGCAGGTGCATAAGAGATGATCATTCAGTAAATAAAAGAGCATGTGAACTCAAGGAGAGGAGCAGTGCCCAGGAGGAGGAGGCATGGTCGGCAGCGGGAGGCAGGTTGTATTGTGGTTGAGAGTACAACCCTCGTCAGATGAACCCTTGTCAAGTAAAGCCTTTTGGGTAAAGGCTTGAGACCCACTTCTCTTTACCTGGCTTGGTCTCATTTTCCCCATCTCTAAAATGAAACAATAATAGTAGTTAACTAAGCTCTGAGGAATAAATGAGATGATGTGTAGAGATAGAATCTTTTGTAGGTTTCTAGTACTTATAGCACCCATTACTCAGTATTTAGTCAGTATTCTAGTTATTTTTTGTCATCTGAATTTCATGAGGGCAAAAGTCAATCTTTTTTTTTTTTTAAGATAGGGTCTCACTTTGTCGCCCAGGCTGGAGTACAGTGGCACAATCATGGCTCCCTGCAGCCTCAACTTTCAACCAATCCTTCCATGTCAGCCTCCTGAGTAGCTGGGATAAGTGTGTGCCACCATGCCTGGCTAATAAAAGTCAATTCTTATTCATCATCTTATTACTTATTTTTTGGAGACAGAGTCTTACTCTGTCACCCACACTGGAGTGCAGTGGCATAATCTCAGCTCACTGCAGCCTCCACCTCCTCAGGTTCAAGGTGATCCTCCTACTTCAGCCTCCTGAGTAGCTGGGACTATAGGTGCATGCCACCATGCCCTGCTAATTTTTATATTTTTTATAGAAACAAGGCTTCGCCATGTTGCCCAAGCTGGTCTTGAACTCTTGGGCTCAAGTGAGCCCTTGCCTTGGGCCTCCCAGAGTGCTGGGATTATAGACATGAGCCACTGTGCCTGGCCTTATTCATCATTTTATCCTTAGTGTTTGGTACTTAACATGTTCAGGAGCTATTTGTTGAAATGAATTGGTATATATTAGAGATGGGTCATTTTGCAACTCTGAGTAACCAGATACACAACTTAAGTATTGACTCAGGCCCACTGGAGCCCTGTGATTTTGGGCCACTCCTCCCTCAGAAACATAGTTCTGAGAAGAGATCAGGTTGGCAACTTTTTTGATGCTGTACCAGCTGTGTGATACGGGTTCCAGTAGGTGTGTCTCCTTTGGGCCATAAACTTGCTAAAGAATGGGTGGCAGTTCTCAAATTCTCATCTCTTGTCTGGCCTAGACATTGCCAGAATGGGAGTGCTTGTGGCTCAGCATGGGCGAGGTTCTTAGATGATGTGAGGGTAGTCGCAGCTGTGGATTCTGGGAATTGCTGATACTGACAGTGGGATCCAGAACAGATGTAGCCAGTTTCCTTTGATCTGTAGGGGAAAACTTGCGGAAACTGGAATACTTATTTTTCATGTCTTCATCTTTTTTTAAAAATTAAAATAAACAAATAAAAAGTAGCCTTAACATTGGAGTAAATGTTGAAATAAGGAATTAACAGTGGCCGGGCAGGGTGGCTCATACCTGTAATCCCAGCACTTTGGGAGGCTAAGGCAGAAGGATCACTTGAGGCTGTCATGCTTCTGTTCTGTTTTTTTTTTTTTGAAATGGAATCTCGCTCTGTCACCCAGGCTGAAGTGCAGTGGCATGCTCTCGGCTCACTACAACCTCCGTCTCCCAGGTTCAAGCAATTCTTCTGCCTCAGCCTCCCGAGTAGCTGGGATTACAGGTGTATGCCACCACACCCGTCTAATTTTTGTAATTTTAGTAGAGATGGGGTTTCACCATATTGGCCAGGCTGGTCTCGAACTCCTGACCTCAAGTTATCCACCTGCCTTGGTCTCCCAAAGTGCTGGGATTACAGGCGTGAGCCACTGTGCCCAGCCCATGCTTCTGTTCTAATTGAATTTAAGCCCCACTGAGATATTCTAGTTTAGAAAACCTGGACGTGCTGTGATCCTGGTGCCAGCGGTTTTTGCCTTTCCTTTGTGCCACAATGGCAAGCTTTGTTCAGATTCAAATGGAGTAGCAAGAGGTGCTATACAAAGCACGTAGACCATTTTTAACTAATGCATTTGTTGAAAATTTGCGTAATTTTCGGAGTTAGTTTTTAAAGAAAAGTCTGTCAGCCTAACCAGTAGAACCAGTTCTGCTTGAGTATTAAAGAACTATACCTTTTCTGCCTTTTTGCTGCACGTTGAACATGATAGTTTATGGAATCAGTGAGGAATGTTACCTCATGTTTCATAGCTGCAGAAGTAAGGTTGTCAACATCTGCTAACTAGGCAGTTGGTAGGGAGTGTCAGAGGTCAAGGCACAGAGGCTTAAGGGCAACTCTGGGCCCTTCTCTAAAACTGGTTTATGGTTTAAGAAGCTCCCAGCACCCCAAAGAACAGGGTTAGTACACAGGCAGCTCTCACTGGATGCTGGTTGAATTGGCTGTTAGATCCTGTGATGTGCTGGGCCTTTCCACTGCTCTCTCTGAACAGGCTTCACGAGTTATAGTCTTTCCATTAAGCGTTAGAGGAATCCTCCCTTTTCCAGTATATTGCAATATGAGTAGAGCATTTGGTGATGCCATCCATATTAGTGGCTAAGCCTAGCTATTGTTTCTTTTCTATTCTTTTTTTTTTTTTTTTTTTGAGACAGGGTCTTGCTCTGTCACCCAGGCTGGAGCGCAGTGGTGCAATCATGGCTCACTGCAGCCTTGACCTCCCAGGCTGAGGTGATTCTCCCACCCCAGCCTTCTGAGTAGCTGGGACTACAGGCGCATGCCACCATGCCTGGCTAATTTAAAAAAATAATAATAAAAATTTGTGGAAATGGGGTTTGGCCGTGTTGCCCAGGCTGGTCTCGAATTCTTAAGCTCAAGTAATCAGGTCGATCCACCTCAGCCTCCGACAGTGCTAGGATTACAGGCATAAGCTACTGCACCTGGCCAAGATTATATACTCTTGAAAGGAAGCAAGAATTGCTCAGGCATACATACCAGTGTTATTCATGGTTAGAGCCTTTCCTGGAGTCCCACTGAACTCTCGAGTCGGTTGGGATGAAAATTAGAGACTCATGCCTCAGAGGACCCAGTGGAGTGAGTCCTAAGAGGTAACTCTTTCAGTAGGCGTTGAGGAGCCTCAAGGTTCTTCTCCATGCAACTGGCCAGTGTCACTTAGGTTGGGTGTAGGTGTCTTTTGTTCTTTTCCCTTTAGCTTCCTTTGGCCTCTCTATAACTCTCATTCGAGGCTTTCCCTGGTCACTTTGTGTTGCTCACTTTGACCTGGTTTCAGGTGGATCTAGCAGGTACTTCACTGATCATTCTGCCTTGTTCTTCCTTTTTCGTTTCATTCCTTCTTTCCACATGACAGTGTGGCATCGAATAAGAACGCAGACTGGGCCAGGATACCTGGGTTTGACTTTCACCTGTGCCACATACTAGCAGGGTGTCTTCATCTATAAAATGGAGACAATCATGGGTATAATAACTCTATCGCAGAGGTTTGCTGTGAGGATCAAATGAGTTAATAAATAAATATAAAGCTTTTTAGACAGTAGCTGGCACTTACAGCCCGAGAAATGTTTGTTGTTGTTCGCTTCTCAACCTCAGTAAGGGCTGGCCCAGTACCCACTTTGGAAAAAGGAACAGTAGACTTTGACATTCACAGATTGGACATCCGTGATTTCTACAGTACGCAAGTGACTCTTGGTCACAGTGTAGTAATTTGTAATGCTACTAAGGAAGAGATTATATTTACTCATTCAGTTATAAAGGTTGGACAGCCTTTAATCACTCGTCCAACAAATTTGCCAACGAAGACAACAGTTTATACACATTCAGAATATAGCATGGTTAGGAGTAGGATGCACATAGGGGAATTCAAGGGGAACCCACTCCAAGATCCACATGTAGGACTCAGCACATCCATATGCAGGTGCTCCTGTACCTTGTTGGTATCCACCTCTCCTCTCCTTCATTCAACTATGTTCATTCTCCTGGGATCAACAAGCAAAGAATGGTACATCTGTTTTCTCCTAAGAATATTGAAATATATTAGCTCCATATTTGTCAGTTCTTTCTTTGTTTTTCTTGTGGAGTTCAAAAAGCGATTGTGAAATATAGGGATGAAGAGACTATAGACATTGCCAGTGAATACTCTCTATTCCGTCCTTCCTACCCACCCGAACAGGTAACTTCTGAAAACCAAATTCAAAGAAAAACTCCAATTAAATATATTTTTGAGGAGAGGATTTCTTTATGATTCTTATTTGTATACCCTGATTTTTTGGAGTCCTCTAGGTTATTTCTTTTCTTGGGACTGGTATGGATTTTTGTTTGCGAGGGGAAGCAGTTGATAGTGGTGATGATGGTATTTGTTTTTTTCCTGAGTTGATTTATCTGTAAGAATTGCATAGTGTATATTTATAATTTTTTGAAGTATTAATCAGAGAAGGATTAGATACTTGTGATGGTTTTTTTTTTTTGTTTTTTTGTTTTGTTTTTTTTTTTGAGACGAAGTCTCGCTCTGTCACCAAGGCTGGAGTGCAGTTTTGTGATCTCGGCTCACTGCAGGCTCCACCTCCCGGGTTCACGCCATTCTCCTGCTTCAGCCTCCAGAGTAACTCGGACTACAGGCACCCGCCACCACACCTGGCTAATTTTTTGTATTTTTAGTAGAGACGGGGTTTCACCATGTTAGCCAGGATGGTCTCGATCTCCTGACTTCGTGATCTGCTTGCCTCGCCCTCCCAAAGTGCTGGGATTACAGGCGTGAGCCACCGCGCCTGGCCTGATACTCTTGATGACTGAGTACAGTGTGGCACTTTAAATTCCAGTGCTCCAGTGCTTATATAGGTTTCTATTCTTAATTTGTTACCACCTTTTTGCAGCCTGATCTACTGTCAACAAAATTAATAGCTGAGAAAGCTTTTTTGTGTGTGCATGCCCAAGCAAGTCCTTCCTCGGATGTGGTCTCTTTTTTTTTTCGAGACGGAGTTTCACTCTGTCTCCTAGGTTGGAGTGCAATGGTATGATCTTGGCTCACTGCAACCTCCACCTCCTGGGTTCAAGTGATTCTCCTGCCTCAGCCTCCTGAGTAGCTGGGATTACAGGCATGCACCACCATGCCCGGTTAATTTTTATATTTTCAGTAGAGATGGGGTTTCAGCATGTTGGTCAGGCTGGTCTCGAACTCCTCACCTTGTGATCCACCTGCCTCAGCCTCCCAAAGTGCTGGGATTACAGCCACCACGCCCGGCCCGGATGGTTTTTTAAGAACCATTGTTCTACCCTTTTGGTCTTGTAGAGGGTTCAAAGTGCCTTCTATTGCGAAAGATAAGATGCATAATGACCAGACATAAATCATGGTGTGCTACTAGAAGATAAATCCTATTAATAGAAAAATACTATTTCCTTTTCCATGGCTTTGGATATTCCTAATGTAGTTAAAGTCTTACCAGTTGAGGGCCAACTTCAGTGTTGCTAATTTCAGGAATTCCTGATCCACAGAAAAAAGAATTGCAAGACCTCCTGAGTAGAGTCAATTTAGTTTAATATGGGAAACAGGTTTGGGAGAAAAGTAGAAGTTATTGGTCTCACGTAACAGATTTTTTTTTTTTTTTTTTAATGATAGAGTCTCCTTCTGTTGCCCAGGCTGGAATGTAGTGGTGCAATCTCAGCTCACTGCAACCTCCACCTCCCGGGTTCAAGCTATTTTCGTGCCTCAGCCTCCCGAGTAGCTGGGATTACAGGCATACGCCGCCACACCTGGCCAATTTTTGTATTTTCAGTAGAGATGTGGTTTTACCCTGTTGGCCAGGCTGTTCTCAAACTCCTGGCCTCAAGTGATCACCTCAGTCTCCCAAAGTGTGTGTGAGCCACCACACCCTGCCAACAGATTCTTGAATAATTCCCCCGCTCTTTGTTTACTCATGAAAGGAAATCAAGCAGAAGCACAGATCCTGCTACCCCAGACAACTATAACAAATTACCCAGTACCTGTGTCAGGAAGTTGAAGTGATGTATGTATCTCTTAAAGCTCTCATGCTAGGTAGTATTGTTTCCATTTTATTATACTGGAGGAAAGTGAAATTGACGCTCAGTTAGTTTAAATGACTTGACCAAAGTCATGTCTGTGGATGCCAGAGCCATGTTTGGGCTGTGGCCCCAGGTCGGTATTCTGTTTTTAGCGCATACACAGAGAAAATATTGGAGAAACATACAGAAAGACAAAAACTTAAAATTATTAGTACTATGCTGCATAAAAAATACAACTTTCTACTTTAAAAAATTTTGTTTTAAGATATACATGGATACCTACCTAATATGTAGATGCAAATTCATTTTCTCCCTCAGATTTTCTACTTAGCTGGAAAAAATGAGTATTAAGTGTTCATTCTAGAAAAGTAGGGTAACTTTTAGGAAATGAAATGTCTGTGTTATGTCCTTTTAGCACTTTGGTGTCAAATGCAATGGAAATAAATTGTTTTGGAACCTTTAGAGATGTTGCTTCTTAGAATTTGTCCCTCTGGCTAGATAAAATTAATCTGAGAACAACAATTTCAGTTTTTGATTTAAAGCTGATAGGAGCATTTCTAAGCGTTTTGACCTATGAGAGCTTCATTGTACCCCCACACACCGCACCCCAGTTCTTTTCTACCTCTCCTAAGGTGCCCCAGGATCATCACACATTTGAGATGATGTGCACTCTGAATGTGAACTTGGTAAGAATCCAAAGAATTGGCTTTTCAAGAACCAGTGAAGTAAAAACCACCAGACTGCCTCTCAGCAAGTCCTCAGGAGTGGCAGTTGACTTTAACGTCCATATACTTTTGTCCTGTATGTCCCCAAACCCCAGACTGTGGACTGGTACTAGTCTGTGGCAGCACTGCAGGAGGTGAATGTAGGAGTAGGGGGCAGCAGCTTTACCTCCTGAGCTCCACCTCCTGTGAGATCAGTGGCAGCATTAGTTTCTCATAGGAGCGTGAACTCTATTGTGAACTGCACATGCAAGGGATCTAGGTTGCACACTCCTTATGAGAATATAAGTAATGTCTAATGATCTGAGGTAGAACAGTTTCATCCCAAAATCATCCCCTGCCCCCCTGCCAGCAACCCCAGGTCCGTGGAAAGATTGTCTTCTGTGAAACCAATCCCTAGCTCCAAAAAGGTTGGGGACTGCTGCTGTGTGTGACAGATCCTTGAACGTGAAGTACAGTTCTCCTAACGGAATTTTTCTTACTTGTTCTGATCAATTTTGTAGTAAGAGTTTCCTTTACAAGCAATGGATGCTACACTGATTTTCTCTTTTGCAATGAGAAACTGGAGACCATGTGTGTTAGAATGGTACATAGCAGTGAAGAGTGTAGGCCGTGAGTTTAATGGGGCTTGCAGATCCTTGGTTAGTAACTTTTTTTGAGATAGGGTCTTGCTCTGTTTCCCAGGCTGGAATGCAGTGGTGCAGTCATGGCTCACTGCAGCCTTGACCTCCTGGCCTCAAGTGATCTTTTAACCTCAGCCTCCCAGGTACCTGGGACTTCAGGCTTTTGTACTACCATGCCTGGATGATATTTTAATTTTTTTGTTTGTTTTGTAGAGACGAGTCTCACTGTATTTCCTAAGCCCGTCTCAAACTCCTAGGCTCAAGCAGTCCTCCCACCTCAGCCTCCCGAAGTGTTGGGATTATAGGTGTGAGTTGCTGTGCCCAGCCATAACTTGTTTTTTTTTTTTTTTTTTTTTTTTTTTGAGACAGAGTTTCGCTCTTGTTGTCCAGGCCGGAGTGCAATGGCGCAGTCTCGGCTCACTGCAACCTCCGTCTCCCAGGTTCAAGCGATTCTCCTGCCTCAGCCTCCCGAGTAGGTGGGATTACAGACATGTACCACCACCCCAGCTAATTTTGTATTTTTAGTAGAGATGGGGTTTCTCCATGTTGGTCAGGCTGGTCTGGAACTCCTGACCTCAGGTGATCTTCCTGCCTCAGCCTTCCAAAGTGCTGGGATTACAGTCGTGAGCCACCACGCCCAGCAAGCCTAGCTCTACTAAAAATACAAAAATTAGCTGGGCTTGGTGGCAGGTGCCTGTAATCCCAGCTACTTGGGAGACTAAAGCAGGAAAATCGCTTGAACCCAGGAGGCAGAGGTTGCAGTGAGCCGAGATCACACCACGCCAGCCTGGACAACAGAGCAAGACTGCATCTCAAAAAACTAAAAATAAATAAAAGTAAAATTGTGCTTTGCTGGCTGCGGTGGCTCACACCTGTAATCCCAGCACTTTGGGAGGCCAAGTGGGTGGATCACCTGAGGTCGGGAGTTCGAGGCCAGCCTGGCCAACATGGAGAAACCCCGTCTCTACTAAAACTACAAAATTAGCCGGGCATGGTGGTGCATGCCTGTAATCCCAGCTACCTGGGAGGCTGAGGCAGGAGAATCCCTTGAACCCAGAAGGCGGAGGTTGCAGTGAGCTGAGATTGCACCATTGCACTCCAGCCTGGGCAACACGAACAAAACTCCGTCTCAAAAAAAAAAAAAAAAAAAAAAAAGTGCTTTAATTTAGTTCTTTGTCAATAACACGAGGAAAACTCTCAATGATAATTTTTTTTTTTTTTTTTTTTTTTTTTGAGACCAGGTCTCGCTTTTGTCGCTCAGGCTGGAGTGCAGTGGCACGATCTTGGCTCACTGCAACCTCTGCCTCTGGGTTCAAGCAATTCTCCTGCTTCAGCCTCCCGAGCAGCTGGGATTACAGGTGCCCGTCACCATGCCCGGCTAATTTTTTGTATTTTTAGTAGAGACGAGATTTTGCCATGTTGGCCATGCTGGTCTCAAACTCCTGACCTCAGGTAATCTGCCCACCTAGGCCTCCTAAAGTGCCGGGATTACAGGCATGAGCCACCACACCTGGCCAAGAATTTTTAAATTACCAAAACACTCATCGCTTTTAACACGCAACAATAGTTCCTCTTGCTTAAGCCCCAGACCAATACCTCAGAATCATCTGGGGAGCTTTTTACAAAATCAGAGGGCCAGCCTGCATCCCTGCCCTATAAGTCCGCAGGCTTATGGGTGCCAGAGAGTGTTTAGATAACAAGCTCCCCATGTGATCTGACCACACTGCCTCAGACGGACTTGGTTTATTGGCATCTTATCACCTCCAATTTACACGATGCTCAAAAATGGGTTCTCAGGAAAAGCCATAACATTCTTCTTCAACCTCAGGATAGGCTGTACCCAAGTTTCTTCTAATGCCATATTTCAGTCTGAATTAACAAATTCAGAAAACTTCCCACCCAGGGCCTTCTACCAAAAAAAAAGAAAAAAAAAATCTGATTTTATTTGTTGACAAAACTGGTTGTGTCTTGTAGAATTTTCCACAATCAGAATTTGACTGATTATATCCCCACTATTATTTAACATGTTTCTCTGTCCCAGTGTTTCTGATATATTGGCTGATTGCCATGGAAGTTCAAAGAGATTGAGGTTAGATATTTTGGCAAGAACGCTTCATGGATGGTGCGGTACACTTTATTAGGAGGCCTATGGTGCCTCTCTTTGTTATGTTAACAGCCGTATATGATCATTGCTTTGGTCTATTAATTCATTCATGTTTGTAATTAATTATCTTTGAATATCCAATAAATACTGAGCCCCAGATAGAGGTACTTGAATATATTTTTACTGAGAAGCAGTGACACAGAACCTGGCCTTGATTCTCTATTAGAAATGATTATATCTCTTGGCACTATCTTGTGGTTTTAGGTAACTTTGAAGGGACAAAGAATGTTCCAGCTCTCTTTACTGAGCCCTGGTGTGCTATAGATTAGCTGGATCAATACTGACTCAATACATTCATGTTTTCCTATTTTTACCTTTGGGCCTTATTCATATGTCCATATTCTCTCAAGAACACATCATCTTTTGCTTTCAACCCTTGATCCTCACTGGGAGGAGAGGAGATCATGCTGTGGCATGTTGTCTCCTTTCTTTCTTTTCTTTTTTTTTGAGACAGAGTCTCACTGTTACCCAGGCGGGAGTACAGTGACATAATCTCGACTCACTGCAACCTCTGCCCCCGGGATTCAAGTGTTTCTCCTACCCCAGCCTCCCAAGTAGCTGGGATTACAGGTGCCCGCCACCATGCCTGGCTAATTTTTGTATTTTTAGTAGAGTCGAGGTTTTGCCATGTTGGCCAGGCTGGTTTCAAACTCCTGACCTCAAGTGATCTGCCCATTTCGGCCGCCCAAAGTGCTGGGATTACAGGTTGAGCCACCACGCCGGGCCATCTCTTTTCTTTTCTTTTTTTTTTTGATGCAGTCTGGCTCTGCCGCGCAGGCTGGAGTGCAGTGGCGCGATCTTGGCTCACTGCAAGCTCCGCCTCCCGGGTTCATGCCATTCTCCTGCCTCAGGCTCCTGAGTAGCTGGGACTACAGGCACCCTCCACCACCCTGGCTAATTTTTTGTATTTTTAGTAGAGACGGGGTTTCACTGTGTTAGCCAGGATGGTCTCCATCTCCTGACCTGGTGATCCACATGCCTTGGCCTTGCAAAGTGCTGGGATTATAGGCGTGAGTCACCGAGCCCGGCCGTTGCCATCTCTTTTGTTTGTGATTCTGCATTTGAGGAACCTTGCTTTGCTGTGTGACACTTCCAAGTTGTTCCTTAGATAAGGAGAGATAAGAAGCGCCCGCCTTTCCACCTCTACTTGGGACAGCTACTAGTTATCGGTCCTAAATAATTAGTTTAATACATTAAATATCCATAACTTGGAGTTTTCTGTCTTCCTTTAGTTAAAAACGTTTTTGAAAAGTATTTAGCTTGGGCCCGGCATGGTGGCTCACACCTGTAATCCCAGCACTTTGGGAGGCCGAGGCTGGCAGATCACAAGGTCAAGAGATCAAGACCATCCTCTCCAACAAGGTGAAACCCTGTCTCCACTAAAAATACAAAAAGTTAGCTGGGCGTGGTGGCACACACCTGTAGTCCCAGCTACTCGGGAAGCTGAGACAGGAGAATCACTTGAACCTGGAAGGCAGATGTTGCAGTGAGCTGAGATCGCACCACTGCACTCTAGCCTGGCGACGGAGTGAGACTCTGTCTCAAAAAAAAAGAAAAGAAAAAAAAAGTAGCTTGTAACATAAAGGAAAAGTTCCTGAGGATATGTGATATTTTAGTGTGTATTCTGAAAGCACAGCTTAATGTTATTCATTTTAAACCCTTAAACAAAGAAAAATATCCTTTGCTCTTCTCTTTTAGGAAATTCACACAAACGAAAAGGAAGTAACAGAGAAGGAAGTAACTCTTCACTTGTTGCCAGGTAACTGTCATGTTAGCATAGTAACTCCTATGCAAGGCAAGGCCAATGATAAATTACATCATCCCTAGCCTTGCTATATTTAAACTCCTTTGTTTTCATCCTCCTACATATAACAGTAATGAATTGAACAAACATATCAAGGTTTTTAGTTCAGTAACTACACACCTGGGTCTGAGTGTTACAACATCTGCAAAGAATTTTTCTTGTTTCCTCTTCCCCCAAGCTGATGAAAATAAACCTGGGATATTCTCACTGCTTTCACAATCTAATGAGGCCTTTTTCAGGCCATTTTAATATGGCCTTTTCCAGTATGCTGATCCCCAATCTGTAGGAAATTGAGGAAAACAATTCAACTGCCATGGCCTCCCAAGGCAACTATTGGTGGGTGACTTTACCTTTTGGTCCATACCCACTTGTGCATGTGAGCACGTGTACTGGGGATGCTGGGGTTTACCAGCCCTGGGGCTGCCAGCACTTCACCCTGCAGTCATTGTGAAGGAGCCTGGATTGGTTGAATATTTTTGAGATAGAGGACAGTGACTTTAGCTTAAGTTAAGTTTTAATCATTTCCATGTTCAGGAATAGAAACTACTTGGTGGTGTATCCTCTCCATATATGGGATATTCTGTGATCCATGTATTTAATTCTTTTTCTACTTTCTTTTTCCTAATTCAAAATAGCTTTTTCAAAATAAGTTTTTTTAGGTACATTTCCCCAAAACAATACAGGCTTTATTCTGCTGCTTTTTATTTTATTCCAGTTTATTGAGGGGATATAAATCTGTGCAAGTTTCTGACTGATCTACCTTATTTGCTAAAAGAATTCTGTAACTTTTTTTGATGTTTTTAAATGTCAAAGACTTTTTTTCTATAATGATGACTTAAGCCGTCATCATTAAAAAAAATCTCCTCTTGTTTTGCCTCTTCTTGGGGTTATAGATTTGGAAATTTTATTTTTAGCTTAGCATTATGCATATTCTCCCCTCCCCTGAATTACTTCACAGTCTTATCTAGGTGTAGGTGTGCAGTGGTGAGTTCAGAGTTAACTTCTCTGAGTCTAGTTTCGTAAACTAGACAAAGATCATTTCTAGCTCCCAACTCTTGTGCTTCTAGACTCTGATCTGGTATAAACCAGCTGATTATGGCACAGCATGCTGTTTGCAGAGGGCCTCACCAGGAATGTTGTATTAGCTAGTGCATGCTAATTTCTGGTCTCTAGTACATGAGCATGGGATGGGGCTGGCCTGGTCTTGGGGAGAGCCTCAGCATTAAAAGGTGTTTCACGTTGGGAGTTGAAAGCACAGGAAACCTTGCTCACATGTCTTCTCCCATGGACTTGGCAGAGACACTTTTTCTGGGACTATTTTAAACCCTAATGAGGCCCTGTCTTCATTATTTCCTTCAAACTGTGATCTCTCGAGAGGCTGACCTAGTGACTGAACCATCTTCCGGTGTTTCCTTAGTGTTTCAGCCCGAGGTAATTAACCCCTTGAAAGATGAGGGAACAACACCATAATATGTGTCCCTTCTGAGTGTCTGAAACTGTTCGTTTTCATATTGAAAGATAGACTAAATAAATTTTGAGCTAAAAAGTAAATTTAAAGATCTTGAAGGAGCTATCAAGAGGGAGATTCCAAGGAGAAGATGGTTGTCTGTTGCATGAGAAGAAAAATCTTTAGGTTTTTTTTTTTGTTGTTGTTGTTACACAACATTTATACTTAGTTTTTCATTTCCCCCGTAGTCTTCTCTTTGGCTCCTGTGCTTCCAGGTGGCAGAGAATACTGACCTATTCCCTAATCCTCATCTTTTTGACTGCAAGGAGGGATACGTTCTGTCTCCAGGGACTGCAGTTTCTCATACCAGCTGGGTGCTGCAGATGGAGCAGGAGAGGTGACGCATTGAAAGGAAATACGCTTAACTAAGAAAGAGAGGAAACACGTTTTTTCCCCACAAACCTCTGACCTCTGTTTTCCTCCCAGCGTGGAGCCAGAACAAGGGTGGTCATGCTGTGGAAGGCTGCAGCACTTCTTGGATCTATGGAAGCTGCCTGGAAGCCCCATGGCCAGGAAGGCACTGCCACTCTGTCTCAGCACTTCCAGTATTAGAAGCCGCCCCCTTTCACAGGAAAGTGGGCTTGGGATCTGCGTTTTTTAGGGCAGACTAGGGCAAGGCCATCTGTGTTCACTTAGGGTATTGCTTCTGTGGAACATCTGCTTGGGTCAAGTAATGAAAACACTAAGATTTCTGCATGAAAGTGCAGCTCAGATCATTAGTACCTATTTGGACATTTCCATTATTCCCAGTGAGAAGATAGAAATGTCCTGCATGGAGGTGTATCTGAGCCATTTCAATTTCACTTCTTGGTGGTTTCCACTCTGCCTCATCTTCTCTCCTATGTTTTTGCAGCTCCTGCCATGCTGAAAAGTGTAAAGTTCTGAAGCCCCGTGTTGTATTGTGTGTTTGTCCATATGTAAATAGGGCTGGAAAGCCTTCAGTGTTTACATATTGTGTGTTCCCTGAGAACTCTTAAGGAGGACCTGTTTTGGCTTCCATCAGGTGAACAGCTGCTTTGTGAAGCCAGCACAGTACTGAAGTATGTCCAGGAAGATTCCTGTCAGCATGGCGTCTATGGGAGGCTTGTCTGCACAGACTTCAAGATTGCCTTCTTGGGCGATGATGAATCTGCATTGGATAATGATGTATGTATGGGCTGCATTTGGCAGAGTTTGCGGGCAACAGTGCAGTTGTGGTTATGTTGTCTTTTTCTCCCAGCTTCTCAATTACTCTACCCCCTAACACACATAAACACAAAGAACAGAAATCCTGCATGTATGAACTGCATCTGGTGAAGTTTGCGGGGAATAGTACAGTTGTAGCTCTGTTGTCTTTTTTCCCCCTAGCTACTCAGTTACTCCACTTCCCACCATGCGCAC
The DNA here is from genome assembly GCF_037993035.2 of Macaca fascicularis. NCBI lineage: Eukaryota > Metazoa > Chordata > Mammalia > Primates > Cercopithecidae > Macaca > Macaca fascicularis. The sequence goes on along the minus strand of NC_088380.1, from coordinate 32,892,489 downwards.
CCTCCCCACCGCCCCACATAAATAAACACAAAGGACAGAGTCCTTCTCATCACTGGCCTGCTCTCTGTCTTTCAGGATCTCCTTTCAGTGGCAGGACCGTTTAGAAATTTCTCACCTGTGCCTCATGTCATACTGGCTTGCTTTTGACTTCATATGTTGACACTGTCAATTTTTAATTTTATTCTGTATTTCAGTGCAATATATACCACTCACTGGAATAACATCTTCCAAATATACTAGTTCCCCAACGTTTTCTCTATACTAAGCTCTTCCTTAAACCTAGGAACTGAGTCAGTAATGAAACCGATGGTGAATGCAGCCTTTGAACTTAGGTTCACTCTGTTTTTGTTGTGTTTTTAATTTTTTTTTTTGAGACAGGATCTCACTCTGTCACTCAGGTTGGAGTGCAGTGGCACAGTCGTGGCTCCAATAATCCTCCCACCTCAGTCTCCTGAGTAGCTAGGACCATAGGCGTGTGTCATCACGCCTGGCTAATTTTGTTATTTTTGGTAGAGGCAGGGTTTTGCCATGTTGCCCATGCTGGTCTCGAAGTTCTGAGCTCAAGAAATCCACCTGGTTTGGCCTCCCAAAATGCTGGGATTACAGGCATGAGCCGCCTTACCCAGCTCACCTTATGTTAAATCTGAACCTGTAGCAGTGGCCTTGTGAAATTTGTTCCTACTCATGAAGAATGAGCAATTAAGTAAGGAGAGAACTGCCCATACCACTAGGAGAGCACCATATGTTAGTGGAAACCCAGCCAAGGCACGTCCTGGTCCCAGTGTGCCAACTGTCCCAGATCACCCTTGATTTTTAAAAAGTAGCACCAGTGCTGCCTCTTCCATCTGGCCTTGGGCTTGGTTCATAGTCCTGTACAAAGAGCATTCACCAGAAACTTGAATGTCTTGTTCTTCCTGAAGCTGACTTCAGGTAGCTCTGTCAATCCCCTATTCACATTTGTGTGGAGAAATGTTAACCTGTACATAACTTCCCCACACTTCTCAAAGTGATTGTGTGTGGCATGGTGGGTTTGCCTAGGAGGAGCCCAGAGATGGCATATTCTGGTCCAGGTGCGGTGGCTCTTGCCTGTAATCTCAGCACTTTGGGAGGCTGAGGCAGGTGGATTGCTTGAGCTCAGGAGTTCGAGACTGGCCTGGGCAACATGCCAAACTCATGTCTCTAAAAAACCACAAAAATTAGCTGAGAGAGGTGCTGTGTGCCTGTAGTCCCAGCTACTCAGGAGGCTGAGGTGCAAAGTTAACTTGAGCCCAAGAAGTGGAGGTTACAGTAAGCCAAGATCGCCCCACTGCACTCTAGCCTAGCCTGAGTGACAGAGCTAAACCCTGTCTCAGAATGAATCTCAGGAGCTTTTCTCACACACTTCATTGTCCCTTTTTTAGGAATGTCGCTGCATTTCCCCATTTTTCTTAATATCCAGGTAGAGAATGGTGATTTACTCTGCCTATAAATGTCTAACAGTATGCAGAGGAGTCACAGTTGTTTCCTTTTGAATCTTCTAGGAAACTCAATTTAAGAATAAGGTTGTAGGAGAAAATGACATTACACTCCACTGTGTTGATCAGATTTATGGAGGTAAGTATCTGTTTTCCCTTGGGGTGTTGGCAACCTTTGAGAGTATAGCTGATAATGATGATAATATTTTTATGACCATTTATAATTAAAAAAAATTTTTTCACATATATCATCTTGTTTAAATCTGTTTTATAGATACTAGAATTGAGATGTATAGTGGTTTATATAGGGTCACTTAGCTAGAGGAGCTTGGATTTGAACTTGGAACCTGTTCTTTCTAATATTTCACACGATGCCATTACATGCTAGATGTTGATCAGACTTTCTGAAATCAGAGTTAGCTGTGTAGGTTTTACTTTATAGGCTGCTGTGATTAAAAGGTCTGTTGTATTGCATTAGGATGTCTTTTCTGCTGACTAAACAAGCCTCTCCTACCAAGCCTCTCTCTGTTCCACTTCTCTATTTTTGTATTCGGGGCATCTTCAGAAATCGTTCAGTGATCATTTATGATATTCTCAAGACCACTAGGTGCTGAGTGGGTCCAAATTCTAGGACAGTGAGGGGGTCTTAGGAGGGGTCCTAGCTGTAAACCCAGGAGCTGACTGTCATGAAAGCATGTCTCTAGTCATTTCCCTTTCATCTTTTATAAGATCAGCTTTCATAGTGGGTTTTCTTTGGGCCACCGGATTCAGTTCTGCCAACAGTGGCCAGTCTGTTCGTTCTTGTGCTTACTCCAGAGGAGTGAAGCACCCTGACTGCTCTCACAGAGCCAGGGCCCCTGCTGGAAGAGATTGGGCTTCCTTTGGCAGTCACTTAAAAGGCAGGCAGCACATTTCCTCTCATTCTTGGGAAGTATCCCTAGAAATTGATCATCGACTTCGTTTCTTTAGCATTCACTTATTGCTGTGTAACATAATTTCCCTTCCTGATTTCATTGCTGATCTGTAGTGTTTGATGAGAAAAAGAAAACTCTCTTTGGACAACTGAAGAAATACCCTGAGAAGCTCATTATCCACTGCAAAGACCTTCGAGTGTTCCAGTTTTGTCTGAGGTACACAAAGGAAGAGGAAGTCAAAAGGGTAACTAGTTGCATGTGTTTTTAGGTTTTATTTCCCATCAGGTTTTCCCCACTAGCTCTAGTTTTTGCTTACGTTGCATGAAGGTTAAAGGGAGGCTTTCACTCTGTGAACTTGAAATTGGTTGTAATCCCATATTCTTTGATTAGAATGTGAAAGGTAGTTTGATAAAGCATGCCTGTGTATCATCTTGGCACATGGTACCTTTAATACTTCAATTCATAATGTTTTTATTCCTGGAGCCACTAAATGGTGGGAGGTGGTAAACCAGGTCAAGAGGCGGTAGGGGAAAATGAAGGAAGGATGAGACAGCTAAAAGTTTATGCCTATTCTCCCACTTATGACAGTCTTTCCACAAGACGGTAGTGATGGAGAATTCCAGCTTCTATGAGTAAATGAGTTTACCTGTGGGAGGTAGTGGTTGTGCATGGAAAGGAGGAAGTATACAGGTCAGATAAGCAAAGCCAAATAATCAGATACGCTTTTGGAGACTAAGTAAACTTAATATCCTGGTTGCCACAGCAAGTTGAGATATGCAGCTGGGTGAACTCAGAAAGTAATTGTATCAATTTGATATTTGTTGTAATTTCTTTTTTTTTTTTTTTGAGACTGAGTCTCTATCACCCAGGCTGAAGTGCAGTGGTATCCAAGATTTCTCTTATTAAGATATTGATCTCGGCCGGGCGCGGTGGCTCAAGCCTGTAATCCCAGCACTTTGGGAGGCCGAAACGGGCGGATCACGAGGTCAGGAGATCGACAGACGATCCCGGCTAACACAGTGAAACCCCGTCTCTACTAAAAAATACAAAAAAATAGCCGGGCGAGGTGGCGGGCGCCTGTAGTTCCAGCTACTCGGGAGGCTGAGGCAGGAGAATGGCGTAAACCCGGGAGGCGGAGCTTGCAGTGAGCTGAGATCCGGCCACTGCACTCCAGCCTGGGTGACAGAGCAAGACTCCGTCTCAAAAAAAAAAAAAGATATTGATCTCAGACTTTTCCCTCTGATGGTATAAATACATCAGGGGAAACCTAGCAGGAGGCCTGTTCATGTATATTGGCTTGGCTACAGTGAGTTTGCACACTTAGTGGTAACTCCTTAATTTTCTTTAAGAGAGTGTGGTAGTTCAGTTAGAATAATAAACATGACTGGTATCTATTCTGAGCAAGAAAAGAATAGTATAGATACAGAAAATTTCCTGAGAAGACAGGAACTTCAGTTCGAACAATGGTTTTAGTCACTTTTCCAAATACACTTTAGTTTCACACGGTAGACAAACAGAAAGTGTGATAGATTGATTTCTTTCTCTTATCTTCCATAAGAAGGTCCTAAAGGCCTCAACAATGGATCAGAACAGCTGTGTCTTGGTTATCATCCGATATCAGTTGTAAGTCTTTGACATGTCAGAGTTTTGGAGTATCTGACTTAATGTGGCACTTATCTTTTTTTAGCACTTTGTTTTTGAGAAATTAGACTATGTTTTAAAATTTTCCCTAGAAATTAAGAGTTCTTAGAAAACCTGACAAACGGGGCTGGGCACGGTGGCCAATGCTTGCAATCCCAGCACTTTGGGAGGCCAAGGTGGGTGGATCACCTGAGGTCGGGTGTTCGAGACCAGCCTGACCAACATGGCGAAACCCTGTCTCTACTAAAAATACAAAAAACTAGCTGGCATGGTAGCACATGCCTGTATTTGCAGCTACTCAAGAGGCTGAGGTGGAAGAATCGCTTGAACCCAGGAGGCGGAGGTTGCAATAAGCAACAAGAGTGAAACTCTGTCTCAAAAATAATAATAACAATAACAGGCCAGGCAGGGTGGTTCACGCCTGTAATTCCAGCACTTTGGTAGGCTGAGGCAGGTAGATCAGTTGAGGTCAGGAGTTCGAGACCAGCCTGGCCAACATGGTGAAACCCCGTCTCTACTAAAAATACAAAGATTAGTTGGGCATGATGATGCAGACCTGTAATCCCAGCTACTCTGGAGGCTGAGGCAGGAGAATCGCTTGAACCCAGGAGGTGGAGGTTGCAATGAGCAACAAGAGTGAAACTCTGTCTCAAAAATAATAATAGGCCAGGCATGGTGGTTCATGCCTGTAATTCCAGCACTTTGGGAGGCTGAGGCAGGTAGATCACTTGAGGTCAGGAGTTCGAGACCAGCCTGGCCAACATGGCGAAACCCCGTCTCTAAAAATACAAAGATTAGTCGAGCATGATGATGCAGACCTGTAATCCCAGCTACTCTAGGTGAGGCAGGAGAATTGCTTGAACCCAGGAGGCGTAGGTTGCAATGAGCCAAGATCGTGCCACTGCACTCCAGCCTGGAGCAGAGTGAGACTCTGTCTCAGAAAAAAGAAAAAAATAAATAATAAAAATTTTTAAAAAAGAAAGAAAGAAAACCTGACAAAATGGTAGTGTCCTGTTGATTTGGCATTATTCCAAAAACTAATGTCATAGATACAGATCTCAAATGAGAATTAATGTGTGATCCATTGGAACCTTTTGGCATGACTGAGAACCTAGACACCTTGACTCTTGTCTCTTAGTGTTTATCTGTCAAAAGCGTAACTATATCCATTGTTCGATTTTTTTTTAGATTGTCAGTGGCATAATTCATCATACCCAGGCTCCTAAACTGCTTAAACGATTGTTTCTGTTTTCCTATGCGACTGCTGCACAAAACAATACAGGTAAATATCTTCTGGGTTCTAATTTGAGGGTAAGCAGAAGCCTTCCAATTCCCACCTGAAGCCAGTGGGGGAAAACCCATCTATGGGTTGTTTTCTTTTTTTGTGTCTCCTCTACCAGTTGGTCACCCCTTGCTTGAGTGATTCATTCAGATATCTACATTTTCTTTCCTGTGATTTTCTTTTTTTTTTTAAAAATGGAGTCTTGCTTTGTAGCCCAGGCTGGAGTGCAATGGCGTGATTTCCGCCCACTGCAATCTCTACCTCCCAGGTTCAAGCAGTTCTCATGCCTCAGCCTCCTGAATAACTGGGATTACAGATGCCCACCACCATGACTGACTAATTTTTATATTTTTAGTAGAGATGGGGTTTTTACATGTTGGCCGGGCTGGTTCCAAACTCCTGACCTCAAGTGATCCATCCACCTTGGCCTCCCAAAGTACTGAGATTACAGGTGTGAACCACTGGGCCAGGCCTCCTGTGATCTTTGTTTACCTTCTTTTAGGTTTGTTTGCTTGCTTTTTGCAAGGGATTGTTTGATTGGTTACATCTTAAGAAAGATTAGATCAAGGTCTGGGTACAGTGGCTCACGCCTATAATCCCAGCCCTTTGGGAAGCTGAGGTGGGTGGATCATGAGGTCAGGAGATGAAGACCATCCTGGCCAACATGGTGAAACCCTGTCTCTACTAAAAATACAAAAATCAACTGGGCATGGTGGCGTGCGCTTGTAATCCCAGCTACTTGAGAGACTGAGGCAGGAGACTCGCTTGAACCTGGGAGATGGAGGTTGCAGTGTGCCAAGATTGTACCACTGCACTCCAGCCTGGCAATAGAACGAGACTCCGTCTCAAAAAAAAAAAAAAGAAAAATAAGATCAATATATTATAACTAGGAATATGAGACTATAGGGAAACAAAATTGAGAAACGTTTAAAATAACCATGTTTGTCCCTGGTTTCTTTTTTCTATTTAAATATACTTGATTTTATTTCATAAGACTAGAGAGAATTTCTTGCATTCTAGGAGTTTTTAAACAACCAGAGCATACTTTATAGCAAATATTTTAGGGGGAATGGGACAGTTATACATAAGAAAAGCACATCCAGCAACTAATTTAGTAAGACAAAACTTAAAGTTCCCAGTGTTTTTCATTCAGTTTGGTGAAAAAGAGAGCAATCTTTTAAGAACAAAACTCTGGGTCATCTGAATTAGCCATTGACAATGCCTAGCATTGGATGTGTTTTCACAGATGTCTGTTTTCTTCTTGTTCTTTCGCCTCAGTCTGTTCACTTGTTCTGTCCATTATTCTTTTTTTTTTTTTTTTTTGAGATGGAGTCTCCCACTGTCGCCCAGGCTGGAGTACAGTGGTGTGATCTTGGCTCACTGCAACCTCCGCCTCATGGATTCAAGCAGTTCTCCCACATCAGCCTCCCAAGGAGCTGGGATTACAAGCACACACCACCACGCCCGGCTAATTTTTGTATTTTTAGTAGAGACAGGGTTTCACCTTGTTGGCCAGGATGGTCTTGAACTCCTCATCTCAGGTGATCCACCCGCCTCAGCCTCCCAAAGTGATGGGATTACAGGTTCAAGGACCTGTTCGTTATTCCTTTTTTTTTTTTTTCTTCAAGACAGGGTCTTCCTCTGTCGCCCAGGCTGGAGTGTGCTGGCATGATCTTGGCTCACTACAACCTCTGCCTCCCAGGTTCAAGCAATTCTCCTGCCTCAGCCTCCTGAGTAGCTGGGATTACAGGTGTGTGCCACCACACCCAGCTAATTTTTTTGTATTTTTAGTAGAGATGGCGTTTCACCATGTTGGCCAGGCTGGTCTCGAACTCCTGACCTTGTAATCCTCCTGCCTTGGCCCTCCAAAGTGCTGGGATTACAGGTATGAGCCACCTCGCCCGGCTCCTTCCATTACTCTTAACATGAAGTTGATGTTGAATGATCCTGAGTCCTATGTAGTTTTTGTCAGGGAAGTGGCAGCGTTTTTTTGTTGTTGTTGGTTTTTTTGTTTTTTTTTTTTTTTTGAGACAAGTCTCACACTGTCACCCAGGCTGGAGTGCAGTGACGGGATCTCAGGTCACTGCAACCTCCACCTCGCAGGTTCAAGTGATTCTCCTGCCTCAGCCTCCTGAGTAGCTAGGATTATAGGCACATGCCACTACGCCTGGCAAATTTTTGTATTTTTGGTAGAGACAGGGTTTCACTATGTGGGCCAGGCTGGTTTCGAACTCCTGACCTCAAGTGATCTGCCTGCCTTGGCCTCCCAAAGTGCTGGGATTACAGGCATGAGCCACCATGCCCAGCCTAGGAGTTTCTTTTAAAAGCACACAAGGCTTTGTCATAAGGCTTTCTGGAAGGTAGGGTTGCTTTGTCACTATCCGTTCTTTTAGTAAATATGTATTGACTGCTTGCTGTGAGCCAAGCTCTGTGGGTATATGGAGATAAACAGGACTAAATCCCTGCCCTCAAGAAGTGTAAAGTCAAAAAAAAAAAAAAAAAAAAAAGCCATATAGGAGAGGAAGCTGAGTGATGTGTCCTCTGTGGAGGCACCCACCCTCTGGGGGTGGGTGGACTACTGGGGGAGAAGCCTGGGCCTTAGTAGATAGTGGAGCATCTGGTAGGCTTAAAGGAGTGTTTTGGGCAGAAGGATTGGCGTGTACAGAGATGTAGCTATCTCATAGAGCATGCTGCATTTTGGGAGCTATGGTGATTTCATAGAAAAGGTATAGATAGGTTTTGGTGTCCATTTGACCTGTGTTCAAATCCTGGACTTGCTGCTTTCTAGCTGTGTGATCCTGGGGATGACACTTAACTCTGTTAAGATAAGAAAACTTCTGCTTTATTTTAAAAATAGCAGCATTAAGTCTTGTGAGAACTATAAATTATTAATGGATGGCACATAAGGTGCAGTCATTAATTGGGAGTTAATTGAGAGTAAAACTGCATATTACTGAGGACGGATTATGCTCAGAGAATTAACACTGACATAAAATACACTTCCCAGTAATTTTAGGTTGAACATAAAATTTGTCCCTTAATTCATTAAGTTTATCTTTGTGAATGACAGATTTTTACTGTAGTTATGTAAACAAGTGCTGATTAACTGGGTGCTGACTTAGAGTTTGTGGCAGTAAGACATATACAAAGATGACTTGTTGATCACTATAATTTGTATAAACATTTATTGAGTGCAAATTTGCAAAATCATGTTCTCCTTTCAGGAATTCTGATTTTCCTTGTATCCTGATTTTTGTTCTGTACCCAGCATAGGACACTTTCTCAGCCTGCCAACGTATGTGGATCAGCATGCCAAAACCCTTACCTTGATCGACCTTGGCAGTTTCATTACCTTCTGGTGGCTTTTTGCGCCAGAGGCCCAGGACATGTATTAATAGCATCTTTCATTCTGATTTAGTTCCACTCTTCTACTTCCTTCCAGCCCTCATTTTTTTTGAGAAGTAAAGGTTATAACTCATAGATGCTAATTGACCAAATAGCTTTCATTGAATAGGGGTTTGTAGAGGTGGGTGCTTTGCAATTTGATGCCTTTAATTTTTCCCTGGCTTCATAATTCACAAATGTGTTTAGGTTGGAAGGTCCTAAATGCTTATGACATGGCATTTTAGGGAAGGACTTGGCTTGTATTGCCTAGAAGATGGCCTACTGTGGTAAATGGGAATGTGATTACTACTTTATATCCATGGGGAATTTTTTTTTTTTTTTTGGTGGGATTTGGAGGGGCAGGATTAGAACTTTACAGAAATTTCTTCTATAGTTTCCTGGGTTTGAATCCCAGTTCCATTACTGCCTAGCTTTGTGACATAGGCAAGTTACTTGACCTTTCTGCACCATATCTGTAAAATGGAGGAAATGATCATACCTGTCGTATTATCTATTCTATAGGGTTGTGAGGATTGAGTTAATGAAATGTAATATAGGCTGGGCACAGTGGCGCATGCCTGTAATCCCAGCACTTTGGGAGGGCGAGGTGGGTGGATCATGAGGTCAGGAGTTCAAGACCAGCCCTACCAAAATGGGGAAACCCCCGCCTCTACTAAAAATACAAAAATTAGCCAGGCGTGTTGGTGGGTGCCTGTAATCCCAGCTACTCAGGAGGCTGAGGCAGGAGAATCGCTTGAACCTGGGAGGCAGAGGTTGCAGTGAGCCGAGATCGCACCACTGCACTCCAGCCTGGGCAAAAGAACGAGACTCCGTCTCAAAAAAAAAAAAAGGTGTTATGTTCAGAACAGTACCCAGTAAGTGCTATATAAGCACTAACTATTATCATCATTATTCTTATTTTTGCTATGATTGGTTTTATTAAAAGGAGCTGGGGTAATTTTTGTAAACGCTTTGTTTTTCCCAGAAGGCTTGGTTTTTTAGATGTGCAAAGACTTGAACTATTTGTGATAGAAGTTGTGTATATACTCAAGACTATTGTGGTACATGTGTAAATACCCGGCAAGCAGTGCTGTGGCTTGGGAGAAGACCAAGGACAATCTGCTAGTCTGCAAGAGCAGTGCTCCAGGGCATTTTATCCTAGTAGGTAGTGGCAGGGCTGGGTTGGGGATAGAAGTATGTGCCCATAACCATGATTCAGCCCTCGGCTAGCAGGCCCTGATCCTCACCATGGCTATCATCTGTTTATGACCTTCAGTGACCAGTTGTCACACTAGACAAATCCTCTTACAAGCAGTGCATCTTCAAACTGAAGGAGGATTTACATTGAAGAGCCTGAGATAATATTCAAATTAGTTGGCCGTCTTATGCACACATTGGCAGGGCTAAAAATATTTTGTCACTTTAGCATTTGTGCCAAGCCTATATTTTAGTGCTTCACATGATCTTCTTGTGTTATATAAATTAACTCATGATCAGATGACTAGAAATGCAGCTATAAATTACTTTTCCAAGGAGTGGAACTCAGTTCCTACAATGTAAAAAGACTGAGCTGGCCGGGTGTGATGGCTCACTCCTGTAATCCCAGCACTTGGGGAGGCTGAGGCAGGTGGATCACTTGAGGTCAGGAGTTTGAGACCAACCTGGCCAACATGGTGAAACCGCATCTCTACTAAAAATACAAAAATTAGCCTATGTGGTGGTGCGTGCCTGTAGTCCCAGCTGCTCAGGAGGCTGAGGCAGGAGAATCACTTTAACCCAGGAGGAGGAGGTTGCAGTGAGCCAAGATGGCGCCACAGGCCACTGCACTCTGGCAGGGGCAATAGAGTAAGACTCCATCTCAAAAAAAAAAAAGACAGAGACTCAGTCATAATTTTGGATTCATGACAAAAAATGGAACAAGGTTGGGATTAAGCAATCAATTTATTCTGCTTGGATAAAAATGGGCTTAGTGGAAGAAACCAAAACCTAAGGAGGGACTGTCACAATGAAAATACCAGTGCTTCATGGAAGGATTTTATTGTCTTTTACATTTTGTTCTCTTAGTCACTGAGCCCAAGAACCATACCATAATGTTTGACACACTTAAGGACTGGTGTTGGGAACTGGAACGGACCAAAGGCAACATGAAATACAAAGCAGTGAGTGTCAACGAAGGTTATAAAGTCTGTGAGAGGTAAGCTTTCCATGCTGGGCACATGCTGTACAATTCACCCATTGAAAGTGTTCATTGTTTTTTAGTATATTCAGAGTTGTGCAGTCATTACCACAGTCAGTTTAGAACATTTTCATCATCCCAAAAAGGAACTCCATACCCATTGACTGTCACTCCCCATTTTCCCTGAATGCCTCTCTGTTCCTCCCCAGCCCTAGACAACCACTAATCTACTTTATGTCACTGTAAACTTGCCTATTGTGAACATTTCATATAAATGGAATCATATCATATGTGATCTTTTGTGACTTGCTTCTTTCACTTAGCATGATGTTTTCCAAGTTTATTTATTTTGCAGCTTGTATCAGAATTTCATTCTTTTTTATTCCTAATATTCCATACTGCGGATATATTTAATTTATCCATCTATTAGTTGATGGACAATTGGGTTATTTTCACTTTTTGCCTCTTTGAATAACGTGTTTTTGTTTTTTGTTTTTGTTTAAGACAGGGTCTCGCTCTGACACCCATGCTGCATCATGCTGGAGTGCAGTGGTGCCATCTCAGCTCACTGGAACCTCTGCCTCGGCTCAAGTGATTCTCCTACCTCAGCCTCCTGAGTAGCTGGGACCATAGGCGTGCACCACCATGCCTGTCTAATTTTTCTGTTTATTGTAGAGATGGGGTTTCACTGTGTTCCCCAGGCTGGTTTTGAACTCCTGGGCTCAAGCGATCCTCTTACCTCGGCCTCCCAAACTTCTAGACTTACAGGCATGAGCCATCGTGCCTGGCCATGAATGATATTAATATGAACATTCAATTACAAATTTTTGTGTAGATGTATGTTTTTATTTTTCTTGGGTATACTACCTAGAAGTGGACTGCCAGATCCTGTGGAAATTTGTGTTTACCCTTTTGAGGAACTTACAGACTTTTTCACAGAGACGGTGCCATTTTACATTCCTACCAACAGTGTGTGAGAGTTTATTTCTCCACATTAATACTAGCTTTTTATTACGTACTTATTTATTTATTCGTTTTAAGACAGAGTCTCTCTCTGTCCCCCAGGCTGGAGTGCAGTGGCGTGATCACAGCTCACTGCAGCCTCTACCTCCTGGTATCAAATGATCCTTGCACTTCAGCCCCCTGAGTATCTGGGACTACAGGTGTGCACTACCAAACCCGGGCTAATTTTTGTATGTTTTGCAGAGACTGGGATCTCGATATGTTGTCCAGGCTGGTCTCAAACTCCTGGACTCAAACCGTCCTCCCACCTCAGGCTCCCAAAGTGCTAGGATTATAGGCATGAGCTACTGTGCCCAGCCATTCTAGGTTTTTAAAGAAAATCTTAAAGTGTCTCTTAAATACTCAAAAATGAATTTGTATATTTGTATCTTTTTATTGTTGTTGCCATTATTGTATCTCTAAGTGTAAAACTTAAAAAAAGCATGTCTGAATTTATATTGTATATTTTCTTCCCTGTTTTTTTTTTTTTGAGACGGAGTCTTGTTCTGTCACCCAGGTTGGAATGTAGTGGTGCGATCTCAGCTCCCTGCAAGCTCCGCCACCTGGGTTCACGCCATTCTCCTGCCTCAGCCTCCCTAGTAGCTGAGACTACAGGCGCCCGCCACCACGCCCGGCTAATTTTTTGTATTTTTAGTAGAGATGGGGTTTCACTGTGGTCTCGATCTCCTGATCTTGTGATACACCCACCTTGGCCTCCCAAAGTGTTGAGATTGCCGGCGTGAGCCACCGTGCCCTACCTTTTTTTTTTTTTTTTCGGAGATGGAGTCTTGCTCTGTCGCCCAGGCTGGGGTGCAGTGGCGCAATCTCAGCCCACTGCAAGCTCTGTCTCCCGGGTTCACGCCATTCTCCTGCCTCTGCTTTCTGAGTAGCTGGGACTATAGGCGCCTGCCACCACACCTGGCTAATTTTTTGTATTTTTGGTAGAGACAGGTTTTCACCCTATTAGCCAGGATGGTCTCGATCTCCTGACCTCGTGATCCGCCCTCCTCGGCCTCCCAAAGTGCCAGGATTACAGGCGTGAGCCATTGCACCCGGCCTTTTTCTTCCCTCTTATTGAGCACTTCTTTTATTCATTCAACAAAAATTTTTGAGTGCCTACCATGTACTTGGCAGTGTCCTAGCTATTAAGAGATGGCAGCAATCAACAGGGCACCTGAAGACCTCTGCCCTCCTGGAGCTATCATTCTGGAGGGAGGAAGATGATGGTAGAATAAAGAAGTAAATTATAACATGTTAAAAGATAAGTGCTGTGGAGAAAAACAGATCCAGCACTTGGTTAGGGAGTGCTGGAGGTGATGATGGGAGGGTCAGTCGGGAAGGTTTTGCATGATGGGAGTAAGGTTTTGCGTGGTAGCTCCTGAGCATAGGAAAGTGAAGGAAGTGAAAGGCTGAGTCAGAGGACACCCGAGGGAGGAGCATTCCAAGTGAAGGGAGGAATAAGGGCAAAGGCCTGTGTGAGGAACAGCAAGTAGCCCAGGGGTGGAAGAGGAGCAAGCAAAGGAGAGGAGTGGGAGATAATGGGTCCAGAGACTTTGTTGGGAGGACAGTGAGAGGGAGGCTAAGCAGAGGCAGATATGATCTGACCTACATTTTTTGTTTGTTTGTTTGTTTGTTTTTAAGACTAGAGTCTCACTCTGTCACCCAGGCTGAAGTGCAGTGGCGTGATCTCGGCTCACCACAACCTCTGCCTCCTGGGTTCAAGTGATTCTCCTGCCTCAGCCTCTTGAGTAGCTGAGATTACAGGCACCTGCCACCATGCCCCGTTAATTTTTGTATTTTAAGTAGAGACGGGGTTTCACCATGTTGGCCAGGCTGATCTTGAACTCCTGACCTCAGCTGATCTGCCTGCCTCGGCCTCCCAAAGTGCTGGGATTACACATGTGAGCCACTGCGCCTGGCTGACCTACATTTTTAAAGCATGACTGTATAATCTGTTTTCAGAAGCTTGAATATTACCATTTTGGAACATACTCCCTAACACCCTATTAACAGATTCATACAACTTTGCATTTTTGTGGAGCTCTTTGTATTATGGTTCTGATAGGCCTCTTCAGTAATCAGTTTTTATTTTGATCATTCTCAACATTTACAAGGTTGCTGCCACTGGCCCCCCTCGCCTCTGCCCTGCAGTCCCTTCACAATGTGAGCTGTGGTGATGGTGGGGAAGGGCCTGCCAGGGTCCTGACCCCCACCAAGGACCTCATTATCAGCCACACCCTGTTCTTTTCTCTTTGCCGGTTTTAAAGCTTGAAAGGATAAAGCTAGCCCTTGCTCAGAAAGAAGTTAGAAACCCCTGCTCCTAGGAGATAATAGTTTGTAATAAGATGTTGATACTAACATAAGTTCCCAGAATTGTTTTTAAAAAACATCCTGGCACATACTAATTAGTTGGCGTTTGCATAGGTGTTAGCATGTTAGAAATATACAGGAAAAGCTCTGTGATTTGTTTCCCCCTGGACCACTGTAGTCTCTGCTCCATGGTGTCCCCCATCCACTGGTGCCCCAGCATCCATTCTCCATGTCGCATGCCAAGCAGGCTACTCCACACACCTCTCATGGTACTTGTCCCCAGCTTCAGTGGCTTCCTGCTGTTCTTGGTATAGAACAGAGCCCTCAACAAGCACTCTCAAGGCCCTTTATGGTTTGACTGAAGCTTTGTGTCCCACCCCTCTGGCCATACTGACCTCCCTGCCACAAGTCTTGCCCGCAGGCTCCTGTCTGGAAGTCCTTTTTGCTTCTAGCTGCACAAGTATAATTAACTCCACTTCATCAGTTGGATCTTACCCCAGCTACCGCTTTTTTTTTTTTTTTTTTTTTTTTGGAGACTGAGTCTCACTCTGTCACCCAGGCTGGAGTACAGTGGTATGATCTCGGCTCACTGCAACCTCTGCTTCCCAGGTTCAAGCGATTCTCCTGCCTCAGCCTCCTGAGTATCTGGGATTATAGGCGTGTGCCACCATGCCCAGCTAATTTTTGTATTTTTAGTAGAGATGGGGTTTCACCATGTTGGCCAGGCTGGTTTTGAACTCCTGACCTCAAGTGATCTGCCCGCCTCAGCCTCCCAAAGTGCTGGGATTACAGGCTTGAGCCACTGTGCCCAGCCCCAGGTACCACTTTCTTTGCGAGCTTTCCCAAGACTAAGTCAGATGTCCTTCTGAGTTTTCATTGCTCTGTCTGCCCCTCTTCACAGCACTCCCTGCAATGGCAAGTTTGTTGTTATTTTGTATCATTTGGTTAATGTGAGTTTCTGCAGCCTACAGCTCTGTGAAGTTAAAGGATGCTGTTTTTGCACATTGTTATATCCTCAGTACCCAGCCCGGTGGCTGGCTTCTAAGAGGAGCTCAATAAATAGGAGAAAGAAGGAAAAGCCCTCTTTGTGTTTAGAGGGGAACCTGCAGTCAGTCTGGGTAAGAACAAGGAACTATCTACTTCACTTTCCCACAAGGTCAGAGCTGGCTATTTCGGTGCCACAGGTGTCTTCTCTTTCTCATTCTTCTCCTCGCCTTTCTCTCATCCCGCTTCCCTGTAAACGCATAGGATGGTATGTGGCCTTGTGGAGTGTGTACCACACAGAGGGACCTAGGAAGTGTTTGCAGGCACAGGAAGACACTGCTGTTCTGGGAGGTTGTGCCTGAGTAGATACACAACTTTCCATGAGTAAAGTCATCTTGTATTTGCAGGGACTGTTTACTTTGTGTTCGAAACTCATCTTAATGACTGAAATGACTGCTTTCCAAGGAGGGAGGATTAAGTGCTTTATCCAATGGGAATCTCACAGTGGGGACTCCATGGAATCCACCTGGAATTAAGTAGTCAGGAGAGGACACCTCTCACACCCCTCACTGACTGCAGGAGTCTTCGTTTCTGTACAGCCTTCTCTGCTGGGTGATGAATGGGATATTTGCCAATACATTTGGTTCTTTTTTTTTTTTTTTTTTTTTTTGGTGAAAGACTATCTGTAAGAAAACCAACCACTGAACTAATAGTTTAAAATATTCAACCTCACTAGTTGGGGAAGACATGGAAATTTTTTTAAAACCATGGGGCCCCAGTCCAGCTTTGTAGCATGAGCCACTGAGGAAGGAGCTCAGGATCTGGTTTGAACAACTGCACAGTTGACTGTCCTGAAAAGGTTGAGAAACAGTGGCCTGTTTGTAAGTTACCATCTAGAGCAGTGCGTCTCCGTTTAATGTGTATCTAATCACTGGAGGCTCCTGTCTAATATTCAGAATCTGACTCAGTAGGTTGAGGGAGGCTAGAGCGTCTGCAGTCCTCATCAGCTTCCAGGTCATGCTGCTGAAACTATGAGTAGCAGGATCTTCTGGAACAAACAGTGTTCATCCCAACTGCTTACCTGGAGAGCTTTTAAGCTTCTGATTTAATAGTTCTTGGATGGAGCCTGGACATTGGTAATCTTTTAATCTTCCCACTTGATTTGAATGAGCAGCCTGAGTTTTAAGAGCAGTTGATCTGTGGAGAGGTTTTTACTTCAGTGACTACACCTGAAAAAGGGATGCCTTACCAGTCACCCATTCAGGCAGACTTATAATAAATATTTCAAGTGCTTCAGAACTTCAGAAGGCAAACATTCTTCACAGTTTTGATGGTTTGAAGTGTCTTAGTGACCATTAGTTCCCAAACCTGGTTTTCCATCACAATCTTATTGGAACTTTTTCTTCATTAATTACCTTTAAGATTTCTTGGTTTTGGATTTTTTTTTGAGACAAGGTCTCGCTGTGTCACCCAGGCTGGAGTGTAGTAGCACAATCTCTGCTCACTGTAACCTCTGCCCCCTGGGCTCAAGTGATTCTCCCGCCTCAGTCTCCTTAGTAGCTGGGACCATAGGTGCCCGCCACTATGCCCGGCTCAATTTTTTATATTTTATATGACTATAAAAAATTTATATCTATATTTTATTTATATTTGTATTTTTATATTTTTAGTAGTGAGGGGGGTTTTGCCATGTTACCTAGGCTGGTCTTGAACTCCTCAACTCAGGTGATCCACATTCTGGGATTACAATGTGAGCTACTATGCATGCCCAGCCCAAGGTTTTTTTTTTTTTTGAGACAGAGTTTTGCTCTGTTGCCCAGGCTAGAGTGCAGTGGCACAATCTTGGCTCACCGCAACCTCCATCTCCTGGGTTCGAGCGATTCTTCTGCCTCAGCCTCTCAAATAGCTGGGATTACAGGCGCCCACCACCATGCCCAGCTAATTTTGTATTTTTAGTAGAAACGAGGTTTCACCATCTTGGCCAGGCTGGTCTCAAACTCCTCACCTCGTGATCCACCCACCTCAGCCTCCCAAAGTGCTGGGATTACAGGCGTGAGCCACCACACCCAGCCGATGTTTTTTTAAATGCAAAATTTCAAGCAATATAAAAGGAAAGAAGATATGATGAATTCCCATTTACCCTAAAGTACCCAGACTCAACCGTTATCAACTGATGGCCAATTTTGTTTTCTCTATACCCCCACCTCCTTCACCTTCTCTTGGATTATCTTGTTTTAATTTTTTAAAGACAGGGTCACCCAGGCTTAAGTGCAGTGGCACAGTGATGGCTCATTGCAGCCTTGAATTCCTGGAGGCTCAAGTGATCCTCCCAAGTAGCTGGGACTACAGGTATGTGCCACCATGTCCAGCTAATTTTTTTGTGTGTGTGTGTGGAGGTGGGGTCTCACTATGTTGCCAAGGCTCGTCTCAAGCTCCTGGCCTCAAGCAGCCCTCCCACCTTGGCCCCCAAACTGTTGGGATTATAGGCGTGAGCCACCATGCCCAGCCAGGATTATTTTGAAATAAATTCCAAAGTTTGTGGCATTTCATTCACAAATATTTCAGTATATATTTCTAAGAATTAAGGACTCTTTATAAATATAACCATAAGACCATTACCACACCTTTCAAATGTCCCATTAATTTTTTAATATCCAGTTACTGTTCAGATTTTCCCCAGTGTCTTACAATTTTTTTTTTTTTTTTTGAGACAGAGTCTTGCTCTGTTGCCCAGGCTGGAGTGCAGTGGCGCGATCTCAGCTTACTGTAAGCCCCACCTCCCAGGTTTACACCATTTTCCTGCCTCAGCCTCTGGAGTAGCTGGGTCTACAGGCGCCTGCCGCCACCCCCAGCTAATTTTTTGTATTTTTAGTAGAGACAGAGTTTCACCATGTTAGCCAGGATAGTCTCAATCTCCTGACCTCATGATCTGCCTGCCTTGGCCTCCCAAAGTACTAGATTACAGGCGTGAGCCACTGTGTTCGGCCGTGTCTTACAGATTTTTAAACCATTTCTCTGTCATCTTTTTAATCTTTTTTAAAATTAATCAAGATTCAGTGAGATTGGTAGGTTTGGTAAATTGCTTCATCTGTAGATTTTCAAGTCATCATATTTTTCTTGCAATGTGTTGAAGAAACTAGACTGATAGTTTTCCACACCTTAGGTTTTGATGATCACAGCCCCATGGTAATATTTATTTGTTGCTCCATCTCCTATGAACTGATCTACATCACACATGCAGCATGCATGCAAACGCCATTGATTATTTTCCATTGTAACTTAACACCATAAGCACCTTACTTCTTGTGAGTCTTTATTTCAAACTTTTTCAGGGAAAGATGCTTACAGATTCTTACAGATTCACAGTGATAGAAACTTAGGCAGTTTTCTTATTAACAGAAACCTGCATCTGCTGCCTAAGAGATGATGTCCCCATGTAACTTTGATCTTTCATTCTGCCATGTCCTACTACTTAACAAGTTGGTTCTTTTTAGAGACTAAATTTTCTCCTATAGAAGTTGAAGTCCCACTGCTTGGGTTCAGGTCCCTGCATCACTGTATGCTAACTAGTTGTGTGACCAGGGGAGAGTCTTAGCAGCATTGTGTCTCAGTTTCTTTATCTGTAAGATGGAAATAATATTACATATCTCATAGAATTGTTGGGAGGATTAAATGGATAATGTTAAGTAATTAGAACAGTGGTTGGTACACAGTAGCACTTAAATGTTCTTGTCAGAGCACTTGATAAAATGTCTGGGCAGCAAACATCATAATTACTGTTTTTCCTATTAGTTTAACTGAAAACAACACAGATGCTTATTCGGCTACTATATGATGAGAATAATACTCCCAATTTCATAATTCTATGCTTTTAGGTATCGTATTTTCCTATCCCTTCATTTCTGAACAAGGAAACAGACCCAGAGAGGTAGAATAGCTTACCTGGGGTTGTACAGAGTCACAGGCAGAGCCACAGTTTGGACTTAGATTCCCCACTGATTTGTCCAGAGTGCTTTATGCCACACCGAGAGCAGCAGTTCCTCTGAGCTGGTACTCAACAGGGAAATATGGTCCTGTCTGCTTAACGCTCTGTTTGTATTCATCGTATTCATTGAAATTGAGCTTTCCTATTTTGTGAATTAAGTGTTGTACTAAAACTTGATGACATTTCTTTTTTCTAGATTGCCAGCATACTTTGTTGTCCCCACCCCTCTTCCTGAAGAGAATGTGCAGCGCTTTCAAGGTCACGGCATACCAGTAAGTGCATCTGGGAACCCTAAGAGACGTGGGTCCTGCATTGGTCTATCCTGGCAAAAATGATCCTACTGAAAGCCCTTGGCTTTGGTTCTAGAGTTTGTTTTCAGTCCAAGAGCAATCCAAAAATATCTTAGGGACTCCCTAGAGGAGTCTCTTAAACGTGATTGGGACAGAGTTCTAAAGTTTTCACAAATGCACTTGAGTTTTTAGAAGAGACATTAATGGAGCTTTAAGAGGATCATAGATCTGTCTGGTGTTGAAAGCAAGCCTGGTTTAACACCTAAGTCATTTTGAACCTGAGCCAAACCACACCAAGGGTAGTAAGATTTAAGCTTCTTTTGGCCCACGCCATTAATCTTTGTTCGGGCATGGTGGTGTTTTCTCCCAGAGAAAACATGGAGTGCTTCTTAGTTTTCACAGAATTGAGTGGGATTGGAGCCATATTTAATGTGTCACTGATCAAAGAAAGCAAGACTCTGGCAGTTACTCCAGTTTCTAATTGGCAGTTGGGAATTGCCAGACCTGCAGGGTATTTAGTAAGGAATGAGAATTATAAATAAATGCTGTGCTGTGCGCACAGCTGGTTCACCAAAAGGGTCACTCCCATATGGGTGGAGGTATGGTTAAGCAGGGTCACATGCCCAGAAGCCCTTGGAGGCCACGCAGGTAATGAGTATGACCTTGCAGTGAACCAGAGGCCCTCTGCCTGGTCTAGGGGGACATCTCTTCAGTGCCAGCCAGTATGTGCCACATGGGAATATGAGCCAAGTGTTGCCAGATGTCCTGATTTTTCAGGAGAAGCCGTAGATAACAGATTCTTTTTTTTTTTTTAAACGAAGTTTCACTCCTGTTGCCCAGGCTGGAGTGCAGTGGCCCAATCTCCGCTCACTGCAGCCTCCGCCTCCCAAGTTCAAGCAGTTCTCCTGCCTCAATTCTCCTGCTTAACACTCTGCTTGTATTCATCGTATTCATTGAAATTGAGCTTTCATATATTGTGAATTAAGTGTTGTACTAAAACTTGATGACATTTCTTTCTTCTAGATCGTCAGCATACTTTGTTGCTGTAATCCCCGAGTAGCTGGGATTACTGGCGCCCACCACTAGGCCTGGCTAATTTTTTGTGTTTTTAGTAGAGACAGGGTTTCGCCATGTTTACCAGGCTGGTCTCGAACTCCGGGCCTCAGGTGATCTGCCTGCCTCAGCATCCCAAAGTGCTGGGATTATAGGTGTGAGCCACCACGCCTTGCCTAGATACAGATTTTAATGAATATATGCCACTGATTCAGATGTTTAAAAGCATATTTTTGGGCCAGAGTTGGTCACAATGAATAAAATTCATAATTTTTGGTTCTTTATTAAGGACATTCTCAAGTGAAACTTGTTTTCTGCTGGTGTGGCAGTAAAGAATACAGTGAGCATCAGTACAGTTGAGTGGCCCTGCCTTGATTGGTACTCTCACCAGCAATTTTACCACCACTGCTTTTGTACCATCAGTGCAAAAGTCACCATGGTACATATGACAAAATTATATCTTAGTATTATTATGAAAATATCTGTGGCCTCTCAGACCACCTGATAGGATCTTGAGACCTCCCAGGGTAGTGTATACTACACTTTGAAAACGAATGCGTTAGAGGAATGAAAATAAGAGTCTCTATCTTTCAGTCTTTCATAGAAGGATCTAGAAAAGACAGTTTGCTTGCTGGGCAAGGTGGCTCATGCCTGTAATCCCAGCACTTTGGGAGGTCGAGGCGGGCGGATCACGAGGTCAGGAGATTGAGACCAGCCTGGCTAATACAGCGAAACCCCGTCTCTACTGAAAATATAAAAAAAATTAGCCAAGCGTGGTGGCGGGCATCTGTAGTCCCAGCTACTCGGGAGGCTGAGGCAGGAGAATGGTGTGAACCCGGGAGCTGGAGGTTGCAGTGAGCCGAGATCACGCCACTGCACTCCAGCCTGGGCGACAGAGCGAGACTCCATCTCAAAAAGAAAAAAAAGAAAAGAGGGTATGCTCTGTGGGAAGAAACAGAGGTGAATTGTTCACATATGTAAGAATTAGGCTGCTTCTCCATCCCTGCAGTGTGTGAAATGTAGATGCTCTGCATTCTAGTGAGGCCTTGGGCCTGAGAAGTAGCAAGTGTTCTGATAAGATTTGAGTGAGGAGCCTGAGGCATTACTTTGAAAGAAACTGTGGCATGTACAGGGCACAGTGACTCACGCCTATAATCGCAGCACTTTGGGAGGCCAAAGCAGGTAGATTGCTTGAACCCAGGAGTTTGAGACCAGCCTGGGCGACAGAGTGAGACTCCGTCTCAAAAAAAAAAAAAAAAAAAAAAATTAGTCTGGTAAGGTGTCACATGCCCATAGTCCCAACTACTCTGGAGACTGAGGTGGGAGGATCCCTTGAGCCAGGAGTTCGAAGCTGCAGTGAACTGTGATCGTTCCACTGCACTCTAGCCTGGGCAACAGAGTAAGACTCTGTCTCAAAAAGAAAAGAAAAGAAACTGTGAGAAGGTGTTCTGATTTCATTAGTTATTCCTATATTTATACGTCCCAAAAGTTACAGTGGAGTTTGTGTGAATGAACAGCAAAAAAGTATTACACAAGATGGAATTTGTACATCGACCCAGGAAACATAGAGCCCCCAGTCTCTCTCTTTCTCCCTCTCTTTTCTTTTAACATAAAATTTTCATTTGACTGGAACATGAAGATCACCAGAAATGGTCTTAAGCAAATGAAAAGGTAATTTATTTTATATTTGGAATGGGTGAAATTACCTACCTTAACCTAGAATACCCAATCCTTTTAAATGTACACAGTACCTCTTTAGCCTCTTGTTTTTAGTTTTGTTTAAGACAGGGTTTCTCAACCTAGGCACTATTGATATTTTAGGCCAGATAATTCTTTGTTGTGGGGGCCATTAAATTCTTTGTTGTGGGGGCCATTATTGTAGAATATATAGCATCAGTACTGCCAGTAGCGTTTTCTGAGGTGCCAGTAGCACCCCTGCCCTGTGAGTTGTGACAACCAACAAATATGTTCAGACATTGCCAAATGTCCCCCCTTGTGGGTGGGGTGGGGGAGCACAAAATGCAGGTTGAAAATCCCTGCTTTAGGTGATCTGGACTGTTTTCTGTTCAGCATATGTCTCCTCTGACTCTTAAGAGACTTACAGAAAATGTGACAACTAGGTAATGTGAGTGTCTGTAAGCCCCTCTGTGGCTTGGTCTTTACCTGTTCTTCTTTCTGTCATTCCTATTGAACCTACTCGTATTTACACTTATTCTCCATGCTTATTTTTGTTAAGCAGATAAGAACATCCAACTATTTTCTCTTAAACCATATGTTTAAGAGATTTGCAAAAACACAAAACAATGCCGTTTATCTTCCTATATGTTTTTGGTTGGAAAATGTTATTTACAGTCACAGGTAATTGGTAATTACTGTTTTAAAATGAATTAGTATTTTAAAAGTTTCTCAGTTTTAATTTCTAATGTGGTAAATATCAATAGCTATAGCTTATGTAGATACAAGCTCTTCAGGGTCCTCCATAATTTTTAAGAACATAAAGGGGTCTAAGACCAAAAAGTTTGAGAACCACTGATCTGCAAGATTGCACGTACATATATTTTCTCTAGGACCTGGCATATAAGCACTCAAATCAATAGTAACAGGTAATTTACAGTAGGTGCACAGGGAGCTAAGATTGAAGAGATAGTTTGGGGCTAGATTATGAATGATCGATCTTTCGTTCACAGAATCTTTAAAAATTGTGGTAAAATACACGTAACATAAAATTTCCCATAGTGACATTTAGTATATTCTCAATGTGTTGCAACCATTACCACAGTCTGTTCCAGAACATTTCCACGTCTCCATGCTGTCTACCCTGGCTTTTCACCCAGTCTATTCTTTCCTGCCTTCACTTCTTTTCAGGGAAGACCTGTATAATTTGTCAGTTTATTCATGTCCTTGCTGCTATTCTAAAGGCTTTGGCTGCTGTTCTTCAACCCTGAGTATCATATTTTTTTTTTTCCTCTGGGGCAAATGAACATTGCTATGGATTATTCAGACCAAACAGCAAACTGTGCTTAACGGGACCTGTGAAAACCACTGGTGATGCTTTGTCCTGCCCAGCAGTATGCTATTTAACTGCTTTTGGTTCCTGTATCATTGTTCTCTGCGTGAACAGGTTTTCATCCTCTTTAAGTTTTTTGTATCATTCTTAACTTCCAGTGACGACCTTTCTCCTAGTCCAGCGGGATCCAGGACAGCGACAAGAACTCCCTCAGCTTCCTTCTATTCAGCCTCCTGTTGTTACTCTCTGGGCTTCTGTTTCCTTCATACAGAATCTGGGTATCTGTCTGGGCTCTTGATTGCCTCGTTTGGAGCCCAGTTCCATTGGCCTTCCCTCTTCCATGGTTGCCTTTCCCAAGTCTGTTCTGCTGTGTCTGTTCTTGAAGACATCCTTCTGTCTCCCTTAACCTGAGGCACTTCCGTAGTAATCAAGGGGCTGTCTTGTTCTGCCTGTACTGCCAAGCATATTTAAGGAGTCTATACTTGTTTTCGCTACCATTTTGTCTTGCAACGTGACTTCTACTCCCCACACACTGTGGACATTTCCCTCCCAGAAGTCCTTATGCAGTGTGCAGCCCCAGTCCCCCACATGACTGCAGTGTTTGACTCCGATGACATTGTCTTTTAAGTTCCTGCCCTGGCTTCGGAAACACTATACTCCCTTGGCCTGCTGACCTCCTTCATGGTCCTTTACTGCTTGCTTACGCTGCCTTCTGCCTCAGATTGTAGATGTTCTCTTAAAGCTCTGTTTTTGACTCTATTAAGAGAGGGACCAAATGTCCCTCTCTTAAAATGTACCAAATAATGAGTATTCCTTTTTTTACAAAAACAAATAAGATTAACAAACTGTGATTCTTGTCTGTGAAGTCACTCATACTAAGAATTCTGGCCCTCACTGTTACCAGAGAGAAATTGCAGCAATAGAAGATTTTTTGCTACGTTTCTGTGAGAAGCCTCTCTGACTAGGAACTTTGCTTGTTTCTATTTACTGTTTCACGCAGATAGTAGTAAGGCAGTTGGCCCTTCACGCCTCACATGAAATGAGACAGTTATGATTGGAAGTTATTACATGTGCCCCAGATGGAAAATGAGTTATAGTTGGAGATCACCAAGGGACTATGCTTTCTGCCCCTTCTCCAGAAAAGGAGATAAAAAGGGTTAAGAACACTTAGTTTCTTAGGACTCACCATCCAGTCATGGCTAAGAGTATCTCCCCTTTATCCAAGTGAGCTGCGCTAACTAAGGGGGGCACAATGGCCTGGGCACCAAAATTTTACCACGCTAGGCAGAGAGCTGAAAACTGTGTGGTGATTTCTGCACGTCACTTAGCATGGCATTGAGAAAGGGAGCACACGAGCAGCAAAGGGCCCTTTGATTATCTTAGTGTTCTAACACTTCCGCCTCACCATGAATCTTCAAGTATGGCTTGGCCCCAAGAGGGGAGTTGTTGCTGTTTTCAGTAGTTCCTAAAGCAGTTCTGTGTCGCTCTGTCCTTGCTCTCTGGGTGGGCTCATCATCACCCCCACTGCAGCAAGCCATCAGCTCCCATGTCTAGAGCTCTAGGCCTGTTTTCCTCTCATTTTAGGGACCTCCTGAATATCTACACATGGAGGTCCTGTTGGTACTAGACAACCAATATGTGCTGATTCCATCACCTTCCCTGGAAATCCCAAACCAGTTTCCCTTTGTGATTTTCTAAGTGTAGTGCACAATATCACCTGGATTGTTTTGCTGATCTCTAACTCTTGGTCTAGGCCACTGCTGGCATATCCAGTGCATGGTTTATACCTGGCAGATGAATGGCAAAAAGGTGTCGCCTTTGGGCAGCTGAATTATAAAATGTCTTTCTTTCCTCCAGGTTTACCTTTGAGCCCAGGCCAGTGGCTTGCTCAGCAAAGCAAGGGCTGGACCTTAGCCACCCTCAAGCACTTAGCCGGGCCTTTAAGCAGGACTCAAAGTCCACAACTGTACTCACCTGTCCAACCAGTCTGTCTGGCTTCTCCAATCTAGGCTCCACTGGCAGATTACTTTGCCCCAAGATCTGTTCTAATCTCCTTTTGTTCCTGAAAAACAAACAAACAAAACCCCCCACTGTATCCTGAAAAAAGCCTGAGCACCTTAACCTGTTGTCAAAGCAGAAGAAAGCCTAAACGGCCTCACCTACCACTCTTGGTCACTCATGTGACTTCTTTCTCCTTGCCTTGTTTGTGGTGTTCCTTGAAATTTCTTTCTTCTGTTATATAATACATTGTACCTTCTTTTTTATTCCTAAGCTTATTTCCCTTTTGAAACTAAGCTCTGAAGGAAGACACAGTATCTTAATATCTTTGTGCCCTCTCGCAACCTAATGTAGTGCCTTGCATGTCGCAAGTCTTGAATTCAGTTATGTCAAATAGCCAACATTCCATTCTTCCTCGTGTGGATTTTCTCTAATGAGAGTTGCCCCCTTTTTGCCATCCGTGTACAACACAGCCTTTAGAGTCACACTGTGGCTACTTTCTGTACAACTTGGGAAAGTTCTTCCATCTCTCCAAGCCTCAGTTTCTTGCTGTTAAGGGGGATAAATAATTATACCTATCACGGAGAGTTACTATAACAATTAAATGAGTTAATTCATGTAAAATACCTGACATGTAATAAGCTGCACTTGAATGATATCTACTATCCTAATAATAATAATAATAATAATAATAATGTTGTTGTCATCATCTGGGTTACCAGCTGATGATAAGTCAAAAGGTATATGTTAGACCGTAAGTCTGTGTCTGACTACCTAGACCTGTTTATTTTTTAAAACTAAATCATTCTTTTTTGTTGTGACTAAATACTCCCAGGCTTAATAAAGTTGAGTATGTCCAGCCATTTCATACTGAAGTTACAAATTTCCATGTATGCATTTAAATGCTAAGCTTAAGTGTCCCCTGTTGGGTTGTGTTTATTATATCTGGTAAATCTTTATTTGTTTCTACAGATATGGTGTTGGTCCTGCCACAATGGAAGTGCCCTTTTGAAAATGTCAGCACTGCCCAAAGAACAGGATGATGGCATTTTACAAATCCAAAAGAGCTTCTTAGATGGGTCAGTACTAGTTCTACATTTTGTTCTTGTTCAGTTCTTGTTTTCCAAGAAGCAGGGAACAGATCTTAGTAGTATGTCTATTTCTATTTACCCACTGGTAGCTTAGTGCTAGGGGAATACAACTTATAGTGATCGTTTCGAGTTAATTTGAAAGGAGTCAGTATAACATAATAGTTAAGAATGTCACCTGCATTGTTTTTAGAGGTGCACGCTAAAGTCTTCAGCAGGGAGGTGACATGATGTCTGTAATGTTAACAGTTGTCAAATTTAGGTCATGGTACATGTCTCTGTACTATTCTACTTTCTGCATGTTTCAAATTAAAAACAAAAAAACAAAAAAACCCAAAGTAGATGAATTTAAAAAAAAAAAAGAAGGAATAGACTCAGAGTTACATTGCCTTGGTCCAGATCATGGCTCTATCAGTTTATAAATTGGATAATCTTGGGCCGGGCAGTTTTACTCTATGCACCTCCATTTCCACACCCATTGACTGGGAACAGGAGTCCCGCAGCAATTGCCTGGTAGGTGAAGATTAAATGGAAGAATGCCTACTGAGCCCTTAACACAGATTGTGGCACATAGTAAATCCTTAGGCAAAATTTGTGTTTGCTCTTCTAATCTCATATTCCTTTTTGATACCTAGAGTTTACAAGACCATCCACAGGCCACCCTATGAAATTGTTAAAACGGAAGACCTGTCAAGCAACTTCCTATCCCTGCAGGAAATCCAGACTGCATACTCTAAATTTAAACAGCTATTTCTGATAGGTGAGAAGAATACTGAGCAAAAACTTTTGTGTCATGGGGAAAGACATGCCAGGCAGAT
Organism: Macaca fascicularis; assembly: GCF_037993035.2. NCBI lineage: Eukaryota > Metazoa > Chordata > Mammalia > Primates > Cercopithecidae > Macaca > Macaca fascicularis. Next base: position 32,865,103 of record NC_088380.1, on the reverse strand, counting down.
CAGGTGAAAGTTGGTGCCTTTTCCCTGGGTTCCTTAAGGTAGTATGCAGAGCCCAGGGCTGCGATGTCATGGAGCCCGGGGTCTGGCTGCCTTTACCACGCTTCTCTCCTCATCTCTCTCCAGGCTTTCCCCCACTGCCTCCTTATTGTGGCAGTGATAACACGGCCACCCTCCTCTTCTCCCCTTCCTCAGCATACCAGTTGCCCAGTGGTGAGCATTTTGGTTTCTTCCTTTAAAAGTTTTTTATCTATGTAGCATTTATATTTGTTGACTTGCAGTGATTTATAAAGTGAATAATGTTCATTTTCCTATGTAGACTTTTTCCCAAAGTGGAAATGCTTTAATTTTTCCCCCTGATTGGGAATATACAGTTTCTAACAATATTAAAAGTTTTATCAAAAGTGTACAAAATAGAAAATGAAATATGCCCATCCCAGCTACCCCCCATTTTCCTGCCCAGGCTGCCTACTGGTGCCTCATATTTAACACTGCTCAGTCACTCATTGATTCTCTTCATTCTAGAATGAGACTTTACGATCTGAGATTTGTCATGCCTATAGGTAACTTTTCCTAACTTGGACATTTTTTTTTCTTTTTTTTTTTGAGACAGGGTCTCACCTCTGTCATCCAGACTGGAGTGCAGTGGCATGATCACAGCTCACTGCAACCTTAAAACTCCCAGGCTCAAGTGATCCTCCCACCTCTACCTCCCAAGCAGGTGGGATTACAGGCACATGCCTCCTCACCTGGCTAATTTTTGTATTTTTTGTAGAGACAGAGTCCCATAATGTTGCCCAGACTGATGTTGAACTCCGGGGCTCAAGCGATCCTCCACTTTGGCCTCGCAAAGTGCTGGGATTATAGGCATGAGCCACTGCCTGGACTAACTTGGACTTTTTAGCCTAGCAAATGCTTAACTATTTTGGGATTCATTCCGTGACATTTTTTGAGTTTCCATTGAACAAGGGGTGTTCAAAAAGTTCATGGAAAATGTATATTATGAAAAAACTATGCATGAATTCCCAAACTTTTTTACCCCAAAATAACTCTACTAACTTATTATAATATGCCTGAGCAGGATCTGGTCTGAGGAGCTAAGAAGGGTAAGAAATTAGTTTGAAAACAGCGCCTATTAGAGCAACATGAATTCTGCTGAAGTTGAAGCAAAAATAAATATTGAATTTATGGTGAAGCTTGGGTGGAAGAATGGTAGAATTATTGATGCTTTATGGAAAGTTTACGGAGACAATGCCCCAAAGAAATAAGCAGTTTACAAATGGACAACTCATTTTTAAGAAGGAGCAGATAATGTTGAAGATGAAGCCTGCAGCAGCAAACTGTCCACATCAATTTGCAAGGAAAAAATTAATCTTGTTTCTGCCCTAATTGAAGAGGACCAACAGTAGAAGAAACAATAGTCAATTCCATAGACATCTCAATTGGTTCAGCCTACATAATTCTGACTGAAAAGTTAAAGTTGATGAAACCTACTCACTGGGCGTAGTGGCTGATGCCTGTAATCCAGCACTTTGGGAGGCTGAGACGGGCGGATCACTTGAGTTCAGGAGTTTGAGACCAGCCTGGCCAACATGGCGAAACCCCATCTCTGCTAAAAATACAAAAAGTAGCCGGGTGTACTGGCAGGTGCCTGTAATCCCAGCTACTTGGAGGGGCTGAGGCAGGAAAATGAACCTGGGAGGCAGAGGTTGCAGTGAGCCAAGATCATGCTACTGCTCTCCAGCCTGGGTAATAGAGCAAGACTCCATCTCAAACAAACAAACAAAAAAACCTTCTACTCAGTAGGTGCCAAAACCATTGTGCCCAGATTAGATTCAGATGAGAGCAGAGCTTTCAACAGAAATTTTAAACAAGTGGGATCAAAATCCTGAAGCATTTCTTTGAAGAATTTTTAGCAGGAGAAGAAACATGGCTTTACCAGTACGATCCTGAAGACAAAGTACAATCAAAGCAATGGCTACTGAGAGGTGGAAGTGGTCCAGCCAGGGCAAAAGCAGATGGGTCAAGAGCAAAGGTCATGGCAACAGTTTTTTGTGATGCTCCAGCCATTTTGCTTGTTGACTTTCTGACCAAACCTCTCTGCTTATTAGGAGAGGTTTTTGGTTTTTTTGAGACAGATTCTCACTCTGTCGCCCAGGCTGGAGTGCAGTGGTGTGATCTTGGCTCACTACAACCTCTGCCTCCTGGGTTCAAGTGATTCTTATGCCTCAGCCTCCTGAGTAGCTGTAATTACAGGGGTGCACCACCACGCCCAGATAATATTTGTATTTTTAGTAGAGGCAGGGTTTCACCATGTTGTCCAGACTGGTCTTGAACTCCTTACCTCAAGTGACCTGCCTTCCTCGGCCTCCCAAAGTGCTGGGATTATAGGCATGAGCCACCGTGCCCAGCCATAAGAATGTTTTAAGAAAGTTGGCCAAAGCTTTAGTAGAAAAATGCCCAGGAAAACTTTGTCAGAGGGTCCTTGTGTACTGCTCATTCCTCCTATCAAACAAGGGCAATTTTGCAAGAGTTTTTTTGTCTTTTTTTTTTTTTTTTTTTGGGAGACGGAGTCTCTCTGTCGCCCAGGCTGGAGTGCAGTGGCCGGATCTCAGCTCACTGCAAGCTCCGCCTCCCGGGTTCACGCCATTCTCCTGCCTCAGCCTCCCAAGTAGCTGGGACTACAGACGCCCGCCACCTCGCCTGGCTAGTTTTTTGTATTTAGTAGAGACGGAGTTTCACCATGTTAGCCAGGATGGTCTCGATCTCCTGACCTCGTGATCCGCCCGTCTCGGCCTCTTAAAGTGCTGGGATTACAGGCTTGAGCCACCGCGCCCAGCCTTTGCAAGAGTTTTGATGGGAATTCATTAGGGATCTACCTTAAAAGTCTGATTTGGCTCCTTCTGACTTCATTTTCTAATCTTAAAAAATCCTTAAAGGGGGCTGGGCGTAATAGCTCACGTGTATAATTGCAGCACTTTGGGAGGCCAAGGTGGACGGATCATCAGAGGTCAGGAGTTCGAGACCAGCTTAGCCAACATGGTGAAACCCCATCTCTACTAAAAATACAAAAATTAGCCAGGCACGGTGGCGGGTGCCTGCAATCCCTCCTACTCGGGAGGCTGAGACAGAAGAATCGCTTGAACCCAGGAGACAGAGGTTGCAGTGAGCCGAGATTGTGTCATTGCACTCCAGCCTGGGTGACAAGAGCAAAACTCCATCTCAAAAAAAAAAAAAAAAAAATCCTTAAAGGGAACCCATTTTTTTTTTTTTTTTAGTTAATAATGTAAAATAGACTACAATAACGTGGTTAAATTCCCAGGACCCTCAGTTCTTTAGGGGTGAACTAAATGGCTGGTATCATCTCTTATGAGAGTGTCTTAAACTTGATGGAGCTTATGATGAGAAATAAAGTTTATATTTTTTATTTTCATCTTTTAATTCCATGTTTTCACATACTTTTGAAGTCCCCTTGTATATGCTAACTATGCTAGGTGTTGGTGATAAAGAGAAATATAACACCAGGAACTTACACTCTTGCAAGGGAAACAGCAATGTATGACTCTAACTCAAACTAAAACATTGCAATACATGTTTACTGTTTAATCAAGGACATTCATTCTAGTTTTATTTCAATCACTCAGGACTTTCAGGGATATCTGTCTTTTATTGATTTGAGTTTGCAACTTTTTTTTTCCTTTTCTTTTTTTTTTTTTTTTGAGACAGAGTTTCGCTCTTGTTGCCCCATCTGGAATGCAATGGTGTGATCTCAGCTCACCGCAACCTCTGCCACCCCGGTTCAAGCAATTCTCCTGCCTCAGCCTCCCAAGTAGCTGGGATTACAGGCATGCGCCAGCACCCCCAGCTAATTTTTTTTGTATTTTAGTAGAGACGGGGTTTGTCCATATTGGTCAGGCTGGTCTCGAACTTCTGACCTCGGGTGATCCACCTGCCTCGGCCTCCCAAAGTGTAGGGATTATAGGCATGAGCAACTGTGCCCAGCCTTTTTTTTTTTTTTTTTCATTTTTTAGAAACAGGGTCTCACTCTGTTGCCAAGGCTGGGGTGCAGTGGCACCATCATAGCTCACTGCAGCCTCAAACTCCTGGCCTCAAGTGATCTTCCTGCTTCTGGGATTATAGTGCTGGGATTATAGGCATGAGCCACAGCACCCAACCTGAGTTTGCAACTTTTAAATATATTGGATTTCTGTAAGATTTAAGGTTCTCTGTTTTATAAGGCATGTAGGGGGAGTCATGTCATGGTATGCTGGGTGCACAAACTTGTGCATTGAGATTCTAATGAAAGTCCAGTCTGACCCTTAGGCTTCTGTGGCATCAGGATGGATCCAGTTGCGTTTTCCACTTCTAGAATTAGCAGCCTAGATGTCAGCTATTTCTGCCTAAAGCATGTTACTCTCTGTCGACTTACAGGATGAACCATGGCTTTGTGTATGCATTGTAGGAATTTCTTATTTCAGCAATAAAGATCTCTTTTTGACCACCAAAACCTCCTAGGGCCCTACAGCTCAGAAACCGTTTCAGCTGAAGTTTTGAAATGACCCTTACTCATAATAGAGTCCTGTGCCTGGATTCTGCAGTTTGAGTCAGGACTGTTAATCTCAATGACACAGTTGAGGAGCACAGGATTTTTGTGGCAAGTATGTCAGTGAACAATGACCTGACGTCTTTACTCCTTTTTCTTTTTTTAGATAACAGTACTGAATTTTGGGACACAGATATAAAATGGTTTTCTCTGTTGGAAAGTAGCAGCTGGCTTGACATAATCAGGTATTTCAAACCATTGTTTTACTCTTGAATTTTATAATTGTCTAACTCAGGGTAGTAGATCAAACTGACAAATAATTTAACTGGTATTTCAAAGTTAAATATTCTTAGATCACATGTTCTACAGCTAGATTTTATATTTGCTACTTATTTCTGTGCACATTTGATAGGAATTTATGAACATGCCACCTGCTTACAAGGAGGTGTACTCTACAGACAAGGCATTGAAAAACCACAGAAAGAGTGTGACAACCCAGAATTATTATTGAGGCAGCAGTGCTGGCCTCCAGGGAGGAAATTGAGGGTGAGAACAGGAGTGATACTGACTTTTCACTGAATACCTCTTTTAATCTTGTGTCTTATGCATATATTATCTGTGTTTTTAAAAACCATGATTAATGTCAGTTATTCGTGGTTTGGGAGTTAGGTTCAGAGTTCCAGAGAACAGTTATATTGCCTTTCCTGCTTTCTATATCGAATAGCTCTTCTCTGTTGCCATTAAATAGAGGATATGGCAGAGAAAGGTGCAAAACAGAAATGATGATCAAGGTGAGACAGTAGGTCTAATGCTAGGCTACATTTCAGGAGGGAGAGCAATGCTTCCTGCTGCCTCACACACATTCTCCCTCCATTCTGAAGTGAGTACTATGGAAAGGAGCCTTGGCCCTCCAGACACTGAACTGTGCTTCAGACATCCTGCTACACATCTCATAATTTGAATATATAATGGGAGACAGGGATAAATGTTGTAAAAGCAAATAACCCTTCTTTGTGTGGGGTGGGCAGAGAAGGGTGAGCATCTCTAGCCAGATGAAGGGTCGGGGTGTGGGAAGGGAGGGTGGCTGGGGGGTAGGAGAGGACACCTCTGCGAGCAGAAGACAACATACATGAAGGCCCCCAGTTATACAAGTCCAAGCTGGGAATAATGGCAACAGTTGCAAAGGGAATAATGTGTAGAGAGAGACAAAAAGGATTTCTGAGCATATTGGAGCTTTTTAGCCACTCTGATACATTCAGCAGGTCACCTTAAGGAAAGTAATCTGGACATGTCTCGCATTCTCCAGGTATGTTTGATTTTTATGAATCTTGCTCAGCAGCAGACTCAAGCATGAGTTTTTAATAAGAATGTCTAGTTTAGAAATTACCTAGGAGCATTTTCATATCAATTTTAGGATTCCCTTCTGAAAATTTTCAGTTTCTAATGGGCAGGAATATATCCTGGTATTTAAATAATGTAAATGGAAGTTAGTTTCTTTTCTGGAGGATTTTAGCATGGAAAAAAAAAAATAAGAGAGAAGACTGAAGATCAAGTCAGACTATCTCTAAACTACTTAATGTTTTTGTTACCAAGCTCATGAACTAATGCCCCTTTTTCTTGTCTCTTTCCTATTTAGACGTTGCCTGAAAAAAGCAATAGAGATTACAGAATGTATGGAAGCACAAAACATGAATGTTCTTCTTTTAGGTAATATATAGGAAGCACAAAGGATGATTTCCATTTTCCTTCACTTGAGATTCAATTTTTATATATATAGCTTTGTGTATTTGGAAACAAAAGGAGTGAGTTAGTGTAGAAATCCTTCCTATTCCTTTCTCCCTAACCTTGGAATCCTTTGCCTTGGATTTCAGTGTTAGAGTTTAAAACAAAATTCTTTCACTTCAAACTTGGCAGACCTATTCACCATCCATGAAGGAATTTTTTGGTATCTTTACCAAAGCTCACATTTCTTAATGTTTTGGATTTTGTTTTATATTAACTGAGCTTGGTTAAAGTTAAAATCTTTTTAGAATCCTTCTTATATAAAGAGATCCATGGATGACTTGGTTGTTATTTTTATATCTTTGTGGTTGACAACTTTATACAGTTACCATAGAAACTTGGTGGCCTGTGAGTTCCTTTTCCTCAGTGGGCTTAACTTGCTGTACATGATGCAAACATTCAGAATGTGCGAAAGCAAGTGTAAACCACCATGCAGCGAAGACTGGTGCTGTAACTAGTTACATATGAACTCAAACATTACCTGCTGTTTAGAAATATTAAGTTTCATATAGCCCCACACTATAAATTAAGTAGATTGTCTCATGCTTATACCCTCAAGCTTTTATCATTCTCTGAAACTCTCTGTAACTGTTGGCCCTAGGTTCTAAGGGCAGTCTGGAAAATGTGTCTTTCTGTGGCTCTGTCTGTCTGACATTGGCTGACCGACTTAGATTTGAATACATTTATTGAGCCCCTGCCATGTGCAGGGCTCTGTTCTGCCTTCTAGAAGTTTGCAACCTAATGAGAGAGTTGCCTTAAGTGTGCTATTGAAAAAGACCCAACCAGCCGTGACAGAACAGAGCATTATTTGAGTACTGAGCAACTAGTGAAAAGGAGGAGGGATAAAGATTGGAGGTCTAAGAAATGGAAGGATTCAGGGCCAGAACACATTAATCACAGAGCTGCATAAAGTGAAATCTGAATCTTTGACTGATGGAACTAAGACGTCCTTCACTCCTGGATGGACTGCTGAGTTGTCTCACCTCTGAAATCTCTTTTAGTCCCTCATTCCATTACCCACAGGAGTACCATTAACACCCTTCAGATCCAAGAAGAAAGAGTTCCTTAAAAATGAAACTTGTGGCTGGACACGGTGGCTCACACCTATAATCCCAGAATTTTGGGAAGCCAAGGAAGGCAGATCACTCGGAGTCAGGAGTTGGAGACCAGCTTGGCCAACATGATGAAACCCTGGCTCTACTAATAATATAAAAATTAGCTTGGCATGGTGCTGTGTACCTGTAGTCCTGGCTACTCAGGAGGCTGAGGCACAAGAATTCCTTTAATCTGGGAGACAGAGGTTGCAGTGAGCTGAGATTGTGCTGCTGCACTCCAGCCTGAGTGACAGCATGAGACTCTGTCTCCAAAAAAAAGAAACTTGTTTTGAAAACCGGTAGCACTAGAAGGCAAAAACAAAAATTTGTTTCTCTGTAACCCATGTCATCCCATGGTTGAGGCTTGTTTCCTGGAGGGAGAAGTGTAAGCTTGGACCCATAGTGCTCTGTGATTATAGCGGTCAAGATGAAAGAGTTGTCACAGTATGAGCACCTCCCTAGTTACAATTCATTTTTTTTTTTTTTTAAGACGGAGTCTCCCTCTGTCGCCCAGGCTGGAGTGCAATGGCTTGATCTCGACTCACTGCAACCTCTGCCTCCCAGGTTCAAGCGATTCTCCTGCCTCAGCCTCCCGAGTAGCTGGGATTACAGGTGTGCGCCACCACACCTGGCTAATTTTTGTATTTTTAGTAGAGAAGGGGTTTCGCCATGTTGGTCAGACTGGTCTTGAACTCCTGACATAGTGATCCACCTGCCTCGGCCTACCAAAGTGCTGGGATTACAGGCGTGAGCCACCGCGCCCAGCCTACAATTCAGTCTTAAGTTTCTCTAACGCCAGTGATACTAGCACCATCCTCCTCATGGACATTTTTTTAAAACAACTTGAGTTGCACCTGTTTTTGTGAAAGGGAAACTATGGGGCTGTAGACCCTGACTTTTAGGATCTTAAAACTCTAAGACAAATGCACGGATAAAGATGTGTGGTGTTTTGCTCTAAGTGATGAATGTTAAACAAGTATGTGAGTGAACTTTTCATCAAATGAGTTTTGGAAAGTGCAGCAGGTGGGCATGTGCAGGTAGACCAAGAAGGGTTTGTCTCCTAGGCTAGGCAGGAGAAGCAGGCACCTCTATGTTCCTCAAACAGAAAAGGACAGAGCCTTAGAGCTGAAAATAGAAATAATTTTGCTGCAGTCAAGAAATATTAAACTTTCTCCAAAGTAGAGTTAGTGGAGGACTTAGGAGTGGAGGAAGGGATGTCTGAGGTGAATCTGATAAGCAGCTGAGCCGTGAAACAGTGAGTTCAGTGATGGAGGCTTCCACAGCCCAGGAGGAGTTCAGTGATGGAGGCTTCCACAGCCCAGGAGGAGTTCGGTGATGGAGGCTTCCACAGCCCAGGAGGAGTTCGGTGATGGAGGCTTCCACAGCCCAGGAGGAGTTCGGTGATGGAGGCTTCCACAGCCCAGGAGGAGTTCGGTGATGGAGGCTTCCACAGCCCAGGAGGAGTTCGGTGATGGAGGCTTCCACAGCCCAGGAGGAGTTCGGTGATGGAGGCTTCCACAGCCCAGGAGGAGTTCGGTGATGGAGGCTTCCACAGCCCAGGAGGAGTTCGGTGATGGAGGCTTCCACAGCCCAGGAGGAGTTCGGTGATGGAGGCTTCCACAGCCCAGAAGGAGTTCAGTGATGGAGGCTTCCACAGCCCAGGAGGGAAGAGCTTTAGTCTTGGCCTGCGGAGCCTGGCAGGTCATCATGATGTAGGCGATTCTGTTGTCTCTGTGTGGCACACCTAGACCCCCACATGCTGAAAGTAGCTTTGCAATGCTGCATTTATTTATTCAGTATGCAAATCCATATTTCGTACCAGCGTGTGCCAGAACCTGTACTAGACATGCTAGAGCAGTTCATCTCTCAGTCTGAAAACATAACCCTTTGTTATTGGCCCTTGCCTTTAGGGAATAAGAGCATGACCGTTAATAGTAGACCTTGGTGTTGGGAATCCTACTTTTAACTGTTTAGTGAGAGCATTCTGAAACTTTTTAACATTTTATGCCCTCCTTCCTCCTTGCACTGCTACTGGGGCCTCTCCTAGAGGAGAATGCATCCGACCTCTGCTGTCTCATTTCCTCTCTGGTGCAACTGATGATGGACCCCCACTGCCGAACCAGAATTGGTTTCCAGAGCCTCATCCAAAAGGAGTGGGTCATGGGTGGCCACTGTTTCTTGGATCGCTGCAACCATCTCCGCCAGAACGACAAAGAGGAGGTGAGTTCCCTCACTGCAGACTGTTTCCGTCATGGGGAGAACTAGTGAATCTCTTATTTAATACCTGTCATCAGATGTAGGGTTGCTGCTTGCAAAGTGTAAGCCAAACAGGTTTGTTAAGAAAACTAGGATCATTTCATTGTGTGATGACTTTGGATACTTTAAATAATAGTGAAACCTTTCCCAGAGGAAAGAGATTAACAGGTATGTTCAGAGTTTTCTAAATTGTGTACACCAAGGGTGTATACATATTTCATAGTGGGAATAATATTTATTAATGAGACTTAAATATAGAGTAACTCAGTGAGGGAGACTCCTACCTTTTCTATAAAATTAGTCTTTGCAATAAATAGATATGCAGGGTGCAGGTTTTCTACAAAAAATATAGGTTGAACATCCCTTATCTGAAAGTCATGGTACCAGACGTGTTTCAGATTTCAAATTGTTTTGGATTTTGGAATAATTGCACTCCACTCAATTACTGGTTGAGCATCCTTAATCTAAAAATTGGAAGCCAGGCATGATGATTTGCGCCTGTAATCCCAGCACTTTGGGAGAACAGGAGTTTGAAACCAGCCTGGGCAACATAGAGAGACCTCATCTCTACCAAAAATAAAAATAAAATAAAATAAACTGGGCATGGTGGTGCCTGACTACAGCCCCAGCTACTAGGGAGGGTGAGGTGAGAGGATTGCTTGAGCCCGGGAGGTCAAAGCTGCAGTGAGCCATGATTGTGCCACTGTACTCCAGCCTGAGTGACAGTGAGACCCTATCTCAAAATAAATAAAGTTTTAGATTTTGGAACTGAATGATTTCAGATTTTCAGAGTCAATTTTTTTTTTTTTTTTGAGACAGAGTCTTGCTCTGTTGCACAGGCTAGAGTGCAGTGGTGCAGTCTCAGCTCACTGCAGCCTCTGCCTCCTGGGTTTAAGCTTATCTCCTGCCTCAGCCTCCTGAGTAATTGGCATTACAGGTGTGTGCCACCATGATATTTTTAGTAGAGATGGGATATCACCATGTTGGCCAGGCTGGTCTTGAACTCCTGACCTCAAGTGACCCACCTGCCTCAGCCTCCCAAAGTGCTGGGATTACAGGCGTGAGCCACCGTGCCCAGCCATTCAGAGTCAATTTTCCTTACACATAAACCTTTTTGAAATAAAGCACAGGGCCAGGCACGGTGGCTCACACCTGTAATCCCAGCACTTTGGGAGGCCAAGGCAGGCAGATCACAAGGTCAGGAGGTAGAGACCATCCTGGCTAACATGGTGACAAAAAATTAGCTGGGCATGGTGGCACATGCCTATAGTCCCAGCTACTTGGGAGGCTGAGGCAGGAGAATCACTTGAACCCAGGAGGCAGAGGTTGCAGTGAGCCGAGATCGTGCTACTGCATTCCAGCCTGGGTGACAGAGTGAGACTCCGTCTCAAAAAAAAAAAAAAAAGAAATAAAGCACAGGATTATGTTAATGCCATCTGTTACCAGGGCCTTAGTGGTAGCCTGGGTGGGACTGTGCCCACAGCCTCTTCTGCTTGTGTCTGGATTAATTGCTCCAGGCCTGGGCCTCCAAGTTCAGGCACAGGAGAGTTAGCATTTTAGGTCACTTGGTGAAAATGAGTCCCCCAAATTGTGCTGTACATGTCTAGGTGACAGCTGTACACACTCCGTTGGCTGCCTTATTGATGATTGGTGAAAGGAAAACTGAAAACACACAAACTTTCTTTAATCAACTCATCTGCAGAGCTGACGTGTGCTAGCAGTGTGACTTGTGGTTTTTCATAGTCCGGTTAGTCAGCATGTCTGTCTGTGGTGCGGAACAGCTTGACACAGAATGCTGTGGGTACACAGAGCCATGGCTCCTGATCGTAAGGGCTTGGCAGGTTCCTGGGGTGATCCATGTCTCTCTCACTGAGCAAGATGGTTTCTTTCAGGCCTGGCCTGTACTCACCTGTGTCCCATTGAGCTGAATAGAAATCACATCTTTCAGTCCTGGAAGGGACTTTATGGAATTAATTTGAAAGGGTGACAGCATTTACATAACATGGTAGGCAGAAAGAGCTGATACTTTGTGGAGATAAGTATGGTTGTTTTTTTTTTTAAGAGAAGGAGTTTCACTCTTGTTGGCCAGGCTGGAGTGCAATGGCATGATCTTGGCTCACTGCAACCTCCTCCTCCCAGGTTCAAGTGATTCTCCCACCTTGGCCTCTTTAAGTAGCTGGGATTATAGGCATGCCCCTCCATTCCCGGCTGATTTTGTATTTTCATTAGAGACGGGGTTTCACCATGTTGGTCAGGCTGATATCAAACTCCTGACCTCAGGTGATCCACCCACTTTAGCCTCCCAAAGTGTTGGGATTACAGGCGTGAGCCACAGTGCCCGGCCTTGTTTTGTTTTTGAGACATGGTCTCTCTCTGTTGCCCAGTCTGGAATACAGTTGCACAGTCATAGCTTACTGCAGTTTCGACCCCCTGGGCTCAAGCAATCCTCCTGCCTCAGCCTCCTGAGTAGCTGGGACTATAGGCGTGCACTACCATGTCTAGCTAATTTTTGTATTTTTTGTAGAGATGGGTATTGCCATATTGCCCAGGTTGGTCTCAAACTCCCGGGCTCAGGTGATCCATCTGCCTCAGCCTCCCAAAGTGCTGGAAATACAGGCATGAGCCACAGCACCTAGCCATATGTTTTTGTATATCTTGAGAAAAGGGGGGACTGGCAGGCACCATGTCTAATGGGGAAAGAGTCTAAGAAGAGACCTGATCTGCTGTTCACCCAGCCCTTGGAGAGGTCACCCGTATTTTCTGAGCCTATTGCCCTGCCTAGACAGTGCAGTTCAAGTATTTTCCACTCTATTTAATGATATTATGCATAAAGTGAGGTGTGAAATAAAGTTGCTGTACAAATGTTTCTTAGCATCTCAATGTGGACATATTGGAATTTTGAAGGAAAATTGGGTGGTCAAATTTGTGATAAGATTGAAGCGGCACTGCGCTTTAAGAGCTGCATTCCCACGCATCTTTCTCTGTCATGAGCCCTGTGTGAGACCCTGGGGGCCGGCCTCTGGGCATCTCCAATCTTCCGTTTTCTCCTCTGAAAGGGAGAAACTGTAATATAGCTTGTCTTAGCCTCCTGGCAGGATCACTGGTGAATCAGGGAAGATAAGCGCTTTCTAAATGATAAAGCATACTAGAAACTACTCTACCTGCTCATCAAGGGCTCACCTCTGGGAGCTAATAAATGATGCTTGTGGATTTGTAAAGATACATTTTGAAAACATTTTGAAACTCACTTTCACTGCTTCTCCCTTGTCTCCTATCCCTGTTGTCTTCCTGGCCCTCAGTGTGGGGTGGGCAGGAGGCTTCTTCCAGGTTGGTCTTCAGAATCAAACCCTGTCAGTCAGTGTGTGGGAGGTGGGGCATGGAAGTTCCCTCCCACCCCCCGTAACTTTGTATTGACAAAATTCAAAGTAGCACTCATAATTAAGTACATTTTTTGGTAATATGGTATTACTAGTGGAAGAATGGAATTTTTTTTGGAGGAGATAACGTTTTGCTTAATTGAGGTTCTAAGTTAGTGTTTTCTATTATCAGAATCCATTGCAGATGCTCATCTGTAACACTGATCCATAATGAGGTTTTTACACATTTCATCTTTGAAATGTCTTTGACACAGGTATATAAATCGCAAGCATGTGATTTCAGTTGAGCGTATTTCTCACTTGGGATGGAATGAGTATTCTGTGTTTCCCAGAGAATGAAGTCTCCAGAAGTGCTTATTTCACAGCTGTTGAGGTGCTGTCCCCTGAACTCAGGATGGCTTGCACTGGACTCTGCCCACCAAGTAACGTATCTTGTTTTCATGCAGGTTCCTGTGTTCCTGCTTTTCCTAGATTGTGTCTGGCAGCTGGTGCACCAGCATCCCCCGGCATTTGAATTCACAGAGACTTACCTGACTGTTTTGTCAGATAGCCTGTACATACCTATTTTTAGCACCTTCTTCTTCAATTCACCTCATCAAAAAGATACTAACATGGTAAGAGTCCCTCTTAGGAACCTGTGTATTAAAGAGGCTTCCTCTCACAAGTAGGATGCAGTAATACTGATGCTAAAAGTGGTCTTCACTTGACAGCACATGCACTAAAGAAAGTTGGAATGATACAGAGAAGATTAGCATGGCCCCTGCGAGAGGATGACATGCAAACTCATGAGACATTCCATATTTTAAAAAAGATATTGGGCCAGGTGCGGTGGCTCAAGCCTGTAATCCCAGCACTTTGGGAGGCTGAGACGGGCGGATCACGAGGTCAGGAGATTGAGACCATCCTGGCTAACACGGTGAAACCGTGTCTCTACTAAAAAAATACAAAAAACTAGCCAGGCAAGGTGGCAAGCGCCTATAGTTCCAGCTACTTGGGAGGCTGAGGCAGGAGAATGGTGTGAACCTGGGAGGCGGAGCTTGCAGTGAGCTGAGATCCGGCCACTGCACTCCAGCCTGGGCGACAGAGCAAGACTCCATCTCAAAAAAAAAAAGATACTGAACACTATATACCAAGCATTGTTCTAAGACTTTCTTAGGTATTAATCCTTACAGCACCCTATGGCATATGCATTTTTATTATCCTGGAGGAAGCTGAGGCAAAAAAAGGATAAGTAACTCACCTGTGGTCACATGGTAAATATTGGAGCTAGAAGCAAGTGTTGAAGCTGGGGAATTAAGCAAAATTCAAAGCTGTCTGTTTTAAAGACAGTCAGACCAGATGTCCTCCCATCTGTTTGCCTGGTGCCTGGAATTCCTCTGTAAAAGAATGGGGACCAGCAGAGCAGGGAAGCTAGGCTTTTCCTTCCATCTTAACCCTTTTGGCCCCTCCTGGGCTGTGCCCCCAATTAGATAATCTCAGTGCTTCTGAGCAGCCTCCTGAGGGGTACAGGGTTTCCTTGAGCTGGGAGGATTACCAAATCCCCCAGTGAAGTAGGAGCAACAGCCCTGCTTTCAGAGCCCAGCCTTGTGACTCACCAGCTTCATGACCTTAGGCAGTTCAGTTTTCTGAGCCTTGGTTTCCTCAAATGTAAAATTGGAAAAGCACCAGTTACCTCGCGAGGCTGTGGAAGCACCCAGCACAGCGGCTGGTGTGTAGACTGCTGGAAAGGAAGTGTCCTTGTTCTTGCACTTCTCTCCCACCAAAAGCTTGTAGCGAATAACCACAGGTAGCCTCAGCCTGTAAAAATGAAGTGCCTACGATTCTTCATTCTCAGGGCAGGGCAGGAGCACACTTCCTGGTGCCTGTGTCCAAAAGTATGTGTTTGCCTTCCTCAGCCCTCCCTGGAAGACAGCGTGACCTGTGCTTGTTTTGGCAGGGTAGAGAAGGCCAGGATACACAAAGCAAGCCTTTGAATCTGCTCACCGTGTGGGATTGGTCGGTGCAGTTTGAACCCAAAGCCCAGACATTGCTCAAAAACCCTCTCTATGTGGAAAAGCCAAAACTGGACAAAGGCCAACGGAAAGGAATGCGCTTCAAAGTAAGATGTCCACATGTCTAAACCCCGTTCAGCTGCCCAGACCCCATGCATGTAGTGATAAAAGATACTTATGGATTCTGTCTGCCAGCATGTTCTCCCCTCAAAGCGGTCTGCAGAGTCGAAACTTGTGATGGTCAAATTGTCAAGGACCATTAGAATCCTTTGCTTTCAGCAAATCACCTTTGCCCTGGTGCAACAGGGCCATTTGCCAAATGTCACAGTGGATGCTGCTGCCCTGGTCATACTCCATGGAATCGTACCTCTTGTCCTGCCTGTGTGTGTGTGTTAGTAGAGTAAAAGGAACACTGAATGTGTGGGTTTTACTTGGCCAGTACCAGTTCATTTATTATAATAAATAGTAAGACTTTTCTTAATGAGCTGTGCCTGTAAACCACGGGTTGCACAACTCTTTCTGTCAAGGGCTGCAAAGTCTCTGTCACAAGTACCCCTCTACTGTTGTAGTACAAAAGAAGCCTTAGGCTGCTCTGCCCATGGAGTAGCCATTCTTTTTTCCTTTACTTAAAAAAAAAAAAAAAAAAAGGAGCCTTAGTAGGCGAACAAGTAGGCATAGCTGTGTTCCAGTGTTTACGAGAACAGGCGCCAGTCCAGATTTGGCCTGAGGGGTGGCCAGTTTGCTGACCTATGCTATGAACCACAAATGTCAGAAACTCATTTTAGTTGATAATCCCAAAGTTGCCTAACTGATGAATTATTTAACTGACATTTCCTAGCTCTGTCTTCAGACCCAGAATTTCTCCCTCACAGAGTCCACAAAAGAGAGAGCAGTGATGGTAAGTCCAAGTCGACGCATGTCACTGCTTTCTCCATGCCATCCTTATCCTGCCTGATCTGGAGGGGCTTCAGAAAGCCTGGCCCTTTCTGGTGTCAGAGTTGGTTCCATTCTAAAGAGGACTGGGGACCTGGGTGAGCTACGGCCAGCAGAGACAATATTGGCTGCTGAACGACTCAGAACGGCCACTCTGCCCTTTTAGGGGCCGCAGGCCCAGGGTGGAGTTTCCCCTTTCTGATGAGCGTCTCCTGCTAGTTTGACCAGAATTGCCCTGAGCCCCAGAACAGCTCGGCCAGAAATCGGTTTTTCTTCAGTGTGTTGTGCCCCCTGGTGGCTGCATGCACATTCTCATGAGCGCCGGATTGACACCACAGAAACTGCCCTGTGCCAGAGTGGCAGGGGACCTCAGAGACAGCGAGGACAACCCCTTGTTTTATAGGGGAGAACCTGAGGCTCTCCCTTCCAATAATGGATTTCATGTCTGTCCTCAGACCGGGCTTTTCTAATCATCTCTTTTCCTTGGGAGATAGAGACAGACAGCCTGAGCTCCAGGAGTTGGCAGGTGGGAAAGGACTGAGCTGAAGGGGTGGAGAATTTCAGGTCGAAATAGCTAAATCACAGTTGGGACGGGGGCGAAAAGAAGCCTTGAAGCCTTTGGGTAAGAAGACCAGATATCAGGTGGGGCGACGCGTTGAGCAGCCTGGTGGCCTGGGGGAAGTTCTGCAGAGACTCCGAGGAAGCAGGGGCTGAGCAGCATGTGGTGCTGCCATGCGAATGCCACACAGGGAGGGACCCATTTCAGTGTGCAGCCTCGGTGTCAGCCGCAGGCCCAGGCCAGGCTTTGGCCTGCGGAGCTGCTGGCATGTCAGCTGCTCTTGAGTACTCTTTTCGCTTAGGAGATAGAAGGGGGCTTCCATAACCAAGGAGAGCTCAGTAGAGAGCCCAGGCTCTGGAGCCAGACTATTTGAACCATCACCTTTGGCACTGAGCAGCAGTGCCTTCGGCAGATTGCTTACCCCTGTGCCTTAGTTTCCTCACTTGTAAAATGGGGCAATGATGATGACTTGGAGAATGATGTGCTCAGTGAATGTGAGTACTGAGCACAGAACCAAGCAGGCAGGAAGCACTGGGTGACGGTTCAGTGTAGTCCCTGCCCTGCCTGGCACATCTTCACGATGGAGAAAAGAGAGGCCACTGAATCCTGGCCTTCATCTCTCCTGAGCCTGGATGGAAAGTCAAATCCTGGTCACCTCCGAGTTGTGGTCTTGTGGATGGTTTTGCTTTCTTTTTAATATTTTTATTCCATATTTCATAATAAGGTAATAATTTTCTTTACAATAAAGAATATTTTTTTACAAGGAAGAAACACTGCTGGAAATATGTTAGAGTTAGAGCAAGCCTGAAAGTTAAGTTGTTATCTCTTCTTCAAATGAATAGGAGCAAAAGAGCTGGACAAACAGCTTCTCCCCATGTTTTTTTACTTCTCATTTGAGCACTGGGGAACCCTCATGACCTTCTGACCACATCCATCTTTCATAACCCTTTCTTTCTTTTTTTTTTTTTTTGAGTCGGAGTTTCACTCATTGCCCAGGCTGGAGTGCAATGGCATGATCTCGGCTCACTGCAGCCTCTGCCTCCTGGGTTCAAGCAGTTCTCCTCCCTCAGCCTCAGGTGCCCACCACCACACCCTGCTAATTTTTTTGTATTTTTAGTGGAGATGGGGTTTTGCCATTTTGGCCAGGTTGGTCTTGAACTCCTGGCCTCAGGTGATCTGCCTGCCTCGGTCTCCCAAAGTGCTAGGATTACAGGCATGAGCTACTGTGCCCAGCCTCACAACCCTTTCACAGTGCACCCCCAAATATAGTACTCTGCTCTGGCCACAGAGATAATTACCAAGGGGGGAAATAGGAAAATGTGAAAATGTTCTCACATTTTCTACTCCTTGCAGGTTGCCAGACAAATCTGGTCAACTTAGCTGGCTCATCAAATTTCTTTGCTCTCACCTGCCTGTTTTCTTTATCTAAAAGAATCTTTATGACTTAGGCTTAAACTCCCACTGGATGTCTGATAAGCTGCTATTTCACCCATGCGATACCATCTTCTGGTAGTCAGCAGTGCCTGCTTGCAGTTGTTGAGAAGATTGTAGTGGTTAACAGCCTGAAAGTTCTCAAAGAGGAAACATCTTTTTCCCTTTAGAACACAAATAGGCCTGAGCCACAAGTTCCTCTCAATCATTAAACTATCTTCAGTTCAACAGCTTTTTCAGAAGTACTTTGTGTCCTGTGGAGCTCCTGTGACAGAGGAGGAGGGCACTGAAAGCTCCTTTCTCTGTCCCAGCATGCCTTTCTGCACAGCTGCCACATGCACCTGCTTTCCCATTGGTTTCTGGTACAGTGTGCACCATGAGAATACACAGGAACACTCCACCTCTGGATGTCACCGTGTGTTAATGAGTGTGCATTCACATGGCAACGCTGATGTCTCTTGGAACTTGTTAAAGCAGGGTTATGCTCTGTTTTTTATGGTAACAACTGTTAACTGTGCCTGTGATGTTAACCAGCGATTTTAATTTGTTTCCTCTCAAAGCATCAACGACAACTTTCTTTGCCACTTACGCAATCTAAGTCATCTCCCAAAAGAGGATTTTTCAGGGAAGAAACAGATCATTTGATTAAAAACCTTCTGGGCAAGAGAATTAGCAAACTTATTAATTCTTCTGATGAACTCCAAGACAACTTTCGAGAGTTCTATGACAGCTGGCATAGCAAGCCCACTGACTACCATGGTTTGTTGTTACCGCATATTGAGGGGCCCGAAATCAAAGTGTGGGCCCAGCGCTACCTGCGCTGGATTCCAGAAGCCCAAATCCTAGGTGGTAGCCGAGTGGCCACTATGAGCAAACTCTTGGAAATGATAGAGGAAGTCCAGAGTTTACAAGAGAAGATCGACGAGAGACACCACAGCCAGCAGGCCCCCCAGGCTGAGGCCCCCTGCCTGCTGAGGAACTCTGCCCGCCTGTCCTCTTTGTTTCCTTTCGCTCTGCTCCAGCGACATTCCTCTAAGCCGGTCTTACCCACCAGTGGCTGGAAAGCTTTGGGAGATGAAGACGATTTGGCCAAACGAGAAGATGAGTTCGTGGACCTAGGGGACGTGTGACCTGTTTGTTGAGTGACTGTGAAAGAGGAATGTGGGAGATTGGGACAGCTGATCCCCGGATTCATGTCACGCAGCAGCTAATGCTGGCCGGGTCCTTAGCCCGGCACTCCGTTGGAGTAAAGCTGGGCCTTCGGGAAAAGAGGTGGCTCTCATTATCGTTTCATGGTTCTAAAAGACTATGCAATTGAAACTGCATCTGTAGTATTATTAATTGGAAGGAATTATTACTTGACCCGTGATAGGGTTGTGGCCGTTTTCTGATGCCTAAGTATTATACAGAGCGTGCAATGGCCAGTTTACCAGAAAGGGCTTCAGTAAGATATTCTTGGACTTGATACTTTCTTCAGACCCTCTTTGTGCCAAGATAATTTATCCAGTCATTGGAAATAGTAAGTTTCTGTGTAACCCATCTCAATTATAGAAGCAAGTTCAGCTTTACGTATTTGTATGGCGAGTTGAAGATTCAGATAGAGGTATTAAGATGTGTGGCATTTACTTAAACCATCACATTTTTTCTTTCTATGCCCCTTTGCCTGTAAAACAGCTGGGAAGTTCCACTGGTGTCATCCATCCTGATGCTTTGCCTGTGGGTGGGGGCTAGTCAGCCACCACCCTCTTTTCTGTGCTGCCAGCCCCAGGTCTTCTTCCGCCTGCTCCACACCACTCGCCGCTGTCCCTCTGCACTCCCTGCCTTGGTGCGCGTAGTCCCAGTGTCTCATTGCCAAACCTCTTGGTTACGCTGTGGGGATCTGTTTCTTTGCCTGACATCCTTCCTGAGGAGCTTCCATTCCTCTGGAGTCTCTCGTTGTTTGGAACAAATCGCTTCGCCTTTTTCTACTTGCCTGCTGAGGATTTGGAGCACTTGTGATTGCGGTTTTCTGCCGCAACCCCTGAGCCAAGTTCCTCACATTCTTTCACCTTTATGGACTGATGGGATTGGGTCACTTTTGAATGTGGCTTTCATAGGAAAGCAGTTTAAACATAAGTATCAGAAGTGATGATTATCATATGATACCTCAGTGATTTTAAAAGCCATAGAAGAAACTTGACTATGCCTGGTCACCTTCTTGGATCTGCTGTCTAAATTATATATATATATACACACACACACACACATACATATATTTTTTTTCTTTTTAATGCAGGAAAGTGTACTTTGTATGTAAGGAGCAGTGTTTTTTTGTTTTTGTTTTTGTTTTTTTGATTTTTTTGTTCTCAGTGGAACCCTGTCAAATCCCATAAAAGAGGAAGAAACCAAAACTCATTAGAATGTTTTAAATTGAATGTTTGCCTTTTTACATATATTTGCTTTTCAGTATGGATCCCAATTTGAATGTTACATGTTTAGAAAAATTTTCTTTTTTTTTTTTGAGACAGAGTCTGGCTCTGTCGCCCAGGCTGGAGTGCAGCGGCAAGATCTCGGCTCACTGCAAGCTCCGCCTCCCGAGTTCACGCCATTCTCCTGCCTCAGCCTCCCGAGTAGCTGGGACCACAGGCGCCCGCCACCTCGCCCGGCTAGTTTTCTGTATTTTTAGTAGAGATGGGGTTTCACCTTGTTAGCCAGGATGGTCTCAATCTCTGACCTCGTGATCCGTCCGCCTCGGCTTCCCAAAGTGCTGAAATTACAGGCGTGAGCCACTGTGCCCGTCCAGAAAAGCTTTCAGTTACTCAAGGGCAATAAGAAAATTTGAGGCCAGGCGTGGTGGCTCACGCCTGTAATCCCAGCACTTTGGGAGGTTGAAGCGGGCAAATTGCTTGAGCCTAGGTGTTCGAGACCAGCCTGGGCAACATGGCAAAACCCCATCTCTACTAAAACAAAAAGTAGCCGGGTGTGGTGGCGCATGCCTGTAGTCCCAGCTACTTGAGAGGCTGAGGTGGGAGGATCCCGTGAGTCCGGGAGGCGGAGCTAAGATCGTGCCACTGCACTCCAGCCTGGGTGATGGAGCAAGACCTCGTCCCAAACAAAGAAAATTGGGAACTGTTGACTAGGAGGAGTTTCTAGGTTTGCACTGAATTGTCTTTTGTGCATACGGTGACTTGTTTTGCTGTTCTCCCCACTCCGTATTAGTGCAGGAGCCAAGTTGGTCTGTTAAGATGAACAAAGGTTGAGGGGAGAGGAGGATTCGTGCATCTAGGGGCCAAACACATGTTCCGTCTTGATTGCCTTAAGAGTTACTAGCAAGGTCAGTGTTAGGCTTGCGATAGGGATTTTAAAATACACTAACTAGTTCCTTAGCTACCTTCACATACATTCTGTAGGCCTTCTTAAATTAGCACTAACCTCCACTTCCTTCTCTGCCCCATTGCCTCCCAAATATGCTATGGAGCTATTTTTGTTACCACATTATAACATGAATATTTATACAGTAGCCTCTTCAGGCTTCGTAATTTTCATTCCAAAAATGCCCGGTGTGATGCTTTACACTCTACAAAGTATGGTTTAAAGGCACAAGGTCATGGCCTTTGTCATAGCAGTTGAATGTGCATTGAAATATTTTTCTATGATTTTTTAAAAATTACAATAGAAAAATAAGCTGTTGTAACGTGTAAGGTCATGACAATTTTTGTATTTATATTTGAAATCAGATTTCTATAACTTGTATTTGTGTACAGAATTCTCAGTGGGTTTATATATTGTGAAATTTTTATCCGAGATTGGGATGTGGATTATGCTTAACAGTGAAAGGTGAAATGAGACCATTTACTTTGTTTAAAATGCTGTACTGTGCAAGTTTGGAAATGTAAAAGAATTTACTGTATATAATTATCTTGAGTTTGTTTATACCTCCAGGTTTTTACACTGAAGATAAACTAACTTTAATTAAATTCAAAACCTTTTTCTTTATAAGGGAATAAGCTGCTGAGCTAAACCTGTATCCATGTGCTTTGTATTTTCTGGATGCACAATGAAAGTTTTTACTTGTATCTCACTGCATCATATCTGATTGCAGAAATTAAAGCACAATTTACAAGCAATGCCGTACTTGGTGTGGTTGGTATAACACATGGAGTAATCCCTTTCATTCTTTCAGGAAATATTGAGCATGTACTGGGTATTTGTCAGGGCCAGTGGGGACAGCAGTGAAGAGTGGAGTTTGTGTTCTTGTGGGGCACAGGGAGTTTTGGTGGTGGGAACCAATAGCCAAACAAATATTTAAAATCTGAGGTGATTTGCAGTTACATGTATATCACAGCACTATTCACAATAGCAAAGACATGGAATCAACCCAGGTGCCCATCAGCGATGGATTGGATCAGGAAAATGTGGTACATATACACCATGGGATACTATACAGCCATAAAAAAGAACGGAATCATGTCCTTTGCAGCAACATGGATGCAGCTGGAGTCCATTATCCTAAGTGAATTAATGCAGAAACAGAAAACCAAATACTGAATGTTCTCCTAAGTGGAAACTAAACACTGGGTATTGGACATAAAAATGAGAACAACAGACACGGGACTCAAAACGGGGATGGAGTCGGGGAAGGGCTGAAAAACTACCTATTGGGTACTATGTTCACCGTTTGAATGATGGGTTCAATTGAAGCCCAAACTTCAGCATCACGCAATATACCCATGTAATAAATCTGCACATGTACCCTCTGCATCTAAAGTAAAAATAAAACATATAGCCAGGCGCGGTGGCTCATGCCTGTAATCCCAGCACTTTGGGAGGCCAAGGCGAGCGGATCACCTGAAGTGTCGGGAGTTCAAGACCACCCTGGCCAACATGGTGAAACCCTGTCTCTACTAAAAAAATAAAATTAGCTGGGTGTGGTGGCGCATGCCTATGATCCCAACTACTCAGGAGGATGAGGCAGGAGAATCACTTGAACCTGAGAGGCGGAGGTTGCAGTGAGCCAAGATCGTGCCATTGCACTCCAGCCCGGACAACAGAGAAGGGCTCTGTCTGGAAAAATAAAAATAAAAATCCTGGGTGATGATACAATGCTGAAGAAAAAATAGGGTGGGGATAGGGTGATTAAAAGAAAAGAGTTTTTAAAAATCCTGAAGTATTATTACCTCTTTGCTTTTTGTGGGGGTCTGTAAAATTAGAATTCTGTTACTCCGGAAT
Source organism: Macaca fascicularis (assembly GCF_037993035.2). NCBI lineage: Eukaryota > Metazoa > Chordata > Mammalia > Primates > Cercopithecidae > Macaca > Macaca fascicularis. The sequence continues at coordinate 32,841,932 of NC_088380.1, read as the reverse complement.
AAGAATTGCTGGAAGAGATCTGAGTACATTTAAACCATCTCTGGTTTCATTTAAACCATGAAAGATAGAAAAAGGCTTTGTTTTTGCTTCCAGAGAGGATAAGTGAGCGAGCACAGGGTGAGATGGCTTATGAGAGTAGGATTTGTTTCTAACTCGTTTTGTTTAATGCTTAACTAGATTGAGACATAGCACTTTGTATGTTCTGAGAAACAAGGCTCATATTTCTTTGACCTTTCCTACCTACAGAGGAGGCTTCTGACTCTGCTGCTTGTCCCCATCCCCCTTTCCTATCTGGCCAGGCCCGCACTACTATGTCCAGAAAGCTAGCTCTGAGACATCCTTGGAATTTAATAAGCGCTCATGAATGCCATGTGCTTTTCAGATGTTTTGCTGCTTTGGTGCTTGTATTAAATTCCCAAGTAGTGGTTGTGACTGTAGAGTTTAGCAGCTTCTTGTCTTATTTTCCACATGTGTTTAGCTCTTGTACTTTTGGTGGACTCAGCTGTCTCTCACTCTTGATTTTACTTGTTCCTTGATGTCCAGGTGAGGGCATGGAGGGACTTGGGGAGTAAAGAGTGGAACATTCTCCGTCCAATGTGAAACAGGGTGGGGGGTCGGTTCCTGTCGGGAATTAGCCCCTGTGCCTTCATGCCCCCTATCATTAAGGGAGTTGGGGGCAGAGGGGGTCCTATCTAAAGCCTGTTTTCTGGCCAGGCACAGTGGCTCACACCTGTAATCCAGCACTTTGGGAGGCCGAGGTGGGCGGATCACGAGGTCAGGACATCGAGACCATCCTGGCTAACACGGTGAAACCCCATCTCTACTAAAAATACAAAAAGTTAGCCAGGCGTGGTGGTGGACACCTGTTGTCCCAGCTACTCAGGAGGCTGAGGCAGGAGAATGGCGTGAACCCGGGAGGCAGAGCTTGCAGTGAGCCCAGATCACACCACTGCACTCGAGCCTGGGCAACAGAGCAAGACTCTGTCTCAAAAACAATAAAAAAAATAAAAATAAAAAAGCCTGTTTTCTGAGCTGGGCTTGTGTCCCACTGTGGCTCTAGATTATTTATAAAGGCGTCCCTGGGGCAGGACAATTTGGGGCTGAGCATGCAGCAGATACAAGATCTATAGAGATGCATGGCCTTATTGGGTCCACCTTACACACACACACACACACACACACACACAACACCCTGAAAAGTACTAGCAGGAGGGTGGGAGAGGCAAGACCCTGTTTGTACCGCGGGTTCCAGTGTAACCAGGGACGTGTCCAAGTGCCTACACTTGAGTTTGTTGATAACCAGGCTAGCTGTGGGTAGTGCAAAATCAGGGTTTTAAATATCATATATTGAAAAGTAATTTGAGTGGTTTTATGTCTAAAAACAGGCATCTCAGCTTGTTTTGTGGTTCAGACCCAGGTTCTTTTCTTTTTAAATCCCCTATTACACTGTCTGCCCTTAGCAATTAAAGGATATGAAGTGTGTCATCATATGAAAATATGCACAGTAAGCTTTCTTCAATATATAATCTGTAGGTTAACACACAGTAAGCTTTTTGGACTTGTTTTTTAAAAACTTTCGTTTTGCTAGCCAGTTTCATAAAGGGCTGTCTGGACCTGAATGTTTTTATGAAATCCTGAATGGAGGACTTTTCAAATTGTCCTCGCAGAAGTCTGAGGCACAATGAATGTCGTGCTTACTCATCCCCAGCACTGAAGGGGCACAAGTGCATGCCATTCCTGGGAAAGAAAAGAATGCAGACAGATGGCATTTCATCCTTGGAAGGACCCTGAGGACTCTGCTTGGAATGCTGCTGCAGTAGCCTCCAGGAGAGGATGGAAAAGACCTCTCCTCTCTCCCCGGCTGATGGGGGTGGGGTGGGGTTGGGGGGAAACAGTAGAGATTGGTAGGGGAGGGGCAGGGGTGGACTGGGAAGGGGCACAAGGGAATGTTCTGGAGTGATGGTAGATAGTAGCATTGTATATCTTTTTTTTTTTTTCTTTTTGAGATGGAGTCTCACTCTGTCGCCCAGGCTGGAGTGCAGTGGCGCAATCTCGGCTCACTGCAACCTCCACCTCCCAGGTTCAAGCAATTCTCCCACCTCAGCCTCTTGAGTAGCTGGGATTACAGGCGCCCGCCACCTCACCGGGCTAATGTTTTGGTGTGTATTTTTAGTAGAGACGGGGATTTGCCTTGTTGACCAGGCTGGTCTTGAACTTCTGACCTCAAGTGATCCACCTGCCTTGGCCTCCCAAAGAGCTGGGATTACAGGCATAGGCCATCGCACCTGGCCAAATCTTTCTATTTTTTTTTTTTTTTTTTTTTTTTGAGACGGAGTCTTGCTCTGCCGCCCAGGCTGGAGTGCGGTGGCCGGATCTCAGCTCACTGCAAGCTCCGCCTCCCGGGTTCCCGCCATTCTCCTGCCTCAGCCTCCTGAGTAGCTGGGACTACAGGCGCCGCCACCACGCCCGGCTAGTTTTTTGTATTTTTTAGTAGAGACGGGGTTTCACCGTGTTAGCCAGGATGGTCTCGATATCCTAACCTCGTGATCCGCCCGTCTCGGCCTCCCAAAGTGCTGGGATTACAGGCTTGAGCCACCGCGCCCGGCCAAATCTTTCTATTTTTTAATTTAAAAACTTTTTTTTTGGACAGTGTCTCCCTCTGTCGCCCTGGCTGGAGTGCAGTGGCGCGATCTTGGCTTACTGCAAGCTCCGCCTCCCGGGTTCACGCCATTCTCCTGCCTCAACCTCCCAAGTAGCTGGGATTACAGGCACCTGCCACCATGCCCGGCTAATTTTTTTTTTTTTTTTTTTTTTGTATTTTTAGTAGAGATGGGGCTTCACCATGTTAGCCAGGATGGTCTCGATGTCCTGACCTCGTGACCCGCCCGCCTCGGCCTCCCAAAGTGCTGGGATTACAGGCGTGAGCCACCACGCCTGGCCAAAAAAAAAAAAAAAAAAAACCATTTTTTTGAGACAGATCTTGTTCTGTTTCCGAGGCTGGTGTGCACTGGTGTGACGACAGCTCACTACAGCCTTGACCTCCATTTTGTAGAAATGGAGTCTCACTATGTTGCTCAGGCCAGTCTTGAACTTCTGAGCTTGAGTGATCCTCCTGCCTTGTCCTCCAAGAGTGGTGGGTTTGGAGGTATGAGCCTCCGTGCCCCGTTCTAGCTCTCTGAAGCCAGACTGTCTGAGTCTGAACCCCTGCTTTGCAGCTTACAAACTGTAGGATAACATCCCTCCATCTCCGTTTCCTCATCAGTAAAATGGCACCATGCCCGGAACCCACCTCACTGGAGAGCTGGAGGGTTAAGGATAAGTGTCTATTATAATGTAAATATTCAGTGCATGGAGCTATTATTGTGTATGTGTTTGGTCATTTACATACATCATGTAAACAGAGGGGGGTGTGTGTGTGTGTGTGTGTGTGTGTGTGTGTGTGTGTGTGTTTAAACTTAATCTCCACCCCAGGAACAATTAACATTTGAAGTATCCTAAACAGGAACCTAAGTTCCAAAGGTGGCTACATAAGCACTTCAAATGTTTTCAAAATCTATCCCAGAAGGTTTGTTGAGCAGCACATGGAATGTTAAAAATCATCTTTCAAAGGTGCAGTGAGTGGGTACATGTGGTTAGCTAGAAATATCAAAGAGGCCTCACTCTTACACCTACAGGATATACAAATCCATCAGGCCCAGCAGTACAAATGCACCAGAGCAGAGAACGAGGCCTAAAAACCCTCCACATCACCAGACGGACTGCAGGGTTAGCTGGTCCTGCTGTCTCATTGCATCTTTTTGTTTTTGTTTTGAAACAGGGTCTTAGTCTCTCACCCAGGCTGGAGTGCAGTGGCACAATCATGGCCCACTCAACTTCTGCCTCCCAGGCTCCAGTGATCCTCCCACCCCAGCCTCCCTAGTAGCTGGGACTATAGGTTCGTGCTACTGTGCCCGGCTAATTTTTGTATTTTTAGTAGAGACAGGGTTTTGCCATATTGCCTAGGCTGGTCTCTAACTGCTGAGCTCAAGTGATCCACCTGCCTCAGCCTTCCAAAGTGCTAAGATTACAGGTGTGAACCACCACGCCCAGCCTGTATCTAACTTAAGAGTAAAATTTTCATGCAAGGTATTGTGTGGGGGCCTGAGGACAGAGAGTGGGAATCCTCCACAAAGTCTAAGAACAGGAAATACGACACTTTCTTTTCTTTTGAATTTTTAATGACCAAAACAAAGCACCTAAAACCGCAGCTTCTGAAAGAACCACTTGTTCTTGCCTGTCTCATATCTCTTCAAACTTGACCTTGGCCTCTCGTCGGGCCTTGCGTTTAACAGCAGGGTCTCTGCAGACATCCTTATTGACGACTGTTTTGTCTAAGGGGATATCCTCAGAGTACCTTGTGGGCATTAGGTGATTGTAGTTATAAACTTTCACAAAAGACTTGATCTTTGACCTCTTGACGATCTTCTTCTTGCCCATGGCAGCTGTCACTTTGTGGGGATAGCGGTCAATCCCAGCCACCAGAGCATGGCTGTAGGGGCGATCTGAGGTGCCATCATCATTGCTCTTCACAGTGACGGCTTTGCATCCAGAGTAGCGTCCAGCTAGGACAAGCACCACCTTTCCAGGTTTCATAAATTTGCCCATTTTGGCACCAACCACTCGGGCCTACAGCAAAAAGGCAGAAATTTGGGGCTGTTAACGAAAGTCCAAGGCACCCACTGTCATTGTGAAACACCCCTGCTGAGGAGGTGGTGGTGATGGAAGCAGGGAGCTGTAAGCCTGCCTGCCTCTAACTGCTGACACCAGAAGGATATCACCATTGCCGAATGGCCAAGTTGACTTAGGTCAATCTGTGACTTCCTACCAGATTTACTGGAAATGCTATCATAATTACATTATAGTTGATTTACTGGATATTCAATCATGGTTATATCTGGGGGCCTCCTTGAGGGCATATGAATTCTGCCGGTGGCCTTCTGTCCACCATGGCTCCTGCCTAGGAGCTCTTTGCCTGAGGTCTATATGTCTTATTTTGGATTCCCCCAGAAGCAGGCTCTAGATCAAGGATTTAGGTGCAAGTGGTTTATCTGGGCAGTGTTCCAGGTACGACTGTGAAATGATGGGGAACGGAGAAAGGGAAAACAAAGAATAACAAATACAGTAATGAACGAATGATTACTGTGGGCAACTGGGGCCAGCCCCCTGGGGACTCCCGAGAGACCATGTGGAGCATGTTTGGAATAGTCCCACAGGAGAGTGAGGAAGCTGGGGTACTGACAACAACTCCTCTCCCATTAGTTGAGGGCGGGTTGCTCCTGGGAATCTGTTGGTGTGTGCAGGGACTGCCAGGGATGTGGGCAAGGGACCGCCTACTGCAGTCCATAGCATGGGCTGGGAGATGGACAGCCTTCCTGCCACAGCAAGTTTGGGGACAGCATCTCTGACAAAGCCCCCAAGCCAGGGCACTTGGCTGGCTTGGGCTTAGCCAAGCACACTGTGTAACAATCCCCCACCCAGGGGCCAGGCCTCTGCAACATGAGGTGATGCCCAAATATTTAGCTGCTCATCCAAGGGGGTGGTACATCAAAATAAGAAAACAGCCAGGCGCGGTGGCTCACACCTGTAATCCCAGCACTTTGGGAGGCTGAGGCGGGCAGATCAACTGAGGACAGGAGTTCGAGACCAGCCTGACCAACATGGTGAAACCCTGTATCCATGAAAAATAGAAAAATTAGCTGGGCATGGTGGGGGGTACCTGTAATCCTAGCTACTCAGGAGGCTGAGGCAGGAGAATTGCTTGAATCCGGGAGGTGGAGGTTGCAGTGAGCTAAGCTTGTGCCACTGCATTCCAGCCTGGGCGACTCCGTCTCACACACACACCAAAAAAAAAATTATGGGGGCCACTATTTCAGACTGAGCTCCTGCACTAGGCCCCAACAGAAATGGAGTCACTAACCAAAATGGAGTCACTTCTGCCAAGTGTCATGTAATTAAACTAAAACTTCAAGGAAGCAGGAAAATCCCCAAACAGACTTTGTTTTTTTTTGTTTTTTTTTTTTTTAATATAAACACAAGAGATTCACAGCAACCAATCTAACAGGGCCCAGTCAACCTGAGCTGCTGTAATAAGGATGTCCCCTGTTTTTTACCCTTTACAAGGAAACTAGCCTGAAGTAACCTGACATTAACCAATCTGACTTTTGTATTATTCTGTTCCCTTGTTCCTGCTCAAGCTACCTTATAAAACCTACTGTTCTGCCCTGCCCAGCAGAGCACCCTACTTTCTATAGATGGTGTGCTGCCTGATCATGAGATCACTAAAAATTAGATATTTAAATGTGTTGAAATTTTGTCTTTTTTTTTTTTTTTTTTGAGACAGAGTCTCCCTCTGTCCCCCAGGCTGGAGTGCAGTGGTGCGATCTCTGCTCACCGCAAGCTCCGCCTCCCGGGTTCTTGCCATTCTCCTGCCTTAGCCTCGCGAGTAGCTGGAACTACAGGCACCCGTCACCATGCCTGGCTAATTTTTTTTTTTTTTTTTTTTTTTTTGTATTTTTAGTAGAGATGGGGTCTCACCATGTTAGCCAGGATGGTCTCAATCTCCTGACCTCATGATATGCCTGCCTCAGCCTCCCAAAGTGCTGGGATTACAGGCGTGAGCCACCGCGCCTAGCCTTGTCTCATTTGTTTGTTTGTTTGTTTTTAATATAGGGTCTTGCTCTGTCCCCCAGGATGGAGTGCAGTGGCATGATGATGGCTCACTGCAGCCTCTACCTCCCAGGCTCAAGCAAACCTCCTACTTAAGCTTCCAGAATAGCTGGGACTACTATCATGTCCAGCTAATTTTAAAAAAGTTTTTGTAAAGACGAGGTCTCATTCTGTTGCCCAGGCTGGTTCGATTTATTTATTTATTTATTTATTTTTTGAGATAGAGTCTTGCTCTGTCGCCCAGGCTGGAGTGCAGTGGCCTGATCTCGGTTCACTGCAACCTCCGCCTCCTGGGTTCAAGTGATTCTCCTGCCTCACCCTCCTGAGTAACTGGAATTACAGGTGAGCGCCACCAAGCCCAGCCGATTTTTGTATTTTTAGTAGAGACAGGGTTTCACCATGTTGGTCAGGCTGGTCTTAAACTCCTGACCTCACATACTGCCCACCTTGGCCTCTCAAAGTGCTGGGATTACAGGTGTGAGCCACCGCGCCCAGCCTTTTATTTTTTTGAGATAGGATCTCACTCTGTCACCCAGGCTGGAGTGCAGTGGTGTAACCCATAGCTCACTATAGCCTCAAACTCCTGGGCTCAAGCAATCCTCCTACCTCAGCCTCTCGAGTATCTGAGACTACAGGTGCACATCACCAGGCTGGCTAATTTTTAAAAATGTTTTGTAGAGATGGGAGTCTTGCTACATTTTCCAGGCTGATCTCAAACTCCTGGACTCAAGCAGTCGTCAGAGTGCTGGGATGAGCCACTGTGCCCGGCTGAAAATTTTTTTCTTTTTTTTTTTTTCTTTTTTTTGAGATGGAGTTTTACTCTTGTTGCCCAGGCTGGAGTGCAATGGCATGGTCTTGGCCCACTGCAACCTCTGCCTCCTGGCATCAAGTGATTCTCTTGCCTCAGCCTCCCGAGTAGCTGGGATTACAGGTGCCTGCCACCACACCTGGCTAATTTCTGTATTTTTAGTAGAGACGAGTGTTTCACCGTGTTGGTCAGGCTGGTCTGGAACTCCTGACCTCAGTTGATCTGCCCGCCTCGGCCTCCCAAAGTGCTAGGATTACAGGTGTGAGGCACCACGCCTAGGCAAAAGTTTGTCTTTCTTAGAGAGAAAAAGCTAAGACCATAGGTCTTGATGCTCTCTAAGAAGGTAACTTAGTTAAGTTACAAAATAGTGAAATCATAGGTCATAAGTTAATTATTTAAAAGTTGGCGGGTAAAATCAACCAGTATGACAAACATAATTTATGACTTTAAACTGTTTTCTACAACAAACATTTTAACAAATGACTTTCAACAAATCCAGTGGCTTCTCTGGGGTCGGGGAGAGGAGGGGTGTTGTTCTCCCTCCCTCCCTCTCCAGCACTTTTGATTGTCACAACTTGTTGGGGGGGCAGGGTGCAACTGTCATCTAAGAACTAAGGGCCTGGGAATGCTACTAAATAACCCACAATACCCAGGACAGCCCCCCACAGCAGAGAAATATCTGGTCCAAAATATCCACAGTGCTGTAGGTAAGAAACTGCTCTATTCATTCCGTTTTTGATCTCTAGGTTACAAGTCAAACCCTCCTTGGATCTTGTAAACTTTTCAGAATTACAGAAAGCACTTTCCCCTATGTAGTAAACAGACTTAGACCGGGACTTGTTTACAATAAGTACAGATTTAGCCTAGATTTTACAACTGATGTGCAAATCTAACGTTTTTTCCTTACCTGTTTATTTTTAAAGTATCGTGGTGGGCCCAGCACAGTGGCTCACGCCTGTAATCCCAGCACTTTGGGAGGCCAAGGCGGGTGGATCACGAGGTCAGGAGTTTGAGACCAGCCTGGCCAACATGGTGAAACCCTGTCTCTACTAAAAATACAAAAAAAAATTAGCCAGGCGTGTTGGTGGACACCTGTAATCCCAGCTACTCAGGAGGCTGAGGCAGGAGAATCGCTGGAAACCGGGAGGTGGAGGTTGCAGTGAGCCGAGGTCGTGCCACTGCACTCTAGCCTGGGCAAGAAGAGTGAGACTCCTTGCCGGGCGCGGTGGCTCACGCCTGTAATCCCAGCACTTTGGGAGGCTGAGGCAGGTAGAACATAAGGTCAGGAGATCGAGACCATCCTGGCTAACACAGTGAAACCCCGTCTCTACTAAAAATACAAAAAATTAGCCGGGTGCTGTGGCGGGCGCCTGTAGTCCCAGCTACTCGGGAGGCTGAGGCAGGAGAATGGTGTGAACCCAGGAGGCAGAGCTTGCAGTGAGCTGAGATCCAGCCACTGCACTCCAGCCTGGGCGACAGAGCCAGACTCCATCTCAAAAAAAAAAAAAAAAAAAGAAGAGTGAGATTCCGTCTCAAAAAAAAAAAAGTATCACGGCTAGTTCAGGGCCTTGTCTTTTTAAAGCAATTGTGTGAAAAGGCTATCATTTTTTTGGTCAAGGCGGAATTTTTTAATGTGGGGCTGATAATTTTCGGTTTCCACAAATTCTAAGTAATAATCTCCCTCTTCTTTTCTGAGGCAGCTACAGTTTCTTAACTGTTTATTTTTAAAGGGATTATAGTGGCTCATGCCTATAATCCCAGCACTTTGGGAGGCCAAGGCAGGTGGATCACTTGAGGTTGGCAGTTTGAGACCAACCTGGCCAACATGGCAAAACCCCACCTCTACTAAAAAATACACGCTGGGCATGGTGGCTCACGCCTATAACGGGAGGCCTAGGCGGGCGGATCACGAGGTCAGGAGATCAAGACCATCTTGGTTAATACGGTGAAATCCCGTCTCTGCTAAAAAATACAAAAAAATTAGCCAGGTGTGGTGGCGGGCGCCTGTAGTCCCAGTTACTCTGGAGGCTGAGGCAGGAGAATGGCATGAACCCGGGAGGCGGAGCTTGCAGTGAGCCGAGATCACACCACTGCACTCCAGCCTGGGCGACAGAGTGAGACTCTGTCTCAAAAAGAAAAAAAAATTAGCCAGGCGTGGTGTGCATGCCTTCCTGTAGTCCCAGCTACTTAGGAGGCTGAGGCAGGAGAATCCCTGAGCCTGGGAGGCGGAGGTTGCAGTGAGCCAATATGGTGTCACTGCACTCCAGCCTGAGTGACAAAGTGAGACTCCATTTCCAAAAAAAGTAGAATAAAATAAAAATATGTGTGTGTATATATATATATATGTATGTATATATATTAGATTCCCAACATTTAACCATTTTGAACCAATACGACACTGCCAACATTTGACCACTCTTTACTACAAAAATGACATTTTCATGTGGTTCAAATTAAACATATGAATTTGAGGTGGGGCAGGGGTATTGTTTATACCACATGTCTTTATCTTGCTTTTCTCAGTCTGCATTGTCTCGTGGAAATTGCTCTGAATTGAGGTGGAGTTAATACATTTATTTATTTATTTATTTTATTTTTTGAGACAGGGTCTTGCTCTGTCACCTAGGCTGGATTGCAGTGGTAAAATCAGGGCTCACTGCAGCCTCAACTTCCCAGGCTCCAGCGATCCTCCTACCTCGGCCTCCCAAGTAGCCAGGACTACAGGCACGCACCAGCAAGCCTGGCTCATTTTAGTATTTTTGGTGGAGACGGGGTTTCACCATGTTGCCCAGCTGGTCTTGAACTCCTGAGGTCAAGCAATACCCCCCTCCTCGGCCTCCCAAAGTGCTGGGATCACGGGTGTGAGACCCCCAGCCCAGCCTCGAGTGCATTTTTCCCTGCGGCTTCTCAAAGGGCATGTTCAGGGAATTGTGACAGGCTCATCTCAAGCCCATTCCTCACTGATGCTTTCAGCTCCGTCCTACCTCAACAGAAACTGCCTGATTTCTCCCCAGTCCTGCTTGTGGGCTGCCTGTGCCTCCCCTTTATGAAGGGGCATCATTTTTAGATTCCCAAAGCCTGGGGGCCATGTGTAAAATGCCCTTCCTACTTCCACCAGGGAATCAGTTTCATCCCGTCTTGGCGCTTCCGGGTATGGGGCCGATTTCCCAGAACTCTTGAAGATTTGACCCACACTGCCCCTTGCTTCACAGGAAATGGCAAAACTAACTAGATGATTATGTGATTCAATCCTTAATGTGGAGTTGGAGTTTTTATAAAATTAAAAAAAAAAACCCCGCACAATGCCTTGAATATACAAATCACCTCTACATTCATCTCAGTTCAAGAAGTCCTGCAGAGCCTTTGAAGCACAGTAACATTCTCAAGTGTGCAACGCCACCCCCAAATCATTCCCACTACAGAACACTATTCAAGAAAGAAATGTTTCGTGAATTTTTTTTTTTAAATGAGTGAAAAGCTAAGAAATTAAACAGCCTCTGTTTATAGTAGGTGGTAAGAAAAATGTAACATAACATACCATTCCCTGCCTTTTGCATAACCAGTTTGATGTATAGTTCTACTGTGCGAGCAAATTCAAAACTTGCTGGTTTTCTTCGTAATAACATAGCACATGCCAGGGAATAAGGGCTCAGTGTGTTCTAGGCACAAGGAGAACTTATTCTGGACTGACTCAAGCAGAAAGGAGCCAAATTGTCAAGACAAAGAGCAGCTTAGACGCGTGAATTCCAGCGCGACAGCCATGGCTGCTCCGTTCAGAGGTGTAGTTCTGTGGTGAGGCCCCAGCGGCTCACATGGGTACTCCTCTGCTTAAATCAGGTGGTTGAAGGTATTCGTGGCTCTCCGAAAGAACAGGCTGGGGAGAGGGAAGTTGTCCCGCAGCTGCACGTTTCTTTAGGCCTCTCTTTCCATTTTGGCTGCTAGCCAAATATTCATTTTAACTGGGAACCTACTGTAGGACACAGAAGTGATTGCCCCGGCGTGGTAGCCCTGCTGTCTAATTTTCACTCAGTGAATACATGCTGAAGAAGCTAATTCAGGAGGGTGAATTTAAACCATTAGGTTCAAGATTTGTTATATGATTATAAAAAATCATCTTCAATATTTGTGGATAGAGCCATCACCAGAGATAAAAAGGGCAGTTTGGGCCAGGCATGGTGGCTCATGCCTGTAATTCCAGCACTTTGAGAAGCTGAGGTGGGAGGATTGACTAAAGCCAGGAGTTCAAGACCAGCCTAGGCAACATAGCGGGATCCCATTGCTATAAAAACAGAAAGAAAATTAGCTGGGTGTGGTGGTGCAGGCCTGTAGTCCCAGCTACTCCGGGAACTGTGAGGTGGGAGGACTGCTTGAGTGCAGGAGATGGAGGCTGCAGTGCATAGAGATCACACCACTGCACTGCAGCCTGGGGGACAAAGCAAAACCCTGTCTCCCAAAATAAAAACAAATAAAAATAGATAAAAGGGCAGTTTTATAAATAGAGAAGATAGGAAAGAAACTCCTCCCGAGCCCTGTGGATCTAACCGAGCACCATCAAAGGAAGCTGTGGCTCCGGCTCCTCTCTCCGCACCAGTCCAGGCTCCATGGCCCGTGGCCCACCATTCTCCCGCAGTCCTACCTGTTCCAGGGGAAGTCTCAGCCTCCTTCTCCCCACACCTAGGCCCTGTACCTGTGCCCGCCGCCCTCCCAACCCCTCCTCCGTTATCCCTCAGGAACCTTTTGCTGTCTATTATGTTCTGTCTCCCAGTCCTTTGGTCTCTACAGACCCCGCCCGTTCAATGTGCCCTGGTCTAGCCTATCTCAAAATAAAATGCATGCCTGGATTCTACCTTCCTCTTCAAGCTACACTCCCCATTCCCTGTCTTCACCCGCCGGCCAAACTTATTATTTATTTATTTATTTATTTATTTTAAGAATAATCTAGCCGGATGCAGTGCCTCATACCTGTAATCCCAGCACTTTGGGAGGCAGAGGCTGGTGGATCACCTGAGGTCAGGAGTTTGAGACCAGCCTGGCTAACATGGTGAAACCCTGTCTCTACTAAAAATACAAAATTAGGCGGGTGTAGTGGTGCATGCCTGTAATCTCGGCTACATGGGGGGCTGAGGCAGGAGAACTGCTTGAACCTAGAGGTGGAGGTTACAGTGAGCCAAGATTGTGTCACTGCACTCGAGTCTGGGCAATGAGAGTAAAACTCCATCTCAAAATAAGAATAATAATAATATTTTTTATGTGTTTATTTTTAGAGATGGGGTCTTGCTATGTTGCCCAGGCTGTACTTGAACTCTTGGGCTCAAGGGATCTTCCCAGCCTCCTGAGTAGGTGGGACTACAGGCATGCACCATCGCGCCTGGCCAGCCAAACTCCTTAAAGCAGTGGTCCTCAACCTTTTAGGCATCACGGACTGATTTCGCAGAAGACAATATTTCCACAGACCAAGGAGGAGCAGGGGTTGGGGATGGATGGTTTCGGGATCAGACTGTTCCACCTCAGATCATCAGGTGTTAGTTAAGATTCTCGTAAGGAGCATGCAACCTAGATCCCTTGTGTGCAGTCGACAACAGGGTTTCTGCTCCTATGAGAATCTAATGCTGCTGCTGATCTGACGGGAGGCGGAGCTCAGGCCGTAATGCTCCATCACCCGCTCCTCACCTCCTGCTGTGCGGCCCAGTCCCTAATAGGCCACGGACTGGGGGTGCCTTGAAGAGTCACTTTCATTTGGGTTTTCACTGCCCCATGTCACACTCACTTGTCAGTCCACTCCAGGCCACCAAACCCAAAGGACAGTGTTCAGGACAAGTTCTCAGCTTGTCTATCAATTAGAACTGAGTGTGGCAAACCAGGAAGGAGAGGATAGACACGGGAAGGCTCCTGTCAACGTCTGTCAGACCCGGCTTGGCTCCCTCCGTGGCCAGCTCTGTGGGCCACTGCCTTCTTGAATGGCTCTCTTCTCCTGGTCTCCATGATCTTGTACTTCCTGGTTTCCTTTCCGTCCCTCCAGCTGCTCCTTCTCGGCCTCCCTGGGAGAATGGTCTTTCTCCTGCCCTCCGTCGGTCTCTGTTCACTTTTTTTTTTTTTCTTTTTCTGAGACAGAGTTTCGCTCTTTTTGCCCAGGCTGGAGTGCAGTGGTGCCATCTCGGCTCACCACAACCTCTGCCTCCCAGATTCAAGTGATTCTCCTGCCTCAGCCTCCCAAGTAGCTGGGATTACAGGCATGTGCCACCACACCTGGCTAATTTTGTATTTTTAGTAGAGACAGGGTTTCTCCATGTTGGTCAGGTTGGTCTTGAACTCCCCCCAACCTCAGGCGATCCGCCTGCCTCGGCCTCCCAAAGTGCCGGGATTACAGGCATGAGCCACCGCGTCTGGCTGTGTTCACTCTTAACCCTCTTCCTGGGGGAGGTGGCCCTCATTACTTTGTGTGCACAAGTGACCTCCAAATTCTTACCTCCTGCCTATACACAGATGACCAACAAATCTCATCTCCTGCTTCAACCCCTATCACAAGACTCAAATGTCTAAAAGCACTGCAAACTCAACACATCCAAAATTAAACTCATTTTGTTCTCTCCACACTGGCTTCTCCTTCAGAACTCTGTGTCTTATAAAATATGTGTGCCATTCACTCAGTTGTCTATGCTGGAGATCTGGAAACTGTTCTAGATGTCTTGTTTCCCCTCACTCCCTATCCTTAATTGACCCCCAAGGGCCACCGAGTCCCCCTGCTGCCTGTTTTGAGTCCTTCCACTTCTCTCCATTCCACTGTCACCCCCCTGCACCCTGCCATCCTGTGCTGTCACCTGGACTCCTCTATCAACTTCTCTGATCACTTCCTTCCTGTTTCTCTCTAATCTGAGCCCCACTTTGCAGCCAGAATCTTTCTAAAATGCCAACCAGATCGTGCCACTTACATACAATTCTTTAAGACCTCTAGTTGCCCTTAGGATAAATATGACTCCTCAGCACCTCAGGTCCCAGCCTAATAGGACCCTTTATCACTTGGCCCCTGCCTGCTTCCACATAATAAAAGCAATGATTAGAAAAAGCTTGAGAAAGGAATCCAAGGATAGAAGCTACAGTGCATTGTTCAGCATCAGTTTTCAGGCAAGTAAAGGGGGTCTCATGGTAAAGCAATGTAATCGGACCTTGGCTTTGACCTTGTACTTTATCTCAACTTTTATATTAATATAATACTAGTTTTATTATAAATCTTTTATCTAGTTTATTGCAGCACTATTTATAATAACAAAGACTTAGAACTAACCCAAATGCCTATCAATGATAGACTGGATAAAGAAAATGTGGTACATATACACCATGGAATACTATGCAGCCATGAAAAAGAATGAGATCCTCTCCTTTGCAGGGACTTGGAACGAAGCTGGAAACCATCATTCTCAGCAAACTAACACAGGAACAGAAAAACCAAACACTGCATGTTCTCACTCATAAGTGGGAGTTGAACAGTGAGAACACATGGACACAGGGAACATCACACACTGGGGCCTGTTGGGGGTTGGGGGCAATGGGAGGAAGAGCATTAGGACAAATACCTAATACATGCGGGGCTTAAAACCTAGGTGATGGATTGATGGGCGCAGCAAACCACCATGGCACATGTATACCTATGTAACAAACCTGCACATTCTGTACATGTATCCCAGAACTTAAAGTAAAATAATCATCATCATAATAAACAAATAAAAGATTTGGGAACCAAATAACTGTTAAGACCTTCAGGATGCAGACATGTAATTTTCTATGTGTCAATGAAGCATGCATAAAAAGACAAAGATGAGACAGTGCATAGTATTACAAAAAATTGTCAATATGACGCAGCAAAATTCGCAAAAAGGAAAGAGAGAAACTGATTATTTGGTTTGTACTGAAGTGGACTAATTGTGGGCTATTTATATAAACTGCCAGTCATGTCTAGTTACCCTATGGCAAAACAATGGTTATCATTAAACATTAAACCATTAAAAATAAATAAATATTTTATCTATTGAGAACCCCTATTTTATTTATTTGTTTATTTATTTACTTGTAGAGATAGGGTCTTGTGATGTTGGCCAGGCTGTATTCGAAGTCCTGGGCTCAAGCAACCCTCCCACCTTGGCCTCCTGAGTAGCTAGGACTATAGGAATAGTCTAGCTATGCACCTGGCCAGCAAAACTTATGTTGATGTCGTTTCTCTTGCAGTAAGTATCAAGAGGGGAATTTGAAATACCCATTTGTTGACTAGATATTACATACCAATACTTGAGTATTTTAAAAAGTAGCTCATGAAAGGTTCATAGTACAATGCTGGTCATAGGAAGTGCTTAGTAAATGTTGCTTAGTAAATGTTGACTTTTAGTAAATGTAAAAAAAAGAAAATATTATGGGCATTTTCTTATGTCAGTTAATATACTTCACAATATAATTTTTATGATTATGACGATTTGTGTTTATGAGATTTTTGTAAATGTAGTATGAGGGCAAAGAAAAATTCAGTTTGATTTGATCTGAGAATAAGATCTGTGATGTAATTAATAGGAAAGAAAAAATGGCTAACATGGAGGGATGACATTAATTTCTACTAAATGAAATAAAGAATAAAGTCTTTGCATAATGTAATTTCCTTGGAAAACTGATCGTTGATAAAAGCCACTCTTTCTCCTTTACCATTTACCCAAACACAAAGAAGTAGTTCTAGAAATAAAAAGTTTTTAGAAAAAACAATTAGCCAGACGTGGTGGTGGGTGCCTGTAGTCCCAGCTTCTCAGGCGGCTGAGGCAGGAGAATCACTTGAACTCGAGAGGCGGAGGGTGCAGTGAGCAGAGATCATGCCACTGCACTCCAGCCCTCCAGCCTGGGCCACAGAGCGAGACTCTGTCTCCAAAAAGAAAAAGAAAAAAAATCAAAATTCTAGTTTAATTTACATAAATGCACAGAAAAGTAGCAGGAAAATATTCCAAAATGTTAAGATAAGTTATCTTAAAGTGATGGATGCGTTGGTATTTTTTCTTCTTTTTATATATTATTTTATTTTTATTGACACATTAGGTGGTCATATATTTGGGGTTCTGTGTGTGTGTGTATGTATATATGTGTGTGTATATATATGTATATATATGTGTGTGTGTATGTGTGTGTGTATATATATATTTATTTATTTATTTATTTTGAGTTGGAGTCTCGCTCTGTCATCCAGGCTGGAGTGCAGTGGCTTAATCTCAGTCCACTGCAACCTCTGCCTCCTGGGTTCAAGCTATTCTCCTGCTGCAGCCTCCCAAGTAGCTGGTACTACAGGCACTTGCCACCACACCCAGCTAATTTTTGTATTTTTAGTAGAGATGGGGTTTCACCATGTTGGCCAGGCCGGTCTCAAACTCCTGACCTCAAGTGATCCACTCCCCTCAGCCTCCCAAAGTGCTGGGATTACTGGCATGTGCCACCACACTCGGCCTCTTTATATATTTTTTAATTGAACTTTTTCCCTGCAATGAACTTGTGAGTTAGCTATTGGTTTTTTTCCCTTTGGTTGCAAAAGACAGAAAACCAAATTGATTATGCTTTACCCAAAGGGAGAAGTTATCATAAGGATCCTGTTCTATCTCAGAAACTCAATGACAGGAAACAGCAGGGCCCCCCCAGTTACTGGAACCAGAAATGCAAATGCTGCCTACGTTCTTTCTCCATCTCAGAGGCTTCTCTCAGTTTATTTACTCTGTTTCCTCCCCACTTTCTCTCTGGATCAGTTTTCTTTGGTCCAAGTGAGGGAAAATGTGCGTCCTAAAGCCCCGACTTAAAAATTTATAACCCTGGGACTTTCAGATCTAAATCTCCAGAGTAAGGATTGAGAGCGTCTCAGCTGGGACAAGTGCGCCGTCCTGAGCCAGTCACCTGCAGACGGGCAGAATCATGGTGCACTGACATGGCAGCTTCCAAGGTAATCATGTGTGGTGTGCGTGTGTGTGTGTGTGTACTCTTCTGTACACACACATACATGTACTGTTCACACACACACGTACCCCCCACACTATTTACAAAGCAAGAGTCTTCACACCAACATGGAACTTCATTAAAATTAGAAAAACATTTAAAAATCTTATAAATTGTTTATGGTAACATTGTAAATCAGCATTTATTTCTACCTCTCATTTTCAAACACCTAAACTCATACTTTTTTTTTTTTTTTTTTGTGATGGAGTCTCTCTCTGTCGCCCAGGCTGGAGTGCAGTGGCTCCATCTTGGCTCACTGCAACCTCTACCTCCCAGGTTCAAACAATCCTCCTGCTTTAGCCTCCTGAGTAGCTAGGATTACAGGTGTGCACCACCATGCCTGGCTAATTTTTGTATTTTTAGTAGAGATAGGGTTTCACCAGCCAGGCTGGATAATATACTCATTCTTAATTAGTGGTCTCACAGATTCTACTAGTCACAAAGCGTGGAGAGTATCTTCTTCAACCGTGTCATTTTAGAGAGGATAGACTCGAGCCCAGAGGGGTGAAATGACTTGCCAAGCTCCCCCAACGGGGGGTTCGCAGAATGTCCTCTCAGCAGCTTTTGTGCCAATTGCATTTCTTCTCCCCTACCCAAACCACCCATCCTTCATCCACCTCTGCACACCGAGCTTGGGCTGCAAGACTATTCAGAACAAAGTGTTGGAAGCACAGCAGACCTGGTGGTCCCACCGCACTGCTGCTCTATTCAGCTGCATTTCCTAGACCTGGACGCCCACTGGGTCTCTTCAGTCTCTCTTCATGCATGATTAACTCTAACTCACAGATCATAGGCAGGGCAAAGGTATACTGGGGGGGGCAGGCATGTTCCAAACAAAGGGAGCCTCCTACCTCCAAATGTTACAGATTGTTCATCTGGGAGTCCAAATACCTGAACACATACCTCCATGTATGTATTTTTAGTAGAGATGGGGTTTCTTTTTATTACAACATTTTATTACAACAGGATGGAGACCAGGTGTGGTGGCTCACAACTGTAATCCCAGAACTTTCAGAGGTCAAGGGAGGAGGATCGCTTGACCCAGGAGTTTGAGACCAGTCTGGGCAACATAGGGAGATCCCATCTCTACAAAAGATAAAAAAATTAGCTGGGCAGAGCGGTGCATGCCTACAGAACCAGCTATTCAGGAGGCTGAGGTAGGAGGATTGCTTGAGCCCGGGAGATCAAGGCTGCAGTGAGCCATGATCACGCCCCTGCACTCCAGCTGGGTGACAGAGCAAGACCCTGCATCAAAGAAAAAACAAACAAACCAGGATGGCAAAAATGCTAATAAACGGGAAGAAAAAAATTACTCGGCAGGGCAGACAGCCTCTAACATGGCTCCCCGGGTTCATGGCTGTGTAATCTTCTCTATCTTCTCTCCTTGGGTATGGGTGAACCTAGTCACTCGCTTCTAACAAATAGGACATGGCAAAAGTGATTAGATCACAGAAGACTGTGACACCTCTCTCCCTTTTGTGGAGCCCTTGGTTTGAGAAAGGGAAGCTGCCATTTTGTAGAGCTGCCTTATGGAGAAGTCAGTGTGGCATGAAAGTGATGCCTCCGACTGACAGCCATGGAGGACCTGAGGTCTCCTGATGGCCGCATGAATGAGCTCAGAAATGGATCCTCCCCGATTTGAACAGTGCGCCAGAAACCTGGTCTACAGCCCCACACCAAACCTTGATTGCCGTTTTGTAAGAGATCTGGAGCCAGAGGATCTGGCTAGGCCATCCTGACCCACAAAAACTGCCCCACAGAAACTGTGAGATCATAAAAATTGCTTGGTTGTTTCAAACTACTAAATTTGGGGGGTAATTTGTTATGTAGAACAGTTGGCTAAAACAGTCAGCAGCTGCCTCAGGTTGCGAACATGTCGTAAATTTCACGCACTGAGGTTACTTCTTGCTGAGCTGGAGACTAAGCTGAAAGCGAAATTTAAAGTGGAAAGATCTTGCAAGAGCTCACAGATCTGGCAGAGCTGTGCCTACACATCTGGTGCTGGGTGATTTTGCCACAGTCCTCAGTAGATCACCAAGGATTTCCTAATACAAAATGTAATATATTTTTATTTATTTTTATTTATTTATTTATTTATTTATTTATTTATTTTTGAGATGGAGTCTCGCTCTGTCGCCCAGGCTGGGGTGCAGTGGCCGGATCTCAGCTCACTGCAAGCTCCGCCTCCCAGGTTTAGCCATTCTCCTGCCTCAGCCTCCGGAGTAGCTGGGACTACAGGCGCCCACCACTTCGCCCGGCTAGTTTTTTGTATTTTTTAGTAGAGACGGGGTTTCACCGTGTTAGCCAGGATGGTCTCGATCTCCTGACCTCGTGATTCGCCCATCTCGGCCTCCCAAAGTGCTAGGATTACAGGCTTGAGCCACCGCGCCCGGCCTATATATTTTTATTTTATTTTTCATGATTCTTTTGGAAACATGGTTCTTTTTAAGGAAACGGATGTGCATTGAAAATTATTTCTGTTTTGTCAACAGAATTATTAAATAAAATATGAGTCACTAGGCATGGTGGCTCATGCCTGTAATCCCAGCACTTTGGGAGACAGAGGCGGGAGGATCCTTGGCGTCTAGGAGTTCAAGATCATTCCGGCCAACATAGTGAGACCCGTCTGTACAAAAAAATAAAGTATTAGCTCGGCATGCTGCCTCATGCCTGTAGTTATTTCCAGCTACTTGGGAGGCTTCAGCCGAGGGAGGTTGGGTTTGCGGTGAGGCATGATCACACCATTGCACTCAGCATGGGTGACAGAGTGAGACTCTGCCTAAAAAAAAAAAAAAAAGAAAACAGAAAAAGAAAAAAAAATTGTGAGCCTATATCTGTAATTGTTTAGAAAAAATGGATTTCCTCCATTTTCAGCTAACACAGATGTTTTTGATCATAGTAGCATATTGTAGTTATCAATAACATAAACTCGGACCCCAGACTACCTAGGTTCCAATCCTGGCTTTGTGACTTTCTAACTGTAACTCTGGGAAATTAATTAATCTCTCTTTACCTCAGTTTCTCCATCTGGAGAATGGGGATAATAGTGGTATGTACCTCATAGGGATTTTATGAGGATGACATGAATTAATACATTTAAAGTTAGCCTGGGCAACGTGGCAAAACCTTGGCTCTACAAAAAATACAAAAAATTAGCTGGGCATGGTGGCACACGCCTATAGTTCCAGCTACCTGGGAGGCTGAGGTGGGAGGATTGCTTGAACCCGGGAGGTGGAGGCTGCAGTGAGCTGTGATTGCACCACTGCACTCTAGCCTGTGCAACAGAGTGAGACCCTGGGTCCAAAAAAAAGCTTTAAACAAAATAGTGTGCAGCATATAGTTAGTGCTATGTGGTTAGCTGCATGTTAGGAGAAGGTCAGAGAGGCGCACTGGGTGAACCAGTTTGCAGAATCTACCCTAGGAACACTGCACCTGCTGTGAAAGTTCGTGTGGCAAACACCCTCCCTTCCAAATGCCGGGCAGACTAAGACCTAAACGTTTACACAGAAGAGAAACCGTGCTTCCTCTGATTCCAACTATTGGAAAAACTGGATCGTGAGTATTTTAAATAGTTAATGTGGCCAGGCACAGTGGCTCATGCCTGTAATCCCAGCACTTTGGGAGACCAAGTTGGGTAGGTCACCTGAGGTCTATTCAAGACCAGCCTGGCCAACATGGTGAAACCCCATCTCTACCAAAAATACAAAAAAAAACTAGCAGGGCATGGTGGCAGGCACCTGTAATCCTAGCTACTTGGGAGGCTGAGGCAGGAGAATTGCTTGAACCTGGGAGGTGGAGATTGTAGTGAGTGGAGATCGAGCCATTGCACTCCAGCCTGGGCAACAAAGCAAGACTCTGTCTCAAAAAAAAAAAAAAAAAAAGTTAATAGATGTGATTTCTTTCCCGTGTAATGCTTTTAATTTGTACACTGTCATAAAACACACTACAAGTATTTTTTGTTTTGTTTTGCTTTGTTTTGTTTTTAGACAGAGTCTCACTCTGTTGCCCAGGCTGGAGTGCAGTAGCGTGATCTTGGCTCCACTGCAACCTCCGCCTCCTGGGTTCAAGCCATCCCCCCACCTCAGCCTCCCAAGTAACTGGGACTATAGGTGCCCACCACACCTGGCTAATTTTTGTATTTTTAGTAGAGATGGGTTTTCCCTATGTTGGCTAGGCTGGTCTTGAACTCCTGACCTCAGGTGATCTGCCCGCCTCGGCCTCCCAAAGTGCTGGGATTACAGGCGTGAACCACCGCGTCCAGCAGAGGCAGAGCCCCCTGCTCCCTGGGACTACTCCTGAGTCCCCCGAATATGTTCAGAGGAATGTCAGCATTCCCGCCCTGCAACCCATAATGTTGACTTGGGAATCTGAGAGTAGAGGAGACCTATGTCTCACTCCCCATTGGTAGCCCCCAAAAAAGCACATTTCATAGAATTCCCCACACACCATGGAAAGGGCTGGTAGGGTAGATGATGGGGTGGCAGGGCCGGGGGGCATATCATAAGAGAAGTCTGAGGTGGTCTAGAGTGGCAGCGGAGAAGAACAAGATGGTTTCCATACCCCTAAGAGTGGTCTGGAGGAGCGGCGAGAGGGTCAAGGAATCCAAAGGGTCTTGTGCAGGATGGGGGCGTGCAGGATGGGGGCGTGCAGGATGGGGGCGTGCAGCCGCAAAGGCCAGGGGAGCCACCTTCTACTTTTCTCTCATCTGGTCCTGAGGTCTCCTTCCGGAGAGTGGCTGTAAACTCTAGCCGAGCCCTGGCGGGTCTTCAGGAGATTTGATCACAATGTTTATGATGTGCCTTTTGGGGGACTCCTCTCAATCTTAGCAGATGACCTGAAGCCTGTGTCCAACTCTCTACCAACTGTCCCTCTCACAGGATAGCCTTGTTTATCCCGGCAGACACCTTTGCGGCTCTTGTCTGACCTTTGTCCAGTTTATTCCTGCCAAGACCGCCACTCCTTAGGAGAGCCCTGGCCAGGGAAGAAGCTGGGTTCTGCGTGGCAGTCAGGTGAGACGTGAAAGCGACATCTCAACGAAACACATGAAATGACTTATAGATCCCAGAGGGAAGCGGGTGACCGCCTCACATACAGGGCTAATGGAAGGAGGGTGCCATCTGGAACATGTGTGCGCCATTAATAAGTGGGGAGCAATAGACAGAGAAACCTGTGGGCTTGGGCTCCCAGATGTTCCTCAGGTGAGTTTCCTGCGGGGAGTTCTACCTGGTGGGTTAACAGCAAGCAGGTGGCGGATCCCCGGAGTCACAATGGGACTGTAGCATACGTACCAAGTGCAGTGCGGGGATTGGTGGGGCCAATGAAGTGTCCCTGGAGGGAGTGGTCAGCAGGTAGTGGTTGCATAAGGCAGATATCTGGATCGATTGCATTGGGGAACTGGGCAGAGGCAGAAAATGGGAAACTGTGTCAAGGGTGACTAAACCTTGCCTCTGGTATGGGGAAGTCCACTTGTGTTCAAAATGAATGCAAAGCAAAATTATAGGAATTCACTACAAAGCTACTTTCTCATGCCACGTCTTAGTATGGTTTAAGATTATCTCCCCTTAAAGCCCAGATGGGACTCAAAAAAGAAGTGGGAAAACACAGAAACGACTGAAAACATCCTGAATTGACAGTTTAGCCCAAATTGACTAAGATTAAGTTTTCATACAGAAGCAGAATGAAGGCTTTAGATAGAAATTAAAGACTGGGCACGGTGGCTCATGCCTATAATCCCAGCACTTTGGGAGGCCGAGGCGGGTGGATCACTTGAGGTCGAGAGTTCGAGATCAGCCGGGCCAACATGGTGAAACCCCATCTCTACTAAAAATACGAAAAATTAGCTGAGCGTGGTGGAGTGTGCCTGTAGTCTCAACTGCTCTGGAGGCTGAGGTGGGAGAATTGCTTGAACCCAGGAGGCAGAGACTGCAGAGCCGAGATCTTGCCATTACACTCCAGCCTGGGTGACAGAGCCAGACTCCATCTCAAAAAAGGAAAAATAAATAAACAAATTAAGTCTAATCATAGACACACAAGATTATGTTTTTGCACATCTAACTTTGTATTCTGGATAATAAACTGGCAGGCTCTACTTAGTCATACAAGTTGAAATGTGGTTGGAAAAACCATGAATTATACCATGAAATGTTTATTATATAAGAGGTTAAAAAATTCGGATTAGCACTTCTTTACTAGTTCTGTTTGGACCGTGTGTGGACTTGGTGCTGTGCTGGGTGGATATTTCCCTAAAGTATCATCAGCATTTCTAAACACGCTTTTCCACCCAACAACTGATCTCATCTGCTGGAATGATTTCTCTTGAACTAACATTGGTAATCATGAAATAAAACAAAAAGTCTTAGTCATAAGTGTAGCTGCTCCTTGGAGGGAAAAATCAAGTGGTTGTGTGCAAATAAAAATTAAATTTTAGGCCAGGCGTGATTGTGAATAATTCCAAACGTAAAGAAAAGTTGCAAAATAACAGAGAACTCTCATATAGCCATGATTCAGATTAACCAATTTTTTTTCTTTCTTTCTTTCTTTTTTTTTTTTTGAGGCGGAGTCTCGCTCCATCGCCCAGGCTGGAGTGCAGTGGCATAATCTTGGCTCACTGCAAGCTCCGCCTCCTGGGTTCACGCCATTCTCTCGCCTCAGCATCCCGAGTAGCTGGGACTACAGGCGCCCGCCACCACGCCCGGCTAATTTTGTTTTTGTATTTTTAGTAGAGACGGGGTTTCACTGTGTTAGCCAGGATGGCCTCGATCTCCTGACCTCGTGATCTGCCCGCCTCGGCCTCCCAAAGTGCTGGGATTACAGGCGTGAGCCACCGCACCTGGCCCAGATTAACCAACTTTTTAACATTTTGCCACATTTGTTTAATTATTCTCTCTTCTTCTCTCCCTCTGTATTTATTTTTTCCAAACCATTTGAGGTTGTAAAGATCATGCCTTTATTATACTCTTAAATACTTCAGTATGTAGTTCCTAAGAGCAAATATAGTTTCTTACATAGTCCATATGCAATTATCCAATCAGAAAATTTAACCTTGACACATACTTTCACCTACTCCATAATCCATATTCCAATTCTGTCAATTATACCAGTAAAGTTCTTTACAGCATCCCCCCACTCCAAGTTTCAACCAAGGATCACATATGCCTGAAGGGATCATGTTTCTCTAATCTTCTTTAATCTGGAACAGTTCTTCAGAATTTCTTTTTCTTTCATGGCATTGATATATTTAAAGAACACAAATCGGTTGTTTTATAGAATGTTCTTCAGTTGGGCTTGCCTAGTGTTTCCTCGTGACTTAATTCAGGTTTTGGGTCCCCTGCCAAAATATGAAAAAAGTGATATTATATTCTTTTCAGGGTACCTGGAGGCACACTGTGTCAATCTGTCCCTGGGTTAATTTTAGTCACCAGATCCCAGTATTGTCCACTTTCTTCACTGATGAATTACTATTTTTCTTTTGCAACTAATAAGTAATCTGTGGAGAGCCACGTTAGGACTGACTAAATATCCTGTCTTTCATCAAACTTTATCCCCCTAGATTTAGCAATCAATGCTATTTCTTGCCCAATTTTTTTGCTTTGATGGTAGCAAAACAGTGATTTTTCAACTCTATCCCTCCCTCCACATGTATCAATCTAATGTACATCTCACTATAAGGAAAAGCCTTCCCTTACTACCTCCATCTATTTATTTACCCACTTAATAGCAGCCTGAATTGATGATTAATGTTTTATTCAATAAGTTGTAATCCTTTACTGTCCTGATTTATTTTTAGGTCATAATTATCCCAGACTTGGCCAGGGGGCTCTCCTTCAAACTAGCTCTTGTCCTTTTGACATGACCCCATATATTTTCATCTTCCTTCCCTCCTTCCCTCCCTCTCTCCCATCTTTCCTTTTGCCTTGCCTTGCCTTGCTTTGCCCTGCCCTGCCCTGCCTTGCCCTGCCTTGCCCTGCCTTGCCCTGCCTTGCCTTGCCCTGCCTTGCCCTGCCTTGCCCTGCCCTGCCTTGCCTTGCCCTGCCTTGCCCTGCCTTGCCCTGCCTTGCCCTGCCTTGCCCTGCCCTGCCCTGCCTTGCCCTGCCCTGCCTTGCCCTGCCCTGCCTTGCCTTGCTCTGCCTTGCCCTGCCCTGCCTTGCCCTGCCCTGCCTTGCCTTGCTCTGCCTTGCCCTGCCTTGCCCTGCCTTGCCCTGCCTTGCCCTGCCCTGCCCTGCCTTGCCCTGCCCTGCCCTGCCCTGCCGTGCCTTGCCCTGCCTTGCCCTGCCTTGCCCTGCCTTGCCTTGCCCTGCCTTGCCCTGCCTTGCCCTGCCTTGCCTTGCCCTGCCTTGCCCTGCCCTGCCCTGCCCTGCCCTGCCTTGCCCTACCCTGCCCTGCCCTGCCCTGCCATGCCCTGCCTTGCCCTGCCCTGCCCTGCCCTGCCTTGCCTTGCCCTGCCTTGCCCTGCCCTGCCCTGCCTTGCCCTGCCCTGCCCTGCCCTGCCGTGCCCTGCCCTGCCCTGCCTTGCCTTGCCCTGCCTTGCCCTGCCCTGCCCTGCCCTGCCCTGCCCTGCCCTGCCTTCCTCCCTCCTCTTCCTTCCTTCTCACCTTCTTACTTTCTGGCATATCAGGATGCTCCCGTGTTCCTGGCTAACCTTTTGCTTTTCCCACCCCAGCCCCATATCCCGCCGTTCTTCCAAGGAGTCCCAATTTTTTTAAAGACAGAATAGGACTTAGAAAGACATGGGTGCACCTCTTGCATTTTAAATGAGGAACTCATTGGCCCCCAAAAAGCATTGCTCATGATTGAATTGTTGGTATTCTGTCAGGTCGAGATTGTATTTTTTGTTTGTTCTAAAATAAAATAGAAGTATCCCTTGCCGTTTCTTCTGAATATAAAAGCAACATATATTCACTACGAAAAATTCAGAAAACAAAAGCTAAGAACATATTAAAAATCACCTGTTGGTCTATTACTTAGAGTTAACCACCATGAGATATTAATGGTGGTGGTTATCGTTAGGTAACTGTAACACTTCCCAGTATGAATGCACCAAAAATAATATATTTCCCCAAAATACAATTGTAGGATATTCCCAATTTCTGTGTGTGTGTGTGTGTGTGTGTGTGTGTGTGTATTTCTTCTGGATAAAGTCCCAGATATGTAATTGCTGTGTTAAAAATATATGCATATTTATAAGCAAAGAAAGTGTGCTCAACATTATTAATCATCAAGGAAATGAAAATTAAAACCACAGTGAGATAGTACCTTCATGTTTCCATGAAACATGCTCATAACACTCCACATATTTTACATATTTACACAAACATGTAAAACATGTTAAGCCAGCAATACCAGTTGTTGGCAAGAATGGGGAGCAAAGGCCGGGCGCGGTGGCTTATGCCTGTAATCTCAGCACTTTGGGAGGCCGAGGCGGGCGGATCACCTGAGGTCAGGAGTTCCAGACCAGCTTGGCCAAAAAGGTGAAACCCCATCTCTACTAAATATACAAAAATTAGCCAGGCCTGGTGGTGCGTGCCTGTAATCCCAGCTACTGGGGAGGCTGAGGAAGGAGAATCGCTTGAACCCGGGAGGCGGAGGTTGCAGTGAGCCGAGATTGTGCCACTGCACTCCAGCCTGGCAACAGAGCAAGATTCCGTCTCAAAAAAAAAGAAAGAAAAAAAAAAAAAGAAAAAATGGGGGCAACTAGAACTCTCTATACCACTGGTAGAATTGTAAGTCGTAATAACCACCTGTAAATACACACACGCACGCGCGTAACTGGGCTACTTCCATGGAAATAATTTACCTGGGGTAGGAGAAAACCAAAAGTGATAATTGTGGAGTGCTGTGAGCGTGTTTCACGGAAGGGGACAGGGAGGGAAGTAAAGGATGGTAATAAGTTTCAGAAATGAAAGACGGAGGGACCTCCTTGCTTCCAGCACACCACTTTGTTACTCTCCCTGCTTTACTCCTGATGAAATAGCACAGTGGAGAGACCACAGGGGCTGGACACTGGTACTTCATCTTGTCTATTTCAGTCATTTAAATCCCATCAGCCAAAGAACTGATCTCTTCAATCTCATCTTTCTAGATCTGA
This sequence comes from Macaca fascicularis, assembly GCF_037993035.2. NCBI lineage: Eukaryota > Metazoa > Chordata > Mammalia > Primates > Cercopithecidae > Macaca > Macaca fascicularis. The sequence goes on along the minus strand of NC_088380.1, from coordinate 32,814,330 downwards.
ATTTCATATCATTCCTGTCTTAAGGTTCAACTCTTAGTTCAAATTCTAATGACCTTTATAGGCTTATTTTTCTATTGCAAACCAAAAACATTCCTTTATTTTTGAAGTGAGGCCATCTGAAAGATGCCTGTCAATGAACAAACAAACCACCATTGAAAAGAAACTTTTTGGCTGGGCGTGGTGGCTCATGCCTGTAATCCTAGCATTTTGGGAGGCCAAGGTAGGAGAATTGCTTGAACCCGGGAGGCAATTCTATCCTGGGTGACAGAGCGAGACTCCATCTCCAAAAAAAAAAAAAAAGAAAAGAAACTTTTCTCATAAGGAACAAGTGGGAGATGTCAGGTCAGTGGTAACTGGAATAGAATTGTCACCCCTGCCCCTTAAGAGCTTGGTTAAGGATGGGAGCACATCTCAGAATGGTGGGTGTGTCTTTGATGTAGCTGGAAGAATTGCCATTGTTTTACTAACATGTCAGGTGCAATACAATTCAGTGTGTAAGGCCCACCTGACAAGGGTTTATTTATGTTTCTCTTTGCCCAGTGGTCTGGCCTTTGCAGAAAGCAACCCTACTCATTTCTCCCCTTTCCCCTTTTACTGAGACAAATCAATAAATAAAAATAAAACTGGTAGGATAGACCAAAAGGCTGAATAGAGCTATGATTTCAGACTTAGCGAAGGCTGTATTACCTCCAAGTGGGTAATGACCTTTGGAAGAGATATTAAAGTTTCCAGGTCATGAGGCACCCATTAGTAGAATCAGGCAAATGTATTAGAAGAGGCTAACAGGATAAAAGAATCAATGATGGGCTGAGCATGGTGGCTCACGCCTGTAATCCCAGCACTTTTGGAGGCCAAGGCAGGTGATCACCTGAGTTCAGGAGTTCAAGACCAGCCTGGCCAACATGGTGAAACCCTGTCTCTACTAAAAGTACAAAAACTAACTGGGCATGGTGGCATGCACCTGTAAACCCAGCTACTCGGGAGGCTGAGGCAAGAGAATTGCTTGAACCTGGGAGGTGGAGGTTGCAGTGAGCTGGGATCATATCACTGCACTCCAGCCTGGGCGACAACAGCAAAACTTCATTTCAAAAAAAAAAAGAATCAATGATGCTTCCAAAGGTAAGTGCTGTTGTCTCCAGGGTGGCTGTCTACAGTGAGAGATGACTAATTCTAACGGAAACTTTCTACGTTTGTGTTATAAGCCTTCCTTTCTTTCATTTATTTTATTTTATTTTTTTTGAGACGGAGTCTTGCTCTGTCGCCCAGGCTGGAGTGCAGTGGCACCATCTCGGCTCACTGCAACCTCTGCCTCCCTGGTTCAAGCAATTCTCCTGCCTCAGCCTCCCGAGCAGCTGGGATAACAGGAGCCTGCCACCACAAGCATCGAATTTTTCTATTTTTAGTAGAGGCAGGGTTTCATCATGTTGGCTAGGCTGGTCTCCGACTTGCGACCTCAGGTGATCAGCCCGTCTCAGGCTCCCAAAGTGCTGGGGTTACAGGCGTGAGCCACCGCGCCTGGCCTTCTTTTATTTTAAAAGCCTATAATATAACCGAGTATTAACTTTACCCAAGGAACTAAAAATAGTGGAGTTACCAAGAATGGTAAACCTATTTCAAGGCCACTTTCATTAAGAAACTCTTTGGAGGCCGGGCGCGGTGGCTCAAGCCTGTAATCCCAGCACTTTGGGAGGCCGAGACGGGCGGATCACGAGGTCAGGAGATCGAGACCATCCTGGCTAACACAGTGAAACCCCGTCTCTACTAAAAATACAAAAAACTAGCCGGGCGTGGTGGCGGGTGCCTGTAGTCCCAGCTACTCGGGAGGCTGAGGCCGGAGAATGGCGTAAACCCGGGAGGCGGAGCTTGCAGTGAGCTGAGATCCGGCCACTGCACTCCAGCCTGGGCGGCAGAGCGAGACTCCGTCTCAAAAAAAAAAAAAAAAAAAAAAAAGAAAGAAACTCTTTGGGAGAGTGAAATTGCTTTCCAATTGCTCATCTCAAATGCTAGGTCTTACTTAACATCAGCTTCGGAATCTCAATTTTCCTGCCACTAGGGTATTCTGTTTCCTTAGTGAGTAGCCGTTCTAAATTTCCTTGGGAGAGGTCACTAAAGAAACAGTTAAAGGAGGCCGGGCGCGGTGGCTCATGCCTGTAATCCCAGTACTTTGGGAGGCCAAGGCGGGCGGATCACCTGAGGTCAGGAGTTTGAGACAAGCCTGACCAACATGGTGAAACCCTGTCTCTCCTAAAAATACCAAAAAATTAGCTGGGTGTGGTGGCAGGCACCTGTAATCCCAACTACTCGGGAAGCTAAGGCAGGAGAATTGCTTGAACCCAGGAGGAGGAGGTTGTAGTGAGCCGAGACAGTGCCATTGCACTCCAGCCTGGGAGACAGAGCGAGACTCCATCTCCAAAAAAAAAAAAAAAAGGAAAGAAAGAAAAAGAAACAGTTAAAGGCAAAGGAAAAAAGGATGTCAGAGAGTATGTTTCATATCAGTTGGGGAAATCAAGACACAAACTGTGGCTGAGTGCAGTGGCTCACACCCGCACTTTAAGTGGCCAAGGCAGGTGAATCACTTGAGTCCAGAAGTTCAAGACCAGCCTGGGCAACATGGTGAAACTCCATCTCTACAAAAAGATGCAAAGATGAGCCAGGGATGGTGGTGCATGCCTGTAGTCCCTGCTACTCGGGAGGATGAAGCAGGAGGATCGTTTGAGCCCAGGAGGCGGAGGTTGCTGTGAGAGCCAAGATCACGCCATTGCACTCCAGCCTGGGCAACAGAGCGAGACCCTGTCTCAAAACAAACAAACAAACAAACAAACAAAATACAACATAAGCTGCTTTGTTCATCAATTCATATTTAATTAATGGCATGAAATCTATCTTATAGAAACACTCAGCCTGCAGTTGTTTGTAAAAGGAGTTTATGGCAGCACCATTGGAACAGTGAATTTAGACATAAGTTAAATGTCCATCGCAACAGAACTGATTAAATTGTTTATCTATAATGTGGCATACATTTCAGCCATTAAAAGTAGTGAGGTATATGCCATATATCCATGTAACAGAATTGTATTTGTACTCCTTACATTTATACCAAAAAAGGCTGGTGTAGAGGTAAATGAACTTTTAGGAGGAGATCCCCAATACATAGTTAAGTGGAAAAATCAACTTGCAGAACAATGTATATGGCATGATCGTTTTACATTAAAAATCTCTATGATATATGTGCAGCTGTACGCATGTAAATGTGCAGTATGGAGGTGGGAAGACTAGGCACCAAACTCCAGTCCTGGTTACTGTGGGGGAAGGAGTGGACATGGCAATGAGGATAAAAGGTGATATATATTTTGCTCTCTAGAATTCATTCTTTTTTTTTTTTTTTTTTTTTGAGATGAAGTCTCACTCTGTTACCCAGGCTGAAGTGCAGTGGCATGATCTCGGCTTACTGTAACCTCCACCTCCTGAGTTGAAGTGATTCTCCTGCCTCAGCCTCCCAAGTAGCTGGGATTACAGGCATGCACCACCATGTCTGGCTAATTTTTGTATTTTTATTAGAGACAGGATTTCACCATGTTGGCCAGGCTGACCTCAGGTGATCCACCCACCTTGGCCTCCCAAAGTGCTGGAATTGCAGATGTGAGCCACGGCGCCCGGCCTAGAATTGATTCTTGACGCAACCTTTTATAAGACTGTGCTCACGTTTCTTGAGTAACTTTTTAAATGCACTTCAGTCTCTGAGCTTGTATACTTGAGTAGTTTTTGAGAGATCATTTGATGCATTCAATCCCTCTTGAAGACAGGAAGACTGAATTTATGATGATTTGCTGAACTCCTTGTGTGAATAGCTCCTTGGCATCTGACTCCATCCCATCCTCCTTCAAGAGCTGAGAAACCAAGAGATGATTTCCGTGACAAATCCTCAAATTCACACTTAGGTCACTTAACTAGTTTGACTTTTTTTTCCCCTAACCTGACAGTAGGAGGGTTCTCTCCCTGGCTCTTAAGAGCGGATATACTGTCTGCTCTTCATTACTACTGTATTAACCTGATTATTTTTCTCAGGCTGACTGCTCCTGGCCCTTGTATCCATTGGTGACTTAATCCTTCCTAAAGTCTACAGCCTGTGGCTGCATGTGGTGGCTCATGCCTGTAATCCCAGCACTTTGGCAGCCCGAGTGGGCAGATCACTTCAGTCCAGAAGTTCGAGACCAGCCTGGCTAACATGGCAAAACCCCATCTGAGCCCAAACTATAAAAATTAGTAGGACATGGTGGTGGGTGCCTGTAATTCCAGCTACTCGGGAGGCTGAGGCAGGAGAATCACTTGAAGCAGGAGGTGGAGGTTGCAGTGAGCCGAGATCGTGCCACTGCACTCCAGCCTGGGTGACGGAATGAGACTCCATCTCAAAAAATAAAGAAACGTTAAAAATTTAAAAATTATAAAGCCTGCAGCCTGTAAAATGAATATAGGGTCAGCTCTCACTAAATTACCCATTTGGGTAAAGGATCCTGATGAAAAGTTCAGAGTCCTATTGGCAATTAATAACAATTCTTCTTCATTACTGACTTGGTTGATTTACTTCAAGAAGAGGGAAATCTTTTGAACCTAAATATTACCAGACCCTTCTAGAGAAGCTTGAGCCAAGTAAACTCTTCTTACCCTGTGTTTTATTATCTATTTCTCATGACTATTTCAGTTTTCTACTTCTTACGAGTGAGTGGCTCATATCTGCTTCACATGGCATCAGCTGGTTTAACACAATTGGAAGCTGAAAGATTCACTGTCAAGATCCCTCACTCACATGCCTGGCAAATTGGTGCTGACTGTCAACTGGGAGCTGAGCCAGGGCTATGGGCCAGGAGCCCCAGTTCCTTCTGTGTGGGCCTTTCCACAGGATGCTTGGGCCTCCTCACAACCTGGTGACTGGGTTCCAAAAGTAAGCATCCCAGAAGAACAAAGCAGACATGCACGATATTTTTATGACCTAGCCTCAGGAGTTACCTAATGTTAATTCCACCATACCCAATTTGTTGAGACAGTCTCAAGGCCAACTATGGTTCAAAAGGAGGGGATATAGTCTCTACCTCTGGATTGGGCACAGGGTGGTGATGGTGGTGGATGGTGGGGTGGCAAGATTCTAAAAGAGCAGGTAGCCACATCATGGTTTTGAGAGAGAACATAGACAAAATTGGTTATTGGATCTGAAGTAGAGTACTTCAGCATTTAAGCAAACACTTCAGTAGTTGAGCAAATAGAAAGACTGAGAAACTTGGCCGGCACAGTGGCTCACACCTGTAATCCCTACATTTTGGGAGGCCGAGGCGGGTGGATCACTTGAGGTTGGGAGTTCGAGACCAGCCTGACCAACATGGAGAAACCCTGTCTCTACTAAAAGTACAAAATTAGCCGGCGGTGGTGGTGCCTGCCTGTAATCCCAGGTACTCAGGGGGCTAAGGCAGGAGAATCACTTGAACCCGGGAGGCGGAGGTTGCAGTGAGCTGAGATTGCGCCATTGCACTCCAGCCTGGGCAACAAGAGTGAAATTCCGCATCGAAAAAACAAAACAAAACAAAAAACAACAAAAAAGGAAAGACTGAGAAACTTAAATTTCCAGCTTTTTATCAATCAGATCTTCTATAGTTTAGTTGAAAATGAATTTTCCGAACCCCAGAAATACTTGCCTTCAAAAGTAAATGCAAAAAACAGCAACAACAAAAGTTTTTAGCTTAACTAATCAAGAAGAAACTCTTCAAAAAACCAACCCAATTCAATGTCAAGTTAAGGTTATTTATTATTTATTTGACATTTTGACTTATTTAAACCTTCTCTTTCATAAGAGAGAGAAAGAGATAGTTAATTATATCCCACAATCCTATTTATTTATTAGGATTTATTTATTAAGTGGTGCAAGGAAAACTTTTACTGGGATTTCGAGTAAAATAAGATATTGTAGCAATTACGATTATTATGTACATAACTATGTCATCTATTAGTGTAACTTTGCTGCATCCTCATCTTATCCTATTGGTAGGAAGAAAAAGTCAGTTGAAATCACATTTTATATTTTTAGTAAATTGTATTTTGATAAAATCCTGCTGCTTTTTCTTATGGTTTAAATATACTCTATTCAGAAGAGCTCTCACTCTTCAGTTAAAAATTCGTTTGGAATACTTTCTGAATTTTCTTAGCGAATTGATGGGGAAAGGTGTTGGCACTGAGAAGGTGACAGAGTGGGAACAAGCGTAGAAGGAGGACTGTCGTGGCAACCCTCAGGGAGTGTTGTAAAAAGTGCCACTGGGTGCTGAAGAGCTTTCCAGAAAGGGGGCTATATACATGCAAAGTAATAAAACGATTCTATCTTTTAAAGTTGAGCAGGAGATGAGGGGAGACCAGAGAGTCTGCTGTCCCAGTGATATACCTTGAGAGGCGCTCCTCTGCCCTGTGGCAGGTAAAGCAGAGGCAGAGAGTGAGCCGTGCTGGCTTCTTTAGGAGCAGAAAACTGCTTAGGAGATTCCATGGTGGTTAGGGACAGAGGCCACGGGCAGCTGGCAGACAGCCACTCATTACTGACGTAGAGCATTTATGGGAACAAAGCTAAATAAAGTATGGTGACAGCTGGAGTGGGAGATGTTTGGATTGGCACCGGGGCAAAGTGAGCAGAGGTGGTGGTAAATGAGGAAATAGATTAAATGTGTGCATGGAGAAGAATAGAGGAACCCACACCCACAGAGCAGGCAAACAGGCAAATCTACAGAGACAGAAAGTAGATTAATGTTTGCCTGCTGCTGGAGGACTGAGGTGAGGGGCAATGGGAGATGAATGCCAGTGGGTAGGCATTGTTGGGGAGGAAATGATGAAAATGTTCTAAAATCGATTATGGTGATGGTTGCACAAGTTTGTGAGTATACTAAATACTATCTGTACAATTTAAATAGGTAAACTGTATGGTATGTGAATTAAATAGCAACAGCTGATACTTCGGAAAAGTAAATTTAAGGCCGGGCGCGGTGGCTTACGCCTGTAATCCCAGCACTTTGGGAGGCTGAGGCGGGAGGATCACGAGCTCAAGAGATCCAGACCATCCTGGCCAAAATGGTGAAACCCCGTCTCTACTAAAGATACAAAAATTAGCTGGGCACAGTGGCAGGTACCTGAAGTCCCAGCTATTCGGGAGGCTGAGGCAGGAGAATCGCTTGAACTTGAGAGGCAGAGGTTGCGGTGACCTGAGATCACGCCACTGCACTCCAGTCTGGCAACAGATCGAGACTCCGTCTAAAAACCAAAAACAAAAATAAAACCCAAAAAACCAAACAACAAAAAAAGTAAATTTAAATTTGAATATAAATAAAAATACATAGATGTGTAGATTTTAAAAAATTCATGCTGCATGGAACAAAGTAATACACCTTCTACATGTCCATTACTGTGTCCCTATTCTTACACTCAAATCTTGCAGTTCCTTTTGTTAATTTCTTTTGTCTTTCCAGGGTTTTAAAAAATGTATATATAGGCCGGGCGCGGTGGTTCACGCTTGTAATCCCAGCACTTTGGGAGGTCGAGGTGGGTGGATCACAAGGTCCGGAGTTCGAGACTAGCCTGGCCAATATGGTGAAAACTCGTTTCTACTAAAAATACAAAAAAATTAGCCGGGCATGGTGGCACATGCCCGTAATCCCAGCTACTTGGGTGGCTGAGGCAGGAGAATTGCTTGAATCCGGGAGGCAGAGGTTACAGTGAGCCAAGATCACGCCACTGCACTCCAGCCTGGGTGACAGAGCGAGCGAGACTCTGTCTCAAAAAAAAAAAAAAAGAAAGAAAAAAGTGTATATAAACAAATGTGAATATGTACTCTTTTGTTCCTCTCATTCTTACACAAAAGGCAGCACATTACAGAAAATGTTCTGCTTTTTGTCTTTTTCTATGCAATATATGCTAGAGATCGTTCCACATTAGCAGAGAAAGCTGTCTCATTCATTTTCAGAGTTCATGGTCTTCCATTGTGTGGATGCTCTACAGTTTATTTAACTAGTCGTCTACTGATGAACCTTTGGGTTATTTTCAACCTTTTATGTCTACAAACAATGCTACAATAACAACCATCAAATTGCTCTCCATTTTGCACTTCTACCAGCAATATGTAACAGTTCTGATTTATCCATACTTTTGCCTACACAGTGTAGTCAAAACTTGCAAAACATGCTGTGAGCCAAACTTGTCAATCTAATTGCAGAAATGGGCCGGTCATGGTGGCTCACGCCCGTAATCCCAACACTTTGGGAGGCTGAGGCAGGTGGATCACCTGAGGTCAGGAGTTAGAGACCAGCCTGGCCAACATGGCGAAACCCCATCTCTACTAAAAATACAAAAATTAGCTGGGCGTGGTGGCACATGCCTGTAATCCCAGCTGCTCAGGAGGCTGAGGCACGAGAATCACTTGAACCCAGGAGGCGGAAGTTGCAGTGAGACGAGATCACACCACTGCACTCCTGCTGGGGTGACAGAGCAACACTCTGTCTCCAAAAAAAAAAAGCAAAAAAAAAAAAAAAAAAGAATAAATCTAGCAATATTTAACGCTAATATGCAAAGACATCCATAGATAACGGGTGTTTGTACATAAGCAAAGATCCATGAACTACTTTTAACAATGATAAACATATTAAATGCCATTATATTTCTAACCAGTTAATATGTCACTTTGTATATGAGGAATAATACTTTGTAATAGTTATCAGGTAAATCAAAGTGTTCTCAGGTTTGAACTTTGCATAATTCTAGAAAGGAAAAGAGATGGAGTCTATTTGTCACTCATCGAATCTGGGGATACCTTGGGCTTACTTTGACCAATAGAACGTGGCACAAGTAATACTGTATCACTTCTGAACCCTGCATCTTCTCTTCCTCTTGGAAGCCAGATGCCCTTTGAAAAAGACTGGGCCATCCTGCTGAAGACATGTGGCATAGACTATAGCCAACACCAATTCCTGTATCTGTGAGTGAGCCCACATTAAACCAACTAGCTCAAGTCAAGCTGCAGTTTGACTATAGTCACAAGAGTGACCCCATGAGAGACCAGAGGAATAAGCGCAGCCAAATTGCTGAACCACAGCCTAAGAAGCAAATAAAATAGTTGCTGTTTTATTTTGGGGGATTGTTTGTTATACGGCAATAAATAATTATAACACTGTTTTGGGGAGGAGCTATGAATAGAGGAAAAGATAATGTAAAATAATGAAGGCCCAGCATGGTGGCTCATGCTTATAATCCCAGTACTTTGAGAGGCCGAGGTGGGCAGGTCATTTGAGGTCAGTAGTTCAAGACAGGCCTGGCCAACATGGTGAAACCTGGTCTCTACTAAAAATACAAAAGTTAGGTCGGCCGCAGTGGCTCACGCCTGTAATCCCAGGACTTTGGGAGGCTGAGACGAGCAGATCACGAGGTCAGGAGATCGAGACCATCCTTGCTAACATGGTGAAACTCCATCTCTACTAAAAATACAAAAAATTAGCCAGGCGTGGTGGCGGGCGCCTGTAGTCCCAGTTTCTCAGGAGGCTGAGGCAGGAGAATAGCGTGAACCCAGGAGGCGGCGCTTGCAGTGAGCTGAGATGGCGCCACTGCACTCCAGCCTGGGTGACAGAGCGAGACTCTGTCTCAAAAATAACAATAATAATAAAAACACAAAAGTTAGCCAGGCGTGGTGGCACGTGCCTGTAATCCCAGCTACTCAGGAGGCTAAGGCAGGAGAATCACTTGAACCTGGGAGGCAGAGGTTGCAGTGAGCCAAGATCGTACCACTCCACTCCAGCCTGGGTGACAGGGCAAGACTCTGTCTCAAAAAAAAAAAAACCCATAAAATAAATAATGAAAGATAGGTTTGCTTTTGTTCATTAATTTGTTTAATCACATACTGTCCATCTCCATGCAGAAAGGATTAAAGGCTGCTCTAGTGGGTAGACCCTGGGGTGACCCCCGTTAATGATACCTGCCTTCTGGTGTTCACGCTTCTTGAGTATGGGATGACAGATTTCTAATCGACAGAATATGGCAACAGTGATGAGCTGTCATTCCTGTGATTTTGTTGCATTATCTAAAACTCCATGGTGCCAGCAGATTCACACTAGGGATTCTTCTTGCTGGCTTGAGTGAGTCGGTGGTCATGTTGAAGAAGCCCACGTGGCAAAACGCTATGGGCAGCCTCTAGAAGCTGAGCGAGGCCTCCAACCAACAGTCAGCAAGAAACACAACCCCTCCACAAGGAAATGAATTCTGCCAATCCAAAGCAAACTTAGAAGCCAGCTCTCTCCCAGTGGAGCCTTCAAATGAGGTACAACTCAGCTGACACCTGATTTGTAGCCTCCTGACTTGCACGGCTGACGGTCCAGCTATGCTGTGCCTGGACTCCTGGCGCACAGGCACAGCGAGATCAGAAATATATGCTATTTGTTACATAACATAGAAAACTAATATGGCCGCTTGGGATGCTTCAGCATTCAATCCTTTTATAGGAAAGCAACCTTTATTCCTAGAAGAAAAATGTGTGCTTTGTGAAAAGACAAAAGCATTCTTTTATTTTTTATTTTATTTTATTTTTGTTTTGAGACGGAGTCTCGCTCTGTCGCCTAGGCTGGAGTGCAGTGGCACAATCTCAGCTCACTGCAAGCTCCGCCTCCAGGTTTGCCATTCTCCTGCCTCAGCCTCCCAAGTAGCTGGGACTATAGGCGCCTGCCACCACGCATGGATAATTTTTTTATTTTTATTTTTAGTAGAGACGGGGTTTCATCGTGTTAGCCATGATGGTCTCGATCTCCTGACCTCGTGATCTGCCTGCCTCGGCCTCCCAAAGTGCTGGGATTACAGGCGTGAGCCACTGCGCCCGGCAAGACAAAGGTATTCTACAGCTTTAGAAGGTAATTCCTTTCTTATCACACCTGATTTATTTAAAATTCAGGACAAGAGAGCATTTATTTTCGTAGTTGACTCAAGGAACTGAGGATAATTTACTTAGAGAAGGTGAGGCAGAAAATGAATTAAATATATATACAGGGTGTGGTGACTCACACCTGTAATCCCAGCACTTTGGGAGCCCGAGGCGGGTGGATCACCTGCAGTCAGGAGTTTGAAACCATCCTGGCCAACATGGCCAAAATAAAATATTTTATCTACTAAAAATACAAAAAATTAGCCAGGCGTGGTGGTGCACACCTATAATCCTAGCTACTCAGGAGGCTGAGGTGGGAGGATTGCTTGAACCTAGGAGGCAGAGGTTGCAGTGAGCCAAGATCACGCCACTGCACTCTAGCCTGGGCAACAGAGCGAGACACCGTTTCAAATAAAATAAAATAAAATAAAATAAAATAAAATAAAATAAAATAAAAGTGTATAATAATACGTTAGGAGATTTTTCCAGATAACAATGAATAAGCGATTCCATTTCCATTTCAACTGAGCTGAGAAAAAGGGGTTGTCAAGTACAACAGAAGGTAGAGGATCATACATAAACCTGAATTAAACTTCCAGAAGATAGCTTTGGCTAAAACTTCTGGATCACAGGAGAGACCCTTACTAATAAGTTAGGAGATCCCTGATCTTTGGGTCAATTGCATTCCATATTCTGCATTATAGAGACTAATAATTAAGGATGTAGCTTAAAAGTTTAGAAGACTTTTTTTTTTGATACAGAGTTTCACTCTGTCGCCCAGGCTGGAGTGCAGTGGCACGGTCTCGGCTCACTGCAACCTTTTCCTCCCGGGTTCAAGTGATTCTCCTGCCTCAGCCTCCCAAGTAGCTGGGATGACAGGTGCCCACCACTATGCCTGGCTAATTTTTGTATTTGTAGTAGAGACGGGGTTTCACCATCTTGGCCAGGCTAGTCTCAAACTGCTGACCTCGTGATCCACCCACCACGACCTCCCAAAGTGTTGGGATTACAGGCATGAGCCATTGTGCCCAGCCTAGAAGACTTCTTGATGATTGTGGTAGAAAGACTTAAAATTTACCTAGTAAAATCATGAAATCTTGTCTCTAGATTTCTAGGAATAATGAATAGGCAGTCAGAAAAGTTTCAGTTGTGAACTGTGTGATCTCTTGAGGGTTCCTTAAACTATATAATTCTGGAATTTGTGTGACAGACTGCTATGTAAACAAATAACTAAAATAATTTTTTTTTTTTTTTTTTTTTTTTTTTTTTTGAGACGGAGTCTCGCTCTGTCGCCCAGGCTGGAGTGCAGTGGCCGAATCTCAGCTCACTGCAAGCTCCGCCTCCTGGGTTCATGCCATTCTCTTGCCTCAGCCTCCCGAGTAGCTGGGACTACAGGCGCCCGCCACCGCGCCCAGCTAGTTTTTTGTATTTTTTAGTAGAGACGGGGTTTCACCGTGTTAGCCAGGATGGTCTCGATCTCCTGACCTCGTGATCCACCCGTCTCGGCCTCCCAAAGTGCTGGGATTACAGGCTTGAGCCACTGCGCCTGGCCTAAAATAATTTTTATAGTTTATAGTTTATAGTCTGTGTATTCCCTTGATATTCGTTTCCTTTCTATAATGCTGAGTGAAGGTAAATAAAAATGTCATGTTCTATATTTCTCTCAAATTTTAAATCATTGTACAAACTTATTGGTTAAAAAAAGTATAGTTTATTATTCTAAAATATGTCTGTTATTTTCACCTCCCTATAAGCAAATCTTGTTCAAAACATTATGAATGAAAAGCACATGTTACAGAAGGTATATTTTTAGTCCAAATCTTTTTTTCTCAATAATTTATTATCTTGGGACATACTCCTAACCAAATCTAATCCAAAGATGCATAATTATTGTTAATAATAGATTAAAATGTAATTTACATACCATGAGATTTACCCCTATAAAGTATAGGATTCAGTTCCTAAGTCTTTAATTCATTTTGAGTTGATTTTTGTATATGGTGTGAGATAAAGGTCTAATGTAATTTTTTTCCATGTGATTATCTAGTTTTTCCCAACAGCATTTATTGAAAATACCATCCTATCTCTATTGTGTGTTCTTGGCACCCTTGGTAAAGATCAGTTGACCATAAATGCACAGATTTATTTTTGGACTCTCTTACTTTGTTATTTGTTTATGTCTGTTTTTCTGTCAGTACCATACTGTAGCTTTGTAATATACTTGAAATCAGAAAGTGTGATACCTCCAGTTTTTTTCTTCATGTTCAAGATTGCTTTGGCTATTTGGGATTTTTTGAGAGGTGCTTTTGGCTCCATATGGATTTTAGAATTTGTTGCGGGAAGTCAGGGAACCCGAACGGAGGGACTGGCTGAAGCCACCGCAGAAGAACATAAATTGTGAAGATTTCATGGACATTTGTTAGTTCCCCAAATTAATACTTTTTAAATTTCTTGTGCCTGTCTTTACTGCACATAAACTGTGAAGAGTTCATGGACATTTATCACTTCCCCTATCAATACTCTTATAATTTCCTATGCCTGTCTTTAATCTCTTAATCCCATCATATTTGTAAGCTGAGGGTGTATGACGCCTCAGGACCCTGTGATGATTGCGTTATCTGCACAGATTGTTTGTAAAGCATGTGTGTTTGAACAATATGAAATCTGGGCACCTTGAAAAGAACAGGATAACAGCAGTTTTCAGGGAACAAGGGAGATAATCATAAAGTCTGACTGCCTGCAGGGCCAGGTAGAACAGAATCATATTTCTTTCCTTGCAAAAGCGAATAGGAGAAATATCACTGAATTCTTTTTCTCAGCAAGGAACAGCCCTGGGAAAAGAATGCATTCCCGGGGAGGCCTCTAAAATGGCTGCTCTGGAAGTGTCTGTCTTATGCAGTTGAAGATAAGGGATAAAATACACCCTGGTCTCCTGCAGCACCCCCAGGCTTGCTAGGATTAGGAAATCCCAGCCTGGCGAATTCTAGTCAGACTGGTTCTCTGCTCTTGAGCCCTGTTTCCTGTTAAGATGTTTATCAGTGTCAATGTGTGCCCAGCAGGACATGGAACCACACTGGTAATTCTAATTTCATCCTGGCCTTGTGATCTTGCTCTGCCCCCATTTGTCCTGTGATATTTTATTGCCTTTGAAGCATGTGATCTCTGTGACCCACACCCTATTTGTACACTCCCTCCACTTTGAAAATCACTAATAAAAACTTGCTGGTTTTGTGGCTCAGGGGCATCATGGAACCTGCAGACATGTGATGTTTCCCCTGGAGACCCAGCTGTAAAATTTCTTTCTTTTGTACCCTTTCTTTTTATTTCTCAGGCCGGCCGACACTTAGGGAAAATAGGAAAGAGCCTATGTTGAAATATTGGGGGCTGGTTCCCCCGATAAGAATTGTTTTTTCCATTTCTGTAAACAACTATGTTGGGATTTGGATAAAGGTTGTATTGAATCTGTAGATCACCTTGGGTATTATGGATACTTTAACAATATTAATTTTTCCAATCTATACACATCTAATGTCTTTCCATTTATCTGTGTCTTTAATTTCATTCAACAGGGCCAGGCACAGTGGCTCAGGTATATAATCCCAGAACTTTGGGAGGCCCAGGCTCACGGATTGCTTGAAGCCAGGAGTTTGAGACTAGCCTGGTCAACGTGGCAAAAAACCTCTCTCTCCTGAAAATACACAAATTAGCCTGGTGTGGCAATGCATGCCTGTAATCCCATCTACTCAGGAGGCTGAGGCAGGAGAATTGCTTGAACCTGGGAGGTGAAAGTTGCAGTGAGCCAAGATCGCACCACTGCACTCCAGCCTGGGCAACAGAGCAAGACTACGACAACAACAACAAAAAAAACTGGCCGGGCATGGTGGCTCACACCTGTAATCCCAGCACTTTGGGAGGCTGAGGCAGGTGGATCACAAGGTCAGGAGTTTGAGACCAGTCTGGCCAATATGGTTAAACCCCGTCTGTACTAAAAATACAAAAATTAGCGGGGGGCATGGTGGTACGTGCCTGTAGTCCCAGCTACTCGAGAGGCTGAGGCAGAACTGCTTGAACTCTGGAGGTGGAGGTTGCAGTGAGCTGAGATCACACCACTGCACTCCAGCCTGGGCAACAGAGTGAGACTCCATCTAAAACTAAATAAATAAATAATTAATTCATTAATATTTTATGACTTTCAGTGCCTACTTTTAAATTGAGTTGTGTTTATATTATTGAATTGTGGGAGTTCTCTCTTTTTTTTTTTGAGACAGGGACTTGGTCTCACTCTGTTGCCCAGGCTGGAATGCAGTGGCATTGGCTCACTGCAACCTCCACCTCCAGGGCTCTGGTGATCCTCCTACCTCAGCCTCCCAAGTAGCTGGGATTACAGGCACACACCACCATGTCCAGCTAATTTTTGTATTCTTTGTAGAGACAGGTTTCGCCATGTTGCCCAGACTGGTCTCGAACTCCTGGGCTCAAGTGATCCACCTGCCTCAGCCTCCCAAAGTGCTATGATTACACGTGTGAGCCACTGCACCCCACTTCACCCCCACTTTTTTGATGGCTGCCTGTTTTTAGGGGGAATGGATGCTGCCTGACTTCAAAGCCAGGGTGTTCACTGAAGGTGGTAGGTCTGGGTCTCCTGGAGAAGGCAGTAGCCCCCAACCCTTTCTTTTTTTATTTTATTTAATTGACATTTGTTTCCTCTTTGTATTTTTTGCAGAGATGGGGTTTTGCTATGTTGCCTCGGCTGGTTTGGAACTCCCTGGGCTTAAGCAATCCTTCCCCCAGCCTCACAAAGTGTTGAGATTACAGGCACCTTACCCAGCCTGTGAGAGCTCTTTATATATTGCAGATATGAATCTGTATTAGGCCATTTTTTGCATTGCTATAAAGAAATACCTAAAATACAGGCTGGGTGCAGTGGCTCATGCCTGTAATCCCAGCTACTCAGGAGGCTAAGGTGGGAGGATAGGTTTAGCCTAGCAGGTAGAGGCTGCAGTGGCCTGAGATTGTGCCTCCGCACTCCAGCCTGGGCAACAAAGCAAGACCCTATCTCAAACAAAACAAAACAAAACAAAAAGAAAAAGAAGAAAAAAAGGAAATACCTGAGGCTGGGTAATTTATAAAGAAAAGAGGTTTTACTGGCTCACAGTTCTGCAGGCTGTACAAGCATGGCACCAACATCTGCTAGACTTTTGGTGAGGACCTCAGGAAGCTTACAATCATGGTGGAAGGTGAAGCGGGTAGCCAGAGTATCACATGGTACAAGTGAGAGCAGGAGAGGGAGAAGGGGGAGGCCCCAGACTCTTTTAAACAACATATCTCTCATGAACTAACTGAGCAGGAACACACTTATCACCAAGGGAATGGTGCAAAAGCATTTGTGAGGGATCGGCCCCCCCCCGTGATCCAATGGCCTCCCACCAGGCCCCACCTCCAACCCTCCAACACTGGGAATCAAATTTTAACATGGGATTTGGAGTGGACAAACATTCAAACCGTAACAAAGTCCTTTATCAAACATCTGATTTATAAAGTTTCCTCCATTATATGGACTGTCTTTTCATTTTCTTGAGGGTATCCTTTGAAGTACATTTTCTTTCTTTTCTTTTCTTTTTCTTTTTCTTTTTTTTTTTTTTTGTGAGACAGAGTCTTGCTCTGTCACCCAGGCTGGAGTGCAATGGCACAATCTCGGTTCACCTCCACCTCCCGGGTTCAAGCGATTCTCCTGCCTTAGCCTCCTGAGTAGCTGGGATTACTGGCGTGTACCACCACGCCCAGCTAGTTTTTGTATTTACAGTGGAGATGGGGTTTCACCATTTTGGCCAGGCTGGTCTCAAACCCCTGTCCTCGAGTGATCCGCCTGCCTTGGCCTCCCAAAGTGCTGGGATTACAGTGAGCCACTGCACCTGGCCCAAAAGTACATTTTCCTGGAGTTCTTTTTTTTTTTTTTTTCGAGACAGAGTCTCACTTTGTCACCCAGGCTGGAGTGCAACGGCATGATCTTGGCTCACTGCAACCTCTGCCTCCCTGGTTCAAGCAACTTTCTGCCTCAACCTCCCAAGTAGCTGGGATTACAGGCGCCCGCCACCATGCTTGGCTTATTTTTGTATTTTTATAAAGACAGGGTTTCACCATCTTGGCCAGGCTGGTCTTGAACTCCTGACCTCATGATCCACCTGCCTCAGCCTCCCAAAGTGCTGGGATTACAGGCATGAGCCACCACATCTGGCCTTGATGGAGTTCTTTTAATGATGTCAGATTTATCTCTTTTTTTCTCCTATTGCTTGTGCTTTTAGTGTCATATCTAAGAAACCATAGCTAGGCTGGGCGCGGTGGCTCATATCTGTAATCCCAGCACTTTGGGAGGCCAAGGTGGGTGGATCACTTGAGGTCAGGAGTTTGAGACCAGCCTGGTCAACATAGTGAAACCCCCATCTCTACTAAAAATACAAAAATTAGTCAGGTATGGTGGCACGTGCCACCACACCTGGCTGGGAGAGGGAGGTTGCAGCAAGCCGAGATCGCATCACTGCACTCTAGCTTGGGTGGCAGAGCAAGGCTCTATCTCAACAACAAAAACAAAAACAAAAAAAAGAAAAGAAAGAAAGAAAGAAAAGAAACCATAGCTAATGCAAGATCATGCAGATTGAAGCCTATATTTTCTTCTGTGTGTATATTTTTAACCCTTACATTTAGATCTTTGATCCATTTTGAGTCAATTTTTGTATTTAGTATGAGGTAGGTATTCAACTTCATTCTTTTGTATGTGGATAAATAGTTCTCCCTGACCTATCTGTTGCAAAGACTGTTCTTTCCCCCATTCAATTGTCTTGGTACCTTTGTTCAAAACCAATAAACCATAATGTGAGCATGTATTTCTCTTAACTAATTTTTGTTGTTTTAAAGTCTATTTTGTTTGATATTAGTATAGTCACTCTAGGTATTTTGTGGCTGCTGTTTTTTTACCGTCTTTTTATTTTCAACTTATTCATATTTGTGGCATAACAAATTACTATAAGTTTAGTGGCTTAAAACAACATATGTTTATGATTTCACTTCTACAGGACAGAGTTTGGCATGGCTTATTGGGTCCTCTGCTTCGGGTCTCACGAGGCTGTAATCAAGGTGTTGGCTGGGTTACATTTTCATCTTGACCTAAGGGTTTTCTTTCAAGCTTATCACGTGGTTGGCAGATTTTGGATGCTTGTGATTATAAGACGAGACTATCAGCTCTTAGAGGCCACCCTTCTCCGTAGGCAGTTCACACATGGCTGTTTTCTTCGTGAAGGCCATCAGCAGAATGTCTCAGCTGACTCAAGTCTCCCTCGTTAGGGAAGGGTTAGAGCCTCTTTTAAGGGTCCACCTGACTATGTCAGGCTCATTTAATGTCTTCGTTCATTTTGTGTTGCTAAAAGGGAACACCTGAGACTGGGTAATTTATAAAGAAAAAAAGTTTATTTGGCTCATGACTGATTCTGTTGGCAGGAAGACTGTGCATCTGATGAGGGCCTCAGGCTGCTTCCATTCATGGTGGAAGACAAAGGGGAGTTGGTGTCTGCAGAAATCACGTGGTGAGAGAGGAAGCAAGAGCGAGTCAGAGGGGAGGTGTCAGGATGTTTTTAACAACCAGGTCTCATGGGGACTAAAAGAATGAGAACTCACTTGCTCTGCCCCCAATACAGAGGACCTTAGGACCCACCTCCAACACTGAGGATCAAATTTCAAATTTCTTTTCTTTTTTCTTTGAGATAGGGTCTCACTCTGTTGCCCAGGCTGGAGTGGACTGTAGTGGAATGATTATGGCTCACTGCAACCTTGATGTCCCTGAGCTCGGGTGATCCTCCCACCTCAGCCTCCCAAGTAGCTGGAACTACAGGCACACACCACCATGCTTCGCTAATTTTTCAATTTTTTGGTAGAGAGAGGGTTTCGCCATGTTGCCCAGGCTGGTCTTGAACTCCTGGGCTCAAGTGATCTGCCCACCTCAGCCTCCCAAATTGCTGGGATTATAGGCATGAGCCACCGTGCCCAGTCAGAAATCAAATTTTCAGCATGAGACTTGGAGGGGACAAACATTCAAACTATAGCACCCAGGAGATTTTCTCTTTTGATGAACTCAGTGTGAATTTATTTGGGGCCTTAATTACATCTGCAACATTCTTTCACCTTTCGTCACATTCTATTAGTTAAAAGCAAGACAGAAGTCCTGCCCACACTCAGGGAGAAGGGACTAGAGGAAAATGTGAATGCCGGGGATGAGAATCATGGGGCTATCTTAAAATTATGGCTACAATCAATGGACGTGGGCCAGCGTAGAACTTCTCTGTGCAGGCCTTTTGTCTGTTTTGATTTTGAAGTATGTGAATTTATTACTTACTCAAAAATAAAATAAAATTTAGTATTTGAAACTTTGTATTTGCCTCAGACTTTTATGTCTTTTACCACAAGGACCACACTGTGTAGTTGTTTTGGCCCGAAAATCATTGAGTTATTATCAGGTCCTGGTTAAGAACATGGACTCCGGAGCCAGACTGTGTAACTCTGGGCAAAATCTTGAATCTTTCTGTGCCTGTTTCTTTTTGCATAAAATGGGCTCATTACAGTACTCCTAGCTTAGGTCCCTCTTCCCCTTACAAAGCCACCAATCCCACTCCCATGATAACCCATTAATCTGTAAATGAATTAATCCATTCATGAGGGCAGAACCATCATGCCCCAATCACCTCTTAGAAACTGTGCCTCTCGGTAATACTGCATTGGGGCTTACATTTCAACATGAGTTTTGGAGGCACAAATATTCAAACCATAGCAGCCTGTAAACATTCACAGCCTTCTCTGGAATATAGTACCTGCTTAATAAATCTTTGCTATCATTGCAGCAGATTTTTTTTTTAAAAGAAGATTGTTGAAAGCCTCTGGAAGGTTTGTTAGTTAGTTCAATAATGCTGCTGTGTTTCAGAACAAAGCTAGTGTGGAAATGTAAAATGATGCAGCCACTCTGGAAAGCAATTTCCCAGCTTTCCTTTTCTTTTTCCTCTCTGTTTTAGATCCAGGGACAGACTGGATCTCAGTTTCTTAAAACAAACAAACAAATTAAACACATATACTTACCATAGGATCCAATTGCACTCCTGGGTGTTTATCTCAGATAAATGAAAGCTACATCCAAATAAAAACATAAGCTGGCGTGGTGACTCACGCATGTAATCCCAGCACTTCGGGAGCCTGAGTTGGCAAGTCATTTGAGGTCAGGAGTTCGAGATCAGCCTGGTCAACATGGTGAAACGCTGTCTCTACTAAAAATACAAAAATTAGCCAGGCATGGTGGCACGTGCCTGTAATCCTAGCTACTCGGGAGGCTGAGGCAAGAGAATTGCTTGAACCCAGGAAGCGGATGTTGCAGTAAGTTGAGATCATGCCACTGCACTCCAGCCTGAGTGACAGAGCAAGACTCAGTCTCAACAACAGCAACAAAAAACAAATAAAAACATGTACATGAACGTTCATAGCAGTTTTGTGATAGCACCAAATTGGAAACAACCGGAAAGTCCTTCAATGGATCCATGGGTAAACAAATATGGTACCTGAGTACCATGAATTACCACTCAGCAATAAAAAGGAACAAACTATTGATATATGCAATTTGGACGAATCTCAAGGGAATTATGCAGAGTGAAAAGAAGCAAATCTCAAAAGGCTTCATAATGTATGATTCCATTTATATAACATTCTCAAACGACAAAATTACAGATGGAGAACAAAGTAGTGGTTGCCAGGAGTCGGAGATAGAGTCGGGGGAGGGGCTGGAGCTGCCATGACTGTAAAGGGGCAACATGAGGGATCTCTGTGATGATGGAGCAATTTTATATCTATTTTTATTTGTTTATTGATCTTTTTTTAGAGACAGGATATCATTCTGTGGCCTAGGCTGGAGAGCAGTGGCACAATCAGAGCTCACTGTAGCCTCAAATTCCTGGGCTCAAGTGATCCTCCTACCTCAGCCTTCCAAGTAGCTGGGACTACAGGAATCGCCACCATGCCTGGCTAATTTTTTTTAAAAAGTTTGTAGGGAAGGGGTCTCCCTATGTTGACCAGGCTGGTCTCCAACTCCTGGGCTCAAGCAATCCTCCTGCTTCAGCCTCCCAAAGTGCCAGAATTACAGTTGTGAGCTACCATGCCTGGCTTATTTTTATATCTTGATTGCAGTGGTATTTACACAAATCTACATGTGGTAAAATTGCATAGAATGACACATATATATTTATTTATTTATTTATTTATTTTTATTTTTTTTTTTTTGGAGACGGAGTCTCGCTCTGTCGCCCAGGCTGGAGTGCAGTGGCCGGATCTCAGCTCACTGCAAGCTCCGCCTCCCGGGTCTACGCCATTCTCCTGCCTCAGCCTCCCGAGTAGCTGGGACTACAGGCGCCCGCCACCTCGCCCGGCTAGTTTTTTGTATATTTTAGTAGAGACGGGGTTTCACTGTGTTAGCCAGGATGGTCTCGATCTCCTGACCTCGTGATCCGCCCGTCTCGGCCTCCCAAAGACACATATATAAATGAATGCATATAAAACCCATGAAATCTGAATAATGTCTGTGGATCATACCAATATTAATTTCTTGGTTTTGATAGTGTGCTATAGTTACATGTTACTACCGGGGGAAATTAAGGGTACACAAGCTCTCTCTGCACTAATTTTCCATTTCCTGTTAATTTATTTCAAATTTTTAAAAATCAGATTTTGAATCATGATAATAAAGGCTTCTTCTCTCCATTATTATACAAGAATTTACCCATAGTTTTCTTCTGGTTATTTTCATTTTCTAGGCATTTTGAAACTTTTATTGGGTTAAAACAGAAAGACTCTGGGCCGGGTGCGATAGCTCACACCTGTAATCCCAGCACTTTGGGAGGCCGAGGCAGGTGGATTACGAGGTCAAGAGATCGAGATCATCCTGGCCAACATGGTGAAACCCTGTCTCTATTAAAAATACAAAAATTAGCTGGGCGTGGTGGTGCATGCCTGTAATCCCAGCTACTCAGGAGGCTGAGGCAGGAGAATCACTTGAACCCGGGAGGTGGAGGTTGCAGCGAGCCGAGATTGTGCCACTGCACTCCAGCCTGGCGAAAGAGCAAGACTCCATCTCAAAGCGAAAACAAAACCAAAAAACAACAAAAAACCCCAAAAGCCTCTGTACATAGAACTACCTACACAACAAATTCTCTTGGAAGTGCTATGTACTTCTTAAAAGCTCAACTGAGATAAACTCAGGCAAACCTGGTCACTGCCCAGCGATCCCTATATCATCCTCTCCTACACAAGTCAGAAGTGGGAGTAATCCTCAACAACTCCACTCCTTTATGTCCCAACACTCCATAGTCAGTCTTTCATTGGGTTGTGTCAATTTAACTTACTAAGTATCTCTTGAATATATTCACTTACCACCCTCTCTTCTTCCACCATAGTGGTCGAACTTACCATCAGGTCCTGCAGGACTACTGCAAGAATGAGCTGCTTCTGTATCCTATATCCATGCTTTGGGTATATCCTGCAAGCTTTTCAAAATGCAAATCTGATAACATCTCCCACCTGCCCATCCCCTCCTCCCCCACAGAAGGCATTTAAAAATACCCTTGATAGCTTCCCATTGGGTTTCATTGGATAAAGACCAGATTTTGGCTGGGCACGATGGCTCACACCTGTAATCTCTGCACTTTGGGAGGCCAAGGGGAGCGGATCGCTTGAGCCCAGGAGTTCAAGACCTGGGCAACATGGTGAAACCCTGTCTCTACAAAAAAAACAAAATACAAAAATCAGCAGGGTGTGGTGGCATGCACCTATAGTCTCAGCTACTTGGGAGGCTGAGGTGGGAGGATCGCTTGAACCCAGGAGGCAGAGCCAAAATCGCGAGACTGCACTCCAGCCTGGGCAACAGAGTAAGACCCTGACTAAAAAAAAAAAAAAAGACCAAAATCTTAAAACGGCCTTAAAATGGACAGCACTGTATGATTTGGACCTTGTCTGTAACTATTGCTTTTGCCATCACTCCCTCCCTCAGCCCAGGTAAAAACTCTTCTACTTGGCTCTCCTCCATCCCATGATCTGTCTTTTGCTACACGGCCTTTGCATATTTCTTCTCAGGAATGTCCTCTACCTCCAACTTGGTTAATTTCAGTTCATTCTTTGGCTTACGACTTCTTTAGAGCAGCTTTGAGTCCCAGATAAAAACTTAGGTTTCTTACATATATGACAGTACATGGTCTCATAGGACTGTATTCTTTCTTTCAAAGCATTTCTAAATTTATACATTAATTAGCATCAGGATTTGCTTAATATCTGTGCCCTTCATTAAACCGTCAGTTTCATGAAAACTATGGCTATGTCTCTTTTGGCTTAGTATTGTATCTTTATTGCTTATTACAATGCCTGGCATGCAGCAAACATGTAGAAATACACTTGTTTGATGACTGAATTAAGGACCAGGGTTCTAATCCAGGTCTGCGATTTTCCAGATGTGTTAAGTTGGACAGATTACTTAACTTCTCCGAACTGGTTCTTCATAGGTAAAATGGGCATCTCTGTTCCCTAGGAAGCAGGGCCTAAGACAAAGGCTTTTGTGCTTTATTAGGGTGTGCAACAGCTGGGAGCAGAAGCAAGTGGAGGGGAGTGAGGAGCGAAGGGGTTGTTGAGCTTGCCAGAGCTAAATGCTACTGAGAATTTGTATAAATGATCTCAGAACAGTCTATGTGAGGAAAGCAAGGGGTCCTGTTATCCACCTGCTTGAAGTGCTTACTCCCCCACACTTGTAGGTGGGCATGGAGGTGCTGTCAGACTGCACTGCATGAGATGGTTGCAGTCCATGTGGAGTTGGTCAGCACAGCAGCAGCACCTAACCTGCAGGGTTCTGGTGGGGGTTACTGGAGACCGTGCCTGGCACATCTTAGTAGGCAATAAACAAACACTCATGGCCGGGCGCAGTGGCTCATGCCTGTAATCCCAGCACTTTGGGAGGCTGAGGCTGGTGGATTGCCTGAGGTCAGGAGTTCACGACCAGTCTGTCCAACATTGTGAAACTCCGTCTCTACTAAAAGTACAAAAAAAAGTTAGCTGGGCATGGTGGCGCGTGCCTGTAATCCCAGCTACTCGGGAGGCTGAGGCAGGGGAATTGCTTGAACCAAGAGGTGGAGGTTGCAGTGAGCCGAGATCACGCCACTGCACTCCAGCCTGGGCGACAGAGTGAGACTGTCTCAAAAATAAATAAATAAATAAATAAATACTCATTGTTATAATTAGGAATATTCTCATTCCTAAAATTCCTTCTTTTTTCTTTCCTGTTCCTGAAATATCCTTTCTTCCCCTTCCTTCCTGTTTTTAAAATATCTCCTTCCTTCCTTCCCTCCTTTCTTCCTTTCCTTCCTTCTTTCTTCCCTCCCTTCCTCCCCAGCTGCCCTCCACCCCCACCCATCATTCACTCTAATTGAAAAAGAAGCTGCATAGACTTTTATGACCTAATCTGAGAAGTGACACATAGTCATGTTGGCCACATTCTGTTCATTTCAAGACAGTCGCTAACTCTGGCCCACACTCAAGGGGAGGAAAATTAGGCTTCATATTTTGAGGGGAGGAGTATCAGAGGATTTGCTGGCATTAAAACCTTGAGGGGAGAAAGGAGAACAACTGGGTGAACAGGGGCAGAGCTGGGAGGGAGATTTTCACTACACACGTCTTTGTACTCTTTGAACTACATACTTGACTATATTAGTCAAGTAATTTTTTTTTTTTTTTGAGACAGGGTCTTGTTCTGTCTCCCAGGCTGGTATGCAGTGGCGCGATCACCCTCATGGCAGCCTCAAATTCTGGGCCCAAGTGGTTCTCCTGCCTCAGCCTCCTGAGGACCTGAGACTACAGATGTGGGCCACAACTCCTGGTTAACTTTTTTCAAATAATAAATTCATCACATTTATTTTAGAAAGAAACATTTCAAGCTACAATATTTGGTAAAATCAGAAAAGAGATGTAGAGAAAAAGTCAAAAGAGGGTGTGAATGGGAGAAATTGGTTGAGGTGAAATCGACCTTCGCCCAGACAGGTGGGAAAAAGGGAAGGTCTACTTGATGCTCCCCCTGGACCCTCTCTTCCCCTCATTTAGCACTGTCACTTTCCAGGGCATGCGATGGTAGGCAGCAGCAGTTCTGGATAATGGATTTGTGGAAAGAGAAGAACCCATCTAAACCACTCTTTAGCCACAGCCCACGATCACTTTTTTTTTTTTAATTTTTATTTTTTGCTTTGCTGTTGTTCCACTCTGTCCATACATTGTTTAATACAGGATGGCACACAATGCCATTCCTGATTGTTTCACTTATAAGCGCCACCCTCTACTCCTCCAACTCCTGACTCAGGTTTGACAGCTATTTTTTAACGTAATTTGCGTACGCCGAGAGGATTTCACTTAGTAACTACACGGAGAGAGATCTGATGCGTACAAAGACGTGGCATGAAACCCTGCAGGTTTATTGTCTCTATAAAAAGATCGTTAAGGTTGAGCGTGCTAACGTGTGCGGCACTAACTGTACTCACTACGCCCTGGTCACTTTATAGCAGAAGTCCAAGGCAAGAAAAGAAGTTTTACAAACAAAACTGGTCAATTGTTCTATCTTCTTACTCCTGGAAAACACTAAAGGTCCACTTTCAAACCATTTGGACGCACTTGCTTCTTCTAAAGGGTTAGGGAGTCCCGGCAGAAAGCGCGCCCCTCCTCTCCCAGTAGCCGCGAGCGAAGCGCTTCCTGCCACTCCTGCGGACCCCGGAGTCCAAATGGGACCCCTTCCACACGGCCGCGGAGCCGCCTCCGAAGACGGCGGTGTCTGAGGCGCGGAGGGCAAGGCTGGAGGCTGAGTGGGGTCCACCTTCACGTGGCCCAGGCTCTTCCGATTCGTGGGGGGCCCCACCAGGTTCAGGCTCCAGCCCTGGGTAGTGAAGGCAAAACGGGGAGCGGAAGGAGGGGGGGCACGTCACGGGAGCGGGACTACAGGACCGCGGGTCAGGGGGCGCAGGAACTACAAGGAAAAGACAAGTACCAAGGGCCAGGAAGGGTGTAGGCGGCAGTGCCAGAGGATCCCCGCCCTCCGGGTCCGGCCGCCGGGTCCCCGCCCGCCGCTTCCGGCGTCTCCCGGCCCAGTTCTTCCGCGCCGACTCTGCCACATCCTCCGGTGACGTCAGCCGGGGCCGCCATATTGGAAAGGCGCCGCCGCCGCCTCCGTTTCGGAGCTCGGGCTGTTTCGGGGGCCGCGGCCGCACGCAGGAAGGCGCCCCTCTCCTGCTCCGCCGACGCCCGGCCAGCCCGCTTCGCCCTGACCTGTCTCCTCATGACTGCCCCCGGCCCTGCTGCCGACGGACGTCGCCCCGGCGTCCGGATTTAACACGGAAACCCGGGTCGGAGGCCGCGCGGGGAGGAGGAGGGCGAGCCGGTCGGTCCCGCGTCCCTCTCGGCCCGGCTCGGCGCCTCGGCGGGAGCCATGACCTCGCTGACCCAGCGCAGCTCGGGCCTGGTGCAGCGGCGCACCGAGGCCTCCCGCAACGCCGCCGACAAGGAGCGGGCGGCGGGCGGCGGCGCCGGCAGCAGCGAGGACGACGCGCAGAGCCGCCGCGACGAGCAGGACGACGACGACAAGGGCGACTCCAAGGAAACGCGGCTGACCCTGATGGAGGAGGTGCTCCTGCTGGGCCTCAAGGACCGCGAGGTGCGGACGCGGCGGGCAGGGCGGGGGGAGGCGGCGCGGGGCCCGGGCGCCAGGTGAGCTCCAGGTAGGTGCCAGGTGAGCGCCCGAGGCTTCCGGCCTGCGCACCTGCCCTCGCTCTGGAGCCCGCGCCCGGTGGCGCCCAGCTGACCCTGAGCAGTGTAGGAGTTTGTTGACCCCCTGCGCGGCCGGTGCTTTCCGGATCCTCCCAGTAGAGATGGCTTGGATTTTTCCTTACCCTTTTCACAGTCGCTCCTTTCATTTCGACACCCTGGCAGTTTGTATTTCTTCGTCGCCTTTTTCCGCGTTTTTAACCCGTGTAGACCCCAGGGTGCAAATCCAACCCGGAGACTGCCCGGGAAACAAACAGCTGGCGCCACCAGCGCCACGAACTCTTGGGTTTTTGCAGGTTTTAGGACCTGGGAGGGGTGCCCGGATCTGCTTGCTGGGGATTTTCTTCTTCAGTTAAGGCTTACTGTTGGGAATTAGGAAAAACGTAGGCGAAGTGGTAATAGAGGGAAAAGCTCTTTTACTGAGTAAAGTTAAGTCAAAATTCTCATGAAAACTCCTGGCAAATGACTTTCTAGGTGAACTTGACTTGGGTTAGAGATTATTTTTAGTATAGCTTTTATATTTTATCAGTTGATTAATCTCAAAGTCTTGCCGTCTTAAGAAAGGATTTTTTCATCGAATGCTTGAAATGTGGGTTTGTGAGTTGATGAAAGGCCTCAGATTTTCAGGTGGGTTGAAGTTGCAATAGATATTTCTTTGCATTCTGACTTTGAAAGCATTTATTTTCACTTCAGTGTCCAAAATTTTCACATACAGAAAAGTTAAAAAAGTGATAGATATATATGCATATATACTCTTTCCTAGATTCTATAACGTTCTGCTGTATTTGTTACATTTGCCTAAGAAATGATTATTTGTTTATTTTGAGACGGAGTTTCGCTTTTATTGCCCAAGCTCCTGGAGTGCAATGCCGCGGTCCGAAACCTCCGCCTCCCCGGTTCAAGCGATTCTTCTGCCTCAGCCTCCTGAGTAACTGGGATTACAGGCATGCGCCACCATGCCAGGCTAATTTTGTATTTTTGTTTTGTTTTGTTTTGAGACGGAGTCTCACTCTGTCGCCCAGGCTGGAGTGCAGTGGTGCGGTCTCCACTCACTGCAACCTCTGCCTCCCGGATTCAAGCGATTCTCCTGCCTCAGCCTCCCGAATAGCTGGGATTACAGGCGTGCGACGCCACGCCCAGCTAATTTTCATACCTTTAGTAGAGATGGGGTTTCACCATGTTGGCCAGGATGGTCTTGATCTCTTGACCTAGTCAGCCGCCCGCCTCGGCCTTCCGAAGTGCTGGGATTACAGGCTTGAGCCTCCGCGCTCAGACCTGATTTTAAGAAAGTTTTCCAAATTTAGGAAGGTGGGCAAAAAAAAAAAAAAAAAGTCTTACAAAACAATGTAATCTTTCTTGGTCACTGAAACTTATTAGATAGAGGCAAGTTTTATATGGACTGTTTATGGACCCTTGTTATTTAGAAATCTAATGAACTAAAGGTTAGCTTGATAGATACGTGTAGGGCATCTGTCATATCTTGGCTTCCCATTTCTCAGGTTTTAATAACAGTAACCTTGAAAAAAGTTGATATTCCTCTGGCTGTGAAAGGGGTGCTGTACCTGTTTATTGAGTTGTGATGATAAAGCAGGCTGTATGTGCAATTTCTTGTTGTTTGGATGAAAAAGGTAAACTAGGTGTATAGTGTCCTACTAATGTACTTTTTAGAAAATGTTCAACTTTAGGCTTCAAAATTTGGAATCTTGATTATAAACGTTTGTCTTTTTTTTTTTCTTTCTTTTTTTAGACGGAATCTTGCTCTGTCGCCCAGGCTGGAGTGCAGTGGCGGCATCTGGGCTCACTGCAACCTCCCCCTCCCGGGTTCAAGCGATTCTCCTGCGCTCAGCCTCCCGATTACTGGGATTACAGGCATGCACCACCATGCCCTGCTAATGTTTGTATTTTTAGTAGAGACGGGGTTTCACCATGTTTGTCAGGCTGCTCTTGAACTTCTGACCTCAAGTGATCCACTCGCCTCGGCCTCCCAAAGTGCTGAGATTACAGGTGTGAGCCACCACGCCCGACCATAAACATTTTTCTTTTTGGACAAAAATAACGTAGACATTTTAGAAAATGCAAAAAAAAAAAAAAAAAAAAGCAAAATTAAAACATATTCCTGAGTGAACATTTTGGTTTATAGTTTTTGAGACTTTTCTGTGTGGATAAAACTCGGTGGAAAACAAAAACCTAAAAAAAAAAAAACTAAAAAATAAGCTTTTAGTGTTCTGAGTCACACTGAGAAATTATAGTGAGAAAGTACCTATTTGTTTTTTGAAGTACATGTTTCTCTAAATCATGCTTGTCCAATCCGTGGGCCAAATGTGGCCCAGGATGGCTTTAAATATGGCCTAACATAAATTGGTAAACTTTCTTAAAACATTATGAGATTTTTTTGCAATTTTTTTTTTTTTTTTTTTAAAGCTCATCAGCTATTGCTAGTGTTAGTGTATTTTATGTGTGACCCAGGGAAGCCAAAAGTTTGGACACCCTTGCTCTAAATGTTTAAGGTAAAGCATATTAACATGCTGTTTTTTGGTGATTGGTTCTCAAGAAGATAATCTAAATAAATTTTTGAAGTTTAACCGTACTCACGTAATTTAAACAATTTAAAGTTCTTTGGCAGGTAATTGAAACCATGTGTTACGTTTATTTTGGTCAAGAGTCACTCATTATACTTTGCTAGTCATGGCTAAGGTCCAGACGCTTGCTAGCTAATTGTGAGCATTTTTTCCTGATTTCAACAACCACATAGGGAAATTTTTTCTCTTTTTTTGTAAGCAAGTCCAGAGAGTTGAGGGGTGGGGTTGAGACAACTGGATTTTGTATTGCTTTAGGTTTTGGTTTTAGGGATTAGCCTATATATTTTTTCCTTTCATCACATCTTAAAATTTTTTTTTTTTTTAAGAGATGGAGGTCTTGAGATGTCGCCCAGGCTGCACTCAAACTCCTAGGCTCAAGTGATCCGCCCTGAGTAGCTGGGACTACAAGGTGCATGCCATCAAGCCAACTCATCATGTATTTACACTTTAATAACCAGCCCTGTCACTTTATTTATTCATATGTTTTTCCCTTGGGAGGCTCCCCACCATGTCTTTAACTTATAGTACTCTTTTTAGGAAGCAGGAATTGCTCTCTTACTGTGAACCTAGGCGTTTATGCTAACTCATTGCTTTAACTGATTTTTACTTAGCATTCATCTTTTTAATGTGTGGATTCTCTTAAGACCTTTAAAAGCTAAACTTTACATTTAAGCAAATCATTAATGTTGGAAATATTTTATATACGTGAGCTAATAACCTTATCCGAATATACTTGTTAAACCAGTATCTAGAGCAAGAAACAGAAGCCCTAGCCCTCTACTTGAATTTCTTTCCAGTCACTACCCATTCCTCAGGTGTAACCACTGGCTTAATATTAGAATTCAGCATAGATTAATTTTGCCTAGTTTTTTGTACTTTGTGTCTGATTTTTGTTCAACGTGAGATTCATCCATATCATGTGAGGTTGTCCTTTGTTCTTATTGTCTTACCAATTTATTTTTTAACATGTTTATAATCTATAATATTTAAAAAATTACTTTGACATATTCTGAGTCAAGTCTCCCTCTCCTTTTTACTGAACAGAAGGTTCAGTTTTCGAATAAGCAGATGGTCTGGCTTCAGATTACCTATTAGGGGTGAGTCTAGAGTCATTGTGATTCATTATTTTTTTTCTTTAAGTACACATTTCAGATTTTTTTTTTTAACCAGTGATACTACTTTTTTGCTTTTATAAAACAGGGATGCCTAGGCCCCTCAGAGGATTCTCATGCTCACTTGGGCAGAGACTCAGTGCATAGGTATTTAAGTAGCTCTTTAAAGGCCACAGTAAGGATGACAGATAGTTTACACCTAAATTCAACTGCCAGGTAATTAGCAGTATTTCTCTAATTGCCCCAGTGTTTGAGGGGAAGGGGCAGCAAAAGTGCCAGGTATTTTCCTTTCCCTGTGTGTGTTTATCCCATAGATGCTTTCCATAGAATATTTTCAGGATGCTTCGTTAAGAATTACCACAAATAACTGGTGTCATATACGTTCGAATGTCTTCATTGGTGGCAACTCTTAGTGTTTTAAGGTTAGATTTAATTATTTTTAGTGGCCAAGTATAATTTGGAGTTTGCCTGTCAATAGCAGAAGCAGAGAGAGGCTCTATAGTCCTGTCCAAGGTGTATTCTTTGGCTTTTACATATAATTTAAGCTTTCTGAGCTTCAGTGTTTTCGTGTATAATGGAAAAATAGTCATCCCACATGGTGATTCTGATTGTACTGCTGTGGACATTTATTAACTCCTCCCCAGGTCTTCGCCCTGTTTTGTATTACTTTAGGGTTTCCCCATAGTGTGCTGCCTTTTTTTGAGACAAGGTCTTGCTCTGTTACCCAGGCTGGAGTGCAGTGGTGCGATCTCGGCTAACTGCAACCTCAACCTCCTGGGCTAAAGTGCCTGCCTCAGCCTCCCGAGGAGCTAGGACCACAGGCACACACCACCATGCCCAGCTAATAAAAAAAAAATCGTTTTTTATAAACACAGGGATTTGGCCACATGGCTCAGGCTGGTCTTGAACTCCTGGGCTCAAGTGATCCTCCCCCTTCAGCCTCCCAAAGTGCTGGTATTAAAAGCACGAGCCACCGAACCTATTTTTAAGACGGATCGTGCTCTGTCACCAGGCTGGAGTATAATGGCGAGATCATAGCCCACAGCTCACTGCAGCCTCCATCTTCTGGCCTCAAGTGATCCTCCCACGTCAGCCTCCCAAAGTGTTGGGATTACTGCGACCGGCTCTAGGATGCACTCGTGAAGCCTGTTATTCATCCCTGCTGTTTTGTCACGCAGCCAGACTTGTCCAGTCAAATGTTTTCTTTCAGGGCTTTGGATCTTGAGAGAAGAACAAGCTGTAGGGTTTTTTGGAGACCTTTCCAGAGTCATGTCAGCGTGTGGATCAGACTGTTCTTTGGCATTATTCTTTGAGCTGCTTTCTCTGGTTTATTGGCGCTGTTTTTTTCCAGCCTGATTTTCCAGTCATCTTTCAATGTTGTGAGTTTCAACAGCCTTCCAGTAAAGTTGCTTTTTAAAGATAGCCAGAGTCAGTTACTAATGTTTCTAATGCTTGTAGACAAGAACTGTAATACAGTAACTTCTGTATCTTGAAAAATAAGTAGGTACTTGAGGTAAATAATATATAATGGGGTAAAATACTTAAGATTAGCCAAAATGATGGAACTGACTTTTGTGTGACTTTTACACAGGCTCCAAAGATGGGTTCCATTTTTGGAATAAGGTTCCCAAGGTCACTACTTTGAAGTATAATAGTGATGAAGATGTATAACTTAAGAAAAATTGTTTTCCTTTCTATATGTGTGGTGCTGTCCACTATCTCTACATATCAAATCTGTAAATCAGAAATTCATTCAACAAGTATTCAGAATTTCCAGATGTGCTGAGTTTTAGTAATTTAAAATATAAAGGCTTCTGAGTTTTTAGTGAATTTTTGTTGTTTCTAATACAAATGATATTTCCTTCATATTTTTTAAAGGTTTGAAGTTTTATCTTTTTTTCAGGCATTTAAACACAAGTATGAGATATACAGGATCTCAAAAATTACTTTTGAAGTTCATTAAACCATTTGATTGTACTTTTTTCTTTTCTTTTTTTTTTTTTTTTGAGACGGAGTCTCGCTCTGTTGCCCAGGCTGGAGTGCAGTGGCCGGATCTCAGCTCACTGCAAGCTCCGCCTCCCGGGTTCACGCCATTCTCCTGCCTCAGCCTCCCGAGTAGCTGGGACTACAGGCGCCCGCCACCTCGCCCGGCTAGTTTTTTGTATTTTTTTAGTAGAGACGGGGTTTCACCGTGTTAGCCAGGATGGTCTCGATCTCCCGACCTCATGATCCGCCCGTCTCGGCCTCCCAAAGTGCTGGGATTACAGGCTTGAGCCACCGCGCCCGGCCTACTTTTTTTCTTTTGAGACAGGGCCTAGCTTTGTTGTCCAGGCTGGAGTGTGGTGGTGTGATCATGGCTCATTGCAGCCTCGACCTCCTGATCTCAAGCAATCCTCCCTCCTCAGTCTCCTGAATAACTGGGACTGTAGGCACATACTATCATGCCCAGCTAATTACAATTTTTTTTTTTTTTTGTAGAGACGTGGTCTCACTATGTCGCCCAGTCTCGAACTCCTGGCCTCAAGCAATCTTCCTGCCTTGGCCTCCTAAAGTGCTGGGATTATAGGTGTGAGCCACCACACCTGGCCTGCTTATACCTTTTCAACAAGATTTTATACTGTTGAAATTACTTTTTATGCTTTGGGATTCTTTTACAATACAGTCAAAATATTCACTAACTCATCCCATAAGTTATATATGATATTTATTAATTTTGGACTCCCTGAGAGTTCTTCTAGGGAGCATTTGAATTTACCTTTTAGAATGGTATTTTGAAGGCTAGGGGCAGTGGCTCACGCCTGTAATCCCAGTACTTTGGGAAGCCGAGCTTGATGGATCACCTGAGGTCAGGAGTTCGAGATAAGCCTGGCCAACATGGTGAACCCCTATCTCTACTAAAAATACAAAAATTATCCAGTCATAGTGGCGAGCACCTGTAATCCCAGCTACTTGGGAGGCTGAGGCAGGAGAATCACTTGAACCTGAGAGGCAGAGGTTGCAGTGAGCCAAGGTTGCGCCACTGCACTCCAGCCTGGGTGACGAGAGTGAAACTCTGTCTCAAAAGACAAAACAAAACAATTGTATTTTGAAGTTATTTTGATAGATTTTGAAATATTTGGGGGATTTTTCTGATATTTAAATAAATATGCTTTTATAAAATCATCTTACATGTAAATCTTAAAGCCCCTGGAGGCATCAGGCATTATGCTTGCTCTGTTATGTTTGTCATGTTAAACTTGGCTGTACACTTTTTTATGTCTTTGCAAACTTCCCCCCCTTTCTAACAGCATAACTTTTCTACTGCCATTAATCAGATTAAATAGTATCAAAGTATGATGTAGTCTTTGTTTAGAGAATTTATCTTCATGTTGTGAGTCTCCCTTTGAAGCAGCACAAAAAGACAGTGCTTGTCCTCCTCCTGCTTTTTTTTTTTTTAGATGGAGTTTTGCTCTTGTCACCCAGGCTGAAGTGCAGTGGCACCTTCTTGGCCCACTCCAACACCACCTCCCCGGTTCAAGCGATTCTTCGGCCTCAGCCTCCCAAGTAGCTGACATTACAGGCGCCTGCCACCACACCCAGCTAATTTTTATATTTTTAGTAGAGATGGGGTTTTACCATGTTGGCCAGGCTGGTCTCGAACTCTTGACCTCAAGTGATCTGCCTGCCTTGCCTTCCCAAAGGGCTGGGCGTGAGCCACTGTGCCCAGCCGTGCTGCTGCTTTTTAATAAGTGTCCTGACAAGTGCCAAAAGTGGAAACCTGGCTTCATTTTGAAATTGATGTTTTTGACTTTAGGTTTCTCTTATCAAAGCCAGGAAGACTGCAACCTGTTTCAATAGCATTGTGCAGTATTACAATGTAATCTAGTACATTTTGAGGTTTTTGACTTAGGCATTACAAATATATTTAGAATGTAGGCTATTTCTCTTCCTGTTTGGTAAACCGCTCATCTGCAAAAACACAACTAATATTAAAGTACAGTGTGATTGCCAAAAAGGATGTTTTTGGTAACTTTTAAGAATAACATTTTAAAGAACAACAAAAAAATTAACTTATTTTTAAACTTAATGCATTGTGTTTGGTTTACATATTCCTTTAATGGAGAAGTTCTTAAATTGGAGTCAACAGAGCTGAGAAACTCTGAATACTCTGCAGTTGCGTGTTTTCTTGGGGAAAGAGGACAAATCTTTCATTAGATACTCAAAAGCGTTTAGTGAATCAGGAAGGTTAAAAATTACCGAACAGGAACTCTTTGTTTTAGCTTAAGGTTTTCATCTTTTTTTTTTCCTTCCTGAAAATTGACTACAGAAAATTCCAGGTTTCCAGGGTTGTAGCGAGTTGAATTTTAAGTGATTTGAGATATGAAGTCCGCATTTCTGTGGCCTGTCTAGAGGTTCTCATCTTGCTAAATGACATTTAGAAGCAGTGTAACTGCTTCTAATCTAGGATTACCACACATCTAGGATTCTAACAGTTTCCATCCATTCATCAAATGTTTACTGAGCACATGCTCCGTGAGAGGCCCTTTACTAAGTACAGATTCACTGAAGGACGTGTCTGTCTTCAAGTTCATTCATTTTAGTTCTGTGTGTCAAAGCTCATATAAATTTAGTTCTGTGTGTCAAAACTAAATTATGTTGCTGTTCTAGAATTTTTTTTTTTCTCTTCTAAGACAGAGTCTCGCTCTGTTACCCAGGCTGGAGTGTAGTGGTGCGATCTATGCTCATTGCAACCTCCACCTCCTGGGTTCAAGCGATTCTCCTGCCTCAGCCTTCTGAGTAGCTGGGATTACAGGCGTTTGCCACCACACACGGGTACTTTTTGTATTTTTAGTAGAGACAGGGCTTCGCCATGTTGGCCAGGCTGGTCTCAAACTCGTGACTTCATGTGATCCACCCACGTCGGCCTCCCAAAGTGCTGGGATTACAGGCATGAGCCACTCCACCTGACCTGTTCTATGATGTTGTGATGTCATATATTTCAGCCTGGCATTTGGCAGTCAGTCAGTACAATGACATTACTCATATTAAGAATACATAGGGCCAGGCGCGGTGGCTCAAGCCTGTAATCCCAGCACTTTGGGAGGCCAAAGCAGGCGAATCATGAGGTCAGGAGATCGAGACCATCCTGGCTAACATGGTGAAATCCCGTCTCTACTGAAAAAAATACAAAGAAATTAGCCCGGCGTGGTAGCGGTCTCCTGTAGTCCCAGCTACTCGGGAGGCTGAGGCAGGAGAATGACGTGAACCCGGGAGGTGAAGCTTGCAGTGAGCCGAGATTGCGCCCCTGCACTCCAGCCTGGGTGACAGAGCGAGACTCAGTCTCAAAAAAAAAAAAAAAATTTTTTACTTCTTTTGTTTATAAAAAGGTACACTTAACAGTGTACAAACAAATATATAGTATATTCCATCATATTAAAATTTCATGGGGGAGAAGGTAATGAGGAAAAAATCTGAAAATACTTCTTAAGGGAACTGATGAAATAAAGGGTGAGAAACATTGAAATAAGTCAGTATTGAAAATTCTAAGCTTGTGCTTAGTTGAGGTTTAGAAATCTTTTTCTCTGATAAGAATTTTTATTGCAGTAGAATTTGGCTTGTAGTTCAGTAGGAAGAGGAACAATTTTAGCATACTGAACTGCATGTAGGAACTTATGAGTTAAAATTTTAAGGTAAAAGTTATTTTTATTGATAATACATAGGCAAACTTTGTATTCTTCCACCACTACCTTCTGGGACAGATTAGAAATTAAGAAAATGTATGTAAAAGTTGCTAATGGTTATTTTTACTTTGGTTTCATTTTCTAGTTCCAGTTTCTTAAATGGAAATGCTAAACAGTTTATACCATATTAACAAAATAACCTCAGAAATAACATTTAAGAACTTAAATTTCAGTTCAGTCACTAAATGGAGTATATCATTTAATTTTTGTCTATACCATGTTAGCTAAAATGAAATCAGAGGTTATTTAGTATTTATATGTTCCGTTTAATCCAAGTATTGAACACCTTCTCTGTGCCATTCCCTTTGCTAGATGCAGGGGTTACAAAGGAAAAAAAAATTTTTTATTTTTTGAGACCAAGTCTTGCTCTGTCGCCCAGACTGGAGTGCAGTGGCATAATCTTGGCTCATGCAACCTCCTCCTCCTGGGTTCAAGCAATCCTCATGTCTCAGCCTCCCAAGTAGCTGGGATTACAGGCACATGCCACCATGCCCAGCTAATTTTTGTGTTTTTAGTAAAGATGGGGTTTCACCATGTTAGCCAGGCTGGTCTTGAACTCCTGGCCTCAAGTGATCTGCCCGCGTTGACCTCCTAAAGTGCTGGGATCACAGGTGTAAGCCACTGTGCTCTGGGCCACAAAGAAAAATTTTTTGCTTTTAAGGAGCATTCAGTCTGCGTAGAAGACAGATTTGCAAATGATTTCAATAAAATGAATTACTAACTTTATTTATCCTGCTCGCCTCTCCTGAATTACTAACTTTAGTGGGTGTATGTGTTAGGTGCAGTAAGGATGTACATAGGGAGGATGCTTTGGATCAGGACCTGCAAGACTGCTATGTTCTTGACTCCTAGCCTTGCCCTTGACTGGTTGAAAGAATTATAATAAATATTTCGAATTTTAGAACCTTAGTTTTCCCCTGGGCAAAATGGGCCTACTTTTGTGTTCTGTTCGAAAGCCTCTAAGTTGTAGGGATCCAATGTGTTGGTGTATGTGAGTGCTTTGAAAACAGCATGTTGCTGAACAAATGCAAATTGGTGATTACCTAGCTTAGAGAAGTAAATTCCGGTTTATAGTGGTCTTGACAAGTGTTTAATATTTCCATTATTTTTACTATTTCTTGATTCTCTTGCACTTTATATGTTGGTTTGCTGAATGTTTTACTCAAATTCAGATGCTCATCTATGCCTTTATTTTTATTTTATTTATTTATTTTTTTGAGACGGAGTCTTGCTCTGTCGCCCAGGCTGGAGTGCAGTGGCCGGATCTCAGCTCACTGCAAGCTCCGCCTCCCGGGTTTACGCCATTCTCCTGCCTCAGCCTCCCGAGTAGCTGGGACTACAGGCGCCCGCGACCTCGCCCGGCTATTTTTTTGTATTTTTTAATAGAGACGGGGTTTCACCATGTTAGCCAGGATGGTCTCGATCTCCTGACCTTGCGATCCGCCCGTCTCGGCCTCCCAAAGTGCTGGGATTACAGGCTTGAGCCACCGTGCCCGGCCTATGCCTTTATTTTTAAAAAAAATTTAATTTTTATGGGCACATGGTAGGTATATTTATCTTTACCTTTGTTCTGAACCTCTGGTCAGTTATCTTTTTGTAATTCCTCCCAAACTGGTTTGGGAAATCTGGAAACCTAAAGTACCACTTGAATTCTGATTTTTAGGTCAAGCCCAGAGTCTTCCTTAAAGAATCCTTGGAATTGATTCCATGATTCCTCTTTTCCAGATACTGCTTAGCCTCCAGAGATACCAGTAGCCTCCAAGCCTCCAAAATGACTCCAGTGACAATTAAATAAAATAGCACATGTAAAGTGCCTGATAGATAGTTGGTCCACAATAAGTATTAAGTTTCATTACACCTTGACGCTCCAAATCAGAAAACTCAAAAGGCCTTGACCTCTTCCAGCCCTTGTGATCACCAGTTCTCTCCACCTTTCCATATTCTCACCTTTCCTTTTTTTTTTTTTTCTTTTTTTTTTTTCTGAGACAAGGTCTGCTCTGTCGCCCAGGCTGGAGTCCAGTGGTGTGATCTCTGCTCACTGCAGCCTCAAACTTGTGGGGCTCAGGTGATCCTCCCACCTCAGCCTTCCAAGTAGCAGGGACTACAGGCATGCGCCACCACACATGGCTAATTTTTGTATATTTTGTAGAGATGGGGTTTTGCTGTGTTGCCCAAGTTGGTCTCAACCTTCTGGGCTCAAGTGATCCTCTTGCCTTGGCCTCCCAAAGTGCTGGGATTACAGATGTGAGCCACCACGCCCAGCCTCACCTTTTGTCTTTTTGATGGCACCCTATTTTTAGGCGGAAGCGCCAGGATCTTCACTGAAGGTGGTAGGACTGGGTCTCTTGGAGAAGGCAGTAGCTCCTAACCCTTTCCTTTTTTATTTAATTGAAGTTTTTTTCCTCTTGTCTGCCTTTTAATTTGATCATTTTTCATTTCAGTAGGGTTCTTTGACTACTAAGGCCTCATCCCCAAGGGGCTTGAGAGTGGGGAAGGATGTGGGAACAATAATTAGCAGAATTGCACTGAACTATAAGATTATACCTTGTGCAGAACTTTTTTGTTAAATGGGTTTAGAAATAAAAAAGTAACATGAGAAGTCCTAGCCTCTTCAAGTTTACACAAAAATTGCACTGAACTATAAGATTATACTTTGTGCAGATCTTTTTGTTAAATGGGTTTAGAAATAAAAAAGTAACATGAGAAGTTTTTTCAAGTTTGCAGTCCAGTAGCGGGGAGATGAGACGTGAGAATTAGAATTACAGTGTCCAGTAGTACTGTCTTAAGAGCTAGGTGGGGAGTGGAAAGTAAATGTTCAGTTCAGAGGAGATCGCAGTTTAGGCTGAGGCTGTTCCAGGGAGGGAAAGGAGCAGAGGGGAGTGGAGCTGGGCGTTGCAAAATGTATTTAAGTGTGGGCATTCCATTCTAGGGGAGCCAGGACTTGGAACAGAACCTGCCAGAGAATTCTAATCACAAAACAGTTTTGAAGCTGACTGGAAATTAGTCTCAGGATTAACTTCTATTTGGTTATCATAAATACTCTTTTAAGGTGGCTTCTGTGAAATTTTGAATTAGGAAAATTTTCACGTATATTTTAATGATTTTCACAAGATACACGAAATATTTAGAAATTATTGTTTGTAAAATGTGGACTTATAATGTTCTATTTATCCATCCACCCATCTATCCATTAATCTCTTCTTCGTCTGCTTGTCCTCAGATAGTTGAGGGTCCTTTATGATCTGGGCATTTTCAGAGTGCTGGGCTAGAAACATTATACAAGTATGGTTCCCTTTCGCAGTTTCTGTAGTCTTAATCATGATTGGTACATATAAGAGAGTAGAAGGAAAGCTGTAAGTTTAAAAAAAAATTTTTTTTTTTTTTGAGGCAGAGTCTCGCTCTGTCGCCCAGGCTGGAGTGCAGTGGCACGATCTCAGCTCCCTGCAAGCTCCGCCTCCTGGATTCATGCCATTCTCCTGCCTCAGCCTCCTGAGTAGCTGGGACTACAGGCGCCTGCCACCACGCCCGGCTAATTTTTTTGTATTTTTAGTAGAAACGGGGTTTTACTGTGTTAGCCAGGATGGCCTCGATCTCCTGACCTCATGATCTGCCTGCCTCAGCCTCCCAAAGTGCTGGGATTACAGGCGTGAGCCACCAGTCTTGTTTTAAATGAGTTTGCCCTTGTTCGTTTTTACTTAAAAAAGAGGGAGGGGAAAGTATCTTAAGACTGCTTTGTAACCCTTTTTCTCTTAATGACATATAGTGACCATTTTCCCAAGTTGATAAATGTTGGGGAAACCAGCCCCACACCACCCAGCGAGTACCCCAAGTCCGGCAGAGACAAAGGAGTTAGAGACAGAATAAGTGTTTAAAAGGGGTCCAGGGGACTGGAGGAGCATCGGAGGCTTGTTCACTGCCCAGAGTTCCACCTAATTTATTGGTTTACAAGCTCTTTGTTCTTAGGGCCGATGGGAGAGGGAAGAAGGGATGAGGAAAAGGATTAGTCAGTGAAGGAGAACTCGTGAGTCATTCAATAAGATGTATAGCAGTGGCGGTTTCTGTGAATTTCCTTGAGCAAAGGCATGTGTCTAAACTACTTAAGGTCTTTAGCTTATTGGGACTGAAATGGATGGGAGCGGGTTTCAGGAGGAGCCAATATATTTGATTATACTCCATTTCTTCGAGGGAGTGTCATCTCCCTGAGCAACCTGTGGAATACCACTGAGCGGTTATACTCTTGGGGCATAAAGACATGAAGGCAATAAGGAGACTTTTCTCCTCAGAGGCCACCCATGGCTCCTCATGGGTGTCTCACACAGGGGAGACCAACTCAACTGGCACCCCAGAAACTCTCTTTCCCACATGTCCACCTTTTTTGTCTTTATAGATTTTTTTTTTTAATTAACCGCCATTGCGGTCATGGCTTGATCATGGTGTCTGGCTTCTCTCCCAAGGCGCCATCTGCATCTGTAGACTAAAAACAAACAGCGTAAACAGACACAAACTAAAATAAAATTTGCAATTGTTGATCCATCTATGGTTTTAATCCACTTTAAAAGATTGATATTAGAAAGGCCCTCAGTGGCTCCAGCAAGAATATCAGCTCCAGGCAACAGAGTGAGATGAGCCTGAGATGCCTCAAAGACTTGTTTTTTCAGTTTAGCAATATCTAGTTTTAAATTATCTGCTTTTCCTTGTAGGGGACATCTAATCGTCTCCCAGTGGTGTTCAGTGGCATTATACGAGCTAGGAGTAATAAAAAAATCAGAAGTATTCCAATCACGTTGCATTTGAATTCTGTGCTCCAAGCTCATAATCAAATTTTCCATCCACATTACTGTTTGATGGAGATCATTAATTTGATTTGCCAATTTTTGATCCATTTGGTTTTGGGAATTCCAAAGCTTAGAAGATTTTTTTCTGCCAACTTTCCACAAAGCCTGCAGTTTGAATAGAAGAGTGAAGCAACACCAGCAGCAGCAGCAGTAGCTGTGACAGCTATAAGGGCCATGATCACAGCTATTAAAGTAAATATGAATCTCTTTGATCTATTAAGTATGCCTTTTAGTACTTCAGTGATAATATGTATGGAGGGAGAGGCCTCCCAAGGTCTATTGAAGGAAATAGGTATCCATACTCCTTCTCAGGCCCTAACTGGTAAAATGCTATTATCTTTATTAAAGGTAGAATTAATACAGGTAAAAAGATGACAGTTGAGGCATGATATGGTTTGAGAGTCAGGTAAGATATTAATTTTTCCCGCTGCCAACATAAAAGGAGGTTTAACACAGCTCTGCAATGGGACCGTCCAGTTAGAGGTCATATATACAGCAAATCAAAGTTTTTTACTGTAGGTCTCTGTTTTATATTGTCCTTTCCAAATCTGAATTGGGGTTTGAGCCATCATTATTTTCCACAGTTCTGGATGTTCTGGACTTATAATTGGATCAATCATTTTTGGGCTTGGAGGAGCCATACCATTCTCCTCCCGCTTAATAGGGTAATTTGTTTCAATTCTTCTATATAATTTTGGTGCATTATCTGGGTAGTCGTTGGCAAAAGGAGTCTCTCTACAATCTTTGTGCTGTCCAGTACAATTTACTGCAAAGCGTCCCCAGGGGCCCAATCAATGACGATTCCATGGGAATTATTTTGCAGTACAGCAGCGCAATTTGCAATACAATCTTACCAGGCTAGCACCTCTAGCTTTTCAGACCATTTAGGGGCCTGCCTAGGGCAGGGCTTCTTATTAGGTTTAAATTTATTAATCTGGCTATGTGTCATAACATAGCTGTACTCAATAGTGTCCAAAGATTGAAATGTTCTTCCACTGTTTTCCTAAATAGAGGCTTTTGATCCTTTATGTGCAGGGACATAAACCATCCAACTTTGTTTATCATAATTTAAACATCCTGTTGCTGGCCCCAGGCAGATGGGAGGAAAGCGATAACCAGTGGAAACATTTATTAACATTCTTTCCTCCTCTGGATGGGTAGGACCTCGGTTATCTGTTGGTCCAGGCATCCAGACACTATCATGAACATAAACCTCCACCAGGGTGGGAGTCTAACCATGTAACAGGCCTAATCAGTGGTGGGAATGGAATGTAGGCCCAATAAGTGTAATTTTGATCTGCCTCAGCTACAGGGAGACTCACCACCAGGGAGATTACCGCCATCATAGCTACCATTAGATTACTGGGGGTCAGTGGCTTGTTCTGAGACCTCACTGTTGTCTTCTGCAATGTGAGCTAGACTCTTCATCTGCCCCCAGGTTGGTGGAGTTGCTTGGCGAGTTTTACTGGTTTCTATCTGCTCAACAGAGATGTTCATCTGAGCCATCTGACGAACTGGGGTTGCAGGGATATTCTGAGGTCTTTTCCTCTTCCTTGGATTCTGGCTAATGGCACAGCTTAAGATGTCTTGTGGGTACCCAGACAGGAAGCTGATTCTCTCCTGGTGAGATAACAAGCAAACCCTTGACCCCATGTAATGATTTTGCCCTTTTCCCAGGTTTTGATTCTAATGTCCTTCTACCACATGTTTTCCTTCATGAGGATTTATTTTTTGTCCTGTCAAATGCTGCTCTGTTGCTGTTGTAACCTGATCTCTCTCTAGACAAATTAAGAAAATTTGAAGTGATAAGAGCCAAGTGTAGCTGCATTTGGGGAGTAGAGTATTCTCTGTTTCCCCCTTCTGTCTTTTGTTTTTGTAATTGTGATTTTAAGGTTCCATTAGCCCGTTCAACAATGGCTTGACCTTGAGAATTACAGGGTATTCCAGTACTGTGCTCAGTGTGCCATTGTTGAAGGAACATTGTAAAGATTTACTACAGTAGCCTGGGCCATTGTCTGTTTTAATCTTTTGTGGGATGCCCATGGCAGCGAAACAGGAAAGTAAATGTCTTTTAGTATGAGCAGCCGCCTCACCTATTTGGCAAGTTGCCCATACTAAAGTTATCTATAGTGACCTGGATGTATGCAGATTTCCTGAACGAAGGTACGTGGGTTACGTCCATTTGCCACAACATATTGGGGGTTAACCCGTGGGTTAACACCAGTCCCTTCATGTGGCAGTTATAATACCTGGCATTGGGGGCAATGTTGCACAATGTCCTTTGCCTGTCTCCAAGTAATTTGATATTTTTGTTTTAAGTCCTGCTGCATTAACATGTGTTAGGGAGTGAAAATCTTGGGCATTAGTAAGCACAGTGGAAACTAGTAAATCAGCTTGATAGCCCTTACAAGGGACGTGGGAAGATTAGTGTGTGCTCGAATGTGTGTAATACTGAAAGGAAAACAGTGATCATGCACTACCTTTTGTAAAGAAGAAAACAGCTGATGAGTTGTTCATTCACAAGATATTTAATGAGTGCAGTTTCTATGTATTGAGTAGCTTGAACAACATAAGCTGAATCGGAGACAATATTTGCAGGTTGCTTAAAGTCTTCTAACACAGCTATAACTGCCTGTAATTCAGCCCTCTGTGCCGATTGAAAGTCAGTTTGAATAATTCTGGTTTTAGGTCCTACATAAGCTGCTTTTCCATTGCTAGAGCCGTCTGTAAACACAATCACTGCTCCTTCCAGTGGAGCACTACGGGTAATTTTTGGAAGGACCCGTGTTGTTAGCTTTAAAAACTGAAAAATTTTGTTTTTTGGATAATGACTGTCAAGAACTCCAGTGAAGCTAGCTAAATTTATTTGCCAATTGACTGAATTAACAAAGGCTTGCTGAATCTGATTTTTGTTCGTTGGGACTGTAATCTTATCTGGATCTGAGCCACAAGGTTTAACGACTCTAAGGCAGGCTTGCCCAATCAAGATTGCCATCTGATCCAAGTATACTGTGAGTGTTCTGACAGTATTGTGAGACAGAAAAGAACATTCAACTAAGTCCTCTCTCTGAACTATAGCCCCTGTAGGAGAATGGAGAGT
Organism: Macaca fascicularis; assembly: GCF_037993035.2. NCBI lineage: Eukaryota > Metazoa > Chordata > Mammalia > Primates > Cercopithecidae > Macaca > Macaca fascicularis. The sequence continues at coordinate 32,770,205 of NC_088380.1, read as the reverse complement.
AGGGAACACAATGAACTGTAATGGTAAACCTGAGTTTATTCTTTTAACCTGGACCTGTCACATTTTTTCTTCAATCATTTGTAATTCTTCGGCAGCCTCAGGAGTCAGTTCTCGTTTACTATTGAGAGCAGGGTCTCCTCTTAAAATAGAGAACAGATTAAATATAGCATAGGTAGGGATTCCCAAAGTAGGTCTAATCCAATTGATATTTCCTAATAATTTTTGAAAGTCATTTAAAGTTTTCAGAGAGTCTTTTCAAATTTGAACCTTTTAGGGTTTAATTGCGCTTTCCTGAACCTACATTCCCAAATATTGGGAAGGCGTGGCTGTTTGAATTTTATCTGGTGGTATGAGCAATCCAGCATTGGCTATACCACCTCCTGTAAATATGAATAACACTGGATAAGTCGGTCTCAATTTTCGGCTGCACACAATATGTCATCCATATAGTGAATGATATACGAATCTGGAAACTGATCTCTCACAGGTTGAATAGCTTTCCCCTCAAAAGTTTGACAAATAATAGGACTATTCAGCATACCGTGCGGCAGGACTTTCCAGTGATATCTGGCTGCTGGTTCCTTGTTCGTAGCAGGAATAGTAAAAGCAAATTTCTCAAAATCAGACTCAGCTAGAGGAATATTAAAAAAGCAGTACTTCAAATCTATAATTATTAAAGGCCAGTCTCTAGGAATCATGGTGGGGGATGGAAGCCCCGGCTTCAGGGCCCCCATTGGCTGGATGACTGCACTATCCACTGGTAAGTCGGTTAGCATGCGCCATCTGCCAGATTTTTTCTTTTTTTTTTTTTTTTTTTGAGACGGAGTCTCGCTGTGTCTCCCAGGCTGGAGTGCAGTGGCGTGATCTCGGCTCACTGCAAGCTCCGCCTCCCGGGTTCACGCCATTCTCCCGCCTCAGCCTCCCAAGTAGCTGAGACTACAGGCGCCCGCCACCACGCCCGGCTAGTTTTTTGTATTTTTAGTAGAGACGGGGTTTCACCATGTCAGCCAGGATAGTCTCGATCTCCTGACCTCGTGATCCACCCGCCTCGGCCTCCCAAAGTGCTGGGATTACAGGCTTGAGCCACCGCGCCCGGCCAGATTTTTTCTTTATAACAAACACTGGCAAATTTCCATGGAGAAAATGTGGGCTCAGTGTTTCCTTTGTTTAATTGTTCTTTGACTGATTCCTGTAAGGCCCCCAATTTTTCCTGAGAAAGCGGCCACTGCAAACAGGATTTTGGGTCTTCCATTTTAAGGGAATAGGACTTGGAGGCTCAACAGTGACTGCCCCTAAAAATGGTAACCTAATCCTTTTCGGTCATTTTTTACAGTAATCTGTATTGGTTCAGTAATGCCCGTCTTCTGTTTTCCTAGGCCTTTCTTGGGAACATAGCCCATGTTCGACATTATTTTTTGACTAGCTTGACCGTATTGGGGAGACGGGATTGAAATTTCTGTGCCCCGTTGCTGTAGCAGATCTCTCCCCCATAAGTTAACAGGAATGGGCGTAATTAGAGGTTGTATTGTGCCTTCCTGTTCTTCTGGACCAAGATATGGAAAGATAAAAGTACTTTGGAAAACTTCTGAAGCAGTTCTGACCCCAACAAGACCCACTGGGGCCTTTTGTTTGGGCCAGTTTTTTGGCCATTGGTAACGAGCTATGATCAACACTTCAGCTCCTGTGTCAACCAGACCCTCAAATTGTTTTCTTTAAATGGTGACCATACAAATAGGTCTATTGTTAGAGACTTGATTTACCCAATAGGCAGCCTTTCCTGCTGAATTTGTGCTTCCAAATCCTCCTGTTCTTTTTTCTGAGCTTTCTCCTAACTTAACATATGGTAAAAGCAACAGTTGAGCTGTTCTGTCACCTGGATTAGCACTCCAGGGAATAGTGGAGGAGATAACAATTTGAATTTCGCCCTGGCAGTCAGAGTCCACTTGAATTCCCTTTAAGTTTAAGCTGGACCTTCCCAGTATAAGTCCCACCGGGTCGTTTGGCAATGGACCGTAAACTCCTGTTTGGACCTTCCTAGGAGGCTCCCCAGGAAGGAGGGATATGACTTCGGTACAGCATAAATCTACTGCCTCGTTTTTAGCTGTGGAGGGGGACAATTGCTGTACATTTGTACAGGGATAGACTGGGCCAGGAACGTTGTGTTTGGAGTCAGGGATGTCCCGTCCTGAACTGGGAATGCCCTGTTTTGAATTGGGGCCCAGGGCAGGCCTCTCTGTCCATTTCCTGGCAAGGGCTGTCCACTGTTTTCTTTTTCTTTTTTTTTTTTTTTGAGACGGAGTCTCGCTCTGCCCCCCAGGCTGGAGTGCAGTGGCCAGATCTCGGCTCACTGCAAGCTCCGCCTCCCGGGTTCACGCCATTCTCCTGCCTCAGCCTCCCGAGTAGCTGGGACTACAGGCGCCCGCCACCTCGCCTGGCTAGTTTTTTGTATTTTTTAGTAGAGACGGGGTTTCACTGTGTCAGCCAGGATGGTCTCGATCTCCTGACCTCGTGATCCACCCGTCTCGGCCTCCCAAAGTGCTGGGATTACAGGCTTGAGCCACCACGCCCGGCCTGTCCACTGTTTTCAAACTTTGAATAACATTGATTAGCCCAGTGTTTTCCTTTTTTACGTGCAGGACAGGTACCTGGTTCCCTGCTTTTTCCTCCTGAGTTTTGCCTTTTTTGGCTCTTTGTACACTCTTTTTTTGTATGTCCTACCTGTCCACAATTATAGCAAAATCCAGGGAACACCCATGTGTTTTTTGTTACCCTTAGTCCAGCCATTGCCTGAGCAAGGAGGCTGGCCTTATATAAGTGCCCCCTAATGCCACTGCAGGCTTTAATGTATTCACTTAAAGTTTTTTCATCATTTGGATCTGCCTTTCCCTTAATAGGTCTAATTGCTGCCTGACATGCTGTATTAGCATTTTCATAAGCAAGCAGCTGAATGATCATCTTTTTGGCATGAGAATCTGAAATAGCGTTTTGAGCCGCATCTTGCAAACGGGTGATAAAATCTGGATAAGGCTCTCTTGGACCCTGTCGAACTGAGTTAAAAAAAAGGATAAGTAGTACCAGGGTCGTGAATTTTTTCCCAGGCTCTTAGGCATATAGTTCTGAGCTGATCAACAGCCTCATCACCCATTACCATCTGTTAATTTAGAGTACCCCATGCCTGTCTGATTCCAAGCAATTGATCAGATGTGATGTTAACGGGAGGTTGGGCTTGAGCATTTCTGCGTGCCTGATTTGTTGCTTCATCGTCCACCAGGTTTTAAATTGGAGAAATTCAGTGGGGGACAGGGTGGATCAGGCTAATGACTCCCAATCCGTAGGTAGTAAGCACCGGTTATAAGCCACAGATTGTAACAAGGAATGAACATAAGGAGAATTTGACCTATATCGTCCAATTGCTTGCTTTAAGTATTGTAATATTTTAAAAGGAAATGGCTCCCAGCATGCTTGAGCATGTTCTCCAGGCTCCTCAGCTGGTGAAATAATATCCGGAAACTGCCAAGCATCCAAATCCCCCATTTCTCATGTCTGGTGAATGGATGCTTAGATCGTTCCTGCACCATAATTTGTATTTGGGCAGGCTCATAGCATTCCTCTACCATAATTAACAGGTGGACAAGCCTGGATCATTCCCTCACCATAACTGGCTGTTGGGCGAGCCTGAAGCTTCCCTTCACCGTAGTTAATGGCGGGGTGTGCAACAGTGGGAGCAGCAAGCTGTGTCTCAGGCTCCCGTTCCAAAAATTCATAAGGCTGAGGCGGGGTGGCTGTTCCGGACCTTCCCATAAAAGCGCAGTACGTGGCACTGTTTCTGCAGTAGGTGGAACTGTTTCTTTCATAAGTTTTTGGCAGTTAGAATATATAGTTTCCCGTTTCTCCCCCCTTTTTAAACTAGACTGTGATGGTTCAGTTTGCGGACCATCAGACTCCTAATTACTAAACTTTTCTACATCATCTTGAAACTCCTCCTCTTCCTCCTCAGTGTGGAAGGGCTCCAGTGCTGTTTTAATTGCTGACCACACAGACCAAGTGGAGAAGGGAATATCGTGGCCCTCTTGTTGAGCTCGTTTGAAGTCTGATCTGACCTTGTGCCAGTCTTAAATCCATGGTTCCATATTCTGGGAACCAAGGAAAATACTTTTCTATGAGATGGAACAAAGATATGAGATTTTGCGTACTCACAATTACCCCTGCATGGCACAATAACTGCCACACCAGGCTTAAGTAATTAGTAAACTTACTTTCAGCCTGACCCATATTTTCCTGAGGTTACCCTGGAATTCTCCAAGCGCCCTACTTACCCGTAGAGCCTGAAGTGAAAATGTACTTGGGCATCCTTCGTCAGTCATCCTCCATTTTCCATGCTCTGGCGTTTCTTCACCAGATTATTTGTAGAGATTACCAGGGAGCCCCCATGTTGGGCGCCAGATGTTGGGGAAACCAGCTCCACACCACCCAGCAGGTACCCCAACTCTGCTGGAGACAAAGGGGTTAGAAAGAGACAGAATAAGTGTTTCAAAGGTGAGTCCAGGGGACCAGAGCATCAGAGGCTTGCTCACGGCCCAGAGCTCTCAGGCTCTGCCTAATTTATTGGTTTACAAGCTCTTTGTTCTTAGGGCTGATGGGAGGGGGAGGAAGGGATAAGGAAAAGGATTAATCAGTGAAGGAGAACTCGTGAGTCATTCAATAAGATGTATAGCAGTGGTGGTTTCTGTGAATTTCCTTGAGCAAAGGCATGTGTCTAAACTACTTAAGGTCTTTAGCTTATTGGGACTGAAATGGGTGGGAGTGGGTTTCAGAAGGAGCCAAGATGTTTGATTATACTCCATTTCTTCGAGGGAGTGTCATCTCCCTGAGCAACCTGTGGAATGCCACTGAACAGTTACGCTCTCGGGGCATAAAGACATGAAGGCAATAAGGAGACTTTTCTCCTCAGAGGCTGCCCGTGGCTCCCCATGGGTGTCTCACACAGGGGAGACCAACTCAACTGGCACCGCAGAATCTCTCTTTCCCACAGATAAATACAGATTTACATGGTATGTTCTCATGGAAAAAAATTCAAATGACAGAAGAATGATGTCTCATTGTTTGTAGTGACTGCATTATAGAACATGTTATGTAATCTTATTAGACCTTTATGTATTACAAAATATAGTCATATTGTGGGTCTTCATTACTTTCTTCTTTAATGGTCTGGAAATCACATGATTACTTTTTTTTTTTTTTTTTTTTTTTTGAGTTGGAGTCTTGTTCTGTCACCCAGGCTGAAGTGCAGTAGTGCGATCTTGGCTCACTGCAGCCTCCGCCTCCTGGGTTCACGCCATTCTCCTGCCTCAGCCTCCTGAGTAGCTGGGACTACAGGTGCCTGCCACCATGCCTGGCTAATTTTTTGTATTTTTAGTGGAGACCAGGTTTCACCCTGTTAGCCAGGATGGTCTTGATCTCCTGACCTCGTGATCCGCCTGCCTTGGCCTCCCAAAGTGCTGGGATTACAGGCGTGAGCCACCGCTCCCGGCCCATGATTACTTTTTTAGGTCTTTATGTTTGTGTTAGCGGATCCTTATATGTAAGGCTGTGCCTTTTTCTAGCTGGCAGCCAATACTCTTAGTTATTTCTTAATGCCTAGTGAGACTCTTCACCTTAATCTCACTTCTTAGTTGCTTTCACATCCTTTTTGCCTACCATTGTATATCTAGCATCTAGCACAATGCCTAGTATTGCACAGGTGTTTGTCTTTAGAATGAGTGAGGGAATGCCATTTTATTTATATCAGTATTATGATAATAATATTGGAATTGGAATTATTATTTCTTTTCATTCTGTGCCTTTGTATCTTAGTCATCTTTATCACCTCTGTTTAGTAATGTCTTGGCACTCAATAGAGTTTATTGAGTTAAAATTATGCTTGAAATATATTACTTCCAGCCAGGTATGGTGGCTCATGCCTGTAAACACTGTGGGAGACCAAGGCAGAAGGATTGCCTGAGCCCAGGAGTTTGAGACCAGCCCTGGGCAACACAGCAATACCCTGTCTCTATTTTAATAATAAAAATATATATTAAACAAATATAAATTTATTACTTCCAATAATTTTTTTTCCCCAGAGTCTCACTCTGTCACCCAGGCTAGAGTGCAGTTGTATAATCATAGCTTACTGCAGCCTTGAACTCCTGGGCTCAAGTGATCCTCCCACCTCAGTTTATTTTGAGAATTTAAAAAATTACGGTGTTTACTTTATGCAGCATTATGCCTCAGCCTCCCAAGTGGGAATGATTTTCTGCTTTTAGAAAATAATACAGAGGCCAGTATCTAATAAATGTTATAGTGACTTGATATAAAACTTACATAGGACTTGTCAAAATGTCCTCAACTTAAAATACTTAAAATACAGTGTGATGCAGTAGTAAAAGTGATGTATCTAGAGGCACAGCTCTGGGGCTCGAGGTAATGCTGCTCTAGGGTGTGAATGTAGTCATATTTCTTACTTTCTCTAAACCTCAGATTTTTCAAATGTAAAAAGGTGATAATATTGTACTAGGTAATTGTAGAACCTAGATGATAATTTATAAATGGCTTTGCAAACTGAAATGTTATTCTCTTGTATTAAATAAAACCTTCGTGTTTCTTACAGAAGAATAAAGGTTGTGGCTTATAGTTAGGTCTTACTAACAAGATGCTGTTAAATATACTTTAAAAAACCACTAATGAAAGCCCTTAAAAATTCATTTGCTTGAGAGGCAGTGTCTGCTCACACTTTGTTTTGTACTCTCTGCTATGAAGTGATCAGTGGCAAGTGTGGAAAGAAAAAAGTGATAACCAGTCAAGCACCCCAGTCTGAAAATCTGAAATTTGAAATGGTTCTAAAATTTGAAACCTTTTCAGTGCTGACATGATACTACAAATGGAAGATTCCATACCTGGCACACTTTGTATCATGCTCAAAACTATTTAAAATATTGTATAAAATTACATTTGGCTATGTGTATAAGGTGTATGTGAAACACAAATGAATTTTGTATTTAGACTTAGGTCCCATCCCTAAGGTATCTCAATATCTATATGCAAATATTCCAAAATCTAGAATCTGAAACGCTTCTCGTCCCAAGTACAGGGATACTCAACCTGGACCCTCTGCTGTTTTCAGGGGGCTGAAAGGAAGCACACCTAGATCATACATTAAATAAACAGGTCTTGGAAGGCAGGACAGAAAAAGAGAGCCAGGGCTTTGGAGCTAGGTAGACCAATTTCATTTCTTGCTTTGCCTCAGTGCGTGGCAGGTCCTCTGAGCCTCAGTTCCATTATCTTGTGAAATTGGAAGAATAGTGCCTACTTTACAAGGTTTTCTAAGAATTAGAAAAAATGTACACTGAATGCTTAGCACGATTTTAACAGAGTAGATACTCAGTGTATGGTAGAGTGTGACTGTGTGCACTTTAAAAAAGGATTTGGAAGGATACATTCCAAATGTTAATGGAGATTATCTTGAAGAGGGAATGTGTGAGGGATGGAAGGGGAAGAGAAGGTAGAGACTTAATTTTCTGTCATGTATTTCTATTTGAATTTTTTTTGAAAACAAGTGAGAGTACCTGAGAGGTCCGTGTAAGTGGCCAAGAGCACTCAGTTGAAGGAATAGGCGGCTGAAGAGTAACCTGACACAGAGCCAGAGCAGGGGCTGCCAGAGCAAAGCCAGGAGAGGGGGGTTGTGGAGCCAGCAGGAGGAGGAGGAGGGAAGAGTAGTGGAGGTGGACTTGCTGACAATACCTTCAAGGAGTCTGCTGTGAATGGAAAGGAGATAGGGCAGGGTTGGTCCGGGTCTGTCTCTTATGTGTGATGGTAAATGTGAGAATATTTGAAGGCCAATAGGCAGGTGCTAGTATACATGTTAGATTTTAAGGTATTTTAGGAGGGCAGGAGTTGTGAGCAAAGGTAAATGTGGAAGTAGGAGGGAATGGGTAGGATTAGCTTTAGGCAGACTGTGTACTGTAACCAGACAAAAGAGCGGGTATGTATGAAATTGAGTTTGTTGAGTTGGTTTGATTTTGTGAAGTTATCTGCTGAAAATGAGCTGAGTTTAGAGGTTTGGGGAGAATCGGGTTTTGAAATATCTGATAAAGAGAGTGGTAAGAGCTCTGAGTAGGGAAACTGATTTGCCGTGTGTGTGTGTGTGTGTGTGTGTGTGTGTGTGTGTGTGTGTGTGTGTGTGTGTGTGTGTGTGTGTGTGTGTGTGTGTGTGTGTGTGTGTGTGTGTGTGTGTGTGTGTGTGTGTTTGAGTCGGTTTTTCTCTTGTTACCCAGGCTGGAGTGCGATGGCATAATCTCGGCTTACTACAACCTCCTCCTCCTGGGTTCAAGCGATTCTCCTGCTTCAGCCTCCCGAGTAGCTGGGATTACAGGCATGCACCACCATGCCTGGCTAATTTTGTATTTTTAGTAGCAATGGGGTTTCACCATATTGGTCAGGCTGGTCTTGATCTCCTGATCTCAAGTTATTCATCCGCCTCGGCCTCCCAAAGTGCTGGGATTACAGGCGTGAGCCACTGTGCCCAACCCCAGTATCATTAAAGGTTTAGTTTAAGTTGGAGATAGTACATGTACTGAGATTACAATATTTTTTTACATCAGTTCAGAAACACAGGTACAGATATGGAGAAAGTGACAGTTGGATTGATCCGAGGCTGGAGTTTTGCTAGTTGAATGCAGTAGAAAACAATGGATGTGTTTAGAAAACTCGTAAGGGTGTAGTTGAAGGTAGTGTACTCTGGCCTTATTTGCCCATCTTTGAATTGAGATCAATAATAATAGCACTTAGTTCAGAAGGTTGTTGTGAAGGTTGAAATGAGCTCCCACAGTACTTAGTACTCAGAAGAGTGCTTTGCACATGGTATGTGCACAGTAACTTACTGTGCTGGGTGGGGATGAGGGAAAGAATGGAGGAGACTGTTGGGTAAAAAAGGAGGGAGGCTGAGGATTGGAATCCCCATAAGGATGATGAAAAGTTACTTGTGGATTGAATTTCCTAGTTGGATTTGGTTCTCATCGATAGGTAGTGGGTTTAAGGCTGCTGATGTCCAAGTTCCTAGGGAGTGGCAGGTAAAATCCCTGGTTTTGAGTGAAGACCATGAGAATAGAGGCCCCGGTGATCAGGGGCCTGGCTACTACTTGTGTGAAAAAACACATTCTGCGTTACAAATTGCTTAAAAGGGAACTTTTCAAACATAATCATAACTTGGTTAACACCAGTAACTTACATATGTGGATGGGGCCCAAATCCAAGCATTATTTAGTTATTTACTGGTTTTGTTACCTGTCTCAGTTTATTTGGGCTGCGTAACAGAATACCATAGACCAGACATCCCTAACCTCTGGGCTGTGGGCGGGTACTGGTCTGTGGCCTGTTAGGAACTAGGTTGCACAGCAGAAGGTGAGGTGCTGGCGAGCTTTACTGCCTGAGCTCCGCCTCCTGTCAAATCAGCAGCATTAGATTCTCTTAGGAGTGTGAACCCTGTTATGAACTGCGCATGTAAAGGATCTAAGGTAGGCGTTCCTTATGAGAATCTAACTAATGCCTGATGATCTGAGGTGGAACAATCTCATCCTGAAACCATCCCCCTCCCTCCTCCAGTCCGTGGAAAAAATTGTCTTGCCTGAAACCAGTCCCAGGCACCAAAAAGGTTGGGGACTACCACAGTAGACAGTGTGGCTTATAAACAACAGAATTTTTTTTTTTTTTGAGACAGAATCTCACTCTGTCACCCCAGGCTGGAGTGCAGTGGTGCAATCTCCATTCACTTCTGCCTCCCTTCTCTTCATTCTCTTGCCTCAGCCTCCCAAGTAGCTGGGATTACAGGTACACACCACCACACCTGGCTTATTTTGTATTTTTACTAGAGACAGGCTGAGACCACCAGGCTACTCTCAAACTCCTGACCTCAGGCGATCCGCCCACCTCAGCCTCCCAAAGTGCTGGGATTACAGGCATGAGCCACCGTGCCCAGCTAACAAAAGGAATTTGTTTCTTACAGTTCTGGAGTCTGGAAAGTTCAAGAACAAGAAATTGGTAAATGTGGTGTGTGGTGAGGGCCTACTTCCTGGTTGTCTTCTCATTGCATCCTCACATGGCAGAAGGGCATAGGGACTCTCTGGGGCCTCTTTTATAAGGGCACTAATTCCATTCATGAGGCTTCTGCCCTGACCTAATCACCTTCCAGAGACCCTACTGGGGGGTTAGAATCTTTTTTTTTTTTTTGAGATGGTGTTTTGCTCTTGTTGCCCAGCTGGAGTGCAATGGTGCAATGTGATCTTGGTTCACTGCAACGTCTGCCTCTCGGGTTCAAGCAATTCTCCTGCCTTAGCCTCCCAAGTAGCTGGGATTACAGGCACGTGCCACCACGTCCCGCTGATTTTGTATTTTTAGTAGAGACAGGGTTTCTCCATGTTGGTCAGGCTGGTCTCAAACTCCCGACCTCAGGTGATCCGCCTGCCTTGGCCTCCCAAAGTTCTGAGATTACAGGCATGAACCACTGCGCCTGGCTAGAATCCTTTTTTTTTTTTTTTTGAGACGGAGTCTCACTCTGTCGCCCAGGCTGGAGTGCAGTGGTGCGATCTTGTCTCACTTCAAGCTCTGCCTCCCGGGTTCATACCATTCTCCTGCCTCAGCCTCCTGAGTAGCTGGGACTACAGGCGCCCGCCACCAGGTCCGGCTAATTTTTTTGTTTGTATTTTTAGTAGAGACAGGGTTTCACCATGTTAGCCAGGATAGTCTTGATCTCTTGACCTCGTGATCCGCCCGCCTCTGCCTCCCAAAGTGCTGGGATTAGAGTTGTGAGCCACCGCACCCGGCCTAGAATCTTAACATAAGAGTTTAGTGGGGGACACAAACATTCAGTCTGTAGCCTTATTCTTTTGCTAATTAAAAAAAATCAGAAAGCTGAGGGCTTTCTTTAGTCATTTGAAATGCTTAAGGGGAGTTGTTGGCTTAGTTTTTTTGGTAACAGCTTTGTTGAGATTTAATTGACAATTCACTTATTTAAGTTGTACGATCCAGGAATACATGCCTGTAAACCTAGCACTTTGGAGGAAACCAAGGCAGGAGAATTGCTTGAGGCCAGGAATTTGAGACTGGCCTGGGCAACATAGTGAGATCCTATCGCTAAAAATAAAAATAAAAAACCAGGTTTTTTATTGCTGATGCTTCCTTGTCCCAGCTACTCAGGAGGCTGAGTTGGGTATATCATTTCAGCCCAGGACTTCAAGGTTGCAGTGAGCTATGATCAAGCCACTGCACTCTAGCCTGGGTGACAGAATGAGACCTTGTGTTTAAAAAAAAAAAAAAAAGTCAAAGGTAACAACGAAGTGACTTCTAGTGTGTTTAGAGTTGTGTATCCATCGCCATAATACATTTTAGAGCTTTTTTTTTTTTTTTTTTTTTTTTTTTGGAGACGGAGTCTTGCTCTGTTGCCCAGGCTGGATTGCAGTGGCGCAATCTTGGGTCACTGCAACCTCTGCCCACTGCGACCTTCGCCTCCTGGGTTCAAGTGATTCTCCTGTCTCGGCCTCCTGAGTAGCTGGGATTACAGGCGCACGCCACCACGTCTGGCTAATTTTTGTATTTTTAGTAGTGATGGGGTTTCACCCTGTTGGCCAGGCTGGTTTCTAACTCCTGACCTCGTGATCCACCTGCCTTGGCCTCCCAAAGTGCTGGGATTACAGGCATGAGCCACTGCACCCAGCCAAGATGACTTCTTAGATAATCCTATGTGTTTTCGTGCTCAGTTGCATCAGGAGTAATCCAATGTCTGGTTTTAGAATTTGAAGACCAGTGAGTTCGTTTGGTGACAGACCTATCTGCCCGTTGGAAATTTCCCCTACTTTTCATCTAATTTAGGGATTCTTAGCCTGGGGTCACTGGTAGAATTCAGGAAACACTTGAGAGGGGAAAAATTTATTTTTAGTGACCTATACCTGAAAGTTAACATCTACATCAACTATAAGAAGTATTAACAGTATCTGTGAGTTTGTCACCACTAGAGAGACCAGAGATACTTTCATATTACATTACAGTTATTGTAGATTTCTCAAAATACTGTCTTTGCTCATTACTACATTGGAATTATAATAGTTATTAGATCTGCCACTATAACTTGTTTAATAAAGCACATATATCACAAATTCATTTTTAATATTTTGATGACTGATTTGGTTTCCTTTATAATTGTGTGCATTTTATGCACTTAAAAGACAGGATAAACACTTAATTTTCTTTTAATTACTAAGTTTCGGGTTAGGAGTTTGTGCCTTAGCTACTTCCAGTGGTATCTAGTGAGGTATGGGCTCTTTTCTTTTTTAAAATTATGACTTGCGGTTTTATATATATTCATTGTGTTTCATTCACTTATATTAATTACCCTTCTTGATGTTTAAATTGTCCCACTTTTAGCCTATGGAAGTTCTTTTCTCAGTTGGTTTCAGTGTTCTTTGTGATACAGCTTATTAACCTTTGAAAACTTCTTTGCTTTTTGGCAAGGCCAACACAATGTCCTGGACTCATCTTCTTGTACATTTCCTGTTTCAGACTTAGAATCAGTCATTGCTTCAAGGAATCCTGGTTTCCATCTGGTGGGGAATTGACCCCACACTGGTGTGAGTACACTGGGTGTACTCAGTGTTACTGAGTTGTTACTGCTTCTGGGACTTTTTCGTATACAGAGATACGATGTATTTTCCTCAAGGGACAGAGCTGGCAAACATATTTTAGAGGAAAAAAAAATCTGTTTACATGGTTTTTTGGTTCAAGTTTAACATTACAGATTTTTATTTAAATTATAGGGTTTTATATTTATCTTTTTTCTTACTGAAAATTTTGGTTCCTCAAATACTTGCATTGGCTTACTGCTTGTATAAAAACAGTTTTCAAAATAAAAATGTCAGCATTACTACTAGTTGACTTGAGTTTGACTTAAAATTCCTTTGTAGTAGTTTTATTAAGAATGTGCAGTCAAAATACTGTATTCTAAAGTTAAAATAGCTTTTCTTTGTGGTTCTGTCACTAAGTGGTCTACAGTTGTTTTCATTCTTCAGGAGTTTTTTTTTTTTTTCTCATTTTAGTGCGTATAATTATATTGCAAGTTGTATTCAGAAGTCTCATTTCCTTCTTTGTTCCTTCTACCTCATTCTTTTCTTCCCCCATTAGTAGTTCTTGAAAAGTTAGTTTGGAGTTTATCTTTCTGGTATTTTCTTAGCAAAACTATACATATATTCATATTCTTGCCCTTCTCCTTCATACACAAGGTAATGATTTTCATACATTGTGTGCACCTTGCTTTTTACATCTTATATTCTAAAGATTGTTCTCTATCAGTCTTACGTAGAAATCTTTTATGGTTCTATAGTATTCCACTATGTGGTAGATATATCTTAGTGCATTCATCCAGTCCCTTATTGATGGATTTATGGGTTGTTTCCAAACTTTTGCTTCTACAGATAATATCACAATAACCATATGCATACACTGTTTGATGTGTGTGGGGCTGTTTCTTCAGAGTAGATTCCTTAGAAGTAGAATTGTCATGTTAAAGGGTAAATCTATGTGTGATTTTTCTAGGTCCCCAAATTTCCCTCAGTAAAAGTGGTGTCATTTTGACATTCCCATCATAGTGTATGAGAGTGCCTATTTCCCTCATTTTTGCCAACTATGCTGTCAAGCTTTTGGATTTTTTTTTTTTTTTTTTTTGAGATTGAGTCTTACTCTTGCCCAGGCTGGAGTGCAGTGGTGTGATCTCGGTTCACTGCAACCTTGGCGTCCTGGGTTCAGGTGATTCTCCTGCTTCAGCCTCCTTAATAGCTGGGATTACAGGCACGCGCAACCACGCCCAGCTAATTTTTGTATTTTTAGTAGAGACAGGGTTTTACTATGTTGGCCAGGCTGGTCTCGAACTCCTGACTTCAAGTGATCCACCCACCTTACCTCCCAAAGTGCTGGGATTACAGGCGTGAGCCACTGCACCTGGCCAAGCTTTTGGATTTTTGCCAGTCTGATATGTAAGCGTGATAACATGTAGTTTAAAAAAAAAAAAAGGGGTGAGGGGCCAGACGTGGTGGCTCACGCCTGGGAGGCCGAGGCGGGCAGATCACGAGGTCAGGAGGTTGAGACCAGCTTGGCCAACGTAGTAAAACCCCATCTGTACTAAAAATAGAAAAATCAGCCAGGCGTGGTGGCACATGTCCATAGTCCGGGCTACTTGGGAGGCTGAGGCAGGAGAATCACTTGAACCCGGGAGGTTGAGGTTGCAATGAGCTGAGATAGTGCCACTGCACTCCAGCCTGGTAACAGAGCGAGACTCTGTCTCAATTGAAAAAAAAAAAAAGGTAAAATATGCATAACATAAAATTGACCACTTAAAACATTTTTAAGTGTACAGTTTAATGGCATTAAGTAGATTCACTCTGTGCTGTCATCACCACTATCCCTCTCCAGAATTTCTGTATCATTTCTTTTTCTTTTTCTTTTTTTTTTTTTTGAGATGGAGTCTTGTTCTGTCACCAAGGCTGGAGTGCAGTGGCGCGAACTCAATTCACTGCAAACTCTGCCTCTCAGGTTCATGCCACTCTCCTGTCTCAGCCTCCTGAGTAGCTGGAACTACAGGCACCTGCCACCACACCCGGCTAAATTTTGTACTTTTAGTAGAGACGGGGTTTCACCATGTTAGCCAGGATGGTCTCGATCTCCTGACCTTGTGATCTGCCCGCCTCGGCCTCCCAAAGTGCTAGGATTACAGGCAGAAGCCACTGCGCCCGGCCACTTCTCTGTCATTTCATACCAAAACTCTACCCATTAAACAATAGCTACTATTGCCTTCTATCCACAGCCCCTGGGAACCACTGTCTCTGTGAATTTGACTATTCTAGGTACCTCATGTATGTGGAATCATAGAGGATTTTGTCTTTTCGTGACTGGCTAATTTCAGTTAGCATAATGTCTTCAGAGTTCATCCATGTTTTGTAGCTATGTATCAGAATTTTACATAGATCTGTGTATCAGAATTTAAATTTTTAAGGCTGAATAATGTTTTCTTGTATGCATATACTACTGCATTTTATTTATCCAAATTCATGGTTGATAAATACATGTTTTGCCTTTTTTTTTAATTAGGTGAGATTCTTTTTGCTATTAAGGTCTCATGTATTTTAAATGTGTATTTTTATTGTGAATGATAAAGCATCTTTTGGTATGTTTTAGTAATTTCCATTCTTTTGTGAACTTCATCATCTGTTACCTTTTAAAAAATTGAATATTTCAAAATATATATATTTTTTGAGACAGGATCTTGCTTTGTTACCCAGGTTAGAGTGCATTAGTGCAATTATAGCTCATTGCAGCCTCAATCTCCCAGACTCAAGGCCTCCCGAGTAGCTGTCTACAGGCACGTCTACAGGCATGTGCTATCACACCCAGCTAATTTTAAAACATTTTTTGTAGAGACGGCTCTTTCTATGTTACCAGACTGGTCTGAAACTCCTGGCCCAGGTGATCCTCCTGCCTTAGCCTCCCAAAGTGCTGGGATTACAGGTGTAAGCCATTGTGCCTGGCCTCAAAATATTTTTTTAAAAAAAGCTTTTCTTAATTTTTAGGAACTAATTGTATACTAAAGATTTATTTGTGATATAAGTGACTTTGCCATGATTTTTGCCCTGCAAACTTTACCAAAAAAATGTGTAGTCTCTTTTATTGCTCCTAGATTTTGAGAATAGCTGGGAAGTTTTTTCTTCCACTCCCAGATTATAAAGGTTTTCACTCCTATTTTGTCTTCTAGTACTTAACATTATTTCACTTTACATTTCAGTCTCTGATCCATGTGGAATTTATATTGATGTATAATCAGGAATTTGATCCAATTATGTTTTTCCTAATGGCTATCCGGTTGTCCCAACAAATTTGATTAAAATGTTCATCTTTCCGTGGTACCTTGATTTATGATGACATTTTTGTCATGTACAGATTGAGAATCCTAAATTCGAAAATCTGAAATTGGAAATGCTCTAGTATCTAAAACTTTTTCAGCACCAGCATGACAAAGAAAATCCTCATTGGAAACTTTTGTTTTTCAGATTTTCGGATTTGGGTATAATGCAAATATTCCAAAATGTGAAAAAAAATCTTAACTCCATAACACTTCCAGTCACAAGCATTTTGGATAAGGGATACTCAACCTGTATTTGATTTCAGTATGTTCTTGGGTCTATTTCTGGAATTTATTCTGTTGGTCTGTCTATTCGTGTGCCAGTGTGATATCATTTTAATTTTAGAGACTTTTAAATCTGTTTTAGTATCTAGTAAGACAGCTTTCATTTCTGTTCCCTACATATTGATATCTCCCCAAGTTTTCCTGGCTATTCTTTTTTTTTCTTTAGAAACTTTTATTTTTAACTTGTGTAGCTCCAAGGAAAATCTGTTGCTATTTTTATTGGGATATTAAATTTATTAGTTAACTTAGGAAGAACTGGTAATAATGCTGAGACTTTGTATATAAGAATGAAATATCTTTCTATTAATTCAAGTCTGTTTTTAAGTCTTTCAGGAGACTTTTAAACTTTTCTTCATATAGGTTTTGCCTTGATGTTTTTTGTTCTTTTTGTTTCTGTTGTAAAGGTCTTTTCAATTATATTTTAACTTTTTAGTATTTCAACTGTGTATTTTGTTTGTATATGACAGCTGATGTTTAATTTTATATAAGCTGGCTACTTTACAAAACTCGTATTTATAGTGATTTTTCCATTTACTCTCATGAGTTTTCTAAATGTCCAACAATATCACCAGGAAATGCAGTTTTACTACTACTTTTTTTTTTTTTTTTCCTTGAGACGGAGTCTCACTTTGTTGCCTAGGCTTAAGGGCAGTGGCTCACTGCAGCCTCTGCCTCCTGGTTTCTAGCAATTCTCCTGCCTCAGCCTCCTGAGTAGCTGCTATTACAGGCATGTGCCACCACACCTGGCTAATTTTTCTAGTTTTAGTAGAGATGGGGTTTTGCTGCCTTGGCCAGGCTGGTCTTGAACTCCAGACCTCAGGTGATCTGCTCACCTCGGCCTCCCAAAGTGCTGAGATTACAGGCGTGAGCCACAGTGCCCAGTCTTACTACTTCTTTAACAGTTCTTACATCTCTAGATGCTTTTTCTTGTCTAGTCTTTTTTTTTTTTTTTTTGGAGACGGAGTCTTGCTCTGTTGTCCAGGCTGGAGCGTAGTGGCTGCTCCAGAGTAGCTGGGACTACAGGCGCACGCCACTACACCTGGCTAATTTTTTTGTATTTTTAGTGGAGACAGGGTTTCACCATGTTAGCCAGGATGGTCTTGATCTCCTGACCTCGTGATGTGCCCACCTCGGGTGGCCTCCCAAAGTGCTGGGATTACAGGTGTGAGCCACCGTGCCCAGCCAATTGTCTAGTCTTTTTAATCTGCTTTTACCTGAAGTCACCTTCATTCTCTTGATTAGTTATTTTTGTCAAGAACTTTTTGAGTCTTAATTATTGACACAATCCAAATTTCATGTAAGATTTCAGAAGTGACTTTATAGAATTTTTTTTTGTAACAGCTCTGAGATATAATTCATATGCCATACAATTCAGTCATTTGAAGTGTACAATTCAAGGTTTTTAATGTATTTACAGATTTGTACAACCATCACCATAATCAATTTTAGAATATTTTTATCACTTCCAAAAGAAAGCTCATACCCTTTAGCCATTACCTCCCCCTTTTCCCATTTTGCCAGCCCTGGGCACCCACTATGTTAATTATCTTACTGCGTAACAAAACATAGCTTAAAACAACAAACATGCTGTTCTGTGTGTGTGCCTGTCTTTCTGCCTCTCTGTATGTCTTGGTTTGCCTCACATTGCATCCTCTCATTTCTACTCTGCATATGTCTTGTTTTCCTTTCTGTTACCTTCATTCTTTGCATTTGTACTCAATGGCCAGTAGCTTCTGAATCCACACAACCAGTACAGCTCCAGTGCATGCCCATGTAACTGATTCAGTATGGCAAGTTCAGATACTCAGGAGGGAGACTTAATTTGTTCATCCTGGTCCAGTTAGATTTGGCAAGTACAATCACCTTTCTTTTTTTCATGTTTTCATTTTTTTGAGATGCAGTTTCTTGTTGCCCAGGCTGGGGTGCAATGATGCAATCTCAGCTTACTGCAACCTCTGCCTCCTGGGTTCAAGCACTTCTCCTGCCTCAGCCTCCGTTGTAGCTGGGATTACAGGAATGCGCCACCACGCCCGGATAATTTTGTATTTTGTTTTTTTGTTTTTGTTTTTTGAGACGGAGTCTTGCTCTGTCGCCCAGGCTGGAGTGCATTGGCGCCGTCTCAGCTCACTGCAAGCTCTGCCTCCGGCACCAGGATTTTTAAAACTGATTTTCATAGAATTGAAATATTCTGTAGGCTGTTAAAAGTATACTGTAAATTAAAATGCTTGAATGTCAGGAGAGTTTGGGAAACGCTGAGTTTATTCCCCTTTTTTTTTTGCTTTTAGATTGTTTCTGTGTTTTTAGATTTTGTTTTGTTTTTAGATTGTTTTTGTGTTTTGTGATAATGATGTGATCAGTATATTTGTACATATATTTTTGTGCACAGTATTTTCTAACTAAAGACCCATAAGAATTGTGTCAAAGGATATGAACATTTATAAGTTTTTGTAAATACAAACCTATGATATACATATGTATTAGTATTTATATAATTTCAAAATAAGACTACACTTTAGATCAAGCTTGTCGGCCACAGGTGGCCCACGACTTTGAATCTGGTCCAACACAAATTTGTAAACTTTCTTAAAACATGAGTTTTTTTTGTTGTTGTTTTCTTTAGCTCATTAGCTGTCATTAGTGTTAGTATATTTTATGTGTGGGCCAAGATAATAATTCTTCCAATATGGCCTAGGGAAGCCAAAAGAGTGGACATTTCTGCTTTAGATAATATAATTTTTTATCTGTTTCTTATGTAGAATATATATTGTGAGCATTTTCCCATGTTGTAAATGTTTTTAATAACATATAAGGAAGGTCTTATACTTCTGTTTATATCCCTCTTACGATCTTTTTACAAAATATTTTTATTACATTTCATTTTGGGTCGCCAAAATGAGTTCCTTCTTAACAAAAAGCTTCTGGGTAAGTAGGCACTTAAGAGCAGAACAGTATCTTTTAACTCGAATGGTGAGAACTCTTCTCAGTGTTTGCAGATTTAGGGAGCTTAATAAACAATACCCTTTTCTACCATTCAAATTGAGCCACTTAAAAGAATAAAGGGAGTCAGGCAGATGGAGATCTGGTAGTATATGGCCCAGCCCTACCTGGGATGTCTCTGCCCTCTCCCAGCCTTATATTTTAGAACATGGGAACTAATTATGACTACAATCCTAAGCTGTTCGATACTGCCAGTTACTAACCTTCCCCACGTATTTTATCCTTTTTTTTTTTTGAGATAGGGTCTCACTCCTGTCATCCAGACTGGAGTGCAGTGTCATGATCATGGCTTACTGCAGCCTCAACTTCCTGAGCTCAGGTGATTCTCCCACCTCAGCCTTCCAAGTAGCTGGGACCACAGTAGGGTGCCACCATGCCCGACTAATTTTTGTATTTTTTGTAGAGACGAGGTTTAACCATGTTGTCCAGGTTGGTCTGGAACTCCTGGGCTCAAGCAATCCACCTGCCTCTGCCTCCCAAAGTGCTGGGATTACAGGTGTATGTCACTGCCTGGCCACATTCTGGTTAATTTTTGATCCTGCTTTTACAACATGGATTTTAGCGGAGGGTGTCAACATACTGGACTTTTCTGTTGCTTGGTGTGTCTTTGTTGGCTTCATTTATGTTTGGAATATTGCTGACGAGTCCCAGAAGCTGTGGTACAGAACTGTCCATTCCCATTCTTCTACTTTCCCATGTGAATCCAATTCTGTTTAAGCCTGTGTCATTCAGTGATGATGCCTAAAGCCATTCACTAAATTTAGATCTCTGAAGTCTGTTATTAAAGACCCCGTTTTGCTAATATCTCTGGGTATGCCATTAAAGGAGCATTTGAGATTGAGACATATTTTAGTTCTCTGCTATCAAATGTAAGCTTCCATACTGTTCAGCTGGAGTTTGCAGGCTCTAGGGCTGTTGACGTCCATTATTGCTTTATGAGGTGTTCTTTGTTGTTTACAGTTTGTAGAGGCTCACTTAGGAACTCTGTCTATATGTCCCGGCCAGTCAAAGCCAGATATCTGTAACTTTAATTTCATGTGGAATTCATTCTCAGGCTTCGTAGGGCTTTAATTTCATGGACACAGAAGCCACACATTTTACCTAACCTCTATAAACTACTGGTATTATTAGCCACTTTGCTAAATCTCTGCTGATCTTCATTTGATCAGACCCCAACACTAATTTTAAAATGATTCCCTAAAATCCAGTCAGTGTCTGCTTCTTCTGCCTCACATTTAAATTGATCTCTTAACACTGATGTTTTTGTTTATCCCCTTGTGCCTCCTTTAATCTAAATTGTTATTTTTCCAAAGGTCACATTCTCAGAAGTGGTGGCTTAGTGAGGCGAATTTAACTCCTTGTATCAAAAATGAAGTTTGATGGACCTCAGTGGTCAGTCATCTTCTGAAATACAAGCTCACTACTCTGGCCTGGCAAACTGCCAGGATTGACCTTGGAAAAGTGCCAGAGGTGAGGGCCAGGCCTTCCTAATCCTGGGCCCTCCATTCTTCAGAGATTCAGTTGGCCTGTTCTACCAAAATTATGTTACCTGTTCTGAGCCTTAATGAGAATTATTTATAGCTTCTGCTGTCTCATGAGAACTGGGATGTTAAATTGATAGCTGGCAACCCTCCTGCCAAGATTTGTGGCTTTATAATTTGAACAACTCCAGTTATTTGCTGTTACAGTGCCCTGACCTCATCTGGTGATGTCTGCTTGACCAGTATCCCATATCTCTAGATGTCTATCAACCTCCTTATGTCTGGCTGTTCTTCCGCCATGGATGCTGCCCTTACATTGTCTCTTGGGGCCGATCTGATTGTTATACTGTTTATTATTCAGAATTTTAGGCATATAGCCATCCGTTTGTTTGTGGGCCCGTATGTGTTTTTCTAATATATTCTTACAAAATTAACAGTGTGTGTATTTAAGACACAATGTCTCACAGTTTCGCCCAGGCTGCAGTGTGTCGGTGTAATCATTGCTCACTGTAGCCTTGAACTCTTGGACACAGTGGTCCTCCTGCCTTAGCCTCCTTAGTAGCTGGGACTACAGGTGTGTACCACCATACCTGGCTAATTGATTTTTTTTTGATAGAAACAGGATCTCACTATGTTGTCCAGGCTGGTCTCAAACTCCTGGGCTCAAGCCATCGTCTTGGCTCCGCCTCCCAAAGCACTCGGATTAACCTTGTGGTTTTATCCTAAACAGCAATAAATGGATGGTATTCTAATTCTCAGTGAAGCTAAATTGGCTAGGTTGCCTTTCCCTGAGCTTCTTAACTTGTCCACATATAATAAATCACTATAATCGGAGATTAACTGAGTATTCCTTGGAGTTTGCAGGGTTCTGAAAGAACCTAATAAACACAGCTTAGTGAAATGTGAGTTATATTTCTAAACTTTTGACCTCTAAAGTTATTTGTTGTTTGTATATAAGAATAAGTGGTGGAAAGATAAGCCCCTGAAAATTATCGATTAATAATTTATGTTAATTGTATTTTTTCAGTATGTTGTTATAGAAATACAAGAAAGGTAAAAGGCATCAAATAGGACTTTGGCTGAGAATATTTGTTTTTGACTGTGAATTCAAGGTAAATTAGCTATTTTGTTTTATTTCTTCTTTTTTTAACAGGGTTACACATCATTTTGGAATGACTGTATATCATCTGGATTACGTGGCTGTATGTTAATTGAATTAGCATTGAGAGGAAGGTTACAACTAGAGGCTTGTGGAATGAGACGTAAAAGTCTATTAACAAGAAAGGTAAGAGGAGTGCTGAGTAACTTTCTTTTTAAAGAGGTTGTACTACTTAAAATGTATGCTTTTACTAATAGCTTTCAAAAATGAAAGCGGAAGTTGATATTAAAGTTGTCTTTATTCTATTGTATTTCCATATCTTTTTTGCATTCTTGGTTTTCTGGTTCTTTGTACCTACAATGAATAATGTAATTCATTATTAAGGTAACTGGCCACTGGATCTTACATCTTCAGAAAGATTTTAGACTTCATTTGCTGCTTTTAAAAGCCATGGTTTTGAAAGATTTGACATTAAAAACTCAAAAGTGTTACTGTGCAATTTATGCATAGGCTATTGATCTTTTCATCAGATTATGAGTACTTTTCAGATACCTGTCTGTGAAAGTCTGTGTAGGTGCTTCTCTGGTATAATAGAGGTAATTTAACTTAAACCTCAATCTCAAATATTCAAGACTGATTTTCTTCTGGTTTGTCATTGTGTTTCTTGAGCATGGTGTTTCAAAACTAGTTTTTTTCCTCAATCAGTGTCCTAATGAATCTAAAAGTTTTAGGTCAGAGCTGAACACTTCTTGATTGATAAGCTATAGAGAATAATAGTTCTGTAGGGAAGAACACCATTCATGCATTTTTTTTTTTTTTTTTTTTGAGACAGAGTCTTGCTCTGTCACCCAGGCTGGAGTGTAGTGGCGTGATCTCAGCTTACTGCAACCCCTGCTTCCCTGGTTCAAGTGATTTTCTTGTCTCAGCCTCCCAAGTAGCTGGGACTACAGGCGTCTACTGCCACACCCAGCTAATTTTTGTATGTTTTGTAGAGGGTTTCGCCATGTTGCCTGGGCTGCTCTCAAATTCCTGGGCTCAAGTGGTCCGCTCGCCATGGGCCTCCCAAAGTACTAGGATTACAAGTGTGAGCTACCATGCCCAGCCCATTGTTTTCTAGTATATAGAGTTGCTATTCGAATCTGGTGCCCTTCTGATTTTCTTTTCCTTTTTTTTTTTTTTGGATACAGTGTCTCACACCATTTCCCGGGCTGGAGGGTGGTTGGTATGATCTTGGTTCACTGCAACCTCTGCCTTCCAAGTAGCTGGGACTACATAGGTATGTGCCATCATGCCTGGCTAATTTTTTTTTTTTTTTTTGACACCAAGTGTTGCTCTGTCACCCAGGCCAGAGTGCAGTTGGTGCCATCTCAGCTCACTGCAATCTCCGCCTCCCGGATTCAAGCGATTCTCCTGCTCCAGCCTCCCTAGTAGATGGGACTACAGGCATGCACCACCACACCCGGCCAATTTTTTTTTTTTTTGTATTTTTAGTAGAGATGGGGTTTCACCATATTGGTCAGGCTGGTCTCGAACTCTTGACCTCAAATGATCCACCTGCCTCCCAAAGTGCTGAGATTACAGGCGTGAGCCACCGCGCCCAGCCTCCGGGCTAATTTTTTTAAAAACATTTTTGTTAGAGATAAGGTCTTACTTTATTGTCCAGGCTGGTCTTGAATGCTTGGGTTCAAGTGATCCTCATGCCTTGGCCTCGCAAAGAGCTGGGATTACGGGTGTGAGCCAGTGTGCCAGGGCTCCTTCTGATTTTTCAATCTTATTGTTGTTTTTTTTCCTCTAGAAGCATTTGGAATCTTCTGTTATCCTTGTAGGTGTTCTGAAATTGTACGATATGCTTTAATGTGGGTCATTTTAAATTCATTATGCATTAATTTTTTCAGTCTGGAAATGTGTATATTTTGGTTTTGAAAACTTGTATTTCTCATGTCTTTTGCCCTCTATTTTTCTAGAACTCTAAATTGGATATGGACTTCTTGACTACTATTTTTTTTTTTTTTTTTTTTTTTGAGAAGGAGTCTCGCTCTGTAGCCCAGGCTGGAGCGCAGTGGCACGATCTTGGCTCACTGCAAGCTCCGCCTTCCAGGTTCACACCATTCTCCTGCCTCAGCCTCCCGAGTAGCTGGGACTACCTTGGCTACTCTTAAAGAGTTGTCTTCTAACCTTTCTGTTGAGGTTTTATTGTGGCTCTTGTGTTTTTGATTTCCATGAGCTTCCTTTTTAAAAAATCGTAGTTTGTTTTATGGGTGTAATACCTTCTTTTAGACTTCTGGGGATATCACACGTTTTTTGAAAATTTCCTTCGTCTGTATTATATCTGTTTCTTCAGAGTTCTTATTTTCTTTTTTTGGTCTCTTCTGTGTTGGAAACTTTCTTTCACATGTTATCCTTGATCATCTATTTATATTTAGGAATGTCTCCCGTCCCCCCAAAAAAAGAAGCTAAATAAAAATTACATGTTTGAATAGAACATGTTTATTTGTGAACCACACCTACTACTGAATTTTTAAAAGAAATTAGAACTAACTCGAGTCACTGACAAGTTGTAAGCAGAAGCAGTGGAATGCCATGGTAAGATTTCCCTGTTAGAAAGATCAGTGAGGATAATGGATTGAAAAGGCTAAAACTAGTTTAGGGAAATTAGTTAAGAGGCTTATCTTAATCCAAGTGAAAAACAACCTGATTAGGCAGACCAGAATATAGTTGTCCCTCAGTATCTGTGGGCAAGTGGTTCTAGGACTCCCCTCAAATATCAAAATCTATGGATGCTCAAGTTTCTTATATAAAATTTTGTAGTGTGTGCATATAACCTATGCACATCCTCTCCTATACTTTATATCATCCCCAGATGACTTACAATACCTAATACAATGTAAATGCTGTGTAAACAATTGTTACACTGTGTTTTTAAATTTGTATTATTTTTCCTGAATGTTTTTGATCCTCAGTTGGTAGCATCTGTAGATACGGAAGGCTGACTATAATGGCAAGGTGATGGGAAAAAAAGTGATATATTTGAGGGAGATTTAGGGGACAGAACTTCATAAGAAAAAGTGATTCACCTGTACCCAGGCTATGGTGTCCCTGACATAAGATCCGTTGCAAACGGATGTGCGTGGGCAAGCTCTGAGGCCAAATTGCAATAAATAAAAGGAATGAGTGGGATGTAAGAAGTGGTGGCATGGCCACAGTATTTAGATGTAACTTTTTCTCTTGAGGCTCTGCTTTATTTTCTTGTGCTCTCTCACCCTTTACTGAAAGCATGGTCTAGAATAGCACTGTTTGATGGAACTTTGTTTGATGATGAAAATGGTCTGTATGTTCAATATGGTAGCTGCTAGCTACATACATCTATGAGCCAGACACTTAAGCACTTGAAATTTGACTACTGCACATTGACATATGGTGTTAATAAAAACATACACTGAATACACTGGATTTTTGGTTTTAGTATGGAAAAATATATTAAATACCTCAATTTAAAAATACTTATTGTATGTTAATATTTTGGTTGTATTTGGTTAAATCAAAATATTAAAATTAATTTTGCCTTTTTTTCCTTCTAAAATATAACTACTAGAAAATTTAAGAATAGATTTGTGGCTTGTATTGTATTTTTATATTTCGACTGGTCATGATGTCACAGAGGTAGATACTGTATGTATATTTTTAATTTTTTATAAATTGACAAAGTAAAGGACACTTTGAGGACAAGTTTAAGAGAGGACTATCACATTTTAAAAGTAACGTTAAATTGGCTGCGCACGGTGGCTCATGCCTGTAATTCCAGCACTTTGGGAGGACGAGGTGGGCAGATCACAAGGTCAGGAGTTCAAGACCAGCCTGGCCAACTTGATGAAACTCTCTACTAAATACAAAATATTACTAAAAATACAAAAATTAGCCGGGTGTGTTGGTGTGCGCCTGTAATCCCAGCTATTTGGGAGTCTGAGGCAGGATAATTGCTTGAACCCAGGAGGTGGAGGTTGCAGTGAGCTGAGATCGCACCATTGCACTCTAGGCCAGGCAACAGAGCGAGACTCCATCTCAAAAAAAAAAAAAAAAAAAAAGTAATGTTAAATTTTATAACATTTAAAGAGCTAACATTATAAAATAATACAATGGATTTAATTTTGATATTGTGGAATTTTATCTAGAAATTTATAGCTCAGCCAACAACGTGAATGAAGGCTATAGGGATCTAATACTTGTCTAAAGCAGTGTAACATTTTCCCTTCCATCCCTCCCTCTGGATTTTTCCACTTTTAAAATGGATTCTATATCTCAATGTAGCTTTTTTTTAGAAACAGAGTTTTGTTCTTGTCACCCAGGCTGGAGTGCAATGGTGCAATCTTGGGTCACTGCAACCTCCACCTCCCGGGTTCAAGCGATTCTCCTGCCTCAGCCTCCCGAGTAGCTGGGTTTACAGGTGTGTGCCACCACGCCTGGCTAATTTTTGTATTATTAGTAGAGACCAGGTTTCACCATGTTGGCCAGGCTGGTCTCGAACTCCTGACCTCAGGTGATCCACCCACCTTGGCCTCCCAAAGTGCTGGGATTATAGAAGTGAACCACCGCCCCCAGCCTCAGCGTAGCTTTTTAAAAGAAAGTTGCAGTATTTAAAAAATGTATGTAATCAAAGCTATTGATAATTTCTTTAAGCTTTCTGCTAGTGGGGACAATTTTTAAAGAAACCTTTCAGGACCAGGTGCAGTGGCTCATGCCTGTAATCCCAACACTTTGGGCGGCCGAGGTAGGTGGATTACCTGAGGTTGGGAGTTCGAGACCAGCCTGACCAACTTGGAGAAATCCTGTCCCTACTAAAAATACAAAATTAGCCAGGCGTGATGGTGCATGCCTATTATTCCAGCTACTCGGGAGGCTGAGGCAGCAGAATCGCCTATACTGGGGAGGTGGAGGTTTGCAGTGAGCAGAGACTGCACCACTGTACTCCAGCCTGTGTGACAAGAGCAAAACTCCGTTTCCAAAAAAAAGGAACCAAGAAACCTTTCTTACCTCTAAAATTATATTTCCTATTTAAATCTTTATCTTTTATTGCAATATAAGCTCAGAAGAGCCAAGTCTTAATTTTTGCTCCTAATTTGTTAGCCAGTTTTAATGACATTTATTTAAAAATTCGTTTCTTCACTGATGTGAAATACCACCTTTATAATATAAGGTTGAATACCCTATGTCTGAAATGCTTGAGAACAGAAATGTTTTAAGATTTTGGAATTTTTTGGATTTTGGAATATTTTATTATACTTAAGCATTCCTGACCTGAAAATTTAAAATCCAGAATATTCCAATGGATGCATGTTGGTGCTCAAAAAGTTTCAGATTTTGAAGGAGTTCGGATTTTCAAATTAGGGATGTTCAACCTGTACTGAATTCTTAATTATAATTTAGTCTTATTTTTGGAACTAATAATAATGCTTAAATGAATTTCTGGATCACATAGTCCAAGGTTCACTGATGAAAAGAGTCAGTGAGTATAAACTGTCCTAGCATGTTGCTTTACTAATTATTGCACAGTAGTTGTTTTTTTTTTTTCGGGGGGGCGGGGGACGGAGTTTTCCTCTTGTTGCCCAGGCTAGAGTGCAGTGGCACGATCTCGACCCACTGCAACCTCTGCCTCCTGGGTTCAAGCAATTCTCCTACCTCAACCTCCATAGTAGCTGGGATTAAGGTACCCACCACCATGCCCAGCTAATTTTTTGTGTTTTTAGTAGAGATGGGGTTTCATCATTTTGGCCAGGCTGGTCTTGAACTCCTGACCTCAGGAGATCCACTTGCCTTGGCCTCCCAAAGTGCTTGGATTACAGGAATGAGCCACCATGCCCGGCTAGTAGCTTTCTTTTCTTTTCCCTTTGAGACAGAGTCTCACTCTGTCATCCAGGCTGGAGTACAGCGGCGTGATCTTGGCTTACTGCAACCTCTGCCTCCTGGGTTTGAATGACTCTCCCACCTCAGCTACCCGAGTAGCTGGGATTACAGGTGTGCACCACCACACCTGGCTAATTTTTGTATTTTTAGTAGAGACAGGGTTTCGCCATGTGGGGCCAGGCTGGTATTGAACTCCTGGCTTCAAGTGATCTGCTTGCTTCAGCCTCTCCCTGGGATTCAGGCATGAGCTACTGAGTCCAGCCAGTTTTCATTCATTATTATGTCTAATCTGGTTAGGTTAAGTATTGGATTTCCTTAACATAAAAGTACTTTAAAATCTGAACTTTGGTATTACATGAACGCTTGAGGCTTTAAGCATAATGAATTATTTATATAATTGTTTAGTTTTCATTTAATGAGATCAAGTCAGAAAAGGCATCAGTGCATCTTTTCATTCTTTTTGCTTTCTTTTTAGGTAATCTGTAAGTCGGATGCTCCAACAGGGGATGTTCTTCTTGATGAAGCTCTGAAGCATGTTAAGGAAACTCAGCCTCCAGAAACGGTCCAGAACTGGATTGAATTACTTAGTGGTAAGCTTCTGTGAATAAACCAAAAACCAATTTCTGTTTAAAAGATTATGTAAAAGTTTAAATCCTTTAGAAAGGAACTATACAACATAGCTAGAAGCATGTTTAGTTATTTAGGCACACTTGAAAGTTATCAGTCATAGAGTGAAGAAGTAATGGTTTTTATAAAATTTCATTCTCTTTAACAATACTGAATAGATACAGAATGAGAAGGTAATATTCTTTTCTTAGAGCTCCTGTGTTCTTTATCAAAATTACCACATGCTACCTTAATCTGGATAGGCTAGGTTAAGCTGTGGTAGTAACAAACCCCAAAACCTCAGTTGCTTAAAACAACCATTCATTTCTCATTCAGGCTGTCATTCAGTCACAGGCTACCTCATCCTCACTCTGGCAGCCAGGCAGATGGAGCCACCACCACCTGGAGCAGCATCAGTCACTGTCATGAAAGGAGGAATAGCATAGCACATCACTCTGGCTTTTAAGTTTCTAATTATAAATGACATGTGGTTCACATTTCATTGATCAGAGCAAATCACACAGTCTCCCCTAACTGCAAGGAGACAGGAAGTGCAAACTTAGGGAGGAGTATGTGAAAAGTTTGGTTGATAGCGTGGAGGACTATGACATTTATGTTAAAGTTATCTTTATATTAACATGATGTGAGTTTTCTTATAGATAAGCAGGATTTCTAAAAGTCCTATTATGGGGATATTCTGTCAGTAAAAGAGGTTTTTTTAGGGGTTGGGGGACTAGTCAAGTGAAGCAGTGTGAGTGGGAGGGAACAAAGAAATCTAACTGTGATCAGTTAGCTGTAATTAACTGCTATACTTGGACCAGCTGATTTTGTTTATACATAAATATTTTTCTTTTTAAGAGACACGGTCTCACTCTGTTGCCTAGGCTGGAGTGCAGTGGCATGATCCTAACTCACTGTAACCTTGAACTAACTCCTGGGCTCAAGTGATCTACAGCCTCTGCCTCAGCCTCTAGAGTAGCTAAGACTACAGGTGTGTGCCACCATGCCTCGCTAGGTTTTTTCAAATTTTATTTTTTGGCTAGGCATGGTGGCTCATGCCTGTAATCCCAGTACCTTGGGGGGCTGAGGTGGGTGAATCTCCTGAGCTCAGGAGTTCCAAGACCAGCCTGGACAACCTGGTGAAACCCTGTTTTTACCAAAAAATACAGAACATTAGCCGGATGTAGTGGCACATGCCTGTGGTCCCAGCTACTTGGGAAGCTGAGGTGGGAGAATTGCTTGAGCCTAGGAGACAGAGGTTGCAGTGAGCCAAGATAATGGCACTGCACTCCAGCCTGGCTGACAGAGTAAGACCCCATCTCAAGAAAAAAATTATTTTTTGTAGAGATAGGACCTTGCTGTGTTGCTCAGGGTTGTCTTGAGCTCCTGGCCTCAAGTGGTGCTCCGTCGGGGCTTCCCTGAGCGCTGGGACTGTAAGCATGAGTCTCCATGCTCAGCCTGTATTTATTTGTTTATTTAAAAATTAAGTACACACCATTTTTAGCTAACAGGGCAATAATGGGCACTTTACACTTAGGGTAAGGTTCATTCTTTTTTCTTATTGGTAGAGAACATAAACGTATTCTTGATAAATTTGCATTTTTGTTGGATAACCCTCTTGTAGCTCTAATTTTCCTTTTTATCTCATTGAGTGAGAGTAACTCTGACTTACACTTTTCCCCCCTTTATGCTTATTAGAGTTGTCTTCAGTTGTAATTTCTTTTGCAAGAATCTTTTAAAATTACTTTGCCCGTTTGATGAGGGCTTGTTTGGTTAAAACTAGATGATATTACCTGCAAATTCACTTAATTATCACAAATACCCATCACATTGTCAGTGCTTTCTGAGTTAGCCTCTCATGTATGCCTATTAGTGACATGCAGCCATCTAACAGACTCAGGGTGTTAATGTCAACTCTATATGTTAAATATTAGCAAACATAATGTTTTAAGATAGAAATAGAACTACTAATAATGTTTATACTGTGATGGATCATTTTGTACATTGTCTAGAGAGCATTGGCTTAACCAGTCTTTGGATCTTTCTCATGTTCTGCTGCCAGTGTTGGCCCATGACTGCTTCTGGTGTTGCAAATTAGAATTTGTAATTTGGTTCCCAACTGACCAAAAGAAGGGTTTCTCAAAGTTGTGGTGAATTTTTTTTGGCAGATTTGTTACAGTGCTAAAGATTCTTTTTGTGGAATGTAGAGTGGGCTTTGCCTTCACTTTCCTGTTCTGAAATCCATCTTACACTTAACTGTTAAGTAACATTTTGTAAATGAAGCTTATCAATATAAATGCTAACTGAACTTGGTTCTCACCTTTGGCTGCTGTTGCACTGTCCCCACTTGATTAAGCAGTGAAAAGATGAGAAGTCTAAAAGCCTTTCTCACAAGTATGTAAATACAGTTAGGATTTTGCAAAACAATGTCTATTTGGATTAGAAATTTGGGTAAAATGTGAGACTAATACTTACCAAGGTTCTTTAAAAAACAATATCCTGTGAGTTTTAGCTTGGCTATTGATGCCAGAACATTGCCTGTAGTACTTGAGTTGCTTGCTCTTGACATATATTGGGAATGCTGCCACTTCAGAATAAAGGAACAGAATCCAGAGTGGGAGAAGGAAAAAAAGGACATTTTTTTTAAAGTTAAGAAAATAAGAAAATATCTCCTGGCAAATAACATGTAAAAAGAAGAAAAGAAAAAATATCTACTACTCACCTAATTGAAAGTATCAAGATACCAGCTTGCTGATTTTTTAGTTGTAGTAAAATATATATAAGGTAACTTTTACCGTTTTTACTATATTTAGGCATACAGTTATTTGGCTAGTTTGCTGATTTTAGATTTTTAAAAATTTTCTGTTGCTTCAATATGCGGTGTGGTATCAAACACTAGTTACTGCACTAGTTATTGACATATGTGCTATGAAATTTAAAAGGTGCTCCCAGACTGAAAGAATCTTAAAATCCATTTGAGGAACAGTTTTATACATCTAATAATTTAACAGATGAGAGTTTGACAGTGTGGTTCTCTGAAAGTTCAGTAGTTCAGAGAAAAGAAAAATCCTTGGGAACTTTAGTAATTACAAGAGGAAGTGAAACTTAGATTAGGCCTTTGAAGGGTAAGAATGAAATGCAAAGAAAGAAATGTACTTGTTCAGAGGGATTCCTTGCCGAGAAGCCAAGGAATGTTTTAATAAAGAACAGTTTATTTACCTAGGGTAGAGGATACCCAGGGGCTCATTTTATTATTATTTATACTGTACATGTATACATGTTAAAACTGTTGGCCAGGGGCGGTGGCTCACACCTGTGATCCCAGCACTTTGGGAGGCCGAGGTGGGTGGATCACGATGTCAGGAGATAGAGACCATCCTGGCTAACACAGTGAAACCCTGTCTCTACTAAAAATACAAAAAATTAACCGAGCGTGGTGGTGGGCGCCTGTGGTCCCAGCTACTCGGGAAGCTGAGGCAGGAGAATGGTGTGAACCCGGGAGGTGGAGCTTGCAGTGAGCCGAGATCGCGCCACTGCACCCCAGCCTGGGTGACAGAGCGAGAGTCTGTCTCAAAAAAAACAAAACAAACAAAAAAGACTGTTGATAAATTTTAAATATTTTCTGTTTTTGTTTTTTTTTTGAGACAGAGTCTCACTCAGTTGCCCAGGCTGGAGTGCAGTGGTGCGATCTCGGCTCACTGCAAGCTCCACCTCCTGGGTTCACGCTGTTCTCCTGCCTCAGCCTTCCAAGTAGCTGGGACTACAGGCTCCCGCCGCCACACCCGGCTAATTTTTTGCATTTTTAGTAGAGACGGGGTTTCACTGTGTTAGCCAGGATGGTCTCGATCTCCTGACCTCGTGATCTGCCTGCCTCGGCCTCCCAAAGTGCTGGGATTACAGGTGTGAACCACCGTGCCCGGCCAACATTTTCTAATAATTTAAAAGTATACATATGTTTGACTTGACACAAGTTGAGAGACTACTGTACTTTGTTTTGTTTTGTCTCTGAGATAAAGTCTCGCCATCACCCAGGCTTTAGGGCAGTGATGCAGTTACTGCAGTCTTGACCTCCCAGGCTCAGTTGATCCTCCTGCCTCAGCCTCCCAGGTAGCTGGGACTACAGGCATGTACCACCATGCCCAGCTAATTTTTGTATTTTTTTGGTAGAGATGGGGTTTCATCATGTTGCCCAGGCTAAGCCTACTGTTAAAGAATATTTTTTAGCTTCTGAAATCTTAAGGCATGGTTGACCAGTTTGGTCACAAGGAATCACTACACTGCCAAATTTATGGCCAAAGCTGCTTTTAGTTTTGTAACACAATGTCAAGGAAGATAAGTGTTCTTTGCAGTGAAATGATTGAGGTACCTGTCAGCATGTCATTCTCCACTGAAGCGATTGTTGGGCAGTGGACATGAATAATCTTTAAATAACTTTTCCTCTCCATATTTACTTCTCACAATTTCCTTTACAAAAAAAGTAAATATGAATAGATTAATTACATTTTAAATTTGCTTGTATGACTTGTAAAGTCTTTTCACATATATGGTGAATAATTTAGGGACTGAGGACTAACAGCTTGGATCACAGTAACATAAGTATTCACTATTTTAAAAATTGAAGCAGCGAAATCTGTAGAAGCTAGTCAAACTTTTATTGCATCTTTTCCTCAGAGATCCATCTATTGTCTTCCCATCCCACTTACACTGATGTCTTAATTATGCTCAACTCAGGTGTGACTTTATTCTTTTGATTTAGCTTAATTCTTCGAAAAGGCAGAAATTCTGGAATACCAAGATACTTTGACCACTTGGTTATTACTTTGTGCCTTTTTTCTGTACCACAAATACTGTTAAACAACATTTGGGATATTTCCTACATGGCTTTAGCCTTCTGCTCTTTAGATTTCTTCATTTTTTTCTAACACTTGAGGAGATCTGAATAATCTTCTCTTTGTTGGAGTGAGCACATGGGTTTACCCTCTTCCCAGGGAATTACTACAAGATAAGATGGTGGCTGGCTCCCTTTTTATTGCTTCCTTTGAGGCAGAAATGATTGCCAGTAGGAAGGTCCAGTCATAAGTGGAATACTTTATTTGAAGGTGGGTCTGTGTTTAGGCTCTTCTCATTTTTACTAGAAACATTAAACTGTAAGTTAGCATACTTTGGAATTGGGAAATTTCCACAGGAACTTCTGTAAAATTTACTAAGTGTAAATTTTCACTGTTTGCAATACGTAAGTTTTAACTGAGGATAAGGTGAGGATAAACCTTAGCATAAGTTCAGTATAAGAGACAGGAGTCATAAACTAGTAATCCCACTTACTTCCCATGAGAAAAAATATATTATAGAGCAGCATTAGAGGGATGTGTGTGTGGGGTAGGGGGTATTTTTTTGGGGGGAGTGGAGAGCTGCAAAGAGAAGTTTAACTGTAGATCTCTCAGAATAATTCATTTCTTGATTTTCCCCCCCGTTGTTTGGCAGTCGATGTTGTTTGGCTAAGATGTCTCTGGAGCATAGAATTCCTTCCTATTTGGCTTTGGAAGGTAAAATAAAAATGGATGGCTTGGGAGTCATTTATTCTGCTATACTTTGGTTTTGTGACTACATAAACATATTAAGTCTGTGATACCAAATTAAAATTGATAGGGGATAATACTTTGATAACTTAACAAATTATTCTTTACATAGTTAATCTTAGGATTGAACTGTAGTTTTTAAAATAGGCTTTTATGTAAGTTTGGTTGTTTATTATTTTATGTTGCATTAGTTTAAATTTCCCTAAGTCATATAACATAATAGTTACCCAATTCTAGCCTAGTGTCTTAGGCTGTCTAACACCTGCCATTGACGTTAGAAAACTAAAAGCAAAACTCATACTATTGAAAGATACAGCAGTTATTTATTGGTGAGACATTGGGTTTACACAATTATAAAAAGATGGAAGTGGCCGGGCGCAGTGGCTCACGCCTATAACTCCAGCACTTTGGGAGGCTGAGGCGGGTGGATCATGATGTGTCAGGAGATCGAGACCATCCCAGCTAACACGATGAAACCCCGTCTCTACTAAAAATACAAAACATTAGCCGGGCGTGGTGGCGGGCACCTGTAGTCCCAGCTACTTGGGAGGCTGAGACAGGAGAATGACGTGAACCCAGGAGGCGGAGCTTGCGTGAGCTGAGATCGCTCCACTGCACTCCAGCCTGGGCGACAGAGCGAGACTCCGTCTCAAAAAAAAAAAAGATGGAAGTTACACACTGTTGAAGGATGTGTGCCTCTACTCCAGGGCTTATGCTATTCTGCTGCCTGTGTACTTTGTTGTTTCTTTTGCCTGGAATTCAGGCTTCTCTCCCTTTTGTTAGGATATGGTGAATCCTGCTGGATTTCAAGATTTAGCTTGAAGATCCTTTTTTTCTGTAACTTTCCTATGAAATACCCCATCACATTAAACCATAGTCATTTCTTACCCTCTAGGCACTTTGTTCACATTGTTCTTATGGCCCTATTCCCATTTTCTTCTGGCCAGTATAGTTGGTTCTAATATGTAATATATTATGAATGTGACTTTCACTTGATTTTAAATTCCTTCAAGGTTAGAGATATATCCTAATGTTTGTATTCTCAGTACCTAACAGGGTTCTTAGAACATTATAAATACTTTAAATTCTGCCAGAATGTTTATTCTGCACAAATAGCTAACATTTACTGAGAGCTCACCATGTGTTAGACTTTGTTCTAAGAACTTGATATATCATTTAATCCTCGTGATAGCCCTATGAGCTTGATAAATTTGTTACTTTCACCTTATAGATGAGTAAATGGAGAAATAGATTAAGATAACTTGCACTAGGACACTAGCAGTTTTTGTTTTGTTTTGTTTTGTTGTGGGTTTTTGTTTTTGAGACAGAGTCATGTTCTTGTCACCCAGGCTGGAGTGCAGTGGCGCAATCTCGACTCACTGCAACCTCTGCCTCACAGATTCAAGCGATTCTGCTGCCTCAGCCTCCCGAGTAGCTAGGATTACAGGCACCTGCTATCATGCCCAGCTAATTTTTGTATTTTTAGTAGAGGTGGGGTTTCACCTTGTTGGCCAGGCTGGCCTTGAACTCCTAACCTCAAGTGATCTGCTCACCTTGGCCTCCCAAAGTGCTGGGATTACAAGCATACCCCCCTCAACGCCTGGCCCCGGCTAACTTGTATATTTTTGTAGAGACAGAGTTTTACCATGTTGCCTAGACTGGGACTGTTTCTGTTGACTTCCCCCTTACTCCTAGTTTTAGGTCACTGTTTTGCTGCTTTGCAAGTTTAGTGGTTTTTTTTTTTTTGACTTGGATGCTGGACACTGTGAATGTTAAGTGATGAATTTTATGGTCTTTCTTTAAAGAGTGTTGAATTTTGTCTTGGTAAGCAACTAAGTTACTTGTGGATCAGCTTGCTTTTAATCTTTTTGCTTTTGTTTTTAGATTTTGAGATGGAGTTTCACTCTTGTTGCCTAGGCTGGAGTGCAGTGGCACAGTCTCGGCTCGTTGCAACCTCTGCCTTGCGGGTTTAAGTGATTCTCCTGCCTCACCCATCCAAGTAGCTGAGATTACAGGCACCTGCCACGATGCTTGGCTATTTTTTGTAGTTTTAGAAGAGATGGGGTTTCACCGTGTTGGCTAGGCTGGTCTCAAACTCCTGACCTCAGGTGGTCCACCTGCCTGGGCCACCCACAGTGCTGGGATTACAGGCTTGAGCTACCACGCCTGTTCACTTTTAATCTTTATTAGGGCAGATCTAGGGTGGTCTATACTCTAGGACCGGTTTAGTCCTACAACTAAGGTGCGGATTTTCTAGTATTCCTTCTGAATGTCCTTGGTTTTTAGTGAGGCCTTTGCTCTCTGGCTAGTTGGCAATCACATTTTTCCCAGCTCTACTGAACTCTTGGAATCGTTCACTTTCTGGTAGTTGTTCTTTGCCTAGCTTTGTGGAATTTCTCTCCCTAATACGTGTAGCTTAGCTTTCAGCCAAAGACTCAAGGAACACCTTGCTGATTTCTAGACCTCTTTATCTGCGTAGGTCCCCCTTCTCCAGTAGTCTGCTTTGCACATTGCAGCTGCCTTAGCTACCCTGAACTCTGATCTCTGCTACCTTAACGTGATGTGACTATTGTGCTCTGCTTGGGGTCTTCCTGCCTGCTCTGCTGCCTGGGACGTGCCTCTAGGTGGTAAGCTTAGGCGGTTTTCTGGCTCACATAGGCTGCACTCATGTGTCACAGTTCTGGGCTGCTTTTGACTAGTGTCTGAAAACAGTTTTTTCATATATTTTATCCAGAATTCTAATTACAGTGAGAGGGCAGTTTTAGGAATGATTACTTCATCATAGGCCTGTGTTCTTTAGTGTTAAGTATAGGAAAATAATTATGTCTGTATCCAGTTGAATGGTAATATATTTTAAGATAGCAGCTTAAAATTTTAAGATAGTCCGCTAGAACTTTCTTTGATGATGAAAATGTTCTATTCCTGTGGTGTCTAGCCACTGGCCATGTGTCACTATTATATATGTGAAATGTGTCTAGTGCCGCTGAAGAGCTGAATTTTTAAATTAATTTAAATAGCTCTATGTGGGTAATGGCTCCTGTAATGGACAGTGTGGTTGAAGGTTTTCTCTCAGTATTACAAAATCTCGACCTTACAACATTTGCATTTAAAAAAGATGCCTGTGGTTGATCTTTAACATGTTCTAATTTAGAAAAATATTATAGTTTTTTTAAGTATAAAAATAGTTGCATGTTCATTGGAGATCATTTGGAAAATGCAGAAAGCACAAAAAAAGTTTAGCACACATAATCCCAAAGATAAGTAAGATTAATATTTTGATGTATTTCCTTCCAGTTTTCTATAAAGAAGAACCCACTTTAGTGAAAAATCATTTGGTTTTATTTTAAATATTTCTCTCTCAAAAGGAAATGTGTATAGATGGCAAGGTTAAAATTGTGAAAATTTGTGTCCTTCCAGAATTAGCTTTATATTGTCATCTAATAATAGCATGGCCTAAACAGGCTTTCTTACCTCTATAGGCTGTATATATGTAGCAGTTTCAGGAATAACAATCAGGAAGCTTTTTTTGGGGGGTCTGTTAGTTGCAGACTGGTGTTTAATAGAAAACTTCTTATTTGGCTATTGGCTGCTTTTTGACAGCAGCTAGAAGGAAGCTCAGACATCATATTTGGCTCATTTCCACTTAAGACTAAGGGTGACTGACTCTGGTCTGAAGACTGCTTGCAGTTTAGTCGTCTGAGTGACTCTTGTGGCTGAGGATGTGCTGGGTGCTTAGAATCCAAAGGTCTGGCTGGGCTTAAGGGATTCATGGTCTAGTTAGGGAGAAAAACATGGCAGATTTTCTTCTGTTTCTCTTGGGGCAAAATCAGATTTTACTGTTTATTTTAATAGTACAAAATTTTTGCAAAATTAGCAGATAATAGTCATCATTTCTAACTTCTGAAATCTTTTGTTTAGGTGAGACATGGAATCCATTAAAATTGCATTATCAGTTAAGAAATGTACGGGAACGATTAGCTAAAAACCTGGTGGAAAAGGGTGTATTGACAACAGAGAAACAGAACTTCCTACTTTTTGACATGACAACACATCCCCTCACCAACAACAACATTAAGCAGCGCCTCATCAAGAAAGTACAGGAAGCTGTTCTTGACAAATGGGTGAATGACCCTCACCGCATGGACAGGCGCTTGCTGGCCCTCATTTACCTGGCTCATGCCTCGGACGTCCTGGAGAATGCTTTTGCTCCTCTTCTGGACGAGCAGTATGATTTGGCTACCAAGAGAGTGCGGCAGCTTCTCGACTTAGACCCCGAGGTGGAATGTCTGAAGGCCAACACCAATGAGGTTCTGTGGGCGGTGGTGGCAGCATTCACCAAGTAACTCTGCTTGGGTTGAACCATTCTCCTTTCTCTCAAGTAAACCAGTAGTTTTTCTTCTGTTGACTTCTGGTTTTCTGTAATTTGTACTTTCCCACACTATAATTGGCTTCTGTTTTACAAAATGGTGGGTGGCTTTTTCTTTTTTGTATGTATACAGGATTCTGCTGGTACGAGAGGCCTTCCTCTTTCTGTTTTTAAAAAAAGTTTTACTGCCATATTGGCATTCCATTCCCTTTTGCCATCCTCACTGTTACCTGTTTTGGGTTTCTGGTTTACTTTGACTTTCAAAGTACCTCCAGCCTCATATGCACAGCTTTTGGATGACCTCAGCTTGAGTTTCTCCATATGTGCATGTACATCTAGCATTCTGCCTACAGTTCAGACAGAAGTCACAAAAAGGCCTTCAACTCACCAAAGGTAAATATCTGTATCTATTAGGACGTTTTATACATAGACTTCAGTTGAGATGTATACTTAGCAAAATTATTTTTAAATTGAAACAGCACAGTAAATACTTAATATAAAATGCCCCTTGGATTTTGCTTCCCATGTAAATCTATTGTATTATTACACTTGTTATAATTTTAACTATAAAGGTCCAGTTGTTTCACAGAGCCAGTCTGGGATGGGCTGCATTCCATTTATGCTGTATATAGTTTGAATTATATATAAATTGCCCCTTCTTCTGCCCACCCCTCCTCCCATCTTAGTATTTTGCAAGATTTAATCGGTTGTACACCTGGTGCCCCTCACTTGCTTCAGTCATGGTTATTTGATGGAGAAATTGACCTGTCATCACTGAAGGAGAGAGAAAAGATGTGTGTCTGATTGGTCCTGGGAATTTTTGAGCTGTGCCATTTATGGTACTCTTTGCCTATGCATCCTCTTTTTAGATTTTTTAAAAATTTTATCTTACTGTTTTTATAATTTCTATTGGGAAGAGGCTTGTGACCAGTACCAATCTTGAGTTTCTTTTTCTGTCTACAGGTAAATTAATGTCTGCTCTGAAATGTCATTTATCTACTCACACGTTCTTGGGGAAAAAAATCAAATGTCAGTCCTAGCAGATGTTGCATGTAAATTGGTAGCAAGTAATGATTACAGCCCAGAGGATTAAGAATTTTGTAACAGAAAGCTCTGCTATGTTTTAATATTTTATATACAATTATGATAATTAGCATTGTCAGACTATAAACCTTTGCTTTTTAAAGTTTATTTTTACTATTTCTTTATCACTGTTTATTGTATCATCACCATTGATTTCATAATGTAAATACTATATATTGAACAAATTAAATGTCAAGTTTTTTTATTACCATAGTCCATGTTAATAGTGGGGCTTTCAGGTGTTTAGAGATTTTTTTGTTGTTGTTGTTAACATTCATTGCAAAAGTACTAGATGGTGTATAACTCTAGAGTTGAATTTTAAGGGATTCCCTAATATGTATACTATCTTTTTATCTGAAGTAATAAATAAACTATGATCTTGAAAGTGCCTGAATCAGAGCAAGCATGTCATTTGTATTTTTGTATTCTCATTTAGTTTTCTTAAAATTTTACTTACTATAGCATTGTAATATTTTAATGCAGGGGTTGGGTTTCTTAAAGGGCCAGATAGTAGATATTTTAGGCTTTGTGAGCCACCTGCTGTGTCAGTTGCAACTAGTGAACTTTACTGAATGAAAACTGTTAGAGATAATACAAATCAATTGGTTAAGCTGTGTTCCAATAAAACTGTATTTGCAAACACAGGGCGCTGGTTAAGGCCCCAGTTTTAATGCATGGAAAAAAGACATTTTTCTATCCGTTGAAATAACCTTCTTTACCTTCAAAAATGACACTGCTGGTGGTAACTACATGTAGGAATTATTAACTTAAAGTTTCTTCCCATAAAGTAGATATTGGGAAACTGATACCAGTTTACTGGAATTTCTTATCGAGTGAAAAGTTCCTATTTTTCACTTGAGACGATGTTAGAGCTGAGGTAATAGATTTCTGAGGTATTCACTTCATCAGCAGCATCAGTATTCCCAAGCAAGGGGGAAAAGGGCCTCGCCTGAACTTCTGTCAGTGTTTGTTCTAGACCAGAGTACACACTTAGCTCTACCTGTGTGTGGCCCCAACTTCAGTATGTTTCCATATCCAGAGGAGAGGAAGTGTAGTAAAATCTGGGGGTGGTAGTAGTGGTGTTATCAAGAACTCTTTGTCCTGTGGAATATTGTTGCTTTCAGTCCTCTTGAAAGCAGGAATGATGTGACTCCCTGGAAATAAATATTGTCTGTGTTAAGAGCAGTACTTCCATGGGTTTATGCCAGTTTGATTAAAAGCCTTTACGTAGATATCTACTGTGCAGAGAATTAGTAGTTGCTGTTTCTTTTTTGGTGGCTTCGTATGTTTTGTAATTGATTGAGTGTTCCTTAAAATAACCTGATTGGCACAGTGTGCTAACAGAAGCTTAATAAGCACATGCTATTTTATATCTCATTTTGACCTCCCCAAATTCCAGTTACTATCTTCACTTTGTGAAGAACAAGCTCAGAGAGGAGAATTTGCTCATTGTCACATTATCTACTGACTGTACGAGCTTTTAATCCTAAGGCGATTGAAGAACAGTGATGGCATTCAGCTACAATTGTTCCTTTCTTAACATGGGCACTGGGAGGGGGCTTCCTTTCCCTAACAGAGACAGAACAGGCATGCAAAATACTCTCATGGTGTTGCAAAATAAAAAGATTAAAGAACATCTCTATTCTAATATCGTGGTATAACTTACATAAATTATCTTTTGAGGATGAAAAAGTTGACTAATTGTGTATATTCTCAAAAGAAAGCAGAATTGTCTAATCACCAGGAAAGTCCCTGGCCTCCTGAAGCAAGGTCGATCAATGATCTCTGACTCGTTCCACCACTCAACCCTTCTTACTGTTCGTGAACAGATAAGTACAATACTCTGAGTGTAGTAAACCCTTGAATTTGGTCATCTCCCAAAAGAAAGAAAAAGGGGCTAGGGCCTGATTGGTTCAGTGGCACATGGGACCAGTAAGTAGTGACACCCAGCCTGATACTGTCAAGGGTCCATGGCTGCCAGGCCTGGCTACTCCCACCCAGCAGTCGCAAGTTTATGTGAGGTATTTATGAAGTTTACTTTCCAACTCTGTGGCTTCTCTATCTTTTATTAACTTATATATTGTGAGATAATACTGCTCCATTTCACTTTTGTCCGGATTAAGATGACCGACAAACTGACGTAGTTCCAATTCATCTCATCCCATTGGGTCCCAGGATGACATGCTTGACTGTTGTAAATTCTGCACAAATGTCATACATTCTGTAACAGTATCAGTAAAGTGGTGGTATTAATGTTCATGACCTTGCAGGCTCTCCTTCAAAGGGGTATGGACGGTAACATGGTTTGGTTAAACTGGTGTTCATACTTTCTTAGCCCAATGTTAGAATTATACAGATATTTACTCCTGATAGAACAGTTGGTGTAGAATGGTTCCCATTAGTATCATTATACACTGATGTGCATTTTACTTTTTGTGCTTACGTTGTGGAGAGATTTCAGGGTAAGTACACGTCATTCTTTTGAATGGCGTTGTTGTATAGCTTAGTTAAATCTTCCATTAATGGACATTTAGATGATTCTCATAAAAAAGTATTGTAGCATACTTAGTTAAATCTCCCATTAATGGACATTTAGATGATTCTCCAAAAAAAGTATTGTAGCATACTTTTTTATGTCTTTATTTCTCATTTCTGTAGGATTTAAGAGAAATGGATTTGCTCAAATAATATACCTTGAAAATGTAAAAGATAAATAGCCAAATTGATTTCTAAGATTTATGGTAACTTAAGCTCTTGACAATAAGGTGAATGCTGGTTTTCCTGTACCTTAGCCAATACTGTAGAGCAGTGGTCCCCAACCTTTTTGGCACCAGGGACCAGTTTTGTGGTAATTTTTCCACAGACCAGGGGGTCGAGGTGGTTTCAGGATAAAACTGCTCCACCTCTATCATCAAACATTAGTTAGATTTGGTGCACAATAGGGTTTGAGTTCCTATGAGAATCTAATGTGGCCGCTGATCTGACAGAAGGTGGAGCTCAGGTGGTAATGTTCGCTTGCCTGCTGCTCACCTTCTGCTGTGTGGCTTGGTTCTTACCAGGCCACCCTTACTGGTCCATGGCCTGGGGATTGGGGACCCCTCTGTGGAGGGTATCATCACTCATAGTCTGTTTTAATTATTGAGGGGTTATCATTTACTCCTTTTTGGTAATTTGTATTTTTCCTGTGAATTACCCATTCGTGTTCTTTATTCATTTTTCTAAAGGACATTAATCTTTTTATGTATTAATTCACGAGGACTTAAGCCTATATCTATGATGCAGTTGGTTTTCCCAGTCTTTGGAGCTGGCAAATGGTAAGTTTTGCTTTTGCTTTCTTTAACATTCAGAAAAGTGTAAGGTGCAGTGCTTGAGCATGCAATTTGTGGAGATCCTTCTTCTAAAGAGAGATGTCTGGTGGTCAGATTTGATATATATTAACTTTGGGAGGGTATGATCAGATTTAAAAATGGAAAGTCAAATGTGTAGGTTAAGAATATATATGTATATAAGCATTTCATTAAAAGTTATGATTAAAATATAAATGGAAAATCTCATAAACAAATGTTTACATTAATTACTTAAAGCACACATGTTTACAGCCATTACCCAGGTCAGGAGATAGAACCTTGCCAGCCATACCCAGAAGCTATTCAAGTCTTTCTCCCAATTACAGTCTTCGTAAGAGTAAGTACTGTCCTGACCCAGTGTGCATCTTTAATTGTATCGTTTTGTTTCATTTGATATGTCTTTTAAGTTTTTTTTGAATCTGTAGGTTCTTCCCCCTATCTTGCTCTTGTTTTCCCTTTGCAAAATATTTGTTGATGAAATTGGATCATTTGTCTACTGTAGATTTTTCCAAAGTTTGGATTTTGTTGATGGTTTCCATATGGTGTGATTTAAGGTGTTTCTTTGACTTATACACTGCATTTCCCAAGAATTGGTAATTGGCTGTAGGGGCTTAGATTC
Source organism: Macaca fascicularis (assembly GCF_037993035.2). Classification (NCBI taxonomy): domain Eukaryota; kingdom Metazoa; phylum Chordata; class Mammalia; order Primates; family Cercopithecidae; genus Macaca; species Macaca fascicularis. The sequence goes on along the minus strand of NC_088380.1, from coordinate 32,726,878 downwards.
AGCTTTGTTTGTGTAGGCAACACTATTTAATCAGTGGTGGTGTATGCTTCCACCAGGAGGCGGTGTCTCATATTCTCCTTTTGTGAGGTTAGCAGCCTTGCTGTTCAATTCTTAGATCCTGTGATTTATTGGGGTTGCAAAGCGATATTTTAATTATTATTATTTATTAGCTAGAATATTTCTATAAAGAGATGTTGTCTGCATTACATTTTACTATAATTCATAGAGGGAAGGTTTATTGGGAAGTTTATTTACCTATTTTCAAAATACAGCTGGTTCCCTGGCATCTGCCAAAAATAACTTTAATTTTTAAAGTATTATTAACTTATGGAAACACATTCTGTTTAAATTGATAAATAATAATTGTGTATATTTATGGTTATAATGTAATGTTTTAGTCTTTGTACACATTGGAGATTCAGTCAAGCTTATTAAAATAACCATCACCTTACCAACTTATTTTTTTCTGGTAAGAATACTAAAAATAGCCCTTTTTAGCAATTTTGAAACACACAATACATTATTATTAACTGTTGTCACCATGCAATGCAATAGATCACAAAACTTGATTCCTCCAGTCTGAGACTTTGTATCCTTTGAACAATATTTGTTTCCCTATCTCTCCCCTTTCCCTCAGTTTCTGGTAACCATTTTTCTACTCTTTTTCTGTGAGATTGGCTTTTTTAGATTACACATATAAGCGAGATCATACAATATTTGTCTTTTTTATGCCTTATTTCACTTAGTGTAATAGAATAATCACTCTTTTATGTGTTTTGATCTACTACAGTTATTAGCCCTAATAATGCTCAAAATGTCCTATCTTTGACCAGCGGAACTCTCTTCAAGGATCTGGAGTCCTTTTGATAGTTTTAGTAGTCTTTGATAACTTCCTGGTATGGCAAGATGTTTCAGGTTCATTTTGTATATTTCCTACCCCGTATCTGGAATCATCTATTTTCCCAACAAGCCATGGTTTAAAAGAGCATGCTAAAAGAGCATGAATATAATAGTATAGTTTGTATATAGTCACAATTTTGTGAGTCTGTGGCTTTGTAGATTCTGAATTTAGCTTCATGCTTAGAAGAGCTTATTCACTTCATGATTAAAGCAATATATTTAGGTTTTTGGGGATTGTTTTTGTTTTTGTTTCCTTTCTTGCTTTTAAATCTTTGACCCCTCTGGAATTTTATTTTGATGTCAGGGATTTTGTTGCAAATGGACTAGCTTTTTCCTCTCTCCAAAATACCTAGCCAATTTTCTCAACACCAGTTTTTGAATATATTGAATAACCGGTGTGTGTGTGCATGGTGTTTTGTTTTTGTTTTGTTGCTGCTGATTTAAAATGCCCCTTTTTTGTTGAATTTGGAATTACTGTGTATTTGGGTCTGTGTTCTAGTGGTTTGCCTGTCTAGTTCTATAGTAGAGGAGCCACCATTTTAATTATTACAGATTTCTGATAATATTTTAATACCAGTTCCCCTCTTACTCTGCCTTTTCAAATTTCTTCTGGCTGTTTTTACGTGTTTATCCCACCAGATGGACTTCAGGATAAATTTGTCAGGTTAAAAAATTTGAGATTATGATTGGACTTATATTTATAAATTAGTTTGGGGAGAATTGAGATCTTTATAGTATTGAGTCATCCTGTCCAAGAAGCTATACATATATTTACCCCCCTTTTTTTAGTTATCTCTTATGTCCCTTAATAGAGTTTTATAATATTTTTAGGTCTTGCCAGTTCTTGCTAAGAATAAATTTATATTTTCAGTTGCTGGCATTCATAATAGAGTATTTCTCCCATGGTATATTCTAACTGGTTATTATTTATAGAAAAGCTGTTGTTGGCTAGGCGCAGTGGCTCACGCCTGTAATCCCAGCACTTTGGGAGGCTGAGGTGGGCAGATCACGAGGTCAGGAAATCGAGACCATCCTGGCCAACATGGTGAAACCCCATCTCTACTAAAAATACAAAAATTAGCTGGGTGTGGTGGCACGTGCCTGTAGTCCCAGCTACTTGGGAGGCCAAGGCAGGAGAATGGTGTGAACCCGTAAGGTGGAGGTTGCAGTGAACTGAGATTGCGCCACTGCAATCCAGCCTGGAGACAGAGAGAGACTCCGTCTTAAAAAAGAAAAGCTGGCCAGGCGCGTTGACTTCCGCCTGTAATCCCAGCACTTTGGGAGGCCAAGGCGGGTGGATCATGAGGTAAGGAGATCAACACCATCCTGGCTAACATGGTGAAACCCCGTCTCTACTAAAAATACAAAAAATTTGCTGGGCGTGGTGGCAGGCGCCTGTAGTTCCAGCTACTACAGGCGTGAACCTGGGAGGTGTGAACCTGGGAGGTGGAGCTTGCAGTGAGCCGAGATGAGGCCACTGCACTCCAGCCTGGGCAACAAAGTGAGACTCCATCTCAAAAAAAAAAAAAAAAAAGCTGTTGTTTTGGTGAATGTTAATTTTTGTAGCCACCACACTGAATTCTATTTTAATAGATTTTCAATTGGAACTTTTGTGTTTATGTGTACCCAAGTTTTGTCATGTGCAAATCATAATACTTTTTGCTTTTGTTATTTATAGCTGTTTTTTTAGAATTTTACATAATTGGGCCTGGTACAGGGCTCACACCTGTAATCCCAGCACTTTGGGAGGCTGAGGTGGGAAGATCACTTGAGAGGAGTTCAAGACCAGCAACATAGAGAGGCCCTGTCTCTACAAAAAATAAATAAAATTTTACTTAATTGTATTGGCTTATACCTCCAGAACACTGCTTTTCTTTTTTTTTTCTTCTTCTTTTTTTTTTTTTTTTGAGATGGAGTCTTGCTCTGTTGCCTAGACTGGAGTGCAGTGGTGTGATCTTAGCTCACTGCAAGCTCTGCCTCCCGGGTTCACGCCATTCTCCTGCCTCAGCCTTCTGAGTAGCTGGGCCTACAGGCGCCCGCCACTATACCCGGCTAATTTTTTGTATTTTTGGTAGAGATGGGGTTTCACCGTGTTAGCCAGGATGGTCTCGATCTCTTGACCTTGTGATCCACCTGCCTTGGCCTCCCAAAGTGCTGGGATTACAGGCGTGAGCCACTGCGCCCAGCCCTTAGAATATTGCTTTTCAACGATCATACTTTGAGCATCCTGTGCATGTGTATTCCTGATGAATGGGAATGTTTCTCAAGTTCCTCCATTAGAGCATGATGCAGGCTTTAACGTGTCTGTTGACATCATTCATTCATTCAGACGGAGTTTCGCTAGTCACCCAGGCTGGAATGCAGTTGGCACAATTTTGGCTCACTGCAACCTCCACCTCCGGGTTCAAGCGATTCTCCTGCCTTAGCCTCCTGAGTAGCTGGGATTATAGGCGCCTGCCACCATGCCCTGCTGATTTTTGTATTTTTAGTAGAGATGGAGTTTCACCCTGTTGGCCAGGCTGGTCTCAAACTCCTGACCTCAGATGATCCACCCTCCTCGGCCTCCCAAAGTACTGAGATTACAGGTGTGAGCCACCGCACCCAGCCTGTGGCCATCTTTCATGATGATTCTTTTTCTCTTTTGTCCTGTTAATGTAATGTACTACATCTATAGATTCTTAATTTCCAACTGTTCACATATTCCTGGAATTAACATCAGTTGTGCATGTTTTCTGTAATGTACTGTAGAATTCTATTAGCTAACATTTAATCAGGATTTTTCAAGTTCATCTTCAATGTCACTTAGATGTCTACAATTTAATTTGACTTGTTGCTTCTAATGTGGCTTTGGTTTGGTAAGGTGATTGCTTTAGTTTTAGTTCTACTAGATCTATATTAATCTCAAGTTTTCATATTGCTTTTTCGATCTTGTGCTTCTTAGAAGCCACATTTACTTAAGTATATTGAGAATACAAAACAGTTTGTATTTAGAATTTTCTTTTCCCGAGTCATATTCCAAATTATGTATTTACTTTTTTTTTTTTTTTTTTTGAGACGGAGGCTCGCTCTGTTACCAGGCTGGAGTATAGTGGTGTGATCTCAGCTCACTGCAAGCTCTGCCTTCCGGGTTCAAGTGATTCTCCTGCCTCAGCCTCCTGAGTAGCTGGGACTACAGGCGCGTGCCACCATGCCCAGCTAATTTTTGTATTTATAGTAGAGATGGGGTTTCACTATGTTGGCCAGGATGGTCTTGATTTCTTGACCTCGTGATTTGCCCACCTTGACCTCCCAAAGTGCTGGGATTACAGGCATGAGCCACCGCACCCGGCCTCCAAATTATAGTTTTTATCTGCCTTTTGCATAATTGTGTTTCACTCCCTGTCTTCTCCTCCCTTCTCTTCACCAGTTCTGAATTCATAAGTAGGACCCTTGCTGAATTTGATTGTTTAGTGGGGGTAAGTGAATTTTACTAAGCTTGCCATTTGCCCAAGATTGGTCAGTAGTGGATCCCTTATAGCTCTCTGTGTTTAAGCATTGTTCAAATCGTCTCTTAGGACAAGAGAAGGAAGTTGGGGACTAGCTGATTTTAGTCTTTGAGATACTCAGCTGTTTTGAAGGGATCAGGAGGATGTGTGGAGTGATAGTGGCCATGGCATTTACAGGGTGAGGGTGAGCTGGGGCAGCTAATCTCTTTCTGAATCAGTTATTAACTGCAGGGTCCTATTTGGTGGGGGCTCCCCTCAAATCTGGCCTGCCACTCCTGACCTCAAGTGATCCGCCTGCCTTGGGCTCCCAAAGTGTTGGGATTACAGGAGTGAACCACTGTGCCCAGCCTGGTTTTAGATCTTCTACATGGTATGTAGTTTTCCATTTCATATAATGGGTTTGTGGCTACTTCCATTTTAAAACTACTAGAGTTTCTCTGTTTGTTCATTTCATTGGGTTTCAAGGAAGGGAGTTATGCAAACAAGCCCTCTGTCTCCTAGGAATTAGTGAGGCTGCTTCCTCGCCTGTTACTCCTCTGGCCTGCTTAGACTGACCGCCAGGTGTCTGGGAAAATGAAAATGATTCCTCTTCTTCAATCTCATCTTCCCAACATTCTGAGGCATGAAGATGACTCCAGTTTCAGCCTGCTTTTTTTTTTTTTTTTTGAGAGACAGAGTCTCACTCTGCCACCCAGGCTGGAGTGCAGTGGTGCGATCTCGGCTCACTGCAACCTCCACCTACTGGGTTCAAGCAATTCTCCTACCTCAGCCTCCCGAGTAGCTGGGATTACAGGTGTGTGCCACCACGCCCAGCTAATTTTTGTATTTTTGGTAGAGATGGGGTTTCGCCATGTTGGCCAGGCTGGTCTCGCGCTCCTGACCACAGGTGATCCACCCTCCTCGGCTTCCCGAAGTGCTGGTATTACAGGCGTGAGCCACCGCACCCGGCCTTCAGCCTGCTTCTTAAAGGGCTCAACTTCAGTAGTCCCCTTTCTCCAAGTTAAGGATTTTGGTGGTGGTCTTCAGAACTCTCTTTCATGCCACGTATGCTCTCTCAGTCAGAGAATTGTATTCCATTTCATTGTTCCCCTTCTGTTTGGCGTTAAGATTTTTCTTTTGGAAACGGAGTCTCGCTCTGTCGCCCAGGCTGGAGTGCAGTGGCCCATTCTCCTGCCTCAGCCTCCTAAGTAGCTGGGATTGCAGGCACATGCCACCATGCCCGGGTAATTTTTTTGTATTTTTAGTATAGATGGGGTTTCACCATGTTGGCCCGTCTAGTCTCAAAACTCCTGACCTCAAGTGATCTGCCTGCCTTGGCCTCCCAAAGTGCTGGGATTACAGGAGTGAGACACCATGCCCGACCTGGTTTCAGATCTTATACATGGTATGTACTCTTCCATTTCATATAATGGGTTTGTGGCTATTTCCATTTTAAAACTACTGGAGTTTCCCTCTGTATTTGTTCATTTCATTGGGTTTTGAGGAGGGGAGTTACGCAAACAAGCCCTCTGTCTCCTAGGAAAAAGCTCTACCCAAGTAGGGGCAGGGAACCAATCAGAATTTCAGTTTTGGGATGTATATAGAAAATCAGGCAGGCAACAGCTTGTATGTCCAGAGAAACTCTGGTATTGATTGGGGCCAAAATGATGGCAAATGGCTTCCATAGATGTCTAGGTAAAGAACTGGTAAGGACTGGGGATTAGGATGCCGTGACCAGCAAAAACAGACCTGAAGTGGGGAGGGTGCTGGGTGAAGCAGAGTTCCTCCCGTCTGAGGCCAGGTCACGTGCTGGGTCCTGTTCTGAGATTTCTGCAAGAGACCATCTTGCCTTTTTCCTTGGGCTACTGTAAGTTGGTATCTCCATCTAGGGCACCTAAATAAAGTAGATGCTTTTTATTTAGCCCTGTGAGGTAGGATCCCAGATCATCCAAGTAGGAGGCAGAAGGGGATTGGGTAGGGTTTTTGAGAAAAAGAACATTATTGTGAAAAGTGAGAGAAACAACTGACAAGGAAACAAGTGCTGAGTGGCAGCGAGGGTCCAGTTAAGGCTGGAAACCATGAATTTACAGCAGCAGCATTCTGTCTAGCTGTGGGATTTTTCTCTAGGAATAGGGTTATAGGAACCAAGATGCTGGCTATTTGGAAGGGTCCAGGATCACCTGGTAAGATAGAACAGTGAGGCAAGGGATCTAAGCCTGTGGGCTGGGCAGTTTGCTGTGCTACGCTAGGGTTCTAGTCTGAGAAGGGAATGGAAGGGTGGAGTTCCGATAGCGAGAAAACTGTCAAGGGCTTGTGAAGCCCTTGACAGTGAAGATGCGGGAGGAAGTGACCAGGAGGCCAGGAGCATGTGGTAAAAGAGTAGGATGTTCAATTTAAGATTTAGAGGTGGAAAAGGTTTGGATTGTGTCAAGATTGTGAGTGTGGCCTGGAAAAGGGTGGCTAATTTGAGTTCTATTGCCTTTGTACCGCTGACTCATTGAGGTGACAGTAAACATTTCTTATCTCAATATTACTCTATAACAGCCAAAATAGAAAAAAAAAAATCAAGTAGTAAGCAGAGTGTTTATTTTTTTTAAAATTACTTAAAAAAGGTTGTTTACAGAGATGTGGATTTATATAACTTGGTGACAACAGTTTTAAAATGTACAGGCTATTTCATATTATTGCACTTACTCTTTAATATATAAGGCATTTTACTTTACATAAATAAAGGATAATGTATAATATCATACAAAGTTATGGTGCCAATTAAGTCAACCATCAAACTCAATGAGATGTGTGTGGGAAGATGGAAGTGGAACCCAGCCTACTTTAATCTTCATGGTATATTCTTGCAACTACGATTTACTTGTTATAACACATATTTACCCTCATAGCTTATTGTGAATGACTGACCAGTTAAGGAAAAAAAGAAACAATGACAGTTTTAGTAGGACAATACCATTAGTGTTCACTTCAGGAAGTGTGGGAATTTATTAGGCTAATTAGAAATACTAGTCATGCCTTGAACACTGAAGACAAATAAACAGCTTTCTATCTTAGGGTCAAAGACAGTTTAGCTTTTGCTTCTTCCCTTAAATTTCAACTGTCGGCGAGGGAAACCTTCTGGCAAGATGTAGTAGCAGTGGCTGATGACTTTAGCATAGTGTATGTGGTAAGCCAGATATGAGGCTTAAGGACTTGCGGAAGGAGACCATTGCATTTGCTCCACATTGCACAAGAAATTCCTGTCTGTTCACGTAGGGCTGTGCGTTTCTTATTATTAGGCACAGCTGTAACAGTGGAGGCAAAAAGCAGTTTTCAGTGTTGACTTGAAACAGTCTTTCATTTAGGCAAGAAAGCAGAAACCACAAAACTGACCCCAGAGACTGAAAAAACAATCAATCAAGCATGCACCTTGCACTGACTTCCTACAGTATCCTACCTGTAACTGTAGTGAAAAGTAGAAGTAAAATCAATAAGACCTTTCTAACTAACTCCTGTACTATATTTTCCTTTGTATTGCCGGTTGATGAGAAATCTGGACTCAAACAAGCCAGCTATTTCTCTCTCACGTGAAGGACCTCTCTAGGCCGACTTCGAAGATGTTTAAGTGGGATTGGTCATTCAGAAAAATGATGTACAAAGCTGATGGCTAAAGCCCCTGCATGAATCTCGGGGTCATAGCCATAGACCCAAGCTGTAGGTTATTTAAAGAAGTATCTCCAACATAAAATTTTAGTGTCATGCACACAGGTATGGCAAATGCACTCTCCACTCATATTCTCAGGACTCAACGGGTTGGTCTGTGCCACTGAAGACCGGGCTTATAACTACATTTCTGCTCCTTTACCTTGACTCACCCTGTTTCTCCTCCTCTTTATGACCCAATGAGGATTTGGAATTTACCTAAGAAAATAAGGTACAGTATGAGGAGAGAACAGCCAACTATGTGACGACGAACGGAATATCCAATGGGAACAGCTACTGGGAAGCAGCTCATGCCGCCAGAGGAGTGGCCAGAGTGAGTTTCCCGAGCAGCGTGAGTCACGACAGTCTTCTGTAGGAAAACATTTTTGGCAAAAGGAGGAAGTTGCAAAGCAGGAAAACGAAAACAGCAAAAACTTAAGTCACTGCAGTTGTCATACTAGGTCAGGAAAAGAGATCCAATACTTACTTAGAATGTTACATTTCTTAAACATGTTGGGAAAGAGGAAAAAAACCAACCAGTCTCCTAAAAGGATTCCATTAAGCTTCTCTATTTGGATTGGAAATATATTGTCTGTAAATCCAAGGACACTTAGAAAGATACTTGATTTCTAAAGATTAGTTTAAATTCATGGTTGGAGTGCATAAAATACAGAAATGGAAACCCAGTGACTGTGATATTTTTGCCTGCTCTTGGTACTGACCAGTGTTGAATTCAAGCACTTATCAAGACAGGTTCAAAAACTAGTTGTAAGGTGCTTTTAGATGTTGACCTTTCTGCTCCCTCTAAGCAGTGAAGCTCATGGCTATTTAATACAGTTTATCAGAAGTGCTATTCTGTAAAACAGCCTTATGGCTTACACTTTTGAGATAGAAAATGATCAATACTTCATGGTGATCAACAACCTATTGAGTTCAACTCTGCATACGTACATTATACATTACACTCACTAAAAAATACTCTATTTTGCTTTTTCATTTTTGGACAATTCCTGAGCTCGGCCTAACAGGTCATAATTCATTTTTTAAAGTCTCATTCTCTTTTCAGGGTAACATATACAGACCTACAGCTCCTCCTTCCACTGAATGTACCTAAAAGCATTCTGTCATTTACTTACAAAATCATATAAAATGATAGTCCTCTCAGGTGTGACATTTGTGTCCCCCTCAGACTTTTAGTTCCCTAATCACCAGGATTGGGTATGTTGGGAGAGCTGGCAAGAAGGAAGCAAAGGTCTAGCTAAGTGTTTCAAATAAAGAAGGGTGTGTCACATCTTGTATCCCCATCAGTCAACATAAAGGCAGGGGACAGGCACTGGAACGAAGGAACCCTCCCGGCCTGGGTGATCCAGGTAGAAGGCTTCTGAGTTAATTTCATTGCTGTTGCACATACAGTTAAGTCAGGCTTCATGTGTAAGCACAAGCTTGGAGATTTTTATAGTCCGTGTCTAAACCACAGTCTTGAAGACTGTGGTTTAAAGAAGTCACTCTGGTTTCTTAAAATTCATGAAGAATTTCTATGCTTTCTAATTAATAACTGCACAGGTCCTTCTGGGACAGACTTCATAATATTCCAGGCATCAAAGTGCATGAGCCCAACCAGAGGTTTCCCATTAATAGCAAGAATTTCATCTCCAGCTTCTATTATTCCAGCTTGTTCAGCTGCACCACCTGCGAGAATAAACACAGAATAACAGAATAATAGCTTGGCAGTTTCACAGTATTCAAAAATCCTAAGTAAACTAAAAACTTTTAAATGATAAAAATATCTAAATAATATATTCTTGAATAGAGAAATATTTCTTAGAACACAAAAAACATATATCCATAAAAATAAACAGGTCTACATAAAACAATTCAATTCTAGCCCTTCCCCCCGCCACCCCCTAAACATAAGCAAGATAAAAATAACGAACTGACAGGGGGAAGATATTTTCTATGTATTTAATCAACAAATGGTTAATATCCAGACTAAAGAACTACAAGTCAACAAGAACAACACAAAATAAAGTTGGGCAAAGGAAATCAACAGCTGAAATCCATACAGCCAGCAAACACAGAAAAGCAGGCTCAACTTTTTTTTTTTTTTCTTTGAGACAGGACCTTACTCTGTCACCCAGGCTGGAGTACAGTGGTACAGTTTTGGCTCACTGCAGCCTCTGCCTCACTGGGCTCAAGCGATCCTCTCACCTCAGCCTTCAGAGCAGCTGTGACCACAGGCATACACCACCATGCCCAGCTATTTTTTTATATTTTTGGTAAAGATGGGGACTTGCCATGTTGCCCAGGCTGTCAGCTTCTAATTGTTAACAGATACTGGCTGATACATGCAAGTTCGGAGAATCAGTGATTATGTGCTCATTAGTGACCATGGGGACTACTTATAGAGTTTAGCATGTTCACATTATAGCTTTGTCTAGCTTTGTATGAGCTCTGGAAAAAATGCAAGTGTAAACCCTCCATTTACGTTCTCACACATAGACTTCTAAAGGTATACCAGCTATGGAGGCATCTTATGGGAAAAAATGGCATTGAAAGAAAAATTCCCAAGTGTGAAAATAAAAATATTCTCAGAAATTTTGATTAGACCTCAAAAGGCTGGGCAGATGTATCGATTTCATCCTAAATTACTGAAGGTCGTTATTGAAATAAATATTATGTCATAAAAATACAGCTTGGAAGAAATCCACCCAAGGACAAGAACATTTTCTGTGGTTAATGATAGAGGCAGTTACATTAAAAGAGAGACCTCACCAGTATCAGCCCTGTAGTGGGCCCCAGGAGAATGATTTGGTCCCCAGTCCTTGCTTTTCTTGAGATACACTTTTGGAAGGACCAAAGAACCAATTATGTTTGTCTTAACATAGTACCCAATGTCCTATTCTAGCATATTAAATAAGGCCCTCTGGTTATGTGAAACAAAATAATTTTGTGTGTTCACTTGGGCCTCAGGACATGGGAGGTTCCAGGCAACCAGAACAGCCTGACGCACACTGAAGGAGCAATCACTGGGTTTGGTCTCAAATCTGTGACTTCAGCCAAGTTACAGATTTCTCTAAACTTCAGTTTTCTCATCTGCAAAATGGTGATGATATCTGTCTTGTTATCTTACTAGGTTGTTAGAAGGACTGAACGAGATGAAGTAGTCTTCTAGGACAGGGGTCCTCAACCCTTGGGCTGCAGAGTGGTGGCAGGAGGGCTGCACAGCAGGTGAGCAGTGGGTGAGTGAGTGAAGCTTCCTCTGTGTTTACAGCCTCTCACCACCACTCACATTACCACCTGAGCTCTGCCTCCTGAGATCAGCAGCAGCATTAGACTCTCACGTGAGCGTGAACCCTATTGTGAACTGCGTATGCGAGGGATCTAGGTTGCGTGTTCTTATGATAATCTAATGCCTGATGATCTGTCAGTGTCTCCCATCACCCCCAGATGGGATGCCTAGTTGCAAGAAAACAAGCTCAGGGCTCCCACAGATTCTACATGATGGTGAGTTGTATAATTATTTCATTATATATTAAAATGTGATAATAGAAATAAAGTACACAATAAATGTAATGCACCTGAATCATCCCGAAACCATCCCCCACCCAAACCTTCACCGTGGAAAAATTGTCTTCCACAAAACCAGTCCCTGGTGCCAAAAAGCTTGGAGACTGCTCCTTTAGGAAGCTTTCAGTGTTGTACAAAGAAGAGGTTTGCCAGCTTTTGGACTTTTTACACAAGAGAGAAATAAATTCTCTCGTTTAAACACTGCTATTTTGGATTTCCTATTACATGAGGCCAAACTGAATCTTAACAGATTTGAGCAGGATATGTCTCTCTCTCCAGTTACATATAAATTTTTTTAAAATGTCTTTTTTCCCAAAAAGGTCTTGCATGGCTTTTAACACATTCTTAGGTTCCTTACACTTATGATGAATTGGTGTCACACAGTGCACAATCTGCATTTGGTTTTTTTTTCATTCAACACTGTTTTTGAGCTGGTCCCAGTTAATATATAGAGATGTAATTTATTTTTTCAACTGCTATTTAGCTTTCCTTTATATGAATATATTTTATCATTCTGCTACAGATAGAAATTTAAATGGTTTCATAGCTTCCATTTTCCTAAGCACTGCTAAAATTTTCCTTAGAGATTAACCAGTAGATACTTGCATGAGAAAAAAAATGAGTGTTTTCCTTTCTCCACATCCTTGCCAACACATCATCGTATGAGATTTTTTATTTTTGGCCAACTTGATAGATTAAAAGAATGATTTATAATATTTCTAATTTTCATCCAATACATTTGAGCATCTTCCTGTGTTTCTTGGCCACCTAGGTTTTAACTTCTGTCAATTTTCTATTGCTTTCTTTACCCACATTTTCTCTCTTGTATTTTACTTACTGAATTATATAGTTCTTCATATATTCTGGAATTTTCTTTTTTTTATGGAGACAAGGTCTTCCTCTGTCCCCCAGGCTGGAGTGCTGTGGCACAATCATGGCTCACCACAGCCTCGACCTCCCGGGCTCAGATGATTCTCCCACCTGAGCCTCCTGAGTAGCTGGGACTATAGGTGCGTGCTGCCACACCTGGGTAATTTCTGTATTTTCTGTAGAGATGGAGTCTCGTCATGTGGCCCAGACTGCTCTTGAACTCCTGGGGTCAAGTGATCCGCCCACCTTGGTCTCCAAAGTGCTGGGATTACAGGTGTGAGCCATGGTACCCTGCCCATTCTGGATATCAACCCTTTGTTTATTAAATATATTGCAAATATCTTATAATAACTTATTTTTGAATATGCTTATAAATTTTGCCATATAACAAACATTTTATATGTTTCTTTTTTTTTTTAGATGGAGTCTTCTCTGACCCCAGGCTGGAGTGCAGTGGTGCGGTCCTAGCTCACTGCAACCTCTGCCTCCTGGGTTCAAGTGACTCCCCTGCCTCAGCCTCCTGAGTAGCTGGGATTAAAGGCATGCGCCACAACGCCCAGCTAACTTTTATGTTTTTAGTAGAGATGGGGTTTCACCATGTTGGCCAGGCTGGTTTCTTAACTCCTGACTTCAGGTGATCCACCCACCTCAGGCTCCCAGAGTGCTGGCATGAAATCCATGATCCATGAGCCACCGTCCTCGGCCCTGTATGTTTTTAAAATGTGTTTTTCTCTTATGTTTAAGAAATTCTTCTATGATATTTAAAAATAATGGTTATTACTGATACATAGAAAATTCTATTGATTTCTGCATGTTAATTGTGAATTCATTGTTCTTTGCAAACTATTTATGTTGGCTTGACATTTTCTTAGATTTTTTTCAATCAGAAAGAACATATAGGAAGACAATTTGTCATTACGGGCAAATAATATTTCTAATTTTTGTACTTGGCTTATTTATTGCTGAGTTATTTGGTAAAATGATGAAAGAGGAACATTTTGGGAGCGGCTTAAAATTGTACTAGTGACAGTGTACACTGCAGCTTCATACAGGAGCTTAAAAATAACTATTTTCTAATTTTTTTCATAAACTCCCTGACCTTAAAGAAAGCTTTAGAGATACTGACATTTAGTTCCTTTATTATTCAGGCGGGGTTGCGGTGGCTCATGCCTGTAAATCACAGCACTTTGGGAGGCTGAGGCGGGTGGATTACTTGAGGCCAGGACTTTGAGACCAGCCTGACCAACATGGTGAAACCTGTCTCTACTAAAAATACAAAAAGTTAGCTGGGTGTGGTGGTGCATGCCTGTAATCCCAGCTGCTTAGGAGGCTGAGGCACGAGACTCACTTGAACCTGGGAGGCAGAGATTGCAGTGAGCAGAGATTGTGGCACTGCACTCCAACCTGGGTGACAGAGCGAGACTCTGTTAAAAACAAAAACAAAAAAACTTCCTTATGATTCAAATGCTTGTTCTGTAATAGTCTTACTCAAGAAATCATTCAAATGCTCGTTCTGTAATAGCCTTACTCAAGAAATCAGTATTGCTATATTGTTTTCTAATGCTTGAGCTAAAAGACACAGGAAAACAAAATGAACAGAAAAACTGTACTCATGAAATTACTCTGTAAGTATGAAATACGAGGTAAGAAGATGAATCCTGACCTGAAGTGATTCGCCTGCCATAGCCTCACAAAGTGCTGGGATTATAGGCATGAGCCACCGTGCCCGGCCAGATAATGAAATCTTTAGACTCACTAGTTTCCAAAGGTGGGATCTGCCATATAATATTCAGAAATACTTGAATGGCTTTCCCCAAGAACAAAACCACGGGCTTGCACATGAGAGCATCTAAAGCGCTAGTCTGTGGGACTGACACTTCTCTATCCATTTCCACAGCAGTTTTCATGGATTTGGGGCCAGATGCTAGAGACAAAGGCTGAGTTGTCCAGGACGTCATATTCTTGCTTTGCTGGAGACAGAGCAAAGCTAGAGATAAGAGATGGAGACAGATGACAGGATGTCATCTCTCCTGTGGCTTCTTCTAGTGTGGGGTCCCCAAGCCTGGCCTCTCCAGCTGATGTGCTGCTTTAGTTGGTGTCTGCCCTGGTCCTTTGGTTCACAGGCTCACATGCTTTTTTGGGTTGTGTCCCCTTGGATTACAGAGGTGATGTGTCCTGTGACCAAGCATGGAGGCGGCCACTCCTGCTCCCCTCAGGAGTGTCTTAAAATACTTCCACTTTAGCTACCCTATTGAATGACAGGTTAGCTGGGTGCTGTGTTTTCAGGTGATGGACATTTTCCCTCAGTCCTCTGAAGGTGTTGCTGGCTCCAGGCATTCATGCGGCCATGCCATTCTGATTGTTGTACACAGAGAGCAAACTAGAATTTTCTCTTGGCTTTTTAGATTTTCTTCTTTATATTCTGAAACTTTATTATATCAAGGTTTCAATTTTATTTTTTTTTTGGAGACAGGGTCCTACTCTGTCACCCAGGCTGGAATGCAATGGTGCAATCCTGTTCACTGCAGCCTCCAAGTCAAGGGCTCAAGCGAGCCTTCTTTCTCAGCCTCCCAAGTAGCTGGGATCACAGGTGTGCACCACTCTGCCTGGCTAACAAGGTTTTTGTTTTTGTTTTTTTGTTTTTTTTTTTTAAATACATTCAGACTGTTTTGCCCTTGATGAGTTTTTCAGTCTGCATAGTCCTGTCATTTTTTCACTTCTGGAAAATTCTTAGTCATGATTTCTGCAAGTATTTCCTCTCATTCAATTTTTTCCTTTTGGAACTCTTTCTCTCATTACCTTTTTGTAATAATCTCTTTATTTCCCTATACTGCATTTTTTAATGGTTTCTTCTGTTCTACTTTTACAAATTCTATCTTCACATGGATTTAGCCTACTTTTTACTTTTATTCATTAATTTAAAGATATATTTAACTCCATTTTCACTAATGAGGGTATATCTGCATTTAGTTTTTACTTTTAAAGAGGCAGGGTCTTGCTCTGCTGTTCAGGCTGGCACTGAACTCCTGGGGCTCAAGCAGTCCAAGGAGCTGAGACTACAGGCATGCGCTACCACGCCCAGCCTGCATTTTGTCTTTTTTTTTTTTTTTTTTTTTTACGTATTTGCTTGCTTCTTCTGAATACCCTCTTGGTCTTGTTTCATGGGTAACATTCCTGCCTCTGTCATGAATGGGGTGTCCTGTTTTTCGGGTCTGCTGGCAATGGATGTTGCCCTGTACCCTTCGTCTGAGAGCTTTCTGTTGAGAGGGCTCTTACAGCCGAGTTGCCACATGCTTGCCTGAGCCTGGTTCTCCTCCTGCTGCTGCTCTTTCAACTTGAACAATTAACTTAATGAGTCTGAGGTTTTCTCTTTACCCTGGTACCACAGGTTCACACGTACCAGAGACCTGACTCCTGATTTATGCGTGTCTTCTGCTTGCTCCAGGGGCTGGGAGCAGGCAGCCTGTCCTGGCTGCCACTCGAGTAAAGCAGACCTGTTGTGACCACAGTTCACTGGCAAAAGAGCAGGTCCCAGGCCTCTGCATCACAAGATGCCTCGCTCCGCCTGCCCACAGGGGTGCTGAGCCCCTGCTCCTGGGTGGGCGCTGAGACCCCAGCCTCCAGTGCACATTTCTTTCTCATCCTCTGCTTCCTCTGGGCCCCAAGGATGCGGCCCTGCTGACCACAGAGGCTTCATTTCCACTTTTGAGCCACAGAGGTTTTTTTAAGCGTAACTAGACATTTTTTTAAAGTTTTTTTTCCTATTAACACTACAGGTCAAGAGTTGGGAGAGGCTTTGGGATTACTGTGCAATTGTAGAAATAGCTCAAGGTCATTAATTAGATGGTCATTTAAAGAAACAACAATCCTTAGCTAAGAAGAATTGATCTTGTTACTTGCTGACCTACTTATTGTGTTACATACTGTAACTTTAAATGGGTTTCTGATCTACTTGTAAGTGTAATTACATATCGATATTGTTCATACAATTATACTGTTAGTATTATTAGTACAATTATGAGTATGTATATTTACCAAGCATTTCAATAATATCTACCCCCCATCTTTTTTTTTCCCACAAAGGCTGTGCTTGGACTGTATTACTTTCTTGCAGTCTAGCATTTACAAGTCTAGCATTTTAAGTCAATGAGATCTTGGCCACTATTAAGTACTCCTGACTGGCAAGTCTGCTGGTGTTACTTAGTGTGGTGTGTTCACATCAGAGACAGGGGCCCAGAGTGAGGAATGGCTGCAATATAAGGGTCAGGGACAGAGGCTCTGGGGCCAGACCGCCTGGGCTGGAGTCTGGTTCTGCCACTTACAGCTGTGTGACCCTACGTGCCTCAGTTTCTCCTTTTGTAAAATGGGGATAATGATGACACTCACCCAATAGGGTTGCCTTGTGGATGGCTCGAGTTAATACGTGTCCATACAGAATAAACCTTGTATGTCACAAAGCATTAAAAACAAAAATTTTAGATTTTTAAACAAAAAAAAGTTTAGATTTTTAAAAACAAATCTCATTTCTAAATAGAAGGCATGTTTTTCATTGAGACATCCATGGAAAGATGACAGCTGAGAGACGGCTGACTGAATTGTCTAGGACATTACCTTTGTACACTCTCTTAATGACCAAGGGCCCATCTCCCGTCACAGATGATTTTCCCCCATCCAGACTCAGTCCCAGCCCAGCCGAGGTCTTCAGCACTTCAACACACAGAGCATCGTGTACAGCCACACTTCTCCCTGCAGCAGCAGCGTGCATCGAGATAAAAACGACAGAGTTGTTCGTCATGCCATCTGTCCAAGTCCCTGCGGACGCATCGCCTCCAGCCCCATGTACTTCTGGCACCCACTTCTGGCACCCTCAAGTCCCATCCACCCTGAGTACTTATAACAGCACTTGAGCCCAGTAGCACTGTTGGCCTCCCGACTCTGGGGCTGCCCTCCTGGGCTGTGTTGCTGCTCTACTTGCATCCTTTGTTCTGTGTTTTCTGCAAGCATTGGCGAATGCTTTCATGCCCAAGCAGAAATCCCCAGAAGGCAAAGTGCTCTTGTTAAGCCCCCCACACCGGCTGTGCACTTCTCAGTGAGGACTGAAGTCACACTTTGGGACTCCAAATTTGATTTTCTGCCAACCCTGGCTGCTAATGGCAGCAGAACATCACCCTTTGGTACCAAGACTTGGCAGCACCAAAATGCCCAGCCTCATGTGAGACTGTTAGAATGGATCCAAAGCCCCCAGGAACCCAGAGAGCTTCCTGCCTCCCCACTCCTGCCACTCCTGCTCCTGCAAAGGGAAACCCTGCCCCTGGCTATGGCTGTCTTCACAGACACATTTGGGGTTGCCTCCACTGGCATCTGGCTCCACTGTGAGGAGATGTGTTTCCATGGTGATGCCGGCTCTGTGCTGGTTTTGGGAAGGTGGGCTGGGTTTGAATCAGGATTGTAAACTTGCCTCCTTGTACTTTCCTCCCTTGCCTATCAGCCAAGGACGTCAGAGTTGACTGCAAAGGCACACTTAGTTGATTGGGAGGCAGAGGAAGGACCACAACAGATGGACTAAATTGCCTGCTTCCTGTGGTCACTAGGTGTGAAGCCAAGCTAGCACTGTCTCCTTCGGACATAAAGGCCAGTCCACAGTCATGGTTTAAAGAAGGCCACTCCACAGGGCCTGAAGGATGCTCTCAGTGTATGGTAAGTAATAACCGCTTAGGACAAGGTAGACCTGGGTTAGGGAGACTAAAGAACAGGCAACTGAGCGAGGCTAAGCCCTCCAGGCGCGCAGCATTTGAGAGCTCTGCAGGCTCTGCTTCAAGGCCAGAGGCCCTGAAGTTGCTGCAGGAATACTGAGTGATTATAAATGACAGAAGGACCGTCCAGATACGAGTTCACCAGGCTTAAAAACTGGCAGCTGTGAGGATGAAGTGGTTTCCTTTGACAGTTTACAAGGATCCCACTGAAAATCCACCAAGCGGTCAAGACAGTTCTGGGGCAAAGGCAAGCATGACAAGATCTGATGACCAAGGTGCTTCTCTGCATTGGGGAGGGCCTCAGCCCTCTGGAAGATGGAAAGTGAAATGACACAGAAGGAAGACCGGGGACATGACCACGGAGGCATCTGGACAAGAAGTGTTTCTCATTTGTTAAATGGAATCGGAGCCATTTTCAGCAGGGACTACAAACAGCTCTGGCCCACAAGAAAGCCAAGTTGTAGAAAGGAATCCAGCTACCCTCATCAGGGAGAGATGTGGAGAAGGAACGAAAGGCCTCTCCCAGAAGGCAATGCCCAACCCATACCCTCTGCTTTGCTCTCTCGACTAAAAAAAGACGTTACCCCTGAATGCCAAGATGAACGGCACTCCAGACGTCTGCAGTACTTAACAGGGCATTAAAGAGCCCGCACTGCAGAAACAGACGCTGTACGTGGTTCTGAGGCTCTGAATATGGATGGCACATAGAAAATCTGTTTCTAAACCTCTTCCAGTGAGTTATTCTTGGGTGACTAAGGCTGCAGTTTCTGTTTTCAGACACAAAACACTCTTGCCCCCTCATTTCCTTCTGTTCTTCTAAACCAGGAAAGAATACAACCTTGCTGTTTCCCAAGGATAAATCTTAGTTCTGGAATTTCTCCTTCAATGCTGATTGCCCCATCACAGTAGTTTCCTGTTTTCCTTACCAGCCCTAACAAGAGGGTGTGAATATAAAAGAGATTCCTTCTTAGGACACTTAGGGAAACTGTTATGCAGTTGTTTTAAATCTTCCACAGTATAGCCTGAACTACTGGGGGAATTTTTCTAATTTTCTAATTTTTTCTAATTTATTTGTTACATTGCTTTTGTAAGAAGCATCCAAACACACTAGACTTCGCTACATTTAATTTTTCAGATCTAGAAGTTAGCTGTTACTTCCCTCCATGTTCAACCAGAATCTCGTCTTTCCGCAGTAGCTCGCACCCTGCTGGTTGTTGAAATGATCATCTTACCAACGGCAGGCTCCAGGGGGATGGTCTTTCTGGACAGCAAACCCTTCCCATTGGCTGTGGGAGGCTCCTGCCGGGCAGAGGGCCTGGGCTGATCCATCCCTTTCTTGATGACCACGAGGGCATCTTTGTGCAGCTGTGCCTGGTGCAGAACCTTCAGGACATTCCCGTGGGCTAAGCCAGCCAATGAGGCGCCGTTGACTGACAGAAGGAAATCCCCTCGGTTCATAGTCCCTTCCTGAGAAGCCGCCCCCTGAGAAAACACCCTGTGGACCTGGGACGGGGAAAAGAAAAGGAACAAAACCCAGAGCCACTTATGATTTCCAGTAAAAGGGAGAAAGTAACTAACTGCATATCTGTAGTAAAGTAACCTTTATTTTTTGAGAGGGAGTCTTGCTCTGTCGCCCAGGCTGGAGTACAGTAGTGCAATCCCGGCCTCCCAGGTTCAAGTGATTCTCCTGCCTCAGCCTCCTGAGTAGCTGGGATTACAGGCACACACCACTATGCCCGGTTAATTTTTGTACTGTTAGTAGAGATGGGGTTTCACCATGTTGGCCAGGGTGGTCTCGAACTCCTGACCTCAGGTGATCCACCCGCCTCGACCTCCCAAAGTGCTGGGATTACAGGCATGAGCCACTGTGCTGGGTGTTGTAGTAAAGGAACTTTCTAAGGACAATTTTTCTAAATCATATAGTCACTCGCTTTATAAAGAAACATTCAGTGCGGGGGATGGATCACAAATGTCAATGCCAGTGTCTCCACACATTTTTTGTTTTTAACTCAACTTCTTGTTAGTGTCTGACATGGGCCTGGCATCCAGGAGGCAATGGCAATACGAAGATGAACAAGGCCTGGGCTCGTGTGGTGAAGGTGACCCTCTGGATGGTCCCGAAGGCTTTTGAATGATGTAAAATTTTCAGTGACTGTTTTTGAGAAAGAAGTAATTGTATAAACAAACACAAGTTTGGCCAGTTGATTCTAATGTTCTCTACTGCTTAAAATATTTAGGTAAATTATAAGGCTATAGCGAATTGTGTTTATAGGGACTGAAAATGGCCTACACGTGTCAGCTCTGTGTTAAAAATGCTTCTTTGTCAACGAAAACCTTACATACTACTTCTCCCACTTCTCCCTTTTTATGTTGGTAGCTGGGAATGAAACCCAGCAATCTCTGAACCCGCTGATTGGAATTTGTGCCCTGATCACATTCTGAGGCTGCTTAAGGAGGGATTTTGCTGAGAGCCTAATGACTTTGTCACTTACCGTGATTGATTTTGGCTCCACATCTGTCCCTCCTGCCACACTGAATCCCAGACCTGAGCCTTCTTTTCTATTCAAGACTATGAAGCAAACATCTTCTTTATTCTAGTGAAAACAAACAAAAATTATCCTTTGAGCTGGAGCTGCAAAAAATTAAGAAAGAAAGGAAAACATATCTCCTTGTACCAAGAGTAAGGAAGCTCTGATGTCAGTCCTCTTGGAAGGGCTTTTCACTGCAGACCCTAAAGGTTCTTTGGCTCTCAGCCAGGCGTGGTAGCTCATGCCTGTAATCCCAACACTCTGGGAAGCCAAGGTGGGCAGATCTCTTGAGCCCAGGAGTTCGAGACCAGCCTAGGCAGTGTGGCAAAACCCTGTCTCTACAAAATTAGCCAGGTGTGGTGATGCATGCTTATAGTCCCAGCTACTCAGGAGGCTGAGGTGGGAGGATTACCTGAGCCTGGAAGGTCATGGCTGCAGTGAGCCATGATCATGCCACTGCACTTCAGCCTGGGCGACAGAATGAGACCTTGTCTCAAAAAAAAAAAAAAATCATAGCACATAATTTGATCACGATGGGAATCCTTCATTCTATAATTATTTAAGTCTACAATTTAGCAAAGCCAGTCCTGGTGACAGCAGAAAGATAAGCGTCAGTGGCAAGAGGCAGGATAACAGCATATCGAGGCCATGTGTTTTCTACATCTCCCTCCCCATGTTCAGGTCATTGGATTTCAGGTGCAATTAATTGATGTCATAAAATAGAAAGCATAGCCGGGCGCAGTGGCTCAGGTCTGTAATTCCAGCGCTCTGGGAGGCCAAAATAGGCAGATCACCTGAGGTCAAGAGTTCGAGACCAGCCTAGTCAACATGGCGAAATCCCATCTCTACTAAAAAAATACAAAAATTAGCCAGGCATGGTGGCGGATACCTGTAATCCCAGCTACTTGGGAGGCTGAGGCAGGAGAATTGCTTGAACCTAGCAGGCAGAGGTTGCAGTGAGTGGAGATCATGCAGTGCACTCCAGCCTGGGTGATGGAGTGAGACTCTGTCTCAAAAATCCCCAAAGTTCACTCCAACCAAAACCTAGACTGTCCTGCAGAACTTTTGGGGGAGTTAGGAGGTTGACTTCTTGGGCACCTTCAACCCTATGTGTGCTCACACATGGATCGATGGGGAGAAAGGTTGACTAGGCTTTCCAAACCAAAATGGGAATACGGAGCCCAGTAAATGGTCTTTATCCAGCTTCTGGGAGGTAACGTGATGCTGAAAATAGGAAAACTTACCAGGTATTTAAATGTTTTATTGGAGCAAAGAGACAATATTTGAAAATGAGGCCCTTCTGCATTCCAAGACAAGTCAAATCACCAACATTTCAATGTATTCACATTTTTTCCAGTGGTGTTTAGGGACACAGATATGCTAGGAGCTGTTTGCTGGGCCACATTTTGCCTCTGAGAGCCTCAGCACAGTCTCAGCGTGGCCAGATCAGCCATCAAGACTCTCCAAGGTTTGGGCGTGTTGAAGTCAGGAGGCCAGGGTTTTCAGCCTCGAATCTCTCACAGCACTGCCAAGGACACAGAAAATAGTTCTGTGCAGTTCTACTTTTACTACCTGCAAACCATACTCATTGGAAAAAGCAAGGCAGGAAACTTCTAGACTGAGGATGGCAGAGTAAGGATAGCCCTGCTCACCGCTCCTCTCTGAAGACACTGAGAAAATAAGAAAGGGAGAAGAATGCTGTGTTCTGATGAATAGGAATGGTCTTCAAACCAAACCACAACCCTGCCTCATGGTGAGCGTGAGGAGTAGCGGGTGAGGAAGGCCCTAGAATAAGCCCCCCTCGGGCAGCACTCTGGCATGCTGGCCATACTGCTGTTTGAGGTCCCTGAAGATGTACATCTTGCTTGTGGTTGGCTGGACAGTCTGGTCTTCTCCTTTGACATTTCATCTAACACTAAAATGTATGGGGCAAAGGGGGCCTGGCAACGTGTGACCCCACCTGTGCCCCCTTGACTGGTCTCAGAGTGCAACTTTCACACATGAAGTATTTCCTTATTGTAATAACAAGCGGGAGGAGGAAGAAAGATGAGGGGCTATTCCCTCCTCTTACTGAAAGCGAAAGTGCTTAGCATCTCAAGACATTTTGCTTTTCTTTTAGAGACTGGGTCTTGCTCTGTCACCCAGGCCAGAGTGCGGTGGCGTGATCACTGAGCCTCAAACTACTGGGTCCAACTGATTCTCCTGCTTGAGATTCCCACGTAGCTAGGGCTACAGGCATATGCCACCACGCCTGGCTAATTTTTTAAATTTAGTCTATTTTTTTTTTTTTTGAGAGATGGGGGTCTCACTATGTTGATGAGGCTGGTCTCGAACTCCTGGCCTCAAATGATCCTCCTGTCAAGGCATTTCTTAACTGCACAGACCCAAACCAGCAGCTGAGAATCAGAAGGGAGTGGAACCTGAAGGGACTGGTTCCTCTATTCCAACCTCTCGCCTCACATCCTGGCCAACTCCTCACTAGGTGCCAAGGCTGGTCCTTGGCTGAGAAACTGCACAGCCCCTCTCTGGGTAATATTTGAATTTCTGGAACCACACTCTTAGATGACTTCAGTGACCCAGGTATACTACCACTAAAGAAACATTCATATTTATTTCTCTAAATAGAAAATACTCATTCATTAGGGTTCAAATCTCCATAGCCCTAAGAAATTGATCTTCAGATTAGTATCCTAGATGTGAACCTATGGTTTCTTCTGTCAATGTTTATTGTCACAGCTGATTTACTGAAAGATTTTATCTGTAATTCCTTGTACTCCAGGGTTCAGATGCTCTTCTACAGGTGACCTTTGAACAACACGGGCTCAAACTGCACAGATCACTCACACTCAGGGTTTCTTCTGCCTCCTTGAGACAGCAAGACCAACCCCTCCCTCCTTCTCAGCCTACTCAGTGTGAAGATGACAAGGATGAAGCCCTTTATGATGAGCCACTTCCACTTAATGAATAGTAAATACACTTCCCCTTATTATTATTATTTTTAATTGAGATGAAGTCTTGCTCTGTCGCCCAGGCTGGAATGCAGTGGTGCAATCTTAGCTCATGGCAACCTCTGCCTCCCAAGTTCAAGCAATCCTCTCACCTCAGCCTCCCAAGTAGCTAAGACTACAGGAACCCACCACCATGCCCAGCTAATTTTTGTATTTTTAGTAGAGACAGGGTTTCACCCTAGTGGCCAGGCTGGTGTTGAACTCCTGACCTCAAGTGATCTGCCCGCCTAGGCCTCCCAAAGTTCTGAGATTACAGGCGTAAGCCACTGCACCTGGCCTCTTGGGATTTTCTTAATAACATTCTATTATCTCTAACTTACGTTGTTGTAAGAAGACAATATGTAATACATATAACTGAAGAAACTTGTATTAATTGACTGTTTATGTTATCAGTAAGGCTTCCGGTCAACAGTAGGTTGTTAGTAGTTAAGTTTCTGGGGGAGTTAAGAGTTATATGCGGATTTTCCACGGCATGAAGGTCAGCGCCCCAACTCTCATGTTCAAGGGTCCATCCACCGTATTTCAGGGCAAGGGCGGGACTACACCGATGTAACTCTTCTCTCACCAGCAGGTGGCTCCCTTGACTAGTTTATGTCTACAGTTAGGTGGCCAGAGGTACTTGAGGTCATTCTGCATTATTTCCAAGATGTCTAGCTCTGCTCTGAGGACTCTCTGCAAACAAACTCCACACACGGAAGTCAGGAGGATGGTAACTAGTTGCTACTTGGGGGATGAAAACAGCGGTGACACCCATGTGGCACCTGAACATTCAAGACAAGGTCTAGCTTCTGAAGCTGGCTAGCAGCACATGAGGCCAAAGTCAGACTGAGCCGTGAAACTCGCAACCCAAGGCAGTCCTCCATCTCCAGGACTTGGGACGGGCTCTCCTCGGCTGTCTGGGCGGGTGGCACATACCCGGGCACTCATGCAGCCGCAGTTCATGTTCCTGAACTGTGTTTCACTCACCTCTGATTGTGCTTTCGCTTCCTGAATGAGAGTTAGGATGGTAGATTTCGACCCCACTGACGATAAAACAGACTGTAATCTTTGCTGGTCCCCCGCTGAGACCAGAAGTTGATCCAAACTAAATAATATAAATATATTTGAAGAACATTAAAGAAAAAAGCAATTTCGTCATTTTATAAGAATGCATTTAAAATGATCTCCTTTCTACTATATTGCAGGTATTTTCTGTTTGTCATGCTTTTTTGGTCACAACTTCTATTCCAAACTAATGGAAGAATAAATCCTGAGTGCTGAACAGAAATGTCATTCACTGCCAATGGCAAAGGGAATTGCTATGAATTCAGAGATCCCCTCAAGAAGTTATGGGACCAATGCTGGAGCTTAACAGGACACTTCTGACATATTTTAAAATATTCAATACATAGGTCCAGGTGAAATACTTTTATTTTTATTGTTTTTGAGATGGAGTCAGCTCTGTCGCCCAGGCTGGAGTGCAGTGGCACGATCTCAGTTCACTGCAACCTCTACCTCCTGGCTTCAAGCTATTCTCGTGCCTCAGCTTCCCGAGTAGCTGGGACTACAGGCACCCGCCACCATGCCTGGCTAATTTTTTAGTAGAGACAGGGTTTCACCATATTGGCCAGGCTGGTCTTGAACTCCTGACCTCAAATGATCCACCTGCCTCGGTCTCCCAAAGTGCTGGGATTATAGGCCTGAGCCACCGGGTTTTTTTTTTTTTTTTTTTTTTTTTGACAGAGTTTCACCCTTGTTGCCCAGGCTGGAGTGCAGTGATGCGATCTCAGCTCACTGCAACCTCCGCCTCCCGGGTTCAAGTGATTCTCCTGCCTCAGCCTCCTGAGTAGCTGGGATTACAGCCGTACGCCACCACTCCCGGCTAATTTTTGTATTTTTAGTAGAGATGGGGTTTCACCATGTTGGCCAGGCTGGTCTCGAACTCCTCACCTCAAGTGATCCACCAGGCTCGGCCTCTCAAAGTGCTGGGATTACAGGCATGAGCCACCACACCTGGCCTCAAGTGAAATATTTTAAAATCTGTTAGAAATTCTCCGTTCAACTCCAGCCACCTCCAAAGGTCCAAACTCCCCCCTGCGTTGCACTCTTTTCCCCTGCACGCCCCTCTCAGGTTGCTTTTGCTTAAGTGCCATGTTCTCTAGAAGCCTCTCCTCAGAGCAACACTTTGGTAAACACGTTTCCCTGCAGGCACTTTTATTTTTCCAGCAACGATATTAAAAACCACGGAGGCTAAAATGCAATGTGGATCCTGGATCCTGGAACAGAAAAATGGTATTAGCAGAATTTATTCAGCAAAATCTGAATGAAGTCTGTAGTTAATGGTATTGTTCCAACATTAATGTCTTACTTTTGACAAATGGACCGTGGTTTTGACAGATGTGAACATTAGGAAGAGTGGGTAAGAAGTAAGTGGGGGCTGGGCGTGGTGGCTCACGCCTGTAATCCCAGCACTTTGGGAGGCCGAGGCAGGCAGATCACAAGGTTAAGAGTTTGAGACCAGCCTGACCAACATGGTGAAACCTCATCTCTATTAGAAACACAAAAATTAGCCAGCCATGGTGGTGCACGCCTGTAATCTCAGCTACTCAGGAGGCTGACACAGGAGAATCGCTTGAACTCAGGAGGCAGAGGTTGCAATGAGCGGAGATCGTGCCACTGCACTCCATCCTGGGCGATGGAGCGAGACTCCGCCTCAAAAAAAAAAAAAAAAGTGGGAACTCTGCATTATCTTTTCAACTTTTCTATAAATCTAAAACTATTTCAAAATGAAACAAGTTTATCTGAAATAAAAGTGCAGACAGATACTTACGTAACTGACCAGCTTCTTCTAAAAGGCAGATCCTGCGCAGCTTCACCCACCTCACTGGCTGAACTGGGTGTCTCAGCAGCACTGGTTTTAGGGCAACTTCCTCCTAGACAGGCCCTGTTCCCGGCCTTCTCAGGACACGAAACGCCTCCAGCAGGCCCGGGTGACCTCCTGGGGGTGATCTCCAGCTCAGTTTTGAAGAGCACGGCGCTCGGCCCTGCTGAGTAATCCTCGCTGCAGAGCTTGTCAAGGTCAGGCATGCTCAAGGCTCTCAGCTCCTGGAGCTTGGAGCGGGACACCGGCGAGGGCTGCGTGTGGCGCACCGACGACTTATTCCTCTTAACGGGAGAAGCCGGAGTCGTCGTTGGGGTGGGAATTCCCAAAGGACCAAGTGATTTCTTTAGTTCCGAATCAGAGCCCTTGCTACTGGTCTCCGGTGGGTTCTGCCGGGAGATGGTCAGTGTCATGCTTGAGGGAGACTTGGCCATCTGGGGGAGGAGGGTGCCGGCTTCACTTTGGTTTTCGCTGCAGGAACTCAAGCTGCGTCTCAACGACCTTGCTGCTGCATCACCTGGGTGGCCCAGGCTCCCTGAAACAATGCTGCCGGAAGACCGCCTCCCAATGGGAGGCTTGGAGCTCACCGACAAAAATGGAGAAACCCCGGACTTGGCTACAGGCCGGTCAGCATTGGCCAGGTTCTCAAAAGACTTGATCCGCTGCTTCACAGAGAAAAATGAGGTAGATTCGTGGGGCCAGTTCTGCTCATAGCAGTAGTGTCGTCTGGTGACTTTGATTTTGTCTGTGACTAGGCAGCTCGTCTCCTGGACTGAAATGATATCCCCTTCATCTGTGGCTGGAAGATTCCTCGATGTTTCCAGCAGCGGCTTTACACTATATACGCCCTGTCCGTCAGCCAGGCTGGGAAGACCACCTCTGGATGCCTTTGCCTCGGGGACAACACTGCTTGTCACAGGGACGTGGCTGTCACGAGGAGAGCGACCCAGACTGTGTGGGGGGTGACTCTCCCGTCCAAAATGGCTTGAGAACTGGGCTGGCATGGAGTAGGTCCTGGTTGCTGGCCTTGGGGTGAAGTAGAGATGGTCCTCCCCCGAGGGCCCCCCTAGAATGCCACTTCTGGGCACCCCTAGGGAGTCTGACATCAGGCTTGATTTTCCCTGGGAGGAATCTGCCTTTCTAATGGGCATTTGAGGGGAGGAGGAGGAGGACACCAGTTTCGCCACGCCGAATGATCGTGACATTTCCTGCTCCGCCTGTGCGGCATGAGACGGGAGTGAGGACGGGTGACTTGTGGATGATTCTGTGACCTGGCGACAGAGCCTGATTTCACTCTTCTCCTGACAGTTGCCCTGGGCCAAGCACCCTCCCTGTCTGTCACTTTCAGCTGGCCTGTTACCACATACAGTCTTTGGCACTGTTTCAGCAGAAATCTCCACAATTTTCAGCTGGTTTGTTCTTTCGAGGCGATCGCTGGCCACTATGCTGCCTCCTTTTTCGCCAGTTGGCCTGGGTTGGGCTGTGTCTGCTGCCGAGTCCATGTGGCTGGCCAGGTGCTGCTCACTCTGTCTCTTCCCTGCCACGGACACGCCGTTCCTAGATGCTGTGGAACTCACCGGCCCAGAGTCAGCACGGGGCGCCCTGCCCTCTGCTCCACACTTAGGAGATTTAGGGGTGGCTGGGCAACCTCTGTCAGGTTCAGAGAGGACAGCCATGTGGAACCTGCTCCACACGCCTTGCTCAGGAGGAGGCTTGGGAGAGGTCAGGGGCGACACGAACATCCTGATGCTCGTGTCAGACACTGAGGGTTTCAGGGACCCAGAGGTGGCAAGAGGTGGCTTGCTGTCCAGCACACACTGCGGGGACCTGGGGGCGGCTGTGGTGTTTCTGTCAGGGTCCTCGCGGTCGGCTGCATGGAGCCGCTGTGACACCACCTTAGAAAGTGTTTGGTGGGAGGTCTGGGGTGAGATCAAGGGTTTCCTGTGGTCCGTCCCCCCAGCCTTCACGGCGTTCGCAGCAGGGGCCTCGGAGCTGACTTTGGCCTTGCCCTTGAGGCTGAGCCTCTTCAGCTTCGGACCACACTTTGGCTTCTGACCGTTAGTCGGAAGCATTTCTGCCGGACTCTTCTTAGACAGGTCCTTATTTTCCAGATTGGTTTTCGGCTGAGGAGGGCTAGGAGGCACAGCAACGCCCTTTTTTTGGCTTGAACTCACTATCTGAATCTTGGAGTCGGGACTTCTGACAGCCATCAGAGGTTGTTCCTTCTCGGTTTTGCTCTTCAAATGTGTGCCTTGGTTATGTTTATTTATTTCTTTGAACCAGGCCATGATGGGCCTCCTACCCATCATCTTGGGTTTCTGTAGCAAGTCATCGAGGTCTTGACTTTCAGAGATGTGGAGGTTTTCCAAAGCAGATTCTCCATTCTTAGGGACATCCACACTGAAGGAGGACAGACTGGCAGCTGCATTAATGCTTGTTTCGTACTGATTCAGGGTTTCATCATCTAGCATGTCACGTGCCAAGCCGTTTACCATGTTGGGGGAGCTGAGAATGATGGGCGCACTGTGAAAATGCCTGGCTACTTTAGACAGCTGACTGTTTTCCATGGCTGAGCTAGCGCTGGTGACTTCCGTGGTTTCTTCTGCACACGAGGGCCTGTGGTTCTGTGAAGCGCTTATGTTCACATGAGTTTCACGCTCCTGAGAGCTCACTTCCAAGAGTGAAGATGGCTGGGAAGAGTTTGGGCCTGAAGTGTATGAGGCTGGCAAGCAGGCAGCCTTCTTACGGGGACTGGCCACTGACTCTCTCGGAGTGCTGTATTTTAATGATAGAACTTTGGCTGAGGCAGGACAGATGGCAGCCTGGGTGGGAAGATGAGCAGGACTCGAGGGTGGATTGGGGCAGCCATTTGTGGAACAAATTTCAATCTGTTCCTCTTCCGACTCCGAAGGATCTTCCTTGTGCAAAGACACACGGGAACGAGGAGGGGACCAGCCGTCCCTGGCGGAAGCTCGTGGGGCTTCGGTGAGTGACTCAGGGTCAGAAGAAGAATCCTCAGCATCGCCATACATGGATGACAGAGACGGCTCCGTGCTATCGCCCAGGCCTGATAGGGAGGTGCTGTCTTCATGAAAGCTGCTAAAATTTCTAGAGTAGTTGCTCAAAAAGTTTTTGTTCACAGTAAAATGTTTGTCGGGATTAACTGAATCTAAAACCGAAGGCTGGGAGGCCCACTGTGGCTGAGGGGGGGCACCAGCAGCCCAGGCCCTCCTTGGGGAGGAGGTCTGGCCCCCCGTGACTGGTTCGGCACGGCAGGAGCTCCCACCTCCAGCCCCGGCTGGTGGCCGGCCCTGAGCACTGCCCTCCTGACAGCCACTGTCCCCCGTCTGGGAAGATGGAGACCTCGCTGCAGAAACATCCAACTCCTTGATGAAGCTGTCAATGTCCGTCACAGGGCTCTCTCCACTCCCCGCCGGGCAACACTGCCCCGAGACACGGCCACATGCTGCTGTGGTGTTGTCAGTGGATGGCAGAAGGGAGAGGCTGGCCTGCGGTGCTTTTGAGGACACAGAATCTGCTCCCTCCAACAGGGAAGGCTCCTGGGAGCTTTCAGGTGCACGGGTTCCTGTCATTTCCAGAGCCTTACTGTGGTTACCCGGAGCTCCCTGTCTCTGCTCCTGGGATGTGAGGGGGTCTCCTGGCAGGACAGCCCCAGCTGCTGTCACTCCCTCTGCCCCAGGTCCCGCTCCCCTGAGGAAAGCCGCCCTCCTGGTATTGTGGGGTGTGCTGGTTTCCGATGCTGATCGAGTCTTGCTGCGGTCGGGGGGAGCCACTGCTTTCTCCCCCAGGGAGGGGCTGCCCTCATGGGGCAGCCTGACTGGAGACCTGGCCTTGTACTCGGCGACCCTGGGCGATGCAGACTGACTGGGATTCTCCGGCCGACTGACTCGCCCTGTGTCTACAGAGGTCTTGCTGGGGTCAGGATAAGCGGCCCCCTTCTTTCCTGGGGAAGAGATGAGGTCTGAGGAGCTGTCCAGTCCTATGTGGAGAATGGAAACAGAAGGTACATACTCAAGAGAGGTTGTAGGGGAGATAAAAGGGAAAATATGAGAAAGCAGCCTCTCAATTATTAAAAACTGGAAAATTTTAAACAATCCCAAATATTTTTTTCTTTTTCAGAAAGTCGGGCACGGTGGCTCACACCTGTAATCCCAGCACTTTGGGAGGCCGAGGCGGGTGGATCACCTAAAGTCAGGAGTTTGAGACCAGCCTGGCCAACATGGCGAAACCCCATCTCTACTAAAAACAAACAAACAAACAAACAAAACACACACACACACACAAAAATTAGCCGGGCATGGTGGTGGGCACCTATAATCCCAGCTACTTAGGAGGCTGAAGCAGGAGAATCGCTTGAACCCGGGAGGCGGAGGTTGCAGTGAGACGAGAACGTGCCATTGCCCTGCAGCCTGGGCAAAAAGAGCGAAACTCTGTCTCAAAAAAAAAAAAAAAAAAGGCATTCTGTGGCCTAAATGGAGGCCCTTCCTGTCTTTCTGCTTTTCTCTCTAAAATTATAGAGTACCCACATCTAACAAGTACCACCCTGCTTTAGACACTCCAAGAGAACTCAGACTAGCCGGCAGAAGAAACATTTGCATCTGCCCATTTTTCTCTCTTTTGGTATTTCTATGATGAAGGATGTTCCTACCACAAAGAAATGATACATTTGATGTGATGGATATGCTAATTACCCTGATTTAATCACTGCACACTTCGGTCTTTTTATGCCATTCACCCTCCGATGGCAAAGCCGCAGGCGTCAGGCTGTTGTTCTATTTGGTTCCCTACTTCTGCGTGGATGCAGCAGGGCCCTCATGGCCAGTCCCAGCATCTGGCCAGTTGTGTATGGGGTTGGCTAACACTGGGGGATGTGAATGATGTACTTCCGTGTAAAACAGTCTAAGTGCCAAACTCAGGAGGCTTCCTTTTTAGTGCAGGGGCTGAGGCTAACTGGGAAAACATACAGAATACGAAAGCTGGGATACAGGTGTACACCGAGCTCTGGCTGTCTTGACGAATTCAGAGGAGTGGGAGAGTGAGAAGCCAGATTATCCCGGGAAGTCTGGACAGAGGAAGTGGGGACTTGAGTGGGGCTGACAAGGGGAGTTTGGCCAGAGAGTGAGGAGGAGGAAGGTGAGGAAGACAATGGAAGAGTACCGTTAAAATGTCCATGCTACCCAAAGTCATCTATAGATTCAGTAACATTCCTACCAAAATTCCAATGATATTCTTTACAGAAATAGGGGGAAAAAAAAAAAACAGTTGTAAAATGTGCATGGAAGGAACCACAAAGGACTCGGAATAGCCAAGGCAGTTTGAGTTAAAAACAAAACACAACAAAAAAACAAACAAACAGACAAAACAGGGCTGCGCATGGTGGCTCACACCTATAATCCCAGCACTTTGGGAGGCCGAGGAGGGTGGATCCCCTGAGGTTAAGTGTTCGAGACCAGTCTGGCCAACATGGTGAAATTCCCGTCTCTACTAAAAATACAAAAATTAGCCAAGTGTGGTGGCATATGCCTGTAATCCTAGCTACTTGGAAGGCTGAGGCAGGAGAATCGCTTGAACCTGGGAGGCGGAGGTTGCAGTGAGCCAAGATTGTGCCATTGTACTCCAGCCTGAGCAACAGAGCAAGACTCCATCTCAGAAAAAAAAAAAAAATAAAAATAAGGTATTGCATTTATTGAAATAGCTAGAAGAGAGATTTTGGGATGTTCCTACCCCAAAGACATGATACATTTGATGTGATGGATACACTAATTACCCTGATTTAATCGTTGCACAATGTATACAGGTATTGAAGTATCACTTTGTGCTCCGTAAGTATGTACAATTATGTGCCAATTAAAAAAAAAAAAAAAAAAGGCAGCCGGGCGTGGTGGATCACGCCTGTAATCCCAGCACTTTGGGAGGCCAAGGCAGGCAGATCACTTGAGGTCAGGAGTTCGAGACCAGCTTGGCCAACATGGTGAAACCCTATCTCTACTAAAAATACAAAAATTAGCCAGGCGTGGTGGTGCGTACTTGTTATCTCAGCTACTTGGGAGGCTGAGGCACAAGGATCACTTGAACCTGGGAGGTAGAGGGCAGTGAGCTGAGACTGCGCTACTGCATTCAAGCCTGGGCAACAGAGCAAGACTCCAAAAAAAAAAAAAAAAAAAAAAAGGCAACAGAATGAAAGCAGAGAAGCAAGAAAAAGCCTAAAATCTTGGAGGTGGCAGGGCAAGGGGATGTGTGCCGGTGGACAGTGGGAAGCCATCTAGGAGGGGGGATCCAACAGCCACTCAGTCCTGAAAGTGCCTCTTTTTTTTTTTGAGACGGAGTCTCGCTCTGTCGCCCAGCCCAGGCTGGAGAGCAGTGGCGCGATCTCGGCTCACTGCAAGCTCCGCCTCCCGGGTTCACGCCATTCTCCTGCCTCAGCCTCCCGAGTAGCTGGGACTACAGGCGCCCACAACCGCGCCCGGCTAATTTTTTGTATTTTTAGTAGAGACGGGGTTTCACCGTGGTCTCGATCTCCTGACCTTGTGATCCGCCCGCCTCGGCCTCCCAAAGTGCTGGGATTACAGGCGTGAGCCACCGCGCCCGGCCCTGAAAGTGCCTCTTCGTGAGGCCCTGCATAGTCTTGGGCTAATCTTCCACCTCAGAAACACAGCATCTTGCAACAGGGAAAAAAAATCTGGCATCAAAAAGAACAAAGCTATTTTCTTAGGAACTATGGGTCTGAGGTTGGAGTGAAAAATGAAGTTCCATGAAAGCTCTTGGTTTGAGAAGTCAGTCAAATCAACTTTACCCCAAATATTATGTTCGTTCCACAGCTCACACATAAATCATCTTAATTGCACTTTTGTAACCTCCTGACACTGCTATGTGAATCATTAAGAACTAATTATTAGGACTCAGCATTGTGCTAAGAGGTTTTCCAATAATTAAGGAGTTAACACTGTCCTAAAAGTTTTGCGTATGTTTAATTTTTCCTCCTAACACTGAGGTATGTCCTGTGACCATCTGCATTGGAAGGATGAGGACAGAGAAACAGCGTGGTTAAGTGATGTTTCTGAGGTCACAGAGTTCACAGGTGGCAGAGCCAGCGGCTGCCCCAGGAAGCTGGCTCCATAGCCCATGCTACTGCCTAAACCCTGACCATGTGGCCTCTGCGTGGAGAGCCCTTGGCAATAACAAGGTTGGATCGTCGAGACCCCCATGGAGACCAGCTTTCCAGGCCCACTGTGGAAGGCCAGGAGTCTGCCAAGACTCAAAGCCACATGCTCTTTTCCTTCTCTGCTAAACCTTTTTTGAACTCCCCCTTAAACGTAACATTCCTGCTTCTGGTAACAGCAAATATGGGCGGTAGTGAGGGTGGTGGGGGGGAGTAGCAATGACACAAAAGGAGGGGATTTAAAGTCTGTTTTTAAATATCATATTCAGGCCATGGGTGGTGGTTCATGCCTGTCATCCCAGCACTTTGGGACGCTGAGGCAGGCAGATCACTTGAGGTCAGGAGTTCAAAACCAGCCTGGCCAACATGGTGAAATAGGCTGGAGTGCACTGGCTGGATCTCAGCTCACTGCAAGCTGCACCTCCCGGGTTCATTCCATTCTCCTGCCTCAGCCTCCCGAGTAGCTGGGACTACAGGTGCCTGCCACCTCGCCCAGCTAGTTTTTTGTATTTTTTAGTAGAGACAGGGTTTCACTGGATTAGCCACGATGGTCTCAATCTCTTGACCTCGTGATCCGCCCGCCTCGGCCTCCCAAAGTGCTGGGATTACAGGTGTGAGCCACCGCGCCCGGCCTTAATTTTTGTATTTTTAGTAGAGACGGGGTTTCACCATATTGGCCAGGCTGGTCTCGAACTCCTGATCTCGTGATCTGCCCACCTCGGCCTCAAAATACAAAAATTAGCTGGGTGTGGTGGCACACGTCGGTAATCCCAGCCGCTCAGGAGGCTGAGGCAGGAGAACTGCCTGAACCTGGGAGGCGGAGGTTGCAGTGAGCCGGGATTGAGCCACTGCCCTCCATCCAGCCTGAGTGACAGAGCGAGACTCCGTCTCAAAAATAAATAAATACATTTCATATTCGCTCACTGAATAAACCTGAACAGGTCATTCATGTTAGCAATTTGACTTTATTGCAAATTCTGTAACTTAAAAGGTCTTCATTTGAGGGAGATGAGATTACACTGAGACAGCCTTTGGTTGTCGCCTTTCAAGACCACCTTTCCTCTGGAAACCAATCATGGGAGGAAGGCTGACTCCATTACAGCACATCTGTGGGGTGGAGGGTCCAGCAGCCTCTCCAGATGACATCGGGTATGGAAGGGCCTGCAGGCTAGCAGTGCGGTTTCCTAGAGTAGGCTATGGGTGTGAGGACACCCGAGTTGTCAGTGCAAGGGACAGCCTGCTGGTCAGGCCCATGGGCTCAGGAGCAGTCTTACTGACGCCAGGAGGCTGCTCAAATATTATTTTCTGTGGATATATGAGGTTTAAAAAGGTTGTCAGGTACTGGTGACTACCACAGTGTTTTTTTTTTTTTTTTGCAAAAAGACAAAAAAAGCACAGGACTATACATTTATTCACACCCATATACACACAAGACTCAAACGATACAGACCAAAATATTAACAGAGGTTTTTTCCTTGGGCTTAGGTGATTTCTATGCTATCTTTCAAAACTTCCCTCTCAATTGTAATTTTTTAAGTTTCTAGAATAAACATGTATCCCGTTCATAACAGAGTTAAACATTTAGTGACAATCAAGGGGCCTGGATTCCCCACACTGCTTCAGCTTCTCACAACAGCTCTGACAGCTTTTCCAACAGCTACCTCCTCCTCTCGTTCCAGTTTCCAAGAGCCACCCTTTAACAGACAGAGTCAATTGCTGCCACAGAGCTAAATGGCTCTCAAAATCAGACCTCACCATCAACGCATCTTGGCCGGCCATTTGCTCCTGTGTTTCTAAAGTTTCTAAAACTTTCTTAAGAAAATCATGTGTGTAGATATACATACACACACATATATACACACACATGTATCTTATTGAATGTGTATTATATACTAGGCAGATAAATACATGCATGTTTCTCTTAGCAAAATCACATACACACACATAATATAACTTATTCAACATATTAGGTACTAGATTGTGTTTCAAATGCTATACATGAAAATGTCATTGATTCTTCCTCAAAACCCCATAAGGTGTGTAACTTAGGACAACAGTGACTAATCCAGGTCCCTTCCCTGGTCAAATGTTGGGGCTCAGATCTAAGCCCTGGCAGCCTGCGTATGCACCCGTGTGCTTAACCACCGTGCGGTGTACGGGTCATTTTGGAATATTAAGGAGGATTTTTTTTTTAATGATAAGGTATTCCTTCTTTGATCATTTATGTATTTTTGGATATTTCCGTTTAAAAAAAGATATGTTTTGGCTAGGCGCAGCGGCTTATGCCTGCAATCCCAGCACTTTGGGAGGCTGAGGCAGGCGGATCACTTGAGATCAGGAGTTCGAGACCAGCCTGGCCAACATAGTGAAACCCCGTCTCTACTAAAAACACAAAAATTGGCCGAGCGTGGTGGTGGGCGCCTGTAATCCAAGCTACTCAGGAGGCTGAGGCAGGAGAATCGCTTGAACCCCGGAGGCAGAGGTTGCAGTGAGCCGAGATCATGCCATTGTACTCCAGCCTGGGTGACACAGGGAGACTCTGTCTCAAAAAAACAAACAAACAAACAAAAAAAAACAGATGTTTTGAAGAACATCCTTCTTACATATTGGAAAGCAGCTAAGCTATTGTAGTAACACTGGAAGAAGAACTGCTACCAGCACTCGAGTACTCAGCAGGACCAACTGGTCACAGATACCCTTTTCATTGGGAAGGAGAGAGAAATATCTAACAAAAGGAGACAGAACCTCTAAAATCTTTTAGCGATCAGGTAATCGAATATTTCAGATACACCCCAAAAGCCCTCGAGGGTGCCAGTGTGTCATTGCAACTCCTGACAAGGACCCTAAAAGAATTAAATGGTAACTAATATATTATGTTTCGACATGTTAATTAAATACAGCACATATATTATTGCCTGTTAAATATAATCAGTTCCTGGTCTAGCATTCCTGGCTGCTCAGTGGGTGTAAGGGACACACAGCTGCACCTTTCTCAAGGTTCATTATCTGTGGGAAATCCAGAGGGCGAGGCAGAAAAGCATCCAAACACCTGCACCTGCCAGGGTCAGTACAGTCACAGAGGTGCACAGAGCTCCAGGGAGCCCGGGGCTGGGAGATGAAATTCTTCCTACGCTAACTATAACAGAAGAGCACTTGACACACAGACACCCACTTACTTAAGGTACAAACCGCAGTGTTTTTTTTTTTTTTTTAAGTTTTCGGATACATGTGCAGGATGTGCAGGTTTGTTACATAGGTAAATGTGTTGTTACATAGCAAACCATTGTGGTTTGCTGCACCTGTCAGCCCGTGGCCTAGGTATCAAGCCCCACATGCGTTAGGTATTGATCCTGATGCTTTCCCGCCCCCCACCACCCCATCCCCAACAGGCTCCAGTGTGTGTTGTTCCCCTCCCTGTGTCCATGTGCTCTCATTGTTCAGCTCCCACTTATAAGTAAGAATATGCGGTGTTTGGTTTTCTGTTTCTGTGTGTGTTTGCTGAGGATAATGGCTTCCAGCTCCATCCATGTCCCTGCAAAGGACATGATCTCATTGCTTTTTATGGCCGCCTACCTAGTATTCCGTGGTGTATATGTACCACATTTTCTATCACCGATGAAACCCTCAGTATTGACAAAAACTGGCCTACCTAGAGTAAGAAATTCCTCGGTGGCAGGAAAGCAAATGTTCTGCATGAAGTTGCAAGTAGGAAATGTTGGTTTAGTGAAAAAAAAAAAAAAACAGCCCTTTGCGAACCCTCTTCTATTCCAAAGCAAATCTGGATTCCAAGAAAACTTCCAGAGGACTATTATGTAGAACATGCACTCTTAAAATGTATGAAGATGCTGGCCTCAAATGAAGCCTTACTTTCAAAGGTGACATTGAAGGCTGCCTCAGTGTAACTTCATCTCCCTCAAATAGAACCCCCTCCTTTTTTTTTTTTAATGAGACAGAGTCTTGCTCTGTGGCCCAGGCTGGAGTGCAGTGGCACAATCTCGACTCACTGCAACTTCCACCTCCTAGGTTCACATCATTCTCCTGCCTCAGCCTTCCGAGTAGCTGGGACTACAGGCACCCACCACCATGCCCGGCTAACTTTTTTGTATCTTTAGTACAGATGGGGTTTCACCGTGTTAGCCAGGATGGTCTCCATCTCCTGACCTCATGATCCGCCCACCTCGGTCCCTCAAAGTGCTGGGATTACAGGTGTGAGCCAACGCGCCCGGCCAAATAGAACCCTTTTTAACACATTTTGCAGTAAAGTCAAATTGCTAACAAAAAAATGCCTGTGTTTGTTCAGCAAGTAAATGTGAACCCAAAAGACAAACCAG
The DNA here is from genome assembly GCF_037993035.2 of Macaca fascicularis. Lineage (NCBI taxonomy): Eukaryota > Metazoa > Chordata > Mammalia > Primates > Cercopithecidae > Macaca > Macaca fascicularis. The sequence goes on along the minus strand of NC_088380.1, from coordinate 32,688,727 downwards.
AAACCACAGTAACAGCCTCATCACTAACAAAGGAACCAAGAGCCTCGGATCGCAGAACAAAGACCTCAGGGGCCTGTATTTTTTTCTGTGAGTAGCCATCAGGGTATGGGGTAGATATTCTGAGGTTTTCCTTTTTTTTTCTTTTATTTTTTGAGATGGACTCTCATTCTTTTTGCCCAGGCTGGAGTACAGTGGCGCGATCTCGGCTCACTGCAACCTCCGCCTCCTGGGTTCAAATGATTCTCCTGCCTCAGCCTCCTGAGTAGCTGGGATCACAGGCGCCTGCCACCATGCCCAGCTAATTTTGTTTTGTATTTTTAGTAGAGACTGAGTTTCACCATGTTGGCCAGGCTGGTCTCGAACTCCTGACCTCAGGGATCCACCTGCCTCAGCCTCCCGAAGTGCTGGGATTACAGGTGTGAGCCACCGTGCCCGGCCCATATTTTTATTTTATAGGACAGCCCTAATAAGTAAGGCTATCTTTTTTCTGTCTACCACCGTAGTTTGCTAACCAATCAGAAGGCAGGTGCTGAGACAGTAACAACCAGCTGAAAGCTGCGGAGGACTGCCGGGACTCCCACAGAGCTCGACAAGTGGGATCACAGTTATCACCAGCCACTGAGAAGAGGGTCCCCTACCCACAGAGTGCAAGTTTAGAATCCAAATTTCCTTTCTCTCTTTTTTTTTTTTTTTTTTTTGAGATAGAGTCTCACTCTGTCCCCCAGGCTGGAGTGCAGTGCAATGGCACAATCTCAGCTCACTGCAACCTCTGCCTCCCAGGTTCAAGCAATTCTCGTGTCTCAGCCTCCTGAGTACCTGGGATTACAGGCGTGCACCACCACACCCACTAATTTTTTTATGTTTAGTAGAGGCAAGGTTTCACTATGTTGGCCAGGCTGGTCTTGAACTCCTGACCTCAAGTGATCCGCCCACCTTGGCATCCTAAAGTGCTGGGATTACAGGCATGAGCCACCGCACCCAGCCAGAATCCCAATTTTCAATAAAGGTCTCCACTAACAAGGAAGCAAAGTCGCTTAATTCAGCTTGATTTTAAAAAATCATGTTTTACAATATTATTTTGTGCAACTACTAGATGATGGATAGCCAAATTTTACACACACACAACCCCACACATACTTTTTTTTCCCCCAGAGATTGGGTCTAGATCTGTCACCCAGGCTGGAGTGTAGTGGCATGATCATAGCTCACTGCAGTCTCAAACTCCTAGGTTCAAGTAACCCTCCTGTCTTAGCCTCCAAGGACAGCCACAGGCCACCACACCTGACTAATTTCCTCCTTTTTTTTTTTTTTTTTTTGAGACAAGAGTTTTGCTGTGTAGCCCAGGCTAGAGTACAATGGCATGATCTTGGCTCACTGCAACCTCCACCTCCCAGGTTCAAGCAATTCTACTGCCTCAGTCTCCTGAGTAGTTGGGATTACAAGTGCCTGCCACCAAGCATGGCTAATGTTTTTGTCTTTTTAGTAGAGACAGGGTTTCCATGTTGGCCAGGCTGGTCTTGAACTCCTGACCTTGTGATCCACTTGCCTCAGCTTCCCAAAGTGCTGGGATTACAGGCATGAGCCACTGTGCCTGGCCCCTAAATAAATACTGAGATGATTTCTGCCTCCATGATGTTACTTAATCGCTCATCAACACTTATATGTGGTTTTTCAGTATCATTTCACTTGTCCTTTGTGGAGGTTTTTGTTGCCATTTCTCAGTGCATTTGATTTCACATAGGCAGAGTGCTGAGATTTTGATGGGTGGGAAGTCCTTTTGATTCATCTTATGTCTTGTTGGTGTCAGAAAAGGGTAAAAAGGGTCAATTCACTGAAATTGGATGTATTCAACATGGCATGAAAACGATGAGTTTAGGCACAATGATCTAGTAAAGGTGCTAAATGCAGGCAGTATTTAAATATTAATTTGTGTAAAAGATTTTTCTCCTAAAAATTATCTATGTATAATGCTTTATTATTATAATATTTTTTGATGGAGTATTGCTCTCGTCGCCTAGGATGGAGTGCAATGGTGCCATCTTAGCTCACTGCAACCTCCACCTACCCAGTTCAAGTGATTCTCTTGCCTCAGCCTCCCTAGTAGCTGGGATTACAGGTGCGCGCCACCATGCCCAGCTAATTTTTGTATTTTTAGTAGAGATGGGGTTTCGCCATGTTGGCCAGGCTAGTCTCAAACTCCTGACCTCAAGTGACCCGCCGCCTCGGCCTCCCAGAGTGCTGGGATTACAGGTGTGAGCCACCGCACCCGGTCTGTATAATGGTTTCATTAGGGTATCTCCCCACCCATCTTTAAGTTTAACAAATGGGAAAATAATCTTACCAGTCATGGGTTGTTGCCCCAGCTCTGGTGCAGCTTCGGGCAGGTTCTCTGTGAGATGGCTGGTATCCGGATGGGACAGAGCACTGGCTAGTTCACAGTTGGTAGGGACACAAGCATCTCCAGTGGTCAGCTTTCCCAGAGATTCCTGGCAAACAATGACAACCACAAGCCACTTGAAACAGCTTTCAGGCTTTCTGCACCGTGAGCTCATATACAGAGAGCAGAGCTAGTTTAGGAAAAGGCAAAGGGGCCCTGGACTAGGAGCCAGCAGATCCAGACTGTGGGTTTAAGGTCTGCTAGGAATTAAATGGTCTTATCATTCTTCCCCAAGCCTCCATTTTTTCAACTCTAAAATGGGGATAAAACATTCCCAGTCTTACGCATGGAGGTTAAAAGAAGACGGTTAAATGAGAACAATTATAAAAACAGCACATATAAGGCTAGACAGATGTAAGATATTATTATATTGCATAGAGATATCCAAGACTATAAAACAAACTCCTTAGTTTGGTAGTGAGGGAATGAATGAATCTGGATAAACAAAATTGACATTTCATATTTCAAGACTTCACTTTGGCTAAGTATCCATTACTTTCTCTTCCTTTCTTCTACCTAACATCTAATGCAATGAAATTCTAAAACTAACAGTTAAATCAGATTCATGTGAAACTTATCCATTGTGAGTCATAAAGTGGCCCAAAGGTGGCAGCAGAGCACAGAGGTGAAAGGGATAATGTGTCTTTCAGCAGCTTTGGTAAGAAATCATTTCACAAAACGTCAGTTACCAATGGAGGGAAACCTACATAGGGTTTAACTCAGTTCATTTTCTATGTATTAGTAACACAAATGTAACATAAAAACAGTAGAGGAGTTTCAGAACTAGACAGAGGTGGTGGGTCATATTGCATTGTGAATGTACTAAGTGCCACTGAATTGTGCATTTCAAAAGGGTTAATTTCATGTTATATGAATTTCACTTCAATTTAAATCAAGTAGTAAATAAAAACAGAATATAACTCATTTACCAAAAGAGGAAGGTTTTTTCTTCCAATATTTGAGGATATATACTTTATCGCAATTCATTCTATTTTCTTTCTCAGATATAAATAAAATCAAATTTTGTAACTAAAATTTTTATGAGAAAGATTAGTCTTGTGTACAAGTTTCAAATGCTGCTCAACAGTTCTGAGAGTATGAATTTAGAATTATAAAAGCTCTTATTTTAATAGATACAAATTATTATGAATAAACATCCTAATTTGCCTTTATACAGTTATCCAAAACTTGTGATTATTATTATTTTTTTTTTTTCTTGAGATGGAGTCTTGCTCTGTCGCCCAGGCTGGAGTGCAGTGGCACGATCTCAGCTCACTGCAACCTCCACCTCCCAGCTTCAAGCGATTCTCCTGCCTCAGACTCCCGAGTAGCTGGGATTACAGGTGCACACCACCACACCTGACTGATTTTTGTATTTTTAGTAGAGACGGTTTTGCCATGTTGGCCAGGCTGGTCTTGAATTCCTGACCTCAGGTGATCCACCCACCTCAGCATCCCAAAGTGCTGGGATTACAGGCGTGAGCCACTGTGCCCGGCCGATACTTTTTAAAAGAAGAAATTTACCCAATGGCCAAACTATATTTTAAAACACAGGTAGTGGTTGCAGGTAAAATATGATATTTGAGAAGGAAAAAAGATGTGCATTTCTATTAAAAATAAGGTTAAAAAAAGGCTTTTGCCTGGTATAGTTTTTATGACTTATCATTTTCCAGGTCTATTTACATATATGTTTATATAAACCGCTTGAAAACACATCTTTAATACTATGGCTTTATAAGTCATCTCAGGTTCTTTGTTCAGAGAGAGACCAAGAGAGGTTATTTATGTTAAGGAGAGTCTAAACAACATTGATTTCTTGTACTCTCTCCTTGATAAAGTAGAGATATATTGAAAATTTCAAAAAATGAACAATTTGATAATTCTAACATACTCGTAACCAAGTAGTAACGTAACCAACATTAACTTGCATTTAATGTGGTGCATTATACATTCCACTCAGCAAGGTTATGAGTGGCTATAATTATATATAACCAATGCAGCAATTTGGAAAAACATAAGGATCATTTATAACCTTATCAGCTGGAGGGAATCACTCTTAACATGTATTTGATGGTTCCTCCAGCTCTGTGAGATGACCAAGGCAGAAAGCACCAGCCCAGAGAACTAAGCTTAGAAATGTTCAGTAACTTGTCCAAGTTGTCACTCGACCAGTGCCAACTTGTCAGCGGTGGAGCCCATGCCAGGCCCAGGGTTTTACTTTCCCTGCGCCACACTGCCTTTCCATCATCGGCCACAGGCGCTGTGTACAGGTAAGACAGGGATGCTATAGTAACTTTGGGCCAAATGATCTCATGACTAACAACTGCTGATACATTCATAAACTCCCTTGGCCGGGCACGGTGGCTCAGGCTTGTAACCCCAGCACTTCAGGAGGCCGAGGCAGGTGGATCACCTGAGGCCAGGAGTTCGAGACCAGCCTGACCAATATGGTGAAACTCTGTCTCTACTAAAAAATACAAAAATTAGCCGGGTGTGGTGGTGTGCACCTATAGTCCCAGCTCCTCGAGAGGCTGAGACAGGAGAATCGCTTGAACCTGGGAGGCAGAGGTTGCAGTGAGCTGAGATTGCACCACTGTACTCCAGGCTGGGTGACAGAGCAAAACCCCATCTCCAAAAAAAAAAAGCTCCCAAGCAGTCCAGGTATTTAAGTGATTGACTCTGTTGAAAGAATTCTCCAGCCATCATCCGTTCCCACTGGCAGCTTCCCCATGCTTTACAACAGACTCCATCTTCACTCACACATATTCATGTACTTCCATTCCAAGTAACTAAGAGAAAGTCAGTTACCTTCTCCATAGCTCCACCTGGCCGAAAGCCAGTGACAGTCACTTTGACAGAAGTGGCCTGGACTCTCGAGTCCACATCGCATGGATCATTGGCTCTGCCAGTCAGGTTCACTGTCTCTGAGCCACTGGGCCTGGCCTCAGCCTCAGATCTCTTGCAGTGGGGGCTGACCCTGGCCACTGGTCTGTGCCTGGAGCCCAGGCCTGCATTCTTCTGCTGGGGGGACCCGGGGCTCCCAGTGTTCATCGGACTCTGGCTGTCTGTATGGACTGTGTATTCCAATTTGGGTGCAGAACTTGATCCTGTCAGTTCCTTCTTCCACCAGCTTCCAGGGCTCCCCTTGGGGGCCCTTGCAGAGGCCGTGAGGTTGGCTGCATGGGAAGGAGTGTCCACCATGCCCTCTGGGATACTCTCCTCTAAGTCCACTGAGCTGCCAAGAAGAGGCGCCGAAATGGCCTTGCTGACCAGTGTTTTCTGGGGTCGTCCCTCTTGGTTGTGGACGTCCATGCCCTTGGAAGAGGAAATTAAGACACACCTCGAGTTATCCTCTGCCAGAGGCCTGCTGGGAGCCGGGAGGGCCCCTGGGAGTGAAATGCAGTCCCCTTCTCCATCAAACTCTTCCTCATCACTGGCATCGTTGGCATCGTAGCAGCCTACCTTCCTCTGGCGGAGGAGAGGGTTACGGAGGGCCTGTGGGCTTCCGGGAAGACTGGTTTGTCTGGCAACTGTCACCTGCTTGTGGAAGAGCCCAGAGGCCCGCTGGCTCCCGAGAGTCACGAGGCTGTTGGCTCTGGCTTTTCCAGGCTCCTTGTGAGCTGGTGGAGGTGGGGACAGAAAAGTCAAGTGAACTTCTCGCTTGGCCCCGTCTTATCATCTGACCCCATCGTTACACATAAGCATGTCCACATTCACTGACACCAGACACACAACCTCAGCCACTGGACACAAGGCCTGGGCAACATGGCTTCCTGGAGGCTACACGGAGTGGACAGCGTGGCCCTCTTTCTCTTTTCCCTAGTGACCTACCCCCAACCCCTTTTCTTAAATCCCAGCCTCTGGATTAACTCAAACATGTGTGCTGTCGGAAGACAGAAACTTAGTTCTTTCACCCCCATGGTATCTAACACATTGTTAGGGTTTAACCTAAATGCTGCTGAGAATTCCTCCATAGGAGGATACCCGGGGAATGATGACATGTCCCACACACCTGGGCTGCCTTCTTGGCCCCTTGAGGTCCTTCCTTCATCTGCAGAAAGGGAGGCTTGATTGACAGGCACGGGAGCTTGCAGTGTGGTACAGCGAAGCCTGAACTATCCTATGTCTCAGAGATACTCTAGAACAATGCCAATCTGAATCTGCAATGATTTTTATATCTTGTTAAATGTAGTGAAAAACTACACGTTTGCACCTTGGAAGGTTTCTGTAAGAACAGAGCAAGCTCATCGACAGCTCTGAATGAGCCAGGGTGGTCGTCGCCTGCCTCTCCTAAAACAAGGGGATTTTCTTCTTCAGATGTTAGAAATGAAGAGGAAACCTCACCAGCAGGAAGAAGTCTGAGAAATCGGTATGGATCATATCAGATTATCATCTCATATTATCTTGAATAGATATACCAATGAGATTTAAAAAAAAAAAAACAAAACCTTTTGCTAATATGTCTCTTTTGAGTTCTTAATCTTTAATTTACAGCCTTCTACCAAGAATGGAAGCTAGGGCCTGGTGAGGGAAGGGACCTGGAATTTGGCTGAATTCCCTAAAATGTAAGGGCATCAGGTTGCCCACTCTGATTTGATGCCATAAAATTCAAGACTACATTATGTAAATGGCATTGGACGGACGTTTGGTTTAGCCACCACCCACCTGGCTATAGAATGTGCATCCAGCCTGTTTAGTGAGTAACTGAGTGGCCAGTCACTAACAGGGGCTGCATTTTCCAAGAGTAAACTCTCAGGGTACAGCATTGTCTAATGGCGCGATCTCAGCTAACTGTAACCTTGGCCTCCCAGGTTCAAATGATTCTCCCTCCTCAGCCTCCCGAGTAGCTAGGATTACAGGCACGTGCCACCAGGCCCAGCTAATTTTTGTATTTTTACTAGAGATGCGGTTTCACTATGTTGGCCAGACTGGTTTTGAACTCCTGACCTCAGGTGATCCCCTTGCCTCGGCCTCCCCAAGTGCTAGGATTACAGGTGTGAGCCACTGTGCCTGGCCTGGTCTCCAGCTCTTTTCTCATTTTACAGCACCAGGGTAGTTAAACCATTGTAGCCGCCAGCATAGAGGTGGAAACCAGTCACTGCAGACTGGAACGCAGAGCCCAGGCCCTCTGGGGCGTCCCTGCTTACTAGAGGTGCTAGGAGGCAGGCTGCCCTCCTCCGACGTGCTGCAGCCACTTCCTGGGTGATCCTCGTCCTCAGAACCGGCCACCATGAAGTCGGACAAGGGGCCAGGGACATCGTGGGCAAAGTACTGGGAGAGTTCAGATTCAGAAATAAGGGAGTCCTGTTGAAGAAGAAAACGTCCGATGACTAAGAAAATGCAGCAGAAGCAGATTTTCAAGGGTTATTACGTCCTATCTTTCCAAGAACACTTTGTTCTAATCCATGGTCACTTGAAATAGCTGTGATAGTAAACACTCACCTCCATTTACTTAGGATGGCTAAATGGACAACTAATGAATAAGAAGGTGACTGGTGCCAGACAATGTTTCTAGAGACTCTTTCTTTTTGGCTGAATTTTTGGCAATAATTGGAAAAGCCGCAGCAGCAGCACATCAGCCATCCCAGGAAAAACACTGGGGGGATGTGATGGGAAAGCCAAATGGGATTCAAGCCAACCAGTCTAGTCAAGTGGTAAGCAAAAACCAGGGGAGTCTGAATCCTGCACCCCGATGCACTGAGACTCAGCAAAAGCCTAGCTGAGGAACATCCCACGGCCTCCTTAAAGCCCCGACTCACGCTGCTTTATTATGGAGCAGTTTGAAAAGTTCTTTTGCAAACTGTAGTTCAGTTCTTTTATTTTGTTGCTCTATTCTTTTCCTGGATAAGTGTTTAACAAAAGAAACACACGTTTGCATCTATTCTCAAATGAGCATTGTTGTGTTTTCCTGTATAAAGTGGTAAAAATGACTCATGGGCAGAAACAGGGACTGGGCCCTCCAGCTTGACTTGCGGGCTCCAGGAATTGATTTGTAGTCCAGCTGAGGGAGGCACGTAGCAGTTCACCTTGACTCACCTTTTTTGCAAGAGAGGGACTCTTCAAGGGGGTACCTGTTGGAGGGAAAAGTCACCATATTGTCAAAACAATAAAGCTCAAGTCACAAGTAGGCTTACATCCTTAACTAGAAAAGGAGGTGGCAAACACAGTAAACCAAAGTCCCTTTGCTTGATGATGGGCTGCATGCACTGGGGTAGACGTGCATGCAGTCTGCCTGGGTACCTGATCCTCATCCCCATCCCATCTGCCATGATGCTTCAAGCCCTAACTCAGATGCTACTACCTGTATGATGATCCCAGTTAGAAGCAATTTCTTCTGAATTTCCTAAGTGTTTTATCCCACCCACACATCAACTTTCATATACATCATATAATGTATGAGTGGATGTGTCTTGTATCCCTCCTTAAATCTACAGAGCAGAAATGTTGACTGATCTGACCCCACGGAGATGGACATTTATTTATTTTGAGATGGAGTTGCACTCTTGCTGCCCAGGCTGGACTGCAATGGCATGATCTCGGCTCACTGCAACCTCCGCCTCCCGGGTTCAAGCAATTCTCCTGTCTCAGCCTCCTGAGTAGCTGGGATTACAGGCATGTGCCACCACACCTGGCTACTTTTGTATTTTTAGCAGAGATGGGGTTTCTCCATGTTGGTCAGGCTGGTCTCAAACTCCAGACCTCAGGTGATCCGCCCACCTTGGCCTCCCAAAGTGCGGCGATTATAGGCGTGAGCCATGGCGCCCGGCCAGAGCTGGACATTGTACTTCGTATCTACTAAGTGTTCGGTGATAATTGCTGAATGGATTGAAGGATGAATTAACAAATGAACACCCAAGAAACTCATGAAAGAATTGAGGAGAGACTGAGTATCTATTTTAGTTTTTTTTTTTTTTTTGAGACAGAGTCTTTCTCTGTCCCCCACAGGCTGGAGTGCAGTGGCGCGATCTCAGCTCACTGCAAGCTCCGCCTCCCGGGTTCACGCCATTCTCCTGCCTCAGCCTCCCCAGTAGCTGGGACTGCAGGCGCCCGCCACCTCGCCCAGCTAGTTTTTTGTATGTTTTAGTAGAGACGGGGTTTCACCATGTTAGCCAGGATGGTCTCGATCTCCTGACCTCATGATCCGCCCGCCTCGGCCTCCCAAAGTGCTGAGATTACAGGCTTGAGCCACCGTGCCCGGCCCTATTTTAGTTTTTAACTGCAGTGTGAAAAGGCTCAGGATTTAAACTATATGCCATGAAGCAAAAAGGACTTTGGGCATGAGGATTACGGCTTAATAAACTTTTATAAATGATCAAGTGGAAATGCTGGGATTATGAGAGCACAGCTCTTAGGCAGGTCGGGATGATAAACTGGTGGAATAAAGAGCCTAAGATGGCTGTGTCTACTTCAAATATATTAATTACGAATGTAAATAATCAGGGTATTTCATGATTGCCAAAAAACCCTACGCTTTCCTTTTCCTCTGACAACTAAAAACTTGTGGCTCAGTTCCTTTTCCTCCCAGGTAGCAATCTGAACATCAGTATAATCTCAAGCTCAGAAATGTGTGAAGAGTCCCTTTAGGCTTCTATGCTAAAGGAAACTTTACTTTTAAGACTTGATACAATGTTTCATACTTTAAATTCATATGAAATTCCTACTATCTCAAGCCTTCTCTGCCTGAATTTTTCCACTCAAGAGAGAAATCATGATTTTTGCTACCTCTATTACCCTTTTTCAGTGGAAACTTTTTAATTCTTGTAAAGAAATCTCAGGCTTTTTGGTAGATAATACTCTGCATCCACCAAACTACTGACATTCTGGTTATCACTTCCCTTTCATCTTTAGCATTTCAAATGAATCGAGCATAAATACATGAAATGCTTCTAACTTACCTTTGCAAATTATGTGAAAGCACTATAAGAAGCATGCATGATTAGATCTTTAATGAAGCACATTAAATAACTGCAGAAATCAAAAGTAGCAGCCAAGAGAAAGCATAGACTGTCTTTGACAGCTACTTTTGCCAAACCTGGTAATTACAAAAATCCAATAATCCTGCACTGGGGAGTGCCCCATGGGTGAACTTAATGAGAAACTCTTCTGAATGTTGAATGAAAATGTGTGATTACAGTACCTAAGCCAGGAGAGGAATTGGCCTCTTTGCTCTCCTGATAAGTGCTGCGTGCTATCACTTCATCCATTTCCTGCTCGGAAACCTGATTTTCAGCAGAAAGCAAAGATTAGATGGTTTTATTTATTTCTCCCAATACAAGTACCTAGGACCAGAGTCAGAGTCAAGTGCAGATAAAGAGGCAAACCACAGGACCAAGGATTATGACCATCCTCTGAAGTAGTAGTAACTCAGAGCTTGTAAGAAGTCCAGCAACACACACATAACAAGACTTTCAACTGGTGCCCAAGTTCATTAAGCAAAGCATTCAGTGCTATGATTACCAATAACACGGCTGAGATCTGCTTCTCTAGAAAACTCACTTCTAATTTTTTTTTTTTTTTTTTTTTGAGACAGACTCTGTCACCCAGGCTGAAATGCAGTGGCTTGATTTTGGCTTGCTGCAACCTCCAACTCCCAGGTTCAAGTGATTCTCCTGCCTCAGCCTCCCGAGTAGCTGGGACTACAGGCACGCACCACCATGCCCAGCTAATTTTTGTATTTTTAGTAGAGACAGGGTTTCACTGTATTGGTCAGGCTGGTCTTGAACTCCTGACTTTGTGGTCCACCCACCTCGGCCCCCCAAAGTGCTGGGATTACAAGTGTGAGCCACTGTGCCTGGCCTAATTCTTTTTAATTTTTAAACAATTTTAAACCCACATAAAGCAAGAGTAGTATACTTTTCACCTAGAATCACTAATTTTTAACATTTTGCCACATTTACATGCATGCCCTCCCTACATAAACACACACACACACACACACACACACACACACACACACACACACACACAGAATTACAGCTTTTTGCTAAACCATTTGCGAGTAAGCTGCAGACATCATGACCCTTTACCCGTAAATATTTCAGCATGGGTCTGTTAGAAACAAAGACATCCTTTTAAATAACCATAATACTATTATCAAATTCAGGAAATGCAACAATGATGACTGTGTAACATACATTTCATATTCCAGTCTGACTAAACACTGAATACTGACAGTACTTTTCTAATACTGTCCTTTGCAAGTACTACTCAAAGTGTGTCTGTAGTCTGGGACTAGCTCACAGAAAGTTTAATGCCAGCCTGTGATGAGATAAGAACTTAACTCCAGAATGCAAATTAGCATACAGCTTCATCAACATCATCATGCTAAGGAAAAAATGTCAGCTGAACTATGCAACAGTGTGCACGGTGACATAATGTTTACATTTTGGTGCAAGTACATCTTGCTATGGACCTGTAGCAGGCTGTCATGGGTCAATTTCTTTGCATAGTGATGTTTTATAAAAAAATTGTTTTTGGCAATCCAGGATCTAGTTGTTGTATGTCTTTAGTCTCCTTTAATCTGAAACAGCCCCTGGATCTTCCTTGGTCTTTCATGGCACTGATATCTTGGAAGAAACCAGACCAATCCAAACCTTCAATTAAGATCTGTCTGATAGTTTCCTCATGCTTAGATTCAGATTATGCATTTTTTTTTTTTTTTTAGCAGAAAAAGTACAAAAATGATTTCCTTCTCAGTGTATTCAGAGGCACTAAGGGTCAATGTGTCTTATAATCGGTGATAACTTTGATCTCTTGATTAGGGATGGAATTTGCCAGATTTCTCCACTGGAATTTTTTTCAGTCATTAATGAGTAATCTGTGAAGAAATAGTTTGAGACTACATAAATATCCCACTCTTCAATATATTTTTACTCTATGGTTTTAGCATCGACTATTATTGCTTAAATCAATTATGACTATGAAGCTTTCAAAACAGTGCTTCTATAAGTTTTCCATTCCTTCTGTATTTATTAGTATCATGGCAGATTCACGGATGTTTTTCTCAGTTGTTATCCATAACTGTCATTATTCATGGGAGGATTTTTTTTAAAAGCCTGACATATAATGAAATATATTGATTAAAATAATAAGAAAATGTAGAGTTTCTTTTTTAAAGGTAGAGTATTTAAAACTTAGAATGGTAATGTTATGTACTAAAATAATATTTGGCATAAGCAATGTTTGGATAAGCATAACAATTTGTCTTAATAAATATTTCTATATAGAATTCAGCATATATTTTATCATAACAGTTAAATTATACTGACATTGTGGCCTTTATGTAATGTTTTATGGTAGGCTTCACAGGAAATAAAATATGTACACATACATGCACTCAGGCATACATACTTAAACACACATCCCCCTCAACACAGTACAGAATAATTTTATATAAATGAGTCAGGGAAAATATCAGCTTAAAGAGTGGTTGCTATTTTTCTTAATGCTAGACTTTTAATATTTGCAATTTATTTTTTTTGAATAGGAGAAAAATGGACTTCTATTACTTTCTTCCACTTAATGTAAGCTAGAAGCTGCTCTCCCAGCTAGTCTAAATCTCGGCCTGACTAGACCTGGAAGGCTTAAATAACCCAACTGGGCAGCCACCGCTCCAGACATTATGAGAAACAGAAGAAAAGAAAACCTTGTGGTATTTATCTTGGAATAACAAGAAAACTAAGCAAGCACATACATTCAGTATCAAAATGTACTACTGGCATGAAATGCTGGGCTAAGTGGTACAAAAATACATTCAACATAAAATGGAATCTTAACCAAAAGATAAATACAGCATGAGGTTACAACTAAGAACACCAAGTTTACCTAGGAAGAAACGTGAAATCCAATCAAATAAACACCGGCATTTGGTTTTGCTGGACATATCTCCAACACTATCACAGACGACCATATTACTGTGGCTAGAAACATGGATGAACCTGCATGGTCAATGGCATGGCGGCCACAGTCCACCAGGATTATGATGCTTTGCACTGAAATGCCATTTGGATGTTTGATTGTATTGGCAAAATAGGCAGGGGTTTTGGGGCCGAGATGAACTGGACCTCTGAACAAATCGTGACCCATGTTATGCTGCGATTTTGAAGTCAGACATGCCTTGAAGCCAATGACTACAAACCACTGAAAACTCAGTTTTCTGTAACATTGCTGATGGATGTATTAGGGCAGCCACAGGTTATTGGACTGCTTCCCGAGGTGAAAGGAGGTGATGTGGGTGGTAGAATCCAATTGGAGATTCTGGGGGAAGGAGCTGAGAACTACTTTAGATGGAACCATCAGGCAAAGAGAGTCAGCAGTGAAACAAAAGAGAACAGCAGTGAAACAAAAGAGAACAGATTTTAAGTGAAGGTGTCAGAACCACAGAATAGAAAGGAGAAAAATGGGAAGTGATAAGGAGGAAAAAACATAAAAAGGTGGAAGCAGGACTTGGTTGGTTTGATTGGATTGACTGATTGACTTGAGAGAGAGCCTTGCTCTGTTGCCCAGGCTGCAGTGCGGTGGCATGATCTTAGCTTACTGCACCCTCCACCTCCCAGATTCAAGTGATTCTCCTGCCTCAGCCTCCCAAGTAGCTGGGATTACAGGCACATGCCACCCGGCAATTTTTTGTATCTTTAGTAGAGATGAGGTTTCATCATGTTGGTCTGGGTGGTCTCAAACTCCTGACCTCAAATGATCCACCTGCCTTGTCCTCCCAAAGTGTTGGGATTACACACGTGAGCTACTGCGCTCAGCTGGGACAGACGGATGGGCAGACGGACGGATGTATGTATGTATGTATGTATGTATGTATGTATGTATGTATTTATTTATTTAGACGAAGTCTCGCTCTTGTCCCCCAGGCTGGAGTGCGATGGCGCGATCTCGGCTCACCGCAACCTCCGCCTCCCGGGTTCAAGCAATTCTCCTGCCTCGGCCTCCCGAGTAGCTGGGATTACAGGCGCCTGCCACCAAGCCCAGCTACTTTTTATATTTTTAGTAGAGATGGGCTTTTACCCATGTTGGCCAGACTGATCTATAACTCCTGACCGCAGGTGATCCACCTGCCTCGGCCTCCCAAAGTGCTGGGATTACAGGCGTGAGCCACCGTGCCTGGCCTGGTTTTATATTATTTATTCAAAAAACTTTGTCTGCAAGACCTTTCTGAGGATGCATATAGGGAACACTATCTGAAGAAAAGCAGAGTTGCCTGTGCATTAATCTAAGGGCAATTTTGTCCCAGCGCTGTTGTTGACATCACATCCCCAGATCAAGAAACAGAACCATAGCATGATAGCACTAATTTGTGCTGGGGAGGACCAGGTCCACAAATGAACATCATTAAGTGTCTAAATTGATGCCACCAAGAAATCTCGGATATGGCACATAGAGGGACCCAAAACGGCTCTTGGCATATACTTCTTACTCTTAAAGTGGTGTACCAGTCCATCAAGCACAGTAGCCTGGGAACATTAGGATGTAATTAAGCAACACTACAAGGAATACCAAGGTATGCCCATATGACAGGCATGGGTAAGAAGTAATGTGTTTTTTTTTTTTTGGAGACAAAGTCTCACTCTGTTGCCCAGGCTGGAGTGCAGTGGCACAGTCTTGCCTCACTGTAACCTCCACCTCGCAGGTACAAGTGATTCTCCTTCCTCAGCATTGGAGTAGCTGGGATTACAGGAATGCACCACCACACTGGCTAATTTTTGTATTATTGGTAAAGACAGGGTTTCCCCATGTTGGCCAGGCTGGTCTCGAACTCCTGACCTCAAGTGATCCACCCACCTCGGCCTCCTAAAGTGCTGGGATTACAGGCATGAGCCACTGCATCCGGCCAAGAGGTAATGTTCTTAATGAACACTTTGATTTTATTTTTTTACTTTTTTGAGACAAAGTCTTGCTCTGTTACCCAGGCTGGTGTATAGTGGTGCGATCCTGGCTCACTGCAACCTGTACCTCCTGGGTTCAAGTGATTCTCATGCCACAGCCTCCTGGGTACCTGGGATTATAGGCAGCCACCAATACACCAGGCTAATTTTTGTATTTTCAGTAGAGACATGGTTTTGCCATGTTGGCCAGGCTGGTCTCAAACCCCCAACCTCAAGTGATTCGCCCACCTTGGCCTCCCAAAGTGCTAGGACTACAGATGTGAGCCACCACACCTGCCCTTAGTGAACATTTTGAGTTGCTGAAAGGAAAAGCTAAATTTTGTTAAATACAACTTAATCACAACATTAGAGATAAGCTAATTTAAAAAGACTTTTACAACAATTACTCAAAAGAATAAAAAATAGTGTTAAAAGTGGATTGAGGCTGGGCGTGGTGGCTCATGCCTGTAATCCCAGCACTCTGGGAGGCCAAGGCGGGTGGATCACTTGAGGTTAGGAGTTTGAGACCAGCCTAGCCAACATGGTGAAACCTCATCTTTACTAAAATTACAAAAGATTAGTTGAGTGTGGCAGCGCCCCGCCTATAATCCCAGGTACTTGGGAGGCTGAGGCAGGAGAATCACTTGAACCCGGGAGGCGGAGGTTGCTGTGAGCCGAGATTGCACCACTGCGCTCCAGCCTGGGCAACCGAGAGAGACCCTGTCTTAAAAAAAAAAAAAAAGAAAAAGTGATTTGAGTTGGTTCCTTCTTTTCCTGTGCACATCAAAAAACAAACAAAAAAAATTGGTCGAGTTGAACTTGCTGAAGTGTCCTATGGTTAGCTTCAAAAAGTTAAAGGCAACTGTACAAGTATAGAAGAGATATAACAAGATAACAGCCAAGTCCAACAATGTAGGGACTATGATTATCTGCAAGTTCCATATGGGTCAAGAGTGTGACACTGATGCTGAGAAAAAAATTAGTGGGCTCTTAGGCCTTAACTATAGAAGTATTCTGCCCAGGTCAAGGTTGGCTTAGACAGAAGAGGAGCCACTCTTTAAATTTGGTCTTGTCTTTCATCAGTCTAACAACAGTAACGTCCTCACACTCTAACAAAACGCTTAACATTCTTGGGGTCATGAATGACTGAGAATTTGATAGAAGCTATTGATTCCGTCCACAATTGCAAATATATTCCCAAATTTGTGTAGTTCGTAATGTCCTGGTAAAGGTCCCGTGAACTTCAGGTTCAGAGCAGGCTGCAAATTTCTTGAGATACATTCTAATTCATTGTGCAGCCCTGACATGTTGACAGTGCCTGGCACCCAGTGGAACCTCAATACATGTTTAGGTAATGAATTTGATTTAGGATGAGAATAGATGATCTGAATCGCCCTGGCTGGAGGGAGACAGGGAAGGATAGTCCCTCTGTTGATGCCTGGCAGCCTGCCTGCCTGCTTCACAACCTCCACATCCATCCCAATTCACCCCCAGGGCCTCCTTGGCACCTCCGCCTCCTGATCAGTACCAGGTTCACATGGGCTGGTGGTACCCAGGCTAAGCAGCTAACATTAGACTTAAAGGATCTTCCCTCTTTCCTTCCAAGTAAAACTTGTAAGTAAGGAAAAGTCATTTAATAACTCATTCTCAGGCTGGGCGTGGTGGCTCACACCTGTAATCCCATCATCCAGAGGGAGGACCACTTGCGGTCAGGAGTTTGAGACCAGCCTGGCCAACATGGTGAAACCCCGTCTCTACTAGAAATGCAAAAACTAGCTGGGCATCATGGTGCACACCTGTAATCCCAGCTACTTGGAAGGCTGAGGCAGGAGAATCACTTGAACCCAGGAGACAGAGGTTGCAATGAGCCGAGATCACACCCCTGCACTTCAGCCTGGGCTACAGAGCGAGACTCCGTCTCAAATAATAAAAATAATAATTAATAATAATGATATTATTATTATTTCATTCTTAACAGAAAACAATATGGGTATCTTTACAATGATAAAATGTAAGGAGCTGCAGTGATATGCTATGTCCTGTTGGCTCAAGGCCCCATGTGGTTCCTCTTATCTCCTATGGAGCCATCTGTATTAGATAAACCAAAGAACTCCCACTTTCAGAATGTGTCTTTAGCAGAGCAAGTAAAACCAGTACTAGAAAATGTGAATGTACGTTAAATGTCATGGTCAGGAGAATTTCAATACATATTTATGCTGTTTAGGTAGATTCTAGAACAACTGTGTGAGCAGTTAATGAAAAGGATCCTGGCATGAATTTAAAAATTTAGTCGGCCGGGCGCGGTGGCTCACGCCTGTAATCCCAGCACTTTGGAAGGCCGAGGCGGGCGGATCACAAGGTCAGCAGATCGAGACCATGGTGAAACCCCGTCTCTACTAAAAATAGAAAAAATTAGCCGGGCGCAGTGGCGGGCGCCTGTAGTCCCAGCTACTCGGGAGGCTGAGGCCGGAGAATGGCGTGAACCCGGGAGGCGGAACTTGCAGTGAGCCGAGATTGCGCCACTGCACTCCAGCCTGGGTGACAGAGCGAGACTCCGTCTCAAAAAAAAAAAAAAAAAAAAAAAATTTAGTCTTGGCCAGGCACGGTGGCTTGCGCCTATAATCCCCACACTTTGGGGGGCCGAGGTGGGCGGATACCTTGAGCTCAGGAGTTTGAGACCAGCCCTGGGCAACACGGTGAAACCCTGTCTCTACCAAAAATATAAAAAGTAGCCAGGTGTGTTGGCACGTACCCATGGTCCCAGCTACTCTGGAGGCTGAGGTGGGAGGATTGCTGGAACCCAGGAAGTCAAGGTGCAGTAAGCCATGATTGTGCCACTGCACTCCAGCCTGGGTGACAGAGTGAGACCCTGTCCCCCCAAAAAAAAAAAAAAAAAAAAAAAATTTAGTCCTGAGGACTTGGTCTATCAGAAAAATAGTATCCTTCATAATTTTGAATAAACTTAACAAATAACTTTTCCATTGTAGTTTATTTGAAATGCTGGGCTTTATTTTTTCCCCAACTTCGATGGAAGCAAAAATCTACAAAGTAACATTTGCAAATAAGCAATTGGTCTGCAAAGCCAGATTTCATCTTATTTTCATTTATTTAAATTTCAAGATAATCATTTGATAAGATAAACAGGTATTTTTCTTTTAACTCAAAAGTTAAAAGAACATTAAGAAGGAAACATTCCTCCACAAATCTGAAGACATTTGTCCTTTAAAAGTATTTAACATGGGGCATGTTGGCTCACACCTTTAATCCCAGCATTTTGGATTTCGAAGTGGATGGACTGCTTGAGCCTAGGAGTTTGAGAACAGCCTGGGCAACACAGCAACACCCCAGCTCTATTTAAAAAAATTTTTAAAAAGTAAACTGAAAAACTTTGTACTCTAGAAATTCTATAGAAATGCAGAAACAGTTTAAATGAATTAAGTACATTATCCAAGTTTAAGTTAAATTCTAAATAGTTATCTTTCCAACTATTATGAACAATTTATTTTTATACTAGTGTTGACACTTTCTCATTTCTTTGTATTTTTTATTTAAAAAAAATAGAGACGAAGTCTCACTACGTTGCCCAGGCTGGTCTCGAACTTCTGAGCTCAAGTGATCCTCCTGCTTTGGCCTCCCAAAGTGGTAGGAATACCAGTGTGACCCACCACGCCTGGCCCTCATTTCTTAATTGAAGAAAGTTTAAAATTCACTGAAATTGTTTTAAAAATAAATTAATTGGCCGAGAACGGTGGCTCATGCCTGTCACGCCTGTAATCCCAGCACTTTGGGAGGCTGAGGTTGGTGGATCACGAGGTCAGGAGATCGAGACCATCCTGGCTAATACGGTGAAACCCCGTCTCTACTAAAAATACAAAAAATTAGCCGGACATGGTGGCGGGCACCTGTAGTCCCAGCTTCTCGGGAGGCTGAGGCAGGAGAATGGCGGGAACCTGGAAGGCGGAGCTTGCAGTGAGCAGAGATCCGGCCACTGCACTCCAGCCTGGGTGACAGAGCGAGACTCGTCTCAAAAAAATAAATAAATAAGAAATAAAATGAAAATAAATTAATTATTCAACATTAAACTTAAAGATGAGAGAATTTCCAACATATGGCCAAACAAAAGATGTGGTAAGAAAAGCCTTCTTATCTTGAAACTGACAGGGTCACAGAGATCGTCCAGTTCAAGGCTCAGCAGATTCTCTTGTTGCAAAAACACAAAGAGGTTAAGTATCTCACCAGAGCTCAAAAAGCCAGTACTCTGAACTCAGCATTCTTACCTCCCACCAGACAAGTTTCAGATTTACCAGATAACATAGTCAAAATGTTCTAGCAAAAGACTGCGAAGACAAAGTGCGGATTAAAGATGCATTTCCCACAGGCACCAGCCGCAGGTTGCCTGCCTATCCTCAGCTGGGAAAACCATCTCACCAAGGAGTATACGATATCCTATGAAGGTGTACCATCCTCCCACGTTCAGAACAGGGTGAACCACCTCACCTTTGGATTAGGGTGCCGGCCGATGACAAGGCGAACGGGTCCTGGAGGGCATTTGCTCAAGATGGCGTGGACTTTGCTTAAAGCGGCATGGCGGACATTGACAGAGTTCACTTCCAGGATTTGATCCCCGCGGCTAGGGAGGGCAACAGAATGCACACTCTGTGTTAGCAGCCAGCTTCTTAAAAGCTAAAATAGCTTTACTTCTGGGAGAGGTTTATCATATGAAATACTTTCTGCCTACTTTAAAGAATCACATGATGTCTTTTCCCGTTGGCATACATGTAAAAATACAACACATTCATAAAAACACATTCGATTTTAAGTGGGCAAAGGTCATAATGCATATTTACTGGCATTTTCAGAAATAGCAAAGTCAAATGAAATTAAGGACAATGATGAAACCTACCATTTTTTGAGCATATACTATACGCCAGGCACTATACGAAGCATGCTGTATTACAAAGCTTTGAGTAAGTAAAGTTATTCCCATTATGCAGATAGGAATACAGGCTCAGAGGGGTCACACACTGTTGAACTAACTCGGGTCTCTCTGACTTTCAACCATCACATGACAGAGCCCCTCGACCACCAGCAGTTCTCTCTTCCTACCATCTTGAAATGATTATTATAATATAACTTAAGGAGGAAATAGCTGAGGCTCAAAGGTTACCCAAGAATTTGTAAAAACGTTTCAAATTTGAACAAATGAGAAACTGGGGACAAGTTGCCCATTTTGACTGGAAATTACAGGGAGAGAAGTCAGTAAGAGAGAACAAAGACTCTTTATATGGGATTTGAAGAGTGGTCATTTGGCAGGCTCCAGACATATGGAATCATTCAAGAAAGAAACATCATCTTGGGATGTCATTAAAGGATTTTTTTCCTTGGGTTCTAAAAGTATATTTTCTTTAATGTACTTTGGATGATTTGCTAAATTTTTTTTCATATGGAAATTTACTCTAATGATTAAGTAAAAACATAATATAAGCTATTACCAGGGCCCCAAAATGGCAACCTCAATGAATGCCATTTGGACAATCCCTTAACCACTAAAGGACTTGGAAGTTTACATGGGAGAAAGATGATACTGTTAGCACAGGGTGCTTTGTGCAATACACGTACATTCTTGTGACGTTTAGGTGGGCACTGACTCACTGCAATTACTATATAATAGAACACCTAGATATTTCTTGTGTAAACGGAACGCCCATGTTACAACTCTCAACTATCTGGATTAAGAAATCAGATACTCAGTGATTTCAGAAAGTAGGCACCTAGACATGGCCATTCAACAAGGAAGGAAAATGATAGGAAAAGTTTAAGAGAACACTTAATAAGAAATGCCTCCCGTCCAAGGGCACAATTTCAGGACTTTTTGGCATCAAGTGATTCTGAACCATTTGAGCAGTTCCAGTATTTCATATTAATTCTACATATGTGAATATAAAATGAAAGAAAATACTGAGCTAATCATAGATATCTGTATAGAGTTGTATCTTGTCAAGTTTCTGAAACTGGACTTCTGAGACCAAATAGAACAAATCAAGTAGGGAAGCCAAGATCTAGAGTTCTCAAATTCAACCAAATTTCATTTATATTAATATTTACATTTTTGGAGATGCTATTAATTGTAGTCTTGGCTATATTCTTGGAAAGAATTCAAAGCTTCAACATCCCTCAAAGGAAAGTAATACAGCAAATATCACACATATGTATTTCATATTTATGAACACTCCAGAACCTTACACTATCAGGCAAACAACAAACCTCAGGTTGCTCTCCATCTTGGCCACTGATCCTGGAGCAAGGCTGTGAATGTAGATCCCAGGAGGACTGTTTTCCAGAGCCAAGCAGCAGGCACCAATGCCTAATCCAACTCTTGGCTCTGTGAGAGGCACCATTTAAAGAAAATAAAAACAAAAATTACACAATCACTAGAAAAAAAGGGTAACCGATTTGAAACAGAATTAATATCTATTCAGACTAATAACCATTTATTTCTGGTCCAGACTCAGAATGTAATTCTGCTTTTCCTTGTCATCACCGGCACTGCTGTTAATAGAATGAGCCCATGGCTAACCTGGGAGCTAGCTACGGACTGATGGACTAAATTATCCAACAGTCAACTCTGCTCAGTCTAATGAACCTCCTCACATCTGTTTTTAGAAAGAGGCAGGCTATAAGTAACATTTGTATTCTGGGTACACAAACTCAAGCTTTCTTTTGCTTTTCTTTTTAACAACTAATCTCTTGGTTGTTTAATCTTCCATCATGTTTCTGGAGTAGGTGGGGAGGAAAAAGAAACAGCGATGAAAAGAAGTAAGATTTGGTGATCATGGAATTCTAGTTACTAGTGTTAAGTGTATACTTTACTATAATCTTTTGTTCTTTAAATTTTTATATTAGCCCTAGACTTAAGCTCATCAGTGATTTTTTTTTTTTTTCTTTTTTGAGATGGAGTTTTGCTCTTGTGTTCAGGTTAGAGTGCAGTGGTGCAATCTCAGCTCACTGCAACCTCTGCCTCCCGGGTTCAAGAGATTCTCCTGCCTCAGCCTCCCAAGTACTGGGACTACAGGCACCGGCCACCACGCCCAGATAATTTTTTTATTTTTAGTAGAAACGGGGTTTTGCCATGTTGGGGAGGCTAGTCTCAAACTCCTAACCTCAGGTGATCGACCTGCCTCGGCTTCCCAAAGTGCTAGGATTACAGGCGTGAGCCACTGTGCCTGGCCAGTGAAATTTTTTTTTTTTTTTTAAACTCAAGCCTCTGACACACAGTGATTCATGGGGAGAGCTTAGAGAGCTCCATGCTACTGGTAACTTCCCTTCACTTTGACTAAAGTGACTAACATCCCTCTACCTGACCTCACTGTGCATGTAGAGACCACCTTTTGTTGACAGAAGATTGTCCCTAGAACAATGAGGAAAAATTAAGCTAACAGATTCCAAAATGTTATTCAAGAAATGTGACAAGGGTAAGGAATAGCTGCTATCACCTTTGTTGAGTGTTACTTCCATGACGATCCTGTCCTTGGGCCCTGGGGTCTTCCGACCCAGGGATGAAGTACTGCCTTCATCGGAGCCTCCCGCCGAGGCTCCCCCACTGGTATTGAAGCTCGGGGAGGCGGATCTGCTCATGTGTGTGGGTGTCGAGCAGGGTGTGAGGCTGGGGCTCACCAACTTTGTGCGTACCGTTAAGACAAATAATCCACTCCGGATTTGCTGAGAAAACGAGGAAAGGTGGGCTGAAACATTTGGACTGTCCTCATATCAAAGGGTTAAAAAAAAAAAAAATCTCACCAAACCCAAGCCAGAAGGAAATAAAGGAAGGAAAATAGGATAAAGGAGATCAATAAGAATGTTGTTACCTTAAAGGTATGAATCGCTTCTTGAAACGTCAAGCCCTTTATTGGTATTCCATTTACATCTAGGATTTCATCCCCTAGTGATCAAATGTGAGAATTACATTAACATTAACCTTTAATTTCCTGGAATTTAACTGCGCAGTCAGAACTATTATGGGATACCATATGGTCCCTGATTTACTACCATATAAAATGACTTTTATTGTTTAGCTTAGCTCCCAGGAATGTCACAAAATGGGACAATTAATGACAATATTCTTTTGCAGTAATTCTGTATTTCAATCTTCAATTAAAATAACTACGGGAAGCATGAAAATATTTTTTTAGCCATTGCCAAGTTTGACAACAGATGTCCTATGTTTAGAAATCAAACTGCAGAAATCTAGTTCAAAGGTGTTCCTCATAGTCATTATTTAAAAACTTAAATCCACTGGCAATGAGGCATGAACATATAGAACATTTGAGAAGCCACTCCTATATTTGTAGAAAGACAAGTTCCCCGAGCCTAGAGAATCAGCATGGTGTATGGAAAATGGCTTTAATGATAACAAAAAACTTGCTAAGATATTACTGAGGAATGGCAGCCCAGAAATAGTCTTTTTTTAATTAAAAAAAAAAGTTTTTGAAATAGAGTATTGCTTTGGCTCAGTCACCCAGGCTGGAGTATGGTGGCGTAATCTCAGCTCACTACAACCTCTGCCTCCCAGGTTCAAACTATTCTCATGCCTCAGCCTCCTGAATAGCTGGGAATACAGGTGCACGCAACCATACATGGCTAATTTTTTTTTGTATTTTTAGTAGAGACAGGGTTTTACCATGTTGGCCAGGCTGGTCTTGAACTCCTGGATCTGCCCGCCTTGGCTTCCCAAAGTACGGGGATTACAGGTGTGAGCCACCCTCCCGGCCCAGAAATAGTCTCATTGATGCAGTTCCAGGTTCTCGTCAGTAAGCTGGCACGTTACTATAAGCTTCTATCTCAGAGATGACTGCGGGGTCATGTTAATTTGCCAGACATGTGCAGGAACATGCTCGCCCACAGCCCCCTGCCCCAGCTCTCCTATTATTTTCAACTCTAAGAAGGCATAGTCAGGTCATTTTTCAAGCTGTTGACAGTGTCTGCTAGGAATATAAAAGAACTTGGACATCCTGTTGACTTATCAGAGCTTGTTTCTGGTTTGCACTCTTGTGACATGGCCTGTTTTTTTGGAATAACAGCTCATCAAAAACACTACAAAGACGCCCCAGAGAGAACAGATGAACTTTGCACAGCGTTGCTGTAGAGAAGAGGGACACTGTACGCCTATAAGAAAGTGCAAAGCAGCATAAGAACACACATTGTCACCTCTCGCAGACAGCCAATCCCAGGAGCACACTGTGTGCACGATTCAAGGAATCCTGGAGATGAGTTACAAAAATGTAGCTGTGCCCCATGCATTTGTTATGTGGCTTCCCCTTAAAGCAATTACAGAAGCTATAAAATAAGTGAAGTAATCTCTGTTTAAAAAATCACCTGGCATAACCAATTACTCAATTAGGCGAGGAGGTGGATGTTTTTAGGTTGTTTCCATAGGGGAAAAGGAGCAAATATTAAAATGATTACTCGCACTCTTAAAATGTATGCAAGGTTTTTTTAAAGACATGTCACTCAACAGGTTAAAATCCATTCCGATGACTTACATTTCTTGTAAATGAACACATATGAAAAAGCAGTATTTAGGAGAATCAAGTGCTATTAACCTTTCTTAACTATTGATTTTTTTTCCCCCGTTTTGCTCCATTTTACCAGCCTTGCAGGATGAATTTCAATTAAGTGAACACATGGCACATCCATTATAAAAACGCTCTGCTAGAATTTTATATTGTTCTAAAACTCAACACAAACACCACCTGGGAGTTAAGCCTTCCTCTAAGAGAGAGAAATAAATATTCCGCCGTGGGAGAATTAAACCTGGTCACGTCTTATTGTTAGCATACAGGAGTCAATGGTTGCTCTGCCTAAAAAATAGGAGATTCCAATTCACTCTTATCGGTTCCAAAAAAAAGAACCAGTGTAACACAAAAGCACCTAAAGTTTAGGTCAATTGAACTGAAGAGTCACAGCATTTTTGAAGATAATTAAAAATATTCTACTTTAATTATTTCATGAAGGAAGTATAATAATAAGTGAGAGGAAAAAAATCAGGATTCATGCTCTGGTGAAAGACACTTAAAATATGTGCAGGCTAGGTGCTATAGCGTAGGCCTGTAATCCTAGCACTTTGGGAGGCAGAGGTGGGACAATCACTTGAGGCCAGGAGTTCGAGATCAGCCTGGGTAACATAGTGAGACCCCATCTCTTAAAAAAAAAATTAGCTGGGCATGGTGGTGCACAACTGTGGTCTGGGCTACTTGAGAGACTTAGGCAGGAGGATCCCTTGTGCCCAGGAGTTTGAGGCTGCAGTGAACTATGATCACACCACTGTACTCCAGCCTGGATGACAGAGCAAGACTCTGCCTCTTAAAGTACAATAAAATAAATATATATATACCTGTGTGTGTGTGTTCAGAACTTTTGTGCAATTCTACTTTATAAAAAGTATATAATCTTAATCCAGATAAATATTTCATAGAAAATATAAAGATATGTATATCTATTCTAGATATTCTATCAAAAGCAGCTACTGCGTCTGTACAGAAAGGAAACTTTGGCCTATTTACATTTTATTTTCTCAAGTAAGGTGGGAAAGTGAGTTGAACTTGGGATCACAAAGCTGGGTTTAAATTTCACTTCCGCTGTTTACTAAGGATGGGACAAGTTTCTAGTCATATAACATTTCTGAGTGTCACTTCTCTGTTTCTAAGATGGTCACTCCAAAATGCCAATTTGACAGGTTTGTAAGGCAGTCAGCGAAATAATTAAATATGTGGCATTGCTTTGTGTTTATAGCACTATAAAATGACATATTTAAACATTTAAAAAATTATTTGCAAGGTAAGACTTGGCACCTCAATATTACTTTAATTTGCATTCAGAAGCACTTGTCTAGTATATTCACGTGTGGCAAAATGGTAGGTGCTATTGAGAATTAAAAGATGTTCATTTAGGGCCAGACACAGTGGCTCATGCCTGTAATCCTAGCACTTTGTGAGGCTGAGGTGGGCGGATCACTTGAGTCCAGGTGTTTGAGACCAGCCTGGGCAACATGGCGAAACCTCATCTCTACAAAAATTAGCCGGGCATGATGGTGTGCGCATATTGTCCCAGCTACTCGTGAAGCTGAGGTGGGAGGATCACCTGAGCGCAGGGGGTTGTGGCTGCAGTGAGCCATGATCATGTTACCGCACTCCAGCCTGGGTGACAGATTGAGACCCTGTCTCATTTAAAAAAAAGGTTTTTTTTGGTTTTGTTTTGTTTAAAAAGATGTTCATTTAGGAACCAGACTCTGTGGTGGTTGATTTCTGTAGCAAGATATTAAATATCCACTAAGGACCAGGCACTCTGCTTCTACACCACCCCTGAGGTAAGAATTGATTCCAAACTCTCAAAATTTTCAAGGAAAGGAATGTGATTAGACCAAGTGGACAAGATAGACACTAAAGACCCCAACAAAAATAGTAAGCCACTTTGCACATATTATGTCATGTAATCCTGACAACCACTCTTCAAGCAGGCGTTAATATTCCAAGTTTACAACTAGGGAAAGTGAAGCTCAGGTTCTACTGACTGTGCCAGGCAGATTCTGCCCAGGTCTACTGGGTACTGTGGCATTCACTCACATCTTGTGAAGAGGCAGATTCTCATGGGATCAAAGTCACTGTCACTGAGGATACAAGAGGCTTTTCTCCTACCTTCTTTAAGTCTTCCATCCTCTGCAGCTGATCCATTTGGGAAGATGGTCTTGACAAAAATCCCCATCTGTCCACGAATGCAGTCTCGACCTCCAGCAATACTAAAGCCAAGGCCCTAGATCCGAAGCAGATGAGAGTCCAGGTTGACAGTGTAGTATTTAACTGAGGGCATCTTTCCCATTGTAGTATTTAACTGAAGGCATCTGTCCCATTGTAGTATTTAACTGAAGTGGCCTCCCCAACCAGGCCTGGAGTTAAACTGAAGCAACTAGCTGCAAACTCAAGTTTGTGTTCTCTTCCTTATTCCCCTCCTCAGATCTATTACGTTGTACTAGCCATGCATTACATTAAGGGAAAAAGTTTTAGGCAGAAACATAGCAAATTGCCAATATTTGACAATCTCTGACCTCCACAAATGGCAATTTCATATGGTTCTACTAAACAGCTCGTAAGAGTCATTTCCCACTATATGCAGGCTCCACGTTTGTTTTCTTTTGTCCTTCCATTTTGTGTAATATCAAAATGAATATTTTGATTTTTGTGTAATGTGAAGTTATTCATATCATTTTCTTTATGATAATGGCAATGCCATGAAATTCACTGAAAAGGATAACCAAGGGTATTCCCTGAAGCTGCAGGCTCTGCTTTTCTTTCACTGGAGATAAAAGTTGAGGGTCATTCACTGCTAGATTCTGGCCCTAGCAGCCAAGTGCTGGTGACTCCTCACATCGTAGGAGTGAAGAGGGCATGGTCATCTCACATTGAGACCTACAGCACAGAATGCCAGGGAATCCACTTGAATCCATACAGAGGCCACTTTATCTGTCCTTCTTTATACCTGTTACTTTTCATTTCATGCAAAGACAAATAAAATAAAAAGTAACCATTTAAAGAATATGTGTGACTGGGTGCAGTGGTTCATGCCTATAATCTCAGTGCTTTGGGAAGCCAAGGTGGGAGCACTGCTTGAGCCCAGGAGTTTAAGGCTGCAGTGAGCCGTGATTGCGCCACTGCACTCCAGCCTGGGCAACAGAGCAAGACCCTGTTTCTAAAAACAAAAACACAAAAACAAATAAAATAAAACAAAAAAAGGTGTGCTAACATTCACCCAGAAGGCAGAGCAGTCTGCAGAAAAGAGCTCACCTTGCCTTTTTCTTTGTACAGCCCGATGATTGAGATGACGGATGGCCGAATGAGCCTCCAAGGAGATTCCACCTGAGTCGTGCTTAACGAGCGGGTAGACTTCTTCACAATGTGGTATTCCTAAAAGTCAGCACACGGCAAGGTCAGGTATTACTCTCATCTGTTCTATTGTGGTATCTGGCAGAAAGATACACTTCAGACTTTGAAAATCTTACATGTCTTCAGTACTAGACATTTCTCTCTGGTTCAGTGACTTAAAAAAGGTTCCTATAAATACTATCGCAGGTGCTGGGCACCATTGCTCACGCCTGTAATCCCAGCACTTTGGGAGGCCAAGGCAGGCGGGTCACCTGAGGTCAGGAGTTTGAGACCAGCCTAGCCAACACGGTGAAACCCCGTCTCTAATAAAAATACAAAAATTAGCTGGGTGTGGTGGTGGGAGCCTGTAGTGCCAGCTACTCGGGAGGCTGAGGCAGGAGAATCGCTTGAACCTGGGAGGTGGAGGTTGTAGTGAGTGGAGACTGTGCCACTGCACTCCAGCCTGGGTGACAGAGTAAGACTCCGTCTCAAAAAAACCATCAGAGAAATAGGTCCTACTACAATACACTGCCATGGCTTCTTCCCCCACATAAAGAACTGCTTGGGGACCTCAAGCACCTTGTGTTGCTCTTTCCTCGACCACATTCCACAGATTCTACATCTGGAATGGAGTCAGGAACCAGAAACAAGAGGCCTCAGTGATACGGGATGACCACCTGTGGTCGGGCTTTCCCTTGGTAGTCACCCCTGCCTCCATCCCAAGTTCACAATCATGGTTAGAAAGTATCTTGCCATTTTAAGCTTAATTCGCTCGATCAAAAACTCAGCGTGCCCTTGTTTCTTATAAAATCCGAACCACAAACCCAGACAACTGTTATTCCACATAAAACATCCCACTGAGAGACGGCAGCAGCTTCAGTTCTCGTCTCTCACATTTGGAAAATAAAGTGTTTTCCCATCATGAGCCACACTTTGCCTTCCTGACACGCAGCAGCTCCAATCTCACCCCGTTTTTGTGTCCATCACCCATAACATACATGCGTGCGAGCAGGCTGCGCTCCTTAGAACATAAACAACAGATCAAGTGACTCTATCACCAAAGCACTTCTGTAATCTTGCTCCTTGCTATTCTTCTTAGAATAATAAACTTCTTCACTGATGCAGATATTCTACCTAAGCCAAAAAAATCACTTCATGTTTAATATGAGAAAAGAGTCATCGTGAAACAGTTTTATCCTGGGTCTCTGTGGATACTACATTCAAGCATAAAAATTACATGTCCCCAGTGATATGTTTGTATTTTTGGCAGCTTAGAACAATTATGTTTTTTGCAGTTTTACAAAATATCTGCCAACAATGTTGGCCTCCCAGACTTTCAATCATTAAAAAAAATGATGTGGGCTTGGCAAGGTTACTACCCTTTTAATGAAACCACTGCAGAGATGGCCAGACATAGTCTGGGTTTTTCAGTCCTTGAATACAGAGATTTATGTGTGAATTCCTAAGCGAACGATTTCTCTGGTCACCAATCTTCAGCAGTACTTCACTCCATCTCTCTTTTGGGAACCAGAAGGAATCAAAGGCCTGTAGGCTTCACCAGTCTCTCAGAGAGTTTCCAGGATCTCCTTGAACTTTCTAGACCTGTGCTGTCTAATATGGTAGCCACTTGCCACTTGTAGGTATCTATATTTAAATTAAAATTATTTAAAATTAAAAGTACACTCCCTACTAGCCACTTTTCACGTGCTTAGTAGACAAATACAGCTACCATATTGGACCGTACAAATAAAACACATCTCCATCGCTGCTGAAAGTTTTACTGGAGAGGTCTAATCTAGCTAATATTTTTTTATGTGTTTTATTTATTTATTTAAGACAGGGTCTCTCACTCTATCACCCAGGCTGGAATGCAGTGGCATGATCACAGCTCACTGCAGCCTTGACCTCCTGGGCTCAAGCAATCTTCCTGCCTCAGCCTCCCAAGTAACTGGGAACACAGGTATGCACCACCATGCCCAGCTAATTAAAAAAAAATTTGTTTTTTGTAAAGATAAGGTCTTGCCATGTTACCCAGGCTGGTCTCAAACTTGGGCTCAGGCAATTCTCCCACCTTGGCCTCCCAAAGTGCTGGGATTACGGGCATGAGCCCGGTTCTAGATAATACTTTATAGTGGAGGGAGACAGACCAAGAAATAAGAAAGATGAATCCTGGGAGAAAAATAAAAGGGCAGAAAAGAAAAAGAGGAGACAAGAGAAAGGAGAGTTTTCTTGAAAAGAGAGGGAAAAACTCTCCTTTCAAACTTTCTACCCTGGCCTGGGCTTCCTGATCCCTGGAAGTGTGGTTAGAGATGGATGTTTCTGGGCTACAAATGCCGTCGGGTTTCCTCAGCAGGTCAGTTAAGAAATTACCTCAACGCTCCATCTGTGGTCATGATGGCAGTAAACCCTCCCTCATCTTTCACACAGCCTGACAAGGCCGGGTGCAGTGGCTCATGCCTGTAATCCCAACACTTTGGGAGGCTGAGGCAGTTGGATCCCTTGAGGTCAGGAGTTTGAAACCAGCCTGGCCAACATGGTGAAACCCCGTCTCTACTAAAAATACAAAAATTAGCCGGGCGTAGTGGCAGGTGTCTGTAATCCCAGCTACTTGGGAGGCTGAAGCAGGAGAATCGCTTGATCCTGAGAGGCGGAGGTTGCAGTGAGCTGAGATTGCACCACTGAACTCTAGCCTGGGCAACAGAGTGAGACTCAGTCTCAAAAAATAAAAATAAAACAACTGACAGTTAGGCAATCTTCCAATGTTCTGATCTCCCCTGACTCTGTGGGTCCAACAGGACGATTCTGAGCATGTCGCAGTCCTGGGCCTGGACAAGTTTGACTGGTCTCATGCCAGTTTCTTCTCTGCTCTTACTCAGTGCCCCAATGCCCCTCAAGTTGCCTTTGGGTGAATTCAACCCAAAATGGGCTGATCAGCCACTGTCCCTGAAACATGGGCACTTGTTATTCTCCTGGTCAGATAAAGGGCATCGGAACCAACAGAAATACTTTATCCTGACACATAATTGACCCAATTCAAGCACCTTTAAAGCTTTACAGAGGTTCTGGCCTATCACCTTGGGCAAAATATTTAATCCCTTTGAGATTCAGTTGCTCCATCTGTAAAAGGGTCATAACACACCAAAAGTGCAGGCCTGCCTCAGATGCCCTGACCCAGGTCCTTTAGAACTCCACCCTCTACAGCTTTCCAAGCACGAGTGGATGTCGCCGCTGCCACACCCATCCTCTATCTCTGCTTCATCGTAGGGCTTAGGACAAGCTGCTAATGGTTCCTCTTGAGCCCCTTGGTTAGTGGTGCCAGGACTCGAAGAATACCCCACAGGTTTCTCACGTACTGCGCCTGCCTTAGCCTTGGTTAGGAGACCACCTGCCCAGTTTCTACCAGGTTGAGGATGCCGAGATAAAGGAGTGGCCCTCATGCAGGGCTGTGGAGTCCAGAGCTCCGATGGGAGCAGGTTCTGGAACATTAACTTGAGCAGCTAGTACAGCCCCCTCTACAGCCCCCCATGACCTTGGCTGCTTGAGTCATTACTGTGTAACAGGTAGGACTCCAGGTGAGCCATGGATGCATGTGCAGGCACACACGCACACTCCCTCTCTCATACATGTGCCCACACCCACCCGCACAGTTGGTACACTGACACAGGCCGCTCCTATTAATCAAGCAATGCTGGTTCACCACAGACTGTGAGACGCCATCGTCTCCTGGCAATTGGAAGCACCTCTCGGTTCCAAAACACACAATAGGAAGGAGATGAAGATTTTGAGATCCAATAAGGGATTTTTCCCCCACTATTTTCAAATATTAGGCCGACTTCTTCGTAGCCTCTCTGGGTAGACCTCACTTTGTCTACTGTCTCTTTCTATCCCATTTCTCTAGCCCCAGACAATCCTGGCCTGCGTGGATGGGCAGTTCTTCTTAACTTGGAAGCCCTTATGGTCTTTGAAAGATCTGCAGCCCTGGTCGGACCTGCGAGGCACTAGAAGAGTCCAGCAGCTGTGGGAGGGAGTGTTTCCGGCCATCTCGGGAGACCTCCAACATTCGGATCCGGGGGTCCCCATTCCGCACCATCAGCTCGTTATATTCTTCAACTGACTCGAGGCGGTGTACACCCCCTTGAGAAAAAAGAGGAGAAAACATGGTTTGATATGGGTCAAAAAGAATCATAAGCACATCCAGAGGCACAGACTCGTATTTACACCCACCTTCATGGTTTTGAGAAGGCCTACCTTCCAATACACTCAAAGCACAGAGCCTGGCCCATCCTAACAGCAACCTTTGCATAAGCAAGTTACGTGCTGAAGCCACTAGTGTCAGGCTATGAAAAAACTGCCAGTTTTTGAAATGACTAGATTGGATGAGGGGCAATGTAAATGTTTGTTCCAAATAAGATGTAGCTCTGGTGGATAAGGGAATAGTGAGAAGGCTCTTAGTAGATGATTTCCTGATGATGGAGGAATATCATTTTGTGATTGGTATAGTTTCATTGTTGGTGCAGATGCTTTTTTTCCCAAGTATAGGCATGACTTTTAAAATAAACTTTTAATTAAAGTATAACAACTTATAGAAATGTGTACAAATCATAAGTGTACAGTTCAATGAAATTTCATATACCCATAACCAAAACCTAGATCAAGCAGCAGAATATTAACCAGGACCTCAAAAGCATCCTTTGTGCTACAAACCATCCTTCACCCAAGGGTAACCATTATACTGGCTTTTAACATTACAGATTACTTTTATCTGTTTTTTAATTTTACGTCAGTGAACACACACAATACATACTTTTTGTCTGGCTCCTGTTCGTAGCATTTGTTCATGAGAGTCAGCCACGCTGTTGCATGCCAATAGCTTGTTCATCCCCATTCTGTAGGCTATTCCGTTGTCTAAACACATTGTCTAAACATACCACAATTTACTTATCCATTCTATTATTGGTGGACATTTGGCTTGTCTCCAGTTTTAGATCCAGAACAAGGGTCAGCAAAGATTTTTGGCAAAATTTTTTGGTATGTTCACTTTTTTTGGTAAAGAGTTGGCAAGCTTTTTGCCACATTTTAGGCTTTGTGGGCCACAAATGGTCTTTGTTGCATATTATTTTTCTTCTTCTTCTTTTTCTTAATAACCTACTAAAAACGTAGAAAGCATTTCTAGCTTGTGAGCCCTACAAATAGAGCTGTGGACTATAGCTTGCTGACCCTTGATCTAGAATATCTCGTTAATAAATATTCTCTCACACGACAGTAGATGTCACCTAGGAGTGGAGTCTCTGGGCTACACTGTTTCAGCAGCATGGGGAAGTTCTAGAATCTCCACATCTTTGTCACACTGGACAATGTCAGTCTTTAATTTTGGCCATTCTGGAATATATGATGGTACTCATTTGTGTTTTTTAAATTGCATTTCACTGATGACTAACGAGATCAAGATTCTTTTCATACATTCATTGGCTGTGTTCCTTTTGTAAAGTTTTAAAGCGCCTGAACAAGTCTTTTGCCCATTTTAAAATTGGATGTCTTTTTTATTGATCTATAGATATTTTTATTTATTTATTGGTGTTTTCTTTTTATTTTTTGAGATGGAGTCTCACTCTGTTGCCCAGGCTGGAGTGCAGTGGTCCAATCTGCTCAATGCAACCTCCACCTTCCAGGTTCAAGCGATTCTCCTGCCTCAGTTTCCCAAGTAGCTGGGATTACAGGTGTGCGCCACCACAGCTGGCTAATTTTTGTATTTTTAGTAGAGATGGGATTTCACCATGTTGGCCAGGCTGGTTGTGAACTCCTAACTTCAGGTGATCTACCTGCCGCGGCCTCCCAAAATGCTGGTATTACAGGCGTGAGCTACTGTGCCTGGCCCATTTTTTTTTTTTTTTTTTTTTTTTTTTTTTTTTTTTGAGACGGAGTCTCGGAGTCTCGCTCTGTCGCCCAGGCTGGAGTGCAGTGGCGCGATCTCGGCTCACTGCAAGCTCCGCCTCCCGGGTTCACGCCATTCTCCTGCCCATTTTTAAAGTAACTTGAATAAGGGTCTTTTGTGGGATCTATGGATTGTAAATATCTTCCCCGTGTCTACGCTTTGCCTTTTCACTGTCTCAACGTATACTCTGAAAAAACAGCTCACCATTTTAATGTAGTACAGTATGTCTTTTTAAAAACTTTGTGGTTTGTAATTTTGTGTTCTTGTAAAGATACTTCTATAGTAACAATTTAGGCTGGGCCTGGTGGCTCATGCCTGTAATCCCAGCACTTTGAGAGGCTGAGGCGGGCGGATTGCCTGAGCTCAGGAGTTCGAGACTACCCCAGGCAACAAAGTGAAACCCTATCTCTACTAAAATACAAAAAATTAGCCTGGCGTGGTGGCGCGCACCTGTAGTCCCAGCTACTCAGGAGGCTGAGGCCAGAGAACTGTTTGAACCCAGGAGGTTGAGGTTGCAGTGAGATGAGATTGTACCACTGCACTTCAGCCTGGGTTACACAGTGAGAGACTGTCTCAAAAACAAAAACAAAAACTTCTATAGTAACAATTTTAAAGACTTTATCAATACCTAGTCTATATTACATTATTTTAAAATACAAAAATTTAAGGGACTTTAATCTTAAATGATGTATCAATTACATATGAATATAACTATAATCATATTACAATGTTTATATGATATAATACATATCTGTATGCATGTGTACATGTGTATACATATGTGTTTGTGTGTATATACAGATTCTTCATATATCAAATTCATCACCTAGACTAGGTAATGTTTCCTCTGATTACCTAAAATTTCAATTTACCTAAATACTTCTCTGAAAGTTTTGCACTGAATAAAACAAGATTATTGTTTTAAAAAATATTGATGAGTTATTACAAGTGATAGAAAGTTGGAAGAAAGCTGATACAGTCATATGACAACGAATGCCATTAAAGGTTTGTTGTTTTTAAAAGTTAAATATTTATTTTGTGATACATGTTTCCAAACATATGAAACTGCTTTGCAATCAAGACAAATTTTGTTTTTAAAAAGATCACAGGCCAGGCACGGTGGCTCACGCCTGTAATCCTAGCACTTTGGGAGGCCGAGGTGGGCGGATCACGAGGTCAAGAGATCGAGACCATTCTGGCCAACGTGGTGAAACCCTGTCTCTACTAAAAATACAAAAAAAATAGCTGGGCGTGGTGGCGTGCGCCTGTAGTCCCAGCTACTCAGGAGGCTGAGGCATGAGAATCGCTTGAATCCGGGAGGGGGAGGTTGCAGTGAGCTGAGATCGTGCCACTGCACTCCAGCCTGGGCAACAGAGCAAGACTCCATCTTTTTTGAGATGGAAAGAAAGATCACAAATCTAAGATCTTGCCATAGATAAACTGAAAGCACCAAAATTAAAAGGAAACTCTGCTGACAAGAAAGGGATATGAAGTAAGGAAAACCCAGGTTAGAATATCAGAAAAATGTTCCATGAAATAAGAGACGACGTTGCTTTAGTTATTTTGCAGCCAGTCTGGGCAAAACCTGAGTGGAAAGAGTTGGAAACTCTACAGAAGCTCTTTAATAATTCATGACTTAATACTAACTCAGAACCAGATTCATCTCTCTTGGCATGCTTACTCATCTGAAAAAGATGTATTAGTAGAAAATGCCTTTTGAGCTGACAGGGGAGGCACTTGTCATCAACAGAAAAAAAACCACATACAGTAGCATCTATAGATAATATGCTGATATGTGGATACCAGAGTGATTCATTTTAAGAAAACATGAAATATCCAAGTTTACAGGACAAATTAAGAGCTCATCACATTAAAAATCTGCATGTCAATATCTTTAGAATGAACATATTTTACAGCACTGAATCAAAGCCCAATTCCTTAAGCCTCTTTAATGTGTCTCTAAATTACTTTTACAGACTTATCTTCCACTATCCACTCTAAGAGTTTGCTGATCTATCCTGACGGTTGTCGAAGGAGATCCGTCCTCTTCTTTCTAAAACTGTGGAGCATATAAATATTACGTGAAGTTTTACCCACTTTCCCTGCACCATCATCATCTCCCACCCAAAAATTCTGCTGTCCATTTCCCTAATGACTCTGACAAACTCTCTTGGATTGAAGCATTGTGACTGTCAGATTCTCTTGGCTTTTTCAAGTGGCTGGGGAGGAAAGACAGCTGCCAAAAACTTACTGAATTAATTTTTTTCCCCAGTATCCCTAAACATCTCTCATTCATTTTGTCCCAAGTCTAGACCGCTGTCCCCGCTTCCAGTCTACCAAATTCCCCCAGCATACTGCCCCTCCTTTATCTTGCATCCTTGAGACCCAGACAAACCTACGCACTCCCTGGACCTCTCACGTGTGCCTCGTGGTGCTCATCACTGTGTGTACGTGTGTGCTGCCTTGCACTGGGACTGTAAGTTCTTTAGAAGGCCTTCTGCGTTTTTTTTTTTTTTTTTTTTGAGACAGAGTTTTGCTCTTGCTGCCCAGGCTGGTGTGCAGTGGCACAATATCAGCTCACTGAAACCTCTGCTTCCTGGTTTCAAGCGATTTTCCTGCCTCAGCCTCCTGAGTAGCTGGGATTACAGGTGTCCGCCACCACGCCCAGCTAATATTTGTATTTTTAATAGAGATGGGGTTTCATCATGTTGGCCAGGCTGGTCTCGAACTCCTGACCTTAGGTGATCCTCCCACCTCAGTCTCCCAAAGTGCTGGGATTACAGGAGTGAGCCACCATGCCCAGCCTAGAAGGCCTTCCTGTCTGAACCCATTCACACCCATTCTTCCTCTCTTGAGACGGAAGGAGAACAATAAGAATGAAAATGAAAATGACAACGAACATCATAATAATGATGAGAGTGGTTAGGTCGTGCGGGTGGCTCACATCTGATATCCCAGCACTTTGGGAGGCCAAGGCAGGTGGATCACTTGAGGTAAGGAGTTTGAGACCAGCCTGGCCAGCACGGTAAAACCCCATCTCTACTAAAAATACAAAATTAGCCAGGCATGGTGGCATGTGCCTGTAGTCACAGCTACTTGAGAGGCTGAGGCACGAGAATCACTTGCACCTGGGAGGCAGAGGTTGCGGTGAGCTGAGATCACACCACCACACTCCAGTCTGGGTGACAAGACAAAATTCCATCTCAAAAAAGAAAAAAAAAAAGAAAAGAAAAAGAAAATGACAGTGGTAATAATAGTGGCAGCCACCTTGTGGCGAGGGCTTTTTGCTGCCACACCATGGAGTGGCAGTGCCATACACATTCTTCCAAAGCAACCTTTCAACAAGGCACAGCACCTAGAACGCACTCATGTTTATTGGCAAAATAAATATATAACATAACCCTCATTTTATGGATAAAGAAACTGAGATTTAAGAAAGTCACCTGACCAAGGTCATGTAACCAGAGGTGGTGGATGTGGGAACTGACCTAGCTCTGCTGGATTCATGCATGTGCTTCCTCCTCCATGCTACGTTTCCTTATTGTGGCCTTGAATGTCTGGGAAGGATACAGGAGGAGAAGGTGGCATCCATTTGTGGCAAACAGTGGCCAGCCCTGGAATAACTACTCAGCCAAATATGCCACTTGTTCTGAATTAAGTAGTACGAGCAGACTCAGAGCATCACATATCTGGGAGGCCCTCCAGCTCCCCCTCCCCGTATCTGTATCGATAAAGCCCCAGATTGGGGAACAGAATTCTTTTCAAGATTTCCCAGAAGCCAAAGGGCAGGGAAGGAGAATTCTGTGCAGATCTTTTTCCCGGCATTGACTGAGTGACCTTTGGGATCCTCTGAACTTCTCCGGTCTCATCCATAAAATGAGGAATGTGGCCGGGGGCGGTGGCTCAAGCCTGTAATCCCAGCACTTTGGGAGGCCGAGACAGGTGGATCACGAGGTCAGGAGATCGAGACCATCCTGGCGAACACCGTGAAACCCCGTCTCTACTAAAAAATACAAAAAAAAAAAACTAGCCGGGGGAGGTGGCGGGCGCCTGTAGTCCCAGCTACTCGGGAGGCTGAGGCAGGAGAATGGCGTAAACCTGGGAGGCGGAGCTTGCAGTGAGCTGAGATCCGGCCACTGCACTCCAGCCCGGGCTACAGAGCGAGACTCCGTCTCAAAAAAAAAAAAAAAAAAAAGAGGAATGTGACCTCGCTGGTTTCAGAGGCCCCTGTATTTCCTCAGAGCTCTGGGCACCTCCCTGGGAACTCATTTATAAGGTCCTGAACAACTCTGCCAAGACAGCCAACAGGAAGGCCTCCACTGTGCCCTGGTGACTCCCTCGCCCCAAACACAAAGGCCTTAAACGACTTTCTCTTTATTCTTCCTCAGGGCTGGAAGGGGCTGGTCACCGGCTCCCTTCAGACTCTTCTCCTTATCAGCCTCTGGCCATCACCGCTCCTTTCAGTCCCCAATCCATGTTGTAACACTCGTTCAAGT
Source organism: Macaca fascicularis (assembly GCF_037993035.2). Classification (NCBI taxonomy): domain Eukaryota; kingdom Metazoa; phylum Chordata; class Mammalia; order Primates; family Cercopithecidae; genus Macaca; species Macaca fascicularis. Next base: position 32,650,079 of record NC_088380.1, on the reverse strand, counting down.
GTAACACCGTCTAATTATTCTGAGTCATGAGCACAAAATAACTCATTCTGTCAATCAGATTCTTTTTTTTTTTTTTTTTTTTTTTAAAGATGGATTCTGGCTCTGTTGCCCAGGCTGGAGAGCAGTGGCACAATCTTGTTTCACTGCAACCTCTGCCTCCCGGGTTCAAGTGATTCTCCCGCCTCAGGCTCCTGAGTAGCTGGGATTACAGGCCCATGCCACCACCATGCCCAGCTAATTTTTTTTATTTTTTATTTTTTTATTTTTTTTGTATTTTTACTAGAGATGGAGTTTTGGCATGTTGACCAGGCTGGTCTCGAGCTCCCAACCTCAGGTGATCCACCTGCCTCGGCCTCCCAAAGTGCTGGGATTACAGGCGTGAGCCGCTGTGCCCGGCCAGATGTTTTTTTAAAAAGATGTATTTCACTGTCTTATACCTGCCATCTTCTCTGAGAATAAACTTGGAGCAGTGCGGGCATGCCCTCTCCACCAATCTGGGTGGCCGGAAGGGGACACAAATGTTTTCTGAACATTAACATACTACACATTGTGTTAAAGGCTTTAATGTACATTTCTTAAAAATCTGCTCAGCCTTTCAAAGTCAGGGTGTTCTCCTCTTTTTTCAGGTGAGGGAGGGGAAGTTCAGGGAGATTAAATCATTAGTCTACGGTCACAGGGTAACTCAGCAGCTGAGGGCTAAACCTAGTTCTGCCAGGCTTCAAAACCCTTGCTTTTCCTGCCGTCCCAGATGACCACTGTAGGGGGAGCCAAGGCCGACTTTCCCACTAAGCCAGCAGGCACAGTGCTGAGGGCCCATGCCACCTTCAGGGATCCACAGAAGTGTTTCCTTTTAAATATCTTTTTAAATAAGCGGAAAAAAATAAACACAATAGCAATGAATAGACACTGATGAATCCAGCTGTATCTTTTGTTTGTTTTTTGTTTTTTTTTGAGAAGGAGTCTTGCTCTGTCACCAGGCTGGAATACACTGGTGTGATCTGGCCTTACCGAACCTCCGCCTCCTAGGTTCAAGTGATTCCCCTGCCTCAGCCTCCCAAGTAGCTGGGAATAGAGGCGCACGCCACCATGCCCGGCTAATTATTATTATTATTATTATTATTTTTTATTTTAGTAGAGCTGGGGTTTCACCACGTTGGCCGGGATGGTCTTGATCTCCTGACCTCGTGATCTGCCCGTTTCGGCCTCCCAAAATGTTGGGATTACAGGTGTGAGCCACTGCGCCCGGCCTCCAGCTGTATTTTTATACCAACAAAGCCATACAATACAATTTTTACTTTTTTTTTTTTTAACGGAGGAAAAGACCCATCATGTGCCTAAAAAAATGCCTTTCGCCGGGCGTGGTGTGGCTCACGCCTGTAATTCCAGCACTTTGGGAAGCCAAGGCGGGCAGATCACGAGCTCAGGAGTTCAAGACCAGCCTGACCAACATGGTGAAACCCTGTCTCCACTAAAAACACAAAAAAATTAGCCGGGCACAGTGGCGGGCGCTTGTAATCCCAGCTACTCAGGAGGCTGAGGCAGGAGAATTGCTTGAGCCTGGGAGGCGAAGGTTGCAGTGAGCCGAGATCGCGCCACTGCACTCCAGCCTGGGTGACAGAGCGAGACTCCATCTCAGGGGGAAAAAAAAAACAAAAAAAACCTTTCATAATGATACACGAAAGTTCTAAGGTGCCCCCTGCACAGCGCCACTGCTTTCAATGCTGACTTTCTCTCTCTGGGCCCAGGCCAGCTGCCGTAAGGAAATGCCCAGGAGATATAGAGTCGATTTGCTCTAAAAGCTGCAACTCCATCCTATCTTTTTCCTGCTTAGTTGAAATGCAGATTTGATATTAACGCCACATTGAAAAGGATCATCTGAAATCTGATCGAAGTAAATGAACCAAACATAAGTTATGTTTCAGGACACAGAGACACACAGAAATGTTGCCATGCACTTTGTTATGACTTAAAAAAAAAAAAGTTCACATAGGCAGGAGGCTGAATGCAGTTATGCCTGGGGTATGTACCATCTAAGGAACAAATGATTTTGAGGTTTTAAAGAAGACAAGAGCTCATACCAGCAATGGCTTCATCTCCCCGCTCCTGAGGCTGAAAGCTCATCTTAGGCAGGCTGCATCAGACAGAGTCCCCACCTACCTGAAAGGCGACTCTTGAGCTTGATTTTATTGCTGCCCTGTTTGGGACTTTCCAAGTTCCCCTTGGATTCCTCAGCACCGCACACATCTTGGGGTTCATCTGTCCCAGGCATCTGAAATGCAAAAAGCACAGAGCTGATGGGAGAGCCCAGCCCTGTGATGACTTATGCTGTCCCCCTCCACAATGTTATCTCAAGGCTCAAGGAGCAGGAATACATGTGTTATGTGAGAAAAAGGATCACGGGATCAAAGCCCAACCCTTCAGATAAGCTGCATTCACAACGCCTTGCATTGGCCAATTCCTCCTCAGCACGCGTCTCACCGCCCAGCATGGAACCAGGGCCCCCAGTGCTCCCCAGCACGCGTCTTACCGTCCAGCATGGAACCAGGACCCCAGTCCTCCCTAGCACGCGTCTCACTGCCCAGCATGGAACCAGGGCCCCCAGTCCTCCCCAGCACGCGTCTCACCGCCCAGCATGGAACCAGGGCCCCCAGGGCCACTTCGTCTTCCATCCTACAGCTGAGGACACTTGTTGGTCAGTTACCCAGGTGGTCTCCCAGTGGTCAACTACAAAGCTACAACGCGAGCCCAGGTCTCTTGACCCGTGGGCCAGTGCTTTTTCCAACAATGCAAGTTGCAACAAATATTAAACCAGAAATTCAAATCCAATTCTAAGGTTTCTAAAATACAGTAAAAATTTGATTTTGTGGCAGCTATACATCTTAGTCAACCAAATGTTCTGTGTGCTACGCTCCTGAGTATTGATCAGACAGCTCCTGGAATCAAGCCCAGTCCAGGCACCCTGGAGGCGTCAACATGAGGTCAGCCCACACGTCCGGAAGCTGTGTGACCCCAGGAGGTGATGCAGAAAGTCTGATCCCAAGGCTCACTGGGTCCTCCATCCTAGACAAACCAAACATGCTAAAAACAAAACTGAACCCCTATTTACTAGAGAAGAAAATGAGACGCATGCACTTTGAGAGTGTTTATAAAAAACTGGGGGCTAAGTTTACATATACAAGACCTTTGAGATACGTCAAACAATAAACCTTCCCATTTGAAATTTTATTTTCCTTTGAGGTTCTAGAGGAAAAAAGTCTTACATTAAAATAGGGAATATTCTCACTAAGGAAGATATACATACTTAAAAAGGCATATAAGATATCAAGTAAAGAAAGGTTGATGAGGCTGGGCGCGGTGGCTCATACCCGGAGGCAGAGGTGGGCAGATCATGAGGTTAGAAGATTGAGACCATCCTGGCTAATACAGCAAAACCCCGTCTCTACTAAAAATACAAAAAGTTAGCTGGGCGTGGTAGCGGGCGCCTGTAGTCCCAGCTACTCGGGAGGCTGAGGCAGGAGAACTGACTGAATTTGTGAGGTGGAGGTTGCAGTGAACAAAGATCCTGCCACTGCACTACAGCCTGGGTGACAGAGCGAGACTCCGTCTCAAAAAAAAAAAAAAAAAAAAAAAAATGGCCGGGCGTGGTGGCTCACGCCTGTAATCCCAACACTTTGGGAGGCCGAGGCGGGCAGATCACGAGGTCAGGAGATCGAGACCATTCTGGCTAACACGGTGAAACCCCATCTCTACTAAAAACACAAAAAATCAGCCAGGCGTGGTGGCGGTTGCCTATAGTCCCAGCTACTCAGCAGGCTGAGGCAGGGGAATGGTGTGAACCCAGGAGGCGGAGCTTGCAGTGAGCTGACCTAGCCCCACTGCACTCCAGCCTGGGCAACAGAGCGAGATTGCATCTCAACAACAACAACAACAACAACAACAACAAAAGTTGATGATGAAAAGATTCCTGACTTCTCTTAAAGATGCCATTCAGCCTGACAGTTGTCTGGAGTTCATGACTACTAAATTAAGCTCAGTTGGCAGGAACCTTCCTCCCAATTGGGGTTGGGAGAAATCAACCTGGTCCTACTTAAAAGTGCTTTTTGTGTGTATTCAAAAGCTTCTTGATTTGCATTTTGTCTCACCAGTTATCAAAAGGTGATGTAATTATAGTGCCACTCCTCACCCTCAAGTTAACAGGTAATGAAAATTATATATTGTATATTAAATTCAGTATATAGCTGGGTACAGTGGCAGGTGCCTGTAGTCTCAGCTATTCAGGAGGCTGAGGCAGGAGGATCACTTGAGCCCAGGAGGTTAAGATCAGCAGCTTGGGCAACATAGCAAGGCCTTTTCTCTTAAAAAAAAAAATTCACCTGAGGTCAGGAGTTCAAGACCAGCCTAGCCAACATGGTGAAACTCTGTCTTTACTAAAAATACAAAAACTAGCCGGGCATGGTAGCACACACCTGTAATCCCAGCTACTTGGGAGGCTGAGGCCGGATAATCACTTGAACCTGGGAGGCGGAGGTTGCAGTGAGCCGAGATCACGCCACTGCACTCTATCCTAGGTGACAGAGCTAGACTCTTTTTCAAAAAAGAAAACAAAAATTCAATATATAAAAATGTATCAAGTAAGCGGTTAGAGTAATTCCACAGGTAATCTCTTTTAAGAAGTAATTGTTTATATACAAATTATGTATACAGTATATAAAGTTTGGAAGATTCCCTCTTCCTTCTCAAGTTCAAGTATCTTTCTGGGTTAGAAAGAGGAATAAAAAGGTCTGAGAATGAGGCAATGTAGGCAAAATTGAGAAAGGGGCATTGAGAAAACAAATTAATTCTGACATATAAAACAAAGGTAATACATTTGTTGCATTCATATTACCTTATCAGGACTGGCAGGTTTCCAGGTTTAAATGATGAAGAAAAAGCAGGAACAGAATCTTGAGGGTGATTTTAGAGATTTCCTGGAGGGATGTCTTTCCCAACCCCAAATCCTGCCATCAATACATACACAGAGAAGAAAGAGCCAACTCTGAGACAGGCCTGAGTTCTAGGCCGCATACAAACGGAAGAATCCAGAGAAAAGCCTTAGAGCCTCCCCCTTTGCTTGACTTAAAAACTTTATGCAAGGAACCTGTCTCCAGGTTCTTTCCAGAAGGTCTCCAGACTGTGAACCACAATTACCAGAGAGTGAGTTAAATTCCTGGTTCCAGTCGGGCTCGATGGCTCACACCTGTAATCCCAGTAATTTGGGAAGCGGAGATGGGCGGATCACTTGAGACCAGGAGTTCAAGACCATCCTGGCCAACATGGTGAAATCCCATTTCTATTAAGGATACAAAAATTAGCTGTGCATGGTGGCACGTGCCTGTAATCCTAGCTACTCTGAAGGCTGAGACATAAGAATCACTTGAGTCTGGGAGGCAGAGGTTCCAGTGAGCTGAGATTGTGCCACTGCACTCCAACCTGGGTGACAGAGCGAGACTCTGCGTCTAAAAAAAAAAAATTCCTGGTTCCTTCTGATAATACCACCTGACCCAGGCTATGGACCTGCAGAGAAAGGGATTCCCTGGCTTGCAAGACATTGCCTCCTCTGGTGCCTACTACATGGGTAGCTTATTACACAGTGGCCAAGGCCCCAGACGCTGGAAAGTCTGTCTGAGATGCTTATGCCAAGCGAGGAAAACCATGCCAGTCTATTGTTTCTGGACTTAAGAAGTTTTCTCCATCTGTCTTCTCCTTTATTTTCCCAACGCAGCCCCAGGTTTTCCTAGGACCAGAGACATTTTGGAGATAGTACAAGCACTTATGAGCACCCGAGAAGGAAAGCAGCCTGCCTGAAAGGTTTCTGGTCACGACAGACAGATTCAGTTTCTATGATCTACAAAATGCCAGTAAACTTTTTTATGCCAAAGAAATCCTATGCTAAAGATGGTATACGTGGGCCAGATGTGGTGGTTCACGCCTGTAATCCCAGCACTCTGGAAGACCGAGGAGGGCAGATCTCTTGAGGCCAGGAGTTCGAGACCAGCCTGGCCAACATGGTGAAACCCCGTCTCTACTAAAATACAAAAATTAGCCAGATGTGGTGGTGAGCGCCTGTAGTCCAAGCTACTTGGGAGGCTGAGGAAGAAGAATCGCTTGAACTCAGGAGGCTGAGGTTGCAGTGGGCCAAGATCGTGCCACTGCATTCCAGCCTAGGCAAAAGAGCGAGACTCTGTCTCAAAAAAAGAAAAAAAGAGATGGTGTATGTGGCTACCTAATGCCTGTAGCTGGAACCAGTAAGAATGGACCTAGAGATATCTCAAAGAGTTGCCAGCAGAGACTGTTGAGCTCAAGGAAGGAGTGACATTTTATTTCAGAACACACTGAAAGGGTTAGCAGTGGGGAATGAATTTAAATGGAACTGTTTCCTCTTGTAACAAAAAACTGGTTTTTCGTTGAGTTTGTTGTGACATTAGATGACTTGTAACTCACTGAACAGGAAGTGGGTTGCTTAGACACATTCATTCCAGATTATGTCAGGAAGTAGCAATATAAAATGCAATTTTGATTACACTTTCGTGACTATTTTCTGAAAATGTCCATACTCTTAAGAGAGTCCCTTTTCTGTGTGTGGTTTTGTTCCCGATGCACAGAGCAAACTGTTCTGGAAATGATGTCATTTTAGTTGTTCTGAAATGGAATTTGCAAAACGTTCTCCTGGAAGGCCTTCAGTTCAGCGAAACAGTTGATAAAATCTATTATTCATGCGCAGTTTCTAATTCATGTGTTACAAAACAATGCCATTATTGCTTCTCGGCCTTTTGGCTAACATCAAGTGTAGTACAAAACAATCCCATTATATTAATGGAGTCTCACAGAATTTGCCAATTTCCACGGTAGAGCCTTCCTGTTTGCAACATTTTCCACACCTGTAACATACACAGCAGAGAGAAGCAGCATCTTTAACATCTGATTTTGTAGAGAGGTGGTGGGACACAGTGGTTGAAAATCCGGCCAGCTACCTGGGCACAAATCCTGAGTATACCATTTTACTGCAATTTAGGGACGTCAGTCAACCTCTTTGAGCATGAGTGTCCTCATCTGAAAAATGGGCCTGCATTTGGGAATTAAATAACATAGGTTTCTGACTAAAGGTGGCAGATTTCTCCTGATTTCCCTTTGAGACCACACTAACATGACAGGGAAAATATTTTTTTAGGAAAAGACAGACATAATTCACAAGGATAAAGAAAACAGAAGACAAAAGCAACAAATTCTGGAAACCAGCAAGCTGACGACGATGTGGCAATGGATCTGACTTGAGAAAGCTGAATCCTAAGTGTGGATTGGAGAAGGGTGAACATTCACACAGAGAACTCCCCCAGAGCTCAGGAGGTGCCAAAAGAGGACCTCTGGAAGTGGGCATGAAGGCGGAAGCAGTGGCCCAAGAAACGACCGAGAGAGTGAAAATGACTGATGTGGCCACTGATTTACACAGGTCTGATTCCTAGGCAGATTCTCAGGGGCTGAGAATGGCCTAGGGAAACTTTGAGGTGCATCAAAATCAACAGGAAAGCTAACGAAGAACACAGAGACCAGGTTCATGGAAGGGGAACAGGGCCTGGGCCTCTGGAATTCACCACTGCCCTGGGCCAAAAGAACCACCCTCCAGTGAAACTGGACACACAGCTAAGCTGTGACTTCCCAGTTCTTTCTGCTCTCCCCTACGTTTACTTCAGGAATGAAGAAGGGAAGAAATGAAAGCTTCTCAGCTGCACCTGAGTAGCCCACCAGCCAACAAATAAGGGAGACTGTCATGTTGCTCCCTATTCAGAGTATACATATTTTAATCAGTGATTTAAGGAAACTTGTTCTGCTCAATGTATAAACTATAATAAGCACAGGACGTGGATGCAGAGTATAATGCAATTTACATGTGCCATAGGCAGCAGCATGGATTGTGCCTGTAACATATTGATGATTGATATCCAAGGCAGTTTTTTCATTATGTGAAATAGGAACAATCTTATTTATGTTTAAAGGGTTAAAATTCCCTTGCAGTTGTCTTAAAGGGTTATCATGAGGATTAAGAAGGAATTCATTGTAGAGTACCTAATGTGTATCATAAGAACATAGGTAAGGTTTAGTTGAAATTAAAACAATAAAAAGGCCCAAGTTTTCTCCCCCCAGGTCTCAGGGTGCCTCCAGATTTGATGATTACATAGACTGTAGCTCTAGACTGCAGAGATACACATTTCAACTTCATACCCATGGAGAGGTGGCAGATTTCATTAAAGAATAAAGAAAACCCAACGGAAATCCAAAGACATGCCATCTTCTTTGGAGACGGGGGAAAAAAAAAAGTCCTTTAATAAAATTACTGCAAAACTCACAGCTAAAAAGGCATTTTAAAGGCATGTGTCTGAAATGCTCAGTTTTTAGAAATCAGGTTTGTGCACAAGAACAAGGAGGATCTGAAAACATACTCTGGTCCTCTGATCAGAATAGGAGCAGTGGAAAATAGAAAATAAAGGAATACATGATGACTGACTAGAGAAAAAAGGGATACTTCCTTAGGAGATCTTAGACAACAGGTTCCACAGTCTGAGGAGTAACTGGGATTGTGAAGTCCCAGAGCACAGTGATGTATGGAAAAGACCCTTGATGGTTCCTATCTTAAAGAGGGTGTCACGAAAGTAGGGAGATGCTTTGTTATTCCTAAATTAGTGGGGGTGACGGGCACCTGAAGAAATCTACCTAAAAGAGTTAAAACCACAGGGAAGAGAGTAGAATCCCAGGCCCAGAACACATGAGAGAAACGATTTTAAGACTGCAGAGGAAGAGCTTCAGAAGGATGATCTGGGACAGCTCTCCCAAGAGAGATTGGCATGTGTGGACAGATTAAAAGGCAAAACCGCAAGGAAGACCGAGAAGAATGAAAAAAATTCTCAGTAAACTCTGAAGGAACACAGTTATCGGTCATTGCTCTGATGAAAGTGGGCTGAGAAATGCATGTAATGAGGCACTCTAAAGGGAGTAAATATGAGAAAAACAAAGGGGGCGGGGCCTGGCGGGAGGAGAATAGGCCAGAACTTGATGCTGGTCTGACAAGAGAACATTTCCTAGGTGGAATTCGCTAATGCAGAGCCAGTGGTGGTCAGCATGCATTTGAACAATGGATACTTCACTAAATAGAAGAGTCATTGATTGATTTCATCTCTTTCACAGGGACAGACCCTGTATGTTATTATCTACATTAGTATGTTAGAAAAAAAAGGTCTCAGTCAGAATGCAAAGAGTAGAAATACTTTTTTAAAAAACACCCAAATCTAGCAAGCAAGCCTATAAAGAAGAAATGGAACTAATTTAAGCAGCAGGTAAAAAGGAAACTCAAGTGAGTCTTCCCCAAAGGGGAAGGATATGAATCACTACAGACATATCCAATTACTGCCCCAAAATATGTAGGAGAAAGCAATGCCATGCAACCCATGGGACACTCAAAACCTGAGAAAAAAACTAATCTCAAGGAGCAGGCAGCAGAGGTATTAGCCCTCACTAGCTCATTAGGGGCACAAGCTCTAGAATCATCAACAGAAGGTCTGGATCATGAATCTGCAGAGGCTGTTTTTCCAGCTGGACAAATGTGGAAGGAGAGATGAAGCTTTCCTCAGTCTAAGCACTTCCATGCCAAGAGGCAGTGGAAATGGAAAATGTGGCTCAGGACTGACTGAACATTCCTGCTTTTAAGAAGGTAGAGCTCCATCAGAGGCACCATCCACACCCAATGTAGCACGCCGCGAAGCCCTTTACTTTTATGTCAAAGTGAAAATGCAAACCAAGAAGCTATTGAATACACACAGAAAGCACTTGAAGTAGGACCGGGTTGATTTCCCTCCATCTCCAGTTGGGAGGAAGATTCCTGCCAATTGGGTTTAAGTTCACGGTCGTGAATTCCGGACAACTGTCAGACTGACTGGCATCTTTAAGAGAAGCCAAGAATCCTTTCCTCATCAACCTGCCTTTACTTGGTATTATTGAGTCTCTCTGGTCTGCCCTATTGGGAGGTAATTCTCCCCGGGTCTCTTGCATTTCTGCATGGCTTGCAAACAGAGACAGAGGCTGTTGTTCCATGGAATTATCTGTCTTTCCAGGGATGTTTGTAGAGGGAACAGCCTTGAATGTTAGATAAGTGTCTCAGGAGGAAGGGACAGGTCCTTCCTCTGGTGCAAAGGTTAGTCAGGTCTGCTTCTAGGCGCGCATCTTCCTGTGGTGCAAAGGCTGGTCAGGTCTGCTTCTAGCCCATCATAAAAGACTGAGGTTGCCTATGGTCAGGGATCCTCAGCTGTGATGCAAATCCACTGCATGTGCCCACCCCCAAGCTTGTGTCACTGCCACAGGACTTGCGGGTGGAAGGGGAAATAATGTGAACATGAAGCCCTCAACTGAGATTCAATCCTAAACTGGGATTAGAGAAGCCAAAATCTAGCTGCTGTGCCGTGAGTAATAAAGTCGTTTGTCTCTGACTTGGAATCTCAAGTCTCCTGCCAGCATCCACGAAACTATTGTGGAAAAGCTCAGGTATTTTTCTTTCTTTCTTTCTACAGTTCTTGATACCCCTTTGGCAAATTTAAACAAGGTCCCAAGAACAAAATCTTGCCTAGGACAACTGTCTAGGGACTGGGGTTTGGCTCATTTTTCTAAATGTCAAGGGCGTGGGGACCATGTTTTGATACTATTGAGAGTCCACTTACTTTTATTTATTTGCATATCACTAAAAAGTAAAGCACATGAGAGACCTGCTGTTGAATGAATTCAGTTTTCTTGGAGCTGGAAAAAACTTTATTTGTTCCTGTGGAAAACAGCCCAGGCTGCAGATGCTGAAAAACATGATCTTTCTCCAGCATCAAGCACCAAGGATCTCCTTAACTAAGAACAAGCAAAATAATGGCTGGGCGTGGTGGCTCATGCCTGTAATCCCAGCACTTTGGGAGGCCAAGGCCGGCGGATCACTTGAGGTCAGGAGTTCCAGATCAGCCTGGCCAACCTGGTGAAACCCCATCTTTACTAAAAATACAAAAAATCAGCTGGGTGTGGTGGTGCATGTCCATAATCCCAGCTACCCTGGAGGCTGAGGCAGGAGAATTCCTTGAATCCAGGAGGCAGAGGTTGCAGTGAGCCAAGGTTGTGCCACTGCACTCTAGTCTGGGCGACAAGAGTAAGACTCTGTCTCAAAAAAAAAAAAAAGAGCAAAATAAGAAATAGATAGGAGAGATCAAAGGAGGTCATTAAGGGCTTTGGTTTTTTTTAAACACAAAAGTCAAGGAAATTTAAGTCGAGATGTTAATTACTTTAGATTTTAACATCTTTGGGTTATGACTTACAAGGGCATTTAATTTATTTGAACATTATTATGATGCTGACATTTTATATCACTGCAGAACCTCTGAAAAGTTGCACTAGACGATGTGGCTGGAAATAATTTTGGATGAGAAATACCACGGGGACTGAGTTTTAGTTTCTGGCAAATTTTGCCTTCTAGGGGTGGAGGGCAAACCATCATTGCCCATGAGACAGGCCTCTTGGGTCCAAGCTAAAAGTCTAGTCCTCAGAAACGTCCTGTAACTGTTTCAAAGCATTTGTGAGCTCTCCTGGAACACGCTGTGACTAATATCATGTCGCAATCCTGAGTATCCTCCGTCTTTCTCAGCTAGCTCTTGCAGCCTTACAAACAAACCATGCAAAGCATGGCTTTTATCTCCAGCCGTTTCCTTTGTGCAAGCATGCCTAGTCCCAAAGAAAACTTCAAGACTGGTTGCACCCAGTTCTCACCATGTTTTTATGGTTCCCAAGACTTGAAAAACAAGAAAAAATCTGCAGATGTGACAGAAGACATCTAAGCTCCAAATCCCCAGGAAGCTCTGTTGGCTCATCCCCCTGATCAGTATCCACAGGACAGTGCAACGCGGTGATTTCCCTTTCAGGCTTCAGTCACACTAAGATTATTTTTAGGTTGCCAAAGGAAGCTCATTTTCCAAGTCTCTGGGGCAGATGTTTGAGTGACCAAAGGAGAACCAGATGGTCATCAGAGAGGCCTGGGATGGGAATGAATAACCATTCAGAAAATGGGAATCAGGACAACAATAAATCAGCGCAAAGTAGCAAGAAGCCTGCAAGTTACGTGTAGAAATTAAAACAGGAATCTACTGCTACACTCAACCCACTGCTTTCCAACCAAGAGAGTAATTCAGAACTAAAGAGGAAAAACAGTAACACCAAAGAGTCAAACTCGTCAACCCTGGGCGTGCTCTGGTACACGCAGGGCATGTGTGCATAGATCAGAGGTCGTCAGATGCAGCTGGGAGTGGGGGGAGCTGCAGCTGATGTCCACTGCGACGCTCAGGCTGTGGCTCTGCAAATGAATTAATACTGCCCTTGTTCTAGCTAAGCCCATTTCCAGTTTCCTCCCATTCATCATCCCCAAACAATTTGAATGGGCTTAACACACATTGAGAGTGATTATTTTTATGCGTTCAAATTCAAAGAGATCTCTTGATTCCTTAGAAAGTTGAGGCAATACCTTTAAGGGCACAGGAATGTAATCAGTCATTAGCTCACAACTGACCCTCTTGCAGTGGGTTTGTATGTGTCACGTTCCCAAGAGAGGACAGTGTCCTACAGTAACTCTCAGCTCTTTGAAAATAACAGGAGGGCCAGGCATGGTGGCTTACGCCTGTAATCCCAGCACTTTGGGAGGCCAAGGTGGGTTGACCACCTGAGGTCAGGAGTTCAAGACCAGCCTGGCCAACATGGTAAAATCCCATCTCTACTGAAAATACAAAAAATCAGCCAGGCGTGGTGGCACACACCTGTAATCCCAGCTACTCGGGAGGCTGAGGCAGGAGACTTGCTTGAGCCCGGGAGGCAGAGATTGCAGTGAGCAGAGATCTTGCCACTGCACTCCAGCCTGGCCGACAGAGCGAGACTCTGTCTCAAAAAAACAAACAAAAACAACAACAAAAAAACAGGGGATGTGGATGTCAAGGAAGAGAATGCATGTGTTCATCCTTAGTACATATTTCAAATTGAGGTAAGGTAGTAACAGGCATTTTCTGGGAAGTGGAACTCTCTCACTCTTGCCGTGGTCCCATGACCTAGTGGGTGAGAAAACTGTGGGGTCTGGAGCTATTCTTTGGATTTGGGGGCTGGCTACTCAAGGTAGACTCTTGGGTCATTTCTTAGCAGGGTTGGCTACCAGGTTCATTGCATTGGACGTGTTTCTGGAAGTGAGACTATGATATGCTTTACCTTGAACACCACAATGACAAAATCAGGGGTGTGTGTGCGCGTGCACGCATACACATGCATACAGGAAAATCTCAAGACATGTAAAAAGTACAGGTGGGAAGGCTGTTAAAAAAAGAAAGGCATGTAAAAGAGCCCTAAGAAGTAAACAGGGCTGGGCACAGTCGCTCACGCCTGTCATCTCCGCACTTTGGGAGGCTGAGGCGGGCTGATTGTTTTGAGCCCAGGAGTTCAAGACCAGCCTGGGCAACACGACAAGACCTTGTCTCTACAAAAAATACAAAATCTAGCTGGATGTGGTGGCACATGCCTGTAGTCTCAGCTCTTCAGGAGGCTGAGGTGGGAGAACAGCTTGAGCCTGGAAGATGAAGGTTGTAGTGAGCCGAGATCGTCCCACTGCACTCCAGGCTGGGTGACAGAGCCAGACACTGTTGCCAAAAAAAAAAAAAAGAAAAAAAAAGTAGTAAACAGGGCAATTGGCAGGAAAGAAAGCAAGGGGTGAACTGTCAGAGGGGGCCCTGATCCAGCAGTGGAGTCAAATCCAATTCAGCAGCAACAGTAAACACGCCAGGCTCTTTTCTAGATAAACCTTTTAGAAAATGTGTTGTACTCTTACATGGATTATTGTAACAGAAAAAGATTGTTTTAACTGGGCATGCCATTTAGGCAGGTTTTAGATGAAGAGTAAGACATCAGGGGCTGGGCATGGTCGCTCGCGCCTGTAATCCCAGCACTCTGGGAGACTGAGGCGAGTGGATCACTTGAGGTCAGGGGTTCAAGACCAGCCTGGGCAACACAGTGAAATCTCGTGTCTACTAAAAACACAAAAATTAGCCGGGCGTTGTGGAGGACACCTGTAATCCTAGCTACTAGGGAGGCTGAGGCAAGAGAATCACTTGAAATGGGAGGTGGAGGTTGCAGTGAGCTGAGATCGCGCCACTGCACTCCAGCCTGGGTGACAGAATGAGACTCTGTTTCCAAACAAAAAAAAGCATCGTGGTTTACATTTCGGGCTCACTAGTTGTTGTTATTGTTAGGTCTGAGTCGGAGTTTCACTCTTGTTGCCCAGGTTGGAGTGCAACGGTACAGTCTTGGCTCACCACAACCTCCACCTCCCGGGTTCAAGCGATTCTCCTGCCTCACCTCCTGAGTAGCTGGGATTACAAGCATGCACCAGCATGCCCAGCTAATTTTGTATTTTTAGTAGAGACAGGGTTTCTCCATGTTGGTCAGGCTGGTCTTGAACTCCTGACCTCAGGTGATCCACTCTCCTCAGCCTCCCAAAGGGCTGGGATTACAGGCGTGAGCCACTGCACCCGTCCAGGGCTCACTGTTAAGTTCCAGGCAGCACTCTCCGGCCTTCTGCTGCCTTCCCCAGATCAACATGAGCTCCTTGCTGCTTCCTTCCTTCCTTCCTTCCTTCCTTTCTTTATAGGAATAGTGTTGAGTTCATGGGCTTTGCTGACATGTATTTCTAAGGGCAGGCGCTTCTTTAAGATAACCTGTTGGCAAAGCTGAGATGCTGGTGAGCCCACAGGAAGGAGCAAAAAGGCTGTTCCAGGCTCACAAATGATCACCCAAAGCAGGGCTTAGCAGACTCATGCCTGGGGGCCAAATCGGGCCCAGCACTTGTTTTTGTCAGGTTTTACGGGAACACAGTCATGCCTATTTATTTACTTATTGTTTATGGCTGCTTTCAAAGCACAAAGGCAGAGGTGAGCAGTTGCAACAAAGACTGTTTGGCTAGCAAAGCCTGAAATGCTTATCATCTGGCCCTTCAGTTGTAACTCCTCATCTACAACAGTGTCCCCATCCATGGGGGGTATGTACCAAACCCGACGTTTCTTTCTTTTCTTTTTTGAGATGAAGTCTCGCTCTGTCACCGAGGCTGGAGTTCAATAACGCAATCTTGGCTCACTGCAACCTCCACCTCCTGGGTTCAAGCGATTCTCCTGCCTTGGCCTCCTGAGTAGCTGGGATAACAGGAGTACACCACCACGCCCGGCTAATTTTTGTATTTTTAGTAGAGGCGAGGTTTTGCCATGTTGGCCATATTGGTCTCAAACTCCTGACCTCAGGTAATCTGCCCGCCTTGGCCTCCCAAAGTACTGGGCTTACAGGGATGAGCCACCGCACCCGGCCCCATTAATCGGAACATGTTTCTGTTCACTTCTTCCACCCACAAATCTAATGCCTTTTCCATCTTAGCTAAGCACTTATGCACTGTGGCTGTAACTTTTGCGGCTTGAGGGGTGATGACAAAATTAGCACGAATTTCTTCTTCCTTCTTCACAGTTTCAAGGATAGAAGATTCGTTCTTACCGTAGATCTTGCAACCTCAGCATACGATTTTTCCTTCCTTCCTCAAGAACCTTTCCACCGAAAGGAAGCCCTGTATGGCTTCTCTTTGGCGTATCTGCATTGCCAGCATCACCGCTTGCACTATGGGGCAATCACGAAGTAGAATACAATTGCTTGATCACAAGAACCGTGATACCCCAACAGTTGATCTGGTCATGGAGCTGGCTACGTAGTGACTAATGGGCAGGGAGTGTAGACGGTGTGGATAAACTGGATGAAGGGGTGATTCACGTCCCAGGCGGGACACAGCAGGACAGCGTGCGATTTCACCACTCTCGTCAGAATGGCGCACAATTTAAAACTTATGAATTGTTTGTTTCTGGATTTATATTTTCTGATAGAGGTTTACTGTGGATAAATGAAATTGCAAGAAGCAAAACTCTGGAGAAGGGGGGCTACTGTCTCGGAATAGTTCATACTCTAGCCCTACCCATCTCCCCACTGCCATCTGTACCCAGAATCATTATGAAGACTTGAGAATTTTCAGAAATATGACTTAGTAAGTGGAAGGGAAGGAAGTGACAGGGAGCGACATCTTAGGGAAGGAGCTAGCACGGTATTTCCTCTAAAAGCAACTTTGTCATCCAGGATTCTGTGTAATTTTATCTTTAAATTTCATTTTTAAATGATACAGATAAACTCTTTAAAGTAGTAAGGATTCTTTTAAAAATGTACATACTTTGCTAAGTGTCCCAGGATTACCTGCCACTGTTTAAAGAGGTTTTAGGTCAGATTGCTTTCCTAACAAACACACTGCTTGGAAAAATGGAAGAGGTTGGTTTGTTTTTTGGTCTTTTGGGTTGTTGTTGGTGGTGAAATGAGAGAATGTGGCTCGGAGGAGGAGGAAGGAGAGGCTGTCTGGGAGGGGAGACGGTGGGGACTTCAGTGGAGAGTTCAGACCAGGATGAGGGCTCTGGGCTCCAGGGGGTCTGTAAAGACAGCCGGCATCAAGTGAGCAGGAGGGGATGACACAAGGGTTCAAAGGCAAATAGAACCCCATTGAAAATATTGCATAGGGCCAGCCCCGCCTTCAGGAAAAAAGGGAAGGAAACTCTTTTCATCCTCTCCCTTCACGCCAAGAGGCCCTTGCTCCCAGAAGTCAGCAGCCCGACTGGCGGGTGACTTCCCACTGCCTGTCACTCACATGGCTTCCCGCCTCTCCATCCTCGTGACCATCACTCCTGCAGCACAGGCTCTGGTTACCTCGCAGTGGGGCTAGGTAGAGCAAGGGCCTCCAAATCCATCTCTCCACCTCCATCCTGCCTTTCTCCAATCCCACTCCTCCTCTGCCCCGCGGCTTGAGTCATCTCAAAAACTCTGACCCTGTCCCTCAACTGAATAGCCATCTTGTGAGTCACTTTCCTTGTAAAATAAGTCAAAATTCCACAGTCTGAAACTAGAAGCATGGGCTGAACATTTGCTTCATAGGCTTTGTGGCTCTCTGGATAGACTTTGAAATTTCCTATTTGAGGAAATACTTTTTCTGTACATTATTTTTCTGTTCCAGAACGTCATCAGTTTCTGCAGGTGTTCCTGTGGAAGTCCTATGGAATAGTCAAATGCCACCCATCCATTGACCCCTGCTGATCCCCGGAAGGAATCAGATCTCTTCTCTAGGTCAGTATTGCACATGACTCCTTGAGGATTCATTATGCTGAAAAGGGGAATATGAAAAGTACAGAAATGGCCAGGTGCGGGGGCTCATGCCTATAATCCCAGCACTTTGGGAGGCCAAGGCAGGAGGATTGCCTGAGCTCAGGAGTTCGAGATCAGGCTGGGTAACATGGTGACACCCCGTCTCTACTAAAATACAAAAAAAAAAAAAAATTAGCTGGACGTGGTGGCATGTGCCTGTAGTCCCACCTACTCGGGAGACTGAGGCAGGAGAATTGCTTGAACCTGGGAGGTGGAGGTTGCAGTGAGCCCAGATCGCACCATTGTACTCCAGCCTGCTCAACAGTGAGACTCCGTCCCCCCACCGCAAAAAAAAAAGAAAAGAAAAAAGAAAAAAGTACAGAAAAAATCATAATTCATTTTGGAATATAAAAAATGGCACGAGAGAAGAAACAAAACTGGGTCTGCCACCTCTGTATCCCCGAAGCACCCAGCACAGTGCTCGGAGTGTGGACGGAGATGTCAGCCTGGCCGTCACCCAGCATTGATTCGTACAATGGCTTGGTTGTGGGCACCTGCAGGGTCATGTTATGAACTACTGCGGTTGTATCTGGTATCAGCAGGAACAGTGTTAGGAAGAATTCCAGATGTCTGCCCCGAGAGCTAAAGAGGAGGGGTAGGTGGGTGACACAAAGGCCACCTTTTTGCTACTCATAGCTTAAAAGATAATTCCACAGATATTTACTAAGTAGATATATTTGTTTCAAGGGGAAATAAATTTGAATATCCACACAAAAGCTTTACCAACAAATTTTGGAAAACACCTGCCCATTTACAAACCAGGAGCTGGCTTTCTAAGTGCTAAAATGTGAGAAACAGGTAAAACTGGCCATCAGAGAAAGGAGAGATGACTGAAGGCTTGGAGGAGTTAGAAAGTCTCTGTGAGGAGACCAGATGCGGTGGCTCATGCCTATAATCCCAGCACTTTGGGGAGGTCAAGGCAGGTGGATCACTTGAGGTCAGGAGTTCAAGACCAGCCTGGCCAACATGGTGAAAGCCCATCTCCACTAAAAAATATAAAAATTACCCAGGCATGGTGGCAGGCGCCTGTAATCCCAGCTACTCGGGAGGCTGAGGCAAGAGAATTGCTTGAATTCAGGAGGCTGAGACATGAGAATCGCTTGAACCCAGGAGGCAGAGGTTGCAGTGAGCCGAGATCATGCCACAGCACTCCAACCTGGGTGACAGAGCGAGACTCTGTCTCAACAACAACAACAACAACAAACAAACAAACAAAAAACATCAAGGCAAGCAAACAGTAACAGTAGGGGGTGGGGTGAGGAGTTTGTCCTAAATCGCTCCACCTCTTTGTGAAATTTCTGCCCTGGATTCCACAGGGGAACTTCTGACCTCTTGTATTTTGCTTTGTTTTTATTTCTCAGGCTTTGTGCTACCATGTTGCATAAGATGTGGCTAAAAAGAGGAAAATGTAATAATAATTCCAAATCTTCCAATGCACATGAAGTCTTTAAGTAAGGTGGGTCCCTCCCGCCACCCCATCAAAGATCATTTTGTTGGCCAGGTGCAGTGGCTCACTCCTATAATCCCAGTACTTTGGAAGGCCGAGGTGGGCAGATCACTTGAGGTTAGGAGTTCCAGACCAGCCTGGCCAACATGGTGAAACACTGTTTCTACTAAAAATACAAAAAACTAGCCAGGCGTGGTGGCGTGCACCTATAGTCCCAGTTACTTGGGAGGCTGAGGCAAGAGAATCACTTGAACCTGGGAGGCAGAGGTTATAGTGAGCCAAGATCATGCCACCGTCACCATACTCCATCCAGCCTGGGTGACAGTGAAGACTCTGTCTCCAAAAAAAAAAAAAAAAAAAAAGATCATTTTGTCATTTGCCTATAATCCAGCACAATAACTGAAATTGAAACTAAGAGAGGAACTCCTTTTCCTCTTAAGAGCAAGATTCTGATAATGCAGCAACATTATCTACATTACAGTCTCAGAAGATACATCTCAAGGATTTTTGTTACCTTAAAGGCTCAGCGAAGCTCATAAACAGAGTTATCCTGAGATATATGGTGCAAAAATGAGCCACATTACCCTGTTTTCACCTCCTGTAGTTATTGCCTTCGTTTTGTCTATGGCAGAAGAAATGTTTCAGTTTCATTTCTGAACAGCCATCTTCCTTTGAGTCTTAATATATTATATTTTGGCTGGGCACAGTGACTCACGCCTGTAATCCCAGCACTTTGGGAGGCCGACGCAGGCGGAGCATGAGGTCAGGAGTTTGAGACCAGCTTGGCCAACATGGTGAAAGCTCGTCTCCACTAAAAATACAAAAATTAGCCGGGCATGGAGGCAGAGGTTGCAGTGAGCTGACATTGTGCCACTGTACTCCAGCCTGGATGACAGACGATGACTCTGTCTCAAAAAAATATATATACATATATTATATATATGTATATTCTACTTTACATTTCAACGTGTGGACCACAGACATAAGCCCCTTAAAGACATATAAACCGAAATTAACTAAATAGCAGTGTTACAAATAAGAGGAAAATTTGGAATGGGGGTGAGAAGGCATCTTGGAACACTGTAATGAAATGTGCAAAGACAGGAAGCAACTTACCTCCTGTTAGAAAGTCATTACATGACTTCTACATATTATGTTCATAAAAGAAATTAACTTGAGGGCAAAGAAACTTTATTATATGCTCCAATGATTCATATTTTATTTTCATTGAAATCTGAAAGAATTTTTCAAATCCAAAGAATGATAATAAATTTGACTGCATACTAAGTAAATTTTTTTAACTGTATTTCCTAATGCTCTGTGCTATGATGTCAGTCTTTCTAAGCCGGGAAGCCATCAAGCACTCCTAACACAGATTCATAAATTCTAAACCTATACTACTGTACTAATGTCTGCATGTACCATAAAACAAAACAATCTAAAACATGATAAGACCTACATATGTTCTAATATTTTCCTCCCATACCCCGAGAAATCATCTGGCTTCTCTGGGTGTGCCTATTCTATTACGGAGACCACTGCTCTCTGAGGATCCATGTGAAATACAATATTTGCTTTCCTGGCTGGGCAACGTGGTTCACGCCTGTAATCCCAGTACTTTGGGAGGCCGAAACGGGAGGATTGCTTGAGCCCAGGAGGTCGAGACCAACCTAGAAAACACAGGGAGACCCCGTCTCTACAAAACATACAAAGATGAAATTAGCCGGGCATGGTGGCATGCAACTACAATCCTAGCTACTCAGGAGGCTGAGGTGGGAGGATCTCTTGAGCCCAGGAGGTCAAGGCTGCAGTGAGCCATAATTGTGCCACTGCACTCTAGCCTGGGCAACAGAGTGAGACCCTGTTGCCAAAAAAAAAAAAAAAAAAGGCTTTTCTATGCAAATGACATGAGCTGTTTACCTCCTTGAGAACTGCAAACTGCTTAGATAAAGATGCAGCAAGGCCAGGTAGCCAGTTGGAACAGGCCCTGAGTGTGTGCCACGGGAGTAAGCCTAATTCAAACTTCAGCAGTTTTCCAGGCAATTCATCTTAGCCAAATAATTACTCTTATCTCCTTTCTTCCTCCACCCACTTAAATAACCACTTCATCTTCTTAAATATAAAACCAAACCAAACAAAAACCACCCCCAAATGTAAATCTTATTTTCTTAGACCAGCAATCATTGCCGTCTTGTCCTTCCTATCTTGCTCTGGCAATCCGACATAAGGCATTGAGTTTCAAGCAACCTTTTCTATGTCCTGTGCCAGCTGAAGTGTTGCTTAAGGAACATCTAAGTGAACTGAGACCTACTTGGGGAAGTCCCGGGCTGAGGCGGGGGAGAGAGAGAAGTTGACAGTTTGGAGCAGTGGGGAGAAAATGCACAACTCGGGGAGCTGTGGATCGCCATGTGTGGCCGCCTGCTGCGGGTGCCGAGAATGAGGCAGTTTCTGCATCAGCAGCTCCGGTCTATATAATAGGAACTGGTGTCTGGGAAGGCAACGAGAACAATGATGTGCAAGCCAGTCTGTGCTCATGAGGATCCGGAGCAGGCTGGGGGAATCTGTGCTTCTAAGTTTCCCACGAGCACCACAAACACCTTGGCCTCACTCCCTCTGTCCCTGAACTGTGGAAAATAGGGAGACAGCTGGGGGCCTAAAACCTCCCCTTGTCTCAATGCCATGCACACAGAGGTCCCTGGGCATCGCCCAGCTCCTAGCCAGGAGACTCTTAGAATCCTTGCCACTTTCACTTTTTACAATCTCGCTGAGCATCAGAATCACCAGAAACACAGGCTCCTGGGCCCTACTCCGCTCAGACCTGCCAAGGAGGCCTCTCCAGAGCGCAGGAGCCGGATGCAAGAGTGTGGAAGCTCCCTGCGCCCATTCATGCTTTTGCAAAAACAGTGATCCTTCCGCATTTCGGTGAAGTCTGTGAACTCTTTGCACTGCATTCATCTCTTTTTCCTGGTTCTTTTTTTTCCCCTCGCAGCTGCCTTGAGCTAGAATGTGACTTTTCCAGGGGAACAAGTTTGCTATCAGCGGAGCCCTGTGGTCTTCCTTCTCACTGTAGATCTCCAGCTTATAAAATGCGAGGTTGGGACCAGTTACTCCCCAAGGTTCCCTGCAGTTCTGACACTTTATGGTTGTTTACCACAACCCACATCTCTGACACTCAACAGTTCTGGGCTCTTTGCCCTGGTGCCTTTTTGGTCTTTTCATTTATATCCCACTTATTTCTTCACCAACTCCCCCTGGGATGTTTAATCCTTTGTTTTTGCTGCTGATTCATTAAAAACCAAGTCCGAAATTCCCTCTAGCTGCTTGCAAGTTTCTAACCTTAACCAAACAAAAAGGAAGAAATCTACTTATCTGTACTTATCTGTTAATGAGATGCTACTACAAATATCCTATTTTAAGGGAGGGGACACCGTGTTCTCCCAGTGTTACATTTCAAAAAATGATGTCTAAATCACTGCTATTCTTATCCCAGACAGAAAGTCCCAGAAGGGAGGAGCAGAGAGACTTTCTCTCACCTGGGGACAGAAACAAATGTCTACTATGTGCCAAGGCCATTTTAAACTATTTTTTTCTTATTTATTTATTTTTTTGAGACAGAGTCTGGCTCTGTCACCCAGACTGGAGTGCAGTGGCACCATCTCAGCTCACTGCCAACTCCGCCTCTGGGGTTCAAGCGATTATTGTGCCTCAGTCTCCCTAGCAGATGGGATGACAGGTGTGAGCCACCACACCACGCAATTTTTTTTGTTTTTTGTATTTTTAGTAGAGATGAGGTTTTGGCCATATTGGCCAGGCTGGTCTCGAACTTCTGACCTCAAGTGATCCATCTGCCTAGGCCTCCCAAAGTGCTGGGGTTACAGGTGTGAGCCACTGTGCCCGGCCCAGGACATTTTAAATTCATGGTATGCTGGGGAAGATGGTGGAAGGCGACCAAACCTTACAATGAGGGGTATGCAGGGGGCATTACGGGATGGTGAGAGGGCACACAACCATCTGCCCATCTGCACATCTGTCCAACCATCCATCCATCTATCTCATACATACAGAGTGACAGTGAGGACCTGGGAGACGCAAGGAGCAAACCTCCCTGCCCCCACGGAGCCTCCACTCATGGAGGATGACATTAATAGGCTCAGAGAGACTGTTAGACTCAGCCCACACTGACCACAGAAGCAGCCTAAGTGGTGACCCTCTATCCTTAAGGCCTCAGGGGAAGAACATGCGCTCCCTTCAGATGCAGAGAGAGCTCCGTGCTGGTGTCTCTCAGCATGAACAGTTCTAGTCTGAAGATCTGCCTTTCAGTCAGACTCTGTGTCTTTCTGTTTTAATGCTAATCACAGGTTTACATCCTTGGTGTTCATTGTTCTTTGTATTAGACTCTAAGTTCAATTTGCCAGAAAAAACCAGGTCAACCCCGAAACAAGAGAGAGTTTCCCATCTAGGACACCATGAATCAACCAAAAATGATACATTCAGATGCTGTCACAGAAGTCCTTACTGCCCGGACACATTTGGAAACATTTAGAGCAGACATTTGATCAATTATTCAGTCCAAATAAAACACAAGAGGTCCTCTCCTTTCTTTCCATGGGCCTCATATCTACACTCGAGGGTACTGGCTTTCAGGTTCCCATACCCCTGGCAGTTCCACCAATAAAGAATCAAACACCCCTATCAGACTCACAGAATCGGAAGGTCCTGCTTTGCTCTTCTTTCCTTGTAAGAAACAGGTCCTTTACTCCTTCTAAAACCTGAATCATCCAAAAGTTCTCCAAGATTTTTCCAAACTTGTGATTCCAAAAATGTTAGAACTGATTCGCTTGATGGAAAAGGAAGCCGGATACGGGTCTCCTGATTGATGTGCTAAACAAACTCTTCCGAGCTGAGCTTTACAATTGCAGATTTGGCAAAGACAACCATTACTTCCATTTTTTTCTTTGTTAAAAATATAAAAAGGGAGACAGGCTCCAATCACTTAATAAGTATCACCCATTTCACATCCTATTATACTGAAACTCTTCCTCTTCTTTTCATTAAAGAGAACTTAAAAAAAAAACTTTAAAAAAAGTTTCTCAGAAGGCTAGAACATAAGATTCTTCTTAAAAATCTCTTTTCTTTTTTTTTTTTTTTTTTTGAGACGGAGTCTCGCTATGTCGCCCAGGGTGGAGTGCAGTGGCCGGATCTCAGCTCACTGCAAGCTCCGCCTCCCGGGTTTTTATGCCCTTCTCCTGCCTCAGCCTCCCGAGTAGCCAGGACTACAGGCGCCCACCACCTCGCCCGGCTAGTTTTTTGTATTTTTTTAGTAGAGACGGGGTTTCACCGTGTTAGCCAGGATGGTCTCGAACTCCTGACCTCATGATCCGCCCGTCTCGGCCTCCCAAAGTGCTGGGATTACAGGCTTGAGCCACCGCGCCCGGCCCGAAAAATCTCTTTTCTTTTCCAAAGAAATTACACTTAAGAAAGAACACATACTTTTTTTGAACAGCCAATAATCACAATGCATGTGCCACTCATTTTATTGGAGACCTTAAACATTTAAGTGACATGCCAGATTCTCATTTAAAATATTGTCACTGTGCATGGCCAGGTGAGGTGGCTCACTTCTGTAATCCCAGCTATTTGGGAGGCCAAGGTGGGAGGATTGCTTGAGGCTAGGAGTTTGAAACCAGGCTGGGCAACATAGCAACGTCCCATCCCTACAAAAAACGTACTTAAAAAATTAGCAGGACGTGGTGGCGTGCACCTGTACTCCCAGCTATTCAGGAGGCTGAGGTGGGAGGATTGCTTGAGCCCAGGAGTTTGAGGTTACAGTGAGCTATGATCACATCACTGCACTTCAGCCTGGGTACTGACAGAGCAAGATCCTTTCTCTAGAAAAAAAGAAATTGTCGGGCCAGGTGCAGTGGCTACCGACTGTAATCCCAGCACTTTGGGAGGCTGAGGTGGGCAGATCACCTGAGGTCAGGAGTTCGAGACCAGCCTGGCCAACATGGTGAAACCCCATCTCTACTAAAAATATAAAAATTAGCCGGGCGTGGTGGTGGGTGCCTGTAGTCCAGCTACTTGGGAGGCTGAGGCAGGAGAACTGCTTGAACCCAGGAGGTGAAGGTTGCAGTGAGCCGAGATTGCACCACTGCACTCCAGCCTGAGCGACAGAGCAAGACTCCATCTTAAAAAAAGAAAAGAAAAGAAAAGAAAGAGATCGAGACCATCCTGGCCAACATGGTGAAACCCCATCTCTACTAAAAATACTAAAATTAGCTGGGCATGGTGGCGCATCCCTGTAGTCCCAGCTACTCAGGAGACTGAGGCAGAAAAATCACTTAAACCCGGGAAGTGGAGGTTGCAGTAAGCCAAGATTGTGCCACTGCACTCCAGCCTGGCGACAGAGTGAGACTCCATCTCAAAAAAAAAAAAAAAGAAAGAAAGAAAAGAAAAAGAAAAAGAAAAAAGAAATTGTCATTGCAGAGCAGAAAATGGAGAGACTCAGGGAAGAACAGCCAATCAGGTAGAACAGGGCCACGGGTAGCGTGGGGGAAGGGCCAGACTTTGATATTTCTGAGACCAAACTGGCAGTCTTTAATCTTGGATGTGGTGGTGGTGACAGTGGGGGTGAATGGCAGATAGTGAGCCCTGTCACTGAAGCCAGACCCCACTGAGATGATTGACAATTATGCAAATTATTGTTGGGTTTCGCCATCCTGTTCCCATTCTCTCTTTCACTGGCTTCTACTCCTCAAACTTGATATTCACCATATGGTTTTATTCTAAGCATGGATGGAGCTTTCGGAGAGGAAAATCTCATTGCTCTTTATTGCAGCCATTAAAAATAAATCGTAAGGGGATGCATGGCAGATCCTCAGCATTTGTATTACATTTGCTCAGCTTAAGTGCTCGGAACACATCACGACATACAGGTGCAAAAACAGTCCATGTCTGGCTAGAATTTGGCAGCAGGTTTAATCATCATCATCTGTGAAATAAAAGGCTTTTTGTAACTCAGTTGATTAACACAGAACCACATTTCTTTAAGTGGTCCGTTCATTTTTAAAAATGCTGAAATGAAGAATCATGGCTTGTGAACATGTAACTAAAAAAGAAAGAACGTTTTTTCAGTAGTTCAGCACTTTTAAAAGGCACAGCAGGGCTGACCCTGGTAGACTGTGAAGCCTGGAAAATGTCCTCTCCCAGCTGCCCACACTTCCTGCCCCCTGCAGGGCTCTGTCTCAGGCCTGGTTCCCCTGGGCTGAAGCGAGAGCTCAAGAGATGGCTGAGAAATGATGGGTGTTGAGGCTTCGGTGATGGCCAGGCATGACGGCTGTTCCACCTCCTCTGTGAGTGCCTTGTGACGGGGTGAGGGGAGCGGAAGGGGAGGGAGGTGGAGGTGGTGTCCTGTCTGGTGCACAAGGAAGAAAGAACTGTCAAAGTAAGATCAGTGCTGGTTTCTCCATCGAAGATAATGGGTTTAGGATCAGTGTATTAAGAGCTTCTGGTGACATGACAGAGAAACCCAGAAATAGAGCCAGGACAACAGGTACACTGGTGGCGAAATACTGCCGAGAGGCTTAGCTTCCCCTTAAAGGCAACACAGAGCTTCCCAAATCCAGTGTTATGACAAAATGCATTGAAATTCCCTTGAAAAAACTACAGTAATAAACTCAAAAAACAATGTGTGATTAATTGGCAAACTTTATTCTAAAGATAATGTTTTTGGTGATGGTGGGAACTGGCCTATGCTACAAGTGTAAATTACTATAATCTCTCTAGAAAAAAACCTTTGACTACGCAATTTTACTGCTATAAGCCATGTAAGGAAATGTGTAAAAAAAAAAAAACAAAAAACACAGAGATATAGAAGCAAAGATGTTCTATACGAAATTACATTTTCAAAAAATTTGAATATAAAATGTGAAGTACATTGGTGAAACAGATTATGGCACTTTTATGTTAAGGAATATTAGCCATTATAAATCATATTTCAGAAGACCCTTTAATAACATAGGGATACGTTCATGATTATGTCATTAAGACCATAGCAAGTTTCATAAGTACGTTAATATAAGGTCAATTAAAAATACAAATGTGCGGCCGGGCTCGGTGGCTCAAGCCTGTAATCCCAGCACTTTGGGAGGCCGAGAGGGCGGATCACGAGGTCAGGAGATTGAGACCATCCTGGCTAACACGGTGAAACCCCGTCTCTACTAAAAAATACAAAAAAACTAGCCAGGCGAGGTGGCGGGCGCCTGTAGTCCCAGCTACTCGGGAGGCTGAGCCAGGAGAATGGCGTAAAACTGGGAGGCGGAGCTTGCAGTGAGCTGAGATCGGGCCACTGCACTCCAGCCTGGGCGACAGAGCGAGACTCTGCCTCAAAAAAAAAAAAAACAAAAAACAAAAAAAAACAAATGTGCTTAACGAAAAAAATTAGAAAGCCACAGCAAAATGTTATAGATGGCTATCTTTGAATATAGGATTGTTGGTGATTTATTCTGTCTTTAGGATTTTTTGGGTTTTTTTTGGTTAAAAACATTTACATAGTAAAACATTACTTTTATACTCAGAAAAATGCATATAAATTATGCATAATAATTTAAATTATATGTAGTCGTCAGAATTATAATACATTTAAACTGTAAGCTTAAATAATAATTTAAATAAAAATACATTATTTAACATGTAATATTTAAAATATATGTGATAGGTCATTTATTAGAGCTTCATATACTAGTATTTAGCATACGAAGTTCCCAATTAAATAATTCCTTGCAGTTTTTTTGCAAAAGAGTATGACTTAAGAAATTTTTGGGGGCCAGGTGCAGTGGCTCATGCCTGTAATCCTAGCACTTTGGGAGGCCGAGGCAGGTGGATTGCCTGAGCTCAGGAGTTCGAGACCAGCCTGGGCAACTCGGTGAAACCCAGTTTCTACTAATGAAAATACAAAAAATTAGCCAAGCGCGGTGGCGTGCGTCTGTAGTCCCAGCTACTCGGGAGGCTGAGGCAGGAGAATTGCTAGAACCCGGGAGGTGGAGCTTTCAGTGAGCCGAGATCGCACCACTGCACTACAGTCTGGGTGACAGAGTAAGACTCCATCTCTAAAAAATAAAATAAAATAAAAAAATGTGTGTGCTTGTAAACTCTCTACAAAGAGCTGTCCGTCAGTGGCTTGGAGGCTGAGCAGAGGGGGTGCAGATGTGCTGCAGGGCTGTCCTCGCCGCAGACCCGGGACTGACTCAGCTTTCCACTGAAAGCTGGCTGAGATGTCTCCAGGCACAACTGCTGAGCAATGAGATCCTGCCCAGCAGGGATGAGCCCTCCAGACAGTGGGAACAGGAGGGGACAAGAGCAATGAGGAACCCCCTGGGCGAGAGAGCTGCTAGTGAAGGATATACAGTAAGAAAAGGTCGGAATGCTGGAGCCGTGCTGGAGCTGAAGTCTGCTGTTGCACCACCACATTATTTCCCTTCTTGTACCATGGAAAACAAGGAGCAGAGGGTAACTGCAGTGCCAGCACAGAGCACAGGGAGCCCCTACACTGCCATCCTTCAGAAAACGGTTATAATAAATCTAAAAGCTTATGTTTATGATGTGAATGGTACACCCTTACAAGTGATACCTTTGTGCAGTCCACAACCTACACAACCATGCTTGGTAGCCCTAGGTTTCCAGGAACAAAAAGGAAGACAAAGAGCAACCTTTCCCCATTTAAATGTAGCTTTGTGGTAAATGAGATGCGTTTTTCATCTTCTGAGGCCTTACTGTAAGCAAAGCTGATTTTCCAGTGCTTACCTATGCTGCCTAGGTTCAGGGGAGTAGGAAGGAGGAAGGGGCTCCAAGGGGCAGAGAGAGGGCGTCCACCCACCCCACAGCTGTTTAGATGGGGAACAAGGGCTAATAAGAGTTCACACGAAAAATGACACATCTTTCAGATTTGGGACACAAAGAAGATATCACAGAGTCTTATATTACTATTTTTTGAGACAGGGTCTTGTTCTGTAGCCCAGATTGGAGAGCAGTGGCATGATCATAGCTCACTGCAGGCTTGACCTCTCGGGCTCAAGTGATCCTCTTGCCTCAGCCTCCTGAGTAACTGGGACTATAGGCACGCCCACCACACCTGGCTAATTTTTTTTTTTTTTTTGTATTTTTTGTAAAGATGGGGTCGTCATGTTGGCCAGGCTGGTCTCAGACTCCTGAGCTCAAGCAGTCCACCCACCTTGGCCTCCCAAGGTTTTGGGATTACAGGCATGAGCCACAGCACCTGGCCTTTTGGGGTTATTTTAACATTCCACTTTGAACCAGAAATCTCTCCATCCAAGTTTAAATTCACTAATAGTAGTTGTCAAACACACTAGCAAGGCATAGCAGCAAAATCACTGTATATATTATAAATCATTCTGGAAATTAATATATGCACTGAACTCAATATCCAGTTGCTTTCTCTTTTTTTTTTTTTTTTTGAGATGGAGTCACGCTCTGTAGCTCAGGCTTGAGTGCAGTGACAAGATCTCGGCTCACTGCAACGTCTGCCTCCTGGGCTCAGACGAATCTCTTGCCTCAGCCTCCTAAGTAGCTGGAATTACAGGCATGCACCACCATGCCCCGCTAATTTTTGTATTTTTAGTAGAGACTAGGTTTCATCATGTTGGCCAGGCTGGTCTTGAACTCCTGACCTCAGGTGATCCACCTGCCTCACCCTCCCAAAGTGCTGGCATTACAGGTGTGAGCCACCGTGCCCGGCCTCCTGGGTTGCTTATCTTGTTTACCATTTCATGTTTTTCCTTAAAGGAAAAATATCGCCCTCACAGATTATTCTCAGAGATTCTGAGAAAAACACAGAAAGAATGCACTACGGTCTTTTCCCATCATGGTCTCTATCATACTATCTCAAGCATTTATCCCCTAGTCCTGGCGCCCAGGACTTAAGAAAAACATAATTCCAACAGAAAGCCAGGAGCACAGAGCCACTTACTGCTCTCTGGACAGAAGAGCCGGTTCCGTCGTCCTCCTCCCCGTCTGCCTCCTGGTCTTCGTTATCAGTCCAGGAGGACACGTCTTCTACCGAGCTGGTCAGATCCGGCAAGCTCTTAGATGTTAACCTGAGGAGGTCCTCCGCAGAGTTTTCCTATGGGGACACAATTAAAGGCCCATCCATGAACCACTCCCCAGAACCAAGCAGTTCTTGAAGGCAACCTGGCAGAGTCAGGCTACATGCTCCCAACCCAAAGACCACATGGAGTAAATGTTCTGTCTGCAGGGTTACCTCAAAGGTCAGGGGTGTGGACCCAATTTAAACCCAAACCCATTTTTCCCCCCAGAGAATGTGTGATTCTTAGCTGTTGTTTTTTTTGTTTTCTTTTTTTTCTTTTTGAGATAGTCTTGCTCTGTTGCCAAGGCTGGAGTGCAATGGCGCGATCTCGGCTCACTGCAACCTCCGCCTCCCAGGTTCAAGTGATTCTCCCGCATCGGCCTCCCAAGTAGGTGGGAATACAGGCATGAGCCACCACACCTGGCATTGTATTTTTAGTAGTGACAGGGTTTCACCATGTTGGCCAGGCTGGTCTCGAACTCCTGACCTCAAGTGATCTACCTGCCTCAGCCTCCCAAAGTGATGGGATTACAGGTGTGAGCCACCACACCCAGCTTTTAGCTCAGTGTTTCTATGGGCAATCCAAGCTCCCTGAATTTAAGATCCCTTTATAAAACAATTATTTTTTTTTAATCGACAAGATCTCGTTCTGTCACCCAGGCTGAGTTCAGTGGTGCAATCACTGCAACCTCAAACCTCTGGGCTCAAGTGGTCCTCCTGTCTCAGCCTCCTGAGTAGCTGAACTACAGGTATGCACCACCATGCCTGGCTAATTAAAAAAAAGTTTTTGTAGAGACGAGGTCTCACTATGTCACCCAGGCTGGTCTCGAACTCCTGGGCTCAAGCCATTCTCCTGCCTTGGCTTCCCAAAGTGCTGGGATTACAGGAGTGAGTCACCACACCTGGCCCAACATCCTCTGCTGGCATCCCCTGGGCTGCTTTCAGGATGCTGTGTAAAGAAGAGGTCAGCATCTTTCTTTTATTTATTTTTTTTTTTTGAGACAGAGTCTCGTTCTGTTGCCGAGGCTGGAGTGCAGTGGCCGGATCTCAGCTCACTGCAAGCTCCGCCTCCCGGGTTCAAGCTATTCTCCTGCCTCAGCCTCCCAAGTAGCTGAGACTACAGGCACACGCCACCATGCCTGGCTAATTTTTGTATTTTTAGTAGAGACGGGGTTTCACTATGTTGGCCAGGCTGGTCTCGAACTCCTGACCTCGTGATCTGCCTGCCTTGGCTTCCCGAAGTGCTGGGATTACAGGTGTGAGCCACCGAGCCTGGCTAGATCAGCATCTTATAGAGCTGCTTCTGTCCCGCTCTCCAAACTCATCCCCCCTTCCCCGACTCTCCCCATCAACCCACTCTGATGCCATACTGCCTTCCAAACCTTTTGGACTCCTCCTTGCCCACTGCCTTTTCCGCCAGCAGCTCCCTCTGCTGGGACCACCCTTCCTTTCACAACTGAGGCCCACGTGGGCAAGGCTTGAACACCTCTCCTTCTGAAAGCCCACCTGGGTCATCTCAGGAGCCACTCCATTTGCCCCTCCTTTCTTCTCTCGTCTTTGACTACTGCTTTCATCCCCTTGCAGTGTGTCTACTAGTCTATCTCCCCTATGTGTCTGAGAATTGCTCCCACCTAACACCATTTCCATTCACTGCTGTGTCCCCAGGCCTAGCCTAGAGCTCACATATTCATGATCTCCTCCCTGCTCCTGTGCTCATTTCCCCAGCATATGCTCATTAGAAAGAGATTCGACTGGCCGGGCACGGTGGCTCATGCCTGTAATCCTAGCACTTTGGGAGGCTGAGGTGGGTGGATCAGGAGGTCAGGAGTTCAAGACCAGCCTGGGCAACATGGTGAAACCCTGTCTCTACTAAAAATACAAAAATTAGCCAGGCGTGATGGGCAGGCACCTATAATCCCAGCTACTTGGGGGACTGAGGCACAAGAATCCCTTGAACCCGGAAGGTGGAGGTTGCAGTGAGCTGAGACTGTGCCTCTACACTCCAGCCTGAGCAACAAGAGAGAAACTCCATCTCAAAAAAAAAAAAAAAGAAACAAAAAGAGATTAGATTGTTGAATCAAAATGTCAGATAAGGTCTTTTCAATGGAGGCAGTCCTTGAACAACTTTTAAAGGTCAACAAAAATACATGGAATCAGACTCCATTTATTTATTAATAATAATTATTATTTTATACAGATGTAGTCTCGCTATGTTGACCAGGCTGGTCTTGAACTCCTGGCCTCAAGCAGTCCTCCCATCTCAGCCTCCCAAAGTGCTGGGATTATAGGCATTAGGGACCGCACAGCCCAGACTCCATTTGGATAAGACTCTGAAGGGGGCATCGCCAACACACAGCCCTTTGACCTTATGTACAGGTAAGGCTAGAGTAGGCTGTAAGATGCAGGTGAGATCAATGAAGGCCTCACTGCAAATGGGGACCACACAGGAGCCAGAGCCTTCCTGGGAAATGCTGCAGCACAGGAGGGCCAGGGACCAGGGAGGGGGCTGGGGCTGCAGAGCGAATCCATGGCTCTAGAAAGAGAGCAAAAAGAGCTACCTGTTCTCTCCTCAGTCCTTCACATCAGCCATTTCCACAAGGAAGAAAACACACAGAAAGTCTTAATCATATTTAATCACATGGCTTGAGGGTTGACAGAAAAGAGGACAAAAAATAAATGAATGAAACCCATCTTAAACAATGGATGTTACTAAATATTAGCAAGCTGGCACCTAGTGACAGTGATGTTTGTTGTTAGTTTCATGTTGGTTCCACCTTCAAAGTACCTGAAGATAATTCATTTTGGATCAGTAATTGTGAATACTATATTGTTAGGCCTTATCTAAGGGAAGGGAAAAAAAAGCGAGTTCAGTCCTCTTCTGTGATGTCAATTCTGCTTCTGCTAGATTAACCAAAAATAGTTTTTTGTTTTTTTGTTTTTTTTTTAAATCCCAACTGACAAGTAAAGGCATAGCAGCTACAGGACAGACTACTCTGCGGCCATTAAAAATGGTGCTGAGGCTGGGTGTGGTGGCTCATACCTGTAATCCCAGCTCTTTGGGAGGCTGTGGCAGGTGGATCAGTTGAGGCCAAGAGTTCAAGACCAGCCTGGTACTAAAAATACAAAAATTAGATGCAGTGGCACGTGCCTATAGTCCCAGCTACTCAGGAGGCTAAGGCAGAAGAATAGCTTGCACCTAGGAGGCAGAGGTTGCAGTGAGCCAAGATTGTACCACCGCACTCCAGCCTGGGTGACAGAACGAGACTGTCTCAGAAACAAACAAAAAAACGTGCTGGGCCCGGCAGTGGCTCATTCCTGTAATCCCAGTACCTTGGGAGGCCTAGGTAGGCAGATTGCTTGAGGGCGGAGTTTGAGATCAGCCTGAGCAACACAGAGAGAGACAGCCTCTACAAAAAATTGTTTAAATCCATCTCAAACAAACAGTAACCATGTAGGGTGGCACATGTCTACAGTCCCAGTTACTTGGAAGGCTAAGATGGAAGGATCACTTGAACCCCAGGGTTCCAGGTTGCAGTGAGCTATGACTGCACCACTCAATTCTAGCCTGGGCAAAAAATGCAAGTCCCTGTCTCAAAAAAAAAAAAAAATTTGTACTTCCTAATGTGGATTCTTACAGCATGCTGTGAAAAAGCAGGTTAAAGTAATATGTAATAACTATGATATTAATAATGTATGTAATAAGCTAAAGGTAATAAAATGTGATAACCATAAGGCAAACATTTCTCCAGTTCCTGCTATAACCAGCTACACTGCTCAGGGCCCTTGATATCTCTCTTTTATTTTTTTTTTTGAAACAGAGTCTCACTCTGTCATCCAGGCTGGAGTGCAGTGACACGATCTCAGCTCACTGCATCCTCTGCCTCCTGGGTTCAAGCGATTCTCCTGCCTCAGCCTCCCTAGTAGCTGGCATTACAGGTGCACACCACCATGCCTGGCTAATTTTTGTGTTTTTAGTACAGACGGGGTTTCACCATGTTGGCCAGGCTGGTCTCGAACTCCCGACCTCAAGAGATCCGCCCACCTTGGCCTCCCAAATTGGTAGGATTACAGGCATGAGCCACTGCGCCCACTCCCTTGATATCTCATTTAATCCTCCTAACATCATCCTCATGAGGTAGTTACTGGTTCTCACTATACAGGGAAGAAAACGGAGAATTAGGTGAGGTAACACCTTGGCCAGGACACGCAGCTTTTAAAGGGCTGTGCTCGATTTAAGTCCAGGCAGGACTGCCTCCAGGGTATATGATGTTTCCTTGTATTTGACTCTGTTTTACAGAAAATGTGTATGTACATGTTACACACACATACACATGTTCCCAGCTGGAAGGACACTCCAGTTAATGGATAGTAAGTACTATTGGTAGTATTACGAGAATTTCATCATCGTCTTCTTCTCTGTAATTTTTGGGGTTGTCTACATTTGATACAATACATATATATTACTTGTTAATAAAAACCAAGTGTGAAAAAAGCAAAAAAAGTGAGCAAGAGATCTGTACTGTTATATGTTGCTTCCAGGAATATCAAAACTAACTTATATATTCTGAGTTTATTCAGTCAATAAAAACGTCCTAAGCTCCTACTCCTATAAGCAAACAATCTATTTGTGTGAAAACATGAGCCATCCTCTCCACAAGAAAGTAACTGCTGTATTTCCAAAACAATGCCTTAAAGCTTTGCAACAAGGTGACCATTATCCATAACAATAGTTGACATTTTAGTTATTCTTTATATTCAGCAAATCAAAAGCTCTCCCCTCCCTCTTCAAGTGTGAAGACAGCAAGGAAGCTTGTGGATGACTTGCTCTTGTTGGATAAAGAAGAGAAACATGTCAGAGGCTCCTGAAGGCTGACATCTTTTTTTTTTTCTATGTGGATGAGGACCTTGGATGGTGGAGATGAAGTTTAGGAGCAGCAGGCAGCTGCTGTAGCAGTTTATTGCCTAATTGTAAAACGGAGTGTATCGGAAGAAGAGAAAGGCCTCACTCCTCTGAGTCCGGGTCAGTTTTAGGACCACAGCTTGGTGAAGATACCCAAGGGTCAATGGATTGACAACTTGGATAGACACCCATTCTTTGGCTCTGGAATGCCACTCAGCCCCATGAGGACGCAAGCAAGTGTCCCTAAAAGTCAAAGCCTCTAGCAGGAATGCATTATCTTTTTCTTATACCATTGGCTCTAGTTTCCTTTATATTTTATTTACATAAAAGCAGCTTGGTGCATGAGAAACCGTACGAACTCTGAAGTCTGGTGGACTCAGGCTAAAACCCGATTCTGTGACCTCAGGTCAAGGTAATTAACCACTGGGATTGGTTTGCTTTTGTTTTTTGAGACACGGTCTTGCTCTGTCACCCAGGCTGGAGTGTAGTGGCACGGCCATGGCTCACTGCAGCCTTGACCTCCTAAGCTCAAGCAATCTTCTTGCCTCAGCCTCCCAAGTAGCATGGACTACAGGTGTGTGCTGACCATGCATGGCTAATTTTTTATTTTTATTTTTATTTTTTGTAGAGAAGAGGTCTCACTATTTTGCCCAGGCTGGTTTTAAACTCCTAGGCTCAAGCAATTCTCCTCAGCCTCCCAAAGTGCTGGGATTACAGGCATGAGCCACCATGCCCAGTCCAACCACTTGGAACTTAATACCATTCACTGAATAAAAAGAACTAAAAGCACCTGGCACCCTGTGTACATGTAGCATGCTTTCTTCCTTTAAGTCACATACATGGCACCTGGCACATGTAGCGTGCTTTCTTCCTTTAAGTCACATACATGGCACCTGGTACATGTAGCATGCTTTCTTCCTTTAAGTCACATACATGGCACCTGGTACATGTAGCATGCTTTCTTCCTTTAAGTCACATACATGGCACCTGGTACATGTAGCGTGCTTTCTTCCTTTAAGTCACATACATGGCACCTGGTACATGTAGCATGCTTTCTTCCTTTAAGTCACGTACATGGCACCTGGTACTACACGTAGCGTGCTTTCTTCCTTTAAGTCGGTGTGTCTCACAGGGAGCAGGTATCATTGAGGAACCAGTTTTCAAAGCCCCTTCATTATTTGCTTTACCCATGAGTGGCCCGCCACCTTTTTTTAAATCTTCTGTTTTGTGTTTGTGGACAATGGCTTGACAAAGAAAAGCCATCCCCTTCCCCATTTTCCAAACTAGCAGGAGAGGCTGCATGTGGTTGCTCATGCCTGCAATCCCAGCACTTTGGGAGGCCAAGGCAGGTGGATCACCTGAGGTCAGGAGTTCAAGACCAGCCTGGCCAACATAGCAAAACCCTGTCTCTACTAAAAATACGAAAATTAGCCAGGCATGGTGATGGACACCTGTAATCCCAGCTACTTGGGAGGCTGAGGCAGAAGACTCGCTTGAACTCGGGAGGCAGAGGTTGCAATAAGCCGAGATCATATCATTGCACTCCAGTCTGGGCAACAGGAGTGAGACCCTGTCTCAAAAACAAAAACAAAAGCAAAACAAAAATGAAAACAAAAAAACGAACAAGAGAAGGAAGTCAGCACAAGAAATGCAGGTTTAGTAGTACATGGTAGAATGCTCATGCAGAGACCCATGTTCTTCAGCACACGATTTTGAGGAGGTGGGCTGCACAAATGAAACACGCTTTCTCTGCAGACATATGCCTCTGTGTGTGTGTGTGGTGTGTGTGTGGTGTGTGTGTCTGTGGTGTGTGTGTGGTGTGTGTGTGTGTGGGGTGTGTGTGTGTGTTTATAAGACCCAAAGATGCTTTCAGGCTCCCACTTCATCTGGCAAAATGAGGAACTTGTTTCTCCTTCTCTTGCAGCATTTCCCTCCTTGTGGAATTCACCAGCTGACAGAGAGAATCCCGGGTTTGTTCTGCTGCCCCATTTCCAGCGCGGGGCTACAGACAGCCCACAGGCAGACGCTCTGAGTGAAGACATGCAGGGAGCACAATAGACTCAAGAGAAGGCCCCAAGGTGTCCCTTGGTATCTCTGGAAAGGGAGAAAAGGACCTATGAATGGACAGTGGTCTCAACGCCTACCTCCAGGGTCTCAGATGCCCCCTCTTCCTGCCAGGTCTTCACCAGAGCTCTGTAGATAGATTGTCTTTGGAAGTCTGAGAGTCTAGGTCAAGGGTTTGGGGTAAAAGGTGTAAAGAAAGGAAAGCAGATTTTTTGGACAGCCCAAAATGTTCTTCTAATCTATTTGTTCAATACTCTGAAAATCAGCAATCGATCTTGCAATTTAAGTGGGAAAATATAAAGAGACCTATGATGCCAGGTTTGAAAGAACAACAGAGATAATGGAAAAAGGATTCCCCATATTAGCGAGAGCGTCATGCTGCACAGGGCTAAGAGGGTGTGGCCTCATCCCGTCCTTCCTGGCTGGAATTGGAATAAAGCCTCATGGCTCCACTTCACCACCTCCTCAGCCACATAGACTCTGCTCTAGTCTCATCACCAGCACATCGGCCCACAGCTCAGACACACCGGAGGTCACCGCCTCCTCTTTCTCACCAGGCCACATAGACTCTGCCCTAGTCTCATCAACAGCACATCGGCCCACAGCTCAGACACACCAGAGGTCAACGCCTCCTCTTTCTCACCACAGTTGTGAAGTCCTGCAGACTTTAGCCAGTGCTTTAAGGAGATGCTGGGGCCCAGAACTGGACACTATATTAATGCACTCTAGGGTGGGGGTAAAAGAAACTCTGGCCTGCCTGGGGCCTCAGGACCTGTGGAGGACCCATGGAGAAGAGGTGGCAGGGAGACAGGGGACAGACACTGGGCTGGGCATTAGGGCCTGGGTCCTGGAGCTGCTGATGGCATTGTGGCCTCTGCAAGACGGTAGCGGCCATGGAAGCTCTGCCTCACCGTCTTCATGTGTAAATTGGCTGGGCAAACAGGATTCACAATGCTTCCTCCAGCTCCAACACTCAGAGGCCACAAGTGACAGCAGAAGCCACGGGCTGCCCTCGGCGGCCCCTGAGCCTGTCTTCCCTTTCCAGCTGCCAGGCTTCCAAGTCTCCTCTCCAGCTCCTCCTGGAAGAGCCGCCAGTCTCTCCACATTGTCCTTCCTTCCATCTACCATTTTCTTTCTTTCCTTTCCATCTGTTCTTTCCTTTCCATCCCCTAACACTGCAGCCTCCAACCTTTTTTGGCACCAGGGACCAGTTTCATGGAAGACAATTTTTCCAAGGATGGTAGGGGCGAGGGGGATGGTTTTGGGATTAAACTGTCCCACTTCACATGATCATGCATTAGATTCTCATAAGGAGTGTGCAACCTAGATCCGTTGCGTGAGCAGTTCACAATAGGGCTTGCGCTCCTATGAGGATCCAGTGCCGCTGCTGATCTGACAGGAGGCGGAGCTCTCAGGAGGTAATGCTCACTCACAGGCTGCTCATCTACTGCTGCATAGCCCAACTCCTAACAGGCCATAGACCAGTGCCCATCCACAGCCCAGGGGTTGGGAACACCTGCCCTAACATATACATACAAAAACTCTTAAAGGGCCAGGCATGGTGGCGCACGCCTATAATCCCAGCGCTTTGGGAGGCTGAGGTGGGTGGATCACCTGAGGTCAGTAGTTTGAGACCAGCCTGACCAACATGGAGAAACACCGTCTCTACTAAAAATACAAAATTTGCCGGGTGTGATGGCATGCGGCTATAATCCCAGCCACTTGGGAGGCTGAGGCAGGAGAATTGCTTGAACCTGAGAGGTAGAGGTTGCGGTGAGCCGCGATCACGCCATTGCACTCCAGACTAGGCAACAAGAGTGAAACTCCATCTCAAACAAAAACAAAAACAAAAACAAAAACTTCTTAAGGAAAGCCAAATAACTAACTGCCCTTCAGCTAAGGGAATCCACATAGCGTTGCCCTGTGGAAGCAAGGCTTTTTCAATGGCCCAAGGTAAACATATAAGTGCACACGTGTGTGTTTGTGTGTGTGTGTGGCATGGGAGGTATGGCTCAACCCCAACTCACCACTGCCACCATTACGAGGACCAAAAAATAAACACGACCTACCTTGCTGGCCACCACCAGCTGCACCATTCCCGTGGCGGAGCGAAGAATGGCCACTGCTTCCTCGTGGGAGAGCCCGACCAGTAAATGACCATTGATTACCAGCAGCTCATCTCCTAAGGACAGCCTGCCATCCCTGAGGAAAGGGAGATGGGAAAAAAATCCCTTGTCAAGACATTCTGGGCCTGAGAAGGGCCACTTTCTGGAGCTAGGGAGGGTGGTGAGGAGGGACAGTTAAGATTGGGCTAAAGAGGACACTGTGATGGCCAGAGGCAGTTGGGGATGCGACTGCTTTATTCGTGGTGCCTAGATTCCCATCAGAGGATTCCCTCCATGATTTCAGGCAGTGGCTCAGTAATATGCACATTAAGGTCACCAGCCTATCTGGCATCAATGTCAGTGAAACTCCCATCCAGGTGGAGATGGTGATAGAGGAACCAAGACCCCAAGGTTTGAGGAGAGTTGAGTCATTCTTTTCTTAATCCTCCCCGCCATCCTGCCCTGATGACCGAGTCACTGAGCTGAGCTCAGAAAGAGCAGAGATATCCTAAGCCCACCTGCATTCCTTTCCTAACGCACTGCCCTCCTCCCTTCCCAGGTGACGTGAACCTGACCAGATGTCCTCTGGGGCACCTGTGATTCACACTACACTACATGGGTCTGTATCTCCCAACGGGGCACCTGGGATTCACACTACACTACATGGGTCTGTATCTCCCAACAGGGGCACCTGTGATTCACACTACACTACATGGGTCTCTATCTCCCAACAGAGTTACAGGTCCCTGAGGGAAAAGTCTCTCACTCTCAGCACCTTGTTCTTTTTCTTCTTTTTTGTTTTTTTAAGTATGTTTGTGTGTGTGTGTGTGTTTGTTTTTGAGACAGAGTCTTGCTCTGTCATCCAGGCTGGAGTGGAGTGGCACCATCCTGGCTCACTGCAGCCTGGAATTCGTGGGTTTAAGTGATCCTCCTGCCTCAGTCTCCTGAGTAGCTGGGATTACAAGTGTGTGCCACCAGGCCCGGCTTCAGCTCCTTTTTCATCCTTGAGTCTCTCCAGCCAAGCCTCATATGCAGAAGGACGAATAAAAAGAAAGAAAAGAAAAGAAAGGAAAAGAACAAATAAACTGCCTAAACTGCTGTCGCTGCAGGTATCAGACCTGGGCTACAAACAGGGTGTTTCTTTCCTTTAAATTAAATTATGGCTGACTCTGAGCTTTCTTCCCACTGGGCTGGCAGGAGACTCAGCTGTCACGGGGACTGCCTCCCTTCAGGTGGGTCAGGGCTCGGTGTGGCGCAGTGCCAGAGCACTGGGCAGGCCCCTTGAATCATGGTGAATCAACAGTCCTGTGGATCCCACCAGAGCCTCCAGTGTCTGATCTCCCAGGATCCCAAAGGAGCCAGAGGTGGCTGAATGTGGGACAAGAAAGCTGGTGAGGCAAAGAGACCTTTAGTCTAGGATCCCACTGCACTCACTAGAGCAAGCTTGGCCAACCCATGGCCTGCATGTGGCCCAGGATGACTTTGAACATGGTCCAACACAAATTTGTAAACTTTCTTAAAACATGATGATTTTTTTTGGGTGATTTTTTTAAAGCTCATCAGCTATCGTTTGTGTTAGTGTAGCTTATGTGTAGCCCAAGACAATTCTTCTTCTTCCAATGTGGCCCAGGGAAGCCAAAAGATTGGACTTCCCCGTTCTAAAGGCTCACATCAGCACCCAGCGTGCTGCCATGAAACACACGCACGTCTCCGACACTCCCAGAAGCCCCGTTTCTCTCCAGTCCCCTGGCTTTCTTTCAATGAATCAACTGACGTCTCTTCTTCCATCCTTCCCTTCCCTTCCTTCCTTCAACAGCTTCTTTCTCTCACTTTCTGTCTCCTTCCTCTAGGGCACGTGCCGTTGTCTTTTCTACGAATTTGGGCTTTAACAGAAGACAGGAGACACCAGAGACCTCTGATACTCTCTGTTTCTGTCCTTCAAAAATTCCTGAAGCAGAGAAATGCTACGGGCCCCACTAGTTGTTTGGAATGGTGGGAGATGGGGAATGGGAAAACCAAGAAGAAACAAGCTGGAATCTCAGGAGTTGTGTGGGTGGGCCACTCAGGAGCTGTTTCCTATGGGAGGAGAGGGATTCAGGAATCAAGAACGCAATGGTTCAGACCAGTGTCCTGGGCTTACTTATTCAGAATGCCATCAAGACCATCCCTGTCCCTTGGGAGGCTGGGGTGGATCACGAGGTCAGGAGTTCAAGACCAGCCTGGCCAACATAGTGAAACTCCATCTCTACTAAAAATACAAAAATTAGCTGGGTATGGTGGCAAGTGCCTGTAGTCCCAGCTACTTGGGAGGCGGAGGCAGGAGAATCGCTTAAACCCAGGAGGCGGAGGTTGTGGTGAGCCAAGATCACACCACTGCACTCCAGCCTGGGCAACAGAGTGAGACGCCATCTCCAAAAAAAAAAAAAAGACCATCTCCATCCCTTTTCCTTTTCTTATTTCCCTCTTTCATTTCTTTCATCTCCTGTTATTAACTAAAATGCCCCGCTTGTGAATCATATACCCCAGAGGCTCAAAGAGACAGGCACACAACTCTAGGCTAAGAATGAAAGGAAAATGATGAGACCCAATAGAAATGGCTCAGATGGGAAATAGACAAGAACAGTTCTAAGTTTATCTCTGGGCACAGGAATTTCCTACTTGCCAGCTTGCTAAAGGAAGACTAGAACTTAAGACCTATGATTAATGGGAAACTGTCTATCTGACAGGAGCTCCTCAAAGCATATGTCACTTTGGAAGTTCAATAATGCTCTTTGGAGTAAAAACCACCTAGGGTCTTAATCCTTCAATAATTACCACCACCCAGACAACTAACAATTGCAGTTAATCTTATCTCTACTTTAGTGATTAGCATCCTCTTCCGTAATAAGAGAACTGATGAGCATAAAAGACTTTGCTGGTTTTTGCCCTGGTCCTCTTCTTAAGTTTTCCATTCTTCAGACTATCTATCTCCAGCTCCTTCGACTGTACCTCATGTGACATCCTTCTGCGTCCCCTCCCAAGCCTGGGCAGGCCAATACTGGTCTGGTTTGCCACACCCCTCTTAGAATCAGGGTACCTGAGCTGAACACCAAGTTCCAGACTAGTTTATAAAAGATGATCACCTCGCTCATCAATGAAACTCTCCCTTTATACGCCTACTGTATACTGTGGGCATACAATATACGTACATGCCCCACCAGGCCTTGCCAGTTGTAGACACCCTATGTGCGTGGAAGCAATTAGCTAGCAGTTAAGAGTCAGCCTGACATTTTGGGATAGCTACATCCTTCTTACTCAAAATAAACTGTTTTGCACATGCTCTAGCTAAACACCATTCCTCTTCCTACTTCAGATCATTGTTCAGATTAAAACAAAAGTGTGCCGGGCGCGGTGGCTCACGCCTGTAATCCCAGCACTTTGGGAGGCCAAGGCGGGTGGATCACGAGGTCAGGAAATCGAGACCATCCTGGCTAACATGGTGAAATCCCGTCTCTACTAAAAATACAAAAAACTAGCTGGCCCGTGGTGGACACCTGTAGTCCCAGCTACTCGGGAGGCTGAGGCAGGAGAATGGCGTGAACCCAGGAGGCGGAGCTTGCAGTGAGCAGAGATCACTCCACTGCACTCCAGCGTGGGTGAGAGCGAGACTCCGTCTCAAAAAAAAAAAAAAGTGTTTTTTTTGAGACAAAGTCTCTTGCTCTGTCACCCAGGCTGGAGTGCACTGGCACAGTGATGGCTCAATGCAGCTTCAATCTTCCAGGCTCAAGTGATCCTCCCACCTCAGCCTCCTGAGTAGCTAGGACTACAGGAGTGTCCCAACAAGAGCAGCTAGTTTATTTTATTATTTTAGTTTAGTTTAGTTTATTTATTTTTGAGACGGAGTCTCACTGTGTCGCCCAGGCTGGAGTGCAGTGGTGTGATCTCGGCTCACTGCAAGCTCCACCTCCCGGGTTCACGCCATTCTCCTGCCTCAGCCTCCGGAGTAGCTGGGACTACAGGCGCCCGCGACCGCGCCTGGCTAATTTTTGTATTTTTTTTAGTAGAGACGGGGTTTCACCGTGTTAGCCAGGATGGTCTCAATCTCCTGACCTCGTGATCCGCCCGCCTCGGCCTCCCAACGTGCTAGGATTACAGGCGTGAGCCACCGCGCCCGGCCCATTTTATTTTATTTTTTAATTGAGACAAAGTCTCACTCTGTTGCCCAGGCTGGAGTGCAGTGGTGCGATCTCGGCTCACTGCAACCTCCGAAACCCGGGTTCAACTGATTCTTGTGCCTCAGGCTCCCAAGTACCTGGGACTACAATCACACACCACCACACCTGGCTCATTTCTTTGTAATTTTAGTAGAGACGGGGTTTCATCTGTTGGCCAGGCTGGTCTCGAACTCCTGATCTCAGGTGATCCGCCTCGGCCTCCCAGAGTGCTGGCATTATACGCGCACCCGGCCACTATTTTTTAATTTTTACTTTTTGTAAACACCAGGTCTCACACCATGTTGCCCAGGCTAGTCTTAAAGTCCTGGGTTCAAGCAATCCTCCCGCTTTGGCCTCCCAAAGTGCTGGGATTACAGGTGTGCGCTACCGTACCTGACCTACAAAAGAAGTTTTGAGGTATGAATTGTTTTCAGATCGTAAGGAGAAAAATTCACATTTACTTAATTTTCCTTCCACATCTGTATGGCAGAGATACATATATCTAAGTATGCCTGAAATCCTGATAGACCTGACAAGTGAAGCCCCAGTGCTGTGGGCTTCTGTGGTCAAACGGAAAACCAATCACTTTCCCAGGTCATTAGTCAAGTCTTATAGGAGTTAAGATCTTAGGAATGCGGTGTTCTCCTCAGCAGCATATCCTCAGTAAGCAGCCTCATATCGTCTCAGC
The DNA here is from genome assembly GCF_037993035.2 of Macaca fascicularis. Classification (NCBI taxonomy): domain Eukaryota; kingdom Metazoa; phylum Chordata; class Mammalia; order Primates; family Cercopithecidae; genus Macaca; species Macaca fascicularis. Next base: position 32,606,235 of record NC_088380.1, on the reverse strand, counting down.
ACGTTAGGATAGGTAACACTCACTTGAAACTAAAACTGTACTGTAAAGAGATCCAATCTCTCCTTGTTTTAGAAGATCCTGCAGTACCTTCTGCAATTAGCCATTTCCTGTGCTCAGAGGTGTGTTCAATTCGAACCACTCTTGCCTGGTTTCCTTCTGTGCTCCAGCATAATCTTTATGAACTGTAATCACCAGGGCTTTGAACAAGTGGAAGAGGGCCTGCACCAGCGGGGAGGGAGGGGCAAGGACAGGAAGCGGAGGGACGGGGGAGGGGAGAGGGTTATCTAGTCACCTGTGAGCGGCACCTCCTTCCTTCACTTGAGTGACAACGATAGCGTGAGGTGAGCGCTTTGATCCTCGGCCTCCACTAACCTGAATTCCCAGCCCATCCGATTCTTTGAGCAGCTCCATCTTCCATATTCGGCCAACTTCCTCCTTGGAAGAAAAAGTGAGCACACCATGAAGGAGGTTGACAGACACTCGGCATTGACACGGGAGAACGGAGCTGTCACGTCTGGCCGGATATCCATCACTTGTCAACAGATAATCACAGATTATCACAGGAGAAAAGAATTCTGCCGATTGGACCGAAGTCTTTGGCTGGCAGTGCTGTCCAATAGAACTTTCTGTGATCATGGAAATGTTCTATATTTGAGCCATCCGATATGGAGCCACCAGCCACAGGTGGCTATTGCATGCTTGCAATGTGCTAGTGGCAACTGGGGAACTGAATTTGTAACTGAATTGAATTCTAGTTAAATTTCAAGAGCCACCTGTGGCTAATGACTATACTATGGGCAGCACAGCACAGTGATGATTAAATTTCCTGAACAGGCTCCTGTTAAGTGAAGCTGCTTCTGCCTGAAACCTGGATGCCACTGTGCATGTAAACACTGGCTGTTTCTGGGTTCCTCTGACTTCTGCACAGCTACTAATTAATAAAGATGAAAGGAAGGCAAAGCTCAGGTCTTGCTGCCAGGAGACTTCAACTAGTTGGAACCCAGCTCTGCCATTTGTAACTTATGAAAGCCACCTAATGCTTAAAAGTCTCAGTTTCCTTGCCTCTAAATTGGGAATTTAATATTTCCAGGTTTGTTCTTAGAATTAAATATTTGTGCAAATAGGTGGCAGTACAACACCCAGTAAATAAATGTTGATAGGTAACTATATTACTTACATATACACATATGAGCATATTAATGTTAAAAATACCATATTGAGGGCCAGGCACCATGCCTCATGTCTGTAATCCCAGCACTTTGGGAGGCTGAGGCAGGCAGATAACCTGAGGTCAGGAGTTTAAGAGCAGCCTGGCCAACATGGTGAAACCCCGTCTCTATCAAAAATACAACAAATTAGCTGGGCATCATGGCAAGCTCCTGTAATCCCAGCTACTCAGGAGGCTGAGGGAGGAGAATCACTTGAACCTAGGAGATGGAGGTTGCAGTGGGCCGAGATGGTGCTACTGCACTCCAGCCTCGGTGACAAAGCAAGACTCCATCACCAAACAAACAAGCAAGCACACAGAAAAACAAAAAACACCATATTGAATTGAATCTCAAACTTCCTTAAAACACATAAATGAGATATTTAATAGAGAAACCAAAACAAAAAATTAATTGATGAATTTGATACCCACTGCCACAGACTCTGGGCTGCACATTCCCTAAATACATTTAAGAAATGCTTCAACCCCTATACAAATCTTCTTTAAAAAAAAAATTACGCCGGGTGTGGTAGCTCATGCCTATAATCCCAGCACTTTGGGGAGGCTGAGGTGGGCATATCACCAGAGGTCAGGAGTTCAAGACCAGCCTGTCCAACATGGTGAAATCCCATCTCTAAAAAAGATACAAAAAAAATTAGCCGGGCGTGGTGCTGGGCACCTGTAATCCCAGCTACTCAGGAGGCTGAGACAGGAGAATCGCTTGAACCTGGAAGGTGGAGGTGAACCTCCCCCACACACACACAAAAACCCAAAAACAATAAATAAATAAATAAACTAATCAATGTCTCTAAGCCGTCTGATTGCTGATAGCCTTTCTGCCTTGGTTTATCCTCCGTTTGTCTGCTTGCTTCACTCAAGGACACACACATATCCTCACTGCAAAACCGTTGACTCTCCCAAGCCCTTAGCTATTTAGAGAAACGAAAGCAAAACCTTCCAAAGTGATTTACTTTGGGGTCTCACTTCAGACTCACCCCTGTAGTTCTTTTTAGCCTTAGCTATATGGGCCTGGCTCACAAGACATATGAAACAAAAGCCATTTTCATATGAAACAAATGACATATGACATATGAAACAACATAGGAAACAAAAGCCATCTGCTTTTAACATCCATCATGAAAAGTGCAATGGAACCATTAAGGTCCAACATGGACAAAGCCATCAGCCCCCTAGAAATAGGCAACCTGCCTGTTCAAGCTGCTTACAAAGGAGAAAGAATGTGTGGCATTTAGAAAATCTGAAATACACAGTCAGAAACTGAAATGAAACTTCATGCAACAGTAAAAAAACCAGATGTCGAGCAGTCATTGATGTGCAGCAATAGGAATGTCTGGGGAAATTATTAGCAGACAGAGACCTGTTGGATCCCACACTCCTTCGGGTACCGCACCGTTCGGTGGGGTTCTGCTATCCCAGGAACAGACACTGGTGCCAACTATCTCCTCCATCCCCTGACCACAGTCAAATGAAGCCTGTCTGGCCAAATGTAACTTCAGAACTCACTGGCTTACCACAGTAGTTCATGAACTTGTCAACGATCTCTATTTCATCCAATCACCTCATTTTGGACTCTACGGTTTCTGGTTTGCTGCCTCTGACCTCTGGAACACCTTTCCCTTCCCCATTCAGAAACATCTTCCCTGGCCTTCTAAGTCTCTCATTGCTCTACTACTTCCAAAAAGCCACTCTTGAGGATCAGTACAGCCGCCAAGATGGCAACTTTCAACACTTCCAACGGGGCCCTATGGCCTAGCAGATACCACTGAAAAGAACAGAATCAGGGATGTGCTGACTGGATGTTGTCCTGGCTTTCTGGGCCTCCCACGCCAGCATAGGGAACAGCCCTGTGGCTGCCTCACGGCACACGTGAGAGTAGGATGGTGGCTTTTTTTTTTTTTTTCCATGGAAGATATGTTCTGACTGCTGGGGTCTAGAAGATGAGTGTTTCTTCCAGGACAGAAAAGCCGTGGACCTGTTTCCCAAGAGCAACAGGGACCATTCTTAGAGTCCAGAAATAAGAAAATCTATTTGGGTTTTAGCGCAAATTAATAAAAACCTATCCATCCCCCTTACTAATTTACGCCACCATTCTTTTCCCCTTTTCCCCTCCTCCTTGTCAAACAAAACATGTAAGTATGGTTAATGAAGGATGTGACAATACTAGGTACATTCCTTTCTAATTTTTAAATGCTTTTAGAAGTAGGACTTGTGACAAGAAACATGCAAAATGACGTTCATGGGAATAGAATATCAGCCTGAATGTATATATACACTGACCTAAGAGTTCAAGACACTTTCTATCAAGAGCACCCACATATCCACTCCATTTACCTGTCCCCAGCCGCCCCAAATCACAAAACTCGTTAAAAACAAAGTCATGCAAAACACGTAACAAATAAAATTGGCTTCAGAGGGCAGAAATCACGTCTGTAATATAGCCCCCAACGACACTAGTCAAGAAACAGACCTTCTTTTTCACTTTTATCCAATAACGTAGTTTTTTTTTCTTTTTTCTTTTCAAAATTGAAAGTAGGAAATAGGAGGGGAGTATCCAAAGAAATTAATGCAAGTTTCCTCACCTTGGAATTTCTGATCATTTAATGAAGGGAGTTCAGAGGACTACAAAGGAAGACACAAGCAGCAAGAAGTAAATGTTAGCAGTTTTTTTTGTTTGTTTGTCTTTGTTTTTCTTTTGAGACAGGGTCTCACTCTGGAGTGAGTGCTGGAGTACAATGGTGCAATCTTGGCTCACTGCAACCTCCGCCTCTTGGGTTCAAGCAATTCTCCTGCCTCAGCCTCCCGAGTAGCTGGGATTACAGGTGCGCACCACCACATCCATTCAGCGAATTTTTGTATTATTAGCAGAGACAGGGTTTCACCATGTTGGCCAAGCTGGTCTCGAACTCCTGACCACTGGTGATCTGCCCACCTCGGCCTCCCAAAGTGCTGAGATTACAGGCGTGAGCCACCGTACCTGGCCCACAATTGTCAGTTTTAAATGTATTTGCCTACAGCAGCGTTCAGTAAAAAATAAAACCAGTGTCTGACACTTAGTAGGCTAAAACTTGTACTGGCCAAAAACTAACAGGCCAACTTAAATATAACGATATTAAGGATATTTCCAATTACCTCCTTTAACAATTCCACTTGGGTAACCGATATACACCTTAGTACAATCAAAACTGGACTTTTTCCTCTCTTGCTCCTGGCTTTCCCATCTCAACGGGAACAGCATTACCCTCTACTCATGCTAAAGATGATCCACAAGCCAAAAGTCCATGAGGTATCTTTGATTCCTTCTGTTTTACCTCCCACATCTGAACCACAAGTACCATTTGTAGAGTCTAGTTCCAAAACAGATCCCACACCCACCGACTTCGGCTCATCTCCCCCGCCACCTCCCCCTTGTCAAAGTGACCAGCTCCAGTTTGGTCTCCCTTTCAACTTTTCACCTCCTACAATCCATGATCCTCCATCAAACTTCCGAGGGGAATGTTTAAAAAACACAGGCTGTGATGCACTCAGCATAAGCCCTCCAACAACTTCCCACCGGACCAAGAATAAGGTTCAAACTACAAGGTGGCATATGCGAACCTCTGTAACGAGCCCCGACCACACCTCCTGAATCGTCTCCTAGTGCCCAGTGTCTTTTCTCCTGGAACACTCTATCGTTCCTGCCTGAGGGCAGATGCTTTTGCTGGTTCTTCCCTGGGAACATTCTGCCCCAGACTGTGCAGGGCTGACCTTTTCTGACACTCAATCCTCAGCTCAAACACTGCCTCTTTACTGAGATCTTCCTGCTCTGACACCCAACATCAACCAGTGCCCTGCCCATGACACTGCCCAGCCACCTTTCACTTCACCCTGTTTTATTTCATTGGCTCGTCAGCTTCTGACACTGTGATTCGTGGATTTGCTTATTTATTGTTTGTGGTATGCTGTAAACGCTGTGAGGTAAGAACATTGTCTGTCTTGCTTACCACCCAGTTCTCTAGCAGTTACAACAGTGTCTACCACATAATAATGATATCCCATAAATAGCACTGAAGGAACAAATATAGAATGTTTATCCACTAATCTTATGGTTCCATGACAGTCCTTGCGACTGAGGTTAAGAAGCTCACACAGATGGGAGATCTGTCTGTTTGCCAGTGTGTTCAATGTGTGAACCCTGGTCCAGTTGGAGAGACCGAGTTCTGCAACAGACCCTGTCTAGACAGATGGTTTGGGCATTTGTTTTCTTTTATATTAGCTAAAAGGGCAACGAGACTTTGTCAGCCTATTGAGAAAAAGCCAAACCCTGAAAAACTGGATGCTATGGAGTCTTCTGCACTAATGTTGTTGGAGTGTTACCCTTTCCTGTAAACTGCCAATTACTGTGTGAGTTCACACATGCATCCCTTCACTGAAGCCAACGAAGGGATTTATTTACCAAAACAGGAGCGTACATTAAAGGGAGCTGTCTCACAGCATTTAAATGACCTCATTACTGCTGGAACCAAAAAGAAAACTTTACAACAGCAACTTTGCCCCATATGTGAGAAGACACAATTCAACCAGAATCTTGCTACAGTAAGTGCTCCGGCTCTAGTTGCAAACCTTTCCTGAAACCGTTTACTTACACCTTCTTATTCAGAATGATCAGTAAGACATGGGTGAGCATAATGTCAGAGCTGGAAGTCCCTTAGTCATCAGACCAAAATGCTTAGTTTATAGGTGAGAAAACAGAAAGCCAAAGAAAGGCCGCAACAACCTGAAGGCCACAGTGCTGGGGATGGCAGAACTGAGGCAGGAACTCAGGGTCCCATCTCCCAGGACTAGTACTCTTGGGGCCTTCATAAATATCTACAAGGCACTGAGCTAAGATGGGAAACAAAGACAAAGAAGGCCCCGCCCTGTACTATTCACAATAGCAAAGATATAGAATCAACCTAAGTATCTATCAATGGCTGACTGGATAAAGAAAACGTGGTATACACCAGGCCAGGCGTGGTGGCTCATGTCTGTAATGCCGGCACTTTGGGAGGCTGAGGTGGGCAGATCACTAGAGGTCAGGAGTTCGAGGCCAGCCTGGCCAACATGGTGAAACCCCTTCTCTACTAAAAATACAAAAAAATTAGCTGGGCATGGTGGCATGTACCTATAGTCCCAGCTATTTGGGAGGCTGAGGCAGGATAATTGCTTGAACCCGGGAGGCAGAGGTTGTAATGAGCTGAGGTTGCGCCACTGAACTCCAGCCTGGGCGACAGAGTGAAACTTCATCGCAAAAAAAAAGAAAAAAAAAAAAAAAAAGAAAATGTGATATATACCATAGAATACTCCTCAGTCATAAAACAGAATGAAATCATGTCTTTTGCAGCAACATGGATGGAACCAAAGGCCATTACCTTCAGTGAAATAACTCAGGACACAAAGTCAAATACTCCATGTTCTCACTCCTAAGTGGGAGGTGAACAATGGGTGCCCATGCAGAGTGGAATAATAGACACTGGAGACTGGAAAAGGGGGAAGCGGGGTGAGAGCTGAAAAATTATCTACTGAGTACAATGTTCACTATTCAGGTGATGGGTACGTTAAAGCCTGAACTTCATCACTATGTAATATATGCGTTGAAGAAATCTGCACCTCCATCCCCCAAATATATAAAACATTTTTAAAAAATCAAAGGCTCTGCTCTTAGGCTACTGGGGACACAACGAGCCAAATGGTAATTGGAATACGTGGGGCTCGGGCATGAATGAAGGCCAGCAGAGGGTACCGCAGGAGACAGAGGAGGAGATGGCTAACCACAGAGCAGGTGGCAGGAATGTCACGGAGGCCTTCTAGAGGAGGGTGTCTTGAGGCTTGGTCCCCCAGGAAAGGTAGAAGCTAAGCGACACAGGAGAGGGAAGAAGAAACCAGGTAGTGAGTGCAGCACTCGCAAAGGCTCAGAGGTGACAGTAAGCATGGCTTTTGAAAAAGCTTGCAGTGAATTCACTCCAAATCAGGGAGGAAGAAAGCATAAGAAACTGGACATCAGGGATAGCTTCCAGATGGGGGTTAGTTACCAGAAAGGACAGGCCATGAGAAGCTTTCAACTTTTAGCCCTACCCCCATCTTCTGGAGTCAGGGGAGAAATGCTGGAGTTTGAGTTAACAAATGATCGTGCCTTCAGGAAGAAGCCTTCATACAAATCCCTAGAGTATGGGGTTCAGAGAGCTTCCAGGTTGGTGAATACATCCACGTGCCAGGAGGGTGATGCACCCCCCTCACCCCCACCCTCCTCCACAGGGACAGAAGCTCCTGTGCTGGGAACCCTCCGGACCTCGCTTTATGCAATTCTTCATCTGTATTCTTTATTATATAATAAACTGGTAAAGGTAAAAAAGAAAAACAGAAAAAAAGAAAGCAGTGAGAGATGGACGCAGACAGTTAAGCAGGAATCAGATAATAAAGGGCCTCGAATGACTGACAAGGTGTTTGGTAACAACCATGAAGGCAAAGTGGACCCACCAAACAGGTTTCAGCCAGTGTGTGTGTGTGCATGCACATGTATATTGTGCACCTATGTGCATGTGTGTGAGTAATGAGATGTGCTGTTTAGAAAGGTCCCTCTGGTGGCAGTTGGGACAGTGGATGAATGGGATAGGAATGGGGGCGATGTCCCAGGTAGGGGAGTACTATGACAGCCCAGGGGCGAAATGAAAGCAGCCTAGCCCTGACCTGAAGTTATGGGAGTAAAGAGAGAGGGAGGGTGAGCTGCAGGATTTCAAAAGGAGCTACAGTTGATGGAACTTGGTGATTGACCGAACATGGCAGAAGGGAGCAGGAAGTGCTTCAGGTGACTCCAAGATGACCAGCTGTCCCGTTCTCCCTAGGACGGAGGGTTTCCCAGGATTTTCAGTGAGAAACCAGGGGAAGTTCTGGACAAACCAGGATGGTTGGTCACCCCACTGGATCTCATCAAACTTCCAGCTTGGGCAAACTTTGGGGACGGGGAGACCTAGAGCATTGGAGTGGGTTCAGTGCTATAGGAAAGGGATGAGCTAAGTTTTAGGCATGATGTGAAATATCCAACATGGAGACATCCTGCAGGCAGTGAGCACAAAATTCAGGGGGCTCAGGAGAGAGCTGAGGGCTGAGACACAGACTTGGGAGATGTCACCAGGTAGGACAATGTAAGTTTGCCCAGTGGCCATCAGGGCTCAGGAGAGAGCTGAAGGCTCACACACAGACTTGGGAGATGTTACCATGTAGGACAATGTGAATTCACCCAGTGACCAAGGGGGCTTCCTGGAAAAGGACCATCCTCAGGCTGCCTCTGATGCAAACATGAGGGCTCATCAGGGAGATGTTCTGAGTGTGACGCTCCTTCTGAGTTTTCTACCCGTTTCTGCAGACGCAGATCCGGGCAGCCTGCATGAGACTCTGCTGAACCACTTACAGAGGAGGCATAGGAAAAGGGTCTGGTACTGTACAGGGTAGATTACGATTCCTAGGGAAATACTACAAATGTACCCATAGACATTCCCGCCAGTCATGAATAAACTGTCCTGCTTGGCAAGTGGTAGGGTTCTTTTTTTGTTATGTGACTACATTTGGTTGTATTCATTTTCAACATGTAGCATTACAAAAATACATTACGTTCTATATAAGCAGATTCGCAAAAAGTCTCATCTTAGAGCAGTAAAGATCTTTGCTAAGAAGATAATGAGGAACTTTGAACTCATGTGTAAAATAGTTTGTCTACGTCCTAGGAGATTCTGTTTCAGAGCATAAATCCAACTTTGCCTTTTTAAATAGTAATCTGCTTGTATATGTATTATTGTGAGTTAATGTTTTATAGAAAATACCATTTTTAAAAAAGAAAAATTTGTTTAAAGGAGATATATCTCCTGTTGCTCTATTAAGAGGGAACCGGATGGAAAAGGCAAGACTGAGGGTTTATTTTAATGGAACATTTTCTTAGAACAAGTAACAGTCGGCTGGCATGGTGAGACCCCGTCTCTACTAAAAATACAAAAAAAAAACTGGCCGGGCGTGGTGGCGGGCGCCTGTGGTCCCAGCTACTCGGAGGCTGAGGCGGGAGAATGGCGTGGACCCGGGAGGTGGAGCTTGCAGTGAGCCGAGATCGCGCCACTGCACTCCAGCCTGGGTGACAGAGCGAGACTCCGTCTCAAAAAAAAAAAAAAAAAAAAAAAAAAAGAACAAGTAACAGTCTATGAAAAAGAAGTGCCTGACAAACAAAAATGGTCTGAATGCTTATGAGCTTTTCTGTCATTTATTAATTTTTTGCAGCTATATTAAATCATTATAAAGGCAGAAATGGAAAAATACTCACATGTTTAATCTCCCATTATTCAAATGGAACAAAATTTTCCCCCCTAAAGGCTTAAGAGGTAAATAGGCATTTTCTGTTTTTCTGGAAATTCCATTTTAGCATGACCTTGGTCTCTGTCCTGGAGTAAAAATAAAAATCCCAAGAACCTAAACAGTCTTGTGTGAAGGTCTGTTGGTTCCAATTCGGGTGCCACCAGAATGTGGGGGAAAGCTGTGAAAATCTACTTTTTGCCAACCGGGCAAGTGCACCTAATAAAGATAACTTTATGGTTGAACAGGGTGCTAAAATACTTGAGCCTGAGAAAACGTGTGGTCCATTCTGATTTACCAAGGCAAAAGGTATGACCTGGTGCCAAAACTCAGAATATGAATTATAAACAGTTACAAAGAATGCCAATTCCCGATGGCAAGTCTCCCCTTTCTATAGGCATACGGCTTTTTAAAAAATGCCCTAAAGGCAATGGATCACAGTTTGGCTGTTTTCACTCTTTCATTTATACCTCATAGGATGTTTGACCTTGAGCATAAAAACTAGGCAAAGGAACTCTGATATGTGTAGTCTTCAAATAGCGAATCCAGAAGTTCAATGTTAATTAAATTTATTACTAGAATTATTATGCTTAATTAAGGTGAGCAGAGGATGAGTAATCTCTTAAAAGTTTAGGTTTTGTTTGTTTTTGAGACAGTCTCACTCTGTTGCCCAGGATGAAGGTTAGTGGTGCGAGTCTTGGCTCACAGCAACCTCCGCCTCCCAGGTTCAAGTGATTCTCATGCCTCAGCCTCAGCCTCAGCCTCCCGAGTAGCTAGGATTACAGGCATGTGCAACCATGCCCAGCTAAGTTTTGTATTTTTAGTATTTTTGGTTTTGCCACGTTGGCCAGACTGGTATGAACTCCTGGCATCAAGGGATCCACTTGCCTCGGTCTCTCAAAGTTCTGGGATTATAGGCCTGAGCCACTGCACCTGGCCCTTTGTTTGTTTTAAAATCATTCCAAATTATTTCCACTGTGTCCTAGGTCAAATGAAGGCCTATTCTTTGGACTGTATGTGAGATTCAACCTTCTCTGGTGCTTTAAACCTTCAAATGATTAAGGGAGCCAATACCCACTACCTTATTTTGCTCACATTAGGCTTTCTGTGTATGCACAATCTAATCATTAGGGAAGAAATCCTATCAAGATAGAGTACGCACTGATAAGAAACACATTATAATACTTTCACAGCAATTAATTTGGAAGAGGTATATATTATAATCTCTTTTTTTTGTCCTTAATCCTTTTTTGGGGGGAACTCATAAAATTGGTAGCAAATCATTGATGGAGACATCAATTTTTTTCTTAGTCACACATTCTATTTACAAATAATGCCCTCTCTGTGTCTACTTTATGAAGGTCACCCCGCTCCTCAAATGAAGGAACATAACCTCTTGAGAGAGGGGTTACTGTAATGTTTTTCAACCCATTGTACATTTGGCTACAATGGCAGAAATCACACTTACTCCCAGGGCACCATTTCTCAGCAGACAAAACTCAACTTGATACTTTTTGGTTTGTTTTTTTGAGACAGGGTCTTGCTCTGTCACCCAGGATGAAGTGCAGTGGCGCAATCTTGGCTGTAACCTTTGCTTCCCAGACTCAAGCAATCCTCCCACTCAGGTCCCCAGCCAATTTTTTTGTATTTTTGGTAGAGACAGGGTTTCACCATGTTGCCCAGGTTAGTCTTACACTCCTGAGCTCAAGCAATCCACCATTCTTAGCCTCCCAAGGTGCTGGGACTACAGTCACCAGCCGCCACACCTGGCCTCAACGTAATACTTCTACACCCATTTTGATCTTTATAACTTTCTCTTTCATCCCTAAAGGTTGTCTCCTGAGTCAGAGAAGAAACCACTCAGCATACACATCGGTAATTTATCGTTTCAACTGCAGCCTGCAGGAATATCTAGGAAGATTCTTGGAATGAACATGTCTACCCTAAAGAAATGTAATTCTCATAAGATAGAATGTTGGTGATAATGAGGGAGACCATTTGAGGCTAGAAGCTTACCCCTTATCATTCAGAATACACCTAAAGGCAAAGCAGATGCGGTAACCAACCTTGACCCTCACAGCTGGATTTCATAGGATCAGAGATTTCTGTCAAGCTTCCAAATTTGCCTAGAATTCAGCCATGTAATAACACGATCCCATGAAAACATCACTACTTTTGAACTGCTAAAAATAAAAGCAGATGCTTCCCTGTGTATTGAATACCCTTCCTGTGTAATACTGAGGCTTAGATGTTTGTGGTGTCAACTGCCATGAGGAATTCTTGGCCTTGCAGCAGCAATTCCACCGGTGACAGCAGCGATAAATAATGATGCAGCTAAGTACTTTATCTGGACCTCACATGACTCAAATTTTAACACAGAAGGCTTGAGTTTTCCACTTAGGATCACTTGACTAGCTCTTTATTTATGTAGGATAAAATGACTGGAGGTTTTTGTCATTCTCCTCCAATCACTTTTCTTAATGCATTTGTTGGCTTCTCAATGCGAGGTCACCTTAGGTCTATTTTTTAAACCTTAAAAGCAACTTCAAACAATATTTCTTTTAAAATTCTGGTTCTGAGCCCAGCTTGTATTTCCCACACGGGCTGGGCTGCAAAAACAAACAAATACAATACATAAAATTCTGGTCCTGTAATCAAACCAAACCTTACCCGTGCCAGGCAGTCGCTCGATTGGAAGTCCGTCTTCCCACCTTTTGAGAAGCGGCGTTTGTCATTGCTTGTGGTCAGAGGAGCATCTGTCTTTGGAATTCTATGCTCTGTCCCTCTGTCCACTTCTGACCTCTCTAGATGGGGTCCAGCCACCTCCTTGAGAGAATCTGGGCCATTTTCTAGCTGAAAGACATGGCCATTTCCAAGTTCAGGGTCAGGGCCGTTCTCCAACTCAGTGCTGGGGTCACTGGACACCTCACAGCCAATGCGGCCCTTGGATTCTTCAGGGGCCTTGTTGGCAGGAGGCCTGGAGATGACCCCAAACTTTCTGGTTCGTTTTCCCTTTTTCGCAGTTCGGTCACCCAGCTCCAAGGTAGGTGCTTCTCCTGGTTCAGAGCTGTTGCTACTGTTGCCATTATAAGTGGAGTGGGCTTTGTGCTTAAAGCGACGCAGCATGATCAGGTAGATAAAGCCGCCATTCCAGCACTGCTCAGCCAGGTAACTGCAACAGACAGACAGGTGCCAGTTAGAACCCCACGCACCCTTCCTGGACAGCACAGCAGACAGAAGCATTCAAGGGTCCACCCAAGTGACAACAAGTCGGCCGATGGACTGAGGTATTGAGCTTCCTAAAGAGATTCACCACCCGATTCACTCTTTTAATCTGTCATAATTGATGCAAACAATTACTCTCAAACTCCCAAAACAAACACAAAACCCCATGAACTAGAAATGACTAATTTAAGTACCATAGGATCAGGAGTTGGAGAAGGATTTTTCTAGGACCAGAGCCAATGCTAACATATCATTAAAAAATAAAACACTTCTTCACTGCCACCATTTCTTGCATCGGAATTATGCTAGGCTCCCATCCGTATAGTTCCAATGGAATGAAACTCTGAGTCCCCAGGGTAAAACATGGATAGAGTGGATTAGGGGAAGTATAAAGTTCTGCTCCTAGGAGCAAATCATCAACAGCACAACAACAGGAGCCCATGCCTCATGAGTAGGGGTAACAGCCAGTGACTGGTATTAAAAGCCAACTGATGGATGGGTACAGTGGCTCACACCTGTAATCCCAGCACTTTGGGAGGCCCAGTGGGCAGACTGCTTGAGCCCAGGGGTTTGAGACCAGCTTGGGCGACATAGTGAAACCCCATCTCTACTAAAAATGCAAAAATTAGTCCAGTGTGGTGGTCCGTGCCTCTGTAATCCCAGCTACTTGGGAGGCTGAGGTGGGAGGATCACTTGGGCCTGGGAGACAGAGGCTGCAGTGAACCGAGATCATGCCACTGCATTCCGGCCTGGGTGACAGAGTGAGACCCTGTCCCCAAAAACACAAAACAAAACAAATAGGCAACTGGCTAAGTAGGCGCTGGTGGCAACCGTGCACTGTGTTGAATGAGGATCGGGCTCCTGTCTTGATAACAGTCCTAGTTTGGGCTGATCACAGCACACATGGAGTGTCATTTCCAGTCTGGACATCACATTAGGAGGAGCACTGACAATGTGGAAAACACATAGACAAAGGCAGACCAGGACAAAAGGCTGTTGGAGACCGTGTCAACCAGGAACAGTTGGAGGAATAAGAGACGCTCAGCATGGAGAAGACAAGGGTCAGGGTCAGCCGCTTTTTCATATGTGAGGGCTGGCAGATATTTAGAAGCAGGAAATAATATAAAGGAGATAAGGCATGTGAAGCATGACACATGATAACGGCTCCAGATCTTAAAGAACGATAAGAAAATACAACATCAAATGAAATGAGTAATTAGGGGTATTCAGGACCGGATCATCAAAGCTTTGGCAAAGAAAACCCTTGCACAAAGTCAGGAAACCAGGCTGGGCTGGACCCTCCACTTGTGCTACCTAAGATAAAGCAGCACAAATCCCTGATGAACCCAGGAAAACACCTTCCCCACTGGAATTTTGCCACATTCTACACATCACTCGTTCCTAAGCAAGTGTCAACAACCAAATCCTTCACAAATCAGAACTGCTTCTGGATCTTATACACCCACGCAGTAAAAGCCTGGGGCTACGTGCAACGCTGCCTCTGAAGAAATGATGACTGCAGGTAAATAGACATTAACGTGCCTTCTGTGATCTTGTCAGCAGGGAAATCAGACCTGAGAGCTGGGGCAGTCATTACATGACATGGGAAGGAGGCCAGGTCATAAAGGCCTCCTCTCATCTCATAGTGAGCTTTCACTGAGGTAGCAGGCAAGGGAGTGGGAAGGAGAGGTGACCACATGTGCTTGAAATGCACTAAATTCTGGCTCAAAGGCATATATTCCCCATACCTAATGGTCACATTAATTGAATGACAGTGACTGTCTAACTAAAGGAGAGAATAATTCTGAATTTTTGCTATGGAATAAAGTGAACAACAACAACAAAGGGACACTCATGACTCAAACATGAACCAAACTCAATAAAATCCTTCTTTGATCCCAGGCTAGAAACCATACATGTATAAAACCAGACAGATAAAAGATACCGTACAGACGCCAGGTCATCCTGTGAAATACAGAGGGACAAAGAGGCATTAAGACCATCCATAAGGCCGGGTGCCGTAGCTCATGCCTGTAATCCTTGCACTTTGGGAGGCTGCGGCAGGAGGATAACCTGAGGTCAGGAGTTCCAGACCAGCCTGGCCAACATGGTGAAACCCTGTCTCTACTAAAAATACAAAAGTTAACCAGGTGCAGTGGTACGTGGCTGTAGTCTCAGTTGCTCAGAAGACTGAGGCACGAGAATCACTTGAACCCAAAAGGCAGAGGTTGCAGTGAGTTGAGACTGTGCCACTGCACTCCAGCCTGGGTGTTAGAGCAAGACTCCATCTCAAACAAACAAACAAACAAAACACCATCCACTAGTCTTGAAAATAAAAATTAAACCTGTCTCTCAGCACAATTTTTCTTTTTCTTTTTTCTTTTTTTTTTTTTTTTTGAGACGGAGTCTCACTCTGTCACCAGGCTGGAGTACAGTGGCATGATGTTGGCTCACTGCGACCTCTGCCTCCCGAGTTCAAGTGAGTCTCCTGCCTCAGCCTCCCGAGTAGCTGGGACTATAGGCGTGTGCCAACACACCCAGTTAATTCTTGTATTTTTAGTAGAGACGGGTTTCACCATGTTGGCCACGATGGTCTTGATCTCTCGACCTTGTGATCTTCCTGCCTCAGCCTCCCAAAGTGCTGGGATTACAGGTGTGAGCCACCGTGCCCGGCACAATTTTTCCATAATGTATAGATTTCATTTCTTTGCATTGTAAACATTTTTTCCATAGTGGAAAAATCCACGGAAAGGTATAAAACCCTAAAAGTAGGTAGCTAGGCTGTATTTAAAATTTAAAATACACGTGTGCTACTATTTAAAATACACGTGCTCAGATGTCATGAAAAAGAGTGCAGGGCATAAACACAAGACCAGATTGAAAGTGGGACACCCAAATCCTCATTCTGGCTTTGACCTAACCATTAAAACAATGGCAACTGTTTTCCATGACACCTGATAGCTGGGTCTTCCATTACTGATGAACAGATCAACAAATGTTGATATATCCATATAACAGAATATTATTTGTCAGTAAAAAGGAATAAATTATATGCTACAACATGGGTGAAACCTGGAAACATTATGCAAAGTGAAAGAAATCAGCCCACAAAAAGCTGTATGTTGTATGATTCCATTATATGACATGTCCAGAACAGGCAAATCCAGAGAGACAGAAAGATTAGCGCTTGCCAGGAGCTGGGGGAGAGGGGAATTGGGACTCACTGCTAATAGATCCAGGGTTTTGGGGGGGGTGAAGGAAATGTTCTGGAATTAGATAGTGGTGATGGTTGCACAACCCAGCACTAAAACTCACTGAAATGTACACTTTAAAATGGTGAATTTTCTGTTATGTGAACTGTGTCTCAATTTTCAAAAAACAGTGAACATAGCATTATTGGGCAAATTTTGAGTTCATAGTGAATAGTATTATTATGGGCAAATTTTGAGTTCATTGTTTGAGTAGGTGCCTTATAGACACGATTTACCCAAGAACTGTCTTAACAGAAGATGAAAGTGCAACTTGGAAATATCAATCAGCTTGCCGAAGTTCACATCACTGCTGAGCAGCAGATCCAAACCTGCCTGATCCCAAAGCCCATCCTCTGCCCACTGTGCAATTCTCTTTACGTCACTGTCAACCCTGCACTTTAGTTTCCTCATCTGTAAAGTGAGAGTGTTAAAATGGATCATCTTGTTTGTTTTCACATTCTAATAATTGTGAACGCTAGTTTCCCAGGAAGAATTCTGGGAATAAGAGGAGTGAGCCATCCCAACAGTACTGATCTGGTACACAGCACAAAACATAAACCTGGAAAAAATATATATATATATATATATATTTTTTTTTTTTGAGACAGAGTCCCACTCTATTGCCCAGGCTGGAGTGCAATGGCATGATCTCAGCTCACTGCAACCTCCAACTCCTGGGTTCAAGGGGTTCTCCTACCTCACCCTCCCAAGTAGCTAGGATTACAGGTGACCACCACCACGCTCGGCTAATTTATTTGTATCTTAGTAGAGATGGGGTTTCACCATGTTGGCCAGGCTGGTCTGGAACTCCTGACCTCAGGTGATCCACCCACCTCAGGCTCCCAAAGTGCTGGAATTACAGGCATGAGCTACTGCTCTTGGCCAGAAATACTCATTTTAGCTCCAAGCTGTCCTAGGCCTCCGAAACATTTATGATCATCCTGAAAAAGATTTAGCTTGGAGACAAAGTTCATTTAAAATAGCTTTTTGGGAATCTACTTTTTATTAAATATGTTAAATCTCTAAACAACACGAGGAGTGGTATGCAGAGACCTTTTCAGTATCAAAAAAGCTGGCCTATTGATTCAGAGTATAGGAACTTAAACATCTTTCTCCCCTGTACTCTCATGGAAGTTCCAAGAACCTTGGAAGGTGCCTGTGACTGAGACAGTATTTTACTTCTACTGCAGGGTCCATTCTTGGCAAAATGACAAAGCCAAGAGGAGTTTATCTTGAGTTCAGCACCATCTCCCTGTCCTCTCCAGCTTCCTGGCAATAAATAAGACCCTGTCACCTTAAAGGAACTGTATGACAGGTTATTTTATTCCTTCCTGGACACTGAATTTTCTAAGGTCTTCCTGCAGACAAAAGACAACGAATGAATTATGGATGCTGCAGCAAGCTGGTGAGAAAGAGACTTTAAGTAGGGGGTACTTTTCTCAGAATGCATTTTTTTTTTTTTTTTTTTTGAGATGGAGTCTCGCTCTGTCGCCCAGGCTGGAGCGCAGTGGTACAATCTCGGCTCACTGCAAGCTCTGCCTCCTGGGTCCACGCCATCCTCCTGCCTCAGCCTCCCGAGTAGCTGGGACTACAGGCGTCCACCACCACGCCTGGTTAATTTTTTGTATTTTCAGTAGAGATGGGGTTTCACCATGTTAGCCAGGATGGTCTCAATCTTCTGACCTCATGATCCACCTGCCTCGGCCTCCCAAAGTGCTAGGATTACAGGCGTGAGCCACCGCGCCCAGCCCAGAATTCTTTAAACCACCTTCAACATGAGGCCTCCACATTCTCTGTCCATGGGTATTTAAATGATTTACCTAACTTTTCCAGCCCCTTCTGACTAATTCATACACTCAAGTCCCTTTTTCTGTTCAGTAGGATTCTTACCCAACATTAAAATCATTACACTAAACTCTGAAGTCAGTATTTGAGAAAGAAATGGAATATAATCACGTCCTCTAGAAAAATAGAAGGCTTCCTCTCCATAAATAGGTATGATTAGTCTTTCAGACACTTCCTCCTTCACATATTTTTTTAATTTGCAATTTTCCTTTGGTGTGCAAAATTATTAATTAAGATTTATTTGACTTTGACCTTTGCAGGATAACTTTAAGACAAATGGAAAGACCAGGGTATCCAGAAGTGACGTTCTGAGTTCTAGCCTAGAACTTTCCCTTTGAAATCTATTGTAGTTCTGAGGGACACAGTATCGCTCCGTTGCCCAGGATGGAGTGCAATGGTGTGATCTCAGCTCACTGCAGCCTCCGCCTCCCAGTTTCAAGTGATTCTCCTGCCTCAGCCTCCCACGTAGCTTACAGGCGCACACCACCATGCCTAATTTTTTGTATTTTTAGTAGAGATGGAGTTTTGCCATGTTGGCCAGGCTGGTCTCGAACTCCTGGCCTCAAGTGATCTGCCCACCTCAGTCTCCCAAAGTCCTGGGATTACAGGAGTGAGCCACTGCGTCTGGCCAGTTGTAGCTCTTTACCTCACCAGACCTCTTCTGGACACATCACTTCCTCCTCCTTTTCCTGCAAAAGGTGCCTTATCTGAAAGAAAGTTTTGAGCAACTCCTCTGTTCCTTGATGCTCTATCATAATTCTGGAGTCTGGGCTATCCAAGGTTGGGAGTCCTGGGAAGAGGTTGGCGGGTGAGGGTGGGGGCTTAGAAAAGACAGAGGAATAAAGCTGCCTGGAGTTCAAAGACCAATAAAGACAAGAAAATAGATGAGAGGGGCAAATACAGGGAGACGTCAGAAGGCTGAAGACATAATTTATTTATCTGTGCCTGGATTCTATTAAAAGAGGGCTTGAGACAGCTGTATAGTTTTGATATTTGACTGTTTTGCCAAAACCTTTGGAAAAAAACAATTTCCAGGTACCTCTGAAAATCATCTTGGGTGTTCAGCCATCGATTATTGATGCCTGGCACACCGTATGAACCCATGGCAGGTGCTGCCAAGCTGAACCATGGGTGTCTATATGTGCAATTCAAAGTAACCTGGGGCCAGATGCTGTGGCTCACACCTGTAATCCCAGAGCTTTTGGAGGCCATGGTAGAAGGGTCGCTTGAGCCCAGGTGTTCAAAACCAGCCTGGGCAACATGGCAGGAAGCAGTCTCTACTTTAAAAATATATATATATTGGCCAAGCGCATTGGCTCACGCCTGTAATTCCAGCACTTTGGGAGGCCAAGGCGGGTGGATCATGAGGTCAGGAGTTTGAGACCAGCCTGACCAACATGCTGAAACCCCGTCTCTACTAAAAATACAAAAATTAGCCTGGCGTAGTGGCGTGTGTCTGTAATCCCAGCTACTCAGGAGGCTGAGGCAGGATAATCGCTTGAACCCGGGAGTCGGAGGTTGCAGTGAGCCGAGATGGCACCAGGGCACTCTGGCCTGGGCAACCGAGTGAGACTCTGTCAAAAAAAAAAAAAAAAAAAAAGGAAGGAAGGGAAGGAAGGAAACTTGTATCACCACCACTGGGCACTGGCTTATACTACAATGCCATAAACGCAAGAGAATTCTGAAGACTTTTCACCGAAGCAGGCACTCTTATTTCATTGGAGTATGTCAGGTCCCTACACAGACAACAGGAGAATAAACAACCATAAGGGGATGTTTACAGATGAGTTATTACTACAGGATCTGAGTTTATAGGACGGTACTAGCTGCTAATAGTCACCTTGCTGGACACACAGGATGGACAGAGAGCCATTAATTGTTCGTGCCCAGGATTTTCCCTCCCCTAAGAAGTAATGGGAGGCTACAAAGCTGTTTGCGGTCTTTTGAAAACCTGCTAAGCCTAATTAGAGAACTGTCTGATGCTGTAAATCTACAGGTTCCCAGAGAACAACTGGTTGAGAGGAAGTGTTAAATCTATATAGATTAATTTCTCAGGGAAGTCTTGGCTGAGAAACGGGGGCAAGTTTGGACAGTCCCATAAGAGGGATGGGACCCAGGTTGCCAAGGGCACTCTCTCGGGTGTTGCCTCCCCACTACATTCCACAAGCCTCCCTAGACAGAATCAAATTGTCCTTAGGGGACTCAAGCTGGAATTTTTTTGGCTGAATATTGTCTAGTAAGAGTGACTGACATCCTAGCCTGAGCAGCACAGTGAGACTCCATCTCTACGAAAAATAAACAGGTGTAGTGGTGCACACCTGTAGTCCCAGCTACTTGAGAGCCTGAGGCGGGAAGATCGCTTGAGCCTAGGAGATTGAGGCTGCAGTTAGCCATGATTGTGCCACCGCACTCCGCCCTAGGTGACAGAGTAAGACCTTGTCTCAAAAAAAAAAAAAAAAAAAGTGACCGATACCTTCGGTGTGCTTATAATACCTTCCCTGAAGATAATCGACTTCTTTGCTAGTACAGAAAGGGAGAGAGAGAGCGCCTTGTTCAGATGGAGGCAGACAGACAGGGCTTAGGTACATGAGGCTTTGAAAACAGGTCAGAGTCTAGGCCTAGGAGTAGATGTGACTAGAACAGTGCATTTCAACTGCTCACTGAAGGAACAGACTGAGGAAGCCACTTTCTACTACTTCTCACCTCCTCTACTCAGCATAAATGGCTGGGGCTGAGCACCACTTCCCTCCTCTCCCTTATCTGGAATCTAGAGCAGGGAATATGATATGGTTTGGCTGGGTGCCCACCCAAATCTCATCTTGAATTGTAGCTCCCATAATTGCACATGTCATGGGAGGGACCTGGTGGGAGGTAACTGAATCACAGCAGTAGGTGTTTCCCGTGCTGTTCTCATGATAGTGAACAAGTCTCAAGAGATCCAATGGTTTTATAAAGGGGAATTCCCCTGCACATGCTCTCTTGCCTGCTGCCATGTAAGATGTGACTTTGCTCCTCATTCGCCTTCTGCCATGATTGTGAGGCCTCCCCAGCCACATGGAACGGTGAGCCCATTAAATCTCTTTCCTCTATAAATCACCCAGTCTTGGGTGTGTCTCTATTAGCAGCGTGAAAAACTAATACAGAACACAAATAAACAAAAATGTCTTCTTCATTACAAAACGTGTACATTTAATTGTTGTTGTTGTGTTTGAGATGGAGTCTCACTCTGTTGCCCAGGCTGGAGTGCAGTGGCCAGATCTCAGCTCACTGCAAGCTCCGCCTCCTGGGTTTACGCCATTCTCCTGCCTCAGCCTCCCAAGTAGTAGCTGGGACTACAGGCGCCTGCCACCTCGCCCAGCTAGTTTTTTTTGTCTTTTTTTAGTAGAGACGGGGTTTCACTGTGTTAGCCAGGATGGTCTCGATCTCCTGACCTCGTGATCTGCCCGTCTCGGCCTCCCAAAGTGCTGGGATTACAGGCTTGAGCCACCGCGCCCGGCCCATTTAATTATTTTTATCACAAAATTTAGATTGGAAGACACATGTTGAGTGAAGAAATAATTAGGGTAAATATTTGAGATTTTTTTTTTTCTGACCAATGATACATTATCAGTCATTCACACCCCATTCAGATTATCAACTACCAAAACTTGTTACCATTACACAGTTTATTGTTTGTTTCTGAGACAGGGTCTCACTGTGTCTCTGGAATGCCGTAGCATGATCATGGCTCACTGCAGCCTCGACCTCCCAGACTCAAGCAGTCCTCCTGCCTTGGTCTCCCAAAGTGCTGGCATTACGGGTGTGAGCCACCACACCCAGGCACCACATAGTTTAGCAGTGGAATTTAAGTCACACTCAACTATCCACCAGGACAGAGATCCATATTGCCCTGAAGGAACTGGGGCTTGGGGAGCCAGTGCAAATATGCTGATACTCTGGATACTGCTATTTCAGTCAGTAGTGAATGTTTTTCATCTTTGAGCCCGGAGTCTGTCTTCTGCCAACATCCATAAAACCCTGGTGCGTTAGCTTGGTAGCTTACTAGTAAAATCACAGTTCTTGACGTATAATGGGAAAATACACAAAATAAGTCAGTTTATAATTAGTCTTTTCCCCAACATTAAGCCTATAAAAGGAGCTCAATGACATTTTATTCTTGATACCAATAATTAATATAAACCAATATGCATCTTAAAAATCAAACCAATATTGAAAATAAATTTTTCTTTTTTTTTTTTTGTGAGACAAAATCTCACTCTGTAACCCAGCCTGAAATGCAGTGCTGCAAGCATAAATGACTGCAGCCAGCCGGGTGCAGTGGCTCACGCCTGTAATTCCAGCACTTTTGGAGGCCAAGGTGGGCATATCACCTGAGGTCGGGAGTTAGAGACCAGCCTGGCCAACATAGTGAAACCCCATCTCTACTAAAAATACAAAAATTAGCTGGGTGTGGTGGTAGGTACCTGTAATCCCAGCTACTCAGGAGGCTGAAGCAGGAGAATTGCTTGAATCGGGAAGTGGAGGTTGCAGTGAGCCAAAATGGCACCACTACATTCTAGCCTGGGTGACCGAGTGAGACTCCGTCTCAAAACAAAATGAAACGAAACAAACCTCACTGCAGCCTTGAACTCTTGGGTTCAAGTGATCCTCCTGCCTCAGCCTGCCAAGTGGCGCAGGCCACCAATCCCAGCTATTTTAATTTTTATGTAATAGAAATGGGGTCTTGCTATGTTGCCCAGGCTGGTCTCAAACTCCTAGCCTCAAGTGATTCTCCTGCCTCAGCCTCCCAAAGTTCTGGGATTACAGGCATGAGCCACTGAGTCCAGCTGAAAATAAATATCTCTTTAAGACGGAACAGAGGTAGGATTATATTAAGAGGAGTAAGAAAGAGATAGATATTTTACTCTATGGTTGCATAACACTAATTAAATTCAGGATACCAGCTTCTAAGGCAGCAGTTCCATTTGTGTCAATCAGCATTAAGTGTCCATCCTCCACCTTTCCCTGGTGAAATTCTACTTCTTGCACTCATTGGACCGTTAGCTGCACTATCCCTCTGTGCTGAAGCAGAGTTAGTTCTTTTTCTGTTTACTGCTATGAGCTCCTAGATTTAAGGAGTACAAAGAGGGAGAACTACAGAAAACACCAGATAAAAAGCAGCTAAATGATACGATCAATGAAAAAAAATATTTTGACCTCTATGCAAAAAAGTATCACCGACTTTCATATTGATCTTGAAAGTTCACATCTCAAACTATCACGAAGGAGTTAAATTCACAACTCTTGCAACAAAGTGACTCCACCATAGGATGCACTGCACATTTCAACTCCAACAAAGCCTCACAGCAAGGGAATAACAGTGTGGTCTTTCTATCATGTAAGTTTACACGAAGATTTGGTTTCCTCAAAGGTTTTCATGTATCTCCTTTCCGCATGAATCAATAAAAGCTTTTTACAGCACCCATACACCTGTTGGAAATAAGAACTCGGAAGCTAAATGAAGCAGAAAATGCTTGATCAACGATATGAACTGATTTTATAAAACGTACTTTAGAGATACTGGCCCTAAAGAGAGAATCTCTAGGCTTGTATTTGCCAGTGATTGCATTTCTTTATTAAATTATTGTGAGTGGATCAAGGTTTCTTATAATTCTCTAAGATTTACCTGCAGTCTATACACCATCAAATTAGAACTCTAGCCACACAGCTCTACCACACAACTTATCTTGATGAGGTTGGCCACATTTTCCCGGAGGGGTGGTACGACAGGGAGTGCTGGGAAAGTCAGACTTTGCTGTACATGACTGAGTCAGTCTCACCTCATCAGGGAAGTGAGGAGCATCAGAACATGTACGTAGGAACTCATTTCTCTTTTTTTCCTCTTGACATAATGCTATCTTTTCTGGTCATAAAAATTACTAGTTGTTCATTACAAATTCACTCACTCATTATTCATTCAAATAGTTATTGAATACCTGCTACAAGCTAGGCACTGTTCTAGGCATTCGGGGACACAGAAGTGAACCAAGATTCCTGTCTTTGTGGAGTTTACAATCTAGTGGGGGCAAACAGACCAACAATACACCTATTAAAGTAAGCATCCAACTATAAGGTGTGTTACAAAGTGAGATGGGCTCTAAGAAATAGAAAACACTGAAAAGGCCGGGTGCTGTGGCTCACATCTGTAATCCCAGCACTTTGGGAGACTGAGGCGGGTGGATCATTTGAGCTCAGGAGTTCAAGATCAGCTTGGGCAACATGGTGAGACCCCCATCTCCATAAAAAATACAAAAATTAGGCAGGTGCAGTGGTGTGCACCTCTGCTCCCAGCTACTTGGGAAGCTGAGGCTGGAGAATCGCTTGATCCTGGGAGGCAGAGGCTGCAGTGAACCAAGATCGCGCCATTGCACTCCAGCCTGGGCAATGGGAGTGAAGCCCTAAATAAAACACTCAACAGGCTACAAAGGTTCCAGCATGCCAAGGGTTGGAAGTCAGGTTGAAATATTAAATTCTGCAGTTAGAGTAGCCCCACTGGGAAGAATACATTGAAAAAAGACTTGAAGAAGTCAAAGAGTTGGCAGTGCAGCTACCTGGGAGAAGAGTGTTCCAGACAGAGAGAACAGCCAGCGCAGAAGTGGTCAACTGGAATCATACCCGCTGTGTTGGACAAACAGCAAGGAGGCCTTTGTAGCTGCAAAGTAGTGAGTGAGGAGTAATAGGAGGTAAGTTAGGAGAGGTAACAGAGACCCATTTATGCAAGGACTTGTAGTAGGCTGTTGTTAAAGACTTTTGCGCAAATTGGGGAGCTACTGAGTTTTGAGCAGAGGAATAATGTGAAATGCATTACGTTTTAACACGACCCCTTTGTTTCTGTGTTGAGAACAGACTATGATTGGGCAAGGTTAGAAGCAGAGAGACTAGAGAGAATAACATCTACAGGAATTCCAGCGAGAGAAAAGGTGGCTCACTGTAGAACGGCAGTGAAAGTGGTATGAAATGGCCAGAATCATCATCAATGATGAAAGTGGAGACAACAGCTTTTGCTTTTTGATTGGATATGGGATGTGGAGTCGAGACAGTACTATGGTTTTAGTGTATGTCTCCCTCCAAAATCCCAGCGTTGGAACTTAAATCCCAATGTGATAGCATTAAGAGGTGAGGTATTTAGGATGTAATTATATCATGGGGCCAGAGGCCTCATGAATGGGATTAGCTACCTAATAAAAGGACGGGAGGAACAAGCAAGGCCTCTTCTGTTCTTCCATTCTTTCTACTAAAAGAGGACACAGCGTTTATCCCCTCTGGAGGATGCAGCAACAAGGTGCCATCTTGGAAGCAGAGACCACACCCTTACTAGACACCAAGCTTGCTAGTGCCTTGATCCTGGGCTTCCCAGCCTCCAGAACTGTGAGAAACAAGTTTCTGTTTTTATGAATCACCCAATCTGTGGTATTTTTGTTATAGCAGCATGAATGGACTGAGACAGGTGGTGTCTAGGTATCGGAGCACCTGAAAGGATGGAGTGAGCAGTCATCACCTGAGGCTGTAGAGCAGCTTTCTGGGAAGGGTCTATCTGACCTATTCTGAATGCATAAATCTGTTCAGAAGTTCTGGACACCTTGAGTTTGAGATGCTCATGTGGTAGTTGTGAGGCAGCGGATATCTGAATCCGGATTTGGGGGCAGCAGACTCGTCTGGAGATAAAAGTGTGGGAAGTGTCAGCATGTTGATGGTGAAGTCTCCTGAAGATAAATACCTTTAGGGGGATTTCCTAGGTCAAAGGTCTTATTGGGTCATAGGCACATTCAAATTCTTTCATATGTACTGTCAATCTTTCCTTTAGCAAGAGGGTGACAATTCAGAATCCCATCAGTGGTGTCTTAGAGAACCCATGTGTTCCTGAATATTGTCACTCTTTTTTTTTAATTAATTATTTTTGAGGTAGAGTCTTGCTCTGTCACCCAGGCTGGAGGGCCGTGGTGCCATGTTGGCTCACTGCATCCTCCACTTCCCAGGTTCAAGCGATGCTCCTGCCTCAGCCTCCCGAGTAGCTGGGATTACAGGCGCCTGCCATCATGCCCGGTTAATTTTTATATTTTTAGTAGACAAGGTTTCTTCATGTTGGCCAGGCTGGTCTCGAATTCCTGACCTCAAGTGACCCACTCACCTCAGCCTCCCAAAGTGCTGGGATAACCAGCGTGAGCCACTGTGCTCTTGTGACTCTTTATCATCTTGTCACTCTTGTCACTCTTGATAATCCTTGCCAGTCTAATAATCAAAAGTAACCTCACTTTACTTCAAATCCACAAGTCAGTGATGACTACTGAGGTCAAAATTCTTAGTAGTCATATATCTTGAGAATTGCCTATTTTTGCCCTTTGTAAAACTCTTTAGTCTCTGTACCTTCATGCACCAGCACAGTGGCACCACAACAAATGCTGGTCCATGAAAAGATCCATTAAAAAAAAAAAAAAAAAGGCTGGGCGCAGTGGCTCACGCCTGTAATCCCAGCACTTTGGGAGGCCGAGACAGGTGGATCACGAGGTCAGGAGATCGAGACCATCCTGGCTAACACGGTGAAACCCCGTCTCTACTAAAAAAATACAAAAATTAGCCGGGCGTGGTGGTGGGCGCCTGTAGTCCCAGCTACACGGGAGGCTGAGGCAGGAGAATGGCGTAAACCCGGGAGGTGGAACTTGCAGTGAGCTGAGATCCGGCCACTGCACTCCAGCCTGGGCGACAGAGCAAGACTCCGTCTCAAAAAAAAAAAAAAAAAAAAAAAAAAAAAAAAGGCTCTTTAAAAGATGACTTTACTGAGGCATATCTAACATCTCACATATATAATTCATCTGTTTCGAATGTATAATTCAATGATTTTTAGGAAATTTACTGAGTTGTGTGACCATCACCATAAATCAGTTTAGGACATTTTCATCACTCTAATAAAGATCCCTCATGCCCACTTCACAGTTAATGCCCATTCCAATCCTAGCCACCACTTTCTTTCTCTAGAGGTCTACCTTTTCTTGAGCCATTTAACCCCTACAAAAATCTCAATTTGTGAGAGCATGTCCTTTTTTTTTTTCTTTTTTTTTTTGTTGAGAGGGGGCCTTGCTCTGTCACCCAGCCTGGAGTATAGTGGTGTAATCTCAGCTCACTGCAAGCTCCGCCTCCCAGGCTCAAGCCATTCTCCCACCTCAGCCTCCTAACTGGGACTACACTACAGGTGTGCACCACTATGCCAGGCTAATTTTTTGTATTTTTGGTAGAGACAGGGTTTCACCATGTTTCCCAGGCTGGTCTCGAACTCCTGAGCTCAAGCGATCTGCCCAACTCGGCCTCCCAAAGCGCTGAGATTACAGGCATGAGCCATCATGCCTGGGTGAACATGTCCTTTTGGTGGTATCTTTCTTACTTTCCTAACATGCCCCATTACCCTAAAGAGACAGATCTCATAGTCCTGCTAGATCTCACACATCCTTTCCCCTCACATCAGTCCAGTGAGTATCTAACATTCCATCTAGTTTAGGCCATGAATCCCCTGGTGGCCCCTTCCACCTCCAAAGCTTGCTCATGTGACCCCATTTCAGTGGAGAAAGCATCCTCTCCACATTATTCCCACCGTTCCAACGTCACAAACCAACTCTACTTTGTCATCATGCAACCAAGTCTTTCCTCATTAACAGAAGTTCTAAATACTGCTACAGTAATAGTGTACGATATGTTTTCGTTTTTATCTATCCAGGCTGCTATAACAAATTACCGTAGACTGGGTGGCTTATAAACAAAGGAAATTTATTTCTCACAGTTCCGGAGGCTGGAAGTCCAAGATCAAGGTGCAGCAGACTTGATGTCTGGCGAGGGCCACTTCCCAGTTCACTGATGGTGCCTTCGTGTTTTGTCTTCATATGGTGGATGAAGTAAAGGTGCTCTCTGGAGTCTCGTTTTTTTGTTTTGTTTTTTGAGACGGAGTTTCCCTCTTGTTGCCTGGGTTAGAGTGCAACGGCGCAATGTCAGCTTACCCCAACCTCCGCCTCCTGGGTTCAAGCAATTTTCCTGCCTCAGCCTCCCTAGTAGCTGGGATTACAGGCATGTGCCACCACGCCTGGCTAATTTTGTATTTTTAGTAGAGATGGGGTTTCTCCATGTTGGTCAGGCTGGTCTCGAACTCCCAACCTCAGGTGATCTGCCCACCTTGGCCTCCCAAAGTGCTGGGATTACAGGCGTGAGCCACCGCACCGGGCTTGTTTTTTATTTTTGAGGCAGAGTCTCACCCTGTCACCTAGGCTGGAGTGCAGTGGTGCAATCTCAGCTCACTGCAACCTCTGCCTCCCGGGTTCAAGCCATTCTTCCACCTCAACCAGAGTAGACGGGATTACAGACACGCACCACCATGCCTGGCTAATTTTCGTATTTTTAGTAGAGATGGTGTTTCACCATGTTGGCCAGGCTGGTCACGAACTGGAGTCTCTTTTGTAAGTGTACTAATCCCATTCACGAAGGCACCACCCTCATGATCTAATCACTTCCCCAAGGCCTCACCTCTAAATACTTTCACATGGGGGATTAGATTTCAACATGTGGATTCTGGGTGGAGAGAACATTCAGTCTATAGCAGTTGTATATGCTAATATATTCAGGTTACCATGCAATCATATCAACTGCATTTTATTTACTTTCTCTATGTATTCGTGTCCAAATCTCTTCTCTACTTTCTTTGCCTGGCTCATGTGCTAATAAGCTTCCAAACCTCCCCTGTGCCCTGCTCCCTGGACCAGCCAAAAACATGTATTTCATATCACAGGGGGCTTTGCTATGACTTGTCCTTCAGAGCTGAAGATTGGCCAGGGCTGAAAAACAGAAAATCCAGGGCATCCTCCTCACTAAGTCTTCAGCCCTGCCAGGTGCATTGCCTGTGGCAATTTCTGTGCTTTCCTACACATAGCAGTGCCCTTAGCTTTGCCTTGGAAGAGGCTACTATCAACACCCAGGGATAACTGAAGGCAAACCGCGTCTCAGAGATTATGTCTGATGTATCTTCTAACCTCAAGGCCACCACACCCTGAAAAGTGTGTCAAAGATGATCTAAGGGCTGAGTTGCACACTGCCCCTGCCACATCTCCCGTATTCCTCCACTGTGAGAGCTGCTGGCACATTTGCTGTTTCTGCCTTTCTCCAAACCAGCCAAATCCAACAGGTCACAACCAGCCAGTAAGTAATCCTCAAACCCGCATAGTACAGCATCCAAAAGGCGGCCACTCTCCTTACCTTCCTCAGAGGTGACTCTAAAAGAAGGGAGATTCCCGTGGGTCCATGTATCTCAGAAGGCATTTGATCCTCCTCACACACAAATTCAAACATTGATGGCATGTCTGTACCCTCCAGTTCCCTCCGCTTTCAAGTGGATCCAGCTCCATCTTGAAACAATTTCCCCAGCTTGCCTCAATTGCCAGCGTCCGCTCCATTGCCTGGGCCAGAGCCCGCCTCCACCTTGTGCCAAGCCTGGTTTCATTTATGTCAAAACAGCTTCCATCAAAATAGTGGGCTTCTTTTCTGAATTTATTTCACAGTTTTGAAACCAGCAGAGAAAAGATATTCAAGAAATTGCAAAAATGACTATCCCCATCAACATGTTCTGGCTAAGGTCACGCACTGTTCTCCTGAATCTCTTCTCTGCAGTGGATGGAGCATTTTTGAAGATCTGATTTTCTCTTTCTTTTCAGAGGCTCTGTGGCAGGCAGGCAGGCTGGCTGGGCCGGCAAGTCCCCTAATCTATGATGGCTCATGCAGACTGGCTTGCTAAGTTCTGTGACTTTCCACCCCAAGCAAAGGACACAGTCCTTAGAAGCCAAGCTTCTTGGATATTTTCCCTGTTGTTCGTCTGTCTTCACGATCCTTTCGAATTTTTCCTCTTGGTTTATAGGACTTTGATTACAAGAAAACTAAACCAACGGAACGCTGGCCTAAAAAAACGGATGAGCCATGTCTTTACGGATGTTGACAGACCAACTTTTAAGTCTTGGATTCTGATCAGTGCACTCTTCATGGGTCTGTTGACAGCTGGAACTGTGATGGGTTCAATCTCTCTGCGACCCCTGGTTCTTAGTTATATTCAGACAGGAAAATGCACAGGCATTTGAATTTATCTACTGGGATTTAATTTAAAAATAATAGTAAGTGAAGCATTAAGGAAACCCTAAATTGTTGGATGCACAAACACAAATGATGAAAATGCAAAGCTTGCTTTTAATGATATGTTTATTTTAGAAGTTCCAAAAACTAATGTGGGTTTTATAAAAGACACAGGGGGGGAGGTCCAGTATTAACTATAGTAACTATAGTCTGTGTACTGTGTTAACTGCATACACACATCAGCTCATTTCAATCTAAAACAACCCTACCAAGGTAGAATTTATAATCTGTTTTTTAAAGGTAAGAAAACTGAGGTTTAAAGAGATTAACTTGCCCAAGGTCAGAAAGCTGAAAACGGTAGAGCTGGGATTCAACTCTGCCTCTGTCTGATTCCCCAAAAAACCCTTACCATGACCTTAGGATTCCTTGTGGCAAAGTCGCATCCTAATGCTGCTCATCAGGACCAGGTTTGGATAAGGAAAAGGGTTGCAGCTTCAAACAACCCAAGGAGGACTTGTCCCACTTTAACTTTTAACTTGCTAAAGGATTGCATTTTAAGTGTTTTTTTTGTTTGTTTTTTTTTTTTTTTTGGAGACGGAGTTTCACTCTTGCCCAGGCTGGAGTGCAATGGCACGATCCAGGCTCACTGCAACCTCTGCCTGCCTCCTGGGTTCAAGTGATTCTCCTGCCTCAGTCTCCCGAGTAGCTGGGATTATAGGTGTGTGTGCCACCATGCCTGGCTCATTTTTTGTATTTTTTCTCAGTAGAGATGGGGTTTCGATATGTTGGTCAGGCTGGTCTTGTGACCTCAGGTGATCCCCCTGGCCTCCCAAAGTGCTAGGATTACAGGGGTGAGCCACTGTGCCTGGCCAAAGTTTCCATTTTTAAAGCAGCTCCAGAAAAGCCCCAGCTCTTACAGCCGGCAACCTTTGGTATGCAAATACAGGCCATTAGAAACTGGGTCCACCCAAACATGGCCATTCTCACTGTTGTCTTCTTGCCCTTCCTCCATATGTGCCTGGCAACATGGCCACCCCCACATATCCCCACGTGTGTAGAACATCATGGTGCCCTGTATTTGCATATTAAAAGGATAGGGTGGGAGGGCTAGAGTTTTTGCAGGTTAGGTAAATGACACGTCTGGTCAAACCAATCCCGTGTCCTATGCAAATCAGACACTGCCTCCTCCAGCCTCTACATATACCTAGCTGGTTTCCACCCCACTTGGGGGTCTCCTCCTTTGGCTTTGGAGCTCCCCGCCCCCCCCCCCCGTATGGGGGAGCCTCTTCCTTCTGCCTTTTCTTTCTTATTAAACTCTACGCCACGCCTTAAAACCACTCCACGTGTGTCCGTGTCTTTTTATCTAATTTGACTGGAGAGGAAGAACCTGGTGTTCCTCCACTCATCCGAGCCCTATCAGTATTGGGTTGGTGCCATTAAAAGGGCAAAAACCGGCCGGGCACGGTGGCTCACGCCTGTAATCCCAGCACTTCGGGAGGCTGAGGCGGGCGGATCACGAGGTCAGGAGATCCAGACCATCCTGGCTAACATGGTGAAACCCCGTCTCTACTACAAATACAAAAAACTAGCCGGGCGCGGTGGCGGGTGCCTGTAGTACCAGCTACTCGGGAGGCTGAGGCAGGAGAATGGCGTGAACCCGGGAGGCGGAGCTTGCAGTGAGCGGAGATCGGGCCACTGCACTCCAGACTGGGTGACAGAGCAAGACTCCACCTCACAAAAAAAAAAAAAAAAAAAAAAAAAAGCAAAAACGGCAATTAATGTTGTATCAACCAAATATTTCTCAAAAAGGAGATGGTGGGAAGTAACAGTCGTCAAAACAGACTGATCAGGAATGGACAGGACTCAGCTAATCTGGATGTAAAA
Source organism: Macaca fascicularis (assembly GCF_037993035.2). Classification (NCBI taxonomy): domain Eukaryota; kingdom Metazoa; phylum Chordata; class Mammalia; order Primates; family Cercopithecidae; genus Macaca; species Macaca fascicularis. Next base: position 32,574,321 of record NC_088380.1, on the reverse strand, counting down.
GAAGATGGTGGAGGCATATTTGGGAAGCCAGGTTGGATGAAAGGCATCCACGAAAACTTCTGTTCAATCTGTGGGCTGGCAGTGGGGGAAAAAAAACAACAAAAAAAGGGCCCCTTCCAGTTGGGACTCTCTGTCCCGAATACCTAAAGAGCTTTGTCCAAATTCATCTGAATATTAACTATCTGGTGCAAGATTATCCTTTGTTCAGGTCTCAGCACTGCCATTTGGGCCCTTGGGCAAGCCATGCAATTTCAGAGATGAGTCCCTCAGGCTCATCTACCTACAGGAGGCTTCAATGGGATAATGGACTCAGATGGCGGGTTTCCCACCTGCCACACAGTAAATACCAATTACCGTAAGTTCGTTTCTCGATCAGAAACGTTCTGAGTAATCATAGGTCAACTAGTTTAACTTGTCTGCTGTGACTGTCCAGGCTGGAAGCCCTGAAAGGTGAACTCACACAGGGGGGTGGGTCCAAACAGATTCTGTGTTAGGAATGGGACAAAAGGAATTGTAGCCATGTCTGGAAAAAAAAGGATCTCTGGAAAAATCAAGTTCATATGAACAGGCAGAGAGTCAGAAATGGACTCTAAAACTCGAGGGCTGGAAAGCTGGGGCAAATGTACCTTAGAGGCTGGGGCAAATGTACCTTAGAGGCAGAGCCCCTGGTGGCCCCTTGAGGCAAAGAGTTATTGTGAGGGTTGGGTGGGCCTAAGTCATGGCACTGAGAAGGATGGGGGTGTATGTGGGCGTGCCTGGGTGCTGGACTTTGGAGGATTGAGCTAGTGTAGACCCTAAGCATAGAGTGGGGCTAATTGCAAGCCACGCTCTTCTGCCAGAGAGAGATGAGACAGATGTTTTTCAAAATACAGACCAATGTTGGACTTTCGTTTTGCTTCCCGGTCCATCAGCCAGAGTCTGACTCTTAACTCCCAGGGCAACTGAACGCCTTCTGGCCTGACCTGAACTCCGAGGATGATCCCAGAGGTCCTGGAACTGCCCCAAGACTCAAGGTGGAGCCTGGGAGGCTGCCCATCCCAGCGAGGCTGCGGGATCAGCTGGCCCCAAATATTCTGTAAAACATGCAGGCTAGGCTGCTCCCACAAACACAAGCAACTGCCACAAATAAATCAGATACATGTGTGTGCGTGCAAAGCCCCCGCCTCTCCCAGCATCTACCCTGTTCTGGCCCACAGGTCAGAACAGCTGCTTTCTTATCTTCCCTCCATTTGTCACAAGTATTTGGGCAAAAGCCCTTCCTTTTGGCTCATCTGCCTCCTTTAAAAGGAAAAAATCGAGGTTTTCCCTTTCCTGAGGCAGGAGTTTCAAAAGCTCGGTCGTGGTAATATTAAATGTTTAAACATACTATAATGCCATTAGTCGGTCAATATTGTGATGGTTTTGAAATGTTAAGGTCTGTGCAGACATAAAACTCCAGCTCTGGGAGAAAATGCCCACAGCATGAATAGCTGGGGCCTCTGCTCTTGTCTGGCCTAACTTCAGAGGTACGAGCAGGTATGGGCTTTTGAGCCACAAACGTGTTTTAGAGTACTAGGAACTCACTTCATTACCAAGTGTTCTCAGCAGGAAATAGGAGGCAGACGGCACACACTAGACTTGGAACCCTCCTATTTAGAGAAAACGGAAAGCATCCAAAAGCAAAATCAAAGCCAGGGGCTGCGTGGAAAAACAAACACCGAGAAAAATTATTTCTTGAACTTCACACCAGGAAGAGTGTGATCTGGAAGAATCTGGAAGCGGACAGAAACAACAGCATTTGAACAGAGGAGTTCCTCAAACCTCTGGGTGAGGTAGGGAGGAAACCTTGGTAAGACTTTTCCCTTGTGGCACTGTTCCCTTGAGAGTCACAGATCCTTTTCACAGATACAGGGCCATCCCAACTTGTTCTAGCTCCCCAGGCTGGGGTGCAAACCACACTCCTTTTCCATGCAGATTGGAGCTTTAATGCGAGTGGCAGCAGTCCCGGTTCAGGACTTGAGATACACAATTCACCAGATGCTTAACGGGCTTAAAATAGGTTCCAGGGGAGGTCCAGGACACTGCACTGCCAAGGACAGAGCACCACTCAACCACAGGGTTCTTGCTGTTGTTAACACTTCACACCCTGACTCTCTGCAGACATTTCCTCCTGAGACACTCGTTGCAGCTCTCTGAGACAAGCTCTTCCGGCCTGCTGAGAGTGTCAGGTGAGATTTATTTATTTTCCCTCCCTGTCCAACTTCCCCAAGGAGTTACATGTTGGCACCACCTGTTCTCAAAAGGGATGGCCTCCAGGTACTCTGGCTTTGAGCAAAAAGAGAGGAGTTAAAAAAGACTGCTAAAAGTCAGAAATGACTTAAAGGAAAGAGAAGATACACACGCAGATCTGTGGAAAATGTCAACACTGTTTCTTAGAGAAGAGGTGAAAAGGGGGGTTCTTTAAATCATCAGGCACAAAGTTTACAAGGTCCAATTTCATTGGGAACATCTTCAAAAAACAAATGTGTGACTAAGTCCAAAGGCCCCTTACAAGGCCCTTTCATATGGCTGAAGTTCCAAATCAAAGACTATTGATACCATGTCTAAAGAAAATTTGTTTTTAAAATGTAGACGACCCAATTCTCTCTCTACCTGGAGCCAGGGTGGTGGGAGGGAAAGGGAAAAAAAGCAACTGAGACTAGGCTGGGTGGTTCATGCCGGTAATCCCAGAATCTGGGAGGCCAAGGTGGGCGCAGCCTAGCCAACACAGTGAAACCTCGTCTCTACTAAAAATACAAAAATTAGCTGGGCGTGGTGGTGGATGCCTATAATCCCAGCTAGTCAGGAGGCTGAGGCAGGAGAATCCCTTGGACCCGGAGGCAGAGACAGGAGTGAGCCGAGATTGCGCCACCACACTCCAGCCTGGGCAACAGAGCAAGACACTGTCTCACAAACAAACAAACAAAGCAACGGAGAGGAAGAACAAATAAGAAAAGTGAGCTTCCTTAGGCCATTCTTTTCTTAAATCTCAATAGGATCAATGAATGAAGCTGTACTGTATTTTTTGAGACAGGATTTCACTCTGTTGCCCAGGTTGGAGTATATGGTGTGATCACAGCTCACTGCAGCCTCGACCTCCTGAGCTCAAGGGATCCTCTCACTTCAGCCTCCCTAGTAGCTGGGACTATAGGTGCACACCATCATGCCTGGCTGATTTTTTGGGTTTTGGGTTTTTTTTTTTTTTTTTTTTTTTTTTGTAGAGATGGAGTTTCGCCATGTTTCCCCAGCTGACCTCCAACTCCTGGTCTCAAAGTGAACTGCCTGCCTCGGCCTCCCAAAGTGCTGGGATTACAGTTTGCGCAAAGGAGTTGTATTTTAAATGCCCTGCCTCAGATTTCAAGGCAATGTAGATATCCCTCAGACAACACAAAATCCAACCATAGATCTTTTCCCTGCTTTGTGGGACATGAAGGCTGAATAAAGAAAACATACAACTCCCCCAGCCTGCATCCCCAAAAGGGGAATTCCTGATGAGGCAGGCAGTCAATAGCAGACCCAGAAGGGGGTCAGTCTTGTGCTGAGGAACAGATTTTCTCTGAAAAATTAAAGTGATGTTATAAAGAGAATATGGTTCAAAACTTGAGTGATGTCATTGGGCTCAGTGCTGATACAAAGCAATGAATAAATCAGTTGGTCCCTATACCCTCACAGAGTTCACAGTCAATGTGTAATTCATTAAAAGAATTATACAAATTGTTAACTAAAGTATACTTTATATAAAATATTACATAGCATAAAATATTACAGAAAATAGAATGTACAAAATATGTAATATAAATTTACATTATGTAAATTAAAAAACAACACTAATCATATGAAGAATGCTTCAACAAAAGCACGGGTTACTTCAGAAACTTATAAAAGGGGGACTGGCTTGCTTTGGGGGTAGATGTGTATAGCAAGATTTTCCTTAGGAAGTGGCAGTGGTTCGTGGTCCAGCAGGAGTTAGCTAAGCTGGGAGGAGGTGGAGGCACAGGATCTGGGTGGAGGAGAGAGGAGAGTGGGCTAGGACTATGAATTGTAACTCTGCCTCCAACTGGAAATAGAGGAGTAGAAAGCATCTAGGTTGGCCGGGTGCAGTGGCTCATGCCTGTAATCCCAGCATTTTGGAAGGCCGAGGCAGCAGATCACCTGAGGTCAGGAGTTCGAGACCAGCCTGACCAACATGAAGAAATCCTGTGTCTACTAAAAATACAAAATTAGCTGGGCGTGGTGGCGTATGCCTGTAATTCCAGCTACTCAGGAGGCCGAGGCAGAAGAATCTCTTGAACCTGGGGGGCGGAGGTTGTGGTGAGCCAAGATTGCACCATTGTACTCCAGACTGGGCAACAAGAGCGAAACTTCATCAAAAAGAAAGAAAGAAGGAAAGAAAGGAAGGAAAGAAAAGCAAGCAAGCAAGCATCTAAGTTGAATAGTATCCCTCCCCAAATTCCTGTCCACCTGGAACCTCAGAATGTAACCTTATTTGGAAACAGGGTCTTTGCAAATAGAATTAGTTAAGGATCAAGATAAGATCATCCTGGATTAGGGCAGCCCCTAAATCCACTGAGTGTGTGTGTTGATAAGAGAGAGAAAAGGACATGCAGAGATAGGAAAAGGTGATGTGAAGATGGAGGTAGAGACTGAGGGATGTGTCTACAAGCCGAGAAATGCCAGGAATGCCTCCAACCACTAGAAACTGAGAGAGAGGGATGGCCAAGTGGGTTTCTCCCTCAAAGCCTCCAGAAGGAACCAACCTTGCTGACCACTTGACTTCAGATTTCAAGTCTCTAGAACTGTCAGAGAAAACTTTGTTGGTTTAAGCCATCCAATTTGTGGTGGTTTGCTATGGCCATCCTAGAAAAGTAACACAGACCTTCTTCCTCGCTTTAGATTTTTCCAAGCTTTGCTGACCCTTGAACTTTCACAACAGGCCAGGCACAGTGGCTCATGCCTGCAATCCCAGCACTTTGAGAGGCTGAGGTGGGAAGATCTCCTGAGGTCAGGAGTTCGTGGCCAACATGGTGAAACCCTGTCTCTACTAACAGTACAAAAATTAGTTGAGAGTGGTAGTGCATGCCTGTAATCCCAGGTACTTGGGAGGCTGAGGCAGGAGAATCGCTTGAACCCGGGAGGAGGTTACAGTGAGCTGAGATCATGCCACTGCCCTCCAGCCTGGGCAACAGAGTGAGACTCTGTCTCAAAAACAAACAAACTTTCACAATAAGCAGTCTTGCACAACCCTAAGACCTGTTAAAAAAAAATACTACATGATTATATAACGAAGTCATTTTAAGTAAATATATTATTTTAGATACTCTATTAAAGTGCTTTGCTGGGAGCAGTGGCTCATGCCTGTAATCCCAGCAATTTGGGAGGCCGAGGCGGGTGGATCACAACGTCAGGAGTTCAAGACCAGCCTGGCCAATATGGTGAAACCCCCTGTTGCTACTAAAAGTACAAAAATTAGCCAGGCATGGTGCCATATGCTTGTAGTCCCAGCTACTGAGGAGACTAAGGCAGAAGAATCTCTTTAACCTGGGAGGTGGAAGTTGCAGAGCCGAGATCACGCCACTGCACTCCAGCCTGGGTGACAGTGAGACTCCGTCTCAATCAATCAATCAATCAATCAATCAATCAATCAAGTGCTTTAAAGGCTGGGTGGCTCACCCCTGTAATCCCAGCATTTTGGGAGGCCAAGGCAGGAGGATTGCTTGAGGTCAGGAGTTTGAGAAGAGTCTGGGCTACAAAATGAGACCATCATCTATACAAAATATATTATTTAAAAAATTAACTGGGTGCTGTGGCATCCAGCTGCAGCACCAGCCACTCGGAAGGCTGAGGTGGGAGGATTGCTTGAGTCTAGGAGGTCAAGGCTGCAGTGAACTGTGATTGCACCACTGCTCTCCAGCCTGGGTGAGAGAGCAAGATCCTAAAATGGCGGGGGATGGAATACTTTAAAACTTGTCTTTAAAACCAATAATAAATAAAATGCAATACAGTCCTTAAAAATATCAAGATAAGCCAGGCGTGGTGGCTCACACCTGTAATCCCGGCACTTTGGGGAGGCTGAGGCAGGTGGATCACTTGAGGTCAGGAGTTCGAGACCAGCCTGGCCAACATGATGAAACCCCATCTCTACTAGACATACAACAATTAGCTGGACGTGGTGGTGGGCACCTGTAACCCCAGCTACTCAGGAGGCTGAGACAGGAGAATCGCTTGAACCCAGCAGGCAGAGGTTGCAGTGTGCTGAAATCACACCACTGTACTCCAGCCTGGGCAAAAGAGCGAGACTCCGTCTCAAAAAAAAAAAAAAAAAAAAGCAAACAAAAATATCAAGATAATTTCCTCTATTTCACAAATGATGTCTGCCACTTCATTTATTTCAGATTAATACGTAAAATGAAAGATGAGTTACTAAGATGTAAATATACATCACTTAAACATATTAAATGTGTACATTTTTAAAATTCAGAGAAAACTTATCTGTGTGTTATGACATGAATAATACAGAAGCCCTGCTGCTTTAATTCTTGGACATTTGTAAATTTTGCATTTAAATGGTACAGAATTTCTGGGTTTGTTTTTAAAATTATGATGTTTGGTGTCTAGGTGGCAAGATGGAAGAGATTTCCAGCTGTGACTTATAATCACACCGCCTCAATGTATATATTGCAAGGATGAATAGCCTTTACCTCAATAAACAGCAGTTAAATTGGACAGAACAGCAAGAGATCACTCCTGTATAAACATTTTGATCGGATGACTCTAACTTGAAGGTCTGGTGGAGGTCATCTTGATGAGAACACAGAGAATCATCACTGTCATGCTCATTAATTTGAATCATCAGTGTCCATGAAGCCTTTTGTCCTAACCAATGGTTCTCTTATGGGAATAATAAACCAAGAAGTTATGATACCAAGTTGGAGAAACCACTTAAGGCCACATAATGGGCAACCCCCTGGTCTCCAGAGGCTAGAGTTGATCACCTGAGGGATGAACTGGGTATCCAGGTCTTAACATCCACTGTTCTCCCACTTAGTACCGGCTTCGGATTCTCAGACCTTTCTGTTTCAGAGGGAAAATGTTTAAGCAATTATTTTCTGATTTTCAGTAACACATGTGAAGTTGACTCGTTCATGTACGAATGTTACCCCGGTCAGCCCGGTAACACCCCAGGCACAGGTCTATGGTGTGCAACCTCCTGCCCAAGGTGGGATCTTGTGCTAGATTAAATTCCTAGAGCTTGAACCACTGCATGATTGGCGATGTCCTCCTGGGGCAAGGAGCCAATAGGCATTAAGTGTGCTGTCATTTCAGTCGGTCTTCTCACTAAACACATTGCAGAGACTATTTTTTAAAAAGGTAAACAGAGCCGGGCATGGTGGCTCGTGCCCATAGTTCCAACTACTCAGGAGGCTGAGATGGAAGGAACCCTTGAGCCCAGGAGTTCCAGGCTGGTGAAGATCATCTTGAGAACATAGAGAATCAGAACTGTTACGCTCCTCATTAATTTGACTCATCAGTGTCCCTTATACCTTTTGTCTTAACCAGCGATCTCCTATAGGTACTGTAAACCAAGATGTTACAGAAGTTTGAGGCTACAGTGAGATATGATTGTGTCACTGCACTTTAGCCTGGGTGACAGAGAAAGACCCCATCTCTAAAAAAGGAAATAAAAATGAAAGGCAAACAAACCCCATGGAGATGTCAAAGTCATCTATCCATGCTTCACGCAGGCTGCTAAAGGAATCTAAGCTTTGGGAGGAAATCAGTTTCCTCTTTGTCCTTTTTTTTTCTTTTGAGATGCAGTCTTGGTCTGTTGCCCAGGCTGGAGTGCAGTGGCGCAATCTTGGCTCACTGCCACCTCCGCCTCCCGGGTTCAAGCGATTCTTGTGCCTCAGCCTTCCGAATAGCTGGGACTATAGGCGTGCGCCACCACACCCAGCTAATTTTTGTATTTTTATTTTTATTTATTTATGTTTGTTTATTTTTGAGACAAGAGTCTTGCTCTGTTGCCCAGGCTGGAGTGCAGTGGCGAGATCTCAGCTCACTACAAGCTCCACCTCCCGAGTTCACGCCATTCTCCTGCCTCAGCCTCCCGAGGAGCTAAGACTACAGGCGCCCGCCACCACACCTGGCTAATTATTTGTATTTTTAGTAGAGATGGGGTTTCACCATGTTAGCCAGAATGGTCTTGATCTCCCGACTTCGTGATCTGCCCGCCTCGGCCTCCCAAAGTGCTGGGATTACAGGCGTGAACCACTGCGCCAGGCCCTTTTGTATTTTTAGTAGACACAGGGTTTCACTATATTGGCCATGCTGGTCTTGAACTCCTGACCTCGTGATCCACCCGCCCCAGCCTCCCAAAGTGCTGGGATTACAGGCGTGGGCCACCGTGCCCGGCCATGTCTTTATATCTTATGAAAGTCACTGTTGGGAATAGTGTCACCATCATAATCTGACCACTGTAAGATTGTGCAGTATATGAGGCAGATGTGATCATTACCGGTGTTTAAGTGGTAAAACTCAGGAGTGGAGATGAAGAAGCTTCACTGAGCCTATCCAGACTTCTGGCACAGGGCTCCTTCCTCCCCTTGTGGAGAGGGACAAGAGACAGTGAAGCTGCTATTTTAGGAATTAGCTGGCCTCTGGCCAGAAGATCTTCCAGATTTCTCCCTGTGCCACAAGAAGGGCATGGTGTTCACTGGGGAGTGGGCTGGGACAGACCCAGCAGCATATCAGACAGAAGGCAGGTTTGGAAGCTTGGCAAACCTGGGTCTGAATCCATGTCCTGTCCCTTACCAGTGGAGTGACCTTAAGCAAATTATGTATTTTCTTCTTTTATGATGTATGATTCATCGCATGTTATTTCTTTCCCCAGCTTTATTAAGGGACAATTAATTTATAAAATGTATTTTTAAAAATTAAACATTTTCTTTTGTTTTGGAGATGGAGTCTTGCTGTGTCACCCAGGCTGGGGTGCACTGGCACGACCTCGGCTCACTGCAACCTCCGCCTCCCGGGTTCGAGCGATTCTCCTGCCTCAGCCTCCTGAGTAGCGGGGATTACAGGCGCGCACCACCACACCCAGCTAATTTTTGTATTTTTAGTAGAGACAGGGTCTCACCATGTTGGTCAGGCTGGTCTCGAACTCCTGACCTCGTGATCCACCCATCTCCCTCTCGGGTGCTGGGATTACAGCCATGAGCCACCGCATCCGGCCTCGTTTTTTAAGTAGAGATGAGGTCTCAATATATTGGCCAGGTTGGTCTTGAAGTTTTGGCCTCAAGCAATCCTCCTGCCTCTGCCTACCGAAGCGCTAGGATTGCATGCATGAGCCCCTGAGCCTGGCACAGGGATAACTGATAAAGACTGTATACATTACAGTGTACAATGTGATGTTTTGATGCATGTAAACACTGTGAAATGATTAAATCAAGCTAATTAACCCATTCATCACCTCACATACTTCTACTTTTTTGAGAGAGAACATTTCAGACCTATTTTAATTTTCAAGAATACAATACATTCTTAGCTACAGTCATCAGGCTATACTATCAATCTCCAGAACTTAATCAACCTAACTGAAACTTTGTACTTTCTGACCAACATCTCCCCATGCCCCTCCACTCCCCACCCAGGCCCTGGCAACCTCCACTCTCCTCTCTGCTTCTATGAGTTCAACTTTTTTAGATTCCACATATAAGTGTGCTTGTGTGGTATTTGCCCTTCTGTGTCTGGCTTATTTCACTTAGCATAATGTCATCTAGGTTCATCTACGTTACAAATGGCAGGATTTCATTTTTTTTTAAAGGCTGAATAGATTTTATTCCATTGTGCATATATATCACATTTTATTTATCCAGTCATCCACTGACGGACACGTAGGTCAATTCCACACCTTGGCTATTGTGAATGCTGCTGCAATGAACGTGGGAATGCAGGTATCTCTTCTACACATTGATTTCACTTCCAATTTGTTGGATTACAATTGTTTTAGTAGTCTATTATTCTTTGTATTTCTGTGATATCTGGTGTAATATCTCCTCTTTCATTATAATTTTGAGTCTCCTCTCAATGTTTAGGTAGTCTGAACTTTATCTTTTCAAAAAAACCCAAATCTTAGTTTCATTGATATTTTCTGTTGTTTTTCTATTGTTTTACTTCTATTGTTTTTCACCCTACGTTGGTGCACCGAAACATATAAAGCAAATATTAACGGAAGAAAGAAATAAGCAGCAATATAGTAGGAGACTTCAATACCCCACTTTCAACAATGCACAGATCATTCTGACAAAATCCGTAAGGAAACAGTGGACTTGAACAGTACTATAGAGCAATGGACCTAACAGACAAATATCCAGAACATTCCATCCAACAGCGGCAGAATGCACAGTTTTTTCATGTGCACATGGGACATTATCCAGAATAGGTATGTCGGGCTACAAAGGAAGTCTTAACCATTTATGAAGACTGAAGTCACATCCAACCACAATGGCTTAAAACTACAAATAATAGGAAGAAAATGGGAAAACTCACAAATATGTGGAAATGAATACATTCCTGAACAATCGATAGGTCAAAGAAAGAATTAAAAGGGAAATTGTTAAAATATCTTGAGAAAAATGAAAATGGAAACCCAACATACCCAAACTTAGACACAGCAAAAGCAGTTCTAAGAGGGAAGTTTATAGCAATAAATGCCTACATTAAGAAAAAATAAAGATTGCAAATAAACAACCTAACTTTTGATCTGAAAGAACTGGGGGTGGGGGAAGAAAGAAATAAAAGAACAGAGCCCAAAGTTAGCAGAAGGAAGAAAATCATAAAGATCAGGGAAAGATAAATGAGAGACTAGAAAACAACACAAAGTGCCGGGCACAGTGGCTGACACCTGTAATGGCAGCAATTTGGGAGACTGAGGCGGGGCAGATCACCTGAGGTCAGGAGTTCAAGGCCAGCCTGGCCAGCCTGGCCAGCATGGTAAAACCCCATCTCTACTAAAAATACAAAAATTAGCTGGGCGTGGTGGTACATGCCTGTAATCCCTGCTACCCAGGAGGCTGAGGCAGGAGAGTCGCTGAAATCTGGGAGGCGGAGGATGCAGTGAGCCGAGATTATGCCACTGCGCTCCAGCCTGGGAGACAGCGCAAGACCAACCGCCATCCTCCTTTTCTTGCCAACCTTCTAATCTAGCATTCTAGAGGGTCACATGTGAATCATCCCAATGTCAGTGTGTAGGCTCAACTAGAAAGAAGCCTGTTTCAAAAAAGAAAGACGGGAAGTTTTCAAAAACATGTGTATCCCATTCTCGGCTCCTTGGTCCGTTTCTTCCCAGCTCCTAGAGACAAGTCCTCTCTAGAAGTTCCACAGGGCACGGGGCTTGGGGATCCTCCAGTGCCCAACCCCCTAGGCATATAATTACACTCAATTTGGCACTTGAGAGAAAACTTTCTCAAATTGTTCCCTAGTGGTTTTTTGTTTTTTTTTTTGAGATGTAGCCTCTCTCTGTCGCTCAGGCTGGAGTGCAATGGCGCAATGATGGCTCACTGCAACTTTCGCCTCCTGGATTCAAACAATTCTCCTGCCCCAGCTTCCCGAGTAGCTGGGATTACAGGCAAGGCACACACCACCAAGCCCGGTTTTTTGTTTGTTTGTTTTTTGTTTTGTTTTTTTTTGTATTTTTAGTAGAGATGGGGTTTCACCATGTTAGCCAGGATAGTCTCGATCTCCTGACCTTGTGATCCGCCTGCCTCGGCCTCCCAAAGTGCTGGGATTACAGGTGTGAGCCACTGGGCCCGGTCCCCCTAGTGGCTTTTATGGGAACATAATGTCAAACAAGACTGTACACCTTGAAGAGGGTTCATAGTCCTTTTGTAACTTTGTGTCCCTGACTCTTCCAAAGCCAATGCATTTAATAATATAATTAAACCTTTTACTCTCTGCACTGAGCAGTAGTAATGAGGAATGGTAGAAAAATGCAGGGCATCAACCACAACAACAAATTGGCAATGCTATTCAAACCATAAGAAAATTTTACAAAAACACATTTAGACATGGAGACACGTTTTCTAAATATGAATCATTGTGAAAAAAGCAGTTTAAAAATAATAATAGCTTCTATAATTTATGAGTGTTTACCATCGTTAATGTACTATGGCAAGAACATTGAGGAAATCATGCAATTTGTAAATACATTCTTGTAAACAAAACAAAACAAAACAACTCATGGTGGAGAAGGAGACTGAGTAAAATGTCCAAGTTACTCCTTCACACCACTCACAAAACCATTCCTGTCACTTTTTTTTTTTTTTTTTTAAGAGACAAGGACAGTGTCTCACTCTGTCGCCCAGGCTGGAAGGCAGTGGCACGATCAAATCGCACTATAACCTTGAACTCCTGAACTCAAGTGATCCTTCTGCCTTAGCCTCCAGAACAGCTAGGACTATAACATACAGACACCATACCTGGCTAATCAAAAAAAAATTTTTTTTGGCCAAGGGCAGTGGCTCACACCTGTAATCCCAGCACTTTGGGAGGCCGAGGTGGGTGGATCATGAGGTCAAGAGATTGAGACCACCCCGGCCAACATGGTGAAACCCGTCTCTACTAAAAATACAAAAATTAGCTGTATGTGGTGGCACATGCCTGTAGTCCCAGTTACTCAGGAGGCTGAGGCAGGAGAATCATTTGAACCCAGGCGGCAGAGGTTGTGGTGAGCTGAGATTGTGCCATTGCACTCCAGCCTGGCAACAGACTGAGACTCTGTCTCAAAAATAAAATAAAATAAAATAAAATAAAAATAAATAAATAAAATAATAATTTTTTTTTTTTTTTTAAAGAGACAGTGCGTTGCTATGTTGCCCAGGCTGATCTTGAACTCCTGGGTTCAAGCAATCCTCCCATCTTGGCCTCCTGAAGTGCTGGGATTACAAGTGAGAGCCACCATGCCAGGTCTCAACTTTTATTTTTTGTCATGTATTAGCATACATTGGTTTAGTTTATCTTTTCCTTTATGACTTCCTGCACTGATAGTCTTACTTCAGGAGGTTTAACCACTCTAGATAATAAAAATATTGTTTTCTTCTAAATATTTTCACAGATTTTATGTTTAGCTATTTTTATCTCATCTGGAATTTTTTGTGTACAAGTTAACTTTATACCTTTTTCCTAAAGTTTTAGGCAATTATTTCAATAAAATTTACTAAACAGACGTTTATCTTCTGCTTTTGAAATACTTCTTTTCCATATATAAAATTTCCTGTCCTATATGGGCCATTTTGGGATTCCCTATTCAGTTCCACTGGTCTATGTGTCAGTTCCTGTGCCACACTATTTTAATTACTAGAACTTTAAAGTATAGTTTGCTGTCTGGTGAGAACCCCTCTTTATTCTTATTTTTTCTTTTTTTTTTTTTTTTGAGATGGAGTCTCACTCTGTCTTGCTCATGCTGGAGTGCAATGGCACCATCTTGACTCACTGCAGCCTCTGCCTCCCAGGTTCAAGCGATTGTCCTGTTTCAGCCTCCTGAGGAGCTGAGACTACAGGTGCCTGCCACCACGCCTGGCTCATTATTTGTATTTTCAGTAGAGATGGGGTTTCACCATGTTGGCCAGGCTGGTCTCGAACTCCTGACCTCAGGTGATCCACCTGCCTCGGCCTCCCAAAGTGCTGGGATTACAGGTATGAGCCACCGCAGCTGGGCTATTCTTCTTATTTTTCAAATATTTCTTATTCACTCACTTTCCCCTCTTTTGTATGAATTTTAGTTATCTCTTCAAGTTCCAAATAAATTCTTTTCAGATTTGATGGAAACTGTATTTATTTATAGATAGGAAAGGAAGACAGTAGAATCTGGTGTCCTTAAAAGAATGTCTGCAGGGTTCATTTATTAGTTACAGGAACTATGGTTGTAGACACATAATCTGAACTACTGTTCTTTACTGAAGGATGCAGTAAGTTCAGGTTGGCGCCATTAAAAAGCAAACAAATAATTCACTTAGCCAGCCCTAGTGGTCAGTTTTGAATCTTTAAAGTACACCTTTACGCTGCAATCAGCGTCCCACAAGTTTTCAGTTGAGGTTCTGAAATCCAAGATTTTCTTTTAATGTTACTTTTACCAGATCATAAATCAAAGGTATACAGAGATTACAAATTCAGACATTCCCATCACATAATTATTTCAAATCACTCTCTGCTATGGTATCCCTTTCTCCACTCTAACCTGCATTTCAGAACGCGGTGTTTATGATATATCTCTTGGCATGGATATCTCAAAAGTATTACCACAGACAGTGGAACAAGTCCAATTTTAAACTGAAAACAGTACTTAAAAAGAGTTTAATTCTGGCATCCCTATTTATGTAATAATTACAATTTAATAAAGACATAAAATAGTGACAGATTTTCTTTAGAGATACTGACCAGATCTTTCTTTAAACAGAACAAAACCCAAAAAGGTTTAAACTTGTTTCAAAATGTAATGAGAGAAATAAGATCTGTATTCAAAATAGACAAAAATTTACGACAAAAACAAAAAATAGACAAAAATCTAGTGCTGATGCTTGCGGGCAAAGAAAAAGAAAACATACAAACTCTTTTTCAAATACTTTACTTTTTATACTTTTTTTTCCAAAGCTTTAGGAGATGACAGTCTAGCATGATTGGAATGCAGTGATCACATACAAGAGCAAAAGTTTCTTTGTCTAATTCATCGTATTTTTCTGAGAGAAGGGCCACAAAACCTTTCTTTCATGAGATGCTACACCAACTTCTACCTGATGTAACAGCACGTTCTAAGAGCAAAAAGATAAACCAACTGTGGTACATGTATACAAAGGAATACTATTCAGCAATGAAAAGGAATGGATTACTGAAACATCAAACAACATGGATGACTCAATCCATTATGCTAAGTGAAAGAAGATTCAAACGGCTACAAACTGTATGATTCTGCTGTGACTCAATGTTTGTGTCTCCCCAAATTCTTATGTTGAAACTTAATCCCCAATGTGAGAGTATTAAGAGGTCGAGCCTTTGAGAGGTCATTTGGCCATGAGGTTAGAGAACTTTGTGAATCAGAGTAGAATGCTTACATAAGAAGCCTGAGGGTCAGGTGCCCTGGCTCAACCCTGTAGATCCAGTATTTTGAGAGGCTGAGGCAGGAGGATCACTTGAGCCCAGGAGTTTGAGTTCATTCTGGGTAACAAAGTAAGACCCTGTTTCTTAAAAAAATTTAAAAATGGCCGGGCGCAGGGCTCAGGCCTGTAATCCCAGCACTTTGGGAGGCCGAGGTGGGCGGATCATGAGGTCAGGAGACGAAGACCAGCCTGTGAAACCCCGTCTCTACTAAAAATACAAAAAATTAACCGGGCGAGGTGGCGGGCGCCTGTGGTCCCAGTTACTCGGGAGGCTGAAGCAGGAGAATGGCGTGAACCCGGGAGGCGGAGCTTGCAGTGAGCCGAGATCGCACCACTGCACCCCACACTCCAGCCTGGGCGACAGAGTCAGACTCTGTCTCAAAAAACAAAACAAAACAAAACAAAAACCCTCAGAATTAGTTGGGTGTGGTGCTGTACACGTGTAATCCCGGCTACCGGGGAGGCTGTGGGTGGGAGGATCGCTTGAGTACAGAAGGTTGAGACTGCAGTGAGCTGTGATCGCGCCACTGCTCTCCAGCCTGGGAGACACAGTGAGATTGTGTCTCAAAAAAGAAGAGAGGGAGAGGGAGAGAGGGAGAGAGGGAGACAGAGAACAAGCCTGAGGGAGCTTATCTGCCCCTTCCACCATGTGCAGGTGCAGCAAGAAGGTGCCATCTATGAGGAACAGGGCCCACACTAGACACTGAATCTGATGGTGCCTTGATCTTGACTTCCCAGCCTCCAGAACTGTGAGCAATCAATTTCTGTTGTTTATAAACAACCCAGTCTAAGGTATTTTTTAATAGACATAAAAGCGGACTACGATTCCATTTATATGACATCCTGAAAAAGGCAAAATAGGAAGACAGTGTATATCAATGGTTGCCAGAGACTGGGGATTACGAAAAAGATGACTATGGGGGATACTTTCGGGGTGAGGAAATGGTTCTCTGTCTTGAGTGTGGTGGTAATTCACAAGACTTGTGTTTGCCAGAATTTACAGACTGGTACAACTAGAGAGGTCTTCCTTTAGCTTCTTATGTTAGTATCTCAATTTTGTACTGTGAGTGTACTCCATTTAAATTTCTTCTAGAATTGGGGAAAATGTATGATGCTGAAGAGTAAACAAATTATATCTCAATAAACCTGACTTAATAATAATAAAAAGCCGGGTGAGGTGGCTCACACCTGTAATCCCAGCATTTTGGGAGGCCGAGGGGGGGGGTGGATCACCTGAGGTCAGGAGTTCAAGACCAGCCTGACCAACACGGAGAAACCCCATCTCTACTAAAAAGCCAAAATTAGCTGAGGTGGTGGCACAAGCAATCCCAGCTACTTGGGAGGCTGAGGCAGGAGAATCGCTTGAACCTGGGAGGCGGAGGTTGCAGTGAGCCAAGATCGCACCATTGCACTCCAGCCTGGGCAACTAGAGGGAAACTCCATCTCAAAATAATAATAACAATAATAAATACTCAACTCAAAATGCAAACCAATCCTCACCCTGTCTTCCCATACCATCTTCTATCCATCAAGAGCATGTCACTTATTTGCTTAGGAATGAGGATCCACTTAATGAAAATAAAGTATATAAAACCCAGTCTTCCTCATTGGTTAGAGCTTTTCACTTTTCTAGCAACCTACAACTCACCTTCTCAGTCCTTCCACAGGGCCATGGGGAGATTCTCTCAAGCAAACCAAGTTAACAGCATAGAATGCTAGTGGCAGGACCACAGTCCCAGGCTCGTGGATCAGAATCTGATCCCACAGGATATTCTGAACAAGTCTACATAATTTCAGGCACAACCTATGGGGTCTCATAGATGGTCAACTTAATTTCATGACAGAGCCAACTACAAAAGCACTGCAATCTTTGACTGCATTAAGGGAAGTCAACTGTCCACATCGCCGGAGGAAGTAATAAGCCTCTTCTGGATAAAACTGAATGTAGAGAATCTGATGCAGTTCTGGCATTAAAATTTAAAAATGGCGGCCAGGTGTGGTGGCTCATGCCTGTAATCCCAGCACTTTGGGAGGCCAAGGTGGGCAGATAACAAGGTCAGGAGTTTGAGACCAGCCTGGCCAACATGGTGAAACCCCATCTCTACTAAAAATACAAAAAGAAAAGAAAAGAAAAAATTAGCCAGTGTGGTGGCACATACCTATAATCCCAGCTACTTGGGAGGCTGAGGCAGGAGAATTGCTTAAACCCAGGAGGCAGAGGTTGCAGTGAGCTGAGATCACACCACCACACTCCAGCCTGGGCGACAGAGCAAGACTCCGTCTCGGGAGAAAAAAAAAAAAAAGTTAAAAATGGCAATGCTATCTTATGATGAACAGCTGAAGAGACTAAGGTGCTTACCCCGAAGAAAACAATCTGGGTATGGAATAGGATACGATGGTTTCATACAAAAAATATATGAACAAGAAGAATGGGGCAGACCACTTCAGGGTGCCACAGGTAACAGAACTAGTACCAACAAGAAAAAGATTAAAGGGCAGGAGATATTCGGCTTCATGAAACCAAATCTTTTAAACACCTAGGGCTGTCCCTTGATGGAATGGCTGCCTTCTGAGGCGGGGAGGCCACCAGGGATGGTGCAGTCAGGGTTTCTGCCTTGGCTGGTGGAGGGGGCGCTGAGTTAAAGGACTAACAGGAAGAGAAATGACCAGACGGGTGCGGTGGCTCACGCCTATATTCCCAGCACTTTGGGAGGCTGAGACAGGTCACAAGGTCAAGAGATCAAGATCATCCTGGCCAACATGGTAAAACCCCATCGCCACTAAAAGTACAAAAATTAGCTGGGCGTGGTGGTGCACGCCTCTAGTCCCACCTACTAACTAGGGAGGCTGAGGCAGGAGAACTGCTTGAACACGGGAGGCGGAGGTTGCAGTGAGCTG
This sequence comes from Macaca fascicularis, assembly GCF_037993035.2. NCBI lineage: Eukaryota > Metazoa > Chordata > Mammalia > Primates > Cercopithecidae > Macaca > Macaca fascicularis. The sequence continues at coordinate 32,556,259 of NC_088380.1, read as the reverse complement.
AGATTGGCTACTGTACTCCAGCCTGGCAACAGAGCGAGACTGTCTCAAAAAAAAAAAAAAAAAAAAAGAGAGAAATGACCAACAGTGAGCCAATTACACTGAGCTTGGTGGTCTATCAGCTGTGCCAAGCCTGAGAGGGTGGGCATCAGGGACAGGCACAGAAGGAAAGCGAGGCCAGGAAAGAGAAAGATGTGGACCGAAGAAAAGATGGCAGATACAGACGAGACAGATCTCTCCAACTCATTTTGCCCATGTGGTAGGGAAGATGAACAGTTTTGTGGCTATCCAGCACCTATCTAATCACCCTTTGGAGTTGGGGGAAACGCCTGTTATGAGACAGCGATAGAGAAGAGATGTCTATTCTCTCTTCCCACTCGCAGGGATGAGTAACAGGAATATGACATAGATTTGGCCCACTGGGAAACCTTGCCTGGCATTCTGGATCATACGGGAGGGATGTGAAGACACAGGGGGACAGATGAAGACTGGTACAGGAGTCTAGTAATGGTGGTAGTGTCCTAAGCAGATAGCTCCCGTGCCATGACCTTGGACCCGCCCTGGCCACCTAGTCCCCCTTGGTTTTTGCCCATTCTCTTAAGCCCAAACCTTCACACTTCCGTTGGTATCTGTGAGCTTCCCAGTATTCTGTCACTAAATTTCTTTTCTGCTTAAATGAGCCAGAATTGTTTTCTGTTGCGTTATCTCGAACTCCAGTTGTTAGAATTGCATGAATTTGGGGAACTGGGGTTTGAAGTGCTATTTTACATTGTCCTTGGGTCATACATAAGGATGAAGTTCTTAGAAAGTTGCATACTTCCTAACGTTGTTTGCACCTGAAGAACTTAAAAAAAGTGAGATTGTCTATCTTCCTTCTATTGCTTCCAAGAGTCTATAATAATATATCTGGGAGTGGGGGTGAGAAGAAGCCAGTCAGGACTCTGTCTCAAAAAAAAAAAAAAGAGAAAAGAAAACAAAGAGTCTCAACCTGTCACCCAGGCTGGAAGGCAGTGGCGCCATCTCAGCTCAGTGTAACCTCTGCCTCCTGGGTTCAAGCGATTCTCCTGCCTCAGCGTCCGAGTAGCTGGGATTACAGGCACTTGCCACCACTCCCAGCTAATTTTTGTATTTTTAGTAAAGACGGGGTTTCACCATGTTGGCCAGGCTGGTCTTGAACTCCTGACCTCAGGTGATTCGCCTCCCAAAGTGCTGGGATTACAGGCGTTAGCCACTGCGAGCCTAAAACAATTTGTATATATAAATGGTTCTCTTACCTACTCCACCCAGCCATTCAAAGCTGAGGCTGTTACAGAATCACATGACCTCAGACCCAAAAGTACCCTCCACGAAGCACACGCCATTTACATTGTATCGTTAAATCACATACTCCTTTTATTAGAATTTCTCGTATTTTAAGTTTTCTCTTTTTATAACTTATGTCTGCAAATCTGTATGTTTTCTTTAAGCATCTCTAGGGAGACTTCGTTGGTACTTAAGATCATTAAGGTTAATTATTATACCACGGACTGAGTTATGTTGTTCTCAAGCTCTATCATTTCCAGGGGAGGAAAATAAAGCTTTATCTGTTCTAGGGATATCTCTTTGCTGGAACAGTTGCAGAAACTCTTTACAGATATTAAAATCTGTCTGGTTCTTAATCTAGTCTGGAACACAAGGTCGAAAAGTCTGCCATTCTCAAAATGACAAATCTTGGAGCATTTGCACCATTTAGGGCAGCAGCAGAGGTATCAGAGACAGCCCTCGCCCCGAGCAGACAGAAAAACATCCTCTGACTTACATGTCCCAGCTTGCTCGCCCCAACAACTCCAAACTCTGGAACATAGCTGGAAAGCCGCCACAAAAGGGCAGAGGGTGTGAAATGATTCACTAATGGGCCATTAGAGCTACTTCAGGAAATTCCGAAGTGATGTATTTCTATGGAAATCCTGATTCCTCCCAAGTAGCCTTTCATTGGGTTATAACAGAATAAAGTATTTCTTCCACCTGTACTGATTCTATTTGGAGCCACTCAGCAGATATATAAAGTCTCTGGAGGTAATATAATAATAGTGATGATGATAATGAGACCACCTTTAAAGTTTATATAATGGCTTGGCACTTTCTTGCCCAAAGCCCTTCACATACATTGTTCATTTGGCCTTCCTTCCCTCTCTCTCTCTCCCCCACTTCTTTCTTTCTCTCTCTCTCATTCTCCCCATCTACCCTCCCCACCCCCACCCCCCCACCAACAGACGCATAGACCAAGTCTCACTGTATCATCCAGGCTGGAATGCAGTGGTGCCATCTTGGCTCACTGCAACCTCCACCTCCCAGGTTTAAGCGATTCTCCAGCCTCCACCTCCTGAGTAGCTGGGACCACAGGCTTGTGCCATCAGGCCCAGCTAATTTTTGTGTATTGTTTTAAATTTTTAAGCTGGTTTCAAATTCCTGGGTTCAAGCAATCTAACTGCCTTGGCCACCCAAACTGCTGGGATTACAGGAATGAGCCACCACACCTGGCCTATGTTTCATTTGATTTTCATATCAACTTCGTAAGGGAGGTAGCACAGATAGATTTATCTTTATTTTATAGACGGGGAAGTTGAGGCACTGAAGGATGAAATGGTCTACTGAAGAGGCGGGGCACCTGGGGCATTCCAGGGGCCTGTCAGCTGTGGAAGCATCAGGATGGTTGACGTCACTCAAGTTTTAGTCTAGAACTGAGAAAGGATGCTCCGGTTATATTTGTTTCTGTACCCTGCATATATGAGCATTTCATCATCGCCATTCTAATGCAACAGCCCAGAAACAAGGCCCCTGGGGCTTAGAATAGTGGATCTCGTCAAGAACCAGAGAGTACACATAGAACCTGGTCTTTGTAGACCCAGTAGTTTCCAATGTACCTTTGTATATTGTCCCTATAAACGGAGGGTCAGTCCTGGCACCCCTGATGCCAGTTAGCCCGTTCTTTCTCCAGGCCTTAGTTTCCTCATCCATCAAATCAGGGCTCTGGGGCTGGGATAACAGGTCTACAGTGGTGGTTTCCAAATTTGACTCATCAAAAGAACCATCCTGGCCAGACATGGTGGCCCAAGCTTGTAATCCCAACACTTTGGGAGGGAGAAGCGGGAGGATCTCTTAAGCCAAGAGTTCAAAACCAGCCCGGGCAATGCAGTAAGACCCATGTCTCTACAAAAAATATTTTTAAGAATTAGCTGGCGGTGGTGTGTATCTGTACTCGCAGCTACTTGGGAAATTGAGGTGGGAGGATTGCTTGAGCCCAGAAGCTCAAGGTGACAGTGAGCTACGATTGCACCAGTGCACTCCAACCTGGGCAACAGAGCAATACCGTTTCTTAGCAAAAAACAAAACGAAACAAAAATAATAATCTAGGGAGCCTTTTATTTGAAGAAAAAAAAGGACTGCTTTGTAAAACGACAGTTGTTCAGTAAAGATTTAAGCAAAAACGTATAAATGAGGGACCTCCTAATCATCTATCACTCATTGGTGGTAGGACAGCCGTGCCATAAAAACATTCTGACATGGTGGGGGCACGATCCAAGGAATCCCTTTACTCCCAAGGAATATTTTACAAATATGACTCTAGACCCCACCCAGACCCGCCGGAGGGTCCAACAATCTGTATTTCCTGAAATGCCTCTCAGGATGCAGTCAGGTTCACACAATAGATTTTGGGAACTAAGAACACAGATAATTAATTGGGACTCTTCCTGCAGAGACTGGTATAAAACAGCATGTTTGGCTGGGCGCAGTGGCTCACGCCTGTGATCCCAGCACTTTGGGAGGCCGAGGCAGGCAGATCACTTGAGGTCAGGAGTTCGAGGCCAGCCTGGCCAACATGGTGAAACCCCATCTCTACTAAAAATGCAAGAATTAGCCATGCGTGGTGGCGCACGCCTGCAGTCCCAGCTACTCAAGAGGTTGAGGCAGGAGAAATCGCTTGACCCCGAGAGGCGGAGGTTGCAGTGAGCCGGGATCGTGCCACTGCACTCCAGCCTGGGTGACAGAGGGAGACTCCATCTCAAAAAGAGAAATAAAAATAAAACAGCATGTTTGCCCGGGAGAATTCTTCCAGTCATGAGGTGCCACCTGTGCTTCCTCAAGGCTAAGATGAACACTCTTGGGGCTACAGAAAGTTGACCTCAAGAGTAGAAATAGAGGAAAAAAGAAGGAGTAGGAATACTGGAAAGAGTAAGGATAACCCTATCATGGCTGTGCACCTGTCCCCATCCTCATGCCCATCTCCTTCAAGATGACACTTCCTAGGGGAGGAGACCCAGGAAGCACCTGGATCCAATCCAGGGGAGACGATGTGGTCTCAGGCAGGCAAAGTCTGAAACTATGAAACCTGCGGGAGAACACCCTGGGGGGTTCCCATAAGGAAGAGAACAAGGGGGAAAAACAGGGTTGAGGAGAGTTTCTCAAGGCAATCTAGTAAAGGCAAACCCAAAGACAGAATTTTGGTGTGGTTCTTCAGCCCTCTACATGAACGGGGACGCTGTATCTAGAATTCTAGAACATCCCTTAAGACATATTCCATATGATGTTCTCATAGTCAACCACCTCTCTCCCCCAGAAGATAGGACTGAGATAACAGAAACCAACAAGAGATGGCAATAACATCTTTGGCCACTCGAAGAATCCCTCCTTCACTAGGAATCAATAGCCTGGCTTTGGACTGCACAGTGCCAGCCTCCTGGGAATTTGATGAGCATGAGTCAGTTTCCAGGCCGCTGATAACCTTCGATCAACACACACAACATTAGATTTCTGTTTATAAGCGCCACTCTGTGAAGTCACCAGTTGGCCTGTGACATAAGTGGTTTGACCAAGGCCAAAAGCACACCATTAGGGGACAGTCGGTCAGATCTTGGGGTTCTGGAGCTTTTTTTTTTTTTTTTTTTTTTTTTTTTTTTTTTTGAGGCGGAGTCTCGCTCTGTCGCCCAGGCTGGAGTGCAGTGGCGCGATCTCGGATCACTGCAAGCTCCGCCTCCCGGGTTCCCGCCATTCTCCTGCCTCAGCCTCCCGAGTAGCTGGGACTACAGGCGCCGCCACCACGCCCGGCTAATTTTTTTGTATTTTTAGTGGAGACGGGGTTTCACCGTGTTAGCCAGGATGGTCTCGATCTCCTGACCTCGTGATCCGCCCGTCTCGGCCTCCCAAAGTGCTGGGATTACAGGCTTGAGCCACCGCGCCCGGCCTGTTCTGGAGCTATTAAAGGAGCTGCTTGAGCTGCAGAGGTACAGGGACATGTTTACTCCCTGATACTCTGCCAAAGGACCTTTCTCTAACTTGCAAACGTCTATGAATATCTTACAAAGATATACAACTTGCATCACCCAATGACACACTTAATAAATCTCCCTTCTGGAAAGAAGAAAGCCATATACACAATGCTCCTGAGCGCAGAGCATCTGGTCCGCACACATGTATGGGATCAGACGGTAATCTGCCCTCTTCTGTACCCAGCAGGGCTGAGGTAATTGGCTACAGGCAAGCAGCTGCTGCGCACGGCTCAGCTCACAGTTCACCTGGTGCACACGGGCCATGAGCCCAGGAAGTGGCCCCTCCAAGGCGCAGCTGCAGCCGCTTCCCAGGGAACACACACCATGAGAGAGTCACCTGGGAACACACGTGCGCATGCTGCCACGCCACCCTCCACCTTGGCAGCCTCTCCCAAAGCCTGAGCTTCCACCTAATTAACATCCCAACAGGGCAGTTACTCTGGGATCTAAAGGAGGCAACATATACACTTCGAAGCAGGTGAAGTCTGTCTTCTGGGATTTTTCCCACATTTTCTCTCCTGGAACGTCTCTTCCCACAACTACATGTTGCAATACTACAACTAAGCTACCTACAACTAAGATTCATCAACATTATAGGAAGTGAGTTTGGAAAACAGAGGTTCTTATCTGAATTGCTGTAGGCTACAGCCTGGCTATTCTGATCTTGTTACAAAAGCAGAGATCTGAGGCCCCACCCCAGGCCTACAGCATTTTATCAATATCCCTCAGTCACCTGGGGATAGGCTAGAACATACCACACTGTCCTGCATCTTATTTTTTCCCTGGCAAATGAAGATCTAAGTAAATATCAAATGGTAGCCCTGAAGACAGGGTTCCTTTTCTTCCTTCTCTCATTATTTTGTGCTGTAGATTCTCTGGCTACCTGGTAAAGTTTCAAAAATTGTATTTCAAATGCATGAAATGCATAGGATTACAAAGAAATTCAATTATCTGGAAAAACAATACCCTAAATATTTAAAGATTTGTAATGTAGTAAACTGTATGTGCTTCTTTGTTACACTGAATTTGAAGATCTAGTAACACAGTTGCTAAACAGACTAGCTGACATAGTCTCAAAGTAGTAATGAGTGTAGATGATATTGGGATTTATCTGCTACCAATAATGAGTATCATTTGTGCTGGCGACAAAGACATAAGGACTGCTAATACTACTGTCCTTTGCTGCCTACATCCATTATTGAAGGAAATACTAAATTTGAGCTAGTTTTCTTCCCTTCCAGGTTCACAGTCCCTCTGAAATCTATTAATAGAATCCAGGTTAAGATGGAGAGATGCTTAAAGATCCTGTGCAAAAGGAATAAAGACAGTGTTGTGCCCTATATCTATCTCTTTGTCTGATTTAGCTTGAGCACAAGCTGGTCAAACCACTTCCTTCTCTGACAGTGACTGCATTTGCCTCGTCGGCTTCTTTTTGTCTTGTGGCTTCTATATAGCTAAGCACGCAAGTGTTTAATACATCCTTTGGATCAAACCCTCTAGGTTGGGTTCTAAACATTTCTGAAGCAGAAATATTACATTCCACATGTACATTCCATGTTACATTCTGAATACCATTACACAGGGTAACTAAAATAATCTCGCTTTTTAGGATGCGCCTTCTTCATCTGGGTGGGTCCTACCATACAAATGTGGATTTAATACAAACTGCTGATGCTGAGTTCTGAACAGTTCCCCCAGCAATGCCAGAGTGCCTAGGGCAGGCTTCTGTCTCCTGGATCACAAGCACCTTTTCAGGGTAGTTTTCTTGCCAAGAATAAGCAACACTTCCCACAGTCGTGTCAACTGTGGTTCTCAAAATAAGATCCATTTTCAGGAAAAGCCAAAATCAATTTGTCTTTGATTTTTTTTTTTTTTTTTTTTTTTTTTTTGAGACACAGTCTCGCTCTGTCGCCCAGGCTGGAGTGCAGTGGCACAGTCTCGACTCACTGCAACCTCTGCCTCCCGTGTCCAAGAGATTCTCCTGCCTCAGCCTCTGGAGTAGCTGGGATTACAGGCGCGTGCCACCACGCCCAGATGTTGGTATTTTTGGTAGAGACAGGAGTTCACCAGGTTGGCCAGGCTGGTCTCGAACTCCTGACCTCAGATCCACCTGCCTTTGGCTTCCAAAGTGCTGGGATTACAGGCGTGAGTCACCATGCCCGGCCTTGTCTCTCAATTTCAAAACTATACATCCAAAGCATCTTAGACTGTTCTGTAGGCTATTTTCTCCTCACACCAACCCAAGTGCCATGAAAGCAAAATGGAACCGAGCACATCAACCTTGGGGAGTTCACCTGACACTGGTCTGAACTCTCACAGAAAAGTTGTTACGACACCACGAGGCATTTCTCTAACAAAAACAAACCATGTGAGTGTGTTTGGACCATGTTTACAAAAGAGAAGGCAGACCTACAAACTGAGACACAGTCTTACATAAAGAGTTTTGTTTGGCCGGGTGCAGTGGCTCACACCTATAATCTCAGTACTTGGGGAAGCTGAGGTGGGAGGATTACTGGAGCCCAGGTGTTCAAGGTTACAGCAACCTAGGATCAAACCACTGCATGCCAGCTTGGGTAAGAGAGTGAAACTGTCTCTTTAAAAAAAGTTTTGCTCAAAAAGAGCCGTGTCTCCAGGTCCATGTGAGTGCCATGAAATAATTACATTTCTCCCTCCCTGACACACACACACATGCCCAAACACACACACAGGATAGCACTCACACTTAGCTTCTCTTTATCTAGGTTTGGTCACCTAAAAAATACATCTCTAAACCTTGCAGTCTGAACATCCTATGACTAGTCAGTTGCATTATCATCTTGACCTAGTTCTCCACCTATCCTGGTTCCAGGGCTAATCACGTAAGATAGAGCAATAAAAAAGAAAATAGGTTGAAAGCAGAGGAAACCTCACAGATTTCAGAGTCAATCTGTGGATAACAAGAGCCTATCATAGTAAATCACATCAGACTAAAAACGATCTTAACAATCAGTGCTATATTATTCACTGTGATTTGGCCTAGAATAGTGACTAACTTACAAGGTTTGAGATCCTGGCTTCAAGACTGCTTAGGTTTTAGAGTGACCCAGAGGTTGTTTCTGGAGTAGATGAAGAACCCACATAATTAAAAAACAAAACACATACTAAAACTGATAGCAGATTCTATCCCCATTTTGAAATCCCAAGGGCAACAAATGTAATGAATGAAGCCACCAGAAGACTACAGCGAAGACTGATGTTTCTCCCACTGAAATGGCTGAATCTGTTCACTTTTAAGATGAGAAGTTAAATTCCTACTACCCTAACAAACTTGTTATAAATGTCTAATTAGACACAGGTATAAGATCATCTAATGTCTCAGCAGTATGAAAACAGCAGGATTTTCATCACATAAAGTTTGGATGGGCCAGTGGAACCCCAGTAACATCCTCAAACACCAAGTTGTCCCCAAGTACATACATTTCACAGCTTCAGCATTTCATTCTCTTTTAACATTCCTTGACTCACTTGAGGGATAAACTGAAGTCAAGCAAGTTCTAGCCTGTAAAACAGATTGTGCAAAGGACTTAGCTCTACAAATTCAAACTGCATCCTTTATTTTTTGCCACCTTCTTTCCTATAGCACTTAGATGTAATTTTCTGTTTCCCCTCCAGGTCTTTATTGCTCCCCTGCCAAAACTGTCTTGCATCTGTTACAATAAAATACCCGTGATGTTTTCCAAAGCCAGCAGTTTACTGCCAAAAGTCAAGCCTCTACCCCATGGGCAGTCGTCTGGGAACTGAAGTCAAAGTGTTGCAAACTCATGGCGAAGCAGATCCTCCTCTTGCTGGTGGAAGTGGCCAGCAAGAGAAAATACGAACGCTTTTGCCAAAGGGGCAGAAATGTTGGTGCAGAAGGCAAGAGTGAAAGGTTGCTATTCCGTTAGGAGCACCATGATGAATTTTGGGATTCACGCCATTCAAATGAAGACCAGCTCTGCTACCCTTGAATCTCCTGCCATTCACCTCATGGCTTGTGGTCCTTCCATTTTTGTTATGATTTGTGTGGAAATCTAAATTGTTCACTGCAGAACCACTTTTTTTGGGGGGGGGGCAGAGCACGGGGATGAGGAGGAGAGTTTGTAAGAATTTTAAGTTTTTATTAAAAAGGGCAAGCCTTGGAAAAACACAATACATAAACAGAAGAACATTTATCTGCCCTTCACTGGGAGTCATCTGCACTGATGTTCTGCCCCTGTGGTCTCAGGTGTCTCACTGAAATAGAGACTTTTTACCAAACGGATTCTCAAGGGCCACTTCACGCCCTCCTCAGATTCACCTTACTCTGCCAATTTCCAACTTGGTTTCCATCTTCTAATTTGGGAAGTGTTGAAATGAGAAAGGCAAAGAGATGGTCTGGGTGTTATTTGGCTTTGGGCTACCTGAGGGCCTCCAAACCTCAAAATTACAAAAAATACAGACTATCCGGTGATCCTTCTCTTCTACCAAATGAGTCACTTTTGGTCCCTTTAAGGACGGAGTTCCTCTGCTGCATGTCAAATATAGTTGGGTTGATTCTGCAGGAAGAGATCCTGAAAGAAAGGGAAGGCAGATCTAGAGTCCCAAGTCAACCACTGTCATGGCCTGACTCATGGTGTAGGGACCTCGTGGTGCAGGGCTGATGACGTGCCCTGCTGAGGTCATCTGGGGAGTTACAGTGTGGCTATCCAGTGAGGCACACCTGCACTTAACAAAGGCAATCTGGGCAGATGGGCCCACAATGGACAGCAAAGACAACAGAAGAAGTCACAATGGGGCATGCTCTGCTACAAGGAACAGTTGCCATGTCCATGGAGGGAGAATGTTGCTATCTTGTTCCCCGGTCACCAAGGAAAGGCAGGGCTCCAGTTGGGATCTCCATGGCATGAGGGACCTTGTCCTCCACCCCCAGTGCCCACCGCAGGTAACGTATAGAACTCGCATTTGGAAGTGAGAGACTGTATCACCTACAAAAGCTCTTCAGAGGGGCACAGCTTGTATGTAAACACAAAGCCACAGAAAGGGATCCCCTGCTGGCCACTGAGCCACGAAGTTATTGATTCCCTTTTATAGACACGGTCACAAGTTTTCTTGAATTCAGAATCATAACTTCTATTTTGCCTGGCTGTTCCTCTCAAGTTTACACGCTTTACGCATATATGCAGACGTCTGGCTTGGTCTTTGATCCTATTCACCATCAGGAAAAAAAAGATAAATAGATGTCAGATTCCAGCCCTGTTTCCATAGCCAAAGGGAGATGACAGATGCTCCAGCTTTGGGCTGGACACTCAGCCCTCACAACACTGTACAGATGAGTTGGCTTGTTAAGGGCTGCTCATGGCTTGCACGCCAAAGTGATTAGACGTCAGTGGTTTCTGCCTCTTTAGGAGCCAGCTTGGTTGCATGGCTCAGAAGCAAAAAGGTGCCACGGGCTACCGTGTGGTACCAGGTAAGTTTTCGAAGTCTGACACACGCTGCCTACCCATGCAGACAAAGAGGTTACTCACCCTCCAGCCCGAGCCTTCTGGGAACCCAAAGCTGACCCTTCACCCCACAGCCCGCCTCACTGCATCTGGCCACACAGCACCACTCCCTCTTCGGCAAGCCTAATACATTCTCTCACGTGCTGATTCCTGACTGCCCCTTGGCCTAGGGAGTCCAGACCTCAGTCTGGTTGGTTTCCAGTTGAGTTTCAGCAGTTACGCAAATCAGGTTTCTGACTCTGTCTGAAATTCCAGTGCATACAGGAACAGCAGGTTGCTTAATCTCTAAATTCGGGGCCAACCCCTTTTCTAAATACAGAAGTGCTGCCCAGCTCCCATGGCAGACTAAAGGACCCACCCCTCCCAGCTCTGACAGCCTGGCTCATCAAGCGTACAGGTGCCATCTTGTTTTCCAGGCCCTACCTCCTGCGGGGCGCCATACTTCTCATATTTTCATCCTTCCTCACTTGTTTTGTCAAACTGGGCCCCACCCCCATTCTTCTCTACTGACAACATCCAATTTCCAGATACAGGAGGAGAGATGGTTGAAATGTCCTGGTAGTAAACGACAATCTCCTGTGAGATGCTTTCCTGTGTTTCTGCAATGGACAAAAAGCTACTTACACAAGATGGCTCCATATTGAGGCCTGAAGTTTCAACACAAGTTAAACATGAACAAGGTCACCAGATTTTCCTCTTCCTTTATTAGAAATGACGTTAACAATGAAATACCGTGCTGGGTAGAGGAGAACTGCGTGTTCAGGGGTAAGGTTGGAGGGCCTACAGTAAGCTTTCTTAGAGTGCAATAAAGAAACATTGTTCTAAATATGAGAAAACATGGTATTCAGCTGTCTTTTTTAATTACAAAAAACATCTTTTTTTTCAAAGTGGCAACACCAAACACTCTCAGATTGTGGAAGTCTAGCCAGCATTCAGTACGCAAAAGAGAAAGAAGTGAATGACTTGTATGTGTTAGCCGAGTTTTGGTTCCCACTGGGTTCTTCCAGTAGGGCGCACAGTCAATACATGGCTGGCCTCGTAGTTGTCTTCTCCAGCGGGTTCATAAACCAGGAAAGAAGGTGAAAATCCAACCACAGGCACACAATTCATCTAGTATTTCTTTACTATTGTTAGGACCCTGCAGAAGAGCTTCAACTTCCTAAATCCTGAATTTACCCATTTGGAGGCGATAGCATTTAATACAGACTAAGAAACTAAAATCAGTTTCCCAAACAAGAGCCCGTTCAAATTGCTGAGGACTTAATTTGCTGCATCAACCCGCTAATCACAGTATTCACCAATGATATTAAAAAATCAACAGGTCAAGGTGGGGTGCTGGGAGCAGTGGCTCATGCCTGTAATCCTAGTGCTTTGGGAGGCTGAGGTGGGTGGATCACTTGAGGTCTTAAGTTTGACACCAACCTGGCCAACATGGTGAAACTCTGTCTCTAAGAGGGGGAAAAAAAATCAACAGTCTGACCAGCAAACCAGCAAATGTCTTTTTCTAAACTTCAGATAGGCTTTGTGGGTCACTATCTCTGTCCTATATTCTTTGTTTCTTCAACTCTTTAAAACATAAGACACATTCTTAGCTCCCAGGCCATATGAAAACAGGCTAGGGCAGGCTGGAGTTGCCTAAGGGCCATAGCTTGCTGAACACCGCTTCCAGCAGGAACCCTGGGAAGGAGCCTGTCCCCAACTCAGCTTAAGTCACTGCAGATAGCACCTGGGACAGATCAGTCTGAAGGGTGGGAGACAAAGGGGACACACACAATAGGTGGACAGTAGGCAAGAAAGGGCAAGAATTGGGGTGGGGATGGTAGGAATATGGGGTGAAAAAGTTTCCTAAAAGACTACAGGAGGTGCTGTTCCTCCTCCCATAGAAGGCTAGCTGTGTAATGCTGAGAAATCACACGGAGAAGGAGACTAGCAATGATGTGTGGGCTTGCTTGACTCAACACAGCCACCCCCCAGCCCTCCAGGACTAAAATGCAAAGCCACAAAACGTGGCCACCATGGCATGAGGATGACCACAGCATGAGGATGCCAGCCAGGCAGTAAGTAGCAACCCAAGCAGCTCCCACTTTTGCCTTTTCAGACACACCCCTGTGGCTACGGGGCTGAAGCTGTTGAGGTTCTCCAAACCTTAATGCAAAAGAGTTCCAGGATTCAGGCTGGGCTATTCCGCCGAAACAAAGTTCTCTACCTACCTCTGACGTTCTTCTCAGGCTGACCACACGCGCCATTTCTATCCAACCTACTTAGCCCAATCCCCCAACACTCTGGCCACTTCATTCGTGGGGGAAAACACATCAGATCATCCCAGTGCCCAGGAGAAGCAAAGCCTAGAAACGATTCAGAACCTGGGGCTGGAGAGGATCTTCATTCTGTTCTAATTCTCTTATCACAAGCCCCAAACCTTGACAACGGAAAGAACACCCTGAGACTCGGCTACAATCATGGGAATCAAAAATCCGTTTTAAAATTATCCTTGCATGTGGCTGCCACCCATGGTCCTCCCCATTTATTTTCTACTTCTGAGTGTGAAACGTCACTGTGACAGTTTCCAACCCTCTGCACTCCCCCCACTCCATGACAAATATTCAGGATTCACACTTCACTTTCACACTGCTTTCCAATGCCTTGACTTAGAAGCCGAGCAGAGGCAGCCTGCCTTAATGGAGAAAACATTAGTGCATTCGGGCTTCACTCTGGATCCCAGTCAATTTCTGGGTATTTCACAGCTGTTATACATCCACCTCCTTTCTTACAAAAGCCAGCAAAAATTAGTGAGCACCTCGTTGGCTCTGAAATATGAAAATATAGCCACAGTCAAGCCTGAAAATCAGTTTCTGGTTGACTCCCTTCAAAGTATTTGTTCTAAAACAGAGTGTCTGCAGTTCATTTATCATCTGCCAATTTTTAAATGAGTTTTAGCTTCAATGCTGCATGCTTTTGTTTTTTTTTTTTTTCTTAAAGCAACTCTCAGAATAAAACTGTCATTTGGTCATCAAACTAGTAACTGAGAAAACTCTTGCTTGGGCAGATATCAACATAATTCAAGCTGAGTCTTTTATGTTACTATTACCTGCTCGTCTCTCGTGTAATTAAAAAATAATAAAACCTTTGGAGGACCTGTAAGTTGTGTTCAGAGAGAAAATGTGATTCTCTTCACCGCTCAGGTCTCCCCTCCTACCTGCTTTATGAGCTGGTCAGGTGAGCGTGGTCTGCTATGCTTCAGCAGCCTCTGGAATGGGACAGACTCCAAAGTTGGTTGTGCTTCATTTCCCTTCTCCATTCAGGTCTTTAAAGTCCTGGGTTATTAACTATCAACAAAAACACAAGCTGCGCCATGCGTGCTCCAACTTCCTGCCAGCTCCCCATGCTCTGTGGAGCTGAGGAGCAGATTCTCTCTCTCTCCTCCCGGCTTCACCTCCTGAGCTCCGGAGCCCCACCCACCCACAGCACTCAGATCATTTTTCATTTATGAGTGCATCCAGCCACACTGTGTTTGTAAGAGAACGAGCCAATCCTTGTCCTGCCAGTGTATTGGAACCAGGCTGCTATAAACGATTCTAATTTTCCAGGAGCATGGGGGGAAATCATATCCCAGCAGACGTCATGCATGGCTTCCTCCTGCAGGTATCTGCAGATCAGCTCTTCCATCAGCAAAGAACGCACACCTGGCCACGGACCACAGCTGCTTCATTCTACAGACTGTCATGGAGGTGGACTGAAGATTTCGGGCAGGAGAAAACCAAAATATTATCAATATGTGTACTTCACATAACTAAAAATGTGAAGCTAGGATGATCAGGGAAGAAACTTTCCACCCAGTGACCTAATATTTCACAATAAATTTAACGTCTTGCACTTATTAAAGGGCCAGATTTTTTTTTTTTTTTTTGAGACAGAGTCTCGCTCTGTCGCCCAGGCTGGAGTGCAGTGGCCGGATCTCAGCTCACTGCAAGCTCCGCCTCCCAGGTCTACGCCATTCTCCTGCCTCAGCCTCCCGTGTAGCTGGGACTACAGGTGCCCACCACCTCGCCCGGCTAGTTTTTTGTATTTTTTTTAGTAGAGACGGGGTTTCACCATGTTAGCCAGGCTGGTCTTGAGCTCCTGACCTCGTGATCCGCCCATCTCGGCCTCCCAAAGTGCTGGGATTACAGGCCCAAATTTTTTTAAAAAAATTTTTTTTAAAAATTGCATTCAAATGCAAACAAAAATCAAGAGTTTAAATTATTTTATAAAGAAATCTATTGGGAAATAAAAGCCATTTGTCACGAAGGCACCAAATTTACAACTTTTCTACTCCAACTAAGCTTCCAACTTCCGTTGTAGACAAGTACCAGCAAAACCAGAAATTGTCAGTCAGCCCTTGAGCTGCTGAGAACATCCGCAACTTTTAAACACAGTATGATTCTTCTAAGGTTTTATCAGGAAACAGAATGTTAAAAAATAGGCTTCCCTAAACCAACACACATATATAGTGGTTTCTATTATGTGTAAAACTTGCCTTGTTTTACAGCTGAAGCAAAAGGGGTCTTTCATGATCCAACAGCCAAAGATTCTAAAAACCTGTGGTGCAGGTCTAAAAACTTACACACGCAACTTAAATGGGAACGACATTTTGTTATTCCAATACTCACAAGGTTCTTTGTTAGCTATACTTGTAAGGAACAAAATAGGAGCAAACATCCTCTGTTTACTTCTTGCAGCCATTCTTTTTTTTTTTTTTTTTTCTGGAGACGGAGTCTCTCTCTGTCGCCCAGGCTGGAATGCAGTGGCCGGATCTCAGCTCACTGCAAGCTCCGCCTCCCGGGTTTACGCCATTCTCCTGCCTCAGCCTCCCGAGTAGCTGGGACTACAGGCGCCCGCCACCTCGCCCAGCTAGTTTTTTTTGTATTTTTTAGTAGAGACGGGGTTTCACCGTGTTAGCCAGGATGGTCTCGATCTCCTGACCTCGTGATCCGCCCGTCTCGGCCTCCCAAAGTGCTGGGATTACAGGCTTGAGCCACCGCGCCCGGCCTTTTTTTTTTTTTTTTTTTCTTTGAGACAGGGTCTGGCTCTGTTGCGCAGGCAGGAGTGCAGTGGAGTAATCTCAGCTCACTGCAACCTCCATCTTCCGGGTTCAAGCGATCCTCCTGCCTCAGCCTCCTGAGTAGCTGGAATTATAGCCGCCGGCCACCATGCCTGGCTAATTTTTCTATTTTTTGTAGAGATGGGGTTTCACCATGTTGGTCGGGCTGGTCTCAAACTCCTGGTCTCAAGTCATCCGCCCACCTTGGCCTCCCAAAGTGCTGGGATTACAGGTGTGAGTCACCACCCCGGTCAGATTTTTGGTGTTTTTTAGTATACTCATCTATTTTCGAGTTTTATCCAGTATAAATTTTTCCCCTAGGAGCCTTGTATTGTCATAACCTAGTTCCAGTCACAGTGAGAAATTTTTGAAAATTGCTTCTAAATTTTCCACATATTAAAAAACTGATGGTCTAGTATCTGGACTTAAGTCTTTTTTTTTTTTTTTTTTTTTTTTAATTAGATGGTTAAAGTGTCTCCTAGAAAGAAAATGCTATACATTTTCACATGTGCTCCAAACGGGTCCTAGTCATCCCAATACCCTAACACATTCTTGAAAACAAAAACAGGATCCGCCTTTTACAGATGAGATAAAGAAGGCACAAAGTCATTGGTAGATGTGATGGTTCCCTGGTGGGGCAGAGAAAGAACTAATGGGAGGATTAGTTCCTACTCTCCAAACACCAGCAGGGAGCCCCAGGCAGGTCCACAATTTTTATGTGCACTGGAGAGGCCTGAAAGTTGATCATGTGGTAACTTCCTGGAACTCACCTTCCTAGTTAAGGAAAGCGTGGACTCCTGCTCACAGTTCAAGCTAAGGAGAAGGAAGTCTGCACTTTAGTTTTTTTTTCTTTGAGGGAAAAAGATTAAAATTGCCTTGGCCTGTGACCAAACTGCAGTCCCCACAACAGGTAAAATTTGCCTATAAAATATTTTTGACAGTATTAGTTGGTGACATCTGCCAAAAATCTATGGTAAAACCAGTTATCCCGCCTCTCTTTGTCCCATTCTCTCAACAAAGGGTGGATAATATATAACATATAGTTTTGCTTTAAGGGGAATTACTGCTACATTTACTCACAAAACAAGCCAGGTAGCATGTGCCAGAATTCAGCAAGTACACAAGCCATCTAACCGCCCCAGGTTTCCGGGAAGCTGAAACGCATTATCCATGGCAGGCATCTGGGGCTCTGCCTTCTTCGTGCCCACCTTGGTTCCTTGGTCACCGGGCTTAGGAGACCACTGTGCATTCACTGTCCATCACCTGGGAGGGACCCCGAAGATCACTGAGTTCTACTTTCTCATTGTGTTCATGCGGAAACAGAGGCCCACAGGAAGATGAGCAAGCTTTGCAACATCACAGGGCACATTAGTGGAAGTACTGAGGTTAGAACGTCAATCTTCCTGATTCAAACTCTAGGATGGTGCCAGTGGACAAGGTGTGGATCTTTGCAGGCAGGGGCTCAGTAATGGCTCTCCAGCTGGTCACAAAACCCAGCCTAGGGACACACCTAAGATTCTCCCAGAAGCTAGAACAGAAAGGTAACAAAGAGAGCAGTCCCAGAGGTACCCAGCAGGAGTCAATCATACAGCGAAAGCCAAGGGACACCCCAGGTATAAACCCAAGAACCGAAAGCAGACACACAAATGGATATTCCCACCCCCGATATTTCACACAGTAACCAAAAGGTGGAAGCAATCTAACCATCCACTGATGGATGGATACAGAAAACGTGAAACATATGTACAATGGAATACTATTCAGCCATAAAAAGGAAGGAAATTCTGACACATGCTACTACTTGGATGAGTTTTGAAAAGACACTATGCTGGCCGGGTGCAGTGGCTCATGCCTGTAGTCCCAGCACTTTGGGAGACCAAGGCAGGTGGATCACTTGAGGTCGGGAGTTAGAGACCAGCCTGGCCAACATGGTGAAACCCCGTCTCTACTAAAAATGCAAACATTAGCCAGGCGTGGTGGCACACACCTGTAATCCCAGCTACTCGGGAGGATGAGGCATGAGACTCGCTTGAACCCAGGAGGCAGAGGTTGCAATGAGCCGAGATTGCGCCATAGCACTCCAGCCTGGGCAACAAGAGTGAAAACTCTGTCTTTAAAAAAAAAAAAAAAAAAAAAGACACCATGCTAAGTGAAATAAGCCAGTTATAAAAGGACAAACCCTGTATGATTTTAATCATATGAGGCACTCAGAATAGTAAAATTCACAGAGACAGAAAGTAGAATGGTGGTTGCCAGGGGCTAGGGAGAGGAAGAATGGGAAGTTACTGCTTAATGGATCCAGAGTTTCAGTTTTGCAAGAGTAAAAGCCTTCTGGAGATGGATAGTGGTGATGGTTACACAACAGTGTGAATGTACTTAATGCCACAAAACTATATATTTAAAATTATTAAAATGGAAACTTTTATATTAAGTGTGTGAAGTCAATGGAGCCTGGATTTTCTCTTTCTTTCTTTTCTTTTTTTTTTGAGACAGTCTCGCTCTGTCGCCCAGGCAGGCTGGAGTGCAGTGGCACAAACTTGGCTCACTACAGCCTCCGCCTCCTGGGTTCCAGTGATTCTCCTGCCTCAGTCTCCCGGGTAGCTGGGATTACAGGCACACACCACCATGTCCAGCTAATTTTTGTATTTTTAGTAGAGATGGAGTTTCACCATGTTGGCCAGGCTGGTCTCAAACTCCTGACCTCAGGTGATCTGCCTGCCTCGGCCTCCCAAAGTACTAGGATTACAAGCATGAGCCACTGCACCCGGTTGGGTTTTCTTTACATTTTTCCACTGGCCAGTTCTATGGCTATCATGCTTTATATGCTTGATGTCACAAAATGAAAAGACCGTAAAATGCAATTCATAAATGGTCTTGAAGACAACAGGAAGCACTAATATTTCCTTCTCCCCTTTTCCCATCCCCCAGTCAAAAATCACACACAGAAAGTTATGAAAGCAAACAAGGTTTGTTTTCCTGCCCCTTGATGGGAGATGATAATATCTGCTGATGGGGAACACCCTGCCGATTGTGCAAGTGGGAAGGACCTGGGCCTGCAAATTTGGAGAAGCAGTTCCCTTCTAACTTCTGCCATCAATGGAGAGGGTTCAGAATCACACCCAAGAATGCTCCATGTGGCTGTGGCCCACCCCTCCCCTCCCATCCAGCCCTCCTGGAGTTCACACACCCTCAACTCACACAACGCTGGCAGCATACACTGACCGTCATGCTCTGGGGCCTTCATCGTATACAGATCTGTTTCTCAGCTGTCAAATCTGTTCCATTAGCCATAAGCCTCGGGTGGACAGAGCTGCCTCCAGCTCTCTGGCCCCCTCTTTTCAGTCTCCTTCCTTCCGCCAGGCCAGGGTGGGCCTTGGAGGGGCACCAGCTTCTTCCTTTGTTCCTCCCTCCTGTCACCTGGATTATCCCCTCTACTTCCATAGCTACAGCAACCAAGTAAGAGCCACCAGCTCCTCAATCTCCATCTCTCTTCTGAGCTCAGACCCTGACCTCCTGCCCAGCTGCAGCTGGGTGTCCTGCAGGGACCTCAAACTCAGCCTGCCCTAAAAAACCCACGATGCAGCCAGGCGCAGCGGCTCACGCCTATAATCCCAGTACTTTGGGAGGCCAAGGCAGGTGGATCACTTGATGTCAGGAGTTCAAAACCAGTCTGGCCAACACGGTGAAATGCGATTTCTACTAAAAATACAAAAATTAGCCAGGCCTAGTGGTGTACGCCTGTCATCCCAGCTACTCAAGAGGCTGAGGCAGGTGGATCACTTGATGTCAGGAGTTCGAAACCATCCTGGCCAACACGGTGAAATGCGATTTCTACTAAAAATACAAAAATTAGCCAGGCACAGTGGTGTACGCCTGTCATCCCAGCTACTCAAGAGGCTGAGGCAGGTGGATCACGATGTCAGGAGTTTGATACCATCCTAGCCAACATGGTGAAACCTCATGTCTACTAAAAATACGAAAATTAGCCAGGCATACTGGTACACACCTGTAATCGCAGCTACTCAGGAGGCTGAGAGACAGGAGAATTGCTTGAACCTGGGAGGCAGAGGCTGCGGTGAGCTGAGATTGCGCCACTATACCCCATCGTGGGCAAAAGAGTGAGACCCTGTCTCAAACCAACAATGCCACTATGCTCTCCCTCAGACAGGTTCCTCCTCCTGTATCTCCTCTTCCAACTTATGCCAATTCCCCGTCACTGTAGCACAACTGAGTCGCCCTTGGCTCCTCTCTCCCCTCCATCCTTTGCCGGTAGGTCCTGTCAACTCTACTCCTGACCTCAAGTGATCCACTAGCCTTGGCCTCCCAAAGTACTGGGATTACAAGCCTGAGCCACCGTGCCTGGCTGCATAGTGGGTTTTTTTAGGGCATGCCAAGTTTGAGGTCCCCCTCTGCTGTACTGAGTCACACTTTAGGGCCTCGACTCTAGACTACTCTCACCTCCTCAGTTGTCTACCCCTCCAGTATATCCTGCACAGAGGTATCCAGTGGCAAATAGGTAACATCTGCTTGAAATACTCAATTTCTCATTGTCCAAGGGTAAAACCTAAACACCTTGATGTGGTATTTGAGACCATTCTTGATCTATGCCTATGTTATTCAGGCTTTTGTGCCACTATAAAATACCTGAGACTGGGTAATGTACAAAGAAAAGTGGTTTAAGTGGCACACGGTTCTGCAGGCTATACAGGAAGTGTAGTGCCCACACCTGCCTGGCTTCTGGAGAGGCCTCAGGATGCTTTTACTCGTGGCAGCAGGCAAAATGGGAGCCAAAGCAGGCACTTCACATGGCGCGAGAACTAGAGGGGAGAGGTCCCAGACCTTTGAACAACCTCATCTCGCATTAACTGAGCAAGAACTCACTTATCACTTATCACCAAGGGGATGGTGCTCAGCCATTCATGGGGGATCCTCCCCCATGATCCAGTCACCTCCTACCAGGCCCCAGCCCCCAGTGTTGGAAATCACATTTCCACAGGAGACTTGGAGGGGGCAAACATGCAAACCATATCAATGCCCGCATCATGAAACCCATGGATAGTCATGCTAGTCGCTGCTCTTTTTTTCTTCTTGAGATGGAGTTTCACTCTTGTTGCCCAGGCTGGAGTGCAGTGGCGAGATCTCGGCTCACTGCAACCTCCTAGCAATTCTTCGGCCTCAGCCTCCCGAGTAGCTGGGATTACAGATGTCCGGCACCATACCTGGCTAATTTTTCTGTATTTTCTGTAGAGATGGGATTTCACCATGTTGGCCAGGCTGGTCTCAAACTCCTGACCCTCAGGTGATCCACCCGCCTCGGCCTCCCAAAGTGCTGGGATTACGGGCGTGAGTCACCGCGCCCGGCCTTCCACTGCTCTTTTTCATGTATCTGTGCTTTCACATATGCCAGTGGTTCTCAACTGGGGAAGGTGTTGCCCCACAGGAGACATTTAGCACTGTCTGCAGATATTTTAAGCTGTCATAACTAGGATGGGTGGGGCATTGCTGCTGGCATCTAGTGGTAGAGGCCAGAGATGCAGCTAAACATGCGATGGTGCGCAAGACAGTCCTCCCACAAAGAATGATCTGCAGCACGCATCGTGACATGGGTTCTTAGAAGGTTATACTGCATTTACTATTACCGTGATTGCTTTCACTCTATGGGCTGCAAGCATAAATGCTGACAGGGTGCAGAAAATTAAATGAATCAGAGAAGCAGGTTAGACAAAATCAACAGGAGACGCGGAGTCTGGAGCCAACATGCCCTTCCTAAACCATTCAGATTCAAAACCACAACACCGAGCTGAGCCATGCAGCAGGTGGATGGATGGGTCACAGCTTCTACGAGGCTCCCAAGCAAGGGTGGGGGACAGTTTGTCTCTGGTACTTATTTCATTGCAAGTATGGATCAATATTTATTGAAAGGTTCCCTCCTACATCTCCTTTCAGAGCCCAACATACTCCTAAGTTCTAGTAAGTAAATGGAAAAATAAGGCAAAACTCTCAACTCAGATCCTTAATACAGTTTCCCTCTTCTTCTGAATTCTCTTTTCAAGGGTTCTTTTCTTGGCTGGGCATGGTGGCTCAGGCCTGTAATCTCAACACTTTGGGAAGTTGAGGTGGGTGGATCATCTGGGCTCAGGAGTTCAAGACCAGCTTGGCCAACATGGCGAAACCCCACCTCTACTAAAAATACAAAAATTAGCCAGGTATGGTGGCACATGCCTGTAATCCCGGCTACTTGGGAGGCTGAGGCAGGAGAGAATCCCTTGAACCTGGGAGGCAGAGGTTGCAGTGAGCCGAGATCGAGCCGTTGCACTCCAGCCTGGGTGACAGAGCAAGACTCTGACTCAAAAAAAAAAAAAAAAAAAAAAAGTTTTCATTCTTTGTAATTTTTGTAATGACACTAATCTAGTTTTTCCAAAAATACATTCCATATTTTGGGAAGATGCTCTATGAAAGAAAGAGATGCTGTATGAAAGAATGCTCCTTAACTCTGTGGTCAAATGGTTTTGAGAAATGTTTACCAGCACCTTGAGAGGCCAAGGCAGGTGGATCACCTGAAGTCAGGAGAAGCGTTTACCAGCTGTTCCTTTAACTGGTGTGACCAAATCTTACTTTATCAAATGGTTCCCAGCCCCATCTTTTTATAGCAAAATATTTTAATATTTAGGGAAGCAGCGCTTTGAAGACTTTGTGAAATACTCAAGCACTCTCCTTAGCTGTTTGATTTGCACTCCCCTTCAGCATAGTCTCAATTTAAACTTCCATTTGTATGCAGAAAAGTCCCAGCTCACCCTAACTCAGACTCCATCCCTCAGGCAGAGACCTGTTCTCTCCTTCTCACATATTCTCAGCCTCGTGTCTTGTCCCCTCATCTCAGTGAGGGTAGGCATACTGAAATGGCCTGGTTTTCTTCAGGAAGGAGCCATCTTGGGTGGAGACGGAGGAAGGAAATGAACCTGGGAGGCGGAGGTTGCAGTGAGCTGAGATCGAGCCATTGCACTCCAGCCTGGGTAACAGAGCAAGACTCTGACCCCTGTGAAACGGGGGTACAGCTGGAGAGCAAGTGCACGTCAGTGTGGCCCAGTGACTTGGGTCCTAGACAAGGGCACACGTCTCTTAGGCCCATGGGTCACCTCTGGCTAGTTTTTAAAATCAAGGTCCATTAATGAGTATTAGGTCCATTGAGAAAGATAAGCATAGAACTTCTGGAGCTAGATGGAAGGGCCAGTCACTTCAGGCAACGAGAGTCTAACTTCAAAGTAGCAGGAGGCCAGGTGTGGTGGATCACACTTGTAATTACAGCACTTTGGGAGGCCGAGGCAGGTGGACCAACTGAGGTCAGGAGTTCAAGACCAGCCTGGCCAACATGGTGAAACCCCGTCTCTACTAAAAAATACAAAAAGTAGCTGGGTGTGGTAGCAGGCACCTGTAATCCCAACTATTTGGGAGGCTGAAGCAGGAGAATCACTTGAGCCTGGGAGGCAATGGTTGCAGTGAGCCGAAACAGTGCCATTGCACTCCAGCCTGGGTGACAGAGTGAGACCCTGTCTCGAACAAACAAACACCACCCAAAAGACAAAGTAGCAGAAAGTTTTTAAAAGTACCAAACAATCTGACACATTCTACCAGAAAGAGCTGGACCAGCCCATGCCCTCACTTTTTTTCTCCCCCATGATGCAACATGGTACTATGTTTTATTATTTTAGATTTAACTTTTTTAGAATTTCTACTTTTATTTTAGATCCAGGGGTATATATGCAGGTTGGTTACCTGGATATACTGTGTGATGCTGAGGTATAGAGTACAACTGATCCTGTCACCCAGGTACTAAGCATGGTACGTATTTCAACCCTGGGCCTGACCCCTCTAGTAGTCTCCAGCATCTACGGTTGCCATATTTATGTCCATGAATACCCAATGTTTAGCTCCCACCTGTAAGAATAATATGCAGTATTTAGTTTTCTGTTCCTGTGTTAATTTGTTTAGGATAATGGCCTCCAGCCGCATCTACGTTGTTGCAGAAGACATGATTTCATTCTTTTTTATGGCTGTGTCGTATTTCATGGTGAATATATACCACATTTTGTTTATCTAATCTAACATTAATGGGCACATAGGTTGATTCCATGTCTTTGCTATTGTGAAAAGATAGTGCTGCAATGAACATAAAAGTGCCTATGTCTTTTTGACAGAATGATTTGTTTTCTTTCAGGTATATACCTAGTACAGAATTGCTGGGTGGAATGGTAGTTCTAAGTTCTTTGAGAAATCTCCAAACAGCTTTCCACAGTGGCCAGACTAACTTACATTCACACCAACAGTGTATAAGCATTCGCTTTTCTCCAAAGCCTCTCTAGCATCTGTTGTTTTTTAGCATTTACTTTTTTTTTTTTTTTTTGAGACGGAGTTTCTACCTTGTTGCCCAGGCTGGAGTGCAGTGGCACAATCTCGGCTCACTGCAACCTCTGCCTCCCGGGTTCAAGCAATTCTTCTGCCTCAGCCTCTGGAGTAGGTGGGAGTACAGGCACGCACCACCACGCCTGGCTAATTTTGTATTTTTAGTAGAGACGGGGTTTTGCCATGTTGGCCAGGCTGGTCTCGAACTCCTGGCCTCAGGTGATCCACCCGCCTTGGTCTCCCAAAGTGCTGAGATTACAGGCGTAAGCCATCATGCCCGGCCTGGCTTTTCATTTTTTTTTTTTTTTTTAAAGACAGGGTCTTACTCCGTTGCTCAGGCTGGGGCACAGTGGCACAGTCATATAGCTCTCTTCAGCCTCAAACTCCTGGGCTCAAGGGATCCCCTGCCACAGCCTCCTAAGTAGCTGGATTATAAGAACATGCCACCATGCCTGGCTAATGTTTTTTTTACTTTCTGTTGAGACAGGGTCTTGCTATGCGTTTCCTAGGCTGGTCTTGAACTCTTGGCCTCAAAAGATCCTCCCAGCTCAGTCTCCAAAAAATGCTAGGATTACAGGCGTGAGGCACTTGACTTCATAAATAACTGCCATTGGTGTGAGATGGCATCTCATGGTAGTTTTAATTTGCACTTTTCTGGTGATAAGCAATGTTGAGCTTTTTCTCATGTTTGCTGGCCACTTGTATGTCTTCCTTGAGAAATGTCTCTTCCTGTCTTTGGTCCACTTTGTAATTGGGTTATCTGTTTTTTGCTTGTTGACTAGTTTAAGTTCCTTATAGATTCTAGATACTAGACCTTTGTTGGAAACAGAGTTTGCAAAACTATATATATATATATATATTTTTTTTTTTTTTTTTTTTTTTTTTTTTTTTTTTTGAGACGGAGTCTTGCTCTGTCGTCGCCCAGGCTGGAGTGCAGTGTCTGGATCTCAGCTCACTGCAAGCTCCGCCTCCCGGATTTACGCCATTCTCCTGCCTCAGCCTCCCGAATAGCTGGGACTACAGGCGCCCGCCACCTTGCCCGGCTAGTTTTTTGTATTTTTTTTTTTAGTAGAGCCGGGTTTTCACCGTGTTAGCCAGGATGGTCTCGATCTCCTGACTTCGTGATCCGCCCATCTCGGCCTCCCAAAGTGCTGCGATTATAGGCTTGAGCCACCGCGCCCGGCCTGAGTTTGCAAATATTTTATCCCATTCCATAGGTTGTCTGTTTACTCTGTGGATAATTTCTTTAGCTGTGCAGAAGCTCTTTTTGTTTGTTTTTGAGACAGAGTCTGGCTCTGTTGCCCAGGCTGGAGTGCAGTGACACGATCTCGGCTCACTGCAAGCTCTGCCTCCCGGGTTCACGCCATTCTCCTACCTCAGCCTCCTGAGTAGCTGGGACTACAGGCACCCACCACCACGCCCAGCTAATTTTTTGTATTTTTAGTAGAGACGGGGTTTCACTGTGTTAGCCGGGATGGTCTCGATCTCCTGACCTTGTGATTCGTCTGCCTCGGCCTCCCAAAGTGTTGATTACAGGCGTGAGCCACCGCGCCTGACCAGAAGCTCTTTAATTAGGTGTCACTTGCCAATTTTTGTTTTTGTTTTGACTGCTTTTGAGGACTTAGCCATAAATTCTTTTCCAAGGCCAATGTCCAGAATGATGTTTCCTAGGTTTTCTTCCAGGATTGTTTGAGGTCTTACATTTAAATATTTAGTCCATGATGAGTTAATTTTTGAAGATGGTAAAAGGTAAGGGTCCAGTTTCATTCTTCTGCATACGGCTAACCAGCTATCCCAGCACCATTTATTAAACAGACAGTACTTTCCTCATTGTTTCTGGTAACTTTGTGGAACATCAGATGGCTATAGATGTGTGGCATTATTTCTGGGTTCTCTATTCTGTTCCATTGGTTTGTGTGCCTGTTTTTGTACCAGTACCATGCTGTTTTAGTTATTACAGACTTATGTATAGTCTGAAATTAGATAATGTGATGCTTCTGGCTTTGTTCTTTTTGCTTAGGATGACTTTCCATGCCCTCACTTAAAGGCATTTGTGCCTCCTTGGCCCCTTACACCCTCCTGCCAGTCATTGAAGGACATACATAACTGCTCAAGTCCCCATTTTCCAGCCTGGCTTATCAGCCCAATCAGTCCTTTGAGTTTTCTTTCTTCACAGAAATGGAGACAATTTTGGCTCTGGAAACTCAATCCAGCTCCACCAGGACTTGAACTCATTCCCAGGAATCCTGCCACAGACATGAAGACCCCAGGGACAGGCTCCAAAAGTTGGTGACAACACACACTCTACTGGGCAGAGGGAATAAGGAATTTTCTGAGCCAATATCACCAGCCAATTTCAGCTCAAGAATTCTGTCTAATGCCTCTCAAGGCTCTGGGCACTCTAAGAAATCAATTTTCCTAAGAATCCCTAAAGATATTTCTCTAAAGCTTCAGGGTGTGATCCTGCTGGTGTCCATGAGATCGGCTATCTCTCAAGACCAGAATCAGACAAATAATTAACAAGGGTCTCCTCTAAGCACATGCGCTACATAAACTTGCTGGGAAGATGAAGAGTATCCAAAAGAAAAGATTCCCACCACTACAAGGCAACACACACCAAACATGAAGCGATGGATAAAGGCAGTGAGGACTCCAGAGTTTCCACAGGGACCTATCACCATGGGCTGGGGGAATCAGGAGCGATTTTTCAGAGGAAGTGGGTCTTCAGGAAAGCCTCAAAGCTGGTTTCTCGCTTTATGACATTGGCCCAAGTTCCAAGCTTCTCCCCATCGTGGACAAAAGGAAAGCGGGCTACTCCTCACAGTAGCCGTATCTGGAGACAACTGCATTCCACCTCAGCCCAACTAACTGGCACCGCACAGTGGGGAGAACAAGCTGAATGGCAGGCTTGTGGAACAGGCATTCTGGGAAAGACTGCAAGCCAGGTGGGTTTGGGTTCAGACTGCTGCCCGTGCTACTTGGAGCATATGAACTGGACCAGCTGACCAAAGGCCCATCGCAATTCCACTAAGACTCTGGGGAGAGCTTGGAACTGTGGGGAGAGCTTGGAAGCTCCAACTCTTTGTACTTTACTGCACTGAAATGTCATTGTCAGTGAAAGCATTGCCATTCATTTGGTTTTCAGAAACTCAAGTGATGTGGCTGTTTCCTCCCTAATGACTCCTCTGAGTGTGGTGCATCT
This sequence comes from Macaca fascicularis, assembly GCF_037993035.2. Taxonomy (NCBI): domain Eukaryota; kingdom Metazoa; phylum Chordata; class Mammalia; order Primates; family Cercopithecidae; genus Macaca; species Macaca fascicularis. Next base: position 32,528,776 of record NC_088380.1, on the reverse strand, counting down.
TAACGCCAAGAGTGTGGAGGTGCACCCCAGGTGGGTCAGAAGGAGACAGGAATCTGGTGTTCTTCTCATTCAACAGGGGAATAAGCTTGAAGCGGTCAAGGGCAGTCACTGATGTTGTGCTTCTCCAGGCACCTGTACAGAGTGTACATTCGACAAATACCCCATGCAACTGTGACTCATCTGCAAGTGCATTTTATTTTTATTTTTATTTATTTATTTTTGAGACGGAGTTTCACTGTTGTTGCCCAGGCTGGAGTACAACGGTGTAATCTCAGCTCACTGCAACCTCTGCCTCCTGGGTTCAAGCAACTCTCCTGCCTCAGCCTCCTGAGTAGCTGGGATTACAGGTGCCCACCACCAAGCCTGGCTAATTTCTTGTATTTTTAGTAGAGACGGGGTTTCACCATGTTGGCCAGGCTGGTCTTGAACTCCTGACCTCAGGTGATCCACCCGCCTCGGCCTCCTGAAGTGCTGGGATTACAGGCATCAGCCACCACGCCCGGCCTGCAAGCACATTTTAGAAGGGCTAGTGAAGAGCTGGGCGTGGTGGCTCACACCTGTAATCCCAACACTTTGGGAAGCCAAGGTGGGTGGATCACTAGAGGTCAGGAGTTCAAGACCAGCATGGCCAACATGGTGAAATCGCATCTCTACTGAAAATACAAAAATCAGCTGGGCCTGGAGGTGCATGCCTGTGGTCCCAGCTACTCAGGAGGCTGAGGCAGGAGAGTTGCTTGAGCCCAGGAGGCATAGGTTGCAGCAAGCCCAGATCAAGCCACTGCCCTCCAGCCTGGTAGACAGAGCAAGACCCCATCTCAACCAAAAAAAAAAAAAAAAAAAAAAGAAAAAGGGGAAAAAAAAGCTAGTAAAGCTTCTTTGAACTGGAAAGGTGTGTCTTTCAGAGTAGTTTCCGTGGCTAGTCAACCCCTTCCTTCCTCATCTCCCTCTGCTCTTCTGTAAGCTTAACAGTAGCAATGTTTAGTTCCCAGTGATGCTCAGTTTTAAAAATGTACTGCATTCAGGGTGTAATTTCCAGATCTCAAAATAATTCCCCTTAAAAACAAAACAAAAACAAAAACCAGGCCCCTTAAGCTTACTAAGTCTCCATTATGATTAAAAATACATATATATATATTATACACACATATATATATGTAAGTATTTCATTCAAGTGGGGAGGAGTAAGAGCAAAGCCTGTGGAGGAAGAAATCTATCAAAAACCACATTATGCTCAATGACATGTGTGGGCTCAGAGCTGTACTTTCAAGGTATTTCTCATCTTTACCATGAAGAACCCTCTCTTGGAATCACGTCCGTTCTGTGGTAGTAGGAACTTGACTCACAAAACCACAGCTTTCCGAAACATTGGCAAGGAAGTTGGGTCATATATGGAAATTTCTTTCTATGACCCTCCAAACAATCAGTTATTTGTTTCCCCCTTTTTTCCCACAAGAAGAATTTTCTCTAAATAATTGGAGGAGATTTCCCATGGGAATCAGGCAATGGTGACTTCCAGGTCTTAAACTCTATCTACAACAGCTCAAAAACAAAAGACACAAGAATGCGCCTGGCTGGCCTGTAACAATGCAAATTCTGGCAGTAAGAACAGAAGCCAAAGTGTGGAACTTCTAGTACTTCTAGTACCTCAGAGGAGGGCGGGCACTAGGGCAAAGTCTCTCTGGTTTGTATTTAACTAAGAAAGTGTAATCCTCCCAGCACTGACCAACTAAAGCTTAAATTTTTTACAACCTACGAGAAAAAGTTTGCAAAAAGCCTACATAATCTAAGTAGCAAGAATATCTGACTCTGTAAGAAAAGATACTGGGCTCAAGAGCTTCAAAAAAAATTTTTTTTTTGAGATGGGGGGTCTCACTCTGTCACCCAGGTGGGAGTGCAGTGGCACAATCTCGGTTCACTGCAACTTCTGCCCCATGAGCTCAAACGATCCTCCTGCCTCAGCCTCCTGAGTACCTGGGACCGCAGGGGTGGGCCAGCACACCTAGCTAACTTTTTTTTTTTTTTTTTTTGTACTTTTAGAAGAGACAGGGTTTCACTATGCTGCCCAGGCTGGTCTCAAACTCCTGAGCTCAAGTGATCCACCTGCCTTGGCCTCCCAAAGTGCTGGGATTACAGGCGTGAGCTACTGCACCGGGCCTCAAGAGCTTCAAAATTTTCTTTAGCTATACAACCATTTGAACATAGTTCACACATGAATTTCGTTGTGCCTACAGAAGGCTAAATGCTTCATAGAGCACTGTACGTTAATGGCAGAGAATATTGAGAATTTTAAATCACAGATGGAGAAGAGTTGGGATTCAAACTCCCAACCTAGTCAGGCCTGCCTGATAACAAATCCTATGTTCTTTCTTCTCTGGCACCAGGCTTTGACTATGTCCCATTTGTCAGAGAGGATCTAAGCGAGTCTTCCATGAAACCTCTTGAGGGGGACAGAATGTTTTGTGAAAAGACAGTGAGCACATGGATGTTTACAGCGGCTTCATTCAGAACTGCCAAAACTTGGAAATGACCGAGATGTCCTTGAGGAGGTGACTAGATAAATACACTGTGGCACATGCAGACAATGGAGTATTACATGGTGCTGAAAAGAAATGAGCTACCAAGGAATAAAGACATGAAGGAAACTTAAAGACTTGTTACTAAGTGAAAGCAGCCAAATCTGAAGGGGCTATCTGTGGTATGATTCCAACTACGTGACATTCTGGAAAAGGCAAAATTACGGAGACAGTAAAAAGATCCATGGGTGCCAAGTGCCGGAGGAAAAATGGAAAAATGGGCACAGAGGATTTTTAGGGCAGTGAAACTACTCTGTATGATAATGATGGATACATGTCATTATACATTTGGTGTGTCATTACACACACCACCACGCCTGGTTTGTTAAAAAAAAATTGTTTTTTAGAGACAGGTTTTACTATATTTCCCAGGCTGGTCTCAACCGCCCGCAAGTGATTTTCCTGTCTCAGTTTCCCCTATAGCCCGGATTACAGGTGTGAGCCACCGTGCCTGGCCTTTTTTTTTTTTTTTAATCTATTTTGCTGTGAACTTAAAACTGCCCTAAAAAATATTAAGTCTTAAAAAAGAGAAAGATGGTCGGGCGCCGTGGCTTATGCCTGAATCCCAGCACTTTGGGAGGCCAAGGGGGGCAGATCACCTGTGGTCAGGAGTTCAAGACCAGCCTGGCCAACATGGTGAAACCCTATCTCTACTAAAAATACAAAAATTAGCTGGGCATGGTGGTGTGTGCCTGTAATCCCAGCTACTAGGGAGGCTGAGGCAGGAGAATCGCTCAAACCTGGGAGGCAGAGGTTGCAGTGAGCCAAGATTACACCACTGCAGTCCAGCCTGGGCGATACTCCGTCTCAAAAAGAAAAAAAAAACAAAGACAAGACAATCAGCTTCAGTTAAACAACTATGGGGCTAAACTGAGCATTCCTGCTCACTAGCCATATGAATAATAACTAAATGTTTCTATGCCTCAGTTTCCTCACATGAAAATATACAATATAGCTGCAGAGGTTTTGCGAAAATCGAGAGACAGTGCTTTAGATCATCTCAGTGCCAGCCACACAGTGGGCATCTGTCAAGCTGTGGTTACAGTGACTCTCCAGTAAGATCTACTCACTCCTCCACCATAGTTTCTTCACATTTCAATCTTTCTGCTGTTTTGGCTTATTTACATCACTAACCAAATTATACACAGCTTGTCCTGGTTTAATTGAAAGTGACAAAGGGGAAAGTGGGAAATGAAAACAGAGAGCTCAGTGCACAGCCGTGTTAAAAGACTCAGAAGTCAGCATTCAGCGGTTCCCAAAGGGGCTGCCAGCTCCAATCAGGCCACTAGTTACTTGACAAGAGGAGGAAGCCAGGAACCACATGCCACCCAGGATTCCCCTGGAAAAGCTACACAAAACACCCACTCTTGGAGTAGCACGGAAAGCCTCCTGGTCATCTTGCTGGCTAAGTTCCAGTGCCATCAACGAGATATTGGGCTTCCACTCAGAAGGGAACTGAACTTTCCTCCTCTGGAGTGCTACGAGCTTCATTGCTTTTATTTTCCAAATTCTTTCCTGGCTAGGGATGGGCCAAGTCTAATGGAAGATAAAAGAATTGTAATGATTAAGGCTACCCTAAAATTCAAAAGAGAAGCTTAAACTAGCATGATTAGCCATACTATTTAAAAAGAAAGGTTATCCCTGAGACAGTCAGAACCCCAGGCGTCTTTTTCTGTCCTTTCCATTTGCTGACTATAATAAACCTCAAGGGAGAATTCTGAAATGCCCAAAATGATGCCCATGAATGATTTCCAGATGGTTCTTTCTCTGTCTTCACTTTTCAATCCCAGGAACTCTGGTTCACCCTAGCTGGTTCTGTGTCATATGAAAGGAACTGACATCTCCAATGGAACATGCCAGTGACCTTTCACCCAGCTCAATGCCTTTCCTGTCCCCAAGGGACTCCTCTTCAGTCTTGATATGGTTTGGATTTGTGTCCCCACCCAAATCTTATGTACATTTTAATCCCTGGTGTTGGAGGAGGGACCTGGTGGGAGGTGACAGGATCATGGGGGTGAATCTCCCCCTTGCTGTTCTCATGATAGTGAGTTCTCATGAAATCTGGTTGTTTAAAAGAGTGAGGCACCTCTCCCTTTGCTTTCTGGCTCCTGTTCCGGCCATTTAAGATATGCCTGCTTCCCCTCCACCTTCTGCCATGACTGTAAGTTTCCTGAGGCCTCCCCAGAAGCAGAAGCCTGGCCAGGCACGGTGGCTTACCTGAGGTCACGAGTTTGAGGCCAGCCTGGCCAACATGGTAAAACTCCATCTCTACTAAAAATACAAAATTAGCTGGGTGTGGGGGCACACGCCCGTAGTCCCATCTACTCGGGAGGCTGAGACAGAACTGCTTGAACCCGGGAGGCGGAGCTTGCAGTGAGCCGAGATCCCGCCATTGTACTCCAGCCTGGGCAACACAGCAAGACTCCATCTCAAAAAAATAAAAAAAGAAGTAAAAATAAATTAAAAAAAAAAAAAAAAAAGCAGAAGTCTGTACAGCCTGCGGAACTGTGGGCCAATTAAACCTCTTTTCTTTATAAATGACTCAGTTTCAGGTGTGTCTTTAGAGCAGTGTGAGAACAGACTAATACAAGTCTCAAAGGCACCTCTACTCTGAGCTCTTGGGAAATCCTTCCAGAATTTCTTTATTTCTATACATCCTTCAATGGAAAGGGATATTTAATGTTTATTTTTGAGAAAGGGTCTCATTCTGTCACACAAGCTGGAGTGCAGTGGTATGAACATGGCTCACTGCAGCCTCAACCTCCTGGGTTCAAGTGCTGCTCCTGCCTCAGCCTCCTCAGTAGCTGGGACTGCAGGCACCCATGCCAGGATAAGTTTTGTATCTTTTGTAGCGACAGGGTTTTGCCCTATTGCCCAGGCTGGCCTCAAGCAATCCTCCCACCTTGGCCTCCCAAAGTGCTGAGATTATAGACGTGAGCCTCTGTGCCCATCCAGATCTCACTTTTTATTTCCTTCTTAACTCTCCTTGGTCATAAGTTTACAATATTCTCTACCTGACAAGTGTCAGATGCAATAATCGTCCCAATCCTGTGGCTCCCAAGGGTTTTCTGGATCCAGTGCAAACTCCTGACCATGGCCACTAAACCCTTCAACTGGCTGACGCCATTTTCCTTGCCAGCTCCATCTGGTTTCCTCCATCTTGTGTGGCAAGATACTGCATCCTCGCCCTTGTTTAAGAGTTAGTGCCTATCCCTCATTGGCCTCCTTCCACTCATGCCAGCCTAAGTTCCCCACATTTGCACATGGTTTTATGGAGTTTACAAACAGTTTCACACAAACTGGGCTTGTCATGATGACAGTTAGCACAGGGCTCTCACTAAAACCAGATGGATGCTGGTAAGAGGCTCACACTCACTCAAGTGAACTGTCCCGTCGAGCCTGTAAGCCCCCTCCCTTCCCCAGGCATCTGGACACTAATTTTTATCTCTAGCTAGACGAGATGCCCTTGCTCAGGAACAGCTAAGCAAGGGGTTTTTGCACTGGCTCTATGCAGAGCACAAGGCCTCCAAAGAGTTAGAATCAAGGAACACCCAGGGATCCATGAAGAAAACAGCTGAACACGTGCAAGGTCACAGTCTTGCAGAAGTGACACTCGAGCCAGGGCAAGACTAATCTAAAAATAGATGCACCTGAATTAGGACATCAGAAGGTACCAGAAGGCACAAGAACACCACACCTAGCTCACCCGGCCTCACTTGCTGGGCTGGGACAGCCAGCGCTCCAGGTATGAAGCAACAAAAAGATGAACAGGCATTGTCATTCAACCCTTGCTCAAGGGCAATCGGGGACCCAGTGGGAGTAGAACCAGGCCTCTATACCTGACTGTGGGCACGCATGGGTACCCTCCCCCGGAGTAGCTGAGCCTGCCCTATGCAAATACAACTGAAGTAGGGAAGCCAACCCTTGGATACAGCCAACTGTCTCTGAATGACACCGAGGGACATGAACCTGCTCCGGGCAGGACAACCAAAGCCACCAACACAGACACCAATGCCTTACTCCAGGATGGGCTAATGATGGAGGCTTTTTGTTTTGTAAACACAGTGTTCTGCAGCTAGAAAATGTCTGGGAGAAAAAACAAGATGGAAAAATAAATTCCAGCATTAAAAACAAAACAAAACAAAACACAGTTGTTTACCTCCCACAGATTCAGTCTCTAGACTTCATGAGCACCTACAATCATCAGGAACACATGTGGGGCCCCTACCCAACAATCTCTCTCCCACCGTCCCCCCAACACACATACAAGCTGACACTTGGAGTCCCTGCCAAGCCAATCTCCAATAAATTCTTAAAAACAAAAGGCTCCAAATAAAGGATTTCAGAACAAAGCTCCGCTCTGAAGGTGCACTGTAAAAAGGAAGCTTTCCCCATGGACAGAATGAAATCAGGACTGGGCTCAGATAGAAAGGCCAAGTGGGTATTAACCTGTTTGCATACTACTGGTCCTTTCATCTGTTTTACAAAAACAGACCTGAAAAGAGGAGTATTTGTCTCTACGAAGAGTGAGTGTTTGAAAAAAAATTCACACACACACACAAATCAGAATTCCCTTCTCTCACATCCTGGGCCCTGGGTCTTTGAAACTCTCTGGCCTGTATATAGAGCAAATGGTAAGCTTGCTAGCCTTCAGGGTGTTTTCTGCCAAACCCAGAAATGCCCTTCTCCTGGGGACACAGCAGGGTTTTCCTGGAGAGTTTACCTGCTTCTAGGCTGAAATGTCCAGATGCAAGACAAAGATAGTTCTTTTGGTCAAGAGCCCAGAGGACAAGTAGCAAGGAATAGAGGAGACTCCTGGCCTCAGGGTTTGCCGTCTCTGGAGAACACCCCCTAGCACAGAAGGTCTATAACTGGTTAACTGGGGAATCAGCAGAATCTGGGGGCCACAAGGCTGAATCTGATAGGAACGGCCAAGTGTAGATGCCACAGGTTCATCATTTTTTTGCCTGGATGTCACAGTGGCAATCTAATAACGTGGGGATTTCAAGTGACGGATGCTTCTCCAATTGGAATGTAGGCATCGGGAAGGTAGGTGGCGTCTGGTCCAGTATTCCTTTGCAGCACTGCAGAGTTCTGGCAACACCCAACATACCCTGTTGTTTAGAAAGTAACGGTATCCAATGAAGACCCCTCACAGCTTCTAAAAATAGGAATTCAACTCTAAAACTTTGCCTCTCTCACAGGGACAACTAGGTACATTTTCACCACTTCAGGCTTTCCCCACCCCCTACATTTTGCTGAACTTAACCTCTGTACACACTAATCCCTGCCAGACTCACTGTAAATATTTCATGCTACCTCCACTCCTGTACGTGCACATGTCAGAATTACTGAGGCTGCTAAGCCTGAATTTAGGTTTGCTTCACCAGCTTTCTATGTCAATTTTGTGTTAAGAAGTGGTCCTGTACACGGCATAGCCTCAATTTCAATAGACCACCACCTGGAACAAAAACCACCTTTGTCATTGAATTATTGTCTCCATTTCATCATCTAAGAAAATGGCGTTAGCACTGGCACCAGATTTCATTGGGGTACCCTTTCCCACATTGACATTTGTCCTCCGAAAGTTTCAAAGTTGTCCTCTGAGACATGTTCCATCTACTCCTAAACTTCTCCTTTTCAAAATGAGATCCCTGTGTTAGGATCAGAATCTTTTTTTTTTTTTTTCTTTGTGAGATGGAGTCTCACTCTGTCACCCAGGCTAGAGTGCAGCGGCGCAATCTCAGCAATCTTGGCTCACTGCAAACCTCCGCCTCTTGGGTTCAAACAATTCTCTGCCTCAGCCTCCCGAGTAGCTGGGATTAAGGTGTCCACCACCATGCCCGGCTAATTTTTGCATTTTTAGTAGAGACGGAGTTTTACCGTCTTGGCCAGGCTGGTCTTGAACTCCTGACATTGTGATCTACCAGCCTAAGCCCCCCAAAGTACTGGGATTACGGGCGTGAGCCACTGCGCCCAGCCAGGATCAGAACCTTGAGTATGACTTACTGGAATGACAATGCAATAAACTTTATTTTACTTAGTCATTTTAATTTTGGAAAAACCTCCAAGTTTTAATGTTTTGGAGTCATGTAGGCATGTGCCACTTGAGCAAAGAATTTCATTAGCTGTTTAATTCTGGGATCACGTGGCACTGGAGAAGTTCATTGGGGCACACTGAGGTTGGGTTGGTAGCCACTGAAGAGTTACAGACACTGACATTCCTGTCACCCAGAAGCAGGGAGTGACATCTGGCTCTAGCTTTTAGCAGTAGAGAGAGTATGCTAGGAGTAGGGGAGAGGTTGGAGAATGACCCAATTAAAATGCAAATGTTCCTCCGCTTGCTGCTAAATGAACCTTGAAGGAAAATTAATACATAAATTGCAAGCCTCTGGCAAAATCAAGACTTCAAGATTACCAGAAAAATGCCAACTAAAATCCTTCATGACTCTATTTCTAATACTGTGTAAGCTCTAAACCCTAGTCATAGTGAACAATGGTGTTAAATAAACAGATTTGGTTTTTCCCCCTTCAACTTTGACCTGCTTATCCACCTGATGACGTAAACTACCCATGTGATTACCAAACTAAGAAAGACAGAAACCCACACTGGCAGCAAGAGCCATGGGGAATGGCCCCACCCAGTAGGATCATGGTTTCCAGAAATGCTCAGAGGTTAACATTGTAATAGTTTGAATCAGACGCTGCATCCAGAGTCTGTACATTTCTTATAGTAACTCTTAGGGTCTTAACCTTTGTATTTTTCAATTGTACGAACTGTTTGGGTGAGGGAAAAGGGACAAGATGGAGGAAGGTGAACAAGATGGAGCAGTTCCTGTTGTTTCCGGGTTCTTCATCACAGATTTTCCCGCGCCCAGAAAAAATTCCCACGCCCGGGAAAAGAACCAAATCAACTGAGCCTGCGCAGAATGACGTCAAGCCGGGGACACCGAAATTCAAGCAGCCACTCCTACACACACGCCCCAAACTCCTCCCCCTCCAGCTCCCAGGCATAAAAGTCCGCCGCCAGCAGGAGCCCGTGTGACTTCGGCCCCCCACATTTGTGGACCGGAGAACATCACCCCAGAGCGCCGGGGCGACTTCCCTGGCACACCCCCCCCACACACCTGAGGACCAGAGAACCTCGTCCGAGAGTGTATGCATATTTGCAAATAAAAGGCTGCCACTTTCTTCGCTCATTTTGACCTTTATTGATTGAGAAACAAAACACGAACTAGATAACTAATCAGAGATATGAATTCAATTTGCCTTAAGTCCTCAGTCAGTAATGGAGACCGTGGGCTAAATCTTAGTTTCATGTTTCTTTCCCTTTGATACTATTTTTTTTTTCTTCGAAGGTTTCACTCTGTTGTCCAGGCTGGAGTGCAGTGGTGTGATCTCAGCTCACTACAACCTCTACCTCCTGGGTTCAAATAATTGTTGTGCCTCAGCCTCCTCAGTGGCTGGGACTACAGGCATGTGCCACCATGCCCAAGATTTTGCCATATTGGCCAGGCTGGTCTTGAACTCCTGACCTCAAGCAATCCACCCGCCTCAGCCTTCCAAAGTGCTGGGATTATAAGCATGAGCCACCACATCTGGCCTGATACTATTCTTCTAATCAACATTATTTTCTTCAAGTCTCCTTTATTTTCAGATCTTGGGCCTACATGTGATGCTTTTCTCAAAAGCAACTGAAAACTTGTACCCTAAAATAAGGATGCAATGTTTTCCATATAAAAAAAAGACGCTAAACTTTTGTTCACTGGGTACATTTGTTATCCTTGCACTCAGCATGTGGGATCCAGCAGATGAAAGCCCAAACTTCAGAGAGAAACGTGGGAATGGAAGGTTATGTTCCTCACCCTATGAACTCCAAATAGTATACCAGACTTCAGAATAAAGCCTTCCTCCACTAAAACAAAACGTGATTTCAGAAAGTACCATCATGCTAGAGAGAGACTTCCATGGAGTGGGTTTCCTTTGAGTGGATGAGCAGTTTTTTCACTTTGGACCCTCATGTTAGTCCCACTGTTAGCCGTATCAGCTACAGGAGAAGAAATTGACCAAGGCGAACCTTCTCTAGCATGTGAATTGTGGGGTTTGGTTACACTTAGACAAGCACAGAAATGTCAATCAATCAATTCAGTTTGTATCCACCAAAGCACTAGAGAATGAGGCACAAATGGGATACCCATCTGTTATGGTCTGAATCTTTGTGTTCCTCCAAAATTGGAGGAACCCCCTTGAGGGTTAGGATTTTAGCATACAAATTTTGGGAGGCCCACCTCGGCCTCCAAGGTACGATATTAGGAGGTGGGGCCCTTGGGAAGTGCTAAGGTCATGAAGGAGGAGCGCTCCCTGAGTGGGATTCGTCTGCTTATGAAAGAGACCCTAGAGAACTGCCTGGCCTCTTCCACCATATGAAGACCCAGCAAGAAGGCACCATCTACAAACCAGAAAGCAGACCTTCACCAGACACTGAATCAGCTAATGCCTGGATCTTGGACTTCCCAGCCTCTAGACTATGGGAAATAAATTTCTGTTACTATAAGCCATCTCATTTATGGTATTTGTTATAGTAGCACAAATGGACTAAGACACTGTCTGGTCATTGTGTAGCAGAGCCGAGGCTGGGGCTGGGGCCGGGACCAGGGTGGATTAAGTATGGCAGACGCTGTAGACTGTTTCGCTCAATCCCCGTTTAGCAGAAAATGTGAAACCACCATATTCCGTTGCAGCCAGAGTGCAGGCATGTGAGCTTATTTCCAGAAGCTCCCAGTATAACCTGGAATCAGAAGCATCCCAGTATAACCTGGATGTAGCATGAGTGACAGAGGCAGTAAGGTCACCCATTGTGATCCAGGCCTTCTGAGGAGCACAGCAGAAGAGAAGCGCAGTCCTGACATTCATTCCCTCAGCTCCTGGGGACTCAGCAGCCAGCGGAGACACCATGATTTTTCTGCTAGAACAGACCCGTGGTGTGGTTTGGCTCTTTTCCTGGCTCCATCACATCCAAGCCTGATTCTTGGTTCTTCCCAGAACGTCTGCGAACCACCTAACCAACAGCCTTTAATACATCCCTTTCTGCTTCAACTGGCTACAGGAATTTCTGTTGTTTGCAGCCAAAAGTCCTGCCAGACTCGGCGAGAAAGCAGAGAAATGAAAGGAAGCGGGAAGGACCGCAAGAGCCAGCCGACAGGGGCGATCCAGTGGCCACGTGCTCCAAGTCAGGGGCTTCTGAACCCAGTTCTGTATGCCCAGTGAGGCCACATGGTGGCATCCACAGAGCAGAAGCTTTAGCGATGGCTACACAAAGGTTCAATCTCAACTCCACTGCCCCAGGTTCTATATTGTGCTAGACAAGTTTCTCTCACTCTCTGAGCCTGAATTGATTCATCTACAAAACTAGAACAACGCTACTTTCCTTATAGAGTTTCAGAGAAAATAAAACTAGGTAATATGTCAACAGCCCAGTACAGTGCCTAGTGACCAGCAGTTGTTTCAGAAATAGTACAAGTATCCCATTAAATCGGCACAAATTGATTTGGCTTACATACCATATATGTCAAAATATAAGGTTATATTTTCTCTAACATTCTTTTTTTTTTTTCTGTTTTTTTGAGACGGAGTTTCGCTTTATCATCCAGACTGGAGTGCAGAGGCGCAAGCTCGGCTCACTGCAAGCTCCGCTTCCCGGGTTCACGCCATTCTCCTGCCTCTGCCTCCCGAGTAGCTGGGACTACAGGTGCCCGCCACTGTGCCTGGCTAATTTTTTTTTTTTTTTTTTTTTTGTATTTTTAGTAGAGACGGGGTTTCACCGTGTTAGCCAGGATGGTCTCGACCTCGTGATCCGCCCGCCTCCGCCTCCCAAAGTGCTGGGATTACAGGCGTGAGCCACCGTGCCCGGCCATATTTTCTCTAACATTCTTATAAAAGAGGCAGTTATATATTAGTCTGTACAAATTGTATTATGAACCTCTTTCAATTATGTTAATTTGGATGACAAATTACTATTTAGAGAAGACAAATTATCTCACACTTAATCAATGGGAATTTTAGATGCTTAAACAGAACTGGTTTAAAATAAAGGGGGGAAATCAATTTAATGTTAAATTTAACAATTATTCCTAGGGGAAATAATCTCACCATCTTAAGTGCTGTATTTTCTCAGAGCAGGGTAGCACAGTGGTTAAAAGCAGGAACTGGCTGGACGCAGTGGCTCATAGCCTGTAATCTCAGCACTTTGGGAGCCTGAGGCGGGTGGATAGCTTGAGGTCAGGAGTTCCAGACCAGCCTGGCTAACAGGGTAAAACCCTGTCTCTACTAAAAATACAAAATAAATAAATAAATAAATAAATAAATAAATTGGCCAGGTGTGGTAGCTTATGCCTGTAATCCCAGCACTTGGGGAGGCCGAGGCGGGTGAATCACGAGGTCAGGAGTTCGAGACCAGGTTGGCAAACATGGTGAAACCCCAAATCTACTAAAAATACAAAAAAATTAGCTCAGCATAGTGGCGGGCGCCTGTAATCCCAGCTACTCGGGAGGCTGAGGCAAGAGAATCGCTTGAACCCAGGACGCGGAGGTAGAAGTGAACGGAGATTGTGCAACTTGCACTCCGGCCTGGGTGACAGAGTGAGACTCTGTCTCAAAAAAAAAAACCAAAATAGCCAGGCATAGTGCTGGGGCACCTGTAATCCCAGCTGCTTGGGAGGCTGAGTCATGAGAACCACTTGAACCTAGGAGGCAGAGGTTGCAGTAAGGTGAGGTCGCACCACTGCACTCCAGCCTGGGTGACAGAGTAAGTCTCCAGAAAAAAAAAAGAAAAAAAAGGCAGGAACTCTGGAGCTCCACAGCTGGGTTTGAATCTTGGCTCTGCCTTTCATGAGTTATGTGACTTTGAGCAAGTTATTTGACCTTTCTGAACCTTAGTTCCCTGAATAAAGTGAGATAATGTTATCAATCTCTCAGATTTCTCTGCATAAATGAGTTAATACATGTAAGACACTTGTGACAGTATTTGGCCCGTAGTAAACGCATCCATAAACGTAAATTATTTTCAATTATAGGATGAAGGGATGGGGAAACTGTGGCAGGGTTATACGAATACTTGTGGCCTTGGATAAAATGTCCAGCGACAGCACCATACATGAATATTACAGTCTTTCAAATAATAAAGATGGAAGGCAATACATCCTGAAAACGGACTCAGCTGACTCAAAATGTGGCTCTGATTATTTGAATAAATTTGCTTCATAAACTATATATAAGTGGGAAAAGGAATATTCAGAATTAATGTCATGTAAATTTTAAATGTGGTTTTAATTATATATGTGAATATTAGAGCTCTACATGACTTTCTCATGTATATCACTGTATTATTAGTAGTAAACTGAATTATATCCTATTACTATAGTATTTCATGTATATTTATGTCGGCCAAAAACCTTTTTGTAGCTCTTGCTTATTATGTATGGAGTTTATATTCTACTCTATAGGGTAAAAGAAAATGTTCTTCTCTTTTTTTAATCAGTGTAGAAAATTCAAACTGTTATCAAAAAGCATCTTAACCACATGTCCCTGCTCCCCAAATTAATGCCCTTATGATCTCTTTGCTTAGATTTTTTGAGTTTAAATGCATTTTATTTTTAGACAAGCTACATGGCATGTTTTTCTTAAAACAATGCCTCCATTCCAAAGCATGGTCAAAATAAATGAAGAGCTCAAGTTGACATCAGTCCCATTTTCTTAAGTCCTGTTGTGTGGATGACAAGCTACAGTCAGTTACAATGACAGGTGATACATCCAAAGTAATTGCCAAATTTGTTAACATTTTCCGATTTCTAAACCATTCTTAAAGAAAATCACATATGGAGTCACGCCATCCTCACAGTAGTCCAGTTGAGCACCACCTGGATTCATGCTTTCCCCAGTACAGAATTGGTAGCTTTTGGTTTGCTTGTTTTGAGATGGAGTCTTGCTCTGTTACCCAGCTGGAGTGCAGTGATCTCCGCTCACTGCAGCCTTGGCCTCTCAGGTTCAGCAGTTCTCCCACCTCAGCCTCCCAAGTAGCTGGGATTACACGTGTGCACCAACCATGGCCAGGTAATTTTCTGCATTTTTGGTAGGGGCAGGGTCTCACTATGTTGCCAAGGCTGGTCTCAAACTCCTGAACTCAGGTGATCCTCCCGCCTCGGCCTCCCAAAGTGCTGGGATTATAAGCATGAGCCACCACACCCGGCCAGAACTGTCATCTTTGAAATTACTAAGGATGTGCTTGATTTGTTCTGCAGTCCGTCATCAAAAGTTTTACTCTTTCTGGTCTCTGTTCTTCAAGTTTGCCTTTGATTGATTTTACTTAACCTTTGATGTATTTCCTGTAGTCTTTTCCTGCAAGTGATGGTTCCTGACAGTATCAACACGAGCCATTACTGTGCTTTCCACACCCTCGCCCTCGGGGCCATCAGCAGAGGCATTTCCACAATGAGCGAGTCATCAGTGTTACCCTCTCTCCTACTGACCATCTTCTCCCTCCACTTCCAGACACAGCCAGTCTGAGATCTCCCGGATCTCGTGAACACACCTCATCATGGCTGAGGAGGTCCCGGTAGATAACCATGATGGCGGCAGATAGGCTAAAGGGAGACGACCAGTGGCGCTGCGTGGGGAGCCCGGGCGGGGTAGCCTTGCTTAGATTTCAAACAAAAAAAGCATCAAACCAAAATAAAAATAGAAGGGGCTGGGCGCGGTGGCTCAAGCCTGTAATCCCAGCACTTTGGGAGTCAGAGGCGGGTGGATCACGAGGTCAGGAGATCGAGACCATCCTGGCTAACACGGTGAAACCCCGTCTCTACTAAAAATACAAAAAACTAGCCGGGCATGGTGGCGGGCGCCTGTAGTCCCAGCTACTCGGGAGGCTGAGGCAGGAGAATAGCCTGAACCCGGGAGGCGGAGCTTGCAGTGAGCCAAGATCGCGCCACCGCACTCCAGCCTGGGCGTCACAGCAAGACTCCGTCTGGAAAAAAAAAAAAATGAAATAGAAGGAAAGGTAGACTATCTTTGTGCATTTTAAATATACATAAAATCTCCAACATGGGCCAGGCGCGGTGGCTCAAGCCCGTAATCCCAGCACTTTGGGAGGCCGAGACGGGCAGATCACGAGGTCAGGAGATCGAGACCATCCTGGCTAACACGGTGAAACCCCGTCTCTACTAAAAAATACAAAAAACTAGCCGGGCGAGGTGGCGGGCGCCTGTAGTCCCAGCTACTCGGGAGGCTGAGGCAGGAGAATGGCGTAAACCCGGGAGGCGGAGTTTGCAGTGAGCTGAGATCCGGCCACTGCACTCCAGCCTGGGCGACAGAGTGAGACTCTGTCTCAAAAAAATAAGAAAAATAAATAAAATAAATAAAATAAAATTACCTCAATTTCACTCTTAGCAACACATACACACACTTAAAAACCAAGAGCCACGACTGAAGTTAGGCAAGAATGGGGGAGGGGAGCTGATATAAAACAGTGATGTGTAAGTGCACTCTACCAAGGAAAGACGGTAACAATAAGCAAACTCCCTACCCGCCCAAAGTCCAATAACAAAAGTTATCAGCTTCTAGCACAGAGCCCTGGCCTCCAGGCTCCGAATGGGCTGTTTCAAGCCTTTCAAAATGAAAAGTTATAAATCAGTGCTGCCAGAAATCCACATCCTCAGAAGGTACCCAATACCTGAATAAATCCACTCTTACTCGGGGAAGTTCTCAGCAGAAAGGTTAACTCTGTAGTGAGAACATACTTTCCTGACCAAGAAGATACACAGAGCTAGCATGAAAGCTGTATTTAATGTTTGACCAGGGGTCTACTAGGTGGGAAAATGCAAACATCTTCCAGTAGCAGACTGAACTCTACTCCAGAGGGGAAAAACACAGGCCAAGAATGTGGAGGAAAATTCCACTAACTGGCTTAGAAGAGGAAGAAAAGCAACCCCAGCATCCTCAGGTTGCAGGTAGAGAAGGGGAAAAAGAGACTATGAAACCACTTCAGCTTAAACTAGAACACCTGCAAGGTAGTAGAAAGGTTTGCTATGCACTGCTTCAACCACTAAAAGAGAAGAAAGGGACACCGATCAAATTTGGCCAGGTGCAGTGGTTCAGGCCTGTAATCCCAGCACTTTGGGAGGCTAAGGAGGGTGGGTGCATCACCTGAGGCCAAGAGTTTGAGACCAGCCTGCCCAACACAGTAAAACCCCGTCTCCACTAAGGAAGGAAAAAAAAAAAAAAAAAAAATTAGCCGGGCGTGGTGGTGGGTGCCTGTAATCCCAGCTACTCCCGAGGCTGAGGTAGGAGAATTGCTTGAACCCGGGAGACAGAGGTTGCAGTGGGCTGAGACTGGGTCACTGCACTCCAGCCTGGGCGACAGATCAAAACTCTGTCTCGAAAGAAATAAACAAACTAACAAAACAAAACAACCCCCCCCCCACACACACACAAATTCACTCCCTCAGGTAAAAGCAGACTCACTTTCATAATTTTATAGGCAAATTTGAAGTACAAGCAGCAACATTTAGATGTGCTGCTTCTTTACTCATGCTTAATTATAACCTCCGCCTTATTCGATGTAATTGTGCCTGGAGTTCTGTATCTGTACCTTTCCAATAATATTCACCATCTACTACTAATTTTTTAAAAAGACATATTGGCCAGGAGCGGTGGCTTACACCTGTAATCCCAACACTTTGGGAGGCCAACGCAGGCGGATCACGAGGTCAGGAGATAGAGACCATACTGGCTAACACGGTGAAACCCTGTTTCTACTAAAAATACAAAAAAATTAGCCGGGCGTGGTAGCGGGCGCCTGTAGTCCCAGCTACTTGGGAGGCTGAGGCAAGAGAACGGCGTGAACCTGGGAGGTGGAGCTTGCAACGCAGTGAGCCGAGATCACCCCATTGCACTCCAGCCTGGGCGACAGAGTGAAATAAAAAAAAGAAATAAGACATATTAACAAGTGTTGGTTTCCAGTGACTCAGGTTTTCACATTTCAACCTGTAAGTTATGATGATAGCAATGTTAATTGTTTTCTCAGGCAATGTATTGGAACATTTATAAATACTGGTTCATTTAAAAGGCCCTGGGAAGGTAAGAGATATATTTTCTTGGCTTCAACCATGACCAGCCTTGCCCACAGCAAGTGCTCATTAAATGTTTGTTTATTGAATGACTTGACTAAATAAACTTTTCCTTGATTTTTAACATTTGTGGCTGATTTCACTATGTTAACCTTCAGCAACTTGTAAGGTGTAGATGTAGTAAGTTCTTATTAATAATTGAGCTTATAAGAAGTGGCATAACTTAACATTGAATAAATCTTATGATAAAGACTTACTGGTTATTATTTTGCTGGTTTGGTGTTGTTTGTATTTTGGCTAATTGAAACACATACAGTTGAAAGAAATACACTGCTTTAAAATACTAAAAAAAAAAAAAAAGTGGCTGGGTGCAATGGCATGTAATCCCAGCACTTTGGCACTTTGGGAGGCTGAGATGGGCAGATCACCTGAGGTCAGGAGTTAGAGACCAGCTTGGCCAACATGGTGAAACCCTGTCTCTACTAAAAATACAAAAATGTGCTGGGCATGGTGACAGGCACCTGTAATCCCAGCTACTCAGGAGCCTGAGGCAGAAGAATTGCGTGAACCCAGGAGGCGGAGGTTGCAGTGAGCAGAGATCGGGCCATTACACTCCAGCCTGGGCAACAAAAAAACTCCGTCTCAAAAAGAAAAAAACAAAAACAAAAAAATGTTTTTCACTAATTTACAATGACTTTTCCTCTCTTTTTTTTTTTTTTGAAACAGGGTCTCACTCTTGTTGCCCAGGCTAGAGTACAGTGGCGTGCTCTTGGCTCACTGCATCATCTCTCAGGCTCAGGTGATTCTCCCATCTCAGCTTCCTGGGTAGCTGGGGCTACAGGCACGTGCCACCCTGCCCAGCTAATTTTTTGTATTTTTAGTAGAGACAGGGTCTCACTATGTTTCCCAGGCCGGTCTCAAACTCCTGGGCTCAAGCAATCTTCCCACCTCGGCCTCCCTAAGTGTTTGGATGATAGGCGTCAGCCACCATGCCCGGTCTTTCCTATTCTTTCTACCCCTAAATTACATAATAATATTTAATTTTTTTAATTTATTTTTTTGAGATAGAGTCTCACTTTGTTGCCCAGGCTGGAGTGCAGTGGTGCGATTTCGGCTCACTGGAACCTCTGCCTTCCAGGTTCAAGCGATTTTCCCACCTCAGCCTCCTGAGTAGCCGGGATTACAGGCATGCGCCACCACGCCCGGCTAATTTTTTGTCTTTAGTAGAGACGGGGTTTCACCATGTTGGTCAGGCTGGTCTCAAACTCCTGACCTCAGGTGATCCACCCGCCTCAGCCTCCCAAAGTGTAATATTTACTTTCAAGTTGTAAGAGTTGCCTTTTTTCCCTTCTGCATGCAAATCCCTTATCATATATATTATTTGCAGAAAATTGCTTCCCATCTTTTTAATAAATGGTGCTGGAATAATGAGAAATTGACGTGCAAAGAAATAAAGCCCTTAATAAAGTTTTAAGTTTTTGTTTTGTTTGTTTTTTTGAGACAGAGTCCCACTCTGTCATCCAGGCTGGAGTGCAGTGGCATGATCTGGCTCGCTGCAACCTTCACCTCCTGGGTTAAAGCGATTCTCCTGTGCTAGCCTCACGAGTAGCTGGGATTACAGGCACGTGACACTGCTCCCGGCTAATTTTTCTATTTCTTAAAAATAGAATTAGCCGGGCACGGTGGTGCACACCTGTAATCCCACCTACTTGGGAGGCTGAGGCTGGAGAATTGCTTGAACCTAGGAGGAGGAGGTTGCAGTGAGCTGAAATGGCACCCCTGCATTCCAGCCTGGGTGACAGAATGAGACTCTGGAAAAAAGAAAAAAGTATCCAAATCAAACCCTTTAACAATTCAATAATAAGCAGACAATCCAACTGAGTAACAGGCTAAAGATCTGAATAGATGTTTCTCCAAAGAAGATATACAAAAATTGACAACAAACCCAGGAAAAGATGTGCAACATCATTAGTCATCACGGAAATGCAAACCAAAACCACAGTGAGATACCACTTCATACACACTAGATTGGCTATAATTTTTTTAAAGGACATAATAACAAGTGTTGGTGAAGATGTGCAGAAACTGAAACCTTCATACATTGTTGGCAGGAATGTAAAATTGTGCCGTTACGTTGGAAAAGTTTAGCAGTTCTTCAAAATGTTAAACATGGAATTACCATATGACCCAGCAATTCCACTTTTAAGTATATACCCAAAAGAAATGAAAACATTATGTCCACACAAATCTTATACATGAATGTTTGTAGCAGTATTATTTACAATAGCCAAAATGTGGAAACAACGCCAGTATCAATCACCTGGTGAATATATAACACTGGACTACTATTTGGTGATAGAAAGAAATGAATTTCCAGTGACAGATGTCACATGTGTATGAATACTGCAAATATGCTAAGTGAAAGAAGCCGGTCACAAAAGACCACACAGATTTCATTTACATGAAGTGTCCAGAAAAGGAAATGTATAGAGATGGCAAATCGATGAGTGGTTGCCAGGGGCTGGGGAGTTTGTGGGGAAAAGTCGGGAGTGACTGCTAACAGATTCAGGATTTCTTTTAGGGGTGATTAAAATGTTCTAAAAGTAGATAGCGCGATGTCTGCAGATCTGCTTCAATTTACTTAAAAACTACTTATTGTAAACTTTAAATGCATGAAATGTGTAATAATGTAATCTCAATAAGGGGAAGTAGTCACTCTCCAATTTGAAACAGACAAAAATCAAGATTCACAAAAGCTAACTTCAAGTCACTTTTTTTTTTTGGAGACAGAGTCTCACTCTGTCCCCCAGGCTGGAGTGCAGTGGCATGATCTCTGCTCACTGCAACCTCCACCTCCCGGGTTTAAGCGATTCTTGTGCCTCAGCCTCCTGGGTAGGTGGGATTATAGGCACGTGCCACCACGCCTGGCTAATTTTTCTATTTTCAGTATAGATGGGGTTTCACCATGTTGTTCAGGCTGGTCTCAAACTCCTGACCTTAAGTGATCCACCCTCCTCAGCCTCCCAAAGTGCTGGGATTACAGGCGTGAGTCACCGTCACCCAGCCAAAGTCACCTGTTTTTATAGTCGTTAGCCTAAATGCATATTTAAAATGCTTGACAAGTATAATAGAAAGTTCTTCGAAAGGTCAGCTCTTGCCTCCAACTCCCCTTCCCCTTTTCTAAACTGGCAACACACTAGTGTTCAGGGAAAACCAGAAAAATTGAGTCGTTTTTTAATGAGAAGTATTTGTCTGGGAAGATTTAGGAAACTCACTTTTAGTAGAAAATTAATCAGCAAAATCCTGTAAGCATTGTTGATGGGGTTTTCCTCTTCATCACACATGCCCACACAAACCTTGGGACCTGGCAACAACTAACAAGCCAGCCTGTTACACAGATAAACAAACATTCAAGGAAGGAAAACTAGCTGTTCCTCGGGGTGATAATCTAGAGATGGCTTCAAGACTTCTGGAGGCTCGCATATTTTTTTATCTTCAGCCTCCCAAGAAATAACTGAAGAGCATTTTACACGAAATCACCTAATTATGGTCTCCAGGCTCATTGCCTCTCGCAGGGCCTTGCTTCCTCAGACAGATGCTCAACAACAGGACCCAAGTAGAGTGTGGGAAGGACTGGCCAGATCCTGCAGAAGCCTCTGAGATAACCCCTTCCCCTTTAAGGAAACCTAGCCTCGGGCAGCCTGGAGCTGGTCCTCATTCCAGGCCCGAAGTCCCTCGCCTATCCCCTTCACGTAAGGAAGGCTGGCTGACTTTCATCAGCCATCAACAGTGAGCTCTTTACAATTTGGTCTACCTGTAAATGGCTTTCTATATACTAAGGGTAAAAGTCAGCAAATCCGTAAACAAATTCAGCCAAGATCATATATATTTACAAGTGCAAATTACAAGTACAAATTCCTGACTGCCTGACACAACCCCAGGACTATGGAAAGCTGGTACACAGGGCTATCTACACCTCCCTGGAATCTCCAACTGAGAGAAGGAACCAGAGGGGATACATGTGAGGATACACCCCCATCCACCCCAATGCTCGCCCTCTGCCATTCTCAAAATCCTGGTGACACTGTTCACTACGTCATTTGCTGTGTGCTACCTGCCAGGCATTATGTCAGTGGTTCTATATGCATTCTTCCATTCTAGTCTGGCAACAAATCTGAGTGTTACTCTTCTCAATCGACAGAAAACCACCACCTTAGTCTGTTCAAGCTGCCTTAACACTATAAACTGGTGGCTTATAAATAACAGAAATTTATCTCTCACAGTTCTGGAGGCTGGCAAGTCCAAGATCAAGGCCCCGGCAGGTTCAGTGTCGACAGTCACTTTCCAGTTGATAGATGGTGGCTTCTAACTGTGTTCTTACGTAGAAGGGGCCAATGAGCTCTCTTGGGCCTCTTAGGAGGGCACTAATCCCATTCGTGAGGGCTCTACTTTGATGACCTAATTGCCTCCCAAAAGGCCCCACTTCCCAATACCACCACTTTGAGGGTTAGGATTTCAACACATGAATTAAGGGGCACATAAACATTTGACCATAGTAAACACGTTCAGTGAAAATAAATAACTCATCCAAGGCTACACAGCCAGCACACATGGTAGAAATATGATGGGACACCACATCCTTGAAGCCAAATCACAGAAGACAGGAGGTGCCAATCCTGAGACTGTACTGTCCGCAGAAAGCTCACCTTCCAGGACAATGCTAGAAGTCCAGAGCTTTCCCTTGTGAAAAGAGAGGCTCCAGCCGGGCGTGGTGGCTTATGCCTGTAATCCCAGCACTCTGGGAGGCCGAGGTCGGCCGATCACTTGAGGTCAGGAGTTTTGAGACCAGCCTGGTCAACATGGTGAAACCCCGTCTCTACTAAAAATACAAAAAAAACTAGCTGGGCATGGTAACACGTGCCTGTAATCCCAGCTACTCGGGAGGCTAAGGCAGGATAATCACTTGAACCTGGGAGGTGGACGTTGCCGTGAGCTAGGATCGTGCCACTGCACTGCAGCCTGGGTGGCAGAGCAAAACTCCATCTCAAAACAAACAAAGAGGCCAGGCGCTGTGGTTCACGTCTGTAATCCCAGCACTTCGGGAGGCTGAGGCGAGCGGATCACAATGTCAGGAGATCGAGACCATCCTGGCTAACACAGTGAAACCCCATCTCTATGAAAAATACAAAAAAATTAGCCAGGTGTCATGGCGGGCGCCTGTAGTCCCAGCTGCTCGGGAGGCTGAGGCAGGAGAATAGCGTGAACCCGCAGGCGGAGCTTGCAATGAGCTGAGATCTCGCCACTACACTCCAGCCTGGGCGACAGAGCAAGAAACTGTCTCAAAAAAAAAAAAAAAAAAAAAAGTTAGAGAGGTTCCATCTATCCTTAAGACGGATCCCCCCAAAGCCATCCTGGATGACCTGTCTAGTGAGTTCCCACACATTTGAAGGAAACTTCCCCCAGAGCTAGGAAAGGTTTGGCTGGGAAAAGGTTGGCTCAGGAAGCTCTCAGCATACACACACTGTGTGTGCAAGCATCACTTTGCCATGTGACAGGGGGGCACAGTTCACACCAAACAACGCACACCAGTGGTACTGCGCCTCTAAGGACAGCCAAGTCCGGAGCTTACAGACAATCAAGGGTGGAAGCTGGGAAGCTGCCTTCAAAAGAAAAGGCAGTAGAACAGCTCTCAGAAAAGCTCTCTGCACCAAACCCCTGAAGCACTCACCTTCACTCAACAGCTTCAGCAGGAGTGCCCTGGGCATGTCAGCATTTTATTTAAGCCATCTCTTGTCCTTTGTCCCTGCCTGGCAACTGGCTGGAGGAGCCTAATTTCCCAGTGCTCCTTACTACTGTCCTGAAGCCTAGCTTTACAGCCGTATATCCACTTTTATCACTGGCCATTTAGTATGTGCAGTTACCTGATAAACTGATAGAAGCAGATAATCCTACAAAGGCAAGAATGGTCTAACGGATTTGAAGCCAGCCAGCTCTGGATCCTACCATACTCTGTACTTTTGGTATAATTCATATGAGTTCATCACTAAACAAAATGCCTGTAATATAGCTGGCTCCAGGGAGGATACAAATGATGACAAGTGTCCACCCTCTAGAGGTGGAGAGAAAAGATACATAAAACTAGTCCGGCGCGGTGGCTCAGGCCTGTAACCCCAGCACTTTGGGAGGCTGAGGTGGGCAGATCACCTGAAGTCAGGAGTTTTGAGACCAGCCTGGCCAACATGGTGAAACCCTTCCGAAAAATAAAAATACAAAAAAATTAGCTGGATGTGGTGGCAGGCACCTGTAATCCCAGCTACTCAGGAGCCTGAGGCAGGAGAATGGCTTGAACCTTGGAGGTAGATGTTGCAGTGAGCTGAGATTTTGCCACTGAACTCCAGGCTGGGCAATAGAGCAAGACTCCATCTCAAAAAAAAAAAAAAAAAAAAAAAAAAGCCAACAGTCAAGCAAAATGAGACCTAATATCATATGCAGGTTTCATGTTTCATATGCGTCTCTTCTGTACTTAACTAGACCGATTTGTTGGTTGTTGGAAACTTTCTGCATGCTGCTTCCTTTTCTGCCCCATCCCCAGAAAAAGAGAACATTTTCACATCAATAGGAGGCACTCAGTGATGCCGGGGGAACACAGAGATTCAACGCCATTGACAGTTGGGATCTCAAGTGCAACTCCAGCCAGTGATTCTTCAGAACATGTCACTTGCGACTTATATTTGAACATCAGACAACACAGGGAATAACAGAGGTGTGTGTACAACACTCTGAGGGCCGAGAGGACAAAGGGATCATACTGGCTGGCTAGGAAAGTTCCACAGAGAAGATGAAAACCAGTTCAGGCTGTCCACAGACTCTAGGAGCAGGAACACAATTTTCACACTGTGGTAAGAGATGCTCGAGGTTTACTTTCCCAGGAATATCTTCCGCATCAGCCTGACACAGTCCTGGTGCCCTAAATTTCAAGGTTTGAGTTAGTTCATTGATTTAGGTGCTAATTCAAAAAGTAGTTTTAAATATGTTTCTGCAGCAGGAAAAAAAATAGTTTAACCTTGTATTTTTCACGTAAGTGATGTATAGACCCATTTTAAAGAAAAAAAAAAAAAAAACTCACCAGATCCCCACCCTACATCCAGAGATCTCATTTGAGTAACATTTAAGAAAATAAAATGATTTTATTGTTCTTTCAGCTGTAAAGTATTGCTATGAAAGAAGTCTTCTTTGTAACTGTTTTTTAAGACAGGGTCTCTGTCACCTAGGCTGGAGTGCAATGGCACAATCATGGCTCACTGCAGCCTTGACCTCCCAGGCTCAAGCAATCCTCCCACCTCAGCCTCCCAAGTAGCTGGAACCACAGGTGCATGCCACCATGCCTGGCTAATTTTTAAATTTTTTGTAGAGACCGGGTCTCGTTATGCTGCCAGAGCTGGTCTCGAACTCCTGAGCTCAAGCGATGTGCCCACCTTGGCCTCTGGAAGTGCTGTGATTACAGCCATGAGCCACTGCACTCAGCCAGTAAAGTAAGATTACTGTAACAAACACAATTTTAAAAATCTTATGCATCTCTAAAGACTCAGAAACCCTTGTTTGAGAAACAGAACTTTAACCTGTTTAACAGTCTCTCTGGATTTAATATCCAGCCCTTGGCACAGGGCTTGGCACGTAGCAGCATTTCACTAAACTTTTTCTGAGCAGATGAATTCTATCTGGGGAAAGGAGCTGGGTAAAGTCCAGGGTTTAAAACACTGCTGAGGTGGGTGAGCCCAAGACCTAGGCACTAAACTGTGACCCTAGGTAGGTGGATATTTCACACACACACACACACACGGGAGTATCAAACAGGAATCTGATGAGACAATAAAGTCACTTAAGATGAGCTAACTCTGCCAGCAGTTACCTCCAAGAAACCAGCTGACGTAGACTCTCAAGTCTACCCCACCTCATGGGTCTATGCCTGGAGCAGTGCATTTATTTTTTACCTTTCTGTCACAGTACCTGGGAGGTGTCAGAGAGGGTCACGTGTAAGCATGGTCCAATGGAGAATACCAGGATCTGAAGTCTGCCGGCTCTGGATCCTGCTGTTCCCGAGTCTGTGTCCTTGTGCACGATTCTTAAATTCCAACCTGCAGCCTCCACATGAGCAAAGCGGAACAAATCGCTATTGCAGTGTGGCTGGGCGGGGGGGTTACAGCGAGAATGTATGGAAAAGCCCTGGCACATCGCTGGAGCTTAATAAAGCCAGTTACCCGACAGAGGCTGGAACATGGCACCTGTTACCCACAGCCATGAAGAGAGGACAGAGGCAGGGTGGGGAAAAGGCTTCGCTGCTCAGGGATCAACATATAACACCGTCTTTTGAAAGGGGTGGGAGCAGACAGAGTGAGGAAGGAAAAGGTAGAGGCGCCTTCGTGAGCGAGGTGTGTGTATTTTGTGGCTGAGTAAAAAAACAAAGAAGGGGATTTACAATATGTTCATGTAAGGCTCTGGGCAGAATTTAAAGTCACTCTATCGGCTCAGCCAAATGAGAAGATCCTCTTTCTGACAAATCCCAACAGAAGACATGTCAGTGAGCTAAAAGTATCTTGGTATCTTCTTCCATCTGGGCTGCTATCACAAAATATCATAGACTGGGTAGCTTATGAACAGTAGAAATGTATTTCTCACAGTTCTGGGGCCAGGAAGGCCAAGATCAAGGTACTGGCAGTACCTGGTGAGAGGCCATTCACAGATGGCGGTCTTCCGCCTGTGTCCTCTCATGGCAGAGGGGATAAGGAGTCTTTCTCAGGCCTCGTTCATAATGGCACTCATCCCATTCATGAGAGCTCTACCCCCCAACCTAAGTGCTTCCCAAAAGCCCCACCTCCTGATACCCTCTCAACCTTCAGGGTTAGGATTTCAACAAATGGATTTTAGGGAGACGGAAACATTCAGTCCATTGCACTTGGCAAAAGAAAGAAAGGGCGGCTGGGCGCAGTGGTGCACACCTGTAATCCTAGCACTTTGGGAGGCCGAGGAGGGCAGATTACAAGGTCAGGAGTTCGAGACCAGCCTGGCCAACATGGTGAAATCCCGTCTCTACTAAAAATACAAAAATTAGGTGGGCATGGTGGCAGGTGCCTGTAATCCCAGCTACTCAGGAGACTGAGTCAGGAGAATCACTTGAACCCGGGAGGCGGAGGTTGCAGTGAGCCGAAATCATGCTATTGTACTCCAGCCTCGGCGACTGGGTGAGACCCCATCGAAGAAAAAAGGAAAGAAGGAAAGAAGGAAGGAAAGAAAGAGAGAGAGAGAGAGAAAGAGAAAGAGAGAGAGGGAGGGAGGGAGGGAAGGAAGGAAGGAAGGAAGGAAGGGCGGGCAAGACTGGGACAAGATTGAGAAAATGAGGTAATGAACTCCAGAATAACTGTCTAGCACTTGAGCAACCCTTTGGTTCCCCTTCTGGGGCATTTCCCTCATGTAGCATTGGGCTGAGGGTATAGCTATACTTATGACATTATCTTTCAACTCTTCAGGTCACACCAGCTCACCCCAAACTTAATTTTAGACTATAGAAAAACCAGAATAAAATGAAGTCAGGACACACCCTAATTATAACCGTGTTATTATAAGTGTCCATGCAGACAGGGGTCTGGAAGCTTGGAAAAGCAAAATATACTTGGTATGTACTGAGTGGTGGGACTGAGAATTTTCCTTTTAAACATTTTTTTAAATAATTCTGATCTTATTAGTGCAATACATAAAAGCTGGGAAGGGAAAAAACATCAAGAACAGCCCTATCTCCTTGATGTCACTCATCCCACAGCAGGAAAATCTGGACTGAGACCACTGTTGAAATCCTACACCCCACCGTGCCAGGCTTCCAGTCCATTCAAGAGTAGGCCAGATGCAGCTACAGCTGTGGCCAGAGCTTAGGGGAATGAAAGGCTGAAGACTAAATTTACTTTAGTCAAAACTGCAGTGCAAATTCCACTCACACAGAGCACCCTTAAAACGCAACGTGCTGGCTGAGCGCGGTGGCTCACGCCTGTAACCCCATCGCTTTGGGAGCTGAGGTGAGTGGATCACTTGTGGTCAGGAGTTCAAGACCAGCCTGGCCAACATGGCGAAACCCTCTCTACTAAAAATACTGAAAAAAAAATAAATGGTGGCGCATGCCTGTAATCCCAGCTACTCGGGAGGGTGAAGCAGAATTGCTTGAACCTGGGAGGCAGAGGTTACAGTGAGCCAAGATTATACCATTGCACTCCAGCCTGGCAACAAGAGCAAAACTCCATCTCAAAATTAATCAATTAATTAATTAAGTGCTGATTATCAGACTAAACCCAGGAATTTCTGTACAACTTCATGTTAACAAATGCCTAAGCCAATTTTCTTCTACCTAGTCTGAAATTTTTAGTAACTGTAGCACACACACACATACACACACAATCCCTGCTGAGAAATTAAACAGTCCCCAGTATAAGAAAAATAGAATAAGAGCCTACACAAGGTGATTTATACTTTAAGAGAGACTTAGACATAGCTGATCACTACATTTATTCCACTGGAAAATCTCATTATACTTGTGGAAATTTATTAGCCACCTATTAAGTTTTCTGTCTGTTTTGAGACAAAGTCTCGCTGTGTCACCCAGGCTGGAGTGCAATGGTGATCTCAGCTCATTGTAACCTCCGCCTCCCAGGTTCATGTGATTCTCGGGCCTCAGCCCTCCTGAGTAGCTGGGACTACAAGTGTGCACCTCCACATGTGGCTAATTTTTGTTTTTTTGTAGAGACAGGGTTTCACTATGTTGCCCAGGCTGGTCTTGAACTCCTGGGGTCAAGCAATCCGCCCACTTTGGCCTCCCAAAGTGCTGAGATTACAGGCATGAGCCACTGCACCCAGCCAGGTTTTTGTGTTTTAATGCAAACCACGATCGATGGCGGGCTAAGCAGTAACGTGGGGACAGTATGGTCTCAAGGATTGCTGCTATCTATGGTCTTCACCAAGACGTGACTCTGCCAAAGCCTACACAAACAACCCTCACAAGGGTAAGGGTGAAAGGTCCTGGTCAGTGGATACAAGTTTAATAGTTTCAAGATTATCTAAAAAAAATTCTTTCTTGGAGAAATAAGCCAAGACAGGAAAAAGAAAAGCTTAGTTTTTATCTGCTTCCCTCTAGACAACCCCTCCCTTGCCCTCTCCATTGCTCCTCCCACACCACACTTTGTTCACACCGGTTTCAGCACCCACGCTGTAGCACTGCCTGGGTCTGCACACCTGTCTCCACTGTCAGGCTGTGAGCTCCTTAAGATACTAGGTCGAGCTGGGCACCATGGCACACACCTGTAATCCCAGCACTGGGAGGCTGAGGCAGGAGGACTGCTGGAGCCCAGAAGTTCAAAACCAGCCTTAGCAACATAGTGAGACCCCCCTTCTCTCTATAAAAAAAAATACAAAAAAATTAGCCAGGTGTGGTGGTGCACACCTGTAGACCTAGCTGCTCGGGAGAATGAGGTGGGAGGATCACTTGAGTCCAGGATGTCGAGGCTGCAGTGAGCTGTGGTCTAGGCCCACTACACCTATGTACCCCAAACTCAGGCATAGCCTGGCACACAGTAGATGCCCTACCTGCCCTATTGTTCTTGGATCATCTTGGTTTAAACTGGTTATCCCAGTCTAATTATCAGTGCTCTCTTTCACTCTCAGAAGTGCCCTGTGTGTACAATAAATCTTATAATCACCCTATCAGTAAACAGTAAATACATCTTGCTCTTGGTTTATAAGTCTTGTTTTTAAGATCATGTTCCTCCCGTGACCTGCTGTGGTTATTTGCTGGTCAGCAGAGCAACAGGTACATTAAGGAGATGGGTAGATAGACCCTGAGGAGAAGGTAATCCAGAAATTAGTTTTGTTAAGAGTTTGGGGCCAGGCACAGTGTTTCATGCCTATAATCCCAGCACTCTGGGAGGCTGAGGCGGGAGAAATGCTTGAGCCCTAGGAGTTCAAGGCCAGCCTGGGCAACATAACGCGAGACATCTCTACAAAAAATTAAAAAAAAATTAGCCAGGCAAGGTGGCGCACACCTGTGGTCACAGCTACTCAGGAGGCTGAGGCGGAAGGACTGTCAGAGCCTGGGAGGTTGAAGCTGCAGTGAGCTGTGATCGCACTACTATAGTCCAGTCTGGGCAACAAAGTGAGACCCTGTCTATATTAAAAAAAAAAAAAAAAAAAAAAAAAAAAGGCATGACCGGTAGGTAGGTAGCTTGGATTTGTCACAGCAGATTAGCAGATTTCCTAATTATCTCATTAACCCTTTGATAACAGTATCAGTCTTGCCTCTCCTTGGCTCCACTGAGTACACTGGCATGGTCTGGGCACAGGGAGAAGCTGGCAATGTCTAGAATGTATTGGGAGCAGTGGGGAAGGCTCTGCTGGGATTGACAGTGTTGGTGAGTGTTCACCATTCCAACCTGGACCTCCCTGCCTCAGTGGCTCAGTACCCTGCCTACAATGTCTCCACCTCTCCAGTGCCCTTAGAAATGGAAAAACTGGCCAGGCGCGGTGGCTCACGCCTGTCATCCCAGCACTCTCGGAGGCAGAGGAGGGCGGATCACCTGAGATCAGGAGTTCAAGACCAGCTTGACCAACATGGAAAAACCCCGTCTCTACTAAAAATACAAAATTAGCCAGGCGTGTTGGCGCATGCCTGTAATCCCAGCACTAAGGGAGGCTGAGGCAGGAGAATCACTTGAATCCAGGAGGCTGAGATGGCAGTGAGCCGAGATCGCACCATTGCACTCCAGCCTGGGCCACAGAGTGAGACTTTGTCTCAAAAGAAAAAATAACTGGAAAAACCCCTGAGCTTTGCTTATACTCCTCCAGGATGAGAGGGAGCAGCAAGAATGAGAGAAGGTGAGGATGGAGCTGGAGCCAATTAAGGCACTCAGCTCAGGGTTCTGGTTGATATGGTGCGGCAAGTGGCATGTTAATACGGTTGCCAGATGCACTGACAGCATCGGAATTATCCAAGTGGATGCCATTTGTCCTGGGGTCTGGCCATTTTACAGCGTATTAAGGATAGGAGACTAGGACCACAAGTCTCCACAGGTCCTTCTCTGCTTCTAATTGCCACAGACAGGGCCATGCAAAGGCGGCCAAGAGGGAGGGGAGTTACTGTTACTCCACCTGTCTGGCCTGTTTCCTCTGGTTCCAGAGAAACTCCTCCTTGGATTTAGGGGCCCACAGGGACTTCCCAACTCTCGCCGCTCATTAAGCCCATTTGATTTAAAAGGATAAGATTAAATACACAGCCCACAGACAAGATTCCAGATGTTAAGCCAGCCTTCCCTTTGTGGTTGGGGTCCCCTGCTAAGTAGTACTAGTAATTAACATCTAAAGCCGGGTTCTGAGGGGCTGGAAGGGGTGGGAATCAGGGAAGAAGGGGCCCTGGCTCTTGGCCCGGCTCGGCTGTTTTTATTAGTCCACGATCTGAGCCATTCATTTGGTTTCTTCATTTTTCCCTACCGGGAACTGACCCTCTACCAAACCTGTCCCTTGTGAGCAAGCTGTGAAAATCAAAGGGGGTTAACAGAGTTATTCTGCAAAAGCATTAAAAAGCCCCCACAGAACGGCGCTGTCCCATACCGTACACACTCGCCACATGCTGCTATTTAAACCTAATTAAAATGAAACATTCAATTCTTGGGTCATGTGCGTCACATTTCGCACGTGGCTAGCGGCTGCCGTATTGGCCACCTCACAGAAAGAACACTGCCATCACCAAGTTCTATTGGACAGCGCTGCTCCACAGCTTCTCTTGGATTTCTCTCCACAAAAAAATCACAGAAAAAACGACCCCAGCCTTGTCAATGCTCAGGAGGGCAATGCTTCTTATGTGTTTTTTGTTTGGGGGGGGGGTTGCTTTTGTTTTTGGAGGGGGACAGTGTCTCGCTCAGTCACTCAGGCTGGACTATAGTGACATGATCTGGGTTCGCTGCAACTTCTGCCTCCCGGGTTCAAGCGATTCTCCTGCGTCAATCTCCCGAGTAGCTGACATTACAAGGTGTGCACTACCACACCCGGCTAATTTTTGTATATTTAGTAGAGATGGGGTTTCACCATGTTGGCCAAGTTGGTCTCGAACTCCTGACCTCAAAAGATCTGCCCACCTCGGCCTCCCAAAGTGTTGGGATTACAAGCATGAGCCACTGCACCCGGCCCCTGTGCGTCTTAATGCCTCCAAGAACAGCAGTCCCTTACCCGGACACAGTAAGGCCACCACCAGGCCCTCTTCCAAATTCTAGAAGCAAAGTGGCACCATTTTTCTTCCCGACACTTAAACCAAGTGTTGGCGAGTAAAGGGCTTTTCCCCCATGGCTCCCACTGCCTTTATACCTCAGATGGCCCTTTCAGACCGAATCTGTTATTTACACAGTCCTACTTTTAAGAGAATGCATTTCAAACATTTCCTCAACAGGAGTGTAAGGTCTGTGCAAAGCCAGGGTCCAGGACAACCAATCACTTCCCCCCGCTGGCCTGACAGGCCTTTCTGAACAGCACCAGAAAATGGCCAACTTGAACTATTTAACAAAACAAAAGGACACAGTCCTCCCCCGGCCAAGTGTTAAAAGCATTCCAAAAGAAAAGGCCGAAACAGAAGCTCCTCCCCTCCAATCTGTTCCTCATCTGTCCAAGGATTTACTGGCTCTCGCACTAAATTAATCAATTGCCAAAAGAGAGCTAAAACCACAGCTCCAATGTAAATACTTCTTGGTAACGATCCCTCAGCGTGACACTTCAGATTTCAAGTGGCTGGGTGGCCTTCCAAACGCCTCATTAAATGGCAACTTTATAGCATTAAGAGGAAAAGGCTCTGGGATTTTCTGTACAAATGTATAAATCAATCTTTTCAAAGACAAACAATAGAACCCGAAAAATGTACGTGATAGGGGACGGGGCTCAAGGAGGAGTGTCGAGAAACTGAGGAAGGAGAAACTGACACTGACAGAGGTTGGTCTAAAGTTTTTCGTGGCTCCGGGCACGAGGGTATCTTGACTGGGAACATTTCCATTCCATCCAACATGCGTTTTTCCATTACCGAACGGGACCATTCTCCCGATGGTGAGATCCCATGCCCTGTATCATCCCAGACTGACTTCCTATCCCTCACAGCATTTATCATAAAGATTTCCAACTCACAGGCAGTTAAAATCCGTCAAGCTTACGAACTTCTCTCAGGGAATGATTTAGTGTTAAGAAAAACTACATCCTCAACAGTTGGTTATTGATTACCCTCTGTGTTTAAGACATAGTAAGGGTTAGAAAAGCACATTCTCCTCTCTCCCTCAAATCATTTCACATGCCTTGTAGAGTATAAACCACCTAATTAACAGCTAAGCCTACAAAGACACCACTGCCTCACAAATCGAGTATATAGCCCTGACCAATCCAATCCCCTTTTCTTTTTAGAAAAGCTTTCATGGGGCCAGGTACAGTGGCTCACACCTGTAATCCCAGCACTTTGGGAGCCCAAGGCAGGCAGATGACCTGAGGTCAAGGGTTTGAGACCAGCCTGGCCAATATGGTAAAACCCCATCTCTACTACAAATACAAAAATTAAGCCAAGCATGGTGGCGTGCCTGTAATCCCAGCTACTCAGGAGGCTGAGGCAGGAGAATTACTTGAACTCGGTAGGCAGAAGTTGCAGTGAGCTGAGATCACAGCACTGTACTCCGGCCTGGGCAACAGAGGGAGGGAAAGAAGGGAAGGAAGGAAGCAGAAGAGAGAAGTGAATAGGGAAAGAAGAGAAAAGGAAAAAGGAAGGAAGGAAAGAAGGGAGGAAAGAAAGAAGGGAGGACAGACGGCAGGCAGGTAGGCAGGCAGGCAAAGCTTCTATGGGCAATATCTGTGCCATTCAAATTCCACTGCTGTAAATGGCCCAAAACAGCTGCACCTCTGGAACCCAGGCTCGAAAAACAGGGTTGTATCCCTTTGATATGCCCAAATGCCCACTGTGTGTTGGAAGTTAACAATGCTGAACAACTCCCACTCCCTCCGACTCTTGCCACTCTTCAACGAAGCAGCCTTTCAAAGCTATGTGTGACTGTCCCTCCCATAAACCAATCCATTTTATTTTTCCTTTAGAAAAAGTCCCCCCCCCCCCCCCCACATAAAACTGCTGACTGAAAGCAAAGCGTAGGACAGTTTTGAGACACAGTGCATGCACAGGCAACCCTCAGCATTTGGGCATGTGTCATTCTTGACACTGTCCCCCCAACTGGCAGTTCTCAGTACAGCTATGCAAATTTTGTCAGATTCCTGTGGAAAAATCACCCCCATTGTTCCAACAGAACAACGGACAATTGATCATCAGGACAGTGAGAGGAGGGAAGCAGACTCTGCAGATCTCAGGAATGGCACTTCTCTGCTGTAAAAATGGTTCCTATTGGAAAAGCTGCCACCCTCCTAGCCCTCCTCCATCCTCAATACTGCTCTCTCCATCTCAGAAAGCAAAATGAAACAAAATCAAGCCTGTGGATGAAAGTGCACACCGCTCTCAGGCTCCGAATGTGGTCTCTCCACTGACACCCGAAGTCCTCCCAGAGAGGGTGTCCCAGGATGCCGACAGTGCTCCAGGCATTTCTGAAGCAAGAGTCACTTTCCTAACACACTTCCCACTCTGTCACTGCCTCTCCATTCACACTACATATCGATTTTGTGTGTGTGTAAAATCTGCTTTTCCCCTAGAGCCTACCAAGTGTGTACTTAAAAATATCCACTACATTGTAGAATTTTCAGAACTCATCGAAGTGGTCAATACACAGAAATCGACGGTAAGAATGAGCCCAGCCCATAGCAAACACCGAGGAAGCAAGCACACAAGGAATAGGCCAGTCCAAGTATGCACATGGCACAGCCTGGCACTGGTTCCTGCACCCAGGCGGCATTCAAGAGATAAGTACAGAGGCCGGGCATGGTGGATCATGCCTGCAATTCCAGCACTTCGGGAGGCTGAGGCGGGCGAATCACCTGAGGTCAGGACCAGCCTGGCCAATGTGGTGAAACCCCGTCTCTACCAAAAATACAAAAAATTAGCTGGGTGTGGTAGCGGGTGCCTGTAATCCCAGCTACTCAGGAGGCTGAGGCACAAGAATTGCTTGAACCCGGGAAGCAGAGGTTGCAGTGAGTCAAGATCATGC
The DNA here is from genome assembly GCF_037993035.2 of Macaca fascicularis. NCBI lineage: Eukaryota > Metazoa > Chordata > Mammalia > Primates > Cercopithecidae > Macaca > Macaca fascicularis. The sequence continues at coordinate 32,493,892 of NC_088380.1, read as the reverse complement.
CACTGCATTCCACCCTGGGCGACAAAGTAATACTCAGTCTCAAAAAAAAAAAAAAAAGAGAGAGACAGACAAATGCAGAATCTACCTGATGCAGAAGTGCCTCTGGGCTCTACCTGTAATAGTCATTGGGTCCTCCCATAAGACCTCAATTCCACCCTGGGCCATGGCTGAGGGCCCACGCATCTCAGCATCCTTCACAAAAGCAGTTTCTGTCAGGGAGTTTCCTGGTCCTTTGCCAAGCCACTGTTCTCAGAAGGGTGGAAGGGCAAAGGAATTTCTCCAGTGGGCAGAACCTCATCAGAGAGGAGAGAAGAAGGGAGTCTGGGCAGCAAGCTCAGCAAGCTGGGAGGAAGGAGGAGTGGCAGGGAAGGAAGGGGTCCAGGGGAGGCACATAAAACAACTTGGCACTAGAAAACTCAGCCAAAGCTTGGAGTCACTACCAGCCTGAGAGTTCACCCAATGCAGCAACATGCTTTAATGTATTGTTAATTGTGGAAGATATGCACTGATCTGTTTTTTCAGTGTGTTAATGAAACTATATAGATAATGGCTGGGCACAGTGGCTCATGCCTGTAACCCCAGCACTTTGGGAGGCCAACACGGGCGGATGACCTGAGGTCAGGAGTTACAGACCAGCCTGGCCAACATGGTAAAACCCCGTCTCTACTAAAATTACAAAATTAGCCGGGTGTGGTGGTGGGTGCCTGTAATCCCAGCTGCTTGGGAGTCTGAGGCAGGAGAATCACTTGAACCCAGGAGGTAGAGGCTGCAGTGAGTCACTGCACTCCAGCTTAGGAAAAAAGAGAAATTACAAAAAAAAAAAAAACCTCAAAAACAACATACAAAAAAAAAAAAAAAACAAAAACAAACTATACAGATAATGCTTAATCTCCTCCCTAATTCTACTCTCTTTTCCCAAGATAATTGCTGTTTTCTGGTTTTCATGTCAACCTTTTGGACACAGCATTGATCTACTGTTATATTCATATAGAAAAAAAAACATCACTTGACTTAATGGCCACATAGTGTACTTATGCTATACTGTGCTGCTCTTTCCTTAGTGATAATGTTTTATTACTTTTCTTTTTTTACACTTGTGGCTGATGAGGGAGAGACATTTTAGAGATCATTACATCTATATAAAAAAATGCACTTCCTTCTTTAAAATTGCCACATAGTGTTCTGTAATGTGGACTTACATATTTTATTCATTCATTCTTTTGATAAATGTTTAGTTTTCATTTGTCCCCATTTCAAACACTTCTGGAGTGAATATGTGTTCAGATGCAAGTATTTCTTTAGAACACAATTCTAGAAGTACAATTTCTGAGTCAAAGAATATGTACAATTTTAACAGATGACAAAACACCTTTGACATGTCTCACTCTCACTGACGGTATGCAAAGACCCAAACTCTACCCTGCTTGAGTCCATCATTCTTAAGTTTTTACCTAAGCCTAACCTTAATCCTAACATTGTCTAAACTGGATGGTAAAGATTTAAAAAAAAAAAAAAAATCCCACTGCTTTGATTGGCGTTTCTCTGATTACCTAACAGCTCAAGCATTTTTTTTTTTTTCTTTTTTGCCATTTACACTTTTTCTTCTGGAAGTTGCCATTTCATACACTCCACACATTTTTCTTCTGGGTATTTTACTCATTAATTTACACATTTTTACGTATTCACTTCATCATCTATTCTGTTTTGTACGTTTCTCTTTGTCTATCAGTTTTTTAAAATTTTACTTATGGCATCGTCCCACAAACAAAATGGTAGCTTCCTATTAACGATATAGTGGCAGGCCAGGGACAGTGGCTCACACCTATAATCCCAGCACTTTGGGAGGCTGAGGCGGGTGGATCATTTGAGGCCAAGAGTTTGAGACCAGCCTGTTCAACATGGCAAAACCCTCTCTCTACTAAAAATTAAAAAATTAGCCGGGAGTGGTGGTGGATGGCAAAACCCCATCTGTACTAAAAACACAAAAATTAGCCAGGAATGGTGGTGGGCACTTGTAGTCCCAGTTACTCGAGAGCCTGCGGCAGGACAATCACTTGAACCTGGGAGGCAGAGGTTGCAGTGAGCCGAGACCACACCATTGCACTCCGGCCTGGGTGACAGAGCGAGACTCCGCTTCAAAACAACAACAACAAAAACACAATACAGTGGCATCCAAATTGTTGTCAACAGTAGAATCCTTTCTGGAGTGCAGTGGAATCCCAAACAGCAGACAACAGCAGACCTGCCCTGGCTGAGGCTGAATGGGCATCCTAGGGTCTCACCAATTCTTCTATCTTGATTCCAGAGTGTTTCTCGGAGCCTCTAAGAGCAGAATTTGAAACCACAGATTCAGTCCAACTCCCTCATGTAACAAATGAAGAAATCTAGGATAAAAGCTACCAGAGGGATAAGCCTAAAGCCTAACAGAAACAAGATTGGCCAGACCTAAGGTCTCTGTTCTGTGTCTGAGAACCCAACCCAGGATGTATGTATGTATGTATGTATATATGTATGTACGCATGTATGCATGCAGTTATTTTTGAAACGGAGTGCTGCTCTGTCACCCAGGCTGGAGTGCAACGGAGCAATCTCAGCTCACTGCTACCTCAGCCTCCTGGGTTCAAGCGATTCTCCGGCCTCAGTCTCCTGAGCAGTTGGGATTACAGGCACCTGCTACCACACCCAGCTAATTTTTGTATTTTTAGTAGAGATGGGGTTTCACCATGTTGGCCATGCTGGACTCAAGCTCCTGACCTCAGGTGATCCGCCCTCCTTGGCCTCCCAAAGTGCTGTGATAACAGGCATGAGCCACCGTGCCCAGCCTTAACACAGGATTTGAATTATAGAGAATAGGGCCAGGTACTGCGGCTCACGCCTGTAATCTCAGCACTTTGGGAGGTGAGGCAGGCAGATCGGTTGAATGAAACCTCGCCTCTACTACAAATACAAAAATTAGCCCCACGTGGTGGCAGGCGCCCATAATCCCAGCTAGTCAGGAGGCTGAGGAATGAGAGGCAGAAGTTGCAATAAGCCGAGATTGCGCCACTGCACTCCAGCCTGGGCGACAGAGTGAGGATCTGTCTCAAAATAAATAAATAAATAAAAATAAAAAAATAAAAATTTATAGAGGGTAGATTTATTCCAATTTGATCTGAAAACTTAATTCAGCAACTTAGCATCTGATTCATGTACTTTTCGTTCAAAGAAAAAGTAGCATGCTGGCCAGGCACGGTAGCTCATGCCTGTAGTCCCAGCACCCTGGGAGGCCAAGGCAGGCAGATCACCTGAGGTCAGGAGTTCGAAAACAGCCTGGCCAACATGGTGAAACCCCATCTCTACTAAAAATACAAAAATTAAACCGGCCTGGTGGTGCACGCCTGTAATCCCAGCTACTCAGGAGACTGAGGCAGGAGAATCGCTTGAACCTAGGAGGCAGAGGCTAAAGTGAGCTGAGATTGTGCCACTGCACTCCAGCCTGGGCAACAGAGCAAGATTCTGTCTCAAAAAAAAAAAAAAAAAGAAAAGAAAAAAAAAGTAGCATGCTGATAAACTCATAATTTCACTCAAAACTCATTTTAATGAATATTTATCGTCACTAGTTATTAATGCATTAACTTCCTGTCTCTCCCCATCACAATATAAGCTCCCTGAGAGCAGAGAATTCTTATCTGTCCTTCTTTCTTATGCCCCCTGGACTTTTTTTGGGGGGGAGGGGGATGGAGTCTGGCTCTGTCACCCACCTGTAATCCCAGCACTCTGGGAGGCCAAGGTGGGTACATCACTTGAGGTCAGGAGTTCAAGACCAGCCTGGTCAACATGGAGAAACCCCGTCTCTACTAAAAAGTACCAAAGGAATTAGCTAGGCATGGTGGCTCATGCCTGAAGTCCCAGCTACTCGGGAGGCTGAGGCAGGAGAATAACTTAAACCTCGGAGGCGGAGGTTGCAGTGAGCTGAGATTGCACCACTTCACTCCAGCCTGGGTGACAGAGTGAGACGCCATCTCAAAAAAAAAAAATATATATATATATATCTATATAGATACAGATATATACATACACACACACACATACATACATACATGCCTGGGCATGTTGGCTCGCGCCTGTAATTCCAGCAGTCTGGGTGGCCGAGGTAGGTGGATCACCTAAGGTCAGGAGTTTGAGACCAGCCTGGCCAACATGGTGAAACCCCGTCTCTACTAAATACAATAAAATTAGCCAGGCATGGTAGCATGGGTCTGTAGTGCCAGCTACTTGGGAGGCTGGGGCAGGAGAATAGCTTGAATCCAAGAGGTAGAGGTTGCAGTGAGCTGAGATCGTACCATTGCACTCCAGCCTAGGCAACAAGAGAGAAACTCCATCTCAAAAAAAAAAAAAAAAAAAAATATATATATATATATACACACACACACACACACACACACATACATATAGAAATGGGATGAGACAAGTCAGTGTTATTAAAAATACATTCCTGGGAGACTATAATTTACAAAGCAAGTCAAATCCAATCATAATGGCAACTATTAGATGTAGGTCTTAGAACTCCTAGACCACAGAGAAAAAGATTTATGAAGAGCTTTCAGTTAAATGCCAACCTGCTGATCAGAGATCCCAGTTCTAAACTATAGCCAGAAAGCTTCCTTTCAGCTGGGCATGGTGGCGCATGCCCGTAATCCCAGCACTTTGGGAGGCCTAGGTGGGTGGATCATGAGGTCAGGAGTTCGAGACCAGCCTGGCCAATGTGGTAAAACCCCGTCTCTACTAAAAATACAAAAATTAGCCACGCATGGTGGCAGGTGCCTGTAATCCCAGCTACTTGGGAGGCTGAGGCTGGGGAATCGCTTGAACCTGGGAGGTGGAGGTTGCAGTGCACCAAGATTGTGCCATTGCACTCTAGCCTGGGTGACGAGAGCGAGACTTTGTCTCAAAAAAAAAAAAAAAAAAAAAAAAGCAAGCTACGTTTCTACTCTTGTGTGTGAGGTTATAAGAGCTCATGTTTACCCGACTTGGCTGCCAGGATATTTACAGCTTCCATTTGGCCCCCTCGAAATCAAAAAGAATGTGTTCCGGCCCAGGCCCACCACTCCAGGGAACAATAACTATTTCATACATTGGTATTTAGTTACAGAGCTATGAATGCCCAATAGCCAATCAAAATAGGGTTCCTGCAGATCAGATTTTGATCTCTGCAAATGAGGACAAAAGCTAAAGCCAACTCTGGACAAGCAAGAGAGAGAAAACATTCTGTTCATAGAATTTTGAACATCCTACTTTTCTCCATTCATAGAGAGGGCTATTGAAGCAGTGATGGAATGCCGTATACACAGCAGAATGTTGAGACAGGGGCAGTCCACGTGGCATGGAATCTTGCTGTGTTCTCAAAGATTTAAATAATAATTTAATCATCTGTGTCTTTAAATTAGCCAAATTTGAAAAATCTTAATGGATTTCCATATACAGCATAAACCAACATGTCCATCATTGCTCTGGTCTTTTTTTTTTTTTTTTGAGACGGAGTCTCGCTCTGTCGCCCAAGCTGGAGTGCAGTGGCCGGATCTCAGCTCACTGCAAGCTCCGCCTCCCGGGTTCACGCTATTCTCCTGCCTCAGCCTCCCGAGTAGCTGGGACTACAGGCGCCCGCCACCATGCCCGGCTAGTTTTTTGTATTTTTAGTAGAGACGGGGTTTCACCGTGTTAGCCAGGATGGTCTTGATCTCCTGACCTCGTGATCCGCCTGTCTCGGCCTCCCAAAGTGCTGGGATTACAGGCTTGAGCCACCGCGCCCGGCCTGCTCTGGTCTTTTAAAGGCAAGTATTGCTGAGAACACTGTAAGTAGTTTAGCAGAGCCAAAATCAGATCTAAGTGATTAAATCACAGATTAGTTTGGTCAGTGAAGGCACTTTTTTTTTCAATTACAGAAAGAAAACATTTTTTCCTTTATCTAACAAAGATCCTGAAGATAATGAGAAGAAAACATTTTAAAATCTGCCTTGAAAGGGAAAAAATTTTCTTCTAAGAAGAAAACATCTTAAAATCTGCCTTGGAAGGGAAAAAATTCTCCAATCCTTATACAGCTCTGAAGGCTGCTGCACAGGAAAGAAAAAGGAAGGACAAGGCAATTGAAATGTAAGCATGAAACACCTACCAGTGGACAAACTGAGTTTACCTCTTGCTGAAACCGATCTGACCATTCATAAGAATGCTAGATGCTCTGCAAATCCTGCTAAGAGGAGACTCAGGAAACAGCTATCAGAGTAACTTACAGTTATTCTCAATCTTAGCCTTTATTCTCTAAAAAAAACAGAGTGTGTGACAACTTGCTGGGGTTATACTGAGAGAAATGTCCATTCTTAACATCCATTTAAGCATTCTGCCACTGACAGGAATTAGAATACAAATGGGTGGCCGCCCCCAGTGAATGACCGTATCAATGTCCTGGTCCGACTGCTGATCCACCTACACTGTCGGACAGTGCCATGTCTATACAGCCAGTCAGTTAATGGAGGAAGGGTAGATAATAACAGATGTTTAAACGCTGGGTTAGCCATTTTCTAACAAATTGGAAAATGAGCCGAGGTCATGTGACCACCAAGAAAAGAGAATGTGAGCATGTACATGTCCATGCTCTTCTTCAAGTATCCTTCATTCGTGGTCCCTCTAAGCGACAGGCCCAGACACTTCACAGCAAGCTATGCCATTCATGGTCTTGGGACTGTCTATGTTCTTCTGAAGTTCAGAAAAAGAGAATAGTGCTTTTAAAGACACATTCTAGTAAAACAGGCTGGTTGATGGGAGCACTGGGAAGGGATGGATCCAGTTGTTTGGGACCAAGAAGAAAGCCCCTGGGGAAGGCACGGAGCAGAGGGCATCTCCAGTGGATGAAGTGGCCCAGGACAGTGCTCCCAGGCTTGCTCTGCCGTCTGTCACACATTTCAGTTACCACCAACCACAAGCAGTCTGAGCATGTGAGGTGCTAGGGTGCTTGTTGAGCTTATCAATTAGAGTCATGGTATTTTTCTCCTTGTCTCAAAAAATCAAATGCAAACCACTTCAGATCTCTGCACTCTGATTTATCCACTAAAATACTAGTACTAGAGCTAATTAATATAGAGTTGTAAGATATTTTCATAAACAAAAATAGTCCAGGCATGGTGGCTCACACCTGTATCCCAGCACTTTGGGAGGCCGAAGTGGCTGGATCACCTCAAGTCAGGAGTTCGAGACTAGCCTGGCCAATATGGTGAAACCCCATCTCTACTAAACATACAAAATTAGCTGGGTGCGATGGTGTGCACCTCTAATCCCAGCTACTTGGGAGGGTGAGGCAGAATCACTTGAACCCGGGAGGCAGAGGTTGCAGTGAGCCAAGATTGTGCCACTGCATTCCAGCCTGGACAACAAGAGCAAAATTCCATCTCAAAATAAATAAATAAATAAATACGTAAATACATAAATACATAAATAAACCTTTCAGCAAAGTTTCTCAAGCAAATTTCTGTGAAGCAATTTTCCTTTTGACCTGCATTAGGGATACCAGGCGCGACCTTACCGGAAGTGACATGAGGACAATGAACAAAGCACAGCATTTTAAAGCAAATTATGAAAGAGAAAAGATTGACCTTCTGGGCCGGGCATGGTGGCTCATGCCTGTAATCCTAGAACTTTGAGAGGCCGAGGGAGGCAGATAACTTAAGCTCAGGAGTTCAAGTCCAGCCTGGGCAACGTAGCGAGTTCCCATCTCTACCAAAAATCAAAAAAAATAAAATATGAGCTCGCCATGGTGGTATGTGCCTGTGGTCCCAGCTGCTTGGGAGGCTGAAGTGGGAGAATTGCTTGAGCCCGGTAGACCAAGGTTGCAGTAAGCCAAGATTGCATCACTGCACTCCAGCCTGGGTGACAGAGTGAGAACCCATCTCAAAAAAAAAAAAAAAAAAATCGACTTTCTGATAAAGCACTAATGAATCTAAACTGTAAACTGTTAATAATCCTATGCTACTCATAAGAGAAGTTTTAACACAGCTGAAATTTTAAAATGCAGTAATGCTATCCTAGAGTAACAATCATCATTCACCAGAAGTTTAAACTAGGCCGGACACATGGAATAACTCATTGAATCCTCACAACTTCCCATGAGTAGATATTACTAATATCCCCATTTTATAGAGAAATCTGAGGCACAGATAGTTTCCAAAGCCATGCAAATGTGAAAATGCTGGAACCTGGGCAGTCTCAGAACCCAGTGGTCTGACAAGCTGCACAGACACTGAAACTTTTTAAGAAGTGAATTTGAGGCCATACCTGGTCACCACCCGGAACTGGGGCTCCATTGCTTTCATCTTTATGTGCCTTGGCACATAGCTCGACTCCAGAGTCAATGCCCTGTGTTACGTTATGCTCAGGGGAATTTGGGTAATTGTGGATGACAGTGTAGTTACAGAGTTTATAATTCAAAATAGTACTGAAGACCTGCAGATGGTGGATTACATTTAATTATTAAGACCAACCTCCAAACAATTAGAATAGGAGGATGCTGCAAGATTGCTGGAAACAAAAATCCAAATTCAGGCCAGGTATGGTGGCTCACGCCTGTAATCCCAGCACTTTGGGAGGCCGAGGCAGGTGGATGACTTGAGGTCAGGAGTTCGAGACCAGCCTGACTAACAAAGACACAAAAATTAGCCAGGCATGATGGCACATGCCTGTAATACCAGGTACTTGAGAGGCTGACGCAGGAGAGTCACTTGAACCCAGGAGGCAGAGGTTGCAATGAGTTGAAATCACGCCACTGCACTCCAACCTGGGCAACAGAGTGAGACTGTTGCCAGAAAAAAAAAAAAAAAAAAAAAATTCAAATTCAAATTCAAAGATCAATAGCATTCCTTTACACTAGCAATAACCAAATAGAGAATGCAATACTAAGAAAAACACTGGCTGGTATAGTAACCAAAACTAGAAAGTACATAGGCACAAGTCTTAAGAGAAACTTTAGTAAGAAATCATAAAACTTTATTAAAGGATACAAAAGAAGATTTGGATTAATGAGGTGATAAACCTTATTTATGGAGAGAAGACAATGTTTTAAGGATGTCAATATTTCCCAATTAGTAACTTCAGTGAAATTCCAATAAGTTTCTCAACAAAAATTTTTAGGAAACTTGAAAAATATTTTAATGTTTACATGGGAGGAACTGAGAATAAGACAACTGTGAAAAAGGAGTATGAAAAGGATGGACTCATTCTATCAAATATTAAAACACATCAGATAACTATAGTAATTAACATAACATTGATGCAGGAATAGACAGATTATCAGAAGGAAATAACCGTAACACTGACCTATATATTTTTAGGGACTATGTATGTGAGGCAAGACCATGTTAATCACTGCACTGGATTTTTAATCCATTTGGGGTGTGTGCGTGTGTGTGTGTGTGTATATATAATCCCAAATGGATTATATATTTAAATATATGTTAAATTTACATATTTATAAATATATTTTAAATACATATTAAATGTATACATAAACATATATTTAAAATGTATGTGTGTGTGTGTGTGTGTATTTTTTGAACAGGGTCTCACTCTGTCACCTAGGCTGGAGTGCAGTGGCCTGATCTCGGCTCACTGCAACCTCCGCCTCCCAGGTTCAAGTGATTCTCCCACCTCAGCCTCCTGAGTAGCCAGGATTATAGGCATAAGCAACTACGCCCAGCTAATTTTTTTGTATTTTTAGTAGAGACAGAGTTTCACCATGTTGGCCAGGCTGGTCTCGAAATCCTGGCCTCAAGTGATCAGTCCGCCTTGGCCTCCCAAAGTGCTGGGATTACAGGCATGAGCCACCATGCCCGGCCTTGAAATATATTTTTAATTCATCTTAAATTTGCTTTTCCCTTCAGAGGGTAGATCTAATTATATATTTTCCACATGAAAGCCAAAAAAGCCTTAAATATGAAAAATTACTGGAAGAAAGATATAGAGGATACAGAGAATTTTCTTTTTTTTTTTTTTTTTGAGAGGGAGTCTCGCGCTATCGCCCAGGCTGGAGTGCAGTGGCCGGATCTCAGCTCACTGCAAGCTCCGCCTCCCGGGTTCACGCCATTCTCCTGCCTCAGCCTCCCGAGTAGCTGGGACTACAGGCGCCCGCCACCTCGCCCGGCTATTTTTTTGTATTTTTTTAGTAGAGACGGGGTTTCACTGTGTTAGCCAGGATGGTCTCGATCTCCTGACTTCGTGATCCGCCCGTCTCGGCCTCCCAAAGTGCTGGGATTACAGGCTTGAGCCACCGTGCCCGGCCGAGAATTTTCTTAAAACAAAACAGAAAAGGCAGTTAAAATCAATGACTCCATGGACATGGCCAGATCTCAAAAGGAAAAAACGAGGAGTATAAAAAGCAAGATATAATATATAATACTATTTATGTCAACTAAAATACACATAAAAATGCATATGCTTATCTATAAACAGTACGTAGTATTTAAACATCAAAACCTAGACTGGAAGGATATGCACTAAACTGGAATGGAATGGAGTTGGGGTTTCTCAGGATCAAAGGGGACTTTCATTATAATTTTTTTTGTTGTTGTTTAAACAAAGACTAAAAGCAAATATAGCAAAACATGAATGGCCATTAAATCTGAGTGGCAGACATACAGATGCTTGCTACATTATGTTTTGCATTTTTTTTTTTTTTTTTGATAGAGTCTTACTCTGCTGCCCAGGCTAGATGGAGTGTACTGGCGTGATCTCAGCTCACTGCAACCTCTGCCTCCTGGGTTCAAGCAATTCTGCTGCCTCAGCCTTCCAAGTAGCTGGGACTACAGGCATGCGCCACCACACCCGGCTAATTTTTGGATTTTTAGTAGAGATGGGGTTTCACTATGATGGCCAGGCTGGTCTTGAACTCCCAACCTCAGGTGATCCACCCGCCTCAGCCTCCCAAAATGCTGGGATTACAGGTGTGAGCCACAGCACCCAGCCGCATTTTCTCTATCTTTTAAGTTTTGAAAAGAATTCTAAAAATGCAAATGTTAAATCTAGGGTTTCTTCATCAACTTCCTTATCAATTCAGTATTTTCTTGATTATTTATAATCCCATTGTTGCTTCAAAACATGTAACTTTAACAGGGCAGACTAATAAGTGGTTACTGATCTAACCTGTGATGACTGATTTTTATGTGCCAATGTGGCTAGGCTACAGTGCCCAGTTGTTTGGTCAAGCAGCAATCTAGATGTCGCTGTGAAAGTATTTTTTTTAGCAGTGATTAATATTTAAACCAGTAAACTCTGAGTTCATAATGTGAGTGGGCTTCATCCAATTAGTTGAAGACCTTAACAGAAAAGATTGAGGTTTCTTGAAAGAGACGGAATTGCCCCTTCAAGACTAGCATGTAGAAACCCCGCCTGAGTATCTGGCCTGCCTGGCTTGCACCCAATTAAGACTTAAGACTGCACCCAGGCACGGTGGTTCACACCTGTCAATCCCACCATTCTGGGAAGCCGAGGTGGGCGGATCACCTGAGGTTGGGAGTTCAACCAGTCTGACCAACACGGAGAAACCCATCTCTACTAAAAATACAAAATTAGCTGGGCGTGACAGTACATGCCTGTAATCCCAGCTACTCAGGAGGCTGAGGCAGGAGAATCGCTTGAACCTGGTAGGTGGAGGTTGCGGTGAGCCGAGGTCACACCATTGCATTCATGACTCACTGCAGCCTTCACCTCCTGGGTAATCCTCCTACCACAGCCTCCTGAGTAGCTGGGAATACAGGCACATGCTACCATGCCCAGCGAATTTTTAAATTTTTTTGTAGAGATGGGGTCTCATTACGTTGCCCAGGCAGGTCTCAAACTCCTGGCTCAAGCAATTCTCCTGCCTCAGTCTCCCAAAGTGCTAGGATATGTGAGCAAATTTCTTAAATCTCAACTGTTCTCAAGATCTCTCTATATACATACGTATATATAGGTATACATATATATATGTATGTACACACATACATACATACAGTCATGCATTGCTTAATGATAGGGATATGTTCTGAGAAATGTGTCGTTAGGTAACTGTCATTGTGTAAAAATCATGCAGTGTACTTACACAAAACTAGATGGGAATATATATATTATTTATATATTTTTTTCACATGGAAAACCAAATGTTTCAGCACCATTACTATCAATCATTTCCCCTACTAGTCCTGCAACGCCAATATCAAGTGCCATTAGCAGGTTTTTTTGTATATGTTCCATTATAATCATATGGGCCCATCATCATATATGCAATCTGTCAGCGACTGAAATGTCATTATTCAGTGCAAGACTGTACACACACTCATACACACACGTATGCAGATATATGTATGTATGTGTGTGCATATATATCCTCTCAGTTCTGTTTCTCTGTAGAACCCTAATATGCCAATGTTTCAAGTTTGGGGGCAGCCATGGTTTCTCAACAACTAAATGGCTACAATAAATACAATGTTTGTAACACTGAAAAGGGCAGAAAAGCCTGCCTTGGGGAGGAAGGAGCAATGACTGGCCAGTTAACATAGATACAGTGCGTCTAAACATCAGCCAGGAGGCCTCTTACTGGATGTGTGTTTCCTAGTGGCAATCTCTCTGTCTGGCTGGGACTACTTATCGGCAAGATGCTTTCTAGGGGACACATGTCCACATTCCCATGGAGGGGGATAAAGAAGAGCTAGACAAGTGACCTGTGTCCTTCCCGTACCCATGATTTTTCCCCAGGGAAATTCTCCGTGTTTGCTTTACCAAAACCTCAAGTTGACCGGCCCTGAGATGAAGCACTCTCTAGACTGCCCTACTACCTTCTATGGCTAGGTTCCCTGCTTTGCCCACAAGTTGTCAACAGCCCCAGGTGGGCACGTTTTACACACACACACACACACACACACACACACACACACACACCACTCACCTTAATCTGCTCCACACAACTCCAAATACCACACATGCCCTGATATGAAGTGACTCCCAAAGATAAGTTGGTACCCTTTTCCTAGTGTAGATCCCTTGATTTCAAAGAAAATATATTGGAGTCATTTCAATATTCTACTTTTTTAGCCGGGCATGGTGGCTCACGCCTGTAATCCCAACACTTTGGGAGGCCGAGGAGGGCTGATGACTTGAACCCAGGAGGTTGAGGCTGCCATGAGCTGTATTTGCACCACTGCACTCCAGCCTGGGTGACAGAGCAAGACTCTTATCTCCCCCCCGCAAAAAAAACACTGTATTTATGTTCATTTTATTTTGGTTTGACTGTTGCAAATCAAGAAAGCTCAAGTATGGGCCGAGCACAGTGACTCACACCTGTACTTTGGGAGGCTGAGGCAGATGGATCACTTGAGGTCAGGAGTTCGAGACCAACCTGGCCAACATGGCGAAACCCAGTCTCTACTAAAAAATACAAAAATTAGCCAGGCGTGGTGGCACATGCCTGTAATCCCAGCTACTCAGGAGGCTGAGGCAGGAGAATCGCTTAACGCAAGAGGTGGAGATCATGAGCCGAGATCATGTCACCGCACTCCAGCCTGGGTGACAGAGCAAGACTGTCTCAAGAACAAAAAAAGAAAGCTCAAGCAAGAAACAAGAATGAAGGTATGGAAGCAATGATTCAAGATGACAATACATATTATTAAAATACTTCTTGACATGCACTTTCTATATAATTGCGATGAATTAAAGATTTCTCCATTAGATCATACAACTATTCCAAATACAGGTGATCCTCTACTATCCCAATTAGATGACAGCTGAAAATGTTTTGGGGGCAATTTGATTAAATGTAAGTGAATCTATATTATTAGATGCAAATATCCCATTTACAATATTAAAATGATACACTTAAGATATCTTAAGGTGTTAATAGAATAATGCATATACACGTGTATATTATATACGTGAATATGTAAACATTATATAAATTAATGCTAACTTAGAAAGATTTCTGCTTTCTTCCCAACTCTCACTCTCACACTTTAGGAAAACATTTATTTAAAGTCTACAGTGGCACTGGCATTTTTACACCACTTCCTGTGATTACAGCTACATTTTGAGTTTTCCAGAACATATCTTCTTCACTTTGATCTAAGTTATTTGAGTAAGGTTCTTAACTTGTTCCTTTTTTTTTTTTTTTTTTTTTTTTTGAGACAGTCTCGCTCTGTCGCACAGGCTAGAGTGCAGTGGTATGATTTCTACTCACTGCAACCTCCACCCTCCTGGGTTCAAGCAACTCTCCTGCCTCAGCCTCCTGAGTAGCTGGGATTACAGGTGCCCACCACCATGCCCAGCTAATTTTTTGTATTTTTAGCAGAAACGGGGTTTCACCATGTTGACCAGTCTGGTCTTGAACTCCTCACCTCAGGTGATCCACCCGCCTCGCCCTCCCAAAGTGCTGGGATTATAGGCGTGAGCAACTGTGCCTGGCCAACTTGTTCCATTTTTAAACGATCTTTAAAAAAGCCTTGTTTACAAAGAAACTTGACACTTGTTATGAGGTCAGATGCTCTGGAATATTACTAGATGTTTTAAACCACCCTCCTCCTTTTTAAAAACATGATTTCCTTAGCTGACCTCTAAAGCATCCAAAAACAGCACTGAGTAAGGTCATTTCAAGGTAATGTGTGTTCTCTAAATAATACTTTGTTCAAAATAAAATAATTGCAAGACCCTCCCACGGTGTGAGAGAATTTAGACAGACTTAAATATATAAGGCCACTCTCTCATTTCTGGTAACTTTTTGTGGGGGCTGGGTGGACTCTCCACCTTATATTTGGGCATATGTGGTAAGCTGTATAACTTATTTTCCGTATTTTCTCTCAAATGCCCTTTTCCCTCAGCAGGTGGCTAGGACAATATGGTACTAAGTCTTAAGTAGAATTCCCCAAGCTAGAGTTGGGGGACTCCAGAGGAATCCAAAATGTTGAGACCCAAGGACACAGAAACAGGTGCCTCTCCCACAGGACAGTATGGCTAACATGAGGTCAGCTGGCAGGGTGAATGGCTGTCTTCCCTTTCTCTTCTTTTTTTAAAAAATAATTTGCACACTTGTGGTATGATGCCTTTAAGGGTGGTGGGAGAGTATCATCGGGGAGGCTCCTGGGCAGCTGTGAGGGCACGAATCCTCCCAGACACCATCACCACCTTCTGCAGGGGGTCAGACCCACCCTTCTCTCTGCCCTCAGATGCCCGAGCCAACAGCAGGAATTAAGACTCTGAGCTCGGCTGCAGCACTGCTAGAAGGCACTGCCGATAGCAACAAGAGCCAGAGAGGGCTGTAAGAGACAGAGAATTTTCTGGAACATCCTGAAGAAAGGCGTAATACCTCGGGATCTTCAAGGGAGTCCCCGTCATTACCTATTTCAGTGACTGAAGTGGGAAGGACAATGGACAATATTCCAAGCTATAAAAGATGCTCATTGCAGCCAATACATTTCTTTTTTCTCTTTTGAGACGGAGTCTCGCTCCGTCGCCCAGGTTGGAGTGCAGCGGTGCGATCTCAGCTCACTGCAACCTCCGCCTCCCAGGTTCACGCCATTCTCCTGCCTCAGCCTCCTGAGTAGCTGGGACTACAGGCGCTCGCCACCACGCCCGGCTAATTTTTGTATGCAGTCAATACATTTCTGTTCCAAGGGGTGGGGGAGGCAGAAAAAAAGAGATGGACAGTGCTGATGAATATACGTCACAGGGACAATGAGTCAGGAAGGAGAGGAAGCCCAAGCGGTGAGGACTGAGGAGGGTGGCTGGAATTAACTACAGAGAGCACAGGTTACTCCTGCACAACTGACCAAGTCCAGCCTCTCACCAGTATACGTGAATGGATTTGTCCTGAAGGAAGATACAGACAGAGCATGTCTGGAACTTTGATAGTTACAACATGAAAGATGGGGATTTGCCTCTTTCTCTTTGGGATTTTCTCCATTAAGAAAACTGACCTTTGGCTAGGCACGGTAGCTCATGTCTGTAATCCCAGAACTTTGGGAGGCTGAAGCAGGCAGATCATTTGAGGCCAGGAGTTCAAGACCAGCCTGTCCAACATGGCAAAATCCCATCTCTGCTAAAAATAAAAAAGTTAGCTAGGAGTGGTGGTACACACCTGTAATTCCAGCTACTCTGGAGCCTGAGGCAGGAGAATCTGCTTGAACCCGGGAGGCGGTGGTTCCAGTGAGCTGACATTGTGCCACTGCACTCCAGCCTGGGGGACAGAGCAAGACTCTGTCTCAAAAACAAACAAAAAAAAACTCACCTTTAACACAAGCCTCATTTTATGAATGAGCAAAATAATTCAAGGATGTTAACAATTGGCTCCAAAGTGACAAAACCCATTAGAAAAAGCAGCAGCAGCAGACCCAGCACGAGGGGCTCAGGAGTTGTTTTATTAAGGGCATCCATAGTCGGCATAGTAATGAATGCTCTGCGCCGTCCCTCACTCACTCCATCCTCACCACAAACTTATGAGGGAGTGACAAACTTTATCCCCACTTTACAGTTGAGAAAACCAAGGCAGGGATGCTAACTAGCTTTTCCCAAACTGACATGGGACAGCTGCATTTATTTATTGATTATTTATTTATTTATTTATTTAGAGACAGTCTCGCTCTGTCACCCAGGCTAGAGTGCAGGTGGTGCAATCTTGGCTCACTGCAACCTCTACCCCTCAGGCCCAAGTGATTCTCCTGCCTCAGCCTCCTGAGTAGCTGAGAATACAGGCACCTGCCACCAGACCCAGCTAATTTTTGTAGTTTTAATAGAGACAGGGGTTCACCATGTTGGCCAGGCTTGTCTTGAACTGCTGACCTCATGATCCACCCACCTCAGCCTCTCAAAGTGCTGGGATTACAGGTGTGAGCCACCGCACCTGGCCAACAGCTGCATTTAGAACAATATTCCTTCACTGAGATGGTTTGTGTGTGGGGCTCAGACAGAGGTGACTTTGTGACACACCACCTTACATTACCTGTGCAACACAGGGTATGTCAAGGCCCTTCTGAGCCTCAGGTCCAGATCTACAAAATAGCCCTCTGCTATCTAGGTGCGAGATCCCCCAGTTAAAACTCCCAGCACAAATCCTGACAAATAGCGGGCACTCAGTAAAGGTTACCAGCTCCCCCTGCCCTGCCCCGCCCCACCCCTGCTACCCTCCTTTCCCTAATCTTCCCAAACCTATGTCTCATAGGTATGGGTAGGGATTTATCAGGACTCTGGCTGACACACATATGTAGAAGAACGTAACACGTGGAGGGCGGAACACTCTATAACTGGGATTCACCTCATCACATGCAGACCTAGGCTTGCTCGGGCAGTCTAATTGGCTTTGTATCTCTTCATTAAGGAAAGGCTTTTTCTTGTCCATCTGAATCCAACTTGAAGCTGTAAATTTAGTGGAGTCAAAAGTTTTTCATTTTGTAGGGGACACCTGATACCCTGGTCATTGAAATAAATACAGACCCATGAAGGGCCAAACCAGAAGCAGCACTGATCCCCATGCGGCAGCAAAGGCCTCCCAGAGAAAGGCTCTGCCAGCAGCCCTCACCTGGCCTGAAGGAAACCACTTCTTCTGCAGATGAGGGCTGAGGCTCTGGCTCCAAAAACCACATAACTTATAACTAACTCACCCAACCCAATCCTAGCACCTCATACACCCACATAAAATGCTGCTCTGAAGTTTAGAGGAGGAGAGACGCTCCAAAGCAGCGGTGGGCTCGTCTGGATAGCCCCCAGCTGTATACATTGGGGCTGTGTTGAAGTCTAGGTTGGAATCTGCTGTCTGCATCCCATTAGGTTTTTTTATGAGCTCAGAGCATGACTATCTGGTTTGCATTTGCAGCCAGAGGGAAGCAATAAAGAACAGCAGAGAAGCTTTTTAAAGGATACCTGGTGGAGGTTAGCTGCACCAGAAAGCACCCAGGAAATGACCAGGTGGTGTAATCAGAGCAAAACAAGGAAAGAACTCCAGGCAGAGTGAAGGCATGGAGGTCTGGTACCATCCATGGCATTTACTGTGCTCCAGACAAAGCCCTGAACCTCTTGAGCTGAACTTCACCTTCAAAGGATGAAGCTGGATTAGACATGATCCGAGATCCCTTCTAGCTAGAAAGTTCTATTATTTCAGTCCCTTAAGGAACCCCTGACTCTGAAAAACATGACAGCTAATTGCTAGCAGTGTGTTGCCTGTAACTGGCACTCAGTAATTGCTTACTGCATGAATGAACCGACACCGATAAGGACGCAAATGAAAGTTATGAAAATTTGCTAATAGTCACAGATACGATACCTGCATACGGACTAGAATGCATACGGACTAGAATCCAAAATGCTGGGTCCCAAGGACACAGAAACAGGTGCCTCTCCCACAGGACAGCATGGCCAACATCTGGTCAGCTGGCAGGGTCAGTGGCTTTCTGTCTTCCCTTTCTCTTCTTTTTTAAAAAAAAATAATTTGCACACTTGTGGTATGATGCCTTTAAGGGTGGTGGGAGAGTATCATCGGGGAGGCTCCTGGGCAGCTGTGAGGGCACGAATCCTCCCAGACGCCATCACCACCTTCTGCAGGGGGTCAGACCCACCCTTCTCTCTGCCCTCAGATGCCCGAGCCGACAGCAGGAATTAAGACTCTGAGCTCAGCTGCAGCACTGCTAGAAGGCACTGCCGATAGCACTAACACTAAACACACACATGCACTTCAATATGTATGTTATTATTCTACTTCAAGAGCTGCCATCCTGAGGCTGGGTGCAGTGGCTCACGCCTGTAATCCCAACAATTTCAGAGGCCGAGGCAGCCCGATTGCTTGAGTTCAGGAGTTGGAGACCAACCTGGACAACATGGCAAAACTCCATCTTCACAAAAAAGACCAAAATTGGCCAGGTGTGATGGCGCCCACCTGCAGTCCCAGCTTGTGAGGCTGAGGTGGGAGAACTGCTTGAGCCAGAGAGGCATAGGTCGCAGTGAGCTGTGATTGCACCACTATACTCCAGCCTTGGCAACAGTGAGACCCTATCTCAAAAAAACCAAAACAAAAACAAGAGTTGCCATCCTGGTAAACCCAGGGGATTTAAAAAAAAAAAAAAAAAAAAAGGCTGAGGCAGGAGAATGGCGAACCCGGGAGGCGGAGCTTGCAGTGAGCCAAGACTGTGCCACTGCACTCCAGCCTAGGCGACAGAGCAAGACTCCGTCTCAAAAAAAAAAAAAAAAAAAAAAAAGGTTGCCACTAGACACAGGTGGCTCACACCTGTAATCCCTGCACTTTGGAAACCTGAAGCAGGATTGTTTGAGCCCAGGAGTTCACAACCAGCCTGGGCAACACAGGGAGACTCCATCTCTACAAAAAAATAAAAATGAGCTGAGGTGGTACACACCTGTGGTCCCAACTACTTGGGAGGTTCAGGTGGCAGGATCACTTGGGTCTGAGAGGTCAAGGCTGCAGTGAGCTGTGATAGCGCCACTGCACACCAGCCTGGGAGAAAGAGCAAGAACTTATCTCAAGAAAAGTCAAAAACAAAACAAAAACAACAAAAAAGAGTTACCAATTCTTGTAACCTCTATGTCAAACAGTGTAACACACTGTAGGGAGAAGGCTGAATCATCTTCCTCCTCCCGCAGGACTCATAATCTATTGGAAAGGACAGAATAGACACAAGATGACAAATCTCAGCCTGGCGCGGTGGCTCACACTTGTAATCCCAACACTTTGGGAGGCTGAGGCAGGTGGATCACGAGGTCAGGAGATTGAGACCATCCTGGCTAACACGGTGAAACCCCGTCTCTACTAAAAATACAAAAATTAGCCAGATGTGGTGGGCGCCTGTAGTCCCAGCTACTCGGGAGGCTGAGGCAGGAGAATGGCGTGAACCCGGGAGGTGGAGCTTGCAGTGAGCCGAGATTGCGCCACTGCACTCCAGCCTGGGCGACAGAGCAAGACTCCGTCTCAAAAAAACAAAAAGACAAATCTCACATAAGATACAATTCGGATGGGCACGGTGTCTCACGCCTGTAATCCCAGCACTGGGATTCTGAGGTGAGTAGATCACCTGAGGTCAGGAGTTAGAGACCAGCTTGGCCAATATGGTGAAACCCTGTCTCTACTAACACAAAAATTGGCCAGGTGTGGTGGTGCTTGCCTGTAATCCCAGCTACTCGGTAGGCTGATGCAGGAGAATCACTTGAACCTGGGAGGCAGAGGTTGCAGTGAGCTGAGGCCCAGTAAGCCTGGGCGACAAGAGCGAAACTCCGTCTCCAAAAAAAAAAAAAAAAAAAAAAGAAAAGGATACAATTCAAATTCAAAGTAACTGGAACTTTAGAGCCAAGCATGACAATTAAGATTATATATGAGAAAAAAATGGACATAGACTATCAGTCAGAGTCCAGCAGGAAACAGAAGGCACACTGAAAAAAGTTTCAGTGGAGACTGTTTTAGGCAGGGACTGTTTACAGAGGTGCAGACAGGAGACAGGCAGAGTGCAGCACCCCGGGGCTAGCAACAACAGCAGGGAAACTGCTAGGTCTGCAGAGCATGGGGAGGAAGCAGTATTATCAGACTATGTAGGAACTGGAGCAAGGAAAGTGAGTTGCCTCAAGCGCTTTGAGGAAATCTGCCATCGTCAGAACCCCAGCAAGGTTAGGGGGACTGTGAGGGAGATAAATACCCAGATGCTCTTTCCTCCTCCTCTGATCCTCTGCCAGTGCCTCCCATTGGCTGAACCCAACCAGAAACAGAAAAAGCAAGGACCAGATGCTGCAGCTCACAGACACAATCCTCTTAGTACAGAGGAAGTCAGAGAATGAACTGGGGGCGGGGAAAGAAATGACAACACATACAGAACTGTAAGTTACACTCACACATACATATATATCTGATATGTCTTTTGACTTTTTTAAAAAAAATTATGTGTTCTACAAAAGGGCTTCATCACAGAATTAATCTAAATGGAAATATCAAGGTCTTATAGCATATCTCAAATGTAAGTTACAAAAACAGAAATTTATTTATGTGTAGATTTCTTTATGTGTAAACTTCCACAGAATGCCTATATTGTTTAAGGAATGGTATATTTATTTACAGAGGGGCTGACAAGTGAAACTGCTAAGACAACAGCCCACTAACCAGACAAAATTGTCTCTAACAGTTTTCCTTCATCCCCTATCCCCACAAGCTCACCCATTTCCAACTCCAAACTTTGTACCCTAATGCATTTTTCCACTTACATTTTCTATCAGTTGGCCATTAAAACAGGCATCTCAGAGGTCAGCCAAAAGTCCTAACAAATGAAAGAGCCAGATATATAATCTCTAGATTCAAAAGTGTAGTAAGACATGTGAGAAGAAACCACCTGGAAAAAACCACGCTGGGCAGGCACCACTTCAGGGATGCACATTTCAAGCGGCAATTCCCTGCCAACTAATGCTTAACAGGAACCCCTGGGAAAGTTACAAAAATATCAGCGCTTCCAAAATGCCGTCTACTTTTGTGCTGAGTTCTGTTGCTGGCAATGGGAATCTGGAACTGGGATGATTAGGGCCTCTCTGAAGGTTAGGGGGGTCAGGAAGATGGAGAAGTAACAACAGTCAAAAAAAAGGTCTCATGGCTGGGCACAGTGGCTCATGGCTGTAAGCCCAGCACTTTGGGAGGTCAAGGCAGGCAGAATCACTTGCGGTCAGGAGTTCGAGACCAGCCTGACCAACGTGGTGAAGCTCCGTCTCTACTAAAAAATAAAAATAAAAATTGGCCGGGCACCATGGCTCATGCCTGTAATCCCAGCAGGCACGGGATTGCCACACCTTGGGAGGCTGAGGCAGGCAGATCACAAGGTCAGGAGTTTGAGACCAGCCTGGCCAACATGGTGAAACCCTGTCTCTACCAAAAATACAAAAAAATTAGCTGGGCATAGTGGCGCACGCCTGTAATCCCAGCTACTTGGGAGGCAGGAGAATCACTGAATCCAGGAGGCAGAGGTTGCAACGAGCCGAGATCAGGCCACTGCACTCCAGCCTGGGGGAAAGAGCAATGCTTTGTCTCGGAAAAAATAATAATAAAAATTAGCTGGGTCTGGGGGCATGTGCCTGTAATCCCAGTTACTAGGGAGGCTGAGGTAGGAGAATTGCTTGAACCCGGGAGGCGGAGATTGCAGTGAGCCAAGATTGCACTACTACACTCCAGCCTGGGGAACGAAACTCATTCTCAAAACAAAACAGTCTCATGGTTATCTCCCAATTAATGACTGCATGTCTCAGACATTCTAGCCCATACTACTTAAACATCCAGTCCTGGGGATGTAGATGTGCAAATTATGGTCATTCAACTCAATGGGAAAATACGCTGCCATTAAAATTAGTGAGTCGGCCTGGCATGGTGGCTCACGCCTGTAATCCCAGCACTTTGGGAGGCCGAGATGGGTGGATCATCTGAGATCAGGAGTTTGAGACCAGCCTGGCCAATATGGCAAAACCTCTGTCTCTACTAAAAATACAAAAATTAGCTGGGTGTGGTAGAGCGCACCTGTAGTCCCAGCTACTTGGGAGGCTGAGGCAGGAGAATCGCTGGAACCCTGGGGTGGATGTTGGGGTGAACTGAGATTGTGCCACTGCACTCCAGCCTGGGCAACAAAGCGAGACTCCATCTCAAAAAAAAAAGAGTCTATTAACATGAGCAATCCTTGTGTTGTTCATTCACAATAATGTTTGAATACCAATTGTTTATCACAGATGGTGTAGGGTGTTCAGGATGTAATGATGAACTGTATAGTATAAGGCATATATATTATACAGTATAGAACAGGCTCTGACGGCCTTCCATTCATAAAAGTGACTCAAATCATTGCCACTTGAGTCAGATCGGAAAACACAGGAACAAACAGGGTACTTTCTCCGGCATTCTGGTCTTCCTGACAGCACCAAGCACTTCCGGAGCTTGTTTCATCTTCAAAACTTCCCAAAGTCTGGGAGGCACAAAGGATGGAAGACGGAGGAAACCATACCAAGTCTGCAGGCAGACTTTTCAGCCTCCACAGTCCTAGGAGGGAGTGAAAACTAGCGCTTGCCTTTTCACAAGCAGGAGCACAAAGTGTCTTCAGTGCTGTGTCATTTAGAAGCAGTCCTCACTTCAGTGACAGCCCAGGATGTTTGCTCCCTGGGTTCAGCCGGTAATCTCCAAAGCAAGGAACTCCCCCTTTTCCCCAAATGTCTCCATAGTTATTCCTTCCTTTGAAGTTGGAAGAAAGAATAAAATTACTTTCATCTGCCTAGAAAATAGGCAGAGTAGAGAGGAATTCTACTTGGAATCAGAATGAGAATCAGAAGAGGAATTGGGGAGCTCAAATCTGAGTGAGCCCACGGTCTGCCTCAACTCTTTTTGGAGATGAGCGATGCATCAATAAATCTCCACCTGTATGACTTTAGCAGCAAATGATATCAAACCCTGACTCAAAGTGGCTTAAACAGGGAGGAAATTCATCATCTCACATGCCAGAAGTGCAGAGGAAGGGTGGGGCTCTGAGCTGTGCTTCTCTGGGACTCTTTGGGACCTGCTACTTACTCTCTCCTGCACAGTGGCTGCATCCTCAGGTTAGGGGCAACATGCCTATGCCAGTTTACACAGCAACACAGGGGGAAAGCAAAAGGGCCATGTATTTTGCATCTTTTTCTTGGTAGTGGACACACCTTCCCTAGAAACTCCACAACAGACTTTCCTTTACTCTCTATTGCTTAGTCTTTGATAGCGAGCTCTTTCCTATGCTTGTCTCTAGGGCGTGGAATGGAGATATGTGACCTAAACAGGCTAATCATCTCAGAGAATAATGCTTCCAAGTCCACCTGACCACACCACCACCCAATGGGCTGCTGGTGAGGGCCAAAGAAGGAAATGGACATGAATATATTTCAAAGTTAACGTGCTACACAGTTATCCTCACAGACAGAGCCCTGATAAGCCATAGCATCAAATATGTTCAAAAATGCCTTCTGCCCAATACTCTGTACAGAAGCAGCAGCATAATGAATGATCCGATGAAGAAGACACTACCATGCCAACAGAAATGACCAACAGCCACCACTCTCTTCAGGGGCTGGGACATTTTAAATGACTACTGCTGAGATGAAAGTTCAATGTAGCCTATCTGAAATGTGGCCCCGAGTGGGCACCTGCAACAGAAGGAAGAACGGAGAAGAGGGTTCTGGGGCAAAGTTGGGGGCATCAGGCAGGGAGACTCATTTGCCAGTAAACACAGTGGTCTGACACGAGTGAGGATGAAGGGAGGGTTGCTGGCCTCTCGAAGATAATGAGAACAGGAGAAACAATGATTGCAACACAATTTTGGAAGCTGGAATGTAGACAAACTAGTGGTAACTGACTTAGCAGGTGGGAGAAAGCGAAAACCTAGCACAGCAGTGAGGAAAGCCAGATTGGAATTTATGCCTTGGAACGCCTCTGGAATTGGAGGCAACGTGCACTGAGGTGGAAGAGACCCTAAATCACCTTAGCCCTAGGTACCAAGTGAAGGCTGAAATTCTGCAACCTGTGTGCTCTGCTGTGTCTCGGCAACTCTGGACTCAGAGACACCAGGTGTAGCTGAGGGCAGGAGCTAAAAAAAAACAGGCAAACAAGAAAAAGTCATCACACCAAATGGTTAGACTTCAGGTCTCCTCATCTGGCTCCCAGAACACTGCAGCCAACCAATTCCCCTCAGTGCAGGGGATTTCTCTTCTACCCAATCCGTTTCCCCAGAGAACAAAGACTTCCCATTATCAGGTGTGTGTCCTCCAATGAAACCACCAGCGAGCTACCCCTACAGCAGAGGTCCTCCGTGCTAGCTGCATATTTCAATCACCTGAGAGCTTTTAATACTTGCAACTACCTGGGCCCCAGCAACAGTGTACATCACTCAGTTACTCAGCAAATACTATATGTATGGAAAGGTTCATGTGTGCCAGGCATTGTTCTAGATTCTGAGACATGTTCTATGTCTCCTTCTTAGTAAGAAGGAACTGTTGCTGGGTATATGTCATCTATGTAGATCTTCCAGTTATCTTTTTAGTGAGTGATCAAAGATCATCAGACGTTTGAAAAAAGCCTTTAATGTGGAAGTGATTAAAAACCAAAAAGTGGGCCGGGCGCGGTGGCTCAAGCCTGTAATCCCAGCACTTTGGGAGGCCAAGATGGGCGGATCACGAGGTCAGGAGATTGAGACCATCCTGGCTAACACGGTGAAACCCCGTCTCTACTAAAAAATGCAAAAAACTAGCCGGGCGAGGTGGCGGGCGCCTGTAGTCCCAGCTACTCGGGAGGCTAAGGCAGGAGAATGGCGTGAACCTGGGAGGCGGAGCTTGCAGTGAGCTGAGATCCGGCCACTGCACTCCAGCTGGGGCAACAGAGCCAGACTCCGTCTCCCCCCCCCCCAAAAAAAAAAAACCAAACAGCAAACAAAAAAACTAAGAGGAAATCTGAGGAAACAAAGAGTGCAGGGAGTAAAGAAATGCTTCAAAAAAGCTGTAATTGAGATCCACAGAGAATTGAGAAGCTTTTCATCCAAGAAACAGTAACAGGAGGTTATAAAAAGAAAATTTCAGATATTTTTAAGGCTTTCTTGGGAATTAGAAATATGATGACAGACATAAAAACTGAACATATGGGTTGGAAGACAAAAATGAGGAAATTTCCCAGGAAGTAGAAATGTTTTTTTTAAAAGAAGATAGAAAGTAAAAAGGGTAATGTAACCACCCAACAGGTTCATTTTGCCTGCTGCCCAGATAGAGCCAATTTATCATGACAGGGGAATTGCAATAGAGATGTTTAATTGACACACAGCCAGCTGAACAAGAGAATGGGGTTTTATGA
The DNA here is from genome assembly GCF_037993035.2 of Macaca fascicularis. Taxonomy (NCBI): domain Eukaryota; kingdom Metazoa; phylum Chordata; class Mammalia; order Primates; family Cercopithecidae; genus Macaca; species Macaca fascicularis. Next base: position 32,468,043 of record NC_088380.1, on the reverse strand, counting down.
CTCACATCAGTCTCTGAAAAATTCGAAGGCTGTTTTTTTAAGACTAGATTGGGGGAGGGAGTGGCTAGGGAATGGGTGCTGCTGATTGGTTGGGGATTCAATCATAGGGGTGTGGAAAATTGTCCTCTTGCTGAGTCCACTTCTGGATGGGGCCACGGGACCACTTGGCAGGTCTGGGTGAAGCCACTAGTTGTCAGAAATGCAAAAACCTTGGCTGGGCTCGGGGGCTCACACCTGTAATCCCAGCACTTTGGGAGGCTGAGGCGGGCGGATCACTTCAGGTCAGGAGTTCAAGACCAGTCTGGGCAACATGGTGAAACCCCGTCTCTACTAAAGATACAAAAATCAGCTGGGCAAGGTGATGCATGCCTGTGGTCCCAGTTACTTGGGAGGCTGAGGCACGAGAATCACTTGAACCCAGGAGGCAGAGATTGCAGTGAGCTGAAATCGTGCTACTGCGCTCCAGCCTGGGCAACAGAGGGAGACTCCATCTCAAAAAAGAAAAAAAGAAAAAAGAAATGCAGGAACCTGAAAAGACATCTCAAAATGCCAACCTTAGATTCTACCATAGTGATGCTTATCAAGCCGCAAATCTTGTGGCTACTTTGTCAGTCCTATAAAGGCAGTCTGGTCCCCAGGCAATAAGGACATTTGTTTTGGTAAAGGGCTGCCATCATCTTTGTTTCAAAGTTAAACTATAAACTAAGTTCCTTCCTAAAGTTACTTTGGCCTACATCCAGGAAGGAACCAGGACAACCTGGAGGTTAGAAGCAAGATGGAGTCCGATCACATCTATTTCACTATCATAGCTGTTCTTTTTGCAAAGGAGATTTCAGTAAGAAAATCTGAGAGTCAATCCATGATGAGGGCCTCCTTCCAATTAGGAGAAGGATGGAATTTTTTTTTTCTTTTTTACTCTAGGAAACTGGCTGGGTGCAGTGGCTCATACCTGTAATCTCAGCACTTTGGGAGACCAAGACGGGCGGATCACCTGAAGTCAGGAGTTCGAGACCAGCCTGGTCAACATGGTGAAACCCCATCTCTACTAAAAACACACACAAAAAAGGCCAGGTGTGGTGGCTCACATCTGTAATCCTAGCACTCTGGGAGGCCAAGGCGAGCAGATCACCTGAGGTCAGGAGTTTGAGACCAGCCTGGCCAACACATTGAAACCCCCTCTCTACTAAAAATACAAAAATTAGCTGGGTGTGGTGGTGCATGCCTGTAGTCCCAGGTACTCAGGGGCTGAGGCAGGAGAATCACTTGAATCCCGGAGGCAGGGGTTGCAGTGAGCTGAGATCACACCATTGCACTCCAGTCTGGGTGACAGTGAGACTCCATCTCCAAAATAAATAAATAAAAATAAAAATAAACACACACACACACACACACACACACACACACAAAACCAACAAAACTCCAGGAAACTGTTCAGAATGGAAGGGCAGAGTTTCTAGATTGAGAAAGCCGACTGGAAGCCTAGTAAAATGGATGGGAAAAGACTCACACCGAGTCTTTTTTTTTTTCCTTTGAGTCGGAGTCTCACTCTGTCGCCCAGGCTGGAGTGCAGAGGCGCAATCCCGGCCCATTGCAAGCTCCGCCTCCTGGGTTCACGCCATTCTCCTGCCTCAGCCTCCCGAGTAGCTGTGACTACAGGTGCCCGCCACCACGCCCGGCTAATTTTTTGTATTTTTAGAAGAGACAGGATTTCAGTGTTAGTCAGGATAGTTTGGATCTCCTGACCTCGTGATCCACCTGCCTTGGCCTGGTGGGATTACAGGTGTGAGCCACTGTGCCCGGCCCACACCAAGTCTTATAATGAAACTTCATGACAACAGAGAGAATATTAGAGGACAAAGAGGAAATCATAAGAACTTTCAGGAGGGGATATCCATTCAAAGCATCAGCCTTTAGAATGACACCAGACATCTCAATGGCAATTCTGAAATCTAGAAAAGCAATGCTTTCTAACTTCTGAAAGAAAGGGATTTCCAACCTATGTCAACCTTGAGGGATCTCAAAAAACTTGCCTCCCATGTCCTCTTTCTCAGGAACTTCTGGAAGGTGTGTTTTACCAGCAAAAGAATATAAAGGAAAAGGAAGACATGGGGTCTAAAACACGGGATGCTACATTTTGAAAAAGCAGCAAAATGAATTATAATAATAGTGAGAGGAGGCATCACAATGATGGATGTGCAACTGGCCTCAAGAGCGGCAGGTGGAGGACGACAGAGTTCTCATGAGGGAGGGACCCAGCAGGCAGTGCGTGCTTGCTAACTAGAAATCAGTGCAGAGTTGAAAATGGATGTCTTTGGGGCACAGAAGTGGAAGTTGAGGCTAAGCGTGGTGACTCACGCCTATAATCCCAGCACTTTGGGAGGCTGAGGCAGGAGGTTTGCTGAGGCAGCCCAAGAGTTTGAGACCAGCCAGGGCAGCATAACAAGACCACGTCTCTAGAAAAGAGAAAGAAGTGGAAGCTGGTAAGAGGTAAGGCAAGTGAGTATTGTCCCTAGTTATAAGCCTTGTAGACATATTTGACTTTTTAAATTTGTATATGTAATATACACATATATACATATACACATATATACATATATACACATACACATACATATACATATATACATATATACACATACATACATAATGGTTTTGATAAGGAGGGAAGCTCACACTGTAAGTCTGATTCCAGAATGAGAACCCAGTAAAATCGGGAAGAACCCCCTCTCTGAAGGGCAGAGCAACAAGCACTTGGCCAAACCTCTGGGAAACAAGACGATGAAGAAGGCAAAAGGGAAGAGCAGGTAGCGACCTTGATGTCCCAGGAAACACGGTGCAATGGACTCGCCATTCTCTTCAATGACACCATCCCTAAGTGTGACCTGCATGGAGCATACAGAGATTAGCAGGAACAGCGGCTCAAGGGAAGCTCTATTACGTGCCAGGTGTGCCGCTGGTAAATTTAGGGACGTGAGGAGGCAGAAAGGCAGTTTGGTGACTTTGCTGCTCTTAGACCATCTTCCTTTCACTCTAGATTAGAGGGAGGCTGACAATTACACCCAGCAATGCAGGCTCAGAGAGGCTGAGGGCCCAGATAAGCCTTAAATTCACTTCGGTTCCCGACCCCCATCACTTTTCCTTTCTTGTTGCTTTTGTTTGTGGCCCGCTCTGAGAACTAACTTTTTCTTCCTTAAGACCTGACACAGGCCACTTTCCCCAAAGGCCATGCTGTCTGTGAGTCCCGCAGCTGCCCCCAGGGGCCTTGGGTTTGACTGAAGATCCAGAAGGATTAACTGTGGGCGGGTCCCATATCCTCTCAACTCCATTAACATCTCAGCAAAAGGAGCCACCCAGGCCTACAGGTTAGTATTCAATGGCCAGATTAGCAGCTGGGGGGGAGATGAAGCCCTTGCAACTCACCTGCAAAGCTGAATTGAGAGTTGCAAAACAGTAGGAATGCAAAGTCTGAAACTACTCTATTTTATTTGTATTAAATATATTTTAATATTAGAAATGTATTTAAAGATATTTCTATATTAGAGTTTATTATGTCCCCTTACGATATCAAACTCAGCCTAGCCTATTTCTATGAAAAGCATTTGTTTACTGTTTACATTCAGTCTTTTTCTCCCAGACATGGTTCCCAGGATGACAGCTGTAGTTACCTCCTTCTTTCCCTCCGTCTCACCAGACAAGACTGACTTCATTTCACTTGTAGTGTTTATAAACTACCTAGTAGAGAGGAGCTACAGGACAGAAAATGTCACTCTTTTCAAACACCCTGTATCTTTAAATATCTTTGATTTGTGGATCCCATAATCAAAACATTTTGTGAATCAGTGGTGGGGCTGTTGTCCAAGCAGATTGTTTAGTAATTTGGGGGCAAAGATCTATCCCCAAAGGCGATCACGACCTCGTGTGAGATCATCCACAGTTCCCGCGGGTAGAGAAGGCAGATTTGCTCCGCCTCATTCTCCTGCTAGCGAGGGATGGGGACAGTATGACAGATTCCCCGGGCTGCTGCCATGCCCCCCCGCTCCTACCGGGGCTTCAGCGGCACAGCCCTCAAGGTTCTGAAACCGCCGTGGCTCTGGAGCCCCCTACTACCTGCCCCTCGGCGCACCCCTTCCCTGTCCGTCACACACACCCGGGGCGCCTCCTTCCGTCCAGCCATTGACAAACCAGCTCCAAGTCACTTAGTCCTCCCGAGGAACACAAACCGTCTCGCAACACGCAAATCCCCCACTTTAAAAACAACACACCCCAGTGATCCGGGAGACGAGAAGGGCAGACGCTTAGGTGGCCGCTCCGTGCCTCCGAGGCTGTGGCTAAATCTCCACATTTGTGGATTCAGCCCCAATCTGCACCCCAACCTGGATCAGACCGGGAAACCTGAGGCTTTCGCCTGAGAAGCCGATTTCCTACCTCCACTTCTGAAGTCACCTTCGGAGGGTTCCTCTCCGACCCCCTCTCCGGAGCTCCTGGGAGTCTCCGCCGGCAGCAGCTGGGCGCCGGGTAATCCGCTCGCCGGGCCGGGCTCCGCGCCCCCGGGGCAGCTCATTAGCCTAATCACCTGCAGGCGGCCCGGGGGCCTGGGGCGGCTGCCAGCTGCCCTCCTGGAACGCAGCTCCTGCAGGACTTCCCGAGGGCTGCTCTCCGCCCGCTCCACGTCTGTGGGAGGACCCCCCCTCCTCCCTCCGCGCCGCGGTGGAGGAGGTTAGGAAAAGCCTGTAATGCAATCCTAAACTCGGCTCGCCACTCCCCGGCTCACTTGTCAAAACCCCACAGCATTCCAGGATCCCCTCCCCGGTCACTCCCCTCGCCGGGAAAAGGAAACCGCCCTGGGGAGGATTTCAGGGAGTTTGGGGCTTCTCATCCAGACACCTTTGTTTACACCGAGGGCTCGGGAGCTTCCTGAGGCAAACCCGGAGCAGCTTAGAGGAAAAAGCGCCCTACCCTAGACCCTCGCTTGCACCAAAAGTTCTCCATCCGAGCCACTGCAAGAAGCTCCACCTCCCCACATCAATTCACTTCATGACCACTCCGTTTCATAATCGGCGGCAGCCTGGGTTTCTTCGGGGGTGGAGCCCCCAGCTAAAATCACAACCATGGCACGGGGCAGGATGTCAGGGAACTTTCCAGAAATCCCCGGTCAGAGCCTTTCTACTGGAGTAACCAAAGTCACCACCACTGAATTACAATCGCCGGTGACTGCACGACTGAAGCATTTCCTTTATACCTTCTCCCGCTCCCCTACCCCTCCCACCTTCTGTGGGATTCAGTCAACAAGCCCTCCCCCAGGAGGCCTGAGTGGGTCAGGGCCCTGCAGCCATCGCTCCAGCTGCAAACTGATGAGGAAGCCCGAACCACGAGGCCGAATTGTTTACATCACACCCACTGAGGCTTCCTGTCTTAAATTAATGGGAACACAAATAAGACAGGAAAAGAGTGTTTGCTTTTCTTAAAGCAGGGGACGGGGGCTGGCAGCGGGAGGGGGAGTCACCCCACATTTCATTGCTTTTCTTTTTCTTTTTTTTTTTTTTTTTGAGACGGAGTCTGGCTCTGTCACCCAGGCTGGAGTGCAGTGGCGCGATCTCGGCTCACTGCAAGCTCCGCCTCCCGGGTTTACGCCATTCTCCTGCCTCAGCCTCCCGAGTAGCTGGAACTACAGGCGCCCGCCACCTCGCCCGGCTAGTTTTTTGTATTTTTTAGTAGAGACGGGGTTTCACCGTGTTAGCCAGGATGGTCTCGATCTCCTGACCTCGTGATCCGCCCGTCTCGGCCTCCCAAAGTGCTGGGATTACAGGCTTGAGCCACCGCGCCCGGCCCCATTTCATTGCTTTTCAAAACTTCAGCTGTATTCTCTTCCATTTTTCCACTCCTGACACTTGTTGAAAAGTAAAAGCGTCGCTGGTGCCAAACCCCAAGCCCTTATGGAATGTCTGCTCAAAACACATTTCACCTGGCTTCAAAAGGCATCCAGGGTGGAGCTCCCAGGGACCTGAGCTAGAGGTATGGAGAGTTCCTGGGGTTGATGGCACCAATCTCAGTGCAAACAAACTCACTCAAGCCCTGGGCCTCCCTCCCAGGACTTGCACAGGCAGGCACACACTCCACTCCTTGGGGTTCATATTAGAGTCACACCCCAGTCCCACTCCACCCCTCTGTCTCTAAGCCCTCGTTGTGGGCATCCAGCAGCCCCTAAAAGTAAATGAGCTTTGCAACAGACAGATCTGGTGGAATTCGAAGCAATTAATTATAATGGAGGAGGCAAAAGAAAGCTTCAATTCCAGTACCATTACTGCCACTGGAATGGGTAATTACAGCCCAGGAGGGGCCAACCCATGTCAAGCCTGGGCTGGAAATCTGCCCACTCTCAGAAGCAGCCCCAGAGCATATAGTAAATAATTATCATTACCAGTCCTGGAATTACCCCTAGTTGCTTCATTCAGGTCGGCACAACAGCCAATCCAGAAACAGGCAAGGAGTGTCAGGTCATGGTATTCCTCTTTTGGAAGAACCAAAAGGAAACAACCCCAGGATAAGGTTTATTTCAAGAAGGTTTGGGTACTGCAACCAACAATACCTCATGGAGTTTAGGAGAATACTACATGTGCCCAGTGAGAACAAGCTTTGTAGGCCAGTCCTCCAAACATCACAATTCCTAGGTCAAAGCAAACTAGGCTGATGATTTTAGAAAAAGCCAAGGGTATTAGAGCGCTCTAACACAAAGTGTCTGGCTTACATATATTATAAGGGTCTCAGTGAATGTTGGCTCCTCCCCTTTCCCTTTTCCCACTCTGCTGCCAAGAGGTGGTAGTCTTTCATTAGCATCCTATATGTTTTATGGGAGTTAAGTTCAAATTGAATAATTTTCTAATAATAATTTGAGCAGTGCTCCTTCGCTTCCTTTCTGAGTGTTTTTTCCACAACAGTTTCCCAATGTTTTAACTTCTTTCTCCACTCCTTCAATCCAGGTACATAATTAATGATGTGCACATCAATGCTGTTTAATGTATGGGCCAGGCACAGTGGCTCACGCCTGTAATCCCAACACTTTGGGAGGTCAAGGTGGGTGGATCACTAGAGGTCAGGCATTCAAAACCAGCCTGATCAACATGGTGAAACCCCATCTTTGCTAAAAATACAAAAATTAGCTGAGTGTGGTGGTGGGCGCCTGTAATCCCAGCTACTAGGGAGGCTGAGGCAGGAGAATTGCTTGAACCCGGAACGTGGAGTTTGCAGTGAGCCGAGATCCCACCACTGCACTCCAGCCTGGGCTACAGAGTGAGACTCCAACTCAAAAAAATAAAATAAATACATAATACAGTCCAGGCATGCAGTGGCTCATGCCTGTAATCCCAGCACTTTAGGAGGCCAAGGTGGGTGGATCACTTGAGACGGTCAGGAGTTTGAGAGCAGCCTGGCCAACATGGCGAAACCCCATCTCTATTAAAAATACAAAAATTAGCCAGGCGTGGTGGCGGGCGCCTGTGGTTCCAGCTGTTCTACTCGGGAAGCTGAGGAAGGAGAATCGCTTGAACCCGGGAGGTGGAGGTTGCAGTGAGCCGACATTGCACCACTGCACTCCAGTCTGGGTGACAGAGCAATGCTCAGTCTCAAAAATAAAGAAAATAAATTTTAAAAAAATAAAAATAAATGTATGGTTTTAAGTATAATACAAAGAAATATTCTGCCCCTGTCCTCATCTTTGTTGCCTAAGCTCAGTTTGGGGCGTGTAAGTGCTGGAAATTGAAAATGGGGCCACACGCTGGACGCGGTGGCTCACGCCAATGATCCCAGCACTTTGGGAGGCCAAGGCGGGCAGATCACGAGGTCAGGAGCTCAAGACCAGCCTGCCCAACATGGTGAAACCCCTCTACTAAAAATATAGAAATTAGTCAGGTGTGGTGGTGTGTACCTATAATCCCAGCTACTCGGGAGGCTGAGGCACGAGAATCACTTCAACCTGGGAGGCGGAGGTTGCAGTGAGCCGAGAATACGCCACTACACTTCAGCCTGGGCAACAGAGCAAGACTCCATCTCAGGGGGAAAAAAAAAAAATGTGACCACATCTGCATAATACCTTAATTTCAGGAAAGCTTTCGCATGCATATGCCATTCTCATCAGCAGGCCAGAAAGATACGATCTGGTACGTCTTTTCCCTAACCGGGGTTTCACTGCTGTCTGGAAAAGAGATCAATGGCCCAGTAAACAAAGGGGTGCTTAGAATGTGGTCTACAATTTTGTCTTGGGTCTGGTTTAAATAATACTTGAAATTGCTATATGCACACCCAGAGTCTACAAATAACATTAATTTGAGTGAGAACTGCTGATACATTAAAAGAATCCAAAGTAGCTTCCACACATTAAGGAAATGGTTCATTAAAAACAGTTTAGAGTTCAGCATGATGGCTGATTTCAAAGTGGTATCCTCAGGGGTGATGATCAAAATGACAGGCACAAATGGGGCTTAATGTCTAGATTCAAGAAAAACTGACAAAGAGGTGATGATCACAGCACATCATGCATTTAATAGGAATCTACATGTTGCACTGAAAAGAAATAGGCAATGCAGTGCTGGGGTGAATTCACGTTGGTGGGAGTTTGACAGGAAAGGGAAGTGCCCCCCTTCTCCCTACTCCATAATAAAGAATTTGACAGCAGACAGACTCTTACTGGTGGGTGGGGGGGAATGTCCAGTCTGATGCCTCTTATTGTAAGGAAGATGTGGAGACACTGGAAAGGTTCCAAAGGAGAACCTAAATGATTAAAGAGACAGAAAATAGAACCTACGAGGGGAGGTTAAAGGATTTGGAGTTGTTTAGTCTAGAGTGAAAAAAAGTACCTAAAGCAAACTTAACAGCCTTTTCCTACTTGAAGGGTTATTATAAAGAGGATACCGACCAGCTGTTCATCATCTCTACAGAGGACAAAAGAGGTAAGAGATTCAAAATACAACATTAGAATTTGGGAGGCCATGGCCGGTCGCGGTGGCTCAAGCCTGTAATCCTAGCACTTTGGGAGGCCGAGACGGGCGGATCACGAGTTCAGGAGATCGAGACCATCCTGGCTAACACGGTGAAACCCCGTCTCTACTAAAATACAAAAAAAAATTAGCCGGGCGAGGTGGCGGGCGCCTGTAGTCCCAGCTACTCGGGAGGCTGAGGCAGGAGAATGGCGTGAACCCGGGAGGCGGGGCTTGCAGTGAGCTGAGATCCGGCCACTGCACTCCAGCCTGGGCAACAGAGCCAGACTCCGTCTCAAAAAAAAAAAAAAAAAAAAAAAGAATTTGGGAGGCCAGGCGCAGTGGCTCATTTCTGTAATCCCAGCACTTTGGGAGGCTGAGGCGGGCGGATCACGAGGTCAGGAGATGGAGACCATCCTGGCTAACACCGTGAAACCCTGTCTCTACTAAAAATACAAAAAATTAGCCAGGCATGGTGGCAGGCGCCTGTAGTCCCAGCTACTCAGGAGGCTGAGGCAGAAGAATCACTTGAACCCAAGAGGCGGAGCTTGCAGTGAGCCGAGATGGCGCCACTGCACTCCAGCCTGGGCTACAGAGTGACACTCCGTCTCAAAAAAAAAAAAAAAAGGATTTGGATACAATGTAAAGATGACTTGCTCAATCCTAATGGTAACTGACTTAACCTTAGGATAGTCTCATCTGGTATCACTGTGCAATCTTCATGTATCGGACTCCATCCTAAGTGACAGTTTTGCATGTTTAAGCAGAAGTGAGGCTAGAAAACTCCTTCTATTCCCTTCTAGAACTACAGCGTTCCACTGTTATTCCATCATATGTGGGAGTAAAGATCCTGAACCTCTATGTTCCCTAACTCACAAACAAGTTGCCGTGAGAATGTAACATTCCCGCAAAACATCGGACCTTTGTTTTATTAGGATGGGCATCGCTAAGAATATGCCCAACTGTGGACACTGACTAGATGATAAGTGTGTGTATATATATATATACATAGAGAGAGAGAGAGAGAGAGAGAGAGATGGAGTCTCGCTCTGTCACCCAGGTTGGAGTGCAATGGCACAATCTCGGCTCACTGCAACCTCCACCTCCCGGGTTCAAGCAATTCTTCTGCCTCAGCCTCCAGAGTAGCTGGGACCACAGGCGCGTACCAGCACACCTGGCTAATTTTTGCATTTTTAGTAGAGACAGAATTTCACCATGTTGGTCAGGCAGATCTCGAACTCCTGACCTCAAGTGATCCACCCACCTCGGCCTCCCAAACTGCTAGGATTACAGGCGTGAGCCACTGCGTCCAGCCTGATAAGTATATTTCATAGCTTCACTCCTGTTCTGTGTACAAGACGTATTGCTTTTTAATGGGTCTAAATAATTAGTTGATGATGATGATAATGATAATAATAGTTATGACTTAGTAAGCTCTTACTGTAATTATATTGGGCACTGTGCTAAGTACTTTATATAGATTATCTCAGTTTTTTGGCAGTAGCCCTGTGAAGTGGGTATAATTATTAGTCTTATTCTAACACAAGGAAACTGAGTCACAATGAGGTTAAGTAACACGGCTAATAAATGGAGTCCTGATTCAAACCCATTTGGTCTGACTCAAAAGGGTGTGCTTAATCATTACACCACTGCCTCTTATCATTAGGTATTTGTAGCTATTAAGAGGGAGGAAACATTGCAAAAAGAATTCATGGCGCGATCTCGGCTCACTGCAAGCTCCACCTCCTGGGTTCACACCCTTCTCCTGCCTCAGCCTCCCGAAGAGCTGGGACTATAGGCACCCACCACAATGCCCATTTAATTTTTTGTGTTTTTAGTAGAGACGGGGTTTCACCATGTTAGCCAGGATGGTCTCGATCTCTTGACCTCGTGATCTGCCCGCCTTGGCCTCCCAAAGTGCTGGGATTACAGGCGTGAGCCACGGCGCCCGGCCTTTTTTTGTTTTATGTTGACAGAGTCTTGCTCTGTTGCCCAGGCTGGAGTGCAAAGGCACTATCTTGGCTCACTGCAACCTCCACCTCCAGGGTTCAAGCGATTCTCCTGCCTCAGCCTCCCGAGTAGCTGGGATTACAGGTACCTGCCACCACACCCAGCTGGTTTTTGTATTTTTAGTAGAGACAGGGTTTCACCATGTTGGCCAGACTGGTCTCAAACACCTGATCTCAGGTGATCTGCCTACCTCGGTCTCCCAAAGTGCAGGGATTATAGCCTTGAGCCACTGCGCCTGGCCCTTTCTGATAGGAGGGGTGCATTGCTATCTCCCACAAAGCTGAAGAATTCAAATCAAGGTTCACCTTTATACATTTAGTTATTCAGTTATAATCTAACTTTGCATATAGTAGGTCTTCTGTGACTGTGGGATGAATGAATACAAATGCTTTGTGATTGTGATGCCCTAAAACACATGAACTGAAATGAGGTTTCCAGCATGGTGGTCAAGGCTCTGGTCAGTCATTTCCTTTTTCTTTTTCTTCAGCTGCTTAGTCAATAAGTTGATTGTCTTTATCTGAAAACTCTTCATAGAAAATTGTTTGGTTTGGGTCTCAGCAGCCTGCTTCTGAGCTCTGAGGAAGCTTGCCTACTTTTGAGCTACCTGATCTTTCTTCTGGGCAAGGGACATTTGGGATAGTTCCACCTCTGCTTTTCAACTTCTTTCTTGGGCTTCTTCTCTTAGACTAGATTCTCTTGCAGAGCAGCGTGAGCCTTCTTATACATCCGCATCATGTCTGGAGTTACACTGTTCTTCATGTATTGAGAGAACGGCTTCTGGTAAGCATCTTCATCTTCCATTAGGTCACGCATGTAATCGGCAACATTCTGACACATGATGTGTTTCCAATGCACTTCTACATTAAATTCGTTGCTTTCAGAATCGTAACCAGGAAATCGTCTGGTACTGCAAGGAATAGACAAGCCTCCATTCCCAGCTTCCTTCGGGGCCTCCAAAACTGTATTGTCAGTGGTAGTTCTGGCAAGGCCTGCATCCAAATAGCAGGTAAAGGCACCTGGCTGGCCATCAATGCTTTCCACCTTGTATTCATCTCCAGTCACCTCCACTTGGCCTTCCTAGATCTTGCTCATGCCAAACCTACTGAGAAGCCTGCAGGCCAGAGGCAGGCCAGTACAATATGCTGCAGCAGAATCTGTCAGCCAACCTTCACACCAAATTTTGGCAGTTTGTGTGCATAAGCTGTGCAGACTATCATATCCCCTTCTACATGGGCATAAGCAATCTGACAAATGAGATCTCTGTTACACGAACTCTCATCCTGTATTTGGGTGTGTTGTACTTATTTTTATCCTCTATCACCAAGCGTTTCTTAGCATAGTAATCAGTTTCACCCTCTTGTCGTCTTCTAAATTTCACTTGGTATCTTTTAAAGTAGGCTTTATTCCTGACAGCTTTAACAAACCCCGCCCTACAGAACAGAGACTCATGTCACAGCTCAACACAGACCTCTGGCTGGTCATTTCTGTGGGCTTCTTATCAGATGTCCCCAAAGAGCCTTACAATCCAATGTTTCCTTCAATTCAGTATCTATGAGACAGCATATGGATGGGTCGCATTTTTCCCTAAGGTCAACTACTTTGAGATCAAGACAAGATTTTTAACGAGGTTTATTGAGTGCTGTTGTGTATCAACAGTAGATGATTCATGAGTGAAACAGACAGCAAAATGATTTTTAGAAAGGCAAGTGAAGCAGACACAAACAAAAAATAAAAAGCTTTGATCCAAATTACTCTAAAGGACAGATATTTTCCCATTAGGACAATTTACCCTGAATCTGTAAACAGAGAGGGGCATAATTATACAAGTGTTTGCTAACAGATCTAAACCTTATGCAGCTATAAACAGCTGAAGAGAGGAAGAAAGCGGAAATTCCCAGGAGAAGATCCCTGACCACATCCAGGGCCACCAGCTCTCCACAAACACAAGGCCCAGCAGTGGTACCAAGCAAAGCACGAGAAAAAACCTCAGGATTCTGACACAATCCACAAATATAACTTTGAATTGCCCTGAAACTAAACAATGACAATTCTATCCAATCAACTTTCGGCTGACACACAGGCGGGGTGGTGACTTATTGGTGTTCCAGATGTAGTTAATGGAAACATGATGCCCAGAATTAAAAAGGTATTCAGTAAATGTTGAGTGAATGGATGGATGAGTGAATGAAGTCTGAACAGATGTCCATGTCTCTTTCCCTCTTTGCCGCTCTGTTGGGAAGATGTCCTCAATGCTTCAAACCCGACCAGGCGTGGTGGCTCATGCCTCTAATCCCAGCACTTTGGGAGGCCAAAGTGGGTGGATCACCTGAGGTCAGGAGTTTGAGACCAGCCTGGCCAACATGGTGAAACCTTGTCTCTACTAAAAATACAAAAAATTAGCCGAGTGCAGTGGTGCACGCCTGTAATCCCAGCTGCTTGGGAGGCTGAGGCAGGAGAATCACTTGAATCTGGGAGGCGGTGGTTGCAGTGAGGCGAGATTGCACCACTGTACTCCAGCCTGAGCAACAGAGCGAGACTCCATCTAAAAAACAACAACAACAACAAAAAAAAAACCAAACAAACAAAATGCTTCAAACCCAAAGCCACCACAGAGGGGCTGAACCATTTCACATAGATCCCTAGGAACAGAACAGTTCATGGAATCAGATGGAACCAGAGACTGGTTTCTGACCCAAAGATACACTAATTTGTGATCTTCCAGTGCACACAGGAAGGGAGATTGTGGTACCTATGGAACATCTTTGCAGGCCTTGATTCAAAAGCTGCTATTATTTACAATATAGATTCTAAACTCTATCTGAAGTCCAACAGAACCAGGTACTAAGTAGCTAGCATCTATCGAACATATACAGGATGCCAAGACCTGTTCTAAGTCTTTTATATATTAGGTCATTAAATCCTTTTAACAATCTTAGAATATGTACTATTATTACAGCAACCCATTTTATAGGCAATGAAACTGGACAAGATTACCTAAGTAGCTCATGGTCACACAACTAATAAGTAGAGGAGCTGGAACTGAGAGTCTATTTGGAACCAGTGTTTGCTCTTAACTGCTACCCAATGCTATCTGTCCAGATCTTACTTCCTGCTACTTCGCTGCACAAACTCACTGTTTGCCCACAAATATGCAAAGAACATTCTAATCTCTGCAGGACATGTTCCCTGACCTCCCTCCCATTGTTACCTTTCTCTTCTGAGTGCTCACATCACGCATTCTCCAGGGAACACACTGAAACTTACTTGGTTCACACCACACCTCCCCAGATAGCTCTGAAGTTCCTTTGGTGTTGGAACTGTGTGTGATATGGCAGTGTGGAGATGTAGTGGAATAAGAAACACCTGGGTTTAAAGTCCAGCTCCCATAATGATTATCCATGAGATTCTGGGTAGGTCATTTGACATTTCCTGTCCTTATATTTAAACCATCTGCCTTAAAGGCTTGTTGAGGAGGAGAGGCTGAGTGTCTAGGATGATGCCTGATATTGTAAGCCAGTGATTCTCAATCAGGTGTTATTTTACACACCCTTTCCCTACCCCTGCAGGGACATTTGGCAATGTCTGGATATATTTGATAGTCTGATTGCTTACTGGCATCTGATGGAGAGAGAGAAAGAGAGAGAGAATTCTTCTCATCTCCCATTCTACTTACGTGGTAACAATATCTTCTTCCATTTCTACCTTTCACAGTCTTGAAAACATGAATAATTTGTGTGCAGTTGTATATGAGAAAATGTAAAACTGAACTGTAGTGTCTAGTCATCTTGAAGCATCTCTGGGAGATGTCCTGAATTAAACCACCTGCCCAAGCTGTGCATAACAAGACAGGTTCTTTCTTACCTTGGGCCTCTGAACATACTGAAACTGAGGTTGTCCTTCCCACTGTAACCACTATCACCTGCCAATTCCTACTCACCTCTCAGGACTCAGTTTAGATAGCACTTTCTCTAGGGAGAAGGTGACCCCTTCCCTAGAACATATTCAGAGCCCTCCTTGGTGCCCAAGTAGCATCCCCACTGCCCATCCATCTGTCTGCTTACCCTTGTAGACATTAAGCTCTTATAGGGAAAGGTGACATGGACCCACACTGTTTTATTCCCAGGCCCTAGAACTATGCCTAGCATATACAAGTGCCCAATACATAGTTGTTGAACAAATGAGTACAAATCAAGAGACTCAAATGCATTCGTTCCTGCAACTATGTATTGAATGCCTACTATAAATCGGGTACAGAACTAGGCAATGGGAAAACAACTATTTGCACTCTAATATTAACAATAACAACAGTAAAAATAACCACAGTTAATGTTGACTGGACATTAACTACGTCTCAGGCATCATGCTTTTTTTTTTTTTTTTTTTTTGAGATGGAGTCTGGCTCTGTTGCCCAGGCTGGAGTGCAATGGCGCGATCTTGGCTCACTGCAAGCTCCGCCTCCCGGGTTCACGCCGTTCTCCTGCCTCAGCCTCCCTAGTAGCTGGTACTACAGGCGCCCACCACACCCAACTAATTCTTCTTATTTTTAGTAGAGACAGGGTTTCATCATGTTAGCCAGGATAGTCTCGATCTCCTGCCCTCATGATCCGCTAAATTTGCTTTTAATCCTCCCCCAAAAGCCCATGTGGCAGACACTATTATCCCCATTGTACAGATGAAGAAAGACATCAGTTCACTCATGCAGCCCTTAATGAAAAAGAATCTCTGACACTTAAGTTCCCAGACATCCATTTACATGGACTCAGCTCACACCAAGAAAAGACAACCTGTGAATTCACTCATGAACTTTTCTGATGGCCATCACCTTGCCTGGAATGTCCCTACTGACTCTTTATTTTTTGAAACTTACTTTAAAATATTTTGGGCTGGGCGCCATGGCTGACGCCTGTGATCCAAGCACTTTGGGAGGCCAACGCGGGCAGATAGCTTGAGGTCAGGAGTACGAGACCAGCCTATCCAACACAGTGAAACCCTGTCTCTATCAAAAATACAAAAATTAGCTGGGCATGGTGGCAGGTGCCTGTAATCCCAGGTACTCAGGAGGCTGAGACAGGAGAATTGCTTGAACCCAGGAGGCGGAGATCACAGGGAGCTGAGATCGCACCATTGCACTCCAGCCTGGGCAACAAGAGTGAAACTCCATCTCAAAAAAGAAGAGAGAGAGAGAGAGAAACTCCATCTCAAAAAGTAGAGAGAGAGAGAGAGAGAGAGAGAGAGAGAGATTACACTGAATTCAAGGAGGAGTGCTTCCCAGAAGACCAGCTGGGCAGAGGTTGAAAGAGGGGTGAGGAAGCTGTCACATGAATCCAGGCAGGAAAAGATGGTGCCTGGCCAAAGTGAATCGCTGTGGGCCAGCACTTCCCTTTTGTCAAATAAAACTCCAGAGTTGCTCTGTTTACAGGCTCTCTCCTTCTGCTAGATTGTCAATCCCTTGAGGGCAGATACTGGAATTCACTCATCTCTGGATCCTCAGAGGCCACAGGTGATAAAGTTCTCAGTAAAGGGTTGGCTGGTGCATGTTGAACAATAGAATTCCTTATGTACAAAAATAATTTCCTTTTGCTAGATTCCTCACCACTAGGCCCCCGTCCTCACCCCTTCCGCATCCTCTCTGCCGTTGCTGCCTGCAGCAATTTCTTTTCACCAATTACTGTACTCCTTTTACACTGAGTTGCTCCAAGGTATAGCGTGCTGCTCACTTCCTTTCATATAAAGCATAGACTTTGAATCTAGTCTTCACAGCCCCCTAAATATCTTACACTGCCCTTTCCTCCCACTGTCGCCCAGCTTATTCCAGTATTTCAGCCAGTCAAGACCTGGACTTGGCTTAAAGAGCCCCCTTCCCAAACATCTTGAAAGTTTTCTAGTGGTGATCTGACTTGTGTGGAGTGGTTACTCCCTCCCATCTGATATCCTGTTTACTTTTTAGAAAACACAATATTTTATTGTTTTATTTGAAAATAAAATAAAACAGGCTGGGTGCAGTGGCTCACGCCTGTAATCCCAGCACTTAGGCAGGCCAAGGCGGGCCAATCACCTGACATCGGGAGTTTGAGACCAGTCTGGCCAACATGGTGAAACCCCATCTCTACTAAAAATACAAAAATTAGCTGGGCGTGGTGGCACACACCTGTAATCCCAGCTACTCAGGAGGCTGAAGCAGGTGAATCGCTTGAAACTGGGAGGAAGAGGTTGCAGTGAGCTGAGATCATGCCACTGTACTCCAGCCTAGGTAATAGAGTAAGCCTATGTCTCAAAATAAAATATAAAATAAAATAAAATAAAACAAAATAAAAGAGTCCCCCCACCTGCAAGAAGCATTCATGAACTCCTACTAACTGGATACAGAATCTTACCCAACCTTAATCCTATGAATACATATTCCTGTCAATTGCATAGGATAACGATTTTTCCATGGGTTCTCTTCCAAGGCATAAGACAAAAGCACCCTTGCCTGTACCTGCTCCATCTTTCCTGACATGGTTTGGCTGTGTCCCCATCCAAATCTCATCTCAAAATGTACTCCCCATGTGTCAGGGGAGGGAACCTGGTGGGAGGTGATTGGATCATGGGGGTGGTTCCCCCATGCTGTTCTCATGATAGTGAGTGAGTTCTCGTGAAATCTGATGGTTTTACAAGGGGCTCTTCCCCCTTCGCTCTTTTTCCTGGCTCCTTGTGAAGAGGGTACTTGCTTCTCCTTTGCCTTCTGCCATGATTGTACATTTCCTGCACTCCCCCCACCAGCCATGCAGAACTGTGAATCAATTAAACCTCTTTCCTGTGTAAATTACCCAGTCTCGGGTATTTCTTTATAGCAGTGTGAAAACGGACTAATACGTTCCCCTTGCCCTGTTTCTTGCACCAAAGAAACTTGTTCTCGCTCACAGAGGTCTTCTGCTTTGACCTATCCCTGAGGACTGGGCATTGGGCAACGTCAACTCAGAAGCATAAAATCAATTACAGCCATTGCTCACCTCTAGGCCGGGCCCACACCCGGCCCTGCCAGATGGCTTTATAATAGTGAGTGCTGTGTTACCATGAAGGGCCTTCCATAAAGGAGAGTTAAAGCTGGATAGTATCCCAGAGGCTGTTCCTTTCCCCTGCAAACCTTCATCTAGCAGGGGCTGGTGCCTTTCCTTACACAGGTTTATACTAACATTGCCAGATAAAATACAGGAGACCCAGTTAAATTTGAATCGCAGATGAAAAATGAGTAATTATTTTACTCCAAGTAGATCCCAAAAATCACATGGAATTTTTCATTTACTAAATCTGACAATCTTATTTTATAACAACCAAGTCCTTACTACTGGTCTTGACAAAAGTCATTTCTATACTCAGTAAGAGGTAAATATATGGTAAACAAAACATATGCACATTGTCAAAAGTTGAGAAGCTTGAAGATACTCCTTTGTGGTCTCTGTTTCTCAATCTGATGGACATCTGCTTCCAAGAATAGGTTTCTAATCATTTTCTTTATAGCTGACTTGAAGTCCCTCACCTTTGCCTAACCTCTCTCACTCTGTTTATAATTCTCTTTCTCATGATCATTCTTTTTGCATCATTAAGTTCAACCACTTTGACCCTTCTTCCCTTCCCAAGCAATTACCATTCAATTGAGTGCTTCACCTTGACTTGCTCTCTTATAATGATATATCAAAATGTCTCCTCTTTACAAGTCAATGAACCACATTCAGGAAACACTGAATTGAGGGTAGGTAGCTCCCTCAATTCTTCCAAATTGACCTCAAGGATCAGACGCCCCTTTCTAATTATTCCCTGTTCTCCAACTCTAGGAAATCCTCCAGAAAAGCAACTTTAGGACTCCAGCCTCAGTTCTGATCTTACCTGGTCTTACCACTGCTCTCCATAAGCTGAAAAAGCTCCTAGTTGGGAAAAGCAAAGGACCAGATAGAACCTTGAATAATTTTCTCACAAATGAAAAACGTGGCTTCCTCTCCAGGCTTTAGGGGCCATCTCAAAAGCCACATTGTTTACACGTGGCACTGTACAAAAGGCCCACCTCACTTTAACCCCAAGGAGGGTGGAGTTCAGCCCATTTATAAATGCATGTCTGCAAGGGAAGGGTATGAAGGGGAGCTGTAACCCTGCTATGACTACTTTCCAGTTTACACATGGAGCACTGTGGGGGAGACTCGGAGAGGGAACCAGGGTAGCAAGGAAGATCTGGTGGAAACTCAGGCAGGCTGGTTAACATGGAATGAAGGACATGATGAGATCAAGAGAAAGTTGTTAATGGCTGGGCGCGGTGGCTCATGCCTGTAATCCCAGCACTGTGGGAGGCTAAGGCAGGCAGACACTAGAGGTCAGGAGTTTGAGACCAGCCTGGCCAACATGGTGAAACCCCATCTCTACTAAAAATACAAAAATTAGCCGGGCATTGTGGTGGGCACCTGTAATCCCAGCTACTTGAGAGGCTGAGGCAGGAGAGCTGCTTGAACCCAGGAGGTGGAGGTTGCAGTGAGCTGAGACTGTGCCACTGCACTCCAGCCTGGGTGACACAGCAAAACTCCATCTAAAAAAAAAAAAAAAAAAAAAGTTGTTGTTAATATGCCCAGGGTGAGAAAACACTGAATTACCAGAGTCATGAAGAATATCATTAAAAACAAGGGTGGTAGGCCATGCGTGGTGGCTCACGCCTGTAATCCCAGCGTGATTTGGGAGGCTGAGGTGGGAGGATCACCTGAGTCAGGGTTCGAGACCAGCCTGACCAACATGGTGAAACCCTGTTTCTACTAAAAATACAAATTAGCCGGGTGTGGTGGTGCATGCCTGTAATCCCAGCTACCCTGGAGGCTGAGACAGGAGAATCACTTGAACCCAGGAGGCAGAGGTGGCAGTGAGCAAGATCGCACCATTGCACTCCAGCCTGGGCAACAAAAGCAAAACTCTGTCTCAAAAAGAAAAAAGAAAAAAACAGGGGTAGTAAAAAAACCAAAAACTTTCATTATTATTGGTTCATAGTAACTACTAATGAAAGTATTAGTAATTAGTCATAAAAGTATCAGTACAGAGTCACAAAAGACTTCTATACCTTCTTAAACTCCTGTCATATTGTTAGTATTATCATCACTTTTATCTGGCTATCACTTCATCCCACAAGGAAGGAATGATCGATATTATTATACCTACTCCACAAGTGATGAAACTGTGAGAAGGATGTGGGAACTTCCAGGAACCCAGGTTTCTTGATTTCTGGTCCAGGGGGCCTTCTCTGCCTAGCAGATAGCAGTTGCTCTATCAGGAACCAGTCAAATTCGGGCCAGGAAACTGCTTTCAGACTTATCCCAGTGCCTTTGGAAGGCTGTGCTGTTGACTGGGGATGGGCTGTGTCAGAATGAGTGGCCGGGTGAGAAGAACAGAGGCTGTGGAGCCAGGAGGCCAGGATTTAGATCTCAGCCCTCCTTTACCAGCCTGGATTCTCTCCTTTGTAACTGGGGATAATGACAATTACGTCGCAGAGGTGTTACGAGCTAGAATGAGCTGGCAAATAACTGTAAGTGTGCATAAACATTATATTAACAATGACTGTAATTGTAGGTTCAGGATTCTAACTTGTGTAGAAGAGTTCAAATATATATGCAAATCCCTGCTAAGACAGGGATGAAATGGAGGAGAACTGGTAGTTTTTCAAAGCTACCAAAAGGCTTATCAAGCTATGTTTTTTTAAAGTGACAAGAGAAAGTTACAAATTAACGGCTCACCTTCATTAAGTGTTCATGGCATGTCAGTCCCCGTGATAAGCCTTCACATGCAGATCCTCATTTCGTCTCTCATCGCCTTAGGAGTTAGGTATTGTTCTTTTTTTTTTTTTTGAGATGGAGTCTTGCTCTGTTACCCAGGCTGGAGTGCAATGGCATGATCTCGGCTCACGGCAACCTCTGCCTCCTGGGTTCAAGCAATTCTCCTGCCTCAGCCTCTCGAGTTGCTGGGACTGCAGGCACGCACCACCATGCCTGTCTAATTTTTGTATTTTTAGTAGAGATGGGGGTTCACCATATTGGCCAGGCTGGTCTCGAACTCCTGACCTCATGATCTGCTTGCCTCAGCCTCCTAAAGTGCTGGGATTACAGGTGTGAGCCACCGCGCCTGGCCAGGTATTGTTCTTTTGTTTTTTCTTTTTTTTGAGACAAGTCTCGCTCTGTTGCCAGGCCGGAGTGCAGTGTTGCAATCTTGGCTTACTGCAACCTCCGCCTCCTGGGTTCAAGTGATTCTCCTGCCTCCACCTCCCCAGTAGCTGGGATTACAGGTGCCCACCACCACGTCTGGCTAATTTTTATATTTTTAGTAGAGACGGAGTTTCACCATGTCAGCCAGGATGGTTTCGATCTCTTGACCTAGTGATCCGCCCACCTCGGCCTCCCAAAGTGCTGGGATTACAGGTGTGAGCCACCACACCTGGCTGGGTATTGTTCTTAATTCCATTTTACAGTTAGGGAAAGTCTGGCTTAGTGGGGTTAAGAAATAACCCAAGGTCACACATTTGTTAAGTAGTGGAATCAGGACTCATTAACTTCATACCCACAGATGTGTGTAGCCCAACCAAACCATTCTTGTAGATGTGTGTGTTTGTGTATGTGCGCATGTGTACACGTGTGCATGGAGAAAGTTCAGGACAAAATAGACGAGATATTAGCGACATACCACCACTGGATGCCTTACTGAATTGAGTAGATAGTGCTTTTATAATTTAAATGTTTTTCCTTTTGATAACATACTTTAAAACATAAACCAAAATGAGGCTTCAAAAACATAATGAGTGGAACTGCCATCCTCCAGTAATTCGCCAAAATGACTAACACAAAGGGAAAGAGGAGAGGTACCCGGTATGTTCTCCAGGCCTTTAAGAAAACATAGAGTTATTCCTTTGGCCATGTATATGGGAATCTATAAGAAAGGTGATATTGTAGGCATCAAGGCAATGAGTAATGTTCAAAAAGGAACGCCCCACAGGTGTTACCATGGCAAAACTGGAAGAGTCTACAATGTTCCCCAGCATGCTGTTGGCACTGTCGTAAACAAACAAGTTAAGGGCGAGATTCTTGCCAAGAGAATTAATGTGCATATTGAGGACATTAAGCACTCTAAGAGTCGAGATAGGTTCCTGAAACGTGTGAGGAAAATGATCAGAAAAAGAAAGAAGCCAAAGAGAAAGGTAACTGGGTTCAACTGAAGCGCCAGCCTGCTCCACTCAGAGAAGTACATTTTGTGAGAACCAATGGGAAGTAGCCTGAGCTGCTGGAACCCATTCCCTATGAATTCATGGCATAATAGCTGTTAAAAAAATAAAAGACCTCTAGACTATCTATCTATCTATCTATCTATCTATCTATCTATCTATCTAATGAAAATGACTAATAAATAGCATTTGCAAGGCCCATTGTAATTAAACTTTCAGGGTTTTTTTTTCCCCAACCAAAGAAATCTTCGGAATAAAATGAGTTTTTTTTTGTTTTTGTTTTAAACACGGTCTCACCTAGGCTGGAGTGCATTGGCATGATCATGGCTCACTGCAGTCTCAACCTCCCTGCTTCCCTAGGCTCAGGTGATCCTCACACCTCAGCATTCTGAGTAGCTGGGAGTACAGGTGCATGCCACCATGCCTAGCTAATTTCTGTATTTTTTGGTAGATACAGGGTATACTAGTCCATTCTCATGCTGCTCTGAAGAACTGCCTGGGAATAGGTAATTTATAAAGGAAAGAGGTTTAATTGGCTCACAGTTCCACATGGCTGGGGGGGCCTCAGGAAACTTACAATCATTGCAGAAGGGGAAGCAAACATATCCTTCTTCACATGATGGCAAGAAGGAGAAGTGCTGAGCAAAGATGGAAAAACCCCTTGTAAAACCATCAGATCTTGGCTGGGCGCAGTGGCTCACGCCTGTAATCCCAGCACTTTGGGAGGCCGAGGCGGGAGGATCACGAGGTCAAGAGATCAAGACCATCCTGGCTAACACAGTGAAACCCCATCTCTATTAAAAATACAAAAGGCCGGGCGCGGTGGCTCAAGCCTGTAATCCCAGCACTCTGGGAGGCCGAGGCGGGCGGATCACGAGGTCAGGAGATCGAGACCATCCTGGCTAACACGGTGAAACCCCGTCTCTACTAAAAAAAATACAAAAAACTAGCCAGGCGAGGTGGCGGGCGCCTGTAGTCCCAGCTATTCAGGAGGCTGAGGCAGGAGAATGGCGTAAACCCGGGAGGCGGAGCTTGCAGTGAGCTGGGATCCGGCCACTGCACTCCAGCCCGGGCGACAGAGCGAGACTCCGTCTCAAAAAAAAAAAAAAAAAAAAAAAAAAAAAAATTAGCTGGGCATGGTGGTAGGCACCTGTAGTCCCAGCTGCTCAGGAAGCTGAGGCAGGAGAATGGTGTGAACCCGGAGGGCAAAGCTTGCAGCGAGCCGAGATCATGCCACCGCACTCCAGCCTGGGTGACAGAGAGAGACTCTGTCTCTAAATAAATAAATAAATAAATAACCATCAGATCTCGTGAGAGCTCACTGTCAGAAGAACAGCAGCAGGGGGTTAACTGCTCCCATTATTCAATTACCTCCCACCAGGTCTCTCCCACTCCACATGGGGATTATAGGAACTGCAATTCAAGATGAGATATGGGTGGGGACACAGCCAAACCATATCATGGGGTTTTGCCATGTTGCTCAGACTGGTCTTGAACTTGTGATGCTCAAGCTATCAGCCCACCTCAGCCTCCCAAAGTGCTGGGATTACAGGCATGGGCCACCATACCCGGCCTAAGTTTCTTGAAAATAAAGATTATATTCCATCTCCCTTCTACCTAAAAGCTCAGGTTCCTGTCTCTTAGGCAGTAGATCTCAGTTCTAAACCTTAAATGCGCTCATGAACCAAATATTTGCCAGTTTTTTACTCTATAGTAACACCAATGAGTTCTTAAAATCTGTTTTTTTTTTTCTTTTACCACATTTTCCCTTGACACGATTATTTATAACTTATGTGCAAACTCCTTTCTCTTCTGTGGTCATTACAAAGGATAAAACGATAAAAGATCACTAAAGCAAACATTCATCTTACTGTTTGCTTTGAACTCTGAAGTCCTCTTCAAGGAGTCCTACAAAGATAAATTAAGATTTTGCACCCCCTGTCAACAGAACTCGTCTTCAAAGATGACCTCTGGAGGGGAGTAAAAGAATTGAAAGCAAACTGAAGGAACTCAAAAGTGACGACTTTTCCCGTCTTTCAGCAGTTAACAACAATGCAGGGATGGCAGGAGAGGGCAACGTGTACGCAGAACAGGCACCCAAATCTCTTTCTGGTGAGAGCTTCTGGGGTCCCTGCAGGTCAGATGATCTGGAAGGCAGGAGGGACGCATGCTGAGAAGCCACATGGGAGGATGGGGGATGCAGAGGCTGAGCCCTCTCTCCCAACCCATTAGAGACTCTTAAGGATGATGAAGATGAAGAAACTCTCACAACAGAATTGATGTGGAGGTCAGCTAAGCCAGGTGTCCAGAATGTGTTCACAGACCTGGCCTCCTGGGAATGCCCCAGACCTGGAATTCTCTGTGGCTCGCCTAGATGCCCTGGCTGTGCTGTAACGTGAGAGTGGCAGGGAGGTTTTAGAGTTACATTTACATCGATATTGGCCTACTCTGGTCAATGAAAAACTACCACTGAAAACCATGGCCTTCTGAAGAAAATGACGATGACTCGTTTGCCTAGCCTTTGTTCTATTTAATTTATTTTCAGAGAACAATGCCTCTAGATCAGCTTTTGAAAACTCACCTGCAAATTGACATGACTGTTTACCTGTTTGAATTTGGGCTTCTTTTTCAAAGTAGAAAAGGAGAGTTAATTATCAAAATCTTTAGACTGTGATTCCAGAGATGAGAGGCTGTTTATGCTGCTGAGCCACGTGATTATATGGATCTCTTTGAGGAGCATTTTCCAGCTCCATGGGTTTCTGAGGATTAAAATATACCTCAGCCCAGCACGGTGGTTCACGCCTGTAATACCAGCACTTTGGGAGGCTGAGGCAGGTGGATCACTTGAGGTCAGGAGTTCAAGACCAGCCTGGCCAACATGACAAAAACCCATCTCTAATAAAAATACAAAAATTAGCTGGTTGTGATGGTGTGCGCCTGTAATCCCAGCTACTTGGGAGGTTGAGGCAGGAGAATTGCTTGAACCCGGGAAGCAGAGGTTGCAGTGAGCCGGGATCATGCCACTGCATTCTAGCCTGGGCGACAGTGCCAGACTCCATCTCAAAAAAATATTTAAAAAAATAATAAAAAATAAATAAATAATAATAAAATATACCTGGGGTCCATAAAATATTAAAACACAGAATACATTTTTTTTTTTTTTTTGCAATACTTTACATTTATTAAGTGCCTACAAGGTGCTGGGTCTACATTTAAGCACATTCCATATCTTGTCTTTACCAATCTCTGAAAAATAATAGTAATTATTCCTAGTTTACACAGGATTAAACTGAGCCTCAGGTATTTAAGTGACTTACCAAAGCAAGTGTGTATGAGACCTGGAATTTAAGTCCGGATCTTACGGACTGATTTCTTGGGTCTCCCCCAGATCTCTGAGTGTAAAATTCTATGAATAATATAACTGAAAAAAAAAAAGTGTTATAGAAATCAAGAGCGGGAGAGAGCAGCCTACAGATTATCCACACTAACCAAAATTTTCTCTGTATAGTTAAGGAACTTTCCAGAGATCACACAGCTTACTCTGTGGTCAAGCGAGGACACAAGTGCCTATCATTTGCTGTTCACTTTTTAAAAACATTTTATTATAAAAAATTTTAACCATACACAACAATAAAGCTACTACCATAATGAATGCCCTGTCACTCAATTTCATAATTACCTACACTCTTGTTGATGCCTTTTTTTTTTTTGCTTGTTCTCTTGTAGCTCTTTTTTTTTTTTTTTTTTTAATACTTTTAAGTTCTAAGGTACGTGTGCACAATGTGCAGGTTTGTTACATATGTACACATGTGCCATGTTGGTGTGCTGCACCCATTAACTCATCATTTACATTAGGTATATCTCCTAATGCTATCCCTCCCCCCTCCCCACACCCCACGACAGGCCCTGGTGTGTGATGTTTCCCATCCTGTAAAACACAGAATATAATTTTTAATATAATTTCATTTTTTACAGATTGAAGACCTCACAGAATTTTGTGTATTTTATCTGTTTCCAAACTTTACAAATACCATATGTATATATATTTTTTCTTGCTTTCTTTTTTAGCTGTTCATCTTAGTTTCTTTAGTCTTACTTCATGTACTTTTTGCTTTTTATTTTTGAGACAGGGTTTTACTGTGTTACTCACCCAGGCTAGAGTACAGTGGTGCAATCTCAGCTCACTGCAGCCTCTACCTACTGGGCTCAGGTGATCTCCCATCTCAGCCTCACAAGCAGCTGGGACTACAGGCACACACCATCATGCCTGGCCAATTTTTTTCTCTTTTTTTGAGACAGAGTCTCACTCTGTCACCCAGGCTGGAGTACAGTGGCACGATCTCGGCTCATTGCAACCTCTGCCTCCCAAGTTCAAGCAATTCTCCTGCCTCAGCCTCCCGAGTAGCTGGGACTACAGGCGTGGACCACCACGCCTGGCTAATTTTTTGTATTTTTAGTAGAAACATGGCTTCACCATGTTGGCCAGGCTGGTCTTGAACTCCTGACCTTAAGTGATCCGCCCACCTCGGCTTCCCAAAGTGCTGAGATTATAGGTGCAAGCCACTGTGCTCGGCCTCATATTCTTTATGATCTTTTTATCATTATTATTATTATTTTTTTATTTTTTACTTTTTTTGAGATGGAGTTTCTATCTTTTTGCCCAGGCTGGAGTGCAATGGCACAATCTCAGCTCACTGCAACCTCCGCCTCCCGGGTTCAAGCAATTCTCCTGCTTCAGCCTCCCAAGTAGCTGGGATTACAAGCGCCTGCCACCACTCCTGGCTAATTTTTTGTATTTTTAGTAGAGATAGGGTTTCATCATGTTGGCCAGGATAGTCTCGATCTCCTGACCTCATGATCCGCCCGCCTCGGACTCCCAAAGTGCTGGGATTGCAGGCGTGAGCCACCGCGCCCCGCCCGTTTATTTATTTATTTTGTTTATTTATTTTTTTGAGACAAAGTCTCACTCTTGTCTCCCAAGGCTGGAGTGCAATGGTGCGATCTCGGCTGTTCCCTGGCAAGAATGCTCCAGTCACTCCAGACACCTAGCTGCTTGTCCTGACTCTGCTCCTGATACCCAAACGGAGTCTCTTCACCTACTGGGCTTGCAGCTTCTCGTCAGCAAAGTGTGTGTATGAGACTAGTTCACCATCAAGCATGCACTGCACAGGTGTGGAGGGTCTGCATTTCGTGGGTAGGGATCCAGGCTTATATTCTTTTTGAGATTTCAATATAGAATCTTATTACACAACAGGAACTAACTCAAGTACACCTTTCCTCTTCTTCCAGAAGTGGATTAATCTACATGATTTATTAATTTTAATTTTAATTTTTAGATGGTTTCGCTCAGTCGCCCAGGCTGGAGTGCAATGGCACAATCTTGGCTCACTGCAACCTCCACCTCCTGGATTCAAACGATTCTCTCATCTCAGCCTCCAGAATAGCTGGGATTACAGGCACCTGCCATCATGCCTGGCTAATTTTTGTATTTTTGTAGAGACCAGGTTTCACCATGTTGGCCAGGTTGGTCTTGAACTCTTGACCTCAAGTGATCCATCTGCCTGGGCCTTCCAAAGTGCTGGGACTACAGGCATGAGCCACCTTGCCCAGCCTACATGACTTATTTTACTAATCCTGAACAGATGAGGTACACTTTTCTAAACAAAATTTCTAGAGGGGATCATAAAAAATGTTTGCCTACCTCTCTGCTTTTGTCATTAGAGCACCATCTCTAGGAGAGGTTGTAAAAGAAAGGAGGATTTAGATCAAGTTGGGGACATTTGCAAAAATCATGGATTTTTCCCTCATATACAATGAAATTGGCCAGGCTCAGTGGCTCACCCCTATAATCCTAGCACTTTGGGAGGCCGAGGCAGGTGGATCACTTGAGGTCAGGAGTTCGAAACCAGCCTGGCCAACACAGCGAAACTCTGCCTTTACAATATAAAAATTAGGCCGGGCGCGGTGGCTCAAGCCTGTAATCCCAGCACTTTGGGAGGCCGAGACGGGTGGATCACGAGGTCAGGAGATCGAGACCATCCTGGTGAACATGGTGAAACCCCGTCTCTACTAAAAAATACAAAAAAAAAAAACTAGCCGGGCGAGGTGGCGGCGCCTGTAGTCCCAGCTACTCGGGAGGCTGAGGCAGGAGAATGGCGTGAACCCGGGAGGCGGAGCTTGCAGTGAGCTGAGATCCGGCCACTGCAACTCCAGCCCGGGAGACAGAGCGAGACTCCGTCTCAAAAAAAAAAAAAAAAAAAAAATTAGCCAGGCGTGGTGGTGCACATCTATAATCCCAGCTACTTGGGAGGCTGAGGCAAGAGAATTGCCTGGACCCTGGAGATGGAGGGAGCCAAAATCATGCCACTGCACTCCAGCCTGGGCCACAGATCAAGACTGTCTAAAAAAAAAAAAAAAAAAAAGCCACTAAAATTACTATTGGTTTATAGAGAAAAACATTGAAACAAGCTTACAAAAATACCACTACTGTGCTGTTTTTTAGTTAAGATACATTTTACTCTATTTCAAAACATCTAAGTCAGACTGGTAAATTGGGAGCACCAACGCAGAATTCTTTTTGCAAACATAGCAGATTTAAAAAGCACTTAACACATAATACTTCTATTTATTTTTAGGAGGACAATCATGGACATTCCAAATTGAGACCCACAAGAGTTTATGACTACATTCTCAATGAGCGACGCGCCTGCCGGAAATAATAGGACTGATTCAGGACCAGTGAAAGAAGATACACAAACCCAAGACTTGCATTTTCAGAAGGAAGGCTTATGTCACTCAACAAACATTTGTTGAGTTTTCACTAGGTGTTAGGTGCTGTGCTAGTTAGAGATGCTGACCCAACCCAAGACACTGAAGCTCTCGTTTTCTCAGTGCAATTGATGAAAAGTTACACATCAGCTCTAGAAATGGAGACTGAGAAGATGAGTTCATGTAACTGTCCCTAGATGAATTCTTTTTTTTTTTTTTTTTTGAGACGGAGTCTCGCTCTGTCGCCCAGGCTGGAGTGCAGTGGCGCGATCTTGGCTCACTGCAAGCTCTGCCTCCCGGGTTCACGCCATTCTCCTGCCTCAGCCTCCCAAGTAGCTGGGACTACAGGCGCCCGCCACCTCGCCCGGCTAATTTTTTGTTATTTTTAGTAGAGACAGGGTTTCACTGTGTTAGCCAGGATGGTCTTGATCTCCTGACCTTGTGATCCACCCGTCTCGGCCTCCCCCTAGATGAATTCTTATCTTCTGGTCAGTAAGGCAGGGTCCTTGAAGCTAAAAGATACATTTTTTTTTTTTTTTTTGAGATGCAGTGTCACTCTTGTTGCCCACGTTGGAGTGCAGTGGTGTGATCTCGGCTCACTGCAATCTCTGCTTCCCAGGTTCAAGCGATTCTCCTGCCTCACCCTCCTAAGTAGCTGGAATTACAGTTGTCCACCACCAAACCTGGCTAATTTTGTATTTTTAGTAAAGATGGGGTTCACCACGTTGGCCAGGCTGGTCTCGAACTCCTGACCTCGAGTGATTCACCTGCGTCAGTCTCCCAAAGTGCTGGGATTACAGGTGAGTCACCGCTCGCAGCCCTAAAAGATACACTTTTGAAAACAATAAATAGAATAGCACAGCACATAGAAGAAAGGTATGGAAGATAGTCGAGAGATAATAACTTGCAGTGATCTCATCTCAATGATGCCCACACATCGGTGACCACCTTTCAGCTCCACTATCTTTGGATTATGTACACAGGAAGAAGTCAGCAGAGCAGTGATCTGAAGCGTCTTCCTCTAACACATAGAATGTTCTTTCTTTGTCTCAAAAACATCTAAGAGTTGAATCCACTCCACGAGGCTATCAAAGTTTTGAAACACTAGCAGATATTTCTCAAAAGCAAATATTCCTGAAGAGTTCATGTTTCTTGCTTTTTGATCACTCCTTATTTAGACCAACTAATGATCAAATGAGATAAATCTTTAATATATATATATTTGTATTATACTTTACATTCTAGGGTACATGTGCACAACGTGCAGGTTTGTTATATATGTATACATGTGCTACGTTGGTGTGCTGCACCCATTAACTCGTCATTTACATTAGGTATATCTCCCAATGCCATCCCTCCGCCATCACCCCACCCCACAACAGGCACTGGTGTGCGATGCTCCCCACCCTGTGTCCAAGTGTTCCAAATGAGATAAATCTCTTAAAGGTATGTTCCCTCATCACTGATTTTTTTTCCTCCACAAGCTGAGGTCATCTACCACCTGTGGGGCTTGAAATACCAAAATGAAAACACTTCCCCAGGAATGAGCACCACACACAATTTGCTGGGTAGCAGAAAGGTATGTGCAAAGGCTTTCACTATTAAGCAACAGTTTAGACCCTTTTCTCTGTCTTCTATTTCTGTTGCATAGTTCAAATTTTGGGGGGAAGAGTGTTCAAGAAACTTTTTCAAGAAAATTTTTGCCACTTCATCTTTAAGCTGATGTCTAGTTGTCATGAAATCAACCATATTAATTTCCAGGAACGCTCTTCAGGCAGAAGCTCTTCATTAAAAAGGTTATTAGTTAAAAATGGAGAATATGGGCATATCTGTTCCATATCTTCAAACCTGGAATTGGTGGTCAGCTAGCAGTGGAGGAGAGCAGGGGCAGGTGGGCAGGTGCTCCAACTGGACACAGGCTTGTTGAGCCATGGGGTCCCTTAAAGAAGGAGTCAGAGGGTAGGGGAACCCTTTTCAGTTGTTTCCTCCTCTTGACAACAACCTGGCTTAGCTTCCAGTGCTTCTTGTTCTTGAAGTTCCTTTGTATTAAACAGAATTCATCATCCAAGAAAATGGCCTATAAATGTCCAGCCATTGCATCAAATTCTGCATCAGAGGAGGAAGGGTGGACATTCCATAGAACCTTCCTCCTCTGAGGCATCCCTCATCTCTGGCATGGTGGCATCCTGGTGGCTAAGCTGGCCTCTCTCCACCCCGCAGTGCCCAGCAGGCACAGAGTACAGGTTGATGGGCCAAGGAAGACTCATGATGTCACCACGGCCACAGTCCCCACCAGGTGAGTCTGAGCCTAGGTCACTGCTGCTCTCAAGGTGCCTGTTGAGGTGGTCACCAGATTATCTCAGCCTTCAGGAGAAATGGCAGAAAGCTGTGCCCTAAAGGCTTCACAGAGGCCTCTAGAGGGCCCAGGTAATTGAAATGGATTCACATTTCCATCTCCACCTTTGTTTGTTTGCTTGTTTCTTTTCCTTTTCTTTTTTTCTTTTTTCCTTATTTTTGTTTTTGAGACAGGGTCTCATCTATTACCCAGGCTGGAGTGCAATGGCACAATCTTGGCTCACTGCAACTGGCTCATGCCTGTAATCCCAGCACTTTAGGAGACCAAGGTGGGTGGATCACGAGGTCAGGAGATCAAGACCATTCGTTTTTTTGTGCGGTTTTTTTTTTTTTGAGACAGGGTCTCACTCTGTTGCCCAGGCTACAGTGCAGTGGCACCATCTCAGTTCACTGCAACCTCTGCCTCCCAGACTCAAGTGATCCTCCTGCCTTAGCTTCCTCAGTAGCTGGGACTACAGGCATGTGCCACTACATCTGGCTAATTTTTGTATTTTTTGTAGAGACGTGGTTTTGCCATGTCTCCCAGGCTTTCTCAAACTCCTGGACTCAAGCGATCTCCGACCTCAGCCTCCCAAAGCACTGGGATTACAGGTGTGAGTCACCATGCCCAGCCTCCACCTTTGTTTCTAGTGGCCACTTTTAAGATATTAGCAACAAGGGTCTTAACCTTTTAATGACATTTGTCTCATTTTTCCAGAGTTTTGGAAGGAAGCTAAGTACTTTCTTATTAATCAACCAGGCACAGACAGTGGCTACTGACTGTACTAACAGTGTTGACACTGTGGCAGTGGGTTGGTTAGGCCTGCTCATGGAACTTGTGGAACAAGGGAAAATCTCCTTAAAGACACCAATGGGTTCCCCAAGGCCTTGGTCACCTGTGACCCCAACCTTTTCCTCACACTAGATTTGTACTTAACTGCACATCTTTTTACTTGGTAAAATATACATAGAATAAAATTGACCATTTTAATTTTTTTTTTTGAGACAGAGTCTCACTCTGTTTCCCAGGCTGGAGTGCAGTGGTGCGATCTTGGCTCACTTCAAGCTCCACCTCCTGGGCTCAAGTGATTGTCCTGCCTCAGCCTCCCGAGTAGCTGGGATTACAGGCACCCGCCACCGTGCCCAG
The DNA here is from genome assembly GCF_037993035.2 of Macaca fascicularis. NCBI lineage: Eukaryota > Metazoa > Chordata > Mammalia > Primates > Cercopithecidae > Macaca > Macaca fascicularis. Next base: position 32,435,597 of record NC_088380.1, on the reverse strand, counting down.
CTTATTTTTGTATTTTCAGTAGAGATGGGGTATCACCATGTTGGCCAGCCTGGTCTAAAATTCCTCACCTCAGGTGATCTGCCTGCCTCAGCCCCCCAAAGTGCTGGGATTACAGACGTGAGCCACCACGCCTGACCCATTTTATTTTATTTATTTATTTATTTATTTTTGCAACAGAGTCTTGCTCTGTTGCCCAGGCTCGCAGTGGCGCGATCTCGGCTCACTGCAAGCTCAGCCTCCCCAGTTCATGCCATTCTCCTGCCTCAGCCTCCCGAGTAGCTGGGACTACAGGCGCCTACCACCATGCCCGGCTAATTTTTTTGTATTTTTAGTAGAGACAGGGTTTCACCATGTTAGCCAGGATGGTCTGGATCTCCTGACCTTCTGATCCACCTGCCTAGGCCTCCCAAAGTGCTGGGATCACAGGCATGAGCCACCACGCCCGGCCATTTTAATTATTTTTAAAAATCCTTGAGCAAGAGCCATGTTCATCTTCTCTGTATTGTTCCAATTTTAGTATATGTGATGCTGAAGCAAGCACCCTTTTTAATTATTTTAAGCAAGCACCCTTTTGAATGATTTTCAAGTGTACAGTTGAGTGTCAACAAATACATTCATGTTGTTGTGCAACCAGCACCACTACCCATCTCCAGGGCTTTTTCATCACACCAGACTGAAACTTTGCATCCGCTAATAACTCTCCATTCGTCCCTTCTCCCAGCCTCTGGTAACTTCCATTTCATTTTCTGTTTCTATGAATTTGACTATTCTAGGACCCTTGTATAAACGGAATCATGCCAGGCTCATGCCTGTAATCCCAGCAGTTTGGGAGGCCAAGGTGGGAGGATCATTTGAGTCCAGAAGCTGGAAACTAGCGTGGGCAACATAGTGAGACCCTATCTCTAAAACAAACAAAAAACAAAACAAAAACCCACTAAAAGTCAGAATTGATTTTTAATCATTTTATTAGTTACTTCGAGTCCCTTATCTTTGCCCCAAATTTTCACTCCATTTACAGTTTTTCCCATCCCATGGTTATTCTTTTTTTTTTTTTTTTTTGAGGCAGTCTTCCTCTCTTGCCCAAGCTGGAGTGCAGTGGCGCTGTCTTGGCTCACTGCAACCTCTACCTCCTGGGTTCAAGTGATTCTCCTGCCTCAGCCTCCCAGGTAGCTGGGACTACAGGCACACACCACTACGCCCAGCTAATTTTTGTATTTTTTAGTAGAGATGGGGTTTCACCATGTTAGCCAGGATGGTCATGATATCTTGACCTCATGATCCACCCGCCTCAGCCTCCCAAAGTGCTGGGATTACAGGCGTGAGCCACTGCGCCTGGCCAATTTTTGTATTTTTAGTAGAGATGGGGTTTCACCATGTTGGCCAGGATGGTCTCAATCTCTTGACCTCGTGATCCATCCACCTCAGCCTCTCAAAGTGCTGGGATTACAGACGTAAGCCACTGTGCCCGGCCAATTTTTGTATTTTTAGTAGAGATGGGGTTTCACCATGTTGGCCAGGATGGTCTCGATCTCTTGACTTAGTGATCCACTGCCTCGGCATCCCGAAGTGCTGGGATTACAGGTGTGAGCCACCACGCCTGGCCCCATGGTTATTCTTTGTACCATTAAGTTCAACCACTTTGACCTCTTTTCACTTTCCAAGCAATTACTTTCAAATGTCCATATCACCGTGACTTACTATATCTAGCTTAATCCTCCATCAGAACATCTCCTTTTCTACCGGGTAATGATCTCTGATAAGAAAAAGCACTAACAGGGAGCTGGGTCTCCACACTTCGTAAACTGCCCAAGGAAGTGTTCCATCCCGCCTTGCTTTCCCACTGGGAGAATTCCTCAGAAGAAGCAACTTTAGAATGTCACTGCTTGCTGTCTGAGCTGTGCCACAATGGCTCTGAATTAGCCTGAGAAGCCTTGGTCAGGAAAAGCAAAGAAATCAGAATTGCAGGATAAGGCGTCTCCCAAAAGACTCTCAAGAAGCATCCTTTCTATCTGTACAGCTCAGAGTGTTTGGACACTATGCAGAAGTCTCATGAAAAAACATGTAACTTTATCCTGAAGACATCTCAGCTTCCCTTTTTATGTGGATGATCAAGGGTGTCTGCAAGTCTGGGAAAAAGGGATAGAGGAGAATTAACAGCCAGTACTCCAGGGCCTGGCTTACTGATAAGGGAAATGGTTGTTGATGATAGAGAAATCTGGGGAGGCAGGAAGAGCTTGACAGAAACAAATGGATGTCCCAAATAGGCTAGTTCATAATTTTTTTTAAAGTTGAATATTAAAAAAATAAAATTCACAAGTTAAAAATGCCATCAGATTAAATGTATTAAGGGAGTGGTTTGGAAGGAAAATTTGAACAAGTAGAATGAAACAGTTGGAAAAAATCAGAATGGTACTAGACAAGGAAGTTTTTTGTTTTTTGTTTTATTGCAATGGCATCTCGCTCTGTCATCCAGGCTACAGTGCAGTGGCATGATCTTGGCTCACTGCAACCTCTGACTCCCAGGTTCAAGTGACCCTCTTGCCTCAGCCTCCCGAGCAGCTGGGATTACAGGCACCTACCACCACACTCGGCTAATTTTTTGTATTTTTAGTACAGACAGGGTTTCACCATGTTGGCCAGGTTGAACTCCTGACCTTAAGTGATCCACCCACCTTGGCCTCCCAAAGTGCTGGATTACAGGCATGAGCCACCATACCCAGCCATAAGCAGGAAAGTTCTTACAGCTATTACATACCACTTTACTTTGGTAAAGGGGGGTTAGTAACTGGTAAGAGGTAAGAAGGAGAGCTCTGACATACTAGTTAAGTTCTGTTTCTCAGTTTGGGTGATGGTTAATATAAAAATTCACTAAGCTGGGCTGGGTGTGGTGGCTTATGCCTATAATCCCAGCACTTTGGGAGGCTGAGGCGGGTGGATCACCTGAGGTCAGGAGTTTGAGACCAGCTATGCCAACATGGTGAAACCCCCTCTCTACTAAAAACACAAAAATTAGCCAGGTGTGATGGTGCATACCTGCAATCCCATCTACTCTGGAGGCTGAGACAGGAGAATAGCTTGAACCTGGGAGGTAGAGGTTGCAGTGAGCCGAGATCGTGCCACTGCACTCCAGCCTTGGCAACAGAGCAAGACTGTCTCAAAAGTAAAATAAAATAAAATAAAAGGCTGGGTGTGGTGGCTTATGCCTGTAATTCTAGCACTTTGGGGGCCAAGGTGGGTGGATCATGAGGTCAGGAGATTGAGACCATCCTGGCTGACACGGTGAAACTCCGTTTCTACTAAAAAATACAAAATAAATTAGCCGGGTGTGATGGCGGGCACCTGTAGTCCAGCTACTCGGGAGGCTGAGGCAGGAGAATGGTGTGAACATGGGAGATGGAGCTTGCAGTGAGCTGAGTTTGCGCCACTGCACTCCAGGCTGGGCGACAAAGCGAGACTCTATCTCAAAAAAAAAAAATTTACTAAGCTGAATACTTTTGATATGTGCCTTTATGTATACCATATTTCAAAGATAAGTTTATTGGAAAAAGCACTTCTGGAATGATAAAAATAAAGACCTCCAAAAATCCACCCCTTTATAAGAGTAACAAAAACACTGGAAAAAATGACCAAAATCAACTTTTTCAGAACTCTGGAAATTAGCCAAAAGCTTGAAGCATCACTAGCAGCCACTCAGGCAGAACAAGTTTGGAGACCCCCAAAAACTCTATCTTCACAGAACTGTTATTACTTGACCTATCTGACAGCTCTCTGAAAGGCCCCATTTTCAAGGTTTCTCTTTACTTGACTTGATTCGGAGCCAATGCTGCAAGAACAGCCTTATCCCTAGGTCATTTGTTGAAAACAATCCGTGGCAATTGTTTAATATGTGCAGCTGCCTGGGAAAATATCTGCAAATCATGTATCTGTTAAGGAACTTGTATTTAGGCTGTATAAAGAATTCTTACAACTCAATGTAAAAGTGGGTAAAGGATTTAAATAGACATTTCTAGCTGGGCATGGTGGGTCATGCATATAATGCTAGTGCTTTGGAAGGCTGAGGCATGAAGATCGCTTGAGGCCAGGAGTTTGAGACCAGTCTGGGAAACACAGCAAGACCCCGTCTCTACAAAAAAAGTTTTACAAAATTAGCCAGGTGTAGTGGCATGTGCCTGTAGTCCTGGCTATTCAGGAGAATAAGGTGGGAGGATTGCTGGAGCCCAGGAGGTTGAGGCTACAGTGAGCCTCTGCACTGCACTCATGCCACTGCACTCCAGGCTGGGTGACAGAGCAAGACCCTGTCTTAAAAAATAAATAGACATCTCTCCAAAGATGTACAAAGGTTCAAAAATACATGAAAAGGTGTTCAACATGATTAATCATTAGAGAATACAAATCAAAGTCACAGTGAGATACAGTTTCACACCCACTAGGATGGCCAGTCTAATAAAGACAGGTCACAAGTGGTGGCAGGAATGTGGAGAAATTAGAGTCTTTATACACTGCTGGTGGGGATGTAAAATAGTCCTGAAAAACAATTGGCAATTCCTCAAAAAGTTACACATAGAGTTACTCTATCACCATCAATTCCATTCTTACATATATATCCAGGAGAACTGAAAACATACAGTCACAAAAGCTGGTACACCAATGTTCACAGCATGATTCATAATAGTCAAAAAGTGGAAATGACCCAAATGTCCACAAATGGATGGATGGTTAAACAAATGTGGTTAAACATATGGAATACTATTTGGCAATATAACGAAGTAAAGTTCTGAATCATACTGAAACATAGATGAGTACTGAAGTCATTACACATTCAGTACAGAAGACCATGTACTGAAATATCTGGAATAGGTAAATCTATGGGAACAGAAAGTAGGTTGCCAGGGGCTTTGAGAAGTGGAGTATGGAGAATGCCTGTAATGGGTATTCGTCTTCTTTTTGGAAGGATAAAAATGTCCTAAAATTAGATATTGGTGATATTCAATGCTGTGAATATATAAAACCACTCAATTGTACATTTTAAAGAATAAATTTTATAGTATGTGAACATCTCAGTAAAGCCATTTTTAAATTATTTTTATTTTTTACTTATATATTTTTTTGAGACAGAGTTTTGCTCTATCACCCAGGCTGGAGTGCAGTGGCGTGATCTCAGCTCACTGCAACCTCTGCCTCCCAGTTCAAGCAATTCTCCTGCCTCAGCCTCCTGAGTAGCTGAGATTACAAGCACATGCCACCATACCCAGCTAATTTTAGTATTTTTAGTAGAGACGGGGTTTTACCATGTTGGCCAGGCTGGTCTCGAACTCCCGATCTGAAGTGATCTACCCACCTCAGCCTCCCAAGGTGCTGGGATTACAGGCGTGAGCCACCATGCCCAGCCTCAGGAAAGCTACTATAAAACAAGAAAGCTTACTTTAAAAATTCCTTCATATCATTATTAATCACAATTACGCCTACAAGGATAAGTCAGTTTTCTAAGGCATGGATAAAAGCCCCAGAAAACCAGGGACTTCATATGTTTTATAGAAGAGTATTCCCCCTGGCCGGGCGCGGTGGCTCAAGCCTGTAATCCCAGCACTTTGGGAGGCCGAGACGGGCGGATCACGAGGTCAGGAGATCGAGACCATCCTGGCGAACACGGTGAAACCCCGTCTCTACTAAAAAAATACAAAAAAACTAGCCGGGCGAGGCGGCGGGCGCCTGTAGTCCCAGCTACTCGGGAGGCTGAGGCAGGAGAATGGTGTAAACCCGGGAGGCGGAGCTTGCAGTGAGCTGAGATCCGGCCACTGCACTCCAGCCCGGGCGACAGAGCCAGACTCCGTCTCAAAAAAAAAAAAAAAAAGAAGAGTATTTCCCCAATATGCAGTTCCAAAGCTGAAACATTAGGTGGTCAATAAATATCCTTAAATGAATAAATACAGATTGAGAAAGTGTTCGGAACCCAGATTTTCTGATTCCAGGTTCACCCCTCCATAGTGGAGACGTGGCGAGGCAGTGACCTCATGAATAGGGAGCAAGGTGCCCTGGCCAGGATGTCACTTACAGAATTGTTGTTGCTTACTGGAAGGTTACGTTTCTTACTGGGGAATGGACGTGCTCTCTAGAGGGACAGACACACTATTTGGCAGATAGGTAGCAACTGACAGAGCGTCCTAGCAAAAAAAGATGGAGATGAGTGAGACTCCATCTCAAAAAATAAATAAATAAATAAAAAAGATCAGATAAACCCATTTTTTGTATTTTTTTTTGTTTTTTGTTTGTTTGAGACGGAGTCTCGCTCTGTCGCCCAGGCTGGAGTGCAGTGGCCGAATCTCAGCTCACTGCAAGCTCCACCTCCCGGGTTCACGCCATTCTCCTGCCTCAGCCTCCCGAGTAGCTGGGACTACAGGCGCCCGCCACCTCGCCCAGCTAGTTTTTTGTATTTTTTAGTAGAGATGGGGTTTCACTGTGTTAGCCAGGATGGTCTCGATCTCCCGACCTCGTGATCTGCCCGTGTCGGCCTCCCAAAGTGCTGGGATTACAGGCGTGAGCCACCGTGCCCAGTCGGTTTATCTAATCTTTCTAAGCCTGTATTTCCTCATCTGTGAATGCAGGTAATAATACTTGCCTCTTACCTCATAGGGATGTGGTAAAAAGTAAATGAGAAGCATATACATCATGCATGTGGCTCACTTGGATAATATCTGATAAACATTTTAATTTACATTGATAATATCGAATGAACAAATAGGTTTCAAATATCTTTTTTTTCTTTTTTTTTTTTTTTGAGATGGAGACTTGTTCTGTCACCCAGGCTGGAGTGCAGTGGTGTGATCTCAGCTCACTGCAACCTCTGCCTTCCGAGTTCAAGTGATTCTCCTGTCTCAGCCTCCCAAGTAGCTGGCAATACAGGTGTGTGCTACCACACCTGGCTGATTTTTTTTTGTATTTAGTAGAGACAGGGTTTCACCATGTTGGTCAGGCTGGTCTCAAACTCCTGATCTCAAATGATCCGCCCACCTTGGCTTCCCAAAGTGCTGGGATTACAGACATGAGTCACCGCAGCTGGCCTCAAATATCTTGTAAAAAATAAAAGGGAGACAGGTCAGTGGTTGTTTTCAGACTTTGCAGGGAACTGTTACCTAAAAAGGTTGGGAGTCTCACTCCTACCCTCCCCACCACGGTGGCATTGAGCAAGGCAGAGAACAAAAACTCCTCCCCCGCAGAGCAGCTCCCACTCCCCAGCAGCCCACAGCCTGGCATGAAACCAACACCGTTATCCTGGGGGTGTGGATAAAAGGCAGGAAACAGGAAACACTTTGCCTCACCTTGAGAGAGAAGAGGGACCCAGGTATTTATATCTCCAGAGACCAGATATATTTTCCCCTCTGTATTGCAATGGTGCTACATTTGTTTTTTCTAATTAAAAAGGAGTACATTGAGGGGCAACCGAACTTGAATTGGTTCTCATCAGGAGCTACTATAAACTCAGTCTTCCTGTTCATTAAAAGTAAAAAAAAAAAAAAAAAAAAAGCTTTCCTTTTGCTTGACACCTGTTAATAGCATGCCTGTGGAAATAAGTAACCATGCTCGAAAATAATCTCCAGTTGCGGGATGGAAACAGTCGTTGTGATTGTTTAAGATATAATATATGTAAAGCAAGCAGCACCGTGGTTAGCATGTTGTTGGTACTCAGGAAATGGTAACTATTATTTAAAATACCTTTTCCTTAAATGCTCTGCTGGTGTAGTGCTCACTACCGTGGACTAAACTTAACTGAATAGTGCCCTCCAGAGGCCACTGGGAATTCAACTGTGCTGACAGTTGAAAGAAGGTCTGGAAAAAGACCACAAATACCATTTAATTGTCTTTTACATTGATGCGGAGTCAGCACCACAGCCTGGTGTCCCAGGATGTATTAGAACATGACCGACTGTCTGATTTGTCACCCACAGCAGCCTTTCTTTGGCCAGGGCTTATTTGTTTGCAAGGGACACTTACGAAGACCTGGAGATCTTGGGGAAACAAGTCCAGCTAGGCACCATGGGAACTGGTGCTGGGAACTGCCAGCCCCAGGAAGGTACTGTCCCATCCCTTTTTCTGCGGACACTGTCTCTCATCCCTGTCCTTTTCTGTATGTCCACTCTGTGTTCCTCTAAAGAAACCAGCTTCCTCTTCACGTCTGCCATGCTGTAAGTGTAGCACGGGCATGTGGCTCTGGCTCTTTCTGGACATGAATCCAGATGTGGTTCTGTTTGGTCTTCAGCTCATCTCACACAGCAAAGCAGCTTGGTCTCTCACTGGCTTGACTCCAGGTTTTCAGGAGATTAAACTGGTTGTCAGTCAAGTCTAATGGCTGGATTTAGTCTGTCTATCCCTGGTGGCTGGCCAGGAGGTGGAGGTGGGGATGCGTGTGCGTGTGTAGGGAGACAGGCCAGTGTCATGTGATACTAAACAAATTTAGCACATATGGAACTGCAGGAAGGGCAAGTATGTCAAAGCGTCTGTTTTTCTACAAACGCGGAGCTAGTGTTTATATTTATAGTATTTATAGAGTATTTATAGAGCTTTACCATGCGCCATGCACTGTCTTAAGAACTTTCTAAGCATCATTTCATTTAATCCTAAAAGCCTCCTATGACATTTGATCCTGCAATCATTCCCTATGAAGTAACTGCTGATAACAATGTTTGTGTATCTTTCCATAATTTCCTAATGCATTTTATTCCCAAGATGAGGGAACCAAACCTTAGAAAGTTTAAGCCAAGATTTAAGCCAAGGCAGTCTGATTCTTTTTTTTTTTTTTCAGGTTAGACAGGTAATGTACTGACATTGTAACCAGGTTTGAGGGTGGCACATCTCACACACGTGTGTGAACACCCAGTCCTCATACTCACAAACTACAAAAGGATCAAGGCAGGCTGATTCTAAAGCCAGGATGTTCAACACTCACCCCACCTTCCTCCTAGTGTAGCCCCTATGGCATGGTAGATAATTTTGCTATGCAGAAAAAACATCGGGGGTCTGGTTCTCAGGGAGGTTATAGTCTGGTTAAGGAAGGCAAGATTTATACATGCAAAACAATGAGTAAATGACAGGAGAGGGATCAAGTACTAAATTGCATGTTGCCATTATATTTGTTTTCTATTGCTATGTAACAAAGTACCACAAATGTAGAAGCTTTAGAGCAATCCCATTTATTAGCTCACGGTTCTGTAGGTAATAATACAGCTATGGCATGGCTGGGCTTGCGTTGACTGGAGCTGCCAACAATCTCATCTGGGGCTCAGGGACCTTTTTGAAGGGGTTAAAATATGCTATCCTGGAATACTGATTATTTAAGTTAAAGGCACTTGAAAAACAGCAGGTGCAAAAAGATCGCTTTGACCTTCATGCTGTTTCTTAAAAGCAGAAGATTAAATTCCCATGTGAAAGATGCCCTCCCTATACTAGTAAGATGCAACATCCTTGCCATCAAGGACGATAAAGTTGAGGTCAAGGAAATTCTGCACAAAGAAGCCTTTCTCTTCCTATTTTCCTACCCTATTAACTATCCTAGCGCAAGCCCCTTGGCCTTACACATGTTCACAGTTTTACTATTGTGTCCAATCCAGAATGGAAGAAACTGACAATACTTGTTTCTTTGGGTCTTCATTATTTTAGAAGGGCTCCTGTAAAACATCTGTGAAGAAACATGTATGCTTTTTTCCTGTTAATCTATCTTATCTCAATTCTCAGGACCGTTAAGAGGATGGAGGTGGTTTTCCTGCCCCTATATCTTCCCAGATCACCGCTTGGTGGCAGAGTTCAATTCTTTGTGGTTGTAGGCCTGAGGTACCTTTTTCCTGTAAGTTGCCAATCAAGGACTGCTTTCAGCTCCTAGAGGTTGCACTTCTCCATCTGCAGTTCACAGTGGGGGTTATTTGCTTTCCTCTAGGCCAGCTGGAGCATTTCTCTGTTACTTCTGTTACCAGCCAAACTCTCTGCTTTGTTTGTTTTGCTTGTTTGTTTTTTGAGACAGAGTCTCTGTCTCCCAGGCTGGAGTGCAGTGGCGCGATCTTGGCTCACTGCAGCCTCTGCCTCCTGGGTTCAAGTGATTCTTGCCTCCCAAGTAATTGGGATTACAGGCGCACGCCACCATACCAAGCTAATTTTTTTCTATTTTTAGTAAAGACAGGTTTCACCATGCTGGCCCTGCTGGTCTCAATCTCCTTACCTTGTGATCCACCCACCTCGGCCCCCCAAAGTGCTGGAATTACAGGCATGAGCCACAAAAGATGCTTCTTTTTTTTTTTTTTTTTTGCCACATCTACTGCAAGAATGAAAACCATTCTCAGCAATTGGACTATCGACATTCCAGAAAATGTCGATATTACTCTAAAGGGATGCACAGTTATTGTGAACGGCCCCAGAGGAACCCTGGGGAGGGACTTCAATCACATCAACGTAGAACTCAGTCTTCTTGGAAAGAAAAAAAAGAGGCCCCAGGTTGACAAATGGTGGGGTAACGGAAAAGAGCTGGCTACCGGTTGGACCATCTGTAGTCATGTACAGAACATGATCAAGGGTGTTACACTGGGCTTCCGTTACAAGATGAGGTCTGTGTATGTGCACTTCCCCATCAACAGCATTATCCAGGAGAATGGGTCTCTTGTTGAAATCCAAAATTTCTTGGGTGAAAATCTGCAGGGTTCGAATGAAGCCAGGTATTCCTTGTTCAGTATCTCAAGCTCAGAAAGATGAATTAAATCCTTGAAGGAAATGACATTGGGCTTGTTTCAAATTCAGCGGCTTTGATTCAGCAAGCCACAACGTTAAAAACAAGGATATCAGGAAATTTTTGGATGGTATCTATGTCTCTGAAAAAGGAAACATTCAGGAGGTTGATTAATAAGACCTAAGAGTTGTCCAGCTACAGAAACAAGATGCCAGATGCTTCCTAAGACCTATATGTGATATTTAAATAATGCAATAAAAGACCTATTGATTTGAAAAAAAAGAAAACAAACTACACAAAAATTAGCCAGGTGTGGTAGTGTGCACCTGCAGTCCTAGCTACCTGGGGGGCTGAGGTGGGAGGATCATTTGAGCCCAAGAGGTTGCAGTGAGCTGAGATCATGCCATGCACTCCAGCCTGGGTGACAAAGTGAGACCCTGTCTCAAAAAAAAGAGTGTGTGAAAAAAAGTGGGTGTATGTACACATATAAATCATAATAAATCATCCCATTACTGGGTATATACCCAAAGGATTATAAATCATTCTATTATAAAGACACATGCACACGTATGTTTATTGCAGCACTATTTACAATAGCAATGACTTGGAACCAGCCCAAATGCCCATCAATGATAGACTGGATAAAGAAAATGTGGCACGTATACACCATGGAATAATATGCAGCCATAAAAAAGAATGAGTTCATGTCCTTTGCAGGGACATGGATGAAGCTGGAAACCATCATTCTCAGCAAACTAACACAGAAACAGAAAACCAAACACCGCATGTTCTCACTCATAAGTAGGAGTTGAACAATGAGAACACATGGACACAGGGAACATCACACACCGGGGCCTATCAGGGGATGGGGGGCAAGGAGAGGGAGAGCATTAGGACAAACACCTAATGCATGTGGGGCTTAAAACCTAGATGATGGGTTGATGGGTGTGGCAAACCACCATGACACATGTATACCTATGTAACAAATCTGCACATTCTGCACCTGTATCCCAGAACTTAAAGTACAAAAAAACAAAACAAAACAAAAAAAACTTCATGGCCCGGCACAGTGGCTCACGCCTGTAATTCCAGCACTTTGGGAGGCCAAGGCGGGTGGATCACGAGGTCAAGAGATCAAGACCATCCTGGTCAACATGGTGAAACCCTGTCTCTACTAAAAATGAAAGAATTAGCTGAGTGTGGCCTGCAGTCTCAGCTATTTGGGAGGCTGAGGCAGGAGAATCACTTGAACCCAGGAGGCAGAGGTTGCAGTGAGCTGAGATCACACCACTACACTCCAGCCTGGGTGATAGAGTGAGAGTCCGTCTCAAAAAAAAAACAACATAATAACTCAAACCTCACAAATTGAAGAAAATTAATGATTAATAAATGGTATTTAGATAATCAGTAATTTAGAAAAAAATTAGATTTATAATTTCCATCAAAATAAATGCCCATTAAATTAAAATTTAAATTTTAAAGATAAATTTAAAAATGTAATCACTAAAATTGGTAGAAGAGAGTTGTGGGTCTTTGGGAAAATGACATCATCCTAAGATCTGAAGAAGTGAAAAGATGATTATAAAAGAAAAAAATCAGACTTGCCTACAGAGATAGTTAAAACTTCCATATAGTAATAATAACATTTAAAAGATTAAGGAGAGTTTTAACTATATGGGGTAAAAAGATTAAGATCTATAATATCTAAATGCATATCCAGTGCTGCAGATGAGGGCCCCAAGAGATAATGGACAAAGGACATGAATAGATTGTTTAGATGACAAGTAAAATAAAATAGAAAAAAAAATGAGGGCAAAATGGCCAAACTTCCTGATCAAATAAGTGCAAATTAAAACTACAAAATGAGCCATATTTCAATTAAGAAAACATAAATTTAAATGATAATACCCAACCTGGAAATGCTTCTGGAACTCTGGCATTCATACATTATTGGTAGGGGTGTAATTTGGTAAAATTATTTGTATAAAACAATTTGGCAAAAATGTCCTTTGACGTAATACCTTCATTCCATGAAATTTGTCCTAAAAAGATGGTGCAAAAGGAAAAAAATAGTCGTGGTCACAAGCATTTTAAGCAGCACATATACTAAAATTGGAACGATACAGAGAAGATTAGCATGGCCCTTACCCAAGGATGAAAAAATAAAAATTAAAAAAAAAGTTGCCAGGCACGGGGCTCACACCTATAATCCCAGCACTTTGGGAGGTCAAGGCGGGAGGATCACAAGGTCAGGAGATTGAGACCATCCTGGCTAACACGGTGAAACCCCGTCTCTATTAAAAATACAAAAATAAATTAGCTGGGCATGGTGGCGGGTGCCTGTAGTCCCAGCTACTGGGAGGCTGGGCAGGAGAATGGCGTGAACCCAGAAGGCGGAGCTTGCAGTGAGCCGAGATCTGGCCACTGCACTCCAGCCTGGGTGACAGAGCAAGACTTGGTCTCAAAAAAAAAAAAAAAGTTAAAAAAAATGAATGCCATGTTAAGTGTAACACTGACAAACCGGCAAGGACAGAAAGAACATGCTTACCTAAGTTATCAGTGATGATTATACCTATTAAGACCACTTAATAAGGAGGAACGAGTTCGAGTTCAAATGTGTTAAGTGAAAAAGCGTAGCCACACCAGACCAATCTGGTTCCACTTTTATGTAAAAAGATCAAGAGCTGTTTTTCGTTTGCCATGGACCCTCAAGTCACATGAACTCAGCATGCCTAGATGAACCAAGCCTGCAACCACAGGAAGAACCTAAGTGCCTGGGCTGAGGAGTGGGACAGAATTAAGAAGTGGACACTGTATGGCAGGATCCAGAATCCAATCAGATCGAGCTCCGGCATCACCCCATGGTCAGATCTAGTCATATCATGTATCCCAGCATCACCTCATTGCAAGATCCAATCAGGTTACACCTCATTACCGGACCCAGCCCCCAGCTTGGAGAGGCAGTGCTTTGGGAGCTATCCCTGGTATTCTCCTTACTTGACTTGTTGCAAGGAATAAAATCCCTTGCCAAATCCTCCTTCATTGTCATCATTGGGCTGTCACCTGTCAAGTGACTGAACCTACCCATTGTGTGGGTATGAAAAGGTTAACAGAGAATTCTGCATGTAGTATGATTCAAAGTAATTCTTATGGTGTTTGTGAAGCTGTGAGAAAAACAGCACTTTTGTATATTGTCAGTGGGGATACAAATTAGCATAATCTCTTAGGGAAAGCAATTTACAACAGGAATAACAAATTTAAAATGTGATTTATTTGAGGATCCCACTTCTAGGAATTTATCCATTACATACACTCATACATATACACAAAGATATATGAACATAAAATTTATTGCAGTTTTTTGGTTTTTTTCGAGATGGAGTCTCACTCTTTTGCCCAGTCTCACTCTTTTGCCACTGGAGTGCAGTGGCATGATCCTGGCTCACTGCAACCTCAGCCTCCCAGGTTCTAGCGATTCTCCTGTCTCAACCTCCTGAGTAGCTGGGATTACAGGTGCATGTCACCACTTGCAGCTAATTTTTGTATTTTTAGTAGAGACAGGGTTTTACCATATTGATCAGGCTGGTCTTGAATTCCTGACCTCAGGTGATCCACCCACCTCAGCCTCAGAAAGTGCTGGGATTATAGGTGTGGGCCACCGCACCCAACCCAGAATTCTGGACACAGCAAAAAAGACTATACAATAAAAACAGCCACTAGCTGGCGACTGATCAAATAAATCACATGAGAAACCTCCAGTGGGATACTATACAGCTGTTAAAAAGAACGAGAGACAAAGTGACACGTTCTGATTTGAAACAAGTGCTAAGATGGGTTTTTAAGATTTAAAGAAAAAAGGTTAAGATTCAGAATAGTGTGGATCGTGTGCCCCACTGTGTAAAAAAGACGTTAACACAAAATACTTGTAGATGCTTAGAGAATTCTTGGAAAGATACTGGTAATAGAGTGAGGCTTGGGGTATAGCTGGTGGTAGTGACAAGAGAATGGAGGTCTGAACTGAGGAAACTTCTCACTCACTGTCCTTCCGTTCTCTTGCATGCACATGGTAAAACTTTCTTTTCCAAAGAAAAGGATCAACAAAGGTAGTCTGAAAATATATATATTGTAGATGAACATAGATTAGAAGGAAACAGAAAAATTGTATCTGTTGAGTTAGCATGATAGAGCTGTAGGCACATGGTCACAGATTAGATCTTAACATAGAAAAATTAAATTAGTGGAGAATTAGTGTAGGCAAATCACAAGTTGTTCTTTTCTTTAAAGTGCTGTTTTAATGTTGCCATTGAAATAAATAAAAATTAGTGTGGGAGGAGAGACGGGGTACCTGAGGAATTAATAGAATTATAAACATGTTGTTCTAAAATGAATAAACAGGAGAAGAATGAGCACAGAGAGCTTGCAAATGGTCCAGGGAGCAAGCACTTAGCAAGAGGTGCCATTGCATCTGTGCCTGGTAGGGTAGTTGGCCAGGACACACTGACTCCTCTCCTTGGGAACTCAAGGTTCAGACCTAGAGAACAAGAGAGGAGAAACTGGGGTGGAGGAGTTAGAAGAAAGTCTGGTTTGCAGATCCCAAGGAAAATCAGTTCTCTGGAGAGGATGGGCGGCAGGTACAGGGTAGATGAGAGACATCTAGATCCTGTAGATCTCAAAAGAGACACCTTCCTTAGGAGGGCAGGGCTAAACTCTCCACTTGTGAGATAGTCATCTTTTCAGATTTTGATTTTTCATGACTGTCAGTAAAAAACGAAAATTGAGAGGCTGGGTGTGGTGGCTCACGCCTATAATCCCAACACTTTGGGCCACTGAGGAAGGCGGATTGCTTGAGCCCAGGAGTTCAAGACCAACCTTGGCAACATAGCGAAACCCTGTCTCTAAAAAAAATACAAAAAATTAGCCAGGCCTGGTGACATGCACCTGTAGACCCAGCTACTCGTGAGGCTGAGGTGGGAGGATCACCTGAGTCCGGGAAGTTGAGGCTGCAGTGAGTCATGATCGTGCCATTGCACTCCAGCTTAGGTGACAGACAGAGACCTTGTCTCAAAAAAAGGCCAGGTGCAGTGGCTCACACTTATAATCCCAGTACTTTGGGAGGCCAAGGCAGGCGGATCACCTGAGATCATGAATTCAAGACCAGCCTTACGAACATGGTAAAATCCTGTCTCTACTAAAAATACAAAAATTAGCCAAACGTGGTGGCATGCGCCTGTAGTCCCAGCTACCTGGGAGGCTGAGGCAGGAGAACTGCTTGAACCCGGGAGGCTGAGGATGCAGTGAGTTGAGATCATGCCACTGCACTCCAACCCTAGCAACAGAGCTAGACTCCATCTCAAAAAAAAAAAAAAAAAAAAAGGAAGAAAAGAAAATTGAACATGCATCCCCAATATATGTGTATTTATTTATTTAATGCATACATATATTATTGTGTGAATATATTATATGCATTATAAAACATGAAAAAGTTATTTTAAAAAGATAGTTTGGCTGAGTGCAGTGGCTCACGCTTATAATCCCAGCGCTTTGGAAGGCGGAGGCGAGTGGATCACTTGAGGTCAGGAGTTCAAGATCAGCCTGGCCAACATGGTGAAGCCTCGTCTCTACTAAAAATACAAAAATTAGCCGGGCATGAAGGTACATACTTGTAATCCCAGCTACTTGAGAGGCTGAGGTGGGAGGATCCCTCGAACCTGAAGGCAGAGGCTGCAGTGAGCCAAGATTGCACCACTGCATTCCAGCCTGGGTGACACAGTGAGACTCTCTTTAAAAAAAAAAAAAAAAAAAAAAAATATATATATATATATATATATATATAAACCTAAAGTGCTTAATATTTTACAAGCTATGTAGTTAAGTATACTTCAAGATTTTCAAAAACTTGGTTTAACATTTTGGGATGTGATAATCCAGAAGTATAGCTTCAAGTAATTTCATAACAAACAGTTGCTACTTTTTCTTTTTTTTTTTTGAGACAGAGTCTCCCTCTGTTCCCCAGGCTGGAATGCAGTGGTGTAGTTGCAGCTCACTGCAGCCTCTGCCTCTGGGTTCAAGGGATCCTCCCACCTCAGTCTCCCAAGTAGCTGAGATTACAGGGATCCACCACCACCGCCGGCTAATTTTTGTATTTTTAGTAGAGATGGGGTTTCACCATGTTGGCCAGGCTGCTCTTGAACTCCTGACCTCAAGCAATCTGCCCACCTCGGCCTCCCAAAGTGCTGGGATTACAGGTGTGAGCCACCACACCAGGCTGGATGCGGCTGTTTTTTGTTTTTTTTTTTTTTGAGATGGAGTCTGGTTCTGTCGCCCAGACTGGAGTGCAGTGGCGCGATCTTGGCTCACTGCAAGCTCCGCCTCCCGGGTCACGCCATTCTCCTGCCTCAGCCTCCCGAGTGACTGGGACTACAGGTGTCTGCCAGCACGCCCGGCTGATTCTTTTTTTTTTTTGTATTTTTGGTAGAGACGGGGTTTCACCGTCCTTGCCAGGATGGTCTCGATTTCCTAACCTCATGATCCGCCTGCCTCCGCCTCCCAAAGTGCTGGAATTACAGGCATGAGCCACTGCTCCTGGCCTGGATGCTGCTTTTAACAGCTGCCATAGCTGAAGATACCTCACAAGGATACACAGATTCAAATGGAAGAAATATGTTAGTGGCATTGATTATGATTTAATCAATCATAATATCATTTTCCAACCCTATCCACCACCTGTGCTTTGGTTTTGGTTGAAATTGTGTATTGACTTTGTCAAGTTTTTCTTGCAAACTCTGAAGTTACTGTACTTTTAATAGTTTTTAACATATAGCTCCTCTAAAATTCTTTGGAAGGTTTAAAAATATAAAATTTTGCTCTCAAGATTTTAAAGATGCATCTGAAACTTTTTGTTGGCAAATGTTAACATTTAAAAAAAAAAAGTCTTATCACTATGGAAACATTTCCTAATATCCATATTGAAATTGCCCTTTGCATAGCATGGCTTTCTTTCAAAAAGTAGTTATTTTCTTATTTATTGTTACAACGTCATCTTTACCTTGGAGAGACATGTGTTTGTCCTTGCAAAAATAGCCTCCAGGAAGGAGGCCACTGGGAACTACTGTACTTGGCTTCAGAGATAAGGTCCTCAAATTTGAACCACTTGTCTTTTTCGTAGAAGAAAAATCCCAGTCATTTTTTTTTTTTTTTTTGAGGCGGAGTCTCACTCTATCGCCCAGGCTGGAGTGCAGTGGTGCCATGTCGGCTCACTGCACGCTCTGCCTCCCGGGTTCACACCATTCTCCTACCTCAGCCTCCCGAGTAGCTGGGACTACAGGTGCCCGCCACCATGGTCGGCTAATTTTTTGTATTTTTTGTAGAGACGGGGTTTCACCGTGTTAGCCAGGATGGTCCTGATATCCTGACCTTGTGATCTGCCCGCCTCAGCCTCCCAAAGTGCTGGGATTACAGGTGTGAGCCACTGCGCCCAGCCCAATCCCAGTCATCTTTAAGTTCTATTACTCTAATAAATGCTTTGTTTAGAAATAAACATCAAACCTCTATGTAGTAAGATATTTTCATCATCATTCCCTGAAATAGGTCAATAGGATGAAATGGCTGAATCAATTTCATGCTGTTGGCCTATTTTTATAACCTCGCCTAAATTAAAAAAAAATTTATTTACACATTTAAGTTTTTAAAAAATTTTCAGGGTTCATGTGATTATTTAATACATTCATATGTAAATGAAAAATAAAATTCTAAATCCTTCAACTGGCTAAGTGGACCCTGCTTCTTGGCCAAGGGTATCCAAAGTAAACCTGAGAAACTGGTTCAGGCCATGATGGGCAAAAAGGCGTAGGACATGCCTCATTATATTTTCTTCCCTTTGGAATTCAGGCACAACAGACCAGCATTAACATTAAGATAAAGAGACTTCAAGACAGACAAAACAGACTCTTTGTAGCGGTAAGACACCAGATGCTGACCTGACTCTAGTATAGCATCACATGACAGACAGCAGGCGCTGAAAGAAATTGAAGCATTTTATTCCAAAATATATCTCTCTGACATATTTTGAAACAGACCCACAAAGCTGTCTCTTGTGGGGAAAATCTACATTCTATAAAGGATCCCCTTCCTTTCCTAGGTCTTTTGCTGATCCAGGAGAGATTTAACTAAGAGTCTAGCACCTTTTACAATCTGATAAGAGACATTTGCCATCTTTTTTTGTTGTTGTTGAGACGGAGTTTTGCTCTTGTTGCGTAGGCTGGAGTGCAGTGGCACGATCTTAGCTCACTAAAACCTCTGTCTCCTGGGTTCAAGTGATTCTCTTGCCTCAGCCTCCTGAGTAGCTGGGATTACAGGTGCCTGCCACCACGTCCAATTAATTTTTTTTGTATTTTTAGTAGAGACAGGGTTTCATCATGTTGGCCAGGCCTGTCTCAAACTCCTGATCTTGGGTGATCCACCCACTTTAGCGTTCCAAAGTGTAGGGATTACAGGCATGAGCCACCACCCCCGGCCTTGCTGTCTATTCTCTCCGAAGCCTGCTACCTGGAGGCCATCTACATAGGAAGAACTTTGGCCTCCACAACCCCCTATCTTAACCCATACACTCCTTTCTACTGATTCCAGGTCTTTTTTTGTTTCTTTCTTTTTCTTTTTTTTAGATGGAGTCTTGCTTTGATACCCAGGCAGGAGTGCAGTAGCACAATCTTGGCTCACTGCAATCTCTGACTCCCAGGTTCAAGCGATTCTTGTGCCTCAGCCTCCCAAATTGCTGGGATTACACGCACTCACCACCTTGCTTGGCTGATTTTTTTTAGTGGAAACGAGGTTTCACCATGTTGGCCTGGCTGGTCTCGAACTCCTGACCTCAGGTGATCCACCCGCCTTGGCCTCCCAAAGTGCTGGGATTACACGTAAGCCACCACATCAGGCCTAATTCCAGGTCTTTAGATACTAACTCTTTCAACCAATTGTCAATCAGAAAATCTTTGAATCCACCTTTGACCTGGAAGGCTGTCCCCATATTGATTGATGTCTGCCTGTAACTTCTATCCTCTTAAAAGGTGTAAAATCAGGCTGTAACCTACCCACTTTGGGCACATGTTTTCAGGACCTTTTGAAGTTATGTCCCAGGCCTTGGTCGCTCATATTTGGCTCAGAATAAAACTCTAAATATTTTACAAAGTTTGACTCTTTTCATCAACATATAATTCGTAAAACTCAAATCAGTGTAATTGGGATATCCTGACTTCCTTTTTATTCTAGTTAAAGCTACTGTTACCTGATATAATTTTCCCATAAGGGTTGTTTTAACTAACAAAGTCATTGAATTTTGTAAAATACATATTTTCTAGTGACCTCACAAATAAATAGGTCTATTTTATTATTGAAACAGAAACAAGCAAATATTCTTTTTTAAAAATCTTTTTTATTTAAAAAGTTTCTACAAAAATAGGGATGGGGTTTCACCATGTTGCCTTGGCTGGTATCGAACTCTTGGGCTCAAGTGATCCGCCCACCTCGGCCTCCCAAAGTGCTTGGATTACAGGCGTGAGCCACCGTGCCTGGCCAGAATCAAGCGAATATTCTTAATTGGAACATGTGCGAAACAGCAGTACTGAAGTCCAACTGCATAGCAGATCTCCTCCACTACACTCTTTCTTCGAAACTTCAGCAATATTTCTGTGCATCTTCCACATCTGTGGATCTGTGCATCAGAATTTGCTGACAAAACCGTGTGTTCTATTTTGTAGCTATATTGTTTTCCATGCATTATTTTAGCTATTTTTACCACATCAGGAAGACTGTTTTTCTACTAGTATGTAGTTTTTGCCTTAAGCAATTATGTTTTTAAAAACCCTCAAAACAGGCTCTTAAATATTCAGTTTACTAAAATCCTGGACTAGATTTAGTAATGCGTAATTTTAAACACCGCTAAAACATTTTAAACCATTTGTATTCATGTTGTGAATATTTAGATTTTAAATATCTTGCTAATTATGATGGTCTCATATCATCAAGTATTACCACAAGGCACAATCTATGCTTAGGATCAGGTTTTTCTTTAATGCTAATGGTTGTAAGTTTGTATTTCACATAGTCTCCCAACGAATTTTATGTTTTTGTCTGACTTCTCAGTCTACATAGATTGTCACTGTTTTACTTCATAATTAGCACATGGTAGCAGGAAAAGAAGTGTTAACCCTGTCATATCTTATTGTCTGCTTACACCTGCATTAATTGAATTATTTTTAGGCTGGGAGCAGTGGCTCACTCCAGTAACACCAGCACTTTGGGAGGCTGGGGTGGGAGGATCCCCTGAGGCCAAGAATTTGAGACCAGCCTGGACAACATAGTGGGACCCTCATCTCTGTATATTAAAAATAAGAAATTTCTTTAGTTTTTCTGCCCATTTGGTAAAGGTTAACTCAGTTAAAACAAAACAATTTAATCCGTAAACCCACTTCATCAAGTGAGCGTATATAAACTCCAGTCCCTTGACATAAGCCTATAGTGGATTAAACGGGCCAAGCACTATGGTTCACACCTGTAGTCCCAGCTACTTGAGAGGCTGAGATAGGTGGATTGCTTGAGCACAGGAGTTCAAGGCTGCAGTGAGCTTTGATTTTTTCACTGCACTCCAGCCTGGGTGACAGAAAAAAAAAAAAAGGAGTGGTGAATTACCAGTGAGGGGGCCTTTGTGGACCTTCCCCCCTTCCCGCAGGATATGTCATAGACGACACAGAAAAGGGGACTCTCTGACATTCAGATTGAACAAGGAAGCCAGTGTCAATCCATATCTAAATTATTGGTCAAACTCAATTTTTTTTAAAGATAAAAAATATCTTGGGATGCTGATAATTTTTCCTCTTACCCATGGATCTTCTCTGGCTTCTCACTTTAGCAGGCACCATTCTAGAGCATGAACCATTTTCTGGTGACTTCTATGTAAGTTCTTTCTGCCCATGCCACTGGTTCAGATGAGGACTTCACAGGAATGGGTATCTGGACTAAATAAAACCCTTGAGTCAGGGAAAAACCCAGACTTGCCATGGCATTTAACAGAGACCGGTACTTAACAGAGCTTGAATATTTACTTATTTAATTTTATTTATTTATTTATTTATTTATTTATTTTTGAGACGGAGTCTCGCTCTCTGTCGCCCAGGCTGGAGTGCAGTGGCCGGATCTCAGCTCACTGCAAGCTCCGCCTCCCGGGTTTACGCCATTCTCCTGCCTCAGCCTCCCGAGTAGCTGGGACTACAGGCGCCCGCCACCTCGTCTGGCTAGTTTTTTATATCTTTTTAGTAGAGACGGGGTTTCACCATGTTCGCCAGGATAGTCTCGATCTCCTGACCTCGTGATCCGCCCGTCTCGGCCTCCCAAAGTGCTGGGATTACAGGCTTGAGGCACCGCACCCAGCCTTAATTTTTTTTTTTTTTTTTTTTTGAGACGGAGTCTCGCTCTGTCACCCAGGCTGGAGTACAGTGGCCGGATCTCAGCTCACTGCAAGCTCCACCTCCCGGGTTTACGCCATTCTCCTGCCTCAGCCTCCCGAGTAGCTGGGACTACAGGCGCCCGCCATCTCGCCCGGCTAGTTTTTTTGTATTTTTTTAGTAGAGACGGGGTTTCACCATGTTAGCCAGGATGGTCTCGAACTCCTGACCTCGTGATCCGCCCGTCTCGGCCTCCCAAAGTGCTGGGATTACAGGCTTGAGCCACCGCGCCCGGCCTTTTTTTTTTTTTGAGGCAGTCTCACTCTCTTGCCCAGATTGGAGTGCAGTGGCACAACCTCAGCTCACTGCAACTTCCACCTCCTGGGTTCAAGCAATTTTCCTGTCTCAGCCTCCCAAGTAGCTGGGACTACAGGCATGCACCACCATGCCCGGCTAAATTTTATATTTTTAGTAGAGACGGGGTTTCACTGTGTTGGCCAGGTTGGTCTCCAACTCCTGACCTCAAGTGATCCACCTGCCTTGGCCTCCAAAAGTGCTGAGATTACAGGCATGAGCCACCCTGCCTGGCTAGAGCTTGAATTTTTAAGGCTATCCACTCCCCTCGCCGCCACAATAGTTCAGGCCTCCTTTCAGGGATATTTGTGAAGATACATCTGTGATTCCCAAAGTCAAAAGTTTCTTAATAAATTCCAGCCCCATTTAAACTGACCAACCTTATAGTCCAGTCTAAGGGCTGAGGACACATGCACTTCAGCTACGGAACTAGCCCAGCCTTCCTCCCAAAAAGGAAATGGCTAAATTTAAGTCAAAGAGACATCGCAAATCATAGAATCATCTTTTCTTTGGTGAACAAAGAGCCCTGAATTAGGGACCTGAAGGATGAGTCAGCTATTATACCATCCCTGCAGCCCTGGCATCCAAGTTTCTGTGACTCAAAGATAAGAGATCCATACAATTCAACATTGTTGCTCCATACAATTCAACATTGTTATTCCAAGTTATAACACCAGCACTTCGGGAGGCTGAGGTGGGTGGATCACTTGAGGTCAGGGGCTCGAGACCAGCCTGGCCAACATGATGAAGCCGTGTCCCACTAAAAATACAAAAAAATTAGCCGGGCATGGTGTGCACCTGTAGTCCCAGCTACTTGGGAGTTGGAGGCAGAAGAATCGCTTGAACCCAGGAGGCAGAGGTTGCAGTGAGCCAACCTAGATTGTGCCATTGTGTTTTGTCCAGCCTAGGCGACAGGGCGAGACTTTGTCTCAAAATAAAAAATAAAAAGGCCACTAGTATTAGAGCTTCAGAACATTTTAAACACAGTATAACAAACTCTCATCCTCAAAATTTTTGGAGAAAGATCACATCTCAAAGAATCCTATGAAGAAATCTATATAACTGTTTAAAAGCTTTGCTTCATTTTACATTGTACAAAAGAGTTATATATTTGGGTCCTTAAATAGCAGATATTGTTGTCCTCCAGCAAGAGGTCCCCTTTTGTTATTGGTGCCCTCCAACACCAAAAGATGCGAGCGCAAGTCTGTTCGTTTCTGTACTTTGCAAACCCAGGTGGAATGGGAGTGGAGTTCATTAGGAATGGCTCACCTACGCATTGCAGTTGGTTACCTGCCTCTGCTTCCACAGTAACTAAGAGAGGGCCAAGGGCCAAACAGGTGCCAAAGCTTGAAGTTCACAAACCTTTGGAGGCACAAGACGACGAAAAAAAAAAAAAAAAAAACCCGAGAGTTATTTGAGGGCATTTGGTGCTCAAAATGAGAGAATAAAAATGTTCATAACTTACTTAGTACCTGGACACAAAAGATAAAGTAGAAGTCAGGATTGCTGAAAATGGCCCAGGGGGTGCCCATAAATAGAAGGGTATGAAGTTAGACCAGTAACACTATAACTACACTAAAATGCTTTTATCTTTCTTCTCTGTATGGTTTACAACTACCATTACAATTTCTAAAAGTAGTGCTAAGAGTCTAAGAGCGAGTGTCTTACGTGGGTATTTGGGTTTTCCATCTTCCATGGCTGCCGTTAATCACCCAGGGGCTGCGCTGCTCCCAGTCAGAAAGGTTGTGACCAGGGTACCAGAGGAGGAGCAGGTCACTGGGATAAAATTAAAGAGCATCTCTGGATCTGGCTCTGAAACCTCAACCCCCTTTAAATGATGGCAAGTCGCTCCTTTTATGGAATCTCTTCCCTCATAAAAACAAGTGGACCCTGAAAAGCAGCTGTGCATGTGGCTTTCAACAATGAGCTGTGGGCTGCAACGGAGGGTGTGGCCAAGCTTGCCAGTTTTCTGAAAGAACTCACCCCACGGGCCATTGTAGTGTTGGAAATTGTCTTGCTGCTCACTCACTCTTTCCTTAAAAGGCTTCTGATTCCAGGCTACAGTTAGAGAAACTGGGGACGAATAACTCCCCTCTGTCATCCATCATGAAGAGCTTAGCACAGGCGATTTCTCAGATCAGCTCCTCATTCATTAACGCGGTGCCTGAGGGCTGAGGCTGTGTGTGTGAAGGGACCACAGGAGAAAACACCAGTCACAGAGAGGAGAGGATAGCTCAGATGCTGCCATTCAAGAGAGAGTTCTGAAGGCCGAAAACATCAGCAGAACAGCACAGCGGTGAAACACACACAGCCTGTGAATAATAAACTGGACTGCAGCTCCCAGCACTTTTCTCTCACTTTGCTCAATTTCAACCACAAGATGGCAGGCGACGGCCCTCAGATCCTCACAACTTGTCAGATGTCACTCCCAAGAGGTGAGGAAAGCAAGCTCCCACCGTCCTCTCCAATGGCCATCACCACACTCTTAGGAGGCAGCTATAAGCTACACTCATAGATGTTCTATGTTTTTATGTAAATAATAGACTGTTAAAAAACCATCCTAATTTCATTAGTTATTTTTATTATTATTATTATTTTTTGAGATGGAGTCTTGCTCTGTTGCCCAGGCTGGAGTGCAGTGGTGCAATCTCGGCTCACTGCAACCTCCACCTCCTGGTTCAAGCAATTCTCCTGCCTCAGCCTCCTGAGTAGCAGGGACTACAAGTGCGTGTGCTACCATGCCCAGCTAATTTTTTGTATTTTTAGTAGAGATGGGGTTTCACTATGTTGGCCAGGCTGCTTTCGAACTCCTGACCTCAAGTGATGCACCCACCTCGATTTCCCAAACTGCTGGCATTACAGGCATTGAGCCACTGCGCCCGGCCTCATTAGTTGTTATTTATGATGTTAAAGTTCTAGAATTTGAGTCAGAGGGCATGAATTCCAGGCCTCGGACTTCTCTAAGATGATACTTGACCCCAGGAAACCACCTCCTGAAGCCTCAGTTTCCACTTGGGTACAATAAGAAAACAGGACTTGAATGAACCCTGGAAAACCTTCCAGAAACCAAGTCTTCGAGTGAAACAGCACGTGCAGCAGCAGTCTGAAAGGAACGAAGCGGGTCAGGAAGGAAGCGGGTCACGAACAAACCGTCCGTAATGCTTCATTTACACTTCATCCTTGGGGAATGGGCTGTTCCACATGGCAAGTTTTCCACATAATTGAATTTTAAATGCTGAAACTTGTTTTCCTTTTAACCTGTAAGGGAAATCTTTCTAAAGTGTATTACATGCTTCTCTGGCTTTTTAAACAGCAAGCTGAGTATACTTTCACCTTTCCTTAATGTCTCTAAGTCATCGTGAGGATGACCTCTTACTGTATATCCAGTCCTGCGTAGAGCATCAGGCACCTCTGGGCATATTCAGGTAGGCAGGACCCTTATGCTACATGTCCCCAGAGACTACAGTATCAAGCTATAATTGGCAATTCTTTCTCTCTACCATCTCCTACCTACATCACTACCTGCAGTCATTTCTCCAAGTAACATCTTCTAGCAGCCTCCTGACACTGTTTAAAATCTGCTAGAATCCAGACAGAACTCAAGGTTGCCACGGGTAACCAGAGTCTAAGCTTGCAACAACCCTAAATTTAATTTTACATACAAGTTCAAGGAAGCGGGTACTGTGCTGAAGGTGACTTCTGACTAGGGCTGACATTCCACTGTCCTCACAGCATGTCATACTTCTGTACCAATTGGTCTGTCGCCCTGAGCCCTCCAGCCCCCTCCTGCCAGCCCAGCATCCTGGCCCCTCTTCTGGGACCACACAGACTTCTCACACTCCAGGAACTCAAAGGTGCCGTCAGTCTCTGCAGCCTCCGGGACCTGGTTCTTGCATGTGCTAGCACCCCTTCCAAATGGTGGCTCCCCGTGCCACGCCACTCGCTCAGTATTGGAATGAACCCCAGTGTCTGGACCAAAGATTATTCTTTGTCTTCCCTGTGGAGTGAAAGGGCAGAGTTTGAGGCTCTTCTCTCTCCCTCAAACTCAAAGGGATTTTCTCAGGTGTACGCTGTGCTCTGGGTCCAGGTTGCCTAAGGCTGATGGGGTGGGTGTTAAAAGTTACCTCTGGCTGAACATCTACCATGTGCCAGATGCTGTATTCAGTACATTAGGTAAATAATCTGTCATCCACTCAACAATCCTTTTATGGAAATAGCAGCAACAGCCTGTGGCTGAGGTCAACTGCCCCCATCACACAGTCAGTAAGTGGGTCCAGAAGCCAGACTCACCTCTCCGAGGCCCACGTTCTTTGCACTGTGCTGTGCTCACATTTATTAATGTACAAAGATGGCCAGGTGCGGTGGCTCATGCCTGTAATCCTAGCACTTTGGGAGGCTGAGGCGGGTGGATCACCTGAGGTCAGAGGTTCAAGACCAGCCTGGCCAACATGGTGAAACCCTGTCTCTACTAAAACTACAAAAAATTAGCCGGGCGTGGTGGCAGACGCTTGTAATTCCAGCTACTCGGGAGGCTGAGGCAGCAGAATCACTTAAACCCGGGAGGCAGCGGTTGCAGTGAGTCGAGATCGCGCCATTGCACTCCAGCCTGGGCAACAAGAGTGAAACTCTGCCTTAAAAAAAAAAATACAAAGACGCCCAAAGTTTACATTCTGCAAAAATGCATTTTAAGTGAAAAGACTTACTTTTCAGAAAAGACATTTGTTTCTGTTTTGGTGTGTGGGTTTTGTTTTAATTAATTCCATATTTTGTGACCAATTTGGAACAATCTGTCCTTAGGGAACAGATCTGGCTTACTTATAGAAAGCTAGGGAGTGACTGGAGTTACAAAGTATTCCTTTGTAGGAACGAATCTAGAAAACCTTCCCAGTTCTCCCTGCACCAAACAATTAAGTAGAACATTCCAGAAAGTCCCCAGAGTAGATGTGATGGAGCTCACAAACAAAAACTTTCCTCTATGAGTTATCAGCTATGCCTTCAAGATGGGGCACGTGACATCAAACACCACGACTACCTCCCCTTCCCAGAAAGTTCTCTAGAAGTTCCCACCAGGAGGAAGCTGCTACCACTCAAAAGAATGAAGGCTTCCCAGGGTTACTAGGGATCAGGAGTGTCAGCCAGTGAGAAGGTAGGAATCAGGAATGGGGTCTGTAATTGGGAGGCAGTCACAGGTTTAGGCTCTAAACCGGGTCTGGGGTACAGAAGGTCTGTCAACCCATGGCCTTGAATTTTTTGTTCTTTCTCCAAGGATGGACATGGCAAATCGACCCTAAACTAACTTTTGAAATAAGCAAATCATGACCTTATCTTCCACATATTGTAACTGCTCCTTTCACACTTAACACACACATGGTTCTCAGAGTGTCCTCATCAAAAAAACATCCACAGTGCTCTAAAGTGTCCAGTGTCCGGGAGGAAATCATCCGAAAAATGGACTCCTATAAGATGACAGGGACAAAATGTCACCTCTACTAGTAGTTTTCTAGGGTGACCACAGGAGGCTTAAGCAACAGGGACTTACTGTGTCACAGTTCTAAAGGTGAGACGCTGGAGCTCAAGGTGTCAGCAGGGCCAAGCTCCCCTAGTTTGGAGAGGCTAGGAAAGGGTCTGTACCAAGCCTCTCTCCTAGCTTCTGGTTGTTCCTTGGCTTTATAACTCCAATCACACATGGTGTTACTCCTGTGTGAGTCTGTGTCCGAATATGCCCTTTTTATAAAGACAACAGTTATCCTGGAATAGAAGCCAACCTAATCCGGTAGGACCTCATCTTAACTAACTATTCCTGCAATGATCCTATTTCTAAATAAGGTCATATTCTGGGGGCTAGGACTTCAACATATGAATTTTGAGGGGACATAATTCAACCCGTAACATCATCTAAGGTCGTTTTGAATTCAAAATCAAACTCCAGACAGGGAGCAGAACAGACTGCAAGAGAGTGCCTCATATGACAAGCCGTACATGCTAGTATGGACCATTTATCATGCTGGAAGGTAAGTTGGTGTGTTGACCCCTGAAACCCACTGCTTACAAGTAAGAGTGAACAGGCAACCATCAACCGAGGAACCATTTGCTTGGGGGCAGAGAGGTACACTGGGGTCTCTACAGAACTCTTAATTTCTACTTATCACTTTTTAAGACAAAATTCACAGAGGTAGGTGGGAAAATTTAGCATTGAAGGAAACAGTCAAAGAGTGACAAGGAACATTTTGAGAACATTCAAAATACTTTCAACTCCCTACTACCTAAATTGCAAAGTGCTTCTAGTCCTGAAGCTCTGCCTAGAGCTAAGTTTGCCAAAAGGAGCCTATATTACAATTGGGCTTCCTTTTGTTTTATTTTATTTATTTTGAGATAGAGTCTTGCTCTGTTGCCCAGGCTGGAGTGCAATGGCGGTGCAATCTCGGCTCACTGCAACATCCACCTCCTTGGTTCAAGTGATTCTCCTGCCTGAGCCTCCCGAGTAGCTGGGATTACAGATATGTGCCACCTGGCTAACTTTTTGTATTTTTAGTAGAGGCAGGGTTTTGCCATGTTGGCCAGACTGGTCTCAAACTCCTGACTTCAGGTGACCAACCCGCCTCAGCCTCCCAAAGTGATGGGATTATAGGCATGAGCCACCATGCCTGGCCGGACTTGCTTGCATAAGATGAGGCAGGGGGCTTGTTTTCCTTGTCAGTTTGGGTAGGTAGAAAATAAGCTTTATAGTTTGTTCTTCTTCATAAGTCATTTTCTTCCCTGGTGTCTGCGATTATACTGAGGAGGTATTTTATGAAGATCTAAACCATCCATGAAATTATGCACCAGATCGCACAAGGATCAAAGTACAGATCTGGTGCAGGAGTTGAGGTAGTACAACGCAGTGGTTAGGAATACAGACAATGGAGCCAGAAGGACTTGCGTTCAAATCTGCTTTTGCCTCTTACTTAGGTGACCGTGGGCAAGTCATATACAGCCAAGGTTTCTCATCAAAGGCTGTCCTTTATGGAATTGTGGTCGCTATTAAATGAGATAGTACCTGGCAGACATCCTCTACCATAGAAACTGCTCAATAAATGGTAATTCTTGCAATTATTCAAGAGAACTAGGGAGTGAAAAATCAAGCTAGTCTGTTTTGTTAACTCCTTGATTGTTATGAGGCAAACGGAGCCCAGGACTTGAGGATTCCGTGCCTCATTACTTGATTCAATTTCAAGCTCTCTTTCATGAAGACCAAGCAATAGGTCTTGGCCTTCCCCCTTCTCCTACCACTACATTTCAGTGGCTTCAGGATATACCCTCTTTCACCTGGCTTTTCATCGTCTAGCACACACACGGCTGCATCAACACAGAAAGGAACTTCAAAGTCATGACTGTTGACCACTAAACGAGATTTTACTTCCTCAGCTGTGGAAGGTTTCCAGAAGCCCAGTGTTTTCATTATATGTTCTTATTTTCTGTATCCTTTTTTTTTTTTTTTTTTTTTTTTGGAGGCAGGGTCTTGCCGTGTTACCCAGGCTGAAGTACAGTGGTGCAAACATGGCTCACTGCAGCCTCGACCTCCTGGGCTTAAGCAATCCTCCCACCTCAGCCTCTCGAATAGCTGGGACTACAGGTGTGCACTACCATGCCCAGCTAATTACATTTTTTTTTTTTTTTAGAGATGGGGCCTTGCCATGTTGCCCAGGCTGGTCTTGAACCCCTGGGCACAAGCAATCTTCCTGTCTCGGGCTCCCGAAGTGCTGAGATTACAGGCGTGAGCTACCTTGCCCCTATTTTCTGTATTCTTGATGCTCTGACATTTGGAGTCTTGATCGTGGACAGGCTGCCCCTCCCAAGAGTAGCTGATTCCTAGAGACAGCAAAGGACTCCCTTGTGAATAGAGCTTTAACATACAAACCAACCAACCCAGAGCCATACCCAATTATCTCCTTTATCAAACTCACACACCAAGCCAATATTCTCCCTGCCTCAGATCACTCCAGGGCCAGACATCTGGACAACTAAGGACCACCCATATAGTCGGGAGCCTACTGAAATTATTCAAACTATCCAATCCTAAGCACACTCAGCCACCTACCCTGCCTCCTCTGTTCCTTCCCATGAAAACCTCCATAAAGCCTATGGAGCTGGGTGCAGTGGTTCACACCTGTAATCCTAACACTTTTGGAGGATGACGTGGGGGGATCACTTGAGGTCAGGAGTTTGAGACCAGCCTGGGCAACATAGTAAGGTACCATCTCTACAAAAAAAGAAAAAAAAGAAAAGCCAGATGCAGTGGTGCACACCTGTAGACATAGTTACCAGAGAGGCTAAGGTGGGAGGATCCTCTGAGCCCAGGAGTTCAAGGCTGCAGTGAGCTATGATTGTGGCTCTGCACTCCAGCCTGGGTGGTAAGAGTAAGATGCTGTCTGTAACAAAAAAATAAAAAGTAAAATAAAGGCTCTGGGCCATGCTGTCCTCTCTCTTCTCTGCCTCCTCACTGACCCCTGCACTGCCCTGTGTAGCCCTGTGTGGTGTGGTATGCCTCCTGTTTCTACAGATCTCAGACTTCGTGACGGCCATTTCCATGTCTGTCTCTTACCATACGTGATTAAAACAAATCTCAAGTATGTTATGGAACAGCCAGTTACAACAACTATGAATCCCACTGGTCTATTCCCTGACATTTTCTCCTATTCCTATTTCCTAAGCTCCTCAACTTCAGCCATTTGAGTCCAGATACCAACAGGCCACACCCATCCAAGCATCTCTTTCGGAGTGCCCAGAAGTGCAGTGGTGCACCGAATCGGACATTCGGCTGGGAGTCAGAGACAGAGCCTGAGCCTCGGCTCTGTCAGTTATCACTGTGGCATCACAGGAACACCGCTAAACCTGTGTGGGCTTCTGGAACAACAATACTAGCCCAGACAGATAAAAAAGTGTTTCACAGATTCACCCCTAGTATTTCAGCATAGGCAGCTACAGCGAACCTCCCTCCCACCCCAATACCACCATCCCAACAAACTTACCCAGGGTCTCAAAGCTAGTTGCTAGAAGACCTTGGAGAGAACCTGGAATCCCAAAGCTAGTCCACTGCTCCCTCCGTCACAACACATGTGATCCTTCTTCAGAGCTTCAATAAAGATTTTAGTTCTACGTTCCACCTTCTGTCATGACCCTGGCCTGTCACCCTTCTATTCTCTTCTTAATCTTCTTTCTTTGCAAAACTGGGCATCATCCTATCACTCCCCTAACAAGTGAATGAAAACATCAAGGAATCCTCCATTGGTAGCTGGAAAGTCATCTCATCCCAGGGGTAGATAGGTTTTCAGAGGCTGGGAAAGAAAACTTTGCCTCCCAAAGGTTCCAGCAACTCCCAAACACTCTCCATTATGGTAGTAATGATGATATTAATACGTATAGAGTACTACTTACTAGACATAGTGCTAACCCCTTTATATGTTCTATTTCATCATTTAGTCATTGGCATCAATAGTCTGAAGATTCCCACTTCACAGATGGGGAATCTGAGGCTAAGAGGTATAATTTTCCCAAGATCAACCAGCTAGTAAAGGGAACCCAAGGAGGCAGCCCCAGTTATCTCTTCTGGAGCTGGAGCTCCTGACTACTTCGTCCTCCTGCTGGAGGGCCCCTCCCTGATCTTCCTTCTACCTCTCTATCCAAATCAGCTTCTTTCCAACCAGATAGCTGCAAACGGTAGGGACTCTTAGGGACCACTTTCAAACGACTATCTCCAGCTCCATGGCAATCCCCACTTCTAAGCCTGGACCCAGCCTCCAGGAACCTGAGTCACTCTGTCACCTCCCTGTAGCATCTTGAGCCTGGTGGTAGTCAGCCTTGCTCCTTTTCTGAGAACAATCTCTAATCCCAAATAAAATCATTTCATCCCTCCTTGAAAATGAGTGGCTTTTCCCAGTAACGGCCAGTCAGGCACTTAGCCATTGGCTAAAAGCATCTCTGCAGTTGAAGGGGCAAACCAAAGGAAATACTGGTGAGAGTGTCCACTGCAAAAGTCCTCACACCTGCCAGCCAGCTCTGTGCTATGTCCTTTCCATGTACTGGATCATTTGAATTTGGACCATGTTGTATGTGCCTGATGACTTCTTGTTGACCCTCCACATCCAGTCTCCATTCTTCTCCACCCTGCATTCTGCACCAGGGCACTGACACGTATAGACAAATCAATGGACTCCCCTGTCCCTGGCTTCTGGCTGGTTTCCACTGATGGGAGGCTCTGACACTGGAGGGAGGGTGAAGATTAAGGTCAAGGTATTTCTGCTCTGGTTCTCTCCTTGCAGAGTCGCCTTGGATGAGATGTCTCCATCATCCAAAGGTCACTACGTTTCTCAAGGTGGCCACTCTCTCCTTCTAGGACATAGGAGCCTTACTCCCAGGAGCCCCTGAAAGCTTGACAAAATTCATGGATCTCACTCAGAATATCCTCAGATTCTCTTTCCCATCTCTTTCCTATATACCTATCATGAAAACCCTGATGTGTAGTGAAGGGTTAACTCACCAGGGGTTGGTTATTGAGACCATGTGCATTCTAAAGAAAGGACTGGCTCCTGGGAGATAAGATCTAACCCCTTAGAATATCCTGCTTGACAAGAGCGTCTTTGTATACCTGGGGGTATTTGGCCTTGCCAGAGAGTTTATGCTAAGAAAGTGACTTATGGCGGAAGACTTGGGTCATGTGGCATTAGTTTGACCTCTGGAGAGACTGGAGAGGAGTAGCTAAGGTCAACCACACAGGTACTCCATGCTTATATGACCCACTCCCAAGAAAAAACCTTGGACACCAAGATTCAAGTGAGCATCCCTGGTTGGCGTCAAACATCATTGCTGGGAGAACCGAGCACTATCTGCGCAACTCCACCGGGAGAGACAACTGGAAGCTTCTGCCTGGGCTCTTGGACTCTACTCTCTGTGTCTTTTACATTTGCTGATGTTTATCTGTGTCCTTTCAGTGTCATGAATTGGAACTAGAAATATGACTGCTTTTCTGAGTATGTGAGTCCTAGTTAATCACTGAACCTGAGAATGGTCTTGGGGCCCTTGAGGTCTTGTTCCCCGATTCACCTGGGAAACACCAAGACAGTCCAATAACTTAATATGGTGATGGGTGGCCAGAAATACGAAATAGAAAACAGAAATATGCTCAAGAGTATTCAACAAACATTCAGATAAGATCCAAGTGGATCTTCCAGGGTGGGGCTTCAGGATTGTGAGTCTGGGAGCCTCATGGTTGCTAGGACTAAGGTGACATGGACAGGCAGATGAAAACACATCCAAGACCCAGCCTTTGGTGCTCCAATGGAAGATGTGATGCTCTGTTGAATGGATGAGGAGGTTTAAATGAGACATTTCTTACGACATCAGCTTCTTACTGGCAGGACTCATAAACCTCTGTAGCTGCAGATCTGCACATCAGGCATCCGGGAACCACCGGGTTCCTGTGTCCAGCCCCCGTGCCAGCAGGCATTCCCCCTACTTACCTGGCCCCACTGACATCAACTCC
Organism: Macaca fascicularis; assembly: GCF_037993035.2. Classification (NCBI taxonomy): domain Eukaryota; kingdom Metazoa; phylum Chordata; class Mammalia; order Primates; family Cercopithecidae; genus Macaca; species Macaca fascicularis. Next base: position 32,401,585 of record NC_088380.1, on the reverse strand, counting down.
AACCATCAGCTGCCCATTCAGCGAGAGGATCTCATCCCGCAGTCGGACCTTCCCACTCTTCCCTGCTGGGCTGTTCTTCCTCAGCTCTGTCACCCAGATGCAGCCCACATCCAGCATAGGACCCTGGTGGGTTTTCCTCTTCTTGCCCCCTCTGCGCTTGTCACCATAGTCCCCGAAAACAGGGATATTCCCAAAACTGAGGCCCACAGTCTCTGTGTCCCCCAGCTCCTTGGTGAGGTACACAGTACAGATCTCCATTTCGGGGGGGCTGTGATCAGGTGGGACCGTACTCTCATCCACAGCAAAGTTCAGTTGGATGTACTCCTGCAGCTTCTGGATGGCCGCCTGGCAGAGCCGCTGCTCCGGCCCGTCCCCACCCTCCTGCAGGCTGTTCTGCAGCCACTGGTAGAGGAGGGGCAGGTGCAGCACGGCATTGTCCTGGGTGATGGGCATGGTGCTCACTCCCAGACACCAGCATCATGAGAGGTCCTGCTCCTGGGGGCCGGACCCCACAGGGCCCCACGTCCCCTGGGATCCCTGGCCATCATCAGCTTTGCCTGTGTTCATGTTCAGGCTGGCAGATGAGCCTAGGGACACCTACTCGAGACTATGCTGTTTGCCTTGGCAGGAGGAAAACAGGACCCAGTTAGAACAACTGTGGAACAATGGCGCTGGAGTGCTCAACGAGGGAAGGAAGGAAGTGTCTAGCAAGTCCCTGCTGGGTTCATTTCACAGCAGGACCCATGCAAGTGACACAGGAATGGAGGATCCCTCCAGCAGTGGCTGTGTGTCCTTCCCTCGGCTCATTCACACCTGGGATAGGAAGAGGAAAAAACAAAAAGCTCCAGTTACAACAGTGAGCCTTCTCACCTAGAAAACATAGCCTCCTGTGTTACAGAAGGACCATGTGTACTTTTCAGGCACCAAGCACAAACCCTAACACCTAACGTAGAACCTAACGCCTACGCATTCCCCCATGTGGCTCTCTCCCAGACAGACGTCTCTGGAACACTGGCCTTCTCCAGGAAGTTTCCCAGATCAGCAGAGAAACCAGATGACTTGTGCCAAGACAACCCCCACCAGTATACCATCAAACTCACATCCAACCAGGAGGCTGTGTGACAAGACCCCATGGAAGGCTGTGGAAGGATCTGCATACATTTAAAATCTTACACTCCTAGAAAATGAAAATCTATGTTGATTTGCCTTGGTCAGCCCAGCAGCATACACAGGAGGGCTCTCCATTCCAGAAATATGTTCTGACAACACTACCCAGAGAAGAAAGATCCGATCAACACCAGGGAGAGATCCCGCCTCCGTCCCAGGGCAACACCATTCCTAAACTTCACAATCAAGTAGATTCAGAGGGAAGTTCGGCTCTTTGCAGCCCAGGTTTTAGTCTCCTCTCTCTATTTCCTTTGGTAAATGGTTAAAACTGACTTATTTTCAGGCCAACCTACGAGCCATCCCCTCCAGAGAAATGTTTCTCCAAACGCCTGGATGGGAAGACAGGTGCCTTCTTTGCCTTGCTTTAAAACACATTGAATACAGTGGTGACACCAGTCAGCAGATAGCAGGGCCAGTGGCTCCCACCAGAGCTAAAGCCTCACACTCCCTCTGAATTCTGCACGGTGCCTGGCACACATTAGGTCCCCAGTGAAAGGTTCATTGAATTCTACTGCCAACTCGCCTTCTCCACCAAAGAAAAATTTCACCTCCATTCTCCATAAACATAGAAAAATGATCCCTTTCACGCTCTTCTCTGAACTTCACGTTCTCCCAGAGAAAGTCAATATAAACTGTGCCATCTAAGGTGGAAAACATTCTCCAGCCTTCTCAGGAAGTGATTTAACAAGGAATAATAATGCATGGGAGAGGTGTCAGAAGCTATGTCAATAATAAATGACCTTATTACTCAGTAACCAAAAAGAAATTTCCAATATAGCATGCTTTGAGTTTCCAAAGAACTTGAGTGCCAGCTATTAATTAGTTCCAAATAAATCAAAAGCTTAGCAAATATCATCTATATAATCACATAGATGTTAAAAAGAAATGCAAGGCTGGGTGCGGTGGCTCACTTCTGTAATCCTAGCACTTTGGGAGGGTGAGGCGGGAGGATCACAACGTCAGGAGTTGGAGACCAGTCTGGCCAACATGGTGAAACCCCGTCTCTACTAAAAATACAAAAACTAGCTGGGTGTGGTGGCAGGCGCCTGTAATCCCAGGCACCTGTAATCCCAGACAGGGTTTCACTATGTTGACCAGGCTGGTCACCGTCTTATCCATCAATATATTCACTATGCCAACACAGCACCTACCACATCATAGATTCCCAATAATTTATAAGACATTTTAAAAGATCCTTTACATTAAAATCTTAACAGCCTGTGATTCAAGATGTTAGTCACAGTTTAGATGGCTCCCTACATATAAAAACAGTAAATATCAGGCCAGGCGCAGTGGCTCACGCCTGTAATCCCAGCACTTTGGGAGGCTGAGGCGGGAGGATCACGAGGTCAGGGGATTGAGACCATCCTGGCTAACACGGTGAAACCCCGTCTCTACTAAAAATACCAAAAAATAAAAAAAAATTAAAAAAAAATTAGCTGGGCATGGTGGCGGGCGCCTGTAGTCCCAGCTACTCGGGAGGCTGAGGCAGGAGAATGGAGTGAAGCCGGGAGGCGGAGCTTGCAGTGAGCCGAGATTGCACCACTGCACTCCAGCCTGGGCGACAGAGCCAGACTCTGTCTCAAAACAAACAAACAAACAAACAAACAAAAAAACCAGTAAATATCTTGGGCAAGATGCTGATTAAGGAAAACCAAACTGAAGAGTAGTAGGAAAGGTTTTCCTGGTGTCAATTTGCATTCATTTGATTTATTCAGCAAGTATTTATCGAACATTTATCAAGTCCTTGAACTTGGCACTGGTTATACACCAGCGATAAGGCAAATTCCTTGCCTTGAAGGAATTCATAGTCTAGTGGGGAGATACATAAATGGAAATTAGTGTGTAATAGGTCTAGGATACCACCACCCCCGCCTCCCCCCGCCTCCAGTTTAGTGGGGGTGGTGCAGAGCCTGACATCTCACCCAAGCTGGAACAATGAGGGTTCTTCCCGGAGACCTCAGTACTGCGACTCTGAAAGAGTCCTAGTTTCTACCGTGTGGCCGGAGTCATAGTTTTTGAACTAACGAACTTTTGAATGATTCTATCTCCTGTGTGGATTGAGTAGCAAAGAAAGTCATCCCGCTAAGAAATAAAAGTTGACCGGTGGCGGGCAGAGGCGCAGGACCGGGAGAGAACGCCCCCTGGGTTCCCCACAGCTTTCCCGTCCTCACTTTCCGCCATCCTGGACGGGGCTGCATTGCTGCCCTTGCCCTAACCTGAAAGACAGCATCGATCCTTACAATAAATTACATTGTAAAATTTTGACGACTTTAAAATGAAAGAAAAAAGGTAAAGCGAAATGAAACTAAACAAAACTTTAAACGAAAATAAACTTTACCTTGAGTTGTTTTCCACACTCTGCAACTCCAGTAGTTAATTATTACATTGGAAGTGAGTGAAGCTGATTGGCTCAGCTCGAATCTGATGTCCAATTATTGTTGGCCAAGGGCATGGGGCCGCAGGACAGCAACAGGGCCACTGAAACCCACCCTCAGGCCCTAGAAGGTGGTAGGCGCAGGGGGACAGTTTTCAGAAGAGGAAAAGTTGTTGGAAATACACGGACACCCTCAAAGACACTTAGTCTTATTCTTAGGTGTCCATGGGCTACACAGCCTTTCAATCCCATACCTATACTTGAGGGCTTTCCAGTAATCCTTCTAGTCCTTTATTCTATCAACCCATTCTCCTGGGATTTTTCTATAAACAAGGGAACTAGAAGCATCAATATCCACTTGCAATGATTTGAGATGATTCAGGACATAAGAAAAGGCAGACGATGTTGCAATACTATGAAAAGTGTGGTTCTTCCACAACATCCAATAAAACACTTCAGTAAGCAAAACATTGGCTCAGAGAAGATACAGAACAGCAATCTGCAGTCACAAATACTGACCTCCTTGGATGGCTGGTCTGTGCAAAGGGCTACAAACTTTCCATCTTGAAGATCAATCTATCTCAACAGTGAGCACAATTTTTGGACATGGCGGTGCACTGCAGCAGCCCCGTCCACTTTTGTGTATCATAAATAATTCTCCAATTAGACTCCCATCTCAAGCAAATAGCTATGATAATTTAAATTAATTTTGAGTCACTTGAAGCTGACAGCCTTAGCATTCAAAATAAATGCTTCTGTTACTGAGATAATGTACTGATATGGTGTTAAAATCTACCAACTTTCTTGGATACTGTCTCAGCTAAGCCATGCATTCTCAGTAGGTGACATTACTCACAAGGGGGTGAAAATTAGTTGAAGGAGGCAAAAAAAGTCTTAGATGCTGTAATGGTTAGCAGACTCCTCCTCCTCCTACCAAAGCTCAATCCTACCCGACAAAATCTTATTCCTTAGTATTTTCTCATGTTACAGAGAAGTTAAATTTAATTTTTCTCCAGGCAGGGATGTGAAGATGATAAAAGGGTTGAGAACCAATGAACTAACTGAAGCTAATCATCTCCTATAGGCTGAGGGTCACCCCAAATTCAGAGCCTAGATCCTTAACGTGGCTGGGGGGTATAAAAGAATCCTCTGGTTTATCTAGACCCTGACTTAAAATCAGATTCACACCGGGCTGTCATGTACTAGCTCTCCCTTCCAGATGTCCTGGATTCTAGACGTTCTCCTATTCTGACCTCTGCTAAATTCCAAGTTCCTCGACCTTCACCTAATCTTCCTATGCTCTGGACTGGGTTCCGCTTCTCACTTTTAGAAAATGCTATAATTTTAAAAGGAAACCAACTTTGTGTACACCTGCTATGTACCCACAAAAATTAAAAATAAAAAAAAATTTAAAAATAAACCAACCATGGGTCAGGCGTGATGGCTCACGCCTGTAATCCCAGCACTTTGGGAGGCCGAGGCGGGTGGATCACCTGAGGTCAGGAGTTCGAGAGCAGCCTGACCAACATGGTGAAACCCTGTCTCTACTAAACAAAATACAAAAAAGTGGCCAGGCATGGTTGCGGGCGTCTGTAGTCCCAGCTACTCGGGAGGTTGAGGCAGGAGAATGGCGTGAACCCGGGAGGCAGAGCTTGCAGTAAGCCAAGATTGCACCGCTGCACTCCAGCCTGGGCGACAGAGAGAGACTCCTCAAAAAAAAAAAAAGAAGAAACCACCTATGATTAAATATCTACTATTAATTCATTCAACAAATGTTCACTGAGTGTCTATCATGTGCTGGGTCCTGAACAAAACAATGTTCCTACAAAGTTTCAGGAAGCCTGTGTTCTGAAGATGGTGAATTATTAAACAAATGTAAAATACTATGACGTCAGATGGTGACAGAACTGTGATGGTAACTATGGTAATGTCACAGGATAGTGAGAAGGTGACATTTGAGAGACTGAAATTGTGCCCCAAAGACTTAAAGAAACCAATAACAGATATTTTTGTGTTGGTAGGATGACAGATTTTTTTTTTAAAGTAACTTTAGTTACTTTTTAAAAAAGTAACTACAACTCCCTGAACATGAGCTTTAAGAACTGGCTGAAATTGCTTCAAACTAATATGGCCACCTGGAGTTTGTACAGAATGAGCACGCTGAAATCACGGCCGGAATTTATTTATTTATTTATTTATTTATTTATTTATTTATTTTTATTTTTGAGACGGAGTCTCGCTCCGTCGCCCAGGCTGGAGTGCAGTGGCCGGATCTCAGCTCACTGCAAGCTCCGCCCCCTGAGTTCACGCCATTCTCCTGCCTCAGCCTCCCGTGTAGCTGGGACTACAGGCGCCGGCCACCTCGCCTGGCTAGGTTTTCTTTTGTATTTTTTAGTAGAGACGGGGTTTCACCGTGTTAGCCAGGATGGTCTCGATCTTCTGACCTCGTGATCCGCCCGTCTTGGCCTCCCAAAGTGCTGGGATTACAGGCTTGAGCCACCGCGCCCGGCACGGCCTGAATTTCCACCACATTTCATATTAACTCCGCTCAAATTTGCACACGTGACCCATGAGTTAGCACGAAGAGACAACTGTGCATGCCCAAGGGACTTTCCAGACCTCCTGTTTCCTTCAACTTCCAATACAAAGCTTTTTACATTTTTTTTTTTTTGAGACAGTCTCACTCTGTTGCCCAGGCTGGAGTGCAATGGCGCGATCTCGGCTCACGGCAACCTCCGCCTCCCAGGTTCGAGCGATTCTCATGCCTCAGCCTCCCGAGTAGCTGCGCTTACAGGCACAGGCCACCATACCCAGCTAAGTTTTTGTATTTTTAGTAGAGATGGGGTTTTGTCATGTTGGCCAGCCTGGTCTCAAACTCCTGATTTCAAGTGATCCACCTGCCTCAGCCTCCCAAAGTGCTGGGATTACAGGCATGAGCCACTGCACCTGGCCAATATAAAGCTTTTCTAGTGCATGGGGCAGTCAGCCTCTCTTGCTGGATAACAAGTCCGGAATGAAGTGAGACACTGAGCCACAAGAATATCTGTGGGCAGGTTGTTCTAGGCAGAGGGAACCGCCAAGTGCTAAGCCCCTGAGATGCAGACTTGCCTGGCTGCCCAAGGATGAAAGAGGACAGATGTAGCCACAAAAGAAATGAGGGGGAAGTGCCCCTACTGTGCTAGGAGCTTCCTTGTTTTCTTCTTCTGTCCCCCCAACCCCCACCCCACAATCCTCACAACCACCTTATAAAATAAGGATATCTGGCTGTATTTTACCAACATTGGCTAATGCTTTCTGAGCATAACTGTGTGTGAGACACTGTTCTAAATAAGCACCTTTGGCCAGCCCCTGGTGGCTCACGCCTGTAATCCTAGCATTTTGGGAGGCCAAGGTGGGCGAATCACCTAAGGTCAGGAGTTCAAGAGCAGCCTGGCCAACATGGTGAAACCCCATCTCTACTAAAAATACAAAATTAGCTGGCTGTGGTGGCGCACACCTGTAATCCCAGCTACTAGGGAGGCTGAGGCAGGAGAATTGCTTGAACCGGGGAGGCGGAGGCTGCAGTGAGCTGAGATCACACCACTGCACTCTCGCCTGGGCGAGACAGAGTAAGACTGTCTCAAAATAATAATAATAAAATAAAATAAATAAGCACCTTCCACAGATTACCTTATTTAACTGCCACAGCGGTGCTGCAGGAGACACTGTTCTCCCTTTTATAGGCCAAGATAAATAATGGAATCAAAGGCTGGATGCAGTGGTTCACGCCTGTAATCCCAGCACTTTGGGAGGCTAAGGTGGGCAGATCACCTGAGGTCAGAAATTCAAGATCAGCCTGGGCAACATGGTGAAACCCTGTCTCTACTAAAAATATAAAATTAGCTGGGCATGGTGGTGTGCACCTGTAATCCCAGCTACTCAGGAGGCTGGGGCATGAGAATTGCTTGAACTCAGGAGGCGGAGGTTGCAGTGAGCTGAGATTGTGCCACTGCACTCCAGCCTGGGCTACAGAGTGAGACTCTGTCTAGACCAAACCAAACCAAACCAAACCAAACAAAATAAAGAAACCCATAATAATAGAATCAAAGTGGCGAACTAAGGTCTCACAGTTCATAAGTAACAGAGCCAGGACTAGCACCCAGACCCACTGGACTTGGCTTTGCTCCTTGTACATCAGCCTGCTGCCTGCCTGCTTCTGATGATCTTGCCCCCTGAACTATACCTGACTTACCCAGGCCAGCAACACAGCCTGGTGGTTGCTGCTCCTCAGCCATGCATGGGCCTCATATGATAAACATGTAGTTTGTGTCAGAAGCGTGTGGCTCTCTAGCTGATATTCATTCTCGCTTCCTTTATTTTGTTGGCAGTGGCAATGAATTAAACTAAAATGCAGTCTCTCTTGGAGGTATGGATAGCTATACAACATAATTCTGGCCAATGGGATGAAAGAGGAAATTGTGTTGGTAGGGTTACACCAACAGTCCTTCAGGAAAGAGCAGAAATGAGAGGAAAAAGAAACCCCTGTGTTAAGTCACCATTATCTGGATCCAACCAATTGTCTGAATTACACCCCAAACACAGAATTCAGAGAACCTATAATATGGAATGAGATGAGCAAGAGGGGTCAGGAAGCAGATGTTAAGGACTTGGAAGTTGCAGACTGGAAAGTGTGGACCTAGCTGTTAAATGTGAAGTATCTAGTCAAATTGTCTACTGCTGGATGTTGCAAAGTCATTTACATGTTGACTGAGGTTGTGCAGTTAGAAAAAATGGTAAGAAAAATTTAGAATATTGGTAGGTGCTTTTTCCTTTTTAACCATTTTTTGTTTGTTTGTTTTGGAGATGGAGTTTCTCTTCTGTTGCCCAGGCTGGAGTGCAATGGGGTGATCTAGGTTCAGCACAGCCTCTGCCTCTCGGGTTCAAGCAATTCTCTTGCCGTAGCCTCCCAAGTAGCTGGGATTACAGGCATGCGCCACCATGCTCGGCTAATTTTGTATTTTTAGTAGAGACGGGGTTTCTCCATATTGGTCAGGCTGGTCTCGAACTCCTGACCTCAGGTGATCTGCCCGCCTCGGCCTCCCAAAGTCCTGGGATTACAGGTGTGAGCCACCGTGCCTGGCCAGTAGGTGCTTTTTCACTCTCAGCAAAGTCTACAGCTCCTCAACTCAGTAAGCAATCAGAGATAATGAGAAATATCACTTTGCTTAGAAAGGCACTCTTGACATTCAGTCTGCAATCTAAACTGCCTAGGAAGCCCACATTATGAACCCTTGCAGGGTTACAAAAATCAGCTTTATCACAAGCGGACAAGTGGTGTCCTACTAGCCGGAGCTTGTAAGTCTGTTGGCAAAAATGTGATTACCCACCAGAAACCATTGTTTCAACTGTCCTCAGCAGCATCCATTAAGTAGTATATGTTAAGTTAAAATTTAGAGAGATGGGGGCGGATTCTAAGTTAAAAAGTCAAGGATTCAAATCATAAGGAATTGACCAGAAACACACAGACTAGATACCTTAAAAAAAACTGCAACCCTGGTCCACAACAGCCTGGGATGGTTAAATCTCTACAGCAACCTTACAACTCTTCCTCTCCCTCTTTCTCACCAGCAATTGACATCAACGAGTAGACTTCAAAAAGTGTTCAGCCCCCAGAAAAGGTGTCCTTCCTGTGCCCATCACAAAAGTGGCCATGGTGGACAGTGAATGAGGAACGACCTCCCGGCACTGGGCACAGTGGCTCACGCTTGTAATCTCAGCACTTTGGGAGGCCAAGGTGGGAGGATCACCTGAGGTCAAGAGATTGAGACCAGCCTGGCCAACATGGTGAAACCCCGTCTCTACTAAAAATACAAAATTAGCCAGGCGTGGTGGCGGGTGCCTGTAGTCCCAGCTACTTGGGAGGCTGAGGCAGGAGAATCACTTGAACCCAGGAGGCAGAGGTTGCAGTGAGCCGAGATTGCACTACTGCACTCCAGCCTGGTGACAGAGCGAGACTCCATCTCAAAAAAAAAAAAAAAAAAAAAAAAAAGACCTCCCAGTAAGAGGCAAGGGCCATGGAAGGCCATAAACAAGGAGTTCCTTCCACTAGAGCAAGGGGTGGCCAGAGTGAGGACCCTTGCTATTCTTGGCCAGCAGGATTTGGTCATAGCTATGGACAGTGACCATGGTATTTTCCATCTCTCCTTTTATAAATGGATTTTTTGGTTGTTGTTTGGAGAAGGAGTTTTGTTCTTGTTGCCCAGGCTGGAATGCAGTGGTGCACTCTCAGCTCACTGCAACCTCCACTTCCCAGATTCAAGTGACTCTTTTGCCTCAGCCTCCCAAGTAGCTGGCATTACAGGCGCCTGCCACCACACCTGGCTAGTTTTGTATTTTTAGTAGAGACAGGGTTTCACCATGTTGGCCAGGCTGGTCTCAAACTCCTGACCTCAGGTGATCCACTCACCTCCGCCTCCCAAAGTGCTGGGATTACAGGCGTTGAGCCGCTGCTCCCAGCCTGGAAGTTTTTATTGTAGTTATTTTACACCTTTTCCAGTATTGTATCTTGGGGGTACTAAAGACTGCTCACAGGGAGCCCTATCTAGCGCTGATGGAGAAGACCACATAACACCCAGACGTCTGGGGCTCTAGTCTGGAAATGCTACCTGGATGAGGCTTGGGTGCCATCTCCCTTGGCCTACGCCTTGAATGGAAAGAAGGGTATGTCTCAGTAACCAAAGAAGAGGACTGTGGCAGAGAATGCTAGTTCCCTACAGAGTGTCCTGCTGGCTTTTTCCTTATTAACAGAAACCTACCTGTGTTTGAGGAGCAAGTGCCCAGCCAAAAAGCAGTTTCTTAATGCACCTTCAGAGAGGAGTGGACATAAGATACAGTCCTGGCCCATCAAGTTGTTGGGAGAGGCATCCAGGCAGGCTCCTTTTATATGGGGTCTCTTTTCCCTTTTTCTTGCTTAGAATGCATATGTTATGGCTGGAGCTTTAGCAACCATCTTGTGACCTTGAGCAGCCATACCAGCCCCAGATATTTCACCTCCAGACTTCTTATTACATGAGACAAAAACAGGCACCTATCTCGTCTAAGCCCTGTTAATTAGATATTCTGTTATAGCTGAATAAAATCCTTAGTGAATGTATTGCTTTCATTCACTTTTCACCCTCAGAGTCAAGGCCCTGAACATAATCCTGAGTCCTTCAACTTCAGCCCTGCTACCTTCCCAACGTGCAGTTATTACTGAGTTCCTACCTCGATTTGAGGGTTGCCAAAAAATACAGAGCATGTGTCTGCCCGTTAAAAAAGTGAAAGCATAGGCCAGGTGCGGTGGCTCACGCCTGTAATCCCAGCACTTCAGGAGGTTGAGGCGGGCAGATCACGAGGTCAGGAGATCAAGACCATGCTGGCTAACATGGTGAAACCCCGTCTCTACTAAAAATGCAGAGACTTAGCTGGGCGTGGTGGCGGGCGCCTGTAGTCCTAGCTACTCGGGAGGCTGAGGCAGAAGAATGGCGTGAACCCGGGAGACGGAGCTTGCAGTGAGCCGAGATCACGCCACTGCACTCCAGCCTGGGCGACAGAGCGAGACTCCGTCTCAAAAACAAAAACAAAAAAGATGAAAGCACACATAAACTTAACCAGTGATACATTAGCATTACTGTGCAGTCCCAGGTGTTTCACACAAACATACAACTGATTGAGAAACATTGCAAATACAAACAACTGGGACTCCCTTAAGTCAGATTATGTTTTGGGAGAGCTAATTTTTAAATTAAATTAATTAATTAATTAATTAATTAATTTTAATCAGCTCACTGCAACCTCCGCCTCCTGGGTTCAATAAATTCTCCTGCCTCAGCCTCCTGAGTAGCTGGGATTACGGGCACCCACCACCACGCCTGGCTAATTTCTGTATTTTTAGTAGAGACAGGGTTTCACCATGTTGGCCAGGCTGGTCTCAAATTCCTGACCTCAGGTGATCCACCCGCCTCGGCCTCCCAAAGTGCTGGGATTATACGTGTGAGCCATGGCACCCGGCCTGGGACAGCTAATTTTTATCTGCCTACATGGCTGACTCCATACTAGATGAAGGGCTGTGCATATGACGCAGAGAATTTGATCTAGCCTTTTAAGGAACAAGGGTTGATTCTGCCAGGCACTGTGCTAGGTTAGAAAAGAAAAGATGAACAGCTTGTAGAGGCTGCGATCCACTGAAGACAGAGACCATAAAATAAACAGCAACAATAAAATGTGCAAAGACCTATGGAAGGTGCACTTGGAGGCATAGGATGGATTCTGAGAAGTGAGGCTTTCCAAGGTCAATGCTGAGGTTTTAGGGGATGGGAGAGATGTTCCCATATATTAATAAATTATAGAAGGTAAGAACCTAGAAGGAACCTCAGGGATTACCTCCTCCAGCCTTCAATTTTATAGATGAGAGAAATGAATCTCAAGGCAGGCCCAAGATCCTTCAATTTCTGGGTTTGATGACCCTTGAAGAATATGAAAAAGTAAAAAAAAAAAATGATTGAAATGAAAAAGAACAACCTGGCAGCTATTTTGAGACTCTATTACCTGAAGATATTATATGTCCTATGGACTATCTGTCCAAATAAAAATGGGAATGAGTAGAAATTGCAGGCAGACTCATGAATGTTGAAGGCCAAAAAACCCTAATGAATATTAGAAGTTATTTCTGTTCCCTACCTACTTCTAAAATATATTTGCTGTGGCTTCAAATATGAGCTCTGCGGTTTAAGATTGTTTACTCAGGATGTCAGGATTTGGCCAGTTCTGGGTTAATAATATTTCTAGAGTTTAGATATCTCAGTTCTAAAAGAGCATACTAATCGAGGAAAGAGGACATATATGAGGCAATGTGCATATTTGTACAATGGCAGTTCAATGCTCTGAAACAGTTGCTATCTACTGAATAGGTAATTGACTGAGAACAGTCAGGGCTTCTGTGTTAGCAGCAAGACAGCCATGAGGTCACTGTGACTGCCCTTTATCTTCTGATCATTCTGTCCATGTGCTATGGATCAGGCGGCCATGATACTACCAACCTGCTCATCCACAACCCAGTAGATCACATCATCCACAACCCAGTAGATCACATCATCCACAACCCAGTAGGTCACATCATCCACATGTAGCATTATCACACATTCTTTAATTACACCAGAGTGAGTTTTTTTTAAACAGGATAGTTATTTTACGAATCCTTTCACACCAAGTGTGCTGTTAGATGCTTCTGGTGTTTAGACTTTTGGGTACATAATCTATTTACTGTATTTAAATTCTTAGCATGTAACTACTCAGGATCTGACCTCATCATTAATTAACAATGATTCAAATATTTATAAGAGCCAGTAATACACTCTGCCACTAGCTAGCTGTAAGGCCCCAGGCAAGTCATGTAAAATCTTTCAGCCTCAGTTTTCTCACCTGCCAAATGAGGTGGTTTTACTAAGTTTCTTTCCAGCTCTGGCATTCCCCCTACACACCTCCCCCAACCTTGGAGCTAAGTTAGCAAGGCAGGGATGAAGTAGCTGGTCTCATTAGGAAGCATATACACAACCACAAAAGTTTTGAACTGCAGAGGAGATAGGCCAAATTGCTTTATCAGACTTTGAGTATCTGCCAAGGCAAAGGAGGAGGGAAGCCCCAGGGGTGGTTTTACATTTATGTGCTTATAACCCTATCCCAGCTTTTCCAGAAGACAAGAAGAAATATATCCTACTGAATAAAAGCTCTTTGGAAGAGCAATAGAACCAAGGTTTCAAGAAGTGGGGAAGAACTTGCTGGGGGGTGGGGTACAATAGGAAATCTGGGGTTTCCACTGAGGCCCCACAGCCTCTTCAATTTGGCAAGAGCCTAAACTGTGCGGAGACTGACCTCCACCCTCTCCCTTCCCTGGACTGCTCGCCTGCTTGCTTGCAGGAGCTGGGGCTGGAGTGCCTGATGCAGTGAGTGAATTCTCAGAGGAAACCAAAAGATCACAGAGCACAAAGGTTCAACCTTGTGTCCCCTGAGAAGCTCCCCCATTTCCCAGGCCTTGCTGTGGGAAAGGCCTCAGACAATGAGAAGGAAAGTCAAAGTCCATGGGAGTGGGAGAAACAAGAATCCTCAGCTGACCTCTTTCAGTCAGGAACTCAGAATTCAGAAGGAAAGATTTCAGAGGAGGTAGGAGAATATACTAACCCTGAGTCCCTCCATGACCCCTTTGCTACTCATGTGCCATCACAGCCCTTAATAGGGTGGGAGAGAAGTAATGTGGAGACACTATAAGAAGACTTGAGATAGCATAAATGGAGAGGCACTAGGCTGAAAACCATCGAACCTTGGGGCGAGGACTGCGGAAATGATGAGTTTGGATCCACTGTCGCTCTAGATCCTGCTGTGGTAGGGGCATGGGCACAGTTAAAAGACAGAGCTGGGCAGGGCGCAGTAGCTCATGCCTGTAATCCTAGCACTCTGGGAGGCTGAGGCAGGAGGACTGCTTGAGCCCAGGAATTCAAGAGCAGCCAGGGCAACATGGCAAGACTCTGTGTCTACAAAACATTGAAAAATTAGCTGGGTCTGGTGGTGCACACCTATGGTTCCAGCTACACGGGAGGCTGACATGGGAGGATCTCTTGAGCCCAGTAGTTCAACGCTGCAGTGAGTTATGCTCATACCACCGCACTCCAGCCTGACTGACAGAGTGAGACCCTGTCTCAATATATTATTTATATGTATATATATATTTTATATATATGGCTGGGAGAGGTCACTGCCAGGGAGGTGCCACAAGGTGACCCTGATCTTGGTGAACTTCCCACCATCCATGTCTTCAGGTTCTAAGGCTTGGAAACATGAATTCTGTCAGTACATCGCAAGGGCATCTATTTCTCATGTGTAAACATACAGTTATCAGCAAGAAAGTTCATTCATTCATTTTCAGTTGGAAAGACAATTACTAAGTGGGCAGGATGTTTGCATCCACATAATCAATGTATGCTTACCCTGAAGGCAGGATGCAGCAAAGGCAAACTTGGAATAAGGAGACCCAGGTGAGCACAGGAAGGGCTCTAGCTCAGGTAGCTTCAGGCACTCCCTCTCCCACACTGTAGTTGAGGCTTTGCAAAGGAAATTGTCTACTTAGCCAAGACTCCCCGCTACTAGAAAACATTAGAAAGGTCATCACTAACTTTTTTTTTTTTTTTTGAGGCGGCATCTCGCTCTGTCGCCCAGGCTGGAGTGCAGTGGTGCGATCTCGGCTCACTGCAACCTCCACCTCCTGGGTTCAAGCGATTCTTCTGCCTCAGCCTCCCGAGTAGCTGGGATTACAGGTGTGTGCCACCACGCCCGGCTAATTTTTGTATTTTTAATAGAGACAGGTTTTCACCATATTGGCCAGGCTGGTCTTGAACTCCTGACCTCACAATCCACACGACTTGGTCTCCCAAAGTGTTGGGATTACAGGTGTGAGCCACCGTGCCCAGCCTCAGGCATCACTAACTTCTTACTCTTAGAGTTTTTGTCCCTGTTTTGCACTGACCACCCTGCTTCTATTCACACCCACTTTCTCCAAATTGCACATTATGACATCAATAAGTAACGATTTCTGTTCTCTGAATTACAAGCACAATCCCATTTCAGTCCATCCTCCGCAAGATCACTGTGATTTGACGTTTGTTTTCTACATGCTTTCAAAGACAAGGTCTTACCTTGGAAACTTGGAGACTGGCTATCCAACCCTGTATGTTGTATTTACTAGTTTAATTCTCAAAATAAAAACTTGACTTCCTTATGTCTAAGTTCGGGGCTGTGAAGAAGGGATCTCACTACTGCCCCAGGTCCCGAGGACACCTCTGGATTTAGTGTAACTACAGGAGCTAGCAAAGTGGCCACCTAGGGCACTTGCAGGCAGCTTTGATGTGCTTAGAATGCTGTCTGTGAATGCCTGCAGGAGGTGAGGATGGGAGGACAGAACTAAAGTCACAAGCAAAGCCGGGAATTCATGTTCTTTTTTCCACTCTTGACCCAGAGCCCTACTGAGGAGCCTTATGCTCTGAATTTCCAGACAGCTCCTGCATTTCCCAGAGCCCTGTGGCCCTGTGGCAGTGTCCCAGTGCCACAGATGGGGGAACAGATTGAGAGGGGACCGGAGACTCAGTGACAGTCAGAGCACTATGTGTCCATGACGTCACTCGGCAAAAACTCCCTGCAGATTGGAAGGCAGGTTCTCATCCATTAAGCAAAGCATTTCTCCGGGAAATTAGAAGGAAAAAACAAAACAAAACAAAAAAACCTTCTCTGTTTTAGAGACAACATAGGCACAAGGGCACATCTCTACAGGGAAATGTAGGCGGTTGGGTACGTTTAGGAAAGGAGTCTAATGTTTTCCTGGGAGGTGCTATGGGAAATAGACACTCTCAGGCACACTGCCGATCTGGGGAATTACCAAGATTAGCAAAATGGCCATTAACTGCCACCCATCAGGTTCCACTGAAGCATTTCCAATGTACTTTAAGCACCCTGGTTGGACGACTCCAAGTTGAGTATCAGTCCCTTTGTGATGCTGAGCACGTAGACTGTGCCAAGTCAGACGCTAAAGAAACCATGTGAAAATAACCAAAGACTTGTTCTCAACTTGAAATCTCAAGTCTTCTCGCCTGAGGAGGTGATTAAAAACTTGGCCTCCTTCCCCGACGCGGATGCGCTAGCCCCCTGCCTGGCAGGCCCAGGTGCTCTCCTGCCCAGTCCTGCCCTCATCCTTCCTTCCCGTGTTCTCCAAGGCTCTCTCCATGACACCTTCCACCCAAGTCCTTTCCCACGAGTCTCAAGACCAGAAGAAAAAAAAAGGAAAGACAGATGCGTGCCTGCTTCTGGTGTTCCTAAGTTCCACAAGATAAACACTGGTTAAACCAGTGAGGACTCACTCCTCAGGCAGGAATCATTCGTTCCTCCAGCAAGTATTTATCGAGTGCAATAAATCAAGCAACCTTTCTAAATAAAGTTTCAAGCAACTTTAAATAAAAGTCCTCAGCTTTGGGAACTTAAAATCTAAAGTGGTGGCCAGGTGTGGTGGCTCACACCTGTAATCCCAGCACTTTGGGGTGCTGAGGCGGGCAGATCACTTGAGGTCAGTAGTTCGAGAGCAGCCTGGCCTTGAAAATTACCTGGCTGTGGTGGCGGGCGCCTGTAATCCCAGCTACTCAGGAGGCTGAGGCAGGAGGGTCGCCTGAACCTGGGAGGCAGAGATTGTGGTGAGCCAAGATCGTGCCACTTCACTCCAGCCTGGGCGATAGAGCAAGACTCTATCTCAAAAAAAAAAAAAAAAAAAAAAAAAAAATCTAAAGTGGTCTTTCCAAGCCAGGCTGAACCTCAGAATCATCTGGGCTTCTTAAAGATAGGCCAGATCCAATCCTTAGAGATTCTGATTCCCAAAACCTGAGGGTGGTGGTGGCGAGCAGATACCTGCACTTGTAATGAGTGTTTTGGGTAACTGGTATAACAGGGCCCTGGAAACTATTGATCAATTAGAACAAGAGGTGCGGACTCCTGCATGACTGAGATTGGGACCACAGGAAGAAAGTCAATTTTAACATCCTAATGTCTCCGGAGACTCCTCATTTCCCGCCCGTGTAGGGTTGTAAGATTCAGCAAATAAGAATGTTTAGCTTCCAGTTAAAAATGAATTTCTGAAAACAACAAATAATGTTTTAATATAAGTATGCTCCAAATACTGTGGTATATCTTAATGTAGGCATGTCCCATGTAATAGTGGGACATATTTATACTAAAATATTACTCATTGTTTGTCTGAAATTCAAATTTAACTGAGTGTCTGGTATTTTATGTGGCAACCCTACTCCCACCCCATCCCAAAACGAAGCTCTCAGAGTCTGTGACCTGCGTGCCTGTCTGCCTTTGTGACATATGGAATTCCAGCCGGCACCTCTGCCCTGCCTCGACAGGCCTTTCACTTCTTCCTGGATGCAGATATCACCCACGGGCCAGGGCCCCCCACACTGTGCAGGCGGAGAGTGAATGAGTCAGCCCTGGGATCACAGTCCAGCCCCTGACTCTGAGGAACTTCTTTCTCTTCCTGCGTCTGGTCTCATATGCCCAAATCTGCTCCTCTCAGCCCAGCTGCCTTCCCTAAATGCCTCTATTTGCCCAAACCCTGTAAATACTAGTCCCCTCTGGCCAACTGACCTCCTGCAATAGGCACTGACAAAATGAGACGTCTATCTCACATTATACAACTGTGTCATAAGGATGAAAGATCAGGAACAGACAAAGAAGATCAGAAACAGAAAAATGTTTGAGGTAATCACAAGAAGTAATCCACTAGTGATTTTCAAACCATGATCCTAAGACTACATATAGCATTTCATAGGCTTTCAAACACAGCTGCGCTGATTCTATTAGTTTCATTTGCTTATGCTTCTGGGTAAGATTTTATTTGAATGAATTTAAGCAGCTAACACACTGAAGTATAGAGTTGGCGACCAATTCTAAGAGATGCTCACATTGGGCTGTGGAGAACACTGTGCACTGTCTACCCAGCACCTCCTCCCTTTTAACCCCCAACAGAAACCTGGGTTTTTGTTTGTTGTTGTTGTTATTGTTGTTTTTTGAGACGAAGTCTGGCTCTGTCACACAGGCTGGAGTGCAGTGGCACAATCTCAGCTCACTGCAACCTCTGCCTCCTGGGTTCAAGCGATTCTCCTGCCTCAGTCTCATGAGTAACTGGGATTATAGAAGTGCGCCATCACACCTGGCTAATTTTTTTGTATTTTTAGTAGAGATGGGGTTTTACCACGTTGGCCAGGCTGGCCTTGAACTCCTGACCTTAAGTGATCTGCCTGCCTCAGCCTCCCAAAGTGCTGGGATTACAGGCGTGAGCCACCTCGCCCAGCCTGAATCCTGTTTTTTGTGCAAGGATTCAACCATCCTCCTCCACACATGAGAGGCCTCGGCTTTAAAGAAGGGCCTAATTGATCAGTGGTGTAAGGACATCCTTCCCTTGCAGCAGTGGTTTCAGGAATGAGCAGGTGGCCCAACACTGGGCAATGAGACATGAGGTGACGGCTTCTGGAATCTTCTGGAGAACGTTGCCTTGCTCCTAAGACAAAGTGCTGAGATATGATAGTCTCTCTTCTTCCTCTGGATGTCATCAGCTCTCAGTGACATGCCTGGAACTGCTGCTGCTACCCTGCTCCAGCCTAAATGAAGCTGAATCCTGGGGATCACAGAGTGAGAGGGAAAATGAGATCGGGACCCTGAGGACGCTATGGAACCACTGAATATCCTTCCCACTGAAGCCGGTTTGGGGTGGGTTTTTGTAACCAGCCTCTCGAAAACATCCTGTTATATGTGTGCTTCTGTGCTTGGAGCTGCATATTAAAAGGAAATGTCTAAGACAGAAATGCAAATTTAAACTTCTGAGATTCGCAGCAATAAAAGTGGATCTACCTGTCTTTATTTCTATCCCAGAGGGCAGAAATGTGCTCATCTTTATTTCTCTATAGACACTGGTTTTTGCTTTACTTTGACTTTGAATAAAAATAGCTCTACTATAATGTTTGTTGATGAAACATCAAAAATAAACTTACTCCTCCTTCTGGCAAAACCTCCATATTTAAACAGTCTCAACCACAAGAAAAAGCACAAGGTGTTTGAACTGCCTTGTGAACTTTTCTTTGGAACACAGGCAAAGGCAGAGGCTGACGCCCTCCCCCCCCCGGCATCCTTAAGGCGCAGAATCCCACAGCCCATGAAGAGATTCCTGTGCCGACTCCCCCCACACCCACCTCACTCTCACATGCTTGGCTTTTCCTGCCACGTTCCCCTCCAGTGACTATTGAGCTGGTCCCCAGGCTCCAAGGGCAGAACTCCCACTCTGCAAACTTTCTACCAATGCTGCTTCTCCCATTTCATGTAGTTCCATAGACCTGTAAATCAACTCTTCAGAAGAGGGCTGGAGGCTTGACTCTGGACTATTGACTCTGGAAAAGTGAGCTTGCTTCTCAGGGCTTCTAAGAGGTTCAGTAAAGCCACTGGAAACTGGCGACATCTTCCACCCTCCAGCAAAGACATAACTAAAGTAGTGAATGGCTCCACGCCAGGAGTGTTTATTCCAGAACATCAAGACAGAAACACAGCCAAAGTGGGCAAGAAAATATAATACAGATTCATCGTGGACACTAATTAAAACTAACACGTGACGCTGCCAAGGAGATGAGAACAGGCATATCAAATTGAGGCCAATGCATTCCCTAAATATTTACTGAGTGCCCACCACCCTGTGCCAGGCATTACCACAAATTGCTAAAAATACAAACTGAACAAGTTCTGTTTTTGGCTTCAAGAGATTCCCAGTTTTCCTAGGGACAGCTACATAAATAACATTAAAGGATGGCAGAATTCACAGGTGGAACTGGGGGTGATAGGAGTCATTTACACAAGCCCAGTCCTATGGAATCCTGAGGGTAAACATGCAGGTGGTATGTTGATGCAACAGGCAAGGAGGGCTGGCGTGGAGGGTGTGTGCAGTGGTGGGGCTAGGAGTTAGTGTAAGGTGTAGTTTGGGGCAGAGTGCACGTGGATTTTGACCTTTGTCACACAGGTAATCGGTTTTGGTTGTTAGTGGTTTAATTTTTTTTAAGCAAGAGAGAGATATAACCAGATTTGTGACTTCATTTTAGAAAAGTATGTATATGAGAAAACGTTTGCCATAATATGTGAGGAGAAAGTGGGTTACAAAGTAGTTTTGATTGTTTTCATTTTTAAAAATGAAATTGATATGCAATGTCTTTGAAAGATATTCACTAAAATGACTGTTTTCATCTCAGGAAAGGAGGTCTATGAGTGGTTTTTCACCTTTAAATATCTAGATCTTCTAAATGCTTATGAACATATATTACTTTACTGATTTAAAAGCACAATGTAGCTAGGTGCGGTGGCTCACACCTATAATCCTAGCACTTTGGGAGGCCAAGGCAGGCAGATCTCCTGAGGCCAGGGGTTCAAGACCAGCCTGGCCAACATGGTGAAACCCTGTCTCTACCAAAAATACAAACAAACAAAAAATTAACCAGGCAGGGTGGCACGCACCTGCAGTCCCAGCTACTGGGGAGGCTGAAGCAAGATAATAGCTTGAACCTAGAAGGTGGAGGTTGCAGTGGGCTGAGACTGCACTACTGTACTCCAGCCTGGGCGAGACTCCGTCTCAAAAATAAAATAAATAAAATAAAATAAAATATAAAAAATAAGGCCAGGCACGGTGGTCCATGCCTGTAATCTCAGCATTTTGGCAGGACGAAGCAGGTAGATCACGAGATCAGGAGTTCGAAACCAGCCTGGCCAACATAGTGAAACCCTGTCTCTACTAAAAATAAATAAATAAATAAAATAAAAACACAATGTGTGGGGAGTGGGGTAGGGACACAATGGGATGTCTGTGCACTGAGTGAGACCACACGGCAGGGAGGCAGTTGGAGGACTGTTCCTCATAGCTCAGATGGGAACCAGTGACTGCCTGGATAGGGGAGTGGCAATGGGATGCTGGGGGAAGGGGCTGGCATCTTGGACAATTTCAGAGGCACAGTTGACTAGTCTTGGTGACCATTTGGAATGAGGTTAGTGGGGAAGGGGATAGAGAAGAGGAGGAGTCCACGATGACCTAGGGGACTGGAGAGACCTAGGGGCTCCGCCAATAAAGGCCCCTCATTCACATGGGCCTTGTCCTTGGCCTCTTACACTCCAGGAATCTGAGTTGGGCCCTCTTGTCAGGGCTCCAAACCAGACTTCTTGCCTTCCTCTGTTCCATTGGCTAGCTCCAGACCCAGTGGGAATGGCCAAGGCTTTCCTTCTTACTGTGACAGTGGACTGCCCTCTCCCATGTCCACCTAACACATGCTGGCCACACTCATGAAGCCTTAGTCCAAAACTCCCCATCTAAATCCACAGGGCCTGGGAGAGCCAGGTTTGTTACCAGAAGCTCACAAAGCTCAGCCTCTTTTAAAGTAATTAAAAGCCCAGTGTGGGAGACCTTGGCACCAAGTTTTTCCACCTACTAGGCTCTTGGCAGAGATCTAACAGTCCACCAGTGTTGGAAGGCCAATGTGTTACTCTGGAGCCAAGTGGGAGATGACCACACACACACACACACACACACACACAGCCGCTCTGTGAGTGCAGCTCTCCACTCCCTCTTCCCCTTCCAATTTCCCAGAGCTCCCATTCAACAAGGAAAACATGGATCTGATTATGAGGTTTGACTTGGGCCAAACAGTTGCAGCCCTACTCTCATCAGACAGAATGGAGCAGGGGCCAATTTCCATCAGAAAAGCCAAGTGTAATGAGTGACAAGCATAGAACTGAGCTGGCTGGGCCAAGGAGAAGGAGCTGCAAAGGAGAAAATTGTCTCTATTACGTCAAATCCGTCCACAGATAATGAACTGCCAAGCCGCCACATGCTTTCACAGCATCACATTAATCTTTTTTTTTTTTTTTTTTTTAAATTACGTCTGTATTCCAGCCACCTAATAAAAAAGTGTGGGTCTACTCCCCACTCAGACAAGGATCTATGGAACATGAGAAACAGGCAAATTCTAACTTTAGGACAGTATTTACAATCGGCTCCAGATTCCCAAAGGAAAACAATTTTGACTCAAAAAAGTAATTTGAGAAAGACAACTTTCGAAAAGTTTAGGCCTAAAGACGTTTGTACTATAGCGTGAGGAAGAAAGGCTAATTAGAAAACAAAATGTAGTTGGCAGCATGCTGGAGTTGGCTCTTGCTGTTTCCCAAGAGCTGATTGTTAAAATTTCAGGAAGTTTGCAAGCTGGTTGACATCATGTTGATACTTTGAAACCAGCCATGGTGGGAGTGTTTACACCATGGAAATTGGCAAATGCTACAAATCAGGATGGCCCCTCCCTGTCAGCCATTTGTTAAACATTTAACAGCACACTAAGGAGTATGATCCCTTTCCATTTTTAAAGTTCTATTTATATACACATTGGTGTATGTGTAAAAAGTCAAGAAGTAAAATAGCTAAAACATTAAAACACTAACTGTTTTCATTCTGGGTGGTGAGACTAACAAGTAGTTTTTTGTTTTTGTTTTTTTTGCTTTTTTTTTTTTTTTAGATGGAGTTTTGCGTTTGTTGCATAGGCTGGAGTGCAATGGTGGTGTGATCTCTGCTCACTGCAACCTCCGCCTCCCAGGTTCAAGCAATTCTCCTACCTCAGCCTCCCAAGTAGCTGGAGTTACAGGTGTGTGCTACCACGCCCAGCTAAATTTTTTGTATTTTTAGTGAAGATGGGGTTTCACCGTGTTGGTCAGGCTGGTCTCGAACTCCTGACCTCACATGATCCGCCTGCCTCAGTCTTCCAAAGTGCTGTGATTACAGGTGTGAGCAACTGCACCCGGCCACTAACAAGTAGTTTTCATCTTCTTTGACTTGTTTTCTTTTTTCTACAGTGAACCTCTATTCTCTGCACAATAATCAACTTTTTGGCAAAGGGGGTAGTTTCTTTCCCTTCTGAGCTCTGATTCACACTTTTCCTCTTCTTTCATATACTCCTGCCCTGGCCTCCCAGGTTTTCACCCTCTGTGTAGGGTGGTGGTGAAATCTGAACTACCCACCTATCCCCAGGTGAAGTGGAACTCCAGGAAATAAGAACAGGTGAGCAGATGCCAGGCTCCAGGAAGACACAGCCCCAGCTCAGCCCACACCAGGCTTAGGGCTGGGGTGAGCTGGCTTCTGGACCTCTGTTCTGGGCATAAAGCTGTTATTGGTGATTTAACAAAGGAGGGGTGAACAGCTGGGGAGAACAGGAGTCTCTGCCCAGGTCACCCTGGGACTCTGTGGCTGAAACACCATCCCTCTAAGATGTTAACATCAGCTTTCACCAGCTGCATGCTAGCTATTCCTGATGTCTGTAGAGCGGGTAGATCACTCTCAACACTCTTACATCTATGATCTCATTGTATCCTTGCCATAGTTGGGTGCTTTCCCAGTTTAACAAGTATATAAACAAAGGCCCAGAAAGCCCAAGTGACTTGTCCAAAGTCATACAGCCAGGAGCTGAGCTGGGACAATAATCCAGGTATGAATACTGAATTTCAGGGTTTTTTTTTTTTTTTCCACTAGACTATCTCTCTCTCTCTCTCTCTTTTTCTAGGTAGATAAATCGATATATCTATATAAATATTTTTTGAGACAGTCTTGCTCTGTCACCTAGACTGCAGTGCTGTGCCGTGGCCTTGGTTCACTGCTACCTCTGCCTTCTGGGTTCAAGCGATTCTCCTGCCTCAGCCTCCCAAGTAGCTGGGACTACAGACATGTACCACCATGCTTGACTAATTTTTTTTTTTGTATTTTTAGTAGCGACAGGGTTTTGCTATGTTGGCCAGGCTGCTCTCGGGCTCCTGACCTCAAGTGATCCACCAGCCTTGGCCTCTCAAAGGGCTGGGATTACAGGCATAAGCCACCGTGTCTGCCTTTCACTAGACTATACTGAATATATCATAAGACCCAAAATTTCTTGCTGAATAGTTAGAATGAAACTTGAGCTCCCATTGTCTCATGATTAAATAAGTCTAGGAGCTTTTCTGAGTAAAGGAAAGGGGCTACTAGCTCCAATCTGACTTGGTTTTGGAACCAGTTTATGGTCTCTGCAGGAAAGTAAGTAAAATTCCATCGTGTTTTTTCCTACTTCCTACATGCTCCCTGTACCAGCAACTTTTGACTGTCGGGTGAATGTTGGTGTTACGGACATGTTGCTTCTCAATGGCTTTCACTTCCTAATCCCATAGAACTGCGTGCTGCCTCCAAAGTCCCCTGTCTCACATGAACATGAGAAAGCTGGGACAAGAGGGGCTTCCTGACACTCCATGGAACCTTCTGAAGCACACAGTGAACAACACTTGTGTCCATACAATAGTCCAGCTTCAATCAATGGTCTCCTTGCTCCAGTTACTCAGTTGGCCTGCAGAAACTTCTGGTTGGTCTGTGATTGATGGAGAGGCCTGCTTCTGTGCAGGTGTAATTCTTCTAAAAACAGGAGGTGCCCTCCAGGAAAAAATGTCTAGGAAACCATGAAAAAAAAAGAGGCAGCACTGATTCCAAAGTCTTGTTGACCAAACTTTTAAGATAGAAATTTAAAGTTTATCCAATCTTGCATATTCTAATGTGCCTGGAAGGTCAAGGAATCACCTAGATCCGTAAGACAGGGGCCAAGTGGCTGGGGCTAAGGTACCAGTTAGAAACAAATGCTTGTTCCTTGGTGCCAAAAAGAAGAACTAGCGCTCAGTCAAATAATTTTCTCAGCGAGGCGATTTTACTTCTATAGAAGGGTGCAACTCGCGGATGGGGCAATGGCAAGAGCACACCTGAACAAGGGAGGCGAAGGAATTCTTATTCCTGATGCAGGTAGCCCCTACTGTTGTGTCGTCCTCCTATTGGCTAGGGTTGAACCACACAGTCTAAGGTCATTCCAATTGACTATTTTAAAGAGAGCAAGGGTATGAGCTAGAGTGGCGGGGTGAGCAGTTTGGCAGGAAAGACGGTTATAGAACAGGTAACTAAAGGTGACTTAGGTCAGAGCAAGTGACCAGGATGAGTTAGGACAGAGCAGGTGACCTGGGGAACAGATGTGAACTACTGATTAAAACTGGTGGCAAAGGTTGTTTGCTGAAACTACGAGGAAGTTAAACTTTAAAATGGAGGACAAAGAACTGAACATTCTGACATACTGATTCTTTGAAGAGAAATTTAGAACTCACTATATCCATCATGCCCAATCCTGTTCCTCCCACCCCCACGCCAACCAGATGGGGCATCGCCACCTCCATTGATTTACACATTGGGATTCTGTATCAAAATCTTAGTTTAACAAAGGGTTCCAGGGCCTAAAAAGTAGTACATTTGAAAATCGCTCATCTAATCTAATTATCTCATTTAATAGGTTAAAGAAATTGAGGCCTAAGAAGGGAATAGTCACCCAGGCAGTGAGTGAAGGAGCCAGACCTGCCCACTACACCCAGTCACTCCTGCATCACCCGTCCTTTAACTTGCCAGGCAGTCGACCTTGGCCTCATGCAATCTTCCTGTCTTTCTGGTCTACCACACTGTTCTTGTTCTTGCTGATGAGGAAGTGATTGTTTTCAGTTTGGGTCTGGGCTCCGGTACCTACACCGGCCTCCTTTTTGACTTAGACCTCCTGTTCCTGGACCCTGGCCAATCCAACAGCAGACCTGCCAGACCTCATCTTAACTCCATCTCCTCTGTCTCCCCTAACCACACAAATCTACACAATACACACACAATGCAAATCTACATAGATTTTGGTGGCCTTGAGAACTTCCAAAACACCCCCATCAGCCCAGGATGTAATAGACTTTAATAAACCCAGTGCCCCATGCATGCATAGTAGGCACTGACTCAGTGTTATTAATGGTGCTGATGATAAGCTTAGGGATGACAGGTAGCTATGCAAAAGATAAATACCAAAATATACTGCAACATCCACACAGACTGAGATCTCCCCTAGCTCTGAATAGTTACATGAATATTAAAAGAGTCACAGACAGTCCCTGTATCACTGTCGATTTCCTGTTTTGTAAAATACAAAGTAGCAGAATTGTATCTGTTGTCACAGAGGTTCCCAATTTATAAACAGCAAATACATTAGACTCCCAGGGCAGTTTCATTAAATCATGCTTATTTGCACATCCAAAGGATTTTCCCTTCGTAAATTGCATCACACAGTGTTTCCATAAACAGCAAGCTTCCCTAATGATTGGACCATACATGCTTCTTTAGCAAAAAAAAACACACACATTTTCAAGACCACAACTCCTGCAAAACCTGAGGGGCACTTAAATGAAAAATAGAAGGGGAAAAAAAAAGTGAAAAGACAGAAGATAAGACCTAGAGTTGAGGCCGTTCATGGCATCCTGATGTTTTTTTCTAAATTTGAGGCTCTAAGTGAGCTGGAGCCACAGCAGAGAAAGTGCCCCGGTTTGGTGCTTTGCACATAAAGCATCCCTCTGAACCTAAGTGTGTGGAGCTCTCCCAGCCGCTGGGTTCCATTTATATCAGGCTATTCTGGGGTGGCCACAGCTTGCTAGTAGCATCTCCTTCCAGGAATCTAGCCTGGACCAAGAAATCTCACAACCCTAAAGGCCAATGGAAGTAGAACATATTCTGGGTGCCTGGAGTATTATAGTTCTGTTAATAATTCCTGACCCCACTGACAGCCAATGGCAGCCAGTGAACTGGAAACTGGGGGTGACTCAGGGTCACCTCAGATGGCAGCTACTCAGGATGAATTCTGCAAACCCAGACAAGCCCTCCAAATGCTCTCTTCCAATCCAAAAGCCTGCCATTCAGCTGCAAATGAAATTCTCTCTGAAGCACATACGGGGAATCCTATTCAATTGGTTCCATCGGTTCCCGTTGTCTGGCAGTATCTCTGGGCCCAGCTCTGGGAGATTTTCTTTAAACCTGTGGGAGACCTGAGCGTGCGAGGATGGTGTCAGAACTCAAGCCTCCGACACCATCGGTTTGGCTTAAGAAGCTGTGATAGAACTAAATTATCTGACATTTTCTTTTTCATCCTCTTTTATTTTTCCTCCACAAACAGAACAAGCTCCAAATGTGACCTACTTTCCCTTTCTTTGTGATTATGCAGAACTCATAACGCTTTTTCTTCAGCCTGACTAATATTTCCAGTGACATGCTTTTCATCCTTCGGAAAAGAAGAGTCTGCCTCAGGCTGTCCGAGAATCTAACTCTTGGTGAGACGATCTACGAGGACAGATGAGTTACAAAGACTTCACTTGAGGACTCCTAAGACACTTGACCTAGTACAAGAAAAACAAAACAAAACAAAACAATAACAAAATCCAGATTCTGCCTCTTGAAAGTATTTAGCATTTAGTCTGAAACTTTTCATCAACAAGAACACCATCAAGATGGTGCTGATGAGCTAAGTGACTCTGAAGTTCCTCACCACAGCCCAAGTCCTGTAACTCCAGACTCTGTGGCCTTGGCCTGGAATCCTGCCACCCTCCAAAAGCCACTCAGGCACTTCCAAATTCTGCATTTTGCATTAAAAATTAATTGACTTCTTCCAACTCTTCAGTGACTCAGAACACAACAGCGTTTCAAAGTATCAGGAGAAATGATTTAAAAATAAAAGCCAAGCAGCTAGCTTAGGAGGAAACCTGCCTCTATTACTCAAAATTAAGCTGGTATTGACTTTCCTCCACTATTTTTACCTTGGAGGCTGTGCATTTTTTAAACGTCTGATCTGCTGTCCTTTTCCCGACATTGAAATTCCAAATTACAATTCGTAATCGGGAAACATTTCGTGGGTGACTTTGGAAATGTCCCTGCTGGCCAGAAATTCTGGCACTAGGATTTTGAGCCAAAGCTTCTCTTTTATCCTCAGTGAGGTGAAACAGGTCCTGCTAAATGTTTTCTTTTTTTTCTTTTCTTTTTTTTTTTGGAGACGGAGTCTCGCTCTGTGGCCCAGACTGGAGTGCAGTGGCCGGATCTCAGCTCACTGCAAGCTCCGCCTCCCGGGTTTACGCCATTCTCCTGCCTCAGCCTCCTGAGTAGCTGGGACTACAGGCGCCCGCCACCGCGCCCGGCTAGTTTTTTGTATCTTTTTAGTAGAGACGGGGTTTCACTGTGTTAGCCAGGATGGTCTTGATCTCCTGACCTCGTGATCCGCCCGTCTTGGCCACCCAAAGTGCTGGGATTACAGGCTTGAGCCACCGCACCCGGCCCTGCTAAATGTTTACCAAATTGTTCAAAACAAGACCAGACTTGCAGCCTTGGGATCTAACTGCATTTGCTTCGATCCAGGTTTGTTCAGCTTCAGGCCACCTTCGGGCTGTCTGGTCAGTACGACCTACACATAAGCCGCACGGCTTGAGGGGTCTGGACAAATCACTGTGTCCCAATGGGGCGCTCTGGCTGCATCTGCCCTCAGCACTGCAGGGATGTGGATCTCCAGCGTCCTGAGCATCCTCTCCCCTGCTAACCGAATTCCATCCCCACTGCTGTTAAGTAGTTCAGTTCATTCACTCATTCATTCTGGAAGAATTTACTGACACCTTGGGGCAGCACAGGCAACATGACAGTGATGGAAACAGACATTGTCCCCACCTTCAGGGAATTTGTGAGGCTGGTGAGAAAGACAAGGATTCCCAGTATTACCATAGAGAAGCTGGAGCACTATTGGTTCTTAGCCTCTGCCTCTCCCTCTTCCTACCTATGATCCCCTTAGCCCTCCACTGCTGTCCCTGCTCCAGTGCCACCAGAAATCTCTGGTGCAATCATGACATGAGGCAGGGATGACTGAAGAGCTGCTCAGTGTCATACCCTTCGACTAGGCATCAGTTCCCCTCATCACTGCTTAAGTCCTGATCTTGTGTCTCAGTGTTTTTTTTTTTTTTTTTTTTTGAGACAGAGTCTTGCTCTGTTGCCCAGGCTGGAGTGCAGTGGCACAATCTCGGCTCACTGCAACCTCCGCCTCTTGGATTCAAGCAATTCTCTTGCCTCAGCCTCCCAAGTAGCTGGGACTACAGGCACATGCCACCATGCCCAGCTAATTTTTTTGTGTTTTTAGTAGAGATGGGGTTTCACTATGTTCGCCAGGCTGGTCTCAAACTCCTGACCTTGTGATCTGCCCACCTTAGGCTCCCAAAGTGCTAGGATTACAGACATGAGCCACTGAGCCTGGCCTTGTGTCTCAGTTCTAATTCCCGAAGCCTCATCTATCTCTAGTTCCCATCGCAGCATCCAGAGTATCGCCCTGTCCTTTGGGCTGACGGCTGGAGTGTGTTGTCAACTGCCTGCTTGCCTGCCTTTCATGGAGTTCCCAGCCTTTGGAGACTTTGGTGCCAACTGTTTGCCTGAACCACAGTATGCTGTTGCTACACCCCTTTGACATGAGACTTTGCCTATCCCACCTCATTGGAGAGACCTAACTCCAGGTCCTCGTTCTGTGCAGTTGGAGCCTCTCATCCTCTTGCCATTGGCTGGGCCAAACCTCTAGATGTGGTGACAATCCTGGAAGGAAGAGCTGACCTCACAGGTGGAAAGCCTGGCTAGTGAAAAAGACACTGTTCCAAAGGAATGATCTGGTTGTTCCCAATTTATCACTTTGCTTTCAAGTATGTTACCAAAAAATATTTGGCAAGGAATAGGCCAATTCAAAATTGGACAAAGTGAATATGACTAAATAGCATTTGGCGGAAGAGGCCTGAATAAATCCTTTCAAGAAGTATGGATCAAGGAGAGACTAGGGACAGGCCAGGACAGACAGGCCATCTTGTTCTCAAAGGAGGCCATGCATGGAAACTGAGGGGCCTGGGCAATTGCTTCAAGTCTCCAGGCCCCAGTGTCCTCATCAGTATTGCAGAGGAGATCGCCATCTGAAAACTTCAAATAGTCTCCATCTTACTTTAAGCTGACGGACTAATCTTTTATAAAATGTGGTCAAAAATGGTCAATTACTTCAAAAAATCATCATGTAAAGGAGAAATGACTACAAGGCATGAGTCACCTGATTTGAAACATCAACAGAAAAATGAAGGTCTTGGAAATGAGGTACAGGTATACAGTCGCAAAATATGTGACACCGAAAAACAGTTCCAAGAGCTGCCTTCCTGAAAAGGGTGACCATCGGCAGACACATCTGAGAACTGCCATCAACTGCCGTCTATCACATGGTCTTCTTCAAGTCATCATTCCTGTTGAAGTCTCCGAGAAGTCCCTTACGGTTAAAAGCTGTTTAAGGGGCTGAGTGTGGTGGCTTACGCCTGTAATCCCAGCACTTTGGGAGGCCGAGGTGGGTGGATCACTTGAGGTCAGGAGTTGGAGACCAGGTTGGCCAACAGGGTGAAACCCCGTCTCTATGAAAAATACAAAAATTAGCTGGGCATGGTGGCAGGCACCTGTAATCCCAGCTACTCGGGAGGCTACGGCAGGAGAATCACTTGAACCTGGGAGGCAGAGGTTGCGGTGAGCCAAGGTCTCACCACTGCACTCCAGCCTCCACTGAGACAGAGTGAGGCTCTGTCTCAAAAAGAAAAAAAAAAAAGGCTGGGCGCAGTGGCTCACACCTGTAATCCCAGCACTTTGGGAGGCCAAGGTGGGCGCATCACCTGAGGTCAGGAGTTGGAGACAAGCCTGCCTAACATGATGAAACCCAGTCTCTACTAAAAATACAAAAATTAACTGGGTGTGGTCGTGGGTGCCTTTAATTGCAGCTACTCAGGAGGCTGAGGCAGGAGAATCGCTTGAACCCAGGAGGCAGAGGTTGCAGTGAGCTGAGATGTACCATATTGCACTCCAGCCTGGGAGACAAGAGCGAAACTCTGTCTCAAAAAAAAAAAAGCTGTTTAACGTTTAAAAAAGAACTTACGAACCTTATGTAGGTTGGGTGCTATGGCTCACACCTGTAATCCCAGCACTTTGGGAGGCCAAGGCGGGCGGATCACTTAAGCCCAAGAGTTGGAGGCCAGCCTAGGCAACATGATGAAACCCCGTCTCTACTAAAAATTCAAACAAATTATCCAGGGATGGTGGCATACACCTGTAGTCCCACCTACTCGGGGATGATGAGGCTGAGGTGGGAGGATCACCTGAGGCTGTAGAGGTTTAGGCTGTAGCGAGCCATAATCGTACCACTGCACTCTAGCCTGGGCGACAGAGTGAGACCGCATCTCAAAAAATAAAATAAAATGAATACAATAATAAAAAAGAAACTTATTTGACCATGGACTTCTTTTTTCATATTAGCATCTCTCAAATACGGACATCTGAGTTTCACATTGTGGAAAACAATACTATAAAGGGAATATTTTTGTTTGTTTTTTCCAGACAAAAAGCAGTGCCCAGCAAAAACCAAGCAGGCAGATCTTTTTTTTTTTTTTTAAACAGGGTCTCACTCTGTTGCCTAGGCTGGAGTGCAATGCCCTGATCACTGCTCACTGCAGCCTCAGCCTCCTGGGCTCAGGTAATTCTTCCACCCCACCCCCCTGAGTAGCTAGGATTACAGGCGTGCACCACCATGTTCAGCTAATTTTTGTATTTCTTTTGTAGAGATAGGGTTTTGCCACATTGCCCAGGCTGGTCTTGAACTCTTGGGTTCAAGCGATCCACCTGCCTCAGTCTCCCAAAGTGCTAGGATTACAGGCATGAGCCACCACACCTGGTCTCAGAATCTTAATTTACCATTTTTAAAGCAACAGCTCACGACTAGCCACATATTCCAAGATACATCTACCTTGGTCTTCTTTCTTACCCATTGACTCTTGGGGCCCTGGAAAGGTCCCGTCCAGCTAGACAAGTGGTGAACACTTTTCATCAGGCCCCAGGACACACAGCATGTTGTCAGCAAACCGACCAACACAGAACTAAATCACAGTGATGTCTTCCGGCCTCAGGGATGCGTCTCTGCTAGTTTGGAGATGGCCTGGGGACAACTAATTGCTTTTCAGCTCAGGCTACACAGCTTTCTCACTTCCATTATTCCCCGGAGCCGTATTTTCCCGAGCTGCATTTTTCAGAGAATAGAGCTGGAGGAAGACAGAGAGAGAGAGAACAGGGGTAGGCACGAAATTGATTTTTATCTTCATTAGAAGTTAGATTTCCATCTGCAAAATCCTTCACTTAAAACAATAAGCAGTCCTTTCCCAATTGTAGCTTTTGGGCTTCAAGTTGAAGGCTGAGGCTGCAAACTAGAGGGAAGTGTGGCCACTGATGTTCTGGGAGGGAGGAAGAGCGTCCTCCATCGAGGAGTATGTGTAGTTTCCTCTCCAGAGCTCTGATAATGTGGTTACAATCAGCAGTGGTGTTGAAGGAATGCCAGTGGTCCTCTGATGTGGCAGTGGATGAGGTCTCGGTTATAACTAGAGAGGGGGCTCCAGGAGAGAGTGCCATCAGCAATGGGCCGAGAACCCCAGTTCAGTCTCTGTACTTTTCCTTTGGGTAATTCTTTTTTTTTCTTGAGACGGAGTCTTGCTTTGTTGTCCAGGCTGGAGTGCAGTAGCGCGATCTCGGCTCACTGCCAACACTGCCTCCCAGGTTCGAGCGATTCTTGTGCCTTAGCCTCTGGAGTAGCTGGGATTACAAGCATGCACCACCATGCCCAGCTAGTTTTTGTAGTTTTAGTAGAGACAGGATTTCTCTGTGTTGGCCAGTCTGGTCTCGAACTCCTGACCTCAAATGATCTGCCTGCCTCGGCCTCCCAAAGTGCTGGGATTACAGGCGTGAACCACTGTGCCCGGCCTCTTTGGGCAATTCTGAAGCAATGTTAACAACCTTGCCAAGGCGATTCAGGAAAACTGGGCATTGCGGCATTTGCCAAAGGAACATATGATGAACAATGGGAAGAGGGGGAAGACCCAGAACATGAGTCTGAGATAGCATGAAGTGGACATTGGAAAATATTGACATGGGAAAACTTTTTTTTTTCAGGGAGGAGAGAATTTCTAGAAGAGAAAACAAAAGTCCTTTCTGCCGTCAGATTTCCTGAATGCTCCTAAAGAAGATGAAGAAAGTTTTGTTAGTTGTTCAAATCTCTAATGTGTACAGGAGGGCAGGAGGGGCTTTGACTTGAGGTTGTCCTCCTTCTTAGAGGCAAATATTCCAGAAGTTCCAGGAGAGTTTTTGGACATCTGATCTACAGGCAAATCCTCTAAGGGTTTATTTTCTATCCCTGAGACCTGAAGGTTTGAGAGGAAAAGTAAAGATGAAGTGGGGTGAGGGACGAAAACAGGAAATTAGCACTCTGAATCCTTCTAGAAAAACTATCATCTGGAGCTTCCAAATTGTTTTCACATCTGAAGGAAGGAAAATTCCATCTCCTTTACTTTGAGGGGTCAGAATCATGCTTCACTTTATCATGAGAAATGATGGATGGATGCCGTGAAGGGAATGAGTGTGGATGGAAGCGTGTAAAAGCTGCAGGCTCCCTGAGTCCACGAGTTCCTCCCAAGTAGGAGTGGGTGAACATCCGTGACGGGCAGCAGGTGCCCTCTCCTGCAGTTCTGCAGCTTGTCTTCCAGAGTAATTCCACGGCCAGACCATCCCACTCGTATATAATAAATAACCTTCTGGGCTTAGCTATTTTGGTGCCTTTAGTCAAGTCAGAGCCTGAGCTCACTACTCTCAGAGATTAAAGGTCTACACTATGACTGTTGTTGTTTTTTTTTTAATCAGAGGGCTGCCTCCTCTCCTTCACTTTCAAATTCTTTGTATTTTCAGATCCTTTGAAGACTGCTTGCAGTTGACCATTTCCAGCTTGATGTTAGATAACCAGCTTTGATGAGGCTGGTGAAGCGCTCGCCAGAGGTATAGGAGCCTCTGGTTTCTGGATTTTTCACAAAGAGAACTGGTCTGCATGGTGCTGAGTCACTGTCTCCATGCCGGGAAGGAGGGTCTGGGGCTACCTCTTCTGCTTTCTTTTTTTTTTTTTTTTTTTGAGACGGAGTCTCGCTGTGTCTCCCAGGCTGGAGTGCAGTGGCGTGATCTCGGCTCACTGCAAGCTCCGCCTCCCGGGTTCACGCCATTCTCCCGCCTCAGCCTCCCAAGTAGCTGAGACTACAGGCGCCCGCCACCACGCCCGGCTAGTTTTTTGTATTTTTAGTAGAGACGGGGTTTCACCATGTTAGCCAGGATAGTCTCGATCTCCTGACCTTGTGATCCACCCGCCTTGGCCTCCCAAAGTGCTGGGATTACAGGCTTGAGCCACCGCGCCCGGCCCTGCTTTCTTGATGACGTCACAACCTCTCAGTCTCTTCTTCTCAAATGTTCCATGTTCTCAACTTCAAATTATATGTAAGAACACATACGCATCATTCAAATTCCGGTGAAGAATTTGCTAAAGTGGTTCCTTCCGTCCAGTGTGGCTCGTAAACATCATTCTGTCCTTGCAGTAGGTTGTTATTTTGTTGAGGTTCATGAGTTTCTTTATTTCTTTTTGGTCTGCTCTAAACAAGAAACTGCACAGACAGAAGGACAGAGGCTCATGGCTGAGGTAGACAGTGTGCCGCTTGCTGGGGACTGGCTGGGGGAAAGGGTTTTCTTAGGATACTGTCATCCTGACCGCCTGATACCAGAGGCCCTGGGGACTGCGG
The DNA here is from genome assembly GCF_037993035.2 of Macaca fascicularis. NCBI lineage: Eukaryota > Metazoa > Chordata > Mammalia > Primates > Cercopithecidae > Macaca > Macaca fascicularis. The sequence continues at coordinate 32,366,886 of NC_088380.1, read as the reverse complement.
CCCCTGGCAGGGAAGTGCTCTGTGGGCAGGAGCTGGGGGCCTGCTGATGCTGGCAAGGTTCACTGATGCTAAGAGCTCCTGAGGGCTAGACTCAGAGCCCTGCAGCTTCCAAAAACACAGATAATGACATCTCAGTCACTGCCCTCACAAACCAGTAACTCTTACTCAAACGAAAAAGGCATTTCTGATTTCCAATAACTCCCTAAAGTGCTTTAAAAAATCACATTCTTAATTACCCGCTCTACTGAGCTCCACCTTGATTTCAAGTCCAGTGATTCCCAGTTTGCTCATTGCTGAGGGGAGGTGTGTGATGGAGGGTTGGGAGCAGAAGAGGGGGCCAAAAATGCCTATAAATGTCAGGCCAAGTTGAAAGAGCGGAAGGCAGCACTCCGCAGGGGAAGGACACTAGAGACAGCAGAATGGATTACCTCTCAAATCCAGCTCCCCATTTACAATATCCTCCCTCCCCAGTCCTGAGATTACTTAATGCTTCCATCTAATGAGCTTTGATTTATGGCCAATTATTGCACTCAACCCACTGTACTCAACAGCCACCGTGACACATGGCTTCCATAGAAGTTGACGCACAGCTGTGAACTGCTTCAAGTGTCAAACAGTCACACTGAAGGGAAGGCAAGGTCTGTGCTGGCATAAGAAGTATCCATAGGGGCCAGGCGTGGTGACTCACGCCTGTAATCCCAGCACTTTGGGAGGCTGAGGCAGGCAGATCACCTGAGATCAGGAGTTCGAGACTAGCCTGGCCAACATGGTGAAACCCTATCTCTACTAAAACTACAAAACTTAGCTGGGTGTGGTGGCTCATGCCTGTAATCCCAGCTACTTGGGAGGCTGAGGCAGGAGAATCGCTTGAACCCAGGAGGCGGAGGTTGTAGTGAGCTGAAATTGTGCCACTGCACTCCAGCCTGGGCTACAAGAGCAAAACTTGGTCTAAAAAAAAAAAAAAAAAAAAAAAGAAGTGCCCATAGCCCTTCAGCTGTGGTTTCTGAACTTTTGGAAGGTAAACTGATGATATGGTTTGGATCCGTGTCCCCGCCCAAATCCCATATTGAATTATAATCCCCAGTGTTGGAGGTAGAGCCTGGTAGGAGGGGATTAGGCCCAAGAGGGTGGAGTTCTCATGAATGGTTTTAGCACCATTTCCTCCTTGGTAATGTAGAGTGAGTTCTCACCACATCTGGTTGTTTAAAAGTGTGTGGCACCTTCCCCACCCTTCCTCCTGCTTCAGCCATGTGGCATGTGAGGTTCTGGCTTCTCCTTCACCCTCCACCATGATTGTAAGTTTTCTGCGGTCCCTCCCAGACGCCAGCATCATGCTTCCTGTACAGCCTGCAGAACCGTGAGCCAATTAGCCCTCTTTTTTTTTTTTTTTTTTTTGAGACAGAGTTTTGCTCTGTCACCCAGGCTGGAGTGTAGTGGTGCGATCTTGGCTCACTGCAGCCTCCACCTCCTGGGTTCAAGCGATTCTCCTGTCTCAGCCTCTCGAGTAGCTAGGATTACAGACGCCCACTACCATGCCTGTAATCTAATTTTTGTATTTTTAGTAGAGATAGGGTTTCACCATGTTGGCTAGGCTGGTCTTGAACTCCCAATCTCAGGTGATCCACCCACCTTGGCCTCCCAAAGTGCTGGGGTTATAGGTGTGAGCCACTGAGCCCGGCCTAACCTTCTTTTCTTTATAAATTACCCAGTCTCAGGTCTTTCTTCATAGCAATGTGAGACTGGACTATAATACATTCTCATTTTTTTCCCCCGAGAATACCAACATTCTCCTTATTATTCAAATTCTTAGTGTTGTCTTTACTTTTAACTTTCTCCTTTTCCTTTATCCCCCAAGCCCTATGTCTTTGCTTTGGAACATTTCTCACGTATCTTTTTATTTCCCTACTCCCACTGCTACCAACCCATTTGGAAGAGTCTGGCTCTTCCCTTTCTCTCATCCTGCAGTCACCAAACTAATATTCCAGACTAAAACACTGCTGCCATTGATATTTTTCCATTTGGGTGATTTTTCATTGTGGTTGCTTTTCCATGTTATCTCCCTAAATTAAGAACCTACAACATCACATTTGAATTTTCCATCCTGATATTCAAGACTCTTTACAGTTCAACCCCCACCTTTCCAACCTACAGCTCCTACACAGCACCACTCCCATCACCACCACCCCTACTGTGTCCCCACACGGAGTGAACACATTCCCACCCTACAGCGTCTGCCCGACTGTTGACTTCTAGAATGCTCTTCTTCCCTCCTCTACTCTTTCACTCAAAAAATATTTGTTTATTTATTTTTTGAGACAGGGTCTCGCTCTCGTCACCCAGGCTGGAGTGCAATGGTGTGATCTCGGCTCACGGCAACCTCTGCCCTGTGGGTTCAAGCTATTCTCCCACCTCAGCCTCCCAAGTAGCTGGGACTACAGGCATACGCCACCATACCTGGCTAATTTTGTATTTGTAGTAGAGATGGGGTTTCACCATGTTGGCTAGACTGCTCTTAACTCCTGGTTTCAAGTGATCTGCATGACTTGGCCTCTCAAAGTGCTGGGATTACAGGTGTGAACCACCACACCTGGCCTCTCACTCAACAAATATTTATTGCAGTGACTCTGTACTGGGGACTAAGTGCTTAGGATACATGAGTCACAAAATAAAGTTCTCTCCCTGAGGGTGCTGCCTTTCTATTGCTCTACAATCCACATCCATCCCATTCTTTGAAATCTACCTCGAATCCCACTTTCTCCCAAAGATCTTCATGATAACCTAGGCATGTCTAATTTCTTCCTGATTATTCCTCTAGGCTTGTTTCATGCAACTCCTGAAATTATTTCATGCCAGAAACTGTGTTTGGTTCATTGTTGTTCAAGCACCTAGCATGCTGTCAGCACATTTCCTGAGAATCATGCTGAGTGCCCTGTAGATGCTCAGTAAATATATGTTGTAATGCAATTGTGCCTGAGTTCAACGTAAGAGCCACCAACGCAATAGCCACTTTATTAATGAAGGACAACTCTCCTCCCGCTCTGGGTCTGCTTCCTTAAAGAGGTGCCAGCAAACACTCCCCACTCCTCCTCCCATCTGCTTAGCCGGGAGCAGGACCTGAAGCCGCACCCCTGAGCTGCTCTGCAAATGCAGAGTCCTGAGGGTGGAAGATGCTGTGTAAACCATATCTCCTTTTGGAAATTCATAATACATGTATTCATTTTTGGTGGTCTTTTTTTTGAAGGCATCAGAATGAATGACAAAGGAACAGTCTTTGCTCTTACCAAACACATCCTATCAAGCGTTCTGAGGCCGGGCGCGGTGGCTTATGCCTGTAATCTCAGCACTTTGGGAGGCCGAGGCGGGAGGATTGCCTGAGGTCAGGAGTTAAAAACCAGCCTGGCCAACATGGTGAAACCCTGTCTCTACTAAAAATACAAAAATTGGCCAGGCCTGGTGGCATGTGCCTGTAATCCCAGCTACTCGGGAGACTGGGGCAGGAGAATCGCTTGAACCTGAGAGGCGAAGGTTACAGTGAGCTGAGATCATGCCACTGCACTCCAGCCTGGGCAACAGAGTGAGACTCTGTCTCAAAAAAAAAAAAAAAGAAAAAAAGAGTTCTGAGAAGTCCCTTGGCAAAGAGGTTTTAGGTGTGTGTATCTGTGTTTTCCCAAACCATTCCCACCTCCCACTTTTGGAGAATCACCTAACAACGTTCCATGGGCCACAGAGTCCATTGGACCAGAGTCCAATGTTGGACTCTGACTAGAGGGTCGGCAAATCAGGCTAAAGCAAAATCTAGAATGAAAGAATAAAGAACTTATGTTTTAATTTCGTACTAGGAAACTTCACTCCCCCTGAAGCCTCCAAGAGCCTGGTGTGTGTGCACTACCAGCTGTTCAAATGCATCCTTTTAAAAACACTCTGTGGTTCTGAGGAGGGTGGTCACAATACACTTCAATCCTGCAGTAGCTAGTTCATGCTGTTCCTCCCCGGCTCCCAGAAATAACAACAATGGGAGGAGGCGGAGGAGGGGGTGGGCACAGCAAGGGGAGGTGGGGGCTGATGAGGAGAAGTGCTGGCGTGGGGGACCTCACCACTCCTGGGTTCTAAGAGTCTTGTTCACGGGGTTTAAAGTGGGGCAGAGCTAATGGCTCATCCCGTGTGAGGACCTGTTGGAAATGGAGGTGGGAGAGGAGGAGGGAGTGGGAAACACAGCCAAGGAAGGCCAGGAACACAGTGTAGCGAGGGAACGCGTGCAGAGGCGGGTGCGGAACAGCAGGATGCTTTCTCTAACACTTTTTTTGCTCTACCATTTTGCTTTCAAAGCAGAGGCCATACACTTTCCATACTTTGGGAGGAAATGGGTAGATTCTGAAATGGACACATCTACCCACCTGGGGTGCTTTCTCCACCCTTCAGACTCTGGAGAATGAAGATGGAAGGGGCCAGGTTAAGATGAGGATGGAGAAAAGGGAGGGAGGACTATTCCAAGGAACACATCTTGGAAAACTCAAAATCAGAGGCATTTCTAAGTCCCTTCCTGTTTGAAGGTAATGCGTGAGTAAGGGCTTGTACCAGGCAGGCCTGTGTAGGGCCTGAGCCTGAGAGTAGAATCTTCTTGGGCCCATTGGTCCGTTCATGTCCTTCCTCCCCTCTTAGTGCTTTCAGCCTAGACCCTGTGCCTACACCACATGTGCTGTCTGTCCCCTGGGGGAGGGCCTGGACGTGCTCCTTCGTGGTTCATTTCCGGGTCCCACATGCTTCAGCTGAGCTCTGGGGCGTCCTTCATGGAGGCACCTCCCTGGGCTGTAAGGCTGCCCAACCCTAACTCCATCTCCAGTGCTGTCCACGGTCTTCCCAGCAGTCACTGGGCACGCCTTCCAAGGTGCTCTGAAGCATTAATGGACTGAACAAGATTTGTGGAGCCCCTGCTAAGTATCAGGCTCAGAGAAGACATAAAATGCAAATGAGTCACGGTCCAGGCTCTTGAAAAGTTTAGAATCCAGTGAGGTCCAGAGCAGGAGGCATCCCCTGAGAGAGGCACCTGAAAAACCCCGGGAGCTCTTGGATGGAGCTGCCAGCGCCTGTCAGGCGAGACGTACAAAACAGATGAGCCCCGGCCTGGGCAGGGACTGCTGTGGGCAGAAGGGACCAGACATGTGGAACGAATTAGAGAGACAGACAAGAGCTGGAATTAACAGTGCAATAAAAACAAGAGTTAATTCACCCTCAGAAGCCAGAGCACTTTATAGGGCATGAGGCTGGGCTGGGCCCACAGAAAAACAACAGCCCAGCACAGCTGGCGGGCGGCTTCGCAGGGAGGGACGGGGATAGAGTTGGTGTTGACCTCACAGGTGGCAAATCACAGCCTGGACAGGGAAAGTGTCTCCAGTGTTTCGACTTGGCCTGAGCCCACAAGAAAACCACCTGTGACCATTCTCTTTCACTTAAGACTCTCTTTAAAAATGTGCTGAGCTATTCGGGAGCGTCACTTCAGTCAATTAGCTGCACTAGTCACTGGGCACTTCCATTCACATACTCTTTTGTTTTGTTTTTTGAAACGGAGTCTCGCTCTGTCGCCCAGGCTGGAGTGCAGTGGCCGGATCTCGGCTCACTGCAAGCTCCGCCTCCCGGGTTCACGCCATTCTCCTGCCTCAGCCTCCCGAGTAGCTGGGACTACAGGCGCCCGCCACCATGCCCGGCTAATTTTTTTTTTTTTTTTTGTATTTTTAGTAGAGATGGGGTTTCACCATGTTAGCCAGGAGAGTCTTGATCTCCTGACCTCGTGATCCGCCTGCCTCGGCCTCCCAAAGTGCTGGGATTACAGGCATGAGCCACCGTGCCCGGCCTTTTATTTGTTTTAAATGAGAAGGGGACTTGTCTGTCATCCAGTGCAGTAGTGCGGTCATAGCTCACTGCAGCCTCAAACTCCTGGGCTCAAGCAATCTTCCTGTCTCGGCCTCCTGAGTACAGGCATGCACCACTATGCCCAGCTAATTTTTAAAAATGTTTTGTAGAGACAGGGTCTTGCTACCTTGCTTAGACTGGTCTCAAACTCCTGGCCTCACTTGATCCTCCCACTGCATCCTCCCAAAGTGCTGGGATTACAGGCATGAACCGCCCCACCCAGTCACATACTCTTAATATGCTGTAACTACAGGCCCTGGCCAACTGTGGACACAAAATTAAATTCCAAAATGTATATAGTGGCATTTTTACTTTGTTTCTTTATTCATATTTGTTTAATTAACTGGATTCCTCATAGCACTGTCTCTTCCAACGCCTGCCCTAGGGCACGTGTGTCTTGTGTGTAGACCCCAGCAGGGTCAACTTAGAAGAAATGGGGCCTTCCCCACAAGTAAGGCAGTGCAGGCGTCCAGTGGTGCCTGGCAGGGCCGCGGATACTGAGCCAGCACAGTGTCGTCCAGACCATCTCTGTCAGGGTCCCAGCTGGCATCACCCTGCCGCCACCTTTCCCCAGCTCCCATGTTCATCCCCCTGTTCACTCTGTGGGGTGCCCAGGATCCCTCCAATCCATTCTTTTTCTGCTCCGAGTATCCAGAGGAGGTCTGGTATCCACCGAGCACTAGAGTGTCCCCACAGCTCCCTCAGTCACAGGCCCGCAGTGGCCACAGGACTTCTTGTGGGCCCAAGGACAAGGCTGAGGAGCGCTGCTGGGAGGTCTTGCCAAGCTCCTCTATCCCTTCCTTTTATTTAATTACTCACCAAATGTGAATGAATAGTCATATGCATTGGTAGTGCTGGGAATGTGGTGCTGAACAAACGGGAAGTGGTCCTTATCCTCAGAGAGAAGACAGCTTCTGGATCTTTCTCAGAGTGCACCCTGACGTTTAGAAAAAGTCTGACATTTTCTAAGCCACCTTCACTCCAGGCCACATCTCAAGGGTCTCTTAAGTTGGAGGTGAGTGCATGACCTGGAGCCAGGCACAGGTGCATCCGGGTTCTGGACGGGCCAGGGCTTCTGAGCTTCCCCATTCCATCCTCTCTGAGTGCTGTCTTTGCCTTCCTCATCATGACTGACCTTTTGGGTGTCCCATTCCTCTACAGGCCAGGCATTTCTGGAGGTCTAAATTGCAGCCCTTCACACATCAGTGGTCAGCACATTTTCAAGCCTTTTAAAGACATCTGAGGGCATAGTTTTCTGTAGCAAATACCTAGACCCAATAACACTAGGAGTTGGAGTCACTGAGGGCAGTTGTCTATTGCCAAGGCCTTGTCTAACTCAAGAGCAGTAAATACATAGCCTTTTACTCCGCTGCTCGGCCCCTGCTCCTCCTCTCTCCTGCCCGCTCATGACACAGCCGAGCCAGGCCACGTTCATCAGCTGTTAATAGCTGCCATTTAGAAGCTTTTATTCCATTTTACAGAGAGATGAGCAAACTTTGTTTCTGGAAAAGAGGGGCATGTTTTCCCTTATCAATGAATCTGTTACTTATGTTAGATTCAGTCCTTTTTAAGGATGTTTGCTTTGAGAAAACAAAAGCTGCAAAAAAAAAAAAAAAAAGAGACACTACTTAAAGATTAAAAAAAAATTAAGTGATCTAGATAGCCTCCAGGAACAAAGTGTGCTCATTCGAGACAGAGAAGCAGAATACAGCCATCCGATTAGCTTTGTTGTAGGCGACATTCGTACAAAATGGGATATCCTACGCCGACTACCTTCAAACTGTGCAAGCACCACCCCCCGCAAAATGTTGGTTAAAATGGCCATTGCTGACTTCCAAGCCCAAAGAAACCTCTTCAGGCTTAACGTTTCCGTTTTTACCCCTACCCAGTCTTCCTATGTTATAATTTGCTCCCATCCATAACAAAAACAAAAAAACATTCAGAAACAGTGGTTGAAGCAAAGGCAGCTCAGAAACCAGCACAAATAAGGAGCTGTTTGTCATCAGTGGGGAACCAGACCACGAGTTCTGAACATCTGCGGTTTGTCCAGAGGGTGGACCCTGGGAAACCTACACAAGGCGGCCATCAGTCGGCCACGGGTTGCTGCTGCCCTGTCATTGCCTCTGCTGCCTGTAATTTTCAAGCAGGATGCCCCACATCAACATCCTTCTCTGCGCTTTTTATAACATCAATGCTGAGTTTTCGCTGAACAAGCCCTCAGTTGTCCAAGCCTCAGTTAGTCTGTTGTATAACATATGTAGATTGGTATTTTTATTGACTTTTGAAACACACCAAATGTTGTTCTAGGAGGAGTTTCATGTCCTTTCACAGAAACACTTAGGTTATCCATTGCAAGCACCGGAAGGGATTTTCGTGGTCCTGTAACTTAACCTACTCATCTACCCAGTGTGGAAATGAGGCCAGAAGTGAGTGAGTATCTGATCTAACTATACACAGATCTTTCCAGAAAGAGTTGCAATCAAAATTCAGGCTGTCTGACTTCTGAACCAGAGCTCTTTTTACTCAAGGAGACCAAAGAAAAGACTTAATCTTTTAAAGGCATGCTCTACTGGATATAAGAAGGAGAGAAAATTACGTAAAATACAGAAAGAAGCTGGAAGCCTGATGATAGCCAATTAAGTTAATACACCCTCCTAATTAAACCTTCTCCACAGAAACCAAATTGTGGAATTTGAGTTCCTCGCGTCTCTTCCAATAGAATCCCTAATGAGCCGTGGGGAGACCCAAAGGTGAAGGAGAGGAAAAAGACAACCGAGAGCCTTGAAAATTCAGCCTCAGACCCTTCATGCCTGGGGCACAAAGGGATGCCCATGGTCCGCCCTCTCCTCCAATGGCCTATGGCCACAGGGGGGCATCTGATCTCTTATCCCTGTGGCTCCATATCAGGATGGGTGGGAGGTGCACAGGTCCCTAGCAGCTGTCCCCTCCTGAAACGGGTGCAAGGATCGATGAGTGACTGGTTGCCAAGGGCTGCAGGCAGAGGCTGCAAGGCACCACGTTGAGCCCAACGTCATTATTATTAAACCTACAATTTAAACCCAATTATACTTTGCAGAAGGCTGCAGCCTCCATTTAAACCACTCCTGGAGGGAAAGAAAAAGCCTGTGATACAGAGTTCAAGGCAAGCTAGAGAAGCACTTATGCCACATGAAACTGGGATTCGGGCTCACAATAATGATAGTAACCCTGGGGTTCTCACTCAGAGGGAAGCAGAACAATGGGATGCTAATGCTAGAGAATAAAAACAAGATGCAGACATCCTCCTTGTAGGAGAAGCATCTAGATGTCCTGGAGATTTCGAAATAAGTTTATTTATTTTCCTCAGCGGGAGAAGGCCTAACACCTCTGTGAGGTCTCAAACTGGTAACAGGGCCCTCCCAATGATGCTGCCTGAAAAAAAAAATGGAATCACTTGCTAACATCTAGAAACCAGGATTGTCCATGCAAAAAGTCTAAATTTATAGCCACTCTTGAAAAATCTATTATCCAGCGATACTATGGGTTATCTGCAGCCAAACTTGGCTGTCAACTTTATTTATTTATTTATTTGAGACCAAGTCTCACTCTGTTGCCCAGGCTGGAGTGCAGGAGCGCAATCTCAGCTCACTGCAACCTCTACCTCCTGAGATTCAAGCTATTCTCGTGCCTCAGCCTCCTGAGTAGCTGAGACTACAGATGCGTGCCACCATGCCCAGCTAATTTTTGTATTTGTAGAGACAGAGTTTCGACATGTTGGCTAGGCTGGTCTTGAACTCCTGACCTAAAGTGATCCACCCTGCTGTCAACTTTAGATGAATGAACGGGGCACAGGCTCTCTTATTTACCCCAGTCTCCACCACTCCCTATTGCCTCCTGGCATAGAAAACCTGCATCCGTGCCCTTTATCATGCACGTTATGCTTTTGTCTTGTGCTTTTGCTTAAAGAGGGTTATGAAGAGAGTGAAAGCTGTCTTATAATGGTACCTCTATAAACATTTTTCTTATATTTATCTCACTTCATTTATTTATGTTATCCACCTCATACCTCATAGACATTTGATTGTTTGATTTCTAATCCAAATTTCCTTCAGGAGACAAGTGTCCTACAGCAGCTGCTGAAAATACCAATCATAAGGAAAGTCCATTTTAATTCAAATAATCATCATCAAGTACCTACTGGGGTCAAGAGGCTGTGCTGGCCTTGGAGGAGGGGTTCAAGGATAACTAAGGCCCATGGCTTTCACTGTGAGCATTTCAGCTCAGAAGACTGGGTATGACTGTTGAGAAGATGTTGGCATTGAAAGGCACCAACCACTATGGGGTTCATAGGAGACAGCAACCACATCTGGTTGAGACATCAGGAAAAACCATATCTAAGAAAGAGTATTTGAAACAGGCTTCAAAGAAGGGGTGATATCTTGACAAGTAAATAAGAAAATCAAGAGAAACCTGCTCAAGGACAAGCATGGTGGCTCATGCCTGTAATCCCAGCACTTTGGAAGGCTGAGGTATGAGCATCAGTTGAGCTCAGGAGTTCGAGACCAGCCTGAGCAACATAAGGAGACTCCATCTCTGGGGGAAAAAAAAAAAAACAACAAAACTTATTTTATTTTATTTATTTATTTTTGAGGCAGTGTATCCCTGTGTTGCCCAGACTGGAGTGTAGTGGCACAATCTCAGCTCACTGAAGCCTCTGCTTCCCAGGTTCAAGAGATTCTCCTTCCTCAGCCTCCCGAGTAGCTGCAACTACAGGCGTCCACCACCATGCCTGGCTAATTTTTGTATTTTTAGTAGAGATGGGGTTTCACCATGCTGGCCAGGCTGGTCTTGAACTCTTGACCTCAGGCGATTCGCCTGCCCCGGCCTCCCAAAGTGCTGGGATTACAGGCATGAGCCATAGTGTCCAGCCTCAACAAAAAAAATTTAAAAACTAGCCAGGCATGGTGGCACACACCTGTACTCCTGGCTACTGGCACACACCTGTACTCCTGGCTACTTGGGAGGCTGAGGTAGGAGGATCACTTGAGTCCGGGAGGTCAAGGTTGAAGTGAGCTATGACTATACCACTGCACTCCAGCCTAAGTGATAGAGCAAGACCTTGTCTCAGAAAAACAAAAACAAAAACAAACAAACAAAAAAACCCAATAAAACAAAAAATACAAAGAGAGAGAGAGAGAAATCTGCTCGACAGAAAATGAGGAGAGTATGTACAAAGGCAGAGAAGCATTGGGGTGCAGGGAACAGTGAGAAATCCTCCCTCAAAGATGGATAAACTTGGAAAGGGAGGAGTTAGGCAGTTGAACTTCTGGATTCTGTTCCCACCTCCTCCCCCAGCCCAGCTTGAAAGAGGCAGAGGCGGCATTTTAACTACCTGATGACAGCTGAGTGATGCAGAAGGGCCACCCTCACAAAAATCTCATGCCTCAAGAGCACCCAAACCACCTCTCCCAGGATGCTGATGCCAAGGAACTGGGGGCAGGTTCAGTGTTACCGATCCACAATCCTGGCTGCTCATGTCCCCGATATTTAATGCAGCACCAGCTGGGACCCAGGTCCCTGCTAGGAGTATGCCTCATTATGAGGCATGGATCCTGCTTTCATCCAAAGGGAACTTACAAGCAGGAAATTAGCAAACACATGGGCTTACCATCATCTTTCCACACAATTGCTGATATAAAAGCCTTGGAGTTCAGACTTGGCTCCCCATCTTATCCAGCCTCAAAACCCAGTCTCTCACCTTCAAAATGCATCGTGGGCCCAAAGTCTTTTCATTGGCTTCATTGCTGTCATCATAGCACAAGCCCCCATCATTTCCCACCTAGACCTCTTAACTGCAAGGCCCCCTGCAAGGGCCTCTTAACTGGTCTCCTTGCTCCTCCTCTAACCTCCATCGCCTATTCTCCACACTGGAGAAACGGTCAATTTAATCATGCCACTCTCTCTTTTTTTTTTTTTTTTTTTTGGAGATGTAGTTTCCCTCTTGTTGCCCAGGCTGGAGTGCAATGGTGTGATCTTGGCTCACTGCAACCTCCGCTGCCCGGGTTCAAACAATTCTCCTGCTTCAGCCTCCGAGTAGCTGAGATTACAGGTGTGCGCCACCACGGCCGGCTAATTTTGTATTTTTAGTAGAGACAGGTTTCACCATGTTGGCCAGGTTGGTTTCGAACTCCTGACCTCAGGTGATCCACCTGCCTCGGCCTCCCAAAGTGCTGTGATTACAGGCATGAGCCACCATGCCTGGCCCATGCCACTCTTACTCAAAACCACCAAATAGCATCCCTTCATACCTAACATGAAATCTGAAGTCTTCACCGTGGCTTTCAAAGTGCTGCATAACATTACCCCTGACTACCTCTTCCCTACAACTCACCCACTCACTCCACTCCAGCCACAGACAATCAGGTATTTACTGAGCACCTGCCAAGTGCCTGGCAGCCCCTCTCACTGGTGGGAATGCACCAGGAACAGTGGCCCCTTGCTCTGTCTTGAATACAGGAAAAGTGCCCCGGCCTCAGGCCGGCCCTTTGCAATTGCTGTTCCCTCTGTCTGAAACCATCCGTGGATCTCCCCGTCACAGCACCCGCTCGGACCTTCCCAAATATCCTCCCTGGAGCGGCGCCCCTCAGGACCCCGCTCCTCACCCTGCCGGCACCCATCCTTGGCAGACCCTCATGTTACACATGCACTTGGGCATTGTGTTCACGCTTTGTCTCCTCCACTAGAATGCAACAGGGACAGGGTTCCTGTTTATTTTGTTTGCTGTAGCATTCCTGCATCTGGTGAGTGTTCGGTACATCACAACAGCTTGCTATTTACTGCATGATTGAAATAAGAGCTAATCTGTAGGGCCCTGCCCAAAGGAGCTAGCAGAACTCAGAAAGGAGGATGTACAGGGGAGCTGAAGCAGGCAAGAGGGAGCTGGGGGGCACGCTGGGCTCCGAAGGCCACTGGTGGTGAAGATCAAGGCAGACAAGAGTGAGAACTTTCTTAAGTGGAGAAAAGCCATGACTGGAAGTGTAGGATTTGGCATGGCAGGCACCAGAGATGGCAAACTGGCCCATGTGACCCTAAACTCAGTTCCTGGGGATTCCTGGCAGATGATGACGAAGTTGGACAGGAAGGACAAGGTAAGTTGCTGTGGGTTTCCAAGGGCTGATTGTTTTAAAAATCTTCTGCATCTCCAGAGATCCTGATTCCACAGTCCTGGATGGCCCTAGGTTTCAGAGCCACTGTACTGAGGACCCTGCAAGTCCAAAGATAAACAACAACATAGTGGGATGCCAGTTTTCTAAGGAACACTGTCTTTCTCCTTATTTCCACTGAGAGCCTCACCGGGAAGGGGAAGCCAGGTGTGGCTCACCTGGGGGAAGGAGTGGTCCTGTGGGATGGGAAAAGCCTGTAGAGCAACCCAGGGACACCTGGGGAGAGCATAAGGGAGTGTAGCCAAGCACCAGGAAGGTGAAGACATTAGAATCACACCATCACAGCCGGGTGCGGTGGCTCATGCCTGTAATCCCAGCACTTTGGGAGGCCCAGGCAGGTGGATCACAAGGTTAGGAGTTCGAGACCAGCCTGGCCAACATGGTGAAACCCTGTCTCTACTAAAAATACAAAAATTAGCTGGGCATGGTGGCAGGTGCCTGTAATCCCACCTACTCGGGAGGCTGAGGCAGGAGAATCACTTGAACCTGGAAGGCGGAGGTCGCAGTGAGCTGAGATCATGCCACTGCACTCCAGCCTGGGTGAAAGAGCAAAACTCCATCTCAAAAAAAAAAAAAAAAAAAAAAAAAGAATCACACAGTGACCCTCTGCTCTCTTGAATCAGCTGGGCACAATGGAGAGATGTCTACCCCAGATTTACTGCCATGCTAATCGCTTAACCCCTCTGAGCTTCATTTTCTCATTCACTCACGTATACAAGTCATGGAAAACAAACAAGTATCTGTGGGCCTATGCTGTGTCACTGATCTAGGGCAAAAGATGCACAGGTGAAATATCCTTCCTGCCTCTCAAGGCATGTTCAGTGCTACCAGGAGACAGATAAGGAGGGAAACAACTTTAAAACATTAAGCCCTACCTCACAGTATTGCAGAATGTAAGAAGTGAATATAAATTAAGGCCCCCCCTATGAAATAGAGAGTTAATGAAGTTCTTTCATCTTGCTAGCTTAGGGCTGCTCCTAATTTTAGTGAGTGCTGACAAGGGACTGGAGAACTCCAAGGTCAGAGTTATTCCAGTGCTACTCCAGGCCTGAGAACCAGTGCTCCGGAGGACCGGTGCTAGGCAGAGACACAGAACAGGTCAATCCACCCACATCACACACTCCCAGGTGCAGCAAGCCCAGCCCCACTGGAATTGCAATGCTCAGATAACCTAAAATCTGTCATTGCAATGCAAAGATAACCTCACACCTGGAATTGCAATGCACAGATAACCTAAAACCTTTTCTGAGTCTTTGGTTTCAACCTCCACCCCAACCAAGCGTGTGATCAGAGCTGCTGACAAGCAGAACACTGGAGAGATTTAAATTTCATCTCCTTTTAATTTCCCACCCACCCCTTGCCAGGAATGCCTACATGCAGGGAACAGCCTTCCCCAGAAGGATGGCCAGAAGGCAGGCAGCAGGAGAGAAACCCCACAGCTTCTGCTGCTGGGGGCGTCAGAAAGACCCATCCTGCCTTCTCTGAAGAGGAGCCTGAAGGTTCAATGAGAGCAGCTTGGGTTTGGGCTGTTGGAATTATGTGCTATGTTTCTGAAAAAGCTTGATGACCACCTATTTGGTTCCCCCAGCCACTTTACAGATCAAGAATGGGGAGTGGCTAGGGAAATGACATGTCCATAGTCATACAAATAATTTGTGACCAAGTCAGGTCTAGAATCCAAGTCTTCTGACTCCAGTGCTCTCATCTCCTATTGGCAAATAGACACAACAACAGCAAAACAAAAAAATGAATATGTCATGGTAGGTCAAGGACATTATTTGTCTGATCAAATATCTTGTTGCTCAGTCTGGGAAATGGGGCTAGCACTCTCGGGTGGCTTGTCTGAGCAAGGCCAACACATTTACCAGGAAGACAGCCAACTAGACGTTTCCAGAATATACCTCTGCTGGCAAGGGCCAGCCACCCATGGCATCATTTTAAATTTGTGACTTCAGTCCCACATAGCCTGAGCTTTTTCATGGTAATCTAAGGAATGAGGACCTTCTTGGGAATACAAGTAGATCCAGAGTTTTAACAGAGAAAAGACAACCACATACCTGGGGATCCCAACTCTCATGCTGGGTCAACAGGTCTATGGGCCATGCTTGAGCACTCTGCCGTGTGGTAGAGAATGCTGGCAGGTTTCTGGGGCAGGATTATGGGGCCGGGGTACTGGGGAGCTAGCTCTCTGAGGTCCAGTGGCATAGCCATTCACACCACAGGGAGTGGGAAGGCGACCTGGCATTTGGAAAACAACTCCATGAGCACGGTACAAGGATTGGATGGTTCTGCCACCAGGGGGAGCGGAAGTCAGTGTTGGACATGCCCCGGAAGCTGGCCAGAGCCCCCAAGCCATGGAACTCTTACTGTGAACTCCTTCACACAAACATGGAGGACAAAAGGAGAGGCATGCTTGGGTCACTCATTGTCAGGTTGGCGAGTTGAGACTGATGGTGTTCAGGACACGCTACCCCAAAACACAGCACCTTGGCACCTGAAAAAACAGCAGAAGCAGGGAGGCCACTCTTACCTTCTCCTTGCTGTCCCTACATTCAGATGAAAGGAGCGTCCTATCACTGAAGACACAGGGACACAGAGAAGAATCTGAACAAACAGGGCCTTGCTAGGTCCCCTCCTCTCCATTTCCTACCATTAGCTCATACTCCCTTTGTCCAATTCTATGTCTCCATGACTATCCATGCTTCATGAAAGCCAAGCACAAAAAACTCACACGTTTACTATTTCTTTGGGTCTTCATTTCCAAAGGCTCTCATGACCTGTAAAACTTTTTAAAAAATATGTATTTTGAGATGGAGTCTTACTCTGTCACCCAGGCTGGAGTGCAATGGTGCGATCTTGGCTCACTGCAACCTCTGCCTCCTGGGTTCAAATGATTCTCCTGCCTCAGCCTCCCGAGTAGCTGGGATTACAGGCATCCACCACGCATCCACCACCACACCCGGCTAATTTTTGTATTTTCGGTAGAGACAGGATTTTACTATGTTGGTCAGGCTGGTCTCAAACTCCTGACCTCAGGATCCCCAACGCCTCAGCTTCCCAAAATGTTGAGATTACAGCTGTGAGCCCCCATGCCCAGCGCATGACCTATAAAACTTATATGAAATACAATTGTATGCTTTTCTCTTGTTAATCTGTCTTTCGTTACAGGGACTCCTGCCACGAACCTAGTGATGGGTAAGGAAATAAATCTTTCCTCCTCTTTGGGAAGAAATCAAAGGGTTCCCTGGAAAAAGTGCAGAGCACAGTGGAAAGGCCTTGCCCAAGTGGCCTCTGAAACTCGGGGTGAGGACACACAGAACACCTTTCCATCTGAGGATTATTTGCAATGAACCAAGTGTCACAGGTACTTGTTTGCTCCTGTTGTTCTTGGATAACAGCACCCCCTTTTTACTCTCAAGTATCCTAATTTTATGAAAAATCACTGGTCACAGTGCCCTTTGTAACATACTTTTCCCAGGGTGATGATTTAAAATACTATTTTTGAGCACAATCCCTTATGTATACCAAGCATGACAAATAGTTGGCACACCAATCCACTCCCCCTTCTGCACCCACGACGGACATTGTTAATGGATCACAGCTCTGTTTCCTGCTGATCCTAGACAAAGCCATAGAATCCTCTCAAAACAAGTCAGACAGCCAAGAAAATGAGTCAATGCAAAAATTGATACTGATTTGCCCTCGCTGGTCTATACCTCATCTGTTCAGGAAGCTACTCCAAAGGACTTTACCTTCCTGAGGCCATGAAGGCAGAGCCATAAAAATGCTGCCCTGGTTGAACCTGGGCATTTGTCTTGGCCAAAGCCAAGATTATTCTCTCATTTCTTTGGGGATTGGCAGTGACTTCTGCCCAGGATGCCCGGAATCCAACCAACAGTCTCTGACTTCCAATCAGACCAAACCAGCTAGAGTCCCACAGTTCTATTTAGAGCCCTATACTTGGTTGCTTATGTTGCTCTAAGAAACAATCTATGCGGCCGGGCGCGGTGGCTCAAGCCTGTAATCCCAGCACTTTGGGAGGCCGAGACGGGCGGATCACGAGGTCAGGAGATCGAGACCATCCTGGCTAACACGGTGAAACCCCATCTCTACTAAAAAATACAAAAAACTAGCCGGGCGAGGTGGCGGGCGCCTGTAGTCCCAGCTACTCGGGAGACTGAGGCAGGAGAATGGCGTGAACCCGGGAGGCGGAGCGTGCAGTGAGCTGAGATCCGGCCACTGCACTCCAGCCTGGGCGACAGAGCGAGACTCCGTCTCAAAAAAAAAACAAAACCAAAAAACCAAAAAAAACAAAAAAACAATCTATGCAGTGGCTTGCTATAGTGCTAGGCCCTCCACTTGGCTCTATGGATGAAGTTTCACCAGGTTTTTTTGTGCCCCTCTCAGATTCTGGCTATAGCAGGAGGCACAACTCAGAGCAATTCTGCTGAAATGTAACATTCTGCTTCCTAGAACGGACCAATTATTTCTTAATATTAGGAAAAAAAAAATCATTTACATAAGTTAGGAAACACCTTACCACAAAATTATAAGATGATCACTGAACATTCACTAACATAGGACACGGTGACCTAATACAACTGGAAATAGAAGAAATTGACCTTAAAAAGAAGTCATCTCCAAAGAGGGGGAGATGCTAAAACAGGAAGGCTAAAAGGCTAATGGAGTGCTTTTTGCAAAAATGGACGACTCTAATGAGCATGTTGGTATTGAAAGGTGAGAGGTAGTGTGAAAGCATGAGGGGAAGGGGATTTGGGCTGCACGGTTAGTGAGACCTGGGCAAGGATGTGTCTCCAGGGCATGTGTGAGAGCTTCTTGGAGGACAAAGACTTCCCACATCCACTTGAATCCATTTATTTTTTTCAAAAAATATTTATCGAGCACCTACTGTATATCAGACCCTATTTTAACTGCTGGGGATAAAACAACGAACAAAATAAACAGAACTAAAACTCTCTACACACACGTACCCACACATATGAAGAGATGTGACCAGTGTTTTTATCTGTATGGTGGCATTATTGGTCTTTCTCCCCCTTTGGGTCCATCCACGTAGTCTAATTTTTCTACAATAAACACAAATTTCAATATGAAAAATATTGCTTAAAAACTAAACATTAAAAAGAAGGCACTGAGACACATGAGAGAAGACAGTGGGTATCTCAGGGACACTTGGTGTTTATTTTTTATTTTATTTTATTTATTTATTTATTTATTTATTTATTTATTTATTTATTTGAGACGGAGTCTTGCTCTGTCACCCAGGCTGGAGTGCAGTGGTGCGATCTTGGCTCACTGCAAGCTCTGCCTCCCGGGTTCATGCCATTCTCCTGCCTCAGCCTCCCAAGTAGCTGGGACTACAGGCACCCACCACCACGCCCAGCTAAATTTTTTTGTATTTTTAGTGGAGACAGGGTTTCACCATGTTAGCCAGGATGATCTTGATCTCCTGACCTCATGATCCGCCTGCCTCAGCCTCCCAAAGTGCTGGGATTACAGGCATGAGCCACCGCGCCTGGCCACACACAGCTTCCTATCCTAGCAGAGGGAGAATTTTTTTTAGCATGATTAAGCTATTCAGTTCACTAAAACCCTCTGAAATAATCTGACTATATCTTTAGCCTCAATAATTATACATGCAAAAAAGGAGAAAGAGAATACAGTGTTTTTACAATGAGATTCTTTCCTGTTCAACCATGAAGGGGAAAAATCTTTCTTCTTTTCTTTTCAGAATTCAAATCAAGATAATATTAGAGAATACATGTCAAAAAAAGATTATATAAGTATTTCAAATGATATCAATATCAAAAGGCACTCTTTAAACAACTCGTTTTCTTTTTTCTTTCTTTTCCTTCCTTTTTTTTTTTTTTTTTTTTTTTTGAGACAGAGTCTCGCTCTGTCGCCCAGGCTGGAGTGCAGTGGTGTGATCTTGGCTCATTGCAAGCTCCACCTCCCGGGTTCACGCCATTCTCCTGCCTCAGCCTCCTGAGTAGCTGGGACTACAGGCGCCCGCCACCACGCCTGGCTAATTTTTTGTATTTTTAGTAGAGACGGGGTTTCACCATGTTAGCCAGGATGGTCTCGATCTCCTGACCTCATGATCTGCCTGCCTCGGCCTCCCAAAGTGCTGGGATTACAGGCGTGAGCCACCACGCCCAGCCTCCTTCTTTTTTTTAAGTGAATTAAGACCCTCTCTTGGACACCAGCTGTGACAGAAGGGACTTTTTACCTAGTAAAGATGTGACAGACCTGCTCCAGACCCTCCTTTGTTAGTGGCCAGTAAACATGGGCAAGGCAAAGTCCCACCCTAGTTTTGAAAAAAGCCAAACTAACAACTGCCCAGTTTCCAGGAACCGATATAATTTTCAGTACATGAGTGTGATTTAGAAATGGAAACAACATCAGAGCAGGGTTAAGTCAACAACCAAGCCATAGACCTCAAAAGGACCAGACTTCATTGTGCAATGATGCCAAGGAAAAGATTCCACCTATAAACTCTTTAGAAAGTAACCACCTCAGAAAGTTCCAGACAAGCCAGTTCCACTTTGTAGACCAGCCCTGCATAAAACTCTTACCACATGAGTAAGAAGTTACTTGTGCTTCGGTTATCAAACAGGCACAATTAAAGGGAAGAAAAGGAAAGACTAGGACAGAAAAACTCTATATTTGATGTTGCCTGAGCCAATTAGCTGAGTGTAGAATTCTTTATTTCATTGTCTTACCTCCTAGCCTCTCAAAATGCAGAGTCATTGTCTGGATTAGCAAACTACACATCATGCATACCTGGTCTTTCAGTTTTTTCCATGGGGCATGTTTCTTCCATTTCTTTCATATCTGAGGCACCAATATCCTAGCTGAGAATCTGGCAGAGAGTGGGCACCCTCTCAATGGTTGCTGGGGATAGATGGATGAATGAATGGATGAACTGATGGATGAAGGAACAGGTGAAAGATTTGTCCTATAAGAACCTGGATGGCATAGGCCTGCCTTCAAAAGAGCCATTCCCCTTTTTCTAGCAATGATTTTAACTATTCATTCCATGAGCAATTTATTTATTATTTTCAATATGCTAGGCATCATGCAAGATACAATAGCATAAAAATATGACAGACTTCCACTGTAGCTGAAAAGAAAATACAGGCAACGACAAGTAGTAGAATATAGGCCAGGCACAGTGGCTCACGCCTGTAGTCCCAGCACTTTGGGAGGCCGAGATGGGTGGATGGCTTGAGCCCTGGGCAACATGGCAAAAACCTGTCTCTACAAAAAAATACAAAGATTAGCTGGGCATGGTGGCACATGCCTGTAATCCCAGCTATTGGGGAGGCTGAGGCAGGAGGATCACCCGAGCCTGGGAAGGTTGAGGCTTCAGTGAGCCATGATTGTGCCACTGCACTCCAGCCTGGGTGGCAGAGTAAGACCCTGTATCAGAAAAAAAAAAAAAAAAAAAAAAGAATATAACCAAATATGAACATACATGACATACTTAACACTAAAGAGATTCAGAATAGGTCAAAATCAATTTATGTATAGCAGAATTCAGCAGGGGCAAAGAGTACTAATGCTATTCATATAACATCCTTCAAAGATGAGGATGGACTGGTTAATCGGAAAGACTATTTGGAAGAGTTTCTGAACTCACTTAGAAGCTGTTTTCTATCTAGAACTACCAAATAACAGAGAGCACAGAAAGTACTAGGTAGGCAAACAGAAGAAACAATAGTCTTCATTTAATTCACATCTTCCGCAGTAGCTGGTAAGCCAAATGCTTTTAGAGACCAAGCAGGTAACTGATCAAAGCGCTTTGTGTACCAGGGCTTGTTCTAAGTGTATCAAAAGCATTTTCCCTAGTCCTTGCTACAGTCCTCTGGGAAGACATGAATATTATTCCACCTTACAGAAGAAGAAACAGAGGCCCTAGCAAGTTACGGCTCTGTAAGTTTACTAGGTTGGCCAAAGTCAAACAACCAATGCTAGAGCAGAGACTCAGCGCAGGAAGCTCTGAATCCACAGCCCCAGCTGTTCAAGACCACCATTCCCTGGGGTAGAAACAGTTGCAGGGGGAATAGGGTTGGGGGAGGAGGTGGGGGGAGGGGGTTGCTGAGGGTTGGGTTCCCCTAATAGTGATGGGCTACAACTGGGCTCCAGCACGTTAGACCCATGCCAGAATGTCAGGGCCCGGGGAAATGGAAAAAAATAAAATCCTCACTTTTTAAACATAGTATCTCTTAATTTTCAAATATTTACAACTATTTCAGTCTTTAATAAAAAATAAAAAGTAACCACTGTGCAAACTCAACAAAACCATTTGCATCGAGCTCAGCCCACGTGCTTCCAACAGGCAACTTTTACCTTATACTTTGCCAAGATTTATTTCACCTGTGTTGTTTCATTTTTCACAATAACCCCGTGAAGAAAGTAGGGTGACTTCTTATGTGTGGCTACAGAATCCATGAAGGATTAGAAGACTAGCGTAGTAGAAGACTGCAATGACATGGTTAAGTCCCATTTAGAAAGGGTAATTGACTTTCCTATACCTATTCATAAGAAGAGGGCCTCAATTCAAAGTCCTGGCCCAAAGCGGGGAAGCAATCAAAGCTGGACTTGAGTTCCACCACAGTGGTCAGAGACCTCCACTATGCAGTTTGATGGAGGGAGAACTGCCCTTTGATTTACAGGTTGTTTCCTTTTCCCTAGAAAATGTAGCCATCTCTAGTCAGGGTCCTGGGTTAAGATTTCACTAGTCAATGCACCTTGTACTTAATGAGTATGTGTTTGAAGGAATGAACCAGATTCTTTCCAAAGAGCAGTTTTCAGTAGGAGAGAGTTGCAGGCAGCATGACAGTGTGCACTAGGGGGTTCGGGAGCCCTGTGTAGGGAGAACAAACACCAAGACAGAAGCAGAGGCACAAGTGTTTGTCTGCTTCACAGTTTTGCCTAGAACTGGCACTGGTGGGTCCATTCCTCTTCCAAGAGACTTGGCAATGAGACGAACTCAGAGTACATAATGGTTTCCCCAAGGCTCTCAGCTAGTAAGACAGGGAAGTTTGGATGAGAACTCTGGTATTCTGACTCCAAGTTCAGCTTTTTCTTGTATTTTACTAGAGTCCAGTCCCTTGTTTATTGCACAGACTAGAACTCAGACCTGCTGTGATCTTGCAGGCTTCAGGTTCTAATTCACCATGGAGCTATGGATGCACGTGTAACAAACTCCTAAAAAAAATTCTGGGAGGAGCCTTTTTTCTTTAAAAAAAATCTTGGCTTTAAACTGAATCAATTTTCATTGCCAAAAATTGGGGGAAATAGAGAAATGCATAAAGAGAATAAAGTCACCCACAATCTCACCAACCAGAGACCACCACAATTTTGAGTTATTTCTTCAATCTTTTTCTGAAGAGTGTGTGTGTATAGACTATTGTAGAAGATCTGACTATACATGCAGTTATAAAGCTTGTACAAGGGGTCTTCAAAAAGCACATGGGAAATGTATGTTATTAAAAATTATGATGGATTCCAAACAATTTTTTGCCCCCAAATAGACTTGTACTAGCGTGTTATAACATGTCTGAACAGGATGTAGTTTGAGGCACTAAGAAGGATAAGACATCACTTTGAAAAACCCTATTAGAAACATGAGTTCTGCTAAAGTTGAAACAAGAACAAACATCTAATTCATGGTAAAGCTTGAGTGGAAGAATGGTGAAATCGTTGATACTTTACAAAAAGTTTATGGGGACAATGCCCCAAAGAAATGAGCAATTTACAAATGGATAACTCATTTTTAAGAAGGGATGAGACAATGCTGAAGATGAAGCCTGCAGTGGCAGACCATCCACATCAATTTGCAAGGGAAAAAATTCATCTTGTTCTTGCCCTAATTGAAGAGGACCAAGAGTTAATGCCACAAACAATAGACAACATCATAGACATCTCAACTGGTTCAGCTTATACAACTCTGACTGAAAAATTAAAGTAAACAAACTTTCCAGTCGGTGGGTACCTTTACGCCCAGGTCAGCTGCAGACAAGAGCAGAACTTTCAATGGAAGTTTTACACATGTAGGATCAAGATCCTGAAGCATTTCTTTGAAGAATCACAACAGGAGAAGAAACGTGACTTTACCAGTACGATCCTGCAGACAAAGCACAATCAAAGCAATGGCTACTGAGAGGTGGAAGTGGTCCAGCCAGGGCAAAACCAGATGGGTCAAGAGAAAAGATCATGGGAATATTCCAGGCATTGGATTTTGGGGATGTTCCAGGCATTGGCTTGTTAACTTTCTGGAAAGCCAAAGAAGAGTAACATCTGCTTACTATGAGAGTGTTTTGAGAAAGTTAGCCAAAGCTTTAGCACAAAACCACCCTGGAAAGCTTCACCAGAGTCCTTCACGACCACAATAATGTTCCTGTTCTTTCCTCTCATCAAAGAAGGACAATTTTGTGAGAGTTTCAATGGGAAATCATTAGGCATCCACCCTACAGTTCTGATTTGGCTCCTTCTGACTTCTTGTTTCCTAATCTTAAAAATACCTTTAGAGGGCATCCATGTTTCCTCATCTGGTAATACACTGAAGGGCTCTGACATGGTTAAACATCCAAGACCCTCAGCTCTTTAGGGAGGAATTAAATGGCTGGTATCATGGCTTACAATAGTGTCTTGAACTTGATGGAGTTTCTGTTGGGAAATAAAGTTTATCTTTTTTTATTTTTATCGTTTAATTCCATTTTCAACTAACTTTTTGAAGTCTCCTCATATCTTCCCTTCTCTTATCTTAAACATTTTATCATATAATTACAATTCTTCAAAAACTGACATTTTAATAACTGTATAATACTACAACAAATGGATCACCATAATTTATTCTGCTAATTCTATTGTTGAGAATTTAGGTTACGGCCCTTATTTTTTTTTTGCTATCATAAATGATGCTCCGACGAATAAAAAAAGTCTTTATTTCCTATTAGTTCTGCAGGATGTATTTAAAGACAAGGAATCATGCGTTGACAGGGCATGCATTTTGAGACTGCACATATTGCACACATGCCTTCCAAAAAGGTAATAGCCACTTACATTAAAATTGTGCATATTTGGTCAGGTGTGGTGGCTCACGCCTGTAATCCCAGCACGTTGGGAGGCCAAGGTGGGCGGATCACTTGAGGTCAGGAGTTCAAGACCATCCTGACCAACATGGTGAAACCCCATCACTACTAAAAATACAAAAATTAGCCAGGCATGGTGGCACACGCCTGTAGTCCCAGCTACTCAAGAGGCTGAGGCAGGAGAATTGCTTGAACCCAGGAGGTGGAGGTTGCAGTGAGCTCAGATGGTGCCACTGCACTCCAGCCTGAGCAACAGGGCAAGACTCTGTCTCAAAAAAAAAAAAAGTGTATATATTTTAAAATCCTGTATTTGCCCCTTAGTCTTCCTTAACTTCAGAAACAACCACTTTTCTAAAGAGATGGGGCTCCCTCTCCTTGTGTATCACTACATGATACTTAGGCAATAACTGCAGCTGTGTTCTTCCCAATGAAGCTTTTATTTCATTTCATTTCATTTCATTTATTTTTGACTAGAAATAAACATGCAACATTTTCTAAAAGAGGCAAAAATGCATTTGATTGTTTTCAAAGAGCCCCTGGTGAGTGGGCTGTTGTGAAGTCCCATGAAATGGCTGACTCTATCCCCATCATATAAATCAAGATGAACAGGCTTGAAGGAGAAGCATTCCATTTGAAATGGCAGCAATGGTTTGGAACTGTGTGGCCAATGCCCATTAGCTGTTTGTCAGGAATATTTTTAGAAAGTGCAGAACAAGACTGTAAGGAGAACTGGCGCTATAGTGTCACCTTCTCCCCAGGAATCTGCCTGCAGCCTTCGGAAGCCGGCCTGGAACCAGCTGTGCTCTCTGCACTGACATACCCAGCACCCACACAACCCAGACAACCCTAAAAGCACAACCAAGCAATGACACACAGCTGGCCGCCCAGAGGCCCCTCCGAGGATCATCAAGATTTCCACTCACTGCAGGTGAAGAATTTCCGTGATCAGACTGGGCAGTTGTGAGAAAGTCTGAGGTTAAAGCTGAGGATTCTATGTGTGGTGAGGAGCGCTATCATTTTCTCGGCGCTCTGGAACGTGACAATTCTGGGAAAATTTCCCGTGATCTGAATACATCATAGATTTCATATCTTGCGATCTCTCAAACATTCCAAAAATGTAATTTTCACTGCTGCCCTTCAGGTCTGCTGTCTTCCATGGTGACTGAAGCTTGCACTTAGGCAGATCTGGGTGGCCTTGAGCACATTACTTCACGTCTCTGAGCCTCAGTTTCCTCATCAGAAAAGTAGGACTAGTAACAATATCTGTTTCATACGGTTCTTATGATAATTAATGAAATAATCCATATAAGCACTTTGCAGGACACCTGCTCTACAACGAGCCCTGAGTAAGTGCTTATTTCATTCTAAGTGGTCATGATATAGTTTAAAAGCAGATTTATCCAGCTAGAAATCATTAGCACATTTTCCTTGTGGATACCACTGCTCTCCAGCTTCCCCACCAGAGGAAGGAGAAGAAAGGAGATGAAACCTCAAGAGGACATCTGCATTATTTTAGCCACTCTGATAAGTCACATACAGAAGGAGGAATTTCTAACAGCAGCTAAAAATGAAGTTATTGAATGACCTACGGCTATTCTGGTCCCCATTTAGCATCTCTTGAGGATATGTACATTAGTATGAACGCTGTACAGTAGCAGGACTGGCCTCAGATCCTATCCTCTCCTTTTCCTATAAGAAGAAGACTGCTCTGACATTCCATAAAACGGCCGCGTCCATCCCAGTGCTAAGGTGTAAGTGAACATATTAGGCCATTCTTGCATTGCTATAAAGAAATACTTGAGTCTGGGTAATTTATAAAGAAAAGAAGTTTAATTGGCTTATGATTCTGCAGGCTGTATAGGAAGTACAGTGCTGGCATCTGCTTCTGGGGAGACCTCTGCTTCCTCAGGAAGCTTTTACTCATGGTGGAAGGCCAAGTGGGAGCAGGCATGTCCCATGACGAAAAAGGGAGTAGGGGGCCGGGCGTGGTGGCTCAAGCCTGTAATCCCAGCACTTTGGGAGGCCGAGACGGGCGGATCACGAGGTCAGGAGATCGACACCATCCTGGCTAACACGGTGAAATCCCGTCTCTACTAAAAAATATAAAAAAAAACTAGCTGGGCGAGGTGGCGGGCGCCTGTAGTCCCAGCTACTTGGGAGGCTGAGGCAGGAGAATGGCGTGAACCCGGGAGGCGGAGCTTGCAGTGAGCCGAGATCCGGCCACTGCACTCCAGCCTGGGCGACAGAGCGAGACTCCGTCTCAAAAAAAAAAAAATAAATAAATAAATATAAAAAAAAAAAAAGAAAAAGAAAAAGGGAGTAGGGGAGAGAGAATTGGTGGGGAGGTGCTCCACACATTTAAACCATCAGATCTCAGATCCCGTGTGAACTCCGAGTGAGAGCTCACTTATCACCAAGGAGATGGCCCAAGTCATTCATGAGGGATCTGCCCCCATGGTCCAAACACTTCCCACCTCCAACATTGGGGATTTGGGCAGGGACAAACATCCACACTATCAGTGGCCATACCGTCAGGTTAGGCAGCACCACAGAACTGAGGTCTAACCTTATTCTGACACCGATTCGGCACGTCACTTCCCCTTGCCAATAAAATAAGGCAATTAACCAGCGCTCATCTCTAAACTTTTCAGTATTATAAGAATATGTAGTTCTATCTGCAAAAACAGTTTTAAGATCTAAAATATTTATTCCTGTGGATTTAGTAAAGTGTTTTCTTTGTTCACATTCGGGTGGGCAAATGGGTCAAAGAAGGTAGAATGATAAATTGAAACAAGATTACGGGCTGTTGGTAGACTTGTGGATTCCGTGCCAAAAACCTGCATCAAACTAGGTCAAGCTAACAGGTCCTTACTGAGTAGCTTTCACAGCCAAGCCTGTAACAGATCCTCATACACTGCTGTGGCACCCACGAGCCCTGTGCAGACTTCCAGGCAGAACACGAGCAGTGACAGGAAGATAAGCCAAAAATAAGAAAGTCTATTGATTATTTTAATGATATTCTTTTTTATGTTTACTGACAAAGTTGCCTCAAATCATCAAATAGTTTATTGAAGAATATTTTCCACCCAGTGAATAGCTGAAAACTGCATAGCAAAACACAAGATACTGTTAGCATTACCTCCATTTTAGATGATTTTCATTTACTGTATCTCTCTGCCCCCCAGAAACGACCACCTTAACATCTGTATTCTGAAAACTGTCACCTTAGAATTCCTTTGTGCTCTTCACAATTTGGATTTTTTTTTTTTTTTTTTTTTTTAAGACAGAGTCTCAGTCTACCCCCCAGGCTGGAGTGCAGTGGTGCGATATTGGCTCATTGCAACCTCTGCCTTCCGGGTTCAAGCAATTCTCTTGCCTCAGCCTCCCAAGTAACTGGGATTACGGGTGCCCACCACCACACTGGGCTAATTTATTTTATTTTATTTTTTTTTGAGACAGAGTCTGGCTTTGTTGTCTAGGCTGGAGTGCAGTGGCACAATCTTGGCTCACTGCAACCTCTGCCTCCCGAGTTCAAGTGATTCTCCTGCCTCAGCCTCCTGAGTACTGGGACTACAGGTGCACACCACCATGCCCAGCTAATTTTTGTTTTTTTTTTTTTTTTTTTTTTTTTTTTTGAGACGGAGTCTCGCTCTGTCGCCCAGGCTGGAGTGCAGTGGCCAGATCTCAGCTCACTGCAAGCTCCGCCTCCCGGGTTTACACCATTCTCCTGCCTCAGCCTCCTGAGTAGCTGGGACTACAGGCGCCCACCACCACGCCCGGCTAGTTTTTTGTATTTTTTAGTAGAGATGGGGTTTCACCATGTTAGCCAGGATGGTGTTGATCTCCTGACCTCATGATCCACCCATCTCGGCCTCCCAAAGTGCTGGGATTACAGGCTTGAGCCACCGTGCCCGGCCCAATTTTTGTATTTTTAGTAGAGATGGGGTTTCACCACGTTGGCCAGAATGGTCTCGATCTCTTGACCTTGTGATCCATCCGCCTTGGCCTCCCAATGTGCTGGGATAACAGGCATGAGCCACTGTGCCCGGGTGCATACTGGGCTAATTTTTGTAGTTTTAGTAGAGATGGGGTTTCGCCACGTTTTCCAAGCTGGTCTCGAACTCCTGACTTCAGGTGATCCACCCACCTCGGCCTCCCAAAGTGCTGGGATTACAGGTATGAGCCACTGCACCCAGCCTGGAATATTTTAAAAAACAGAGTTTACAAATGGGTCATGGAAGGTCATTATTGGGCTCTTCTTGGTTAGCTTTACCAGATGGTAAGCTCCCATCAAGCTATATACTCTTGTCTCTTACACTTCTATCTTACAGATTTTAAAAAAGCATCAAGATCCAACTACCAGGAGAATAGGAGGCAGCAGCAACCCAGTGACAGCACGAAGTGCCCCCGCCACACCACCCCAAATAAACACACTAGGCAAAAACAGTGCATGAGCTATGCCAACACAATTTCAGAACTAGCCCCTTCAGTTCATCTTTCCAACCCACCAGGCTACTTCTGAAGGTCTCCCCTTCTCCTGCACTCTCCCACCAATCTGAGCTGCCATCACATCCACGCTCCATGGCTCATGGAGACAGTGAGAGGTGCAGTGGAGGGTTCAGCGCTGGACAAGTATATTAGCAGTTCCAACTGACCTGACCAAGAAATGAATCTCTTTATGTAGTCAGGACCTTGGAGCCAAGGGATAGCAACCATTCTGAAGGGCAGAAACAGACAAATGAATTTACTGATGCATGTAAATGAAAAGTCCTTGAGGAATTGCGATATTGTCATTTATAATGAGAAATACATATTTGCTCTTCGTTTCTGGCATAGCTCCTAAAACGCTTGAAGTCTCTGAAATGATAAATGTTTTTTCCTATGCTAATGAGATGACTGGTGGCTGAGGGCTCCTGGAGAGCTGCAGGATGGGGGCTGGTTTTCAGGGAAACCAACCTCGTGATTAGAGGGTGGGTACTTTCAGCCCCAATTCCCAAACTCTGGGGAGGGGAGAGGGGTTGAAGCTGGAGTTGGTCACCAATGGTCAATGAAGCCAAAGGTCAATCAAGCCTCGTAATGACGCCTCTATAAAAACCCAAAATGGGCTGGGCATGGTGGCTCACGTCTGTAATCCCAGCACTTTGGGAGGCTGAGGCAGGTGGATCACCTGAGGTCACGAGTTCGAGACCAGCCTGGCCAACATGGTGAAACCCCGTCTCTACTAAAAATACAAAAATTAGCCAGGTGTGGTGGTGGGTGCCTGTAATCCCAGGTACTCGTGAGGCTGAGGCAGGAGAATCGCTTGAACCCTGGAGGCAAAGGCTGCAGTGAGCTGAGATCATAACACTGCCCTCTAGCCTGGGAGACAGAGCGAGATTCCATCTCAAAAAACAAAACAAAACAACAACAAAAAAACATATGACAGGGTTTGGAGTGCTTCCACATTGCTGAACATTCAGAGGTTTTTTAGGAGGGTGGAACATCCCAAGAGGGTATGGAAGTCCTGTACCCTTTCCCCCACACCTCACCCTATGCATCTCTTCATCTGGCTATTCATCTGTATCCTTTACCCTATCTTTTACTGGACAATAAACTGGTAAACATAAGTATTTCCGAGTTCTGTGAGCCATTGCAGCAAATTATGGAACCCAAGAAGTGGGTTTTGGAAACCCCGATTTTAAAACAGCTAGTCAGTCAGAGAAGCACTGGTGAAAACCCGGGACTTCATATTGGTGTCTGAAATGGGAGTAGTCTTGGGAGACTGTGCGCTTAACCCATGAGGTCTGATGCTAACTCCAGGTAGAGAGTGGCAGAATTGAATTAAATTGCAAGACACCCAGTTGGTGCCCACTGGAGAATTCATGTGTATGAAGAAATCCCCATATCTGGTTACAGAAGTGTTCTGTGTTGTGTTGAGTGAGAGGATAGTACGAGAAAACAGTTTGGGTCCTCCTGCATTACAGGAACGGTGATAGCTCTCAACACAGCTGGATCTGCATATACTATCACCAGGAATCGCGACTTTTCTGAATGTACTGGCTTTGTTCCCAGTTGGCACTCTGTACATGGGAGTAAAGACGGCCACCAGAAGGCAAAGCTTCTATCGTACCAGCTTGGAAACCCCAGCTGAGAGCACGTGCCTCTTTCACACTGGTTGCAGAAAAAGTCCCAGAATAGACTCATTGTCTGACTTGGATCATATGCCCATCACTTAGCCAGTCCCTGAGTTTTGTGCCTGCTCCTGGGACCAGAGTGTAAGTCAGACCACACGCAGCACGTGGATTAAGAGTAAGAAAGAATGAGCTCCAAAGCAAGTGAATGGGGGAAAGATGCCAGAAAGACAGAAACGAAAGATATCCCCAAAGCACAAGCCTTAGCTGTCAACCATTTGAACCCCCAGGATTTTTTCATCCTCAGTTTGATGCATGCTAAATACTGTTTGAAATTCTGTTAAATCACAGTGTTGTTCCCATCAAGAATTGGAACATCACCAGCACCCCAGGGCAGCCCTTGTACTCCTTTTCACGCACTATCCACTAGAAGGTAACCTACCCTGAATTCTAACATGACAGGTAAGTTTGGCCTGTTCTGATACTTCACATAAATGGAATCATGGCTTGTACTATATTGTAACTGTGCCCTTTTCTGTATGCATATTATAATTCAATAAAAAGTTTATTTAAAAAGCTGTCCTAGTCAGGTGCGGTGGCTCACGCCTATAATCCTAGCACTGTGGGAGGCCAAGGCGGGAGGATCACCTGAGGTCAGAAGTTCAAGACCAGTCTGGCCAACATGGCAAAACCCTGTCTCTACTAAAAATACAAAAATTAGCCGAGCGTGGTGGCTCATGCCTGTAATCCCAGCTACTCAGGAGGTTAAGGCA
This sequence comes from Macaca fascicularis, assembly GCF_037993035.2. Lineage (NCBI taxonomy): Eukaryota > Metazoa > Chordata > Mammalia > Primates > Cercopithecidae > Macaca > Macaca fascicularis. The sequence goes on along the minus strand of NC_088380.1, from coordinate 32,335,774 downwards.
GAAGAACTGCTTGAACCCAGGAGGCAGAGATTGCAGTGAGCTGAGATCACACCACTCCACTCCAGCCTGGGCGACAGAGTGAGGCTCTGTCTCAAAAAATAAAATCAAAATTAAAAGCTGCTCCTGATATTTTCCCTACCCTATCAACATCATAAATTATGGAACTTTCAAGGACCTTCTCAGCTCTCTTAGAAATGGCCTTCTCCAAGGAAACAATCTCTTAGATAGCAAATTCTTTCAAGCATCTGCAGTAAACCACAGGTGGTCAAGGTCACAGGCAGTGGGGCCCGTGTGATGGACTTGCCATGTTTTTTGGCCTCCCACCTCCTTCTGCTCAGCCTTCTGGCTTGGACTCCATCCTCTTAGAGGTGGGCATTTGAGAAAACGTCTCCCTGTGCTGGTCTTTGCATCTGAGGTCAAAGGTGAGCAGAGGACAACCATCAATCAAGCAACAGTTTGCTAGCAAACCTGCAAAAGTTCATGGGTAGGACAGAGAGATGACATCACTGAGTCACCTCACAATGTGGTTCAGGGACCCGTTAATAATGAAAGTTACAAACTCTTACCCCACCTCTCCACACTGAAGCTCATCTGTGGATAAGCCCTAAGAGTCCACAGATTCCAGGTTTAAAAAATCTACTCTGTAGGGCAGAACTAGGGCAAGCCATCAGGTCAGGCTAGCTATAGACAGAATAGGCAGGCTTGGGAGGTAGGGCGCCCCTCCTCTGCTCCAGAATTATGCATGTAGAGGATGAGGGGCCTCTACAAGGTTTGTTCCAGACAGACTTCCTGTGATGGGTGAGAAGACAGATTAAATGATTTTAAGGTTCTTTCTAATGCTCAGATTTCGTGATCCTAGCAAATCTCCTCTAATGGCCCTAATGGCAGCCCAGGAGCTAAACCACTGAAACCAATGCTGAGCCCTCAAAAAGGTAAACGCAGAATAACCGTATGACTGAGCAGTTCCATTCTTAAATATATGCCCCGATGAACTGATAACAGTTATTCAAACAAACACTCAACATAGATGTTCATAGTAACAAGACAGTGTTCACAGTAGTCAAAAGGTAGAAACAGCCCAAATGTTCATCAACAGATAAATGGATACACAAAACGTGGTGCATCCACATGATAGAATACTATTTGGCCATATAAATAAATGAAGGTTGGATATGTGCTACAACACAGATGACAACATTATGCTAAGTGAAAGAAGCCAGACACAGAGGGTCACAGAATACATATAAGTGGAATAATACACAGAAGGTTGTATTATGTCACTTATATAAACCATCCGGAAGAGTTAAATCCATAGAAACAGGGTTCAGCTTAGTGGTTGCCAAGAGCTGCAGAGAGGGGCCAACAGGGAGTGACTGCTTAATGGAGTCAGGTTCTCTTTTGAAGGATGATGAAAATGTTTTGGAATTACACAGACAGTTGCACAACATTGCGGACATACTAAATGCCACTGAATCGTACACTTTAAAATGGTTAATTTTACCTCAACTTAAAAATAGATAAATAAAACCAATCCTGAGTAAGCAGGCTCCGTGCTGCGCTGGGTACCATGGTTGCCTGGTAAATATGGGAGCCCTATCATCCTGGGGCCTCTTAACCAAGCTTACCCAAGCCACAGCCATTTCCTGGATTTGGACATTTAAAACAAAGCAAAACAACATCAACAGAAACACCAGTCACCCTGAAAAGGCTCTTTAGCCCCTGAATACCCAAAGTGCGGCTGGAAACAGGAGAGGCAGATATAAATTAACCACTTGCAAGTCAAAAGGCCAAGCAATTTAGGCTTGAAAATACCTTGGGAGCTCAAACAGAGGCACGAGAAGTATTTTTGCTTTAACTAGAAATGAAGCAAAGGAATTCATTTTAGACCAATTATGACACACACAACCTTGAGAAGACACAACAATATTTAAAGGCCTCCAAATCAATTATTTCATTTAGGCAGATTCGGCAACTGGCTTGGCCGGGAGAACTGTCACCCAAATATCCAACCTTTGGTTCCTTGAATCAAAGCTTCTTTTTCCTCTTAAACCAAGAATGTATCAAATGTTTTAAAATGTAAATAATTTCACCATCCATCTCATGATAAAGCTGGTGATTTTCTCATTTTGAGACTCACTCCAAGACCCTCCTGAAAATACTGATCTCCTAGGTCTGTTGTGTGGGAGGACCCCATAGCTATTCACCTGGTAGAGATTTCTCCTCCACCCCAACTCCCTTACACACACAGACACACACACACACACACACACACACACACACCCCTGGTGGCTTGGTTTCCTGGATTAGTTATTTATTCCTTGGCTGACTTGACCTCATGGCACAGTGGAGGGTGGAGGGCTGACCCTCTCCTGTGGCCCATCTTAAGAGAGATGCAATTCCTGGCAAAATCACATGTACCCTGCTTCTCACAGGGAATACAGTTAGGTCCTGTGGAAATAGGAATTGATGTGTGCATGATGTGGCAATACTGACCCAAGTACTCCTTTAACAGCTGCTCCTCATGGGCCCTAAAATTAGAGGGCAACAAGAAATCATTCACCCCGCAGCTAACCTACCTATAAGACAGAATTTCCACCCCTTAAGAGCTGTGAAGAGTGTTTACTCCTCAAACACTAAATCTTGCTAGAAGTATATAGGAGCCAGGAAAATCAAACAGCAAATAGTTATTAATAACTAACTCTGGGCTGGGCACGGTGGCTCACGCCTGTAATCCCAGCATTTTGAGAGGCCGAGTCAGGCAGATCACCTGAGGTCAGGAGTTAAAGACCAGCCTGCCAACATGACGAAACCCTATCTCTACTAAAAATAGAAAAATTAGCTGGGCATGGTGGCGTGTGCCCGTAATCCCATCTACTCGGTAGGCTGAGATCAGAGAATTGCTTGAACCCAGGAGACAGATTGCAGTTAGCCGAGATCGTACCACTGCACTCCAGCCTGGGTGACAGAGCAAGATCCAGTCTCAAAAAACAAAAAAAACAAAACACAAAACAAAGCAAAAAAAGAACAGAATTGACTCTAGGTATGACTCCTGAGATACAAAGAATCACAAGATACACTCTCTGTCCTCTTGGAGTCTGTCAGTTCTTTGGGTAGAAAAGCCATGTGTTTCATAAACAGATATACTCATTTTGTAAAAACAACCCTCAGGTGAAGACATTGCTCTGAAGTTGGTGGATGGACGAAAAAAGCTAAGGACAGTCCTCTAACTCCTAACCTCACATTCCTTCCAGGGTAGTAGAAAAAAGGCAGGTCTAGAAAGTAGAACACTCTGAGTTCAAACACCATTCCCACCCTGTACAGACAGTGTGAACTGAGCAAGATACAAAACCTTTCCAAATCTCACTTTTCCATCTGTAAAGTGGGCATAGTGCCACCTATTTTGCAGGGTGATTGTGAGGATCATAAAAGATTTCTATGTCTTGGCCGGGTGCGATGGCTCATGCCTGTAATCCCAGTACTTTGGGAGGCCGAGGTGGGTGGATCACCTGAGGTCAGGAGTTTGAGACAAGCCTAACCAACTTGGTGAAACCCCGTCGCTACTAAAAACACAAAAATTAGCTGAGTGTAGTGGCGGATGCCTGTAATTCCAGCTACTCGGGAGGCTGAGGCAGGAGAATCGCTTGAACCCAGGAGGTGGAGGTTGCAGTTAGCTGAGATCACGCCACTGCACTCCAGCCTGAGCAACAAGAGTGAAACTCTGTCTCATTAAAAAATAAAAAAAAAAAAAAAAAGATTTCTATCTCTCTAGTGTAAGGCTATGTATCTCATTTGATTACTATATATACTAATAGACCATAGAAGATGCACATTGCGGCCAGGCGCGGTGGCTCAGCCTATAATCCCAGCTACTTGGGTGGCTGAGGCACAAGAATCACTTGAACCCGGGAGGCACAGGTTGCAGTGAGTCCAGATTGTGCCCCCGCACTCTGGCCTAGGCGACAGAGAGAGAGAGAGACTCTGTCTCAAAAATATAAAATAAAATGAAATAAACAAGATGCACATTGCTAATGGGTATAACAAAAATACCACATGGAATAGAAATTAATCATTAATAATGCATAAAATAGCTATGAATTGGAGGTCGAATATACTGCATACATCATTTCAATCCTCCCAACAACTCTATTAGTCATTTTATAAATGAAATATCATTTCATGGCCATTGCAACAAATGTCCACGGGCAAACAAATCTTTGCAACCAAGAAGCATGTAACTCTCTGAATTTTTCTAAGCTAGATCAAAGCTATAAAGAAGCATCAGATCAAATGTGGTCACTATCATCTTTGCCCCACCACCATTAGAACTCGCAAGGAGCATCCAAAATCAACTGCCCTTCAACATCCAGACAGCCAGATGACTTGCATAAGAGCATTTGTGTTTTGCATTCAGCTTAAAATACGCCACTCCTTCTCCTTTTTTCCTCTTCCAATTTATGTCCATCCTCTTTATTGGGTCATTACTTTCCTTAGGGCAGCATTTCTCAAGGGGGGTGTGTGTGTGATTTTGCTCCCAGGGGACACTTGGCAATATCTGGAGACATATTCAGTGGCCATGTGTGTCTGTGTATGGGGGGTTGGGGGTGGTGCGCTATTGGCATCTAGTGCATAGAGGCCAGAAGATGCTGCCAAGTCCCCCACCCCAGCCAAACAAAGAATCATCCCACCCAAAATGTCAATAATGCTGAGAAATCATGCTTTAGAGTCAGAGAAGAAATTTTCGACTTCTTTGCAACTATAGCACATGCCCATAGGTGGTCAGCGACGGTCTTCTGCCTGATCTTTTTTTTTTTTTTTTTGAGACAGAGTCTCACTCTGTTGCCCAGGCTGGAGTGTGGTGGCGCGATCTCCGCTCACTGCAAGTTCCGCCTCCAGGGTTCATGCCATTCTCCTGCCTCAGCCTCCCGAGTAGCTGGGACTACAGGCACCCACCACCGCGCCCGGATAATTTTTTGTATTTTTAGTAGAGACGGGGTTCCATCATGTTAGCCAGGATGGTCTCCATCTCCTGACCTCGTGATCCGCCTGCCTCAGCCTCCCAAAGTGTTGGGTTTACAGACGTGAGCCACCGGGCCAGGCCTTATTTATTTATTTATTTATTTATTTATTTATTTATTTATTTGAGACAGAGCTTTGCTCTTGTTGCCCAGGTTGGACTGCAATGGCACGATCTCGGCTCACTGCAACCTCTGCCTTCCGGGCTCAAGTGATTCTCCAGCCTCAGCCTCCCACGTAGCTGGGATTACAGGTGCCTGCCACCACGTCCAGCTAATTTTTTGTATTTTTAGTAGAGACGGGGTTTCACCATGTTGACCACGGCTGGTCTCAAACTCCTGACCTCAGGTGATCCGCCTGCTCGGCCTCCCAAAGTGCTGGGATTACAGGTGTGAGCCACCATGCCCCGCCGCCGGACCTTAAAACAAGAGCCTGGCTTCATTGAATGCAGGCTAGTATATTTGCAGTGGGAGGTAGTATTGGAGGAAAGAAGAATTTCAACCAACCCCACTCTCACCAAGTGGCCCAAAAGGCATCTCACCAAGATGAAGAAATACAGCCCAAGTCAAGCAGACATCAAACTCATGCCTATTCTTGGCAAGGAATTTCTCACTTGGCTCTTCAGATAGCTTGGGTATTTGTTCCTGCCCAAAGCTCATATTAAAATGTAATCCCCAGTGCTGGAGGTGGGGCCTGGTGGGAGGTGTTTGGACGGTGGGGGTGGATGGCTCATGGCTTGGTGCTGTCTTCGTGATAGTGAGTGAGTTCTTCTTGCAAGATCTGGTCGTTTAAAATTGTGTGGCACCCCACCCTTTCTCTTTCTCGCATGCGCCTGCCATGTGAAGTGCCTGCTTCTGCTTCACCGTCTGCCATGAGTAAAGGCCTCCCTGAGGCCCCCCAGAAGCTGAGCAGATGTCAGCACCATGCTTCCTGTAAAACCAGCAGAACTACAAGGCAATTAAACCTCTTTTCTTTATCATTTACCCAGTCTTAGGTATTTCTTTACAGCAATGGGACAAAGGCCTAATACAGCTCTTTACTATCTGAACGGTAGATATCTTTCTGGGCCAAACTTGTGCTCTAGACCAAGTGGAGTGTACAGGTCAAAGCCTCAAATAGGATGGTCATCCCCCAGGTCCAAGCCCAGGCCAGCCCTGCCCACCCTCTGTCCTCCCACAATCCTCCCAGATCTGCTGAGGGGTACAGAAACTTTGTCCAGGAAACTTTGTTTGATCTGGGTTTCTCATCTTCAAGTTGACCCTCCTCTTCCCAAATGAAACCTAGGCATGCTGGGTAATACACTGTTTTTTGGAGATGGAGTTTCGCTCTTTTCTTCCAGGCTGGAATGCAATGGCACAATCTTGGCTCACTGCAACGTCCACCTCCTGGATTCAACTGATTCTCCTGCCTCAGCCTCCTGAGTAGCTGGGATTGCAGGCATGCACCACCATGCCCAGCTAATTTTTGTATTTTTAGGAGAGACGGGATTTCACTATGATGGCCAGGCTGGTCTCGAACTCCTGACCTCAGGTGATCCGCCTGCCTTGGCCTCCCAAAGTGCTGGGATTACAGGCGTAAGCCACAGCGCCTGGCCCATGCTGGGTAATATGCTACTACTGTACACTTAAAGAGGTGGCAATGGCATGTGCAAGCATCACTCCATGGCCCTGGAAGATAACCCAGAGCAGGCACCTCTGCTCACAATCTACAGATGAGGAAAGACAGGCTCAGGATGGAGTGAGTGTCCCCAAGTTACACAGCCAAGGGGAGGTAGTAGGGCTCCAGAGCTGTGCTCCTGCCTCCATAGTTCAGCACGCTTTCCACTCCATTATGCATCTGCAGGGAAGACCCAGGAGTACCCAAGAATGCCTATTTCATCATCTATTACTCATGCGGCAGAGAGTGGAGACCCAGGCAGCTGGAGGAACCACCCTGTGAGAAGAGATTGTATAGTCCTCGAAAAAAACCAACCGGAAGACCCCAGTGTAGCAGAAACCATTCCGGCAATGATAGATTCAGACACCAAAATGGGTATTTTTCAAGATCTAAATCCAATTCAAGATCATGGTCCAAGTCCCAGCCCAAGAAAGAAACGAAGGCTAAATCATGTTGTAGGCCTGCATCTCACACCAAAACTAGAGGCATCTCTAAAAACAGATTCCAAAGCACATTGTAAGTCTGGCTCAAGATTTGAAAAGGAATCAAAGAATAAAGGACCACCCAGATCCAAATCTCAGTGAAGATCATAGTCTAGATCTAGGTCAAAATCTAGATCAAGGTCTTGGACTAGTCCTAAGTCCAGTGACCCCTGGTAGTATAAACCATTGTTATTTTTAGATATGGATCATTCATTTACTTACAGTTCCGTTTACTTATCAGGAATACAATGTTGCAATGATGCTTAAAAAACACTTGTTTTACCTGTACCAGGCGATGGTTATAATTAAAATAATATGCTGTTGAGAAGCCACACTTTTTTTTTGTTTGTTTTGAGATGGAGTTTCACTCTTGTCGCCCAGGCTGGAGTGCAATGGCGTGATCTCGGCTCACCACAACCTCTGCCTCTCGGGTTCAAGTGATTCTCTTGCCTCAGCCTCCCAAGTAGCTGGGATTACAGGCGTGTGCCACCACACGCGGCTAATTTTTTTTGTATTTTTAGTACAGATGGGATTTCTCCATGTTGGTCAGGCTGGTCTCGAACTCTTGACCTCAGGTGATCCGTCTGCCTCGGCCTCCTGAAGTGCTGGGATTACAGGCTTGAGCCACTGTGCCTGTCTGGGAAGCCATTCTTAGGAGTTCAGTTTTTTTTTTCTTTTTTTTTTTTTTTAATTTTATTTTTTATTTATTTATTTTTTTTTTTGAGACGGAGTCTCGCTCTGTCGCCCAGGCTGGAGTGCAGTGGCGCGATCTCGGCTCACTGCAAGCTCCGCCTCCCGGGTTCACGCCATTCTCCTGCCTCAGCCTCCGGAGTAGCTGGGACTACAGGCGCCCGCCACCACGCTCGGCTAATTTCTTTTTGTATTTTTAGTAGAGACGGGGTTTCACCGTGTTAGCCAGGATGGTCTCGATCTCCTGACCTCGTGATCCGCCCGCCTCGGCCTCCCAAAGTGCTGGGATTACAGGCTTGAGCCACCGCGCCCGGCCCAGTTTGTTTAATGTTATGGACAGCTACCAATTTGTGGTGTCTCTATATATTTCTGTAAAAATTCTAATTTTTTATGCTTGAAGTATTTGGTGAAAAGATGTTAGTTGACCATAATTTGCAACACTGTCTTATTAAAAATAAATTTTCGTATTCATATTTGGTAGAACTGTTAACCTAGAAATGTAGCTTGCTAATAAGATAGAATGATAAAAGAGTGAGGTGGTAGCCACAGTACAACACTGACTGGCCAGCTGCATTTAGGTTCAGGGTGGACCTTTATGTCTTATTAAGATGTCTAGGCCCATGATCATTATTTATGATGCAGTGTGGATTTGTTCTTTTGTTAACCCCACTGTCTTGGGGAATGATGCCAATTAGGTTACACAGTATTTTCAGGGAGATTTTTTTTCTTTTTTGAGATGGAGTTTCACTCTTGTTGCCCAGGCTGGAGTGCAATGGTGTGATCTCCGCTCACTGCAAACTCCGCCTCCCAGGTTTAAGCGACTCTCCTGTCTCAGCCTCCTGAGCAGCTGGGATTACAGGCATGCGCCACCATGCCCAGCCAATTTTTGTATTTTTAGTAGATATGGGGTTTCTCCATGTTGTTCAGGCTGGTCTCGAATTCCCAACCTCAGGTGATCCGCCCATCTTGGCTTCCCAAAGTGCTGGGACTACAGGCGTGAACCACCACGCCCGGCCTTTCAGGGAGATTGAGTCTTTTTCTGGTTCCCATGAAGATTTGGAGCATAGAAAACATCACAAAAGCTCACCTTAAAATTTGAGCAAGTGATGATGGCCAAAATAATTTTAAGGGGAAAAGAATATTCTTATGCAGTTATGCTAAAATTTAAGGAGCACTGTTGACCATAACATTGCTTAGTTTTCTTACAGCTGTTAGAAACAAGTAAATTGTTTCAAAGTAGGTTCTGTGTGTGTGTGCATAGTGTAAAAGAACTGAAACTGGATGTTTATAGCACTTGGCCTATGCATTTATATCAAAATTTGCCTGTCTCTTTATGAGAGAGGCTTGCCTTCCACACCTCAGTTTATCCAATAAGAGGCAAGTTGAGGGCCAGGCGTGGTGGCTCATACCTGTTAATCCCAGCACTTCGAGAGGCCGAGGTGGGTGGATCGCCTGAGGTCAGGAGTTCGAGACCAGCTTGGCCAACATGGTGAAACCCCATCTCTACTCAAAATACAAAAATTAGCCAGGCATGGTGGTGGACGCGTGTAATCCCAGCTACTTGGGAGACTGAAGCAGGAGAATCACTTGAACCGGGGAGGCGGAGGTTGCAGTGAGCCGAGATCACGCCATTGCACTCCATCCTGGGTGACAAGAGCAAGACTTTGTCTCTAATAATAATAATAATAATAATAAAATAAGAGGCAAGTTGAAGGACAACACTCTCACTCCAGGTGATCCTGTGGTGCCATGAAATTTAAAGTAATTTTGGAAAAAGTATCAGTCAGTTTTAAGCAAGAGTCACATCTTTTGAGTTTTTGATTATCAGTGTAATACCTGACTAAAAATAAAGAAGCAATACCCTTAACCATTGATAATTTCTAGTATTTCTCTGAAAGATCATTTTGGAGACAAAAGTGACTTGACACGTCCAATCTCATTCCAGGAATTAAAAAAAACCCCAAAAAACTAGCATCTTTAAAAATCTCAGATTGCTTGCTTACAGAAATAAGTAAGAATTATCATGGAGAAATGATTCTTTTTAAAGGACGACTTTTTTCAATTTTAGTTTTAGTAATCTAGGCTTTGCCTGTAAAGAACAAAACAATGGTTTTTAAATACTGCTTGCAGAATGTGTTTAAAGCATTGATTCTAGAACCTTTGTATATTTGGGAGTATTTCTAACTTTCATTTCTTTACTGTTTGCAGTTAATGTTCAAGTTCTGCTATGCAATCACTTATATGCACGTTTCTTTAGATTTTCCTGGGTGTATAAACAACAAAAAGTCTATTTCAAACTGTGGCAGTGGGCCAGGCACGGTGGCTCACGCCTGTAATCGCAGCCCTTTGGGAAGTCGAGGAGGGTGGATCACCTGAGGTCAGGAGTTCACGACCAGCCTGGACAACATGGTGAAATCCATCCCTACTAAAAATACAAAAATTAGCCGGGTGTGGTGGTGGGCACCTGTAATCTTAGCTACTTGGGCAGCTGAGCAGAAGAATCGCTTGAGTCCAGGAAGCAGAGGTTGCACTGAGCTGAGATTGCGCCGCTGCACTCCAGCCTGGGCCACAGAGTGAGATTCCATCTCAAAACAAACAAACAAACAAACAAACACAAACAAAAAACTGTAGTAGTTTGCAGTTCTAGCAAACAGGAAAGTTGTGGGGTTAAACTTTGTATTTTCTTTCTTAAAGAAGCTTATAAAAAGGCATTTTATACGTTCTTTTTAACAAATCTTGTGTACAACTTTTAAAACATCAATGTTTGGATCAAAACAAGACTCAGCTTATTTTCTACTTGCTGTAAATTCAGCAAACATGCTATAATAAAAACAAAATGAAAGGGAAAAACATAAAAGATAAGAAATCAGTTGCACAGAGTGGAGAGGGTGGGAGGCCATAGAGAAGGGGGCAGGCTCTCCATCTAGGCAGTGGGAGAGCTCCTGAGTCAGGAACCCAAGGGCATGCTGGAGGAATGGCTTGAAGGTTAGTGTGGCTGGCTAGCCAAGGTGATAGGGAGGAGCAGAGTGTGTGGTGTAGTGTGGTCAGGGGCTGCCTCACACAAGGCCTTGAATTTTGTCTAAGAACAATGGGAAACCAGCACTGGAAAGTTTTATGCAAAAGAGACATTTCTGCTGTGAAATATTCAGCTACAGTGAGAACGGTCTAGAGAAGAGCAATGTGAGGTTGTCTAGGCTGGAGGAAGCAGCCTTGCTTGGGGATGGAAGCAGTGTACCTGGGGAGAAGAAGACATTCAAGATGATGTTGGGCTCGAGCAGACAGGACTTGCTGATGGATGGCTCGTGGGGTGACAGAGGGAGGAATGAAGGCTGGGCTATGTGTCTGAGTGAAGCCAATTACTAAGGGATGCAATTTATGGAGATGAGGAAATCCAGAGGAGAAACAGATTTAAAGGGAAGTAGATTCCCATAAACCAGCTCTGTAAACCAATCTCCGCCTTTAAAATATCCTCATTCTTAGTCTCTTCATTACTAATAAATATTTATTGACCAAACACAACCGCAAGGCACTGCTAAGACTCATGTTTTTTTTTTTTTTTTTTGAGACAGCTAAGACTAATTTCTTAAGAAATCTAAGATAGGGAAGGCAGAAAAAAATCGCAAAGCATTAGGCATAATTTAATTGCCTTTGAGGTTGGTTTTCTTTTTTAAAGATAGCCCATAAATATATACATGCTAGTTACAGAGCGGCTTATACGTTTCACTTTATCCTTTGCTTTCCTTACTAGTCTCCTAATACTTTTTCTAAAAAAAAAAAAAAAAAAAAAAAAAGAAAAGAAAAGAAAAAAGAGCCAGGTATTTGGAGTCAGGCTTTGTATTTCCAAAAAGCCCCTCTGAAAAGGCGCTGTATATTTCCTACTGGAAGCCCTAACCTGTTAGGACATCTGAAGAAAACAGAGTTGGGAGGGAGAAGGATACAAGGAAAGGCAACTATGTGGATAGCCCTATGTGGGGAGGGCTGAGCACTTTCCAGGGAGTTCTCACATGGGTTCTCTCCAATCTGTCTTTTCTTCTGGCTTCATCAGTTTCCATTTTTCTAATCTGGCATACTCACTGTGGAGGCACCTTAAGTGAGGCAGACAGTGAGGGTCCTTGTTCTTATTTAACTCTAAGCTGCTCCTCTCTTGCTTCATCCATCAGAATGTACTCAGTCATCCATAACCTCCTCCAGGAAGCCTTCCCTGACCACGCCAGTCTGTTAACAGCTCCCTTTCTGGTCTTCACTGTTGGGGCTCAGAAAATAACCCAAAATGAAGGCATTGGAAGCAGCTCTCTCCAACCTTCTCCTGCCCTCTTGTCTCTGACTCCCTCATTCTCCCCACCAGCCCAAGGCCACCCAAAGAAACTCGAATGCCTTTTCCCCAAGGCGGTTCAGAGAAACCAGAACCCCTATTCTCCAAAGCCAGCCATAAAACCTAAAAATATTACCCTAACTCCCACCTTCTCCCCAACCTTTGTGTAAAAACCGTCCATAAAGAAATGATCTGACCTATCTTGTTTGACTGTAGATCACAAGACTTCCATTCTAGAGAGGGTCCTGCCCCATCCCCAGGAGGAAAGAACACTGCACAGACAGGCCAAGCAGAAGCTCCACAGATAGGACTTGCTAGGTTTCCCCACTCAGCCAACTCATGCTAGATCATACGCTTTTTGTCCAATCATATTTCCACATGGCAGTCCAAACTTTGTTAAACCTAAGCATGAAAATGGACACTTTCCCCTGAATCTTTGGGTCTTCATTCTGAAGGCTCCTGTGGCACATAAAACTATGGTGAAATAAACTTGTATTCTTTTTCCCCTATTAATCTGTCCTTTGTCAGCTGATTTGCTGTGAACCTTCAGAGGCAAAGGGGAAGTTTCCCTATATCATCATGCCATAAGCATACCTCGAGTATAGCTTCGTTTTTCACTATGTTGTGAAGTTTCTGAACATATGTCTGTTTATTCCATTAGACTGGGAGCTTAGAATGGATACCTGCTGTGCTTTTTGGCTACCCATTACCTTTCCACATTCTATTTGCAGAAGCTCCCGTCTTCTGATTCTGCACATCTTTAAGGCAGAGGGCAGAAACTTGCTTTCCCAGCTGCCCTTGTAGCTAAGATGTAGACATGTGATCTGGGCTCTGCCAATCAGCAGGGAGAGAGGTGAAGCAGCCACCGTCTTCTGGAAGCCATTTTGGTAAAGGCAGTTGCAGACACCCAACTTCAGGAGACAACAGCAGAGGAGGTTAAAGTAGTGTCTTGTACTCAGCATCCAGCACTGGTGCCAGGGCACTGATATGAGTGAAAGATCTCCACTGGGGCAGTGCATTGCCTGGACCGGCTGCTTTGCTTCCAGGCCAATTCTGCCTCTGTTGGAGCTGCTTTAATAAATAACCTCTTTGCTTAAACCAGCTAGAGCTGATTCTGTATTTTGCAACTAAAATTCTTAACTGGTAACTGAGGTCCTCAAGGCAGAGATTGAGTTTCATTTACTTCTCTATCACTAGTCTCTAGCAAAATGTTATGCATATTCAAGGCACTCAGTCAATCATTGTTGATTAAATGACTAAATGAAAAAAATGGATGGAGAAGCTAGACTGTAAATCATTAGCTTCCCAAGTCGTCTTTCTTTCTGTAATCATTGAAAAGTACTATTTGTTCCCTAAATCTTCTAATTAGAGAAAACACAGGGATTTTGCTTCCCTTAATGATTCTCCAACTATGTTCCTTTGGAATACTAGTGATGTTTCTATTGCTAAAACTGAATAATAGTGAGTTTTTCCAAATATATAGCGAAAATTTATTTAGTACAAGGAGTTTTGTCAGTTTCAAGTTGTCACCCAGAAACTTTAAAACTCTGGCACCTGCTACTGTTTTGTCGGCAAGTGCAGTGGATGAAAAAATAATTGTGCAAGTAAGCAAGTATTATAGCAAAAACTCAAAACCTCTAGTCTGCTTAGTTCAACAGTTTTCCCCTTTTCTGTGCCCATTCTGTTTGCTGGAATTTTACTTAATAGATTGCACACTTCACACAGCATCCTATTTTCCGCTAGTAAAATTGCTCTTAGATCAGATAGTGGAATCCAGTGACTCAACATTTTATTGAATGGACACCATTGACTCACAAATTATTGGCCACCTGAATATTTGTGAGAACAGCAATTCAAAGGCCTTCCTAACAGTGTGCTACCCACTTGTTACAAGCTGAATTGTGACCCCTGCCACAAATTCATATGTTGAAACTAACTTCTAGTACCTCAGAATGTGATTGTATTTAGAGATAGGGTCTTTAAAGAGGTCACTGAGTTAAAGTGAGGCTGTTATGCAGGGCACTGTGGCTCACATCTGTCATCCCAGCACTTTGGGAGGCTGAGGTGGGTGGATCATGAGGTCAGGAGATCGAGACCATCCTGGCCAACATGGTGAAACCCCGTCTCTACTAAAATACAAAAAAGTAGCTGGGTGTGGTGGCATGCGCCTGTAATCCCAGCTACTGGGGAGGCTGAGGCAGGAAAATCACTTGAACCCAGGAGGCAGAGGTTTCAGTGAGCCAAGATCGTGCCACTGCACTCCAGCCTGGTGACAGAACAAGACTCCGTCTCAAAAAAAAGAAAAGGTTGTTAGAGTGGGCCCTAATCCAACCTGACTAGTGGCTTAATAAGAAAAGGAGATTAGGACACAGACACCAGGGATGCATAAGCACAGAAGAGGACACAGCAAGAAGGTGGCCGTCTGCAAGACAAGGAGAGAGGCCTCAGAAGAAACCAAACCTGCCAATACCTTGATCTTGGACTTTCAACCTCCAGAACTGTAGGAGAATAAATGTCTATTGTTTAGCCACATGGCCTGTGGTACTTTGTTATGGCAGCCCAGGCAGACTAAGATGCCTTTCTTTCAGGCCTCCCAGCCTCAAATTGGAGCCTGCAGACTCAGACCATGGAACCCGGACTGGAGCTTCTGGCTACCAAACCTTCTTCCGCCAGGCCCATCTGGCTCTTTCCTCAGTTTATTCTTTGCATCCCAGGCTGGGAAGGTGGAAAATGAAATTACAGCCCTGCGCTGGGAAACATACAGGGTTGTCCTCCATAAATCAGCAGATTCCCGACTCGCCATCCCCACTGGGAAGTCACTCCTTGACACACGCATCCTGCCCTCCTTAGCATCTCACCTTCCTTCCTCTGCTCTTTCACAGCACCAAAACCAGCGGAAAGAGTGACCTTTAAATTCCATTAATGCAAGAATGAGTTATAGGGAGGAGCTGACAGCACTGTCTCAAGCCAGACCCCTTCAGAAAGCCCCAAGGGAAATTAGGAGAAGAAGAGAGGCGAGGAAGAGAGGCAAGGAGGAGGTGGGAGGGGCCGAGTCAAACTGTCTACCACAAATTTGTCCCTGGGACTTGTGCTGGCTCCAGGCTCCTTCCAGAGACAGTGGTTTCCAGAGGTGACAGAGCATCTGAAGCAGGACTCCCTGGGTGGCAAAGCCCCCAGAAGGGCTCCCGCCTTCCCTCCTGCACTGTCCCCTCCCAGATGCAGCTGGTGACAGCTGCTCTGAGTTAGTGCTCAGGCTCTGCATGGCACAGAGGACAACGGGAATGGGGACTCCCACTCTAACCAGGCCTCTAGGAGGGGCTGGTGGAGCGCAGCCACGTGGCATCTCTCATTACTGTCAGTGGAGATGGAGAAGGGACAAATTCAGGGACAGCTTCAGAAGACAGAATGCACCAAACTTGAAGGCTGGGGAGGTTAAGGGGGAGGGAAGCAGGGACAAGCGAGGAGCTAAGATCACTCAAGTTCTGACTTAATGGCCAGGTAAGCTACTGGCACCATTCTCTGGTAGCAAGGACCCTAGGAGAAGTAGGTTTGGACATGACTGTGGGTTTTAATATGGCAATGATCATGTTATAATAAATATATGTATGCATCTCCTTCCCAGGCTAGACTGCATTCTCCCTGAGGGCAGAGACGGCGATTTAGGCACATCTATATATTCCAGTGACAAGTTTGAAGCATTCATTCAGCACTTATGGAACAAACATTAACTGAGGGCCTCCCACACACCCAGGACTAGCTCCAATACCACACTGGGTCTAGACTCGCAAAGGCCACACAGAACCGGCACCCAATACGCACTGTCTCTTGGGTAAATTTTTTTTTTTTTTCTTTTTTTTTTTTTTGAGACAGAGTCTGGCTCTGTCACCCAGGCTGGAGTGCAGTGGCGCGATCTCGGCTCACTGCAAGCTCCGCCTCCCAGGTTTACGCCATTCTCCTGCCTCAGCCTCCCGAGTAGCTGGGACTACAGGCGCCCACCACCTCGCCCGGCTAGTTTTTTGTATTTTTTAGTAGAGACGGGGTTTCACCGTGTTAGCCAGGATGGTCTCGATCTCCTGACCTCGTGATCCGCCCGTCTCGGCCTCCCAAAGTGCTGGGATTACAGGCTTGAGCCACCGCGCCCGGCCTTTTTTTTTCTTTTTTGAGACGGAGTCTTGCTCTCACCCAGGCTGGAGTGCAGTGGCGCGATCTCGGCTCGCTGCAAGCTCCACCTTCTAGGTTCACGCCATTCTCCTGCCTCAGCCTCCCGGGCAGCTGGGACTACAGGCGCCCGCCACCATGCCCGGCTAATTTTTTGTATTTTTAGTAGAGATGGAGTTTCTACTAAAAATCGAGCCAGGATGGTCTCGATCTCCTGACCTCGTGATCTGCCCACTTCAGCCTCCCAAAGTGCTGGGATTACAGGCGTGAGCCACCGCGCCGGCTTGGGTAAATATTTTAAAGAATGATCTATTGACTCTTTTTTCTTATCTTCTGTATTCTTAATGTTTTGGCATCTGGGGCCTTGTTGCCTGGGGAGAGACTTCCTCTCCTAGAGCTAGCCAATTCTTAGAGATAACAAACCACTTGCCTTCAGTACACCTTTCATATGGTTTTTTGTTTGTTTGTTTTCTGAGATGGAGTCTCACTCTGTCACCCAGGCTGGAGTGCAGTGGCACGATCTCAGCTCCCTGCAACCTCCCCCCGAGTTGAAGCGATTCTCCTGCCTCAGTCTCCCAAGTAAATTGGGATTACAGGCGCCTGCCACTGCACCTGGCTAATTTTTTTGTATTTTTAGTAGAGACGGGGTTTCACCATCTTGGCCAGGCTGGTCTTGAACTCCTGACCTCGTGATCCACCCTCCTCGGGATTACAGGCGTGAGTACCGCCCTGGCCACCTTTCGTATGTTAACCGATCAATCAAGAGGCGTTCCTACCCCCTCTCACCGCCACCCACCTCCCCACCAACTACCTCTTTGATGGAACTCTCACACAGAGCCAGCCCCCTGCCCTAATCATTCCAGGGCCAGGTATCAAACCACTAGGGACAGCCCCTGTGCCCCAAAGGCCACTAAAATTATTCAAACTTGCCAATTCTATTTTTCGTATTTTTCTGAAACTGAGTCTCACTCTGTCACACAGGCTGGCATGCAGTGGCACAATCTCAGCTCACTGCAACCTCTACCTCCTGGATTCAAGCAGCTGTCCTGCCTTAGCCTCCCCAGTAGCTGGGACTACAGGTGCGCGCTGCCACGCCCGGCTAATTTTTGTATTTTTAGTAGAGACAGGGTTTCACCATGTTGGCTAGGCTGGTCTCGAACTCCGTTGACCTCAAGTGATCTGCCTGCCTCAGCCTCCCAAAGTGCTGGGATTACAGGTGTGAGCCACCGTGCCTGGCCTACAACAAACTTGCCAATCCTAAACCTGCTAACCCTGCCTTGCCCATTCCTTGCCTCAAAAACCACAATAAAGACATTTCCCCACACTTTCCCCTCAATTTCTTTCTGCCTCCTGACCCAGTGTGTCCAGGTGTGGCCCTGTGTGGTGTTCTAGGCCTCTGTTTCTAAGGATCTGTGAGTATAAGCTTCTTTCTTCATGACAGCCATTTCCATGTCTGTGTCTCTCGCCATACCTGATTAAAACAAAACCCGGGTACATTTTAAAACAGATGGCTGAATGTGAATAAGCATTCAGTAACTGTAAATTAACAACTCATTCCTTCCAAGCAGTGCAAAGTACATCCTCTTCAAAAGAGGGAAAGAGGTGTTGGTTCTATCTGTCATTATGTTGAAATTGAATGGAAGTGAGAGAGAAAGCTAGTTTGGGGAGAAGATGGGCCAAATTCATATACAGGCAGTCCTTAATCTACTGTGAGATCATGGATTTGGGGCAAGAATGAAGAGCAAAGAAATAGCAGAAGAGGGGCCTTCTCCATATGCCCTGTAGAGCTTTGCACGGGCTGAGAGAATGCAGGAAGATTCAGTCAATGTTTGCTACATCAAAGTCAAGAATCAACCTTTTCAGGAATGACTTCACAAAAGCCATGTAAACCAACAAAGAGATGAAGGAATCAGCTCTTTTATGGTATCTATTTCTTAATGGTGGCATCAGAAGCTCCCATTAGTCCAGAATGATGAAATGAGGTCGTGGGTACACAAAACATGTGGCACAGTGGCCACAGTGGATCAACAAATTATATTTGTTACTGCTGTTGTTCTTAGCAGTTGGTAAAATGGAGCCTGTGACTAAGTGGCTTTTCTAGTGAACAACTTTTAGGCGACCAGCTACCAAAAAGTCAATAAAATTAATTCATTTGACATTGTGGCTGAGCTACATATAATTTTATCTTCCTTTGATGAGTCTGAATTTACTTTAAGATGTCATCCGGCTTCTAGTATGTCATAAATAACATTAATTGCCTCTGCATCTTAATGATCACAAAATAGATCCTGATTTATTTGGTTCCTGGATGTGCACAAGGAAACTCAGTGGGGATGCTGGGTGACCCATAGAATCACTAGACCACGAAGAAGCATGACTTTCCCATGGGGCATCCAAAAACCTATGAACCTCCCCAGGTGTGTCAGCCATGGGTGTTTGTCTCCAGGGAAGAACCAATCTAATCTTGAAGAATTAGTTTCTTCAAGAAATTTCTTCTATAAAGCCCTCTCTACTACAAAGCCCTCTCTACCTGAGACCAGAAAGGAACAGACAGAAATCAGATGTCTAAGAGTCCTGCCCAAAATTAAGACGTTGACTTTGCCGGGCGCGGTGGCTCAAGCCTGTAATCCCAGCACTTTGGGAGGCTGAGACGGTCGGATCACAAGGTCAGGAGATCGAGACCATCCTGGCTAACACGGTGAAACCCCGTCTCTACTAAAAAATACAAAAAACTAGCCGGGCGAGGTGGCGGGCGCCTGTGGTCCCAGCTACTCCGGAGGCTGAGGCAGGAGAATGGCGTAAACCCGGGAGGCGGAGCTTGCAGTGAGCTGAGATCCGGCCACTGCACTCCAGCCTGGGCGACAGAGCCAGACTCAGTCTCAAAAAAATAAAAAATAAATAAAGACGTTGACTTTTCCCACCTTGCCCTATCAACCCATGGACCAACCCAGTTTCCACAGAACCAGGCATTTTCTTTCTTTTTCTTTTCTTTTTTTTTTCTTTTTTTTGAGATGGAGTCTCCCTCTGTCACCCAGGCTGGAGTGCAGTGGCGTTATCTCGGCTCACTGCAAGCTCCGCCTCCGGGTTCACTCCATTCTCCTGCCTCAGCCTCCTGAGTAGCTGGGACTACAGGCGCCCGCCACCATGCCTGGCTAATTTTTTTGTATTTTTAGTAAAGACGGGGTTTCACGGTGTTAGCCGGGATGGTCTCAATCTCCTGACCTCGTGATCTGCCCGTCTCCGCCTCCCAAAGTACTGGGATTACAGGCCTGAGCCACCGCACCCGGCCCCAGGCATTTTATTTCTTGGAAATAAAGTAACATAAATTATGTGTCTGTTTCTTAACATTATGTCTAGGGACTTTATATGCCCAAATAGATGAACTCAAATAGAGCAGTACATGACTCAAAGGAATTCTGCCAAATCCACTTTCTCAATTTTGAGCTGCAGATACGGGATTATAAGCACCAGATAAACATTAGCTCTCCAGCAGCAAAAAGAAACAAAACCTTTCCTTGGACGGTATGAGGTTGCATAATAGGGATGCTTGATGACCTGTTCCCATTCCCATAACACTTCCAAAAGTTTCTCCTGCCTCCTCAATGACACTATTTCCCTCTCTGGACTCTTTAAACATCCCCCATCCATCTACCAGAATATTGATGGAAGTATCTACATGATCATTCAAACAACAAGGACTGTGGAAGCCTAGACACAGTGGAACCCACAGATACAGCATTAGGAATCACTCATGCATCAGCCCTGGTTGCCTGACAACCTCAACTGGAACCGGCCTCTGGGGGTAGCTGACCCACAGTTCTGCTTCAGCCTTAGCTGGCCACCCTTATTTCCAATCCAGTAAACTTCCCTGGTAAAACTTACTGAGCCAACCTAGTTGGCTACAATAGGCTACAAACCTATTTCCATCATCGATGCCTGTTTGCAGGGAAAGACAGATTCAATATATTCAAATCTTCTGATACTTGTCTTTAGTTACTGCCATTCAGGAGAAATGCCAGTGTACTTACTGGGTATCAGAAGGATGGATACCATCTCAGTTCATTTGTGTTACTTAAAGGAATATCTGAGGCTGGGTGATTTATAGAGAAAAGAGGTTTATTTGGCCCATGGTTCTGCAGGCTATACGAGAAGCATGGTGCTGGCATCAGCATCTGGTGATCAAGATGCTTCTGCTCATGGTAGAATGAAAAGTGGAGTAGCCAGGCGTGGCGGCTCATGCCTGTAATCCCAGTGCTTTGGGAGGCCAAGGCAGGTGGACAATCTGAGGTCAGGAGACCAGCCTAGCCAACATGGTGAAACTCCTTCTCTATTAAAAATACAAAATTAGCTCTGTGTGGTGGCACGCGCCTGTAGTCCCAGCTACTCGGGAGGCTGAGGCAGAAGAATCACTTAAACCTAAGATTGCACCACTGCACTTCAGCCTGGCGAACAGAGTGAGACTTTGCCTTTAGAAAAAAAAAAGGGGGGGAGCTGTCATGTAGAGATCACATGGTGACAGAAGAAGCAAAAGAGAGGGGAGAGAGGTGCCAGGCTCTTTTTAACAATCAGCTCCCACAGGAACTAATAGAGGAAGAACTCACTATTACCACAAGGACAGCACCAAGCCATTCATGATGGATGCACCTCCATGACACCAACACCTCCAGTTAGGCCCAACATTAGGGATCAAATTTCAACATGAGATTTGCAGGGCGCAAATATGCAAACCACAGCAGATACCAAGAAATATTCTTGATTTCAATTATCAAGCAGCCTAATTGGGAATAATTAGTATGCAGATGAAAAGATAATTAACAATGCACGGTAGTATCTCACGGGGGAAAATCACTTAGCCCAAGGTTATAGAAATCCAGAAGCTAGGGTCCTCCAGCAGAGCCTGGAGAAGGAGGCAGACCTCGAAGGCCAGGCAGGCTGCAGGCAGTTGCTGAGAAGGAAGCCAGCCCTGCAAACGGGGCATTTGGGAAAACATGGCAAATGTTAAGGCCAATGAATATACCTGTCTCCCTGCTGGTGAGACCACAGCATGATCAGACCCAGGTATGGAATAAATCTAAACGGCACAAGGCCACTCCTCAATTCCATACCCAAGAGAAACATGACCAGTCCATCATGGCACTAAAGCTTGACATGGTCTCAGAATCCTTCTCAACACTGTGGTCCAGGCAGCCATAGTCAGAGTTAGCAGATCACTGGGTCAGAATTATTTACTATAGAATGCAAGGAACAAAGAAGGCTCATGTTGGGTACATCTCACTCCTGCAGTCAGGAGTTTTGATCTTCTGGCACAGTTAGGCTAACACCCTTGCACATGCAAAGACCCTCTGGCATCATTACCCTCCATTGCCCTTAACGCGACCCCAGACTCCAAATCCTTTTCCAGCTTTATCCTCAAAGACAGCTGCCTTCAATTCCTGCGCTCTTCTGTGCACACACGTCACTTCCCTATCGAGAGGCAAAGTGTATTCCTCCACTCCTTTCAATCTGAGCTACTCTGTGGCTGCTCGGCCAATGGAATATGGCAAAAATGCACCATGCCATGTGGGTCCTAACCTTTAGAAGAATTAGCAGCTTTGCTTACTCTCTCTTGGGAGCCATGAGTTGCCATGTAAGAAATCTAGCGACCCCACTCAAGAGGCCACCTGGAGAGACAGGATGGAAAAGGAGAGGCCCTGTGACTATAGGGAGAAAGAGAGAGAGGAAGAGAGAGAGAGAGAGAGAGAGAGAGAGAGAGAGAGAGAGAGAGAGAGAGAGAGAGAGAGAGAGACAGGCCCAGCCATCGCAGTGCCCCAGCTGAACCCAGTCATCCAGCTCCTCATTGCCAAGGTCTCTGACCTGAGAGCAAAACATTCCTAGGACTTCTGGACCAGCCCAGACATGAGCTGAATTCCACCAAGAAACCTGAGTCAATGCCATGTGAGGCAGGGAACTGACCCACCAAATTCTCCCCAAATTCCTGGCCCAAATAATCATAAGCAATAAAATAACTATTCTCTTAAGCCGCTGAGTTTGGAGTGGGTTGTACTGCAGCAACAGATAACCAGGATGATCTGTTCACGGGACCCATTCCACGGCAACTATAAGTGCTCCTCAGGGCTCTGGGTTCTCACACTGATCCCTGCAAGTGCCCTGGCCTTACCATGTCCAACCTGAGTCAGGGACCTGCATCCTGGACCGAGACGCCACACTTCTGATCACCCACAGCCTAGCCCTCAGTTCACCACCAACTTCCCTCTTTTAAGCTGACATGTACAATTTCTCAAGAACTCAAGTTAATTACCGACTTCCAGACTCAAAGGTTCCAAGTGTTGTCTATTTGTTATTCTATTTTTAAAGAATACAAAGGGCAAACTCCCCCTCCTTCTAAGGCTGGTGCCTTTGAGAGCTGCAGCCAGTGACTGGCTCAGATTCACAAAGGCAAGCCTGCAAGCCTGCAGCAGATAACCCTCACACTGCTCCAGCCACGGGCAATCATGGATCGGGGAGGGGCTTGTCGTGCTGAAGTTTTCGGTGGCCCTCCAGTTCACAGGTTCCATCTGGCTCATTTTATAGATGAGGACACTGAGGCTTGTCGGGGAGGCATGGCTAGTTCAGGGTCACAGAGGAAGTGGGTGGAGACCGCAGCAGACACCCACCCTGAGTCACAGTTCAGGAGTGACCGCTACCTCCCTCCACCTCTCTGCACCGACAGCTCCAGGGAAATGCTTCTTTTGCACACGCTCCAGCTTGTGCGTGTCCTTTAAAGTCCCCCTTGGCTTAAGCCACATGTGCAGTCAAGCATAGACTTGCTTCTGCTTTGGGGTCTTTATGCAGGAACTCACTGAAAAGCTCCCCCTAGGTAAGAAGAGCAAAGAGACCCTCTCCTCTGTTTTTAACTTTCCTTCCCATCCCCTGACACACATATACACAGTAGCTCGGGGTACAGTACGTGTTCTGGTTTAGTAGTGTGCACATGGACCCTCTGCCCTTTAATTAGGTTGGATGGCAAATTCTGGTGCAAAGCCACAAGGAATGAGCATTGCTGGTTTTGTTTTAGGAAGAAGGGCAGTCCAGATCCCTTTACCAATATCAATCCATGATGAACATCTGGCACGGACCCTGGTGTCTACAAATGCCTTTAGCTGCTCTGACCCCAGCTTGAATGCTAAGGCTTGGAGGCATCCCAGAGAGACTCAGCAGCTGGCAAGAGCTTCTCAAACAACAGTTACTATCACAAGGCATGGCTGGAAATTGTTGCAACATGTACTTTTTTGTGTGTCTTTTTTCTTTTTACAACATGCATTTTTTATTTTTTATTTTTTATTTCTTTTTTTTTTTTGAGACGGAGTCTCGCTGCGTCTCCCAGGCTGGAGTGCAGTGGCGCGATCTCGGCTCACTGCAAGCTCCGCCTCCCGGGTTCACGCCATTCTCCCGCCTCAGCCTCCCAAGTAGCTGAGACTACAGGCGCCCGCCACCACGCCCGGCTAGTTTTTTTTTTTTTTTTTTTTTGTATTTTTAGTAGAGACGGGGTTTCACCATGTTAGCCAGGATAGTCTCTATCTCCTGACCTCGTGATCCACCCGCCTCGGCCTCCCAAAGTGCTGGGATTACAGGCTTGAGCCACCGTGCCGGTGCATGCCTGTAATCCTAGCTACTTGGAGGCTGAGGCAGGAGAATCGCTTGAACCTGGGAGGTGGAGGTTGCAGTGAGCCAGGATTGCGCCATTGCACTTCAGCCTGGGCAACAAAAGCAAAACTCCCATCTCAAAAAAAGAAAAAAAAGAATAGAGATATAAGAGGCTACCTCATTAGGTTGTTGTGGAAATTAAAGGAGATAACCTGTCTGCAAAGCACCTAGTACAGTGTCTGTCGTGGAGGAAATCTTCATTTAAAATAAAAAATGCTCGTTGTATGAGCATTTAAATGAAGCATTTAAATAGAAGCATTTAAATGAAGATTTCCTCCACGACAGACACTGTACTAGGTGCTTTGCAAACAGGTTATCTCCTTTAATTTCCACAACAACCTAATGAGGTAGCCTCTTATATCTCTATTCTTTTTTTTCTTTTTTTGAGATGGGAGTTTTGCTTTTGTTGCCCAGGCTGAAGTGCAATGGCGCAATCCTGGCTCACTGCAACCTCCACCTCCCAGGTTCAAGCGATTCTCCTGCCTCAGCCTCCAAGTAGTTAGGATTACAAGGCATGCACCACCACACCCAGCTAATTTTGTATTTTTAGTACAGACGGGGTTTCACCATGTTGGCCAGGCTGGTCTCGAACTCCTGATCTCAGGTGATCCACCCGCCTCGGCCTCCCAAAGTGCTGAGATCACAGGCATGAGCCACCACGCCTGGCCATATCTCTATTCTTTATAGATGAGGAAACTAGGGGTCAAAGAAGCCAGAAACAAGCTCAAGGTGACCAGCAAGCTGCAGAGTCGGAATTTGGATAGAAGTTCAGCCAACTCCAAAATCCAAGTTCTGCATGGATTTTGCACTAATGACACTGATTTATCAAAACTTTATTTAGTACTACAAACCTGCACTAATTTACTTACACTTATCTCCACATCATTCACTAGTGTAATTCATGTCAAATATGCAAAACTGTCACCCATGTGACAGCCTCAGAGTGCTACTGGGATCACAGAAATACAGTCCAGCAACCAAAGAGGAAGTTCAAGTAGTTTATGCTCTCTACATGTATTTTTCAAACTAAATTTTGTGGATCAGTTATTTTTCTTCGAATTCCCTTTTACCTCTAAGCCACTTCCTTCACGGGTTCTTCACTTTTCAAAATTTTTTTTTTTTTTTTTTTGAGACGGAGTCTCGCTCTGTTGCCCAGGCTGGAGTGTAGTGGCCGGATCTCAGCTCCCTGCAAGCTTCACCTCCCGGGTTTACGCCATTCTCCTGCCTCAGCCTCATGAGTAGCTGGGACTACAGGCACCCGCCACCTCGCCTGGCTAGTTTTTTGTGTATTTTTTTGTAGAGACGGGGTTTCACCGTGTTAGCCAGGATGGTCTTGATCTCCTGACCTTGTGATCCGCCCGTCTCGGCCTCCCAAAGTGCTGGGATTACAGGCTTGAGCCACCGCGCCCCGCCGGCTTTTCAACATTTAGCCCCAAATCTCCTCAACATAGTGAGGAACAGAGTTAGGGGCGAGAAGCCGCTCCCCCGTGCACACTCTCCAAAACTGGCTCCTTTTCAACCAGTTTTTAGAGAAATGTGTTGATACAATTTTCTTTCTTTCTTTTTTGAGACGGAGTCTCACTCTGTCTCTCAGGCTGGAGTGCAGTGGCGCGATCTTGGCTCACTGCAACCTCTGCCTCCCAGGTTCAAGCGATTTTCCTGCCTCAGCCTCCCAAGTAGCTAGGATTACAGGCATGCTCCACCATGCCAGGCTAATGTTTGTATTTTTAGTAGAGACAGGGTTTCACCATGTTGTCCACGCTGGTCTCGAACTCCTGGCCTCAGGTGATACACTTGCCTTGGCCTCCCAAAGTGTTGGGATAACAGGCGTGAGCCACCGCACCCAGCGGACATGACTTTATGGCCTTGGAGAAGATACTGAAGGAAGCTTGGTGAAGTCAAAGCCCTAGAGTTATGGGAGGAGGTGCTTCTTCTGAACCCACATTTCCCTATGATTCAAGTTGTGCTGAAGAGAAAAATGGCCCAGGACACACCTTAGCTCTCACCTTCTCTCTCGTTTTGTTTTGTTTTTTTTTTTCTGAGACAGGGTCTTAGTCTGTCACCCAGGCTGGAATGCACTGCCATAAGGCTCACTGCAGCCTTGACCTCCTGGGCTCAAACTGTCCTCCTGCCTCAGCCTCCATATAGCTAGGATCACAGGTGTGCACCACCATGCCCGGCTGAGTTTCTGCTTTTCTGTAGAAATGGCGGGGGGGTCTCATTTTGTTGCCCAGGCTGGTCTTGAACTCCTGAGCTCAAGCAATCCTCCCACCTCAGCCTCCCAAAGTGCCTAAGCCACAGCAACTGGCCTTATCATAATAATAATTTAAAAATAATTGTTGAAGGCCGGGCGTGGTGGCTCACACCTGTAATCCCAGCACTTTGGGAGGCTGAGGTGGGAAGACCACGTGGTCAGCAGTTTGAAACCAGCCTGGCCAACATGGTGAAACCCCGTCTCTACTAAAAATACAAAAATTAGCCAAGTGTTGTGGTGTGTACCTGTAATCCCAGCTACTCGGGAGGCTGAGGCAGGAGAATTGCTTGAACCCGGGAGATGGAGGTTGCAATGAGCCAAAACTGTGCCATTGCACTCCAGCCTGGGTGACAGATTGAGACTCCATCTCAAAAAAACAAAACAAAAACCAAAAAAACAAAAAAATAAAACAAAAACATTTGCTAAAAACTACCTAGGCCATCAAGATCCAAGTTGCAAAGAAAAGAAAACATACTGGGCTTCCCTTAACGGGTTATCAAAGCAGCACACAGTTAGTCCTGAGCTGAAGGTGACCCTAAATTGACTTTGGCCCAATCCCACGTGAAATTCTAGTCTCAGACCATCGTGTTGCACAATTCTAGGGAGCTCTATTCATTATGTAGAGGAGGTGAATTTTACTTCCCTCAATTGGTCAGTGCATAATGTACATGGTGACCCAACTTTACAAAGAATTGGTGATTTTCAGAAATAGCATTTCCCCTTAGGACAAAATAGAAGCATCAGTTTCTCTTTAAAACTTTGAGACCTTTGGATGATCTTCAGTGGATGCACAGTGAAAAAAGAAAGAGCCAGCTCTGGGGGCTATAGAAGTCAGTTGAGAAAGAAGCATTTGGCCAGAAGACAGCCAAAGAAAAACAAATGGCCAGGCTCCCGCCACGTGGCCCCTCTCCTAGGACACTGGTTTCCCATGGGCTATTTATGGTTAGAACCAGATGCTGTCAATGAGGGGTATGCAGTGACCACTGCTATCCCCCCACCATCTATTCCCGCGGTGTACAATTTTAATTTATAATTGTGGGTGAGTCATATATATGCTCGGAAGGGGGCAGGGAAGGGCCACGGATTTAGATAAATAGGCTGCAAAAGATACAGTGAAAAACGCCAGACCAAAATTGAAGAGACTGGACTTGATCGGTTCAACTACATGGGTGTGCCCTTCCTGCCTCCCCCAACCTAGTATTGTTACATCTCTCTTGAGAATGAGGGCCCGGGAGCTGCTGTTACTATCAGGTGGATGTGAGACAGCTCTCACATATTTCGGAACACAAAAGGAGCATCTCAGAATTGGTAATGCTTCAAGTCTCTTCTAAAACTGAACATCTTGGCTTGGCATGGTGGCTCATGCCTGTAATCCCAGCATTTTGGGAGGCTGAGGCGGAAGGATCACTTGAGGCCAGGACTTCGACACCAGCCTGGACAATATAAGGAAACTCTTGTCTCTAAAAATTAGACAAAAATCACCTGGACATGGTAGTCTCAGCTACTCAGGAGGCTGAGACAGGAGGATCGTTTGAACACAGCAGTTGAAGCTACAGTGAAGTATGATTGCATCACTGTGCTGCAGCCTGGACAACAGAGTGACGCGCTCCCCCTCAAAAAAAAAAAAAAAAAAAAAAAAAAAAAGGCAAGTTCACATTTGCAGGACTCTCCATGTGGGTGTGGCGCTATCTTTCTACACAGACTGTATTACTCACATTAGCCATAATGAAATACCACAGACTGGGTGACTTGTTGCAGAAATTTACTTCCTCCACAGTCCTGAAGGCTTAAAGTCCAAGATAAAGACGTTGCCAGGGCTCGCTTCTGGTGAGGCCACTCCTCCTGGCTCGTCACTTTCTGCTGTGCCTTTCTTCTGCTCATGAGCAGAAAGAGAGCAAGCTCTGGTTTCTCTACCTCTTCTTACAAGGACAGCAGTCTTACTGGATAAGGACCCCACCCTTAAGATCTGACTTTACCCCCCTTAAAATCCCTATCTCCAAACACGGTCACACTGGGGGTTAACACTTCAACAAATGAATTTGTAAAGAGGCAGGTATAATTCAATTCAAAACAGAGGTTGTAGGTCTAGGAAGGAAATGACAGGATTGCTTTTTTTTTTTTAAGATAGAATCTTGCTCTGTTGCCAGGCTGGAATGCAGTGGCACAATCTCAGCTCACTGCAACCTCCACCTCCCAGGTTCAAGCAATTCTACCTTAGCCTTCGTAGCAGCTGGGATTACAGGTACCTGTCACCACGCCCAACTAATTTTTATATTTTTAATAGAGATGAGGTTTCACCATGTTGGCCTGAATGGTCTCAATCTCCTGACCTTGTACTCCATCCTCCTCGGCCTCCCAAAGTACTGGGATCACAGGTGTGAGCCACACACTCAGCCTGCTTTTGCTTTTAAATAACTCTGCCCAGACTCTCTTTCGTAGCTGCTCACCGTGCTCCTGGCTCCAGTCAAGAGGCTCCTCCTCACTCACCACATCCCTACCAGCCAAACCCTGCTTCTCTGCCTCCTCTGCGCACCAGCCCCTACTGCCCATACCAGTCCTGCCCTTTGCAATAGATGCCCATCTCTCTTAGATGTAACCTGGCCCAAACCTGTCCCCACTGACTACTAAACCTGAACCTTACTCATAAACTGAGGCCTTTGCTGAACCTATTACTCCATGTGGTTTGTTTACAAGGAACTCAAAACTCAAAACTGCATCTGGCCACTTAGCAATGTACACTGTGTGCCCGGAATTAGAAGGTTCTTGGTCTCCTTGACTTCAAGAACTTAGCCGTGGACCCTCGAGGTTGAGCGTTACAGCTCTTAAATAAGGTAAGTCCGCAGTTTCTTCCTTCTGGTCAGTTCATGGTCTCGTTGGCTTCAGGAGTGAAATTGCAGACTTTCATGGTAAGTATTATACAGTTCTTAAAGCACCACTCCTGGAGTTGTTCGTTAAGGTTGGTGGTCTCACTGGCCTCAGGAGTGAAGCTGCAGACCTTCGCAGTGAATATTACACATCACAAACGCCTCGCGGACAGCTCACAAACGCTGCACAGACCCAAAGAACCAGCAGCTCCAAAATTCGTTGCAAAGAGTAAAAGAACAACCCTCCCACACTGTGGAAGGACACCGCACCAGTTTACCACTGATTGGCTAGGGCAGCCTGCTTTTGTTCCCTTATCTGACCCCACCCACATCCTGCTGATTGGTCCATTTTACAGAGAGCTGATTGGCCTATTTTACAGAGAGCTGATTGGTCCATTTTACAGAGCGCTGATTGGTCCATTTTACAGAATGCTGATTGGTCCATTTGACAGCATGCTGATTGGTCCATTTTGACAGCATGCTGATTGGTGCATTTACAATCCTTTAGCTAGACACAAAGTGCTAGAAGAGTTCTCCAAGTCCCCACTAGGTTAGCTAAATACAGAGTACTGATTGGTGTATTCCTGATTGGTGTATTTACAATCCCTTAGCTAGACATAAAAGTTCTCCAAGTCCCCACTAGACTGGGGAGCCCAGCTGGCTTCACCTAGTGGATCCACACAGGGGCTGCAGGCAGAGCTGCCTGCCAGTCTGGATCCGCGCCTGCACTCCTCAGCGCTTAGGTGGTCGATGGGGACTGGGCACCACAGAGCAGGGGGCAGCCGAGGCTCCGGCGGTGTGGGAGCCCACCTCGGAGGGGGCCGCTAGGACATGGCCCGCTGCTGGTCCTGAACCTTGCCCCGTGTGGAGGCAGCTGAGGCCCGACGAGAATTCCAGCGGGGTGCATGCGGGTGGGCAGTGCTGGGGGACCCGGTGTAACCTCCGCAGCTGCTGGCCCGGGTGCTAAGCCCCTCACTGCCCTGGGCCCGCCGTGCTGGTGGCCGCGGCTCCGAGTGCGCCTGCGAGAACTTGTGCTGGATTGTGAGCCACAGGCAGCTGCGGTTGCCCCCGCGCCTCTCCTTCCACACCTCCAGGCAAGCAAAGGGAGCCGGCTCCAGCCTCAGCCCGCCCAGAGAGGGGCTCCCACAGTGCAGTGGTGAGCTGAAGGGCTCCTCAAGCGCTGCCAGAGTGCATGCGGAGGCTGAGGAGGCGCTGAGAGTGAGGGCTCTACCACATTGTCACCCCTCAACAGGACCATATAGCAAACATCTTGGCCACCTCATTCATTCATTCAACAAATATTTATTGAACACCTACTATATTCAGCCATTAATCCAGTTGTGTGGGATCCATCAGTGAATAAAACCAGCAAAGAATCCTTCCCCTCATAGAGGTTTTTTTGGTGGTGGTGGTGTTTTGAGATGGAGTCTCGCTCTGTCGCCTAGGATAAGTACAGTGGTGCGATCTTGCCTCACTGCAACCTCCCTCCCGGGTTCAAGCAATGCTCCCTGCCTCAGCCTCCTGAGTACCTGGGATTACAGGCAACCGCCACCACGCCCAGGTGGTTTTTGTATTTTTCAGTAGAGACAGCGTTTCGCCATGTTGGTCAGGTTGGTCTTGGGATTCATCACCTCAGGTGATCCACCCGACTCAGCCTCCCAAAGTGCTAGGATTATAGGCGTGAGCCACCACGCTTGGCCCCCCCCCCCCATAGAGTTTACATTCTTCCCATCCTATTCTTCCTGTTCATACTTTCCCTTTGCCCTGATTTCTTCCATTTCTAAAATATTTATTGTCCTGTGTCCATTTCAGTCATACTGTATTTGACAGTATTTCCAATCTTATTATACTAATCTATAACTTAAGGTACTGTATATTTTTTGTAAGGGTCTAATTGCCTTTAACAATAATTAGATGGAGTTACTGTAAGAAATAAATCACATATATGAAATACCAAGCACATTGTAGGAGCTCAACACAAGGCAGTTTTCTGTTTTTTTAAATCTTAGATATTTAAGACAAACCTCAAATTCTATCTCTGTCTAGGAGTCTTTAATGGCACCAGAAAATAAAAGGAATTTCTCTTTGTTTTCTATCTTCTCTTAGTACCAATTCATCCACCATGTTGACACCCTGTTACAGTCTTTCATAAATTATTCTCTATTTCTCTCCCGTGTGTGTATCAGGCTTCCTTGGGAGTAGATAGTAAACTTCCAGAGGGAACAGAGCCAGGTGTGTGTGTGTGTGTGTATACATGTATTTTTTGAGATGGAGTCTCACTCTGTCGCCCAGGCTGGAGTGCAATGGCACAATCTCGGCTCACTGCAACCTTCGCCTCCTAAGTCCCAGTGATTCTCCTGCCTCAGCCTCCCAACTAGCTGGGACTACAAGCATGTGCCACCACACCTGGCTAATTTTTGTATTTTTAGTAGAGACGGGGTTTCACCATGTTGGCCAGGTTAGTCTTGAACTTCCAGCCTCAAATGACCCACCCTCCTCGGCCTCCCAGAGTGTTGGGATTACAGGCGTGAGCCACTGTGCCCAGCCAATATTCATAATTTGCACAATACAATCCAGGTTTCCGTAAGAGCTGAAGTAATGTGCATTCTTTCATTCTCACTCTCTATTTTATTTTTAAGATCTGGCCCTCTTTGCCAAACAATACCAGTTTTCTTAACTTAGGTGAGGGGAGTTGTGCATTTAAAAGGTAATTTGATTTACATTGCTAGAACACATTCATCATCTAGCATGGGGAAAAAGGCAACGATAGTTCCAACAAAAGAAACATTTCATGTAATTCAGAGCAAAGGGCAAGAATATTACAGTATTTTCTATAATAGGAAAAATCTGCAGTCACAATATTTGAGGAAAAGAGCACTATTTAAGACAACTGTGGCGCATCCACTGGATGGATGCACTTATGATTTTAAAGAAACACATTTTGAAGGATCCTTACTGAAATAAGAATGTGCTGTTTGTTGTGGGAAAGGCAGTATGTGAAATGCAGACTATGATTCCAGTGTTATAGACATTCTATTTACATGTATACATACACTCAGGAAAAAAAGATTTGGAAGAAATGTCTTAGAAATGAACAGTATTGGCCCAGCACAGTGGCTCATGCCTGTAATCTTGGCACTTTGGGAGGCTGAGGGCAGATTGCTTGAGCCCAAGAGTTTGAGACCAGCCTGGGCAACATGGTGAAACCCTGTCTGTATCAAAAATGCAAAAATTAGCCAGCCATGATGGTGGATGCCTGTAGTCCCAGCTACCAAGGAGGCTAAGGAGGGAGGACTGCTTGAGCCTGGAAGGTTGAGGTTCCAATGAGTTATGATCGTGCTACTGCACTCCAGCCTGGGTGATAGAGCAAGATCTTGTCTCAAAAAAAAAGAACAGTATCTATGGGTGGCAAAATTATTTATAAAAATTTACTTCATGTTTATACAGTGATTTCTTTTACAATCAGGAAAAAAGAACACATCTTGTGTTGAAAACTGAAGTCAAAGAAGGACCTCTAGGCACCACTTTGGGACAGGCGCTGCATTGGGCAATGTGAGAATGACCAATTATCCTCCTTGGGGTCTGGCTTTTACCCCAGGCGCTAGCATGCAGAAAGTATTCCCTTAAGCCAGAGGGATACATTTATTTCTCTTTTTTTTTTTTGTTAAAGTTCTGGGATACATGTGCAGAATGTACAGGTTTATTACATCGGAATACATGTGCCATGGGTTTGCTGCGCCCATCAACCCGTCATCTAGGTTTTAAGCCCCTCATGCATTAGGTATTTGTCCTAATGCTCTCCCTCCCTTTGCCCCCAACCCCTGACAGGCCCCAGTGTGTGATGTTCCCCTTCCTGTGTCCATGTGTTCTCATTGTTCAACTCCCACTTATGAGTGAGAACATGCGGTGTTTGGTTTTCTGTTTCTGTGTTAGTTTGCTGAGAATGATGGTTTCCAGCTTCATCCATGTCCCTGCAAAGGGTAAGAGTTCATTCTTTTTTATGGCTGCATATTATTCCATGGTGTATATGTGCCACATTTTCTTTATCCAGTCTATTATTGATGGGCATTTGGGTTGGTTCCCTAAAGCACTCTGTAATTTAGGCTTTCCACAAAATCCAATGGCCGCTCTTTACAATTAAGGCAAAAGCTTCTTTGAAAATAAAAAGTGCTTTGTTCTTCCCATTCAGAGAGCATGAAGCCCAGTGCTCTTCTATGTATGAGTGGAGCTGAGAAGACCAGCTGGTGACCAGTGGTCACTCCCAAGAGCAAACAGGGAGGGCCACAGGAAGGAAAGCAAATGTGAGGGCAGAGGCCATCCTCAGCCAGGCCCTCTCCCCTGCCCCAGCAGACTGAGGATGGAATTCATAGCTCCCTGATTCCCCCCAGCCAGCAGCCACGGCAGTATTTTTAACAAGGCATAAAACTTGCAATTCTATTAAAAACACATGTCTCTTGTTTCAAAGTACTGTTAGCAACAGCCACTGATAGTCCGTAAACACACCATCAACCAGGGAACACACTCATTCGACTGAGTCTCAAATGCTGAGTATTAAATGTTTTACAAACAAACACTGGGTCTTCTAGCTGGAAGAGATTTCGAGATAATCTTCGGGCTATCTCTCTGTCTTCTAGAGACTGTTCAACCTGCTTGAAAACACTAACCATTCCTATTTTCACCATTTCTCAAAGAGAAGAGAGAAGATCAGTAGGGCAGACTTTTTAACGGCAGGGTGGGGGGAAGGAACCACAGAGTGGGCAAAATGGAACCCGAGGCCTGGAAGGCCCGACTTCTGCCCTTAGATCCATCATCGTCAATGCATGTCCTTGGGAAGTCTATGGGCACCTTTAAAATAAAGGGAGAACTGGACTGGTTGAACTCTCAGGTCCAAGGCCTAAGGTGGGGAACTTGAGCCCTGCTATGTTAAACCCAGCTTTAAATCTCTTTCCCCACTTAACAGCTATAGTAGTTTAACTTGTCTAAGACTTAGTTTTGCCATGTGTACAGCAAAGGAAAACAATGATGCCTCCCTCATGGGATGCCTTAAAGATTATATGAGACAAAGAAAAAAAAATGCCTCTAACAAAGGGCTTGGCATATAAAGCTCCGTAACTCTCATCCCCTCTCTACTTCCAAGAATGCTGCCATGAAGCCCATGAGAAAGTAAATATGAAGAACAAATGAGCCAGGGTTGGGGGTGTTGGGGATGGAGAGACAGCCAGCAAATCACTGAGAACTGACTGTGTATCTACAAGTGGCAGTTGCTGCAGGAACACAGGCCATGTGGCTGCTTAGAAGCCAGTTCCATGCACACAGATTATCAGGCATTTAAATGTTTCCCCTCAAATCCTGATGTCTGAGGTGGAGGGGAAAGTAGGGAGGGAACCTCCAGATCAGATATTTTAGACTCCAGGAAAGGAAACAGAAAGCTCTATTTATCTGGGCTCCCCAGCTTGCTAATTAACTTACGGACTGGAAACTATTCTCATGTGTCGGAGTCTGCACATCTTCTTGTTATTAGAGAAACATCTGCTCATTATCCCCATGGTTTCCGAATGTGAGAGAGAACCAGAGTTGCGTTCCCAGATGCAAATGTGCGGCATCAAAGCTGCCTCGGGGACTGGTGGCCCCATGCAGAGTGTGGGGCTTCAGGAGATTAGAGGTAGCGGATTAGAACAGGCAGTGGGTTTTGTAAATAAAACAGGAAGAAGGCTTTCATGTCTGAGGATGCCGAAGGGATTGTGACTAAAAAGACACCTGTGTGTATAGCTAGAGGTCTCCCACTGAACAGGTCAGGAAAAAGGACTTCTCAGCCAGGCGCAGTGGCTCATGCCTGTAATCCCAGCACTTTGGGAGGCTGAGGTGGATAGATCAATTGAGTTCAGGAGTTCAAGACCATCCTGGGCAACATGGCACGTCTCTACAAAAAAATACAAAAAAATTAGCTGGGCATGGTGGCACACGCCTGTAATTCCGGCTACTTAGGGGGCTGAGGTGGGAGAATCACTTGAACCTGGAAGGTGGAGGGTGCAGTGAGCCAAGATTGTGCTACTGCACCCCAGCCTGGGGTGTAAGACTCTGTCTCAAAAAAAAAAAGAAAATTTTTTTTTCCAGGCCTGCCCCCTTTCCACATAAAATTCAGGTTTTAGCCATTGGACAAATATTCACGGAGGATCGATCCACTGTGTGCTCAGCACTGGGTCTGTACAACAGCTCAACCCCGGAGACTGGAGACTCAGATGTCAGATGGCAAGTGGCTCCAGCACTAGAAGCACACCTGTCCCCACTCGGGCGCAGGCAGGGGCAGCCTGTGCTTCAGCAGACGACTGTATCCTGTGGACAGAGGGACTGGGAAGAAGACAGCCCCCTGGGAGATGGGAGCCCAGGCTCAGAGATGCCTAGCTCCTGACATTGGCAAGAACTCCCTTCTTTTTCCCCCTCCCAATCTAAGGTCACCAAGTCTCCTGGTCTACCCAGGTCTGAAAGGTTTCCTGGGATGTGGGACCCTCCTATGCTAATTCCATGGCAGTCCTGACAAACTAGGATGAGCTGGTCACCTTAAAATGTCCCATCCCTTTTCCTCCTCAGCCAGGTAATGATTTCACTCTTCCCTCATTGGGAAACTGTTATCAAACAGCTTACCATTTCTTCATGCCTTCGTTTCTGTATCTGTAAAAGGGAAAGGCTATAAGACTTTCTTTCACAGGGACGTTGGGGATCTTAGCAGGCAGGGCCTTGCAGGGAATGTGGCAACCCTGGCCTGAACAAACTGCACACAAGGATGAGACGGGGCCACCTAAATAAAAGGACTGAGAGCAGGACATGGGTGAAGGAGAAAAGAAGCAGGGACATAGGAAGGGAAAAAAGGGAGAGGGGTTTTGAAAGCAAAGACCTCCAACTCCCCATCTACCACTGGAAACCATCTGTTTAACGCAAGCATCCCAAGCTCATCCTCCACCAACTGCTGGCCAGCCCTTTCCTCACCACACCTCCTCCTCAGCCTCCACCTGTCTCTCCTCCCTTCTGCCCCCTGAAAGGCCCCACCATACACTCCTGACCCCGAAATCAGGCATTATCTTGGCTTTTTTCCTCTTCTACTCCCTCTGGGCCTCACTTGCCTTCTCATCCTCCCAATCTCTCTCACATCTTGTGTCCCCCAGTCCATTCCCACAGCCTCTGCCTGGCTCTCATTTGAGCCAAATCACCTGTGCACTGCAGCAGACTCCTGTCTCCATCTGTCCCACTCCATGCCGGCCTCCACTCTGAAGCCAAAGTGTGGTCTGTCTAATGCACGGAGCTGATCCTTAAGATCCTTCAAGGGTTCCCCAAGCTTTCAGGATGGCATTCAGACTCTTTAGTTAAATCTCCCAACCTCCTCCTTTTCTTTTTAAGTAAAACAGAGGGCCAAGTGTGGTGGCTCATGCCTATAATCCCAGGAGTTTGAAACCAGACTGGCCAACATGGTGAAACCCCATCTCTACTAAAATACAAAAAAAAAAAAACAAAAAAAAAAAACCAGCCAGGTGTGCTAGTACGCCTGGAATCCCAGCTACTCCGGAGGCTGAGGCATGAGAATCGCTTGAACCTGGGAGGTGGAGATTGTAGTGAGCCAAGATCACGCCACTAACCTCCAGCCTGGGTGACAGAACGACACTCTGTCTCAAAAAAAAAAAAAAAAAAAAAAAATATATATATATATATATATATATATAAAAGTTAGAGATGGGGTTTTGCCATGTTGCCCAGGCTGATCTCGAACTGCTGGGCTCAAGTCCACCTGCTTCGGCCTCCCAAAGTGCTGGGATTAGAGGCATGAGCCACTGTGCTTGGCCTCAACTTCCTTTCTAATCTGGCACTTCTGAGCTCCCCAGACTACGTCTTTGCCCCTCACTCCTGACCTCGATTTTAGCCATAATGAACCACAGGTGCTTTCCTGGACAGTCCGTGCTGCTTCATGCCTCTGCCTTCAACATTCAGCTCAAAAATTCCTTCCTTCCTCTGGGAAGCCATTCCTTAGCCCACCCCTCGCCCACCACCTTCTTAAGATTGTTCTGATTTAGATGCTTCTCTTTTTTCCTGCCCCAGTACTCTCCACCATTGCACTCACCACAGTGAACAGGATGGGTTGGGTACATGTCTTTCTTCCCTACCAGAATATAAAATCAATGAAGACAGGGTCTTCACAAATACTCGACTTCCTATCCCTAATGGCAGCTCAGGGCTTGGAGCATATTACAAATACTGATTGAACGAATGAATGAAAACCAGCAGCCTTGTCCACACACAACAATACCAAACCCCAAAGCAGGTTCATGGTCAGGGTCAGATCTTCTCCACTGCTGAAGAATAGGAAATACTCCAGGCAAAGACACATCCTCTGCCTGCCATTCCAGCCCTGCCACAAACCACAGCAGGGAAGACGGATGGGGTCACAAACGAGGGGGCTTTGAAGGCAGATGACCTCAGACTGCCGCCCGAATCTGCAGGTACTTCCTTGTGTAACCTTGGGGCCACCTACTTAATTCCTGGCCCTTGGCGTCCTCATTTATAATAAAAGGAAAATAATAACACACATTACAATATTGTCATGAGGAGTAAATGAAATGATGTATATAAAACATTTAGCACTTTGCAGACACTCAGTGCTGGTTCCACCCAGCCTTCTTTCCAGTATTGCCAGAACAGAGGCAGAGCCTAATAAAATTTGTATTCACAGTGCACTCAGGCAGCTCCTGCTGGGTGAGATTCAGTCTAAGAAATAAGGAAGGGGCTGGGTACGGTGGTTCACGCCTGTAATCCCAGCACTTTGGGAGGCTGAGGCAGGCGGATCATGAGGTCAAGATATCAAGACCATCCTGGCCAACATGGTGAAAACCTGTCGCCACTAAAAAATACAAAAAAAAAAAAATTAGTTGGGCACAGTGGCACGCACCGGTAGTCCCAGCTGTTTGGGAGGCTGAGGCAGGAGAATTGCTTGAACCCAGGAGGACGGAGGTTGCAGTGAACCAAGATCGCGCCACTGCACTCCAGCCTGGCGACAGAGCGAGACTCCATCTCAAAAAAAAAAAATAAAATAAAATAAAAAAGTAATAATAATAAAGAAATAAGGAAGGAGGCAGAGGCTTGCTTTCTGCACTGCAGCCCGGAGGCACTCAGTCACTGCCAGGGCATCCCAACCAGACCCAAAGGTCTCATGGCTTCTTGGCTTGGAGGGAGGTTGTATTATTGCGCACGGTAATCTCAGAGGCCTCCTGGTACCCATGGAGCAGCTGGAGGGGCTTCGTGCCAATGTCCTCTGCCCCTGCCCTGCTGGTTCAGAGCCAGAGGAACAGATTGGGCAGTGGGCTCCTCCTCACTTTGGAGATCAGCATTTTCTGCAAAGAGACACAGAAGAAAGTCTAAAAGAGAACATGAGGACATGTCAACAGTAAGTGGTTATCTCCAGGGACAAGATTCCAGGTGATTTTTAAATCTTCTTTATGTTATTTCCGATTTTCTTTTTCTTTTTTATTTGGAGCCGGAGTCTCACTCTGTTGCCTAGCCTGGAGTGCAATGGTGCGATCTCAGCTCACTGCAACCTCTGCCTCCCGGGTTCAAGTTATTCTCCTGCCTCAGCCTTCTGAGTAGCTGGGATTACAGGTGCCCGCCACCATGCCTGACTAATTTTTGTACTTTTAGTAGAGATGGGGTTTCACCATGTTGGCCAGGCTGGTCTCAAACTCCTGACCTCAGGTGACCCACCTGTCTCGGCCTCCCAAAGTCCTGGGATTACAAGTGTGAGCCATCACGCCCAGCCATGTTCTTTCCTATTTTCTAAACTTTCTACGGTGAATGCTTGTATGGTCTGAAAACAGGTACAAGGCCCATGTTATACTTAATAAAGGACCAGTTTCTCTGGCCTTTCTCAGGCTGAGAGCAGGCTGGCACCCAGGTGAGTTATGCCCCTATGAGCACAATTAAATTGTAACATTCCATCCTGTTCTGAAATATCTAGCAGTGGAAACTCAGAACTCTGTGGCCTTGGATTAGAGGAGGCTGCAATGACCCTGGAACCTTCAGAAGAACAAGCAGAACCACTAAAGCCTTTGAGAGGTCAACTGAACGATGGCTGTCTCCCCGACATAGGATGGAGGCTCATTCAGGGTACGTACAGCTGTCCCTGTGGGTCAGTGCTTATAGGGAAGAAGAGCCTAGAATTGGAAATTGTAATGAGGAGAAAGTGGTTGAGGCTAAGAGACTGTCTCTTAGCCTCAACCCCTTTCTGTGTGGCCACTGTATGGCCGAAGGACAGGTTTCTAGGGAAATGTATCCTTTTTGAAAGACAGCAAGGGAGAGAACCATTGCAACTTGCCAAAGCCCCTCAAGTCTCTTGTGAAGGGTATTTTCAGCTCAATTAAGGAGAGGTGGCAAGGCACGAAGGCTCACACCTGTAATCCCAACACTTTGGGAGGCCAAGGCTTGTGGATCACTTGAGGCCTTGAGTTTGAGATCAGCCTGGCAATAGAGTGAGACCACTACCCCCATCTCTACAAAACCAACCAACCAACCAACCAACCATTAGCTGAGTGTGGTGGTGTGTGCCTGTAGTCCCAGCTGAAGAGGCTGACTCAGGAGAACTGCTTGAGCCAGGAATCTGAGGCTGCAGTAAGCTATGACTGTGCCACTTTACTACAGCCTGGGGGACAGAGTGAGACCCTGTCTCTCAAAACAAAAAAAGGTGTGGAAGAACTCCTCCCATAGTAAAACCCCCTTTCCTGCACCCAGACTTTGTTGTTTCATTCATTCGCTCACTCATTCCTTCATCAGTCACTGACTGAACCCCTCTAGGTACAGATGTTACATCCCATCCACGTGCTGTATGATTAACTGGGACCTTTCTCCCACTATTCCCATCACCACCAATACTCAAGAGGAAATCTTAAGGAGTAATAGTGGTGGGGCATTTGTTTTGCTCAGTGGGTGTACAAGCTGAGGGGGGCACTGGAATGCTGGAAGTCTTAAAGAGGCTATGGAAATAGAGAAGGGTAAAAAAATGATAAGACAGCCGGCAAGAGAGGAGAACTTTGGGGAAGAGAATCAAAAGATGCCTAAGGTAGAATTTTGAAGGCATTATGCATCTCTGTCTCCCTCACGATGTCTTCAGAAAAACAGACACCCTTCCCCAAAGGCTTCTGAAGTTGAACTGGGTAGGAACCATGGAAGTGCTACATTCTGTTCTCAAGATAGAAGGCAGGTGAGAGCAAAGGCTGACCAAGGAGGCCCAATCAGATCTTTATTACACCCAAATAAAAAGAAGCTGCCCTGCCTGGGGGTTCATGGTGCAGCAGCAGGACGCCCTGCAAATAAACCAGTCCCTAAGGTGGTGTCCACCAAGAAGGGAGCTGAAAGGGCCTTGGGCACAACATTTCAGGAGCATCAGAAAACTCAGTCTTCAGGACAACTCATATTTTAATGCAGCTTTTGACAAAATCCTAGTACAAAAATGCATGATGAACAAACTGTCAGTATTTTCAATAAAAACTGGATTTGAGAACAGGACTGGGATTACACTGAAGTAAGTGAAACTGAGTTGTACAAGTGTGAGGTCAGATTCTGTCTGGATTTCAAACGTAAATATTCAGTTCAGTGTAGATTTTCTGGCATTAATTTTTAATTTTTGAAATGTGGCATCAAAATATCATTGACTTAGAAGACTGAGATTTTGGGAGCCCCCGAAATCTAGATCTCCTCAGCAGCCCTGAGCCGGGGGCACCCAGGAACGAGCGGACCAAATGTTTCTTTAAAGGCAGCATGATGGGCTGCTCTGCCTATGGAGTAGCTGTTCTTTATTCCTTTACTTTCTTTATTTGGAGATGGAGTCTTGCTCTGTCACCCAGGCTGGAGTGCAGTAGCGCGATCTCAGCTCACTGCAACCTCTGCCTCCCAGGTTCAAGCAAGTCTCCTGCCTCAGCCTCCCAAGTAGCTGAGATTGTAGGTACACGCCACCATGCCTGGCTAATTTTTGTATTTTTAGAAGAGACAGGGTGTCACCATATTGGTCAGGCTGGTCTCGAAGTCCTAACCTCAGGTGATCCACCCGCCTTGGCCTCACAAAGTGCTGGGATTACAGGCGTGAGCCCAGCCTATTCCTTTACTTTCTTAATAAACTTGCTTTCACTTAAAAAAAAAAAAAAAGTATTTATTGTAAAGGCAATCTAGGCCAAGGCCCAGCCTGTATAGGGGCTGGAAGGACAGAGTGCGTTTGGGGAAGGAGGCAGTCACAGTGCATACCTGGAGTGCCCAGTCCCATTTCCTCGCCAAGGCCTCCTTCCTCACAGGTGCTGAGGCTTCAGCATCTCGTGAAGCATCTCCTATGCAATAGGTAGTGTGGATTCAAAAACACGAGAAAACGCAGAGATACAATCACTACCCACAAAGAGCTCATGTCAAGCCAAGACACCCTATGGCTGAAGACGGCCAACCCTGTGGTGGTTTCCAGCTTTGAACATTCTACAAGCATTGTTTTTTTGTTTTGTTTTTTTGTTTTTTATTGAGATGGAGTCTTGCTCTGTTGCCCAGGCTAGAGTGCAGTGATGCAATCTTAGCTTACTGCAACCTCCGCCTCCCAGGTTCAAATGATTCTCCCAACTCAGCCTCCCAAGTAACTAGGATTACAGGCCCTGGCCACCACGCCCGGCTAATTTTTGTGTTTTTAGTAGAGAGACAGGGTCTCACCATGCTGGCCAGGCTGGTCTTGGAACTCCTGGCCTCAAGTGATCCGCCCGCCATGGCCTCCCACAGTGCTGGGATTACAGGCGTAAGCCACCGTGCCCAGCCTACAAGCACTGTTCTGTTCTTGATGTTCTAAATGCTAACAGCATGACAGAAGCATTTTATTTAGGAGTGGCCTACATTCTATCCTTTTCTTTAAAAACAATATTCAATTCCGGGCAGTTATGACACAGTTAATGATGATCCATTTCAAAAAGGGATTTGACAGATGAAATCCCTTTTGCTCTTTCTCAGCCTGGCAAGCAGGAAGGAGTTAATTCTCTCATGTCTCATTTTCCAGGTGAGGAATCTGAAATTCAGCATTTAAGCAACTTCCTCAAAGTTTTCTGACCACAAGGGCAGAACTGGGACTAAAATCCAAGTCTCCCAGCTCCTGAATAGAGACTGACGGTCCCTTCATTGACTACATATGGGGAATATGCAGGCAAACTGGAGAGCAATTTCCCCCCAGTTCCATCTAAACTTTGCTAACGAAGCAACTCCTGCCTTCAAGCTGATCTTTGGAAGCCACGAGTGCACACTTTGGGCTTGACTCTGAGCTCCCTGCTGGGGATGACAGGAGACTGTACAGCCGCAAAGCTTAATCACTGAAGGAGACAGGAAAAAAAGTGCTTTTCGGCCAGGCATGGTGGCTCACGCCTATAATCCCAGCACTTTGGGAGGCCAAGGAGGGTGTATCATGAGGTCAGGAGTAAGAGACCAGCCTGACCAATATGGTGACACCCCATTTTTACTAAAAATACAGAAGTTATCCAGGTGTGGTGGTATGCACCTGTAGTCCCAGCTACTCGGGAGGCTGAGACAGAAGAATCGCTTAAACCCGGAAGGTGGAGGTTGCAGTGAGCCGAGATGGCACTACTGCACTCCAGCCTGGGCAACAGAGTGAGACTCCATCTCCAAAAACAACAAAAAAGCAATTTCCCACTGTCCTCCCGCGCCCACCCCCAGACTGTCTTCTTTTCCCTGTCTTCCCACACCCCCACCCAGACTCTTCACCACTCTGAGCTCCCAGCTTGCAGAGGCCCCAGAAACCTCACATCCAATCATGAGCAGTGCAGCAGGCCCCTGCCAGGCTGCCAGGCCGTACTTTCAGGGACTTCACTTTGCACGCCAAGGTCCTTGCCAGATCCAAACGCTGCCTTTTTCCAGCCTGAATAGAAAAGAAGCCGCTTAAACTAAGCCAAGCAGCAGCCATAACAACAGCAGCATTCACGGCTGAGCAGGAACGCTGGCCCTCATGGTGGTCTGGGAAAGATGCCGATTCCCTAGACCTGGACAGAGGCGGCGGCGGGTCCTCCCGGAGGCCTGGACAGCAGCCGGCAGCGAGTTGGATGCGATCACCGGATCATGAGCTGCATCACAGCTCCTCTCAGGTGCTGGCAACGGGCCCTGGCCGGTCCTGCATGTTTAAGAAGGCCTGTTGGAAATATCATCATGCTTGAGCCCTCACACATGGTCCATGTCCCTCAGCTGGTCTAGGAATGGCACAATGCCTCTGTGTCCTGGCTGCCGTGAGCTGGCCCAAGGGCCTGACAATCCTGGAGATGGAAGGTCGTGAGGATCTCAGAGCTAGGGAAGCAGGGGACTGTCCAGAAGGCAAGGGAAGGGTTGGAAACTGAGTTAGGCCAGAGCCTAGGCTCCCCTGTGGTGCCATTGCTGCCCACACCCCACATCCCCACCAGACTCGCCCGTACTTTTTACTGCTTTGTGTTGGTATTGGCACTGGTCATTATCAACATCATCATCATGGGTAGCATTCACTGAGTGTAGTGGGCTGGACAGTGGCCCCCCAAAAAGATATGTTCACATCCTAATTCCCAGAACCTGCCAATGTTACATTATTTGGAAAAAGTTTTTGCAAATGTGCTTCAGAATCTTGAAAGGAGGTGCTTATCCTGGATTATCCAGGCGGGCCCTAAATGCAATGAATGACATGGATTCTTAGGAGACAGGCAGAGGGAGGATACATGGAGATACAAAGAAGAGAAGACACAGAGAAGAGGAGGGGCAACGTGGTCGCAGAGGCAGACACTAGAGTGACCTGGCCACAGCTAAAGAACAGGTACAGCCACCAGAGCTGGAAGATGCAAAGACAGAGTCTCAGAGACAGCGTGTCTCTGCCAACGCTTTTATTTTGGACTTTGGGCCTCCAGAACCAGGAAACGGAGGTCTGTTGGTTGAAGTCGCCCAGTTTATGGAAATTTGTTATTGCAGCTCCAGGATGCAAACATCCAGGACACCATCCTGACCATCATCCTCATCATCCGCCATGGCCCTTCCTAAGCACATCCTGAGAATGTACAGCACGCTCCAGGCACCAGACACTCGGCAAGGCTGTCCAACAACTCCACAAGTTGTTTTCATTTAACAGAGGAGCAAACCGAAGTTTAGTGAGGAACTGGCCATGGTGGTTTGGACCCAGAAGAAATGCAACCCTCTATGGACTGCTGTCTCCAAGTAGAAGACCAAAAAGCACTTTGACAGTGTCTCCCTTATTTGCAGCCACCTTAGGGATTTGCACATAGGAAGGAGGTGATCTTGCTTTTGATCCCAAATGATCTTTTTACCAGACTTGGCTCTGAGGCTTGGCTCTTTCTAAAAGTCAGGGAATGAGGAACTGTGGGGACAGGACACGCCGTTTCAAATGACCCAAGTAGTGGTTTTGATGAGTTTGCCAGCACCTAAATAGCTCACATGGGCCTATGGGAATTTCTCTTTCTCCTTGCTAAGGAAGGACTTTGAAGCCAAGACCCCACCCAGAGACCCTTCAGCATTGACTATCACAGCAGAAAAATATCAGAGTACTTTCGCCTTCTTTTTGAACAGAAATTATGGGAAACTGGATTC
The DNA here is from genome assembly GCF_037993035.2 of Macaca fascicularis. Taxonomy (NCBI): domain Eukaryota; kingdom Metazoa; phylum Chordata; class Mammalia; order Primates; family Cercopithecidae; genus Macaca; species Macaca fascicularis. The sequence goes on along the minus strand of NC_088380.1, from coordinate 32,291,044 downwards.
GCAAGGAGAACATCATAACCTTCCAGAAGTTTCCCATGCCCAGAGAGCAGTGCACCAGAGAAGAGTCTTGAACCCTCTCTGGGAACAGAGAGGAGAATCTTGAAGGTCAGGGTTAGCTCCACCCAGGACTCTAAGGATACAAGCAGCCATGACAAGCCTCAATAGAATCCAGACCAAATGGCTGGAACTTTAGGGACTAAATCTAACACCCATATTCTTAGCTTATTAGACATATCACATACATATGAAGGGCTAGCTGACTTAACACATAGTTTTGCTCGTACAGCAGTACATCATGGACAGGCTGGGTGTGGTGGCTCATACCTGTAATCCCAGTACTTTGGAGGCCAAGGTGGGCAGATCACCTGAGGTCAGGAGTTTGAGACCAGCCTGGCCAACGTGGTGAAACCCCGTCTCTAAAAAAGAAAAGAAAAAAAAAATTATATATATATATACACACACACACACACCCACAAAATTAGCCAAGTGTGCTGGCAAGTGCCTGTAATCCCAGCTACTCAGGAGGCTGAGGCAGGATAATTGCCTGAACCCGGGAGGTGGAGGCTGCAGTGAGCCGAGATCACTCCACTGCACTCCAGCCTGAGTGACAAGAGTGAAACTCTATCTAAAAAAAAAAAAAAAAAAAAAAGAAAAGCCAAAAAACAAAAACCTTGTGGACAGATGTGGCTTCATCCGGAAATAGGGTCTGGACAAGTCCATCCCGAATCCCACAGATGCTAGGCCATTGAGCTCCCAGTTCTTGGCCAGCCTCCATATGCAGGGCAACATCCTTGATGCTGCTGCTTGGGAAATGCTAATTACCCCAGGGGAGCTGGGAAGGAAACAAAAACCAAAAGAGTCGTTTTGGCCTGTTGTGACCTGGCTGACCACCCCCTGCTGGGGAAACCCAGTGCTCTCAAGCAGAGCACATATCAAGTCAACTCTGCAGTATATTCATTCACTCTTCACTGAGGAGAAAAGGAAGGGAGGGGACGCAGGAGGTAATCAGCACCTCCAACGTGGTTCTCCTCAGCTTTCTGGAGTGAGAAGACAGCCTGGTGAGCAATCCCCTCAGCACCCCAGGGCCTGGGGGCGTGTGTGTGTGTGTCTGTGCACGCGCATGTGCGTGTATGTGTGTGTGTGTGTGTGTGTGTGTGCAGCCTGCACTATGTCCGTCACCTACCCTGAGTCATCTGGTAGGACAATGGGTTGGAGCCTCAGCACCTGACCCTATGGGTTTTGCCACAGACGGGAAAAGAATGATAAGGAGCAATAAGAAGCCTAAGGTGCTGGTTTGCTCTACGTGCTTACAGCTGGAGACTGTAAAGCCTGGGTCAACTAATTCACTGGGAGCCAATCTAAAAAGAAGTGGACCAGCCCTATTTATCTCTTTATGGCCTCCTCACAGGACTTGGTTAGTCTCACCAGGGCCTTTACTTTCACAGGTCCACAGTTTCTATCTGCAACTCCCAGATCCAAAAAGTTTTGACAACTGAGTTTTTTTTTTTTCTTTTGTAAGGCATCTGCCAGCAAAACTTTGCCTGATCTCAACTACCCTGCAGCCATTTATTGTCTTTATTTATCCTACTCTTATAATAGTTCCACATTTGGCTGCTGAGATATTAATTTATTTGCGAGGTGCTACTCCAGACCCCACTGGATATGTTACATAACACAGTATATGTATTGCTTGACCTTTCTAAAGATTCAAAAAAAGCTGAGTTCTAAAACAGCTCAGGCCCTGAGGATTTCCGATAAGAAATTGTGTTCCAAGGTTAAATGTTGCTATGGACTGAACTGTGTCCCCTGGAATTCATATGCTTGAGCCCTAACCCACCATGTGATTGCATTGGAGGCAGGGACAAGAAGAAGGTGATGAAGGTTAAATGAGGTCATGAGAATGGGACCCTGATCCAATAGAACTAATGCCCTCATAGGAAGAGGAAGAGACGCCAGTGTGCTCTCTCTGCCATGTGAGGACACAGTGAGAAGAGAAGGTGGCAAGCCGCGAAGGGGACCCTTACTAGAACCCGGCCGTGCTGGCACACTGATCTCAGATGTCCAGCCTCCAGAACTATGAGAAAGTACTTTTCTGTTAAGACACCCAGTCTATGGTATTTTGTTATGGCAGCCCAAGTTGACCAGTACAGATTTTGGTACCAAGAAGTGGGGTGCTGCTGTAACAGATACCAAAAGATATGGAAGCAGTTTTGGAACTGGGTAGTAATGGGCAGAGGCTGGAAGAGTTTGGAGGTGCATGCTAGAAAAAGCCTAGATTGACGTAAACTGAATATTGGTATCAATACGGACGTTAAAGATCATTCTGGTGAGGTCTCAGAAATGAGAACTATGTTACTGGAAAGCAGAGGAAAGGCCATGTTTCTTGTAACATGACAAAGTGCATCTGTAACTTTTTAGGTATGATGGATTTATTTTTAAAAAATAAATAATAAAGTGGCAAAGAACTTGGTGGAAATGTGTTTTGTTATGAAAGCCTGAGTGGACTCATACACACTCTTGTGTTTCTCTGCCAGACTTGGTCCATCAGCTCCTGGGAGGCTTTACCGATTAACCTGACTTTGGTATGAACACTCCCATACTCAAATTCTTTCTGGAAAGTTTGGACTTACTGATGAACTTTTTTACATCTATGAGTGTATCATTTTGCCTATTTTTATGTCTCACCCCAGATGAATAAAATTCCCTCTGGTGTCTATAACAGCCTCGTTGGGGTCCTCTTTAGGCTCACAGCACCAACTCCATAGCCCTGAACACATGGCAGATGAGCAGACATTCTGAGTGGTTAGGCGCTTGCCAAACATATTCCAGAACCCTCCAAAGAGGTATGAAAAGACTAGGAAAGTCTGGAAACAAAGACAATTCAATAAGGTAGCAGATTATTAAATTAACATATGAAAACAGTTAATTGTAATATATGCAAAAATAACAATTTGAAAAATGGAAATGGAAACGGAAAACCATATCCCTATTTTCAATAGAAACTAAAAAGTTTGTATAAGATTTGATACACAGATACATCAAAACTTTGATATATAGATATTCAGTAAGAAATATATATCTTGGCCAGGCATGGTGGCTCACACCTGTAATTTCAGCACTTTGGGAGGCCAAGGCGGCCGGATGACCAGAGGTCAGGAGTTCGAGACCAGCCTGGCCAACATGGCAAAACCTCGTCTCTACTAAAATTACAAAATAATTAGCCAGGTGTGGTGGTGGACACCTGTAATCCCAGCTACCTGGAAGGCTGTGGCAGGAGAATCACTTGAACCTGGGATGTAGAGGTTGCAGTGAGCCAAGATCACGCCATTGCACTCCAGCCTGGACAACAGAGTGAGACTCTGTCTCAGAAAGAAAAAAAAAAAAAAGAAAATTTTATATATATATATAAATATGTATATAGACAGTCAATTAGAAACATGCCTAACCTATTAGAAAATAACTTTAAAACTATCAATGAAGAAATATGAAATTTTTGTATAATAATGGTATTATGGCTATTTTTTTTCTTTCTTTTTTTTGAGATGGAGACTCGCTCTGTTGCCCAGGCTAGAGTGCAGTGGCACGATCTCAGCTCACTGCAACCTCTGCCTCCCAGGTTCAAGTGATTCTCCTGCCTCAGCCTCCCAAGTAGATGGAACTACAGGTGCGTCACCATGCCTGGCTGATTTTTGTATTTTTATTAAAGATGGGGTTTCACCATGTTGGCCAATCTGATCTCGAACTCCTGACCTGTGATCCGCCCGCCTTGGCCTCCCAAAGTGCTGGGATTACAGACGCGAGCCACTGCGCCCGGCCTTATGGCTATTTTTTTAAAGTCTTCATCTTTCATAAATACATAGTAAAAACAATGACAGATAAATGATGATGTCTTGGATTTGTTTGAAAATAATATGGGCTGGGTACAGTGACTCACACCTGTAATCCCACTGTGGAAGGCCAAGGCAGGTGGACTGCTTGATCCCAGGAGTTTGAGACCAGCCTTGGCAACATGGTGAAACCCCACCTCTACAAAAAATACAAAAATTAGCCAGGCATGGTGGTGCACATCTGATGTCCCAGCTACTCAGAAGACTAAGGTGGGAGGAATGCTTCAGCCCAGGAGGCAGAGGTTGCAGTGAGCTGAGATCACACCGTGGCACTCCAGCCTGGGCGACAGAGTAAGACCCTGTCTCAAAAAATAATAATAACAAAATAAAGAATACGAAGAGTAGTGGGTATGCATGTGGACGAGGCAGCATGGGCTGACGGTGGAGAGGCTGTGTGATGGATACAAGAAGGTTCATTTTACGGTTTTCACAACTTTTGTGTATGTTCTCAGTTTTCCATATTAAAAAGTTCTTTTAAAAAACCTGTTGAGGAACTGGAAGAAAATGTTAAAAGTCTAGCTTGCTTTTAAAGAAAAAGGTTCGATGATTTTTTTTCACTTCAAATTAATCTATAAACTCAATGTAAACCCAATTAAAATACCAACAAGGAGTATTTTTAGAAATCTCCTCTGGAAAAATAACCATAAGAGCCAGCAAAATTAGGAAAGAGAAGGGGGTGGAAGCAGGTAGGGCAGAGAAAGCCTGTTCTTACAAGCATTGAAACTAAGAAAGCTACAATAATAAAAGGAATTTAGTAATGGAGAACAAACAGAGAGGGCAATGGTGCAAAATGAAATTCCAGAAATAGGCTCCAGTGCCTGCTAGGTGCCAGGCACTATTCAACATGTTGAATAATTGGCACCAAGCCAAATAGACAAAAATTCTCCCTTAAATAAGTAAATAAATAAGAACATCTACATAGTGGTAAGTGTTTTAGAGAAAATAAAGCAAGACAATGAGATAAAGGGCAACGGGGGTGACATGAGTTGAGACCTAAGAAACTAGCATAACACAGATGATCTAGGACAAGGGAAAAGCATTCTAGGAGAGGGAGAGCCAAGACCCTAAGGTTGAAATGAGTCCACACATCATGAAACAAAAAGCAGGTTGTGGTTAACAGAGAAGAGGCCAGGAAGATGGGCAGGGGCTAGATTACATAAAGCTTGCAGTGACTAGTGAGGACTCTGAATTCTATTCTAATTGAGATGGAAAATGCTTTAAAGAGTTTTAGTTTGCAGAGCGACACATCTGTTTAGCATTTAAAAGAAAAAAACTGCTCTAGCTACTTACTATGTAGACAGAGGGTTTATACCAACAAAAATATTCTGGAAATGTACTTAACAGTTTGCAATGGTCTACCCAAGAGGTGATGATGGGATAAAAGAGGTAGAAGTGACAGGAATGGTGGCAAGTGGTCTGATTTGAAATATGACTTTAACACAGTGCCAGTGAACTGATGGGTTAGAAGTGGAGAAAAAGAAAGGAATTCAGGATGACTCCCATTGCTTTGGTCAAAGTAACTGGGTAGATGATGGCACCATCAATCAAGAAAGAGAAGATGAGCGGGGGCCATGGGGCAGTAAATCAAGGACTCTAGGCCAGACGCAGTGGCTCATGCCTGTAATCTCAGCACTTTGGGAGGCCGAGGCAGGTGGATCATGAGGTCAGGAGATTGAGACCATCCTGGCTAACACGGTGAAACCCCGTCTCTACTAAAAGTATAAAAAATTAGCCAGGCGTGGTGGCGGGTGCTTGTAGTTTCAGCTACTCAGCAGACTGAGGCAGGAGAATGGCGTGAACCCGGGAGGCGGAGCTTGCAGTGAGCTGAGATCGCGTCACTGTGCTCCAGCCTGGACAACAGAGTGAGACTCAGTCTCAAAAAAAAAAAAAAAAATCAAGGACTCTACTGTCATATCCATCCATCACTTGAGACACCTATCAGACACCCAAGAAGGAGTGTCAGTTGGCAGGTGGCTGCTGCAGGAGGATGGAGCTCACCTGGAAATTTGTAGGGGGGCATCAGCATAAAGATACAATGAGTGCAGCATTTCAGATCTACAGGGAAAATAGATCTGCAGGGATCGTTTGATAACTGGTGTTGAAGCAATTGACTTTGCTTTTGGGGAAAAAAACCCAAGTTCCAAAATAACTTCCAAATGGATCAAAAAAAAAAAAAATACTGGTGAGTGTACATTGTAGCAAATGGTTCTCCCGCACTCTTGGTGGCAGTGTAAATTTGTGCAACCTTTCTTAGGGACAATATGGCACTGGGTATCAAATTTAAAATACACGTTGACTTTGTTCTAGTAATTCTACTACTCGGATTAATTTATTCAACAGATATACATACAAGTATTGCCTGGGATGTAGGTACAAGGATGTCCACTGCAGAGTCATTGCAGTAAAAAATCAGAAACAAGCAAAGCCTGCCTCAATAGCAGACTGGTTAAATAAATTATCAAACGTCCATAAGACAGACTACTTTGCAGAGGATACAAAACATGCAGGAAACCTGTACGAGCTGATACCAAACTATCTCCCAGGCACATTACGTGAAAAATTAGCAAACAGAACTTCTCGTGCTTTATTATCCTTCTATGTAAATGTATGTGTGTCCATATACAAAGTCTTTTGATTTTCATCTTTTATCATTCCCAAAGTACTGTTTGAATTTTGTAACCATGTACATATTTTCCATTTAAAAAAACCAATAGGGATTATTTGAACGGTGAAATTATGGGTCACCTTTTTGTTTTCTTTATACTTCTTGGAATATATTTTTTTAAAGCACCCTAACAAATATTACCAGAAAATAAAACTTCAAAGAATATGATCCCACATCCTCCCCACTAAGACTGGATAAATCACTTTAAATCTACAGGACAATCTTATGACCGTCTTTTCTAATTTGTTTTCTTCTTTTTTTTTTTAACATTCTGATCTCACTGAGATTTTGTACCTTCAGGCTCTGTTGGAAGCAGCCTGTACCCAAAGCCAAGCTGTAAAAGTTGCAGGGGAGCCACAGAGCTGCCAAGGAGGGTGTTTAATGAGCAAAACTTAAGGGCCGAATGCAAATTGCTAGCAAACACCAGATGGCAGGGGTCAGGGGGAGATGGCCTCAAAGAGATAGTCAGACCACTGGTCAGGTCCAGAGAAAAATGACTCCCATCTGACTTGGGGGCGGTGAGAGCGTCACGTGGTTCACACAGCTGGTGTGCACTCCCCATGATGGGCAGAAGGGGTCTTTCTGCGTAAGCTTATGGCTGGAAAGTCAGGGGAAAGGGAGGGATGGAGGATACAAAAGGAACGAGGTAGCTTGTGGTGGAAATGGAGTGTCTTGGCTTATGTGAAAATTCACCTGCAGGGCTTTTGAGGGCTAGCTGTCCTGAAATCCCAAAATGTGTAAACCATGTACACACACACACACACAGCCTAAAGACTGAGAATGCGCTAGTTCTATTTAATCTTGGAGGAGAAAATTAACAGAATTAATTAAACCTTTATTAAGAACTTTAAACGGAGATTAGCGCTTATTTTCACATTTCTTTAAACTTTAAAATTATACTCTTTATTTAAATACAAAGTTAATAGTATTGGATAGTGCTGGCCTTATTTGTTGTAATGAAGCCTTGTTCTTAATTGGAAAGCAAGAATGTACCATTCCACCTCTCCCAATTAACCACCTTTATTGGAAGGCGGGCTTCCGGAAACACAAAGCTATCAACTGAGGCACCGACATTCTCCCGGGGGGCAGTTTGCTCTAACCACGGACTTGAAAGAAAGAAAACTGTTCGCATTGGCTTCGCACACCCAAACTTAAAACAGACCACAGACACGAGAGCGTCCAATTCAAACGCTGACCCCTGCCTAAGCCCCTCTGCGAAGCTTGTGTCGCAGCTCTCCCCCTCCCCGTGGGTCCTCCAGGAAACGCACAGCAGCTGCTTCAGACCATCATTGCTACCTCACTCTCGCCTCTAGTTTAACCAGTCCCAGTTCCTTTAAACTCGCCAGTTGGGTCCAATTTTCCAATCATATAATTATATCTATCTATGTGTCTTAGGGAGAAGAAAGAATGCGATGTTCCAAAAAAAATTATACCCCTCTTTTGGTTCTATACTATGCATTTTCTGCTTCTGGTAAGGAATCTAAGCTATGCCACTACAATATATTTAGTTGGAGTAAACTCCTCTCCAGCCTTCCTTCTTTTAAACATATTATTCCTTTTCTTAGGAGAAACTAGCTCAAGGGAGCTGGGGGTATTGAAATGGAGTCTCTATGGTCACCAAAAGCATCACATGCCCTGAGAGCAACAACAGTTGCTAAAATCAGCTTGTCAGTTATCTTCAAACTCTAATTTAACTTATCTTAAGGTAAACTTTTTATTATAACAACTTTTGAGAAGTTATATAGTTTCGAAAACTCTTCCACATAGCATTTTGTGATCCAATATGGTAGGAGACGTAGTGTTGACAGGAAGATAGACACAGACACGTACGCACATGTTATATATATTATACATATATAATGTGCATATGTATATGAGGAACCTATACATATGTATAGGCTCATGCCTGTAATCCCAGCACTTTGAGAGGCTGAGGTGGGTGGATCTCTTGAGGTCAGGAGTTCAAGACCAGCCAGACTAACATGGTGAAACCTCGTCTTTACGAAAAATACAAAAAATTAGCTGGGTATGGTGACACATGCCTGTAATCCCAGCTCCTCGGGAGGCTCAGGCAGGAGAATTGCTTGACCCTGGGAGGCGGGGGTTGCAGTGAGCTGAGATTGTGCCACTGGACCCCAGCCAGGGCAACAGCGTGAGACTCTATCTCAACAAAACAAAAGTAAAAACAAAAACAAATAAAACATGTTTTAAGTATTGATGAATCAACAGTCATAAGCCTTTAATGTTCATCACATGTTGAAAGAAAAAAACAGTAATTTTCCATCCAAGTCGCAGCCCCATATTCAGAAACATTTAGTGATATCTGGCAATGGTCTCCATTCATGGAACAAGTAAAATTATTTGCATATATGGTGGGAATTATTTTACAGGTGTTGACCTTGAGGACAAGAAAGTTGGGAGGGGGTAGGTGGGGGGATCTTGGGAAGGAATTCAGATCTGGCCAATCCCCAGAATGGGTGTCCACAGTCAGCAACTGTCCGAGGGGCCAAGGCCGGCTAGGGAAGCACAAGCTAGATCTGCGGCCGTCGCTGTGGGGCAGGCATCTCTCACAGCTGCAGGGGACAAGCTGCTGGGCTGGGCAGAGGCTCCGTGCACCCACAACAGGAGGTATCTACAAACCCAGCAGGGCCTGGCCCTTGGTCAGGGATTTCAAGGACAAGCCAGCATCATTTCCAGAGAGCAGTGGAATAATTAAGCTCGCACGTCCTGACGAGAAGGTTGGCAGGTCTGGCTGCAGAGCCACAACAAGCCTGTTCCTGGCTGCCCGAAATGTGTTCACCACCAGGGTCTGGCCACAGAAACGGGAGCCACATGCACATCGATTCCAGCCCCTCAGGGCAGCAGAGGAAGACTTAGCTTCCTGAGGCTGGCATAAATGAGGAGCCTTTTTTTTTTCAATTGGCTTCCCAAGTGCAAAGTTTCTCCTCAAATCTTAGGAGGCGGAATCCCACAGCCAGCTGTCCTCACCTCTCATTAGCAGTTGGTCTCAGATATTTTATTTGAGCCCAGAACCCTTCTAATTTCTTCTCTGATCAGATAGATGGATGGAAGTCTTTCTTTTGCAATGTCTACCAAGCAAAAGTTTGCCATTTCCCCACAGGCTCCATCCCTCCATCTGACAACAGCCTTTCTGTGAAGAGAAGCTTGGAGTCACCATCAGACTTGTCCCCTAGCACCCCAGGCAGATCCTTGTGACAGTCGGCTGGGGCCTTGTCCTCCCCAAGCCCACCATCCATTCAGTTTTCTGGTGACACCTACTCCGCCCATGAACGAATTAAAGAGCAAATGAATAAGGACTTGACAAGACTTCTCAATCATTTCATGAATGTGAGGCATTATAAATATAAAATAATTCCATATCAGATATCCAAGAAAAATGCTCTAGAAGATGCATTTAAACCCTTTGGAGCTAAACATTTTGAGGATTGTGGTGTTTGAAGATTTGATAAAATTCTACAAACTGTGTGCTTTTATGTAAGTTTAGGCATTCCACAGACACTTGAAAGGTGAGTTTAATAACTTTGGGTTTACATAGTCTCAATACTACAGGATCTAAGAAACTTAACCTCCAGGGGGAACCTTCAAAAATCTGGTATTGAGGCCAGGCATGGTGGCTCATGCCTGTAATCCCAGCACTTCTGGGAGGCCGAGGCTGAGAGATCACTTGAGGTCAGGAGTTTGGGACCAGCCTGGCCAGCATGGCAAAACCCTGTCTCTACTAAAAAAATACAAAAATTAGCTGGGCATGGTGGTACACGTCTGTAATCCCAGCTACTAGGGAGGCTGAGGCACGAGAATCACTTGAACTTGGGAGGTTTAGGTTGCAGTAAGCCAAGATGGCACCACTGCACTCCAGCCTGAGTGACAAGACCTTGTCTCAAAAATAAATAAAAACAAAACAAAAATAAAAAATGCAATTCAACACAACACAATACACCACAACACAGTACAACGAGAAGCATCTTTTCAGATCACAGTGCCCCATAAGATACCTGCGGGGAAACCCAGTGTCCTCCTCAGAGACCACGCCTTTCACCTAAAAGAACATCTGCCTCAACCCACTTCTTAAAATCCTCAGCTTTGGAGAGGGAACCTTTTGAAAACAGAAGCTACTGGAAATATTTTTATGCAGAAGCTGCTTTGCAAAAGCGAAAGAATATTTTGCTTTCCATAAGAAAGCTTGGAATCTGTGCCAATCCAGCATGGATCTTTCTGTCAAGGGCAGGGCAAAGAAGAGGCACCTGTCAAGTCATCTTACTAGGAAGGTAACACTCTGAGAAGTGTCTCCCACAAAATGGAAAGCCTTTCTCCTTGGTCAGTTCAGTGGAGGGGGGGTTCTGTAGTCAGAGGCCACTATCCTGCCCGCACCACCCTTCCCCATATAGTCTGGCAGGGCAAATGTTTTTGACATCACTAAGTGTGTAAAAGAAAAAAAAGTAGTTGAGTGGGGAGAGTTACCTAATGAGGTGGGACCCTAGCTATTTCTCCCTTTGACATAATTAAAAAGGAAAAAAGAAATATAGGCTGGGCATGGCGGCTCTTGTCTGTAATCCCAGCACTTTGGGAGGCCAAGGTGAGCAGATTGCTTGAGGCTAGGAGTTCCAGACCAGCCTGGCCAACATAGTGAAATCCTGTCTCTACAAAAAATATAAACGTTAGCCAGGTGTGGTGGCGAGCACCTGTAGTCCCAGACACTCGAGAGGCTGAGGTGGGAAGATGGCTTGGGCCTGGGAGGCAGAGGCTGCAGTGAGCCGAGATGGTGCCATTGTACTCCAACCTGGGTGACAGAGCAAAACTCTGTCTAATAAATAAATAAATAAATAAATAAATAAATAAATAAGAAATTCCACTGAAAACACCCAGGCTGTAGGGGGTGCTGTGATGAATCACCCTACAGAGACTGACGTCCCCAGGCTCCAGACGTCCCCCACCAGAGCTGACTGTCCCCAAGATCCAGATGTCCCCCACCAGAGTTGATGGTCCCCAGGCTCCAGACGTCCCCCACCAGAGCTGACTGTCCCCAGGCTCCAGACGTCCCCCACCAGAACTGACTGTCCCCAGGCTCCAGACGTCCGCCACCAGAGCTGACTGTCCCCAGGCTCAGCCTCCCAAAGTGCTGGGATTACAGGTGTGAGCCACCATGCCTGGCCCAGGTTTGATAAATTTGAACCTATGAAACCATCTTTACATATGGTTATATATAAAACCACCATTACCCATGAAACCATCTTTACAACTAAGATAATGGACATACCCACTAGCCCCAAAAGTTCCCTCCCTTTCCTTGGTCCTCCCCCTTCCTCCTCTGCTGCTGTTCTACCATCCCCATTCAAGCCCCTAAATGTTGGTGTGCTTTCTACCCCTAGATCAGCGTGCCTTTTCTAGAATTTTACTATATATAAATGCAATTTTGCTGTATGTACTCTTTTTTGGTCTTGCTACTTTCACTCAGCATAATGATTCTGAGATTCATCCACATTGTTTCATGTGTCAATAGCTCATTTCTTTTTATCACTAAACAGTATTCCATCATATGGATATACCTCCTTTTTAAACAAATAAAAAATTTTTTAGAGACAGGGTCTCACTCCTGAATGGTTTTGTCCCAGAAGCTCCCCTGAAACCCAATGAAAGGCTAGGGAGGGCAGGACACAATAATCCACTATCATTCCCCACTGCCTCGGCTTGACAATAATGCAACCCTTCTTGGCAACTGAAGCTTTCAAAGCTTTCAGCTCTTATCAGCTATGAACCACTTTTCATTTTGGTTGTTTCTCCCCAAGCAGGGCATTGCTCCTAGGTAGATTCATCCTTTTTTCATAGGGCTGACCCTATCGAGGGGACACAAAGGCCTAGAACAAGGGAGTGAGTTAAGTCACCCGGCAGGGGAAGGAATAGGATCCGCCATGTCTCTGGCCTTGGGGAAAGCAGTCCTCAAAGCCAAACTCCCCTTTTTAAAAATGTCCTCTGGGGAAGCCATATGCCTTAGATGAGTCACTTGAAATTGTTCTACAAGGCCGGGCGTGGTGGCTCACGCCTGTAATCCCAGCACTTTGGGAGGCCAAGGCGGATGGATCACCTGAGGTCAGGAGCTGGAGACCAGCCTGGCCAACATGGTAAAACCCTGTCTCTACTAAAAATACAAAAATTAGTCGGGCATGGTGGTGGATGCCTGTAATCCCAGTTACTTAGGAGGCTGAGGGAGGGAGAATTGCTTGAACCCAGGAGACAGAGGTTGCAGTGAGCCAAGATCACACCATGGGTGACAGAGCAATCAAAAAAAAAAAAAAAAAAAAAAAGAGTGCTGTCCTATGAATCCTGTGCATCCTGTCTTTTCAAGTAGGTTAAGACCTATGAGTGCTTGAAATACAGGGATCATACTGTACATTTTTTTGTTTATTTCACCCTCTGCACTGTGGATTTACACTGAATGATTAATGAGCTCTTGTTAAACGAATAAATGATTACATGAATAAATGAATGAATGAATGAATAAAAAAACCTTAAGGCTAATTCATGGCCAGTCCAATGTTTGTTCAAAGGATAAACTTAAGAGTATAAAATAGGCATTTTCCTTTCCTGTGATGAGTTGGGAACACATAGAGTCCTCGCCTAAGTTTTTATGGGTAAGGAATTCAAAGTTCTTCAAGGAGGCTGGGTGTGGTGGCTCACGCCGGTAATGCCAACACTTTGGGAGGCCAAAGAGGGCAGATTGCTTGAGCCCAGGAGTTTCAGACCAGCCGGGGCCACATGGCAAAACGGTGTCTCTGCCAAAAATAGAAAAATTAGCTGGGCATGGTGGCGTGTGCCCGTAGTCCCATCCCAGCTACTCGACAGGCTGAGGTTGGAGGATCACTTGAGCCCAGGAGGCAGAGGTTGCAGTGAGCCAAGATCACACCATTGCACTCCAGTCTGGGTGACAGAGGGGGAGACTGTCTAAAAATAAAAAATAATAATAATAATAAAGTCCTTCAAGGGATAAGAATGCTGATAAGGACTGATAGAATGTAAGACATTGATTGGGCCACATGATTCTGGAGTGCAAGGCCTTAGTGGAAAGGGCACCTATTCTGGAATAACTGCTTTTCTGGATTGTTTCTTTCTTGGAGTATTTTTTCTATTCCATGCAAAATGTTTAGTACAATGCCTAGATCAAACTCATTGCTGCTACTATTATTATTATTATTATTATTATTATTATTATTATTATCCCTTTGACAGGATTGGGAGCCAACACAGACAGGGCCTGAGCAGCCCTGAGCTGGGCAGCCGAGGCCATCTTACCAAAGGCCTTTCCAAAAACTTTGCTTCCTGTGGGTGGGCATGGCCAGCACAGCCTTTCCTTCCTATTGTAAGACCCAAAACTCAGGGCAGACTTGGAAAACAGGTGGGAGCGGGGAGAAGGAGCCCACGAGCCCACCAGATTTGGGGCTTCAGCCCACCTCTAGCATGGATGCAAAGAGCTGCACAATGAGAGCAAAAGCGCCTGGAAATAAATGGTCCCACTTGCCAGCCAATGCCCTCTGTGCACCCTGTTCTCATCTTTTAGGAGAATTGGCTGATAGGACACAGGATCTGAGGGTTTCTGGGTTCCCCAAACAAGTATTTTCTTCCTCTAAGCTCTGTTCTCACCCTTTCCATCCTCCCTCCTCAGATTCCGTCCACTCCTCAGCACCTGGTTCCCACATACAGGGTGGTTGACACAGAACAGGGATCTGGTGCCTTCTGGGGTTTCATGATCCCACAGTCCCACACTTGAGTCGTCCACCCCCCTGGGTCAGAGGACAATGTGCCTCTCCTTCTCTCTGCCCTCATTTGTAACACTGAGGCAACAACAGCCCCCACCTGGAAGGGTGGTCACACTGATTACATGAAATAATGGAAAATGGAGCTCACGGTACCATACCCGCCACAAAGAGCAGCCATTCATGTTTTATGACTCCCAAATGTTTCATTTGTCCCCAGACTTGTTTCCTCTCCAACTTACACATTGCCATAAAAGGTCTCATCACCACTCTCAGTCGCCCAGATTCAGAGGCATCCAGTCAGCCACAAAATTCTATCTTGTCCTCCCTCCCCAGCTCCCCCTCCTCCTACAGCCACCACCCGAGACCAGGCTGCTCTCATCCTGCGCCTTCACTGTTCTAATTGCCCAATTCAGTGGTTTCTAGACATCTGGCTTTCACAGGCCAATAAACATTTTACAAATTATTTTTGGAATGAAACTATTTCTAAGTGTTTTTGGTTTTGGCCAATAAAGATGCTAAATAAATATCACTGAGAAATACCATACTCTCATTAATGACAAGACATTCAAGTTCCTCCAAAGGAGAAAGGCCGTAAGTGTAGCATAAAGCTCTGTTCTTTAAAATGAGTAATTAGTTTACTCATTAGTCACTGTCTTGACTCAACTGTCCTCATTTCTCACTAGACTGAAACTTCAGTGCTGACTGGTACCTTCCTTTTCACAGACTGTATTTGAAGCCTATTGGTCTAAGTCATCTTTCTGACTGGCTTTGTCCTCTTGGGCTGCTGTCACAAAGTACCAGAGACTGGCTGGCTTATCAACAACCGAAATGTATTTCTCATGGTTCTAGAGGTTGGGAAGTCCAAGATCAAGGCTCAGGCAGATTCAGTTCTTATTGAGGGCTCTCTTCCTGGTTATGACCTCAGTGGTGGAGAGAGACAGGAACCAAGTTATCTGGTATATCTCTCTCTTTTTTTTCTTTTTTTTGAGATGGAGTCTCGCTCTGTTGCCCAGGCTGGAGTACAGTGGCATGATCTCAGCTCACTGAAAACTCTGCCTCCTGGGTTCATGTGATTCTACTGCCTCAGCCTCCCGAGTAGCTGGGATTACAGGTGTGCACCACCACGCCCAGCTAATTTTTGTATTTTTAGTAGAGATGGGGTTTCACATGTTGACCAGGCTGGTCTTGAACTGCTCACCTCAGATGATCCACCTGCCTCTGCCTCCCAGAGTGCTGGGATAATGGGTGTGAGCCACCGTGTCCAGCCTATTATCTCTTCTTATAAGGGGAGTAATCCCATTGTGAGGGCTCTATCTTCAAGTCCTAATTACTTCCCAGAGTCCCCAGCTAGTAATACCATCCCATTGATGACTGAGGTTCCAACATATAAATCTGGGGGACAAAAACAGTCTGTAGCACTAACTAATCCCCATCTGCTCTATCCCACACCAATCTTTCCCTAACTCGCCTCATGCACACACACCCTTCCTATGGGAAAACAAAGGAGTCACATCCTCTTGTTCTAGGTAGGACTTATCAAACATAGCATCCCAGGTCCAGCCAGATGACTTGTCCCAAAGTAACAGCTGGCATTTTGGAGCTCACAGTGCATTCCTCCATACAAACATGGAATGGGGAAGACTCCCTCACATCAGCTCATACATACTCACTCTGTATCGTGCAGAGTACAGAACTGTCCTGTGCAGGGCAGGCCTGTCCTCACGGTCCCACAGAACCCGTGGTCAGAGGGAAGAGCATTGCTCTGGAAAAGAGCCCACGTTCCCACCTGAGATGTCCCACGGGAGCCCTGCCACCGACCCTTAGAGGTCAGCTGCCCCTTCTCTTTTCCCCACACCTGAGTACCTTCCTTACAGGAGCTCTACAGGGCAGTAGCAACTTTTCTTTCCCTGTAGTATCTCAAACCTTCTCACTAAACCATGGAACAAAGGTCTCCTAAGAATTTTTGCTATTCCCAATAAGGAAACAATGGCTAAAAATAACAATGGGCAAAGTGACAGCATTTCTAGAAGTCTACAAAGTGTTTCATTATCAGAATAATTCCTGGGGTTCAGTGTTATGTAAAGGGAGCCCCCGCTCTGTCCAGCCCCATCTGCCTTAGGCCCTTCATGTTCCATAATTGCTTCTTCTTTGTCCCTGAGAACCACCTGCTCACCCTACCGCTCAGAGACAATTTCCTCTAAACCTCCTAGAATTTCAGGTTGGCAGACCTGTGCCTCTCACTGTCCATACGGAAGGTGCCCTTCCTCGCATTTTCCTCTTTAGAAATTCTGAGTAAAGAAAAAATACTGGACTCTAAAGTGCAAAGCGGGTTCTTTGGGTACTGAGAGGGCCCTAGTGAGATCCTTATGCACCCTGAAGGAACACTGATTTACTGTTACTTCCAAAGGAAGGCTAGCTCCTCCCTGGATGAGCAGGGCAGGAGGCCCCGGGCTGGTGGGCTTGGCAGGGAAAGAGAAGCAGCAGCCATGGATTCCGTTAGCCTGGGGGAATCAGAGGGAATTAGAGGGCCTGGCCGAATCCCACACTGGCAGGGACACCTTTGAGCCTTTGGGTCCAGCCAAAGCACGCCACTCACTGGAGTGTAGACTGCTGCTCCTCAGAGGGTGGCCCACCAACTGGCTGTAGCAGCTTTGGCCAGGAGGGCAACAGAAATGCAGACTCTCAGGCCCCTCCCCAGACCTACCGATTGGAATCTGCATTTTAACAAGACCCCCAGATGATTCCTACATACATTCAAGTTTGAGAAGCAGTATTCCACAACACCTAGGACAGTTGTTTTCGAGGTAGAGTGATTTTGCCTCCTAGGGGACGCCTGGCAATGTCTAGAGACATTTTTGGTCATCACTATTAGGAGGTGCTAGTGGCACCTAGTGGGTAGAGGCCAAGGATGCTGCTAAACCTCCTACTGTTCCCGGACAGCTCCCACAATTATCCATCCTCAGGCATCAGAAGTGCTAATGCTGAGAATCCCCTGATCTAGGTGAACACATCCAGGAGAGAAGTGAGGAGAGGTCCTAGAGCCCCACCCCTCCGGGTGAGGACTACAGACCAGCAGCTTCAGCTTCAGAGAGGAGCTCTTTAAATGCAAAGCTTCCGACCTGACCGCATAACTCCAGACTCAGAGCCTTTGCATGGGTGGACCCCAGGAATCGGTGTTGAATGAGCTCTCCATGTGATCTGCATGCAGGCTTTCTGATTTCTTGAATTTTGCATTGAGAAGCATTAGTGGAGGCTGCGGATGCCTGGCCTTGGATAGCCATCAGGAAACTCAGGCTCAGCCAGGCTGGCCACTTGCCCAAGATTTCACAGCAGGAGGAACCATGATCTGGATGTGAAGGAGGGCCGCACTAGTGGATGTCGGGGGCCGTGGGACTGGCACCAGGCTCTTTGAGATACAACTTCAAGGACAATGGCTTAGAGGTTGTGCCGCTGCTATGAGCACAGCACGCCAGCTCCTGGTCCTGATGCTGACCACAGGAGTGTCCTGACATGACACTGCACAGGAAAAGGAGCCTTCAAAGCTCTCAGACGACAAACGCCAGTGACCATGGACACAGAGTTACACACACTATGCCCTAGCAGTGAGAATAAGGAAGACGTTGGTGACGGAACTATTTTCAATCTGCTCTTACCCCTTCTATGTCACCTCCTCTGGAAAGCCCTCCTCAATGCCCCTGATGAAATCCTCATCTCTTTTCGGTCGTACTCCATTCCTTGCACTCATCTTCCCATTGTCTGACTGTACTGTGACTGACTTCTGTGAATCCTCCTGGCCCACAGGACTGAGAGTTCCTCGAGGGTAGGAATGGATTGTAGCAGACGTTGTGGTCCTAGCTCCCAGCCCACCCTTCCTGGATCACCTAGGGACAGTTCTGCCTTTCTCCTTGAGGGTGCTCTCAGGCCTGGGAGGTACCAAGGAATTGTGCCTCCAAAAGCAATGTGCACCCAATGAAGGCATAAGGGTGGGAGTTGATAGGTAACCCTGCGTCCAGGGGTCTTGGTGGGGCAATTCTGAGATGTGTTCCACATAGACTTTTAGCGATCCACAGAGGGCTGGAGCACTGGTTGTCACCGCAGTTGCCTCATTAGCACACCCTTTGTTAGCTCCCTCCCTTCTCTGTCACCTCCCTCTTCCTCATTTCTGTACCCAAGTAAACTTCCTACCCCAAATCCTTGTCTCAAGGTCTGCTTTAAAAGAAACGCAAACTGGCTGGGCGCTGTGGCTCATGTCTGTAATCCCAGCACTTTGGGAGGCTGAGGCAGGCAGATCACGAGGTCAGGAATTCGAGATCAGCCTGACCAACATGGTGAAACCCCATCTCTATTAAAAAATACAAAAAAAAAAAAAAATTAGCCGGGCATGATGGCGGGTGCCTGTAATCCCAGCTACTCAGGAGGCTGAGGCAGGAGAATCATTTGAACCCAGGAGGCGGAGGTTGCAGTGAGCCGAGATTGCGCCAGCCTGGGTGACAGGGCGAGACTCCATCTCAGAAAAAAAAAAAAAAAAGAAACACAAACTAAGACAAGCATTTTGCTCAATGCTGAACTCCCAGTGTTTAGCCACCTCCTAGGCACAGTAAATCTTCACCAAAAGTAAGTATTTATGGAAGTCAAACTAAAGTCCTGATATGACTGAAAAATCCAAAACCAGCGGCAACCAAAACACTGGCAAAAACTCCACTGATGGCCTGAGCAGTGTGAGCAGAAGAATGTATGTACATTTCTTGAGTTTAGGTCCAAACACCCTAAAAACAATGCCTCCTAATTACAGGAACAACTGAATTGCTAATCATCAGGGAGGAAAAGGGGCGAGCTCGGCAGTGAGGAGTGCCCGCTCTGTAATCCAGAAGAGCAAGGCTCACATTCCTCGCCCACTGACTCCTAAACTCCTTGCATTTCAGTTTTATCAACTGTAAAATGGGAACAATAATAGTGCCTGTTTACAGGGTCGTGGAGAGGATTTAATGAGATCCAGGATTCATTAAAAGGTTGAGTATAGTCCTGGCTCAGAGTAAACACTCAGTAAATGTTCTCAACATTGTTATTACTATTATTATTATTTAATGGCCTATTTTAGGCAGGCTTCATGTTTCCTCAGGTGATAGATGGTAGCAGAGTGCCAGCGACATAACAGACACTCAACAAACAGTTCTTGTATGCATGAGCAAAGTATCCAAGAGTAGAATGTAAAAAGCCTATAAAGCCTCTTCTTTTTTTTTTTTTTTTTTTTCCTGAGACGGAGTCTCGCTCTATTGCCCAGGCTGGAGTGCAGTGGCCCGATCTCAGCTCACAGCAAGCTCCGCCTCCTGGGTTTACGCCATTCTCCTGCCTCAGCCTCCTGAGTAGCTGGGACTACAGACGCCCGCCACCTCGTCCGGCTAATTTTTTGTATTTTTTTAGGAGAGACGGGGTTTCACCGTGTTAGCCAGGATGGTCTTGATCTCCTGACCTCGTGATCCACCCGTCTCGGCCTCCCAAAGTGCTGGGATTACAGGCTTGAGCCAAAAGCCTCTTCTTTCACAAATGCTCCTAACAAATGCTCCTAACCTGTTCATTAATCCCACCTCTGTTACTGTGAACTTTGGAAAGCCACTCAATCTATGTGAAGTCCTGCAAGTCCTATTGGTAAAACTTAGTATCAGATAATGTTAAGGCCCCTTGCAGGCTTCACTTTGAGATGACATAACTCCCAGGAAAGTGCGGCAAGAGCCAATCCACACCGGAGATGAGGCTAGGACAGGGGGCAGCCAGGAGGCAGAGTTTCTCCCTACTATTGACATTAGGGGCTGGATAATTATTATTATTATTATTTTTTTTTGAGACAGGGTGTCACTATGTCACCCAGGCTAGAATGTAGAGGCACAATCATAGCTCACTGCAGTTTCAAACTCCTAGGCTCCAGTGATCCTCCTGCCTCAGCTTCCCAAGCAGCTGGGACTACAGATGCACGCCACTACCACTGCCTAATTTTTTTATATTTTTTGTAGAGACACTCTTGCTATGCTGCCCAGGCTAGTCCTGGCCTCAAGTGATCCTCCCTCCTGGGCCTCCCAAAGAGTTGGGATTACAGGCATAAACCACCATGCACGGCCTGGATAATTATTTGTTAGAGAGGATGTCCAGTGCATCGTTAGATGTTAAGCACCCCCAGTGACACCAAAACTGTCTCCAGACACTGCCAGTGTCCCCTGGGGCAAAGTCACCCATCACAGAGAACCCCAGTGTAGAGGTTTGCTTTACCACTGACCCACAGATAGGCTCCGGCCCTGCGGTCCAGCCCCAGCCCCACTTGGGAGTGGAGGTCAATGCTGCTCCCTTGCCTTGGTTTGCCTATTTTAATTTTGATTAAAACAACAAAAACACCACCACCAAGAAACTCCTGGGATGCTGTTTCTACCTTTTTTCCCCTCTTATTCTTCATTATTTACTGCGCTTCATTAAAAAGCAAGCCCTTTGGAAACAACCAAGCATTCACTGCAGATTTTGAATTATTTTGTTTTCCCTAGTCTATCATTAGCCATATTTGCCCGCAAATAAGATTAATGTTTTTAAAGCTCATCTACTCGCAACCCCAAAACAGAATCCCCTCCTGGGTTATTACTATCCGTTTATGATGTTAGGAACAGCAGGAGACCTCATTCCAAAACCCAAATGATCTTGACATGCAAATATGTCATGAAAAACACAAGGCAGAATATTTCAAAGGATTTATTAGCAACAGAGCTGCTGTTAACCAGCCAGATCCGAGGATTTATTCAGGCAATGGTCAACGTTGCTCTATGGGACAATGAGACCTGAAGTTCTCTGAAAGTCAGAACACTCTCACGAGCCAGACACTTGCTCAGTGGTGGGCAGCCCCATGGTTCTAAGGAACAGAAGGAGTGGTTTGGTCTTCCACCAACTTCCAATGGCTTTCTCTGAACAGGGGCCACAAGGCTGTTTGTGTTCATCACTTCCTTCCTTTTCACCGAAAAGCAAATTCCTGTAAGATTGGAAAGCAGACCTCCATCTCGGCACACATTGACCAGCACAATGAAAAAAGGCAGTTTGGGTCAAGCGTGGTGGCTCACACCTGTAATCCCAGTACTTCGGGAGGCCAAAGTGGGCAGATCATGAAGTCAGGAGTTCAAGACCAGCCTGGCCAATATGGTGAAACTCGTCTCTACTAAAAATACAAAAATTAGCTGGGCGTGGTGGCACATGCCTGTAGTCCCAGCTACTTGGGAGGCTGAGGCAGGAGAATTGCTTGAACCCAGGAGACGGAGGTTGCAGTGAGCCGAAATCATACCCCTGCACTCCAGCCTGGGTGACACAACAAGATTCCATCTCAAAAAAAAAAAAAAAAAAGAAAAGAAAAAAGGCAGTTTGTTCTCTGCAGACTTCCCCTCTACCTTCCTGAGCAGGGCCCAGCAACATTGCCCCACTGCCTCCTGCCTTCTGGTGAGCAGGGGTCAGGCAGCCCATGACTATACTTTCAGGAGTGAGCCATTGAGGGGCAGGATAGCTGCAGTGAAGGGGAGTCAGGTAAAGGCATGTCCCCATTCCATCACCGTGGGCACTGCTGCTTTCCCCACCCAGGGCCCTTGCACTGGCTATTCCTTCTTGGTGCTCCTGCCCTGGAATCTGTGCCTGCCTGATTCATTCTTACCGCTCAGGCCTCTCCTCACTGTCACTTTCTCAGACAGCGTTCCCAGCCCCCACTATCCAGCAAGGTCCCTTCCATCCCTCTGTAGTCACTTAACCTGCCTCATTTTCTTCCAGAAGCACCTAGTTCCACCTGAAATTTTATTGCGTATTCTCTGGTTTCTGTTTCATGTCTGTCCTCCCACCTCCTAGAATGTGGGTGCTAAGTGAGCTAGGAGTTTTGAGTGTCTTGATCACCCCTGTGTCCCTAGTGCCTAGAAGGGTACCAGGCACACAGCAGGTACTCTATCAATATTTGGTGAATGAGCGAATGTTTGGGCTTGGGCTAAGAAGTCACAAGAAACACAGAGGACCACCCTCCTGAATGACTGCTAATCAAGAACTGCTCTATCTGATCTTAAAGTTGGGCCCCATATCTTGGATATTTTGCCTTCAGTTTCTGCATCTATCATTAAGCTCACAGTGAAATGACTCTCTTATGGTATATGGGCCCAGCCTGTGGCTTCAGAAAACCATACCTTCAGACTGGAGTGTAGAATAAGAGAGACCGACTGTATTCTGTCCTAATGGGGTTAGCTCAGTCCCCTTCCTAAACTATGCTGCCAAGTTGGTTTCTGAGCACCCAGCTCATGGGTCTATTTTTACGGAACTCTACTGGTAACCTAAACAGTAAAAGCAGCCTTGTAAATGCGGGATCAGCAGGCCCCTTGCATGTATGAACTTGTCAAAATAATCGCAAAAGGCACTTTTCCTTGAGATCATCAGAAATAATTAGTAAGAAAATATTTTTTAAAAAATAAGGAGAAAAGCTTGGCTGCAGGAAAAATATGCTCATTTCTCATATTTAAAAATTAAAACCCCATGCTCCTTTACAAGATCCTGGGCGTGTTGGAACTGTAAGATACATTCCATGATTTTTCTGACCCTAGAGGAATCTACTTTCCCTCTACCTTCTGCTCCAAGACTGAGGCTGGCTGGATAACTATCTCCTTCTCTTCCCTGGTCAAAGAGGACACTTTCCCTAGGAAGGACCCTGCCTTGATCTCAGTGTCCCACTCCTCAACTGGCATTTGAAAATTTGTATCATTTATTCCCTAGAAATAAACCCTCAGAAACCGCTCACGAAACCCACTTGTAGAAGTGTAGGTTCCTGAACTGACATGACCTGGGAGCCCACGCTGCCTCTCCACCTCCAAAGGGTAGGAGCTCTTCCCTCTAAGCTGTTGGAAAACTGAATGTCAGAATGAATGAGGTCCTGTCCTCACTTCCCTATCACCTTATGGCTCCCCTGCCTCTCTTTTCTCTAGAGGCTGAAGTTTATGTGTGTAAAACTTCCATTTGATTAGAAGACATGCCTTTTCGTGGGCTCTTGGATTAGTCTTTTTTTCACACTGATATAAAGAACTACTGGAGACTGGGCAATTTATAAAGACAACAGCTTTAATTAATTCATAGCTCCACATGGCTGGGGAGGCCTCAGGAAACTTACAATCATGGTGGAAGGTGAAGAGGAAGCAGGAATCTTCTTCACAAGGCAGCAGGAAAGGGAGGTGGGGGGGGAAACTTCCAAACACTTTTAAACCATCAGATCTCATGAGAACTACCTCATTATCACAAGAACAGCATGGGGGAAACCACCCCCATGATCCAATCACCTCCCCCCAGGTCTCTCCCTCGACACATACAGATTATGATTTGAGATGAGGTTTAGGTGGGGACACAGAGCCAAACCATATCAGCTTTCAAACCCCAATAACTAAAAATCGCCTTTTGCCTCCGTAATAGGCCAGAACACAAGCTGAATTTGTGAGTCCAGGAACAGCTTCTTAGGGGAATGTGTTCCACACTTGTCCCTGATGGAATACTGCACTAGCTACAGAAAGGGCCAAGGTGAAGTGGGAGAAAAATTCCAGGGACAGGAAAGAGCAGGTGCAATGGTATGAGAGACACTCACAGGGGACGAGGCAGGCTGGAGAGGTGAAATCAAGCTCAGGAGGAGAAGAGGGGAAATAAGGAACAATGTGTGATGACTCCCCCCACCAAATCCAGGTTAGGTGCCTCTCTTACCTGCCCAGGTGGCATCCCAGGTGCACCCCCTGCAGTAAAGTACTTATCAGACAGTAGCAAAAATAGCAGGCAAACACCACAATTCCATATATTCCCCCTTCACAGTGTAGACTCCTTGTGGGCTACCTTTTCCAGCTCCCTTTGCATCTGAGCAGGGCTATTTGGTTAGTTCTTGCTAATGAGATGTGACAGGACATGAGGTGTTTCACTTCCAACCCAAGGCATTTCAGAAGTAGATGCACCTTCTCCCCACTATCTCCTCCCTTCCACCAGTTGGGGGCAGAGTACTTGAAGCCCTAGGACATTGGTGTGGACACAAGATGGAGAGAATCTGAGTCCTTGAATCACCATGTGGAGGAGAGCCACCTGCTGACCAAGGATGACTGAGATCATGAGAAATCTGGGCTATTTTTCTTGAGGACTTTTTCTTTCTTCTTCCAATTTTCTTTTGTGGTTTTTGGCTCTGTATGACACCCACGCTGGGGAACAGAACCTTGAAACGGTTGTTCCTAGGATGGTCTCTGCTGTCTTATGAATCACAAGACAGCCGGGGCAGGTTTGGCTGTGAACTGTTTGTGGCTTTGGTATAGAAATTTAGTGTGTGGATGTGCATGTTTCTTTTTCTGTGTGTGTGTGTGTGTGTGTGTGTGTGTGTATACGCATGCATGCACATGTGTCTGTGTATGAGTGTGATGGCCCTGGCCGTATGTAAGATTTCTGCTTCCTGGGATTTGAGCCCTGCACTAGGCTGTTTGTGAGAGCGAAATGACTTTTTTGTTATGTTAAGCCATTAAAACTTGGAGGTTTGAGCTGGGTGCAGTGGTGCATGTTGGTAATCCTGACTAACTCAGGAGGCTGAGGTGGGAGGATTGCTTCAGACCAGGAGTTCAAGACCAGCCTATGCAACACAGCAAGACCCCCATCTCAAAAAAAAAAAAAAAAAAAAAAAAAAAAAAATTGGAGGTTTATTTGTCACGGCAACAGCAACTATCATTACCCTAATACACAGGCTAGGTAACATTTACTTATTTAATTGTAGATAATGTTCTCTAGACAGTAAAAGACCCCTCTATATCATCACCGCCTAGTAAAAGCTGGATATTAAGTGAACATTTGTTGAATAAAAATAGTCCATTGGTTAGAAAAAGGGCTCAAATCCTAGCAAGCAGTAATCTTCTTACTTTGCCATATGCCATCACACACACAGATACATGTGCAAGCACACACATGTGCATGCATACAAACACACACACCCTAAACTTCCACACCAAAGCCACAAACAGTTCAGGGCCAAGCCTGCCCCAGCTGTCTTGTGATTCATACGACAGCAGTGACCAACCTAGGAACAACCCTTTCAAGGTTCTGTTCCCCAGCATGGGTATCATACAGAGCCAAATACCGCAAAAGAAAATTGGAAGAGGAAAGAAAAAGTCATCAAGAAAAATAGCCCAGATTTCTCATGATCTCACCCGTGAGTCAGATTTGCATTTGGGATAACAACTAACCGAGTAGACCAGAACAGTCTGTCTGCAAGAGGTAGGCCTGCCAGTTTCAACAGCACAGAGAAGGCACTCTTCCTAAACTGGCTTAAAAGGACAAATCTAGTACACTTGCTTATTTTTTTCCTAAAAAAATTCCCAAGGTAAAAGAGCCTCCTGTTTAAAAATAGCT
Source organism: Macaca fascicularis (assembly GCF_037993035.2). Classification (NCBI taxonomy): domain Eukaryota; kingdom Metazoa; phylum Chordata; class Mammalia; order Primates; family Cercopithecidae; genus Macaca; species Macaca fascicularis. The sequence continues at coordinate 32,265,320 of NC_088380.1, read as the reverse complement.
CTATAATTATCTTTTAAACACTGAATGCCAAGTACCTGTATCTTGCCATCTGGGGCAGTGGGGAAAAGTTCTACCAAATGGTTTTTGCTGTGTGACCCTTAGCCACCTCAGCTCTCTGGGTTGAGATTTGTTCATTTATAACATACGAGATTAGAATAGACAATCTCTAAAGTTGGAGGAAGAAATCATCATCAGTGGAAGGGAAACTGAATTTTTCATGCCTTGCAAGTCTTTTACTATTAATGGAACTTATTCCTAACAGAAACAGGATATTTTTTATGGGTAGCTTAATTTAGATCAATTTGTTCATCTAGGACAGAAAGTGGGGTCCAAGGCATTGTAGATGTGAATGGATCTTTAGTAGTGAGAGGCAGGAAAGGGATGACTGTTTTCACGTGAGAGGTGGTGCCATGGTCTAAATGTCTGTGTCCCACCCGGCAACCCCAAATTCGTATGTTGAAATCCTAACCTCCACAGTGATGGCATTAGAAGGAGGGGCCTTTTGGGAGGTGGTCACGGCATGAAGGCAAAGCCCACATGATTGCAATGAGTGCCCTTATAAAAGAGATCCCAGAGGCCAGGAGCAGTGGCTCATGCCTGTAATCCCAGCACTTTGGGAAGTCAAGGCAGGCAGAGTACCTGAGATTAGGATTTCGAGACCAGCCTGGCCAACATGGTGAAACCCCGTCTCCACTAAAAATACAAAAATTAGCCGGACGTTGTGGTGCATGCCCGTAGTCCCAGCTACTCTGGAGGTTGAGGTGGGATCAGGCCACTGCACTCCAGCCTGGGTGACAGAGCAAGACTCCATCTCAAAAAAAAGAAAGGAGATCCAAGAGAGCTGCCTTGTCCCTTGCCCCATGTGAGGATGCAGCTAGAAGGCGCCATCTACGCACCAGAGAGCAAACCCATCCCAGACACCAAATCTGCTGATGCCTTGATCTTGGACTTCCCAGCCTCTGGAGCTGCAAGAAATAAATTTTATTTTGTATTTTATTTATAAGCCACCAGGTTTATGGAATTTGTTATAGTGGCCCAAAAGGACTAAGATAGGCAACATGTGGATTATGGAGCTCCAGCTGTGTGTCAGGACATTTTCTTCTTTTACAGATAAAAGAGACTTTAGGAATTATTTATTTGAGATGGAGTTTCACTCTTGTCGCCCAGGCTGGAGTACAATGGCGGGATCTCAGCCCACTGCAACCTCTGCCTCCCGGGTTCAAGCTATTCTCCTGCCTCAGACTCCCAAGTAGCTGGGATTATAGTCATGCACCACCATGCCCGGCTAATTTTTGTATTTTTAGTAGAGACGGGGTTTCACCATGTTGGCCAGGCTGGTCACAAACTCCTAACCTCAGGTGATCCACCCACCTCAGACTCCTGAAGTGCTGGGATTATAGGAATGAGCCACCACGCCTGGCCGACTTTAGGAATTATTAACTGCAACTGCTTCCTTCTAAGGATGAGGAAACTAGGACCTCAAGAGGCCAGCTACCTCACCCAGGATGACGTGTCTGGACTACAGCTGAGAGTGTTGGTGTCTGGGCCACCCAGGAGTCTTTTCACTCCCCCATCATCTTCCCCCACCTGCACCTTGTACAGTCACAACATTTACCTTTTTGCCCCTGAATATCTCTGATTTAAAAAAAAGAAAAAAAAAACTGATGGAGGAACTAGTTACTTCTATCTATCTTTAGCCTTGGGGATTATTGCTGGATTTTAATTACTTAAGCTGTACCTAATCCTCAAACCCAAAGGCTAAGAAAGCTCTCTGAATATTCACATAACAAAGTTAGGGTCAGGTGAAAGACGGAAAAGTGATCACATACTTTAGAGCGTGTAAGAGGAGAAGAGAGGATAAGTTCTCCTTAGTGTTCCAAGAGTGGCAGCTAATGGGTGCTATAAAAATAACCACTCACAGGTTATCTGAAAGTTGAGTCCCTACAGCTTGGGTTTCAGATTCTTGGCTTGGCTGTCCCCTTGGACTCCTTTCTCCCACCTGGTGATTGTCCTAAGCTGATTCCTCCCCATTTTGATGCTTATCTGCTGTTTTAATCAGTCCTCTGCTTCCTACCAGGACAATGTGTTGGAGGCAAAAGTTAAAATAAGGTAAATATTTGCTTATATATTCTTCCTATACCTCAAGCCAATTCCCCTGCAATATATGACATCTTTCCTTTTGAGTTTGTAAAAGAAAACCCAGGTTGACCTCCTCAGCATGGGCCACACAACAGGCTGCTATTTTAGCAGCAGCCCAGAACCTCCAAAGCCAGGACCTGCATTTAATTAAAAGCCACACTAAGCAAATGGAAGAGCTAACCCTTTCTCATTTGTTTCTTTCCAAGCCTCTGCAAACTGGAGGTGGTGGCTTATGAAGAAAACTGCACTTGGATGCAAGAATTACTTCTTATAGACCGGGCACAGTGGTTCATGCCTGTTGTCCCAGCACTTTGGGAGGTCAAGGTGGGAGGACTGTTTGAAGCCAGGAGTTCAAGACTAGGCTGGGCAATATAGCAAGACCCCATCCCTACAAAACAAAACAAAAAAATTCACTGGCCATAGTGACACATGCTTGTAGTCTAAGCTACTCAGGAGGCTGAGGTGGGAGGACTGCTGGAGCTCAAGAGTTTAAAGCTGTAGTGAACTATGGTCATACCACTGCACTCCAGCCTGGGCAGCAGAGACTCTCATATGGTTTAGCTTTGTCCCCACCCAAATCTCATCTTGAATTGTAGTTCCCATAATCCCCGTATGTCATGGGAGGACTCGGTGGGAGGTAATTTAATCATGGTGGCAGTTACCCCCATGCTGCTGTTCTCATGATAGTGAGTGAGTTCTCTCAAGATCTGACAGTTTTATAAGGGGCTTTCCCCTCTTTGCTCAGCACTTCTCTCTCCTGTCACCTTGTGAAGAAGGACATGTTTGCTTCCCCTTCTGCCTTGATTGTAAGTTTCCTGAGGCCTTCCCAGCCATGTGGAACTGAGAGTCAATTAAACCTCTTTCCTTTATAAATTACCCAATTTATATTTCTTCAGGTATTTCTTCATAGCAGTGTGAGAATGGGCTAATACAGATCCCATCTCTAAAAAAACATTTTATAAAAAAATTTTAAAAAGAATTACTGGTTATAACAATAAAGTATCCATAGAAATGGAGGGGAAGAATAACATGCCAATAGATACGGGGACATATTTAAGGAGAACTTGGGTTCCAAATTTACTTAATCTATAAATCAAAGAATTGCTCCTTTCTATTATCCCTAAAGGTTTAATTGTGCCAACGAGGATATACAGATGATTGCAATCTATTGAATTGAAATGTGTCTCTAACGCCAAGTGGAAAGCAGTGGCTTACCAAAAACAGCGGACTGTGGGGATACCAGGTCTCCTTTAAAAGTCTGACTACCCAGCTGGGTCACCTTAGGAAAATTACTTGATCTTCTGAGCTTTTGGTTCTTCTCTATTCAATGGGGCTAATAATCTATTAGGGAGCTTAAACGAAATGATGTAGACAAAGTATATAGGATGGGCTCATTAGCCGCTGAATTAAACCTGAAAGTTGGTATCAGCATTCGAAGTCACCCAGCTCAATCTTCTAACATCAGTCCTCCAACCTCTGCTTGAAGCCCGCAGGAAAAGGAAACTTACAACCTCCCAAGGCGCTCCATGCCACTTGGAGACAGGGACAACCGATAGAAAAATTTGCCCAGCATGGGGCTGTATATCTTTCCCTTAACTTCAATGCTTTGGCCCTTATTCTGGCTTCCAGACCAGAAATGAGAATAAGTCTTAGCAGTCCTGTACAAGAAAAGCCATTGAAATAGTTTATCCAATGGATAGTAGTTGCAAACTCCCATGTACAAATATATAGAGCCATAGAGAGGTGAGGGATGAGTCTGAGTGTCTTATTTCGGGGGCTAGTTGAGTGGGGGTGCCACTGACCAAGCAGGGGAACAAAGGAAGAGGTTTACATGCGGAAAGTGGTGAGCTTGGCTTAGGACATGTTACTCTGGAGTAGCTGAGGGTCAACCAGATGGAGATGGCAGGTAGACACTGGATGTTTGAATCAGTGCTCAGGAGAAGGGTTGGGTCTAAAGGTACAGATCTGGGAGTGATCAGTACATAGGTGGTGACTGAAGTCGAAGATGTGGCTCAAATTGCCAGAGGGTGAGATGAGAACCTTTGTTTAAGAGGCAAAGTATGAAACCAATCAAAAAAGTAGAGGGGGAATAAAGGTTGTTGCAAAAGTAAATTAAAAGTCTCCATGGAGAGGAGCTCAGAGAGATTAAGACTAAGTATTATTTAAAGAGGTAGGAGAAAAGCAGTGTCTGAGAAGTAGTGTCAGAGAAGCCAGGAGAATAGGGTTTTATAGGAGAGCAGTGCCAACCGAAGTCAGTATGGAAAAGATTCACTGGGAGGCAGGGGAAGAGGACCACTGGTGAACATGGCAAGGGCATTTCAAGGAAGAACTGGGAGCAAAATCAAACAGCACCATCCATTGTGGAATTAATGAGAGGTTTAAGAAGTGAAAACAGGCTGGGCATGGTGGCTCATGCCTGTAATCCCAGCACTTTGGGAGGATGAGGCGGGCAGATAACAAGGTCAGGAGTTCAAGACCAGCCTGGCCAATGTGGTGTAACCCCGTCTCTGCTAAAGATACAAAAAATTAGCTGGGCATGGTGATGCATGCCTGTAATCCCAGCTACTTGGGAGGCTGGGGCGGGAGAATCACTTGAACCCGGGAGGCAGAAGTTGCAGTGAGCCAAGATTACGCCATTGCACTCCAGCCTGGGGGACTCTGTCTCAAAAAAAAAAAAAAGTGAAAACATCCCATATAGACCAAATTTTCAAATCATAGGGTTGCTAAGGATATAAAGACAAAGAGGTGTTAGTTAAAGAAGGGGGAGGTTTAAACATGGCGGAGAGGAAACAGACACAGAGAGGTTAACGGCAGAAAAGAAAGTATACTGATCAAATACGATCATTACAGGAGAGAGAGGAGACCCGCTCCTGAGCTCCTGGGGAAATCTTTGATAAAAGGAGGGGAAATTTTCTCAGAAGCAGGAAGGAAAGAGCGCAGGCTGGAGGTGGAAATAGATCTTTTGTCAGTGAGGGAACAGGATGAACGGAGTTTCCACTGATCATCCCTCTGTGAAGGAAATATGAAGATCCCTCGCTGAGAGGGAGGGAGAAGACAGGGAGGTTGAAGTTTGAAGGGCGAGGAGAAGAGTTAGGATAGACCCTGGGGTGATTGGGGGCCTGAAGACTGTCCTTCCACCTGTCTGCCAGGCTGTGGATCTGATGAGCTTAGAGACCATTATTCTGCAATTGCACCAATCCAGACAGCTGGGTGATTATTTTTTCTTTCATAGAAATGCTTAGCAGCTACGACATAGGGGCAGAAAATGCAGGTGGTTAAACTTATTTTGTGTAGAGGTTTTGTTGGGTGGGGGCAACTAAAGGGAAAAACATAGGACGGTTAGAGTATTGGCAAAGAAGTAGATAAAGCGAAGGTTCCTAGGGCTATGGGCTGGAAAGGGTAGGACTTGGAAGGCAGCCATTATCTTTCCCGTACATCTCTTCTACTAACGCCTCCTTTGCGGGTGCTGCCGGGAGCCGCTCACAACAGTCAAGATGTGCGGGACTAGCACCGAGGTCAACACTCTGCTCCTCGCCCCTCAAACCTGGGATTTGCTCTTATCTCAGAGTCACATCCCAGTGCTGATGCACATGGATCACACGGTCTCATGACCTGCCTCCATGTTTTACGCAAAGGCTGCTGTTAAAACAGGCTCTTGACCATCCCATAATAAACGCAGTTGGTTTTTTCAGATTCAAGTGCAGGACCTTCACTTGAGCCTCTTGGCTGACTTTGGCAAGCCTTGGCCTATCCTGTAAGCCTATTTAGATTCTGATTCTGGTGTGAAATGAGGTCACTGTGTTTCCCAGATCTGGGTCATAAGCAAATGGGATAAACATGTCATCCACGTCTGTATTGAAATCATTGATAAAAATATTGAACAGGAGCAGGATAAAGCCAATGGTAGATCTGTGCAGGACTCTCTCTGGAACTCTCTCTGGATGAACACCAGTCCACCGCCCACTGTCCAGGCATTCAAGGGTCAGCGGCAAATCACCACACGCTGCTACTGTCCAGTCCACATAGCACCATCTTGCCCTCAAAGACATTGCACAGGACCATCCAAACACCTTGCTGAAAAGGCCAGATAGGCTACGTCACCAGCTTTCCCATGATATACAGGTCTAGTAACCTGATCCCCTTTGGATAAAAACACAATGTGCTTTTCTTTGCTGTTTCTTGTATATCTACAACCAGATGGAGATCAGTTTATGACATTTTCCAGCTTTATGACATATCCTGTCTCGGTATGACATCACTCCCTCCACCCCTCAGCCGAGGGCTTCAAAGGTGTTAAGAACTTCATTTCTAAACCCTCCTCCTTCTCCAGTGTATCAGCTGACCTGATCTCCCAGGCTGTTGAGGCGACGAATGTTAACTTGATAATGAGACTACAATAGAAAAGCCACTACTTCTAATGGAGAGAGAGGGGCCCTATAAAGCAGCCCTTTGCCCTGTCTTGGAGCTTCCTCTTAGAGCCCCTCAGAGGCAGGTAAAATTGTATTAGTTTGAATCTGATTTAGAAAATAAAGGCAAACGAGATTGTATCCGAGCTTTCTTGAATATATCATTTTCAAACATGGTACTGAAACCTTGGGATTTTAAATCTTAAAAGCTAAGTTGCTTTAAAAAATCATAAAAGGAGAATGCTACACATCAGCGATAAAACAGAGTGAACAATGCCAAGGTGTTTACGCTGAGTGACATCCCTTCCCCTCGGCAATGGTGCTTAGACGCTGCCAATCCATTAAACAAGAGTAGTTGAACCAATCCATCAACATCCCTTTACTGACTGCTGCTGGGGACACAGAGAGGTGAAAGAGATGGCTGAGTGCCCTTGGAGAGGTTACAACTGAGTCCAGGAGGGAAGGGAAAAAAGAAGACACCTCCATCAAAAGGTTCACCAACAAAGCAACATGTGTCTGGTAAAAATGCCAGGTGTTCTGGGGGAGGCTGCCAGCCAGGGAAGGAGGGGGAAGGCTTTTCAAAGGGAATGACTTTCCCTGGGCATTCAGAGATGGACAGAATTTAAACAGTGGGCAGGTAGGCAGGTGAACATTCTGGGTGGGAATACATGCGCATAGCCCATTTAAGCAAGTGAAGTTTATAATTAGCCAGATTCAAATCCCCTCTCTCTCTTCAAACATAAAGACAAAAGTCAGATGCTCAACTGGGAAATTAACAAAGAACACACTTGACTCTGCAGCATGGGGTCTGTGCCTCCCCATCGAAGTTCAGCCTAGGTCATAAATGGAAGAATATCCACTACATCTACTCTAATGAGATGATCCAATTTAAACCCTAATATGCTATCACACACGACACAAACTTCCTTTCTACCATCCACTGCAATTTAAGTTTGGAGACTAATGGATTTTTTAAGAATGCAACAACATATGCCGCAAAGGCAAAGTCCTTAAAATGAGAAAAACAACAGAGTTCAGATCTGGAAAGCAGTGGTTTGCAATGCTGGCTTCACTTTAGAATTACCTGGGGAGCCTTCAAAAAATACCAGGGCTTGGGCTATACCTCATACCAATTAAATCACCTTCCCTGGGGCATCAGTATTTAAATTAAAAATACCGATGATTCTGATTCATTTTCTCGACAAGTATTTTCTGAGTGCCAGGTATAAGCCAAGTATTGTTCTAAGTGTGATGATACATCAATGAACCAAATAGACACCACCTTCTAGAAAAAAAAAAAAAACCCTCATAGGTTTTACATGGTAATGGGGAGAAGCAGGCAGAAAAGCAAATTAGGTCAGTAAAATATATGATACATTAAAAAAAAAACTAGGCTGGGCGCGGTGGCTCACGCCTGTAATCCCAGCACTTTGGGAGGCCAGGCGGGCAGATCATGAGGTCAGGAGTTCCAGACCAGCCTCACCAACATGGTGAAACCCCGTCTCTACTAAAAATACAGAAAATCAGCTGAGCATGGTGGTGTTAACCTGTAATCTCAGCTACTCAGGAGGCCGAGGCAGGAGAATCACTTGAACCCAGGAGGCAGGGATTGCAGTGAGCTGAGATGGCGCCCTGCACTCCAGCCTGGGTGACAGAGTGAGACGCCGTCTCAGAAAAAAAAAAAACAACAAACAAACAAAACAAAACAAAAAACTGATAATGTGCAATGGACAAAATAAAGCTGAAAAGAGGGGTATGAAGCCACGGGCTGGTGGAGGGTAGCACGGAAGACTTCGCTGATGGTGACATTTGAATCAGACCTGAAGGAAGTGAGAGAAAGTCTGCTACATGAAGGAAGAGCATTCCAGGCAGAGGGAATAGCAGGTGCAATGGCCCTGGGGCAGATGCAAGAGATGAAATCAGAATGGGAAGGGCAAGGGGAGGGGAGAAACCACCAAGGGGCTGACGGGCTATGTAATGAGTTTTGCTTTTCCTCTGAGTGAGATGGGAAGCTCCTGGGAAGGCCTGGGCAGAGAACTGACAGGAAATGATTTCCATGTGACTAGAATCTTTCTGCCTGCTCTGTTGAGAATAGACTATGAGGAGGAAAGGGAACAATAGCAACTGGGAGATTCCTAAAATAGCCCAATTGAGAGATGAGTGTAGCTTCCATGAGGGGAGAAGTGATGAGCAATGCTTGTATTCTACAGAATGGTTTTGAAAGAGCGAACAAGAGATGAAGCATCTGGAAGGGGCAAGGTGGGAATGAGAATCTGGTTTCAGATGTCAAAGTTTGAGATGACCAGTAGACCTTCAGCAGGAAGGTCAAGTAGATAACTATATATGCAAGGAGTACAGGATGGAGATAGATCGGTGGGAGTTCTCAACTTACGGATAACATTTAAAGCCATCAGGATGACCGACATCGCAGACAGGAATCACAGAGAGAAAAGACAGGAAGTGCAACCACTGAGTCCAAGGCCGTCCAGCATTATTAAGAGGTTAGGAGGAAGAGGAGGGAGCCTAGAAACCTAGGAAGGAATGCTCCTGTGGCTCCAGGAGGAACCCTTGAAGAGTGTGGTATCCAGAGAGCCAAGGTAAGGAGCTTTTCAAGGTAAGGGAGGGATGACCTGTGTGTGTGTCAAATGCTTTGAGGGATCAAGTAAAAGGCTCAGAATTGATCCTTGGCATGGATGTCATTCGCAACAATGATAGGAGCAGTTTCTAATGTGCACTGGGGTGGAGAACCACTTCTCTATGGGGTCATGTTCTGGACTCAGCTTAAAACATATACTGGGGCCAGGCGCAGTGGCTCATGCCTGTAATCCCAGCACTTTGGGAGGCCGAGGTGTGTGGATCACAAGGTCAGGAGATCCAGACCAGCCTGGCTAACACGGTGAAACACCGTCTCTACTAAAACTACAAAAAATTAGCTGGGTGTGGTGGCACGCGCCTGTAGTCCCAGTTACTCGGGAGGCTGAGGCAGGAGAATCGTTTGAACCCGGGAGGTGGAGGTTGCAGTGAGCCGAGATTGCACCACTGCACTCCAGCCTGAGTGACAGAGTGAGACTCCGTCACAAACAAACAAACAAAAAACATATACTGAATGTCTGTCTTCCCTACTAGAATCTAAGGGTCTAGCACATAGTAGGTGTCAAATAAAGATCTGATTTACTGAATGAATGAATGAACGAATAAATGAGGCTGCACAAGTGTGATATTCTTTAGTTTATGAAATCATCTAAAATGATCAGTGTGTAAAGTGGAATCTTTCCATTTGAAAAGAAAATTGGTGATGTTAGGATAACTCTTAAGATGCTTTTATCAGAAGATTCATCTTCCCATACATCCTAAGTCATAACTAGCGCTGCCTCAGAGGTCCTCTCTCTCACAATAGATTATATGTTTTTGAAGGACAGGACTATTTCAGACTATAGGGATCTCCATGGATTCCTTATAAATACGACCTGACGTATAGTCCAGGTTCTTCCCTCCCACCCAGACGTGCTGATCTGATGCTAATTTCACTCATTAAAAAACCTTCATGAAGGGCCTACTATATTACAGGCACTGCACTAGGTACTTGAGTCACAGCATCAAACAGGATATAGTCTATGCCTGGAAGAACCTTCTAGTCTAGTGTTCCTGCCCCACGGCTGATATCAACTGATAAAAGAACTGCGGCTCCATTTTGGACTAGTTTGCATCCTTAACCAAACTCACAGGTGATGGAATACAGTGTTTCATGGCTCATGTCCTAGATATACATATCTATCAGCAAATATGCCAAGGGAGATCCTAGCCAGTTCCAAGTCCCCAGCAAAAGTTCAGGAGGCTCACTATGTTTTGTTTTGTTTTGGTCTTTTTTTGAGACAAAGTCTCACTCTGTCACCCAGGGTGGCGTTCAATGGCACGATCTCAGCTCACCGAAACCTCTGCCTCCCAGGTTCAAGCGATTCTCCCACCTCAGCCTCCTAAGTAGCTGAGACTACAGACGCACACCACCATGCCCAGCTAATTTTTTGTATTTTTAGCAGAGCTGTGGTTTTACCATATTGGCCAGGCTGGTCTCGAACTCCTGACTGTGGGGAAAAGAAAGAGATCAGCCTGTTACTGTGTCTATATAGAAAGAAGTAGACATAAGAGACTCCATTTTGTTCTGTATTTGAGATGCTGTTAATCTGTGACCCTACCCCCAACCTTGTCCTTGCAAGAGACATGTGCTGTGGTAACTCAAGATTTAATGGATTTTGGGCGTGCAGGGTGTGACTTTGTTCCTAGAAAAGCTAGGTATTGTCCAAGGTTTATCCCCATGTGATAGGATGAAACAATGTTGCTAAAAGGTTTATCTCAAGGCACAGGATTTTCCTTTAAACTTATTCATGTCACAGATCCTTGTTCTTATGTCTTACTGCTAATTTCCTCCCTAAAAACGATCCTATTGTCCTGCCACTCCCTTATCTTTAAGATGGTAAAGATAATTATCAATAAATACTAAGGGAACTCAGAGACCGGGGCCGGCGTGGGTCCTCTGTAAGCTGAGCGCCGGTCCCCTGGGCCCCGCTTTTCTCTATACTTTGTCTCTGTGTCTTATTTCTTTTCTCAAGTCTCTCGTTCCACCTAACAAGAAACACCCACAGGTGTGGAGGGGCAGGCCACCCCTTCACTGACCTCAAGTGATCTGCCTGCCCTGGCCTCCCAAAGTGCTGGGATTACAGGCATAAGCCACTGCACCTGGCCACTATGTTTGCGAAGAAATGTTTTCACCATTTTTCCTCCCTCTGATCCGGAAGACAGCCAAACAATTTGATGCAATTGATAATTCAAGGCAAACTGAATTTTATTTTTATTCCCTATACTGAGACTATGAAGTATATATATCTTTTCTCTATGTGGCATGTGCTAAATAAACACTAGTTGGATGAAAAAAGGAAAAAAGTTGATTTGGGGGCAGTGAAAACAAAGCATAAGCACTCGGAAAGAAATGAGTGTCATGTTGAGAAGTTACCTCCTTCAAATGTTTTCTGAGCTTGCATAGTTTTCAGTGGCTTTATGGGAAGCACCCACCTCCTATCTGCAGGACTGCCATTGTCGTCAAACCTTACATGTTGTGTCAAGACGAAGATGGGGAAGAGCAGTTGAAAAAGAGTTATTTAAAATATCAAGTCCAGGCCCAGGGTGGTGGCTCACACCTGTAATCTTGGCACTTTGGGAAGCCAAGGCGGAAGGATCATTTGAGCTCAGGAGTTCGGGACCAGCCTGGGTAACATGACAAGACATTGTCTCTAAAACAAAAACAAAAACAAAAAAAAAGCAAAACAAAAAAACAGGCCAGACACGGTGGCTCATCCCTGTAATCCTAACACTTTGAGAGGCCAAAGCGAGCAGATCACAAGGTCAGGAGTTCGAGACCAGCCTGGCCAATATGGTGAAACCCTATCTCTACAAAAAAAAAAAAAAAATACAAAAATTAGCCGGGCATGGTGGCGTGCACCTGAAATAAGCTATTCAGGAGGCTGAGACAGGAAAATTGCTTGAACCCAGGAGGTGGAAGTTCCAGTGAGCCAAGATCACATCACTACACTCCAGCCTGGGTGACAGAGCAAGACACCATCTCCAAACAAACAAACAAACAAACAAACAACAAAATTAGCCAGGCATGGTGATGCATACTATAGTCCCAGCTACTTAAGAGGCTGAGGTGGGAGAATCGCTTGAGCCTGGGAGGTTGAGGCTGCAGTGAGCCAAGATCGTGCCACTGCACTCCAGCCTGGGCAACAGAGAGAGACCTCGTCTCAAAAAAAAAGCAAGTCCAACTATCCTAGTGCACAACTTTCAGCACAGATTTTAACCAATGGAAATCCAGAAGCACATCTTGCTCTAACAAATGAGAACTGTGGTGGGTGGTGACATTCCCCATGAGAACAGCACATACAATTCTTCCCAGGCTCCACTGTGACTACCCACCTGCATGTTAGCAGGAACAATGAGCAGCTCCTCTTTGGTTTCTGCTAAAAATAAAGGGTACTACCAATGAGTGACACCTTACATGCACAACCCTCGGGCAAAGTTCTGGTTACCATAGCAAACCCCACTCACGACAGCAGAGGTGAAGTGCATGATATATCAAAAGGCCAGAGTTCTACCTTTCTGCAGGAGAGCAGTTATATTTGCCAGATACACTAAAAATCAGCCACTATAGACCTTTCTATGAATAAAAGCCCAACCTACAGTTGTGGGTCTTGGACATTCTCACAATTACTATTTGCCTGAAATAGTAGTTTTTTGTCTGATGTTTACTTACTGGGATGCTGATGTAATTCTCAAGATGGAACTCATTTTTAAAAGGAGGTCCAACAACAGGGAAAGAAATGAATAGGTGATTTCTCATTCTCCCTAGGCTGCAAACTTTGAGCCCTACACCTGGTAAGAACCTGTCCTTTGTCTTCTTTCACGACTGGCTCAAAGCTAGTGACGAAGAAATGGACCAGTCTTTTAGCAAGACCCAGTGGAGAGGCTCTTGCTAACAGCCGATCTGAAAATGGAGTCCATGCTCTCACCCTAGGGCTCTTATCAGCTAGGAAGAAACGTGGAAGCCGAAAAGACCAAACTACATAAAAGTGTTCATGTGTAAGGAAAACCAGGAGGAAGACGACCTCAGAGCATTTTCTGATTACAGAAAAATTCTACCTTTGCATATAAGGACTCAACCTGGTCATCTCTGCCTTCCCTTTAAGGGTTCGAAGAAGAGGGTTTAAACCATCAAGTCGCAAGAAGATCAGAAAAAGTCTTGAGCCTGAAACTCCTAAAGTGGAGAAAAAGAGAAATGAACTTCTTAGCTTCTTAAGATTAAGTCCCAGGCCAACTTTTCAGAGAAGTAGTACACTGGGAATCTGGGTGAGTATATTTATTCCTTGTGTGTTAACAATCTGTGTCCTGGGTTTATGAACAGGAAAATGAATTAGTAAACTCAGGGCTCTGTAGAGACTTTAGGGATCCCAGGCAGTTCCTGCTTCTCAGAGATTCTGTATGGAATCGTGGTTGGGAATAGGGGCTTAGTAGACAAGAGATCTGGATTCACATTCTTACTCCAACCCTTTTTTTTTTTTTTTTTTTTGAGACGGAGTCTCACTCTGTCGCCCAGGCTGGAGTGCAGTGGTGCGGTCTCGGCTCACTGCAAGCTCCGCCTCCCAGGTTTCACACCATTCTCCTGCCTCAGCCTCCTAAGTAGCTGGGACTACAGGCGCCCATCACCACGCCCAGCTAATTGTTTTGTATTTCTAGTAGAGATAGGGTTTCACCACGTTAGCCAGGCTGGTGTCGATCGCCTAACCTCATGATCCGCCCGCCTCAGTCTCCCAAAGTGCTGGGATTACAGGTGTGAGCCACTGCGCTCAGCCTGCTCCAACTCTTAATAGATATGTAACCTCAGGCAAGTCACTTAGCCTCTCCAAGCCTATGTTTCCTCATCTGAAAAGTAAGGATAACTGGGAACAGGGCCTGAAATGCTTTAAGTGCTTGACTTGTTCAACAGACATTTATTGAATGTCTACTGGGTAATTCATTTTCCTGCTCATAAACCCAGGACACAGATTGTTAACACAGGGAAGAAATATACTCACTCAGATTCCCAATGTACTATTTCTCCAGTTGGCCTGGGACTTAATCTTGAGACGCTAAGAAGATCATTTCTCTTTCTCTTCTTTGAGGTTCAAGATTTTTTCTGATTTGCCCTAAGACTCGATTTCTTTCTTTTTTTTTTTTTTTTTTCTGAGATGGAGTCTTACTCTGTCGCCCAGGCTGCAGTACAGGGATGTCATCTCGGCTCACTGCAACCTCCACCTCCCGGGTTCACACCATTCTCCTGCCTCAGCCTCCCGAGTAGCTGGGACTATAGGCGAGCGTCACCACGCCCGGCTAATTTTTGTTTTTAGCAGCGATGGGGTTTCACCATATTGGCCAGGCTGGTCTGGTCTCGAACTCCTGACCTCGTGATCCGCATGCCTCAGCCTCCCAGAGTGCTGGGATTACAGGCATGAGCCACCGCACACAGCTGAGACTGGATATTTTAAACCCTCTTCCTTGAACCCTTAAAGCAAAGGCAGAAATAGGAACTATTTTCAGCATGTGAGATACACAAACTAGTTATTTGCTTTAATGGAGCTTATGATCCAATAGCTGAGACAGACAATAAATGAATAAACCAAAGATTTTATTTCAAACAGGAGTCATGTGATAGAGTACCTGGGGGTGGTCCTGTTAGATCATATGTTCCTGTGAAGATCTGGGGGAAGATGTTTGCAAGCAGAAGAAGGGCACTGATACGGGACAGAACTTGATGTGTTCCAAAACTGAAAGAAGTACAGTGTGTCAGGCATGGAGTGAGGGCAATGAGTGGTAAGAGAAGGAGTCATAGGAGAGATGGATTGGGGCAAGGAGCCTGAATCACACTGAAATGGCAATAAGAAATGTCCAGTTTTAAGCCGGGGAGTGATATGACTTGCGTTTTTAAAAGACCCCTCTGGCTAGGCACAGTGGCTCATGTCTGTAATCACAGGACTTTGGGAGGCCAAAATGGGTGGACCACTTGGGCCCAGGAGTTTGACACCAGCCTGGGTGACACAGTGAGACCCCATCTCTTAAACAAACCAACAAACAAAAAAAACCCCTCTGGGTCAGGGGTGCAGGAGGGATGAATAGGAGGCAGAGCACAGAAGATTTTTAGGCCAGTGACACTACTCTGTATTATAATATAATGGTGGATACACGACATTATACATTTATCCAAACCCATAGAATGTAAGAGTGAACCCTAAGGTAAACTATGGGCTCAAGGGATAACGGTGTTCCAACACAGGTTCATCGACTGTAACAAATGAACCAGTGTGGTGAAGTATGTTGACGAGAGCGGAGGCTCTGCATGTGTAGGGGCAACAGGTATATAGGAAATCTCTGTACTTTCCTCTCAATTTGGCTGTGGACATAAAATTGCTATGTTAAAAAAAAAAAAAAAGTCTTAAAACAATAAAAGACCCCTCTGGCTGCTCGGAGGAAAAGGACTGGGGTCAAGAGTGTCCTCAGGTGGCCCAGTGAGAAGATGACTGCAGCATGGGTCCAGGGGTGAGATGGCGGTGACTTTAAAAAGGGTGGCTGCCGTGGAGGCAGGAGAACAGGGTGGAGGCTGGAGGTGGGGTCAACAGGACTTACTCCTGGATTTGGACACAGAATGTCAGGAAAAGAGAATGGTGGTTTCTAGTTTTGGAGATGACCCCTTGGGTGGATGGTGGTGCCATTTGCTGAGATGGCAGGAGGAGAAGGAAAGAACTAACTTGAAAGAGACATATCAAGGATTGCATTTTGTCGTGCTAGGTTAGAGATCCCTATAATGCCCCCACTGGAATGGTAAGGGGGCAGTGGGGCACATGAGTCTGGAACACAGCAGAGAGATCAAGGCTATGGACATCAGTTTGGAAGGCAGTAGCGCACAGATGGCAGGCAATGCCTTGAGATAGTTGAGCTCTCCCTGGAACAGCCAAAAAAGAGGATGCAAGGATAAGTCCCGGGTCAAGAGCATAAAACAATGAATACCAGTTATTGTTATTATTTTCAACACATTGGGAAGGAAGGAGAATGTAGGCCAACTATTGTTATCAGCATCTTTTTGTCCATCTATTTCCCCACCTATCCTGCCATCCATTCATACTGTGAACAATCATGGAGCACATTTACTAAAAGGCAAGAGAGAGTAGTGGTCCATACGGAAGCTCTAGAGCCAGGCTGCTGTATGTAAATTCCAATTCTAGCAACTCCTGGCTGTGTAACCTCAGAGAATTCGCTTAACCACATTGTATCACCATTTTTCCATCGCAAAAGGGGTTGTAGTGGGTTGAATAGTAGCTCCCCAAAAGATACACCCACATCCCAAAACCTGCAAATGCGTCCTTATTTGGCAAAAGTGTCTTTGCAGATGTAATTAAATTAATAATCTCAAGTTGGAATCATCCTGAATTATTTGGGTAGCCCTAACTCCAATGACAAATGTCACACAAATAAGAGACACACAAAGTAGAAACATGCAGACAAGAGAGAAGACACAGACACACAGACAAAGCAGTGTGTGACGACACACACACACAGACTGGGCTGAGGCAGCACAAGGAATGTCCACAGCTCCCAGAAGCTGCAAGAGGCAGGGAAGGTTTCTCCCCTAGAGCTTCCAGGGGGAGCACAGCCCTGTCAACACCTTGATTTCAGACTTCGGACCTGTGAAGAGGATACTGGGAGAGGACAAATTTCAGTTGTTTTAATTTCTGATGGCAGCCCCAGGATACGAACATGAGGTAATAACAGTATGTACCTCATCAGATTATGAGAACTGAATGAGCTGTATGCGCCAAGTGTCTAGAACAGTGCCTGCCAAATAGTGAACATTCAACTAATTTTAACTTTTACCCACATACTAGGCATCGTACTGGATCCTGAAGAGTACGGGGGAAGAGGCAGTCTTCAGAGATCCTCAAGATAAAGATGGAGCCCTGGAAGCTGAGCAGGTGAGGGATCAGAAGGCGGGAAGTGTGCTCAGGGGCCGTGTGCATCTCCCAGGTGCCAAAAATAGTGGACTGCAGCTCCACAGCTGCCACCAATAAAGAAATCAATAAGCCTGACATCTGCTTAGGTTTTTAAAGACGAGCAGTAAGTCCAGAGAGGGGTTAAATGCAATTCTTTCCAGTACCTTCCTCTCCTCATGCCATCTCACTGCCTGCTCTCTCGTGGGAATCCACGCCGATGAGGACACTCGGAGCACATTTTCTGGAGACAGCTGTCCCTCTTTCAGCCTAATGATACTGGGAATTAAGGTGGCCAGGGCGGGGTAGGAGTGGAGAGTGGGCAGTGGCAAACTGTGGAGGAAAGCTATGCCAATTTTGTATGCTGAGTGGTTTTGTAATAATATTTGCATGGTTGCTTTAGCCTTGGAAGTGAATTCTCTTCACCAGGAGACCCATAGAGCACAATCTAGTTTTACCCAAATCTCTATAAAACACACTGGGCCAGAAAGAGTGTGTTTGGCGGGTGGTGGGGGGTGTTCAACTGAAACACAGCTGAAATCAGACATTTTATAAGTGTCCATTGGCCAACACACAAAAATGTAGAGTTGATTGACATCTTGCTTTATTAAACAGAAAAAGAAAAAGAAACCTTCGCGCTCTTGGAGAGAGCCTATGATTCCATTTGATCACCTGCACGCAAACATAAGCAGTGTCAGGAGCTACCCTCAATGTTCATGACACGGAGGGGTCAGGTTCCCGAAGACATTTCTGGTGGCTCAGTCCCTGGAATTCCTCAGGGGTAAGGGGCATTACTGGGTGTTCAAACCTGTACCCACCAACCCAAGATATTACGGCTACCCCAAAATACACTTGCCTCTCCACTCTCCAGAAACAGTCTTCTGGAATACTGGAATTACAGTAACATCCCAGGACGTGTAAACAGGACAAGCCAGGTTCACCTTAGACAGGCATCGGAAACGTGCTGGCCTTTGGTGAAAGGGACAAAAGAGTTGGTGTTTATTTTGTTCCCCCCGCCCCAGGTATCCTGAGATCTCCCTAGGAGTGACAGTAGTGAGAAGGCCCCCTGTAGCGCAAAGCTCCCTGGCACCTTCTCTCCTCCCACCAGCTGCCTGGGGATGCCCAGAGGCCTCCCATGTAAGGCAGCCCAGTTCCCTGCCCCCTTCTCCCTACTGAGTACACTGAGATCCAAAATTACCATCTCTCCCACCCTCCTCCCAGTACAACTCCCACTGCCTGAGCTGGCAGGTCCCAGCCAGGGAATTGACTTTGGGGTAGCCACAGCACAAACCGTGCCCCCGCTCACGGAAGGAATCCTAATTCTACACTGTATGAGTGCCGTCTTTATTTTTAGCCAAGCAGGATGATGGCTGTCCTGAGGCCAGGACAACAGGGTCTGTTGTGTTAACTTGGATGATAAAGTCTAGGGCTTGCAAAGTCAAGTACTAGAGGTGTCCAAGTGTTGATAAAAATGAGACCAGCCGGGCACAGTGGCTCATGCCTGTAATCCCAGCACTTTGGGAGGCCAAGGCAGGCGGATCACAAGGTCAAGAAATCAAGACCATCCTGGCCAACATGGTGAAACCACATCTCTACTAAAAATACAAAAATTAGCTGGGCGTGATGGTGCGCGCCTATAATCCCAGCTACTCGGGAGGCTGAGGCAGAAGAATCACTTGAACCCAGGAGGCGGAGGTTGCAGTGAGCCGAGATCGTACCACTGCACTCCAGCCTGGGCAACAGAGCGAGACTCCATCTCAAAAAAAAAAAAAAGAAAGAAAGAAAAAACGAGACCAAGAATAACTCCTCTGAAATCCATTTCGACTCCTGCTAAAACACCTCAAAGAACCAGTTTGGGGCATCACTGTGTTAAGGGCCAAATATGCCATGGACACCCCTTCCTCAGGAAGCCGTTAAAACCGTAGATCCTTAACTAGAATGAGCTAAGTTTATGTCTCCCTGAAGGCAAGAGATTGGATAATGCCCTTTCAAGGACCTGCAGATCCTTAAGAATTTGTGATTTTTTTTTTTTTTTTTTGAGGCGGAGTCTTGCTCTGTCGCCCAGGCTGGAGTGCAGTGGCCGGATCTCAGCTCACTGCAAGCTCCGCCTCCCGGGTTCCCGCCATTCTCCTGCCTCAGCCTCCCGTGTAGCTGGGACTACAGGCGCCGCCACCACGCCCGGCTAATTTTTTGTATTTTTAGTAGAGACGGGGTTTCACTGTGTTAGCCAGGATGGTCTAGATCTCCTGACCTCGTGATCCGCCCGTCTCGGCCTCCCAAAGTGCTGGGATTACAGGCTTGAGCCACCGCGCCCGGCCTAAGAATTTGTGATTTTTTTAAATCCTCCTGTGGATATCTAGGCATTTCAGCCTGCTTCTTAGACTTAAAAAACAACAAAACTTCCCCCATCTCCTTGCTATTATTTCATTCAGAGCTCGCAACAATTGTGTGTGCAAAATTAATCCTCTTTGCTGTGAAGTCGGTTCCCCCAATGCTGCTTCTCCAAAACCTCTTTATGTGTCCTAGAGGGCTTGATGAGCCCCAGATACACTGTATAACCTAAAAACAAATAATCCAAGAATAACTTTGTCAGCCAGGTATTCAATTCTATCTGGTTTCATTCAATGGCTTCAAAAAGAGAGTTGAGAATCTTAAGTTTCTGATTTTCTGGAAGTTAATAGACCACTCATTATTCACTCAGAACGCATTCCGGTAGGGAGTGCATGCACGGAGCAGCCAGGACTCTCAGAATGGAGACTGTTTTCTGGCTTCATCGAGAGTGTGGGGTGAATACACTACTGGCATTGGAGAGAGGCCACGGCCAGGGGTAGGCCTCTTCCTGGAGCTGGAGAGGCTTAAAAGACAAATGTGTCTTCTCCGCATGCTTAGTGTCTTAACAACCCGTCTCTCGGCTCAGCCGCCTTATCAGACCACAAAAGGCCTCTTCAACTATTAAGTTTTCAAACTGTAAATGCTCCCAGTGTCTTCTTGAACACATTTGTAAATAGAACGCAGAACTCTTTAGCTCTCAGATAATCGGACGGAATCAGATGACCTACCTGGCTTCAAACCCTCCCCACCAGAACCCACAGGAAATGCATTCTTTTCCAATTCCATCTTTCCTCTATTTCTAAAGTACAGATAATAGGAGATCAAGATTGTCAAATTTCTAGACACCATAAAAAGATCCATCGTTTTATATGCAACCTATGCACAGGTCCAAATCTAGACATAGACCACCCGGTTGGAAAATAAGGAATAATTTGAGAAAATTTTCCAGAGAATTCTATACTTCCATTTCCTTAAAAAACAGTCCTCAATGCCTATAATCCCAGCACTTTGGGCGGCTGAGATGGGTGGATCGCTTGAGCCCAGGAGTTTGACACTAGCCTGGGCAACATGGTAAAACCCCGCCTCTACAAAAAATTTTTTAAAAATAATAATTAGCCAGGTTTGTCTCAGCATCCCAGCTACTTGGGAGGCTGAGGTGGGAGGATCACTTGAGCCTGGGAGGTCAAGGCTGCTGTGAGCCGTGGTCATGCCACTGCAGCCTGGGTGACAGAGTGAGACCCTGTCTCAAAAAAAAAAAAAAAAAAAAATTCGTATTTCCCCCAATTTCATTTAATTTGGCACCTATCTACTTAGTGTTTAGTAAGTCAAGTACTCCTTTTCTTTCCCTCTTCACTAATAAGTGAGATTATTTTTTCATCTTTTTAACTATAATCAAAGACCCATTAATAAAACCAAGGGGGAGTGCAGATTTTTAATTCTTCCTCAGCCACCCGCACTTTGGACAACACCACTGCTATTGAAAGACAAGCGTTCCCCAGATCAAGCAACTGTGTTTTGTGACTCTAGTTCTAGTTGTCTAATAGGGCAAGTTCTCTGTTTTTCTGGGCCTCAGCTTCCTCAAATGCAGGCCTTACCAAGTGTGAGTGCATGATCCCCTTCCGAAGCACGGAGGACAGAGGAGGCTATCCAGCCTCTCCCTGCTTTGCACCTGGTAACTGGATCTTTGCATAACAGAGGGACATTAAATTCAGATGCAGTACTGCAACAAGCCAACAGATTAAAACAGAGGGACATTACATTCAGATGCAGTACTGCAACAAGCCAACAGATTAAAAGACAGAAACCTTGAATGATTCGTCAAGGTGGGAACAGGGAGACCCAACAGCTCGGAGTAGTCCAAAGCTTTTCATCCACAGCTGAAAGAAAGCTTCAGGCAAGTCTGCTAAAAACTCCTGCCTTCTACACTCAACTGGGCTCTCACTGACTTCAGGGAGCGGTTTATGCATTTCTGGACACGCTACTCAAAAGAACCCACCATACAGCAGATGCTACCATGGAGGGCCTTCCAAACACACCTTAGGACCTCTTTTGATTCCTCCTAAGAACAATCCTGTGAAGTAACGACTGCACCAATTTTACACATGAGCAAATGGAGGCTTCAAAATCTCTAATCATCTGGCCCAGCAGGAAGTTCTCTGCACTGCTAGGATTCCAGCCAAAGCCTATGACCCCAACTCAGGACCTTCCTTTCCCTCCTGGCTGCCTCCACTGGTGCCAGGTGCCGGTTTGCTTCCTCTGGCAGGCAGCAGTACAGCCCCCCTTTCTCCCAGCCCCCAGCTTCACGAAGTGACCCCAGGTCTCAGCAAATGCCTCCCCTGTTTTCCTCATTCTCTCCAGGGCCTCACCAACCTCTGCTTCCCTCTGGCCTTCCAGGGAAGGCAGATGCCAGAATTGTTCTTTTCCCCGCACTTGCTCGCCTCTTCCAGCCCAAACACCCCTGATCTGGTCTCGCACATCTCGTGTTTACCAAACATGTCTGGGAGGGAGAACGGAGGGACTCTCATGAATAAACCTTCCTTCAATGCTACAACCTCCTCAAAATACTCTGCGGATTATTTTCAACCAGCACACTTCTGGATCCAGTGTCTATACCCGCAGTGTCACTGTCTTGGCAATCATTGTCTCCTTCTTCCCTTGCAGCCTGGCTTCATGAACACCCCTCACAGACACTGTTCTATCAGTGGCCTTTTCCTATCATCCTTCTGGGTGTGGGCGCCTCTGAGACACCCCTGCCTCTCCACTTGTCTGCTAACCTCGCTCACGGGCTTGCCTGCCTAGCTCTTCCTGTCCTTGAAACTCAACTCTGACCTCAGCATCCTCCCTGGTGCTGCAGGGATGTGTCTGAAGGCAGAAGAAAGAGGCTGAAACTGTTGAGTCTCTAAGTCTGTCTTCTTAAAGAGATTCAGCTTCTCTTTGGATTTGCTCCTGACCTTTTGAGGGTTCATCTTTGGAATTTGTCCCCTTGCGGTTGGTGCAGTAGGAGAGACCTGGAGCCACCTTCCAACAGAGACGCCCCCAACACCATGGTCTGAGTCACTTAGGCCCACATGATCAAAAGCAAGGGAGTATCCACAGCTCTGTGTTATCTTGTTCAGCTCACCAGTCCTGGAGCCTCTGGGAGAGGGTTTCCACAACACCCTACGTATGATCAGCCCGGGCGGTGGGGTCTGGGGTGTTCCCTCTGCCTCTTTTCCTGTCTAACCTGAGGAAGTTGATTAGCAACTGTTCCAGGCCTTATCTGGGTATGAATAAAATAAGGCCCTAAAGAAACACACCCAGGGAAGCATGGT
The DNA here is from genome assembly GCF_037993035.2 of Macaca fascicularis. Taxonomy (NCBI): domain Eukaryota; kingdom Metazoa; phylum Chordata; class Mammalia; order Primates; family Cercopithecidae; genus Macaca; species Macaca fascicularis. The sequence goes on along the minus strand of NC_088380.1, from coordinate 32,242,568 downwards.
GAGTGTGCTAAAGGGTTGTGTAGGAGCAGAATGAGGGTCCAGGTTGGGCACTGTGGCTCATGCCTGTAATTCCAGCACGTTGGGAGACCAAGACACCAGGATCACTTGAGCCCAGGAGTTCGAGACCAGCATAAGCAACATGGTGAAACCCCATCTCCAAAAAAACACAAAAATTATCTGGGTGTGGTGACACACACCTGTGATCCCAGCTACTTGGGAGGCTTAGGTGGGAGGATTGCTTGGGTCTGGGCAACAATGAGACCCAGTCTCAAAAAAAAAAAAAAAAAAAGAAAGAAAGAAAGAAAGAAATCCCACACATCTCCCTACTATCTGGAGAACTAAGTTCCTCTGAGTCCTTAGCACTGAGTCCTAACTCAGGATCAACCTCTCGATTCCACCTAAGAGCTCCTCCACAAAGCCTTTCAAATCCTCTCTGGCAAAAGTGACTTCTTTTTCCTCCATACTCCCAAAATGTTTTATTTGGACCACTCTTCAGGTACTTTACTCACTTAACCATCCCTTCACTCCCTCATCCAATAAACACAGGGCGTCTACTACATGCAGCCTGTGCACTGGTCTGCACCATAGTGCTCAGCAGGTTTCTCGCCCTTCTCCTGCTGGACGGACACTGACAGACTGACAGCAGCAAGGGAACGTCTTTCATCTAAGCATATCCTGGAACCTCAAAGCCTCCTCAGCCTCCAGCACAGCAAACCACAGGTATTCCAAAAATAAAATGATTGAAATGAATAGAGCAATTATCATGTTTCCTTAAATAGTAAACTGCCATAAAGTGCATGCAAAATCCATTTCAGTGATAGATTTAAAGTATAATTCAATATTTTTCCAGAAGCATATTAACTATGTCAAGGTAGGTGCATTTATATACTTTACATGGTTCTGATTCTTCCTCTCATAGCACCTGACAGCCCCCTACTCCTACACCTAACCCCCACAACACACACACACACTCACTCACTCACACCACTAGATGGTTATTATAGGAGCAGCAGCTCTGGACCCATCCTAATGGAAGAAGGAATTGATGAAGCCAGAACCACCACCTACAGCCAGGGGTGTGTTCTGAAACATTCTCTTCTGCCCCCACAAGCAGCACTCCCACTCCACACCTGCCAACCTGCACCTATCTGGCGGCCACCCAGAAGTCACAACCCACAAAAGCTGGCCCAGTAGAGATGCCAGGCCCCTAAAGCCCTCCAGTGTGGGAGACCCCACTAGAGAAGAGGCCCTGAAGGTCCAGGGGGTCTCTCTGCAAGGACAGATCAGGGCATCACTTACTGCAGCCACTCAGCAACCACTTCCAGTAGTTTCATTGCGATTTGTCAAGGCAAACATATCCACCTACCCTACCTTTGGTGGAGGCAAGAGGTTGGGCCAGCCAGCTGCAGAGGACAGACTCAGACTCAGCTCCATCCCCCAACACTGCCCAACCGCCAGTCCCAGGGCAGGTCTGGAGCTCTGGAATGCCCTCGTGCCTGCCATTCCAGTCTCTGCGACCAGCCCATGCCAGACCTTGTCCTCCTCCCACTCCAGTGTCCCTTATCAAGGTCTCTGCATAGATTTGGGCTGCCGAGGACAGCTTCTGGCAAATTCCTGCCAGGGGTCCTGGACCCTCCTGCTGCTCAATTCAGCCTTGCGCTTTCATGGATTTTCCAAATAGCGGGGACCACAGGCAGCTCAAAGACTTAAAACACAAACGCAAACCCGAGGGAGGGAGAGAGGAAGACAGGGAGGGGGAAACCAGGTTTTAGGAGAAACTCGACTTCAGAGAGAGGGCAGGATTTCCCTATCATTATGTTCCCCATCTCCCCGGCAGACGCCAATAACCGGCCCTAAGATGCCCTTGCTCTTTGCGCGCCCTCTGCACTCCCCCGCCCCGCGTCTAATGTCTCATCTGGGCAGAGAGGGGGCGAGAGATGAAACACGCCCGAGGTAGGATGGTCCCCAAGACATTACCTGAGGCCGGAGTACCTGAGTACCTCCGCTCCTGCCGGAAGAGGGGACCAGAAGACGGCCCAGGGATGGGGACCCGGGATGCGCGCCCGTGCAGGAGCTCCCGGCCCTGTCCTGGGTACAATGAGTCTCCGGGTGTCCCGCTGTCTCGGTCCCGCTCTGTCCAGCCCCCTCCCCTGCGCTGCGCTCTCCCCGTCCCCGGCCGGATGCTAGAGGAGTTTGCGCCGCCCAACGTGGGACCCCGGTTCGGCGTCCTCACTCCTCGCCCTGCTAGGGCTGGGATTCCCGCACCCAGATTTGTCGCTAAACTTTCCTGGGCACACACGGTCTCGGGGGTGCCCAGCCTCCCCCATCCCCTGCCCACCCGGAGCCGGCGCGTCCCGGCTGCAGCGGGACGGTCGCTTCACCTGCTCGCGGCTCGGCCGAGGCTCCCGCGGCTTCCTCGCACGTCCAGACCCAGGCGCCACCCGGCGGGTCCCCGCGCAGCTGCCGCCACCGCGGCCACCACCGGTGCCGCCGCCGCGCCTGCCCCGAGCTGCAAAGCCGCGGTTCGCCGGCAGCCGCGGGAGGCGCAATCCCGGTGCCCTGGGCTCGGCCTGCGGCTCCTCCGCTGCCTGCAGCCGCCGCCCCGCCGCGTCCCGCTGCCCTGGGCCGGCACGCACCGGCGCTGGAGTCCACTCCTCGCCGCGCTGCGCAAGGGATCCGCCGCGCCTCCGGGATGGGCGGGGATTCCCTCCCTCTGGTTGATTCGAGGGGCGGGAACTCCCTTCCCGGAGTGACAGGGACGGGGGGCGGGGATTCCCCTGCAGGAATAACAAGGTGGGCGGGGATTTCCCCGAGCGAGCCCCGTCGCGGGCAAGGAGTCTCTCTGGGTGAGCCAGGAGTCCTGGTGCGCCGGTTTCAGAAACCTGGGGATCTTGGGAGGAAGACATCCAGGGAGATGGCTGCTCCGAATCTCCATACAGGAGGGGCTTAGGGCGCCATCTAGGTGGAACAGAGCGAGCTAGGGGATGTGAAGTTGCCTCTGCATAGCATTTTACATAGCAAAAAGAAAAATGTCAATTGCCTTATCAAAGAATGGGGCGGAGAGGCCAGAGGAGATGGGAGAAGAGCTAACCACTCACCCGAAGCTACCCTTAGCCTCTGGTCCTTGGGATACCAAAGGTAATTTAGCACTGGTATGAGGATTTCGGGGAGAGGGGACCTCTTGGCACCTCAGAGCTGCTTAATCCCCCAGTTAAGCCCCTGGGGGAAATCCCATGGCCCTGGGGTGGTGGTTTTGGTCCCATGAGTACTAGCCACGAGCTCCTGCTGCGTGGACTTTGAGAGCTAATGCCAGCCGCCCTTGGCTGCCGTCCAGGTCACTCGAGGAACGGAGCCTCAGGCTTTTGGGATCCTTCATTCCGGTGGATTTTCAGGAAGGCCTTCAAATATTTTTGGTTCTTTTTTTTGTCATCCTTGTCATTCTGCCTACCACAGGGAGAGGATGGTAAGAACATAATAGGAAGACTGCACAGCTCTGCAAGTTAAGCTCTCTTAAGAGGAAAAAGCTGGTCTTTTTCAAGTGCTGGCAGATAAGAGTAAAAACGTACGAAAAATTACAAAACCGGGATAATGAATAGTTGAATAATGCTTTTGACATTTTCTGCAGAACAGTAATTGGAAATCTTTGCTTTCGGGGGGATGGGGATGGGACAGGGCAGGCCCCAGCTGCAGTTCTGCCCAGCAAGGCAATGACTCCGAAAAGCAGGCAGACATAAATCAACTGCACAGACCGGACAGAGCTGTCCCGCAACACCAGAGACCCGAGTGGTCCCAAGGCATTTGGAGATGGTAATGTCCTCAGGGGTTGGGGTGGAGAAGTTCTTGATTTCAGCTGTTCTTCAGCTTTTATAATTACCAGGCCACTGAGATCAATGCTTGCACAAATCCAAGCATCGTATATGACAAGCTGGGCACTCTCAGGCACTCAGAGCTTCTCTTCCTATGTGTAAATAGAGAAAACACCTATCCTGCAGGATTGCCAGAACTAGCAGTAACACAGTTGTTCAGCGCAGTACTTAGGAGGTGCTCAATGAAATGGTAACCATTGTCAATGAAAGGTATCATTGGGACACCACAAAAAATCCTTCTAGAAGGATCAAAGAGGGCTGGTGCTTTCTGTTTGTTTCACAGTCCCAGGCCCATCTTCCACCACTCTGTCCCTTGTTTTCTCAGCCTCGGTACCCAGCACATAGCTTGGGCCTACCTCCCTCAGCACCCATTAAAAGTTTGCTGAATCAATGAATATGCAAATAAATTTATCACTCAAACTGCAGTCACTGCTATTTCTTATCCACTGCCATCCCCAATTCTTTCATTCTAGCCATGTACTCCTAATCTGTAAATTCTGTTTCCGCTGCCAGAGTGACATTCTCACTCTCTTGTGTCTGCTGAAATCCCAAGGAGGTAAATGTCATCTCTACTGGAAAGGCTTCTCTGATCATCAGAACAAACATCAGGTTTCCTCTGCCTTGTTAATTGCTGCAATGGTAGCACTTTATGCAAATTGCCAATCTAACCCTTGTCAGGTGTATTAAGTTGTAGAAATTACGGTGTTTTGTCTCACATATTTCTAGCTTGTGAGTTCCTGGAGGTAAGAGAACTTAAAGCTTATTGTTTGTGTTCCCAAAGCCTAGGGTGGCATGGTATCTGACCCAATAACCACTCAGTAAATATTTGCTGAATTAAAATGAATTGTTAGGTATATATGTGTATGTTATATGTGGCATATATTATGTATAAATACAATATATGCAGATGTATTTTATATCTGTCTCCTTCAGACATGGCCCTGCTGACCTGCTTTAAATACTTCATTTCAATCACTTTTCAGCTGATATTTTCCAGATATTTTTGGCAAGTTCTCGTCTGCTAATAATAGTTCAACTCACAAGAGGTCAATCAAATGCATGGAAATTTTGTTTTGCCCCTGCAATCTTGTCAATTTGGAAAGCTGACAACTGAGGGCATTTATTTTCCAATGTTTGAAGATCAAAATGTAAATTCTTTCTGCCCCCTTGTTAAATATTTAGTCATAGATTAGTACTTCTATCAAAGTTGCCATTTTAATTTAGTGCTCATAATATATGTGATGTGGAGGAGGAGGCTGTATATAGAAAATCTAAGACTTCAGAGCAAAGGAGGATTAAAATGATGAACAAAGAAAAAAACGTGTGATCCCAAGCTGTCTCAGTGACAGAATGTAGTGTGGTTTAGGTGAGTCCAAGTAGATTCTCATGGATTGCAGTGCCATGTGGTTTACCTCTGAGCTTTCTCCCTCTATGAAGAAAAATCTACAGACCAGGCAGCTGAAACTAGAACTGGAGGTTTTGTTACCAACTCTTGAGAAGACTGCTTTCCATCTTTCTGCCTCATCTGCTCTTCCAAGTAAGTTTCAAGGGAGGAGAAGTAAACTTAGTCAACAACTGGCTCAATTCCCTTTCTCCTCCCAGCCTCTGTGGGTTCATTTTATCTCCAAAACAGATTCTAGCTTCCTGTTTACCTAGCTAATTACCCTTTTTTCTTTCTTCCGCAAATTCCTGGCCACTAACTCTTCCATTCATGACCTCACACTGGAATGAGCCATCCCCTGGCCAAGAATGGGGCTTAAAAAGAAGAAATGCGGCCAAGTGCAGTGGCTCAGACCTGTAATCCCAGCACTTTCGGAAGCCAAGAGGGGCGGATCACCTGAGGTCAGGAGTTTGAGACCAGCCTGGCCAACATGGTGAAACCCAGCTTCCGCTGAAAATGAAAAAATTAGCCAGGCATGACAGCGGGCACCTGTAATCCCAGCTACTGGGGAGGCTGAGGTAGGAGAATCGCTTGAGCCTGGGAGGCAAAGTTTGCAGTGAGCCAAGATCATACCATTGTACTCCTGTCTGAGAGTCAGAGCAAGACTCCATCTCAAAAAAAAAAAAAAAAAAAAAAAAAACAAATGAGTAACAATCATAGTAAAACATTAATTCAGTGGATCGCAGTCTGGACTATGCTTAAGGATTCCCAAAAGATTTGAAAATTTTAAAAACTCCAGGCTCACCCCCTGAGATTGCTATATACTTGGTCTTTGGAGCACCCCTAGATGCCCCTTAACCAGAACCTCCAGTGATTGCAATTTAGGTGGCCCGCAGAGGATACTTGGAGAAACAGTGAAGTACAGTGACATTACAGCTAAGAGGGTGCCCAAGGTCACATTCCAGTATTTGGTCATAGTACTGTACAGATAGACTTTATTTTAAACATTGATAAAAATGTAATATTCATCCCATCTCAGATGAAATATTTTATTTAGCCAAAACACAAAAAGGACCTGTATTTGATGCATACTGGGTTTTTTTCTTTTTCTTTCTTTGAGATGGAGTTTCGCTCTTGTTGCCCAGGCTGGAGTTCAATGGCGCAATCTCGGCTCACTGTAACCTCCGCCTCCCGGGTTCAAGTGATTCTCCCGCCTCAGCCTCCTGAGTACCTGGGATTACAGGTGCCTGCCACCACACCTGGCTAATTTTTGTATTTTTAGTAGAGACAGAGTTTCACCATGTTGGCCAGGCTGGTATCAAACTCCTGACCTCAGGTGATCCGCCTGCCTTGGCCTCCCAAAGTGCTGGGATTACAGGCGTGAGCCACTGCACCCAGCCCATACTGTTTTAAAATATATATTTAGGGGAAAGGTTTAAGCACTTTTCATCCATGTACATTGAAAATGAGTTTCACTGTATCCATGAGCATGACGGTGGATTTTATGCAAATATGTTTTATTGTTTCCAGTGTGGTCTAATAATACTGCACATGAAGAATTTGTAATCTGCTCCTGGGCTCCCCCTTACAAGCCAACCCATTATTTTATATCTTTTTCTCTCAGCCTTTCATTTATACTATGGAAGCATTGGTTGCCAGGGTAATGTTTTTAATACAATTTTTGGCAAAAAAAACTGAATTACAAACTAGTAACTACAGACCAGGTATGACTTTCACAATTTATATAGATGATTCAATCATTGTGCAATAGGGTAGAGTGTAGTGTTTATCCAAGTAGATTCTCTTGGACTGTGGTGGGATTTGATTTACCTCTGAGTTTACTTGCTGAACACACATTAAGACACGGCAAAACAGGCCTGGTGTGGTGGCTCACACCAGTAATCCCAGCACTTTGGGAGGCCAAGGTAAGTGGATCACCTGAGGTCAGGAGTTCAAGACCAGCCTGGCCAACATGGCGAAACCTCATCTCTGCTAAAAATATAAAAACTAGCTGGGTGTGGTGGCAGGTGCCTGTAATCCCAGCTACTTGGGAGACTGAGGTAGGAGAATTGCTTGAACCTGGGAAGCGGAGGTTGCAGTGAGCCAAGATCGCACCATTGCCCTCCAGCCTGGGAGATAGAGCAAGACTCCATCTGAAAAAAAAAAAAAAAAAAAAAGACACTAGCAAAACAAGCCTATTAAAAAAAAAAAGAGGTTCAGTTTCGATTAGCATAACCAGTACTCTGCTATCAGTATATCTAAAGAGAAGCTGTTTTAGTTACACATACACCTAGGTTTTGTTTTATACTTGGCCTTTGTCTTTATTTTGGTTTACACAAGAGACAGGACATGGCACTGAGTCTTCTTGGGGTTTACAGCTTCTGTCACTCAGGCACAGTAGTGTCCCCCCAAAGTTGGGAAGCTTGGGTTCTTCCCCATTCCCTGTTCCCACATTGTTAGAATTCAGTCAAATCACCGTGTATCTAAATTTGTAGACCACAGGATTTAGGTAAGCTATTTGCCCAACACATTCTCATCCCTAATTCCTATCTCCCCTGCTGATCATTCTTGTTCTATTCTGATTACTTACTTATGAAAAGGGATTATTTTAAGTCAATCATATGCTATTTTTACTCCTTCATCAGATACTTCTACTTCCAGATATTTTCACTGAATAATCTCAAAAACTGTAATGATAAAAATAAATTATATTTATTATCTATCTATTGCATTTTCTTTGGGGTTTTTTTGTTGGTTTGTTTGCTTTTTGAAACAGGTTCTTACTCTGTCACCAAGGTTGGAGTGCAGTGGCATGATCATGGCTCACTGCAGCCTCAACCTCCCAGGCTCAAGCGATCCTCCCACCTCAGCCTCCCAAGTAGTTGAGACTACAGGTGCATTCCACCACTCTTGGCTAATTTTTTATTATTTGTAGAGAAGGGATCTCACTATGTTGCCAAGGCTAGTCTTAAACTCTTGGACTCAAGCAGTCCTCTTGCCTTGGCTTCCCAAAGTGCTGGGACTACAGACTGAGCCACCACACCCTGACCTTTTTAAATTATACTTCTTCATTCCTCTTTGTATCTTTTTGCCTATCTTAGCACCTGCCTTTATTGGTAGAGCTAACATGAACATGGAACTAAAAGTCAGCTAAATGATATCCAGCCCAAAAAGCAACAGAGCCCCAGTACTGTGTTCCGTGAGCAGTCACAATAACACAGTAAAATTCGAGTAACATTGGGCACCTTTCTGTAAAATGGGATAATAATACCTACCTCTAAAAGTCTATTAGGATCTTGGGTCCGCAGCAAGATCATAGATGGGAAAGTACTTTGGAAAAATTTAAAGGTCTCTTCAAATGAGAGAATGTGAAAGCAACAGCTCTTGGAATAACAATTTGTTTGTCATAAAATGTACATGAATAAGATGGTTAACATTTCATCTCAATGTGCAGCAAGAATTACCAAGTGTGATTGATGAGGCCATTGATAAATCATCATCCACAAGTTATTTGCATGATGTATGAATTAGTGAGCCAAACAAGAAATGCATTTTGCATCTCTGCTGTACTCAAGAGCACCGGTCAGTGAAATCCACAGAAAGTACAACCTTGGGGAAAATGCTAGAGCAGACTTGAAAAAGCCAGATTTGGTGAAAACAGTCTTTGTCCATTTGAAGATATATAAAACGTTTATTATTATTTTGATTTTAGCAAATGCTGACAACTACCTCCTCTCTAATTGCCCATTGGAATGGCTTCCCAACTGAGCTATTTCTTGAAAAAAAGCCCAGACAATAGCGCTCTTGGTTGGCCTTTATTTAAGTCACAGGGTCACTCTCATTTCTAGTTAATAGAATGCCACAAAAAATGTTTCAATGCCCGTTTTCTCTATTTGTTGATTTTTTGTGTGAATCTAGGGAGAAGTGAATCATCTTTTCTGCTTTACTGTGTACTTATCAACCAGGAAAATATCCCAAACTGCCTTTAAATAACTTGCTATTGTAATTTACCTAATCAGACCACCTGGAAATAAAGAAAGAAGAAACCAAAGAATGAAGGCCACTCTGAAGATGACAAGATCCCAGAATTCTCAAGCCCAAAGGAGACATCGTAGGAATCACTTTGCCCAGGTTGGTTCTGTGGCTTGCCTAGGAAGCACTCTTAATGGGGACGCAGCATGTATTTTAGAAAGGTGGCGAAGAAAGACCCTGTGGGATCAGGTGGCCTTTCTTTCTGCCCATCATTTTCTGCCCATCATTTTGGCCATGCTAATTCTATCTCTTGCATAATATCCAATGCCTGGTTTTCACAGTCGAGATGCCATGTCTCAGGACAGTGGGTTCTGAAGATGGAGACTGACTTCAAGGACTAACGTCATTCCTGTTCCCTGTCATTGAAGGGTGCACATGTATCTCTGCTTTATGCCCTGGACGAGGAAATATTCTCCAATAAAGGTAGCAGACTTATAAATTAATTCCTTATGATAAATTCCAAATGCTCCTCAAAGAATGATGTTTTTCTTATTAAAGTCTTTTGAGACATGTACCATCAGTCAGATGTCATGGGGCTTATCAATATTGTATCTTTGCATGAATCTGCAAGATAGTGCTTTTAGAGATCAAAAGAGTCCACAGAAAATGCAGTAATGTGGAATGGCATATAGCAAAGTTTGAGAATTATTGTAGACACGTAATTTTTTTTTTTCCTAACAAGGGCTCACAATCTACTAAAAAAAAAAGATACTTTTTTTTTCTGGAATTGTTAATTGACAAACCTTTATGTAAAATCAAAGTGAATAGTCGCATAGACACCACTTCAAATTACAGTTCTTTGCTGGGTCAGAATTAGGGCAAGGCAAGGGAGATGCTAGGGCACAAAATTTAAGGAGGCACCCACTTTCAAGGTCAGCCCTGAGAGTGGGTGCACAACACTGAGAATGAGTGCCTTCTTACATTTTTTATTTTATTTATTTATTTATTTATTTTGAGATGGAGTCTTGCTCTTTAATTTTATTTATTTATTTATTTATTTATTTATTTATTTATTTATTTATTTTGAGACGGGGTCTTGCTCTTTCGCCCACGTTGGATTGCAGTGGCACGATCTCGGCTCACTGCAAGCTCTGCCTGCCGGGTTCATGTCATTCTCCTGCCTCAGCCTCCCAAGTAGCTGGGACTACAGGTGCCCGCCGCCACGCTCAGCTAATTTTCTGTATTTTTAGTAGAGACAGGGTTTCACCATGTCAGCCAGGATGGTCTCGATCTCCTGACCTTGTGATCTGCCCGCCTTACCCTCCCAAAGTGCTGGGATTACAGGCGTGAGCCACCGCGCCCGGTCCTTCTTATATTTTTTTAAAATTGATATATCATAGTTGTACATACTTGGGGGGTACACGTCATATTTTTATGCCTGTATGCAATGTGTAATGATCAAATCAGGGTAAATGGGACATTGATCACTGCAAACATTTCTCTTTTCTTTGTGTTGAGAACAATAGAATTATTGTAGCTATTTTGAAATACACAATAAATTATTGTTAACTATAATTTCTCTACCCTGCTGTCAAATACTAGAACTTATTCCTTCCATCTTACTGTCCTTCAAATTTTCCCTAGCTTCCTCTCTTGCATCACCCTATCCCTGGCCCTGGTTCTCTGACAGAGCACTTAGAATGCAGAAGACATCCTCAAAGGTCTGGGTGCTCATCAGCAGAAGGGAGTGTAGCAATAGTGACTAACAGCACAGAGATCAGCCTGGGCTTTGCCAATGACTGTGGGCTTGACCTTGGGCAGGCTGGATCCAGACACAGAACCCCATGATGCCATGCTGCGGCTGCCTGCCCTGCCCACCTCCCTCCTTCCCTCGCGAATGACCACACACAGGCCACCGAGCAACACGCAGCTGTCAACACTGCACAGATGATTTGCAGAGGCAGGTCTGGCAGCACTGTACACATGCTTTCTAATTTCTACACCTCAACGCGGTGCTGGTAGGCGGAGTGCTCAGCAGCCTCCGAGAGACGCTGACAATGTTTTCATTGGTCCATGCCTGCTGTACGCCTTGCTTCTGCACCATCTGCCTTGCTTTCATCCCCATAATGCTCTGTCTCGACCTTGATGCAGTTTCCTCTCCCTCACTGCCTCCCAAACCCCTGCACCAACTAGCACTCCCTCTCTGTAATTAACACGTATCCCATTTCCTCTTCCTTCTCATCTCTAGATCTTCATCCTCCAATGAAGACATGGCCTCGCCTGCAGCTCTCTCTAGGTAGTCTGTTTATTTGATCACAATACACATTACCTTATAACTCAAGGTCAGGAGTGGTGTGAGGGATTCCCATGCCCATATATTCCATGGCCTGTCATTTCCATCACTTTCTTATCTAAATTCTCTTGTGCCTTGGTTGCATCTACTTGAAGAACTGCAATCCAGGATGAAACCTGCCCTCCCTGGGCTTGTGCCTTGAAGTTAAAGCACTGATGGAAGAAAATACGTACCTGGGTAAATGACAAATTCCTGGTTGCCCATCTCAACTGGCTCTCAACAACGTCCAGGAACCATTTCTCTAATCAACCCATTCCCCCGTGTATGAAATAAGTATTTCAAACCTTCTGCATAGTGTAAAATTTCTGACTGCTCTTGTATTACCTTTTTCTTACCCTCTTCTTAACTGAAGATGACCTTATTTTAAAATGCCCAGATAAAAGTTATCAGATAGGAGCCCCTTAACTTCCTACCTCCAGGTTAGTAGGTCTTCCCTGAATAAGCACCCACCTCCCTTGTTGTTTGTTTGTTTGTTTGGTTTTGTTTTTTTGTTTGTTTGTTTTTGAGATGGAGTCTCACTGTCACCTAGGCTGGCGTGCAACGACCCGATCTTGGCTCACTGCAACCTCCGCCTCCCGGGCTCAAGCAACCACCTCCCTATTCCTTCCTGGAGGCGGCATCTCTCCACTTAGATATTCCACAGATGCTTCAAACTACTGAAGTACAAACTGAATTCATGCTCTTTCCTCCCCAAAACCCATCCCTTATTGTTAGCCATTCCAGTAAAGAGGGCCCTAATACTCCGAGCTGTCCAAACCAAAAAAGCCTCAGTGTGCTTCACGTCTCATATCCAAAAAAGTGCATCCTATCAGTTCTTTCTCAATCACTTGCTGGTTAAACCTGTCTGGTCCAAGCTACCTTTATCTTTTATTTACAGCAGAGGTTCCTCTGCTGTAAATTAAAGTTTTTTCTTTAATTTTTGTTTCAAAACAAAGCTTTTTTTTTTTTTTTTCCAGCAAACAAGTTTTTTTTTTTTTTTTTTTTTTTCTTTTTGAGATGGAGTCTCGGTTTGCCACCCAGGCTGGAGTACAGTGGCGCTATCTTGACTTACTGCAGCCTCCGCCTCCCAGGTTGCAGCAATTCTTCTGCCTCAGTCTCCCAGATAGCTGGGATTACAGGCGTGCACCTCCACGCCCAGCTAATTTTTGTATTTTTAGTAGAGATGGGGTTTCACCATGTTGGCCAGGCTGGTCTCGAACTCTTGACCTCAGGTGACCTGCCTGCCTTGGCCTCCCAAAGTGCTAGGATTACAGGAGTGAGCCACCGCGCCGGGCCAGCAAACAAGTTTTATTGGAACACAGCTGTGCTCATTCATTTATGGACTGTCTATGGCTGCATGCACTCTAAGAGCAGAGTTGAGTAGTTGCAACAGAGTCCATGAGGCCCATAAAGATGAAAATATTTACTAGCTTTTCCTTTACGGGAAAAATTGCAAGAACTTCCTGAATGCATCCTGCACCAAACCTTGTACTCTGTTCTCACACATCTTTTTAAAATGTCTTATCACCATCCTTGGAAACTCATCAGAGCACAAACATCACGCTTGGGATAAAATGCAGTGTCCCTAGCCCAGCCTGCACGGCTCTCCGTGATTAGCCCTGTCTACCTCGCCACCCTCACCTTGTATATATGCTCCTTGCTCGCCAAGTCCAACAATGCTGGAGTGCTGTCTGCCTTTCCATTCCTCCAATGCACTATGCTCTTCCACACCACAGAACTGGGAATACTTTGTTTCTTTTGCCTTGGAGGCTCTTTTTTCTTTCTTAACTTGTCCCTCATCCAATTCCTACTTAGTCTTTAGGACTCTGCTTAAACCTTATTTCCTCCAGGAAGTCTTCTCCCAAATTAGGTTAGGTGCCCTGTTTCAGAGCATTACGTACTTTTATTTAATATTTATTTATTTATTTATTTATTTATTTATTTATTTATTTTGAGATGGAGTTTCACTCTTGATGCCCAGGCTGGAGTGCAATGGCACAATCTCGGCTCACTGCAACCTCTGCCTCCTGGGTTCAAGCAATTCTCCTGCCTCAGCCTCCCGCGGAGCCAGGATTACAGGTGCACACCACCACGCCTGGTTAATTTTGTATTTTTAGTAGAGATGGGGTTTCTCCATGTTGGTCAGGCTGGTCTCGAACTCCTGACCTCAGGTGATCTGCCTGCCTCGGCCTCCCAAAGTGCTGGGATTACAGGTGTGAGCCACCGTGCCTGGCCCATTTGTTTATTTATTTTATTGGCAGGGTCTTACGCTGGAGTGCAGTGGCACAGTCATAGCTCACTGCAGCCCTGAAATCCTAGGCTCAAGGGATTCCCCTGACTCATTATCCCAAGTAGCTAGAACTACAGGCATACACCACCACACCCAGTTAATTTCTTTAAAAATTTTTTTTGTAGAGACTGGGTCTCACTAGGTCATCCAGGCTGATCTTGAGCTCTTGGGCTCAAGCAATCCTCACCTTGGCCTCCTAAAGTACTGGGATTACAGGTGTGAGCCACTGCCTCGGGCGTGCACTTTTATTACTTATTTATTTAGAGATGGGGTCTTGCTCTGTTGTCTGGGCTGGAGTGCAGTGGCATGATCATGGCTCACTGTAACCTTGACCAGCTGGGCTCAAGCAATCCTCCCACCTCAGCCTCCCAAGTTGCTGGGACTACAGGCACATGCGACCACGCCCGGCTAATTTTTGTATTTTTTGTAGAGACAGGGTTTTCACCATGTTGCCCAGGCTGGTCATGAACTCCTGGGCTCAAGTGATCCACCCACCTTGGCCTCCCAAAGCACTGGGATTACAGGCGAGAGTCACCATCCCTGGCTTGCACTTTTGTTTTAAAGCTCTTGTCTCAAATGCTCTTAATTTTTTGAAATGATTTAATACTTGCTTCTGTGGTTAGACTGAAGACTTCATGATAGAAAAATCTTTGTTTATCTGATTCAGAAAAGTAATCTTCAGTACCTGACACACAGCCTGGCACATGACAGATACTCAGAAAATATTTATTGAATAAATGGATGATTGGCAATAACATAGGGTTGTGGTGAGAATAATGGGAGGAAATATACACATTCAATTTAGTTAATTGCTTAGTCCTGGCAAAAGCAGAGAACATTTATATTTTTAATGATGGTGATGATCATGAGGCCCTGACTTCGAATTACTTCTGGATTTCTTGATTTGGCAAAAAACTGAGGACCAATAATGTGTTTTATTCTTGTAACACGGAGTGTGAGTTGTTCTTCAATTGATTTCTTCTCTTTGCCCATCTGTAACAGGCATAACTGGCTTTTCAGAGTGTGAGACCTTGAAAAAAAAGTGTCCAAGCCCAGGAGCCTGAAATCATAATAACGCGTGGCTCTATGGGGAATGGTTACTGCCTGGCCTCTATTCTCTACCCTGCTGTATGCCCTAGGAGGCTGACCTCCTGTTATGTTCCTTTGACTTCTGCCTCCTGGTTGGGTTTGAGCAATGTGTACCACTGGCCAGAGACTGGAGGAAGAAGGAGAGCAAGGAGAAAATATTAATCTTCCCCCACTCCTCCCCTCCCCTGGGCTGCAGGTTGACAGTGACTGCCCCACTACCTAAGGTCATAGCTCCCACCAGGAGGCTCCTTAACCCGCCACCCTCACGGGCCCTCTCTCTTCAGGTACTCCCTCCTCTTGCTTGTGCTAGCCTGTGGTAGTTACAGCTCCCTGCCCTCGCTAGATGTGGCAAGCTTCATTATCGCTTTGGTTTCTCTCAACTTGTCCACACCTTTGCCAATTAAACTCTCCTCAATTATCCCTGCTTGAGTGTGCGTTCTGTTCTCAGATAGAACCCTGACTCATACAATTCCATCACCTAAGTAAATAGAATGAAAATATGTCAAGAGGTTCTTGCTGCTTCTGTAGATCTCTCTGGTAGTCTGAGTATGTCTGCAAGCTTGGTTAATGTCACATGAGGTTAGGTGCCATTATTCCCATTTCTCAGTAGACCAAAGGAGTCTGGAAGCAATCTGAGGCATGTACCCACACTTCCAGAGGCGGGCAGTGGCAAAGTCAGAGCTGCTTCTCCTCTCTGAACCCTACCCACTGAGCTCAGAGCTACATCATGGCTACTTCCCTCTAAGGGGACCACCCACCAAAAGCTGGAGAGCTGGGACCCCAGATAAATCATCCTTGATGATAAACCCCTCTGCGGTGAGTCTAATCCAGGTGAACGCCGAAGCTCGGGAGTGTGCCGCTGGCTCCGTGCCCCAATTTAGAGCAGGTCTGGGAAGCATTCCCAGATGGCTCCTGGATGTCATTGCTTTTTCTGGCTGCGTTCCTGGGGGAAGTGGGAAAACACACATAGGTCTCCTAGCTGCAAACCCAAGCAAAGAGCACATTGTCATATCTTTAGCAAATGATAACACACAAAACACAGACAGCCAAAGAACTAGAGAGAGACTATCCACCCAGCTGAACTGATTCACTCTTTAGAGCCAAGAGACAGCCAGTGTGGAAGGTCCTCTATCCTCCTAACAAATCAATTCTCTGTCTTAAAAGCAACTGTCCAAGGCTTCAAGCAAATCACAGACAACCCATCTCTCTATTGTGTATCTCAATTTCCCTCTCTGAAAAAAATGGGGTTCTACCCATTGGCAGAAAGGTGAGCAGTCACCCACTAAGGTGAGCGAAAATCTCCACAAGCCTCAATTTAAGAACCTCAAATGCAAAACTAATGTTGTTTTATCTCCTTTATTAAGCAGGAGGTAGGTCCCATATAGAGGCAGTATGAATTGTAATTAAGGGCATGGACTCTAAAGCCAGACTGCCTGTATTTGAATTCTAAGTCTGCTAGCAACTAGCTGTGTAATTTTGGAAAAGTAATGTAACTTCTCTGTGCCTCTGTTTTCTTATCTGTAAAGTAGGAATAATGATCATGTCTACCTCATAGGGTTGATATGAAGATTAAATGATTTATTACAAGGAAAGCACTTTGAACATGCCTAGTATATGGTAAAGACTGTGTAAGTCATTCAGTAACATAGTGATTTTAGTAATTATTCATGTATCTTTAGATAGACTTATCTGGAATGTTGATCCGTTTTTTAACATTTTTTGGCTGTAACCCAAATAACTTCTGGGATGAAATAACAGATCCGCTGTGCTAGCACTGCCAATTGTTAGATCAAGGGAATTTGGCTTGTGTCTTAGCTGTCATCAGGAAAAGAATATAAGTGGATGCTGATAATTGGAAAAGCTCATTCTGGTCCATGGCCTCAGCCTGGCAGCTAATCAGTTATGCCCAAAGAATAAGGTGAAGCACCAGGTGGCCTTACCTGCAGGCCTGATGCAGAATGAAGAGAGGCCTTTTAAGCAGACATCCATCACTGCTGACTGAAGGCCTAGTGTGATTCCCCATCCATCGTACACAAAGGTCTTTTCACTTAGGCATCTGTCCCACGAGCAAATGCATCCTTCCACTCCTAACAGGCTGAATTACTGTGTGCTCTTCCCTTTGTCCTCTTCTTCAATTTCCCATTTCAGATCAATAACCTGCCCAGCTTTCTATAAGCAAGTTTTGGTTTTTCTCCACTGGCTTTCTTTCTTTCTTCCATTCTGTTTCATTTCTTTTCTTTTCTTTTCTTTCTTTTCTTTTCTTTTTCTTTTTCTTTTCTTTTTTTTTTTTGAGATAGAGTCTCACTCTGTTGTCCAGGCTGGAGTGCAGTGGTGCCATCTTGGCTCACTGCAACCTCTGCCTCCTGGGTTCAAGTGATTCTCCTGTCTCAGCCTCAGCTGGGATTACAGGTGTGGGCCACCACGCCCAGCTAATTTTTGTATTTTCAGTAGAGATGGGGTTTCGCCATGATGGCCAGACTGGTCTCGAACTCCTGGCCTCAAGTGTTCTGCAAACCTCGGCCTCCCAAAGTGCTGGGATTATAGGCATGAGCCACTCTGCCCAGCCACTCACTGGCTTTCAAGTACAACACAAGGCCTCCAGGTCTGAGGAGGAGCTCAGTGTCTTCAGCAATCCCCCTCTTAGGGTAGTCCTGATCATCTGGTATTCTTAATGAAAACACTTTGGTTCCCCAGAGAACAGTCAAGAGTCCTTAAGAGTGGCTGTCCTTTCATATCTTAGTACTAATTGCTGATTTTTATTGAGCATTTATTATGAGGCACTATGTCAAATACTTTATATAAAATTCACATTTAATTCTCACGGTAGTGCTATGAAATAGGCACAAGAGTTCACTATCTAAGTCCTTAAAACAGTGCTGTCCTATAGAAACATAATGTGAGCCACAAATCTGGGCTACAGATGTAATTCTGAGTGTTCTAGTAGCCACATTATAAACAGTAAAAAGAAACAAGGAAAGCTAATTTAATTTTTTTAGGGACAGGGTCTAGCTCCATTGCCCAGGCTAGAGTGCAGTGGCATGATCATTAATTTTAGTAATATATTTTGCTTAACCAAATACATCTTAAAAACTGGCACTTCAATATGCACTCAATTTAAAATTATTAATAAGCTATTTTATATTCACTTTTTGTACTAAGTCTTCAAAATCCAAATTTCAATGAACATATGTAGAAGGCTCGGCACAGTGACTCAGTCCTTTAATCCCAGCAGGCCTCTTGCCTTGGGAGGCCAAGACGGGAGGATTGTTTGAGCCCAGTTCAACACTAGCCTGAACAACATAGCCTGTCTCTACAAAAAAAATCAAAAATTAACCAGGGTGGTGACACGCACCTATAGTCTTAGCTGCTTGGGAAGCTAAGGTGGGATCACTTGAGCCCAGGAGTTTGAGACTGCAGTAAGCTATGATTATGCCACTGCACTCCAGCCCAAGTGACAGAGTAACACCTGTCTCTAAACAAAACACACAACAGCAACAAAACAAATGTAGAAGGAATGAGGGAAATGGATAGAAAACCACCATTTGTCAAAGAGCATGGTAATAATTGGTGCATCCAAGGTCCACTCATGCATTACATGGCATGTTCTGGCATGTTCTGGCATGTTCTATTTCCCTCATTACCTTTACATTTATTAATTAGAGAATGAAAATTTAAGGAAAAATAGGATACTTGCCTACTTTATACTCTCAAAATATCTTTCTCAAGATATTCATTAATTACAAAGAGAAAAACAGTAACTTTACAGTGGAGAAACCCAGCAGACAGTTAACCTCATCAGTGGTAAAAATGTAGTAGCACCACATGCCTCCAGACAGGATGCACAGAGGACACAACATCCCTTCTGTGGTCTTACCAAAAATCTGTCACCTCAATCTAGTCACGGGAACATTTCAGAAATACCCACATGGAGAGACCTTGTACAAAATAACCGGCCCGTAGTCTTCCAAAATGCCAAAGTCAAGAAGGATAAGGAAAGCGTGGGGAGCTGTCACAGATTGAGAGAGACAAGGAGACACAACAACTCAACACAACGTGGGATCCTGGACTGGATCTTGAAACAGAAAAAGCACGTTAGTGTCACAATGGGTGTGATTCGAATAAGGCCTGTGGCTCAGATACAAATTATGTACCAGCAGCCAGGCACAATATCTCATGCTTACATCCTAGCACGTTGGGAGGCTAAGGCAGGAGGATTGCTTGAGTCCAGGAGTTCGAGACCAGCCTGTGCAATATAGTGAGAATTCATCTCTACAAAAAAATTAGCCAGGCATGGTGATGTGCGGCAGACATGGGGGGATTGCTTGTGCTTGGGTAAGCCGAGATTGTGCCACTGCACTTCAGCCTGGGCAATGGAGTGAGACCCTGTTTCAAAAAAAAAAAAAAAAAAAAATTATGTGCCAGTGTTGATGTCCTGGGCTTGATCATTATTCTCTGGTTATGAAAATGGTTACCATTTGGGGCATCTGGGAAAGGAGTATACAGGAACTCTACTGTTTTTGCAGGTTTCTGTACGTCTAAAACTATTTCAAAATAAAAAGGAGAAAAACAAAACAATGCAATGCAAATAAAATGCAAATTGATTACAAAATACCTTTGCGATTACTTCAAAAGATGTGGAAGTCTAGGAAGTTGATAAAAACATTGAGGTATTGCTAGAAATGCATGAAAGAAACCATTAACAAACTAGGTAAAACAGTTCACTTTTAGAGAAGAGAAGTCAACAAGGATGGTAACAGGGTGTGGGTTTCCAAAAAAACAATGATTTAAATGTCGAAAAATTATGAGAGATCCTTGGAAAAATGAATGATGCTCTCTAATGTTTGCCAAGAACTTTCTGCTAGAAAATCATAGACAAAGCGAAGGCTGTTGTATCATGCCATCGTATAATTTTAGTTTAAAAATTATGCCAAAAAATCCACATGAGATTTATTTTTATTCACTCTAAGAATGAGCACATAGTTGCAATTATAATCTATGTTCTACTGGATGAGATGAAATGTTATTTTTATAATTTATAGCTTCATTTTTCATTAAAAGAAAAAAGCCTCACTTGAAATTTTAATCCATCTTAAATGGCTTGACTTTAATTGCTCTATTCCAGCTTCAGAAACCTGACCCTCGAGTCCACACTCTTAACCACTGCACTATTTCTGTCCCAAAGAAGGGGACTTCCCTTTGTTTCCATTACCTCTAAGTCACCCGAAACAAGTTACATGCCCTTTGTGAGGCCAAGGCACCCTGGAATGTCGTCGTCGTCGTCGTCGTCGTCGTTGTTGTTGTTGAGACAGAGTTTCACTCTTGTTGCCCAGGCTGGAGTGCAGTGGCACATCTCGGTTCACTGCAACCTCCACCTCCCGGGTTCAAGTGATTCTCCTGCCTCAGCCTCCTGAGTAGCTGGGATTACAGGTGTGTGCCACCACACCTGGATACTTTTTGTATTTTTAGTAGGGACGGGGTTTCACCATGTTGGTCAGGCTACTCTCGAACTCCTAACTTCAGGTGATCCACCTGCCTCGGCCTCCCAAAGTACTGAGATTACAGGCGTGGGCCACGGTGCCCGGCCGACTATCTTCTTTTCTATCACACTCTACAAATAAATGGGCAACTCTATAAATAAATGGAAGATAAGGCAGAGGACAGAAGTGAATGTGCACATGAGTGTCATCGGCCGTGTGTGTGTGGCACCTGTGAAATATCTACCCTTTGGCTCTCTAAGACCCATCAAGCTCACAGATGACATTCAGTTTCATAAAAACTGACTGAATCCTAGCTCAGAAACCAATAACATCATTTAAAAACGCTTAAAATGTTCAAAATGATGATTTGTGATGTTTTAAAGTGAGACATGAAGAGGCTAGAAAGACTGAAGAAAGGAAACATCCATCATCAGAAAGGAGCTCCTTATATTTGAAACTATCAGTAGCAAATGATATGGACAGAGACTAGTACGTTACAGTGAGGGGTGGGAGGACACAGGTGTGGAGTGGTGGAAGAAACCTGGAGGAACCAGATGGGAGAACATTCTCAAATGTGTCCCTGTCGAGGAGTTCGAGACCAGCCTGGACAACAGGGAGACTTTGTCTCTAGAAAAAATAAAATCAGTCAGGCTTAGTGGTGCACACCTGCGGTCCCACCTACTCAGGAGACTGAGGTGGGAGGACTGCTTGAGCCCAGAAGGTGGAGGCAGGCTGTAGTGAGCTGTGATGATGCCACTATCCTCAAGCCTGGGTGACAAAGCAAGACCTTATCTCAAAAAACACAAATGTGTTTGGGAAGTATCTGGTAAGTAGATAAAAGTTTTAAAGTATTGCTGGAAATGCAGAGAAAAAACATTGACAAACTAGGTAAAATAATTCACTTTCAGAGAAGAAAAATCAACAAGGATGGTTACGGAATGTGGGTTTCAAAAAACAATGATTTGAATGTCAAAAAATTATAATAGATCCTTGGAAAAATGAATGATGCTGTCTAATGTTTGCCAAGAACTTTTTGTTAGAAAATCATACACAAAGTGAAGGCTGTGGCATTTCTTGTGAAGGACAGCATTGCTTTAGACACACACACAATTGAAACATAGGTGATATCAATTATTATTATTATTATTACTATTATTATTATTATTATTATTATTATTATTATTTTGAGACAGAGTTTCGCTCTGTTGCCCAGGCTGGAGTGCAGTGGCACGATCTCAGCTCATTGCAACCTCTGCCTGCCAGGTTCAAGCAGTTCTCTGCCTCAGCCTCCCGAGTAGTTGGAATTGCAGGCACCCACCGCCATACCCAGCTAATTTTTGTATTTTTAGTAGAGACAGGTTTCACCATCTTGGCCAGGCTGGTCTTGAACTCCTGACCTCATGATCCACCCGCCTCAGCCTCCCATAGTGCTGGGATTACAGGCGTGAGCCACCATGCCCGGCCCTGTGATGTGAATTATTAAAGTGCGCTGTGAAAAGTTACCAGTCCAGCCCTGATCCTGATCACAGGTGAGGTTGGGAGGTTACTTTGGAGACAGACAGACAGATGAAACAGGGCATGATCATTTTCTTCACATGCACATGCTGGCACATGGAAGCTGGGTGGTAAAAGAATTCATTCAGATTCATCTTCCCAAAATGGCCCTCTAAACAATAGAAAACTGGCAATCTTCTAGTAACCTGTGGTATTGACAGTTTGAGAGATGTCATACAAGGGCCAACCCAATGTCAGGAACCTGGGCAGCAGGGAGTGACTCCCTGCATATTATAAAGTCAAAAACTGTCTGTGGATCCCAGGCAGGCTAAAATCCTGGCAGGCCACTGTCCTCCTAACCACATTGCCACTGCCACCATTACCAAGGAAAACGAGACACAGAGAGACAGGGTCGGGGAGACCTTTCTGGCCCCCACGGTTCTCTAAACTCTTTGTTATTTGTTTGTTTGTTTGTTTGTTTGTTTGTTTTTGAGACGGAATCTTGCTCTATTGCCCAGGTCACAGCGCAGTGGCATGACCTCGGCTCACTCTCACTGCAACTGCTGCCTCTTGGGTTCAAGCAATTCTTGCGCCTCAGCCTCCTGAGTAGCTGGGATTACAGGTGTGTGCACCATGACGCCCAGCTAATTTTTGTTTTTATTTTATTTTTATGTTTTTGAGATGGAGTTTCGCTGTTGTCGCCCAGGCCGGAGTGCAATGGCACGATCTCTGCTCACTGCAACCTCTGCCTCCCTGGTTCAAGCCTTCTGAGTAGCTGGGATTACAGGCGCCCACCAGCACGCCTGGCTAATTTTTGTATTTTATTAGAGACAGCGTTTTGCCATGTTGGCCAGGCTGGTCTTGAACTCCTGACTTCAGGTGATCCACCCACCTCGGCCTCCCAAAGTGCTGGGATTACAAGTGTGAGCCACCGCACCCAGGCTAATGTTTGTATTGTTAGTGGAGCTGGGGTTTCACCACGTTGGCCCGGCTGGTCTCAAACTCCTGACCTTAGGTGTTCTGCCTGCCTCAGCCTCCCAAAGTGCTGGGATTATAGGCATGAGACACCGCGCCTGGCCTCTTTGTTAATTCTTTACAGTGCTTCTAGAGAGTTCCTTTTTCTGAGTGTCCTGGCCGCGTGTCCTCAGGTTCCACAGTGCAGTGAATACTGCCATGCACTGCTTTCTGTGATCGCCTTTCAGGGATAACGCTCAGGTGTCAGTCCTCTTTGGGAATTACCTTAGCTACAAAGAACTGCCTTGCCCAAGGACACACCCCCCTTCCTAAGGCACAATAAAGATCCAGGCCCCATGCCTGCCCCAGCTCAGGAAGAGCTGTCCCAGAGTTATCCCAGCTTCTGAGTTCCCTGGAAGGTTAGCTGAGGCCTCTGCTGAGACTGCATCACAGACCAACTCCTCCCTCTGCCCAGTTCTGCTTCCTTCCCCACCTTCTACGGGTGTTGATCCCAGCAGCACTCCCTGATCAACTTACCGCATGCAAATCTCCACGTCAGAGTCCACCTCTTAGAGGGCTCAGCTCAGGACACACTCCCTTCTCCATTTACCAGCTCCACCACCTGCCATGAAGGCCCACTTTTCCCAACCGCTCTTGGTTTTTTCCTCTCTACATGGACTTCCTGGCCTCACCGACACTGGGTCCTTGGCCATTTTGATCTCCAGTTCCCAGTGAAAAGTTCCCCTCCCTCTATGCGTGATTAGCCACTTCATTCTGCCAAAGGGAAGAAAGATCCAGCCTGGCATCACCATGTCCCACCTCCACCTGAAGCTTCCCAGTGACCTGGTGGAGTTGGGCTGTGGGCTGGGAAGGAATAATGCCAATGTGAACATCTATCTCTCTAGTAGCCGAACCCATCCCGGAACTCCCAGCTTACTAGGAGGTGGGATTTCCCATCTTTAATCATTCCTGAGCCAAAGGTTATACACAGGCCTGGAGTGGTGGCTCACACCTGTAATCCCAGCACTTTGGGAAGCCGAGGCGGGTGGATCATTTGAGGTCAGGAGATCGAGACCAGCCTGACTAACATGGTAAAACCCCGTCTCTACTAAAAATACAAAAATTAGCCGGGCGTGGTTGTGGGCACCTGTAATCCCAGCTACTTGGGAGACTAAGGCAGGAGAATCACATGAACCCGGGTGGCAGAGGTTGCAGTGAGCCAAGATGGCACCACTGCACTCCAGCCTGAGCAACAGAGCAAGACTCTGTATCAAAACAAAGCAAAGCAAAACAAAAAAACAAAGGTTATACACAGCCTTAGGCAGCTTCCATTGTATATCTTTGGCCAAGATTTGTTGCTACCTACCTGGGCAGCCATGTTAAGTTGGCACAGCAAGCCAAGTGGCACAAATCCTCTATACTTGCCCACATGTGAAAAGAGCAGTTTCTAGCACCCAGAGAGGCATTCGAGTAGAATCAAGTGACAACTGTGCTGCCTTTGTAAGAATCAACTCTTTTGTGTGTGTGTGTGTGTGTGTGTGTGTGTGACAGATGGAGTCTTGCACCCTTACCCAGGCTGGAGTGCAGCTGTGTGATCTTGGCTCACTGCAACCTCCGCCTCCCGGGTTCAAGAGATTCTCCTGCCTCAGCCTCCTGAATAGCTGGGATTACAGGCGCCCACCACCACGCCTGGCTAATTTTTTGTATTTTTAGTAAAGACAGGGTTTCACTATGTTGGCCAGGCTGGTCTCAAACTCCTGACCTCAAGTGATCTGCCTGCCTCAGCCTCCCAAAGTGCTGGGATTACAGTCATGAGCCACCATGCCCGGCAGAGAATCAACTTTTAACAAGAATAGAAGAGCACAACAGGGGCCAGAGACAGGCAGGACCCAGAGACTCTTCCCAGGGTGTGAAAACTCTGAGAAAAGAAATGACTGCATGAAAGCGGGGCGGGGGCGGGGTAGTGTTGAGGTCAAACAACAGGAGGAGATAGGCTGCCATGAGCAGAGAAGGGAGGGGAGGGGAGGGCAGCCTCTGAGCAAGGAAGTGGGGAAGCAAATGCTGTAGCTGGATGGCCCAGGGGGATAGGGGATAGAAGTTCGGAGGAAGATCAAGTGTGAGCTAGGTCAGGTGGTTCAGTAAACCAAAGCCACAGATCCTGGGCACAGAACAGAGTTCCTTTTTCTCTCCTGAGCCTCTGAGGAATTCTGCTAGGTGTGGGCAACTCCTCAGAGGCACCCAAAAAACAAAGAGCTCCACAGCCCTTCCAAACTCAGAACAAGGTGCTGCTGTGAGCAGCCTCAGCCCTGCGCCAGCTCCCTGTGGCTCCCAACTGGAGCAGGCATCAAGAGTTGACAACACAAGATGCCCTGCCTGTCACTCTGGTTTCCTATGGCTGGAAGCGAGGGCATCTCACACTCATCGCTGGGGGAGAGGACCCCTGTGTATTTTCCCTGTGAGATATTCAGAGATGAGTCCAGCCCCTTTACCAGTCCCATGCCTGGGAACAGCTTGTTATCCTGTGGGAATCTTCCCCGCAATTCCCCACCAAGACCAGTATGTAAAGCTCAGCCTGTCACAATAATCCCAGTTTTTCATTGTTTTGTTTTGTTTTCAAGAAATAACCTTGGGTTTTCCTTGCTTCTACTCTCTGGTATAGCTGCCTAGAGAGAAAAATATTGGAAGCGGCCGAGGCTAATGGCCTTTTAGTGCAATTACAGATGTAGACAGCCAGCCAGTTTCGCTAACGTTGTAGGGGCTGCACGACCCAGGGGCACATGGTAAAGCCACATCTCACTCTGCCCACATCGGAAGGCAGGGCTTTCTGGCTTTCACAATGCACTGAGGTTTGTTGTTGTGTTTTTGTGGCTAGGTGCCTTACAATGTTCAAATGACACTGATTTTTGCGGGATCTTCCCACAGTGGTTTATATGTGCACCCGGGGTCTTGACCAAGGCTCATGCTTTTTCTGTTAATTAAAAATCAAAGCTCCCTGAAGGAAATCTACTGACCCAGAAATTAAGATGAGCACAGTGAGATTTTTTTTTTTAAGCATAATTTCTCCTTCCACTTACCTATTTTCTATCAGTCCTTCAAAAGACTTTCCATGCCCGTAGAATCCACTGAAGAGTTCCAGTGGGGATTTGAGAGGAAAAATGAAGAATAAAAAATGACTTCATGCTAGAAGGCTCAAGCCAATCATTGTGAGCTGCTAGTAGTTGCTGAGAAGTGTTGTAGTTTGAAGATACAAATGGTAATGCTGTAATAATAAAAACAATTTTTTATTATTAAAAAATTAGGAAGTCAAATTGTCTCCGTTTGCAGATGACATGATTGTACATTTAGAATACCCCATCGTCTCAGTCCAAAATCTCCTTAAGCTGATAAGCAACTTCAGCAGTCTCAGGATACAAAATCTATGTGCAAAAATCACAAGCATTCCTATACAACATTAACAGACAGAAAGTCAAATCATGAGTGAACTCCCATTCATAATTGCTACAAAGAGAATAAAATACCTAGGAATCCAACTTACAAGGGATGTGAAGGACTTCTTCAAGGAGAACTACAAAAAGCTGCTCAAGGAAATAAAAGAGGACACAAACAAGTGGAAGAACATTCCATGCTCATGGACAGGAAGAATCAATATTGTGAAAATGGCCATACTGCCCAAAGTAATTTATAGATTCAGTGCTATCCCCATCAAGCTACCACTGACTTTCTTCACAGAACTGGAAAAAACTACTTTAAACTTCATATGGAACCAAAAAAGAGCCTGCATAGCCAAGATAATCCTAAGGAAAAAGAACAAAGCTGCAGGCATCATGCTACCTGACTTCAAACTATACTACAAGGCTACAGTAACCAAAACAGCATGGTACTTGTACCAAAACAGATATATAGACTAATGGAACAGAACAGAGGCCTCAGAAATAACACCACACATCTACAACCATCTGATCTTTAACAAACCTGACAAAAACGAGCAATGGGGAAAGGATCCCCTACTTAATAAATAGTGTTGGGAAAACTGACTAGCCATATTTAGAAAGCTGAAACTGGATCCCTTCCTTACACCTTATACAAAAATTAACTCAAGATGGATTAAAGACTTAAATGTTAGACCTAAAACCATAAAAACCCTAGAAGAAAACCTAGGTAATACCATTCAGGACATAGGGATGGGCAAAGACTTCATGACTAAAACACCAAAAGCAATGGCAACAAAAGCCAAAATAGACAAATGGGATCTAATTAAACTAAAGAGCTGCACAGTGAAAGAAACCATCATCAGAGTTAACAGGCAACGTACAGAATGGGAGAAAATTTTTGCAATCTATCCATCTGACAAAGGGCTAATATCCAGAATCTACAAATAACTTAAACAAATTTACAAGAAAAAAAAACAAACAACCCCATCAAAAAAATGGGTGAAGGATATGAACAGACACTTCTCAAAAGAAGACATTTATGCAGCTAACAAACTTACGAAAAAATGCTCATCATCACTGGTCATTAGAGCAATGCAAATCAAAACCACAATGAGATACCATCTCACGCCAGTTAGAATGGTGATCATTAAAAAGTCAGGAAACAACAGATGCTGGAGAGGATGTGGAGAAATAGTAACACTTTTACACTGCTGATGGGAGTGTAAACTAGTTCAACCATTGTGGAAATCAGTGATTCTTCAAGGATCTAGAACTAGAAATACCATTTGACCCAGCAATCCCATTACTGTGTATATACCAAAAGGATTATAAATCATTCTACTATAAAGACACATGCACACACATGCATGTTTATTGCAGCACTGTTCACAATAGCAAAGTCTTGGAACCAACCCAAATGCCCATCAGTGATAGACTGGATAAAGAAAATGTGGCACATATACACCATGGAATACTATGCAGCCATAAAAAGGATGAGTTCCTGTCCTTTGCAGAGACCTTGATGAAGCTGGAAACCATCATTCTCAGCAAAGTAACACAAGAAGAAAAAACCAAACACTGCATGCTCTCACTCATAAGTGGGAGTTGAACAATGAGAACACATGGACACAGGGCGGGGAACATCACACACCGGGGCCTGTCAGGGGTGGGGGGCTGGGAGAAGGATAGCATTAGGAGAAATACCTAATGTAAATGACGAGCTGATAGGTGTAGCAAACCAGCATGGCACATGTATACCTATGTAATAAACCTGCACATTGTGCACATGTACCCCAGAACTTAAAGTATAATTTAAAAAAATCAAAAATAAAATAAAATAAACATTTAGCCCTTAAAAAAAAAAAAAAAAAAAAACTGGATGGTTGCAATGGCTCACGCTTGTAATCCCAGCACTTTGGGAGACCATTTGGAAAGGATTGCTTGAGGCCAGGAGTTTGAGACCAGCCTGAGCAACATGGAGAGACCCTGTCTCAAAAAAAAAAAAAAAAAAAAAAAAAATGCTGAGTGTGGTGGTGCACGCCTAGTCCCAGCTACTTGGGAGGCTGAGGCAGGAGTGCTTGAGCCCAAAAGTTTGAGGCTGCAGTGAGTTTTGATTGCCTACAAGCGCACACTAACAGTGACTTAAAACAGTTTTTAAAAAGAATTACCGATGTCACGTAAAAGGTGTCTGTGTCGGGGGTACTATCTTGAAGCTAGAGACTGTCAAAGCACTCTTAGCAAAATGGAATTTGGCCCGTGTTTCAACTTTTCTCCGAGTAACTTTCGGCTTATACAGGGTGAAACTGGGTTAATGGTACAGGCATATTTTATTGTGACAGTTAGTGGTCTAGGACTAGGTAGCAATATAGAGCAGCAAGTTAAAAAGTGGTTTGATGTGACGTAGGATAGAGGATTGTCCCTGCTTCTGCGAGCTCTTTCTGTGAATGAGGTATCCCTCACTGAGTTCATTTGGCAGAGCTGGTGTTGCAGACACTCCCACAGCCTCTGGGGTGGGCTCTCCCAAAAGACAGAGGGTGACATCTGACTCCCAGGCCCATCCCTAAATGCACACACAAGTAGCCTACTGTAAATCAGGGAACTTCTGGAGGCCTTGCTCTTTTATCTTACATTTACAGGTCTTACCGAGTAAATAAAGCCAATTTCCAAATGAATGAAAACTTACTCAGTGGACTTCCTTCATTTCCCAAGTGGCTGCCAGTACTTGGGCAGTGATGAGACCAGTCACAATTACTCTCCTCTGGTTAAAAAGGAAAGCAACTCTCCTTCCTGCCCCAGTGTCCAAGGAAGGAGATGTCTTGAGTTGGCAAAATGTGGGTCCACCCATACAGTGCTAACAGCTGAGGCCTGGATTGTGTGAGGTCAGTAGCAAGGTCAGCTCTCTCTTTCATGCCCTGGCAACATTTCAAGTCCTTTATTCAAACACCTGCTAGGTGCCTTATATGTGCCAGGCACTGTGCTAGGAACTAGGGGGCATATACTAAGACAGTGTAAGTCCTGACTCTGCAAGAGGGCAGGGAATAGCCTGAGATGCAAGCGTGGAACTCTTCCATACCAAAGGGTAGCCCAGTTGGCTGCCACGGCAGTAGCCACAGATCCAGTACAGAACCAGCCATGTTAACTAATGGACCTTGGGGTTGGACTTCCTTATTGCTCACTTCCATAGAACACTGTAGAACTGTGGAGAGCTGGGGTCTGGGGTCTGTCCTCAGCTGCACATGGAATGTGTGGCCATGAATAAAATCCCTCAACCTCCATGAGTCATAGGTTCCTTATCTATAAAAAGAGGGTAAAGGGCCGGGCGCGGTGGCTCACACCTGTAATCCCAGCACTTTGGAAGGCCGAGGTGGGCAGATCATCTGAGGTTAGGAGTTCGAGACCAGCCTGAC
Organism: Macaca fascicularis; assembly: GCF_037993035.2. NCBI lineage: Eukaryota > Metazoa > Chordata > Mammalia > Primates > Cercopithecidae > Macaca > Macaca fascicularis. The sequence goes on along the minus strand of NC_088380.1, from coordinate 32,212,875 downwards.
CAACATAGAGAAATCCCGTCTCTACTAAAAATACAAAATTAGCTGGTGTGGCAGTGCACACCTGTCATCCCAACTACTCAGGAGGCTGAGACAGGAGAATCACTTGAACTTGGAAGGTGGCAGTTGTGGTGAGCCAAGATCGCACCATTGCACTCCAGCCTGGGCAATGAGAGCAAAACTCCATCTCAAAAAAAAAAAAAAAGAGAAGGTACTCCATACCAAGATAGTGGGTGGAAAAATTTTTGGAAAACCGTAAGCACTGTACACCTATGCAGATCTAGATTCATCACTTGAGTGGAGCCTGTCACTTAATACATGTCTGGTCCTGGGACAAGTGCATTTTATACCATTTTCCACAGAGACAAATACAGAGGATGGTCAGGTTTGCAAGCCTTATTACTAGGGTCTTAAATATCTCTCTTCTCTCTCTTCTTTGTTTTTTATTTTTATTTTATTTTATGTGAGTATATGTGTGGTTTTTTGTTTGTTTGTTTGTTTGTTTAAGACAGTGTCTCATTCTGTTGCCCAGGCTGGAGTGCTGGTATGATCATGGCTCACTGCAACCTCCACCTCCTGGGCTTAAGTGATCCTCCCACCTCACCCTCCCAGATAGCTGTGATTACAGATGTGCAACACCACACTCAGCTAATTTTTTAATTTCTTGTAGAGAGGAGGTCTCACTATATTACCCAGGGTGGTCGCAAATGCCTAAGCTCAAGTACTCCTCCTGCTTCAGTCTCAAAAATTGCTGGGATTTTTGAGCCACCACCCCGTGCCAACGTATCTCTCTTCTTGCTCCTCTCATAATGGGAATCCATGCTTACTTCCTCAGATAGCAAGCATGAGGAGTACAGATCCTTATGATAGCACCTGAGTTAGCAGAGAGCTAAACTTACAGACAATAAAGGTAGCTTCTTATGTTTTTTTCTCAGCCACAAATATGTCTGCCCCAGCATAAAGATGAAAAATTACACATTTTTAGCTCTTCCAGTGTTTGTTTTGTTTTTTGTTTTAGTGCTTATATTTAGGTGCAACTTAACGTTGTCACAATGTGTGATCTATTTTCCATCTCTGGGGCATAAGGTGCAGCTCAAAAGAAAGGTGTTTGCAGTTTCTAACAACAGGATCTGACCATGGTCTAACAACATGAGATTTAATACAAGTTCAACTTTATTTACTTACTTATTTTTGAGATGGAGTTTCATTCTTGTCACCCAGGCTGGAGTGCGATGGCGCAATCTCGGCTCACTGCAACCTCTACCCACCGGGTTCAAGTGATTCTGCTGTCTCAGCCTACTCGGGAGAGTAGCTGGGATTACAGGTGTACACCACCATGCCCGGCTAATTTTGTATTTTTTAGTAGAGACGGGGTTTCTCCATGTTGGTCAAGCTGGTCTTGAACTCCCAAGTTCGATGGATCAGGTGATGGGTGGACCTGGTCTCAAACTCCTTACCTCAAGTGATCCACCCGCCTCGACCTCCCAAAGTGCTGGGATTACAGGCATGAGCCACAGTGCCCGGCCTTACAACTTTAAATACTATAAATCATTTTTTCTTAACCATCAGGCCACAACTTATCCAAATGAATCTTTTCCTTCCAGAAATATCTGAAGGAAAAAAATTTAAAGTTGTTTTTAACATATTCTGAAGAGGACTCATCCAAGAAAATTATTTTAAAGTTTGTCAAGTTGAAAGTACAAATTTAAGTGTGTCTGTTAAAGCAGTTGTTGGCCGGGCATGATGGTTCATGCCTGTAATCCCAGCACTTTGGGAGGCCAAGACAGGCAGATCACTTGAGAGGAGTTTGAGACCAGTCTGGCCAACACGGTGAAACCCCATCTGTACAAAAAATACAAAAAATTACCCAGGCATGGTGGTGCACAGCTGTAATTCCAGCTACTCAGGAGGCTGAGGCAGGAGAATGGCTTGAACCCAGGAAGCAGAGGTTGCAGTGAGCTGAGATCATGCCACTGTACCCCAGCCTGGGTGACAGAGTGAGACTCTGTCTCAAAAAAACAAAGAAACAAACAAAAAAAACCAGCAGCTGCCTTATTTTATTCTTCCATATCATATACATCTCTACCTATTGTTAATACAGTGAGGTGAACACAGCAGGTCCTCAAATCACGTTATTTCATTCAACATTGTTTCATTATAATGCCCATAAGAAGAAAAATGGATTCCTGGTTGGGGCCACTGTCTGTCTGGAATTTGCACGTTTTCCCCCTGTATATGTGGCTTTTTTCCGGGAACTCCAGTTTCCCCCACATCTGAAAGTTGTGAAAGTGAGTGAGCTGGCATGTCTAGAAGGTCCCAGTCAGGGTGGAGGTGTGAGTGCGCCCTGTGATGGGATGGCGTCCTGTCCAGGCTAGTTCTCGTCTTGGACCCTGAGCTGCTGGGAGATGCTCCAGACACCTGTGACTCTGAACTGGCATAAGCGATGATCTTACTTGTTTTTATCATCTTTCTTAAATGTATGGATAGCTCACATTTATTTCAGTGTTTAAAATTAGAAGTGTTTTGGTCTTTTATTAGACGTTTGCACCTGGTGCAGTGGCTCACTCTTGTAATCCCAGTACTTTGGGAGGCAGAGGAGAGAGGATCATTTGAGGGCAGGAGTTTGAGACCAACCTGGGCAGCATAGTGAGACCCTATCTCTACAAAAAATTAAAAAATTAGCCAGATGTGGTTGTGTGAGCCTGTAGTCCTAGCTACTCTGGAGGCTAAAGTGGGAGAATCACCGGAGTCCAGAAGGTTGTGGCTGCAGGGAGCCATGATCATGCCACTGCACTCCAGCCTGGGCAACAGAATGAGACCCTGCCTTAAAAATAGAAATTTGGGGCCGGGCGTGGTGGCTCACGCCTGTAATCCCAGCACTTTGGGAGGCCGAGGTGTGTGGATCACGAGGTCAGGAGATCAAAACCATCCTGGCTAACAGAGTGAAACCCCGTCTCTACTAAAGACACAAAAAATTAGCCAGGAGTGGTGGCGGGCGCCTGTCGTGCCAGCTACCTGGGAGGCTGAGGCAGAATAGCGTGAACCTGAGAGGCAGAACTGGCAGTGAACCGAGACCGCACCACTGCACTCCAGCCTGGGAGACGGAGCAAGACTCTGTCTCCCCCCTCAAAAAAAAAAAAGAAATTTGGTAATGTTTTTGTTACCAGAAATATGCCGTAGCATCTTAATTCTTGTTTATATCAATTAGCCTAGGGTAAAATCAGTTTCATTATTCGTCATTTCACTTAAAGTTGCAGTTTCTAAGAACCTAGCAACTACATTATGTGAGCACTTACCATATTCAAGATATTCAACATCGGCACAGTGAGTACACCCAGCCGTCAGAACACACCTAGCCTGATGTGGTGCCAGGGCATGCTGGTTGAATACTGGGCAGAAAAACAGATAACAGGATTCACATGCCTTGTCTGGGGATATTTAAAGCTCAGTGCTACATGTGAAGGACAAGTTCTACCTTCGAGAACACCCAATCTTAGACAATGTGATAACACTAGATGAACTGTGGCAGGGACAAGACCACTCAGGGAACAAACAGTTCCTAGCAAGAGTTTTTGCTGTCCAGCTGAGAAAAAGTCAAGGACTTAGGATATTCACAGTTAGTAAAGATTTGTTTAAGGCCGGGCGCTGTGGCCCACACCTGTAATCCCAGCTCTTTGGGAGGCTGAGGTAGGCAGATCACCTGAGGTCGGGAATTGGAGACCAGTCTCACTAACATGGCGAAACTCCGTCTCTATTAAAATTAGCCGGGGGTGGTGGTGGATACATGTAATCCCAGTTCCTTGGAGTCCGAGGCAGAAGAATCACTTGAAACTAGGAGGCAGAGGTTGCAATGAGCCGAGATCGCACCACTCCACTCCAGCCTGGGTGATAGAGAAAGATTCCGTCTCAAAAAAAAAAAAAAAAAAAAAAAAAAAGATTTATGTAAGCTTCTTACCTCACCCATATATATATATATATTTTTTTTTTTAAGTACAATTTCCATTTTATTTTTCTCCAGAGAATAGTCTGTCTCAGTCTTTAAGGACTCAGCTCCTTACATGGGCTTTGGTGGGGGACGTGGGGCAGCACCCGCAGGTCTAAATCAGGGAGGGGGTGTTCGGTCCTTGCGGGCTTCACGAGATCGATTCCTGACTACTTTGCTGTGAATTGCACAACTCACACAGTAATGCAGCTTCACATACAGCTTGGGAAAAACATAGGCATCAAAGACGCTCGCCTCAGAAATGTCCCTGACTGCTGCGGCCTCCACTATGTTTCGAATGACGAATTTCTTAATGGCCTTGTCCTTGGGCACGCATCAGGCACGGTTAGTGCAGCGAATAGGCTGCACATGGCCGCGGCCCTTCTTGGCACGACCGTTGTTCCTTCTTTTCTTTGTCATCTTGGTCATACGGACCGAAGAGAGCCCTCACCCATATTTTATAATTACAGCTGATAGCACTGGTTTTCTGTTTCGTTTATTGTTTATTTGTTTGTTTGTTTTTGAGATGGAGTCTCGCCTTGTCACCCAGGCTGGAGTGCAGTGGTGTGTGATCTTGGCTCACTGCAACCTCTGCCTCCCGGGTTCAAGCAATTCTCTGCCTCAGCCTCCCGAGTAGCTGGGATGACAGGCGCCGGCCACCACACCCAGCTAATTTTTTTGTATTTTTAGTAGAGACGGGGTTTCACCATCTTGACCAGCCTGGTCATGAACTCCTGACCTTGTGATCCACCTGCCTTGGCCTCCCAAAGTGTTAGGATTACAGACGTGAGCCACTGCACCCGGCCGATAGCACTAGTTTTCATACTATCAATACAAACATGACTGTTCACCCATGGCCAAGTTTACCTAACATGAATAATGTCACTTAGCAATTTAGCCAACACCCAGGGTTTTGCTTCTGTTTCTTGAATTATATTTGTGTAAACTTGCTCAATGGATCTAGCTGCATTTTGTGCCGTTTCATGTCACTGCTCCTCACAACAAACCAGTCAGCTCCCCACTTGCTATTTCGAAAGACAAGTCCACGGAACTACTCCTGACAGTCCTCCTTCGCCATGTGCCACTCCACATTGCCACTATCACCCTCTCTTGCCCTGCCAAAATCATAGGCTCACCTATTTGGTGTTTTATATCTCTGACATTTCTGGGTTTTAAGACTTTAGTTCCCATTCACTACTTAGTTCTCTCTTGGCCTCATTTCAGGTTCTTCCTTCAGCTGGTTTCAGTCTATGGGCAAGAGGTTTAAGGGCCATTTCAATCCAGGATGAGGACCAAGATTTCAATCAGGATTGTGCAGCTTTAGACCGAACATACACCAAAATACTCCCTATCCTTGTTGTTCTTTATCTCTGTTGCAAACTCAACATCAAGTCAAAGAGGACTTACTTTCCACAATCTCCAATCTCCACCTATATGTATTTATGTCATCCCCTCAATGTTGTACCTCCTCATATTGTAATTATTTGTTCACACATAGAATTCCCCTTTAAGAATATGAAATCCTCAAGAGAGGGTCTGTACTTTGTGAATATTTTCCCTCATCACCTAACACTGAGCCTGGTGTGTTTATAATTTATAATTTATAATGTATTTATAATTTATAAATTATAAATACAGATAGATGTAAGCATGCATGTGTTTATGAGAGAGATGCAAGTGACAATGGTACTTATTTTGTGTAAGTCATTCATTGATGATGGTGAACCCATAGATCTGGCTGACATTACCAAGAGAAAAAAAAGAAAGCCAGGCACAGTGGCTCACGCCTGTAATCCTAGCATTTTGGGAGGCCGAGGCGGGTGGATTGCCTGAGCTCAGGAGTTTAAGACCAGTCTGGGCAACACAGTGAAATCCCGTCTCTACTAAAATACAAAAAATTAGCTGGGCATGGTGGCACATGCCTGTAATTCCAGCTACTCAGGAGGCTGAGGCAGGAGAATCACTTGAACCTGGGAGGCAGAAGTTGCAGTGAGCCGAGATTGCGCCATTGCACTCCAGCCTGGGCGATAGAGTGAGACTCCGTCACACACACACACAAAAAAAGTAGCTCATACTTCAAATAAGATTAGATAACCAAAGTTTCCAATATAAAAAGAGACTAGCAGCAAAACTCCAGAATTAAGTTCCTTAGTAATGACACCTTGACACTATCAGAGACATATAACCATGACAAACATAAGGACTCCAGTATTAACTGCATCCCAGAAGCAGCCTCAGCCTTTATCATTATCTGAAGAGCCACATGGAGACTATAAAATACCCAGTGAAATTTATACCACCGACAAAAAATACATTAACTTGTTAGGCCATTTTAAAATTTAGTCCATGTGTCCCTGAGGAAATTTATTAACAGTTCGTGACTAGAAAAGACTCCCAGGCACCAAGCCATTCCATTTTCTTTTTCATTTTCATTTTCTTTTTCTTTTTCTTTTTTTTTTTTTTTTTTTTGAGCAGAGTCTCTCTCTGTCCCCCAGGCTGGAATACAGTGGTGCAATCTCAGCTCACTGCAATCTCCACCTCCCAGGTTCAAGCGATTCTCCTGCCTCAGCCCCCTGAGTAGCTGGGATTACAGGTGCACGCCACCATGCCCGGTTAATTTTTGTATTTTTAGTGGAGACGAGGTTTTGCCATGTTGCCTAGGCTGCCCTTGAACTCCTGGCCTCATGTGATCCGCCTCCCTTGGCCTCCCAAAGTGCTGGGATTACAGGCATGAGCCACCGCGCAGCATCACCTTTGCGCCTATCCTGTGCCCTGCAGCTATTTCTCACTCACCTTGGTCTTACCTTAATCAGGATCTCCATAAAGATGTATTATATTAAGCAATTCTTTTTATCCAGCAGTGTTTTCTCCTGTATCATTTTATGATTTCTTTTTGTACCTTAAATTCTGCTTTTAAATTTAAGATGCTCTGCTTCCCAAGAATCCAGATTTTTGTACAAATTTAAAAGTGTACACTTAACCCCAAGGCCTGAAGCCCTTAACTTTAGGGCTCCACCTGTCTTGTCTGTCTTTGTAGATTGCTATCCTCCAGAATATAGTTTGAATAGGAGTCAGATATATGTATTGGCTGTGGCTAATGACTATGTGGAATGCTACTCTAGTTAGATGGTGTTAGAAGGTCACTGCTGGGTAGAGGAGAGTCATGTCTACATCTAGTCATAGTCTGATCAAAACTCATCACCAGGAAAGGTGCACTTTTTGGCAAAGAGAACACTTCTTTGCTGTTAGCCATTGCTGCTTTTCTCATCTTCCTTTTAACCATTAGGTTACTTTACAACACCAAACAACATGTTTTAACCTATTGTATTTAAGCTATTGTATTAAGGGAAATTCCATGTAATTAAAGGGGAAATGTAGACCAAAAACTAGGGTAATATGCATACCTGGGAATATCTCTTGGAAGCTGCCCAAGCCAATTTTGTAACCTTGATTTCATGAATGAAAATACAAAGAGCAGAGTGATTGGCATTTAGGAGGCACTCGGTAGATATTTATCCAGCGATTGCACAAATCCTTCTTTTACTTTAAAAATATCTCCATATCTACTAATTAATTTGCATTAAATGAGGCCTTCTTCTTCTTCTTTTGTTTTTTTTAAACGCAGGGTCTCCCTCTGTCGCTGACCCTGGAGTGCAGTGGCGCAATCATAGCTCACTGCAGCCTAGAACTCCTGGGCCCAAGCGATCCTCCTGCCTCAGCCTCTGGAATTACTGGGATAATAGATGTGAGCCACTGTGTCCAGCCAGCGTTACTGCTTCTAAGGGGAAAAGTCCTTGCAGGCTTTAGAAATGCTGTATTTTCTATTAATAATTACCAGTTCTTGGCCAAGTGTGGTTGTTCATGCCTGTAATCCCAGCACTTTGGGAGGCCGAGGCAGGTAGATTGCTTGAGGCCAGGAGTTCGAGACCAGCCTGGTCAACACAGTGAAACCCTATCTCTACTGAAAAAAAAAATACAAAAATTAGCCAGGTGTAGTAGTGCACACCTGTACTCCCAGCTACTAGACACTAGAGTGGCTGAGGCACAAGAATCGCTTGAACCCAGAAGGCAGAGGTTGCAATGAGCTGAGATGGCACCATTGCACTGCAGCTTGGACAACAGAACAAGACCCTGTCTCAAACAACAACAACAAAAAACTAACAGACCTTGAAATATCAGCGTCCCACAAGAATGGCTTAAAAGGTCTATAAAGTTATCTTGATTTTCATATATAATCTCTATATCTGTGTCCAATACAGGAGCCACTAGCCACATGTGGCTACTTAGCACTTGAAATGTGGCTAGTGCAACTAAGGACTGAACTTTAAATTGTATTTAAATTAGGTAGCCACATGTGGCTAGTGGCTTCCAATATTGGAAAGCATAGCTCTATAAAAAGATGAGAAAAACAAAATTTGAAACAGGAAAATGTTTAAAGGAATTCCTATAGGCCTTCACCATTTTTTTCTCTTCCACAGGACAGTTTGTTCACTTGTCTTCTGACTTCCTTTACTGAGATCTTTTTTTTTTTTTTTTTTGAGATGGAGTTTTGCTCTTGTTGCCCAAGCCGGAGTGGAATGGCATGATCTCAGCTTACCAAAACCTCCGCCTCCTGGGTTCAAGCAATTCTCCTGCCTCACCCTCCCAAGTAGCTGGGATTACAGGCACGCACCACCAAGCCCGGCTAATTATGTATCTTTAGTAGAGACAGGGTTTCTCCATGTTGGTCAGGCTGGTCTCGAACTCCCAAACTCAGGTAATCCGCCCGCCTCGGCCTCCCAAAGTGCTGGGATTACAGGCATGCGCCAGCACGCCTGGACTTACTGAGATCATTTTTAAGTTTTATAGTTTTAATGATGGTAAATGCTGTTTCATCCACCGGTTCTTTGCTCTTGTGAGTCTTAATCTTGGCTGTGCCTCAGCCTCACCCCCAGAGATTCAATTCAGCAAGTCTGGGGAGGGGACTGGGCATCTGTGTTTTTTAAGCTCCACAGATGATTCTGATCTGCAGCCAGGCTTGGGAACAACTACTTTACACCAAAGACCCAAACCAGCAGCCCTTGGGCCAAACACACCCTCAAAACATATGTTCATCCCACACAGTGTTGTAAAATGTTTTGAATTAGTTGCCAACTTCTGCACATTGTAATTTTTTATCCCAAAAAGATGGTGTTGAGTAAAGGCTGCCCCCTTCAGATACAGCATAAATTCTCTAATTCAATACTACTTGCCTACCTCATAAGGGCCCCACTTCCCAACAGGCATTTGAGTTTGAGATCCCTTTCTTATTATAGGTCTATATAATACCTGCCAAAGCAGAAAGCAATTACTTTATATCAATGTACTAGTCCTAGGTATACAAACTGTTTTATCAATGGGACTGCCTAGAGTTATCTCTTCAGGGTGAGGAATATCACCCAACCCATCATGTAAAACCCCTGAATAAATATGATGGAAGTCTCAACAGGAGAATGGGTCATAATCTAGAATCATGAGACCACTCCTGTTCAGGGACAAATCATTATTTTCAGCAAAAATGTTATCTCACTTTTCATTTGATTTACTTATTTATTTATTTAGAGATGGAATTTTGCTCTTGTTGCCAAGGAGTACAGTGGCATGATTTCTGCTCACTGCAACCTCCACCTCCCAGGTTCAGGAGAGTCTCCTGCCTCAGCCTCCGAGTAGCTGGGATTACAGGCACGCACCACCACATCTGGTTAATTTTTTATATTCTTAGCAGAGATGGGGTTTCACCATGTTGGCCAGGCTGGTCTCAAACTCCTGACCTCAGGTAATCCACCCGCCTCAGCCTCCCAAAGTGCTGGGAGCCACTGCACCAGATGTGAGCCACTGCACCGGGCCACTTTTTATTTTCTTTATTTTTTTGAGACAGAGTCTTGCCGTGTTGCCCAGGCTGGAGTGCAATGGCTTGATCTCGGCTCACTGCAACCTCCAGCTCCCAGGTTCAAGTGATTCTCCTGCCTCAGGCTCCCGAGTAGCTGAGATTACAGGTGCCCGCTACCATGCCTGGTTAAGTTTTGTATTTTTAGTAGAGGCGGGGTTTCACCATGTTGGCCAGGCTGGTCCCGAACTCTTGACCTCAAGTGATCCGCCCACCTCAGCCTCCCAAAGTCCTGGGATTACAAGCGTGAGCCACCACACCTGGCTATTTTCTTATACTCCAAACTCTCTTACATAAAGTACTGTAAGGCCAGCTGATAAGACTGTCAGGAAGGGTATCTTACAAATTTTATTCCCATTTTGGGGGAAAAAAAAAAAAAAGCTTTTTCTAGCTTTCTCATCCTTCACCCATGTTTTCCTTTCAATATATTTATAGTCAGCCGTGGTTCTTAACATTAAAAAGAGTTGATCACATTTGTGTATCTTTCCTCTCTCTTGAGACTCCTCTGTAATGATAGCTAATGAATGAAAATTATATAAAGCCAAATGATGAAATAAAAGGTCCACAGGTCATAGGTTGATGAAAACTTGATAGAGGAGTGCTAATTGATTTAGAGGCAGAGGAAGGCATAGTGTTTGAGTATTTATGGGAACAATAGCTTTTTTCCCAGTAAAACTGCATGCATGCCAAACATTTTGCAATCAATTTTTGGAGTTTCCCAGCCTCTGTGTCCCATCTATTGATTCCTAGTTAAAAAACAAAAACAAGGCTGGGAGCGGTGGCTCAAGCCTGTAATCCCAGCACTTTGGGAGGCCGAGACGGGCGGATCACGAGGTCAGGAGATCGAGACCATCCTGGCTAACATGGTGAAACCCCGTCTCTACTAAAAAATACAAAAAACTAGCCGGGCGAGGCGGCGGGCACCTGTAGTCCCAGCTACTCGGGAGGCTGAGCCAGGAGAATGGCGTAAACCCGGGAGGCGCAGTTTGCAGTGAGCTGAGATCTGAGACTCCATCTCAAAAAAAAAAAAAAAAAAAAAAACCCAAAACACCACCAGCTTGAAAGAGGACACACTGCTTGACAGATAGTTTTACTGGATACAGCGTGCCAAAATGTCAGCCACAGCTTTTTAAGGCGGGGTATACTTTTTAGATAAAATACTGTAATAGAGTTTTTGTGTCAATAAAGGTGAAAGTAGCCTGGCATACCATTAGGCTTTAAGTAAAATGCAAGGAATAAATTGTCTCACCTCCAGGAGCATGTTAAACCAAGCATCATCTAGAATTTATGACTGAAGGCACAGTGGATTTCTCAGCATACAATAGATAAATCAATGGCATTTGAATCTTTAAACAAATCCTTAGAGACATCCATGACAGGGTTGAGACATTTCCTAAAATTGCACTCATAGAAACAGTTGCTTGACACCTTAGCCTGGTCAGTTCCGCTATTCAGAGCCGACTCTTTTGCTCTTGAGTTTTTTTCCCTGAGTGGCAGTTGGTTCCCTCACTGAGGTGATAGATTAGGAGTCACCTTAAGGCATGAAGCATGCAATATGAAACAATCTTATTTGCTAAATAGAAATTCCTGCATTTCTGTTCTAATCTATTTCTACATATGACAGGCATCAAAAGTAAAGAATTTTTTTTTTTTTTTTTTTACAAGATGGGTTTTCTATTTCAACCACTTTATATTATTGAGAATGTTTAGGCTTTTCACACATCTTGCTTCCCCCCCAAGTAATGTAACACATATTTTTAGAATCTTCATGTACTGACATTCTCCTTTTGTCCCCTGCAGAGGCTCTCTCAGCTCTGCTCAGGGCCCTGGGAGGATATCTCCCAGGTTTTCTTTTCTCTTTTCTTTTCTTTTCTTTCTTTTCTCTCTCTCTTTTTTTTTTTTCTTTTGAGACAGGGTCTCGCTCCTGTCACCCAGGCTGGAGTGCAGTGGTATGATCTCAGCTCACTGCAACCTCCTCCTGCCGGGTTCAAGCAATTCTCCTGCCTCAGCAGGAGACTATAGCTGGGATTACAGGTGCCTGCCACCATGCCTGGCTAATTTTTGTATTTTTAGTAGAGACGGGGTTTCACCATATTAATCAGGCTGGTCTCAGACTCCTGACCTCAAATGATGCACCCGCCTCGGCCTCCTAAAGTGCTGGGATTACAGGCGTGAGCCACCGCGCCCATGGTGTCTTAAGATTGCAGTCAAAGAGAAATATTTTAAAGAAAGCAATGTTCTATATGAAAGCATATATGCTAAGTTATTCATTCTGGCTTTACTACCTGCTAGTTATATGATTTGGAGCAAATTATTGGATTTCTCAAGGGCCTCGGTTTCCTCCTCTTTAAAATGCAATTCATAATACCTCAAGTATTGTCAAGAGTTATGAGCACGTAGAATGTGTTCAGTCAATATAAGTTCCCTTTTTGCTTTGAAATGAACAAACAAAAGATGACAAGGAGTGATAAAGCTCATCAAGACTGGACTTCTTTGGTAAAAGCAAAGCTCAAGAGTAGGTTGATGACCACTTTACTTAGTGACATCTTACTAGGGGGTCCATTGCAAAGAAAAGAGCATTTTCTTTTTGGTGGGTTTTACTCTAGTTGTTTTCTTGTTAAGTATTGCCTTTTAAAACCACACTGTTCCTTTCTCTTCCTCAAGCATTTTCTCCCTTCTTTTTTCTACTTCACTAGTCTTACTTGTTTGAAATAAAGAGAGATGAAGTGTGTCAGCCATGATCCCAGCAGGAAGCAGGCTTCACTTCAACTAGTTCCAAAGAAGGAACTTTAGCAAGGGAATTTTTTTCAGAGATATGGATAAAGGAACCAACAAAGGCTATGGAGACACCCAGAGGCTAGCAAGCAAGGGTAGCCATGACCACACCAAGGGCAAAGGAGACAAGGGGGAGGAAACAGAATTCCTGGAGTCCGGTGAGAGCTGGAGATGGGAAGGTGCCATCCAGCAGAATCTATAGTTGCGGAGGGGTGTCACTACTATCAGAGGCCTAACACCAGAACAGAGAGGAAGAGGGGAACAAATAACCCATATATTTCTCTTCTCCTACCTTCTGATCTCCTGCTAGGGTATCGCATTGGCTACTGAAAGCCAGTTGTCAAGAAAGCCTGGGATGCTGGGCACAGTGGCACGTGCCTATAGTCCCAGCTACTCGGGAGGATGACGCAGGAGAATTGCTTGAACCTGGGAGACGGAGGTTGCAGTGAGCCAAGGTTGTGCCACTGCACTCCAGCCTGGGAGACAGAGTGAGACTCCGTCTCAAAAAACAAAAACAAAAAACACACTATGACCCTCTGCAAAAAAATCTTATTTTTTCTAAATATTTTTGATGAAAAATAGTTGACCCACTTGTTTATTTTTTGTCTCTTTTGAGACTCCTCTGTAATGACAGCTAATGAAAGGAAAATATGTAAGCCCAAATGATGATATAAAGGGTAGAAGAGGCATCAGTGGATGAACACCAGACAAAGGAGCGGTTGTTGATGTAGAGTGAGAGGTAGGAATATCTTAAAGGGTTTCCAGGGGAACTTATGGGAAAAAAGGAAGATTATTTGACTTTTTAAAAAATTTTTGATCTATAATTTTTGATTATAGGACCCTTAAAAACTTTGGGAGCAAAGAGTGGACATGCACTGGTGGACAAGAGTAAGAAGTGGGGCTCAAAACAGAACTGATGTGAAAACAGATGTCTAGTGTCCCTGATTATTTGTACAAATGTATGCATTTTAAAAAATGAGGTATTGAACAGATAATTGGGAAGTCTAGGTCTATTATTGGGGCTTGTCACTTTTCTTCTTTGCTGTAGGATGATCAAGAAGAAACGTGACTATTACTCTTCCCATCTCTACCCTAACTCTCCCTCTCTCTCTCAGAAGGCCAGCAGCAAGGTATCTACCAGGTAGGCAAGAAATTACAGGCTCCTCCTCTAGAGAAATTAAATAGTCATAGGGAAAAGACCGCCACATTTTGGCCTTTGGGAGTTCCCTGAGATAATGGTCATTGCCCACACCTGATCACTCTCGACACACTTGTTCACAAACACAGCTCTCAGCTTTTCTGTGTCCCATTCTCAAATATAAATAGACTTAGAGTATTCAGATAACAACAACAAAAACATCAGGAAAATAAAAATGAGATGGCAGAAATGAAAATCTCAATAGTAAAGTAGAGGATATAGTTAGGGAATCCGAAACCAGAGCAAAGTGGCAAATAATTGGACAATAAGAGAGAAAACATAAGAAATCAGATGCTCAATCCAGGAAGCCTGACAGCTAATTAATAGGAGTGCCAGAAAGAGAACAGAAAAGACTGGTGGAGAAAAGTATTAATAATGTAAGATAATTTTTCAGAGCTGAAGAACGTGAGCCTTTTCTTAAAAAGGCCTTTTTGGTATCTAGCCCAATGAGTAAAAGACAAATGAACAAACAAACAAATATCCCACAAGGCCAGGCACGGTGGCTCACACCTGTAGTCCCAGCACTTTGGGAAGCCAAGGCAGGAGGATTGCTTGAGCCAGGAGTTCGAGACCAGCCTGGGCAACATAGTGAAACCCTGTCTCTACAAAAAATACAAACAATTAGTTGGGCATGGTGGCACATACCTGTAGTCCCAGCTACCCGGGAGACTGAGGTGGTAGAATCACCTGAGCCCAAGAGATCGAAGCTGCAATGGGCCATCCTCATGCCACTGCACTCCAGCCTTGGCGACACAGTGAGACCCTGTCTCAAAAAAAATAAATAAATAAAAATAAAAATATTCCCACCAAATAATATAAACCAGTGACAACAAAGGACCCGTTATTGGCCAGGCGCGGTGGCTCACGCCTGTAATCCCAGCACTTTGGGAGGCCGAGGCGGGAGGATCACGAGGTCAGGAGATCGAGACCATCCTGGCGAACACGGTGAAACTCCGTCTCTACTAAAAATACAAAAAAAATTAGCTGGGCGTGGTGGCGGGCTTCTGTAGTCCCAATTTCTAGGGAGGCTGAGGCAGGAGACTGGCGTGAACCCAGGAGGCGGAGCTTGCAGTGAGCCGAGATCGCGCCACTGCACTCCAGCCTGGGCGACAGAGCGAGACTCCCTCTCAAAAACAAAACAAAACAAAAAACAAAACAAAACAAAAAAACAAAGGAGCACGAAATTTCAAACCCTAGGGATAAACAGAAGTCTCTGAAAGCTCTGGTAGGGGTGGAGAAATAGGGTGGAGACAGAAAATTAATGAATAGAAGATTGTGAATAAGAATGGCATCAAACTTCTCAAATGGAAGGTAGAAGATAACGGAGCTACACCTTCAAATTTCCAAGGGAAAGTTATTTTTTTGTTTAACCATGCTTTGTCAACAACTTGAGCCTTGATACCAGCACAAATGATTTTCATTTTCCTGACTTCACAGGCCATGCAAATCTCTGGTAAGGCCCCTTTCAAGTTTGAGTTCTCCTGGATTGGTTGAGGATTCAGACTTTATTTGCATTACACACATTCCTAACTCAGTGGGGTTAGAACTGAAGTTCTACAACAAGGTGGGAGTTTGGTTTGTTATTCTCTAGAGATTCTGCTAATTGCCGATTTGTGATTTTCACTTTTCTCTGAGCTTAAGGTTTTGTTTGGAACTACTGCGTGGAGTTTTTCAAACTTTCTCTTGTACCAAATTTTGGTTAGGGAGAAAACAGTTTCTCTTTGAAAAGAGGATGTGAATCTCTGTGGCTTAGGTGAAAATTTTGTAAACTTTAGAGCAGGTCAGATTCTGAAGCTCGGTTCAATGAACAAATCTAAACTTTTTTTTTTTTTTGAGTGACAATATTATTATTGTTATTTTTTTTTTTGAGACGGAGTCTTGCTGTGTCGCCCAGGCTGGAGTGCAGTGGCCGGATCTCAGCTCATTGCAAGCTCCGCCTCCCGGGTTTTTACGCCATTCTCCTGCCTCAGCCTCCCGAGTAGCTGGGACTACAGGCGCCCACCACCTCGCCCGGCTAGTTTTTTGTATTTTTTAGTAGAGACGGGGTTTCACCGTGTTAGCCAGGATGGTCTTGAACTCCTGACGTCGTGATCCGCCCGTCTCGGCCTCCCAAAGTGCTGGGATTACAGGCTTGAGCCACCGCGCCCGGCTAGAGTGACAATATTATAAAAGGCTCTCTATGAGGACAAGATAAGTCCTGAAGATAAGAGACATTGTCTTTCCCAGCCAAAAGCACCTTCAGTGAGTAAGGTCTTGAGGGAATGTTGGAGCTTATCGCTCATGACATAAACTGTTCTAGAGGGAATCCCTTCAGAAGAATATACAGGGAATTTTGCTTAATCCTGTGAGCATACATACAAGTTGATCGCCTAGTGCCTTAAGCACTCAAGTCTCTTGGGACCACCAAGACACGTAAACGAGAAGAACTGACTCAAGGGTGATACTTTGAAGAGCTATTCCCACAATCAGCACAGTCAATCCAAAACACCTCCCACTAGGTCTTTTTGGTCATTCAAAAGTAAAGTCTAAATTATGAGCAATCATATTTCTAAAACTGAGTCTTCTTCCTTATGGAGAGATCCACCCTTAGGAACACCAGCTAGATTCATGTTTAATACTTATGGTACCTTTATATGCAAATATTTAGGAAAATGGTCTTACATAACTCACAACGACCAAATTGTAATGGCCAAATGGCGGTACCTTTTAAGTACCTAAACTAGTTTGCACACTCAATTAGAAAAGGCTGGCACTAAAATAAAATAAAACAACTGGCAGATTGATTTTCAGTGGTACTTGGAAGCATCTAAAGGAGGTTCTGATAAAATCATTTCTTTGCAAGAAGAAAACAAAAGTGCCTAAAACAATTTTTAAGTTGAAAAAGACTGCTGAAATTTCTCCTTCTTCAGCTCTTCTTTCTCTTTTGTCAAAACTTCTTTGTTTGCACTTACCTTCCCTCCCTTCCCCCACCTCCCTCCTTCCCTCTTTCCTTCCCTCCCTCCCTCCATCCCTCCCTCCCTCCCTTCCTTCCTTCTTTCCTTCCTTCCTTCTTTCCTTCCTTCCTTCCTTCCTTCCTTCCTTCCTTCCTTCCTTCCTTCCTTCCTTCCTTCCTTCCTCCTTCCTTCCTTCTTTCCTCCCTCCCTTCCTTCCTTCACCTCTGCCTCCTCCTCCTCTCCCTCCTCCTTCTGCTGTTCTGACTCCATTTTGGGAATACCCTATGTCCAGTAGAGGAGAATCTGCCTTGGTTTAAGGAATTCCTGGATCCTCTTCAGGACCCTACTGGATTTGCTAGAGAATTTGTTTTGTTTTGGAGACAGGGTGTTGCTCTGTCACTCAGGCTGGAGTGCAGTAGTGTAATCTCCCTTCACTGCAACCTCCACTTCCGGGGCTCAAATGATCCTCCCACCTCAACCTACCAAGTAGCTGGGATTACAGGCGTGCACCACGATGCCTGGTTAATTTGCTAGATAATTTGTGTATGTGCTGCCGAAGTGAGCACAATTTGCTAGAGAATTTGAATTAAACATTCACACTTATGATCCTAGATTTTCTGATTTATATCAATTGGTTCACATTTAGTGTTACAAAGTAAAGCCAGGCCAGGCACGTGGCTCACGCCTGTAATCTTAGCACTTTGGGAGGCCAAGGCGGGTGGATCACGAGGTCAGGAGATCGAGACCTTCCTGGCTAACATGGTGAAACCCCGTCTCCACTAAAAATATAAAAAATTAGCCGGGCGTGGTCGCGGGCGCCTGTAGTCCCAGCTACTCGCGAGGCTGAGGCAGGAGAATGGCGTGAACCCGGGAGGCGGAGCTTGCAGTGAGCCGAGATCGCGCCCCTGCACTCCAGCCTGGGCGACAGAGCGAGACTCCGTCTCAAAAAAAAAAAAAAAGGAAAGGACAGCAGCAGGTCAAAGAAAAAGAATAAGGATGCTCTGAGGAAACCAAATGGACCTTTTCTTACCTCCTTATAAATACCTTAGGGAAGGTTAGAATTAATTTAAATGGAGACAAAACACAAACTCTTAATGATACTGGAGGTATATTATCAGTGATAAATCTCACCTTATTATGAGGTTCCATTCCTCAGAGTGAAAAACCAATACAAATCATGGGTGAAACAAATACTCCTATATCACTATATCAATCTCAACCTATAGTTTTCTTCCTCTTTGCCCCCTCAGCCTCCAACCATTTGATAGGGAGAGACTTCCTAGAGTTATAGAATACTCACATATCTTTCTTTCAAAAGGGGGAGGGTCGGGCGCGGTGACTCATGCCTGTAATCCCAGCACTTTGGGAGGCTGAGGCGGGTGGATCGTGAGGTCAGGAGATCGAGACAATCCTGGCCAACATGGTGAAACCCTGTCTCTACTAAACATAAAAAAATTTAGCCATGCGTGGTGGCGTGTGCCTGTAATCCCATCTACTCGGGAGGCTGAGGCAGAAGAACCACTTGAACCTGGGAAGCGGAGGTTTCAGTGAGCTGAGATTGTGCCACCACACTCCCGCATGGTGACAGAGCAAGATTCCGTCTCAAAAAAAAAAAAAAAAAAAAAAAAAGCGGGGGTGGGAGATGTACTTAGAATTAGAAGATAAAATAGATTAGGTCCAAAATTTTCTCAAATTCTGATGCTTTTAAATCACAAATAGCAATTAATATTGTCATGAAGGAAACTAGATTGTTAAATAATGAAGAATTATTTAACAAGAGCAGTTAAAAATAGTACTTGAGTGCTTCCTTCAGCAGCACATATAATAAAATTGGGATGATACAGAGAAGATTAGCATGGCCCCTGTATGAAGATGATACACAAACTCATGAAATGTTCCATATTTTATATTAATAAAAATTTTTTTAAAGATTAAAAATAGTACTTGATCAATTGTGGTCAAAATTCTCCACCAATATTGGAAAAATTATCTTAGCTGCCACAATTAAAATTCAAATAAATCCATCAAAACCTTTTCCAAACCTTAAACAATATTCTGTAAGATCAGAGGCATAGGAAGGGAAAAGGTCTATAATTTTGGATTATATGAAAAGGAGCTTATTTTATATACAAGCCCATACTCCAAACAGTAGAGGATGGAGATTTGTACAGAATCTGAGAGCAATTAATAACATCGTCATTCCTCAACATCCAATGGTTACCAAACATGCATACGTGCTGACTGCCATCTCAACTGAAGGTGTATTCCTTACTGTAAGAGACCTATGTAGCTCATTCTTCAGCATTTCTGTGGATAAAGATAATCAATTTCTCTTTACCTTCACTTGGGAAGATAGACAATACACATGGACAGTTATGCCTCAGGAATATACTGAGAGTCCAACTTATTTTTCACAAATATTAATAGCACACCTTTCAGATGTTGACTTCCTTAAGAAATACACATTGATACAGTATGGGCACAATTTACTTCTCTGCTCAGGAGATAAACAAGCCTCCATAGTGGATGGAATTTATTTATTACAATGATTAGTTTCAAAGGAACACAAGGCCTCAAAGAAAAAACTTCAATTCTGTCAAAAACAAGCAAGATATTTAGGTTATCTAGTATCAAAGAAAAGCCTCTTTATCAATTCAGATAGAATAAAAGGAATATTGGGCTGGGTGCGGTGGCTCACACCTGTAATCCCAGCACTTTGGGAGGTCGAGGGGTGGGCAGATCACAAGGTCAGCAGTTCAAGATTCAGCCTGGCCAAGATGGTGAAACCCCGTCTCTACTAAAAATACAAACATTTTCCAGGCATGGTGGCAGGTGCCTATAATCCCAGCTACTCAGGAGGCTGAGGCTTGAACCCAGGGGGTGGAGGTTGCAGTGAGCCAAGATCGCGCCGCTGCACTCCAGCCTGGGCTACAGAGTGAGACTCTGTCTCAAAAAAAGAAAAAGAAAAAGATAAAGAAAAAGAAAAAAAAAGAATAAAAGGAATATTGGCCTTCCTTACCCCAAAACTAAGAAACAACTGAGAGAATTTTGGGGGTTCACAGGATACTGAGGAAACTGAATTCCAAACTTCTCCTTAAAAAACTTAACCTTTATATACTTTTTTAAAATAAGGTGAACTAGACCCCCTGGAATGAACAGAGGAAAATCAGTTAACATTGGAACTTTTTGTGTTTTTTTGAGATAGAGTCTTGCTGTTGCTCAGGCTGGAGGGCAGTGGTGCCATCTCAGCTCACTGCAGCCTCCACCTCCTGGATTCAAGTGATTCTCCTGCTTCAGCCTCCCGAGTAGTTGGGATTATAAGTGCACGCCACCACACCTGGCTAATTTTTGTATTTTTAGTAGAGATGGTGTTTTGCCATGTTGGCCAGGCTGGTCTCAAATTCCTGAGCTTGGGTGATCTGCCTTTCTCAGCCTCCCAAAGTGCTGGGATTACAGGGGTGAGCCACCACCCTGGGCTAACACTGGAAGAAATGTAAGAGTCTTATAGATGCCCCAGTGTTAGGGTATCTGAATTATAACATTTCATTTTCATTGTTTGTTCATGAACTGCCTTAGGCATTCTGATTCAAAAACATGGAGATCCAAATAGACTTGTGGGATACTATAGTCAACAACTGGACCCCACAGCTAAAGAACTGCAACCATGCATGACAGCAATAACTGCTACTGTCCCTACAGCGACCAAACAAAGAGTGATAGGATCTCCCCTCACTGTCTTCATTTCACATTCTGTGGAAGCACTTCTCAACTTGCACCACATTTAACACTATTCAGTTAGTAGACTGGCTTCTTATAAAAAGTTCTTCTTTCTGCTCCCCAATCAATCTCCAGATGTAAAAGTCTAAATTTTTCTAAATTCAACTGCCCCTGCCTTCAGATGAAACACCACATGATTGCATAATCTTAACCAACCAGCTCCTCTCCTAGGAAGGACCTGCAAGAAACCCTCCTTACTAATGCTGATGTTATTTGGTTTGCAGATGGATCTTACTTAAAGGGTAGATCTGAAATTTACCATGCAGGTGATGCTATAGTATGCTTGACTGAGGAAATAGAAAATGCTTATCTTCCAGGAGAGACCTCGGCTCAAAAAGCAAAGTTAATAGCATTAATTAGAGCCTGTCAACTGGCAAAAGGAACAACTGCTAATATATATACAGAAAGCTGATAGGCTTTCAGAGTAGCTCATTACTTTGGAATGCTATGGAAATAAAGATGATTTTTAACCTCTTCTGGTCAGTCTGCAAAAAATAGACCCCTTATTTCAGAATTATTGGAAGCTATATTATTGCCCAAATCATTACCCTTTATCAAGATTCCAAGCCATTCAAAGTCAAATACTTCAGAAAGCAAAGGAAATCAATTAGCAGATAGTACAGCAAAAAGGGCTGTACTAAGCGCATCTGAACAAGAAAACCCATTTTAGCTTTTAAGAAAGCACTTGATTTTGATATAAAATTAGCTCAATCCAAAGCTCCAAAAACAGAACAAGAAAATTGGGAAAGTAAAGGGGGAATGTACTTCTCTGAGACTGGGCTATGATATGGACCAAATGGTCTACTCACGCTTTCAACCAAATTACAGTTATCTTTCTTAACTCATGTGCATGATTTAATTCATTGGAGCCCTGATAAGATGATTGCTTGGGAAAAACAAGATTATTAGAAATCTCCAACTGTTGCTTATAAGATATATAATTGCTGCCACATCTGTCCAAAACATAATCCAGGGAAATCTTTACATAGTTCTCCGGGTCATTTTCCTTTACCAGAAAGCCTAATTGAGGTGTGGCAACTAGATTTTGTTCAGCTACCACCATTGCAAGAATATAAGTAGGTTCTAGTAACAGTTTGTATGTTTTGTCATAGGGTGGAAGTATTTCTATGCAGAAGAGCAACAGCTTTAGTGATAAGTAAAATTCTTTTAGAAAAAAATTATTGCAACGTGGGTAGTCCCTTTAGAACTTCACAGTGACAGAGGACAGATGTGCTCATTTTACTGGACAAATAATCCAGTCAGTATGTAAAATCTTACTCATTCTCCAATGTTTCCATTGTGTCTATCACCCCCAGTCACCTGGGACAGGGAAATGCACAAACGGAATCACCAAAACTCAATTGGCAAAATTAACTGAGGTTTTAAAAATTCCTTTGGCCAAGGCCAGTCGCAATGGCTCATGCCTGTAATCCCAGCCCTTTGGGAGGTTGAGGCAGGTGGATCATCTGAGGTTGGGAGTTCGAGACCAGCCTGACCAACATGGAGAAACCCCATCTCTACTAAAAATACAAAATTAGCTGGGCATGATGGCACGTGCCTGTAATCCCAGTTACTTGGGAGGCTGAGGCAGAAGAATTGCTTGAACCCGGGAGGCAGGGATTTGGGGTGAACTGAGTTCGTGCCATTGTACTCCAGCCTTGGCAACAAGAGTGAAACTCCATCAAAAAAAAAAAAGAAAAGAAAAGAAAAGAAAAGAAATTCCTTTGGCCAAAAGCTCTTCCATCGGCTTTGCTTAACCTAAGATTGACCCCTTTTGGTAAATGTCAGTTGTCTCCATTTGAAATTATTACAGGCATACCTATTAAATTGTCTGTAGGAAATTGTGAATCTATGATATTAAAAGGGGATGTGTTCTATTATTGCAGTAGCCTTATAAGGCAGCTAACTAAAAACTGTAAGTTAGTGAAAGACTCTTTCCACACTGAGCTCCCAGGAGACAAAAAACTCAAGGACCATGGACTTCAACCAGGAGATTTTGTTGATTGGAAATGCTATCTTTTAAAGGACTCTTACCAAGCAAGGTGGAAGGAATCTTATCAGGTGCCCCAAAAACTCTTGTGCCAACCAATGATTCCTGGATATACATCACCATGTAAAGAAAGCCATTTTGCCAATTTGGACTTCATCTCAAACCAGTGAGCTAAAATGGAAATTCTCCAGAACCAACAAGAACAAGAAAAAGATGACATCTGAGGTAGTCAGCGTTCCCAAGACACTGGACCAGGCCTGCATCTCTAAGTGAATATTTAATTTTATTTTATTAAACTCATTTACTGCCGGTAAATGTTTAATGTTAATAATAACTAATAGATGGAGAAGGTGTTCACTTGCAAGTTCTCACCAAATTTCTTTCTTTCTTTTTTTTTTTTTTTGAGATGGAGTCTCACTCTGTCGTCCAGGCTGGAGTACAGTGGCACGACCTCGGCTCACTGCAACCTCCGCCTCCCGGGTTCAAGCAGTTCTCCCACTTCAGTCTCCTGAGTACCTGGGACTACAGGTGCTCACCAGCACGCCTGGCTAATTTTTGTATTATTATTAGATACAGGGTTTCACCATGTTGGCCAGGCTGGCCTTGAACTCCTGACCTTGTAATCTGCCTGCCTTGGCCTCCCAAAGTGCTGGGATTACAGGTGTAAGCCACCATGCCCCACCTGTCAAATTTCTTTCTTTTCATTCCTAGTTCTTATGTTTTGCTGCCACTGTCACCAGCTATTGTCCATGAAGCAAACTTCTTTTGGAATAGGCTCAGGACAATGCAAATGGATTACAGAAAACACTTAATGGGTGTGTGGTCTTATGCCCTTTTCTGGTGGTTCTGGCTTAACATGGTGGGCATCTCCTTTCCAAGAACAAGATTGGATAGAATGTCAGAAATATATCCACAAAAATTAGTTGGGCGTGGTGGCGGGTGTCTTTAATCCCCACTACCCAGGTGGCTGAGACAGGAGAATCGCTAGAATCCGGGAACCAGAGGTTGCAGCTAGCCAAGATCATGCCACTGCACTCCAGCCTGGGCAACAGAGCAAGAAAAAGAAAGAAAGAAATATATCTATATTTCTCAAGAATACTCATTGGTACTTAACACTAGCATGACTAGAAATAATAAGTATCACTGGCCTTTTAATAATTTTTTTTTTTGAGACAGAATTTCATTCTTGTCACCTAGGCTGGAGTGCAATGGCACGATCTCAGCTCACTGCAACCTCTGCCTCCCGGGTTCAAGCGATTCTTGTGCCTCAGCCTCCTGAGTGTTAGCTGGGATTACAGGCATGCTCCACCACAGTCAGCTAATTTTTGTATTTTTAGTAGAGACAGGGTTTCACTAGGTTGGCCAGGCTGGTCTCAAACTCCTGACCTCAGGTGATCTGCCCACCTCGGCCTCCCAAAGTGCTGGGATTACAGGTATGAGCCACCGTGCCCAGCCAATAATTTTTTTTTTTTTTTTTTTTTTTTGAGAAGTAGTCTCACGCTGTCACCCAGGCTGGAGTGTAGTGGCATGATCTTGGCTCACTGAAACCTCCATCTCCTGGGCTCAGGCAATTCTCCTGCCTCAGCCTCCTAAGTACCTGGGATTATAGGTGGCCACCAGCACACTCGGCTAATTTTTGTATTTTTAGTAGAGACAGGGTTTCACTATGTTGGCCAGGCTGGTCTCAAACTCCTGACCTCAAGTGATCCGCCCGCCTTGGCTTCCCAAAGTGCTGGGATTACAGGTGTGAGCCTCTGTGTCCGGGCCTTTATAATAATATTTTACAGGAGGCCAAGGCAGACATGTCACTTAAGGTCAACATGGTGAAACCCCATCTCCACTAAAAATATAAAAAGAAAAAAAAATTAGCCAGGTAGGGTGGGGCATGCCTGTAATCCCAGCTACTCCAGAGGCTGAGGTGGGAGAATTGCTTGAACCCAGGAGGTGGAGGCTGCAGTGAGAGGAGATTGCACCACTGCACTCCAGCCTGGGTGACAGAGCCAGACTCCATCTTAAAACAAAACAAAACAAAACAAAACAAAACAAAACTTTAAAAGCAAAGGAGCAAAGGACATAGGGACATAGGAAGGCTTTTCAGAAAAAGAGACCAGTTCATTAGCTTTATTGCTGGTACTGCCCCAAATGAGAGATAAGACAACTCTATTTCAAGATAGTGTAACACAAATTTGGGATGGTTTTATCTGGCTTACCCCCTATTTGGTCAGCTCAGTCAGCTTGCCCCTAAATGTTGAGAATGAAAGAATTACACCAAGGATACACAGCCCAGTAGCACAAGAGATATGGGATGGATACCCAAGGAATAGTGCATCCACATCATTATATTACACAGTATTGATTGATGTGCCACTGAAGGGGTACAGGTATTAACTGGTGTGAGGTACAGTAAGTTCCTCTTCAAAGAGTCAGCTCGTTCAGCTTCCTTGTTCCTTGTTCTCTATTTTCTAAGCCGAATTTCCTCATTCTTTGTACCTCTCCCTACCCCTAGTTATGGTAAATAACCTTCCTGCCAGCCCTAATCTGTAATTCACATCTATCCCCTCAATTACGCACTCTGCAATTGTCCTTCCTGCCAAAACTATCCTTCTGCCTTTACTGTAATGAACAGCCTCTCCCTTCCCACCTAATTAGCCCTATTCAATTTTAAACAGTAGCCAATCAGGTCAGCTTAGATTGTGTGGTACGACTCCAGCCAATGGGGAAAGGACACACCTACAGGAGCCGCTGTCTTAGAGATAAAAACCCCTGCCCTATCCCACTCAGTGTGCTCTTGTGACCACACCAGGTACAAGTGACACCCTTCTGCAAAGGTAAATTGCCTTGCCGAGAAAACTTTTTGCCAGAGGGCTGATTCTTCTTTGTGGCACTGAGCAATTATTTCCAACACTGGCTAGCTCCAAATTGGACATCTTGGCTATGTGGCATCAAGCTATGGCCATGGTTACACCCAGGATGGTTACAGCAGTGTTCTTTGCACTATGCCTGGGCACAAGATTGAATAATTTACAATCCTGTGAATTACAAAGCCTGCAAATCTTCTTCATTTATAATCTTATTGGGTTTGTTCTGTATTTCATTGGTATGATCAATTAGCTTCCATCTTTCCGGCACAATGGGATATAGAAGAGGTCCTTTGGCATGTAAAGGCCCTAACCAATTACACAAAAAAGACATTAAATGATAGTTGCATGATTATCTTGTTACTAAAAAATAAAGTTTCTCTTATGAGAAGGGCTGCATTGTTCAGGTGCAGTGGCTCATGCCTGTAACGCTGAAACAGGAGGTAGAGAGAAATTATTTAGATAGTAAGGGCAACAGTCCTTGGTGGAATTTCCGTTTTAACAAAAAGCAGCCACAGAATTATTTCTTTTCTAACAAAGAGCAACCTGAAAAAATCAAGCTGCAGACACAGATAAGCAAGCTGGAAACTTGCACAGGTGAATGCTGGCAGCTGTGCCAATAGAAAAGGGCTACTTGGAAGCCAGGTATGTTCAACATGGAGGCCTCATCTTTCCTTTTCTTTGTCACTACATGTATAGTAAAAAGGTAGGCAACATGGCACCAGCTGGGTAGAGAACTCATCTGCATAGTAAAAGATTAGGGTGGGGTGGCCAGCTTCCTCAGGGTACTACAAAAACGGCACACCTAGTCCTAAGCAGTTATTTGTGTGCTATGCAAATGACACGACAGTCTGGCCTATCTTTCGTGCCCTATGTAAATCAGACACCGCCTCCTCAAGCCCATCTATAAAACCTTCTGCGTTTCACGGTGGTAGCAGAAACCCATTTGGGACCCCTCTCTCTGCAGAAGAGAGAGCTATTCTCTCTTTGGCCTATTGAATCTCCACTCTTAACTTCACTCTGTGTGTGTGCATCCTAGTTTTCCATGGTCGTGGGACAACAAACCTCCGGTATCACCCCAGGAAAACGACAACACTTCAAATCCCAGCACTTTGGGAGACTGAGGTGGGTGAGTCACTTGAGGCCAGGAGTTCCAGACCAGCCTGGCCAACATGGTGAAACCCCGTCTCTACCAAAAATACAAAAAATAGCTGGGTGTAGTGGCACATGCCTGTAGTCCCAGCTACTCAGAAAGCTGAGGCAGGAGAATCGCTTGAGCCTGGGAGGTGGAGGTTGCAGCCTGGGAGGTGGAGGTTGCAGTGAGCAGAGATTGCACCACTGTACTCCAGCCTGGTCAAGAGAATGAGACTCTGTTTCAAAAAAAAAAGAGAGAGAGAAAGGCTGCATTACAGAACCATATGGCTTTAGACATACTCACTGTATCCCCTGTGATAACACATGGGGAACCCATGTTATCATAAAGACGAAGTGTTGTGTTTCTGTCCTGGAAGAGTCAGATAACATCACTAAATTAATGGCTGATATGAAAACCTAAATAACCAAACTTTAAGATCCTACACCCACTCTAAATGATTGGCCAAGAAGCAGGTTTGAATCTTGGGGAACTTTGCCCACAGAAGCTGTTATACATTCTTGGAATTATAAGCATTTGTTGAATTTTGTCCTGTTTTTGTCTTTATTGCTTCTGTGGCATTTGTTTGCAATGGAGTCAACATACAACTGAAAAAACGAAAATAATGGTTGCTCAAAGAATTGCATTAATTGAAGATACAACTGTGTAGTTGCATCTTCTGCAACTACTGTGTGACTCAGGTTACAAAATCACTTCCTTCATGTTGCTTTAAATTCAGCCTACACCTGGAGCTTGCAGTGAGCTGAGATCGCACCACTGCACTCCAGCCTGGGCAACAGAGCAAGATTCCGTCTCAAAAAAATATAAAAATGAAAATAAAAATAAATAAATAAATTCAGCCTACACCCCAACAGTTTTTTGTTGTTGTTTTCATTGTTTTTGAGACAGAGCCTCACTCCGTCTCCCAAACTGGAGTGCAGTGGTGCAATCTCGGCTCACTGCAACCTCTGCCTCCTCAGTTCAAGCGATTCTCCTGCCTCAACCTCCTGAGTACCTGGGATTATAGGCGCATACCATCACACCTGGCTGATTTTTATATTTTTAGTAGAGACGAGATTTCGCCATGTTGGCCAGGCCGGTCTCGAACTCCTGACCTCAAGTGATCTGCCCACCTCAGCCTCCCACAGTGCTGGGATTACAGGCAGGAGCCACCGCCCCACCACCCCAACAGTTTTATTGCCTGACAAATTCCCCCTGCCATGGGATATGACACTCTAGGTATGAGCCTACCTGGCAACGCAGGACTAACCTCCTGAACTTAAAAGGAAGCAAAAGTATTTGAGTTCATCTATGATGGTTTCTCCAAAAGATCGATGAAAAGAAGGAAATGTAAAATTAAGTAATTCAAACTTAAAGCTGTTGGAACTTTAAATTATTCTGAGCCTTGAGAGAAATGTGGCTATGTGGCCTGAGTCATGCCACACGCAGCTGCAACTTCTGCCTTTTTTCTTCTGTAAATAATTAGGAAGATTAAATATCACTAGAGAAAAGACCCTCTCAGATCACTACTCCTTCTCACAGAGTATAAAGTAATCTGCCTTGGAATGTAACAATCCATAACCAATCAAATCACTGTAATGCATGCACTGGTCTTTTTTTGTTTGTTTGTTTTTTGAGACGGAGTCTCGCTCTGTCGCCCAGGCTGGAGTGCAGTGGCGCGATCTCGGCTCACTGCAAGCTCCGCCTCCTGGGTTTACGCCATTCTCCTGCCTCAGCCTCCTGAGTAGCTGGGACTACAGGCGCCCGCCACCGCGCCCGGCTAATTTTTTTGTATTTTTAGTAGAGATGGGGTTTCACCGTGGTCTCGATCTCCTGACCTTGTGATCCGCCCGCCTCGGCCTCCCAAAGTGCTGGGATTACAGGCGTGAGCCACCGCGCCAGAGTCTGGCTCTGTCGCGCAGGCTGGAGTGCAGTGGCGGGATCTCAGCTCACTGCAAGCTCCGCCTCCCGGGTTTACGCCATTCTCCTGGCTCAGCCTCCCGAGTAGCTGGGACTACAGGAGCCCGCCATCACGGCTGGCTAATTTTTTTGTATTTTTAGTACAGACGGGGTTTAACCGTGTTAGCCAGGATGATCTCGATCTCCTGACCTCGTGATCCGCCCGTCTCGGCCTCCCAAAGTGCTGGGATTACAGGCTTGAGCCACCGCGCCCGGCCGCATGCGCTGGTCTTTTAAGGAAAATGTAATCTGCTAAAATTTCTCTGTCTCTGCATGTATTAGTGAAACCTTAACTTCTCCACTCTGGAATGCTGATCCTGTTAGTTTGGAGTCAGTGTTTCTGGGTGGTCATCCTCAAGTTTTGTATTCAAATAAATTCTGTTCTTAATCATATTTTCTGAATCTCATTATTAAGGTTGACACTCCCAATAGCCTTTCTTAGAAAGCTGTTTAAGGATGTGTCAGAACATTCACATATATGCACATGCACTCACACACACACACACACACTTGCTCTCACACATTAAAAAAAAAAAAAAAAAACTAAATTAAGAGGAGGATATTGGGATTTTGGCATACATGGGATTGAAGAAACAGAGGATCCAAGAGAGGCAAAAAGAATTTCCAGGGTGATGGGAAATGGAAGTTCCAATACACCAACTAAGCAACAGTCCCACAGTGGAACCATCCACATTGGAATAGGAACATGGGGGCACTAGGAAGAGTCTGGAACTGAAGCAGGGCAGACAGTGATGTAATTCTTCAATTATCTGGCATGTATAAAATTCAATTGAAAGTCACTTTACAGAGCTATTGAGGGTGTGGAAATAGTCAGCTGTCCAAAGAAAATTAAGAAACTGTCTTAAAATGAGGCAATCATTAACTCTAGAAAAAACCAAGTTGCATAAGGAAGGATATATAATCGTGCTACTAGGCTCAAAAGTAAACTGCATATCACATATACATAGACAAAATTATAAAAACACTGAATATAAATTTTATAGATATTTGAGATTTTGGCCAGGCGCAATGGCTCATGCCTGTAATCCCAGCACTTTGGGAGGCTGAGGCAGGTGGATCACTTAAGGTCAGAAGTTCAAGACCAGCCTGACCATTATGGCAAAACCCTGTCTTTACTAAAAATACAAAAATTAGCTGGGTGTGGTGGCGCATGTCTATAATCCCAGCTGCTTAGGAGGCTGAAGCATAAGAATCACTTGAACCTGGGAGGCAGAGGTTGCAGTGAGCCGAGATCATGCCACTGCACTGCAGTCTAGGTGACAGAGCAAGACTCTGCCTCAAAAAATAAGTAAATAAAATACATATAAATAAATAGGTATTTAAGGTTTTATTTTTTTGGGAAGGTGGTGAAAGGAAAAGAAAAGATATAAGTAAGCTAAAATCCTTATTACTCCTAACTGGAAATCAATGGATATGTCTACTGAGATGAACCAAGAGACAGCAGTATGTATACATTGCTTAGAAATAAAAAAGTAAAATCAGTGAAAACAACTTACAAAAATTGAAATTAGTTACTTGGTGAATAGTAGCAGTAGGACAGTGAAGAGAAGGGGCTATTTTGTAAAAATCAAGATTCGTAATCTTTGATCATTTTTCCTTTTTCTTTTTTTTTTTTTTTTGAGATGGAGTCTTGCTATGTCGCCCAGGCTGGAGTACTCACTGCAAGCTCTGTCTCCCGGGTTCACACCATTCTCCTGCCTCAGCCTCCCGAGTAGCTGGGACTACAGGCGCCCGCCACCACACCCAGCTAATTTTTTTTTGTATTTTTAGTAGAGACGGGGTTTCACTGTGTTAGTCAGGATGGTCTTGATCTCCTGACCTCGTGTTTTTATGAGACAGAGTCTCACTCTGTCACCCAGACTGGAGTGCAGTGGCATGATTTCGGCTCACTGCAACCTCCACCTCCTGGGTTCAAGCGATTCTTCTGCCTCAGCCTCTGGAGTAACTGGGATTACAGGTGCACACCACCACACCCGGCTAATTTTTGTATTTTTAGTAGAGACGGGGTTTTGCCGTGTTGGCCAGGCTGGTCTTGAACTCCTGACCTCAGGTGATCTGCCCACCTCGGCCTCTCAAAGTGCTGGGATTACAGGCTTGAGCCACTGCACTGGTCAATCTTTGATCTTTCATACTATTCAAGTATAGCACTGTAATAAAAAATAAAAGTTGATTAAAAATAATTATAGTTATTTCATATAATGCAAAAGTTTATAGGTGAAATTATATAATATCACAAAATCAGAAGTTTGAATTATAGTATTAATGTTCAGTTTAACACATGTAAAATTTTATTTAATCATATGCGTTATTACCACAAAGAAGACATGATTTGGAAAATCCATTTTGCACTTTGTGATATGCCTTGTAAAACTGGAGTTTTTAAATTGTGATAATTAATTCATGAAGGGTTAAGGATTTTATTTCTGCTTTCTGAAGTTTATTAATATTTAAAGCCTGGATATGTATTTGAAGCATAAAGAACTTTATCAAATTAAAGAGTGGCAAATCATTCCCCTTTGAAGAAAAATATTACAATTTGCATTCAAATTCCTTATCTTTTTTAAAGAGGAAAGACAGCGTTAATTTTAGGTCTCATTATATTTACCATCCAAGAGTTTGCAAATGGAAATTATATCGAAATGATAAATGTAAATCTGTTTATGCTTTTCCTGGATTAAACATATATGCACATACCCATATATATATATATTTTTTTATTTTATTTTATTTTATTTTATTTATTTATTTATTTTTTTGAGACGGAGTCTCGCTCTGTCGCCCAGGCTGGAGTGCTGTGGCCGGATCTCAGCTCACTGCAAGCTCCGCCTCCCGGGTTTACGCCATTCTCCTGCCTCAGCCTCCCGAGTAGCTGGGACTACAGGCGCCGGCCACCTCGCCCGGCTAGTTTTTTGTATTTTTTAGTAGAGACGGGGTTTCACCGTGTTAGCCAGGATGGTCTTGATCTCCTGACCTTGTGATCCGCCCGTCTCGGCCTCCCAAAGTGCTGGGATTACAGGCTTGAGCCACCGCGCCCGGCCTATATATTTTATTTTTTTGAGATGGAGCCTTGCTCTGGTGCCCAGGCTGGAGTGCAGTGGCGCAATCTTTGTTCACTGCAACCTCCACCTCCTGGGTTCAAGCGATTCTTGTGCCTCAGCCTCCCAAGAAGCTGGAATTACACGTGTCATGCCTGGCTAATTTTTGTATTTTTAGTAGAGATGGGGTGTCTCCACTTTGGCCAGGCTGTTCTCGAACTCCTGACCTCAGGTGGTCTGCCTGCCTCGGCCTCCCAAAGTGCTGGGATTACAGGTGTGAGCTATCGCACTGGCCACACACCCATATTTAAATTTTAAGAAATCAGCAACAGTTATTTTACCCATCTGCAATCTGAGCCTGATGATGAGACAGCCTTCTCTTCTTTTCCTTCCCTTTCCTTTTTCCTTTCCTTTTTCCTTTTCATTTTCCTTTCCTTTTTCCTTTCCTTTCCTTTTTCCTTTCCTTTCCTTTTTCCTTTCCTTTCCTTTTTCCTTTCCTTTCCTTTTTCCTTTCCTTTCCTTTTTCCTTTCCTTTCCTTTTTCCTTTCCTTTCCTTTTTCCTTTCCTTTCCTTTTTCCTTTCCTTTCCCTCCTCCTTTCCTTCCCCCTTTTCTTCTTCCTTTCCTTCCCCCTTTTCCCTTCCCTTCCCTTCCCTTCCCTTCCCTTCCCTTCCCTTCCCTTCCCTTCCCTTCCCTTCCCTTCCCTTCCCTTCCCTTCCCTTCCCTTCCCTTCCCTTCCCTTCCCTTCCCTTCCCTTCCCTTCCCTTCCCTTCCCTTCCCTTCCCTTCCCTTCCCTTCCCTTCCCTTCCCTTCCCTTCCCTTCCCTTCCCTTCCCTTCCCTTCCCTTCCCTTCCCTTCCCTTCCCTTCCCTTCCCTTCCCTTCCCTTCCCTTCCCTTCCCTTCCCTTCCCTTCCCTTCCCTTCCCTTCCCTTCCCTTCCCTTCCCTTCCCTTCCCTTCCCTTCCCTTCCCTTCCCTTCCCTTCCCTTCCCTTCCCTTCCCTTCCCTTCCCTTTCCTTTCCCTCTCCTCTCCTTTCTTCCTATTTATTC
Source organism: Macaca fascicularis (assembly GCF_037993035.2). Lineage (NCBI taxonomy): Eukaryota > Metazoa > Chordata > Mammalia > Primates > Cercopithecidae > Macaca > Macaca fascicularis. The sequence continues at coordinate 32,180,267 of NC_088380.1, read as the reverse complement.
CCAGTATTGGCTGGGTATTGGGAATATAAAAAAGGATAAAGTATTACCTTTTATCTCCAGAAATTATAATCTGGTGCCACTGTACACTTCTAAATGTAAAACAATGTGAACACAGCGAGAACAAAGTACTATGAAGGAATCAGAATTTACACGATGTCTGGGGACAGAGTATACTGTGTTGGGGATCAGAACATACCACACCAAATATGACTGTAGGAGATCAGAATATGCCACCCCAAAATATGCCTCCTTGGCATGTTGCTTATTTTGAGCTGGTTATTTTGAGAAACTGCAGACACAGGAGTATTTCTGAAAAGTTACCCTTTAAAAGAGAAATTTACATCTTTAAAGGCAGTCTCCATTTGTAAGGGTGTCTCTCTCTGCACCAGGGAAAAAGAGTAAATCAGTAGAGACTCATAACCAAGGGAGAAGGCTTGAATTTAAATCTGCATGAAAAAACCTTACCTTTGTTTTATGGTGTTTTCCAGACCTTTCCCTATACCCTTCTTTCTTTTTTTCCTGGAACGATGATATTTAAGCTTGAAGTTTAAACGCTTCTTTTGAGATCCACTCTAAATGTTGACACATTTCTCAGAGTTTTCTCCCAAATATACATGAGGTATATATGGTAATAAACTGTTTTTCTCACGTTAATCTCTCTTTTATTATAGGTAGTCCCAATTAAGACCTATTAAGGGTAGAGAGAAAGTTATTTTTCCATCCCTACAACTGGAAAGAAGTCTCTGAAGCGGACATTTTTTCACTTTGACTTGGAGGGCATGACAGGCAACAGGCAACAGGAGAGGGCTTAATGCCCTGCGGCAGAGGGGCACAAAGTGTCCAAGGGCACAGGTAGGTACCGTGCAAGCCCCTGCATCCAGAGAGGTGTGTGACTTCTGGTCCACTGTTGACCACACTCACAGTCTCCCCTGAGATCACTCACAGACACTGGGAGGAGAATAGGAAGCCTAGGGCTGTTGGGTTAGAACTGGAAACACCTGGGTTGGGGGGCAGGGCAGATTCCATGTAATGAGGAATGGCTGTTCATTTCTAGCACAAAGGAGAATGCATCGCAAGCACATTTAAAGAAACGAGTACTGTATGAATAGTGCTAAATTAAAAATTCTTGGACAAAAGGATTTTCTTCAAGTTCCAGATTATTCAGAAACAAATTTATATGTGCAAATTGGACAAGAGATGTTCTTTCATTCAACAGTTATTTATCGGGTGCCAGCTATGGGATACTGTCAGTATTCAAGGCACTGGGAGCCAAAAAAGTTCTTACCCTTGTGTCATGTTCTAGTGACACCTATTCATTTTTAGTTCATCTTTCTAGATTAAAAAAAAATTGTCAGAAACCAACTTAGAGATTTCTCAAGACTAATTTAAGTGACTGACCAACAATAGTCAAAAAACTTAGATGCAAATGTAATGGGATGTTTTTTTTAACATTCCTCTTATTAAAAGAAAATTACATCATTGCCTTTAGAGTAATATGTTAATGTCACAAAACTGAAAAGCCCTCCTTTGATAAATTTGGTAGTCTAGTGCCACCTGGTGTCCAAACTATTTAATTATGTTATTTAACAGATAAAAAGGATACTTTCTTTTTTCCTCTGGTATGATTCCATTTATGGGATGTCCAGACAGGCAAATCCATAGAAACAGAAAGCAGGGCAGTGCTTTACTCTTTTAAACTTGAAATTCCCTAATTAAAAGAAGATATTCCTCACAATTAAAAATTAAAACAAAATATATTAGCTAGGTGTGATGGCACGCACGTGTTAATAAAGAAAGATTCTGTATTAGTTTCCTATTGCTGCTGTAAAAAATTATCACGAACTTGGTGTTTTCATGCAACACAAGTTTATTATTTTATAATTCTGGAATTATATGTTCATAATGAGTCTCTAAAATCAAGGTATCAGCAGGGCTCTGTTCCTTCTAAAGGCCCTAGAGGAGGATTCGTTTATTTCCCCTTTCTACCATCTAGAGGCTGCCTGAATTCTTTGGCTGGCATTCCCCTACTGTCTTCAGAGCCAGTGATGACTGTTGAGTCTTTTCCATGATGTACCCCTCTGACACTACCTCTGGGCCCACCTAGATGATCCAGGCTACTCTCCCCATCTCAAAGTCAGTGGATTTTTTTCTTTTAACAGATATGGGGGGGGGTCTTGCTGTGTTGCCAGGTTGGTCTTGAACTCCTGAGCTCAAGCAATCCTCCTGCCTTGCCCTCCCAAAGTGCTGGGATTACCGGCATGAGCCACTGCACCTGGTCGTCAGTGGATTTCTTAGTTGCACCTGCATATTTAATTCTCCCTTGCCCTGTAACATAACCTATTCACAGGTTTTGGAGATTTGGATGAGGATCTCTTTGGGGAAAAGACATTATTTTGCCTATCATAGAGTCCGTTAGTTTTTGCTGGAGGCAAATATGCTACTTTTTAAGTTTCAGTTGAATGGGAAAGACATTAAACTGTCCCTATTTGTAACTTGGAATTCTCTGTCCCTATTTATAACTTGGAATCAGTGAACAGGAAGAGAAACATTGCTTCTGCCAATGCCTGTAAAATTAACCAACGGTTTAAAAACCCCCACAGTGAATTTTTATTTATGCTTTCTTTACTAATCTTAGCTAGAAAAACCCAAACTAAATATGTAAAAATGTTAATCTTAAAATTAATTCAAGTTGACCTGTCTTTACAGGTGTAAGCCCAAATACTGCTTGATAGTACACAAAACATACAAGTAGAAGGTTTTGTTTGTTTGTTTACTGGGCAAAATGGTTTTATCTGCAAACTAGTTAGAATTAAGCTCACAAAAATGGAAGAATAGGGACCTCTGAAAGGGATAAAGGAGGAGAAAAGAGGAAGATAACAGGTGTCTGTTTTTACCTGTACCTCTTCACTACAGTAGCAGGTGAACACCCTGCATATGTGGGTCATTGGCCTGCAAGGGCAGGAGTGACCCTCCATACCCAGGAGATTTGAATCGGTTGCTACTGAAGTGGCCTTCAGAGTGCGGAAGATAAACACAGTCCTTCTCTCTTCTGTGAATGTAGGCAGTGTATGCTCATCTAACTTCAGTGGAAAATCAGCCAGAAAAAATGCTTGGGTTTTCAATAGTGCTGCCCTGCCTTTTCTGGAATGTCATATATAAGGGGCTATGGTAAGGGGACATCAGTATTGTCTAGGTAAATGAGAAAAAAGAGAATTGAATTATTCAAAATAATTGAATCATTTTAGAATATTCAACTATTAATAATAATTGAGTATTCAATTATTTCTGTTGTAAAAATGCTTTAACAACTGTGAATAGTACTGATAGTAGTAAAGAGAGTCTCTCCAGGACCTATGTAAGGCTTTTGTCCAGTTTGAGGAAGGCTTCATGAAAGCATGAAAATACCTCCAAGAACCTCCTTAATTGAAGTTATGTATTAATTAAAATTCAATAATTTTAATTATTAAATTTAGTAATTAACAATAAGTATAACAATAAATATTTGAAGTAATTTAATAATTTAATTAAATATTTAATAATTAAAATTATTAAAGTATTTTAATAAATAGTAGTCATTAAATTGCTAGCATAAGTCTTGGCAGTATGTGTTAAATAGTTTTCATTGTAGAGGTTTTACATGTGTTTTGTTAAAGTTGTTCCTAAGTATTTTGTAAATTTTAATGCTTTTAAAAATGGTAATGCCGGCCGGGCGCGGTGGCCTACGCCGGTAATCCCAGCACTTCAGGTGGCCGAAGTGGGTGGATCACGAGGTCAGGAGCTCGAGACCATCCTGGTTAACACGGTGAAAACTCCGTCTCTACTAAAAAATACAAAAAAACTAGCCGGGTGTGGTGGCGGGCGCCTGTAGTCCCAGCTACTCGGGAGGCTGAGGCAGGAGAATGGCGTGAACCCGGGAGGTGGAGCTTGCAGTGAGCCGAGATTGCGCCACTGCACTCCAGCCTGGGTGACAGAGCGAGACTCCGCCCCCCCCCCAAAAAAAAAAGAAAAGAAAAAATTAGTAATGGTTTTATTTCTTCCTTTCCCATATGTGTAACTTTATTTTTCTTACCTTGTAACACTGGTAAGACCTCCAGTATAATATTGAATAACAGTGGGGAAAGTGAACATTCTTGCTTTGTTCACAGCCATAAGGGAAAGGTAGCCAATATTTCACCATTAAGTATGCTATTATCTTCAGGTTTTTTCCTAGGTGACTTTTATCAAGAAGTTCCCTTCTGGTCTTAGTTTACTAAGAGATTTTCGTTTTTAAATCATGATGGCTATTATTGAATTTTGTCACAGGTATTTTGTTGCATTTATTGAGATGATCATATGATTTTTCTCTGTTGACTCTGTTAGTGTGACAAATAGCAACAATTGATTTTCAAGTGTTAAAGCAATTTTGCATCCCTAAAATAAACCCCACTTAGTCATAATGTATTATCCTTCCTTTTTATGTATTGCTCCTTTCAACACTCTATTTTCTCTTCCCTTCCCCTCCCTTCCTCCCTCCCTCCCTTCCTTCCTTCCTTCCTTCCTTCCTTCCTTCCTTCCTTCCTTCCTTCCTTCCTTCCTTTCTGCCTTCCTTCCTTCTTTCTCTCTCTTTCTCTCTCTGTCTCTCTTTGTCTCTCTTTCTCTCTCTTTTCTTTCTTTTCTTTCCTTCCTTTCTCTCTCTTTCTTTCCCTCTTTCCTTCCTTCCTTCCTTCCTTCCTTCCTTCCTTCCTTCCTTCCTTCCTTCCTTCTCTCTCTCTCTCTCTCTCTTTCTCTCTTTCTCTCTTTCTCTCTTTCTCTCTTTCTCTCTTTCTCTCTTTCTCTCTTTCTCTCTTTCTCTCTTTCTCTCTTTCTCTCTTTCTCTCTTTCTCTCTTTCTCTCTTTCTCTCTTTCTCTCTTTCTCTCTTTCTTTCTTTCTTTCTTTCTTTCTTTCTTTCTTTCTTTCTTTCTTTCTTTCTTTCTTTCTTTCTTTCTTCTCTGTTTTCAGACAGGATCTCCCTCTGTTGCCCAGGGCGTGATCATGGCTCACCGCAGCCTTGACCTCCTGGGCTCAAGCAATCCTCCCACTTCAGCCTCCCAAAGTGCAGGTGTGAGCCACTGTGCCTGGCCAGGAAACTATTTTCTAAAGGAGTTTGTGGCCGGGAGCGGTGGCTTATGCCTATAAGGAGATTGAGGCTGGAGAATTCCTTGAATCCGGGAGGCGGAGGTTGCAGTGAGCCAAGATCGTGCCACTGCATTCCAGCCTGGGTGACAAAGGGAGACTCTTTCTCAAAAAAAAAAAAAAAAAGGAGTTTGTGTAAGATTAGTATTATTTCTTCCTTAAATGTTTGAGAGAATTCCCAAGGGAAACCATCTGGGTCTGCAGTTTTCTTTGAGGGATGGCTTTCAATTCTCGATTCAACTTTTAAAATTGATATAGTTATTCAGATTTGCAATTTCTTTTTTCTTTGCATCAGTTTGGTAAGCTGTTTTTCAAGAATCCGCTTTCACCTGACTTGTCACGTTTATCAGCATAAAGTTACCGTCTGCAGGCTTTGTGGTGATCTCCGCTCCTTCTGTTTGAGGTTGGGAATGTGTGCTTTCCCTCTTCTCTGGAGCATCCTCAAAGTCTCCCACAGCAGTGTCCTTTTTCCCAGGCAGGGCGAAAAGGATGATCTTCTTTCAGTTACGGAGAGGCCAGCACCCTCTTCCCCTTTCTTTTATTTCTTATCATCTAGAAACCCCTGCATGCTTACAGATAAAACAGACGCTATCTGGGACATTCCTCATTTTCCCCATAATAGGTTCCCCAAAATGTTTTTTGGACACGAGAATGTATAGACTTTGGGGGATGTGGACAAAACAGATAAATACCAACTTGTAATTACTATTACTATGATTATACATATGCACTTTAAATCAAATTATATATTGAGTTTTTTAGTTGTGTTACTATATAAAAACACACACACAAAAACACTCGTTATTTTCTGCTTTTTTGATAATAGCCATCCTAATGTGCTTGAAGTTATACTTCATTGTAGTTTCGATTTGCATTTCCCTAATGATTTATGATGCTGAGCATATTTTCATGTATTTATACTATATATAAACACACACACATTTACCATTTTAGCCATTTTTAAGTGTACAATTCAGTGGCATTAAGTACATTCACAATGCCATGCAGCCATCCCCACTCCCCATTTCTGGAACTTTTTTTTTTTTTTGAGACAGAGTCTTGCTTTGTCACCCAGGCTGGAGTGCAGTGGCGTGATCTCTGCTCACTGCAACCTCTGCCTTCCGGATTCAAGTGATTCTCTTGTCTCAGTCTCTGGAGTAGCTGGGATTACAGGTGTGTACCACCACACCCAGCTAATTTTTGTGTTTTTAGTAGAGACGGGGTTTCACCATGTTGGCCTGGCTAATCTCGAACTCTTGACCTCAGGTGATCCGCCCATCTCTGCCTTCCAAAGTGCCAGGTTTACAAGTGTGGGCCACTGTGCCTGGGCCATTTGTGGAACTTTTAAATCATTCCAAACAGAAATTCTGCACTCATTAAGCAATAATTTCCCATGCTCCGTCCCCACAGCCCCTGCTAGCCTTTATCTACTTTCTGTCTCTATCAATTTTCCCACTATAGGTACCTCATTAATGTTTTCATGCTGCTAATAAAGACATACCCAAGACTGGGTAATTTATAAAGGAAAGAGGTTTAATCGGCTTGCAGTTCCACATGGCCAGGGAAGCCTCACAATCATGGCAGAAGGCAAAGGAGGAGCAATACACGTCTTACATGGCAGCAGGTGAGAGAGAGTGTGCAGGGGAACTCCCATTTATAAAGCCATCAGATTTCATAAGACTTACTCACTATCATGAGAACAGCACAGTAAAAACCCACCCCCATGATTCCATTACCTCCCATTGGGTCCTTCCCATGACACATGGGAATTATGAGAGCTACGATTCAAAATGAGATTTGGGTGGGGACACAGACAAACCATATCATATACCTATCATAGGTACCTCATATTATAGGTACTTCACACAATATTTGTCCTTTTGTGTTTGGCTTGTTTCACTTAGCATATGCTTTTAAAGTTCATCCATGTTGTAGCCTATCAGAATTTCATTCCTTTTTGTGGCTGAATAATATCCCATTTTATACACACACACACACACACACACACACACACACACACACACACCACATTTTATTTATTCATTCATCTGTGATGGACACTTGGTTTGTTTCCACCTGTTGAATATTGTGACTACTGCTGCTAAAAGCACTGGTGTACAAGTATATGTTTGAGTGCCTGCCTTCAATTCTTTTGGGTATATATGTAAAAGTAGAATTGCTGGACCATATGGTAATTCCATGTTTAACTTTTTGAGAAGCTGCCAGACTTTTTTGCACAGCAACTGTACCATTTTACATTCCCATCAGTAATTCATGAAAGTTCCAGTTTCTTCATATTCTTGCCAACACTCGTTATTTTCTGCTTTTTTGATAATAGCCATCCTAATGTGTTTGAAGTTATACCTCACTGTAGTTTTGATTTACATTTCCCTAATGATTTATGATGCTGAGCATATTTTTGTGTATTTATTGGCCAGTTGTATATCCTTTGGAGAGACATCTATTCAAGACATTCGCCCATTTTTGAATTGTTTCTTTTTTGCTGTTGAGTTGTAGGAGTTTTTTATATGTTCTTTTTCTTTTTTCTTGAAGAGTCTCACTGTGTTGCCCAGGCTGGAGTGCAGTGGCATGATCTCGGCTCACTGCAAGCTCCGCCTCCCAGGTTCATTCCATTCTCACGCCTCAGCCTCCTGAGTAGCTGGGACTACAGGCACCCGCCACTAATTTTTTTGTATTTTTAGTAGAGATGGGGTTTCACCATGTTAGGCAGGATGGTCTCAATCTCCTGACCTTATGATCTGCCCGCCTCGGCCTCCCAAAGTGCTGGGATTACAGGCATGAGCCACCGTGCCTGGCCCTATTTATATGTTCTTGATATTAATCCTTTATCAGATATATCATTTGCAAATATTTTCTTCCATTCCATGGATTCTCTTTCCACTCTCTTGATTGCATATGTGTCAACCTGACTGGGTCACAGGGTGTCCAGATAGTTCTCAGTGTGTCTGTGAGGGTGTTTCTGGAGGAGATTAGCACTTGAATGGATAGACTGAGTAAAACAGAATGCTCTGCCCAATGTGGGTGGGCATAATCTAATCCGCTGAAGGAATGAATAGAACAAAAAGGTGGAGAAAGGGAGAATTTGCTCTCTTTGTCTGAGTGCTTGAGTTAGAATATTGCTCTTTTCCTGTCCTTGGAATGGGACTTACACCATCGGTTCTTCTGATTCTCAGGCTTTCAGACTTGGACTAGAACTTACCATTGGGTCTCTAGTTTGCAGATGGTGCATTGTGGGACTTCTCAGCCTCCATAAACATACGAGCCAATTCCTTATCGTCTCTTGCCCTCTCTCTGCGCATGAGTGTGTGTGCTTGTGTATCTCCCTCCTGTTGGTTCTGCTTCTCTGGAGAACCCTAATGCAGATGTCCTTTGATGCACGAAAGTTTTTGATGAAGTCCAATTTTTCTCTGTTGGTCAAGCTTTTGGTGTCATATTCAAGAAATTACTAGCAAATGCTAATGTCATGAAGATTTTCCCCTATATTTTCTTCTAAGAGTTTTATAGTTTTAACTCTTAAAATTAAGTCTTTGATCTATTTTCAGTTAATTTTTGCATATGGTGTAAGGTAAGGATTCCATGTCATTTTTTTCCATATGTATATACAGTTTTCTCAGCACCTTTTGTTAAAAAAAAAAAAAACTGTTCATTCCTCATCGAATGATCTTGGCACCCACGTACATATGGTCAATTTTCATCAATTGACCAATATGTGAGAGTTTATTTCTGAGCTTTCTAGTCTTTGGTCTGTATGGTCTATTCCTTTGTCTGTATGTCTGCCCTCATGCCAGTATCACACTGTTAGGATTACTTTAGCTTTGTAGTAAGTTTTGAAATTAGGAAGTGTGAGTCCTCCAAATTTGTTCTTCTTTTCAAGATTGTTTTGGCTATTTGTGCTCATATATTAACTTTCAAATACTGATTTTCCTCCACTTATTCTTCATGATGTCATTTTATTTTTATTTATTTATTTATTTATTTATTTATTTATTTATTTATTTGAGACACAGTCTCACTCTGTCACCCAGGCTGGAGTGCAGTGGCGCAATCTCAGCTCACTGCAACCTCTGCCTGCCGGGTTCAAGTGATTCTCATGCCTCAGCCTCCTGAGTAGCTGGGATCACAGGTGGATGCCATCATGCCTGGCTTATTTTTGTATTTTTTAAGTAGAGATGGGGTTTCACCATGTTGTCCAGTCTGGTCTCTAACTCCTGGCCCCAAGTGATCCACCTGCCTCAGCCTCCCAAAGTGCTAGGATATGCCCAGCCAAAGATGCCATTTTAAACATATCACATGTAATTTTAATATGGTTTATTCTGCTACAATTATTTAAGGTGGATTAGCTCCTATGAGATTGAAAGTAGAGAAATTAGGTCAGTATGCTTTGGAAACTGTATTGGTTCATCTGCAAAATTACCCAGCATGTAGTATTTTGTGCCACCAAGAAAGAGCAGCAGGATGCAAGCACATAAGCACAGCTGAATACCCCAAATATAAAGGAGTACAGTATTGAAACCAATGCGTTTTCTCTCCATGCCCTCCTTTTTCCTTTTGAAATAATTTTCCAAATTATTGCAAAAATAGCACAAAGAGTTCACATATGCCTTTCTCCCAGCTTCTTCCAATTTTAACTTAGACAATTATCAAAACCAGAAAATATCATTGGTACCATACTATTAACCAAACTACAGATTTTACATTATCACCAGTTTCCTCCCTTAAAGTGCCGTATCTGCTTCAGGATCCAATCCAGGATCCCATGTTACTAAATCGTGTGTCTCCTTAGTCTCCTCCAATCAGTGAGAGTTCCTCAGTCTTTTCTTGTCTTTCATGACCTAATGATTATTTTGCAGAATGTCTCAATTTGGATTCCTCTGATGATTTCTCATGATTATATTGAGATTATGCATTTTTGGTAAGATTACCCCAGAAGTAATGTTGTGTGCATGTCAGTACATAATGACATCAATGAGACCTTGTTACTGGTGATGTTAACCTTGGTAATTTGGTTACTGTGGTTTCTCAATAAAGTTCTGCACAAAATGTCTTCTGTAATTGATAAATATCTTAGAGAGATAATTTGATACTGTGAAATATTCTGTTTCTCCTCCTATATTCATGACCAATGTTAGCATCTATCAGATGAATCATGCCTGCAGCAATTATGGTGGTGTTTGCCTAGTAATTTTGTATTTCTATTATTCCTTCTATGTTTTTAAATTAGAATTATTTGTAAGGAATAGATACCCTGTTTCTCCCATTTATTTATTTATTTATTCAATTACTTATTTGTATCAGTGTGGACTCATGGAAATTTATTTTATTCTGAGCTAAAATCCAATACTATTTTAATTTGGTTACTCCAGTTGTTCCAGCTTTGTCTATTGAGAGCTCTCCTTCACATTAGTTCCAGTGTCTTCTCAACATGCTTCCATCCTTTCAAGCACCTCCTTATTTTCTAGTGCAACAACCTATTCCAGGCTCATTTTGCATTTTGCAAAGGAGACTTGGTTCCTTTCACAGGAGAATGGTGTTTGGAACTCATGACCTAGGATCCAGGTATGCTCATAGCCATTGGAGTACCATTGCCTTTAGGCACTCTTAGCAGACAGAGCTAAGGACATTTATGTATGTATACTAACTCATGCATATACACACATCTAAATGTAAAGGTGTGTGTGTGTATGTGTATATTCGATATATTAAAAACAATTATTTTGGACTGGGCACAATGATTCATGCCTATAATCCCAGCACTTTAGGAGGCCGAGGTGGTGTTGATAGCTGATGTGATACCTCGGTTCTTGTCTTCTTGGTTTAAAAGAATTTAAACAAGAGACACATAGCAATAGAAGTGCAGCATAGAGTAATTTATTGCAAAAAAAAAAAAAAGAATATTTTGAAAGTTAAGTGCAGAATGGATAGTACACCGAGAGAGAGGATTCAGGGTGGGCTGCTCGTAAGGATGAGACAGCGGAGACTGGCACTAGGGAGACTCCTTTATGGGAGTCTCCCATGATTATTCATAAGGAGGTGGAAAGAGGTGTTGCTAGTAAGCATGTACTGGGGGGTCCTCTGGGTGCACGTGCACAGTAACTGTACATGCTTGTTCATATGTTGCATGTCTCATTAGCATCTTAAATCTTCACCCGGGGTGTGTTTTTTACTTTTATAATGAGCAAAGGGTCAGTTTGAGGATGGGTAAAATCCAAATGTGCATGTGCTCTAGAAGGGAGAGTCCCTGCTGAAGATACTTTGCTTGAGTGAGCCCAGTGCAAACGCTGAGGCTTATTGTGTTGACCGGATGCTCACCATGGTTGTTTGTCCCGAGAACATGGTCAGTTCCTTGACTACCAGTCCTGCCTCAGTGGGAGGATTGCTTGAGGCCAGGAGTTCGAGACCAGCTTAGGCCACGTGGCAAGACCCCATCTCTATAAAAATAATAAATACAAAATGTAAAAAAAAAAATCGTAATACTGATATATCTGATTCCAATTTAACACAAGGCTCATTCTAGCCATCTCCCTTTCCCTCCTTGTAACTTCTTTCTTTGAGAGACACAAGGCTCATATATTAATGTTAATTTATTTATTCAATACTAGTATATACGCAAAGTATTTATTGAATTGCTAATCCATAGCCCTTTGAGAAACTGATTTACTAGCTAGAGTACAGTATTTGTACTTTTTTTTTTTTTTTTTTTTTTGATACGGAGTCTTGCTGTCGCCCAGGCTGGAGTGCAGTGGCTCAATCTCAGCTCATTGCAACCTTCACCTCCCATGTTCAAGCAATTCTGCCTCAGCTTCCCAAATAACTGGGACTATAGCTGTGTGCCACCACACCCGGCTAATTTTTGTGTTTTTAGTAGAGACAGGGTTTCATTATGTTGGCCAGGCTGGTCTCGAACTCATGACCTCAGGTGATCTGCCTGCTTCGGCCTCCCAAAGTGCTAGGATTACAGGTGTGAGCCACCACGGCCAGCTGAGTATAGTATTTATAAATAGTTCATTTTGCCATTAGCTTTTCAGTATCCAGGCAAAATACTGTTGTTCAAAGTTACTTAATTTTTTTTTTTCCTCATCCCCTTCTGTATGGTCATTAGTCATTTGTAGTATATTTAATTTGTTCAGTCATTACTATTTCCTTCCCTTCTCTATAACTCCTTTCAAATTTCCCTGTTTTTCACCCCTTTGCTACCCATACCTTGTAGGTAACCAACATCTTTAGTTTCTTATTTATCTTTCTGTATACTTTTTGCACAAATAAGAAATCTGTTCTCTTATACTCCCTTCTTAATTTTTTTTCCTTTTTTCTTTAAAAAATTTTTTTTTAGAAATGAGGTCTTACCACATTGCCCAGATTGGCCTTGAACTCCTGGGCTCAAGCAGTCCTCCTGCCTGGGCTCCCAAATCTCTAGGATTACAGGCGTGAGCCACCATGCCTGGCTCCCTCCACCCCCACCCCCACTTCTTTTTTACATGAAGGGTAGCATGCTATAGTAACTCTTTTTTTCTTTTGTTTTCTTTTCTTTTTGAGACTGAGTTTGCTTTTGTTGCCCAGGCTGGAGTGCAATGGTGTGATCTTGGCTCACCGCAGCCTCCGCCTCCCGGGTTCAAACGATTCTCCTGCCTCAGCCTCCCGAGTAGCTGGTATTGCAGGAACCTGCTACCACACCCATCTAATGTTTTTGTATTTTAGTAGAGACGGGGATTTCACCGTGTTGCCCAGGTTGGTTGCGAACTCCTGAGCTCAGGCAATCCCCTCAGCCTCGGCCTCCCAAAGTGCCTGGGATTACAGGCGTGAGCCACTGCACCCGGCGTAGTTAACTCTTTTGTACTTTGCATTTTTTCACACCCTCTTCTTCCTGTTTGCTCATGTCGGTCACATGCTGTGTCTTGGCTGTGCAAAATACTGTTTCCACCATCTTTGTACATTTTGTTTTTGTTGTTACATCCCAGAAGCCCCAATTCCTTACTACACCTTCTTTCATCAAGCTACTTTCAGCTTTTTTTTTTTTAAAGGTAAGATTCTATACTTACTGGAGTATTTTTCTATTAAGAGTTTAATGTGTCTCTTATTATTATGCTAGTATTTCTTACTGAGTTCTGCTTTTAAAAAAATTCTCATTATAAACTTGCATGGGCTATGAGTGTCCTGCTTCAACACTTTTCCCCATAAGCCCTGTTATTTTTAGTGTGCAAGCTTGCAGAAGATAAGCCTTTTACAGAATGCTGTTTAGTAGCAGAAATGCCTGTTATCAGTAGCTTCATCATCACTTTTTGAGTCTTTTAACACATTTCAAGAGGCCATCATCTTCAATTCCATCTAAATTTTCAAGAGAGTACAAATTTGTATGTGATGATATTGCTGGAAATTTTGTTCTGAGCCAAGTACTCATATATTGTTCATTATCTACAAAACAACCACTTACTGTATCTCTTTTCAATGATCTCTGTGAATGGCTTATTTATAATATCTTGCAACTGTGAAGCCATCCTCTAGGAATAATTAGTAAATCTGTGTAAATTTCTTTACCTCCTTTTTATCAATTCCATCCTACAAAGCATGCAACGTTGTTCAAACTCATATAATTGAGGAAATTCAAACCAAGATGCTACTGCTTGATAAGCAGTGGGTGATGGCTGGACTCTGTCTCTGGAAAGTCTTCGCCAGGTGCAAAAGAGGATCGACCGCTAAAGGAGCTTCTCAAAGCTCGTGAGGATGATGCTAGTGCAGTGCTTTTAAACCTTAATGTGCATACAGATTACCCAAGGGTCTTGTTGAAATGTAGACTTTGGTTTCAGTAAGTTTGGGAGGGGCTTGCAATTCTGTCTTTCTAACCAGTGCTCAGGTGATGCTGATGCTGATGCTCCAGGTTTATGGAGCCCTCTTTGACAAGGAAGAGTATAGATCTTTACTAAGTATTGAGATCAGCATTCAATAGAATATTCGGAAATACTGGAAGTGCTTTATGTCTGTACTGCCAAATACAGTGGCCACAGGCCTTGTGTGGATACTGAGCACTTGAATTATGGCTAGTGAGACCAGGAGCTGAATTTTAAATAAAATTGAGTGTAAATGAAAATAGCCACATACAGTTAGTGGCTATCACCCTAAACAGTGAATATCCTTTAAAAAAAATGCATATATATAGGATGGGTGCCGTGGCTCATGCCTGTAACCCCAGCACTTTCAGAGACTGAGGTGTGAAGATGCTTGATCCTGAGATTTCAAGACCAGCCTGGAAACATGGTGAAACCCTGTCTCTACAAAATACAGAAATAAAAAATTAGCCAGGGATGGGGGCCTGCCCCTGCAGTCCTAGCAGTCTGGGAGGCTGAGGTAGGAGGATCACTTGAGCCTAGAGAGGTTGAGGCTGTAGGTTGTGCCACTGCACTCTCGCCTGGGTAACAGAGTGAGACCCTATCTCAAAAAATAAAATAAAATAAAATAATATGTGTATATGTGTGTGTGTGTGTGTGTGTGTGTGTGTGTGTGTGTGTGTATCATGCTCAGGGGCAAAGGGAACTTTACTTCCACCCTCTGAAGGCTTGCTAATTTTAGTCTCTGGAATAAATTAGACAGTAGACAGATCAACAGGAGAAAAGGCGTACAGATTGATTATGTGCATATGCATGGGGGTCCCACAGACTATGAGATTCAAAGAAGGACCAGATGGCTGAAGCTTAAATAGCATTTTGGGCTACAGAAAGAAATAGTAGCTTGGAGTTTCCAGGGGCGGGGAGGTGGCATCACATTATGGAAGGATAAGGTTGGAAATGTCTGGCAAACAGAGGTTGTCTTGTTGTGCAGATAGTCTTCCAGGTAGCAGTCTTCAAAAGAATACATTAGGCCTGTGTTTAGGCTCCTTTCCTGTGAGTTAATCTTCCCTGTTCAATGAGGTTATAGGGAGGGGTTCACAATTGCATTCCTTTTAGAGCAACTTCAGAGAAAGTCATACTCTCGCGCTTCGGGAGGGAAGGAGGGGAGCCAGACCTTGATTTTCCTTTAGTGAAAAGCACTCAGCATGCCATAGCACCATACTTTGGGGCATCAATTTCTAAGCCCCAACACTTGTGTATGTAAGTACCTGTACAAACATATAATATCGTTTTTGAGGTCTTTATATTTTCATAAATGCAATGCTATTGAACACATTATTCTAAACTTTGCTGTATTACGTATTGATAAATGTTCAGGTTGTTGTCCATTTTTTTTCAACTACAAACTATACAGAAAGAAATCTTTGTGCATGCTACCTCAAATACATGTTTGTGTATTTTCATGGGATAGATACCGAGAAATGAAATCACTAGGTCACTGACAATAGTTACTATTTTGAGTTACTGCCAAGTTGCTTTTCAGAGAAGCTGAAGTAATTTATTCCAGTTTTAGTAGGAGAGTACCATTTCTCCACATTCTTTTTTTTTTTTTTTTTTTTTTTTGAGGTGGAGTCTCGCTCTGTCACCCAGGCTGGAGTGCAGTGGCGCGATCTCAGCTCACTGCAAGTTCCGCCTCCCGGGTTTACGCCATTCTCCTGCCTCAGCCTCCGGAGTAACCGGGACTACAGGCGTCTGCCACCTCGCCCGGCTAGTTTTTTGTATTTTTTAGTAGAGACGGGGTTTCACCATGTTAGCCAGGATGGTCTCGATCTCCTGACCTCATGATCCGCCTGTCTCGGCCTCCCAAAGTGCTGGGATTACAGGCTTGAGCCACCGCGCCCGGCCGTCTCCACATTCTTGATTAGTATTACCAATATTTTTTATTGTTTTGCCAGTTATGTGGTGAAAGTTACATCTTACTTTAATTTACATGTCTGTACATGACTAGGGAGAATAAAATTTATTTCTTTGTTTACTGATCATTTGTATTTTCTCTTCTGTGATTTGACAGTTCACATTCTCTGTTCATTTTTCTGCTGAGTTGTCTTATTCTTATATATATCCAAATTAAAATTTTTTGTTATATGTTATATTTATTTCTAGTTTGTACTTTTTTTGTACTTATATTTTAAGTTTGCTTATGTCTTTAGGTTTTTACAGAAGGTTTAAATTTAGACATGGTTATGCAAATCTCTTCCTTTGCAACTTTGCTTAATTCAGGCTTTTCTGCCCCAGAGTCATAAACACAGTCTCCTATGTTTTTATATAATACTTTTATAATCTTACTGAGATATATAATCCATATGCAATTGATTTTTTATTAAGTGTGAGTGAGAGACCAACCTTTTTTTCTCTAAATGCATGACCAATTCTCCCAATACTATTTCTTGAGTAGTCCAGCCTTTCACCGCTGATAAATTTCAACCTTTATTAGATATTAAATTCCTATGTACGTGGAAACCTTTTTCTGAGGTCTTCATTGTGTTTCATTAATTTTGTCTGTTTATTCATGCATCAATATGACATTTTAAACTATATTAAACACATGCTTTGATATCTGCCAGGGCAAGTTTCTCCCATTTTTTCCTCCTAAAATTGTCTAAGCTGTGCATACATGCATACACTTCTAGCCTTACTTATGAATTCTTGAATTAACTTGCCAAACTGCATGCTAAAGACTGTTGGGTTATTTTAGGGATTACATTTTACATATCAACTTGCAGAGAGCTGGCTTTTTTTTTTTTTTTTTTTTTTTTTTTGAGACAGTCTCTCTCTTTTGCTTAGACTGGAGCACAGTGGCATGATTTCTGCTCAGTGCAACTTCCACCTTCCAGGCTCAAGTGATCCTCCCACCTCAATCTCTCCAGTAGCTGGGACTGCAAGCATGCACCACCACACCCAGCTAATTTTTTTTTTTTTTTAAGTGGAGTTTCACTCTTGTTGCCCAGGCTGGAGTGAAATGGCACGATCTCGGCTCACTGCAACCTCTGCCTCCTGGTTTCAAACAATTCTCTTGCCTCAGCCTCCTGAGTATCTGGGATTACAGGTGTGCACCACCATGCCCAGCTAATTTTGTATTTTTATTAAAGATAGGGTTTCACCATGTTGGCCAGGCTGGTCTTGAACTCCTGACCTCAAAGTGATCCACCTGCCTCAGCCTCCGAAAGTGCTGGGATCACAGGTGTGAGCCACCATACCTGGCCTAAATTTTGTATTTTTGTAGAGAAAGGGTCTCACCAAACTGGTCTCAAACTCCTGGGCTCAAGTGATCCTTCTGCCTTGGCCTTCCAAAGTTCTGGGATTATAGGCATGAGCCCCTGCACCCAGCTTGGCATGTTAAAGTACTGAGATTTACCGTCTATAACCAATAATGTTCTCCATTTTGGATTTCTTCTATATCTCATAAAGTTTACTTTTTTTCCTTGTAAAGATCTTCTATATTTATTATTTAGGTTCTGTTGTGAATTCCTTTCCATTACATTTTCCATCTATTGCTGGTTGTATTAGTCCGTTTTCACACTGCCATGGAGAAATACCCGAGACTGGGTATTTTATAAAGGAAAGAGGTTTAACTGACTCACGGTCTCACATTGTTGGGGAGGCCTCAGGGAACTTACAATCAAGGCAGAAAGCAAAGGAGAAGCAGGCACCTTCTTTACAGGATGACAGGACAGAGTGAGTGCTGAGCAAAGAGGGAAAAGCCCCTTACCATCAGACCTCATGAGAACTCACTCACTATCATGAGAACAGCATGAGGGTAACCACCCCCATGATTCAATTACCTCCCACTGGGTCCTAACTATGACACATGGGGATTATGGGAACTACAATTCAAGATGAGATTTGGGTGGGGACACAGCCAAACCACATCACTGGTGTATCAGAAAACTACTAATTTATGAACGTCCATCTGCTATCTAAGCCACCTTGTTGAACTTCGTTACTATTTGTCAGTTTTCACCATATTAGTTTTCGTAATCTATTATGTGGTAGATTAATCATACCCTGGAGTGTCCCCCTTTTATCTCAAATCCATAGGAATGACAGATAAATTATAAGAAAAATAAAATACATCCCTGTCTCCTAGAACACATGAAAAAGAAAAAAAAAAAAAAGAAACAGAAAATACATAGTGGCATCGTGTATATACTGTTAATCTTTTTATATTTTCTGCTTCCTCCTAGTGGAATTTTCAATATCAGTACACAGATGGGAGCCCCCTTTTATGTAAGGGTACCACTGTATGGATGTCTGATAACTTAACCAGTTCCTGTTGAAAGACCTTCCTCCCAGTCTTTTGTCAAGATTGTCACGATGAAAATCCTTGTATAAAAGTCTTGCAGTTGCCTGATGGGTTCTTCCTGCCTGCTGCACAGACAAATGCAATTCACTGAGACTGTGGTACTGCAGTAAAGAAAGTTTAACACAAGGCCAATGATATGGTTTGCCTGTGTCTCCCAAATCTCATCTTGAATTGTAGTTCCCATAATCCCCACACACCATGGGAGAGACCCAGTGGGAGGTAATTGAAACATGGAAGTGGTTACCCCCATGCTGTTTTCGTGATAGTGAGTGAGTTCTCATGAAATCTGATGGTTTTATAAGGGACTTTTCCCCTTTTGCTCAGCACTTCTCTTTCCTGCTGCCCTGTGAAGAAGGTGCCTTCTCCTCTATCGCCTTCCACCATGATTGTAAGTTTCCTGAGGCCTTCCCTGCCATGCAGAACTGTGAGCCAATTAAACTTTTTTCTTTATAAATTACCCAGTCTCAGGTATTTCTTCACAGCAGTATGATAATGGACTAATACAGTAAATTGGTACTGCAGAGAGTGGGGTGCTGCTATAAAGATACTTAAAAATGGGGAAGTGACTTTGGAACTGGGTAACAGGCAGAGGTTGGAACAGTTTGGAGGGCTCAGAAGAAGACAGGAAAATGTGGGTAAGTTTGGAACCTCCTAGACTTGTTGAATGGTTTTGACCAAAATGTTGATAGTGATATGGACAATGAAGCCCAGGCTGAGCTGGTCTCAGATGGAGATGAGGAACTTACTGGGAACTGGAGCAAATGTGACTCTTGTTATGCTTTGGTAAAGAGACTGGTGGCATTTTGCCCCTGTCCTAGAGATCTGTGGAACTTTGAACTTGAGAGAGATAATTTAGGGATAGGAGATAATCTGATAGGAGAAATTTCTAAGCAGCAAAACATTCAAGAGGAAGCAGAGCATAAAAGTTTGGAAAATTTGCAGCCTGAAGATGCGATAGAAAAGAAAAACCCATTTTCTGGGGAGAAATTCAAGCAGGCTGCAGAAATTTGCATAAGTAACGAGGAGCTGAATGTTAACAGCAAAGACAATGGGGGAAATGTCTCCAGGGCATGTCAGAGATCTTTGTGGCAGCCCCTCACATCACAGGCCCAGAGACCTAGGAGGGAAACATGGTTTTGTAGGCCTGGGCCAGGGCCCCCCTGCTCTATGCAGCCTCAGGACATGGTGCCCTGTGTCACAGCTGCTTCAGCTCCAGCTATGGCTAAAAGGGGCCAACGTACAGCTCATGCTGTTGCTCCAGAGGGTGCAAGCCCCAAGCCTTGGTGGCTTACATGTGGTGTTGGGCCTGCGGGTGCACAGAAGTCAAAAATTGAGGTTTGGGAAACTCTGCCTAGATTTCAGAGGATGTATGGAAATGCCTGGATGTACAGGCAGAAGTTTGCTGCAGGGACGAAGCCTTCATGGAGAACCTCTGCTAGGGCAGTGCAGAAGGGAAATGTGGGGTTGGATCCCCCACACAGAGTCCCCACTGGAACACTGCCTAGTGGAGCTGAGAGAAGAGGGCCACTGTCCTCCAGACCCCAAAATGATAGATCCACCAACAGCTTGCACCGAGCGCCTGGAAAACCCACATAATCAATGCCAGCTGATGAAAGCAGCCAGGAGGGGGGCTGTACCCTGCAAAGCCACAGGGGCAGAGCTGCCCAAGGCTATGGGAACCCACCTCTTGCATTGGCATGATCTGGATAGGAGACACGGAGTCAAAGGAGATTATTTCAGAGTTTTAATTACTGCCTTGTTGGATTTCAGACTTGCATGGGGCCTCTAGCCCCCTTGTTTTGGACAATTTATCCCATTTGGAATGGGTATATTTACCCAATGCCTGTACCTCCATTGTATCTAGGAAGTAATTAACTTGTTTTCAATTTTACAGGCTCAAAGACGGAAAGGACTTGCCTTGTCTCAGGTGAGACTTTGAACATGGACTTTTGGGTTAATGCTAGAATGAGCTAAGACTTTGGGGGACTGTTGGAAAGACGTGTGTGTGTGTGTGTTGAGACAGAGTTTCACTCTGTCATCCAGGCTGGAGTGCAGTGGTGCGATCTTGGCTCACTGCAAACTCCACCTCCTGGGTTCAAGCAATTCTCCTGCCTCAGCCTCCTGAGTAGCTGGGATTACAGGCATGTGTTACCCCCAGCTGATTTTTGTATTTTTAGTAGAAATGGGGTTTCACCATGTTAGTCAGGCTGGTCTTGAACTCCTGACCTCAGGTGATCCACCCGCCTTGGCCTCCCAAAGTGCTGGGATTACAAATATGAGCCACCACGCCCAGTTGCATAACTGTGTTTTGAAATGTGAGGAGATGATATTTAGGAGGGGCCAGCGGCAGAATGACATGGTTTGGCTGTGTCCCCACACAAATCTCACCTTGAATTGTAGTTCCCATCATCCCCACATGTTGTGGGAGGGACCTAGTAGGAGGTAATTGAATCATGGGGGCTGTTACCCCCATGCTGTTCTTGTGATAGTGAGTTCTCACAAGACCCGATGGTTTTATAAGGGGCTTCTGCCCCTTTTCTTGGTACTTCTTCCTGCTGCCCTTTGAAAAAGGTGCCTTTCTTCCCCTTTGTCTTCAACTATGATTGTAAGTTTACTGAGGCCTTCCCAGTCATTCAGAACTGTGAGTCAATTAAACCTCTTTTCTTTATAAACTACTCAGTCTTGGGTATTTCTTCATAGCAGTGTGAGACCAGACTAATACAGCCAAGCAGAAGAACTGGAGTTATCACTCAAATCAGTCTCTTCAAAGGCTTTAAGATAAGCATTTTTCAGGGATAGTTTGATTGACAGGGGACTAGGGAATGGATGCTGCTGACTGGTTGGGGATGCAATCATAGGTGTGTGGAAAATGATCCTTTTGTGCTGAGTCTTCCTCTGGGTGGGGGCCACAGGACAGGTTGAGTTATGGGTCATGAGTCTGGGTGGGGTCAATCAGTTGCCAGAATGCAAAAGTCTGAAAAGCATCTCAAAAGACCAGTCTTGGGGCCAGGTGTGGTGGCTCATGCCTGTAATCCTAGCACTTTGGGAGGCTGAGGCAGGTTGATCACCTGAGGTCAGGAGTTCGAGACCAGCCTGGCCAACATGATGAAACTCAATTTCTACTAAAAATATAAAAATTCATCAGGTGTGGTGGCAGGCACCTGTAATCACAGCTACTTGGGAGGCTGAGGCAGGAGAATCGCTTGAACCTGGGAGGTGGAGGTTACAGTGAGCCGAGATTGTGCCACAGCACTTCAGCCTAGGTGACAGAGTTCGCTCCATCTAAAAAAAAAAAAAACAAAAAAAAGGCCAGTCTCAGGTTCCACAATAGTGATGTTATCTATAGGAGCAATTGAGGAAGTCACAAACCTTGTGACCTCTGGCCACAACTGAGCAGTAGGGGATTATAGACACTATGCCCACATTTTAGCAGAATTCTGGCCCCTCCCATAATGCTAATTTCATAGTCTTTCATTAGTTTTTGGTCCTTGAGCAAGGAGGAGTTTAGTTTTTTTTTTTTTTTGAGATGGAGTCTCGCTCTGTCGCCCGGGCTGGAGTGCAGTGGCCGGATCTCAGCTCACTGCAAGCTCCGCCTCCCGGGTTCACGTCATTCTCCTGCCTCAGCCTCCCGAGTAGCTGGGACTACAGGCGCCCGCCACCGCGCCCGGCTAGTTTTTTGTATTTTTTAGTAGAGACGGGGTTTCACCGTGTTAGCCAGGATGGTCTAGATCTCCTGACCTCGTGATCCACCCGTCTCGGCCTCCCAAAGTGCTGGGATTACAGGCTTGAGCCACCGCGCCCGGCCAGGAGTTTAGTTTTAGGGAAGGACTATTATCGTCCTTGCTTCCAAGTTAAACTGTAAACTAAATTCCTTTCATGGTTAGCTTTGCCTACACCCAGGAATGAGCAGAAACAGCTAGACTGTGAGGCTAGAAGCAAGATGGAGCCAGCCATGTCAGGTTTCTCTCATTGTCAGAATCTTTGCAAAGGTGGTGTCAGTCTCTGACAAGTATCTGCAGGATAAATTCCTAGAAGTGAAATTCCTAAAACCCGAATTTAAAGTGTATGCAATATACTTCAGTGTTAATACCACTGAAGTGCCACTCCGGAGGCTGTACCAATATGTATTTTTAACCATAATATATCAGCATGCTTGTTTTCCCACACCTTCGGGAACACACTTGGTTTAAAACTGCCCGAAAGGAGTACAGAAATGGCCTCTCAATTCTTGCTGTATCAGATGCTGTGGACGTCCCATCCAGTATTTCCATCTTCCCTCCAAGTTTACCTTCAGAGGATGGTTCCCGCCCATCCTGACAGCATCTGACATAGTGTCTGTATCTTTCTGCTTCTTTTCCTGAGTTATTTTGAGGAGTCACAGGAACTTGCTCAGCCCATCCAAGGGTGGGCTTCCCAGGGTGGTTGGGAATTAACAGCCTATCTGCTTCTCAGAGGCAACCCTCAACCAAAGAGGAAAGAGAACCAACGGATAAATGTACAAACTTCCCCATCTCTCAGCAGGCAATTCTGAAGCATGTTCCTGCCAGTTCTTCCGGGGACCCTAGTGAAACTGAGCACTTGTTGGTTAGAGCAGTAATCTTGTTAGCACATCCTTTAATCACTTTGCTACCTTCCTTATTTCCCCACTCCCTCACTTCTTGCTATCACTTCTCAAATAAACTACACCCAGATCCTTGCCTCAATGTCTGCTTTTGGGGAGACCTAAACTAAGATGGATGGTACTAGAGCTGGTCCTAGAAAGGAGACCCTCAGAATGGGATATGAGAATTTGCTTATGCCCCAGTTAGAAGCAGCAAGAACCTCACTGCTGGTCTAAGTGGGGAAAGTGATGGCCCATGGCTTAGCATGTTTACTGAGAATTTCACCAATGATTGTTTAGGATGAGGTACAGGCAGAAGGGGAAGCCTTGGCTAGGGAAGGATTGTGGAGGTGGCTGACTTTTGTGAACTTTTCTGGAGTTCTTGAAGAGACTAGCACAGAGAACAGCAGGTAAGCCAACTATCAACTCAGGGCATGCTATGAAAGCCAAAAAGCTTTCATGGCCAACTTTAATTAGATCCTCATCTCTTGCTGCAGGAGTGCAGAGTATGCTGCATATTAGACTCAGAATATAATCATAAAAATGTCAGCACTGCAATGGATACCAAATTCACAGCTAGGGCAGATGTCCTATGTTAACATCAGGGCCCAGAAAGGGAAGCAGTAGGACTGTGAAACCTGGAATGGTCATGCTACACGATCTCGAATCCCACATTCCTTTGAATCTTAAAAAGAAAAAAAAGAAAAGAAAAGAAAAAAAAAATCATGCTGGCTCTGGTGGTTCATGCCTGTAATTCCAGCATTTTAGGAGGTTAAGGTGGGAGGTTCAGTTGAGCCCAGGAGTTAGAGACCAGCTTGGGGAACATAGTGAGACCCCATCTCTACAAAAAAAAAATAATAATAATAATTAGCTGGGTGTGGTGGCACGCACCTGTGATCCCCAGCTATTGGGAGGCCAAGGTGCAAGGACTGCTTGAGCCTGGGAGGTGGAGCCTGCAGTAAGCTGTGATCATGACACCACTCCAGTCTGGGTGACAGAGTGAAATCTTGTCTCAAACAAACAAAAAACCAAGCATGCTTATTTATTAAGAATCCTTCCTTTTCTCCTGTGATCTAGAAATAGTTTCCTTCCTTCTTTTCTTTTTTATTTTATTAAAATTCGATTCAATTGCAATTAATTTGCTGTAAAGAGTAAATTGGGAATGCAACTTCCTAGCTCATCTTTCCCCACTGATATAAAATGCCACCTGGATTGTATACCAAATTCCATATGTACTTGGGTCTTGTGGGAGAGAAAGTTAGGTGTTCTCCAAACCTGCTCTTTCTTCTATCCGGGCATACAACAGAGTAAGTTTCCCAGGTTTCCAGTAGTTAGAAACTGATAGGCCTGGTACATAAAAGCCTCCCAGAAGATGCCCCATCCTCTTTGCCTTCTTGCTAGGTGGATTAGAGATATTCTCTAAGAAAACCTTGAAAGCCACATGTTAAGGATGGCAAAGCCAAAGATGCAAAGAGCCTGAGTCCAGAATCCTTGTGAAGAGGAAAGTCTGCTGAGCAGGAACACATTCTGGACTTTATGAAAATGAGAAATAAACTTGCACTTTGTATGAGGCATTAGTTACTTTTTATTAAATCAGTCCTTACTTTAGTCCTTACTTTAATATAGGTCTATTTCTGGACCTTAATCTGTTCCATTCCTCAGTTTCTCTGCTCATATGCCCATACTATACTGTTTTAATTTATATAGTTTTATAATGTATTTTAGTACTTAGTAGGATTTAATAACTTCATTAATTTTTCACAATTTTTTTGGGTTCTCCTTGCATGATCATTTTTCCATATGAATATTAGAATCAGCTTCACTAGTTAAAATAAAACCTCCTTTGGTATGTTTATGGAAATTATAAACATTAGAATTTGATATAAGAAGCAGTGACACCTTTATAATATTGAATCATCTTACATAAGCACTATTATTCTCTTCATAGATGGTCATGTCTTCATTTATATTCTTTAGTAGTATTATAAAGTTTTATTTGCATAGGTGGTAATAATTTTTTATTTTGTTTACTCATAGTTTTTTCTGAAGTTATGGTATTATAAACAGGATCTTTTTTTTCTATAATATTTTATAACTGGCTGTTGCTTATACAGGATGCCTACAAGGATGCTGTGTTACCTGTTTCAGCATGATGTCAAATAAAAACGAAATGACCAGTCACACATCCAAGAAAAACATCTAAAAACAAAATAAATCTTAAGTTTAAAAACGTTTACACTGTATAGCAGAAAAACAGACTGCATTCAGAGAAGGCATGTTGTTCTGGGTTAATTCACAATGGTCAGAGTTGCCCTCCTTTTTCATCAGTATTCCAAAGAGCTGCTATTTTATAAACTGTCCATACTATTTAATGAGCAAGCACTGTTGTGCTGGGGTTTGAGGAAGCACAAGAAACCTCACCATTCTCCCGTTTCTAATAACTCAGAAATCGGTGCAGGCCTTCAGGCAGATGGTTATATCACTATTACTGATAAAACTGATATTAGAGAACATGGTTTATGTCTGTGGCAACAACTAGCTTCCTAATACTGCACCGAGACAGACTTTGTCATGCACTGGCAGCACGGGACAATGGTAAGCCTCTCCCATGGAGTCCATCCTTACAAACTTAAGGCATGGACAGGCAAAACAGAACACATTTTTCTATGAGAAGGCATCTTGTAATTCTCTTTCCTTTTTCCTCACTCAGGAAGGAGTAAAAGGGCAGAACAAAGTAGGATTGTAACAGAAGGTACCTCAAAATAGAAGTAAGTATCAGAAGTGAGAACAATTGTCACTCCTTTAATGGAAAAACAATGTATTTTTAGGGATCATAAGTTCATACAGTTTTTGGATATATCAAATGTTAGATTTTGAATGTTAGGCAGGAATTTAAACTATATGTATTTTTAGGTCATGCTTACACATGCATTGTGGAACATGGTTCTTATCAGGCCTTACTGTAAGAACGCAAAACAGATCACAAAACTGTTGGGAAAATGACACAATTTGCCTTGGCCTTCTTTTGTTTATAACACAGTTGTTCTATGGACACGATCATTATATTACAAGTATCTTTCTTTTAGCTGTTCTGGATTCTTGTATTCAATACACTTAATCCTTGGTAAAGTTCATCCTTGCATTAATACATTTGTTTAATGTGCTCTCAAAGACGGCACGTTCATAATAGGATGTATAATATAGGGCAGATAATAAGGTTTATTGCCACCGAGCCTCCAGTGACCATCACAATTTTCAGTATTTATTAATTCATTATACATGTTTAGGGACTATGCCAGAGACTGGAGCAACAAAGATGTGTGAGGATGCACTCTAGGAGCTCATGGACAGATGGGGAGGGCAGAAATAGCTCACTGAAGTGCACTGACAGAGCACAGCTGTCCTTTAGGAACACAAACTGGGCCTTGAATCATGCCTAAATCAAGGGACTCTGACACTTCAAGTTGTCTAACTTTATATAACTTGTAACTGGCAGAGGAAGTACTTGGACTTAGACTGATTCCAAAGCCATTGATACCTTAGGTGCCACTTTGTGATGCTGCTGCTCCTCATTGTACCTGTTCCAGATGGGGCAGTGCTGCAGAGGGCAGACGGTGTGGCTATGCAGTTCTCAGAGTAATTTGCCCAAAAAGCTGGCCTTTGAGCCTAGTGCTAACCCTGACTTTGGCCTCCCTCCTTGAGTCAGCTGAGGGGTTGTGACCTTATTAAGCCAAGCTGACAAAGGCATTCCCCCTTTCTCTAATGATCCCATTTTCCTTACCCCTCAACAACCTGAGGTTGATCTTTGATCAGGCTGAGGCCCAGGTGAAGGAAATGCTTGGGAGTGATTGGGAAATACTGGTGAACTGCTTGGAGGATCCCACTTTACCCCACCTCCCTGTCATGCTTCGGCTGATTCATGAGGGATTTGTTGTTGTTATTTCAAGTTGCCTATAAATCAGCTGTACCAAAAATGGTAAGGATAACCCTAGATTCTATGAAGGTAATTCGTAAGTCCAGGGGTAGCAACTTCCAAACACTGTCTACATCAAAAATTTGGCATCACAAATCTGAGTTTTATCTGCAAGCATGCAGAAGGAAAGGTATAAAGCAGCAGCTGGGGCAAGTTTTGACTTCTCTGACCCTCTGTAATTGCACGAGAGTATAAGATTCAAAATTGTGAATAAATGAATGCTTGCACCAACTGAAAAAAGTTTTAAATTATCAGTAACTCTGCCTAAAGTGATCTCTTACTTCTAGCCACCACAGGATATTCTAATTTGGGCTGAGTTTGGAAACAACAGCCAATGTTTACTGAATGATTACAGTGCTGAGGGCTTTGTATGTACTTTTCTTCATAATGTCCTGATAAGTTCTCTTCTTTTTTTTTCTTTTTGAGACAGCAGCTCGCTCTGTCATCCAGGCTGGAGTACAGTGGTGAGATCTCAGCTCACTGGAACCTCCGCCTCCTGGGTTCAAGCGATTCTCCTGCCTCAGCCTCCCGAGCAGCTAGGATTACAGGTGCCCGCCATCATGCCCAGCTAATTTTTTTGTATTTTTAGTAGAGATGGGGTTTCACTATGTTGGCTAGGCTGTTCTTGAACTCCTGACGTCGTGATCCACCTGCCTTGGCCTCCCAAAGTGCTGGGATTACAGGCATGAGCCACTACGCCCTGCTAAGTTAAGTTCTCTTCTTGTAAAAGGGGAGCTGAGGCTTAGAGAGGTCACAGAGCTTGAACATGGGGAAGGAGACACTGGAGTGAGGCAGTTGGCCCCTGGAGCCCACATTCTTACCACTATGTTCTCCTGCATGCAGTCATGGAACTTCTCACTCAGCTCAATCTTGGCATGAGTCACCTGAAATGGGGTGCAGGGGCTTCTTAATAGTGCTGATGGCTGACTGACAGGCTTCAGAGATCTGCTTACTGTCAAGGAGCGTTGTGAAGTTAGCAAAATAGTAAAGATGCTGTAGTTGGAGGTTGGCTGACTATTCAGTGAAGGCCCTCCAAGGAAGTAAAAATGTGCCATCTCAGCCTTGTCTTAGCCTCCATAACAGAACTCCTGTTTCTGAACTACAGGAATCAAACTGACAAGATATTAATATATAGAATGCCAATTTGCTAATTTGCAATGTTAAGATAGACCCTCCTAGTGAGTGACCAGAATGTTGACTGTTCAGAGAACTTTTTCTAAGAACCAAGGTTTGTGGGAACCTCCTTAGTTATTATAACTTCATTTGTGAATGCCAATGAGAATAAAGGGAAAGGATGGTGATGGTGCTGATGTCTGGAATCCCAGAGTGCAGCTAGAACAGCAAAAGCAAGAGGCAGTCCAAGACCAATTAGTGCAGAAACAAGCACCGCAACTGCAACAAAAGTGCTACCACTGAAGTTGACACAGCAGAGTAGGACAATGAGTATTTATAAAACTGACCCTCACTTTCATGTGAAGCTTAAAAAAGAGAGTCAAACACACAGAGATAGAGAATAAAACAGTGGTTCCAACAGGCAGTGGGGAGGAGGAAATGGGGAATGTAGGTCAAAGGATGCAATGTGGCTGGCACACAGGATGAGTGAGCCTAGAGATCTAATGTGCACACGAGGACTACAGTTAATAATACTGCATTTAATTCAGGATTTTACTAAGAGATTTTAGGTGCTCTTGTCGCATACACACACACACACACACACACACACACACACACAAAGGGCAACTATGTGAGAAGTGGATATGTTGATTTACTTGACTATAGTAACCATTTTACTATGTATATACTGTATACATAGTATACATATGTATATATTGATATATGTATATCAAAACATCATGTTGTACACCTTAAATGTTTACAACAGGCCGGGCGCGGTGGCTCGTGCCTGTAATCCCAGCACTTTGGGAGGCTGAGGCAGGTGGATCACGAAGTCAAGAGATCGAGACCATCCTGGCCAACACGGTGAAACCCCGTCTCTACTAAAAATACAAAAATTAGTTGGGCGTGGTGGTGGGTGCCTATAGTCCTAGCTACTAGGGGGGCTGAGGCAGGAGAATTGCATGAACCCGGGGGGCGGGGCTTGCAGTGAGCCAAGATGGTACCACTTCACTCCAGCCTGGTGACAGAGCAAGACTCTGCCTCAAAAAACAAAAAAAAATTACAATAAAAAATGCTGATCCTCATCAAAGTATCAGTATGCTTTGAGAAGGCAAGACTGTATGTCAAGCATTTCTGAAAGATATCAAACAAAACTCCTGAAGTTTCACTAAAGTGCTCTCTCTTGAGATGTGTGGTGAATGAGAGAATCTTGTACTGAGAAACACACCACTGACTATAAACTACTGGTAGTATGATGAATTTACTGCCAGCAATCCAGGGCCGCTGCTGCAAAAACAAAGTCAAGACTAGGAGAGATTATCATAAAAAGAGTGAAGAAGGCTGGGCATGGTGGCTCACACCTGTTATCCCAGCACCTTGGGAGGCTGAGGCAAGAGGATCGCTTGAGCCCAGGAGTTTGAGACCAGCCTGGGCAACATAATGAGACTTCATGTCTACAAAATAGTAATTAAAAAAAGCCTAGCATGGTGGCACACACCTGAAGTCCCAGCTACTCAGGAGGCTGAGGTGGGAGGATTGCTTGAACCCAGGAGGTTGAGGCTGCATTGAGCCAAGATCATACTACTGCATTCCAGCTTGGGCAACAGAGCGAGACTCTACCTCAAAAAAAAAAAAAAAAATTGTGAAGGACATTGACTAAGAGCTCCTTGAGAAGCTAGAACACACAGAGACCCATGCCTATAGGAAATATTTCTAAAGAGATCTAAAATTGACAGTCAAAAGGTTATTGTGAAAGGCTGGACTTAAATCTTTTCCCCCTAGATACTAGAAAATACACAACTTATTAAGTTGAAGTATTTGCTTACACTTAAGTCACATATTTTAAAAAGCCACTAAAATCCCATGCTTTAATGATATTAGTACACAATTCAAAACACTGTACCATGGTATCCCCTCATTGGTACTTAGAACACAAATGAAACACATCTTGATAAAGTATCTTCCTATTTGGAATGTGCAAGACATAATTTACTAAGTTGATTCAACTATTAGGGACTGAATTTTATTCTCAAAGAGATGATCACAGAACATGAGAATTAAACATTCCTATAAAAGAAACGGATGCTTTTATTCAACTTGAGTTAAAACCACAATGAATCATATCAGAGTTCATGGGAAGCATAATAAATGAATAGTTAACCACTCACAAAATCAAAGCCATCGACATACTGAGATAACACGCATTAATTAGTGCTATAGTTCAAAACATACCCTTTAACTTATTTAGCACACTAAGTAACCATAAAAGTAATGTCTATACGCTCTAACCAAAATTTTAAAAAATTAAAAATAGCACAATTCTACGATTCTGATTTTACCAAGAAAATAAACCTTTTTTTTGGCACATGTTGTTCTATCAAAATGGAAAGCTAAGTCAGGCTGCTCTGCTTTTCACAACATAAATAAGCATTCATGCTATCACACTTGGGAAATTAACTCGGTGACAAAAAATTCACTGGAAAATAGAATCCTTGGAAAAATGGGGTCAGGTGCCATCCACTGAGAGGCAATGATAATGTGTGTCCTTGGTTATTAGCACAAAGTCAGGCAGCACACTATAATTTTAGCTACATGCAACTCTATAGGAACACATGTGGCCTGAAAGTTACATGCAAGGGTGAAAAGAACTGCTGTGTTGGGACTGAGGAATGATGGGTGTTTGTTTTTCTTTAAATGTCATTTCACCTTTTAAAGGAAAATAAATCAAGTAGGTAGGTAAAAATCACTGAACTAAAGAGATACTAAAGATCAGAAGACTGGCAAATTGAGAAAATCCAGTTTCATGACAAGAGTGACTCAGGAAGGATGTCTCAGTCATGAAGAGGGTGGTGGAAGACAGTTTATATCTTTGGGTATTTATGGCAGGTCAGAATTAAAGATTTAACTTTTTCCCTTACTATTTACATAAAAAGCTGGTTTATCTGAAAAAAGTATCAATCCAGACTTGCCAATAAAGTGGCACTCAGGGACTGTATTATTGATCTACAACGACCGCCTGGAGGCACAAAAGACCCTGAAGGACTTTTTTGATTAGCAAAACAAAAACAAAAACAAAAACAAAATCAGAAAAGCAAAAAACAGTTAATTTTTGTTTGGTCAAGTTTACTCAACCAGACCACCTTGATACCAACAATGCTGGAGAGCATTTGGCAAGAGCAGGACCACAATGCCAAATTCCTTGGAAAGGTAGACTTCCTGTGATAATTTCACGGATTGGCAAATTTGTGGGTTTTTCCCCATAGCAGCTTTTGAGAATGTTAGTTTCTGGCTGGGGCAGTGGCTCACACCTGTAATCCCAGCACTTTGGGAGGCAAAGGCAGGTGGATTGCTTGCGCCCAGGAGTTCGAGAGCAGCCTGGGTAACATGGTGAGACCCCATCTCTAATTTTATAAAATTAAAAAAAAAAAAGAGAATGTTACTTTCCTATAAGGCCAGGGTGTCTTAAGTACTAAGACATGCCTGTTGTTGTCCATTCCTTCATAACATTTCTCATAACCCATAATTTATTTCTCATCTGTCTTCTCTGAAAGGGCAGGGGCCTTGTCTATTCTGTTCATTACCATATACCCCAGCACTTAATAATGTCTGGTACATGTAAGTGCTCAATAAATATTAGTTCAATGAATAAATGAAGTATGAATGAATCTCATACAGTCCAACAGACCTGGGGGGAAAGTGGAAAAAACAAAAACCCCAAAAAAAATACTTAAGGAAGACAGATAAGCAACAGTTCTATCAGTTGGGGTTATTAGATTTGATGCCAAAAAATTTACCATCATTCCACAACTGAAAATAGTTGTTTAGAGATTCAAAATATCTGAAAGATTTCAATTGAAAGTTAATATAAAAAGTGTTCTCTGGAAGACTCATTTACAAATAAATTAATTAAAGGCCTGTTACTAAACCAAGATAAAACAGGAGCCCAATGTTTTGTTTGTTTCAAGAGGGAGAAGACTCTGCTGCATACACTTGGAGGTCTAGATTTCCATAGAGGGCACGTAGCATATTGAGGACCTTTTCTTGAATGCTGTCAACTTGGTCAGAAGGACAGTAATCATCCAGGCTTGACCTAGAACCAAGAAGAGAAAGAGAAAGAAGAAAAATACACATAGGATAAAATCACACTGTGAGGAAAAGCTGCATGTGTTGATTTCAATGTAAAACAGAAAGTAAGGTGTGCTGAATTTTGGATCAATATCAGTTGAAAGCTAGTAAAAGTTTACCTTATGTTAGGCACCTCACATAAATTATGTTCTTTAATTTTCACAGCAACTCTATGAAAGAGGCACAATCAGTATCCCTTTAAAGATATCTGAAACAAAGAGATTAACCTGTGCAAGGTGAAGTGTGGCGTGAGCCTTAGTGCTTGATTGCTAGACCACTGTTTGCCTGAAAGTGAGATGTTGCTTGGGAATACAGGGGCTTAGTATCTTAGTGATGAGACATCTTTTATTATGTGTGCGCTAGGGCTAGAAATGATGAGAGTCGAGGTTTTCCAACTGATAAAAGGATTCTATTTCTAAAAATGATTTGTTAACCACAAAATTATAAAGGATCCACGGCTTGGTCCAAAATGAAATGTGGCGATGTGCTGGTGTTGGATTTACTTTCCTTGGCAGTAGGAAGCAGAAAAGAGCAAAGTAGGTTGGGGCAGATATCTGTATTTTGGGAGTCTTTCCAGAACTTACCAACTACAACCTGAGTTGCACTGGGCAGTTACAATGCTGCTGCCAATTACAACTGGATTAACCAGTGTCTCCTAGTTCTGGATAAGGGTGAATAAAGCCTTCTAGAGGATAGAGTGAGAAGAGCAGCACAGAAATCTTTATAGAAGGAACTGGAATTAGTTATCTGGCCTACTCCTTAGTACAAGTATTTCAAACCTAAAGAGATAATCTGTAAGACCACTGATAAACTCCATACTCTGGTAACCAGGCTATTTTTGTGGCTTGATGTGAAAATTTAAGACACAATAAATAATATAGAGAAACTTTATTTTTATTTTTTATTTTTCTTGAGATAGTCTTGCTCTGTTGCCCAGGCTGGAGTGCAGTGGCACAATCTTGGCTCACTGCAATCTCCTCCTTCTGGGTCCAAGCGATTCTTCTGCCTCAGCCTCCTGAGTAGCTGGGATTACAGGTGCCTGCCACCATGCCTGGCTAATTTATATATTTTTAGTAGAGACAGGGTTTCACCATGTTGGCTAGGCTGGTCTTGAACTCCTGAACTCAGGTGATCTGCCCACCTTGGCCTCCCAAAGTGCTGCGATTATAGGGGTGAGCCACCAGGTCTGGCTTGAGAAACTTTATTAAATACTAACATATACATATGGACAAAGGCCTACTTTATTTTTTGAGACAAGAGCTTTCTTTGTTGTTTAGTGGCATGATCATGGCTGATTGCAGCCTCAACCTCCAGGGCTCAAGCAATCCACCCACCTTGGCCTCCCAAAGTGCTGGCGTTACAGGTGTAAGACACTATGCTCAGCAAGACCTACTTTAAAGTGTCATATGTAAAAACTCAATTTATAAGTCTTAACAAATAAAGCGTACTGCAATACTTTTGGAAAGATTTTTGACTTTTTTTTTTGAGACAGGGTCTCATTTTGTCACTCAGGCTGGAGTGCAGTGGTGTGATCTTGGCTCACTGCAGCCTCAGCTCCACAAGTAGCTGGGCCTACAGGCACATGCCATCACGCCCAGCTAATTTTGTGTGTGTGTGTGTGTTTTTTTTTTTTTTTGTAGAGTCAGGGTTTTGCCATGTTGCCCAGGCTGGTCTCAAACTCCTGAGCTCCAGCGATCCACCCACCTCCAACTCCCAAAATGCCAGGATTACAGGTGTGAGGCCACTGCACCTGGCCAATTTTTGACTTCTTTAAACACTATTAGAATGGTTCTTGATGGGAGCTACTCCCATGAAGGTGTTTTGAAAATCTCTTAGTACATTTTTGATTGACACAATGAATAGGGGACGCTACTGACATTTAGGGGACTGGGACAACAGGGCTGGGCTGCTAGAGGGCTTGCAACAGGCAGGATCATCCTGCAATATGAATAGCTGTCCCGTGTCTTGAATGTTTTCAAAGTCTACTGAGTACTCATGTAAGTGAAAAAGTGATTTTTAATTTTTTGAGCCTATGACATAGTTTGGCTGTGTCCCCATGCAAATCTCATCTTGAATTGTATCTTCCGTAATTCCCATTGCAGTGGGACGGACCTGGTGGGAGATAATTGACTCATGGCAGTGGTTTCACCCATACTGTTCTTGTGGTAGTGAATAAATATCATGACATCTGAGGGTTTTATAAGGAGAAACCTCTTTTGCTTGGTTCTCATTCTCTCTTTGCCTGCTGCCATCCATGTAAGACATGACTTGCTCCTCCTTGCTTTCTGCCGCGATTGTGAGGCTTCCCCAGCCACGTGGAACTATAAGTTAAATTAAACCTCTTGCTTTTGTATATTGCCCAGTCTCAGGTATGTCTCTATCAGCAGCATGAAAACAGACTAATACAGCCTAGAACTGAACACTTTATTATATAGAAAAGTATTTTTAAAAAATGCATTAAATATGAACTAAATTTTCCAGGAATGCAACTACTCTGTAAATTGGGGAAAGACTGGACTTTAACTGCAGATCCTTATGAAGAGACTGTTCAATGACTGAAAAATGTCATTATGGCAGTGCTGTTCATGGCATCTGGTCAACACATGGTATCTGCATTTGTAACTGCTACATTTACATCATGTAGTGTAACTGCTATAGTACATTTTTAACTGCATGTCTTAAATATGTGAGTCTAGTTTGGCATTTTAATATATTTTATTATCAATTACTTTAATTCCTCCTATGTGTATAGGTATTATGTGTATAGTAGGTTATATTACATATATAATGTATATTATCTATGTATATTATGAATATTATCTATATATATTTAAATTACATATAGGTAGGTTACATTATATGAGGTTTCAGAATGATAAAAGGATGTTACAAAATGTTTGTCATGAATTACATATTATTAGCCTGAGTACTTAAAGTACTTATTTCAGAACTTCATACTTCCATACAAAACCAGCCCAAAAATTAACATAGGAAAGCATTATTAAATTGTTATAACTATTCAGCAATTATATTCAAATTTAAAACATGGCAGCAGCTAAATATTAATTGGTAGGACACAGAAATGAGAATTCTTGTGTTCATCTGAATCTTACCAACTGCAAAGACAAGGTAACAATAACTACATTGTTTGCATATCATCACTAATAGGGAAGAGAAAAAGGCCAGGTGCGGTTGCTCATGCCTGTAATCTCAGCATTTTGGGAGGCTGAGTTGAGTGGATCACCTGAGGTCGGGAGTTTGAGACCAGCCTGACCAACATGGAGAAACCCCGTCTCTATGAAAAATACAAAATTAGCCAGGCGTGGTGGTGCATGCCTGTAATCTCAGCTACTTGGGAGGCTGAGGCAGGAGAACTGCTTGAATCCGGGGGGCAGAGGTTGCGGTGAGCCAAGATTGTGCCATTGCACTCCAGCCTGGGCAACAAGAGCGAAATTCCTCTCAAACAAACAAACAAAAAAAACCAGGGAAGAGAAAATACAACATCTAAATTTTGAGCTGAGTAGGTAAAAAAAATTGTATTATTTTATTAGTAATCATTACATTTACCTACAGAAATTTTATTAGCTTCCTACTGCCGCTATAAAAAATTGCCACAAACTTAGTAGCTTAAAGCAACACTAAATTATTATCATATACTTTTGGAGGTCAGAAGTCCTAAAATAAAGGTGCCAACAGGGCTGCATTCTTTTTGTAAGATCCCAGGCATAATCTGTCCCCTGGCCTTTTCTAGCTTCTAAAGGCTGCCTGTGTTCGTGGCCTCCATCTTCAAAGCCGGCAGGGCAGAATTTTCGAATCACTCTCTCTGATTCTGACCCTCCTGCCTTTCTCTTCTAAGGACCCTTGTGATTACACTGGGCCCACTTGGTGAATCCAGGAGAATCTCATCTCAAAATCCTTGAGTTAATCACACTGATAATTCCCTTTTGCCATATAATGCAACACATTCACAGGTTCCAGAGATTAGGATGTGCACATCTCTGGTTTGCCATTATTCTACCGAACACACTTACCTTGCAATTGTCACAAGAGTAGGATTTGGTAAATTTTTCAGTAAATAATGCACAGATTGAATAAGATACTCTATTTCTTGTTCTGTGCTGATGTGGTGAGGAAGTTCTGAATAATCGCAGGTTAAACCAGCCTGGTGAACCTGAAAATAAGACAAAAATTACACTGTATGACAATTGTTTTTATAAGCTTCTTTAATCATTAATGGCCTTATTGACAAATCTTTACTTTTATTGATACATAAAAGATGTGCATATTTTCAGGGTATATGTGATAATTTAATACATTCATACTAGCATATAAAGATCAAATCAGGGTAACTGGACTATCCAACACCTTAAATATGACAAACTTTTAATTTTTAATCTTTATGCTTTGGGATTATTTTTTCTCTAACAGTTTCTATGTCATAAAAGTTATCTGCTCTCTGAAGTGTTGGTAGAACTCACCTATATACTGTCTGGGCCAGATGCCTCTTCTTAGAATAATTCTTTACTTCTTTATTGTATGATTATTGGTCTTTACTTAATTTTGGTAATTCGCATTTTCTATCAAATTATCCATTTCATCTAGATTCTAAAAAGTTGAGGCCAGGCATGGTGGCTCATGCCTGTAATCCCAGCACTTTGGGAGGCTGAGGCGGGTGGATCACCTGAGGTCTCAGGAGTTTGAGACCAGCCTGACCAACATGGAGAAACCCCGTCTCTACTAAAAATACAAAATTAGCTGGGTTTGGTGGCACATGGCTATAATCCCAGCTTCTAATCACTTGAACCCGGGAGGCAGAGGTTACGGTAAGCTGAGATCGTGCCATTGCACTCTAGCCTGGATAACAAGAGTGAAACTCCGTATCAAAAAAAAAAATAAAAATAAAAAGTTGATACAAAACTGTACATAATATTCTCATCTCATTTTTAACACATTATTTTACTTACTTTTAAAATATTAATACATGCAACTAATACTATATTCCAAGCTTTGAGAGGATACAAGATAAAATATATTTGTCCTACCTTATTTAACCAACTGTTTTCTTGTGTATCCTTTATGTGTAACCATAGACTACTGCCATCTACATATGTGTTTTAAATTTAAATGAATGATGTCCAGTCTTAGCACTAAACTAAACTTGCCTGAAAGTTAGAAGTGGCTCACATGCTACCATTCTGCAACCTTAACTTTAATGTTTTGAAAAATGGAACTTAACTATGTCATAGTTTTGCCTAGAGTATACAAGTGCAAAGCATGAAAAAACACACTAATCAACTATTTTACTAGAGGCTCTGGATACACATCAACAATTTAACTGGCAATAATCAGTCAGTGTGATAAAAGGATGAATTCTGAATGTTCATTTTGCCAAAATGGTAAAACTATTTAGCGTTCTATCTCTGCAGCTGTAGGCACATCATAATTGATTATATAATATGTGACTGAACCCCAGCCATTCCCTGTCCCCCAAAAAACATCAAACCCACCCAGCGAAAAAAATCCAGATGCAATGTAATGATTAAAGCAGACCTGCCTGCAGACATATTTGATAATATTGTATGAGCTCAAAGCATTTTCTCTTTTTAAATATGACACAAAGTCTCACTCTGTTGCCCAAGCTGGAGTGCAATGGCACGATCTCAGCTCACCGTAACCACCCAGGTTCAAGCAATCCTCCTGCCTCAGCATCTCAAGTAGCTGGGACTACAGGCGTGTGCCACCACATCTGGCTAATTTTTGTATTTTTTGTAGAGACAGGGTTTTGCCATGTTGCCCAGGCTGGTCTCAAACTCCTGGGCTCAAGTGATCTACCTGCCCTGACCTCCCAAAGTGCTGGGATACAAGTGTGAGCCACTGTTCCTGGCCTCAAAATATTTTCAAACCTTAAGTATCTTGTAATAATCTTAAATACCATTTTTTAAAAAATGTAAGTCTTGGCTGAGCATGGTGGCTCACGCCTGTAATCCCAGCACTTTGGGAGGCCGAGGCAGGTGGATCACGAGGTCAGGAGATCGAGACCACGGTGAAACCCCGTCTCTACTAAAAATACAAAAAATTAGCTGGGTGTGGTGGCAGGCACCTGTAGTCCCAGCTACTCAGGAGGCTGAGGCAGGAGAATGGCGTGAACCCAGGAGGCGGAGCTTGCAGTGAGCCAAGATCACACCACTGCACTCCAGCCTGGGCGACAGAGACTCCGTCTCCAAAAAAAAAAGTAGGTCTTGGAAGCATTTACTCAGGGTAACTTGAATGTATGCTCCTGGAAAAAAAAAAAAAAGTTAAACAAAACAGTGTAAGTCTTGGATTTGCTCAGGTTTCACCAAAATATTCTTTTGCTCATTATATGGTTTTGCTGTATCTCCACTCAAATCTCATCTTGAATTGTAACTCCCACAATTCCCGTGTGTCATGGGAGAAACCCAGGGGGAAGTGATTATGGCGGCAGATCTTTCCGGCACTGTTCTCATGACAGTGAATGAGTATCAGGAGAACTGATGGGGTTTTTTTTTTGTTTGTTTTCTTTTCTTTGAGACGGAGTCTCACTATGTCGCCCAGGCTGGAGTGCAGTGGCACTATCTCGGCTCACTGCAAGCTCCGCCTCCCGGGTTCATGCCACTCTCCTGCCTCAGCCTCCAGAGTAGCTGGGACTACAGGTGCCTGCCACCACGCCTGGCTAATTTTTTAGTAGAGACGGGGTTTCGCCATGTTAGCCAGGATGGTCTCCATCTCCTGACCTCATGATCCGCCCGCCTCAGCCTCCCAAAGTGCTGGGATTACAGGCGTGAGCCACTGCGCCCAGCCAAGATCTGACGGTTTCATTTTTTTTGAGACAGAGTTTCATTCTTGTTGCCCAGGCTGGAGTGCAATGGCACAATCTTGGCTGACCACAACCTCCACCTCCTGGGTTCAAGCGATTATCTTGCCTCAGCCTCCCAAGTAGCTGGGATTATAGGGATGCGCCACCACGCCTGGCTAATTCTGTATTTTTCATAGAGATGGGGTTTCTCCATGTTGGTCAGGCTAGTCTCGAACTCCTGACCTCAGGTGATCTACTCGCCTCGGCCTCCCAAAGTGCTGGGATCACAGGTGTGAGCCACCGTGCCCGGTCAGAGATCTGATGGTTTTAAACCAGACGTCTCCCTGCAGAGAAGCTGTCTCTTCTTGTCTGCTGCCACGTGAGACGCGTCTTTCACCTTCTGCCATGATTGTGAGGCTGCACCAGCCATGCGGAACACTAAGTCCATTAAATCTCTTTCTTTTGTAAATTGCCCAGTCTTGGGTATGTCTTTATCAGCAGTGTGAAAATAGACTAATACAGTAAATTGGTACCAGTAGAGTGGGGCACTGTTGAAAAGGTACCTGAAAATGTGGAAGCAACTTTGGAACTGGCAGAGGTTGGAACAGTTTGGAGGGTTCAGAAGAAGGCAGGGAAATGTGGAACGGTTTGGAACTTCCTAGAGACTTGTTGAATGGCTTGGACCAAAATGCTGATAATGACACGGACAATGAAATCCAGACTGAGGTGGTCTCAGATGGAGATGAAGAACTTGCTAGGAACTGGAACAAAGGTGACTCTTGTTATATTTTAGCAGAGACTGGTGGCATTTTGCCCTCGCCCTAGAGATGTGTGGAACTTTGAACTTGAGAGATGATTTAGCATATCTGGTGGAAGAAATTTCTAAGCAGCAAAACATTCAAGAGGTGACTTGGGTGCTGTTAAAGGCATCCAGTTTTTTTATTTTTATTTTTTATTTTTGAAATGGAGTCTTGCTCTGTCACCCAAGCTGGAATGCAGTGGTACCATCTCGGCTCACTGCAGCCTTTGCCTCTCAGGTTCAAGCGATTCTTTGCCTTAGCCTCCTGAGTAGCTAGGATTACAGGTGTGTCCTGCCACACCCAGGTAAGTTTTGTATTTTCAGTAGAGAAGGGGTTTCGACACGTTGGTCAGGTTGGTCTTGAACTCCTGGCCTCAAATGATCCACCCGCCTTGGCCTCTCAAAATGCTGGGATTACAGGCGTGAACCACTGCACCTGGCCAAGGCATTCAGTTTTAAGAGGGAAACAGAGCATAAAAGTTTGGAAAATTTGCAGCCTGACAATGTGAAAGAAAAGAAAATTCCATTTTTTGAGAAGAAATTCAAGCTGGCTGCAGAAATTTGCATAAGTAACGAGAAGCCAAATGTGAATCCCCAAGACAATAAAGAAAATGTATCCAGGGCATGTCAGAGACCTTTGCGGTAGCCCCTCCTGTCACAGGCCTGAAGGTTTAGGAGGAAAAAATTGTTTCATGTGCAGGGCTCAGTGTCCCAGTGATGTGTATAGCCTAGGGACTTGGTGTCCTGTGTCTCAGCTGCTCCAGCCATGGCTAAAATGGACCAATATAGAGCTTGGGCTATGGCTTCAGATGGCCTTGGCAGCTTCCAGTTAGTGTTGAGCCTGCGAGTGCACAGAAGTCAAGAATTGAAGTTTGGGAACTTCTGCCCAGATTTCAGAAGATGTATGGAAATACCTGGATGCTTAGGCAGAAGTTTGCTGCAGGGGCTGGGCCCTCATGGAGAACCTCTGCTAGGGGCAGTGTGGAAGGGAAATGTGGGGTTGGATCCCCACCCAGAGTCCCTAGGGGCACCACCTAGTAGAGCTGTGAGAAGAGGGCCACTGTCTGTCCTCCAGACCCCAGAATGGTAGATCCACTGACAGTTTGTACCGTGTGCCTGGAAAAGCTGCAGACACTCAACACCAGCCCATGAAAGCTGCCAGGAGGGAGGCTGTACCCCGCAAAGCCATAGGGGCAGAGTTGCCCAAGACAATGCGAACCCACCTCTTGCATCAGAGTGACCTAGCTGTGAGACATGGAGTCAAATATGATCTTTTTGGAGCTTTAAGATTTGACTGAAGATGGACTTCAGACTTGCATTGCCCCTTTGTTTGGGCCACTTCCTCCCATTTGGAACGGCTGTATTTACCCAATGCTTGTACATCCATTGTATCTCGGAAGTAACTAACTTGCTTTTGATTTTACAGGCTCATAGGTGGAAGGGACTTGGCTTGTCTCAGATGAGATGTTGGACTGTGGACTTCTGAGTTAATGCTGAAATGAGTTGAGACTTTGAGGGACTGTTGGGAAGGTATGACTGGTTTTGAAATGTGAGGACATGAGATTTGCGAGGGGCCAAGGGTAGAATGACATGGTTTGGCTGTATCCCCACCCAAATCTCATCTTGAATTGTAACGCCCACAATTCCCACATGTCGTGGGAGGAACCCGATGGGAGGTGATTGAATTGTGGGGGTGGGTCTTTCTTGTGCTGTTCTCATGATAGTCAATGAGTCTCATGAGATCTCATGGTTTTAAAAACCGGAGTCTCCCTGTACAATCTCTCTTTTCTTGTCTGTCACCATGTGAGACATGCCTTTCACCTTCCGCCATGACTGTGAGGCCTCCCCAGTCATATGGAACTGTAAGTCCATTAAATCTCTTTTGTAAATTGCCTAGTCTTGGGTATGTCTTTATCAGCAGTGTGAAAACAGACATCTCTTATTTTAAAGAATACCAGCAAATTCTTATACATGCAATCAATACTTAAATCAATACTTCAGTTTTAGTCAAAGTGGTCTGACTGTATTCCATAAGTAAATAAAATATGCAAACCCAGCTTACTGAAGTAAGAGAAAGACCACACTAAGAGGCAGGAGACTTGGAAGTCTTAGCCCTGGCATCAAATCTGAGAAAAGTCACTTGAACATTTTTTTTTTTTTTTTTTGAGACGGGGTCTCACTCTGTCACTCAGGCTGGAGTGCAGTGGCACGATCTGGGCTCACTGCAAGCTCCGCCTCCCGGGTTCACACCATTCTCCTGCCTCAGCTTCCCGAGTAGCTTGGACTACAGGCGCCTGCCACCATGCCTGGCTAATTTTTTGTTATTTTTAGTAGAGACAGGGTTTCACCATGTTAGCCAGGATGGTCTCGATCTCCTGACCTCGTAATCTGCTGGCCTCGGCCTCCCAAAGTGCTGGGATTACAGGCGTGAGCCACTGCGCCTGGACACTTGAATATTTTAAGCTGTAGCTTTCTCATCTCAAGTACCAGGTCAAATGGGAAAATATATGCTTCAAAGACTGCAAAATGAT
The DNA here is from genome assembly GCF_037993035.2 of Macaca fascicularis. NCBI lineage: Eukaryota > Metazoa > Chordata > Mammalia > Primates > Cercopithecidae > Macaca > Macaca fascicularis. The sequence goes on along the minus strand of NC_088380.1, from coordinate 32,137,954 downwards.
ATACAAATAAATTATGACTAAAAGTATCTTTGGCTATAGCATTCAGATCCCTGTTGACAAATAGCTAACACATTTAAAACGTGCTAGTCACAGCTCTCTCTTTTTTCTTTTCTTATGGTTTTTACAAACAGAAAAGTTTTTAAATAGGGAGGAAAAGAAGGAAGGAGGAAGGGAGTATAAATAGTCATCAATAAAAAATGGACCATTTTAGAAATTGTGTACTTTTCTTTTGTCTGGTAAAGAGAGATCTGACCCCAGACAAAACTAAAAAAATACACAGGACTTTTGCTTCATAAGTAAAATTGAGGAAAAAATGTTTTTCCTGGAAAACTTTTCCAGGAAAACAGTATTCTGTTTCAATGTATGTATTTTTTTCACTCATTTCTTTTCTTAATAATTATTTCACACTTCACAGGAACACAAACAAAAATGAACCACTTTAACAAAAAGCAAATTCTTCTACCCAGAAAATTGTCTTTACAAAGGGTCAATTTTACACGTTAATATAAAATATTTACCATTTCATAGTCTGGTACTTCCATCCGTTTTTTCAAACTCTGTACAAGGGGAACTAGTGATTCCATTCTGGAAAAAAGCCATCCCACTCAATTAAACATCACAACCACCGCAACTAAAATGACAATAGTAAATGATACATTATACTAACATTTACCATAATAACATGCTTCATATGGTACTTGGGAAATAAAAGATGCTGTCCAAATATCTTAAAATATTAAGAAATAAATGTTTCCTGTTTTCTTACCCAAAACATTGATATAACCATTGAGGCTTTTAAGGTATTAAGTTTAGGTGGACCTTTTGGAAGCTCTGATTGGCTAATGCTTCTAGTGTTTTAATTCCTCCTCCACAAATATTCACTAATTTGCTGGGAGTAAAAAAAGAAAGAAAAAAGGAGGCATGGAGGCCTGCCTGCTTGCCCACTTGTCCTGTTACTTTTTCCTTTTTATTAATGACATTTTCTAGGCTTCTGGACCCTAACCAACCACCTCACTTCCCTAGACATAGTGAAGCCTCTATGCCGAGGGTCTGGCTCTTTAGGGTCATGGTTAGTTTGGGGAGACTTTTCTTTCAGTGTCATCTACTTTTCCTTTATGCTATTTTTTCTCCCTTCAATACCAAGCACAGTCTAAACTCACTACTGTTGCAGTCTCATCATATCTTCAAGTCTGTATTAGAACTCCCTGCTGGTGACGAGAAGCTAACTGGGCATGCTCAGTAGGCAGAGTGGGTTTCAGTGGAAGTCTGTGGGCTGGACTTAGGATTCCAAGGTTTCCAGGCCTATTTTGTTGTTGTTGTTAAAGTTTTAAACTTAGCTTGAGACTTCATGAAATAACAAAATAATAGGATTTTTCAGTATTTCTAGGAAGACTCCTGTCCTGTGACTTACTTCTCTATCTCCCTCTTCTATCATTTCAAAAAAGAAGGAATCATTTTAGAACCCTATACTGAAGAGGAAAAAGCATTAACTGATTTTTTTTTTCTTTTTTTGAGATAGGGCCTTCCTCTGTCACCCAGGCTGGAGTGCAGTGGTGCGATCTCAGCTCACTGCAGCCTTGACCTCAAGTGATCCTCCCACCTCAGCCTCCCAAGTAGTTGGGGCCACAGGTGCATGACACCATGCCTGGCTAATTTTTTGTATTTTTTTGTAAAGACAGGATTTCACCATGTCACCCAGGCTGGTCTCGAACTCCTGAGCTCAGGAGATCTGCTCACCTTGGCCTCCCAAAGTGCTCAGATTATAGGCGTGAGCCACCATGCCTGGCCATTAACTGATGTTAAAGTGCCTAATCAATACTTACTGATGTGATTAATATTACTGTGAATTATTCCTCCACATCACTGCTTTGTTAGTGTCAATAATTAAAGCTTTATGATGTTTACATTTTAGGGATGCTTCTGAATATTTTAAGTAAAAATTACAATGAGTATTTTGAATAGATAATACATGCACATAGCAAAAGAAATAATTTCTCACTCGTATACTTCGTCATTTAGCCATAGAATTCCTTTCCCCAGAGGCAACCACTGTTCCAGGTTCTTCCATATTCTTCTAGAGATCTGCTGAATTATTTTTAATAACCATAACATGACAAATCTTAGTGGTTGTTCATGTTCTGGCCTAAAGTATTATTGATTCTAATTTCCCATTTTATCTTGCTACCTTACAACTGATTTTCTTTTGTTTACACTAGAGAGAATAATATGACAGTTTGTGGGAGATTAGTTTTAAAATAAGCTAGTTCTGGTTTTCCTATGCTCATGGAGACCAAAAAGTTTGTCTGATGGTTTTATTTTAGTTTTCTGGCCATTTGAGATTACATGATTTAAGACTTATTTTAGAGAAAAATCACTGTAATATTTATGCCAATATTCTTTCACGCCAGCTTCAATACCAAAGGCTTTCACTCAAAAAGAACTCTCTTCACACTTTCAAGGTAATATGAACAGTCAGTCAAATAAATGACCTGATGGAGAATCTAGCCTTCAAATACTGTTCCTTCATGTCAGTTTTTGCACTGGGGTTTTTTTTTGTGTGTGTGTGTTGTTTGTTTGTTTTTTTGAGATGGAGTCTCACTCTGTTGCCCAGGCTGAGTGCAGTGGCGTGATCCCTGCTTACTGCAAGCTCCGCCTCCCAGGTTCACTCCATTCTCCTGCCTCCTGTAGTCTCCTGTAGCTGGGACTGCAGGCGCCTAACACACGCCCGATTAATTTTTTCTTTTTTTTGTATTTTTAGTAGAGACTGGGTTTCACCGAGTTGGCCAGGATGGTCTCGATCTCCTGACCTCGTGATCTGCCCGCCTCAGCCTCCCAAAGTGCTGGGATTGCAGGTGTGAGCCACTGAGCCCAGCCAAGTTTTCGCATTGTAATTTACTTGTCAAGTAATTTACTTTTCTGTTGTTAGGTTAGTATTTTTTTCTTATTCTACTTAGGACAGGGAATGCCTAGGTACTACTCATCTTTACTTCTCTTTAAGACCTCGTACAGTATCTCATATTTAGGGGCAGCTACCGCACAAAGACTAAAAACATGCCTACTTACTATGTGACTTTGGCCAATTTCCTTAACCTTGGTTTTTTTCATCTATAAAACTGACATAATAAGAATAAAACCATAAGGCTGTTGTAAGGAGTACATGAGATAAGGCAAGGAAAAATATTAAAGGGTACACAGAATATACTCAATAATGTCTACTGTTGTTAGTAAATGTGTTGAAATTTAATACTAATTCTTTTTTCTCTCTCTTTCTTTTTTCAGACAAGTCTCTGTCACCCAGGATACAGTGCAGTGACATGATCACAGCTCACTGCAGACTCAAACTCCTAGGCTCAAGCAATCCTCACACTTCAGCCTTCCAAGTAGCTGGGAGCAGCGGCTGTAGTGGCTACAGGTAGGTGCCACCATATCTGGCTAATTAAAAAACTTTTTTTTAGAGACAGGGTCTTATTACATTACCCAGACTGGTCTGGAACTCCGGGCCTCAAGTGATCCTCTCCTACCTCAGCATCCCAAGTAGCTGAATACTAAGTTTTTAAAAGCAATGTATCTTGCAAATTTAGGAACATATCTAGGACCGAAAGTTAGTAGAGTTGGGGGAAAAAAATGTTTGAGAGTCTTACCCAGGGTTTGAAGCCCATCTCTGTACAGTTTCTTCATCATCACCATCACACAAATCGGCAAAAGTGGCTTCTAAATCCTCTAACTGATGAATTCGAGTATCAACAATATCTACCAAATCTTCCTTAAAATACATTGAAAAGCTGAGATTACATAGTTATTCTTTCAAAAAACGAGCAACATTCCATTACAAAAAAAACTTGGCTCTATTAGTTAAAACATAATTTTCAAGGACTAACCATGGGCTTTGCCAATACACACACACACACACACATACACACACTCACTTTGAGCAGTCTTTGAGATCACTGTAGTAATTTGCAAGATACTACTAGTTATATGATAAATGAATAAAACCCCAAAGAAACAAATGGAGGATACCTCTGTTAGGTTGGTGCCAGGTTTCTTAAATTTGTACAGCTCTTGTAAGATTTTGTACTCTTCCTGGAAAACAAAACAAAAAATCCACATACCAGAAAAAAAAAGTTAAAAATTTTTAGTGATATGCTTTAAGGAAGAGACAGCCTTGCTTGTGATACAAGAACATCTTAGATAATTATTTAAAAGTTTGTATGGGAGAATGAGGCAAAATGTATACTTTAGATTTTTATCGTAATAATTTTATTGTAAATATTGTAAAATTTATTTTATTGTAAATATCACTTCTTCAAGGCAACTCTATCCAGCTGGGCATGACAATACTATGTAAAAATTACCTAAGGAAGCATACTTGGTGGCTAATGGGTCATGACATGAAAATATTTTAAATAATATTCCACTATATAAATGGCATGTCCTAGGATATAAACAGACTTTAGCTATTTACAGGAAATACACGTATCTTTAATAACAACAACAAAGAACTCCCCATGTCCACTTTGCAGCCATTTCTCTAACAACAGAAGAGAACTCTGAAGTACAAAGGCAATACTGGAGGCAGAATGTCAAAGACATAGAACCTCGGTCAGGAGGCTCCACTAAGGGGAGAAAGAGGTTTGCCATACAAACTTTGTAGGATAATGTTTCCCCTTGTTTAGCACAGCTACATGGATCCATTATATAGGTGGGTACACCTGGCCCCAGTAATCCTATTTAGGAGTATTCTCGGAAAGAGGTTATACCCAAGAGCTAAAATTCATTAAGCACAATGTTGTGGCATATCTTCAGCGCTTTATTCATTCATTATAACAATCCTGAGTTGGGTATGACTATTATTCTGATTTGGTACTTGAAGAAACTATGGGTCAGAAAGATTAAGTAATTTTCCTAAGATCATATAGCTAATAAACAGTAGAGGTAACAGTAGAATTTAACTCCCTTAACTTTTGAACATGCTTCTTTTTTTTCTTCTTTTTCGAGATGGAGTCTTGCTCTGTCACCCAGGCTGGATGGAGTGCAGGGGTGTGATCACGACTCACTGCAGCCTTGACCTCCCAGGCTTAAGTGATCCTCCCATCTTGGCCTCCCGAGTAGTGGGACCACAGGCACGTGCCACTATGCCTGGCTAGATTAAAAATTTTTTTTTTTTCCATAGAGATGGGATCTTGCTACATTGCCTACACTGTTCTCAAACTCCTTGGCTCAAGTGGTCCTCCTGCTTTGGCCTCCCAAAGTACTGGGATTATACGCATGAGCCACTGTACCCAGCCTGAACATGCTCTTAAAAAAAAAAAAAAGATGAACACCTGTCTTTCCTAATGATGTTTTAAAAATTGCCACTAAATAATAGAGTGTAATACATGTTTTAAAAAAAGTCTATTGTACCAAAGGGTCTAAAAGTGTTCCCAGGTTTCCTGATAGCACTCTAAAAGGAATAACTGCCACTGAATTTCTTATGTAACCTTCTAGAAACTTTCATTACAAATATTTACTACAAACATTTAGGTGAGTAATCAGGCACGTCACTGTTTAAGGAATAATCTGTTACACAGGATTTATATATAGAATATCTCTGGAAAGATACACAAGAAACTGACCACAGTGTTCGTTTCTGAAACAAAGAACTGAGGGAATAGGGATAAGAGAGTGCTGTTTTTCAATGTACACTTGTCCCTTGGTATCCGTGGGGGATTGGTTCGGGGACCTCCTGTGGATACCAAAATCTGTGGTTGCTCAAGTCCCTGATATAAAATAGTGTAGTATTTGCATATAACCTATGCATACCCTCTCATATGCTTTAAGTCATCTCTAAATTACTTATGGTATCTAATACAGTGTAAATTCTATGTAAACAGTTGTTATATTGTATTGTTTTTTATTTGTATTATTTTTTACTCTTGTATTGTTATTTCTAGTTGTTTTTTATTTTTTCTGAATATTTCCTATCTGTGGCTGATTAAATCCATGGATACAGAGGGCTGACTGTATATATCTGTACTGTATGATTTAATTTTTATCCATCACCCATGTGTACATTACCCCAATTAATAAATGCAAAATAATGAATACTATCTACAGCAGGAGTTGGCAATCCACAGCCTATAGCCTGTTTTTGTATGGCCCTCAAGTTAAGAATGGTATATACAACTTTAACAGGTTTAGAAAACAACAGAAAAGGGTATTAGTAGAGAATGTGAACCCCAAAGCCTAAAATAATTGCTAGCTGTCTGTTTAAAGAGTTTGCTGACTCCTCATCTAGAGAAAAGCCACACAATTCTCAAGATCTATGTGTTAAAAATAAAATATTTACCTGAGTGAACATTTCTTTGAAGGGATTCTTCACTGAAAAAAAATCCAAATCAATATCTAAAACAAATGCCTTCCCTTTCTTCAGAATTTCCAGAATCTCCCCAATGCTGGCGGCAGTCTGGCATTCCTGATTTTCAGAAGAACATGAACGTGATGGTTCTAGGCAAGTCTGGTCACTTCTCTGTGTCGCTGTCTCCTTTTCCAGTCCTTCTGAAGAAGAGTCACAGTTAGTAGAGGCAGTGTTTTCCGAATCTTCCAGGTCTAGCTTTGGTTTCTTAGCAGAAGACACTGCATCGTTTTCTTCTTGATTGTTACACAGTTTATAAGGTTTTACCATAATTACATCCAATTGTAACGGTTTTTGGTTCTCTAGCTGGTCTTCAGGTACATACAGACCATCACTTAGGAAGTAATGATCTGTACTTGTAACCCTGAATCAGAGGAAAAAACGATTTTTAAGAAGAATGGGAAAATTAGTTGACATTTCACTATGGCATGGCAGAAATATAAGAATGGACCTATTTGACAAAAACTGAGAGCAGTCTCTAGTATTTGTACTTCCTGTTCTTCTGTAGAAATAGCATTCCTCAAATTCTTAGCTGGACACACAGCTGCCCCACATAAAGACTACATTTCAGTCTGCCTTGCCTGGTGTGGCCATGTGATTAAATTCAGGCCAGTGGTTGTGAATGGAAGAAAAGCATACAGAGCTCTGCTCTCCTGTTTCCTGCTGACTGGCATATGAACACAGAGGTGGCAAGCCACCTTGGACTATAAAGACAAGGGCAGTATTCTAGAGACGGTGGTGCAAAAAGATAGAAGGAACTAGGGTTCCCCAAACTCTAGAGCTGCCACATAGGCCTGGACTGTGTACACTGAATTCTAATATAAGAATAAACTCTTGTTTAAGCCAGTGTTCTTTTGTTCTCTCTCATACCAGCTGAATCTTTATCCAAAAAATCATTGAAGAGAAAAATTTCATCTGGAAATAATTTCTCTTCATAGAAACTCCCCGACATATTTTACAGCTTTGTTAATTTCTATATAACTGTAATATTTTCAATATGAAAGGTGACTAGGTAAATAAACAGTGAAGCCAAATACTTCTTCTAGAGGCATGCCTTACCCACCTAAAATAATGGTTAATATTTATTTCCCACTTGCCTTCTCCCAGCATACACAGCTGTAAACTGTAAAAGCTATTTTCCAAAAATAGATTAATGACATAGTAAAACTAATGTCCAAGCTTATTAAAACTGTACAACCCTAAGATGAGGCTGTATCCCCCAACCTAAATTAATATTCTTTTTAATAACAGCAATTTTCCCGTGTTCCTATCATACAAACATACAAATATTTGTCAAACTAAACACCTACATGTATATGTGTCTATTCCATAAAGTTTTACTTGCAGGATTAACCAAAATCATGAATCAAAATCTTCCAAAATTGTTACTCAGACACAGAGTTTCAAATGTCTGTGTCAGATTGCTGAAAATTATTTGATTTTGTAGGTTAAATCAGGCCTACCCACGGAAGTACTCAATAAAAACCCTACTACTATTTCACACATACCAGTAGTATGTACAATATTTATATGCTGAGTCTTAATTATTTCTTTTGAATTATATCTGAAATAAATACAATTTTCATATATCACAACAAAGCCATTTGTGTGAATGATAAGAATATATACTACAAAAGTTAATTGTGTCATTAAGAATAAATTAGAAATAAAGTATCATTTTCAGTGAGGAAGACCATCTGATTTTCAACGTATTACCATTTCATTCCACTATCCCTAAGGTTCTAGAATGTTATGGCTATACTGCTTAAAATATTTATCCCATTATAAGAGAATTTTAAAGTCAAGAACATATTGACATTTCTAAAAGTATTATAGTATCACAAGATACACAAAACATTGGTTAAATAGCTTACACAATAAAAACAGTTGCACATGTATCTCAAGTCAGAGGATACTGTAACTTACTTTAGATTAAGTACTTATCTGAAACTACTTATATTATAATCAAGAAAATTAAAGCCCAAATCTACTTATTCAGCAGTTGGATTTATAAAAAAATCAAAGTGAGATAATTTTGCCCTTTCACTACTAATTATTGTTTTTTTTTTGAGATGGAGTCTCATTCTGTTGCCCAGGCTGGAGTGCAGTGGCACGATCTTGGCTCACTGCAAGCTCCGCCACCCAGGTTCACGTCATTCTGCCTCCTCAGCCTCCCGAGTAGCTGGGACTACAGGTGCCCGCCACCATGCCTGGCTACTTTTGTTTCTGTATTTTTAGTAGAGATGGAGTTTCACCATTTTAGCCAGGATAGTCTCGATCTCCTGACCTCGTGATCCGCCCACCTCGGCCTCCCAAAGTGCTGGGATTACAGGTGTGAGCCACTGCAGCAAATTCAGCAGACAACAGTTACATTGAAAGGAAATAGTAAAATGTACTACTGAATATACAAATCTATAAAATACTTCAATGGCTTAAGGAGTTAGTCACCAATGAAGCCCAAATTCCAAAGGATAAAGATCACATTCAAAATCTAATTTGACCAGCAACTAAATATAAATGGTACATGAAGAACATCAAGAGACTTAAAAGTTTGTTCTTCATGTTTTGAGAACTCTTTGGAGAAGTTGAGGCTTAATCTGATCCTATTTGTGTGCAGAGACTTATGAAGTTATTATAGGAATCCGAAATAAGAAACATTCAATCACGTCCATATTCACAAATATGAGGAAATTACCTGATTGTTGTGGTAGAAGTGTCTTTACCTACTAAAAAGTGGTGTTTTCCCTCTCTGATTTGCTGAGCCCATGTGGGATGAAACCATACTACATGTGAAAAATGGCCAGCATAAACCGCAGGCATAATCCAATTTTCAATACTTAATTCTCTGGAAAAGAAATAGACAACATTAGAACTTTAAAGGTGTTTTTTTTTTTTTCCCCAAGTGTAATTTCATCCACAACATTTTAAGACCACAGGTCTCAAAGTATGGTCCCTTGAGTGGTTCCTAAGACTTTTTCAGGGACATCACTATTACAAAACTATTTTCATGAAAATACTAAGGTATTATTTCCTGTTTTCATTTATTGACATTTGCAAAGATGGTACAAAGGCACTGGTGGGTTAATGTTCCAACATTAATTAAGGCAGCAGCACCAAACTCTTAGTAGTTACTATATTCCTCATTACCAAGCACTGCCAAAATAAATAAATAAATAAATATAAAAGTTTCATTTGAGAACATCTTGATTTTATTAAATTTCCATCTTGAGTATACATTTTAAAATATTCTGTGTGACAAAATGAGAGATGCACAGAAAGCTCTCCTGCTATGTAGTTTGAAGCACAACAGTTGTCTCAACAAAAAGCACTTGTGACTGAAATTTGAGGTGAACACCATTTATCTTGAAAGGAGTGATCAATAAACTATGGTTATTCACACTTGATACTGAATTGCTGAATTCCACATTTCAAATAAGCTTTAATAAACTACTACTTTTCAAGTTTTGGTGCACTATCAAAGAATATTCACCATTATCTGAAGAGGCTATGAAAATACGCTTTCCTTTTCCAATTACATGTCTGTGAAAGCCTGAATTTTCATCATATTTTTCAACCAAAACAACATACGGCAATGGACTAAATGCAGAAATAGACATGAGAATCCAATGGTCTCTATAAAGGCAAATATTAAAAGGATTAAACATTGGCCAGGCTGTTCTGTAAACAAAGTTTTTTTGGTTTGTTTCTTTTAAGAGATGGGGTCTGGTTATGTTGCCCAGTCTGGAGTGCAGAGGCTATCCACAGGCTTGACCACAGCCTGGAACTGCTGGCCTCATGTGATCTTCCCATCTCAGCCTCCTGAGTAGCTGGGACTACAGGCTCATCCACCATGCCTAGTTTGTAAATAAAGTTTTATTGGAACACAGCTACTGTCATTTGTTTACACAGTGCCTGTGATTGTTTTCACACTACAAAGGCAAAGATAAATAGGTGCAACAAAGACCATATGGCCAGCAAACCTAAAATATTTACTAACCTGGCTCTTTAAGAAAGTTGTCAACACTTGTTGTAAATAAAATGAAAAAGGCAAAAAGACAAACAAAAAACCCCCAAACCCATGACTTTAGCAAAGTCTATTTCCTATAATTACTTATTATCTACCGCAAATTGTACTTCAAACACAAAAGACCATGAATAAAATCACATATTACCCGAAGAGTGTTTCCTTATCAAACACAGTGTCTGCTGGCATATTCACAGGAATAAGGAGGTCTGGATGTGAGTCGAAATGTAAAAAACTTATATTACTGGCAGGAAGATGCTTTGAGCCTATGGCCCGGTATATAAAGGGTAGAACCTGTAAAAGACAAAGGCACACAATCAGAATTAACACTGAAACCATGAGCACACACTCAACTGCAGACTGAAAAATGCTAAGTAATGCACATAATTGAAAGCATACTATGTTGCTGAAAAGTGGAAAAAGATAAAATTTATTGTAGATGGTGCAGATTATAATAATCTCCAGCATTACTTTGTCCTCAGAACTTCCAACCTGCACCTCTAGCTGCCTTCCTGCTGCCACCTCCAACTCAACAGGTCATGTGGGGAAACAGACCAGGACTGGGGCTTAGGAACAAACTACCGCTTAATGCCTGTTCTAACATTAACTAGGTGTTCAAGGTATCCTAGGTCTCAAAGTATTTTTTTTTTTTCCTTTAAAAAGGGATAGGGTCTTGCTCAGTCACCCAGCCTGGAGAGTAGTGGTGTGATCATGGCTCACTGCAGCCTTGGGCTCCTGGGCTCAGGCGATCGTCCCACCTCCGTCTCCTGAGTAGCTGGGATTACAGGCATGCACCACTACGCCCAGCTAATTTTTTCACTTCTATTTTTGTAGTGATGGGATTTCGCTCTGCTGTCCAGACTGGTTAGGGTCTTTTTGGTACCCTTAGAATGGTGGAGTTGGGCTAGGTGGTCCGTAAAGGCCATTTCTCCTCTTACATCTTCTCTAATTCTAGGTTTAATACCTAATTTGAAAGCACCGTCTAACCTAGGCTTTCTCATTCTCTCAAGGTCATAGACACTATATCCAGGTCCTGAGAAACCTATCTTCCTCTCCTATTAACTGTCACTATCAGTAAATCCCTCTTATGTTTTAACATCCATATAACCGCCTCCCATCCCAAGCCTACTGATGCTACTTTAAAACAAATTTATTAGATCCATGGGCCTCCTTTGTTGATTTGGAAAAGTCTAGATTAAGACACCAATTTAGCTACTGTAAATCAGCACGGCCATAAACATGGTAACCCCTTTTAGTGTTTATCTATGCAGGGCACTGTCTTAAAATATCTATTTTTTTACACAATATGGGCCGTGTGCAGTAGCTCACGCCTGTAATCCCAGCACTTTGGGAGGCCGACGGGGGCCGATCATGTGAGGTCAGACGTTCAGACCATCCTGGCTAACATGGCGAAGCCCCTTCTCTACTAAAAATACAAAAATTAGCTGGGCACGGTGATGTGTGCCTGTGATCCCAGCTACTCAGGAGGCTGAGGCAGGAGAATCGCTCGACCCCAGGAGGCGGAGGTTGCAGTGAGCCGAGATCGCGCCACTCACCCCAGTGTGGGCAACAGAGAGAGACTCCGTCTCAAAAAAGAAAGAAAGAAAGAAAGAAAAAAGAGTTTTAAACACAATATGCACACAATAATACTCCTAACAGCCCTGTGAGTCCTACGATTACTGTCCCCATTTCAGATCAGAGCCCACGTTTCAAGCATAAGGCCTCCCCCATCTAAACAGCAGGGCTGTGGTGGCGATTCCAGGAGACACTTGGAAGCCACAGTTAATTGCAGGTCACGGTCACAGGGCTCTGCAGCCAGCCTGTCCGGGTTTGAATCCCGACGCCACCAGTTGTTTGGTCCTGGGATTTGGGGGCAAACCGAGGTAAATAAGTTGCCCCGACACGTAGGAAGCGCCCATAAATGTCAGTTCTCATTCTTCCTAGTTAGTTGTTTTGGGGTCCTCCCCACAGCAACGGAATCGGGCAGTTTAACTGAATCGGGAGGCCAGACTCTCTGGCCTCCGATGCTAAGGTTGCGCCGTCTGCTTGGCCCTCTGAGCGTCACGGTTTCCGCTGATTCTGCCCCAGAGCCCGGCCGCCGTCCACTCACCTCTTGATGATCCTCCACCACCCACACTGGGAGCTTGGGGTAACGCCGAAGACCAGCGCGCCCTCCCGCGGAGTCACTCATGTTTTTGCGACCGTCAGCTTTGCAGCAAAGCGGTGGCAGCTGGAGAAGACCCGGGAAAGCCGGCGCCTCAACCCGGCCTTCCCTCTCCGGGCGGACGCGCTCCCTCACCCGGTTGTGTTTTTGGATTGGAGGACGTAGAAGGAGGGGGGCGGGCTCCAAAGGGTCCTTTGCTGACGATTGGTCTAGACGTCCATCGCTTTCATTGACGCTCCAATCACCGCGTACAAGGCCCTGTGGTGGGCTGAAGCGTTTTCCCTCCCTTGGCCCAGCTGTCTCAGGTTTGCTTTTTAATTCCCTCGGTTTCCTGTTCCGGAGGCGCGGGCGGCGCCACTGTCTTGGTGCCTGGAGTAGTAGTCTGGCTTTTCTCTGACGGCGACCTCGTGGCCCGAGAGCCTTTTATAGGTAAAAAGGGGACCTTGCAAGTGTTCGAAGAGAGTTTCCGAGTGTCAGGATTTAAACGGGGCTGGAGTCTCCGGGGCTGGGGTGAAAGGCGTCCGGGAATTGGGGTCGGGAAGCCCTACTTCAGATCTGCAGCTAAGGGCAAAACAGCGACCCTAGGCCTGGATCCCGCAAGTAGGTGGAAGTGAAAAAGGAGACCTTTCCTTCATTTGTGGAGCACACACTATGGTCCACGCCTGGGGCCGTCCGGCTCTCGGAGGGGAGCGAGATCCTGAGCTCAGCGCCTGCCTCGTGGGGCGCAGCGTCTGGCGGGAGATGCAAACAGTAAATATGCAGTTACGGATCAGGATGAAGGTGACTGCCCTGCAGATCCACCTGGGGAAAGAGGGAGTTCTCAGTAAAAATGTAGTCACACTTTACAATTCTTTTTACATGCACTGACGTTCCTGGCTGTGTTAACTATTCAAGACAGCTCCCTCAGTGTCTGCTTCCAAACCGCAACCGAGAAGAGACAGACGGAGAAAAGAGTTACTTTTCCAGTTGCAGTGAATTCCTTGACTTTTGAATTCAAGTCTGCATCCACAACATAGCCGGACTATGCCTTCAATAGGTCAATTTCATGATTAGTATTTTTAGATTTTCTAACTACAGAAACATCCATGAGGATCTGGCAGTTTCACACTGTGCAAGAGTGTTCATGACAATGACTTTTCCCACCCCTAGGTGCAGCACACACCTTTGTGTTCCCTTAAGCCCTGAACATACCTCTTTTTTGTGTGTTTATTGCATTATTTTGCAAGTATTTTTAAAATACTTACTTGTATGTGGGTTCTGAGTTCCTTGAATCCTACAGGCTGTGTGTCTTACTTATCTCTGAGTCTACAAGGCCAGGGATAGTACTTCCCATGTATGGCTCATTAAATATTGCATGAATCAGTGAAAAGGTCTGCTTTCTGTTGCAGAGATACATGGAAGGGAAATGTACAGTAGCAACATGGAAACATATACTATTGGTGAGACAGTAAACATATATTGACCACCAACTGTGTGTAGGTTCCTTTTCCTGGGGATGTGAAGGATACAGAAATGACTGTGAATCAACCCATATCATCAAGGAGCTGATAATCTAGTGGAGGAGTTAGACATGTGCATACTTCACTGTGATGTGAGGCAGCCTCTGGTAAGTGCTGTAGAAGAATTAAGTATAGACTAAGTCTAGACGGAATGGGATTACCTAAGGGAATCAGGAAGGGCTTCATAGAGGAGGTGGCATTTAAGATTGGTAGATAGATAGAAAAATCACTGGGCAGATTCATATGTTGGGAGATTTTTTTTTTTTTTTTTTTGAGATGGAGTTTCGCTCTTGTTGCCCAGGCTAGAGTGCAGTGGTGCAATCTGAACTCACTGCAACCTCTGCCTAGGGTGAGAAATTTTAGAAGTAGAACGGGAGCAAAGAACTAACTGGTTCTTTGTACTCGAATGGTAATCCGTTGGGAAAACATGGGGTAGTAGGGTCTTTGTGGGGAAGGTACTGGAGAACAAGCCTGGGTGCAGAGTCTGTAGGGCCTTAAATGCCAAGCACAGACTTTGAACTTGATTCTGTTGGCGGTAAGTAGCCTCAGGAGCACCTGTCTGGGCCCTAGGTTTATCATGAGGGTACTGGACTAGATAATAATAGTCAGGAGTCAGGCACAGTGACTCACGCCTGTAGTTCCAGCTGTTTCGGAGGCTAAGATGGGAGGATTGCTTGAGCCCAGGAGTGAGAGACAGCAGTGAGCTATGATTGCACCACTACACTCCAGCCTAGGGACAGAGTGAGACTCTGTCTCTAAAAAAAAAAAAAAAGATATTATTTGGTGCCTATTATTTATTAAGCACACTGATTGCTAAGATAATCTGAAATTATTTTCATTGGCCATTTGAAAGTCTACATAGTTAAGTTCTATTGGTGAGACTTTTAGTTAGAAAGACTTTAGGAAAATGTTTCTATGTTAAAGCTTTTTGTACTCAATATTTATGTGAGTTTTTTTTTAATGTTTTGCTGAAGTTCAAGTATTTGGAAAATCATTCATGTTTACAGTGTTTTTCTGTGGGAGGAACTGAGAATGAAAATCAAGAATCATAACTGTTGTGTTAACAAGATTATGGTTATGTTTGAATTTGAATGCTGGTCGCACTGTGATTTTTGTGTTTGGTCTATGCCTACATTTTTTTTTTTTTTTTTTTAGACGGAGCCTCTCTCTGTCACCCAGGCTGGAGTGTGAAGCTCCGCCTCCCGGGTTCTTGCCATTCTCCTGCCTTAGCCTCCCGAGTAGCTGGGACTACAGGTGCCCACCACCACGCTTGGCTAATTTTTTGTATTTTTAGTAGAGACGGGGTTTCACCGTGTTAGCCAGGATGGTCTTGATCTCCTACCCTTGTGATCCGCCTGCCTTGGCCTCCCAAAGTGCTGGGATTACAGGCGTGAGCCACCGCGCCCGGCCTATGCCTACATGTTTTTACCATGAAGGAAGTGAGAGTATGAAGGGGGAGAGGGGAAATGATTTTTTTCCCAAGTCTTTTAACAAATTAGAGATGATCTATGCCTATGATATAAGTCTTTTTAGCTGCTGATAGTTTTGAGTTGGCAAAACTGGTAATAATGACATTTTAAAATTTAAGGACATTAAAAATTTAGCTGGAAACTTTAATACAGTTCAACATACTTTGAATTTTGTTAGTAGGCTAAGTGTATTGGAAACTGCAAAATCAGTGTTATGGTAATTGCAGAAATATTTTGTAGCATTGGAAGTTTGGGAAACATATTTATGTCTGTTTTATTCTTTCTGTTTTTTAGAGCTTATATTCTCTGTGGAAGATGTGACATACCCAGGCGGTACGTCATGATGCAGGGCAACACATGGTGAGTGCTGTGATGGGAATGGCAGTAGTTTGGGAGAACCGAGAGAGGAGCAAACATTGGTGCTGGGCTATGGAGGGTGGAAAGGATTTAGATACATGGGGAGAGGGGATGATGTGCTCGTTCTTTCAGCAGTGGGCACAATACAACAGAGGGCCATGCACAGGGCTAGGAAGCCAGACCAGAACAGTTAATAGACATCCCAGAGCACCACCCTGATAGCGCTTGCAGTTCCGAGGTGCAGGCAGACATTAAAGGTGGAGTTAGGGCCGGGCGTGGTGGCTCAAGCCTGTAATCCCAGCACTTTGGGAGGCCGAGGTGGGTGGATCGCGAGGTTAGGAGATCGAGACCATCCTGGCGAACACTGTGAAATCCCGTCTCTACTAAAAATACAAAAAAATTAGCCGGGCGTCGTGGTGGGGGCCTGTAGTCCCAGTTACTTGGGAGGCTGAGGCAGGAGAATGGCATGAACCTGGGGGGCGGAGCTTGCAATGAGTGGAGATCGTGCCACTGCACTCTAGCCTGGGCCACAGAGCAAGACTCCATCTCAAAAAAAAAGAAGGTGGAATTAGGTCCTTAGTAGGTGGATTGTAATTATTGTAGGACCTGCCAAGAAGCAGCACAGAGGATTGTGAGAGCAAGGAACCTAATGAAGCCCTGGGGTCAGTGACAGTGGTTATAGAAAGGCCAGCAAGGATATTATTGTAATAGCCATGCAAGAGGTGATGGTGTGAAGTAGTTGAATTCAGGAAATATTTATGAAGCAGAAACAATAGGATTTTTTTATTAAGGGATAGTTGCCGTATAAGTGATAGCAATTTTAAAATAAATTTTTAGCTAAGGATGGGGGGTGAGGGAGGACAAGTCAGATGATTCCCTGGTATATGTCTTAGGACCATTAATGGTGTCATTTATTGAGATAGGAAATACTAGGAAAAGAGCAAATGTTTGTCTTGGAGGGGAAGGTCATTAATTCCTTTTAGCATATGGTATGTTGAATTTGCAGAGTCAGTGAGACACTCAAGGAGAGAGATGGGGTTGGCAATTGGCAGGGTGGGTCTGGAACTCAGGAGTTGTGGGCTAAAGGTGTAACTTGGGAGTTACTGACAGATTGGTGTTAATTGAAGCAGTGCAGGTGGGTAGCATCACTTTGGAAGAGAGAGTGAGCAGAGTGCCTGGGCTAGACCCCTGAGGAATACCAGACGGTTAAAGTCCCGCTAGCAGAGAAGAAACTGGTATGGGAGACTGCCAGGAGGAACAGCCTGAGGAGTAGGAAGGCCACAGTGAAGGCGTCATGTCAGGAAGCCAAGAAACGCATCCATGGGGGTGGGGGCTAGGGAGGCAAGTAGGGAGGTATCTGGGGTGATTGCTGCACAGAGATCAAGCAAGGTAATTGAAAATGACCTTTGGTTTTCAAGACAAGGTGGACACTGATCATGTCACTTATTGGAGTGCTGGTAGAAGCTGAAGTTGGATTAGAGTGAGTTGGAAGTATATACAGTTTTGTCTTAGCTTGGGCTGCCATGACTAAATGTTACAGACTGGGTAACTTAAACTGTAAACATTTATTTCTCACAGTTCTGGAGGCTGGCAGTCTGAGATCAGGGTACCAGCACAGCCAGGTTTCTGATGCATGCCCTCCTCCTGCCTTGTAGGTAGCTGCCTTCTTCTTGTAGTCTCACCTGGCAAGGGGTGGGTGGCGGGGGCTTCTTTTTTCTTCCTCTCTGTGTAACGGTACTAATCCTATCATAATTACCTCTCAGAGTCGCCACTTCCATATAGCATCACATCAGCATTAGGGTTTCATCAGCATTAATTTTGGGGTGGACACAAACATTCAGTCTGTAGCAACTTTTTCAGGTCATTTGACTGTGAAGGGGAGGGCAAAGAACGGGCAAAGTCAAGGGAGACCTGGAGGCCAACCAAAGTACTTTATATTGGAATAGACCCGAGCACTTTCAAATGCTGATGTAATGGGTCTGGTAGCAGGGAGAGGTGGAGGATTGCAGAGGGAGGGTGGTAATCCCAAATATGCATTTGGAAGTGGGAGCGGGGTCTGGGGAGGCAAGCCCCCTTGTTCTTGTGAGGTCAAGATCAGAGGGGAACTTGAGCAAAGGCATAATAGCAAATGGTGAACAATGGGATATTGAATTCGTCATTTTGGAAATGGAGCAGCTTTAAGGAATGGTCGGTCCAGGGACTAAACATGGCAGTGGGCTGTGTGGCCAAGAAAGGGGAAGAGGAGTTTATTGAGCATGAGGGTTTCAGATATTAGCAGGAACTCAGTGTTAAATGGGTGGTATATTCCAGTGGCTTGACTAGGGGGTCTTTGAGTTGCTCATCAAGATGGTCAGGCATTTGTGAAACCCTGTTTACATAGTGAGGATTATTTTTTAAAAAAAACTTTTCACTTTTTCTTTTATGCCATGAAGTCACAGAATGTCATTCCACCCGGGACGAGGGTGTCCCCGAGGACGAGGAGGACATGGAGCCAGACCCTCAGCACCATCCTTTAGGCCCCAAAATCTAAGACTGCTTCACCCTCAGCAGCCTCCTGTGCAATATCAATATGAACCTCCAAGTGTCCCTTCCACCACTTTCTCAAACTCTCCAGCCCCTAATTTTCTCCCTCCACGACCAGACTTTGTACCCTTCCCCCCACCCATGCCACCATCAGCACAAGGCCCTCTTCCCCCCTGCCCAATCAGGCCTCCTTTCCCCAACCACCAGATGAGGCATCCCTTCCCAGTTCCTCCTTGTTTTCCTCCCATGCCACCACCAATGCCTTGTCCTAATAACCCCCCAGTCCCTGGGGCACCTCCTGGACAAGGCACTTTCCCCTTCATGATGCCCCCTCCCTCCATGCCTCATCCCCCGCCCCCTCCAGTAATGCCGCAGCAGGTTAATTATCAGTACCCTCCGGGCTATTCTCACCACAACTTCCCACCTCCCAGTTTTAATAGTTTCCAGAACAACCCTAGTTCTTTCTTGCCCAGTGCTAATAACAGCAGTAGTCCTCATTTCAGACATCTCCCTCCATACCCACTCCCAAAGGCTCCCAGTGAGAGAAGGTCCCCAGAAAGGCTGAAACACTATGATGATCACAGGCACCGAGATCACAGTCATGGGCGAGGTGAGAGGCATCGGTCCCTGGATCGGCGGGAGCGAGGCCGCAGTCCTGACAGGAAAAGACAAGACAGCCGGTACAGAATTGATTATGACCGAGGGAGAACACCATCTCGCCACCGCAGCTACGAGCGGAGCAGGTAAACCACTTGTGCGTAGTTCTTTAATGAACTGCAGAGGCCCAGACACAGTCATTCTCCATTTATGGCAACCAAACCAAAAGGGTCCAGTAGTGCATTTTGATTTATATGAGGAAAGGAAGCACACTTTGGACTCTGTTTTCAAGAGGAAGAAACAACTGACAAGTAAATAAGTCGATGTCAGAAAAAATTGCTTTTAAAAAGCATTC
This sequence comes from Macaca fascicularis, assembly GCF_037993035.2. Taxonomy (NCBI): domain Eukaryota; kingdom Metazoa; phylum Chordata; class Mammalia; order Primates; family Cercopithecidae; genus Macaca; species Macaca fascicularis. The sequence goes on along the minus strand of NC_088380.1, from coordinate 32,118,572 downwards.
CAAATATGTCAGTGTAGATTCATTTCAGTTAATATAAGACTTTCACTCTGCATAATACAGTTGGCATTTTAATGATGATCCCATGAGTTGAAAGATCTTGTATTTTCTGTGTTAGCATAGATTAAATTATGTTCAGTGTGATCATCATGTCAGGTTATAGCATTTGAGTGTTTTTGGAACTGGCGATTTGCATGTTAATAAAGAATCAAATTAGTTAACAGGCAGGACTTTCTGATTTTTAGGATAAATGGAAATTTATTGTACATTGTTGCCTTCTTGGTTGGTTTCTTTGTAAAATGAAGTAAAATTATTTACACATTATGAAAGTTAGTGTTTTTCTTTCTTTTTTTTATGATGGAGTCTCAGTACGTTGTCCAGGCAGGAGTGCAATGGCGAGTCTCAGCTCACTGCAACCTCCGTTTCCTTGGTTCAAGCGATTCTGTCACCTCAGCCTCCCAAGTAGATAGGATTACAGGCGCACACGACCACACCCTGCTAATTTTTTTTTTTTTTTTTTTGAGACGGAGTCTCGCTCTGTCACCTAGGCTAGAGTGCAGTGGCGTGATCTCCGCTCACTGCAACCTCTGCCTCTGGGTTCAGGTGATTCTCCTGCCTCAGCCTCCTGAGTAGCTGGGATTACAGGTGTGCACCACCACGCCCAGCTAATTTTTGTATTTTTAGTAGAGACGGGGTTTTGCCATGTTGGCCAGGCTGGTCTCGAACTCCTCACCTCAGGTGATCAGCCCCCCTCAGCCTCTCAAAGTGCTGGGATTACAGGTGTGAGCCACTGTGCCTGGCCTAATTTTTGTATTTTTAGCAGAGACAGGGTTTTACCATGTTGGCCAGGCTGGTCTTGAGCTCCTGAACTCAAGTGATCCACTCACCTCGGCCTCCTAAAGTGTTGGGATTATAGATGTGAGCCACCATACCTGGCCCAAAATTGCTTTTAATCTGATTTTGTTGCATTGAAATGGATTCTTACTGAAGAAAGTTGTAGTTAAAAAATACTGTTTCATTCTATATTACATTTCTTTTTTCAAAAGGCCAGATATGTATAAATATGAGAGAAATAAGGTTTCAAGGAGGCATTTCTAAAACTGGGATTCTAGCTGGGCTTACAGAAATACTCTGAAGTTATATGCAACTTTTGTGTGTGTGTGTTTTTCTATAAGGAAGCTTACATCAGATTCTTAAAGAGGAGGGTGTGAGTCTGTTACCCCAAAAGCGTAAGAACCATTGGTTTATATGGAAAAATAAAAGACACATATCAATTGTGCTAATGTTTATTTATGCCTCGGTGAACTCTTACGTTGATGAAGATTTGAGGTCTTCTATTGTCAAGCTAATAATGGTGCTTCTCTTTCTTTCCCCAGTAGTGTACTTACCTTCATTGTCTTGTGGAACTTTTGTGCTGAAAGTGTTTGAGCTCCCCAGACCAAGTGACTTCACTATGGGTTTGCAGAGAGCTGGTCTTGGCTCTTGTTGCTCTGCCAAACAAGAGCAACAATTCACATCTGTTTCCACACTTTTCTCATGGCTCTATCAATTTGGCTCTGACTAAACATTTTGCCAGTCAATTAAATGATAGTGGTCATTCTCTGCCTTGAAGAGAGGGATTAGTGCTTAGAAGGTTCAGAAGGAAAATGCTTTGTTGCCTCTCCCTGGTGGCCTGGTAGAAGGTAGAAGGGAATGTGTTTCTTGTAGGGATGACTGATTTCTGGTGGGCCAAAGCTGAGTGAGAGTTGGTAGACTTTAAAAATGTTTTCAGCATGAACTACTGTTTCTGGTCAATATTCTGTGATGTACAGAATACATCACAGAGTTGGCAGAGTCATAGGCATGTGATAGTTTTTTTTTTTTTTTTGGAGACAAAGTCTTGCTCTTGTCCCCCAGGCTGGAGTGCGATGGCGCGATCTCAGCTCACTGCAACCTCTGCCTCCCAGGTTCAAGCGATTCTCCTGCCTCAGCCTCCCGAGTAGCTGGGATTATAGGCACTGCCACCATGCCCGGCTAATTTTTGTATTTTTAGTAGAGGCGGGGTTTCACCATGTTGGTCAGGCTGGTCTCATCTGACCTCAAGTGATCCGCCTGCCTTGGCCTCCTAAAGTCCTGGGATTATAGTCGTGAGCCACCACTCCTGGCTGGCATGTGATAGTTAATGTTACTATCATTTTTATGATAGTTTTGTAGTGCAAACGTAAACTGGAAAGAGTAATAGGTAAATAGTTTGTAAATAGTTCTCTTCAGACTCCAAAGTAATTGTTAATAATTTCGTTTCTGGGAAAACATTTTGCAGCAAGCATTCTAGATAGTGTTTTATTTCCCCTTCCGTTTTGAGATGCTGTAATTAGAGGAGTTGTCAGGGCTCTGCTGTAAATCCTAAATTTTTCCATCAAGTCTTCAACTTTGAGTTATGTTTTTGTTTGAAGAAACTCGAATGTCCTGTGAATTGAGGATCTCAGTAAAATCAAGTGTCGTAAGAATTACTTCTAACCTGATTTATTCTAAACCACACTCCTTTACTATGAGGATCTATATCTTTCTAAAATGGTCTTTATTTATATTCGAGTTGTTTTATAATGTGCTTGGGGCATTTGTTTTGGAGCTGCCTAGTGGCATAGCTACATTAGAATTGGCTCCCTTTGGGATATTAATTAGGTGGAATATCAGTCATTTGTCTTATATGACATGCTTTTGTGAAACAAACATGGAGCACATGAAGTCCTAATATAACTTCTAGAAGTATATTGGGAAAACGGAATCTTCATAAATTTGGACTGTGTTAAGTTTATGCAAATTCTATAGTCTGTTCTCTGGCTGCTCCTCCCCTGCTTCTTGGGGTAAGTGAATCTATCCTTTTACAAATTCTGTCTTCCCTATTTTTCTCTGCCTCCAAAATGTGGTTGAATAATAATTGCAAGATTGTCTTAGGGTGGACTGTGTTTAGAAAAGGTCTGTGAAGAAGTGGATATCTATATTTGTTGTCATGAAAAATGAAAGTTACTCCAGGGGATAAGGAAAGAAATCGCTACAGGCAAATGTAGTGCACCAAGTACACTGTTGAGCAGAGTGGTAAGGAAGTGTGCCCTGGGCTTCACCTAGCTGGGGAGCACTACCACACAGGAATTCTCACCGCTGTCCTTGGAACGGTAAATGTGTAGCTATTGGAGAACTAGCCTAATGTACCTAAGGAATATCTTAATGTTTGCAAACAAGGAAGAATCTTGGGAAAAGTAACACAAACATAGCTTTCCTTGCTTTAAATGAATTTGTCTTAATAGTGTTACTAATGTTATTTATATCCAAATTGGTCTTTTCAGGTCCTACCCACTCAGAGGTACTAATCATCATTAGAAGTGTTATTCTTAAATGCAAAATTCTATTGGCTATATGTTAAAAAACAAAAATTAGAAATTTTCTCTAATTAGAATTTTTATTTAGAAATGTAGGCAATTATTCTTTTCAACAGCCATGTCATTACAAATTACATATATCTTTGACATGTGGCGTGGTTCACTAATTTCTATACAATAACTAAAATTTACTGCCCAAATGTAAACTGTGATTTTAGAAATGTATGAGATGAAGAATGTAGAATCCGAATCTCTGACTGCTTTATTTGGGTTAGCTGGTGTATATGTGAGGATTGTGTATCTATCAGAAACATTATTCAAAGGAGTCTTCCTTTAGAACAGAGGAATCTTTAAGTGGAAAACAATTTCTATTTTAATACTTAAGCACTCACTGATCTCTGTCAGTTTTGTAAGTTCTATTTTCAATGTATCGACATTTCTGTTTGGCGATAGGTTGGGGAATATTTTTGAGTTCAAACATTTTTATGGTCTTCTTTCTGGACTCAGGTTAATCTAGCATTTTATTTTTCCTATTCTAAGATTGGAAGGTTACTTCCTTTAGACTTGTAGTTCTGATTCAGTCACACTGGAGTTCAGATTTCTCTTCTAGATCCTCATTGTTAAATAGGCTCAAAAGCTATTAATATTATTAAACCCCAGTTTTACATTGGAAGGTTTTAAAAATTCCTCATCTATTTTTTTTACATTAAGTAAGCCCAAAATCTCCATTTAGTTTTTTTCCAGATGAAAAATAGCATTCAAGTGACTTAGTCATGGCCTCATGGCAGGTTAGTGATAGCTGGAACTACAACTCAAGCATATAAGCCATAAGCATTAAGAACTCTTTCATTATAGAATCTTGTCCTAATTTTCACTATAAAAGCTTTATAATTTATATTTATTTGATGGGTGAGATAGAGCATTTTCTAGAAATCAATAGGATGTGGAGTTCTTTAGAGTTTTCCCTCTAGGTTAAATAACCAAGGATTGACTGATTGCAAAGTCTTAAGGGAAGATTAGGATAAGATTCCCATTATTGCATAGCATCACGTATGACTGCTTTCTTTAAAGAAAACTGCAAAAATTGTCCAAGTTAGTTAACTTCTGTAAAGTGAAAAGCTCCTTTATCTTCTAATAAATTAAGAAGGCATAAAAATGTCCCCTAGTGAATAGTGCCTGAAAAATTCATAGATGTGGTCCATTTATCTAGAAGATGAATTCAGTGAAAAGAGATGGTGTTTTTGAGTCTTTCTGTTGAAAACAGCTCTGTGTATTAATTCCTTTAAGAGAGCGAGAACGGGAGAGACACAGGCATCGAGACAACCGAAGATCACCATCTCTGGAAAGGTCCTACAAAAAAGAGTATAAGAGATCTGGAAGGTAAGCAAGGAGTTGACACTGAAAGAAGTCGTAGGATTATCTCCTTGAATTCAAATTTTGTGCTTGTACAGAGCAGCAGCCAAGTCTTCATAATGGCCTGAGAGTCTGTCCAAGGTGACCTGTGAAAAGCTAAACAGCCTTTAATTTAAAAAACTTTACTTTCAAGATGCATTGATTATGCCCAGGGAAAATCTTGATAAATTTCCAAAAATTAGAAATTATACAGACCACTTTTTCTGACCACAGTGCTATAAAACTATACATTAATAATTTTAGAAAACCTTGGAAATTCATAATTATGCTCTTAAATTTACATGTTTCAGAAAAAAAGAGCAAAACTGCAGTCATATTTTCATTAGAAAAGACATTGAGATTGCTGTCACCCACAACTTAAAGGGTGTAATCAATTCTATATCCCAAAGTAAAATTTTTGGTCTTACATTAATATAATGGTAATGAACAACAGCACTCTAGAATCTGACAGATTCGGGGTCAGTTACTAGCTTTCCCAACTTTTATTACTGGGCACAGTTATCAGTTTCTTTGTTTGTAAGATAAGGACCATTATATGTACCTTCTTGAGTGATAAGGGGTCATTGAGATAATGCATGTCAAACACTTAGAACTGGCCTGAAGTAAGTGCCAAATAAGTGGTAACTATATATGTAATTATTATCAGAGCACTTGGCTATAGAAATTGGTGGAACTTAAGAAAAGCAGAAAAAGGTATTTAAAGATAAATTAATGAAATGAAAACAGAACTATAGTGATATAACTATATTGTAAGTAAATGCAAATACAGTTTTTAAAGTGGGAAATCAAGAAAAGAAAAATCTACATAATATTAGGTTTGAGAAAGTGTATTATTACAGGAATGAAAGGAAATTTAAAAATTTAAAACAGTATAAAAATTAACTTGAATGTGATGGGTTGATTTCTAAGAAAACAAAAATAATTTCACATAAGAAGCAGAAAAGTTTAATAGGTCAATAACTGGAAAAAATGGAAAAAGCTTACTTTGCACCACCTCTAAAAAAAGTTTTAAAGTGATCTTGAACACTTAAAAAAAGATGGAAGGAAAGCTCAGATCATTCTGTGGTAGCAGGAAAAACTAGATGGCGAGACCTAACCAAGGGAAAAAAATGGCACAAAAATGACACAGCAATCTCTCTTACAAATATGGATATAAAATCACTAATTAGGATATTAGCAAATGTTTTCAGTAGTTTGTTAAGATAACTGATAGAGTTTATTCCAAGACTGCATGGATAGAAAAGTTAATATTAGAAAATCTGTATTCTTTGTGTCAAGATCTGTAGGGTTATCTCAGTACTTGCCTTTTAGGTATTTAAAGTAAAACCAACATCCATTTGTGCGTAAAAACTAGTAAACTAGAAATATTAGCAGACGTCTTTAACATGATGAAGAACGCTAGCTCATGATGAACCTGATGGATACCACCCCAGAGAGTCAAATGTGGTGTTGAAACCTGCAGGCCTTTCCCATACAAATTTGAAAAAAGGCAAGGTGACCCCATTGCTTATAATTGTTACTGAATATCCTTATGATACAATCAACATGCTAATTAAAAACATGGTGTGTTTGTGTGTCCCGGGTATTGTACTGGTGTGGGTGATAGAGTCATTAACGAAGGCCCCCACTTAATAGGAAAAGGAAAGTTAAGTGCTGTAAGTGCGTTTGATAGGACACTTACATATTGCTGTGGATTAGATGAGATTAATTAGGAAGGATGAAATGCCATGGATTAGATGGGATTAATTAGGAAGCATGAAAAGAGGGCCTGAGGAGAAGGAGAGGAGATAGAGAAAAGTGAGGGTATTGTGTCAGTGGACATCATTGAGGACCTATTTGAGGTGGATGATTTTTAAGGTATAAGTGCTGGAAATAACCTCGGTTTAATGGTTTCTTCTCTAATGGTTGGTAGCTTACAGAGAAGGTAGACTTGAATTCTGAGTTCTGACTAATGCAGTAGAAAATAAAAATGAGAGATGGAAAACTATGAAGGGGAAAAGTTACCAGTTTGCCCTATAGCATATTGGCAAGAAGAAACATTGGGAGTTTGGATTTTGAATTTTGGAGTGCCTGAGACACTTACCTAAAAAAGATCTTTTGTTCTATGTTGAAATGCCCTTCTCAAAGTGTTAAAAAGAAATATTAATTGATGTTTACAACAGATGACCCTGACCATTCATTACATCATTCACAACGCCTGCTTAAAAAGATGGGTGAGGATGTCTTTTGCCTGTGTTTCTTGGCAATAATAATAAACATTTGGTGGGATTTCTTTTCAGAACATGCTGAAATGTCTATATCAACCATATTAGCATTTAACTACCACTTCCTAGGTTTATCATATTAGATAAGTGACTGATTTTCAAGGCTGTTTCCTCCTTTGTAGCGGGTGTTTATATCTGCCTCCTAGGGTTGCTGTCAGGATTAAATGTGAAATGTCAGTAAAGTGCTCAGCAGAGTGCCAGCCTCAGAGTAAGCACCAAAACAAACAAAAAAGAGCCACTAGAGTTGCCATTATTACCTGACAGTATTTAATAGCCTTTTTAATAAAAGGGACTACCTGGTTAGAAAGTGTAATGCAAAGAAAAATTAAATTTACAATTCACTATGGAAAGTTATTAATAAATTAATTAAGCATCTTATAATGCATAGGACCAATGGGAAGAAAACTAATAAAATGTAGCTGATGACAAAGAAGGTGATGTAGTGAAAGGAAGGTATGTCCTGTTCCTGTAGTGGATAACCATGTTGTAAAAATACCAGTTTTCTTCACAATATAATCAGGCACCACATGGCATTTCAGTCAGTGACAGACTCTGTACAACACTGGTCCCAAAGATTATAATACCTTATTTTTTTACTGGACCTTTTCTATGTTCAAATGTGTCCGGGTACACAAATACTTACCATTGTATTATAATTGCCTGCAGTATTCAGTACAGTCACATGCTGTACAGGTTTGTAGCCTAGTAGCAACAGGCTATACCACCTGTCCTAGGCATGTAGTAGGCTATACCATCTAAGTTTGTGTAGGCACACTGTGATGTTTGAACAGTGATGAAATCACCTAAGGACTCATTTCTTAGAATGTATCTCTGTTGTTAAGTGACACATGACTGTAATCTATAATTTTATTGTAACTTCAGTTAAAGTACTGTGGTTTTTTTTTGTAGTTTTAAAAATGTAAAAAGAGATGGGGATCTCACTTTGTTGGCCAGGTCGGTCTTGAACTACTGGCCTCAAGTGATCTTCCTACCTCGGCCTCCCGAAGTGCTGGGATTACAGGCATAAGCCACCATGTCTGACCCAGAGTACTGACTTTAGAACTTCATAATGACTCTTTAACTTTTCCTTGGGATAGAAGTTAGGATAATGAAGATAAATAGTAATGCAAGGATACTTACTCTGGAAGTATTAAATGTTCTGGAAATATATAATAATTAAAAAAGTTTGATACAGGTTAAATAGATCAATGAAACAACTATAGAGCAACATTCAAGAATATATATTACACCTAATAAATAATATATAAAGTTACATGTGATAAAGAATATATTTTTTTTCAAATCAGAGGAGAAATTGGCAGTTGGTGAGCCATTTGGAGGAAAAATTGAGATTAGATTTCTGCCTTACACCTTGGAGAGAGAGAATTTAAAAATTGTATTAAAAGTAACTGATGAAAATATAAAATCTTTTTTTAACCTTGGGATAGGAAATGACTTCCAAGCATACTAAGGCAGGGAGCATAAAAAGATCTCTAGATTTAACTTCATAAAAGTTGTATGTAGCCACAAACAAACAAACAGATTTCAAAGCAAGAAACTGGAAACGGTTACAATGCATATGACAGAGGGAGGACAGATATCTTAATGAAAACTGTTTCAACAAAGAAAGACTCTAATCATAATTTTAAAAATATTTGCATAGCCTATGACCAGAATGTTCACAAAAGAAGTAAGCATGAAATGTATTCATTTCAGTATTGATAAAATATTTCAAATTAAATTATATGAAAATACTTTTTCATCAGAATGGCAAAGATGAAAAATAACCGTGGTGACGGGATGTGTGGAAATGGGAACTCTTACGTGGTTTTGATGGTAGTCTAAACGAGTACTACCAAACTAGAGAGAAGCCTTAAAAAGTATACATCTGGGAAAGAATCTGACAAGTGTGCAAAGAACACAAATGTGTTCATGATAGCATTGTTTATGGTGGAAGAAAAGTAAATGTTAACCTAAATGACTATTATTAGATTTGTTAAATTATGGTATATACTTAGAATAATAATACACCTATTAAAAATGCTCCAAATATAGAATTATTGAAATAGCTGTTCCTGATTTACTACTGAATGAGAAGGTCAGGCTATAACATTAAAACATTTGTGAAATACAGTGATTACCTCTGAGTGGTGTTATGTGTGGTTTTTGTTTTATTTTTGTTTATGTTTGTGCTTTATTTTTTTCTACAGTGAATGTACATTGACAGTAATTTTTCTGGTAACAAAACTAATGATGCATATTGTAATGTTTAGAAGTTGTATAAATAATATATATACTCTTTCTAATCCTCCCCAAGTATACATACCTACACACACATATATACATACAGACTTTGCCTGTTATAAAATTACAAGTTAGTGGTAGAGTTAATGAGAATACTTGTTACTTTGATCTGGATGTAAACTTTCATGGATAGTAGTAACTTTATTAGTGGAGCTGTGAAGGCTACCAGCTGGGCTTACAAAGCAGTTTTTCTACTTAGCTGGATTCTCAAGGTCTCTGTGTTCTACCTAAATTTCTTGGGCTTAAATTAAAATCCACCCTATAGGTTTTGTTGTTATCATTGTTGTTTTGAGATAGGGTTTTGCTCTGTTGCCCAGGCTGGAGTGCGTGGTACGATCATATCTCACTACAGCCTCAGCCTTTCAGGCTCATGTGATCCTCCCACCTCAGCCTCCTGAGTAGCTGGGACTACAGGTGTGCACCAACATGCCTGGCTAATTTTTGTATTTCTTGTAGAGACAGAATTTCACCATGTTACCCAGGCTGGTCTGGAACCCCTGGGCTTAAGTGATCCTCCCGCCTCGGCCTTCCAAAGTGCTGGGATTACAGACGTGAGCCACCATGCCCAGCTGATCCTATAGGTTTTTCCCTCCAAGTACATCCATCGGATGGGTCTTTGCAGATTTCAAGCCCCAGGAAGTCAAGGAGATGGAGTTGTTTTTTCATCCTTCTTTATTGACTGAGTTAATATTAATATTTGTGAGGACCAAAATTAGGCAAAGTGTTGGTTCGCCAAGTAGTAATGCCCAACACTGGGGTTCCAGAGACATAGTTAGGGATGACATAACTGGTTCATTCTTGGATTATAATTATAGTCCTCAGGCTAAATTTATGGCCATATTGAGACCCTGTTTTGTGAAATTTTAAAGTCTTTTTTTCCTGGCAAAGACAGATGTGGAGGATTCAAAACTGGTATTCTCATTTCTGAAATTGTCCATACATGGACATTTCCAAACATTTCGCAAATATGTTTTTCTTTTAGGAGTTACGGTTTATCGGTTGTTCCTGAACCTGCTGGATGCACACCAGAATTACCTGGGGAGATTATTAAAAATACAGATTCTTGGGCCCCACCCCTGGAGATTGTGAATCAGTAAGTAGATCTGGGGTGGCGCCTGGGAATTTGTATTTTTAAACAAGTAAACTTCAGGTGATTCTGATGCCACCAGACGGGTATTTGGGAATCACTGGTTTAACAAAAGTACACATGGTGATTTGGCATGGTATTCGTATTTTAGGTGAAAAATGCACCAAGTAGGTGAAATAGAATAGTTTTTATAATGGCAGAGTATTTTTAATAATTAATCTCCTTTGCCCTCTTTTGAAGTCGCTCCCCAAGTAGGGAGAAGAAGAGAGCTCGTTGGGAGGAAGAAAAAGACCGATGGAGTGACAACCAGAGCTCTGGCAAAGACAAGAACTATACCTCAATCAAGGAAAAAGAGCCTGAGGAGACCACGCCTGACAAGAATGAGGAGGAGGAAGAAGAACTTCTTAAGCCTGTGTGGATTCGATGCACTCATTCAGAAAACTACTACTCTAGTGACCCCATGGATCAGGTGGTAGGTCTGAAGTAGCAGACAAGCTGTAGACCAGGGTTTCTGTGTGTTGTCACTATTGGCATTTGGGGCTGGATAATTCTTGATTGTGGGGACTGCCCTATGTATTGCAGGATGTTTAGCAGCATCTCTGGGCTCTGCCTATTAGATGCCAGTAGTACCCCTCCCCAGTTGTCTTCAAATATTGCTAAATGTCCCTTGGGGGGAAAGATCACCCCCAGTTGAGAATCACTATTACAGACAAAAGCTGTTTTAAAAAGCGAAAGGCCAAGAGTGCAGTAGGTTAATTAAAGTATCTTTTTACAATGAATTTTTTTTTATTTGAGACGGTCTCGCTCTGCCACCCAGGCTGGAGTGCAGTGGCACGATCGTGGTTCACTGCAGCCTTGATCTTCTAGGCTCAAGTGATTCTCCCACTTAAGCCCTCTGAGTAGCTGGAACTACTGGGACACGAGCCACCATGACTGGCTTATTTATTTATTTATTTATTTTTTAGTAGAGATGAGGTCATACTGTTGCCCACTCTGGTCTCAAACTCCTGAGCTCAAGCAATCCTCTGGCCTTGGCCTCCCAAAGTGCTGGGATTACAGGTGTGAGTCACTGTGCCCAGCCTATTCTACATTTTTAATGATACTGGTAGTCTTGATACTGGTGGTTTCATAAGGTTTCATGTGTAACTAGTTTATGCAGTTTGTGGTGTGTATGTGTATATGTATGTGTTTTTTTCCTCCAAAATGAGAAATAAGGAAGAATTTGAGTTTGTCTCTTCGAAGTGTATCCTTGACCAAAAGAGCACCAACCCTATGAAGTTGCCCATGCATATCAGCTAGTTTTGCAGAAAGGGAGAGCCATTGTCACCCTTAATGGGCTGGAGGGAGGACTCCTAGAGCATATGCTGCCAGGGCTGGGGTGCCTGTGGTGGTACATTGCCATCGCAGACTCTACCACTATCTCTACATGCTCACTTCTCTTTTCTTTCTTCCATCTCCATTTTATTTTCTGTCCCTGTCTCCTTTTTGCTCTCTCTTCCCCTCTTCCTCTCTTCCCCTTAGGCATTATGCCTCCATCCTGTTAGGCATATTTGCCACAGAGTAAGCATGCAGTAATGTTCATTGATTAAATGAATGAGTGGACATCTCATTCATTTAATCAATGAACTCATGTACAGATTTAGGGCATGAAAAGTTGCAGATGTTAGATTTAGTGCATGGGATTAGGTAAGAGATAAGAGAGGGTTTTGTTTGGAATTTTGTGAAAATAGCTTCTGTTTGGACTCGATCTGTGGGGAACTTGAGATTTCTGTGTTTTTGGAAACAAAGGATTTGAGAAGTCTCTCATAGTGGTGTGATATTTTATTTGATAAATTAGAGCAGGCTTTTAAGTCATAGTTGATGTGGTACAGGGAAGGGAAAGCTCACATACTGTGCGCTTTCACGGTGCCAGAACGTTAGTCCATGCTTCTCATGTTGTCTTAGTTAACCCTGAAAATACCCCTGGCAAGAGGGTCTTTCTGTCAGTTAGAAATGCTGCTGGGAGTAATAACACCTGACTAAGTGGGACTTAAACAAGCTGGATTTGTTCTTCTCATGATAAGGTACCTGGAGGGAGGCCATGGCTGGTGTTCACTGAGTGGCTTAGTGATGGCAGGCCCTGCTGTCTTCCTGAGCATCTTCCACAGTTGCAGGATGATGCAGGACCAGCAGGCCTCAGGTCCTTATACACCTGTGTCCCCACATGCAGGATGCAGAGGGCATATTGGGTGAGCATTCTTCCAGTGTCTTGCCCAAGCTCTCCTTTCATCCCTTGACTCCCCTTCCATCCCTTTACCAGAGCCATGTGACATGCCTAACCCAGGGATTTGTTTTTCCTTACTGCCATGACAGAATTCCACAAACAGCATGGCTTGAAACCACACACATTTGTCCTCTCACAGCTCGGGAGGCCAGAAGTCCAGCTTGGGTCTCACTGGCTCCATCAGGATGTCAGCAGGTCTGTGTTCCTTTATGGAGGCTCTGGAGAAAATCTGTTTTCTTGCTCATTCAGGTTGCTGGCAGAGTTCAGTTCCTTGTGTCTGGAGGACAGAGGACCTTGTATCCTTGCTGGCTGTAAGGTCAGGGCACTTCTTCGTTCCTCCAGGCCATGTGCATTCCTTGACTTGTGGATCCCTTCCTCTGTCTTCAAAGCCAGTAATGGTGGTTGAGTCCTTCTCATGGTTTAAATATCTCTTGCCCCTTTTTCTGTTACATCTCTGACCCCTGTTGGCAAAGGTTCCCTGCTTTTAAGGGCTCCTGTGCTAAGATTGGGTCCACCCAGCTGCAAGTCCGTTTTGCCATGTAAGTTAACATATATATTTAATTTCTGGGGATTAGGACATGGGCATCTTTGGGAGGGGTGGGTGGCTCAGTCTACCTTCCCAGAGATCAGGAGTTCTCTGCCCCAAATCTGATAGAATACTGCTTCTATTAGGAAGAAGGAAAGAATGGCTGCCATAGGTGTTATTCTTAAAATAACAACCAGCAGAGCTGGTTGTTTTTTTATTACATATTTATACGAGTATATTAAAACTCCAGTGTAGGAGGAAGACTGATAAACTCAAAAGGCTGACATTTGCCTTTGAGTTTTGTCGTCTGTGGTGCAGAGAAGGTGGTGAGGATGTCAAAGCTATACCGGCATTGCCACTCTCAACAATGAGATGTGGCCTGAATTATCCCTTCTTCTGGGTACCAGATTTTATGATTTGCCTTAATTTTACATTTGGCAGGTCTGGTTTTTACATTTTAAGGCTACTAAGTCAGAGTGTGGACATGTAAAATGATTTTCAGCCTGGAAAATGAGTGAGGAAAAGTGGAAAATTTCCTCTAGGAATGCTTCGTAGAGTCCCATGTTTGTTCTATGTGTTTGTGTGTGTGTGTGAAAGAGAATGTGTGCATGTTTATATCCTCATGTTTAAGGCATGAGTGTGTGTGTGTGTGAGAGAGAGAGAGAGAGACAAAGAGGATATATATGATATTCCTTGTTCCTTGTTGGATTAGTATAGGAGAAGACAGATTATCAGTGATTTTTCAGTAGGAAGTGTACATTCCCTAGGAGGGTATTTGGTGTCAGTTGTTACGATTCTCTGAGGTCATGATTTTTAAAAAAAATGTCATGTTAAGAGGGCGTAGATGAACTGTTATAATGTTTCTTTTCTTTTTTTTTTTTTTGAGATGAGGTCTCATTGTGTCACCCAGGCTAGAGTATAGTGGCACAGTCATAGCTCACTGCTTCCTCCAACTCTTGGGCTCAAACAGTTCTCCTGCCTTAGCCTCCCAAGTAGCACAGGCACATACCACCTGGCTAATTTTTTTCTTTTCCATAGAGTTAGGGTCTTGCTATGTTGCTCAGGCTGGTCTTGAACTCCTTGCCTCGAGCAATCCTCCTGCCTCCGCCTCTCAAAGTGTGCTAGGATTACAGGCATGAGCAACCACACCTGGCCTGCTCTAATGTTTCTGAATGTTGGCAAGGCACATTTACCTGAGGACTGTGTCAGCGATAAGTGTGTGTTTGATTCAGAGTATGATTGCCAGTACTTGAGCATTTTGTTTTTAAATGTTTGTTAAATTGAGGGTTGAAGAATAGCATCTTGCTGTTAAAAATGCTTTGATTACCTGTGAGATCTTACATATCTTTGATATGATTGTTATTGATATAGTTCCTAATAGTGATCCTTTATTTTTAAAAGGGAGATTCTACAGTAGTTGGAACAAGTAGGCTTCGTGACTTATATGACAAATTTGAGGAGGAGTTGGGGAGCAGGCAAGAAAAGGCCAAAGCTGCTCGGCCTCCGTGGGAACCTCCGAAGACGAAGCTCGATGAAGATTTAGGTGAGTCAGAGTCATTAACTAGTCTGAGACCGTTGCTGTTATAGCTTCATTCCTGAATTTTGGGGAAATACCCTTGAGAGTCCCACATTGAGATTTCTTCTTTTTCATTTTATTTTTCTTAATTACAGTCAGTAAGATACATAGAAGTGGAACTTCCTTCTTTTTGATCATATTTTTCCTTAGTTACATTTGGCAGAATACAGCCGTGATCTCATTTGCAAGGCTTGCCAACAAGGGTGCCCCTTGGAGATTGTCCAGTCAGAAGAGTTCAGCATCTTTCCAAAAGAAGGAGCCTGTGCCCCCTGCCTCTCATGAGGACAGACGTCCTTCCTTGGCCCTCTCCTTTGCCAGGTGTGCCTGGTTTGATGAGGGAAACGACGACTATAGCCCAGCTCTGTTTGAAGGTTTCTCTCCACTCGTGTACACAGTTTGCATAGCTTTTTCATAAAGTGGTCTATTTTTTCATTTGTATATTCTGAGGTTCCAAGTAGGTGGTGAGATCTTTGAGGATGGAAATTACTTTTTACCACTTTGTATCCTTAGACCCTAACAGAATGCCGTGCACAGATGAGACATTCAGTGTGCATTTACCTGCATGTTCTCTCTGGCTCTCATCTGCCCACCTCCATGACATCCCACATGCTGAGAGGCAGTTATCCATACTGGGCAAAGGCACCTGAGTCGGGAGCTGGATGGCCTGGGTTTGAATCCCTGCTCTACCACCTACTTGATATGTGACCTTGGTCCAGAAGTTCGTCTCCATCTCAGATTTTTCCCATTTGTAAAATAGGGATGACAGTAGCATCTATCTCATGCAGTACATGTAAATACAACTCCATGTTGGATTTTATTATGCTACTACTACGTTAATCTCTTATAGGATTAATTTATTTTAAAAACTAATTATTTTTCTTTTTGTAGTGATGGAATCTCACTATGTAGGATTAACTTCTAGGTCTTTTTTAAAAAAAATGGTGGTAAAATACACATAATACGAAATTTACCATCTTAACCATTTTTAAGCATACAGTTCAATAGGGTTCAACATGACATTGTTTGCAACCAGTTGCCAGAACTATTTTCCTTTCATAAAACTGAAACTCTGTACCTGTTAAGGAATAACTCCCCAGACCCCAATTCCCTGTTCCCTTATTACTACTATGCTGCTTTCTTTCTCTATGAATTTGACTCTCAGGTATCTCATATATGTGGAATCATGTATATTTGTCTTTTTGTGACTGGCTTGTTTCAGTTACCGTAAGTCTGTGTCTGTTTTTATTCAGTCACTTTAAGGACTAACATCTCTTGCTGTTATTGAGGGAAAAAAATGTCAAGTCTTTGGTCTTGCATTCCCAGCCTTCACTGTGGCATTCTCAGCACTCCCAGCCCTAACCTTCCAGTGTTTTTCTGTGTGGCCCGCGCTCTAGCTAGTCCACTGTATTCTTAGCTCCATGCTTTTGCCTATGGTGCTCCCTCTTCATTCCTTTCTTCTTCTCTCCTCCTTATCATGCTTCTCCCATCCCGTTGCAGTGCTTGGGTCACATGTGCTCCTTCTTTGAAATTATCACCAGCCTTTCTGGATCCCAGTGAAACAGCCCTTTTGTGGATCAATACATAGCTCAAGTGTTAAACTACATACTACTACTATGGTTTTTCATTTTATCTGACATTGCTCATTGAGTCTTACTTTTTCTCTAAAGATGTTTATTTTCTTTGCTTCTCCAACTAGATTGTGACTTAGCATTGTCTTTTTTTTTTTTTTTTTTTTTTTGTGGTATTGCTTAGTAGAGTATTTGGTGTGGAGTAGGCCCTTGAGTATTTTCTAGAAGAATAAAGAACTCTTCTTACCTTTAGAGGTTTAGGTCATTTGGAAGTCTCCACAAAAACCAGTTTGTCAGCCGGATGCGGTGGTTCATGCCTATACTCCCAGCACTTTGGGAGGCTGAGACGGGTGTTTCACCTGAGGTCAGGAGTTCGAGACCAGCCTGGCCAACATGGCAAAATCCTGTCTCTACTAAAAATACAAAAGTTAGCTGGGTCTGGTGGTGGGCACCTGTAATCCCAGCTACTCGGGAGGCTAAGGCAGGAGAATCACTTGAACTTGGGAGGCGGAGGTTGCAGTGAGCTGAGATCATGCACTGCACTCCAGTCTGGGTGACAGAGCAAGACTCTGTCTCCAAAAAAAAAAAAAAAAAAAAAAAAAAAGGAAAAGAAAAAACCCAGTTTGTTAATTCCATCAGTTTCTGTGTTTTTCTCCCAACCCCTGTTAGAGAGTTCCAGTGAATCCGAGTGTGAGTCTGATGAGGACAGCACCTGTTCTAGCAGCTCAGACTCTGAAGTTTTTGACGTTATTGCAGAAATCAAACGCAAAAAGGCCCACCCTGACCGGCTTCATGATGAACTTTGGTACAACGATCCAGGCCAGGTGCGTATTTTTATGCCCTTGCTGTGAAGGTTGCAAACCCAGACATAATGGTTATTGCTCTGGGCTCAGAAGATGCATGTTGCCTTGTATTGAAACTGAATTTTACTCTCAGGCTTGTGTCCTTCAGAGCTGTTTTTTTTCAGCTTCGGGTTCAGTTCCAAAGCATAAGCACCGGAGCAGCTGTCCCTTGAATCATTTTTGATGATGTTTGTAAATTCCGTGTTGGGGAGAGGAGTAATGGCCCTGCCTCATTAAACTTGGAGTAGATGGAAGAAGACACATGGTAGGATGAGAGAGAACTGGGAGGTCTTTTTAGAAGTAGTTCACCTGGAAGGTATCTTGCTGCATAATAGTAAATAAGTCCTATAAAATTTCATTTTTTTTAGTTGGTAACAGTCACAAGTTCTCTTCCTTGTTAAGCATGTTTGAGCTAATGACATAATAGGTGGACATAATTATTTTTATTTTTAATTACTGTCTTAATATGAAGTGTAATACATAATAAAATTAGCATTGTTAAAAAAGATTTGTGTCACACAGATATATAATACGTACAAAAATTGTATCTTTAATGCATGTAAAGTTAGGAAGCATAATAAAGCATATCTATAAAAAGATAATTTAAAATTTATATTTCATGAGTAAATTTATAACATTCTATATTAATTAAAATGCTTTTCTCCTGGTTCTTGTTAGACGACAGCTATCCATCTTTTTTTAATAGAATGTCTGGGAGAAATGTATTTTGTGTGTTCCTTTTACTCTCTTGGAATTGAGCAGAAATGTTTGCAAAACTGCTAATGCATTTTAAAACTTGGTTTTCTTTTTAAACAGCTTTGTTGAGTTATAATTTACATGTGATACAATTGTACTTCAAACTTATAATCCAGCATTTTTTAGTATATTCATGGGGCTGCACAACTATCACTACAATTGAATTTTAGGACATTTTTGTCCCCCCTAAAATAAACTTCCTCCATATATAGGTTTTTTTTTTTTTTTGAGACCTGGTCTCACACTGTTGCTCTGGTTGGAGTGCACTGGCGCAATAACGGCTCACTGGAGCCTTGACTTCCCAGGCCAAAGCGATTCACCTGCTTCAGCCTCCCAAGTATCTAGGACTATAGGGGCGCCCCACTATGCCTGGCTGGTTTTTTTTTTTTTTTTTTTTTTTGAGATAGAGTTTCATTCTATTGCCTAGGTTGGAGTGCAATGGTGCGATCTTGGCTCACCGCAACCTCTGCCTCCTGGGTTCAAGTGATTCTCCTACCTCAGCCTCCCAAGTAGCTGGGATTACAGGCATGTGCCACCACGCCTGGCCAATTTTGTACTTTTAGTAGAGATGGGGTTTCTGCATGTTGGTCAGGCTGGTCTCGAACTCCTGACCTCAGGTGATCCACCTGGCTCAGCCTTCCAAAGTGCTGGGATTACAGGTGTGAGCCACTGTGCCTGGTCTGCCTGGCTAGTTTTAAAAAATTATTTGTAGAGATGAGGTCTCACTATGTTGCCCAGGCTGGTCTCAAACTCCTAGGCTCAAGCAGTCTTCCTGCCTCAGCCTCCCAAAGTGTTGGGAATTACAGGTGTGTGAGCTACTGCACCTGGCCCTCTAGTCTTTTTACTTGACTGTTGTTTTCCTGTTTCACAAGAAGCCTCTATACTGATTTCCGTGGATACCTGTTTCTATCAGAAATTCAACAGTGCTTTGTATACAGTCTCTGTAATGCTGTTTAGTGTTACTGGTTTTGTGTCCTCTGTATAGTTGAGCCTTGTGAAGGGCTGAATATGTAGGATCCCAGACCTTGATAAAAGGCAAGCATGTAGGATGTCTCCACTTCCCTGGAGATCAGTGAGCACTAAGTTAATTTTTTATATTTTTCATCACGGAAGTCATGACTGGCATTAAGAGTGTGTTATAACTTTTTTTTTTCTTTTTTTTTTTTGAGACAGAGTCTTCAAAAAACTCCTGCTCTGTTGCCCAGGCTGGAGTTGGAGTGTAGTGATGTGATCTCAGCTCACTGCAAGCTCCACCTCCCAGGTTCAAGTGATTCTCCTGCCTTAGTCTCCCCAGTGGCTGTGACTACAGGCTTGTGCCACCATGCCCAGCTAATTTTTGTATTTTTAGTAGAGACGAGGTTTCACCATGTTGGCTAGGCTGGTCTTGAACTCCTGACCTCAAGTGATCTGCCTGCCTTGGCCTCCCCAAGTGCTGGGATTACAGGAATGAGCTATTGCACCTGGCCTTAGGAGTGTGTTATAACTTTTTTTTTTTTTTTTTGCGATAGAGTGTCATTCTTATTGCCTAGGCTGGAGTGCAGTGGCACATTCTCAGCTCACTGCAACCTCTGCATATCTAGTTCAAGCAATTCTCCCTGCCTCAGCCTCATGAGTAGCTGGGATTACAGGCGCCCGCCACCATGCCCAGTTAATTTTTGCGTTTTTTTAGTAGAGATGGGGTTTTGCCATGTTGGCCAGGCTGGTCTTGAACTCTTGACCTCAGGTGATCCGTCTACCTCAGCCTCCCAAAGTGCTGGGATTACAGGCGTGTGCCACTGCGCACAGCCGTGTTATGACTTTTGATGAAATCCTGTTACATCTCTTATTTGCCAGTTGTTACTTTAGATAGTATCTTAACAGAATCTTTCTTTTTGGTAGTAATATTATTCCTCTGCTGTACCACCTGGATCTTTAGATTTTCCAAGAGGCTAAAGCAAAGTTACAACTTTTTACTTTAACACTTTTTTTTCAAAAAGTCTTACTGACTTTTATATTTTAATTGGACATACTGAGTTATAAATCTCAATAACTTTAAAGAAATATATGTGTGTATATATGTATGTATATTTTTTCTTTTAAGGCTAGTCAAGTGAAGAAGCAGTGGGAGTGGAGAAGGAATGAAGAAGTCTAACTGGCTGTGATCAATTATTTGTAAAAACCATTACACTCTGACCAGCCTATATTTTTAAATTATTACAGAGAAAGAGAAATGGAACTCCACTTCTTCATTTTCCCTATCTGAGCTCTGGTCTTGTTTTTCATTCAGTATTACCATCTATACCAGAGGAACTCATGAACCTGGCTTGTGAGGCCCTTCAGATTTTGATGTTAGTTCTGCTTCTTTTGGTCTTCTCCCCCACATAAATGGTCCATTTTATTTAGATGGTCTCGTGGCCCAGAGCATGACGTGGACTTCCTGCCTTCTCTCCTTTTCTGATGGGTGCTGGTGCCTCTAGTGCAGCAGCCCTCTTGTTTTCTTGTCCATCCCATCTGTTTGGCACCCCAGCATTACCTACTTTCGAGTGATTTTTTTTTCTTTTAAATTATGAAGCATATCATATATATGTTGTTCTCCTGTCTAGAACAGATACTCCTTGAGCACATGGACCCGCTGTTCTTTATCATCCGCTTGCTTAGCACTCATCCGTTCCAGAAGTTTTGAAGAATTGCTTGCCTGTGGAGCCTTGTGGGCGGAGTTTGTGGCACTAAAACAAATTCAGGGAAAGAGATGTAATCTAACCTGATCAGTGTGGGAAGTTTTTCTGGCTTAGTAGCATTTTCTTCTCTCTGCTAGTGAGGTGCCTTACAGTTTCTCTTTTCAAAACATCGAATCCGCAGGTCACCTTCAAAACACTCTATGTGTTCCTCCAGGATATAAAATTTGCTTTTGTGAAAGAGTCATTTTTCTTGAGATAAGAAATAGGGAAACAAAAATGTCCTGGGAATTGGTAGAAGAAGATGGGGGCAAACAGTGTGCTGACATTGATATTTTCTGCTTGGCTGCACAAATAACTTGGGAATGCAGGGTTGTCATACAGTTTCCCTTTATCAGACAATATAGAGAGTTTGCAGCTTTATTGGTTTTGGAACATCCGTTTAATCTTCTAACCGTGACAGCCTCTCAGAGCTTCAGTGCTCATGACATTAAAACCCACACATTTTCAGAGGCATCATTGTGCATGGTGTGGATTTTTCCCTCCAATAAAAACGAATTACATTGTGTTTCTGACAGATGAATGATGGACCACTCTGCAAATGCAGCGCAAAGGCAAGACGCACAGGAATTAGGCACAGCATTTATCCTGGAGAAGAGGTAACTGGTTTGGGTTATTATGTTTGTAAATGCCGAGAAGCCAGAAGTAGACAGATGTTGTTGCTGTTCTTTCCCCCATAAATGAAATAATACTATCAAAATTCTCTTCATATTCCCTGATAGTCTCTGTTACTGATAATTGCGGAGGAAAGCACTTGGGTTTTGGGGGTGGAGTGGGGAGTGTTCTCGAGGAAACATTAACAAAAGTTTTAGTAGTTTTATTATTTAAAATAGGCATGGTGTATTTGATATGTGTTTCCCATTTTAAGTATTTTTCAACTGTACATATTATAGTTTTATGTTTCATCATAAGTGGCTATGAATGGCCCTGGAGAGACACTCTTACTAAAGTGCTCTGAGGCGCATGTCTTCTCTCTGTTAGTCTGTCCCTTTCAATTATTGTCCCTCATTTGTTCCCTTTATCTTTTATTTTTATAAGCTATTTTTGTTAATCCCAGGCTCCTCACTTTATAATTCAGTGCATTATATTTAAACACAGTATACATAAAACCTTAATTTCTATTTAAAACTTGTTTGAGGGCTCAATAATAATGGGAATAAAGACTAGGAGATGGTGCCTGATAATTTGAAATACTTGCATCACTTCTGCTTATTTGTCTTTGAAAGTAGGCAAGTGTAGCGAGGAATTGTGGGACAGGGTGGCATCTTGTGAGCGTTTGTGCACATGCCTCAGGTTGGGAGCTCTGAGATGTTGATGAGAGATCAACACCTGTGACAGGAAAAGAGCAGAGGTGGGAACTATTCCCCTGTGATGTGGGTCTGATCAGGCCTGGCTTATCAGAATTTTTGTGTGTTGTGCTGGAATGGCCGTCATACCCCCATCTGTCTCAGTCCCCACAGCAAGGTGCCCCAGGAAGGGCACGACCCTGGGAGAGGGGGCTCTGCAGCTGAGGCTGACCCTGAAGGAGCCAATAGCTATAGGCTGTGTGCTGACTACACAGTGCACATTTGGACAGCAGGCTCTTCCTTGAAGGGAGACTAGATGGGCAGTGGTGCCAGCTAGGGACCCGTAGGCAGGAAAGGCAGGTGACAGTTTGGTTTCCTGGAAGAATGGTCTCATTCTGGGGACTCAGCGTGGGTCATTGTATCTGGCTAGTTGGATGTTTGGCGGTGGAAGTTAGCTTAATTATACAGCTTAGCCTTGATAAGCGGGGTCCATGCTGTTGGGCTCATGGGAAGCCTCCTCTCTGCTGCTGTGGTTATTTCATTCATGTGCCCCTCCTGTCGCTCTGGGGTGGCTGAGGTCAGGGGGTGGCTGGCACCAACTGCCCCAGTCATTTTGTCTGCTTGGTACCTTGGTACCTCTTCCATGGTGGTGCTGTCTGACAGACCTCCATGTGTGAGATAGAGCTCGTCATGCTCCCTTCCATTTGTCCACCTGCAAGTCTCTGCCCCAAGACCTTCTCATCCGTCCTCTTTTCTTCTAGGCCCCTGACCAGCTGGCATGGCCACCACTTGCTTCTGCCCATGAGTCCCTCTCTATTCTAACTTCAGGCCACTTCTCTTTCCACACAAAGTGGATGACCAGGTACACTGCCTGAAACTCCGCCCACTGGGAGAGATTTCCCCACAGCGCTGTCTTTCAGAACCATTCCAGAATGAGGCTGTAGTGCCATCTGTTTTTGGCTCACCCACTCTTGCCAACTGACCCATTTGTAAACCAATCTTGGGCTTTTTCCTCTGCTTTCATCCATACACCCTAGGTCATCAGCTGAGGGAGGGGAGCTGGTGCAACAGTGGTGGAGCTGTGGGGATCCGGGCCACCTGCCCAGGCAGCTTGTTTGTGCTCTTGGCTCCTGGGTATGCTTGACTCTGGCAGTACCATGCCTGCCTTTTGATGGATTGTTGCTGATGCCGTATTGCCTGGTGGGACTGACAGAATTTAGCCTATGATGGGTGATTCTGGCCACATGTGTATCTGGTATCTCTTGGCCAGGCCTTACATCTCTATCAGGGCCAAGTAGCACATCTGGAATATTCTTTCAAAGGCACATACGTCTTCACTATAGATAGCAGGTCTTGCTCCAGAACGTCAGGGACCAGCATTGTGATTCTCCCAATGTGGCCTGCCACAGATTCCTTTTGGCATCTTTTCCCACCAACACTGTAGGATCTGCTGAAACATATGGCCCCAGCAGCAGCGCTGCTTATACTCTAGTCTGAAACAGCTGAGGCCCTTTCTCACATGGGCTGTCCTCAGCAGGGGCAGCTGTTTGTGCCGTTTGTGCCACTCTGTAAGTGGATTGGAGCAGTGTTTCTACATGTGCATTCTTTTGCCTCCTGAGCCTGAAAAGGCGCACTAGGTGTTGTGCTTTCTTCATTGTAGGAGGTGGAAGATAAAATGATTGTCTTTTACTTTGGAGGGGATGTCTTGGCATTCCCCAGACCACTGGACTCCTAAAAATTGTGTGGCTGCGACAGGCCCCTAAATCTTTGTAGGGCTGATCTCACATCCACTGCGGTGCATGCGTGCATGCCTGATCATCATCATGTCAGAGGTGTAATGGAGCAGTGTGAGGTTCTGCAGTGTGCCTGGACGGTTGGAAACTCCTTGGTATTATGAGTGGGTAGGAGCATTAACACAGCCCTGGGGCAAAACTATAAATGTCTGTGAACCATTCTGATCCTTATTTTTGATTGGGATAGAAAATAACCCATTCACGTAATCAGTTGCCACATACTTTATATCTGCTCCAGCTAAACTACATCACCTGGCCTGGCAGCTACACTCAGAGCTCCTGCTTGGTTGAGTTTGTGGTAGTTTGCAGTTATCCTTCAGGACCTTCAGGGGCCAGACAGGTGAATTAATCAGAGATAGGACCGGTACCATCTCCCTTATATCCTTCAGATCCTTAAGAGTGGCACTAATCTCCTCTATCCCTCCAGTGCAATATTGGTTTTGATGCCTGGGTTGATGGGGGTTGTGGTAATTTCATTTCTGCTTGACTTTTGCATTAGGATAGCTCTTATTCCATATGTCAAGGACCCAGTGTTGAGTAGCACATTGGATCTGCCAAGAATGTCAATTCTAGTGGTACATTCAAGGACCAGGGTAAGGACCACTGGGTAGATCTGTGATTCAGTAGACCCACTGTAAGTCAGACCTTGACCAAGATCCATTTATTACCTTGGCCTCATATTCTCTACTTAACTGGGGAACCATAGTGATGTATCCAGTCTCCAAGTATCAATGATGATTCGGATACTGCATCTAACATGGCTTGAACTGTCTGCTATTCTTCTTTTCCCAGTGTACAGCTCCCCAGGTAAATGGCCATAAGCCCCTTTGGTGAATGACAGGGTTGTCAAGGCCGTTTTTGCTTGTTATTTTGTTACAGAGTCCTTCCTCCTGGGATCTGACCACCTCTTTAGTCAGTGGATTTCAGTCCAAAAAATGTGATCAGGTCTGGAACTGGGCAAGGAATAGTGTGACTGTTTATTGGAATGTCCTGCCTTCAGTCTCTTGGTTATCCATTCCTGGTTTCTTATGTTTGTACAAACTAAGTAGTACTCGTGTTGGTTACCCACTTGTTTTGTACCCAAGGACACCATGTTCTATTAACTATTTCCGTGACCTTTGTGGGTCAGACCCCCTTGGCTGCCACTGTGGCCTGGCTTCCAGTACTTAGTCCTATCACCTGGCATCTCTTGTTTCAGGATTCTGTCATCCCTGTTACTGCTGGCGAGCTCTGCTCTCTGACCACTTTTGTGGTCAGCCCTGGCCTGCAGAGGAGGTCGCCACTGATCTTCCTCATGATGTTTGTGCTCCTATCACCTGCACATTCGTTTTAGTGTGTCCTCTGGGGCTTCCCATGCAACACGATTGTTTGGCATATTTTCCAGCCATAGATACTGTATGCATTCTAACTTCCTTGAGTCCTTGAATTCCTTCCTCCACTGTCTACCAAGGCAATTCTGGTATTTCAGCTTTGCTCAGTGTGGGTTGTTGCTTCTTCATGCTTTTAGGAGCCATGCTAGTAGGGAGTTCTCAACATACCCTGGTGGTGTTGTATCCTGAGCACTCCCAAGTCAATATACTCTTCTCTAAACAATTTTATGTTCTGGCCCTGTTGATCAAGCGCTCTCATCATCACGTCCTCTGCAGACTTCTCTGGCTGTTGCTACATGCTAGTTAGTTCCTGCAATTCTTTTGAAATATAATCTGTTGCCTTCCAGCACTTCCCCATTTGGGGCCCTGAAATGACCCCAATTATAGGTATTGGCCTGGAGGGGAGACTGGTTGAGGGGTGTGTGAGGGGACATAGTGTTGCCTTGCAGGTTCTTCCATTGTCTTCTGGCACAATTGAGCAGTTGCTCTTAATTGGGAGGGATGTGCTATCTCTGCAGTCAGACGGTTTAGAGGAATCTGGGGAGTCAAAACCTAAATGTCCCCATTTCTGGTTTCCTGGGCCCTGACCGTGGCTAATTGCCTTTGAGGTTCAGCCACTCTCACAGGTAAGCCTTAGGCTTGGTCATTGCTGTGACCTCCCACTGTAGGTAGTGAGAGTTTCTTCTGGCTTTCACATCTGGTTTCCAATAGTCTTTTCTCCTCCTCTGCTGTTATACTTCTATAGTGCAGTGGTTCTCTAAGTGAAGGCTTCCAACTGAGACTCACACAAGCTTCACCTGGGAACTTGTTAGAAAGGCAGATTCTCAGCCCATCCCAGCCACTGAATCAGAAACTGGGAGTGGGGAACAAGCACTCTGAGATTTAACCAGCCCTCCAGGTGATTTCTGGGCAGACTAAGGTTTGGGGACTATGGTAGAGCATCAGTGGTGCTTAGCGACAGCCATCCATCCCTGAAGGATCATAACCATTGTTCTTATAGCTACCATTTTTAAACACCTGGGTGTTTGGCCTGCTTCCAGTGTACAGCTTCTAATTCACCATCTTTAAAGTTTAGTTGCTTGCCATCTGGTGCCAGGGGTTGTCTGTGTTCCGCTTACCACCAGTGATGGCATCTTCATTGCTTGTTGGGAGGTGATTGAGCTCCGAAACACCATCTTATTTGCTGTTTTCTTGGGTCACTCCTAGTACCAACAGCCGCATCTTGGGTTCTCTAGAAGCAGATGCTAAGATGGAGTTTTGGGTGCATTATGGTTATTAGGCATCAACGAAAGGTGGAAGCAGGATTGGACAGAAGGATTGGCTGAACTGAAAGCTGCATTCAGCCTGGGGGTGATCTGTGGAATGCATATTGCCCGTTTGAGTTGGGCTGAAATAGCTGGGCATTTATACCTCTGCCTTGCTCAGTACCTGATGTTGGGCCGTGCCTGAGGTCAGAGGAGGGAGATCTGCAGTGGAGAGAGATCCTGAAGAAGCTTATAGCTGGAAGCTCCCTGCTATCTGTGCCCTCCACAGCCAGGCAGCAAGTCTTTCCTTGAACATGGGTCTGTGCGGCACATCCCCATGTCTATCACAGGTACACCCAATCATGCCATCACAACTGATGCTGTCACAGCACACTTCTTTTGTTGGCTTTGTTTGCCTTTTCCCGTGTTTTTTTTTTTTATTTTTATTTTTTATTTTTTATTTTTTTGATATGGAGTTTTGTTCTTGTTGCCTAGGCAGGAGTGAAATGGCTTGATCGCAGTTCACGGCAACCTCCACCTCCCAGGTTCAAGTGATTCTCCTGCCTCAGCCTCCCAAGTAGCTGGGATTGCAGGCATGCGTCACCACGCCTGGCTAATTTTGTATTTTCAGTAGATACAGGGTTTCTCCATGTTGGTCAGGCTGGTCTTGAACTCCCGACCTCAGGCAATCTGCCCACCTTGGCCTCCCAAAGTGCTGGGATTACAGGCATGAGCCACCGTGTCTGGCCAGCTTTTTCCCGTCTTAAGATCCATGCATATTCTCTTCCACCACCTCTCATGCTTTCTTCATTTCTGACCTTTTTTATTTTTACCCAGCATATTTATTCCTTCCAGTTTTTAAAATTTCCTATTAACTCTCACTGCTGTTAGTTCTCAGATTAATTTCACCACTTTTTTTTTTTCAGTTTATTCATAAGTGTAACCAAAGGTCAGTTATTGTGTTATTTTACAAGTAAAAGGAAGATGGTCATAGGATTGTAGATCTAGAAAGATCCTTAAATCTTGTGGTCTGAACCCGCTCTGGAGTATACTGTAAGTGGCATATTGTGGCTATAAGATTAAGGGTAGCCATAACTTCATTCAGGTGTCTCACAGGGCTGATACTCCATGTCAGCAGTGTTGTCCGTGTCAGCCTGTGTCAGCAGTCTACAACCTAGCCTGGAGATTTCCAGGAGACAAGGCCACCTCGGCACAGATGCAGCTTTCATAAGTCTTAAAACAAAGTTTCCCCTTATAAGAATAGTTTAAACTCCTTTCAGAAAAGAGACATCTGGTAACTGATCTGGACTGAATACAGGTATAAGTAAAGGAGAAGGATCCTGCAAACTTGAGGCTGGTCTCCGGATGAAGACCCTCCTGGTGACTTGGTCATCTGACTCCCTGGCTGTATCTGGCCTGCATCTGCTGTCCGTCTTGTAAGAGAATAAGCAGAACAACCTGCTTGAGCATCGGTTGGTGACTAAGACTTATCTTTGAGGAGAATCAGATGGAAAGGGAGAAGTCCCTCCTGAAAGAGCTGGTTAATTAGGTCCATTGGAAACACCCCACCCACCAACACAACAGTTGGGGATGGTGATGGGATTTGCCTAAGCAGGTGAGTAGTGGCACTCATTTCTCTGAGAGAATCATGAGAGTTAGCTCTGATCCAGCTATCGGGTGAGCCCTATGGACTATTCCACAGCAGGTCTGGCAGTTTTTGTTCTGCTTTCTGGTCAATTGCTACCTACTGTGTGTACTTTCCACCTCTGTTATGGAAATTGCCACCAGGCAAAACCTGCCAAAATTATTCTTAAGATCCTTCCAGGCCCCTAGTAAGGGGGGACAGGCTCCCAAGTGGAAGAGGACGGTCTGGATGCCAGGGACACCCTTGGCTTCAAGAGCTGACTGCCAGCTGGTGTGTCTCCAGCCCTTGCTGTGCCAGAGGAGCATCTCAGCCTGAAGGATCCTGCGATTGTGACACCATAGGCCAGGAAGTCGTAGGTCAGGTTTATCTGCAGAAAGCCTCTCTGTTGTTGTCTGCCAGTGGGGGAATTAGAAGATGATCCCCTGCAAGTCTGTACAATCACTGAAGGGCACATTATCCCCTCTGCACTCCTGATGGGACTGCGCAGCTTCTCCAGGGATGTGCTCCATCCTCAGATGCCTGCTGCGTGCCGCATACTCCAGTCACACAGGCTCAGCTCAAGAGTCGCATCACTTGGCCTGGCTGATCCATAGGCCTTCAAGCTGTGGAATGATGATCCTGAGTTTGCGGGATAACCATTGGTTGCACTACAGGCATTACCAGTCACCACTTGGGTCATGGTTAGGACAGTGGCTGTCACCTCCACAACCTACTCAGATGAGGAAGCACGCCCCAGACACCGTAGAAGTCTGCAAAGAGGTTTACCCTTTGTCAAGGACAGAAATTCAGAGCCTCCTTGAAGACCTGATGCAAGGACTCAGTGAAAAAGTTGTCACTGGCTGTACTGTGTGTATCACACGGGAAGTGGTCTGTAACTCACAGACTGAAAAATATGATGGTAGCTATCTCCAAAGATGGTAAGGTCTCTCATGACTTCAACACCCAGTCAAGTTTATCCAGGAAGCACAACTTGATGGGGCTGTGGGCATAGAGCAGACAGCCATAAGCTGTCCCTGTCCTCTGCTGCAGTGGCTGTTCATGACTTGGAGAATAGCACACCTCAGCATGAACCTCCCCATCAAGGACTGAAAGTGGCTGGTGTAAAGTTCAGGAAGGAACATTTAAGCATGCTTCAGTGGGTTTATGCAGCTGCCACCTCCATGGGACCGGGGCACCACTGGGAGAGCCCTGTATAGGCCACCTTGCAGCCAAATGTTTATGATTTTCTTTTTGTTTTGAGACAAGGTCTTCCTCTGTCACCCAGGCTGGAGTGCAGTTGTGCAATCTTGGCTCACTGCAACTTCTGCCTCCTGGGCTCAAGTGATCTCCTGCCTCAACTTCCTGAGTAGCTGGGACCATAGGCATGCACCACCACACCAGGCTAATTTTTGTGAAGACAGGGTTTTGCCATGTTGCCCAGGTTGGTCTTGAACTCCTGGGCTTAAGCAGACCTCCCACCTTGGCCTCCCAAAGTGCTATGATTACAGGCGTGAACCACTGTGCCTGGCCCTACTTTACAGTTGTTTTTAAGGGGAGCCCCATCACAGGCCAAACGAGCTCTCTTGGCCTCCGAAGTTAATCAAGCTCTATGGGCCCTTGCCATGCTGGAAAATGCCAAGGCACAACCACCCAGCCAAGTGTTCCCAGCTGCAGCTCACACCTCTCCCAGCCCCAACTTGGCACCCTCTAGCCAGAGGTCTGACAGCTGGCATCACTCTCCTTGGGCTTCCCAGGCCCATCACCCACAGGACGAGACGCAGTCCAGCGGTCTGCAGCAAGGTCAGAGCTACTTCTACTGGCAGCTGCAATAAAGGGGACTCCCAAATGGGCCCATCTCAGGCAAGCCTCATGAGTTCCTTCAGACCCTCCTTACAACTGACGTGGCCTACTCGCCACGTCAGATGGAAGAACACCAGGTCTTCATCAAGGACAGGCCCCCTATGTGTACTCGTGGTCCAGCGGGTGTCCCGTGGCACCCTCATGGATGATAACTGCTCATTTGCTAAGTTCACGGTATTTTGGAGGCCCCCAAACCCTCAGACATTTATGGCCTTATTGGACATCCCTGCTTCACCAGCACCTGAGGAAGTCGCTGAGAGCTGGAGACTGGCCAGCCCTTTTTTACTGGTCTAGGTATGGCAAAGCCAGTACTGTTCTTTCCTACCGGTCTGTGAGGGAACAGACATAAAATCTCTTTTGTTAGATGTGAATCTAGGAAATACAAAATATTTTTAAGTAAAAATACTCTGTTGTTTTACTTGTAAACTGATTTTCGTTTTTTTCCCCTCAGGCTATCAAGCCCTGTCGTCCTATGACCAACAATGCTGGCAGACTTTTCCACTACCGGATCACAGTCTCCCCGCCTACAAACTTTTTAGTAAGTTTCTGAAGAATCACATGCATATTATTTAAAATGTAAATAGAGTAAAATGTGAATAGGCTAAAGTTATTGATTCCGTTCTTAAATGTTCTTACTTTGAAAAATATTTTTATGTTCAGAAATTGATCTTTATCACGATGATGTTTCTTTCAGCTTCCTCTTCACTATACTACTATATCTTTTTTTCATTAAATATTGTTGGCATCACTTAATAGCAAAATTCATAGTAGCCAACAATGTTGGAGCTATGGAATGGGAAGAAAATATAGAACACTTCCACATCTCTTAAAAATTAGTGAACATGGCCGGGCGCGGTGGCTCACGCCTGTAATCCCAGCACTTTGGGAGGCCGAGACGGGCGGATCACGAGGTCAGGAGATCGAGACCATCCTGGCTAACACGGTGAAACCCCGTCTCTACTAAAAAATACAAAAAACTAGCCGGGCGAGGTGGTGGGCGCCTGTAGTCCCAGCTACTCGGGAGGCTGAGGCAGGAGAATGGCGTAAACCCGGGAGGCGGAGCTTGCAGTGAGCTGAGATCCGGCCACCGCACTCCAGCCTGGGTGACAGAGTGAGACTCCGTCTCAAAAAAAAAAAAAAAAAAAAAAAAAAATTAGTGAACAGCGGCCAGGCCTAGCGGCTCATGCCTGTAATCCCAGCACTTTGGGAGGCTGAGGTGGGCGGATCACAAGGTCAGGAGATCGAGACCATCCTGGCTAACACGGTGAAATCCCGTCTCTACTAAAAATATAAAAAATTAGCCAGGTGTGCTGGCGGGCGCCATGGTGAAACCCCGTCTCTACTAAAAATACAAAAAATTAGCCGGGCATGGTGGCGGGCACCTGTAGTCCCAGTTACTCGGGAGGCTGAGGCAGGAGAATGGTGTGAACCCAGGAAGCAGAACTTGCAGTGAGCCGAGATCGTGCCACTGCACTCCAGCCTGCACAACAACAACAACAAAAAATGTTTTGAAGAAATGCCAAACTGTTTCCAAAGTGGCTATACCATTTTTGCTCATTATTTTTTTCTTTTTTCAGAGGTGAGATCTCACTTTGTTGCCCAGGCTGAATTTGGACTCCAGCCTCATGTGATCCTCTTGCCTCAGCCTCCCAAGTATCTGGGATTACAGGCATGTGCCACTGTGCCTGGCTCTCTTTTATTTAATTTAGACCGTCTTTGTTAAGTTTTTCAAATATAAATTAACAATAATATTGGCAAAACAAATAATATATATTTCGATATTCTTTTGTTCCCCCTTATTCCAAGTTGTTCTTAATAGATAATGTTTAAAAGAATGAAATCTAGTATCTGTGTTAGAAATTTGTCTTATAGGCCATCAGTCTTAATAATTATTGCCATATTTAGCATTTAAGGTTAAAAATGGCTGGGCCTCATGGCTCATGCTTGTAATCCCAGCATTTTGGGAGGCCGAGGCAGGCAGATCACTTGAAGTCAGGAGTTCGAGACCAGCCTAGTAGAGATGGTGAAACCCCATTACTAAATACAAAAACTAGCCTGGCATAGTGGCACATGGCTGTAATCCCAGCTGCTCAGGAGGCTGAGGCACGATAATTGCTGGAACCTGGGAGGCGGAGTTTCTAGTGAGCCAAGATCATGCCCCTGCACTCCAGCCTAGGCAACAGAGTGAGACTTCATCTCAAACACACACACACACACACACACACAATGTTGGGTTATAAGAATGGCATAAGGAATAGAGTCCCTCTTGCTTAGATTGATATATGTATTATTTAGTTACAAATCCAATTTTCTGGGAATTAAGGCCTTTGAACTTGTATGGGAATTGATTTTTTGCAGTGTTTGGTTGGTTGACTTCTTGGAGAGGCTGGGAGTAGAGCTATGAGGGGTTGACCTTCTGGCACCCAGAGGCCTTTCAGAGACTTCTAGGCTGTTGCTAGTCTCCACTCTATGATGCTGAGTGTTTTTCCACTTTGCATTTGAGTCAGCTGTATTATTTACCTTGCTCCTGTTAGGACTTCTGTTAGTTCAGAAACATAGTTCATTAAGAACAGAACTGGTAGTATTGTGAGATTAAATAAAACAAGTTCTTAGAAAATGAAGCTTAATATAGCCTTTTATTTATTTATGGCACCCATAATATTACATCATTAATTGTCTAAGTACGTAAATATTATACTTACTATCTGAAGCCAGAGAATTTCATGTAAAATTAAACTTTGTATAAAGTTCTCTCTGGTGTCTGAAAGGAAGTCCTTATGTTCTGTTGGTTACTTTGAGTCCTGATGGATTTCTGCACATGCAAACCGTGTCATTTATTTAATTTGGGGTTCATGTTTCTGTTTGCTTTTAGACTGACAGGCCAACTGTCATAGAATACGATGATCACGAGTATATCTTTGAAGGATTTTCTATGTTTGCACATGCCCCCCTGACCAATGTAAGTATGTGCTAGTTGGCTGCTTTTCTCTTTCCTTCTACCTCCTTCATCCCTTCTTTCCAAAAGTCAAAACATTTCCTGTCATCTGCCTCCTAAGAAACGTTTCCTCTGCGTCCCTCTGTAATGTGAATGAACTGCAGGAAGTCTGCAGCAGTGCGTCAGGTGGCAGTGTGACGTCTGTGCTAATGAGTCACAGGTTCGGTCTGCATTAAATGCTGTAAGTAAACGTGTCAGAGTAACATTTTGAGAGTGTGAAAGCTTGGAAAAGGAGGATAAACTGTGGAGTAATGTGTTAAAGCTATTTTGGGTTGGTTGTCCTTCAAAAGAAAGTTGGAAAGTTTTAAGGAGAAGCCATTGTTTAGTCTCTGAGCAAAAGAAACAGAGCTTATTCAGGACGTTTGGAGCCTGAATTCATGAAGTACATTTTCTGCTTTTGAATCCCAGGAGTGTGTCTTCAAGAGACTTTGACATATGGATTCATGATATTTTTATACAGGTATTAAGTCTGCTTTGTTGGTAATTGGTTCAAATGGAAGTTCCTGATCCGTGAGTCAGAATCTTTCCATCTCCATGCTGGCAGTCCCAGGAATTGTCTTTCTTACTGCAGTTGGATGTAGAGTGAATTGGCTGGCAGTGGCACAGGAAGAGATGTGTGGCAGTGTACTTGACCCAGTACAGATGCTGTTGTAGAACTTATTGAATTGTAGCTATTATATATCCACATCGAATGGAATGTTGTTTAACCTTTTCTGGTTTGGTTACATGAAATTACATCTGCAATTTGAAAAATTATTTTAGTACTGTTTACTTCACAGATGAAATTCAGTTCCATTGGAGAGTACAGTTAAGACTCAGATCTTTGCCTTACCTTAGCCTTTTTTGTCATTTTTTTCATATAAGTAGATATGATTCCATAGCAGTGATGCTAATTTAAGACAAATTGTTTTCCTAATGAGATTTTCTTTATTTCACAGTATTTTTTATCCTAGAGAATTTTCTTTGAGAAGATGATTACATCTTCTCAAATTGTAATGTAAAAATAAAATCATTTGATAATATATGTTACGTTTTTCTTCAGGGGGGACCATCTGTTGTTCACTAATGTAGAAAAGCAATAATATGGGCCGGGCACGGTGGCTCACGCCTGTAGTCCCAGCACTGTGGGAGGTCGAGGTAGGTGGATCACTTGAGGTCAGGAGTTCGAGACCAGGTTGGCCAACATGGTGAAACCCCATGTCTCTACTAAAAATCCAAAATTAGCTAGGGGTGGTGGTGTGCGTCTGTAAACCCAGCTACTCGAGAGTTTGAGGCATGAGAATCACTTGAACCTGGGAGGCAAAAGTTTCAGTGAGCCAAGATCGTGCTGCCGCACTCCAGCCTGCGCAGAAGAGTGAAACTGTGTCTCAAATAAATAAAGAAATATAGAAAAGCAATAATATTAGGCCATTGTTAAATAATCTTTATGGAAAGGTACTAAGAGGTTTCTGAATTTTCATGATTTCTTTGCTTTTTTTTCTTTTTTTAAGTGTCACAAACTTTCAAACTCTTTGTTTCACCAAATCTCGTAGCCTTAGAGTTGATTACCCTCCACCCCCAACCATCTACTGCCTGTCTCTTTTTCCCCACAAAGGGCTTATAAATACACAGAATTTAGTTAGCATGAAAATACTTAAAACTATTCTTCATCTTATTTCTTGATTCCCTAGAATTAATAGAGATCTTATTTTGACTTTTAGGATCACCTTAAACAAAGAAGGATAGCAGTGTGGCTTTAGAGAGACCAGGGTTTAAAATTAGTGATAGCTCTATGATTTGACATTTCAATCTGTGTAAGCTTTGGCTTTCTCATCTGTAAGATGAGGGTATTAGTTGGAGCAATCTCATTGGCTTTTGTGAAAAATAAATAAGATGGCACATGAAAAGTGTTTATCATGGTGTTTGGCACATAATAAGTATTGGCACTTCTCTCTTTGGAAAGGATTTCAGACAGAGTTGGGTTTGAATCTTCTAATCCTTTTTTTTTTTTTTTTTTTTTTTTTACCTTGGACAAGTGAATTCTTTGAACTTCATTAATGATAGCAATGCTTGGGGTTTTAGTGAGAATCAGACATAATTTTTAAAAAATACGGACTTTAATAAAAAACAAACAGTAGTGTTAGGTTTATAGCAAAAGTGAATAGAAAACATCATTTTTAAAAACGTTCCCCAGCACAAGGTTTGACTTGAGAGGCCACTGATGCTAAATTAGTCACAGTCATTACTGTCATTATAAAACAAAAGGACAGAAAAAATTTCTGGCTTCAGCATACATACATATATATATATATTTTTATATATA
Source organism: Macaca fascicularis (assembly GCF_037993035.2). NCBI lineage: Eukaryota > Metazoa > Chordata > Mammalia > Primates > Cercopithecidae > Macaca > Macaca fascicularis. Next base: position 32,083,432 of record NC_088380.1, on the reverse strand, counting down.
TATATATATTTCTTTTTTTTTTTTTTTTTTTTTTTTTTTGAGACGGAGTCTCACTCTGTCGCCCAGGCTGGAGTGCAGTGGCTGGATCTCAGCTCACTGCAAGCTCTGCCTCCGAGGTTCACGCCATTCTCCTGCCTCAGCCTCCCCAGTAGCTGGGACTACAGGCACCCGCCACCATGCCCGGCTAATTTTTTGTATTTTTTTTAGTAGAGATGGGGTTTCACCATGTTAGCCAGGATGGTCTCAATCTCCTGATCTCATGATCCGCCCGTCTTGGCCTCCCAAAGTGCTAAGATTACAGGCTTGAGCCACCACGCCTGGCCGTTCAGCATATGTTTTATGTAAATGTTCAAGTTCTCGATGAGAACTTTATTCTATGACAAACCCCATCATTTATATTAGAGATGTTGATAAAAATAAATTGAGTTTTAAGCTGAGTGTTGTACAGTTCATAGGAATTAGATCCATCAAAGGCCTCTTGAATTTGAAATAGCCTCCTAAGGAAAAAAATTGTTAAACTGCTTTACCAGTCTGATTCCTTTTCTTGCTAGAGAGAGAATGTCAGCAAGAATGTCATGCAAATGATGATAATGATAGAATCTCCACCAAATCTAGTTCTACAAGTTCTCTTAAGGTCTTGAAGTGGATTGAAAGCCTTGTTGGCTGAGTATAGAGCATTCTGGGAGAATTTTACCTTTTTATGTAGCACATTTGTTATAATACCTGATGTTAAGAGCTTTGACAACTTATCTGAAGTTTTAAAGATGTGTATTTGCCAGGTGCGGTGGCTCACACCTGTAATCCTGGCACTTTGGGAGGCTAAGGCAAGCAAATCGCTTGAGGCCAGGAGTTCAAAATGGCCTGAGTCCCAGCTACTGTGGAAGCTGATGTGGGAGGATCACTTAAGCCCAGGAGTTTGAAGCTGCAGTGAGCTGATTGCCTCACTGAACTCTAGCTTGGGTGACAGAGCTAGACCCCATCTCTTAAAAAAAAAAAAAAGAAAAAGGGCCAGGTGCAGTGGCTCATGCCTGTAATCCCAGCACATTGGGAGGCTGAGGCAGGCAGATCACCTGAAGTCAGGAGTTTGAGACCAACCTGGCCAACATGGTGAAACCCCGTCTCTACCAAAAATACACAAATTAGCTGGGCGTTGTCGCAGGCATCTGTAATCCCAACTACTCAGGAGGCTGAGGCAGGAGAATCGCTTGAACCCAGGAGGCGGAATTTGCAGTGAGCTGAGATCCCGCCACTGCACTCCAGCCTAGGCGACAAGAACGAAACTCCGTCTCAAAAAAAGAAAAAAAATGTAAGATATATATATGAGTTACATAGTATTTTGTCATATTCCCAAAAGCACAGGAAAACCCCTGGATCATTTCCCTCCCACTTTAGTTGGCTTCCCATTTGGAGTGGACTTACTGACGCCTGGATTTGGTCAATCAGTATGTGGAAATAGTAGAGTTAGAAGATGGAGGTTTGGAGAGTTTTTTAGTTTTTTGGGTTTTTTGCTAGGGTGAGATAGGAGTATAAGTCAGTATAGGATAGTCTTTACTTTTAAGTATTCAAACATGATAGTAGTCATTTATATTATTTGATGGCATTTGTTGGGAGGTATTTTGGTGATCTTTGAAATTACAGTTTTTTGGTTGACCATTGTGTAGCAAAATAACAAGCTCTCCTTGACACTTAGAGAGATCATAGTTTGAATAGATGAGGAGATCCTGCCTTTCCAAATTTGTGTGTCTGAGAATGGCTCTGGTGATATGGATGGAAGCCCAAAAGAAAATAAAGTATATACAAAGAGAAGAGGTCAGAGAAGGAATTCCAAGAAGTGATTTTACTTAAAATGAAATAGGAAAAGGACTGTACATGCATAAATCATCAAGCAGGGTGCTTTTTCCTATGATAGCAAGGAGATAAGTTTGCACATTTGCTTCTGCCTACCTCTTGAGAATTCCCAAGAGCTCCCGTTGTTTTCTCTCCTATGTACTCTCTGAGTAATTCAGTTCCACCCATGCATATTCTGATCCCCACCAGATCAATATTTATAGTTGTGACATGTACCTCTGTATTAATACTCCACTCTCACATTTTAGATTGCCTTTTGAAATGAACCTCCTTGATGTTTCCTCAGATACTTTACCCTCAACCTGTGCGTCATCTTCCCTACATATTGAATTTGAGGTACTCAGGGGACACCCTCCTGAATTAAGTGACCTAGTTGGTCACTTAAGCCAGAAACCCAGAAATGATCCTCAATTCTTTCTTCACTCTTCCTTCCACATCAGAATGGTCACTGTATATTTCAGTAATATCTCCTGTGTTTAAAATTTTTTTCTTCCTTTCCAGTCTTCCCTTCATTTGGCTCCTGGACTATTGCATTAGACTTCAGTCTGGTCTTCTTTGTTCCCTTACAAGCCATTCCAACACTGTTTCCACAGTGTCTCTTCTGAAATGTAGATGACGATAATCTCTAACTTGAAGTACTTGAATGATTTCTTCTTGCCATATATCCATAAGCCCTGACCTTAACATGGTTTGTAAAGGCTGCATAATAGAGTTCATATTTTCCCCTCTACATCACCTGGCATCTCTCTCTCCACGTACTTCTGTCTGAACCGTGAAATTACTACTTCCTTCCTCAGCTCCCTTTCCTCCATTTTGCTAGAAGCTAAACAGCTGCTCTGCCTCAACTTTTTCTGGATGGCCTGGAAAATTCCTCCCCTCCCCATCTTTTTTTTTTTTTTTTGTGATGGAGTTTCGCTCTTTTGCCCAGTCTGGAGTGAAGTGGCACGATCTTGGTTCACTGCAACCTCCACGTCCTGGGTTCAAGCGATTCTTCTGCCTCAGCCTCCCGAGTAGCTGGGATTATAGATGCCCGCCACCATGCCCAGTTAATTTTTGTATTTTTAGTAGGGACGGGGTTTTGCCATGTTGGCCAGGCTGTTCTTGAACTCCTGAACTCAGTTGATCCACCCTGCTCAGCCTCCCAAAGTGCTAGGATTATAAGCATAAGCCACCGTGCCCAGCCCCTCCCCATCTTTGAAGACAACTCATATGTTACCTCCTCTTTGGTTCTTTTGCACTTTATACTTTTTTTGGTTGCTTGTTTGTTTTTTACTTGAACTTAGAAGTTACATTGCGTTGTATTCTGTTTGTATTTACTTACATGCCTTTCTTCTTATACATCTTTACCTCTTAAGATAGGACCCGTAGCTTATTTTAGAGTACCTGTGAATCTAATGTAGTTGTTAGCAAAGAATAGGTATTTTAAAAATATGTTGAATCATGCAAAATTTTGTAACTCTTAAATATTTTTAAATGATTATAAGAACAAAGTAGAACTTAAAAATGATAATGGCTATTATGAATTTCACTCAAATTAACCACTGTTCTTTAGAATAAAAAGGAAAAGCCCCCAATAACTAAACTTTGTATCTCAGAAAAAGATTTCCAGTAGATGGCATTATAAGACTATTTTTCTGTTTTTCTTACCATCCCTTTCACTGATAGAATTAAAGTTTGTTTCTTTCTGATTGCTATGGTTTATGAAAATGATTACATCTATATAAAATCATCTTATGGACAGATTAAGCATCCAGAAAAACTCAGTTAACGCATCTTTGGGACTTCTGAGTCTGTTATTTTCCCCAGCTAGCCAGCCAATTCTCTGCAGTAATCTTTCTCCCTCCCTTTCTTATTCTTTAATTCATTCAAAAATATATTTACGGAAAACCTATTATTTGTAGGCAGTAGGCAATTGTCTGATGATACATTGGTAAAGTAAGATAGGTGTGGATTTATTTTATGCTTAGCCTTCCTTCGTTTTCACATGTATCCTGAGTGTTAGAACAGGTAATGAGAAGGGTATACTCTAGTGGCTAAGAGCTGGGGTCTAGAGGAAGACTTTCCAGTCACCGAGCTAGCTGTTATCTTAGGGATGGTACTTCTGCCTTCGCTTCCTGCACTGTTCAGTGGACATGGTAGCCAAACCTATGTCATAGGGATGTTGTGATGGTTACATGAATGAATATTGTGAAGCATTTGGGACAGTGCCTGGCTCAAAAAATGTTAGCTATTATTATTTTTATTATCACTTGTTATTATTATATTTATTACCACAATTGCCTTTGCTCACGAACCAGCTGGGCAGCATGAATTGGGTGTTTTCAGTGACCTATGAATCCATAATTGATGAGTTATCACCCTACTATCCCTGATCTGCCTAAGGAGCCAGAGATTCTAAAATATTTTAAAAACTTGAGAAACAGAAATGTTTATGGTTATGCTTTTATTAATTCTTTAGATGTGATATGTGTGGTTTTAATGGGCTCTTGTTATGTTTGTGTTGCTGCTGCTAATCCTGTTAATTAAATACTACATTATGCAGGTTTCTTGGAGAGGCCAGGACAGCTAGGTTCTTGTCATTAAAATCCAGCAGTTGTGGTCAGGCTTCATGTGCAGTGTTGTTAGCCACTGAGATGAAGGTGAAGCCTTCTCATTTGGTTCGTGGCCTTTTGGGTCAGGTAACAAACGTGTGTAATATGAGCCTGCAGGGAGATGTTGGGGAACTGAACCTCACTTCTTTTTATTGCAGATTCCACTGTGTAAAGTAATTAGATTCAACATAGACTACACGATTCATTTCATTGAAGAGATGATGCCAGAGGTAAGGGAAAAGATTGTGTAATGGTTTGATGTCGTTTGCTCTTTTGCTTATTCCACACTACTATTTTAAAGCGTTGAACTTGGCCAGATCTGGCTTTTGCCAGGAATATCTCTAAAGTATCATATTCACTGTTGAGTCAGTTAAATGTAGCTCTAATATCAAGGTTAAAATTCAGGCCAATTTTCAACTTGTTGACCTGTTTTTGAACCGATTTCTCCTTGTGTTACATCTGCTGATACTAACTTTACATCTGTTTCTAGTTTCTTTTACGTAGGGGACAGATTTTGGTTACTGGTTGTTATCAGAGGGGAGATTGGAATAGTGAAACAATCTGATAGCTGTTGTAATCATCTCACTCATTATCTCTAATGACAAGATCAATGCTTGGTTCATTTTTCTTCCCATATATTTACATATTTTTCCTAATTGTTTTTCATTGCGGGTGCTCAGCAGCAGATTTATCTAAATATATGCAAGAGATTTAAAATTCCAAAGGAAGATTAATGTGAATCTCAGAATGATTCATAGTCTGATCTTGAATTTAGTGGTGCCGACAAATCATACTAAGAAATAACAACTAGACAGCAAACAAGCTTGTGCACTTAACATTGTGTTGGAGTCAGGGTCAATTTCCGGAGCCCCTGGCTCTGCTTACAAACCTTGTTTAATGGGACAGCTCTGTCATGGGCAGGGAGCATGGAGGGGGAAATTGATGGGCATGACATGTGTGCCTAGTTGGCACCTGTTTCATTCTGAGCAAGTCTTGTTCATTGTACCTTCCTTTCAAAAAGAATTAAATAAAAAGAACCACCCCTTCATTCTTCTGCTCTAGAAGGGATTTTTTTTTTTAACTTCCTTTTGGTTTTTAAGGTCATATACCTTCATTTGCTATTGTAAAAGTTTATGACTTTTGGCGTGATCTCACGCAGGGTAATTTATGAACCCCGAGCAAAACAAGTAGGAGGAAGAATTATGAGATAAGTCTCACTTGCAAATATATCATCTGTTTAGCTTGTTTACAGGAGAAATTTTGGTGCAGAGTTGTATAGTTTTTCTTAGCCCTTTATTTGCATTCATTATGAATTTGAACTTTTTGGGTACACATGACCTCTGTTTTTTTGTAACTCCATGACCGTTATTCTGGATGTGTGAGGCGGGGGTCGGGGACAAGCCTATCAGGTGCATATGTGTAATCTGAATTAACAAAACATCCTCAGAAGATTCTCACACAGTTTATAATTGAATTAGAAAAATATATTAATATAAGTGAGACTTTACTTTTTAAAAAATTTCTCATTTTATTTGTATACTGAGAAGGGCTAAGTTGACATTAAGGAATCCTAATGGCATTATTGTCTATTTCATTTCCGTCTGAAACTAGTGATCAGTGGCTAAACTTTTCAGAAAACTATATGGTCTTAGTATAGTTTTAACAGACATTTTTAAAGACACTTGACAAGAACAAGTTGAACCTTCAGTTAATATATATTTTGCCAATTTACAGTAATTTAATTTTGGTTTATTTTTCAGAATTTTTGTGTGAAAGGGCTTGAACTCTTTTCACTGTTCCTATTCAGAGATATTTTGGAATTGTATGACTGGAATCTTAAAGGTGAGTAATAGGATTTAAAGAAGAGAGTAATGCTTATAGAAGAATGCTATGGTATATGTGAAAACTCTTATAAAAATTGTAGGGAGATAGTTGAAATTTCTCTTACTTTTTAAAAAGTAAGAAATTTCTCTTACTTTTTAAAATAGAGAAAAGTGTTATTCACAGGAATGCTTGTTATCATTTGACATGAATAAGTTTCTATGGATTTTACTTTATACAGTTTGACAGTGCTTATTATTAGCTGGTAGCAGCTTAAAGATGATACCAGTTATTATGTGTAACTACCTCGATATATGTGTACCTGGGAAATTACCATTAGTTAATATTTTAAATCTAGTAAACTTTGCTGCAATGAATCTTCTAAGATGGAAGTTTATTTAAATGCAAAACTTTGGTTAGTCATTAAAACACACACACACAGACTGGGCGCGGTGGCTCAAGCCTGTAATCCCAGCACTTTGGGAGGCCGAGACAGGCGGATCACGAGGTCAGGAGATCGAGACCATCCTGGCTAACCCGGTGAAACCCCGTCTCTACTAAAAAATACAAAAAACTAGCTGGGCGAGGTGGCGGGCGCCTGTAGTCCCAGTTACTTGGGAGGCTGAGGCAGGAGAATGGCGTAAACCCGGGAGGCGGAGCTTGCAGTGAGCTGAGATCCGGCCACTGCACTCTAGCCCGGGCGACAGAGCGAGACTCCGTCTCAAAAAAAAAAAAAAACCACACACACACACACACACACACACACACACACACACACAGATGCACACATGCAGATACTTAGAGTGAACTAGATTAATTCAAAGACTTGATGCTTGGTTCTTGGATAGTAGCTTACTCTTTTGGAAGTATCTGTATTCTAACAAACAGTTACTTATTTATTGATGAATGGCTTTTCAAACTGATAGCATTTCTCAACATTTTTTAGTGTAGTGATTAAAATGGGAAAGAATGAACACATAGTCACATTATATCATGTAATAATTCAATTAGTCTTGATAACTTTGAATTTTAAAAATAATTTTACTATATATATTTGCGCTTGGGGCTTTCATCCTCTTCTTGCCTTCGCGTAGTCTCCTCATTGCAGTCGTCCTTGGGTACTTGTGGCAGTTACCAATGATTGATTTAGCCACTGAGGAGGAGTGGCAGGAGGTGGTGGTATTTTTTATGCCTTTATTTCTGGTGGTAGTTTTTGTGGTTATCATAAATCTTAGAAATTAAGTTGCAGTGCTTGTTTTTTAAGACTGTTTGAGTTTTCTTTTCTTTTTGTTTTTTCTCTCATTTGTTTGCTTCAGGTCCTTTGTTTGAAGACAGTCCTCCCTGCTGCCCAAGATTTCATTTCATGCCACGTTTTGTAAGATTTCTTCCAGGTAAATCTTCTGGCTTGTCAGTGACCTGGTGAGATAGTGCATCTGAAAATAAGCTTGCCGTTTTCCTTTCAATCTTCAGGGACAACTTTCCCACCTTAGGTACTGTTAATTATCTACTTCTCAGGTTAGGCATGGAAATGTAAAATATACATGTGGATTTATGTCCCTGCATAAATTATGGTAGCCCAAATTAGATGAACAATGGAAGAACAGATTTATAAATTTTAGAAATCTACTTGACAAAACATCATGCAGATGTGTTAATGTGGAAAAATGATTGTGGCTTAAAAAATGTATATGGCTAATTGGAAAACAATAACATTTTAAATGTAATATGATTATAACTGTGCCGCAAAAAATACTGTAATAATAATTGCATTAAGGTAGTAGGATTATAGTGATTTTTTTCCTGTCTTTTGACATGTGTTTGAATTCATTTTGCAGTGAAAAAAAGATATAAAATAATTTTTTCTCCCAATAAAATATATAAGGAAATATATGACAGTTTTTAAAAGCAATATTTTAACTTTTCTAATTTTTTAAAAAGAATCCAACTGTAATGTTTGGCATTATATTTGGTATTTTTAAAAATGCTTAGAGTCAGTTTAGTGACATGTACCTATAGTCTCAGCTATTTGGGAGGCTGAGAAGGAAGGATCACTTTAGCCCAGTGGGGGTTTGAGACCAGCATGAGCAACATGGCGAGGCCTTGTCTCTAAAATTAAAAAAAAAAAAAATATATATATATATATATATATATTTAATGAAATCTTTTGGTTGCCTTTTTGATTGCAAAATCTTTCTCCTTGAGGCTTCTGCCACCCTATTCCCACTCCTTCTTTATTTATTTCCTAGTCAATTACCTGCTTTATCAAGTGCTGTGAAACCTGGCTTACGGTTTCCTCTCTCTACAAGGTTCTGTTACCAGCCTGGTTAACTTCACTTATGATTCTACCCTGAGCTATATAATTATTTGACTTTTTCTACTGTAATGATTGTCACCACTCAGTTGCTTAATCTTAAGATAAAAACTTTGGACCACGCCACCACCCTACGTTAATTTCTCCCTAGAATTTGACTCCAGTGTCTCACTTTCTGGTGACATCCTTCAGTCTAGCCTCTCGTGTCCCTATTGCCTTTTGCTTCTACTTGGATCTTCCATCTTCTCCTTATGTACGGCTACTTTCCTTTGCCTTCCCCACCAGGTCCTGTGCTCTGACATTTATCCTGTCAGTCCTAGCTGTCTCAGCTGCTTATATGGCCACCATCTCCAAGTTAATGTCATCAATCCAACTGCTTGCCTTTTCTTCTGTGTGTGGGCCGCTCAGTAATACTGGAGAATAAAACATAGCTGCTGCTATAAATCTGCGGTCTATAATCTTGGTTGGGGAGGTTTTCTTTGTGTAACCTTTCCACCCAGTATCAGCAGTTAAAGAATTTCAATCCTGTGTTCATGCTGTCCTCCTTATGCCTCTTGTCCTCCCATGGGCAGGAGCCCCTGTCTCCCTCGGTCAGGAACCCTTGTCTCCCTCGGTCAGGAGCCCTTGTCTCCCTCATGCCTGAGAGCCCTGCAGTGAGCCTGTCGGAGTCTGGCTTTCTCCAATGCCCTTGTCCATTCACAACCAAGTTTTGCTTCAGTGCCAGACCCCCTCTAACTGTCCCTAGCCCACTGCAGCTGCCGATGCCAAAGGCAGCCTCCTGCAGACCAAGTACAGAGGACGTGCCTCAGTGTTAGTCTCTTCCTTGCTCTGGTGCCTGGGTGCTCCTTACTTTCCTCCTGTCTCTTTGACTCCTCTTGTGTGGCTTTAGTTTCTTGTCTACTCTGTCTGGTTTAGATTTTTGTCAAGATTTTTTCCTGATACTGTTTCCTCAGTCCAGACAGTCAAAATGGCTTAGTTTATTTTAGGTTAGCATTACTCAGATTTTTAGTATTACTCTTCATGTTTATTTTGTTTAGAAATGCATTCAAAAGCTTTTCTCCTCTTTATATCTGGTTTTGTTTTATTGAGATGCCCTTTCTTCTCTTCTGGTGAATGAATCTTTTGATTTTAGACTGGAGCTTCAGCAGTAAACTTATTAGAAAATGGTGTTAGAGTGAATTTGCTGAAAAGCCTTTTCCTTTCTATATCTACTTTCCTCTAGGCATTTTATGACCAAACAGATGTCTGAGAGAAAGTGGGCAGTTTTAAAATCTCCTTAAAGAAAAATCTGATGTTGGATATTTACTTTGTGGGATTTCAACTCTCACATAACTATGTAGGGATAACATTTAGGTTGTCATAAAGAAAAAGGTCTATTGATTTGTTTTTAAACAGAGTTTACCTTTTCATTAGACTCCCCTTTGAAAATATGCATATTAGGAAGACCCTGAAGGATACTGAAAAATATCTAATATATAAAATGCATTTTGGTATTAGATAGGAAATTATGGTTGATTTGTTTTTCATAATGTGACCTTGTTAAAGATCTTTTAGAAAATGGTGAATTAAAAACAAAAGACATTTTGATATATATGTTTTCATTTTTTTCTGTGCATGAGGGTATTTTTTACGTAGTTGTCATCTACTAGATACGATTTGCATCTATTTTTTAATAATTCATTGAGCAGATGGATATTTTTAAATATCGTGATATATAGTGCCAAATTTCTTGTCAAAAGAATAACATCAGTTTGTGCTGCCATGAAAAATGCATTATTATTCATTTTTAGCATTTTAGGCTTGCTCATCTTTCTTCTCTTCTTTCTTTCTTTTAAAAAATTTCAGTGGTGAGTTACATGAGGCTGAAGAGTAAACATTTGTCTGTCTTGTTGTATCCCTAGTCCTAACATACTTTATGGTACGTAGCAGGGACTCAGTAAATACTTGCTTACTGATTTTATTTAATTGGTCATAATAATGCCTTATCTAAATATTCATGTTTTTGGTTACTAGTGATTGTGCTTTTCAAGTAGTCTCTGGTATTATCTCTCATTTTTATAAAGTAAACTTTTGATTTAACTGTAACATAAATCCTGAAAAGTGCATGTATCATGAATATAGGACCTTAATGAGTTTTTACGAAGTGAATATGACCATCCACCCAGCACCCAGATCAAGATTAGTAGCTTCCGAGAACCCCCTTAGGACCCCTTTCCAGTCGCTGCTGAGACCCTCAAGGGTAACCGCTATTCTGACTTGAAACACCATGTATTAGTTTTACCTGTTTTCGAACTATGAAAACTAGAATTTTATATTCTCTTTTGCTTCCATCTTTTGTTTAATGTTTTTCAGAATCATATCCTGTTGCACTTAACTGTAGTTGGCTCATTCTCACTACTATGTAGTATTACATGGGATGACTAAATTAAAATAAACCTATCTATGATTAATGGACATTTGGGTATTTTCAGTATATATATATATGTGTGTATGTATATATTCATGACATTTATATTCATGTTATATGTTCCTATATATGTACATATATTCACTATATATCTGAATCTGTATATTTGAATAGCATATGTACGTTCACCAAAGACCTGTACATATCATTTAGTGAGCACATATATATATTTTTCTGTTACATATATACCATACCAAGTGGAATTCTGGGTGTGTGTATATTAAGCTTTGTAGACACTTTCAGTTCTCCAAAGTGACTGGGCTGTTTTACCTTCTTATTCACAGTGTATGAAAATTCAAGTTATTTCACATTCTCACCACTTGGCATTTATTTTTTTCTTTGTCAATTTAGCCATTCTGATGTGTGTTCAGAAGTATCACATTATGATTTTAATTTGCATTCTCCTAATGACTAATACAATGGAGTACCATTTCATATACTTATTGGGTACCTAGAGAGTGTTTTTTTTTAAAGTGTCCATTCAAGTCTTTTGCCCGTTTTTCTATTGGGCAATATCAGCCTTTTTCCCATTGTTTTTTTTTTTTTTTTTTAAATTTCTGGAATTTTTTTTTTTCTTTTTTATTATACTTTAAGTTCTAGGGTACATGTTTGTTACATACGTATACATGTGCAGGTTTGTTACATATGTATACATGTGCCATGTTAGTGTGCTGCACCCATTAACTCGTCATTTACATTAGGTATATCTCCTAATGCTATCCCTCCCCCCTCCCCCCACCCCACAACAGGCCCCGGTGTGTGATGTTCCCCTTCCTGTGACCAAGTGATCTCATCGTTCAGTTCCCACCTATGAGTGAGAACATGTGGTGTTTGGTTTTCTGTTCTTGCGATAGTTTGCGCAGAATAATGGTTTCCAGCTGCATCCATGTCCCTACGAAGGACAGAAACTCATCCTTTTTTATGGCTGCATAGTATTTATTCCATGGTGTGTATGTGCCACATTTTCTCAATCCAGTCTGTCATTGATGGACATTTGGGTTGGTTCCAAGTCTTTCCTATTGTGAATAGTGCCGCAGTAAACATATGTGTGCATGTGTCTTTATAGCAGCATGATTTATAATCCTTTGGGTATATACCCAGTAATGGGATGGCTGGGTCAAATGGCATTTCTAGTTCTAGATCCTTGAGGAATCGCCACACTGTCTTCCAAAATGGTTGAACTAGTTTACAATCCCACCAACAGTGTAAAAGTGTTCTATTTCTCCACACACTCTCCAGCACCTGTTGTTTCCTGACTTTTTAATGATGGCCATTCTAAGTGGTATGAGGTGATATCTCATTGTGGTTTTGATTTGCATTTCTCTGATGGCTAGTGATGATGAGCATTTTTTCATGTGTCTGTTGGCTGCATAAATGTCTTCTTTTGAGAAGTGTCTGTTCATGTCCTTTGCCCACTTTTTGATGGGATTGTTTTGTTCTTGTAAATTTGTTTGAGTTATTTGTAGGTTCTGGATATTAGCCCTTTGTCAGATGAGTAGATTGCAAAAATTTTTTCCCATTCTGAGGTTGCCTGTTCACTCTGATGGTAGTTTCTTTTGCTGTGCAGAAGCTCTTTAGTTTAATTAGATCCCATTTGTCAATTTTGGCTTTTGTTATCATTGCTTTTGGTGTTTTAGAAATGAAGTCCTTGCCCATGCCTATATCCTGAATGGTATTGCCTAGGTTTTCTTCTAGGGTTTTTATGGTTTTAGGTCTAACATTTAAGTCTGTAATCCATCTTGAATTAATTTTTGTATAAGGTGTAAGAAAGGGATCCAGTTTCAGCTTTCTACATATGGCTAGCCAATTTCCCCAGCACCATTTATTAAATAGGGAATCCTTTCCCCTTTTCTTGTTTTTGTCAGGTTTGTCAAAGATCAGATGGCTGTAGATGTTGGTCTATATCTCTGTTTTGGTACCAGTACCATGCTGTTTTGGTTACTGTAGCCTTGTAGTATAGTTTGAAGTCAGGTAGCATGATGCCTCCAGCTTTGTTCTTTTGGCTTAGGACTGTCTTGGCAATGTGGGCTCTTTTTTGGTTCCATATGAACTTTAAAGTAGTTTTTTTTTTTTAGGTTTTTAGAAATATATACTGTATATGAGTTCTTTCACAGATACATATATATATATATGTATATATATATAGCCAATACCTTCTCTGCAGATTGCTTTTTGATCTTCTTAATGATGATTTTTGATGAATAGACATTCTTAATTTTTATGTAGTCCAATTTATAGATACATATTCCTTTATGATTAGAGCTTTTTGTGTCATATTTATGAAATTTTCGCTTACGCTAAAGTCAAGATACTCACTTATATTTCTTCACTTTGAGAACTGTAATCAGTCTTGAATTTGTTTTCACAGTTGGTATGAGATATGGGTCAAAACTCAGTATTTTCAATGTGGGTATCCAATTGACCCAGCACCATTTATTGAAAAGAACAATTTCTTTCTTTAGAAAATGGAAGTGTTGCTTTTGCTTTTGATTGAATTGACTCTGTGTGTATGTGTGTGTATACAAACAGTACAAAAGTATGTAAAGTAAAAACAGTGAACACTTCTTTCTGAACATGTGAAAATGAGTAAATGCTGTAAATGGCTTGATTTGTATTGTTTTAACTGCTGTGAGGAGAATTATGCTTTTTTTCTTCAAGTGGAATACTAAATATGTTACACAACTTCCTTTTTTTTTTTAACTCAGATACTTCAGGCATTCTCTGTACTGTAAATGCTTTGCTTCATTCTTTGATACATACTTAGCATTTTATAGTATGGATAGACATTAATTTGTTCATAATTCCTATGGTGACGAATATTTTGGGGTTCTCCATTTTTTCCCCATTTCATATAAATGCTTCAGAAATAGTCTATGTCTATCCTGTTGCATTTGTTTGTTTCTGTAAGGTAGAGTTCTAGAAGTGAAATTACATGTTAAGGTAGTATGCATATTTTAAATTAAGAATGATGTTGGCCAAGTTTTCTCTAGAAAGGACATACCAATTTGTAATTCTGACCAACAGTGTTCTTTCTGACCAACAGAAAGTACTCTTTTTCTATACACTTGCCAATACTGGATGTTATGAGTCTTTTTTTTTTGAGACAGAGTCTGACTCTTGTTGCCCAGGGTGGAGTGCAGTGGTGCCATCTCGGTTCACTGCAACCTCTGCCTCCCAGGTTCAAGCGATTCTCTTGCCTCAGCCTCCCAAGTTGCTGAGATTACAGGGACCTGCCACCATGCCTGGCTAATTTTTGCATTTTTAGTAAAGACAGGGTTTTGCCATGTTGGCCAGGCTGGTCTTGAACTCCTGACCTCAGGTCTGCCCGCCTTGGCCTCCTGAAGTGCTGGGATTAAAGGCATGAGCCATTATACCTGGCCAGGATGTTACTAGTCTTTTACAGTTTAGTCCAAGCTTGTCCAACCTGCAACCCAGGGGCCATGTATGGCCCAGGACGGCTTTGAATATGGCCCATCACAAATTCATGAACTTTCTTAAAACATTATGAGTTTTTTTGCGATTTTTTTTTTAATCTCATCAGCTGTCGTTAGTGTATTTTATGTGTGACCCAAGACAATTCTTCCATTGTGGCCCAGGGAAGCTGAAAGATTGGACATTCCTGGTTTAGTCCATCTGATAAGCAAAAAGTCTGATGTTACTATTTGCATGTTTCTTGAACTTCTTTGAGAATGAGTAGCTTTCCACATTTTTCAGGTATTTTGTGGTCTTCTTATTCTTACTTGCTTTTTATTTATGTCGGTTTGTTATAATATCTAACTGAAAATTCGAGTTTTATAAGTCATCATCATATTTCTCTATTTCTTCAGTTTATCCATTTTGAAGATAGCTGTCCCAGTTGCTTTAAGCAATTTTAACTCAAAAGTAAGCTTGATAGTTTAAACCAAGGATTATTCAGTGCTGACCAGTTTACCAGAAACCAAATCATAGAGCAATCAGTTTATTGAGATTTAAAAATTTTTCTCAAAGTTTTGTTTCTTTCCTATCCAACTCTCTACCTTTGGCCGCAAAATAGTTGATATGAACTAGACTGAGTATAAGGTTTTATTCTGAGTGTAACTGGGGCAAAAGTAGGTCATAATTCAAGATAGTGAGATCACGCTTAGGGGAAAGCCTACTCATTGCTTATATTACTGCCCTAGTAAAGCATTGCAAATCCTGAATCAGTTTTGCAAATTGACCGTCTAGAAAATTGATTCTTTGAAATTGCCCCATTTGGAGCAGTAGTTCTCAGGTGTGTCTGGCAGGGGGCCGGGAGGTGGTAGAGTATTGCAAAATTTCCAGGAGGCAAGTGTAGTTTGCAAAACCATCTATTAGTACCACAACTTAATATACATTTGGAAAATTTAGAAAAGACCTGTTAATACATGTTTTAGAAAATAAGATTATTAGGATGTCTCGGCGGGAATATCCAGAAGACACAGAAATGCAGTCATACAGTTACTGTCAGTGTAGAGAAAGGGGATAATATTTTTGTATTTCTTAAAGTTGAGTACTATATAGTTGAGAAATACTCTTATAAGCAGCCATATACTTAATACAGATTCCCTAACAAATTATCCCCCTCCCCAAATAACCATATAAATAATCAAGCAATATAAACTGAGAGAATTGGGTCTCTAAGAAACAGTTTATAAAGTCTGTCAGTTCATTAATGACTGTCCAGA
This sequence comes from Macaca fascicularis, assembly GCF_037993035.2. NCBI lineage: Eukaryota > Metazoa > Chordata > Mammalia > Primates > Cercopithecidae > Macaca > Macaca fascicularis. The sequence goes on along the minus strand of NC_088380.1, from coordinate 32,067,709 downwards.
TTCATTCCCTGAAACACAAACTCCAGTTCTTCCCGAATAATGAGCTGTTGTCACGGTTCCAGTCCCAGAGTTGGCGGAATTCCTGCTAACCTTAGCTTACCCGCTCTCATTTCTCATTTATATCATGTCCTATTTATTTCAGCCAACAAGATAAAAATTACTTCCTAGCCCTCAGTGACATGGCTCCATAAATCCCCAACATAAACAAGTGGCAAAGCAGACAAACCAAAAGAGCCAATTCATTAACATTAGTGAATTCATGGCAGCCTGAGTGCAAGTGGCCAAGTTATTAGTCTGCTTTAGAAAGTCATTCCACAAATGTTTATGGAGTGTCTTTTTGCCAGGCTGAGTGTGAGAGATACAGCTTATGCCCTGCGGGCTCTGGCAGGAGTCTCTAATTTATGGATCTCCTCCTACTTTTCCATGGAAATTGAACCCCAAAACCAGACAGGGAGCAGAGTCTCAGTCCCCCTTCCTTGAGATACCTTTCACCTCAGGTTATCTGCCCTGAGTTTCTACTTTTTTACAGTGGTAAATAAAATCTCTTTTAAGGCTTAGTTGCCATTTAAAATATTTAGCAGATTTCAACATGGATTTGTGGTTTCTCCTTCAGTGTTGTTAACTTTGCACCTGATGTGTGTATGTGTGTATTTTTAATTATGTCTAGTTTCTGTGCTGCTATGTGACTCACTCCTGCCTCATCATTAGCGTTGCACCTAAATAAGAAGATGGATAACTGGCATTCATATAAGCACCTTGTGATCTTTCTTTGTTTCTTTTTTTGATAGGGAGTCTCACTCTGTCACCCAGGCTGGAGTGCAGTGGCACAGTCTCGGCTTACAGCAACCTCTGCCTCCCAGGTTCAAGCGATTCTCCTCCCTCAGCCTCCTGGGTAGCTGGGATTACAGGAGTCCGCCACCATGACTGGATGATTTTTGTATTTTTAGTAGAGACAGGGTTTTGCCATATTGGCCAGGCTGCTCTCGAACTCCTGACCTTAGGTGATCCACCCACCTTGGCCTCCCAAAGTGCTGAGATTACAGGCATGAGCCACCCCACCCAGCCAATGGCCTTATTTCTTAATCTAGTTATGCCTTTCCTAAATTGGACAGTATCTATGCTAATCATTTTCTACAGAATTGAAGCCTTTAAGGGAGTCTTGGTTTGTAGTCTTAAGTATTCCTCTCTCCCACTAGCTCTTTTAAAAGTCTTTTCACATTAAATTTGCTGTCCCCAGTCCATTTCCCTTTTATCTGAAGTGCCATGGAGTCAGGCAACTGTAAATGCATGCGTGGAGATTCTAGTGCTGTTTTATATACCTGGACCTGTGTATATTTACTCCCTCCATCATGCTCCTCTCCCCCCATGAAAATATGAATCTTTTTTCTAATCCTTACACAAAACAACATTCTGCTCCTTCTTACGGTATTTTAGACCCCTATTGTGTCCTTAAAGTCCCTGGTACTCTTCAGTAATCTCACCAAGTATAGGCATTATAAGCCAAAAACTATTTTCCTCTTTCCTTAGTTCCTTGTGAACCTAGTTAGTGTGGTGATTCTTTCCAAGGTTCTCTAGGTTTCTTTTATTCCTGCTGTTCGGTGTGTATGCACGTGAAGTGTATAGGCAACGCATTCTGGCATTAGAATTTTCTCATCCACCTGTTCACCTCAGTCCCCTTAGAAGATTAGTGATTATCATGGACTCAGACTGAGAGACGGGTATTAGGGGTTTGCTGGGCTCCTTAGCAAAGAGAGGAACATTACTGATTGAGGAACACATGTCACATGCAGGTGGATTGGAATATGTTTGTATTATTTTATTTTATGTTTTGAGACAGGATCTTACTTTGTTCTCCAGGTTGGAGTGAAGTGGCACAGTCACGGCTCACTGCAGTCTCAACCTTCAGGGCTCAGGTGATCTTCCCACCTCAGCCTCCTGAACAGATGGGACCACTGGCCCTTGCCACCATGCTGGCTAATTTTTGTATTTTTTGTAGAGAGAGGTTTTGCCATGTTGCCCAGGCTGGCCTTGAACTCCTGAGCTTAGGGCAGTCTGCTTGCCTCAGCCTCCCGAAGTGCTGGGATTACAGGCATGAGCCACCATGCCTAGCTGGAAATGTGTTTTGAGACTGACTCAGAGAAATATGTCCCTATCCATGTTTCTTCGTTTGAACTATACTAACAAAAACACTATAGGCTGGTGGCTTAGACAACAAACACTTATTTCTCACAGCCCTGGAGGCTGGTAGTCTGAGATCAGGGTGTCATCGTGTTGGGTTGTTGGTGAAGGTCCTATTACTGCTTCACAGCCAGCCATCTTCTCATATCCTCACCTGGTGGACAAAAGAGAGAGGAAGCAAGCTCTTTCATGTTCCTTCTTATAAGGTCTCTAATCCCATTTATGAGGGCTTTACCTTCATGACCTAATTACCTCCAAAGGCCCCACCTCCTAATATCATTATACTGGGGGTTAAGATTTTAATATATGGCTGGGTGCCGTGGCTCACACCGTAATCCTAGCACCTTGGGAGGCTGAGGTGGGAGGGTCATTTGATCCCAGGAGTTGGAGAACAGCGTGGGCAACATAATTAGACCCTGTCTCTACAAAAAAATTTTAAAAGTAGCCAGGTATGGTGGGGTTCCAGCTACGCGGGATGCTGAGATGGGAGGATCGCCTGAGCCCAGGAGGTTGAGGCTGTGATGAGCCGTGATTGCATCACTGAACTCCAGCCTGCGTGACAGAGACCCTGAATCAAAAAGAAAGAAAAAAAAGGATTTTAATATATGAAATTTGGGGGAACACAAACATTGAGTCCATAACACTATGCAAGTTTGCTTATTAATGATGACTTTTGTGTTTAAGGCGGTTGCTTTGTAATGAGGCATAAAAAAATGTCACTGCTGTGAATTAGTAGATAGAACATATCGTAATGTGGGTTGATGTATTTTGTGACTTTGTCATTTCTTGGACAATTATTATATATTTTTAGAAGCACAGTGTCTTTAGAACTTTGATTGAGAGAACTTTATTTTCCGAGTGTTATCTACAAAGATTCCTTTAGGAACCATTGTGATCTATCATTATTAGCCTATATGCTTCTTGAGCGCCTAGAGCTTGTGGCATTTTTTTCCCTAATGGTGCTGACATGGGACCACTCAGTGCCTGGCACATATGGTGAAAAACATGCTCCCATCTCAGAGTCAACTCCAGAGCTCTCAATGAGCTGTAAAGCTTTGTAAGATCTGACTTCCCTGCTGCCTCTCTCACATTCTTCTCACTTCACATCATCCACAGTGGCTTCTTAGCAGTTTCTGGGCACAACAGTTCCACTCCACCTTAGGGCATTTGCTCTTTCTTCTCCTCTTCCAGACTGCTGCATGGTAGCCTCCCTTGCTCCTTTCAAGTTTTGCCTACGTGAAACCTCTCAGAAGATTCCTTTCCTAACCATCCTTTTAGATACAACTCTAGTTCCTTGCCCTGTTTGATTCTTCTTTATAGCACTCATCTCAACCCAATCTTTTATGTAGCTCTTTTTTATTGTCTCTTTCTACTGCAGTGTAAGCTTCAGGAAGGCAAGGCTTTGACTGTTTCCATCATTCCTGTGTTCTCAGGGCCTAGAACAGTGGCTGTTACGTAAAAGTCACTCAATAAATATTTGTTGAATGAATGAGTATTTGGATGAATGAGTGAATGCATGCCTACATATATAGTGGCCGTAGAACAACAATGTGGTCTAGTTCCAGGGTAACATCTCAGTTGGAGGAGCACAGCTCACATAGAGATGTTGATACCTACTCTCTTTTCTCTCAGACGTGCAGTCTTGTTTAAGTTCTTAGCCCACAGCAATTCGCATTAAAATTGTTTAGTGCCTCAGACTCGAACTGGGTACACTAATTCCTCTGACCAAGGAGGACACTGTCTTTTGTGCCATCCCTTTGCTGCCATCTTGTGTTCTTGGTCCCTTTCTTTTTCCCTGAAGTGTTTGGTCCTGTACTACTGTTAATAGCGTATCTCATGACCTGGGAGAGGGTAACGATTGTCCTCTTCAGGGCTCTTGTCCTTTGTTTGGGTGGGAGTAGGCAAAGAAAAGAGGTATCAAATGGTTGCCCATGTTGGTCCAGAAGTTAAGTCCAAAGAGAAGGCAGAAGCCTCTGACCCCACATTAATGCCCAAATGAAGTGGATGTCTTTGGTTCATTAAGTACTAGATTAATTGGCTTTTTCCAAGGTACTTGAATGATGCCCTTTGTTATTTTTATCCCCTGTACTTGGTGCTATATGCTTCTGTAGGCCTCAGAACACTTGGTATTTTTTCCGTGTACTAACCCCATAATGATCTTCCATGATATTAGCACAGGCTCTGTTCATCATGGCAGGTGCAGCACATTAGCACCAAAAAATTAGACCATAATGCAACAATAGCTTATTGAAGACATTCATAAATATCTCACAAAAGCTTAGAATTTCCTTAAGATGGTAACATCACTTCTAAAGAGCTTTCATCTGTTACCTCAGAAAGAATGATAAAATATTTAAGACATAACATGGTTCTGTATATTATAAACTATGGTTCTTTATGTTAGGTGGTTTTAAATTTATTTAGATAGGCACCTTTTTAATATTCATACCTCACAAATGGAGCCTTTTATCATTTATAATGTTGTTGTTGCCAATTTAGTAAATGAGATGCTTTATGAGCACAGTTCATCAATGAAACAAATGGCTTTCATATTATTTGGCACCTGGTTAAACAGTGTAAATTTTACATTACCTTTTTGTACGTGCTCTTTTTCCTCCGTTGTCTTGTTTTTTCCTTATTCAGTTGTTGATTTGCTGTAAGTTGAGTAGCCTTATTTTTCCCCTTCTGTCCACTCCCACCCAAGATGGAGGAAAGGAAGTGCTGTCCATGCACCAGATTCTCCTGTACTTGTTAAGGTGCAGCAAAGCCCTGGTGCCCGAGGAGGAGATTGCCAATATGCTTCAGTGGGAGGAGCTGGAGTGGCAGAAATATGCAGAAGAATGCAAAGGCATGATTGTTACCAACCCTGGGACGGTATGTTCTGGTATTTGTGTATTCAGAGGCTGGAGTACCTTCTTTTCCAGATCTGAATGTTTCATGAAAACAGTAACAGCACATTTTAAAAGTTTTAGGTACTCACTGCTTCTTGTCCTTGGATAATTTTTTCTATAAACATAAATAAGAAAATATTACTAAATTAGGTGAATTACTAAATTTTTTATAATTCTACTGCATTATAAGCTTCAGGAAGGCAAGGCTTTGGCTGTTTCCATCATTGCTGTGTTCTCAGGTCCTAGAACAGTGGCTGTTACATAAAAGGCACTCAATAAATAGTTGTTGCATGAATGAATATTTGGATGAATGAGTGAATGCATGCCTGTGTATATAGTGGCCATAGAACAGTAATGTGGTTATTATAAATTATAATAAAAATTTATAAAAATTTTATTATAAATTAATAAAAAATTATAAAATTTTTTATAATTACTAAATTCACCTAATTTAGTAAATTTATTCTACCTGAAGATAGGTACATTTTTAAGGCTTTTGATGCATGTTGCAGATTGCTTTCCAGAAGGGCTGTAAAATTTGTATTCTGGGAGCGTATGAGAGCAACCATATCTTCATGCTGGTTATACTAAGGGAATTTGATGGGGGTGGGGTGGGGCGGGAAACTACTTAGTTCAGTTTTGTATTTATTTTGATTTCTAAATGTTTATTGCCCATTCATGTTTTCTTTTGATACTTGCCTATTAATATCCTTTGTCTGAACCTTTTTGTAGTATTCTTTTTTATTGATCCTTCACCATAATTATTATAAATATTTTCCATTTCTTTGGGTGCTAATTTTTTTGTTTTAAAATTAGCTTTTAATGTTCAATTTTAGAAGTAAAAAATGTAAATATTGAAAGGAGATAATGAAAAGAAAACTAGTTCTTATATAAAGACATAACATTTTCTTTATATAAGACAATTTTTTTCCTTCTAAAATAGTGTTACTGTTTCATAAAATAGTTACATATTGGCATAAGGATAAAATTTTATAGAAATGGAGAATTAAAATTTTCCATGAAAATAAATGGAATAATCTATTTAACAAAGCTGTTGTTTTCTAAAATGCTGCCAATTGCTTAATAGCTTTGATTCATAAACTAAAAACTCTGGATCAACTTTTTGTAGCATGACAGTAACATCTGCACAAACAAAATGTTGCTATTTGCAAATAAAACATTCTGGCTAGTATGGATTCTTTTAAACAAATCCAGAAAGTAAAGTTGTTTAATAAAAATATGTTTAAACATAAAACTTGTTTAAAACCAAAAATTCATATAATTTTTACTGTTATACTGTTAAGCCACGTAATTATTAACTTTAAAAGAAATATGGAAGTAATAACATTCTCAGAGTAAGACTGTGAATTCTATTTTTATTCTTAAAACAGTTGTATATATTGATATTCCCTCTGTCATTTTTCATGCTGAGTCAGAGGATGGGGTGATGGTGGTGGGAGATGTCCAGTTTCAGCTGGGTGGTTCCACTTAGAGAGTTCCATGTTCTGTGGTAGACACTGCGGGAGCACGATCACCCTGGGCTTCCTTCCATGGTATAGTTACGTTTTCCTGAAATCTAGAAGCAGCTGGAGAGTTTAAAAAAAAAACTTAAGGATACCCTGGCTTAAGGATATACCTACCCTATATGCTCCAGGCAGTGAGGCCTAGTTTTCTGTAGTTAAAAAAAAATCCTCAAACAGTTTGATTTTCTCGTCGCTTGTTTTTGAGCCAGTGACTTAGATGAAGTTTATGATCACCATGATCATCATTCAACTAATTTGTTGAGGGACTATTATATGAGCCAGGTGCTAGGGACGTTATATATTAGGTTGTTATATACCTAAGGTATATATACCTGAAGGTATATTACAAGTAATGGGAGAAACCGCAACTACTTTTGCACCAAACTAATGTATGATGCTTGCCCAGGTGAAAACCCAAAGACCACTAACATATGAAGGGAGTCTTTGATGAGTGGTTGAGCCTATGGACCCATCAGGAAAGACTCTCATTTTAGGAGAGATCACTGGGATAGGCTTGCCGGGGGTGCTTCCTAAACAGTAAGATCTCTGAGGAATTGAGAAATTGTAGAAATTATTGGCATGATTAACCATTAATACTTGAGATGCTGTAAAGCCAGTATTAAAAACATGAAGTCAGACCTAGTCAGTATGAAAGATTTATATTGGAAGTTTTGGTGTCAGGCTTAGGAATGTGTTGAAGTTAATTATTTTATAGTATTTATCTAAAGATAATGCTTAAAGGAGGAAAAAAAAATCTGAGAACTCAGTATTATGAAAATATCCTACTGAGAAGTGTGCAAGTTACTCATACGACAAGGGAGACACCACACTACGTTTCATCCTCTGTAGGACTTGCTTTGAAAGATTGCTTAATGGCAAGAATATTGGAAAATTTATTAAATTTTTCAAGCCATTATGGTCACACTAAATACTTTATTGCTACAGAACTTAAAAGAATTAATCTTCCAAGGAATACTTTTGTCATTAGTGAGAATGTTTTTTATTCTTACACAAAGATGGTATAATAAATGTTATAGGGTATGGCCAAAGTCTAGAATATATTTCATTTCCTGCTCCCCCAACCCCTGCCATAAATTTAGAGATACTATACATATTTTAAATCACTGTTTCCTCTGTTGGTACCATGGCATGGTGTTTAAAATCACAGAAACATGAATAATTCAGTAGCATTCTATTCCACAGTTCCCCTTCTAAAAATGTATCCTGCTGTTTTGTTGTACAAAATAATGAAAGCAATTCTTTGACCTAGCACATTGCTACTGTTGATGGGCATTTAATTAATTTTATATTAGGTTACATGTGAATAAAATATTTTCGATTTTCAAATTTTGAGAGCAGAGACCAACTTTCAAGAAGGTAGTGAAATTTTGACTATTAAATGACACTTAAAAAGTTTGAGGTTTTTTTTTTTTTTTGTGAGACAGAGTCTTACTCTGTTGCCCAGGCTGGAGTGCAATGGCGCAATCGCAGCTCACCACAACCTCAACCTCTGCCTCCTGGGTTCAAGTGCTTCTCCTGCCTCAGCCTCCTGAGTAGCTGGGACTACAGGTGTGCGCCACTATGCCTGACTAATTTTTGTATTTTTAGTAGAGACAGGGTTTCACTGTGTTGGCCAGGCTGGTCTTGAACTCCTGACCTCATGATCCACCTGCCTTGGCCTCCCAAAGGTTTGAGTGTTTTAAGTAATGTGGATGAATTCACCCAAGTTTATCCCCTTTGTCACCTCGTTGAATATTTGTCAGATGGCTGGCTGGTGTCACAGTTGCAGGTAGAGTGACCAGCTTGTCCCAGTTGCTGAGAGATTTCCTGATTTTAGCATTGAAATTCCTCTGTCCCAGAGAAACCAGGCAGCCCTCTAGACTCTAGTTGTTGGGCATTGTTGTGGGACAGAATGAAGATTATTGGCCTCTGTGTGAATCAGTTTTACAGCCTCAGCCTCCAAAGCAACTGAGCCACAGACTCTACGGTGTGCTAGTAAAAATTGAGTCTCTAATTGAGACTGTCCTGAGAGATGATTATAAGGAGGTTGCTGAAACCTATTCTCTGTGATTTTACCATCTTTTCATAAATTTAAGCTTTCAAGATGAAAGCCATTTCACAAATGATCCAGAAGGAATGAGCCATTCACTTCTTCCTTTATTAGACATGAAGAAAAAAATATGAGGCTCTCTGTTAAAATACACAAATGTCCTACATGGACATAATAAGAGAAGCTTAACTATTTGGCCTTTGCACCACTGTACTATCTAACTTAAAGATGTAGAATTAAAGGAATACATAAGATCCACTGAGAAAAAGTGGGGGAAAAACTTAAATAGAGGCATCTGTCTATGCATCCTGAAATGTGAAATGAAAGCAGAACAGGCTCTGCCTGTGATGTGGAATCCTTCCCCTGTGCCTTCGGAGAGGTTAAGGAAAAGTTATATCTGACTAGGTGTCCTTTTAAAAGTTTAATTTTTAAAGGTTTCTATGTGGACTGCAAAAAAGGACAAAATCATTGTTCATTATGCCAAATGGCATAGGCTCATTTACAGGGATGACATTGTAGTTTTTAGATAGTAGAGCTGCTGTAATTAAAGGGTTTTAAATGACCTTTTCCCTTTGGGGACAAGGCTTTCCTAGAAAAAAGTCCAATTTATTCCTTCCCTACTTAGGTTAAAGTCAATACGTAAAGACTTCTTATGGGAATAAATGGCTTTGATTTTTCTCTCTAGAAACCAAGCTCTGTCCGTATCGATCAACTGGATCGTGAACAGTTCAACCCTGATGTGATTACTTTTCCGATTATCGTCCACTTTGGGATACGCCCTGCACAGTTGAGTTATGCAGGAGACCCACAGTAAGATATTTCTCAGTGTTTGTCTTAGCCAATTTCACCTTCTACTAACAGCTGAATTAGCAGAGAAATACCCTTTAGTGGATGTTTCCTTTTCAAAAATTAAGACCTGAAATGAGCCATGCTTCCAGTTTAGATTACCCAAATGAAACAATTTTGGTAGCTCCTGAAGAATTATTTTCTCCACATATTTGAGTGCAAGAAACTATTATTCAACAGAATATTTTTGGCAAACTTGATCAACATAAGTCCTTGTATGTTTTTAAACTTTAAGGAACTTTTTCTTTATTCATCCTTATAATAATAATTATTATTTTTTATTTTTTCAGTGCCCTCTAGAGGAAAGTAGCACATATTGGTTCCTAGCACTGCCGAATTTATGCAGAGTTCTCTTTTTGGGGGCATCTTAAGAGTTCAAGATCACATGCAAAGTCAAGGTTGTGTTGGAAGTAGGAGCCGTGACTTCTGACTCTTAGAATTGATGTAACTTTCCACATTTTGATTTTTCCAACTGGCATGTTAGTGTTGTCTGGGAGAAGATTCAGGATGTGTGGGAATGGAGATATTACCATTAGATTCTTTGGGACTGTTTGGATTTCCTACCTTGCTAAATACACAAACAGCTTCCTGACTTAATTTTTTTTTTAAAAAAAAGGATTCATAGTGGGAGAAAAGGGCATGGGAGATTTTCAATTCATAAATACAGTTCTGGCTGACATATATTAGAAGAGGCTAAAGGGTTTTGTTCTTTTTTTTCCCCCTTTGGATAAAAGTATGAAGCAGTGAACCAGGCACTGTGTAAGTACTTCTTTCTTTCCTCCATTCTTTAAAAAAAAAAAAAAAAAAAAAAGTTTTCAAAAAAGGAGAGGCCCAGCTAAGGCCAAGAAAGGAGCAGTTTTAATACGACAGAAAATCTTTGGAAAATCCCTTCTTGTTAGAAAAATGTTAGTAGAATGTGATGAGGCTCTCGTGGACTCTCAGATGGCAGGACTGTGAATTGATAAAGGACTGCATATTCGCTTCATTTCCAGGACGCTTTGACAGTATCCTTTACACTGGTCTAGGTTATAACTTATTTGGCTACAACAAATATGCTTATATTGTCATGGTAAATACAAATTGGTATACACCATTAGTCTTTTACCCTCTCCAGTAGAAAAATGGATATAGCTATGTAGCTTGGGTTTTGGCACAAATGGAGTTCTCTATTCTAATACTCTTCAACTCTTATATTTGGTATAAGTAGTTCAGCAACTGACAGGCTCCCTATTAAAGAAGGGGTCTGTCAATAAATATCAGAAAGTATATATTTAAATAAAATCTGTTATTTTCAAGAGGTAACAGTGAGAAACAGGATGATTCCATTGGTTGAGGTGTTTTTGTGTCTTTGGAATTCTTTCCAGAGATTCATTCATATAGTCACACCTCATTTCCAACCAAAATAAGTAATAAGCAACTTAATCACCAGGTTCCAGTTGACTTTTGTCCATCCCGACTCTCAACCTCAAAGTCATAACCTTCCTTAGAATGACGGCTTTCTGCCATTAAGAATAATCAAAAGAATGTAATGTATGATTTGAAGAGGCCTCTTAAAATAACTGAGTTTGTTGCACTTTAGATTTACCTTCTGTTTACCTGAGATGTTTGCCTGTCCTTTTCCTTAGGTACCAAAAACTGTGGAAGAGTTATGTGAAACTTCGCCACCTCCTAGCAAATAGTCCCAAAGTCAAACAAACTGATAAACAGAAGCTGGCACAGAGGGAGGTCTGTATCAAACTCCATTCCTAGGTGATTAATGATGATGTGGTTCAGGTGTATTTCACGATCGTTGTATCACACTGTACTTCTGGTACAAGATGGAAAAATATGTTTAAAAAAAATATCATGCTTTACCCTCCTCCCCACATTATTATACCAATTGATTTAAAGAAATCTTTTAGTATTTAAGGGAGCCTTTTTATCCCTGTATTAGTCTGTTTTGCATTCCTCTAAAGGAATACCTGAGACTCGGTAATTTATAAAGAAAAGAGGTTTATTTGGTGCACGTTTCTGTAGGCTATACAAGAAGTGTGGCACCAGCATCTGCTTGGCTTCTGGGTTGTCCTCAGGATGCTTTTAGTCATGGTAGAAGGTGGATGGGGAGCAGGCACATCATATGACAGAAGAGGGAGCAAGAGAGGGAGGAGGGAGGTCCCAGACTCTCTTTAACAAGCAGATCTCACATAACTCATTACCATGGGGAAGGCACCAAGCTATTCATGAGGGATCCACCCATGATGCAAAAACCTCCCACCAGGTCCCATCTCTCACATTGGGTATCATATTTCAATGTGAAATTTGGAGGTGCCAAAACATCCTATCTATATCAGCTCCTAAAATGCCAGTTTCTTAATGGATTATTACCATTGGGAATCAAACATATCTTTTATAGATATTAAAGCTTAAATTTGATGAATCAGCCTTTTATCTTTAATTTGGTTGCACATTATACAACATTGGGCCCTACTCAGATTTCTTGGTCTTAAAGTTGGAAAAGATTGTCTTCCATTGGTCTGCCAGTTTAGCATGGTAAACTTATTTTGTAAGGTTTCATATCCCAAATTCCATATTTCCTTACTAATGGGTAGTAGTATCCCTGTAATCCAGGATAACTTATGTTTTAGTTTTAATTACAAGAAAAAATGGTTTCAGTATCAACATAGATTTTTGTCTCAGAAGTTTTATTCTGCTGGGGTTGTGTAAGAGCAAAGCTTTGAAGGTGGAAAAAGTGTTTGAATTCTGGCATTGTCACTTACTGTGATTTAAGCCAGTCAGCCTGTTTATAAAGGAGGGAACTAAGGTTGAGAGGCTGACTGAAATGTTCCTCCGTTGGTGCACTCAACAAAAAAGGTAGTTCCACGAACTTCTGAAATACGCCGTTTAATGGGCCTCTTGTGGTATTTGACCTGTAAAAGGAACTTAATCAATAGTGGGGGTAGGGGGTGGTTCCTGTTGTTATGAATTCCTATGAGATTTTGATTCAATTACATGCATACAAATATACAATTATTTTTACAATTATTCGAAGGACCGTGAAAGGGAAGAGTTAGTTCCTGATCATGTCTCACAGATGACATTTTGGATCGTAGTCTTTTTTAATATAAAATATGCCCTTACAGCAAGGGTTTTTATAAGGGATTTGCAAGTTAGAAGGCAACTGTTAGAATTATGTGGGTTTCAGGTTAATTTGCTGATTGTGTGGCTGGGCGCGGTGGCTCATGCCTGTAATCCCAGCACTTTGGAAGGCCAAGGTGGGCAGATCACGAGGTCAGGAGATCGACACCATCCTGGCGAACACGGTGAAATCCCGTCTCTACTAAAAATACAAAAAATTAGCTGGGCGTGGTGGCGGGTGCCTGTAGTCCCAGCAACTCGGGAGGCTGAGGCAGGAGAATGGCGTGAACCTGGGAGGTGGAGGTTGCAGTGAGCTGAGATTGCGCCACTGCACATCCAGCCTGGACGAGAGAGCCAGACTTTGTCTCAAAAAAAAAAAGAATTTACTGATTGTCTTTCTTAGATGTAAATACTTAACATGATGCATGATAAAAATTTTACATGCTGATTTCAAATCCCAAACCACATTTTGCTTCCTTTATCAATGAAAGGGCATATTTTTTTCAAAAATACCAGAATGGTAGATTTGGTTTAGATTTTTTCTTATCTAGTTGCCAAGAAAGGCTGGGCTGCATTATACCCCAAGCTCTGAGCATTCTAGCCTCCATTTTAAAGAAAATACTGTAATTTTGTATGAAGAGGTTTGAGTATCTGAATGTAAGGGTAGTAGTAAATGAATCCAACTTATTTTCTAATGCTTGATGTTTGGCTTACTATTGCTATATAGCAGTTGTGTTACTCATAATGAATTGTTTTCTAGGAAGCACTCCAAAAAATACGGCAGAAGAACACAATGAGACGAGAAGTAACAGTGGAGCTAAGTAGCCAAGGATTCTGGAAAACTGGCATCCGTTCTGATGTCTGTCAGGTGGGGACACTTCTGAGGACACAGTTATGCCCATACTTTTCTTCCTTTAACACAAATCTAGTACTGAGGGTTTCTTAATTGAGAATGTTCTGTAGAAAATACTACCTTGAGGCTAAATGGAATACCAACTATAAATTGTTTTCTATTATTTGGATTTTGTTTTCATTGTCTGTTTTGACGCTGGTATGTGTGTGTATGTTGTGCTTGTAGGTATTGGGGCGGGGAGAAGCTTACTTAGTAGTGTTCAGTTCAGTCTCTTCTCTTTGGATGAAGGTAAGTCTGTCCTTCTCATGCATCTGCTCATGCATCTGCCTGTTTGCAGCACATGTATAGGTGCTTGTACAAAAGAGATAATCCAGCAGCCCTACAAGCAGACTCCTGAAGTGTATGTTTTCTAGACCGATGACTCAAATTTATGTTGCAATTTATATTGCAGAGAACTGAAGGCATTAATGAACAGAATCAGTGTATACTTCATATTTGAACCAAATGATAATATATTTTCTTTGGGTGAACTCAATAGAATAACATTTCTGCTATATGTAACTGACTGACTAATAAGCATTTTTGTTTTTCCTATGGGTGGAATTTATATGTGATTAAAGATCCCCCAAACCAGCACATTCTGTTTTTTCACTTGATTCTTTTGTCACAATTGATATTGGATGAAGTCCATGAGAATTACAGTAAAGGAAATGAGTACACAGGCTACGGTCAGGTAATGCAGTTTGCTGTGTTCATCCTTTTGGAAGAATACTTCTAGGCTTCCATTTATTTGTTTCGATGGTAGCATGTGTTACAGTAAGTTCAAGCAGCTTACTCTTAGCTTCCTCTTAGTGTTCATTTCATCATAATGAATTTTAAAAAAAATCAGTTTGGCATTTAATTATTATATTGACTAGCAGAGTTTAAAAGTATTGCTACACAATTTACTAAGTGATATCCAAAGCTAACTATTTTTGCATTAAGATGAACTGCTATTGGTGTAATATTGCCAGATATTTTCAGGGTAATCATCTACAGTGGTAACCAGCTGTTTTCATCAGGTCCACAGTTATTTTACCAATTGACAAATATCTTATGACTGTCAGTACTTTTAGATGAATATTTTACTTCCATTGATTCTCTCTCAGGGCCGTTTGAAGCTGTATCACCCGGTTTTTCTATTTGTCAGTGTTTCCCCAAAACCAACGTAATGTCATCCTAAGGTAGACATCATCAGAACAGTGAGCAGAATCCTAGACAGTTTGCTCCACATTTGATGATCTCAGTGATAAATCAGAGTTGATTATCTAAGAGATCATAAAATTGTTGAGCATTAAGAACTAGACGGTACCTTCCAGACCTTCTAGTTAGTAGTTTTGAACTTGTGTTTTTGGTTAACTTCAAAGTATTTTTTTCATACAAAACCCTTTTAGAGCCATTATTTGTAAAAAGATAAAGAGTAACTGCCTGATTGACTAGTGGGAGATGGGAGTGGAGAGAGTATCCTGTTTTACTTGATTTCTCCCCCACCTCCTGTAGCAGTCCCTAAGGCCACTGAATACAGTATCTTTTTCTTTTTCTGAAGCTTTGAGCCTTTTTTTTTTTTTTGTAAAGCAAACAAGAGTGCTGAATTATCTGTTGCAGTACAGTTTTGTATTCTTCAGCTATATCACAAATGTCTTCCTCTACCCTCAGCTAGATGAGAAGCAGCTGGAGGCGTAAGTGATCTTGTCTCTTGCTGTGTGATATGCTATATTCTGTTTTGAGGTTGGTAGGTAAAAGGACTCAGTCAGTTTCCTTGCCTAACTGGTGGAAGAAAAGGGATCCTGATTAAACCCCTGCGAAGGTGAATGCTTTATGATCTAATAATCATTCCTCCCTCTGTAGAACTCTCACTCTTCCAGAGAGAACTGCCATCTGTTTAGAAGCCATGCTTCCATTCTCTGGTCCTCCGAATGGAAGTCTTTTTCAGATTTTGATAAAATTACCCTCATATGTAAATGACTTGATTAAAAAAATGTGAATTGTTGCCTATAAGTTCATATACTGAATGCAGAAGGAATTGCTTTATGGTTTGAAAAGAAATATGTCTGCATATAAATAAATGAAAATGAGCCAGCAGGCTACCTGAGAAGTCCATAGAAGTGGAAGAGAAAGAAATCTTACACAGTGGCAACATGGGGGCTGAGAGTGAACTATTAAAACCAAAAATCCTTGTGCTTTGGTGAAATAGTTCCTTACACACCAAAATCAAATTATCCTGAAGGCATTCTGTAGCTCTCAAGGTGAGATGAACAGTTGAAGTATCTGTTTATTTTGACATATTAAATATTATTTCACCATCAGTGAATATTCTTGGGGTTGTGAAAGTAAATTGTTACCTGCATTGGGCTTAAAACATCAACATATGGAAATTTGGAGGTGTTCATCAACTCATTCATGACACGGGAGCAACCTAGTTCAAACTTTAAATACCAAAAAAAAAACCAAAAAAACAAAAAAACCCTATAGTAAGGTTTAGGGGAAGATACCAAAAGTAAACTAGTGTAGTTGACTTTTGGCTCAAAATAAGCATTTTTGCAATGAATATTTTCATTACATTTATTTACACCTTTCCTTGTTCTGTAATTATTTTGAAGTGGTAACTCTTTTTATGAATATGGGAATTAATAAAGCACTGACTCTGCAAGCCATGGGCTCCATGGTGAAGCCTTCAGTGCTAGTAATTTGAAACTCTCTTGACTCTTCTCACTGAGCTTTCTCTTAGTTGGTCCTATTGCATATTAACGGTCAGAAAGTCTTCCTTTCTACTGATACATCTTACAGAAAACATTTGACAAGTAGAGAACCTCTGGGTACATTTTAACTAAGAGTTTTTGCCACAGATGATACGTTAGCTCTTCCTGGAATTTTTATGTTTTAAAATTCTCAGGTATTTTACATGCATCACACAAAGGTTCTGAACAGTTGCCCTTAAATTATTGATGTTTGCCATACATTTTGTTTGAATTTTTTTAACCTTGAAATTCCTTCAGTGAACAATGAAGGCAGCAAAGCCATTCCCCCTAGTTTTCTTGTAAAGAAATCAGACAAAATGTTTTATCATGTAGCATTAATGACCAAACATCTGAATATATTTTAGAAGCCATTTTAGTCATATTTTTAGGATAGGGTCTTTTTGCATCCTTAATAAATGTTTAGTCCAGTGCAGGTTTGTCTAGTCACAAGTCATATATGTTAACATTTTTTATTGTTTATTTGGCCTTTGTTCTTAATGTAAAGATTTTGATGATGTTTAATAAAACCTGTGATTTTTTGAGAAAGGGACCAAGAGTGTTTTTGTTGTTTTTTTACAAGTGGAATTGGCTGTGGCTTACAATGATATTTAATTTCTTATATTAGAATAAATGTTTTCTTTTGGTGTGTTTTCCTCACATAAGCTGGTGGCATATCATAATGCAGTTTAACATCTCTAAAATAAAAGCATTTAGTATTTTTGGTAATAAAGAATAAAAATCTAATTGACTGGGAAATAGCAGTTAAGTGAATTTATACATCGAATACTTTGAATAATTTTATGATTATTCAAAGTCTTTGAACAGATAGGCTCATACTTAATTTTTAGAAGAAAGGATTTATCTAAAATCCTTGGTAGTTTTTCTCTGTATTCAGTAGTTCATTGATACAGAACCTACTGTTTTTTAGTAATAATTGCTAGTAGGTTGCTAGTAAAAGCCTTGAGATGCTATCTGGTGTCTGCAGGAGATGGAAACCATTGTGATAAATCTGAGATGGAGTGACCTCAGTACCAGCATCTCCCTCTGGAAGTACATTTCCCCAACCAGAGAAGTTACCAAGGATTGTTAGGAGATTAGAAAATTCTATCTGGTGCCCCAGCCAGTGTTAAGAGGATTGAAAACCTAGGAGTAGGTGCTACAACTTGTAATTAAATGTGAACCGGATATGGACCTGTCACTATGTTTGTAGATAAATCGTTGAATAATTTTTTCTGTGTTGCTGCTTGTTAGAGTGAATTCTGGGTAATGTGGAAGAAAAAGGAATCAAAACCTGAATCTGAGTCTAAAAAATTCAGCATAATGACTCAGAAGAGGAAGAAAAGCAACATGCTGCAATAGGACCTGCATTTTTTAAGAAAAGGGTTTCACACACTGAGGTTAAATTGGTATCTTCTGTAGAGGGAGGCGCCTGGACCCTGTGCTATACTGAGAAGGTGGTCCATGGAAATCAGTAAACTAACTCGGAAGACATGAAAAAAGGAGCAAAGAATTTACACCATCACAGTCACATCACCAGTAGGAGACTCATGCCAAATGCGGGGACACTGTAACTTCTTAAGGAAAAGAAAGGAAGCACAGGTGCCTGGAGAACTGTTGGCCTTTGAGGAAAGCTGAGTCGTGGTGGTTGGTATTTGTATTGAGTGGACAGAGAGCTGTCTTTGGACTAATTAATGAATATGCTGTTTTCCTAGAGTGGCCATCTGGAATGGGATGGAAGGCTGCCATGCATTATCAAACTATCTGATTCTCTTGCTCAATGATTTGTCAAGGAATGACTCAACAGTGAAAAGTGACATCTCTAGGGATTCACAGACTTTGGACAGCAAGTTGAAGGATGTATTTTCTAAATTAGATCTTGTAGCAGAGGGAAGGAGGAATGTCTGAGGGCAATGGCTTCATAGTTATTGTTAACAAAGGAATTTTGATTTTTAGTCTGTATGAGATACTTGATTTTTTAATTGGAGCATAGTGCTGCTTGTGAAGAAAGGAAAGATTTGTTTAAAGACTAACTGACCTGATAGAAAATTTTTTTTTTTAAGAGATGGGAGTCTTGCTGTGTTGCCCCGGCTAGAATGCAGTGGCTATTCACAGGTGCAATAGTAGTGCACTCTGGCCTTGTTGCCTTGGACTCCTGGGCTCAAGCCTCCTATAGCGGGAACTACAGGTGCATGTCACCTCGTCTGGCTAGTATTATATTTTATTAGGAGTAATTTAAAACATACAAGATGAAAGAGAAAAGTATAATGAACTCCGTAAACTATCACTTAGCTTTGACTGTTATCAAAAGCATTTCTGTAATATCATCAAATACCTAGTCAATGTTTACATTTTTCTCGTCTATTAAATTTATTTTAGTCCGTTTAAATTTGGGTCCATGTGAGATCTATACATTGTGATTAGTTGATGTTGTTTAAGTCTCTTTAATCTGTAGGTTCTCATTCCATTTCTCCTTTTTTTCCCTTGCAAACATCTGTTGCTGAAGAAATTGGGTTATGTGTCCTATAGAGTTCCTACAGTGTAGTCTGAGTTTTGCTGATTGCAACTTTCTGGTGTCATTTACCAGGTACTTCTGCCCCTTGTGTTTCCTATAAATTGGTAGTTGGATCTAAAACTGCACTGTCCAGTACCATTGGTTGCGTGTGGCTATTTAAATTTAAATAAATTAAATGAAATTAAAAATTCTGCCTCTCAGTTACTCTCACCACACTTTGAGTGCTCAGTAGACATATGTGGCTACTGCCCATTACAACATCACAGATAATAGGATATTTCCATCATCATAGAGTGCTCTGTTGAATAGCACTGACCAAATTTAAGTTCAGTTTTTTTGCAAGATATTTTCACAGGTAGTGGTGAGGACTCTATTTGTATGTGACATTATCAGTCATCGATGGATCGTTTACTTAGACCCAGTAATTAATTAAGGTCTGCCAAAATGATATTCTAATTCTGTCTTTCTTCATTTATTACTTAAAATACTTTTAAAAAAGGATCTTTTCCTCATCAACTATTTGATTACCCTGAGATACAGATCCTGTGGGACAGCACCAAAAATTACTCGTTTGATTTATTCCATAAAGCACAACTAGTAGTCCCAGATTAACAATTTAACAGCACCACCACCAATATGGTGATGCAAAATAGTTGCTTGTTTGGGAGGACAGATGGTCTTTGACTTACAATGGGGTTACATCCCAGTAAACCTGGAGTAAGTTGAAAATATCATAAGTTGAATTTTCAGTTTATGATTGGTTTATTGGGACATAGCCTATCATAAGTCGAGGAGCATACTGAATTAATATTGCTTACATGTCACTGTAAAGTCAAAAATTTTTAAGTCTTACCATTGTAAGTTGGGGACTGACTGTTCTTTTTTGTCTTTGATTATCTATAGCTGTATCTCACTGGAGATTTACACTCAGTTTTCTGTATCGTGGTTATGCCACAAACTGGATACACAATTCATTTGTTTCATTTTACTTTTGATTTTAAGGGTTCCATTGACTGACTGACCAATTGATTGAGTCAGGGTCTTGCTGTGTCACCTAGGCTGGAGTACAGTGGCACTGCGATCATGGCTCACTACAGCCTTGAACTTCTAGGCTCAACACATCCTCCCACCTCAGCCTCCCTAGTAGCTGGGACCACAGGTGTGTGCCAACATGCCTGGCTAATTTTTCTATTTTTTGTAGAGACGGGGTCTTGCTTTGTTGCCCAGGCTGGTCTCAAACTCCTAGGTTCAAGTGATCCTCTTGCCTCAGCCTCCCAAAGTGCTGCAATTACAGTCATGAGCCACAGTGCCTGGCCTAGATTCCTTTTAAAAATTAAAGATTGTTTTATAATTATGTAAAATGTTCACATGACTCTGCAGTCAGATTTACAGAGTCAAGTGTATTTTTTTTTTTAAGTCGTAACTGCTATCTCTGTTCCTTGTATCATTTTCTTGCCACCCACCCCCGATAGGTAACTGTCTTTTAAAAATGGCTTGTGGCCGGGCACGGTGGCTCACGCCTGTAATCCCAACACTTTGGGAGGCCGAGGCGGGTGGATCACGAGGTCAGGAGATAGAGACCATCCTGGCTAACACAGTGAAACCCTGTCTCTACTAAAAATACAAAAAAATACAAAAAAAAATTAGCCGGGTGTGGTGGCGGGAGCCTGTAGTCCCAGCTACTCGAGAGGCTGAGGCAGGAGAATGGTGTGAACCTGGGAGGCAGAGGTTGCAGTGAGCCGAGATTGTGCCACTGCACTCCAGCCTGGGCGACAGATCAAGACTCCGTCTCAAAAAAAAAAAAAAAAAAAAAAAAAAAATGACTTGATCTGGCTGCACATGCGGTGGCTCACTCCTGTAATCCCAGCATTTTGGGAGGCAGAGGCAGGCAGATCACCTGAGGTCAGGAGTTTGAGACCAGCTTGGCCAACATGGTGAAACCCTATCTCTACTGAAAATACAAAAAATTAGCCAGGAGTGGTGGTGTGTGCCTGTGGTCCCAGCTACCTGGGAGACTGAGGCAGGAAAATAGCTTGAACCCAGGAGACAGAGGTTGCAATGGGGCAAGATCACGCCACTGCACTCCAGCCTGGGAAACAGAGTGAGACTCCATCAAAAAAAAAAAAAAAAAGGCTTAATTTTTTATTTTTATATAAGAAAATATATATGTATTTTTGTTTGTTTTCCTCTTTCTTGTATGAATGGTGGTATCTTAAACACACTTTTCTCTACTGAGATTTTGTTCACTTAACAATGTGTCTGGACCAGGTGTGATGGCTCAGACCATAAATTCCAGTGCTTCCTCCAGTGCAGGAGGATTGCAAACTTAGCCAGGTGTGGTGGTGCACACCTGTTGTCCTAGCCACTCAGGAGGCTGATGTGGAAGGATCACTTGAGCCCAGGAGTTTGGGGCTGCAGTGAGCTATGATTGTACCACTGTACTCCAGCATGGGTGACAGAGTGAAACCCCATCTCTAAAAAACAAAACAAAACAACAGTAACAACAACAACAATAACGACAAACCATGTGTCTGGAGGTCACTCCATAGCAATGTATAGAGCTTATTGATATGTTCGGCTTTCTGTCTGTAAAACTGTTTTATGTTAGTGGGTACTATGAAATCCATTATATTGGCTTTGTTTTTTTCCTTTTTATATCCTTTGTATTCAGGAAGACTTGTATTTTTATTCTAATGGTTACCTTTATACTGACAGCTTTATAGTATAATTACATTTCTCCCTTACCTCTCTTTCTTTCTGTGTGTATGTGTATATGTGTGTGTGTGTGTATCTTGTTGTCTTTTAGTAAAAGTAGCTTCTCTCTGCTTCTTCCCATAATCCTCTCTCTCACCTGGCATCTAATTTGAAGTGATATCCTTTTGTTGCAAGTTAATAAGGCAGGCAGCAACCTCATCCTACTCTTTATATATTTCTTATTCTCCCTTGTTTTCTGATGGTTGTACTAATCAGTGTTAGAATGTTTAATTATTTCTTATATTGACTCCTTTGTGATTATCTACCAATAAAAATATATTTGCAAGTAATCATCAGATCATATGTCATTGTCAATCTCCCACCTCCCCTTTCTCATTTGTCTGAAGCTCATTTTCTAAACCATTCCTCAAGAAGGCCTTATAGAAACAGTGGTCCTTGAGTTTCTGCATGTTCCTCACAGTTTGACTGTGGTCTTTATTTTAACGGTCAGTTTGGCTGGATATAAAATCTGTGGATCACATTTTCTTTCTTTAATATTTTAAATACATTCTCATTGTTTTCTGGCATGAAACATAGCTGTCAAAAGTGTGGTAACAATATGGTCAGGTATAGGTACTCACGACTGTAATCCCAGCACTTTGGGAGGCCAAGGCAAGTGCATAACCTGAGCTCAGGAGTTTGAGACCAGCCTGGGCAACATGGCGAAACCCCGGCTCTACAAAAAATTAGCTGGGTGTGGCGGTGCACACCTGTGGTCTCAGCTACTTGGGAGGCTGAGGTGGGAGGATCACTTGAGCCTAGGAGATGGAGGTTGCAGTGAGCCGAGATCATGCCACTGTACTCCAAACTGGGTAACAGAGTGAGAACCCATCTCAAAAAAAAAAAAAAAAAAAGTGTGATAACAATATGAGTTTAAGTGAGTTGGTCCTTTTGTCTGAGTGCCCAAAGGATTTTTTTCTTTTTCTTTAGAAACCAATAGTTTGCTAGAATATGTCTCAGCTCTTTTCAGTTAATTTTTTCAGGTATGCTGTATATACTTTCATTATATACTTTCAGGTTGTCTTTTATCTCAGGAAAGTTTTCTTTTTCTTGTATTACACATTTCATTATTTTCTTTTATTTTGATTTTTAAAGTACTCCACTTATATGCATCTTATATTTTCTTTGCTTCTCTTCTGGATCTATCATGTTCTCTTGAATTCTTCATTCAAGAAGTAGTAATTACTTCTTGCATCTTATATCTTCTTATAAGATATTGTGTCATATCTGTTTTGCTTCTCTTCTGGATCCATCATTTTCTCTTGAATTCTTCGTTTCTATTTTTCAAAAGCACTATTCATTGGGTTAATCTGATTTTGTGTTCCTTCTTGTTTAGTCTTGAAGTGGTTATCTCCTTTTATGTTTCTTTTTCCTGAGTTTTGTCACTTCTTTTCAAATCTTCCTTTCCTCTAATCTCATTTCCGAATTTATGTAATATTTATTTGTAATTTGTGTTAATCCTCCTATGGTTTTATTTCTTTGCTTAGAAGGTTATTGGTATGTTTCTCTGGAATTTTTTCTTTTCTTTTTTTTTTTTAAGACAGAGTCTCGCGATCTCGGCTCACTGCAAGCTCCTCCTCCCAGGTTTATGCCATTCTCCTGTCTCAGCCTCCCGAGTCGCTGGGACTACAGGTGCCCGCCACCAAGATAATTTTTTGTATTTTTAATAGAGACGGGGTCTCACCGTGTTAGCCAGGATGATCTCGATCTCTTGACTTCGTGATCCACCCACCTCGGCCTCCAAAAGTGCTGGGATTACAGGCGTGACCCACCGCATCCAGCCTCTGGAATGTTTTTATTATCAGCAAGGATGTTATTCTACTCCTCTTCTTAGAAACATCTTTGAATGGGATTTGATCATGATTCTTTTCTGTTGCTCTTTAAGAAACTTAAAAATTAAGTAAACTAAATGAAATATTTTCCTGTACTTTTAGAAAGGGGGTATAAGCCAGGATAGTTTTTCATGGTTCTGGAGCTCCTCCTCCTGTTGTTTTTGCAGTGATAAAAGAAATAATACGGCTTCACACTAAGATCTGCCCCCTCCGCTTCTCTCCTCTGCTTTTGTCTGGACCTTCTCTCTTTTGCCTTTCATTATCCCTCTCTAGCGAAATGTGGCTTGCACTCCCAGCACTTTCTCCTCATTGTGGGCCTTTTACCTTGTAGGGAGCTTCACCTTTTGTTTTTTTGTTTTGAGTGTTTGTAGGTCCCAGGTGTCTTCAGCACAGTTAGACTGTCCTCCCGTATTCACTTAATGAATTAGATTCGGCAGAGCTCTCTCCAGTTTGGGTTATTTCCGGTGAACATGTGTTGTTAATTTTGAGTTTCTTCCATTATCAGGGCCTGTCTCTTCTCTCACACAGATGCTGAGACGTAGCTCTTTCTCCTCATCTACTCTTAGTTAGGGACTCAAGGGGGTACCTTTTCATTTAGTTTTTATGTAGATAATGTTCATTGGTCTTTCATTTTGCTAGTCTAGTTGCTCTATTTTTATGGGAGAATTTGAGTTCCTTTTTTTTTTTTTTTAATTAAAGCGGTTGGCAGACATAAAGATGCCAGACATAAAGATGATTGTATTTTAATATTGCAAAGACTGATACTTTTAAAAACTGAGCTAGAAATTTAAAGTCTTGTAGGTAACACTGAGACTTGATGTCTGGGATTCAAGATGGAGATGGGTCATCTGTACCCTTCCATGGTACTCACAAAAGGTTTATTTGGAAGGAGAAACAGGCTTTGTTTGGAGCAGATTTAGAGAAAGTGGTTAAGGGATTCAAAGCTGTTTTACATGAGAAAAGGTTAAAGGAAGTAAGGTAGTAAGGTGTAGGTTAGCTAAAACAAGATGTGGAAAGCCTGCCATTAAATGCATTTTGTTTTTGGGTAGAACTCGGGTTAAAGGGGTAAAACTTCCAAAGATACAGATTTGGGCTTAAAGTTAATAGTAATTTTCGGGCCCGGTGCACTGGCTCATGCCTGTGTAATCTTAGCACTTTGGGAGGCTGAGGCAGGCCGATACCTTGAGCCTAGCAGTTTAAGACCAACCTGGGCAACATGGCGAAACCTCATTTCTACAAAAAACACAGAAATCAGCAGAGTGTGGTGTTGCACACCTGTAGTCCCAGCTGCTGGGGCTTGGTGGCTGAGGTGGGAGGATCTCTTGAGCCTGGAAGGTCGAGGCTGCAGTGAGTTATGATTGTGTCACTGCACTCTAGCCTGGGTGACAGAGTGAGACCCTGTCTCAAAAAAAAAAAAAAAAAAAAGGTAATTTTTAAATAATCAGCAGACTCTAAAGAGGGTTTTATTTTCCTGACAGGCAGCGATTCATGTCTCATAGGAAATATTAAGAAAGTAAACAATTCACCAGGTTGAGTTCATGCTTTAGAAAAGGCAGTTGCACTGAGTAGTCTTCATGTCCTAACCCATGTCCTATCCACCTTGAGTTTTTAGCATCAACTCTTGAGCTTCCTGCAGTTTAAATGGCTGGAAAGCTATTATACTTTGATTGTGCATGTTGTTTCCATATTGTTGTGTTTATCAATACAGCACTTATAAAAACAAAGTGGTTAAAGTGCTGATAATTAAAATTCTAATGGCATATTTCTAGCTTTAATGGCAAAAACAATGTCTTCACCTTTTCTGTCTCCCACACATATTGTAAGGCCTTGCACGTGGAGGTGCTCAATTATATACTTACTGAATTGAACTGGCAAGAAAGATTTTTTGTTGATTAGAGATCCTATTTGGTAGAATGAATCTTTCTTTATAAGTTAATAACATAACTAATTTCTATAGTTTGAAGCAAATCCATTTTCATGTACTTTTAAACAATGCCAGCTTAAAATACTTCAAAGACGGAAATAATATAAAGCATATGTCAGTCATTCTGTGGGCTGGGTCCATCCTCCAGGTTCTGATGAATAAGAATGACTCCCTACATTCTTTTGTGTTCTTGGAAACAGTATTAAGGAAAAGAAAAAGATATGCCTTCCATGAAATTATCTCCCAATAAGGAATTTATAGCCAAATGAAAAGAGATTGAAGGAAAAATTTAAATTCTGTGTCCTTGGGTACCTTAACTGTACTGGTGTCTTTCTAAAAATTGTCTTCAGAATGTTAGATCATTAAATGTTAAACCTAGGGTGGCATATCTGGTTGAGAAGCTCTTAAAGGATAATCATGGGCTTCAGGGGTTTGTGAACCCATTAAAATTGTGTACAACTTTTGCATGTTTGTGCACAAGGACATTTTTCTGGGGAAAGAATCATTTTTCTTGGATTCTCAAAAATATCTTGAGCCTAAAACAGTTTCAAAATGAATGAATCCTAATCCATTCCCCTTTAATTAAAGGTAGACAAGGAGGCACAGAAATGCATGTGACTTACTCAAAGCTACCCTGCTGAATACTGATAGAACCAGGGCTATTCCTAATGGAATGAGGGCTAACAGACCTTGTTCTAAGAAGATTTTTGTATTTCCTCTTTTAATCCTTTTAGCTATCCTTGAAAGTAGGTATATTTATTATTCTCATTGTGCAGATGAGGAAACTGAAGCAGAGAGGTAAGATAACTTGCCCCAGGTCACACAGTGAATAAGTGGCAGAGCAGGATTTGGACCCAGGCATTCTGATTCTAGAGACTATATACTCTCAACAGCTACAGTCTCTCACAGAGGATTCTCCGAATGCCATGAAGCCAATAAGCTGTTTGAGGACTTAGTGAGATGGAATTTGGAATGTGAAAATGGTTCTGACTTGTTGTAAAACAAATGAAGTGACTTTATAAGTTTTTATAAAGTTAAACATATTGAATACTTTTTTTTTTTTTCCTAGCATGCAATGATGTTACCTGTTCTGACCCATCATATCCGCTACCACCAGTGCCTAATGCATTTGGACAAGTTGATAGGATATACTTTCCAAGATCGTTGTCTGTTACAGGTAAGAATTATTCTCCTGTAAACTCACGTCATAACAAGATAGGAGTAATTCATCTTGCACGTCACAAATGGTACATTGGGTTTTCTCTCCTGGGAAGTGACAGGGATTGATAAAAACATAGTTCTCTCCATTGCTCTACCCTGGTTGCCTCTGCTACTTTCCAGCCCATTCTCTCACATTTATTTGAGATCATCCCTAAAAAAATTGACTAAAACTGAAATTTGTCAAATCTGAGTACCTTCTTCCAGCTTTTCCTCCTTTATGTCTCTCCTTTTCAGGTGCTGAGAATTCTAACTTCTCTGAAAGATGTAGTTTTTTTTTTTTTTCTTTTCTGGTATAGAGTTTTGCTCTTGTTGCCCAGGGTGGAGTGCAATGGCGCAGTCTCAGCTCACTGCAACCTCCGCCTCCCGGGTTCAAGCAATTCTCTTGCCTCAGGCTCCTGAGTGGCTGGGATTACAGGTGCCTGCCACCATGCCCAGCTAATTTTTGTATTTTTAGTAGAGACGGGCTTTTGCCCTGTTGGCCAGGCTGGTCTCGAACTCCTGACATCAGGTGATCCGCCGGGCCCACCTCGACCTCCCAAAGTGCTGGGATTATAGGTGTGAGCCACTGCGCTCAACCTAAAGATGTGGGTTTTTACGTTTGTTTCCAGAACAGGGCTTGCGTCAGAGATCTGGAAATTTGTTTTGGTCACTTAAAAATTTTTTTCAGTAGATTTAGGGGTACAAGTGGTTTTTGGTTACATGGATGATTTGTACAGTGGTGAAGTCTGGGCTTTTAGTGTACCTGTCACTTGAATAGTGTACATACACCCAATAGGTAGTTTTTCATCCCTCACCCTCCTCCCAACACTCTTCATCTGAGTCTCCAGTATCCATTATACCACTCTGTATGACCCTGGGTACCCATAGCTTAGCTCCTACTTGTGAGTGAGAAGATGCAATATTTGGTTTTCTGTTTCTGAGTTAATTAACTTAGGATAATGGCCTGTAGTTCCAACTGAGTTGCTGCAAAAGCCATTATTTCATTATTTTTATTGTGGAGTAGTGTTCCATGGTATATGTGTCCCACGTTTTCTTTATCCACTCATCAGTTGATAGACACTTAGGTTGATTCCATAGCTTTGCAATTGTAATTGTGCTGCAGTAAACATAGAAGTGCAGGTGTCTTTTTGATAGAATGACTTCTTTTCCTTTGGGTAGATACACAGTAGTGGGAGGACTGAATCAAGTGTTAGATCCACTTTTAGTTTCTTGAGAAATCTCCATACTGTTTTTCGTAGAGGTTATACTAATTCATATAGCTTATATAAAGTTCAGTGTATTATAAGCCTTCCCTTTTCACTGCATCACACCAACACCTGCTGTTTTTTGATTTTTAAATAATGGCCACTCTGACTGGGGCAGAGTGGTAGGTGGTATCTCCTTGTGGTTTTAATTTGCATTTCCCTCATGATTAGTGATGTTGAACATTCTTTCATGTTGGTTGGCCATTTTTATATCTTCTTTTGAAAAATGTTTGTTCATGTCATTTGCCCACGTTTTAATGGGATTATTAGTAGTATTATTATTATTTCTGGCTGATTTGTTTTAGTTCCTTGTGGATTCTGGATATTAGTCCTTTGTTGGATATATAGTATGCAAATATTTTCTGCCATTCTGTAGGTCGTCTGTTTGCAGATACTTGGGGAGATAAGATGGAAAGATCAGGGCTTAAAATTCAAATGGACAGACAGCTCCCTTTCCTGCTTAATTTAGGATGATACAAAGATGGTGCCCCCATGCTGAGTTTTTGTTTTGTTTTTGTTTTTTGAGACAGGGTCTCCTTCTGTCACCCAGGCTAGAGTGCAGTGGTGTGATCATAGCTCACTGCCGCCTCGACCTCCTGGGCTCAAGTGATCCTCCCACCTCAGCCTCTTGAGTAGCTGGGACTCCAGTCATGTGCCACCACACCAGGCTAATTTTTTATTTTTTGTAGAGATGGCGTCTCACTGTGTTGCCAGGCTGGTCTTGATCTCTTGGGCTAAAGTGGTCCTTCCACCTTAGGATTACAGGTGTGAACCATTGCATCTAGTTTATGCTGTTTTAAAGACTGAACTTATTTTATTGAAATTTTAGCTGGCCATGACTCATCCAAGTCATCATTTAAATTTTGGAATGAATCCTGATCATGCCAGGAATTCTTTGTCTAACTGTGGAATTCGGCAGCCCAAATATGGAGACAGAAAAGTTCATCACATGCACATGCGGAAGAAAGGTATGTCTGGATGATTTTAAGATGTGAAGATCCTATTTTGGCCTGTGTTTTCTGTTGTAAATTATTTCGCTTCTAGGAATGGTTCCCTGGGTGACTCTTTCACCATTTCATATTCTAGTGATTACTGACTCTTTTTTTTTTTTTGAGACAGAGTCTTACTCTGTCACCTAGGCTGGAGCGCAGTGGCACAATCTCAGCTCACTGCAACCTTTGCCTGCTGGGTTCAAGCGATTCTCCTGCCTTAGCCTCCTGAATAGCTGGGATTACAGGCATATGCCACCATACTTGGCTAGTTTTTTTGTATTTTTATTAGAGACAGGGTTTTGCCATATTGGCCAGACTGGTCTTGAACTCCTGACCTCAAGTGATCTACCCGCCTCTGCCTCCCAAAGTGCTGAGGTTACAGACATGAGCCACCGCGCCTAGAGCCACCGCATGGACTCTTTTATAATATTTACTTTGAGCAAGAACTAT
The DNA here is from genome assembly GCF_037993035.2 of Macaca fascicularis. NCBI lineage: Eukaryota > Metazoa > Chordata > Mammalia > Primates > Cercopithecidae > Macaca > Macaca fascicularis. Next base: position 32,038,548 of record NC_088380.1, on the reverse strand, counting down.
AATAAGGGTTGATGAGTTTTTTAGAAAAATTTCTTTTTCCTATCCAGTGTTTTAAATAATTGTTTATTACACTTTTAGACAGGTAGATTCCAAATCTTTTAAAATCACATTGACATGAGATAATTTTTTTCTACTGTAATATGATGGTCCTATAATTCTTCTATCCGTATTTACTTGTGTATTTGTTTTTATTTTAAATAGGGATTAACACCTTGATAAATATTATGTCACGCCTTGGCCAAGATGACCCAACTCCCTCAAGGTAAAGCTGATTTTTAAAAAACAACTTGATTGATATGTAATTCACATACTATACAATTTACTCATTTAAAGCATACAATTCAGGGTTTTTAGTAAGTTCACAAAATTGTGTATCCATGGCCATTATCTAATTTTGCAACATTGACATTACCCCAAAGAGAAACCCGGTACCCATTAGTAATCTCTCCCCATGTTCCTTAGCCTGCCCAGTCCTAGGCAACCACCAATTTATTTTCAACCTCTATGGATTTGTCTCTTCTGAACATTTTATGTGAAAGGTATCATGTAAGTCAGTTCTTTGCAATTGTCTTCTTTTACCTAGCATGTTTTCAGGATTTGTCCATAGTATGGTATGTGTCAATACTTCATTGTTTTTATTGCTAAGTAATATTCCATGATGTGAGCATACCATATTTTATGTATCTGTCCTTCAGTTAATGGACATTTAGATTGTTTGTACTTTTTGGCTGGTGAATAATGCTGCTGTGAATATTTATGTACAGATTTTGTTTGGACATATATTTTGATTTCCCTTGGGTATACACTTAGGAGTAGAATTGCTGGGTCATATGGTAACTCTGTTTAACCTTTTAAGGAACTGCCAGACTGTTTTCCCAAGTGGCTGCACCATCTTATATTCCCAGCAGCAATATAGCAGGGATCCAATGTCTTTACATTTTTGTCAACACTTGTTATTGTCTGTCTTTTTTATTCTAGCCCTTCTATTCTAGTAAATATGAAGTATTATGTCATTGTGGTTTTGATTTGCATTTCCATCAGAGCTCATGAAATTGAGCATCTTTTCATGTGCTTATTGACTATTTGTTCATCTTCTTCGGAGAAATATCTGTTCAAATCCTTTTCCCATTTTTAATTGGGTTATTCTAAATTATTGAGTTATAATAGTTTTTAAATATATTCTCAGATACAGATTCCTTACCAGATTTGCAAACATTTTTTTCATTCTGTGAGTTGTCTTTTCTCTCTCGATGATGGCCTTTGAAGTACAAAACTTTTGATGAAGTTTTAACTATCCTGAGTTTATTGCATTTCCTCACAAACTTTTGGATTAGCTTGTCAATTTCTGCAAAGAAGTCAGTAGGGATTTTGATAGGCATTATGTTGATTCTGTAGATCAATTTGGAAATCATTACCATCTTTTAAAAAAATGTTTATTTAAAGTGTGGTTTGTTACATAGGTAAACTTGTGTCATGGAGGTTTGTTGTACAGATTATTTTATCACCCAGGTATTAAGCCTAATAGCTATTAGTTATTTTTCCTTATCCTCTGCCTTCTTTCGTTCTCCACCCTCCGAAAGGCCCCATTGTGTGTTGTCCTCCTCTATGTGTCCATGTAATCTGTGGCATTTGGTTTTCTGTTCCTTTGTTCGTTTGTTAGGGATAATGGCCTCCAGCTCTATCCATGTTCCTGCAAAGGATATGATCTCATTTGTTTTTATGGCTACATAGTATTCCATGGTGTAGAAGTACCACATTTTTTTTCTTTTTTTTTTTTGAGACAGTGTCTCATTCTGTTGCCCAGGCTGCAGTGCAGTGGCATGATCTTGGCTCACTGCAACCTCCGCCTCCTGGGTTCAAGCGATTCTCACACCTCAGTCACCTGAGTAGCTGGGATTACAGGTGTGCACCAGCGTGCCTGACTAAGTTTTATATTTTTGGTAGAGACGAGGTTTCGCCATGTTGGCCAGGCTGGTCTCCAACTCCTGGCCTCAAGTTATCCATCTGCCTTGAGCTCCCAAAGTGCTGGGATTACAGACCTGAGTCACTGTGCCTGGCCCCAAATTTTCTTTATGCAGTCTATCATTGAAGGGCATTTAGGTTGATGATTACCATCTTAACCTTTTTTTTTCTTTTTCTTTTTCTTTTTTTTTTACATAGAGACAGGGCTCTTGCTATGTTGCCCAGGCTTACCATCTTAATCTTAAGTTTTCTGATTCATGAACTTGGATGTCTTTCCATTTATCTGTCTTTTAAAATTTTTTCAAAATGTTTTATGGTTTTCAGAGTATACATTTTGCACATCTTTTGCAAAATTTATTCTGAAGTATGTTATTCTTTTTTGTGCTGTTATAAATGGAATCTTTTTTTTTTTTTTTTGAGATGGAGTCTCGCTCTGTCGCCCAGCCTGGAGTGCAGTGGTACGATCTTGGCTCACTGCAAGCTACACCTCCCAGACTCACGCCATTCTCCTGCCTCGGCCTCCTGAGTAGCTGGGACTACAGGCGCCCGCCCCCATGCCTGGCTATTTTTTTGTATTTTTAGTAGGGATGGGGTTTCATCATGTTGGCCAGGATGGTCTCCATCTCCTGACCTCGTGATCTGCCCGCCTCAGCCTCCCAAAGTGCTGGGATTACAGGTGTGAGCCACTGCGCCCGGCCTGGAATTGATTTCTTAATTTCATTTTCAGGTTGTTCATTGAAAGTGTATGGAAATACAGTTAATTTTGGTGTATTGGTCTTATGACCTCCAACCTTGTTGTTCCTGTTTATTAGGTCTAATAGTTTTTTAGTGGATTCCTTAGGATTTTTTTATACATGAACTAATATTATCTACAAATAGCAATAGTTTTACTTCTTCCTGTGTAATCCTTTTAATTTCATTTTCTTAACTTAGTTGCCCTGTCTAGAGCCTTCAGTACAATACTGAATAGAAGTATTGAGAGCAGATCTTTGTCTTCCTAATCTCAGTAGGAAGCATTCAGTCTTTCACTATTGAGGATGATGTTAGCTGTTGGGTTTTTATAGATGCTTTTTATCAGAGTAAAGAAGGTCTCTTCTATTCTTAGTTGCTAAGTGTTTTTATCATGAAATGGTGTTGAATTTTGTCACATGCTTTTTCGGTAGCTGTTAACATAATCATGTCATTTTATTCTCTTATTCTAATTGATTTGGGGTGTTAAACCAACCTGGCTTTCCTGGAATGCCTCCCACTTGATTGTGGTGTCTCATTCTTCTCATGTGCTGCTGTATTCAGTTTGGTAGTATTTTGCTTAGGATTTGTGTGTCTGTATTCACAAGATACTGGTTTGTAGTTTTCTTTTCCTGTGATGATTTGTCTAGTTTCATTACAGTGGTAATACTAGCCTCATATAACGAGTCAGAAAGTTTTGTACGTTAGCTTTTCTTATTTAATTTCCTGGTTTTATAAGATACCTTCCCATATTGATATTCTCATTTATGTGTGGTCTTGAGGCCTTCGAAGAATCTGGGAATGGAATGGCCTAGGTCTATATAAACAACACAGTTTGAAAACTGAATGGAAGCAAATGCTTAATGGCTGATGAGGTTCTGGGGTTGCTTGCAAGGAGGATTATCTTTGTGTGTGAGGTACAGCAGGTTCTATTTGGAAAGCCAGTAGAGGAAATTACTTGAGGGTGGCTTTCTTTTTAAGATGGGGGGTTGGAAAGTGGAATAGCTATGCTTATCATTCTGGGGATCCAGACAGATGGATTAAAGGTGGACAGAGTAGGGTTGGAAGTGACAGGAATTTGAGGCAATTACTTCAGCTGCCCACTGGCCTCCACAAAAATTGCCAGCAATGGCTGACATGGCTTCCTTTTCCAATATCTCCTTCATGTGTCAGGTTTTTAAAAAATTGACTTGCCTTGAGTTGTTGCCTTTGAGGTTATCATAAACCAAACCTCTTCAATCAAGAGGTAAAAGGAAAAGCAGGATAGAGCTTTAAAATTCTTGTTTGAAAATGATCATCTGCCCATACACCTCACGTGATACTCTGTGAGAGTCTAAGATCAGAAAAGAATGAATTAAAACAGCTCTTAATCACACCCTTGGGGATGGTGTGACCATGGTTTTATTCTTCTCATGTGCTGCTGTATTCAGTTTGGTTATCTCATTCTTCTCATGTGCTGCTGTATTCAGTTTGGTAGTATTTTGCTTAGGATTTGTGTGTCTATATTCACAAGATACTGGTTTGTAGTTTTCTTTTCCTGTGATGTTGTAAAGTCTGTATTTTTATAAGTAGAATCCTAAATACCCATAGCCCTCTAACATGGCTACACAAACACCATAGACATGTACTTTTCAATGATGAAAATCTGGCTTTAAATCATCTTTGTCTCATCTTCCCCTCCCGCAGTTGTTGGTATGTAAATTATGTCTTTTGGTAACATCATTCGAACCCCATGATTTATGTTTTCTTTTGCTCTGTTACAAACAGGTGGCTTTCTTACCATGGCAGAAGGGATGACACCTGAGAAACTGTGTGATGTTTGAATTTACCATTTTGAAAATGATATTGACAGAGAATAAACAAATAATCTCTCTTGTCCTTTGACATTTGGCCTTTGCTGCTTGTGTTGAGAGGCTCTTGCCCTGAATATGATTTTTTTGCTGATGCAGAGTTGACCCCAAGTGTCTGTTCAGAGAGAGCCTCTTGGCGTTGGCTGCCAGGATCTGCTGCTAGTTGACTGCTATCAGCTAGCAGTCCACAGCTGGGCACAGCTTCTCACAGATTTACCCCAGTAAGACAGAGCTGCTTACCTGGGTTGTCAAGCATACCCTGTCCCTTCCCTGTGTGCTGATCGTCATTGTAAAACTTCCTCTGTAATGCCCATGTAACCTTGTAATATCCGGCTCAAATCCTGCTGGTATTTATTTTATGGTACATATTCTTGTTCTTCTGTGCACCCATAATTGTGTTATGGGGCTATTTTTCTTTACTGGACTGTAAGGATTTTGAAGTTCTATGGTCCTACCCATGTTTTTTCTCTCCATTCTTTGTAACTAGGACCTTTCACAGAACAAGTACTCAGTAAATAAGTATTAAAGGAAGGAATGCCATTCATCATACTACTTTATCCCAGGCTATTTACTTATTGACTAGATAAATAGGGCAACGGGGGGGATCAAGAAGGGTTATGGTCAGCAGTTTAAATGGCTGGGTAGTATCTTTCTTAATCTCATTTGGGTTGGGCTAGGGTTTACAAAAAAGGCAAAGGCATGAAGCCTTAAAATTAATAAATAATTCTTGATAGCCTGGCTGCCCATGAAAACTACAAAATAATTAACTTTTATGATGCTGTTATCTCAAGTGAATATGCCACCCATAATTTTAAAAACGTCAGTGTTTAACCAACTAAATGTGAGCTGAATAGTTATATTTAATTCATTCATGCAAATTGTGATGAACTGTTACCACAAAAAAGGGTGTCTGAAGGATTAGGCCTTTGGTGGCATTCAAGTAATACATGTATTATCAGTAAGACCCTTGGGAAGGAGGGGCCAGAAGAGTAGCAATGGAAAAAAGGGGAAAATCAAGCTGCCTTGGTTTGATTTGATTTTTTCTTCTTTTGGAGAGTCATTGCTACATATAATGCATAAAAATCTTGGCCAGGCACTGTGGCTCATGCCTGTAATTCCAGCACTTTGGGAGGCCGAGGTGGGTGGATCACCTGAGGTCAGGAGTTCAAGTCCAGCCTGGCCAACATGATGAAACCCTGTCTCTACTAAAAACACAAAAATCAGCCAGGCATGGTGGTGGCCTCCTGTAATCCCAACTACTCAGGTGGTTGAGGCAGGAGAATCACTTGAACCCAGGAGGTGGAGGTTGCAGTGAGCCAAGATCATGTGACAGAGTGAGACTCTGTCTCAAAAAAAAAAAAAAAAAAAAATTATTGGACCAACAGAGAGACACATACGGACTATTTGTTAATGTCTCTGTATTTAAGGAAATGGTAGTTGCAAGTATATTTTGCATTAAAAGCACAATAATATATATTAAATATATATATAAATTCCACTGAATGAATTTACCACCCTAAATGCTTCAAGTTAATTCCGAAGTCCAGTAGTTTCAGATCTACTAGGTCTGTGGCCTGTCCTCCCTACAAGTGTCCAGGCAGATGCGGTGAGGTGAAGGAATCCTGAACTGGGTAGAAGTTCCCACTGACCTCCAAGGCCCCCTCTAGCTCTACTCTGTGAGTCACTGCTTGAGGCTTGGGATGCCAGAGTGCGAAAGATTCTGCCTACCCTCACTGGATTTGGCCTATCCCGAGATGGCTTTCCTTGGAGTGAATGGCACCTTACAGTACTTACTGTTACAGGGAGATTGTTGTGTTTTATAAAGTGCATTCCTCAGACAAAATGTCCTGTATAAATGTTACGTTAATCTACATTTCATAATGCCTCTGTTGATTCACTTCTTAAAAACAATTGGAGTGTTTACTGCTTAGTAAACATCTCATCTTGGAACCTGCTAGTATTTATAAGGAGGGTGATTAAAGAAAGTCTAAGCAATGAAAGAAGGAACAAAAGATTTGCTACTGCTATGAGGACTAGCAGCCCACTCTTCCCATTTTTCCAGATAAACCATTGGCTTAGGAATTATACAGTATAATAATAAACTAAAGTGGTATTTAATCCCCATTCTTATTTATGGCTTATTGCCAGAGTTTAGTCATAATGTAGATACAGAAAAACATATGTTGGATATTTAATAAATGGCAGACTCTCTATTGAATAAACCTGGTTAGAACCATGACCTTGTATTTCAACAAAATGAATAATAATTCAACTTTGTGGTTATTAAAACCCTAGACATAGTTTTTGTCTCCATGAAAGTTTATAAAAGAAATTAAGGTAAAACTTAAAGCCAGTATGACTTCATTTAAAATAATATTTGACTTCAAGCATATACCAAATATGACTTATTGTCATATTTGGCCAAATGTCTTATTATTCTTTAAAAATGCATTAGACATCCAAATATGGTTTGTCCCCAACTCCTTTGCCCCCAGTTTCTTGCTTTCCATGTGAAGATTTTTCTGTATAGTACTTTGCACTATTAGGAAGAAGATAAAGCCTGTGCCACAGAAAATGCATTTTTATTTTACTGGCTCATGAAAAAGAATTTATTTTTTAAAACTCACTATTTCTTTCTTATTTCTATCCTTACCCAGGACAGTAGCTTAATAGGTTTCTTGAAATTGCAGGAAGACTTAGGAGTTAACATCGTCTTACCATTAAATCATGCCTCTATTCCTTGATGCTTTCTCCAAGAATGATGGCAGATGCTTTTGAAGTTCTGGTGTATTTGACAGAAAGCAAAATCTCAGTATTGAAAAGTTTTGAAATTTTTTTTTGTTAATATAATGTGTTATACTCCACTGTGGAACTTTTGAGTCACTCTTGGCTAGTGGAGTGGCAACAAAAAAAAGTCCTTTAAAGTCTAGTATATATTTGGTAAAAGTAAGAAAAGTTTGTTTTAGGACCTACTGCTTTTTTTTTTTTTTTTTTTTTTTTTTTTTTTTTTTTTTTTTTTTTTTTGGAGACATGGTCTCCCACTGTCACCCAGGCTGGAGTGCAGTGGTATAATCATAACTCACCTCAGCTTTGACCTCCCAGGCTCAAGTGGTCCTCCCGCCTCAGCCTCCAGAGTAGATGAGACTACAGGAATGTGACACTGCACCTGGTTAATTTTTTAATTTTTTGTACAGACAAGGTCTTTCTTTGTTGCCTAGGCTGGTCCTGAACGTCTGGCCTCAAGCAGTCTCCCATCTCAGTCTCCCAAAGTGCTAGGATTACAGGCATAAGCCACACCTGGCCTCCCCCCCCCCCCGTTTTTTTTAACTGAATTATGAGATTATGAATTTGTCAGCTAGATATGAATGTATTTTCTCTTTCTCTGTCTCTCTTTTTCATTTCCCATTATTGGCTATTACAGTTGAGTATCCCTTATCCAAAATGCTTGGGACCAGCAGTGTTTCAGATTTTTTTGGATTTTGGAATATTTGCATATACATAGTGAGATATCTTGGGGATAGGACACAATTATAACTGAAATTCACTTATATTTCATACATATTTTATATATATGAAATATATATAAGATGGCCTTGAAATGGCCTTGAAAACCAGATGGGTTTAGACTAACATAGCCTGAAGGTAATTTTATACAACATTATTAATACTTTTGTATAGACAAAGTTTTTATTGAGCCTGTCACATAAGGTCAGGTGTGGAGCTTTCCACTTGTGGCATCATATTGACACTCAAGAGTTTCAAATTTTGGAATACTTTGGATTTTGGATTATGGATGCTTCACCTGTAATTGCTTTCCAAAAATGATTGTTTTCACATAAATTAAAGGCCATAAATTGAAAGGAGGGTTCAGAATCACTTATTCATTGTTCACAACTTACCAGATTTTTCCTATTACCTTTTATTTCCTGTAAAATTCCAAAATGTGGAGGAATAGTAGGGTAGAAGAATAAACTTACTAATGCAGTAAGTGAAATGATAGCAGTTGTGCTTAAATTTCTAAGTAGATGATTTGGTAGCTAAGAATAATTTACAAATATTTTAAATTTTCTACTATATATGGAAACTATAGGGATACTTTACATATGGAAATTAAACTGGCACACATGAAGCAGAATAATACAGATATGATCTAATTTTGTTGTAAATGGAGTGATAAGGGTTAAAGTTCTGTGGGAATAGGGGTGGGATGGTGGGAGTTAGCCCGCACCCCTGGAAGCTCCAGTACTTAGGGTCGGCCTGCCAGTTGGCTGTAGGAATGAGTGCGATTTGGGAGAGGTAGCAGGGAAAGGAGAGGGGATAGTATGTGCATGGTATAGTTGTGCAGGTTGATCAACATGGAGTTGAAAGTTGCTGTTAAAAGTAGATAAAAGGGGTGGGTATGATGAAACTAGATAAAGAATGGCCTTGAAAGCCAGATAGGTTGAGAGTCGACAGGCAGCTATTGAGTTTTTTGGGGAGATGTGGTTTGGTGTCAGAGAGATTTAAGAAAACCCCTGTAGTTAGGGAGGCCAGCTTCTGCTCATGCCCAAGCCTGTCCTTTGCTGTTTTTGCTCAGACCCCAGGGACTCTATGTGTCCTCCTTCCCTGCTCAGTGCATCCCTTTGGTTTTTCTCCCTGTGTATATCCCCAGACTCATATTTTCTCTTTCAGCAGCCAGCCTTGAATCAGACATTCAGGTTCTTCCTCATATTTAGTCATCCCCCCGCTTATCCTTCCAAGGCCTCTAGTGAATGCATGAAACCAAAGATAGTACATAACCCTATACGTACTGTGTTTTTTCCTACACATACATACCTATAATGAAGTTTAAATTATAAATTAGGCACAGTAAGAGATTAACAGCAACAATAATAAAATAGAAGAGTTATAACAACATGCCTTCTGTATGCCAAACCCCATGACATGCAGCTTACCTATGTAACAAACCTGCACATGTGCCCCTGAACCTAAAATAAAAGTAAAAAGTAAATAAATAACAGTATGCCAGCATCATGACTCTTGTGCTTTGGGACCATTATTAAGTAAAATAAGGATGACTTGAATAGGCACTGAGATACTATGACAGTCGATCTGGTAGCCCACATGGCTATTAAGTGACAGCATAGAGATACTAGAAAAAGGGATTATCCCAGGTGAGATAGGGTGGGACAGCACAAGATTTTACCATGTGGTAAAGAACAGCATGCAATTTAAAACTTATGTATTGTTTATTTCTGAAATTTTCCACTTAATGTTTTCAGACTGTGGTTGGCCAGGGGTAACTGAAACTGGAATGTGAAACCATGGGTATGGGAGGGCTACTATACAATTCCATACAACTTATTATTTCTCCAGCTTACTGTAGTCACAAGCAGGTTTGTCTCCACCACTTCACATATAGCCTATCAAGGGCCTCAGTGACTTCACAGGACTGAATCGGTGGTCTGTTCTCATCTGACTGGAGTCTAAGCAACATTGGGCATGGCTCACCACTTCTCTCTTGAAACACATTCTTCCCTATGGCTGCAGGATAACATGCTGTCCTTGAGGAGAGCATACTGACTTCCTTTTCCTCCTACCTCCCTGGCCGGGTCTCCTTTTCTGGCTTCCCTCCTGCTTGACTTCTCAACTTCAGCACTCCCTGGGTTCATTCCTGGCACCTTTTTTTCCCTCTGGCTGCATCCTCTCAAGTGGTGTCATATGATTCATCACCTGAAATTCTGTCTAACATTGACCAACTCTAAAGATTCATTAGCAACTTTGTCCTAGCCCATGAGCAGAAGTTTAGTATCTAGCACTCTACTGGATCTTTCCATTTGGATATTTGATGGGCACTTCGAAGTTAACGTCCAAAATGCACCTCTTGCTTTTACCCCAAACCTGTTTTCCTTTTGGTCCTCCCCTCCACAGTAAATAGCACCACTTCTCACAGGCTACTTAAGCTAAAGCCTAGACATTGACCTTCATTCTTTTCTTTCACTTAGCTTCCAAATCCCAACTCCAGCTATCAACAATTCTTTTCGGCTGTTTCTCCAAAATACATCCCAAATGTGACGGTTTCCCTCGTCTCCACTGTGACCTCCCCAGCCTAAGCCTCCCATGTGGGAAAGTCTCCTTGCATCTGCTGCAACCTCCCCTCAGTGCTTCTGTGTCCTGCACTCTGTCTACACAGCAGCAGCCAGTGTGGCCTGTTGAAAACCTAAATCACTTCATGTCATGTCTGTGCTCAACCAAAGGGGCAGTGAGAGAAGCACGTTAGTACTGAGAGGAAGTGCTCCATTGGTTTCACTGAGACGCAGGAGGAGGTTTTCCATGGGCCACCTTCTTGGTCCTTTCAGCCTTGTATGCGAACATGAGAAAATAACAGCCTGTGAGATACGACTTCATCATATAATTAAAGTGTAAATAAAGTGTAATCTGTGCACTGAAGGGGAAGTATTAATTTTGATGAGTGGCATTGGGCAGGGCTTCATAAAGAAGATAACATTTTTGCTGGGCCTTGAGGGGTGAGTAGATTTTCAGCGTGGCTCATTGTATGGGAGAGAGTAGAAGGCTCTGGGGTGGCAGGGAGCTTGGCCTGAAGAGGCACACTGAGTGTCTTAGGTGATGCCTCTTTCAGAGAATGGCAGGGGTTTTGGTGCAGGGCCCGATGAGTAGATAGGATAGGATAGGAGTGGGTAATGAGGCTGAAAACGTAGATTACACTTATTTTGAAGGACTTCAGATGCTGGGTTGAGTGTAGAGTTGGAGTGATGTGGAACTGGCTTTAGGACATTGTATCAAAACGAATTTTTCAGTGGTCAGAAAATCCACTGAAGGTATTCTTCTGTCTTCTACCTGATACTAGTAAGGAAATACTCACGATTGTTAGTGAGATACCACTTTGAAGGCTCTGGATGCTTTAAGTCTGGTTCCCAGGGGAAGGAAGCCCCCTGGTAGAAAGCCTGACCCACGTGGTGTGAAGGAATGCACCCCTCCTTCCCATTAGGCAGGTGCCAGGTGCCTCTGGGCTAAGATGGTGGTCTGTGCTCTTAATTATGAGGAATAGGGAAGGTGGTTTGATTACTAAAGGAGCTAACCCTCATGTGCTCTTTTCTTGCGGGGGTGGGGGGGAGTGTTAGTATGCTATATTAAGTAATCTTCTTAATTCCCATTGTAGGATTAACCACAATGAGCGGTTGGAATTCCTGGGTGATGCTGTTGTTGAATTTCTGACCAGGTAATTAGGCTTTTTTGTTTTTTACAGTTCCTCAATAATTACATTTTATAGGTAACATACTTATTACATTGCTTTCTTTGTAATTAGCCAAATAAGGCATTGATACACCATGTATTTTATCTGTTTTGTAGAGCTCAAAAGCCACATGTCTGTGGCTCTTGCCCTGACAACTCACACTCACTGATGCTGTAATGAGTGAGATTACAAGATGAAAGGCTGGTGTCTCTGTCCTGTCAAGTATATGTTAAAGTTGCTTACAGCCACAAGAGATTGGCTTGTCTTGGTCTAGATGCTTCAGAGCTTATATTCAATTTGTAAAGAAAGGGATGATTTTTTTTTTTTTTTTTTTTTTTTGAGACGGAGTCTTGCTCTGTCACCCAGGCTGGAGTGCAGTGGCCGGATCTCAGCTCACTGCAAGCTCCGCCTCCCGGGTTCACGCCATTCTCCTGCCTCAGCCTCCCAAGTAGCTGGGACTACAGGCGCCCGCCACCTCGCCCGGCTAGTTTTTTGTATTTTTTAGTAGAGACGGTGTTTCACCATGTTAGCCAGGATGGTCTCGATCTCCTGACCTCGTGATCCGCCCGTCTCGGCCTCCCAAAGTGCTGGGATTACAGGCTTGAGCCACCGCGCCCGGCCTGAAAGCGATGATATTTTAAAATGTCATTTCAACTTCTAGGATTTGTCTTTGATCCCTTTCTTACTCTTTCTGATCTCAAGGGAAGTAAAGCTTACAAGTAATTTTAATGACCAGATTTGTGTGTGTGTGTGTGTGTGTGTGTGTGTGTGTCTGTTTCTCTCCAGAAGTGTTTTAGGATCCTTAATTTGAAAGTAGGGGTAGGACGCCAGGCACACTGACTCACGCCTGTAATCCCAGCACTTCGGGAGGCCAAGGCGGGTGGATCACCTGAGGTCAGGAGTTCAAAACCAGCCTGGCCAACATGACGAAACCCCATCTCTACTAAAAATACAAAAATTAGCCAGGTGTGGTGGTGCATGCCTGTAGTCCCAGCTACCTGGGAGGCTGAGGCAGGAGAATCGCTTGAACCTGAGAGGTGAAGGTTGCATTGAGCTGAGATTGTGCCACAACACTTTAGCCTGGGTTACAGAGTGAGACTCTGTCTCAAAAAAAAAGAAACGAAATAGGGGCAGGAAAGTGTGTGTTGCTTTTCTATACTGACACAATTTCTCTTTTAAAGGGAGACAATACATGCTTCTCTTGGAACTCTCTTGAGCTGTTTTTTTTCTCTTTAGGTTATTTCTTTTCACAAGATGGACATAATCAGGAGAAGGGACTCCTCTCTCCAGGGGCCACACATAGCCCAAGGAAAAGCATTTGTTTCACTCCCAAGTTTTAGTATTAAATGTGTTTACTCCTAGAGTGTGTAATTGATTATTCTGCTCTTTGTTGTCATCAGAGAACAGATTTCAGAGAAACCTTTTAACAGAAATAAATGTGAAAATATGAGTGAATGGTGCCTTCTAGGTTTAAGCACATTCAAATATATTGTTCTTACCATTTAACTTTCAAAGACTTTAATCAGATCCTTTAGTTTGATTCAGCTGATGTCCATTGCACAGATACTGTGTGCCAGCCCTGTTTCTGTGACTCAGAGCCACAGACGGAATGTTGTGATGCGTATTTATTCATGTACTTCCTTTTTTTTTTTTTTGTAGTGTCCATTTGTACTATTTGTTTCCTAGTCTGGAAGAAGGAGGATTAGCAACCTATCGAACTGCCATTGTTCAGAATCAGCACCTTGCCATGCTAGCAAAGGTACAGAAAACATCTGCAGCATTTGTAGTTATGTCTGACATGCTCTTCTGCGGCCCATGCATAATTTTGCATTTGAATAAGTAACTCTTTAGGATATATTAGGGGTGTTAATATTTTACAGACCAGGAAGTATTTTTTGTTGGGTTTTAAGGATCCAGTCTTACTAGTTTTGTTACCTTAGTGAGTTTCACCAGCAGCTAATGAACTCCACAGTGAGGTAACTTGAGAACAGATGAAGAAAAATTTGACAGATGTGCATGAACTGAGTTAAACATTTGAGGAAAAGGAACATGGGAACAAAGCAAAAGAAATGAAATATGCTGTATTTTCCCTTTGTGTAATATTTCTGTAGTACATTTGTTTCTAATTTACGTTAACAAGCCGAATGATAGTTTTGAACAGAAGATTACAGACCATTTTTTATCCACTAGGGGTACTTTCTACACCTTTGAGAATCCCCCAAATCACAAATCCTATTAAGATTTAGGGCTTAGGCTGTTCCCCTAGCCTCATTGACTTAGCTCAGTAACTAACAGAACCTTTTTATAATTCAGATAAATGTGATCTGATTTGATGTTTCCATCTCCATATGATGTCTTATTAGAATAAATCATAGCTGATAAGCACATGGACACTTGCAGTGACTCATCAGGGTTCCAGTCCACACTCCTTCTCTTACAAACAGGTGGCTATGGACAAATTGACAAATTGTTGTTCTCTTCTCCAAGCCTCTGCTTTCTCATCTGTAAAATGGAAATGACATTAGCCCTTGGCATACAGCCTGGTTGTGAGAATTAAATGAGATTATGAGCTTTAATGACATCATTTATAAAGTGCTAGGCATAATACTTGTTTATAGTAATTACACAAAGATGTTAATAATTTTGTAGGGGCTGTTTTTATTGATGCTACCCATGTTCTTGTGATAAATCCTTACATTTTTATAGACCTTTGGGTTTATTTAATAGTAGGTAGAGTGGTGGCTCTTAAATCCCCAAACACTGAGGAGCCACTGTAAAAACTTTTGTGGGTTTTGCCTAATTTGTGTCTTTTCTTCATTTTGATATAAAAGTTTGATTTTGATAGAAAGAGTAAAGCTCATCCTAGGTTTATGACTGGTTTCTTAATTTGATCTTGCCAAGGCATTAATTATATTCAAAATGTGGTTAATTTTAGCTTATGTGTTAGCAATAACACAGTTTTATTTTATGTGATAACATCATCATTGTAGCTACAGTGGTAGGCTTGGAACTGGTTTTCGTGGAATTTGAGAAAGTAAATACTGATGTCTTAATGAAAACCTGTAAGCAACCAGGTAAGCTAACTTGGTTTTGGTAGGCTCACAATGAATGAAATTTCACAACTCTATGTAAAACTGCTTAAGTGATTGGTTGATTTAATTGTCACAATGCTTCCTGATCATTCACGTAAATGCCACTGGAAATACATATTAATAAGTAGGTTGTCACTCCTTTCCTTATTGTTTTTAGTTTAGGATGTAATGGAATGGCATAATTATTTTTCAAACACTTATAGGGAGAATATGTACGAAGTTTAGGGAATTGCCGTAGCACGAAACAGAAGCTATTATATAACCCATTGGGTGCTGTACAAAGCCATGACTAATGACAGAGGTGGCTAGTTTCTCCCTTCAGGGGTTTCTATGTGGTCTTCTTCCACCAAACCCAAGACTTGCTATTCCCATAGTACTCAACACCCATTGGCTGCAGCAGAAGCCTGTGGCAGTCCCACCTTTCTTCTGTCTAGACCAGTAGTCCTTAACCATTTGGGAGGGGAGGGAATTGATGGAGAATTGTTGACCCCCTTTGAGAATCTAATGAAAGCTCTAGGTCACCTTCCAGACTAATGAACATTTTAACACATAAACAGTAGTATACCACTCTAGTCTTTTTAAAAGTTGTACTGATGCCAGGCGCGGTGGCTCATGCCTGTAATCCCAGCACTTTGGGAGGCCGAGGCAGGCGGATCACGAGGTCGGGAGATCGAGACCATCCTGGCCAACATGGTGAAACCTTGTCCCTGCTGAAAAATACAAAAAAATTAGCCGGGCGTGGTGGCAGGCGTCTGTAGTCCCAGCTACTCCCAGCTACTCCGGAGGCTGAGGTAGAATGGCATGAACCCTGGAGGTGGAGCTTGCATTGAGCCTAGATCGCGCCATTGCACTCCAGCCTGGGCGACAGAGCAAGACTCTGCCTCAAAAAAAAAAAAAAAAAAGTTGTACTAATGCCTACATGGAAAAATAAGGATATAGAGTAGAGACTAGAAGAAGTCAGGAAATTCACATCGCAGCACTCCAGAATACAGTAGATGTTTATAAGATAAAATATGGCTTGCAGTCTGCTCGCAAGCAGGGCTCCAGAGATAGCAAACAATTAGATTTTCCCAGTGAAGTTGTGAAACAGATGAAATTTACATATTCTAGTATAAACTCTTGCACTTTGGGATCAATTTTTAAAAAGATATTTTCTGCTATTGCATTTGTGGTAGTCAAAACTCATTTGAGTATATTTTATAATCACGGATTTCAAACAGTACAAAATACTACAGCATATATGTCTTATTTTTATTGTCTTTGTCTTTTTCCATTATGAGTAAATATGGATATAAGATACATACTGAGACACACAAAATCTATGTCTTTTGTCTGAGGACTGGTGGAACTCATATTGTCCTAGGCTGTTCATTGACTTGTGAGTTGTTCCATGTTATGTGGCATGTTATTGCTTAGTATTTATTGAATTGAATTACATGGTAAAGGAAATGGATTTATTGCATATTTATGCAATGTTTGTCTCTTTTTTATGGAAAGAATTATGATTTCCATTTATTCAATCTCAGGAGTTGTATAAAAAATATTCTTTCAAGTTGTGTCTAGTTCTAAAAGGCTGGAATTGATTTGTATGTTGTAATGCCATAGGATAAGAAATAAGCAGCCACAGAGATCAAAGTAAAGGAAAATTATGAGTAAGATAGTGAAATGAATCCAGAGGTAAAGTTAGTACACACTGACATATTCATCAGTCCTACACCTAGAACTGGGCTACAAATTTGGCTCTAAACTCTTTTGAGGCCAAATCAGAAAAGGAAACACAAAGCAATACGAGTGCTATTTTCAAAGCCCTTAAGATCAATCCAATTCATTGCTCAGAAGGTCTCACTGAACCCACAGAGAGATGAGTATGGAAACCTCATAAGGGGGACACAAGTGCAGAGATATCGGGGTCCCCAAATCCTCACAAAAAATAAAAATAAAAATAAAGATTTAGAAGTGTAAGGCATTTTGAAGTCTTCTGAGGATCCTCACTCTACCGCATAAAAATCTATTTTGGGCCAGGTGTGGTGGCTCACGCCTGTAATCCCAGCCGTTTGCGAGGCTGAGGTGACTGCATCACCTGAGGTCAGGAGTTTGAGACCAGCCTGGCAAACATGGTGAAACCCTGTCTCTACTAAAAATACAAAAATTAGCTGGGCGTGGTGGCGGGTGCCTGTAGTCCCATTTACTCGAGAGGGTGAGGCAGGAGAATCTCTTGAACCCGGGAGGTGGAGGTTGCAGTGAGCCAAGATCATACCACTGCACTCCAGCCTGGGCGACAGAGCCAGATTCCATCTCAAAAAAAAAAAAAAAAATCTGTTTTTTATGGTGCTGACATTGTCAGTACCACATGACTTGAGTCAAAGATGTAAAACTGACTTTCAGAAGTTTGTGTTAGGTTTGTAATTCTCTCCATAGGCATATTGGATGAACCCAGGGGATTATGGTCTCATAGCAGAGTCTTATTCCAGCCTGGGCTAGTGCTTGGTCTGAACTTGGAATTGGAAAGTTCAGATCTGATCAATTCTGAACCCTGCTTGAACTATTGGAGGTTGTAGAAGCCTGTTTGGGAAAGAATTGAGTTGGTGAAAACTGAGCTGTATTTATAGGACTTCTAATGCATGTTAAACTAAACTGTCTCTTAATATACTCATATGGATTTGTAACCATTCCCCTTCCCCCATCTCGTTTCC
Source organism: Macaca fascicularis (assembly GCF_037993035.2). Taxonomy (NCBI): domain Eukaryota; kingdom Metazoa; phylum Chordata; class Mammalia; order Primates; family Cercopithecidae; genus Macaca; species Macaca fascicularis. The sequence goes on along the minus strand of NC_088380.1, from coordinate 32,020,988 downwards.
ACACCAACCCTCTGCAAGAGATGGGGAGTTCCTATAGTTAAGATTTTGGCAAACTTTCTTACATTTTGTCATTGTGAATTTTGTAGAAACTTGAACTGGATCGATTTATGCTGTATGCTCACGGGCCTGACCTTTGTAGAGAATCGGACCTTCGACATGCAATGGCCAATTGTTTTGAAGCATTAATAGGTAATTTCTCTCTTCATAGTCTACTTTCTTGCATGTCTAAACAGTCTGGAGAGCACATAAAATTTTGTGTGGAAACTTGGGACAGAATTATTTGTTCCCAAAGTACAGGACGTTCCTAGTATGACACCTACCACCTTATAGTTATTTCAGTTCCTTCAGAGCAGTGAACATGCCTCTTTTTTTTTTTTTTTCCATTCTTACTGCCTGAATTGGTGTCTTGATGTCATGTAGATGCTTAGCATTTCATGAATTGAAATGAGGTGAATTAATATGGAGATGGATTACTTTCCAGATTTGAGTCAGGATCACATACATAAATGAACAGATTAGGTTGCTGAGAGACTCCATTGTTGCTTTTGATTAAACTATTTGTAATATTTCTGTTTTAAACATCTTGAAAACACCACATTTTTAAAACCCTACCCAGGGTTTGAGTCTGTATAACTGTTATTGATTCACTTGAAGCAAGACTGATGTTGACATTTCACTCCTCACTCAGGCACTTTACTTCCTTGGCTTCTTTTTGACTGTAACCAGAATTAGCCATTGGTACAGGAAAGTTATGAAGAGTTAATTAGCTGGTGATTGCAAGTATGTTTGCTTTACAGTGAAATGTTACAGTAGATTGACAATTTGATTTTTTTTTTAAGGTAATGATCAAGTACATTTTAGCTTTCAAAGGGCTTTGTTCTTATCATTTTTGCCCTCTTCCTTTGAAAATGAATATAAAAGCTTCTCATTGTAGTTTCATGCTTATGATAGTGGCAAGAGAATGTTTAATAATTATCCGCAGTCTTTTCACAGCTATGTCTGTTTTTCACAAATATGTCTATTTTCAAAGAATTTGTCGCATGGAATTACTTTGCTCTATACACATAATATTTTTGACAGTTGGTGTTACCATTGCCTCCAGAACCAGTCAGACATGATTCAATTTCCTGTTCCATTATTTATCAGATATGTGTCTTTGGCAAGCTACCTAATCTCTTTGATCCTCAGTTTCCCCATCTGTGAGATTGTGAGATGGAGATGGTGTCACTTACCTTGCAGAGTTGTCGTAATGATCTTAATATCTGATTCCGGCAGCATCCAATCCAGAGCAAAGTTCTACTTCCTTAAGCTGTCCCCCCGAATCAACTAATATAAACCTAAATCCTCTAAGTCTTTTCTAATGTCCTCCGACTGAGGTACCCCATGCTAGTGAAGATAAGAATGTGGAAATGCTTTGCATGGTACCCAGGACATAAGTGGTTCCCCAACCACAACAGTTACTACCAGTGTACTCTGACTATCATTGTTACAACTGTCAATAAATAATAAATGTCTTTAGTTGTCAAAAGCCCTGGTAACTAAGTGCCTTAACATTTTACATGGAAAAGCAGCCTTTCTGAAGACAAGTGTAAACATTTGATTTCAAGAAAATATGACTACTCCATTGTAATTGATACCAGTTAAAATGTTACCATAGTACTTCCTGGTTATGATTCATGAGTGTGTGTGCCCAATGCTTCCAAATTAAAGGTAAAGCTTCCTCTGATATTTTATTTGCAGATGTCTTCATTGATCTAGACCCAGGTTTTGTCTATCAGGTTTTTTTTTTTCCCCTTAGGTATCTATATATATTTGATCTGAAACGTAAACTATAAATACATAAAATAAAACTGAACATTTTCTTTACTGAAGTCCAGTATTTGTGCATTGTTCCCTTAGTAAGGTTTATACCTTTACCCTTCATGATAGTTAATATTTGGCCTCTTTTACTTACAATATTAGATTTAGATTTTAGTAAATTGAATTTCGTATTATTTCAGTGTAATTTGTAACACAAAGCATAGCAAAAAGAGGAAATATGTCACCTTTAAGACAATTGCTTCTGAACATGTTGATTTGTTTTCTGTGAGTGGTTTTTGGCTTGCGTTTTTGCTTTTTATAGAGATAGGTCATTTTCTTTGACTGTTGATGGAGACTCTCTTTTGGCGTTCTCTGTTTTTCATCTAGGAGCTGTTTACTTGGAGGGAAGCCTGGAGGAAGCCAAGCAGCTATTTGGACGCTTGCTCTTTAATGATCCGGTATTTCTTTCTTTCTTTTTTTTTTATTATTATTATACTTTAAGTTCTAGGGTACATGTGCATAACGTGCAGGTTTGTTACATATGTATACTTGTGCCATGTTGGTGTGCTGCACCCATCAACTCGTCCTTTACATCAGGTATAACTCCCAATGCAAGCCCTCCCCCCTCCCCCCTCCCCATAATAGGCCCCGGTGTGTGATGTTCCCCTTCCCGAGTCCAAGTGATCTCATTGTTCAGTTCCCACCTATGAGTGAGAACATGCGGTGTTTGGTTTTCTGTTCTTGCGATAGTTTGCACAGAATGATGGTTTCCAGCTGCATCCATGTCCCTACAAAGGACACAAACTCATCCTTTTTGATGGCTGCATAGTATTCCATGGTGTATATGTGCCACATTTTCTTAATCCAGTCTGTCACTGATGGACATTAGGGTTGATTCCAAGTCTTTCCTATTGTGAATAGTGCCACAATGAACATACGTGTGCATGTGTCTTTATAGCAGCATGATTTATAATCCTTTGGGTATATACCCAGTAATGGGATGGCTGGGTCATATGGTACTTCTAGTTCTAGATCCTTGAGGAATCACCATACTGTTTTCCATTATGGTTGAACTAGTTTACAATCCCACCAACAGTGTAAAAGTGTTCCTATTTCTCCACATCTTCTCCAGCACCTGTTGTTTCCTGACTTTTTAATGATTGCCATTCTAACTGGTGTGAGATGGTATCTCATTGTGGTTTTGATTTGCATTTCTCTGATGGCCAGTGATGATGAGCATTTTTTTGTGTGTCTGTTGGCTGCATAAATGTCTTCTTTTGAGAAGTGTCTGTTCATATCCTTTGCCCACTTTTTGATGGGATTGTTTTGTTCTTGTAAATTTGTTTGAGTTCTTTGTAGGTTCTGGATATTAGCCCTTTGTCAGATGAGTAGATTGCAAAAATTTTCTCCCATTCTGTAGGTTGTCTGTTCACTCTGATGGTAGTTTCTTTTGCTGTGCAGAAGCTCTTTAGTTTAATGAGATCCCGTTTGTCAATTTTGGCTTTTGTTGCCGTTGCTTTTGGTGTTTTAGACATGAGGTCCTTGCCCATGCCTATGTCCTGAATGGTACTACTTAGGTTTTCCTCTAGGGTTTTTATGGTATTAGGTCTAACATTTAAGTCTCTAATCCATCTTGAATTAATTTTTGTATAAGGAGTAAGGAAAGGATCCAGTTTCAGCTTTCTATTTATGGCTAGCCAATTTTCCCAGCACCATTTATTAAATAGGGAATCCTTTCCCCATTTCTTGTTTCTCTCAGGTTTGTCAAAGATCAGATGGCTGTAGATGTGTGGTATTATTTCTGAGGACTCTGTTCTGTTCCATTGGTCTATATCTCTGTTTTGGTACTAGTACCATGCTGTTTTGGTTACTGTAGCCTTGTAGTATAGTTTGAAGTCAGGTAGCGTGATGCCTCCAGCTTTGTTCTTTTGACTTAGGATTGTCTTGGAGATGCGGGCTCTTTTTTGGTTCCATATGAACTTTAAAGCAGTTTTTTCCAATTCTGTGAAGAAACTCGTTGGTAGCTTGATGGCGATGGCATTGAATCTATAAATTACCTTGGGCAGTATGGCCATTTTCATGATATTGATTCTTCCTATCCTTGAGCATGGTATGTTCTTCCATTTGTTTGTGTCCTCTTTTATTTCACTGAGCAGTGGTTTGTAGTTCTCCTTGAAGAGGTCCTTTACATCCCTTGTAAGTTGGATTCCTAGGTATTTTATTCTCTTTGAAGCAATTGTGAATGGAAGTTCATTCATGATTTGGCTCTCTGTTTGTCTGTTACTGGTGTATATGAATGCTTGTGATTTTTGCACATTAATTTTGTATCCTGAGACTTTGCTGAAGTTTCTTATCAGCTTAAGGAGAAGTTGAGCTGAGATGATGGGGTTTTCTAAATATACAATCATATCATCTGCAAATGGACAATTTGACTTCTTTTCCTAACTGAATACCCTTGATTTCTTTCTCTTGCCTGATTGCCCTAGCCAGAACTTCCAACACTATGTTGAATAGGAGTGGTGAGAGAGGGCATCCCTGTCTTGTGCCAGTTTTCAAAGGGAATGCTTCCAGTTTTTGCCCATTCAGTATGATATTGGCTGTGGGTTTGTCATAAATAGCGCTTATTATTTTGAGATACGTTCCATCAATACCGAATTTATTGAGCGTTTTTAGCATGAAGGGCTGTTGAATTTTGTCAAAGGCCTTTTCTGCATCTATTGAGATAATCATGTGGTTTGTGTCTTTGGTTCTGTTTATATGCTGGATTACGTTTATTGATTTGCGTATGTTGAACCAGCCTTGCATCCCAGGGATGAAGCCCACTTGATCATGGTGGATAAGCTTTTTGATGTGCTGCTGGATTCGGTTTGCCAGTATTTTATTGAGAATTTTTGCATCGATGTTCATCAGGGATATTGGTCTAAAATTCTCTTTTTTTGTTGTGTCTCTGCCAGGCTTTGGTATCAGGATGATGTTGGCCTCATAAAATGAGTTAGGGAGGATTCCCTCTTTTTCTATTGATTAATGATCCGGTATTTCTATGGAATAATTCGATTTTTTTGTTATGTATCATTACAGAAAATTTTATTCAGCTGGTCTTTGTAATTTGAAGAGAATATAGGAAAACAAAATAGTCAGATCTACCATAGATGGAACATTTCAAGTACACCAAAATGGCTTATTCAACTCTTGCAGATGGAAAGTTCTGTGGACCTTTACACAAGGAGTTTTTCTTTCGCCTGAAACCTGTCTTTCCTTATGGTCACTTATAAATTAAATATGGATACAAATGTAATAGGACTTCACTTCATTTTGAAGTGTCTTGAAGTTAATTACGATTTTATATTTTAGAATCATTGGGTATCTACCCCATGCAGGCTTAGTTGAAGTGATAGCCTTTTGGCTTTTCTGTGTATGATTTGTTTTTACATAAATTATGTAGACTAGATAAGTGTTTGTTTATTTTTAAAAGTAAGTTCATAGGGAGTTTCTGATAGGGCTATGGATAAAGCGTATGAAAGTACTTTTTTATTATTATTATTTTTATTATTATTATTATACTTTAAGTTCTAGGGTACATGTGCATAACGTGCAGGTTTGTTACATGTGTATACTTGTGCCATGTTGGTGTGCTGCACCCATCAACTCGTCAGCACCCATCAACTCGTCATTTACATCAGGTATAACTCCCAATGCAATCCCTCCCCCCCTCCCCCGTCCCCCTCCCCCCTCCCCATGATAGGCCCCAGTGTGTGATGTTCCCCTTCCTGAGTCCAAGTGATCTCATTGTTCAGTTCCCACCTATGAGTGAGAACATGCGGTGTTTGGTTTTCTGTTCTTGTGATAGTTTGCTAAGAATGATGGTTTCCAGCTGCATCCATGTCCCTACAAAGGACACAAACTCATCCTTTTTGATGGCTGCATAGTATTCCATGGTGTATATGTGCCACATTTTCTTAATCCAGTCTGTCACTGATGGACATTAGGGTTGATTCCAAGTCTTTCCTGTTGTGAATAGTGCCGCAATAAACATACGTGTGCATGTGTCTTTATAGCAGCATGATTTATAATCCTTTGGGTATATACCCAGTAATGGGATGGCTGGGTCATATGGTACTTCTAGTTCTAGATCCTTGAGGAATCGCCATACTGTTTTCCATAATGGTTGAACTAGTTTACAGTCCCACCAACAGTGTAAAAGTGTTCCTATTTCTCCACATCTTCTCCAGCACCTGTTGTTTCCTGACTTTTTAATGATTGCCATTCTAACTGGTGTGAGATGGTATCTCATTGTGGTTTTGATTTGCATTTCTCTGATGGCCAGTGATGATGAGCATTTTTTCATGTGTCTGTTGTCTGTATGAATGTCTTCTTTTGAGAAATGTCTGTTCATATCCTTTGCCCACTTTTTGATGGGGTTGTTTGTTTTTTTCTTGTAAATTTGTTTGAGTTCTTTGTAGGTTCTGGATATTAGCCCTTTGTCAGATGAGTAGATTGCAAAAATTTTCTCCCATTCTGTAGGTTGCCTGTTCACTCTGATAGTAGTTTCTTTTGCTGTGCAGAAGCTCTTTAGTTTAATGAGATCCCATTTGTCAATTTTGGCTTTTGCTGCCGTTGCTTTTGGTGTTTTAGACATGAAGTCTTTGCCCATGCCTATGTCCTGAATGGTACTACTTAGGTTTTCCTCTAGGGTTTTTATGGTATTAGGTCTAACATTTAAGTCTCTAATCCATCTTGAATTAATTTTTGTATAAGGAGTAAGGAAAGGATCCAGTTTCAGCTTTCTATTTATGGCTAGCCAATTTTCCCAGCACCATTTATTAAATAGGGAATCCTTTCCCCATTTCTTGTTTCTCTCAGGTTTGTCAAAGATCAGATGGCTGTAGATGTGTGGTATTATTTCTGAGGACTCTGTTCTGTTCCATTGGTCTATATCTCTGTTTTGGTACTAGTACCATGCTGTTTTGGTTACTGTAGCCTTGTAGTATAGTTTGAAGTCAGGTAGCGTGATGCCTCCAGCTTTGTTCTTTTGACTTAGGATTGTCTTGGAGATGCGGGCTCTTTTTTGGTTCCATATGAACTTTAAAGCAGTTTTTTCCAATTCTGTGAAGAAACTCGTTGGTAGCTTGATGGCGATGGCATTGAATCTATAAATTACCTTGGGCAGTATGGCCATTTTCATGATATTGATTCTTCCTATCCTTGAGCATGGTATGTTCTTCCATTTGTTTGTGTCCTCTTTTATTTCACTGAGCAGTGGTTTGTAGTTCTCCTTGAAGAGGTCCTTTACATCCCTTGTAAGTTGGATTCCTAGGTATTTTATTCTCTTTGAAGCAATTGTGAATGGAAGTTCATTCATGATTTGGCTCTCTGTTTGTCTGTTACTGGTGTATATGAATGCTTGTGATTTTTGCACATTAATTTTGTATCCTGAGACTTTGCTGAAGTTTCTTATCAGCTTAAGGAGAAGTTGAGCTGAGATGATGGGGTTTTCTAAATATACAATCATATCATCTGCAAATGGACAATTTGACTTCTTTTCCTAACTGAATACCCTTGATTTCTTTCTCTTGCCTGATTGCCCTAGCCAGAACTTCCAACACTATGTTGAATAGGAGTGGTGAGAGAGGGCATCCCTGTCTTGTGCCAGTTTTCAAAGGGAATGCTTCCAGTTTTTGCCCATTCAGTATGATATTGGCTGTGGGTTTGTCATAAATAGCGCTTATTATTTTGAGATACGTTCCATCAATACCGAATTTATTGAGCGTTTTTAGCATGAAGGGCTGTTGAATTTTGTCAAAGGCCTTTTCTGCATCTATTGAGATAATCATGTGGTTTGTGTCTTTGGTTCTGTTTATATGCTGGATTACGTTTATTGATTTGCGTATGTTGAACCAGCCTTGCATCCCAGGGATGAAGCCCACTTGATCATGGTGGATAAGCTTTTTGATGTGCTGCTGGATTCGGTTTGCCAGTATTTTATTGAGAATTTTTGCATCGATGTTCATCAGGGATATTGGTCTAAAATTCTCTTTTTTTGTTGTGTCTCTGCCAGGCTTTGGTATCAGGATGATGTTGGCCTCATAAAATGAGTTAGGGAGGATTCCCTCTTTTTCTATTGATTAATGATCCGGTATTTCTATGGAATAATTTGATTTTTTTGTTATGTATCATTACAGAAAATTTTATTCAGCTGGTCTTTGTAATTTGAAGAGAATATAGGAAAACAAAATAGTCAGATCTACCATAGATGGAACATTTCAAGTACACCAAAATGGCTTATTCAACTCTTGCAGATGGAAAGTTCTGTGGACCTTTACACAAGGAGTTTTTCTTTCGCCTGAAACCTGTCTTTCCTTATGGTCACTTATAAATTAAATATGGATACAAATGTAATAGGACTTCACTTCATTTTGAAGTGTCTTGAAGTTAATTACGATTTTATATTTTAGAATCATTGGGTATCTACCCCATGCAGGCTTAGTTGAAGTGATAGCCTTTTGGCTTTTCTGTGTATGATTTGTTTTTACATAAATTATGTAGACTAGATAAGTGTTTGTTTATTTTTAAAAGTAAGTTCATAGGGAGTTTCTGATAGGGCTATGGATAAAGCGTATGAAAGTACTTTTTTATTATTATTATTTTTATTATTATTATTATACTTTAAGTTCTAGGGTACATGTGCATAACGTGCAGGTTTGTTACATGTGTATACTTGTGCCATGTTGGTGTGCTGCACCCATCAACTCGTCAGCACCCATCAACTCGTCATTTACATCAGGTATAACTCCCAATGCAATCCCTCCCCCCCTCCCCCGTCCCCCTCCCCCCTCCCCATGATAGGCCCCAGTGTGTGATGTTCCCCTTCCTGAGTCCAAGTGATCTCATTGTTCAGTTCCCACCTATGAGTGAGAACATGCGGTGTTTGGTTTTCTGTTCTTGTGATAGTTTGCTAAGAATGATGGTTTCCAGCTGCATCCATGTCCCTACAAAGGACACAAACTCATCCTTTTTGATGGCTGCATAGTATTCCATGGTGTATATGTGCCACATTTTCTTAATCCAGTCTGTCACTGATGGACATTAGGGTTGATTCCAAGTCTTTCCTGTTGTGAATAGTGCCGCAATAAACATACGTGTGCATGTGTCTTTATAGCAGCATGATTTATAATCCTTTGGGTATATACCCAGTAATGGGATGGCTGGGTCATATGGTACTTCTAGTTCTAGATCCTTGAGGAATCGCCATACTGTTTTCCATAATGGTTGAACTAGTTTACAGTCCCACCAACAGTGTAAAAGTGTTCCTATTTCTCCACATCTTCTCCAGCACCTGTTGTTTCCTGACTTTTTAATGATTGCCATTCTAACTGGTGTGAGATGGTATCTCATTGTGGTTTTGATTTGCATTTCTCTGATGGCCAGTGATGATGAGCATTTTTTCATGTGTCTGTTGTCTGTATGAATGTCTTCTTTTGAGAAATGTCTGTTCATATCCTTTGCCCACTTTTTGATGGGGTTGTTTGTTTTTTTCTTGTAAATTTGTTTGAGTTCTTTGTAGGTTCTGGATATTAGCCCTTTGTCAGATGAGTAGATTGCAAAAATTTTCTCCCATTCTGTAGGTTGCCTGTTCACTCTGATAGTAGTTTCTTTTGCTGTGCAGAAGCTCTTTAGTTTAATGAGATCCCATTTGTCAATTTTGGCTTTTGCTGCCGTTGCTTTTGGTGTTTTAGACATGAAGTCTTTGCCCATGCCTATGTCCTGAATGGTACTACTTAGGTTTTCCTCTAGGGTTTTTATGGTATTAGGTCTAACATTTAAGTCTCTAATCCATCTTGAATTAATTTTTGTATAAGGAGTAAGGAAAGGATCCAGTTTCAGCTTTCTATTTATGGCTAGCCAATTTTCCCAGCACCATTTATTAAATAGGGAATCCTTTCCCCATTTCTTGTTTCTCTCAGGTTTGTCAAAGATCAGATGGCTGTAGATGTGTGGTATTATTTCTGAGGACTCTGTTCTGTTCCATTGGTCTATATCTCTGTTTTGGTACTAGTACCATGCTGTTTTGGTTACTGTAGCCTTGTAGTATAGTTTGAAGTCAGGTAGCGTGATGCCTCCAGCTTTGTTCTTTTGACTTAGGATTGTCTTGGAGATGCGGGCTCTTTTTTGGTTCCATATGAACTTTAAAGCAGTTTTTTCCAATTCTGTGAAGAAACTCGTTGGTAGCTTGATGGCGATGGCATTGAATCTATAAATTACCTTGGGCAGTATGGCCATTTTCATGATATTGATTCTTCCTATCCTTGAGCATGGTATGTTCTTCCATTTGTTTGTGTCCTCTTTTATTTCACTGAGCAGTGGTTTGTAGTTCTCCTTGAAGAGGTCCTTTACATCCCTTGTAAGTTGGATTCCTAGGTATTTTATTCTCTTTGAAGCAATTGTGAATGGAAGTTCATTCATGATTTGGCTCTCTGTTTGTCTGTTACTGGTGTATATGAATGCTTGTGATTTTTGCACATTAATTTTGTATCCTGAGACTTTGCTGAAGTTTCTTATCAGCTTAAGGAGAAGTTGAGCTGAGATGATGGGGTTTTCTAAATATACAATCATATCATCTGCAAATGGACAATTTGACTTCTTTTCCTAACTGAATACCCTTGATTTCTTTCTCTTGCCTGATTGCCCTAGCCAGAACTTCCAACACTATGTTGAATAGGAGTGGTGAGAGAGGGCATCCCTGTCTTGTGCCAGTTTTCAAAGGGAATGCTTCCAGTTTTTGCCCATTCAGTATGATATTGGCTGTGGGTTTGTCATAAATAGCGCTTATTATTTTGAGATACGTTCCATCAATACCGAATTTATTGAGCGTTTTTAGCATGAAGGGCTGTTGAATTTTGTCAAAGGCCTTTTCTGCATCTATTGAGATAATCATGTGGTTTGTGTCTTTGGTTCTGTTTATATGCTGGATTACGTTTATTGATTTGCGTATGTTGAACCAGCCTTGCATCCCAGGGATGAAGCCCACTTGATCATGGTGGATAAGCTTTTTGATGTGCTGCTGGATTCGGTTTGCCAGTATTTTATTGAGAATTTTTGCATCGATGTTCATCAGGGATATTGGTCTAAAATTCTCTTTTTTTGTTGTGTCTCTGCCAGGCTTTGGTATCAGGATGATGTTGGCCTCATAAAATGAGTTAGGGAGGATTCCCTCTTTTTCTATTGATTAATGATCCGGTATTTCTATGGAATAATTCGATTTTTTTGTTATGTATCATTACAGAAAATTTTATTCAGCTGGTCTTTGTAATTTGAAGAGAATATAGGAAAACAAAATAGTCAGATCTACCATAGATGGAACATTTCAAGTACACCAAAATGGCTTATTCAACTCTTGCAGATGGAAAGTTCTGTGGACCTTTACACAAGGAGTTTTTCTTTCGCCTGAAACCTGTCTTTCCTTATGGTCACTTATAAATTAAATATGGATACAAATGTAATAGGACTTCACTTCATTTTGAAGTGTCTTGAAGTTAATTACGATTTTATATTTTAGAATCATTGGGTATCTACCCCATGCAGGCTTAGTTGAAGTGATAGCCTTTTGGCTTTTCTGTGTATGATTTGTTTTTACATAAATTATGTAGACTAGATAAGTGTTTGTTTATTTTTAAAAGTAAGTTCATAGGGAGTTTCTGATAGGGCTATGGATAAAGCGTATGAAAGTACTTTTTTATTATTATTATTTTTATTATTATTATTATACTTTAAGTTCTAGGGTACATGTGCATAACGTGCAGGTTTGTTACATGTGTATACTTGTGCCATGTTGGTGTGCTGCACCCATCAACTCGTCAGCACCCATCAACTCGTCATTTACATCAGGTATAACTCCCAATGCAATCCCTCCCCCCCTCCCCCGTCCCCCTCCCCCCTCCCCATGATAGGCCCCAGTGTGTGATGTTCCCCTTCCTGAGTCCAAGTGATCTCATTGTTCAGTTCCCACCTATGAGTGAGAACATGCGGTGTTTGGTTTTCTGTTCTTGTGATAGTTTGCTAAGAATGATGGTTTCCAGCTGCATCCATGTCCCTACAAAGGACACAAACTCATCCTTTTTGATGGCTGCATAGTATTCCATGGTGTATATGTGCCACATTTTCTTAATCCAGTCTGTCACTGATGGACATTAGGGTTGATTCCAAGTCTTTCCTGTTGTGAATAGTGCCGCAATAAACATACGTGTGCATGTGTCTTTATAGCAGCATGATTTATAATCCTTTGGGTATATACCCAGTAATGGGATGGCTGGGTCATATGGTACTTCTAGTTCTAGATCCTTGAGGAATCGCCATACTGTTTTCCATAATGGTTGAACTAGTTTACAGTCCCACCAACAGTGTAAAAGTGTTCCTATTTCTCCACATCTTCTCCAGCACCTGTTGTTTCCTGACTTTTTAATGATTGCCATTCTAACTGGTGTGAGATGGTATCTCATTGTGGTTTTGATTTGCATTTCTCTGATGGCCAGTGATGATGAGCATTTTTTCATGTGTCTGTTGTCTGTATGAATGTCTTCTTTTGAGAAATGTCTGTTCATATCCTTTGCCCACTTTTTGATGGGGTTGTTTGTTTTTTTCTTGTAAATTTGTTTGAGTTCTTTGTAGGTTCTGGATATTAGCCCTTTGTCAGATGAGTAGATTGCAAAAATTTTCTCCCATTCTGTAGGTTGCCTGTTCACTCTGATAGTAGTGTCTTTTGCTGTGCAGAAGCTCTTTAGTTTAATGAGATCCCATTTGTCAATTTTGGCTTTTGCTGCCGTTGCTTTTGGTGTTTTAGACATGAAGTCTTTGCCCATGCCTATGTCCTGAATGGTACTACTTAGGTTTTCCTCTAGGGTTTTTATGGTATTAGGTCTAACATTTAAGTCTCTAATCCATCTTGAATTAATTTTTGTATAAGGAGTAAGGAAAGGATCCAGTTTCAGCTTTCTATTTATGGCTAGCCAATTTTCCCAGCACCATTTATTAAATAGGGAATCCTTTCCCCATTTCTTGTTTCTCTCAGGTTTGTCAAAGATCAGATGGCTGTAGATGTGTGGTATTATTTCTGAGGACTCTGTTCTGTTCCATTGGTCTATATCTCTGTTTTGGTACTAGTACCATGCTGTTTTGGTTACTGTAGCCTTGTAGTATAGTTTGAAGTCAGGTAGCGTGATGCCTCCAGCTTTGTTCTTTTGACTTAGGATTGTCTTGGAGATGCGGGCTCTTTTTTGGTTCCATATGAACTTTAAAGCAGTTTTTTCCAATTCTGTGAAGAAACTCGTTGGTAGCTTGATGGCGATGGCATTGAATCTATAAATTACCTTGGGCAGTATGGCCATTTTCATGATATTGATTCTTCCTATCCTTGAGCATGGTATGTTCTTCCATTTGTTTGTGTCCTCTTTTATTTCACTGAGCAGTGGTTTGTAGTTCTCCTTGAAGAGGTCCTTTACATCCCTTGTAAGTTGGATTCCTAGGTATTTTATTCTCTTTGAAGCAATTGTGAATGGAAGTTCATTCATGATTTGGCTCTCTGTTTGTCTGTTACTGGTGTATATGAATGCTTGTGATTTTTGCACATTAATTTTGTATCCTGAGACTTTGCTGAAGTTGCTTACCAGCTTAAGGAGATTTTGGGCTGAGACAATGGGATTTTCTAAATATACAATCATGTCATCTGCAAAGAGGGACAATTTGACTTCTTCTTTTCCTAACTGAATACCCTTGATTTCTTTCTCTTGCCTGATTGCCCTAGCCAGAACTTCCAACACTATGTTGAATAGGAGTGGTGAGAGAGGGCATCCCTGTCTTGTGCCAGTTTTCAAGGGGAATTTTTCCAGTTTTTGCCCATTCAGTATGATATTGGCTGTGGGTTTGTCATTAATATGAAAGTACTTTTTTAAAAAGCAAATTATAGTTTAAGAAAAAATGATAGATTCTAAAATAGTTTCTGTTGTTAACTTAAATATTAAGCTATTAATATTGCCAGAGATACCTTTTTAATCCTGCATATAATAGAGCACTCTGGATGCTTTCTGCACCAAAACAAGTCAATTTAACATTTAAAGGGAGAAGCAACTCTGTATTCCAAATTGAAATGTCATTATAATTGAATGAAATAGCCCTCGTGGAGCAATAAAGAACACGGGAAGCCAGTTTTAAGCCTCTGTGAAACCTTCAGCTTAAATGGCTGTCAGACGTTATTACTGTATTACTTTGGGTAGTTTTTTTAAAAAAGGATCAATAGTTTTGGAAAATATGACCTGGACAATGTTCATATCTGAGAATTTGATTTTTGTATTTGTTTTTCTAGAGATATGTGATGATTTTTATATGTGAATTTCCTCCTTATGGGAAGATTATCTAGAGATGTTCTGTGTCCCCCAGTTTTGTCCTGCACATCTAAACACATGTGCATCTTGATTTGCATCTGTACCAGATGGTTTGTGTTTTAAGACCTTTTCTCAAATCTTAAATTTTCTTTGTTCTGGCCTTCACCTTTTGTGGGTCATTTCAGCAACCTCTTTGCTCTTTTTCCTTCCTGCCATCTTGCCTCTGTGTCCCCCAGACCCTTTAGACTCCCTCCCCCACCCTGACCTCTTCCTTGTCCCCTTCTCCCATCTTACCTGCATCCCCAGTCCACTGTGTTCTGTTGTTCTGTTTTGCTGCAATTTTCTACTTGTCGTCTTTAATTGCATCAGTCGGTGTTTAGATTCTTTTCTCTTTAAACTGCCTCTCTCCCAGTTGTCTACTTAGTGAGCTTATCTTGTGTTTCCAGTACCTAGTGCAATGCTGGCATGTGCAGCGTTTAATACGTATTTGTTAGAAGACTGAAGTGGGTAAATGACTGGATTAAAAGCAGAGTCTGAGTATTATCTTACAAATGGGGTGGTTGAGATTCAGAATTTGTTTTAGTATGTCTTTTGTGAAACTGTACAAGGCTCAAAATGTATGGGTTTTCCTCTAGCATTTTGAAGTACACAAACTTGGACACTAACTCATTTGACATCTCCATTTTGGTTTCCACCTATTAGTTGTAGCATGTGAGAGATGTTAGTGAACCAATGTACTTCTTTTTTGAATAAGGCGTCATGGAAGCCTAATCAGCCAAAGACAGCCAGGGACAAGCCTGTAGGCAGCAAAGTCAGGTGGATTGGCTGCGTTGTAGGGGTGGAGAGAGACATCCTTTGTGAGGCCTGGGCTGGTGCTGAATCATTCTCAGGAGGTTCTTGGCTGTGGCCAGTTTAGGAGCAGCAAGAGATTACTCTGGGATTGGGTGCTGTCACAAGGCAAGGGCAGCTTGGAGATTGAGTGTCTGCAGTGATCCTTAGTCAGAGGGTCATAATGGCATTTTTCAGCAGCTGCAAGACCTTGAGGGAAACATTGTTTCCTGTTCACTTTGCTGCTGGCTTTATCTATGTCTGTCTGCTCAGCCTTGTAAACAGCAGGGCTGGTTTTTTCTTTTTCACCCTGAACTGAGTTTTACTCTTTCAGCCCCAGTGTTGCTGGTTTTGTAGTTTGGTCTTTGTGTAACTCTTCATGTTTGACCCAGTACATTCAGATCCATTGTTTCATTTTGATTATGTTAATAGCCCGCTTAGAAAGATAGAGTGGTGTTAATGTGATTTTTCCTGTGCCCTGCTTTCCACACCTTTTTTCTTTACACATCTGTACCAGTACCTCTGACTCAGGCCTTTTCTCTGGAGCTCCAGAAATAGGAAAAAGTGTCTTTTCAAGTTGCCCCTGGGCACCTTCTCATCGGTGTTCCACAGATACCTCATTTCAACATGTGTAATATTGAACCCATCACTTTTAACCCCCAAACATGTTCCTCCTTCCTTATTTTTATCTTCTAAACCAGAAACCTTAGGATTTATTTTTGTCCCTAAGCTTTCTTCTCCTCTTACCTGATCAATTGCAAGATTCTATCAATTGTGACCCTAATATTTCTTGAATTGCTACCCTACTGCTTTCATTTTTGTCCTCCTCATTTCTCACTTGAACTCTTTAACCAGCTGCTATCTCCCACTGCTCCAGTCCATCATTCATACCACATTTAGTGTTGTCTTCTTTTCAATATGCAGATTTGGTTATGGCCTTTCTTGCTTAAAATCTTTGGTTACAGCTTCCCAAGCTCTATATACTACATAACATAGCATTTAATAATTTTCATAATCTGACTCTCAGCTGTTTTTTAAATCCCTCTTTGTGTCATTCACTAGGAATCACCTTTTCGTGCCTGTGTACTTTAAGACTTCTTATTTGTATGTTTCTGGTGCCCCATTTTTGATTCTCACTGTCTACTGATTGGCCAAAATCTTCATATTCTCAGGACACATCTGAAGAGTCATCTCCTCATTGAAGCTTTATCTGACACCTACAGGCAGTTTTCCTAGCACTTACATGTTTTTATCTCATTATTATGAGACTTACCACAATGTATTCAATTGCACTTATTTACCTTCATTCTTTCTCAGTAGGCCCCTTTAGGACAGGGCTAGATATTCAGTAAAAACATGTTGCGTGAACAAATGACCTGATCAGAATATTTTCCAGAAGAGCCAGCTAAAGGTAGAGACCTTGCCTAAGGTCCTTGAGCTAATAAATGGTAGCACTGGGGTTCCAGTCTAGATCTTTTCAATATATTTCCACTGACACCAAGGTGCAGCAGAACCCTATCTCAGTGTCTACGGGGTAGAAGAGAGGAAATGGACAGGTGCATTAGTCTGGTCATGGGTTACACCAAGATGGGTGGCAGCAGACATGAAAGGAGAAATCAAAGTCTTGTTTGAGTATAAGACATGAAGGCGATAGAAGAAAGGTGAATCAAGATCCCTGGGAATTTTGAGCCTTGGAGACTGGGGTTGGTTGGAAGAGATAGCTGTTTATCATTGTTGTTGTCGTCATCATTATTAACAGTAGTATTTTCTGTGGGCCAGCTCTGGGTTTAATACTTTGAGTGCATTGCTCAGGGTGTTCGTCAGAGAACAGCTCGAGTAGGTCCTACAATTATCTTTGTCTTAAGCTTGAGGACATGGAAGCTTAGGTTAAGTGATTTGCCAAGATGGAATCAGGATTGAACCCAGGCAGCCTGACTCCTGAGCCTGCCATCTTCTGTAACAGCTGCTCTAGTTTAAGGAGAAAGGTGAAAAGTTATCATCTGGTCATGTTCCATATGGGGTAATAGGTGCCCATGTGATATTTAGAGTTATGGACTGGGAGCTTAGGTAAGACGTCAGTGCTGCAGCAGAAATGAATGAGTAATCCAAACTGAAGTAGTAAAGCATTGAAAATAGTGGAATTCTCCAGTGGAAATGGTAATGAATAGGTCAGGCAAGGGGCTGAAGTTTGATAAATGTCCACTTAGGGTAAAAGGAGGAAGAAAAAAAGTATTGAGAGAAAGTTGTAAGAAGGTAAGAACAATCAATATAATTTGCACTACAGAGATTTCAAAGGAAAGATTTCTGAATTGGTTAAGAGAAGTCCTTTAAAGTGCCCCAAAGAAAGTTTGATGTTTAAGTGCTTTTAAAAAATATTATTTAAAAAACCCTGAGTGTATTTTATTAAGGTATCAGTAGTACAAGAAATACTAGGTATTTTACTTTATCACCCTGTGTGTTACAAGTGGTACTAAATTTTCCTATACTTCTTCCCCTCTAAAAAAAAAAAAAAAAACAAAAAAAAACAAGTTTTCTCTTAAAGAATTTTTTTGTTATTTATTTCAGAAATCGAACATCAAGGTCGGCAAGTAAATTCAGTCAGAGACTCCCTAGAGTCTGAAACTAAAGGAAAAGCACTTTAATCCTGAGGAAGTTCTCCTTATAACTGCCTCTAGATTTAACTCAGTGGATAAAGTAATGTACTAGGCGTTTCCATAAAATTCACTCATTCCAGTAGTTCAAGTGAGGATTTGTAGTGACCCACTGTAAAAGCATGATCTCATAAACGTAAGATCTTATGAAGATGATGTGGGGCCTTTTCCACTCCATCTTAAAATAGCTCAGATGATAATGAATTAGTGCCTAAAATAAAGGACATTTGAAATTATTTTTAATTACAAAAGGCACAGCTGATGCACATTTCTGGATAATGGTAAGAAAAAAATATGATTAAAAGAGCAGTTTAGTGCGGTGTATTAGGTTAAGCAAATGTGTAACTTAGTTTTAAAAGGTGTCTGACTTGTGGGACTAGAGGTGGCTCTTTTTCCCCCTAGCTTAATAGGCTAATTAGAGTCACTACAGGCGGTTTGAGTGGTGAATACACTTAAAAAAAATTAGTTTGCCAGCACTATTGAATTTGCCATAAGTGGAGTCAGCTTCTGAAATAGTTCAGTATTTCAAATAAAGACATTTTATTTAGTACTCTAGAGTGCGTTAAATGGCTCCCTTGAGCATTAAAGGCATCACTCCATTTTCCAGGACCTGCGCGAAGTCTGGCTCAATTATCCTCTCCACCCACTCCAAGTAAGTATGACCTCCCTGTCTGCAGTGAGCTTTATGACTCCAACTATTCATGTTACTTTCCTTTGCCTTTTTTTCCTCTCCCACTTTTATCTTTTGATTCTCTTCAGTGGCATTATGCCTTTAAGCTGAGGTGTCAGACCTGGGAAACTTTGGAACAATAGTAGAATGAACCCATGCATTGTGTTTATGTGGTCTGGAAAGGGGTAGGGGGAGCACTGGGAGTCATCCTCCCTCAACGAGGAAGGAAGAGCTACTGTGTAGTTATGGATGCCCCACCACCACCAAAAGGTGATATTCAAAGTGTAAAATGTTGACTCCAGTGTATCTACACACTTGCTATTGCAGGGAAAGTGTTAATAGTATGGAAGCAAATCTGAGGATACTAACAAAGTAGAACAAATACTAAATTAACATTGTTAAAGTATAATCTGATCTGGATCTTAGAAATTTAAAGCTTCAATTCAGAGTGTATAAAACCTACTATAAATTTAAAAATGAGTACAATGTGATAGCTTTTCAATCAAGATTTTGGAATTTAAAAGCCCTACTTATGGTGATGACACCTATTTCCCCAGATGGTTTAAGAATTCTTACTATTTTGCTTTTATTTCGTTTTACTTTGGGATATATGCATATATGTAAACATGCATATGTATCCTCATATACATATTTTTATATATGTATATAAAATAAATATAAGAATAATCAGTAGTGGTTGAACTCTCATAAGAGGCTTTACAGTAAGAAATGACATTATTTCAGCTTACTTTAAAAATGTTTTACTAATACATGAGTGCCCAAAGTTGTTGCAAATGTTCATTTTAATCACACTTTTCATATTTGCTCTCTGCCAGTTGTTAAAGGCTCATTGTTGGAGCACCACCTGTCTAGTGGTATAATAATCTCCAATGTACATTGAATTCTGTTTTAATGATTCTCATTGCCAAAATAGGTTGGTCCCTAGAAAACACAGTAGTCAAATTACTTTAATGCAGTAGTTTTTGAAGGACAGACCCAGACCAGCAGCATCTGCATCACCTGGGAACATGTCAGGAAGGTGGATTCCCAGTCTTGATTCCAGACATAGAAAATCAGTAACCTTGGGGACAGGGCCCAGCTGACTGCATTTAACATGCATGCTAGAGTTTGAGAACCATTGTTTTACTAGATATATATATTCTCTACCAGCTGTTCTTCAGCTTGCATCTCCTTGGAGAGTTAGTATAATACTTGGATTCTGAACTATCTGTGTACAGTACTTGGCCTTGAAATTTGATAGAAGATTGGAAAATATTATTTGAACCTTCTTTAAATATTAGATTTGTTTGCCATTCAAAGAGATGAGAAAGGAACTTCCGTGCTTTATTGGCATTTCATAAATTTTTGCTTATGGGAGAAGGAATTTTACAAAACACCATCCTAGAATTGATCATTACACTTATAACCAAAAGTGAAAAAAATGATTTTTATTTATTTCTATTTTCCTGTAGCTACAAGAGCCAAATACTGATAGACAACTTATTGAAACTTCTCCAGTTCTACAAAAACTTACTGAGTTTGAAGAAGCAATTGGAGTAATTTTTACTCATGTTCGACTTCTGGCAAGGGCATTCACATTGAGAACTGTGGGATTTAACCATCTGACCCTGTGAGTGAAAAGTTCTCATGTTGTCCCAATGTGACCATTTAGACGAGGCAGTCCCAGACCTTTGGAGCATGCCCTTCGAAGGAATTGGGATTTCAAATATATTTCCAGGAAAGTCACACTGCGAGATGGGTGAGCAGACAGACCCCAGTGTGGACCCAGGGTTATGCTCCAATCCAGTGTTGTTGGTTCCATTGTCATGCATCTTGGTTTCCCTGTGAAGTGTCAAGAGAAGTGTGAAGAAAGTATAAACTTTTTCCCAGCAGGGACAGATACTAAATATTTTAGGTTTTGTGGGCCATGTGGCCTGTGTGCAGTGATTCGACTCTGCCGTAGTAGCATCAAAGCAGCCACTGATGAAATGGAAATGAGTGAACATGGCTGTGTTCCAGTAGAACTTTATCCTTAGAAACAGTCCGTGGGCTGGATGTGGCTCTCTGACCCCTGCTGTAGATGAATGATTTGAAGGTGAGCTAGTGAAACAATTAAGAAAATAAGCAAAATTTTACTTCTTTGGGGTTGTTTTTTGTTCATTTTTTTACTCCCCTCTTCCAAACCAAATATTCCCAACTCTCTTTAAACTATAAAGATGAAAGATTATCATAGTTTTTTTTGTTTTTAAATTTGGATTCCAGCTTTGAATAACAGAGTATGTTATTTCTTTTTCTTTTTCTTTTTCTTTTTTTTCTGACAGATCTCATTCTGTTGCCAAGGCTGGAATGCAGTGGCATGATTACGGCTTACTGCAGCCCTTGACCTCCTGGGCTCAAGCACTCTTCCTGCCTCAGCTTCCTGAGTAGC
This sequence comes from Macaca fascicularis, assembly GCF_037993035.2. Classification (NCBI taxonomy): domain Eukaryota; kingdom Metazoa; phylum Chordata; class Mammalia; order Primates; family Cercopithecidae; genus Macaca; species Macaca fascicularis. The sequence goes on along the minus strand of NC_088380.1, from coordinate 32,000,240 downwards.
TGGGGACTATAGCTGTGTCCCCTATGACTGTAGCTGTGTGCTACCATGCCTGGCTAATTTATACACACACACACACACACACACACACACACACACGGCTAATTTATATATATATATGGCTAATTTATATATATATATGGTTAATTTATATATATATATGTATGTATGTATGTATTTTTTTTTTTTTTTTTTTTTTTGTAGAGATGGGGTTTCTTCATGTTGCCAGGCTGATCTCAAACTCCTGGGCTCAAGTGACCCACCTGCCTCAGCCTCACAAAGCACTGGGATTAGAGCCATGAGCCACTGCACCCGGCCAGAGTATATATTTCAATAAGTTTAGCAAAGAAAATTCTTGGACCTGTTTGCTTTCTTTCAAGACTGTTGTTTGTATTATGCTTGATTTTTCAATTTATGCTCTTCAGCTTCTGACCAGGCAGTGTTTACCAGTCTTGATTTTGGCAATCGTTTAATGCTTAGATAATATTCACTTTATTCTTCTTTAAAACTCAACCTATATTAACTCAGATCTCTTCTCAATCGAGGGGCCTTAGGGAATTGTATTTGGTTTTGTGCTTTAAAACAAAATGAATACATTGTCTTTTTAAGTCATGCCTTTTTAAAAATTCTGGGTGTTTTTTTTGAAATCCATAAATGGTTATTGATTTCTTTACTTTGATATTTCTTTTTCCAGAGGCCACAATCAGAGAATGGAATTCCTAGGTGACTCCATAATGCAACTGGTAGCCACAGAATACTTATTCATTCATTTCCCAGATCATCATGAAGGACACTTAACTGTGAGTTTGTTAAATCACTTCCTCCAATAAGATTGCTGTAAAACAGAGTGAAGATTAGAGGGGTCAAATATATATCTATGTGATTGATTTCTTACTCTTAGTGACTTTAGCTTATCATATGGCTTTGTTCATTTCATTGTGCAAATTGTATACAAAGCACATACGCAATGAGAGCTCATTTTATACTCCTTTATTTACTGACTGCCTACTCTGCAAAATATTGAGCTAGGCCTCATGGAAGGAGCAAAGATAAATTGACACCAAGTCTGTTTACAAGGAGCTTAAAAATTATTAGAGATTAAAGCTTAAATAAATAACCACAAAATAAAGACTATACTCTCTATATATCATGTGTTTATACATGTAAATAGATACACATGTATAAACCTGGAACCATAGAAAGCATAAGTTACTATAACTAAATGCAAGGTAGAACATGTTAAATATTATAAAGAAGCCTAGGTAAATTGCTACACTTGTGCAGTTTAGGAAAATACGAGGTTTCTTCTATCTGTGGAGTTCAAAGAAAGCTTCATGGGTATAACGATGTTTGAGGCTTTAAAGACTGTTGGGATTTGGCCATTGGGATTTGGTGGGAAGAAATGTCTATGCAAGGCAGTACACACACTGGGACTGCAGAACAAAAAGGCATGGCACAAAACAATGAGAAGACTGAGAGGCAGTAGGGACTTAGTTTGGTTAGACCATGGCAGAGTTGAAAGGGAGTTACAGAGACAAGTTTGATTTGTAAACAAAGTGAAATGGTCCCCATGCCTCTTAATTTTGGTTTCATTTTATAAAACTTTCGTGAGCTTTTTTATTTGCTGCATACTTTTTTTACTCTGTAAAACCAGTCAATAATATCCTGAAATAGTGAACAAAACGTCCAGAAGGAGGTCATGGTAATCTCTTAAGGCACAAGGAGTAACCTTTGAGAAGTCTCTTGAGGATTGGACATTGAGAAAGCAAATACTTTATTGGGCAAAGAAAAATATTGGTACACTACAAGATACTTAGTGCAGTCTGTCTTTATTATGTTGAAGCAGATAACAAGTCTTTCAAACTTTGCATCTGTACGGTTTTTATGTGTGTTCTGCTTTGAATAGGATTTTATCTTTGTGAGCCCTGGAAATAGTTTATGCGAGACATAAATATTGGAACTAGAGAGAATATGGTGACTTGGCTGTTTAGATGTCATTTTTCAGTGGAAATTCTAAGCCTAGCATTCATTCACTCAATGAGTATCTCTTGAGTTCCATCATAAGTGCTGAGGAATCAGCAGTACTCTTTTTTATATTAACAGTTTGATTACCATTTAAAGTTAACTGTTTTTAGGTGGACAAGAAAGAGTTTTTCATGACAATATTAAATTCATAAGAAAATGTGAACATTTTTGAGAAATGAACTATTGTCTAGTATCTCACTGTTCATTAGAAAAACAATAAATTGCATGTTCAATATCCTCTGACACTTCATACGTGTCAGAGTATCTGGTTGGCCTGAGAAATCGCCAAACCAACTAAATAGTTTGAAGTAGTAATTTGTCTTAGGGCCCTATAGAGGCCACTTTTGAAAATGTTTGCTTTAAATATACACATTTCCCCTGGTATTCCTACAAAATTAATTGTGAACTCTAGGATCTTACAGAGATGGGAAGTTTATTGTTTCCCACCTGCTCACTGCATACATTTCTCCTCCCACCCCACTCCCCTACCCCCAGCATTGAACAAAAACCAAAACTCAGAAAGGCATGAGTCCTGCCCATGATCTAGAGAAAGGTAAAACTAGGATTAGATGAGAGACTCTAGTTCTGTGTTCTTTCCAAAATCACTGCAATGCCAGAAGTGTAGTTTTATCCAAAATGAATTTAACAGCCCTGCTGTCTTAATATTAGAAAGTTTTTGACTAGCTTATTAGAATGGTGTTGACAAATGATAAAATTATGTGAAGGCTTTTTGAATTATATTCACAGAATGCTTTGGTAGAAATCATCAGGACCAGCAGATCTGCGGGCAAGACAAAGACAAAGAATAAGCTAAACGCAGATTCTAACAGATACCAACTCCCATCAGCATTAACATGGCTGCTCCCTCCTCCTTGAAATACAAGCTTTGTTGGCTTCTGTCACGGTGCACTTTGCTGGGTTTCCTCTTACCTGTTTAGCTACTCTTTCTCAGCCTGCTTTGCAGACACATCTTAGTCTTATGGCTAATAAACAGTCCATATCTAAAACACTCATTCTTAGGCCATGTTCTCTTTTTAATCTCTGCTACCAGTCCTTTCAATATATGTCATCAGTTTCATCTTACTGGCAGATGACTTCTAAACTGATCTCTTCAGTTCTCTCTGCCTTCTGAGTTCCAGCCCTAGCTGCCTTCTCAATGTCTCAACACATGTAAGACCGAATTTATAGTCTCCTGCCTGGGTCCTCGTCCAATATTCCCTAATTGAACGGTGGCACCACCCATTCAGTGTTGCATGTCAGAAACCTAGGAGGCATCTTGGATGCCTCTCTCTATCTCCCTTTTCTATATCCCAGTCCATTCACAAGCCCTGACAGTTTTACTCCTCAAGTATTTCTTTAATTTATCCTCTTTCTTATGACCTTTTTTCTGTCACCCACATCCTCCTTACCATCCTTACTCACCTGGACCACTGCAGTTTAATTTCTGCATAACTATCAAAACATCACAAGGGCCAGGTATGGTGGCTTATGCCTATAATCCCAGCACTTTGGGAGGCCAACCTGGGAGGACTGCTTGAGCCCAGGAGTTCCAGACCAGCCTGTACAACATAATGAGACTCTATCTCTACAATAAAATTAAAAAACTAGCTTGGTAGAGTGGCATGCATTTGTAGCCCCATTTACTCGGGAGGCTGAAGTGGGAGGATCGCTTGAGCCCAGAAACTGTGGTTGCACCACTGTACTCCGGCTGGGCAACAGAGCTAGACTCTCCTCTCTGTCTCTGTCTGTGTGACACACACACACACACACACACACACACTGTGATTGATAGAGACCCAGTTGAAAGAAGTGACATTTATTAAATTGCAAAGGATAGGAATCTGAAGGTTGTGTTCATGCAAAACATAAGGCAGTGCAGCATCTTCCCGTGAGAGGAGGGTGCTCCTGGAGTCCCCAGGTTTCTCCTGGATGTATCCTAATATTTGAAAAGCCTGCCTTTGCTGTTCTTACGGGCATTTTTGAATTCTATCTGAGAGATGGACAGCCTCTCAGGCAGAAATCCTTCAAGAGGCCCAGATCTCAGGCCTTTGTGAAGTTAATTTTTGCAGCTTCCTACCAAGGTCTTCCTATGTCAACTCATGCCCCTGCTCAATCCATTTTACATGCTGCAGTCAAAGGAGTCTCTTCACAACAAATCTACACTGGCCTTTCATCTACAGTGACTACACTGTGACGACACCAGCCATTCATCTTCAGTCCCCTTTGGTTGTTTCTCTTCCTCTCCCCACCTATTAACATTAGAGTGGCCCAGTTCTCAGTCGTCAGACCTCCTCTCTGTCAACTTCTGCTGATCTCATTCTGTCTGTCTCATGGCTTTGAATACATCTTTACACTACTTCCTAATTTGTGTCTTTGGCCTTTTCTCTTTCCTTTTTCTTGTAAATTTGTTTTAAGTTCTGTGTAGATTCTGACCACTTTTACTATCACTTGGTCTGAGCCACTGTAGTCCAGATTATTAGCCATAACCTCCCAACTGGTTCATCCCCCGGGCCCTAGTCAATTTTCAGCACATCTAGAGGGATCATTTTTAAAGAGAAGCCAGATTACATTCCTCTTCTGCACAAAACCTCTCAAACCTTGCTATCTCAAGGGTAAAAGACAGTGTTGTTACAGTCACCTTATATGAACTGGCTCCCTGTTTCTGACTGTTTCATAGACTGTTAACATTGGCCTCTATGCCAGCTCCTGCAGGACACTAAGCAAGCCCTTGCCCCAGGCCCTTTGCACGTGCATTTTATCTGGCTGCAGTATTGTTCTCCTGGTAGTCTATACAGCCAAATTGCTCACCTCCTTCAGGTCTCTGTTCAGATGTCATCTTATCAATAAAGCCTTCCTTAACCTACCCTGAATAAATAGACAACCGCTTCCCCCTTGTCCCTAGCACATCTCCTCAGCCTGGAACCTCTCATGTCTTTTTCCTCCTTAGCATATAGTATGTAATGTACTTGTTTACTATCTGTCTTCTCCCATCAGAGTGTAAACTCCGTGAAGACCAGGATTTTTGTTTGTTTTCTCCATTCCTGATTCCTGGGTCCCTGGGAAGTACCTGGCATATCAGTGCTCAGCAAGTATGCTTTGACTGAATGATCATCCTATCCCAGCTTAACTCTCTACAGTTGCTCTTCAGATAGTTTTTTTTTTTTTTTTTTTTTTTTTTTGAGACGGAGTCTCGCTCTGTCGCCCAGGCTGGAGTGCAGTGGCGCGACCTCAGCTCACTGCAAGCTCTGCCGCCCGGGTTTACACCATTCTCCTGCCTCAGCCTCCCGAGTAGCTGGGACTACAGGCGCCCGCCACCTCACCCGGCTAGTTTTTTGTATTTTTTAGTAGAGACGTGGTTTCACCGGGGTAGCCAGGATGGTCTCGATCTCCTTACCTCGTGATCTGCCTGTTTCGGCCTCCCAAAGTGCTGGGATTACAGGCTTGAGCCACCGCGCCCGGTCACTCTTCAGATAGTTTCTAAAGAACAGGCAAAGCCCTGGGTGGTCTGGCTTTGCCCGCCTGCCCAGCCTCATACCACAGGCTCTTCTTCTCGCTCTGCACCTCTGTACTGGGCTGCTGTTTGCGTTTCTCCAGGCCTCCTCCTGTCAGCAGGCCTTTGTGTATGCTCTTCCTCCCCCAGAAGCTGTTCTGTTCTAGCCCTTACTCTCATGTGCCTGGTATCTTCTACTGTTCCTTTAGATGTCCTTTCTGGTGTGACTTCTGGATGTGGGGGAAACTTTCCCTGACCATCCTTCCCCACCCTTGGTCCCCTCCCCATCAAAATTCTGTGTTGTTTTCCTTCCTGGCCTTTACTTCACTTTGCATACCCCAGTAGACTAGAAGTTCTTTGAGAGCATGTTTTTGTTCATCCTGGCATATGATAGGCCCTCAGTACATCTTTGCTAAATAAATAAAAGAGTGACAATTGTGCAGTCAGCTAAGTCAAGAGGGAAGAGGCAGTGGCACTGGAGGGAAGTGGACTGTTGCTTTATGTATAAGGGAAGAAGCAGAGGACTTACTTATGAGTGTCTAAGGATTAAAATTAATTTAAAATTTGGAGAGGATTACTTATTGCAGTTGGATTGGTGGGGGGATGGCAAATGATTCATTATTGTGATTAAAGAGCACACAGCTACAGTAATTCACATTGGGAGGCATTAATTAGTTTTGAGCCATTCCCTTGCACACTTAAAGGGAATAAGGACAATTGAGCAAATGTAATATGGTTTTCAAGTTTTGAACGCTGATGGGGAAAAACATTCTGTTCTGTAAGTTGGCTATTCAAAAAGGCCTACTCGGGAAGGAGTGTTAGGCTTATCCAATTGTTCTAGGATAATTGAGTCTGCATTGGGCTATAGAGGGAAGAGGTTCTGTTTCACATGCTGAAGTTTTTAGTTTTTAGGATGGTGTATGCAGTAGGGTCAAAGTATAAATTGTGAGAACGCCTCAAAGAAAGTATTGACACAGGCCAGGATGCCTGTCATGTAACACTTGGAAATCTTTAGCCATAGGAGTTTTCTCCTCTGTATCATTCTTCTTTTCTTAGCCTTTAGTGTGTGGTAAAAATAGTTGCTCATCTCCATGCCTACTGTGTGCAAGGCACTGTACCCAATGGTGGCATGCACTATAGTGGTGATGAACCTACAGTTTTTGTTTGTTTTTAATGATTTGGGATAATGGGAAAGAGAGCAAGGATTACAGATACAAAGCTCAAGAACCAGTGATCTAATCCTGCCCTGCTGCTTCCACACAGCACTGAGCATAAATCATTCAGACAAACAGGTATTTTATCTAAAAGATCTCGTTGAGAAGATAGATTCCACAGCCTCCTGTTTGAGGATTTCTGTCACTGACATAATTTGGCTCTTTGTATCTGACCTGTATTTGCCTGCTAGCATTTATGTACCTTTTCTTTAGTTATCACGGGAAATGGAGACCATCTGGCGACCACTCTCGGTATAATAGACCTGTGTGGCATATCACTGTCACTTTCAATAGTATATTCTGCTTTCACCCCGTGTTCTTATATTAAAGCCCTCAAAATAATAAATCACAGTCTGCTTATTTTACACTAGGTGGCCCTCTTTGGTAGCTCATCTGCCAACTGTGGTTTTTCTCTTTAGATTCAAGAGTGAAATAGGGAACTTGAAGGAAGATTGTCAATATGTATGTTTTATTTAAACGAATAAATCTTTTTCTTATGAAAGTTTAAAGTAATGATGAAAGAGTGCTATGCTGGGATAATAGAAAACATCCTGGATTCTCAATACCAGAGTTTGAGATCTGGGATATTTACATTGGTCTGTGACATTGCACCAGGAATTCAGCAGTCCTTTTCTCAGGTTTACAGAGAGCTTTAAGTATAGCATTCTTAGTCATTTCTGGTGATTTCAAATTAAACTTTGTCTTTTTGGAAGTATTTTTTTAAAAGTTGTTAAGGACAGGTTAGCACCTGGTAAAATGGACAGTGAGTGGACAGGACAGGTATCGAAAACATTTGACATTGAAAACAAATTCAGAGGAATTCTTGGAATTTTCTAGAAACTTTTCCCCATAACTGAAGAGCAAACGTATTTTGTCTAATTGTGATGATGCTATTGTGGATAACACAGCAACAGCTAACATTTCTGTTGTGTTTATCATGTGCCAGTCATTGTAGTTAGATTATATGTCATTCACTCTAATTCTCAAAACAACCCTGAGAGCTAGGCACTACATTCTCCATTTTATAGATGAGGAAACTGAGGCTCAGAGAGATGTAATAACTTAGACAGGGTCACTTAGCTAGGAAGTGCTAGAGCCACAGTTTGAACCCAGGTAACTTGGTGCGAAATATTTTGCTTTTTGCTATCTCTTAATACATGGCATTGTTTGCAAAATAGTCTGATAACTGTTTTCTGCTCAATTGGGTGCTTAAGGTTTATTTTCTAGATTTCCACTAAAACATATAGATATTTCCTCTTTGTAAAATAGTAATTTATAATGTCACCATCTACAGGCTTTTCAACTTCATGTCTTGCCCCCATTTAAATCCTTCTGCCAAAATAATCTTTGTAAAATAAAAAAAAGTTACCTCACAACTGCCCCCGTTTGATACCTTTTGGGATTCTTCTTCCCCTACAGGAAAGCTCAGGCTTCTTTACATCACCTGCCAGCCGCACTGCATCAGCTCTCCTCACCTGGCTCTGATTTCCCCTCCAGGTCCACCCAGCAGTCACCTCGCTGTGTAATGGCCCCTTGCATTTGCCATAGCTGCTCTCTCTTCCTTGGAAACCCTTTCCCACCCTTCTCTCAACTGGCTGACTCAGTCTTTTTCAGTTCTGATTCTGTGTTCATCGGAATCCACCTACATGAATCTTTTCAAAAGTTAGATCTCCAGAAATGTTGATTCGTTGGTTCTTGAAAGAAGCCTGGGCACCAGCTTCTCAGAAGCACCTTACGATTCTGGTGGTACAGCCAGGGAAATGAGGCCCTGAAATGCTTTTACTCAAATGTCAGCCCTCCTCCAGGAGGCCTCCCTGGAAGGCTGAGGTCTAGAGGAGCACCTGTGTATACCTGCAGTCTCTGTGCTGGCACTGCGGCCACCACAGTGCGTTGCAACAGCCGGTCTGCGTGTGACTTCCGAGGAGGGTGTCAGTGCCTGAGGGCAGCAGCAGCATGTTGCTCCTCTCAGGATCTTCAGCTGTCAGCACAGGGCCTGGCATGTAATTGGCCTGCACCACTGGTGCACTGAACTGCTGTAACCTCAGGTTTTCTTTCTTGCTCATCCCCCTGGGTCGTGTTCTTTGGCAAATAACATGATTCATTATGAAGTAGAGTTCAGCAAAGGACAAGGATGAAAGTTGTCATTTAGAGAACTGCCATTCAGACTTTCTTGTCTAGGTAAAGAGCAAGGTCTTCCCTCTTTTCAACTCATTTTCTAAATTTAAACTGACGATGAGAATATGGATGATGTATAGCTTCCTTCTCCCCCACTGACTTTTGGTTCAGCCTCTGGGTTTTTGGCAAAAACTTACAGATCTCACTTATTATTGGCCACCCTTCTGCTTTCAGACCTGTCAGGGCTTGTCTGAAATAAAACTGGAAGCATTTCTGATTCCATCCTCACTGCTTTCCTCCTTCCCCATCAGTACAGCACTGAGTGAGGGGCCCTGACACTGGAAGGTGGCCGCTGGGGCCTGGCAGCCAGTGATGTGTCATAATTTGTGTGTGCTCATGTGTATGTCGGGCTTGTTGTATCTGAGGCATGAACATTCCATGTCCATGGCTTAAAGAGTTTTCTTCCCATACCGACAGCATATATTCGGAGAGGACTCAACTTATTCAGCATAGCCTTGTTCCCATAGTAGCCATCCTATTCCCCCACAGACTCTACTTTAGGAAAGCTCCCCGTCCCCATTTGAAATCCAAACCAAAAAAGATATATCACTGTCAGCTCAATTATTCCATAATTACAAGATATTAGGCTAGTGGGCTCCTTACTGGTTGGGTCTTCTATTAATGTTATATGCTAGCCTTTTAATTTTCAGCTCCTCTATGGATGTTAATTTCAGTGAAACTCTATATTGAAGAAAAGATGGGGCTAAGGGGGAGATAGGAGGAGGAAAGAAAGCAGAGACAGACAAAGAATAATAGTCTGAAATTCAACAGCAAGCATGGCTTATGAAGATCAAGTTATATTTCTGCTTCATGAATCATTGTCAGACAAATTAAGAACATATCGTTTCTTATTTATCTGTTGTCAAGGATTCACTATCAGACACTGAGAATAAATCTTGATTTTCATAAGCTCTGTTGACACCATGGAGCCACAGAGCATAAAACTTGCATCTAATAAAGTGCGACATGGAACAGCAGGGAGTGGAATACCAGCACAACTCACAGCCGCTTCCTGCTCCTCGTCCCTGTTTTCAGGAATGTTTCTTAGCAGGAAGTTTTTTAATAGACCAAGAATTTGTTATATGTATTCTAAGAAAAGTTGTAGTTGTAGATGCATTATTCTCCCAAATCTTAAGAGATCAGGGATGATTATGTTCCATTTTTGTTTGGTGAGTTCCCATCTTTGTATGTACCTACTTGCTCCCAGCTGTCCTCCTCTCCTCTTCCCTAGTGAGTGGTTAATGAGTGTTAAATGCCTAAACCATACTTGTTTTATGGACACTTCTATAATGGATTCGTTGCATAATTTTCATGCAGCGTATAGTGTTACTAGTTGGATAATTCTTGGAGGACTCTTAGCTGTCTGACTCTTAGCTGTCAATTTTTGTTTTGAATTACTAAAGTTGAAATATGAAAATTATATTTTAATTTGATTAGAGACAAAGGATACCAGTATGGGCCAGGTGCAGTGGCTCATGCCTGTAAATCCCAACACTTTAGAAGATCAAGGTGGGTGGATCACTTGAACTGTGGAGTTGGAGACCAGTCTAGGCAACATGGTGAAACCTTGTCTCTACAAAAAAATACAAAAATTAGCTGGGCATGATGGCAGGTGCCTATAGTCACAGCTACTCAGGAGGCTGAGATGGGAGGATAGCTTGAGACCAGAAGATGGAGGTTGCCGTGAGCCAAGATGGAGCGCCACTGCACTCCAGCCTAGGCAACAGAGCAAGAGCCTGTCTCAAAAAAAAAGGATATCAGTATGAAAAACTGAGACTCAAGCTAGATACCATAAATCTTTAAAATAATAATAAAAGTAAAAATGTAAATAATTTAAATCTTTTCACAATATTTACTTAAACCTCACTTAAGTCCTATAATATCAAAATTAGCATCAATGCCATGAAACTTGAAGCTTATTTTAGACTTTAAAAAAAGAATCCTTTAAAACTAATGTACAGTGACAGAACGCAGGCCGAGTTTGCCTGGACAGGGGTTGGGAAGGATTCACTGCATGGAGATGCTGGGAATTTGTTTGGAGTGATAAAAACGTACGTGTTTTTCAAAACTCACCTAACTGTACACTAAAAATGGGTGCATTTTATTGAATGTAAGTTATACTTTAATAAAATTGATTTTTAGAACTCTTAATCCTTCCTCATTTAGTAGCATTAAACTTATTAGAAGCTATGACCTTAAGTCATACTATACATCCCTGCCCCCCGCACAACCCTGCCCCACTGCTTCTAAAGAAGTAAATGAGCCATTTATGTTAGTAAGGTAAAAATCCAGTATAGCAGAGTGGAGCACGTTACTAAGGAGAGGGTAGACAGGCATGGAGCATATCACCGTCATCTGGGTGATGGTTGAGGACCTAGACCTCACTTATTTTGGTGTCCCCATCAGTGAGATCCTCTCAGGCTGGTTGGGTCCAACCCAGGAATAAGAGAGGTCAAAAATGAAATGTGTTCTCAATGTACCCCCATTCCTTTTGGGCAGTTGTTGCGAAGCTCTTTGGTGAATAATAGAACTCAGGCCAAGGTAGCGGAGGAGCTGGGCATGCAGGAGTATGCCATAACCAACGACAAGACCAAGAGGCCCGTGGCCCTTCGCACCAAGACCTTGGCGGACCTTTTGGAATGTGAGTGCCACACACTTTTCTCTCAACCTTCAGGTTCAGAGTTTAAGTCCAAGTAACCGTATTTGTCCTCCTCCTCATTATTATTATGTTCTGGCTAAAGAAACCTTTTTTGCTATTTTAATTTTTATTTATGCTTTTTTACCAAAGCTTTTCTGAAGGAAAATAATTTGAAACTAAGACATGTGAATAGTGAATTTTATGTTCAATCTATGCTCAGCGTACCCCCTACACATACCCCTCCATCCTAACACTCAGCTACCACATCCCTTTGTGTGAAACAGTAATAGGATATGAAGATCAGTTGTTGTGAATCAGAACCTTTTTGCCACCCAGCAGCCTTCATATAGGGGCACAGAAGAAAGAAGGGTAATTTATTCACTAAATACTGAAACTATTATCCATTGTTTTGAATGAGTGCAAAGCTCTGCGGACAAATGTCATCTTTTGCAGTTTCTGATATGGTCTGGAAGCATTGTAAATAATCCTATTATAGTTAATGAAAGGATTATACACATGTTGTATTGTTTGTATTACTTCAAAATAAGTGGGCCATTCACTGAGCCTTAGAACTTTTTTTCTTTTTTAGTGTTATAGTATTTTTGACAATTGGAATTATATTCAAGTATCAAAGTCTGCCATGCAAAACCAGCTTATTTACAAAGTGCAAAGGCGTTCTGACTAAGCAACTTAAAAGAACTTCTTTTTCAGTGAAAGAAAAATAATTTAAAGATGAAAATCACATAAAAATTAAATTGAGAGATCATTCTCACTTTTTTTTTTTTTTTTTTTTTAGCTCAATGAAAGCTATTTTTATTCCTTCTTTTGAAAATCCACCATTTGTTTGCTTTGTTGAGGTACCTTTAAATGAAGTCATCCTAGGGGGTCACCATTTATTCATGCAAAATTTGACATACTGTTGTCATTAAGATCAGTAGTAAGTTTTTCTCTTTTTGGGCAGGTTGAATCTATAAATTATCCCATTTCTGCTCATGAAATTTAACAGAATCCTTATAAAACAGGGGATCTCAGGATTGGTGTTGACAATGACCAGACCCAAGAATGTGCATATTCTGGCATCATATCTAATCTTCAAGTAGTATTTTGACTTATTTGATGTGAACAGGGTTGGGTGCTCAGATAGCACGTTTTCCCTGATATACAGCGGCATTCTGTGTACCTTTTAAACTAACCATTTAGCCCTTAGCTAAATGCAGTTTGGTCTTTGTACTCTATGATTTGCATCTTACACATCTCTTGCTGCTCTGATATTAATGATAAAAAGTGGGGAAAGATGAAATGGTAATGCTAAAAAACAAAGAGGGCGTGGAAGTTGAAACTGTTACTAAAATTTTGCTTAAAAGTCTAGGTCTCTTACTCTTTCTGATAAATGGCAGTGATTGTGGTTTATTTTAAAGTATCCTTTTTTCCCCAGCATTTATTGCAGCGCTATACATTGATAAGGATTTGGAATATGTTCATACTTTCATGAATGTCTGCTTCTTTCCACGATTGAAAGTAAGCTCATATAAAGTTTGAATTAGTGGTCTGCTTTATGTTTGGTGATTCCAGAACCCGTTACTAAAGAGTTTTTGGGGACTTCCACAGGAGTTCATTTTGAATCAGGATTGGAATGACCCCAAATCCCAGCTTCAGCAGTGTTGCTTGACACTTAGGACAGAAGGAAAAGAGCCAGACATTCCTCTGTACAAGTAAGTACTTGCTGCTTGCAGGCCATTGGTTGGATCCAGCATGCCTAGAATTGACTTTCCATGTGCCTTGAAGAACGAGTCATTGAGGGGTGATCATGACAGGAGCCCAGGATTCAGACTTCTTGACTGTCAGTGTGACTTTGGGCCCCACAGGGAAACTCGCTGGGGCTCTCAGTCTTAGCTGTAATAAGTGGGTCCCACTCCATTATCTCTGTGCTCTCTCCCATTCCTAAAAATCTCTGTGAACTACTGCCTGAGAGGGAGACAAACTAACATTATGAGATCGAAAAGAAAATTTGGATTCAGTGATTTTTATATACATTTGTATATTTGTCTTCTTGCTTGTAACTTCTGCCGGGCTGTGCCTCCAGATGAGAAGATCATGTATGATTATTTGTAGCAATATTTGGGTGCCTCTCTGCACTTTCCCTGAACCCCTATTAGCTTCAGCTTGGAACTTTTCTTCTCAGAATGTGTATCAAAAGCCATCACATACTTTGAATATCTTTATCCTTTGAGTGGTAGCCAAAAGTCATTAAAAAGGAATGTAGGTAAGTAGTGGGTCACTACACCACTTAATACCCGTTTTGATGAAAACAGGAGGTTCAGCTCTGAAGTAGAGTATCTTGAGACACACATAGGTTGATTAAGAAGATGCTTTCAAAGTGGAATTACAAAATGAAAGGATTATTGAAATAGGCGGGTTGCATCTCAAGGTATTGTCTGGGTATGTGATTTTAAGGATGTTTAAAGATTATTTCAAAACTGTTTCACCCCAGGTGGCTGCATACACAGTTGCAAGCATACACATCTGTGTGTGTGTGTTCTGTATGGAGTAAAAGCTCCCCTTTGGACTTTCTCAAATTTCATAATACACAAGGAAAAACATTAGACTGGCAGTTGGGAATTTTCAATCCTTTCACATGTTTTTATTTAACAGTCACAACACTTTATAGGCCTTTTTGCTAAAGAAAAACGAAGGCCAGGAGAAGAGGTTGAGTCACCCCACAGCAAGCTACTATAAATTATGCCAAGAAGCTGTCACTGCTAAACAATGTTTCCTTTATTTATTGGGGGAAAAAAAGCCCCAAATGTTTAGAAATAGCACTTTATTATGTGCCTAATAAGCATAATGAATATCCAAACTGTATTCTATGAAAGGCTCATAGCATTTCCTCATCCGAGTGATAATTAAGGTTCCATAAATAAAATGAGGATGCTAAACTTTCCATAGCACAGGCATGATCACTGTAATAAGTACTACCTTCAAGAAGCCACTCGTGCACATTCATCCCATGGAGCGTATGAACACAAAGGAAATTGCTATGCTCCCTTCTCATAAATCCCCCAAATGAAAGTACAAGATGAGTTTGCTCTTTTTATCAAGATCATGGGGTTGTTTTACATTTTTTTTTTTTTTAAGATTATTGTGTTCATTCCATTATCTTTGTTGGCTACTTTTAATTTCCCTTTTCCATGAAGTTATCAGTTTTACTGCATTTGAAGTCTGCACCATGCCATTAAAATCCAGAGTACCTGGAGCTTTGTTTTTTTGGCGATTGTGTTGTGTACTTGGCATTAAAGCATACCTTTGAAGTGATCTCAGATGTTTCAGAAATTAAATACATTTTCTGATCTTTTAGATAAGATACCAGACATTAGGAGAATCCATAAAGGATGTGAAAGCAATTAGATGTGGCTTGAAGTGTATTACCCCAATATTTATTGTTTTAGGCTGTGATTAGCACTGAAAAACAATAGACTGGAGCTCTTTTCATGATAAAAGTTTATGAATATGCACACTTAGAAACTCTTTAAAAATATTTTATACTTCACTGTTAGCCTTTGGATGTTACTACTTTGGGAAGAAATATTAAAATGCAATGCAGAATTTTTAAGAATTTCTATTTTAAACGCTCTCAATATTTGTCGGGTTAGCAAATCAAAAACGCTTTTTACCTTTTTGCCATTTTCACATTTCCTATTATTTTACTTTCCTCTGTCTAGGCAGTAAGTACATGGTTTTCCTCATAGTTCATAGTAACCATGACAAATAACACTTTACCATAATAAATGTTCTTTCTTTTCCCTTTCAGGACTCTGCAGACAGTGGGCCCATCCCATGCCCGAACCTACACTGTGGCTGTTTATTTCAAGGGAGAAAGAATAGGCTGTGGGAAAGGACCAAGGTATGAGAAGAAAATACCTGGAATTGCTTTTAATGAACATCCTGTGTGTCTCATTCCCTAGCTGGTATCTCCAAACGGAATCATCTGTCTTTTTCAACTCAGAGAAGAAAATGTTCAAGAGTAGTAGCAAAGTGAATTCCAGGGATTAATGCCCCCACATTAGTTGTCTCAAAGCCAAGCCCTGAATCAGCCCTGGACAATGGGAATACCATTGTGTAAGGGGCTTTAGCTACCTTAAGAAAACCACATTACCTGGTAAGACGGCCTGCCTAGTTTTAGTTACCCAGCAGAGTGCACTTTGATGCAAGCTGTGCATGTAAGATGTGTCATGTCGCACATGACACAGCCATTAGACTTTTTTTTGGAGATAAAGTCTCACTTTGTTGCCCAGTCTGGGGTGCAGTGGTATGATCTCCATTCGCTGCAACCTTTGCTTGTACCTCGGACACCCGAGAAACTAGGATTATAGGCACATGCCACCACGCCCACTAATGTTTGTATTTTTAGTAGAGACGGTTTTGCCATATTGGCCAAGCTGGTCTCGAACTCCTGACCTTAAGTGGTTCCCCCTCCCAGCCTCAGCCTCCTAAAGTGTTGGGATTTTAGGTATGAGCCACCGTGCCCAGCTCTGTTAGACATTTGATTTACTACTACTCACCTGAGCTGTGTAGAAATGCTAGCATCTTTAGGTGAAAAGAATTATGTATATTATCACCTTTCTTTGAACCCTCCAGTCTATATCTTAAACTGAGAAATGATTTGAAACCTGTCTACATATTTTTTTTCTTTTCCTCTTTAAACTTTACAGTGAGGGTATTCAAACTTAAGTATGAAATACTTCAGACCTAATATAAATGGAAGGCATTTTATTGCAGTATTAAAGTGTGGAGTGAATAACTTAAGGAGGCTTTGTGCAAATCAACGACATTTCTGCATGCTCTTGTGTATATTTGTATCTGTGCAATTCAGTGTGTGACAGTGGAAGTAATCAGAGGAAATTTTATGCACCAAACGTGAAAATCAACCTGAAAAATTTGTAGCCATACGTTGCATTTTTGGGAAAAAAAAAAAAAAAAAAAGGATCTCAAAATTAAAGTGTATCTTACTTTTATTTTATGTAATAGTATTCAGCAAGCGGAAATGGGAGCAGCAATGGATGCCCTTGAAAAATGTGAGCCTATTTCTTTTTCTATAATTATGTTCATCATGTAATGAGTGTTTTATGGAAAGAAAATGAGGAGGGAGAAAAATGGTAAGTACTGATAAAATGTGATTTTGTTTTCTTCATAATTATTCTTCACACAGAGAATATAGTAGAATGTGAGACATTCTAAAATGGACTTATATTTAAAAATGAAAGTATTCCTGAATGCTTTTTGATTTGCATTTTCCTTTTTTGCTTAGAGTCCTAATCTCAGCGTGGGTGACCTGTGTGAATAACCTGCTGTGTTTTCTTGTGCTTTTTTTTTTTTTGAGATGGACTTTTGCTCTTGTTGCCCAGGCTGGAGTGCAGTGGCACAATCTCGGCTCACTGCAACCTCTGCCTCCCGGGTTCAGGTGATTCTCCTGCCTCAGCCTCTCCAGTAGCTGGGATTACAGGTGTCTCCCACCACGGCCAGCTAATTTTTTTGTTTTTTTTGTAGAGACGGGGTTTCACCATATTGGCCAGGCTGGTCTCAAACTCCTAACCTCAGATGATCCACCCACCTCTGCCTCCCAAGGTGCTGGGATTATAGGCGTGCGCCACCGCGCCTGGTCTGTGTTTTCTTTCATACATTTCTGTATTCTCTAAAATCCTGTAACTGAAAAGAATACATGTGAAGGTTTTTTCTTTTTTGTTTTTGGCCATTGTTTTATTAAATGGGCTGTTATTACATACTTCTCTATACCTTTCTTTTTTTGCTCAATAATGTATCATGAGCAGCCCTGCAGATTATAGAAAACAGCTCCAATTCATTCTTATTGGCTGCATAATATTTCCTGCTAGAGGTGTGCTATATTTTATTCAGCCTTTTTATTATTGGTGGACACTTTTTTTTTAATCATCATTACCAACAAATGTTATATATTGGTGCTTTTTAGTTGTGTGGAATAGGTTCCCGGGAGTGGGATGCGTGGGTTGAAGAAACTTC
This sequence comes from Macaca fascicularis, assembly GCF_037993035.2. Lineage (NCBI taxonomy): Eukaryota > Metazoa > Chordata > Mammalia > Primates > Cercopithecidae > Macaca > Macaca fascicularis. Next base: position 31,982,668 of record NC_088380.1, on the reverse strand, counting down.
AATTACATGATTGACCTTGTAGGAAATTGCATAGTCTTTTGTAAACTGAAGGCTTAAGTGCAAGGGATTTTTCTTCTGAGGTCTGTTGTGCTGCACAGCAGAACCTGTGGGCACAACATGACAGTGCAATTCTATTATGCTTCAAGTACCCCGCTAAATGAGGTAGCAGACAGTACAGTGCGGGAAGCTAAAAGTGAAGAGGCCCAGAATCTTCAGGCATGGGAGAGATTCCAGGAAAGGCAAGCAGGCTAAGAGCCAAGTGGAAATCAGCAGATAAAGGTTCCTGTTCGGGGGCAGGGAGGTTAGTGGGAACAGAAGCTGGTACTGCAGGGTCCAGCATCCATGGATTCTTCACAGAGAGTTTTAAGTTGGCTATTAGGAACTTCATCCATTGTACATATAAATTTGCAGTCAGAGTGAAATAAAAGTGTGATTCCATTTTTTGTTTGTTTTCGACTATAAAACAGTACTGGAGAGATCACCTGTTCTGAGACAGGCCTGCATATCCATACTGATAGGAGTGAGTTGTTTAAACTACTGGAAAGCAATTGGGCAGTATGTAGCAGGTCCTTAAAGAAGTTCATACCCTTGGTAGGCCAAGGAAAGAATCACTTGAGGCCAAGAGTTAGAGACCAGCCTGGAATATAGTGAGTCCCTGTCCTTACAAAAAATTTAAAAAAATAAAATAACCCCAAAAACATTAGCCAGGCTTGGTGGCATGCACTTGTAGTGCCAGCTACTTGGAAGGCTGAGGCCAGAGGATCACTTGAGCCCAGGAGTTTGTGGCTGCAGTGAACTATGATCATGCCATTGCACTCCAGCCTGGGCAACTGAGTGAGAACCCTGTCTCTTCCCCTCCTCTCCAAAAAAGTTTGTACCATGAGAATCATGACAACTTGATTTATAATAGCAGGAAAAAAAATCAAACTGCGTGTTTAAGAGTAGGAAAATATTTCATAAATTTTGGTATATCCCCGGGTTAGGAAACATTTTCTGTAAAGGACTGGATAGTAAGTATTTTAGACTTCCCAGACCATACAGTCTCTGTCGCAATTCTTCAACTCTGCCATTGTAGCCCACTGGCCTGGACAGTATGCAAACTAATGAGTGTGTCTATTTAATGGGTGTGTCTACCAATAAAACTTTATAAAAACAGATGGATAGCTGTATTTGGCCTGTGGGTAGGAGTTTACCAACCCTTGCTATATCCAAATGTTGTATCCATTAGTGGTTTTAAAAACTAATGATATGAGAAAATGCTTATACTAGAATAAGAAAGCATACCCTTATTAAATACATACCTATACTGTACTTTCCGAAAGAGTAGATAGGAAAATGATTTTAAATGTTCAAGTGTCTAGGTATATGTGTGTGTGCATGTGTATGTACACACACACACACATTTACACTGCATATATATGTAGTATAGCTTCATAAAGGCCATAAGGATATATTTAAAAAGTTTTATCAATAGTTAAATCTGAGTTGTGTTTTTCAAATGCAAATTTGATTTTACAGTAGAATTTACTGGGGATTATTACATACTTCTGTACTACTGAGGAAATAGAGTTCATTTTGTAGAGACTTGCTTTACAGTTAACTCAGTGGGATTTATTTTTTAAAAAGTAGTTATATTTGAAACCTACATAAGGAATAAATTTTATCAGTTCAGGAATAGGATTTTATTACTGTTTTATTTCCAAAATACAGATGTCATGTTCCTCTTTTTTAAAAAAATCAATCTCTGGGCCGGGTGTGGTGGCTCATGCCTGTAATCCCAGCACTTTGGGAGGCTGAGGCAGGAGGATCACTTGAGGCCAGGAGTTTGAGACCAGCCTGGCCAACATGGTGAAACCCCGTCTCTACTAAAAATACAAAAATTAGCTGGGTGTGGTGGTGCATGCCTGTAATCCCAGCTACTTGGGAGGCTGAGGCAGAGAATCACTTGAACCTGGGAGGCGGAGGCTGCAGTGAGCCGAGATTGCACCACTGCACTCCAGTCAGGGCGTCAGAGTGAGTTTCCATCTCTAAATAAATACATTAGTTAATTAATTCAATCAATCTCTGACTCTCAGACATATCAGGTCTTTGCTGATTCCCCACCTGTCTTTCAGATGCTTTTCCTACTACCCTGTCCTTTCTTCAACCTACTGTGAGGATGGTACACTATACAATTTAGGGATAGTGTAATATAATAGGGATAAAAGAATTTAGGATATATTATACAGTCATCTCTCCTTATCCTTGGGGGATACTTGACCCCAGTGGATGCCTAAAACTGAACATTATGTACGCTGTATTTTTTCCTACATGTGCAAAATTTAATTGAAAGATGAAATGTAATTTATAAATTAGATACAGAAAGAGATTAACAATAAATAAAATTGAACAGTAACAACATACTGTAATAAAGGTTGTGTGAATGTACTCTTGATTGTATGCTGTGTCTGCTGTCTCTCAGAATATCTTATTTTACGTTACTTACCTGTTTTCAGCCCATGGTCGACCACAGGTAAATGAAACCATGGAGAGCAAGATCACTGATGAGGGGCCTGCTGTCTTATATGTAGATCAACTTCATTATGCATCATCCTTAAAGGAAATAAATGAACTTGCCCCCAAGCATGCCATGCTCTCCTACATCTTGGATTCTTCATGTGTTTGAAACATGAAGTTATATGTCCGCTTTGACTCAATAAGTTTTCTACTTGAGTTACTTTTGCAGATACAGTTTTGGGCCTGTCATTGTAAGCTTAAAAATTAATTATCAGACATAATGACTTAGAATGTGGCCTCTTTTTGTCCACCTGATCTTTCTTTGCTCTTTTCTGAGACTTTAATTCTTGGTAAATAATGGTGTCATAATGTCATTTGTTTGAAGTTTTTAGTTTGAGCTTTTCAAAAACTGTGACTCCATTTTACTGTATCCTTTCATCTCTCCCTGAAAGTCACCTGTTGCTAGGAGAGTGATGCTAAAGCACCTGCTTAGTAACATTCCCAAGCCACATGTCTGTGTTTTGACATTTCTGTATGTTCGATGCCTGTTATACTCAAGTTCACATCAGATATTGAAATTTACAATCGGGGTGCTCATCCAGGCTTCTGATGTGTTTTTGAGTGATGAAAGAATAAGGGAAGAAAACAACTTTCTATCTTGTGCCTTACGAAATATAATTATACACATTTCATATGCATGTATATTTGTATGTGTATATGTTTAGTTGCATCACTCTTTGCACTAGTGGCTATCCTTTATTAAATATAAAATATATTTCCTTGTGTCAGATAATTTTCCCCAGATGGCCCATCAGAAGCGGTTCATCGAACGGAAGTACAGACAAGAGTTAAAAGAAATGAGGTGGGAAAGAGAGCATCAAGAGAGAGAGCCAGATGAGACTGAAGACGTCAAGAAATAAAGGAGGGCATGCAAGTGTGGAGTATTTACTTGCTCAGTACTGTGACTGTTGTCTATTGAGACCTAGCCTAGTTTTCCTACAGACAATGAATGAAGTGTGCTCATTGAAATAAAATACAAGTCAAATTGCTGTTGTTTTAATGATCTGTTTTTAGCTGGATGGTCTTTATTACAAAGGATTAGATTTTTCTTCTATTTAATGGAAAACTCGACTTTGGTGAATGTGCATTACTTCCTTTTGTTTTGCTCTTTAAATAATAAAATTCAAGAAGCATATTCTATGTGGAATAGATCCTGTTTTTTCCATCTCTGTCCCAGATTGTGACCCTAGACTTTCAATTGACAAGTAAAAAATTGACTTTACTAGACATTTTGACTATGCTCTATTAACATCTATACTTTTTCAAATCTCTGGATTTTTAAGTAGATTGTTCAGCTTTCATCTGGTGGCTGTTGTATCAAGTTCTCAGCTGCAAATATTGAACTTACCTGTCTCTAAGCAGTGAGTGTTTTGTAGAAGGAATCCGTTTAACAATTAATTGGCTAATGGGAGAAGAGGAAAGACTGATATTCAAGTCACATAGATTCTCTGAATCATTAGAATAGGAGAGAAATCATGATTCTAAGCCAGGCCACACTTTAAACCAAGTGCTCTCACCCTGAGGTTAGTGGAACCTTTAAGAAGGTAATGAACAGACTTCAGGGAAGTCAAAACCTCCCAATACCAAATTCCATTTTCTGTGTGTGTTTGAGATTTGAGAGGGCATGGGGAGCAGGAAGGAGGAGGGTTTAGAGCTTTTATCAGCCTCTCTAAGTGGGCCCTGCAGTAAAAGGCTAACATGACATTAAAAGACATGATATTTTTTAAAAAGTTATTTAAAACTAAATATCACTGGTTTCTTATTAATAAAGGCAAAACTTCTTTGTAAAACAAATCTGTTTCATTCATCATTTCAGCAAATATATAGTGAATGCTTCCTATGTATCAGACACTGCTCTAGTCTCTGGGGCTATAGCAGTGAAGAGGTCCTTGAGGAGCTTGGGTGCTAGTGCAGGAACACCCACAACAGACCAAGAGCCCAATGGCAAGAAATAAAGCAGGGACTTGTGTTTGCAGTTTTCAATGAGGTGTTTGAGGAGTTCTCCCTAAAAAGGTATCATTTAAGATGGGAAAGAGGAGACGAAGTGAACCCTTCAGGTATCTGGAAGTATTTCTTATATAAATATTAAATGTTACATATGTATTGTCAAAATTTTGACAAATGGACTGGGCACGGTGGCTCACGCCTGTAATCCCCGCCCTTTGGGAGGTCGAGGTGGGCAGATCACTTTAGGTCAGGAGTTCGAGAACAGCCTGGTCAACATGGTGAAACCCCATCTCTACTAAAAGTACAAAAATTAGCCAGGCATGGTGGTGGGTGCCTGTAATCCTAGCTACTCTGGAGGCTGAGGCAGAAGAATTGCTTGAACCCGGGAGGTGGAGGTTGCAGTGAGCCAAAATTGCGCCACTGCATTCCAGCCTGGGTGATAGAGCAAGACTCAGTCTCAAAAAAGTTGAAAAATATATTACTTTTATTAGCAGGAGAAAGAAACAAATGTTGCTTAGAAACTATTACGGAAAAAATAGAAAGCATAAGCAGAAAGATAAATCACTTATGATTCCATCACCCAGAGAATTATGTCCTGTTGGACTGTCTTTGTACTTAAATACACACATGCACTCGTGTGTTAACAGGATACCATACATATGGTTTCCATAGCCTTTCTAACTTCTTAAAATAATATGAATATCTTTGTGCGTCGATTTCACATTTACATAACATAGTTGTTGACGGCTACATAGTAATGCACATCATAATTATATGCCAATTGTAGATATACTGTATTAACCAATCTCATAAAAAATGTATAGGTTGTAAGCAATTTATTGTCATAGTGCTGCCACATACCTTTTTGAGGGTGTGTATACACACACACACACACACACACATATTGGAGAGAGAGATACCTCTAAGATGTCTTCATTTGCTAATTATAAAAATGTAAGGTGGTGCCTTTAAAAAAAAAAAAAAAAAGGCTTGTCCTGATGCCCTTCCTCCCCACCAGTGATGCCAGGAGATCACTAGGGAAGGAGGAGAGAGAGCTCATTTTTTCTTCTTTTTTTTTTGAGATGGAGTCTTGCTTTGTCACATAGGCTGGTGTGCAGTGGCGTGATCTTGGCTCACTGCAACCTTCACCTCCCGGGTTCAAGCAATTCTCCTGCCTCAGCCTCCCAAGTAGCTGGTTACAGGTGTGCACCACCACGCCTGGCTAATTTTTGTATTTTTAGTGAAGATGGGGTTTCACCATGTTGGCCAGGCTGGTCTCGAACCTTTGGGAAAAAGCTGAGTGTTGGGAGGAAAACTGAGGCAGGGCTTGCATAATGTCCTCTGGAATGTGTCTAGACTTGCTGGCTCCTTGCTTCTAGCCCTCCTAGGTTCCTATTCCCATTATCTCAAGTAGCAGAACAAGTTCTATATAAATGATAAACCATCACAGCTGTAAATCATGTGCTTAATGCAACGTGTCCTTTTGACCGCCACATTCTCACCACCTGTTTCTTTGTTGGATTACCAATAAATACCATGGGCTTCCAGAGCTCAGGGCCTTCACAGCCTCCACAATAGCGATGGCCCCCCTGGTGTCCCACCTTTCTCTCTTAAACTGTCTTTTTCTTAACCCTTTGACTCCGCCGAACTTCGTTGCCCCCACGACCTGGTGTTGGGTCTGATCACCCCAGCATCGAACTCCTGGCCTCAAGCGATCCACCCTCCTCAGCCTCCCACGCTACTAGGATTACAGGCATGAACCACCGCGCCTGGCCAAGAGAGCTCACTTCTGAGCTATGTTGGTTTTGGTACATCTACCACCCTATTTGGTGCGCTCTTTCTGAGCATTGTATTTAAGTTACATGAGCAGCAGACAGCAGGACTGGAAGGAAAAGAACGCTGATGGCCTTGAGAATGTTGCCAGCAAAAGCAAAAAAGCCAGGGAAATAGTTGAATTTTTTAAAAATAAGCACTTTTACTACTCTTGAATTGCATAAAAATAATGTCAAAGCCGACATGCTTTTCAGGAATTTCTGTTGGACCTTGACTTTTACTCTCTGTAGCACTTTGACCCTTTTCAAGTTCTCTGTCCGTATTAATGGCTCTTGAAACCTGGAGAAGTCAAGTCCAGAAAATACTAAAGTACCTCTTGTAGTGGAACCTGCCACACACATCAGTGCAGCGTAGCTCTCAGGGTTCTACAGAGCAACAGTGAGGCCGACACTAAATTCTGTAACTAGCTAGCCACATAGGCCAACTCAGCAGGTCCCTGTGACCACAGATTCCAGCCCCGCCTCCTACCCAACCCAATGTTCTCACATGTTCCAGTTTGACTAAAAGAGTCAGCAAGAGTGTATGTTCAAATATTCACTCAGCTGAGTATTAAGTGCTGTTGGTCACAGAGGCTGAATATGAAGGTTTCTTCTCACAAGTCACTTAGGGTCTGGCTGGGGAGACAAATGATGGTGTGTGTGCGCAGACAAAGGGCTTCTAAACAGGGAAGGAAAGAAGGGAAAGTAGCCCAGGCAGGGAAAGCTTCACAGAGGAGTTAATACTTGAGGAGTTCACTGAAGCTTGATGAGAGGGAGTTTGCAAGGTGGGGGAGGACATGCCTTTCCAAGGAAGCAACAGGATTGAGAGGCAAGAAAATGGGTTAGGAGCCTTAGTCCGTTCGTGCTGCTGTAACTAAATACTAACACCACAAACTCGGTGACTTATACAAGGGAAATGTATTTCTCACAGTTCTGGAGGCTGAGCAGTCCAAGATCAAGGTCCCTGCAGATGTGCTGTCTGGTGAAGGCCCACTTTTTGCAGTGTCCTCACCTCGTAGAAGAGGCAAGGTTGCCCTCTGGGCCTTTTATAAGGGCATTAATCTCTGTGAGGGCTCTGTCCTCTTGACCTAATCACATACCAAAAGGCCTCACCTAATGCCACATTGGTGATTAGGTTTCCAACACGAATTTGGAGTGTGGTGGGATACCAACACTCAGATTGTAGCAAATCTATTATGATGTTCCATGAAAGATGTGATGAAGGTCTGAAACAAGGCAATGGGAATATAGATGCTGGAATGGAACAGATTGGAGACACATAGGAGAGAAAAATCTACAGGTCATGGGGTATGGCAGGGTATCTCAATTTTAATACTGTTGATATTTGGGGCCCAATAATTCTCTGTTGGAGCAGAGGGACCCTCTTGTGCATTGTAAGGTGTTTAACTGAATCCCTGGCCTCTGCCCACAAGGTGCTAGTAACACCCCTTCCCCTAGTTGTGACAACCGAAAATGTCTTTCTACGTTGCCAAATATCCCCTGGGGGCAAAATCACCCTTGGTCAAGAACGACTAGCGTAGGAGAAAGGAAGTGAGAGAGCACCAGGCCAGTTTTTGCGCAATCAAGATGCAAACTATTTTTAGAAAAGCAGGATTAGGCCAGGCACTGCGATTACATTCCTGTAATCCCAGCACTTTGGGAGGCCAAGGCAGGTGGATTACCAGAGGTCTGGAGTTCAAGACCAGCCTGGCTAACATGATGCAACTCTGTCTCTACTAAAAATATAAAGTTAGCCGGGCGTGGTGGTGCATTCCTGTAATCCCAGCTACTCAGAAAGCTGAGGCAGGAGAATCGCTTGAACGCGGGAGGCAGAGGTTGCAGTGAGCTGAGATCATGCCATTGCATTCCAGCCTGAGCAACAAGAGTGAAACTCCATCTCAAACAAAGAAGCAGTATTAGAAAATAAGGTGTTTAGTTATCTCTGTTGAACCTGAGGGGCCTGTAGAATGGCTCCGTGGAGATGTTTAACAAGCAGTTTCATATAAGGTTTTATAGCCCAACAAAGATGCTTGGGCTGAAGTATAGATTAGAAACAGATACAGAAAAATCAGTGGCATATGTACTTCTACAAGGGAGGGCATTGTTTTTGCAGGCTGAAGACAGAAAACCATTTCAATGACATATTGCTTTGAAACTAGGTTTAATACATTAGATAAATTTATACTGGCGAAGGAACTCAACTTTCCTTTGAATTATTTCATCACTAGATGAGATTTTCTTAAACCAGTAGGCTTTAGAGAATTATTTCCATCTTCTTCCATAAGTTTGTGAAGTTTTTGTGAAATTTCTCTACAACTACCTTGTACAAAATGAAGACCCCTTGTGAATTCTTCAGGTGATTGTTCTGAACTGGGAGTAAAGACATATTTATAGAAGCCTTACGGAAATATTCCTTATAGCTACCAGCCCCCAAATTCATCACCAGACTTATTACTTGTTTATTATCTCATGAAAGATGAAATAAAGATAAGCATATTAGGTATTATCATATTTCTTATAAATATCAGAACATTTAAGAGAACAACCTAGGCCGAGGCGGTGGCTCATTCCTGTAATGCCAGCACTTCGGGAGGCCAAGGTGGGTGAATCACCTGAGGTTGGGAGTTCAAGACCAGTCTGACCAACATGGAGAAACGCTGTGTCTACTAAAAATACAAAATTAGCCAGGTGTGGTGGTGCATCCCTGTAATCCCAGCTACTTGGGAGGCTGAGGCAGAATCATTTGAACTGGGGAGGCGAAGGTTGTGGTGAGCCGAGATGGCACCATTGCACTCCAGCCTGGGCAACAAGAGCGAAACTCTGTCTCAAAAACAAAACAAAACAAAACAAAAAACAACCAAACAAAAAAAAGGACAACCTACACAAGAGATGGTTACTTGACCCCCAAAGATTTCTCTTCTCCTTGTAGAATTATTGTTGGAACATGACGGCCCAACTGGAGACTACGCTTCAGTATCTTTGCATTTCATTGAGGCTGAGTGGCTAGCTAGCTCCCACCCAAGGAATGTAAAGAACTAAGGCTGTGGTGTTAGGAAGCAGGTTTGCTATTTCTTCCTCCTCTTGTCCTGATTTGTTGGCTAGAAGATCTCGATACCCAAGGAGGGTGACCTTTATAGCCACCACCAGTGAGCACACGAATGGCTGCATGGAGCAGTCTCCCACTCATACCCCACCCTACCCCTTCCCCTCTGTTGATAGGGGGGTCCTACTTAGACTGTGTAAGTGAGAAACAAGTATCTATATGTTAAGCCACTTAGTCTGGGGATTTCTCTGTTATAGCAGCTAGTGTCAACCTAAATGATACCACCCTTTGATGCAGGTACTTAACAACACGAATAAAATATTTGCCAGTCCAACCAGATGAATATGTTTTTGCACCTGTCACTGAATGCTATTCTGAGCCAATGCTGATGTGTTCCTGGTATGGTTTGGATCAGTGTCCTCACCAAATCTCATGTTGAATCACAGTCCTGTGTTGGAGGTGGGGCCTGGTGGGAGGTGGTTTGATTATTGGGGTAGATTTCTTATGAATGGTCTAGCATCATCTCCTTGGTACTGTTCTCATGATAGTGAGTTCTTGCAAGATGTAGTTGTTTAAAGGAGTGCAGTAGCTCCCCTCTCATACTGTCTCACTCCTGCCCCCACCATGTGAGACACCTCACTTTCCCTTTGCCTTCCACCATGACTGTAAGTTTCCTGAGGCCTCCCCAGAAACCAAGCAGATGCCAGCATCATACTTCCTGTACAGCCTGTGGAACTGTGAGCCAATTCAACCTTTTTTTTTTTTTTTGTAATAAATTACCCAGTCTCAGATATTTCTTTACAGCAGTGCAAGAACAGCCTAATAAAGAAAGTTGGTACCAGATGTGGGGTATTGCTGTAAAAATACCTGAAAATATGGAAGCAACGATGGAACTAGGTAACAGGCAGAGGTTGGAAGAATTTGGAGGGCTCAGAAAAAGATAGGAAGATGAGGGAAGATTTGGAACTTCCTAGTGACTAGTTGAATGGTTCTGACCAAAATGCTGATAGTGATATGGGACAGTGAAGGCCAGGCTGAGGAGGTCTCAGATGAAAATGAGGAACTTACTGGGAACCAGAGAAAAGGTCACTTTTGTGATGCCCTAGGAAAGAATTTTGCTACATTGTGCCCCTACCCTAGGGACCTGTGGAACTTTGAAGTTGAGAGTGAGGATTTAGGGTATCTGGTGGAAGAAGTTTCTTTTTTTTCTTTTTTGAGACGGAGTCTCGTGCTTGTCAGCTAGGCTGGAGTACAGTGGCGCGATCTCGGCTCACTGTAACCTCTGCCTCCTGGGTTCAAGCTTCTCCTGCCTCAGCCTCCTGAGTAGCTGGGATTATAGGCACCCGCCACCATGCCTGGCTAGTTTTTGTACTTTTAGTAGAGATGGGGTTTCGCCAAGTTGGCCAGGCTGGTCTCAAACTCCTGACCTCAGGTGATTGGCCTGCCTTGGCCTCCCAAAGTGCTGGGGTTACATGCGTGAGCCACTGCACCCAGCCAGGAAGAAATTTCTAAGCAGCAAAGCATTCAAGATGTGACCTGGCTGCTTCTGACGGCTTATGCTCATATGCATGAGTAAAGAAATGACCTGAAGTTGGAACTTAAAAGGGAAGCAGAATGTAAAAGTTTGGAAAATTTGACAGCCTGATTATGTGGTAGAAAAGAAAAGCCCTTTTTCAGGGGAACAATTCAGGTAGGCTGCAGAAACTTGCATAAGTGGAAAAAAAAGCCAAGTGCTAATAGGCAAGACGATGGGGAAAAGACCTCAAAGCCATTTCAGAGAACTTCCTGGTAGGCTCTTCCATCACAGCCCAGAGGTCTAAGAGGGAAAAATGGTTTCATGTGCCAGGCCCAGGGCCCTACTGCCCTGCACAGCTTTGGGACACTGCTTTCCACAGCCCAATTGCTCCAGCTCCACTGGTGGCTAAAAGGGATCCAGGTATGCTTTGGGCTGCTGCTTCAGAGGGTGCAAGCTGTAAGTCTTGGCAGTTTCCATGTGGTGTTAAGCCTGCAGATGCACAGAGTGTAAGAGTTGAGTGTTGAGAACCTCCACCCAGATTTTAGAGGATGGATAGAACAGGCTGGATGTCCATGGCAGAGCCATGATGGAGAACCTCTACTAGGGCAGTGTGGAGGGGAAATGTAGAGTTGGAGCCCCCTCCTACAGTCCTCACTGGAGCACTGCCTAGTGGAGCCATGAGAAGAGGGTCACCATTCTCCAGACCCCAGAATGGTAGAGTCACCAGCAGCCTGCATCCTGCACATAGAAAAGCTAAAGACACTCAACTACGACCTGTGAGAGCAGCGCAGGGGCTGAACACTGAGAAGCCATAGGGGTGGAGCTGCCCAAAGCCTTGGGACCCCACCCCTTGCACCAGTGCACCCTGGATGTGAGAGATAGAATCAAAGGAGATTTTGGAGCTTTAAGATTCAATGACTGCCCTACTGCCTTGCATGGGGCCCATCTTTTCTTTTGGCCAATTTCTGCCTTTTCTTTTGGCCAATTTCTGCCTTTTGGAATGGGAGTATTTACCCAATGCCTATACCCCCATTGTATTGTGGAGTAACTAACTTGTTTTTTTTACAGGGTCATAGGTGGAAAAGACTAGCCATGTCTCAGGTGAGACTGGATTTTGGACTTTTTAGTTAATGATGAAATAAGACTTTGGGGGACTGTTTAGAAGGGATGATTGTATTTTGCAGTTTGAGTAGGACATGGGATTTGAAGGTCTGGGGTGGAACTGTATGGTTGGATCTGTGTCCCCTGTGTTGGAGATGGGGCCCATTGGGAAGTGGTTGAATTATGGGGTTGTGATATGGTTTGGATCTGTGTCTCCCACTAAATCTCATGTTGAATTGTAATCTTCAGTGTTGGAGGTGGGGCCTGATGGGAGGTGACTGAATCACGAGGGTGGAGTTCTCATGAATGGTTTAGCACCACGCTCTTGGTACTGTTCTTGTGATAGTGAGTTCTTCCTACATTTAGTTGAAAGTGTGTAGCACCTCCCCACCCTCTCTTCCTCCTGCTCCAGCCATGTGAAGCGCTGGCTTCTGCTTTGCCTTCTACCATGAGTAAAAGCTCCCTGAGGCCTTTCCAGAAGTGGATGCTGCCGTGCTTCCTGCACAGCCTGCAGACCGTGAGCTGATTGAACCTCTTTTCTTGAAAAATTACCCAGTCTCTGGTATTTGTTTATAGCAGTGCAAGAATGGACTAATGCAGGGTGGATTTCTCATGAATGCTGTAACACCATCCTTTTGGTACTGTTTTCATGATAGTGGGTTCTCACAAGATATCATTTATGCAGCACCTCCTCCATTCTCCTGTTTTCTCCAAGTGAGACACCTTGCTCCCCATTTGCCTTCTATCATGATTGTAAGTTTTCCTGAGGCCTCCCCAGAAGCTGAGCAGATGCCAGCATCATGCTTCCTGTACAGCCTGAGGAACTGTGAGCCAATTAAACCTCTTTTCATTATGAATTACCCAGTTTCAGGTATTTCTCTATAGCAGTGCAAGAATGGGCTAATATAGTTCCTTAATGTTGACTTGTTCACCTGTGGTTCAGAAATGCCCCTACTCTTAGATTAAAAGAAAATTTAAAATATAACAAATGTAAAATATAACAAATATAACAAAATATAAAATTCTTATGAATTAGGGATTTTGAGGATGGGTTGCATTCTGAGATTTATTTTATCAGTATTTGTAACATCTACTATATCCTGGGCGTGGAAGGTTAAAAGCAGAGACCTTGTCCTCAAGGAGCTCTCTAGTTCAAAAAGAAAACACATACATCCATGAATATAAGGTGCCATATAGAAGGTCATAGAAGACAGAGTGACTCATTTCTTCTGGAAGGGTAGAGAGATTAATCTTCAGGGGTGACTTTAGTCTGCCATGCTGTTGACTCTACCTCACCATACTCCCCAGGACACAAAGCTTGTTTTCAGGCCAAACATTTTATATATTTATTTTTAATTACATTGCCATTATGACACCTAACAAAATTATAAAAAACTCCTTAATAACTTAAAATGATCAGTCTAGGCCAGGCACAGTGGCTCATGCCCATAATCTTAGCACTTTGGGAGGCCAAGGGGGCGTGGATCATCTGAGGTTGGGAGTTCCAGACCAGCCTGACCAACATGGAGAAACCCTATTTCTACTAAAAATACAAAAAATTAGCCAGGCATGGTGGTGCATGCCTGTACTCCCAGCTACTCGGGAGGCTGAGACAGGAAAATCACTTGAACTTGGGAGGCACAGATTGCAGTGAGCCGAGATTGCCACTGCACCCCAGCCTGGGCAACAGGAGCGAAACTCTGTCTTAAAAAAAAAAAAAAAAAAGTCCATATTCACATGTACAGCTAGTTTGTTCCAGTAATGATTCACCAGCTCCCATGATCTACAGGAGCAACTTCCTCTCCAGTGTTTTTTGCTATGGACAAATGATCTTTATTCAATCTTACATAGTCTAGCCTTGTAAACACATCTCCAGGTTCATTTCCCAGTAGATAGTTGTTGCTGTGCTGTTCCCATGTAGAAATTTGGGAGCTGCCCCGAGGAGGTAAATAAGGGCAGAACTTCCAGTTTTTCTTTGAGACCACCCTAACTAGATTCTTGATCTCTGTCTTGCACTTTAGAGAAATCCACACATTGCATTTGGTTTTTGTCCCTTAGGTCATTTGAATATAGAACAGTTCTCTACTCCCTTTTTTTTCATGACTAGTTGAAGAAACTGGGCCAGTTGTCCCACAATCTTTCCCACACTCTGCATATGATGCATTGCTTTCTTGTGGTGTCATTTACTTTTTCTTTCCTTTATCATCTGTATTTGATATAAAGTCTTGATTTTAAGGCTTAGGTTCAAAATTTGTGGCAAATGTGTATCTCATGATTCTCTCCCCCTCCATGCCCCCCAAAATAATTATTTCAATAGTGCCAGCTCTCAAATTCTTTGGGGTAATAGATAATTGTGATGGTTCATTTTATATGTCAGTTTGGCCAGGCTAGAGATGTTGCTTTAAGCACCTAAGTTTGAGGAAATTCGTTACACAGTAATAGAAAACTAATGTATTCCAGTCAGGCATGGTGGCTTACACTTAGCAGGTAGATTGCTTGAGCCCAGGAGTTCGAGACCAGCCTGGGCAACATGGTGAAACCCTGTCTCTACAACAAAATACAAAAAGGTGCATGTGGTGGCATGCACCTGTAGTCCCAGCTACTGGGGAGATTGAGATGGGGAGATTGAGATGGGAGGATTGCTTGGGGCTGAGAGGTCGAGGCTGCAGTGAACCATGATAGCACCACTGCACTCCAGCTGGGGCAACAGAGCAAGACCTTGTCTCAAAACTCCCCCCAAAACACCTAATACACACCAGTTCTCTTTCTAAACAGCTAATCTCTTCATGTTATTATTGTGTTTAAAATATTTTGTCAGCTGGACATGGTGGCTCATGCCTATAATCCCAGTACTTTGGGAGGTGGAGACTGGTGGATCGCTTGAGTGCAGGAGTTTGAGACTAGCCTGGGAAACAAAGTGAGACCCCTTCTCTACTAATTTTTTTTTTTTTTAATTAGCCGTGTGTGGTGGCACATAACTGTAGTCCAAGCTACTTGGGAGGCTGAAGCAAGAGGATGACTTGAGTTCTGGAGGTTGAGGCTGCAGTGAGCCATCATCATACCGCCACACTCCAGCCTGGGCAACAGGGCAAGACCCTGTCTCCAAAAACACAAAAACAAGCAAGCAAAACATAAAACAACAACCCAGAGCTTCCCACAGACTGTGGAATAAAGCCCAAGTTCCTTGTGATGGCATTAATTGCCTCATGAGCAGGTATTCAGCCCAACCTTACAGAACTAGTTGCAGATTTTTTGTTTTTGCTTTTGAGACAGGGTCTTACTCTGTCACGCAGGCTGTAGTGCATTGGCATGATCACAGCTCACTGCAGCCTTGACCTCTTGGGCTTCGGTGATCCTCCCACGTCAGCCTCCTGAGTAGCTGAAACCACAGGTGTGTGTTACCACACCCAGCTAATTATTCTATTTCTTGTAGAGACAGGGTCTTGTCGTGTTGTCCAGGGTGGTCTCGAACTCCCGGGCTCAAGTGATCCTCCCACTTCGGCCTCCCGAAGTGCTGGGATTACAGGCATGAGCCAGTTGCAGATATTTAAATACATTCTGCATCTCTCCCCTACAGGACTTGGCAATGCCTGAAATAGGCGACCTCCTTGCTGATTATTTTTTTACTTGTCTTTCGGGCCTCAGCTCAGGCACTATCTCCTGCAAACATTCCTCTGGACCTTAAAGCCAGGTTCAGTGTATATTCATGGGCTCTTTCCTGAATCACGTTTTTCATACTGAGTTGTCGCTGTCTCTTGGCTTACCCATCTTCCCCAACTAGGCCACAAGCCCCTGGTGGACAAGATCATCACTGACCCACCTCGGAACCATGGGCTCCTAGCACAGTGCCTGGCTCTTCATGAGCCCTGCATTACTGTTCGCTGAGTAAAAATAGCCAGGCATTCCTTGCCATTCTTCCACAAGCCTCAATTGCCCTAAAGCCGAACTCCCGCTTCCTGGATGCAACCCTCCTGCAGGGACTCGGCTAAGGCAGAGAATGACCCCCTGGAGACAGGAGCAGGTTCACCCTTTCTGGATTTCTGCATTGGATTTGACTGCGAGCTAAATGCTAAAACAGACCCCACCAGCCTGGTGGAATCTGGCAGGAAGCAGGGGAGCTTATCTTCTCCTGTCTTCTGGCTTTTCCACTTCTTCGAGGCAGGGAGCTCATATAAAATGGACAAAGCAGCTGAATAACAGCTCCCGTAGCATTATTTTAGATGATAAGACAGAGCTCCAGAAACCCAAGGAAAGGCTTAGTCATCAGTGACAGCACTATCGGGTGGCTTGGGACAGGCTTGAGTCACCGACTCCCATCATCTCCAGGAACAACTCCCTCTCTAATATTCTTTGCTATGGACAAGTGATCTCCATTCAATCTTATATAATCAAACTATGTAAACACATCTCCAGTTTTCATTTCCAGCTAGATTGTTGTCACTGGTCTGTTCCCATGTAGATACTTGGGAGCTGCTCTGAGTAAGCAAGTGAGGGCAGAACTCCCCATTTTTCCTCGAGACTCCCCCAGCTAGATTCTCAGTCTCTCTTGCACTGTCAGTGGCCCCAGAGACATCCCTTTGAAGAGACCCCTGCCAGGAACCCGGCAGTGAATGAGCACTGCTGTCCCATCACCCAGTAGCTGCTTCTGGAAGTTTTCTTTCATTTCTGCTGAAATATTTGTCAGGTTAAAGAAGAAGTTGTAAATGAAATTAAAAAAAAAAAAAAAAAAAAAACAAGAAAAACCAGACCTGCGCTAGCTAATCATTTGTATGCTGAATATTAGCCCATCATGATTTGAAACTCCCGGATAAAACAACTTATAATGAAAATGCAGGGAGACTCTCAACTGTAGCGATTCTAATGCTCACCTCTATTATTATAATAATAGGGGTCTCAAATGGAGCTGTGGAGAACAGTGGCTGCCCCTGACTAGAATTCAACCAGAAAGATCAAGAGAGAGCCCTAATTGCCTTTCTTCTCAGATCAAACAATTGACTTAATTCTCTGGGCCTACACACGGAAATGTGTTTGAGGAGATTCAAATAGGTTACTATAGAGGATTAAGGTTTTCTCTGCAGATTATACTTTTAGGCCCTGTAGTTCATTGCTTGAAGTGTTAAGTAGTTTTGTCAAAATAAGCAGGGCTGGAAGGATTTTTAGAAACTTACAAATCACATACTCTCGCTGAGTAACACAAGGGACCTCTTTTTTTTTTTTTTTTTCTCTCCCTTAAAAAAAATTAATGGTTGAGGCGTGAAGGGTGGGGAGAAATTAACCATGTTCAAGATTAGTTGGAAATTTCAAGAGGCATCTCAGATAAGAGAAATACAAACGTGGTGGTTCATTGTGTTTTCTCTCTTGAAAATTGTTTCACGAATGATGCGGCTGAAGAAGCCACATAAAGAGAAGGGATTTTCTTGTGAATGCTTAACTGCCTGAAGAGAAAGTCCGAGGGGGATGTGAAATCCGACCCTTGAGACTTCTCTGCAGTGCCGTGCTAATCAGTGTTATTTTACTCACTAAGACTTCATTTCTGCTTAAAGGAGTTGGCGGCAGAATAAGCTTTCATTCTCTCACAATAGATTATTCCCAGGAAAGGGCACTTGTCGGGAAGTCATCAGTGACATTCTGTCCTTGGTGCCACAGGTGGCCGTCGCTCAGCTAACTTCATACTGCTCAGTTGTTCTCCCCGTTCCTTTGGGAATGCGTCCTTCCTCATCAAAAAGTCGCTTGGTGAATTTACCCACTGCACGGAACAGTGGCAATCTGTACACCTCCCTCCACTTTTTCAGCCCTCCTGGGTCCATCGCTCTTAGTAAAGCTACACGAAGAAGCGTAATTGACGTTGCAATATTGCACAACACACACAGCACATGTAGACTGCAGACTCTATAAAGGCCTGACAGTGATGGGACAGCCTCGGTGTGCACACACCCCCTGGAGTCACGGCACTTTTGTTTTTATCCTGGCCTGGCACAATCATGGTTACTTCTAGGGTCACCTTTCTAGTTTTTTTTTCAGTACTCAACTCTGTGCCCTGGTCTTGGCAGGTGCCAGGGAAATTCTTCTTTTTGCTTTGGTCTCTCCTCTCCTCTAGCATGGGGCCTCCATTTTTCTCAGCCATGCTCTCTGTCTTCAGCAGCCCTTGCCAATGCTGCCCAACAGCTCCCAGAGGTGCCCCAAATACCACCTCACCCCTCAGTGTCCACTGGGTCCGGGAAACCTCATGCATCATTTATAGCTCACTCCCCAGGGAGACAAATTGCTGGTAAACCTCAAGGCACAGTTAAGCAATGAAGGTAGGGAACGTAGGATTGCTTTTGGGAGGACAATGCTAAATGGCACAGGAAGGAAAAGAGAAACCAAAAGCCTGGGGGCAAGGCGTGAGAATAAGAGAATGAGAATGGTGCCCGCTGGTTTTCAGAGGCTGGAAACCAGATAATGAGAGTGCCATCCAGGCAAAGGAGGGATGGGGTAGGGGCGTGGCAGAAAAAAGCTTAGGCAGCGATGGCAGGGGCACGAAATGCTACATGTTTAGCAGGGCAGACTCCCTCTGCCTCCTCGGAGAGAGCATCAGTAAAACACCTATTGCTCAATCATGGAAGTAAGCAATAGAATAAACAGGCATTGAGTCCAACATCCAGACTGACCAAGTGAACTGAGAGCACACACATGGTCTAGCCATAGCTGAGTCACATCGCCAAGGGCCTAGGGAGCTGCTTTCTTCCCCTGCTAGCTTTTTCCATCTCTCTCCTCCTCTCTGTCCCATTTCCCTTTTTGGTCATTTCCATCCCGATTGGGTCCCAAATGGACCACTCTGCTCTTTCAGTCCCCAAGTCTCAGCCTTCTCTGAATAGATCTCATCTGTCTGTTAGAGTCTCAGCACATTAAGTCCCTAGAGTGGCATGCTGATGCTCAAACAGATGAGGATTTTGAATGCTTTGGATTCAGAGTACCGAATGAATGCTTTAAGACAGTGGCCACAAACGGTGTGTATAAAGGACTGAATAGTACTATTTTTTTGTTTGTTTAGATGGAGTCTCGCTCTGTCGCCCAGGCTGGAGTGCAGTGGTGAGATCTCGGCTCACTGCAAGCTCCGCCTCCCGAGTTCACACCATTCTTCTGCCTCAGCCTCCGGAGTAGCTGGGACTACGGGTGCCCACCACCACGCCTGGCTAATTGTTTTGTATTTTTAGTAGAGACAGGGTTTCACTGTGTTAGCCAGGATGGTCTTGATCTCCTGACCTCGTGATCCGCCCGCCTCAGCTTCCCAAAGTGTTGGGATTACAGGCGTGAGCCACCGTGCCCGGCCTGAATAGTACTTATTTTAGTCTTTGTGGGCCAACAGGCAAAATTGAGACTATTATGTAGGTACTTATATAATAATAATAAGACAAATCTTCACCAATTTTTATTGATAACATTCAGAATTTTATACACACTGGCATTTGAATTCCATTTCATTTTTACATGCCATAAAATATCCTTCTGATTTTTTTTTCAACTATTTAAAAATGTAAAAGCAATTCTTAGCTTGCAGAATATATAAAAACAGATGGCGGGCTGGCTTTGGCCCAGGGGCTATAGTTTGCTGACACCTGCTCTAAGAAGATTGAAAACTGCCACCATAAAGGAAACTGCACTAAAACACTGTGTTCTGCCCATCATCTCTGCAGACTTGATCATGGTGATGTGGATTAAAATGCTGGTCATCAAAACCTCAGTTCCACAATCAATGCCTGTGATTCAAGATGGGTAGTCAACACGATAGAGTTACAGAATTTTCTGCTTTTCTTCCAGGTAATTAGGCTGCAGGCCCGGATGCCTTTGTAACTACTGTTGGCATGTTCCTTAAGCACATGCTCTTTATCAGAAGTCTGCACCAGGGACCATGTGGCGATCTTACCTTTCTATGGCAATGTGTGGTTCCAAAGCACTTTAACATACAATATCTCACTTTAGCCTCATAACAACCTGAGAGGTAGAAAGAGTCATTGTTATCCTTATTTCATGATTGAAGAAAAAACAAACAAACAAAAAAAACTAAACAAAACCAAGGCTTCAAGAAGCTGTGGAGCAGCCTAAGATGAGACATCCGGGAATGGGTAGAGACAGGACCACGGGTGCTGCTAGGAACTGTGGATAGAGCCTGAAAGAAGACAGATCTGGAGCTTCGGTCGAGAGGGTAGACAGCCAACCAAGAAAACAAAATAATCCTATTAACATTAAAAGAAGTGGCACACATATCAAGATGAAAAAGAAACACGTCCTTCTTTGAATATTTCCAGAAATATTTAGCCTTGTTTATTGTAACCTAAAAGCATATCTTAAGGTAAAAGACTGTAAAAGCGGAATAAATCCAAAAGATAAAAAGAATAGACTTCAAGGTAATAATTAGACTTCCAAAACCAGTCCCAGGATGCTTCTAAGGGCCAGTCCTCGTATGCGTGTTTTGTTATATGTCAAGGTCTTAAAACAGGCGGCAAAGGAAAGCTTGAACAAAGCTTGAGATTGTGACCCTTTCGCACAGATCCAAAGGAGATCACAGAGGCCTAAGGCTTTAATGAGCCGCGGCAGGTTAGTGGCAAAGGTGATCCGGCTGCCCACTGGGGAGAGGTCAGGGAAGCGGGGACAGCCTGCTGCTGCTGTCTGCTTCTATCACAGCCACACGGTGACATCATACAGGCCCAGCGTTCTTTGAACACTACCCCCAGGAAGTGTCACTCAGTGACAGAACTGATGCCCTTGGAGGGTAGTGGGTAAAAGCAAGGCCTCTGGAGTTGAGCTAACCTGGGTTCAAGTCCCCAGTCCTCCCCTTCTGGGTGTGTGACCTTGGGGAGCCTGCTTTTGCATGGCCGATGGTTTATAAAGGCGGATAACACAGTAGCTATGCCACTGGCTTGTGGGGAGCACTAAATACAATAATGCACGTAAAATGTCCACCGCATAGCAGGTGGGTGATACATGTATGCTATTGTTATCAGTGTTATTTATTAGGCCCAGTAGCAAACCTGAATGGGTTATGACCGCAGAGAGTCAGTTCAGTAGCAGAAGAAAAGGCTTTGGGTTGGGATTCAAAAGACCTGGGTTGCACGTCAAATTCTGACCCTTGGGAGAGGTTAAGTGATCTGAGGAAAGCGACTCACAGAGGCCCAGTTGCCTCATCTCAGCCCTGGAGCTCATAACATCTATCCCACAGGGTCATTAGGAGGATTAAGACAGACTGGGTGTGAGCTTACTTTATAGATTAGATTATTATATAGTGCCACAAAAATGTTCACAGCAACACATCTAAATGTACATATTTATATATACCACATCTCATCCCGGAAAAGATTCCAGACATTCGTCAAGCCCCAGGCAAAGCTCAAAACTCACATAAAAAAGCCACACAAAATAATGAACCATAAAAAAAATGATTTAAAAATGAGCATCCAGGAATAGGTGAAAGTAGGAACAAAAGATCCAGGAGAAATAAACATTTAAAATTACAGGTCAGAAGACTTTATCTACTTTACTGTTCAAATTGGATATCAGATTTATCTGTAAGTTTCCTGAGAGTCAAAAGGAAAACACGGTGATGTGGTTTTTCATTCTTATTGAAAATAAATGCATACATACCTATCTTCCCCGCCTCCCCTCCCTACCTTCCCTCCACTCCATCTTTATCTTCTGCCTTGTCCTTTGTTCCACAGAAGCAGTAATTTGCAATCCTTACTACGACCTTGCCAAGGTAAGTACTATTTGTAGATGACGAAACCAAGGCTCAGAGAGTTACCTAGCCTGCTTGAGATCACAAAGCAGTATGAGGCAAGGTCAGGATTCAGAGGCAAGGTCAGGATTCAGAGCCAAGTCTGAAGGCACCAAAGCCCTCACCCCTCTCCCATCACACCGAATAAAATTGCTCAGCCAGGACCTTCTTAAACTGTAGGATCACCAGAGAACTGTAGCTGTTCACCAGAGAGTTAGTCAGAGGACTGTCATAGTGCCCCCAAATTCTGCCCAAAATGTGAATCAGCAAAACATTACTTTTCAAGGCAGAAGAAGCAGAATAAACCCTTCCCATTATCTCAGTGTTGCCCAAGAAGAACAATCCTTAATGGAGGGCATGGACTGGGGACACCAAGGGAAGAAAGGGACGGTTTGCCGTTTCTGGGCTTGTCAATGAACTTTGCAGAAGGCATGTGCAGAGGTGCCTCCTGGCCAACAATTGCCAAAGGCTGCAGGTGAAGTAAACTGGACCAAAAAGCAAACAGAATCTCAGGGAAAGTGCTCTGAAACCAGAAAGAAAATTCCAACTCAGACATGGTGGAGCAAGAATGGTGTGGAAGGAACACACCCTTCGGTGAGAGTGAAACAAAGCAAGAGGAAGGAGAAAATACAGCCCCAACCAGCCTTTCATTCAGGTCTGGTAACTGATATCACAACTCTGTTGTCCAGAGTTATGAGTCATCATAACTGAGGTTCCAGTTTACTATATCGTATAAAGTATACAGTCCCCACTGGTCTTTTTAATAGATCCATAAAGTTCTGAGTTAAGGAGCTCCTCCAGGCACCATCATATTGATGTCTGGACTGGAAGAATCTACCCATTATTGCAAACCGGAGTAAGTAACACCTATGATTTTAACAAGGCTTATATATCTCTGGGTGGCTATAGATTACGTTAGCATGAATTCCAAAGTTCACTTCACAGTAGGGTCATAAAGGAGGCACTGAGTGACCGAGAAGGCAGTGTCTTCAAGCAATATTCCTGTAATAAACATAGCATTTAGTGTCATAAGGCTTTTCTTCTAGTGTCTGTTGATCAATGCCAGGGCCTTAACACCTACAATACAGCTCAGGGAAGGGAATTCTGCAGAGGGCTCAGTTCTGTTCTGTGCCGAACTGTGTTGATGTCAAGTTGGATCAAGGGATAGACTTTATATGGCATTGGCATTGGATCATTTTTTTTTTTTTTTTTAAATAGAGGCAGGATTTCACTATGTTTCCTAGGCTGGTCTTAAACTCCTAGGCTCCCAAAGTGCTGGGATTACAGGCATAAGCCACCACACTCAACCTATCTTATATATTTTAAATAATTGTCCATTGACATCATTTTTCTTAACCTGTGGTTTTGATAAGAATTGGCCAGTTGATAGTTTGGCTATATTTTCAGACACTGTTTTATATTTTAGAGAGACAGTGCGTCAGTTGAGGATGGAACTATATCCTTTGGCAATAAAAAGAAAACATGGAAATTTGATACTTTTTAATGAAATGTGAGTAGGCAAAGTATGGCATCTACTTGGATTGATAGCTATTTGACCACTTCATGGAGACAAAATGCAGAAAGCTAGAATTGTTCTTGGGAAATAGTTCTGGGGCTTCTCTGGTGATTGAAAAAATGATTAATGAAGCCCTGAAAATTTTACTCTACAGAGCATGA
This sequence comes from Macaca fascicularis, assembly GCF_037993035.2. Taxonomy (NCBI): domain Eukaryota; kingdom Metazoa; phylum Chordata; class Mammalia; order Primates; family Cercopithecidae; genus Macaca; species Macaca fascicularis. Next base: position 31,959,266 of record NC_088380.1, on the reverse strand, counting down.
GAAGAAACTTTGTGCCTGTAAACCGTTAGAGCAGTTGTTACTAGCTCTCCTCAACGACCATATAAAACCTGGATAATGTTCCCAAAGATAACATAGTTTTGATCAAAGCAGTTTGATTCTGCCAGGATGCATTAATTGAAAGATGTCCTTATTTCAGTTTCTAAATAAATGTACCTGTTTTATGTAATTGGATATGTACCAGTTACATTTTGTACAACATCTGCCAAAAATGATTTTAGTTGGGTCCTATAATTAATTAACCACAGGGCCTCTGAATCAGAAAGGTTTACTTGTTATCGAATGTAATTTGGAGGGATTTGGGCCATAAATCTTTGGCTGTGAGGATTATTCTACTCTAGTCATGGTACTTTAGAGTGGAAGCCACAGCGTTTGGAAGAGAACTCTGAATGGAATCTTCACCTCTAGTTTGAATGCAAGGCATGTGCGGATGGGACTAGCAGAAGAAAGTCAAGACACGAGAGATGATTGACACAAAAGAAATATGAAGGAACATCTCCTAGGTCCAACATTACCCAAATGAATTGGAATGATACCTTACCAGATGTGTCTGGGTTTCACAGATGGGTCATTTACACTCTGCTGACTGAAATGTAGTTTTGGGAGTAAAGCTGTAATGGCTGTGTATTATATCTCTGTCCTTTTTGTTCACACATTTTTTGCTCAGCTAAAATACCACTAGCGTAACTAGAAAGGTGAGGTCTTTTCAAGGAAAGGCCTCAAGTAGATGGTGGCTTTTAGGAGTCCGAGTCGGTTGTCAGTAAACAAAAGGTCACCTCTGTTCCTTTGGGATGCTGTGGGATTACCTAAAGAGGGGAGACTCACTTATCGGCTTTACATCTCCAAATCTCCAAAATACCGCCCTGCCAAAGAAGTGAGTTTTAAAGCGCCTCACTTAGGAAACTCTGCCTCAAATAAAGTCAGGTATGTAATTCCTTAGTTTCTCTCTCAGACTAACTCTTCTTGTCCAGGCTTTTCAACAAGTGTGCAAGTCTGAGTTCTCCTGTTGTTCAGATGGGAAGCAGTGTATGTACTAAGGCAGAAAAAGAAAAGGAATATCTCAGAATAGCTAGAGACATAGCTGGAGCCAGTGACATGTTAGGTTAGGTCCAGATTTCTAACATTAAAAAAAATTATAGACCTAGAACCGTATTTTATTAAAAAATCAAATACTGTGTATTCATGATAACAATTCTGCATCAAGGCCTGACTAAATGCTGTTTTCTAGGGCATGCATGATACACATTAAAATTGATCATAAATTTATTGGTAAGCTCAAGATTAAATAATGTTTTAAGCTGGGTGCGGTGGCTCCCGCCTGTAATCCCAGCACTTTGGGAGATTGAGGTGGGTGGATCACCTGAGGTCAGGAGTTCGAGACCAGCCTGGCCAACATGGTGAAATGCCATCTCTACTAAAAAAAAATACAAAACAATTAGTCGGGCATGGTGGCCGGTGCCTGTAATCCCAGCTACTAGGGAGGCTGAGGCAGGAGAATCGCTTGAACCCAGGAGGGAGAGGTTGCAGTAAGCCTGGATCATGCCATTGCACCCCAGCCTGGGCAACAAGAAACTCCATCTCTAAATAAATAAATAAATAAATAAATAAATAAATAAATGTATGTTTTAGCAGGAAGCAGATTTTACCATCTGAAGAAAAACAGATATGCACCAAAGGCAGACCAAAAATAAGAGGATAATGAAAAGAAAAAAGAAAGAAAAAGGTTGCTTTGATACTAAGTCCCTTCCATAGGGTATAACAGAAAGTAAGCACCTGGCCTCTCGCAATGTTTGGATCACAGAAGCACAACATAGTTTGCACCCAGGACTATGAAGAAACCACTGGTAGTAGAGTTTCCATCAAGAAGGAACTGCCCAGGCAACAATCAAGGAAACTCAGGAGAGATGTGTTCATGCAAAAAGGCGCTTATACAAGTGAAACTTGGGCACAAAAGTTGGCAGCACTGGGTGGAAACCAGCTGTGTAAATATTCAAGCCCAGGCGTGTGCATTGGGGAACATCAGAGGGGAACCAAGTGATGTAAAGAAAACAATGCAAAGCCAGGCGCGATGGCTCACGCCTGTAATCCCAGCACTTTGGGAGGCCGAGGCGGGTGGATCACCTGAGGTCAGGAGTTCAAGACCAGCCTGGCCAACATGGCAAAACCCCATCTCTACTAAAAATACAGAAATTAGCCATGCATGGCAGCACATGCATATAGTTCCAGCTACTCAGGAGGCTGAGACATGAGAATCACTTGAACTGGGGTGATGGAGGTTGCAGTGAGCTGAGATTATGCTACTGAACTCCAATCTCGGTGATAGAGTGAGACTCTGTCTCAAAAAAAAAAAAAAAAAAAAAAAAAAGAAGAAGAAGAAAAAGAAAAAAAAGAAAGCAGTGCAGGCTAAGTCCTCCATCTCCTCATCTTCACCTGTCATCAAGGCCTGCAGGACAGGGGGGTGCATTTTTGAAGCTTAGTAACTTAAATTGGGATTACACCAAAACAGCAGCTGCTGAAAGGAAACCGCTGTTTTCACTCAGTGGCTAGGGAATAGAAATGAGGGGGTGTCAACATCTTCAGTGTTTTCTATTTTCAGATCTATGGAAATAATGCTTCATTTCTGAAAGATTCCCATTAAAATAGATGTAAGGCAATAAACAGAAAAGAATTTCTTTGACCTTGACAAGGTAATGTAGAATGGTTATGTGCCTGACAAACCAAGCTCAAGACCCGGCTTTGCCTCCTACTAGTTGTTTGACTCCAGGCAAGTTTTTAATACTGTGTCTTTTTTTTTAAATGAAAAAATGGACAGACCCTTTAAAAACCATCAATACCATCGACAGAGGTGTGGTTGAGAATATCTGTGCCACATCTGAGGGGTATCACTGGGGATCCCATTGTCTGCCAGCTTCCCTAGTCCTAAATCCTCATGTTTGGTGGGAGTCAAGTTCCCCTGAAAGCTCACTGATTTGTGGAGAGAAGAGGGTAGAGGATCAGTCCCCAAATAAGATCTCAGCCAGGGCCCTGCCTGGCCGGCAAGAACTTGTAGAAATGACCAGAGCAGCTCTTCTCCCATGGGAGGAGAACCCCTTCAAAAGGCAGTGAGCTTCTTTGCTGGCTGTTGTCTAGAAAGTCTCTTTCAGTCTGTTTCTTTCTCCAAGCAAAAGGCCTGGAAGTGCAATAATGACATCTGGGGAACTGACCCACGACTGCATAATAAGTAAGTACCATTTCCCTTGATTTCCTATTGGTTCAGCCACGACTGAACCAATAGTTTCAGAGCTGTTCAGAGAGTAAACTTGGTTGAGAGTGCATCCTGGGGTAAGGCTGAAGTTGACAAGCTCCCACTGGTTTCTTGTTCTCCATGATGGGGTCTGCAGAGCCTCTACTTCCCCCTCTGCCTCCGTCTTCCATGAGTTCACCTGTCTTCCTGTCTTGTGCTTTCCCGTACTCTTGCTTGTAGCTGTCAGACTCAACAGAAGCAAGAGGCGGCAGGACGCAGCTGGGCCTTTGAGAGCTAGTCGTGCACAGTTGTCAGCTCCTGCCAGTGGGTGGACATGTGAGAATCAGGGCTGCCCTGGGCCTCTCCTAGTCCTGCATGGCCGGGTACCTGTTCCTGGAGAGCACCTATAATGCACTTCATGTCCTGGAACATTTGCCTGATGATTGATCATCCCCGGCCTGAACCCCATGGACTTGGCCTGGGAGAATCCCTGATGTCCCAGCACTTAGCCAGAGACCTCTGGTGCTAGCCAAGGTGCTGACCACACGGCTGCCAGAATCCAGGATCCACAAATCCATCCCTGCAGAGGCAACAGAGTTGGAAATCTTGTCCTGATGAGAAGACTAAGTAACTTCTTGCTACTTGGAAGGGGCAATTATTGTTATGCTTCTCGGTTCTCCAGTGGTGATTTCCTCTCAGCTAGGGTTGGGGAGGGAGGGTGGGAAATAGTTACTTCAAGGGCAGCACATTCAGCAAGAACACAATTTTTTGAGGTGGGGGTAGAGGCACAGGTGGGTAGAAGATGGGGAGCCTGAGGTTACAGTTCCCAGGCTGGAGGCCAGAGTGCTCCATGGAGCTGGTTGGGGGCAGGAAATAGATTGTTTCCAAGGTAATAAGAAAGAGTATTCTTACTACCTTGGATAGGAGGTCCAAGGGGTACAGGAGGCAGGGGGGGGGCCAGTAAAGTTTAAGCCTAGACTTTAGCAGAAGGGCACATAGTGGGAAGAATGACAGGGTTGGAGTGGGGCTTAGCCATGAGGAGTCTTTGAGGAGGAACAGTATCATGATGACAGAGGGCCCCAGGAAGGGAATACTGGGAAAGACATTCTCTGTCTCTGCAAGTGCATGATGGCTTTCTGAATGGCTACTTTATAAGGCAATATTCATGTTTTTAAACATTTTATGATTTAGCTGATGGTGCATTATATTCACTCAATAGAGGGTTAAATAAAAGCTCTGGCAGCACAGGGTAAAATGACCAATACATGGCATTCAGTGTGTACGGACCTTCTATGAAGGGAGGATTTGCAAACAGGATGGAATAATTGGAGGGAGCAGATGAAGGAACTGTAGTCTGACCTGATTCTTGAAGTACAGGGCAGGCTTTGGAGTGCTACAGGGGAAGGGAAGTGGGGTCCAGGTAAGAAGAATGTACTACAGCAGAGCCGAGTGAGGTGTGTTTTCAGGATAAACCTAGCAGGCTGGCTGGGATGCAAACTCCATGAAGCGGACAAGTGGAAGACAGCAAGGAGGATAGCAAGGAGGATAGCAAGGAGGCCACAGTGATGCACTCTAAGAACTGGAGGAAAGAAGCCTGCCAGTGCATAATCTGTCAGAGCATAGATATACAAGGCCACCCTAAAATCCATGCTGCTCCCTGGCCCAGGGGATTGCACTGTAACAAGATACGATCTATAAAATTAACACATAGCAAAAAAAAAAAAAAAAAAAAAAATTAGAAGAAGGGTTAGCCAGTCTAAGGAGCCTAGCAAATGAAATTTGGCTGTCCCCATCCAACCCTGTCAGGGAAGAGGGAGTTTTTTAAAATGTTATTTATTTTTTATTTTACTTCAAGTTCTGGGATACATGTGCTGAACGTGCAGGTCTGTTACATAGGTATACATGTGCCACGGTGGTCTGCTGCACTCATCAACCCGTCATCTGGGTTTTAAGCCTTGCATGCATTAGGTATTTGTCCTAATGCTCTCGAAGACTGAGTTTTAGCCAAATGATTTCTAATTTTTTGGTTTCATTGGCAAGAAGACCATGGTATCAGGAGAGGCAGCATCAGAGAGCCTGAGTAGATGCTCAATTAGATGAACAAAGGAGTGAATAAATGATGTTATTAAATACTCCATTAATCCAATTCTTCTCTTTTTATACTCGTCATGCATTCTTTTGATTGTAACTTAGCCTTCCTTCTAGATTTGCTTATGGAGAGAAAAGTGCTGATCAGAGACATTTCAAGTATTCTAGTCTCCTTAACAGGAATTGCTTAGCGTGACATGGTAAACTGTCTTTCTGGTTTTCTACATCATACCAAGGAGTTTGGCTAATGGGAAAGATCCATTTTTGGTTTCTGAGACTGAGTATCAGACACTGGATGGTGGTCAATTTGCCAGCACAAAAATCATCGTGTGAGGCTTCTTGAGGACAGCCTTGCCATGGGTTGGGAGGCTGCTATGTGGAACAGGATTATGGAAAGTCTTATACGCCCATGCGATGTGCCTTGAGTTTATTCTCCATGCATTTGGGTGGAAGTCAGGTCAATGAATACTTACTGAGCACTTGCTCTGGGAAAGGCACTGCTGTGTGTGGGAGGAAACGATGACTAAATCGTCTGTGGAATCTCTACAGGGTACTGGGGAAGGCAGCTTCTCATGGAACCATTTGTGATGAGCATTGCGAGAAAGGTAGAAAATGACTTCAGGGAGGAGGTGGCAGTCAAATTGGGTCTAAAAGAAAGAGAAGAATTTTTAATTGGTAAAACCATGGGAAAGTCCATTTTAGGGCATGGGAGCAACCTGATGGATGAGAAGAATCTCCTTGTGGCTGTAGAGGGGTGATGGTGGGGAAGGAGAAGGTTGGGTGAAGCAGAGACAACCTTGTTTGAGGGCCATCTTATAAGTAATGACAAGCAGTTGGTGGTTTGTGAGCAGGAGTGTGATGAAAATAGATTTTGTTTCTCTTTAGAAAAAAAGTTCTGGAAAGACCATGATGAATGGATTGGAAAGGAGGGATGCTGGAGGTGAAAGATAAATTCTAAGACTGTGCTAAGTACCAAGTGAAAGCCCGAACTAGAAGTATAGGGGAGAGGTGGTGCAGGTGGAAAGAAAAGGGCAGATTCCAGCACAAGGTTCTCTCTCTCTCTCTCTCTCTCTCGAGACAGAGTTTCAATCTTTTTGCCCAGGCCGGAGTGCAATGGCATGATGTTGGCTTACTGCAACTGCCACCTCCTAGGTTCAAGTGATTCTTATGCCTCAGCCTCCCGGGTAGCTGGGATTACAGGCACGCACCAACATGGTGGCTAATTTTGTATTTAGTAGAGACGGGATTTTACCTTGTTGGCCAGGCTGGTCTCGAACTCCTGACCTCAGGTGATCTGCCTGCCTCGGCCTGCCAAAGTGCTGGGATTACAGGTGCGAGCCACCGTGCCCGGTCCCAGCACAAGGCTCTTAACACGTTGGCTCAGTGATCCCAACAAGGCCCATGGGTGGACTGAGGGGCTGCACAGATCTCAAAGGTTATGTATCAAATTTTATGGGAGTCACATACGAATGTAACTGGGGAGAGGATTCTGCTAGCTAGCATCCCCCAGCGAAGATGCCAAGATGGGATTAAACATTCAAGACATTTCACAGGAGAAATGCCTGTGGGAGAAAACAGAGGATGCTGGGAGAGGCTGAGAGAGCTCTCAGAGATAGAAGGAAGGAGGGTTAAGGCGGAATCCTCCAGGCAAATTACCCATTGGAGGAGCCTCTATCTTCCAGGAATGGCTGTGCTTAGTATTCCTGCTGTGTTTAGTGATTGGGAACGGGTTGTCAGAAGCAGAGGCTAGGTGCCAAGGCAGCCGCTCAGTGTCTAAGCCCAGCAGCTGGGAGAGCAGAGAGGCTCCTGTTCATGATCACCACAAGGACACGTGGCTTTGATTGGATCCTCAAAGAGTTCCATAGCCAAAGGGGTTAAAACCTTTCTAGAAACTGTTGCGGCAAAACTAACAACGTGTAAATAATTTATCCCCGTACCTCGGAGAATGGCGATGATGCTACCTGCTCTGTGACATGTAGCACGAGGCACTGTGCCAGCGAGTGTTTTGTTTCTGCCATGTTGTGTTTGAGATGCCAGAAGCTCAGATGACACAGCTCGAGCTGCAGCTCTGTAAAAGAGCATGTTTATAGAGAAATTGAGGCGACAATGGAAACAATAGGAATGAATAAGTTTTCCTCAAAAGAGTTGAGATTGAGCAGAGCAGAGGGTCAGATGACGTTGTTTTAGATGGGGGCACTGGGGCGTAAAAGTCCAGGTATATTGTTGAGAGAAACCAGGACAAGAGTGAGAGGCGTGGTCCAAAAGAGCAGCTGATAATCACTAGAGCACTCACATCTTAAAAGCAATGAGGACAAAGGCTAAAAAAAGAGTGGGGTTGTCAAAAATGCCAAATGCTTGCAGAATGTCAAGTAGGGAGAGGTCTCAGAAAAGTAGTCACATTTTAAGAAGAAAAGAACCAGGAAACAGATTTTTCTAGGTCTGCCCACAGACCTCATCTTACTGTGATATTACATTTGTATTATAGTATTTTCTTGCATTTTTGGAAGAATTGTTCACTACATTCTATCCCTTCTCAATTCCAAATTAGGAAAAAGTAGGTAGGGTCCTGTTGGAGGTTGGAAGAATCATTTCTATTGCAAAGAAATGAATGGTGCTCTTTGTAAATGTCTGTGGCATTTCCCTCCTTTTCCTGTATCCTGGATTGTCACTCAAACCCCACGAAACAAAATCTAAACAATCCCTAATGCATGTGCTTTATGTTGAATATTTTAGATATAATGCATATCTGGCTTTTGACAGCAGACCATAGCATTTAAAAAAATAGATGATTGGTATCATCGTTTACTGAATTCACTTTTGAAAAAACAAATTTGTGGGGGGGAAGATCCTTTTCCCTTGTAATGTGGGGATTGAAAACTTGTACTGTTGTCTGATGGTTCAGAAATGCTTTTCTGTGCCAGTTATTGATCCATGTTGTTTGATGACTAAGAGTTTAATTCCTATAAACCGTAAGTGTATGGAGGATCGATTTAAGAACTATCTATTTGGATAGCATGTCTTGTCCTTTTCAAAATGACAGTTTTGGTTTTATCCACTGGGTTACTCAATGTCCCTTCTATAAAGATCCATATGACTAATTTACTTGATTTTTATTCTGGGAATCATTTATTTCTTATGTGAAATTTATTTATTTATTTTTTTTGAGACAGTGTGTCACATAGGCTGGAGTGCAGTGGCATGATCACGGTTCACTGCAACCTTGACTTCCCAGGCTCAAGTGATCTTCAAATCTCAGACCCCTGAGTAGCTGGAACTACAGGTGCATGCCACCATGCCTGGCTATTTTTTCTTTTTTGTATTTTTGGTAGAGACGGGGTTTTGCCATGTTGCCCAAGCTGGTCTTCAACTCTTGAGCTCAAGTGATCTGCCTGCCTTGGTCTACCAAAGTGCTGGGATTACAGACGTGAGCCACTATGCGAGGCCTCCAATATAGTTTTAACTTATTAGAATATGCAAATTTTGCAATATATCATATTTCCCTTTCTCCTTTATTACCAGGATATTACTCCATACTTAGGTATAGTAATAGGTTAATCTTGGTCCTCGTAAGATGACTCCCAGAGAAGTGCTTAGTTAATATACATTTGTTGAATGACTGAATGAATTAGTTCCTTTGGACCAACTCAGTTCTATTTATGATGTAAATGTAATATGGTGCTTTAGTTTGTCAATTATTTTGGGTTACCTTGGAAGTAGACTGAGTATTAATCCTGAATTCAATCTATAAAAGAAAGAAGCAAGCTGCACCCACGAAAAATAAAACAAAGAATAAGACAATGAGTTTCTCTGATCTTTCATGGCTTAATGTAATATAATGTAATCCACAAGAGTACAACCAATGGTGTTTTCATGTTTAAGGTGGTTCAAGAAGAAAAATTACCACTTTATTTTTAGATAATAGGTTTTTTTTTGTTTGTTTGTTTTTTTGAGATGGAGTCTCGCTCAGTCACCCAGGCTGGAGTGCAGAGGCGAGATTGCGGCTCACTGCAAGCTCCACCTCCCGGGTTCACGCAATTCTCCTGCCTCAGCCTCCCGAGTAGCTGGGACTACAGGCGCCCGCCACCGCGCCCGGCTAATTTTTTGTATTTTTAGTAGAGACGGGGTTTCACCATGGTCTCGATCTCCTGACCTCGTGATCCGCCCGCCTCGGCCTCCCAAAGTGCTGGGATTACAGGCGTGAGCCACCGCGACCAGCCTAGATAGTAGTTTTGAGTTGGCTGAAGGAAAAAGATCATGGGAGAAGCATAGTCTTTGAAATCAGAAAGTTTATACAAAACTTACTAACGTTGTGACCTTAGAGAGCTAAATTTGTCCACAAAATTGAAGTAATAATACCAAATATCTCCTAGAGTGGTGTATGAATTAAATGTGATAAAGTGTGTGAAGCCCAGGACATATGATCAGATGTTGCTAATTGTTCAGAAAACTTCCATTCCCTTCCTTCCTTTCCTGTGAGCATCAACGCACTCAGAAATTTAATTATGGGAGATGAAAGGCATTCAAAAAACACTCAATTTTCCTCACTCTTATAAATCAATAACACATTTATGAATTATATTTTAGTGTGCTTACCAGAGAAAACAAGATCAACAAACTCAAAAACTAGGTACCAAGTCTCACTGTTCTCTTGCATTAGCATGAATGTAAAAGGTCTGTGGGCATTCTTAGCCCTTTAAAATCTGGCGTTCCTGAGTCCTGTGAGGAAGGCCGCAAACCACTCCCTCTGCTTCAGGGTATGGACATCCTAGTGAAGGACTGATATTTTCTATAGGATTATTACTCATCATGACTGAAGCTCAATAGGTAAATTAAAAGCACAGCTACTCCTCAGCCCTGGAAATGACTCACTTCTCAAGTAATGCTCTCACTTCACTTGAAGATGGGTTTCAAGATGCCCTGAATCAGAAATGCTCATTGTCAAAGGGGTCTCTGCCTGTTCCCAGAAGAATTTGTGGGTTGTCTAATAGAAGTACGGAGGCATTTGGCTGAGTGCTTTCTGGAGCTTGTCCTGCCAATTCCAGTAATTTGCACCAGGTCACTTGTTATCCATTTTAGCTGACTGAACAGTTTAAATCACAGGTGTGAAAAGGCAACCAAAGCAATAGTTGGTGAAGCTCTTGCAGGAATGTGCTATTGCCATCTTGACCATGTGTAAGCAGGGTCATGAACTATGACTGGCTCTTTTTTCCCTTTGCAGAACACACACACACACACACACACACACACACACTATTTAAGAATAAGTATTAGTCTCTGAGAAAATGGAGTTACAATGAACATCTGCAAAAACACAAGAAATCTAAACCTGAGCAGCAAATACTCCAACTCACTAAAAGCAAACCCTCTGCCAACTCAAATGGGTCTCCAACCTTGTTTTGAATAGTTTGGGTGTTCTTTTTTAGATTGATTAGAGCTTAAACATTCAGTTCCACTCTCTATCTCCGTTACACTGCAAATGTGGTGTTCATAATAGTCTGTTATTTTCCGCCTAGGTTGCTTTGTGACAGTCTCACGCAGAATTTCCTCCCATGTGGTCTTTTCTCTTTTGGATACATCTCATCATCCATTTAAGAGTAATGAGATAAATATGTGCCATCAAGTGACTGTAGGGGAATAAGTGCCCAGCACCACCTTGCAAATAAGTAGTTGCTCTCTCACCTGGAGAGCTTTAAAATATGTCCACAATGGAAACATTTTAAGGGACAGGTTAAAAAAATTTTTACTTAGTATTGCATCTATGCAGTTCTTACAGGAGTTTTGTTAAAACTCTACTTACCATGAGTACATGTGGGTGTTTATGGAATCAAGAAAGTGGACATGAACTGGTTTTCTCATCAGGCATTTTTCATGCAGGGAACAAAGTATAACAGTGATCAGAAATGCTTGATTTTTGTAGAAAAGGCAGCCACTAAGGTCAGAGCCTTGGGGAAAGGTGGTGGATGGTAGAAATGGTATGAACAGAACAGCTGTCAGCTGCTGCCAGAAGGGGGGACAGTTAATTTTGGACTTTGACTGCAAGCAAAGAGGGACTGTAAGTCCACCCCTGAGGGCTAGGCTCCCCAGGGCAGGAGGAATGACTCTGAGGCTCACTGTGCAGTGTTTAGTATGAGGAAGGAGGCTAGTTGCCCTCTGGACCTTCACTATCCTCTCCTGTTGCTAGGTACTTCATTAGAGCAGGAGGTTAAACAATTCACCCACAATTCCAGACACCACCCTTTGTTTCTGTGCTGAAGTATCCTATGGAGTTTTGCCACATAGTTTGTGGCATTCTCCAATGCACCAGGATTTGTCTCAAACCCTTAGACTCTGTCCTACTTAAATTTGTGAAATGGAGGTTGGAAGCTGGGACAATGCACAGATGATAGTTCTGGAATCTTAAAAATAATTATTCAGAATATCTCTTCTATCTCCTCTCTCCATCTAAGTATCATGGGAATTCAAATTTAGAGATTAGTTTCTCCTGAAATCAGGCCTGCTGTTCATGTTGCCGTAGTAACATTGCTAATGAAAGAAAGAGTTTCCAGGAGACCCATTTGTCAAACTCTATTCCAATCACAAGGACTGGATTTATAAATCCCGTAGACTACTTCAACTTCATTTTTCCTCTACAGAGTCATGTATTATTTTACAGTTAGGCATTAAAACTATGTAACTGAATTAAAAAGTAATGAAATACTTACCATGACTGATAGGTTTGCTATTTGAGATAAATTTAAAAGATCACAGTCATCATTGTACATAGCCAGTGTTTTCTTTCTTGAGTTCATAGAAGTTTTAGTGGTAAAACTTTTTCCAAGTTCTGTCCGTGGCCATGATATAAAGACAGATGCCATCAAACTCCCTGCAAACCACTCAAACTTTTGGAGCTTTGGAAAACTGGATTCCAATCTCAGATATTGACTTAATATATTTGACTTTGATATTGATATTATTAGCGTGTGATGCATTCTTTCAGAAATGCTCTGCAGGAGTGTAACACAATATACTCTAAAATATGTGCTTTGGTTAGAAGATGGCAGGTTGAGCACGTGTTTGCCTTTTGAGTCACCAAAGCCCACTGGGGGTTGCTAACCCATAGTCAGAAGGCCAGGATAAGGGCAAGGAGAGTTGCGTAGCCAATAGATAAGAAAGTTTCATTAGTTTAATAAATTTCTGGGAGATAGAAAGATAATAGAACTGTGTGAAAGGACAGAAGCCCAGAACATGCTATGGGAAGTAGCAGAGCAAGTAAGAGCCAAGAACCTTGAAGAGACTTTTGGTTCTACATCAAACCATAGGACAGAACAGGAGTAAGGGGCACTAATTAAAGAAGAACTTATGGAACAACTACATAGGTGGGTGCAATTCTCATAGGAATTTTGTTAAAACTTTACTTACTATGAATACATGTGGGTGTTTATGGAATCAAGAAAGTGAACATGAACTGGTTTTCCCATTGGGCATGTTTCATGCAGGGTACAAAGTACAGCTCTCTCTCACAGCTCTGTATGCAGAATGGCAAAATGCCTAAGACTTATCTATAAACCAACCAACCAGGCAAACAAGCAAGCAAGCAAGCAACCCACCAACCAACCAATCCACCAACCCACCCACCAACCAACCAACCCACCCACCAACAACCAACCCACCAACCCACCAACCAACTCACCAACCCACCAACAACCAACCCACCAACCAACCAAACAACCCACCAACAACCAATCCACCAACAATCAACCCACCAACCAACCTACTCACCAACCAACCCACTCACCAACCAACCAACCCACTAACAACCAACCCACCAACCAACTCACCAAGCAGCCAACCAACCCATCAACAACCAACCCACCAACCAACCAACCCACCAACCAACTCACCAACCCACCATCCAAACAATCAGCAAAAACAGAGCAGGTATTTTGTAAAACAAAAATGAACTCTAAGGAAAGGTTAAGGTCCTAGCTGTGTGCTAGTGCCTGTGGTAGACCTACAGCCTAACAGAGGCTGCCCCTTCATTTATTCTAAAGCAGGCTCAAGCAAAACGGTCACTGATATGCTTCATTCATTTGAATAGACTTCCCGGTCAGAATTCCCTCCAAGAGAGCCTTTTGGAATATAGAACTACTTACACAATGGCAGAAGAAAGCTACACCTATCCCCCAGGTTTTTGTTGTTAAATAAGAATGAACATCATCAGTCATGGGAAAAAATAGGAAGACCCTTCAGTCATGGGCAAAAATCAGCCACATGGAAAAGAAAGTCCAAGGTAACTTGTATCAGCCAAGATGCCTTGGGGCTGCTCTGTCTATGGAGTAGCCATTCTTTTATTCCTTTACTTTCCTAATAAACTTGCTTTCACTTTAATCTACGGACTCACCCTGAATTCTTTCTTGCGTGAGATCCAAGAGCCCTCTCTTGGGGTCTGGATTGGGACCGCTTTTCTGTAATTTGTGGACTTCAAGCTTGATGCAGCAACTGAATGAGACTGTGGTTGTCTTCCTTGGTGGTGGGGTAAGGTATGTTCTATGAGTATACATAAATATTGAGAAGCCAAAGGGAGGACTTTGGCAGACACTATAAATTGGATTACTCAATACCTGCTTACAACCCCCTTTGCTGTTATTTGCTTTTGTGGTAGAGGGAGTAACTAACTGTAAATACTCACTCAGTCACCTACACAGCTAGTGGTAGCAATACAACACAATTCTGGCCAGTAAGACACAAACAAATTTATGGAGGAAACGGCTCTAGGAAAAATATTTGCTTAGTTGATAAAGGTAACTGATGCAGCTTCCCCTGGCCCTCTCTTCCCTTTTCCACTTCCTGCTGCCTGGATCACAGATGTAATTCCTAGAACTGCAGTCATCTTGCAGCCATGGGACAACAAGCCAGTGTGCAAAGAGGGTATAGTGAGAGAGAGTCTAGTTTTCTCATGACATCATTATCCACTGTATCAGTTCTGGATTGCCTGAACTTACTGATATTTGAGTAAATTAAACCATATCTATTTAGGGCATTATAAATGAAATATTCTGTTACTTGAGACTGAACAGCAACTGGCTAATAACACAAAAGGAGGAAGTGGAGTGAGAAGGAAGGAAGGAATGAAGGACAGTGATGCTAATAGCCTTGTTTTACATACGGTAGGATTGAGAAACTGGCTTCTGTCATTGGAATCTTGCCTGTTTTAATATTTAATCATTGCTCATCTACCTCCACATTTTTTTTGTTTTTTAATCCTGAGATCTTCTCCCTATTTAATAAAATATTTTAGGCTGAGGCATTCTAGAGGAGGGCCGACAAGGCTACGTGCATTAATCAAGTTCTTGGCTTTTGAAATTCTAAGTGTGCTTTTGAAATTTATTTTCTTGAAATCCAAAGGCTTTTGCTTGCAAGAGAAAGAAATATGTCATTGAATTCCAAAAGCTTTGTTTTAAGTAGCCAAGGAAAAATCTCTGAAGGAATTAGGGCATAAAGGTTGGTTTGCCTGAAGTGAGGAAGAAGGATAGAGGTTTACAGAGTCAGGGGGAAAGCAAGTGCTTGAGGCTTGCTTGTATCCTGGCCACCCTCAGCTCCCAACCCCAATCCTGGAGTGGGAGTGTCAGAGGCATTTGAACCAGAGTGACTCCATCTTGAATAGGGCCTAAGTAAAATAAGGCTGAGACCTACTGGGCTGCATTCCCAGGAAGTTAGGCATTCTTAGTCACAGGATGAGACTGGAGGTCAGCACAAGATACAGGTCACAAAGACCCTGCTGATAAAACAGGATGTGGTAAAGAAGCAGGCCAAAACCCACCAAAACCAAGACGGCGATGAAAGTGACCTCTGGTTGTCCTCACTGCTAATTATATGCTAATTATAATGTGTTAGCATGCTAAAAGACACTCCCATCAGTAACATGACAGTTTACGAATGCCATGGCAATGTCAGAAAGTTACCCTATATGGTCTAAAAAGGGGAGGAATCCTCAGTTCTGGTAATTGCTTGCCCCTTTCCCAGAAAACTCATGAATAATCTACCCCTCGTTTTGCATATAATCAAGAAATAACTCTAAGTATACTCAGTCGAGCAGCCGCATATACCACTGCTCTGCCTATGGAGTAGCCATTCTTTATTCCTTTGCTTTCGCTTTACTCTATGGACTTGCCCTGAATTCTTTCTTTAGAGAGGTCCAAGAACCCTCTCTTGGCATCTGGATTGGGACCACTTTCCGGTAATGGGAGAGGGTAGTTTCGAAAAGAGTAAGAGAAGAAAGGAGCAGTACACCCCTTTCTGAGAGGCAGCAAGCTAAACACAAGCCTCACAGAAGTGCCCCCACCTCCTAACAGAGTGTACCATAGCTGTACAATGGGAATTGTAGTGGGGAGGGCCAAGGCTCAGGGGAGGGCGTAAGCCAGCCCTGCTGAGATTCCTGTGTCCCCATAGACACAGAAGACAGTTGGAGAACTGTTCATGTCCCTTAAAGGGTCACAGAAGGGTTAAGATGGTGAGTGGATCTGAAGGGAATCTTTTATGAGAACACAGATGATACAAACCACGTGAACTAATAACTAGAGTTCATGGCGGTGCCTGGAACAGCTCAGCGGATGTCAACAGAGATGTTAATGACCAAACATCAGGAGATGCCAAGTAGGACAGAGGTCAACCATATCTATATAGGGCATACCTACCTAGGATACCTCCCCCCAGTGCTTTGGCACCACATAAATCCCCCAGAAAAGGACTGCCCTCCCAGGAAAGTGGGAGGTGAGGGAGGAATTCAGCTGGACTGTATCGAGTTTAAATGTAAAATGACTGAGCTTGCTTGGAATTGACAATGATTAAGGTTTATGTCAGCTGGTAAAATGTGGTCTTTTAGTTACAGAAAATAAAGTTAATCTTTTTTAAAAAAGATGTCCAAGAACATGGCTGGAGAAAATTGAACCTGCTACAAAAGAAATTGAGGCATAAGTATATTATTTAAAGTAATGAAAGATAAACAACCAAAGAAGTAAAAATGATAATACATCAAATATCAGGAGGAAGAAAAGGTGGGAGAAGAGAGGATGGTTGTATAAGTTAATTAAATCCTCATCTTTCATTTCTGGGAGACAATAGGCTAAATATAAATTTGATACATTCAGAAATCTCATATGCATGTTATTCAGTATTTTGAAAGTAACAAGTATAAGAAATAACTGAAACAGTTAAGATGTTGTTTCTTGGGAGAGGAACTGGGGGGAAGGTAGGAGACTGTTTCTTTCCATCATAGATTGTCTTTTCCTATTTGATTTTTTTCTTACAATATACCCATGTTACTTTTATATTAATTAAACTAGAAAAAAATAATCATGAGCCTCTGTGTGATTTGTTTGTGCTATATGCTGCAGTGGTCTATGCTAATAGAATATGCATACTAAAGATAAAAATACCTCTGATAAGTGTTCTAAGAATATGAAATACTGCGCATCATAAAGAGGTTTTGCAGAGCTCTGCGAGAATTCCCAGACTCCATGGGCAAAGATGGCAACCACCAGAACAATAGGAAATAGACATGATGGACAAGATAGAAGGACAAACAACATGCAAAGCTTAGATAGACAGGCTTTTCAAAAATAGTTATTGGGACTGTATCAAAGGTTGTGCCATGGCAATTGGAGCTTTGGGATGATACATTTGGAATTTGGATTGTCTTCTGTGAAATGTAGTGGGAGTGGTTCTCAAGGCTTATACACACATACCCCACTAGGTTTAGCTTGAGCTCTAGCCCATCAATCACTATCTTTTTCTCACTCAGCCCTTGGCTTTTGGAAGTACAGTAAGAGGACTTGAAAGTCATGGTCTGTGACAAACCCATGTCTGCTCAGAGGCAGGGGACTGACGGAGTATAGGAAGTTATGAGTGAAACCTGAAGTCGTGTGACCCATGCTTAAACAAATGATGGCCGTGGAATGAAGAACTGTGAATTATGGAGGTCTAGGAGACAGGCCAGCAAACCCTTGCAGTGTTGTCAAGCAAATGTCCCTTTGTGCACTGAGATCACTTCTTTGTCTGGGTGTTCTTTGTATTGTACCTACAACTCTGGCCAACATCCTTCATTATCTTCTTGGGCTAATGGAACCAAAGAGTAGAGACACATTCTGGGACAGGTGAATGAGTGATATGCATGACACTCCCCAATCAGTGCTTCAGGCAGTACATGCAGTACCCCTTTCAACATGCTACTGAGCTCATTCTTAGAGGCTGGAGAGGTGAGTAAGGGTTACGTATATATCCCACATTGGTTTAGGACTGGTAGGAACAATTAGTGTGATTAAACATTTCAGTCTGACGTCCCTTGAAAGTATTTACGGAACTCAAAAAAGTCACAGAATGAGCTGAGATTTATTTTCTAAAAATATCTTCAACCCATGGCACTACAGTTAAAAGCATGCTGTCCCACAATGATATCATGGTTCTACCAAAGAAAAAATTATCTTCATGTGACTAGGAAGAAGAGGTGAATAGGAGCTTCTCACCTTTCCAGTGCAATTTTGCTTTCCCAATGACAGTATCCTGGAAGCATTGGGGGTAGATTGCTTTGCTAGAATGCAGTACCTGAAAACCACCTTTGCTTTCTGGCCATTCATCTGGCCACCCAGGAGCAAGCTTCTTCAGAGTCAACATTATGGAATGAGGATCAATCAAAATCAAATTCCATGCACATATTTATACCTCTAACAGGTGCTGTGGTTGAAATTCAGCCCTAGGGTTTCTGAAGTCTGGGAAGAAGTTGGAAAACCTGCCATTTAAAAACTGCCAGCAGTTGTCTACTTCAGTGGAGGTCTCAGAGTTCCTTTCTAAAGAAGATAGTTCAACTGGGTGGGGTGGCTCACGCCTGTAATCCCAACACTTCAGGAGGTCGAGGTGGGTGGATCACCTGAGGTCAGGAGTTTGAGACCAGTGTGGCCAACATGGTGAAACCCCCTCTCTACGAAAAATATAAAAATTAGCCGGCTGTGGTGGCACATGCCTGTAATCCCAGCTACTCGGGCGGCTGACGCAGAAGAATCACTTGAACCCGGGAGGCAGAGGTTGCAGTGTGCCAAGATCATGCCATTACCCTCTAGCCTGGGTGACAGAGAAAGACTCTGTCAAGAAAGGAAGGAAGGAAGGAAGGGAGGGAGGAAGGGAGGGAGGAAGGGAGGGAGGAAGGGAGGGAGGGAGGAAGGGAGGAAGGAGGGAAGGGGGGGGAGGAAGGGAGGGAGGAAGGGAGGGAGGAAAGAAGGAAGGAGAAAAGAAAGAAAAGAAGGAAGGAGGAAAGAGAAAGAAGATGGTTCTTTTGTTCTGGGTGAACTTTTCAAAGCAAATACCCTTAACACCCTTCTGTCAGCTTAAATTCTTTCCTGGCATTAAGTGAAAAGCTATTACACAAAAAATATTTCTGTTAATTGTAATTAATTCTGTCCTCACCTGAAATTCTCACAATTTTCTCAGAGAGATAAATACATCATTTGGATAATGAAAACAAGATTAAATAGTTAATAAACAACAATTGTAAAGCACATAGAATTTGCACATAAAATGTAATGTAATGGAGGTTTAGTGTATAATTATATATATTTTCCCTGCACCACTTTCTTCACCAGTTTTTCAACCATTTTGGGACTTGTGTTTATGCTGCACTCAAACTGCATTTGAAATTAAGTTTAAGCACAAACATCTTCAGGGCAAAATAGAGCTAAACATGACAGCACTTTGGAAGATGTGGAAATAGTGCAAGGGTGCAACAGACTGAAGATAGTGGAAGAGGCCACCTTTTCATTTCTTTTACTCGGTTTATATGTACAGAAAACTAAACATTTAAACATGCACAATTCAGATTTTTTCCAGTCAATATTCTATAACTAGAAACCATTGGACTGAGTAAATTGGTGAATATGGATTTGCCTGAACATATATTTCAGAATATGATTTCGTATATCTCATTTATTATGTTTTGGGATACAAGAGTCATTATACTGAAACAAGGCATGTGATAGGCAGAATAATGGCCTCCGCCCAACGATGTCCACGTCAAATTTCTCGTAACTCATGAATATGTTACCTTACGTGGCAAAGAAGACTTTGCAGATGTGATTATGTTAAGGATCTTGAGATGGAAGTATTATTGTGGATTATCCAGGTGGGCCATTGTCATTGCTAGTGTCCTTATGAGTAGGGGAGGGGCAGGGGGTCAGAGAAAGCAAAGTAATGATAGAAGCAGTGCAAGCAAGGAACCACTAGATGAGGATACAGACAGGGTGTCTCTAGAAGCTGGAAGAGGCAAGGAAATGGATTTCCCCCTGGAGATTCCAGAAGGAATGTGGTCTTTGCCATCCTATTTTAGACTTTTCATCTTGGAAATTGGAAGATAATACGTTTGTGTTGTTTTTAAGGCACTCAATTTGTGGATATGTGTGACAGCAGAGATAGGAAACTAATGCAAAGAATCACTGTTTGCAAAGTAGTGTAATTTTCAAGAGCCATAATGGTAAACTTGTTACTTTGAAAGTCTATATGAGATGTAAATCTGTGTCCACCCTTCATTCTATTGCAAGGGTCCCCAGCTCTCCAGCTGCAGACTGGTACCGGTCCACGGCCTGTTAGGAACTGGGCCGCACAGCAGGAGGTGAACAGCAGGTGAGTGAGCATTACTGCCTGAGCATTACTGCCTGCTGTTGGATCAGCTGGGGGAATTAGATAGTCATAGGAGCATGAACCCCAGTGCGAACTGCGCATGCGAACGATCTAGGTTGTGCACTCCTTATGAGAAGCTAACTAATGCCTGATGATCTGAGGTGGAAAAGTTTCATCTCGAAACCATCCTCCACCTTCGGTCCATGGAAAATTGTCTTCCATGAAACAGGTCCCTGGTGTCAAAACGTTTGGGGAACTGTTCTCCAGGACTAGGCTGAAGTCAACTCTAACCTGGATGTAGATGTTTGAGACTGAAGAGTTAAAAGCCTATTTTAGGAGCACACATTTCTGAATCCAGCTTAGATAGAAAAGTGTCTCCAGACACATTTTGCCATTGTTGTTTGTGGGGAATAGCATGGAGTGGGAGAACAGGCTGGAAGAAGTGGTAGGACAAAAATACATATTTTTTTCTGTATGGTTTGGGACAGCCTTGTACTCAAAGTGTTCATTATCTCTGGTGTGATGAGTGAAATTTTTGTTATTTTCATACTGCTATGTATTGAATTGTGTTCCCCCCAAAATTCATACGTTGAAGCTCTAACCTCCAATGTGATGGTGTTTGGAGATGGGACTTTTGAAAGGTAATCAGGTTAAAATTAGGTCAGGAGGGTGGGGCCCTTATGATACAGTTAGTGTTCTTATAAGAAGAGACGGCAGAGAGCTTGCTCAGTCTCTCTGCCACATGAGGAACCTAGCAAGAAGATGGGCCATCGGCAAACTAGGAAGAGGGCACTCTCCTGAACTCAGCCATGCTGGACCTTCATCATAGACTTCCAGCCTCCAAAATGGTGAGAAAATAAATTTATTTGTGGCATTTTCTTATGGCAGCCTGAGCTAACAAAGACAAATCTGAGAGGAAATGAAGAGAAGGGTGTAAGGCTTGATTTCCATATCGCTTGGAAGGGAGGGGAAATAGAGAGACCCAGGCTAGTCCAGATTGAGAAGGAAACCCAAGCTACAGGAGAATTGTTATTTCCTTAAGAGATCTGGTGGCCCGTTGTGGAGGGGGCTGATATTTGATTACTGCAAGTATGATAGGCAATTTTAAGATGCCCCTCAAGACTCCTTGTCCTGATGTACACATACTTCCTTCCAATTATTTAATCAAACACTAATCTAGGTGCTGCTATGGACGTTTTGCAGATCTAGGAAGTTTTGCGGAGCTCCCAAATCAGTTGATATTAGGTAGGGTGAGTATGTGGGTGGGCCTGACCTAATTACATGAGCCCTTCAAATTTGGGTCTAGAGGTCAGAGACAGAGGAAGTCAATAATTCAAAGCACAAGAGGGACTTGAGGCAGATGCACTGGCTCACACCCATAATCCTAGCCCTTTGGGAGGCTGAGGTGGGGGAATGGCTTGAGCCAGAAGTTCAAGACCAGCCCCAGCAACATAGCAAGGCCTGTATAAAAAACTAAAAGTATTAGCTGGGCATGGTGGCTCATGCCTATGGTCCCAGCTCCTCAGGAGGCTGAGTGGGGAGGACTGCTTGAACCTGGGAGGGTGAAGCTACAGTGAGTTGTGGTCCTGTCACTGCATTCCAGCTTGTACAACAGAGTGCGATCCTGTCTTAAAAAGAAAAAGAAAAAAAGGAAAAAACCCAACTTGACACACCATTGCTGGCTTGAAGATGGAGGAGGCCACATGCCAAGGAATGTGGGTGGCCTTGAGCTGCTAAAAGCAGTCCTGGCTGACAGCCAGCAAGGAAACAGGGACCTCTATTCTACAACTTCAAGGAACTGAATCCTGTAAATAGTGTGAATAGTCTGGAGGCAGAATGAATGACTTAGAACCTCCAGGGAAGGACTCAGTCCAGTCAGCACTTTGATGTCAGCCTTGTGAGACCCTACGCAGAGAACACAGCTATGCAGTGCCAAACTCCAGACCTACAGAACTATGAGCTAATAAACAAGTGTTGCTTTAAGCAGCTAAATTTATAGTAATTTGTTACTCAGCAATAGAAAACCCAAATAGCAGTCTGCACTATTCTGGTTTCTCCACCTCTGTGCAGACTCCAGCATTCTAGGAATGAGACTCAGTTAAATAGTTAGTCTTTTACTTGGAGCCACACATTTATCAGCGAGTCCATCTCTGTCCAGCCTCTAAGATAAAACATACCTAGAATAAATTTTGGAAGCCTTGGAAATGGCCCTTGGGGCCTTTGAAATTTATAATAGATTGTTTTCTATGCAGTTAAGCATATAAACTCAGAACCCTTATTTTTTGTTATTAAAAATGTATATGCCTCCATTTCTATCCACGGGCTAGGCCATTTTAGTTAAATATAGAAATGGCCTAGATAATCAAATTTCAGGAGGTTTTTATTATTGTAGATGACGTATGAGAATTATCTTTTATTTTACAAAATCTCCACTGTAAGGAAAAGAACCTTCTGACTACTTTCCTAAACAACCAGAAATTTTAAAGACCGGGTTGCAAGCTATTTTCCACAATCCATCTGTTTGATAAAATGTGTTTTTAGTAAGTATCAGTGTATCCAATTCAATTCACCAAACAGTGAATATTCTATTTTCTTTTCAAAAATGTTGCCTAAGTTCATGGAAACATTTTTTTTGCCACTGCACAAATCAATCCCATTAAAAGAGATCTATTAAAAAGCTGCTATGTAAGGGGCACTGTGAGATCCATTACGGTAGATTTAAACTATCCCAACAAAAAGATAACATATGTCTAGTATGAAGACAGAAGATTTGTTGCTGGAGTCAGAACACCAAACTCAGATGGGCTTACACAAAATTAGAAATTTGTCAACTTAATTGAAAAGTACAAAATTAGGCCTGGCTCAAAGTGCTGTTTTACCCAGAGGTTCAAAATACCACAATTTCTCCATGACTGTTTTAGCTCATGTCCCCTCCTCTATGTGCCCGATTTATCTCTGGGCTGGCCTCCCTCATGCCACCAAAATGACTCATGCAATTCTAGACCTCACACCCTCACTACAACATCTGAGAAAGTGAGGATGTGTCTTTTTGGAGTTCTTTTGGAAGATAATGGAGGCTCTTATTCTCAAAGTCCCAGCCAATATCTCTTAGGCCTTGTGGTTCTTAATCAAGTCTTACCTTCTTCCCTAAACAAATTATCAAGACTCTGAAACAGAAGAGAGGAGGAGACAGGAAGCAGTATGTTTTGCTCAAAAACAATGGGAAGCAAATTCCACCCAAACCACATGTCTGAGAATAGGAAAGGAACAATTGTCCAAAGAAAATTTTGGAGCCGTTGGACAGAAGAGGCAAATCGATATATGTCTGCAGTAGCAGAGTAAAATGAATGGGGTAAGAAAAGCACAAAGTACTCTGATGCTATGGTGTCAAAAGGGAGAAAAGGTCAACCTTTTGTCAGGGTTGGGAGGATAAGAGATTTCACAAAATAGTTGTGGTTTGCCTATTACTTCTACTTATTTTCGAAGCTCTATCTCAGGGTAAAAATAAGATATCCTCAGATGTAGGAACATATCAGCAAAAGCAAAAGGGCAGACAAGTGTAGAGCTGTGTGATGGTGATGCCAGTCAATGATACAAAAATGCTGGGAAACAGAGCTGAAGGGGGAAGTTGGAACTTACTGTGAAGGGCTTTCCTTTCCTTGACTGTTTTTGAATAGGAGAAAGACAACCAAGTATGCCCTTCAGAAGTATTAATCTGCTAGCAATGAATTGGATGAACTGCAGAAGAGGGAGACAAAATTTAGAGACACGGGTTAGGAAGCTATTGTAATACTCCAATGAGAAGCAACAATGATAGGTGACAGTTAAGTGGAAGTTGCTGACGGAATGATGCAGAATCTTCCTGGCTTGCTAACAAATTCGTTGGAAAGAATTAGAGGAGGAGGATAGTGACAGAGCTCTGATGTTGGGTGATTATCAAGAAAGTAGTATTATTGATGAAAACGGGGAACTCAAGAGGAGGAGACTTTGGAGAGCAACAGACTCAACAGCGAGTGATAAAGACTGCAAGCCCCAGACACAGATGATCCTTAATTGCTTGACAATCAAAGGGGCCTCTGCTATAATTCATACCTTTCATAAGCAAACGTTAACTGTGACATTTCCTACCATGTCCATTTATAATCTCTTAACATCACAGACCTATAACCCAGGGGCAGAATCACAAGCCTTCAAAACTGTTAGGGTTCAATGAGTTTGAAAGACATCATTTTTCCTTAAGCAGGTTCAGAATGGAAACTCCAGAGTCAGGTAGATGGAGATCAACAAATTATCTTCAGTGCTGACAAAACTTTTAAGAGGCCAAGGCTTAGTCTGAGAGTCAAATGGACTTCCATAGGCTGCCCCTGAGAATTAAAACAACTCACTGCTTTAAGCTGGTGTTTGGGATGCACACTTTCTCCCGCAGGGACAAAGCCTCTACATGAAAATTTACCTTTAGTCTTAAGAGTATGATACCTTATCTACGGGCAGGTAGATGCCAGAAAAGAGAGGGATATATTGGTTCAGTTCTTTCATTTCTTGCTCTGGTGGGACGGAAGGAGTAGAGGGGAGAAGGGAGGCTGGGGTTTCACCTCAGTGGTGTGGGAGATAAATCTTCCTCACTGCCAGTGGAGATTCCCCCAAGACCTTGTGCAGAACTTGTCTTCCTGTTGTTCATCCTCAAAGCCCGGTATCTCTGATGTCTGAGGACCCCTGGACTCTGGCTCCCCCTGGCTCTGCCTAGGCCCAGTGGTAGAGGAAGCCAGATCATGCAGACCTCTCAGGAACTAGAAGGATTTTAATTTATGGGATGTTGTGGTCCGACTGGGCTTTTAGGCATTTCACTTTGGTGATGATGTGAAGAACGCACATGGCAGAGAAGCCAGTAGGGAAGATGGGGCTGGAATTCAGCAGGGAGGTTAATGAGGGGATTGACTGAGGCACTGGCCATGGGCTGGAGTAGGGAAGACAGGTTTGCAAGCTATTTAAGAGGAAGAATCCATCAAACAGGAAGAAAGAAAACTAGATGACCCCAAGTGACAGCCTGGCCCAGGGTTGGAAGATGTCATTCCTCCTGGGAAAGAACTATAGAAAGATGAGCACGTTGAAGGGGGAAAGTGAGATTTCCTCTTGTGGCATTTTAGCTGAATATGGCCTTTCCAAGTGAAGATGACGAGAGTTGACTTCACCTCTCTAGGAAGCACATGGCAGAATAAAGCTTGAGATCTGCTGGGGGTGGGACCCTGGAGACACTAATTTCCTATTTCTCACACTTCCAGAGAGGGGAGGGATTTCTGCTGCCCCACCCAGAGGAAAAACGACAGGAGGAACACTCCCAGCTCCTCCCCATCCCCCTACTCCTCCCAGAGAGTCCTCTTTCTTTCATGTCTCTCCCCTCGTCCATGGAGTACTTCCTCAGCTCCTCTGTATGGCATGTTTCCAGGGCAGGCTGCCTGTTTAGAGGGGATGCAGTCCATGCAAGCCCTATGACTGCTGATCTAAAGCCATGTTCTCAAATGGATTTTATCAATAATATGGCTGACTCTGGCCCCATCGCTGTGTCCAGCCTTATTTACCAGTGGTCCTGAACTCTGCAGTAGAGTGTATTTGTTTACTGGGGATGTCATAACAAAGTATGACACAGACTGGGTGGCTTAAATAACACAAATTTATTTTCTCACGGTTCTGGAGGCCAGAAATCTGAGGTCGAAGTGATGGTAGAGTTGGTTTCTACTGAGACTTTTCTCCTTTGTACAGGGCCGCCTTCTCCCAGTGTCTTCATGGGGTCTTTCCACTGTGTGATTCTTTGTCTTAAATTTTCTTTTTTTTTTTTGAGACAGAGTTTCGCTCTTGTTGCCCAGGCTGGAGTGCAATGGTGCAATCTTGGCTCACTGCAACCTCCACCTCCTGGGTTCAAGCGATTCTCCTGCCTCAGCCTCCTGAGTAGCTGGGACTACAGGCATGTGCCACCATGCCCGGCTATTTTTTTTGTTTTTGTTTTTTGTATTTTTTAGCAGAGACGGGGTTTCTCCACGTTGGTCAGGCTGGTCTCGAACTCCTGACCTCAGGTGATCCATCTGCCTCGGCCTCCCAAAGTGCTGGGATTACAGGTGTAAGCCACCATACCCGGCCTCTGTCTTAACTTCTTATAAGGGTCTACCCGACTGACCTCATTTTAACTTAATTACCTCTTTAAAGACCACCATCTCCAAATACAGTCACATCCTGAGGCACTGGAGGTTACAACTTCAATTTTGGATGGGGGTGGGGTTCACAGTTCAGTTCACAACCGGGAGAAGTGTATTTACTGACCCTCTAAAATTCCATCAACAGCCTGTTTTCCTTCTTAAATACATTCTCATACACAATTTTGAGGCAGATTTTTTTTTCTCCCTTACTCCATTTATTTCAATGTCAAGAACTTGGAAAATTTTAATCAGGGCACTGTTTAGCTTCATTAAAGAAAAACCAGGGCAGTGATGCTCAAAGGCTGGATCTCAGCAGGGGGAGGGTTGCGAGGCTGTGCATCACCTGGAACTGGAGAGTGCTGAAGATGAGGCCTGGTGAGAATCCCACCATAATCAAGACATCCGTAAATCTCTCAGAAGTGGTATGGATCAATGAATGACAGCATCATTCCAGCACCCCTACAGACTTTGTAATTTGCCAAAGTATTTGAGGTTAACTTTGCATGTAAATATGGGTTCACAACAAATTCTGAGGCCATAATCCAGGCGCATGTTTTTTTCTTTCCTTTTTTTTTTTTTCCCCCCAGAGACGATCTTGCTCTGTCCCCCAGGCTGAAGTGCAGTGGTGTGACCTTGGCTCACTACAGCCTGAACCTCCTGTGCCAAAGCAATCCTCCCACCTCAGCCACTTCAGCAGCTGGGACCATGGGTACACGCCACCATGCCCAGCTAATTTTCAATTTTTTGTAGATGAGGTCTCACTATGTTGCCCAGGCTGGTCTCACACTCCTGTGCTCAAGGGATCCTCCCACCTTGGCCTCCCAAAATGCTGGGATTACAGACGTGAGCCACCAAGCCCAGTCCCCATGTATTTTTTCTCTTTTTCCTTTTTGAGACAGAGTCTTGCTCTGTGGCCCAGGCTGGAGTACAGTGGCACTACCTGGGCTCACTACAACTTCTGCCTCCCAGATTCAAGTGATTCCCTTGCCTCAGCCTCCTGAGTAGCTGGGACTACAGACGTGTGTCACCATACCTGGCTCATTTTTGTATTTCTAGTAGAGACGGAGTTTCACCATGTTGGTCAGGCTGGTCTCAAACTCCTGACCTCAAGTAATCTACCTGTCTCAGCCTCCCAAAGCGCTGGGATTACAGGCGTGAGCCACTGCACCCAGCCACCAGGTTTCTTTAATAGTTTCGTTCTGATATTTCTCCCACCAAGTTTGAACTTAAATGGTTTTTCTAAGGGAAAGTATGCATCCAGAGTGATGACTGATTTTATGGAATTCTGTTAATATCAAATGTGACTGAAGATTGCCATTCAGAGCATTGTTTCAGGGACATAAAACCTTTAGGCAGCTCCACACAATGAGAGGAAGAAATGACAGATCTGTGTTGATGAAACACTTTTCTTGATCAGTGTGATTATACTAGAATGCTCTACTTGGATACATTGATTTGTCTTTGAGAGTGCTTTGTGCCACATAAATCTCATAGAAATATCTTTAACGTGCTGCCCCAGAAGGCCACTGCTTCCCTCCTCAGCAAACAGAAGCAACATCAGGGAGTCATTTGTCAAAGTTTCAAAGGGAATGGTTCATTTATGAACTGACATTGGATGGTCTTCCGTTCCAACATTCATGGGATTTTAAAACAAAGATGCATTTTATGATTAACCTCCACATATAGAAGCAAAGAGTTATATTTGTCTCTTTTGACTTACTTCAGCAACCTGATTTTAAAAAATCTCCTTCAAGGAGAATCATATTTATTATACCTCAAAAATTCAGTTTATATGCATCATTGTTCCGAGCAATTTCTCCCTACACTGAATGGCCAAGTGATCATTTGTTTTGGAGATTCATTCATGCTTCAAAAGATCTGACCATCCACGGAAAATAACATTTTTGAGAGCATTTCCCCCTGCTTCTTTCTTAGGACAGGGAAAACAGGTCTTAAAAGAATTATAAGTGAATTAAAAAAATTGTTTAAAAGTTTCTCAGTTATTCTGGGACATATAACTTCAGTTTTCTAATATTCAAGAGCTGTAGTGAAAAGAGCAGTAGTGTATGTTAAGATTCTCTCTCTTTTGAGTTAGGTGAACTTGAGCCAATTTTTGAATTGAAAATTTACTGTCTTTCCTCCTATAAAATGAGTACTGTGGTGCCCATATTACTGGAGAGGTAGTATTAGAGGATCGGGGAGTGGCTTCACTAATTATTTAAGAGCATGGATTTTGAGCCCGTCTGGCTTGGCAAATCTGTTGCTTGCTGGTTGGATGATGCTGTGAATGTAACTTAAATCTCTAGGTCTTGGTTTTCTTATCTGTGCAGTAGGCATAATAATTGGTCCTACCTTATGTGGTTCTTTTGACAAGAGAATGAAATAATTTATAAACATAGTACCCACCCACTATAAATGTGAGATCATTACCATCATCATTATCACCATGACCATGAAAATCACAAATAACCATTAACTGGTTTAATTATTTTGCTTTTCTTAATCGACTAAGAAAGACATGGACTCAAAGAAAAAGTGAAATCCATAAAATTCAAACTGATCTGGGCAAGATAGGTTGAAACCAGGTTTACATTATTTTAATAATAACATATCTTTCATGTAGATAAGACTTCTTTCGAATATATTTACAGATATACATACTACATATAATATAAAAACATATACTTACATATAAAAAGGTAATAAGGTATATCTATACTCAGTTATGGTTTCATGAAAATTTTAAATAATTTGCAATTTACCAAGATTTTATATTAAAACTATACTTCCATTTCTCATGCAAAACCATTTTCTAAATAAAAAAATATTTAGTCACAAGTGCAAAATTGGAATAAGATTTAATAATCTCCCTTAGGAACTGATTTTGAGGTTAAAAAACTGTGCTTTTATGAACATCACATTAAGAACTCTCAAATCCTTCTTATAATGTCTTCACATTTAAGCTTCAGTGGAGAAAAAGGAGTTTGCCATTCTCTCTTATTTAAAAATATTTCTGGATTTAAAAATATTAAGAGCTGCTGCTTGAAGATGACAGCATAAAGATAATTGCACTAAGCTCTACTCTTTAATATCAACTGAACGCAACACAGATTCTAACAAAAGAGTCCACCTTTAACAAAACTAGTAGACACAACCCCAAGCTATGAAGAATTGCTTC
This sequence comes from Macaca fascicularis, assembly GCF_037993035.2. Classification (NCBI taxonomy): domain Eukaryota; kingdom Metazoa; phylum Chordata; class Mammalia; order Primates; family Cercopithecidae; genus Macaca; species Macaca fascicularis. The sequence goes on along the minus strand of NC_088380.1, from coordinate 31,929,931 downwards.
TAAATATAGGGGCATTTGGCCCCAATTCCAGAATATGCCAAATGTAGTTTCACATTGGATAGTCCATTCACATTGCAAAGTTCTCCAACAGTAGGTGGCACGGCTCCAAAGGACTTTTCCAGTTATCCCTTACCGGGAATAACTAATTCTACATCCTACCCTGAGAAACTGCAGACCAGATGGGACTGGAAGGAGAAAAGTTCATGAACTTTGCAGGAAATGTGCTGATGGCACATGATGGAATAATAATACCACTGATAACAGTATCAACATAACAATTGCTGATATTTAGTGAGTGCTTACTGTGTGCTAGGCACTGATTTAAATAGTTTACATGTATCAACTTAGTTAATCTTCAAAGATAATTTCTATGAGGATGATACTATTATCCCAATTTTACAAGTCAGTTACAGAGCCTGGATTCAAATGCCAAGCCTGTCCTCTTAACCTCCATGCCCTGGGGAATTTCTGCTCTGTATAGAGTGACCTTTGATCAGTAAATCCAATGTCAGCTGAGGAGAATGAAAATAAATGCCAAGTCACTGTACAGAGAACTAGAACCTTATGGGGCTTCACTGTGAGCCACAAAAACCTTCTGCTCATTCTCAGAAGGAATGTGGGTCACTGGTAGGAGAAACATCCTTGCAGCAAAGGCACAGCGGAGTTGATGAGAAAGTCATCCAAGATAATATTACTCCTGTAGACTTGGCTCTCTCTTCCCTTTTCTTTCCTCATACAACTCTTGAGCAAAAAACTGAACAAGATGGAGCTTCCCTTGTTTAAAAATCAGTCATAAAGTGACTGGGCGTGGTGGCTCATGCCTGTGATCCCAGGGCAGATCACTTGAGGTCAGGAGTTTGAGACCAGCCTGGCCAACACGTGAAACCCTGTCTCTATCAAAAAGTAAAAAAATTAGCTGGGGGTGGTGGCATGCACCTGTAGTACCAGCTACTCAGGAGGCTGAGGCATGAGAATCATTTTAACCTGGGCGGTGGAGGTTGCAGTGAACCGAGATCATGCCACTGCACTCCAGCCTGGGCAACAGAGACCCTGTCTCAAAAAACAAACAAAAAGTCATAATGAGAAAGAATCTAGCATAGACTCATGTACAGATGTACAGATATTTGACAGCTAGAAACCAAAGAGAAAGACCACAAAACCAAGTAGGGTGAGTGGAGGAAAAAACAAAATAAAGGCAAATAGACAATACACGTCAAAAGGTGAATTTAATCATGAAGTGAATACAATTTTAAATATTTTTGCATGAAGAAGAGAACAGAATTAATAAACCCCCTTGAAAAGATTTTAATGCTATAAAAAATTGCTGTGAAAGAAGACTTGATTCTGTGGATTGAAGGTGCATACCATGGCCTCCTGTCTTGGGACAACTGATAATGGTCAAGTTGTTGGGTGTCAAGAATACAGAACCTGATATAAACCTAGCAGTTGGAATAGTACCTATTGCATAGTAGACACTCAACTAGTGTTTGTTGAATAAATGAGTACAACCAAACCAGACAATAAGGTAATTCACCTATATTAAGGGAAAACCGAGTTGGCATTAAATTTCATAGCAACAATACTAGAAAATGGTGAAGCAATCATTACAAAGTCTTTGGGGAAGGAAAATGTGCTCTGAGGCTTCTATGCTCAGTTAAATGTCATTCAAGTATATAGAAAACAGATTAATTTGACACACAAAGCACTCAGGAAATATGGTACACATTAGCTTTGTTTTTTGGCAAAAAAAATTATCTACTTAACTCTGAAAGTCAGCTAACCAAGAGATAAGAGATTAATGAAAATGATGAGCTCAGGAATAGGAAATGAGAATACTGATGTGAGTACTGAAACTATTTAGATATAACACCAAGTCTAAACAACTGGGAATTAGGGCATTAGAAAAGAATGAATGTTAAAAATTGTAACCGAATAGAAATAATAATCTTAGTACAGTAGTCAAGAGGTTAGAAATAATGATCTTAGTAAAATAGTCGAGAGGTCGGAAGGAAGTAGAGATGGGAGGAAGTGTACATTTCTTCATTTCCTCTTATTTAATATTTCATTACGGAGCTTGAGAAATTCTAATACTGATAATTCAAATCATGAAGGTTTAAGTGCATTATTTTAATGCATAAAGATAACACCAGAATAATTGAAAACAACAGTATAACTGGCCAATCAGTATATGGAGGGGTGTATAAAATTTGGGAGGAGAGGTGTGCATGAGAATTTCCTCATCTCCTTTTGAGGAAGTTTGTATGGATACTGTTTCAGGTTGTTTAAATGTATTATTCAAAAGTACAACATTTAAAAACTAAAAATTTATTACAAACAGAAAGCCACACAAAAACAAAATAGAGAAGTCAGATCACATAGGAAAATACAAGACAATGTAGGTATTAAAAACATAAAACAAAAGTGAAGTTTAGCACAAAGACCAAAGATATGATCAGATTAATAAATGCAAGTGGAGGAAATAATCTGTTGAGATTTTGAGAGAAGGAAAAAAAATGACTCAGCAAGATTGAAAAATCAAAGGTAGGTGAACTCTGTACCCCTGCAAAAAAAGCCCAACAAACCAAGGCAAATGGAAACAAAAAGGAAGCAGGGGCTGCAATGTTAATACTATCCAAGATCCAAGACTGAAATGAGGGCAGAAACTAATAAATGAGAAAAAGGTACTTGTAATGAAAAAGCTTACAAAGTTTACAATCCACAATGGTCTGTCACTGACGGTTAAATGCTAAAAACAACTAGATCAAAAATCCTAACATAAAGCTGTATGAAATGGAAGAAATACACAAAAACCCAAGTATGGTGGAGCCTGTCTGGCCCTCTTCCAGAATTAGATGAAACATACATTCATTCAGTAAATCGCTCATTCATTGAACCAATACATATTTACTGAGCATCTATTCCCTGCCAGGTGCTGTGCTAAGTGACAGCAATAAAAGGGGAACACAACGGGAAACACTTTCTGCCCCCATGGAACTTCCAGTCTACTGTGGTCAGACGTTAAATCAGCACAGAGGAAATGTATAATTGCAATGTGATGATAGATGAAGGAAAGTTATGTGGTATAGTGTGTGAATAAAATGAAGGGAACTGGGTGAACACAGCTGAGATCTGAAGGATGAGTAAGAAGTAAATCGAGTTGGGATGGAAAAGAGCATCCCAAGAATGGGAACAGCATGTACAGAGAACTTTCGGGATGATGTGTGTTGGAGGAAGGGAGAGGCCAGTGCAGTGAGCGAAGGCAGAGTTTTGTAGCCCGTGTTGGGGAACTGCTACTCCATCCTAAGGGCAACGGGAAAATGCTGAATAGTTTTAGGCAGGAGTGAAGCACTCAGATTTATGATTTGGAAAGATCTCTTTGGCTGCAGTACAGATTAATGGACTGGTGGAATGAAAGTGGATATAGGAAGACCAATTGGGAAGTTACTCCAAGCTAGAAATGGTGCTATCTGAATCAGGGTATAGTGGAGAGCATGGATTAGGAAGATATTTAAGAGATCAATATATCTGGACTTTGATGACACCTTGGCTATGAAAATGAGAACAAAGGATATACTACAGATGACACCTAGGTTTTCAGTGTTCACAAACAGAAAGGTTGGAGGATGATTTTCCTGATATATAAAACCTTGAAGGAGACCAGGACTGTTCTGGGGGAGATGGCAAGTTTGGACATGCTGTGTTTGAGAGGGTTAGGCACAGCAAAGTACAGATGCTGAGGCAGCAGCCAGAATACGGCCTCGAGCTCTGAGAAGTGAACTGACTATAAGCTGAGGAGGCAGAGTGTTGGATGAGTCCCCATCAAGGTTGTGATTGTCCCCAAGACTAATGAAAGGAGTACAGGTAGCGATGATATGAGTTCAGTGTTAAGCATAGTGCCTCAAACACAGTATGGTCTCAATAAATGCTAGCTATTATCTCTTTGAGGACAGCTTTTCTTCCATTTGTTTTAGTCTCTTTCAGAAATTCCATTTATCTACATGTTGAATCTCTGCTGACTGTTTTCCAGGGGCCAAATATCTATGTCCAAGATTTTGATGTGGCTCAACCTTCTACTCTGGGCACAAGTGGTGGCCGTTCTTTCGTTTCTTCTGCCGTCACGTCATCCAGCCCAGCAGTCACCAACTCTCCACTAGGTAGGTCGGCCTGCACTCCTGGGGTCATGGCATAGTTACTTCCAAGTAATCGTGCTTCCCTGGGACACGCTTCCTGCTTGCTCCACCATCACCCTTTTCTTTGATATGTGGCCTTCAAACTTGGAGGATGTTGCTGGGATTTCCCCAATACCTCTTATACTTGTTATCATCTTGTTCCACCTCAACTATGACTCTTTCAAGTTATGACACGTGGGGGAATATTCCCTTGTTCAAGTGTCGACAGAACTTTTTCACTATTTTCAAAATCATTGTGTCACCATCACAAGGGGCTGGGCAGGAGGTGAGATACTTTGTTCAAGTTGCCATCTTACTTCAAGCTTACCTCTTTCCCTTTGATCCTGACTTACTGGACTCAGATTCCTGGCTCTTGTTCATCCCTCTTGCAGCCTCTGCTTTTGGATCTTCTCTTCAGAGACACATTGACTTCTCCATCTGACTCTCTGATTCTAATTTTTTAATTGAACGCTCTACTCTGATCTTAATATACTTCTTCATACCACCAGGCCTTGGAGGAGAATCACTTATTTTAGCTTTGTGTTTAGAAGGTGTGATTGGCCGAGTTTCATTGTGTTACGCCTGTGATGTCACGGTTCGTACCAAAAGAGAGACAACCTGGGTGCGCCTCATCTTATCACGCAAGCCCTTTAAAAGCAGAGTTTTCTCTGATAGGTGGTAGAATAGAAAGTCAGAGAGATTTGCATCATGAGGATTCAGCACACTACTGCTAGCTTTGAAGATGGAGGGGGGCCACATGCCCAGGAATGCAGGTAGCCTCTGAAAGCTGATACTCCTCCCTGGCTGACAGCCAGCATGTAAATGGGAACTTCAGTCCTACAGCTGCAAGGAACTGGATTTTGCCAATGATCTGAATGAACTTTGAAGCAGATTCTTTCCCCGAACCTCCAGAGACGAGCCCTGCTCAGCTGATCCCATCACTGTGGGACCCTGAGCAGAGAACCTAGGCATGACGAGCCAGACTTCTGACCTACAGAAATGTGAGCTAATACATGGGTATTGTTTTAAGTCACTAAGTCCACGGCGGTTTTTACATAGCAATGGAAAACTAATGCATAAACATCACCCACTAGCTTAATATACTCCACAGAAAAATCTGATGAATTTTGGATGGAAAATCAGGGAACATTGCAACACCTTTGCAAACAAGTGGTAAAACCGACATAGAACATATTTTTTCTTCACACCTGCTCATTGTTCTCACAGTCACCAGAGCCAGTGGTCATCCTACCCTTCTCTCCTGCCTCTTCCTCACCCTCAGTTAGTCAATGAGTCCTGGCATATAACCTTCCAAAATGCCTCCCCTATTTTTTATTCTGAGTGGTCTTATTTAGAAACCCTCATTACATTTTGATTAAATTACTATAATAGCCTTCTAACTCAGAGCTTTACTTTAATTCTCTAAATTGCTCTTGTTTTAAACTTTGTAGATCCCTAATTTGATTATGTCACTCTTCTGCTCTACCTCCTTCAAGGATGTCCTACAGCCTGCAGAAGAAAATTCAAACACCCTGGTGTCGTGCTTCCAGCTCAACGTTACCACACTTATCATTGGCTTTAGTTATACTAAATGACTTGCCTTTACTACAATGAAACTTTTTCACTACTCTGTGCTTGCAAGACTACTCTGCCAACTCCATCTGAAACGTTGCTATTCAACCTGAAGACTCAATTTGAATGTCATCTCTTCTCAAAAGGGTTTTATGGGTGAGACACTGACACTTCTCCCTCACAATCCCCTTCATTTTTAGAAAGTTGAGTACCCTAGGGCTTCTTTCCCCTTCATTACTCAGAGACCCTGGCAACCACTTTCCCAACAGGCAGAGAGACCCTTGATTTAGACCAGGGTCATGCAGATTTGCATCAGACAGGGTCCAGCCCAGGACCCAAAGTATACTCAGTCTTTGTCCTTGTGTTAGGGGATGACCAGCTTTGAAGCAGAGATAGGGCAATTTGCATAGGAAACACACAGTTGTCTGGGAAAGGTGGTCCAATTACCCCTGTATCTCCTTTCTTTGAAATTTTGAGTTTGTGGAGATGCTGAGGTTTAAAGGTTTGACCCAACAGCAGTCTCATGGCAGGAAAGACAGCAATGCAGTTCACATAATGCTAGTTTGAGTCCAGAAAGAGGGAACACTGGGGAGTGGGTGGGCCTCCTTGTGGAGCCTTTACTTCTTTGGTAGCTAGTGAGGTAGGGACTTTGTCCCACCTGTGGTGCTTTGGACTTGATCTGCTGTCACCAACTTCTACTCAGCTAGAGCAGCTTCTGCATGTTGGAGATGGGAGGACAGGGTGCACTTCCCTCAGCTACCAGCATATTGGTGTTGGAGTATGGTGCTCTGGGATCTGCCTGTTCCCTGTTGTTTGCACCCCAAACTACTACTCATCATCATTTTCTTAGTCCACTTTTGTTTAGGTATAATTAACGGAAACAAACTTGACCTACCTAAAGCATTTTTCTAACCAGGTATGGCTAAGAGAACTGAATCATACTGGGGTGGGATTGTCATTTACTGGGGAACCAAGACTTAACATATACCTCACCAGGTGACTATGATAACACTGAATTGTATTCACTGGTTTACCTGTTTGTTTCTCCATCCAGTTTATGAACATTTTAAAGTCTTATTAATTTTTTTCTATTTCTAGTGAGTACCTTGCTCATAACAAGCAATCAAACAAACATTAAACAAAATTTAAAAATGTAGGGTTTTATGTCCTCCATTTATTTGTATATTTAATTTTATTTGGGTTTACATTTTCAAAGGATGATGAACTCTGATCATTAAGTATGCTGCTTAGTTACCAGTTATTTTGATACTGGAGAAAAATATTTGATGCAGATTTGTTAGTAATATCATTTTGTGTTCTAATCAAATGAACACTAGGAAAGTTATAATAAAAACCCTGCTCTAAGGCTGGACATGGTAGCTCACGCCTGTAGTCCCAGCACTTTGGGAGGCCAAGGTGGGAGGATCACTTGAGGCCAGTGGTTTGAGATCAGCCTGTGCAACATAGTGAGACCCTGTCTCCACAAAAAAAATAAAAAATTAGCCAGGTGTGGTGGCGTGCGCCTGTAGTCCCAGCTACTTGGGAGGCTAGGGCCAGAGAATCACCTGAGCCTGCAGTGAGCTGTGATTGTGCCACTGTACACTAGCCTGGGTGTCAGAGCAAGACCCTGTCTCAAAAAAACAAAAAACCCCCACTGCTCTAGCAATACACTTAGGGTATATTGTTTTCCTCCGAATTTGAAAATTATCTAAAAATACAAAGTTTTATCCCATAGAACATATAGAAACAAGAAGTTAATAATCAAAATATATGTCAAAAGATTATATTTTAGCTTCATCAAATACTATTTTTGTATCAATACTTAAAAATTTAATTTTTATAATTTTCCTCTAATAATATGAAATAATTAGTAATTTATATGATAAAGGAAGAACACTAGTAATTTGGACTATTATTCTAATTAAAAAAATGTTACTACAAATGGGAAGGCATACTTTTTGTTTAGCTGTTTATCTTTCCTCACTCCATGCAAAATTATGTAAAGTTAAACACCTTGAAATACTTAGAAGCATGATTCAATGTATCCAATTCCATAAATGGAAAGGTAGCCTACTAATTTCTCCTTGGGGGTTTATTAACTCAAGCCACCTAACAGGCTAGTTAGAAAAGCATCCATTATGGGTAATAGGTAGAGGAATCAAGTAATTTCTTCTTCTCACTGGTGAGAGTATATACAGTCATTTTTAATGAGCAATGCTGAACCATTCCCAGCATGAAAATATTTAACAACTCTTCTAGGATAAGCAAGAATGCTGCTTTCTTTTTATCTCTGACAGAGCTTTGCAAAGGAGGATGCATGGAGCAGGTGCACAACAAATGCTTTCAAAAACAATTGAATGAATGGATCCAGAAATAAAGAAAAGTTAGTGCCAAAATACAATGAAAGCAAACCCCACATTAAATGTCTGGGGTGTTGGGGAGGTTGAGAGTAAATTGCAAACAAAACAGTTTGTACATGTAAAAAGTGTTACATTCCATTAGCTGTCATTTGGAAAATCATTATTTTCATCTAAACCAGAGATTAAATAATTTTTTTTCTGGGTGGGAACTTTTTGTTGCTGATTCTCAACTGTCACTCTTTGTCACACTCTCACCCCAACAATAGATCATCCTGAGGTCTAGCTGTGTTGCCTGGGCTGGTCTTAGACTCCTGGCCTCAAGCAATTCTCCCTCCTCTGCCTCCCAAAGTGCTGGGATTACAGGCATGAGTCACCGCCATGCTTGGAACAATGTTTTCTTTTTTTCTTTTCTTTTCTTTTTTTTTTGGAGACAGTCTTGCTCTGTCGCCCAGGCTGGAGTGCAGTGGCATAATCTTGGTTTACTTAAACCTCCACCTCCCAGGTTCAAGCGATTCTTGTGCCTCAGCCTCCCAAGTAGCTAGGAATACAGGCACCTGCCAATACACCTGGCTAATTTTTGTATTTTAGTAGAGACAGGGTATCACTATGTTGGCCAGGCTGGTCTCAAATTCCTCAGGTGACCCGGCCACCTCTGCCTCCTAAAGTGCTGGGATTACCATGCCCGGCCCACAACGTTTTCTTTTTATAAAGAGCTACAAATTCAGAAAGCAATTAATTCCAAATCCTTTAAAAATTAACCTAACTTTTGACAAATTTAAACAATATTTTCAAAACTTATGGATGAGGCTTTCTCCCTCAGCACTGATTGTGCAATGTCTTTTCATGGTCCACGCTAATCCCTTGACATTACGTTTGCTCAGCACAACTGTCCTCTCCATCGTCATGTATTCAGAAGAGATGAACACTGTCTTTCAGTGTGTATATAACGCTTGTCCCCTAGGTACTCAACCTTTTTTCTCCTGATTAAGAAGCCCATTTGCAATATTCAACACACAGAAAAATTTAACGTCTTTTCCTGAGTCACTATCCAATAATGTGTCTGGGGATTTCAAGGTCAATGCATGCTATCGCTTGACACTGAGAATCTGTAATATGTGGGATTGTTGCAAACATGAAAAAGATGCTCAATGCACTTGCTACCTGAAAGTGAATGTGAAAGCGTGCAAAATTAAAGGTATAAAAGCTTAGGGAAATATTACCATTGTCACACTTGATTACTTTTAGACACAGCTTGACATTCTTGAAGAATAGATATTAAAGAGTAACTATTCTTCAAAGAGAAAAATTCACTTATTCAGGCATTCAATAAATATTCATTGGAAGCCTACTGTGTATGTAACGTAGCAGATACATTGATGGATAGCAAAGATGTATACCGTATCATATTGACCATATATGTATCATTTCCTAGAAGGCTTTACCAACAAAGCAGAAATAAAGGAGACTGATTATTGTAAATGGTGATGAAAGCTGTTCCTTACATACAGTAATAATATGGCACCAGGCATCCCTTTAACAACTTTGTTCCCCAAAAGACATATTATATATTACTCACTGATAACCAGGGAGAATTTTAAGGACACTCTTGTATGGAGAATGTAGACCTAGGCAAATTTGATTGTGAACAGAAGACCCCAAGAACTGATGCTTTACAAAATTTCCAAGTGAAACAAGATAAGTCTGACTTGCTTAAAGAGGTCATCTCTTTCCTAAAATAATAATACAGATTTAAATCAAAAGGTGTTGATGCAAAGCAACACTGGGATCTCATGATTAGAAGAGTGGATTTTGAACATATTGCAACCTACTCATTCTCTAAGAACCCCTGATAAGTAAGCAGGAATAATCAGATAGGTTGTCTAAGAGAAGCATTTATAGGCTTTTTCTGTGAAGAAACATGATCTTCCAAACTGAACTAGATTGTCAAGAGGCTGAATTTTTAACATTGTCGAATATGTCTCTGAATTGTTCTATAAAAATACATTATTACTATTTCCCTACATTTTTTATGTAGCTTAGAAGTTTAATGGAAAGGTGAATGGCTTTATATCTCATTACATCTTTCACATTTTTGGAGAAAAGGAGATGATTCAAGTCTTAATCACATTAGGATAGAGATAAGGGCTACTACAAATTCATGGTCTTGAACACCAACTTGGTCCTTAATACTATCTGGAAAGCCTTCTCTTTCTCAGTCATCTCTTTTCTTCTCCATAGGGGTAACTATGCCTGCTTCTCCACAGAAACACCAAAACTTCCTGACTCCAAATCTATCATCTTAGAGGATGTGTAGCTTACATCCTCTCCAGCACACTTCCTTTCACCGCTTCTTAACTGCCAGAGAGTTGGAAAAGCTCACTGACTTCTCACCCTTACCCACAGCAACTTGGCTGAGGCCCTGTCATCTCCCACTGAAATTGCTATAGCCAAAGTCTTCAGTTACCTCCATTCTTTACGTCCATTGGAAACTTTTCAGTCCTTAGCGTGGTTGACCTCTGGGCTAACTCTCCGTCTTTATTATAACTCTTTTCTAAAGTTGGAAACACCAAGTCTCCCTGCATTTCTTCTAATTCTTGAGTAAATATTTCTCAGTCGGCATAGCAAGTCCTTCTGGTTTTGTTTATTCCTTAAATATGGGTGTTCTGGTAAGTTTTGTCTTTTCCCTCTTCCCTTCATGCCCTAAGGACTCTCCCTGCACAATCTCATCCATTCCTTTGCCTGAAATTATCATCCCTATGTTGCTGATTCTCAAAGCTACATCTACATTCCAAATTGGCTACCATAAACTTCAAATCTATGTATTAAACTGCTGCTTGACTTTCTTGAATGTTGCCTAAATATCTCAAACTTAGCATGCTCAAATTGAACACATTATCTTTCCCTCAAGTATTTTCTTTTTCCTAGACCTTCTGTATAATAACATCACAAGCTACATAAATGCTCACTCCAGAAACATGCAGGGATGGTCCACAATGTAGTCAAACCGCAAACTCATTTAAAATCTCTTGTGAATCCATGAATGTAAAACTCAAATTGCTGTTACCACTGTGCTAGTACCGGCCATTCTCATCTCTTGTTTCAATTACTGCACTCGCCTCTTATGTCTCTAAAAGTTTAAATGATGAAAGGATAAATGAATGGCAACTTACCTAGAAGAATGGAGAAACTGAGGCCTAACTGCTAGCACAGGGATGGGAATCCAATAAGCAGCAAGTTGATTCATAATGCAAAACTCAGACAAGGTCAGGAATCAGAGATGCCAAGTACCTCTGATTGCCAGGATGTGGAGTGCGGCTGAAACAGATTGACTACAAATCTGTATAACGAGCAGTTAGATCTCAGATCCTCTTCCCCACCCTGCACAGCTGGATGACTTTATTCACCATTCTTTCCCCATCCCAGCAGAAGGTAGGAGATTTACTCTCCAGAAAAGCAGAATCAAAAGAGGACCCACATGCAGGAACATGAGGCAGCTGTGAGTATGGGAAAGAACTGCACTCCAAAGGCAGATTAAGTGAAAAATCCATATTTTGAACATTGGGATCCCCTGTAAAGCTCTCTGAGTACTGGTAGCCAGAATTATACCCTTAGAAAGGAGATTGAAGGAATCTTCTAGGGGAAACCGACGGATCCAAAACAAAAGATTTACAAAGGCTGGCAACTGGGTGTCCCAATGAAACCATCAGTTTTCTTCAATCACTCCGTGGTGAGGCCTGCCAGCTGACATATAGCACTTCTAATTAGCTTTTTGGTACCTCACTATTAACTATGAAAAGACAGCTAAAGATCACCAGACAGCTGAGGAAGGCTTCTCATCTAGAATACAGACTAAAGCAAACAGAGAAAAGACACTCAGGAAACAAACAAATAAAAAACAAACAGACCACCCCCCCCGCCAAAAAAAAAAAACAGATAAGTAGCAGGGAGAAGAAAACATTAAACCATTTTTATGACTTCAAAGAGATGGAGTGATATTGCAAACAAAAACAAATAAAAACCAAGCTGAGATTCCCTTACATGGTTGAGAGGAATTTAAGGATCATGTCAGGAAGTTTATGTCTGAATTATGACAGGTTTATAGAAAAGTCAGCAATTAAAAAAAAGAGGCAGTTAATTTCAGGAAAAAATAAAGTTGAACAAGAAAGTGAAATTATAGTGCAGTAAAAGGCTCAACTGTGGACAATATTTACATAGGAGTCATAATAGAAACTTCGAATGTTGAACAGTTGTGCTATAACTACATTGGAATGATGAAGGAAGAGTGAGTGAGTGTGAGAGTGTGAGTGTGTGTGTGAGCGCATATTTGAGAGAGAGGCAGGCAGTGGAGGGGGAGGGGGAGTTGTTGGGAATATCATAGTCTAAATCCTTACTCTCCATAGTGAGAAGTCAGTAGACAACAGTCAAAACTATAAATCCAGAACTAGTAGTGTTAAGTTGAACCATCTAAAATTGTTGATTATTAACCCCTTTTCACCTACAAAAATGGTAGTTTCTAACGACTGCTGTCATTTAGAAACATGAATGTCAATACTAGAAGAGCTATCTGGAAGAGGTGAAGCGGGTATCTGTGGGTAACAAATTGGAAGTGGAGTGGAAAGTTTTTGCCATAAACTTTGAAGAACTATTTGGCATTTTAAACAATATATGAATTTAATAAAGTTAATAAAAATTGAGTAAGTGTCTTACTTCCAAATCACCTAAGTGAAAAGACCCAATGTTACCAGGAGAAATGATTAATAGCAGTAATTGATCTAATTGTGACCACTTTTTCTCCTTTAGATTTTCACCTTTTAAAAAATGACTATTAGGAGAGCTTACTCTGGAAGACAAAAATAGTCTGTTCTAATAGCCTGTTTAGAACTTTAATTGAAAATTTGGTTGCATCTTCCTCCAATTAAGCTAATTGAAGTGGAATTCTGATTGGGCCCTATGAGAGAGGAGTTCCCCAGCTGAGGCTCATAGAGTAACAGCTGACTCTAAAGAGAGAAAAATAGAAGCAAATGCTCAGGAAGACTGGTGAATCAACTCTAGAGGGATTTCAATCTACTTATTGACTGACATATGCAGGGAAAGTAGCCAGAAAAGTTCTGAAAAAAAAAAATGTGGGGTTGTGGGAAGCTTCATCTGAGGTTTTAAATAAATGCGTCTGAACTACTCCTGGTGTTTTAATTAGAAACCTGCAACCTTTTCCAGAAAGGGCACCTGTTTTAATCCCTTTATTATTTACAAGACAAGCCCATGCCTTGCACCCAACAGGTACAGGAAAGTTGTAAAGTATATGCAAATATTAAAATATTAAATATTTAAATGAATAAATACAATTTAAATACAATATAAAATATTAAAATATTAAAAATATTAGAACTTCCCTCCTCATCCCTTAGGAATGCCTAAGGCCTGTGGAGTGCATAAAATGGCCCCGATTATTTCTGGAGTTGGACTGGGGAATTTGTGCTTTAGAGAAGCGTTCTGGTGATTTTGTTACAGGTTCTCGTGCTCTTTGGAGGCCCAGCTCAGGTCTAATGCCCAAACCAATCTGTCCCTCAGCCTTTTCCCACTTGATAGCTATCATTTGTATAATTTTATTTGGCCAAATTCTTTTAAGGTAAATGTATGCCTTTGGACCCTGTTCTCACGCTGCCAATAAAGACATACCCACAGACTGGGTAATTAATAAAGGAAAAAGGTTGAATTGACTCACAGTTCAGCACGGCTGGGGAGGCCTCACGAAACTTATAATTACGGTGGAAGGGGAAGCAAACAAGTCCTTTACGTGGTGGCAGCAAGAACTGCAGCGTGAAGGTGATGGGGGGCGGGGGGGAAGTGCCTTATAAAACCATCAGATCTCGTGAGAACTCATTATCACGAGACCAGCATGGAGGTAACTGCCCCCATGATTCAATTACCTCCCACCTGGTCCCTCCCACCACATGTGGGGAATATGGGAACCACTACTCAAGATGAGATTGGGGCGTGGACACAGTCAAACCATATCAGACAAAAGGGAGCTGAACAACCTGTATTTAACACATTTATTGTTTTCAGTACAAATTACTTACTAAATATATATTTAATTGTGATTTAACTTTTGTAACTTTGTAGGATTTTTACGTAAATGTATTCTTAAATAAAAAAATACTTTGTCATTTTTTTCTTGATTTATGATAAAGACAGAATATATGTTTCTTTTTTTTTCTTTTCTTTTCTTTTTTTTTTTTGAGACGGAGTCTCGCTCTGTAGCCCAGGCTGGAGTGCAGTGGCGCGATCTCGGCTCACTGCAAGCTCCGCCTCCCGGGTTCACGCCATTCTCCTGCCTCAGCCTCCCGAGTAGCTGGGACTACAGGCGCCACCATACCCGGCTAATTTTTTTGTATTTTTAGTAGAGACGGGGTTTCACTGTGTTAGCCAGGATGGTCTCAATCTCCTGTCCTCGTGATCCACCTGCCTCGGCCTCCCAAAGTGCTGGGATTATAGGCGTGAGCCACCGTGCCCGTCCAAGACGAATATATTTTTCACATAAAGTAGATAAAGTACTTATCACATAAGAGATGTTCAAAAATTTTAGAAAACGAGCTCAATCATTAATATACTATTTAATATATTTTAATACTATAACTGAATACGTTTAATAATGCTTGAGGTAGTAAAACATAAGAAGACATTGTCATAAATTAGCATTAAATTGGAAATAGAGGCATTCTGAGATAACTCTCAGCTTTTTCTGAATCTCTGCCAAAACTATAAGTCAGAAAAGAATCATGTGTCTTTCTTACGCTTTTGATCCTGACCTGAGAATAAGAAAAAAATGGCAATAACATAAACAAATTTCTGATCAATAAACTTCTGTCTTCTCATTTGGTAATGGGTGAGAGGACAGACAGGGAGGGTTAAGATAGAGAATTACCATATTTTTTTCCAGAACCTATCTCCTCCTTCTAGCTCTCTTAGCAGATTAGCTGTAAGCTTTGACTATGTCTCTTCTTCCAAGTTTCAACCCTTGACATCACCTTAGTCCCTTAGAACTTACCTGTAATATCAGTGACAATTGTGGAAAGAAACCCTATGTGACTAAAGTTGAGTTTCTGCTCCTCAGAGGCACCAAGGTTTAACACAGAAATTAAGTTCAGTTACAGAAAAATTAGGCAAGTATGTGTCTTCTAGTTTGGAAACAAAGATTTGTAGCTGCTTTTCTGCCACCCAGACTCCCACCTACCTGAGCAGCTGGGTTTTTTGGGGATTACTGGGGAGAAGAAGTGGATTCTATGACTGCTCAGGGACAGAGCAAGGCTCCCTTCCTCCCCTACAACTACTCCTTCAGTCAGAGTCTAAATCACCTAAGGAGAGACAGGGAGTCCTAATTCCTCTCCTTTTCTCTCTCCTTTCACAGAGCTTTCCCACCCTACAGAGGCGCACTACAATCTGATATTTGCAGTTTCAACAGTGTCCAGCTTGTTCTTATGAAAGCAATTAGAGCTTTTGTAGTCTTGGGTGGAATTTTATGTGTCTGGGGATATTCTTCCTTAGGAATACTGCTCTGTTTTTATAATAGGAATCAGCTAGGTAATTGGGGTTAATAGTAGAAGTTTGCTCTTCAGGCTCTTTTTTCTTCACAGAGGCTTTGGGCTGATCTTATGGAGAGGAATATCTTTGAGGCTGCAGCCATCAGCAGTGTCCAATATCATCTGAATCTGTATAAAGGAAAAAAAGCATCCTTTTTTCTCCCAATAAATATTCTCACAAATGGGTAGGATTGGACTATGCATTCAAAGGGAAAAATGTGGGGCTTGATGGCAGATCGCAGAGTCTGAGTTAAAAGAAGTGAGTTTAATTCGAATTCCTGTGATGGGGACCTAAAGGCAAATGACCCCACTTTCTTTGTGAATGTTAGAACCTATTGTACAGAGCTTTCATGAGAGTTATATTAAGTAATATAGATATAGTTATTCTAAAGTGCTGTATAAAAGTAAGGCATTATTATCAGGCAGCTAAGCAAAGTGAAAAGCTTTAATAAAACCTATCCTTTACTGACTATAAGGAGGCTTTTTAAAAAACCAGTGTGCAAACATGACATTATTCGCCGTTAAAAGTTAAGGTTTGGGGACCAAATGGCCCAGGAAGTAATAAGATGATCTAATATGTCAAGGAAGACATTTTAAGAAATGAGTAAGTATATTGTAGAGAGAGGTAGGAGACAATCCACTTCTTTTAAAGAGCTGTATCTATTCATAGCATATTTGGAAAAGTACTGAATTCAGGAAAATGAAACCTAGAAAGGTACTCTAAAAAATCAGGATGTAATTCAGTACAAAATGTTTAGTCAGGTGAATTAAGATTAATGACAGGATATGAAACCATGGCAGTCCTTGATGGAAGAGAGTGCACAAAATAGTGTGTGTCCTGTTTAACTCTGAATCCCTATCACCTTGATCTGTGCCTGGCTCAGAGTAGGTTCTCAAATGATTTTTGGTAGAATGAATATAAAAGTTCAGGAGTATCGCTGAAGGGAGATGTCTCAACCAAGCTGAAATTAATGCCTGAATTGTGCAAAGAGATACCTACTTCATGGTTCAGATTTATTATCAAGATGTATGCCACGGCTTTTTAGCTTCTTCAATTATTCCAAACTTTTGGCAATCACAAGACCAGAATGCTCTTTGCAAATGTTGGTGGTGAGTGGTCAACGAAACTTAGAATGAAAGAAAACAAATTTTTTACCCTCAAAACGTCATCTCTTAGGGTTGGGATGGCACATAGGTCACATTACGCTGCCATTGGTGGCTGCTTGGGGTCTTCCGTTTAGGGATTCTAGGGTTATATCTAGGCGATCCATGAAAAAATGTCAATTGATTGGCAATGTCTGCCAGGGGCATTGGAGTCAGGGATGGTGGACAAACACCTCTTAAAATGGTTTCTAACTTGAAGGTTGAATTTGTGAATGACTTCCTGCCTTCTCCCTTAATAACACCCTCATGATTATTATGGAATGTAGTTTATTATGGTGACTGAAATTGGAGGGAATTTGTGAAAGATATTGCAAGATTGACAGGGTGGATCTGAGGCTATATGTGGCACAAGCTCTTAGTGCTCAGTGGATACACCTGTGCTTGTCTACATTTCCCTGCCTCTTCCTAGTTAGTTTGGGGCCATGTGACTGAATTCTCCTTGTCAGGGTCACCTTGCAGGCAGTGTGCTCCAGAGGGCATTGCTACCGGGGGAGAAAGATCTACAAACTCCCTGAATTTCACAAGCGTGAGGAACACACTTTATAGAGATGTTGGATTTTGTCTGCTGCCACCGCCAAGTTAATTACCCTCATATATAATTTTTATGGGAAGTGGTTTGTTCAGGTAATGGGAAAAAGCTTACTCTATCTAAATGTTTGCAAGTCTGAGACCTCACATTGCACTCCCTGTCTGCCTTACCATTAGGTAAGGGAAGTTTTCTAGAATCCTGCAGACATCATTTGTTCTGTCGTCGCCTCAGGGGTACCATAACCCTAGGGGTGTTGTGGAGTTGGGGCCAGGGTGGGGTAGTGTGGGGAGGGACTTGGCTGTGGAGCACTGTGCATACTACTGGACAATGTACATGTTCTTCAAAAAGTGTATTTCTAATTGCATCATTCCCTTCTGTGGGTTTCTGTTTCTGACTAAGTTAACTTTAAATGGCAAAACAAAAACAAAAACAAAAGCAAAAGCAAAACAACAAATGTCATTTTCTTTGGCATTCGTGATCCTTGTGTTCTGATGTCATGTGATGTTTCCAAGACTAGTCCCTTTCAAGGACGTCAGCGGAGACCAGTGACATGGCTTAAAATCTCTTTTCTCTTTCCCCTGTTATTCTTTTTGATTTCTTATCTCACTTTATCTCAATCCTACTGATTCCTAAGCCTCCCCCACACCCCTCTACCTGGGCAGAAACAGTTTCTCTCTCCTAAGGACACTTTCATCAGTATCTCTCATGAGATGTCTCCACAGCACCTTCTAGTGTGTACTGTGGTGATGAGCCTATCATATTTCTTTCTCCCAGACCACAAGCTTCTGGAGAGGAAGCAAAGTACAACAATCTGACTTACTGTCAAATATTTGACGGCACACAGTGGAGCGCCTAATACATATGGAACAAATGAATAAATGAAAATCTTCTTTGCAAAGCTATGAATTCTCACAGTTAAAAAAATATTATGAAATGGCCCCTGTAGAAATAGAAGGCAGCTTAAAAAAGAGCATGCATGTAAAATATTACAGCAGTAAATATGCTAAAAACATTTTATTTACTCATAGTATCAGAATGCTGGAAGAGTTTTATTTTTATGTTCCTCAGATCTGACTGCTGTTTCATCTTTTTTTTTTTTTTTTTTTAAATCAGAGACCCAGAGACAATTGTTTTTATGGGAGTGAAATAATGGATGGAGGTTTGGGAGGGGCAAAAATATAGAACTGTCCTTTTTTTTTTTTTTTTTTTTTTTAAATCTAAAGCAATTACCATGAAGATGGTAATTGAAGATAAACAGCTTTCTTCTCAATAAAGCAATTCCATAAATAATAGTAGAATTCTTGATGTCCCCGCAGTAAGAAGTGTGCAGGGCAGTGCCAATGATATATATTGCTGGCTGGGAAAAACTATTGTTTACAAGCTAATTATTGTACAATAAGTCAGCTTTTGTTAGCTCTCTGAGAGGTTAAAACAGCAGGTTCAGAAAGATAAAGTATGTCAGCATGTATATTTAAAAAATCTGTAATTACAAACAATGGTTTGAGAGAATTGAAAAAAAAAACAAGTTAGAAAAAAACCAGTTTATTAAGTAATATCATATAAATAACTTGTTACAAAAATTGATTTGCAAAAGGCATATTTACTCTTTGTGAGAAATCAGTTTTTAAATTGCATTCTTTTGAAATTTATAAGTCGAAGAAAACAAAACAAAATAAAAGAAGCCATTTCAAGGAATGCGTATTTGCCATTTGACTGCAACAAAAGGCCTGGCCACACTGAGCTAAAAGTTAATACTCCATTCTTCTAACACAGAAAGCTTTCTCAGGTAAACTGCGAGGTTATGAGAATCCCCCTAACTAGAAATGTTGATGGGAACTGAGCATTGCTTGCTTTTGTTAGGTGTTCTTGTTGCCAAAGACATGAACAATACTAAGAAAACGACAAGAGCTGAGCATTCCCGCCAGTAAATCTTCAAGGGTGGCATCCGTTTCAATTTATACTTGGAAGTATTTTTAATTAAAAACAATCAATACCAAAACGCTTTTATTTTCTGGGTTTAAAAATCACAAATCGCAGTGGGAGAATGCCAAATTGCTTTAGCCTGGTACTACTGAAGACGCACATAGCATTTATTATAAGGCCTACTCTTATGCAGTTCACTCTCAAAGCAATGAAAATAATCTTAAACCAAACAGTACAGTGGGTTTGAAGCGTTCCTATGTTTCTTTCAAGGAGATCAGTTTTACATTTGCTGCACAGCACTCCCCCCGAATGCCTAGTAATTCTATACATTTGATTCTTTAATAAACACTAAACTAATAGATCATAGAAAACTAAAAGCTTAGAGAAGGTGCCTCCAGACATATTTACATGAATAGCGTAGACTCACAAGAAAGACCAAGATCTCATTAGCGTGGAATGCTTTTTGCACAAAGCTGGGTCCATGCCTCATTTGTCAAATTAACCCCATTTGAGGAGAAATTTGAGTTTGTGGTTCATGGGTTTTTGAAAATAAATGGAATTAAGCAACTTGTAAAAGCTCTTTTGAAATTAATCTAATAACCCAGTAGCTCCTCGGGTAAGTGCCTCAGTCCTGTCTGAAATACAGCGGGTAAGAGCCTTTGTTTCCATTTGACCTCTTTTCAACACTTTCATCTGCCGGCTCTGTTGGGCTAATGTTTCCCCCAAATAAAAATGAAAATGCACCATAAATAAGGTATTACAAAAAGGGGAGTAGATTAAAGATTGTCTCAGCAATGCTTAAATTAAATTGACGATGCAGAGACCGTAAACTTCTGGCTTTAAAAATGAGCTATTTCTTTATTAACTTTTAACAAGTGTATGAGTCAATGTATTTTCTTTCTAAGAGGGTATTGCTCTCCACATTAAATATGGTCGGGGTCTGATATTTTTAGTAGAGAATTATCCCTTTAGAAAATTATTCCATAAAGATGCCATAGGGAGATTAAAAATGTTGTGACCGTAAGAGCTACTGAACGTTTAAGGAGACCATAGTGTAATTCTATATTCTCTGGAAAAGGAAGCTGCTTGTTTGAGCTTAGGAAATAGCTCATTTTCCTGAAGATTCACATGCCAAGTGTTAATTTTTCTACGCTTATAATCTGATAAGGAAGGTTGTGGTGTTAATTTAAACACAGTAGACTGCTTGGATTTTGAGTCCCCTTTTATAATGTCACAATTCAAACAAGATTTCATCTTGATAAAACATAAAAATTAAGATTACACTAAAATGATCCTTGTTAGAGGATACATTTCAAAACAGTGGGGGAATCATGACTTTTTAGAGCCTTTTTCCAGAGTAATTACACTGCTTCAAAACTAGTTATTAGGATAAAATAATTTATTTGGCGGTCTGTTCCTGGTGAAAATGAATTTAGCTGATAAGGATGAGTACCTGATGTAAATATTTATCAGGAATATTGCTCCCAGGAATCAACTTTGATCTTTCTTTTCAACTGCATACTTTTTATGGTGCTTGAGTATACAGAATTGTCCAAGTCATAGTTTACACACCATTATCCCCAATGGGATATCTATTACCAGGCAAAGCATTTGATGTGAAATATTGTTCAGCCAATCAGGACATTGAAAATCTATGTACGTAAAAGTGAAAGTAATGGAAACATTCTAAAGTTAATTTGGATTCATAAAATTTGGATGCCTCTAAGATACAGATTCAATTTTTAAGTACTTTCTGCACAACTTTTCGGGAGCTGAAAATAAAAACTAAACCACATGTTAAACTGAGTTAAAATTAAATGGGCAGGTTTTGTTCCATCTGAAAAGGGAGTAATTTCATTGCTGAACATCCCTTTATGGACCCAAACTGTAAAGGCAGGAAAGTGCTGAAAGAAACATCTATTTACTGTGCCCAGATTCCCTCTCTTGTGGTTCTATGGAATAATATTTGCTTCCTTCCCGTTTGGTTTATTTATTTATTTGGGCACGACTGTTTTTTAGACCTTTCAGAAGAAAGTGGCCAGGAAGTGAAGGGGCTTTAAACAATGGCTTAATGTTTTTTTAAAATTCAGCTTATTCTAGGGAACATCTTAGTAGTTTAAAGGAACTCTTGCTTTTGAATAGAGGGTAAAAATATATCATCAGAAAGCTCTCAATGTCCTTGAAACAACCCACAAAAGCAATCTGGTTATGTTTAATGAATTTTCGTTTCTCAGTGATTGAAACAAATATTAAAATTTTACTTCTTCCCACTCTCCTTCCATCTTTCCCATCACCAACATCTAAAATTAGGAAACAGACAATGAAAAAACTGAGCTGAAAATTATTTTTTTCTCCAGTAATCTTTCATGTTGCCTGGGACATAGCAATTAAAAAAAAAAAAAAAACCTGCACATGCACTGATGTTTGACCTGATACTCAGGTGAGGTGGGAAGGAAGTGAGACGAAGCTGGAGAATGATGGAACTATGGCTCTTATTGGTTCCACAATGTCAAAGAATCTGAATTATAGGAAAATGTCACTCCAACTTGATACTTACAATATCCTGGTACTAAATATTTAGCCCCAGTCTCAAATTATCCAATTTCCTATAAATTTACTTCATCATCAGCTTTTGTGATAAGAGATTAAAGTTATTTCCATAAGTAGTCACATTAACCTGTTCTTGGTATGCTGTGTCATCTTCAGGGAGGGATAAAAGACCTTGCCAATTACATCTCAGATATTCCACTATAGAACTACTTCCTTTCACTTATTAGGAGAACGCAGACCTTACCCTTAAACATTGGAAATTGCTAGTGTCAATCCTCAACTTCAGATGATACCTTTCTTTTTACAGGACTATCTTCCTTGATTCAATTTGTTACATGACATGAAACATAAGGATAGAGACCTCTTTAATTTTACAGTAAATCGTGTGATTAAGGTGCTGTTCTATTGCTATGAATAACTAGCTTCTAACTTTACTAAGTTTTTTTCCACACTTACCTGTGACTATGATACATATCAATTCATTAGAGTGAAGACCTCACATAGCCTTTTGTTTGCATTAGCGCGCGCGTGTGCGCACGTGCGTGTGTGTATGAAGAACTAGAAAAAAAAAAAAAAACCCTGAAAGCAGGAAATAGCTCAAGCATGAAATACTTGTTACTATATAGGGCAGTCCATTATAAAATTGGAAACCATTCAGAAGATACAAGGAATAATATGGTTGTACAAAATTTTCACTCTAATCAGGTAACCCAAAATACTACATTTCTCTTCTTTTAAAGTTTCCATCTTTACTTCTTGGGTAATATGCCTATTTAAAACTTAACTAAACAACAGTGTGTTTCCAAACAGAAAATATGTACTGATATGACAACATCCCCAAATGGAAATGACACTAAAATTATTCATAGAAAATTAATATTAATTGAAAATAAATCCCTAAGACTAATAAGTGAAGTCAGCATATTCTTAAGTGTATATATATACAGAGCCTGTCTTTTAGGTTTTCGAAACAAGGATGTTTTCATTATAGTACATTGGAATTTCTGATGACTGCACAAGGTAAGATTCTAATGATAAATGCCATTAGAACAGCCATGTGAAATAAACGATTTGAATCTGCCAGAAGGATTAGTTCAGTTCAATTGGGTCCTCTGGATAATAACTGACTATGAGGCTAATTGCATAATTAGAGAAATAATAGATTGGATGGATTTTACATTACTTTTCTGTCATAGTTTGAGACCATTACTTTATCATTAGTTCAAAGTCAAGGATGGCAGGGTGGTCATGAAAGCAAAGTTAAAAACAATGAAAAAAATTACTGCTTTTGAAAATCAACTATCATTTTAATTACAATCTTAAACACTTTTGTTTAAGGGAATCCAATTTTCCCTTTGCAAAGGTCTTCCAAACATGGAATATGTAGGTTTTCATCATAATCTCAATGTTGTTTATCCAAATGTATCAAGTTCTATAAATATGTAGAGGTTTCCAGATGTCAAGGGCAGGGTATTAGGTTCAAGTGTGGCTGGCTCTAACCTCTCCACTGAACTCCTAGAGTGAGATTTAAGTTTTATTTAATCTAACTTTACTAATTCAACTTAGTCGTGTAAGAAGGATATGAAGAATCTGAATTATTGTACTTCACACTGCTACTTTCATGTACAGTATAGTGGAATGATACTGACAACTATAGACAAGAAGTTAAAATTTGTCTCAGGAAAATTCTTTCAAGAATTTTTAGACAATTTTGGCGTTAGCCTACTGATAGCTGAAAGAATTTCAAGTGACCCGTGATACATGTGGTGGCCAAAACTTTTAATGTATGCTAAAATATATTTCCTTTGTTAACATTATTAGCTATTTCCCTCCCCCTTTATATGGTACAAAGGCAAACTTTCGCACGTCTAGTCTAGGATATAACAAACTATGAGTTAGTGGAAGGAATGAAGTCGTACTAGGTTTGTGGTTGTTTTTGGATGTTACCGTTTAATTTGCTTCTATTCTTTAAGAGTAATGAGCATTTTAACATATGGGTGGATTTGAGGTTTTGAATAGTAGTTGATGCCAGAGAAAGTTCTTGAAGAACAAATAGGATGGGCGAGTGTTATTTTAAATTCTTTGTGACACAAATAAATACCCCTATGTAGTTTATCTCCTTGTGAGCCCATATGCCCTCATTTCTTTTACTGTGATGGTATTTTTATTTGTAAAGCACAGTCCTTTATCCATTAGCCTGTGAAATGTACAGTTAGGGCAGTTGGCTGACCTGACATGGAGTGTAGTAAAACACCAGGCCAGCGGAAGTGGGCACATTGCCCTGAGAACAAGTGGATATACTGTTCCCTGTCCTTCCCTCCGGCACCTGCCTGTTGGGCTGACTTGGTTAACTGGATGCACTAAAAAATAAAAATTGGCCCCTTGGAAGCTCATAAAAGTGTACTAGAAAAAAGTCTCTAACATTGGATCCACAGGGACTGCAGCCATTGGCTTTTGGAACGGGTAGAACAGAGAACCCTTCACGGAGTAGTGGATAAATATAAAGAAATAGCCACTTCACATATTTCAGTGTCGTATTGGAAAATGAAAAAGGCAACAGATTAGGAGTCTTTGTCACTGTCCACTCCTCCATACATATCTGCAAGCTTTTTGAATCGAGGTCCCCAGTCACTAAGGTAATCATAGTCTTGATCTCCATCCGTGGTCACTGACTCCAGCGAGCTCAGGGAATCCGCCACGGAGCCAGTGCCTTCATAGGCGTAAGTGGCCAAGGAGTCGTATGGCGGGGCAGTGGGATCCGTGTCATTTTCCTTTAACCTTTGGTTAATGAAATCTCTGACATCGGTGTTGTCGCGAGCTGTTGGAGTCCGTCGGGGTAGAAAAAGGGCTTCAGGCACAATGTCCCTTCGTAATTTGTTGTCCTCTATGGCTTCAGGATTCCTCAGGGTGCCGATATCAAAAGCCTGGGTGTCCTCCTCTCCACCACCTTCGTCGTTGTAACTGACAATGTTATCTCTGATGTCCTCTTTGGAAATGATCAAAGGCTCTTTTTTTCGCTGCCGCCTCAGAGCTGCAAACAGCACCACTGTCACTGGAAGCAGAAAACAAAACAGAAAGGGAAGGGAAAGTTAATTTGCTGCCCAATTAATGTCAGGAAGAAACACCGTGCTCAAATGTGAAGTTTTAAAAGTTCTCTAGAAAACGCAGACTCAACTTTTATTTCTTTAAGGATGCACTTGCCTCCATCCATGATCAAACCGGGACCCATAAAATGGAGTAAATATTTGAAAGAAGGTTATAATTTAGGTAGAGGATAAAACACCATCACATTTTGGCAGTAGTTCCTTTTTACTTTGAAATGGCAAACTGGTTTCAAGGTAAGGAAAAAAAATGATAAAAAAAAGAAGCTCGGCCTCAGTGAAAGTACTGCAATCAGGGTGCAAATTATGCTGAACACCTAAAATGCTCTGAAACTGGTTACAAGGATAAGACTGGCACCTTTGGGAATGTGTTGAAGGGTTTACATAACTCCACATCTGAAATAACTTTTGCGCTATGCCTTTTTTTTTTTCCCTAAGAAAAGTGTAAAATTAGTTTAAAACCCAAAGTAGACATTGAATATTTGCATACCTTTCCTACATATAAAGCAATATTATTCCAGAAAATACCTGGAGAGACCCAGATATAATTCAGAAACCCATTTTGGATTTTGAGATTGGCTAATTTGAAAGAAGCAGGTAAGAATCCACATGCCATATTATTTCTGACTGAGCTAAATGAAATAAACACATGTAAGTGAGATTTTTTATTTTTTATTTTTCAAAGGTTCATGTTCTATAAGTTTGTTACTCGGGACGTTCATTCTTTTGATTTTTCCCTCCTAACTCAAATTAGAGGCAAAGCAAGAATTGTGTTTAAATAGCTCCTGATCTTTCTTCACAGCTGGCTGGGTGGAACACAGCTGGCTACTTGTAGAGAGACACATCTATCTACAAATGGACAGATGGGTGAAAAAATAAAAACACAGTAAAAGCTTAGGGAGAAAACAGCCATCTAGGTCAAAAAGTGCATTGTTAAAGTGGGTTTGTGCAGAGGAGTGTATTACAGGAAGTCACAGTAGTATCTCTTTACTATTTCATCCACAACAAGGCCCATTTTTTATGAGCCACGAAAACTGAGTTACTGCAATAAGAATTACAGAATAATGTATTTTCAATGAGTGTACATAACTACCTGTATAAGGATAGATGTAGGCACACCCATGTATCTACATATTAAAATTTCGTTAGTATTAATAATAATTGGTTACCAACTGAGAGCTTTCTATGTGCTAAGCACTGTACTAAGTGCTTAACATACTGAATCTCATTTAATTATCATAATAGCCCTACAAGTAGATACCATCATTAAAAATCCCATTTTACATAAGAGGAAATTGAAGTTTAAAGTTGTTACATGTACATGCAGTTCAAATCCAGGTTGGTCCGACTAAAAAGCCTGCACTCATAATTGCCATGTTTTGAAGCAGGTCTGGAGTATAGACTATTTCCAAAGAAAATGTAACTTTGCCCCTTTCAAGTGTGTGGTTTTGTAGTTGTACACACCCTCTTTTGCTGCCAGAAAGTATCTTGATGCCTTGTTTGATGCACCCATTCAGGGTATTTATTCATTCATGCATTTGATAATATTTATGTAGTGCCTACTCTGTACCAGGTACGGTTCTAGGCACTGAATGAGTGGGTAGGGTGGGGGACAGTTGGATGGAGACAAAATAAACAATATGTATAATAAATAAGGAAATTGTTAGAAGGTGATAAGTGCAATATGAACATGAAAAAGCAGAGCAGAACAAGGTGGAGAAAAATACTTCTGTATATATTTGAGGAGCCCATATGAACATACAGCGCAGTTTTTTTTTTTTTTTTTTTTTTAAATGGAGTCTTACTCTGTCATCCAGGCTGTAGTGCAGTGACACGATCTCAGATCACTACAACCTCCGCTTCCCAGGTTCAAGCAATTCTCCTGCCTCAACCTCCTGAGTAGCCGGGGTTACAGGTGCCCACAACCACACCTGGCTAATTTTTGTATTTTTAGTAGAGACGGGGTTTCACCATGTTGGATTAGGCTGGTCTCGAACTCCTGATCTCAAGTGACCCACCTGCCTCGGCCTCGCAAAGTGTTGGGATTACAGGCGTGAACCACGGCGCCCAGCCAGCAGAGTTTTGTATATGTTATTGGAGGGAGGTTGCATAATTTGAGCAAAGA
Source organism: Macaca fascicularis (assembly GCF_037993035.2). NCBI lineage: Eukaryota > Metazoa > Chordata > Mammalia > Primates > Cercopithecidae > Macaca > Macaca fascicularis. The sequence goes on along the minus strand of NC_088380.1, from coordinate 31,902,858 downwards.
CATGAAGAGAACTGCAGGGCTTTGGGCAGAGGGATGCACATGATCTACCTTTCAGACTGGCTGCCAGTCTGAACAATGACATGGATTTGCAAAACAGACGGTTGTAAGTAAGGACATCCACTGGGATTAGAGAACAGAATCAAGCCAATTATCTCTCCAAGAATTAAGCTCTAATGTACATGGGCTCATTCAGTCATGTAAGGCAAGAGGCAGGCATTTATCACCTCCTAATTCTTCCCTGGCTTAAGGTATCTATAGCTTGTATTTTAGTCTTATGCACATCTGAAAGCGCAACTGTCTGGAAGGGAGAGGGCACATTAAAAAAATCAAAGGCATTTATTCATGGTCTAATTCTTCTACAGCTAAAACTGCCTATATCTTTTCTTGTTAGCCCAATGCACATCTGAACAGAATTTCTTGAGAGTATCGCTGTCTAGGAGAGCTCTCAGAGCTAACTTTTATAAAGTGAAAATGTGATTGCTAAGCACATGGGGCAAACACATTCTTAGAAAGTGATGCCCTGATGAGGTGCCCTCAGCAGGAACTGAGTCTCCCCTTTTCCCTTACCCTTTTGAAGCCAGAGGATAGCAGTAAGATTTTTGGGGGGATAGAGGGACAATTGGGCAAATTTGTGTTCAAATCACATCGTAAAACTAGAGGGTCAAGAGATCTGGGTTAAATTAAATGATTTGACCATTCTAAGCCTGTTTTCTTATTTGTAAAATAAAATCAATAGCACAGTGCCCAGTCTTACTGTCATGAATGTGAAAGTTTTGTAAACTCTAAGGCACCATAAGACATGAGATGTAGCAGTTGTCTAGCTGTTTTTACTGTTGTTTTATTTTTGTAAAATATCCATTACCATATGATCCACTTTCTGGACTCCAGATTTCTTCCTATATCAATGTGGCTTTCCTTCATTTTCCTCCACTTTCTTCAATTGCCACATTTTAAGTTTGGGCTGTCTTTCGGCCTGGAAATCACCCTGCATTTCATAAGTTTGAAAAGAAAGTACAGTGCAGGCTTCAGGCACCAAGCCTGGGGAAGAAAATTTAGGTCGGGAACTTTAGTTTTACCACGTGTTAGACACATGACTTGGCTACATTACTTCACATCTTGGAGTTGCAGTTTTCATATGTAAGGTACAGATAAGTATACACCAAATGGTGCTGAGGATTAGGTGAGAAAAACCTTTGTAAAGCATCTTGCACTGCATCTGACCTATGGTGTATACCTAACAAAGGCTAAATCCCATTTTTTCTCCTTTTTTATTAGGTACAGAGTTCCAAAGAGATTAAACAAGATGTGGGAGGCACTGAGGCCAATTAGAAGTCATGAGGAGACAGTGAATTCATTGGAGGAAGGAAATGAAAGGGGGAGATTCAGTGAGTTGACTAGAAGGAAGAAAAGGGGGAAGAGATAATGGGTAGATGATGATAGAAAGGAAGAATCACCTCCGTCAGATGAGAGTTATCTCTCCTTCCATAGACGACAAAAAGAGTCCATGGAATATGCCTTGGGTACAGCCCTACCAATCCAAGGCTTCTAAAAAAATCACCCTTTTGATAAAAAAGAACATTCATATCTTTCTCTTCCAAAACAATGTTACAGACTCACACCATTAGAAACACTGATTTGTCTTTGCACACTGTCAGTTTTTATTTATGCTCATATCTTAAAATACTTTCCCCAAGTCTTAGTTGACAAAGAGAATCACAGTTCTGTAGTTGAGTTTCAAGGCTTCTGTTATAGTTAGCAGGGTTGATGTGGAGTGTGAAGGAGCGCTCGAGCAGGGATCCCTAGGCATTCTGTTCTTGGCGAAATGCAGGTTCTCTTTTGCTCTTCTCAAAGTCACTCTGTCTTCATTTTTTTAAAAAGAGTATTTCCCCCTGTATAATTCAGGTTGACTCTGAACTTCTTACCTTTTCTTTTCACTATACAGGCAAGCTTTACAAATCTTGCTTTTATTTTTGGAAGGGCTGCATTAACAAATATTTGTTTTCTTAGTTCACAAACAGCCAAGGGCCTGTTGAGAAATCTGAGCTTGACTTGTAGGCTTAATTAGTTGGTTAGGGGTAAAAATTTCATTTGAATCATTGCTGGACCCTGATTTCCATTTTTATTACATTCATTTCTTTTGGGCCCCCATACTTATTTCCTCAGTCACAGAAGTTATTTATTGTTGAGTGTGAGAAATAGACCTTATGCATGTGGCAATCAGAGAGCAATGCTAAGAAGGTAATCATTTAAATGGTAAATCAACATTAGTTTGCTGGGTTAAAAAAATTTCGTAGCTTTTATTTTTCTAGGATGAGAGAAAAGTCAGCACACTCCTCTTCCCACTTTCCCACAGATCTTTAAACTTTACCTTTATAGAAAGGGCCCTCATCATACACTCCATGCCAGACACTTAACAACAATGTTTTCCAAGTAAAAAAAATTACACAACAAATGAAATGAAAAGGGCACATTTATGTTGCCCTGAAATCCCCCGAGATTCATTCCCAGTCTGATAGACAAGAGATTCTTTTGGTGGAACGATTCCTGGGCAAGCAAAGACACGGGCAAGTTTCACATCTGTTCATTTCCCAAAGCCATTTGCAAGCAAAAATGAGTTCACATCGTACAGCACAGATTCTCAGTATGTAACTCGACTCACCTAGATCAGGCTGTATGCCTTAATGGGGGAGGCAGATAAATCTAGAGTGTCACAGTAACAGTGTGAGCCCCTCACCATGGGGAGATAGGAGGCAGGGAGAACCAGTTTACCTAGTAGGATCACGATGCACAGAAGGATGGCAACCAGAGCCCCCGTGCTCAGTCCCGTGGGGTGGATGAGCGCCTCCGCATGGCAGGACTGCATGTTCCCGTGGTGGTCACATGCACAGACCCGGACAGTCACTGTCCCAGTGCTGCTTTGAACTGGGTAGTCGTTGTCTGAAATGACCACAGGCAAGAGATAGGTGCTCATCTCGTGTCTATTATAGCCATTTTTCCGAGTTAAGATTCCCGCCGTGTTGTCTGGAACCGGAAAGCAGAGTGGTGAATGTTTGTGGATACTGCGTCACGTATTGAATCAATTGTGATGGGAAAAGATAGATATAGATACAGATACATACACATACATATACATACAGATACAGGTATGGATATAGATGGAGGTAGAGAAGGTAACTTGAACTCATTTACCTTTGTTGTCTTGAATGGTAAAGTTTGAGCCACTGGCTGCTTCAGGGGCCAAAGAAAATGAAAATTGGTGCCCACTATAAGGGTCGTCCTTGTCAACAGCACGCAGGGTCTGAATCAACTAAGAGAAAAACCAGAACACTGCCATAAAATTTTGATAACTCAAAAGTGTTTCTTACCGTTTTGCAATAAATTGCTTGACAAAATGATTTAACATTTTAAGTATAAAAATGATAGCCTTTAAGTAATGTACAGTGAATCTGCTCTATTATGGGTTAGAAAGCCAAAGGGCAGGGAATGATTCTTTGTTGTGGGGACACTGTAGGACGTCCTGTGCATTGTAGGATGTTAAGCAGCCACCCTGGCCTCTACCCACCCGATATCAGTAGCAACTTCTAGTGTGACAATCAAACTCTCTCAAGATACTGCAAATATCCCCAGGGAGGAAATCACCCTGATTGAGAAACATTTGGCCTTGAGTGATGCAAAGCTATAAAATATCCCAATAGTCTGTGACAACATCGCACTTCACAAAGTAGAAGTTCTCTTTGGACAGTCTGTCTAGAAATGCACTCTTAGCATTACATAAGCTATCAACTTGCAAAAAATGGAAAAGAAAATAAGTATGTAGAACACGATAACTTCAGCTTTCTACCTGCACGTGTACTTTAACAGTGTACTTCTATTTTCACAAACTGAAACATAATTTTTATATCACTGGCAGCAAAGACCTATTTCACATGGGGACGAATGTGTAAAATAGGAAAACATTCATGAATTTGTATTACTTATACAGATGGTCAATGTAAATAAGTGAAATCATGAATTATAGGCAATTATAAAGTATGTTCTAGTTATTACTTCAAGTACATATGGTAATTAAACTATCTGTTCACCAATAAAGATTTTTCCAATAAAGCTGTGACTAATCTATTTTAATAAAAACTTAAGATCAATTTGGAATCAGCCTCAGTCTTTGATGAACTTCCAGTTCTTCGAAACTGTTAGTTCTCATATGTAAGTCCTGGTTCTTATTTATAGTATTAATTTCCGTGGCATTCACTTCATAGATAATTCACAACTCTCCTTCAGCTCTGTGAATCATCTCAATGATTAGAAGATCTAAATTAATCTGACGTTCAACTTGAATGTACTTTTTAATGAAACTCACCTGATCTGCCTTTGCTTTTTCACAGACAAAAGTTTCATAGAACTCAGCAAATTCTGGGGCGTTGTCATTGACATCTAGAACTTTAATATATAGAGGTACTCGACTACTTTGCTTTGGATTATCTGTCACATTCCAAAAAGAAAGAAAAAGCCATTTACATGTTGATTGCCGATTCCCTTTAGACAACATCCACTCAACTTCTTCATTCTCATTCATGCACAGATTCCCCAAGCTACTGTACTACTGGGCATTAAGTATCAGTGTGGTCACAAAAAGTAGAATTTGATTATTTGGTACATCTGGAGTTGGATGCACCTGTTAGAGATACATGGGTGACAAAGCTACTTGTGTTGATATAGTTCAACTGTATAATAAACCTTAAGATAACACAAAACCAAGAAAGGCATTTTAAAGGTAGATTTTCAAGGAAGCAGGCTGATGGGGAGCATATGGACAAAAGGAAGAAGAGGGAAAATGAATGAACCACCAGAAGACCAAAGGATAGTTATTGGTCTTAGTGTTTTAGTTTGAGTGCTGAACGAGAGCAAGATGTCATGCTAAACACTTTGCTATATTATGTTATTTAATGTTCACAAACTTCTGAGATAGACAGAGTTACTGCCCCCATTTTACAGATGAGGAAACTGAGACATGGAGAAGTTAAGCAATTTATCTGTGTTTACAGAGACAGTAAAGAGAGAAGTCCAGGTTCAAACTTGGATCTGTCTGACTCCAAGCCCAGGCTGAAAGCCCAGGCTTTTCATCTGGAATTAATGATAGAGCGGAATCAATGTTTGCAGACCTGAGATAAATGAAGTATTTTGGTTGCCTTCTGTGGTAATCTTTTAGCACAGTATGGAAGACAGATTCCTGGTGTAAGAATCAGGAGTTAGAATCTATCACCTCAGCTCTCTTCATTTACTTCACTTGTACGTCTATTGTTTTTTCACTTTGTAAGTATTTAGGGAGCATCTAATACCTAATCTATAGCAGCCTCTATTTGGGATGTTGGGGCACTAGGAAACATAACAAAGATCCTGTTTCCTGCAGCTTTGTTGTAATGGGGATGGACAAACCATAAACACATAAATGTATAATGTATCAGATGGTAAATGCTATAGAGAAATTAAGTAGGTAAAAAGGATTGAGAGAAATAGAGCTGTTACTTAGAATGATGACCAAGGACTGCTTCTCTGATGAGACATCATTTGCCCAGAGACATGAATGAAGAGAAGATTTAAGCCATGTGAATATTTCCGACTCTTCAGGTCGAGGAATCAGTATATGCAAAGGCCCTGAGGTGAGTGGGAGGTGGTTTTATACAAGCTTTTGGTTTCTGTTATATCAAAGGTTGTTAAGAAGATTAGACAGTAAGATTCTTTAAAATGTCTGAAATTTTACTCACACTATTCTTCGAAAGTTAGAGTAGCTGAATACTAACTTTTAAGAGATAGTCACCAATACTTTCAAATGTGTCATAGAAACATTAAATCTTAAAAACAATTTTTTTAGGCACAAAGCTTAAAATACTTATGAAATGACTGCTTTGGTAAAAAATAAAATTTCGTGGTTGTCGGAAAAATGGCCATTTTCAGTGGGAAAGAATTTTATAATTTTAAAACTTCAAAGATGCTCTGTCTTTGCTATCTACATCAGTCCCTTAATATAAATGAACATGAACTTCAAGATAAATCTTGACATAAGTTCTGAAGAGCAAATTCCTACCTAATTTCTAATGTGCTGTCCTTATCACTATCTAAAAGCAATGCTTCATTTTGCCCGTATTGGTTACTATTCTACCAAATATCCTGTAGTCACTTCAAATCTCATGAGTTATATTGACAGAGAATACAAATGTAATAAACTACTCGATAAGGAATATTTCACACTAGATACCCAAAGTGAGCTAAAAATGTTTAGAACTTTTAAAATTAAACACAAAAACTAAAAAAAAAGTAAGCTATACTTTAGAAGCCTAGTTTTGTTGTTGTTGCTGTTGTTGTTTGGAGTTTGAGTCTCACTGTGTCGCCCAGGCTGGAGTGCAGTGGAGTGATCTCGGCTCACCACAAGCTCCGCCTCCCAGGTTCACACCGTTCTCCTGCCTCAGCCTCCCAAGTAGCTAGGACTACGGGCACCCGCCACCACGTCCAGCTAATTTTTTTGTATTTTTACAATTTTTTTGTATTTGTATTTTTGTATTTTTTGTATTTTTAGCAAAATTTTTAAATTTTTTTGTATTTTTAACGCGTTTCACCGCGTTAGCCAGGATGGTCTTGATCTCCTGACCTCATGATCTGCCCCCCTCGGCCTCCCAAAGTGCTGGGATTACAGGCGTGAGCCACCGTGCCCGGCCTAGAAGCCTAGTTTTAAACATTGAAATTCTATTTTAAAGATGGTTTTCACTTATATTCTTCAGCCCGTACATTGTATTGACCAACTACATTAGTTTTCATTGTGTGTAATCATTTTATTTAAAGCATTCTTTTGGCACTATTGTTCTTTGCCTTCAATTTCATGGGGGCTACCATAAAATTCATTCTAATCATTTTATTGATTACTTGGTGGTTTGTATTAGTCACTTTGGTATACCATGGAACAGTGATAATTTATATCTCTTAATTCTGTAAAGACTTCAAAATAGAAATTCTATAGTAAGCTAGAGAATTGATATCTAAAAAATTTCTAAACAATGCCCACATTTTACAATATACTTGACCACTCTCATCTTTTGCCCCCACACGCAATGTCTAATTGAGAGTCTGTTTTTTTCAGCTGTTTATGTAATGTTCTAATTTATAAGCTTTTTGGAATTAAATCCACCCAGTACCAATTCAATCTCATTTGTGAGATACATTCCCATTTTATTGTTTCCAAACCATAGAACTTTCAGGGTTGCCTCTCCATTTATGTATAAGCCAATGCATATATAGAAGAAGCATTACTGCAAATCACTCCAGGGCTCTTTCCCTCAATATATATCAAGTGGGATTGTCAATACATGGTGACAAGCTATGCTCTGCCAGCCCTTGCTGGGACACTCAGTCTATTAATGGGGGACAGCAGTGGTATTAGGTAGGACTTACTGATTTCTGTTGCTATCACTGTAATGTTGTGCCATAGCAGTGTTTCTCGGTCAAGAAGTTTCGATGTAAAAATTGAACCATTTCCAGAATCAATGTTGAATATTCTGTCCATATCTGTGTGTCGATCTACAGAGTACCTGAAAATGCAGAGTGGAATTAAGAAAGGCTTTTCTTTCTATTTCCTATTCTCACATCATAGAACATCATAACACATCTGGTACACAACATGTCCCAGAGTATCTGTGGCATGAATTTTTTTCCATCTCTAGTGCATATTTGAATATCTACAACTTGACATTAAGTAAAATATTTTGAGAAATTAGTTCTTCACAATGGAGGTCTTAATAGTAAACTCACTAGACAAGTTGCATGACTTTGAGGATCACCATTACATTTTCCTTTCTAATATGTATAAATTTGGATCAAGTTTATATAGTAATTGTTTCATTTTTAACTCAAGTTTTTACAACCTGAGAACTTTAATATGTGTGTGTGTGTTTGTATGCATATGTAGGGTGTTGGTTATTTTTCTACTTTCCATTTAATTTAAAAAATCATCTGTTGAAATAAGCAAAAGACAGCTAGTGTGGCCAAGGTTAGTGAGGCAGAAGAGGGAGATAGGAGATGAGACTAGGGAGAGAGCCAGAGTCTAGACTGCAGAAGGCTGTGGTAAGAAGGTGGAATTTATTCTAAATGCAATGCGAATCTACCCAAGGGTTTTTTGTTTGTTTGTTTTGAAATGTGGTCTCACTCTCTCACTCTGTCACCAAGGCTGGAGTGCAGTGGCATGATCTTGGTTCACTGCAATCTCGACCTCCCAGGCTTGAGCCATACTCCCACCTTAGCCTCCCGGGTAGCTAGGACCACAGGTGTGTGTTACCATGCCCTAATTTTTTGTATTTTTTGTAGAGACAGGATTTGGCCATTTTGCACGGGCTGGTCTTGAACTCCTGAGCTCAAGTGATCCACCTAACTCGGTCTCCCAAAGTGCTGGGATAACAGTCATGAACCACCATGCCTGGCTACAAAGGGTTTTAAGCAGGTGAGTGCCACAATCTAAATTATGGATAATAAAGATCACTGGTTGAATTGAGGAGAATGCTTGGACAGTGCTGCCACAAACAGAGAAAAAAGGAGTGAAAAACAGGATTCGGGGAAGATGGGTAAGTTCCATTTTTGCTATGCTGAGGCTAAGGTGCCTGAGAAAAGTACGGGAAGAGATATTTAGTCTGAAGCTCAAGATCAAGATCTGGACTGATTCCAGATTTCCTATTCAGCTGTCCAAGAAAACAATGTCCAGTGGAGGAAGAAAAGCACTAAAGACAGAATCATTTACATCACTTAAATCAGTGGGAGACCAGAGACACACAGTGGTGCCTGGAACAGACGAGGAATTTGATAAATATTTAAGAAGGAGAGTTTGAATACATTCAAGGAAAACCAAGAGAAGCATTTGGAAACCAAACATTCCAACCCTAATACTGGTGGAAGACTAGTGGATTTTGAGAAATGTTGTCTTATTTATAAATGTATTACTAGTTTTTAGAATAGCTATGTGATATGGTTTGGCTCTGTGTCCCCACCCAAATCTAATCTTGAATTGTAATCCCCATGTGTCAAAGGAGGGGCCTGATGGGAGGTGATTGTATCATGGGGGCAGACTTCTCCCTTGCTGATCTTGTGATAGTGAGTGAATTCTCATGAGAGCTGATGGTTTAAAAGTGTAGTGCTTCCCCTTACCTTTCGCTATGATTACAGGTTTGCTGTGGCCTCCTAGCCATGCTTCCCGTAGAACTGTGAATCAATTAAACCTCTTTTCTTCATAAATTACCCAGGCTCAGGTAGTTCTTTATAGCAGTGTGAGAATGAACTAATACAGAACATTGCTACCAGGAAAGTGGGGGACTGCTATAAAGATAGCTGAAAATATGGAAGCAACTTTGGAACTGGGTAACATGCAGAGGTTGAAACAGATTGGAGGGCTCAGAAGAAGAAAGAAAGATGTAGGAAAGTTTGGAACTTCCTAGAGACTTGTTGAAAGGTTTTGACCAAAATGCTGACAATAATATGGGCAATGAAGTCCAGGCTGAGGAGGTCTCAGATGGACATGAGGAACTTATTGGGAACTGGATTAAAGGTCACTCTTGCTTTGCTTTAGCAAGGAGACTGGAGGTGTTTTGCGTCTGCCCTAGAGATCTGTGGAACTTTGAACTCAAGAGGGATGATTTAGGGTATTTGGCAGAAGTTTCTAAGCAGCAAAGCTTTCAAGAATTGATCTGGCTGTTTCTTAAAGTGTATGCTCATGTGTGAACAAAGAGATGACGTGAAACTGGAACTTATATTTAAAACGGTGACCATGTGGTAGAAAAGAAAGATCCATTTTCTGGGGAGGAATTCAAGCCTGCTGCAGAAATTTCCATAACTAAAGAGGAGCCGAATGTTAATAGCCAGGACAAGGGGGAAATGTCTCCAGGGCATTTCGGGGACCTTGATCGCAGCCCCTTCCCTCACAGGCCCAGAGGCATAGGAGGAAAAAAAATGGTTTCATGGGCAAGGCTTAGGGCCTAGCTGCTCTGTGCAGCCTTGGGACATGGCATCCTGTGTTCCAGCCACTTCAGCCCCAGCTGTGGCTAAAAGGGGCCAAGGTACAGCTCAGGTTGTGGCTTCAGAGGGTGCAAGCCCCAAGCCTTGGTGGCATCTTCATGGTGTTGGCCCTGAAGGTGTGCAGAAAGCAAGAAGTTGAGGTTTGGGAACCTCCACCTAGATTTCAGAGGATTTATGGAAATGCCTGGATGTCCAGGCAGAAGTCTGCTGCAGTGGTGGAGACCTCATGGAGAACCTCTCTACTGGAGCAGTGTGGAGGGAAAATGAGGGGTTGGAGCCCCCAAACAGAATCCTCACTGGGGCACTGCTTAGTGGAGCTGTGAGAAGCGGGCCACTCTCTTCCAGACCCCAGAATGGTGGATCCACCAAAAGCTTGCACCATGAGCCTGGGAAAGCTGCAGGCACTCAATGCCAGCCCATGAAAGCAGCCTTGGGGGCTGTATCTTGCAGAGCCACAGGAATGGAGCTGCCCAAGGCCATGGGAGCACACCCCTTTATCAGTGTGCCCTAGAGGTGAGACATGGAGTCAAAGGAGATTATTTTGGAGCCTTAGGATTTAACGATGGCCCTGCTGGATTTCAGTCTTGCATGGGGCCTGTAGCCCCTTGGTTTTGGCCGATGTCTCCCTTTTTGAGTGGGAACATTTACCTAATAACTGTAACCCCATTGTATGGAAGTAACTAACTTGTTTTTTATTTTACAGGCTCATAGGCTGAAAGGATCTGTCTTGTCTCAGATGAGACTTTGGACTTGGACTTTTGAGTTAATGCTGGGATGAGTTAAGACTTTGGGGGACTGTTGGGAATGCATGATTGGTTTTGAAATGTGAAAAGGACATGAGATTTGGGAGGGGCCAGGGGAAGAATGATATGATTTGACTCTGTGTTCTCACCCAAATCTGATCTCAAATTGTAATCCCCATGTGTTGGAGGAGGGACTTGGTGGGAGGTGACTGAATCATGGGGCAGACTTCCCCCTTGCTGTTCTTGTGATAGTGAGTGAGTTCTCATGAGATCTGATGGTTCAAAAGTGTGTGGCACTTTCCCCTTCCTTTCCCTCTTCTTCTTCTGCTATGATTGTAAGTTTCCTGAGGCCTCTTGGCCATGCTTCCTGTACAGCCTGTGGAAATGGGAGTCAATTAAACCTTTTCATAAATTACCAAGTTTCAGGTAGTTCTTTATAGCAGTGTAAAAATGGACTAATACACTATGTTTATGAGCAGGGTGGGGGTGGGGTATTACAGAGAAAACTGAAGAAAGTTGATCTGTTAAGGCCATTAGAAAAAAAATTGCCCATTTCAGCTGGATTTTTAAAACTTTATGAGGTTTAAAAACATTGCCTAAGAAATTCAATTTAAGTAAATGACCTAGTGAGGCAGACATATGTGGAATCATTATGAGTGCTCTAAGAAAAATAAACCCTTGTTACTAATTTGCCATAGTATACTGCATCCAAGATTCTACTTGAATATGTTATTTTGGTTTAAAACACAAGTAGTGAATTATAATGAACAATATATTTTATCTTCATGAAATTTATTTTTATTATCTAGTGAGTGTCTAAATGAAATAGATATTCAATTATTGTAGGCCATTTAAACCTGATTTTAAAGAGAATTAATGAAGTTCACAATGGGTGTAATATTAAGTTGAATTGGAATTTCAGTTTCAATGGATATAAACTTATGTTTTTATTATCAAAAGGGTTGAAACAAATGAAACAGCTATTGTTTTGCCATTTATGTCATGAATCAATATTTATTAAGAATTTAGGCAACAGTATTGTACTTACTTGATCACGTCTTATTTTAAATTTGAGAATGACAGATATTTATAGCACATAGTTAATTACAAAAAGGAAACCTCAATATTCATAGACTTTGTAAGAAATTTTATAATTATCTATATACATATTTTTTTCTCATGGAAAATGCTAAGCTTAAGATGTGCTGCTTCTGTAAGCTGTTACAATTACATACAGCAATAATCTTGTTTTCTTCTTTTCCCCCTGCTATAGTTTTAAATTTTACAAGTCATTATATTTTCCTATCAAGCCTTGACATAAAGGGTAAGAGGCGAGAATTTTTAGTTGAAGGCAGCTTTCAATTTGAAAGTGAAAGTAACTATTTAGGAAATACCAAAATTGTATTTTTTCTTTGTGTTGGGACATTTAAAAATTAATAGAAAATCTAAAATGCCCACATCATTTGGGAAAGATGTTTGTACACAAGCCTTGCTTGTTTGTTGTTTTTTCCTTCCAAGGTAATTTAAATTTATATCAAAGATATTTATTGTCCAATCACATTAATTGTAATTATCACTGATAAGAAACAAGATAATCAATCCCATCGTGATTATAGCAGTTCCTTCTGTTAGGTAGCTCTTTTTTTTTTTTTTTCTAGGACTTAATTGTATTCTGTGATTAAATAATTTGTCTTCTAATATATCCTCAAGTCAGGAAGATTTGTGGTTCTTCCTGGAAAGGATGTATGTTTGCATAAATTTTTCATAATTTGTATGTATAGTGACATATTATAAGATTATTTCACAGAAACCAAAGGGAATTTGAGATGAAGTTATTAGAAGAAAATAATTTTACGTGATTAAAGAATTAAAGATTTGTACCTGCATAATGATAAATTAGTGCTCTGAGGAAGAATTCTCTAGTGTTAATTTTGCACCTACCATATTGTCTAGCACTTAGTTGTTCAACATTTATGTTTTGAATAATCAAAAATTATGTATGAATGTATTTTTCTAATATAAGAATGAATTTTATCCTATAAAAGGACACTGGAATACCATTTATATACCAATATATCTATAAGTATTTCTAGTCTCAAGTGTATATGTATCATATCCATATGTACCAAGGAAAGGCTAGCAGCAAAAAGCTTAAAAATTAGCTGACAGCCAACATAATCTGACAAGCTAACTACTTTCTTTCATAAAACAGAAAATAATGCAGTGGGTAAAAATGGTATTTGGTATAAAAAGTAATATAGATATGGAAATATTGCCTGAATTCACAGAACATTCTCGCTTTTAATTAAAAAAATGTTGAGCTATCAAGGAGATAACCAAAGCTCATATTTGTAAACTTCTAGCATTAACACTTTCAAATTGAATTTGATACTTACTTGCTAAGATTTTTTTCCTTATGCAGTTAAAATAAACTCCAAGAGAGTAGTTGTGAAAATACTTACACATGCATTAGTGAAAACTATATTAGTGAAAGCTATATTAGTGAAAACCACATTCATTTTCCTTATTAACAATATTAAATGTATGTGGAGAAACACTTGATCCATGGAGCTCACATGGTTGACCATAGCCCAATTCAAAGTGTCTTATAGATATTCCAGTAGGATGATAAAACAAGAGTTTATGTGCCCAGTGATTTAAAATTATTCCCTGAAAGTAAGCCAGGAATTTTTGTGTTTGAGATGTAGGGCTTGTCATAAGGTTTTATTTGAACAAAGGGCTCAACTGGGAAAAGTTGGAAAATGACTGCTGCCTTAGAGCCCCAAATTCTTTTATCTGCAATAATATTCTTCATGTAGCAGCTAGTGTTACCCTTTTAAAATGGAGTTTTAGATTAGTTAACTCTTATATTCAAAGGTTTCCAGTGGCTTCTCATCTCAATCAGAACAAAATCCAGTCTTTACCATGAACTACAAAGCCCTACAGGACCTGCCACACTCCTCATCAGCTATCAAACCTCTTTGAGGCCTCATATCTGACCTCCCCTCCCTCACTCACTCTCTTCTAGCTGCGGAGGCCTCCTCACTGCTCTTTCAACTGTCAAGCAAGCTCTGGTATCAGACTTACCCTTGCTTTTCTCTCTTCTTGAATGTTCTCCCCCCAGCATCAACATAGTTCGCCCTTTAATTTCTTCTTGGAATGTTCTCCCCTCAGCATCAACATGGTTCGCCCTTTAATTTCATTCAAATCTTTACTAAATGGTCCCCTACCAAGAATGCCAAACCTGACCCCATTATCTAAAATAGTACTCCAGGTGCTCTTTATTTCCTTATTCTGCCTTATTTTCCTGCTTAAAATTTACTTTTGCCTGACGTATTACATATTTATTGTTTGTCTATTTCTGCTTGCCCCAATTAGAATGTAAGCTTCATGGGATCAGGGCTGTATTCCCTAGTGCCTAGAGTACCTGGCACTTGGCTGGCACCTTGACCAGAATCTATTTGTGAACTCACTGGCGAGAGTTTCTCTAGTTTTTCAATCTGCTTACTTTGTTTATGGGTAATAATTGACACAATGCTATTCTGGCCTAGCACTTTTCTTGAACTCCTGACCTCAAGTGATCTGCCCACCTTTGCCTCCCGAAGTGCTGGGATTACAGGCGTGAGCCGCCGCGCCCAGCTAGTACTTTTCTCATTTAGTCAACTAAGCTACTGGCTGAAGGCTGGAGGTTGGTTGACTCCAGCATTTTTCTGTTAAGATCCGAGAATACTGAAGCATCGGTGGTCCCAAAGAGCAATAAGGCCTTATTGTAACATGATTTACAACTAAGGTGTAAGGAAAGCATAGGGAAAACAGAACTAGTTTACATAGCACACATTTGGACTCTGTTGTATTAATTTCCCTAGGATTTCACGGACGTATATCATGAAACAATTGTTGTTTTTATCTACATCTACAAAAGGAAAATGCATCTGAATGGAGGATAATTCTGTCTTTTAGGTGTTACACTTGAAAAACACTTGAAAAACACTTGAAAAACAGGCTCTCAATCCCAGTGCTTGATTTGTTAAAAATCATACTTTTTCTTTGCTACTCTTTGACAAATCTTAAACTTAAAAAAAATCTCAAACCTTGAAAAATAATCCCAGGTTATTCAGCCACATCACCTTATACTACTTCTATTTAAGCAGTAAACTCCCTATAGCTTGCTTTCCTTCCCAAATTTGTGTTCTTTTAAGGTTTATACAGTTAGCTCCGTGTATCCACAGGTTCTGCAACTGTGGATTCAACCAACTGGAAATCAAAAATGTTTGGAAAAAACAAAAAGCAAACAATAAAAAATAGTACAAATAAAAACATCAAGATAACAACTATTTACACAGTATTTACATTGAATTGGTACTATAAGTAATCTAGAAATGACTTAAAGCATAGGGAAGGATGAGCTTCGGTTGTTTGCAAATCTGTGTCATTTTATATAAGGAACTTCCGGATTTGTGAATTTTAATATGGGGGTGGTCCTGGCACCAATCCCCCAGGGGATAACAAGGGACTACTGTATTTCTGCCAAAATAATATTTATGCAGTGAGCAAAGAGAGTTAAAGGTGCTGTTTAGAATAGTTTTTTCAGGAAAACATAATTGTCTAATTGGAACAAAAGGGATTCATCTTTTCTAAAGTGCAGGCAGATATTTGAATATAAATGGACCGAAGCTTATGAAACAGACACATCGCAGAAGCGTGCTTACTTGACAGGATTCCTGGCAGCGTCTGGATCTTGGGCTGTGACGGAGCCTATTGTGGTGTTTATCTGAGCATCTTCTCTTATTTGTAGGATGTAGGCCAGCTTGCTGAAGACAGGAGGCTCATCTACATCCTCCACCACAATTCTAACTGTGGCTGAATCTTTGAAAGGCCCCAAGTAGAGAAATCGTGGCTCAACATGAGGATTGGAGGCTTCCACTTTAAGGGTATACACTTTCTTCTTTTCAAAGTCCAAGAGCTTGGGGTGGGGGAAGAAGTGACATATTTAAAGCAGCCAAGACACAGAAAGCCAAGACATGAAACATTTTTGGTGTAAATCACTGATAAATGAATGGAATCATATTGCTTAGGGAAACACATTAGTGTGATATTGGGCACAGGGAGAAAAGATAAGATGTAATTTTTTTTCTTACATCTAGGCTGTTAGGCAGGAAATGATCATAAAGTTTGTGAAGGAGTTCAGATGCCACACAGCCCTGAAAAGTGTATGGGCTGAGACCGTGCCTGCTGTTGACTTAAAAGTGGGTCCTGAGGTACAAGGCATCATACCAGGCAGGAAGGGCACTTGGAAGCAGGAGTCTGGTAGAGCCCACTCTGTCCCCACTTAAAATATACTCGCATTTTACTAGAGGGGGCCATCAGGGGCAAGTTGGCAAATACACAGTGTGTTATTCCATGTCAGATGTTCTCACATCTGGCTTTTTTTTTTTTTTTTTTTGAGACAGAGTCTTGCTCTGTCGCCAGGCTGGAGTGCAGTGGCGCGATCTCAGCTCACTGCAACGAGGCCTCCAGATTCAAGCGATTTTCCTCAGCCTCCCAAGTAGCTGGGACTATAGGCACATGCCACCAGGCCCAGTTAATTTTTGTATTTTTAGTAGAAACGGGGTTTCATCATGTTGACCAGGATGGTCTTAATCTCTTGACCTCATGATCCACCTGCCTCGGCCTCCCAAAGTGCTGGGATTACAAGCGTGAGCCACTGTGCAGGCCATATCTGGCTTTAATTACACCAGTGAGTGTTTAAAACTGGCCAATGTCTTGGCCCCACCCTGGACCATTAAACCAACATATCGGGGCATGCAGATTAAAATCGACATGATTAAACACTTCCCCCAGTGATTCTATGGTGCAGCCAGAATTGAGAGCCACAAGTTTGCATTGTGAATCCCTCGTCGTCATTCAGGAAAACATAGATTAAAGTTTTGTGTTTTTTTTTGCATGAGGTAATGAAATATTCCAAATGGTATCCTGAAAAGGGCATTGGGCTAATTATTTGCCAAAGAAAGAAAAGATCATTGTTGTCAATATGGTATCCTGAAAAGGGCATTGGGCTAATTATTTGCCAAAGAAAATAATGATCATTGTTGTCAAGGGTCTTTAGGAAAAGTAGCTCTGCTTTTGGAGACATGGTGAACCCAAATGCTTATTGCTGACTTTTAGTTTTTGATGATAATATGACAAGGCTCACTAGAAACACAATTAATCAAGACGTTAGTGAATGTGATTTAGTCGTCTAGGCAAAATTTCAGTTCGAATCTGATAAGGCACCAAGAAAATTAAAAAGGTTAATGCATACTAATGGGCTTCCTAATTATATTACAGTTTAAAACATTAGTCTGAGTGTCACTTAAACATGTTTTATTGTGTTTTCAGATACTAAGACACGTAATCCTAAGTTTGGGAGGCAAAAAGTCTCTATTATTTACATCCACCGATGCTTATATTTACCAGAAAAGTAATAGTATGCTAAAGGAGAGAGAAAATATTACACCATACATGATAAAAGTGAAATCATAAAAAGTTAACCAAAATTAATATTTTTAGTCTCGAAGCATACCATTCATTGGTTTTTAATTTTTGCCATATTTTTGTATACTACTCTGTGGTGCTAGACAATTTGGGGGATAAAATAATGAATCAGTACTTTGGAAAAAAATAGAAATCAGAAAAGATTTATTGTTGTGTTCCAAAAAGTAGCTAAAGAGGTCACAGGAAATTTATGGTATTTAATTTAAATTTGTTATGGTATTTAATTTAAACTTGTGATCTTTATATATCCTCTTTCTGTGATGCAAGTCATCTTGATCACTGCTTGCTGTACTCTTTTCCTTCACAGCATGCATCACAATTTGTAGTAATGTATTTGTTTGTTTGTTTACTTGGCTCCTCGTCTCTTTCACCCAGACTGGAAGTACCATGAGGGCAGAGAACATTTGTAGTATGTACCAGTGCACCTCCAGCACTTAGAGCAGTGTCTGGCACTGTTTATTTACTGTTCATTTAAAGTATTTACTTAATGTATTTTTATGAATATCATTTGTTTATATTACTTATTTACTTAGCAGCTTCCTAATAAAAATTCATTGGATGTATAGAATTAACATGAATGCATATCATTTTAGGTTCTTGAAAGCCAACCCAGGAGATCTCATTGTCATTAGAATTGACTTTCTTTCTTCCTTTCCTTTCTTCCTTTCCTTCCCTCCTTCCCTCCTTCCCTCCCTCCCTCCCTCTCTCCCTCCCTCCCCCCTCCTTTCTTTCTCTCTCTTTCTTTCTTTCTTTCTTTCTTTCTTTCTTTCTTTCTTTCTTTCTTTCTTTCTTTCTTTCTTTCTTTCTTTCTTTCTTTCTCTCTCTCTCTCTCTCTCTCTCTCTCTCTCTCTCTCTCTCTCTCTCTCTCTCTCTTTCTTTCTTTCTTTCTTTCGACAGAGTCTCACTCTGTCACCTAGGCTGGAGTACAGTGGCGTGATCTCACTGCAACCTCTGCTGCCTAGGCTCAAGCAATCCTCCTGCCTCAGTCTCCAGAGTAGCTGGGATTACAGGCACCTGCCACCACGCCTGGCTAATTTTTGTATTTTTAACAGAGATGGGTTTTGCCATGTTGGTCTCAAACTCCAGAACTCAAGAGATCCTCCTGCCTCGGCCTCTGAAAGTGCTGGGATGACAGGCGGGAGCCACCATGCCTGGCCAGAATTGGCATTTTTTCTGAAAATAATAAGTCAAATAAAAATCTAAAGGAATGTTTATGTGAGACATAATTGCCCCTGGTAACTTAGGAACTGGAGAAAGGTAAATGGGTTCACTTTGTATGGTGTTTAAGAAGCGGCATTACCTTTTTGACAGTTATAATCCCTTCCTGGGTTTCCTGGTCAGTGATGACATCAAACATATCCAGCCCCTCACCGTCTGTGATGCTGTACTCAATTTCAGCATTTTCTCCCACGTCAGCATCGCTGGCTTTGATTCTGCCAATTGGTGTACCCGGTGGAGAAGATTCAGGAGTTTTAAACTGGTATGTACCTATTAATCACCAGACAGATATAAGTCAAACATACACTAACCACAGTCTATTATCATAAAAACAAAACCTATGCTCTAACAGTTCTTTAAGACACTACCATCAGGTAGATTTGTGCTTTCCTCAAAATAACTAATGGTGGCCTGTTCTTCTTATGTCTACTTTCATGGTTGTTAAGAATGTTTCTTCTATTTCATGACCTGTCTCCTTGCAAATGGAGAACACTTTTCTTGTCCTGTAAACAGGCTCCAAAGTTTACAGTGTGATTGTGAGAACAGCTGAACTGCTACAGGAGGCACAGAAGGCTTCAAAGCCCTTTGTTAACTTAATCTAACAGAGTAGAGAAGAATTTAATCTGAACTGCGACTTTAAGTTAATTACTAGGTATTCTTTAAAAGAGTTCTTTCTACCATTGCTAATAATAGCTGGAGGTGGAAAGAAATTATAGCAAGTTGGAAGCTGTATCCAAGTAGATATTCTTTAACTCATACATGGAGCTGGACCTAGCTGCAGAGTTAGAGATATAGGTAAATACATTAAGTGATAAAACTCCTAATTTTTTTCTTTTGACTCCTGAATTTTATTATTTTATGCATAGGTTTCTCCCATACTTATATTTGTATTACTACTTTGAAATCCATTTTTCCTATACAGAAACTTTTTTTTAAAAAATATGCTCCTGTTGCAAACTTAGTTTAGAGAGACTACATATGAATTACAGTTTAGATTGGCCAGACTATGATGTACTTAGCACCAAAAATATAAAATAGTAAAACCAAAGCTTATTCTACCCTTTTCCATTACATTTTGTCAACCATTCATACAAATGATTTGAAAAGAATTTAAACAGTCTATGGCACTACTAAAATGTAGGCATTCAATAATAGTAATCCCCTAAGTTCATACTTGGTAAAATGATAAAGCAAGTTAACTCAAATATGCAACTCAAAAAGAGCATTTTTTTTTTTTTTTTTTTTTTTTCGGACAGGGTTTCCCCCTGTTGCTCAGGCTGGAGTGCAGTGGCATGATCATGCTTACTGCAGCCTCAAACTTCTGGGCTCAAGCAATCCTCCCACCTCAGCTTTCTGAGTAGTTGGGACTACAGGTGCACACCATCATGCCTGGCTAATTTATTTTTACTTGTTGTAGACACAGGGTCTCACTATGTTGCCTTGGCTGGTCTTGAACTCTTGGCCTCATGCAGTCTTCCTCCCTCAGCCTCCCAAAGCTCTGGGATTACAGGAATGAGTTGGTGCACCCCAGGTTAAGTATTTCTCTAGTGTTTTCAACTTCCATTTTTAGGGCCTCCTGCCCCTTTCTATCTTCTCCCCTCCCTTGCCTTGGCATATTGCTCAATAACAAGTCACAGGCTATCTAAGCAGAGCAGAGTGAGTTACAAATTCCTGTGGTACCAGGGTGCAGGGGAATCCTTTTGTTATTCTTCCCCAGGGAATCTCCATGTTAAAAAGGAGGTTTTGGGCAAACTGTTGGTGATCCTAATAGTTTTCGTTTCAGGCCTGTGTAAAGGAAATGGTAGGCCTCACAGAACCTTTCTTCAACTTGTTATATCAGATATTCTTTAATTAGCTCTGATCTTTTTGCATTTAGCTAACTCTGATTAAAAACTTGAAAAAATAAAGAAAATACAACTACTTTCTGTTGATTCATGTATATCTCTATTCTAAAGGAAGCCCATATTAGCTGATTCGTTTTTTTAAAAATGCCACGATAGAATGAGTGGGTTTTCTATTTAATAATTAAGATAGCTTTTGTAGGAGATCATGGTCCCAAAGGGATTTTGTTCCTGGAAGAAAAGTTACGTTAAAACCAGTTCCCTCTTGGGTAGCTTTTTGTGGGAATTTTTAGCATACTTCTGATACCAAGTTGGTATTCATGGATGTTGGTTTTCCTTCTTCTTCCTTCTTATCTAATCACGAGAGTTAATGATTTTGGAGACGACTTTCGGTATCTCAACTAACCATAATGTAGAAAACGATTTATGATTACAAATGGATTAAGTACCTAGTTACTTCCACAGTTGTATTTTTAGAAACAGTAAAATGATAAATCCTCCCCTTACAAAGCTTTGTGAGGATTTAAAAGAGATTACATGCCTGATTAAATTCACAAAACATAAAGTCAAATTTTTCCTAACAAATTGCAGCATGCTTGTATACATATGTTCTGCATGAGCAGATTTATGTCTGTGGTAGTTTTCTTAATAAGGAGAAATGAAACAATGATGTTGCCTTTACAACAACAGCAGAAATCACTCAGCTAATTACCAATACAGGAACATAAATGTTCACATTTCCTGAGCGTTGCCATGTTGTCAACTCATTTTTTAATAAAAGTACCAGTTCTTCTTAAGTCCACTAACTTTGACAATAATGATGACAATGGAAAACAAAAACTCTTAATGTTCAAGTTTTATAAAAGCACATTGAAGAAACTCATTCGATCAAATGTTCCTACTCTGGGGGAATCGGGGAGGGTTGTCGTTGACATCAGTCAGTGTGATGTTCACGGTGGTGGTCCCAGATAATCCTCCCATCTGGCCGCCCATATCCTTGGCTTGAATCACCACTTGGTACTGCTCCCTGTTTTCTCGATCCATGTTGAGCAAAGCTGTCTTGATGATACCTGTGGATGTGAAATTTAAGAATGCAAAGGGATGCATTAAGAATACTTTATGGAATCATTTATTTATGCAAACAAACATAAACTGTCACCCACAATATGCAGAATGCTATGCAGATGTCATGATATAAAAATAAGTATATACAGCCTTTATACTGAAGGATATTACAATCACACAGGGGAGATAGATACGTTAAAAGAAGACTGTAATACAAGGAGAATAAAAATAAGTACAAGTCAGATTCTGCAATAGCTTAGATTATTAAGGGTTATAAGACACTCAATATTATAATTACATTATGGATGTATAAATATGAAGTGTTATAAGATGACACAGCAAAATCTAAAACGACTTGTGGTATAAAGGTGTACTACAATAGCTGCTTGATAAAAGACATTTAGGTGAATTATGAGGAAATTGTTAGGAAAGTCACATACTTGAACGACTCTTGAGTTTCCCATTATGAATTAACTAATTACCCCTCAGATACACTTACCATAATGAATGCTCTGAGGATTTTCTAAATTGTAAAACTATGGTCTTTAGAAAATAGAAAATCAATTCTTTCATAATGATCATCTTGTATGATTCTAGAGAATTTTGGAATTAAGGTTCAAGGTCTTTAAGCCTTTTAGAATTCCTAAAGCTGACCGTGAACTTTAGTTCAACTGGCCCCAATGGCAACCAAAATTTTTAAGTTAGGTTAAATTTATCTCTGTTGTTAGGTCGTTATAAAATAGTTAAAGAACTTCTAAAAGTTTGCCCAGTTTCTATGTAACGTTTATGCTTAAATTAACTTTCTTTCAAATTTCACTGGAGAAGCCTTTATAACCTTCTGCAGAAACACATTCTAGTGCTTAACAACTAATGAAGCGAAAATATCTTTTTTAAAATTTTTAACAAGAATACTTCAGACAACAGATCAATTTTATTCCTATAGTCCGGGCTTCAGTGAAAGTACAGCTGCTTTCTGTTCTCCAAATAATAGTACTTCTCTATTTAAATACAGGAGATCACCTTAGCCTTTTGTCCTTTAAGCTGAATAATTCTAATTTTTCATCCTCATTGTTTTTCAGCTCAACATTTTCTTTCTCCTTGGGATTCTTTCCAAGTTCATTGCACCACTTAACACAGAGATTTCCAACTGGATGTGGGAACCTAGGGAGGTTTTGATTTCTACCAAGAATAATGGATGTTTAAAAAATGTATAAAAGGAAATTGACTCATTATAATAAAAATACGCGTAGAATTTACTATACAATACAAATGATATCTGCTAAAAACAGATCATTATAAGATAGGTTGCTACTTTGTGGAGAAAATACAGGAAACAGAAAACTGAGATGTTGAAAAGAGGATTCCAGATGGCATTTCACTTTGATTAGGACTCCATCAGTTAGGATGGGCTAGACAATGATGTGATAACAAACAATGCAAAATCTGAGTGGCTTCACACAACTAAAGATTATTTTTTGCTCAGGCTCTGAGTAGGTAAGCAGATAGCTTGGTTCACCATACCACTCAGACATTCAGGCTACAGACTACATCTCAACATTGGTTTCCATGATAACTGTGGCAAGGGACAGGAATGTGGCAGATCGTGTACCAGCTTTGAAAATTTTACTAAGAAGCGACTTGTATCATTATCACATCTATTCAACCAAATAAATCACATGGCTACATCTAGTTTCAGGGCAGAATAGAGAGACACAATCCTACTAAATAATTAGAAGAAGAAGATTCCGAGTATCTGTAAACAGGCCAATAGCTATCAAAAAGGGGTTGACCTTTTAGCTTCGCCCCAAACTGGAAGAAAACTAAGGCAATACATAATTTTTCTCAATCTACTCCATAGAAAGGGTGGGTGAAAGATTCATTGCCAGACTTTTTGATTACAAGGATTCAGATGTCATGTTTACAAATATATCATTAGTGTTTGGTGGATGTATGTAAGAAAATCCAATCACACTGATTATTTTTATTAAAAAATATGCTAGCTCAGCTGTGCATGTCAATTAAAATTACAAATTATAAAAAGGAAGATCAAAAAGTCTAACCTGTTTCTGATTCAACTGAAAAATAGGGCTGTCCCTGTAGAATACTGTAGACAACTTTAGCACTGTTCCCATATGTTGGATCATCCGCATCTGTTGCAGTGACTTGGACAACAAATGTACCTGTAATGACAGAAACATAAACTGAAAACACATCGAGAGTTTGTGTCAATCTTTGACACACACCAAAACCAGCACGATCTTAATTTTGTACAGGAATATCATGCTGAGGAAGTCGAAAACTTTGGTAGGATGCTGGGTGAAAAAGGATTGGCTTCTTTATTGTAAAGAAATACAACCAACATTTAGAAATATTGTTAAGGATTAGGTTACAGAGAAGCATGGGAATGATCATGACTTGGGGTAGAACTGATTCCAACCCATCTCCAATGGCGGGGTTTGACTAGACTCTTGCTTTAGTGATTCTTTTGAGTTCTCCTGGACAAAGTCAATCAGCATCTTGCTTCCTTTGTCCACAGGAATTAGTTTAGGAATTGATCAATCAGGGGCCACTTATGATTTTGCTGGAAATTCTGTCACAGATACTCTTTTTCTTGGACTGTAATGTGCTGATATACATTTGCAGCAGCTATTTTGTGATCTTAGAAATGCCAGCCTGAGGACAAAGCTGGATAGAATAGAAAATTACAGAAAAACAGCTAGAACTCAGATCAAATCCTGTCCAAAGCCCACTTTACTTTTTGACTTAAGTAATGTGACCAATAAATACTTATTTGTTGTTGTTTAAACTAGTTTGAGTTGGATTTCCAGTTACTTACCAATAAAAGCATCCTAAATGATAAATCTGACAATTCTAAACAGTTAAAAGGCCCTGAACCTTAAAGATTGTAGTTATGGATTACATAAAGAATCAATGAATTGGAACACCAGAGCACAAACATCTGGAATCTGTAATTCCAAAAGGTTATTATAATTAAATATACAAAGAACACTATTACATTTCAGATCAGCATTCTTATTTTAGTGACCACAGTTGCCTAATAATCTTCAAAGTATTCCTAACCCCCTGAAATTCCACATGAATTTTTATGTGTATGCCTACATGTCTATTTCACTGAGGAGAAATTCCATAGATTTTATATGATTCTCAAAGGACTCTGTGACTTCTCGAAAGGATGAGAGTCTCTAATTAAGATCACTTAATGGCTATTTTTTTGTTATTTGTATCAGATAACCAGTAAGCATACTGCTGGAGTTCCCCTTTCCATGAAAGAGGTAGGGAAGTTACATCCGGGGAATATTAGGAATTCTACATTGCTTTTGTAATATCTAGCCAATTTCCCTTATTGAAGAAACAGATTGTAGTATGTTAGGATTGGATGCCCTGAATGTATAGTGCTGATGCACAAAACAGAGCACTCACCCTTGTAATTTGGCAAGGGAGGTGGGGAATCTGAGAACATCTTATGATTTTAAGGTGAAAGTCAAGTCAACAAACACTCAAGTTCTTATTTAACATTAACACAAAATTTGATTGCTTTTAGAATATGATATCTGGACATTTTAAATGTCTATTCATTGCCAGATATTGTACTAGGGGCTCTGCACCTGTTTTCTCATCTAATCCTCATGATAGCCCTTAGGAGTTGACATTTATTATTTATTTTTTCAAGATACAGAACTGGAAGATCAGAGAAATCAAATAATTTGCCCAAGGCTACACTGCTGGTTCTTAGTGGAGATAGTTTCAAATGCAGTTCTGTTTGATACTAAAGTCCATTTTTGTTCCCATGCTGTTGTCCCACTGCCTTTATGGAATTTCTTGAAGATGCCTTTCTATAATCACAATAATGAGATATCAATTAAGGATCATGAATATCAACATAACTGTGTCTGTGTGCAAACTGAAAAAAGCCTTTTTATTTTTCTCAAGACATGTTACTGTCAACTACCCCTAAATGTTCGTAATACAAATTTAATTCTATAATGGCTTCAAAAGTGAATGGCACCCCCTAGAATTGTGCAGTGCAATACCTGCATATCTGGCTACAGTTGCCCTGAGTAGTGCTGATGAAGAGACTATTCTTCATGAATTCTTCTGCCTTTTACCACATAGAGGAGAAACTTTTCCTAACAAATTTAAAGAATGCCATTCTATTGCTGCTATAACCAGTGAAGAAGAAGAAGAAGAAGCAAAAAAATCCAATCATCTCCCTCTTTGCTTTGTGAGGCTTGCAATTTTTGTAACAAAACAAACTGGCTTTAAATAATGAGAGAAGCAATTTCTTCATAAGAAAAATGTAGATGTTTTACAATGATTTCCATGGATTGGTTATTTTCTATGTCTTGGATCTGTGAACTACAACGTCTCTGATATCTAACTGACAGAATCATAATAAAGTTATTATGTAATTTCAGCCCTTTTGAATTTGACAGAGTGAAAATAAAAATAACGCTTTATATAAGTAGTTTAAAATTTGTCACTGTCTCCCATGAAGTATTTCAATGTGGCTAAGAGTGATGTCAGTAGAATTCTTTTTCTTAATTTAAATCCTATTTACTTCTCTCAATTTAAACAAATTAAATCCACCATTTGAAACAAGTAGTAGAATTGTGTATAAAATATTAATTCACTCTATGTATGTTATGAAAGTCTTTTCATTTCCACCATGTAGCAAAGGATCCACTCCCTAGACATAACGTGCCTATTGTTTATGGATTAAAAAAATGTTCTCTGAATTTCCTTCCCAAATATAGAGTTACTAGTTACTTAAACCAATTATCACTACTTTTTAGACTGGATTGTAAATTTAAGTTTTTATTTTCTATTTGGGAGATTGTTACTTGGACCCTAACACCCATGTAGGCTAAGAGAAGTGGAGAAGTTTGCTGTCTTTCAGCCCAAGAAAGAGAATGGGCATTCAGGGTGGGAGAGAAAGGAGATGGTCTCTCTTTCGACCTCCCACTCCCACCCTGCCACTTTTCAGACCCTCTTTAGAGGAAATGTGGTTGTAAAAATAATAACAAAATGAGACTAGAGTAATATTAGGAAACATATGCACACATGGATTGAAGAAGTTAGCATCTAAATTCATGCAGTTCAGTACTTTGAGCTCACGGGATTCCTTACTCGGTGGATGCACCAGGGGAGAGCCAGTTTTTGGTTGAAGTCACATCTCACTCACCGACATCAGACATTTCGGGGACAGTGGCTGTGTAAACCTCCTTGGTGAATATTGGTTCATTGTCGTTGATGTCATGGATCTTGATGATGAATTCAGACTCTGGCTCCACGGGTCTCCCTGTCCTTCTGTTTATAGCTTGAGCTCGAAGGATGTAAACAGGTTTTTCTTCCCTGTCCAGCCTCTTGGTGGCCTGTATGTCGCCTGTGTTTTCATTAATAATGAAGAGATCTCCTGCTCCATCTCCTGAAAGGATATATTTAAGTGATCCATCTCCTCTATCCTGGTCTGAATGTAACTAGTGTAGAAAAAAAAAATTAAAGAAAGTAAAAGTCAAGCATGTGGTTCTAAACTGTTTTTGTCTTTTTGGTGCATGCTATGTTAACTTTTATTCAATCCTTTCTAAGGTGTACAGGATTTTTTGTTTTGTTTTGTTTTTACTATTTACATAACCTCTCAATGGTAAATACCATGCATTAATGCACATGTTTCTTTATAATCGTAGAGTTTTTCAGACCTGGAACAGAGTTTGGGAGAAAATTTAGTAATCTTTATTTTGAAGAAGGGAAAACAAAAGGCAAGAGCAATAGCAAGGTGGCCAAGGACATATTAGGGTGGCCGGAATGAAACTCTTCAAGATTTTCCAATTTTTCACTATAGCTTTCACATTCTGCTAATACACTCTTGTCCTCACTTGCATGTACACAAACATATTAGAGAAGCAATATCCTGTTGAGAAAAGGACTTTGATTTTTGAATCAGAGAGACTTGGGTATATTCTATTTCTACCTTACATTTATTATCTTTGTGAATTTAGGGAAGCTTGGCAACTTCCTTGAGTCTTTAGTGATGGAGATTATAATCATTTTTTTCTGGGAAGATGTGATGTTTATTTATTTATTTATGAAATTCAACTCAAAGCATTTGAGAAATATCCTAAGTGCTGCCACGGGCAATACCTTGAAAATCACCTGACTAGATAATTTACAGGTCACTTGGAACAGTAACATTTCACATTTAGACTTTAGTATAAGATAGGAAAGGACCTTGTAATAATTTGAGCCAACCTAAAATTGAAATAGTCTTATGAGTAGTGAGTTCCCTCCTCCTAAAGGTAATCAAGCAGAGATTCTGATGACTAACTGTCGGTGAAATGGGTTTGGGTAAAAGGCAGAATTAAATGAATACTAAGGATACCATGGAAAGAGAAGATGAGAATCCTAACTTGGATAAGTAGGATTCTTATCCATTTTTCCTTTCCCAGAGATTATATCCACAGTGCTGATTTCCTATTGTTTCCTAAATTCCCTTTTTCCCACCCAGCAAAAGGTTAGAGGATACCTTTGGATGGTACCTAGACCTAACTATAGGTCTATAGGACATATATATACACACATATACATATACATACACACACACACACACATATATATATAAATTCAGTTTGTAGGTTTTCAGATAATTTAACCCTATTTGCAAATTTTCAAAAAGTGCTTTTTATTGAGGAAGACTATTTATAAACTCCCAGAGTTTTAAGCATCCACAGTATATAGAGAAGTTAGTCTTAGTGGGAAGGCTGCTACTCTCTATCTTGTTTCAACTCTGCCTAAACAGAGTACGGGCTATGCTACAACAACAACAACAACAGCTACGCCAAGTCTTTCTCCTGTTGATTAATACTGCACAAAATGCTCGGAGAAGCATTACACATTTGAAAATAGACTCTTAGGGCAAAAAGAGACTTTAAAAATCATCTAACCTAGTCTAAAAGTGTATTCCGTGGAATGTCATTTCCAGGAAGTGCTGAGGGGAAGAAATACTTTACATACGGTCTCTTTTTTAGAGTCACTGTTAACATGTCAGAGGCTCTGAGTGTCTGCAGTTTGAAACTATATTCGATTCTGTGTAATCTAGTTTACCCTTTCTTGTTGAAAGAATCCTTTTTGGGTATAACTTATATGGATATTCCCCATACTAGTTTTCCAAAAAAGATACTTTGGGAAACATGAACTAATTTAAAAATCCAGCACTGTAGAGTCAAGAAAACCGAGAATCCGGTGCGTGCTGCGTTTCCAAAATCACACAGCTCATGGGAAAAGAATCTGAAGATTAACTCTGGAGCGCAGGAAGAGGCTTTATAGATTATTTGGTGCAACTTCCTCATTTTTAGAGGTAGGGAAACTGTGTTTAATGTAACACAGCTAAAGCTAGTTAATCGTGGTGTTTAGGGAGGAGAATATTATTCATATAATTAGTAGCCTTGAAAGCAATTTGGTAGAAATATTGGAAGATAAATTCGAATGGGGAGGAAATTGCTTAGAAGTGAGATAAATGCAATCAGAAATGTAAAACAAGAGCATCCCATGATTTGAGTGATGGGATATGCTAAGGAAACGCTGAAACCATCATAACACACAAAGAGCCACTGGGGAAAGTTTAACTCTCCATCGTCAAATTCAAATGACTGAAGAGGCTCTTAAAAAGCTATTTCATTAACCCATGAGTAAGGAAACCAATGTCACCACTTGGCGGATCCTTGCTCTAGGGCAGCTGTGGTCAGCAGCCTGGCACAGTGTCGGGGGCACGGTCCTAGGCATGAGCCATGTTCATTCTTTTTCACTCAGCAAGTGTAAGACCACAGCAGAGTCAATTAACCTCCCTCAGCCAGGATTCTTATCTGCAAAATGAGGATAATAAGAGCTACATGGCGAGGCTGTTGTGAAGATCTAATTGAAGACCACATGCAAATAGTACATTAACCACCATGTAAACATGCAATAAAAGCATAATATGGGTCTTATAAATTACAAAGTGCCTCCCAAATTTAAGCCAGTGCTACCGTTATTAACTCTTAGTTTATAATCAGCTTGTTTTTTCTCCTATTTTGACTTTGAGAACTTTGTTTTGAAGACTTTGAAAACCCAATTTTACAGACACATGGTATCTCTAAGGCAAAATCTGTGATCAAAAGCCAGTATTCTTTAACTGGGCAGTAGGGGACAATTGCTATCTTTACATGTGATTTATCATATTCTACATTCCACTAGATTATACACTCTCCTCCACCAGTTCTTCCATCGGTTTCAGTATGTAATTGTTGCACACTTAGTAGGTGAATTCCACATCTGGGCACAAGATTTATTCAGGTAAAAGTAATCAGAAACTTATTTTTAGCTGTCAGGCGAGACCATTTCGATGACTTATAGAACAAACACCTGAAACAATGTTAAAGGGCAGAGGAGAGGTTAAAGAAGAGTGTGAGCAAGGATTGCTTTGCAGATCAGAATTCTGATTTATCAATATTTGAAAACTAGTGGGAAAATGCATCTCTTCTCTTCGCATTGTCTGGTAATAAAGCAATTTAACACCCTCCCGCTTCCTCCCTCCAAAGTGCATTTTCTGGGTCTGACAGAGTACATGGAGCAGGAGCCTCCCAAAGCCTCTGCTTTTTCTCCCCACTCTCCTCCTCTGCCATCAAACTCCCCTGGGGCCAGTTCTTTTCTTGGGAAAAAAAGGAAACCTAAGACATCAGTGCCTGTGAAAGTGGTGGTGACAGCCAGACATGAGGGGTTTATTGAGCACTTAGATTTTAATTGGATTTTTTCTTTTGTGATGTCATTCATCACGGTCACTGTAAAAGACAGACGTTAAACAACAACAAATAAAAGGTTGTAGGCTGCCCGAGGCGTGTTTTCACTAATTTCAGTTTAATGTGGCTGTTCCATTAAGTTTAATCATCTGGTTCACTTTTAACGATTCACTATCAAGTAAAAATTATCCACTTGCCTCAGAAAGTCACAGCTCACCTGTGGCTGGTATGACTTTTTACTACTGTACCTGCAGCATTT
The DNA here is from genome assembly GCF_037993035.2 of Macaca fascicularis. Taxonomy (NCBI): domain Eukaryota; kingdom Metazoa; phylum Chordata; class Mammalia; order Primates; family Cercopithecidae; genus Macaca; species Macaca fascicularis. Next base: position 31,872,365 of record NC_088380.1, on the reverse strand, counting down.
TGTGCCAGAGGGAGCACTTGGTCTTTGTCCGCTTCCTCTGTTGATTTATAAAATTAATTAATTAATTAATTAATTTAGAGATGGCGTCTCACTCTGTTGCCCAGGCTGGAGGGCGGTGGCACGATCTCGGCTCACTGCAACCACTGCCTTCCAGGTTCAAGCGATTCTCCTGGCTCAGCCTGCCGTATAGCTGGGATTACAGGCACCCCCCACCCCCCCACCACACCTGGCTAATTTTTTTTGTGTATTTTTAGTAGAGACACAGTTTTACCATGTTGGCCAGGGTGGTCTCAAACTCCTGACCTCAAGTGATCTGTCTGCCTTGGGCCTCCCAAAGTGCCAGGATTGCAGGTGTGAGCCACTGTGTTAATATATATATTTTTTTTAATGCAGCGTGTTGGCAAATAAACACAGGGATTTTTGGTTGTAGACGTAGCACCATGGTGGGTGGGACCGAAATCATGGCAGCATCTTTGCCAGCTGGGTGTTGTGCTTTCCTGGGGACACAGCATGTTTTTACATGCTAAATGTGCCTACTTCCAACTTGACTTTAAATCAGATTCAAAGGCATAACAAAGATGTTTAGTGGCCTGTGAAGCCAGCTACTGCTGCCCTATTCCCATTTCCTGTGTGTCCCCGAGTCACCATCTGAGTCAGTGACCAAGTGGCATCTCCGAAGCATATGCATTGTTGAGACACTAAACAGTCCAAACAATGCTGGCGAGGGTGTGGAGAAAAGGGAACGCTCATACACTGTTGGTGGGAAGATAAATTAGTTCAATTTCTAGGGAAAACAGTATGGAGATTTTTCAGAGAACTAAAAATAGAATTACCATTTGACCCAGCAATTCAGTAAATCATTCTGTAATCTATCCAAAGGAAAAGAAATCATTTTATCAGAATGACACCTGCATTCATATGTTTATCATAACACCATTCACAATAGCAAAGGCATGGAACCAACCTACGCGTCCACCAACAGTTGACTGGATAAAGAAAATGCGGTACATATATACCCCAGAATACTACAAAGCTGTAAAAAAGAAAGAAATCATGTCCTTTGCAGTAACACGGATGGAGCTGGAGACCATTATCCTAAGTGAACTAACACAGACACAGAAAATCAAATATCACATGTTCTTACTTGTAAGTGGGAGCTAAACAAAAAGTACGCATGGACATCATGATGGGGAAAACAGACTCTGGGGACTCCAAAGTTGGGAGGAAGGGGAGTGACGGCTGAAAAATCACCTACTGGGTACAATGTCCAATACTGGGGTGATGGGTACACTAGAAACCCAACCCCCACCATTACACATGTAATACATAACAAGTACCCTCTGAATCTAAAATAAAAATTAAATAAAATAATCCCCTCTCCCCCAGCAAAAACAATCCAAACAGAAGTTTGCCTAGATGACACACATAGGAAAGTACCTACAGCAGCCTTACATGGGCTTAGGAAAGGTATGAAGTGATGTTTGGCTAAAATGGAAAATTGAAGTTTGGCTAATATACTTGTAGGGTGTAGTGCAAATGTAATGTTGCTCTTTAAGAAATGTTATGGTTGCTAACCTGAGACGTTACAAGACAATTACAGAACAGTGGTGTTGAAAAGATGCTGTCTGACTGGGATTGAGGGAGAGAAACAGGAATTACAACAGAGAGAGAGAACATCTTTGTGTTAAATATGTAGAATGTTACTTTAAATTAGCACAAGAAATCAAGTTATGACAAATTGAGGCTTAACTGCATCAATATCTATGTATATGTATAGATGTCTGCATGTATACATACATCTTTATATATAATGCATGTATACGTAATGCTAATAAATAGACTTAGTGTTGTGAAGGCTGGGAAAAGCTTGTTGGGTAGAGTTTATATCAGGTGGAAATTGAACCTTGCTTGAAGTACGTGGCAGGGATTAGAGTTGTTTCTGTTTTAGAGATTATAGAATTAGGTAAATCAAAAGCATATTTTAATAAAATTCCATGTGACACGTTTTATGCTGTATTTGAATGTTAATAATTTGGCATGAGTTAACTAACTTATATCTGATGATTATTTTACCAATTAAAAAGCTGATGATGGCAGCATAGGATTGTGGCAGGTTCCCAGCTGTGGGTCGGCTGGGTGTGCGGCTGTTCAGCCCTGTGATTCAGTTTTCACATTGTAATATGTGTGAATGTAAAGGGTGCAACTTCAGTGTCCCTGGTTTAGCAGGACTTGGCTTGCTCTAGTCCTCTTTTTTTTCTTTTTTCCACAGGTTGCGATGTAAGTGAGGCAGTGACCTGGTTTCCACCAGGCTGAGGAGGACAGTGCCCAAGGGAATGGCAAGCCACAAAGTGGAAGGAACCCAGGTTCTAGAATAACCTCATATCCAACCAGCCTGTCATGTGAAAGATGAAAGAAAGGCATTGCACTTCAGCCATTATATTTTTGAAGTTTTGTTGTTGTTTTTGTAGTTCTGCCTTGACCCTAACTCAGTGGTTCTCAAAGTGCTGTCCCTGGACCAGCCGCATTGGCATTACCCGGGAACTAGTTAGAAATGCAAACTTCCGGAATCAGAAACTCAGGGGATGTCCACCAGTGCTGTGTTTTAAGAAGCCCTGTAGGTAGTTCTGACAAGTGCTCAGGTTTGAGAGCCACTGCCTTAACTAGTACAATCATAATAATTATAAGCATGGACATAGGCAGGGAAAGAGGTGAGTGTAAATTTATGCTACGTACGTGTCACATAACCTTGGGGAACTTAGTTAACCTCTCCAGGTCTTCATTTCCTCATACACATGATGGGAATAATAATAATACTTAATTTACAAGTAGGTTTCTCTGACAATAAATAAAATAACAAATGTAAGATGCTTAGTAGAGGGCCTACCTCGGAGAAAACCTTCAATAAATTACTCTTGAATTGATAAACACCAAGTATCCAAAAGTGGATTTTGGGAAAGTGGTGGGATTTGGATCTGAATTCTGACTTTCCTATTAATCAGTGAAATAAATTAAGTGATCTTAGTCTCCATTCAGTCCTACTATAGAACTGGAAATGATTAACTTTGCCTCCTCTATCTGCCCCTTAAATGCTGGTATCCTGTAGGCCTGTGTCTTTGGTCCTTGTTTCCCTCCTTTCACATGCTCTCCCCACATGAGATCCTCTATCTATTTTCATGGATTCAATTGCTATCTCTGTACCATGAGTGCCCAAATCTATCTATTACCCCAGGGAAGAGCATTTTCTTGAGATCTGGAGAGAATATAGTCACCTCTTAGGCAAGTCTCTTAGACAACTTACACTCAGCACATCCATATTGACCTCATCACCTTCTCTCCAAATCATTTTCCTCCTCTCATCTTTGTGAAAGCCACCAGGGAGTCATCCTAGGCCATCCCCTCTGCCACTATCCCCACATTCATTAAGCCACCAACTCTAGTCGATTTTACCTCTTATGTATATCTTGATTCACCTAACTTTTCCCATTTTCACTGCTGTCACCCTGGTCCATGCTATTGCCTTTTCTCATTGGTCTATTGCAAGGAGGCCCTCCAAACACACACCCAGGCTTGCTTTCTTTAGATTTTCCTTTCTGTAACTAGATCAACTTAAGAACAACACCAACTCTGAAGATGCCACTCTCCTCTAATTAAATCCTGCAGTGTCCTCTTTAGTCTTGGGATAAAGCCCTCATCCCCACCCTTTCACATGGCCTCCAAAGCCCAGCAAGGCCTCTGCTCTCCTCCTCTCTTTGGCTTCATCAGCCATCATTCTCCCCTTAATTCTCCTGGTTCCAGTCATACCCTACTTCTTTCAGCTTTTTGAAGATAACATCACTAACTAGCTCTTTTGTAGCTAGGCCTTCCCACATGTGGTTCCCTTGACATCAAGCCCTTTTAACATCCTCACCTGGTTAAGCCAACTCCTGTGCCCGGTCTGCTTAATCTTTATCACCTCGGGGAAGCCTTCCTTAAGCTGCTGGTCTAAGTTAGATTCTCCTCCTATACGCAATCAATTCATTCCCCACTTAGCCATCAGCACATTCTATTGTCGTTGATGATGTGTTTTACAGCTGTTTTCCTAGCTAGATTGCAAGTTCATAAAGGAAGGCACCAAACCCGTTTAGGTCACTTCTGTATCCTCAGAGCCTGATATACAGGCACTTTATAGATACTAAGAGTCAATCAAAGCAAGGAATGAATGAATGAATGAATAAATGAATCTTCTAAAAATTAAATTGGATAAGATATCAACGATCAGTGAAGGTTTCTGGCACATAGCAGATACTCAATAAATCTTAGTGTCCTCTATCCTCTTTCTTGACTTTAGGATAATTCTGTAGATCAAAAATATACATTCCTGAAATTGCCAGATAATTTATCAATTACTACTAAACATTAGACACATGGTCTAATCTGAACAATCTGAGGAAGTAATTCAAGTTATTGCCTCAGACTTGAAAAAATTTAATAACAAATTCAACCCCAATACAATAGTAAAACCAACTTGTATTGGATTTGTTGACAAAAATGGACCAATTGTAAGTACACTGAATTCAATGACTATCATAAATACATTGGGTGCTGGGTCAGAAGTCGTCTGTTAATGGTGAAAAAGCTGCAAGATTTTACTGAACTATATTTCAAGTATCCTCCTGTTGCAGCAACTAAAGAGAAATGCTCCATTTCACAGAAACATTATTTCATAATAAAATAATTTAACTCTGTCAACCACGGCCATTAAAAACACCGGTCTGACGAGTTGCATAAAGCAATGAATAAAAGCATCTAAACTCTGCCTTCTATAAACTTGCCATTTACATTGGGATAAAATATATAGAAAAAAAGCAGAAATTAGACACTTTACTATTGTTAGGTATTAGGATTCACAAGGTAAGTAAAAAGCTGGAGAATAGCATAGAAGGAACTTGTAAGTTGGAGAAGACCGAATTGGGGAATGTGTAAGCTCTTTGATGGTTTTAGGAAGACTTCTTGGAGAAGTTTAGACTACTGATGGGAGAAAAATGATTTAGCAACCAACATGAGGACATGGCATGGTTTCAAGGCTCAGTGTGGGAGAAAATCAGAAGAGGCCTTGAGTTTGTGCCTGGGGTAATAAAAGCCATAAAGTCAGCAAAAATAGAAACACTCCTTCCCTTAAGTTGCAGGGTCACATATTTTCTCACACCGCACTCAAATGTGCAAGGAAAGATGCAGCTTCCTTATAATTATTTTCGTTTATAGCTTTTCCCTCAAGCTCTAGTCCCATTGAGGATTAGAAGCTCAATACAGTTGAATATTGACTCAGTAATTTAGTGAAATCCCAATAAAGTCTTCCTGATTCCGTAATACGGTCTCTTTTGGATAAATCTCAGTCTTTCTGGTTTCTTTCTCCTCCTGCTTTGCTCCTGATCCAGTCCAAGATGACATCTGCCTGTATGAAGGAGAGGTAGCCACATGGCCTTTGTCAGTGACAAATTTGGGGGCTTTTGGAGCCAAGGATGGTCCTCAGAATGCCCTCTGACCCTCTGGTCTCTAGAGAATATCTCTTATCTATTACTTTCCTCAGTGGCATCTGTGGTTCTGGCAGATCATGACCTTTGCTCTCCAGTGATCAAGGTGACTAGCTACATCTTGCATCCCCCACTGCCATCACATACTGCCCTTGAGGTCTGGCTATGTCTTCTTTATCGCCCTTAGCACATGTAGTCCTAGTTACAGGATTGCTTTGTCCTTCTATTGGACCATTTATTGGATCAATCCACCCCCTTCTTGCTCTGGAGAAGCCCAGGAAGGCTCATGGGAATGAAACAGGGCTTCTCCCTCACCACATGATTGCCCCAGGGGGAAGTGGGAAAAACCCACTCTAGTTTCACCTTCACCCAAACCTTGCCACTGTTCCACCCTGGGGATTCAGATTCATGTGTCTCAGGGCAGTAGAAGTAAGTCTGTCCGTGTCATTTGAGAGCCAGGAATGTGAAGTTCCGTGGTTTCAGGAATATCCTACCACACAAACTGCTGTAGGTGGAAGGGCCAATTCCTAGTACAGACCCTGTGGAGATAGCTGGGGTGGAAAAATGACCTACATGCCAGAGCATGCTGCAAGTAATTCTTGGTGACTACATTTATAAATGGAATTAGTGAATTTTATTTTGGTTGGCCAGCTTATTTCTTGATCTACAAAATGGACTTGAAAAGTATCTAGAAAATAGGGCCATGCATGGTGGCTCACGCCTGTAATCTCAGCACTTTGGGAGGCAGAGGCTGGTAGATCACTTGAGCTCAGGAGTTTGAGACCAGCCTGGGCAACATGGCAAAACCCTGCCTCTACCCAAAACACAAAAAGTAGCTGGGCGTGGTGGTGCCTGCCTGTAGGCCTAGCTACTTGGGAGGCTGAGGCAGGAGAATCGCTTGAACCCAGGAGGCGGAGGTTGCAGTGAACTGAGATCACGCCACTGCACTCCAGCCTGGAAGACAGAGTGAGACTCCATCTTAAAAAAAAAAAAAAAAAGGGGAATCTAGAAAATATATTTTTGTGACAAAACCTGGGATCAGGCTGCCTTCATATCTCATGTTCTTTTTCTGTTACACCATGTTGGCTCTTATGACCCCCAAAATTAATATTTTCCTTTACAGTAGAAATGATTTAATTGATTTTTATAATGGTGTAAAGATTTTATCTTTAAAGTCTTCTCTTATGTGATTCATCATCTGGCAATTGGTCTGGCTGGGATTTGGGAAAATGATAATAGCAGATATTTGTTAAGCCCATACTATGGACCAGGTCATGACCTGAACTCATCACAAAGATTACATAAATTGTTACTCATCATGATTCTATTGTTTTCTTTTTTTTAATACTTTAAGCTCTAGGGTACATGTGCACAATGTGCAGGTTTGTTACATATGTATACATGTGCCATGTTGGTGTGCTGTACCCATCAACTCGTCATTTACATTAGGTATATCTCCTAATGCTATCCCTCCCCACTCCCCCCACCCAAAACATGCCCTGGTGTGTTATGTTCCCCACCCTGTGTCCAAGTGTTCTCATTGCTCAATTCCTACCTACGAGGTGAGAACATGTGGTGTTTGGTTTCCTGTCCTTGTGACAGTTTGCTCAGAATGATGGTTTCTAGCTTCGTCCATGTTGCTACAAAGGACATGAACTCATCATTTTTTATGGCTGCATAGTATTCCATGGTGTATATGTGCCACATTTTCTTAACTCAGTCTATCACTGATGGACATTTGGGTTGGTTCCAAGTCTTTGCTATTGTGAACAGTGCTGCAATAAACATACATGTGCATGGGTCTTTATAGCACATTTATAGCATTATTTATAATCCTTTGAGTATATTCCCAGTAATGAGATGGCTGGGTCAAATGGTATTTCTAGTTCTAGATCCTTGAGGAATCGCCACACTGTATTCCACAATGGTTAAACTTGTTTACACTCCCACCAACAGTGTAAAAGCACTCCTATTTCTCCACATACTCTCCAGCACCTGTTGTTTCCTGACTTTTTAATGATTGCCATTCTAATTGATGTGAGATGGTATCTCATTGTGGTTTTGATTTGCATTTCTCTGATGGCCAGTGATGATGAACATTTTTTCATGTGTCTGTTGGCTGCATAAATGTCTTCTTTTGAGAAGTGTCTGCTCATATCCTTTGCCCATTTTTTGATGGAGTTGTTTGATTTTTTCTTGTGAATTTCTTTAAGTTCTTTTTAGATTCTGGATATTAGCCCTTTGTCAGATGGGTAGATTGTAAAAATTTTTTCCCATTCTGTAGGTTGCCTGTTCACTCTGATGGTAGTTTCTTTTGCTGTGCAGAAGCTCTTTAGTTTAATTAGATCCCATTTGTCAATTTTGGCTTTTGCTGCCATTGCTTTTGGTGTTTTAGTCATGAAGTCCTTGCCCATGCCTATGGCCTGAATGGTATTGCCTAGGTTTTCTTCTAGGGTTTTTGCGGTTTTAGGTCTAACATTTAAGTCTTTAATCCATCTTGAATTAATTTTTGTATAAGGGGAAAGGAAGGGATCCAGTTTCAGCTTTCTACATATTGCTAGCCAGTTTTCCCAGCACCATTTATTAAATAGGGAATCCTTTCCCCATTTCTTGTTTTTGTTGGGTTTATCAAAGATCAGATGGTTGTAGATGTGTGGTATTATTTCTGAGGGCTCTGTTCTGTTCTATTGGTCTGTATCTCTGTTTTGGTACCAGTACCATGCTGTTTTGGTTACTGTAGCCTTGTAGTATAGTTTGAAGTCAGATAGCATGATGCCTCCAGCTTTGTTCTTTTGGCTTAGGATTGTCTTGGCAATGTGGGCTCTTTTTTGGTTCCACATGAACTTTAAAGCAGTTTTTTTCCAATTCTGTGAAGAAAGTCATTGGTAACTTGATGGGAATGGCATTGAATCTATAAATTACCTTGGGCAGTATGGCCATTTTCACTATATTGATTCTTCCTTTCCATGAGCATGGAATGTTCTTCCATTTGTTTGTGTCCTCTTTTATATCGTTGAGCAGTGGTTTGTAGTTCTCCTTGAAGAGGTCCTTCTCATCCCTTGTAAACTGAATTCCTAGGTATTTTATTCTCTTTGAAGTTATTGTGAATGGGAGTTCATTCATGATTTGGCTCTCTGTTTGTCTGTTATTGGTGTAGAGGAATGCTTGTGAATTTTGCACATTGATTTTGTATCCTGAGACTTTGCTGAAGTTGCTTATCAGCTTAAGGAGATTTTGGGCTGAGACAATGGGGTTTTCTAAATGTATAATCATGTCATCTGCAAACAGTGACAATTTGACCTCCTCTTTTCCTAATTGAATACCCTTTATTTCTTTCTCTTGCCTGATTGCCCTGGCCAGAACTTTCAACACTATGTTGAATAGGAGTGGTGAGAGAGGGCATCCCTATCTTGTGCCAGTTTTCAAAGGGAATGCTTCCAGTTTTTGCCCATTCAGTATGATATTGGCTGTGGGTTTATCATAAATAGCGCTTATTATTTTGAGATACGTCCCATCAAAACCTAGTTTATTGAGAGTTTTTAGCATGAAGGGCTGTTGAATTTTGTCAAAGGCCTTTTCTGTATCTATTGAGATAATCATGTAGTTTTTGTCTTTGGTTCTGTTTATATGATGGATTATGTTTATTGATTTGCATATGTTGAACCAGCCTTGCATCCCAGGGATGAAGCCAACTTGATCATGGTGGATAAGCTTTTTGATGTGCTGCTGGATTTGGTGTGCCAGTATTTTATTGAGGATTTTTGCATCAATGTTCATCAGGGATATTGGTCTAAAATTCTCTTTTTTTGTTGTGTCTGTGCCAGGCTTTGGTATCAGGATGATGTTGGCCTCATAAAATGAGTTAGGGAGGATTCCCTCTTTTTCAACTGATTGGAATAGTTTCAGAAGGAATAGTACCAGCTCCCCTTCGTACCTCTGATAGAATTTGGCTATGAATCTGTCTGGTCCTGGACTTTTTTGGTTGGTAGGCTATTAATTATTGCCTCAATTTCAGAGCCTGTTATTGGTCTATTTAGGGATTCAACTTCTTCCTGGTTTAGTCTTGGGAGGGTGTATGTGTCCAGGAATTTATCCATTTCTTCTAGATTTTCTAGTTTATTTGCATAGAGGTGTTTATAGTTTTCTCTGATGGTAGTTTGTACTTCTGTGGGATTGGTGGTGATATCCCCTTTTTCATTTGTGTCTATTTGATTCTTCTCTCTTTTATTCTTTGTTAGTCTTGTAGCGGTCTATCAATTTTGTTGATCTTTTCAAAAAACCAGCTCCTGGATTATTGGATTTTTTGAAGGGTTTTTTGTGTCTCTATCTCCTTCAGTTCTGCTCTGATCTTAGTTATTTCTTGCCTTCTGCTAGCTTTTGAATGTGTTTGCTCTTGCTTCTCTAGTTCTTTTAATTGTGATGTTAGGGTGTCCATTTTAGATCTTTCCTGCTTTCTCTTGTGGGCATTTAGTGCTATAAATTTCCCTCTACACACTGTTTTAAATGTGTCCCAGAGATTCTGATATGTTGTGTCTTTGTCTCATTGGTTTCAAAGAACATCTTTATTTCTGCCTTCATTTCGTTATGTACCCAGTAGTCATTCAGGAGCAGGTTGTTCAGTTTCCATATAGTTGAGCAGTTTTGAGTGAGTTCCTTAATCCTGAGTTCTAGTTTGATTTCACTGTGGTCTGAGAGACAGTTTGTTATAATTTCTGTTCTTTTACATTTGCTGAGGAGTGCTTTACTTCCAACTATGTGGTCAATTTTGGAATAAGTGTGATGTGGTGCTGAGAAGAATGTATATTCTGTTGATTTGGGGTGGAGAGTTCTGTAGATGTCTATTAGGTCCGCTTAGTGTAGAGTTGAGTTCCATTCCTGGATATGCTTGTTACTTTCTGTCTCGATGATCTGTCTAATGTTGACAGTGGGGTGTTAAAGTCTCCCATTATTATTGTGTGGGAGTCTAAGTCTCTTTGTAAGTCTCTAAGGACTTGCTTTATGAATCTGGGTGCTCCTGTATTAGGTGCATTTAGCATAGTTAGCTCTTCTTGTTGAATTGATTCCTTTACCATTATGTAATGGCCTTGTCTCTTTTGATCTTTGTTGGTTTAAAGTTTGTTTTATCAGAGACTAGGATTGTAACCCCTGGTTTTATTTTGTTTTGTTTTGTTTTCCATTTGCTTGGTAGATCTTCCTCCATCCCTTTATTTTGAGCCTATGTGTGTCTCTGCATGTGAGATGGATCTCCTGAATACAGCACACTGATGGGTCTTGACTCTATCCAATTTGCCAGTCTGTGTCTTTTAATTGGAGCATTTAGCCCATTTACATTTAAGTTTAATATCGTTATGTGTGAATTTGATCCTGTCATTTTGATATTAGCTGGTTATTTTGCTCATTAGTTGATGCAGTTTCTTCCTAGCATTGATGGTCTTTACAATTTGGCATGTTTTTGTAGTGGCTGGTACCGGTTGTTCCTTTCCACGTTTCATGCTTCCTTCAGGAGCTCTTGTAAGGCAGGCCTGGTGGTGACAAAATCTCTCAGCATTTGCTTGTTTGTAAAGGATTTTATTTCTCCTTCACTTATGAACTTAGTTTGGCTGGATATGAAATTCTGGGTTGAAAATTCTTTTCTTTAAGAAGGTTGAATATTGGCCCCCACTCTCTTCTGGCTTGTAGAGTTTCTGCTGAGAGATCTGCTGTTAGTCTGATGGGCTTCCCTTTGTGGGTAACCTGACCTTTCTCTCTGGCTGCTCTTAACATTTTTTCCTTCATTTCAACTTTGGTGAATCTGACAATTATGTGTCTTGGGGTTGCTCTTCTCAAGGAGTACCTATGTGGCATTCTCTGTATTTCCTGAATTTGAATGCTAGCCTGCCTTGCTAGGTTGGGGAAGTTCTCCTGGATAGTATCCTGAAGAGTGTTTTCCAACTTGGTTCCATTCTCCCTGTCACTTTTAGGTACACCAATCAGATGTAGATTTGGTCTTTTCACATAGTCCCATATTTCTTGGAGACTTTGTTAATTTCTTTTTACTCTTTTTTTCTCTAAACTTCTCTTCTTTCTTCATTTCATTCATTTGATCTTCAATCACTGATACCCTTTCTTCCACTTGGTCGAATTGGCTCCTGAAGCTTGGGCATGTGTCACATAGTTCTCATGCCATGGTTTTCAGCTCCATCAGGTTATTTAAGGTCTTCTCTACACTGTTTATTCTAGTTAGTCTTTCATCTAGTCTTTTTTCAAGGTTTTTAGCTTCTTTGCGATGGGTTGGAACATCTTCCTGCAGCTCGGAGAAGTTTGTTATTACCCATCATCTGAAGCCTTCTTCTCTAAACTCGTCAGTCATTCTCCATACAGCTTTGTTCCTTTGCTGGTGAGGAGTTGCATTCCTTTGGAGGAGAAGAGGCATCCTGATTTTTAGAATTTTCAGCTTTTCTGTTCTGGTTTCTCCCCATCTTTGTGGTTTTATCCATCTTTGGTCTTTGATGGTGGTGACGTACAGATGGCGTTTTGGTGTGGGTGTTCTTTCTGTTTGCTAGTTTTCCTTCTAACAGTCAGGACCCTCAGCTGTGGGTCTGTTGGAGTTTGCTGGAGGTCCACTCCAGACGCTGTTTGCCTGGGTATCACCAACGGAGGCTGCAGAACAGCGAATATTGCAGAATGGAAAATGTTACTACCTGATTCTTCCTCTGGAAGCTTCATCTCAGAGGGGCACCTGGCTGAATGAAGTGTCAGTCGGCCCCTACTGGGAGATGCCTCCCAGTTAGGCTACTTGGGAGTCAGTGACCCACTTGAGGAAGCAGTCTGCCCGTTCTCATAACTCAAACTTCGTGCTGGGAGAACCACTACTCTCTTCAAAGCTGTCAGACAGGGACGTTTAAGTCTGCAGAAGTTTCTGCTGCCTTTTGTTCAGCTATGCCCTGTCCCCAGAGGTGGAGTCTACAGAGTCAGGCAGGCCTCCTTGAGCTGCAGTGGGCTGCAACCAGTTTGAGCTTCCCAGCTGCTTTGTTTACCTACTCAAGCCTCAGCAATGGTGGACACCCCTTCCCCAGCCTCTCTGCAGCCTTGCAGTTTGATCTCAGATTGCTGTGCTAGCAGTGAGCAAGGCTCCATGGGCGTGGGACCCTCTGAGCCAGGCACAGGATATAATCTCCTGGTGTGCCATTTGCTAAGACTGTTGGAAAAGTGTAGTATTAGAGTGGGAGTGTCCCGATTTTCCAGGTACTGTCTGTCACAGCTTCCCTTGGCTAGCAAAGGGAATTCTCAGACCCCTTGCATTTCCTGGGTGACGCAATGCCCCACCCAGCTTCAGCTCACACTCCGTGGGCTGCACCCACTGTCCGACAAACCCCAGTGAGATGAACCTGGTACCTCAGTTGGAAATGCAGAAATCACCCGTCTTTTGCGTCACTCATGCTGTGAGCTGTAGACTGGAGCTGTTCCTATTTGGCCATCTTGGAACCTCCTCCCATGATTCCATTCTTATCCCCTCTTAAGTGATGATGCAACTGAGGCAATACAGGAGGTAAATCACTTCTCAGCATGACAGCATGAATAAGAGCAAGATTTGAGTCCAGGTGGCCTACTCTATTAACCACAATACATTTTTTCCTCCATTTTTACATTTAGTTCTACAAACATTCATTAAAGGCTTACTCTGTACCAAACAATATTTTGAGTTACAAAGAATTATCTAGTTCAGTGTTTTTCACTGCTCTATTGGCATTTTGAGCTAGGTAACTGTTTGGGGAGCTGTCCCATACATTATAGGATGTTCAGCAGAGTCCTTGGTCCCTACCTACTAGATGCCAGTAGCGTCATTCCAAGTTGTGACAGCCAAAAATGTCTCCAGATATTTCCAAATGTCCCCTGGGGTCAGAAAATTGAGAACACTGATCAAGCTTTTAAATCTGTGTGTCTGTCTATCTATGTATCTATCTCCTATCTGTCTTTCCATCCATCCATCCATCCATCCATCCATCCATCCATCCATCCATCCATCCTTCCATCTTTCTTATCAATACGTACCTTGTGACTTTTAAAATACACTTAAATAATATCATAAAGGATCTGTATTTGCAGAGATTCTGCATAACCCTACTCAATTCACTTTTTTATCTTTTGTTACATTTAATAACCCCTGAAACAGACTTGTGTCGTGTGGAGGATAATTTTTGACAAAGTGCTAAAAGCAAAAGAAGTTTAAGCTTAAACACAACAGAAATTTACTAATTCCCTTGACAATCATTTTTTTTACACTCAATACCTTGAATTTCATGTCAGAAGTAACAGAATAACTTAAATGAACACAACTTTAGAGTGATAATAGTGGTAGTAGGCAGACTAATGCACCCACTCCCCTAAAGATGTCCACGTCCTAATTCCTGGGACCTGTGACTGTGTTTCCGCACATGGAAAAAAGGACTTTATGCATGTGATCAAGATAAGGATTTTGAGATGGGGAGATTATGTTGGATCACCCAGGTGAGCCCAAGGTAATGGCAAGGGTCCTTACAAGGGAAAGAGACAGGGGAGAGTTGGAGTGAGAGATGGAAATGTGATGATAGGAGCTGAGGACAGGGAGAGAGAGAGAGAGAGAAGAAGAAAGGAAGAGAGAGAGAGAGAATTTGAAGCCCTTATGCTTCTGGCCTTGAAGATGGAGGAAGGCGCCATGAGCTGAGAAGCCGAGGAATTCAGGTGGTATCTAGAAGCTGGAAAAGATGGGAAATGGATCCTTCCCTGAAGCCTCCATAAAGACATCTTGCAGACACCTTGATTTAAGCCCAGTGAAACCCATTTCTGACCTCTAGAATTATAAGATGATAAATTTGTATTGTGTTAAGACACAAATCTGTGGTGACTTGTTACAGCAGGAACAAGAAACTAAGACAGTAGCTCCATATTTCTGAAATGCAAGGTGAACTGAAACTGCCTGTGGTCCTTCAAGAATCCCAACGGAGGAGGGAAGAAAACTAACCCTTCCTGAATGCTTTACTGTGTATCAGGTACTGCAAAAATGCTTAGTGTGTTGCCATCCATTAATTCTCACAATGACTCCAAGGGGCAACTTTTATTTTCTCCATTTTTTCAGATTAGGAAACTGAGGCCAGAGAGATTAAGTAATATATCCAAAGTTAAGTGCAGAGCCAGAAAGGATACCAAGGCCTGCCTGACTCCAAAGTCTACTCTCATTCACATCAAAGCAACCCTACCCACACTGATTATAAACATTTCTGTATTCCTTGTATTTATTATATCAGACCCCAGGCTAAGTTATTCGTAAATTCTACTGGCACAAATGATACAAACTATAATAAATGTTATTGTTCATTTGGGATTTGTCAATTAAACAAATGCCTTTTGGTTTATTAACTGCATAAAGTTGTTTCCCCCAAAAGGCATTGTTCACTGCTTTATGCTTGGCTTTTGAAGTCCAAGGTCCCTCTCGCCTTGGCAGACTGTGACAATAGTCTCAGCTCCTGCTTAGTCTAACATTTTCATTTTCAAAAAGCCAGTGGTAAATCAAGCTGAGAGCCAGATCCCAGTCAAAAATTGATTTAGTAAGGCATCGTAACTCACCAGTTAGAATACTACCTTTTTGCCTTATGTGTAATCTCTTCAGCAATCCCAAAAAAGAACACACACACACACACACCCCACACACACACTCCCCCAGCCCCCTTTCTCTTTCTCCCTCTCTCTCTCTTTCTGTTTGACACATATGCCTTGGAGGAGAACATCAATAGATAAAATGCAGGCGTTTGAGGTATGATAATTCAAAGGGCAGAAATTCAAAAAAATGTGTTCCTTAATAGCAAATGGACTTTTTCCAAAATGTGTTCTTCTTGAAAGGTAAAAAATATGTTGGATATTATATTCTTTTATGTTGACTTTTACTTAGGATCTAAAAAGTTAAAGCTATGTATCTCTATAAGACAAATGACTACTTTTTACTTAAATTCATAACTCTCAAGCATCCTGTATGTGCACAATAAATGATGAGTAAATTTAATTCTATAACCTCTCATACTGTTAGGGAATTAATGGCAAATGATTCTAGGAAAGAAGATAATGAGTTCATTTATTAGTTTTTTTTTTTTGCTTGGGAACCAGCTTAGATTTCAAAAGCTCTCCTCCTCCCTCCTCATATTGAAAGCTCCCTTTCTCGTTTCTCTGTTGTCCTTCTTCTTCTCCTCCTCTCCTCTTCCTCCTCCATTTCAAAAGCTCTCCTTCTCTCCGTCCTCCTCCTTCAGTTAAAGAAACCAATTGGAACACTAGTGAACAGAAATTCATACTATCTGATGGCCCCGGCTGGGGAAAGTGTCCTCACTGCGATGTCAGTGGCATGAACTTTTGTGCTCCTCTCCCTCCCATTTATGTCATTGTTTCATTTGTCCACCATATCTGAAATACTCTCTGCTACTTTAATATTTTAATAATGTGATATAGGGAAAGAGTATCAGACTTAAACCCCTAAAGAAATTGAACTCTAGTCTCAGCTTTGGTATTGTGCTGGCAATAGCCCTACGGTCCCTGAACTCCTCTGAGCCTATGTTTGCTCACACGCAAAAGGAATGAATCATGTTCAACTAGACAGTGGTTATGTGGATTCTCTGAGGAAGTTCAACTAGACAGTGGTTCTGTGGATCACCTGAGGACGTTCAACTAGAGAGTGGTTATGTGGATCACCTGAGGACGTTCAACTAGAGAGTGGGTATGTAGATCACCTGAGAAAGTTCAACTAGACAGTGGTTATGTGGATCACCTGAGGAAGTTCAACTAGACAGTGGTTATGTGGATCACCTGAGGAAGTTCAACTAGACAGTGGTTATGTGGATCACCTGAGGAAGTTCAACTAGACAGTGGTTATGTGGATCACCTGAGGAAGTTCAACTAGAGAATGGTTATGTGGATCACCTGAGGACGTTCAACTAGAGAGTGGTTATGTGGATCACCTGAGGAATGCTTGTGCATGTGACAGCATTTTATAAGCTGTAAAGCTAGACACAGTACGAGACAATATTATCATTGCTCTCTAGTTTCACTACAAGTTTTCTGCCATGAAACTCTGCTAAAAGGTAATCTGTGATGACTCGTAGCCTGCCAGGGAATACTTTCTCTTGTGTTGAATTCTCTTTTCTCTCTCTCCCATCCTAGACCTTCCCCTTCTTTAGGTGTTACTTGCTGGTTTGTGTGGCAGTCAAGATTTTGACGGCCACATTATCATTTTAAAACTCAGGGAAGCGATGTCTACTGTTGAAAAGCAGGTAAAATGAAATGAAGCGCCACCACTCAACTTAGCCCAAGTCACTTAATTTTCTCGATTTGACTTGAAGACTCTATTTTCCTTTAAGAGGCAAGTGGATTGTTAATCAGCAAGATCATAGCTTTAATATAAGCTAAATAGCTGCCCTTTGTTTTTTCTTTTAACATATATGTGGTTGGGAGGATAGACAGAATAGTCAAGGCACAAACAGGATAAGAAAGTACAGTTGGCCTTTGAACAACATGAATTTGAACTGCATGGGTCCACTTATACTTAGATTTTTCTTCTGCCTCTGCCACCCCTGAGGCAGCAAGACCAACCCCTCCTCCTCCTCACCCTCCCAAACATGAAGGCTATGAGGATGAAGACCTTTAAGTGATCCACCTCCACTTAATCAATAGTAAACATATTTTCCCTTCCTTATGATTTTCTTATTTATTTTTATTATTATGAATATATTTTTGAGGCAGGGTCTCACTCTGTCACCCAGGCCAGAGTGCAGTGGCATGATCTTTCTCACTGCAGTCTTGACCTCCCGGTCTCAAGAGATCCTCTGACCTCAGGTAGCTGAGACTACAGTGCATGCCACCATGCCTGGCTAACTTTTTGTAGTTTTTTCTTTTTTGGTAGAGCTGGGGTTTTGCCATGTTGCCCAGGCTGGTCTGGAACTTCTGGGCTCAAGTGATCCACCCACCTCGGCCTCCCAAAGTTCTGGGATTACAAACATGAGCCATTGTGCCCAGCCATGATTTTCTGAACAACATTTTCTTTTCTCTAGCTTACTTTAAAAGTACAGTATATAACAATATAACACACAAAATATGTGTTAAGGCTTCCAGTCAATGGTAGGCCATTTGTAGCTAAGTTTTTGGGGAGTCAAAAGCTATACAAGAATTTTCAACTGTGCAGGTTGGTGCCCTCAACCCTTGGGTTGTTCAATGGTCAAGTATAACGCTTTTCTTATTTCCTAAAGGGGAACTTTGCTTCCTGGCGGGGGTATTGATCCTCACTGACCCCTAATACCTCTGACCCCTCAAAAAGTCTCATGCTCCAGAGTAATAAGGAAATGGGCCAGATTTTTATGTTTCACAATTTATGAAAACAAGACAAAACAAAACAATCCAGCATGCTAAAGCTTTGTGTAACTATTTTAAAGCAGGATTTTCTCTACATTTCCTCTTTTGTGCTGCTTTTCTGATTTGTACTCACAAGTAGTAGAAAGCATTAAGATGAGATTATTTTCCAGAAATGATTGTTTTCTGTGAGAACTCAAAATATGTTGATTAAAAGATACAGTTGGTTAAAAGAATGTCATTATATAGAATTTTTCTGTCCCTACATTATCACATTTCTCTCTATAGCTGATATTTTTGTCAATCGTTGCAATCAACAATCTCAGGTTTTAAATGATTTCTCTTTTACTGAACACTTGAATTGTCTGTACAATGTAGCTTCCTAGCAATTTTAAGAAAAAGAAATTTGCTTTCCATTGGCCAAATCTGTTTGCCTTTTTCTCATTTTGTTTCAAACTTTCTTCTACCGAGACACTAAATAATGTCTGATTTTAATTTGTAAATGTCTCAAAGGAACCAGCTTTCATGATACAATATTATTTGTTATGTCTTTTCTTATTTTTCTTGTTAGTTTGTGCATGGACCACCACATTGTTGTCTTCAGTTTCTTTGTTTTGCACTAAGGAAGCTTGAGTTTTCTTCTTTTGTATTATAAAATATTTGTGCCATTTTGATATGAAATTTCCAGAGGTAGTTTTCATAGAAAGACTTTCATAATATACTTGGTTTATATGTTTACTATCTAAAACATCCTTGAACTTTAAAGACATTAGATTTTCCATTGTCAAGCTAATACCACAAAACACTACCAATGATACTCATACCAAATCATTGCATCAATCAATTGGGAGGCATAGAAATCAAATGTCAACATGGTGACTGTAGTTAATATTGTACTGTATACTTAAAATTGGCTAAGGGAATAGATCTTAAATGTTCTCATCACACACACAAATACACATGCACACAAATGGTAACTATGTGAGGTGATGGATATGCTAATTAGCATGATAGTAATCATTTCACAATGTATATCAAAATATATTGTACTCCCTAAATATATATAATTTTTATCAATTATACCTCAATAAAGCTGGAAAAACTAGAAAGTAGCTTTTAGATAACAAGGTGGTTTTTTAATATTTTGTGCTCACTGTAGCTTAATTCAAGTAGTATTTGGCTGTTTTTATGTGCAAAAATATGTGCTAGGCACTATTGGGTATATAAGGATGAGTACGACATGTAGGCTAGGGTCTTGCAGAGTTTGCAAAGATGTAAGTATTCCAAAGTTTGCATTAAATGTCTGAAGTACTAATTGAAAGAGTAGGTCTGGGATCCAATTTGAAACACTGCTCAATATATTTAAGGTCAAAGTTCAACCTTAAACAAAGAATTATTCTACTCTTAAAAAGGTGAAACATTCAGGGTAATAAAGTAATTAAATCAATAGCAATTTTCTCACAATAAAACTTTGGTTCAATTATATAAGGAGATTATGATATTAATCCTAACTTAACTGTGATAACAATTCCTATTTAAAACCTTATTATAACCCGAGTGAAAAGATCATTTAAAAAATTGTTGGGCATCTTAAACTTTCTTATTACAAAGAAACAAGAGTTAACCAGATTCTATAATAACATTCATGGCAATTGAAATAATATAAACCCCAAGCTGTACCATAAAATGATGATGATTTCAAATGAAAGGATAAATATCCTTAAATAGAGGGGAATCTACCAGTTGCCAGGGATCCTCAAACAATGTGAGGTGTCGTGTGCATATTATTTTTCTTATAGTTAGAATAATAAAGGCAACTTCATATTTTTATATAAACTCATGCCCCGAATTGCTGTTGATGCATCAGACTCAGCTGCCTTCACTGCTTTGGCACCATCTTCTGACCCATAATACTTGGCTTCACAACATTGGCCATGAGTGGGATCACCTGTTCACCTTCGGCTCTTCTTTCTCTCCATTTCACCTGTTGTTTGAAGGCACCCTTCACAGCAGGGCACCTTCCCTCCTTACGCGGGTCTTGCTTCAGTTCCTTACTACTAAGTGTGATGTGTCGGGCCCTGTTCTAAGCCTTTTCTGTGTATTAACTTATTTAATTATCACCTCGATAATTTTATGACTCTTTTCATTTAACAGTTAAGGAATCAAGGGGGCACAGGGAGATTAAATTACTTGCCTAATATTACACACATAGTCAGAAGTGCAGCTGAAGCTGAAACATAGACAGTCTGCCCATGCCATTGACTTATACTCTCTAGCGAGTAACTGTGGAATGAATGAAAAGGATTTTCTCTCCAAATCTATTCCAAAAAGGCCATAACTGAGATAACTTCAACTACCTTCCTAACTACAATCTCTATTCCCTCTAGTGGGCATTAAATCTCACATTCAGAGTGATATTTCAAGCTTTTTGTTATGCCCTCATCACTGCCCTTAAGTCCTTTGAAACACACCAACTCACCTAAAATATTTATTCATATTTTTCTCACATGTATATATTTAATCTTTTAAAATGCCTCTCTTTTTTGTGCATATATATTCTCTGTGAAAAAAAAATGGAAGAAACTATAAATGCTTTCCCTGGGAAATATTTTGGCATGCTTCTCTTCTTATTCCAGGTCACGTAATTTCAAATTTGACTCCTTACATGGGCCTTTGAGGATACCCATTACTTTTACATATGTATTGATAATTGTGATAAAAAAGCTCTAATTTTCTTGTGGGGAATTCTGTACTTCTTTTTGATCTACCTTCAATTCTAAATGGAAAGAAAGGTTTGCAAAGAACACTGATATATTTAGCATGTTCATGATGGTTATATTCTGTTGTCATCTTGGTAACTGGCAAAATAAAAGCTTGTAGGAAGATAGGAATTTGCTCCCAGCAGCCTACACCAACACACACACAGAGCTGCCCCCTCCAGGTTGCAATGGCACATTGACATCTAAACATAATCTCCTAATTTGATGAAGCCTATCAAAGGGAGGACCCCTCCCAAACGTCTGTTTATTTTTGGTAAATGTGGGTGGAACATAAGGAAGACATTTTTAAATTTGGCTAGAGAGGTTGAGGCCTCTAAAAGTTAAATGTATAATTCTGGTTACAATGTATTTTTGGCTTTTCATATCAATGTAAATGAAAAATACCAGTGGTTTAGGAATCTGTTGATGCTTGGTTACAATATGTCAGGAATTTATTATCTGATTTTTGAAATAAAGTTTAGTCACAATTAAAATTAGGGATTTTTGTTCTACCAAAAAGAGACACGGACTCACATGTTCAGTGCAGCATTATTCACAACAGTAAAGACATGGAATCAACCTAGGTGCCCATCAGTGGTAGACTGGATAAAGAAAATGTGGTATGTATACATCGTGGAATACTATGCAACCATAAAAAACAATGAAATCATGTCCTTTGCAACAACATGGATGTAGCTGGAGGCCATGATCCTAAGTGAGTTAACACAAGAATAGAAAACCAAATATGGCATGTTCTCACTTATAAGTGGGAGCTAAACATTGGGTACTCATGGACGTAAGGATGGCAACAGTAGGCACTGGGGACTACTAGAGTGGGGAGGGAGGTGGGAGGGAGAGGGGCAGAAGTGGAAAAACTTACTGTAGAGTACTATGCTCAGTACCTAGGTGGTGGATCAGCTGTACCCCAAACCTCGCTTCACGGAATATAACCAACTAACAAACCTGCACATGTACTCTGAATCTAAAATCAAGTTGAAAACAATTAGAGATCTTGATTTGAAAAGAAATGTAAAGTAGGATGTTGGCATTCAGCTTATTTATATTCCCATCTGCTACTACAGACCCATATTATGACAAAAAAAATGAACTCTGGTGCAATCAGTATTTACATGGTTTACTAATACTACGAACAAGTTATGCTGATCAATAAAGAAATACTTAAAAATGCCTATGGAAGAGATGCAAAGGGCTGTGTCCATAATGAGCACGGGAGCCTCTCTAACCTTGCAACAACTTCTACTCTCTGTTTAACACGTTGGGGTGTGGAAGTAACAGCTACAGTGGGAACAAAAAGGATGCAAACCCTTCACTCTTTACTTGACTCCTTGTTTGTTTGTTTATTTTTTTGAGACAGAGTCTCATTCTCTTGCCCAGGCTGGGAGTGCAGGCGCAGTCTCCGCTCACTGCAACCTTCGCCTCCCAGGTTCAAGCGATTCTCATGCCTCAGTCTCCTGAGCAGCTGGGATTACAGGCACGCGCTACCACGCCCGGCTAATTTTTGTATTTTTAGTAGAGATGGGGTTTTGCCATGTTGCCCAGGCTGGTCTCGAATTACTGACCTGAAGTGATATGCCTGCCTCGGCCTCCCAAAGTGCTGGGATTACAGGCCTAAGCCACACGCCCAGCTCTAGCCCTCCATTTTGTTCAACAAATTGAATTCAAGCAGGAGGCTCTAGGATTCCACCGGCATGGTGAAAGGGAAGGTGGAGGATCTGGGATTGGCTCCTTATGAGGCTTTGTCTATTACTCTGCTGTGCGGTTGGCCAAGGTAAGAGTTGCCTTGGGTTTGTGAGCAAGGCCAGACATTTTAACTTTCCTGCTTTCCACATGAGCTGTGCACAGAGGGAAGTTTAAGAGCCAGAGAACTGCTGCTATACAAGACATTCGTTTTCTTAGTATCAAATAGCAAATTGAAACTTTTGTCATTAAGAAAGTGAAACCAGTTGGTTTCACTTTCAGTGGAAACAAATGAGGATTATTTCCAATAACGGCTGTTGAGAAGTTACTTCTAGAAATATTTTCTAAGAAGTATATCCAATGGGCAAGTGTGTGCATGCACTTTCTCTTAAATATGCTAACTCATAGAAATATAAAAATGTTAGTTAAATGGCTGAGCATTAAATTTAAATGAAGAAGAAGAGAGATATGCCCAAAGGCACTTGCCCTGATTCAGGGAGAAAAGATTATTGCAGGTCATTGAACCAGAACAGAAGTTTAGAGAGGGTTATCAAGGGAAAGAAAAAGACACTTAAAAAAAAATCACAGTGACCAGAAAGATCACTAATTGTGTATCTCCTTTTAAAATGCTCACATGTAACTATTTTGAATACCACTAATGTGTTCTGGAAATTAAAAAGTAAAAGGAATGTGCATAACAATAATGCAAACATATTCGTGCAGCTCTTTAAAAGTCGCCTTAAAAAATTTTTTTTTTTTCTCTCTACCTTTGGGTTTCACACAATACATTCTCAGTAAGTTTTTGTGGTATTGCGTAGAATGCAATCATTGAACACCAACGCATGTTCCGGGGTTTTTTTTTTTTCTACTTGTGCTTCAAAATGGCTTTGTAAAGTGGACATACAGGGGAGGGTATATAACTGAGTAGCTAGGTGGCCAGACAGTATCGTCTGTCGGGGTCTTAGCAATGTGAGACAATGGCCTGAAATACTTGACTGCTCTGAGCCTTAATTTACTCATCTGTAACACAGGGATGGAAACAGTATCCATGCATTAGGGTTGCTGCGATAATCCAATGAGATAACCCATTTGAAGCGCCTAGACAGGGTTTAGAACAAAGTAGTGCTCAGAAAATATCAGCTATGACGATGCTTTCATCTGACATTGCTATTTGAAGCAACAAGTGGTTCAGAGACTCGCTGAATCACGCATGGAATTAGTGCCAGGAGGTTTCTACTCTTCAGCTTATGCTCTTTTTAGGAAAAAACAAATTAGTGTAAGAATTAAAAAAAGCAACATTTCAACGATGGCATCTTTTAACCTTTCAGAATGGATAAAATATTGCTTCATGTTTACTAATTTGGATCATGTAATTATAGTAACAAATAATTGCTCATTTCTAATTTTAAAGGTGTGTATGGCTGACAACTTTTATTTTTACGGTCTGTTAAAACATTACTGTCTAATTATCTTGAGAAGAGTGGCTTCACTGAATTGGGTAGACATTAATTTTAAAGACTGAGGATAAAGGCATATTGGAAAGCCTATATGTTAGAGCTTCAAATAGAACCCACATTTTCATAATATTTAAAAAAAATACAGGCTATCAATTTTTTTTTGAAAACTTCCCCCCAAAACCATCACCAACTTCCATCAGAAAATGCCTGTGAAAGTATACAGTTCATTATATTCCATAAAAACAGATCTCCTGGCATGTTACTAAAAATAGAAACACCTCGAATGCTTTAGTGGAGGCTGGTCTTATGTATACATTGTGTGGAAGGAGGAGTTAAGGAACATTGTGGAAGATAAAATGGAGCAGATGGGAATTAAGTGTTGCTGTAGCTGTTGAATGGCACTGTGCAAATCATCTGCCTAAAGTTAGGCATAATTCTGATATTTTAAGTAAATTCATCTTTGTATTAATGAATGCCTGTGTCTTTAAAATCTAATCTGTATCTACATCTACCTGTGCTCTTTTTTTCTTATGGAAATGATGGTTTCCCATAAGAATGGTAGACTATCTACCAAGATGATTGGTAGACTATCTACCAAGATGATTGGTAGACTATCTACCAAGATGATTGGTAGACTATCTACCAAGATGATTGGTAGACTATCTACCAATCATCGCCAGGAAATTGCAACATTACAGAAAACAGGCTACAGAGTTACAGGGATCTCTGAAAATGTGGAATGATAAGGCTTCCCTCCATTTTTCTACTATATTAAGTTTACATAAGCCAAAGATAACCGAAGTGGATTTTGTACAAAAATAAAACACTCTTTTCTTTAGCCCATGACAAGAAAATATGTACCTCTTTGTGTTTTCTGTGTCAGTGTGAGGACTCTTTCACTCTGCTGTTTGTTCAATCTCTAAATCTCTGACCCTTTGAACTCCAGCTTTCAGACCTTTGGCTTCTCCATCTGATTAATTGGGAGGTCCTGGCAATTCTCCCTCTGCGGTACAAGCTAACACTTGCTCTGTCTTTAGATGGGGTTCAAACACCTAGGAAGCTCTGCTGAGCCCCAGAGCCTGGTTGGCTCTTCTCCTTTTTATTTTGATAACACTTTGTGGATGCCCAATTTATCACTGAACTTGCCACATTTTGTTATCACGATTGGCAGTAACATCCTCCTAGGACAGTGGTTCCCAAATTTGGCAACACGTTAGAATCATAAATAATTAAAAACCAACTAAATCAGAATGTCTGGGGAGGTGAGACCCACGGAAGGCATTTTTAAAAGCAGCACTTCTCAAATTTTAACATGCATACGATTCACCTGGGGATCATGTTAAAATGCAGGTTTCTGATTCACTCAGATTGGAGGTGGGGCCTGAGACTCTGCATTCCTAACAAGTTCCCAGGTGACGCAGATGCCACTCAAGCTAAAGCAGCTCCAAGCAGCCCCCAAATGGAGATGTGGTTTAGAAAACAATCACATCCCGGTTTTATATCTGAAACTCACAAACTCAGAAACTTACCCAATACAGGACCATTTATTTCCTCCTATCCTGTTACCTCTCCCTGCCAGCACCATTTTAAGTGAGTGGAAGTTGACATTTTCTCGTAAATCAGAATTTGTTTTGTCAATATTTCAGCTATAATGGGCTTTCTCCACTATTCCTCCCCACCTTGTCTTGTCCGTGTCTCTGCATTCATCTCACTGGCAACAGAACGCAGTGGAAGGTTGAGCAAGGTTAAGATGGAGCAGCAAGGTCTCGCTGCAGTTGCTTGTGCTTCAGTTGTAAAGCACCATCTTGTCTATTCTCGTCATTGCCACTCCAGCCCCTGGACTCCTTTTTGGCTGCTGTGACGCCCACCGCCAGCCATGACCCTCTCTCTTTTTTTTTTTT
Organism: Macaca fascicularis; assembly: GCF_037993035.2. NCBI lineage: Eukaryota > Metazoa > Chordata > Mammalia > Primates > Cercopithecidae > Macaca > Macaca fascicularis. The sequence goes on along the minus strand of NC_088380.1, from coordinate 31,846,698 downwards.
TCTCTTCTACACCTGAAAGCCCTTTGTTTCCCTCACTGATTCTCATTTTCCTCACTCCACCATCCTCATGATGACTTACCACAAATTAATTTGCGTCATCATAATTTCGAATCAACACAAAGACAGATGTTTATAATGTAAACATTTCTTCTATGTTAAGTTTTATTTTCTCAACAGTATTACTTTTCCTCAGTTAATGCTTCTATCCTTCCACATACAGATAGATCCTTTGAGTGTTAGGCACCCACGATGGGCTCGGAGTGATTTTTATTTAGTAGTAATCTGCTTAAATAGCATGATTAAAGGTTCTATTAGCCTTGGTACACCTTTATATGTCAACCTAACTATTCTAATGGTTCCCAGAGTATGCACTGAGGCAACCTGGGTTGCAGGAGGGAGCTGACCAGGAAATATTTTTAAATTTGGAGGGATGGCCTGGTGTGGTGGTTCATGCCTGTAGTCTCAGTTAGTTGGGAGGCTGGGGCGGGAGGACAGCTTGAGCCCGGGAAGCCAAGACTACAGTAAGCGGAGATTGTGCTGCTGAACTTAAACCTGGGTGACAGAGCAAGACCACAGTTCAAACAAGAAGAAAAATAAAAAATAAAAAAAAAAAAGGAGGGAAAAGGAGAGAAATTCAGCAGCACGTGACCTCTCCAGACCCCTTGCGAATTACTCGCTCAAGGTAGTTCACAGTTTCAACAGTAGGTGGTGCTGCATTCCTTTCAATGATTTATATTTATAAAGCTGGGTTTTCCATAGTGGCTGTAATAGAAAGCAATTACAGTGCAAAAATCAAGGTGGAAAAGGAAAGGAGAGGGCTGTGTCCAATCTGATTGAGAAATTGTGCCATGCTCAAGAGATGCACACATACCATTTGTAACTGTGGTTAAGAGTGAAATAAATTTTTTTTTGTCCATTTATGTGTATTTTTTCAAATAATTATTCAGTTGTTAAAGCAAAAATTCTTATTAAGTTGTTTGAGTCTAAGTATTTAATACATGGCACTATAAGGTATTTCTTTGAGCCTAAGGGCTCTGTGAAAAAGGGCTCTGTGAACCAAGAAAGTTTTGGAACCTCGGCTCTGGTCTAATCATTTTTTTCCTGCCAAGAGCTTGCTGACCTAGTGGAGCAGGATAATCGCATCAGGTGTATCTTTTATTCCAGGTAAATTAAAGGTGGACCAACTTGTGGCCACAAATGAGGGGCAACTCTCTCCTTTATCTTTTTTAAAAATGTATTTTTTCTATTATTTTTAATTGTGGTAAAAAATACTCATCTAATTGTTTGATCTGTTGATATCATATAACTTCAAAGAGGAATTTGAGAAAATGTCATATCAACAGTTCAGAACCACCTTTAACACATGTCTGATACAGCCATGGCGGCAACTTTGACAACTTCAGTTGTTGCCCTTGATTTTTTTTTCCAGCAAATATCTCATGTGTTATAACTACAAGGAGAAGAAGGAGGGGCAGCAGGGAAGGACAGGTGATGAGGAGGGAGGGAAATTTATCTAGTTGCCAATAAAATATCCAAATCCAACTAATCCAGTCAAAGCTGTGGTTGTGAAGAGATTTTGCCATGATTCTCTGTATTTTCCACCGAGCTTTGTTAATTACCTCATTTTACTTCTGCAGTGATATGAAAGTCAATATGCCACTTCAATGTGTTACACATGGATTTAATAGAACATGTACGATGGATTTTTACCAATAATAGTAACTTCTTTATGCACCTACTCTGTCCCTGCCACTAGTGCCTGTATCACTTTACTGCAACTCCATCAGGTAGGTATTGCTGCATGCACTTTCCGGATGAAGAAATGAAAGTCCAGAAAGGTGAACAACATGTCCTGCGTCACATAATTGGCAACTGGCAGCACAGTGACGCATTCTCGGATCTGCTCGAGTCCATAGCTTGTAACTTTTCCCCATGGCACTATTACTTCTCATAATTATAATTGTAAAACTGATTCTTATGTGGGTTTAGCCACTGCTGTTTGTAGTATCCTGAAATAACCTGCCCCAACACCCCCACCCCCACTTTTTTTTAACGAATATGTGGCATTATAGGTGTAAAATGGCATCACAATTGGAGAGGAAAACTGGAAAGGAAAAAGGGGAACCATCACTTAGATAAAGCACTTTTTAAAACTTAATCTTCTATGGCAACAATGCTATTTGTGTTGTAAAAAGTGCGTTAAAGATTTTAAGATGATGATTATTTTTTACAACCATCACCCGATTCACCTAGTTCTCTTCAAATTTCACAAAGGAAATGGAGTGAAGTACAAGTAGCTGAACTGTCTTTAGTAGTCACACAGAGTGTGAATTTCACAGCAAATACATGGCTAGATCCTTGGGGATCTGTGTTGATGTTCACCCCTTCACCAAATGCTTCCTCTCTCACTTTATTCCACATTAATAATTCACATCATTGGAATACTTCCTGGTTACGTCAGCCCAAGCCGTGGATGGCTTCTCTTCATTTATGGTGGTAAATACTTAAAGAGAATATTTACATATGGTTATTCAGGGATATTTGATCACAGATTGAAGTGTGAACATGCAGCCTTTAGAATCTGCAGAATGTATGTTTTTTGCATGATAATATAGATGTCTTAAAATCATAGCTGTAATCATAAATGAATGCCTTTTCTCATGTATCTATTTATGTTCATTATCAGTTTGTTTAGGAAGGGATATGTGACAATGATTTTTTAAAAAATCAATATTACCTTATGAGGCATGGAACCTACAAAGTACAAGCCTGTAGCCCTGTTTTTTCTTTGACATCTTTTCAGTATGCAGATATTCTGCAACAAGGAGGGAGCCGATGATAAAATTCCAACGAAACTCATGATGACAGGCTCACCAAGCTGTTTCCCTGACTCAGCTCCAGTAATCTGTGAGGGCTATAATAAGCGATGCCTCCTCACTTTACTTTCTGGAGTCAATAAAATGGTCAGATGATATTTGGAAAGAGTACTTTTACATAAGCATTTTTCTCTTTTACAAATTTTGCCACAGTTAAATCACAAGATTTTGAAATACCTGTTTTTTTTGCCAACTATTTGAGATAAGACTAAACAGTAGCAGCAGCAGAAGCTGCCAAATCTAAGGCAGTGGTGGGTTTTGACAGCCAAGGGCTCCATTTGGCCAGAGAATGATGGTGCTATAGGTAGCAGAGTTAAGGAGTAGTTAATTTGAACTGGGCCAAAGGACTATAGCTCAGAATATTTGCTTTTAGAATGAGAGAAAAAGGAGCCTTCCTTTCCTTACAGCTTAATCTCTCCATTCCTATTTTTAATACACCCGACTTTATAGAATAGCCAGACCACATTTTTTAAGCTACAGTAAAAATTAAAGGATTTATGATAATCCTATGCGGTTGGTTGTGGGTGTTTCACTTTCAACTGGAGCATTTTCTCTCTCTTTGTTGCAGGGCTAACATTTCTCAGCTTTTTGCTACAGTCTTCTTTCCGAAACTACTCAAGTGAAAAAAAAAAAAAAAAAGTCTTAACCAGATAAGCAACAATTCTTACTATATTGGGGAATAGTTCACATCCTCCCCGTCTATTTATTAGAAGTAACTTCTTCGGGCTTTTAAACTCAGAATGTCAAAGCACTCAAAGGAATCCTACCTTGCCCACATACTGATAATCCGATCCTGTGTATTCCTCCAGGAGAAAGAACTGATTCCACATCCAGCTCCTTTTTGAACGGTTCAGCTCATTTTTGCTGTTTCCAGAGAGCTCCAGGGCCCTTTTCTTTGCTGGGAAACCACTAGTCCTCTTAGATAGTGGAGTTGAGAGGGTTGGGTAGGGCTGGCCCACCCAAAAGAGCAGCAAGAAGTAGCGGTAAGTTCTCATGCTGATGGCACCGTCGCGTCTCTGGGTAGTGAGTGCCCCTCTCTTGGAAGTGCCTTTTTCACTGCACCGTATCCAGCCTCATTCCTCCTTCCTTCGTTAATGTTCTTTGCTTGGCTCTCAGAGGATATCTGGAAAGAATAATAACATATCAAGCATTTTTAGAGATGCTTAAAATTCAGTGTTAGAGCAAATAGGCTGGAAAAAAAGAGGACAGAAATTTGAATAGCAAAACAACAAAAAAAGTTGGCTATCAATTTTGAAATGAAGGAGACGATCTTCCAGACATGCTAAATGGAAGGCATGTGCTGGGTAGGAAGCTGTTGTTTTCTTTCTCCTTTTCTACCGCTTAAAAATCCTATTTTAAGGAATAGTGTTGCTATAGGTCAATGTGCCAGAATGGATTATTGCGCTACTCTTTTACCTTGGAATATGTGGGCTGAGATCTGGTAGAAAAAATGAGTTTGTGTTTCTGATTCTATTTGCATATTTATCCTCATGAACAAGTCTAAGGCAAAGAATATCACAGACCATTTGAATTCAATTGAAAATGGATAATGTTGAAATTTCGCTAAAATGTATTGAATCCCTGAGATGTGCCAGGCGTGAGTCAGGCAGAGCCAGCTCTGCAGACTCTTGGCTTCGGAGATGAGCTGTGATAGGACCTTTGGGTCAAATAAGGCTGGAAAAGACCATACACCTTCTCTTCAGAGTGCAGATTAGCATATCAAAGTGCCTGAAATAAAGTTTTTAAAGTGATATTTTGCAACAATAAAGATAAGCCTATACATATTTAATCCAGCATTTCCCAAACTTGTCCAGAAAACTTTTTTTTTTTCCTTAGAGGACCTAATAATACTATAGGATGGGGGAGTAAGCAACCTATAGAATTTGTATTTAATAGACTGTAAGAATTAAATGAGCAATTCTATTCAAATTTCGTTAGGAAATCCTAAACCTTATCTATAAATTTTTGCCTTTATCATAAACAATCAGGCATATTTGTTAAAACTGGTAAAATTACAATTACATTTGTTATAACAAAAATTACAGTTGCACAGTTGCTAGGTAATTTTCACAGATGTATCAAACATATCTAAGTACCACAGTGAGGGCCATCAACTGTAAGAACTGTAACAAACTGTAACAAAAATGTCAGTTACTATACTTGTGGGTGATAGCTTTCCGTGGGAAATATTAATTTTCAAAAACACAATCTACCATAAAAAAAAATCCTGGTGACCAGATTTGCTTGGTATAGATGTCCCAAATTAGTTTACTAGTTTATGCAATTAAAGTCATATATGCCTATATCTCCTTTAGAAATTTTTTCCACCTTTTTTTTGGAGAAAAAACAGTAAATTACTCACTTGTCTTACTATCTGATCTAGAAAAAACATTCTTAAATATACTAACAACAACAACAACAACAAAAAGGAAGTGTTTTGTAATGCGGAACTTAATAGTAATTGAACTGGTACATTTACTCTAAACCATGCAGATCAAGAACATGTTTTAGGTAATCTGATTGGTATGTTTTTCTCTACATCAGAAAAGATTGGTTCACTTGATTCTTGTCATTCTACCAGGTAAATGTATATGTGACAGGTTTTTGTTTGTTTTTTACTCCAGCAATGAGTAATTATAGCCACCTAATATGTGGCTTAGTCAAAGCCTTCTGTTGAAAGATAAGTGAAATAATTTATAATATTCGGCATTTTAAATCCTTTATTCCATTATTATGCGTCTTCTTGACAGCAGGCTGGGGAAGTTGAAAATTCCACAGGTAAGTAAATTAGTACTGCGACAATTAGCCATACTGGAAAAATGCCAGGCAACAGTACACTTGTCATAATGCAGCCTTGGTACAGGTGTGGAATGACTGACGATCAATTAGGTATAAATGATTCTTCTCTCTCCTCATAGATGGTATATAAAGGGGACGGAGAGTGCATATGGAGAACAGCCCTCTAAAGACATCTATTCATTTTTAGTAGCCAAGATTACACTGAGGTTGATTCTGTGGAAATTACATTTTTCTTAATTTCTCTCATTCTCCATTATTTGCAAAGACAAATCCTGCAGTGAAGAATTACACGTCTGCTGCTGCACTCCATGAGCACCCCATGGTGCTGGCAGGAAAGAGGGATATGGAGAAAGGAGGTGTCAGCTGTTTAAAAGGCAGACTCCTGAAGGCCGTTTTAGAGAAAAATCGATCCCTGTGGGTGTTGTGTGCAAACTCTACAAGCTGTTGCCACTTGAATATTAAATATTAGTTCTTTTTAATATCACAGATACCAAAATGTCAAGTATTTCATTTTTTACTTAGTTGGTAATGAGCTTTTAAGTGATAAAAATTTAAGTAGTATTTCCAAGTAGGCTACAACATCTAACTTTGCTACAACCCAGCTCTTTTTGTATCAACTTGATAGGGTGCATCCTTGTTAAAAACTTAATATATGTAATTGAATTACTATGATCAATATGCTCAAACTCATATTTGATGTTAGTTTTTTAGAGAGAGAGATTTCTCTGTGAAATTCTATAGTTTTTTTAAAAACCCCTTTAAACTGTTGAATATATAACGTAGCAATTCTCATTTAATATTTCTTAACAGGCAGAATTGCATAGTGGTTATGATCATCAGTGCTAGAGTCTGCAACATTAGTCTCTGTGAACCTGAAAAAATGGTTTAATCTCAATCTACCTCAGTTTCTTTATTCTGTAAATGGGGTAATGATACTATCCACTTCATAGGGTGTTACAAGGATTAAATGAGGCATTACATGCGAACCATTTAGAACAGTGCCTGGCATTTGGTAAGGTATTAATAAGTATTAGGTATTCTAATCACTAATTATTCTTGTTATTCTCATTTGTATTGCATGTATAGAATCCATCTACAACACATTGCAAACATCTGCAGAAGATAGTTTATTGATCAGAAAACATCTCCAAGCAAGTCAAAATTTTCTTAGAATTAAATAATAGAAGCACTTGAAAAATCTATAGTAATTTATATACTCATTGTTTTCTTTCATGTGGACTTCAATTCAGCATTTAACAGTAGTGGTATAGAAACAGGGAAGGCAGAGACACCGTGTGCCTTGTCACCACTGTTTGCATGAAGGAGAAGAATATGGGCCAAAAAGAAAGTTCACTGGAGGGTGGACTCATTCATAGAATCTATATTTTCTTCTTTCCATTTTATTACGTTAAGGTTTTAAAAGTCGTCTTTATTCAGGTGAAAGAAAATCGGAACTAGCTTTCACTCAGTAATTTTGCCCCTATAAAAATGGGACTGGTAATTAACATACTGATACTATTCTAATGTTATATCAGAAAAGAATTTGATAAGTTAAAATGAATGATATCTGCTATGGTTTGAATATCTGCCCCCTCCAAAGCTCATGTTGAAATTTAATCCCTCATGTGGCAGTATCAAAAGGTGGGGATTTTAAGACATGATTGGATTGTGAGGGTTCTTTCTGCCCTCATGAATGGATTAATCTGTGGATCAATCAGTTATCATGAGAGTGGGACTGGTGGCTCTATAAGAAGAGGAAGAGAGGCCAAGTGTGGTGGCCCACGCCTGTAATTCCAGCACTTTGGGAGGCCGAGGCGAGTGGATCACCTGAGGTCAGGAATTTGAGACCAGCCTGGCCAACATGGTGAAACCCCATCTCTACCAAAAAAAAAAAAAAAAAAAAAAAAAAATTAGCTGGGCATGGTGGCTGGTGCCTGTAATCCCAGCTACTCAGGAGGCTGAGGCAGGAAAATTGCTTGAACCCGGGAGGCGGAGGTTGCAGTGAGCCGTGATCATGCCATTGCACTCCAGCCTGGGCGACAAGAGCAAAACTCTGTCTGGAAAAAAAAAAGAAAAAAAAAAAAAAAGACCTGGATCACATGTTAGCATGCTGAGCCCCCCTTACCATGTGACACTCTGCAAAGTCCTCACCAGATGTGGCACCTCGACCTTGCACTTAGCCTCCATAACTTTAAATAAAATCCTTTTCTTTATAAATTATCCAGTTTCAGGTATTCTGTTATAAGCAATAGAAAAGGAACTAAAACAATTCCAAATTTTAGATTTTACTTAACCTAAAAGACAGTAAATGGGAAAACAATTAGTGTGCTGCAAGTATGCCCCTAAATGCAAAAAACAGGATTCTTACTGTGCAGAACCGTCAGATGTTCAAGCAAAGGAAGACAATGGCCCAGAAGCAGGCAAAGTAGAGGGGAACCATGTGGTAAGTGGCAGTCAGATGTGGTGGCTCATTTTGTAGATGTCAGGAAGTAAATGGAAAGGGGAAAGAAGTAAGGGCATGCTCAGATACTGAACTTAAAATAGAAGGCAGGGTATTCAGTCACAAAATACCTGAACTAGATGGTGGGAGGGGGGGAAAGCAAAACAAAATAGATGTTGTACCTTTTTGCTGCCCTCACCCTGCCCTCCATTCCCTCTTAGCATTAGGAGCCAATCAATTAGAAACATGAACAACTCTATAAAAATAAAACGTGAACTACCTAATTACAGTCTAATGACATTTTGCAGTGGATGTAAAAGGCTACTTAATAGACTGTGTCTCTTCTTTCCTTTTTGTTGGGATCTTAGTTTTTTGTGAGAACTTTCTATTTTCTATAAGGAATCGTTTGTATGCTCGGAAATTTGATATGCACAAGTGGTTGGTGGTCAAGAAAACTAGTTTGAATCTTTGCAGAACCCTATTTCATTGATGACTAGAAGGTAATTGAGATGCTCATGGATAGCAGGGCAAGGCCCACATAGCTTTGGTAATTGCATACTTTGAAAATTTATTTGCCTGGCAGCCAATATGCATATGTACTTCAATATCCACAAGAATGCACGGTCAAGTCCAGATTTTATTTAATACGTGCCATTTTGGAGGAACCTGGGCCTCATTAATTTAAGTCCTATCAAGATAGAGTATGTGATAATTAATGCAAAGGCTGGGCTGACATTTTCTTTTAATTAGCAAAATCTTTTCCCCTAGATTATTGGAAATTAATAGTGCAAAAATATTTCATAGGGATATATAGAATGAGAAGACAAACTAATATGTCCTCAAGTTCCCTCGTGTACTTTGGAATCACCTTTTATTCGCAAATAATTAATATGCTAATTAGAAATTTTTTTATTGATTGAATTGCTTCTCCAGTGACATGTTTGATAACAGTTTGAATGACTCAAATGTATTATCTGGTTTTGAGATACTGATTTTATTACACTATTTGCAGACTAAATAAATATAAGACAGGTTTGAAAGCAATATAATTATGTTCAAGTTTTAAAATTCAGACTTGACATAGATTTGTTCTGGTGTTGTTGATTAATTCTAATCAGTGCAATATTACTGTAATGTTATCTAAACTTACAAATTAAACCAAGCACGTTTGTTCTTTGTTATGCGGAGCCTTAACTTTGGCATTGAAAGCACAGCAAGCATTCAGTAAAGCAACGTTATTAATATACTTTAACCAGTTACCATAGTAAGAGAATGTTTTACAACCTATTATGAATTGTTTCTTCAGATAAATGGTGTTGCATACACATACTGTAGCATAGTACTTTACATTTCTGTAATTATGGTCTATACTTAGGTCATCCTACCCCACTGGATGATCTACACTTAACTCTTCGTAAGGCATAAATATAGAAGTCTTTTTAGCATAAGTATCATAAATACCTTATTACTTTTTGGTACACTTTCTTGCATTATATCATTGAGGAAGTAGAAAACAGCTGGTTATTTATGACTTTTTAACATCTCTCTTACTGTATCACAACTCTGAGCCTGAAATCTCAAGAGTCCTGCCCTGTCTTTGTGGGCAATGAGGATGAAGATGGTACTTAATCCATGAAAGCCTCGAAAATTAAGGAAACAGAATTGGAAAAAATAAGGAAGATGAATTAAACAGAGTGAAGCCAAAGGGAAACATGTCTTCCTACAAGTAAATCTTAAAAAAATATGATATTTATTCTGAGAGAAGGGTTTTACAGCCAATTAAGCTTGCTCAAGATCAATTTCCCGATAACCCAAGAAACTTTGTTTTGAATAGGTGGCCACCTGCTGTGAATAAAAATGTGTCTGTAGAATATGGCCGATCTTCTAGAAGCGGTAACATAAGGATAGAACCAATTTAAAAGTTTTGGTGGGGATTTCACATGAAGTCTTCATTTCTAAACCTCCATTTCATTTTTCTGTAAATGTCAAAGTCACTGTTGAGTAAAATTGGTTCTGTTTCGTGTGTGTAATGAACTCCATTGAAATGTGTCAAACAGCTTTGGCACCTCTCACCACAAAGCACTTCTCTTGTGCCAATGAATCATTATGGCAAGAGTCATCAAATGATGCCTGATATATTTTTTTGTAAATGTTTATATTTGTGGATAATATGTCAATCTGTTTGCAAACTGATGTATTTCCAGATGAAGCGATTTTAACAGCATTGCCCTTGTTCTGAAATCATATTCCACACATTGCATTAATAAAGATAAAATCCAATGTGTTACAGCACATAAAATGGCATTTTATATGTAGTGGAGGGCTGAAGTGAAATACTCACTTGGAACAAAAAACAAAATAGATCAAAACTTAAATCAGAGCACAAAGACAAAGTTCTTTTACCACATGTCAGGGAAAAGTCCAAACTCTTTAATTGTGAGAACTACTAATCTATTTAAATATGACAATATGATGAAGAGCAGACTCTGGCACGCCACATGTCAAGGTGAGAATCTCAGCTCCGCACAACGCTGGCTGGACAAAGAGGGGACCAATTTGTGTCTTAATTTCTTTATCTATAAAATGGGATGATATTAATAGTACCTACCTCATAAGATAGCTGTGAGGATAAAAATGAATGAGTTCATGTGAGGTCTTACTTATGAACATTAAGATGGCTACAACTACTTAAACTGCCAAAGATCTTAGCAGAGGACACACACAGGCCATCCTAGGGCCACATGTTGCCTCTTGTGCATTTTTTTGTTATGCCTTTTATTCTACAATTAAGAAACTTAAATCAGTTGCTGTTCTTCAAGGAATCAGTAGATCCTCATTTGTGGATTAACTTGAAACCTTGTAAGTTCTGGTGGCCTTTATTTCTGGAGTGGAGGGAGCTGCTCCCACAGCAGTGCAAGGGCTTCCCGGGCTGCCACGGTCCCCACTGTCCTTCCTGTACTCCCCTGCTGCGGCCTTGTGTTCAAATGCCATTTGCCATCTCCCTTCCACTGGGGTTTTCCTAGGCCTGCTTGCTTCATTCCTTTAAGCACCTTGCCTGGCTTTTGAGGGCCCTTTGGGCATGTGGACCCCATATTTTCCCAAAAGATTTACTCATGCAAACAAAGAAGAGAAAGCATTTTTATACTTTTAATTAGCTCTTCATGGTATGAATTTTAAACATTTCTGTAACAAACTATAGGTTTAGGTTGCAGAATTGTAGGAAAGACTGGGTTTCATATTATTCTCTTGTATGCTTATATGTTAGGTTCTCTGGCAGCTACATTAATTCTTTTAGACACATGGCCATGAAGACAATGAAGCTTAAACAAGACCGGGAGATGTCAAAACCCTCTTACAAATTAGCGTGGATGATTTCAATGAGCTGGCTCTTTTAACAGCTCAGTGAAAGGGCAGCCAGAGAGTATTGGCTGGCAGCTATGGGCCTGCAGGAAAAGAAGGTATCCTAGTGAGGATGGGAAGTCCAAAACAGATTTAACTTGATTAAATTGCAAAAGCAATCACATGGTTCAGTTTACCATTAAGTAATTGTGAACTTGGCATATCATAGATGATTTTTAGAGCTAATACTTGCATAAAGTGGTACAAAGAGTAGAGATGTTTAATTCATTTTGGATGATATACGTACATCTTTGATCAATTCTATGATGTCTAACTTGTAAATAATAATACTGGCTAACATTGCTGTATTCTACCCTGAACTTGTTACGTGCTAGGCACCGAGCTAAGCACATCACAAAGGTGCTTTCATGAATCCTCATGACAATCCTGAGAGATGGATAATATTCTTTCAATTTCTGTAGATGAGAAACTGAAGCTTAGGTCAAATAACTTGTCCATGGTCATGCAGTGAGTATGTAACAAAGCCAGATCCCAATTCATGCTTCAGACTAGGGTGCCCTTGCTCTGAATGCACTCTAAAGGGGTGTGTGCCAGGCTGCTGCCCACATGACAAGTGCTCAGTCTGGCTGTGGCCTTAGAATTGAGTCTTCATGAATCCCCTAAAAAATAACACCAATGCAAGTCTCCAAGAGGTAAAAAGAGTTGTCACAAAACTTACAAGCTAACTAAGAGCAGCAGACAAATGTGCCAGGTAATGGGATAAATGCTCTACACACATGTAAGTCTTACAACAATCCTTTGTAATGGGTACCATTTCTTTTTTTTTTTTTAATTATACTTTAAGTTCTGGGGTACATGCACAGAACATGCAGGTTTGTTTCATAGGTATACACGTGCCATGGTGGTTTGCTGCACCCACCAACCTGTCATCTACATTAGGTATTTCTCCTAATGCTATCCCTCCCTCAGTCCCCCACCCACCAACAGGCCCTGGTGTGCGATGTTCCCCACTCTGTGTCCATGTCTTCTCATTGTTCAACGCCCACTTATGGGTGGGAACATGTGGTGTTTGGTTTTCTGTTCTTGCGATAGTTTGCTGAGAATAATGGTTTCCAGCATCATCCATGTCCCTGCAAAGGACATGAACTCATCTTTTTTTATGGCTGCATAGCATTCCATGGTGTATATGTACCACATCTTCTTTAGTCTATCATTGATGGACATCTGGGTTGGTTCCACGTCTTTGCTATTGTGAATAGTGCTGCAATAAACATACGTGTGCATGTGTCTTTATAGTAGAATGATTTATAATCCTTTGGGTATATACCCAGTAATGGGATTGTTGGGTCAAATGGTATTTCTAGTTCTAGATCCTTGAGGAATTGCCACACTGTCTTCCACAATGCTTGAACTAATTTACACTCCATGATGGGGACCATTTTCTTATCCTCTCTTTTAGAGAGATAAGAAACACAGTCTTAGAGGGACTGAATACTTTGCCCAGAGTACACAGCTAGTGAGTGGCAGAACTTGGATAAAACCCAACTAACCTAGAGGCTCCTTCTTAGCCATAACATCCACAATGTCATTTGTACTTTGCTCATGGAAACAACATCTAGGTTGTATTTACTCTCATTACAGACAAAATTTGAACAAATTTATCATCAGGTTTCTAAATCCCCCACAAATTGAAGGGTTGAGGTGAGTGCTGGAGGCTGGAGTATCAACATTAGTGGGAGGGGGTAGCTGAAAGGCACAGACAGAGTAGCTACAAAAGGCAGGCAGAAGAACTGAGCACAGAACGGAACAAGTCAGGGGCTGGTCTTGGGAGAGTGATGAATTCCTACATCCCTGTTTCAAGAACAGTTCCTGGCACATAGTAACACCAGATAAACATTTGTAAAATAAGCGAACGTGTAGATGAATGTACGCATGGCTGAATGTAAGAATGACTAAATGCGTGAATTGATGATATGACTAATGACTATAAAAACGAACATGCAAATACTTCACAGCACTTGGAGGTATCACCATGTTACAAATACAGCACACTGATATTCATCATAATGACCTCAAACCATTAAGCAAAGGTCCAAGTTCTTTTGAATGTTTGGTTTGAAAAGGCATGGATGTGCAGAATAAATATGAGGAAAATTACTGTCGAAAGTTGTAATAGTGGTATTTAGAAGAGCTGGGGTTTAGATCTCACTCTCTTCTCTTGTGATCTCAGACAAGCTATTCCACCTCTCTCAGCTCTTGTTTCTCATGTATAAAATTAGGGCTGATGTGCTCATACCCAGGGATAGAATAGCGGTGTGTTTAGAAGCACAAGGGGAGCCAGTTTACCCATTTTTATCCCAGCATCAATACTTATTAGCTATGAGACATTGTGTTCCAATTTTCTCATCTTTAAATTGAGAATAGTAAAGTTTTGGGGTCTCAGGGGAGGTACCTGATAAATAGCATCTTCCTTGTTCTTCCAAACTCCAAAGATTAAGAGATACAGGAGTGTTGGATGAAGACCAATATATCACCTTTATTACTAAAAAACAAAAACCAAAGACAACCAGGTAGGAAAGATGGCTTAGTGTAAGGGCCACGAGGGCTTGCTAAGAAAACCCCAGCATTAGGCAAGCTCTCCATGGAGTCGGAGTTACACTTTATTTTGCTCTTTCTTTTACAAAAGCACAAGTGGTTCTTACCTCTGGGTCACACACTCCAATTCTAAGTTCAGAGCCAGAGGGAATGCCTTTCTGTTCCCACCCTTGGCCAGCTCAGTTACAGACCCCAGGGTCTGAACAAAGTGATGGGGAGGAATCTGTCTTAATCCCCACTAATTAAAAAAGATCATTAGAGACATCAGTAATCCTGAGAGCCAGTAAATCACTTATTATTTACTGACGGTTCTTGTATTTAAAGCTTTGCTTTTTGGAGTTGTTTACAACATCACTAAAAGGAAAAAATGTATGAATAATTTAAAGATGGGGAATTTAAAGTTTCCCTGAAAATATATTTCACTTCAGGTCAATCAATGCATTACAGGCCAAATGAATTCTTTTGTGTCTCTATTCTCCTTTCCCACTAAAGACACACACACAGCAAAAAGGGATAGTGATCCCGATTTTTATATGCTTCAGACACTTGCCTGTTAGCGTTGAAACACTACCATGACACTTCTCCCCCAAAAGAATAGCAGTATTTACAGAGGTGTAACCCTTTACGCCAAGTTATAACGGAAAGAAATAATCAAAGCTCCACTTGCTGTTTGGATAGCTTTGTTCATTCAATGTGTTGTATGTAAGTTTATTTGCAGAGAATTCATAACGTAAATCAGATGCTTCTCATAATATCTTGGTATAGTACCTTAGGATAATTAATGTAATAAATTTTGTATAATAACTTAAAAGGATACTGCAACACCAGAAGGTTTCTTCCCTGAGACTAACTATTAATAAAATAGAAGGGGGCTTGTGAAGGTGTGGACATCTTCACTAATCCAGGTTCATGTTAACTGACCATCAAATTAAACTTGCTCTAGACAGGAAGACAATGTGTTTGAATGGGATGCTGGATGTTTTATCAATTTTGATTGCCTTAATTTAAAAACTTTAATTAGAACCTCTGTTTACTAGAGTCAAACTGCACATAAAATATCACGCAAAACATTTTAAAAGAGAATTTTAATTATACCACTAAAGAAATGCCCTTGTTCGATGTTTACTAAACACTTGCCAGAACAAGTTAATTAATACATGTTTAAATAAGTGAAAGAAGAAGGGAAGCAGAAAAAAAATCACATTCGTCTTTTGTTGAGTTTTTCTGCAGTTGTCAAAGACACCCCATTTCTAATTTAATGACGGCACGTCACAGTGCGCTTGTGTAATTATAAACAATGGGCACAAGAACGCAATGAGGGCCAAGGAAAAGCCAATTCCCACTGGGAGCTGTTGTTCAAAATAATTGCTCGTTGTTGCTTGATGTTTCGAAGTAATCAAATCAAGCACTTTTTAATTTCCTTCCTCTATTCAGTTATTCCATGGTAGAATATCAGAATGTTTGGATGTTGAGTTTTTAGTAGGTCGGTAATGTGGCCTTTTAATTATTTAAAACTATGGAAAAATATTTTTTAATAGAGCATTTGTGTAGAAAGATAAATATTTTGATGATATTGAGTTTTTAGTTCTAATTTTAATAGGTTACCAACTTTTCCACTTCCTTTATTCTTTTAGTTTCTCCACTTTCTCCATCTATTGATGATGATTACTTGTGTTAGTAAAGACCGATATTGAAAAGCAGCGAATGACCCCAAAAATAAAATGAAACCAATCTTTCTAAGATGCGTCCTGTTATTTCAGTAGCTTTATGAAAAAATCAGAAGAAAAAATATCAAAAATAAGTTTGTAATCTTTTGGAGAAATAAAATGCACACATCGCACTAATTATCAAGATCATTATTAAGAAAATTATTTTCCTAAACAGCATAACTGGTACAGTTGTCCTCTTTATCCTCACATTCCAAGACCCCCAATGAATGCCTGAAATCAAGGATAGTATCGAACCCAACTGCAGTCAGTTGGAAGACATTTCTATTCATGTCTTCCACCCATAATGTAATGCCTTTTCCATCTTAACTAAGCACTTATGCACTATGGCCATAACTTTTGCAGTTTGACGTGAGACAGTAAAAACTAGCACAAATTTCTTTTTTCTTCTCCATGATTTCACAAATGAATAGAAGATTTGTTCTTACTGAAGATCTTAGCAACCACAGCATACAATTTTTTTAAAAAAAATTTCCTTATTAAGTCAAGAACATTCACCTTTTCACTTAAAGGAAGCACTTTACAACTTATCTTTGGCATTTTCAAATGGCCGATATCACTACTTTTGCACTTCAGGTCATTAAAATATAAAATGAGGGTGACTTGAACACAAGCACTGTGATACTTCGACAGTCTATTTGATAACCACGAGGGCTAAGTGACTAACAGGTGGGTCTTGTAGACAGCGTGGATAAGCTAGAAAAAAGGAAAATGAAAATCCAGGCAGGACGGTGTGGAAGGGGGCAAGATTTCACCACACTGTCCAGAACAGCGTGTAGCTTAAAACTTATGAATTATTTATTTCTGGAATTTTCCATGTAATATTTTTGGACTGTGGTTGACCTTGGGTAGCTGAAGCCATGGAAAGAGAAACCTCAGATCAGGACGGATTACTGTATTTACCTTTTCTTTTTTAAAAGGCAGATCTACTCACCAAGACATCCCACAATCTTTTTTTCTGAAAAGTTAGCCAATATTAACAATTTCATTCAGAATCCCTTCTAAAAAAAAAAAAAACCCTATATCAGTCCTGTTATATTTGTTTCCATATTGCTGAAACTGATCACCAAATTTCTCAAATTTGGTGATCACGAGTTCTGCCACAACCTGTACAGGTCTGGGAAACAACATTGAATTGGGAGCAGGCCTCTTTGGGTGTCCTATTTGAAATTTCACTCCAGGTGAGAGAGTTGAGTTAGGTTTCTTCTAAGGCTCCACAGGTTTGTTATAAAAATTAAATATGATACAGTGCTATTTGATACAGTACTGAATATAAATATGCTTGCAAAAATTATATGTTGAAACCTAATCCCCAACGTGATGGTATTTGGAGGTGAGTTATTTGGAAGGTGATTAGATCACGAGGGCATTGCCTTCATGAATGAGATGAGTGCCCTTAAAAAAGAGATCCCAGGGAGATCCTGTATTACTCTGTTCTCACGCTGCTAATAAAGACATACCTGACACTGGGTAATTTATAAAGGAAAGAGGTTTAATTGGCTCACAATTCAGCAGGGCTGGAGAGGCCTCAGGAAACTTACAATCATAGTGGAAGGGGAAGCAAACATGTCCTTCTTCACACGATGGCAGGAAGGAGAAGTGCTGAGCAAAGAGGGAAAAGCCCCTTGTAAAACCATCAGATCTTGTGAGAACTCACTCATTATCATGAGAACAACATGAGGGTAACTGCCCCCATGATAAATTACCTCCCACTGGGTCCCTCCCACAGCATGTGGGGATTATGGGAACTACAATTCAAGATGAGATTTGGGTGGGGTCAGAGAACCAAACCATATGAAACCCCTTGCCCCCTTCTGCCATGTGAGGACAAAGCAGGAAGATAGTCCATGAATCAGGAAGCCAGACCTCCCTGGGCACTGAATTTGCTGGTGCCTTGATCTTGGACTTCCTAGCTTCTAAAACATTGAGATATAAATTTCTGTTGTTTATAAGCCACTTAGTCCATGGTATTTTTGTTATAACAGCTTGAGTAGACTAAGATATCAAGTACATAAAACACTTAGCACATTGCTACATAATCAGGAAATAAATATTAGCCAGTACTGATTTTAATATTATTGCCTACAAAGAGCCATATGAGACTAGCACATGTAACAATTTACTGTATTTCAGTCAGTTAATATCAGTAAAGAACATTAAGTCAGAGTATGATAAAAGGCAGCCTTCTTAAAAAACAAAACTAAAACAAAAAGCTCTTTCTTCTATGTATTATTTTTCTTCAGAAAAGAATACTTTATACCTAAGAACAGGCATGGTTTGGTACTTAAGCATGGCATTGACTTGCTCTTATTTATTTGATTTGGTGGGACAAATAGAATTTCCTAATGTATTTTTCCTTATAAAATAAGAATCTAAAGTGCCAGTATATTTGCACACCTACCAATTATCAAATGAGTTTCCCTGAATATGAAAACTAAGCCAAAATATAATTTAGCTCTATCAACTACTGTCAAACTCAGGTATCATTCCATTTGGAGCATTCGAATTATTGATTGGATTATTTGATTTGCAATTGTTTAATGGACTTCATGCAGCTGTTTATTTTTTCCACAACTCAGTAAAAACTTTTTGTAAACTGAGCATTTTTATGATTAATAAAAAATACACACACACACACACACACACAATACACCTTAAAAGTATTCTGTCAAATATTTCTGACATCCTGTCTTTAGAAGATGTTGTGGTTCCCGTACTAATGTAGAATTTCTTTCTTATGACTGTAAATAAAAACCAGGTATCCATGGTTATAAATATCTCATTTCACATTTTCTTTAGCCACAGCAAAAAATTTCAATTAATTGAATCACAGCCACCCTCAAATAATGCCAGAAGTGCAATAGTTGGTGTTCCAGGTCATAGGCAACCATTAATTAAGATGCAAAGAATCAGCATTAAAGTCTCCAATTTTTGTCCCAGAATTTTTTTCTTGATGGATATGGACTAAAATGTCTAGAAAATACAGCTTCAGCTATATGGGGAAGAGGAAATTAGGCACAGTCTTTATTTTGCTTAGCCTGGAATTTTTGATAAAGTTCTGAAATGTCATTTTGGAATATGAAAATAAAAATAATCTTACTTCAGGACTTTTATTTTTATTTGTTTATTTAAACTTGACATTTATTTATAATAAAAAGGGCAGCTTGATGGGTAGATGTACAAGTTAACATACAGAAATGCTAACAATGTGAGAAGAGTAACATTCATATGCTTTGTTCAATGATCTAATAGAATTGCTATTCTAACTTCCCCTGTCATTGTCTCTACATTTCAATGTTCAGAGGGAAAACTGGTCATAAAGCCTACTCGGGATTATGGATATAAACTTGTGGAATCAGTTCCCAAGAGGTGGGTAGTGAAGTGACTTCCAATTCCCATTTCCAACTCTCAGAGCTGAGATTAAAAACTCCTTGTTATCAACTCACAGAACAGGGAAATACAGCATCCCCCCATATTCTAGACATCACCTGCTTTCAGGTGTAACTTCTGAACTTGCCAGAAGGAAAGAAGTGTGGAGATGTCCCCCTTAGACCTAGTGTCCTCGCCCTGGTTTGGTTTGGTTCCAGTTCCTGTATAGTCCAGACTGCCCAAGTGGTGAGGATTGCAGGGAGGAAGTGATGTTTGCTATAGAAATGCTTTGGTTCTTCAGGATGCAGTGAAGTCATTCATGGCCTGCTGCCCATCCTAAAAGGATGGGTTTTGCAGAGAGCTGTGCGGTTGCTCAAGTGGCTGAGATGGCTCTGCAGCTGGTGGTGCCCACTGCTGCCACAGGGATGTCCAGGTGTGTGCAGGCTGTGTGGGCTGCTGAGGTGCCCCTGCTCTACCTGGCCATTTGACCATCACTCCCTAGGGCCCCTTGTGCCACCACTGCATAAGGTGAAACGTGTCTTGCTGACCAGTTCCCTGCAACTGGTGCTTAGGATTACCAGGTTGGGGCTGTGTAGAGTCCTTACAAGGCAGTACTGCCAGGCCATGTGTCACTGTCCTTGTCATCCTGCCATCTTCCTTGGTGTTGGGGCTGGAAAGGAGTCAGAGGATGTAAGAGTGCCCCTCCTAGAGCTGGGCCTGTTGACATGTGACTCCTAAGTGTCAGAAGAGGTGGAGAGATCTTTCCTCCCAGCACAGCCTGGCGGCTGGAGCATCGTGACCCTTGGTGCCTGGCTCACTCTGACCCCAGGTTGGAACCCAAGAACCAAAGCACGTGTGGCGTGGAAGAATAGCTGGTTGTTGCTGAAAGAACTGGAGGGAGGGAAGTGACTCTAGTGATAGAGGCCATGCACAAGTTGCCTTGCCTTGTCACACAGTCATGTGAGGTCTCTGACTTGGGGCCTTCTGCCAGGGAATTCACAAGTCCACAGCTCTGGCCACAGTGCCAAGCTCTTTGGTTATGAAACCATATCTGAGTTCCGAACTCTGAGAGGCCTGTTTGTGCAGCCAGTTTTTCCCTGATAGCAATTCCAGGAAATCGACCTCAATCCAGACCCCAGTAGACTCTGTCTGAGGTGTTGTATTCTCTGGTTTTTGAAACCAAATCTGTATTCTAAATTCTGGAGTGCCAATTTCTCTGGTCAGTTGTTCTCTGGTAGTCATACCGGGTTAAGGGTTCTGTTCAAACTAGCCTTGCAGGGCATCCTTTTTACTTGGGTTCGAAACACTCCTTCATTGGAGTCCTCTTGGGAGAAAGCTGCATGAAGTGTTAGTCCAGTCCCTAGTGGGAAGGGTCACCTGGATTCCACAGAGACTGCTGGCCCATTGGGCAGCTCCCGGAGCCACTGGACTCATCAGGACCCAGCAGGGCCTGCCCTTTTCTTAAATACCTTCTGAATTTAGCCTTTCTTTAAATATTTAAGACCTTGATGGATTCAGAGGAAGCCAGTGAAGGTTGAATTTTAAGGGAAGTACAGATGCTACTAGGTAGTTTTTCATTTCTTACAGCCCTTTTCCAAGAATAACTTTGATCCCAGGCTCTCTGGTTTTGACATATGGAAATGGTTTGGTCTCCGTGATGTTCAAGTATTCTTGTTCCTTCCTCATTCTGGATGGCCACATTATGGAAAAGATGGGGAACCTCTCCTTGCAGGTGTACTTTGCACATTTTTCTCAGCTCCTCCATGAACGTGTTTCATTTCATCACCAAATCAATTGATTGAGGTCAGTGGAATGACATGAGAGGGAGAAATTATATAATAGGTGGATTGTTCTCAGGATCAAACCATGAATGATACCAAGTGGCATTGCATGTTGGACAGAGGGCAGTCAGGCTACTGCAACTACACAGTGTGGAAAACCTACAGCAGCTGATAAAACCCAAAAGGCAGAAAATGGGACATCCTCATTTGTGCTTTGAAGCAAATGAACACAGACTATCAGTGCTTAGGCTCGCCTTTTTTCCCCCAAATTTATTTTAAAAATATAAAATTTTAATATTTAAATATTTAAAAATATATAAAATTGCATGTATTTGTCAGGTACAACATGACATTTTGAAGTATATATACATTGTGGAATGATTAGATCTAGCTAATTAACATATGCATAATCATTATTATTTTCGTGGTGAGAACATTTTAGGGAAAAAACACCTCTCTGCATTCCATCTTATCTTTATTTTAAGGGAACACTAATTTAATGAATTCTTATTGAGGGGATGAAGGGGGAGACTAAGACCCTTTTGAAATGGTTAAAGCCATTAAGCATGAAATTTGCAAACTATAACATAACTTATGTAGAATTTTTCCCCAAATTGCCTGCCAAAGGGCCAACATAAATCCTTTTCTACAGACAATGCATGATCTCTCATAATACTACCTAGGTTTTTTGGGGTGGTATAATTTGTGTGTGTGTGTATGTGTATGTATGTGCATGTTTTGCTTGTGAGAGGATTCAGGAATGTGGATATTTCTTAATATTGCTTTATGATGGTTGAGTTCAAACAAGAAGAATTCTGAGAAAAAGATCAGTACAACTTGTTAGCCACCAATTTATCATCTACCTATACAAGATTTAATGGTAGTGTTAACCGGAAGTCTCAAGAATAATTAGAGTCTAAAACAAGTCTTAAAGCAAAGAGATGAAAAGAACTATATAAAGAGAAGGCTGTCATGAAATAGAAATTGCACAAGGCAAGGGAACTTTCATCGTGTTGAGTAAGTACTTTACTATGGGATTCTTTTTTAAATTAAGATGCCTGATAAGTTGGATGAAAATAAAATACGTATGATTATCAGGGACTACCTTAGCACAGAGTAGTTGGAAATGAGTGGAAAAAGGACAGAGAGCAGGTTTTTCTTCCCCCAAGTCATTACCAGCTTTAGTTCACAGAAAAGTTATTTCAAATACTTGCTTTGAAAGACCGCTTTGAGGTCTGCTTTTAATTTGAACAGTTAAATATCGTATTCATGCCAATGAATCTTTTTTCTTGTTTTAATATCATTAGGAAGAAAGCTTTCCTGGCCAGGGTGGATAGTGTAATTGCTTAAAAGAAGAAATATATAACACACATACTTAATAAAAACCTTTAAAACAATTTCCTTATGTTGGCTAGGCACCTTCGTTTACATAAGACCGGCTTTTAGTTTTTAAAACTAAATTACATTGAACCATATGGAAAAAATCTCCAGAATAAGATTTTAGCAAATAAATAACCTCTCACAGCTCTTGGTTGTTGAGCCTTCTCTGGTTGTTTCTGTTTGGGCTACAGGGTAATTTTACAGGAATCCTTTATTTTGCTAATGCAGTTAGAGTCAGACACACTTTATATAAACCTGGAAAACTGCTAAGAACAAGGCAGCATTCATCCGAAAACTTTGGTCACAGGTGCTTTGAAATTTACTATGTCTTCCGATGCCACCACTAATGGGAAAATATTTGTTTTCATTCAAAGACATTTAGAAATATTTTTTAAAAACAGAATGAATCATCACTTTTCATAGCTCAACAGATTGCTGTCTTCATGCACAACGCTTCCTGCTGCTTATAACTAAAGAAAAATGACTTTGGCACTTTATCTGTGATGAGTGATTGTAGTGGCAATTGCCTGTGAGACACCAGGACACCTGCCACAGCATCCTTGGATGTTTTCTTGTCTAAGGCAATCCTCTCCAGTCAATGTGGGGGCGGCAAACCAATATGCCACCAGATAGAAGCAGGTGGAATGTTCTGATTAAGAGAATGAGCTTTGGGATCAGCTAGATATGGGTTGAAATTGTTACTTATGAGTCTTTGGACATGTTACTTAACCTTTTAAAGTTTTAGCTGCTTCTCCTCTAAACTGAGGAGTGACCATATTCAGGTCCTAAGGTATTAATGTGGGGAACAAAAGACTCAGGTGTGCAGAGGAGCAGATACCTACTAGCTATTATTAAATCATTTTTGGTAATGGTTTCGTGAATTGATAACTCTTGATCATCGATAACTTTTGATTTTATGATAGCCAGCACATTCTCAAACTCTTCTGCAGAGATGTCCTGAGTTAAGATCCCTGAAAGGTATGAGGGCAGAACCCAAAATGTGGAATTAAAAAAGTCTTTAGGCCGGGTGCGGTAGCTCATACCTGTAATCCCAACACTTTGGGAGGCTGAGGCAGGCAGATCACCTGAGGTCAGGAGTTCAAGACCAGCCTGGCTAACATGGTGAAAACCCGTCTCTACTAAAAATACAAAATATTAGCCAAGCATAGTGGCACCTGCCTGTAAGCTACTTGGTAGGCTAAGGCAAGATAACTGCTTGAACTGGGAGGCAGAGGTTGCAGTGAGCCGAGATCATGCCATTGCACTCCAGCCTGGGTGACAGAGCAAGACTCTGTCTCAAACAAAACAAAACAAAACAAGAAACAAAAAACAAAACACACACACAAAAACTCTTCAATGTTATCTTAAACACCTATGCACATTTTGCATTCTACTCAATAAGAATTCTAAATTGTTTTATTGTCAAAATCATGTTTGCCCCTCAAAATTTGTAAATCTGATGCTCTACGGTCACCTTCACACTGTGGCTTTGCCTGGGCCCTCGCACAATCCTGGGCTTGAGTGTGGCCCACCGGGGCTGCGCTGGAGAAACGCCAGATAACATAGACATCTGTAAACCCTGCTTTCTACTGTACAGATGATAGGTGGAGCTTCCTCCCCCGACCATCCCACTTCATCCCCAACTGAAACATAGTCAGGGTGGGTTCTCACTTATAAATTATCCTTGACATTTTAATTTAAAATTTTAACTCATTTGGCTGAGCAATACGGTGCAATGGAGTGGGGGATGCAGAAAACAAATTTCTATTCGTTAGTGAGAAAAATTAAGCAACAGTAAAGCATGTGCCACTCTATGTTGCTCTCGTCACATTGCTATGTTGGAGTCCATTAAGAAAACATTAAGGCTGGGCGCGGTGGCTCATGCCTGTAATCCCAGCACTTTGGGAGGCCAAAGTGGGCGGATCATGAGGTCAGGAGATCGAGACCATCCTGGCCAACATGGTGAAACCCCGTCTCTACTAAAAATACAAAAAAGTTAGCTGGGTGTGGTGGTGTGTGCCTGTAATCCCAGCTACTTGGGAGGCTGAGGCAGGAGAATTGCTTGAACCCGGGAGGTGGAGGTTGCAGTGAGCGGAGATTGTGCCATAGAACTCCAGCCTGGTTGACAAGAGCAAAACTCTGTCTCAATAAAATAAAAAAAAAGAGAGAGAGAAAGAAAAAAAGAGAAATATTAAGATGGCTTCAGTCAGGAGACTTGCTCTAGAAATTATAGCATATTAGAAGTAGAGGTTGAATCTTATCCTAGGAGTCTTGAGAAATTTGTGGACAACTTAGATTAAGTGAGAAGAAAGTTAAAAACATGCTTTGAGGAGCTGGCTATGTAGATAACGGGGATCATGGCTTAGGTTAAATATTTCTTGTATATAAAAATCCATGATGAGGAATAATCATGGTTTGAATAGTTTTCAATTTTCTGCCATTCTGATGAGTTGAACAACTATTCAATTTAAAAGTAAAAACCCTGTAATGTCCCCTATTAGCCAGCAACCCTCTTAACCCCCATGAGCTGGGACACACAAGTTGTGGAAATTGCAGAGGTAGGAAAGGGCTTTTAACATTTCATCCTGGACAAAGGCCCGTAAGCTGATGGGAAAGACAGAGGAAAAGAAAGAGAAAGAGAAAGAGAGAAAGAAAGAGAAGAAGAAGAAGGACAAACTCAGTGATGGTCTATTTATAACGGAAAATAATTGAAATCACCATGCAAAGTGATCTCCCGCTGCCTGTTGAAATTTCCTTTGATGGAAGTAATCTGTCCTTATTCCAGGGTCCCCGACTATTTTGGCCTTTCTAAGTTGATAGATAGGCTCAGTTCAGTGATTAGACTGTGTCATACACATGCCGTGGTCAAACCTCCAAACTCAGCTTGATGTGAATCTTCCCTCCTCCGCTGGGACTTGCTTCCTGCTAGAAGTCCACACTGGGGAAAGAGATGGGGTTCTTCTGTTGCCTGTCTCCTAGCCACAGATCCCCATTTATGACTTTGTTTTCTGCTCCATGTCAGTGTCAAAGTTGCTAGTAAGGATAAATAGCGAGGTCATGGGACTCTTCCTTATATTTTCTGGGCCTGACTGTTCACGCTGCTGTTTCTGGGGGGGCTTCGCTTATGATTAGAGTGGACTTTTCCTCTCTTGGAGAACTTCGATGGAGTCCGCAGAGGTCATCTAACTCCGGCCCCTCTTCTCCTACAGTACGTGCCTTGCCCTAGGCATAGAAGGTTCTATTCAGATTAGGGCTGCTTTCCTAGATCCCGGGTACTTCAAGACTCTTTCTATTGAGGCCACCTTTTTCCTCCAGGAAGCCCTATTGTTTACAGCCCAAGGCAACCCCATGACAGTTCTTTCCCAAGTGGCCCACATCTGGTCCATGGGAAACACACATCTGTATACTGATAAACTCTTGCTGATCCCAGTGAAGCAGTATGCTCCTGGCTCGGTCATCTAAATAGTGAGTCAGCCCCTCTCAGTCCCCAGTTCTTGCCTGCTTTCCCTCTCTCTAGCATGAGCCTCCCAACTGCAGGGAACATATTTCATAGTTCTCTGTGTGGTACCATTGAGTCCCTCTTAATGAAATCTTCCCTTCATTAGGCTTAAGATGGGAAGGTAGCAGCTCCTCTTACAGAGGCGGGTGGGGAGTCTGCAACAACAAAGCCTTCCAAAGGAATTTCTTCAGTAATCTCATCTCAGAATCCTCTCTCTGACCACCTTTTATATTCTTGATTTGATGAAATTGTCCTTCATTCCAGCTGTAAAGTCTGCTTAGGATGGGAGTTGCATCTGTATCCTTGTCTACATTGTCTTGCTAATGAGTTTCAGCTGAGTTGGGAAGAGTCTTCATCTTTATCATACACACATCTGGCTTAATTCAGTTAGAAAAATAGGCAAACACTTCCTGATAAATATAATTAAAAATATATAAACATGACACCAAAATTAAGTCACTGCAGCACATTTAACATCTTGGGGCAGGTAATCCAGTGCTTAGAGTTTGATTTGGCCATAAAAACAAGACTGCACAAAATTGGCTTGAAATGGTCATAAAAACAAATGAACTTTAAAACTCTCAAATTCACATCATGAACTTTTCCTTTAAAAACAATATTTATAGGCTTGGTGCCTAACCTATCTGTGAGATTGGAAGCAAACTTTTTTTTTGCACATTTTCATGAGATGTCTTTGATGATGTTGAGCAGAGAGTAGATAGAATCGAGGTTTGCTTTAAAGATATGTAGCAGGGACCCCTGTTTTAGCATGAGCTGTGTTTACCTCTGGGATCTAACAGGTCTAGATGTGCCTGGCATACTTGGGGTCAGCCTGCCTGGAGTCTGAGCCAGAGACGCTAGGATGTCTCCCAGGAGAGAAGTCGTTCTCAGGGAGGGAAGTGTCAAGCAGGCAAGCTTGGGCCAGTAAAGAAGCCTCAGCCATCACATCGGAAGGACAATTCCAACCACGGCATGATGCTGTCACTTGGATTTGTCCCCCCAGGGACTCAGATGTGAGTCTCAGGGAGAGAGGGGCTGCAAGTAGAAATTGAAAGAACTATTTTCACTAAAATCTTCAGAAACACTGAAGATTCAGATGAGCTGAATATCCTGAAACCCCAACCACCCGCTGTGCTTCCTTGCTGGCCAAAGCAGGCCATCTTCCTCTGTCTGCTGAGACTGATATGGTCTGGCTTAAAGATGGCTTAGTAACCTAATTGGGATGGTTACCTTGCAAGGTGTGCCCTTTCTCCTCATGTCCCCACCTTACCAGCCCTCACTGCCTCCAGACCTGTATCTAGCAGCTGACCTCAGCAGGCTCTATTGGCCAATTATAAAATCGGATCCAGGAGTGGAAGGCTTTCACACCAGAACTACAAGATTTTGAGAAGAAATAGATTCTAAGGGTGTTATACCAGGTAGAGAGAAACACAATTTTAGATTGTGCATGTGTGCACTTAGCAGATATTCTTGGTTCCATTGGCTTGGTTGGTTGATTCAAAACTGGTCTTATCAGTGCCAGGGATTCATCTGTACAACATAGTAGAAGGAATTCAAAGACTTAGAGTGATAGAAACTTGAAGTGCACTTATTTTTTCTGACTGCTCATCTACCTTAACAGGTGCATGCCACAATGCCTGGCTAATTTTACTTTTTTTTTTTTTTTAAGTAGAGATGAGGTCTCATTATGTTGCCCAGGCTGGTGGCAAGCTCCTGAGCTCAAGTGATCCTCCCATCTCAGCCTCTCAAAGTGCTGAGATTACAGGTGTGAGCCACTGCACATGACCAAAATGTGGTATATATTTTCTTCTAACCCCCCAAATTCTTGTCATTCTGTAGGGAGGACCAGGCAGCAGCTTGATTACAGGTCAGTTCTATCAGATCTCCTTCCTCTTGTAAAAGACACAATTCTGGATATAGATTTGCTCTTCCTGCATGCTATGATTTCTGCCACTGCTACCATCAATGGACTCACATTGCAACATTCACTGTTACAGTGAGCCACCCAACACTGCTTCTGAACGACAACAACAACAACAACAACAAAAAGCAAAGCAGTGGGTTCATGCCCATGGGATTCTCTGATTTTTACCATGTTCCTCATTACCCAAAAGAGTGGATTGGCCTGTTGAGAACTCAGTTCCAGCAACAGTTGAGAGATAACATTGTGAGGTTGAGCTACCATCCCATGGGATGCTCTGATCTAATGATTAACATTGAGCTGATCTAGAGCTCAATCTAGATCTGAATGTCTCCATAAACTGAATTTATAGTTAGAATGACAGTTCTCATTATTACATGTAAATCTCACTTGTAAATATTTTATTTTCCAATTCCACAGATTTGGGCTCTGCTAGCTCAAAGATTTCATGATGCAAAAGAAAATTACTTTCACCACGGGACATAACAATGGGTCCATTTAATTGAATGTTGAGACTGCCATATGATTATTGGGCTCTGCAGGCCATGGGCCAAAAGGGAAAAACTATGCCAGTGTGTTGTGGGATGATTCACCCTGATTATCAAGGGGAAATAAGGTTGGTGCTTTGCAATAGGGGCCAAGAGTAGCTCAGGGACACTGTTGAATGACACTTATTACTGCCACGGAGAGTGGGAAAAGGTAATGGAAGAGTGGAACAACTCTATGGCATAGACTGCAATGTAGTCACGAAAACATATTTCCTTTTTCCTTCTAGGCACACAGCAAGACTATAATTTCCAACTTGCTTTGCAGCTAGTTTTGACCACCGAAGGTCTGTTAGTGGACTGTGAAGAAAGCAGCGTATGCTATTTCCAGGCCTATCCTATAAAAACTTCCCATGCAATCTTCTGCACTCCATTTGTTCAGAGGCTTAATGCTGATGATGCCAGGGCTCTAGAGAAGGACAGAGCTGTAAGATAGATGGAGCAGGGGTATCTGAAAGTCATCATCATCTGACCAAGGACACCCACTTGAGGCTTTACTCGGAAAAGAAATAAACTTCTGCCAGTTAAAGCACTTTCATTTTCAGGTTTATGTGTTATAGCAGCTGGCATTACCCCAACTAATAGAAAGTCCCTTAAAAGCTAACCCCTTGGGTCAATGACACTCTTCAGATGAGAGCCTGGCCACAGGCTTGATGCCTATATTCCATCCACGATGAATGCTTTCTGGATGAGGGGATTCAAACAGCAAGAGACCACAAGGAGATGCAAACACAAGAGTTGGAGGAGGTTGAGCTGGAGTGGGTCTCTCATCTTAGGAAACTGTGCAGTTGGGCAGCCCTGTTGGATGCCTGAAAACTCAGCCTTGGTTCACATGGGAGAGCTTTATTTGAATGCCAGCCACACAGAAAGCACTGATGGCCAGCAAAGATGGGCTGAGAGACGCCATGACCAGTAAGATAAGAGACACTTGCTTTGTCCATTTTCTCCTCTCTGCACCTGATGATGAGGAGTTAGAACTAGAAGATTCATGGGAATGAGGAAAAGGGAAATAATCTCTCCCCAATCCAATTTCCTTGGGGCTGCAGAGCCCGGCTGAGGACAAGGAACTGAAAAAGCTTTAGATTGCATATGACACTGGAACTTCCAATTGGACAGGACTAGCCTGGACTGTAAAAATGACAAGGCAATCAGAAAGTTAAGGAATTTGTCCAAGTTGTTACGGATAGGGTAGGAAAGAGAGATTCAGAGAGCATGAAAGAATGTAGCAATGGAAGAAGAACAAAGTCATTTCCTAATGTACAACTCTGCTACACACAACATAGAGTGACACTATCATCACACACCCGTTTTCTCTAGTTTTCACTCTGCGCTGCCAGATGAGCATGGAGGATCATCAGAATGAATCCTAGCATTATGTCTTCTAATTGTGGAAAAAATGAATTCATATGAATAAATAAAAATGGCTGTGTTTCTTCTTGGTAGTTGGTGAGCTGTCTGAGAAGAGCAAAGTTTTCCTAGGAGAGGGAGGTATTGTTAGTGGAGCTGCTGCCTGTGAGGTGCAGGATGATGACGTCACTGGTTTGGCCTCATATTTTCTGCTCCAAGAGTGGCCTAAATGATTCGACTGTGGCCTGCAACACTGGGTCTCTAAAGGCCAGGGAGCTTCAGAGTACTAATGTTGGTGGAAACTTTTCCTCATGTCCTACACCAATCAGCACCTCTGGTCTCGGAAGGTCCTCTTACTCCCGCGAATTGAAGAAAGAAATACCTAAAGTTAGCATTTCCCAAAGTGTAGTTGCATTGGATATATACAAATGCTATAGAAGGAAAAAAATCACTATGGTCAAATAACTTGGGTAAATCTGGACTAAACAAAGCCAAAAGTTTTTTTCTTTACCACGGGTCTTTTCACAGCCTTTAATATGCTAAAGTGTGGGATGGATCTCATGACAGTCATATACAAAGCAGAATTCCACAGACTTTTAAGGCCAGGGACTCTTTTTACCTTAGATTGTCTTGGAGGAGTGAATGTTCATCAGCTCACATTTTGAGACATGATTGGTCAAATTCATTTCCCCTTTTGCAGAAAAATTCACAGGTAATAAATTGATATGAATAAAAAGTAAAATCCTATTCATTTATCTGAAAGATTATTTGAAGAATTGTCTCTGTTCAAATTATGTGCTTTTTTCCTAGACTAGAGAGAAGGGTAGACCATCCCCTCATAAAGTGAAGGCCAGTGAAACTGGCAAGCATGTTTCATCCCTGTACTAAAGAGCTATGGATTCCTCTGTGACTCTTCTAATAGAGAGCCTTTGTGTGAGTGAGTTTTAAAACGAATACTATGCCTTTGCCTTGTCAGATTCTTCACTTTTCATCACATGCGCCCCCTTTAAACTGCCCGTGAGGATAAGAGAAGCAGTGCCGGCAGGTCACACATTTTGTTATAATTGGGGCAAACCCTAAATTCACCTTGCTTTTACAGTTGCATTTATTAGCCATTCATTTGTAAATATGTACTTCCATATGCTTCTAGGGATGCTTCTTTATATCATTTCACATTTCATATCCATATTTTCTAATAAGATACATTTTATTTTTAAAAACCTTTAAACATAAGCAGAGAAGTAAACTTCCACTAAAATAATATGGATTAGAAATACGGATTTGGTAATCATCAGAAGTATCCCAGCAATAACTAAACCACTTTTCATTATGTGTAAAATAAAATAAGTCTGAACTTGAAGCCAAGAAATCCAGTTTCTATTTCTTCTGTGTTCCTAATACGTTCTGTGGCCCTGGGCAAGTTTCTTAACTTCTCTAGGCCTCAGTTTCTTTAACTGTAAAATAAGGCTGGACACAATGTCCTCTAGGGACCTTTAGAGCTATAAAATTCTATGATTCTCCTACTATTTTTCCAAATGTTCACATTTAGCAGATTTCAATATGTATCTGCCACATGATGCCCTGCAGAGGAACAGTTATGATTTCTGGAACCACACAGTGACGGGACGTTGAAATAGATCCCCTAACCAGCAATATCATTCCCCATCATTTCATGAAGGATGAACTGGCATGGTTCTTCTAGCCATTGGTCAAAATTGTATTTGGGCATTTGACTACTTAAGTGTGTTACTTTTTCCTAAACATATATAGAGAAGTAAGTGTATGATCAAAAACTCAGACTAGCTTTTAACTTTTCAATATCCTACATGCCATTAAGAATAAAGTTAGGAAAAAGCTAACATATGCACAGCATAGAGAAGAGACAAAACTTTCCAGAGCTGTGTTGTCCAATTCAGTAGCTATTAGCTACATGTGTCTATTGAGCACTTGAGATATTTATAGTCTGAACTGACATGTGCAAAACACACACACCAGATTTTGAAGACTCAGCATGAACCAAAGTAAAATATCTCAGTATTTTAAAAAACCTTTTACATCTATTTTTCCTTTAAAACTTATGGTTTCCATTCTCTTTAAAACACGTATGATTCTTTCACTACCTTCTTACTTATTGCCACAATTGCAGTAATTGTTTTGATTATGATAGTGAAAACAAAAGAAGAAGAAAAAAAGAATTTAGAAAGACAGTACTTTCTGTCTCCTTTCAAGGGAACAGCTGAACCAAGATAGCTCCATGGGGGAAAGTAGGGCAGCTCTGGAGTGAGAGGGTCTGGGGAGAGAGTGACAGGGAAGGCCACTCCTATGTGTGGCCTATCTTTCCTTGAAATACTAATATACTTTGAAATGGGTACATTTCAGTTCTCACCAGAGAGCACAGGGCATTATTCTAGCTCTCCCATTTGATTGTTTTAAAGGATACTTAAAATGCACAATAGAATTTGATTAAATTATCATCAGCTGCCACCCTCTGACAATTACTTACCAGACTAAAAAATCCCTAAATGTACCCCTTAAGATAATTAAAAAAAATCAATTTGTTACTTATGTAAAAAGCAAAAATTACAAGAATATCTGAACAAAGATTTAGATGGTCCTAATTTCAGAGTATGTCTTTTCTTGTTCCTTCAAGTTTTCATTAAAGAGAAGAACCAAAGGAAGAGAAAGGAATTAACATCCACTGGCCATCGTTTAGGTACTAGGCACTAGGGAAGTGGATTAAAAGATCTTTGGAATACTTAACTATTGCAACAGTCCTGCAGGGTAGACCTCATGATCTCCATTGACTGAGGAGGAAACGGACTCCAGAGTTTCCAAGAAGTTGAATAGGCCGCCCGCGTTTGCACAATGCATAATACAGGGGTCAGCAATGCATTCTGTTAGCTGCTACTTCTACTTCTACTTTGCTGCTTCTCCTTTGTCTCCCGGGAAAAAATGTGAAAGGAATAACAAGGTGTGAAAAGAATTGAGGATGTGACATGTATATCACACACAAAGAAATATTGGGGGGAAAAATGGTCAGATCCATTCTCTTACCTCTGTCTCAGGGATGAAAAGTCAATTTTTAATTATATGGCTAAGGTTGTCTGGGGGCCAACCTATCAAAAATGCTGAGTTCAGGGTTGGAGATTCTATACGGAGAGAGAGGCTCAGATTTATTACTGTTGGTGAGGAATAAACCACCTTTCATAAGATAGAGACTGGACTCTCTCTGCCTTCAGCCTGCCCTTGACCCTTATGTGAGCAACATGAAGTATGATCTCTCTGGACGATAAATAAATAGCTTGTGGATAGCGTGGTTCAAAGTGTTCGCCATATGATCTAGGGTGCTGATAGCATGTGGGAAACCATGTGGCTATCGCCATCTGCTGACACCTCCATCCTTTTAAGGACACAGATTTGCTTACCTCGTGCAATGCCCCTGAGAGTCTACTAAGAGCTCCTTTTAGCCTTGTGATAACATGGAGCCTAAACCTGGTGGCTGATTCATTCTTTTCCAAACGACATGTCTTTGATTGGTAACTATTTACTAAATATTATTCCTTACATTAACCTGCCTTGTTCAGCTGTCCTCTCTGAAACACGGGGAGGTTTAAATAAACAAAATGGATTCATTCATTCTTAAAAACATACTATCTTGCCAGAAAGTTATTTTTCTGCATGTTCAAAAATATAAGATGGCTAAGTGGCAATGTATTCTTAAACATACAAATCTATGTGGATTTTCTTCCAAAATGAGATAAATTGTGCTCCTTACCATCTTATCAGCATGATTCCACAGTACTCCCCAAGCATCTGAAATCACATCGAATAAGGCAGTAACTGTGATGAAAGACAGTTAGAGGAGAGAACAGTGCTTGGGGACCTCCTCCTCTGTTCAGATGTTGGGCACAAATATTGACATTAAATCCCAGCACGAGGGACCAGATTTTCAAATTCTGCTGATCAAAACAGGTTCACAGCCAGCACACTCAAGTTCAGAGAGAGGACAAAATGACACTGGGAGATGTGGGGTGGGGAATCCCTCCCAAGCAGAGCCCTCTTTTTTTTTTTTTTTTTTTTTAAATCCCCAGTAATGTTCCAGTAGATTAATAGCAGAGAGACCAGCCACAGTTGGAGAGGTTATAATGGTGTTTGCGGTAGGATGCAGCACGTGGCAACAAAGGTGTGCCAGAGCTCACCACGTGGCGGGGCCTGGGAAGGACGCCTTGTGGAACTAAGATGATGGGAAAGCAATGTGCCTCCTTTTCTCTGTTTCCCATCACCTTCGTTCACATTGTGTGCCCACCCCTTCTTAATTAGAGTACTATATTAATGATCCTTCAATGGGTCAGATAACTGTAACTGAAATAGACTTGAGGGATTTGTTTCAGTGAAAGACACCTTGATTGAGATGGTTATTAGTAAACTATAGGGTACAATGAGAATAACTGATGTGAATATTGTCATTATTTAGGAATGTCTTCAAATTTTCCCATTAATTTTCCTGTGATTAAACAAAATTACTTACATTTAGCCAACTGAATATAGAAAATACAAATCATTTGCCAGAGTGTAGAACTATTTGTATATACACCATTAATAAAAATTTCTACTGCAAACTGCATAATAAATTGTTACATATTTTTAGACATTTGGTTCTCATTCAAAATTCTGACAAATGTTTTCTATAGTTCAAAAACTGAATGGAAAAAAGAATAAATTCTTGGCAATTAAAAGCAAACAGAAATGCAAATATCAATCGTATTAGTACAAACAATGGGCATAAATTAATACAAATATGGTTAATGACTGTCTCAAAATGTCCACAATTCCTTTCTGATCAAAGGAATAGAAAAACTGTAAAACAATTATTTTATAATAAATTTAAATTCCATAATTTAAAAAATTAATATTCTAGAATGTGGCTAAAGTATTGCTCCTTGCCTGTGTTTCAGTATATTCAGTTTTTGGCCTTTCATTTGGGGTTAAAAAACCAGAAACTATGTTTGGAAATGAGGTTGTCTTTCATTTGTTCTCCGAAAACAAGATTTATTCATTTGGTTTTTATTGCTACAAATACATTTCTTATTTGGGGCTTGTTTCTCTAAAGTAAAGGGTTTGTGTAGTGAGTCATGCTTAACATTCGCTGTTTCCCCCCCACGTGGTCCAGTAGCTGCTTGCAGAAAAATCGCATGAGTACTTAGTTTTCACTGTCATTAGAGCAAACTGGAGACAAAAGAATAAAGGAGAACAGTAAAAATCAAATAGAAGAAGACTCTAAATGTATCAGAATGGTGGACAGCTATATAACTGTCGAGTCTGAAATGAAATCACAAAACAATATTTTCTTATGGGCACACAAAAGCCACTCAAATCACAAAATTATGCTTGTTGGTGTTGCCTCTGATATAATGGATTGACTGAAAAAAAATGAAATGTTTCTATCTTTGAGCTTGAAAGAATGGCATACAAGGCAAAAAAAGAAAAAGAAAAAGGAATAGAAAAGATGAAATAATATGGTATCATAAAAATATATTTAAACCCTAAAGAAATTGATTATATGGTAGTACGACCTAGGATTGAATGGGTGATTCAAAAATTTTCTTCTACCCCATGGTCTTCTCAGCTGGATATTTGGCAACTCACTCAGTATCTCAAAATCTAAAATAGGTTGAACCATCTATTAAATGATGATATTGACTACAGTATGGCAAACTCCCTCACCCCCAAAGTGATGCCTTCACACTGCACACCTGTGGGTCATGGCGTGCTTGGGGACAGGATGCTTTGAGTTACTTAGGCTAATAGTGCAAGAAATTAATTTTAAAGTAGCTTCAATATAATAATGAGTATATATGTATGTATATGTGCAAGCCTATATACACATGAATATGTGTATGCATGTATATATATGTGTCATGCATATATATGTATGTGTTTATATATATAATTTGAGCTAATCATCAATATAATAATAGAGGCCCAAGAAAGAAGGCCTGGAGCCTAGAAAAGAAGACAGGTCTGTTTTTATAAAAACTGATTAAATACTTGTGGCAGGGAGTGAAAAGAGTCATAGAAGTGAAGCAAAGAAATGGAAAGGAAGGAATGTGGACATTCTGTAATTTACAGTGAGAACCTGGTGTTGGAGTGGAGGTGGAGATGTGATTCCCCACCTATCAGCTGTATTGGATTCTGAATGGCAAGTATTAGGAAAATGGCATTTAGTTATTAGTAACACTCTTTTAGGGTAGTTACTCTGTGGATACCTTCCCATTATCAATCTCTGATGGTTTTGCTAAATAAGACTTATTTAGCAGACATACACTCCATATATGTGATAAGATTCTAAAATCATGACACAGTCCATGAATAAAACCAGAAAAAGTCTTTTAAAATGTTATCCCAGTTTATAGAAATTTACAGATGTACAAATTTTTTTTCTGGTACTATTTTAGTGCAATCTTTGCATGTACTTGAACATCTAGTGTATCATCAGTTCTTGTTACAACATCAGGCAAGAGTAACATGTTAATAAAGAATAAAAATATACCTTTAAATACAATTGTTAGGCTACACATTTAAATATTTTCAGTCTTTAAAATTTGAGACTCAGTCAAAGTATTAAGAACACACTTTAAACAGAAAAACATTATGAAAAAATTTGAGATATAGACTATTACCACAATTTTTCATTCATTCAAAAGCCAACAGAATGGAACATTTAATAATTCAATCATTCACTGAGAGTTATCTTTTGAGTTCCTAACATGTCCTGCCTCATGGAGTTTATGTTCTAGTAGAGGAGACGCACTGGAAGCAAGTGAATGATAGTCAGGCAATATATTTTTGAATCATTGGTGAGGCCTATGGAGAAAAAGGGATGCTGAGTAGCAGAGAGTGAGGCAGTGGGTGTTTTATAAAGTCAAGGAGGACCTCTCTGTGAAGAAACTGTAATCATGACAATGAGCCAGTCATGGGAAGAACTGGCAGAAGTTTCCAGTAGAAAAAACAGGAAGTGTCATAGCCACACAGGAAGTGTCATAGCCACACAGGAAAGAAACTTTCAACGGTCTTAATGAAGCAAGGTCAGAGTAATTGAATTAGAGTATGAGATGAGATGACTAGAAATTGTAATGAGTAATGATAAGCAATAACAAGGAAATGTAAGCATTTTTTTTTTTTTTTTGAGATAGGGTCCGACTCTGTCACGTCAGCTGGAGTGCAGTGGCATGATCTCGGCTCACTGCAACCTCCACCTCCCAGGCTCAAGCGATCCTCCCACCTCAGCCTCCTGAGTAGCTGGGCATGCCCGGTTAATTTTTGTATTTTTTTGTAGAGAGGGGGCATTGCCATGTTGCCCAGGTTGGATAAGTAAAGTTTTTAAAGCTTTGATTCAAATGTTTGTAATTTATCTCTCTTCTCTTTCAGCTTTTATACTTGAAGTGATTATTTTTTGTATAAAATATGCTCCTTATACCATATACTCTCCATATGTGTATATGTGTGCATTTGTGTGTATATATGTGTTATACATATATATACACATATATATTCACGTTACATGTGAACGTGTATTTATGTGTAACATGTGAACGTGTATTTATGTGCCTATATGTGTGTTTATAGAGATATGTCTATGCACGCCGTGTGTGTATTTGCATATTCAGTTGTTCACTGCATGGTAAGAAACAGCATGATATAGTGAACTTTGGACCGCCTGGGTTTGCACACTGGCTCTTCCATATTCTAGCTCTGCAACCTTTGAAAGGTTATTTAACCTCTCTGTGACTCAGTTTCTTAATCTGTCAAACAGGGAATATTAAAGGACCTATTTTGGAGGAATGTTGTGGGGATGAAATGAATTAATATATGGAAAACTCTTAGAACAAGGCCTGGTGTATAGTACATGTGGCAATAGTATAAGTGCCATACAAGTGTTGCATTTATAATTCCCTCAACCAATAACATTTTATCCAAATGAATAAATGATATTGTAATTAATAATTACAAGTTACATTCTCACAAGCAAAACCAATAACTAAAAAGCCTGACTTGATATGTTTTCATTGGCCACTCAAATCCATTTGCTTGGCAAACTTGTTTGAACTTTTCTTTCTTTACAGAATATTTTTAGCTTAAAGAGGAAACCACTTCTGTTTCTAAATTGGGACAGTGAAATACTCCTGTCTTGGATAGAGAGTGCAGCCAAAAACGTTTTCTAGAGATTAAGGGTGCATTAAACATAGGTCCACTTGAGGGAGCTCTAAGATTCCTCCAAAGCCTGGGTCTTAGAGTCTATCCAGCCTGGAGGCAGCACCTATGACACTGGGTTGGGTTACGTAAATGTGGAAGAAAAATTTAAAACGTCCAGAATGAAAGCTTGGAAAATAAAGTGCAGGGTAGTAAAACTGATAATTATTTTACTGTTTCCCAGTTATGTATTTAATTGAGAGGAACAGAAACACTTTTTTGAGAACTTCAAACGGCTCAGCTGGAAGCACAGGAATTAGCATAAAGTGAAATATTTATGGGAGCTTAATACTGTTTAAGACTCATTTTCTCCTTGCCTTAAGACATGAAGTCAAATTAACCATTTCTAATTAAAGAGTGAGAAACAAAGTAGTGTAAGATCAGAAGTAGAAGCTAAATGGTAATGCCTAAGTTGTGAAGTCTGAAAAACTCATTTGACATAGAGGTCAAGAACAGGAAGATACAAAATAATTCCTGCAGAACCAGAGAAACAAATCAGGGTGATTTGAAAGGAAACATAATTATAGTAGGCTTACTCTATTCCTTAAGTGAATATTTTTCTTCTAAGAGCAAAGGTCTAAAACTGGACATAGTAATGCCCTTGTATTTCTTTATGTTAGAGGTTGAGCTACAGAGGACATGCCATGCTTTGAATATTTATCCCTTCCAAAACTTATGTTGAAATTTAATCCCCAGTGTGGCATTATTGAGAGGTAGGACCTTTAAGAGCTTCATTCATGGATTAATGGATTAATGAAACAGTGGGTTAATGAATTAGTGGCTTATCAAGGGGAGTAAAGCTGGAGGCTTTATAAGAAGAGGAAGAGAGATCTGAGCTAGCACATTCAGCCGTCTTGCCATGTGGTGGCCTGTGCCACCTTGGGACTCTGCGTAGAGTCTCTACCAGCAAGAAAGCCCTCACCAGGTATGTCCCCTCGACCTTGGACTTCTCAGCTTCCCAAACTGTAAGAAATAAATTCCTTTTCTTTATCAATTACCCAGTTTCAGGCCTTCTGTTATGAGCAACAGAAAATGGACTGAGGCAGGAAGCGTCCATGAAATATTCAAAATAAGCTGGAACTGCTTGAAATATGATTCATGGGAATTCTGACCCCGCCAAACAGTAATCTGTTAAGGATACTAAAAAGGAAAGAAATTTCCAAAGGGCAAGGAAGACAAAATCCTGGGAGTTTCAGGCCACTCTTTTTCTCCTTATTGCTAAACCACTATGGAGATACACAATGATTTGATTAAAATATCAATTTTATGCACATATTTTAATTTTAATTGCATCGTGAGTAATCTGTTAAAAAGAGTTTGAACATTTGGCCTCTAAATCATTATAGGCTGAATCACCTTAAGATGAAAATAAGGCAATGAAGACTGTTATCCAGAAGAAAAGAAAAATATTGCATTTGAATATACTTTCAACATATGAAAACTATAATTAAAATATAATCATGTGATTAGAAGAATATTAAAAAGAGCATATTGTGTTCCCTGCATATTTTTATATGCTTAGGTTTTACATTTTAAAGAGTTTGTTCGTCTTAACATGGATTTAAGTATTTTGCACAAAGATTCATACTAATCTTTTCATTCACAGTTCATGAAGTCCCCTACAATTGTTTATTAATTAGCATACAACATTTTTACTGGATGCTATATTGTATTGTTTAGCTTCTTTTGTATACATCTCTAATTTCTCTTTAGACTTATTTTGAGTTTGATTAAACTCAATGGATTTGTTGTTCCACTTGAGGACACAATCAAGATTATTCTGTGGATGGTTTTTAAATCATAGGTTAGTTTTTTTAAAAAATAGCATTTTCACTTTTTCACGGAGGATTTGTTTCTCTTTGCTTTGCCTATAAGTTTCTGCTCTCATTTTTCATTGAGTACATTACCCATGCTCTTAAACATCTTCCGTTCCTTTCTTAAAGATGAAACAGGAAGATATGTCTGTAGAGGAGGCCTAATGCTTCTGGATTCTCTGTTAATAAATACACTGGAAGTGTATTTTAACGGTGTTTAACATAAATACTTTAATACATACTCTCAGAGACTCTTTTTCTACTAAGTGAAGGAAAATGAGCCAGGATTTAAAAAAAAGATTTTCTCTGCCTGTGATGGTTATACAGACAAACCTATGTACAATCACCTAGTGAGTTCTCTATGTCTTTGGAGAAGTCACCTACAGGACAGAGATGACTTTTCTCCCATGCATGTTAAGTTGATCTTTTAATTTGCAATGGTAGACCCTAAACATCACCTTCAGTGAGGACCTGCAGGAATTCAGAGGCCCTCAGCTTCTTAACTGCTGTGTCTAAATTGGGACTTCAGGGTCCTTTCTGTGCCAAAGAGAAAGCAAATTCTCTTCAACTGGGATATTCTGCAAGGAGCGGAATCACTGTTATTTTGACTTTGTTGCTCAGACACGCCACAGTGGCAGCAGAAATAGCATCCGCCAATTAAACGCCCATACAGCATTCAAAGGATATGGAAGATAGAATTTAATTATGAAACAGATGACACTACTCAATCTTAATTGTCATACCAGGATCCAAGTCACTGGCCTGATAATCACCAGCCAGGAGAATGGAGAGCAAAGTCCCTTACGTCACCAAGGGCAAAAAGCCTCAGCCCATAATTATGCTGCTCCTTAATAATCCCAATTAAGAGCAACAACAACAAAAACACAAAACTTCTTCCTATGTTCTGTGATATTAAGTACTGAGAAATGTTTATTCAGCTACCATGATGGTCCACAATTGCATTTC
This sequence comes from Macaca fascicularis, assembly GCF_037993035.2. Classification (NCBI taxonomy): domain Eukaryota; kingdom Metazoa; phylum Chordata; class Mammalia; order Primates; family Cercopithecidae; genus Macaca; species Macaca fascicularis. Next base: position 31,806,029 of record NC_088380.1, on the reverse strand, counting down.
TCTTGTCATAATTCATTCTTTCACTAAAAAATCCTTAGGTGGGACTCTGGAGTTTCTTGAATTCTCACAAGTGTTTTCAGAGTTAGAATTCTTTTTACATAAAAAATTAACCACACTTATTGGTTTAGCCAATAATATCAGGGGAACTAGAGACCTATAAAAGCTTCCAAATTGGCACCAGCCATACAGTCGTAAGAGCCAAGCTGCCTTAACAACTTGTTACAAATGCCTAACAGCTCCTGAGAGAAAATATTTTCCTGAGCCTCCAGTTCCTCATTCTGTTTTGCTTTTCTGCAAACTTCACAAAGATAACAGGCAATATGCTTCATTTCCTACCCTCCAATCTATTTTGGCCCAACGTTTAATTTCTAACCAGTATGGTGACCAGAACTGGATAACAAGAGGTCTGTTAGGGTAGAAAAGCACCAGATTTGGAGTCAAAACAGTAGACTTGCAGTCTTTGTTTTGCCCTTTCTTCTTTTATCACTGACTGAGTCTCTTCACCTTGATCGGACTCAGGTTTTGGAGAATTGGGTAGAGCATGTGGGCTGTGTTGTAGATTAAATAAAATGATATAGTTTGGGCACCTGGTAACCTTGGAAATGGCACACAAGTGCTAGTTACTATTACAGTGATTAGAGCTGTCAGTGTCAGAATGGCGAAAGAACTAACCTCTATTGAACATCTACTAAGAGTCTATCATTATATAAGGTACTTTTGTATTCTTTATGCCCTATGAGAGATTTATTATTTTCTGCACATTACAGGAAAGGAAATAAATCATGGGGAGATCAAATAACATGCCTAAGATCAGGGGTCCCCAACCTCTGGGGCCATGGACCAGTACCAGTCTGCGGCCTGTTGGGAACAGGGCCACACAGCAGGAGGTGAGTGGCAGGTGAGCCAGCATTGCAGCCTGAGCTCTGCCTTCTGTCAGATCAGCAGCAGCATTAGATTCTCATAGGAGCACAAACCCCATCGTGAACTGCGCATGCCAGGGATCTGGGTTGCATGCTCCTTATAAGTACGTAGCTAATGCCTGATGATCTGAGGTGGGACAGTTTCATCCTGAAACAATGTCCTCTGCCCACCCCACCACATCTGTGGGAAAATTTTCTTCCACAAAACCAGTTTCTAGTGCCAAAAAGATTGGGGACCACTGCCCAGGGTCATACAACTGGGTTATTGGCAAAGCTGGGGTGGGGAGCCCATGTGTGTCTGACCCTGGGACATATGTTTCTCCATTCCACAAAGTTTGGAATCAAGGTGAATGCAGCTTCCTTCTCCAGCTGATTCACTTCCTGAATCTTGGCACTGGGGTCCGTGGTAGGCAGAACAAAGGGCTTCCAAATATGTCCATGTCCCAATCCACAGAACCTACGTTATCAATACCTTGCATGGCAAAAGAGACCAAAGTTATGGTTAAGGATCTTGAGCTGCAGAGATTATCCTGGATCACCTGGGTGGGTCCAATATAACCACAAAGGTCCTTAGACCTTATAAGAGGGAGGCAGGTGGGTCAGAGAAGATGTGACAGTGAGGCATGAGTCTGAGACAGAGAGAGAGAGAGATTTAAACATGCTACACTATTGGCTTTGAAAATGGAGGAAGGGGCCAAGGGAAACAGGTGACCTCAGGAAACTAGGGACAGTAAGGAAGTGGCTTCTCCTCTAGAGGCCCTAGAAAGAACACACGCAAACTGACAGGTTGATTTTAGCCCACTAGAATCACCTCTGACCTCTGACCTCTAAATCTGTATGAGAATAAGTTTGTATTGTTTTATGGTAATGTGTTACAGCAGCAAGAAGCAACTAATACTGGTTCCTTGTCTTTTTTGGGTTTCTTAAGCTTTGTTTGTATAGATGTAGGATAGTTACGGTAGGGGTCCATTCACTCAGGAGGTGGGATGGAGCATGGAGACTGGGCATGTTGATGAGCAGGGAATAGCTGAGAAGCACAGCCACACCTTGTGGCTGAGAGGGAACATGTATTTGATTCTTTACAGAAATAAAATTGGGGTTAGAGGCCACATGGATGTAAATTCTGGAGGAATCTTGGCAGAAGCCTTGATCTGTGAGGTTTTAGGAAGAGGTGAAGAGCGAGGGTGTTTGCCTCTGATGCATTGCTAGGGACGGGGAGGTGTACATTCTATTCTAGAACGCTGGGAAAAAGTCGGGAAATATTTCTCTTCAGAACTCCCAAAAACTATACAGCAAATCACTTCCAAATGTATATGCTTGTTTATTTATTATATTATGCTTGTTTATTTATTAATGTACTTCTGTACTTGTATACAGTATATGGGACTGGGCAAATAAAAAATATAAGTTGAAAGGGTACATAATGAAAATATGTAAAGAAAATACATATCCCAAAGCTCAGTAGATTGTCTTCCACATCCACCGTGGAGTGGAGGAGAGGGTATGGAGGGTTTGGGAGAATGTGGTTTGATGGGCGGAGGTACTCTCCTGCCGTATGTTCCTTTCCTTGTCTCTCGCCCAGCTTAGTTTCAGAAAGGGGTTGAAGTAGGATAGGGTGAGGAGATACCTCCTTTCATCTCTCCCAGTGGCAGCTAGGCAGGGAGATTTGTGTGCTTTGGAGTTTGAGGAGCCCTGTTTTTAGAGGAGTGTGTTTGCTGTAACCCAATGTGTGGTGCAGGGAGAAGCGGAGCAGCTTCCAGGGACAACGGGTCGTTGTCAAGCTTTGCCCTTATATGGCTGGAATAGGCTCAGCCCTTTCTTATGAAAGCCATGAGACCACCTTTCTTCACATTCAATTCTGAGAAACACAACATACTTCAAAATCCTTATTTAGTCTCGCAGAGTGATTTGATTGCATAATAATGAGGATAGTGGGATTTCTCTGTCACATCTTCAAAAGCCTGGTTTTTTCACCATGTATTTGCAGTCCCAAACAGTTTCTGAAAATAGCAAAAATGACGAATTTGTATACCTAGTTTGTAAAAGCATTTCATATTCAGGAGGACTTTGAACTGACCGTTTTATTCTCATGTTGGCAGGAAGGAGGTGGGGACCCTGGGAGAGGAGGCAAAAAGGGACAAGAAGTAGAACTGCACTCTGGTTGTGAACTTCCCTAACATGCTGTGTGAACATGGCCAAGTTGCACAACCTCTCTGTGCCCTGGGTTCCTCTTCCAAGAAAAAAAAGTGGCTGATTAGAAGAGATAATCACTTGTATGCCATCAGAGATAAATACCCTGGGCCGGGCGCAGTGGCTCATGCCTGTACTCCCAGCACTTTGGGAGGCCGAGGTGGGTGATCACCTGAGGTTAGGAGTTTGAGACCACCCTGGCCAACATGGTGAAACCTCTTCTCTACTAAAAATACAAAAATTAGCTGGGAGTGATGGCAGGTGCCTGTAATCCCAGCTACTTGGGAGGCTGAGACAGGAGAATCGCTTGAACCTGGGAGGGGGAGGTTGCAGTGAGCTGAGATTGTGCCACTGCACTCCAGCCTGGGTGAATGGGTGAGATGCCATCTCAAAAATAAATACATAAATACATACATACATACATACATGCATACAAACATACTCTGTGTATACTGTTCAAAGTATGTTTTTCTGTGTAATGGGAACATTTCTTCTCAAACCTCCTATCCAATGGGCTACTTAGTTATATCTAACCTGAGAAGTGCATTACTTTATTTCAGGAAAAACCCTATTCTCAGTGCAGCAAAGGACCAGGGCAGAACGTAGGACTCTACGTTTCTCTTGCTGATTATATCTGGGGTATGTTGAACGGAGTGTGTCCTTGGAATGTGCATTCTGGTTCATTTACTTACCAGCTATGCAATTTTAGGAAAGTTATTTAACCTCTGTGCTATTCAGATTCCTTATCCACAATACTCTATGGGGAAAATTGCACCCACCATGCAGTACCATTATGCGCATTTGAATATGTAACACAGTTGGACAGTGATATGGTTTGGCTCTGCGTCCCCACCCAAATCTCATGTCGAATTGTAATCCCCAATGTCAGAGGATAGGGCTGATGGGAGGTGACTGGATCATGGGGGCGAACTTCCCTCTTGCTGTTCTCATGACAGTGAGTGAGTTCTCACATAATCTGGCTGTTTAAAAGTGTGTAGCACCTCCCCCTGCTCTCTCTTCCTCCTGCTCCAGCCATGTAAGATATGTCTGCTTCCCCTTTGCCAACCACCATGATTGCAAGTTTCCTGAGGCTTCCCTTGCCATGCTTCCTGTACAGCCTGTGGAACTGTAAGCCAATTAAACCTCTTTTCTTTATAAATTACCCAGTCTCAGCAGTTCTTTATCGCAATGCAGGAATGACTAATACAGACAGTGTATGTCCAGAATGAGCTCTCATGTTGTGTAATAATAATAACAATAATAATAATAATAATATAATAATAATAATAAGAGTAATAATATCAACAAGCCCGAAGAATACATGGCTCACATCCTCTGAGACTCTGAGGGATGATGTCAGCCCTCTATGTTGATGCAGTGTCTTCTATAAACACAAAGCCCAGAGTCAGTTATGCATCAAATAGAACAGTTAGAACAGAAATCAAGCCATATAAAGGCATGGTTACCAGAAAATTATTCATTGGACAAATCCTTAAAACAGGGTTTCACAACCTCAGCACTATTTGCATTTGGGCCAGACTATTCTTTGTTGTGGGGACTGTCCTGTGCATTGCTAGACGTTAGTGGCATCCCTGGCTTCTACCCATTAGACACCAGTAGCACCTCCCAGTTGTAACAGTTAGAGATGCCTCCAGGTATTGTCAGATGTTCCCTGGGGAGCAAAATCGCCTGTAGTTGACAACCATTGCCTTAAAATTGTGAGTTAAGCAATACAGAAAACTTGGCTGAAATATAAATATTATGAGATTACATGTTAATTTACAAAAACAGTAGTGAGAGCTGGGTGCAGTGGCTCATGTGTGTAATCCCAGTGCTTTGGGAGGCTGAGGAGGGTGGGTTGCTTGAGCCCAAGAGTTTGAGACAAGCCTGGGCAACAAGGAAAAATCCTGTTTCTACAAAAAATACAAAAATTAGAGGGGTGTGGTGGCATGTGCTTATTACTTGGGAGGCTGAGGTGGGAGGATCATTTGAGCTTGGGGAGGTCAAGGCTGCAGTGAGCCATGATTGGGCCACTGTACTCCAGCCTGGGTGACAAAGTGAGACCCTGTCTCAGACAAACAAGAAAGCACTAGTAAGAGTGATTCAAATTTTGTCTCTGGAAACTTGGAGTTTAACTGTGTCTTCTAGCTGTCTGTACGACTTTAGATAATTTACTTAAACTCTCAAAGTTTAAGTTCTGTAATTTATGAAATGGGGATAAAAAATCATTCGTGTCTTACAGGGTGTTACGGTTTAGCTGTGTCTCCACCTAAATCTCATCTTGAATTCCCACTTGTTGTGGGAGGGACCCAGTAGGAGGTAATTGAATCATGGGGGAAGGTCTTTCTTGTGCTGTTCTCACGATAGTGAATAAATCTCACGAGATCTGATGGTTTTGTAAAGAGGAGTTCCCCTGCACGGGCTCTCTTTCTTTGCCTACTGCCATCCATGTAAGACATGACTTACTCCTCCGTGCCTTCCCCGATGATTGCAAGGCCCCTCCAGCCATGTGGAGCTATAAGTCCATTAAACTTCTTTCTTTGGTTAATTGCCCAGTTGCAGGTATGTCTTTATCAGCAGTGTGAAAACAGACTAGCACACAGGGTTACCATGAGGATTAAATGAGATAATGTCATAATGTTGGGCCCACAGAAGCACTTAGTACATGCTGACAATTATTTTTTCATTGTTGTTTATCGCCACTGCCACCACCATTGTCATTATCATAATCATTGATAAATCTTTCTCTATGCAGCAGGGCAGTATTCCTCAATCAAAAAGTATAGCTTTAAAAAAAATAATTATTTTTGCAAATACATTTTAAATTCTTTTATACGATTTCAAACTTCAGCCTTCGAAAGGAAGGGTGCATCAAAATATCCATTCTTCTTTCTTTTCACTTGTTCATTCATTAGTAATGATTATATTGGACACAGTTAAATATGCCTTTCATCCACTGATGCCCACAGGGAATCCAGTGCAACATACACCACCAGAACCAAAATGTAATGTTAATAGAAATTAACAAAAGACAAATCATTCCATAGCACACTAATTAGTTTTTTAAGAATTAAATCACTGAGAGCTGCACATTCTACAAATAATTACAAAAAAGAATAAAATAAGAATCTCATTAAACTATTTAAACAAAGTACTGGATTTATAAAACTCCTAAGTTCCACATTAGAGAGCACAAGTATGTTTCCCAGAAGGAGGGATAATGTTACAAAGCTTCCATTTTTTTGAAATCCTAATTTTATTAGCAGCAAAGTAATTAATTTTTGTGACAACAAATTCTTCAAGGGGAAATAAATACAAAGTCAGAACATTGTGAGCAAAGCAGTTAAAGAAAGAGATGAAAATGCATCAAACAAGTTTTAAGAGCAATTTTTATCCCCCACTATGAAACTATGTCCTTAAAATGTGGTTCACCTTTAAAAGGGCTTCTAAACAAATCTCTACTACTCTAAAGATAAAGATGGTATCAATGAACTTGTACATAAGTCAACAGGGAAAGAAAATGAGACGTATTTTTTTCAGGTACTGACAGATACTGTATAGCTTGAGAGAGTGAAGAGGTGGCTGAAAAGAAAGTTCTCTGTGTATGTGTGTGTGTGTGTGAGAGAGAGAGACAGACACAGAGAGAGAGGAAACGTGAGAGAGAGAGAGAGTTGGTATTGCAAAAGAACAAAGGACTTCACCATCTCAAAAACATGAGAACTTTGCAAGAAAATATAGTCCCTCAAAATAAATACCTAAGGATCATGGTATTGATCAGGGTAATGCACAAAATAATAAAAACAGCAGATGACCTATAATTTATAGTAGATTGGCTTAGCTTTATTTTTGCCAGGTGTAATAGAGGCTATGTGGACTTAGACAGACTTTGATTTAGGTTATAAAATCACCATTAACAAATTATTCTACTTTAAGTTCTTAATTTCTCTGGATCTCAATTTCTCGTCTGTGTAATGAATTTATCTCTATGTATTTAAATATATACTTATGTTTTATAGATATTAAGAGGATTAAGTGAGATAAAGTGTACTAAAGTCTTAGCACTGAACTTGGCACCCAGGAGGTGATTCTAATTGTGCCGATACTGAATCATCAGCAGAAAACACTTTCATGTTAAGCTCAATTTAATGTATTCCTTTGGAAAGTTTTTAATTAAAAAAACTTTCTGTAGCATTATTCCAGATAAAATGAAAAATGCATAAAATTTGATTCATATGACAAATAGAAAAACAAGGAACTTAACATACTTATGTCTAATTCACTTTCTCTGATTTATGTGTAGGGCAAACTTTTACACCTGTGTCAATCACTTTTACAAGATGGCAGGATTACATTCTTAGAATAAGGAAAAATTGGCATTAAGGAATGTTCATCTGTCAGAGTTTGGTCATTGTATATCAGGTATTAACAGTTACATATTTCCAATATTAAAACATTCCTAGAAGTAGTGAATATCCCTATTCATAAAAAGTTACTTGGGCCATTTTAAGATTTATTTCTTTTGCAAGAAGTTTTATAGAAGGGAAGTCTTTCATATTTTAAAAACTACAATAGAAAAAGGTATTTTATAGTTGCATTGAAAATGTTAGTAGGTAGAGAAAGGCAAGCTAACACATTCTAAAGCTGACTAGCTGGGAGAAATCCTCCCGGATGGTTTTACATATGGTTTCTCATATAATCCACACCACAAGTCTAGCAGATTTGATCCCCACTTTTGCAAGTGAAAAAAAATGAAATAACTTGAGGAACTACCTGTCTCAAAAATTCCTAACTCATTATGGCCAAATTGGAATTTTAAGTTTCATGTGTAATATTCTACAACTCAAGCTTGTCTACCACATCACATCATCTTTCTTAAACAACTCTCTTTCCAGTACCTTACACAATATTTGCATTGATTAACTGACTAATGTGCCTAAGCTTGTTAGCTTGTTCAAATTGTGAATAAAAGATGAAGTGCAAGATGGCACTGTCATCAAGTTTTATCATAACTCTAAGCCAGGCTTTCTGATTCCTTCCAATTTCTTCCATGAGTCATCAGTCTTTGATGACAGTCTTTTCTCAGGTGTATTTAGTAACATGTTTAATAAAGGTCAGTGAAAAAATACTGAAGAAAAGATAAAATCTTCATCAATGAAATAAGTTTTTTGAAAATTCTAGAGAATGATTTCTCTCTTAATTCCAAGATTCCATGACTTGGAGCTGTTGTGCGTGAATTCTTTCTGAATACAATTAAAGTTGACTGCAGATGACCGAAATGTATGTGAGTTGAGCCCAAGACCGATAAAGGGTTTCTGGTTCTGGCCTACAAAATCAACACTATTGGTATGTAAGGAAAAGAAGTATTGATTCAACCTATCTAATCAGTAGTGTTTACTTTCTAAAGGGTTCTGGCAGTCAGCCAGAGTGCTTGACTAGTGAGTGAGTGACTGGGGACAGACTGAGTCGCTGCTGTTGACAAAGGACTTCGTCAATGTGCAGCCAGGCTATGCTTGCATAATGAACATTTGGGATATCTATTAAATCAAGTTCTGCTCAAGAGATTCAATTTGCATGACAAACTACATGGTTTCTATTTAAATGTCTCCCCCTGAATAGCCTGTGTCCAGGATAGGGTAAGAATTCAAGCAAGACAGCTTAAGATCTCAGTCAAAGGCTAAGGGAAAGAATAAATCCAGATGTTCAGGATGATGCCCCATGGAAAAAGATCCCTAAGAACTAAAGGTTCTTAAACTGGATCAGTCACTTGCTTCCCTATACTCCTTATCCATTCTGACCCCTCTTCCTGGGACTCTTGGCCAGTTTTCATCTTCTCACCCCCAGTTCTTCTCTTGGCTTCCTTCTTTTCATCCTTCAGGTTGGGGGATAAAATGTCACTGCTACAAAGAGGCTTTTTATAACTTCTCTGCCAGAGAATATGCCCTCTTAGTTATTTGCTACCATTATTCCCAGGTCCATCTTCTTCATAGCGTGCATTATAGTTTTATGTATATATGTATTGGCTTATTTGTTTACATCTTTTTTTCTTCCTCCATGAGACTGTAAGCTTCTCAAGGGCAGGGGCTGTGTCTATTTTATTCACCAATGTATACTTAGCACCTAGCTCAGTATTTGGTGCTTAGCGATGCTTCATAATGAAATGAATGAACAGATGAGAGAATAAATAAATGAATAGAGAATTTGGCATCTCTCACTTTAATAACTCACACAAACTCTAAGAGTATAAGATACTATGAGATATAAGGAGTGTGATATAATGTGCTTATGAAGTTAAAATATTCCAAACACTTTTAAGTGGATTTAGCATATCTGTTGGAGTTGGTCCTGCTTCCTGAGTTCTCACATTTAAAAATCAGTATTTTGCTTTGGTTTTGGCAACATTGTCTCATTAATTCAAAACAGGAGCCAGTTAGCAGGTAGAACCTTTGAAACTAGGTCCACACACTGACAAGACCCTTTGATACTCTTTAACATGGAAGATGTGTCATAGAAAAATATAAAGAACTGTTTTTAATTTTGGAAGTGCACAAAGGAAGAATAAGGTTCTAGCTCTAATTTAATAAGAAATGTATTACACTTAACTATGCGAAATAAAAGAGAGGTTTAAGACAATTTTAGTAGGTATCTGAGTTTCCCCATTTAAGACTTAAATGATACAGTATGTGTGGAAATTAAGAGGGGAACAACTTTTTCATGTGATATACAGCTATCTTCTTCATTGTATGAACTGTGAATGGAGATTGACCTCCTGGACAAAACAAATTCTGATGGTTGATTGATAGTGCACAGAAGTCACTTGAACTTTTAACATTTTAACTAATTCATTTATTCAATAAATACTTACTAAACACTTGCCCCATGCATTGTTCCAGGTGCTGGGAACCCAACAGAGAACAATATATAACAGATTTTTTTCCCTTCTGGAACTTGGAATCCATCAGGGGAAATCAGACAATATGCAAATAAATGAATAGAATTCATTTCAGGATGAGAAGCTCCATGCAGGAAATGAAACTGGGTAATGCGATGGTGTATCTGGGGTGAGCTCAACATATATAACTGCCTCCTTTACATCATTCAGGCCTCAGCTTAAAGAAGGCATGAATCATGTGACGAAGGCAGTCATATATTGAGCCTGGAAAGGGAATTTCAGAGAGTAGGAATGGCAAGAGCAGAAGTGTTACAGGGAAAGTTGGGTATGTTTGATGTGTTATAGTTGGGGGTGCTCCAGAAAAACAGAACCTATAGGATGTGATGTGTGTGGCTGTGTGTATGTGTATCTCTCTCTCTCTCTTTACCTACCTACCTGTCTAGAGAGAAAGACTTTAAGGAATTAGCTTACACAATTGTGGATGGAGGCCTGGTGAGTCAAAACAATCTGATGGCTTATCTTGTAGAACTTTAAAACACAGGTAACCTGGAGACTCAGAAGAGAATTGCAGTTTGAGTCCAAAGGCCGTCTGCTGGCAGAATTCCTCCTTGCTGTGTTTGTGTGTTTGAGTCTTTGTTCTATTTGGCCTTCAATTCATTGGATGAGGCCCATTATGGAGGCTCATCTGCTCAAAGTCCACCAATTTAAAAACGTGTTGATCTCATCCAAAAATCACCTTAATAGAAACATTTGGCATAGAGATCTGGGCACCTTGGCTCAGCCAAGGTGACACATAAAATTAACCATCCCATCTAGGAAAGAAGTTAAATGTGACTGAAGTGGAATGTGCTAGCAAAGAGGGAAGTGGTAGGGGATGAGGGTGGGTTAGTGCTGTGGGAACCACTGGAGCTTTTGAAGCAGCAGGAGTAAGATGCTCTGACTTAAATTTTATAGATGACTCTGTGTTAGACCCTGGATTTCACAGAAGCAAGAGAGAGAAAGCAGGGATACAAGCTGGAGGTCTCTGCTGGAGTTTGGGCAGGAGGAAATAAATGGAGGTTTGGACTTAGGTTCTGTAGATGGAGAGAGGAAAGGAAATGGATTCTGGACATATTTGGGCAATAGAGATGACTGTGCTCTGATGGGCTGGATGTGGGGCTCACAGAAAAGGAACCCAGAGCTTACCCTGCATTTGGGTAAGATGGGGAAAGATAGCAAGAACACACTTAGGAATTTTCTGTCGAAATAAACAAGAGTGGGTCCAATTTCTTTAAAAACAAAAACCTCCGTGCTTTCTCATATCTACAATTTCTACCAGTAAAATGAGCTCTTTGTTAAACGGATGAAATTGCTGTGCATTTGGAATTACCTACCCATGTTTTACTTTAATTAACTATAAATCTTTGAGACATGTGAGATAAACCTCTTTCAGGTATAGTTTTCTTTTGGCTATAATTTTAAATACAATGATTGAGTATTGTGTCCTTTTTTTTCCTGTTTTTGTGAATTTATCTGCTTATAAAATGCCTAATTGCTTCATTGGACGATATATTATAATTAAGCTTAAAATAGTAATGGTTGCAAGAACATATTGCAAGTATATTTCAACTTGGTATTTCCATGATTTTAACTGTCCTGGAATTTCAAATGTATAATAATAATAATACCATTTTTAGTAATTTGGTTATAAAAACAAATTAAAATAAACTTAATAGACTTTAATGACAATAGAAAAAAACAAATGCCGTTTCTATTTCAGCAAGAAAACTTCTAAATACCGAATTTTAGCTTCATCTATCCTTACATTCAATTTTTATCTGTATTTAAGCTAAATATAGCTTAAAGGTCTTTCTACTTGCAAAAACTGGTTTAAATTTTGGGGAATGATTACACCTCAATAGCAAAACAGGAAGCCACGCCTTAAATCCGAGGTTAATGAGAACATTAGTTAAATAGAGGCAGAGCTGGGCCTGGGACTTGGATTTATTCTCTTATTCCTGGAGGCTTTATATTGTAACCTGTGCGTACCTGTGGCTGAGCTGAGAAACGTTCACCCCCTCAACATCAGTTACTGTTTGTTACGTCGCCACCTAACCATTCAGTTCTCTGAGGTTAGGGAGGGTGTCTTGCTGATCACAGCATCCCAGTGTCTGGCATGGTGTCTGGCCCAGGTACTTATTAAAGTGCTCAATTAATAGTCCTGAAATAACCGATTGATTGAATCAGTTCACTTGTGAGTATCCAGCTATTTATTTTGAAATAATATAGGTCCAGGTTTTCACACTGTTGGTTATGACTCATTAGTAGGCCACTAAACCCATCTGGTAAGACTGATGAGAATTTAAAAATAGTTAAACGGAATAGAATATAAAAGAACAGATACTTTTTGATGTAGAAAAGTTCTTTTTTTCAATAACCTTTGTTTTAATTATGAGTATATATGGATGTGTGCATTAGGCTGTGATGTGAAATGTATTTCTTATTGTGGTTTACAATTTAAAAAGTTGAAAACCACTATATTTGAAAGTTAAAAATGTTTTTCTTAAAACGGATCTAAATTTATGAAAATTTTGCCTACTAACAAAAGAGAGACAAAGATTATATGGAAAACTGACTGTTCAACACACAGAACATAGAAATGTACAAACCTCACTTCATATAACAGGTATATATTGTTGCACCTATACACGCCCTGGGCTGAATTACTGTGAAGAGTATCAACATGCATAATATAAGGTCCCTCTGCTCAGAGAGCATGACAGCACCCAGGGAGAAGGACCCTAAAGCCACACATGAGCCCCGCTACCGTCTATCAACCAGAAAAAGGTTATGGAAATCTTTTCCTCATCTCTTTTGTAATTTACAGCCACGTATTTCTAAACTTCATAACTCAGGATTTAGTCCTGCAGTTAAAATAAACTATAAGTTAATCGGCATTTGCAGGCCAGTCAGGAATCAAACTGCCATTTCTTATTTGGCCTTCATGGATAACTGACTTCCAGATGAATTTTTGGTATAAAACCTATTTCTAAGTTGAATACTCCTTGTTGCATTTTTTTTTTTTTTTTTTTTTTTGGTAGCAGGGCATGCTATATTACAGCAGGAATCAGTGGACTGTTTTTCTAAAGGGCCAGATAGTAAAGATTTTAGGCTTTGTGGGCCATACACATCTCTGTTGAACTATTTGACTGTGCTATGGTAGAGGGAAAGCAGCTATAGACAATGCATACATAATTTGTTATAAAAATTTTATTTGTGGACACTAACATTTGAATTTTATATAAAATAATATGTAATACAGCATATATCATAAAATACGATTTTTCTTTTGATTCTTTTGAACTATTTAAAAATGGACAAACCATTTTTAGCCTGCAGGCCACACAAAAGCAGGCAGTGGCTGGATTTGGCCTGAAAGCCATAGATTGCTGACCCCTGTATTGGAGCAACAACACTTTTTCCCTCAAGGCATGTACTGTAATGTTTATGTGCAACTGAATTGACAAGATAAGCATTAGATTGCAAGCAAACTTCTTAAACTCAAATTATTTCACTTTTTAGAACAGACCCTAAGTTTTCCAAAAAAAAAAAAAAGTCAGATATATTTTAAGTTCCAAAACTTCATTGAATGTGTACATAAATGAATGATCTAAATAATATAATAGCCTATGTTGCAGAACTTTAAAACACCTTACGACCCCTTTATACTTTTGCTGTAGGAGGGCACAGATTTAAAAAAAAAAATCAAAGGGCCTTCTTCCTGCTTTATGATGGTGAGTGTAAACACACAGTCATTGTCAGGAAACACAGGTTTTAGGTCATCCGTCTCTTGGTTGCTATGTGGAAATTTGTTGTCCGTTGTCAAATTGGATAATCCAGGTTTAATTCTACGAAGGGAGCTGGTTTCCTTACATATGAGTCAAGAACTGTGCAAAGCCTTTACCATCCATCTCATTCAATCTTCCTAATAATGTTAGGGGGTAGCTCATGGAGAGAAAAAGACATCGAGTGATTTTCTCAAGCTCACCCTGCTGGTGAGTACCAGGTAAAGGCTTTGACTCTTAGACTTGATTCTATCCTGCATCTGGATACCCATGGCAAAGCTCTTTACTTTAGACATGGAGACTTTGAATACCCACAATGAGAAAAAAAAAAAAAAAAAGAAATAGACATGGAGACATTAAAATCATCATTTTGGAATAAATAATGAGTCTGCTGCACACCAGACCTAGAATTCTCAATTTACCTAACTTTATCAGAGTTATATTTTTTTATTAGGTTACATCTTCAAAGCATTGATTTGCTCCAGTCAGCAATTATTTTACATGGTAGAACTGAATTGACTTCCAGCTATTTGGTTTTACATTTTTTATTACCTAAATATTGATGGTACCCCTAAACCTATTACCTTCACAGCATTCTTAAATGTGTGGATAGTAAAACCAGAAAATTAAATGTTTTAAATTATTTCAGGGACCCAGTGTGGAAACTATATTGAAACCTAGGTTGAATAGTATTCATACCCACAGCAGTTTATTATGGTTCAATAAATGTAGTATCTAATTCTATGTGATATTGTATTTAAAGGATTAAAAAGTAATTAAATATTTTCAATAAACAAAGTGTCAGAAAGCATCACTTAACTAGTTGATTGGTGCTTACTAAAGGAGTTTTCTTCTAATTATAGTTGAAAATATATTAATGTTAATTATAGACATCATTCAAGAGAATATTCACTGAGAATTATAGTAGAAAAAAGTTGCCAATTTATCCCAAAGTGGGTAAGATACTTCCTCAGCAGCAAGACTATAATTTCAATTGTAGAAATTAGATTAAAAAAAACCAGTAAAATCAATTCACTCATATATGCAACTTAATCCATTTGCATTGGATCTCAGGAATGAACTAATATGAATTGTGAAGCTTTTTACATTGAAGTTTCAAACATTTTGAAGCTAGACATTTTGAAAGTAGCAAGATGAATGTTATAGTATGAAATCATTCAAAGTTGGCAGTTTCTATGATGTTCCAAAACTTTACCAGGACATGCTCACATTTTTTTTTTTCATTAATTTCAGGTCAAGATTTATCTGCAATCAGTAAATAAAGGCTTACAGAAATGTGGTTCCATTGCCAAATGCCTTAGCTTCGAATGTGATTTTCTTCCAATGTGATTTCTTTTAGATACAACATAATTTCTTTCTGATCCTGAGCATATGGGCCTATGCTAATATGAAATGGTGTCTTAGAAAGATTATTTTTGTTTTCTGCAGAGAGCAGTCATTCTTTGACCTATATTCAATATGCGACACAGATCTGATTGTGCAACCACCATTAGCCTCATCCAAATCCCCTAGTTGGAGGTTGGGGCTTAGGTCAGGGACTATTACTCTTGGGTGTCAGAGCTAAACTTAATTAATGCCTTTTAAAAATATATGGATGATATTTTTTTCCCCTTAGGATGTAGAAAAATGGCCTGCAGAATTTAATTCTGAAAAACGTTAAAAACAAGAGTGGTTGAGTTGTTTGACCTGCCCTGTGACCTCTTTCTGAAGTCAGAAGCATTGCCCAGTGTGTCTGGCTTTGTCCAGCCTGCTGCCTGTTTTTTTTTTTTTTTTAAATTTTTTAAATTTTTATTTTTAAGGCACAGATTCCTTTCTGTGCACCTTTCTGGTCATCAAGGCCCCCTCTGGTACATCATTGCCCTTTCAACACAGGCCCTCCCCAGTTGTGACGTTCCAGAACTCATGAATGCCACAGGGGAAGGGAGTTACAAAGTAGAAGCCTCGGACTCACAATTACGAGGAACAATGGCTGTTTCTATGGTGCCAATGGGCAGAGGAGGGAATCCTTCTTGGGAGCTGGTGCTGAAATGTTTAGCAATCATTTTTCAGTGAGAATTGGCAGGTGCCTGCCAGGAGGGGGATGTTATGTCAGCACAGGTGTCAGAGAAGGAGAGAGGTTTCTGAAGGAGGTAATTGACAAATCAGATAGGGCTGGGGAGGGTGAGGGGAAGAGGGCAATGTGCTATTCAGCTGATAGCTTTAAAAGCAATTTTTAACCAACATTATTTAAGAGCCTTTTAGAAAGCAGATCCCCCTTTCCCAGAGGCATCTGCCAACTGACAGTCCAACAGGAAAAGAGGAAACTACTTCCGAAAAGGCTTTAAAAAAAGGACTTTTAGAGGCTGTTAAAAAGACATACAATCACATTCCGCGTAAACCTGTTTAAGCAGCAGTTTATTCCACAGACTGGGCTGTTTCTTTCACTTAACAGTCTGCTGTTTTCCTTTATCCACCACCCTACCAACCCATCACCTGCTCTCTAGAGCCTTTCACCCAAGAGCTGAGGAGCACCCCTGTTTTCTTGCTGAGCTCCACACAGGACAGAGACACCAACAGTTAATTCCTGTGAGTGTGATTTGGAGATACGATTTTGATTTTAAGCATTTCATCCTGGCAGTAAAATGCATCTGTTCTACATTTGAATATCTGCAACCTGTGCTGCTTGGGAGATTTTCTGATGGGTGTATTGCAGCCTTCATTCTGTACTTTCATTGTTTGAGTTCTAACATTCTTTCCCATCCTATTATCTATAGATAACATCCATATTATCTAGCCAGTGATGTAGCTTGCATCTGTGTTTTCAGATTTGAAGAGTACACATTCAAAATAACTTCTACCACATATTTTTTGAGAATTTTTCTAGAGACGTAAAGCTCTTGGTGAAGGAAAAGTAATTATGCTTATCATCTTATCTTCTGTAATTAGTACATAGTAGGCGAACAATCAGTACTTGCTGAAGATATAAATGAGTAAATGAATGAGTGATTATGAATAAATGACTACTGGAAGAATAGGAGTGGGGAATAGCAAAGGAAGGTGTCCAGGGGCATCTACGTGGGCTAGAAAAGCAACTTCAACTAGCTGGTAGCCTTGATTTCTAGAATTGTAAGTCAATTCTCCCATTTTATTTGGGGCATTGTTGGTGGTGGAGCTGTATGTGTGTGTGGGCATGCGCACGTTCATGTGAACACCATGAGTTTTTGATGCCACAGTTGTGATCTATCACTTTTCTCCAGTCATTATCCCATGGACAAGGGCAGGCAGGCAGACAGGTTAGAGTAATACCCTCAGGCCCAGACGACAAACTTCTTCACAGATTTTACATCTCCCATTCTTACTTAATTTTGGCTGCAGTTGGTTCACACCTTCCTAAGCTCAAATGAGAAATGAAATCGGGTTGCAGATTTTCTAGGGAATGGTGCTGAAGAGGCTCTGAGGAATTCTGAATTTCAGCCGCATTTGGCACATTGCGGTTTCAGCCAAATCACATTTCAGTGAGTAGAATTATGGGACTATTACCCCCGGTGGCACATTATATTTGTGATACAAAAAAATGTCATGGCTCATTCCAATTAGTGAAAAAAAATTTTTAAAAAGCTTGCAGGTTGCTTAAAAATACCCAAGACCTCCAAGTTGATTGAAAATTTGGAAGAAATAATAGTCACAACAGCGATAGCAGCAGCAGAAACATCTGACATTTTGGGGGTGTTTTCACATGCTAGACCCCTTGTGAAAGTTCTATTAGCAATTAACTGAGTTATTCCTCACAACACCTTGATTAAGTAAAAAGTATCATTATTCTCATTTTATTGGTGGAAACTGCATAAGAGAAATGTCCAACAGGGCATCTTTTGGACAAGGTAGTTCTTACATCTACACAGTCAACATGGGATTCCCTTTGTCATACAGAAGTAGGACAGTTGAAGAGTTCAGTGATGAGTTGCCCCCTTTTCTCCAGATTTCACACAAATATAGCTAGTCTCCTAATTAAATATGGAGTTTTTATGGTTATGGTTCCTTAATTCTGTCCCCAAATTGCTAGGCCAAACAAACAACAACAGCAAAACCCCACAAAACACAAAACCTAACCACAAACAAAACATATTTGTCCTAGTTACATTTGCAGAGAGGCAAATTCACACTGTGGCAAGGTCAGTTCTCAGGGAATACAAACAAGATCAAGAACAAAATTTAAGATTTTAGATTTTATTCCACTTTGGGAACATCCTGTTGTGTGGCATACATCACAACCACCTAAAAGCATTTGTAAAAAAAACCCCCAGAACCTCATTTTCTGCCTAAAATTACCCAGATAATAGATGTAGAACTCTGTTGGCTTTTCATTTTATATTTTATAATTATTTCTCATACTGTTTTGACTTGGATTTAGATAAACATCTGCATTTCAGCTTATTTGCCTTTCCAATAAAACCTAAAAGAGAAAGAAGTTCCTAAAGAAGGATTTGGGATATTTATAGTAAGAAAGGAAAAAGAAAACTGTTTTGTGATTCTATTTTTGAAGAACACTTTTTTTTTGTTTCTTAAAGCTCTAGTGGTTTAGGAAAGAGCTGAAGGCAAAAACTTTCTCAAGAAACACTTCAGAACATACTCATAAAGTTGAAGCCCAAGCCAAATCCCCCCACCCCACAGAGCAAGGAAAGTGCTCACATAGCATGATGTCCTTTGAATCTCTTAAGGTTATTTTCTAAATGAGACTATGAGAACAAAATGAAATTATATTTTCCTTCCAGCTAGTTAAGCCTCAAATCCCTAGATGAAAAAAATGTTTTCCTTTGGGACAGTGATGTATTTCTAGTCAGTCTATTCCCAAAACAAACACACCAAAAACCCATTTCACACACAAGCTAAAATAAAAGATAGGAACAGAGGTCATTCAAATAGTTAGTATTGCTCTAAATTGCTATTTTGCAGGTAACCCTCACTGAACAGAATAAGTGGGTTTGGGTCTTGTTATCTATTACCTCTGAAGCTATAGTTTATTAGATGGAATTCCATTGAATCCTTTACTTATACAATAGTTGGCCCTCTGTACCTGTGTGTTCAGCTTTCACAGATTCCACCAATCATGGATCAAAAATAGTCAGGAAAAACAAAAAATAGTAATACAAAATAATACAAGTACAAAAATACAGTAAAATAACTATTTCATTGCATTCATGTGTATTAGGTATTATAAGTAATTTAGAGATGGGAGGATGTAGGTAGGTTATGTGCAAATACTTCGCCGTTTATATAAGAGACTTGAGCATCCTTGGATTTTGGTATCTGCTGGGAGAAGGAGGGGTGTCCTGAAACCAATTCTCTGCAGATACTGATGACTGTGCTTATATTTTCACTTAGTATCAGTATCACTATCTGCAATAGTTGTTTATTATTTATTTATTTATTAAGATGAAGTCTCGCTCTGTCAACCAGTCTGGAGTGCAGTGGCGTGATCTCAGCTCACTGCAACCTCCACCTCCCGGGTTCAAGGGATTCTCCTGTCTCAGCCTCCTGAGTAGCTGGGATTACAGGCATGCACCACCATGCCCGGTTAATTTTTGTATTTTTAGTAGAGATGGGTTCTACCACGTTAACGTGAACTCCTGGCCTCAAGCAACCCGCCCACCTCGGCCTCCCAAAGTGCTGGGATTACAGGCATGAGTCGATGCACCCCGCCAGTGATACTGACTTTAAGTGACTAAATTATAGTAGATGGTGTTTGTTGACTACCCAGCATGTTTCTCACCTTTTTCTTTCTTCAAAATGGAATCTCAGTTTTGCTCAACTATTTTCCTTCTGCAAACACACACACACACAAACACACACACACACAATTTAAGAAAAGTTGGTCCCAAGAATGGGCCTTTAGTCTAAAAAGCTAAATAGCATCTAGAATTTCCAGCACTTAATATTGTATTGAGTGGTCATATGACCTGAGTTGGCACAATGAGCTGAAGGACATTACCCTTAATCCTTAATTGTGAGAAAGATTTTTTTTTCTCTTTTCTACTAGACAAAAATAAGGAAGGGTGTAGCTCCAATTGCCACCAGCAACCATCTTCGACTCTGAGGCAAATCACCAGGTGAATGACTTCGATGCTGAGGATAGCAAGAGGGAGACAGAAAGATCCTGAGATTTTGGTTATATCACTGATCTAACAGATCAGTTGGAGCCTGCTTTCCTGTAGACTGTCTCTTATGTAAAATAATAATTTTACTTCTTTTTAAGCCAGTTTGAAATGGGATTTTCTCTTACTCATAGTCCAAAGTATCCCAATACACCAGCTGAAAACACTTAGAGAATCAGAGTGAGAAGCAATCAGATCTTTAGGATGCTGAGCATGAATGACTGTAACTTGCTTTTCTGACTGCCTTTCCCATTAATAGGGTTACTTATTGCCTTCCCCTTTACTCCCACTAGCTTAATCACTCCTGAAAATTATTTAACTCTCTACTTCTCATTCTAAAGCTGGGAATGTGCAGTGTGGGAGAGGATGCCCTTAACCAGTTTAGATTACTTGTGTTAATAAGACACGTTACTGATTGGAAGGCTTTAAGCAAGAGAATGGTGCAGAGGCTCAAGCACAATGCTGGGAATCACTGATCTCATTTTTCTGAGTCCATAATTTCTACTCCTTTTCCTTGGAAGTTACAATTTCCCACAGTGGTGAGATGCAGTAGAACATTTGCCAGAAGCTACCATGGTACCTACTCCGGTCTAGGAAATTCACTTATGTAAAAAAAAAAAAAACAACAACTAATTTCTATTCTATTGATTAATAAGTTTAAAATTCTCTATATACCTTTGGCTTCAGAATGATGGCTATCACATTAAATAGGGGAAATATAAGGGAAATCATCCAAACCTCTCCCACTTCATCTCACAACCTTATAAAACATTTGGCATGCTCAGATAGAGCTGAGTTGAACTGCATGTTTCACTGCCAAGCTATATTCATGAAGATCCTATTCCATGCATTGACGGCCACTTAAGGAATGAAATTGGACTACATAATCAGTTGAATTTAATTCAATCTTTTTGGTACAGCCATGTTCAAGGACAACAAGGTACATAGAATCTGGTATTAGACTTCCTGTAGAAACTCAAGAAACATTTCCAAGGTTGGAATCTAAAGGAAAGGTAATTTTGCTCATGAAACACACACATAAGAATTTTCCATATATATTTTTTTGTAGATTCAGTTTCATGTACTACTATGGGTTGATAATAAACTAAAAGATAAGCAAAGTTGATCATAATAGCCTACACCAATAAGAAATAATAAACAGCCACAGTTTCCACCATAAACAAATTAACAAAAACTGTAAACAATTCAATGCATTGGAGTAGAGTGACCAAAAAAATGTCAACTTTCCTATAAGACACTCAATTATTCTGTTAGGAGATCCATCAGTTATAGAATCTGTAACCCTATTTCAGACATTTGGCCAAAGGCACCTGTTGGTAGAAGAGCTGAGGCAGGACTGGCTTGTCTGTCATAATATAAAAGAGTCTTGGAGGATATCCGGGGTCCGGGGTCCAGGGTCTAAAGCCCCTCGTGGCCTTTGGAACACCAAGCTCTGTGCCAAAGGGTGGAAAGCTGCCCTGCTGCACCACAAATCTAAGCCCAGGGCATGAAATCCCTTGTGGCTTGGAAGGAATCCAGGGCTCAGGGCATAAAACCCCTCGTAGACTCTGGAATGTGCACAGACTTGTTGGTTGCTCTCCCAGGCTCATAAACATGCTCTCCATTATCTCAAGTATCAGAGCATATTCTATATGCATCAAATAAAACGCTAAACCATCACAGCTATGCTTGATGCACTGCTACCTTTCTACCCCACCAACAAATAGTGTGGACTCCCAGAGCTTGGGGCCTTCGCAGCCTCCAATCTAGCTTTGGCCCCCTGGACCCACTTTATGCACTCTTAGCTTGTCTTTTCTCATTCCTTTGACCCTGCTGGACTTTGACCCCGATGGCCTGGTGTTGGGCTTGATCACCCCAACAGGCACCAAGGTCATCTTGAGAATATTTCCCTTCTGTTGGGTGTACCCCTTTGAACAGTCTAGAAGGCTGGCCCCAATCTTCTTGCTTCTTAAGTGTATTGCTTCAATATACCCAAATGAAATCAAATTATTAGAAAAGAACACTAACTTCCAACATGAAAAATGTAGAGAAGTATATAAATGTAGTACAGAGTTTCATAATGAGTTCTCTCCTTTTGTTCTCTTAACAAACATCTAATGTGTTCTTGCCATTTGTCAAAAACAAGGCTAGGCCTTGTTGGTCAAAGGAAGACTCAGTGGTTTTGTTCTCCAGATGCTTACAGTCTGATAGGTGAGGCCTAGACAGTCATGCAGAGACTTTTGAAAAGATGTTTTTACAGTTACACTTAGACTAAGTAAAGGCTCTGACACACTCACACCATGAGGAATGTAAGCTAAGAGCGAGACAGGTAGGTGGGGGTCAGAGAATGCTTCTTGGAGAAGCAGATTCTTGGTCTTTGCCCTGAAGATCCAATAAGATTTGGCCAGGTAAACATAAGTGGGAGCACTGGTCAGCTGGATATTAGCACGGAGTGTGAGTGTCAACACACTCAACTCCAAAGTTAGCAATGGTAGAGCCCAATAGATTTCATGACTAAAAGACCTGAATTCTGAAAGAGTTAACTTTGTAAAATAGCAGCTTTTAATGGTCATGTTTAATCTCGACCACAGACTGCACCTCATCTGACATCGAAGCATGGCATTATCTGTGGTGCTCGACACAATGCTTTGCCCAAAAGTATTCATTAAATGGCTGAGTTGAATTGAAATCCCATCACCTCAATCCTAAATTTTAACTAGTCTTCTTGTGTAGACTGATTTCTTGATGAACTGTATTTCCACTGACCAGTGTATGTATGGCTTTGTGCTTTGTGGCAAATTCACTGGGGAAATTGTAGGGATTAGTGAAGGAACCACCATGAAAATATTCTGAGGCATACCATCAAAAATATAAAACCATGTTAAATTTTTGGTAGTGAAGGGAGGTATGGTGTTTCTTTCTAAGCTGAGTAGGAGGTTCAAAGTCAAACCTGAAGATGAATAGAAACCTTACAAAACCTTACAAATCATGAAACTCACAGCTAATTTCTGTATTAATGTAAGATATAAGTATGGGAGAATAGAAAACATAATCAATTCTGAATATCCTATTCATTATATACGAAACTAGTATTATTGGTATGTATGAGAATACATAGATAGAGTATGAGGAAATAATCTATTTTCCCTAAATTGCTAGTCAATGTATATTTGTCTTATTACCTGCTTTCTCTCTAGAACTGAGCACAGGGGCCCTCAATAAACATTGTAGAATGAATAAAGTAATTAATGATGAATCTGAACCTTTCAAACATCCTTGCGAGGTCTTCCTTGGGACCAAGAGTAAGTGATTATAAGACTGACTCAAATTAAAGCGGACAGGCCTAAAGCTAAAAGGCCTCTATGAGGCTGAAATCTGTTGCTTTGGGCTATAATTAATTGATCTCACTTGTTAAAGAATATACTTATACACTCACTGAAGGATGAAAAAGAAAATGAGTTTTCTTTCTAATTGTATTTTTAAGCCCTGAGAAATGTGTACATGTTACATATAATATATATGTATATACAAAATCCATATACCTTTGACTTTCTTTGTATTTGAGATTCATACATTTGAATCTATCTTTCCTGTCTTCTATCTATCTATATATTTTCCATCGATTCTATCATCTATCTATCTATCTATCTATCTATCTATCTATCTATCTACCTGTCATCTACCTGTCATCTATCTATTCTGTCTATGATCTCAGTACATGTATATAGAGCACAAAAGGCCAAGAATGCAATAGTTAAAACAATGTGGGTTCTCAACAGTGCCACGATTTAATTTTAGCTCCAAAAAGAACTAACTGTGTGACCTTGGGCAAGTTGCATAACTGTTCTGTTCCCTAGTGTTATCTTTAAAATTGAGAAGATTGACAGTATTTACTTGAAAGTCTTGTTGTGAACATTAAATTCATGTAAGATATTTAAAATGATGCCTGAAATATTGTAAGTGCTAAGTGTTAGGTTTTATTATTCTACTCCATTTTCCCAATCATCTTTCTTATTTTTAATCCTTAAGTAACAAAATTCAAAATACTTTAACAAGAACATATAGGATTATTTGAATGAGGGGCAAAAAAAAAAAAGGTCATTCACTTAGAAAATAAGCAATTGTTTTATTTATTATAGAAAATACATGGTAACACACATGGATACTAAAACTGTAAGAGAAAATAATTCTTGGCAAGGACATTGTTTAGTTTAGGTATGAATTCTAAAAAATAAAATATGTTAAAAGTGTAAACTCAGGGGGTACATTCTGTTTCCAAACACAAACTAAGAATTAAAAAATCAAAATGACAGAATTCTGCTAATCTGCTTAGGAAGGCATAAATTATTAATCAGGCTCCAGGCAACAATGTTGAATACCAACTTTAATAAAATGCCTGCCTGGAGGAAGGTGAGGGCTGGTGGCCCCGTTGTTGAAAGCTCGGTTGCCCTATCAACTTGCTTGGTCTTCCTGGCTCTCAGGACACCACTGATAGGGCTTCCTTCAAAATAGGCTCATTTGAAAGTGGTCAGAATTATAAAAAATTAAGTTGTTAGCATGAGATAGAAAAGTTGTATTTTCACTGGCATGAATAAGCTTGAACAGGAAATCAGTTGTAAAAATACTTAAGAGGTGCTTTTGTAGCTTACGTGAGAAGAATTTCACCTAGTAAGCATTTATTGAGCCTTCCCTATGTGCTTACAGTTACAAGGGATGCCCTCATCTTAAAACTCTCATCTTGAGATGGAAAAGTGATATTTTAAAACCATTTTCTCATTTCTCCCCCAACCTGGATTTATTTATTCCATAAAGCATCTTATGTTTGTATCAGGTGGGCTTTTGCTGTGCAGGGAATTAAATAATGGATTTTCCAAAAGTCTTGGCTGAATATCATTCTTAGGAACACTTGTCAATCAGGGAAAACCTAAATTGGAAAGTACTTGACAAACTCAGTATCTCCTTAGTAGTCAGAGTCTTGTAGCTGCTTTTTTGGATTGTGGAGTTTAACATGCAGTGCAAATTTCACTTCTTGCTTTAAAGTCTTTTATAAGATTATAGACATTAGTGCATATTTTAAAATCCAAAATGGGACAGGTTTGGCTCTCGTCTTCTGTGGTTGGTTTCTCTAACCAGCCGTGATAAAAAGATTATCGTACAAAGAAAAAAGAGAAAAAAGCCATTTAAAAATCCATTTTGGTTTAGTGAGAAATTGGGAAGCAAACATATGCTCAATTAATGTTCAGAACCTCAAAGGTGCAAAGCAAACTTTTTATTCTATAGTGCCCAATTAATCCAGCTTAGGGTTTCAATAATTTCTCCTTTCTCTGCCTACCTCATAGAAATCTTTTATTATATCAAATTAAACTCAGTTGCTTGAGAGCACTTTACTCTTATGTTGCTTCCAACTTCATATTTTAAATAAAGAACCCGTCCTCCTTCGCGTTACATTTGGGGAGAAAGTGTTTATTTGGATAATCACTAAGCACCTTGCTCTGTCCACTCATGTACTAAGATTATCTCTTCAATTTAATTTCATTGCTTTTTGGAACACAAAGTACATACCCATTTAAATTCAAGAAGAAAAAGTTTTCTAAGAAAAACAAACCACAGTGCTCTTTGGAAAGATATTTTGGAGTGTGGTGACAGAATTAAAAGTGAACTTGAGGAAGAAGAAAAAGTATAAGACAAAATATCTAAATATAGCGCTTGCATTAGACATTCCTGCCCTGTTATCTTAAATGCAATTTTCTTCCAGGTAATCGCATTTGCTATGAACGCAAAAGTTATTGCTGAGCAGGCACTTTTTGTATCTGGAGGTTTGGGACCACCTCCTCCCGGGTACACTAACTTGTAAGTGACTCCACTTCATTCTGTTGTCTTAATTAAGACCTGCCTGAAACGTCTCTCTCTCTTTATAAAAAGGCAGGTGAATCAGAGAGTGAAAATGTGGCACTGATATTTATCATAAGGCCACACTAATGGAATTAATCCTTTATGAAACACTGACAATATCTCTACTAGATACTTTTAAACAAATAGCTTAATATGAGAATAATTGCTGGGAGAAAAGTCACTGAATTTGGTTCAAATGAAGAGTCAGCAGTAATATAACAGTCATGGCAGATTTCATCAGTTTGCATTGGTAATTAGACTGACCACACGCCATTTTGATTGGTGTTAAATTAGCACCTGTTGCTAAGGGGACCTTAGGATATTTTGTTGAGTATGAAACTGAGCAGTTGCAAATATATATACATTTTGCGCATATATATATGTGTGTATATATACATGTAGTTACATATATGTTATATATACATATATACACATATATGTATATATGTATAAATATGTGTGTGTGTATATATACATACAGTTGCATATATATAGGTGTGTGTGTGTATATATATATTTTTTTTGAGGCAAAGTTTTGCTCTTATCACCCAGGCTGGAGCACAATGGTGTGATCTGGGCTCACTGCAACCCGCCTCCTGGGTTCAAGCAATTCTCCTGTCTCAGCCTCCTGAGTAGCTGGGATTATAGGTGCCCACCACCACATCTGGCTAATTTTTTTGTATTTTTAGTACAAACGGGGTTTCACCATGTTGGTCAGGCTGGTCCCAAACCCCTAACCTCAGTTGATCCACCCGCCTCAGCCTCCTAAAGTGCTGAGATTAGAGGCGTGAGTCACCATGCCCAGCCTGAAAATATTTTCAAATGGATGATAGTAGATTAATGAAACTCTTTCTTGTTTAATTCTGCAAAAGGAGATTTAAGCTTTGTAGTCAAAAATATGATAAGCTCATTTTAATGACTGAAATCTATACTATACACTAGAAGGCAATTGCTTTTTGAATGCATACCTCAAAATACAGACCAACATGTTAGTAAATTTTTGTCTACAAGTTTACAAAGTTCACTTTTAGAAAAAAAAGACACCCATTTTATAATTTATATAGTTAAGGTAGGCTGTGTTTGTTCCAGCTTATGGAGTTAGATATAAATTTAAAACTTTTCATTTCCCACTGAATTATCCACTATGTAATCAAGTAGGAAAATTCATTATTAATGACACATTCTGGCCATGAGCTTGGCAAAGCATATTTTTTTTGAGGATCTGTTAATATGGTCAAAGATCATATTAGTATTCCAAACGTTAGTATTAATCTCTATAAGTTTTAATTAAGAGACTCAAGGATACCTTTTGATTAAATGGATTTTGTTTAGTTTGTCTTTTTGGTGTTTTAAATATAATTATAATTCCCCTTTACTTTTTGTTCATCCAGATAAGAAGGAAGAGAACCAGGTCAATCATTTTTCAACATGATGTCAGTCATTGTATAAACCAGTGGTCCCCAGATTTTTGGATTTCATGGAACATTAACGTTTTACTTTTTAAAAGGGAGAGGATTGACATTGAGTTACTTGCCAAATTTAAATTTTGCCATGGAAAAAGCCATCATAATCTTTCCCCATATTTCCATGAAAGAATTGACATTTTAACTTCAAAGCAGTGGGAAGGTCACTGTCTGAGTTCTTTAAATCAAACAAATTGAGATTTATGAGAAACACAATAGGTTGTCATCATTTTTTATATCTAACCACTAATAATTTTTTGTTTCAAAGATGGATACAACTTGGTCTCCTGGGGAATCACTGATTTAGATAAGGCTTACTCAAAACTGCCATCAAGCCATTACAAATAAAACAAAACCCCAAACCTTATCATATGTCTCCCTAGCAATGGTCAATATTTTGAGGGAAATTGTTAATTCTTCTTTGCAATAGGAAATTTACAAAATGTAGGAACACATGAAATTCCTAAAGAAGCCTACATCCTTATCTTCACCACAAGTTTCCACATTTGTCCCTTCACAGAATACTTATAAATAATAATATTCTGGATTTAAATTTCCTTTTTACTTTTTAATGCCAGAATTAAATGGTGATGATAAAAAGCAAGAATATTCAACAACTAGAACTCAGGCCACAGCAGAGAAAGATAGAGATAACAGAACAAAATAAATCAAATATATCCATGGATAAGTCATTCATCTCTCTGGTCATCAATTATCTCACAGTTAAATGAAGAGTATTAGATAAAGTCATCTTTAAGCACCTTCCTATGTCTCACATTCTCTGATTATATTTCTAATGATCAAACTTTCCTTGAAGGCTAGATTAACTACATGACTTTTTGAATGGTGGCAATAGAAAGAATAGAATATAATGAAAATGGCTCATCATGTCAACCATATAAAATGTGACTGTATTAAGAGGGTTTCTTCCTCCCTTCCTCCCTCTCTCTCTCTCCCTCCTTCCCTTCCTTTCTCCTTTCCTCCCTCCCTCTTTCTTTCCTTGTTTTTGTGGGGATTGTCTTCCGGTGGCATGGTAGTGGTGTATATGTATGTGTGTGTGTGTGTGTGTGTGTGTGTGTGTGAAATTTTACTTGATAAATCATTCAGAACAAATACCAAATTGTGATAGTAATGAAGTAATGAAATAATTGTGGTCACAAAATAAAATACTTTTACTTATCAGATAAGGAAGGACACAAACACTATCTTACTTAGCTCTACCCAGAGTCCCAAATGCTACATCCATGGTAATGTCAACGAGCTGAGAATGGACTGATGCCCTTAGTGGGTGCTGTGAGGTTGAGGTGTCTCTCCCATCTCAATGCAATGAACAGGTGTCATTTTAGCTACCTTCCTGAAATACTCCCTCCCTCATAAAGATCCCTCTGAAGGCAGGAGAAGATGTTTATTCTCTTATAAAAGGTACCATCATTATGTTCAGAAAAATGGCCCACACAATGCTTTCTACTATAATTATAAATTCTGACACACGCTTGCAGATTATTTTTCAAAAATGAATAACTTAGAAAACATCTTCCTCAGCCTTCACATCTGCCAAGCTCTGGTCAAAATAATAAAATCATTCCCACGCCCTCTGCTGCTCTGCAGTTCTCAGAGAGAGTCACACTTTTACTTCCAAGACACCACAATTGTTTGTTAACAGCACATTCATTAAGTGCTTGGCTTAAACGGAGATTCCCTGGAAATTCAAACCAAAAAAGGGCTAAGTAAAGAAGATATAAGTGTAGCAGGGTCATTCTGATTTACTGTGTAAGTATTGCTATGCGAAATGCGTGTAAAATACTTAGAACAGGGTGTGACTTAGAAAAGCTCAGTAAAGGTTAGTTTATTATTTATTATCATTATTATTTGGATGTATAAAAATTCCGAGCCAAAATAGTGGTTTTTTAAATCTTCGCTGGATATATGTATATATGTATACACACACATATATTATCAACTGTTTTCCTTTTATCCACTACATATATCTATATGTGTGTGTATAGATATATATGCTCTGAGCATATATATACACGTATGTGTGTGTATATATACCATGTAAAGTGTATATATACACATATATATACCAGATATATACCATATATACACATACATAATTATCAACTCTTTTCCTTCTATCCACTATATATATGTGTGTGTAGATATATATGCTCTGAGCATATATATACACACATCATGTAAAGAGATGGGGGCTTGCTGTCTTGTAGCTCTGCCTTTCATCATGCTACATCACACACAGGATCCAAATGGGTGACAAGTAGAATACTTGGTCTATATTATTATTATTATTATTATTTATTTATTTTTTTTTGAGACGGAGTCTCTCTCTGTCACCCAGCCTGGAGTGCAGTGGCGCGATCCTGGCTCACTGCAAGCTCCGCCTCCGGGGTTCACGCCATTCTCCTGCCTCAGCCTCCTGAGTAGCTGGGACTACAGGCACCCGCCACCTTGCTGGCTAGTTTTTCGTATTTTTTAGTAGAGACGGGGTTTCACCGTGTTAGCCAGGATGATTTCGATCTCCTGACCTCGTGATCCGCCCATCTAGGCCTCCCAAAGTGCTGGGATTACAGGCTTGAGCCACCATGCCCGGCCGGTCTATATTATTACTGTATACTTTGGATTGTAGGCATCAGAGGAATACACAGTTTTTCTATTTAGCATGCAGGACAATGAAGGAAAAGAGCTGATATTCTTCAATGCACCAATAAAATCTTTTCCTTGATTCTGATGTGATTTCAGACCACTTTAAAAAAGATATTCCTCTGGTTAATTTACCATCCACCCAGGGTTATCTCCCTTAGATGGTGATTTTTTAAAGGTAATTTTCAAGTTTGCACTTTATGGTAGAGAAGAGTAGTGTGTATAAATATGTTAATGATGCAATTATGTTTATAAAGTGGCATTTAACAGTAGCACTATTTATAAAGAGGAAAATGCATCCTATGTAAAAATGGCAATTTTGATTCTATTTCTATTCTTATGTTTCCCTCTGCTGTAAAAATTTACCTCCTCATCTCTTTCCATTTTACTCACTTGGACACTTCTCGAAGTTAATTTTTTCTTGCTGTTTTCTCTTCCTATAACTTATTAGGTCTCTTGGATATCTTTTGGCCAGACCTACCAATTTCGGAAATTAGAGAAAGAGAAAAACACAGTGTTCTTTCAAGTGCTGAAATATGAAGATAAATCATACCCTGTGGTATGCTAGCTTTATGTGCCTCATCTTCTTCATAAGTCATTTCTCTCACAAGATAGTACCACATATACTAAGAAAAGCTTGCAACCCGTGCTGCCCATTTACATGACAAATCAAATTTAATATTAACACTCTGGCATTAATGAAACTCTACCTCTTATAAATCACAGCAAGGTGATCTGATTGCTGGAAGAAACCAGCTCCCAACGGTATTAGTGTAAATATATTAACCAGATGAAATAAGATGAAATAATCTCGAATAGTCTCTGCATATGTGTCTACTCTACATTTATGAATGTGTGCTCACAGCATTCAGCCTTCAATAAGTTTTCTTTGTTGGAAGAGTTGAAAATTTCTTGGATAGTTCAATTTTGAACAACTAGACTGTTGGCTATAGATGGCTCCCTCTGACCCAACTATTTTGTAGTAATTTTAAGTGCACCACTTTTTTGAAGGTTTATTTATATTCTCCCCTCTTGCCTTATCTTCCTACTCTGTGGGTGATAGCATCACAAACACTATATACATTTAGTTCAATAGTTAATTAGAGAGAACCTGAAGTTCCTCATAAGATTGCTTTGAAAAAGAGAGGCTTCTGTATGAATAGAAACTCAAAAAAAGTAGACCAGTTAATCTTTGTAAGAGGCAAACTTGAACAAAAATATTACTATTATTTAGTTTCAGGAAAGTGCTTCAAGCACTCATCTGTCTTCAAAATAAAATAAAAATCCCAATGGAGAAAACAACATGAAAAAAAAAAAAAAGAAGAAGAAGAAGAAGAAAAGAAAATCAGCCTAAAGGCTGCACTTCTGTATTTATTTTCTAATATTCTTGGAACACTGTCACAACTGTGTGCTATGTTTGTGTGTGTGTGTATGCCTTCTTCTTTCTGCAATTCTCCTATTACCATAATGTTCTTGAGTCTTTGAATTTAGAATCATTATTCAGAAAAACATTTAAACCAGAGAAGGTTTGGTTATCTACGTTTTCACTTTTTTGTGAAGTAAATAAAGCGTGCTCAGTAGACACTGCTAGGTTGAAACACTATTAGGAATACAATTCAGACTGAGTCACCGCTTGTTATTTTTATAAGCGAGACCCTCATTCTGATGGACACCAAAGAATAAGCAGCCGTGACTAAGCAAGAAGCACAAGGCAACTGGATTTTGCCGGATGTTATCTCATTTGGAACACATTTCAAACTTTAGAACAGATTTTTAAATTGGAAGTTGAAACCTGCAGGCTGTCAGCAGAAGAGGCTGATTCACCCTACAGAAGTTACCTTACTCCAAGTTCCAGGCAGAGTATTTTAAGGAGTAGGTTACCTAAAATGTGTTGTGATACATCAAGGAAAGAAATGAAACAGAAAAAACCTGGAGAAAGGGTGACACAGGTATCTAAACATCTTTTGGATATTCAACATATTTATTTGAATAGGGAATTCTTTGAATTAGATGGCTTTAGTTCAGCATAACTTGTGAATGTTCACGGATTTCTGAAACAATCGTCGTACTTTTTTTCCTGCAAATATTTCTTTTGTTGTTGGGTGGAGGGGGGGGGCACTCTTCATGTAGAACTTTTGGAGTTCTAAATATAATGTTAAAATTACTGGGTAAATTAGAAGTAAGGAAGTAGAGTCTTGGAAAGGTCAGAAATAAGAAAATCTTATATTGATGATGGTAAATTCTTTATTAATTGGCCATTGCTTTATTTGGAACCATCCAGCAGTTACCAAAAGTCTAGATATTCAGAAAACCATAAAAACATTTGTAAGTCCCCTAAATTAGAGAAAGTACAGAAATAATAGCAATAATGATTTGACCTGTCACAAATATTAAGATAGTGCTTAGAGAATACTAACTTGTTTACAGAGAAAAAGTTGTTATACTCTCATCTTAGATAACAAAATCCATTCTGCAACTGAACTCCAGGGAGAAATGCATGGAGTGACCCACTAGAGGTCCCTTCCAACTAAAAAAAGTTTGAATAGTTCAAAGGGTTCAGCCTTAGTGTATTGGCATTCATGACTGCAAAGCAACTACGGGGCCAGAAGAGGGGACCACACATTTCAATTTGTTAGGAAGATTGTAGTTTCACTCAGAATATTTGTCACATTTCGTTCCTTTTAAAGAAATCCCTATGTGGGACATTCACTCAATTAGTCCCAATTTTCAGAACTTGTTGCAATGTATTGCTATAATAATACAGTATCATGTAATACCCTGTGACTGTAGCTGTGCTTTCTAGAAAATGTTTAGCTATTTTCAAGTGTCTCAAGCAGTATTTTGCAAGATACATTTTTTTCTTAAAAAGGAAGAGTGCCTCAGTAAGTTTTTCCTTGCAAAGCTGATGGAAGTGGTGGGTGGAAGAGGTAGGGTACACGTTTTTCGATAGTAGGCAAGTTGGTAGAAAATGATTATGTTTCCATATATTATCTTTGCAGAGTTAGCAGTACAAAATGTAAGTGCAATAAATTGGTGTAAAAGCCAGATAGTAAAGGGACTAAAAGTCCCTATGGAGATACTAACCTGTCACTTTCTTGTAATGGTAGCAAAAGATAATTGTAGACACAAATACAGTAAAACTGAATTGGTGCCATTTTCCTTCAAAAATGGGCTGCTGCCTCTTAGTTTTTCTGAAGAAATTGGTTACTTCCTCTGCTTCAAAAGTATGGCATGAACCGTTACATTAGGTGGGAAAATATCTGCTTTTTATTTTCCTTCAGTACCTTTTTAATTAGAACACGCCAAAGAGCAAAAGGGGATGAGATACAATCCTATATGATTGCATTTTCCAGTCAATTGTTGGATTTCTTTTAAGTGTCTGAGCTCTGCATTGACAATCTGGCCTCTGGCATAAACTTTGCCCTCCTGGTTGTGACATAATGAAGACATCTGCTCAAGTATACCCCTTTCTTCACACAACTGGTTTTACGGTTCTCTAAAATAGCAAGCATAGAGCCATGCAAGTACTATTACACAAGGCATGATGCTCAAGTCTCGAGTGAAACTGGAAGAGTTTTTTTTTCCTCTGTCTCTCTCAAAGTAAAATCTTAAGGGTTTTCCTTTTCAGATAAAGCTTTCAGTAAGAAAATAAAGAAAATAAGCAACTCTTGGCAAAATTCATATAAACATATTTGTTAGTCCTTCTTGGAAGAGGTGTACATTAACTAGGCATATCCCCGGGTTCCTTTTCCAACACAGGGAGGAGTTTGCAACCCCCTGGATAATTAACCATTCAGAAAGCCCATATTTTGGTCTGCACCCCTCCAGAGCAGCCATATATGTACACGACAGCCACTCCTGCAACATTCTTGCAGGGAAAACCTCTTTCTTCCTTCCCACTGTGTGTTTTACGAAGTGAAAGTGAAGATTCGCAGAGACACGGTCTGATACAACTGTATAGTGTGACTATCATAATTTAATTTTTTTTTTTTTTTTAATGAGAGTGGGAGAGAGAAAAGTATGGCTATTCCAGATGATTAAACTTCTTGGTTCTTGAATGTTCTGAGTCATAGTTAACTCAGGTGGCCAGCCCCTTGCACTAACAGAGACCTGCATTTAACTCCCCATAAAATATGGATTTTATTGCAGCAGTGACAACACTTCTTAGCACCACGCTGACCTCTCCAGCATCTGCCATCTCGAGATCTACGGTAACTCACGGCAGAATATCTAACTACAGAAGTAATCTCAGCTGTGCAACTGCTGCAGTCCACATTGCAGCGTCCCTTTTTATTAAATTCTGGGATTAACGCATTGGGGGCTCCAATTTTCCTGCATCTGGCACCTAAAACCAAGCGCACTCCAACTACTCTCCAATCAGTCCGGGGAAGACTTTATCCCCCAGATTTGAGCCTGGCCAGCCGTGGAGGAGCACGAGCGAGCTGCGCCTTCCACATGACTTTTCCCTGGACAGTGTGCTCCATTTTCGGAGTCCAGTGTTGGACTTTCCTCGCAACCTAAGCATTTCTGTCCTAGATGAGCCGGCAGGCGTTGCCCGGAACATGCAAGCTAACAGTTTTCTTTAGCTCCTTCTCCCAGCCAAATCGTCTCTTTAGTTTAAGTTTTCCCTACTGGGAGCATTCCAGAGTTTTCAGACTACCTGATTTTCTGCTTTACCCCCAAAGCTAAGAAATGTAACTCAGCCCAAGCAGTCACCGCACAGACCCTTATGATGCGGGCAGGTGGAGATAAATCAAGCCCCAAATGGCTCAGCGGGTCCTGCACGCACTAGCGCCCTTTGGTAATTGACCAGCCAACTTTGCAAATGCCGGAGCTCCCCTGGCAGCCTCTGCCGGCGTAGAGAAAGGCAGCGGGTCCTTCTCCGGCGGCCCGCTTCCCCGTGCCCCCACCCAGCGCCACGGCGGATCGGTCTTACCGGGAGGCGGAGGAGCGGCGCCCAGGCTCCCCGGGAAGAGGCGTCAGTCCTGAGCAGCGGCAGCAGCGCCGCCCGCGCAGCCGGACCCGTGCGCCCGCCCCGACCTGGGCTCGCAGGCTGAGAGCATTCCTCCCAACTCCGGCGCGCGGCACCCACCGGGCGGAGAGGGCTCTCTCTCTGATTGGCTTTCATCAACGCTACAGAATTAAAAAAATGGGAGATGTACGCGCAGCCAACGGAGCCCGAACCCACCTCTGCTCGCCTTCCTGCGCCCGCGGAGACCCAGCGACCCGCCCAGGCTGTTCCTGCCTCCGCCGCCGCCGCGGTCGCCGGCTCTGCCGTTCTTGCTCTCGCGCTGAAACTGCAGCTCTCGGGATGCGAAGGTTACGGGCTCGGCAGAGCTGGCTCTTGTGGGCACACACTGATTTGCAAGTGAATGAAGTGGGAGGGAGCAAAGAGAGGAGGACTTTGTTAAAGAGGCCCAGTGCCTGCCCCCGCCCGCCCCCTCCCCTTGACAGAATGACTCCCAGTGTTTGAAGTCCTGAGCAATTCGCTCCCTGTAACACTCCTTCAGCCCCAGGCTTTCCCTTCCTTTTCTTTCTTTCTTTTTTTTTCCCCCTTGGGCGGGGGTTTAAGATATACTCAGAACTTGTATGACTCCGTCTGTTTCCTCTTTTACACTATCAAAATGCACCTTGTGCTATTATCAGCAACGGTCTGATGTTCTTTTTTTCACCGACCAAGCAATTACAATTCCCAGGGACACAGTACCTCGTCACGCTATCAGTTGGCCAGTTTCGTGTGATAGCACGTATAACATGCACACACATAAAACAAGCCGGTCTCCTGAGATGACAATACCGATGGCATTTCTTTACAACATGAACAGGCGTTCTCCAGATGCAAGCAGACATGGATAGATTCATACATGTCTTTCCTTCTCGCCTTCCAGGAAGACACGCTTTCACGTAGCCCCATGATCTCTGTTACTCTTTTGGAGTGACCCCAGGATGTCGTACTTCCCTGGGCTTGCAGAAACACTCAAAACCCAAACCCTTCAGGCTTGCCAATGACTTATGGCTGATGCCATCGTTCTAAATGAATTGATACAAGCATACAAAAGACTTGCAGAGGAGGAGTGTACAATGATATTCAAGGTCTGCTTAACGTTAGAAGATCCTTCTGGAAAGTTGCCTAAGTAGGGTAACCTCCAAATTAAACTCTTTGGTACACATAGCTGTTTGAATGGCTAGATTGATAGTCACAAAGAGGTAATATCTAATATTAAGGTACTAAGCCACAAAAATATGAAACACGTCAAAGTACCATTAAATGAGAGTAATGATTTTCTACATAGGAGACATAGGCATGATGGAGTCAGCCACTGTTTGATTAGGAAAATTAAATCTAATTACCACAGTGATTGCACCCAGGGTCACTAGCCTCCCAAACCAGCTGTTCGCCTGTGCTGCAAGTTCTCAGGGAGATTTTCATTGCACAGAGCTCTAAGAAATGCCAGGCTGCTTGGCCTCTGAGTGGTTAAACTGGCTGGAGGTTGGTCCTGTTCCCAACTGAGCTCTTACTAGAAAACCTTTTGTTTCTCCAATAGAAGTTCAGGCATTTAAATAAAGCCCAAATCAAAGTATTCCTCTAGGCAGCCAGTGCTTCAAAGAAGTGTGCATGGAATAGTTTTAGCACAGATGTTCTGCACATGGATGATGGAAAGACTTGAGTTTCTTTCTGGAAAAGACCTTCCCCGAATGAAGAATTACTACCAATTTGTGAAAAGAGGCTGAACATTTTCTTTTCTTAGAGCTCTTTAAACACATATGAAGAAAGAATGGGGAAGAAAGCTGTTTTGGATTCATAGTCCATTCTTCAGATTATGCATTTCTTATACATTTAGTTGGAAATATTAGCTCTGTGTGTCTGTGTAGTCCTTTACTGCTTACAAAGTACTTTTGTAGACTATTTTATTTAATTCATCCTTCAACAAGTGGTGTAATATTTTCCCTATTAAGACAGAGAAAACAGGTTGATAAAGAGACAGCAGAGGTTACAAAACATGTCCAAGGCAGTGAAACTGGAACACACAAGAAGCAGAAATATTATTGGTAAAAGGGTGTGCAGGTGTGTATGCAGACATAGAGACCCACAGATTATATGTACAGGTATAATTTATTAGCATATGTGGTAGTAGAATAATACATGAATACATAATATGTACATATGTCAATAAAATAAGTCATATTTTAAGACCACCTTTAGCAGAAAAAAATGTGCAAATTGACTGATTTTTATGGTGGACGAGGGTTATAGTGAAGTTGATTTTCTAACTGTTGAAGCAGTTAATATCTCACAAAGGAAACCTCTAATTGTTTGCAATATACTATTCTTCAAACCCCATTAAGCTACATGTCAAAGGTGTTTAGAACAACTACTTTATGAGCGGACAATCCGTTTGCTTCTGAACAGTTCAGATGGCAGCATTAAATTATATAAAAGACAGCACTTGTACTAAAGGATTTTATGTAATTTTTGAGGCTTTCTAGTAACATTTGTCACAATAATTATTAATCTGCAAATACAGGATTGATGTAAATATCCAGAATTATTTTATTCTAATTTCAGAGACTAGAAACTGAGAGTTACTGAGGTTAAATGATTACTTGGAGTTGTGTAAGTACTGTTTCTGGTTTGTTCTCTATCATCACACCAAAACATGTTGGCAAGTAACAGTAGCCCATCAGAGATAGTTAAACAAATGAAGAGGTATGTGTCATCTTTGTATAGGGTTTCTCCTGAAAGCTAAGAGTGGAAATTCTGCAGTCTCTGGAAAGGCCCAAGGGCAGGCGCGAAGAAGCTGCCAGCATTGTACCCCTAGCTCTATCTCCTCCTCAGGGAGCTTCTGCTTTCCTTTCCTCTTCATTCACATCCTGCCTCCTTCATCCTTCAGTCCACAGGGCAGAATGGCACCCCAACAGTTCCAGAGCTTACCTGTCGAAAGGAGGGTTTCTCTTTCGGCCCCCTTTCCAATTTCTTAGAAAATGGCCTTGAGGCCTCGCACAGTGGCTCAAGCCTGTAATCCCAGCAATTTGGGAGGCCGAGGCAGGAGGATCATTTGAGGTCAGCAGTTTGAGACCAGCCTGGCTAACATGGTGAAATCCTGTCTTTACTAAAAATACAAAAAAAATTTAGCCAGATGTGGTGGTGCACACCTGTAATCCCAGCTACTTGGGAGGTTGAGGCAGGAGAATTGGGAGAATTGCTTGAACCCAGGAGGCAGAGGTTGCAGTGAGCCAAGATTGTGCCACTGCACTCCAGCCTGGGCCACAGAAAAAAAAAAAAGAAAGAAAAAGAAAGAAAAGAAAAGAAAATGGCCCTGATTGGCCGGTACTGTCTTGGACCCATCAGCTGGGGCTAGCACCCCCAGGATCAAAGAGAGGGGGAGCATTTAAGGAGTATCCTTATATACTGGAAAGACAGTCCAGAAAGTGTCCTGTTCCCCAACTCTCTTGTTTTGTTCAGTAGTTTGGTACAGCTGAAACATCTCATCAGTTTTTAGGCTACTTCATTACTTTATATGCTTCAGTCAAAATTACTGGTACTTCTCTCCTTTTACAGCTTGCAAAGTTTCAATTTCTATTTTTTTTAAAAAAACTTCTTTATAAACCATTATTAGGGATATTAATTTTGATGAATGATTTTCCAACTTCCACTATATCTCTCTTCAGATGATTAAGAGGCTGTCTTATCTTTATAATGGGGATGCATATAAATAAATAATTACAAGTTTTCTGACTTTCTTTTAGATAATACAAATCTGTATGCAATGATTATCTGATAACAATGTTTTCATGATCGTTAACAATTATTCTTGATTAGGAGAAAAAATTCACTTTTTAAACCATGAACTTAATTAAGAATCTTGGCATCAGCTGTTCTGATCAACCAATACAAATCATTGATCTAAAACTTAATCCTAAATGTGTTGCTGCTAGGAAAAACTCACATACTACAATGCTATGGCTCAATCATCATGGTGTGCACAAGCACAGATTTCAGTGAGGAATGAATGACCATCCCCTACCTCTGCTGCACACACACACACACACACGCGCATACACATGCCATACACATACTGTGTTTAATGGGGAAAAAAGCTTTAACCACTATGGATCTTATTGAATTGAAACAAAAGAGACAAGAAATCTCAACGGAATTCCCTTTTTGTAAGAGCCATAGACATCTCAATACAAACTGAAATTCACACAAAGTTCATGTGCTTATCCAGGTTTTCTAATCCTGGGACAGCTTCCAATACTGTTATTTAAAGTGGGTTGGATCCCAGGATGCATTAAGACATTTCCCTTTTGATCATTATAGTTGACTCATCACTATAGGTAGATTGCAGTAAGCCAGAAGATTTCCAAATGAGATAAATGCACAGCAGCAAAATGTTATTGACCTACACAGGGTATTTTAGTACTCTGGGCATTTGATAGTAGGTGGTGTGGACTTCAATTTTGCTGAATTCTTTTTACATTTTATTCCCTGTTTGTAGTAAAATATAAATTTGCATGATCAGATATGTACAACTCAAGTTTGGTAGACTGAGAATCAAGATTGTATTATGGCAATGAAGAGGCATGTCCTTGTTTAGAAGAAACAGTTCCTTAAGAGGAAATGTGTTGTCTCAGTACATTCTTCTAAATAAATGTATAGACCAGAATAAACAGAACATCTTCTACTTTCCTCTAGAGGAAAAAATAATTCTCTCCCACCAACCCCTTTCCAATTATAGAAGCACTTGATGGGAAGAGTGACAGGTTGGAGTGGGAAAGACAATATAATAGCATGTGTTAAAAAACATTTTGGGATTTTGTAGATTTTGAGAACATCAAAATTTTACAGGATATCATGGCTGTCAAAAAGAAGACAAAGATTAAGATGAGAAGATGGAAAGACCATCCTCTGTCTAGGCTTTAGTATTCTCTTCAGAATAGACAGACCTCACCTACAGCCTTCTGTTCCGCTTTGAGTACTACATTTAAATATACTTTTTTTTTTTTTTTTTGCTTATGTCTCTACTGCATTTCACAGAATACCTATAGCACTTTGGCTTGATGTCATTGTTTACATGTTCTAGAGTGCATATTCATTGAATTATTGATGGCAGAGTCATTGTTTTGGTCATCTTTTTATCTGGGGTGGTAGAAAAAGTGCTTAGTGCTTGCATGTATGAATAAGAAGAGATTCAGATAAACTAGAATGGGTTCTGTAGACAGAAGCTGGAGATGGTTATAGTCTTAAGATTTGCATATGAGCTAAAGGTGGTAAGACTGGAAAAGGAGAGGTTTAAGTTGGTCAAGGATACTCTGCAAATACTTTAGGAACTGTCCTATGAAAGAAAATTAGACTGGGTTTTAGAGTGCCATAGACTTTAATTAGGATCAGCTGGTGAAGTCACTGGATGATAATTGCATTTAGTTGATTGTAAGACACTCATATTTTCATATTTTAATTACTCTGAAATTTTGATGTCTCCTACGATTGACATGGTAAGAAAAACATCATGTCATCATATACTTGTCAGTGTCTCTTCTTTCTCAGCAACACATTAAAGAATGGTGCTACTTCTTACCAATGGTATTGTAGCCCTGATGACATGCAGATGGTTGATTTCAGCTCAACATACGAAAGGATTTTCAAGCCATTTATGTTCAAGATAAAAGGGCCTGGCAGCTTTAGGACAGACATGAGCCCCATCCCTGAAGACATTCAGTCACAATCTAGACAAGCGCTTGTTGTAAATGAGCTCAAGCATCACATTTGGAACTGAATGATCTTTTACATTTTTGTGAAACTTGAGGTTCCTGAACTTGGATCCAACCTCTGATTTTTTGTAGATGAGAAAACAAGAATCACACCAGTTGAGAGATTTCTCCGAAGTCAGATGTCTCATTAGAGCTAGAGAGGCCAGACTAGCATGCCTCCCATGATCCAGTCTGCAGCTACTTTTACTCACTGCTTATCTTTGCTTTCTCTTCAGGCTTAAAGTATAGAAAATGGGTTCCTCAATATTTTGATAAGAACAGTAACTGATATTTACTGCATACAGACAATGTGCCAAGTACTTGTTCACCATGTATATTATTCACATTTAATCTTTTGACAGCCTATGCACTAGATACTGTTATCATTCTTGTGTGTAGATAAGGAAACTGAGGAATGGGAGGTAAAGTAATTTGCTTAAGATCACGCAGTTAGTATGCATCTGAGCTGAGGTTTGAACATACACTTTGAGGTGAATTCCTGTGGTCATAATCATCATGTAGGTGCCTCCAGATTGACAGAACTTTCTGTGGAATCTATGTGAAGCGATGTAAAAATTGAAACCTGGGAAATTTCTAATTTTAAGATAAACATATTTTGGGTGTTACATGACTGTCTTCTTTATTATTTGCTTCAAAATATCTGGATAATGACTTCAGTTCCTTAATTATGTTCAATCAAAACCTGTACTTTTGTTAATTTTTTGTGCTAACAGAAGGCTTACTAATAACGCAAATAATTTTTCTTTTTTACAAAAAAGGAAAATTCAGTTTTATCCTCTGCCATGTGTGTACCCTGCCTGCTTCCAATTTTTCCCTATTTGGGGATACCTTAAAGTTGAGAAAAACTGAATTTAACTTATTTATTGACCTTTATGTCTTATTCATTGTGAGCCCTTGGCCATCTGAAAAGATGCATTGACTCTTGCTGGTCTTTTCTGTGGAGAGCTATC
Source organism: Macaca fascicularis (assembly GCF_037993035.2). Lineage (NCBI taxonomy): Eukaryota > Metazoa > Chordata > Mammalia > Primates > Cercopithecidae > Macaca > Macaca fascicularis. The sequence goes on along the minus strand of NC_088380.1, from coordinate 31,764,315 downwards.
TTTGTACACTTCTCAGCCCTCAGGGGAAGTCTTTATTCCTCAAAAAAGGAATCCTTCACCAAGGATTCAGGCAGAATTCTTGGTCACAGCTGAGGTCTTATCTTTGCCCCTGGGAAACTGTACTTATTAGCTGTTTGAGAAGGAAAAAGAAAACTGGAAATAAAGCTTCTCAGTGTCAATTGACAAGAAAATTGTAAAATCTTAGGTAAGTCCATTTTGGGGTATCTTTCCAGACGTCATAATATTCATAATATCCAAAAGCCTTTTTCAGATGCTGGTGGCTTGCTGAAAAATTGTGTAGTTTTGGCCAAGTTCTCATCTCTTGGCCTTAGTTTCTTCTGTAAAACGAAGGCGTTGAATGGCTTTTTACTTCAGCAGTTCTGAAAGCCTTGTCTTTACCTGTTGTTATTTTGTATGTGGCCACTAGGGGGACAAAGGAAAGCTCTTTTGTTGAAACTTGCTGCCCATTACGGATTCGGAATAATAGTCTTGAAGAACAACCAACAGGGAAAGCCGATTTTTCTTAATGAGGCATTGAATATTTTAAAATGCCTTTTTATTAATTGGTATTACAGTGTGATGTGAACTGGTACTTCTTTGTAAAACTTAAGAATTTGAGGAAAGCGATTATTACTGTTTCTATGACTAGTAAAGTCTTTAGAAGCGTAATCACATATCTCCATGAATATTACCATGTAGATTTCACTAAGCCCATTAAAAATCAGGGATATAAGTCTTCTTTGAAAAATATCACAAACCGTGATGTCTTAAGAATGCAGATAAAGACATTTAAAGGATGTTTTGAAATTTTTTAGTGGTTATCAAAATTGCTAATAAGTAGTTAACCTTTTAAAAAATGAAAGCAATACAAATGAAACATTTCTAATTGCAAAGTGGAAAAGGAACTCAATACTTTGTAAACCAAAAAGGTCCATAATACATTTTATTAGCTAACCTTTATTGAACACTTACAGTGTGCCAGGAGATGTATTAGAAGTTTTTGTTTATATTCTTTTGTTTATTTTGACAGCTCTGTGAAGTAATCATTCTTATGCCTGTGAATAAATGGAGATTTACAGAGCTTAATGGCCATGCCTTCCTACACTGCTACTGCCAGCCGGTAGCAGGGTGGAGCTTTGAACTCTGGCACCCCACATCAGCGTGGCACATTGCTGCCTCATGTAATAGCCTGTGTTATACAGCACTTTCCAGATTATAAAATGCTTCATGTCCACTACTCCTCTGCATGTTCACTCCAGTTCTCTTCAGTAGAGGGTGCATTTACATTGGCCATCATTTTTTCGGGTAGGGCAGGCAAACTCAGACAGGTTAAGAGTCCTGAACAAGAATCTACTGTTTGAAGTTAGACAGAATGGATTTAGAAACAAGAGGTTTTAAAAATTGATATATAATATTTGTACATATTTATGTGGAACATATATTTTGTTACGTGCAAAATGTGTAATGAGCAAGTCATATTTGGGGTATCTGTCACCTCCAGTATCTGTCATTTCCATGTGTTGGGAGCATTTCAAGTCCTCTCTTCTAGCTGTGTTGAAATATATAACATGTTGTGGTTAACCATAATCATGCTTCTGTGCTATTGAATATTATAACTTATTCCTTCTAACTGTATTTTTGTAACCAGTAACTAACCTCTCAACCTCTTTTCATCTCCCCTCTTGTCCACACCCTTCGCATCCTCTGGTAGCTATCATTCTCCTCTTTACCTCAATGAGATAAACTTTTTTTAGCTACCACATATGAGTGAAAACAGGTAATATTTGTCTTTCTGTGTATGGCTTGTTTCACTTAACATAATGACCTCCAGTTCCATACGTGTTGCTGCAAATGACTTGATTTCATTTTTTGTGGTCAAATAGTATTCCATAGTGAGTATATACCACATTGTCTTTATCTAATCATCCATTGATGGACACTTAAATTGATTCCACGTCTTTGCTATTGTGAATAGTGCTTCAATAAATATGCAAGCGCAGGTATCCCCTTAACATATTGGTTTTTTTTCCTTCGGATAAATACCCAATAGTAGAATTGTTGGATCATATGGTAGTTCTATTTTTAGTTTTTTCAGAAATCTCCATACTGTTTTCCATAGTGGCTGTACTGACTTACATTCCCAGCTGTGTATCAGAGTTCTCTTTTCTCTACAGTCTTACTGTCTGTTATTTTTTTCTTTTAAATAATAGCTATTTCAACTGGGCTAAGATGATTTCTCACTATGGTTTTAATTTGCATTTCCCTGATGATTAGTGATGTTGAGCATTTTTTTCATATACCTGTTGGCCATTTATATGTCTTCTTTAGAGAAGTGTCTGTTTGCATCCTTTGCCCATTTTTAATTATTATTATAATTTTTTGCTGTTGAGTTATTTTTATTCCTTATATATTCTAGATATTAGTCCTTTGCTGGATGACTAGTTTGCAGATATTTTCTCCCATTCAACAGGTTGTCTCTTCACTCTGTTGATTATTTACTTTGCTATGTAGGGGCATTTTAGTTAAATACAGTCCCATTTGTCTATTTTTGTTTTTGTTGCCTGCGCTGTTGAGGTCTGAGCCATAAATTCTTTGCCTTGATCAGTGTTCCAAAGTGTTTTCTTCTAGTCGTTTTATAGTAGACACAAGAGTACTTTATCTTCAACTATTAGAAACAGAATCTGGGGATGAGATGAAAACTTCTAAATCCTGAGCTCTTTGTTTTGAAAAGCTTATTCTTACAGTTTGTCTCTAACTTAAAAACAAGACCCTAAAATTCTCAGAAAACTTAGAACTTCATGTTTTTGAACAACAATAGTCACTCCATTTATTGAGTGCCTATTGTGGGCCAGGAACTACACAAGCAGTGCTTTATAAGTTACCTTTTTCATCCCCATGAAAACTTTCTAAAGTCATTTATCTCACTTTATTTATAATCTCACTTTATTGATGAGGAACATGTATCTCAGAGAGATTAAATAATGTGTCTAAGTCACCGAGCCAGCCAGTGGTCAGAGCTGAACCCAAATCTTGCATGTGATTTTAACTCAATATATTTAATGAGGTTCAGGTATCATATTTGTTTCAAATGGTTGTGGTGACACTTTCTGTGCTTAGATATGAATATGACCCAAGTTGCAGCTGATAAGGCAGGAAAAAATCCCTTGGCTTTGTGTGGACGGGAGAGATTATGTGCAATAGAAGAGGAGGGTAAGGTTTCTGCTTGTCTGCTGTTTATTTTGCAAAATACAATCATTTTTTCATGAAAAATAAGTGCAGAGCTACCCTATTGTACAGCAAATTGGGGCCGTTGCCTTGGAGAGATTGGCTCCGAGCAGTGAATCGTGGTGCTTGGAGCCCAACACTGTCTACTGATATGATGATATCCAACTAGTTAATTAGTATTTCTACCACCTCTAGCAATGGGTGGTAGACTCTTCCTGTCCCTACCTGATCCTCACAGCTCAGCCTTTCATCTCTTAAGATTCATTTTGCTTTTTGTTCATTTTAATATGATATTTGCTTAAAGTGGAAGAAGAAGGAAGCACAAAGCTTGCCTCTCCTCAGTTTCCTTCAGACCTTCAAGATGCCACGAGACAAGGGGGAAAACCTGATAATTTTATATGACAGTTCAAAATTAAATGAATAATTCTCCTTCTAAGAGTTTTATTTTAAATCACTGATGGTATATTTAAGATTAGTTTAATACATTGCACAATGTTATATGCCTCTGCATTGTCTTTTTTGTTTGTTTGTTTGTAAAACATCTCTGACAGTTTGTCACGAGGCTTTTGGATAAATGCATGCAAGTTATATGGTGTGCATAAAGATGGTGGTTTCATTTATTAGTTTTTTTTTGTGCATTTACTTATCCCATGTAAGTTTTATCAAAAAACATCATTTTTGTACTGAAAACAAGTAGATTCTCACAGTGTGACTTGTTCCATGTATATGTGAGGTTAGACTCCAACTCTATCACGTGCCTCCCCCTGTTCCTTCACTCAGGTTTTCACATAAACTTCTACATTAGGCAAAATGTTTGGTGAAACTTGGATTATCTGCATAAGTATTGCAAGATTACATTTAACTGTGACATCCTAGTTTGATTTCTTCATTCCTTATTACCTCTTCTTCCCCCTTTCCACCCGCTGCTTGGAGCATCTAGGCTACCCAAAAAGAAAATGATTATGTGATTACGATACCAGAGAAAAGCAGTTACAGTGTGTCTTGCTAAATCATTTTTGGGCACGTATCTTACTCTGCAAGCATTCATATGGCCCATGATTACAAACATAACAGAGTGCTTGAAGATTGATTAAACATTAAAAATACAGCATCCTTTTGCATTTCTAAATGAAAATCATTAGAACAGGCTAGTAAAAATGGCAAGAGAGTACACAGCCTATTGGATGAAACATTTAAATTTAGATATTTCTGGTGCAAGTTTTTATGGTGGAGACCGTGTGAGAAATATTACTTAGTTCACAACTCCTTTGAATTCCTCTGCATGTTGCTGCCTCTGTGGCTTTTTTTTTTTAAAAAAAACTAAAAAGTTACAGTGACTTCAGTGAGATTTTGTGATAAGCTGAACTCCTCACAGCTTGATCCTCTTCTGACTTTGTAGTGAAAACCACTGTTGTTGAGTGGAATACAGGTCGCTAGTTTCTCTGCTGGACCTGGCATTGGACCCAAATGCCTCGTGTTTATTTGTTGCCGCCTGGTGACTCCATTTGACTGGCCCGGCTGATGCATGACTCTGAATATAGACTGGGGTATGAAAATATTTTGGGGTTCAATATCTAGGAACAGAGTTTAATGACATGGATCTTCCCGTAGAGCCGATTTCCGGGTTTGCGGTTTGCCCTCTTGGATTTGAGACTAATTCCAAGATGCTGATGGTTTTAGAGGCTGGCCTCTTGGGAGGTGGCAGCTTGCCACAATGCCATCAGTTTAGACTAATGATTGCACAGGATTCTCATGAAGCAGATGGCTACTAACCACAATATTAATATTATTTTGCTTGGTAAATTTAAGGAAAAAATAATTTCCACGGTTGCAAGGGAAACCTTGTTTGGATTTTATGAAGAATGATCTGCAACAGAAATAACATGCTGTCAGGACCTGTTTTATATGCTTTCATTATCAGTGACAAATTGTTATATTAATTCTATAGCAAATTTGTGCTTGGGATTTTAGCATTTCTTTGAGCCATTTCCCTCCTCTGCATAGCTAGCTGTAGAATAAAATGCTATGAATTTTACCTTGGAGGGATCGACAGCTGGATTTAAATGTTACTTCAATAATTTGCTTAGAGATACTATTGTTTATAAATTTGAGGACTGGATATTCTTTGACAGGCTTCGGAATGAAGTGGATGTTTGAGTAATTGCTTAGAGAATCCAGGTAGGAGAGACACTTCTGCCTGGATTCCCTTAATAACGTAGCCAAAACAAGAGACATTTATTTCTGTTTGAATTAGCCAGGTAATTACTTCTGTGCTCTGCCTTGTTTTGCTGATGACATTCTGGTTTATGCAGGTTGGGAGAGATGACAGTGACAGTCAGGTTCACGTTGATGGAATCCTGTGATCTGTGTAATTCAGCCTGGGGTGCCAGTCACTATTTTGTTTTGATCAGCGTTCTGTACCATCTATGATGCTATTTTCAGGAGAACTCAAAACAAAGGTAATTCAGGAATGCCTAATGTTAGGACATGAGGGAATTTGGCATGACTTTGCCTCAAGCACAGGAATTTTGAAATTTGGAACATGAGGTTGAAATGGAATGCTTGGCAGCTGTGTGCATTCATTTTCTGTTCCTTCTCAGATCGTCTTGAAACCCAGCTCAGGCAATCGTGATTCGTTTTGTGTAGCTGTTTTGAATAGACCAGATGTTTGGAAATGATTTTTCACCTGTTTGGTTTTTTGACTCTCTTATTCTTGTGAAGCTCTTAAAATGTAGTGTAAAAAATGGAGGAAAAAACCCCTGTATTTTGGATTTATTCAACTAACAAGAGAGATGTAAAAATCACAAAATGCTAGGAAATGGCTAACAAGTAAGGGAAGAAAATCACGCTTTTCATAGAAAGGGCTAGAAGGAAGACTCAGTAAGGGATGATAGTCCCAGTCTTCTTAGAAGGTTCGTTTTGAACTTTTGACAACTTAATTCCAAACCCGAAATGAGAAAAACTAAGATAGTATCCAAGTGACTGTTTCTTAACAATCCATCTTTAATTATATTCAACACCTAGTGTTTTTTTTTTTTTTTTTTTTTTTTTGAGGCGGAGTCTCACTCTGTCGCCCAGGCTGGAGTGCAGTAGCGTGATCTCGGCTCACTTCAAGCTCCGCCTCTCGGGTTCATGCCACTCTCCTGCCTCAGCCTCCCAAGTAGCTGGGACTACAGGCGCCCACCACCACGCCAGGCTAATTTTTTGTATTTTTTTTAGTAGAGACGGGGTTTCACCATGTTAACCAGGATGGTCTCGATCTCCTGACCTCGTGATCCACCCACCTCGGCCTCCCAAAGTATTGGGATTACAGGCATGAGCCACTGCGCCCGGTCTCAACATTTAGTTTGTGACCACTTAGCAGTTTTGTAGCAATAAATTAGAAGGACAGGAGTTGACATAGTGTTAGAAGGAAGCTTAATAACAGTAGAAGTGACAGCTGACCTTGAGTGGAAAGATAACCACCATCACCACAAAAAAAGCAGACATTGAGGGTACTGCTGCAGAAAAACTATGATGAAGCCTCACAAAGATGACTCTGAAACTCAAGAAAAGTTAGTTTATAGTCACTTTCCCTTAGAAAGCTACTAATAATTGTTTAAGAAGTTGGAGAATGAGTTGATGATGTTTAGCATCTGAATAGGTGTGCTTCGATAATTTGGTAATTCATTTATGTGGAATAGTTGGTTCCCAGTGATGCAGATGGTCAGGTATCTTTGCAGGTGAGTTGGGTCACGTCAAATCAAACACTGTGTTCTTCCCTGGGTAATAATGATTCAAGGAATACTGGTGTGGGTCAAATATCTGAAGTCATTCATATGGAGATTTATTTCTGTGGGCCTTGAAGACATTTTCATTTTACAAACCTGTTAAAATTAAAATGTCAATAGGTCAAATAATTGTACGTTGGTAATCCGTTGGTATTAAATTATTAGATTATGATGGCAGCGAGATGCTGTGAGAATTTGATGCAGAATGAACACTCATTCATTTCTTTAGCTATAATGATCTCCATGCTCTGGATACTGAGGAAGATTTAAAAGACAAATTCATCCAGCTTGTTTCAATTCTATAAATAGTTGCCCAACTTTCATTTTCACCTTCCCAGGGAATAGAAATTGAAGCTTGATGCACTGGGCACTCCCATCCATGGTGTTAGCTATAGCTGATGTGTTGGTTGGTCACTCTTTTTGACTCTATGACAAGCTTGCTGAGTTACTGATACTGCAATTGCAAAATAAACCATGCAATTAAACTGCATTTAGTTTTCTACAAAGAGAACTCAGGGATGATTGGCCATATTATGTAAGTCAGCCAAGGAAATAATAAATATGTTCAATTCAAGCTAATACATACGTACATGGACAGCCATAATTTTGAGTGTTAATAACAAGAGAGAATAAAAGATGGAGACTACATCAGTGGTGAAGGAGATGCTGTGGTTGTAGCCAGTGTGGACATCACATGAAATATTGATCAAGTGGCCCAGCTCCTTTGGAAAGAGCACCAATGATAAACTCTACCGATATCAGTTCCAAGTAGAAAAGCATTTTGTAGTAGGATTGCCTGGCTTTAGGGTGATCATCCAGCCTAGTTTGTCTGGTTATACTGATTTAATTATTAATCGTGCCTTATTTTACTGCCAAGAGTGTTTTGGCTTGGATGACAAGTAATTATATGGTCACTCTACTTAACTTTGAATGAAACAGAAGAGAATATATAAGCCCATTTGGAGATGATCATTCACGGGTCACCTCTCTCAGAGCCTCTTATTTCCTTACAAGTGAAATAATAAAAACACACCTGACAGTCGTAAGTCTAGTTTCCTACCTAGTAAAGAAATGACATCAAACCCTACAGTAACTTCAACCTTTTCTCTCTACTCCCTTTATAGTTTATGGAGCCACCTATGCTCATGGTGGAATTGATAATAACATGGCAAAAACTAACATTTCAGCTGAGAAATGTGGAGAAAAATAATGCTACACTTCTGAGTTTATATCTAATAGCATATCATCCAGGAACAGGAAGGGAAAAGGTGAAGTCCAGAGATTCTGTCCAGAGAAATATTAATGTCCCCACACTCTCAGCCTGCTGTGTCTGGCCTGAGTGCAGCTGTTCCCCCAGCAGCCCAGCCCACCCCACATCACCAGCTAGGGAGGCTATGGGAATGGATTGATCATCCTTCCGTGGTCATTGATGCTGACTGTGGTGTACGGTAAATTTTTTACACTCTTTATGAATGAGTCTGGAAAGCAGTTTCAGAATTTTTCAAAGTGACTTTTGGGAGTGATATTTATCATACCAGGGACATATTTTTACAAACATGAAGAACATGAAGGCCTGTCTCAACAGTTACACAGAGTGTCTTTTATGGTGTTTCTGGTGTTGAAGATCCCTAGTTGCTAACTTTTATTTTCACTCCCTTATGTAACATTGGTATTGTCTCACCACTAGGCTTTGGAATATATTCATGTATCATCAATATATCTTATCACTGGCAAAGATAATTAAGGAATTGTGCTTATCTAATTGCACCAAACCTTCTTTTATTTTTGCATCTGTCTGATATATTTCTGTATCTATACCCTCTTTTTTTGTCCCTGCTTTGAAAATGCTCCTGAGAAAGCATTTGAAGATTACACAGGGGATTCAGGATGTAGTATGAAGCCACTGGTAGAAGTATGGCAGGTATTCAGTGGGCACATGACACATGGGGTGATGTGGAAAGAAAGGATTAAGGATATGTATTAGTCTGTTCACACACTGTGAAAAAGAAATATCTGAGACTGGGTAATTTATAATGAAAAGACGTTTAATTGGCTCACGGGTCCACAGGCTGTACAGGAAGCATGATGCTGGCATCCGCTCAGCTTCTGGGGAGGCCTCAGGAAACTTTCCATCATGCTGGAAGGCAAAGGGCGAGCAGACACGTCTTACATGACTGGAGCAGGGACAAGACAGAGAAGCGGGAGATGCTACCCACTTTTTGTTTTTTGGAGGTGGAGTTTTTCTCTTGTTGCCCAGGCTGTAGTACAGTGGCACGATCTCAGCTTACTGTAACCTCTGCCTCCTGGGTTCAAGCAATTCTCATTCCTCAGCCTCCCCAGTAGCTGGGATTGCAGGTGCCTGCTACTAAGTCTAGCTAATTTTTGTATTTTTAGTAGAGGTGGGGTTTCACCATGTTGACCAGGCTCGTCTTAAACTCCTGACCTCAGGTGATCTACCTGCCTCAGCCTCCCAAAGTGCTGGGATTATAGGTATGAGCTACTGCACCCAGTCAGTATTATATACTTTTAAATGACCAGGTCTCATGAGAACTCACTCACTATCGTGAGGACAATACCAAGAGGGATGGTGCTAAAGCATTCATGAGAAATCCATCCCCATGATTCAGTCACCTCCTGCCAGGTCCCACCTCCAACCCTGAGGATTACAACTGGACATGAGATTTGGTGGGGACACAGATCCAGACCATATCAGGATGAGAAAGTGGAATGAAGGGATGCAATGCTTAGGTTCCACAGTGCTGTGTAGCAGGCATGTAGAGAACAGTGGGGTGGCTGTTAGACCAGGGATTTCAGTAAGCAGGAGTGGAGGCTCTCAGCAAAAGTGATGTGGTGGCAGGGACCTCTGAAGCCTGATAAACTGTAGGACAGTTGAGACTCCAGACTTAGACGCCTCAGAGCCTGGATCTATATCCCAGTGTCTCCCTTTAATAGCTGTGTGTTTCAGAAAGTTTCCTAATGTCTCTCTGCCTCAGTTTCTTCCTCTTAAACTGGAGATAATTGCAGTACCCATCCAATAGGGTTGGTGTGAGGCTTGTATGAATCAATCTATGTAAAGAGCTTAGAATATTTCTAGGCACATTATCAGCACTGAGTAAATGTTAGGTCTATAAAAACACCCTGACTGTTGGTTTTTGGCATGATCCTCTCCCTACAGCTGTGTGTAGTGTAACACAACATTGCTGAGCCAGGAAGGACTTAGCTCACAGGACCAGCAGCAACACAGCCATGGGATCCCAGCAGGATTTCTCTGTAGCACAGCATGGATTCTCAAATGACTGGCTTGAATTCCCAATTCCCCTCCGGGCCAAAGAAGACAAAAAATGCTGAATGACTACCATATAAAATGGAACAACTATGACCATTGGGGAATATGAATTGGCCTTAAAGCAATATTCTCCCCTTGATGATAAGTGCTAGAAACACTGAAAGCACCTCATCTCTTTTAGCCCATTTCCACACTGTGACTGGGTCCTTAGTGATGGTGTTTGTCACTGTATTACTTCCTTCATAGTTGAAGATAAATCATGCCCTTACAGTTACACTGAGGTGACCAAAAACCCCATTTGGTTATCTTGGATTTAAAACATCTTGAACACTGATTATTAAGTATACCAGACTCTCCTAGGTTCTAATATCAATACTCAATAAACTAGCTTTTATTGAGTATATCTAGGACTGTGCTGGGGATAATGGACCTACAAGACATGGTTGCAGCCTCCCGGGAACTTATGATCTAATTGAGGAATAAAATACTAGTGTGGTTTTGAGTACTGAACTGCTGGATGCTATTACCATTATAGTCTATGGAAACAAAACCGAAAACGGTGTCTCCCAATTCACTCTTCGTATATATTCTGGTGGTGCAGCCTTTCCTTTTTCACTTGTCTTGATTTACTGTCTTAGTAACCCAATAGCTAACGCAGTGCTTCGGTTTGCCTGTGGCACGTTACTAATAAACGTTTGTTAAATTAATTCCTGCCCAGCTGATTATTGACTGAACATAGAAAAGCTCTTGTTTTCTATGTGGTTTTATGACTTATCCTGCTCTTGCATGTCATTTTTGTACTGAAATTTTTACCTAAACTCTATTGTTGTCACTTTGATTTCACGGTAATTTTTAAAAGCCTCTTTGTTTAAAAAAAACTGAGATCATCTATGTAAGCTGCCTAATACAGGGTCTAGGGCATATGAAGTGATCAATGAAAGTAAATTCAGCCATTTAATACATTTTTGCTTTTCTGCCAGGCACTTCCACATCATTCTTTTCTTGAATATGTGTCATATTCAAGTCAATTTACATTTTATGCTTTATTCGTAAATTATGGAAGATGAAAACTCAAGTGGGAAAGCACCAAGAAGAGGGTCATCTCTCTCTCGGGACAGGAACATGACCTCGAGTTATATATTCTGTGGAGAAAAAGCAAGAGTAAAAACAATAAACGTCCTGAATATACTTCCCATTAAGCAAGTAAAATTATTCTCTTCTTCTCACAGCTTTGTGTTTGAGGCTCTGTATTTTATTTATAGCATAAATTCTTTGCTCTTTTCAGTAGGTGCTGCTTCTTGTACTGAGCAATGGTTACTAGAGTCTATTTTTCACGCGCCATGTAATGTGTTCCTGATACGCAACTGAAGCTTTCTTTCAGTTCACTTGCTCATGCTTTTCATAGCTGCAACATGGAGCAATATTTTAAATCCTTGCAAACCTCAGGTTTATACCTGGTGATGTTTATTCGTATAGTCCTTACAAAATATTCCTCCTGCAAAAAGTAACTTTCAGTTCTTTCTTTGAGCTTAATTTTATAAAAAGACAGCATGGGTAAGTTGGATTTTGTGATTCTTTCTAATTTCAAATTTGGGTTTTCTTGTCACTGACAGGTTTCTTTCCCCACCTTGGAAGATGAATTGCATTTTATCAGTTATCTCAGAGGAGTCCTTTGAAATGAAGTAAGGAAATAAACATGGCTCTACATTTTTAAATAGATGATTTGTTACCAGACTATGATCATAATGGAGAAGATGTCAACTCCCTTGAGGTTTCTGATGCCAAGGCATGACTGCACATGGAATGTCATTAGAGTTCTCCTGGCTGGTAGGGGCTGGGGACCGTCTTCCTTCTCCATCATGGATGTTACCATTTTGATTCTGTGTGTTAAAGAGGAGACTTCAAAAACAGGGTATCTTGGTGCATTTACATGGCTTCTTGGCATGGTATGTTGACATCTGATACACAGACCCTTTGTCCATTTCCATTATAGCATCCACTAGGGAGACCAGAAAACTACTGGTTGTGATTTCATTTAGTACTTGTTCTAAGTTAAGCAATCTCTTTTGATTTGCCCATAACATTAATTCAGTTTAAAAATATATAATTAATCTGAGAAAGTGATGAAGATATATAATCCATACTTACTCTCAACTTGAGAATTTGCTGTTCATTCGAGATTTAACTCTGACTGCAAAAAACAAAAACAAACAAACAACAACAACAACAACAACAACAAAACTTGTTCTTTTCTTTAACCTAAAAGACTGGTTTATCTTCATTTGTGTTGGTTGGCAATAAACAAACAAACAAACAAACAAAAACAAAAACCAAAACCCAGTGTTCAGGATGATGAAACACTGGTTATTCCTCAGGAATGGCTCAGAAAATTTGTTCTGTTCAGACCTCATATTTTTATTTATAAGGCATAGCCAGTATCCAAACTATGCACTCTGTCAGCCCCACACAGCATCTGAAACTCTTTAGGCTTCTATTATTTCGTACAACCACCATCTTTTATTGTCCACTCTAGGTGGACAATTAACCAATTCACTAAACTTTTATCTAGGTCTGAAGAAGAGAAAAAAGGCCAGTTATAAAAGGTTCTGTAACTTAGACCTTTGGATATTACAAATCTCTGTCTTGTAAGACAGTCATGCTACACTTTTAAACCTTGGATCTTTTTTTCCCTATGTTCTACAGTATTTATGTGAAGTAAGCAGTGTATGAGCCAAGAGAAATTGAGATAGAAGAGAAATAAGGGGTACCTGTGACTTAAGCTTTATAACTGCACGCAGTAAATAACGATGCATTCAATAAGACATATTAGAATGAAGAGACAGGAGATATAAAAAAAATCTATACATCCCTTCTGTATAATTTTTTCCCCATATCCAAGACATACACTTGTATTTAGAAGACAACTTATAAATCATCTTGGGGGTTATTGCATTTAATGCAATGTCTGTATGGGTGACCAGTTGGCATGGCAGTGATCGATGGACTCACACAACTAGGTCCGGTGGTTCAAATGTAGTTCAGTTTGGCAGTGACTAAAAGTCTTTATGATCCAGCAATTGTTCAGCGACCTGGATGAAATGAATTGGTCTCTTTCCTAGTGAATAGCTGTCCATGTCACAAGACTAGAATGTAACTGTTACTAATTGTCTCCCTGGTTGATAGTCTCAGCAACAGGGTTAAAGGGGTCATAAGGAAAGGTGACAAAGTGCTCTGTCTTTTCACACCGTTGCTCATGTATTGAGCTCATTGCACCAGGTCATCCCATTCACTGGACAGAAAGCAGGAAACCATTCATTGTTGCAACCTGAGTTAAACTGAGCCTATCTTAAATGACACATCCTCAATTCTTTTGATGATCTCTGTGACCAAATCTTTATTCATGCTGAATTTAGTCCAGCATCTTCACCCCCAGGGGGACAAAAGCAAAAGCAGTGTTAGAAAAGAAAAAAAAAACATAGTCCTGAGAATGACAGACGTTTCTCCTCATTTAGAGCAAAGTCTAGATTTAAAAGATTCATAAAGTTAGCTTCATAGTTTCTTTATAATTATATCCCGCTGTGTTAGAGAGTTGACTTAAAATTTACTCTCATTAATGCTTGTCCTTCAGGACCCATAAAAATATTTTTAAAAACATTTTTGTCTCACATAAAATGATGTTTGAAGAATCTTCCCTGGGTAGGAATAATTAATAATAATAAGATGTTAAGTTTTACTAAATGAATATAAAAATAAAATTCAATCTTGGCTGGGTGTGGTGGCTCAAACCTGTAATCCTAGCACTTTGGGAGGCTGAGGTAGGAGGATCACTTGAGCCCAGGAGTTCAAGTCCAGCCTGGGAAACACAGCAAGATTTCATCTCTACTAAAAATAAAAAATTAGCTGAGTGTGGTGGTGCATGCCTGTGGTCCTAGCTACTTAGGAGGCTGAGTCAGGAGGGTAGCTGGAGCCCAGGAAGTTGAGGCTGCACGGAGTGATGATTGTGCCACTGCACTCCAGCCTGGATGCCAAAGCAAGACCCTGTCTCAAAATAAATAAATATGTAAACCCAAAGATATAATCCTAATCAGTATCTAAAGAGTTGATATTAAATTTCATATGAAAAAATCCAACAGAATTAATAATGATGAGGTATGTACAGTGATATTGAACGATAAAAATTGCTTCAATAAAACAAGATGATATCAAAAGATAGACAGGCAGATCAATGGAACCCAAGTAGACAATGACCAAAACCACATCCCTACATAAGGGAGCATAGTATTTGTTAAGCAGGGTATTTCAAATCCATGAGAGGTTTGGACAATTGGATATTTAAAAGCAGAACACAAAATTAGATTCCTCCCTCACACCATATGAAAAGGACAAGCTACAGATAGATAAAAAATCTAAATGTAAAATCTACAAAGTATAGAATATGTTTATAAGCTTAGAGTGGCATTCTTAAGTAAGACATGGAAATCAGACCCCATAAAGAAAACATCATGGGCAGATTTGAGTTTGTTAAAATTGTAAATTCTCTAAAGGACAGCAGATGAAAAGTTAAAATACACACAGCTAATGTGAAAATATTTTTCCCATATATGATAGGTATGTGTAGCAAATATTCCTAATATTTAAGGAGTTCCTTCACTACATTAAGAAAAAACAATAACCATGTAACATGAAAATGGACAAAGAATGTGAATAGGCACTTCAGAGATGAAGAACTAGACAAGACCTATAAACAGGAAGTTCTCAATCTCTGTATTAATAATAAAAAAGGAAAATCAAAACATAACATCCCTCTTTGGCTTTTAGACTGGGATAACATAAAGAAAATGGAAAACTTTGTGTGCTGTGCTATATGGGGCTGACCTGTGGCATGAATGTGACCTTCTCATTCCCTACAGTATTAAAGTAAATTTGCAAGACCTTTGGAGATTAGTTTGGTAATAGCTATTAACATTTTAGGTGCTCATTTCTTATAACCTAGAAATATCATTTTGAGGAATCCTTCTTATAGCTATGGTTCAAAAGCATATGTTTGTGCTTATTACAAACATGAATGTGCGTTAATAAGAAAATGGTGGAATAAATCCTTACAAACGGCTTTATGTAACCATCAAAAAGAATAAGGTAGAGTTATATTAATAACATGAAAAAAATTTGTGCTATATGGATGAGTGAAAAAATGTGCAGTGTGATGACAATTCTTTCATATTTGTGTGTGTGTTTGTGTGTAGTTCTATATAACCTTAAGAAAATGTTAAGAAGTATATGACCCCAGTTGGTAAAAGGAGCTAAAAATGAAAAGTAGTTGAAAGGGTGGATAGACTGGAGAAGCCAAGAGAGGGCTTTTACTTCTTTGAGTAACTTTGTTAAAAAGGATGGGAATAAAGATAATTGTGCAGAGTTGAAGTTTGGGGCTTTGTAGTGAGATCGGTTTGTGCCTACACAGCCATGTAACTTTGTACTCTTGCCAACTTTCATTTTTCCAATAAGGGTAAAGCAGCAACAATCATTAGGGCTTAGCCTGATCACTAAAGGTGCTCTTTAGAGATGGTCATTGTGAGTGTTCAAAGCACCAACCTGGTTTTAAGGGATGCTCCAAACTGGGATATAGGGAGGAGGAAAGTGTGTCCCTTCAATGTCTGTTGGGAAAATATTTGCCTTCTTGTTGCTGATAATTAATTTCAGAACCTTTTGCCTTTGGTTTCTTTTCTTGTTAACATGTAGTACCGACCATGAAATGATCCAATACATATCAACTCTGCAAAGTAATTGTCAATTGGAAAATATACTTTTTACAAACATTAGATCTTTAAATGCCATGCTTTCATATTCTGTGAAGGTTTACAATGTGAGATCATAATTTCTTTTTTCTTGCACTTCTATAGACTCAAACTTCTTCTGTAAATAGTTTTAATAGTTTATCTTGTCTATCTGGCATTTGAATCAAGGAGAGAATTCATCATCCCCTCAAATAAAGAAGTGGACCACAATTTCCAATTACTAAAATGCAAAACTTGTCCTCTCTACTTATGTTTTTATAACACAGCATGGAAATCTGTCTTCTGATTTCTCAGAGTAAGAAATTAGTTTCTAAAGTATAAAACTGCATTTTAAATCACTTTCTTTTTCCCACTCTTATTCCTTCTTTCTCTCATATAACATTTTCTGTGATGGGCTTTTGGAATGGGTTTATTCTATGCTTTTATGCAGCATACATCAAGATAGACATTTATACTTTCATATTAAAATTTTTTTTTTACCATGATCAGTATTCCAACTTGTAGTTATGATATTTCCCACATGGGAGATATTTCATCTCCCATGAGATGAAAGGTTGTATGTAAACTTCTGTTTATCAACAGCAGCTTACTGTTGTCATTTCTTCTGAGAAAACACTTTTGTTCTTATATAGAAAAATCATAAGAAAAATCTTAGTTTGAGGGATTAGTGAGGAGAAGAGATTATGACCTTTGCCCCGCACTAAGCTAATAATAAAACCTAGAGAGAAGGAATTATGGAGATCAGTTTCCCCAAAATGCTGCTTTTGAGTTACCAATTTGTTATTCAAAATCCATTAATGTTTGAATTCTTTAGCACCCTTTAGGCTTCATAAAATGAAATAAAACATTTACCCTTGGCCTTCTCTACTACCTGGTACCACCCCATTATACCTGGACAAGGTGAAGAATGCTGAAGAACAGTAACCACCTGCTGGCAGGACAGGCCTTGAAAGAGCTCACCTGTTGTTTAAGCAGAAGTTACCGGGAAAAGCAACTCTCACATAAGTGATCATTTTTTTTAATCTTGCCTCTATTAAAAAAAAACCAGAGACACACAGAGAGGAGACAAAAGCAGAAATAAAAACCTAACAAAAATGAAGACAAAACCAAGGCGGGTTTCAAAAAACATAGACACATAAGTGGATATTTGTATAAGGATTTTATATATGGGAGTAAAAAGTTAGGCATTTTAGAATGAACGCTTTGGGGATAAGTTCAGGAGATTTAGTAGTGGTAATTCAGATTCTAGGCAGGAAGGTCCTTGATGTCTGCTTTGGAAGTAGGACAGTTTTTTTGGCTAGAAATCGAAAGGGGGAAAAAGGCACAAAATAGTTGGAATAATATTAAGTGATACCACGGAGTGGACTTGGGATAAAAATGATTTATATGTGGTTTAGTAATGAAATGATGCAGACATTATTTTAAGTGAAAAGCAATGTGATATAATAAAGCTTGTGGCAGCATTTAGATCCAGGCTACGGGGACCTAGGTGAAGAGCAGCTTGGTGACAAATGGAGGCTGAGCTAAGTCATTCATTATGGAGGGACTAAGGGTGACTCACACCAATGCAAAAGGGCAGTCTGTGCCTGCCTCCTGGGTTTTGCACAGCACTAAATGAGGTCAGATGCCTCAGGTGCTCGGAGGAGGCACAGGAGCAAAGATGCTGCTCTGTGCCTGGTGTGGTTAGACAATCAGCAAAGACACGCACCGTCCATCTCCCTATGCCTGCTCAGTAATTGGGCTTCCCTTGTCTTGTTTCCTCATTTATTGGGCAGGAAGGGATCTGTCCATTTAATACAGAACTTATACTTTCAATGTAGCTGACATTGGGTTAAAAAATCAATATAAGACTGACATGATACAATAATGTTATTTTACTGATAGCTATCAATAATGGATAATGAGGCCTTAATTTGAACTTCCTTGAACAAATAAGGAATCGAGGCTGTCAATATGTTATAAATGAAATTCTAATGATGTAGAATTATTAGCTTGAATTCCAGTCCTAGGCATTGATATAACAAATTTGTGTAAACTGGCAAGTTGGGTGTGATAAATCAAATGATTTATTACATTTTTTTCACAAATAGGTAGATTTTTAGAGAAAAGTACCTTTCCTCTCTGCAAATAGAACCATCGCACATGCACTTATGACACATGAGCACATGTGTATATGATATTCACAGTATTTTTTCAGGTTATGGAACGTCATTATACATCTCCTGAGAAGAAAGAAAATATAAGTTGCTTAGGTAATCTAATAACATTTAGATAGAAATAATTGTGTGTATACTCAAGTTCCTCAGTATCAGCTGAACATTAAAATAATTTTGTGTGTGTGTTCTGTGAAGGTAAGGCCACTGTTAAAATCCCCTGCTTTTTCCTTGCCACGGTTTAAAATACACGAGCAACAGCACAGCTCTAGAGGGATTTCCAGTAAGTTGACTTTTCTAGAAATTAGGATCCTTAGAAAAGAAGAGGTAGAGATAGATTTTTTAAAATTCTCTCTTCTGCAGCTTTATTGGTAATGTCCAAAACTGGTAAGGAGATAAGATGTTCTTCCATAGGTGAATAGGGTCATCAACTTGGTATGTCCATGCAATGAAATACTATTCAGTGATAAAAAGAAATAGCTATGAAGCTATGAAAAGGCATAGAGGAAACATAAATGAATGTTGCTAAGTGAAAGAAGTCAGTCTGGGAAGACTATATACTGTATGATTTCCCCTATTTGATATCCCGAGAAAGGGATAGCTACAGAGACAGAGTAAGACCAGTAGTTTGCAGGGACAGGGGTGGGAGGGCTGAGGAGGAGAGATGAATAGGGTGAAGTACAGATGAATTTGAGGACAGTGTAACTACTCTGTATGAGACTGGAATAGTGGACTATTGCATTATACATACAACCTGAATCCTATGGACTTTAGTTAATGATAATGTATCAATATTGGCTCATAAATTATAACAAATGTACTACACTAATGCAATATGTTAATAGTAGGGCAACTGTGTGTGAAGGGCAGGGGGAGATATATGAGAACTCTGTTTTTTCTGTTCAATTTTTCTGTCAACTTAAAACTGTGTAGGGGAGAAAAGACTTTTCTTACCCATTACTGGGTTCCTGGCTGAGATCCCTGTAACAACTGGCAGATTTACAAGAGAAAGGCATACAAATGTATTTAATGTAAGTTCTATGTGACATAGAAGCCTTCAGAATTGAAAACCCCATGAAACAACAGGGGAAACTGTATTTTTATGGACAGCCATGCAGAAGTATGATTAGAGGACAGGCGAGTATGTTCGAATGGTAATGAACTGGGCTGAATTTAGCAAGGTCTGTTTATTCAGACTTTTTGCTGTGTCCTTATGTGGCATTCCTTTCCTCTAGTATACAGTGGTCACCTCTTGATGAAGGTCTATCACCTACTTAGAGGAGGGTGAGATATTTCCTTTATGGTCTGCTTCAGGGAAGACAGGAAAGAAAAGGTCAGAGAGACCTTCCTGCTTCTGCTGTTTTCTCAAATGCCAAGGTGCCATGTTTTGGGATAGCATGTCCTGAATCCCATCAACTGCTCTAAAAAAAAGAAGTCTATGGATTCAAAAATTCTCTCTTCAAAATTAGGGTTCAAAATAGAAACTTTCATTTCATAAGATTAAGGCTAGTCTGAGTGATCATTGTTTGACACCCCATTGGAAAAGGGACATAGCACTGCTTCTTCTTTAAATTTCATATGTACAGGGGAGGGAGAGAGGATATAGGCTGAAAAACCAACTATTGGGAACTATGCTCATGACCTGGGTGATGAGATCATTTGTACCCAAAACCTCAGCATCATGCAATATACCCATGTCACAAACCTGCACATCTGCCCCTTCATCTAAACTAAAACTTGAAATTATATAAAACATTTCATATACTCATATATGTATATGCATATGTATGTATACACACAATGCATAGATATGAACATGTATGTTTACATAATTCTATATTTTATGTACATGCATTTTATATTTGGTATAAATGTGATTGTTGTTTCAAACCAGTTTTCGAAGTGAGCTACTTTGCCCCCAGTGTTGTCTCATTTTGAACCTCCCCACAAGAACAATGTTACCATCTTTATTTTTTATTTATTTATTTATTTTTTTGAGACAGAGTCTCACTCTGTTGCCCAGGCTGGAGTGCGGTGACCCGATCTCGACTCACTGCAAGCTCTGCCTCCCGGGTTCACGCCATTCTCAGCCTCCTGAGTAGCTGGGACTACAGGCACCTGCCACCTCGCCCGGCTAATTTTTTGTATTTTTTTAGTAGAGACGGGGTTTCACCATCTTAGCCAGGATGGTCTCGATCTCCTGACCTCGTGATCCACCCGCCTTGGCCTCCCAAAATGCTGGGATTGCAGGTGTGAGCCACTGTGCCCGGCAATGTTACCACCTTTAAAGGCAACAATATTCTCTCAAGTCCACATATGTAGTGGGAAACTTCTTTTTTTTAAACAGGTGAATAAAAGAATAAATAAGCCAAACTTCTCCATATCACCATCTTTTCCATAGTTTCATTTCAGGATGTATAGAATTATAGAAAGAAGAGGAAGATAAAGCAATATATACACACATAATATATATGTGTAATATATACACATTTGTACATTTAAGTGTGCACATGTGCAAGTGTATCTGTGTCTGTGTGTATTTGTCTCCTCTGTGTGTGTGCTGGTATGTGTTTTTCTCTTAAAGATCTCTAAGCAACTAAGAGTCATCAAATAATTTACCTTCTCTTCTATGGACAAAAGTCATCAACCATGCTTAATTTTTTCCCTTTTCAATTTCACAGTAAATGAGTACCATAAATTGCTCACATCAAGGAATATGGGCGGCTCTCTTTTGCATATGTACAAATCAAAGTCTTTGTGATTGTGAAGGAGACAAATATTCTTTGGTAGGAAGTGGCTTCCTATTGTTTCCTTTCTTTTCTTGCAGAACAATAGTACACATGTATTTCTATAACAAGGTATATTCCACAGGGGAGGGCAGGAGAGTCAAGAGGTTTGTGCCTTCCCTGGGAGATTAGAAAGATAATGTAGGTAATTCAATTCCTTTTTCCTATTTGGTTTTTGCAGCACAGGATGAAGAGAAAGATGGGGAAAAAAGGTTAGGATGTGATTTCTGACTTGGATTCCTTACATGTAATGGGTCAATAATAGTTTTTGACATAATTTTGCATCCTCCAAATTTTCAAATACCATCCATAATAAGTAGGTTATTATGTTTACTGTGGCAACGTGTATGTATGCATTTGTGGTTTTGCTTTTTTTAATCATTTGAAAGCATTTTTGAATTTCAATTTAAACATTACCTCATTAGAGAGTCCTTCCAAATCTAATCTAAGCTCTACCCTATTCTAGTTTTCTTTCTCACTGCATTCCATTCCTTGACTTCATAGAATTTTACATGATTTGTAATTATACATTATTTGGTCACTTTTTCATTGTTTTCTACCACCAGAATGTAAGTTTCACAACGACATGAATGTATATTTTGTTAATCTCTGTATTTTCAGCACCGTGAATAGGGCTTGACAGATGGTAGATGCTTAATAAAGATTTGTTGAATGCAGGAATGAATGAATGGGTAGCTTGTATAGCACTGTAGGTAGGAGCATGGGCTGTAGGACCAGAATGCCCAACCACATCTTGGCTATGACACTTAATAGTTAGGTGATTTTGGACAAGTTATTAAACCTTTTTGCCCCTCAGTCTTCTTATCTGTTAAACGGGCCTGATAACGATAGTTTCTGCCTCATGGGTTTGCTTTAGGGAACTAAGTAAATTTGTGTATGTAAAGAAGTTAGGTCAAGGCATTTTCTTAGTGAGCAGTCAGTAAGTGTTTTTAATCATTATATTTTCCTTTTATCTGAAATGAATTTGTAACACATGAAGTCTCTATAATGAATATTATTAGATACAGAAATATGGAATTTAAAAATAGGCATGACTTACTTATTTTAGGAGTTCTGGTGGATGAATATACAACAGTACATGTCTCTGTATAATTGCGTATGTAGAGGCTACCCTAAAACAATACCACCTCACTTTTGCTTTATAATTCACAGCTAGTATGCTGTGTAATATTGTATTTGATTCTGACACCAACACTGTGGAGTAAGGATCGAAGGCTTGGCATTGTATTGAGGAGGAAAGTGGTTCAGAAATGTTAACGGAAAGTCCCCAGATCCCATAGCGGACTAAACTAATGCCTGACTTTAATCCACATCTCCTGACTTTCAGTCCAACTCTCTTTATTATATTATCACATACAGAATTATTGAGTTGGAACTTTACAAGTCATCTGTTTAATCAGTGTTTACTAAATACATGTCTAAGATTAACCACGTGCACAGCAATATTTCCAACTCAGCCTTATCATATAACTCTCCTTTTATTTGAGTTAGATCATTACATTTTGGAAAGGTATTAGAAAAAGTAATCTATTATATGCATATAAGTTAGATATATTTATTTTGATATGTACTTGCCCCCTCTGTGTGCTCATATTTGATTAAGAATAATAATCTGGAACAATGCTTCTCAAACATCAATGTGCATACAAATTTTAGGGTATTTCATTAAGGCCCAGATTCTTATTTAGAAGGCCTGGAGTGGGGCCTGAGATTCTGCAATTCTACCCAAGCCCCAAGTGACATGAACGCTGCAGTCCATGGACTATACCTTGAGCAGCAAGGGTATGAATTACTCTGTCAAATACATTTACGATTTTGTGCATATGTGTGAGTGAGTGTGCATACCTACATGGGTAATCATCTAATGGATATTTTACAAATAATGGAGAGATGAAAAATGAGTTATAAAAGGAGCTAATTATGGAAATTCAACGAAGAAAATGCTTTTTCAGAGAGGATGAGAACTGTAGGTAGAAGGGAGAGAGGTAGGAAAAAGTGTGACATGCACTTCATTCTTTTTGCTGAGTGTCAATAAGCTTTTGGATCTCTCCACCCAGTTGCTTCACAGACTCCCAAACCTCAACAAGTTCAAATTGAGCAAAGTATCTTCCACCAAGAGTCAGTTACAAGAAGTATGACTCTGGGGGCACACACGGAGCCTTTGGAAAGGAAGTGCTGTTTCTATTTGTTGAAGCCCTCTCAAGTGGGACCTACGTTAGACATAGGTTGACAGTGCTTCCAATGTGCCTTTCTGGCTCACTGATAACCCTTTGGGTTCCCAGTTCAGTCTGAATAATTGAGCCTTGGAAGGAATGACCTAGGACCATCAGTTCAATCTTTTCTGTTTTTTTTTTTAACACCTTACCAGGTGGCATTGGTGTGCCCCATGGCATGACTGAGACTGGCCGGGAGGCATCAAGAGGTATTAATGTGTGTTTTGTATGGAAGGTGCAGGAGCTGGGGCCTTACCTGCTGTTGCTGATGGATTTCTTGGTGAGAAAAAATGGTGAGCAAATTGTAGTCAGAGCTATCTAGAGGGGCATGGTAGACCTTGTCAGCCAGTTAAATTCAACCTACTGTCAACAGTTTGGGAGACCTTCACTGGGGCTTTTGTTGTTCCCCTGAGGAAGGCTCCAGGTGGGAAACTTCTCTTTCCTCTGAATATTCCAGGATATAAGATGTTTCCTTTCTCATTTCCTGGATTGTTGCTGTTCATCCAGTGTCACAAATTGTCCTGTCTTCTTCAAGTGGTAATAACTTTACCACTTTCCAAACCTCGCCTCCTTATGCTGAGACATTTGATCCAGAAATGTGAGATATTAGAAGAGGAGAACATTGTTAGAAAACTTACAGAGATCCAAAGTATCCCAACTTTGACCCGCTGAGACATTTTAGGGGTACTATCCTCCTGCTCTAAAATCATTAGACCAGAGTGTTCATTGTCCTTATGGTCTAAGGCCATGTCAGTCTAAAAGGAGAATCCAGGCAGCTGATTATCCTCAGCATCCAGAATCCAGAATCAAATTAGAATCCCCTACTATTTTTTTTTGATTGGCCTGTCATCCAGGGAATATATGAACCAGATTGAACTGGAGTTACTGTTCAAAGAAAGGATAGTGCATCATGCCCAGGAATAGTCAGGCTGGAGTTCAGAATTTTCATAACAGGTCTGTATAAATGCTATGATTCTTTTGCCTTGATCACCATACATAGGTAATTATTCCTTGCTTTGTATTATTCCAACATTACTTTTATTTTTTATGAGTCATATTGAACAGTTACTATCTCTCTACATGTTTATTTTTCTGACAAAACAGTGAGTTATTTAACAAAAGGAATTTTGACTTTTGCCTTGGTATTCTTTTATTTTTATTTTTAGTTCTTGGGGTACATGTGCAGGATGTGCAGGTTTGTTACGTAGGTAAACGTGTACCATGTTGGTTTGCTGCACAGATCAACCCATTACCTAGGTTTAAGTCCAGCATCCATTAACTATTTATCCTGATGTTCTCCCTGCCCCAACTCTATCCTCCAACAGGCCCCAGTGTGTGTTGTTCCCCTCTCTGTGTCCACGTAATCTCACCGTTCAGCTCCCACTTATAAGTGAGAGCACGTGGTGTTTGGTTTTCTGCTCCTGCATTAGTTTGCTGAAGACAATTTTTCTTGGTATTCTTAAGGCATAAGAGAATATCTGGCACCGTAGAAGTTCCTCAAAAAATGTTTCTTGACTAGAGCTCAATGGGGAAAGATGGACTAGGAAAACACCGTTCAAATTAACTGTGAATTGTGTAAAAGACACAGAATCCGGTTAAAAGGAAATTATTATTGATTAGTTATGTGTAGAGGAAACAATAGAATTGGGGATAGATATTACATATTTCTTCAAAGATTCTATAATTGTGTATTACTTCAGAAAAAATCCAATAAGAGTCTAGGAGATTAATGTATGTTTCTTGTGTTTTTTTCCTCTATTGCATTAAACTATGTAGTAATGTTTTGACATTTAATAGCTATCTATAGAATTATTTGATTGGATTGTATTAGTTTTTTTGGTCTTAATGATGCTTATCAAATTAGTTCATTAAAATTAGAAACATGAGGCTGAATTTCAAAGTGCCTGCCTGAGATAAATGACAACTTTGCAAAACTAAAGCAAAAGAGTCATATTCTTAAGAAAAATTAGGACAGGTTTCCTCAAGCTTTGTTCAAATATCCTGGGCTAGTTCAGGTAACAGTGGGAAAACCGCTCTGGTACTCTGACTTAAGGACTGATGATGTGCTTATATTTGGAGGAGTTCTGCTAAGCAGTTTTATAAAGGCAACATGAGAAGAGAGGAGTCGTGGAGAAGCAGTGAACGGTCTATGAATGGTGCGGGCAATAATGAGCTTGTCTCTGACTCCTTGGTGATTCAATGGCATGCATTATTTGCTAGCTTGCAATTCTGAGTTACTGGTTTACTGCTGGGCTGCAAGGCTCACCTTCTCTTGTTTTTCTTCTTATTTCTTCTGAATGCACACCCCAGGAAGTGAAAGTTACAACTTGTTTTGACAGACATACCAGAGCTTTTGGACTTTATAGACAGAGGGAACGTATTCAGAAGCTTCCTGCTTGGTGATCACATCCTTTGTTCTTTTGTGCATACCCTAAGTGAACTTTGCTCCAGACAAATTAGCCTAGGGCAAGGCATTAAAAAGACAAGATTCCAAGCAGGACACATAACACAGAAAAAGGGAGTGCTCCTTCATTTCCATTTATGTTCCTATTTTTAGCCAAACATTTATCATTTTCATGTTTAATTACTCCTAAGAATGCTAGTAACTCATGGTTTTATTTTGTTGTGAGTGAAATTGCTTCTGTCTTAAAGACCTTGAAGTTTTTAAGCATTGGTTAACTTTAAGGACAAGAAATCCTTATACTTAATGGGGAAACAACTTGACCATCATGTCTGCTTGAGTTTTTCACTCTCTGGAATTTGAGGCAGCGTACAGATGTCATAGATCTATTGAATCATGCTTGATTGCAATATCCCATCTCATGAAAGATCTGAATTTCATTAAGCAACATCTTACTCTCCTGGTTTCTGATTCAATAGTCATTTTTGGGGGGAAGTAGTCCTTGACTGCTGGTACGTTATTGTCACATAATAATATAACACATATGTATGCATCTGGCTCTTGAGTGAGTTGAGAAGGTAAGAAGAAAGTTATATTTGTGTTTTGGTTTACCCATCATTGAGCCCAGTACTTGGCATGGAGGGTGCATGTCATCCATTGCTTGTTGACATGAATAAAAGTAAATCCTACTCTCATCTGAAAATTTAGTGGGGTTGCTTCATTTTTATAGAAAGATGGTCGTCAAATTGCTTTGATCTCATGAGTGAACAATAACTTGTCTTCTCAAATAAAGATTGTCGTTCTGACTTTTCTTTTTCCCATTTGTAATATTAGAAGAGCGTATTAAGTTCCTGTTTCTAGTACTTCAATTCCTAGTGGACAACAACAAAGTCAGGCTTATCTTCTAGAAACACTTATTTCATCATGTCTTCTCTTTGCTAAGAATCCTTTAAAACATCCCTATTAGGAAGGAGTAAACTGGGCCACTTTACATCCCTTGCAGTGCCTAGCATGGCGCCTTGTACAGAGTTGCTCAATGGATGCTGATTAACGGGAAGATGCCAGCCTGAAGGTGATTCTAACAGTGGACTGCTGAGCTCTGCTTTTAGCCACATCTTGTTGCATTCATGTATCAATGATGTGTTTGAATACATAGAATATATGCTTATTGGATTTGCAAATGACCTGAGGCTGGAATGGATAGCAAATATATTAGATGACAGAATCACAATCTGAAAACATTTTGACAAGCTTCCTCTAACAAGATGAAATTTAATAGGGATACAGGTAAAGTCCTACCTTAAAAGCAAAAAACCTTCCTGCTTAGCAACTGAATGTAGCAGATTCTCAGAAAAGGTCATCTGTAATAGGGTAGCCACACAGGTCAATGAAATCTTAGACTTATTTGGAGAACAGAAAGAGGAAGTTGAAGATCTCTCCTCTGGTACTGGTCAGACTCCATCTGTTTATGTACAATTTGTGTATGGTTTATGGACAATTATGGGTTCCACATTTCCAGAGATATATAGACAAATTGGAATGTCGTCAGACAATATCAAAAGTTATTAAATCTATTCTGTTAAATGAGTACTTTTCTATGATAAGAGAAAATTCAGAGAAAATATAGTTTAAAAAACAGTGCAAGTAGCATCATGAGGAAAAGATATTTGTCTGGAGCTTCACGGTCTCAAAGGTTTGACTAGCATTAGTATCTAGAAGTTATAGGGAAAAAAACTTTGGCTACCTCTGAGGGAAAAACTTTTAATAGTCAGCTCCTGATTAGGGCATAGCTTACCCAGGAAAACATTGAGTTGTCCAATTTCGTTTAAAAAGGGGAAAATTCCAATAAGGAAAACCCTACATGAAACCGACAATGAGATGCCACTATCCACCTATTAGAATGGCTACAATCCAAAACACTGACACCACCACATGCTGGCAAGGATGTGGAGAAACAGGAGCACTCATTGCTGCTGGGAATGCAAAATGGTGCAGCCATTTTGGAAGACAGTTTGGCAGTTTCTTACAATACTAAAGATGTTTTTACTCTATAATCCAGCAATCATGCTCTTTGATATTTACCCAAAGGAGTTGAAAATTTAGGTCTACCTGAACTAGATACCCGAACTATAATGTTTACAGTTGTCCTTCAACAGGTGACTGGATGAACAAACTGTGGTACATCCAAACTATGGTATATTATTCAGTGATAAATAGAAATCAGTTATCAAGCTACAAAAAGACATGGAGGAACCTTAAATGCATATTGCTAAATGAAAGAAGTAAATTTGAAAAAGGCTACCTGCTGTATAATTCCAACCATAGGACATTTTGGGAAGGCAAAACTATAGTGACAGTAAAAAGATCTGTGGTTGGTGGAGGTTCAGGGGGAGGGAGGAAAGAATGAATAGGGCGAGCAGAGGGGATTTTTAGGGCAGTGAAATGAATGTGCATTACAGTCTAACAGTGGATACACATCATTATGCATTTACACACAACCATAGAATGTACAACATAAAAAGTCAACCTTAATTTAAACTACAGACTTGGCAGATAATGAGATGTCAATGCAGGTTCACTGACAGTAAAAAATGTACCATACTAATGCAAGATGTTAATAAGAGGGGAAACTGTGTGGGAATTGGGGGTGAGGGGGTATATGAGAAATCCCTGTACCTGCTACTCAATTTTTCTCTAAACTTTAAACTTTTCTTTAAGAAAGGCTGCATAAAATAGTGATGGGGTAGGACAGAAGGACTGATGTCCACTGGACGGAGGTTTCTTCTGTAGTATCTAGTAAGAGTTAACAGAGATTGCAGTGTGGAAGAGGGCTGATTTCAGCATCACAGAAGTAGTACTGAGTATCAAGTCCAAAGGACATTTGTGAGACCAAAGACAGGTTCTGCAAGAATCTAGAGGAGTGTATGAGTGTAAAGTAGTATGATTATTAAGACAATATGAGACTAAAACCTTCAAGATGGAAATGGAAAGTGCAACAGGTTGTCATGGCTGCAGGACTCTGATGTGGGCTAGCTGGTTCAAAGGCATAGCGTCTGGCTGCTCTTAAGTTTCCTGTCTCTGAAGGGATTCACAATAAACTTGGAGACTACTTCCTAGGAATGCCACACACATATACATGTGTATATGCACCCACATATATACACATAAGTAAATGTGTATATGCACACATATATGCACATATACAGATGTTTATATATAAATATAGATGCACACAAATAGATAAGTAGGATAATTTTGTATACTGATAAGAGCCACTAAAAATATATTATGGAAAGTGACAGTGGCGGGGTGGAAGCAGGAGATTAACCCCACTCAGTGTGCTCAGGCAAAATTCTGTGGAAGAGACAATTGAGCTGATACTTGAAAGATGCAAATAAAGCAGCACTGAGAACAGCTGAAGAAAAAACGTGACAAGCAATGGTACATATTTTTATATTTACTTGTTAATATCCTGTTAGTTCCTCTTGGTTGTGTGTGTGTGTGTGTGAGAACAGGTGTGTATTATGAGGGTAGTAAGGATGAAAGAAAGAAATCTTGAGGAAGCACAGGAAGAAAGGTAAGTGCAGAAACCAAAACTATTTCAAGGATTGGACCCAAGAATTTTGCAGAAAGTTTTTAGAAAGACATAGGAATCTTGTATCTGCCAAGAATGAAATTAGATTATTTTTTCTTGTACTGGGTCTGATAAATAGTTTCCTAACTAACTAGAAAAGTGTGATTACTTTGTCAAGTTTAAAAAGATAAGCAAGAGTTGTGAGAATAATTCAGAATAAAAATGTCTTCTATTTAAGCATTTTTTAAAACGTGAAGGGTTAAAATAGCTAGCACAAACTGGGCACCTCTCTGAGTGGAACATTAAGTTGTGGGTGTGACGATTTTCCGTTAACAGAGGTGACAGGAAGAGGTCATAGCTAGGGTCACTGTGAATATGGCCGACTATGCACACGTCGGAGGACATGCTGTCCAAGTCCTGAGGAAGACAGGAAGTGATAACACACTTTCAGTCATGCAGGCTTTGCAAATGTACACAGAGAGCCAGAACAGCTAAGAGAAGAGAAAAGTGAGGGAACAGGGAATAGGGGGAGAGAAGAGAGGGATCATAGGATGTACAGTAGCGGAGTAGGATAGGATGGATGCAACAGATGAGAGGCAGAAGAGACACAGATTCCCCTAACATATGATTTTGGAAAGAATATTTAAACCATGAACTTAAGAGAGATTTTTGAATAAATTATGGCTTTATTAAGAGATTGATAGATGAAACTTACTAAAGTGAGACTCACCCGATCTAGTGTTGACCAACACAGCACTGCAGATGTCTTATGTAATGTTGCCTTTAGGAAAGTGGAAGTATCACATGTCATGTTCTCTCCTCTTCCAACTCCGTGACCCTTCTTTCCATGTTTCTTTTCTGTGGAAATGGCAGAAATGTATCGGGCTTGTGATACACCATTACAGATTTTGAATGGTCTATCCGTTTGTTTGTTTGTTTTTTATTTTTTTGGTTTTGGGAGCCCTCAAATGCTTGCCCACGACAGTTCAAATCTCTGAGGAGAGGGTTGCTGGGGCTTTGCAGTGTAGAAATATTTAAATGGTATTGTCCATGATACACTATGTGGCTTTCATGATGCTTTCAGAGTTCTACAACTGCAACTTCTGTCCAACAGCCTCTTTCGATGTCATAAATCCGCCAATTTAAATTCCAGGAAACCCATTCAATGCAGTGAAATTAAGTAATAATTGAAGTGGATACTGGCTACTTCAGCACAAAAGGTTTTATTTTGGTGTATTTTTAAGGCTTGGTACAACACACTGATACAAAAATACTAAATCACCAGAAGAAAAAAATCAGTAGTGTTGTAAAGGATATGAGAAGGGAGAAAAGAACAAAGGACTTTTCTCCAATCAAATACAAATGCAAATGACCTGCAAGATTGTGAAAACAGTCTTTCTCCTGACAATGAACATTTTCATGCAGTGAAATCCGTTTTTGAGACTCATTAGCAAACGCTGTGATCTTGCTTATTTTCTATAGCGTTCGGTTATTTCAAATTGATTAGGAGACCTCTGATGTGGGAGAGAGAATCACTGAACTACCCCAGGTATTTCTGTAATTGGTTATCATGCTTAATTACAAATGTTTCAGCACAACCAATTTATTCTGGGCCAGATTTCCCTTGCCTTTCTGCTGCTGCTCTTGCTGGTGCTGTTTTCTGTTTTCAGGGATAGAAAGGAGAGAGAGAGAAGACAGATTAACCTTCTCCTCTGCATGTTTTGGTTTTAAAAAAAGCAGATTAATGGATTGATGGGATTCATGTGAAGTATCCTATTAATGGTAGTAGTTAAAAATGAAAGAAATGGAAACATGTATATATTAGTTTGTAGAGGGAGGTCATTCATTGCAAACTGTTACCAATCTCTTCTGGTTCTATTATTTCCATTAACTAGTGCTGGGAGCTGGAAGTTCAGCTCTCTCATCTCTCTCACCCTGCCATGATGCTGGCTGACCTTCATGTATTCAATCCACTTGCTCCTGAGCTCATCAGAAATAAATGGACTAGAATAAAACAGAATATGACTCCACATAGTGCTATTCATCGTCCAGCAATCCTGAAGACCAGAGCAAGTGGCTAGTTGTGCCAGTGTCCCAGGCTGCAGATGGGGCACACATTGCATTCTCCATAGTCTCTCATCCACAGCTTGGGGCAATTCAGCCCAAATAATGACAAGTGAAACCCTGGTGAGGGCAACAGTGTCATGCATCCTGTCTCAGGAGGACCAGTGAAGATCCACACAAAGTTTGCAGCGCCAAAGGAAGATGGCAAGAATCTGTCTTTAATATCCTGTGATCAGACTAGGATTTAAGGAAAAGTGGGCATTTTTTTCAGACCATTCCTGCTAGACACTGCACATCACTAGGGGAGCTGCTACCTATTAAGAAGTATCCCCTTACTGGTGCTAGGACAGATATCTTGGCACAAAAGCAAAATATGTATTATGTGATGCAAACTTTGATTTCTGACTAGGACTTTCAAATTTAACCATTGTTGTTATGATTATCTTAAAAGTTGAAGCAAACCTTCAAATAAAGTGAATTTTTGAAATCCTTACTGCTAAAGAATAGGAGGGGTTAAATTTGATCCAGCTTGATTCCCTATTGATGAAATTTACTGGATATTTAGGAAATTATAAAACAAACAAAGATTGATACGGGGAGGGCTCTTTGAAACAATTTAGGCTAACTCAGTCATTATTCAGATAAGAGAGATTAAGAGAAGTCAAGTGACTTTTCTCAAGGTCTATTAGTGGCAGAGCGGGGGCACCAGAATCTAGCTTTCCTTCAGGTGTAGAACATGCCTGATAGAAAAGCTTTTCTGTTTTCTGTGTATTTCCAACAACCAGCATCCTCTTTATGTCAGGAATTTTCTGTCCCTATAGAGTGATTTCATTTTGCTTTTGTTGTGACAGGAATTGCTGATAATAACGTAGTGTAATAAATTATAAGAAGTGACATTTTTCGTTTTTCAAAATTTATTTCAACATCTAATGAAACTGTTTGTGTTTGATTCCTGAACATTTGTGTACATAGAGAAAGCACTTTTCTTCTGTGGCAAAGATATCTGTTTTACAGTTCCTAATATTTACTATCAGTACTTCAGCAAACTTTTGTAAATAATTATTGAGGGTGAGAATTAATTTTGTGAAAAGTAGCCATTGGCAACGTTCACATAAATCTGTGAGAAAAACATTCCAAATTGGGATTTTATAGTCACCGAAGGAAAAGCTCTTCTGTTATATTAGAGCTGCCAAAAGAATTCAGAACTCAAAAGATCCAAATGACAGCAAAGCAGATTGAAGCTGCTCTTCTTTCCACGTTCTCTTTTCTTTATGCATTCAGGGCTCTGCATCAAGAAAACTTATATGCAAGGGGTGCAGAACAGATCCAATTATACAGAGCTTCAGCTAATGTCTGATGCTTTAAGTACATTTCAGAATTTCTGTAGATCGCTACAGAGCCACCTCTCAATTTCTCAAAGTAATGAGAAAAGCCTTGGAATACATTACCCCAAAACCCATAGAATGAAGTAATTAGCATTCATTACCAATTTTATTTCAATGGCTAATTGCACTTCACACTCATATATTGATACAAAAAACTGGCCAGTCAAGAAGCATCTATGACCATTTATTATATGAATACAGAAAGAGTGTTTGAAGGGAAGTTTTACTGCTCCAAAGAGCCAGTTTGATAGATTGCTGTAATCCATCCAAAGCTACACCTGAGTACTGGTGAGTGGAATGGGAAGGGGGAGTGGGTTTGATGGTTATGACACATGCCCATTAGATGCCCATTAGATTTGAGAGGTGAGTGGAGCAGGGAACAGGTGGCTGTGGTGAAGGTGGTAGTGGTGACATTCCTACATATACATGTGCACTCCGACATTCAGGAATGCCTATATGCATACCCTAGCAAATATTCCAGAAACTTTGGCATGAGGGTCTACTGGGAATGCTAAACTGGGAAAATTTCTATTTGAGGGACCTGCTTTTGATTCTCTGCTTGGAGACTCAGAAGGTAGAAAACCCCAGTAACCTTTGTTTGAAAATACCAGAGGGCTGCAGTTATACATGCAATTAATTCTTATCTTACTTTTGGCTCTCTTGCTTACCACATCCACGGAATAGGAGAAAATGAGTACATTTTGTATCTTTATTCATGGAAATTTTCTGGAACCCTTTTAGAAGCCAGGTACTGTACTAGGAACTTTTGCTTGCATATTGGGGCCCCAGATTGAAACAGAAAGCAGAGGAAAAATAGGAAATTTGGGAAGGATATAAAAATAGAACAATTTGGAATATGTGAATATTATAAAGAAGAAAAACCAGAAGGGATCATGTGTTGCCTTGAGGCTAGGCGGTATTCATGACCCCTAAGCCAGAAGGGCAAATGGAACTCAGAGAGACATGGCTGACTCAGGATTCTAACTCTATGGAACCACGCAGTCAGTGAACAGCAACCCTTGAGAGAGAGAGAGCTGAAGGAATAAATGCTTTTCCCCAGCCCTCCTTCCTTCATCACATCTCATGCTGTGGCATTCTATTGGCTGAAGTCAACCGGAAACCAGAACAGAAACTCCTTAGTGCAGTCCATTAACATTTG
The DNA here is from genome assembly GCF_037993035.2 of Macaca fascicularis. Classification (NCBI taxonomy): domain Eukaryota; kingdom Metazoa; phylum Chordata; class Mammalia; order Primates; family Cercopithecidae; genus Macaca; species Macaca fascicularis. The sequence continues at coordinate 31,730,486 of NC_088380.1, read as the reverse complement.
AGTGGACAGATCAGGGTGAGAAGGAAGAAATGTACTGAGAATGCATGCTTTACCTCGTTTCATTGTGCAATCTCATTGTCCACTATCTCAGGGTGGATTGTGTCAGGCAGAATTTATAGCTGGAAACAACAGAACTGACTGGCTGGCTTAAGCAGGAGAAGATACTGAGATCCTTCTGGGATCACAGGAGAGCTGGAGAGCCAGGTTCGGGGAGGACACCGCAGCTGATTACTGTGTGCCTACATCACAGATGCGACTGCTCCGAGACTCCAGCCATGGTGGAAGCTGCCTTTATGGCTAGAGATTCTTCCTCATGGACCTTTTTTCTTGTTTTATCGGCTACTAATTCCAACCAGGGCTTGTGCCTATGATTGCCAGAACCTAGATCTCTTGACTGAGCATCAGTACAAAAGAGGGTGGAAGAGTGAGTTCCTGGCATTATTAGCTTTCTATGGAATTATTGGTGCCTCGCACAAGAGTTTTGGGTGAAGAATTCTCCAAATTTAGGAATGGGGTTCCAATGGTGGGTGGCCAAGGAGCATGTGAGATGCCCGCTACACTTAGATTTTATTAACTCCGTCTTTAGATGAAGATCTGAGGTTCAGATGAGCTAAAAATCTTGCCAGATTTATAGCTTTAGTTGGGAGTCAAACCTCAAGTGCAGGTTTTGGCTCTTTCTACTCTGTCAAAATTTCTCTCTACTTTCAGACAACTCAATCTGATTTTCACTTTAGTGACTTTTTTTCTTTTTAAGACAGCACTGGATATTTTTTTGAAAGTGCAAATGATTCTAAAATTGACTTGGATGAAGAAATGTATGAGAAAAACATTAAAAAAGAAAGAAAAAAAGAATAGTGAGAGGAATGCTTCCCTAGTATTAAAACATAATGGAATGCTATTGTAATTGAAATAGTGTGGGCCTAGCAGGGCCTCAGCAAGAAGCAGAAAGCACGCAAAAATAGAAAATTTGGAAGGATATAAAAATAGAACAGTTAAAAAATGTGTGGGTATTGTGTGTAGAAAAACCAGAAGGGATTGTGCATAAGAGGAGCAGACTGTCTTCATGACCCCTCTACAGATTACAGGGATATACAGATTAACACAATAAAGCAGAAGTGCTAGAAAAAGATCCACATAAGTATAGTACTTCAATATGTGATACAAATGGCATTTTAATAGTGAATAGATGAGAAATTTGTTGGGCAACCCGCTGACGATTTGGCTTTTAAAAATTACATCTTACAGGAATCCAATTCTAAAGGTGTTAAATGTTTTAATATGAAAAAGAAAAAGAACAAAAAGAAAATACAGATGAATATTTTTACAATCTTGATCTATGCAGAGCATTTCTAAGTATGGCATCAAAGAGGCAGGAAGGTGGAGAAAACCATTGCTAGATTGGTGTGCATAAAAATTAAAAATTCTCCAGGCCATAACAACATAGACCATTGCCACCTGGAAAAATGCTTGCAAAATATATAAAATAAAGGACCTAATATTTTTAGTATGTAAAAAAGAATTCACATAAGAAGACATAAAGATGGCTGATTAACATATGAAAGGCTCTTTAATTTCATTTGCAGTAGTAATCAAATGAATTCACATTACAATAAAGTTAGCAGAACTTGAAATAATTAACAATGTCCAAGGTAGGCAAGAAGAGTGCGGAGGAGGATTTTTATTTTATATTATTCTGGTCAGGGTCAAAAATTGGATTTCTTTTTCTACAGAGTTATTTGACATTATGTACCAAAATTTCACTTCTAGGAATTATATATCAGAAAATCGTTCAACAAACACAATAATCACACAGGGCTAAATGTTGTAGTGTTATTTCTAATAGGAAAAGTTAGTAAAAGAACAAGTATTCATAAATGGTACAGCTAAATGACTCATGTACACTTATAAAGTGGAATATTACTTAGCTATGAGAAGGCAGATATCTATTGATAGCAAAAGAGATCCATGATATATATTTAGCTGAAAAAAGCAAGGTATGAAATTCTATGAGTAATTGATGAGAAGAATAAACAGCATATTTAGAAAAAACAGGGAAGATTATATCCTAAAATGTAAACTGTGTCATCTGGCTAGTACCATCTCCAATGACCTTTATTTTTCTTTCTTTATTTTTACAATTTCTAATTATTTTATGATAAGCACTGATAAGCATAAAAAACAAAAAGTTGTGTCTATTTTGAAAAAATGAAGTAAAATACATTTTTATCCTTAAGTAACATATAAAGACTAGATGTATTAGTCCATTTGCATGTTGCTGATAAAGACATACCCAAGACTGGGTAATTTATAAAGAAAAAGAGGTTTAATGGACTCACAGTTTGGGAGGCCTGGGGAGGCCTCACAATCATGGTGGAAGGCAAAAGCATGTCTTACATGGCAGCAGGCAAGAAAGAATGAGAAACAAGTAAAAGGGGTCTCCCTTATAAAACCATCAGATGTCATGAGACTTATTCACTACCATGAGAACAGTATGTGGGACACTGCCCCCACGATTCAATTATCTCACACCAAGTCCCTCCCACAACACTTGGGAATTATTGGAGCTACAATTCAAGATGAGATTTGGGTGGGGACACGGCCAAACCGTATCTCTAGATGTTAATGTTCTCATGTTAAATGACTCTTCTAGTCTAAGTGTGTGTGTGTGTGTGTGTGTGTGTGTGTAAAAGGGTAGTAAAAATTGAGAAAGAGCCAAGGAAGAGAGAAAGAGGGAGAAGATAGTGATTTGTCCTAATTTGCAATCCTCAGTAGATGTGGAGGGAGGTGAATTGCATCTACAACCCACTGTTTCGCTGGAGCTGGTCCCAATCCTGTGTGCAGCTTTACAGGCACCTCGTTTAGAAGACAGTGACTCTTCTACACCTCTCTCCTGCAGCGGTGCTGATATACAGTGGAGATGACCAGATATCCACAAAGCAAGCAGAGGGCACAAGCCCGCCTGAGGCTGCATAACCTTCTCCTTGATTACTGGATGTTGAATGGCTGTACTCTGGAGACATGTTCATTTTTGAGTTGATAAGAATGGTTTTTGCTACAAGTAGAAGAAAATGAGGCATTGGGGAAGCACCGTTGGGAGGATGAGGAAAAGGGTTCAGGGATGGGCCAAGGCCCGTCACCTTGAAGGGTGCTCATCTTCAGACTTCAGAGGTTATTGTAGACTTCACTATTCAAATAAAGTGATTCCAGCTTCCATGCCATGCACTGATACGGCCCTGGGAGCTTCCCGGCATGCTCAGCAGTGGTCCGGGTGGCTCTGCCCATGGCAATGAAATTTCATACCTCTCTTCCATGTGTACATGCTGGAGCCTACCTCCCACTCCTGTCTCCCTTGGTTCTGGAGGCTCCACTTTCCTACTGTTTCACCCCATACTGGACATCACCTCTTTTATTTTTTATTTTTTTGCCTAAAGTATCAGCAATACAAGCCTGTATGGGCAGCAGATTTTCACTGTAGCGCTAGAATGCAGCAATGGAAGATGCGGGTGGTGAAGGGAGTAAATTGTTAGAATACATTCAACATTAGGTCTAAATGTTTCCTAAAGTTTATTTATATTTATATTTATTTTTTGTTTTCTTAGAGGCAGGATCTCACTCTGCCATCCAGGCTGGAGTACAGTGGTATGATCACAGCTCACTGCAGCCTTGACCTCCTGAGCTCATGCAATCTTCCTTCCTTAGCCTCCTGAGTAACTGGGGCCACAGGCATGTGCCACCACACCTGGATACTTTATTACTTTTTGTAGAGATGAGGTCTTGCTTTATTGCCCAGGCTGGTCTTGAACTCCTGGCTTCAAGCAATCCTTATGATTCAGCCTCCCAAAATGTTGAGATTATAGGCATGAGCCACTGTGGCTGGCCCCTAAAATTGAGTGGTATTTAGAAATCCCTCTTTCATTAAGCTGCCTTACATATGCCCTCTTCCTCAATTTTGGGGGCACTTACCCTTTCTATTGCAGGGGAAGGAACTTAAAATATCTTTCCAAAGGCAATTTAGTTCTCTATTTTTCAGTGCAGGGAGTAGAGGGAACCCATCTTTCATATCAAGAAAGACCCTCAATATGGTTTCCTAAATAAAAGTAATCTGTCCTGGTGATTAATTATATTGCTCACATGTTTGCAACAGGAATTGGTTAACTTTTAAATTTTCTCCATTATGTAATACTGGATTGGCACAAGACTGGAGGAGGGCCAAGGTATTCTTGAGACCTTTATTCTATTATAAGATCTTTCTTAACTCTGGCCATTCTGTTGACTGGTTTAATCCTGGTACCAAATGTACCTTCATTTTGGGTCATAGTGGGGAACCAATAGGACTTCAAAGCTAAAAACTGAGAAAATTCTATACTCAAGGCTGTCCTGAAATTGAACTGATGAAGAGAGATGCTTTATAGTGAATGGGCTGTGACTAGAGAAAAGGAAGACAATGACTCAGCAAAAAAGAAAATCAAGGAGTAAAGGGGAAAGGGAAGAAACAGAGAGAACAGAAAACAGAGTATATAAGGCAAATAAAGGACAGAGTCAGGCAACAACTGGAGGAGGAACTAGTTGAAAATTTCTCCCAGAGTACTAGACTCAGAATGGACATAGTGATCTACTCAACCCTGCTCTTAATACAGAAAAGGAAACTGAGGCCCCACGAATTTAGGTGACTTTCCCAAAGCCATTTGATTAATCTATTGGGGTCTTCTAGCCAACAACCCAGTGTTTCTACGAGTACATATTTTAGTTATTCCTGGCGGTATCAGACCAACCAGATCATCATTAATTAATGAAAATAGTGTGGAACATATGGACATCAGTACATCAAGGTGACTAACAATTTCAAGGGTTCTCTTTTGGGGAATTTTGGTACCTCCTATTTTCCCTGGTTACTCACAAAATTTAGTAGCTTTCTTTTTGCCTAAAACTGAATATTATGTTTAGGAAAGTGACTTTCATTCCTTTTTTTTTTTTTCCTTTGAGACAGAGTCTTGCTCTGTCACCCGGGCTGGAGTGCAGTGGTGTGGTCTCTGCTCACTACAACCTCCACTTCCTGGGTTCAAGCGATTCTCATGCCTCAGCCTCCAGAGTAACTGGGACTACAGGTGTGTGCCACTGCGCCTGGCTACTTTCTGTATTTCAGTAGAGAAAGGGTTTCGCCGTGTTGGCCAGGCTGGTCTCAAACTCCTGACCTCAAGTGATCCTCCCACTTCAGCCTCCCAAAGTGCTGGGATTACAGACATGAGCTAGGAAAGTGACTTTCAACATGAAAGGATTCTAATACTAATAATAGAGCTCATTTTCTAAATAGTTAAATAATAATCTATGAATCTAATAGACATGCAATAATAATAACACATTATTCTTGAGCAAATATTTGCATATTGGAGATGTATATATCTATATACAGACATATATCTTTATATACATATATCTTTATACACATATATCTGTATCTAGACACATATCTATATATAGATATATGTCTGTATATAGATATATCTTTCTCTGTATATCTACTGTCAGTTGGAAAAGACCAAAAGACCAATATTCAAGAGACCACTTCAAAAGGCAAACCAGTATTTTGGACTAAGTTTTATCTCTTTGCATATAGGTGACTACACAGCAAGAACAGCAGCAAAAGGAAAGGCACCAAGTGTAAAGGAAGAACATTTGAAGCAGAAGAGAAATAATTTCTGAGCAAGAAGGGCTATGTGATGATGGTTCATTCAGCTGGTGATCCATTACACCTGTTAAGAGGCCAAAGAGAGCTGTAGATCTCTGAGGTCCATGGGAGCAGGGGCAAGGGAATAAGATGAAGGGAACACTAGAATAAATGAAGTGCCTTAACAGCTGAAAAGGCTGATGGATGTGCTCTGCACCTCAGAAGACGGAACTCCCAGCAGGAGAATAAAGAGTGCAACAGAGCAGAGCCTGCTAGAACCACACAGTTAGGGAACTGATCCTCTAATAACCTCTCCTTTCAGAAGTTTATAATGTGCTATAAAAACCCCTTGTCTCTGGACTAAAACCTGGCACTACCACACTTAACTGCATTTTATTGCCATTGCACAAATCTCCGATTTGCTGTTACTTTCTCTTAAATAGAATTGGTTCTATTTTCAGCAATGCAGGTGCCAGGATGTTTTGTAAAAATTTTCCGTAGAGAATGGATTTGATTTTTAAAATGCAGCGACTGGATTTCAATTCTTAAGTTGAAATGCTGGACTAAGCACCAAGGACTTTTGATTAAATCATGCCTATGTCCATGCTCTGAATCCCACTTTGGATGGTATCTGTTGATACAGAAAACTGTATGAAAAGCGGAGATATTCAGCTTCATGATTTCCAGTGGTGAACGTCATCCTATAACTAACTTTCTTCAATGACCTTCATAACAAAATTTTGGAAAGCATCTACTTCTCATATGTATATTGGAAGTTTCATTTGCTATCAGTCAAGAGGAAATAAAATACTTTATTTCATGATCTAATGATACTTAAAACATTGAACCAATGATAGACACAGCCATTACAGATACATTTCAAATGTTGCAACCATTAGTAATGAGACTTCATACATCTTTACCTGACACAATGTTATTTCAATGGTTGGTTATAGTTCATGATCTATCCATGCTTTTGTTTGTTTGTTTTTTGAGACAGAGTTTCACTCTTGTTGTCCAGGCTGGAGTGCCATGGCGCGCAATCTCGGCTCACCGCAACCTCTGCCTCCCAGGTTCAATTCTCCTGCCTCAGCCCCCTGAGTAGCTGGGATTACAGGCATGCGCCATCACGCCTGAGTAATTTTGTATTTTTAGTAGAGATGAGGTTTCTCATGTTGGTCAGGTTGGTCTTGAACTCCTGACCTCAGGTAATCCACCTGCCTTGGCCTCCCAAAGTGCTGGGATTACAGGCGTGAGCCACCGTACCTGGCCTCATGATCTATCCATTCTATACCTCAAAAACAGGCTATCTAGAATTCCAGTCAAATTCAATGACTATGTATAATCAAATTCAGAGTCAGAAATAAAACTTGGGTCATTATATCTCTACTTTCCTTCTCTATATCACTGTCTATAATCAGAATCAATAATAATGAATGAGTTATCATTATCTATTCACTAATTTTCAGGTAAGTACCTTTTCCTAAGTACATAGGGTACCATATACAGTGTTGAAAAATAGGCTACCATCATGGAAGCATAATACATTGAAGTAAAAAACACACTTACCTAGACAGCCAAAAATCTAATTAAGCAATTTATACTATTTTATATTTTCTAGGATTTGTTCCTGAAGAAAGGGTCACTTTGATAGTACAGATGTTCCAGTTAATTATTTTCAAAGTTAATTGCTATTTGTTTTTGACTCTGTTGGTTTATTTATTTTCAGGTTAGAGGCCCAGCTTCAAGCTAATATGTTTAATTCATAGGTCTAAATAATCCCCCCTCCCTTCTAGTTCTAGTTTTAAAGAAACTAGTGGGCTGAGTATGCTCTCTTAGGAAAGAAATATTTACACAATGGATGGGGAGATCGTATAGGTTTTTTTTCCAATTTTGAGCGTATGTTTGCATTTTTCTCCCTCTCATCATTAGAGCTGGTATGTGAAGGGCAAAAAGACCCCTCACCTTGAACCATACTTTGTTTATTCATTTATCTTTTTTGAGACAGAGTTTTGCTCTTTTTGCCCAGGCTGGAGCGCAATGGCGCGACCTTGGTGCTCACTGCAACCTCTGCCTCCCAGATTCAAGTGATTCGCCTGCCTCAGCCCCCCGAGCAGCTGGGATTACAGGTGCGCACCACCACACTCGGCTAATTTTTTTTTTTTTTTAAGTAGAAATAGGGTTTCACCATGTTGGCCAGGCTGGTCTCAAACTCCTGACCTCAGGGGATCTGCCTGCCTTGGCCTCCCAAAGTGCTGGGATTACAGGCATGAACCACCGTGCCTGGCCACTTTATTGTTTTTACAACTCAAGATTGAGAGTTCTGGAATTAGACTAAGAACCAAAGAAGAGTCTCACGTGTATGTGGGTCCTTTGCAAGCACGTTGATTCTGTTTTTAAGGCTAACTCTTCTATTGTGATTATCTGAGCTACAGGATCCTGCTTTGATTTTTTTTTTTTTTTGACTACCTCTGGTTCTTTTTATAGATGTTAAACTGTGGTAGTCAACGGGCACACTGATTTGGACAATAATTGTCCTGCAGTTGTTTTTGTCCAACTTTCTGAAGTACTCTATATAACAAGATTCTAAGTGAGATCTGTTTCTATATGGGATGCTTGGAACTTAAAACGGGACCCATTATCTCACCTAGGCTATGGCTTTCTGGAAGAATGACTCGAGTCGTTCACTTGGGGGTAGGAAAGGAGGGGTTGAGGGGTAAGAGACACTCTCTGAAATATTTCAAACAAGTAATCAATTGCTTAGGGTTAGACCAACTTACTTGACATGCTGCTTTGGAGCCAAATGAATTCATTATTATACCACCCAGCAGGCTGCTCTCCAGCATCCATAAACCGGCAGTCTTTCAACCAAATAGAGCAATTGCCTGGGTTTCCTAATGGCAGGACGTACACTCTGGTGCCATAAAGGCCTCTGGACCTGTCCTTACTGTTTTCCCTTCTCTGCTTTTTAAAATGCCCGATTCTTTCCCAGATATCCTGATAAACTATTGTAATAATGGGTAAATCTAGATTAACATTATCCCTCCCTTGTCATATATCTGCATTTGAGCTAGAATCCTCAGAAATGCCTTTACTGGAGGAGATTTCAGGCCCCATACCAGGCATAAAGAGACGTGAGCTTTCAACTCATCTCAAACTAGGCCATGTAAGTTACTGTCTACGCTGACTTCAAAGGCATTTAGTTTTGGTGCTTAATCTGGTCTGCCATTGAGAGGCTCACCATTATACCTTCTAAAACTAAACTGTGTGTGTGGATGTGTATTTAGATTCAGCATAACAGTGTGTATGACTTTTTTTTTTTTTTTTAGTTTGTGCTTTCAAGAATCAAATAAGAAAGTTCTGTTATTTGATCCTGCTGATGTTCTCTTTCAGACAGCTGCCACCAGCACCGCTTGGCCACTTCCTTTTTATTTCCTATTCCCTTTCAACTGTCTAGCTTACTTTGATATGATTTCGTCTCTCTCTGTAATGGCAATGAGAGAGGATGTTTTTTCCCAAGGCCATGGCATGATATGCCTTTTAATTCGTTTTAGGCTTATTACCTTACAAATTTAAGAATGAATGAGGGCTCTATTTGCTTGGGCCAAGCATGCTTTAGACAAGTGGGAAGGTAAGAGGACAACGTTAGATCACGTGTTCGGTTGGTGGCCCCTTTCTAAGACAGAATTGGTTGTTAGAGGTTTGATTCCTGGGTCTGCCCCTTTTCTGCCTTGTGACTTTGAATAACCCACATAATCTATCTTCTCACTGCTTCCTTCTTTATAAAATAGTAAAGAGAATATAATTTTACCTTCCTGGACTCCTAGGGATGCCAGGAGCTTTCAGATCATGTGTGAAAGTTCCTTTAAATTCTCTGAATTCCATGCGAGAATGCTTTTTAAAAAGGCTTAATACAAAAATGTTACACAGAGAGCAGATTTTGTTTTGGAAAACAATGTGTGTTTTTTAGGAATAATATTTCCATTGCACAATTACAGTTTTTGAATTTTTTTTTACTGTGACTTCTGGAACTTATTTTTAACACATGATTTAACAATATGCTGTGTTTTTGACAGCCTTATATATCTTTCTCGAGAAATCTGCAACACTATGCTGTTAATTTGAACCTAGGGAGTGAATCTGGTCCCCAGTGAATATTGCCATCACTGGAACTCGAGGTCCTATTAACAATCCACAAAATAGAAATCACACGTAAGGCTGCTACATAGTACAGTGACTCTTTCCTGTACATTATAGTACCATTTTGCAATGCATTTTTCTTTCTCAGTCATTCTCTCTTGAATTGCATTTGGCTTCTGCCTGACCTATTAGTAACTCCAAGATAAGATACATTACTCATTAACTTTTGGAAAAGAAAAAACTTTGTGATTAACACAGAGACCATCCATTTATATTAAGTAATATGCATAATGAAGTACGCTTATATTTGTAATTCCTTGTTGCTAGACATCTTCCATTCTTTCTAGGTTGGATGGTGGCAATTTGCCACTATTTTCTTCAGAGGAGAGGGAGCATATGGTTAGTTCCCTAGATTTGAAAATTCAGACCATCTATATTCACTAATGAAATGATTTTGAAATATGGAAATTGCTTCTTTCTCTCTTGAGACCAAAACTGCGATCCCCAACTCCAGTTTCATCACCCTCCAGGGTAGCTCCAATCATCCCAGAAAGTGGCGTGAAAATTTGAAGACAAAATTAATTTTCATTCAGTTTAAATTAAAAACAAAGGCATGCCAAATTGAGCTGTTAAAGTAAGGGTTATCCTGACAACCAATAAATGCCATTTTCAATCTGAAAGTGTTCTATTCAATGCATGTTGTACGCTAGCTAGGAGCAATGTGAGACATACTCAGGGTGGTGCCTCTAAAAACAGCAGACTAGGGAGAATCTCATTATTTTCCAGAAGGTTCTTTTTTTCAGATTTTCTAATTAAGGCTTGAAATAATTTCAGGACAATGTGAAGGAGGCGGAATTATTGATCCCTGCTTTTTGTTAAATCTGAATTCCATTTGAACCACAGAGTTTCTCAATGCTGGGATAAAAAACATTTATTTCATTTCTTTCCATGTTATGTTTTCTGTCCATCAGTATCATCTGCTGGGTGCCTATTAGAAAGTACTTATAAGAAACATCCCTTACTTCATTGCATCACCACCCATCATTACCATGATTTTAAAGAAGTATCATTACGTCAATTAAATGGTCTTTCAAGAAAAAGAACGTTTTTTATTAACCATGACAGTGTGGTCCTCAACATTTTTGCATTATTTCTTCTCTTCTGATCCTATTGCTGAAGTTCAGCATAATTTCTTTTGAGCCCAAAGGCATCTTATTTCTTTCTTGTTGTCTATGAGATCTCTGCCTCATCTTAAATGAGATCCCTTCTTTTTCTTCTTAAAATATCTTTAGGATCATTTCCAGGTAATTTTTACATTTATAGTTCACACAAATCTTATATTTACTGCCCCATTGATATGGAATGAAATTATAAGCACTTACTTTCCTTGGCACATGATTTATTCTCTAGTGCTGAGGAAAAAAGGCAAGTCTTAGATTCCACAACAGCATAAAGTTATAGTCATGGCAAACAGTGTTCTGATCAGTGCGGTCTGGATGTTGGTGTGAATCTTGGTTCGCAATTTGGTAAGATCTGAAAAAGTGTAAATAAACAAGGTCACTATCCTGATGGGCCTCAGCCTACAAGATGCTAATGGAGTCCCTGACGGATAAAGGACTTTTCGTTAATGTAGTACCTAACATTCCTTTGATTTTCTGTTTAGAAAATGGGAAAACATGTTTCATCATAGATTTGAAACTTTCAAGAGGAGTGAAGAGTGGGATGGGAAAGGAAGAATATTCTTTGTATATTCTGACATCTTTTCTTTTTCTCACCCCAATTTTCAATGACAATAATAATAATTATTAGTAGTAGCAGCACTATTCTATATAAAGATCCAGATGCAATTGAAGTCTAATTTAGTATTATGAAAGAGGCATCGCAGATATTTCTGTCCCATAACAAGAAAGGTTCATTGCATATGGAATATGTATGGCGATTTGACTCCCTCTGTAACCAAATTTGGATATTTAAAGGCAAAGAATATTGGCAAGAAATGCAAATGTCACATGTGGCTGAGACACATAGCTGAGCAGTCTGTGGGGCCTGTCCAGTGAGGAGATGCTACTGGGCAGTGACAGCTCAGCTCCTGGCTGCTTGTCCCAGTCCCAGTCCTAGGTGGGGCTACGTGACTAGTTCTCACCAATGGAATATAAAGAGGAGTGACAGCCAAACCAGTGTGATTAAGAAACAGGTGAGCCTTGGCACCCTACAGTGTCTTCTACCATCAACCAGCTGAGTGAAGAGCACTCCCATGGCCTAAGATGGAAGAAGTGACCATGTGGAAGGCCATCCAACCAAAAAGACACTCACTGATTCTGATGTGAGAAATACGTTTGCAGGCGGGGCACAGTGGCTCTCGCCTATAATCTCAGCACTTTGGGAGTCCAAGGCAGGTGGATCACCTGAGGTCAGGAGTTCGAGACCAGCCTGGTCAATATGGTGAAACCCTGTCTTTACTAAAAAAATACAAAAATTAGCCAGGCATGGTGGCACATGCCCGTAATCCCAGCTACTCAGGAGGCTGAGGCACAAGAATCACTTGAACCCGGGAGGCGGAGGTTGCAGTGTGCTGAGATTGTGCCACTGCACTCCAGTCTGGGCAACAAAGCGAGACTCTGGTAAAAAAAAAAAAAAAAAAAAAAAGATTACTAGGGGGCGGAGCAAGATGGCCGAATAGGAACAGCTCCAGTCTCCAACTCCCAGAGCCAGCGACACAGAAGACCGGTGATTTCTGCATTTTCAACTGAGGTACTGGGTTCATCTCACTGGGGAGTGCCGGACGATCGGTGCTGGTCAGCTGCTGCAGCCCGACCAGCGAGAGCTGAAGCAGGGCGAGGCATTGCCTCACCTGGGAAGCACAAGGGGGAAGGGAATCCCTTTTCCTAGCCAGGGGAACTGAGACACACAACACCTGGAAAATCGGGTAACTCCCACCCCAATACTGCACATTAAGCAAACAGGCACACCAGGAGATCATATCCCACACCTGGCCGGGAGGGTCCCACACCCACGGAGCCTCCCTCATTGCTAGCACAGCAGTCTGTGATCTACCGGCAAGGCAGCAGCGAGGCTGGGGGAGGGGCGCCCGCCATTGCTGAGGCTTAAGTAGGTAAACAAAGCTGCTGGGAAGCTCGAACTGGGTGGAGCTCACAGCAGCTCAAGGAAACCTGCCTGTCTCTGTAGACTCCACCTCTGGGGATAGGGCAATAACAAACACAGCCCAAACCCCTGCAGACGCAAACGACTCTGTCTGACAGCTTTGAAGAGAGCAGTGGATCTCCCAACACGGAGGTTGAGATCTGAGAAGGGACAGACTCCCTGCTCAAGTGGGTCCCTGACCCCTGAGTAGCCTAACTGGGAGACATCCCCCACTAGGGGCAGTCTGACACCCCACACCTCACAGGGTGGAGTACACCCCTGAGAGGAAGCTTCCAAAGCAAGAATCAGACAGGTACACTCGCTGTTCAGAAATATTCTATCTTCTGCAACCTCTGCTGCTGATACCCAGGCAAACAGGGTCTGGAGTGGACCTCAAGCAATCTCCAACAGACCTACAGCTGAGGGTCCTGACTGTTAGAAGGAAAACTATCAAACAGGAAGGACACCTACACCAAAACCCCATCAGTACATCACCATCATCAAGACCAGAGGCAGATAAAACCACAAAGATGGGGAAAAAGCAGGGCAGAAAAGCTGGAAATTCAAAAAATAAGAGCGCATCTCCCCCGGCAAAGGAGCGCAGCTCATCGCCAGCAATGGATCAAAGCTGGACAGAGAATGACTTTGACGAGATGAGAGAAGAAGGCTTCAGTCCATCAAATTTCTCAGAGCTAAAGGAGGAATTACGTACCCAGCGCAAAGAAACTCAAAATCTTGAAAAAAAAGTGGAAGAATTGATGGCTAGAGTAATTAATGCAGAGAAGGTCCTAAACGAAATGAAAGAGATGAAAACCATGACACGAGAAATACGTGACAAATGCACAAGCTTCAGTAACCGACTCGATCAACTGGAAGAAAGAGTATCTGCGATTGAGGATCAAATGAATGAAATGAAGCGAGAAGAGAAACCAAAAGAAAAAAGAAGAAAAAGAAATGAACAAAGCCTGCAAGAAGTATGGGATTATGTAAAAAGACCAAATCTACGTCTGATTGGGGTGCCTGAAAGTGAGGGGGAAAATGGAACCAAGTTGGAAAACACTCTTCAGGATATCATCCAGGAGAACTTCCCCAACCTAGTAGGGCAGGCCAACATTCAAATCCAGGAAATACAGAGAACGCCACAAAGATACTCCTCCAGAAGAGCAACTCCAAGACACATAATTGCCAGATTCACCAAAGTTGAAATGAAGGAAAAAATCTTAAGGGCAGCCAGAGAGAAAGGTCGGGTTACCCACAAAGGGAAGCCCATCAGACTAACAGCAGATCTCTCGGCAGAAACTCTCCAAGCCAGAAGAGAGTGGGGGCCAATATTCAACATTCTTAAAGAAAAGAATTTTAAACCCAGAATTTCATATCCAGCCAAACTAAGTTTCATAAGTGAAGGAGAAATAAAATCCTTTACAGATAAGCAAATGCTTAGAGATTTTGTCACCACTAGGCCTGCCTTACAAGAGACCCTGAAGGAAGCACTAAACATGGAAAGGAACAACCGGTACCAGCCATTGCAAAAACATGCCAAAATGTAAAGACCATCGAGGCTAGGCAGAAACTGCATCAACTAACGAGCAAAATAACCAGTTAATATCATAATGGCAGGATCAAGTTCACACATAACAATATTAACCTTAAATGTAAATGGACTAAATGCTCCAATTAAAAGACACAGACTGGCAAACTGGATAAAGAGTCAAGACCCATCAGTCTGCTGTATTCCGGAGACCCATCTCACACGCAGAGACACACATAGGCTCAAAATAAAGGGATGGAGGAAGATTTACCAAGCAAATGGAGAACAAAAAAAGCGGGGGTTGCAATACTAGTCTCTGATAAAACAGACTTTAAACCATCAAAGATCAAAAGAGACAAAGAAGGCCATTACATAATGGTAAAGGGATCAATTCAACAGGAAGAGCTAACTATCCTAAATATATATGCACCCAATACAGGAGCACCCAGATTCATAAAGCAAGTCCTTAGAGACTTACAAAGAGACTTAGACTCCCATACAATGATAATGGGAGACTTCAACACTCCACTGTCAACATTAGACAGATCAACGAGACAGAAAGTTAACAAGGATATCCAGGAATTGAACTCATCTCTGCAGCAAGCAGACCTAATAGACATCTATAGAACTCTCCACCCCAAATCAACAGAATATACATTCTTCTCAGCACCACATCGTACTTACTCCAAAATCGACCATGTAATTGGAAGTAAAGCACTCCTCAGCAAATGTACAAGAACAGAAATTATAACAAACTGTCTCTCAGACCACAGTGCAATCAAACTAGAACTCAGGACTAAGAAACTCAATCAAAACCGCTCAACTACATGGAAACTGAACAACCTGCTCCTGAATGACTACTGGGTACATAATGAAATGAAGGCAGAAATAAAGATGTTCTTTGAAACCAACGAGAACAAAGATACAACATACCAGAATCTCTGGGACACATTTAAAGCAGTGTGTAGAGGGAAATTTATAGCACTAAATGCCCACAAGAGAAAGCAGGAAAGATCTAAAATTGACACTCTAACATCGCAATTAAAAGAACTAGAGAAGCAAGAGCAAACACATTCGAAAGCTAGCAGAAGGCTAGAAATAACTAAGATCAGAGCAGAACTGAAGGAGATAGAGACACAAAAAACTCTCCAAAAAATCAATGAATCCAGGAGTTGGTTTTTTGAAAAGATCAACAAAATTGACAGACCGCTAGCAAGACTAATAAAGAAGAAAAGAGAGAAGAATCAAATCGATGCAATTAAAAATGATAAAGGGGATATCACCACCGACCCCACAGAAATACAAACTACCATCAGAGAATACTATAAACACCTCTACGCAAATAAACTGGAAAATCTAGAAGAAATGGATAATTTCCTGGACACTTACACTCTTCCAAGACTAAACCAGGAAGAAGTTGAATCCCTGAATAGATCAATAGTAGGCTCTGAAATTGAGGCAATAATAAATAGCCTACCAACCAAAAAAAGTCCAGGACCAGATGGATTCACAGCTGAATTCTACCAGAGGTACAAGGAGGAGTTGGTACCATTCCTTCTGAAACTATTCCAATCAATAGAAAAAGAGGGAATCCTCCCTAACTCATTTTATGAGGCCAACATCATCCTGATACCAAAGCCTGGCAGAGACACAACAAAAAAAGAGAATTTTAGACCAATATCCCTGATGAACATCGATGCAAAAATCCTCAATAAAATACTGGCAAACCGGATTCAGCAACACATCAAAAAGCTTATCCACCATGATCAAGTGGGCTTCATCCCTGGGATGCAAGGCTGGTTCAACATTCGCAAATCAATAAACATAATCCAGCATATAAACAGAACCAAAGACAAGAACCACATGATTATCTCAATAGATGCAGAAAAGGCTTTTGACAAAATTCAACAGCCCTTCATGCTAAAAACGCTCAAAAAATTCGGTGTTGATGGAACGTACCTCAAAATAATAAGAGCTATTTATGACAAACCCACAGCCAATATCATACTGAATGGGCAAAAACTGGAAAAATTCCCTTTGAAAACTGGCACAAGACAGGGATGCCCTCTCTCACCACTCCTATTCAACATAGTGCTGGAAGTTCTGGCTAGGGCAATTAGGCAAGAGAAAGAAATCAAGGGTATTCAGTTAGGAAAAGAAGAAGTCAAACTGTCCCTGTTTGCAGATGACATGATTGTATATTTAGAAAACCCCATTGTCTCAGCCCAGAATCTCCTTAAGCTGATAAGCAACTTCAGCAAAGTCTCAGGATACAAAATTAATGTGCAAAAATCACAAGCATTCTTATACACCAGTAACAGACAAACAGAGAGCCAAATCAGGAATGAACTTCCATTCACAATTGCTTCAAAGAGAATAAAATACCTAGGAATCCAACTTACAAGGGATGTAAAGGACCTCTTCAAGGACAACTACAAACCACTGCTCAGTGAAATAAAAGAGGACACAAACAAATGGAAGAACATACCATGCTCATGGATAGGAAGAATCAATATCGTGAAAATGGCCATACTGCCCAAGGTAATTTATAGATTCAATGCCATCCCCATCAAGCTACCAATGAGTTTCTTCACAGAATTGGAAAAAACTGCTTTAAAGTTCATATGGAACCAAAAAAGAGCCCGCATCTCCAAGACAATCCTAAGTCAAAAGAACAAAGCTGGAGGCATCACGCTACCTGACTTCAAACTATACTACAAGGCTACAGTAGCCAAAACAGCATGGTACTGGTATCAAAACAGAGATATAGACCAATGGAACAGAACAGAGTCCTCAGAAATAATACCACACATCTACAGCCATCTGATCTTTGACAAACCTGAGAGAAACAAGAAATGGGGAAAGGATTCCCTATTTAATAAATGGTGCTGGGAAAATTGGCTAGCCATAAGTAGAAAGCTGAAACTGGATCCTTTCCTTACTCCCTATACGAAAATTAATTCAAGATGGATTAGAGAATTAAATATTAGACCTAATACCATAAAAATCCTAGAGGAAAACCTAGGTAGTACTATTCAGGACATAGGCATGGGCAAAGACTTCATGTCTAAAACACCAAAAGCAACGGCAGCAAAAGCCAAAATTGACAAATGGGATCTCATTAAACTAAAGAGCTTCTGCACAGCAAAAGAAACTACCATCAGAGTGAACAGGCAACCTACAGAATGGGAGAAAAGTTTTGCAATCTACTCATCTGACAAAGGGCTAATATCCAGAACCTACAAAGAACTCAAACAAATTTACAAGAAAAAAACAAACAACCCCATCAAAAAGTGGGCAAAGGATATGAACAGACATTTCTCAAAAGAAGACATTCATACAGCCAACAGACACATGAAAAAATGCTCATCATCACTGGCCATCAGAGAAATGCAAATCAAAACCACCATGAGATACCATCTCACACCAGTTAGAATGGCGATCATTAAAAAGTCAGGAAACAACAGGTGCTGGAGAGGATGTGGAGAAATAGGAACACTTTTACACTGTTGGTGGGATTGTAAACTAGTTCAACCAGTATGGAAAATAGTATGGCGATTCCTCAAGGATCTAGAACTAGATGTACCATATGACCCAGCCATCCCATTACTGGGTATATACCCAAAGGATTATAAATTATGCTGCTATAAAGACACATGCACACGTATGTTTATTGCAGCACTATTCACAATAGCAAAGACTTGGAATCAACCCAAATGTCCATCAGTGACAGATTGGATTAAGAAAATGTGGCACATATACACCATGGAATACTATGCAGCCATCAAAAAGGATGAGTTTGTGTCCTTTGTAGGGACATGGATGCAGCTGGAAACCATCATTCTTAGCAAACTATCACAAGAACAGAAAACCAAACACCGCATGTTCTCACTCATAGGTGGGAACTGAACAATGAGATCACTTGGACTCAGGAAGGGGAACATCACACACAGGGGCCTATCATGGGGAGGGGGGAGGGGGGAGGGATTGCATTGGGAGTTATACCTGATGTAAATGACGAGTTGACGGGTGCAGCACACCAACATGGCACAAGTATACATATGTAACAAACCTGCACGTTATGCACATGTACCCTACAACTTAAAGTATAATAATAATAAATTAAAAAAAAAAATCTGCTGCAGCAGCTCGCATTTATTAACACTTTCATAAATATAAACGTTCATAAATATAATATGAAAAATATCCTATTTTAGTTTTGGGATACTCAGCACAAACCATGTGCAGCACAGTCAACAGCAGGAAGAATCAAACTGAATATATCCTTACTATGTGCTTTCTAATTTCAAAACTTGGAAAATACTCTAAAATGATTCACTTATTTCTAGTTGTGTTGATTCTCTTTCTAACTGACAGTGTTACCTGAAAGGCTTTTATGAGCCCTTTGAAAGGCTGAGTTTCAAAGGACAGTTTATTTTAAAAGTTTCTTGTATAGTGGGTCATCCAAGTGTGCGCTTATCACTTATGTATAATAATATACGGCATGTGATTCAAATGTACAACATGTAAGGGTTTGCATGTGGCCATATATTAGCATTAATATTTTGAATATTGCACAGCAACATGTATTATGATATTCTTATCATGAGATAATTAAAATCATTCGCAGGTCATAAGATTTAGAAATGACGACGCACCAGATATCAACACTTGATAAGGAACAGATTGTACACGCCCCAACATTCTAGTCTTCATCATCCTTTAGCATCGATATTTTTCTTTCTCTCCTTACTCTTTCCTTCTCTCATACAATTCCATGGAGACTTGACAATACTTCAAATTCTACAATGTCTCAATGGAAATGTGACATGATCATATAAATGCAGATCATAATTCTCAGCTTACTTACCTTCATTCTAATGTACAATAGTTCTGAAGGCTTTTACTTTAAATACTGCCTAAGGAAAATCTTACTGTTGATCATAGGTGGAAATATCATATTTATAACTCAATTGCAATTCGCTCATTACTTTGGAGACACAGAGTCCTCCAGGGAGAGTCAAACATTTGCGTGATGCATCCCAATGCTCAGTTATGTATTTGTAACTTTGCTTTAACCAAGAGATGTGTAAAATCACAAATGACTGGTCAGCTCCCTACTGGATGCAACTGAGAGACTTTAAGAATCCCATTTTTCCACCTATTAAAATTTAATGTTTTAATATTAATAGAGGCTATGAACTTGGTTCTTGCTAAGATTTTCAGATGAGAATCTGAAAATGGGCCAGACTTAGCCAGTACCTAGCCATATTTTGAAATTGGACAATTCTTTCCTTTTTAAAAATCTGTGTTCTGCCCCCCTTTCTCTCTCAACCTTGACTGTTCCTTTGTAAAAATTATGTTTGTTTTGCATCCTTTCTTGGTGACTAGTGTTTACATTTTGGCAAGGGTCTATTTTCTGTTGTCTCAGAGGAAAATAATTTGATCCTGACTTCCTATTCTACTTTCACTCTCTATTGTCACTTCTTACCTGAATTAGTGCAAGCACCCTCTTACCTCATCTCCCTAAATCCAGTCTTCCTACTTCTTCATTTGTTCTCCAGGCTATATCCATAATGATGTTCCAGAAATGCAGATCTGTTCATGTTTCTCCCTACTTAGAGCCTTTTAGCGTCTTCCCACTGCTTTCAGAATAAAATTTAAAGTCCTTAACAAGGTGGATAGGATTTGGATTTGAGGTCTGGCTTGTTATTTATGGCCATGTGACTTGACCTAGTTACATCTCAGTTTCTCTTCACCATTGATTCTCATTATTTGTGGTAGTTATGCTCTGTACATTTTCCATAAACACTGAATTAGCAAATATCGAATCGTTGCTCCTTGGGAAAATACAGGGTTAGGTTCCTGTGAGCCTCTGGTTATACCACTTTTGTCAACAGATCAATATATAACCTTGTTTTACAGGTCCTTCTCTTTAAAAACACCTTATTAAATATATATTGTCGATTCATTAACATTGAACTCGTGGGTAACAGCATTATAATGCTTACTTAAATGAAGCTTCTCTAACACATATTTTCTCCATAAAGTACTTTAACAGTTTTCTTGCCCTCAGAAACACTAGACAGCATTTCCGTACCATGCTTGGTGAAATGGTGAAATCACCAACAAAGCACAAAATTCCAAAAAGCGTGGCACTTTTAAATAGACTGTGAAAAGGACACTTGTTTATAGTTCGGGAGCTGAAACAAGAAGGCACAGAATCACCTTGTTCGGCCTCAGTCTGGAGCGGAAATGCCCGTTGGGTGACTCAAAATTTTCATTTCTACCAACCCCCATTCCCTGCTGCATAAGTCTGTGAATGACTGAAAAGATGCAGTAAGTACTGATTTGGGGGTTAAAGTAAATTTTATCCAGTAGATGAATTTTCAGATCTTGATCTGTGGATAGAAGGTTAACTGTACATGAAAAGGGATATGTTGCTAGCAGACACTCTTGGTTTCCTACCCTCCATGTCCAGCTTGTGCTTCGTTGGCCAGCTGTTTTCTATATAGCCGTGTACTCAGAGAGCCCCAGACCTCTGCTAAACCATAATCAGTGGAGGGGAGAAATTTTCTTGCCGATGAAAAGACGCACCGGAAGAGATACCCTTCTTCTTTTGTTGTTGTTGAAATATTTTGTGCCTGCCTCAAACAGCAGACAGCAGGGATCTCCTCTGAAACCATGGTGATAGGCTGAGTATGACTCAAAAAACATTTGAACAGGACTGAGGTTTTTCAGGACATTGATGAGCAACTGAATTAACCAACCAAGACTTCTTGATATATGCGACAATCAACCTTTATGCCAGTGTGAGTAGGTTTTCTTGTTAATTAATTATTTGCATCCTAAAACATCTAGATAGTAGGCTTTATTTTCCATAAGGCAGTATTAGGAATAGATGAGAGAAAAAAAAACAAAAAAAAATGTATATATGCACATATATGCCGTCTGTTATATGGTTGAAGCTTGATAAATGTTACTTTTCCCTTTATTTTTATTTTTATTTTTTTGAGACGGAGTCTCGCTCTGTCTCCAGGCTGGAGTGTGGTGGCACAATTCTCGGCTCACTGTAACTTCTGCTTCCCGGGTTCAAGCAATTCTCCTGCCTCAGCCTCCTGAGTAGCTGGGATTACAGGTGTGCGTCACCATGCCCAGCTAATTTTTGTATTTTTGGTAGAGATGGGATTTCACCATGTTGGCCAGGCTGGTCTTGAACTTCTGACCTCAAGTGATCTACCTGCCTTGGCCTCCCAAAATGCTGGGATTATAGGCATGAGTTACTGTGCCTGGATGGTATTTTTAAATATAGAGACTATACAAGTTAAAGAGTAAACTACCAAATATTTGTCCTCGCTGTTTCTAATTAACAAGGAAATGAACGTAAGCTAACTCAAAACCTTATGGGATATTTTATTTCAATATTCTTGCTTAAAATCATTATCTCCTTAACTCCTTTTTCCCACCTGGCTATCTGTAGGTCAACTATTCACTTTTTTCGTATATAAAGGTGTGGCTGTATGCTTTTAAATTGGAATATCATAATTATTATAAAGTTGTCACAATATCTCATCATGCTGTGGGGTAGAGAGAAACTATATTGCAGGGGTTTTGTGAATATCCTAAAAGAAGAATAGCAAATGTTTAGAAATTGAGATTTTATATATAAGAAATAAATGGAGGAGGTTAATTCTAAATGATTGTTTATTCATTCAAGTAAGTATCTATGAAACCTTTACTATAATCAAAGCCTGGGCTGGGTTCCAAAGTGCTCTCCAGGGCATATATCTGCCTCCATGGCTTAGAATGCTCGGCATGGAATAGATTGTAACTTTTGGGAGACCACAGGATGTTTTTCAAACGTCTTTGTACCGTCCATGCTGCCAAGTGGAGGAAGTTTTACACAATAAGTCCTCAATAGACCTGGCATGGTGGCTCACGCCTGTAATCCTAGCACTCTGAGAGGCTGAGGTGGGATGATTGCCTGAGCTCAGGAGTTTGATACCAGCTTGGGTAACATGGTAAAACCCCGTCTCTATTAAAATTAAAAAAATAAATAGCTTGGTGTGGTGGCGCGTGCTTGGAGTCCCAGCTACTCTGGAGGCTGAGGCATGAGACTTGCTTGAACCTGAGAGGCAGAAGTTGCAGTGAACTGAGATCGTGCCACTGCACTCCAGCCTGGGTGATGGAGCGAGACTCTGTCTCTTAAAAAAAAAAAAAGTCCTCAATAAATACTTGTCAAATAATGGTCAGTTGTGTAGAACACACACACACACGCGCACACAAACACGCACGCGAGCACACGCGCGCACATACACACAGAACTAATATTTGCCAAAAGAATATATAATTGTCTCCTTTATTGAGTTTTTAAATGCTATTGGATGACCTTGGGTCCTAGTATTTCCTCAAGTTCACACATTTTTCTGTTAATTACATTGCCTGAAACCATCAGAGAAATGTCGTTCGTCCAGCTTTGTAGAATGGACCAGTCACTTTTTAACACTGTCATATCTCGTGGTTCGTAGGTGACAGTTCTTGGTGGCTTTCTTTGTGATTTCACTTTCCTGAGAAGCCTGATGAAGCCACACAATTCTGCAGGGATTTGCAACCCTGCCATCTCACGTGAGTGCACACTGAGACCTCGAGCTACCGCTCTTTAACTTCCTAACGATTTCTTTGAGACATTTCTAGGATTCTGACAAGTAGTCTAACCTGGAGCTATTGTTTTCTCTCTCTCTTTTTTTTTTCTTACAGATACTGCATTAGAGCATCTAGAATAAGACCATATTCTCTCTTTGATAGAAATAGTATTTAATTTCCTTCTACTCACTTAAGACTAATATTTTTACTTACTCTCCTATTGTTTTTCAAAATGCATTTCAATTAGTGTGACATTGGAATTGTCATGTTTTCTGTACAACACACGTGATAAAACTGAGACCCTTGTAATGAGACATCCCTCAATCCTAATTAAATTAATAAAAAACACAGATTTAAACTGTTTTGGGGTGCTATGCAAATATAAATTTTGTCACTATTACTGTTAAGTACTATTTTAACACTACTGCTAAAAACATCACTATAATTTAAACACTTATTTTTTAAGGGAAAGCAATGGATTTTTAGATTTTAAAATCTTTAGATTTTAATAAGAACAACTTTTTATAGATTTTTAGTAATATTTTATTCATGCTATTTTGAATAAACCTGTTATGATGTTTGCTAACTTTTGCTGCCTCCTGTGGGATCACTTATGTTTCTAAATGAGATGATGTGTTAGGGGAGGTTAAGTTGCAGTAAGACAAACAAATCTCAAAATTTTGGTGAATTAGCACAAAAGTTTATTTTTTACTCAGGTTACATGTTCATTGTGAATCTGCGGGGTGGGGGGCAGTACTCATTGTTGTCACTCATGGATAGAAGAAGCCATTGGAGGCTCAATTTGGACATGAACTTCAAAGGGACTAGAGAATGCGGCCCTTAAAACTTCTGCTAAATGATGTGTTTCCTTTGTGCTTCCAGTTCTTTGGCCACAGCAAGTTACATGACGTGATAGGAAGCACAACCTTCCCACAAAGTCAGTGGAGAACTGGGATCTTTGCAAATGTCCCTTAAGCCTGTCATCTGTGTGTGTGGTAACCGGAGAGGGAATTGGAAAGATGAGTTAGGGGCTGCTTTCTGAAGTTGTGTTTGCAAAACACATAAACCAGTTTGATATGGTCAGGCTTTGTGTCCCTACCCAAATCTCATCTTGAATTGTAATCCCCAGATCTTGAGGAAGAGACCTGGTAGGAGGTGATTGGATCATGGGGGCGGTTTCCCCCATGCTGCTCTCATGCTAGTGATGAGTTCTCATGAGATCTGATGGTTTCCTGCTCTTGCTAGCTATTCTCTCTCCTGCTGCTATGTGAAGAAGGTCCTTGCCTCCCCTGTGCTCTCCACCATGATTGTAAGTTTCCTGAGGCCTCCCCAGCACGTGGAACTGTGAGTCAATAAAACCTCTTTCCTTTATAAACTGCCAGTCTTGGGCAGTTCTTTACAGCAGTGTGAAAATGGACTAATACACAGTTTTACCTTTATTTTATGTTTCTGTGAGGTGTTTTTCAGTTGAAGGTATTCATGGTGGATAGTAAGAGAGAAGCTGTAGCTGTTACAAGCTACCTTTTTTTTTCCCTCCTGCCTGTACTCATCTTTAGGAAGTATACATTATTTTAAACTCTGTAGGCTGAATGATAAGTGAATTATTGCACAAAGGACAATCAATTTAAAAGTTTACTTATATGTGTGAAGTTTAAGATGATTAAATGGTGATTTTTTAAGGTATCAATATCTATTGCTTTTATTGTCTGCTATATAGTAATAGAGTAAAATCCTTAACCCGGTTATAGTAAGTGAGACACAGCTTCCTCCCACACATGTGCAGTATTCTCTTGACTACTTTAAAACATGTGAGTACTTTTTCCCCTCTGAACTGCGTGCCCATTTAAAAAAAAACACAAAAATCATGCTCTTTTAAGTGTGTTTAATAATCACATGATGTATTCATATTTTTCCATTGCCAATCCACTGACAGATTATAAGAAAAGAAAATTGAGAGAGAGAAGAAAAGAAAAATGCAAAATTGAGAAAATTGAGAGTGAGAAGAAAAGAAAAACGGAAACCACAACACTGTCATGATGGCAGTTTTTTTTTTTTGAGACGGAGTCTCGCTGTGTTCCCAGGCTGGAGTGCAGTGGCGCGATCTCGGCTCACCGCAAGCTCCGCCTCCTAGGTTCAAGCCATTCTTCTGCCTCAACCTCCGGAGTAGCTGGGACTACAGGCGCCCACCACCATGCCCAGCTAAGTTTTGTATTTTTAGTAAAGACGGGGTTTCACCATGTTGGCCAGGGTGGTCTCGATTTCTTGACCTCATGATCGGCCTGCCTCCGCCTCCCAAAGTGCTGGGATTACAGGCATGAGCCACTGCGCCCCGCTGAGAGTGTGATATTTGAGAAGAGATTGGAATGGCCCTGGGTGGTAGGGAGGTTTTATTGGCCTGAGTACACATCAAAAAGGCTATTTGCAAAATTAGCTTAAGGAAATGTAAGCCAAAATGAAATAATTTTCATTTAGTAGAAATTAAAAAATAAAAGGTGGGTGTGTTCTTTTTTGAGCACAAGTTTAGTATTCAAGTGACTGCTATGCCAAGTGGAAAGTAATGTCCTTAATGGAAATATAATGAGTAGTGAGGTCAAGAAATGGATGTACTCTAAATTATTTTCTTAATAAAGAACAGACCTTTATTCTCTAATTTCTTTTAATTTCAACAATAAAGATTTTTAAACAATAGACAAAGGGTGAGAATCTAGGCTTCTATTTTGTGAAATGTTATCAAAAATTCTTAAAAAAGTGTCAAATAGGACTGTCTCATAAATGTGTTTATTTTTCAGGGACTTTGAAGCTAGGTTTCCTTAGCTTTTGAGTTGCTTTCTTTTGTCATTGCATTGCCTTCCTTTGTTTGTTTATTGCCACACTCTAAGGTGGGTTCTTACCGGAGCAGACACCCGCCTGGCTGCACAGCGCCGGACCTGAGTAGGCTCGGTCCAGGGAGGCTATCGAGGGATGGAAAGGCTTTTTGCAGAGCTGTCTCTGTTCGCAGCAAAAGAGGAAACAGGAAATGATTCAGGGCGAGTCTTGCTAAGCTGGAAAAATCAATTCGACACACTCTTAAATAGTATCGGAAAGCATTATAGTCAGAGAGAAAGGAGAAAGTGTATGAGAAAGGTTGCTTTGCCGTCCCACCTGGGAAGTGAAAGACATGTAGGGCGGTGCGGTACCTCTCCACAGCTAAAGGTTTCTTTCCAATCATGTTAACCTGTATAGGGAATCACGACTGAATAGGTATTTTCATTATTTCCATTGATTCTCCTTTTAACATTTTTATTTTAAAAATGTTTTCTAGTTACAAAAATAGGATAGTGGACTGGAAACAAAAAATTAGTGAACTTGACTGAAATATGCACTTCCCACTTAAAAATACTGCAAATAAAGCAGTAATAATAGCTCTGACCCCGGAATCATGTCCTTTACATCACACAGTACAAATCTGGGCAGTGGTCTAACATCAGGTCTGCAACCAGTTGCTACAATTGAGTTGCAAGCTTTACGTTCTTTTTTTTTTTTTTTTTTTGAGACGGAGTCTCGCTCTGTCACCTAGGTTGGAGTGCAGTGGTGTGATCTCGGCTCACTGCAACATCTGCCTCCCGGGTTCAAGCAATTCTTCTGCCTCAGCTTCTCAAGTAGCTGGAACTATAGGAGCATGCCACCATTCCCGGCTAAGTTTTGTATTTTTAGTAGAGACGGAGTTTTACCATATTGGCCAGCCTGGTCTTGAACTCCTGACCTTGTGATCCACTCTCCTCGGCCTCCCAAAGTGCTGGAATTACCGCGTAAGCCACCGTGCCCGGCCCTATATTCTTAAGTCGTATTATTTAGGCAGGACATTGAAAGCTAGGAAAGCAAATTTATTTCCCAGAAGAAAACTCCCAACAATAGCTTCTGCTGGTCTTCATGTTGCTCTAGTACAATTGGTCGTCCGGTATCTTCAAAAACAAAACAAAACAAATGGAGTTTGAAAGTCTAAAACTCAACACCAACTACACAGCCTCTCATTTGATGAACTCTTAGTTTTTGCTTACTTTTAAGCGTATCTGGTAAGGATGTTTGGTAAGTTATTGCTAAACCTCTTTGGACATTTACTTTCATTTATTCTGAGTACCAGAAATTCAAAAGACAGGATTAAATGGCTACTCTCAGGAATGTGTAGAGTCTATAATAAAATCAAAATATAGACTAAACAACAACACAATCAAGAAAAACAGAATGTGAGCTGAAGAGAAAGAAAAAAGAAAACCCCAGCATCTCAAAATTAAGCAGTCATTAGTGTTTATATCAGTTGACTGATGTATATAAGTGAGAGTTTCTTGCCTCATCTACTTTCATCTTGTTCTCTTCTTCTCTTCCCTTTTCCCTTCTTCTTTATCATGATAATTGCTAGAAATTTATGCAAAAAAGAAAACTGATAGACAAAACCTAAAAAAAGTAATAATCCTTACACACTTACTAAGAACCAGGAGAAAACCAAAACCCCATCCACAAATATTAGTCCTAACAGAAAATAATATTTTTGGATACTCTGAGATACAGACATCAAAGGAATGTCCTCATGGGGAACTCTCTCTATGACATTGTTTTGAGGTGAATGTAATTAGCAACTGTGTTATAGCTTTCTATTAAGCTCATGGTGTATTCACTGAACTGGTATTTTGGAAGTCAGGCTAGCCACTGTCTGCTTGATACTTATCCATAAGTTCTAATAACATTTAGACATTTTGTCAATTTCTAAGCAAAATTACATTTTCATTATTCAACATCGTGTTTTTAGAGTATCCTATTTCCACCACAGTTGAGCATCCAGAGGAATGAACAGAGCAGCCCTGCATTGCAACGTGTACATTTTGCATTTCCTTAGTGGCTTGTCATTAGAAGGTTTGAAAAGATGTTTGTTCCCCAAACTCAGGTTGAGAAATATTATCGGGTATTTACACATGTCTATGTTTACTGTCTAATTTAATTGTGAGTCACATTTAACACAGAAGAAATGAGACACTTGCATGGTCATGATTATCAAGAGGTTGAAGGTACTATTTTCTTTGGGCGATAACCCAGTGAGTGATGCAGGACTCAACACCGTGGTCGACTGCACACATTTCAGCACCATCGCTCTTGGAAACCGTTTTGGTTCAGTGCAGAACTTCTTAAAGATTAAAACAGATTTATGGTATCAAAAGGTATTTTGATGGCCAGCCAAAATTCCACACGGATAGGATTACGCCCCATAAACCTTATCCTCCTTTCCAATGATTTTTAAATATGACTTTTAGAGATGGATTAAATGTAGATTCCTTTGTATTTGTAATACATATTTCCAATTACTACAATAGATTTACTGTGCAGGTCTGCGTGAACTCCAGGGACCTGAAGGCCGGCTTGGTCAAACGACTTCCAGGAGTGTTCTGGTTATTAACATGCTTAATGTTGTAGGCCAGATGAAATAAGGAAGCCAGCAGAAAAGCCCAACTTTCTTTGGAGAGAGTACACTCTATCTTGCTTTAATTTGCTCCTTGGAGTCTGTACACGCTACTGGTGATATAGGTAAGGCAAGGTTACAGAAAGGTCTTTCTACTATTACTCTAAGGCAGAGTTTCTGCATTATAATTAAATTCTGTAAATTTGGGCTTCCTTAAATGCATAAAATCACAAAATACTACATTTATACAACAGGTTTACAATCTCTCCTCCAAAACTCTTGGGACCTGAAATGCTTTTAAAAACTCAAATTCTCCCTCCCACAAATTTTAGAAAGATAATATTCTGCACATATTGCATATGACACCATCAATACTATCAGCAAAGTCTAGGTAAAACCCCACTATCAAACACATTAATATTTTTCCAGAAAATGTGAACGTTTGCAGTAAGTAGGATAAATAGAAAACATGCTCTCCTCAGTTCAGATCAGATTTTGTCATCAAGCTTATGAAAAATCTTGAAATTTTTCAGAGGTTTTGGATTTTGGAATTTCAAATAAAGAATTATGGGCCTGTACCAATTTTGCTTTTCTGCTACAACCTGGTAGACTTTGTGAAGCTTTGAAATATTTATCAATAAAAGGATGCATAGGGAGATTATTTTAAAACGTTAAATGTATATAATATCTTTAAAATATATGGAAATATTCTGTTATAATGTGTTGACATAAAGATAGTATAAGTATTACTGATAGTTTATACAGATGCAAGCATTTTTGTTTGCTTCACAAGAGGATGAGATGAAATTACATATTCTTTAGGTGATAACCAAATAATTTATTTATTTTGAGATAGAGTTTTGCTCTTGTTGCCCAGGCTGGAGTGCAATGGTGCGATCTCAGCTCACTGCAACCTCTGCCTCCTGGGTTCAAGTGATTCTCCTGCCTCAGCCTCCCAAGTAGCTGGGATTACAGGCATGCACCACCACACCCGGCTAATTTTGTATTTTTAGTAGAGACGGGGTTTCACCATGTTAGTCAGCCTGGTCTCAAACTCCTGACCTCAGTTGATCCACGTGCCTCAGCCTCCCAAAGTGCTGGGATTACAGGCATGAGCCACCTTGCCGGGCCTGAAATTACATATTTAAATTAAAAAATTTTTCAGGCCAGGCCAGGCTTGGTGGCTTAAAGTGTAATCTCAGCACTTTGGGAGGCCCAGGTGGGCAGATCACTTGAGGTCAGGAGTTCAAAACAAGCCTGGCCAACATGGTGAAACCCCGTCTCCACCAAAAATACAAAAATTAGCCAGGTGTGGTGGCACATACCTGTAATCCCGGCTACTTGGGAGGCTGAGGCAGGAGAATCGCTTGTACCTGGGAGGTGGAGGTTGCAGTGAGCCGAGATCACACCATTGCACTCTGCACTTCAGCCTGGGTGACAGAGTGAGGCTCTGTCTCAAAAAAAAAAAAGTTTCCTTAGAATCTTTGAACACTAGTATTCTTGAGATATGTATAATCATATCTGTCCTCCAGTTCCCTTGAATCTGTTTCCTCTTTCTTACTCCTGGCACTTTCCTTCTGTAGTTACTCCTTTTCTTTCTTGGATCATCAAAATTTCCCTCTTGACCATTCAAGTCAACCTATGAACTTTCTCTGGATTATTCTGTATTTAAAAATATCCACGACAAGATTTAAATGTGCAATTTCAGCTGAGTGTAATAATAAGATAGATGCTGCATTCCAGAGCAGGAATATGCAGAATTTCCAAAGGAGTTTTAGAAAAGTTGTTACATGACGCTTGAATTCTACATGCACTTTGAGTAGAAAAGGCTCAGATTTAAAGCAATATTTGGAGGAGATTTCTTTGAACACAAGCAGCCCCTGTGTGATGAGTCTTCTTCCCTTCTCTGCTGTCTGTCATCTCGGGTGTATGAGGACCTTCAAGACACCACTTGAGAGCATGACGATGTCTTAACTCAGGTGTGCGAACCCATGTTGAAATACTTAAAAGGCAGAGATGAGATGGTTCAGAAAACCAAAGTGAAGACATATTGATGCTGCCTAAGGTCTAACTCTATTGCCAGGATCTGTTTGGGCAAAAAAAAAAAAAAAAAAAAAAAAAAGTGTTTCTTGGGGATTGGTTGAGCACTATAAGTGAGAAAAAGCTGTTCTGGAGGCCTTTGTTGATTTGATCTAATAGGATCATCTTTAGAGGATTGAAAAGGCTTCAACAGAGAAGCTGGAGATGACCTGAGGAGAGATTAGGGACCTGCAAGAATAGAGGACATTCATCTGGCTGGGGGAAAGGCAAGCGAGAGGCCACAAGTGGTCAAAGATTGTAAGAAACCTGTGCAGCAAGTTTCACAAGGGACAACTTTAAACATCCACCAAGCCAAGAGCACAAAGCCAGCTTACAAAGTGCCGATCCTATAAGCATTTTCCTGTACTCATGATTTCTCTCGCTCTCTGCTTCTTCCCTCTTCCTCCTTCCCACCCTAGATTGCATGAAAAAGAGTAGCTGGCCACGGGAGAGGGGTGATTGAGAGAGACAAAATAAACTCATTCCATTTTCTAACATTTCTTGTCTCACCCAGGGAATCTACATGGTGTTACTTCTATGGGAATTATTGGATTTAAGGTTGGAACTCCATATAGATTTTTTTTATGAAACTATAATTTATATATAAGACTTTCCTTTGAATGAAATTGGAAGCTTTGACTCAAAATGACCCTGGAGATTGTAATTATAATTATCAAACTGAGATCATGTTTTGTGACTTAAGGTGACTGTAGGAGTTTGCAATTACTAAGAGTAGTTAGAAAAGTCATGGGATTGCCCAAGTTTTCATTCAGGATAAAAAGAAGAAAGTAATCCTTGAGTAGAGTTTAAAAGAATAGTTGGAGGTAAAAATAAATTTGATCATGATTACACACCCTGAGTCTTTTTTGGCCAACATAATGCTTCAAATTTTATCTTTTTCTTCTATCTTTGCAAGCATACCTTGGAGATATTGTGGGTTTGGTTCCAAACCACCACAATAATGCAAATATTTCAATACAGTCACATACATTTAGTGGTTTCCCACAAAAATGTAAAAGTTATGTTTATACTATGCTGTAGTCTATATTAAGTGCATGATATCACTATGTCTAAAAGTATACATACCTTAATTTAAAAATATGTCATTGCTAAAAAAAATGCTAACAATCATCTGAACTTTCAGTAAGTCGTAATCTTCTTACCGGTGAAGGGTTTGCCTCAGTGTTGATGATTGCTGAGTGGTAAGGTTGGTGGTTGCTGAAGACTGAAGTGGCTGTGGCAATTTCTTAAAATAAGACAATAATGAAGTTTGCCACATTGATAGACTTAAAAAATGAAAAAAAAATTTCTTTTGAGACGTAGTCTAACTGTTGCCCAGGCTGGAGTGCAGTGGCGCGATCTCGGTTCACTGCAACCTCTGCCTCCTAGATTCAAGAGATTCTCCTGTCTCAGCCTTCCGAGTAGCTGGGACTACAAGCATGCACCACCATGCCTGGGTAATTTTTGTATTTTTAGTAGAGATGAGGTTTCACCATGTTGTCCAGGCTGGTCTCAAATTCCCGACCTCAGGTCATCTGCCTTCCTTGGCCTCCCAAAATGCTGGAATTACAGGCATGAGCCACCGTGCCTGACCTTAATTTTCATATTTTTAGTAGAGATGGGGTTTTACCATGTTGTCCAGGCTGGTCTCGAACTCCTGACCTCAAGTGATCCACCCACCTCGGCCTCCTGATTGACTCTTTCACAAAAGATTTCTCTCTGTAGCATGTGATGCTGTTTGATAATATCTTACCCACAGTAGAACTTATTTCAAAACTGGAGTCAATCCTTTCTAACTCTGCCACTGTTTTAGCAACTAAATTTATGTAATATTCTAAATCTTTGTTATCATTTCAACAACGGTCACAGTATCTTTACCAGAAGTAGTTTCCATCTCAAGAAATTACTTTCTTAGCTCGTCCATAAGAAGCAACTCCTTATTTGCTCAAGTTTTATCATGAGATTGCAGCAATTCAGTCACATCTTCGGACTCCACTTCAAATTCTAATTATCTTGCTATTTCCACCACATTGCAGTTACTTCCTCCACTGGAGTGTTGAACTCCAAAAAGTGATCCATGAGGGCTGAAATAAACGTCTTCCAAACTCTGGTTAATGTTGATATTTTGACTTCCTTTCATGTATCACAAATTTTCTTAATGACATTTAGAACAGTGAATCCTCTTCAGTGGATTTTCAATTTACTTCGCCCAGGTCCATCAAAGGAATCACTATCTATGGCAGCTACAACCTTATGAAAGGCATTTCTTACATACATAACAAGACTTGAAAGTCAAAAGTACTCCTTGATCCATGGTCTGCAGAATGGATGTTGTTTTCACAGGTAGGAAACAACATTAACCTCCTTGTACATTTTCATCAGAGCTCTTGGGTGATCAGGCACATTGTCAATGAGCAGTAATGTTTTAAAAGGAATCTCTTTTCTGAGCAGTAGATCTCAACAGTGAACTTTAAATATTCAGTAATCCATGCTGTAAACTGATGTGCTATCATCCAGGCTTTGTTGTTCCTCTGATAGAGCTCAGGCAGAGTAGATTTAGCATCATTATTAAGAGCTCTAGGAGTTTTGAAATGGTCTATGAGTATTGGCTTCAAGTTAAAGTCACCAGCTGCATTAGCCTCTAATAAGAGAGTTAGCTTATCCTTTGAAGCGTTGAAGCCATGAATTGACTTCTCCTCTCTAGCCATGGAAGTCCTAGGCAGCATCTTCTTCCAATAGCAGGCTGTTTCATCTCCATTGAACGTCGGTTGTTTAGTGTAGCCACCTTCATCAGTTATCTTAGCTAGCTCTTCTGGAAAACTTGCTGCAGGTTTTATATTAGCACCTGTGGCTTCACCTTGCATTTATGTTATGTAAATGGCTTCTTTCCTTAAGCCTCATGGTTAATCTCATAGCTTCTAACTTTTCTTCTGCAGCTTCCTTACCTATCTCAGATTTCATAGAATTAAAGAGAGTTAGGGTCTTGCTCTGGATTAGTCTTTGGCTTAAAGGAATGTTGTGGCTGGTTTCATCTTCTCTCCAGACCACTCACACTTTCTCCATGTCAGCAATAAGGCTGTTTTACTTTCTTATCATTCATGTGTTCATTGGAGTAGCACTTTTAATTTCCCTTAAGAAATTTTCCTTTGCATTCACCACTTGGCTAACTGTTTGATGCAAAAGGCCCAACTTTGGACCTATCTCAGTTTTTGACATACCTTCCTCACTAAGCTTAATTATTTTTACTTTTTGATTAAAAGCGAGAGGCCAGGCATGGTGGCTCATGCCTGTAAGCCCAGCACTTTGGGAGGCTGAGGCAGGCAGATCACTTGAGGTCAAGAGTTCGAGACCAGCCTGACCAACATAGTGAAACCCCATTTCTACTAAGACAAACATAGAAACAAATAAACAAACAAAAAACAAATATTAGCCAAGCATGGTAGCAGGTACTTGTAATCCCAGCTACTCAGGGAGGCTGAGGCACGAGAATCACTTGAACCTGGGAGGTGGAGTCTGCAGGTAGCCAAGATTGTGCCACGGCACTCCAGCCTGGGCAACATAGTGCGACTCTGTCTCAAAAACATCAACAACAACAACAAAAAGTGAGAGATGTAACTTTTTCTTTCACTTGAACACTTAGAGGCCACTGTAGGATAATTAATTGGTGTAATATCATTATTGTTGTGTCTCAGAGAATAGTAGGGACGTGAGAAGAGGCTGAGAGGTAGGGGAATGGTCAGTTGGTGGGGTAGTCAAAACATACACATTTAAAAATTAAGTTTGCTGTCTTATATGGGCATGGTTCGTGGTGCCCCAAAACAATTACAATAGTAACATAAAAGATAACTGATCACAGATTGCCATAACATGTAATAATAATAATATATTTTAAAGTTTGAAATATTATGAAAATTACCAAAATGTGACAGAGATATGAAGTTAACACATGGTATTGGAAAAATGGCACCAATAGACTTGCTCAATGCAAGGTTGCCACAAAACTTCAATTTGTAAAAAATGCACTATCTACAAAGCATAATAAAGTCAAGAACAATAACACTAAGTATGCCTTTACTTCAGT
The DNA here is from genome assembly GCF_037993035.2 of Macaca fascicularis. Lineage (NCBI taxonomy): Eukaryota > Metazoa > Chordata > Mammalia > Primates > Cercopithecidae > Macaca > Macaca fascicularis. The sequence continues at coordinate 31,695,781 of NC_088380.1, read as the reverse complement.
AGGTGTTCAGTTTTTTTTTTCATTTCCTTGTTGAACAGATGTTTATCTATACTCAACAGTCTTTCCTTTCACATTTCTCATTCATGATTCAATTCCCTCAAAACTGTAGTCATATCTGTCACTGCAGGAAAACTAGTCTTAGATATCAACAATGACCTTCTAGTTGTCAAATCCAACATACACTTCTCTGTTTCCTTGTTATTGAGTCCCTCAGTAGTATCTGACCTAGCTGATTACTCTGTCTTTGTGGAAATGGTTTTCTTTCTTGGTTTCTTTGATACACGCTAACCTCATTCTTATTATCTTTTTGTGACATCTTCTCAGGTTTCTTGATTCCTCCATTCCCTGTTCTCTTCTACATCAAAGGTGCCCAGGGCTAGGCTATGGATCTGTCTCTTTTCTGCACATTAGGTGATTTCCATTGCTTTGTGTCAGCTTTAGGCTGATGACATGCAAATTTATAGCTCCATCTTTGGTCTTCCCCCCTAGCTAAGGACTATGTATGTAACTGTCCACCTGACCACATTGTTTGGATGCTTAATGGACACTCCAAAGTTAATATGTCCATCAGGCAGTTTCCCCTTGAATTTGTTTTCCCCGGCTTGCCCATGGCAGTAAATGGCACCATCCACTCACTGCCTCGGGCTAAAAACATTGGAGTTGTTATTGCTTCCTTTCCTTTATGTTCCCACATCCACACTATCCTCATGTCTTATCAGTTTTAGATTCAACATTCCTTGTGAATAAAGAATCTATGTTTACTGTAACAATCCAGATGAGAGATTAGTTATGTTTTTAGATAATTCTAATAGATGTCTCAAAAACAGCTGGTTGGGGATGATGGTAACTTTCCACTGCACACCTCCAATGGTCTGATCCCTACTTAATGTCTTAAACCTTATCACACACCACACTTTCTTTGGCTGACTGTACTCTTGGTAGATTTGCCTCCTCTTGTCCTTGACACATGTCATACTCATTACTGACTCAAGGTCTTTGCATTTGTCGGTCCTCTTGTCTAGACATTGTCTTGTTTACATATTGGTTCACCTGTTTATTGTGTCTTTTCTTGCTCCCCTCACACAGAGGCTATGTTGCTCTCTTTCCTGTCTGGCCCTGTATTCCCGACAGCTACGGAAGACCAGCACACAGTAATTTCCTATACATATTTGTTGATTGAATGAAAGAATGTAAGCATTTAAGGCTTACAAGTTAAATGCAAAAAAAAAAAAAAAAAAAATCATGCTGTGATAGAAAGAGTACTGGTAGGCCCGGTGTCTACTCTTGAGTCCTGACTCAGCCACTTTGGATAACTCAATTAAAAAAAACTTCTCTACATATTTTTATCCTTACTCTCAAACATGCAGCTTCTTGTGTGTGTTAAACAAAAACAAATGACAGCCCACAGAAATGAATGTGTCGGACATCTATTTCTACATTGAGTTCACTACAACAAAAACCACTTATAATTTCAAACAAATAGTCTCTCCCCAGTAACAGTGCCCTTTTGATAAAATTTCACACCACAGGAAATCCATTATAATAAATATCTGTTCCAGTATCTGTCCACTTAGCAATGATTCTCTTTATGCTTGATGTCTCTTTCCTGATAACTATCCTAAGGACCCTCCTTTCCTTCCCTCTGAGAGTTCCAGAGTTTTAGCTCTGCCTCTGCGTACTTGCTGTTGTCATGGTAGCCTTGCTAATTTTGCTTATATATTTTTCCCCATATTTTCCCACAACCTTTGAAAAGACCAAGCGAAATATGTGCCAAAGGCTATTTCTGACTTAATGTTATAGGCATGAAAATATTTCTTTTCTTAGCCTCTTGAAAAATATTAAATGGTTGTCTCAGCATCATTGATTGAGACTATTTGTTTATTCCCAGGGCTGAAAGTTGAGGCCATTCTATTTTGATAGAACTATTTATTTAAAAGAAGCTCAAGATCAAAGACATCTCATCTAGTATGCAGGGAATGCTGTTTAACCCAAGTAATCCAAAAGTAAATAATTTATTGGATTACTCGATAGATTGAGAAATGAAGGTAGGATTTGGGTGTATTTGTTTTGCCTTTTTCTTTTTAATTACTCACTAAATAAGTGCATGCGATGTGTGAGTTTAGAAGAAAAGAAAGTATTATTGCAAGAAGACATCCTGGTAATAACCTTACATGGTCCCAAGAAAGAACAGATCCCATCTATAGGCATGGAGCCAGGGCAGCCCTGCTGTCCATGCCTGCTTGGTGGCCAACATACTTGCATCTAAGACCTATCTTTGCCCAAGACAAAAAACAGCTGTGTGGCTGCAAGAAAGCCATTTAAACTCTCTGAAGTCCAGTTTCTTTACCTATAATACAAGAAAAAATCTCTCACATCCCTTCTGGTTCTAAGATTGAGCCATCTCATTCTTAACCAACCAAAAATTATGATAGCAGTGGGGCAAGATAGCAGGCAGTTTAGCAGGGGCGGAGAGGCCCTCATGTGAACTTCTGCAACTCCAGGCATGGATTCCTCTTCTCTCCTTTTTAAAAATTAAATGCTTGCTTCCTTTCAGTCTGATAAAATGTCATTTTGTTTCATTTGGGTTTTCATTTATTCTGGAACATGCCAGACAGATCTTGTACCAAAGTTATTTTATTGTTGTGGATAAAAGAACACAATACCCATTTTTGTTCCTTATTCTTGCCTTTTCAATGGGTTTTTGAATTGCTAATTTTTTTTGTTGTCAATTAAAAATACATCTCCACAGCCCAGCTGCTCATGGACCCATGTCGAGTGCACATCGTACATCCTTGATAGTCCAGCTTCTGTTGTGAAGTCCTGAGAAACACAGTTTATTTATTTATTTAGTGAGAAGAATCCCGATTAGTTCTTTCTGGTAAAAAGAGGAAATTGGCTAACTGTTATGGACTGAATGTTTGTGTCTTTCCCAAATTCTTATGTCGAGGCTCTAATCCCTAATGTGGTGGTATGTAGAGATGGGGCCTTAGAGAGGTAATTAGATTTAGATGAGGTCATGAGAATGGGGTCCACGTGATGGGATTAGTGCTTTTATAGCAAGAGGAAGAAAAAGCAGAGCACACTTTGTCTCTCTTTGCCATGTGGGGACACAGTGAGAAGGCAGACAAGGAAAAGGGCCTTCACCAGGAACTGAATGGGCTGGCACCTTGCTCTCTGTCTTCCCACCTTCCAGAACTGTGAGAATGAAATAACTATCTGTTGTTTAAGACATCCAGCCTATGGTATTTTCTTATAGCAGCCCAAGTCAACCAAAAAACTAACTAATGGAAATATCTGAGTATAAGATAGAACGTATTGACCCTGGAGCAATAAAGGAAAAGCTGGCCGAAAGTGCTAGGAGTTGCAGGTGGATAGACTACCACCACCTGTTTGAAAGGCTTTACCATTTAGTCAACTCAGTACGGAGACCTCAATCAAATGAAGTGCATACAACCACAGTCACTGGTCTATCAGCTCCAATCGGGAAACCCTTGAAAATGTGACACAAGCAGTTTAGGCAAAATTAGAGAAAACATTTATAAAGCTCATGATACAAAAAGTAGTGCATGATTTAAAACATCATCAGATGGGTTTAAGTGAATTTGTGGATAAAGATGTATTGCACATTAATAAAGGAAGTCACGGACATTTGAAATAGATACTTGATCTGAGAAACACTGCTGCTTATAGCCTCAAATATTTTGAAGTTGACAACATGCACAAAATGTACTTTGTTGCCACTCTCAGAGACAGCGTATCACACTAACTGTCTCATTAATTTGACCTATTATGGCATTTCTTATGATCTTACATTCCTATGACCTCACATTCCTATGACCTCCTTGAAGGCTCATTTGGCCTTGAAGCACCACAAGGTGAAAAAAAAATCTCAAAATTAATCAAGAAGTTGCCAGAGTGCTTTTACACAGGCTTAGCAAATTGTCAGCTTATCCTTGAAAGAACAACCTTCACCAGAACCTTTTTCCCTATGACAAAGGGGAGGAGAAGGGGATTGTGAAGTTGCTGTCAGACACTAGGTTTCCTCTCTAATTCTCATTCACCGTTCAGCCAGATACAGAAAAATCTTGAGTTCAAATATTTAGACAATCTCAGATGAAGGAATACAGAGCTATTCATTCCTGAGACTTTCATGGGAAGGCCTGGTTAACCAGACACAATGGGCAAGCAAAGTGTCTGGCATTGCTAGTAAGAAATCAAAACAGACTCAGCCTGAGGTAAACAAAGCCACACGGAGCAATGAGGATAATGCAACATGCATGTCTATTTCAAAATACCATAATCTTAAAGGTGTGTTCTCTTGAATCCATATGATTGAATGAGAAAGTAATTAGGTACCTAGGTGTGATTACTTTGGCTTATGTCTAAGATGCACAAAATTTTTCAGCCAGAAGCAACAGAATGGGACAGCAGTCACCTACGAATAGATCTGTTTTGATGAAAAACACCAGTATGCAAACTGTTTTTCCAGAAGGTGGACACTTGCTCCTGAGGTGGTTGACTCTTTCACCTATTTGTTATGTCTGAAAAATTAATGCTTGTTCTGCAACTATAAACCAGCCATAAGTGAAAGCAGCTTTGCCAGCATTGTCTGAGTCATTAGAAGAGTCAGCCAGTTGTTCTCCTGTCCTTTCTGCGTGGCTGAATTTCCTTAATGACCAATTCATTGTGTGTCTTCAAGCATGACACCCGAAAAGCTGTGATGTCTTTAATGAAGGATCCATTAGTCTTTCAAGAATGTGAACATGTGAAGTTGAAAAACCTATTCAATAAGGTATCTCCTTGAAAGAACGCTAATCTCACTGGGAAGTACATATATACAAAATATAACTTCTTCATGCATGTTTAACTGAGCAGAATGTTTTTTGGAGTTACATTAGCTGACCCTGAGAAGAACACAGGCTTAGTTTACTAGATACCTTCCATTTTCATAAAATTGCTAAAATGCCACTTTTCTCTTCAATCCACATTTATATATGTGGCAGAACATTCTTTCTCAGAACAGAAGCCATTGTACGGTCCTGTTTCTGTGTTCTTTGACCTTGGCAGCACACCATCTCAAGATCCCACAATCATAGACAGTCACCCTGCTGTTGTGGGCAGACGACTGCCTTGCACAAACCTTTCTGGTGCCATTGGAAGTGACTCTCTGGAGACAAAGCCCAAGAATGACCCCGAGTATTACGTCTTTGTACATTCACTCCTGCATTTCATCTTCGCAGTTCTAAATCTATTCAAAGGTCTTTCTGTTTGAGCTTCTAAAATCTAGTATATCCTCTGCTGAATCGAGAGAAAAAAAAGATGTAATTATAATACATCAACTGCCCTTGTTCTGCACATTAACACAGTAAGAGAAAATAGGAGTTTTTAATAGAAAAAATAGATGTTTTGCTCTTATTTCATGTATTTGTAAATAATGCAATATATCAGGAGTTAATTTTAAGGTAGTCAAGTGTGATTCATCACCATTAAGTCACTTTTACCAAGGAAAATAACCCAATATACTTCTATATGATAGAAGGAGAAATAAAGTATATTTCATTTTAACACAGAAATACAATTTTGTCCCGGAGTATAATTGGATTAGTGGTATAGGAAGGCAATTCTTAATAGGGTTTTATTGTATTTTCCCTAAAGTTGCATAATAAAGGCACTTACCTGAAGAATCATCTGAATGCCTCTTTCTTGGTATATTCCATGGTATCCATTGAACATGTTCACTTGTCAGACTTCTATGATAGTATTAATTTTTTATCATATTAAATATTTGGATAATGATTATTTGATAAAAATCAGAGTTAATAAAGAGTTCAGCAAGCAAAATATTGGTCTACTAAGCAATTTTGGGGGTCAGGGAGGGTTGAAGCTTATCGCTTTGATTACGTGAGAGGTGAGACTACGATAAATACCGTGAACTAGGGTCTTGCCTGAGCCAGACCCCTTGGATACAGACATGTCTGGTCATCTCTGAAACCCTGCAGGGCACTGCCCCCTCATTGCACAAAGGACAAAGGATGGAGGAAATTTCTTGGGAGAGGATGCCTTCTGAGAAAGGCGGAGGAGGAGTTAAGCTTGACCCAATAACAAAGACTTAATCTTCAGAAGGAAGCAGAGATTTTGAGTTCGGCACAGAGTCTTGTTTGTTTGTAGCTGAGTTGTCTTCCAGGCCAGCCCTGTGGCCTCCTTCCTGTGGATTCTGAGTTCTGTGAAGTGTGTGTGTAAGAAACCTGGGTGAGAAGGATGGTTTTAAGTAAAAACTGAAAGCACTGATTGACTAGGGAATCTATCAGACACTGTCTGATACCAATACTGGTAAGACGCAACACAACAAGTGGGAAGAGTGTCCACTTTGTAAACAAACAAACAAACAAAAAACTAAATAACCCCCCGAAACAACATCCCCACCCCATAAAACAAAAAACAAATAAACAAAAATACTCTGCTTCTTCGATTGCTGAAAGACTCCATACACGTGTAGTGTGTGAAATTGCAGGGCAAAGTGGAAAGTGATGTAGCTCAGCAGAAATGCATTGCTGTGTTGTAGGATTTAGAGGAAGAGGCCATAGAACTGGAGAGAAGATGGGGAAGAAGAGAAAATGAGTAACTGAGGCCACCTGTATTATGATTAAATTTTGTGATGATGAACAAAACGCTTAATTGCTTTCTTCCATTTTAAAATTATTAAAATGGATGTTAATACAACTGGCTCACTTTCATGTTTAATGAGCAGTGGAAATTTTATTGCTTTAAAAGTTTTTAAAACAGTTTTCTAAGGGATTTGCCTATTTATGACTAGTATTTCCTATTAGCATTGAAATATTAGAAAAACTCTATTCTTGACCCCCTACTTAGCATGGATAGCCATTGCAAGTTGGAAAGTGTATGGAATATAAGGTTCACTGGATTCCTCACTCTTCTGGGCTCCCCAAAAAGTTGACTTAAAATTATCCCACTAATTTAGGGTTTCTCATTATTTTGGACCAGAAAATTTTTTGTTTTGAGAGACCATCCTCTGCATTGCATGATGTTTATTTGTATCCCTGACTTCTCCCCTCTAGATGCTTGTAGCATATCCTTACCCCATTATTACAATATAACACATCTCCAGACATTGCCAATGTCCCCTGGGTGGGAGAAGGGGAGAGAATTGTTGCAAATTGAGAATCACTGCTGTAATGTAGTCATTTGAAGCAAAATACTTGAAGAAAAAATCATGTTAGAATTGACTATAAAGTTACCAAGATAATATTAACATCGGCCGGGCGCGGTGGCTCAAAACTGTAATCCCAGCACTTTGGGAGGCCAAGGAGGGTGGATCACGAGATCAGGAGATCGAGACCATCCTGCCTAACATGGTGAAACCCCGTCTCTACCAAAAGTACAAAAAATTAGCCAGGCGAGGTGGCGGGCGCCTGTAGTCCCAGCTACTCGGGAGGCTGAGGCAGGAGAATGGTGTAAACCCGGGAGGCGGAGCTTGCAGTGAGCTGAGATCCGGCCACTGCACTCCAGCTTGGGCGACAGAGCGAGACTCCATCTCCAAAACAAACAAACAAACAAACAAAAACATTAACATCCTGATGCATTCTTTACTTAATTCTTGAGATATTTTTCTTAATGTGGGAATGTCATAGATGTTTAAACTGAAAAACAATACTAGCTGCCATTTACGCTCTTTATTGAGAATTTTCTGAGTGTCCCACATTGTATTAAGCACTTTATCAACATACCACTCAATTCTTGCAACTATTCCTTGCAGTTGATATTATTATCTGTCTCTTTCAGAGAAGTCTAGGGAAGTAAAAGAGCTTTCTCAAAGTTACACAGCTAGTCACTGAAATACATAGTATTTAAGTCCACATCTACATGGGTACAGGCATTGGAGGTTTACTTTGCGCCTCAGTCAAGGTCCCTGAAGAAAAATGCCCACTCCAATGGGGTAACCCAGGAGACCTTACCAAACAACATATTTACACATGAGAGCGGGAAAACTGACAAAGAATCATGAAGCCCCCTTACCAAGATCTGCCAGACCTTATGCTAGGTCTGAGGGGCTCAGGAAAAGGAGTAGTGACCATAACCCATAACAAGTGGATGGAACTTCAGAGGGGACTGACAGACAGGAGCATGGAGGGATACAATCAACTCAACAGCTGCTAGGCTGGAGGGCACCTGTGGGTGGGAGCACCTTAAAACCTTCCACCCTTTGAATTCCCCTTGATGAGCACCCACATCCAACAGGACACCATGGGCAAAGGACCCTGTGGCTGTTGCATCCATACAGGATGAGCTTCCAGGGCTCAGAGCTGGCTAAAAGTAAAGAATGGATCTGAAGGGGCAGAGGGAAAAATTCCAGGCTGTTTTAACCTTAATAAACCTTTATATAATTCAGATTTTCATTAAATATTTTTGAGCACCTACACAGACCATGGTAATAACTATTGGTGATAATGTACTGTGGCAGGTGTCAGCAAACTTTTTCTGTGAAGGGCCAGTTAGCAAAAATTTTAGCCTCTGTGGGCCATATAGTGGTATCTGTTGCAACTACATCTGCTGTTGTAGAGCAAATGAATGAATAAGTCCAGTAAAGTTTTTTTTTTTTGGTCCAGAGGTTGGAGTTTGCTAACCTTTCTGCTATAGTAAAACACAAAGCTACATACCATGCATACTAAATTTTGTCAAGTCATTGTTTCTCCAACTCCAAAAGTTAGGAAAAAATATGGTTCATGTCATATATATGTGTGTATATATACGTGAATGTGTATACACACACACACACACACACACACACACACACACACACACAGACACAGACAGATCACCCTATCTAGGCTTACAAAATTCAAGTCATCTTGCAATAGGATTTGTAAGTTTCACTTTTTGTTATTTTAACTCCATTATTGCAAAATTAGGTTGAATGAAGAGATTGACTTTGTATTTAACATACTTTTTTTTTTTTTTTTTTTTTTTTTTTTTTTTTTTTTAGACTGGGTCTGTCTCTCTCACTCAGTTTGGAGTGAAGTGGTGTGAGTGATCATGGCTTACTGCTGCCATAACCTCCCAGGCTCAGGTGATCCTCCTGCTTCAGCCTCCTGAGTAGCTGAGACCACAGATATGTGCCACCACACCCAGAAATCTTTGAAAATTACTTGTACACATGAGGTCTCCCTATTTTGCCCAGGGTGGTCTTGAACTGCTGGACTCAAGTGATCCTCCCGCCTCAGACTCCCAGAGTGTTGGGATTACAGGTATGAGCCACCATGTCTGCCATTTTAACACACTTTTAAAGCACAATATGGTGCTTACTGGAAAGTGGGGAAAAACAAATAGAAGAAACAGAACTGTTGTTTATGAAACCAGCAAACCTGTGGGAAAAAATGATATTGATTAATGGTGTATGGAAAACAGTTTAAATGTAATTATAGTGTCTGTCTAAATAACCCTTATTAAAGTGGGACCAATTTTATAAGGTCAGGCCATTCAGCTCTGAGGTGATGCTATACAGTTGTTCCCCATTATCCACAGTTTTTCTTTCTGCAGGTTCAGTTACCTTCTGTCAGTCATGGTCAGAAAATAAACAAGCACAGTACAAGAAGATATTTTTAGACAGAGGGAGCGAAAGACAGAGACAGACACCACATTCATTTGGTTTTCATTATAGTATATGGTTGTAATTATTCTATTTTATTGTTAGTTATTACTGTTAATCTCTTACTGTGCCTAATTTATAAATTAAACTTTATCATAAGCATGTTCGTATAGGAAAAAACATAGTATATATAGCGTTTGGTGCTTTCCACAGATTCAGGCATCCACTGACAGTCTTGAAATGTATTTTGATGGCTTGTGGATAAGGGGGTATATTAGTCCATTCTTGCATTGCTAAGAGGAACTACCTGAGATGGGTAATTCATGAAGAAAACAGGTTTTTAAAAAATTAATTTTTATTTTATTTTAAATTCCAGGATACAAGTGCAGGATGTGCAGGTTTGTTACATAGGTAAACGTGTGGCATGGTGGTTTGCTGCACCTATCAGCCCATCACCTAGGTATTAAGCCCAGCATGCATTAGCTATTAATAATTATCTTGATACTCTCCCTCTCTCTGCTCCCCTGACAGGCCCCAGTGTGTATTGTTCCCCTCCCTGTGTCCATGTGTTCTCATTGTTCAGCTCCTACTTACAAGTGAGAACATGTGGTGTTTGGTTTTCTGTTCCTGTGTTAAATTGCGGACGATAATGGCTTCTAGTCCATCCATGCCCCTGTAAAGGACATGATCTCGCTCCTTTTTATGGCTGCCTAGTATTCCATAGTTCATATGTACCACATACAAAAGAGGTTTAATTGAATCACAGTTCCACAGGCTATACAGGAAGCATGGCTGGGGAAACCTCAGGGAACTTCCAATCATGGCAGAAGGTGAAGGGGAAGCAGGCATGTCTTACATGGCCGGAGAAGGAGGAAGAGAGTGAAGGGGGAGGTGCTACACACTTTTAAACAACCAGGTCTCATGAGAACTCACTCACTGTCATGAAAACAGCAAGGGGAAATCTGCCCCCATGATCCAGTCACTTCCCACCAGGCCCCTCCTCCAAAATTGAGGATTACAATTTGACATGGGATTTGGGTGGGGACACAGCCAAATTGCATCAGGGGTGGACTGTGTTAGTCAGATGGTGGTGCCAGAAAGTTTATATTTTATAGAGAGTATTAATTTCATCTCAAGATCCTAGGGACAAATACTGAAATTTCAGTGAGGTACCTTTATCTCTTTCTTCCTCACTCCCACGCTTTCTTCCTTTTCTCCTTCCTTCTTCACTTCTTCTCCAGCTCTCTGTCTCTTCCTGTCTTTTCTTCTTTCTTCTTTATATTTAAATGCAAGTGACATTGTCTTGATGAAGCCCAACCCATATGTCATGGGACTCTAGCATCCTTCTCTGGTTTCTTTAGGCATCTCTGGCTTCAACTGCAGCTGCCAATTTTATTAGTCACTTTGCCATTCCAAGTGTGCCACCCTATTGTATGCCTTGATTTTCCAAATGTGACAGTGTTCCTCTTCCTTGATCCCCAGTCCCCTTGCCCATTAAAACGTCCCCATGTATAGTGAACTTTATTAATGCATCTATAAGATGTAGGAGCCATTGTAATACAAACAACTTATAATTGATTATTTGGCAAATTCATAGATTGTCTAAAATCCTTGACTAACTCTCTTTGACAGTCTCTAGCCTCCAATGCATTTGGCTCTCATCCAATCCCTCTCCTTTCTCCTGGCTCCTGGAAACACCATGTTTTCCAACAAATCTCTTCTACCTTATCAAGGGCAGCATTCGGGGTCTCTCAGAGCTTCACTCTGCATATTAAAATAATCCCTGATACCCTGTGCTTGCCAATGGACGGGCTGCTCTGGCTTGTCCCAATCTCCCCTCCTCCACCATCTGTAAGGGGAAGGAAGGAGCCAGAGGAATTATTTCTCCCCTGATATGAATTAATTAACCTTCCCTAGAGGGCAGACACAAAGAGTCTTGTTTAATTTAGAAAAAAATAGACTTGATCTTCATTATGCATTATAATTTTGGCAACTGCAGCATGCAAGAAGTGTAGATTTTATCCATTAGTTTTTGTGTGTTTTATATCGTTCAATTTTAAGTTTTTTTTTTTTTTTTTTTTTTTTTGCCTGCCTGCCACTCTCACCTTTGCAAAGGTAATAAGATCCTATTGACCATGTAATGGGAGAGAATGGGCCCCAGAATAGCTAAGAGTCTCTTTTTCACAATTTTTATTTGGGGTTATACTCCTGGCAAAATATAGAGACAATTGAACAATTTGGGTTTATTTTTAAAACTCCTCTGTCAGGCTTTCAAAAAAATTGTATTTTATTTATAGAAGTCTTCTGTTTTCTTCTCCCTCTTCTTTAATCACTCTCTCACTTGAAAGTGAACAATTAAGCAATTAATTGAATAATTTAGGTCTCAAATCCCATTTATTTTAAATTATACATATAAGATCCTCTTTGTCCTACTTAATCTTACATTTTGAAGAGCCAATCACAAAGAACAGATGGGATGGGAAAAGTTTTTTTTCTAAGAACAGTTAGATGAATAGAGAGCTGGAACTAGTATGTTTAACTTCTGAGATACTGATTGGGATAATCACAGCATAGCTGAGAAGAACCAGAGATTGGCTCTTGGTGTAACAAGAATCCCTTCTCTAGCAGTTTCCTACTTCCTGTGGTTTTAGCCTTTTTGGATATTAGTCCTAGGAATGAGCCAAGTGCAATGAGTCAGGTTGAAGTGGACAAGAAATATGTGGTGTTATAAATGGCATAGACCTGAAAGTATTTATAAAATGTGATCCAGTGAGCACTGAAAAAAAAAGACACAGAATATCTTGGCTTTTATAAAAGCTTATTTTACGGAAATTATGTACATCATAGCCCAAGGAATCGTAACTACATTTCTTTTTGAAATAAAAAGCTACATTACTATAATGTTGATGTTAAGGAAACCTGTAGAGGAGAAATTCTGATTAAAATTAATTCAGGTTACTATGAAGGGAAAAGGCAACCAGCCAAAGTAGGGGCAAAATGAAGTATATGCCTCAAGGAAGAGCAGTTTCAGACTATAAAAATGTGAGTCTAGAAAAGGAGGAAATAGGGATAATTTGTTTAACTAAGTAACGAAACTTAAAGGTAATCTAAGTAATGGTTTCTAAAGTAACCTAAGGTGCAAAACCCTCAACTGTGAAAATTTAACTCTCAATGAATGTTAATTTATAACAAGAAGGTATATCCCCACATATTGAATAACAAAAGGAGTTTACAAAGAAATATCCAAAACATAAACTCATAGAGAGAAATGGATGGCAGGGACTCATTCCTGGGCACTTTCGAAATTAGATTATTATTTTACTGCATCAAACTTTGTGGTTAGCGTGGAGTTGGTATCACCAACAGAGCTCTCTTAGTGAGGATAAAGGCACAAATTCCTTCTCTGTAAAATTCAGTTGAATTCAATCGGATTCTACAAATGTTTTTGAAGGCTAGATGATCTCTGGGGGCCTTTTGAAATACCATTCTGACTTGCAGAAGTCATAGTTCGATATTGCTACTTGCTGGGTTAAGAAGAGTTTTGACCAGAGCATTGGGGTACATTTTGAAGTTTCCTTCTGTTTCCTCTTCTTTCTTGACTTTCTAGAAACTTCTCCTTGTAATTTGTTTATTAATTACTGTTTTTCTCTCTCAGTTCTCCCAGTTTCTTTTTAGCATTTTAATCCCTTACTCTCTTGTGGTGAGTTCTTTATGGAACCAAGTCTCTTTGATGAACGATTCTCAAGCTCATTTTCCTTTCTGAGCCCTACCATGCATGATACCCGATTTTAACAAGGATTCCGAGAACAATGGTGGTTTCTGAGACTTTCAGTGCAAAGAAGATGCCAGAATGACAATTGTTCGCATCTTGAAAATGTACACAGGGATGAGAGGTGAAATCTCCTTTTATCCTTGCATTTGTTTTCTGCTTTATTCTTGAGGCATTCGCACAAGGACATGCCACACAGATCGCTTTTTATGTGCACCATTTTACCTTCACCCTCAGATCAGCTACATCATCCATTATCACCAAGTAATAAAGCTCCTGCCACTGCCACCCTAGTCTAAGGTAATGGCATCTCTCTCCTGGCTACCACAGCTGCTTTCTAATTGGCCTCCTGGCTTCCACTCTGATTTCCCTGCAATTCACTCTCCACGTGACAATCAGGGTGGTCTTTTAAAAGTAGGGTCAGATTTGCCTGAAACACTGTAAAGGCTTTTGATAATACTTAAGATACAATCCAAACATGATGTGATCCCCGCCTTCTCCCATACATCATCTTGCACTGCTCCCCCTCTTGCCTACTATACCCTGGTACCACTCACCCCACAGGCCTGTTCCTCGGTGGGCACCGCTCATTCCTCCATTCACTCCGTGCCCACCCTCTGCTGTCACATACCTGTTGATTACATCGTCACTTTTGCAGAGAGGCTCTCCCTAACCAATCAGTCGGTAGTAGCCATATACGACATCATATCACCTCTTTCAATTAACTCCATACCCTTACCATTAAGGGTGCTTGCCTTCCTTGTTTATTCTTCTTGTGCTTAGGCTGCCTTCACCCAATGAAATACAGACCTTATTTATCTGCTTATTTATTTAGTGAGACAGAGTCTCCCTGTTGTCACCCAGGCTGGAGTGCAGTGGTGTGATCTCGGCTCGCTGCAACCTCCGCCTCCTGGGTTCAAATGATTCTTCTGCCTCAGTCTTTTCAGTAGCTGGGATTACAGGCACCTGCCACCATGTCCAACTAATTTTTGTATTTTTAGTAGAGACGAGGTTTTGCCATGTTAGCCAGGTTGGTCTCCAACTCCTGACCTCAAGTGATCTGCCCGCCTCCGCCTCCCAGATTTCTAGGATTACAGGTGTGAGAGCCACCATGCCAGGCAAAATACAGATTTTTTTTTTGTAAGTTATACTTTACATTCTGGGATACATGTGCAGAATGTGCAGTTTTGTTACATAGGTATACATTTGCCGTGGTGGTTTGCTGCACACATCAACCCATCATCTAGGTTTTAAGCCCCACATGCATTAGATATTTGTCCTGATGTTTTCCCTAATGCTTGCCCCCCATCCCCCAACAGGCCCTGGTGTGTGATGTTACCCTCCCTGTGTCCATGTGTTCTCATTGTTGAACTCCCACTTATGAGTGAAAACATGTGGTGTTTGGTTTTCTGTTCTTGTGATAGTTTGCTGAGAATGATGGTTTCCAGCTTCATCCATATCCCTGCAAAAGACATGAACTCATCCTTTTCTTATGGTTGCATAGTATTCCATGCTGCATACGTGTCACATTTTCTTTATCCAGTCTACCACTGATGGACATTTGGGTTGGTTCCAAGTCTTTGCTATTGTGAATAGTGCTGCAATAAACATATGTGTGCATGTGTCTTTAGAGTAGAACGATTTATAATCCTTTGGGTATATACCAATAATGGAATTGCTGGCTCAAATGGTATTTCTGGTTCTAGATCCTTGAAGAATCGCCACACTATCTTCCACAATGGTTGAGGTAATTTACACTCCCACCAACAGTGTAAGAGCATTCCTATTTCTCCACATCCTCTCCAGTATCTGTTGTTTCCTGACTTTTTAATGATTGCCATTCTAGCTGGTGTGAGATGGCATCTCATTGTGGTTTTGATTTGCATTTCTCTAATGACCAGTGATGAGGAGCTTTTCTTCATATGTTCGTCGGCTGCATAGAAGTCTTCTTTCGAGAAGTGTCTGTTCATATCCTTCGCCCACTTTTTGATGGGGTTGTTTGTGTCTTTTCTTGTAAATTTGTTTAAGTTCCTTGTTGGTTCTGGATATTAGCCCTTTGTCAGATGAGTAGATTGCAAAAATTTTCTCCCATTCTGTAGGTTGCCTGTTCACTCTGAGGATAGTTTCTTTTGCTATGCAAAAGCTCTTTAGTTTAATTAGATCCCATGTGTCAATTTTGGCTTTTGTTGCAATTGCTTTTGGTGTTCTAGTCATGAAGTCTTTGCCCATGCCTATGTCCTGAATGGTATTGCCTAGGTTTTCTTCTAAGGTTTTTATGGTTTTAGCTCTTACAGATCTTTATGACAGCACCTGGCTTGCTCATCTGCTTCCTCAGAGCATAGGATAGTGTTGGGTATGCAGCAAATGCTGCACGTGTCTACTAAGTGAATAAAAATCTTTACATTTTCTACCTGGCATGTCACACTGCAAACAAATGATAAAAAATCTAGGTCCATTACTCATCCAATTGGTTAATTGTGTCCCCTGTGTAAATAATGAGATAAAATGTACATTTCCTATAATAACACAGAGTATCTCTAATGTGCTCCTTTTGTTAACAAGGAATTTCTGCTACCCTTGGACTGAAAGTAATTTGATATTTTTTTCATTACAAATCTTACACATTTGAATATTGGATTCGTTCTTCAGCATTAAGACAGATTATTTTATCTTCCCCTTCTATCTCTTTAATTTTAGTTTCAGTTCAAGATATCCATAATTTTAGGATCCTAAGGCCAAATGTTTTAAAGATCTTCATATTTCCGAGAAGCGTATTGGAGAGGTCTGTCCTTGAGTTCGTGGTGCCTGATGAGAAAACCAGTGGATTGTTCATGCCCAGGGGCACTTTATTTCTTTAAATTGACCCTAAGTAGCAACACTAGGACTGTGGCGGAAGCCAGACATCACAACGAGTTCTGTCTAATGAAGCTTCAGTTTTAATATTAGAAGCTGGAGGTAGTGCCCAGAGGTTGCAAAGTTGGAAAAACAAATCTCTGACTTGCTCAAGCTGAAAGCACGAAGTGCATAAGGACTTAGGGCTGATTCAAGCATATATCTATGACCCATGCTTACAGGGGCTTACGAAGCCAACTCATGTTGTTAAAGCCCCTGTTTGAAAACGAGTTGTAATTTATTTAAGGGGTGTCTGATCCTTAAATCCATGACCCATTTCACTAGGCCCATTCCACATAAAGATCTAGACTCTGAAATAACGTTTATTAAACTGTAGCAGGATGACCCCATTCGTGAGTTGTAAAATCAATTCAGTGGGTCAGTAGGGTCTTTTTTTAAAAGGAAGTATAATAAAGTTAAATCAAATAGAAAGTATCAGAGGGGATCATGCATTGTAAAGCTTCCAACAGTTTCATCAAAATTTTCTATCAGTTATATGACTATAGCATGTGTGATATCATGATGTAAAATACATTTCTCACAATGGGGTCAAAAATTTGTGAAAGCCACCAGAGATTATTGGATTGGGTTGGATTGGGTTCATCTGCCATAAAATGAAGAATAATTTACAGAGAGAATTTTCCCCAAGGGCAAAAGGACCAGTCCCCAAATAGGCGCAAGTCAAACTGTCTCTTAACTTTGTGAAGTAGAAAACTGCTGAAACACAGAAGAGAAGACAGTGGACTCTATAATTCACAATTCCCTTAAATATAGCCCCACAGTCTTTGCTACTGCTAAAACATAACTTGTTTAAAGGTGTTTTGATCTCTCCAACAGAAGTTCAGCAGCTTGAGGTAGAAGTGGCCATATAATTCTTCTGTATGTCTTGTAATGTGAATAACTTAGTACTCATATGAAACATTTTTGTTAATTGACCAATTGAAAAAATACAGAGGCGGGTAACTAAAGAAGATGAGATCTAGTCTGTATTATTTTAACTAGCTCAGCATTATAACCCTGTAGCTTTGCCCATCATCCCTGCCTGTCAGTAGCGTACCTATCAACTTTCTATCTGCGTGTGTTTTCAAGCCAAATCTGTTTTGAATGTATTTAAAAAAAAATAGGCCATGACATAGTTATCAGTCATTAAAAGCACCTTTTTGTGGTGCTTTTTGGAATAAAAATTCCAAATAGCTTATCACAATCTATTCCAGTTTTTCAATCCTCAAATCTCTGATTCCATCAGGGAAAGAGATCCCTTTCTTACAGCTTGATTTGTTTTTCTTCATTATGGCAAAGTTGGAACGCAGAGGAGGTAGAAATGGTTTTAAGTTTCTGTTTGGATTCTTTTCATCTAACTCAGGTTTAGGATCAGTTCCTCCTTTACAATCCAAAGTCATTGAGTTAAATTAAACAAGAGATTCCTGAGAAGGGGAAGCGAAGCATGACAAAAACTTTGTCTCAGACACATGTCAAGCTTGGTTAGAAATTAGACCTCCCTTCGTTACTGCCAGGAAAGAAGGAAGTCTCTTTTAGTAGGACCCAGCAGGAGTGAGCAGGTCTCATGTTAGTTTTAAGTGATTTACTTTTGTATTTCTCTTTTATAGTTCACAGCAGGTCATTTTAGGAGGAATAAAAGGGCTCACTCTGCAATCTGCCTTTATTGTTTCACTGAAGAGTGGAAGCAAAACATATTTCAATCAGAAGAATTATACCTGAGTGCTATAAATGTTTCCACAGACAACAGAGAAAGCCCCTGATACATTTAAGGTCAGGGCTGATATTTTCAGAGAAAAGGTGATGATCAACCCAGTAGGGAAATAAAATCATCTCCTATTCCAAGTGAATTATCTCATTGGGTAGTAATGAGGAGATAAGGCCAGAAATTCCAGAGGTTAGCTACCACAGATAAGATTCCCAGACTTCTAAAGAAAAAAAACACATTGCTAGGATACGCAGGGACTCCTGTGGAACTTGAGTGCCACTGTTTTATAGTGCACACACCTTTCTATTGATCAGTATTAATGAAATGAGAGGACCCCACATTGATGGATTATCAAAGACTACCTAATCCTGTTTTTTTACTATTTAATCTTTCTTGTTGCTATATGGTTAGAAATATGTGCGAACTAAATCCTTGTTTCTTCTTTCACTTGACCTTATTCTGATTCATCAAATTGATTCTCTTACACTCTGAACTATGCCAATTATTGTGTCTGTCAAGCCGTACATTCATTAGAGTATCGGGGCTAATGGACATGCTGTAAGAGCACATTCATCTTTAGAAATACGGTAAAAGCTAATTCTTTTGGCTCAGCAAAGCTCAGGTTGACATCTTGCCACTCTTCTGCTGCCAGGAATATCTGGTGACTTAATGAAGCAAAGATCTTAAGCACACAACTCAGTGGCTTATTCAATATCAAGGTTTGCACTAGAGTCCGTGAAAAGGGATTAACACTTTCAGTTCTACAAAAGCCCGGGCGATGAGTTGAAACACCAGAGGACTCCCAGAATGGACAGTTCATCAGAAGGATTACAGAGTAACTTGTACTTCATGAGCCCATTGATCTTCCTTTTCATATGGTATTTAAAAAATAATCTTTTATATGCCGGTGGTAATGCAACTGGATTAGTGGAGCTAACGGGCTGTGACTATTTAAATATTAATTGGGACAGCAATGTCTAAATCAGTGGTTCTCAACCCTGACTGCATATTAGAAATTACCTAGGGAGTTTTTAAAATTTGCCAATGCCTAGTGCCTATGTCCAGAGACATCACTTTAACTGGTCAGGGATGGTGCCCTGACATCAGGATATTTTAAAAGCTCTCCAGGTGATCTGCCTGTGTAGTCAGCATTGAGCACGACTAATAAATAAATAAATGCTAAAATGGAATAGCTTTTCGTTATCAGAGCACCGAACTCAAACATTCTATTCTTTTAAAGATTCTCCATGTGTGTATGTTTCCTTAAAAAAATGGAGCAAGCATCCTGTTTCGTTCAATCTCAATTACTTTGGCCTTTGCCATGTGATAACATAGTATGGGCTGTTTGAATGCAATTAAAATATTTTGACCAAGTTTAGGAAGCCTTTTTAAATCTCAAAATACACTCAAGAAGAAATTTAGGATCTAGAGAAGTATCTTGGATTTTTTGCAGTGTCATGGAATTTGGTCATTGGAGCAAAAATTGCAAAATATACCCAAAGACTCTTGCCGGTCCAGTAAGCAAGCAAGCAAACAAACAAACAAAAAAACCCTCCTTAAATCTGTTTTGTTTAGTTAGGTAAACTCACTAAAAAGAAGCAGACAATCATTTATTCATCAATTTGTGCCAGAAAAAAAATGTTATTTTTTTTTTTATAAGGTAGTGGTATATAAAGAGGAGCAATAATGGAGACGTGCCAGTAACCGCCTGTGGGGTTTCGATCAAGGCCCTCAGCCTTGCTGGGCCTCAAAGTCACATAGTTGGTGGAGGAGCTGGAGTGAGTGTCTGCCACTCTTGTCTCATACTCTGTGCTGGGCTGTTTTGGAAAAAAATGATGAGGACTGAGCCGGTAGAGAAAGAGGTGGAAAGGACTTGCATTGGCCCCTTCTGTAGAAGATGTGTATGGTTTTCAAATTTCTCTGCAGGCTGCCCCTCCTAACTCTGTGTGCACACTTGCTTGAGCTCTTGTGGAAGTGGTGGTCTTAATTCACTGTTCCGTTCTAGATTCCAACTTCTAGTTGCTGGCTGGTTTACACAGGACACTCACTAAACTAACTAAATGAAACAGGCTTAAGGGTTTTTTTTGTTTGTTTGTTTGCTTGCTTATTGGATTGATAAAGGGTCTTTGGGCATATTTTGCATTTTATGTTCTGATGAACAAATACCTCGACACTGCAAAAAATCCAAGAGACTTTTCTAGAGCATATATTTCCTCTGAAGAAGAATGACCAGGCCAAGGGTGTTCCCAGCAACAATACCAAGGGCGCAACTGGTGATCTGGATCCAGAGCCAGGACCTTGCTTTCCTCTACTCCTCTTCACTCTGACCTTTCGTTTCATCCACAAAACCCTGTTCATGGTTTTGCCAATTTTCCTCTGAGGTGGAACCACCTTCATAAAGGGCTTCTGTACCTTGAAGAGTAAGTTATTGTTTTTCAGGTGGTTTCTTAGTAAACTGCTATCAAAAAGGAAAGAAGCCCAGTGAAGGCAAAGAGGGATGTAATTTCTTTTAGAGAAAACTGGAACCTAATTGGCCGAAATTCCTACAGTCCTTTTGTGCCTCTTCTCTCTTTCTCTCTCTTCTTTTGTTGCAAAAATGCAAAACTTCTACACTTCTTGTTGTTTTCTCTCCTTATATTTGTTTTCCTAAAATATTTTGGTAACGTTTACACTTTTCTCTAAATTTACTAACTTTACAAATTCTTTTTCTAATAATTGTAATACATTTCCTTCCTCTAATCCAAATTTCCTCTCTCATCAATCTAGCCATGCAACATCTTCTAACTTTTATGTGTCTTTCTAATTTGATTGCTGTATAAAAAGACCCCATTTATGACACATTTTTTGGTTTTTCCTTTATTTCTTTTCTTATTTAATGATGAATTTTACAATGCAACACTGAAAGAATAGTGTAACCTTTCATTATGATAATGCAATTCTTCCACTCTATTCTTATAAAAGTGACTACCTCTTTATCAAACCTAATTGCTAAACCCAGAAACAGTGACTCTCGTCCATCATAAATAACTTTGTTCTGCTTCTTGCGCACTTTTTCTTTTTTTGCATATTGCTATCTTCTACTGCATTCTGCCTGCCCCATAACATACACACACTGTTTTCTGGTATTTTTTTTAATGGTATATTTCAAACATGCAGAACAGTACAGAAAATGACACTGAATACTTGCTCACCAATGAGTTCAGTGAAATCTTGACATTTTCTAAATCTGTTTTAGTTATTTCAAAGAAATAAAACCTGCAGAAACAATTACAGTCACCTGAGTATCCCTTTCTCTCTCTTCCCATTCACCTTGGAGGAGGCCAGAGATCTCCTTCAAGGTAAGTGTTACCTTAAATTTGTTGTTTATCACTTCTATGCATGCATTTTATCATTATTAAACACATACATCAAAAAATAAAATATAGATTTTTAGCAAGTGACATTTTATGAAGTACCATTCTGTAAACTGCTTTTTTGGCTCAATATTATGATTTTGAAACACATGGCTCAAATTTATTTATTTTGCCTTCCCTATCATGTTCTATGGAATATTCATGCAATTCATGTAGCCGGATGATGGACACTTTAGTCTTGTTTCTAGTTTTGAGTTATTATAGGCAACGTTTCAATGAACATTTTTGTTCTTGTTTCCTTGAGCAAATGGGTCTGATTCCTTCTGTGTTCCCAGTGCTACGTTAGTTGTTGTAACAGCACCTCCAAAATTAAACTTTCTTGCCACTTACTGCCATGGGGCTAAAAAGCAAATTTCCTTGTTTCTATTTCATTTTAGTACACTCTGGAAATGTCAATAGTAAGGTTCTGACCAGAACAATTAAAAGGGATTGAGCTACCTGGTTAGAATAAAAACAGCCTGTGCTGTGAACTCTTTGTGATTCACTGGCTCCCTTACTTGTAAATGTGCACTGCTCTTGCAATAGATAATTGCTGATACGCCACATCTCCAGTGTTCCTTCTATTTTACCTTCCATTTGGAGCTCAGAGGAAATTGTTCCACATATCCCTCTAGGATGAGAGTCATTTTCATGGGTTCTTTCAGATACATACATCGCAATCCTCCTAGAGCAATCAGAGATTTGATATTTCAGATCACCTTTCTGTAAGGAAGTTGGAGTGATCTTAAACATTAAATGACAATGCAACTCTATCGTGCTGCACCTTATCCCATCTTTGCCCTGGGCTCATATTTTTTATATAATAACAGGGGAATCTTTTCTGCCAAACAGCATCAAATAATCACAACAATTGAGTAAACATAAAATTCTAGGCCATGCAATATTGCCTTTCTCTTCTCTTCTCTTCTCTTCTCTTCTCTTCTCTTCTCTTCTCTTCTCTTCTCTTCTCTTCTCTTCTCTTCTCCTCTCCTCTCCTCTCCTCTCCTCTCCTCTCCTCTCCTCTCTTCTCTTCTCTTCTCTTCTCTTTTCCTCTCCTCTCCTCTCCTCTCCTCTCCTCTCCTCTTCTCTTTTCTCTTTCTTTTCTTTCCTTTTTTTTTTTGAGACAGGGTTTCTCTCCATTGCCCAGGCTGGAGTGCAGTAGTGCAGTGGCTCAAACATGGCTCACTGCACCCTCCAACACCTGGACTCAAGCAATCGTCTTGCCTCAGCCTCCAGAGTTGCTAGGCCTACAGGTGCATGCCACCATGCCCAGCTAATGAAAAAAACTTGTAGAGATGGAGATCTCACAGTGTTGCCCAGGCTGGTCTTGAACTCCTGGTCTCAAGTAATCCTCCTGACTTGGTCTCCCAAAGTGCCAAAATTACAGTCATGTCTCACCACACCCAGCCTTGTATTGCATTTTTTAAGTGAGACTGGAGAAAGTTTGGGTCAATCATGGCAGCTCTTGCTTTGTGGAATTGCTCCCATCTTCCCAAGTTGTCTCTTATGCCTCTACAGATAAAGGTCCAATTTTGCTTTTTCTCTGCAGTCTGACTCTCTTCAGGTTGGGAAGGATGCCCAGTTTACTTTA
Source organism: Macaca fascicularis (assembly GCF_037993035.2). Classification (NCBI taxonomy): domain Eukaryota; kingdom Metazoa; phylum Chordata; class Mammalia; order Primates; family Cercopithecidae; genus Macaca; species Macaca fascicularis. The sequence continues at coordinate 31,672,828 of NC_088380.1, read as the reverse complement.
CACAGCTCTCCTTGGATTCTGATGAACTCAAGGGGAGAAGACTAAGCCAGAGGGTACCTGGACCACCACTCACCTTACCCAATTTTTTGTTTGGTTTGAGACAACCTTATATTTGACCCCTGTGATATCCTACAGAGCAGTCAACTTCTGTTCCACATGGAGTCCCATATTTTTGCAGTGAAGTAACCAAAGTGTTTCTACTTTTATCACATAATCCACCAATAATCTCAGCCTGAGCCACATTTGTTCCATTAGGGAAAACAGAGCAAGGGCTGACATTAACAAACAGAGGGGATCAATTCCTTGGATCAATATTCTGACTGAATAAGACCCATGACCCCTCAACTTTCAGTAAATGATATAACATTTGAAATGAGGAAAAGGAAAGGTAATGTCTACTCCAAGTAAGCTACATTTTTATTTGAGCTTTCATCAGTTAATCACAGCTGATTATTATCCCTCTGATTATTCCACTACTTAGGATGGCATGCATGGATAATGCTACCTCCTGGACACCAAAGTCTGATTTTTTTTGCCTTTTTTTTTTTTTTTTTTTTTTTTTTTTTTAGAGAGATAGGATCTGGCAGTATTTCCCAGGCTGGAGTGAAGTGGCTATTCACAGCTACAATCATAGTGAACTACAGTCTCAAACTCCTGAGCTCATATAATCCTCCTGCTTCAGCCTCCTGAGTAGCTGAAACTACAGCATGCACCATTATACCTCAAAACCTGAATTTAACATAGAAGGAAAGATTGACATGCTTCCCATTGTCAAATTTTCCTTGCAGGAAGGGTTATTCTATGCATTCCCAATCTTTTGTTTTTTGCTTGTACCTATAGGCAGGTGCCATCAATATTTTTAAAAAGTCATCATAATAGAAACACTTTTGTGTACTCTAATTCTCACAGGTGAAAATGTGGCTCAGACCTAAGAGGAAGAAGAAGAAGATGAAGACAAAGAAGAAGAAGAGAACGAAAGCAAAGCAAAGCAAATTTATTTTTATTTTTTATTTTTTTTGGGACGGAGTCTCGCTCTGCCACCCAGGCTGGAGTGCAGTGGCCGGATCTCAGCTCACTGCAAGCTCCGCCTCCCGGGTTTACACCATTCTGCTGCCTCAGCCTCCCGAGTAGCTGGGACTACAGGCGCCCGCCACCTCACCCGGCTAGTTTTTCGTATTTTTTAGTAGAGACGGGGTTTCACCGTGTTAGCCAGGATGGTCTCGATCTCCTGACGTCATGATCCGCCCGTCTCGGCCTCCCAAAGTGCTGGGATTACAGGCTTGAGCCACCGCGCCTGGCCTCAAAGCAAATTTAAAAAGCACAAGATAGAGTCTTGAGAGCCTTAGTATCAAAAGGTTTTGAGTCAGCTTACCCAGTGGGCTTGTGTTATTATCATCTAAACCATACACAAAGACCCAGCATGGTATATAAAGACCTAATACGGTATCCAAAGGACCTATATAAAAAGAAGGCAGCTCCCCTATCTTGGCTAAGGAAAAGGGCCGTGACAGGGTCTGTGCACCATTGCTACCTTATTTCCTGCCGTAAGCTCTGCAGCTTGTTGTGCTGGCATGCTCGCGTGTGAGCATGTGCTGTACCCACTACCCATGAAGCCAATTTATTTAAATCCAGGACAATCTGCTGCTGATTATTCCTAAACAGTGCTGTCTGTTTAGACTCCTATGGGGTGACACGGTGGCATCTGAGCGCTGAGTGTTGGGCTTCCCACTCTTCCATCCTAGTTCTGATCTGAGTGGGGAGGAATGATTGAGTATTACCTGCCTACCCAAGTAAGACAGCAACTTTTAAAATTAATCATTTCTTGTCAGTGAGGTTGCAGCCTTTTTCCCATTCTTCAAATTTTACTACTTAATGAGTTTGATTATGGGCTTTTACTGATGGCCGCTGATCGGGCTGAATAGATTTTAACTAGTCAGTTAATATTATGGAAAGTGTCCTGTGGGTCTATGCTTAGGCTACCTAATAGGAGGAACACATGGTTCCCATCTTCCTACATGGTTCTTGTCTTCTAAGTGCACGTATGTTTTCCAGCAAGCCCATGAACAATTTGAAAATTGTGTGTGTGCAGTGGGTAATCTCCAAATGAAACATACTGGGAGGGCCATGCCTACCATGTACTGGGCTGGACAATGGTTCAGCACTTGAGATGTCATTAGTCATCTCCGACCAGTCTGTGGAAGGTACCCTGATTATTGCCATAGATCACAGCAACCAAATCTTTTTCCCACAAATAAACAGGAATGCCACACGTGGCTTATGGGTTTAGAGCTTCATTGGCTAAACGGCTGAGTGAGATCTGGTCAAGCAGTACTTCTCACTGCTCGCTGTCCCCACAAACCACCATACCATCCCCAACCCCCAGCAGCCTTCCCAGTTCACCGCAGTGTGCCTCCCCAGGATGATTATAAAGTGGGAAGTCACGTGGAAAGGTTTGGCGATCTCTCTGTGGACATGTGTTCTTAGGCTTAGCTGCACTTTAGGATCATCTGGGAACTTCAGGTTTTAAAACTCACTTCTAGCCCCCACAAAACAATCAAGTAATAATTTCTGGGTAAGGTCTGAGCATTGAAATTTAAAATATGCTCCCTGGATGATTTGAATGTGCAGCTGTGCCTGGATACTGCTGCTTTGGACTGAAATTCAGACTAGAGGAAAGGGATTCCGGAGGGAGAGGGTGAGCAGGGGAAACACCTGGAGGGAGGTGAGGTAGGTTTCTGTGGCTTGATTGAGGCTAGAAGATGAGGGGCCAGGTTGGGTCTAAGCGAGGCCCAGAGAATTCTCCCTCTAAAGGGTTTAACTTGGTAATTTACCCCCGGAATCTAGGAATAACCACTAGTGTTGCTTAGCTGTACATTTCTACGTCCTACACTGCAATTCCTGTTAACTGCTGGAGGTCACAGCTTGCAGGAAGAGATGTTGTCTGTTCCACACATCTCTGTTGCTCGCAGAGAAGAAAAAGCCTCATACTGGAACTCCTAGGCCCAAGACTTTCCACTATGATCAACACTGAGGTGAACCATGATCTGGCGTGAAGCTGGAAACACTTGTTTGCGGGAGCCACTTCCAAGTGGACAACTAGGGGAAATGAGGCAGAAATGTTGCTTTCCCAGCATGATACTTGAAACTTGGAGTTTCAATTCAATGTTTGAATTGCAGGCAGAAAAATACAGTAACTCATAATGTAAAATACAGTAACTCATAACGTGTATATGTGTGAATAGAACATGCACATCTTCCATCTTCCTCATTACCAGCTATTCGTGATCTAGGGAAGCAGACCAATTTACCCAAAACCGGTACAATAAATGATCAAGTAAGTGAATGGCCAATTCTTCAAATAGGCAGCATGCCAATTTATCCAATTGTATCCATTCGCCAAAAACTTTGGATATTCCAAAGCGGGTGAAAAAAATCACATCACATTGAAATGTAAACCTTTGTTGCTAGGAACACAAATTAAGGCTTATGTACTAATTGAAGGTATTGGCATGGGATACTAAACACACCTACACTTTATTTTAAAAGTAGAAAGTAAATAACTTTTAGACATGTGTAACAGAAATCAGAAGAGGCCAAAATAATCATGTCACACAAAAAAATGTGGGTTCTAATAAGGGGGATATGTTGACTTTGTTAGCAAAGAGATTCAAGACAGAACTTGCACACCTTTCAAAGTCATGGAAAGGAAGTGAGAATGCATGGGAGCTATCACTACCACTTACGATAACAATGGAAAGACAATAAGCGCAAGTCAAAAGAGCAATACATGGCTGAAAAAAACCCCACGTGAATTTGGTTAAGTCTTAAAAATAGTGAAACCTTAAATATGCTAAATAGACAGGAAATTTGAATTAGGGAAAGACAAGAACAATCATGTACTATGTTAAATGTTGGCTATCAATTGTAGAAATCACACACTAATGTTGATATACTACATGAAAACTAGTAAATGAATCTCAACGTTTTCTAAAAGCAGAAATGACATAAAAGAATTGGAGAAACATCAGCATAAACTGAAAAATTTCCATATAAAATTCTGAAATAAAAATCAGTCAACCAAAACCTTGCAGGAATCCTCAATCTATCAGAAACCATCTCATCCTATATATATTGCTAGAAGCTTTATCAGTAGTTGCTTTTTAAAAACAAATATTTTGATCAATAGATTAGTTAATAAATATGGCAGTTGGCCATTCAGCATGTGGATTTTTTTTTTTTTTGTGAATTGACTACATCAATAAGGTACATAGAGACAGTAGAATTAGCCTCATTTTCTAGAGAAACTAGGTTAATTTCATCGATAAAGGAGCAAAGTTTCTATGTGTTTTGTTTGTCCAAGGGTATGGTTTCATTTTCCTTAGAAATCTGAAGATTATAGAGTACATTATTCAAGCTCATGTCTGACCTTTGAGAGGTACAACAAAAATAGTTCACAAAGCATATTAATTAAAGAATATTAGATAATAAATATAAAATGTAGTACAGCTAATTGCCAGAAAATCTCCTACCAAGCTTTTCAGAAACACACATTTGAGCTCTTATGGAGCAAAATGAATCTATAGCTACAGAGCTTGAAGTGCCAGTATATATGAGAAAATTGTCACTTCCAGATCTAGGATGGTATTTGGCACATGGTATGACATATGTCATGTTCACTGCAAGCAGTTTCTTCTGCATATGGTCCTTCTAGCTAGAGGAGCCCATCCACAGCCTATGTTATCAATCGTGAAGACACTCACACTGAAAATAATCTTATTTTCTGCATTAAATAGAATCAACTTATATTTGACCAAGAAAGCAATATATATTTTACTGATACATTGTTTTCCTTAAGCCATTATTGCAAAAAAAAAAAAAAAATCCTGTACTGATGGTATAGAACAGTTTCATGTCTACATACTAAATATTAACTGTATTGTAACAAGAGTTTAAGAGTGTTCACTAAATGTAGGGATTTACTATGGAGTCTCTGAGTAAAACTAACCTTAAACAAAAAATTTCCTCTTATTTTTTGCAATTTGAAAATCATTTATAGTTTTGATATCCTTTTTTCTGATGTGTAGCATTGGAGGTTTTATTGGTCAATAGCATTTAAGGATGTAACTTTCAAAAGGGAGTCTTGGCACAAATTCTTTGATTATATCTGACCACTCCGATATACTAAGTAACTAACAGGTAAATGCACCATGTTAAGTAAAACCCAATTCATTCCCTCTTAATAGGTATTTAAATGAAAAGAACTCGGCACATCATTTGTGAATTCTAATTTGATTGTTTTCTTTCAAAAACCCAGGAAAGTAATTTTAAAAACTAAAATAGACCATGATTTAAATGCTCTTTTTTTTTTTTTTTTTTTTCTGAGACGGGGTCTCACTATGTTGCCCAGGCTGGTCTCAAACTTCTGGGCTCAAGTGATCCACCTGCCTCAGCCTCCTAGAGTGCTGGGATTACAGGTGTGAACCACCATGCCCGGCCTAAATATACTTTCTAATAGTGGAAAAATGATTTAAAAAATACGTTTTACTTGTGTGGCAAATAAATTTTTATAAACATTAAGGACACTCAGAGGTAAATTTCAGTGGCTATTTTTAAGTATTGGAAAGTATCAAGGAATTATTATTAATATCAAATAAATGGAATCCAAAAATGCCTAAGAATTCAGAAAAAAGAAAACCAAAACCTAACATTTCAATCAAAAGAATAATTCTTCACACTGCTAAAGAAATCTTTGTCACAGGATTTGTAAGAATGCTTTAGCACTTTCACCAATATTCTATGATGTCAGAGCCAGAGAATCTAGACTTTGGTAAATTACGGTGAAATTACAGTGTCGTGCTTTCTATAGTGGTACCATATTTGGTTCAGTCTCCACAAGCGAAAGCCCTTTAACTACACCTCTCTTTCTGATTGTTTTTGGATGGGTTACAGTGACTGTCCTAAGAGGTTGTCTCAGATAGTCTGCCTCTCTTTCTTCTGGGCGTGTGGTAGAATTGGACTCACTGATTCTCTTTAGATTCAACATGACCGTGTGACTTGATTTGAACAATGAAATATGATTGGAGTCGATGTATCACTCTGGGTGGAAGCTTTGAAAGACTTTGTGCCATTTGGTTGTGCTCGGTCTCCCTCTCTCGCGGTGGTGGGTACTTCTCCATGGAAATGTTCTGTCAGCTTGGTTCCTGCAGAAAGAGGACACACGGAACCCCCAGCTGGCCCAGTGGACATGAGAAATGAGCCTTTGTGGTTACAGGTCATTAAGATTTGGGAGACTGTTTATTCCTGCTGCATGTTTTCCATCCTTATTTCCTTAACAATAATACAAGTAACAGCAGAGTAGCTCCTCTCCCAGAAAAGAAAACCAACTAAAAGAACGTATCACAAAGTATTTGCTAAAGAGAGAGCACATTTTCTATAACACGTAAAAAAATATACAATGAGAAAATCAATTACTTTAACTGTGCTTTATAAAACTGTATTTGATTGTAACGTGAGATAAAGAATTTATCACTGTCCCTACATCACTTTATTTTATTAGATAGGGGTCAGGAAACTTTTCTTTTTGTACATGAACAGATGGTAAATATTTTAGGGTTTGTGGGCCATACTTTCTCTATCACAGTGACTCAACTCTGTCACTGTAGCCTGAAATTAGCCATAGACAATATGTGAATGAATGGGCATGTTTGCAATGTTCTAATAAAACTTACAAAAACAGATGGCTGGCCTGATTTGGCCTGGTGACTAGAGTTTGCCAACCTCTGCCATTATTAATAGATAACATATTTATAAGACCCAATACTATTAGTCCTAACAATACTGACATCTGTTATATTTTCCTATGTGACCCAAGCAAACATATTTTTAAAAAGTTAATTGCATTTTGTTTTTTACCAAGTTCCAACTAGTTTTGTGGCACAGGTGGCATAATTATCATCAATGGAGAAATTATATTTCGTATATAGTATCTAGGATGCATTAAAAGTTCTGATTTACTGAATTATATGATTTTTAACTAATTTAAACACTTTTTTTTATCTTAACAGGTAAAGCCATCGAAGCACATTGAGACAAGAGGTTTGTTTGAAGTCGTGGAGGGGGTTTGCAGAAGAGTGAGATCTACAACCTTGGTTTTTGGGCATCCCCCTATTTCTATTTTATTTCCATTATTACACACTGGCTTCCAAATGAATAGAATAAGTTTAGAAGGATTAGGCCAAGAATTTTAAACAGGTTTAACATTTAAAGACATTATTTGGACTTTATCCTGGACTTTATTTAAAGATTGTGGGAACTGATTTTAGTTAATATTGAATAGAGCATGTGTTAAATGAATGCATGTGAATATGCACAAAATGCATTAAACTTCAGTTTCAGTTTTTTTTCAAGGTAGGAGGAAAAGAAAGATGTAGAGTCCTGCTATTAACCCAATTTATGAGGTTTTCTTATTCTTACCTATCTGACTAATGCTCCTTTTGTTCTCTTTATAATTCTTAGTTTCTATCTACTACCTCTGTCCTGCCAAGAGGGGCAAACATTAGCTGATTAATACTCAGTCTTCTTAGCTGCTGTGATCAGTAGAAGTAATCTCTCATAGGGTGTTGATATCTAAATCAACATAATATATCTAAATCACCTTTGCTAATCTGTTGGAATTTGCTTAGTGTTTCCTGAGCTTATATCTCCACTACTACAATATGTTTGGAAAAAGGAGTACCCAGGACATAAAGATATGAGAATTCAATTCTGTAAAAGAGAATAGATTTCACTTTTGCAGTTTGAAATGTTTCATCAAAGTGCTTTTTTAAAAAAAGGTTGTTTTCTTTTTTTTTCCAATTCAAGTTATTCTGAAGAGACTTTTTCCACATACAAACAGCCAACTTGGCCATTTTCCTATTTGTCTATCTGTCTATCTATCTGTCTATCCACCCACCCACCCATATATACTGTTTTTCCTTTTTTTTTGTTTTTTGAGACAGTCTTGCTCTGTTGCCCAGAAGGGAGAGAAGTGACATGATCTTGGCTCACTGCAACCTCCGCCTCCCAGGTTCAAACAATTTTCCTGCCTCAGCTTCCTGAGTAGCCAGGATTACAAGTGCCCGCCATCATGCCTGGCTAATTGTTGTATTTTTAGTAGAGGGGGGGTTTCACCATGTTGCTCAGGCTGGTCTGGAACTCCTGACCTCAAGTGATCCACCTGCTTTGGCCTCCCAAAGTGCTGGAATTACAGGCATGAGCCACTGCACCAGGCCCATTTTCCCTTACATTTAATGCTCTCTTTTTTCTCCTTAGCCAAATAACATAGGAGAAGGGAAAAAACCCCTTGAGGCTAGAAAGAGGAGTATATTTTGGAAATTTCTGTCGTTCGGCTGTATGTTATCTTGCAACTTAAAGTGTCATTTGATTTATTTTTTGAAGGTTGTGTTATGGACTGAATGTTTGTGTTTCTCCCACTAAATTCATATGTTGAAATCCTAACCCCCAGTGTGATGATATTACAGGATCAGGTTTTGGAAGGTAATTAGATTATGGAGGTGTAGGTCTCATGAAAGGGATTAATGCTCTTATGAAAGGGACCCCAGAGAGAACTCATTCACCTTCTTTCCAATGGGTGAGGGTACAGAAGTCTGCAGCCTGCACACGGAAGAGGACCCTCACCAGAACCTGACCTTGCTGGCACCCTGATCTTGGACTTCTGGCCTCCAGAACTTTGAGTAATACATTTTTGTTGTTTATAAACCACTCAGTCTATGGTACTTTTGTAAAGCAGCTTGAACTGAGTAACACACTGAGATTGTTAATTATAGCCAAATCTTGATTATTTGTACACTATGTGAATTCTCTGTCCATGGACTTGATCAGAGATTGAATTTGGCTACTGTGGTGGCCTAAATAATTACCTATCAAAGAGGTCTATGTCTTAATACCTGGCTCCTGTTAATATGTTACTTGAGATGGCAAAAGGGACTCTGCAGATGTGGTTAAGGATCTTGAGATGGGGCAATTACCTTGGGCTATTCAGGTTGATTTAATGTGATCCCAAGGGTCCTTAGAAGAGGAAAGCAGTGGAGTTCGAGTCAGAGAGGAAAAGATATTTTTATGCAACTAGAGGTTGGACATCAAAAAGTTGCAGGAAGAGACCATGAGCCAAGGAATGTAGGCAGCCACTTAGATGCTGGAAAAGATAAGGAAGCCCATTCTCTCTTAAACCCTCAAGAAGAAAGAGGCTTGGTGCAGCTGTACCAGTGCCTTGATTTTAGACTTCTGACCTTCAAAACTGTAAGAGAATAAACTACCACTAAGCTTGTGGTAATTTGTTAATGGTGCAACAGGAAACAATTACACTTACCTCTCTGGGCTATCAAGGAATGGAAGCAAGTTTGAATTTCCCACTGAAAATCTGCAAGAGAAAGAACCAGGTTTTGGATCTCAAACACCAGAACACATATCTTAGTAAAACATACATTTGCTTTGGAATATTTGTCATTTTATCTTCTTTTTTTCCTTTTGGGATAATTGTGAGTTCTTAGAAATGCTACTGATCTTAGGCCAGTCTTCCGTTTGGTGCCATTGCTCTGTGGTTTGCTCTGCTAATCGTGTATTTTCTTCTTGCTTTCTATACATTTAAGGAGTGCTGTGGGGAAGTGAGAAGCTGGCCTAGCTTGGAGAAGGAGTGGGCATGTGAACTTGCTTCCAATTAGGCACAGAGAATGTCCCCATTTTGTTCCATGGTCATCACCTGCATGGCCCTGCAGTGGAGCCAGGGGCCAAAACACAGCAAGGGAAACAAAAGTCTCCTGTGACAAATTAATTGAAGGAGAGGACAGGAGAAAAAGAAGCACCCCACTCCTTCTCTTTACTCAAGCGGTCTGTGAAGTCGAGTCCTGGAAGCGAGAATAAAACTCCATTTTATAATGCTTTTTAAAGACTTGACCACAGCCAAGATGCAGGACTTTTAAAGATACAATAATCCTAGAATTTTCTAGAACTTTTAATCATAAACCTCAAAAAGTGTTCAATCACTTGATGGTGGAACTCACAAACCCCACATGCTGTTGTCTTGCATAGTCAGTGCTCTTTGAAGAATATACTCACAGTATATTTGGGTAGTTTTATTTTACACGTTATTCCTGGCTGGTCTCAGATTTTATGAAGCCCAGAAGGAAAACCCATCCTAAAACATCAACAGTTGCAAAGTTTAAAATGTAGATTCTGATAAATGCTGTTTTTATATGCGCTCTTCTGTCCTGCTGCCCATCGGGGATTGATTTGTCCCCCTTTCCCACCTGATTTTAGAAAATGTTTGCTGTGGAAAGTGGTTATATGACTTATTGTCCAAGTAAAAAATAATTTACCTTTACATGGGTGCTGAATTTAAAAACTTAACATAGGATTACATATAAATTGACCTATTCTCAGGAAAGAGATGAACAAATTAAGCAGTTTGTACTCACTGGGTTGTTGGTATTATACAAAGTAAGATGAGATGCTATTTATTTGTCTTCAGTCCTTACTGGGGAAACAACGTCAATGCTTGAAAAGGCTAGTTCATAAAGCACAAATGCCAGGTGGTCTTACATCCCGGGGAAAGATGTAAAGCTAAAGGAATGAGAGAAGAAAGTGGGCTGGATGGAGATGGTGAAAGAAATCTCCCCAGATGGGACGGGGCCCAGTTCTATTTGGAAGCCTAGGGAAGGATCTAGAAATGTGGTAAGAAAGGAGGAAGGGGCGAGTTTAAGACACCAGGGGATAGCACCAGCAATTCGGAGCTCATCACGTTTGAAAGATGGAGAGGAGCCCTGCCTTGTGCATTTATAATCTAATTTGAGGACAGGCCACTGCAGTATTTTTCTTTTCCCTGGGATGCTTAAGAGAAATATGCTCCTCATTCCCAGGTGGGGCACAGCTTTTCCTCTGTTTTGCCAGCCTCAGCTGGTGAAGTGCTGTTGCAGTTGTAATAGCAGACTCTTCTCCAACAGGCACAGACTTATCTTGAAGGCGTAGCATCCTGTCACTTTTCACTTAGCATTTGCTTCAAATAGATGAAAAAAAAAAGTTCTAGCAATTGGAAGTTTTGCAGTATCAACAAAACCTGTGTGAGAACTAGTCCTTAAGTGTAAAATCTGCCTGTTAAAATCTGGTATCTCAGGTTCCCCCATTCCTCCCCATAACCTGCCAGTAAGGTATCATTTTGACATTATCAAGATTTGCACTTGTTTTTATTTATTTATTTGTGAACAGTTTCCAGCTGGGTGCCATGAGAAATAAAATGTTCTACCAATCATGGTCCCTACCCCGAAATTTTGAAAAATTATTATTTTTTTTGGCCTGCCTCAGAGCTTGAAAGTCTGACAAACTCTGAAAAACCACCCTTTGAAAGTGAAAACAAAGCGGGTTACGTCAGATTCTGTTTTGAGGCATGGCTTCCTAATTATCTCGTAGGACTCAAAAACCTTTTAGAAGAAAAACCTAATTTTGGAAATAAACTTCTTTCCAAGAGTGAAAACGTGCCACACGGCTGAGTGCTGTTATTATAACTGAGAAGGAGAATTTGCAGGCTGCGCATGAGGCCAGCAGCCATGGCACCTTCTGTACTTGTTTTTCACTTGCGTGCTCACAGAACACTCCCAAACCCACCTTCTTCCAGCTCTTGGTATTAATGGTGTGGTCTCCAACCTTCACGACCAAATGACACACAACGGCTTGCTATAATAAAACTCCAAGCCCTTTAAGCCAACAAGCTCTTCACATTCACATCAAGTCTTCAGGAAGATTTTTCAAAACTTCCTCCTAGGGTACCATTTTCAGAGCCAAATACACTATTTGTTGTTGTCAGTGCATAATACCTATTAAGTAATGACTCCAGCGTTTATCTATTTAACTACTCTCATTTGACACTATGCACTCTACTTCCATGTTTCCAACAGACTGGTGGGATGAAGGCACCTGAATTCAGTAAGTTCAAAGCCAAGCTGATTAATTTTCTCCCTAAATTGCTTAAATCACCGACATCAGCTAATTACCTTATAAGTCATCCTGATGCTCAAACCAGGCACTTCAAACTCTTCCATGAGCTCTTCTCTTGCTGCTGCCCTCCATCCCCCTCAGGGCCTCCGTTCCCACAGAGCCTCTGCTTCATTTCAGACTCCCCTAATTTCTCACCTGATTAGCACCAGACACCTCATTTTTTTCCCTGTTATTTCTGACCTAGTCTTTGCATTGCTTCAAGTAAAATATCTTCCCAAAACATAAAATTGTTCATTATAGTATCTTTTCAAAAATCGTTTACCCAAAGAAAAATATTCTTGACATGAATTATGTCCTCCTTTGTAATTTGGCACTAACCTACTTTATTTTTGCTCTAGATACATAGAACTTATTAGTCCCTCCCCAGATCTATTATTCTTTGTTAAGTCTTTTTGTTTATCCTCATTTTTACTTGAAATTCCTTTCCGCTTATATCTACATGTTAACACACTCTTTTTAAAGATAGTTCCAATGCTACCACATCAATAACTCATTCCTGATTTGGCCCTTTCAACTCTCATTACTCTTTATCTCTCCCTCTCTCTTCTGGTGAATATCAAACTTACCTAATAGCATAATTTGATAGAAGAATGTTTGAAATTGTCATCGCAAGTTTATGTTCAAGTTTTGAGCTTTTATCTGTGATCTTGGGCAGGACATTTAATTCTTTCTCAGTCATTAAGAAGTGGATACCATTCCTTACTTTTAAGGGACAATTTACTTTTATTAAATTATGAAGTGCTACAAATGTGATTTGTTAGTATTTGAGGGACCAGAACATGGTTATAAGATGAAGGCCATGCTTGAAGTTTCTATGGGGCAGATCCCTTGAAATCAAAATTTGTGATTGAAGTGGCCAGGAGTGGATTTATGCACAATGAACACAATTAGCAGAGAGCAGTCCAAAGTGTCTTTGAATTTACAGTGTCTGTCTCTAAGTTCATAGAAGTCTACTTGCTACCGTTGTGTAAATAAAAATGCATGGTGGTTTTATTTTTTTTTGGAAATGGGAAAATTGGGGTTTAAATGGTGAGCAAACCCTCACTAGCCACGTAGCATGGAGTGAGTTATCTAACCCCGGGAACCTCAGTTCCTTATCTATAAAAACAATTTACTGGCAAAAATTTGCAAAAGCCTACTATGAAAGGCACCAATGCTATGAAGCATCATTCCTTTTAGATGGCAAAATTAAAGAAAATTCCAAAGAAAAGGATGTTGATTTTTGTAAGAAATGGAAAAGGACCTCGGTCTCCACGGTGTCCTGAGGAAGTGTTTCCAGCTGTTAGTCCAGTCATAGAACTGGGGTTTCTCCTACTAGAGGAATTTCAGGCAGCACTCTCTCCATCTCTGAAGCTGAACTCAGGAAGAGTGTAGTGTTGATAAAGAGTGGATGCTTTCAGAAAATCTGCAATCTGTGAGGAGTGTCCGGGAGTTTTTGGAAGGGTTGGAAGACTCATGAGATGGACTTGTAGATGGAGTAATTTTCTTTCTTTCTTTGAGACAGGCTCTGGCCCTGTCACCCAGGCTGAAGTGCAGTGGTGCCGTCTCAGCTCACTGCACCTTCAACCTCCTGGGCTCAAGCTATCCCCTGCCTAAACCTCCCAAAGATGTGAGCCACTGTACCCAGCTTGATTTTCTTCTTTCTTCTTTTTAACTCTGCACTCTTGGTACTTGGATTCAGGATATTCATAGCCTCATGGGCACTCCAAGTGGTGTTGTTTGTTCCATTTTCATTGAATAAAAGCTACACATGCCTTCTGTCTTCCCCTCCCCTCCCCTCCTCTCCCCTCCCCTCCCCTCCCCTCCCCTCCTCTCCTCTCCTCTCCTCTCCTCTCCTCTCCTCTCCTCTCCTCTCCTCTCCTCTCCGCTTGTCTCCTCTCTTCTCTTTTCTTTTCTCTTGGCAGTTTTTTGATACCTGATATAATTGCTAGGACATGGTATACTTTTAAAAATTATTTTTTTCAAATCATCTCCTCTACTTTTATGGAATAGTAAAACTAATTTATATTATAATCACATGAAGGAGGATGGGAAGACTTTGAGTTGCTTTTGGTTCTTGGCCTTTGACTTGTTGGTAAATCAAATATATAAATGTCGTTGCGAGAGCTACATACATAAGGTATATAAAGTATACATTTTATATGTAACAAGCACTAAATACTTCATTTTTCCTTCTTTTCTACCTTTTATTTTTCCCATCCAAAATATTTTCCCTGAAACTTATATTATCTCTGATATAAATAAAAGTAGGTTCAGCTCACCTCCCGAGACAAGGATTGCAATTGGATGTGTTAAAAAGGATTGTGAAGCTCTGTTTGAGTGCACTGGGAAACAGGGTTATGGACAATTAAGAAAGTTTGCCATGGAAATGCCATGGGGACAGTGGTAACAGGCAAACAAGGTGTTTTCCATCCTTGATGTATGTGTATGACATGTGGCTGTTCAGTTTGTGCAAATGTTCCTGGAAAGGTTCCTGTTAAATGCATGGACAAATGCTTAAGGCCTAATTGCAAACTCAAGAATACTTCTTTCATTTTGAAATGATGAAGTTCTGACTGTGTATATAAAGTTGCATTTTTCTTGTTATTGTTTAGACTCATGATTTTGATAACTAAAATCTTGAAGAAAAAAAGCAAACAAAACCACCAAAATGTGAAATGTTTTCTCTACTTCTTTAGTTCCTGAAAAATCAAATGGATAATTCTTTTGAAACTCAGTTTCAACATAATAAATAAAATGACCTATCACTAAAACCATTGTAGCATTAATTTTTAAAAACATTAAATGTACTTTTTTAGGAATGGATTTTTATGACTGGGGCTACTTCCCCTTGACCTGTAGGACTATTTGCAATGAATCTCAATCTTTCACCTTTTTCTGGATAAAAGCTTCTCTCCTTCCTGCATTATTCTTCCTAGAGCTGATCCAAAGGCTAAAGCTAATAAATAAATAGAGGTTCTTTTTACCAGTCTATACCATGGGCCCCAGCATGAATTAATTGATTCTTTGTGGTCAACAGCAGATTTCAGGTGTCTGAGTAATGCTGGCGAAAGCTCTCTCTTTTTTGGGTGAGTGGGGAGGGGAGGAGGGCAGGGAAAAAGAGGAGTATTTAAATTTCCAAAACGGTTAACTTTAATCCTCTTCTATTTTGCCCTAAACTGGACTGTGTCTGTTGTTTGAGAGTGACAGTATGTGGATATTTTAGTTACTGCCAGGTGAGACTCAATCTTTTTTTGTTCTTTCAGGATGTTGGAGGATCTTTCGCTGTATTGCTCAAATTCCCTCTCAGTTCCCCTACATTTGTTAAACTGAGGCCCAGAGATTATAGCTAAGCCTAGCAACGCATGCTGCTGTAATGCTGATCATTAACTGCCTTGTCCAGATGGTCCGTGCTCTCACTGACAGATATTAAGGCTAAATTGTTCATCTCTAGCGTTTCTTGTAGACTGCCCAATATGTTTACTGTGGTCCATTTACAGGAGAGTGACATTAAGCAGATCTGATGCTAACATTGTAGCAGTAGCCCTGATGAGAAAAGTGGCAGATGTAGGGAGCAATGTGGAGGATGCAGCAAATCGGTAAGTTACACCCGAAAGCACCAGCCTTCCAAGGGCAGCTATTTTAGTAATCTGTCAAAGACAGGTAGGAATTCCAGCTTAGTGCTCACTTCATGCTGGCCTGGAGAAGATTAGCAGTGCAGCAACTGACACTTTGAACTACTTCCCTTTAAGTCATGGAAACGACAAGCAAGCAACAAAAAAACACTAGCCTCACACCTACCCCAATGTCATTCTCATATATCAATCATACTGAGATCAGTTGAGTTTCTGGAGACACACATCATGAGAGACTTACAACTCACTTGCATGCTGCTTAAAAGTTGCATTTTCCTTTTAAAGTTTTGTGCCAATGTCCACTTGATCTCCCAACTCCTAGCTTTACATTTCTTCCAGGCCAGCTATCAACTCAGTTAACATCAGTCTTTATTTCCTGGTTCTGGGAGTCATAAATGCTAAAAACAGGAGTAGCTTTCTTCATTTTCTTTTTTTTTTTTCTTTGAAATAATAGGCAGACACCATGTGAAGGTGTAGAATGGCTAAATAAGACGCAAATCCATATTTTAAGTGGAGATAGACAATCCCTTTAAGAGAAAAAATGTCAGTTTTGTGCAAGGCACTTGGCTTCATGATCTCTTGGATCCAAGAATCCACAATCAAATTCCTCCCATCAAATAACTGATATTAAAACCATTAGGTCTGTTCATCAATTAAATTGTATTCTTTGGAAACTTTACCATGGTTGCACAGTTTCTAGAAAGCCATTAACTACTTGAGAGTCCATTTACAACCATTAATTATAAAGATGTGCAATTTAAATAATTCTGGCTGCCTTTAAAAAGATAGGCTGGGGAGTGCAAGAGGAGAAACAGGAAGATTTGTTAATGACCTCGTGCGACATAGTGGATGAGAAGTGTACAATCCAATGCATTATATGTTGGGGAAAAGGAAAACCACATCGTGACAATATTGTGGTCTTTTATAAAATTACCTATAACTTGTAACTTTTTGGATGTCTCGAACTTAAAATATACAAATTTATTTTTCCTTTGGAAACAAAAACCACTGCAAAATATTTCAGCCATGCCAGATATACGAAATAATCATGTTTTGCATGTCCTAATTTTTAAGACTTAAATATGTTTTTTGGGCAATAGAAATGGGCTTTCCATGTTGAGAAAGAATTATAATTTGAGAGGAAGCAAATCTAGATGTGAAAGCAGCAAGATAATTTTCCTCTAAGGTTTTTAAATTTCTATTCAACCTTGCCCTTTGATTGCAGTGGTGTTGAGAAAGAAAGAGAGTTTGGTGTGTGTGCTTCAAGGCCCTGAAATGATCCTCCTTTCTCTGGACTTCAAAGTATAGAAATTATTCCATCCTACTTTTCTACTTCAAACCACACTGTCTGGTAGTCAGACTTTGAACTCTGGGTGAGAATAGAATTAGCCTTCAGGAACTTTGGAGAGATTTATAAAATCAGCAATGAACGTTTCTCTCCTCTCTAAAGACTTTTTGCTGTCATTCCAGATAACATCCCCGGTGGGCTATAATAAGCATACTTTACAAAAAAAAAAAAAAAAAAAAAACCTGCTTGGATCTCTACTGTCCCACTTTCTGGTTTTGAACAGCAACCCAGGAAACTATTATCTCAAAACTGGTTCTGGTCTTATGTGAAGAAGACAAATATGGGCAGGTTCCCGTAGTCTTCTCCAAAGGTAGGATTAGAACCGAAGAATATAAGAATGAAGAGACATTTGAGAACTTTTCACCCAATTTCATCTTTGTAACTTTACCTGAAAATTTAGATAACATTATTTTCTCCAGTGGTAGGAGGTATACACTTATTTCTGGTGTTTTCTCCTTCTTTTGTATCTTAGAGTGACTGAGGTGCATATATATTTTCCAGCATATCTTCATTCTCAATTTATAGATTTTCTTAAAAGTTGTAAAAAGTTCACCAAAATAGGAGTGTTTGAGGAGATACTTGTTATTAAAAGAATGTTATAAGCCCTTTTTGGAATTCTAGACTTCCTAGAGTTGCTCCCAAGATTCTAGGAGAACATTGAGTCCAATGAGTTTAAAGATAAACTTATGGACATCCTTATCAAGCCTTCTCTTCTTACTTTACCACTGTTCTTGTTGGGTGGTATCCATATTCAGCACTTGCTCTCACCATCCATATTGAATAGTCACCAAGTCCCATTTAGTCTACTTTCTGTGCATTTTTGGTCTGTCTCCTTTTCGTGAAACTGTCTACAAATTCCTTTAAGTTTTTATACCTTGAATGGGATACTGCGAATAGGTTTCTAATTTGAACAGGACTCCATTACTACATCACATGCTGTACAGTACCCAGAATGACCCAAATATGTACATTTAATTGTTACTCTGCACTTTGATCTTTATTAAGGATTCTCTATTACTTATGGTCTGGGGTCTATAAATGCCAGTATGGTGCATACAAATCCCTCTAAATGAGGTTAACTTTTATTCAACCTCATCTTTCCCCAGTCATTCTTCCAACCTGATACTCCAACTAAGAAACTATACATGGTTACTGCAAAACGTTAAGTTATTTTATTTATCCTATTCTTTGCACATACTCTTTCCTATATGTGGGCAAAGTATTTCATGCACTATGCTGAAGAAAATGTTATTATGACCATTTTAGAAATGAGGATATTGAGGCTTAAAGGCAGTTATGTATCTGTACCATTATTATTATCCTAGTAGTCATTTTGAAAAATCCCTGGTCACCATATGCTTTTGATTTTACTTACAAATATATCTGTAATCTGCCTTCTTCTTTCTGTTTCTATTCCCGTAATCATTCATTTGTTCGATAACTATCTATTAATTATGCACTTAACATGTGTCAGTTACTTGCAGGTGATGCAACAGTGCTATCTCAATGTCAGTTGTGTGCTAGAGCTGGCTTGTACAACTGTGAACATCTCTTCCTTGCTTCGTGTCCAATGGCATCATTTTGGAGCTTAAGAAATGGCCACAAATCAGGATTTATTTTCCTCAGGAATGCTGGCTGTGGAATATTTACTAGCACATTACTACATCTCATAATGTCTCACCTCTTCTCCCAGAAGAGTCTCTTAGGACTCCAGTTCATGATCACCTCCTAAACAAAAATGACAAGGCTGTGATCTTTCCAAGGGATAGATTTGATATGTCTCCTACTTTCTTTCCATTGTTGACAGTTTAAAATCAAAATTCCTTATAGTGGCACATAAGACCCTTCTAGAAATGGTCACCTCTCCATATTCATTTCCTATCATCATTATATTTTACACCTGTCAATGTAAATAGGGCACATATTCAGAAGAAACCCACTTGTTTCTGATCTCCTTCTTTTTGTGCCTACTGCTTCCTGTGCTAAGAATGCCTGTCTTACTTCCTTTCTCTTCCTCCTCCTCCTCCTCCTCCTTCTTCCTCTCTCTCTTTCTTTACCTCTCTTCTTCCTTCCTTCCTTCCTTCCTTCCTTCCTTCCTTCCTTCCTTCCTTCCTTCCTTCCTTCCTTCTTTTCCTTTCTTCCTTTCCTTTTTTTCCCCTTCTGATAAATGCTAGTCCTCAGAATTTAACCAATGCAGTGCTTGGCACAAGGAAGTGTTCACTATATTTTATCAAGGAAAAAATACTTCTTTAGTATTACTTCCTTTAGTAAGGTTTTCTGGAATCTCTGCCTTTCCCCATTACAGGGAGAGTTAAATGTCTTTTTATTGCATGTCTTTCTTTATCATATGTACGTATTCACAGGCACATATAAAACTATATCATCAAACCATGTATTTATAATTCTGTTTCCTTTGTAGTGCTATAGATCCTTGAGGACCAACAGTGAGCTACCTATTTCTGTTACAATTTAAAAAATCGAATATACTTTAGAATGACATACAATTAACTGTGAATCTGTGCAGTGCCTACTATGTACCTCTATTAGCAAGGATAGGCCAGGTTATGCTGTGATAGTAAATATAGCCTTAAATTTAGTGGCTTTACATGATAAAAGTATATTTCCCACTTGCACTTAAGTCAGTGCATGTTGGGGCAATTTTCAGGATATCTGTCCTCCATGCAGATTTCCAGGATCTAGTGTGCTTCTACATTTGGAGGAAATCTCATCCGTGGCTTCCAAGGTAGCTCAACAAGGGAGTAGAGAAGTGGAGGAAGTACAAGAGCTCTTGACTTACATATCACTTCCTCTCCAGTTCATTGGCCAGATCTAGCTCACTGACTCAAATCTAACTCTGAGGAAGGTTTGGAATTACGACTTTATGTTGTCAATATTTGGTGAATTAATAATCTCCACCACAAACATTAAACAATATAATGGGAGGAAAAGGTTGTTATGGAGTGGCAGAGTTGGGGGCAGATTTATGGCAGAAATGAGGCTTACAATGAATTTGACATAATAATAGAATTTAGATAATGAAAGAGAGAAGAGAATGCAGTCATTTATTGACCTAAAATGTGATTAAACTCTAGTTTGGTTGCAGATTATTTCCTTGTTTCTATATAACTTTTAGATTCATAATTTTACTTATGCTATTTGGTTTTTCAAAACAACATTGGAGTATAATGAAAACTCATTTATTTTGTTAGGTTTAGAATTCTCATTAAGATCTCAGCAGGGGTTTATGGTTACTAATCAAAGACTGTTAGAACAGTTTAGGTGACATTAATGCCTAAAAGTTTAGAAAAAAATCATTTTGTGGAAGACCAGTTAGAATAGTCAGGGAAGGTACTGGATCCTCTATACAAATAGGCCAAATGTACATTTTACTAGATGTGATCTTGCACCACAGAGAAAATGTATCTGTCTCCTTGTAGAATCATGACTCTTCACCTCCTCTGATTAAGCTAATTAAGCTTCAGCTAACCCAACAAGACCACTTAAAAAATGGTAACAAATAATGACGCCTCATTCTTGTATTGTACTATGAAATTTGCAAAGTAATTTCATATTCACTATTTACTTTGATCTTCCTTTCCTTTCCTTTCCTTTCCTTTCCTTTCCTTTCCTTTCCTTTCCTTTCCTTTCCTTTCCTTTCCTTTCCTTTCCTTTCCTTTCCTTTCCTTTTTCCTTTTTCCTTTTTCCTTTTTCCTTTCCTTTCTTTTAGATGGAGTCTCACTCTGTCACCAGGCTGGAGTCCAGTGGCGCGATCTCGGCTCACTGCAACCTCTGCCTCGCGGCTTCAAGTGATTTTCCTGCCTCAGCCTCCTGAGTAGTTGGGACTACAGGCATGTGCCACCATGCCCAGCTGAGTTTGGAATTTTTAGTAGAGACGGGGTTTCACCACATTGGCCAGGATTGTCTCGATTTCTTGACCTCATGATCTGCCTGCCTCGGCCTCCCAAAGTGCTGGGATTACAGGCGTGAGCCACCGTGCCTGGCCTACTTTGATTCTTTCACTAATCTCTTAGTGAAAGAGATTGGGCAGATATTCTTAAATCCCATCTTGCAGATGAAATATTGAGGTGACTTGACTTTCCAGAGGTAACAAGATGGATTATTAGTATCAGAAATAGGACTGCAATCTATATTTTGGGATCTAAGTCCAGTGTTGTTTCTTTTTTCTTTTCTTTCTCTCTCTCTCTTTTTTTTTCTTAAGATAGGGTTTCACTCTGTCACTCAGGCTGCAGTACAGTGGCACAATCTCAGCTCACTGCAACTTCTGCCTCCTGGCTTCAAGCGATTCTCGTGCCTCAGCCTCCCAAGTAGCTGGGATTACAGGTGTGCACCATCATGCCTGGCTAATTTTTTGTATTTTTAGTAGAGATGGGGTTTCGCCATGTTGGCCCTGCTGGTCTCAAACTCCTGGTCTCAAGTGATCTGCCTGCCTCGGCCTCCCAAAGTGTTGGGATTACAGGCATTAGCCACTGCGCCTGGTCCGGTGTTTTTTCTGTGTCATTTATCTGTCTCTTTTATTGCCTTTTTGATGTTGATAAAAATCAAACTGTGTCCTGGTTTAAATTATCAATGAAGAATCACAAGAAAAACTGACTTCTTCAGCATCAAATATTACACTAAAATAAATATGTCTTTGAGTGCTGATCACATCAAAAGCTTGCAACAAAATAGCTAATTGATAGAGGAAAAATAACAGACTGAAAATTTTCCTCAGATGAAATCTTCTCCTTTTATCTTAGAGCTTCTGAAAACAATTTATATCATTGATAATGTATCATACTTGTAAATCTCATAACAAAATCTGCCTGCTTACATATGACATCATTTATTCATTTACTCATTAAATATATATTGATCACATAATATGCTAAGCACTGCAGTAGGCACTGAAGAGTCAATGGAGAACAATATATGGTTTGCACCCTCATAGAAAAGTTACCAGAAAGTGCAGTAATTGCCAAGATGCGGGAAATGCAGGTGATACGGTTTGGCTGCATCCCCATTCAAATCTCAGCTTGAATTGTATCGCCCAGAATTTCCACGTGTTGTGGGAGGGACTCACGGGGAGGTAATTGAATCGTGGGGGCCGGTATTTCCTGTGCTATTCTCGTGATTGTGAATAAGTCTCACGAGATCTGATGGGTTTATCAGGGTTTCTGCTTTTGCTTCTTCCTTACTATCTCGTGCTGCCGCCATGTAAGAAGTGCGTTTCGCTCTCCGCCATGATTATGAGCCCTCCCCAGCCATGTGGAACTGTAAGTCAAATTCAACCTCCTTTTCTTCCCAGTCTCGGGTGTGTCTTATCAGAAGCATAAAAACAGACTAATACAGCAGGTGTGGTGAGAGAAAGCAGCAGGGCACACTACAGAGTCCATGAGGGTTAAGGAAGCCTGCCTGGAGGAGGAGCTCTGAGAGGTGGGCAGGAGTTAACTGTGTGATGGGGCTTCATGTGGAGGGTATTATGTCCGTTCTACCTAGAGGCTAGTGATATCTTTGAATTGTTATGTAGTTCAATTCTAATAAATGTGCAGTGTATCATCTAGGTATGAGGTTATTTGTTTGTCTGTTTGAGTTGGGGTCTTGCTCTGTTGCCCAGGCTGCCGTGGTGCAATCATGGTTCACTGCAGCCTTGAACTCCTGGCCTCGAGTGATCCTCCCTCCTCAGTTTCCCAAGGTGCTGGGATTACAGGCGTGAGCTGCCATGCCCAGCCCTAAATATGAGGTTATCAAGAAAAGTGAGTAATATACTTCGAGTAAAGATGAATCTTAGAGAGCAGTGTTCTCAAATTTTAGTGTGTATCAGGATCACATGGAGACTTGTTAAAATAGATTGCTGGGCCTCACCCCTAGAGTTTTTCTGATTCTGTAGATATGGACTGGGTCCTGAGAATTTGCATATTTCACAGATGATACTAAGAATTTGCCTAGTATCCCAGATGATACTAATGAAAATTTGCATAGTATCCCAGATGATACTAATGCTGCAGTTCTGGGACTGCATTCTGAGAAGCACCGTGTTAGAGCAAAGGATTAGGATTTGGATTTATGTGTTAGTGACTTTTACCTATCCCTTTGCCATATGCCCTTAGCATGCATTCCAGAGGCAATGAGTATTTATTACAAAGGTGCTTCATATGGTACTGAATGAACAAGTAAATGAATCTAATTACTTATCCTCCATTGATTATAGTAATTGCATGGATTTAATAGTATTTCAGATTCACAATGATACATAAGCAACAGAGAGATGACTTATCTGAAAAGCTGCAACTGGAAGAATTTACTAGGTTTGCTGGCTTTGTATCCTGACTATATTTTAGGGCAACTGAAAAAAAAATCACTTAAAAATAGAGAAGAGCTCACTTGGATATTTATAACCTGACAGGTTAAAACTAGCACAACATCTGAATGGGAAAATTGTGACTCTTAAAATCTACACAAGCATTTTCTAAGGACTCAATGAACTAATTCATAGGAAATTACACTAAGAAATCTGTAGTTCTGGATAAGAACTCTTACAGCAGGGACATCTTCCTAAATGGCTCAGGATGCTAAATTATCTACCCCTCTGAAAACAATGTAAACTTGATTAGAGGGAAACTGTGTTTCCCTGATTAAAACCTGCAGAATCTCCCCCTAGGTATCTCCTGGTAACAATCAGAAGCAGATGGAGGGAGGGAAAATAAAAAGTCTTGGCCTTTGCCCAGACCCTGCTGACTTTAGTGCCTTCTCCCCAGATTCTCTTGTTTTAAAGGGCCTAATTGGGCTGGGAGGAGTCAAAGGGAAGGAGCCACCCCCTACTTCATAGAAAGCTAGAGTTTTAGTTTCCAGAGTTTTGCTAGTTGTGCAGGGGAGGGAATGTTTGTAGTCCTAGGTTCTAATCTACTTAACTGAGCATAAACCTTATGGAATGGAATGAGTGCAATTTGGGGGATTATTTTAAAGATAGGAGGGTAAGTCTTGGAAGGACATTGAGATGGTAGAAAATTCTGACTCAGAGTAAGGATGGGGGCACCAAAGAGGTAAACTAGATAACGGAGGAAGGAAAAAGTTCCTAGATCCTTTAGTATCACCAGAGAATTGAAAAGCATCATCTCTTTTAATCCCACCCACAATCCTGTGAGATAGATACTAGTCTCCCTATTTTATACAGGACAATCCTGAAGCCCTGAGACTCAGCAGAGCAGGTAGGTAGCGAAGCTGGGATGGGACTGTAGGTCATTTGACTCCAGCACTGAGTCTCATTTCAACATGAGCCCATCTTTTCAGGAAAAGGCAGGCATGACAATTGTACAACTCAAGTGGGATGGTTATGGGAGAGAGACTATGGATAGATAAAATACTGTAAGAAAGTACAGCAATTTTCATGATAGCCAGGCCCTACTATTTAAACCAGAAAACAAACAAACAAACAAAACTAAACTATTTCTACACAAGACCTTTCTCGTGCGGGTCTCTAGGAAACTTCTCTTCAGTTATTTCCTCTGCTTCAGCTGCACATTTTATATTAACATGCTGAACCTGTTAATTATTCCAGAGGCCCAAACGTAAGTGATCATTTCCCCATCTGTTACTGATTTTCTGACAGTCATAACTGAGCCCTGCTGGAAGCCACCAATGAGCTACCACATTCAAGTGTGGCACCTCTTGTCTTCCTACATTACCTTTTAGTATTGCTCTTTTGGGATGGCCTTTTGGGATTTTCCCTGACCTTCCAACAAAATCTTATTCTTAGTTCATGTCTGGTGCAGAGTGACAAGACCACTTGGGATGACCAGTTTTTAGGGCAAAATTATGAACACTGTAATAAAACTGTGAGATGACCCTTCCTCATTAGCTACTTCGTTTCTTACCCTCTCTGCCTTTGAGCCTGTTTGAAAACAAATGTTTTTCCTTTGTTCTGTCTTATTACCTTGCATCCTACACACAATTATGCCTTAAAGAATAAAAATCTATGACATGTTTCTGAGGGAGCATCTCCCTTCAACAATTAACCTTCTAACTCAGGAAGGCTCTTATTACTGAGACCAGCTTCCATATCACTAGTTTTAAAAACCATTTTTAAAAGGGTGCCACCGTAATATACAGCATGGAGCCATGTGCATAAGCTTGTAAATCATTTTTGTAAATAGCTATTTACTGAGGGTGAGCAGCAATTTGTGATGGGTGGGAGGCAAAGAATGAGATCTCATCATTTAACGGTGAGGTACACATACTTCTCAATTATCTGTGCTAATGGGGACAGTGATAACAAGGGTAATGGAGACCATGAGAAGTCCATGGTGGAATGTAAATCAGTCTTTTTGCTTCTTGTTAGTAAGTAGTAAAGGGAAACATTTTGCTAGATTGAAATGCCAGATTGTTTGTAGATTTCAATTACGAAGCTATTCCAGTGCCCATTTTTTTCCTCAATGACTAAAAGTTGGATACTTAAAAATATACAGATAAGGACCTTGTTGCATGTTGAAAATGAAAGCACTTTAATCAAACTGTCTATGAATATGTAATACCCAAACACTGGCCTGATTTTTCCCTCCATCGAATTGAATAAATGTTGGCATTTTGTGAACAAAGTAAATCACTTACTAAAATTACCAGGTCATTTACTAGATAAAATTCTGTGGTGTCATCCACAAGTGAAATGAATTGTTTAATACTTCTCTCAAACTGTTGTGAGGAACCAGAGCCAAGTTGGTAGCTGCCGGTGGTAGGATATTCACCTGTAGATGGTGCTTTTCCTGTGTTTGTCAAGAATTTCCAATAAAGGACTCAAAATCTTCCAGATAAAACCTCTCCATGCTGCTAATTTTTGCTTTTTATATACAAAAGTAGGACTTTATTGGTTAGCACAGGTATTTTTCCATATCACCTAGGAAAATGTTTTAAAATCAACAATTTAAAATCAGAACAATAAAATAAAAACAAAGAGCAAGTGAGTCCCCTACCCAGTAACACTTCTGCCTTGTGCTCCACTCATACTTATTTAACTAAACACAACTATTTTTGAGTTGCGAGTCCAAGTCCCTTTTACTTCTGAGTCCGGAGGTTTAAAGTTTCACTCATGCAACTTGCCAGAAGGTAGCCTCCAACAACTTTACATTTTAGAAGCCTTGATGCGTCTCTTGAAAAATCCCATGCGTTACAAGGCTCTTGTGTTAACTCCAGCCTCTTCCCTCCAGCTTCCACATTTTTGGGTATCTTTTCAGCAACACCCCACTCTACTGGTACCAATTTACTATATTCACCTGTTTTCACACTGCTGATAGAGACATACCCGAGACTGGGAAGAAAAAGAAAAAGAGGTTTAATTGGACTTACAGCAGCGGGTCTGTAATTAGGAGCTTACCCCACACCTAAGCTAACACCTTTTTGGAGCACTGTCTTTTGCTAGTTCCAGCAAGATGTCTCATTTGTTATGTCTTTTTTGCCAGTCACATCACTAAATTTTTCTCTCTTCCGAGCCAGAACAGAAAGATCGGGGGGCGGGGTGAAGGGGGTGTGGTGGTAGAAGGCAGCCGCCTATCCCTCTGAGCAGACCAACACTCTCAAGTGTTTTGAATGTTTTTCAGTAAAATTTCTGGAGTGGCAGAGATACCATATTAGCTTCATTTTCTTCTTTGCTATTTTTCTTTCAGGTTTCTCTCACTTTTATATTCCCACGAAATGACTTAATTAACACAACCAGTTTTCTCTCCTGACACTAGAATTCCCAGGAGTGTTTAATATTCACCCAGAATTGTAACTCTTTGGTTAATAAAAGCTTTTCTTAACAGTTCATTCTACAAATGTTTCCTGAGTACCTACCAGCGCTAGGCACACTTACACAGACTCAATTACACGTAGATTCATGGTGCAATAAACATGTGAGCCACTAACCATATATGGCGACTGAGCCCCTGAAATATGTCTAGTGTGAATTGAGATGTGTCATAAATGTAAGTACACAGTGGAGTTCAAAGAATTTAGAACAAAAAAACCTCACTAATAATTTTTTTATATCGATTACATGGTGAAATATTTTTGATATGTGGGGTTACATAAAATATATTAAGATTAATTTCACCTATTTAAAATTTTTTTAATGTGGCTGTTAGAAAATGTAAAATTATGTATGCAACTTGGATTTGTGACTTGCATTATATTTCTACTGCTTAGCATGGACATAGACAGCAGCCATGGCACAGTGAGAGCAATGGGTAGGATGCTTTGAAGGGAGCTGTTGAGTAACCTATTCTGGTCTGGACAAAACAGGAAAGATTATCTGGGGAAGATTCACCTTGCAGGCATCTCAGAAGACAAGGAAAAGTTACTCAGGTGGAGGAATAGAGCTGGTATGTTCCACGTGGCAGAAACAATCAACAGAAAGACAAGGTTTAAGGTGGTTAGAGCTCAGGGTATTGGCTGGGGATTGGAAGACGGTAATTTTACATTATTGAAACATAGATCCTGCTATGGTTTGGCTCTGGGTCCCCACCCAAATATCATCTTGAATTGTACTCCCACAATTCCCATATGTTGTGGGAGGGACCCTGTGGGAGATCATTTGAATCATGGGGGTGGTTTCCCCCATACTGTTCTCATGGTGTGAATAAGTCTCATGAGATCTGATGGTTTTATCAGGGTTTTCCACTTTTACATCCTCATTTCTCCTGCCACCACCATGTAAGAAATGCCTTTCTTCCTCTGCCATGATTCTGAGGCCTCCCCAGCCATGTGGAACTATAAGTCCAATTAAACCTCTTTTTCTTCCCAGTCTCGGGTATGTCTCTATCAGCAGTGTGAAAACAGATGAATATAGTAAATTGGTACCAGTAGAGTGGGGTGTTGCTGAAAAGATACCCAAAAATGTGGAAGCAACTTTGGAACTGGGTAACAGGCAGAGATTGGAACAGTTTGAAGGTCTCATAAGAAGACAGGAAAATGTTGGAGAGTTTAGAACTTCCTAGAGACGTGTTGAATGCCTTTGCCCAAAATGCTGATAGCGATATGGACAATAAAATCCAGGCTGAGGTGATCTCAGATAGAGACGAGGAACTTGTTGGGAACTGGAGTAAAGGTGACTCTTATGTTTTAGCAAATAGACTGGTGGCATTTTGCCCCTTCCCTAGAGATTTGTGGAACTTTGAACTTAAGATGAGTTAGGGTATCTGGTGGATGAAATTTCTAAGCAGCAAAGCATTCAAGAGGTGACTTAGGTACTATTAAAGGCATTCAGTTTTATAAGGGAAGCAGAAGATAAAAGTTTGGAAAATTTGCAGCCTGACTATGAAATAGAATAGAGAAACCCATTTTCTGGGAAGAAATTTAAGCTGGCTGCAGAAATTTGCTTGAGTAGCAAGGAGCCTAATGTTACTCTTCAAGACCCTGGGGAAAATGTCTCCAGGCCATGTCAGAGACCTTCACAGCAGCCCTTCCCATTATAGGCCCCAGGGCCTTGGAGGAAAAAATGGTTTCTTGGGCCTGGCCCAGGGTCCCTGTGCTGTGTGCAGCCAAGGGACTTGGTGCCCTGTGTCCCAGCTGCTCCAGCTGTGGCTGAAAGGGGCCAAAGTACAGCTTGGGCTGTGGCTTTAGAGGGTGGAAACCCCAAGCCTTGGCAGTTTCCATGTGGTGTTGAGCCTGCGGGTACATGGAAGTCAAGAATTGAGGTTTGGGAACCTCTGTCTAGATTTCAGAAGATGTATGGAAACACCTGGATGCCCAGGCAAAAGTTTGCTGCAGGGTCGGGGCCCTCATGGAGAACCTCTGCTAGGGCAGTATAGAAGGGAAATGTGGGGTTGGAGCCCCCACAGAGAGTCCCTACTAGAGCATTGCCTAGTGGAGCTGTGAGAAGAGGGCCACTGTCTTCCACACCCCAGAATGGTGCATCTACCAACAGCTTGCACCATGTATTTGGAAAAGCTGCAGACACTCGATGCCAGCTGTGAAAGAAGCCAGGAGGGAGGCTGTACCCTGCAAAGCCACAGGGGCAGAGCTGCCCAAGACCATGGGAACCCATCTCTTGCATCAGCATGACCTGGATGTGAGACCTGGAGTCAAAGGAAATCATTTTGGAGCTTTAAAATTTGACTGCCTTGCTGGATTTCGGACTTTCATGGGCTCTGTAACCCCTTTGTTTGGGCCAATTTCTTCCATTTGGAACAGCTGTATTTACCCAATACATGTACCCCCATTGTATCTAGTAAGTAACCAGCTTGCTTTTGATTTTTAAAGGCTCGTAGGCTGAAGGGACTTGCCTTCTCTCTCTGAGACTCTGGACTGTGGACTTTTGGGGCAATGGGGAAATGAGTTATGACTTTGGGGGATTGTCCGTAAGGCATGATTGGTTTTAAAATGTGAGGACATGAAATTTGGAGGGGCCAGGAGTGCAATGCTATGGTTTGTCTCTGTGTTCCCACCCAAATCTCATATGGAATTATACTCCCATAATTTCCTTGTGTTGTGGGAGGGACCCTGTGGGAGATAATTTGAATCATGGGGGTGGTTTCCTCCATACTGTTCTCATGGTATCTGTCTCACGTGATCTGATGGTTTTATCAGGGCTTTCCACTTTTGCATCCTTATTTTCTCTTGCTGCTGCCATGTAAGAAATGCCTTTCACCCTCTGCCATGATTCTGAGGCCTCCCCAGCCATGTGGAACTGTAAGTCCAATTAAACCTCTTTTTCTTCCCAGTCTCGGGTATGTCTTTATCAGCAGCATGAAAACAGATAATACAGATACTTTTAGAAGAATTTATTAACCCAAAATATGTTTCTTTATGTTCAGATTAGAATTTCTTCTGTGGTGTAGAAAGAACTAATGATACTGAAGAAGAAGCTCACTCTATTCAATCTTGAGAATTTCCAAAAGTATGAGAGAAGCTGAGACTTTGAGGGGTTTGAAGGAGACAGTGGCATGCTTCTTCCAAGGGCAGCTGCCCACAGTGGTCCAGCATCTCAGGAAGGCAATGGGATGGAGTTCTGTAAGAGGACAGAGAGACAGATGGTTAGGATGGTAAAGGTATAAGGACTTAATAAGGGCTGGAGTAGGGCTTAGGATTCCATAGAACAGGGGCAACTCTCACAGGGGCAATGACCAGGACCATGCACTAGTAATGGCTGTGGGTACACATGTGATGCTCTGTGTCCCTGTGGGACTCACTACCTTGCTGGCCACCAGCTTTGTAAACAGACCTGACTAGTCAGGCTCCAGCAGGGACCAGTGAAGTTCTAGTTACCACTCTCCCTATCCACTAATATGCTTTGGTGCCATCTTGAACGGAAATAGGAGAAGAAGAAGAGAAGGGGTGGAAGACTAAAAGCCTAAGATTTACCCTAAAGGGATTGCTTTGTGGTACCATAAACTGGGGCATTAAAAGTTTATTCTCAGACTCTGCTATCCAGCAACTCGTAAGGATACTCAAATGCATTATGAGAAAGAAAGAAGCTACAGTTTCTTTGGATGTGAAGATGGTTAAAGGCTTCTCCCAAGGAAATAAAGCTGCTTCTTTCTAAGCAGAAGTTGGGGAGAATAGCTTCTCCAAAATTATTTTACTTTTATTAGAGAATAATGAAAATATACCATATAAATGTATATATGTATATTGTTATATACTTAAAAGTATATGTACTGTTTGAAGAGACAAGTTAACTGAAACACATAGAAGAGAAAATATTAGTGGGACTGAAATTATGAAGGGAACAGTAAATTTATAGAGCATAAATAGCATATACAATTGTGTTATTAAATTGCTGTTCACTGCCTTAAAGTTTATGTTACTTTGGACAAAATTTCTTCTAAAATGTAACGTTACCCAATGTGGGGTGGGGTGGGACAAGGGGACAGAAAGGAGAAAGGTTATTTTTCTGTCTCTTAGACTTATGTATGATTTTTTTGTTTCTGAGGCTTCAAAATTTGAGGTAACAAAGAAAATTGCTGCCAATAAACAGTGTTATCAAGATGTCAAGGGGAGGAGAGTGGGCACAGTATGGACACCTTTCCATGTCACAGAGGTTTTAATGGTTCCTCCTGGGTTTTAGGGAACGGGCACGTGGTGGTGGATATGCTGCTGTTGTTTGGAGTTCCTTCAGATGAGGGGTGCCCTCCCATTGGCCAGTTTCTCCTTTGATTCAGAAGTCAATTTTAGTACCTTCCATTTCATTTCTTTTTTTCTTTTTCTTTTTCTTTTTTTTTTTTTTTTATGAAGGAGTCTTACTCTGTCACCTGGGCTGCAGTGCAATGGTACGATCTCGGCTCACTGCAACCTCTGCCTCCCAGGTTCAAGTGATTCTTCTGCCTCAGCCACCTGAGTAGCTGGGACTACAGGCATGCACCACCACACTGGGCTAATTTTTGTACTTTCAGTAGAGACAGGATTTCGCCATGTTGGCCAGGTTAGTCTTGAACTCCTGACCTCTGGTGATCCACCCACCTCAGCCTCCCTAAGTGTTGGGATTACTGGCATGAGTCACCATGCCTGGCCCCATTTATTATTTTACTTCACTTAATCCAAATGGGTATTTGGTTAGTTGCAACCAAAAAACTCCTGACTAATGCCTGGGATACTTAATAACAAAACCAAATATACTTTCAAGTATTTTGGAAGCATAGATTTACATATATGCAATGCAACTGACACATATGTGGTGGTCAATAATGCTTAGGATGGTGGTATTATAAAGACAGTGCTATCATGAATTAGTCCCAAACTTCAAGTTATTAAATAAATGTAAGCACAATGAAAACATTTTAGTTTTATTATTCAAACATTACATTCCAAGACTGCCAATGAACTTGGGTGATAAGAATCTGAGATTTTATTTAGCTTTGTCCTCTGCTAATATCTTCATTCTGAACAGTAGCATCTTAATCTCAGTGATTTCAGCTGCTGCTTTGTTCCTTCTTTTGTGTCCCTATGTGTGAAAGGCAGGGATGGAGATTGCGGGATCACGTATGAATGTCTTTGATTAAATAAGGGTTTTGAAGTGAAATCTCAGATGTGGTTCAATTTAGATGATCACCTAACACATGTCCTTAGGAAACATGTCACTAATTTGAAGTATAAGAATTCTAGCTAGGTACGGTGGCTCACGCCTGTAATCCCAGCACTTTGGGAGGCCGAGGGGGGTGGATCATGAGGTCAGGAGATCGAGACCATCCTGACTAACAAGATGAAACCCCGTCTCTACTAAAAATGCAAAAAATTAGCCGGATGTGGTGGCGGGTGCCTGCAGTCCCAGCTACTCGGGAGGCTGAGGCAGGAGAATGGCATAAACCCAGGAGGCGGAGCTTGCTGTGAGCCGAGATCGTGCCACAGCACTCCAGCCTGGGCAGAGCAATACTCCGTCTCAAAAAAAAAAAAAAACAAAAAACAAACAAAAAAAATTCTAAGCTAGGGCAGTGCAAACACTGTAAATATTTTAAAGCAATTAAAAAAATATGCCAATATTGTTTCCTTCTCAAGGATCTACAGCCACTTTCTCTCTTATTTGTGCTATCCTTCATTTAGTCATTAAAAATATTATACTACAGATATTTGTATGTCTACCAAGGGACAGGTTGGGATAGGCGATGGATGCAGCTGACCAGGCAGTCTGTTGTGGGGACCATCAACTTCTCTCTATCCTTCCTTCATATGTATACTCTCTTCTATGCTCCTCCAACGTGTGTTGCTCGTTGTTCTGGAACAATCCATGCCTTCCAATTAGGACTATTAACTTCCAGTTAGTACTGTTAACACATTGGTTCTCAATTTTCAACGAGCATAATTTTATACATTTTAATTTCTAGATAACTGGACAATTCATATCCACATAAAATTAGTGGTACGTAATGGTTCTTTTTAGAAAGATCACCTTGTTCTCTATTACCGAATAGCTATTATAATACACTATTTGGAATCCCAAATTACTTACATTGCTCCCAACAAAATCTTAGATTTTATCATCCTGCTTTTGAAAGTGTCCATGTGACACTAATTCAAATGTGTGAAATTAGTAGTTGAAAATTTATAGTGATAACAGGCTCTGATGATCAAAAGGTCCAAATATCTTCAGGGATTTAAATGAGTAAACCACACACACAGCAAATTATTATTTCAGCAATGCATTCTGAAGAATTGCACATTCTGATCAGAGTTGGTCTTGGTAACTGTATGTTTCCAAGTTAATAAAACATCTTAATGTTCACAACTAGTGTTTCACTGAAGTTTTCTGCCAAAATATCCAGAAATAACAGAAAATTCATTTTTATAATGGATGAATTTAGGAATATTGGCTCTTTCCCCTTCTCATCTTTACTTTTTTGCAAGATAAAGGATTGTCTTAAAACTTCTGGTTACACTTATGGCAAGGTATTAACACATACATTTAAATTAACAGCTATCATTAGAGGTTTGCCAGATAATCAAAGGTAGATAAGATTTTCAAGAAACTGAATGAGCAGAAAGTTATGATCCTCAATTATCTTTAAAAGCTTTGACGAAAACCTCAATTGACTAAAAGGGAAAATGTTCTAACTGCATGTCAATTACACTATCACTATAGTACATATTGTAAAGGTGGTATGTGATATGTAAGTGGTGAAGAAATTAGGTGTGTTGCTGAGTTGCAATTAATATGAAAAGTTTTACATTTCTATTAAGTTATGGAACTAATAATCTACCTTCTACCCCAATTAGAAGATTTCAAAGCATAAATATGATTCTAAAACTATTGCCTAAACAAGAAATAGCCAATTCATTGAAAATCCACGTCAATCTGAATCTGATTATTTACTATATGTATATGATACCAAATGGTGGATTGATTTCTACAATTTCTGCACTTCCACACATGGGAATAGATATATTTATCCATTTGGATTTTTAAACTAATGAGAACATATTTAATTCAATAAGCACAGAAAAATGTTTTTGCAATTAAAAAGCTCAAAGGGCAACAAGGCTATTCACTTCAGAATACCGCCCCCATGTATTTTCTAAAATCCTGGGGACAGTTCATGGGAAACATTTTAATAAAAACCAAAAACTATGTTATCATTATGTTTAATGCCATTAATGTGCAGTCACTCATTCAATAAACATAAATACAGTGCCTGGTATGGGTGCCTTGTATTAAATAGTTGTGATTGATATAAAAATGAGTAAGATATGGTACCTGCTCTCTCAGGGTTTAAAACATAATAGATACAATAAATAAACAAAAATAATAGTACACTACAATGTTTTTGTTTACTACTATATCCCTAGAACCCAACCCACTGTTTGAGATTCAGTAAATACTTGTGCAATAGAATTGGTGCTATGAAAGAGAGCTGCCTAAAATTTTGTGACCAAACTGCATGGAAAGATTTGGGTAAGAGTGTAAAGAGCTGATCTTGAAGGATGTATGGAGGTTTGCCAAAAATTTAAGGAAAAGGGGTGCTTCCAAAACACAGAACAGAATTGCAATGATACAAAATGATTTAAAAAGTTTGTATTCTTGCAGAAAAATGGAGATGGATTTATGAAGCTGCAATTAGACCACATGGGTGGAAACAATCATAGATGTTGCTGGTAAAATACGGTAAATCCATGTCCCATTTGGAGAAGCTTATCCACTATTCTTTGGAATGTGGAAAGCCTTAGTAGACTCTAAAAATGAGAGTCATAACAGATTTGTGAACTTTGGAAGCTCTGTGGGTGTGGGCTGGAGGTAGAAGATTGGGGTCAGGAAGAGGATAGGGAATTTTTTGGGAGATTAGGATTGTACTAAAGCAGTGACATGGAAAATTGTGGTGGGGGGAAGCAGGGACATAAATTAGTGGGGAGGATAGACAGTTTTGAGTGATGTGATTTGGTGACTGATTAAATACAGGGTGTAGGGGAGGAGACTGGAATATACCCCTGTGGTTTTTCTTGGGTAAATATTCATCTCTGATACTCTTTGAAAGAATTTCTTATGTAGCAGAGGCCCCTTCATGCATCCTTGAGCACAGCTACATAAAATAAATTGGATTAAATGGAACCTATTTTACAATTCAACCTCATGTTTGTTGGTGTTAAAAAATGAATTTGACAGGGCACTTTCAACTAAGGACTGATGAGTCATAAATCATCAAGCAATAACCTTAGGACCTCAGCAAATTTCTCACCATTCTTCAGCACCTGCCAGAATCCAGGCTAACATCAAAAGCTTTTTAGGGTTAAAACAGATAGCAACCCCTTGTATATTATAAACACACAAATGCAATGGTATCTTTCAGGTAATTGTATTGGGATCTTCAAGGGCAACAATCATTTTTTTTTTCCTCTGAGGAGTAGCAGGCACTTATTCCTGTGATTTAGCACATAGTAGAAGTTCAACAAATATTTAATGTGTGAAAGTTGATTGTATCTTTGAAGAGCAGAAGCCCCTTTAAATGACCTTCTCTTGACCGACCTGCTGGATTAAATGACATTCTTCATTCCTTCTTGGAGCATACTATTGCCCAAAGCACTCCGTGAGTGCTATGCCTAGTAGACTGCTCTATTTGAGGGTAAGACCATTACCAAAAGTTAGCTGGGCTTGGTCCTAAACCTGTTAATGTTATTTGAACTGGTTATGGTGGTTTTGCAAGTTAATTGCATTTTACTCATAAAATATAAGGATAGAATGGAAGGGAGTTGATCGTTTTGAAAAACGTTTTTGAAATATTTGGTAGAGGTGAGTTACTAACAATTGCTGTTCAAATAGATGTATAAATAAATATTAAAATCTGGAACATTCACTTTAAAAACCTGTACTTTGTTAGTGTGTTCTTTCTCCACTTTAAGGAAAACAAAACTAGACATCATAGATGGTACACTCTGAAAGACAACAGGGAAATCCCATCAGTTGTAATAAAGACATTCAATATTGCTTTGGGCTGACATCAAACTAATAGCAAAAATATACCTTTATTTGCTTTTAAGTTAAATAAATGCTTATGGAAAATACGCATCTAAAACTTCCCTGTGCTAACCAATTTCATTTTTGTATAATTTATCAAATACTAGTTTCAGTAAGTTGGATAAGATGTCAATACTGTTTTTTTTTCTTGAAAGCAGCATATATTAGAGGAGTCTGTGTCAGCATTTAAACAGAGGCATGGACATTCCTGTCTCCTTAACAACCTGTTCAAACACACCATTGAGTTCTAGCCTTTTACATCCTGGTGCTGGATAGAGACATTAATTTTCTCATAAGGTCATTTCATTGCATGTTTACAGTTGTCTTCACATGATAAGCCATTCCTATCAGAGAAACAAAACATTAGGAAGGCATTTTTGAAGACATCTTAGAATATCAACTAAGCCATAATTTGAAACAGTCATCAAGTAGGTTCACACCATTGTTTCATAATGTTACACACTGATGAACAACTACATTCCACTGAACACTAGAATATTTCTCATTTTGTTTTTGAGAAATGATCAGAACCAGAAATAAATATTTTTGCAGGACTGATTTGGCATTTAAATAGGAGGTTGCATGCCAAGAAAAGGCTCCTTGGATATGTAAGGAATGCTCTCTCTATTATGAGCTGTGGGGAATTCTTTTCACAGCTGTGTCGGATAGCTTTTAGGGTAACTCCATGGACATACCCTGTATTATTCCCTCCTCTTGAATGTGGGTGGGACTTATGACTTGGTTTTAACCAATAGAATATGGCAAAGATGATGGGATGTTACTCCCATAATTAGGTTAGTTTGTCTACCTACCTACGTGCATATACGGCTCTGTCTTGTTAGCATGCACTTGAGAGACTCTTCCAATAACCTCAAACAAACAAGCTGCTATGATATAAATTGCCCATGAAGAGCATCACATAACAGGAAAATACGGGTGGTCTCTAAAAACTGAGGGCCTCAGTCCTATACCTGCAAGGAGCTGAATTCTGAATTCTGCCAACAATCATATACAGTTAGAAGAGGAACCTGAGTTCAAGGTGAGAATGTGGGTGGCTGACACCTTGATCGCAGCCTTGAACAGAGGAACTAGTGAGTTGTGCCCAGATTTCTGAGCCACAGAGACTATGAGATGATAAATCTGTGTTGTTTTAAATTGCAGAGTTTGTAGTACTTTGTTACACAATAGTAGAAAACAAATACAGTAGGATCAGTGGGCCTTTTCTTTTGGTTTTATTTCTGTCTTCCTCTTTCCTGATGCTACTTCTCCTACTAGCACTTAACATTAGTTTTATTTTCACCGGACCTGTTTGGAGATCCAGATAACTATACCCCAGCAAGTCGCCTCAACCCACCACCCCATAGTAAACCAGAGTGATACTTTCTATTTGCCTATGCAATCTTACACTCTATCCCCCAAAAAGTAGGAGGCATAACTGCAAATTTTGTGAATGCATTAAATGTAAAAGTTTCTTCCAATAGGTATTTCTAAAATACCTGTTAATATATTGTCCCCATTTTCTCTGTATTTATCTGTGAAAGATGTTTCTGAGTGTCTTCTGTTTCTGGTAGGTCTTCCTAATTTACTAAAATTGATTTAGACATACATGTTTTATTTATTTTTGAAGAATAAAGGAAATCAAATTTGTAGGAAAATAAAAATATGTGTTCTCACTGGATTTATTAGATCAAGAGAAGAAGCTTTGTAGATGTTTTAGAAAAACAGAATCATGAGTGATCATATTCTGTTGATTCCTTTGGAAATATATCCAGTACACTCCTGCTTCTTTTACTCTCTCCCCCTTATCTTTTTCTCCTTCCACTTTTTCCCCTCTCCTCAGTCCACCATAGTTCATTCCTTCTACCAGCGTTAGCTGGCAGATCCATCCTGTGCACAGTGACATAGAGCGTTTTCTTACGGAAATACAATCCACAAAGTGAAAGTTTTCTTTGATTATTCATACCTGCATGTGTTTTCCACCTCCTCAGGAAGTTTTGGAAACTTCAGAGGCAGAGGAGGGCAAAAGACCAATTTTATCTAAAAGTTCTGTTGACCACAGCACAGTCACTTTTGAGTCTGTCTGTAGGGTTACCACTGATCTTGTGGAAGGTCTTCAGATGGAGTAAATAGATAATATTCTTGTCCTTAATGCCCACAGTTCTTTTCAAACATACAAGCTGAGTTTCTGACATTATTTTGTGTTTTTATAGTTGCTCTGGAAAAGCAACACAATGCTGATTGCTAATTGGATTCTGAATAAAGCATATTTGTATGTACATGAATTTGCCTACATGGTCACCTTTAACGTTAACGGGAGGGTAAAAGATTGACTTTGTGTCATGTGCTGAAAGGTTTTCACTTTCCAGATGCCTTAGATAGTGAAGGAGAGCACTTATGTCATTTTCATGCCAAACAAAAGTAAAATGTTTTTTACTTAATGATGAGAAATATTTCTCAGCTCTACCCACGTGGAGGGGAGTGAAAAATGGCTCATCCACTTTCAATCAAGTTATCTGCATGTCAATAATGAAAGCAGATCTTTTAAACAACAACAACCAAAAAAAAAGTAGAATAATGTTTTATGTGTTGAAGACCCATCAGAAATTATCTCTTTGGACAAACAGAGAAAGTAAAGGAAAGGAAAATATTTAAAATAAGATATAGAGGGAGCTTCTTCAGTCTGTCTAAATGAAGAGCAAGCGTTGCAGGAAGATACACATTAATCAAGTAATTAACCTTTCAATAGTGTTATTTATTTTGGAGAGCAATTTTGCCACCCGAAGAATTATGGCCAGACATTTATTTTACCAGATTAAAAAAAATAATGTATGTTAACTCTTAGAGTGCATGCCATCTAAGTGGCTGACAGATTGCTGTGTAACTAGAGCCGAGGAACCAGCGTGCGGGAATAGGCTGTCACTCAAGCAGATGTCATCTTTGCAGAAGCTCAGAACACGTCTTTTTATTATTGAAGAGCATTGTCATGTTGGCAGATTCAGGGACAGAGTCTGAAATAAAAAATCTTCATGCAAGGAGAAGTATGTCATTCCCCAGATCTGCTTAATGCTTTTTCTCCCAAGACTGAAGGCCTTCTAGGTCATTGCTGGTCATTAGACTCAATTAAAAATTAGGAACAGAAAATTGATCTTCACCTACCTCCAAATGCATCTGCATTAGGTGGCACATGGATGTTAAACTTGTTAATAATTCAAAACTTGGCATAGGCATATTTTCTTGAAACTGAACAGTTTGGAGAAAAAAAACATATCTAGGTTACCCCAGAGGAGAAAACAAATTACCTTTTGCCTTTCTGACATCTTATTCTCCTTCAGTGCACCTGGCCAATCTCCACCTGGCAGTGCTCTCAATCACCCAGATGGAAAGGGAGTTGAGGTGGCCCCTACAAAAACTGATGAAGTTCAGCCTTACCACTGGTCTAATAGAATGTGCTCTATAGTGGAACAGACTACATTATATGCATCTGTCTTTCAGGGACCAATAGGCTGACTACATTCTTTTTTTGCACCATAAAGCAAAGAAATATTTTTCTGACTGTTTCCACATTTACTTATCCATGATATTATCAGTAGATTGCTTTTATCATTATGCTTAGTTCCATGAATAATACTTTAGTGCTGTAGTTTGCTTAATACAGCATTTATCTAGGATTTTCTATCTTCTAGTATATGTAGACTAGAAATAACACTTCTTATAATAATATGAGTATTTTACTTTCAAGATGTTCAGATAATATGGGAGAGCAATATGATGGATGGTGTCATGTATATGTACAAAATGATAAAGCAAAGCACTTAGCTTTTCTGCATACAAACCTTGCCAATTGAGTATTAAAACTTGTTTAGAACTGTTGATTCAAATTCATCAAGGAAATGAATAGAATATTTGAAGACCTGACAATATCTCTATTTCTATTCCCGCCCACTGACCAGAGAGAGCTGTATAATGCAAAATTCGAAGAGATTCAGTTACTAAACAGAAGTCTCTAGAGGATAACCATAAGAGTTCTCATTTACATCACAGTTCTTGTGCAAGTTAAGAAGGAAGGATCACAAAGTTGAGTCTATTTCTATTTGAATAATTTCAATACATTACCAGAGCTAATTTTCTATAATGTCCCTAAGACTGTAAGCGGAGACTTTATACTCCCTAGTCTCTTGTGATCAAAAAAACTTCCAAATCAGACTTGCAAATCGCCTTCTCATCACATCAGTAGAGCTGCCAGATAAGAAAGTCTTGTAAGAAAGGGAACAACCAGAGTGCATTCATTAGTGTCATTGTACTCTAATTGAAGAAGTGACTTCTTTTGTATCCTAAGATGGAAAATCAGTAAGCTTGTGACTGGACTCCTTACATGTAGCTCCTGGCTGAATGGCAGAACAGTACTTGCACATTCAAGAATGCCTGTGATGACAGAAAATACTATAAAATGTAGAATCTACTCTTTCAAGTTTACTTTAAGATCATGATTGCACTTGAGATACCATTTATTGCCTGTTGCTTTATAAATTGTTGAAAAAAATCCTCTCAAAAGGGCGTTTTTCCATTACTCAGCTTACTATTTTACATTTAGTATCTTTAGTTGTGAAGACATGATAGGTCATTAATATGTTCTTTATGGATCTTTAATATGCTAAACCATCTTGGTTTGTTCTGTGGGAACAGCTGTTCTAGCACCATGCTTATTCCAGTAGTAGCAATTATACCCGCCCCACCCCCCCCCCCCCCCGACCTCTTTAAGCAGAAGAAGGTGCTACTTCTATAGCCTCATCAGGATCTAAATAAGCACTATTTGACTCAAGCCAGGGATGCATTTTGAAGGAAATGAAGACAGATCCCAAGGGCATATATTTATCAGATCTATACTTGGTTTTATTACATAGGTTGAAATGTGAAAATTAGACCATTTTATTAAAATTTTATAT
Source organism: Macaca fascicularis (assembly GCF_037993035.2). Lineage (NCBI taxonomy): Eukaryota > Metazoa > Chordata > Mammalia > Primates > Cercopithecidae > Macaca > Macaca fascicularis. The sequence goes on along the minus strand of NC_088380.1, from coordinate 31,631,974 downwards.
TTATATATTTTTGAGCTTCAATTTTCTTACCTGGAGATTAGTATTAATAATTCCTACTTGACCACAGTGTCTTGGGGCGAGAATGGGATGATGTTTGTGGAAATGCAGTGCAAACTGCATGAAGTGATGTAGAAGTGGAAGTTATTTTTATGGGAAATAATTGTTTCATATCTACTGCTGCTTATGTAACGAAGTGTATCTTGCTAGCTACTGAGCTCCTCATATATGGAGAAACTAAAGCAGAATTTGTCAGGGTTACTCTATAATGACACGTCCAGGGGAAGGGACGATTAGCAAGATGATTACATGGTATCTACCAACCATAGACTTCTATGACCCTTTGATTTCATTTACAATTACATTTAATTGTAAAGCATTTTTGGAGGGAGTGCTGATGGGCTTGCAAATATGCATGTCAAGGGATATATATCAAAACAATGTTTAAAAATTTATACAGGTGTGGTAAAGATATTTGATTTGTGTATTATTAAGAGATGACAGGAACTCATTCAGGGTCACATTTGGCTCATGCACTCTAGTCTTTTAAAAATTGTTACCTATTCAGGGAGACCTGAGGACCTTAAAAATAATTCTGCCAATCTCCAAGGCAAAATGAAAAGTCTAGTAGCTCTTTTTACCGTGTTATTTTCTTCATGAAGCATAGATTCATTAAATGTCCCAAAAAAGGCACAAATGAATATTCATTTAGACTGGAATGAATGCTGAAGACACTAACTCTAGTTTTTACTGTTAGTTTAATAAAATATTTCCCATGGCTTGGATATGTTTCAGTTTATTCAATATTAAGGCCCCCTTGCCCTGTTTTTTTTTCCTGTCGTTGGCAATATCCATCAGATAATGACCTGACAACCTAACCTGTCTTACTATGCAGAATAATCAAAGTAGGTGACTACCAGCCTCTAGGAGAATTGTATCTCCTGCTTCTCAGTCTAATGGATGTGTGTCATAGGAATTCCCTGCAAAATTGTGCCTAGGGGCTTTAGGATCCAAGTCAAAGGGATTCATAAAATGAATGTGTTATAAATCTAGCTGTGGAAGATTGATGTTAAGGCTCCTTAAATGCTTGCTAAGTCTATTCACAAAAAGAGATGGTACAGTTATCTCCTTTTTAGTAGCCTGTCATTTTAGTGCTCTTTAAAGAAATCATTAAAGATATTCGAAGTTGTCAGAATCAGAGGGTTCATGTTTTGGAGAAATTCCAGAAAAGAAACTCCTTACATAGAGACACTCTCAAGACAATTTAGGTATAGCAGAATCTATCTGGTAAAATAGATTAATAGAAGGCTTTTCAAATCACAAGTACAATAAAGTTAGTTTTACTTGTTCATTCATTTATGTATATATTTATAGAGTCTTTTATATGTCAGATATAATTCTAGGTGCTTCTCAAGAAGGAAGAAAACATATAGTGCCTGCTTTCATGAAGCTTACAGTATGATCAACTTTTAATCTGTGGAAAAATATAATTATGCTATAAGTTGTCTGATGTCATTGGCAGCATTGGCATGTTGCCCTTTGATGCATACTTTTAAATGCAGTGCCTAAAGTGCAGACTGGTAGATCTTTGAAAAAAGTCACCAAAGTTGACAGCGAATACAGATACTGAGAGAACTGCAAAACAAGTCACGTAGCTTTATCCAGAGAGAATACAAGAAGCTCATAGGTACTCTGACAATACAGTAGTTCAGCTCATTGCAAAGAGTCATAACTTAAGATTAGTGTTACACTGATTTGCTGATCACACACACACATTTCATTGCAACTCAGTAGAGTGGAACTGTATATTGTCACAATCCATACCTTGTGGAAACTACGGGGTATTGATGTTGGTGGTCCTTCACGTTCACTTCCAGAGTCCTAGGCCACCTGTTGTTGTCTGTCTCTTTAGGCTCCAAAATTGTGCTTGGGCAAACTAAATGGATGATTGATGGCTTTTAGGCTTTTAAGAAAAGGGCATATCTTCACCTTTAAATTCCCATGTTTAAAAGCTTGAATTCCACCATTAGGCTACTGTCTAAATTCTCAAATGTCATCAGCAAATCACATGAACATTTACTCATTGAAATTGTCCTAATGAAAAGGCTTAGAACTAAGCCTTGCAGAGAAAGAAAACAAAGACGCATTAGAGAGTTCCATACTCATGAGATTCTTATACTCCAGCTTGAGAAAAGAGTGACTATCAGGTTAAATGCTGATAAAAGATTGCAATAGCATTTTATGATTATAGATGCTTTTACATGGGATAGTGCTGATGAATTGCCAAATGAATTGCACAGCCAGGCCTTTGGCCTATTTTATTGGGCACAGGAGGCTGAATTCTATTATTCTTGTTGCTCAAGAGGGCTCATCTTCATGAGTTAAAATAGCTGAGCTTCCTCTACACCCGTTAAGAATTTGGTTTCCAGCTAACAGAGCTTAAAGAAGGAAGAGCATTTTAATTATTTTCTCCATTTCTTCTTTACTCCCTGCCTCTGTACAAAGCAAACATGCTTCTTTGGTGAAAGTTATTTTCCACAGTTTGACAATTCATCACCCATCTCTGAGTGTCTCTCTCACTTTTTGCTTTTAAGCTCAGTGTTCAGACATTTATCTTCACAGAGGTGAACAGAGGGAACATCTTTAAATATGGCATCGATACAATATGTCCTGGCCCAGATGCAAGCCTCTTAAGTCAGTTTCCCTCAATCTTGTTACTACACATTAGCTCTGAACAGGATTATCTCCCAGCCTGCCAGTCAAGATGTTCAGGGGGAAAAAAAAAGGGAGAGCAAAGAGCTTTTGTGCTCATCAGTTTGCCTTGGGACTGGTGGGATGAAAATTTGTTCTGACCTTACTTTACTCATGTGGCTATGAATTGCAGTTACTGCTGTATATGTTGCAGGAAAAAAAAAAAAAGAAAACTGATTGGAAACACACTCCTTCGTTATATATATGGATTTCCAGAAAATTACACAGAAATGTTATCTGCATACGTAATTTATAGCATAGTTTAATCAATACTTAAAGAAATTTAGCAGATGAGTCCTAATAAGTGATTATTTAGATTAGATTGGTTGGGAGCTAATGAAATAATTAGCAACATTTCAATGTGATTAATTTATAGCTGTATATTAAGTGCTCAATTAGTTTAAGATATCTGAGTTCCCCAAGTGCTGGCTGAAGAAGGCAAATGTCTCAGCAGTGGTAAAGCTGATTGAACTGAAGTTTTCCAAGTCTTTGAAATCAGCTGTTGCTGTATCAGCTCCTCAACATATTGAGCCCAGGGCATGGCTTCAGGAGGGAGCGCTAAAAGTAGACGCTGGTAGACCCAGGGGATTCAGCAAGTGAGGAAAACCTTTTTATGATATGACTCATCAATACCCCATAGACGAACATAAAAGGCAAAATGTTTAGGAGCTGTATTAGGCCATTCTTGCATGGCTACTAAGAAATGTCTGAGACTGGGTAATTTAAAACAAAAGGAGATTTGTTTGTCTCATGGTTCTGCAGGCTTTATAGGAAGCATGGTGATGGCATTTGCTTGGCTTCCTGTGGGGGGTGGTGCTCAGGAAGTTTAAAGTCATGGTGGAAGATGAAGGGGAGCAGGTGTCTCACATGGCAGGAGTAAGAGAAAGTGGGGGAAGGAGGTGCCACACTTTTAAATGACCAGATCTCATGAGAACTCACTATCATGAAGATAGTATTAAGCCATGAGGGATCCACCCCCATGATCCAAACCCTCTCACCAGGCCCCACCTCTAGCTTTGGGGATTACAATTCAACATGAGATTTGTGTAGGGACAAATATCCAAACTACATCAGGAACGTTTGAGTTATAGGTTATGGGGGTAAAATGTCACTGCCATCTCTAAAACCCTTCAAGCTTGTATACACAACTGAAGGAAAAACATCTTTCATGATCATAGGAAGCTCCCTTATCCTTAATGTATCTGATGATTTTGTTTTCCTCTTTGTTGAATAGACTTTGTGACCGTTATAACTCTGCTTCTTTATATTTTATTTTTGAAAGTATTCAAATACAGTTTTAAGCTTATCCAATTATATGTATTTCAAAAATTTACAAGTTTGACATTTTTAGATTATAATCTCCTCAAGAACAAGAACATATTTTCAACTCTGCTGTATAAAGTATGTGCAAAAACCTGTGAAAGGTCTTGAGATTTTGATGAGACTGATGCAGTTTCATAGATGTTGGAAGAATGCAGGAGACTCTTGGGTCAGAGGCAAAAGACTTTATTATTCATAGTAATAGTAGTACCCAAAATTATAGATCTTCTGGCATCTGTCCCCTAAGCCCCAATTCCTATAGGGCAATACAAAGAGGGCCAGGTGACATCTGCACATCCAGTGGGTTGCTTTGCTGGCGGGGAACCCTAAGCTTAGGAAACCCAAATCTATTATAACGGGTAATAAGGATGTCTGCCTTTTTTGTTCTAGAGGGAGACATTATTTCTGTCTTCTAAGACTCTTCGTTACACAAACATTGTTGAAAAAATTTGTCAGGAAGAAAGGCAGCTGGTGTCTCTGCTTGCAAGATGTGCAGAAATATGGGAGATCCATGAAGAATTTTCTCCCAACAGTACCCAGCAAAATGTCTGTGGAGGAACTGAGACTGATTGTTACAAAGAAGCAAAGACAGAGGTTAACCTGATCTCAGTCTTTAAGCAACAAAGTGGAAAGAGTTTCATCTATGGTCCTTGGGCCTCTTATTAGGTAAAACAAGGAAAGTAAATGAAATCAGATTTCGAATCAGTTGTTACTTATTTGAGTTACAAACTAAAATACTGTTGTTATGTGATATGGTTTGGTTCTGTGTCCCCACCCAAATCTCATTTCCAGTTGAAATCTCCATGTGTTGAGGGAGGGACCTGGTGGGAGGTGATGGATCATGGGGGCAGTTTCCACCATGCTGTTCTTGTGATAGTGAGTGAGTTCTCACAAGATCTGATGGTTTAAAAGTGTTTGGCAGTTCCTCCCTGGCTCTCTCTCCTGCCACCTTGTAAAGAAGGTGCGTGCATCCCCTTTGCATTCCACCATGATTGTCAGTTTCTAGAGACCTGCCCGGCCATGCAGAACTATGAGTCAATTAAACCTCTTTTGTTTATAGATCACGCAGTCCCAGGCAATTCTTTATAGCAGTATGAAAACAGACTAATACATTATGGAAAATCCAATTAATGTAAAAGTGAAAGCCCTGCTTCCCTTACCTCATCCCACTTCCATAGGGGTAACTACCATTAACATTTTGGTAAGAGAAAAGTAATTCTAGTGATTAAGGCTGTACAGTGGTATCATTGACTTCTGGGAAGTATTTTCCTACCATAGACAGGATGAACCACTACTCATCAGGCATATTATGGTAGACAAGATGCTCTTTAGACAAATGCTCTTCTATTTAAATTCCGTAACTCTGGAAATAATTAACCTGTTGTGCCTTTACTGAGTATATAATTTACTTCCATTGTTTATTGTAAGGAATTACTCTTATTTATTACTCATTTATTTTTCCTTACAATAAACAATGGAAGTAAATATCTGTCTATCAGCTTGGCTTTTAGCAAGCAATCATTATTTCTAGTGGTGGTGAAACATCTGGTCAATAGGTCTCCAAGATTTCAATATCCTCTACTCATTAACTTTCTTCTGTTGGGTTCGAGTCTACTTATCTAATGGTAAAGAGAAATTAGGAGCTTTTCTCAGTTTGTGCTAGCCAGTATTCCACATATCCACTTTTGTTAATGTTCCATGCTTGGCAAAGATTGGTGGCTTGTGTTCTGAAACAGAGGGCATTATCATATTTTTTTTTTCTGAAAGGAGACTGTATATTGATTCTTTTTATATGATAATTTTCTCAGGGAAGAGAATAGGAGATTTTGAATATAAACTATAGTTGCTCATCAGGGTAAGGAATGCCAGATAAGCAAAATAGGTATGAATTTGTTAAATATCAGTTTTCCAAAATTATGTTAAAAGTTAAAACTATGGAAATCAGTTAAAACTATGGAATTTTATGGCAAAATCAATATGATCGTTAAGTGAAAATTAAGTAAGAAGAAGGCCCATTTTATTTTGAAGAATGGTACATTTCCCCAACACTTGGAATCACTGTGGTGAGGTGGGACTATGAGGGATGGGTTTGGTGGCTAAGATTTGCAGGGAGTGGAGGGAGAGGTGCTAACAGAGCTGGGGACTGATTCTGATGCATGGATCACACATTTGTTGAATGGTTTGGGAGAACAAGTGCGAATGGTGGAGTTATTCTACTGTCTGTGGGCTTCACCTTCTTCCCACTGATGAATGAAAAACTAAAAGAGTTTGATATGCCCTGCTATTGGTTTAGTAAAGCTTTGGTCTCTAACAGTGATATGATTTGGATCTGTGTCCTCACCCAAATCTCATGTTGAAATGTAATCCCCAGTGCGGGAGGTGGGGTCTGGTGGGAGGTGATTTGATCATGGGGCGGTTTCTCATGGTTCAACACCATCCCTCTTAGTGCTATTGTTGCAATAGTGAGTTCTGGTGTGATCTGGTTGTTTAAAAGTGTGTAGTGCCTTCTCCCTCTCTTTCTTCCTCCTGTTCTGTCCATGTAAGATGTTCTTGCTCCCCCTGCACTTTTTGCCATGATTGTAAGTTTTCTGAGGCCTCCTCAGAAGTTGAACAGGTGCCAGCATCATGCTTCCTGTACAGCCTGCAGAACTGTGAGCAATTACATCTCTTTTCTTTATAAATTACCCAGTCTCAGCTATTTCTTTATAGCACTGTGAGAACAGACTAATACAACAATATCCCAGTCTGCAAAACAGAATATACTTGATACTAGAACAGTACCAAATCTTAAGTGAATGTGACAATTCAGGAGGCAAGGCTCTAGGGCCCTTCTTATGAGACTATTTCAAATTTGATTCTGAAAATGCTGTTTTGGTGCTCTGGCTATTTTGATTAGATTCGCAAAGAAGGCTATACTTATAATATGAATATGATTATTCTGAATATGAATTGAATATGAACTTAGTGCCTGCAACTCCAGGACTTTCTGTGAAGTAAAATGGATGGAACTATCTTTTTTTTTTTTTTTTTAAATAGGGTCTCACTCTATCACCCAGGCTGGAGTGCAATGGCAAGATCATGGCCCACTGTAGCCTTGACCTCTCAGGCTCAAGTCATCTTCGCACCTCAGCCTCCCAAGTAGCTGACAGGTGTGTGCCACCATGCCTGGCTAATTTTTTGCAGAGACAGCATTTAGCCATGTTGCACAGGCTAGTCTTGAACTCCTGGGCTCAAGTGATCTGCCTGCCTCGACCTCCCATAATGCTGGGATTACAGTTGTGAGCCACCATGCCTGACCTAGAGCTATTTTAGATACACTGTCCTGTATGTCGTAGAGTGAGCCACTTGAACCTTCCAATTTGTTTAATCACTAAATCTGAGATCTTTGTGTTCTCTCTCTGCATAATATGCATATATACATAATATATGCATATTGTATATGTACATATATATATAATTATTTTTCTTTCCACTATTTTTCCCTGATACTCTGAGATAAAAAACACATCTCCAACATATGCATTAGGATTTACCCACTGAACCTATATTAACACATAATTCAGAAAAGCAGATGCAGACGATGTGAATCCCCTTTAAGTCCACTCCTTGCTTTGTTTAAGCTCCCCTTATCCTGTGTTGTGAACTCTGTACATGAATCGGTGTTTGTTTTCTTGGCTGCTTTACTGGTGGAATTAGACTTTCAGTGTGTTTACATCAGTTCCCAGTATCCTGGTGAGCTCTGTTTTCCTCAACTCTTCCCTATAATATAACCAAGGAAACAAACAAAACCCGTCTAAGGCTTGATAACTTAAATAATTAATTCAAAGAGGGAAGTGGTTTTGACAACACAAAAGTTAAACAAGATACAAGAAAATCACATTTATCTTAAAAGTCCAATACCTGTCCATATCTTTTAAGTTCTGATTAATATCCTAAAATCTGTAGGAAGTCTTGTTCAAGTTCAATTTGGAGCAAAATTGTGCTAAGTTCAGGTTTTTAACAGGCATTATGGGTGATTTCTTTTAACTTTTATTCATGTGATAAAATTACATACACATTCCTGTTCAGAATATGCATGCATGACCTTTTTTTTTTTGCAGATAAAGGCTTGTTTTATTTTAATGGCTGATCTATGTAATCATGGAGACCTGTATGTACAAAGGGGGAGCTTTTATTTCTTGGTCTCTTTCTGCTTGGACAAAGTCTTGATTTTCTCCCCCTTCTTGGCCTGGAGGCGCTCTTCATCGCACTTTTGTGCTTCCTTGGTCTTAGACCTGCGGGCCTCAGCCTGGTCAGCCAGGAGCTTCTTGCAGGCCTTGCCTGCCTTCAGCTTCTGGACGTATTCCATGAGAATCTGCTTGTTTTTGAACACATTCCCCTTCATCTTCAGGTACAGGCTGTGATACATGTGGCAATCAATCTGCTTAGATTCACGGTACTTTCTGAGCAGCCAGTGCAGAATCCTCATTCTTATCGAAGTGACCTGCCCTGGCATTTGGGCATTTGGCCGTATGCTTTTGCTTTCCTATGCACATGTGCTTGCCCTTCTGGTGGCCAAGGTGTTTTTCCAGAATCGAGCCCAGGAATGGACAGTCACAGGCTTCCAACTGATCAGCCCATCTTTGATCAGCTTCCAGATCTACTGATGGGAGTTGGCATTGTCGATTTCATTGGTCTCATTGGGGTCCAACCAGACCTTCTTCTTGCCATAGTGGTGGATGCTAGAGGCGAGTCTCTTCTGAAGCCTGAGCATGCTTATGGCTGTGGCCACAGCAGCGAAAGGAATGAGGAAAGGGCTCTGTATGCATGACTTTCTATAGCCCCCATTAACTGGAAATTAGTTATCATTCTGGAATGTTTGCCTCTCAGTAACTTGTCACAAGGGTGCAGTGAGTCAAATATGACTGGCAAAAAAATTACACTCTGGTTTCCTTAGTTGATTTCAGTCACAGAAGGCTGAGGAATTGATCTGTCCACACAAACAGAACTAAGTGCAGTGGTCACCATTTTTTTCTGGGTGGTTCTAACTCTCACCATTCTCACAGAGGCTTGGCCAGTCTCCTTTCTATCTCCTGGGCTGACATTTGCTTTCATCCAGCCTGCTGTGCTTCACATTCATATAGACATGTCCCATTATGTTAGAGATTTAGAGCCTGTGGTGCCTTGCACTGGTTAATATCATTCTGTGATATTTATTGAGCACTCATAACGTGCTAGGTGCTGTAACACTGCCTGTATGATGGAGTCCACTGTGAGCACAGCACAACACGGCAGGTTGACACACTGTGTATTTTTCCTAGCTTTAATTTCTTAGGCCGAGATGGAATTATTGTCCCATTTTTCTTCTCCATGAGGAGCATTTAACTTCATTCTATATTGTGTTCCCTGCATGCCTACTGACAATCTGAAGATAATATCACTTGGTGCTTGAAGCTAGAAATCCTTATTTGTTCTGATATCACATAATTTATGTTTGCAATTTCAGGCAGGTACCAATTTCTCAGAGTGTATGGTGTTTCTTGTAAGAACATTCAACAAATTTATCTCAGCTTCTTTGAAACTAGAATTTAAAAACTCAAATATCTATATTTGGCTCAATAACCACAGACAGTAATGACACCTCTAAGTAGCTAATGCAGGCGTGTAATTTGCTCATAGCCCTGATTTAACTTTATTTACAGATTAAAATTGAATTGCAGTTGATTTATTGATATAATAGGCAGAAAGTGATTATCAAGCATCCATCACTGATAGAGGAAAAACCAATCAAATTATGTTTCAAGGTTTGCTTTAACCTAAACTAACTCATCACCTTCTAAAACTCAGAGGATTTGAGTCATATTCTCCCACTAAAGTCAATGAGCCACAACTCCCACTAAACTCATATCTGCTCCTTAAAGGCATTCAAGAGTTATACTAATTTGCACGACTACCAGGTTGTTATAAAAGGAAATGGCAATCAGCTGGAGATTTAGTGTCTGTACTTTCTCCCCATGTATGTAGCCATGGTAATATTCTTTAATGTTTATTGTAAATCCATAAATGGGCTTGGTCGCATGCTATCCATGATATGGTATCGACCTGTGCATACAACTCAGCTGTAAAGGTGTTGAGTAAAGGGTGCTGGTGCTTTCACTAGTGACATGCTGATTAGAAAATGTGTCCCTTTGGAGGGAGAACTGGTATCTGTCTGTGTTCCAGAAAACAATGAAATATCTTGATTAGAAGCAGGTGATGATGCTGACTTTTGTCTTAGACATTCATAACTCTACTCTTCAGAAGGAGAAAAAGTGTGAGGTGGGAGAGAATGTAGCAGAGCAACATCAGACATGTCACCCTGTGCCAGGGGTTGAGCATGGTTCCCTGGGGGCTGTGTTGTAAGAGTGGCCCGGTATGGATTTCCCTCCATTCTTATCACTGAACACTGGCAAGATAAAGTTAAGAAATCCAGTGCTGCACTATTTCAGAGGCTTGCCAATGTCATATGACAGCAGCACTCATTCTCATTACCTGGGGGCATTCTTAACTTGGAAGTTCTATGTTTATGCACTTGCAAATTATATACCCAGAGATACACTTTTAAAAAAAGCTATCATTCTATGAAGTATGATGTGAAACTTTTAAATATAATATTTACATTCATCCTCATTTATGTTGCTGCTAGTTATTTCATATATCTATGAGAGAAAATCTTGCTGTTGTCAGTAATTGCTATTTTAATTATACCCGAGCCCTAAGGAGGTTCAGAGAAAGAGTGTAATTATTAGAAATCCAAGGGCATTGAGCAGCATGTTCAAGTTTGTTTTTATCACATTGTTCATTTTTACCTATCGTGTTCTACATTGTTAATTCTTAAGACATTCATCTGTACTTTAGAAAATGAAACTCCGTTTGAATTGTTCCCAGCATCATGTTCTCCAAATCCAGTAGACGGTGCTCCTTGACTTCAAAGAACATTTCTTGTGCACTTAAGTGCCACAGGGAATGGAGAAAGATGAAAGAAATACTTTCTCTAATTATATATAGGTACATATTCATTTTACTGTCCCATCCAATATTGCTGATCCTCCATGATAAACTTTTTTTTCTTTAATGAGTGTATTTTATACTCATGTAACCTCGCTCATTCTCTGCCATGTTATGCACATTTACTTTGCCCATTATCCAAATGTGCATTATTCAAAGAAAAGACAAGTAATGATATGATTCAGATATCATTTACAAGAATCTCTGGATTGGAAGTGGGGTGAATACAGAGAAACTCTCATTTGACTTCTTTCATTTATAGCTGCAAAGTATTCATACAGGATACATAAGATTCATTAGAGAGGAAGCTGCTAATCTCAAAATAAATATTTTCATTTTAAAAATAGAGACTAAATAGGTATTAGATCAACTTTCTTCTAATGTCCAGTGTCAACCAGTGTGCAGCACCCAGCCCATGCCTAGCACATGGTTGAAGCTCATTTGCTCTTGGTTCCTAACCTATCCATTCTTTTTCACTTAACTGTGTTTCCCATTAGTGCATGATACTCCCCAGGAAGGATATATTCTCTCGTGATATTCTATGGGTTACCTTTGTTTTTGTGCTGTTCATCTCATTACAAATCTTTCTATTCATTCTTTTTCACACACACACAAAAAGGCTGCATTGATCATTTCAGCATCCACCTTTAAATCTTGTCCCTGCTCCTGCTAACAACCATGTCTCTGTGGCTCCTTCAGATCCTGGAGTTCTCTGTAAAAATATCATGGTTCTCACTGTAACACTGTGACTAACATCAAGACCATTCTAAACAAACACTTGGAACATTTAATCATGGGAATTTAGAAGACACAGGAAGTACTGTGGGACTTGAGATTCTCTATGTTCATTTGCATTGAAAAGATAACTGATTTTCAGTTTTACTTTGGGATGCTATGCTATGCATTGCTATGTTTATTTAGAGGTGGCTACATTTCATAGCTTGCAGAATATTTCACTGAGAAATCATATAAACTTTGACAAATATTTTGTTTTATTGTGAGAATGTGCTAGTTGGGTTATTCTAACAGGAAGGCGAAGTTCTAGCTTTAAATGCCATTATCTGTGCATGCTTGCTAGGCTTCTAACTTTGGTGCAGTGCTTTCAAAGATTACCAAGCCCCAGGGTACCTAGGGAGCATTAAGCACAGGCCATTGAGAGGATAAACCATGCATGCTTTGTAAGCATGCACAACAAATACCCATCTGAAAAAGCACTTGCTTTACGTATTCAGTGACTGAGTTGCAAGCACCGGCACCTCAACGCCTCTGCTTAGTGAGAAACTCATTTCATATTCTATTTCATTCAACTGATATTTCATTTAGCCCCTGGAATAGTTCATGCATTAGTCTAAGTCCTAGAAAAATAAAGGTGGATATGCTGCAGTTCTTGTCCTCAAGGAGCTTATGGCTTAGGGATAAGCCATATGCATCCATATAGCAGGTGTCGTGCAGTGAGGTAAGTATTAGCCAGTTACAAACGTGAATGGACATTGATGTTGCGCTATGAAGAGTGAGTTAAATTATGCCAGTCAGAAAGGTGGGAGGAAGGGGCCTTTCATAAAGAAGGCAGCATGATCCAAAGGCAGGGATGACAGAGTATGGGGTTTTACTCATGAGTGAGCTCCCGGAAGTTGTTAGGGCCAGAAATACAGGTTTGGGAAGTTATTGACTTTTTGGCAGTTGCTGAAGTCACGGGAGGATATTATTGAAGGAAATAATGTAGAGAAAATAAGGAAAACGCCAACAATAACAGACAAGTGTAGGAAGAGAATATAGTAAAAGGGACTAACAAAGGAAAGTCAGAGAAGTTTAGGGAAAAGCAAGTGTGGAGATACTGAAGCCAAAGGAGGAGCTTGAAGAAAAATGAGAGGTTGACATGCATATTCCATGGAAATAGATCTAAAAAACACCATCTTAAAACATTGGTGGTCCTCCTGCACACCAAAGGATTTTTGTTGTTGTTGCTATTTTAAGATGTTGTAAGATATCACTAAAAATGTAAATGTTCTCAGAAGAGATTTTGTCCCATGTGGACATATTGAGTGTCAAATCAGTGTTTTCCTCTCCAATGTTGGAACCGTGGCATAATTATAATTTTATAAGGATGCTGAGATGTAATTGTTTTTTTTTTTTTAGTAGGCCTAGGGTTAGTTGTGGACTACATTGAGAAGTATATGAAATCAGTTTTGGCACCCCGCCTTTATCTCGAGCCAAATTCTAGAAAAGATGGTCTGCTGGTACTTAAAAGAGAAGTGCTAATAACTCACAGCCAAAGTGAAATCACTCAGAAGGGTCTTGCCAAGTCCCTCTTTTGAGTTTGATAGGTTGTAAAATCCCTCTTCTGCATTTGATAGGCAGCACACAGATACTATCCTTAGATTCAGAGGCTGCTTTCCCACAGAGAACCGAACAATTAGGGGAGCCTCAGGAGGTTAAGCAAGGAGTGTTAACCAGGTGATCCTTGCATATCTGGGGGGAGGACTCTGACCCTGCGTTGTTCAATATTTTCATAGCAATTTAGATGAAATCCTAGGGAATAAACCAATGGAGAGATGCCACAGGGAGGCAGATATCAATTGTGTAAAAGGTAGCCCTGCCTCGTAGTCACAGCTGTCCAAAAATGATTTGGGCTTGTCAAAGGCAGAAAGCTCTTAATCACTGGAGGGATTGAGTGCTGTAAAATCCTAGATGTTTCAGGGTCATTTTCTGCTTATGGGGAAGGATTGGATTTGGTCACCACTGTTTTCTTTCCAAGTCCAGGATTTTCTATTCTAAGGACATTCTCTATATCTGTGTAGTCTGAGTGAGCTTATGCAATAATCGTGAATTAAGACACTTGCCCCAAGAATGGCGTTCCCTTTGACCACTTCTCCCTAGCTATACACCACCCCCACCATTGAGCCTGACTCTTTAAAGCAATTATAAATCACAGACCACATTCATAAAGAATTGTGGGAGAGTGTCTATGGCATATTTAGACCTTTTCACTTATTATCTGTAGCAGATTACATCTCAATGGTTCAACCTTTCTCTATCATTGAAGAAAAAAATCCTGTTTTTTAAGTTCTGAAAAGCAGGCAAATATTAAGTGAATCATATATGCAGAGGGCTGAAACAGTGTCCTAGAAATGATTCTCCTCAAGGTCAGGGACACATGCTTATTTTATCTTCTTTCCATAATCTGTGTTTAGGGCATAGCCACTATTACGTAGGATCAGATCATAACCTACATGCTCCCATATTGTCAGGCTCTGAACTGTCTGCATTAGGGCCGCTAATTTACTTCACTCCACACCAATTAGTTAAACCAACTAGGGATTTAAATATATGCTTGCTCCTTTTGCAAAGAAAAAGAAATATCTCTACTTCCTGACAACCTCCCTGCTTGTCACTTGATTCATTTAGGGAAATAGACTCATGCCAAGCTTTTGCACAAGAACTTCGTTTTAGAATTTCATACATTCTTGGATTCAGCGGATCAGAATCCATTTTTTTTTCTTTTCAGTTATATATTCAGGAAACCACATTAAGCTAAATAATCGCATGATTATTGTGACAATTCAGGATTACTAAATACAGAACTTCACACTTGGCTAAAAGCCAATGTTGTTTTCCGTCTCTTTTTTGACATTGTTTTTCTGCAGAAGAGACTCAATGAGATGTTAAAGAAATTTTACAGGAATTCCATGACTGTATTCTGTTTCCCTATCTTGTATTTTACTTTTGGGTGCCCTCTTGGGTATATATAAAATGGTCTTGTTAGTCTATTATCCCTTTAATCCACATGATTCTGGAAACCAGTTGGCATTAATATTTGTGACAGGTATTTGAAAAATTGGTGGCAAAATAACTTTCTTGAAAGGCAGAACAAAAGAATTAGGAGATGTAGGCATCTTCTAATATCCTATATGATTGGCAGTGATTTGTCCCTATTGTGGTTCTTCTCTGACCTATTAGGGAAAGGCAAAATTCTAAAGAAATGTTTAATTCACATGTGCATTTAGTGTAACAAAAACTCTTGTGTTAACGTGCAGGCTGCATGGAGAGGCAGTCTGTGAATAACAAAGAAAAGTCTTTACCTCTTCCTATAATTACTGTGGCTTTTTGTACTAGTACCCTTCATCTTATTAACATCACAGTAGGGTGGTGTCTCTGACTGGTACAGCGGGCGCCTATCTTCCTGCTCCTGGGGAGACTTTTCAAAGAGGTCTTCAAATACTGTTTGCTCCTTCTCGTGAACTTTGCCACGTTCCATCCTTTAAAAAAAAATTAAAGATGAAACTTATAAAACAGAAATGTCTAATTGATCAAGACTCCTGAATTCAATCTTTTGAAAATCACTTGGGTTTTGTCTTAATAAATATAGGGCCCATGTAGAAATTTTGGCATTTATTGGAGCTCTATAAAAAACTCCCCCAAATGATGTTTTATGTAAACTTGGACACTGGAGCTTAGACTCTGTCTAGAATCCCCAAGTGCTTTCATAAGATAAATTTTTAAAATATGCAAATGATTCATTTTTGTTTATCTTGTTTGTTTTAGCCAAGACTCAGAATCTCTTTATATTGGCATATCATTAATGTATCTATAAATTAAATGACTCTTTTATTATATGAATGGTGTAAAATTTTTTTTTAAGTTATTCTCAAGGAAGACTGACTTTTTTTGGCTTTGAAAATGTTTAATGGAGTTTTGGAATATTCTCACTATGAAAACTGACTTTCTAAGTTCAGTTCTATGGCAGGATTTTCAGATGAGCTGAGACAGTTATAGTGTAATTTAGATAAAAAGTACACTGTTGAATGAAATGAGAGAGCATTAACTAAACAGCTAGAGCACTTTAAATTTCTTCAGTTTTATAGCAAGGTTTTATTGTCTTAAATTGTATTTTCCCTAGATCATTATACCTAAAAGATGCATGCACTCGTATGCTGATTGCCATGCTATTCACAAATTGCAAAGACGTAGAATCAACCTACATGTCCATCCATGATGGATTAGATAAAGAAAATATGGTGCATATACATTAGGGAATATTATGCAGCTATAAAAAAGAATGAAATCATGTTCTTTGCAGCAAAATGGATGGATGTGGAGATCATAATTCTAATCAAATTAACACAGGAACAGAAAACAAAATACTGCATGCTGTCACTATAAGTGGGTGCTAATCATGGAGCACACATGGACATAAACATAAGAACAATAAACACTGCTACAGGGGGTAGGGAAGGATGAGACTGTGGGTTGAAAAACAACCTATTGGGTACTATGTTCACTATGCGGGTGCAATATCCTTATGTAACAAACATGTATCTAAAATAAAAGTTGAAATTAAAAAAATTATGTTCTCCTGCGTAACACTAAGGTTTAGTCTGAGATTTTCCCACAGTTTAATTGACTTGGAATATTAACCAAGACAGGTGGATTTCTGGCTATAAATATATGTATGATGACAAACCAATGATACAAGCACAGTGAGGTAGTACAATAAAAGTAGCATATTAAAGAACTTTTTCTTTTTTGGTATTTGAAACCTATTTTTGAAGGTCATAAACACATATGCCTCAGCACATCATCAATCATGACATGCATATTTCCATTTGTGCTTAAAATTAAAAGCTTTCTAGAAATCACAGCATTACTTAGTTCACAGTAGCTCTTTCTCTAGAAGGCTTTTCAATTTATAACTTTTCCGTGGGTGTCTGAATGGATAGTAGGAGTGGAAGACAATATGATAGAAACAAAAGAAAAATCTAACTTAAAGGAAGACTCCAAGCAGCTTCTTAGGCAATGCTGGAGGTCCTCGTGGATGCATGTGAGCTGCAGAAAAGGTTAAGGGAGTTCTAATGAGGGATTATTGCATTTTCTGCATGCTTATGCTTTTCTTATTCTGTTTGATAGTAGATTATTCCTTAATTTATCCTCCGCTCAAATAGCGTCTTTAGTCTTTATTTTCTGATTATGTGTATTTGTTCCATTTGGCAGTCACTAAGGAGATAGAGAAACAAGTAGGTCATGAGATCCGATATTATTACCAGCAGTAACTAATTAAACCTGGCAGAACCAAACTGCAAATGTAGACATTGGAAGACAAACTCATCAGCTGTAAAAAGGGGAGAGATGTGAAAAATGGCACATACAGATACCGCAGCTATGGAACAAACTATCATAATTATGGCTTGAGCAAACCTGGTTAATGCAAGGGGGTGAGAGGGAAAGCGTGTGCCAGATTAAGAAGAGCTCATCTCAGAAAGCATGGCAGACTGCAACTGCATTGCTGAATTCTTAATTCCATCCTTAATTAATTTTTATCATATAACACCTTTTCTTTTAAGCACTTGTGTAGGAGACGTTAAGAGCTTGAGTTAGTTGAAAAATTTAGAAAATGTTGCACCGTCATTGAAGATATTTTACATTTTGACATTTTATGTCAAATAATACATTCGTCTCTTGATAATTAGATTGTAATTCAAAGAAAGATTGTATTGCAGTGCCATGTATTTGATATCTCCAAAGACCGCAGCATAGTCCTGTGCAAAAACCTGGTGAGCAGTATATGCTGAGTGAATTAAGGTTTAAAAGGCACATCAACATTTAGAGGGGTTTTAGATCATCATTATCTAATTATTATCAGTGTACAGTATTATAGAAAGCATTTGATTTTCTTGAGTTTTTGAAATCTTGTTATAGCTATAAATGTAAAAAGCTGTAAGTTATAATTTTAATGCAATCTTAGAACAAAAGATAGAAGTAACAAGTAATAGAGCTTTATTTCTTCTATCATATAATAAATTGTGAATGTAAAGCTAATTTTATATTAATTAAATGATATTCCTGGAATTTAATTTGGTTTACTTCCTTAGTTGAATGCACACTTCTAACTGTCATTATGCTTGATGCTGTTTTTCTACGATAGGAATAATAGTGAACTTTGCAGCAATTGTCGGTTGGGGTTCTTATTTGTTTCTATAGTATGGCTTTGGTCCACACGGGGAAATTGTGTTGCAGTGCATACTGAGAACAAAAATAGTGCAAATATAGAAAGAGGGAACTATCAAGAAACAGAGAAAGATGCCAGAAACTTGAGGCTTTTGGGGATGAGGTTGAGAGTGATACGTTTTATTCAGGAGATGCAGACCTAGTTCAATTGTAAGCTAGGCATGAAGATTGCAGGAATGTTTGATTTGAGGAGAAGAGGATATGGGCTCTGCTTTGGAACTCTAAAATAAAAGTGGTTTCTGTGCTAAATAAAGAAATAGATTTTTTTTTTTTTCAGGGATTTTGTCTGAAATGGAATAATGAGTTAGCCTGAGAGTCCTCTAGGCAGTAAAACAAATTACAAACATGGTTCCAAAAGCTGACTATGATATGGAGTAAGGCTCTCCCATATTTTACTCAGATGCTAGATGTGTTGGAAAAGCCCTAAGTGCTTAGGAGTTCCAGCAGAATAGAACCGTAGCGGTGATGTAGATGTCTTAGAGTTATTGGGGAGGGGACTTGATACCACTGTGGTAGCCTCTACATGGTATTTGGTAGCCAAAATTCATAGCTATTTAAAAAGTCCTTCTGTATAGCCAATTTGGTTCTTGTTTCCTCAACCCAATTCACTTATGCATAAGGTTGCCAGAGTAAATACAGGATACTCAGTCAAATTTGAATTTCAGATAAACAATGAATTTTATTTTAGTACAACTATATTCCAACTATTGCATGGTATATGCTTGTATACTCAAAATAATTATCACTTATGTAGGAAAAAAATAAGATGATAAATATTCTGAATCTTTCAGATTTTAGATAAATTCCAGTCATCTTTTTGATATAAAAGGTGTTTAGCTAGCAAACAATTAATTAGCAAAATACTTTTTTGAAATGGAAGGTTTTGTATTATAACTAATTTCTTTTGAAATTTTTATTTAATTAATTTTATTTTATTTTATTATTTTATTTTTATTTTTTTGAGATGGAGTCTCGCTGTGTCGCCCAGGCTGGAGGGCAGTGGCGCAATCTCGGTTCACTGCAGGCTCCACCTCCTGGATTCACTCCATTCTCCTGCCTCAGCCTCCTGAGTAGCTGGGACTACAGGCGCCCGCCACGTCACCCGGCTAATTTTTTGTATTTTTAGTAGAGACGGGGTTTCACCGTGTTAGCCAGGATGGTCTTGATCTCCTGACCTTGTGATCCGCACGCCTCAGCCTCCCAAAGTGCGGGGATTACAGGCGTGAGCCACCACACCCAGACATTATTTAAATTTTTAAAAATGAGGATGATGATTTCAATAGTTTTTGGGGAACAGGTGGTGTTTGGTTACATGGATACGTTCTTTAGGTGTGATTTCTGAGATTCTGGCGCACCCATCATATGAGCAGTGTACACTGCACCCAATATGCAGTCTTTTGTCCCTCACTCCCTTCCCACTCTTCACCCCAAATTCTCAGAGTCCATTATATCATTCTTACTCCTTTGCATCTTCATAGCTTAGCTCCTACATAACATAAGTAAGAACATATGATGTTTGGTATTCCATTCCTAAGTTACTTCACTTAGAATGATGGTTTCCAACTCCATCCAGATTGCTGCAAATGACATTATTTTGTTCCTTTTTATGACTGAGTAGTATTCCATGATGTATGTATGTGTGTGTGTGTCTGTGTATGATATATATATATATTACATTTTCTTTATTCACTTGTTGGTTCATGGGCATTTAGGCTGGTTCCATATCTTTGCAATTGTGAATTTTGCTGCTATAAGCATGCATGTGCAAGAATATTTTTCATATAATAATTTGTTTTCCTCTGGGTAGATACCTAGTAGTGGGATTGCTGAATCAAATGGTAGTTTCCCTTTTATTTCTTTAAGGAATGTCCACACTGTTTTCCATAGTGGTTGTACTAGTTTACCTTCCCACCACCACATCCACACAAACACCTATTTTTTTTTTAAATTTTTAAATTGTGACCATTCTTGGAGGAGTAAGGTGGTATCACATTGTGGTTTTTATTTTCCTATCCATTATAATTAGTGACATTGAGCATTTTTCTGTATGCTTGTTGGTCATTTGTTTATCTTCCTTTGAGAATTGTCTATTCATGTCCTTAGCCCACTTTTTGATGGGATTGTTTTTTTCTTGCTGATTTGTTTGAATTCTTTGTAGACTCTGTATATTAGTCCTTTGTCAGATATATGGATTGTGAAGATTTTCTCCCACTCTGTGGGTTGTCTGTTTACTTTGCTGATTATTTCTTTTGCTGTGCAGAAGTCTTTTCGTTTAAATTCCATCTATTTATCTTTGTTTTTATCACATTTGCTTTTGGGTTTTTGGTCATGAAGTCTTTGCCTAAGTCAATGTCTAGAAGGATTTTTCTGATGTTATCTTTTAGAATTTTTATGGTTTCAGGTCTTAGATTTAAGTCTTTGATCCATCTTGAGTTGATTTTTATATAAGGTGAGAGATGAGGATTCAGTTTCATTCTCCTGCACGTGGCTTGCCAATTATCCCAGGACCATTTGTTGAACAAGGTCTCCTCTCCCCATTTTATGTTTTTGTTTGCTTTGTCGAAGATCAGTTGGCTGTAAGTATTTGGTTTTATTTCTGGGTTCTCTATTCTGTTCCATTGGTCTATGTGCCTATTTTTATACTAGTACCATGCTGATTTGGTGACTATGGCCTCACAGTATAGTTTGAAGCCAGGTTATGTGATGCCTTCAGATTTGTCTGCAAACAGAGACAATTTAACTTCCTCTCTTTTGATTTGAATACCTTTATTTCTTTCTCTTGCCTGATTGCCCTGGCCAGAACTTCCAATACTACATTGAATAGGAGTGGTGAGAGTGGGCATCCTTGTGGGCAAATTTTTTTATTACTGCTTCAATCTTATTAGTTGTTATTGGTCTGTTCAGAGTTTCTGTTTCTTCCTGGTTGAAAGTAGGAGGGTTGTATATTTCCAGGAGTTTACCAACCTCCTCTAGGTTTTCTAGTTTGTGCACATATAGGTGTTCATAGTAGTCTTGAATGATTTTTTGTATTTCTGTAGTATTGGTTGTAATATCTCCTATTTCATTTCTAATTGAGCTTATTTGGATCTTCTCTTTTCTTGTGTTGGTTAATCTCACTAAAGGTCTATCAATTTTATTAATCTTTTCAAAGAACCAGCTTTTGTTTCATTTATCCTTCTCTCTCTTTTTTTTTTTTTTGCTGGTTATTTTTTCAACTTCATTTAGTTCTACTCTAATCTTTGTTTCTTTTCTTCTGCTGGGTTTGGGTTTGGATTGTTCTTGTTTCTATACTTTGGTGAGGGTGACCTTAGATTGTCTGTTTGTGCTCTTTCAGATTTTCTGATGTAGGCATTTAATGTTATGA
Organism: Macaca fascicularis; assembly: GCF_037993035.2. NCBI lineage: Eukaryota > Metazoa > Chordata > Mammalia > Primates > Cercopithecidae > Macaca > Macaca fascicularis. Next base: position 31,610,514 of record NC_088380.1, on the reverse strand, counting down.
ACTTTCCTCTTAGCACCCCTTTTGTTTTATCCCAGAGGTTTTGATGGGCTGTGTCATTATTTTTGTTCAGTTCAAAGCATTTTTAAATTTCCATCTTTATTTCATTGTTGACTCAATCATTCAGGAGCAGATTATTTAATTTCCATGTGTTTGTACTGTTTTGAGGGTTCCTTTTGGAGTTAATTTCCAATTTTATTCCAATCTTGTCTGAGAGAGTACTTCGGTTTTCTTAAATTTATTGCGACTTGTTTTGTGGCCTGTCGTGGTCTATCTTGGAGAATGTTCCATGTGCAGTGCTGAGATCATGCCCCAAGTTACAAGCCTCCCCACTGAAAAAACAAGCAGGGCTATTAGGCCTTGCTCTCTCAACATGCCTGCATCCTTGGCTGTGGCTTCTGCGCTTGTATCTGCACTTCTTATTTGCACTGCCACCCTGTCACCCCTGCTGCCTCTTCCTCCTCCCCACTCCTCCCCACTCCTCCCCACACTCCCCTTCTGGATTCTGTTCAGGAAAATTCGTGCTCAGTTGAAATTATTAAAAAATTCAGCTAGGAGCTTCCTTCACCCTCTGACCCCTCCCCAGTTTCACTGGCTGCCTTCATATAATTACTTTCTGACATTTATTTTTGCATAGAGGAAGGCTGAAGCTAATATTTTTTAAATTATTGTCCTCCTAGAATACTTCTTGGGTTACCTATTTATCTTTGAAATTTAAGTTTTTATTGAGATATTTCTAGTTGTTCAGTTCTCATTAAATTTGCCTAGGCAAAACGTCAGGTTTTTCTTTTTCTTTTTTTTTTCTGATTAAAATGTTTCTTTCTATACATATAACTACCAGTTCTGAACTAATTACTCTTTTAACTTCTCCCAAGAAGTTTACTATTTTTAGTTTGCATCCCTGTTTTCTCTGTTTGTGCCTGGTATCTTTCCTTCTGTTTTTTACTCCATTTAGTTTTCCCTTAATTCTTTTTGTCATAGTGTTGATTTAACTTTTTTTTTGCAGTTTTATATCTGCTTTATTGTTTCTATAAGTGATTTATTGTGTTTGTTTTATTTTTAAATTATTGAACACTATTTAATGTATATTCTTATTAAAAGTAAGTTTCTTTGTGAGTATGTAAGAAACTGCTACCTTCTGTTTTTTAAATATTGTAAAATAAATTTATTTCAGGGAAAAATAATATTCCTATAAGTTCCTTTATTTTCTTGGGTATTTTAAAAACTTGATTGTGAATGCTTTTCTATCTAGTTACTATGACTGATAAAGAAAATATTTCCAAGAATGGTGATATTAAATTGACTTAATTTACATTTTGGTTAAATGTTTTCTGTGTGACTACAGTTGCAGATAGTTCAGACAGTTATTTAAAGTAATTTTGATTTTAGTTCTATTGACGTACATATGAAAGACATACAGGGTGATTAAAGTCACAGTTCTTTGCTCAAATGAAACCTGAAGAAAAAAGATACAGTTTAAGGTTCCTTCTCAATGCTTATTTCTATCATAAATCAATGGCTAAAAATAAAACAAAAAACCTGGGTGGATGGTTAAAAATTATACTTCCTTCATTAGGCCATACATACCTGATTAGAGAAAATTCTTATCTCAAGATTGAATCTTATATGATATTATCTCATTATTTGCCATATTCTTTTTGACACAGCCTTACTGAATTAAATCTATCATTATATTTTTATTGTGTCTTTACTTCTGGATTTTTCAATAAGGGTAAGCTAGATAAAATACCTTTATTGCCATTCTTTTTCTTTTTCCATGGTTTCAATTCTGCTGCCTTTTATAAAATCTCCTGTTGGCTTTAAAGGTTGAACTAATAGACTTTCTGAGCTGGAAAGGGTCTCTGACCCGCTTTGACTTTCCTCCAATGAATCTGTGGTTTCCCAGTCTCCACACTGATCTTTGTCTCTATACTCAAGTCACTGCATTATTTATTCACCTATCACAATCCTATCTTCCAAAACTTTATGGCAGAGAGTAAATAACTGAAACAAGAATTCTTGAATGTGAAATTTAAAACAGGTTCTAGAGAGGTCAGCGGGTATACCAGATGTACATGCTATATTCCAACCTCATCCCTTTTCAATGTGTGCTTTCTGTGAACAGCCTTTCAGCACTCATTGTTCATCCACAGACTTTCCCTTGCCCAGATTTCTAGTAAGCTCTTCTTTCTGACTGTTACAATGACTTATTTGAACACTGGCAATATCTTATGTTTCCCTCAGAATCTTTATCTTGAAGATGTGTTGTCACCTATCAACTAGTAGTTCTGCCAATGGTAATGCCATGTTAATGTTCCAAAAGAAGGGCTTGCCTTTTATTGGTCTTATGTCCACTTGTTTAGAAAACTACATTCTAGCTATGTAGTTTTCATAGTCTTTTTATATTTATTTTTTTAAAACCTAGTAATGATTTATTACAGTGAGTTCATTGATCTATTTACGGCAATAACATTGTTTTGGAAAGTGAGTTACACTGCAAAAAATAGAATGTAAACAACCATTTGGGAGGAAAACAAAGGAATTTGATCTTCAGGACTTAAATCATTCTATGTGTAACACACCTAGCAATCTACTTATGATCCTTTTTAGGCAGACACATAATTATTCAACCTAAAATCTAAAACATGACTTTATAAGAAATGTAGAAGAAAAAACTCTCCCTTTTCAAGGCTAATCTACAACTACTGCTTTCTTAGAAGCTCTTAGTTACTTTGAATTTCTTTTCCCATCTCACTTAATATGTTTTTAAAATCTTTTTATGTTAAGGAGATGCAGTATATTGTGGAAAGGCTAACCAACTAAAAGTCAGAGGTCTGAGTTTTAGTCTTAGCTTGATAGCTAAATATAATAGCTGACTGCTGACATTAAGCTGCATTTTCTAGTCTGTCTCATCCTCGGTTTTCCTAATGTGTAAAATAAAGAGGTGGAAGTCTGAGACATTATCCAAATTCATTCGTAATGGCAGATAAATGTAGATTACCTGAAATGTGTACTGTCACTGATTTTTTTCTTCTTCCTTAGCAAATGAGAGTTCATCTAAAATTATAATAGTTGCTAAAACAAAGAAATTAATCCTGATGACTGAAAGAAAACCCTTTCACTTGATCTGCATCTTTAAAAGCATAATTTCTATTTTGCCATATTAAAGGAAATAACTACCCAGAAAGCAACTATAACCATTTTAACCATCCATATACATGGTATAGAACAAGAAACAGACTACAATAAGAATTTAAATTATACTATCATGATGAAATTTAGACCAGCGCAAGTTGTTTGTTTTGTTTTGTTTTTTGAGACGGAGTCTTGCTCTCTCACCCAGGCTGGAGTGCAATGGCACAATCTTGGCTCACTGCAACCTCTGCCTCCCGGGTTCAAGTGATTCCCCTGCCTCAGCCTCCCGAGTAGCTGGGACTACAGGCGTGTGCCACCACACCCAGCTAATTTTTTGTATTTTTAGTAGAGATGAGGTTTCACCGTGTTAACCAGGCTGATCTCGATTTCCTGACCTTGTGATTCACCCGCCTCAGCCTCCCAAAGTTCAGGGATTATAGGCGTGAGCCACCACGCCCAGCCCAAGTTTTAACTTATTCTATAGTGATTTCCCCAAAATGGCAAATTTTACGTAGTCTTTCTGAGATGTCAACACAATTAAAAAGTTATGATTATGATTGGTGCAAGAAATATTTCAGTACTAGATTAGAATGGGTTTCTGAAAGTCTTGCATTTCAAAACTTCCATGTTTCCAGTGTGAGAAGAATCATAATTTTCATCATTGGATACTTCATTTCTTTCTCATAAAACATGATATTGATGAAAAAGGGTGAGTTCTTTTTTAGCTGTTTTTTTTTTCCTTTAATGAGTGCTCCAATACATCAAAGAGCAGACTTCTCTATTTTTCCATTGGCCAGGCTCCAATTTTGTTCAGGCTATCTACTATTTATCCTATTTTTCACAGAGCACATGTTGACCCAGAGAAAATACTAATTTGGTCATTTCCTCACTCATCTGAAGCAACAGCTACAAATTATTTATTTGTTTTAAATACGTCAGATGTTTCTGGGAACATGACCAAAGAAGGATGAAAGTATGGGTTTAGAAATTCAAACAAAATAATGAGATCAAACTCTCTTGGGTAGAAGGTAATTGGAAGTACTATTTGATTCATTCTCCACTAGTCATAGTATCTCTTATTGTAAACCACAAGCTGACCCAACTGTATACTTTTTATTAAGGAATAATCCCTATTTAAAAAACTCCTTTAGAGCTAGAATGCTATGCTTCTTGACCCAGAGAAAATAAACTTTGAAGGGTTGTACATTTAAAAACAAAACAAATTCAAGCAAATCTGAATCCACAGACACTTGACTGGTCCAATTTCCATGATGGTGTAATAGAAAGTATTAACTTTCTTAAGTTAACAGCTTGCTATTAATATTTGTCATTTCATTGATTTACAATACTTCAGTGAATGGTACAACGTTTGATAGATAGGCTTCTGTTGTAGTCCATTTGTGTTGCTCTAGAGGAATACCTGAGGCTGAGTAATTGCTAAAAAAAATATTATTTGGCTCATGGTTCTGCAGGCTGTATGAGAAGCATGGGACCAGCATCTGCTTCTGGTGAGGGCCTCTGGCTGCTTCCACTCACGATGGAAGGTAAAGAGGAGACAGCATTTGCAGAAGTTACATGGTGAGAGAGGAAGCAAGAGAGAGGGAGATGAAGGTGCTGTTTTTAACAACAAGCTCTCACAAGAACTAATAGAATGAGAACTTACTTCCTCAGAAAGGGCATTAATCTATTCATAAGGGATCTGCCACCATGACCCAGAAAACCTCCCACTAAGTCCCAACTACACTGGAAATCAAATTTCAAGATGAGATTTGAAAGGGTAATACAAACCAAACTATAGTAGCTTCTTAAGAATTTTGCTGATTTTAATCTATTAGCTATTAATGTATGTATTTCTCATGTATTGAGTTAGTCTATTCACTAGAAAATATAATGCTAAATTTAATTATATGCCCCATATGTTCAAAATCAATAAAACCTTGTACCTAAAGTAGAAATATGTTGGTTCTTTCTTTTAATGAAATGTGGTCAAATAATATGAGATCAAAATAGTTAAGGGTACTAAATACAGAATTGAGGATTCAAATCTCTGTTACTAATGCTGATTCACAGAAAGATGTGAGAAAAGTTTTCCCCTGATCTGTTGTGAGTAATTATAGTAATGAGGCACCTTGAAAATGTAAGCTGTTAATTAATAAGGCTACGTCGAATTGTATCTTCTTTAAACCAGTGTCTGGTATTTTGAACAATAATCAGATACCAATATCCTTCACATATTCAGAGTTTTAACCACCATCTCTTCATAACTTACTCTTAATCCAGTCTGTCTAGCTTTCTCTATATTTAGTCAATCAAGTATCTTCTATTTCTTGGAATAATTACTTTATTCTAATGTTTTTCCTCTTGGGGAAGTTGTAGTTTATGTTCTTCTCCAAGTCAGTTTAATTTACATCACTGTCTTTTACTTACCACATGTAATCTTTGTTTCCAAAAATGAGACATCTTAGTTATTCTTTGAATCTGTCTACGCTTATTTTCAAACTTTTTTCAACATAATAACTTTAATATTTTAGTCACAGACATAACAGAGTCCCATTCTCTGCATAAAATGAAGAAAGTTTTGATAGTGACTTTGGAGCAATTACCATACTCAAATGTTAAATGGGTACTAATTTAAGGCCAGATGATATGCCAATTAATGTTAAAATTAATCAAGCACTTGGGATGAATGAATAATGGAATGAGCATGGCTGGAAACAGAATTGATTATATAGAATATAAAGTTAACAAAATCTGCCGTAATTCAGAATAAAATTTAGAGATGCAAAATATAAAAGTAAGTACAACAAATCTTCAAATAATCTCTATAGAAGACAAAATAATTATAAAAGTTAATAGGACACATTTTCCCCCAAAAGTAGAAAGTTCAGGTTTTGGGAGACCTTGAGGGCAAACTGAATACTAAGACAAATCATGAAAAAGACTAGTGTAGAACACCAACATGGCACAAGTACACATATGTAACAAACCTGCACGTTATGCACATGTACCCTAGAACTTAAAGTATAATAATAATAATAAACAAATAAATAAAAGAAATCATTCTATTTTAATTTCAAAATTCCAAAGGAACGGAATAATTCTTAAAAGCTCCTGGAGACATGGAGGTCATTTGTTTACAACAGGAAGAGAATAATTATCTTAGCAACTCTGAATCCTAGAAAGCAACGCAACCAGGACTTAAAAGTTATAGCAAAAATAATTGTCAACTTGTAAAATTCTCCAGTATACTTCAAAATGTCGATTACATATCGTATCCAAATTTACATTTTGAACATGTATAAATCCAGACCATTACACATAATACCCTATATGAAAAATTATCAAGCAGGTACTTAGGATAAAAAAGGAGAGAGTATGAATTGATACACCACCAGGGCAATGGCTAAATATGACCAGGAGAATGTTTAAAAAAATTAACCGGGTGTGGTGGCGGGCTCCTGTAATCCCAGCTACTCCGGAGGTTGAGGCAGGAGAATCGCTTGAACCCGGGAGGCAGAGGTTGCAATGAGCCAAGATCACGCCATTGCACTCCAGCCTAGGCTACGAGTGTGAAACTCTGTCTCAAGAAAAAAAAAAAAAAGAAAAAGAAAAAGGAGTTGGGAACGGTATAGAAGATTTTGAAAGCTATAGTTTTCATTTTCATTGTTGACAAAGGAAGAATTAAAGGTGTATTTTATTTAATTTTACATCCCTAGCCACTAGTATAACTGAGAAATCTACTAAGGTTAACCCTTGGTTTCTGGGGACAGGAGGCATTGAGATATTTTTACTTTTCCATCCTTCTGTATTACTTGAGATTTATTTTACTGTGTTGAGTGCAATGTTTTATAATGATAATGATAAAAATACCTAGTTTTAGAAAGAAAAGTTCCCATGTCTTTGACATTGGGTTAAAGAAAACATAGCAAACAGCGAACAATTTTTAACAGTGCCATCTTTTTCAAATCTTGTAGATGTTTTAGATGTTGGAGTTTAATGCTCTGTGGTTACAGTCTTTTTTTTTTTTTTTTTTTTTTGAGGTAGAGTCTCACTCTGTCACCCAGGCTGGAGTGCAATGGCACAATCTTGGCTCACTGCAAGCAATTCTCTGCCTCAGCCTCCCAAGTAGTTAGGATTACAGGGCACCCGCCATCACACCCAGCTATTTTTTGTATTTTTTGTTTGTTTGTTTGTTTGTTTATCCAGAGACAGGGTTTCACCATGTTGGCCAGGCTGGTCTCGAACTCTTGACCTCAGGTGATCCACCTGCCTTGGCCTCCCAAAGTGCTGGGATTACAGGTGTGAGTCACCGCTACCTGTCCATGTTGTTACAGTCTTGAAGTTCTTAATAATTGTATTTTTGACTCTCTGTTTTAAAAGTGAAGTTCAACGAAACAATATAATGTGACCTGGGGGTTTGGCGTCTTGGAGCCTCAAAAGGGCTGCTGCACTTTGGATTGTGCGGGCGGAGATGTCTGCATCTGCCCATGCCTTCTGCCTGTAGGGGGCACTTGGGTGTTGGCCCAGAGAAAATCAGGATTAGGCAAGTGCCTCGTGGTGTTTCAGAGGAGAATAAGACTGTGGCTATCTTCTCCGAAGGCTGTACTCATTCAAATACTAAGGGCATCCCAGCAGGGAAGTTGCAATCTGTTGTACTACACCAATCTGATGTGGGATGGAGTCACAGGCCCTTGGGAAGAAATGATTGACTTCTCTGTTCCCAGTTAGGACCACAAATTTTCATTTTGCACTAGGCCCTGCAAATTATGTAGTCAACCCCAAGAGGCAACTTCATGGAGAACAACGGCAAGATGTCATTGGGCACTAGCCTGCCATTTCTACTGGGGTCATGATTTTGACTCCTTTTGCCAGGAGATGATGTAGTGTCAGGAATTCTTGTCCACGTTCATGTTAGTACTTCTGACACAACCATAGCCACTTTCTAAATTTCTTGCCTCTTTCTCATTCCCAGCAGTATTTCCTCTCAGAATAGGGACCATACAGCCAGAAACTTCATAAAACATCTCACTTACCTTTGTTGCCAGTCCTAATTCCAAATCATGCAGTGGATTCTTTCCTACCTAACTCATCTCTTTTGATAATTTTATTTCCATGTATTTGACTTCTGCTGTAGGAGGCCCTCATTCATACTTTTTCTCACAGTTCCACTACTTTATTTTTCATACTTGCAAAGTCTTTTTTCCTCATCCCTAATGCAGTGGTATGATTTAATCTTATCTCCTACAAGATCCAAAACTCGGTGGAATTTTGCATTTTTACTAGTATTTTTTTCTTTCCTAAGCCATTTTCCATTTTGGAAATGGCATTTTTCAATATATCCTTATTTGTTTTTTGAGATTGTGTTGAATGCTTTGTCTAAATAGAAATATGGATCTTCCAAAATTTGGTAGTTCTTTTGTGCTTTAATAAAGCTTATTCCTGCAGGTCTTTGTTTAGGTTTCATTTGAAATAATTTCTGAGTACCTACCTTCTATAAGGCACTGGGGGCTAACAACCTACTCATGAAACTTCTTAGAGTTTTTCAACAGGGATGCTTGTATTTGTTTGAAATATAGAGAAAAAACATATTTGTTTCTAAACTATGTGGTGGACTGAATTGTGCCCCTCTCATTCACGTGTTTGAAACCTGACAACCAATGTGATGTTATTTGGAAATGAGGCTTTTAGGAAGTAATTAAAATTAGATTAGGTCAAAAGGATGGTGGGGACCTCCATGATGGAATTAATGTACTTTTCAGTCACCCAGTCTGTGGCATTCTGTTATGGCAGCCCAACCTCACTAAGACAAACTAAAAGTAATTTCAATCTAGTTTGTTTTTGATTTCGATATTTAGTTGACTATTAAGCATATTTCTTATAAAATTCATATTAGTGATTCAAGTATTACCTCTAGTGTTTCTTTTTTTTTCATCCTTTCTCACGTAGTCACTAGAATGACACAGATTTTCTACTCTAGACAACTATAATAGCAAATAATAGAAGAAAGAAGGAAGGTAAAGTGGGAAGAAGAAAGTATGTTAGAAATATTTGCCAGATCACTTTGGTCTTCTAAGTTTGGAAAACATCAACAAACTTTAAAGAGTGTCTTGCCTTCACATTCCTTGATAAAAATTAGTTGAGGGTTCAGGCAATGCTATAAATATATTCTTGGGAAAGGCAGAAAGGAAGACATAAAAATGTAATAGTTACTGTGTCTTCCAAGTACCAGGCATTGTCCTAAATGCTTTACATATGCTACTTTGTTTTGTCTTCACAATCTCTCTGGGAAGCAAGTATTATTATCCCATTTATATAAATGGAATTGAGGCTTAAAATGTTAATTTTCTATAGCCTGACAATTTAAGGGTGTTAGAATTCAGCTAATATATGTCTGTCCGATTTTGTGACACTCTACTAAACCACTCTGAGAATTCTATTCTTTCTTATTTATATTTGCTTTGTTTTCCTTATAAACTCAGTGGACTAATACTCAACTTTAATTTTAACAAGAAAGCCTGCTGCCTGACCTGTAAGAACCTTACCTTTTCTCTTAGGAGTCATCTTAATTTAAAGAGCTGCCAGTCTATGAAGGGTCAGTAATCTCTTTCCTGTTGAATTATCATGCCTCATCCAGTTTGTTTTATGGCTTCAGATTAGAGTCAAAGTCCTCTTTTGTTATTCATTGTTTTGATTCAATAAGGACAGAGTTGGTTAATATTTTACTGGGAAGATTCCCAGTGGTCACATTCTGGCATGCGAAAAAAATTGGATTTATTTATCAATATATAACCAGCTGTGTGGGAGATGTCTTCCTTTAAACCCCCCTTTTTTTTCTTGTTAGGTAGTTTATTTGGGAGCAAGGCAAATAATGGGTAAGGAGACACATTTTGGGTTTTTGGTCTTTCGAAGAGAAGAGTCATTCTGGGAACACTTTCCTAATCCTGCCTCTCATAACCCCAGTGTTTAAACTCCTAATTTAGAAAATCATGGATAAAAGCTAAGCCAAAATCAACGTGAGGGAAAGAAAATTGTGATCCACATCAACTTCTACGACAGCTATTTTTTGTAGCAGTCCACTGACCTCTTAAATTAATAAACAACATGGCCCTGGACGTCAGGTAGACTCAGCAGTAGCAAGATGAGATTAATAATAACCTAACATCACCAGCTACAACTGTACAGACAGTGCTTGGGCATGCTACTTGAAAGGCCTATTCAGAAATTATGTTTCTAGACTTTTTTTTTGATACTCCTGGCAGCTCTTTGTTTCCATTCATTTTCTTCTCTTAGTTTTGAAATTTTATTCAAAACTTTTGTATAATATGTAGAAAACATTAATCCTATATATGAACTGTATCAAAAGCAAGAAAATAGTAATCATCAGGTCCCTGGCTATTCTTTTGTATTTAGACAACATGCTGCATCAGAAAGAGTGCCATTTTTGGAATTCAACCATACCGTTTAATAATATTAGAATAATTTTAATGATACCTGGACATTTTCACTGTTTCCTGTGGCTTCATTGGATTGCTTCCATATGAGTTTATTGGGGCTGTCTTTACAATGTAGCATAGACTGGGTGGCTTAATGTTCTCACAATTCTGGAGGCATAAAGTCCCAGACCATACTTCATGTGTCAGCAGGGTTGGTTTTTTCTGTGGGCCTCTTTCAGCTTTTAGATGACCATCTTCTCCCTGTGTCTTCATATGGTCTTCCCTCTGTGTGCCAATTTCTTCTTCTTGTAGGACACCATCGTATTATATTAAGGGTAGTTGTATTAGTCTGTTCTCACACTGCTAATAAAGACATACCTAAGACTGGGTAATTTATAAAAGAAAGAGGTTTAATTGACTCACAGTTCCACAGGGCTGGGGAGGCCTCACAATGATGGTGAAAGTCAAATGAGGAGCAAAGTCACATCTTATATAGTGTCAGGCAAGAGAATGTGTGCAGGAGAACTCCCCTTCATAAAACCATCAGATGTCTTGAGACTTACTATCACGAGAACAGCACAGGAAAGACCCACCCCCATTCAGCTACCTGATTCAGTTACCTCCCACTGGGTGCCTCCCACAACACATAGGAATTACGGAAGCTAAAATTCAAGATGAGATTTGGGTGGGGACACAGCCAAGCTATATCAGTAGTCTACCCTTAATATAATAAGACTAGTGACCTCATTTTACCTTAATGACCTCTTTAAAGACTGTATCTCCAAATACAGCCACATTCTGAGTTACTGGGGGTTAGGATTTCAACATATGACTACTAGGGGGAGCACTTGTGAATTCATCCCATAACACCCCCTAAAGTCTATTCAGAAGCCAGCAACCAGAGTGAGCCTTGCTAAATACAAGTTAGATTGGGCCTCTTCTCAGCTTACACTGTCTTCTTGCGCAGTCCTATCCAGTGTCTTCCGCAGTGCCTGGAACAGATGAAACAATTCCTATTTCTTGAAATGAATGTACATTTGTTAGTGTGCTTTTAAAATTTTAAATTGGTGCAAAACATATTTCATAACATGTAACTATGTTCATCTTTGCTATATCATGCATATAATAACAAAGTTTGGTTTTCCAAACTCTTGGTTTACATCAATGCAGATGTATTTTGTATGTTTATTGCATCTTGAAGAGAATTCAAAAGGCACAGAAAGGTCAAAGAATTCACAACTGTGTCCGTGTGTCCTGCACAAGTGAGTTATCCTACATATTGTGGGTAGCATACTTCTCAAAACCACACGTAATTGGTGCAGAATTCAATTTGAAATACCCATAAAAAGTGGAGCAGGCTTTCTATTTGATGTAATTCTCTTGATATCAGAGGAAATGTGCATCAAACTTTATATTCAAAAAATATAACTTAGTGCTTTTAACAGCAGGCTTGGTAATTAGTTGGGCAATTAAGGGACTGTAAATTATAATTTTAACTCCAATAGACATCCTCTCTAACACCTTGGGAAGTCCATTTACCATTACTTCCTCTATTTTCCCATCTATAAAATCAGTCTAAAAATAGATTCTCCATAAACTTGCTGAAGAACTAAAGACAGATAGGTTTAGAAATGGAAGAGATTCTGCAAGGTTATCTGGTTAAGTCCTCTTTCAGGCACAGTTATTTCATAAGGATAGAAAGTTGCCATCTCATTTTATTCATGAACATTTTTAAATGCTTAATGTATTTTAATGTTATTTTTGTAGAATTTTACATGAAAAAGATTACAAGGTGATTTACTTGTATTATAAGTATGCATTGTATGGGAAGACAAAAGAGTAGCTCTTGTCTGTTGCAGAGGTGAATGTATTTATTAGCCATAGCCTGGTTGGGTCTTAATTTCCAAGGTCAATCATTAACATATGTAAAGTAAGGTAATCCACTTCCATTAAAGCCATTAGGACCAATAGGTCCTGACTCAGGAATCTGTCACCTGGCCTACATTCCACAGATCTCATTCTAGGTTTGGTGCTGAATTTTAACATTTTCTTTTCTTTCTGAAATCATATTCTCTTAAAAGTGCTGGCTCGTATTTCTTTTTACTATTTTGTTGCCTCTTTCTCTCTCTCTCTCTTTAATACATACCTTGTTACTAACAAAACCATCAATCAAACCCTTTATACATTTTTACAGTTCTGCATTTCTGTTATCCCAAAGGGATTTTATTCCTTCAATATTTACTGCTAGGCCACATTTATCTTATCTGTTGGGGGAAAAAATCATATATCCTTTTTTTTGTATATACTGTTTCTACTGCAGTCTTCCCTAGGGACACTGATAGTGCTGAAGTTCATAATACTTGAGTGGTAGCACATTTTAGAGTGGTGTCACCTGGGTGGCATAAAGGAGTGTGTCCCAATGTGGGCAGGAGGTAGGAGGAGGGTAGGAGGAGGAAGGCTGCCAATATCACTGCCCCGGAATCTTATTTGCTAAAGAAAGAATTATTCTGACACTTCTGAAAATGGTAAGGAAGACTTTATTCAGGACTACTGTGATGAGTGTCAAGACCATTGCAATAGAGTAGAAAGAGTACAGGCTCAACTCTGAAGACAACAAGATCAAATAAGAATTTATAGTCAAGGAGCAGGTTGTTGGGGTGGGAGGGGTGGTGGGGGCAATAATCAGTGGATGCAAAATGAACAAGAAGAGACATCAGAGGTAGCAAGAATTGGGGGAATTCTCTCTAAACTGACCTAATAGGATTCTTGCTGAAGGCAGGCCAGGGTGACCAGATATGAGGGATGGATGGGAGTCGGGGGATGTAGAATTTGAATGAGGGAAATTGGATATGAAGTGTGGGGGGTTCTCTCTAGCAGGCTTAACGGGTTTCTTGTTAAAAGTTTGCTACTGTGTTATGTAGGCCCAGCAAGGATGAAGGGATGGGCTGCAGGGGTTGGGGTGGGGCAGGGATCAAAGCTGAGACCTACTTGAGAAGAGTGCTCAGAGAAACCTGACTAAAGTTTGGTCAAGGAAATAGTCTTTGTCAAAATGTCATGGGGAGCTTTGGTTTGGATGAGAAGTGTGGGAAAGTGGGCCTGTCCTGGGTATTGACCACTGCAATCTAGGTGATTTTGATGTTGATCAATGCCCTGGTTTGTAAAAAGACAAACAAAATAACTAACCTAAAATGTCTTCTTTAATTCCCTGATCATCTCAGCTGTTTTCAACTGTGGACATAGCTCTAATTCATTGGTTTCGAACACTGACTACATATTGAAAACATCTGGAGACCTTTTTACAAACTACACATACCTGGGTATCCCTCCTTACCCTAGAATTATTGTGAATGCACTTTAGGGATCAGTGTTTTCTTAAAGCTCCCTAGGTATTGGGATGAGCAACCAGGGTTGAGAACCATGCTTCTGATTGAATGCTCCAAAGTTAAAACAAATTAATTATAAATGTCCCTTCCCTCTCTCAGAAAAGAAAGTCATTTCTATACTTACATTTGGCAAATGCTTAAAGTTTTTTACTCTTGGCTAAGCCAACAAACTTCACTTAAATTTTTCTCACTGGAAATATTTTCCACATTTTTGCTATTTATGTAGGGACCAACGCAAGCTGCCTCACATCCTTTTTAATCTGGATACCCTATATCAACAAAGGTCTGACTTATTTCTGATACAGGAAGAATAAATATTTCCTGGTCTTTGCATGACTTCTTCAAATAAACGAGTTGCTCGAGTTCAAATGACTATTTCTAAATCATCCTTGTATCAGATTTCCTTTTTTTCTAAAGAAATTGTATGAGTAAGGGGAAAGTGAAGCATTCAGCAGATAAGGACTTGTGTAATCTGCCATTGTTTGTTGGGTGAGACAGAAACTAGTCTAGTGAATTCGTACCATGGAAAATTACTTAGTCTGCTCTGAAGAAGCCGTCAAGCCTGGCTGGGAGCTACCAATGCAGTTCTTTGCTCATAAAAACAATTGTGAGAGCTATCCTTTTATTCTTGTTGTAAATACTTAACACTGCTAGTAAGCCACCTTCTCAGGGAATTTTATGGCTTTTCTCAGATCCTTTCCCTTTCCCTTTTCATTGTAAACCATCCTGAAACAAATTATTATTAATAAATTATATTTCTATAACACCTTTCTTCTGCCAGAGCTCCCAGGCGGCAATACATACAGAAATAAAAATGTAAATAAAAGTATTTCTTACACCTCTTCACTCTGCCTGTTGTCTGAAGCAGTCACTGTTTTTTTCTTAATTTTTTAAAATTATTATTATACTTTAAGTTCTTGGGTACATGTGCATAACGTGCAGGTTTGTTACATATGTATACTTGTGCCATGTTGGTGTGCTGCACCAGCAGTCACTGTTAATCCCAAGAATTTCAGAAGTATTCTGAAGAAAGTTCCATAAAATTCTCCAATCTTGGAGGACGGCAGTCTGTTAGGATGACGTATTTGTAAGCTAAAGAGCTTTACACTTTAAAAACGACCAAGATACACATAAAATCTGACTATTTGGATAGATCTTTAGAAGAAAGTTAAAGTTATGTATTTTGGGGAGAAATTTTATAAATATCTGTATACATATGTTAACTAAGAAAATTACTGACTTGGTTTAAGTAACTAGATATTTTAAAATTTAGAGTGCTAAGACTAGATTAGAATTTTAGTCAAAGAGTATTATTACCATAAGTTTTTGATAAAGATTGAATAACTGTGATGAAAGTGGTAGGGGTCAATCCCATTACTGGGTATATACCTAAAGGATTATAAATCATTCTATAAAGACACATGCACACGTGTGTTTATTGCAGCACTATTTACAATAGCAAAGATTTGGAGCCAACCCAAATGCCCGTCAATGATAGACTGGATAAAGAAAATGTGTCACATATACACCATGGAATACTATGCAGCCATAAAAAAAGAATGAGTTCTTGTCCTTTGCAGGAACATGGATGAAGCTGGAAACCATCATTCTCAGCAAACTAACACAGGTACAGAAAACCAAACACCACATGTTCACACCCATAAGTAGGAGTTGAACAATGAGAACGCATGGACACAGGGAGGGGAACATGACACACTGGGGCCTGTTGAGGGGTGGGGGAAGCAAAGGGAGGGATAGCGTTAGGAGAAATACCTAACACATGCGAGGCTTAAAACCTAGGTGATGGGTTGATGGGTGCAGCAATCCAGCATGGCACATGTATACCTATATAACAAACCTGCACATTCTGCACATGTATCCCAGAACTTAAATTAAAAAAAAAAGAAAATGGCTAGGGTTAGTGCCTCTAGCAATTTTTAAATATCTTAATCCTCAATGCAAAAAGATAAGAACTTGGAAATGAAATAAAAACAAAATATATAACAAGATATAGCATAAAGTGTAACATGTGTGAAGGTAGTTTGAATATAAGCAATTATGTCAAAGACATGTATATTTGATTGGAGAGATAAGCTTTTCATAGAGTACTATTAAACTATTAGTATTCCATAAACATAAAAATGTGCTGTTTTTTTTTCCTTAGACCACTTAGTACATTTTAAATAAGCTCCCTTTTCCTTTTTACCTTGCACATAGACATAAGAAACTGTCATGTCTGCATTACTTGGATTATAATCATGAACCAAAGTCTGAGACAGGTACTTTGCACAGATTCTTTAGAAGTGATTGTTCTCGATGGAGATTACCCAGAGTTTGGACATTTTCCCGATTTGAGTCACTCTGGGATTTAGGCTGTAGCTCACAGTAACTGAGTCTTCTGAGGTCACTTGTTAGACCTGATACCTTTTAAAAAGTCAGTATTTAGGACCACAGGTTTAGAAGAACCACAGTTTGCCTGAAACCAATTGATGATAATGTTTGTTTGTTTTCAGAGAATCCTTCACACTGACATCATTCTCGAAATCAGCCGGGCAATGATGAAGTGGTTAATCATTTGTTCTTTAACCTTACAACATTTGAACTTATCATTAATCATCAGTGTCTGTGGGTGTGCTTGCATTTTTTTGGATTTGTGAGTGATCAAAAAAAGAAAATGTAACTGGTGAATAATGATTAACAGAAAGTATATGGAGAAATATTGGTGCTGTCAGTTCATTGCTTTGTGCTTAACTTTTGCTAGTATTCATTACTACAGAGGAACCTTTGAATGATTTCATGTCAACACTGTGACAAACAGTTCAATCCTTCAGAAATATTCATAAAATACTTGAAGCTATTAAAGTCTTGCTGTGGTCTTTCTCTATTGGTCTCTGTGTGTGTGCCTATGTTTAAGCCTGTGAATATATCCCATCAACTGAAGAATCTTTTATGTGCAAGTATTTCAAGGTCCTGGGTGAATTTCTCTCTGTGTATTTCCACACAGCCTGAAACCAATTGATGATAATGTTTGTTTGTTTTCAGAGAATCCTTCACACTGACATCATTCTCGAAATCAGCCGGGCAATGATGAAGTGGTTAATCATTTGTTCTTTAACCTTACAACATTTGAACTTATCATTAATCATCAGTGTCTGTGGGTGTGCTTGCATTTTTTTGGATTTGTGAGTGATCAAAAAAAGAAAATGTAACTGGTGAATAATGATTAACAGAAAGTATATGGAGAAATATTGGTGCTGTCAGTTCATTGCTTTGTGCTTAACTTTTGCTAGTATTCATTACTACAGAGGAACCTTTGAATGATTTCATGTCAACACTGTGACAAACAGTTCAATCCTTCAGAAATATTCATAAAATACTTGAAGCTATTAAAGTCTTGCTGTGGTCTTTCTCTATTGGTCTCTGTGTGTGTGCCTATGTTTAAGCCTGTGAATATATCCCATCAACTGAAGAATCTTTTATGTGCAAGTATTTCAAGGTCCTGGGTGAATTTCTCTCTGTGTATTTCCACACAGCTTCAAAATTATGTAGATTACATCTCTAGGCCGGGCGCGGTGGCTCAAGCCTGTAATCCCAGTACTTTGGGAGGCCGAGGCGGGTGGATCACGAAGTCAGGAGATCGAGACCATCCTGGCTAACATGGTGAAACCCCGTCTCTACTAAAAATACAAAAAAAACTAGCCGGGCGTGGTGGCGGGCGCCTGTAGTCCCAGCTACTCGGAGGCTGAGGCAGGAGAATGGCGTAAACCCGGGAGGCGGAGCTTGCAGTGAGCCGAGATCGCGCCACTGCACTCCAGCCTGGGTGACACAGCAAGACTCCGTCTCAAAACAAAAAAACAAAAAAAAAAAAAAAAAAAAAAGATTACATCTCTAAGCCTAACTCTTTAAGCCTCTTTCAAGTTTAGATTTGTCTCCGTTTAAATTTCAGGGAACATTTCCAACCTGAAAGGGGTGAATTTCTGCTTATACTTTCCATCATCAGAAATGAAACCATCTAAGGTTTTCTCTGGTCTTGAGGCCAAATGCCACCCATATAGTGGTCACCGTGGGCAGAATTGCTCAACCACTTTCTTCTCTGCTAAATCTGCAGTTTATCCTCTTCTACAAATTTATATCATGACTTGATTGGTCTTTTCTTTTTTTATTTGCATAAATTTAGAGGGTACAAGTACAGTTTTGTTATGTGGATATATTGTGTAGTGGTGAAGTTTGAGATTTGAGAATAGCCATCACGTGAATAATGTGCAGTGTACCCACTAAGTCATTTCTCATCCCTTACCCCCATTCCACCCTGTACCCTTCTGAGTCTTCGATGTCTATTATTTCACTGTCTATGTCCATGTGTACACATTATTTAGCTCCCACTTACAAGTGAAAATATGTGATATTTGACCTTCTGTTTCTGAGTTATTTCACTTATGATATTGGCATCCAGTTCCATGTTGCTGCAAAAGACATGAATGGTTTCATTCTTTTGTTTGAGTTTCCATGTCATATATATATATGTGTGTGTGTGTGTATATACACATATGTATATATACATGTATGTAGTATATATGTATATTTGTATGGTATATATGTAGAGTATATATGTATATATGTTACGTATGTATGCATATATGTGATGTGTATTTATACATGTACTACATACAGGTCTATATACATGTATATATGTATAGCATATAGTATGCATATGTATACTACATATATATGTATGTATACTACATCCATGTGCCATGGAATACTGAGGCGAACCATGGCTTGCCTGAGTAGTGTGTGTATATATGTATGTTATGTGTATATGATATGTATATATGTGTATATATACTACATATACATATATGTGTATATACTACATATATGTAGTGTATATATGTATATATGTATATGGTTTGCCTGAGTAGTATTCTATGGCACATAAATGTATGTATATATGTATACACACACATCTGGTGTATGTATATACATATACAAATATATATGCATGTATATATAAAATATATACATGTATATATACTGTATTTTATTTATATATATGTGTGTGTATGTATATATATATACACATCCAGTCATCTGTTGATGGATACTTAAGTTGATTTCATATCCTTGCTATTATGAATAGTGCTGCTATAAAAGTACGAGTATGGCTGGGTGCGGTGACTCATGCCTGTAATCCCAGCACTTTGGAAGGCCAAGGCGGGCCGGTCATTGAGATCAGGAGTTCGAGACCAGCCTGGCCAACATGGTAAAACCCCGTCTCTACTAAAAAAAAAAACAAAAAACAAAAAACAAAAATTAGCCGGGTGTGGTGGCATGTGCCTGTAATCCCAGCTACTTGGGAGGCTGAGGCAGGAGAATTGCTTAGACCTGTGAGGCAGAGGTTGCAGTGAGCCAAGATGGTGCCACTGCATTCCAGCCTGGGTGACAGACCGAGACTCCGCCAAAAAAATAAAGGACAATTATGGGTATCTGAGATTGCTGGGTAAATGGTAGTTCTATTTTTAGTTCTTTGAGAAATTTCCATACTGTTTTCCATAGAGGTTGCACTAAGTTACATTCCCACCAGTGTAAGTTTTCCTTTTTCTCCTGATCCTTGTCAATATCTGGTTTTTTTTTTTCACTTTGTTTTTTTTTTGACGGAGTCTCTGTCGACCAGGCTGAAGTGCAGTGGCACCATCTCGGCTCACTGCAGGCTCCGCCTTCTAGGTTCACGCCATTCTCCTGCCTCAGCCTTCCGAGTAGCTGGGACTGTAGGCGCCCGCCATCACGCCCGGCTAATTTTTTTTGTATTTTTAGTAGAGACGGGGTTCCACCGTGTGTTAGCCAGGATGGTCTCAATCTCCTGACCTCGTGATCCGCCCGCCTCGGCCTCCCAACGTGCTGGGATTACAGGCGTGAGCCCCGGCTCCCGGCCGGCCTTGACTTTTTAATAATAACTATTCTGACTGGCATAAGATGATATCTCATTGTGATTTTATTTGCATTTATCTGATGATTAGTGATGCTGAGCATTTTTTCATATACTTGTCCATTTGTAGGTCTTCATCTGAAAAATGTCTGTTTATGTCCGTTGCCCACTTTTTACTGGGATTATTTGATTGGTCTTTTCAATGACAGTTCTTTGCCTGTGAGCTGCTACAGTGTGAGACACATAAGTCCTCGCTCCTGGTAACGGCTATTATGTCTCTGGTTGACTACCTGATTATACCTTTAGCATGTGGCATTGGCCAATCATGGTGAAAAATACATGAAATAAAATTCTGCATTAGTCAGATCTGACAATCATAAAAAAGCGATAGCTGTGTGTATGAGTGTGTGTGAATGCATGTAATCATTGAGTATCTCCCGCAAGTTTCCTTGACAAACATATTCTTTATTATCCTTGAGTGATGTATTTGCTTCTTGAATCTCCAATGCTTTCCTAATTGCTTTATTTTTGAGTATACCATATTACCTACCTGTTGGTTCTACCTAGAGTCTTACAGAATGTTCTCAAGAAATACCTACAACATTCTTTTTTGGATAGAGGAATCAGTATGCAGAGGAGTGATTTAAATTTCATGATTTGAAATAGGGATGTTTCAGGTTTTTGGCCTATGGTTCACCTTTTAAAATGTCGTTTGATATGTAGGAGACACTCAAATATTTCTTGAATGACTGAACATTGAATTAATCTTTAAGGGTCCAACCAACCTCACACCTTATCATGTATTTTCTGTTTGCTGAACAAACATTTCAGATGATTTTCACTGTGATATAGTATGGAGTTTAAACTTCTTATCAGGCAAGGCTGAAAATAATATTTACATCATATGTATTTTCAATATTATCTTACATCTTTGCAAGAGAGAGAATGCTAATTGTAAATTGTATACTTATTTTGTAGGAATAATATACATACAGTACATTGTTTTTTTAAATTGATAATTTAGGTATTTAAATATCCTATATTAGATATTTGAACACTGTCTCTTTTCAGACTATAGCATTTGATGTTGAGAGTCAACTGAATGAAATGTCTAATTTTCCTATTCATTCATTTTTTAGTCATACGAACCATAATACGATTATGAAGATGTAGTGAATATGTCTATGAATTACTTTTTTCAAATTAAATTTCTTTGGTAAAAACAGCTGACTGAAATACATTTAGAGTGTTTTTTCCTGCATTTTTAATTGTTGAAAATGTCAAAATGAATGAAACTTTTAATGAAAGATCCCTATTTAAAAATGAATGCACAATGTTGAATGTTATGATAAAATAGTGAATACAAGTCAAATCTATAATCACATGTGTACATACATATATGTATGTATGTATTCATATATGTATGTATGTATACATATACACACTAAATATTGAATGTGTGCACTTCCCACTTAATTTTGTTAGAGTGGCCTAACAATATGAAGAAAATAAAATTATGATGATAATGAAAATCGGAATTTGTCTATATAAAACATTGTTTTGCCTAGAGTTCGCATATGCTCACAATAATTGTTAAAATTTTCAATTAATAACAAGACTGAGAAAATGGCTCCTTCTATATGAGTAGGACCTTTGCTTTAATTTCTCTAACTGTATATTCTGATGTTTCTTCTCAGCATCCAAATATACTCAAATTTCCTCCTTTTCAAAAATAGAAAAACCAAGGAAAACACCTAAGAGTAAATTTTTCTTCTAACTTCTACCTTTGAAAACTTTATCCTCACATCCAAAATTCTCAGAAAACTTGTCTACCCAAGTGGCAACACTTTATCACTTTCCATTCCCTCCTCACTCCTCAGTCCACTTTAATCTGGCTTTTTCTCTTTTTACTTCAGCAAGAAGTTCTTTAAAACCACTAGTGAAATCCTTATCTTGAAATCCATCTCTATGAGTTTTGCTTCTCAGTAGCAACTGACTCTCTTGGCCACTCTCCTTGAACTATTCCCATCCTTGGGCTTCAGGGCAGCTATGTGAGGCTCCCTTTCAAGCTACATCTTTCATGTGCAGGCTCATTTCCCTCTGCCTGGCTGTTGAGTGTTAAAATTCCTTAAGACTCCAAGATTCTTTGCTCCCTTCTGTTTTCTGTGTATTCTCCCTAGTGTATCTTATTCACATCCGTAGTTTAAATTACCATCTGTATAAGAACCCTGAAATTGATATTTTTATCTCTTACCTCCAATTTTGCTTATTGTGCTTATTGAAAGTTTCTCTTTAGATGCTTCAAAGGTGCCTCAAACTCGACATGTCTAAAACGGCACCAATGACCTCCCATCCCAAACTCAGTATTCTGTGTTTCCTGTTGCTGTGAACACTGTGTCTCTGACCATATCTCCTTCAACGTCCTCCTGTGCTGTGCACCAGCTATACTGGCCTGCTTGCCATTCTTTGAATAGAACAAGATAACTTCTATCACAAGATCTCTGCACTTGCTCTTACTTCTGCCTGGAATATCTTGTCTCTAATTCTTTCCGTAGACATATCCTATTCTTCATTTATTTCTCATCTCAAATACTTTCCCCTTAAAGAAACCTTCCCTGAACATCTTATCTAATGGTTTACCCATTCGTATTGTTATTTATCATATTGCTATTTTTAATTTCTTATGCTTATAAATGTCTCTTAAGGTGCTGTTGTTGAGATACATATTTTTTTCCCCCTTAAACTAGAATCTTAGCTCTTCAAAGGAAGTTACTTTGTTTGTAACTGTCAAAACGTAATGTCTGCTACATACTAGCAATTCGATTTTACTTATTAGTTCCCAAATCTATTCATTTATCTTTATCCCCATTGCCACCACCCTAGCCTGAGCTACCATCATGGCTTGCCTGGTCTTGCCTGCAAGCTTCCTTACTACATCTATTTACCGACCAATCTACCTATTCTGCCCTGTAACTAAAGTGGTGTTTTTACAGAAGCAAATCCGATAATGCTCCTTTACTCTTTAAAAACACTCAAGCATTTCCTGCTGTTCTCAAGATAATGATCAAAATATTTAAGGTGAGCTGTAAAGCCATGCATGATCTCCTTCTTGTCTTACTGCTTTTCTCTTTGCTTCCCCACCCCACTACTTTGGTGTTTCTGTAAGTTCCTCAAATGCCTGATTCTCCTACTCATCTTGGAATCTTTCACAAGTTGCCTTGACCTGGATGGTTCTTTCAGTGTACCCGTGCCTAGCCCTAGACTTATCTGGTTAATTCTTACTTACTCTTCTAATTTCAGTCCAAATTCCAATGTTCTGTGTGCCTGGCATTGTACTATGCTGAGATATGACAATGTTGTGAAAAGTCTTTGCTCTCATATCTTTTCAGTATAGAATAGAAACCTGCTATGCATTCACCTGGCTTCCAACTGAGGAGCCACGCTGTATTTTCTACTAACACATTCACAATTTGTAAAGATACACATTTACGTATGTATAGAATTGTTTTTTAATTTCCCTCACTAAACAGTAAGCTTAATGATTTGCAATATGTATTCATGGAATAGATGAATACATGACGTCCATTCAATAAACACTTCTTGAACACTATAGTACATATTAGAACTCAAACTTGGCTTAAATAAATAATGTAATAATATTTTGTATACCAGCCAAACATTTAGAATGAAGGCAGTTCCATGGTTGAAATTTGAAGTCATCTCTTATTACATACACAGCTCAAGCGTTATGTTCTGTAACATTTTATTCTCTCTCTCATAAGATTTCAGTTTCATATCTAAGCATACTTCTAATCATGTCAAATGGGAATCTTGCTTTTCCTCTTATTTACAATGTCCTTTGATGAAATTGCAACTTTGGTCAAATATAATCCTGATTGAATGGGCTCAGTGGTCTTTGCCACAAGCATTTAAGTTAATCTGTTGGCAACATGGAGAGAACACATTTCTTTCTATTTGGCAGGATATTAACTCATTTTAGCCGTGGAAGCTGTAATTTTCTGAGTGGTATTCTAGTGGCTGGCAGAAGTTAATGCAGGTTTTCAGTGCCTTGTTCATGCCAATAATACAATTTTCACACCAAGAGTCTGGCGAGATGTATGTTGAGAGAAACCAATACATGATGTAAAACATGATTAGTTTGATTCAGTAAGTGTGTTTTAAATTCTACCTTGTGAAAACTCTTCAGTACTAGTTTGGTGTAGCATAAAAGGCATGAGAGAGTCAGGATTTTCAATAAGGTTTCAGTCTTAGTGGACTGATGAAACGTACACGTGTTATATTAGGCTTCTAATGTGGAGACTTCATGTCATCCTCCAGTAGCATTATCTATTCTTGACTTCTTCTAAAATGGAGTGCTTGTTCTGAATCCCCTCACTGTAAAAGTTGCATCATTCATGTGGTCACATAATTTTGAAATCTTGAAATTCTAACCAATTTCTTTTGTTTTATACCCTGGGTCTGATGAGTTGCCAAGTGGTATCCCTCCCTCCTTAAAATTGGCCATCTGGGCCAGCGCGGTGGCTCACTCCTGTAATCCCAGCACTTTGGGAGGCCAAGGTGGGTGGATCACGAGGTTGGGAGATCGAGACCATTCTGGCTAACATGGTGAAACCCTGTCTCTACTAAAAATACAAAAAATTACCCGGGCTTGGTGGCCAGCACCTGTAGTCCCAGCTACTCGGGAGGCTGAGGCAGGAGAATGGCGTGAACCCGGGAGGCAGAGCTTGCAGTGAGCCAAGATGGTGCCACTGCCCTCCAGCCTGGGCGACAGAGCGAGACTCTGTCTCAAAAAATAAAAAAAAATTAAAAAAATTGGCTCTCTTTTTTAGCCCATCATTTGTGTCCCTGTGACTCGCATTACCTTCATCTTCTTATCCAGCGAATGCAGACTTTTCTAAACTATTCTACAGAGCATGACTGGTGGCATGTCATTCATGCAGACAAAAATGTGAATGGCGACTCCTGGCATGACAAAGAGGTGGCTTTCTTATTATCAGTTGATGGTTTTATTATCATTGAAACATTGTTGGGTTTCAAGTGTTTAAACCCTTCAAGTGAAAAGGAATTCAGGCCGGGCGCGGTGGCTCAAGCCTGTAATCCCAGCACTTTGGGAGGCCGAGACGGGCGGATCACGAGGTCAGGAGATCGAGACCATCCTGGCTAACACGGTGAAACCCCGTCTCTACTAAAAAATACAAAAAACTAGCCGGGCGAAGTGGCGGGCGCCTGTAGTCCCAGCTACTTGGGAGGCTGAGGCAGGAGAATGGCGTGAACCCGGGAGGCGGAGCTTGCAGTGAGCTGAGATCCGGCCACTGCACTCCAGCCGGGGCGACAGAGCATGACTCCGTCTCAAAAAAAAAAAAAAAGGAATTCAGTATTTAATTAAAGTTAAACTCACCACCATTCCTAATAGTAGGAAGTCCTTCACAATATGCTGAAATCCATCTTTTCTTTTTCTTTCTTACTACTTCTTCCGCTTAATAATCAGTATTTGGAGAACCCCTAGTGCCCTCCAAGATCTGAACATTATCATGTGTATTCATCTTTTCTCTAATTATTTCTCACCTAATAGGATGTCCAGACCTCCTCAAAGGAACATGTGTACTTGGGCAGGGACAGAGCTAGAATGTAGCATTCATTTTATAGATTTTAGTCTAAAGGTTTTTAGAAATAACTTTTGTTTATCAAAACTGGCTTTAGTTTTACCAAAGGGATTCAGCTGAATATGATAAATTCAGTTGAATCTGATGCCATACAGATTCTAGATTTCAAGGTATTTGTCTTTAAACATGATAAAGGGAAAAAATACGTTCTGAGTAGAAAGGTATTTTACCTAAGAGCCCAAATCCATGAGACTACCCATATTGTAGGCATCTCTGAGAACAGTTAATTGACAAAAAAGAGTTTCAATTTAGTTGCTACATCCGGCTAAAGAAATCAATGATCCACATTTGACAAATTTTAACAGACTCAAAATCTCGAGGTAGTTGACTTGTATTGAGATAAAACAAAAAAAGTAAGTTTACTTTTATCTGTAGCATAAAACTTTATTAAGATTTCCAGGTTCAAAATATGCTTGGGGTGACAAATTGGACTTTGAATAATTGGTTAATATTCTGAGTCGTGGAAGTTAGGATACTTTATGCAGGATAACTTCAAGAAAATCAATGTAATATTTCTGTAAAATTTCTTCTTTGTTAAAAGATTGCTCATCTTATACCAAAAAAGACATTAGAATACTCAAAAGCAATTTTTTGGTCCCCACTGTGCTCTCAGGAATTAAGAATGATGTTGTCTCAAAGCCTAGTTCCTTTTAGAATATGATAAAAATATGAAAAAATAGGGTACAAATGATGAGAACTAGGTAAAATAGAGTGTGCACTTTGTAAAAGCAGCCTATCTGATCTGTTGACCACCTGCCTTGCAATTATAGCTGTTAATATGATTTCTTTAATCCAGAGGCAAAAGGAAGGAAATATGTTGACGGAATGTGTAATTGAAAGAGGGAGGCTCTCTTCTCATTCTCTGCCACTGCAGTGGATAGTAACACTACTGATGAGATAGGAAACTAAAAGAGAGTTCTGTTTATTTTCTCAGGTCAGACCCTTAATGCAGGAACAATTTTTGTAAACTTAGGTAGCATAATGCAGAAAGCAACACAGGCTCTCTCTGACTGGACCATCTCTGGTTATTTTTGCCAGTCCCTCTAGGACAAGTTATCTCCCTAACTTCTATGCACATCTTTGTGCCAGGTACATTAACGCTGTTTGTTCTAGTGTCTACACTCTTGGATACACTATATTGTTTTAGTTCTTCCTTCACAAAAGAGTCCCATTTATATTCAAACATCACCAGTGGTGTCCTAATTGTGAGATGCAGCTGGTGTGTTTCTGTCAACCTCTTTTTGTAAACTGAGGCTGAATTCGATGCTTCTGTGACTCCTCTCAGGCTTGTCCATATGCTTCTCATAATGTACCTCTCTACTCCCTTCTTGTGCTCCTATCGTCCCATCCATCCTGCAAATACCAGTGTTTCTCAGGGTGTCAGACTCTGCCAATTTATGTACTCAGTATCTATTCTTCTTTTCCAATAGAATCCTGATTTTGTTGGAGTTGAAAGGTATTCCAGGTACATGTAGTCATTTTTCCAGACTCTTTTGGACTAATTCTGAGCAATGAGATAGAATAAAAAGTTTAGAGAATGGACTTCGTTGGGAAACATTGTTTTCTAGCTAGAAAGGGACATGTGCTTTCTGCCTTCTTGCTTTGTTTTGCTGAGAAAGCCAAGCATGCACACAGATGACTGAAGATACACAAGCCAGACTATGACCATGAGGGTAAGAGCCTTATGCCTAAGAGGACAAAGCAGGATGCTGGACAGAGCCTGAGATCTTTCTTTCTTTCTTGATCTGCCTCCTTATGCATTTCCTGTTATGTCATAAAAATACATCCCTTTTTGGTTAAACCACTGTGATTTTTGTTTACTTGCAGCCCAAAGCTAGTCATACGAGTCTTGACTATTGCATTATGTTTTTGAAAATAGTGTAATCTTTTAGGATTTTTGTATTTATTTATTTTTCATTGTTTACTTTGTTTTTGTAATGTGTTTTAATTATTAGTTAACATAATATCCCTCACTAGGGACATAATGTGTTGTGTTTTAACTATTAGTTATGTTAACATTAGTTGACATAATAAAGGAGTTAATGAAAATGCCTTAAATGTGGAGTTGTACCCAAACTGCCTACCACAGTCTAGATAAAGCAAGAACTCATCTGTACTTACACACCAAAAGAAACAGATTTGGGATGACTGAACCCATAGGAGAGTTAGTCTTTTTCGTGTTGTTTGGACTTTTGGTCATGTTGTACTTTTTTGGTAAAAAGCATATAATAATTTTCAGTGAGAACACTGAGAGTAATTAAGTGCAAGATTTTTGAGAGCCACTAGTTGAAGAGGATACAGTAAAGATAAGAGTGATTACCTATAAATATATTGACTTCTCTAATGTTACAGAAAAAAGAAGAGACCTGCTATGGATGGGTGGTTGTGTGAATAATCAAATAACCATTCAGAAAGAGAAGAGATTGTGGTGTGAATGGAGCAACTTGCTGGTTTTATGTCCTTTCTAGTTTTTCACTCTAACACTACTGTCCTACTTTAGAAGTGAGCCTCCTGGGCAAGTTCAAGAGTCTCCATCTTTTGCCTTTCAAATTGATTCACAATCATCAGTGTCCTATCTAAAATTAAAACCTGGCCATGTCAGTCCCTGCCTGAAAGTCCTTCAAAGGCTCCTATTTTCTAGAGGTAAAATCAAACCGTGCATACTGGTCCCTGCATCATCTGCTTTGCCTAATTCTTCTCACTCTGAGCTGTGCTTTGGGAGTTCATGTGCTGGGGACATCTGCAAGTCTCTGTGGCCCAGGTACCTCTTTGTCTCCACATGTATCCCTGAAAAGAGTGTCCTTTTCGCCCATACTTCTGGTCTCTGACTTGGTGGCTTGGCTAACTCCATATATGTATTTAAGACCAAATTCTACTCTGCCTACTATAGAAACTTCTGGCACTTAATAGCTGAGTAACCTTTGTGTATTAGTCTGTTCTCATGCTGCTATGAAGAAATACTCGAAACTGGGTAATTTATAAAGAATAGAGGTTTAGTTGACTCACAGTTCTGCATGGTTGGGGAGGCCTCAGGAAACTTACAATCATGGCAGAAGGCACCTCTTCACAGGGTGGCAGGAGAGACAATGAGTGCAAGCAGGGGAAATGACAGAAGCTTATAAAACCATCAGATCTGGTGAGACCCACTCTTCATCATGAGAATAGCATGGGGGAAACCACCTCCATAATTCAATTACCTCCACCTGGTCCCTCTCATGACATGTGGGGAATATGGGAACTACAATTCAAGATGAGATTTGGGTGGGGACACAGCCAAACCATATCACTTGGGTAAGTTACCAAACCCCTCATTTTCCTTATTTGAAAAATGGGGATAATAATGAAACCAGTCTCATGAGATTGTTGTGAGGTTGAAATGGGTCAACACATAAAAGTATTTAGAACATAATAAATGATTGCAATATGCATTAGTTTTTGATTAGTGTATAATATATAATATTTATTATTAGTATTAAAATAACTTCTCTAAACCTTGTCTAATCTGAACCTGTTCCTATAATATCATGAGCATATTTCTATTCCTTAACTTATCATTTACAGGCAATGCAGTGTTGTGGATCCAGAGTGTATGGGTTTGAGTTTAGTTTCTGCTACATACTGGTTGTGAGGACCTGAGCAAGTAGATAACATCTCTGTGCCTAATTTTCTTCATCTGTAAAATAGGGATAATAGGATCTACCTCAAAGGATTGTTGTCAATAATAAATGAGTAAATATATGTAAAACTCTTAGGACAGTGTCTGGCACACAGTAATTACTATAGAAGTATTTGCTGTGCTAATTACATTTTTACATATTTTCACCACTACAATATGTGTTTCTTAAAGGCAGAGATTGTGACATTAATTTTTTTTAATTTCCAGTACTTAATGCTATGCCAAGTACATAGTTGATGTTCAAAAATTCCTTCTTGAATGAATAGATGCTTTTTCCTTCTTGTTCTACAAAGGAACAAAATTTAAAGTAAAAACTGATGAAATTGTGATTTCAACATTCCTACATTTACTGTTCAGAAAGAGTAAGAGCATTGATGTTCAATGGGTTTTACCTTTCCTCTGCTACTATTTCTTTATTCCTCTCAGATTTGATAAGAACCATAATAAAACTTGGAGAAAACATTAAACAGCTGACACTTGAACTATCCAGTTAGAAATTCCTAAGTTTCTGCTATTTTCATTCCTGTCATTCATGACCATAGTAAGAAAGTTTATTTAAAGGCAACTCAGGTGATGGGAGGACTTATTCTGGATGACAGATTATACTGAACCTGTGCTCTGTACATTTCCATTACACTTCATGATAATGGATGACATATTTGCTTTTTATTCTATTTTATTTTTGGGTTACTAGATAACTTGGGCCAGGTAGGTTCACACACCTACTGCTGGAGTTTGGTCTTTCAGAAACAACCTCAATTAGTTGGAGGATTTTACTCAGGAGTGTAACATGATCAATTTTGTAGTTTGGAAAGAACCATCTGGAATCCATGGAAAGAACTGAGGAGGGGTGAGAGCCAGGGTAGGACATTAGTTGGAAGACTAATGTAATAGCCCAGACCAGCAACCAAGACAGAAACAATCACAGGGATGGAGAGAAAGGAAGGGGTGTGGAAAATGCTAGAGTTTTAATGGGCAGTCCTTGTTAGTTACTGGAGGTGATAGAGGATGTTAGAATAGTGTCTATGTGTTAAGATTAGATTATGGGAGATTAAGATGGTGGGTAGAAGGCAGGACTAACTTGCAGCTCCTGCTCAGATGGACAGAGCAGCACGTGGGGACTCACATCATGAACTTTTGCTCCAAGAACTACTGCAGGAACATACCAGAGAAGCCAAGAGAATTCACAGATCCTTTGAAGGAACTGGATCACTGCTGCAGGCTCCCTGAGACACTGAAACACTGTGAGTCTGCTTGCTTTCTCAATGGGGAGGCTCGTGGTCTGGGGTGAGTTCTCAGTCCTGGTTACCAGCTGCCTGGAAATAGACTCAGTGCTATTGGTGGAGCACAGTGGGAGTAAGACCCACCTTTGGGACTATGGGCTGTGTGGGAGTGGGGTGAGGTCTAGGACTGCCAACTTTCCTCCACTTCCCTGGTGATCTGTATGAGTAAGCAGAAGCAGCCACAATCCCCTTGGAAATATAAGTCCATTGGACTGGAAACCACATCTGTTTTCCCCACAGCAGCTGTAACAAGCCCTGCCTAAGGAGAGGCTGAGCTCAGACATGCCCATAACTTCCTCTATCTGATGGTCTTTCTCTACCTGCCCTGGTAGCCCAAGACAAAGGTCATAATCTCTTGGGAGCTCTGTAGCTCTGACCACCACCTGACAAACCTGAATACCTAACTAGGTGTCCCCAGGGCAAGTTGGCATCCTCCACGTAGGACTGCAGCTGATGTGCTCTGGAAAGCGCCACCCCCTGGCTGGAGGCCAACCAACACAAAACCAGTGCACTAAACAAAAACACTACCAAGGACCCTCACATAATCCACTTTACTCCCCTGCTAACTCCACCAGAGCACGTGCTGGTATCCATGGCTGCAAGACCTGAAGACGAATCACATGACAGGACTCTTTGTAGATAGTTGTCAGTACCAGACCAGAGCTCAGTAGCTCCACTGGGTAGCTAGACCCAGAAGAGCAAAAACAATCACTACAGTTCAGCTCTCAGGAATCCCCATTTTTAGGGGAAAGGTGAGAGCACCACATCAAGGGAGAATTCTTTGGAACAAAAGAATATGAACAATAGCCCTTGAGCCCTAGATCTTCCCTCTGACATAGTCTACCCAAATGACAAGGAACCAGAAAAATAATTCTGGTAACAGCAAAACAAGGTTTTTTTACACCCCTAAAAGATCATTCTAACTCACCAACAATGGATCCAAACCAAGACGAAATCTCTGTATTGCCAGCAAAATAATTCAGATAGTTGATTATTAATAATCAAGGAGACATCAAGAAAGGTGAATTTCAACATAAAGAAATCAAAAACATGATACAGGATATGA
Source organism: Macaca fascicularis (assembly GCF_037993035.2). Classification (NCBI taxonomy): domain Eukaryota; kingdom Metazoa; phylum Chordata; class Mammalia; order Primates; family Cercopithecidae; genus Macaca; species Macaca fascicularis. Next base: position 31,578,931 of record NC_088380.1, on the reverse strand, counting down.
AAGGAAAATTATTCAGTGAAATACAATAAAAAAAAATCGCAACTTCTGGAAATCCAGGACACACTTAGAGAAATGCAAAATGCATTGGAAAGTATCAGCCATAGAATTAAACAGGCAGGCCGGGCGCGGTGGCTCAAGCCTGTAATCCCAGCACTTTGGGAGGCCAAGACGGGCGGATCACGAGGTCAGGAGATCGAGACCATCCTGGCTAACACGGTGAAACCCCGTCTCTACTAAAAAAAATACAAAAAACTAGCCGGGCGAGGTGGCGGGCGCCTGTAGTCCCAGCTACTCGGGAGGCTGAGGCAGGAGAATGGCGTAAACCCGGGAGACGGAGCTTGCAGTGAGCAGAGATCCGGCCACTGCACTCCAGCCTGGGCGACAGAGCGAGACTCCATCTCAAAAAAAAAAAAAAAAAAAAAAAGAATTAAACAGGCAGAAGAAAGAACCTCAGAGCTTGAAGACAAGGCTTTTGAATTAACCCAATCCATCAAAGACAAAAAAGAATAATAATAAAAAAAAAATGAACAAAATCTCCAAGAAGTTTGGGATTATGTTAAATATCCGAACCTAAGAATAATTGGTGTTCTTGAGGAAGAAGAAAAATCTAAGAGTTTGGAAACCATATTTAAGGGAATAATGAAGGAAAACTTCCCAGCCTTGCTAGAGATCTAGACATCCAAATACAAGAAGCTCAAAGAACACCTGGGAAATTAATCACAAAAGATCATCACCTAGGCACATAATCATTAGACTATCTAAAGACAAGATAAAGGAAAGAATCTTAAGAGCCATGAAGCAAAACCATCAGATAACCTATAAAGGAAAACCTATCAGATTAACAGCAAATTTCTCAGCAGAAACTCTACAAGCTAGAAGGGATTGGGGCCCTATTTTTAGCCTCCTTAAACAAAAACAATTGTCAGTCAAGAATTTTGTATCCAACAAAACTAAGCTTCATAAATGAAAGAAAGTTGTAGTGTTTTCCAGACTACCAAATGCTGAGAGAATTTGCTATTGACAAGCCAGCACTACAAGAACTGCTAAAAGGATCTCTATATCTTGAAACAAATCCTTAAAATACACAAAAATAGAACTTCCTTAAAGCATAAACCTTATAGGACCTATATAACCATAACACAATGAAAAATAATACAAGGTGTTCAGGCATGAGGAGTAGAACAGTACCTCAATCTCAATACTCACATTGAATGTAAATGGCCTAAATGCTTCACTTAAAAGACACAGATGGGAAGAATGGCTAAGAATTCACTAAGTTTCTGTTGTCTTCAGGACACTCACCTAACACATAAAGACTCACATAAACTTAAGGTAAAGGGGTGGAAAAAGATATTCCACGCAAATGCACACCAAAAGTGAGCAGAGTGGCTATTCTTATATCAGACAAAATAAACTTTAAAGCAACAGCAGTTAAAATAGACAAAGAGGCACATTATATAATGATAAAAGTACTAGTCCAACAGGAAAATATAGTTCTAAATATATATGCACCTAACATTGGAGCTCTCAAATTTAGAAAACAATTACTACTAGACCTAAGAAATAAGCAGCCAACGAACATATGAAAAAAGCTCATCATTGCAGGGCGCGGTGGCTCACGCCTGTAATCCCAGCACTTTGGGAGGCCAAGGCGGGGGGATCACGAGGTCAGGAGATGGAGACTATCTTGGCTAACACGGTGAAATCCCATCTCTACTGAAAATACAAAAAAATTAGCCGGGCGCGGTGGCAGGTGCCTGTAGTCTCAGCTACTCGGGAGGCTGAGGCAGGAGAATCGCTTGAACCCGGGAGGCGGAGCTTGCAGTGAGCCGAGATCGAGCCACTGCACTCTAGCCTGGGTGACAAAGCGAGACTGTCTCAAAAAAAAAAAAAAAAAAAAAAGGCTCATCATCACTGGTCTTTAGAGAAATGCAAATCAAAACCACAATGAGATGCCATCTCATGCGGTTAGAATGGTGATCATTAAAAAGTCAGGAAAAAACAGATGCTGGAGAGGATGTGGAGAAATAGGAAGGCTTTTACACTGTTGGTGGGAGTGTAAATTAGATCAAACATTGTGGAAGATAGTGTAGTGATTCCATAAGGATCTAGAACCAGAAATACCATTTGACCCAGCAATCCCATTACTGGGATTATAAATCATTCTACTATAAAGACATATGCACACGTGTATTTATTGCAGCACTATTCACAATAGCAAAGACTTGGAACCAACCCAAATGCCCATCACTGATAGACTGGATAAAGAAAATGTGGCACATATATACCATGGAATACTATGCAGCCATAAAAAAGAATGAGTTTATGTCCCTTGCAGGAACATGGATGAAGCTGGAAATCATCATTCTCACCAAACTAACACAGGAACAGAAAGCCATACACCACATGTTCTCACTCATAAGGGGTAGTTGAACAATGAGAACACATGGACACAGGGAGGGGAACATCACACACCAGGGCCTGTCGGGGGCTGGAGATCTAGGGGAGGGATAGCAATAGGAGAAATACCTAATGTAGATGATGGGTTGATGGGTGCAGCAAACCACCATGGCACGTGTATACCTATGTAACAAGCCTATATATTCTGCCCATGTATCCCAGAACTTAAAGTATAATTTTTTTAAAAAGGAATAAGTTAGATGGCAACACAATAATAGTGGGAGACTTTAATACTCTGCTGAAAGCACTGGATAGGTTATCAAGACAAAGTAAACAAATAAACAATGGACTTAAACTATTCCCTACAACAAATGGACTTAACAGATACAGAACATTCTACCCAACAACTGCAGAATATACATTCTATTCATCAGCACATGGAACTTTCTCCAAGATAGGCCATATTATAGGCCACAAAACAAGTGTCAGTAAATTGAAGATAAGCGAAATTATATAAATTACTCACTCAGATCACGGTGGAATAAAATTGGAAATCAACCCCAAAAGAACCCTCAAAACCATGCAAATCCATGGAAATTAAATAATCTGCTCCTGAAAGACTGTTGGGTTAACAATGAAATCAAGATGGAAATTAATAAATTCTTTCAACCGAATGATAATAGTGACACAACTTATCAAAACCTCTGTGAGACAGCAAAAGTGGTGCTAAGATGAAAGTTCATAGCATTAAATGCCTACATCAAAAAGTCTAAAAGAGCATAAACCAGACAGTCTAAGGTCACACCTCATGGAACTATACAAACAAGAACAATCCAAACCCAAACCCAGCAGAAGAAAAGAAATAACGAAGATTAGAGCAGAACTAAATGAAATTGAAACAACAACAAAATAGAAAAGATAAATGAAACAAAAAGCTGCTTCTTTGAAAAGAGAAATAAAATTGATAGACCATTAGTGAAATTAACCAAGACAAGAAGAGAGAAGATCCAAATAAACTCAATTAGAAACAAAATGGGAAATAGTACAACTGATACTACAGAAACACAAATATTATTCAAGGCTACTATGAACACCTTTATGTGCATAAGCTGGAAAACCCAGAGGAGATGGTAAAACCCTGGAAATATACAGCCCTCCTAGATTAAACTAGGAAGATATAGAATTTGAACAGATCAATAACTAACAGCGAGATTGAAATGGTAATAAAAAAATTGCCAACCAAAAAAGTCCAGGACCAGATGGATTCATGGGTGAATTCTATCACACATTCAAAGAATAATTGGTACCAATCCTATTGACACTATTCGAAAAGATAGAGAAAGAGGGAATCCTCCTTAAGTCATTCTATGAAGTCATTATCACCCTAATACAAAAACCAGGGAAAGATGTAACAACAGAAAACTATAGACCAATACCTGATGAATATACATGCAAAAATCCTTAACAAAATATTAGTGAACCAAATCCATTGGCATTTTAAAAATATAATACTCCATGATCAAGTGAGTTTCATACCAGAAATACAGCGTTGGTTTAACATACGTAGGTCAATAAATGTGATACACCACATATAGAGAATTACAAACAAAAATCACATGATTATCTCAACAGATGCAGAAAAAGCATTTGACAAAATCCAGCATCGCTTTATGATTAAAACCCTCAACAAGATCAGCATAAAAGGGACATACCTTAAGGTAATAAAAGCCGTCTACGATGAACCCACAGCCATCATTATACTGAATGGGGAAAAGTTGAAAGCATTTTCCCTGATATCTGGAACACGACAAGAATGCCCGCTTTCACCACTTCTATTCAACCTAGTACTGCAAGTCCTAGCCAGAGCAATCAGACAAGAGAAAGAAATACAATACATCAAAATCAGTAAAGAGGAAATCAAACTGTCACTGTTTGCTGATGATATTATCATATACCTAGAAACCCTAAAGACTTACCCAAAAAGCTCCTAGAACTGGTAAGTAAATTCAGCAAAGTTTCAGGATACAAAATTAATGTACATGAATCAGTAGCTCTGCTATACACCAACAGCAACCAAGCTGAGAATCAAGTCAAGAACTCAACTCCTTTCACAATAGCTGAAAAAAAAATTAAAATACTTAAGAATATACCTGACCAAGGACGTGAAAGACCTCTACAAGGAAAACTACAAAACACTGCTGAAAGAAATCATAGATGACACAAACAAATGGAAACACATCCCATGCTTATGGATGGGTAGAATCAATATTGTGAAAATGACCATACTGTCAAAAGCAATCTACAAATTCAATGCAATTCCCATCAAAATTCCACCATCATTCTTCACAGAACTAGGAAAAACAATTCTAAAATTCATATGGAACCAAAAAAGAGCCCACATAGCCATTTCAAGACTAATCAAAAACATTCAAATGAACAAATCTAGTGGCATCACATTACCTGACTTTATAGTATAAGGCCATAGTCACCAAACCAGCATGGTACTAGTATAAAAATAGGCACATAGACCAATGAAACAGAATGGAGAAACCAGAAAAAAAAAGCCACATAACTTATAACCAACTGATCTTTGACAAAGCAAAATAATAATGATGATAATAGTAATAAAGTGAGGAAATGATACCCTATTCAACAAATGGCGCTGGAATAATTGGCAAGCCACATGTAGAAGAATTAAACTGGATCCTAATCACTCACCTTATACAAAAATCAACTCAAGATGGATCAAAGATTTAAATCTAAGACCTGTCCTAATGATTGTAGAAGATAACATCAGAAAATCCCTTCTAGACATTGGCTTAGGCAAAGACTTCATGACCAAGAACCCTAAAGCAAATGTAACAAAAACAAAGATAAATAGATGAGACTTAATGAAACTAAAACCTTCTGCACAGCAAAAGAAATAATTAGCAGAGTTAACAAACAACCCAGAGAGTGGAAGAAAATCTTCATAATCTATACATCCAACAAAGGACTAATATCTAGAATCTACAAAGAAGCATTACCACCTCACTCCTGTAAGAATGGCCATAATGGAAAAAAAAAAAAAAAAAAAAAAAAAAGATGTTGGAGAGGATGTGTTTAAAAGGGAACGCTTTTACACTGTTAGTGGGAATGTAAACTACTACAACCACTATGGAAAACAGTGTGGAGATTCCTTAAAAAACTAAAAGTAGATTTACCGCTTGATACAGCAATCCCACTATTGGGTAGCTACCCAGAGGAAAAGAAGTCCTTATATGGAAAAGATACTTGTACATGCCTGTTTATAGCAATATAATTTGTACTGCAAATATATGAAACCAGCACAAATGCCCATCAATCAATGAGTAGATAAAGAAATTGTGAGATGTATATATACCATGAAATACTATTCAGCCTTAAAAAGGTCTGAAATAATGGCATTTATGGCAACCTGAATGGAAATGTTGACTATTATTATAAGTGAAGTAACTCAGGAATGGAAAACCAAACATTATATGTTCTCTTAAATGTGGGAGCTAAGCTATGAGAATACCAAGGCAAAAGAATGATACACTGAACTTTGGGGACTCAGGGGAAATGGGGGGGGGGTGGCAAGGGATAAAAGACTACACACTGGGTACAGTGTACACTGCTTGGGTAATGGGTGCACCAAAGTCTGAGAAATCACCACTAAAGAACTTATTCATGTAACAAAAAATAATTGGGTGTATAGTGTAACTGTTAATCTCAGTATAGAGAGAAGATAAATAGGTTTTATTTGGAAATGTAATCACTGTTGTTTCTGAAGGTTCCAGTTGCTAGATACATGTGCCTGGCAGGCAGTTATTACAAGGGTCTGGAACTCAAGAGCGATCAAGGCTGGAGACACAGGTTCAAAAGTCATTCTGTGGCTATTCGTGGGGACCATTGTTGTGGAAGATGTCACAAAGGCAAAGTAAATGCAGTGAGAGAACAAATCAAAAATGAACTCTAACATGCCACAAGGGCAAACTGGTTTATTTTTTAGGAGCTGAGGAAATGGGTACAAGAGATTCTTGAAAATGTCAAGAAACATTTTAAAGCCCATGCTTAAGGTCATAGAATAAGCCTGTGTTCTTTCTCAAGGATCGTGAAAACCAGAGTTTCTGATTTATCTTTATAGGGATGATTCAAGAAAAGAGTATATGTATAAAATATAAAACACAAAACAAAGCAAACAAACCATCAAAAAACATCTCTGAGGCACATTCTTAGTTCTAAGTGACTTCTATGCATCTTTTTAATCAGAGAAGGATATAAGGAAGTCCTGTACCCCAAATTTATGTTTTTTAAAAAATGTAAGAAACATATTTTACATAGATATCTAGTGCACACATACATGTACAAACACAATTGACACAAAGCTTTTGTGAACTAACACCTTTACTTCTTGTGATGCATTGTATGTACTTTTCATTGTATTCCTTCCATTCCAGTGTAAAAAGAAAATCCAAAAGATTCTGATTCCGCCACCAACTAAGTTGATTTTTACAAACTACTAAGTGGTTACCATCTACAGTTTTAAAAATCTTACTGAATTCTGTGTAGATGAAATGTTAATTCAGTCGGTAATTCAGTTGTCTCCCCTATATGTGGTTTCGGTTACCTGTGGTACATTACAATATATTTAATATATATTAATATTTAGAGAGAGAGATAGACCAAAATCACATAGCTTTTATTACAGTATATAGTTATAACTGTTCTATTTTACTGTTATCACTAATCTTTTACTGCGTCTAATTTATAAATTTATCATAGGTATGTATGTATAGCACAAAACATAGTATATACAGGGTTCAGTAGTGTCTTAGTCCCTTTGTTGTTGCTATAAGGAAATACATGAAGCTGGGTAATTTATAAGAAAAGAGGCTTATTTGGCTCTTGGTTCTGCAGGCTTTGTAAGAACCCTGGCACCAGCATCTGCTCTGGTCAGGACCTAAGGCTGCTTCCACTCATGGTGGCCGGGGAAGCGGAGCCACACCTATAGAGATCACATGGCAAGAGAGGAAGAAAGAGAGAGAGAGAGAGGGGAGGGAAATGCCAGGTTCCTTTTTAACAACCAGCTCTTGTGGGAACTAGTAGAGTGAGAACCCACTCATTATAGCCAGATGGCAATAAGCCACTGATAACAGAACTGCCCCCATGACCCAAATGCCTCCTAATGAGGCCCTACCTCCAGTACTGGAGATCATATTTAAACATCAGGTTTAGGGGGACAAACACCCAAACTATAGCAGGTACCATCCATGATGCCAAGCATTCACTGGGGTTCTTGGATTGCATTCCTTGTGGATAAGGTGGGCTTACTATACCTTTATCGAAAGTAGGCTAGTGTAAAGGGTTTCTAGGAGATGAATGAAGGACTCTTGTGGTACCTTCTCACAGGAATCATGTGGAGAAGTTTTAAACCAGTTCGCTGATAATTTGATCGTTTCTCATTCAGAGGATATTCACAGACTGATAACTCCAGACAAGGCACCATGTTATTTATTAGAGATAAAATGTTTGACACGGGTCCAGTGTTTATGGGGCTCAAAACTTACTTAATTTGGAGATTAACTTTTGAAAACATGTCAAATATAAAATTAGGTGCCAAAATAATTATTTATTTATAATGAAAAAGATACCACATCATGTTCTTCAAACCTTGGGTCTCCTTCTAAGATCCCTTTAAGGGATTTGCCAAAAATATTTCTACAGCTATGCTTTCTGATTGTAACCTGTTCCCCTCCTCACCTAGAACCCTCTGTAACTCTCTGCAACTTTCACAAAGAGGTGGAAGGTGCCTCTGCCAGCAAATGAGACCTGAACTTGATCTTTCATTAGCTTCAAAGTAAACCCACATCTGTTTACTCCTGCATGAAAAACGTCCAGCTTGTGTCCTCTGGGCAAGGCAGACACAAATTAAAGGACTGGTTATACATTCATTATTCAATTATTTGATGATATGGAGAAATGCAGAGGACTAGGAAAGCATGTAATAGGGAAGTCAGACCTAGGCTGCAGGAGAGGGAGACTTTCTGGAGGAAAGGCCAGCTGGAGAGAAAGAGGCAAGCTGATATGCTATAATCACAACCAGATTCAGGGACTGGTGCTGGTTGCAAGCTGTCGACACCAGACCGTGGCAAGAGATGTATAGAATGAGAGTCAATATCCAGAAATTTTAAAACAATCTGAATGAGTAATATATCATGTTGACTGTAACCATAAGGTTTAGGCTTTTATTTTGCATGCCTTGTTTTCATTTTATTTTCCAGAAATTTATTTTTCTTATGTTGTACTAAAGTATGGATCTGCCCATATTGAGGGAAAAACCTGGTCCTCCACTGTATTAGTCTGTTCTCATGTTTCTAATAAAGATACACTCAAGATTAGGTAATTTATGAAGAGATTTAATGAACTCACAGTTCCACATGGCTGGGGAGGCCTCACAATCATGGCGGAAGGCAAAGGAGAAACAAAGTCATGTCTTACATGGTGGCAGGCAAGAGAGCTTGTGCAGGGGAACTCCGATTTATAAAACCATTAGGTCTTGTGTGACTTATTCACTACCACGAGAACAGTATGGGGGAAACTACCCCATAATTCAATTACCTCCCACTAGGTCCATCCCACAACACATGGGAATAATGGGAGCTACAATTTAAGATGAGATTTGGTTGGGGACATAGCCAAACCATATCATCTACCACCGATAGGTTGAGAAATGCTTTCAGAGACTCCCTTTCCAGCTGGATCCCATATTCTTCTGTTTTCTGCTTATTATTCTTACAGTAAATAAGATAAAAATAAATTTAAGAAAAACATTAAATATTTGGAATAAGGACTAGATATCACGAGATACCATCTTTACCATAAAATAGAAAACTTAAGTTTATAAAAAACAGTAATGAGATTAAAATATAAAAGTTAAAACAATTCAAAGCAGGTTATAAAAAATTAGGATATAGTAACTTTTTTAAAATGTAGAAGCAAAATTTTACCTCTTCCCTCTTAGGATTTTTTGACTGAGCCTAAGAATTAAACTGACATAAGACAGATTAATAGGAGACGAGCATTCAAATTTATTTCTTGTAAGTTTTATATGACATGGAAGCCCCCATAGGGAAATGAAGCTCCAAAGAAGTGGCAAAATCTAAATGCTTTTAGACCAGGTTGAACAGAGAGAGGCAACGTGGAAAAGCAAACTGTGGGGAGACTAAAGGAATATTAGAATAATTTTAACAAAGTCTGTTTGAATAGAGTTCTCTGGGTCCCGGTTTCTCATCCTTAATGATAAGAATGTTACTCTCCTCCTGGAATAGGGAGGACATCTTCCATAGGAAAGTTTTACCTCCTGCTTTCCGGAAATAAAGGGGATGGTCAAAATGCCTTTCTTGCACCTACTGTTTTTTTTTTTTTAAGTGACTTTAGCTCAATTTAATCCATATGGCATATTTTGAGCTGAAATATTCTGCCACCCTTCAGTATTGAACCAATAAAAGGATAAATCCTAAAGTCATGTGAACTAATATAAAAGAAGTGCAAATGACAATGAAACTTTTATTTAGGAGCTGAAATTCCAATGGACTCATCTATACTCCCAACACCAGGCTGTTCTCTGGCTGACAGCCAATGGGTAGCGATGGGTCCCTCAGGAACTTGCCAGTCCCAGCGTCCATATTACTTTAAAATCCTGTGCATGGAAGAGACACTGCATTCTTTTCAGTGCCTAGTGGGTTCCTCTCCATGTCTCCATGTACAGTCCAGCAGAAGTGCCATTGGATTAGCAAACATCCCCGTGAAAAGTTGATGAAATGGCAGTGTAGTGACTACATTCCCATGTGAGTCAGCAGAACAACTGTTAGAAATACAAGGGCAATATGTTTTAATTTTTGAAATCCAGAGAAGAATTTAACTTTTTTATATTAATGAACTAAGAAAGAGTTTGCTTCTAAACATTTAATTTCATTTCACAGCAGTTAGTAAAGGAATGTTTAAGCATCAAAGGGAGAGATATGCATTTTACCTTATACACGAGCCTTTAACTCTTGAAAAATTCTAAATGTTCAGGAGAATTTAACCTTTCCATATCATTTTTTAAATTAGATTCATGAACAGAATAGGTAAGAAACTAGTATCACATTTATATTGAGAATTCCCCCCCACTTTCCTCATTATTCTGTTTTAAACTCATCATGTATTTTAGTTTAAAGTAATATTGTTTTTAGCATGAGCACTCTTTCTCAAGTAAAGTTTATATAATTCCTTTTTATAATACCAATAAATAGTGGAAATTTTGGTCATTTAGGGAGGCTTTATTAATGCAGTAATAATACACTAACTTGTTATAAGTTACTTATTGGAAAAAAATATTCATGGTATGATTTTTTTCAATTGAGCTAAACTAGCAAAATATCCACTCATGTATCCACCTCTGTAACTCCTAATTGTTGCAGCATATTTAACATTCTTTTAAAATTAGTTCATAATTTTTTCAATTGTTTTTCTTGACAGATTTAGAACATTATATATTGGGCACATTTAAAAGTGTTCCTATATTTACAAAATAGCAGGAATGGATGACTTTTCCGTTGTAGCGTTCTTCAGCCGTTGTATCATAGCTGCTTAATTTAGACAAAATAATGCCACGTCACACTGGTAATTTAGCAGAGATAAATCACATTTTTGTTAGGTTGTTTTGCCTCCCTGTAGTTAAAATTATACACTCTTATGGAGTTGGTGAAATATACTAATAAAATCTGCTTTGAACTGAATTTGAAGGAAAGAAAAAACTTAACTGAGATTAATGCAGGAAAGATTGGTGTTTACCTGTGTTTTCTGTTTTTGTTCTTATTGCTTGTATAAGCTATTTAACTTTCAGAAAGTTGGAAAAATTTTAGAGAAGTGTTCTGTCCCCAGACTGGGGCCTACAAACTGCAAATAACCTACTAAATTGTTGAAAATATACCTGTGAATAGGAAAGGAAACCCATGTTTTCTAGAAAGGGGGCTTGGTCTCCGTTGGATGGATTTTTTATGAATTTTCTCTGTGTTATGCTGTAATACAGACACACAACTTGTCTTGGGTAAACTGATGGTGACAGCATTTTCATAAATAGTGCTTTTGTAAGTACTCTCTGATCACAGTATTTAGATTGTGTATTAACTCCAGACAGTTTTGTACTGGTTTGAACACTGTGTAACCATTTCACTTAGGAATGAAAGAATGAATAACACTGGAGAATACTTGGATCATTGATTAGAAATCATCAACCCCCTTGAAATGTTTAAAGGTTTGTTAGAAATTCAGGCTTTTCCTGGACTTATTTGAATAGTGTAATGAATTATCAAGCCCATTTCCCAGACTCCTGAAGGAATTTTATCAAAGCAATGACAACACACGCTTGTGTACTTTCTTTAATTTTCAATGTATTGTTTTTTCTTTTGAACACACATTTCAAAGGGGAAAGTATGTGTTGCAGATGCCATGGATCTCATTACAGAAACACACAGATGCCATCAAAAATTTACCTGCAGGGCCCAGGATATAAATTTAGGATTTGGAGTCCAGGAGTCTGTTGAGGTAAAACCCACTGTTCTGCAGCAAACACATGTTCTGAAAATAAGAGACACAACGGCAACTAATGGTGCATCCTTCCCATTTTTCCAGTGTAGGCCCAACTATGGAAAGTAGTTAAATTAATTCAGTCTTAGGTATTTTATTTAGCTTTGTTAGTGCCAGTTTTGATATACAACCATCAAACTAGATATGTATGAAAGGAATACAGTTACTTAAAAAAATGCAATTGGAATTCAATTAGTCATAAGCAAGAAAGTTATGAGAAGGTGAGTACTTTGGTGGAGTGAAAAATGTATATTGTGGATAATATATGTCAAGATTAAAATGGCATTACTAGATCATACTTATAAAATACCTGTCGTCAAATCTAGTGAGGAAGTTATTCATTTATTCCCTTAAAAGTAAGCTTCTGCTTCTTAGAGATTGGTGTGAGAATTTAGCTTTCTCTTAGCCCAAACATGTTATTACATAACAAAGAAGAAAAGAAGAAAGAGATTAGGGGGAAAAGCTACTCAGTGGAGGCCAGAAGACTCTTCAAACTGAATTTTAAGTGCTGCTTCTGATGTAGGTTTCTTCTTTTTCATCAAAAAGGGCATTAAGGAAGTAACACGAGCATAATAACTGTTCACACAGCCCCTTTCACAAGATATTCTTAGTGCCTGGCATTTTTCAAGGCCTCGTGTCCAATAGTGGAATAGAACTGATGCAGATGGTGAAGAAACAAATTCTGTGGAAGTTGCTGCAACGAGCAATATGGTATAATCTCGGACACAATGTTTTCATTGTGTTTGATGCATTCATTCATTTGCAGATGCATTCATTTGCAAATTACCCACAGCTCATATCCCTTTCAAACTAAGAATATGTCATTCCAGGAAGGTCAGCACATCCATGACCCACTCAATTCTTTAAAAGCTTGCCCTCACTCTGGTTTTCCCCACCCCCATTTCATTTCCTTTGAGAGACTGGAAGAGCCTCAGTGAAGAGAGGCATGGGCTCATGTGGAATATGAAGGTAATTCCCCAACTAAACATGCCTGTACATTTTCATTACAAATATTTTATTGTACATCCATTTGAAGACAAATTGAAATTAGTGAAGTTAACCATAAATTAATGGAGTAATCTTGGTAGATAGACTTACTTTGGCTATATTTACTTTGCCATAATGATGTGTAAGAAGCACAGATAAAAACATACTTAAGTGGATAACTTTTATTTAGTAGGGGGATATATATATTCTTGTAATGGGGCAAGATTATCCATGATGCTTGGGAGAACAAAAGGAATAGAGAGCGAAGAGGTTATACTAGAGGAAAAATAAACCACAAAAGGAAATATTGGTAGAATAGAATACAGTTCTCCAATAATCCGGCATCAGTGCTTTGCTTTTTTTCAAAGCCTCACAAAGTTTCAGTTTAGATTGGCCAAGATGAATATGTTGCCTGCTATGTGCCAAAGCTAGGCCCTGAGATTCAGGGATGAATAAAACCTGCAGGGAGTTCTCAGTTGACAAAGGCATCTGAGCAGAGTGAAGGCTGGCTGTGCAAGAAATTCCTCCTTGATAATGAAATCCCTGAGCTGAAACCTGAAGAAATGGCTATCTGCTCTCCACTCTAGCATTCTAACCTATGACAAGCTCATCATTGAAAGCTCCTTTATACATTAATTTAAGTGTATAATTGACTTGCTTTTGACTTTCTCATGTTTTGAATGCTATTCAAGACCTGAGCTTTGCCATCATTTACACTAGTTGTGCAATGCTTCCTTTGCATATATATGTCATCAATAACATTTGCACATTTAGACTTGTTGTCTCAAGCTTTCATCCCTTGTAGAAGGGAACATTTGCAATCCAGCTAACTAGAAACTACTGTTGTTTGTGCAAAATAAAAAAAAATCTGTGTTCCTCTTATTTTTGACAATAGAGAGTATACGTATACTTCAAAATGTAATGTATAATTCTTGTATTCCTTTACGGACAGAACAGGGAAATATTATCAGGGAGGATGTTAGATAAGTAATTGTTTGCAAAGGTCAATAATGGCTCAATTATTGTGACTTTCTGTAGGGAAGTGTCTAGTTACTTGCTTCTTGACTTTATCATCACTCCTGCATCATCAATGTTGAATTGAAAGGTTAAATGTATTATTGCCAATGTTGCCGTCTCACAATACATTTTTTTCTTCCTTTTTCTCTATGTAAATAATGACCCCAAATAGTTACCATCTACCATTTAGTTAGCATTTATATATATTTTCATTCTGTTCCTTTCTTATAGGCATATCATATTCCAGTCTTATAGATGAAAGAATTGAACCAAGTAAACAACCCTTGAAAAAGTCATGTGGCCTGTATCATGCAGTGAGGATCCTAGAGATTAGTTTTGTGGTTCCAATACCTGTGCTTGACCGACTGTTTACACTACCTGTGCAATACTACCTTCAAATGAATATATATATTATCAATAACATTTGCACATTATAGACTTGCTGCTATCTCAAGCTTGCCTCCTTATGAATGGGAAAATCTCTGCTGAATAAAGAGAGGAAGTAAATACTCCCTGTCTCTCTAATTAGAACAGATCATCTTTCTAAGTTGCTAATGTGATAGCGTCTCATATAAAGAAAACATAAAACATAAATATTTCCTTATTTTTTTAAATTTTAAAAAATTTTGGAATAATTTTAGATTTACATCAAAGCTACAGATAGTACAGATAATGCATATACTTTTCACCTATATTGTTACTGTCTTAGTATGTTTGTCAAAACTAAGAAGGTAATGTTAATGGTATTGCTGTTAATTAAACTACAGGCTTTATTTGGATTTCACTAGTTTTTCTAATGTCCTTTTTCTGTTTCAGGATCCATTCCAAGAAACTATATTGCATTTAGTCTTCATGTCTCCTTAGCCTCCTTAAGGAGACTGTGCCAGGTATTTTGTAGACTGTTCCTCAGTTTAATTTGTAAGAGGTATTTCTCATGATTTGCCTGAAATTATGGGTTTTGGGGAGGGATTCCACAGATATGAAGTATGTTCTCATCACATATAGGGAGTGCAAGATAGCAACATGGCCTGCCGGTAGTGATATTAACATTGACCACTTGGTTAAAGTTGTGTTTGCCAGATTTCTTTATTCTGCGTAGCTGCCTTTTATGTGTCCAATCGTGTCTTCTAAAAAAATATGTTGAAGTCCTAGCGCCCAGTACCTGTAAATGTAACCTTTTGGGAAGTAGGGTGGTTGCAGATTTAATCAAGTTAAGATGAAGTCTCTAGGGTGGGCCCTAATCCAATATGACTGGTATCCACAGAAGCAGAGGAAATCACCATGTGAAGTGTCTGTGAAGACACAACACCACACAGGGAGAATGCCACGTGATGATAGAGGAAGAATCTGGAGCAATGCAGCTGCAGACCAAGGACTGACAGCTACCCAAGGAGCAGGGCAGAGGCAGGAAGGATTCTCTCCTACATGCTTCAGAGAAAGCATGGCCTTGCTAACACTTTGATTTTGAACTTCTAGATTCCAGAACTGGGAGGTGACAAATTGTAACTGCTCAGTGGGTTCACCTTGCCCGCTGGCTAGACAGAGCCAATTTATCAAGACAGTAGAATTGCAATAGAGAAAGAGTAATTCATGCAAAGCTGGCTGTGTGGGAGACTGGAGTTCTATTATTATTCAAATCAGTCTCAAGAATTTGGGGATTCAAGTTTTTAAGGATAATTTGGTGGGTGGGGGGCCAGTGAATCAGGAGTTCTGATTGGTGTGGTCAGAGGTGAAAATCAGGGAGTTGGAGCTATCCTCTTGTGCTGAGTCAGTTCCTGGGTTGGGGTCACAAGACCAGATGAACCATTTTATCAATCTGGGTGGTACCAGTTGATCCATCTAGTGCAGGGTCTGCAATATATCTCAAACACTGATCTTAGGTTTTACAATAGTGATGTTGTCCTCAGGAGCAATTTGAGGAGGTTTAGAATCTTGCAGTTTCCAGCTGCATGGCTCCTGTCAGGCCTGTGAACCCAAGCCAAGCCATCACATCCCCTGTGACTTGCCCAGATGGCCTGAAGTAACTGAAGAACCACAAAAGAAGTGAAAATGCCCTGTCCCGTCTTAACCAATGACATTCCACCACAAAAGAAGTGAAAATGGCCGGGCCTTGCCTTAAGTGATGACATTACCTTGTGAAAGTTCTTTTCCTGGCTCATCCTGGCTCAAAAATCTCCCCCACTGAGCACCTTGCAACCCCCCACTCCTGCCCACCATAGAACAAATCCCCTTTGATTGTAATTTTCCTTTACCTACCCAAATCCTATAAAATAGCCCCACCCTTATCTCCCTTTGCTGACTCTCTTTTCGGACTCAGCCCACCTACACCCAGGTGATTAAAAAGCTTTATTGCTCACACAAAGCCTGTTTGGTGGTCTCTTCACACAGACAGGTATGAAAGCTCCCAACCCATAATTTCTAATCTCAGGGCTAATTTGTTAGTCCTGCAAAGGCAGGAAGGGGGTTTTTGTTTTGGGAAAGGGCTGTTATTGTCTTTGTTTCAAACTATAGACTATAAACTAAATTCTTCCCAAAGTTAGTTCAGCATATGCCCAGGAATAACCAAGGACAGCTTGGAGGTTAGAAGCAAGATGGAGTAGGTTAGGTCAGAGGTCTTACACTATCTCAGTCATAATTTTGCAATCATGGTTTCAGATTTTCTGCTGTTTTAAACCACCCATTGTGTGATACTTTGTTATGACATCCCTAGGAAGCAAATACACTCTTCTTCACCTTTCCATTCTTCATGATTTGTAAGCAAGTTACTAAATCCAGGTCACTCTTAAAAATATTTAGTTTGCTCCTATGAATATATTTTGAAAACTTTGGACAGAGCTTGCTACTGTCTCTTTGTTTCAGTTCATTGTTGGCCAGTGCCATGTGGCCATGACACAAGCAGCACCACCACTGACAATGGTCTGTGCTGCAGCTTGTCAAGGACTTCTCTTCAAGGGCAGCAATAAAAAAATCTACTCACAGTTCCTCAAATAACAATCTTCTATTTTAGTGCACATAATCATAATTGTTTTTTATAACCTTTTGCTTAGCACAGAGTCGAATGAGTAGATGAGACAAAAATACAGTTCTTAACTCGGGTCTTTTATACAAAATTTCCCCAAAACATTTCATTTAATGTTAATTTGATTTGGCATTGCAGTTTGGTTAAACCACTTGAATTTCTATCTGTTTATAATGGTTTAAACTATAGTTCCAATTCTTCTATAGAAAAAAAGAATAAATACCAGATTAAATCCATTTATGTATTAAACAACCATGAAGTAAGCTATGGTTTCAACCATGTTTCTCCAAAGTAATGTGGTTTCCACTATGTTTGAAGAAGCTTATATATTTTATTTTTCATTGAAATTTCTTTCTTGCTTGCTTTTTTCTTATTTAAAAGAGAGGTAATTTTCTGTGGAACTAATTATATATAACATATATATTTAGTGTATATATATACACACACACTTACGTATACATTAAATCCGGCTATAAGAAAAAGATAGAAGAAATATGTGAGCATTCTTGTTTTGCTACCCTGTTTGCAGTAATAACACCTACTTTCTAAAATTCTTGAGCATTTCATTAAATTTACTTTAAAATTTAATTATGTAAAATCAGTGCATTAGAGCTGTGTGATCATCATGGTTTAGATGATTCCTTAAGAGTTGCATACCCAGGGGAGTTGGGGGTTTGCATGGCCAATTACCAAAATATGTTTAATGCAAGCCCATTCTTCTTTTTACATGTTGCAGCATTTATTGGAATAGTTCCAAAGCTTTATGAATATGTATAACCTCAATTGTCCATTTAGCTTAGCAACAAACAAGTGTTTCCTGTTACATTATACAATATTGTCCATCAATTACTTTAAAAAAAGTATGCCGCTGAAGGTTTTGCATAAGCATGCAAATAGAAACTAAAATCCCATACTTTTATCATATATTAAAAATATTAGCTTCTGAAACACCAGAGATATACACAAACACACAGAGTATGTCTATGTTGAGCTTCTGACATAAAAATGTGTGTGATTAAAACAGTTTTTATTTTATACATGGTGTTCCATGACCTTACATGGGTCTACAAATTTAATATTTTTATGAGTACATCTCTTTGACCATGACTCATCAACTTAATTCCAAAATCACATTAGTGAATTGTTTAGAGACAGTTTTAGAGAAAAGGGAAGTCTGAGATAGTGAGACAGAGAGACTATGATGATGATGCTGTAAGTCTAAGATAAAGAGAAATTTTGTTTTCTGTAAATCTTATTGTTCAGTATTACATTCTCAGGAGATTTACTAAAGCGAGCAAGTGTCGTATTCTCTGTGTTTGCTAAGAGATGGGATTCAGGATACACTATGTAAAATATGGCCCCTTGCCATGTAAGAAAATAGTAGATATAGGAAGGTGACTCTCTGACCTTTTCCCACCCTACTCCTCTGAAGCAGGTCCTAAGCCTCTGACTCAAGAGGTATTCTCCTTACAACCAGAGGAGAGGAATATCCTTATCTTTGAAAATACAGGGACATAGAAAAAAATGAGAACAGACAGACCTTGCTAAGCTCCCTCCAGTTGATTACCATTAGATTACACCCCCTTCGTCCAATCATATTCTGCACAACTGTCCACTCTTCATCAAACTAAGCATACAAATACACGGGTTGTCCTTTTTCTTTGGGTCTTTATTTCTGAAACCTCCCATGTCACATAAAATTTATTAAATAAATTTGTATGCTGTTCTCTTTTTTCATCTGTCTTTTATTAGAGGTGCCTTAGCCTGAACCTGGTGATGGGTGAGAAAAAAAATTTCCTCCCCTATATACGTATGTATCCATTTTGTTATGCAATAATTACTGGCAAGGACTGATTACTAAGTACAACTTTGATGATCAACTACGTTGGCCATACTTGGGGACTAATAGGAATCAGAGGAGAAGACTTGTAAGAATCAAACAGAGTCTAATGCAAACGATGCAGCATGGAGATGTAGAATAAACTGTCCTCCATGTTTCTTTTTCTATTTGGCGTCAATTAGTTTAGTTGTACAGGGAAAATTCTGAGTGCTTGCTCAGTAAGATGCTTGTCCTGTGTTCTCTAGCATATGGAGGTAGTTTGGTACTAAGGAGAAAATATATCTTCAATTTGCTTCTTTTCTTTTCTTTTTTTTTTTCTTTTTGAAATGGAGTCTCGCATTGTCACCTTGGCTGGAGTGCAGTGGCGCAATCCCAGCTCACTGCAACCTCTGCCTCCTGGGTTCAAGCAATTCTCCTTGCCTCAGCCTCCCAAGTAGCTGGGACTACAGGTGCCCACCACCATGCTTGGCTATTTATTTTTATTTTTATTTTTAGTAGAGACGGGGTTTCACTGTGTTGGCCAGGCTGGTCTCGAACTTCTGACCTTGTGATCTGCCCGCCTCGGGCTCTCAAAGTGCTGGGATTAGATGTTACTTTTTGATGTGAGAAGAGAAGTCATCTGGTAGAATGGAACCACCATCTGACCATCACTCCCCAAAACCACAAACATATTGAGAGTAAATCAGTATTTATAAAATCACTTCCTAAAAAAAAGTGTTTCTTTCTATAGTAGTTTTATCTCTGCTTGGTTCATTTGTTTAAGCTTTCTATCCTAAGGAATATGTTTTTTAAAACTACCAGGTATCCACCATATTGCTACTGAGTCATATCCTAAAAGTCTGGCTACGGTAATCTTGGGCAGATTATTTGGAAACATGACATATTTCTACATAACAAATAGGAGTCATGAAAAATGAAGAAAACAAAGCAAGAGATAATCTTCCTTAACTACCCCATATTAAATTCCAAGTATTTTCAAGTATTTGTAGTTTTCTAGGGACAAAATTGTGTTAACTGCCTGAAATGATAATTTCCAGAATATTGCTTTTGAACATGCAAGGTACTTGCTTACAGTAGAATGTAATTTATTAGTAAATACATGAATATTTTTGACTATGGTTTTTTTTTTTTTTTTTTTTTTTTTTTTTTTTTTTTTTTTTGGTATTTTAAAGGGATATCAAGTTACTCGAGTTTTCCTTCAGGCCATTATGTTAAGAATTTGTCTGAGAGTCTTCTACCAACCAACAGAGCCCTAAGTCAGTGGAGCTATAGTTCTTAGAAACCATCAAATCCTTTTGATTTTCCTGAAATTTATCAATTCCCTCCTGTTCCAGTAACAAACTATCTCAAAACTCAGTGACTTAAAGCAACAACAGCAGAGATAGCTAATCTCTCCTTCATGGTGTCCTGGTCTAAGCTAGGAAGACTTGAAGGCTACGGGTTGGAATCATCAGAAGGCACCTTGACTCACATGTCTGGCAGTGTACTGCCTGGGATTGCAGCTGGGCTGTTGGCTAACATTTACATGTGGTCTTTCCATGTGATTCTCCATGTGAAGATAGTTCGGGCCTCCTTATAATATGGCAGCTGGGCTCCAAGAACTAGTATCCAGCCAGGTGGCTGGGTGTTGTGGCTCATGCCTATAATCCTAGCACTATGAGAGGACAAGGTGGGAGAATCATTGAGACCAGGCATTTGAGGCCAGCCTGGGCAATATAGTGAGACCCTCATATCTACAAAAAAATAAAAAATTAGCTGGAGATGGTGGTACACACCTGTAGTCGCAGCTATTTAGGAGACTAAGATGGGAGGATCACTTGAGCCCGGGAGGTTGAGGCTGCAGTGAGGTGTGATCATGCCACTGCACCCCAGCCTGGGTGATAGAGAGATAGCCTGTTTCAAAACAACCCCCAACAATCCCTTCCCATCAAATCCCCAAACATCATAGAAATATAAGTCAGATAGTGTTACTTCTCCTTTAATTATAGGGGAGGAAACTTTGACCCTGCCTCTTGATCAGTCTCCAAGTTACATAGGGAATTGGAATTGTGGGATGGGAATTCTGGCACCCACTTTTGGATAATATAATGTGCCACATTTTCCATCCCTTTTTCTACATACCTTTTGCTGGAATATTAAGGCCAATGGCTTCTTTCTTTTTTTTTTTTTTTTGAGACGGAGTCTCACGCTGTTGCCCAGGCTGGAGTGCAGTGGCGCGATCTCGGCTCACTGCAAGCTCCGCCTCCCGGGTTCCCGCCATTCTCCTGCCTCAGCCTCCTGAGTAGCTGGGACTACAGGCGCCCGCCACCGCGCCCGGCTAATTTTTTGTATTTTTAGTAGAGACGGGGTTTCACTGTGGTCTCGATCTCCTGACCTTGTGATCCGCCCGCCTCGGCCTCCCAAAGTGCTGGGATTACAGGCTTGAGCCACCGCGCCCGGCTAAGGCCAATGGCTTCTTCTTTGGTCTCCCTGCTGACACTTTAATTCTCTTCAAGTTTATTCCCCACATAGGTGGAAGGGTGACCTATATAAAATGCCTGATCAGCGTGGGGTGCAAGATCTTCATGCTGTTTACCAAACTTTCCAGCCTATTTATATGGCACTTTCCAACAAAAACCAGCTTCTCACAGTCCTCTCTTGCCCCTGCCCTCAGCATGTGCACACATGCTGTGCTGCTTCTGACCTTCATGCCTTTTCCAGTTGGTGTCACCTCTTTTTTCCACCATCTTCATCTAGAAAACCAGAATGCATTCACTAGAGGAAGATGAAGGGTCAAACCATTACCTCCTCCATCCAGTTTACATCATGATTTCAACTGATCTTCGAAGCTGTCATTCTCTTTCCACCCACTGTGCTTCATTTTCCTCAACTATTTAATGGAAATATAGTTGTCAAGTCACATACTGTTGCAAAAATTAAATGAAGAATTTAAGACATGTAAAGTGTTTATGACAATGCCAGTATGTGGGAACCACTTAAAAGATATTAGGTGTTACTGTAATTAATATTAGCCACCTGCAGTTGGTATTTTTGGCAAACTGGAATAATTCTGAAAAATGTCTTGCCTCAATATCTTTGCTCATGCTCTTCTCTCTGCATGAAATTCTTTATCCATTTTCTATCTATAGCCATTCTGCTCTTTCCCAAAGTCTATTTTAAATTCCACAAATTCTTTAAAGAAAGCACTTTTTTCCTCCAAATATTAAATTTTTATAACTTTGTTTGTACAACCTCTTGGCGTGTGCATATTCTATTTCCTACATAAGTTTGATTGTGTCTCGCTTGTGGAATCCTTGAGGATAAGGATATATTACATATTTTTATCACTTTAATTCCTAACATTTTGCTTTTCTCGGAGTAAACCAATATTCACTGCCTTAAATTAGACTTAAGACAACAATTACTTTATCAGAGATTTTGATAATATTGAATCAAGGCAAATGTACATTAAATCTGAAATACTCAGTTTTATTATATTACATCTTATGTATTTCTATAAGATATACTAAGGGCTTTATAGTGTAAGACAAAAAGATGTAAATTGTCTTTATTTTCTACTGAAAAATTTTTAATGTTCTAGTTACTCTTATTTTTAAATCTTTTTCTCTTTAATTATCCATATTTACTCTTTTTCTTAATAAATGCGGAGGAGTATACAGCATCCCGAAGTATTCCAAATAAAGATTTTTAATACATATTTGAACTTGCTAATATATAAACCTATTTTTGAATCCAAAATTTATTTTATGAATACTTAATAGGTGCCAGACATAGGATAAGTATTTGGGATATAGTAGGGTGATATGGTTTGGATCTGTGTCCCTAACCAGATCACATTCGAATTGTAATCCCCAGTATTGTGGGGTGGGACCTGCTGGAAGGTGACTGGATCATGGAGGCAGAATTCTCGTGAATGGTTTAGCAGCATCCCCTCGATGCTATTCTTGTGATAATGCGTGAGTGAGTTCTCATGAGATCTGGTTAAGTGTGTAGTGCCTCTCCCCCTCTTGCTCCTGCTCTACCAGGTAAGATGCCTGGCTTCCCATTTACCTTCTGCCATGACTGCAAGTTTCCAGAGGCCTCCTCGGGAGCCCAACACATGCCTTCATACATCTTGTACAGCCTGCAAAACCATGAGCCAATGAAACCTCTTTTCTTTATAAAGTACCCAGTCTCAGGTATCTTTTTTATAGCAATGCAAGAACAAACTAATACGCAGGACTACAAAGACTAACAAGACATGACTTTTGTCTTAAGGAGTTTAGCACCTACTAGGTAGAGAGGGAGAAACTCAGTGGGAGATCCAGATAAACAGGTATGGGAGTTCAAACAGGATGATGTTATTTTTAGTCAAGAGGAGCAATTAAAAATGTATTGGAAGAAGTGGTATTTGGGCTGAGTATTGCATGATATGTTTGGTTGGATTTGCTAAGCCTCTGTTATTTCAGAGAAGAGGAGAATGCACAAGGGTTGTCCAGTGAGTGTAACAACGTGAATATATTATTACCTATTTGGTGGGAAACCTGGGGCACGTGGGTATGGGGAGTAAACTGTGGTTAGAATGTACAGTGGGTAGAAGGAGAGGAATAAGAGAAATGAGTGGACAGGTAGTTTGGGACCAGATGCTGAAGAGTCCTGAGATACCCTGCTTTGTTCTGTAGGCTATGTGAAGTCATTGAAAGATCTAGATGTGACCAAAGCTGACAAAAGGGAAAAGCATGGGGAAGAACCACTGAGGCAGACTGATTAGAAAAAAGGTCTGACTTCAAATACTTTCTCTGCAAATGTTAAAAGAAAATCTAATTTGGACATGGATGTATTTGCTTACGCACTGGAAGTCCTATTTCATAGTTGGAGTTTCCTTTTTAGGTGAAGATTTTCAGTCAATCCCAGTCCAGGCAGGAATCATTCCAGTGAATGACAGCTCCACAAACCAATGACAATGCCAGGGAGATTGCTGCACAGGGTTCTATGTCATTCTAATTTCAATTAACATCTTTCTTAATTAGAAATACAGAGGTACAGAGGTGATGCTTTTAATTCGTTGCCCCTCATCTTTATTTAGCTTTCTATTCATTCGTTACATAAGATAGCATATGTGGAAATTTGGTAAGCCGAATTCATGGAGAATTAGACTATAAGAATAAAATAAATTAAGATAAATTATTCCTGCTAATTTTGGGTACTTCAAAGGTTATTCCAGCTTTCATATTTGCCTTGAAGAAACTGCCTTGTCGTTGTGCTTTGGAAGCTATTTCTGTGGATGCTATATGCCAGACCATTATGGACAGTGCTCTGATTAAGCCAATATATTAGACATACAAATTAGGTCTGTAATTCAATTTCCAAGACAAAAGTCTACTGTATAGCTATTCAACTCAAAAACAGAGCGAAACAACAAAACAAGGGCCGCTTCATCGTGCCAACTGCACTTTAAGACACTATGTCATTGGATATATATGTTAATCTACCTTTGGGGGTGCTTTCAATATATAAGCTGAGAATATTATTTCAGTCAAAGGGAAGACTCAGATTCATCTTTACCATCCCACCTTTCTGATATTTTCAGAAATTTGGATCACCTGACTTTAGGCAGCTGATGTAGGCAAATCATTGCTTCCTGAACTTAAAGCTAACTGTCCTCAAATAAGAAGGAAGATATTTTATATAAAAATGATAAGAGAAAAGCAACTCAAATGGGCTTTTAAACTACAATGAAATCATTGCTGTGTAATAACATATTCAGTAGAAAACAGAGAAAATTCCTATCAGAAGTATTCACCGGTATTAAGCACAGATATGTGGAGGTAGGAGTCACTAATCTTTATATCATCTCCCTTTAATTAAAGAGGAGAAATGCTTTTATTTAATTTCAACAGAATCTGTGAAATGCTTTCATCATTTCACACACAGTGTGATAAGAGAATAATATGGCTAATGGAAAGTGGATTTTCTCCTTTTTGGGTCAGTAATAATAGCTTCCATTTGTTGAATATTTACCTTATAAATGCATCACATAAATTGTTTAATTTATTCCCCAGTAAGTTATGTTGTTGATGCTACTATATTCATTTTATAGATGGGGAATCTGTGGCCAAATATGTTCAAAGAAGTTCCCAAAGTTGTAAGCAATTATATGAGAGTCAGTGCTTGAATCCAAATCAGTGTGAATTCAAAAACACAGTGTATTTTCCACAACGTTTTAATGACTTTCCAACATTTTAGTATATTCTGTGGGGATCGTATTTTAAACTGTCCCTTAAATCCATATTGGCAATGGGTTTCAGCTGCATCTTCAGGGGTGTCTTATTAATTGGGACCTCTGAATACGAAAGCTGTGAAGTTCACAGTCATAACATCACCTTGATGCAAACTGGTTTAGGAAAGGTTCAATTTTCTCAATTTGTAACTTTCAAATTGCTTTTTCAGATCTTTAATTTGATGAATGTAACTGTGGGTTAGAAATGAAATAAAACTATAAATGGAAATGATTCTAAGTGCTTTTTAGTCTGGGTAACTTAGCTGTTATGGTCCTTTCCTTATACTACTCTTTATTCGGTTCACAAATTAGTGTAATTGTGAGGGTAACAGCCCTCCATATTTAGAACAATCTTTATGTAGCGTAGTTCAACCATTTGACACTCAAATGAAGCTTAGTATCATGGCTTAAATAAATAATTTACTTTGGACTGAGGTCTCAAAGTTTTCAAGTAGAATGATCTGCTTTTTACTCTTACTCCTTTATCTGAACGCATTCAACAGGTCTAGTAAATTTTTAGCTTTGGGTCATGCCTCCTTAGCTCACCACATACCTAGAATATCAACTAGTGCCAAGGGCTACTTCTTGGGTTTGTCCTGTCAATTTCTAATTTAGGAAAATAGGATGCAGCAACCTCCTTGTACTATTTATACACATTCAATACTTCTACACCTTTAAACCCTCAGGGACATTCAAGAAAACTTCTTACTTTTTTGTCACTTTCTGCTCAAATTCAAGGCCATCAGAATTACAATTAATTTGCATTTTAGATCCTTGTGTAAGACGATGTCACTTCATGGAAATGTTACTGGATGATAAAGTAAAGCAAGAAACATCCACTGCTCTGTATGTATTTAATTAGGAATTCCAGTTAATTACTCATTATGCCTCTTTGCATTTCTGGAAATTTAAAGAGAAAATGGTTTCTTTTTCCCTTGTGTTAAAAAAAAATCCTTTCAGAAGAAGAAAACTTTTTTTTTTTTTTACTTCTTTTGATCAGATCCTTAAGTGACTTTTGTAAATAGTACTTTTCTATTTCAATATTTTCCTTTACCTTTCTGTCTTTAAACAATAGCTCTAGTTTGAAAAAAATTTGTAGTTAGATACACTGACAGTCCAGCATGGAAGAATGAACTGTATGTTTTCTTTTTGTAACAAATACTTTTATCTTAAATAAAAATATTAACTTATTTACTCATTTAATCCTCCTAATAAACATATGAGGCAGAATACTATTATTATCCCATTTTACAGCTGTGACTACGTAATGTCATTAGATGGGCAATGGCAAAATATTCTCTATAAGATTTAGAAAAAGAGCAGAAAAAATAAAATGGTAATTGTCAGCTTCTTTAAAGAGCTGCTGCTCCTCTCTGTGGCAGTTTTCCCAGGCTAAATCTCAATGGTGAGTCAAATTCATATTATGAACAGATCCTTTAAGAATTTTGGTAGATAAGTTAATTCTAAGGATGCATTTACTATATTAAATTCTGCACCACTGTGAGTCACATTATAGTGAAGCTCCAAAGTGGCTCCTTTTTTATAGAAAGACTAACAAATTAAAGGAGATTTCAGTTGCTTTTGAGCCACTTTCCAATTTAATTGTTCACATGTCTGTAATAGGTGGTAGCATAACCTATTGGAAAGGATAGCCAAAAGTAATTGAATTCTATTTGTTCTTTAATGGACTATCTGTGTGATTTTAGGTAAATCCCCTTTTGTTTTCTGATTTTTGTTTTGGTTTTGGTAAAACAGGACTAATGCCACTTTCATTTTCCTACTTATCTCCTAGGAGTAGTCTGGGATAGAAACTCAAACCGGTTACTGCCCACAAGGATGAGAGACACAGCTTTGCAAGCCTTACCTTTTCTTCTCTTTTAAGCTTATGTTAGACTGCTTGTAATTTTATCCACTGTTCTTGCCCAAATGGCATTTTGTGAGTTTGATGGACAAGGGCCTCTTGTGCAGTTTGTCAAACATTCTATTACAAAGCTTTTGATAAAAGCAGTATTTTCATACTTTTCTGACAATAGGAGGCTGTCCCTTGAGATTGTATCTGCTTTCATGTAATAGACAGGGAGGTTAATTTCTTCATTTTTTACACAAATATTTATTAAGTGTCTACCCAAAATGAATGGGTAGGAGATAATATGGATGAATTTTAAAACCCTGGGTTTTAGTTCCTCCTTTACCACTTATAGGACGCTGTTCTCAGATACGTCATATAAATTAGCTGAGATTTGGTTTCCATATCAACTAAATGAAGCTACTAATATCTCTTCTGCCTTTGAAGACCATAAATGCCATTTGTCTTATTGATTTTTATAGATAAATGACAGTGATATTTAGAATTGAAAACAGTTAAAAGGGTGATGGCAACCTATTCTTGTTTTACATGAATAATAATGCCTTCAGTCCTTTCAACTTAAATGATGTTGTAGTAAGGAAACTATGTACCTTCTTGTAGGAAATTCAGACTGTTAATGGAAACTTATTTGTACCACAACAGACCTAACCATATATTTTCTCGGGGCTTCCAAAAATATTCCTTTGCAGACTTTCTTCAAAGTCTCCTCCAATCATCACATAGAGAATGCTCTTATTCTTTACTGTGATCCAAGGTCCAGATAGCACCAGGCTTCTTCTCAACCTCTCTTTTCCATCTATATACATTTAAATTGGATTTAATAATCTTTCCTCTAACAATAGCTTCTTCTTTTGAATTTTCTGTTTCATGCACACTATAGGATGGAAACCTAGTCACCATAAAATTCTTCCCATTACCTCATTCTCTCACCCTCTGTTTTCCCCATCATAATCTATAACTCATAAAAATTATTGATCTTCTCTCTCATGGTATTTATATATCCACTTGTGAATATGTACTTTTTTAAAAGAAAAACTGAATAAGCATGAAGAACAATGTGTCAGTGGGTGAAATGCTACAGAGCAGGAGAGCTAAGACCACTGAAGTAACCATTGATACTATAGGCTACAGTTAATGCTAATTGTAAAAAAAAAATACCTAAACATTTTCTCCTTATAAGGCATTGAAAATACCAGAACAGTATGCCACTTAATCATCTGCTGGTTAAGATGGAAATAAAAGCAAATCAAGAAAAGATAAGATCAAGCAATATGTAACATGGCATTCTATTTAATGACAAACTTAATGACTACAAGAAAACATGCTTTTGGTTGTTTTGTGTGCATATGTTGTATGTGTATTTGTGTGCAGGATACTCTTGTAAGATACGCTATTACTTTAGATATAAAAAATAACTAACACTTATTAAACATTCTTCTAAATAGTTTCCCAGGTAGTCTCTTACTTAAACTTCATAACTGTTTCATGAGAAAAGTACTATTATTATGCCCATTTTATTGATGATCATAACGAAGGCAGAGAATAGTCATTTGCCCAAAGTTACAGACATCTGGAAAATTGTAGAGCTGGGATTTAAACCCAGAATGTCCAAATTCAGAACCTAAATTCTTAAGTGAAACACATGTGCTATTCTGCCTCATGAGAATTTCATCCTCCTTTATAAGCCAGTCATACTATGAACCCAGTCAGGTAGAATCATCAACAACAGGGCCTAGACTATAACTCTATTCTCAAAGAAGTAATATATACCTGACTAATGTACTTAGCTTGTTTATTGATACTTTCAAAATTAAATTCAAGCTATGTGAGAATGGGTTGGTTAGAAGCCACTGGGTGGGAGACGGATGGCTGGAAGAAGAAAGGGCAACTCAGGGCCGAAGGATTTGGGGAGGTGAAGAGGGTTAGAATGGGCTACATTGCAGAGTGTGCTGAGGTTGATCCCTCAGCAAGCCCAAAGAGATCGTGTTTGACTCTTGGGGAGAAATTTAGACTGATCTCCCTGGCTCTAAAAAAATCTGTGAGCTATTATGGCTGTTGTATTGAGATAAGTGTTTATACAGGGTTTATAAGTGTTTATAAGTGTTTATACAGGTTTTCAACTGGAGGCAATTCTTTCTCACCCTTCAGATGACATTTGGCAATATCTGAAGACACTTTTGACTGTCAAGGCTGGGTGAAGAGGTTCTCTAGCATCTAATGTGTTAAGGCCAAGCATGCTGCTAAATATCTGAAAAGGCCAGGACAGTCATCCCTCTTCATTTCCAACAAAAAATTACCTGTGCCCAAATGTCATTAGTGCCACTGCTGAGAAATCTTGATATAATGGAATAGGGCCCTACCTTTTATCATGCAGATGTCAGCAAGTATTGTTGGACACTGTGTAAATTCTTCACTATTAATGGAAGCACCATGAGTCATATGGTCCTAGCAACAATGGTCATGCTAAAGTTTACTGATGCATCTCCATCTTTACATGGGAGAGTCAGCGAGAAATCTGGGAATTATTAATTCAGAAACATCTGTGGGGCATTTTCTGGTGACTTTCAGAAATAGTAAGAAAATAAGTTGGAAGGAAAGCCAGAGATTCTTCCTTCCTCCCTCCCTTCACCTTGTTTGAGTTCTTTCTTCCCACCTCCTTCGTCATATGGCTACAAACATGAACAAAATAAAATATCAAAATGGAACAAAAATGTTTGTTTTTAATGAAGGTCCTGATATTATATAGTATCTACTCATCTGTTTAGAACATTACAATAATAAAACCAAGGGCATAAATGATATATATATGAGATATATAAATGATATATAAATTATATACATATATAATTTATATACATATATATATATGGTCTGAACAGATTTGCTCAAGCGAAGACAGCCACACTTTTGTTCCGCATTCCCAAAACCAATATGCATGAGCTTTTAGAAGTGTGTGCAATTTAGTCATAAGGGGAACCAAATAAAAGAGTGTGGGTATTTCTGTTCAAACCTATCATCTTTAATAGAAAAATAAAAAAAACGCCTAAAGCTGATGTCCTGACTAATCACTTGGATTATAGTTAGACCCAGAAAGAGAAGACTTTTCATTAGGAAACAAACAATTCACAACAGGAAATGCAGGTATTGACAACTGTTTCTCCAGTTTTGGAATGAGACTGGGAGACTGGGTTGGGGGAGGCACTATATTCAATAGGTGTATCTTTCAGAAAGTTTTTCCTATCAGTATAAAGTGACCTCATATATGTATTTCTTTTTAGAAAGACAATCTATAAATTGTGTTTATAAAGAAGTTTCTAGTAATTATCTTCCTAGAAGATTCTGCTAAAACCAAAAAGAACTGTCAAAGCTCCAGAAGAAGCTATAAGAGAAAGAATAAAGGCAAATATTTCAGCAAGGCAAATCCAAAGCAAACACTGAAACAAATGAGGCTACAGACAATGGTATGAATGTTAATGAACATAAAGCTCGATAGTAGAAATCTGCTAAACGCATAGTTGAGGGAATTGAGAGGACATTTCCCTAACAGTTTGTTCCTGTTGCTTAAAATTTTTTTTTAAAAAAGGTACCGCAGGGTGGCCCAATTCAGTCCCAACATCATATTATGCAGATGCATTACAATTCCCTGCTGAAGTTCTGTGGAAGAGTTGAGTCTAATTTAGCACAGTTGTTTCACACAATATCATCAAGATCAGTGAATGAATACCCAAAGCATGTGTGAAAGGTTGAGAAGCGATTGCAGTTTTGCAACCAGAAACTGTTCTTTGGAGGTTCACAAATGTATGAGAAGGGGAAAAGAAGCCACATACAACGACAAGAAAAACTCACACAGAGTTGGTTAACTTTGGACATTTTACCGTGAACGTGAACCTGTATTTTATTATTTTTATTCAGAATGATGAAAACAGCATTATCATATTAACTAAGGGAATGGCCCACCTCAGAAGTCCTTTTCAGGCATCCCAAGAAGGAAGATGTGCTGGTACTCTTGATAGAGTTGATATCGTAAACCCTGGAGGAAGGTTTTTGTCAGACATTTGGGCTCACACTAGGCATGCACTTATATCTTAATTCTTCCAACTGTGGAAGTTCATGGGAAAAGACCTGTTTCAGCCATCTGCTCACTATTAACCTTTTCACAGGGAGGAAGAATAGACGGCATTTGTTTATTTACCTATTCTCTTATTCCTTCAACAAAGATTTGTGGAATGCCTATCCGAACAAAATGCGTTTTCTGTTATTTGAGATTTACAGTCAGATTGAGAAGACAAACACGAAACTAATGAACAGTCATACGATTTGATAAGAACTAAAAGATCTTATGAGTCTAAAGAGAATGAAGTGCTTCTCTGCCTAGGAGAAGGAGGAGAATTTAGGGAAGTTTTTACACACAAAAAATACCAGACTGTAAGAAGATGTACAAAAGATTAGCAATATTTCCCTGGACAGAAGCTAAGTGAGCCAGGCGTGGTGGCTCATGTCTGTATTCCCAGCACTTTGGGATGCTGAGGTGGGCGGATCACAAGGTCAGGAGTTCAAGACCAACCCGGCCAAGATGGTGAAACCCAGTCTCTACTTAAAATACAAAAAAATTAGCCGGGTGTGGTGGCATGCGCCTGTAATGTCAGCTACTCAGGAGGCTGAGGCAGAGAATTGCTTGAACCTGGGAGGCAGTGGTTGCAGTAAGCCAAGACGGCACCACTACACTCCAGCCTGGGTGATAGAGACTCCGTCTCAATTAAAAAAAAAAAAAAAGTTAAGTGCATATCACTGAATGCTTTGCTACTATTTTTATAAGACCACTGGATCCATTCACAAGCCAGATAACTTGCTAATTTAAAAAAGGCTTTAAGAAACCATGTGTATTCTTGCCAGTTACCCCTCTTCCATCTCCACCACTTAACCTTATTATTTCCAGGACACGACATCCTCATCACTTTGATCCTGACTTTGGTTTTGCACTTGATGTTGTCTCTGTGGACTTTGTCATGGCTTGCCGTTCTCAGTTTTCCTGTGATTCCCTAAACACATAATGCCTCTCCATAATTATTTGGCTGGCATTAAGGCCAGACCACCTTGAGAGGAGAGAAATTCAGCAGGCAGGAGAAAAAGTGTATGCAAAGGAACTGAGAAAAGATCCATCGTTGGTGTTTCCAGGTATGCAATTCCTTTTGTCTAGAGTATAGAACATGTGTGGATCAGATGAAACTGGAAACACAAAAGTCATCCTTCTCTACCTTCTACAGATTTACTTTTTTTCTGTGGATGGTAGGAATCCACTGACAGTCTTCACGTAAGGGACAAAGTGGATTAGGTTTGTAGGTTAGGAAGATGACAAATAGGGCAAATCGTATAGAAGAGGGATTACTGATAGAAAACAGTGAAAGTGGCAATAGAGAGAAGTGGATGGATTTTAGGAATTATTTAAAAAGCAGTATCTCAGCCGGGCACAGTGGCTCATGCCTGTAATCCCAGCACTTTGGAAGCCGAGGTGGGTGGATCATGAGGTCAGGAGATCGAGACCATCCTGGCAAACATGGTGAAACTCTGTCTCTACTAAAAATACAAAAGTTAACTGGGCATGGTGGTGCTTGCCTGTAATCCCAGCTACTCCAGAGGGTGAGGCAGGAGAATTGCTTGAACCCGGGAGTCAGAGGTTTCAGTGAGCCGAGATTGCGCCAATGCACTCCAGCCTGGCAACAGAGTGAGAGCGAGACTCCATCTCAAAAAAAAAGGCAGTATCTCAGGACTTGACTTCTTTTCTGTCCCATTCACTGACCCTATTTTTATACCCAGATAGGGAACAGTAGAAGGTTGATTTCCAGGATTTTTGCTTAAGATAAAGAATGCTATACCTTGATTTTGCACTGACATTCTCTCAGATTTACTACCTTATTTACTAAGTTTGTTTACTTGTCCAGATTCCCCAACAGACTTTGAGTAACTTGATTTCAAAAACTTTCTTCTTCTTTTAAAAAATCTTGTCCAATTTTGTATAGTCTATTCTTAAAAGAGTGCTTCACATACAGAATATTTTAAATAAGTGTTCACTGAATAGATGAAGAGGGCACAGCTTCGAGCTCTGCAGTGAACAGAAGGGTTGCAGAATCTACGTGAGAGATTTGGGAGTTCCTGGAATATTGGTTCCTTGTAGATGGGATTACCTAGAGGGAAGTGTATATAAAGGAACTAGAAAAACAATCACCAACAATTACTGATGCTGTGCCATGCACCATGCCAAATACTTTACATGGACCATCTCATTAATCATCTGACAGCCTATGGTTAGATTGTAATTGCTAGTACTAATGACATTTTATAGATACAGAAACAAAGATTTCCACAGGGGGAGTCTTGAGAAGCAACAGATTTTCTGAGTTGGGTAGAGGAAGGATGAGAGAATGTGACAGAAATGGAATGAGCCGAGTTAGGAAGAGAATCTCTGGAAATAAAAAAGAGGACCAAGGACAGATACCCAACAGCCTTTGTGGAGATGGGCATGGAGGGGGTCTGGCAGGAGACTTACAAAAAGTAGTCAGAAATATAGGGGAACTTAGAGGAAATGGAAAAGAGAGTTTTGAAAAGAAAGGGATAACTTGGTAGGCAATGCCTCGGGCTGTGAGAGGTCAAGTTATTTAAGGATGAAAGGAGCCTTGAATTTGGCTTTTAGAAGCTTGTTCTGTGCACTGTGAGCTGGGTGGTATTGGTGGAAGACAGAGCAGAGGATGAGGAGTGAGGACAATAGATGGGGAGGGAGTGGAGGGAATGAGTGTCCGCTTTAAGGGAGGAGACACTTGAAGGAAGTCAGTTGAGGAGGGAAGGAGTTGCAGAGGTCAGTAACCCGAGGAGAAAGAAATTAAAGAAGTTTCATTTTTTATTTTCTTAACATAGAAAAGGGATTTATCATTTTGTTTATAGATAAAGGCTGAGGGGAAAGAGCCATTGAAGATGGTGCAGATATAGAAGAAAGGGCATAATTGAGAGAATAATATCTTGGAGGATGTTGGAGGAGATGAGTCAAGAGTACCAGGAGGGGCGAAAGAAAAGACACTGCATCCCCCGACCCTTGTCTGTAGGGTTGGTTCAGGGACAGGTTTGAAACACCGTGTAGTATAAGTCAAATCAAATACCAAAGAGAGATCTAGAGAGGATTGGGGAAGTTAGGCATAGGAAAGCTTTTCATGCTATTCCTAATGCAGAACTGGGGCAGGCTATAAAGTTTTATATATTTTTTTCATAAAGAAAAATAAATGTAGTACATCTGCACGATATGACTTTGTACTGAAATGAGCCTCACTATGGTGCCTTCTTGAAAATTAACAGATAGAGGCATAAAATGTTACAGAAAGTAGTTTCATTTAATTTACTGTATTTCATTTGTTTAACATGGTATTTGCAATTGATGTTCCTCTTTGTGTGATAACCGTCATCTACACATTACCATGCATTCTTCCTCAGAAATTCACCGTCCTTGAAAAGGATTTGCAGATTATATTAGACTTTTCCTTATTTTTTTAAATGTTTTTTAGGCTTTTCTTTATTTTAAAAAAATGTATGTTTCCGAACATAAGAAATACAAAGCTATACATTTCTTAGCTACACTTACCCGATTGTATATTAATGACTACTGGGTAAAATTCAAGAGAAAGTGAAAGATTTTAGATTTTCGTGTGGTATAATGGGTTCATTTCAGATTTCTTTTTTTTTTTTTTCCATAGGAGAGGAGGTGTTTCTTACAATAAGACCTCTTAATAGAATGTTTCAATGACATTTGGGAAGAAATTCAATTCCCAAACAAATAATTGCAATACAGAGTATGAACAAAAATCAACAGTTTTTTACCTAAAATATGTCAATTTTCTAGTATCTCATTCAATGCTAAAAGTAAGGTATTTTTACATATGACTTGCAGGTAGGGATTGCCTACAAATACGCCAATTGAAATTTAGTTATGCATTACTACTCAATCTTTCCTGGTTGCAATACAAAACCGAGCAATCTTTAAATAAAAGAAAAAAGTAGCTTCTCTATTATCTGGAGCTACAAGTGTGTATTTTGATAAAGAACTGAAAATTTCCCTCTGGCAATCATTTATTTTGGGAAAAGAAGCGCTATTTAAATACAACTCTGATTTTCCTGAGTTTTGAGCTAACCATGTCGCTAGGGACTTTATTTGGTAAAATGTACAGTGTCATGTGTTCTGTTTTCTACCTGGATGTTTCTAGGACACCGTGTACATTGGGATTAGGTTCTCCTCAAAAGGATCTCAAGATCTGAAAACCAGATCAGGTCATAAGGAGGGCAACTACATGTGTGTTTGGTCAATATTATCTCCCAAACGCCAATATTTCTCTGACCAAAGTATCTTATTTTGGGAGATGCAATGTTTGCATTATATACCTAAGGAAGGTAACATATTAAGTCATGAGAAGGTAACATATTAAGTCACTATTTCCTTTTAGAAATCGATTTATCAGAAATGAATTCTCACTGGCTGGGTGGGAAACAAAGAAGATGGCTAAGAGTACTGTTGCTCGTCAGGGGTTAGAAAAGGTTTCCTATAAAGCCCACAGAATCCCCAGGAAGTGGAGCTAGGGAATTATCAGAAAGAACTCTGCTTGTTCCTTCATTTTGCATGTGCCCCTTGTCTTGAGAAACACTTTTGACACTGCGCTTTTTCATGTGGAAGTGCTACGAGTGAACTTTTCAAGAGGCACATCAAAGGATTTTTATGCTGTAACAGTCTGTTTTCAGCTAAGTTCATTCGAACAGACTTTCTTGACCTGCTCACATGAGTAACATGTCTAAATTGCTTAAAGATCTGATAATTTCTCTTCCCTCAGATTTATGGAAAGTTAATAAAAGCTAAATTCTTGTCTTGCATTGTGGAAGAGCACAAGTTGGTCTTATGAATGAATGTGATTCTCAAATAGACCAAACCCAGTATGGATTTTCAGAAAGTATTTAGTTGCTCCCTTAAATCTCTTAGCTAAAGAAATTTGATTGGTAATTATGACATTTCTACTACAAGATTTGTTGGATATAAGAGTCTCAAAATAATGTTAGAAAAGCCTTTTTAAAACAACATTCTGGAATAGGAACAGCTCCAGTCTCCAACTCCCAGCGCGAGTGACACAGAAGACCGGTGATTTCTGCATTTTCAACTGAGCCTCTGCTGCTGACACCCAGGCAAACAGGTTCTGGAGTGGACCTCAAGCAATCTCCAACAGACCTACAGCTGAGGGTCCTGACTGTTAGAAGGAAAACTATCAAACAGGAAGGACACCTACACCAAAATCCCATCAGTACGTCACCATCATCATCAAAGACCAGAGGCAGATAAAACCACAAAGATGGGGAAAAAGCAGGGCAGAAAAGCTGGAAATTCCAAAAATAAGAGCGCATCTCCCCTGGCAAAGGAGCGCAGCTCATCGCCAGCAACGGATCAAAGCTGGACGGAGAATGACTTTGAAGAGATGAGAGAAGAAGGCTTCAGTCCATCAAACTTCTCAGAGCTAAAGGAGGAATTACGTACCCAGCGCAAAGAAACTAAAAATCTTGAAAAAAAAGTGGAAGAATTGATGGCTAGAGTAATTAATGCAGAGAAGGTCATAAACGAAATGAAAGAGATGAAAACCATGACACGAGAAATACGTGACAAATGCACAAGCTTCAGTAACAGACTCGATCAACTGGAAGAAAGAGTATCAGTGATTGAGGATCAAATGAACGAAATGAAGCGAGAAGAGAAACCAAAAGAAAAAAGAAGAAAAAGAAATGAACAAAGCCTGCAAGAAGTATGGGATTATGTAAAAAGACCAAATCTACGTCTGATTGGGGTGCCTGAAAGTGAGGGGGAAAATGGAACCAAGTTGGAAAACACTCTTCAGGATATCATCCAGGAGAACTTCCCCAACCTAGTAGGGCAGGCCAACATTCAAATCCAGGAAATACAGAGAATGCCACAAAGATACTCCTCGAGAAGAGCAACTCCAAGACACATAATTGCCAGATTCACCAAAGTTGAAATGAAGGAAAAAATCTTAAGGGCAGCCAGAGAGAAAGGTCGAGTTACCCACAAAGGGAAGCCCGTCAGACTAACAGCAGATCTCTCGGCAGAAACTCTCCAAGCCAGAAGAGAGTGGGGGCCAATATTCAACATTCTTAAAGAAAAGAATTTTAAACCCAGAATTTCATATCCAGCCAAACTAAGTTTCATAAGTGAAGGAGAAATAAAATCCTTTACAGATAAGCAAATGCTTAGAGATTTTGTCACCACTAGGCCTGCCTTACAAGAGACACTGAAGGAAGCACTAAACATGGAAAGGAACAACTGGTACCAGCCATTGCAAAAACATGCCAAAATGTAAAGACCATTTAGGCTAGGAAGAAACTGCATCAACTAACGAGCAAAATAACCAGTTAATATCATAATGGCAGGATCAAGTTCACACATAACAATATTAACCTTAAATGTAAATGGACTAAAAGCTCCAATTAAAAGACACAGACTGGCAAACTGGATAAAGAGTCAAGACCCATCAGTCTGCTGTATTCCGGAGACCCATCTCACAGGCAGAGACATACATAGGCTCAAAATAAAGGGATGGAGGAAGATTTACCAAGCAAATGGAGAACAAAAAAAAGCAGGGTTGCAATACTAGTCTCTGATAAAACGGACTTTAAACCATCAAAGATCAAAAGAGACAAAGAAGGCCATTACATAATGGTAAAGGGATCAATTCAACAGGAAGAGCTAACTATCCTAAATATATATGCACCCAATACAGGAGCACCCAGATTCATAAAGCAAGTCCTTAGAGACTTACAAAGAGACTTAGACTCCCATACAATAATAATGGGAGACTTCAACACTCCACTGTCAACATTAGACAGATCAACGAGACAGAAAGTTAACAAGGATATCCAGGAATTGAACTCATCTCTGCAGCAAGCAGACCTAATAGACATCTATAGAACTCTCCACCCTAAATCAACAGAATATACATTCTTCTCAGCACCACATCGCACTTATTCCAAAATTGACCACGTAATTGGAAGTAAAGCACTCCTCAGCAAATGTACAAGAACAGAAATTATAACAAACAGTCTCTCAGACCACAGTGCAATCAAACTAGAACTCAGGACTAAGAAACTCAATCAAATCCGCTCAACTACATGGAAACTGAACAACCTGCTCCTGAATGACTACTGGGTACATAATGAAATGAAGGCAGAAATAAAGATGTTCTTTGAAACCAATGAGAACAAAGATACAACACACCAGAATCTCTGGGACACATTTAAAGCAGTGTGTAGAGGGAAATTTATAGCACTAAATGCCCACAAGAGAAAGCAGGAAAGATCTAAAATTGACACTCTAACATCACAATTAAAAGAATTAGAGAAGCAAGAGCAAAGGCATTCCAAAGCTAGCAGAAGGCAAGAAATAACTAAGATCAGAGCAGAACTGAAGGAGATAGAGACACAAAAAACCCTCCAAAAAATCAATGAATCCAGGAGTTGGTTTTTTGAAAAGATCCACAAAATTGACAGACCGCTAGCAAGACTAATAAGAAAAGAGAGAAGAATCAAATAGACGCAATAAAAAATGATAGAGGGGATATCACCACCGACCCCACAGAAATACAAACTACCATCAAAGAATACTATAAACACCTCTATGCAAATAAACTAGAAAATCTAGAAGAAATGGATAATTTCCTGGACACTTACACTCTTCTAAGACTAAACCAGGAAGAAGTTGAATCCCTGAATAGACCAATAACAGGCTCTGAAATTGAGGCAATAATTAATAGCCTACCAACCAAAAAAAGTCCAGGACCAGATGGATTCACAGCTGAGTTCTACCAGAGGTACAAGGAGGAGCTGGTACCATTCCTTCTGAAACTATTCCAATCAATAGAAAAAGAGGGAATCCTCCCTAAGTCATTTTATGAGGCCAACATCATCCTGATACCAAAGCCTGGCAGAGACACAACAAAAAAAGAGAATTTTAGCCCAATATCCCTGATGAACGTCGATGCAAAAATTCTCAATAAAATACTGGCAAACCGGATTCAGCAGCACATCAAAAAGCTTATCCACCATGATCAAGTGGGCTTCATCCCTGGGATGCAAGGCTGGTTCAACATTCGCAAATCAATAAACATAATCCAGCATATAAACAGAACCAAAGACAAGAACCACATGATTATCTCAATAGATGCAGAAAAGGCTTTTGACAAAATTCAACAGCCCTTCATGCTAAAAACGCTCAATAAATTCGGTATTGATGGAACGTACCTCAAAATAATAAGAGCTATCTATGACAAACCCACAGCCAATATCATACTGAATGGGCAAAAACTGGAAAAATTCCCTTTGAAAACTGGCACAAGACAGGGATGCCCTCTCTCACCACTCCTATTCAACATAGTGTTGGAAGTTCTGGCTAGGGCAATCAGGCAAGAGAAAGAAATCAAGGGTATTCAGTTAGGAAAAGAAGAAGTCAAATTGTCCCTGTTTGCAGATGACATGATTGTATATTTAGAAAACCCCATTGTCTCAGCCCAAAATCTCCTTAAGCTGATAAGCAACTTCAGCAAAGTCTCAGGATACAAAATTAATGTGCAAAAATCACAAGCATTCTTATACACCAGTAACAGACAAACAGAGAGCCAAATCATGAATGAACTTCCATTCACAATTGCTTCAAAGAGAATAAAATACCTAGGAATCCAACTTACAAGGGATGTAAAGGACCTCTTCAAGGAGAACTACAAACCACTGCTCAGTGAAATCAAAGAGGACACAAACAAATGGAAGAACATACCATGCTCATGGATAGGAAGAATCAATATCGTGAAAATGGCCATACTGCCCAAGGTTATTTATAGATTCAATGCCATCCCCATCAAGCTACCAATGAGTTTCTTCACAGAATTGGAAAAAACTGCTTTAAAGTTCATATGGAACCAGAAAAGAGCCCGCATCTCCAAGACAATCCTAAGTCAAAAGAACAAAGCTGGAGGCATCAGGCTACCTGACTTCAAACTATACTACAAGGCTACAGTAACCAAAACAGCATGGTACTGGTACCAAAACAGAGATATAGACCAATGGAACAGAACAGAGTCCTCAGAAATAATACCACACATCTACAGCCATCTGATCTTTGACAAACCTGAGAGAAACAAGAAATGGGGAAAGGATTCCCTATTTAATAAATGGTGCTGGGAAAATTGGCTAGCCATAAGTAGAAAGCTGAAACTGGATCCTTTCCTTACTCCTTATACAAAAATTAATTCAAGATGGATTAGAGACTTAAATGTTAGACCTAATACCATAAAAACCCTAGAGGAAAACCTAGGTAGTACCATTCAGGACATAGGCATAGGCAAAGACTTCATGTCTAAAACACCAAAAGCAACGGCAGCAAAAGCCAAAATTGACAAATGGGATATAATTAAACTAAAAAGCTTCTGCACAGCAAAAGAAACTACCATCAGAGTGAACAGGCAACCTACAGAATGGGAGAAAATTTTTGCAATCTACTCATCTGACAAAGGGCTAATATCCAGAATCTACAAAGAACTCAAACAAATTTACAAGAAAAAAACAACCCCATCAAAAAGTGGGCAAAGGATATGAACAGACACTTCTCAAAAGAAGACATTCATACAGCCAACAGACACATGAAAAAATGCTCATCATCACTGGCCATCAGGGAAATGCAAATCAAAACCACAATGAGATTCCATCTCACACCAGTTAGAATGGCAATCATTGAAAAGTCAGGAAACAACAGGTGCTGGAGAGGATGTGGAGAAATAGGAACACTTTTACACTGTTGGTGGGATTGTAAACTAATTCAACCATTATGGAAAACAGTATGGCGATTCCTCAAGGATCTAGAACTAGATGTACCATATGACCCAGCCATCCCATTACTGGGTATATACCCAAAGGATTATAAATCATGCTGCTATAAAGACACATGCACATGTATGTTTATTGCGGCACTATTCACAATAGCAAAGACTTGGAATCAACCCAAATGTCCATCAGTGACAGACTGGATTAAGAAAATGTGGCACATATACACCATGGAATACTATACAGCCATAAAAAAGGATGAGTTTGTGTCCTTTGTAGGGACATGGATGCAGCTGGAAATCATCATTCTTAGCAAACTATCACAAGAACAGAAAACCAAACACCGCATGTTCTCACTCATAGGTGGCAACTGAACAATGAGATCACTTGGACTCGGGAAGGGGAACATCACACACCGGGGCCTATCATGGGGAGGGGGTAGGGGGGAGGGATTGCATTGGGAGTTATACCTGATGTAAATGACGAGTTGATGGGTGCTGACGAGTTGATGGGTGCAGCACAGCAACATGGCACAAGTATACATATGTAACAAACCTGCATGTTATGCACATGTACCCTAGAACTTAAAGTATAAAAAAAAAAAAAAAAAAAGATTGACTTGAACCCGGGAGGTGGAGGTTGCAGTGAGTCAAGATTGTGCCACTGTGCTACAGCCTGGGCAACAGAGTGAGACTCCATCTCAAAAAAAAAAAAAAAAAAAAAAAGATTCATGGCATCTGTGGGCTTTTACTTTATATATAAACACATCATTGTTTGTAAACTTCTGGAGCATGTGGGTAACAATTCAGTTGCTCTGATTTCTTTTGAAGACTATCTGAGAATTACAAAAAGTCTTCTTTTACTTGAGTGCCCATAATTATTCCATGTTCATTTTCTTCTGAACTGTGTATTGCTTATAATAAACTTGATAAGAAATACAAAAAAAAAAAAAAAAAAAAACCCAACATTCTACAAACCAGTCTCCTAAATCTTTAGGAATATCCAAAGGTCTTTGTTTAAATTTCTTTAAAGAAAAATAAATGGTTATATATAATAAATATAGAGCTTATTTGTAAATAAATCATTGAGGTGCTTCCTATGTTAGGCAATTAGGTACTAAATTTCAGATAGTTAGAGTTTTTGGCTATTAGTCACTTTTCTTCTAGTTACTATCAAAACTAATATTAGATTCCAACAATTAGCTTTAAATTACCCTGTCCCATGCAAAGTTTATTTAGCTAGCCAACAGTCCTGTGATGAACATACCAGTATCACTTTCTTCTTGTAGATGAGGATTCTGCAGGTCAGAGATGGTGAGTGATTGGCTCAAGACCTCATAGCCAGAATGTGGCAAAATTAAGGTTCAGTTCCATAATCTCTGACTCCAAATACAGTGCTCTTTCCACTGAAAAAAAAACAGAGCTGCCTTTCCATGATCTGAGCTTTACTGCAGCTAGTATGTGTCATGGAGAACAGAAAAACACAACAAGATTATTTTTCATAGCAGAAACAGGGAACAGTTTTAGTTTCCCCAAGAATAGAAAATTTCTGGGCATGGTGGCTCACTCCTGTAATCCCAGCACTTTGGGAGGCCGAGGCGGGTGGATCACGAAGTCAGGAGATCGAGACCAGCCTGACCAACATGGAGAAACCCCATCTCTACTAAAAATAAATTAGCCGGGTTTGGTGGTGTGCACCTGTAATCCCAGCTACTCTGGAGGCTGAGGCAGGAGAATTGCTTGAACGCGGGAGGCGGAGGTTGCAGTGAGCCAAGATGGTGCCACTGCACTCCAGCCTGGGTAACAGAGCGAGACTCTATCTCAAAAAAAAAAAAAAAAAAAAAAAAAAAGAAAAGAAAATTTCTAGTCCCATTAGTACGTAGGGAGTTCCAGGACTTTC
Organism: Macaca fascicularis; assembly: GCF_037993035.2. Lineage (NCBI taxonomy): Eukaryota > Metazoa > Chordata > Mammalia > Primates > Cercopithecidae > Macaca > Macaca fascicularis. The sequence continues at coordinate 31,536,114 of NC_088380.1, read as the reverse complement.
CAAATTACAATTCTTTCCATGCATGTTGCTGTCAATAAAGTAAGTCAGTGTGTTAATGTAAACCACACTCCCTCAGACGGAAGCACACCCTAAGTCCTTCTAAATCTTTGTATCAAATGCATTCTGCTGTGCAAATATATAAAATCTCATCTCATCTTGAGATACTTCACTCTGAGGCACATGTTGGAAATGTATGCAGACATCACAGAGTTATTATCTAGCGAGAAAAATATTTTCTTGTGGATATTGGACTGTCATATTAAGGGTCAAGGATGTAGCATTTTTGGGGTAGAAATTCATCTTCCTCTACTCTTTTTTTCCGGCAATCAATAAAGTTGCAGAAGAAAACATTGCATGATAAAAGGTAACATAAGAAAAACTATATTTATTACTCCTTTTCACTAATTTCTTTAGCTAACTGTGATCCTTAGTAAAATTCTGGTGAAAACCATGAAGGTAGGTTGAAGAGTGTAGGATTTGAGTGAACATGGGCTACTCTGTCAAAATTGAGGCATCCACATTTCCATGATGAAATGGTACAGTGTTTAGGGACACAGAATCTGGATTCAGACTGCCAAGGTATGAACACTGGCTATGCCACTTATTACTGTTTGTCCTAGGGCAAGGCCCTTAGCATTCTGTGTCTCAGTTTACTCACCTTTTAAATGGTATATTTCTAGTACCTATCACGTTGTGTTACTATAAGGTTTAAAGAAGTTCATATCTGTAGAGTATTTCAAACATTCTCTGGCGTATAGCCATGTTTGCAAATAAAAATAAATTAATCACATTGTTCTCAAATAGTAACTGTTCCTACTTAGTGAAAATTATAGTCATAGAAATTTTGAGTAAGGAGGAACAGTGTTGAAATTTGAAGTGGGGCATTATGCAGTCAAGGAAATCAAAATATTTTACCCCAAAATATATTTTCTTTGACATATATATTTATTTACATTTTTATTTATTTATTTTTTATTTAGAGACAGAGTCTCACTCTGTTGCCCAGGCTGAAGTGCAGTGGTGTGATCATGACTCACTGCAGCCTTAACCTGGGCTCAAGCAATTCTCCCGCCTCAGCCTCCTGAGTAGCTGGGACTACAAGTGTGTACCACCATGCCCGGCCTTCATTGTCATAGTTTTGAACTGGCTGCCACAGGGCCAGTCAGATTGAAGTGGGAGAAATTTCCCTCTGTAGAAAATCCTCATTAATGTATCCAGGCCTTTCCTTTCTAGGTATTTCCTGGACCTGGGAGAGATTAACTGAATCTGATACCTTTAAATGTCTGAAGACACATTTACCATCTATTCTCTCTGAGGACTGCTTACTTAAAAGCTGATACCCAAGCTATATATATATATTTAAAAGGCCCTTTTGCTTTTTCTCTTTCAATGCTGTTTTTGGAAATTTTTTTCAGTGGATTAAAATCTTTTTCCCCCCGAAACCCCCAAAACCTTTGTGCTTGGTACTTCATTTGCTTCCTTTCTTAAACATCGTTCTCCCATTTACTTTTACTCCATCTACGTTTTCTTTCTCCTTGTCCCATTAGAGGGCTTCTGATGACTCAGGCCCCTTAAGGATCTCAGAAAAAAGGTGTCATTCACCCCTTAAGGAATGCAGAAAAAAGGTGCCACTCACCCCTTTTGAGTGATCTTCTGTCTTCCTTGTGGAGGTTCAAGATTCATAGGCAGACTCTTCTCAGGTCTAAACTCTGCTCTCTATTTTGTTACCAGATTTATTTGGCTTTTGGGGGTATGACAAATTGCTTTGTGAGAAAACTTGGCTTCTCTGTGTAATGGCTAAGAGATACAGTTTTAGAGGTCACTGATGGCATTGCTTATAATAAATAGTTATTACTATGGGAGGCCACTGTTTCTTTGCATATTTTGGATAAGCATGGTACTGGGCACCTAATGGGTACGGAAACACTCCCTACTGAGAGATAAGACTCCCTTGGGGGATGAGCTTATCACAGAGTGGGCTGATTGATATTGGGCTACCCACCAGCCCCGGAGGAATGTCCTTGTAGTGAGGTGCACTGTGAAAGTGTTTCGTAACTCAGTCCTCATGGCATTCCTCTCTGGTGACATGGGATTCAGTATGGTTCTGCCCTGAGTTCAGTGGTCCAGTTAAAAGATTAAAAACTAAATTAAAAACAACCTATCTAAATAAAATTGGTCTCCTCATAAAATCCCATGGTAGAGTCCTATAATTTTGTGTTACCTTGACATTCATTTTTAATCTTCCTTTAACACAGTCAACCTTCTTGAAAAAGCTTAAATTCTGTGTCTTTTTGTGCTTTGAGATATAAATTTGCTACCCATTTTCTCTAAAATTCAGTAAAATCTTCTTCCAGATAACCTTTAAACTTTTCTATTTACAAAGGCATAGTTTAAATCTAACTGTCCTTTTAAATTGGTGAGTTTTCCTTGTCATATGGCTAAAATTTTAAAATCAAAATTGTAAAGTCTGTGCATACATGTGTATGTTGTGTGTTGTGTCTACATATAAGTATATGTCTATGCCTATGCTTATATATTATCTATATGTGGTACCAAATTAACTGAAAAATAAATGAGTACTCATATATTAAATAAGTACAAATACTTTTCAAGTTCACATGACTTTAATATCTTTATCGTTAGATAAAGATAATTTTAAAACTATTGGTTAAATAAAACAGAATTGTCTTCAGAATTTAATGTAGACATTTTTGTCTGGGTCTATTGATCAGATACTACCTGCTAGATGTTACGAAGCTTTTAACATGTGGGAAAAGCATACTCTTGTGAGCAAAATTTGAAGCATATTTCTTTCTCTCTACCTGATTTCTCCAGAATTTGGAAACTACTTGTGGGTATTCATAATTTATGACAATGTAGTTATTTACATCAGTTCAATAAGAATCTGCTTTCTTTTATAATAGGACACAATTGGAGACACTGGTTATTTTACCAAGGCTTTGATTGAAATGGCATATTTTGAGATATAACCAGATTGCTTTGAGGAATTGAGGTTGGCTTTATAGAGGTGATAAAAGCCCCTTGGAAAGACTGGCCTGGTACTTTTTCTTTGCAGTTCCTTTACAAAGTTCCTGACCTGTGGTGACTTTCGGACAGGGTCAGGAAGCTCGTTATTTTGGGACCCTGAGAAAAGGGGAATTACAGGTATTTACAGACAGTTCAATGGCAAAAACTTGGCTTGAATAGGCTGGAGAAGGTTTTAAAAAGTCTATCCTGAGATTCCTCATGAAAAAGTTCTAACAAAGCCAATTTAAAAGAGCCTATATTGCCAATAATTACTCTTGGGGCAGTTAATGCAAATAATCAGGCCAAGTGTAATAAGACAAAAATTAATTTTGCAGGAAATTCGTTTCTACTATGATTTGCCTTTGGTAAAAATGGAGGACTAGAGAGAGAAAAATTATGTTTCATAGGAAACTACAGTACTTGTTATTGGATTCTAGACTTGCCCATTATTTTTGAGTTTTAAAATTATTAGTCTACAATTTAGATGAGATCCTGAATTCTTTCCTGCCTATAAGTCTTCAAACCAACATTTTCAAAAATTTTCTTCCAATTTTCTCACTTGGAATCTCTAGAAATTAAAATTGTGCTTTTCTTAAAGTCCTGAAAACTGAAGCTAGACAATTTAAACTTTGCGAGAAATAACATCAACTTTTATATAAACAATCTTCATGCCTGCCTGCTGATGTATGGACTTCTCAGAAAGTTCACTTGAACACCTGATACAAACTACACTCTAGAAAAATTTGTCACGTTGTCACTGCAGTCTGAAGATGCTTCAGAGACTCTAGAAAAGCTATTGTGTAGACTCACTGTGCTAGACATTAACCTTTGGTTTTCATTTGTTTCTGCAGAAATGGCTCTTATTAAAGATCTGTTTTTCTGTATCATATATAGAAGTCTCACCCATCTGCAGTGCTACATCCTGGAATGGGACACAGCTGTTTAACTGAATTGATCTATTCTCAGGACTGAAAGAGTGACTAAAGAAGATTTGGGACAATATGTTTAAATATTCTTTTTTCTGTTTATCCCAATTCATCATTCTACTTTTTGTTTATCTCTGTCTAACAAGCTTGAACCCAAATTTCTCCAAAGCTATCATTTTGGAAAATTTGGGTTCGAGTTTGTTAGATATAGACAAAAAGCCCATTTGGCTTTTAATATATGAAACTTGTTTTAAGTTTTAAAATGAGGACTGGAGGAAATAAAAATATTTTAACCCAAAATAGATTTTCTTTGACATATTTTGAAGTGGCTGCCCCAGGGTCAGCTGACTGAGAGGGTGGAAATCTGCCTCTATAGAGAATCCTCATTAATGTAGCCAGGCACTTCCTGGATTTAAAAGAGGTTAACTGAGTCTGACACCTTTAAAGTTCTGAAAAGAGACATTTTCCATCCATTCTTTCTGAGAACTATTATTTATGTGGCTTCGTCTACATAATAAGGCCACCTTTGCTAGCCAGGACTCTTCTTTCTCCGTGTCATAACTGTCTTGCCACTAACCCTGACTTACCAGAATCACCTGTTTTGGGCCATGCTCCAAGCCTGCATTCTTCCTATAACCTCAAGGGTGGTATATACGTTTCTGTGCCTTATTGTTGGACTGGGTTTTCTTTCTGAGTGCTCCTGTGTATACACATTAGATAAATATGTATGCCTTTTATCCTATTAATCTGCCTTTTGCAAGTTGAGTTTTCAGCAAACCTTTAGGGGGTCAACAGCCATGGCCCCCACAGTAGCCTACTCTGCTTTTTTATGATACGATTTTTTCTTCAACTACCTATTGCTGAAAAGCTTCTTGTGCCTTCATTACATTGTTGGGAAGTTTCAGTTTTATTTTTATTTATACTTTTTAAAGTTTTTTGAGACACAGTCTTGCTCTGTCACCCAGGCTGCAGTGCAGTGGTACGATCTTGGCTCACTGCAACTCGGCCTACCGGGTTCAAGCGATTCTCATGCCTCAGCCTCCTGAATAGCTGCGATTATAGGCATGCAACACCACATCCAGGTAATTTTCAGTTTTAAAGAGAAATAGAGTAATACACTGAAACCGTTTATATGGAATTTCTTGTGAAATTCCATTTAGAGTCTGGTTCTATTAGCACAGTATTAGAAAAATCCCAATCCCATTCTAAGAAGTCATGATGTGTTCTGAAATAGCTATATATCTGGTTATCCGTTGATAATGGGCTGTTTCTCTGGAACACTTTTTATCACTAGACAGAAGAACTAAGTCATAGGGATGTTTTTCATTACCATTTTGGGCCACTTCTTTGTGAATCTACCATTAGGTAATAAATAATGAAGAACATTATAGTCCTTCATTAACATATATGATATTATGATATATATCCTATAATATTTAATATATTTCATATATATGTAGGATTTCAATCTGTAATATTTTATGACTCTATCACTTTCCTTTCCTGATATCTTGCTTTCTTTTCTTGTTGATAGTATGTGGCAGCTTCAACATAGAAAAAGATATAAACTGCAGATATGGTACCATAGAAACAAACAGGTATGTTCTTTGTCTGCCTTTGAAAAAAATGTCCTGAACTTTTGCTGTACTAATCACTGTTTAAGGAAAGCAAGCTCCCAAATAACTTTTACTTTCCTTATGTGATACAGATTTTGTTTTAGTATTTATTGTAATAACTCACATGATAAATAAAACTAGTGTATAGGGTAATTGTTTTGCAATTTATCATAATGTGTCTACTTGTATTTCAAATTACAGTGGAATCAAGATCATGTAGGTCTTATAAAATTAGTAAGGTATGTTCCTTTGAAATTCTATTCGACATTCTTTTAATTTTTAAAACAATTGAGAGTTGGATTGTTTAATTGTATTATTGCCTTTTTACTTTTGTGTTCTATTGGTGTATTAGTAGCTGTGTTTGCATAAATCATATACAGAAAAATAAAAGTACAATATGTCCAATTCTATAAGAATAAAATTTCACTAGTATATAATGAGTGTATAAACACATTACATCATTTTATTACTAATAACCAGTCAATAGATGGACATATGAAATCTGTATCCACTGTGAATTTGGTTTCATTGTACAGAAAGCAGAATATTGTGTACACATTATCATATGATTTACACACTCGTTGTCAGTTGTTGTCTGTGGGAGCTCCTTCAAGAGTGGTGGCAGGCATACAGGGAGGAGATTATGAAGCAACTAATGGGAGCAGTCAAAAAATCAGGCAGAAATAAGTAAAAATATGTAAAATACTAAAGAGAATATCCATTAAAGAGTTGTTTATGTGGTACCCAAACTAGCAAATGCAATGAGAAATTCAGTCAGACCAAAGACCTAGTATCAACAACTTGCCAAAATACTTTTCTTCTTTCATTTGACTGTTACTGTGCTATACATTGCACATAGTTATGTATTCATTATCTCATTATCTCAGTAACATGGTGAATCTCTGCCTTTGTTCAGGGGAAGTAAAGGAGATTATTGAGCTCATTAGCACATACATTTTTAAAAATTCCACAGATGAGCAATGCTTAGCTTAAGAAAGAAACAATGTAATTCATTTAAGTATTTTCATAATTAAAATTATATTAATTTAGAACTCTAAATCAAATACTCCATATTTGATTTTATATATGCATATAAATGCATGTATAGGCATATAAAATGAGTGCATATATAAAAATAAATTACATATTCATAATGGTTATTTTATGCAGTCACAATCTAGGTTGTTCAAAAACATAATGTGATTATTTCTTTAAAATCCTATTGAACTCATAAGCTTTCATTTCTACTTGACTGTAGATGCCTTGTTCTAGCTCTTGTAAGCCAACACGGTCACATCCAATTTTAAACTCAGTCACTTTGGGGTAATTACTCTCTCAGTTCAGAACTTAGCCCCACTACCACCCTTTCACTCATTGCTTTTTCCCTGTTAGCAACTGCATTTGGGCGACTTCCCTAAATTTCATGGCGTTGAGGTTGGGGTATGAGGTGCACCATTGGTCTATGGTGGCCTTTGATCTTTATTGCCTTCTGCTGAAGTGCAATTCCTTCTTCTTGCTTTTGGGTGTAACTTTTGTAATTCCAGATGCATCTGTAGTGAAGGTCAGTACTTCCACTTTGGCCTCCAGTTGTTAGCTGCATGACAGTTTCTCTCTTCTCTGAGACTGGAACATCTCTTGTAGTTTACTAGCCCATGCGCCATCTACCTCAAGAAATAGCTCTTTCCCCATACCCAGGGTTAGAAAGAACTCTTTGTGGCTGCTGCTTTCAGAAGCATTTACCTGGACATAGGCATCAGCCACTGTGGATTCATATTGGATCACCAGCTTCCCTAAAATGTTTGCAGTCTCCTGAATCAAGCCTGGGAAAGCCACGTAACTGCCCCTTCAACTCAGGGATTAGTGCCTCTGTTTTCTATCACAATTTCAATTATTTTGTAGCATACACTCCTTCTAAGGACTCACCCAGGCTCAAGGATTTACTGGGAGCTGCTCAGCATCTAAGCAGTAGTGGAATTTCTCTGATACATCTCTTTTTGTATTCACCCGTAGTTGGTCTTTTCTTTCTGTCAGAGGAAATAGTCATTATTCTTTCATACTTTGTTTTATGGCATTACTTTTTATGCTCTAATTCCTCTGGGATTTGGCTGTTGATATTTAAAGCCAAGCCATTGGAATTCATAAGAATATTTTCTAAAAATTCACTAATGTAGCTCTAATAACCAAAAGTGAGAATGTTGTTTCAGCTATTTGCCTTAATAGAGCTAATCTACTTAAGATCAAAATTTTAAAATTTGTCTTTTTGTTCTTTCTATATTATTTCTATTCACATAGTGATACAAATTTTCTGCTGGTAAGTGGCAAAGAATGGCAAAGTTAAGTGAATGAAAAAAATCATATGGTTTAAATCACAAACTGTATTTCATTATATTTACTTATAATTGTTCATTACACTCTAATGGATACTGATTATTTTGTTACCTAGAAGACCCTCCCTCCTCTGTAGAACTATTTCTTTCCCAACTCAAAGAAAATGGGCTTCCATTTGGAAGAAAGAGAGCATGCGTTTCTCACGAGACCTCACCCACCGGCCACATTTGGTTGGTCCGGGGAGTGGTATCTTATTATTCAGGATGAATCAAAAGTTTTGCTGGATTTTTTTTAACAGAGAAAATACACTAGATGTTTGGAGATGTGAAGTTTATGTATAGGGAACCAGTCTGTGATTAGAGGGAGTGAAGTCAGTAGAGATAAGTGGAAAAGTTGGGAAGTCATAATTGGACAATAAGGTGAAAATAATGTCTTCACTTTCTAAAGTACTTGGCTATCAGTACAGAGTGGGTGGTTGATGATTTGCAAAATTTGGTGTCTGTGTGATCTTGAACAAGTTACTTAAACTTCATGAGCCACACTTACCTCTTCTGTGAGTTGGGGCTAACTGCCAGTTCTAATGGTTTAAGCACACAAAACTGGCAGCTGTTATTTTATAACATCACCAGGTGGTTTTAATGATAAAGCTATTCTTAACCTTAATTGGCATTGCATTTTTCTCAGAGATGACTTCCAAGGACTATTTTCTATGTTATGATCTTAGTGAACAACACTTCGCAGTTGCAGGAACTAAAAAAACATGGTTGAAAATGATGTATTATTTAATCAGAGAAGTGTAGGCTTAGCCAACTCCAGTCCCAATATTTAAATATATCTTATCCCCACAGAAGCATTCAGCATAGACAGTGCTTGCACAAAATCAATGACTAATAATTGCAAATTGCCAACCTAAATTTCTTTGCAGTATTAAATTTTTCTCTTTTTTAATACTATAGGAAGAGTTGCAAATGGCCCAATTCATTTTTGTATCATCGATTCAAAAGAAATATAATTCTGTTGCAGGTCCTATTGTCTCCCTTTTATCCTTCATGCATAACATTAATTTGGTGAAGACTACAAAAATATGAGTTACATCTTAAATATTTCTGCAACAGTGCTGATGACTTTAACTTCATCAGTTTTTCATCAGAAAATTGCCTTAACAGATTGAGTAGATGTGATGGTAAATGAAGAAAACCCAGTCAATAAGAAATGAAGGATACCTCTCTGGTGTTTGCAATTCCTGGGTGTTTTAGTGTCACTAGATGGGGACTTTAGAGATAGTGCTTTGTGTGTAACTGAAACAGAAAATCCAGAGAGAGACTTAAGTTCTTTGACTGTTGTTACCCTGTAAGACTATACTTTTTCTTTTCACCTGTAGGAGGCAGAATTTCTTGGCAGGAAGAATATCAGTTCCTGTATCATCCATATTTTTAGGGCCAATAGGTGTATAAGAAGTTTGAATTTTGGGGTTCTATAGAAATCATTGCATGTGTACTGAACAACATTTGAAATACACAGAAGGAAAAAATAAAATGGTGAAAACACACTTTTCACTTTACCACCTGGAAGAAATCACTGCTAATGTTTTTCCATATCCAGGTTGACATATGTGAGACTTTTCTGTGTAATCAGTTTTGTCTCCTATCCTTTTCACCTACTGTTGTAACATAGGTATTTCCTCTTATCATTGCAAACCTTTTGGAAGATATTTAAAAGGCTGCATAATGTAAGCTGTAATATAATATATTTCTCTCCTTACTTTATTGTTTATACATCGTTTTTTCTAGGTTTTAAGAACTATAAATAATGCTGGGATGAACACCTTTTTTTTTTTTCTATGGGAAAAGCATAATGAAACCAAGGAGGGCTTTGGGGGACAACTGTACCTTCCAATCTGCTGTGACATGTGTTGGGGGCTTTATTTCTTACAGAGATCATCATGTGTTAAAACAGGGAGAGCAGTTTTGCTGGTTAGTGCTCTGATGCCCAGGATCAGAGAATGGGAGATGATGGTCATTCCTTGCAACTCCGTACCCTTTTCGTTTCTAGAAGTAGATTTTAATTTCCTATAATCCATTGCTTGGTTGGGATTTATCTAGTGAATACTCTAATTTTCCACTTGTCTACGCCATATCACACTGCCTTCCAATGTTGACCAGATTGTTTTTACTCTTCTGTGCTGTGTTAGGCACTCAGCATAAAACTACATGACATGAGAGCTGTTGTACTGATAATTATGCATGTCTTTTACATGTTCTCAGGAACTCTAAGTGAAGAAACCCTAGCAAACTTATTTACCACTGGAGATGGTAGTATTGACTAATAATACTATGAATAAATTGGAGACATATTATAACAGAATTTATATTTTAGTTATTTGCTCCCCACTGGTTCCTTTAGTATTTTGTTGGGATATTCTGAACGTAGTAAAAAAACGATACCTCCTCCCTTCTGTTATAATTTTAAATATTTTTAGAGTTTTTCCCTGAGCACATCTGCCATGTGATTGACTTAGGAAAAATAGTTGAGAAAAGTAAGATGAATGAAGGGATTTTAAGACTACAATTTTTTTCACAGTTATGACATAAAACCACAGAAACTCATATTTATTCTTTCTCTCTCTTCCTCTCATTGCTGTGTGAATAAACCCAGAATTACATTCCACAGAAAACTTTGATTTTGCTTATGAGCTGATAACCTCTTGGTTTGCCTCTCGGCAAAACGAGGTTGGTTAGGCAACGCAAATTTCCCAAAAGAATATGTAGAGAGGTTTATTTTTCTCACACTGGCTCTGCATTTACCTGGCTGCCCAACATAGCTGCATTCTAGGTACCTGTGGTACTTAACAGGGAATGTAGTTCCAAACTCTCACCCTTCCAATATTTTTCTAAAGCTTAGTAGAGAAAAACCAATGTTTATGGAGGATTGCCTGAGAGAAAAGCAGCAGATTCATTTCTGTGAATCAGTGATTCTCAATGAATGGAATATGGGGATGTACAGGAAAAAGGGGGAAGGAGGAATGGAGGAACTCTTACATCCTCTTCATAGGAGGACCTTGTTCACAAGGTGAGGGTGATTTTGTGTGTGTGTGATTCATGCCTCTCTCAGATGTTGATGTGGATACAATTTGAGAAACACTGCTTGAGTTACCCTAACGTAGGATTGATAAGCTGGAGACTTCTTGATCAAATCTTATGGACATGTTCTCTCTGTCCAGTGCATATGTGTGTGTACACAACGGCACACACACACATGGGCACACACACACACACACACACATATTTTACCAGGGAAATGTACAATTTGCATAAAATTGAAATTTTCCCTGGAAAAAAAATTTAAAACTACAAAGACTAGGCACATATCCCTTCATGGCAACAAATATCCAGACTTGAGAAACAGTTCCTTCTTTGGTTATTGTCCTTATTCCTTAAGTCATTGATTTAGGTTGCCTGTGTGATTTAGATTACCTGTTTGTTCCCTACAAGTACTGGTGTTTACAACTCCTGGGTAACAGCCTAACTATGGATTAAGCCAAAAGAACAAAGCGTTGGGTACTTGAGTGTATTCATCTATTTTGCATGGCTACGACAGAATATCTGAGACTTGGTAATTTATAAAGAATAGAGGATTAACTGGCTCCCAGTTCTGCAAGCTGTGCAGGAAGTGTGGTGCCAGCATCTGCTTCTGCTGAAGGTCTTAGGAAGCTTACAATCGTGGTGGAAGGTGAGGGGGAACAGGCATATCACATGGTGAGAGTGGGAGCCAGAGAATGGGGAGAGGTGCCATGTTCTTCTACACAACCGGATCTTGTGTGAACTCAGAGCGAGAACTCAATTACCACCAAGGGTATGGTGATAAGCCATTCATGAAGGATCTCTTCCCATGATCCAATCACCTCCCACCAGGCCCCACCGCCAGTACTGGGAATAACATTTTAACATGAGATTGGGAAGGGACAAGCATCCAAACCATATCACTTGGCCACATCATTTTACTTTCTAGCATTGATTTTCTAGATCTGTGCTTTGGTCTGATGCCAAAGGCCTTGTGACACAAGAAAGGGACCCTCTGGAATCCATCTCTAAGTTTACTATAGGGATATTTTGATAACTATTTGGACAATTTATAAATATAGTGGTTAAAAAGATAGACTGTGATGCCAGACTGTCTGGACTCCCGTATTTCCTAGCTGAAAAGCTTAGGCCTGGCATTTGCTCTTACTTTGATTCAATTTCCTCATCTGTAAAATGGAGATTACAATAGTACTTCTTGTTTAAGAGTTTTGTTTGTGATCAAATATATGAATTTATGTAAAGTGTTTAGGGCAGTGTTTAGCAGAGACAAGTGCTCCATAAGTAATAATATTACTAATATTATTATTGCCTGTCTCGGAAATAGGAATAGTTGCACCTGCTATTACAGTTTTCTACTTTATGGGGAATCTAAAACTTGTAATGAATTACATCTGTATCTTCTTATTGGCTGCTAGAAAGTTTTATTACCGTACGTATTTTGTTCTACATCCATCTTATTTTCCCAGCCTTTGTTTTGTGTTCTGTAATCCTTACTCTTGATTGTTCCTATTTTGCTATATTATATTCATCTTTGCAAGTCACTTTAATTTTCTTTTGAAACAATATTGGTCCTAAAAATAAACCCAAAGCAAACAAACATATGTGAGCTGTGAGCTCTCCTAAGTGGACAAGTATGACCAGTAAAACTAATTATTTTCCACATGAATTTCTTGTGAAGTTTGCTTTTCTGCTGACATTCTGAGCTTCCATTTATTTTCAGCTCTGTCTTTTAGCTTTAGGGATATACTGATTCAGTCATCTTCAATAGAAGCATTCCAGCAAGTTCCTGAGGTCACGTTATTTCCCAGATGTCTTCAAATATATTGCATTGCTGCAAATTGATTTTTAGCTTGTCTTTAAATTTAACATCTGAGTGTCCTAGGCCCATTTGGCTTTTTTTTTTTTAAGGTACCAAAGGAAGTTGTTCATGTATTTAAATTTGCAATGTGAGATGATACTGAGAGCAATTACATATATACATCTTGTGTAAAATAGGCTATTTTATATAAATAAACTATTTGTATATGGACAGTCCCCTAAAGTTTACTCTTCAAGACACTTGGGGAATTTTACTGTTATTTTTGATACAATAGATATGGCAATCATTTGCCCCAAGGCTGGTAGAATGACAGGTCTTTATTTCTCACCTTCTTAACTGAGTGGTAAATATGAATGAAACAATTTTTGGGATCTTTTAATCAGGGAAACAAACTGCTCAATATGAGGAATTGGTTATCAGAGTAAAGGATGGGCTGGAGAAGCAAAAGGGATAAAGTGGTTTTATCCAGAGCTTATGAATCTGCCCTCATCGCTAATGCTGTCAGAACCCTTGCTTTGGGCAGGATCTAAGGAGCTCACACTCTCACCAATACTTCTGTTATCTTCCTTGTTCTCACCTTCTAATCTCATGCAAGTCCCCCTTGTTGACAGAATTTAACTGGAATGCATGCAGCTGGAAAGAAATTCTGGAAAGAGCAGTTTTCAGACTGCTATACTGGCAGCCCCGGGGGTGGGGGACATTTAGAATATACTTTATTGCATGCACTTCTATCTTTAACCCTTTTAAAATTTTTATTCTGAGTTACTTTGTTCCTCCATGTCTTTCACATGATGTAAGCATTCTAATTTTAAAGCATTTTAAATTCTATGAAAATATTCCCAGCTCCAGGAACATGTCAGTTATATCAGAAACACTTAACAGAAGTCCCTTGTTGATGTCTAAATAGAAATATTTTAGTTTATCTTATTGCCACTTGTCTGACTTTTGTCAATCCTTAAGTTGTAAATTTTTCAATGAAAATACTTAATGCACCTCTCTATTATTGTAGCTACCTAAATTCCATGTTTCCTTGTCAGAATAGAAATAATTTCATTATTGTGCCTGAACGTTTTCCCAGCTTTATTTACTTGAATTTGGTTTTTGTTTTTGTTTCCTGATTTTCACAATCATGCATTTTGTTTTAACTCTCCTCCGTCAAAATATCCTTAAGTGTTTGGATTCGACATCAAAAACTAGGGTTGATCAACTTTCATCTTGACTGTCAAAGCATTCAGAAGAATTTGGGATTCTTAAAATACATCATAAAATGCATCCAGAAAGACCAAGGCATTCAAGTAGCAGAGACAGAATTGCTCTGAACTGCACAAGTGTAACTGGGTTGGCGAGTCAACAGAACCTGAGTGGGAGGGCTCATATTTCTCTATAACCCTTTTTCCCCAGAAGGGTTTTTTTGTCATTTTGGCAGTGGTTGACAGGACTCAGTTGAATCTTGACATGTACTGTCTCTCTCATAAGTGTTTCTGACATAACTGACAAAGTCCTGGAGGCTTTTGACAAGTTTGTCAACCTAATGAATGGGCACCTAAGCCTTAAAACCACAGTAAAAGGTCGTGTTAGTTGTTCAAGGAAGGGTGCAAAATTCAGGTAACCAACTAATGGTTTCAGGGCTGTTTTGCTTGCCTGCTTGCTGATGTCGTCACTTCAACAGACCAAAAAAAAAAAAAAAAGTCATCTTTGAAATAAATATTCATCTTTGGCAGCATAACATAGCATATGTCTTATGAATGGAATACATTTTTAAAAATGTTATTTGTAACATTTATCTTCTCATTTGTTTAACAGTTTCTTTTGTGTATGCTATAGCTGGAATGCTTAATACTTCAGGCCTCTGAGGCTTTCTGGCACTGTCTGAAAGGTTTAGGTTACTGTGGTAAATGTTTTCCAGCAAATGGAACAATGACTACTAAATAACTTTGCTAACGTGAGGATTAACCAGAGTAATTACAATTGCTTGGGACTTTGTGTTTCAGGGACAAAGTTCTATATGAAAATCACCAGGGTCTCTGACACTCAAGTGTCACTCAATTTGAGCAGAACAATTAACAGTAATATTGGGTCTGAAGTTTGAGAGTTGGAAACAAAAAAGATAATTGCATAGGTCTGAAAACTATTAAACAAAATAAAATTATATTCTACCTTTGCTATTCTGCCTCAAAGGTATGATGTTTGCCTTTGCACACAAGGTCTTTGCAGTATCTAAATTGGACCAGAATTTTAATGTTTCAATCTATTTCTCTTGGGCCTCAGAAAATCTGTTATTCTAACTTTGTACATGGATTAGAACATTTCCAAACTCGGATAGATCTGAGTTGCTTATCTTACAGTCTATGAAGTGACTGATACTTTATCTCACCTAGAATGTAAAGGCAGAAAACAATAGTAGCCTAATAATCATATTGGTGTAATAATCACAAAGTTTCCATGTGCTATAAAGAAGTTGTTACTTTATCTTGCTTTTTGAAGATACTTTAATCTTGTAATAAATTTAACTGAAAGTATTCACCCTCCTTGTTCCCATTTTTGTTCATTGTTAAAAACTGGAAGGTGCAATAAAGATGATCACATTCAGTAAATTTTATTTTTTCCCTAAGGATGAGGTATAAGGTTGATAAATGGGATGGAGGTAGCAGGAATGAAGTTCCTGTATGTATAAACACATACAGCTCTGGGCTCCCCACTCTTTTCTGATGAGAAGTTTTTTTTTGAGATGGGTCTCATTCTGTCACTCAAATTAGGGTGCAGTGTACAATCACAGCTCACAATAGCCCTGACCTCCCCAGTGCAAGTGATTCTCCCATTCCAGCCTCCAAAGTAGCTGGGACCACAAGCATGCACCACCATACCCAGCTAATTTTTAAATTTTGTATAGGTGGGTCTCACTGTATTGCCCAGGCTGATCTCAAACTCCTGGGCTCAAGCAATCCTCCCACCTTGGCCTTCCAAAGCGCTAGGATTACAGGTGTGAGCCACTGTGCCCAGCCTGATGAAGGGAATTTTCTTTATTTTGAATGGTAAGAGTTCTTGGGATGTGTAATTCTGCTGCTAATAAGACTTGTCTGTTCTCATGCTGCTAATAAAGACATACCCGAGACTGGGTAAAAGGTTTAATTGATTCACAACTCTCCAGGGCTGGGGAGGCCTCATGAAACTTACAATCGTGGTGGAAGGGGAAGAAAACACGTCCTTCTTCACATGGTGGCAGTAAGGAGAAATGCCCAGCAAAAAGGGGAGAATCCCCTTACAAAACCATTAGATCTCGTGAGAACTCACTCACTATCACAAGCCCATCATGAGGGCAGCCACCCCATGATTGAATTACCTCCCACTGGGTTCCTCCCAGGACACGTGGGGATTATGGGAACTACAATTCAAGATGAGATTTGGGTGGGGACATGGCCAAACCATATCAAGCTCCTTACATTTCAGATGAGGAAACTTGGTTCCAGAGAAACTAAATGGTTTACTCAATATCACAGATCTATTTCATGACCAAGAAAATTTAACCAAATCTCCTGGATCCTAATGTGGTAATAATTTATTTTTTTAAAAATTCAAGCAATAGTTTCAGATAGGATTTCTAATAACATTGAAGACAAAAGCAAAGAACAAAACAAAGCAAAACTCTCATCTTTTTAAAGAATTTATGGCTTGCAAGAATAGATGAACAGTGGATGCACATACAAAGTAACAGCCTTTTAACAAGAGAAGGCTGCTCATGTTCTCTTAAGGCAGGTTTCATAAAACTCATATTTCCTTAAGATTTTTTCCTTTAGAATATTAGCCAAAACATTCTAGGAAATTTCAAAACAGTTTTATATGGAATTCTTATCGTATATTCATATTTTCCTAAAAATAGGTGAATCAAATATGATGTTTTAACTGGGCACATCAGACATTCTTATGTAGAGTTTTGGATGTGTCATATACCATGAACTGCTTCCAGTGTGGGTTTCTTTTTTTTCATTTGAAACATTTGAATTACACATTTCTTGTACTTCAGACTCAGAAGTACACCTTATCTGGTGGAAGTTAACAGTGGCTGTAAACAAACAAACAAGATAGTTAATTATTTCACATAACAAATGACCTTCAGGTCTATGGCTTCCAGGATGGCTCAAGAATGACATCCATGAACCATGATTTCTTTCCTGCCTTAGTAGTTGGCATTGTCTCCCCAAGCTCATGGTCACATGGTTGAGAGATGCTATGGCTCAGGTCTCAGGCCCTCATGAAGCAGTGTCTGCAGCAAGTAAGGAGGAAAAGAAAATCAACCAGTTTTTCTTTGTCAAATTGATCTAGTGTTCATCTGCGCAGAATCTTTCATTTTTGATATTATATTTGGATTACACTGACTGAATTCAATGTATTTTGGTCCATAGTAAGCAGAGTTGATTCAATATGGGCTGTCCATCATGTGTCTGTGTGCACATCTGTATGACCTAAAACCTTCCAGCTCCTCACCAGGTGTCCTGGGTGTGATGTGAGAGGAAGGGTTCAGGCAGTCCATTTTGGGGATTTGGGGTTGAAAAACTAACAGGACTCTTTCAACTGAAAAAAAATAACCTCTATCTCTAAAGCACAAGGAATAAGATAAAGCTAGAACTTACTCATAAATCTTAGCTCTCACTCCCCATAAGTGGATTCAATCCATCATTGAGTACAATAGACATTTCCACCTAAATGTCTTTCTCCTCTTTCCATGCCACAGACACTATTCTTCAAGCCAACACAGTGTTGTGCCGGACCACTCTAAATCCCTCCAAAAAGGGCTTTCCACAGTCACTCCCCCTTCATGCAAATTTGTACTCCACTCTGCAGTCACAGTGATAGGCTGAGAATGCAGATCTTGTCACTGCTCTGCTTAGAAAAATTCCATGGCTTCCCACTGTTCTTAGAATAAATACAAAAACCTTAATTGCCATCTGTAGAGAATTGGCTTAGCCTCATTCACTGGGATCTCACTGCCTCCATCTGCAGGACACTGTTTTATGCACTCCCATTCCAATAGCCTTTTCAGTCCCTCGAATGGCTTCAGCTCCTTTCTATCACAGGTCATTTGTATATACTGCTCCCCCTGTCTGGAAGCTTCTTTGCACCCTTCCCTCTGCCCCAAGAGGCTAGTTTTCTTCAGATTTAGGCTATGCTGTGAGTTTCTCAGAAAAACCTTCTCTGGCCCCGAGAGACTCAGCTCTCTTAGGACATCTTCTTTGTATCATTTGCACCATGCTGCAGTTTTACAATCATGTTTGCAAATGTGTAGTTAGTATCCATTTCTTTCCATTGGCTAGATAGTGAGCTTGGTGGGGGCTAGGCTATATCTTTTTCTATTTTTTAATTGCCTTTGTGTTTTCAATATTTAGCCTATTTCTTGGAACACAGGAAGTGCTCAAATGCATATGTCAATTGATTGTATGGATAAGTGAATGAATAACATTTATTGTCTTTGATGCCTGCAGCATTCAAGCATTTCAATTGCTGAGTTTTAGTAGTCGATAGAGGTCTAGGTAGCAATTCAAAATAGGTCATTTTGGGAACTCTACATTAGAAAATAGATTAGAAATAATTGCCTTCATTAAAGATTCCTGAAAAAATAATTGTCATGTGTCTTTCATATGGTATACACATGACGTTTTAAGTCAGAGAACTCCTATATGCAATGATGAGCTTTCTCATACTAAAGTTGGAATCTATAAATGTATGATTTTTGAACTGAGAAGTCAAATTACTATCTTTGGACTATTGAGGTGGTGAAAAATTTTATCCTTTCTGTCTATGAATTTGAGATTGGAGAGACTGAAATGTCATTGGAGTAAACTCTGTTGAATAGTATGGCATGGCTCAGGCCTGTAATCCCAGCACTTTGGGAAGCTGAGGTGGGAGGATTACTTGAGCATAGGGGATGGAGGCTGTGGTGAGTTATAATTGCACCTCTGAACATGAGCCTGGGTGGCAGAGTGAGACCTTGTCTCAAAAAAAGAAATGAAAGTGATATGGCTAAAATTTCAAGTGATTAGTTCCCCACATTCCTTTGAAGTTTTTCTGTTTTATGAAATTGAAATACTTCTTCTCTGTGCCCTTGGCAATTCAACAAAATTTAGAAACATTTATTAAGCAGATACTAGGTGTTATTGATTAATTAAATGAATATTTATTAAACATTTCCTACTTGTCAGACCTAAAGATATAGTTTTCTTTTGTTAGAAATTTATCTACGAAAATGACATAATGCCTGATTTCTAAGAGAAAACAGTGTGAACAACAACAACAACAACAAACCCGCGGAGTGATAAGTACAAATACTTTGTTATTAGATAGAATGGGCAATAAGAACATATGTTAAAGGTCCTGACTTAATTTCTGTTAAGTCAAGGAAGAGGAGTATTGAATATTGATCTTCTGGAAGAAATAACATTTGAGCTGAACTCTGAAGGAGAAGTAGGTGCTTTTAAGTGAATATTTATTAATCATGATGGCAATTTTCTTATTGTGCTGAATTATTTAAGAAGCATTGTTTTCTCCCTAATTCTTATCATTTTTCTCCTTGCTGATTACACTGGAGCCTTTTTGAGAATGGGAAATATATTTTGTTTCTAGTTATCTAATAATTATTAAACATAGCGTTATGCATGATCTAGTTACATATTATGTGATTCTCTCACTAATATTAAGTAAATTGAAGCTTTGCAGTGATGGTTCTGGGAGTCAGAAGAAGACACTTGGACAGTTTCCACCATGAGCTGTGATTTATTTACTGTACTTAGCTCAAGTGCTCTCCAATAACCATAATATTTGGAAAGGCTCTATGTGGCTTACCCTGTGTGGGCTTTTACAGGTAACATGCCTATTGGGAAATACTAAGATTGAATTATAATTTTTTATATTCTTTTCTTTTAGAAGTCTTTACTGAAAGCATTGCAAACATTTCTTCTATTTTTCATATAACTTCTGTGTATAGATAACTGAACTTTCTGTGTTTCAAAAATTTTGGCCTTTATGTTGTTATAGACTCATAAGGGCCAGAATTTTTGAAATAATTTTAATTAATTCTATCTTCAGGAAGGATGCATGGTGAAAATTTAGCAAATACACTTAGTTGGTAATTAGGCTCACAGGTCTACCTTTTATTTTTCTTCTCTTTAATCTGTTGCTTCTTTCATTCTCAAAGCAGTCAAATGTACATGTGGATTATTTTAATTTAGAAGAGGGAAATTTTTAAATTACTGTGTTTTAAATACACACCAGATATCGGGGTTCCTAGGACCATCCTCTGAACCAACGAGTGGATATTTAATTGATCTTGATGGAGGACAAGATAAACTTTCTTTTAGATTATTGCTGGAGGGGGAAGAAAGAGTGATTTTATTATAGTAAGTATACGGTTGCATTAGTTTCTTGTATTTACCGCCTAAGAATATTGCTTTATCTGATACTTACTGTTAAAGTGGTGAGGTTTGGTCTGTGCAGTGGCACTTTGGGAGGCTGAGGCAGGTGGATTGCTTGAGCCCAGGAGTTTGAGACCAGCCTGGGTAACATGGCAAAACGCTGTCTCTACAAAAAGTTTAAAAATTAGACAGCCGTGGTGGCACATGCCTGTAGACCCAGCCACCTGGGAGGCTGAGGCAGGAGGATTGCTTGAGCACTGGAGGTAGAGGTTGCGGAAGCTGTGATCCTGTCACCGCACTCCAGCCTGGGCAGTACAGTGGACTCTGTCTCAAGAGAAAAAAAAAAAGAAAGAAAAAAAAGAGATGTTAAGCTTATTATTTTTGACTTTGTTTCTGACTAGTAGCATCTCCAGTTGTTTTCCCTTCTGCATTTCCCTTTCAGGTAGATTATTTATATTCTACTAAATTGTTCTTCTCCACCTACATAAGTGAATTTTGAGGAGCCAAACATTATCTATTCACTTAATCTCTCCTCAGAGTTCATATTGCCAAGACCCTATATTATTTTTAGAAGTACTTCTCTGTACTTTTTCAACAGAATGATGTCCGGACTATTTTAATATCTTAAATGCAGTTTCTAATGCTTTGTAAAGTACCGATATAACCTCTCATTACGGAGTATTTCTTTTTAATCATGTTGGTTTAGCACTGACCTTTTTCTTTTTTCTTTAAGAGTGCTGCTTAGCTTAAGAAGCGCTTATGCTAAGTGCCCATTTAAAATGAAGAAATACACCTGTTGAAAAAGAAATACACGTACCACTGTTTACTCATTGCGGCATCCCTCTGGCAATTTTAACCATTTGAAATTTCAGTGACAGCTTGGAAGTAGAAAAGGTCTCTGAGTTGTAGTAGTTGCTTATGATATATATCCCAGAAAAATCTGTGGGTTGGTATTTGGTGAAAATTCTCCTAACTAGACCCTCAGGATTTTTTTATTTTTTTATTTTTTATTTATTTATTTATTTTTTTTGAGAAGGAGTTTTACTCTTGTTGCCCAGGCTGGAGTGCAATGGTGAGATCTCAGCTCACTGCAACTTCTGCCTCCCGGGTTCAAGCAATTCTCCTGCCTCACCCTCCCAAGTAGCTGAGATTACAGGCACGAGCCACCATGCCCGACTAATTTTGTATTTTTAGTAGAGACAGGGTTTCATCATGTTGGAGGCTGGTCTCAAACTCCTGACCCTCAGGTGATCTGCCCGTCTTGGCCTCCCAAAGTGCTGATTACAGACGTGAGCCACTGTGCTTGGCCAACCCTTCAGGATTTTAATTATGGCTTTTTCATCCGTATTTATGAATTAAGCTAGTTTTTCTGATTTCTCAACCTTCAACAGAGTGAAAATCGCAAAGCAGAAGCCAGAGAGAAAATGAAGAGCATATGTGTTTTGAAATGCAGATGATATAAATAATGAACACATTGAAAAATTTATCCCATTTTATGGCTGTTCTGATTTGAAAGATAAAAGCATTTTATTGACGATTTTGCATATATTTTGACAATTGTCTAAATAGTTTTTGGTTAAGAAGAATGTTTTTGGTTTAGGTTCTGGGGTTCCTTTTTGTAAAACGGGGATAATATAAGACAGAAATGTGAGCTATGTAATTTTTTCAAGTAGAATACTTTATAATCAGAAAATATGCTATATTACCATATCTCAAAGACTGCAGATTCAGTTATTAATTATACATAAAGTACACTGAGTGTTTATCAGCTCATTATCTTTCTTAATTCAGTTCTAGAACTATGTTACATAAGCATTCTTAACCAATCCTCCCACAGGGTACTTGGGAGAGTGGTGGCAATTGAATTATTGACCTATGGGAATTGTATCTATTTGTTTTAAAATAGATATAAATAATAACACATTAAAACAGTCATTCATTTTTTGCCTGATATGATAATGAAAAATGAGAACGTTTTAGTTCAACTCTTTGAATAACTTTTGTCTACTTTTTAAGACGTTTGCACACAAAGGAGAATATTTTATGGCTGAATTTCCAGTTGTTCCATTGACACTTGGAAATCATGGATGCTGGAAATGTTACGGTCAGAAGCACCACCCTCAAGTGTACTGGTGATGATGAATGTCGTCTGAGGACCGCCAATCCATTCTCCATTCACTAGTTTCAGATGTTACAGACTCTGGCAATCAGCAATGTGCCAAGATTGTTCACGATGCCAAGTCCATGCCATGTGAGATAGCAAATACACTTTCTCATACCCAGGTTTTCAAATGCTTTCATTAATGCTAAATTGCAATAGCTAGTGACACCTGCTTGCATCTTTTGGATTTTGTCCTAGTGACAGCACATGGCAGTCTAGGGCTCTTCACGCTAGATCTGCCAAAGGTACAGCATCCTTTGTAGTGTCCCCATTCTTGCTTCTCCATGGCCCCAGGATGGCTTGTCAAGCATTGCACTGATGCTTTAACAGATGAATAAGCCCCTGAGACTTCTGATGGTTTAGCGAGGTTGGTTTTCATCGGAGGAAGTGAAAAGAATCTTGGCTAACACAGATGTGGAGCTTAAATGTAAAATAGAAATATTCTTGTTGCAGTTATTAGTTCTATTTTGAGCCTGGTGGTGTTGGTTGTTCATTTAGCAGTTTAGCAAAGAGAAAACCAAATAGAACAAGATGCTAGTGCCTTTTATTCCTTAATTTTTCTTTTTAAGTAAACATGAGAGTGAGATGCTATTTTTATTTTGCGTGGATGTTCCCCTCCTGACCTTCTGCTCCCTTCCCCACAAAAAACACAGAAAAACATTTAGGTCAGGTATTTCTTCAGTGTCATGGCCAAAGTCAAAATGTAAAAACAAATCACCTCTCTACTAGTTTCTTTGAAAACTAGATTCCAAAAACAATGTAGTTGGTGAAACTGTTTTTGACCAGTACCAGCAGTGGATTAAAATGTATGTAATCTGCAGTATAGGGTGTTTTTGTTTTTGTTTTGTTTTGTTTTTTTTTTTTTTGATTTGCCAAGTTTTGAAGCATCACAAATCGATAAACTAGCCAGTCATCCCATACACCTGGGCAGCATGCTGCTTTCCTGGATGCAGCCCTAGACTCCATTTGGCAGAGGACAAGCGAAGTGTGAGATTGCTGTCAGCAATGGGTAATGTGTGAACGCTGCCAGTGTGTGTTGAGAAATCTGAGTATATTTCCTGGAGACACCCCAAACTTAAAAGTTTTCATGTTCCCCCTTATACCATTGACTTGAGTTCAAAGAAGTTGTCAATGTCTGTTTGATAACAGCAGTGTGGTCTTGTTGGCCATGGCTGCATTTTAATCACTTCATGGATATTAAGGGCTTTAGTTCCAGTTTATTTCTGCCTGTCTCTTTCTTCCAAAATTTCCCTTAATCTGGCTCTCGATAGGAAGAACTTGCCTCTAGGGGACAAGCAGAAGCAAAAGATAACAGGAAAGCCCGCACTATGCCAGGATGTCTTGAAACATGAAAGGTCAGACCCTACATTTGTCTAAAAATAAATCTCTTTCCACAGGGTTAGTAAAACTGCTATCATTAAAAAAACAAAATCTTTGCTTTCATTTTCTTCCTTTCTTTCTCTCTAGAAAAATATGCCGATATATTCTAAACTGTGGCTGATTAACTGCTAACAGAGTTTGGTTCAAACCTCCCAAGCCCATTTTAAACACCTTTAGGGGGATAACTGATAAGGTGTCTAGTGCTGCAGTAAACACAATGCCACTGCAGGCCTTTTGAAGTATAAGTTTATATTAGTCTCATTATCATTGTTATTTTTTTCTCCCTTTCTTCATTTTGCATAAATTGGAATTCCTTCAAAACTTCAGCAGTCTGTTATTAAAGTATTCGTATACAAAGAAAAAAAAATTGCAAATGATTTTCTTCTGGAGGAAAACGCTGCTGAGGAATCTTTGAAGCCAAGGCTTTTGTTGTGAATCTGAGAGCCATTGTTACCTAACAGATTCATACCCTAGGCAGAATTGCTGTGGAATGGCGTGCATAAAACACTGTGAGTGTCAGCCTAGCATGCCTCAGGAAGAAGGAGGACCATCGATGTCCATCAAAAAGGAAAATATATGGGTCTCAGCATTCACTGCTTTCCTACAGAACTGGAGTGGTAAAGCAAATTGCATGCTCTTTAACCCTTCTGTCTGCCCACTGTCAGGAGAAGACTCAAACAAATCCCAAGCCTGTATTGTCCTCCTGCTGAAATGTCTATCTTATCCAACTGACAAGACCATTTTCAAGTACCACGCAAAAATAATATCATGTATTCTACTCTTCTGCATACTATATACACATACGTTTCAGTTTATATACACATATGTGTGTGCATATAATCTATTATCTATCTTTCAAAAAATATCTCTAGGGAGATACTGACTAAAAGCAATTGGAGAAATAACTCCCTTTCACTGTCGGAGACATCCTGTTGCTTTCATCTGGCAAGACTACCACATCCTTCTGTGACTGTGGGGTTTGGGGTACGTGGAGTGGGAAGGAGGCAGGGTGCTGGTGTGGCATTCTTGTGTGTGTTTGTGTTTAAAGTAATATAGAAAGGAGGCTTGAAATATTTTTATGTCTTCAGAGGGATTGCACATAGTGACTTCAGATAACAGCAAGGGTGAGAAAAGTTACAGTTACAATTGTCCAGGACTTCAGACTCCAATCTGGACATGTACGTCCTGGGTTTTGCAGTTTGTTTTGACATACTTGGCAGCGCTGTATTAAAAAAGAAAAGCTATTGTGGCACTATTCACAATAGCAAAGACTTAGGACCAACCCAAACTTCCATCAGTGATAGAATGGATTAAGAAAATGTGGCACATATACATCATAGAATCCTATGCAGCCCTAAAGAAGGATGAGTTCATGTCCTTTGTAGGGACATAGATGAGGCTGGAAACCATCATTCTCAGCAAACTATCGCAAGGACAGAAAACCAAATACCGCATGTTCTCACTCATAGGTGGGAATTGAACAGTGAGAACATTTGGACACAGGAAGGGGAATATCACACACTGGGGCCTGTCGTGGGGTGGGGGGAGGGAGGAGGGATAGCATTAGGAGATATGCCTAATGTAAATGACGAGTTAATGGGTGCAGCACACCAACATGGCACATGTATACATATGTAACAAACCTGCACGTTGTGCACATGTACCCTAGAACTTAAAGTATAATAATAAAAACAAATTAAAAAACAAAGCTGTTGTATAATGACAGGAGTCTTAAGTCAATGACAATGCCTACTTTGGGGGAACTTTTTTTAGGCTTAGATCTTTTCGTTGTCTGTAAATCAGGAATGAGAATAGGGATATGATACTTCTTGTTCAATTCTGAGGGGTTACAATGAAGAAAAATTTCTGTTAAACATTGCATTCTTTTTTAATGTTTAATTTTTGTGGGTAGATAGTAGATGTATGTATTTATGGGGTACATGAGATGTTTTGTTATAGGCATTCAATGCATAATAATCACATCATGTGAAATGCCATCTCCATCCCCTCAAGCATTTATCCTTTGTGTTACAAGCAATAAAAATTACATTCTTTGGAAGGCAATAAATCCAAAGGAGTTAATTACTAATTTTTCATTTTCCTGAAATTGGTTCACTGTAAATGCTATATATTAAGAAATTCAAATGCTAATTAAAAAGGATTCATTGTAGGAATTGTTTGGAAAAACACGGAGATGTTATAGAATAGTCTATGTGGAGATGACGTAGGAGCTTTCCTGCTCATCAAGTTTGTATCAGTCATTATGAGATAATATAAAATGAGAAAATGGATAATTAACTAGGGATAAGTGAGATTCTTTTACTTTGCATATGACCAACCAATAAAAGAATAAGTGCATATATATGCAATTTGATATTAAATTAATGAATGTACTGATTTTCTTTAGTTCTAAAAAGGCAGACTCAATGACTTCTGCTTTATAACTGTTTTCATTATTTTTTATTCAAGGTGAATAAATATCCTTCATGAAATTTTAAATTTTTAACACTAAAGAAATCTCCATCTATGTTCTCTTCCCATGAAGCATTTGATAATTCACTTGAAATGGAATCATTCAGCTGTATTTATACTTCTGCTTCATGATAACGAAGTTGACTAATTTTAAAGGATAACAACACTCAGAATCATTACTCAGTGAATTACTCCAGAGATTTTTGTTGCTGTTGTTGGTCGTTTCTTGAGACAAGATCTTACTCTGTCACCCAGGCTAGAGTGTAGTGGCATGATCTTGGCTCACTGTAGTCTTGACTACCTGGGCTCAAGTGATCCCCCCCACCTCAGCCTCCTGAGTAGCTGGGACCACAGGTGTGTGCCACCACACTTGGCTATTTTTTTGTGTGTTTTTGGTAGAGACACGGGTTTCACCATGTTGCCAAGGCTGGTCTGGAACTCCTGAGCTCAAGCTGTCTGCCAGCCTCAGCTTCCCAAAGTGCTGGGATTGTAGGCATAAGCCACCATGCCTGGCCCCCCAGTTTTAACATCCCTGTCGCCTGAGCTCTGATCTCTTAGCAGGTAGGTTCCTTGGTTACCAAGAACTTTTGGAGTTGTCCTGATCTTGTATGTAACTACTAGATCTAGAAACCCCTCCTACTGAAACTGTCACTCCTACAGTCCCCACGTCTTCCTAGTTGCTCTCTTCATATCTGAAGTGGTGTATTTGGGAGTCTGAGGTCAAATGCCTTTTGGCAATAGTGGTATTATCACTTTCCTTTCCATAAAAGAGATACACAAACATAGATGATAGTATTGACTTATAAACAATAACATTCAAATTGGTTCAGGGTTATTTCTAAAGAATGATGATATTTTAATTTGACTCCCAAGTTAATTTTAACCACAATGAACAAAATGATCAGCACATCAGTTACTGAAAAGTAATTTTTTCTTAAATATGAAAAAAACTACTTTGGGATAATTAACTGATGTCAGTTTTGTCCCAGAGAGGTGAATTTTAATTCTATTTGATTCTATTAAATTCTATTTTAATATTTTATTTATCAACCATCTATTGGACATTTGTTCTTTTTCAGAAATAGGCTAATCTGCTGATTTAACAAGCAAAGTAAAAACACTTTTAATCTCTGTTAGACTAGGTCCACGAAGGACTTGAAAAGCCTGTCAAGAACCATAAAGTTGTTTTTTTCTTCCCATGTTCATCAGACTTAAAATCTGTTCCTAGCCAGTTGTGTAATAGAGAACTCTTATGGTTACTACATTTTAGCCCAGGTGCTATATATTTATTTTGATGATTTTAATGTGCTGCATTAATCTGTATAATGATAAGAAATAATGACCAAAAAGAAAAATCATAGATTTTAAAAATGGGAAGAAAGACTTCCCAAGTTTTTCCCAAGTAAAAGAAAGACTTCCCAAGTCTTTGTTCCCTGGAGACTGAATACAACCACTTGCTTCCTGTTATTTGCTTTTCAGGAATGTGTCTGACTCTGTTAACTGACAAAGATGGCATTGATGGAAAGCCTTTCCAAAGATTAATTATTTTTCAAGGAAAGAAATCACAATGATATTGTTACCTTTTATTTTCATTTTAAAATTATTTTCCTTGATTATCTGACTGTGTAATTTCAGGGATGTTTTTGATTTCTGATTTACCTTATCAGTTAAAATATTTTTCAAATCTGCATCTTATCTGGTTAATCTTATTTATTCTGAAGAGAATAGATTAAATTCACTTAACTGTCCACTTTATTAAATTTTTGTTATAATTTATGTTACTCTAATAGAATCAGGACAGGAGGAAATTAAATTGCTAAAAAAAAGAAAGAACAGAAGAGTCTATGACTTCCAAAGTCTCCTTTGTGAAGTTTGAAATCATTTTATATTCTAAGAAAAATGAGTAACATTATAAAAATTTCTTTATAGAAACAAATACCAAAATAACATTTATTTCTATTCATTTTAATAGCAGCATAGTGACAAATTACTGGATTCTCTGGCCAGGGATTTTGACTTGCCTCCAACTTCATAAAATCATTTCCATAATCATTCAAAAGTTTTAAGCAGAAGACTTATTCCAAAATTTTGATATCAATTGCAGTAGGGCAGGGATTAGACTGCTTTATTATCCAGTATTTATTCCCTGGGCAGAATTAAAATAGAGTTTATATTGATGATCAATACAATAAATCAATGTATGCAACTAATTTGGACCATTCAAGCGTAAAGACAATGCTCTATTTTATTCTATAATTATTTGAAAGATTGACCTGTTCTTTCCATTTCATTTTTTATAGCAATTCTACTTAGAAGGATATACATAGAAGGTGTATAGATTCAGGGAGATATGAAAAATTGTCATGAGGAAGGAATTACTGGAGAAATTGCATACTGTAATCTGTTGTATCTACTGTGGAAAAGAGATCAATGGAAACCTAAACTAATTTGCACTGCTCAAGAGCTGTATGAATAGGACTATGTGGTGCCATTGTTTGGGCGTGGCACATTTGAACATTAAAAATAATAGAGTTAGCTGGGTTTGTCAGCATCTACATGTTTACTAAATAGTTTGAGCTATACATCATGTTTAGTTGCTGTTAATTAATAAGCATTTATTAGATGCCTACTGTGTATGAAGCAGCAATGTAGGTGCTATGTGTGATGGTCTGTGTGGGGAGAGTAGAGAACATGTAAAACACAATGGGAGGTACTGAAGAAAAACCACCATATTTAGAGCTGACCAAATGTTTCACAAAGACATGAGAACAATTATTTAGTAACAAAGCAGCAGAGTCTAATGCACATTTTAAAATGCAAATACAATGACATGAGATAGAAGAGACTGGATTCTGACTTTAAAAATAAAGTTGTAAATTTTCAGATGCTCACATAGCCTAAGTGTGGAAGACTGAATTCTGTGTTCAACTATTTGGCTATTGTTAGCAGTGATGCATGAAGCAGAAAGAAAACAGCTTGATTTTCATAAGTTAGGCAAACTCTGGGGAGCTGGGTATGGCAGGGAGGCAATTGGCTCGCAAATAAACTGACCAAACTGGAAGCCAAAATTAAATAGAGTGTATAAGGACACCCCGGTGATCGCCTTAACAGTGTACTAGTTATGAACTAACTATTGTCTTTATTACCACTGCTAATGAAGAAACCATAGGAGAAGGCGAGCAATGCCTCTCTCTGATTACTGTGGGCTTCCGGTTTAACTAGCTAAGGCACTCAATGATCCTTTAAAAAATGAATTTACTCAAATGTCTTTCTGCTATTAGTGAGGATACCATTAGACATGGTTTAGCTTCTGAAAGTATGAAGACAGTTTGGCTAATGATGGCTGAAACTGCTGGATAAAATGACATTCTTAGACATTCATAGATTTTTTTTTTTTTACTATGTTTTGTGACTTGAAAATGATTTTAGTTTCTAATATTTCTTTTTAAAATGACTCAGGGAAGTTATTAAATGTCAATTCCCATATAGAAATATTTGTCCATTGACTTAGTAAATTCTTTCTAACTGTTTCTGGTGCTGGATGTGTGGAAAAAAATATTTCCCAATGGTGGCTTACAGCTTGCAACAGTGGAAGTTAATTAATATGCAAAATAGTGCCCCCATAAAAGAAAAATACACCATGATTAACTATATTAAAGATTTGGCTTTTGGGGCAAATAAAAACTAATGGTTTGAATATCTGTAAAAATGATTCTAATGATTCTTTATCCAGCCCTCCTCAGATTCAAAGAAGATGAAACTACTTTTTTATTTGATTCAGTTTTTACATATCATTAATTTATTAATTTATTTGTTCATCCAATTCTCAATAATTATTTACATCTCCACCACATACCAAACTAGTAGATTAAAATATATATGGCTAATAAATAAGAACAATAGGTAATATTTGTTAATCTGGGAAATGGGTTTCAGGATACTGATTAAGGACATGACAGTGGGTACTTGATGTCCTGACCTGGCATCCCCCTTTTGCCACTTAATGTTTGTCTGACTTTAGGCAAGTCCTTTTTTTTTTTTTTTTTTTCCTGAGACAAAGTCTTGCTCTGTCACTCAGGCTAGAATAGAGTGGTACGATCACAGCTCACTGCAGTCCCAGCCTCCTAGGCTCAAGTGAACCTCCCACCTTAGCCTCCTGAGTAGGTGGGACTGTAGGTGCATGTGACTGTGCCTGGTGAATTTTTTCTATTTTTTTTTTTTTTTTTGTAGAAATGGGGGTCTCATTTTGTTGCCCAGGCTGGCCTTGAACTCCTGGGCTTAAGTGATCATCCTGCCTTGGCCTCCCAAGGTGCTGGGATTACAGGTGTGAGCCAATGTGCCCATGCTTAGGCAAGTTCTTTATGCTTCAGTTTTCTTATCTGTAAAATGGAAATATAATTAGAGCACCCAGCCCATTGGTTTATTTTGGACATTATATAAGATAACATCTAAAAAAGCATTTTGAACAATGTCTCATGGTAAGTGATCAATAAGTATTAACAATTACTTAATTATTTCATTCAGTTTTTATATACATGAATATACTTATTAAGAAGTTAGAATGAAGCAGATAAGCAATATGAAACACAGAGGATAATAACTGCTTCTCTATGAACTATAATTTATGAAATGTACCTATAAGGCTTTATGCTGTCTTATAAATAATCATAGATACACGATACTCATAATAGCTATACAAGTAGTAATAGGCCTGATTGAGTTATTTATTAATGCAATAAGGTTGCCAACATTTTATAGATGACAAAATGGAGTCACAAAGAGGTTAAATCACTTCCCCAATATCAAACAGCTAATAAACAATGGAGCCAGAATGCAAACCCAGGCAGTGTGACTGTTATTCATGTTGCTATGCTGCCTGACAGCAGGGCCACATAGCTTTTTTCCAATTTAAAGATCACTCAAAAAATCACATGTGAAGTCAGGTTTTGAGAGCAGTTTACTCAAGGTAACCTAGTCCTGAAAGTAGATAACAGCTCCAATCTTCTATGGAAAGCAGCTGTCTCTTTGTATCTGGAATAGTTAATTAAAATAGGTCATTCTGATCTATAAAGCTGTAGAAAATCTGAATTCTGATTGCTTTGGAGATTAATTCTCTAGACTTACTGTCATGATCATCAAAGTGCTTATGCTAATATTTCCTAGATTTGAACTTTGGGAAATCAAATGCTTGTTCTCCTCCCCCCAACTCTTGTTTTCACATTGTAAACTTCAGGCAACCTTCTTGATAAAATGGAATTTAGGTCAAATCTCTCATATTTAAGCAGGTTCCTTGTACATAGAATAAGAAAGTAAATTAAGAAGGAAAGAGAAAGACCTCAATTTATCTTAATCTCATGTTGCATGGGCCTTTGTTATGTTAGATGAAAAATGCATACATATACATAACAAATGGAAATTGCCCCTTGACTAGAATCTCAATTCAGGGTGTTCCTGCAAGCCATGAAGATAGTTAACAGCTGTTTTTTTCCTCCCCCCAGAATAATGAAATCAGTACGTATTTTCCCTTCTTTTTTCCTTTTCTTCTTTTGTTTCTTTCATCTTTTCTCTAGTAAAAAATACTCAATGAGATTTCATACTTGTTTTAGATAAAATGAATATTTTTACTTGTTTAGTGGTTGCCCCCATTAGAATAAAATACAGTGAGCAGGAAGAAAGCCCTGGTTTTTTCTACTTAGATACTGTGCCTAGTTTTAACATTTTGATTTGACTGAATGAGGAACAATGTTATCTGCTGAAGAATAATATTAACACAAAACACAATAGAACTTGTCACAAGACGCATGACAAACATAACATGTAGTCTAGAGCTGTAATTAACATATTTGTTAAACGCCAATTCTGTGAGTAGACATCAACAAAGAAAAGACTTTCCCCAACACAGATAGTGCAGCTAAGTTTGCCTTCCTTTAAGAGAGTCTGACAGTTATACGAGTAAGCTCTGTAATTCTTCTGGGAACCAACTCCCATTCTTCTGCCACCCAGGCTTTCAAAATCAGAATGGAGGAGAAAAGCAGTAGCTTTTACTGCTCTACAATTGATTCTAAGGCAGAAGCTCTACATGGATGTATATACAGACTTGGGAATTTGCATACTGAATGCCTCCTCTCAGTTTTCATATGCCTACCTCTGTCCCTGTCATTTAATTTGCATTTATTCACCAATGAAGTTTGTTTCCTGGATGCCTCACTTGCATGAATGGGTAGCAGAGTAATTAGAGCTAAGTTAAATGGTTTTATGAATGAAGGCACAATTTACAATGATGTGTGTGGGTATCATCTCCCCTTCGCTTGTTTAATATTCAGACCTGTCACCTTGCATGCAATCTGTTGGAAAAGGCTCCAGAAGCCAGTTATACCTCTTACAAATCATACCAGATTGTACTGTTCTGGAGGGACTTCCTTGGAGTTGAGCTAAAAGGAGTCTTAATAAGAAGTCTAGGATACAAAAGCTTGATTCATTATTGCACATAAAGAACAAAGAGTTTGGGAACTGACAGGTAAAATGAAGGAAGATGGTTAAACGGGGAAAATTGCATTCTATATTTGGAGAACATTTAATTTTATTCCAAGTATTTGCTATAGGCTTCTCTCTTTAGAAAACCCATGGTTCAGCTCTTGAGCATAGAAGAGAAAATTTAGCAAAAACATCTTTGTTGACTATGGAAACCGTACTAAAGCTGGAGATTTTTCAAGTGACATCAGGTATGCATTTTTGAAAATGTTGCAGAACATATTCTTAATCAAGTTTTGAAAATGTTGCAGCATATATTCTTAATCTATTTTAAGTTGATCAGTGAGGAAATGATTGTGACTCCCCAGACATTTGCAAGTTTTTCTTAGGTTATCTCACTCTCCCATTCCATGAAGTCAGTGGTTCTCTACTGGGGTTGTGGAGAGGTGTTTAATGAGATAGGACAATTGGCAATGCCTGCAGATATATTTTGCTGTCACAACTGGGAGGACTGCTACTGGCATGAAGTATTTAGAGGCCAGGGATGCTGCTAAACATTCTACAATGTTTAGTACAGGCCCTCACAACAAAGAATTATCTGGTCCAAATGTCAGTAGTGCCAAAGTTGAGAAATGCGGTGGTAAGCCCTCCAGGCCATTGCTGTACTGTCTTGTAGAAGGTGATCTTGCCCCTTAGCTCCTTTTCCACAGAGAAGATAAAGGCTATCGACTGTGACCTCCCTCAGCTTCCCCCACAAATCCACAAACTTGTTTGCGTGTAATGTCCTGCCACTTAAAGCCCTTATCCTCATTCCTCTATCGCTGCAAAAGGAGTCCCTTCTGCTTTCCACAGTTAATTGATTCACTTGTGTTCTAGATTTCATTCTTTCCATTTCCTCACAGGCATTTTCTTCATCATCATCTCTCTAGCCTTCGCCTTTATGCAGAGCATTTTATTCTCCATCAGTTCCTTTCTTACAGCCTGTGAATAAACACTGATTAAGGCTCATAAATTATATATGAATCCTTCCTTTGATTTAGCTTTCTTTTTTCCTTCACACAGTTCTCTAAGAGTATTTTGTTTTTGATTTAAAAAGTTGTTTTTTTTTTTTTTTTTGAGACAAGGTCTCACTTTATCACCTTGGCTGAAATGCAGTGAATAGATCATAGCTCACTGTAGCCTCAAACTCCTGGGCTTCAAGGATCCTGCTGCCTCAGCCTCCCACAGGGTTGGGACTATAAGCATGAGCCACCGTGTCTGGCCACTAAGAGTATTTCATAGTTGCTGTCTTTATTTCTTTAAACTGCATTCCATTAGCCCAGTGCATTTTTTTCAATGACTAGCCCTATTTTAACTGTTTATATCAGTTAGTTATTGCTGTGTAATAAACCACTTCATAGTTCAGTGACTTGCTAAGCATTTATTATTATTCACACATCTATGGAACATCTGCATGACTCTTCTAGTCTCAGATACGCTTATTGATGTCTCAGCAGTCATTCATGGGCCTGGTGGCAGGATTCCAAGAGGAAGAGTGAAAGTGGAGGCTTTTGAGTTTTCACCCTCATGTCTACCATAACACCACTGTCTTTCATTGTTCTTCTGCCTCTGAGCATTCTTGATAGTCCTTAATTCTCTCTACCTTAACTGAGAAAGACTGTTGGCTCCAGAGTTTCTATCCTTAGCTTTCTTTTCATTCTACAAACACTCAATGGACAATCTTAGCTCATCTACATGTTTATCTGTCACCTATATTTAACACCCAAATGCAAATTTTCAGCATAGCACATTTTCATTCAAATGAAAAATGGAAGACTTCATCTTCAACTTACATCTCCATCTATGTATTACATCTCCATCTATATTTGGGGCATCTTAACCCGAAGACTGGATTTATTATCATTAATTCAGTACTTCGGTCTCCTCAATATAGTTATCTAGCCAGTTATTTTTGGCTCTGCTCTTTCTCTTACCACCCCTACTCCTTTAACCACTGTAGCTACTATCCACTGATTTAGTGGTTTAGATTTATTGAATTCTATTGATCTAATTAATTTAATTGAACAAATATTTATCCAGTGCTTACTATGTGCCATCCCTCATGGAGCTTAGATTTTATACCACACACTATGCTCACTGCTGATCAGTGATATGGAAAGATTTAAATTTGAAAAAGGGAAAGATAGGAAGTACCAATGGGTGTTGTAATTTTACTTAAAGTGGATAGAAAGACCACTGAGAAGATGATCTATAATGAAAGTGCTGAAGGAGGTGAAAGAGTTCAGGTATCTGGGGAGAGCATTTCAGGCCAACAGAAAAGAAAGTGCTACATATATCCTTCAGTAATTTTTTGAGAATTTTTGTAGGGTTAACTCTTCTGAATAATCATTTGGCTGGACATACATCCCATATTTAGAAGATTGTCAATATCAATTCAGTGTTATCTTGTGGATGATGAATGTAATTAAGATTGCCAGATTTAGCAAATATTTATATAGGACACAAAGTTAAATTTGAGTTTCAGAGATACAACAAATACAATACTTTCAAAATTATAAATATTTCCCATGCAGCATGCAATTTGGGAATACTTACACTACAACATGATCTGGTGTTTATCTGGAACTTGTATATTGACTGAACATCCTATATTATATCTGGCATCCTTAAATCTAATGTAATGTGATTATTCCTTTCTGTTTCTCTAGAAGATTTTAAGAAATATGTCTAGATGGTTTTAAGAAATGTGTGTTTATTCTCGGGATTCTGAAATGTCACCACAATGTGTCTGCATGTGAATCTGTTTATTTGCATTCTCTTCAGAACTCACAAGGCCCCTTTAAACTGAATTCTTCCATTTGTCTTCATTTCTGGGACTTAAAAAAAATTCTTGCTCTGGCAGTGTCCTTGCTATAATTTTTTTCCCCAGTTCTTTTTCCTTCCTTCCTTCCTTCCTTCCTTCCTTCCTTCCTTCCTTCCTTCCTTCCTTCCTTCCTTCCTTCCTTCCTTCCTTCCTTCCTTCCTTCCTTCCTTCCTTCCTTCCTTCCTTCCTTCCTTCCTTCCCTCCCTCCCTCCCTCCCTCCCTCCCTCCCTCCCTCCCTCCCTCCCTCCCTCCCTCCCTCCCTCCCTCCCTTTTTCTTTTCTTTCTTTTTTCTTTTCTTTTCTTTCGACAGAGTTTTGCTGTGTCTTGCAGCCCAGTTTTAAAACTCCTATTAGATAGATGTTGAACTTTCTCGATATGCCTTCCATGGCATGTAATCGTCTAGTCATACATTCCATCCCCGTGTCTGATTGCAAAGACTTCTGGAAGAGTTTCTTGCCTTAATACTTTTGTGCATTAATGCAGTCTTTTCCTATGTGTATTCTGCTATTTGCCTGATTATTACAAGCTTGCTTTCTGAGACTGGGGTTTCCCTATTCTTCTTGGAGGTCATAGCCCTGTATTATCATGGCCTTAGCCATGATCTTAGCATATATACTCCTTTGTTAGCTTATTTGCAGCTGCTTAATATGTCACTGTACGTACTGTATACACTGATTGCAGAGAGGAAAGGAATGATATGCCTTCAGACAAACTTTAACCCTATAACTATACCCATTGATTCTGGCCATAGAGGCCCTTGCTCTACCCTACTGTTATGGACTAAATTGTGTTCTCCAAATTCATATATTAAAGTTGTACACCTGGTACCTAAGAATGTGGCTGTATTTAGATATAGGACTGTAAAGAAATGATTAAGTTTAAATGAGGTCATAAGGGTGTGGCCCAAATCCAAAATGACTAGTGTCCTTATAAGAAGCAGAAGGCATACCAGGGGTGTGCACATAGAGAAAAAGCAGTGCTATAGACTGAATGTGTGTTTTCCCCCAAAACAGATATGTTGGGCCCCTACCTACATTGTGATAGTATGAGAAGGTAGACCTCTGGGATATAATTAGATTAGGTAAGTTCATTTAAAAGGAGTCCTCATAAGTGGCGTTAGTGCCTTTATGAGTCATGAGAATGCTTGCTTTCCCTCTCCACTTTCTGCCATGTGCAGATTTAACAAGAAGCTGGCATTCTGCAACCCAGAAAAGGGTCCTCATCAGAACCTGATCCTGCCGGCATCCTGATTTGGAGCTTCCAGTCTCCAGAACTGTAAAAAATATAAATATTTGTTGTTTTTAAGCCACCCAGTTTATGATATTTTGGCATACCAGCCTGAATTGACTAAGACCATGAAGTCACAGCAAGAAAACAGCCATGTATAAACCAGAGAGAGGCCTCAGGAGAAACCATACCTGCTGACACCTTGATATTGGACTCACAGCCTCTAGAACTGTGAGAAAATAAACTTCAGTTTTTTAAGTCACCTAGCCTGTCGTATCTGGCTTTTATTATGTCAGCCCTAGCAAACTAATACGCCTACCTTGGAATAATAGTCTCTTGATGTTTTCCCTTCTATCTTTGTTCTTGCATTTGTAGTCCACCATTGCCACTTATTTTCCCATTCTGCCATTCTTACTTAGTCTTAGGAATTTATTTTGTCAGCGTAACTTTTGGATTTTTTTTTTTTTCGTCATTTTAGGCCAGAAGGAGACATGCAGAACTATCAGCCAACTAACTATAGCAACTTCCAGAATTATCTTTTAATAATAAGAGTCACATTAGACAGACCCTGATAAAATCCCATAATGGCATCCAATTGACAACAAAGAGGTCCACTCTCTTCTGCATTCATTCCTTCATGACTTCATCTCTTTCCTCTGACCCTCTTGGTCCCTCTTGCTAATCTTCCTTTCCCAAAGACACTACTGACAACCTATGCTTCAAGCATGTCAAGGTTTTGGGAGTTCCATTTAGTATGCCAAGATGTTGATGAAGCTTCCTTCCTTACTTTGCTCACTTGTTGAAGCTCTATTCATCATTCAAGATGCCAACCAACTGTGTCCTGTTTTGTGAGGTTCTTCTCTTTCTCTCTTTTTATTGAGGTTCTGGGACCCACCCATCAGGGCACATTTTCCAACCTTTATCACAAAATACTCAGTTATTTCTCAATATTTGTTTGTGCTATTTGAAACAGTGAATTATTTGAGGATGGAGGCTATCTTTGCATCCCTAATGAGTGAGATAAGACTAATACTCCCAAGAGTAGTTGCTTGATAAATTGATTAAAAATGAGTAAATGAGAATATAGAAAAGACCATGATTCCTTGAATCATTTTCAATTTTTAAATAATTTTAAGGACCATGAACCAATCTTTTATCATTTCTTTTAAATTTCCTGGCCATTTCATTTCAATGGGATTGATTCTATTTCATTGCCATTGATTAGTGTCTTTTAAGTAAAATTTGGCAGGAAAAAACTTTAAATCACATAACCCCTTTTGTATTTATTAAAAACATAAGTGAAAAATTACTTAAGACTTAATTAAAATGTAGGTCACTGTTTCTTATATCCTAATTTGTAATAGGGTGTAGGTAATTGCCTGGGGACAGCCAATAGAAAAGCAGAGAGAACCCATTTACCACTTGTTCAGCTCTGTATAGTCCAGTTTACTTATCCTGAAAAGGGCACATATTCAAAGAGGAGAAACAATTATCTACCACTGAAACAGGTAATGAAGTTTTCTATGTGCTATAATTTTAATTTAAAGAGCATGTTTGAAAGGCTAAGATACCCAGACAGGCAGATATTTCCTTCTTCACAGTTATAAAATCTGTCACATCTTAGAAATACTCCCTTATTGAGTGGCAATCACAATTTTTATTCTAAAGGTTCCACATGCGTGGCATATTATGTAATGGACAGCACTTCAGAATAATCTAATGAAAAGAGAACTCTTTTCCATGCTAATAAACTTCAGATTCTGCTTGTTTCAAGAAAATGAATTCAGGCTTTGAACTGCTGAGGTCCACATAAATTCAGGTTATCCATACAGCCGTGCGGAAAATCTCCAAGATGAGTTCTTTATTAATAGCAAGAATGAGTGAGTCAGTCAGCTCGTTTAATGATCTGGCCCATAATTTGAATCCATTGAAAGTTGCCTGTTAGCACCTCTGGGAGCTGAGATCAAGCGTGACCTTGGCTTGTGATAGCTTGAATTAAAACCTTGTATGATAGCTCCCACACCAGCTTTGTTTTTATCATTTGGCATGCAAGCAGACACCTTGAATATCCTTATAATTGTTACAAACATGAAAATTGTGAGGAAGTGGGAAGAGGTTTATGCTAACATGTAAAATTTATTTTGAAAGAAAATAATGGATAATTCCCCTCCTCTGTGAAATTACTGGTAGTGGTTTGTTAAATGTGATAAAGTTCATACAGGCAGTTTTGTTAGCCTCTGCAGGACATTTTGTATAAATTCCTCTTGATTAGACTTTCCTACATTAAAAAAAAATCTATCATATCATTTTTAAAAAACTTGTATTTTAAGTTCAGGGTACAAATGCAGGTTTGTTACATGGGTAAACTTGTGTCATGGGGGTTTGTTGTACAGATAATTTCATCACTCAGGTATTAAACCCAGTACCCATTAGTTATTTTTCCTGATCCTCTCCCTTCTCCCAACCTCCACCCTCTGATGTAATTCTAAAAGAGGAAAAAAATAGATTCTCTTCTTACGGATCACCTAGGTTTTAATCTTCCTCAGTAATTTGAACTTGGGATACCTTTAGGGTTTAAAATATTTACCATATCTTGGCAATAATATTTAAAATTTGAATTTGTCTGAACTTTTATTTATGATAGCTTTGTTTCAATAATATATCTTAACTTTCCTATTATTATACTTGAATAAAAATGTATATTTTTCTAAGTGAATGTTATATGATTTCA
This sequence comes from Macaca fascicularis, assembly GCF_037993035.2. Lineage (NCBI taxonomy): Eukaryota > Metazoa > Chordata > Mammalia > Primates > Cercopithecidae > Macaca > Macaca fascicularis. The sequence continues at coordinate 31,496,610 of NC_088380.1, read as the reverse complement.
GGTGATGTGACATTTCTGTTTCATTTTTTTTCCCTGGCTCCATCTCACTATTTTGCCCTAGGAAAATGGCATGGTATAATATAAATCTCTGAAAAAATAAAACTGCTAAGAAATTGGTGACACTAAGGACACTAGCTTTATTTATTTATTTATTTATTGTACTTACTCCTTTGATCTAAATAAAATTTTGTATACTTTCACCAACATCTCTTCCTCTACCCCCACAAACAGCCCCTGTTAACCACTATTCTACTCTCTGCTTCTATAAATTAAACTTCTTTTAGATTCCACATATAAATGAGATCATGTCGTAGTTGTCTTCCTGAGCCTGGCTCATTTCATGTAACTTAATGTCATCCACATTCAGCAAATGGTAGGATTTCTTTCTTTTTAAAGGCTAAATAATATTCCATATATATATATATGATGAAAAAATATATATCTCACATATTCTTTATCCATTCATTCATTGATGGGCATTTAGGTTGATTCCACATCTCGGCTATTGTGAAAAAAGTCAATGACCATGGGTCTACAGACATCTCTTTGACATACTGACTCCCTTTCCTTTGAATATATACTCAACAGTGGGATTGCTATATCATATGGCAGTTCTATTTTTAATTTTTTGAGGACCCTTTATATTGCTTTCCATAGTAGCTGTACTAATGTATATTCTCATCGACAGCAGGCAAGGGTTCTCTTTTCTCCACATGCCCATTAGCACTTGTTATTATTTGTCATTTTGATAATGGCCATTTTAACATACTGATGAGATATCACTCATACCTGTTAATCAGGTTCTTTGCCCATTTTAAAACCAGGTTTTTATTATTATTTTTTGCTTTTGAGTTGAGTTCCTTACATAATTTGGATATTTTTAACTTATTAAATTTATGGTGCTGTGGTTTGAATGCATTCTACAAAATTCATGTATTGGAAACTCAATTCCTCTGCCCTCATGAATGGGTTAATGGATTAATGCCAATATCACAGGAGTGGGGTTGTTATTGAGGCAGTGGCTTTGTTGTAAAAATCAAGCTCTCTGGCTCTTTTGCTGTTGCCCACTTGCCATGTGATGCCCTCTGTCATGTTATGAGGCAATAAGAAGGTCCTCACCAGATGTCAGTGCCATGCTCTTGAACTTCTCGTCCTCCAGAAGCATGAGCTAAAAACAAACTCCTTTTCTTTATAAATTACCCAGTCTGTGGTATTCTGTTATAGCAACAGAAAATGGACTAAGACATATGGTTTGCAAATATTTTCTTCCAGTCTGTGGGTTGAAATCTCTTCACTCTGTTGATTGTTTCCTGTGCTGTGCAGAAACTTTTTCATTTGATATAATCTTCTTTGTCTATTTTTGTTTTTACTGCATGTGCTTTTGGTGCCATATCCAAATAATCATTGCCCAGACCAATGCCATGGAGCTTTCTCTCTACATTTTCTTCTAGTAGTGTTTCTTCTAGTAGTAGTTCAGGCCTTACCTTTAAGTCTAATCTATTTTGAGTTGATTTTTAAAAAATGTAGTAGGAGATAAGCATCTAATTCCAATCTTCTGCATGTGGATATCAAGTTTTCCCAGCACCATTTATGGAAAAGACTGTCCTTTTCCTATTGTGTGTTCTTTGTACTGTTGTCAAAAATCAGTAGATTAATCATAAATGCATGGATTTATTTTGGGGCTGTGACACTAGCTTTGTAATGGAAGCATATGAGCTTCCTGGCCTCGTGTATCAAAGAACCATAAACTGGGTAGCTTAGAACAACAGAAATTTATTGTGTGGTAGAAGGCTAGAAGTCTAAAATCAAGATGTCAGCAGGGCATGCTCTCTCTAAAACCTGTAGGGGAATCCTTCCTTGCCTCTTTCAAGTTTCCAGTGGGTTGCTGACAATCTCCGGAATCACTTGGTTTGTTGATGCATCACTCTAGTCCCCTGTCTTCACATGGTGTTCTCATTGTGTCCCTTCATATCATCTTTCTCTGCATGCCTGCCTCTGTATCCAAATTTCCCCTTCTTATAAGGCCACCAGTCATGTTGGATTGTGGTCCATCCAATGACCTCATTTTAACTTGATTACTTTTGTAAAAATCCCCCTTCAAAATAAGCTCATATTCTGAGATACTGGGGATTAGGATTTCAGCATATCTTTTTTGAGAAATACAATTCAGCCTATAGCAAAGGTAATTTAAAATGTCACACTGGCTTTTTAACTTTTGACTTTTGCATTTAACATTTTGATGTGTTACTTGAAATATTTTAGATGATTTTTTTTTGAGCCCAGAGATCTGAATTTCTTTTTAAATAATGGCTTGGAGACAATGATAACAGATAGTTCAGTAGATGTGATGTGGTTTTACATAAAAGCACTTGAAACAATGAATCTAAAAGGTATATCAAAGAAAAAATATGTTAAGAATGACAGCTTTAGACAAACTTGAAACTGGAAATGATAGATACTATAAAGATTGTCACAATTAGTTGTGGCATGTGTTAGTGCTTTTCTTCTTTATGTTTCATTGTTATTTTCTCATTGCTTTATACAGAAGAACATATTTGATTTTATTGACATGTTTTCAGTTTTTTTTATTAGTAAGTATATCGTATTAGAAATGGCATAAATTTGGGGAACTTGCAGTGCCAATTAATTTATTGTTTTTGCACATGTCTTAATTTTAAGGATCTTCAACTTTCTATCTTGAAATTGCCAACCTGTTGGGGTGCTTTGAAACACTTTTATACTTTTAGTATCCTCCATAGGTTGTGAGTTCAGGACTTTAAAAATATATATATGTGTGTGTGTGTATATATATATAAATACATATATAAATATATATGTATATATACATATATATATATTTTTTCTTTTTTCCCCCCTGTTCTGAGTTAGTAAACAGCAAAGTTAATTACTTGGAAGTAACATGAGTTGACTGAAAAATCTGGACATTCCATGACCTTTCCAATAATTCTTTCAGATGGAGTTCAATACTGCAATTATTTTAAGAGTTTGAAGGGAAAAAAATAAGTATTTGAAGTCAAATAAAAATTAAATAAGACTATCTTAATTATGACTTGCTGCCAAGTGAAAATCACAGAGAGAATTCCCTTCTAGAATAGCACAGAGATGGAAGAGTATGGTAGGGGATGAGGCTCACTGTGATCAGAAGAACAGAAATTTTAGATGAATATGGGTTATTATTTTTTAATGCACTGTCATAAAAGGATTGAAACTAATCCATTTTACAAGTTAATATAAAACTCTATGACATATTATTTTACTTGATTTTGGACTCTGACAAATCTATGAAATAGTTGGTCAATTTAAGTTACTGTATGCAGTTCATTAAGTCAGTTTTTCTAAGACAATTGTTAGGTCTCATAAATACTGATTCTTGCAGATACAAGATCTTTCAATCTCAGCTAGCATTCTAGCTGGTGGTTGTATGGACAAGACAGTTGTAAACTGAATTTTATATTCACACTTTAATGTTCAGTGTTCTTTACAAAACAAATATCCAATGTACCTATTCATTGCATTTTCAAAATGTAATAACTAAGAAGATTCTAGATATGGGTGTCTAGTCAATTCTACCTTGGAATCACCATAGGATTGTACTGCACATAAATCTTCTGCAAGAAATGTGTACCCAGATATTGCTGGCTCCCCCTTTTATTTTCAATATACATGCAACCTATTAAGTTTTTGATGTGGCTTTCAGTAGATGGTGGAATGGAAGATAGGAATAGTTTCTCAGTTATTACATTGCCAACTAAATAATTGGTTCATGACTCTGTGTGTGTGTGGTCAATCGCGGTATTTCTAATCTCTCTCCGGACCAGTCAATTTTAAATAATATTTCCAAATTGAAATACATGAATCTCTTTGGCCTGACTTCACTAAAAAGTATTTATGGGGCAGGTTAATTGGAGCCACCACATCCATGACTGTGAGCCAGTCATTTTGAGTAATATAGGCAGTGTTAACTCATGCTAGAGCATAGCAAACTTATTTTCCAGATCCGTTGCCATCCTCTCATTTGAGACCTGCACTGTGATTGAAGGAGTCCTTTAGGAATAGAATGAATCACACTTCATAACTATTTACAGAGGAGAAGGAAGAATAAGCTGAATATAGAAGATGAGCACTGTGCAAACCAGTGGAAAGTGCTCCACTCCAGTGTGTGTAGAAAGAAGTTGATACATCCGGAGTGCTTTGATATGAGGTAGTTCATATGTCTTTGGATCAGCACGACTTAAAGCAGCTCTCTTTATAGAGCAGGTGTGTCCACATTTTTCAATAGTGGGCCTCAAGATTAGAAATTAACGCTGTACAGCCACATTGATTTTTACTGAAAACTGTGGCGTTTGAGAGTCTCCATGTTTGGGGTGTAACTGCTGAACCTGACTTCAGGGTGAATCAAATGATTATGCAGCATTTATTCTTCTCTTTTGTTCTTTTATCAGGAGTCTTCATAATGCTTCATGTTTCATGGTGTAATATTAGTCAAATTAACTTTAAATTGCTCAAAATTTTATAATTAATTTTTTCAGTTTCAGTTATGATTCACAGTCTACTTGCCTGGCACCTGCTGGCAGGCAATTATACAAAGTCAGCAAAGGCTATGTGGTGAGCTTCTCCTTCATGTGTTTTTTCGAGTGAGATCCTTGAATGTACTTAGGTAGCACCAATAATGGCTGACACTTTTATTGCATTTGCTCTGTGTCAGGGAGTATTCCAACTGCTTTGTTTTAATCTTCATAACAGCCATATGAAAGAGTAACTATTATTACTATTGCTTTTAAGATGGGTGGGAAAAAGAAGCAGCACAGAAAGTTTTAAGAAACTTTCTAATCTTATCCAGCAGGTGGTGAAGCTGCAATTTAAACCCAACCAATCTGGTTCTAGGCATGTTTCTGCAAACACTAAACTTTACTTCATTCTGTGTGAGACTGAGGGAAGGCCTTTTCAGTTTCTATGCCAAAAAGGCTTTTCTGCACATTTTGAGTTTGAGGACACAGACTTAACAGGATTACATCTTGTTCAGTTCTCTGTGTCTACATCTAACACATAGAAATGGATTAATAAACTTGAATGAATGAATGAATGGGCAATTAAAACTGTAGTGATTGCATATTAAAATGTAATTTTGAATAATTGAATAATATAAAGCTCAGATCGTATTTGAGGAATTCTGCTCTATATTCTTTCTACTCTAAAACTCTGACTGGGAGATTTCTTTTCTTCCAATTTGTGCACTGTTGAGCTCAAGGTTCATGTTTTCTAAGTATAATGTCACATACGTGCCTCAAAACCCAGTATGGTCCAGATTGAAATCCTAATCTTCCCTTGCCCCCTGCCCTCCTAAAAAGCTTCACTTCTGACCTGTATCTCAGAAAATGGCACCATTATTATTCATCTTGTTGCTTAGAGCTGAAACTCAAGCTTTTCCTCTCATTTTTCCTTCTTGGTTCCCAACACCAGATTAAATAATTCCTCATAATACATCTTTTCTACATCTAACATTTCTTGGATCCTTTCACCTCTCCTCATTCCCATAAAATTCTTGTTTAGTTCCTTTTTTTCCCCTTGGCTCTTTGCAAGAGACTATTGCCTGTGTTTTCTGCCCTACTGTCTGCTGCCTTGGTCTGTTCTCTTTGGCATGGAGTGCAGCATGCTTCATCATCTGGCCCTGCCCTCCCTTGAAGACTCAATTCTTACTGCTCTGTTCCCCGGAATGAGGTATAGTTTTTGAGTGTCAATGTACTGTTTCTTACTGCTGGTGGGGGGAGGGGTGGTTCTGTATTTGCTTTTCATTCTAAATCACAACCCCATCTCATCCTAACCTCTTTCTTTTTGTAACTCCTGCTCACCCTTTCATTCTCAATGCTTTCTCACACAGAATCTGTCATATCGTCAGTGCTCCAGAAATACATAATAAATGAATCATACAATGAATGTACCTGGTTTACTTAGAGAAGTTCTAGGAAAGGAGCTTAAAGCTACAGGTGCATCTGTGTTAGAGAGAGTAGGTGATGTTCCTGAATAGTCTAAAGCTAGATTTTTAAAAAATTAAATATTTACTTATTTATGTTTCCTTCTTCCTCTGTGATGACTAAAGCTAGATTTTAAAGAAACTTAATACCAGGTTCAAGTGTAGAGTTTCAATAAATGAAAGCATTTACTTGTCATGCAATTACCACTCACATGAACGTGTTTATATATAAGTACTAGGTAATGACTATTTATTTCATTTTTATGTTTCCCAATTAAAAAGAATCTCTATTCGTATTTATTAGAAGGTACTGTGCTAAGTTTCTAAAGGTGCTTGCATGACATTTTTCTCTGAAATGGATAGATTAAGTTATGCCTTTTTTCCCCACTAGACTATGAGCTTCTTGAAAGTGTAGAACACTAATATTTATTTTTCAAGAATATAAGAATATATGTGGCATATCATTGGTGCCTTATATAGTTTTGCTCAATGTGTGATTCAAAGAATGAAGAAAATAATGGAAAATAAATAGCATAGTAAAAACAGGAGTCTTCTTATTTTAACTGACAGTGCAGGTGGTGGTCAGGACATTACCAACTTACGGAAGTCTGGTACACCACGCAGGTAAGTGGCAGTTGGTAAATCTGATGGTTAATATTGAGTGTCAACTTGATTGGATTGAAAGATGCAAAGTATTGTTTCTGGGTGTGTCTGTGAAGGTGTTGCCAAAGGAGAGTAACATTCGAGTCAGTGACCTGGGAAAGGCAGACTCACCCTTAATCTGGGTAGGCACCATCTAGTCAGCTGCCAATGTGGCTAGAATAAAGCAGCAAGAGAAGACACAAGAGCAGACTTGCTAAGTCTTCCAGCCCTCATCTTTGTCTCATGCTGGATGCCTCCTGCCCTCAAACACCAGACTTCAAGTTCTTTAGCTTCTGGACTCTTGGATTTACACCAGTAGTTTGCCAGGGGCTCTTGGGCCTTTGGAAACAGGCTGAAAGTGCACAGTTGGCTTCCCGACTTTTGAGGTTTTGGGACTCTGACCGATCTACAACTGGCTTCCTTTTTTTAAAAAAAATTTAATTAAAAAAAAATCTAGCTTTAGACTATTCGGGAACATCATCTACTCTCTCTTCCTCAACTTGCAGACGCCCTGTCATGGGACTTAACCTTGTGAACGTGTGGGTCAATTCTCCTTTAATAAACTCCCTTTCATATATACATCTATCCTATTACTGTGTTCCTCTATTGAAGCCTGGCTAATACAGTAAGCAAAGCCTCATGGAGACTCTTCAGGGTGCTTCCAATGCCACTCTCATGAGTCAGCTTGATGCAACCGGGAGGTGTGAGAAACCCCTTACTAGTCAAAGATTTGTATGGGAATTGAAACTCTGCTTGTTTTTGCATCTCAGCCTGTGTGTTTAGTAAGTATGTGCTCCAAACTCTGGAAGCCTAGGTACACTTCTCTATTTCAATATTGCAAAGACTACAGCACTCAACAGGATATCAAACGAAGAGAAGTATTTGTTTCTAAGATCAGGGGCTTTAGAGACAAGAAGAATAAGTCAAGATGAGGACAAGGACAAGTGACTCGAAAAGGTAATTTTGGATTATTCCAGTGATTACCTGTTGTTCACAGTCATTCTGGACCAAAAAAAAAATGCAGACATGAAAATTCATTCTAAAGAAAGAAGAACAGAAAGCAGACAGGCTTGGACATAATCTCACAACCTGAAGTTATTTTTAAAAAGCAGTGGTTCTAATAATGATAATAATGTTGTCTGCTTTCAGGTTTTTAAATTATTCTTTAAAAAATCAGATGCAAAATAACAAGCAAGGCCAGGCTAAATTTGAAATTGATTTTCCCAAAATAAGACACCTTGCTTTTCCAGTACTTCATGTAAATGCAGAAGTTATGGAAGTAGTGAAAAGTCTTGAACCTACAATTACGCCTTTTGCCTTACAATTTGAGCTGTGATCTTGCTTTGAAAAAGCCTTTGCTCGATTTCTTTCCCATTCCTTACACTGCCATTTTGTTTTTGTGTGATCAGACAAAAATGTAGAACATGGAATGACTTTGGATAAAATTAAAATTTAAATGGTCAGCAAGAAGTCTTTAGAGAGCATTTATTTCTGTCTGTACCTGGCACTTTCAAGTGGCTAGGCCTGTGGGTCAGTCATCAGATTTGTCTTTATTCCGTAGATGTAGGAGTGCTCCTTGCATTGGCTTTCTCCGTCTCATTCTGAGATCAAAAGGTTGTATCATAAATGAACAATCTCAGAGCTTGAGAGACTGGATGTACTGTGTGCTGAGATGATAAAAGTAAAGATACTTTGGTAGAAATTCTCCCAAAGCATCATTTCCCTTTCTTTATGCACAACGTACAACAGAGAGTAGTCAAAGGAAGAAAGGCCAGCCTGCAAGAAGGCAAGGAATATGTGAGAAAGAGCATGAGAAAGCAAGAGAAAAAGTCCTGGGCATTGCAAAGAAGCATCTAGTCACACCTTATTAGTTTATACAGAACTGCATTTTTTTTTTAAATTTTGTAGTACCCACTCTTGTCAGTACTTCAAGTTTATCTCATTTTTTTTTCTTTGCCCTTTTCACTCCACTGAGGCATCCAAAGATGATCACTGTCATAGTTTACCTCATTGCAGTTTTTAATGACTTTATCTCCTCTTTTACTTCCTTAATGTGTCCCATGGTGACAAGTTGCTTACGTGGGTAAGCGGCTAATGCAGAAAGACCAGGAACTCATCTATCTTCAAACCAGTCTTTTCCTATCCTCTTCCTTCCTGCCACCCTCTACGGATATATGTTCTCTCTGTTACCCTCTATGTAGCAGTTAGGATGAGATTATATTAAATGTAAATATAATCTTTACATGACAGTAAAGATTTCCTTCTAGAAAAAAAAAAAAAAAAGAATATGATTGGCCCCTGGCATACTGCTGGGGCAATGGATAGGGTTTTAGTTCAGCATTAGCCTCACAATAAGGAGTCAACCTTGTGTTATGACTGCCAAAAAAACAAAAACAAATAAAAGCTAATGCAATGCACAAAATTTCCTTCTGCATTCTCATTAAAGAGTTTGCCTACAAACAAAGCTAATGACAATTATTATACAGATTAAATTATGTTTATCAAATTATTCAAATAAATTAATAAAAATTACATCGTGGCAAAAATTTCTAAGCAGTCAAAGAGAGAAAATACAAGCTTTACTGATTGCCAGGCCTGCTGAGTTTCTGTGTGGCACTGCTAGCAATTTAGGAGTTTCTCACAGACTGCAGCAGCCTCCGAATTAAAGAGGACCTTATATTAACCCCACTGTGTATAATGCTTTACCATTTTCAGGGCCCTTTCAGCATGTTTCCTCAACAATAACTGTGATGGGGAAAGTAAGATCTCATTTTATAGATGCAGAATCTAGGACTCCATGTGGTTTAATATTAAGGGAAGAAGCTCAAGCCAGAGAGCAAGCTTCGGACAACTGGTTTATTACCTTTTGTTATGAACTCTGTGTGTCTCCCTAAAATTCATATGTTGAAGTCCTCATCCCCAATGTGATCATATTTGGAGGGTCTTTGGGACGTCATGAGGGTTAGGTGAGGCCCTCATGATTGGATTAGTGCTTTTATAAGAGGAGACATCAGGTTGGGCGTGGTAGTTCATGCCTGTAATTCCAGCATTTTGGGAGGCTGAGGCAGGTGGATCATCTGAAGTTAGGAGTTCCAGACCAGCCTGGCCAACATGGCAAAATCCCCTCTCTACTAAAAATACAAAAATTATCTGGGCATGGTGGCACGTGCCTGTCATCCCAGCTTCTCAGCAGGCTGAGGCAGGAGAATTGCTTGAACCCAGGAGGCAGAGGTTGCAGTGTGCCGAGATTTCGCCATTGCACTCTAGCCTGGGCCCCAAGAGTGAAACTTTGTCTCAAAATAATAATAATAATAATAATAATAATAATAATAAAATTAAAAAGAGGGAGACATCAGAGAGCTTGTTTTTTTCTCTCTCTCCCCAAGGTCACACAAAGAAGTCATATGAACACACAGCAAAGCTGTGTCAGCCTACAAGTCAAGAGAAGAGGGCCCAGAGTCTACCTTGCAGGCACCATGATCTTGGATCTTCCAGTCTTCAGAACTGTGAGAAGTGCATTTCTGTTGTTTAAGCATTCAGTCTTTGATATGTTTTTATGGCAGCCTCAGCAGAATAAGACACTCATTCATCTAGGTAAACCATACGCAGTTGACCCTTAACACGAATTTGAGCTGTATGGGTTCACTTATATGCAGGTTCTTTTCCATAAAAGTGACTCTGAGTGTGTCTGCCTCTCCTGCCTCCTCTTCCATCTACTTTATCTCTTTTGCCTCTGCCACCCCTGAGATCACAAGACCAACCCCTCCTCCTGTTTATCATCCTTCTCAGCTTATTCAGTATGAAAAACAATGAGAATGAAGACCTTGATGATGATCCACTTCCAGTTAATGAATAAATAGTAATTATACTTTCTCTTCCTCATGATTTTCTTTTTTTTTTCTTTTTTAAATTATTTTTTATTATTATACTTTAAGTTCTAGGGTACATGTGCATAACGTGCAGGTTTGTTACATATGTATACTTGTGCCATGTTGCTGTGCTGCACCCATCAACACATCAGCACCCATCAACTCGTCATTTACATCAGGTATAACTCCCAATGCAATCCCTCCCCCCTCCCCCCTCCCCCCTCCCCATGATAGGCCCCGGTGTGTGATGTTCCCCTTCCCGAGTCCAAGTGATCTCATTGTTCAGTTCCCACCTATGAGTGAGAACATGTGGTGTTTGGTTTTCTGTTCTTGTGATAGTTTGCTAAGAATGATGGTTTCCAGCTGCATCCATGTCCCTACAAAGGACACAAACTCATCCTTTTTTTTATGGCTGCATAGTATTCCATGGTGTATATGTGCCACATTTACTACTGGGTACATAACGAAATGAAGGCAGAAATAAAGATGTTCCTTGAAACCAATGAGAACAAAGATACAACATACCAGAATCTCTGAGACACATTTAAAGCAGTATGTAGAGGGAAATTTATAGCACTAAATGCCCACAAGAGAAAGCAGGAAAAATCTAAAATTGACACTCTAACATCACAATTAAAAGAACTAGAGAAGCAAGAGCAAACGCATTCAAAACCTAGCAGAAGGCAAGAAATAACTAAGACCTCATGATTTTCTTAATAGCATTTTATTTTTTTCTAGCTTACTTTCTTGTAAGAATACAGTACATAAGACATATAACATATACAATAGGTGTTAATCAACTGTTTGCTGGCTTCCAGGAAATTAGCTGTTAGTATTTAAGTTTGGAGGAGTCAAAATTTATACATGGATGTTTGGCTGCACCAGGAGTTGGCACCTCTAACCCCTGCATTGCTCAGGGGTCAAGCATTGTGATATGATATACTAACCAAGACTTGTCACACTTTAATTTCATTGTTCTTTTATATTTTCATTTTCCCATGAAAAATAAAAAAAGATTATTCAATGGCTGCTTTGTGCCAAGAAGTGTGCAGGATGCCAGAGGTGTGAAATGAACCCACCATATTTAAGTTGTCCATATTTTGATAGGGGAATGACTCACATAAGAAGATAATTATAATATAATTTGGTAAGTGCTATAATAAAAGTATGAAACAGAGCTTTGGAAGCCCTAAGCCGCTCATTTAGCTTAGGGGAACTCAGGAAATGCTTCACAAGGAGGTAACGTGGATGACTGTTTTAAATGATTTGTAATGCATGGAACCCATCAGCTCAGGGCAATGTGACTGGCGGAAGGAAGGAGGACATTCACCTAGACAGAGAGTGGCAGTGTTAGGCTGTGTGCCCCAAATTATGGTGGGTATCAAACTTGAACTGTTGTCTACATTGGAACCTGTTAAGCCCAGATTCTTGACTTCTGGCCCAGACCTGACCTACCAGAACAGAATCTCTGGGCATAGCACAGTGGATTAAACATACTTGATAAGCACCTTCAGGTAATTCTGACACAAACTGAAGTTAGAATAGCAATGCACTCAGGATACATGAGGAAAAGGTGGGCCGTGCACTGTATTTCAGTGTGGATGAATTCTGATGTCTGATTTCCTACACACTCTTTTACATGTTCCTTTATCCTCTGGTTTTCTCACTGCAGCAACTAAATTTCTTCATAGCTCTACTTTCAAAGAATCCATGAAGTTAATAGTGCTCTGCCACTGAAATGAGTTTTCTTCTTCCTATTGATTAATAAACAGCGCATCGTTTGTTTTGTAAAGCTAGTACAGTTTTCTTCTCCTTTTACCTACAAGATCTTACAGTGGTTAATAAGAAACAAGGCTGCTTATCAGAAAGCCTGGTGTACAGTTAGCACAAAATAAGATGTCTCCCCCTATAGCATCCTTCTAGTCTACTCTCTCTAAATCCCTCCCTGAATTTAAACCACTTCGCAGGCATCAATTAATGATATTTAATTTCTGCTGAATATAATGAATATATAATTAAGATTAAGATACTCTGAGGGCTTCCCCTAGCTTTAGGCTGATTCTTCTTTCTGCTTAGAAGTATGTCATGTAACCTCTTTACCTCTCTCCTTCTATAATTGGGGACCATGAAACTTACCTGCCCTGAAATTTCTGAAGATTCAGCGATCATGTTAGCCAAATGTTTAGCACATAAAAAGTGCCAAAGAACAGCTATGTGATGTGCTGGGCAAAAGATCTCTTTCGAACACCTGTGATACTTGACCCTTTCTGTGGTTCTTTTTTTCTTGACAAATTATGTACTATTGCTTCAATGCACAGGAGGGAAGCAAGAAGATATAATGTAAATAATTAAAGCCATTGTTTAACCATCTATTTATATAAAATAAAAACAAGGAACAACAATGATGTGCCACCATAGTATCTGAAGCAATTTGAAGCCAAATATTTTAATGAAAGGTTTTGAAAAAGACCAAATAGCAATATAGGGTACTGCTGGGAACTTCTTCTTCTTCTTCTTTTTTAAAAAAGAGGTCCATGTCCCTAGGTAACAAAGCAAAAGAACATGCTATATATGATCACAACTGCCTTCTGGATTATTTAGAATCTGGGAGTTATCTTTGATTCTTTTCTCTCCCTCACCAAACCTGTTGATTCTGCCAGTATCTTTGAACCTGTCGATCTTTTCCTAGTTCCATTCCCACTCTTTTATCTGTGCTTCTCTCTATTGTCTATTTTAGATATTCCTTAACTGGTCCACATGCTTTCTTTGTATATCCCTTCCAATGCATTTTTTTTAAATGCAGCAGCCATAGTGATTCTATAAAATGGTAGAGATCTTTTAAATTAAAAATTATTTTTGTTGAGGTAAAATACGCAGAAATAATTTACCATCTTTGCCACTTTTGAATGTACAGCTCAGTAGCAATAAATACATTTGTATTCTTTGTTTTTTTCCATTCACCATCTCCATCCTTGAAAAAAAGGTAAATCAAATCTTGTTTTTCACTCAAGCCCTTCAATGGCTTCCCATTGCATGTTGAATCACGTGCAACCTCCTGACCTTGAGTTAAAGAAGCCTGGCTGTGTTGACCTCTGCTTTCTTCTCCAGCTTCATTTCAAGCCAGTTTTTCTCACTATTGCTCCAGCCAATTATCCATGTGTTAGTTCTTAGAACACCCCACACTGTGTCCTCCCTCAAAGCCTTCATACACAGGCTTTCCCCTATAGAGCCTCTATCCAAGGTGTCCCTCCTTCAATCCCCATTATTCAAATCTCAAACTAAATATTATCTGAAAAGAAAGAGCTTTTCTGGGATTAATGAAAACAAATCTCAGCAGATCTGTCTCCTTTATCTTCAGCACAGTCTGTGTTTCTTATCTTCCAAGCACTTTCCTCATGTGTAATTATCCATTTATATATTCATTTGCTTGTTCAATGTTTGTCCTCACAAAGTTGACCATAAGCTAGATGAGGACATGGACCAGGTCTGTTGAATTTACCACTGTCAGCTTAGTGCTGAGAGTACTGCCTTGGATTTAATGGATCATTGCTGAATAAACAAATGAAAAATAAGGAAGGTGGATCCTATTTCTGCAATGCCCTGAATAACTTGTATATTAAGAAAAGATCCCAGGCTGGGCGGAGTGGCTCATGCCTGTAATCCCAGCACTTGGGGAGGCCAAGGCGGGTGGATCACGAGGTCAGGAGTTCGAGACCAGCCTGGCCAACATGGTTAAACCCCATCTGTATTAAAAGCACAAAAATTAGCCGGGTGTGGTGGTATGGACCTATAATTCCAGCTACTGGGGAGGCTGAGGCAGAAGAATTGCTTGAACTCGGGCGGTGGAGGTTGCAGTGAGCCGAGATTGCACCACTGCACTCCAGCCTGGGCGACAGAGCGAGACTCTGTCTCGCAGGGGAAAAAAAATAGATCCTGGAGATAAACTGGGAGTAGGAGTTGGAAAAACTGAAATGAAACCTGAGAGGGAAGAACTGAAGAAAAATAGAGAGTGAGGGAATAGCTGTTTGTGTTGGTTAGTTGAATAAAAGCAAAAAAAAAAAAAAAAAAAAAAAAGAACAAAACAAAAACAAAAAACCTTCCCCCCAAATAAACGCAAATCACATCAAAACAAAACCCCCATAGTAAGCTGTGGAAGGACTGAGTATAATTTCTAACATTCAATATGCAATTTTTTTACATGTTCATGGTGTAAACTCCTATTTAACCTTTCCAAGTCTCCAGTAAAGTATGCCAAACATAAAGGGCATGTGTATTCATTTCCATTTTTATATGCATAAGTTATCTATTGTTGCATAACAAGTCACCACCAAAATTAGCAGTTTAAAGTAACGTATATTGAATATTTCACTGTTTTGGTGGTTTAGAAATCTGAGTATGGCTTAACTGGGTTCCCCACTTTAGGGTCTGTCACACAGCTGCCATCAGGTATTGGCCAGGACTAGGGGCTTTTCTGAAGGCTTGACTGGGGAAGAATCTGCTTCCAAGCTGTTGGACTGGGGCCATCAGTTCCTTAATGGCTGTTAGATGAAGCCCATCCTCGGTTCTTTGCCACGTGGGTCTCTTCAGTATGGCAGCTTGCTTCATCAAAGTGTGTAGTCCAGAAAGCAATAGAGAGAGTCTGCCAAAGAGATGGAAGTTGCAATCACCTAACCATGGAAGTGACATCTCATCACCGTTTCAATGTCCTATCAGTCAGAAGCCAGTAACTAGTTTCAGCTCACACTCAATGGGAGGGATTATACAGGGGCTGAATACTGAGAGGTGGGGAACTTTGGGGGCTAACTTAGAAGTCACCTACTGCAGTATGTTTGTTGGTGTTTTGATTGTGTGTGTTCATATGTGTGTAAATCAAGGATGGGACTAAACTGTACATTTAGGATAACAGAATTCAGCAGGAACAAGCTGTTGGAATCAGAGAAAGTCATGAGAAGATACATTTTTTGGAAATATGAAGATAATTTGGGAAAGCCTTTCACAGGGTGATAGAATCTGTTTTATTTGGCTCTCTAGAGGCACTCAGAACTTAGGTATCCAACATACTCCAATAATTGGATTACCCAGATCACGGTTATAACTCGCCACTTTGCTTTTCCTGACAACTCTTTTGGAAGTATAATCCACTCAGAAATGATAAATGTTTCCAAAGAGTTAGGGGGATTTGTGTAGAAACGGTGGATAGATGGAGGTTTATCAGACTTTGCACAATAGATTCAATGCTGCTTAAGTGGCACAAAGATTATTTTATAGGTAATCTTGACATAAGGTCTAATTTATAAGTTCTAATTTATAAAATCAGGGAAGGTTCTGCAGTAATCTGGCACTAGCTGTGTAACTTGTAAGCCTTCTAAGTAATTGAATTATAAAAATGTTTTATTATAAATACTAGATTATTAATATACTTATCTGACAGCAACCTATATCTCTTTGATCTAGAATCAACTGAAATGTTTTATTTATCTATGTGCCAGGCATTGTGTTAGGTCTTTCACCAGGTACTTATAGGTTCCTCAAAGGACTCTGGTGACTAAATAATCATAAAGCTTAATGGTAGGTGAGAAGTCCACTCAAAGCTCTCTAGCTTGGGAAACAGGGTTATTTATAAAATAGTTCTTTTTTTTTTTAAATCATACTTTAAGTTCTAGGGTACATGTGCAGAATGTGCAGGATTGTTACACAGGTATAAATGTGCCATGGTGGTTTGCTGCACCCTTCCCATCATTTACATTAGGTATTTCTCCTTAATGCTTCCCTGCCCTAGCCCCCCACCCACTGACAGGCCCTGGTGTGTGTTCTTCCCCTCCCTGTGTCCATGTGTTCTCACTGTTCAACTCCCACTTATGAGTGAGAACGTGAGGTGCTTGTTTTCTGTTTCTGTGTTATTTGCTGAGAATGATGGTTTCCAGCTTCACTCATGTCCCTGCAAAGGACATGAACTCATCCTTTTTTATGGCTGCATAGTATTCCATAGTGTATAAGTGCCACATTTTCTTTATCCAATCTATCATTGATGGGCATTAGGGTTGGTTCCAAGTGTTTGCTATTGTGAACAGTGCTGCAATAAACATACGTGTATATATGTCTTTATAGCACAATGATTTGTAATCCTTTGGGTATATACCCAGTAATGGGATTGCTGGGTAAAATGGTATTTCTGGTTCTAGATCCTTGAGGAATTTCCATACTGTCTTCCACAGTGTTTGAAGTAATTTACACTCTCACCAACAGGGTAAAAGAGTTCCTGTTTCTCCACATGAGCATGGGCTATCTTTTCATTTATTTGTGTCTTCTTCATTTTTTTTCAGCGATGTCTTACAGATTTAAGTGTACAGCTTTTTCAGCTATTTAAATTTATTCCTATGTATTTTATTCTTTCTGATACTATTGTAAATGGAATTGTTTTCCTAATTTTTGGGGGAGGGGGTAGTTTGTTTTTAGTGCATATGAATGCAACTGATTTTTACTATTGTAAATGGAATTGTTTTCCTAATTTTTGGGGGAGGGGGTAGTTTGTTTTTAGTGCATATGAATGCAACTGATTTTTGTATATTTTTATTCGGCAACCTTACAGAAGTCATTTACTAATTCTAACAGTTTTATATTGTGGAGTCTTTAGGGCTTTCTATACCTAAGATCCTGTCATCTGCAAACAGAGACAATGCATTACCTCCTTTTTGATTTGGATGCCTTTTATTTCTTTCTCCTGCCTAATTGCTCTGGCTAGGACTTTCAGTACTGTGTTGAACAGGTGAGAGTGGGGACATCTCTTGGCACTGAGTTGTGCTGCCTTTCAAGAGGGGTGATGTGGATAATGTGAAACTGTTCTTTTTACTCTCATCAATGCATCTTGCTCACTTTTTCCATGCTAATAATGTAAGAATATAATTGGTGACAATAAATGCCTTTGTTCTGATTGATAAATGAGCGTATATATGTGGTAGTTGAGATTCTGAGAGCAGTGACAATGTTTAATAAAAGCTAGCAGAAGTTAGTAGTGATATCACCCGATTGCCTGACAGGGTGACTTGCCTTGCCTTTGAAAACATGGGAGAACCGGCTACATTGCCTCTGTCAATAGAGAGAATTACTGAAACCTCAACAAAATACCAGCCCCTCATACCTTCCAAAAGTGTGACTAGACTTTTCCAAGTGAAAGATCCTTTTCCAAGTGATAGATGCTTTTCTCCTTCCATAGTTTATTCTTATTAATCTCTAGGAAAGAATAGCCAATTCTTATAACATTTTAGATGACATGGAGGCCATGGAGGAGCACTGCTGAGAAGGGGCTGCTGTGGGGAGCATTGCAGACTGAGAGCCTGGGAGCTGAGGCCATGCTTTCCCCAAGCTGCTACCAGCCAATGACTGAGCATAGCAGTGACTGGGCTGGTATGGGGCCATTTCTCTTGAGTGCAACACTCTTTTAACAGGCAGACACTCCCCGCTGGCCTGGCTGAGACTTTCTCAGCACCGTGCTGTGGTATGCAGCTATCCCTACTCAATTCTCTCCGCTGCCTCTCCTTTCACAGGTATCAGATCTATATCCCTACCTGAAAGCTCTTTCCACCTATTTCTGCTCTTTGCTCCTCTGGCCTTCATGGGTGATAGATTTACTGGTTCTCGTGAGCATGTCTAATGCCATCTTTGTGTCAATGTCTCAGAGGACCTGAACTGGCCCATGTGGTAAATACACCATCCCAAGTGAAAATTGGGCCATATAATATTATAATGAGCATGCTCAGTGTCTGAAATCAGCCTGAAGAGGTTGGAAGGGTAAGAAGGGTGGGAATGGCATTGGGAGACTTAGGTTTCTCAATTTGATCTCAGTGGGGTTGTATTTTGGGCACTGCATTTTATTTAAGAAATCAGAGCAGAAATCTTAGAATATTAGACTCTTAGGATAATTCTTTCTTTTTAAAATAGGATTTCCAAGTTTGGGATGTATTTCAGTTTCTAGGACAATGAAATCACTAAGGGCACCAAGTTTGCGTAACATGTCAGATGGATGAGGTGTTTCATGATAATATTAAAAAAAAGTCAGTGGGTTGGGAAATGCATATTTGGATCAAGCTTATCTGTTTTCTATGTTTTTAGATATATGTAGATGTGTGCAGTGGGAAGGTTTTCATTGACTGGGAGCAAAACCTGGAATGTGAAAAGTTAGTTTATCCAATAGTTAGTAAAACAACCCAAAATTCATACTTCTCTGGTAAAATCATGAGAACCTGGAGTCACCGCAGGATTAGTATATTTCTTGTGAAAAACCTAAGAGAGATTCTGGTCTTTAGAATGGGAGGGGTCATGTCCATCTTGTGCCTCACTCTATCCCCAGCCCTCTACACCATGCCTCATGCATGGTAGATGGTAAAAAAAAAATTGCTGAAAAAAAATAAAAAACGGTATGTTCGGGGTAGTTTAAACTGTAAATAAATGTGATTAAACAGGACTTTGACCATTTTGATATGTAGAATAATAGAACTAACCACAACTAGTTACAGTCATGTTTGTTCTTCTATGATTACTGTTTGTTTTTACACTGATTACTTCTTATGCAATTGATAAATGTGGGAATGCTTTGGTTTTAATGTATGTGTTCCTCCAAGATTCATATGTTGAAACTTAATCATCAAGGGAATGAAATCAGGGACTGAGGCCTTTGGGAAATGACTAAGTCTTGAAGGCTCTGCCTTTGTGAATGGGACCAATGCCCTTATGAAAGAGGTTTCAGAGACCTGCCTTGTCCTTTCATCTCTTCTGCTATGTGAGGACACAGGATCTGTCCTTCCCCTTTGCCCTTTTGCCATTTGAAGATACAGCAAGAAGGTGCCATCTTGGAAGCAGAGAAAGACCCTCACCAGACGCTAAATGTGCCAGTCCCTTGATCTTGATGATAAATTATTTCTATCATTTATGAGTTATAAGTTACCCAGTGTTTGTTTGTTTGTTTGTTTTAATAGCAGCAAGAATGGATGAAGACAGATAAGGAAGTTGGTATAATGTGAAAGAGGTATTGATTTATACAAGATTTTTCTGACTATTAATTTTTTTAAGTAATTGGAGTGAGCTCTCTAACAATTAAAGCCTTAGCAATATATAAACTCCATATAAAACTCTACAAAAGTATCTCTTTTAGTGCAAGCTATGCCTTTACTTCACCATATAAAGCTACAGTGAAACACAAGTGTACAGGAAGGTGATGTGCTGACATTTCTTTCCTTATTAAAACAATGGATTAACAAAACAGGCTACAGTCTGGATAAGATTTTTGATTCTGATGAACATGTCTCTATTAGAAGCAAATGCCCTCCAGGAAGTACATTTCAGGAAACTGCATAAGCCCCAGGGTTTAAGTTGCGAAGAACTAACTGTGATACTAGACACCAATCCCAAGCATAGTTTAATGTATTTGTGAGGGTTTTTTAATGGATTGCTATTGTTTTTGTGTTCTCTGGGTATAATACATTTTGCAACTTCTGTTCCAACCCTATTTTTCCCCATAGCCAATGTTTTATTTGCCGTGCGATTTTACAGTAAAGCGTGTGCTTTCCGCCCCCTAGAAACATATATAGTAAATAGTATGATAGCAGGAATGTGTGTATTTAAAAGAAAAACAATAGACTAACTTGGTCAAGAATTCAGCTCTAGAGTGAAATTGCTTAGATTTAAGTTTCAGCTTTGCCATTTTCAAGTGGCATATACTTGGGCATGGCACTGAACATTCTGTGCTTTGGTATCTACAATGGTAAAATGGGAATAATAACAGTATCTATTTCATTGGGGTTACTGTATCACAAGAGCTTAGAAAAGTGTCAGGCACATAGTAGGTGGTCAATCCATGAATGTAGGTAATTATTACGGAATAAAGCAGCTTATTTCCTGACTAGGCCACATAAGGCATATTTCATCTTGATATGTGGGGACATAGCACGATTTCATCACTGGAACCTTAATATAGGCATTTCCTTAGGGCTTGACATGTAGTTCTTTGTAGAAGTTCCAGGAGCCAGTTCTCTTTTGAATTTGTATTCACTATTGCCACAACCTGTTTTTTTAAATTTCCTCTGTCTACAGTCACTAGACTGTGACTTAAATTAAATTATAACTTTGAAACTGAATTTCCTCAAGTTACTTGTGCTCCATACAGTAGATTCCATAACATACTTACTCTTCTTTGACATTTTCTCTTCCTCTTTTTTTTTTTTTTTTGATAAATGCTGACCTGCTATGCCACCTACCTTATATGTGAAATTGATACAGTGTAATGGAAACAAGATGTAATATCAATAACATGATCTATCACAAACACAGCTAAAATTGCAAAGCATGTGTCCAAAATTAAGTGATACGGAATGAAAGTATACTTTTTCTTTTTTTTCCCCAGAGAAAGGCTGAAAAATACCCAAAGATTAGCACAAAGACTAAAACCTCTTAGTCCCTTAAGCAATGTTTGTATTCTTGGGAACATGTGGGAAAACTGGGTGAGTGGTGTCCTTGGAGTTTGCTTTAAAAGTCAGATCTTTTGAAAAATGTTTATTCATGTCCTTTGCCCACTTTTTGATGGGATTTTTTTTCTTACTGATTTGTTTGAGTTCCTTGTAGATTCTGGATATTAGTTCTTTGTCAGATGCATAGTTTGCAAATATACTTGGGTGACGGGTGCACTAAATCTCAATTCACCACTATAGAATTCATCCATATAACCAAAAACCACTTGTACCTCAAAAGCTACTGGAATAAAATAAAATAAATTAAGATGTCTGGGTTGACATGTCTTTTCCTAAATGCTTAGTTTTCCAAAGTAGCCATTCATCCTCAGGGTTAAACAGTGCTCTCTCCCAGCTCAATATTTTACAATGACTTGCAAAATAGTGAGCCAATTATACTATCACTGGATTAAGCCTAATGATCAAGCTAAGTGACAGGTTGGACAAAAAGATTTCAAAGGTCCTTGAATTCTGTTAAATACTCATTAATAATAATAGGAGTTACCAACATCTGAGAACAAATTGTTGTATGCATCCTGCTTCCTTCCATTCATGGTAGAAGAGCAATATCATAAGAAAAGCAGATACTTTGGCAGAAAAGATACCATATGGAGACTAGAGATGCCTGTTTTCAAATTCTTCATTGGATTGGGCAGGGTCTTCTAATATGAATACACATGAATAAAATTATGATAAGGGGAAAAATAAATTATGTATTAAGCACATATGTCATGTTCTGTGATCAACATCTATTATTTTATTTAATTCCCCCATAAAAGAAACCCCACAAAAACCCTGTAACTTAGGCATTCTTATTATTTAGCTAAAGGATCAGGCTCAGATAAATAGAGAATGAATAAGGTTGCTCAAAACCTGCTTTCTTTCCATCACATCAAGCCTTGCCTTAGGCACTTCCTACTTCCATACCTCTCACTTGACTCCTAGTCATGTTGATATTTCTCCTAATCTCAGACTACTTGGACTTTATTCTCTCTTCTAATAAATTGTCTCACTTTTATCCTGTTCATGTCGGAAGTTTAAGAAGGGTGTCAAGATCAGAATGTCACCAGAACAGGTCAGCTAGTTGTCTAGAGTAGACCTCAGGGTGCTTCTGGCTTTGTGAATTCACTGTACTCCTTAATCTAACTCTCAGCCTGTGGGTTTGGAACCATGTTTTTTGGGAATGATGAGAGTGACTGTTTCTTATGCTGGACTCATGTTAACTGCATTTGTAGACAGTGATATATAAAACCAGAAAATCAGTTGATTTCATTATAATAAGGAATAAATTGGCCAGGATCTTGGACACACATTCTGTGGCCAATACCTTCTTTCTTTGTAGACATGTGTTTTAAGAGACCACATTATAATCACAAAGTTCCTGGTGAATATTGAGCTAGAACAGAAAGAAATTAATAATTCTATGGGTATTGAGGACATCTGTTAAAGTAGCATAGCACATTCATCCCCAAAACACATGATACACCAAAGAAGCAAGTCAAATCCTTGGGCATTTAAGAATCTCAGTGGGCACGGTCAATGCTGTTGTTTTTTAATATGTATTTTTTTTTTTTTTACCTTGTCTCATACGTGCTTGGGTTCCTGACAATTCACTTTCTGATTGTCTCATTACTGAAATCTTGTTCATTCAAGGGCAAACTTCTACAACTTAATGTGACTTTGTACATGTGTATTTCAATTTGTTCTGTGTTGATTTTTTAGTTACAGTGTCAGGTGAAAATCTTATTTCTTTTATTTGGAAATGAATTTTGGGTTGGATGGGGGCCAAAAAATGCTTTTTTGAAATCCCTGTGTACATCTCAAAGCCACAGATGCCAGATTACTTTTCAAAAGACAATGGAAATTATGCCTTTGAACAGAGATGTGTGAAAGATTACATTCTTGTAAGTTATATCCAATTACAGTTTAGTGAGGTATTAATAATAGGACATTATATCATATTTTGCTTCAGGAATTTTGTCTATTATGATAAGAACTCTTACATATGTAGGTGCTTATTCTCCAAAAATATCTTAGGAGAAAACACAGCAAACAGCTGACTCCAGGATGGGACTGAGGGAGCCCTGGGAAAGCCTTATAGGCCTCAAATATTTTCCTTACCATCTGTCTGTTATTCAACCTTTAAAACTAATTGCTTGGCATCTTAAAATTTTTGTCATTTTAGAAAGTCTCTTTTTAGAATGCAGATGCACCTGGGTTATTTAATGTGTTAGCCAACTTTTAACAAATTACATCATTAAACAAAATGCAGATGTAATTTCAGTGTCTGAGAATTCTCTAGAAAAATTTAATTTTGAAAATGTAATGTAATATAAGTATATTCTGGATCATCTGAATGACTACCTTGTAAATGAGTGCTGCCTTCTAACTTAAAGCCTGAATTCATGTTTTTGTTCTTGTCAGTAACAACTACTATTACTTAATTGTCACTTGTTCATTAATAATGAGATATTTGTTTGAAATAGGACAAATACTAGTAGATTACTCTACAAACAAGGTTACTTAATTTAAAGTCCAAAAAAAGATGGAAGAGATAAGTCCTTAGCAAAGTGTATTGGAAGCAGATTGCACCTGGTGAGTTGCTATCTGGGTGACTACTGATTTGAAGCAAGTGGATATTTAAATCTTGCTTATAAAGTGCCCTGATTGAAATCCAGCTTTATCAATTATCCCCTGAATTTGAATTGAAGGAGGTCATTTTTGCCCATTAACTTGACCCTTATAGGAAAATTTCAAATGATAGATTCTCAGTTGTGAAAAATAGGATGCATTTCTCTATTGCAAGAGATTGAACTTATTTGGAGAGATTTTTCACCACAGAGCCACATAGTAGCTTACTTTTTCTTTTTAGGAATTTTTGGATTGATTGCTCATATACAGACTAGGTTTAGAAGATTCTTTGATATTGATTTACCAGTTTCAAGTGTTATAGATCCAAAAAATGTTTTCCTTTCTCTTTTAAGTGGACATACACCATTGAGCTTAATTTATCCCCTGAGTTCAGGATATTATTTAAATTTCTGAAAAAAAATGGCTAAAAACTCTGAGGATTGTAGTTGTTGTCATCTTCAACAAGGCCCTTTAGTTAATATAATACTAAATCTCTGTTAACAGAAACTAGAAACAACAGGTTCTGTGATGAAGACTCCATGCAAATGGAAACTCAGTTCTGATTGAAAAACTCTAGTCCTTGCCATGTTGTGGGTACATCTATGTCTAACTTCTCTCAATGTAACTGGGTTAGGAAATTCTTGGCATAGATTTTGGAGAAATGTTTAAAATGAAAATTGTGCTTGGATTCTACTGCTTACCACAACATCCAATTCTTTTGCTTCTCCTCCCTTTTAAATCCCTACCTCATCTTTTGATTTTCTTTTCCTCCTTTCTGATTTGAAGACTACTTTATGTATTAGTACTTATGTTTTATTACATTCTCCATTTTTTATTCTTATTTCTTCATTCTCTGGGAAAGGAAAAAGAGAAAAGAAAGAATTTTCATTGATGCTGGCATTTATATGACAGTTTGTCAGTCCACATACCCTATAAGGTAGGTGAACTGAGGTCGTGAATATGTAAATAACAACCTTAAGATAAATAACTGATAAATGATAGAAACACTTTTTAAATTAATGCATCAGAAAGAAGTACTTCATCTCTAGTACATTGTTTATCTTGCTACATAATCTCTTTATATATAATATAGACATTATCTAACCACCTATCTGTATATGCTTATAGTGACCCTCAGATATTAATATATTAATTTTATTTTATTTTTATTTATTTTTCCAGGATCTTCCCCCTCCCCTGCACACTTACAGGAAAGCAGAATGATTTGGGGCAAATATTTAGGCACCAAATGTTTGTTGAATGGAAAACATATCTTAAAAGCTTACCTTTAGAATATTTCTATTCCAATTTGTTCTTATAGTATATGTAGTGTGAGGTATTCATAGCCACAGATACAAGATACAATCAAAGCACCTAAATATAGTTTACTTTCCTTTTTCCATTAAAGGCACCAAATCCAAAGTTCAAAGACAAGCATACAGAATCGTCTACATTGTTTACCATCAGAATTTATATTCACCAAGAACAGAATTAACATTATCATTTCAGAACTGAAAGGGTAAAGACAGATATAAAAATTAAGTTAACTTAGACATAAGGATTACAAACTAAGTGTATTTATCTTTAGAGGTAATCAATCATTGCTTGTGCTAGAGATCTATAAAAGGTTGGCCTCAGAACTTACTATAGGGACCTTATCCTTTCCTCTACAAATTGCTCAGTTCCACCAAAGCAAAGACACTATTCCCTACTGAGGGCTAAATAAATGACAAGCTTGAAGTGGTGAAAAATAAATTCCTTCTCTGAGTTACTTGAGTAAAAAGCTGTGTGAACAAAAAATTCACACATTTCTCTTCATATAATGGAAACTTACCACTTTTTACAATGCTGTGCTTATTTCAGAAGCTTAGGAAATTCATTAGAAGGGGGAAGTATATTTGGGATATTAGTTCCACCATGCCCACAAATAATGGAGAAAAACATTGGGAATTGAAATTGCTTGGTCTCTTCAACCCCTAAAACTCTTATCTATGTTATTATAGTCTAAATACTTTTCATACATATAAACATTTTCTGGTAACCAGGGGACAACTTATTTATGCACTTTATTTTCACTGCATGTCTATAGGAATGCAAAAATGTAAACATTGATCTACATAATCGTGTACGTAGATTAAGGGAAACTTCCTGAAACAGTGTGAATTAGATCATTAAAAAATAGTGAAATTGCAGTTAATGGCTTATTTGCTGAAAGTAGATATTTTAATTATTCTACATAGTTTGAATTCATGAATAACTTATTAGTCACTCATATCCTGTTTTTTTTTCTTTTCCTGTTCGTAATCCTGGTGAGCCTCTGATGTTTGGATCATAGTCTTTAATGCTTTTTTATTTGAATTCTTGCTCAGGAGGCCTAGGAAATGATATGGCCAGCCAGAATAGATGAAATTTTTACAGATCACCATGAGACTGTATAATCCATTTTTTGAAATAGTACCAAAAAATGTAATCAGTATACTAGAAGCAAGAAGACTTTTTTTTTTCCCCAATGTAGGTGACATGAGAAAATACTGAATTATAGGAAACTCCTATATGTCTGTTTCACTTATTTTTGTTTCTAGGCTCTAAAAGAAAGAGCACTAACTAGGAGTTATGAGACCTGGGTTTGACTTTGACCGCATACATACAGATTTTTCTTGGCTACATTACTTCGCTGTGCTACAATTCCCTGGACACTGCCACCAAAACCCCCTGTGTCTCCCTTGCCATCCCCTTCCTTATTTACTCATCCCCAAACTTATCTGGCTTCTTTCATTTCTGGAATAAAAGAAGCTCTTTTCTGCCTCACTGCCTTAGCACATTATTTCCCTTCTTCCCTTTTTGTCTAATTGTCTCCTAATCATTCTTCAGGTCTTAATTAATAATCACTTTCTCAAATAGGCCTTTGCCAAGTCTACTCTCTAAATGAGGCTCCTGTAATGTTCTTATAGAATCATATGTTGTATATTACTACTATGCATATATCACTACTTATAAATATAAGTTTAATTTCATAATTCTTATTGTCTGGATGGAGTAGGCTATATGCTTCATTGCAGCAGGGAGTATGTCTAGTACATTGTAGATGCTCAGTAAATATTTTAGAAACTAATGGATGAATAAATTAGTGATAAGAATGGGGGTAGAAAAAATAATCTTATGCACACAGTCAATAATTGCAAGAAAGTATTTTACAATATACTCAGGGTTTTGTACCTTCATCCAGCCACTCATAATTTCATTCATACCAAGAGGTTAATCTCTGAAAATCAAATCTGATCTCACCAATTTCTTACTAAAACCCTGACTTCATTCCTCACTGTATATAACATAGAGTCCAAACTCCTTGAAATAATATGCAAAGGCCTTACCTACCTATTCTTCCAGAGTCCTGCATTCTGCCATTTCAGACATATGCATAGTTCCCAGAATTCATGGTGCTTTAATTTTTTTTCTTTTTCCTCTTGATGTCATGCCTTTGCCCTTGCTGTGTCCACTTTCTTGAAAGTCTGTCTCCTCCTCCCTCTCTTTAAGCTTTTGTTCACTAGGAAAATTCCAACTCAACCTTGAATCTTTGGCTGAAATTTTGAATGCCTACCCATTTTTATATCCTACCAAAGACCAAATAACTTTATGCTGTGCATGATTCTATTATGGCATTTGGATTTCTGTAATCATTTATCTACACATGACCATTTCCTCTTAACATTGTCAGTCCTGAAAGATAATGGTTGCATTCTTATCATATGTCTCCTTGATCCCTACTGCAGTGCCTGGTACATGTTAGGTAGTTCATGAATGTGCAGTGAAGGTAGGTGAGAATTAAATTGCTGTATTAAAGGTTTAGCCCATGTTTTCAGGTGCTTCAGATATAAGTCAGAGAAATTGGTCTTTAGCCTCCCAATTTTATCCTAATATTCCAAAATTTATTAATAAAAATCATTTTATGGATTTGTCTTTATAAAGTTAAAGCTACAAATCAATTTTTTTTGGATAATTTTACTTACAAATTATTTTACTTGTTTTCTCTGAAAACTTACCCCCCCCTTTTTTTTTTTAGTAGAGACGGGGTTTCATCGTGTTAGCCAGGATGGTCTCGATCTCCTGACCTCGTGATCTGCCCGCCTCGGCCTCCCAAAGTGCTAGGATTACAGGCGTGAGCCACTGCGCCCGGCCCTACCCTTTTTTTTTGCATTTAAAAAATAGTTGATTCAAAGCAGACTGAATCATGTATGCAGAAATAGTGTTCCCTAGATTTTGGGGGTTATAATTCTGAATATATCCGCTTTTTTGTAACGTTTTAAAATAGGAAGTTATTGTTTGACCATTTAATCAGCTTTGTGTTTAATTTCACTTTCGATCTTTACCTTCCATATTTATTAATTAGTAGTCATTATCTGCTTTTTTTCTATGATAAAAATGCATTATCAAATCTGCACTTTTTTCAATGGAACATTCATTTTTTCCTTGGAGTAATCATAATTTATTTTCTGTTTTCCAAGATGTTGGAAATAAAATCAACAGTTTTGTTTCTGATTTTAATGAAAAGAAATTCTGCATCACATCATGATACGGTACTCATTAATATATTTCCTCTTATTTTTCTGACCTGTTAATTAATCCTTAACTCAAATACCAAATCACTGATTATTCCCTTTGAAGGTAAAGCTTTATTGAGTTACAAAGCTCAAACCAGTTTGCTTCATGTGTGGGTGCCCATGGTTGGGATTTTTCAGTCACGTGAACTTTTATTGTCATTTTATTCCATGTTCAACCTGATACGTATGGATGACAGACTGGAAAAATCCAATCAACATTTCCTTTTAAGTAAGGACAATGAAATATCAAAGACCTCAGAGATATGATGCAAAGAACAAAACTCTCATCTTTCAGGTTTGTGCCTGTAAAAAATTTCAAACTCTAATACAAAGACAGGAAAAGGGCAGTTTTAAGAACACGTGGTTTAGAGTTCATCCAACACTAATAAAACACAAGTTTTACAGGAAGAAAAAATCTTCCCAATACTTTAATAGTCTTTTAAAAATTATTTCCATTTACTGAAGAGCTAAGTGCTACTGTGCCCTTGCTCCTGTCTGGCCTCTAAATTATTTCAGAATAAGCAGGGAGTCGAGCCTCCCTGAGGCTGTGAGACAGCAGGTGGTCCCTCTGCTGCAGCCTGGGCATCTTATAAAGGGCTCAATTGCTCCCCATAGGCTGCCATTCCATCTTGCTGAGACTCAGACTACCTTGACTGAATGCTCCAGCAGCAGGACTTTTATGGAAGAATACATTGCAAACTGACAAGAGAAGGTATTTGATAACCAGGAGGGCTTCTTCCCTAATGTCAGTTTTAAGCAACGAGGCAGGTGCTATGAAGTGCATAGAGTCTTTTATAGGTTGAGGGATTAGAGAAAAGATGTGAGAGGCTGTCTCCTTCGTGTGCCATTTTACCTCAGAGATAACTCATAGCATTTTAAAACAAGGACCTAATAGCTCAGGAATATCTTTATCCCCTCCAAATGGAATCAAGCATGTGACTGTCAACTGGAGATTACACAAGCAGCCACACAAAATTTAAGTGTAAAGGAATATGTTTCTAGGAATATTTATTCTATTAATTATTCTGTTTATGGCAAAGTGTTTAGAGAGGGAAGGAGAAATTGACAAGAGGTCTTAAAGGGAAATTAAAACGTATTTTTGCTTTATATATTTTATATTTTAAATTTTTTGTTACAATAAAAATGCTATCTATTTTTAAAAAATATTTTCTTAAATATAAACGTCTTAAAAATGTTTTGTGTATACTGACCTATGCGAGCTTTTCTAAACTTGGTAATAATTTACCTGTACCAGCTTTGCAATAACTAATATTTTGAGAAGGTATTACAATTTTTAGTATTCACTTTATGATTGCCCTTTACCATTAGTTAGAGCAAGGAAAATAATTGACCAACTGGAGGAAATAATATTTAGGGGACAGCAGAAGGTCCCCAACTAACCTACCAGTGGTCATTGTCATCATCATCATCATTATCATCATCATCAACATCATCAAGCAGCAGTTTTTAAACTGTCCATCTGAGCATGGCATGGCACAGCACTCGACAAGGTTAATGAAACGGAGTGTCAAGGACTGTCATTTCAATGTTCTCATTCCTACCACAGACTAAACATCAGCATGATCATATACACACAAATAGAGACAATTCCACCCCTGTAAAAACACTGGCTACAAAATGATTTTAGAGATGGCACTAGCCATTTCTAATCGAGGAAATCAAAATGCCACATAGGACATTCTGTTACGATGTCCTTTTTAAAGCAGTACAACTTTATCAGGTAGTTGTTTGAGAAAATATTTTGTAATACTATGGTTCTGACCTATACAGCCTTTGGTAAATGATTTTTTCTCTGAAATACTGGCATTACCATAGAAACGTTAATTGCAAACAATAAAATTACAGTAGTTCTTAATCAATACATTTTTTGCTGCTGCCAGGACAGGACATGTTATTCTAGTGATATTTACTAGAATAATTCTTTTTTTAAAGCTAAGGATGAGTACTCTTTTTCATCACTAAATTTTCTACTATTGACATAACATGAGCTTCAGGAGCATTAAAGAATATAATTTTTTCTACCTGTTGTTGATCCTAACAATCACCTTTATCTCTCTTGATTGGTTTAGAAATAGATATTGTCTTTAGACCTTAAAAGGAAAAATGAAAATGAATTTAAATTTGATATGGTAAAGTTCACCATATGAAAAGCATCTTTTTTGCTATTGGTGTTCATGAGTTCCAATAAAGCCTCCTTGTAAATGATATAAATTGGTTCTTCTGAAAATTGCTGCTATTGATTCTTTTTATGAAGCTCCTTTACTTCTTTTGGAAGGGTTAAGGAAGAATAACAGAAGTTGATATGGTGTCTGTGAGAGCTTGTCTTCAACATACACAACAAAGAGAGTC
Source organism: Macaca fascicularis (assembly GCF_037993035.2). Taxonomy (NCBI): domain Eukaryota; kingdom Metazoa; phylum Chordata; class Mammalia; order Primates; family Cercopithecidae; genus Macaca; species Macaca fascicularis. The sequence continues at coordinate 31,466,009 of NC_088380.1, read as the reverse complement.
ATGACTAGTTTTGAAAAGGAAGGCAAGAACTCAAATTGTGGTGCTTTGTTTGAGCACCTATTTCTCTGTTATTGAAAGATTCTGGTAGATAATACTATTAGTTGTACAGCTGCCACATCAAGCTTTCTCTAATTGAGAAGATAGTTTGCTTTAGCAGAATGACTAGTGAGAAATAGAGTATCAAGGACTTTATTCTGCAAGTAGGCTTTGGGAATTACTATGGGAACAAGGATTATTATTTCCAAATTTTCAGTGTCGCCTAATGTCATGGGTTCTCAATATATGGCCCTCAATAATGATGATGTAGTATTAATTAACTTCACAAAAACACTTTACCTGGAAATATTATTGAGAGGTAGAATCGACTGTCATAAGAATATCACTGAGTTTCTAAGGGGACTTTGTGAATGTGTGGCAGGCTGTGTTAGACTTGATTGTGTTCTGCTGATACATTTTTTTATGAAAATCAAGTTAAATAAATTGTGCAGTGAGTGCAGATTTATTATATACATGCTTGTTTGCTTAGATGAGGGTGCGGCACGGAACAAGCACATCTTTTGTTCTGCTACACTTAATCCTTCAGCAAAGCTCTTATGACTCAATATGCTATTGGTGTCATTGAAAAGATCCTGAGTCAGTCATCTAGAAATGCTCCTACATAAAGACTCACAAGAGATTACAGATAATTTTTCAGAGTAGGGACAGTCAAATGGACTTAAGCCTGAAGAAAATGTAGTTATATAAGGAGTCTAAAAGCAGTAAAAATTTTCCATTAACTACACAGAAGAGAAAACCATTACCATTCTGCCATTTCAGCAATATGATATAAAACAATGCCTTGATAAAAGATAAAAACTAATCTATAAATCCAGTCTATGCTTGAGGAGGATGCATTCACAGTGGCACTAAACATGAGTTTACATTGCATGTAGACAACCTAAAGACCTTCTCAGTGGTGGTCAACCTCAATATGATTGTGAAACTCAGAAACTTGGCCCCATGACAAAATTGGTTCTGATTTCCTCGAGAGGCTTTGTTAAGTTAACTTATAAATCTCATTTAATGCAAATGCAGCAGCAGTAGCATTTGGGATTTGGGCCAATTCACGAGCATTGGTGGAATATCACAAAGTCCAAATGGAATGTATCTATTTAGCATCTATTATGTGCTGCAGATTGTGCTGGGCATTTTGGGAAAAACAAATAAGCTATAAAAAATAGGAAGACCAAATTAAATTATTTTAGTGGTGATATTTACATGCATGGCAGAAAAGGTAATGAATCACTAAAGCAGTTTTTAGTTAAATTTAAACTTTTTTTTTTCTTTTTGAGACAGAGTCTCACTCACTCTGTCACCCAGGCTGGAGTTCAATGGTGTGATCTTGGCTCACTGAAACCTCCACTTCCTGGGTTCAAGCGATTCTCCTGCCTCAGCCTCCCAAGTAGCTGGGATTACAGGTGCCTGCCACAATACCCAGCTACCTTTTTTTTTTTTTTTTTTTTTTGGTATTTTTAGTAGAGACGGAGTTTCACCATGTTGGCCAGGCTGTTCTGAAACTCCTGACCTCAAGTAATCCATCCTCCTCAGTCTCCCAAAATGCTGGGATTACAGGTATGAGCTACTACATTTGGCCCAAATCTAAAATTTTCTGAACAGAACATGAAGGGTTAAAGAAATTCACAAGAAGAGGTTCCATTGTGAGCTGTAGTACCCGGGCTGTGTGAGTAAAGTAGATCTTGGGCTATGCATTAAAAAAGTGTTTTTGGGAATGATATTGTGGGACAAGGTTTAGATTTATCTTGGTTGGATTAGCAATTACATAGTATGACTGGAAATTGGCTATGTAAATATCAATAAAGAAAAAAAAATCTGCTAAAGGACACACTTAGAAAAGTAGTTAGATAATCTTGACATGTGGAAATCAGAGAAATAGCAGCTCATGCAGATGATAGATGACCACAGGCAGAGCTAAAGTTTGTAAATATTAGCAGAAGCAACTGAGCAGAATGCTTACTACATATAAATAATGATTTTATCAACCTTTGCAAATGTGTTTGATGTGAACGAGTATCAAGAACTGTATATTCACATTTTTGCATTAGAATATATATATCCATAGATATTCATAGATTCATATATGTATAAATATCATGTATGAGGTAAGAAGATGATGTGTTAACATAATTTGAAATCATATGAAGTAATTAACATAGGGGCTGGGCACGGTGGCTAATGTCTATAATCCTAGAACTTTGGGAGGCCGAGGCAGGTGGATCACCTGAGGTCAGGAGTTCGAGACCAGTCTGGCAAACATGGTGAAACCCCATCTTTACTAAAAATACAAAGATTAGCTGGGCATAGTGGTGGGCACCTGTAATCCCAGCTACTCGGGAGGCTGAGGCAGGAGAATTGCTTGAACCCGGGAGGCAGTGGTTGCAGTGAGCCGAGATCTTCTCTTATCTAAGGTCAGATAAGACCTTGCACTTCTCTCCTAACTTCACAGGGAATTTGCATTATGCATGAACCCTCCTCTTTGCCATATCTGTAATCTCTTACTGTTTATTTGGTCCTTCCAAACAGATTTTAGATATACACAGGGCTCTCTGATGTTTAAAATAAAATGAAAGAATAAAATGATATTAAATACAAAATGCATCTTGTCAAGTCAATTTTAATTATTTTTCAGGCCTAATCTTAAATATTATCTGTTGGGAAAATGTTTTCTGACTACCCAAATGTAATGTCTATGGTTGTGTAAAACTTTTTACTTATTTTTGAAGCACTTAGTACAAATTTTATTGATTGGTAATTTGTGAATTGATCGGTTTATTGAGCTCCTTCTCTGCTGGGCTGTAACTTCTTCATCAGCCGTGTATTTCCACAGCACTGAATTCTCAGTGCCTACCACAGTGCCCAGCACATAGTGGTCCTAAACTACTATTTGTGATCTTTCTCACATGTGAAATTCCTATGTGTACCTGGGCCCTTCAAAGATGTGCCAGATGGAAAGAAGACTTACACATCTCATACATGTTATCAGGCTTTATCTTCCTCATCTATTTTTTTTCTCATTTGTCTGCACTCTGAGTTTTGTATGCCCAGGTTGAAGGAAAGGAATGACTTAGCTTTATTCCAACACAAACTTTGAGGGGCATTTCCTAAATACCTAACCCCGTAGCTTGCACATGTGTCTGCAGCTTTGCCATCTCATATTAGTCCAGTCCCATGATAAAACATAAGCAATAGAAATGTAACCTGAATGATCATTACCCTAACAGAATTTTAGATTTTTATATGACTGCTTCTGAACTCTTGGTTTCTAATAACTCTAGAGCTACATGATAGGATAACATAATTGGGGTATAATTAGTGTAGCCCTTTCAGCTTTCCCATCATCATGTCATATCATACCATGGTTAGTTGTAGGCAAAACTATTTACAAAGACTCTCCAGAATGTATGACTTAATTCTCCTGCAGACAATCTACTCACATCAGTTAGACACCAAAAGACATCAGGCAAATATTTAAGTGGGCATGGGCTACGTCATGAATAAAGAAGAAAATCTGTTGGAATTTCCCAGCCTCCATTTCTAGGTAACGGTTGTATAATCACTGGGGCAGCCAGAGTGAATACTGTTGACTCTTTTTTTAAGGGGTACTGTGATGTACAATCAAAATAGAGAGTAAACGTTAGAGCAATTAAGTTACTTAGTTTCAATGATCTTATACAATTTAAAAATAATTTTAAATTATTGCTGATATTTCCAAAACTAAAATTTAGATTTTTATATCAGTGAAGGAAAGAATGCTTGCATTACTGATGATATAAGCACAAAATAATAGTTCAAACAATCATTCTTTTGTACTTTATATGCACACAAAAGATAAAGTGGAGCTTGGAATTCTACACAAAAGAAGATAGTAATTGGGTCATTTCATATGGTTACTTACATTTTTTTACAAAAACAAATTTGATGTTGTCAGGTACCAGTGCATCTCTGAATATCTTATTTCTTATGTCTTCTGATGTATAAGAGTCTGATTACAGAGGTTGGGTGGCTAGTTCCTTATGGTTGTGGTCTGTGGATTAGTAAGAAACATAAATTTTTTTTTTTTTTTTTTTTTTTTTTTGAGACGGAGTCTTGCTCTGTCACCCAGGCTGGAGTGCAGTGGCCGGATCTCAGCTCACTGCAAGCTCCGCCTCCCGGGTTTACGCCATTCTCCTGCCTCAGCCTCCCGAGTAGCTGGGACTACAGGCGCCCGCCACCTCGCCCGGCTAGTTTTTTGTATTTTTTAGTAGAGACGGGGTTTCACCGTGTTAGCCGGGATGGTCTCTCGATCTCCTGACCTCGTGATCCGCCCGTCTCGGCCTCCCAAAGTGCTGGGATTACAGGCTTGAGCCACCGCGCCTGGCCGAAACATAAAAATTTTTTAACGAACTTGTATTCATATTTTCTTGGCCTTAAAATCACATTTTTAAAAACTTACCTTAAATCTCTGCAAGTCCATTGCTTTCAGTGGGTTATGGTGCAGAGGCAATGAAATGAGCCCATTTGATTTCCAAGAATTAAAAAAAAAACTGCTATAAACTGCTATACACTAACTTCTTAATCACAAATTATTTTTTTTCCATTAAACTCGAATCACCCAGCTTACCAATAGACTTAAGATTTGTTACCTACCATGTCGAAGTTACCAAAAGTGCTTTTGAAAATTTATTTGTCCCTGTGAATGGAAGGTAAATGATAAAAATGTATAAGAATCTTTTCCCTTTATAAAAAGAAGTTAACATCAAAGATAAGCTTATTCAAGGCCACTGGGAGGTATCCTTCACCTGAAGGCTAAAAGTAATGTAAAACATGATGTTAATATCATTTTTATGGCCCAGTAATGGGGAATATTCAACTGGATAGTTGTGTAGTAACACTCCCTCCTGTACTTAGCAGTATGCAGGGTACCTAGGGGCATGCAAAGGATGACAATCTCACACCTAACGGATTTGACTCTCACAAACAGGAGGAAAAGCAAAATACATAAGAAGTGGTTAATAGGATGTAATATATAACAAAACAGCAAAGAAAGTGATAGTGATCATAAAAACTATACTAGGTTTCAGGAAAAAAATCAGATTAGCTGAAGACATCAGAGAAGCTTATTGAGGCTGAAGGTCTTCAGCTGGACTCTAAAGTGTGAGTAATATTTAGATAAGCAAAGGAGGGATTGGTTGAATGTTCCAGGCTACAGCACAGCATAAGAAAAGCTCAGAGGCTGGAAAATGCATGGGAAACAGCGAAGAGAATCACAAGGTGAGAAAAGGCTAGGAAACACTTGATTTCAAAACCTAGTATCATTTATTATTTGTGTGAGCTTAGGAAATTTAGTTAATTTTTCTAGTCTCAGATTTCTTATATGCAAAAATTGGTAATAAACCTACAGAGTTTTACGTATAGTAAGAAAAACCATTTATTAACACATTTTTGAGAATGCCATGCACTGTATGTGTTAAATAAATTCGGTTGCTCTATTTTATTTTTCTTAAAGAGAGAGTTTATAATGGAAGATGAAGTGCACTTGAGTTAGAGTGAGGAAAACTTAAATGCACACAAGAGGCATATAAACTTTATCATACAGGCAATGGCTAGATTTTGAAAGTAATAAGGCAGGGTAGTGTACTGGTTAAAAATAATGTACTTTAAACAAATCCACCTGGTGGTAATAGGCAGGATTTATTGTAGTGAGTGAAAGTAAATCAGAAAGGCTAGATAAAGATGCATTTCATAAGATCTAAATTAGAATACTTATAATGGCCTGTGAGTTGCCTTTTTCATAATTAACGAAAGCAAGAAAAAAGATTGTTTTATGAAGTTAATATTAGTAATTGATAGATTCTGACTAATCTCTTTTGTAACAATACTTCAATAAGGATAAGGATTATGTAAATCACTTTAAAATTCAAAGTATCAACTGGGATCCTTAGCTGCAAACAACAGAAACAGACTCTTAATTTAGATCAAGATAAATCTAAGAAAGATGCAAAATAACTCATGGATTCTCTGAGAGGTTCAGAACACTAGTTGTGGAGACTTTCTTTCCAGAATAGTACGCCAAACTCTACCACAGACCTTTTCCAGGAGAAATACCACTGATACCACAGTTGAGTACTCGATACAAAGCTAGAATCTTGGTACTGCTGCCTTTGGGAACTAGATGTACCTACCTTGTCTTCTCCAGATTGTATTGCTCAGAGTCCTGCCTTCTTTACATCACTAGGTTGCCAGTGAGCTCAAGTCACATGCAAAGGAGTCTGGAAATTTGACTTCAATGATGGTAGGAAAAGATTTATAATGTAGGAGCTTCCTCAATTGTATAAGAAAGTTGTTATGGGCTGAAGTATGCCCCCTTAAAATTCATATGTTGAAATCCTGACTCCTAGTACCTTAACATATGACTGTATTTGAAGATAGGGTCTTTAAAGAGGTAATTGGGGTTAAATAAAGTCATGGGGAATGGGCCCTATTCCAATACAACTAGTGCCCTTAGAAGAAGGGATTAGGGCACAGATGTGCCCAGAGGAAGATCAAGAGAAGAGGGCCATCTATAAGCTAAGGAAGAAGCCTCAGATGAAACCAGTCTTGCTGACACCTTGATCCATTCCGTGGCCACCTAGTCTGTGGTAGTTGTTATGGCAGCCCTAGCAAACTAACACAAGGGTCCATAGATCCTGGATAGCTCAAAATAATGTCATGTGACAAATATAAACTGTTTTGATAAAAAGAGGAATTTCCCAGGTGAGAAAAGACAAAAAGTCAAAAACATATCAAAGATAGCTGAGGAAGAAGTCTTGGCTTGTTGCAAATAGAAGGTGGGGCGTTGGAATAGCATGGTGCAGAATGCTGGTTTGTTTTAGAAAAATTTGAGTTTATTTGGAACATTTTGAATTTAAGGTGGTGATGAAATCTCAGTGAACATATTTAATTGGCAGATGAAGATCCAGATCTAGAACTTAGAAAAGAGTTCAGAGTTGAGACACAGAACCCAGTAAAAAGTTTAGTGTTGGGATCTTTCATGAAGATGTGGTAACTGAAGTCTCGAGAAAAGATCTATTGTTAAGCACATATGGACAAAATAGGAAGGCTTTTCTAAGGACTGACTGAAGTAAAACACCTAAACTAGAGATAGAAAGAAAATAATTGGTAATTTTAAAAAGGAAAGAACATATAGGGGAGAGTGAGTACCTGTATGCTTCTCTCACACCACAGTTCTGTACATTGTTTCCCAATATTTGTGTCCAAAACCGTGAGTTCAAGCTGGGTGTGGTGGCTCATGCCTGTAATCCGAACTACTTGGGAAGCAGAGGTGGGAGCATCACTTGAGGCCAGGAGCTCAAGACCAGCCTGGACAATATAGTGAGACCCCATCTCTATTTTAAAAAAAACAACAACAACTCACAAATTGTTAGAACATGGTGGCATGTGCCTGTAGTCCCAGATACTATGAAGTCTGAGGTGGGAGAATAGCTTGAGTCCAGGACTTTAAGACTTTAAGGCTACAGAGAGTTATAATTGTGCCACTGAACGCCAGCCTGGATTGGAGAGCAAGTCCCATCTCGAAAAGAAAAAAGAAAAAAGGAAAAATTGAATGAGTTTAGATTAGCAAGGGGCCCCAGACCTGGAGAAGGTAGTACAGTGTTGACAAGGCAAGCAGTGTGTCAGGGGAAAGTGTGGTTCAGGTGAAGAGCTTGGGCAGTTTCAACAAAGGAAAAGTTGATTCCTTGGGAGGAGGGGCAATATAGCAGACATTTTGGTGGAGAGAACTTCTGTGCTCGCTTCTGAGATGAATGCTGAAGATATGGCAAAAGCAAGATAGACCAGCTCCATCCTTCTGAATCTTGGTTTCTTAAAAGGATTATAAACAGGCAAACTGACAATTACAGTGTCATTACCATGCCACAGAACAAATGTGGAAGCTGGGATGCTGTGGGTGCATATGAGAAAGAACCTGATCCAGACCTCAGAAAGTGACATCTAAACTAAAATTCAAAGAATGCAAAGGAGATAGACTGAGAAGTGATGGAGAGATGGACTTGAGCCTATGAGCATTGCTGATTTTAAGTAGGGGAGTGATAGAGTTGGATTTATGTTTTAGAAGGAATGAGACTAATGTCCAAGTTCAGTTAAGAGACTGGTGAGTATGTCAAGGCAATAGGTGGTGGTGCACTGAGCTAGAAGAGTGATAGTGGGGATAGATATTAGTAAGTGAATTAAAAATGCATGACAGAAATATAATCAATGGAATTTGATTAGTTGGATGTAGAAAGTGAAGAAAAATGGTAAAGAGTGACCTTGAGTTTATGCTTTGTACTAAGAAGTGTACTGTGACACTGTTCACGGAGCCAAGGAGTGTAAGAGGAGGAGAGCATTGCGTGGAAGTGTTGGAGGAAAGGAGGTAAGTTCTGACCTGGATTAGTTTACGGTAGATGTGAAAAGTAAGTTCCAGACTCAGGTTCATTGGAAAGATTTGGGTTAGAAAGGGGGGTTCAGAAGTCATCATATGCTATTGCTATTACTACTAATACTATTAGAAATGACAGCAGCAACAATCATAGGTTATGATGACCTAAAAGTGATAGAAAGGAGAAAATTTCAAAAACAGTAGAAGTAGCCATTAGTGAAAAAATCCTGCTGTGAGGTCATATAAAGAGTAAAAGCCTCTAATAGATTTATCGAAAGCGGACACAGGCAAATGCCTTAGAAAGTGGTAGGGGGAGAAGTAAGAGTGATGTGAATTGAAGAGTACATATGAAGTGGGTAAAATAAAATAGAAAATATGAAAAGATATTTCAAGGTAGTTGGCTCTGAAGGAGAGGACAGAGATAAGACAGTAGCTGGATGGGGAAACGGAAAGGTTTTCTAAGATGGGAGACATCTGTGTGTCCAGAGGCGAACAGAAATGAGACAGTGGAGAGAAATACATTGATTATACTAGAGAGAGAAGCTATAAGTGACCAAGCCAGGGACCTAAGGGAACAAAGATGATGACATAGAAATCATAGGTGGGAGGATTCATGTTATATCAGGATACAATATTGATTTCCTGGTAAGAAGGAAAAGTGGGTTTAAGTGTGTTTGTTGGTTTAGGAATTGTGAGTTAATGACATTCATTTTTAGTGGCTTCTGTGTTTATTTGTGGAATAGGACAGAGCTGTGGTACAGGGAAGCTCCAGTAATAAATCCAAATCCATAAAAAAATCTCTTTTCATAAGGTTTAGCCTTATAACACATCTCATAAATTTACTCTATCCCACGGACAGAGTGTTTGGCTCTATGCATAGACAGTATGCTTGGTTAAGGTTTCTCGGAAATGTGTTACAGAAATATACGCTTTGAATAATAGAAGTTACAGTATGAGTCATGAATGTGGACAAGTTCATAAAGGTGTTCGGTTAAAACATTTGACCCTTAATAATGTCATTAAGCATTTGTAAAAAATTTTAAAGAAATGATAGTGCCAACGGATACTGAGTTGGTTAATGGCGTTATTTGGTCCTATATGCCTTTGTTTCAAACTTTATGAAGAACAACAAACAGATGCAAGGAACATAAGTGCAAGTATGTGATGTAGCAATAGTAGTGGACAAAGTTTTGAATAAATCTATTATTTAGTACAAGGTTTAGATTAGCAACTTTAACCCTCTTGGTTTTCTACAATGAGGAAAGGATCTCAATTTGAGAAGGAAAAGAAAGGAAAAAGCAGACTAATAGGAAGGTAGAAAAACAATCTTTTTTTTTTTTTCTAGTAAGTTGACTCTATCACTAGCTGTGGGATCTTGGGAAAATAACTTAATGTCTTTGATTTGCAGTTTCCTAAGCAAAAGGCAGCTGGGAACCTCATCTGTGAATGCCTCTGACATTATCTTTATATACAATGTCTATTTAAATTTCAAATGCATATTATTCTCATTTTCTAGATATTAAAATGGAGGCTCAGTTAAATTAAGACAGAATTTTAAGGTCATATAGGTTGGCCCCAAACCTAGATCTATCTTAATTCAGTCTATGCATTTTCCATAACATGAATCTTCCAAATACTCTTCAGCTTGGAAATCCTACATCTACAAAAAGGATTAAAGAGGAATCTTTTAATGTTATTGACACTTCCTTTAGTTTCTAACTCTCTATCCATTCTCTGTACTCTTGCATTTCTGTGTTTATGTAATTCACTAGATGGGCTCCTTGGCCAATCTCTTTTCTCATCACATCTCTGCCACTCTCTCCTAATTCTCTCTCTCTCTTTCCCTACCTTAAAAATAGCAGAAGATTCTAACCATTTGAGAATATAGTGGTGTAGTGGGCAATAATAATCAAAATGCATGCCCAGTATCAAGGACAGAATTGTATTATAAAAGAAAATTGTGTCATAGAATGAGCTCCTTTTTTTGCTGACCCCATTATCCTGCTAAACTACCCTACTTTGCCCACATTCTTAGCTGTGAATGGACAGGCCATATTTCATAGGTTGCCTAACCTAAAAATCTTGCTAGGTCCATCTGTTATGTAGAACCAATTTCCATCAAGAAATTTAAAATTCCACAGCTGGAAGGGACTCAAAGATCACCTAATCGTGCAAGGTCATTTTCAAATTGGGAAATTAGGTCTCTGAGAGAACAAGTGATTTCCCCAAGGTTACAGCGAGGAACAAAATTTATAACTACTCAATGGAGGGCTTTGAATGAGGATCTTTGGCTTAAAGTTTCAACACCTGATCAATTATTTAGCTAGAAAAGGACATGGACAGCTTTGTATGTTCCTTAGTGGGATATGTGGTTAAGGTCATACATCTTAGTGGTTGAGAGGATGTAAAGTGTGTTAGTCTGTTCTCAGGCTGCTAATAAAGACATACTTGAGACTGGGAAATTTATAAAGGAAAGAGGTTTAATTGACTCACAGTTCCACAAGGCTGGGGAGGCCTCACAATCATGGCAGAAGGCCAATGAGGACCAAAGTCATGTCTTACATGGTGGCAGGCAAAAGGGCATGTGCAGGGAAACTCCCGTTTATAAAACCATCAGGTCTCATGAGATTTATTCACTTTCACAAGAACAGTATGGGAAAGGCCTGCCTCCATGATTCAGTTACCTCCCACTGGGTCCCTGCCATGACACGTAGGAATCATGGGAGCTATAATTCAAGATGAGATTTGGGTGGGGACACATCCAGACCGTATCATAAGGTTAAAGTCAGAATTCTGTTGCTTTATATGTGGAACTGTTTTCCTATGAGTTCTGTAAAGGCACTGTAATAGATGTTTTGCTTATCATAGCTTACCTTGCAGGTAGCATGATACTGGTAAGTCAGGAATACTTGCCTTCATTCATTTGAATGAATAAAGCGATGCATGAATAGTTTTTATCTCTTAAATTGTTTTGAGGTTTCAAAGAGAATCTTATCTCACCAGACCCATAAGAAATTCTAGGAGAATATTAGTTGTTACTGTTACTTAAGAAGGCTGAGTGTCCTCTTATGTTATAGCCAACATTTTTGAGTATCAAGGATCCTTCTAATCATGTTCAATAAGTTCTTCCATTTTCAAGGCTATCCTAAGAGCCAAGGACTGTCCAACAAGTCCTTAGAAACAGTTTGCAGGAAGGAAGGACAAAAGAATAGAATATGCATTTGCTGTAGCATGAAAGTGTAAGAACAATACAAACAGTGGTGAAAATAAGGATATGTAGGTTGGATAATGATGGAGAGAAGATCAACAATACATTTCTGAATGTTATGGAGCACTGTGTTTGCCCTGCTTTCCCTATCCCTCTTTCTTCACTTCATGCTGAGCAGGACCAACCATCGTGAAAATACCACTTGGTTTCCTGTAGCCCATTGGATGTTTCCAAGTGCAATCACAAAACTTAACTGAAATCAGAAGTCTCCTTTACTTGGAAGAAGAATTTGAACCTCCTTGGTTTGGAAGAAAGTGAAATCTATGCCGTTAACATCCAAATGCTCTGTAAACACAGGTTCACGCATGAAGTGAAAGGATATGTACATACTTATGGCTCTTAATTTCTGTAATTTTTCAAGGAATGTGTGTGTGTGTATTTAACAAAAAATAGTAGCTTTGTACAGGGCTTGTGAAACTGTAGGCATAAATTATGAATATTATATCTGTATTTGGTATTTATATTAACAAAGGACTAAAATACATTTGAACTGATTCTTAACAAACTAGTCATAATTTCCCAAACTTTGTTGATTCCAGCAGGACACAACTTTTTTTTGGGGGTAGTAATTAAAATAAATTTGTATTGGCTTTTATGAAGGTATAGGTCATATATAATTTCAGAAAAATGCTGAGATTATGTCAGTGGTTTGTGAATCATTGTATTCCTTTTAAGCTAAATTTACAATGTTAATTTACAAAGCTATACACATATCTTTGAAATATTGCTCTTGGAAGAGAACTTCCTCTTGGGACAATGCACTTTCAAATCCATTTCCTGTAAGTGTCCATAGAGAAAATATTTGAGGTCAAGAAAAATCAAATCTTACACAAAACAAAAAACAAAAAACAGTCTCTCAAGAACCAGGGCATCTGGAATTCTTATCTAAGTACCAGAATGCCTGTTGCTACTTGACCCACTGTTTTTCCTCTCCTTGTAAAATAATTCACATTTGTTTCAGTGATATGAAAAGGAAGCAGCCTACAAAGCTTTTAATTATTTTTGAATGTCTTAAAAACATCAAGAAATTCATTTTTAAATGTCAATGTTGATTGAGAGTATATAATCCTGTACAGATAATTTAATAGTAACTATATGTGTGGATGACAGCATTATTCATTTAGCATTTAAATGGATGGGGGCACATGCTACCATTTGACAAACCAAATTTCTCAAACAGAATTCATAAAGTCTATGTCAGCCTGTGTAAAGCTCAAATGGGCTATTGAGCCCATCCAACTGGTAAGTTTACCATCCCGCCCATAAAATTATTTTTAAAAATACACATATAGTCAATGGAGACATTAGGATGTGAAAATATTCTCTTTATAACACAAACATTTTCTCAAGAGTTTACTTATCTATAACATATTTTATAATGTGTTCATTTATAATTCAGTGACATTGTTTTTGAAAATGAACTATGGTACCTTATTTTAATAAGTTCTAATTTTTTAACTGCAAATTTATTGATAATCTTGATTTTTAAGTGTAAGAAATGTGTAAGTATGTTGGAGGTCTACTTCAGTGGTGTGGAAGAGTCATAACTTTTGAGGCATAGCTATAGCACTAAGTGGACATATCTCTGATCAGCTAAGTTAAAGAGAAAAAAGTGCAGAGAGTCTGAAACATGAACAGGTTCATCAAGGCAGAGGACTTACATTAAATGCCAACTTACACTCCTTTTTGCCTTGTTTCTTCAACGTGACAGAAGGCAAAGAAGTTGAAAAAATGATTGCATTTATCTTCTGTGCATTCTCTTTCTCCTCTACTGATCGATTGATTTTGTGTCCAGCTGAATGAGATGTTCCCTTTCTCAGTACCACTTTCCTGGTCTTAGCCTTCTGTAGTAGCATTGATTACAGCAGAGGTCTGCCAAAAATTCTGGCCAGTAGTGGTATTGCTCAGTATTAAATGGATACACACCATAAAGGCACTCAAGGACTGCTGTCCTGGTCAGCTTGATGAGACCAAAAAAGAAAGCCAAGCCCAAACTTCCAAGCAGCCATCCCTTCGAGGGGCAAATGATGCTGTAAGTCATGAGATTGCCCTCTTGATTGTGTTACAGTGTTCCTATAACGACTCACCACTCCTCAGAGACTGTCTGCATTATTGAAAAGTTCTTATCTTTATCATCCAATCATTAAAATCATTTTAAAAATACTAATATGGTGAATGGGAAGATTTGGCCTCTTAGGGTTTCATTACCTATGTAAAATGCTTGACATAGCAACATTGGTAATTTTCACTGAAGTACTTGTGTAGAAACAATGTTCTGGGATTTACAAGTGTGACGGTTAATGCTAGGTGTCACCTTAACTGGGGTAAGGGATGCCCAAAAAGCTGGAAAACATTATTTCTGGGTGAGTCTGTGAGGGTGTTGATGAACGAGATTAGCATTTGAATCATAGGACTAAGAAAAGAAGATTCATCCTCACTAGTGTACGAAGGCACTGTTTAATTTGTTGTGGGCCCAAACTGAGCAAAAAGATGGAGGAAGAATGAATTCTCTCTTTTGTGCTGAGACATCCATCTGTTCCTATCCTCAGGCATTGCAGCTCCTGGTTCTCGGGTCTTTGTACTTCAGGGCTTAGAACACCGGCTCCCCTGGTTCCCAGGCCTTTGGACACAGACTAATTACACCACTAGTTTTCCTGGTTCTTCAGTGTGCAGATAACAGCTGTTGGAAATTCTCAGCCTCCGTTACTGGATAGTCCATGTGTCATAATAAATTGATTCTGTTTCCCTGGAGAACACTGACTAATACACATATTATTCCCTGCAGTTATTTTTGTAGAATTAAACATTAAATATTGTGGCATTCCCATTTTCAAGGGTTGAAAAACGGAGGGAAAAGAGGAAAGATACAAGATGGTTGAATAGAATTTAAAAAACTCTTTCAGAAATTTCATTCATATATTTAAGTTTCTTAGAGTAGAATATATTTTATTGTGTCATTATGTGGGACATATAATCTTATCCTTAAAGATAAGCATCAGATTCATACTGATCAACCTTCTTTCTTAAATGGGAAATTCCCTGGCCAATCTTCTCTGTTTTGAGCACACTGAATCAAAGCCTTGATTAGAATAATTGGTTTAGAAGCGTGACCACATTTCTCACCCACAGTTCATGGCAGGCATGGCTTGTCAGAGGGTTGGTGGCTAACATACGAGATTTGCGTTACTGCTCAGTTGAATCAGTACCTACTTGCCTCCAGGACTGCTGTTTGCTGTGAAATACTGCAATGTGCATGCTATATTACATACCTAACATCCCTCATTTCTGCTACATCATCCAACCTAACCAATTGTTACTATGAATATCTTCACAAAGAATTACCCGATAGAGACCTATTAAAAAGAAAAACCAATATTAATACACACTTCTTTGCTTCTAAGCCTCATATCCTTTGATATAGCATCTTTTAATCAACCTTGTCACCAATATATGTGAGGCAGGCATGAACAATATGTAATGACCCAGGTTACAGAGGAAATAGTAGCAATGATGCATTCAGTTTATCGATATTTTTTCTCTACTCTGCTTTCTCTGAAAAGATTATGTGTGGTATAATGAATGTAATACATAATTAAAATATTTATGTTTGTAAGTATAGTCAAAGCTAAAAAAAAGCTTCATTAATATGATAGTGCAACCTGCATATTTTCACACAAACAGAGCATTTCTATTCTGGGACTAATAGACTATCTGGTGGTTTGATTGAGTCAGTCTACACACACACACATATTGAATTTATACTGAACTGACAAAATATTAACCACATCTTCTGCAGGAGTCCTTCATTATTTCAAATATGTACTGAATGCCTGGCACTCCTCTAGTGTTGGGTAGACAGCAGTGTGCAAAATAGACATCTCTACTTGCATGGTGCTTACACATGCCTAGCAGGGGGACATGGAATATGATAAATTAGTGCACACAAATAATATTATGGAGAGTGAAGTGCTAAGAGTGAATGAGTGGAGGCTGTGATAGAGAGTCACAAGGGAATTTTCTTTATATAGAAGGAACTGCAAGGTGTAAAGCGACAGCAAAGATGCAGTCCCTGGCGTCAAATTCCTGACAGCCCAAGGGGTGGCTGAGATGTGGACCACTGAGAACCATTACTCTCTGGTGTGTTATTTCGTTAACAGAGTTCTGCCAAATCCTCATTTTGCAAGAGATGTTAATACATATTTTATAAAAACAATAAAAGTTCTTTGGTCAAATATATTTGGAAGGCACTGCATAGCAGTGTAGCTCCCCTTGGAAATTACCAAGGCACAGTAAGTAGTATAATGCATTGTTGGCTCTAGGAAGCCCAATAATAAAAAAATATATAAATGTTCTTAATCCTGTATTTCAAAAATATTTTTGACTTTGGATCCTGATTTCAGTTCAGTAAGTGCTTTACCATCCAATGAATTCGAATGATATCAAAGAGATAAAGGTGTGTAAGTATCATAAGGTTCAGCAGCACAAATGAACCAGTCTGTTTTGTGAATGAAAAAAATAGCTGTAGAAAATTTAGAAATAATTATGCTTTGGTAATGACTATCATTGTTCAGTGATTTCCAGAAATGTCTTCTTAGTGGAAATGTGTTTTGGAATAGTGTGTGATTTTGGTTATTGGAGATAGTAACATATAAAATGCTAATGTTGAAAATGGAGATAATGGGCTTGTTCCTGCTTTGGTTGCTTTAGGATTATAAGGGTAATGCATGTTAGTGAAAGGTTACAAATAAGTTCACTCTATGAAACTCTTTTCTTTTGATTCTTGGCATTAGTCAGTTGGTGCACACATACACACTAGGTATTTTGAGATAATTTGTAAAGGTGTCAGCAGAGTATAAGGAAATCAACAAGAGATTGAAATACACTGAGTAGAGTAAGAAGAGTTCTCACTATGCCTCATGCCAGCCTTAAAGGGGTGACTGTATGGAGTGATCTGCCTTAGATGAATGGTATCTTTTCCCTTAGGAAAGCCCCACAACTCATAGACACCTAGCAGATAGAGAACTGGAGAGATAAATGCCAACTTACACTCCTTTTGCCCTGACATTGCCTATCGGTACCTCCAAATGGCTAAAATCGGCTATAAGCAAAAGGGCAGAGGGACCTTCTGATGAATTTCATATAGGCCGGCTTTTGAGGCCAGAATAGGATGCAGAAGGTGATGAATTGATTTTGGAGGGGAAAATAAACTATATTCAGCACAGGGCCATTTTATGTTCTCCACGATAGAACTAGAACTCCAGATGGAACTCATTCCATCTATTTCCATCCCTTATTTAACATAAGGAGTGTCCCCAGCCTCTGATGAATCAGCCCCACTGCAATAAGAATTGACATGACTGAGCCGAGATCGCACCATTGCACTCCAGCCTGGGCAACAAGAGTGAAACTCTGTTTCAAAACAAAACAAAACAAAAAAAAGGTCTGGTATTTTTGTGTGTTAACTACAAAACCCATAGGATTACATTTTAGACATCCATTACCACAGTAGCAGTGGGGACCACACCCCACTGGGTTTCTTTAAACTACAGATAGTAGCTTACTCTGCCTCCTCCATCCTGCATCGAAGAGCAAACTGTGTTCTGGATAGTCAGAATCATTTGCTCCTTACTCAATTTCTCTTGCTTTTACTCTTTAACTCTTCTTGGAAAACTTCGTTAGTGTTTTGTCCAGATTCTTTGGGACCCCTTGTTAGCATTCCCTCTTGGGCATCCATTGGCTTCTGTGTCCTTTTTTCTCATGGCTCACAGCTGCATCTCCATTTGGATCATGCCTTGGGTACTGGAACCACTATGCTATGTGAAACACTGACTTAGTGAGCTTGGGCTGCCATAACGAAACACTATAGGCTGGGTGGCTTAAACAACAGAAATTAAATTTTTCACAGTTTTAGAGGCTGAAAGTCCCAGCTCAAGGTGCTAGCATGATTAGTTTCTGAGGAAGAACCCTTCCTGGCCTGTAGATGGCTGCCTTCTCTCTGTCCTGACATAGCTTGGCGGAGAGAGGGGAGAGAGTGAGAGAGGGGAGAAAGGGAGAGAGGGGGCAGAGCGAGAGAGAGAGAGAAAGAAAACATTGTCTTCCATCTCTCCTTATAAGGCCACTAATCCTCTCATCAGGGCCTTACTTTCAGGAACTCATTTCACCCTAATTACCTCATAAATGCCCCAATCCAAGTATCATCACATTAGAGGTTAGGGCTGCAATACGTGAATTCTGGGAGGACACAATTCAATCCATAGCAAGCCCTAAGGTGGAAGCACCTGCGAGTGCATATATCTCTGGGGCAGCCTTTAGCCAATGACTGAATTCTGTCAGAATTCCTAGTCTTAACTCCCTTGCCTAGGTCAGGAGGGAAAAATGAGGCATGATTTACACTTCATAGTAATAACAGATGTTATGTGAACGAGGCTGAGGATAGGTATGTTTAGAATGGCAGGATGGCATGCCTAGGTGTCTTAATCCAGTGTGTGATGGTAGGGTGGGAAGGAACTGTCTTTGAATATTGGTTACTGGGGTGGCAGGGGCATGATGAAGGAGATGGGTAAAAACAAAAGGAAGGAAGAAGTCAGCCTTCAAATCTCACCTTCCTCACAATAATTCCTAGAGATGGGGTATAGTTAGAGATTCTTCCTAAGACAGACCAAGGTTTATATATCTTCTAATCATTATTATTGAATAAGTCTTGGACAGACCATGGTGCTGTGGTTTGAATGTGTTTCCTCCAAAATTTACGTTGAAACTTAATTTCTATTTTGATAGTACAGTAGTTCCCCTTTATCTGCAGAGGATGTGTTCTAAGACCTCCAATGGATGCCTGAAATTGTGGATAGTGCTGAACCCCAAATATGCATACCTATAACAAAGTTTTTATAAATTAAATTTAATTTATAAATCATAAATTATGCACAATAAGACATTAACAGCAGTTATTAATACTAAAATAGAATAAGTATAACAATATATTATAATAAAAGAATAAAAGTTATGTGAATGCAGTCTTTCTCTCAAAATGTCTTACTGTACCGTACTCACATATTTTTGGACTATGGTTGACTGCAGGTAACAAACTGTGCAAAGCAAAGACACTGATAAGGGAAGATTACTGAACTAGTTAATAGGTGGGACCTTTTGGGAACTAATTAAGTCTATAAAAAGGGCTGCATAATTAGCTTAGGCTTTTTTTTTTTTTTTTTGCTTTTCTACCTTCTGCCATGTGAGGATGCAATAAGAGGGTGCTCACCAAATACCAAACCTACTGGCACCTTCATCTTGGACTTCTAGCCTCCAAAACCATGAGAAATAAGTTTCTATTATTGATCAATTACCAAGTCTCAGGTATTTTGTCATAGCAATGCAAATGGACTAAGAAACATAGTCTTAGTCCACCTAGACCACTGTCCACTGTCATCTCTGGATTCTCAGGCTTATAACTTTTTTTTTTTTTGAAGTGAACACATGATTTATTTCAGCTTCACAATTGAGTGAGAGAGTTTTTGGGAGGCATATCAACCTGCAGGTATAGATGAGGCTGCAGATTCTTTTCCGGGGCTGCTAAAGTAGAGTCATCTGGGGACCAGTGAGAGAAATGCATCACCCACTTTGTATTCTTTTTTTTTTTTTTTTTTTTTTTTATAATTTTACTTTCAGTTCTGGGATATATGTGCAGATGTGCAGGTTTGTTACATAGGTATACACACGCTCAGGCTTATAACTTTAAAGAACTGCTACTTTGGCCGGGCGTGGTGGCTCACGCTTGTAATCCCAGCACTTTGGGAGGCCGAAGGGGATGGATCCTTTGAGGTCAGGAGTTCGAGACCAGCCTGGCCAACATGGTGAAACCCCACCTCTACCAAAAATAAAAAAATTAGCTGGCATTTTTGGTGCCAGGCATCTGTAGTCCCAGCTACTCAGGAGGCTGAGGCAGGAAAATCGCTTGAACCTAGGAGGCGGAGGTTGCAGAGACTGTGCCACTGTACTCCAGTCTGGGTGATGGAGTGAGACTCCATCTCAATAAAAAAATAAAATAAAATAAAATAAAATAAAATAAAATAAAAGAAACAAACAAAACCAAACTATTGCCTCCCACTATAAGATGCTCTGCACATCCATCATATATCTGGCTGACTTCTTCTGCAGTAAACCTTCACCACCTCTCTATCGGGTGCCTCATATTGCTACCACTGGGTGCCTAATTTAGCAGTGAATCCCTAGCATCTAACAGTGCTAGATTCATTGCAGACATTTTGCAAATACTTGTTGGTTGAATGGTGAATCGTTCTGTTAATTAAATAATTCCCCCAGAGATCAAAATTAACTTTTGACCCATCTATTCTTTATGGATTTTCCACTTCTAGCTCAGAAAAAAATTGCCCTATAGAACTGTGAAGAGAAAACAATCTTTATTTTTCTTTGGCAAGTAGAACTCCCACCTGTCAAGTCTGATCTCTAGGCTAAAGATTTGGAATCTATACAGTAAATATATTCTTTTTTTCTTTACTTCAGCTTTAAAATTAGCAGCTTTTAAACTATTGGCAAGAGAAGTTAATGGGAGGAAATTTCAGCTTAGCCAATGATTAACATAACAGCAGGTATATTACTTTAGTACTTTGCCAATCAGTTTCTATAGCATGGAAATAATGATACTTGCTCTTTTGCTTTTCATAGTGATGATGTAGAGATTAAAGGGGAAACATCGTTGGTGGATTTGATCTCTGTGAATCAAAGCTGCCTTCACAGTATAGCTCCCACGTGGACCTATTTTAAGTTTGAAATACTTCAGCCCAGTCCTTAGCTATCTAATGCCCTTTACAGTTTAAAAAGCCACTGGCTTTTGCTGCCAGTATAAAGAGCTGGTCAAAGCTCTTACATTTAAATGGCCACTATCCAGGGACAGGGAATTTCTATATCCTTATATGAAGCACCTTTGGCTCTCTGCCTTCAGCGGAGGACCATAAATGTCATCCACAGGGCCAGAATAGCCAGCCATTTCACTTTTATGCAGTAAAGGACAGTGCTAGGGTTTTTCTTAGTTTCTGATGCAGAGTTACTGCCACAGGACATACCTGCGTTCAGTCCAAAGCTAGTTCCCTGGTAGAGTCATTTCATTTGAAGATTCTGCTCCCGCGTTATACAGAAAAGTGCTGCTGCTAAAGTGGAGGCAGAGTGAGAATTCTTGATTGGAAGCCAACCACAGAAACCGGAAATGGCAGGAGGGGCCTAGAGATCTGATGTTAGTTATAAAGCAGAACTTAGAAATGCAACAATCTGTCTAGAACTGTGAAGGGTTGGAGATCTTACGCAAATTGCAAGTTAGAAAGCAAGCATGCCACAGTTTCATGGGTGCAGGCAGAAGACACAGAGTCCTGGGTTGGAGACAAAGGACTTTGCCACTCGCAGCCCAGCACACCAGGGAGTGGTAGCTTCACGTTTGCATCAGTTCCTCTTGTCCAGCAATCCCATAGGGATCCAGGTGGATTCTCTGAATGCAGTGGGTGATGTGTCATGGCTGAGGCTTCCTGAGCTTAGGGAAACCCCAATCTTATGAAGGGAGGCAAACAAAGCTGCCCCTTTCCCTAGGGAAAGATACTATCTTTATTATTTTGGTCAGGAAACAAATCACCCTCTGCCCCAGTGGAGACCTCTCTATCTTTCAACGTTGTTTGTTATCCAAACATTCTTGTAAAGATAGTCCAGAACAAAAGCTAACAATGCCTCTGCTCAAAGGATTTATGTTCAGAAATGTGAAAGACCCATGGAGAATTGTCACCCAAACTCATGAGGCATTGCACTGGCTCTTCTACACCCTCAGTTGCCAATATTTTACCCTTTCTTGGGAGTATCAGCTCCCCACTGGTTGTACTTATAGTTAGATAAATACGTAGAATATATCTCTATGTATCTATGTATCTATCTGTAAATACAGATATATCTATATCTATCTTGTATACCATGCAGGTACACTTTGCCTGAATATGGATATAGATATTTTCTATCTATCTATAGATATATCTGTATCTATATATATATTCAAGCAAAGTGCCCTGCATGGTATACAAGTTTTTTACAAATGACTTTAAACAGTTAATCAGAGGTCTCCTGTTCTGAAGACTGTAAGTCGCTATTTTCCCCTCAGGATTTCTGTTCTACTCAACCATCAATCACTCAATGGGAAACTGTGCAAAGGTGGCATATCATATAAATTCATTAACCAATTTAATCCACTTATGTGCACGCTAAGAATTGCAGGAGGATATTTTATTATATTTCCAACCAAGAGAAGCTATTTAAATAATAAATTGCATCTGTCACTTTATTCAGATTTTTGTATTTACCTTTTTTGGATCACTGTTGTTAGACTATTGGTCTCAGGTTTTCTTGTACATCAGAGTCCCTTGGTGATTTAAAACAATTATATTCAAGTTCTTTGGCCACTCTCTCAGAGGTTCTTACTCAAGAGAGTTAGTATTTCTGGAGCACTTAATTTGAAAGTCTTCTAAATTAAATGATTGTAAGGCGTAGCTGGGAGTGGGTACTTTCAGATTTTAACTATATTTTCACAATTATTAACACTTTGTTATTTATGACTTAAGAAGAAAACATTTAACAACCAAAATGTAAGGAGCTGAGGAACATTCTAATCACAATCGTGTTGTTTGAACTGGGAAGACAATATAGTTTCAGGAAAAGTAAGGGAATAAATTATTTTACACTTTAAGCATCTCTGATGCTTTGAGAAAAGCTTCTGGTCGAAGAATCATTAGAATGTTGATGGAAACTTGTGAGAGACCTTTGAAGAGAGGGCAAAATAAGCTGTGCCTAGACTTTCCACCCACAGGAAAGGTAAAAACTAAAGAACTCTCTGGGAGAGAAAGGAGACATGATTTGGTACATGGGCCTCTTGACATTTATTTGAGCACCTAGGTGTCATCTTATTTTCTAGAGTTTTCTGTATGTTTTTCTAGGAAAGAAATATCCAAGGAAGTCATTAATATGTGAGGTTTTTAAAAAATTTGAAATGGAAGCAAGAGTAAGTGAGAAAAAGAGAATAAGAGTGATAGAGAAAGAGAGAGAGAGAGAGAGAGAGAGAGAGAGAGAGAGAGAGAGAGAGAGAGAGACCAAGAAAGACAAAGTAGGTTTTCTGCATAAATGAGGAAATAGTGTGCACACTTTGAATTTTACAACATTAACCCTGAAAGTAGTATGTTGAATGGGAAGAATTTGGACACCTTCAAATCATTGTAGTTTTTTTTTTGTTTTCAGACTCAACATTTTACTTTCACAAATTTCTTCTTTGATGTCACATCTCCTAATATTTGAAGAACCAGTGATTCAAAATAGGGACAGAAATGTCAAATCATGCTTTGAGCAGAGCACAGGCAGCACAAAGTCTTGGGATTTATTTCTGACTCCCCAAGTGACTTGCAATGCAGTGGTGCTTGCTACTGTGAAATCTCTCTGAAGATTGCCAGCGCAAAATGTGGGTGGATTCACAGAGTTTTGTAGGGGTAATTCATGTTTGTAAATACTCCAAGACCCTTGACCTAAAGATGCTATTGAGGAACAAAGTACTGTTTTCAAGTGACTGCACATCTTATACCCATGAACTCTACAGGCTAAAGTCGTTTGTGTAGTACACTTAACACTTCTTGTGTTTGGTTTTACTGACTGCTAGACACAAAAGAAATACAGAGGATATAAAGAATTTTTTTTTTTTTTTTTTTGTATCAAGAACTTCCTGCCCCATAGCAAATTTCACACTGAATTTAAGGGCATTCTTTTTGTTCTATTTAGTGTTTCTTAATTTTCTAAGAATCCAAACAGATACATGCAACTAAAGAGTTTTACGGATCTTTAGATCTAGCAGCAAATTAAGAACAAAGGTTGATACCTTAGGGATATCCTCAGGTAACTTTGGAGACAGGTAAGGCCACCCAGGAGGTTCCCACATCAATCATGTACAGGCAGCGTGTCTTTCTCTTGCACTGAAACCTGCTGAAATGAGAAGCAGGGCTGCCCTGCAGTAGCCCTGGAAGGGTGTTGCATGCTCCTGCATCCCAGTCTCCCTTCAATATGACAGTTTCAAAGGTGTCCTCATCTGCACAGTTTTGCAAATTGTGAGAAGTGTGGCTGAGTGGCTTTCACATGGCGGCTGAAGAGGAGGAGAACATGTGTTGAAACTGTCATCAATTTAAGCTTGCTTTTGCTTTAAGGTGTCTTATACACTGGTGGAGAAGTGGGGGAGGGTGTTGAGCATACCCACTTCAGTAGGTATTGAATTGCCTGCATAATTACCTTTCTCCACATTTGTCTCAAATTCACTGAGAGAAACCTTACTCGCCAGCTTTTTAGAATATACTGAGTGTGTTTTATGATTTTTTTTCCAACCTCTTTCAGGTACTATGGTTAGTTATTTGCTCTACCTCACAAGCATTTGATTAGCCTGTATAAATGTCAGCCTGAGTGAATGGTTTCACTTTATGTAGTGTCTGGAAGTCTAACTAATGATACCATTATAAAGTGAGGAAAGGAAACAACTATAAGAATCACAGTCCTTCCTGGAAATTGTCTTGTTCCTTCTGATTTGTGAAGTCTACCAACTGTTAAGAGTTCCTTGATTGAGCCTAATAGTCTTTGAACACAGGGATGGAGTTGAGTTTCAATGCAATTGAGTCACAAACTATACAGTATTTTGTAGACTCACATCGATTGACAGGCCTGCAAATGAGGACAGGCAAAAAAATCTCACATCCGTAAGGTATCTCTTAGGCTCATCTACCTCAAGTGTTTTATATCAATGTTAGCATATTTGTCCCAGTTCCCTGGAGTAAGTCCTTGTGAGGAATTATAACTCAATTTTTTAGTACCATCTCTGAATCACATCAGTCACTGTTTTCTGTCAATTAGGCACAGCACAGGCTTCTCTTTGCTAGTCTCCTACTTCTTTGGTTTTATCTTCTCAATTGCTACCAGTTTTCTTCCTACAACTTTGCCAGTTTTTTCTTAGTCTCCTTCCTCACCTCCCGTTCTTCCTCTAATCCTTTAGTTGCTGTTATTCCCAGAAATTTACCTTCTGCCCACTGCCCTCCTCAGGCTACATTCTTTCCTTTAGAAATCTCATCTTACCCTCATTTTATCATTACCTAAATGCTGATGATTGCCAAATGTATACGTTTTACCTGGACTGTCCCAGAGATGTTTGGATTTATGCAATCTGCCCCACCTACCCATTTGAGTTTCACAGACACCTCAGATTAACCATGTTCATAACTGAATCCATTGTCCTGCCCTTCTTTGAATCATCCTCTCCAATTCCAAATGACCATTACTGACACACCACCCGTTGAGCTGGCTGACAGACAGAATATCAGCATTTATCTCAGATGTTTTCTTTCTTACTTTTTCCATCCAATCAGCCCTACAACCCAATCAGTCTCTGCTATTTTCACTCTCAAGTATTTCTAGAGTCTTTTGTTATTTTTCCATCACTTCCACTGCTGCACAGCTCTAATGCTCCTTTCTCGTTGGAATTCTTCTAATAGTATCCTAACTAGGTTCCTTTTTTCCAGTTTCATCTTGTCCTAATTTATGCCTGACTGATGCTTCTAAAACACAAATCTGACAATACTGCTCTTATAATTAGAGTGGTATTCTTATATCTGAAAAATCAATATCAAGCCCTGTAGTATGACCCAAGGGACTGCCCTTGTCCCCTGTTTTGTATCATAAAGGCCTCCTGCTTCAGACTGACCCCTGCTTCCTGACATTAGTAACTTTTACTCAACCTTCAAGACTCGGTTCAAAGCATAACCCACTCAAGTAACCTTCCTTTTCCCACTTAGGCTTGGCTAAGTGTCTCTTCTCCTACCTCCAAAGCCTCTTATAGACAACATTGTCACTGCTAGCTTGCCGAAGAATGAGGTTCAACATTCTTCAAGATCCTAAGCAGCAGAGTCCTTGCATCCTTGTACCCCTAGAGCCCCGTGCAGTGCCTAGATTATATTTGGTACTCAATAAATGTTAATCTGACCTAGAACATTCCAAATTCTTATGATTTCAAAGATTACCTCAATAGCTTCATAATTCATCTCCTTGTCTCCAAGGCATTCTTGCCACAATCCATCTTGCAACACAGCTGATAGATGAATAAAGCATTGCTCTTACGGTTTTCCTTCCTACTTAAAAATCCACAAAAGTTTCACAATGCTTTGTGAAGATTTACGATCAAATTTATCTGTCTTTCCTCACGTGAGTGGTTCTACCTTACCTATTCAAATGCATCTGCTGCTGTTCAATTCAGATGCTCTTCTCAGCATCTGAGTTCTTCTCCTTTGTTACCATCCAGTATAGTTCAATAACTATCAACCTTCACCTTTACATAGGTTTTTAGGATTTACAAAGGACTTTCACAATCCATGCTCATTCCTTCCTCCGGTAATTTTTGCTCTTTTTCCTGAGGGAGTATTTCACCTTTTGGGTGTCCTATTTGAAATTCTATTTTCTCGAAGGTCCAAATCACGATGATGACTTCTATGACAACTTCAACAACAAAATCAGTTCATACCAGTCTTTTCCACAATTTATATTTTTCTAATAGAAAAACAATGTTTTCTTTTTTAACCATATGATTTCTCCCACTCCAGATATCTTCCCCCTTCCAAGCCTTTTATTTTTATTTTCAAAGCTGAACATTTTATCTTTCCAACTAGCATCAAAGTTTCCCAAAGGTAGTGGCTAAAAAGTCTTTCTGTATTTTCATACATCATGTTTGGAATAGAATAGATTCTCTTCGTGGGTGGCATGTACTAAGATTTTTCTTCCCTTTCTGTGAAGTAAATTTATTTTCTCGTCACACTTAAATTCATTCCTGAAAGATGTTTGATAACGTCCATAAGCTTATTTTTAGTTCTTGTAATATTTTTGGAGAGTGAAATTTTCAGAAAAATTGTTTTTTGACTCATGACATTGATCGTAAGGCAGTCCTTAAAAAATGAGGTTTTGCTGTACAACTTGTGAGACTACTCTTCCGTGCACAAAAAAGGTCTCTAATATAATTGTGTCAGTATGACAGCAATTATATAAACTAGGTCTGAAATAAAGGAGAGGTTGAGTTGTTTTTGCTTTATAATCCAGTTGAAGTAAGGTAATAGAAACACATTATCTGGAAAAAAAGGATGTTAGTTTACAGTTTTATTTTCCTTTGGTTGCCTACCAGGAATTTCTTTTTATTTTTTTACATGCATTAACAATTTTACATAGAAATAACAAATACCTATACCACGGACACTAGGTTTTTGCCTAAAAAAAGTAAAGGATTTTTTAAAGCGAGTAATGTTGGCAAAAACACTGATAGTAATGCAAAGATAAAGTATCATGTTCTGTGTAATGAGATCTACTGTTTAGCTAACAACCACTTTTTCACATGTTATAATTGGGTAGGATTTATAGTTCAGGTTAAAGCTTCACAAGCAAGCAAATTTGGAGATTTTTAAAATATAAATTCGGTGATAACAATAAATTCCCCAGGGGAGCCCAGCATTATTTACAAAGTCAATTGGGCTGCGACAGTAATCCTTCTTTTTATCTTTTCTATAGCTCCAATTCTATTTTCCAGTTTTTTTCAGAGCTCTAAAACCTATAACTTAAACAGCATATATCAGACACACTAACGTCTGCTCTTCCCATCAGGGGACTTGTGCAATTGACTTGCTGTCCTGGTGAGAAGATGAGCAAATTGGTATGGGGCAAAAGGTCAATCTGCATTCATGGTGTGCTAATGTCTTTGTAGATGAAAAAATTATAATAACCCTCTTGGATATACCACACTGTATCTTTTTTTTTTTTTAATAAAGCATGTGCAAATTCTTTGAAGATATTTAAAATGAAATTGAACCGGTAATTTTATCATGGTACTACTTACTGATGGCCTTCTCTCTCTCTTGGTCTCCGCTATAGTGACCTGAATGACCAATTTGGGAGGCACTTTCATGGGAAACAACGTTGTCCTGGAACTCTCAATTCAGACAAGACCATTGTCAGGCAGGCATCCAGTAACCTTTATCCTTTTCATTTATTAATCCCATATCCAATGGGTGGTAATTTAATAAGAGTTGCCCACTATTATTTAATTTTTAATGAGCCCAACATATCTGAGTCTCAAAACATTAAATCTCAGTATTTGTTTCAACGTTCTGTGTCTTACTGTATTGAGAAGATATTTCTGGTAAAATCAATTAATTAAAAGTCACGAGGGGTCTGTCATTCTGAATCTTGAGCCAACATGTGCCATATAAACACGATTAATAAAGAAAACCACCCTGGAGTAAAAGAGGTCAATTGCTGCATCATGACATTAAAAATTGGAATGTGACATGTCAACAACTTTAATTGAGTTAAGTGTTCCATGAAAAGAATAAAATAAGTCAAAATGAGAAACAAGCTTCTTCATTATTTCCAAAATTGTTGATGCAGGATTTTTTTTTTTTTTTTTTTTTAATGCGGGAGTATTTCACATCTCTGAAATAACATCAAAGTGTCAGTTGATCTCTCTGAAAAAGAATATTAAACACCTCCATCAATAGAAAGGCTAAAACTTGATGAGATATTTATAGGATCTTCAGTAATTCCTGCTCTTTTTAATTTTAAAAAGGTTAATAATAATAAATTCAACAAGAGAATTTTAGAAGGTATAATTATTTATAAATCCTAAAGAGGATTTTTTCAAAAGGTGTGGGCTACTTTGCCTTTTATTAATCTGTTTCCCAACCATCTTTCTCCACTTATTAAAAATGTAACTTTTTATTTAAAAGAAACTACACATTTGCATAGCATAAGATGTGTAGAACTTGAGCGTTCCAGTTTGATGGGTTTTGACAGTTGCGTATGCTTGCAGAAAGAGGATGCTTCACCATCCCAGAAAGTTTCCTCAGGATCCTTTCTAAGTAATCCCCTTTCTTTTTCTTTTTTTTTCTTTGAGACGGAGTCTTGCTCTGTCGCCCAGGCTGGAGTGCAGTGGCCGGATCTCAGCTCACTACAAGCTCCGCCTCCCGGGTTTACGCCATTCTCCTGCCTCAGCCCCCCGAGTAGCTGGGACTACAGGCGCCTGCCACCACGCCCGGCTAGTTTTTTGTATTTTTTAGTAGAGACGGGGTTTCACCGTGTTAGCCAGGATGGTCTCGATCTCCTGACCTCGTGATCCGCCCGTCTTGGCCTCCCAAAGTGCTGGGATTACAGGCTTGAGCCACCACGCCCGGCCAGTAATCCCCTTTCTACCAGTAGATACAACTACTTTCTTATTTCTACCACCAAAGATGAGTTTTATCTGATTTAGAATTTCAATCAAATGGAATTGTACAATATGTACTTAAAACAGTGTTCTTGAGATTCACCAGTGTGTCTGTGGAAATAGTCTGTATCAGTAGTTTGTTCGTTTTTATCGCTGATTAGTATTCCAGTGTGTGGATATAGCACAATTTGTTTTTCTGTTTTCATATTGATAGACATTTGGATTGTTTCCAATTTTTGTCTCACACCTTCAGAAGCTGCTCTGTTAAATTTCACTTCATAGACATGCATGACCTTTTACCCTGCTGCTCTCCCACATGAGCAGCCAACGCTGTTTCTTGATTCGTCTGAAGTGGTTGGGTAATTTTAAATGAGTAATGGAAACAAAACATGTTTGGCATTGATGAAGAATTTAACTATGGCTGTTAATGCTTTAGAACCATTGTACTTTCTTTAAAAGAAACATAATTTATTAGAGTTCCTGTTGAACATACTTGACAAATTATAAACATAGTGTATAAGCTGTTGTAGTTTATGTAAATGATAGATATTTGTATAATACTTAAAAGATACTTGTTCTATGCAATAAAATGTCTTTATTTTACTTAAAAGAATTAAAAGTTTCCTATCTAGCATTGTGCTTTAGTCTTTTTTTGTTTTAGAAGTTTAGGTAATTAAAGTATGCAAAGATACGGATTTGTGTGTATATATTTTTAGCTATCAAGAAAATGCATGTTCTAAAATGC
Organism: Macaca fascicularis; assembly: GCF_037993035.2. Taxonomy (NCBI): domain Eukaryota; kingdom Metazoa; phylum Chordata; class Mammalia; order Primates; family Cercopithecidae; genus Macaca; species Macaca fascicularis. The sequence continues at coordinate 31,436,245 of NC_088380.1, read as the reverse complement.
CATAATTATGTATAGAGCAATACCTCTGTCCAAAAGACTATAATTATTTAGAATAAAGTGGGCATACTGTTAGCATAATTTACCTCATTGTTCAAAATAGCCATAGAAATGGTCCTACTTCGGGTGATTGACAACTGTTAAAAGTCTCAAGGGATGGGCCCAAAGAGCAAATTAAAGGCATGCTTTCACATGTTCTTTAGCCTGTCATTTTGCTGCATCTGTTTTACATTATGATTTTGATATGAAATTAAGTTTTCCAAAATGGATGATGTTTTTTCTTTTCCTCTCTGAATTGTTAGCTCCTTGTGAACAGGGTTTATAGTTTGTTCACTTCTTTGCCTTTGAACCCCAATGTCCAGCTCAATGCCAGAACATAGGAAATAAACACTGGAAGGATGATTGAATACTTATGTATACCATGACCAGAAGTGATTGATATGTGTCCCGTTTAGTACTGCATCAAATATCATGTCAGTCAAAATGATCAAAGGAACAAGAATTATTTTCTTGATTTTTGATAATTTATTTTAAATAATTCTCCTTCAATTCTTACTACTGAGAAAAGCAGATTGTTGCTATTTACTATTTGGCTAATGCTTTCCATTTTCCTAGTGTGAAGCATATTTCTGTTTTTTTTTTTTTTTTTTTTTTTTTCTGATAAAAGTAATTTCCAGATCCTAGAGCCTGTGGAACAATCTACACCAATGATGCTGACAGTTGTTTCCATCTGGAAGAGTTGGCCATACCTCTTGTCTACACTTCCTTGGCTCTCATTCATTCTCCAACCCTTTTTAATCTGCTTTGGACCATAACAATTCCACAAAATGTTGCCAAATCCAACAGATATTTCTCTCCATCCTACTCAAACTAGTAATGTTGACACAATTGGTCACTTCCTCCCTCCTTAAACACGCTCCTTTCCTGGCACTCTTCTGGTTAACCTCCTGCCTGTGGTACATTTCTTGGTCTTCTTTTTGCTTCCTCCCACTCGATGTGCATCAAAATCTTCCTATGACACACCTGGGCCTTTTCCTCTTTCTCTGCTCTTTCCTTAGATGACTGTGGTGATCTGCATGGGTTTCCATTCCTCATGTAAAGTCACTTCTCATGTGGCATCTCCAGCACAGACCTCTTCCCTGGGCTCTGTGCTTGCCTGTGCAATTGGCTACCTAACATGTCTTTTTAGATATCTCACAGGCATCTCAAACTAAACAAGAATTGCAGAAGAGAAGTCTTGATTTGTCAGCCCATGTGTATTTTACTAGTCTCTGCAGTAAGTGGAAACTCCATCTATCTACTTTTTCAAACCAGAATCTTAGGAGTCATAATGGGCTGTGCTTTCCTCCCACTCTTTCAACTCGTCAGCAAATAATGTTAGTTCTGCTTTCAAAATATACCTTGCAACTGTCTGCTTCTTCCCACTTTTCTTCTGTTCCTGCCTTGTTGGAGCTGCCCTCCTCTATCCTCTGGACTATGGCAGTTGCCCCAAACAGGTTCCCATTCCTTCTTTTTCTCCTTTAAATCCAGTCTCCACATAGCAGCACGAAGAGTGAAATTCATAAAGTACAAACCGTAATATATTAACACATCATTTAAAGTCCTTTAATGATTTCTCAATGCACAGAGAAAAAGTCTAAACTTGTTACACAGTCTATAAAGCCAGACAAAATCTGGTTTCAATTTGTTTCTCTAATTTAAGGTTTTGATGCTATTCCATGTGTGCAGATCTTCAGAATTTTTGAAAACACACCAACTGGTTTCCTATATCGTGGTCTCCTTGCCATAGAAGGAGAATAGTGCAGTGCTCAAATGCCTGTACTCTGCAGACAGGCTTTGTATTCTGACCATATCACTTGCCAGATCGGAGGCTTTGGGCAAACTACCTAAACTCTCTGTGCCTATATTCATTTTCTCATACACATGAAAAATAAGTTTCAACATTACAGGGTTGCTCTGAGAATGGAATGTAAAACATTTAGAAGACTGACCAGCAAATCCTAACTGTTCAGTAAGAATTAGCTATTAGTATTAGTTACTATAGTGTAGTCTAGCACTCACTGTCCTTGACATCCTCTCTTTGAATAGACATCTTCTTCCTATCCTTCAGATCTCATCTGAAGCATCTCTTGCCCCAAAGAGGCCTTTCATCATACATGTAATTCAGTGCCTGACACATAGTAGTGGCTTAAGTATTTTATGAGCAAATCAGTAAATGAAATTCTAGCAGCTGAGAATATACAGCAACTTCCCAGCCATACTGGTAGTCATATATATTTGCTGTCTTTTCTTGGTGACAGATCCAACACTGGAGTAGACATGAGAAAGAAGAGGGAAGTTCTTTATGCATCCTAAATTGAGAAAAACCTATGATTTGAAAGCCCTCTTGATTTCTGTCTGGTTACAATAAATAGATACATCTCAGTACCCATATCAGTAGAAAGAGGAAGTTTGTCTATATACTTCAACATAAACTTATATAACTTTTATCTAGCTTTATAATTCTCATGTATATGAGTATATATTTCATTAGGTAATTAGTTCTCAGCTACTACTAGAGATAATTGTTCTCTCTTAAATTGAAAAAATATAATTAAACAATATATTTTTAATACTTCCTGAATTATCCCATGAGGAGAGTTACACAATGAGCAACTGAAAGAAATCAAGTAAAGAAAATCCATTTCCTTAAAATTTCTGTTTTTTGTTGTTGTTTCTTTATTATTTGTTTGTTTTTTATAGGTACTCTAGTTTTACATCTAAGTCCTTAGGAGAAGAAAAACGATTTTCTAATTCAAGCCACTTTGTAGTGACTGGTAATTTGACTGTCATTTTGTATGACTCAAAAAGGATAGCCAACCCCATATAAGACCATACCATATATTTATTCTATCAATACAGACATTTTAAATTGAGTTAAATATGTTCTCTTTAAAAAAATAAATTTATTCATGTAAGTATAACATACATCAAGGAAAGTTTACAAATGTCAAATGTACATCTTTGTGAAGTTTCACAATGTGTATATCATCCAGATTAATAAGTAGAGTATCACTGAGATCTCACCTCTCTTACCCACCTCTAAAGTCAGTTACTCCCCCTTCCCACAGGTAAGCACCATCCTGAATTCTCATATTGCAGACAAGTTTTCCGGGCTTTTGAATTTTATATAAATGGAATTATTCACTATGTACTTTTTGGATCTGGTTTCTTTTGCCCAACATTTTCTTCATGAGATTAACCTTCATTGTTTCTAGAGATAGCTATTCCTTTTAAATTATGTGTATGTTTGCATTTTATATATTTTAGAGATTTAACTTATTTTACAAATACCATAGCTATACCATAATGTATTTATTTTGCTATTGATGAAAAATTTCATTTAGTGTTTGGCCACTGTGAATAATGCCTTACAAATATCTACATTTGGGGAGGTTCCAAGATGGCCGAATAGGAACAGCTCCAGTCTGCAGCTCCCAGCATGAGCGACGCAGAAGATGGGTGATTTCTGCATTTCCAACTGAGGTACCAGGTTCATCTCACTGGGGCTTGTTGGACAGTGGGTGCAGGACAGTGAGTGCAGCCCACGGACTGTGAGTAGAAGCAGGGCAAGGCATCACCTCACCCAGGAAGCTCAAGGGGTCGGGAAATTCCCTTTCCTAGCCAAGGGAAGCTGGGACAGATGGCACCTGGAAAATCAGGTCACTCCCACTCTAATACTGTGCTTTTCCAACGGTCTTAGCAAAGGGCACACCAGGAGATTATATCCCCTGCCTGACTTGGAGAGTCCCACGCCCACGGAGCCTTGCTCACTGCTAGCACAGCAGTCTGAGATCCAACTGCAAGGCAGCAGCAAGGCTAGGGAAGGGGCACCCACCATTGCTGAGGCTTGAGTAGGTAAACAAAGCCGCCTGGAAGCTAGAATTGGGTGGAGCCCACCACAGCTGAAGGAGGCCTGCCTGCCTCTGTAGACTCCACCTCTGGGGGCAGGGCATAGCTGAACAAAAGGCAGCAGAAACTTCTGCAGACTTAAACGTTTCTGTCTGACAGCTCTGAAGAGAGTAGTGGTTCTCCCAGCACGGAGTTTGAGATCTGAGAATGGACAGACTGCCTCCTCAAGTGGGTCCCTGACCCCTGAGTAGCCAAACTGGGAGGCACCTCCCAGTAGAGGCCAACTGACAACTCATACAGCCTGGTGCCCCTCTGAGACGAAGCTTCCAGAGGAATGATCAGGCAGCAACATTTGCCATTCTGCAATATGGCAGATATGGTGATACCCAGGCAAACAGGGTCTGGAGCGGACCTCCAGCAAATGCAACAGACCTGCAGCTAAGGGTCCTGACTGTTAGAAGGAAAACTAACAAACAGAAAGGACATCCACACCAAAACCCCATCTGTATGTCACCATCATCAAAGACCAAAGGTAGATAAAACCACAAAGATGGGGAGAAATCAGAGCAGAAAAGCTGAAAATTCTAAAAATCAGAGCACCTCTGATACTGATAGTTAACAAGGATATCCAGGAATTGAACTCAGCTCTGCACCAAGTGGACCTAACAGACATCTACAAAACTTTCCACCTCAATCAACAGGATATACATTCTTCTCAGCAGCACATCACACTTATTCCAAAATTGACCACACAGTTGGATGTACAGCATTCCTCAGCAAATGTAAAAGAACAGAAATTATAACAAACTGTCTCTCAGACCACAGTGCAATCAAACTAGAACTCAGGATTAAGAAACTTACTCAAAACTTCTCAACTACATGGAAACTGAACAACCTGCTCCTAAATGACTACTGAGTACATAATGAAATGAAGGCAGAATGTTCTTCATTCAAAGAACATTCAAAGATGTTCTTTGAAACCAAAGAGAACAAAGACACAACATGCCAGAATCTCTGGGACACATTTAAAGCAGTGTGTAGAGGGAAATTTATAGCACTAAGTGCACACAAGAGAAAGCAGGAAAGATCTAAAATTGACATCCTAATATCACAATTAAAGGAACTAGGGAAGCAAGAGCAAACACATTCAAAAGCTAGCAGAAGGCAAGAAATAACTAAGATCAGAGCAGAACTGAAGGAGATAGAGACACAAAAAACCCTTCAAAAAGTCAATGAATCCAGGAGCTGGTATTTTGAAAGGATCAACAAAATTGATAGACTGCTAGCAAGACTAATAAAGAAGAAAAGAGAGAAGAATCAAGTAGACCCTATAAAAAATGATAAAGGGGATATTACCACCGATCCCAAAGAGATACAAACTACCATCAGAGAATACAATAAATACCTCTATGTAAATAAGCTAGAAAATCTGGAAGAAATGGATAAATTCCTGGACACATACACCTTCCCAAGACTAAACCAGGAAGAAGTTGAATCCCTGAATAGACCAATAACGGGCTCTGAAATTGAGGCAATAATTAATAGTCTACCAACCAAGAAAAGTCCAGGACCAGACGGATTCACAGCCAAATTCTACCAGAGGTACAAAGAGTAGCTGGTACCATTCCTTCTGAAACTATTCCAATCAATAGAAGAAGAGGGAATCCTCCCTAACTCATTTTATGAGACCAGCATTATCCTGAGACCAAAGCCTGGCAGAGACACAACAAAAAAGGAGAATTTTAGACCAAAATCCTTGATGAGCATTGATGCAAAAATCCTCAATAAAATACTGGCAAACCGAATCCAGCAGCACATCAAAAAGCTTATCCACCATGATCAAGTGGGCTTCATCCCTGGGATGCAAGGCTGGTGCAAATCAATAAACATAATCCATCATATAAACAGAACCAAAGACAAAAACCACATGATTATCTCAATAGATGCAGAAAAGTCCTTCGACAGAATTCAACTGCCCTTCATGCTAAAAACTCTCGATAAATTAGGTATTGATGGGATGTATGTCAAAATAATAAGAGCTATTTATGACAAACCCATAGCCAATATCGTACTGAATGGGCAAAAACTGGAAGCATTCCCTTTGAAAACTGGCACTAGACAGGGATGCGCTCTCTCACCACTCCTATTCAACATGGTGTTGGAAATTCTGGCTAGGGCAATCAGGCAAGAGAAAGAAATCAAGGGTATTCAGTTAGGAAAGGAAGAAGTCAAATTGTCCCTGTTTGCAGATGACATGATTGTATATTTAGAAAACCCCATTATCTCAGCCCAAAATCTCCTTAATCTTATAAGCAACTTCAGCAAAGTCTCAGGATACAAAATTGATGTGCAAAAATCACAAGCATTCCTCTACACCAATAACAGACAAACAGCCAAATCATGAGTGAACTCCCATTCACAATAGCTTCCAAGAGAATAAAATACCTAGGAATCCAACTTACAAGAGATATGAGGGACCTCTTCAAGGAGAATTACAAACCACTGCTCAACGAAATAAAAGAGGACACAAACAAATGGAAGAACATTCCATGCTCATGGATAGGAAGAATCAATATCATGAAAATGGCCATACTGCCCAAGGTAATTTATCGATTCAATGCCATCCCCATCAAGCTACCAATGAGTTTCTTCACAGAATTGGAAAAAACTACTTTCAAGTTCATATGGAACCAAAAAAGAGACCGCATTGCCAAGACAATCCTAAGCCAAAAGAACAAAGCTGAAGGCATCACACTACCTGACTTCAAACTAATTACAAGGCTACAGTAACCAAAACAGCATGGTTCTGGTACCAAAACAGAGATATAGATCAATGGAACAGAACAGAGCCCTCAGAAATAATACAACACATCTACCACCATCTGATCTTTGACAAACCGGACAAAAACAAGAAATGGGGCAAAGATTCCCTATCTAATAAATGGTGCTTATAAAACTGGCTAGCCATAATTAGAAAGCTGAAACTGGATCCCTTCCTTACACCTTATACAAAAATTAATTCAAGATCGATTAAAGACTTAAATGTCAGACCTAAAACCATAAAAACCCTAGAAGAAAACCTAGGCAATAACATTCAGGACATAGGCATGGACAAGGACTTCCTAACTAAAACAACAAAAGCAATGGCAACAAAAGCCAAAATTGACAAATGAGACCTAATTAAACTAAAGAGCTTCTTCACAGCAAAAGAAACTACCATCAGAGTGAAGAGGCAACCTACAGAATGGGAGAAAATTTTTGCAATTCACCCATCTGACAAAGGGCTAATATCCAGAACCTACAAAGAACTTAAACACATTTACAAGAAAGAATCAAACAACCCCATCAAAAAGTGGGTGATGGATATGAACAGACATTTCTCAAAAGAAGACATTTATGCAGCCAACAGACACATGTAAAAATGCTCATCATCACTGGCCATCAGAGAAATGCAAATCAAAACCACAATGAGATACCATCTCACACCAGTTAGAATGGCGATCATTAAAAAGTCAGGAAACAACAGGTACTGGAGAGGATGTGGAGAAATAGGAATGCTTTTACACCGTTGGTGGGACTGTAAACTAGTTCAACCATTGTGGAAGAAAGTGTGGCGCTTCCTCAAGGATCTAGAACTAGAAATACCATTTGACCCAGCCATCCCATTACTGGGTATATACCCAAAGGATTATAAATCATGCTGCTATAAAGACACATGCACATGTATGTTTATTGCGGCACTATTCACAATAGCAAAGACTTGGAACCAATGCAAATGTCCATCAATGATAGACTGGATTAAGAAAATGTGACACATATACACCATGGAATACTATGCATCCATAAAAAAGGATGAATTCATGTCCTTTGTAGGGATGTGGATGAAGCTGGAAACCATCATTCTCAGCAAACTATTGCAAGGACAGAAAACCAAACACCACATGTTCTCACTCATAGGTGGGAATTGAACAATGATAACACTTGGACACAGGGTGGGAAACACCACATGCTGGGGCTTGTCGTGGGGTTGGGGGTGGGGGAGGGATAGCATTAGGAGATATTCCTAATGTAAATGATGAGTTAATGGGTGCAGCACACCAACATGGCACATGTATACATATGTAACGAACCTGCACGTTGTGCACATGTACCCTGGAAATTAAAGTATATATATAAAAAAGATATTTTGTTTTCAAAAAATCCAAAAAACAAATATGTACATTCATGTCTTTTAAGGAATATACTTACTTATTTCTGGGTACATACAAAAACTGGTAATGTCGAGTCATAGAATATTTATATATACAGCCTTAGAAAACAGTAAGAAGATTTTAAAAGTTGTTACATCAATTTGCACTTCTGTTAGAAATGTTAGAGTATAATTTGGTGTTTGGGAGTTCTCCATCAATACTCAGTATTTTCAGCGTTTTTAATTTTACCCAATCCAGATGGGAGCGGATTGGAATCTGATGACTAGTGAGGTTGGGTGTCTTTTCACATATTCATTGACTATTTACATGTCCACTTTTGTCAAGTGATTTCTTAAGTCTTCTGTTCATTTATCAAATAGAATTTCTGTTTTTTTTTTCTTGTTGATTTTTTAGAAGTTCTTTGTATATGCTGTATACAAATGTTTTAGGTACAAAATATAAACGTATTTCCTATGCTATAGTTTGTTTTTTGTCTCTTAATGCTTTGTTTTGATGAAAAGCTCCTACTTTCAATATATTCTGGTTTATCTGTCTTTCTATTTTAATTAACACTTTCTATGTACCATTTAAAATATTTTGGCTGCTTCAAAGTTATAAAGATATTCTTTTATATTATCACTTAAAATTTTGTTAAGGTTTAGATTTATATATATGTTTTAGATTTATGTATATTTTTATATATTATATATACATATATAGAAACCCATTTCTATATATAATAAATATATAAATTATATATATATGTGTGAGTGTGTGTGTGTGTGTGTGTGTGTATACATATTTATTTTTCTTTTTGAGAGGGATTCTCACTCTGTCGCCCAGGCTGGAGTGCAGTGGCATGATCTCGACTCATTGCAACCTCCACCTCCTGGGTTCCAGTAACTCTTCTGCCTTAACTTCCCAAATAGCTGGAATTTCAGGCACCCACTACCACGCCTGGCTAATTTTTTTTTTTTTTTTTTTGTATTTTTAGTAGAGACAGGGTTTCACCATGTTGGCCAGGCTGGTCTTGAAATCCTGACCTTAAGTGATCCACCCGCCTCGGCCTCCCAAAGTACTGGGACTACAGGTGTGAGCCACTGTGCCTGCCCTCCATTTACATTTTTTTTTTTTTTTTTTTTTTTTTTAGTGAGGAAAGATTTTTATTTATTTATTTATTTTTTAAAATTTATTTATTATTATTATACTTTAAGTTGTAGGGTACATGTGCATAACGTGCAGGTTTGTTACATATGTGTACTTGTGCCTTGTTGGTGTGCTGCACCCATCAACTCGTCATTTACATCAGGTATAACTCCCAATGGAATCCCTCCCCCCTCCCCTCTCCCCACTACCCGTGATAGGCCCCGGTGTGTGATGTTCCCCTTCCTGAGTCCAAGTGATCTCATTGTTCAGTTCCCACCTATGAGTGAGAACATGCAGTGTTTGGTTTTCTGTTCTTGTGATAGTTTGCTAAGAATGATGGTTTCCAGCTGCATCCATGTCCCTACAAAGGACACAAACTCATCCTTTTTGATGGCTGCATAGTATTCCATGGTGTATATGTGCCACATTTTCTTAATCCAATCTGTCACTGATGGACATTTGGGTTGATTCCAAGACTTTGCTATTGTGAATAGTGCCGCAATAAACATACATGTGCATGTGTCTTTATAGCAGCATAATTTATAATCCTTTGGGTATATACCCAGTAATGGGATGGCTGGGTCATATGGTACATCTAGTTCTAGATCCTTGAGGAATCGCCATACTGTTTTCCATAATGGTTGAACTAGTTTACAATCCCACCAGCAGTGTAAAAGTGTTCCTATTTCTCCACATCCTCTCCAGCACCTGTTGTTTCCTGACTTTTTAATGATCGCCATTCTAACTGGTGTGAGATGGTATCTCATTGTGGTTTTGATTTGCATTTCTCTGATGGCCAGTGATGATGAGCATTTTTTCATATGTCTGTTGGCTGTATGAATGTCTTCTTTTGAGAAATGTCTGTTCATATCCTTTGCCCACTTTTTGATGGGGTTGTTTGTTTTTTTCTTGTAAATTTGTTTGAGTTCTTTGTAGGTTCTGGATATTAGCCCTTTGTCAGATGAGTAGATTGCAAAAATTTTCTCCCATTCTGTAGGTTGCCTGTTCACTCTGATGGTAGTTTCTTTTGCTGTGCAGAAGCTCTTTAGTTTAATGAGATCCCATTTGTCAATTTTGGCTTTTGCTGCTGTTGCTTTTGGTGTTTTAGACATGAAGTCTTTGCCCATGCCTATGTCCTGAATGGTACTGCCTAGGTTTTCCTCTAGGGTTTTTATGGTATTAGGTCTAACATTTAAGTCTCTAATCCATCTTGAATTAATTTTCGTATAAGGAGTAAGGAAAGGATCCAGTTTCAGCTTTCTACTTACGGCTAGCCAATTTTCCCAGCACCATTTATTAAATAGGGAATCCTTTCCCCATTTCTTGTTTCTCTCAGGTTTGTCAAAGATCAGGTGGCTGTAGATGTGTGGTATGATCAAGTGGGATTCATCCCTGGGATGCAAGGCTGGTTCAACATTCGCAAATCAATAAACATAATCCAGCATATAAACAGAACCAAAGACAAGAACCACATGATTATCTCAATAGATGCAGAAAAGGCTTTTGACAAAATTCAACAGCCCTTCATGCTAAAAATGCTCAATAAATTCGGTATTGATGGAACGTACCTCAAAATAATAAGAGCTATCTATGACAAACCCACAGCCAATATCATACTGAATGGGCAAAAACTGGAAAAATTTCCTTTGAAAACTGGCACAAGACAGGGATGCCCTCTCTCACCACTCCTATTCAACATAGTGTTGGAAGTTCTGGCTAGGGCAATTAGGCAAGAGAAAGAAATCAAGGGTATTCAGTTAGGAAAAGAAGAAGTCAAATTGTCCCTGTTTGCAGATGACATAATTGTATATTTAGAAAACCCCATTATCTCAGCCCAAAATCTCCTTAAGCTGATAAGCAACTTCAGCAAAGTCTCAGGATACAAAATTAATGTGCAAAAATCACAAGCATTCTTATACACCAGTAACAGACAAACAGAGAGCCAAATCAGGAATGAACTTCCATTCACAATTGCTTCAAAGAGAATAAAATACCTAGGAATCCAACTTACAAGGGATGTAAAGGACCTCTTCAAGGAGAACTACAAACCACTGCTCAGTGAAATCAAAGAGGACACAAACAAATGGAAGAACATACCATGCTCATGGATAGGAAGAATCAATATCATGAAAATGGCCATACTGCCCAAGGTAATTTATAGATTCAATGCCATCCCCATCAAGCTACCAACGAGTTTCTTCACAGAATTGGAAAAAACTGCTTTAAAGTTCATATGGAACCGAAAAAGAGCCCGCATCTCCAAGACAATCCTAAGTCAAAAGAACAAAGCTGGAGGCATCACGCTACCTGACTTCAAACTATACTACAAGGCTCCAGTAACCAAAACAGCATGGTACTGGTACCAAAACAGAGATATAGACCAATGGAACAGAACAGAGTCCTCAGAAATAATACCTCCATTTACATTTTTAAGCCACCTGGAATTGATTTTTGAATATAGTGTGAGGTTTACTTTTTATGACTTATTATATCTATATCTATGTTGAAATCTATCACGTATCTATCTATCTATATCCAGTTTACACCATTTTTTGAAAATAAACATTCTTATTCCACTGATCTGTGGTGTCTCTTTTTCATTAACCAAGTGTTTATATAGTCCAAATAATGCTAGGAATAATAGTGCTATTTTAAAAAGACAATATAATTCATAGACATTTTCAGCCACATTTAGTAGTTCCAGTAATTGTGATATTTTAACAATAAATGTTAAACACTGATAACATAATTTTAAACCTCTCTAATATCAAAGTGACAATCTGATGAAAGATTTGAACTCCATTCACAGCAAAATGCATATTACACAAAAATTTTGAATATAATTTTAAAGTTGTTTTGAGCTTCTTATAGTGTGTGCTTTCTGATTTATGAACCCCTGTGTTAAAATCTTCTGAATAAATGATAGCATTTGACTTCATAACATAAAAATTATAAAAAATATTTAAGAAATAATAATACTGGATGAAATAAATGATTTTTTGAGCTTACATTTGCATTTGTTAAGAAAATATTTAACTTTGTGGTATAAGTGTGTCATACCTGAATTAAATGTGCTTTTTTAACAAGTAGATATTGACTATGTTCTATGCAACTAGAACACAGGAAAGAATGCTTAGCTCATTGTCTAGTGGGAGAAATCACACTTTAATCAAACAGTAATTCATCCTTTTTAATGGAATTATACTAAATAACAGAAGTCATTTTAACAACATGCAGGAATAAACTAACCCAAACAAATTTGTGGATATTAGGGATGGATGGTGGACAAGAGTCAAAGAAGGTTTGCTTAAGGAAAGGACAGTTTAGTTGAAGTCTGAATCGTGAATATGAGTTATTAGTCAAAGGGACAGGTAGAGAACATTTCAAGTAGAGTCAGCATCAAGTACAATTTCACAGGGTAGGCAAGAATGTGGTTAGTTTGAGAAGAAAAAAAGCTAGCTTGAGCCAGTGAAGCATAAAATGCAAAGGAGAGATAGCACACGGCAATGCTGGAGAGGGCAGGATTGTGCCCTTTTCTAAGAGCACTGGGAGGCCAGAGTACTGGAGGGGCAGCACTGCCATGAGATGATGGTGAATGGCTTTGGTGGTATCAGCAGAGACAATGGAATGTGAAACTTATTGACAAGGAGAGAATTTATAAGATTTGGTAATAGATTTGGTATATGGGAAGAAGAGAAGGGAGTTCTCAAGAGTTGTTTCTGAATTTTTAGTTTATATAACTGAATAAATAAAATTTGTTGAGATGGAAAAAAGCTGTAACATAGTAAGTGGATAAGATCTTTTTTTTTCTTTCTTGTGGATGAACAGAAATAGAGTGAAAACAAAAATCATGGAATTATTATAGTTGGGGATTTATTGAGTTGGAACTGATTTTTTTTTTTTTTTTTTTTTTTTTTTTTGAGACGGAGTCTCGCTCTGTCGCCCAGGCTGGAGTGCAGTGGCCAGATCTCAGCTCACTGTAAGCTCCGCCTCCCGGGTTCACGCCATTCTCCTGCCTTAGCCTCCCGAGTACCTGGGAATACAGGCGCCCACCACCTCGCCCGGCTAGTTTTTTGTGTTTTTTAGTAGAGACGGGGTTTCACCGTGTAAGCCAGGATGGTCTCGATCTCCTGACCTCGTGATCCGCCCGTCTCGGCCTCCCAAAGTGCTGGGATTACAGGCTTGAGCCACCGCGCCCGGCCGGAACTGATTTTAAAGCATCTACATGATGAAGTCGAGTTGACAATATGTAGATTACTCTAGTAGGGACATGGTCTGGCTAGAAGGTATACATTTGGACATTTGGAAGTTAGTGAAATTTAGATGGCATTTGAGGCCAAGTATGGAAGAGACTGCCAATGGAGGCCCTGCAGGACATGCATTAAAAGAGTGATCTTTATCTTTCCTGGTCTAAGCTGGCTCTGTTTGAAATCAGCTGATTAAATATACTTTTGCTTGAGAGCAAATATATAATGACTCTCTTGGTCATTGATAATTTATCAAGATTGTTTACTAGGCTAAGAGGCCTAAGTAGACTTCAGAAATTATGACTTTGGGAATGTATTTTATCCAAATCATTATCAAACAGAAATGTCCTCTTCCTAACCAAAAACCAGAATTTGATATTCTCAAGGGCTTAGGATAATTATGGATCTTTTTGTGTAGGAAGATGTGTGTGTTTGTGTGTGTGCAGGTAAGAGAGAAAGAGGGGGAAAGAGAGAGAATTAAGCTGGGTGTTAAACATGTGAATATTAGCTATACCACATTGTCTTTAACATTTCTCCACCAAAATCTCACAATGTTATAAATAAGGTTTAATGTAATAATACAGAAGCATTCACAAGATTCGAATTTCAGAACTGGGTAAATAAGTCCTTAGAACACGGACCATAGAATAAAATATGCTATTCTTTGGGTTATTGTGGAAGAAGAGGTTCAGAACAAAGTCTGTTGGGTATATGTGAGAGGAGGTTACCACAATTATCTCAAAGCTGCCAGAAAAACAAACAGACTACCTCACAGTTTTACATGAGGTCAATTCTGAGCCTCACAGTGCCTGGCACAAAGTATTTTATTCACTGGGTAAGCATTATTGCAGTTTCTCAGCTTTGACACTATTGTCTTTTCGGGATGGATAATTCTTTGTTTTGTGCTATCTTGTGCATGGTTGCATGTTTAATAGTATCATTAATATCCCACTAGATGCCAGTCATACCACTACCCTAATATGACAACCAAAAGTGTCTCCAGATATTTGTGGGGGAGGGTAGGGGCAAAATGCCACTGGTTGAGAACCACTGATACATTGAATTAACAAGCATTTCCTTTCTGATGGATATTGGCTATTCTGAGTCCTTTTTGTCCTTCCCAACTATATCCAGGAGGATGGAAGGGTCTTAACTCTTCAACAGCAAGAGGGAGAAGGTCACTGTTGGTCACCCTGTGGTCAGAGTCAGAGGTCGCAGATCAAGTCAGGTGCTGACAGCCACATTCAGTGAGGAGCAGTGAGCTAGGATTCGAGGCTATGGATTGCCTATTAGTCAGCTAGGGTTCATCCAGGGCACACATGCGTGCCTATTTAATGCCTTCTAGGCTTTATGAAAGAAGGTTTTCACAAGACGACAGTAGAACCCTTGTGAGATATCTTACAGATAGGCCAGAGATCAACTCTAGAGGTTAAAAGTTACCATTTAATTGACTCCTTTCTCTTTAGGTCAAATTACTTACAAAGAACAGTCTGAAAAACAAGGGAGTGAATCTGCCGTCTCATAAGCTTGACATTTCCTTTGAAAAGATAAAATTTAATGACCAAATAAGAAGTAGTTATGATCCTTGAGTTTGAATTTGCTTGTGGATGTGACTGGTAATGTGAACTGATGTATTTCTAGTCTGGCTGGTCCTGTATACCCAATACATCAGCAGGCATCCGCTCCACAACAGTAAGGGTTATACAGTATTCAGTTGAAGCTGTAAGTCTTCATAGTACCTCTGCTTTACACATGCATTCACACTGTAAGGCTTATATTGAAGCAGATAATGTATACGCCTGTAGGTAAAGGGTGGTTTCTTATAATAGCTCTCTCTGGAGGAAGAAAACAATGTGTTCCGCACCAGTATTTCTTCAGGTGTCTTTAAGCATAGCTAATATCAAGCATGTTTGTATAGTCCTAGAAAATACAGCTAAACTGCCTCCTGGTATGACATGCCATAGGACAGCAGCCAAGTAGAAATGTGTATGGTTATGACAATACAGGGATTTAAAAGCATTTTAAAATCATGCTGGCTGCCAGCAGGAGTAGAAACCTAGTGACCTAAATGAACTCAACCAGAAATCCGTTAAATGATTTAATTTTTGGTACATCCAGCTATTGATTATATAGTGCCGGAGCGAAAGCAGTAGCAATATCAAAGGCAGCCATGAAAGCCAGAGAAGAATTAGTAAGAGGAACTAACTACTGTGAGAAGTGAATAGATGTCTGATATGAAGGGGCTAGCACAACTAGAACAATAATTTTGTGACAAGGCTGATTTATTCCCTGTGCAATGAAGAAAAGAATTTCCACAGATTGTTCATGTCAAAACATCAGACTGTAACAGGTGTCTCAACATCTGAGTGCACTGTGATGCTCAACATTTTTTGCCTTTTGAAAAAACTAGAAACAAGTGAACAATGTACAGGTTCACATACAGGAGATCATGAAATCTTTCGTGTTAGAGTGGCTGGGAAGGGTACAAATGCTGCATAAAATAGAAATGGTAATGTGTAGCTATTGCAGGGCTCACATTCACAGTAAGAATACTAAATGTAGTAGAACTTACTCCAGGTGAACTCAGCTGTGTCATATTATTTGTACAGTAGCAGAGAAACATGTGTCTTTTTTTTCAATACTCTACTACAAACAATCTGTAATTCTAGTTTAAAAAAACTCCATAAGTAAACAAAGACCAAGACCTTTGTATTAGTCCATTCTCTTACTGCTATTAAGAAATTTGTAAACACAAAGACGAGGCAATTTGTAAACACAAAGAGGTTTAATGGATTCACAGTTCTCCATTGCTAGGGAGCCTTCAGGAAACTTGCAATGATGGCAGAAGATGAAGGAGAAGCAAAGGCATGCCTTAGGTGTCCCTCAGGTGGGACAGCATGAGGGCAGGGGAAATGCCCCTTATAAAACCATCAGATCTTTTGAGACTCACTATCACAAGAGCAGCATGGGAAAAACAACCCCCATGATTCGGAGATCTCTATCTCATCTCTCTGCTTGACATGTGGGAATTATTGGGATTACAATTCAGGGTGAGATTTGGGTGGGGACACAGAGCCAAACCATATCACCCTTTATTTCAGAAAATTAAAAAAAAAAAAAATAGGCTTATGAAAGAGTCCCTCCACAATTCAAGGTATTGAGAGTAGAGGATTGTGGGATAAAAATTCTATAAAAATCCTTTAACAGATTCATGGAAGGAGTCTTAAAAGATTCACAGGGCTTTTACTTTTTACTTTCTTTGATTTTCACTGAGAACATAACACAGATAATCCAACTCTTTGGGTGTTGGGGGGACCATATTTTTGTTAGGATTGCAGTGAAAGAATGCTAGAAATAAAAGGCTCATGTGAGCCACTAAAGTATGAAAAAGGGTTCGTTTTTTTTTTTTTTTTTGCTAGCATAATCCTTATCAATTTTTGATCTAATTATAGAAGAGTAGATTTTAATAACAGCTATTTCCTTCTTTTACCATAAAGTCAAATAAACAGTTCTGAGGTTCACCTTAAACTTTTTGCCCTCCCCAACACATGCCTAGGTTCTGGAGGTGGAAATGACCTTGGTCTCTGGTGATATATTCTATTCCAAGTCTTTCTATTGGCCTTAGCTATATTCCAATGTATAAATGACAGCAACAGTAATAGTAATAGAAACAGTCTCAGGTATAGTCACTGGGGGACTTTTTTCCTTTGTGAAGACTACAGATTTTTCACTTCATTAATTATTTCTCCAAAGAAAGAACATTTATAGCAACAATAAAATAAAATATTTTTAGTTTGGGAGGTAGGGAGCAAAACTGGCTATACGCAAGGATTAAGGATTATGGTGGTTAAGGTTGAGGAGACAGACTTTCTGGATTCAAATCATGGCTTTGCCACTTTCATGAGATTGGGAAATGGGCTCCCAGTGAGCCCCACTCTGATCACTTGCCATGCTATGTTGAAAGGTTCTGAGGCTGCATTCAAACACAGAAGGAGGATTGCTGTTGTCAATTAGCAATGTCTGGCATGGCCATGAAAGGGGGATTGGCATCATTCAAGCCATCCATTTGTCATCCCTGGGCTGCAAGCAGTAACAGAATATTGAGTCAGTTTGAATGTGACATTTATCATCCATGAATTAATCTTACAAATCCTCCTGGCTGCTTAGGTGGGTCTTCTTTCCTCACTAATCTTTATGTACTCCTCCTGAAGATGTGCGTTCTCTTGAAATAATAAATATTCTATGGTCAAGTAGTTGCACTATTCTGTCAAAAGCAGCAAAAACTGGTTTCTCAGAAGAAACGCCCCCACACTATTATATTTATTTTAATCTGTTTATGAGAAAGTGGAAATTTTTTCTTAGAATCTTTACTATATTACTATCATAAATATCACATAGTTAAGTAATGGCAGTAAATTATGAAGGAATAACAACAAGGAACATTTTAATAGTTTAGACCCTGGATTTGAATGAACAAATATTTCCACATACTGCTAGGCAACGTAATCCTTTGTATATAGAATGGTATAAAACTAAGTTTTGTAGGTAGTTTCTCTCAAATTTGTTTTATTTTAATGTTACTGTTTATGGATCATTTCCAAAGAAAATTAAATTAAGGAAAGATTAATGTTGGGAGGAGTTTTTAAATATTTTATTTCTGCATTGACTGATGTACTGTTAACCTTGAATGGTATTGATCCACATTTAATAGAGAAGTGGGTAGATTCTTTCTAAGAATATCTTGAGTTGAGGATTAGCAATATTGAAAAGCAAATTTATAGATAATCTCTTTCACATTGGCTGCAAATGTATTGTTCTAGGTGTTAACTGATGTATTAAAGAATCAGTAAAAACAAATATGATCCTCTTTTTCCACAATCAAGATGGCATTTCAATTTATAGGCCTATTGAGCATTTAAGAAAATACATATGCTTCTTTCTAAAATACTTTTTAAAAGTAATAATATCTTGGATTTGCTCATATAAGCACTAAATAATTCCAAGGAAAATAACTATTCTTATTTCCAAATGTTGCATCAAGTTATACATGTCCGTATCTCATAAAGTTGTCTTTTACTACATGAAGATTTAAGATTGATGAGATATAAATTGCTGTTCTAAACTACAGTTGTTATATTCAAATGAATTCAGTTTACTTCTAAATCATAAAGCTCTGCTTTCTTTTATGTTTGGATCATCACATCTGTAGATGAAGAACTACCCTGAAATAAATAAAGTTGACTTCCAGTGTGAACATGGCTGCAGAAGTCAGCAATTTCATCCTTCTCCTCCTGCAAATCATAAAAAGAGCAATAAAGAGCATGGAAAACCAAGAAACAAAAACCCTACAAATTTCCTTTTCAATTGAACCAGGAGACAGATATAATGTACATCCTTTAAAATATATGTAAGACCTGCCAGGAGCATCTGAGATCTGGTGAAAGCCATGAAGAAGAAATTAAAGGGAAGAAGCACACAGAGGAGAAAGAGGAGTTGGGGAAAACAGATTTCAGAAAATAGAAGCAAATACACACCTCCTGAAATGGCAAAAGCTTTGTCCTTGCCTTTCACAGTGTTGCTGAAACTAGGTGTCATCAGGCTAGAGACAGAAGCCTTGCCAGACTCAGTTTGTCTCTGAGAAGGAAAGGAGGTGGGCCTACATAGAGGGATACAATGCTAGTAGGAAGCAGTTTGCCTCTGTGCAGGCAGAGGGAAAAGTCATAGGGCTGTCTGGTAGGTCATGAGTGTCAACTTGGGGAAAATTCAGCCAAGAGACAGAAGTGAGCACTGAATATGTCTGCTTCTAGAGCAAAAATTAAAATATGGGGATTAGAGTGACAGTATAGAATGTCAGTGTCAGTGGTTATAACAAAGGAGGAAAGATCTGCCACTCACTGAGTACAAAAACAAAAAAAACCCAACAAAACACACACACACACACAACACACACACCTCCAATTCTAGTTGTATCATATCCTGGATTTTAAACACATTTCAATTATAGAGATATTAATATAAAAAATGGACTTCATCCATTTAATAATTGTGATAAGAGAAGAAAAAAGCATATGTTGGAAGCTATTACTGTTGAAAAATATGGGAAGAAAAATACTACCTAAAAATTCAGCACTATGGGTGTGCATAAATTATAAATCAATTGTAATGGTAAGACATCCAGCAAAACTCCTGTGCTTTCTAAATATCAGAAGAGCTAAATATACTGTCTATACTAACACGTATACAAAATGTAAGTAGAATCAAATAACAAAGAGTTTGTATCTTATGTAATAGTTCCAGGTAGAGGTTACTGGTCAGTGGAGACTCTTCTAAGTGCAGCAATTCAGGCATCCAGGCTTTTATATCCTAGGATTTAATCATCACCTGCCTGCAGCCAGCATATAGGGAAGAATCACAGAGGAGATGCAAACTGTTTTTAAAAGCCTACCCTGAGAAAGATCTCATCACTTTCCTTCATTTTCCATTGGCTTGATGGCTCATATGGGCATTCCTAACTGCTATGGAGACTGGGAAGTATAGAGTTGAATTAGGTAACTCAGGAAGAACAGGAGAGAGAATTTGGTGGCCAGTTTATAGTCTCTGTTAAAACCTTCAACTCAAAAAGGAGAAAAGGGGATAGCAAATTAATTTGAGGAAAATTAGAAAGAATAGAAAAAGACACAAATCAGGGATTAATGAATACAAAAAGAGAAAAATTATAGAACTAATAAACCCTCGAAGTGAGAAAAGTTGTATTGTCTGCTAATGTTTAAGTTAAAAATGAGTGAATAATTAAAAAATATATGTTTGCATTGCTTGTATAAGCATATGACAAGGACATACACAACAAACAATAGCAGTAACTGTGTATTTAAAAGGACGGGAATTAGATGAGGGAACAAGGTGGAAGCCATCTTCTTATTGTACATACTTCTATTTTCTTTTGGTTTTTCAACTATGTAAACAAATCACTTATTTAAAAAAGCACAATAACATACAAGCTAAATGAAAACAATTATTTAAGCAAAATTGAATTTGTAAACTTCAGCTCTGAGATTACTTTTCCTAACAAGTTTTTAGGAGGAGAAAATATTTTTTAACAGGGGAGCTTCTAAACAATCAAAGAGGCACTATCATTTTAAATGAGATAGAATACATAGCTATGAGATGATTGCATAAAAACTTGAAAGCATAGATGATTTTCAGAGTGATATCATAGTAGTTAATGATATTTGGCACAGCTAATGGTGACTATGCTTCCGCAGTCTGGTCTTTGGTGGATTGTCTCCCTACGGCAATGTTGAGAAATACTAGACTTTCAATTTCATATCTAGTTGACACATTGTGTGATGGGATTTTCCTGCTTTGTGGCAGTGAAAGTCTAGGAAATAGGAACCCCTGATCGTGATATTTTATCCCCCGAAGTGATTATAAGAAACTCCGTTGATGGCATAAAATATGCCTAATTCATTCTTATTTCTCTAATATGTGAAAAATCTGAGATTCTGAATTAATGCTGAACAATTAAAGTGAAACATGGTGTTCAGGAGGCAGTAATTCAACCGCAGGGTAAAGCCAACTCAGTGGGTGCTGTGGGAGATGGTAGAGAAATCCTAATTACTTATGACCACCTTTGGGTACACTATTTCCATGTTCCCCTTGAAATAAAGAGAGAAAATGTCTTGTAGTCAGTATTAGAGCTTTCTATATCAGCTGGAGTTGCCTTGTTATCAAGAGGGAGTGAATGATTGAAGAACGAAGACTGATATCAAAGAAGCAGTCAATGGGTAAAAAAAGGGAGGAGTAGCAAGAAGTTGGCTAAAAGTACTATCTAAATTGCTTCTTTTCTTTACTATGCACTCATCTTTGACCCTAGTTCTCCTTTTAGATATCCAAAGTTACTGAAGGAGAAGGTTCTTCAAATAACCTGTTTTGAGTTTATTTACCCCCACTTTTGTTTTCTTTCTTATATAAGCTACAAGAGTTCCTTTTTAACATCTTTAAAAAAAAAATGACCCAGCTGAGATGGGTCAGAGTGACAAATGAAAGAAAAATTTTTGCTGAAGGAAGTGAGTAGCTCAAAGTCAATATTCTCCAACAGACTGAGTGAAAGCAGCCCTCCACAGCGTGGTCTTATGTGACCTATTCAGTCATATCTGTTTGTGTGAGGTTAATTCCCCCGGACTACCCTTTGTTGATTCACGTGAGTGGTTGAGGAGGGACAGTCAAAACACATCCAAGTTTGTGGTCATGACTCCCGTGTCTGGGAAAGTAGTACATAGACAGACATTACGGAGAATCCATGCTGTTTGAGGTCAAGGTAAAAGAATGTCTCTGCTTGGTTCTAAGCTTCTGGAGTGGTGATGTCGAGAAGGAAGTTTCCTTTGTTTTAAAAGCTGCTGCAGAGTTTTGCATAGTTCTCTAGTTGATTAGAATAGTGGGAATAATTAGGGTAGCCATGCATCCTGCTTTGTCGGAAACAGTCGTGGTTCATGCCTATTGTTACAGTAAAATGATAAACAGCACTTTCATTCTCAAAAGTGTTCTGGTTTGAATGGTAAATTATACCATGTCCCAAGGAATTACCAATTTTAAGATTTTAGTAATTCTGTTTGTGAAAATAGCAATAGCAAACAGTATGTGCATGTCCGTTTTCTTTTTCTTTTCTTTTTTTATCAAGATGGAGTTTCACTCTTGTCATCCAGGCTGGAGTGCAGTGGCATGATCTTGGCTTGCTGCAACCTCTGCCTCCCGGGTTCAAGCAATTCTCCTGCCCCAACCTCCTAAGTAGCTGGGATTACAGGTGCAGGCCACCAGGCACCATGCTAATTTTTGTATTTTTAGTAGAGATGGGGTTTCGCCATGTTGGCCAAGCTGGTCTCCAACTCTTGAACTCAGGTCATCTGCGGGCCTCGGCCTCCCAAAGTACTGGTATTACAGGCGTGAGCCACCATGCCTGCCACATATCCCTTTTCTCTAACAATCACGTGAATGATTGGGTCCCTACCCTATAGATTGGAAGGAGAAGACGGCCCCCAGCAGGTATATTTATTTAGGACCATGAATAGAGCAAGAAGAAATCCAGCATTGCATGTCTATATTTTCCAGTGAGTTTAGCTACCATATAGCACATAAAACAATTCAAGTTATTCAGGAATGTATATTTAAGAATTATTTTGAATAATATTCCTAAGAAATCTTTTTTAAACCAATGTGATATAAAGTGTTTTCTTCTTTCTGAGCCTCCAAAGTAGGGTGGGTAAGAAAGGGGCACACAATTTGAGGCACTATTGCTCTCAGGTTCGTGCAAATGCCAGCCTTGCACTTCTGTTTGTTGAAGAATATTGATTTGTGCTTCAAGCCAAGTCTCATGCTTTATCTATTCTAAAGAGGCTTCCTGAACTCTGTGATCTCTCACCAACCCACCTCAAACTAGTGTATTTCCCCTCATGTGTTCTTTGATGGTACCTTATGCAAACCATTATTTCACTTTGTTGAAAAGCGTGTGTTTGTGCCTGTGTGTTTAGCTGTGTGTTTTGGTTCCTTGAGGTTAGAGATGAGATTGTGTACATTTTTACATCTGCAGCACATATTACTGCATCTAATACATGTCATAGGCTCAATATTTATTGAACTATAAAAAGAAAATTAATTAAAAACAAGTCATTGATTCAAAAAGCTCATTAAAATTATTCTCAAAAAACATAATCGCAGCCTCAGAGAATGTGTTCCAATAATAATAATAATAATAATAATAATAATAATAAGTAATATTTTCTGACCTTTATAATTAAATGGTTTAAGTCCAAGTTTTGAAGTAGTTAATACTTGTATATAGGAGGAAGCCTGAAGAAATAATAAAATTTTCAGTGTTGCCATGAAACCTACAGAGATAGATTCTCATTGGGATGTCTTCTGAACACTTCTTTCCACTGAGAAATTAGCATAAAGTCGTCTTTATTGTGGCGTGTTGACTTCTGACTCATCCCACATGAATAGACTAGACTTTTATTCCTCCCTTGCTCTGCTTCTTTTTCTGAAGAAAAATGCTAAGCCATTTTGGGGAAAAATTTTAAGAACATGCCAAGTAAATGTGATAAAGTCCAGATATATACAAGGTCAATAAATCATTTCTGAACTCAGTTTTTGAGGGATCTGTAATGTCTACTGAATGAAAATATCTTTTCATTTCTATATTTGTAATATGACTAATTAGATGCATCAAAGCAATGTAAAATCAATCTAGATATATTTGGTTGGGAGAAGACTGGCTTAATTCAATTTTCAGTCTTTGATTAACATTTGAGTTTTTCTCTTAATATAGAGACATGCAAGACACCATGTGAAACCAGAAGCTCAGAAATAAAAGAACACAAAAGTTAGCTTTGAGGAGGTCTATAATCATCCCATATTAATATAATCTCACAACCCTAATGCACATTTTTAGCAATGAATCCATGACTAGGAGCTGAAGAAGATAGTTGCATAATTATATATTATATTGAATGTGTTCAGGATGATTCAAGTGGAAGTGAATCACAAGGCCTCAATTATCCAGATTGACTCTCTTGATCAAAACTAATTTACTGGATAATTGTGCACTTCTCCATCCCTTTGGCCTGATAAGCTCTCATCGAGTTAGGCGATGGGGAGCCAAATTGTACTTATTATATTTTTGTGTGTGGTTCTTTCTTCCTTGGTTTCAGATTTGAATATGAACACTTGGCTTCAACTAAGACCTGTCTGGACTTACAAGATAACTGGAAACTGTTGGGTTTTGTTTACCAGGTGGATTTTTCTGAGTTTTGTCCAACTCTGGTGGGGATGATCTTCTGGGTCTGTTGTTTGCTGACGCACACTGCTGCATTATGCATGATTCCTGACTGTTCCTCATCTGAATAAGCTGTACAGTGCTTTGCTGGTGACTTCCCATTTGTACTCAGCCGGTGATTTTTGACAGTATTTACACCTAAGTATATATTTTTTCCATAATATTAGCACCCAATTCATGGTAAGGTATCAAGGATGAGAAACATATGTCATATACTTGTGTATAATGTTTAAATATTTAAAGCATCAAAAACTAAAAAGTTACATGGAAATCTTCCTCCAGCAAAATTGCACAGTGGATGTATTTTTTCAGTAATATGAAGCTTTTATAATGTTGATTTATTGTATAAAAAGTAAATGCAAAACTGGAACTTAGAGAACAAGGCCTTATACTAAATATTTATAGTTTGAGAATAAATTTTCTCATTAGTTTTGCCATTTGAAACATTAATTATACTGGGGGAGGATGAATTGCTTTTCATTCCTTATATATCACCAACTTCAGAAGATATAAAATCTTTATTTACTAATTTATTTGAATAACACCACAGATCCTCATATCTCGGTACTAGAATGTATAAACATATCAAAGTAAGACATGACAGATATTTATGCAGTTCCCCATGTATAATAGGAGCTATGTGTGTTAGGGAAAAGTAGATGGGAGACAAAAATCTGAGAAGTGGCTTCTATTTTCAAATCTGCCATTGCATCACATCATGACTTTATTTGACACACATAAAATGGTGATTATGTCTGCCCTGCCCACTGCAGAGGATTTTGTGATGATCAAATAAAATAATATTTCTGAAGGTGCATTGTAAACTATGAGATATTATATACATTTAGGCATTATTATTTATTAGGTTTTGGCACCATGCAGTTGAGCCCAGATCAATTATGGGATCATAAATTTCCAAGTATCGATTGAAAAAGCTTCCAGTGAAAAAATCTCAACTCTTTCCTTTCATATGATAAGACTAAGAATTGGGAAGAAGCTTAGAAAATGTAAAAAGTCATTGTGTCAAGAACATACACATTAAAAAGAAAAAGTAAAAGACTGGTATCTTGAAAGTTAGTTCAGCAGGTTAGGGGGAAAGCTATGTGAGTCATCTAACCAAATATATAGACTAGGTTGTAGTGATTCTGTGGATGCTCACAAAAATATGCATAATGACTATTTAGCTGAAGGGATAAGGTCAATTCAATGAGGTACTATCAAGACTATGAATTTCTGCATACTTTGGAGGGAAAGTGAGAACAAAAACTCAGATTGTCTTTTAGCCTATAGAGATTA
This sequence comes from Macaca fascicularis, assembly GCF_037993035.2. Classification (NCBI taxonomy): domain Eukaryota; kingdom Metazoa; phylum Chordata; class Mammalia; order Primates; family Cercopithecidae; genus Macaca; species Macaca fascicularis. The sequence continues at coordinate 31,410,650 of NC_088380.1, read as the reverse complement.
AGTGAAAAAAATCAATATCAAAGAAGTAGTGATGTTGAAATGAAGGAAAAAGCACCTCTTCATATAGTTTCTCCTCTTTGTTGTGAAAAAAATTGTACTTCATATAGGAATATTCTCCATTATTTTTAATATATGGAAGGTTCTCATATTTTTCAATGTATACTCTCGAAATATTTTTTTTTTGTATAATAGTGTCACTCACTGAATTGCTAAAAGGCTTCCTAACACAAATTATTAACACAAATGGATTAAGATTTTTCTATAATCGTACTCTTTTTCTGTAAGTGCACTTTTTAATAAATCTGATTTAATAACTGGATTTCCATAAAATTGCCATCTTATAACCCTGTTATATTTTCTGCAGTTGCTCAGCGTGCCAGATTCCATTGCAAATACTTCCAAAGGGTGAATATAAATTCAGAGTGACAGTAAACATTTTGGGCATATGTTAAACCAGGAAAATTGATTCTTCACTGGTGCTACTTAACTCTGATTGGTATCTTGTAAACCTGTGCTACAACACTGGAGGAAGAGCACTCTTCAAACAAATTGTTTTCCTACAGACCAGCAGGGTGCCTAGGGTGCTAGGGTATATGTGTCTTACTTCAACATAGGCAGTATTTAGAAAAACTTTCTGGTTTAATGAGTCATCTTCTTAGGTACAATCCTAATTTTATCAATGTGTAGGTAACAATCTACTTTCTTCCCACTATCCTCTTACTGGTGTTTTACAGTAACCCCCAGTGTTATGTTAATAGGAAACACGGAAAAGTGACTTAGAAATGGAAGAACCCCAGCATTCTTCCACTGAGTGATATAAGGAAGTGAGCATCTCTAATTGGGTATCTACCGTGACTAAACCCTCCTACGGTAGACACTGAGAAGAGTGTAAAGAAAGATGAGTCCTCTCCTTTCTGAACTTAGAATTGCAATGGATAAAGAACTACTCCTGATAGCTAGGATAATAATATTTTTAAAACTTTGGGTATGTGATTGTGGAGAGGGGGTGACAATCTTTTAAATTTCACAACAGCTTATTAAAACAAGAATTAGCCCAGTGCTTCTTTATTCTCAATCAGTTCAAAACTCATTATTGGTTCTTCTCCCACCTTTTGCTTTGTGGTACCTTGACACGTTATTCCAGGAGAAGGTTAATTTCATGTAGATTGCTCAGTCAATGTCCATGACATATTAGTCATCTTCATTCAGTGATTAAGGATTCAAAAGCCTGGAGACAAATGCCAAATGCCTTTTTCATGTAACAATATAGACTAAATATTTCAAACTATTTAAACATTCTCATGAGTAATATATGTCTGCCCTAAGTCAGGAATATGCTGCACAGTTGTTTCAATTATCTTGTTCTCTTCTATGTTTTCTTTGGTTTCTTGATCTGCCTCCACCATTACCCCAATCCATTCAATCTGCTAAAGGGTGTGTCCCATTGTTTAAAAAGGGCTTTTGTTTTTAGGCGCTATTGCTCTAGTAATGGATTAAAAGTATACTATATTTTTGGAGGTAATATGGATGGAGAATTTAGGTTTAAAGCTGCCCGTGATGTAAAGTTGTGATATGTGTTTACAGTGTGCTTAAAGCATCCTCAGTGGCAACTGAGTTTAGGAAATCAGATGTTGAAGCATGCATTGATTCTAATTCAGAGAAAACTGATCACATAGCTTCGTTCCTACAATTAGCCATGATTTTTTTTTTTCTTTAAAGTATATTTTGGCAGTGTAACATAATTAAATGAACTCCTGTGGTCTCTCAACCATAAAGTATAACGGCTTTTTAGAAATCAATGCAGAGGTCGCTAGTCTTGCAGCCCCAAACCAAAATATTTAACTATATAGTCATATGGCTAATTAATGTGCATATGGAGATTTTCAATCATTTTTGGATTTTTTAAATTAACTTGAAGTTTTACTTTAAAATAGAGCTGAATTATTATTGTATGGGAAACAGACCAGGCAGCCCCAAATAAATAACAATTTGGTAGTTATCTGTGTACGTGCATATTATTTAGATTTAGAGAGATACTTTTAGAAAATTCAAGCCTCATTCCACTCATACCCCTGACCATACTTTCATATATATTAGTGGTATAATCTAGGCTAATGACATTCAATTAATTTCCAAATCTTTACTCTGCACTCCTCAAAACGCACAAAACTCATTTTATTTTTTAAAAATAACAAGTTCTAGTTTAGTTTGAAACATAGAATTCAATTGCATTTTTTTAACCTATTCCAGTTTACTTTTTCCAGTACACTATATTTAGTTGAAGATTATTAATAGAAATGTACACTTTCAAGTAGACACTGATGACTATAATGGTAAGAAAAGGAGTCAAATCAAACCTGAATTCATTGTAGCTTGAATTCATTATAGAAGCAGGTTCTAGCAGATATGTACATGATCATCAATGATGGCAGAGGGAAAGACATAAGGGAGATAGAACAGCTTGGGATGTGGGAGAATTAATTTAGTTAGTCGGCATTTAATTTTTTTCCCCTGAGCGTCTCAGTATCTTTTTAACACAGCAATTTGTAATCTTAGTTTAAACACTTGCAGTTTTGAAGCTCTAATTATAGTTTATATAATTCATGTTTTCCAAAGAACAGTGTTTCTTTTTACATAGAAACATTTGCGTATTTCTTTCAGATGTTTAAATATTTCAGCATTTATAATAGGAAAAAAAAATCCTTATGATAGCCTTGTAATAGCTTTGTTGAAGGGATTGGAAACTACATATTAGAAGTTAACCCCTGATTTTGAAATTTGACTACATCATTTTTAGTGGGTTTTCATAACTATAAAATGTATATTTAAGTGAAAATGTACATTTTCAGGCAGAAAAGCAACAATAATCATAACACATTGTATTAAGTTCAGAAATAATAATGATTATGGATATTTGACAACCTGAAAATTGCCGATTACTTATGATTTCATTTTACAGTTTTCATGAAGGAAAACTCCAAATCTATTCTTTGGCACTTTGCTAGGAGACATTTGATCCTTCGGTGTCAAGCTCTTTTACATTTTTGCTCCTTTTACTCTGCTGTAGGATTACTCTACTCAAGAGGAATAGACAAGCTTCTGGAAATCACAAGAGTGGCAACTGCCAGTGGAAGTAAAATAATATATATCTCATAATTCATGGGTTGACCAAAGCTAGGTCTTTTCTCCTTTAGGAGGAATTACAGTTTATTTATAAGTTAGTTATCCATCAAGTGGGAAAGAAATCAAATTTCGTTCTCTCTAGCACTTTTCATGGACATGTCATCCCAAGGTATTAGTATACTGATTTATAAGAGGCCTGTAGAAATAGAAGGTGGCTTGTGCAAATCACTTGGATGTTTCAAAGAAAAATAAATAGGTTAGCTGAATTATTCAAGGACATCTTACTCCTGATTGCATGTGATGATAAGAGCTAATTAATCCATGGATATGTCTGAGCTATCTTTAATTCCATCAAAATTATTTTCAATATCACCATAACCAGTAAACATTTCTCGATGTCTTATATGCATAGAGTATGTATAAATGTATTTAAAGAGTATATGCCTGTGGATAGATACATGTGTAACATACATAAAGCCCTGACACTGAAGAGGTAAATACACAATCCCTACCTTCAAAAAGTCGCAGATCTAGTCTTTACTTTTCGTGTATTTACAGCTAGTATAGTCTGCAAATCAAGTTCAACATAATCTGAGAAGCACCCTAGAATGGTAGGTAGTTCAGGGGCATGAATTCTGAAGCCAAATTGGCTCAGTTCAAATTCCAGCTGGGCCTACTAACTGGGGATCTTTGAGCAAGTTATTTAAGCTGTCTGTGACTCAGTTCTTTATCTGCAAAATTGGGATGGTAATAATACTTACCTCATAGAGCTACTAGAAAGATTAAATGAGTTGATATTTATAAAATACCCAGCAGCTGGCATATAGCAAGTGTTATGTAAAGGAAGGATGCTTAATGGATATTGTAAAATGGGATTATACTTCAGTAGATGGAGAGATCTCTTGGAGATGGTTCCAATGATTTGGAAGAGACAAAATTTGAGTTAGATCTTGAAGACAGAAGAGAAGCAGAAAGATAGAGGAGGACTTTTCAGATGAATAGGGTGAAATGTGCTGTCCTACTGGTGCAGGCTTGATCTCAAGGCAAGTATGTTTTTGGCAGCAAACATATGAAGAACAGGAGAATGCTGGAGTTGAGGCTGAAGAAACTGGACCTGCAACAGGATTTACCTCTGGGTGGAATGACCATCAGTCAAACTCTAAATCCAAGGGTGTGGCATGGAGAACATGAGCCTACTTAGAGATGAGTCTGATGTCTAAGAAGGAAGTTCACTCAGTTTTCCAGGCAGTTGTGCTGTTCACTGATCACAGATGTCAGCTTTTTGTATCAGGATGATCAATCCCCTTTGGAACACCTTGCATCCTCTGCTACATTACCAATGAGTTGTGAAGCTGGCACCCACCAACAGACAGCCTGGGCACACCAGACCCCATCATGGCAAGGCACTTACTCTATCTCACTCTGTTTCCCCACATGGCTTTACCTACCAGCTCATTTCCTAGTACCTAATTAACTCCTGAATGCCTCCATTTCTTTGGCAGTTTTTGGCTCCATTCACTGCCCCTTCTCTCTTCATGTTAGCGGTCTGTTTGGCCCAGCTGACATTCATTCATTCCAGGTGACACCTCTGCCCAGCTGAGCTCCCATCTGTATATACCTACCACATAGATTTATCTCAGCCCATCTTAGGTGGAGTCCAAGCCCAGCAGCTATGGATGAGGGAATTGGGACCCAGGAGCCCAGTGTGCCTTAGATGGATGCTGACAAGAATTGGGCCATGGATCAGAGCCCCAGCCAAGAAAGCCAGAGCTCAGAGCAGAACTCTAGTATTAACAAGAAAGTGGAACTCAAACAGAATATTGAGGTGGAAGCTTTGTCACGTGATCATCACTGTAAAGGGCCCAAGAAGGCTGAACTTTAGGATCCCACAGTAGATGCTCATTTTACATGAGGAGCTCTTTTATTCCCAACCCACTTGCAACATCTACATCATATAAGGGATTGTCCATATTTCGTTCTGGCACTAGGAAGGGCTGATACTCCGAGACAGGATTTTCTGAATAACTGTAAGGGCCTGGGAAAAGCAAAGGCTGAGGAAGTTTTATAAACAAAAGTGTAGAGGAATATGCCTTCCTATGTGCTTCTGAGAAATAAACAGAATTGCAGCATAGGGGAGAGTTGACGAGTACTGGGAAATGTTTAGGGCCAAGAATAGCAGGCTTTTAATGCCAGGTAAGGGGTCTGGATTGCTTTTTGGGCAGGGGAATTGCTGAATATTTTGAGCCTTGATGTGTCTGGAGATTAGCTGGCAGTTGTCTGTGAGCTGAAATATAGCAAAAGAGGAAGAGATGAGTCCAATTATGACATTCTTTATTCACAGAGACAACACTCTGAATTTTAGCTTTTCAGTGTCTGACATTTAGTAGGTGCTTAATAAATATTTATGTAATGAAAGAATAAAGTAATTAATTATAGGCTCCTTGAGTTAGTAGATAAATTCAAGATCAACTAATCTAACCCTTTATTTTTTGTATCAAGTGATCTGACAGCTTGTCTGAATATTTCTTGTCATATGGAAAATTCAGTATATATCTAGGCAGCACATTTCATTTGGCATGGTGGCATTTTTCTACTACTAAGAAAGTTTCTACTTATAATGAGCTCAAAGAGGACCTAATTTTTTCTTTCCTTTGCATGTAATAACCACACATAGGTCACAGGCCTCTGGAGTCACATAAAATAGCCATTGCTGTCTCAGAGAGGCCTTTCATACTCCAGTAGGCTATGCCAATATTCTTGGTATATACCCCATTAGCACCTGCAACTCTGTGTTTGAAGTGGCCACTGCACCAGCCATTAATTATTAGCATCTATGATGAGAATATCACTGCTGAATCCCCAGCGCTTAGCACAGCCCTGACACAGAGTAAGTGTTCTATAAATACTCATCTACTGCACAATTTTCTATTTATATTCTACAGTATACAAGGGACTATTCTAGACATTGATGTTGCAGCATTAAAATAAAACAGATAAAGACTCTTCGTGCATGATGTTTCCATTGGCAGGAGGGATGTGGGGAGGAGGGAGATAGATAACACCCATATAAACAAATGATATAAAATATGTTAGTGGTCATAAAGATAATGACAAAAATAACACCATGTAAGGAGACAGGGTTGAGGGATGCTATTTTAGATACAGCGTCTAGGGAGGATTTTTCAGGGAAGGACATTTGAGCAGAAAGTGGCATAAAACTCAGGGGCAAAACAGAGAGCTATCTAGATATCTTGGAGAGGACATTCTAGACTAAGAGTAAACGGAGATTGAACTGAATTGAATTCCTCGTTCTCACAGAGATCATGATATCTATTACTGTGCCCAATATTTTATAATTTTCCAAAAATGATTGATAAAGAAAGAGTGAAGAGTATGTTTGTTGTCTGACTGATAAAACCTTTTTTTTTTTTTTTTTTTGAAATTAGAATGAAATTGTCATAGGATTTGAACACACATGGAAGCAGATCTGGGTCTCATAGAGGCCGAAGCATATACAGTTTTGAAAGTCTTGTATAAGAAAACGTGCTCAAACTTTTTATTTTTATACATTTTACAAAACATATGACTAAGTGTACACATTGCTAGGGTCTCAAAAACTGAGAGACCTGAAAATTTCAGCTTCATTTGCTTCGTGGCACATCCACCTCTGGGTTCACTATGCATCTGAACGGAAAAGGAATTACTCTTTCTATTGCCTCTTCTGTTTATGACCTAATAAGGAAATGGCAGTTTGAGGTTAACACAGTGGTTTTTCTAGGCAAGCACCTAATTAATAATTGTACAATTCCATTCCAGCATGAGGAAACCAGGCCATTTTGTTGATGTGGATAAAGCACTTGGGTGAGATTCAAGGGTCCTAATTTTAGTCCTGTCATTTGTAAGCTATGGGAACAAAGTACAAGCCAACCAATCAATCTGCCACTTCCCCCCTCTTCATTTGAAAGGGTTGAATTAGAGCAGTGCTTCACTGGCCAGCTTTAAGATATTTATTATATTTAAACATCACCTATACTATACTTTGTATTTTCAGAGAATCATTCACATTTTTTTCTTAAATCTATTTAAAGATCTTTAATATGATTAAAGATCACATTAATGCATCACATCACTATTGACACTAGACATAATTGATACTAGAAACTTGGCAAATACATTTGATAAAGGCTTAACAATATTATTAGACTCTGGCTACATTTCTAGCTGAAGAAGTCTTTCAGACCAAAGAGTTTCTCTATTTATATTGTAAAGAGAGACTAACAAGTATCAAGCTGCTGCTAAAGTCATATCTCTACCAAATAGTCATATCTCTACCAAATGGAGCATTTTTAATTATGCATTCAATAAATTGATAGATAATTACAAATAAATAATATTGGTAAATAAACATATTATTTTGCTTTTTAAGGTTACTTAATGCCTGTCTGTGTATCACCTAAAATAATTTTATTGACAATGTACATCCAAGTTGGAGATAAAGTAGATTATATAATCTTGTTTGGGTTTCAAAAGTTTTCTTTTAAATTTCCATTAAGCAAGAGTCAGTAAACTATAACCTGCAGGTCAAATCCAAGTCACTCTCTGTTTGCAAATAAAGTTTTATTGAAATACAGCCACGCTCATTTGTTTGTGTATTCTCTAGGGTTGCTTTCACACTATTTTGGTAGAGTAGTTCTAAAGGAAATGGTAAAACCTGTTAAAATATGTACTATCAGATCTTTATCAAAGAAGTGTGCTTACTTCTGCATTAAAAAAGAGTGTGACTTAGGTGGCTTCATGGTTTTAGTATCTCCTGTGCCAAATACTGCAGAAGTTCAATCAATTAAAAAAAAAAAAAAGTAAAAGTAGAATGTCTACACTTGCATATCTAATGGACACCTCAGACTGAACAAGTGCAATTAGCGTGACTAATCTCTATGGCCAAACCTTGTCTATCTGCACTTGGTGGCATCTCCATTTCTTTCATTGTTAAAGTGAAAAGCCTTGGAGTCATCCTTTACCCTTTATTTTTCTTGAATCCACATTCAATCCATTGGGAGACTCTTGGCGGTGCCTTCCAAAGAGATCCGGAATCTGAGCACTTCTTACTCCATCCAATGCTACCGTCCTTGTTAAAGCTACTGTCATGTCTGCATTGGATGACTGCCATCACCTCTTGGTTTCGCTGCTTCTACCCTTAAATCTCTGCAAGCTAAGTTTAACAAAACACATAGCTAAATCATTAGACTTCTCTCCTCAAAAACCTTCTACTCTCTTAAGAGTAAAATCTAAAGTCCAAAAGAATTTACAGAACTCAGTGTGACATGGTCCCCTTTATCTCCCTTGTTGCATTGTGTAATGATCTTCCCTCAGTCCCTCTGCCCTAGCATATCAGTCACACTCCCTGCTGGCTCTTTCCTCCACCTGAACTGCTCCTCTCCTTATACACCTTATACACACTGCCTCATTTTGTCACTTCCTTCAGGTGTTTTGTGTTTGTTTGTTTAAGACAGGATCTCACTCTGTTGCCCAGACTGTAGTGCAGTGGTGCAATCACGGCTCACTGCAGCCTTGACCTCCTGGGCTCAAGTGATCCTCCCACTTCAGCCACCAGAGTAGCTGGGACTGCAGGCATGCACCATCACACCTGGTTAATTTTTATATTTTTTGTAGTGATGGCGGTCTAACTATGTTTCCCACACTGGTATTGAACTCCTGAGCTCAAGCAATCTGCCCATCCTGGCCTCCAAAAGTGCTGGGGTTATTGGTAAGCCATTGCATCTGGCCTTTCAGACCTTTAGTAGATGTCACATCTTCATTAGTAGTGACTGCAAAACCATCACATTTGACTTGAAATTAATCATCCCAAACCTCAATAATCTCTGGAAATCTTTCTGAGATTTTCTGATAAATTCGCTTCCCTTCCCCTCCCTTCCCCTCCCTTCCCCTCCCTTCCCCTCCCTTCCCCTCCCTTCCCCTCCCCCTTCAAGGTGAAGAAATGGTAAACCAAGTTAAATTTGGCTTCTAATTCCGTAATTCCAGTGAAACTTAATGTCACGATAATCATGAACCTCCAAGTTGCCAAATCCTGTCATCTGATTCTTTATCCTCATCATATTTGACCTTTTGGCAACGTTTAACTTGGTTTACCATTTCTTCACCTTGAGACACTCCTATGTTTTAGGTTTAAGACATCATATTCTCCTGGTTTTCATCTTATTTACCTGGTCATTTTATTTTAGTCAGGATTTTTGGCTTCCTCTTTTTTATAACACATTTACAAATGAGCATTTTTTAGCACTTTTCCAGGTTTTTTTTTTCTATCTAAACTGTACACTTAGATGATGCCATCTAGTTTCCAAAATGTCAGTACTATCTTTAGAGCCAAAAGAAAAAAAAATGACAATTAAATGTTTCTGGTTCAAATGTCTCTTCCAAGATTAGGACAAGTCTTACTGACATCTTCACATCTGTGTCTCTTGGGAATATCAAAAGTAACATGGCTGTCTCAGTCCATTTGGGCTGCTATAAAAATACCTTAGACTGGGTAATTTATAAGTAACAGTAATTTATTGCACACATTTCTGGAAGCTAGGATTTCCAAGATATAGGGTGCCAGCAGATTTATTGTTTGGTGAGGGCCAGTTTCTCATAGATGGTGACTTCTATGTGTCCTTACTTGGTAGAAAGGCAAAAACAGGCTAACAAGCTCCCTCAGGCCTTTTTCATAAGGAGGCTAAGGTCTAACCTTAACATGTCCCAAAGGTCCACATCCTAATAGCTCATCTTGGGGGTTAGGTTTTGACATCTTAATCTGAGGAGAAGGCACACATATTCAGACCATAGCAGTAGCCAAAAGTTAACTCTTGATTTATCTTTCAGAAACGAATCTTTCCTAAATATTTCTTATCTGAGCATATGGCACCAGTATTCCTTCATTTGTTCAGTCCTTGGTTCCTCTCTCTTTCTTATCTCCCATATTCAATCCACCTACTAGTCCTATTGGTTTTACTTCTAATGCATACCTTGAAATAATTTACTTTTGTATCTCAACTTTAGCCTCAGCCCTCTTCCTTCCTTGCTTAGACGACTGTGGTAGTCTCTGGTTTGAATTCTGCCTTTTATGACTCCCTTCTCACCAAAGTCATCTTTTTCATAGCATACATATGATATTACCACTTTCATTTATTCAATGCATCTCCAATTGCACTAAGCCTGCAATTATTTTTTTAACATTATTTAATTTTATTTTAAGTTCTGGGATACATGTGCAGGATGTGCAGGTTTGTTACATAGGTAAGCATGTGCCATGGTGGTTTGCTGCACCTATCAACCCATTACCTAGATATTAAGCCCTGCATGCATTAGCTATTTATCCTAATGCTCTCCCTCCCCACCCCCTGGGACAGACCCCAGTGTGTGTTTTTCCCCTCCTTGTGTCCATGTGTTCTAATTGTTCAGCTCCCACTTATAAGTGAGAACATGTGGTATTTGGTTTTTTGTTCCTGTGTTAGTTTGCTGAGGATAATGGCTTCCAGCTCCATCCATGTCCCTGCAAAGGACATGATCTCATTCCTTTGTATGGTTGCATAGTATTCCATAGTGTATATGTACCACTTTTCTTTAACCAGTCTATCATTGATGGGCATTTGGGTGGATTCCGTGTCTTTGCTATTGTGAATAGTGCTGCAATTGAACATATGTGTGCATGTATCTTTGTAATAGAATGACTTATGTTCCTTTGAGAATATACCCAGTAATGAGATTGCAGGGTCAAATGGTATTTCTGGTTCTATGTCTTTGAGGAATCACCACACTGTCTTCCCCAAAGGTTGAACTAATTTACATTATCATCAACAGTGTAAAAGCATTCCTATTTCTCCACAGCCTCACCAGCATCTATTATTTCTTGACTTTTTAATAATCACTATTCTGACTGGCATGAGATGGTATCTCATTGTTGTTTTGATTTGTATTTCATGATCAGTGATGTTGAGCTTTTCTACGTACGTTTGTTGATGACATAAATACCTTCTTTTGAGAAATGTCTGTTTATGTCCTTTGCTCACTTTTTAATGGAGTTTTTTTTTCTTGTAAATTTGCTTAAGTTCCTTATAGATTCTGGATATTAGATTTTTGTCATATGGATATATTGCAAAAATTTTCTCCCATTCTGCAGGTTATCTATTCACTTTGATGTTGGCTCTTTTGCTGTGCAGAAGCTCTTTAGTTTAATAAGATCCGATTTGTCAAATTTTACTTTTGTTGCTATTGCTTTAGACGTTTTCATCGTGAAATCTTTGCCCATGCCTATGTCCTGAATGGTATTGCCTAGATTTTCATCTAGGGTTTTTATAGTTTTGGGTTTTCCATTTAAGTCTTTAATCCATCTTGAGTTAATTTTTGTATAAGGTATAAGGAAGGGGTCTGGTTTCAATTTTCTGCAAATGTCTAGCTAGGTTTCCCAGCATCATTTACTAAATAGGGAATCCTTTCCCCATTGCTTGTTTTTGTCAGGTTTGTCAGAGGTCAGATGGCTGTAGATGTGTGGTCTTATTTCTGAGATCTGTATTCTGTTCCATTGGTCTATTTGTCTGTTTTTGTACCAGTACCATGCTGTTTTGGTTACTGTAGCCTTGTAGTATAGTTTGAAATCAGGTAGCATGATCCCTGCAGCTTTGTTCTTTTTACTTAGGATTGTCTTGGCTACACAGGCTCATTTTTGGTTCCATATGAATTTTAAAGTAGATTTTTTAAATTCTGCAAATAATGTCAATGGTAACTGAATGGGAATAGCATTGAATCTATAAATTACTTAGGGCAGTATGGCCATTTTCATGATATGAATTCTTCCTATCCATGAGCATGGAATGTTTTTCCCCTTGTTTGTGTCCTCTCTGTTTTCCTCGAGCGGTGGTTTGTAGTTCTCGTTGAAGAGGCCCTTCACTTCCCTTGTTAGCTGTATTCCTATGATAGCTCTATTCATGTTATTTTATTCTCTTTGTAGCAATTGCGTATGAGAGTTCATTCATGATTTGGCTCTCTGCTTGTTTATTGTTGGTGTACAGGAATGCTTGTAATTTTTGCACATTGATTTTGTATCCTGAGAATTTCCTGTAGTTGCTTATCAGTTTAAAGAGGTTTTGGGCTGAGGTTTTCTAGATATAGGATCATGTCATCTGCAAATAGAGACAGCTTGACTTCCTCTCTTCCTTTTGGAATATGCTTTGCTTATTTCTCTTGCCTGACTTCCTTGCTAGAACTTCCAATACTATTTTGGATAGAGGTGGTGAGAGAAGGCATCCTTGTCTTGTGCCTGTTTTCAATGGGAAGGCTTCAAGCTTTTGCACATTCAGTATGATATTGGCTGTGGGTTTGTCATAAATGGCTCTTATTATTTTGAGATATGTTCCATTAATACCTAGTTTATTGAGAGTTTTTGACATGAAGGGATGTTGAATTTTATGGAAGGACTTTTCTGCATCTATTGAGGAAGCTTACAATTATTGAATCTAATAAGCCCCTGACAATCCCAACATCCTGACCTCCTGATGTTTTTCTGCTTTATCTGCACTGGCTTCATGACTATTCTGGAAATCCTGCAAGGTCTGTCTGACTTCAGGGCCTTTGCCAAAACAATCCCTCCTGGGGGACCTTCACAAGACCCAATTTAGGGCCTTTGCATGCACGATCGTCCCACCTCTGTTCAAAATTGTCCCCTCATCTATCAGGTTTGGGTAAATATTTTCCTTATAAACATCTTCTTTTCCAATCTTTTAAAGCATTGCTTCCCCTCCCAATTCAGCATTTATTTGCATCATGGAAACTTAGTCATTTATTTTCTGACACTTATACACATTTTTAATAATATTATTTGTTGATTATTTTTATCGTATACTTTTCCCGCTGAATTGAGAAATATTTATGAAAGCAGAGATCATGTTTTGCATGTCAAGGTATGCTGGGGTTTCAACCTAGTGCATGGCATTTACTATATTTGTGAATTAATACATATATTTAAATCATTCAATGAATGCATGTTTTCATAGAAATACGTAACTGGTTAGTTGTATACTAAGTGATAAGACTCAGATGACTGTTTCTGGGCTTTCCAGATTTAATATAGGGCATCCCATTTTAGTTAGTACAATTTAAATTCTGAGTGTCCTGCCTAGAATTAATTAATCCTTCTAACATTGGTTTGGAATTTTTAAACAAAATAACCTGAAATCAAAGATTATACATACCAATTTCCTCCTCTATTTTAACTCTGCTCTTAAAAAAATCAAATGTGTTCCTTTTACCCTCCAAAGACTTTCTGAACACATTTGTCTATACTCACCTCTCCTCCTCTCAACTCTCACAGCTTTCATTCTCTGTAATGTTACTCAGGGCTTCTATTTTGTTTTGAACTGTTGCTAACATTTTGATACATTTGTGCCTTGATTCCAGAAGTAGCGTACACTTACTTCATATCCCACAACTACTTTAGCAATCAGTAATTGCTGACTGTCTAATATTCAGAAAATTGCACCATCCATCACTTTATTTATGCTATTTATAAATGCTATTTGGGATCACAATTATCAGATTAAGTTTGTGATAAATAGTTTCTCACACATGTAAATTCCCATGATCAGGATAAAGATATGATTCAGGATAAGGAAATTATGGGGCAATATCTTTTATCAGCCTCTAGATATTACCTTACTTCATTACTCATCTATCTATAGCTGGGCTTTAGCACTGCAATGAACTGTGGTTCTCACTCAATATCTGTCAATTAGTTATTGTGACTTTGAGTGGTTGTGGTTTGGAGACCCCAGTGGTAGTCCCTGTATTATGTTGCAGGTTGCAATCTTAGTGCAGATTCTGGTCCATAGAAGGTATTCAACTAATCTTTGTTGATAAATAAATTTCAGAGTTTTCCTTTTACTAGTATGTGACTTTGACTAAGATGCCAATGGTACCTCAGCTGTCACCGCTACTACTGCTAATAGCAGTAACAGCAGCAGCAAAAATCCAACATTAGAGATCATTTGAAATCACTTGTACTGCTCCTGTCTTATCTAGCCTGTCAGAGAATAACATCAGAAAAAAACAGCGTGCATATTTCTTTACCTTTTGATCATAACCTCAATAATATTTGCCTGAGTCTCTCCGTTAATAGTGGCATGCCTACACTTTGCTTCACCTGTGAAGAACCTGTCTGAGAATTGATAGATCTGGACAAGAGGGTAGCCAATTAGGTAATGGCCTCCAGCAAGAGCGGACTCTATAGAAGACTCGCCTTTGAACTGTGTGGAGTTGAACTAAAAAGTGCAGCTGTTATATAAATCAGAGTGAAAAGAACAAGGTTACACCTGTGGGTTGACTCAACAGCTATATTTTCTCAGCTGAAATGGTAGAGTAGTATAATGATAGCTAATACAATACTCAGATTAATTAGGTAATCTTGACTTCAATTATTTAGATAACTCCAGAGAGTCGGGAATTAGATCCAAAATTAAAGTGTTAGTTTCAGAAATGGAGACGAAAGGGTCCCTATCAGGAAATCACGCATGGGAAATATTTTCCTAAAAGATTTGAAAGTTTAACGGCAAGGAAAGTTATAAACAGGACCAGGTGTGATAAATTTAAAGCCAGGAATCGAATATCAACTTTATTATGTAGGTACAGAGAACATGTCACAGACAAGTTTGTAGATATCTATTTGTTAGAAATTGTTTTCTAAGTACCTGCATCAATCTAAATTTGACTCTAACTTGATGCCTGGTAAAAAAGAACAGGTAAATGTGTGCCAAGTTGGTCATAATACATTCCTGTTAACAGTTCTGCCATAACAAGGATCATCTATGTGTTTTGATTTGCACAGAGGTAGTGTGCTGAAACTAGAAATGTACTATGGACAGAGCAATTTACCATTCCCAAGGATGTGTGTTTTTATCAACAGATTTCTTAGAATCTCGTCATTTACATCAGATATAACTCCCAATGCAATCCCTCCCCCCTCCCCCCTCCCCATGATAGGCCCCGGTGTGTGATGTTCCCCTTCCTGAGTCCAAGTGATCTCATTGTTCAGTTCCCACCTATGAGTGAGAACATGCGGTGTTTGGTTTTCTGTTCTTGTGATAGTTTGCTAAGAATGATGGTTTCCAGCTGCATCCATGTCCCTACAAAGGACACAAACTCATCCTTTTTTATGGCTGAGAATCTATTTTTCTTTCTGTTGTCTTGAAAAATTCTAAAAATTAAAATAAATGCAATAGGGTTACAGTTATGAGAAATAATTTTAAAAAGTCAAGCTTTTATCATTCAATTATACTTCTCTTTCAGCATTTCAATACAATGAAATTTACTTGCAGCTGATCCTCATGGTCTAGGGAAAATTTTGTAAAAGTAGTGATACTTAGGAAGTAGCTGCATCATGATTTTATCATTAAATATTTATATGACAATATAAACTGCACCCTTAGAAACCTAGTTTAGCCATTCAAAATACGTAAACGTTGAAAGTAAGAAATAAATTTTGTTTTTTTTGTCAGTCCTGTTACTTTCTACATTTCAGATGCCCACCTCATTATGCTCATTTGTGCTTGAAAGTAAATGGTGATGTTTCTAAATTTTCACAGTAATGTGTTAAGTTTATATACTTGGTATGTAAACTCATATACAGTAAGGGCGATCCAATATTAAGCATATGGAGTTTAAGGTATAAGATCATACTGAAGGAAATTAAGTAAAAGTACAAAAAAAGCCCTTGTCTGTGAGTAAATTAGTAGAGATTGCTTTTTGTGGATATTGGGTACATTGTAGCTTAGATAATGATAATTTACACATGTGTGTTTCTTTGTAGTTTACCAAGTACTTCCACATGCGTTTTCTTGTTTGATCCCCAGAAAGCCCTGTGGGGATGGCTATGCAGGCATTTGTATTATCTAAAATGAAATTGAGGCTCGGAAAGTTATTTGATCACTTCACATAACTAATAGGTGGCTAAACAAGAATTTGATAGAACACAGAATCATTACATTCATTTTCTCCAAACATCCAGGAGTATTGTCTGTTAATACTTTTAATAGATTAACTGTTTTAGGGAAAAATACATTCTTTAAAATGTCATCAAATTTCACCAAATAACTTGGTGGATAATTCATGTAACAATTTGTATAGTAACTTATTTCTCTCTAAACCATACCCTCAAGATTCATCTCTCTATATTTAACTAGATGTATTTTTAAAAAGATTGTCTTCTCTGGCTTCCATCGGGGATAAGTGACAGCTGTCTGTGCATTGATGAAGCACGGAGACTTTTTTTCCATCCGAAGGAGGAGAGATTATTGCTTTTCATCCTTATTCTTTGAACTATTTAATTTTACAGCCATCGGAGTCAACTTTTATTCTTCTAGCCTATGTTCTAGAATCTTATAAATAGAGAAGGCAGAAAAGTGCAGCACCTAGGTAGACAGCTTTTGTCAATTATTACTCCTACATTGTTTTACAAGGTTCCTTTTGTTCTGTGGTAAAAGGCAGTGCTTTTCAATGAAAAAGTAGCATATAAATATCTCCCTTTGGTTAAGGGGTGTATGTTCCTAATAGAATTGCTAAGTTTGGTTCAGAGTATTATTTTTCCCTTCTGGGAAATAGGAGTAGAACATTTTATTCTCTGATATTTCTCTATGTGTCACTATTAAGTAGTCGTAATGTGGTGAAAAACAGACATGCAGAAATCACTCTTCAACTTTCTTTCTGTTGTTGTTATATAGCATAATTAGAAGAAACATGACTTTCTGAGTTCTGATTGGGAAAGAGAAAAAAGAAGCAGTAACTGACATTTGGAAGCTGGCTTGGCTCTCACACTAGGTCTTATTACTGTCTGACTAGACATAAACAGTCTCACAGAATGCTAAACTCAGACAAGTTTACTAACCTTAGACAAGATCATGAGAAAAGGAGATAAATCAAGGCCATTTCATAGTTCTGTCTACAGACAGAAACAAGGTCACTATGACACCCACAAAGTATCAAACATCCTTTTACTTGTTCAAAGTTTGTGACTGCTATTTATCAATTACATCTCTTTCTTATCAGTAAAGTTTATTGAGAGACCCACTCATAGATGCTCGTCTGCTTTAGAAAGCATACAACTTTGAACCCCCACTTTTGTAGGTTCTCCCCCAAATCACCCAGCCAAAGACAACTTGCTGAGATACCCCATGATTTTCAATGCAACAAGTAATAAGCCAAATCTTCCCGAATTAGAGGGTAATCCCTGTGGGTTTTGGCTGTAAGACATTAACATACTTTTGATCTTTTTTTCAGCTTCTTATTAGTTATTTGAAAAAATTATTTAGGTATTCTGGTGTTTGATTTTTTTATTTTATTTTATTTTTTATATTTTTTAAATTATTATAATTTAAGTTCCAGGGTACACGTGCATAACGTGCAGGTTTGTTACATATGTATACTTGTGCCATGTTCGTGTTTGATTTTTATCTATAAAGTGGAGATAGAAATAGCAACTGTAATACTGTTAAGAATATTAATTGAGATATGCAATATAAAGTAACCTAATGGTGCTGTAATACAGAAAGTATTCAAATATTATTATTCACATCATTATATATTATATTCATTATCTTTCTCCTTCCTTCCTGAGTTTCCCACAATTTAATTATAAAAAAACTTTTCTTTCATAAGTTTAGTTGCGAATCAGAATTTTGACAATACATTGGGCAAATGAATAGCAACTGTCCTGATTTTACTTTACTGTCATCATACCCTGAGAGGAAAAAAAAAAACAAAAAAAACAATCTGCTGATTGTGGTGAAGTGGGGTCCTCTCTGCTCATGCCCAGGAAGATCTCTTGGCATTCAGGACACCTGCTCATCTGAATCAGCAGCCTAAGCCAGCCCACTCTTCCTGTGCAGAGACTGTGGTGAAGTGGAGCCCTCTCCACCTCATGCACAGGCAGTCAGAGCACCTGTTTGCCTGGATTATCAGCCTCAGCCTCCCCACTGTTCCTGTGCAGAGACTGTGGTACGATAGGACCCTAAACACTTTATGCCTGGGCAGATCTTCAGGTATCTGGAGTACCCACTCTCCTGGATTAGGGGTTTAGACTTCCCTTTCTGCCCATGTAGAAAACATGGGCTGAAGAGGTTTCCCAGATCCACACGTAGCCACACCTCTGGGTTCTTGGTGGCCACCTACTGGATTCTCCCTTAGCACTGGTGCCTGTCATCAGGGGACTTGTAGGACCTGCGCAGTCCTGCTCCGCCCATCTTGCCTTCCATTCCTGTGGGGCTCACCAGAGAGCTCAGACCATGGTGAACTCCACAGATCAGCCTGTTGTGAGAGGCAACAGAGAGCTTCTCCCAGTAAACAAGGATCAAGATGTACCCAGCTGCTTTGGTCACAGCCAGCTCTATCCATAAGGGCTATCTGTGGGCTTGTAGGTCAAACCACATAGCCCAATATAAAACCTGCTGATAGAAGTACATCGGGCTGTAGAAGCAAAGCCAAAAGACCCTACCAAACATTCTTTATTTTCACACCCCCTAGGTAGTGGGCAAAGGGAAAGAGAAAGAAAAAATATTATAAGGAAAGAAAGATAGAAAAATAAAGTAAATATCCTATCTGCATGAAAAAGTTTACAAAAATTAGAAGTGCTAGCATCTCCAGATGAGAAGGATCCAGTACAAGAATTCTGACACCATGAAAAATCTGAATGTCGTGATACCACCAAAGGATCACATGAGCTCTCCAGCACTGATTCTTATCCAAAATGGAAACTCAGAACTGACAGATAAAGAATTCAAAATGTGAATTGCAAGGAAGCTTAATGAGATCCAAGACAAAGTGGAAAATTAAAGGAAATAAATTTCTAAAGCAGCCCAGGAAATGAAGGAAGAGATAAGTGTCTTAAAAAGAGATCAGTCAGAGCATCTGGAATTGGAAAACTCACTTGAGAAATTTTAAAATACAGTTCAATTTATCAACAGACAGGATGAAGCAGAAGAAAGATTTCAGAGCTTGAGGACCAATCTTTCACATTAACCCAGTCAGATAAAAATAAAGAAAAAGGAATTTAACAAAATGAATAAAGTATTCAAGAAATATGAAACTGTGTAAAGTGACCAAACCTATGAATTATTGGCATTCCTGAGAGTGAAGAAGAAAAAGTAAACAATCTGGAAAACATATTTGAGGGAATAATAATCTAAGAAAATGTGTCCAATCTTGCTGGAGGTAGAAATCCTCGTATCTGGATTTCTACCTCTAGCAAGAGTGAGACTCAGTTTCCAAAAAACAAAAATCCAGATACAAGGAATCCAGAGAACACTTGTGAGATACTGTAAGCAAACATAACTAAGGCATATACTTACTAGGCGGTCCAAGGTCAATACTAAAGAAAAAATCATAGAGGCAACTAGGGAAAAACATCAGATCACATAAAAAGGAAGCCTCATCAGGCTAACAGTCGACTTTCAGCAGAAATCTTACAAGCCAGGAAAGATTGGGGGCCTATTTCTAGCAGGCTTAAAGAAAATAAATGTCTAACTAGAATTTCATATTTTGCCCAGCTAAGCTTTATAAGTAAAGGAGAAATACAATCTTTTTCAGACAAATGAGCTCCAGGAAAATGTGTTACCACTAGACCAGCCTCACAAGAGATCCTTAAGGGAGTTTTAAACATGAAAATAAAAGAACAATACCTGCTACCATAAAAACAAACAACAATAATAAATAACCACACTTAAGTACATAGACCACAGATGCTATAAAGCAACCACACAATAGAAACTACAAAGCTACCAGCTATCAACTTCATGATAGGATCAAAACCTCACATATTTATATTAACCTTGAATGTAAATGGTCTAAACACCCCACTTAAAAGGCACAGAGTGGGAAATTAGATAAAAAACAAGACTCACTTGTCCTCTGTCTTCAAGAGACCAATCTCACATGTAACAACACCAGTAGACTCAGAATAAAGGGTTGGAGAGAGATCTACCATGCAAATTGAAAACAAAAACAAAAAACAAAAAAGAACAGGGGTCATCATTCTTATATCAGATAAAATAGACTTTAAATTACAAAAAAGTAAAAAAGGACAAAGAAGGGCATTATGTAATGATAAAGGTTTCAATTCAACAGGAAGATTTAAGTATCCTAAATATATATGACCCCAACATTGGAGCACCAGATTCATAAAACAAATACTTCTAGATATCCAAGAAGACTTAGCCACATGGTAATAGAGGAGGCCTTCAACACCCCACTGACAGCATTAGACAGATCACTGAACAGTAAAACTAACAAATTCTGGACTTAAAGTTGACATGTAACCAATTGGACTTAATAGGCATCCACAGAATACCCCATCCATCAACCACAAAATATGCATTCTTCTCATCTGCATGTAGAACATGCTCTAAGATCAACCATGTGCCCAGCCATAAAGCAAGTCTCAATAAATTCAAAAAAATGAAAATAATACCAACCATACTCTCTTGGACCACTGTGGAATGAAAATAGAAATTAATACTAGAAAGATCTGTTCAAAACTACACAATTATCTGGAAATTAAATAACTTGCTCCTGAATAACTTTTGGGTAAGCAACAAAACTAAGGCAGAAATTTAAAAAATATTTGAAATAAATAAAAACAGAAGCAAAACATATCACAATCTCTGAAATGCATCAAAAACAGTGTTAAGAAGAGAGTATATAGCACTAAATACCTACCTCGAGAAGGTAGAAATATCTCAAATTAGTGAACTAATGTGACACCTAGAAGAACTAGAAAACGAAGAACAAATTAATTTCAAAACTAGCAGAAGAAAATAAATACTAAAATTATAGTAGAACTGAATGAAGTTGAGACCCAATAATCCAAAGAACTGATGAAACTATAATTTGATTTTTTGAAAGGGTAAACAAGATTGATACATTGCTAGCTAGTTTTACAAAGAAAAAAGAGAAAAGATAGAAATAAGCATGATCAGAAATGACAAAGGTGATATTATAACCAATCCCATGGAAATACGAAAGATCTTCAGAGACTCTTATGAACACCTCTGTGCACACAAACTAGAAAATCTAGAGGAAATGAATAAATTCCTGGAAACACACAACCTCTTAGGGTTGAATCAAGAAGAAATTAAAATACTGAACAGACCAATATTGAGTGCTGAAACTGAATGGGTAATAAAAAACCTACCAACCAAAAAAAGCCCTGGACAGGATGGATTCACAGCCAAATTTTACCAGATGTCCAAAGAAGGGCTAGTGCCAATTCCACTGAAATTATTCTAGAAAATGAAGAAGGAAGGACTCCTCCCTGGTTTATTTTATAAATCCAGCATCACCTTGATACCAAAACCTGGCAAAGGCACAACAAAAAAGACAACTACAGGCCAGTATTCCTGATGTGTATAGACGCAAAAATCATCTACAAAATACTAGCAAATTGAATTCAGCAGCTCATCAAAAAGTTAGTTCGCCACAGGGAAGTAGGTTTCATTCTTGGGCTGTAAGTTTGGTTCAATATATGCAAATCAATAAATGTAATTTACCATATAAACAATATTAAAAAGAAAAAAACATATAATCTTCTCAACAGATGCAGAAAAAGCTTTCTATTAAATCCAGCATCCCTTCATGATAAAAATCCTCAAGGACACAGGCATTGAAGGAACATACCTCAAAATAATAAGAACCATTTATGACAAACCCACAGGCAACATCATACTGAACAGGGAAAAGCTGGAAACATTTCCCTTAGGAGCAGGAACAAGACAAGGATGCCCACTGTCATCACTTCTATTCAACATAGTACTGAAGTTCTAGCCAGAGTAATCAAGCAAGAGAAAGAGATACAAGGTATCCAAATAGAAAATAAGCAATCAAATTATCTCCCTTCACTGATGATATGATTTTGTTCCCAGGAAACACTAAAGACTTCACAAAAAGGCTTCTAGAACTGATAAATGACTTCAATAAAGTTTCAAGATTCAAAATCGATGTATAAAAATCAGCAGCATGTCTATAAACCAGAAACATTCAAGCTAAGAGCCAAATCAAGAATACAATCCCATTGACAATAGCCACAAAACCCCTGAAATACCTAGGAATACATCTAACCAAGGAGATGGAAGAGCTCTACAAAAAGACTACAGAACACTGCCAAAAAAAATTAGAGGTGACCAATCACAAAAATGGAAAAACGTTTCATGCTTATGGATTGGAAGAATCAATATTGTTAAAATGGACTTACTGCCCAAAGCAATGTACAGATTCTACATTGTGTCCATCAAACTACCAACATCGTTTTTCACAGAATTAGAAAAAACTATTCTAAAATTTATATGGAAGCAAAAAGAGCCTGAATAGTCAAAATAATCCTAAGCAAAAAGAACAAAGCCAGAGGCATCACATTAGCAGACTTCAAGCTATACTACAAGGCTACTTTAACCAAAGCAGCATGGTTATAGAAACAGAACATATAGACCAATAGAACAGAATACAGAACCAAGAAATAAAGCCACATGCCTGCAGCCATCTGATCTTTGACAAAGTTAATAAAAATAAGCAATGAGGAAAGGACTCTCTATTCAATAAATAGTGCTTGGACAGCTGGCTGGCTAGCCATATGCAGAAGAATGAAACTGTACTCCTACCTTTTACCATATGCAAATATTAATTCAAGATGGATTAAGTATTTAAATGTAAGACCTCAAGCTATAAGAATTCTGGAAGAGAACCTAGGAAATACCATTCTGGACATTGGCCTTGAGAAATAATTTATAACTATGTCCTCAAAAGCAATCGCAACAAAAACAAAAGTTGACAAGCATGACCCAATTAGACTAAAGAGCTCCTGCACAGCAAAATAAAGTATGAATAGAATAAACAGCCTACAGAATGGGAAAAAATATTTTTAAACTCTGCATCTGACAAAGGTCTAATATACATAATCTGTATGGAATTTAAATAATACACCAGACAAAAAACCACATAACCTTATTGATGAGTGGGCAAAAGACATGAACAGACACTTCTCAAAAGAAGGCATACAAATAGCCAGCAAACCTATGTAAAAATGCTCACCATCCCTAATCATCAGAAAAATGCAAATCAAAACCACAATGCAACAGCATCTCACAGCAGGCAGAATGGCTACTATTAAAAAGTCAAAAAACACTAGATGCTGGTGAGGCTGCAGAGAACTGGGAATGCTTCTATATTGTTGGGAGGAATGAAAATTAGTTCAGCCACTGAGATTTTTCAAAGAACTTATAACAGAATTGCCGTTTAATCCAGCAATCCACTACTAAGTATGTGTGTTCATAGCAGCACTATTCCCAATAGCAAAGACATAGAATCATCCTCAGTGCCAATCAATGTGGACTGGATAAAGAAATGTGGTACAAATACACTGTGAAATACTATGAAGACATGAAGAATAATGGAATTATATCTTTTGCAACAACATGGATGAAGCTGGAGGCCATTAACCTGTGCATACTAACGAAGGAACCAAAAAACCAAATACCACATGTTCTCACTTATATGTGAGAGCTCAGCATTGGGTTCATGTGAACATAAAAACGGCAACAACAAACACTGGGGACCTCTAAAGGGGGAAGGGAGGAAGGGAGCAGGGGCTGAAAAGCTGTTGAGTACTATGATCACTACCTGGATGATGAGGTTATTCATACCCCTAACATCAGTATCATGCAATATATTCATGTAAATAACCTGTACATGTACCCCCTGAATCTAAAATAAAAGTTGAAATGAAAAAAATACCTCTACAGTCCCCAGCCATCATTTATTGACAACTCAGTGTTCTAGAGAGTAAGCTGAGCAATGCAGATGTAGAAATGAGTTAGATTTCATCCTTACCGTCAAGCAGCACGTGCTCATCTCTGATAATTTGCTGAGTATCAACCACACCATTTGTTGTCAAACATCTTCCTGATACAATATATCTGGGGGTTTATGACATAGTCCTACCATAGAGCTATACCAAATTTCTCATTTGGCAAGATGAGATTCACGTTGTTCACCCAAAGGATAATCCAAAATTAAGCACAACCTTAAAATACTTAAATAGCCGGGCGCGGTGGCTCACGCCTGTAATCCCAGCACTTTGGGAGGCCGAGGCGGGCGGATCACGAGGTCAGGAGATCGAGACCATCCTGGCTAACACGGTGAAACCCCGTCTCTACTAAAAATACAAAAAATTAGCCAGGGGTGGTGGTGTGTGCCTGTAGTCCCAGCTACTTGGAGGCTAAGGCAGGACAATGGCATGAACCCAGGAGGCGGAGCTTGCAGTGAGCCGAGATGGTGCCACTGCATTCCAGCCTGGGCGACAGAGCGAGATTCCGTCTCAAAAAACAAAAAACAAAAAACAAAACAAAAGAAAAACAAAACAAAAAAACCAATAAAATACTTAAATAAAAATCTGGCGGATATTTAAAAAGCAACAGAGAAATCAGCATTCCTTGGATATTTTTAAAAATTTTAATAGAAACTTATAGATCAAGGAGGCAAAAATATCAAGAAAATATGGGGGATGCAAACATAAGAAGCTATTTTCATCACATTTGTGTGTGCATGCATGCATGTGTGTATGTATGCATATGTGTGTGTGCACATGTTACTTTGTCCAATGTACAGAGCAAACTCATAGTTGTTTGATATACATGGGATATTTACAAAATTTGACCCCAACCCACCCTACAAAGAAAGTTTTAAGATATACCAAAGAATTAATAGTATGTGAACAATGTTCTCTGGCCAAAGTGTAATAAAGTTAAAAATAAACAATAGATTTGGAGGTGTGATGGTTAATACTGAATGTCAAATTGATTGGATTGAAAGATGCAAAGTATTTATCATGGGTGTGTCTGTGAGGGTGTTGCCAAAGGAGATTAATATTTGAGTCAGTAGGCTGGGGGAGGCAGATCCACCCTTAATCCAGGTAGGCACCACCTAATCAGCTGCCAGTGTGGCTAGAATTTAAAGCAGGCAGAAAAACTTGAAAAGGCAAGAGTGGCTTAGCCTCCCAGACTACATCTTTCTCTTGTGCTGGATGCTTCCTGCCCTCAAACATCCGACTCCAAGTTCTTCAGCTTTGGGACTCGGGCTGGCTTCTTTGCTCCTCAGCTTGCAGACAGCCTATTGTGGGACCTTGTGATTGTGTGAGTTAATACTAACAAATTCCCCTTTACATATATATCTATCCTGTTAGTTCTGTTCCTCTAGAGAACGCTGACTAATACAGGAGGATTTGCAATTCTCTCTCTAAATTGAAGGGACCTCCAGCTTTGTGTGGCTTTTGCAGCTCTGTGCCCAGGCTGTTGAAGTCAAAAGCCAATGGCTTTAAGAACCCAGTGCACGATAACAAATTGTCCACTTGCTTTGTCTCACTACCTCCTCAGTACTGACTGCATCAAAGATTCTTAAAAGAAACAATAAAACCAACAAAGGGAAAACTGGAAACAAACAGAAAAGGCAGTAGACTATGTTCAAACAAGGATGAGTAGTTTTGATTGGGAGCAAGATGCAGGTAATATCCTTGGATCTGTTATGACTAGAGCAGAGGTTTTTGCTAGGAAGTAGTAGGGCATTTGATTGAGCATGAAGAAAGCAACCAAACCCAGAAGCTTTAGGAAAGTTTACATGAGGAAGTTAAAGACTGGAAGCAATTTACAATGAAGAACCTCTTTGTCTTCTGAAATTATAAAATTGGACTCTTAGGAAACTTGGTTACACAATGTATATGAGACACTTCAAAAAGGAGAGACGGAGTTAGGAATAACATTCATGAGGTGATAAGTACACGGCACCAGAACACGTCAGTGGGTCAGGTGGTGGCAGTTTAGTGACAGCATGAACCAAGGTTTTGGTTATTGCTTCCAGAATGGTCCCCTCAGCTTCTCTCCTAATAGATATTTTAACCCAGGCTAAGTGATTTAGTGAGAACAAGAAGTTCACAGACCAGTATGTAAAGAAAAGTGGAAAAAGAGAGGAGCTCAGTAAGAAGAAATAAGTGTGCAGCCAGTTTATAATTAACAGATGAGTATCCCTTGCATACCACCTCCGCTTCCCATCCTGCCAAAACACATCACCAAGGAGGAAAGAAATGATAATGCAAGAGGAGAAATCTGTTCTTTCATTCACATTAAAAAATAAATAAATAAAACACTGAGATGCTGAAGGGCATTTTCAGCTTAATCTAATCTAACTATTCTACATTTTAGAAGCTGCCATTTGGCATCCAGAGTACCAATGCTGAAATCCAATGAGGAAAAAAGGAAAATAACAGTTTGGAGGTTCCCTTGCCCCTACTTTTTTTTTCTACTTATACCCTTTTACCTGCAATCTATTCTTTATCTTCATATTTGATTGGGAAAATTCATATGAAGATGAATGGGAAAATGCTATGACTTCTTTTTCTGTTCTATTTTTTAAAATTTGAAGACCTTGGAAAAGATTTAAAATGACTTTTTTCTAATATTGAATCAATATAGAATTGCATTTAGTTTCTTTACATATAATGAAGATATGATATGCAAAATAAATTCCATTCAAATGAGTTACTTAAAAGAAAATCAGGACACTAGATATTTAGAACATAATTTTATTCTTTTCATTTATTAAATAATATTTTAGTATATTATAGATACTTAAAATATAAACATCACATTGATTCAATCATTTGTAATATAATATAGTTCACAGTGATTGAAGGGACTGTTTTGCTTTAATTTCCTTATTTGTAGTATAGATGAATATTTAGTAAAATTTTGTTGTAAAGTAAAATGATCTAAATAATTTTGCTTACCAACACATTTCATAGTTTCTTTTTCTTGTTCTTCTTTAATACAAATTTCACAGAAGTGTAATTTAATACATACTTTAAACAGAAAGATATTTTTATATCTTTCTGTATAAAATTGTATTGTAAGCTACTAACTACAAACACCTCTGAGTACCTTCACCAGAACAAAGCTCCCACATCATAACTAGTTCAATAAAACTGGTTAAACATTTATTCAGGAAAGGAATGAAAACTGATTCTGCCTTCAAAATTAAAAAAAAAGCCGGAGGTATTAGATAATCAACAAACCCAGCTGTCATTAAAAAAAAATGTTCAGAAGTTGAATTTTTCATTTAATTACCATTTGAACTTTGATAGCATTTTATAAATCATAAGGCTTTATTAGTCAGGGTTCCAGCAGGAGTGAGATGAAACAATCAATTGGGTAATTGAGGAAAGTGTAAAAAAGGGGTGATTTCCAAAGTTATGGACAGGGTACAGTGAAACCAGTAAGGTACACTGGAGTGTGCTGGGGTTAGCAACAGTTTGGGGCCATATCTCCGCCGAGACTTGACACGGAGGAGAGGTGGTTACTGGTATACAGAGAAGACAGTTACATGGAGAAGGTCACCTGCCAGAAACTGTGGTCTTTGGGGGTGACTTTGGAGGAGAAATATCTAGACTTCATCTACCCCATTCTCTAGTCTTCTGTGATGTCGCTCATTAGCCAAAGTCGAGGCAAGAGGAAGCCAGAGGGCAAGGGATCCTGCCGATGCACTTCATGCTGGCCATCCTCACTCCCAAGACAAAGAGCCCACTGGAGAAGGATCAAAATGAATCTGGAAGAAAAACAGAACACAGGCAGCATATGGGCCTAGATATATAATCTAGGCATTCACTCTAAACTTGTTTATTGAACATCTACTATATATGATATACTCTTCTAGGCACTGAGGTTACAAATACAAACAGGACATAATTCTCAGAGTGGAGAAACAATCCGGATGTTTTCTTTTCTGTCCTTTTTCTTATTTGAGATTTAAAGATTAAAAAGGAACTAAAGAAAACAACAACAACAAAAAGACAAAAATTTACCATAAAAGAAAAGATATCATGAAGTATAAAATATTCATCTACAGAAACAAATATAGGGTTGGGCATAGTGACTCATGTTTGCACTTTGGGAAGCTGAGGCAGGAGGATTGCGTAAGGCCAGAAGTTCAAGACCAGCCTTGGCAACATAGTAAGACCCATGTCTCTACAAAAACAAAAACAAAAACAAAAACCCAAGCAAACAAAAATCCCCAATTTTCCAGGTATGCTGGTGTGTGTCTGTAGTCCTAGCTACTCTGAAGGCGGAGGCAGGAGAATCTCTTGAGCCCAGGAGTTTGAGGTTATAATGAGCTATGATGGTGCCACTGCACTCCAGCCTGGGTAACAGAGTGAGCGCATATTTCATATATGTATGCATATGTATGTGTGTGTGTGTGTGTGTGTGTGTGTAGTAAGAGCTACTCTTCATTGTAGCCTCCATCTGGCCTGAAAGATAAAGTTATTCTGGACCGAGATATTCCTATAAATGAATAGTAAGCCTAAGTATATGAGGAAGCAAAGGAAATGGATTCATGCTTAACAAACTCTTCAATTAATAAAAGCTTGTTCCTAGGCTACTCTTTCCTCTGGGGAGCTCTCAGTATTTTATAGTCCTCGTCTAAGAAGCATTATAACTCCTCTGTGTTAGAAAGAATGGAATAAGTGTGTCAGTGGGTTGAGTATTTTTTCTCCCTCTTCTTTACCTTGGATATATTAACAGTGAATCAATGCTTTGCAGTTCTATCTCTGGTGGAAAATATTCCTTTCTTTTTTATATGGTGGCTAAGGGATAGATTTCCCTGCCTGCCCTGACTACGTCATGGTTACTGACATCATAATTTTTCCAGTGGCTAATCTTTTAATTAATTCAAAGAATATTGATGAAACTCTTTGTATTTTTGACAAGAAAACTCCTTAGTTTTTATTCATATTTAAGTTAAATGAAAAATCGTTTTATGATACATCTCTAGACTAAGTCGGACACAGATGATGCTGACAAAAATGACCCACTTAATAATTGATTGCTTTTTATTTCACTCTCAATTGCCTAAAAATGCCCTGGTTGCTTATGCACATACTGTATCTGTTGGAATTGATTTTTACAGGTTCATAAAGCCATAGTGAGTTTCTTTCAGGCTATTGCTTATCTAGTCCCTGCTAAAATTGTCATTAAGGCTGGCAGTAGAAGCAAGAAGTTTTGAAGCATGGTTTCCCAGCCAGTCTGGGAAAATACTCTCTCATAAGACACCTTAATGCTTTGTATTCCTGAAACTCTGACAGATGGATGCCAAGTTCCTGGCTAGAAAATGAGATAACCAAGTGTAACCTAGACATCAACTGGGATTTACGGACCCCTTAAGACTTGCTTGGACATCTGTTAATACCGGATGGAAGCCAAATAAATCCTTGAGGCTTCTGTAAATTGAAGAGAATGTGGTGCCTGAGTTTCCAGAGCGCCTCTTCGTCTCATTCCTTTCTTGTCTTACATGCAGACACTTCAGTGGCACAGTGCAGATATGAAATAGACTCTTGGTCAACTTACCCCAGATATGCCCCCATCCTTCAAGGTATCTGCAAGTGTAGTAGAATTGAGGAGTTGTGGGAACATATGAATGATATGAATGCTAATTATAATAGTTATAACCCCACATTGAACCCCAACACATTAAAATAGTCTTTGGTCTCTCCATATCCAGAAAGTCCCCAGTGACCTTTCCTAGCCATTGAAACAAGCTTGTTTAAGCTCTACCTTAGGAGTAGCTTCTCCTACTGATACTTGTACTCTTGGATCCTATATTCCACACCTGTGCTTTGTCAAGGCTCTTCACCAAAT
This sequence comes from Macaca fascicularis, assembly GCF_037993035.2. NCBI lineage: Eukaryota > Metazoa > Chordata > Mammalia > Primates > Cercopithecidae > Macaca > Macaca fascicularis. The sequence continues at coordinate 31,380,765 of NC_088380.1, read as the reverse complement.
AAAGATGTAATGTTTCTAAAGGGTAAATGAACTATTATTAAGATGATATCATGTTTTATTTTGCTATGATGGGGCATATACTTCCTAAGAAGATAATTTAGTATTTCCATTTTTTTGGCAATGTTGAGAGACAGAAAACAATTTCAGGTTACATAATAAGGTAATTACAAATTTGGCAGCTGTGCCTCTTTGACAATAAAAGTGCATTGTTTCAGAGTGTGCTGATAATGTCATTTAAAACCCTGAGCATGTACTCTGTTCTTTGGCTGGTGAGTTTTACAAAGGTATGAGGAACAAGTAGGAAGATAGAAGTTGTGCTGGGCTAAAGTTGTGCATCTTCAGAATTTTTTTCCTTCTGGTTTCTGAACCTTAGGGAATCTCAAACAACAGGAAAGATGATATAGTTTTTAAAGCCCTTAGGAGGTCTACCCTAATTTCCTGCTTTATTTTCAAACCAGCTCTTTGATGGCTAAAATCTCTTTCAAGCAAAGCATTCTTTTCTGAGAACAAGTAAAACTGAGCCAGAGTCCACAGGAAAGACTCATTGAGCACCTGAAAGCAGGGAGGGGGTTAGGAAGGGAAGGACTGAAGTCACCTAAGCTAAATCTCAGCTCTTGATGTGCAGTGGAGCTCTGCTAAAAGAGCTGCAGGGGGAAGGCAGGCTTAATACTGTTAAAATGACTTTGTAGGTTCTATCTCCAGCTTTTGCTATTCAAAATATGCATCAAATGGAGAAACTCTGTGGTTGGCAGCAAAGTTGATGTCATATGATTTTAGTATGACCAAAGGGAAGCTAAGAGAGATTCAAGATCAGAGTTATTTTTGTGTTATGAGTGAAAAATAGCAATAAAGGATGATATCAGGAAATGCAAAGGAGTAATGAGGGTCAAAGGGAAAATAAGTGGAAGCTGGAGAACACACTGTTGACACACTTTGATTCCCTTTCAATTTGATTTAGAAATTATTATTTTATTGCATGGATGAGGTAGAAGAGTTATAAAATTTGCTGAAATCTGAGAAATGCTCTCATAGCCCAGATTTTGAGACATGATGTATATTATCACTGTGAGCTTGGAGATGCTCAAATTTCACAGCTGCAACTAAAAAATATCAGGGGAGTAATGCCAAATCAGGACAATGGACAGCAGCTGCAGCTCAAGAAGTCTTTGTTTGCCAAGTCTGGAGAGTCGTCTTAGAGGTGTTTTCAGAAAGTATCTTAAATATACTCAGCACTCAAGGCCTCTTGCAGTGTGATTACATTGTTAAGGCTTGCCACATGGCTTCCCAGAGGTAAGCATAACAAGCTGTGTGTGAAGAGATTCTTACAGACATTAGTGCATATAGTTTACATACAGATCAATAAAGATTGAGTTCCAGTCGCATCTAAGTCCTTACTTCTAATTGTTTCCTCTGAATTTTAAGTGGATCACTTTTGCATCTTCCTAACTGAATCAGGGATTTAAACTCATTTACTTTCAGAGACTATGACCTAGGAGTACAGATGCTCACCTAACTAAAAGCCTAGTGGACCACTTAGTGCAAAACATTTTCCTTTCCTAGTGCTTACTTACAGAAATCCAATAGGGCTTTGCTACCCCAGCTATCATGGGCTGCTCCGAGCTTTAAAAGGTTGTCTTTGTCTGTTTGAGAACATCTGCTCCACACTCTGGTCATATGGTAGCCCTTAGGAAATGGTTCTCTAAGGCAGAAGCATGTTTCATAAGATTCATATGATTTACAAATGAGAATTTTAAGTTCTAATTAGTACTTTCAGGGTGATTCATGCGAAAAAAAAATACTTCAATTTGCATGTCAATGAAAACGTGCTGCCTTAGAAAACCATGCTAAATTATGTAATTAATTTTTGTACATAGGGAAGGATTTACTTTTCCTATTTCCAGTTCCCAGGAAATAGATTCAGAAAAGCTTAGTGTATTAGATATTTAAAACACATGACTATTGCAACATGAGGTTTCAAGTTTTGGTATGTTGTATGAAGAGAAAAAAAATATTCCTCAAAAAATTCTATTTCCTTTACTATTGCAGCCCTGTTTTTCTCTTCCTCTTTCTCTTTCCTACTTCCTTCTCTTCTCTTTTTTCTTTTTCCTCTTCCTCCTCCTCTTCCTCCTCCTCAACTTTCCATCTTTTTCTTCTGTTTATCTTTCCCTAGCATTGTAGCTCTTTTTAAGAAATATTTATGGCTGATGTTTGCTGTGTATTCTAATTTTGTTGGCTTTCATGCTAAAATCACTCATTTTCACAATGTGCAATCGTTACGTATGAAAACGCTTCATTCTAAAGTTCTTTCAAATGTTAACTAATCATTACCATGATAATTTGATTTCTAATTTTTGTATATTTAACTAGAATGTTGGCCTCTAATAAGCAAATTCAGTTGAATGCAAAAACAAACAAATAAATAACAGAACACTAACAAAAAATAATAAGAAAAAACTGTTACTGGTAACAGTAAATAAAAGTAATTGAGATACTGGTAACAACACTGTTAACAATAAATAAAAATAATTCCTTGAGTTAGAAGCATGATGACACAAAAGAATAATTATATATATTATTTTACATAGCTCTGTCATATCAGTATGCCTTCTTTTGGAGGACCAGAATTACACCATTTCTCATTGCTATAGTAGTTTATAGATTTGAAGTGGTATTATTATCTTCTCTTCCATCAAAATGGATATGGGCATATGATTCAGACTAGCAAGAATGAAAGTTCTTCATTCCCATGGCCACAGACATTGGTTCTAGGCTGTGCATTGATCTAAGATGGGCCAATTAGAGTTTTCCTTGGGATTTTTGCTGGAGCTCTCATAGAAGCACAGCAATAAAGTATATAAGACTGGGACTGACAGTGGTGGTCTTGCTGCCCCAGAAACAGAATCTGTTTGAGAGCAAAGCTAAATAGAGGCAGGTAGATTTGGATACAAGCAGGAAAATGACTGAGAGTTGATGCCATTGATTGCATTCCTGAAGGTTTACACAGGGATGGTATATTCTAGATAAATATGAGACAAGTGATAGGAAAAAAAAGTGACTTTATAGGAGATAGTAGCCGAAACAAGTTCAGGGAACAAAAATGGAGCATGAGACTTCTGAGATTTCAAGGACTTTGGAATGGCTGGGAATCAGGATATTGGCTGATTAGTGGTAGGGATGAGTTCAAAGGTAAATAAGGGGATCATCACTAAAGTGACCTTGAATGCCTAGTTAAGGAGTTTAGACTCAATCGTGAAGGTAATGGAGAGCCACGGAAGGAATTTTAGCAGGTGTCTGACAAGGTTAGATTTGCCTAGGGCTGGCCTGTGTTGAGGAAATAAGATGTAGAGTTTGAATAATTTTTAAACATCACGGTTGCTGTTTTCCATTTAGAAGCTTCAAACTAATAATAGAAAAATTTGAAAAACAAAATTTAACTCTTAAAAATCATTTTTTATATCTGTAAGCTTATTTTGTCATTTATATTATAAAAGAGTGGAGACATTGTTATGAATATATTGATTTTGTCTTAAACATTCCTGCTATATTAAAAAAGTTAATAAACAAAAAGCACTACAGCTACTGAAAATGGAATCAGTACAAATAACTAAAGTTAGAAAAGCGAAGAGTTAACTTTGCAGTGAAGTTATACGATGGGAACTGAACTGGTTCTATTGCTCAGAAGAGACGTGTGTATTCAGAAGTGAAGTAAATCATGAAGCTTAAACATTCTGTATGTCCATAGTCAATTTTTTCTGTTTCAAAATTCTCAAAAATAAGTAATTTATAGTATACTGGTTTTGCTATTCAAAGCAATGCAAACAATAATAGTTGCATATCAAGTGTGCTCAGATTTAAGTAAACCTTTTTCTCATATTAATTTGCAGTGCTTTTCAGCTTGCAAAATTATTTTCCATTTATGTTTCCTACTCATGACACATCCCCGTGATACAGACTTACAGACTGTACAGCTCTTTTTTTTTGTTTGTTTGTTTGTTTGTTTTGAGACAGAGTCTCGCTCTGTTGCCCAGGCTGGAATGCAGTGGTGAGATCTCGGTTCACTGCAACCTCCACCTCCCGGGTTCAAGTGATTCTACTGCCTCAGACTCCCAAGTAGCTGGGACAACAGGCGTGCACCACCATGTCTGACTAATATTTTGTATTTTTAGTAGACATGAGGTTTCACTGTGTTAGCCAGGATGGCCTCAATCTCCTGACCTCGTGATCCACCCGCCTCAGTCTCCCATAGTGCTGGGATTACAGGCGTGAGCCATTGCGCACGGCCACTACAGCTCATTTTTACAGATGAGAAAACTGAGGTGGAAGAGGATAGTAGTAAATTAATCATGGGAACACAGAGAAGCTGGACAAATTGAGATTTGAATCTGAGCTTGAATCTAAAGCTCAAGACTCTGTGGTTTGTTTGATTTTGCTTTGACTATCGTACCTTTAGTTTTTAAAGACAGCATAACAGCCAACCCAGGGCAGCCAGTTCACAGAGTGAGGAATTAGGTGTCCAGCTGTGGGCCTGTGCTGTGGATGCCCATGTGAGTCTGGTACAGTCTAGTGGACCCATTGCCTTGTGCTCCAGCCTGAGCGGCAGAATGAGAGACCATCTCAAAAGAAAAAAAAATGGCTTATGCATATGTTACTGCATTTCATTTTTATAGCAATTGGGTAAACTGAAGGTATTTTATCTTCATAGTAAGGATGAATAAACCAGGTTTTTAAAAAATTGAGTTACCTTCAGAAAAAATCTAACATTTAGTAAGTTGTGCAAATAGAACTTCTACAGATGAACCTTGTCATTAGGCTTTTGATTGCATTTCCTTTGATGTTTCAGCTCCTGGAGAGGAGGCTAATTTTGCCCTTGATTCTTTGCCCTTGGCTCTTTTCTATCTTTTACCTCTCTTTGCCAGCCAAGGTAAGGATTGGAATTTCTCCCAGTATTCATGTGACTAATCACCTAGGTCACAGTGGTGAGTACATCCCTTCCAAGGAGTTGATTATCAGGTATCACTGCTTTCTACCCAACTGGAGGCATTTCCCACTGTCTGAACTCATGTAGACTTGGTGAGATAAGAATGCCAGTTGCTCCTGGACTTTTGAATGCTGCATTTTAAACTAGTGCCTATTCTCTCAGAGTTCAGTACTGACCTACACAGGAAGCCACATTACTTGGCTTCCTGTACTCAGCTGTGTCTTGCCCATGTGGTGGCCAGCAGCAATTCCTGTCCTCCATTCCCTGGCTAACTCCTACTCATTCTACTCTTGGCCTGACATCTTCTTCTCCCAAAGCCCTTTCCAGACATAGTTAATGTTGATTCAGATTTCTGTTCTGTAAGTTCTTGTTTCTATGACAGTGGTTTCCACATTGTGTTGCGAATGTCTATTTCTCAGGCTAAGACAGCACCGCCTTGGATGGAGAGCCTGTGTTTCCATCTTCCTAGCTCCAGTGCCACCTACAGGGCCTGAAACAGAGTACTATATGTAACCAATGAATGCATGTTGAACTAAAAGCTTCCTGAATTAATAAAAATAATGAACACAGGAAATACTGAAAATACAAAATCATAAATACATGTCTTACATGCATACATAGATATTTTCTGTGGGTGACTTAAATATTTGATCGCTTTAAAATGATTGGAAGAGCCTTTTTAGTGAGAGTATATCAGGAAACACTATATCCATTTGGTGAAGGTATAGAGAAATGAACTAATGTTGATTAAAGACCATATCCTAGGACGGATTAAAATTGCCTTATGCAGGCCGGGCGCTGTGGCTTGTGCCTGTAATCCCAGTACTTCGGGAGGCTGAGCCAGGTGGATCACCTGAGGTCAGGAATTTGAGATCAGCCGGGCGAACATAGTGAAACCCCATCTCTACTAAAAATAAAAAGAATTAGCCAGGTGTAGATGTACACACCTGTAATTTATTGGGAGGGTGAGGCAGGAGAATTGCTTGAACCCAAGAGGTGGAGGTTGTAGTGAGCTGAGATGGTGGCTATTGAGCTCCAGCCTGAGCAACAGAATGAGACACCATCTCAAAAAAAAAAAAAAAAAAAAAAAAAAAAAAAAAGGCATATGCATATGTTACTGCATTTCATTTTTACAGCAATTGCATAAACTGAAGGTATTATATCTTCATAGTAAGGATGAATAAACCAGGTTTTTAAAAAATTAAGTTACCTTTAGAAAAATCTAGAATTTAGTAAGTTGTACAAATAGAACAGAATCCCAGGAAAGGAAAGACTTGAAAGTCCAGTAGACTCAAATCTCAATACCTACGCTACATTTAATATGTCTAATACTTGCATGAGTATGTACTCTTCGTAAGAAGCTTTGGTGTATGTATGCATCTGTGCAGATGGGCATGGCCGTGTGTATGAACCATGGAGCTGAGAATGCCTGAATCACAGGTTTGTTGTGAAGAAACATGAGCTAATATGCATAAAATGTGTAGCCAGATTCCAGGTATTAATAGGCTGGGCAATGATTATTCTCTTGCATAGTCCAAGAATGAGAAGAGAGAAGATTTCTCTGCTTCCATCAGAACAAGCAAATCACTGCCCTACTGTGGATACCAGTGGACCATTTGGGTCCTAGCTAGCTGCAAAGTAGCAAAGGATCACCCTCAAACTATTCTTGAGGGAGTTTACATCTAAGATGTTCCTTGAGGAATGACAATAGTTTAAGGCAGGCCTAGAAATGAGGTTCTGTCTGTAATGTGCCTGGGGAGAGCCAACCATGGAACAACACTCAGACCAACCAGAGTTGATTCTCACCCATTGCAGCCTGACATGTAGAACATCTGACTGCGCTGTGTCAAGTTTGCATCATCTTTTTTTTTTTTTTTTTGAGACAGAGTCTCGCTCTGTCGCCCAGGCTGGAGTGCAGTGGCGGAATCTCAGCTCACTGCAAGCTCCACCTCCCGGGTTTACGCCATTCTCCTGCCTCAGCCTCCCGAGTAGCTGGGACTATAGGCGCCTGCCACCTCGCCCGGCTAGTTTTTTGTATTTTTTAGTAGAGACGGGGTTTCATCGTGTTAGCCAGGATGGTCTCGATCTCCTGACCTCGTCATCCTCCCATCTCGGCCTCCCAAAGTGCTGGGATTACAGGCTTGAGCCACCGCGCCCGGCCAGTTTGCGTCATCTTCATCGTAGTCTCTGCATGTTGGGAATCATTTTAGGCATTTGGAATTCTCCAGAGCTGGAGGACTAAGCAAGAAATTTTCTAAGCTTTCCCCGGCATAAATAGGTTCTGTATCATCCTTAGTTCAGAGCCGACATTGAGACAGAAATTGGGGACCTCTTTAAGCAATTGCTGTCTTTATTATTGGGGAAAAGCATCAGGCTCTCAGTTTGTATTTCCCCCTTCTATTTCTTTAACTCCCCTAATTCACAAAGCACTGGCTGACTAACTCACAGAGATAATCTATAAAAAAAAAAAAAAAAGGAGAAATTTGCCTACGTAGTTCATATGGCATGGAAATACTGCCTACATGTGGAAAAAATTTTAAAATGTGACTAAGTAATAAAGTATTTTTCTTTTTGTAAATTGAAGGAGATTCATCAGACAAAGGGGAAAAATTAAGGGAGACAAAAAATATTTATCTATAGTGGCTGCCAGAGCATCGTGCTTATGGGTGCTACATTATCTGCCAAAAGCGTGCTCCTGTGCTTCTTAAGGCTGTAGGAGCTTTCAGGGGCGAGTGGAGCTGCACTTTACAGGTCCTTTTAATGAAGTCAGTGTGAGCTCTCTGAATCCAAACACCTCCAAGGCTGTGGAAGTGAATGAGAATCAGATTCATCAAAAAAAAAAATAATAATAAAAAGCCCCATACAGATTAAGGTAAAGAAATCTTACCTCAGAGCGTTGACAAGGATTGTCTCGGCTCCTTGGGGAGCTCAGCCCTGTGTGGGCAGCATTCCTGGTATAATTTCCTTTCTGCAGCTTGACTTTTCTAAAGCCATCATAACTTGAATCAAAGGGCCTTGTGGAAATGGAAGTTGGCATTTTTTAAACTCTATGAGTTATTAGGGGATGCTCTTTCAAATAAAATTCACTTTAGATTATGAAAAATAATGATTTGCTTATGAAACACAACTTATTCGCCTCAGATGAGCTAAAAATACAATAGTTTATTCATTGAGTGGGTGGGAAGGACTTAGGAGTTACTTTAAAAAGAACTGAAATAGTTTGAAGATTTTTTTTTTTTTAATAAAGGTATCTCATTTCATTGTGGAAAGATCTCTCACTGCTCTTATTGAAGATTTGGCTCTGTTAGTAATGATTTCTTACCTTTCCCTACAAATTCTATGATTCATTTCTGTTATAACATTCCCTGTTTTATGAAAAGGTTCTCTTTTTTTTAAAATCCAATCTTACCTGTGATTAGTCCTGCCCTACTTTCCTATGTCACCTTCAAAAAAGTGATAAAGCCCGAGTTTCCTCCAAAAATAGACATTATTTGAGCCTCCTTGTTCTATTGCTGTGGTGTCATTAGGGACTTATGTGGCAGTGCAGATACTAAGAAGAAATATGTCATTTGGTTGTGAGGTCAGCCTAGTCTAGGGAGAAAAGAGCAATCTGGTGGTAAAACACCCTACAAAATAATATCTCTGATTTAACTCACAGAAAGCTCCCTGGAATTAAAAGACACCACTAACTTTTTTTCCCCTGCTAACCAGGACTATATCTATCTGACCTAGATTATCAGACCATGAAAAGTAGATATGAGTTCCTTGCAAAGTAAAATCATAAAGTCTTGGGGCTAAAATGAAGCTTAACAGCTTTCTGTTGCAACTCTTCTCCTTATTGTTGAATTTTGTCTTTAATGGCTTCTTCAGGTAGTTTTCTAGTCTTTTCAGGTACATTCCTTAACAAGAAAAACCCACTACTCATGAAAATTGAGCTCTTTGAGGGCATGGGCATTGCTTTTTAGTTTTTTCATTATTGTTATCACCTGAATCTAACCAATGCCTTGTATATATTAAAACTTCACTCAAAATTTCTTGAATGAATTAATGAATAAATGATTACTCTGAAGTACTCTTAATGTATCTACATAGTAAGTGTAGCATTAAAAATATATAACCTGTCTTTTCTGCTCCTTCTCCCTTTATTCCTTCTTTTCTGTTTACTCCCCCTGTCGTTCAGTGCTAGGCATAGAAATAACTAATGCTGGATACAAGAATCTAATGATTAGCTCTTTGTATAACAAAGGTAAATGCTTTGCCTGTTTTTGCAACTCAGATGTTTAAAGGAGTCTTAATGGAATAGCAGTTAAGAATTTACTAGCTAGGTGACCATTTTGCTTTTCCATATGCCTCAGTTTATTTATCTGTAAAATGGGGATAATAATTGCACTTATCTGAGATGATTAAGTGAAGAACCAAAACCGTAATGTGTATAAAGTATTTCAGAACAGTATATAACATAGAATAAGCACTCAGTAAACATTAAAACATTGATGTCATATGAAAGTGTTTTATTCATCTTTGAGTATTTTGGTTATCTCTTGTTGCATAATGAATCACTCCATGATTGTCTCTCATTTTCCTATACATTAACTGGGCTCAGTTGCATGGTTCTCACTTGAGTTGCTCATATGTTTTTGCTGTCAGGTAGCTGAGAAGCAAGACACATCCAAATACTTGGCTAAGGAGAATGTCTAAGAATACGCAGACCCATAACTGGTTGTTGGCTGGGAGCTCAGCTGGGACTTTCAACTAGAATGTCTCCACTTAGCCTCTCCATGGGATTTGAGCTTCCTATAGTGTGGTGGCTGGGTCTTGATGGGGAGCTTCTCAAGAGCAAGCACTGCAGGAGGCGCAACTGGAAGCTGCAAGGCTTGTTATGACCGCATCTCAGAAGTTACATGGCATACCTTCTGCCATGTCCTGTTGGTCCAAATAATCACAGAGCCTGCATAGATTCAATGGAGTAGATGAAAACATTTCATTTCTTGAGTGCAGGCAAGGCAAGTTTCCATTGCATAATAGCATGTGGAATACAATAAATTGTTGGCACCATTTTTGGAAAATTTCCTCAGCTACATTGACAATTGCAATTTTTTCTTTTACATTTGAGATTGAATTTATCTATTACTTCTTTTTTCAAATATTTAGGGTCATATATGAAAGGTTAAAGCTTCAATATTGTTTTTATTTGGTAGGCTTTTAAAGTTTGAGGATGGTTAGTATGCCTGTAGTGGGTATTTTTCTGGATAAATATAGGTGCTTAAATTTTTCTATAGAAAGACTTGTTTAAAAGATCTTTTGATGTTTAGCTTCATCTTAAGGATTGAATGTGGTGGCTGAAGTATGCCAAAGAAGTGATTAAAATAAATATACCAGCCACAGTTGCTTTCCTTAGACTGTGTTGAATAGACTCACTGGCCATTCATTTTGCCTTTCATTCTTTCTTTCAGATCATCCAACAGAAAGAAATTTAAAGTAAAATCATTTATACTATACATTATTTAGTTATTCATATCCATATCCCTGCTTATCACAGTCCCAACATAATAACAAATAATTTATAGGCCTCAGCTCACACAGCAGTTTCATATACAATGTCTCATTTGATCTTCACAATACAAGCTGTGTTACCCGAGTGCCTGCTATTCCTTTCTTCCCATAAAGGTATTGAAGCTCAAAGAGGTTAAAAGATTATTCCAAAAAGAGAGTAATTATTTGAGTTATAAATACCTACTTGTAAGGTCATAAATGTTCATTTAAGAGACATGATTTCATGGACATAGAGTGTTGAATAGTAAACACTGGAGACTTGGAAGAGTGAGAAGGTGGGAGTGGGGTGAGGGATGAGAAATTATTTAATAGGTACAATGTATGCTATCTGGGTGATGGCCACATTAAAAGCCCAGACTGCACTACTACACGATATATCCACGTAATAAAACTGCACTTGTACCCACTAACTCTATACCAAAACAAACAAACAAAAACTGGCAAAAAATGTTCATTCATTTATCAAATTTCTGATTCTTCCATTATTGTATTAAAAATCAATTGTGGGTCCAACACTCATTCTGAATATCTGTCCACTTGATTCACTTGGCTAACACCAACACAGTATCCAGAAAAGCTGTAATTACTTTCCCAGCCCTTGAGTCTAAGCATTACCATGTGATACATTCCAGGTAAACGCAACATAAATGGAAGTCCTCTTGGAGGATTCTGGAAAGATTTCTACTCTTTGCTGAAAAGGAAAGATGAGGGTGATATTGTTCTTTCCACTGTCTTTCCTACCATGGCTGTAGTCAAAACGCTCAGAACTGCAGTCATTATTTAGTATTTTCCTATGAGGGAAAAGACATGAAAACTATAGTGATGGTGGTTTTTGTATTGTTGAACCCCTGACCCAAATAGTAAACAATTCCTTTCAGAATTTTTTTTTAAACAAATGAACATATACACATTTGTTAAAGAGGTACAATCTTTGTGATTTAAGCTGCTAATTATTGGATTATTAGAATTTCATAATATTCTTGATTTAAGCTGCTAATGACTGGATTAGAAGGAGAATGCCTTTTGGGTCAAAATAACATTCCTCCTCTCTTTCCCTCCCTCCTTTCTTCTCTTTATTCTTCCTTCCTAATATTTCTTTTTCTTTCAGCATGTGGTGGGTTTGGAAGGTATGAATAATACTAAAGAATAGACTTGCCATTTGGCAGGAGTTGGATGAATATTGTTAAGAGATTTTATAGATGACCTTTCATTTTTAGGAAAAGAAATACACGTAAAGAAAGCAATGAGAATGATAAAGCACTGAACATGAAAATGCTCTAATGGCTAATCAATTGTGGAACTACCAATTATCTTTTAATATTATTAACTCAATAAAAATATCTAGTACATTTATTGTTCAGAAATAAAAAATAGTCATATGCCAGTCATAACACTGGGAAAGATATTTGAAAACATTTTTGTTGTTGTTTTGACAAGGTGTACAATGAATCACTGATTCATTGTAATGTATTAGATAAATTATGCTGTTGTACACAAAGTCTTAATGCCTGTAAAAGTGAATTAAGATAACGATTGATAATATATTCATATTGATTAGTCATATCTCCTTCTCTTACCCTCTTCCTCTTCTGTACTTCAACTTGAAACCTGTAAAATTTCTTATTGGGCACCGGCACAGGCTATTCCCTCTGAATGAAGCATATTTCCTCTCTTTACTGATTAACTTGTATTCACCCTGCAATCTCAGTTAAGACTTTCCTTCCTCTGGGAAGATTTCTCTTTTTACTTTATATAAAGTTAACTCTTTTTCCATATACTTCCATAGGGCCTTGTTTTTCTTCAATTACGTGTTTCAAGTTGCTTGTTTACTTGTTCGGTTCCAAGTTAAACTCTAAGTTCTATCAGGTAGAACCTTTAATCTCTGTATCCTCAGAGCTTTCCCTATTACACAGTGGGTACTTAAAACTTGTTGAATAATTGAAATAATCAATTTAATTGTCATAATTCTTATGTTTGCTTTCAACAAAAATAAAGTTTTAAATTATTTGAAAGAAACAAGTCTACATTACATGGTTTTTTTCTTAATCACAAAAAGAAATACCCCTTTCTTTTGAAGTTTTCCCATTTTTTATATTCAAAACAGTCTCTTGTCTAATTTTGCAATTTCTTCTTTGACATTCTTTATATGCCAGAGAGCTATCAGTCTTCTCATTTGCCGATCTTTGTTTGCCAAGTGTCAATGTTCAAAGCCAGACTAATTTCCACATAACATATACTATATTTTCCTACTGAAAAGATCAAAGAAAAGCACTATGCTTGACATGATTTATTTTTGACAAATAGTGTAGCCTGCTTTAATATGTGAAAACATTTTTCATTAGGTTCCCGAGGGGTAGAATTATGTCTCACTAGATAAATATTCTCATTTTAACAAAGTTTTACTCTCTCCAATTTTGTTTTGTCTTGGTTGGTCACCTAGCATCTCCAAAGAATGCATACTCAGGTATAAATGTTTCTGAGATATATTTCACAGTGTATAAGTGGTTTTAAAACCTCTAACATGTTGAGGCTGTTTAAACTTAATTTTAAATTCCTTCTTGAGTTTTTCTTTGCAGAATTTCTTAACTAGATTTGCATATCACTAATTAGTAGTCAAATAGACATTACAAACCAGCTCTCCTTTGCTCACCTTTCAAATTAGCTAATTTATCTAATTTATCTAATATTTTCTTTTCTTAGCCTTCTATTTTCCAATTCATATATCTAATTATTTGCATTTTTTATGTGTTTTATTTTGTGGTATGGCATCTCCAACATTATTCTCATTTATTTATATTATTTTGTATGACATCTTGAATAACTGTGACTTTTTGAATTATTCAGCTCTCTTAGAATAATTCAAAATTGAAATCCATTAATCTGGTTTTCTTTTCCCCTCCTCACATTCTTTTGGGATGATAATGATACATAGCTCCTGCTCTCCTAGCACCCTTTTGCTATTAAAGAGTACGCAGCACTACTGAATTGCTAATCAATGATTAGACATCATTTTTTTCTTTACTATTCAATTTCATTAATTCTCTATATCAAAATAAGCCTCAAAATACTTCTAATATCTCTTGTATGAATCCATTCATCTCCTCATCTTTTCTACTCTCCTGCGGGGCTTTCATCAGATCTCACCCACCTTAGTGAGAAAACCTACTAACTATTCCTTCCCATCCCATCATACTTCTGTCTAAGGAATTTTTTTTTTCAAAGATTACTTTGGAAATCTATCCATAGTAGTTTTCTGTGTGAAAACCTACAGTTATTTCCATCTCTCTTTGGAAACATTATAGTTTCTAATGTCGGTAGGTTCCAGCCCTACTCATTTTTTTTTGTGTATCTTCAAACAAATCTTATTTTCTTGCCTTCCTGATCTTCTGATCCTCTGCATACAGTGGGCTCTTTGGCTGGAAATCCTCCTCTCTAACCCCACTGCTCCTGCTCACTTCCTGCTTCTTCCCAAGGCTAACTCATCCTCCAGGTCTCAACTGCAAAATTCTTCTTCACAGCCTAGACTCCACCCTCTCCTCCCAAGCAGGTTTAGTCCCCAGACCACATTTTTCCACAGAGTCCTCTACTTTCCTTCTCCTAGTCTTTTATAAAAAAATTGCTTTTGCTTTTTAAAATTATTATTTTTTTTAATTGGCAAATCAAAATTATGTACATTTGTTGGGGTACAAAGTGACATTTTTATATTTGTATACAATGTGGCAAGATTAAATCAAATTAATTAACAGATCCACCACCTCACCTTCTTATCATTTTTGTGATGAAACATTTGAAATGTACTCCCTTAGTTATTTTGAATTGTACAATACATAATTATTGGAGATAGTCACCCTGCTGTGCAATAGACTCCAAATGTATTCCTTCTGTTTACTGGAAACTCTTTAGCCATCATCTCCCCATTCCCTCCTTCCTTCCCACTCCCAGCCTCTAGTTACTTCATTCTATTTTCTGCTTCTATGACTTTGACATTTTTAGACTCTACATGTAAGTGAGATCATGTGATATATGCCTTTCTTTCTGTCCCTGGCTTATTTTGCTTAGCATAATGTCTTCCAGGTTCTTCCATGTTGTTATAAATGACAAGATTTCCTTCATTATTAAGGCTGAATAGTATTCCATTGTGTACATATGCTACCCTTTTAAAATCCATTTATCTGTTGATGGACACTTAGGCTGATTCCATATCTTGGTTATTGTGAATAATGCTGTAAAGAAAATAGGAGTGCAAAAAATATACCTTTGACAGATTGAATTCAATTCCTTTGGATATGTATACCCAGAAGAGAGACTGCTGGATCATATGGTAATTCTATTTTTAGTTTTGGAAGAATCTCCATACTGTTTTACATAATAACTGTACTAACTTACATTATTACCAACAATTTACAAGGTGTCCCTTTTATTTGCATCCTTGCCAATACCTTTTATCTTTCATCTTTTTGATACTAGCCATTCTAAAAGGTGAGACATGATATCTATGAAACCACAAAAGGTCTCAAGTAGCCAAAATAATCTTGGATACAAAGAACAAAGCTGGGGTCATCACACATTCAGACTTCAAAAATATTGTAAAGCAATTATAACCAAAACAGCATGGCAGTAGAATAAAAACAGACACATCAATGAATGGAACAAACAGAAAGCTGAGGAATAGACTCATGTATTTATAATAAATTGATTTTCAACTAAGGTGTCAGGAACACATGATTGGCCAGCCTCTGCTGTAAATTTTATGGGGAAAACTGGATAGCTACATGCAGAAGAAGGAAATTAAATCCTTATCTCACACTATATACAAAAATAAAATGGATCAAATACTTAAATATGAGACCTGCAACTGTAAAACTACTAGGAAAAAAAAGAGAGAAGGCTCCATTTTGGTCAATGATTTTTTTTTTTTTTTAATATAAATCCAAAAGCACAGAGAACAAAAGCAAAACTAGACAAATGGAATTGCAAATGGAATTAATTTCATTCGAAATCAAATTAAAGGCTTCTGCACAGCAAATACAACAACTAACAAAGTGAAGAGACAATTCAGAGTGGGAGAAAATATTTGCAAACCATGTATCTGATAAGGGGTTAATATCCAAAATAAATAAAAAACTCAACTCAATAGCAATAAAGCAAATAACCCCATTTAAAAGTAAGCAAAAGACCTAAACAGACAATTTCTAAAAATACATACAATGTTTAACAGGTTTATGAAAAAAAATGCTCTGCATCACTAATCATTAGTAAGATATAACCATAAAACCATAGTGAGATATAACCTTCTCCTAGCTCTTACCCCATTGAACTCTAGTGGCCTCTTGGCTGTGCTGCCGTTATTGTGAGGTTAGACTGCCCATATTTTTCTGACCCACCTGGAAGCATATAATTATTATTTATAAAATAAATTAATTCATAAGGTTACTTTCTGTATAGTTTTTGATGATTTCCTATTTTCCACTTGGCAATATGTCTCTTTTGTCTTCCTTTAGGAAGGTAAAATGCTGTAATTTTTTTTCTATCAATGTTATAAGCTTTCTAAAATTATTAATTTGAATTGTATGTTTTTAAATTTTTCTCATACTCCTTTTAGCATTTCAGATGCCACACTCTTATGATTACTATGTTTCAAATGTTCTTTCTAGAGAAAAAAATGAGTCACGGTTTGATTTTTATGTGCACTGACAGTGACCTCAAAATGTTACTTTATTATGCATAGCTCATAGTGCCTTAGATTTATTCAATTGGAAAAGTCAAATTGTTTGATTTCTAATTCTGCTAATGCAATGCTGTTGGGCCAAAGGGAGATAGAGAGAAGTCTTAAAATTGCGTGCCATTTGTATTAATTAATAATTGGCTTAAGTCTCTTTAGTAAAGATACAATATCCCATTAATTATATTAGGATCCCACTATTATGGAGTGAAAATAAGGTAAAATATGTGGCAGGCTATTTTCCCAATAAAACTTTGCACAACAGTTTTAGAACATTAGTAAATTGTGTTTTATGAATACATGTAATAATTCAATTTTTCCTTGACTTGAAACTACCAATATGAGTGACCAGAGAAGTAAGTTTATATTACACAGTATTAAAGACAATTTATAGTTACTTTTTCAGAGGTATATTTTATTAGTGAAATTTCACAACAGATAGGAACATGAAATAGGATACTGACATTTTGTAAACTCATTGTGCTAGGCTAAAAAAGAAAATTCTGTTCTAGAGACATCTTTCTTTCCAACTTTAAATTGTTCAGGAAGATGTATTTGAATTCACTGACCTTGTATTTACTTACCAATAGCAAGTAACAGGTACATTAAAGAATACAAAGACATTGAGTTTCAATATCTAACCAGGAAGTGGTTTCTTAGGATAGTTATGCAGGCAATACATTCGTTTGTCTTTTCAAATTATTTTCCTTTGTCCAGCGAACTAACCATAGCTAACTACCAGGTACAGGTTTTTAGTAAAGACTATTAGGTTATCAGCAGTGCCTCTTATTTCTGCTCTCCAATCAGCAGATTCTCTCTTTTCTGCTCCCCAATTGTAGGCTCTAGATAACCATGTTTCTGCTGTGCAGTTCTGCTTACCCACGTTCATAGTCATGACATGTCTGCTGTGTTGAACCTCAGTATATCCAAAACTTAATCTGCAGGACAGATCTCTGGATGGCTTTGGACTGACCCAATTCACTCCCACTTTCCTGCGTGTAGTTCTTGGAGAAACTGTAGAATGTGCTGGGACTACATTCATCCTGAGACATAGGCAAAAACTGCCTGAAACAGTCTGGGTCTTGTTCTTGTCCCAACCAGAAAATGTAACATCTTGAGCTAGGGAGGAACTGTCTGAGACAAACTGGGCTTTGTTCCCTCTTCCCCTGCAAGCAGGATGTCCTTCAAATCTTTGCCCAGTGAGTTATATTGCCCTGAGGTATATAACTTGTGTTGGGACAACTTCTGGGGTCCCTCAGCCACAATACAAGTGGAACACCCAAGGTTCAGCCTTCCTCCATCTGCCCCAGGCAGCTTTCTTGAGCCTTGAGGGACTGGATCACAGTGGATCCTAGGCTGCTTTTGTTGCTTGCTGCCTATCTGTAAGTAATAAATCTATTTTATGTAACTTGTTGTGGGTGAGTGTTCTGTCTCATCGGACTTAGGCAACTGGTAAAACTACAGCCCAAGGTGCAGTGGGCAAAAGTGTTTGGAGTCCTATTTCTGGAGGTTGGTGTAGTCATAATCTTTGCTATTCTCCATACAGTGGGAGTTCTCTCTTGGTGCTAGTAATTGGAGAACGTGGTCCACACTACATTGTGTATAGTAGAGGCTCAACAACTTTTGAATGAATGTGTACATGAAAATAGGCACCTGACTTAAGTCGGGCTGTTCAAATCTTGTTACTTGAAAATTGCAACAGAGAATTATGGTATTGTATTGGTGGCTACATCACATCAATAGTAGATGTTAAAGAGGAAAAAAGCTACAAGTTGTGATGCCAACTTACCCATGCCTGGTCAGGTTCCTATTTCACTGAAGTGTGGTTGCCTAGCTTTAATTATAAGAGATACTCCAGTATATCTATTAAACAAGTTACTCTTTCTTACAACCACGAACTCATGCATTGTGCAACTAAACCATCACTTTGATCTTCTGAAAGTGTTTATACATGTGGGGGTAGAAATAGATGGCACATATGCACATAAATATGAGCACGTATTGATTGTGTTTCTCTAATTATAGCCGACACAAATGAAAAACTAATTGTAATATGTATTTGTGAATGGGTGTTATTGATTAACCTAGAATTACACATTTAGTTATCACTTTTTATGTGTCTCTCAGCATAGAATATATATGTATCTGGATATAAAAATTTGGGAGGGAACGTTTTAAAAATTGGCATGGGCTATGTGTATGCACATAGATGTATTTAAGACTGTGTGATTATAATGCATGTTCTCATTTATTATGGGTTATCATTATGGATTGAAGGTTATTGTGCCCCCTTTTATCATGTCAATATTATAGAGGAAGCTTAGTTTTCTGTTTATTTTATGTGAATATGTGTGTTGTATTTGTTAATTTAAAAATCATTCTGACTAAAGAACAACAAAAATAACATGAAAAAACCAAGGTATTTATCACTTGTTTATTCATTGCTTCTTCCTCTTTCTCCTCCTCCATTAGCCTCATCTGTTTTGATTCATTAAACTAGTCATCTTACATGCAACATCTTTCCATTTACAATTTCTTCTACTTAAGAGAAATAAATATTAATATCTAATTTGGAGGTTTTCATTTCCTATTATATCTTTTATATGAAAACATTGTAGTTACTTTGACTAATGCCATTTTGATTAATCTTTTAAAAATATTATAGACCCTTTGGAGAACAGAATATTCCCAGTTTACTGATTATCAGATGATATTTAGATATTTAATTTCTGTTTAATTTTTATATATTGGGAATGATGAATAGATGATAGATTACTGTAAATCTGTTCTTCTAAAATGGAAACATCTTAAAATATTTCTAAATAATTATAAATATGTAATTCTGAATACATTTTCCTGACATTAAGGGGTGTTTTAAAGATGTGTAGATGAGAAACTCAAGATTTGCCAAATTTCTGTTTTGCAGGAGGTCTTATTCCAGGATTGGTAATTATCATTTAATGGAGAGAAGCTTTAAGGTCTGGATCCCATATACCCTAGAATTCTAATTCCAATGTTGCAAACATGAGAGTAATTTAAGATTTGGTGTCAGAATTTTTTTATCTCGTTTTGGGAATAGTGCAGGATGTTTGTTTTTCCCCAAAACTCAGAATATTCTGGAAATGATTTTCAGTAGGGCACAGGTAGGGTCAGTCATTCAGAGGGTATTGACTAATGCTTTATTGAGGTGTTGTGGAGGTAGTTTTAATGTTGGCAATTTTTCCATTTGCATCTTTCTCATCTCCCAACCTTATGTTCATTAATTAATGAAGAGACTTTAGAATTTGAAAGGACAATGAGATAACACAAAGGGTCAAATTAGACTCAAGAGCAATCACAAGACACAGGAAAATGCTTCTTTCTTTGAAGAAGTCCAAAAGAAGTCCCACACCATTAACAGAGCTCCCAGAATGTCCTTTTTCTTCAACATTGCCAAGGCCTGTCATTCCCCAATAAACCCACAAATCTCAGGTTTTTAAAAATTAGTAATCTAAAAAAAAAAAAAAAAAAAAAAAAAAAATCACATGTATCCTGCTAAAAGCATTTTGTAGATAAGTGCTCTCCATCACATTTCTGCTAATATCTTTACCCGGAGGTCTAGTTAAGAGCCAGGTTTACAATGGCATTGCCTATGGTCATTATGTATTGTTTTATCATTTTAGAAATGTTTGTGTTTCTTGGTTTTATTCAGTTTGTCATAGTTGTCTACAGTATTTTTTTTTTTTTTTTGTATTTTAGGGTAATCCAAGATGGATCAGAAATTCAGGATCTTCACGGTTAACGTGGTGGCAGTCAGAAAGAAATGCAATAGAACTGATTTAAGCTCTAGATCATGATAGCCTGTGATGTGGTTATGATCTGTTATTGTTTGCGATTTTCTGTACCATCATATAGTAATGACAGTTTGTTATGTAGTGGAGATGACTGCACCAGACCTATGTAAAAATTTAGTTTCTACTAAAAATATTCTTCTTGAAGCTTATGAGACTATTTTAAAGTAAATAATTTCCTAAAGAAATAGGCCTCTGGTGAAACACCAGGGAATAAAGGAAATAAATTGAGAAAAATGCCACAAGCTTATTTTTATTGATCCCATTCCCATAGGTTTAAATGTAATTTTTAATTAGAGTGTATCACAGAAAATACCCTTTTCAATTTATTTTAAAAGATTTGATCATATTTTTGCCCTTTTAACTTATAGCTAGAGCAACACATACTGTGAAAAGTTTAGAAAAGTTAAATCTAAAGTCTGCCCTTGACGTGACTAGTCAATTATTTCTTAAATAAATGATAATAAAAACTTAAAAAACAGGTAAACAGAGCTGGCTTTTCTGTCTCCAAATTGAGTATATTGATATGTAATTCATAAAATTATTAAATTTTATAAAATACACTATTGTTTATCTAAATTTGATGATGTTGATTTTAGGAAAAGTTGATCATATAAACATTAAGAATATTGATGAGTATATATGAACTATTTAATTGTTATATTTGTTCAGACAATTCAGTGTAGTTATTATCTTTGCCTGATAAACTACAATAAAAATGGACTTTTTGTTGGCATTGCGTAAGAAGCATCTAAATTTTCAGAGGTGCAAACAATTTTTCTTTAACTTCAATTTTTTTGTTTCTATTTTTTATAGTTTGACAATGAAATTCTACATGCATCTGGAATTTCAAGGTAATCTATTACATTTTAAATAATTTGAAGCTTGACAAGTTATAATATACAAATGATAAATATCTGTGCTGTTGCTGGGCTGGTTCACCCTCAGGAGATCAATTCCTCATTTTTTCCCATAAAGGAAAATCACAAGGATATTGATCCAGCAGGAGGTGTTTCTTCCATGTCAGTTGGCTTCTAGATGGATTTAGCTAATGGGAGGTACTTGTTGGCACTGGAGGAGAAGTTGGTTTGCTTTTCCTCTTCCTCTTTGCTTTAGGCAGCACTTCTAGCAATAGCGGTACCACTTCCACGGGTCCAGACCCTGCTTGAAAGGTACATGTTGGCCCCAGTATCTTGGAAATCCTTGGCTGGTTCCAGGCTCCATAATATTACCCACTCCCTGTTGTCTCTGTAGCCTGTGAGTAATGGTGACCTTATGTCTTTTTAGAATCTCAGCATTGCTTCCTCTCCTCTATGTGGCTATTCAGTTCTGTCATCAGATATATATAAAATTTGGTGCATTAAATTTTATATCAGTTCCAAATACCTTGTTTCTGTTTCCTGGTCGAGCCATGGCTGATACATTCTTCATATTAATTTTAAAGAATGCTAATCTATAATTTAAAATCATTATAAATTGGAAAGCTCATTGGAAAATGTGCATTTCTTATGTTTAGATTAGATGATTGTACTGGACTGAATGTGTAGGTCCTCCCAAACCTACCCCCAAACTCATACGCTGAAACCCTAACTTCCAGTGTTATAGTATTAATAGGTGGGGCCTTTGGGAGAGGATTAAGTCATGAAGGTGGAGCCCTAATAAATGGAATTAGTGCCCTCATAAAAAGAGACACACTTATGCTATCTTTCTCTTTCTTTTCCTCTGTCTCTACTCTCTGCCATGTGAAGACACAATGAAGAGATGAACATGTGCAAACGAGAAAGAGTACCCTTACCAGACAGACACTAGAGCTCACAGAAATTTGATCTTGGACTTCCCAGCCTCTAGAACTGTGAGAAATAAATGTTTGTTGTTTATGACACTTAGTCTATGGTATTCTGTTATAGAGCAGTTTGAGCTGACTAATGCAATATTATCAAGTCAAGAAAAACAATTGGGTAATTTATTAAGATTCTTTTCTTTTATAGCAGATAATTTATTTCAACATTACTTAAAAGTATTGAAACTTTTCTATGCTGGGAATTGCAGTGCTGCTGGTGAAAGTGGTGCCAGAGTTTGTGTGTATGTCTCTGTGTGTGTCTAATCGCATTCAGGGAGCATTTGTTTAGTCTGTTTTAAAGCTATCAGAGCTAACATTTGTGTATGTTTGTTTTCTTTATCTCAGCTCTGGTAAATCCATGAAAAACAGATGAAAGCCAAATCTTTCATTATTTCTAAATCCCTGATTATGACATATTTCTCCTACAATGTGTCCCAAAAGAATGAGAAAAGCATCTGTAACCACGCACAGGTTATGTTGTAGTCCCCTCAGTAGCATTTTGTCCATATGGAGCTTAATTCTGTAAACTACCTATAACTAGGTATAAAATTCAGACAGAAAATAGCAATTTATCACAAGTGTCCAGCTGGCTTCTTCTTCTAAGTGGTTATTTCCTAATCTGCAATCCAGCCATTCACTGCCCACTCACAGTTTTGAGCTATAAAATCAATAATAAATAGCAAGAACATTCCCTTGAGAGCTTAGCCATGCGTTCCAACTGGGAAGAACAAATGAAGGGCAATGCCATAGAACTGTGTGCTTGGGTTTTAATAGAAGCAATAAAAAATGGAAAAATGGAAGTTGCTCCTTTCATCCAGTTGATCAATAATGCAATGTAAGCTTAAGCTTAAAATTCTCCCTAAATCAAGAAATGTTCTTTAAAAGAAAACCTTTAGAGAAATAATTTTTTCAATTAGTATAATATTTGAAAGATTCTTATATATTTTACTGACTTAGTGATCTTTCTTCAATATAATTGAACCTGATCAGTTCAAAATACCCATTTTGGGTCCTCTTCAAATTGAAGTCTGGAAATCTTTAAAATGTTGACAGACATTTTAATGAAAGTTAAACAGTACACTAACAAAGTGCACTGTTACCTCCAGTTGCATTTCCAACAGAACTGTGCTCTCTAAAAATATTTGTAAAATAGATATGTACATGCACACATAGACACATATACCCATATATACACTTTTTACACACACACACTCACATGCAAACATAATGAAATCAGGTAAGAAACTATTTTAGCAATTCCAGATAGGACTAATTTGTTCAAACAGTGTATATATATGGATATTTTATATGAACACTGTTCATTTGTATGTTTATGTACATATCTACAAATGTTTGAGTGAATTCTTACCATCTAGAAACTAGTTACTACTAATTTCACTTTAGAGGTAATAAACTAATTCAAAAATTAATTTAACCATGATCACATGACTAGCATTTATCTTACTGATAATTTGAACTCAAATAGGACCAATTCTAAAGCCCTCATTTTTAATTATATAATTCTGTCTTCCATAGTAAAATCAATACAACAAAATTAAATCTATTGGAAGGCAGCTTACAATTAAAAGACAGTTGAGTACAACAGAAAACAAATTAGTCATATCAGGAATGGCCAAATAGTTTCTTTTCTGAATTATGTCTGTATGTGAGTGTAGAAATATGTATATATGGGTATTTTGTATGAACACTGTTCGTATGTGTATTTATATACATATCTACAAACATTTATATACATATCTGTGTATGCACATATCTACATATACTAGTATACATGTACATTTATATACCTATAAATGTAAATATATATATACAAAAATACACACATACATAAACACATATAAAATTTAACATATTATGCACTGATCAGGTATTATCTTTCTGTCATATTGTTGTATCCATGGTTTATTGTTTTCCCAGAAGTGTGTTATAGGAAAATTAAATAATTAAATAATCCATTATGACAGAAATATTTTCCATGATTCTGCTTTTTATAATAGTATATATAATAAAATATGATATACCCTTTTGTTCTCAAGGCCTTGCAAACTAATTGATAAACATAAATACAAAATTTGTAAAACTGTAGAAAAGTTATCATTAATAAATACCAATGCTAACTCATTAAATCTATCTAGGAACTAGTTATTACTAATTTTACCTTAGAAGTAGGAAACTAATTCAGACATTAATTTAACCAAAATCATATGACTAGCATTTATCTTACTGGTAATTTAAACTTAAATACAACCAATTCTAAAGCCCTCATTTTTAATTGTCTATTCTGACTTCTATAATAAAATCAATACAGTAAAATTAAATCTATTGGAAGGCAGCTTACAATTAAAAGACAGTTGAGTACAATAGAAAACAAATTATTCATATCTGAAATGGCTTGTAAAATTTTCATAAAAGGAGAAATTTAATTATGTCTTAAAATTAGGTTAGTCATTGAAGAAAAGAGCAGTCTTAATGTGCAGAATTTGTGAAGTGGGAAGGCACAGATATGCATAAAGCAGACAATAAAATAAAATTAGCTAGACTGTCAGATCCAAGAAGGTCCACGTTTGGAGATTTTGTTGAAAATGTTGATTATAGCCAAATTCAGAGGGACTTGAATGTTTGAACAATATCTTGGCACATAAAAACACTCTATAAATGTTTTCTGACTGAATAAATTAATGTATCCTGTAGGCAGTAGGTCACGTGGATGGTTTTCAGTGTAAAAGCATGGCACGATGACAGTATTGCTTTATAATGATTATTCTGGTGGCATGATTCAGCATGAATAAAACTGTAGATTGAAATACTTCTAAGCATAAGATTAACAGTGAATAATTTAAAAGAACGAATGGGTAAAATAGATATTTGGAAGTCACGTCATCAAGTCAAATGTCCAAGGTCTCTGGAAATAAAATAAATCATTAAATACGATTCAAAAACATATATTGAACACCTACTAGGTGCCATATAAACAGGTGTGGAAACAAAAGGGGACATGAATTCACAGGTGGAATTACGTAACAATGTGAAAAAAGCAGAGAAGCGTAGAGGGGAGTGATTACTATGAGATTAAGAGTAACAGGAAAGTCATCAGAAATAGCTGGTTAGACTTCACCTTGAATGAAAGTTGAACTTGTCCAAAGGACGCGTATTGCATAATAAAAAAATCTGCTTTCTAAGAATACAGTTTGCTTGTAGTAAAATTATTGCAATAAGGTGAAAATACAGAAATGTAGTGTTATTTATATATACACATATATGTGCAATTATTTCCAGATATTACAAAAGGCAGTTTGGTAGCCAGTTCTAAATTCTTGGAGAAGGAGAATTTTGTTTTATTTTTAATGTTTTATCAAAAAATCTTAACCTATTTAGGAATACATTTCATATTTTTATATATACAGATGTATAATATTTATTTAAATCATATAGTATAGCTTAATTTCAATATTTGGCTAACATTAGTATGTCTTAAAATTTTATGAGTTCAACATTTTGAGTTGCAATGCTTTGGAATGAGTACTTTATATTAATGCTGTTCTTATCCATAAAAATATTGAGCATTATATTGTATATAGTATACAGTAGTGTCCTCTTATCCACGGGGGAAATATTTTTCTTTGTTGTTGTTGTTTTGAGACAGATTCTTGTTCTGTCACCCAGGCTAGAGTGCAGTGGCGTGATCTCAGCTCATTGCAGCTTCTGCCTCACTGGTTCAAGTGATTCTCCTGTCTCAGCCTCCCGAGTAGCTGGGACTACAGGAGCCCGCCACCACACCCAGCTAGTTTTGTACTTTTAGTTGAGGCAGGGTTTCAACATGTTGGCCAGGCTGGTCTCAAACTCCTGATCTCAGGGGATCCACCAGCCTCGGCCTCCCAAAGTGCTGGGATTACATGCATGAGCCACTGTGCCCAGTCCATGGGGGATACATTTCAAGATCTTCAGTGGGTGCCTGAAACTGTGGATAATATTGAATCCTTTATACACTCTGTTTTCTTTTTTAATAAAACATACCTATGATAAAGTTTAACTTATAAAATTGGGCACAGTAAGAGAGTAGAATAATTATAACAATCTACTCTTCGTAAATTCACAGATATAAGATTCTTACTGTATATCTTAGCAACCTCAGTATATGGTTATTTTTCTTTCCTTATTAAGATAATTTTCACCTTATCACTTAAAAGAAACACTTTTATGCATCTCTTTGGTGAATCCAAATTGCCAGCATTATGACTTTCGCACTTTGGGGCCATTATTAAGTAAAATAAAGGTTGCTTGAACATAAACACTACAATACAATTCAACAATCACCTACTAAGGGGATGGCTACTATTGAGCAGGTAGCATCTACAACATGGATACCCTGGACTTTCCATGGAATGTGAAACCACAGATAAGAGGAGACCGCTGTGTATGGTGAAATAAATTTTATATTGCATAAACAAAACTTGTTTGAAATTCTTTCTTTTTTCTTTTTTGGAGACAGGGTTTCACTCTGTCTTCTAGGCTGGAGTGCAGTGGCATGGTCATAGCTCACTGCAGCCTCAAACTCCTGACCTCAAGAGATCCTCCAGCCTCAGCCTCCCAAGTATCTGTGACTAAAGGCCTGAGCCACCAGGTGCAGCCAGTTGAAAATTCTCTGAATTCATTCCTAACCTCTCTTTAGTCAGAAAATCCATGATGTGTTATATTTGTTTCTAGATTGCTAGTGCTCTAGCAAAATAAACAAAGTTCAACACTAACATCACCAACATAACACCAAAATACTCTGCAATTCAAATGTAACAATAGGGCACATTTCATTGAAGAATAGTTGTTAGATGTGATTAAGGACATTTATCCTTTCAAGATATGATAGTAGCAGAATTTTATGTTTTATATACAAGTGTTCCCTTTGTTCTTGTGTACACATACAGTGAGTGTCTAATGAAGTGTTTTGTTTGTATTCTCAGGTATAGCGTCCCCCAGCTGTAGCTCTAAATTTCTAGACTAAATTATGAATGTGACATGGTGATTTTTAAATGCTTCTGGTTAGTTAATAGGAAACTTTATTTATAAACTTTTCAGTGTGCAGTTGAACTTAGAATTCCCAGTAAGGTTCTCCATTCTCACTCTATAATCAAAGGCTATTAACCAACAGGGTGAAGTTCCCTCCCTATTTCATTGTTTAAATGAATAATTAAAGGAAAGAAAAAGTGCTGAAATATTTGAAGGGCTGACAAGGGAGCAATTGGAGTGTGGGTATGACAGTGGTAATCCTGCAGTGTCAGACACTGTGGGAAGGCTCCACCACACCGCATCTGCTCTTTTAGGGGGATGTTATATTCCTTTACATTTTGTTTAATCAAAGAGCTTGAACGCTGGCCAATTCTGCTTTATACAATCTGAAGAAAGCAATTTGTAATCTGTGAATACAACATGAAGATGCATGGAGGGTGACCATAATTATTCAATATTCAATAAATAAAATAAGTTCATGAAACTAATTTATTTATTTGAGACAGGATCTCATTCCATTCTGTTGCTCAGGCTGAGTATAGTGGCATGATCATGGCTCACTGCAGCCTTGATTGGTTGGGCTTAAGTGATTCTCCTAGGTCAGCCTCTCAAATAGCTGGGACTATAGGCATGCACCATCAGATCTGGCTATTTTTTAATTATTTTGTAGAGATGGGGGTCTCACTATGCTGCCCAGGCTGGTCTTGATCTCTTGGACACAAGCAATCCTCCCTCCTTGGCCTCCCAAAGTTCTGGTATTACAGGTATAAGCCATTGTGCCTGGCCCATAAAACTAATTTCTTTATTTTTTTATATTGGGATATGTCTGAAAGTATGAGATAAACCTATTATAGGAATATTCATATAAAAAGGAACCTCATTTAATTCAACTTTTGGAAAAACTGTTTTTTTTAAGTGTCCCATGAGAGATTGCATGGAGAGAATGAGATAAGACCTGGAAAAGAAAATTTGAATGGAAAAACATAATCTCCTAAAGGGAATATTTCTCTTTAAAAATATTTCTATTTTTTATTTTTGCATCCTAATGATGCTTTTTCTTGGGAGCATATGAGACAATTTTCATTTATTACTACAATAAAATAGTTGTTTCAAGCATGAACACCAAACTCCAAAAATACCCAAAAGGTAATAGTAACAAATAAGAGGTGGGAGTAAAGATATGGACTTTTTTCATATAAGCTAATAAATTTGATTCATGGACTATTTTTCCATCAAGATTTTGAAAGATAAAAATTTTAAAGTTGAATGACTTCATTCTTTAGAAAATTAAACATTTATCACATTATAAATATTTAATATTAACTAATATAGTTAATGTAGTTAATAGTAATAATGTTATATTAATATAGTTAATATAACAATATATTGACTACTGAATGGCAGGCACAGTACTACTTGGTTGGAATTCAGAAACTTAGGAGATGATTCCTAGAAACTGTTTGAGGAATATAAATAATATTCAAAATCTTATTTGATTAAATATTTTTATAAATTAGATAAGATGGAATTTTAATATTAACAGGTTTTAAAGAGAGAGTACACAGAAAAAACACTTTTTACTGCAAAGGGCTAAAGGAAACAGTTTATCTGAGCTAGATCATATGAACTTATTACAGCAAACCTATCGCAAATTGTACATTCTTGCTAAAAGTGAATTTCTAAGCCCAAGTTCTTTGATTTTTCAAAGTTGTATTGTTTTGTGCTAAATTTGGTATCTTAGTGACAGCATTGAAGGAATGCCTATGTATGCTCCTAAAATGCGCTGCAGCTGCTTCCCAAACTAACATCTTGGTTTAGTTTCCATTTTTCAATTTGAACAGAGACATTTTTGGAGTTCCAAATACTGTCTATTAATCCCTCACCTAAAATATGCGGCAACTCTAAAATTCTAAATGGCTTGC
This sequence comes from Macaca fascicularis, assembly GCF_037993035.2. Taxonomy (NCBI): domain Eukaryota; kingdom Metazoa; phylum Chordata; class Mammalia; order Primates; family Cercopithecidae; genus Macaca; species Macaca fascicularis. Next base: position 31,351,898 of record NC_088380.1, on the reverse strand, counting down.
TTGTAAATTCTTTCACTCACTTCATTTGGTTAGTGATTGTTCCTTTTATGTAACAACCAATTTTTGTGTTTTTTTCCCAAATTCTTCTTAGAAAAGGCAAATCTGTTGCCACTTAGGTACTTTCACTTTGTATATAGTGTTTCCACTTCCAAATTTTTTTTTTCCCCCTTTATTTTTATTATACGTTAAGTTCTGGGATACATGTGCAGAACGTGCAGGTTTGTTACATAGGTATACATGTGCCATGGTGGTTTGCTGCATCCATCAACCTGTCATCTACATTAGGTGTTTCTCCTAATGCCATCCCGCCCCTGGTCCCTCACCCCTTGACAGGCCCTGGTGTGTGTTCTTCCCCTCCCTGTGTCCATGTGTTCTCACTGTTCAACTCCCACTTATGAGTGAGAACGTGAGGTGCTTGTTTTCTGTTTCTGTGTTAGTTTGCTGAGAATGATGGTTTCCAGCTTCATTCATGTCCCTGCAAAGGACATGAACTCATCCTTTTTTATGGCTGCATAGTATTCCATGGTGTATATGTGTCACATTTTCTTTATCCAATCTAACACTGATGGGCATTTGGGTTGGTTCCAAGTCTTTGCCATTGTGAATAGTGCCACAATAAACATATGTGTGCATGTGTCTTTATAGCAGAAAATGATTTATAATCCTTTGGTTATATAACCAGTAATGGGATTGTTGGGTCAAATGGTGTTTCTGGTTCTAGATTCTTGAGGAATTGCCACACTGTCTTCCACAATGGTTGAACTAATTTACACACCTACCAACAGTGTAAAAGCGTTCCTGTTTCTCCACATCCTCTCCAGTATCTGTTGTTTTCTGACTTTTTAATGATCGCCATACTAACTGGTGTGAGATCGTATCTCCCTGTGGTTTTTATTTGTATTTCTCTAATGACCATTGATGATGAACTTTTTTTTCATATGTTTGTTGGCTCCATAAATGTCTTCTTTTGAAAAGTATCTGTTCATATCCTTCACCCACTTTTTGATGTTTTTTTTTTCTTATAAATTTGTTTAAGTTCCTTGTAGATTCTGGATATTAGCCCTTTGTCAGATCGATAGACTGCAAAAATTTTCTCCCATTCTGTAGGTTGCCTTCTCACTCTGATGATAGTTTCAGGATCAAAACAAAAGAATCTCCAGTGTGAAATAGCAAAGGATGAGAAGGGGGAGTGGGAGAATGTTTCACTGTTTTCAGACCTCCAAAAAAGACGAGCTTTAGGTACAATATAACTTATTTTATCTCCTCCCAACTTCTCTTTTTCCTCCAGAGTCTGCCTTTTCTAACATTCTTTTCTAACGTTCATTGTCTTTTTCTTGTACCAGAAAGTCTTTTAGTTTCTTTCAGTGGCAGAGAAAAAAAAAACCATGATAGGTTAAATGTACTTTTTTTTTGAGACAGGGTCTTGCTCTGTTGTCTAGGCTAGAGTGCAGTGGAGCATTCATGGCTCACTGCAGCCTCTACCGCCTGCACTCAAGCAGTCTCTGGTGTGCAGAAGCTCTTTAGTTTAATTAAATCCCATTTGTCAATTTTGGCTTTTGTTGCCACTGCTTTTGATATTTTAGTCATGAAATCTTTGCCAATGCCTATGTCCTGAAAGGTATTGCCTAGGTTTTCTTCTAGGGTTTTTATGGCTTTAGGTCTTATATTTAAGTCTTTAATCCATCTTGGGTTAATTTTTGTATAAGGTGTAAGGAAGGGGTCCAGTTTCATTTTTCTGTGTATGGCTAGCCAGTTTTCCCAGCACCACTTATTAAATAGGGAATCCTTTCCCAATTGTTTGTTTTTGTCAGGGTTGTCAAAGATCAGATGGTTGTAGATGTATGGCTTTATTTCTGAGGCTTCTGTTCTGTTCCATTGGTCTATATATCTGTTTTGGTACAAGTACCATGCTGTTTTGGTTACTGCAGACTTGTAGTATAGTTTGAAGTCAGGTAGTGTGATGCCTCCAGCTTTGTTCTTTTTGCTTAGGACTGTCTTGGGTATACAGGCGCTTTTTTGGTTCCATATGAAATTTAAAGTAGTTTTTTCTAATTCTGTGAAGAAATTCTATGGTAGCTTGATGGAAATAGCATTGAATGTATAAATTACTTTGGGCAGTATGGGCCATTTTTATGATATTGATTCTTCCTATCCATGAGCATGGAATGTTTTTCCATTTGTTTGTGTCCTTATTTCCTTGAGCAGTGGTTTGTAGGTCCTTCACATCACTTGTAAGTTGTATTCCTAGGTATTTTATTCTCTTTGTAGTAATTGTGAATGGAAGTTCACTCATGTTTTGGTCTCTGTCTATTATTGGAGTAAAAAAATGCATGTGATTTTTGCACATTGATTTTATATCCTGAAACTTTGCTGAAGTTGCCTGTCAACTTAAGGAGTCTTTGGGCTGAGATGATGGGGTTTTCTAAATATACAATCATGTCATCTGCAAACAGAGACAATTTGACTTCCTCTCTTCCTATTTGAATACTTCATTTCTTTCTTTTGCCTCATTGCCCTGGCCAGAACTTCCAATACTATGTTGAATAGTAATGGTGAGAGAGGGCATCCTTGTCTTGTGCTGGTTTTTCAAGGGAATGCTTCCAGTTTTTGCCAATTCAGTATGATATTGGCTGTGGGTTTGTCATAGATAGCTCTTATTATTTTGAGATACATTCCATCAGTACCTAGTTTATTTAGTGTTTTTGCATGAAGCGGTGTTGTATTTTATTGAAGGCCTTTTCTGCATCTATGGAGATAATCATGTGGTTTTTGTCATTGGTTCTGTTTATGTGATGGATTACATTTATTGATTTGCATAGGTTGAACCATCCCAGGGATGAATCTGACTTGATCGTGGTAGATAAGCTTTTTGATGTGCTGCTGGATTCGGTTTGCCAGTATTTTATGGAAGATTTTTGCATTGATGTTCATCAGGGATATTGGCTTGAAATTTTCTATTTTTGTTGTGTCTCTGCCAGGTTTTGGTATCAGGATGACGCTGGCCTCATAAAATGAGTTAGGGAAAAGTCCCTCTTTTTCTATTGTTTGGAATAGTTTCAGAAGGAATGGTACCAGCTCCTCTTTGTACCTCTGGTAGAATTCGACTGTGAATCTATCTGGTTCTGGGCTTTTTTTTTTTTTTTTTTTTTTTTTTTTTTTTTTTGGTAAGCTATTAATTACTTCCTCAATTTCAGAACTTGTTATTGTTCTATTCAGGGATTCAACTTCTTCCTGATTTAGTCTTGGGAGGGTGTATGTATCTGGGAATTTTTCTCTTTCTTCTAGGGATCAGTGGTGATCTCCCCTTTATCATGTTTTATTGTGTATATTTGCTGCTTCTCTCTTTTCTTCTTTATTAGTCTGGCTAGCAGTATACCTATTTTGTTAATCTTTTCAAAAAACTAGCTCCTGGATGCAATGATTTTTTGAAAGGTTTTTCATGTCTCTATCTCCTTCAGTTCTGCTCTGATCTTAGTTATTTCTTGCCCTCTGCTGGCTTTTGAATTTGTTTGCCCTTGCTTCTCTAGTTCTTTTAATTGTGATATTAGGGTGCCAATTTTAGGTCTTATCTGCTTTCTCCTGTGGGCATTTAGTGCTATAAATTCCCCTCTAGACACTGCTTCAGCTGTGTCTCCAAAATTATGGTACATTGTGTCTTTATTCTCATTGGTTTCAAATAACTTACTTATTTCTGCCTTCATTTCATTATTTACCCTGTAGTCATTCAGGAGCAGGTTCAGTTTCCATGTAGTTGTGTGGTTTTGAGTGAGTTTCTTAATTGTGAGTTCTAATTTGATTGCACTGTGGTCTGAGAAACTGTTTGTTATTATTTCCATCCTTTTGCATTTACTGAGGAGTGTTTTACTTCCAATTATGTGGTTGGTGTTAGAATTAAGTGTGATGTGGTGCTGAGAAGAATGTATATTCTGTAGAATTGGGGTAGTGAGTTCTGTAGATGTCCATTAGGTTTGCTTGGTCCTGAGCTGAGTTCAAGTCCTGAATATCCTTGTTAATTTTCTGTCTTGTTGATCTGTCTAATATTGACAATGGGGTGTTAAAGTCTCCCACTATTATTGTGTGTGAGTCTAAGTCCCTTTGTAGGTCTCTAAGAACTTGCTTTGTGAATCTGGGTGCTCTTGTATTGGGTGCATATATATTTAAGATAGCTAGGTCTTCTCGTTACATTTATCCCTTTACCATTATGTAACGCCCTTCTTTGTCTTTTTTTTTTTTTATCTTTGTTAGTTCAAAGTCTGTTTTATCAGAGACTAGGATTCAATCTTCTGCTTTTTTTTTTGCTTTCCAGTTGCTTGGTAAATCTTCCTCCATACCTTTATTTTGAGCTTATGTGTGTCTATGCACGTGAGATGTGTCTCCTGAATACAGCACACTGATGGGTCTTCACTCTATCAGATTTGCCAGTCTGTGCCTTTTAATTGGGGCATTTAGCATGTTTACATTTAAGGTTAATATTGTTATGTGTGAATTTGATCCAGTCATTATGTGCTAGCTGTGTTTTTTTTTCCCCCCCATTAGTTGATGTAGTTTTCTCATAGTGTCAATGGTCTTTACATTTTATTTTGTTTTTGCAGTGTCTGGTACTGGTTTTTCCTTTCCATATTTAGTGCTTCCTTTAGGACTCTTGTAAAGCAGGCCTGGTAGTGACAAAATCCCTCAGCATTTGCTTGTCTATAAAAGATTTTATTTCTCCTTCGCTTCTGAAGCTTAGTTTGGCTAGATATGAAATTCTGGGTTGAAAATTCTTTTCTTTAAGAATGTTGAATATTGGCTTGTAGGGTTTCTGCAGAGAGATCCGCTTAGTTTGATGGGCTTCCCTTTGTGGGTAACCTGACCTTACTCTCTGGCTGCCCTTAATATTTTTCCCTTCATTTCAACCTTGGAGAATCTGGCAGTTATATGTCTTGGGGTTACTCTTCTTGGGGAGTATCTTAGTGGTGTTCTCTGTATTTCCTGAATTTGAATGTTGGCCTGTCTTGCTAGGTTGGGGAACTTCTCCTGGATAATCACCTGAAGTATGTTTTCCAGCTTGGTTCCATTCTCTCTGTCACTTTCAGGTATACCAATCAAACGTAGGTTTGGTCTTTTCACACAGTCCTATATTTCTTAGAGGCTTTGCTCATTCCTTTTCATTCTTTTTTTTCTAATCTTATCTTCATGCTTTATTTCATTAAGTTGATCTTCAATCTCTGATATCCCTTCTTCCGCTTGATCGATTTGTCTATTGACACTTGTGTATGCTTCACAGAGTTCTTGTGCTGTGTTTCTCAGCTCCATCAGGTCATTTATGTTCTTCTCTAAACAGGTTATTCTAGTTAGCAGTTCCTCTAACCTTTTATCAAGGTTCTTAGCTTCCTTGCATTGGGTTAGAACATGTTCCTTTGGCTCACAGGAATTTATTATTACCCACCTCCTGAAACCTACTTCTGTCAATTTGTCAAACTCATTCTCCATCCAGTTTTGTTCCGTTGCTGGCATGGAGTTGTGATCCTTTGGAGAAGTGGCATTCTGATTTTTGGAATTTTTAGCCTTTTTTCACTGGTTTTCCCTCATCTTCATGGATTCATCTACCTTTTATCTTTGCTGTTGATGGCCTTCAGATGAAGTTTTTCCATGATCGTCCTTTTTGTTGATGTTGATGCCATCGCTTTCTGTTTGTTGGTTTTCCTTCTAACAGTCAGGCCCCTCTTCTGCAGGTCTGCTGGAGTTTGCTGGGGTTCCAATCCAGACCTTGTTTCCCTGGATATCACCAGCTGAGGCTGCAGAACAGCAAAGATGGCTGGCTGTTCCTTTCTCTAGAAGCTTCGTCCCAGAGGGGCACTTGCCAGATACCAGACAGAGCTCTCCTGTATGAGGTGCCTGTCGACCCCTGCTGGGAGGTGTCTCCCCATCAGGAAACAATGGGGGTCAGGGACCCACTTGAGGAGGCAGTCTGTCCCTTAGCAGAGCTTGAGCACTGTGCTGGGAGATACACTGCTCTCTTCAGACATGGTAGGCAGGAACATTTAAGTCTGCTGAGGCTGCGCCCACAGCCACCCCTTCCTCCAGGTGCTCTGTCCCAGGGAAATGGGAGTTTTATCTATAAGCCCTTGACTGGAGCTGCTTCATTTCTTTCAAAGATGCCCTTCCCAGAGAGGAGGAAATCTAGAGAGGCAATCTGGCCACAACAGCCTTGCTGAGCTGCAATGGGCTCCACCCAGTCCAAACTTTCTGGGGGCTTTGTTAGTATTGTGAGGGGAAAACCACCTACTCAAGCCTCATTAATGGCAGACTCCCATCCCCTCTTCCAGCTCGAGCATCCCAGATCAACTTCAGACTGCTATGCTGGCAGCAAGAATTTCAAGCCAGTGGATTTTAGCTTGCTGGGCTCTTTGGGGTGGGATTCGCATAGCTGCACCACTTTGCTTCCTAGCTTCAGCCCTCTTTCTAGGGGAGTGAATGGTTCTGTCTTGCTGGCACACCAGGTGGCACAGGGATATGAAAAAAAACCTCCTGCAGCTAGCTCAGTGTCTGCCCAAATGGTCATCCAGTTTTGTGCTTGAAACCCAGGGCCCTGGTGGTGTAGGCACCCAAGCGAATCTCCTGGTTGTGGGTTGGGAAGACTGTGGGAAAAGCGTATGTAGGCCAGAATGATCTATCCCTTAAAGCACAGTCCCTCATGGCCTCCCTTGGTTAGGGGAGTGACTTCCCCAACCTCTTGAGCTTCCTGGGTGAGGCAATGACCCACCCTGCTTCTGCTCGCCCTCCGTTGGCTATACCAATTGAGTAACCAGTCCCAGTGAGATGAACCAGACACCTCAGTTGGAAATGCAGAAATCAACTGCCTTCTGCATTGGTGTCACTTGGAGCTGCAGACCAGAACTGTTCTGTTTGGCCATCTTGCCCAGGGATCCCCTCCACTTCCAAATTTTGTTGAAAGATATAGACATTTGGGGGTAGAAGGCACCATCATGTTTTTAAAGTGATTGAGCTTATACATTTTTGTGTGGCATTTACATTTTTCATAAAACATATCTTTTATTTGTACTACATTTGCCATCTAGAATTATAATATAGGTTGGAAGAGGTTCTGAAAAGTAAATTACTAATCAGATCTGAGGAAGCTCAGAAAATCTTTGCTTATGATACTAAAAGCCTTCATCAATATTTTAAAGTGGACATCAGAACTGATTATTACAAAAGCCCTGTATAGACAGTCTTTAGACAATAATAACCATTATTAGACAATATTTTTTAAATTGCTTAAGGATAAGCCATTTTCCTGCAATGAAATAAATAAATAACATTTTCTATTTATTCCTATATCAAGATGCTCAGCTACCAGTTACTTGGTTATATAAGCTATAATGGACAAAGAAGGCATGAATTCCCCAGGTCATCACAAAAGCATACCTGAGGGTCAATTAAAACCAGTGAAGTGATCTCCAGCAGGTAGCTTTGCATGCCTTACAGAAAGGAGTCAGAAACTAGTAAAAATAAGATAAATTTTCAAAAGTCTTATTATTTTTATATTGAAAGCTTTCTTCATACTTGACGTATTCTAGAAAATGTAAGAAAATTATCCAGCATATTATTCTGGGAATTCAACATTCACATTCAAAAATCAATCAATGTATTTTAACTATGCTAACAGAATAAAGAAGAAAAATAAGGCATCTGATAAAATTCAACACCTTTCCTTAATAAAAAATTTTATCAAACAACGAATGTCCTTAATTTGATAAAAGATATCAACAAAAACCTTTAGCAAATATCCTATTTAATGGTTAAATATTGAAAACTTTCTCTTGAGAAAATTGAGGTAAGATTGCCACCATCACCAGTTCTATCCAACATCATCCTGGAGCTCTTGGCCAATACAATGAGGTACAAAAATAAATAGCAATGTGTTAGAGGAAAAGAAAAAATATGTTATAATTTGTGTAAAATACAATTGAATAACTATTTAGAAAACATTAACTAGTAAATTCAGCAGTGTTTCTGCATGTAAGATTAACATAAACATAAAACACTTCTAAATATAAGCAAACTTTAGAAAATAAAAATTTTATGATGCTAACTTTTAGAATAGCTTTAAAATTCATCAAATACCTATGAATAAACCTAATACAGTATATTCAGGATCTCTACAAATGAAGCTAGGAGGCATAAGGGAAGTTAGAGAAGACTCAATGAGTGAATAACGATACCATGTTCATGGACTGGATAATCTAGTGTTGTGTATCCAACGTGCCCTAATCGATTTATAGAGTCATTGGAATTCCAATCAAAATTCCATCGTTTTTGGTGGAAATTGACAAGTTGAATATAAATATGTGTGGAAAAGCAAAAGACCAAGAATAGAAATGAAAATTTTGGAAAAGAACAAAGTGAGGAATCTCACATTGCGAAATAGCTACACTTTAAATCATCAGTAATTAAGACAGTGGAGTGATGAAGTAAGAATAAACAAAGCAACACACAACATCTAGATACACTCACTTGAATTATGACAGAGGTCCTCTCTAGTGCAATTGTGAAAAGGTGTTCTTTTTCAATAAGTGGTTCTAGGTCAATTGAATATTCATATGGAAAAAAAATGTTTCTTTTGATCGCTACCTCAGATGATTAAAAAAGAAATAGTTCTCTGTGGATTGTAGATCTAAATTGAAAGGTAAAACAAACATCTTTTAAAAGATAACAGAGACTGTCTCTGTGATTTTGGGGTTTATAAATATTTCTCAAATAGGCTATCAAAAACATTTGCTAGAAAAGTAAAAGACTTCTAGAGTGGACTTTATGAAAATTTTTTGCTTTTATTTATTAAAAATGGCCAGTAAGAAACAAAAAAGATAAGCCTCTGAGTGGAAGACTTTGTTGGCAATACATATTCATGAGAAAGGCAGTCTTCCTTTCCTGAACTCCTATGTTCAGGAGTATGAACATAACTTCTTTAAATCAAGAAAAACACAGACTTAATTTTTAAAATTTAAAAAATGGGCAAAATATTACAGAAAAGAAGATATTCAAATGTCCAATATGCATAGACAGCATTGCTTGGCATCATTAGTCATCAGAGAAATTAAAAATAAAACCAAAATGAGATTATATTAAAAATGAAACAATAAATTAACTTAAAAATGAAAGTTAAAAATGTAAAACGCTGAAAATGAAAATTCTTGAGAAGGATGTTGAACAAATGGAAATCTTATATTCAGCTAGTCATTATGTAACATGAGCTGCCCACTTTGAAAGATTGTTGGGTAGTATTTACTGAAGCTGAAGATCCACAAACTCTATGACATTCTGAGCATTCAGAAACTCTGTGACATTCTATCATAGATGTTTACTTAACAGAAATGAAAAGCTATGTACATCAAATGACATACACAAGAATGTTCATGACAGCAGCCTAAAACCTAATATAACCAAATAGTCATGGTATATTCACATAAAGTGATGCTATACAATAACATAAATGAAGGCACTATTACTGCTCACAGCATCATGGGTGAATTTCACAAACATAATATTGAGCAAAAGAAGAAACATAAAACACCAAGCGCAGTATAAACCTATTTCCATGAAGCACAAAACCCAGTAGAGCAAAGAGATAGCCAAAGAAGGCAGCCCACTGGTTACCTTTTTGGAAATAGTGCAACAACTTGGAGCAGACAGAAAGGAGGTTACTGTGTTAGTGGAATGTCCAATTTATCCAGTTTATTCCTCTGAGTGGTGAGTGCATGGGTATGCTTGCTTTGGGAAAATTCCTCAAGCTATATCTATATTCTCTCCTTACCTTATGGTGTGTAGGATAGATTTCAATAAAAACTTTATTCAATTATAAAAGAAAAAAAATATATATATTTGCCATTTCTATAACGAAGAAGTCACTGAATATCATTTACTTAAAATATCTCAAAGGAAATGTATATTTCAAACCAGAGAGTTGGTATCCCTGGCTATACAGTGGATTCGTGGGCAGTGTTATGTGAATTGCTTGATAGAGTAGCAGAATCTTTCGTTTGTACATCCTAAAGTAATTTCTCTGGTGCCAGAAACAATTTTGCTCCTTGTTCACAGACGCTGAAATGGAAATGGCTTAAACAACTTACTAATCGCCACAATCAGTGGAATATGGAAGAGGAGACAGAGGTACTAAAATCCTACAAGCATTTTCTATTCTGCCAGAATCTCTGTCAGTGGGTTCTTTCTTCATTTTAATTGGCATTCAATTATTTTTTTAAAGTCACGATTTTAAAGAAAACAGTGGATACTAGGTAATTCCCCCAAATTTGAGGCCAATGTTCCATAGACAAATGTGTAGTCATTTTGTAGTTTGTCGACTGATGATGCTTTTTGACCTGCTTCTGGTTTTGAACTTCAGAATATAATTATGTAACGTCACATTACAGAAAACACTAAAAAAGGGCCCTTCTCATTGAAGAGTGCCATTGTACTCAGTGTTCTGTGGCTGTTTTGTGCTGTGCGGTTTATGTGGTTTTAATTGTTATTGTTTATGATGATGATGTTTTAATTGTTGATATAACACCCTGAGCATCTTGGTGAAAGCTTCATAATAATTAAAATATTATTATAATAGTTCCTAGAAGGTAAAGAAATAGACAGGGTTCCTTAGAGCAGAGTTTTTGTGGCAACTAATTGCACCAAAAATCAACATATTTCCTCTGGGGCTGTAGGAGGTAAGACTAAAAAGCACATTTCTTTGCCACCCCCAGTCCTCCCTGCTGCTCCCACTGCCTTTGTGACTAACAAGGTTTGCTTTTTTATTTTTTAATTCAGTTTGATCACTCACAGTGTCAGCTCTGATATCCCCACAGTCTCAATGGCATTATTGCAGCCTGAGAAATACACAAAACCTAAAGTACACATGCACGTTGTCAGTGGTAATCATTTTTCTTGATGGGTATGTTAGCTTTTTGCAATATCTGTTGCTACTTATTACAAAAAATTAAAATTTATTTATTAATTATTAACTTATTTCGTGGAGGAAAGAAATTTTCAAAAAGTTGAATACTTCTGTGCATTGGAGTTTGTCTTTTATCTTTTATTTTAATGTCGTAATAGTTTTAATAGCTGTAAGAGTGATTTTAATGGATATTTCCTATCTTTGAAAAGAAACAGTTCATTAATGCTTTTGTTCCATGCAGTGCGTGTGTGTGTGTGTGTGTGTGTGTGTGTGTGTGTGTGTCTGTGTGTGTATACTAGAAAATAGTGGTTGTCCTGTGGGAAGAGATGATAGGTGATTATATCCTTCCAAATGTATTTCTTTGCTCTCTGCAAAATTACATGCATTATTTAATTTCTAAAACTTTATTAGACCATATGGGTCAAATAATTCTTATCTGCCTTCTATTGTTAAATTAATGGTTATGCATTCAGAATCATCATATATAGATCAAAACTCTTATTTTTAAAATTGGATTTTATAATGCCCAAAGACAAGCTTTATCTACCTTTTTTTTTACTGACTTTTTCTTATAGGAAGTCAAATATGAACTATTCCAACTGATCAATTTTCATAGACTTCATGAAGGTGAGAGTATGAAAGAGAATTTCATGCTTTTTAGAGATTTAGTGCTATAAATAATCACATCAGTCTCAACTAGAGAATCCTATGAATCTGCTAACAAATGTTGTTCCTAGTCTTTACATGCCTGATAACTAAAAATGACTTAATTCTATTAATGATTACTTTGAAACAAAAAAAGTATCACAGAATGGAATTTGCAGATCTGGAACATGAAAATTATCAAAAACCTTTTTATAGAAAGCAGTAGCAATTAATGCTATAGAGCTACAATTTTATACTGAATTTGGGGGGTCAAAGATGAAAGGTGATAGCATAAAGTTGTGCTTCACTGAAAATATTTAATGTATAATTTTTATCTTATATTAATTAAAATATTTTAAAGTATGCTTCTTTTAAAGAGTAACTTTTAAGGAGAATGGAGTACAAAAATCAATCTTTTCAATGCAAGTCTAGCATTGTAAAAAATTATGAAATGTATAAATTTAATTGATTCTCTTCGGAAGTGAACACAGCCATTAACTTTTTGTTGGAAAGTTTGACGTTACTGGGTTCTGACAGGGAAGTGAAACACAAAGAGAAGAAAACTGGGAATTTCTAGAAAAGATGCTAGAAAACAAATGTTTTCCTTTATTTTCCCATTTGAGATCAACATTTACAAGCTATGAATTCACTTTTTGCTTCTGGATGTGGACGAGGGTAAAGTTTTGGAATATTCACCGAATATCCTTGTTTGTCCATAATGTTATATATTCAAAGTTTTAATTCAATGACACATATTTTAGCTGCACACAATATTCTTTTAATGGTATGTCAAGAATTCTTGGGCTTAGAAAAGACTATTTTTTTTCTCCCCAGGTACAGTTGACCATTTCCTTTTTCTTCTGCTGAATCTTTTTTACAGTGTGTATCACATTTTATACACATACTGGTTTATATGTTATCTCTCTCTACCAGATTGTAATGTGAATAAACCGTGTCTTCATAGCCCTGGGTCATTCGCATTGCTTCACCATAAATGTGTTTGCAATAAGTGATTTATAAATTATTAAATGAATGAATAAACGCTTTTGTAAACCACACCTCATTGACCCAGAGATGTGTACATAACACCTTAGCATTAATTTAGGAAGCTATTTTAGAAGACTATCCAAGAACAAAGTATAACCAATTACTTCTGGGTAGTTGGAATGCAACTCAGAAGGCTATCCTGTGGAAGCGATCAGAAGTTACTGATAGCATTTGCACAACATCAGTTGCAAATTAATGAGCCACTATACCTTTTGGCTTTGAGAGTATCAAATTAGGAGTAGCCATTCTTAGAGCCACAAAGGTTTAATAAAAGCAGAATCTACAAAACTGAACAATAGCTGTCAGAAACACTTCTATGAAAATATTTATCAGCACAAATATAAGAAAATGCCCAGCATATTATGGATTGTGATCAGTCATAGATAATGACTACATGATGGATACAAAAGGACTGAGAAATTTACCTGAGAAGAGTATCTTGAGAGAACCAAGCATTTCTTACAGCTGAGAGTTTTACCAATTCCGCAGGGCTAAGGTGCTGAAGTTAATATAAGAACTTCACTATACCCGTATTTTTCACTAGAGCCCCAACTAATTATACTTTTGTTTTGGAACTTTGATGTATGACACAGAGAAGTTTTTAAAACTTCACTACACCTATGTTTTCCATTAGAGATCCAACTAATTATAGTTTTGTTTTGGAACTTTGATATATCACATGGAGAGGTTTTTAAAATGGTATTTAAGACATGATTTTAATATTTCTCTTTTCTATGCTAAGCCAATTATTTCTTTCAAAACCTCACATGATCATTAAAGGAACAACTCATTAGTGTAGTGGTTAGTAGGAGAGGAGTCAGAAATAATCACTCTGCTCTCTGGAAGGAGAGTTGGAACCTATCACAGTGGGCACAGGATCAAGGCTGCTGTGCATCAACCCTTAATGGGTGTTTTGGGTACACGGTGGTAGGATTGGGACTGATGGTTCAGGCCATTTGGAAGTCTGCCTCTGCCTTATAGTATTGCTTGTTTGGCAGAAACGGCCAGAGCTGACAAATACTTTCCAAGTTTTTGCATCTGGGCACAGACAGGACTCTGCTCCTTATTTTTTTATGTTCTGTCTCTCTTTCTGTGCTGCTTTGGATAAAGTCTCTCGCGAAGTTCTGCAACTTACTTACTTCCTTTACTGCCTGATGTTGACATAAATGAATTTCAGGATTGAACCCAGCTCCCAAATCTCCACTGCATTCTTTAAATTCTCTCTGAGTTTTCTCATAACAAATTATGCAACATGCACATACAGAATGATGAAAACAGTGGAAAAGAGAAGAAATTACATGGATCAGGGAGATGAAACCCAGTCTATTTCCAGTTCTCTGAAGTTATGTATCTGTTTTCATTCTCACTTTGGAAACTTTCACTGTATTTCATTTCACTTGTGTACTTTGGCAAGCAACAAATTCAGGTGCAGATACTTGCTCTTTTGACCTTAACAAGAATGAACCCCAAGTTTCTATTCAAGTGATAGCAGAATTTCCAAATATAGGAGTCGAAGTCAGTTATGAAGACACAAAGTTATACTGAAACGAATGAAGAATAAAATCTAGTGAGGCAGGAAAAAAGAGTGGGAAAAAACCTCACAGAATTAATGAAATAAAAATTCAAAGTATATGATAAAGTGATAAGTGATGTTAGTATAGTTAGTATAAGTTAAGTGACATTTCCTCTCATCTCTATTAAAACTTCACAGGTTCAGTTTACTCTAGTCATTGCGGTGAGCTGATTAAAAGTTCTGAAATGCTATTCATCATTAAACCATCTGAATATATTATTAAAACTGCAAAATGAGTTTTCCCCCAGGCAAACTGAATAAAACAAACTGCAACAACTTCATGCTGTGTCTATACAACACAGAATAAAATGGAAATTTCTCACTCTTCACTTATTTTGATCGAAGTGCATCACTAAATGCGAGAGCTGGAACCACATTTTTACTTTGTGGCCTGTAGGAGCCTGCATAGTTGTCATATTGATCTGATCAGAACCTAAATGTATCATTTTGGGGGGTTGAATTTAGCTCGGTTGTATATTTCAAAGGGATTTCAGTCTTTTTAAACTGGTTGTCTTTCATTCAGTTTTGTTTTTTTTTTTTTTTTTTTTTTTTTTTTTTTTTAAATTTGAGATGGAGTCTCGCTCAGTCGCCCAGACTGGAGTGCAGTGGCGCGATCTCGGCTCACTGCAAGCTCCGCCTCCCAGGTTCACGCCATTCTCCTGCCTCAGCCTCCCAAGTAGCTGGGACTACAGGTGCCCACCACCAAGCCCGGCTAATTTTTTGCATTATTGGCCCATGAAATAATACAACAAAGAGGGTGAGCTCGGTGGCTCACGCCTGTAACCCTAGCACTTTGGGAGGCCAAGGCGGGCGGATCACGAGGTCAGGAGGTCTAGACCATCCTGGCTAACACGGTGAAACCCTGTCTCTACTAAAAAAAAAACACAAAAAATTAGCTGGGCGAGGTGGCGGGCACCTGTAGTCCCAGCTACTCGGGAGGCTGAGGCAGGAAAAGGGCGTGAACCCAGAAGGCGGATCTTGCAGTGAGCCGAGAATGTGCCACTGCACTCCAGCCTGGGCGACAGAGTGACTCCGTCTCAAGAAAACAAACAAACAAAAAAACACAAAAATAATACTACAACAAAGAAAAATTATGTTTGGATTAAATGAATATAAAGAAATCAATATGATTAAAAGATTCTTAGATTGATAGTCAAAAAGATGGGGGAGAATTAGAAAGAGCCTTTGGGAATTTATTTTCTACACCTCCATTACTTGCTTTTTCATGAAACATGGATGATATCAGGTACATTTACAGACACATAGAGAGACAGAGAGAGAGAGATTGCTTACATTATAATGGGAAGGAATGATGTATGGTTTATAGGGCATCATGGGGTAAAATGGATAAAATGGGAATGTATAGTAGGACATTTACCTTAGACTTGGGATACAGAGGTTTCCCAATAAAGTTGATAACAATAGCAATTATTTCCTGAATACTCACCATATACTAGGTACTAGATTAAGCTCTTCACATGCATTAACTCGTTTATTCTCTAACAAAATTTTGAGAGGTAGTGTCAGCATTCTCACTGTATATATAAGTAAACAGGTTTCCAAAGACCTTTTCCCCAAAGCCCCTTACTAGAAAACATATTTGAATTTAGGTCTGAGTGATTCGTAGCTGAAAGCTCTTATCTTCTAGGCTTTATGTTAAGGTAAGTACTGAAGGACCACCTATGAGTAATCTTCCGCTAGGAACTGCACGTCTGAGTAACAGGGGTGCTCAAATGAGCACACAAAGAGGTTGAGACAAGGATGTTTACAGAAGCAATGTTTATTAAGCAAAGTTTCTAATAAACTAATTGTCCACTAATGAGGGAATATTTTAAAAAGTAGGCATCTATAAAGAAGGTTGTAAAATATTATAGAGAAGAATCCAACCATCTGGATTCAAAATTCAGCTCTGCTTTTTCCTCACAGTGTGACCTTGAGAATGTAGCTATACTTCTCTGTGACTTTATTTTCTATTTGTAAATTAGAAATGCTAATGTATATCTAACTCATTTATGAGAATTGCATAAAACAGTCCAGGTAAAATACCAAAATGTCTTGTTCATAATAAGAGTTAAATAAATATTAGTCATTATTATGTAATGGATCTTGTGCATAGTTAAAAGAAATTATGTTCTAGCAATGAAAAACCCTCCAGGACATATTTCTGAGTGTAGACAAAGAAGTTGCAGATTACTGACATGACATAGTATTTATGAAGCTGTGTTCTTTCAAAGAGATATCTCACATATATAAACACATATGAAAAAGGACACCTGATGGTCTTTTTTTTTTTTTTTCTTGGTCACACAAATAGCCCTTCAAAGCATCAACACAGCTATCATAATTTTGTCAGTCTTTACTAATTGTGTTTATGCATGACTGTCAGGGAAAAAAGTGACTTGGGTTAGAGGGGAGGGAGGAACATCTGTTAAAGTTATACTTTTCATTTGCTTTGACATAAACATGTACACATATGAATATGTGTATGCCTTTCTAAAGTTGGGGAAAGGCCAAGTTCCGTTGTCCCATTGAGAGCAAAAATACATTCTGGAAAGACTTCAAACATGCTTCTGCCAAATATGGCTTTCATCCTATTTTCAAACAAATATTGATGTCTTTTGCTAGCAGGATTCTTTAAAAGGATAATGAAGTTTAAATGTTTTTCTGTCAGTAAAATCATGTACCTCTTTAGGAGATATTGAGATTTTCTTAATTCCCCGGGAACTTTGTAGCATTATAATGGCTATTTTTGAGTAATCGGACTGTTTCTTTAAATCCTATCATCTCTGAGGGTATAATTGCTGCCATCATTGGCATTTTGTCCAAGTGCACTTTCTGTATTATTCTTCATAGATATTAAAGCCTTGCTACATTCCTGTTGTTCCTGGAGGAGAATGTGGCCGGCCTGGTACTTTCAGTCTTCACATTCTTTCTCAGCCATGCCAGTCATTTTGCTCATACAACTGAGGCAGTCTCAGCAAGGTTTGTGAAAAGCACAAACTCTGCAGAAGTGTGGGAAATGACTAAATTTCTGGAATTTCATGAGAAAGAAAGATACTGGTGCGAGTGAGGGGAGGATTGGGGAAGAAGTTCTGACATCATCTAAATGTTCACAGATTCAAGCAAATGAACATTTGTCTCTTAATGCTAAATCCATCACTTTTTGGGTAAGGAATAAAGCATTCTCCTTTCAATTATATTCAGGCTATTTTGAGATTTTAAATATTATTCTTATTGGCAGAGAAGGTACACATGTATGCATATATACATAGGTGCATAAATAGATGTGTGTTTATCTACCTGTCTGTCTGTCTGTCTATCTATCTATCTATCTATCTATCTATCTATCTATCTATCTATCTATCTATCTATGCATCCATCCATCCATCCATCTCATCTATTTATCTACAAGAATGCCAAGCACAGCATTTTGTTTTAAAGCCAAGAATACATTCTTTTGAATATTTTAATTTGCCTTTTTTCTGGAGGACAATAACTCTTTTTTTCAAGTGTATTTTCCAACCAGAAATTATGCAGACCTTCTATAGAGTAGAGCATTTAGGGCCTTGCATTACTCATTTGAGAAGTTCTTAACTATTTGAGATTCTAGGTAACAAAAGAAAGAAATACTTCATTTTATATATTTTTAATATAATTAGTAAAATATGCACAGATTTTGCAATTTATAAAAATCTTTCAAATTTATTTTTTATTTTATCTTTATACACAACTATAAAATAGGTCAATTGCTTTTTATTAGAGACAACTGATTATCTTTTTTAAGATAAACTTTTAAAATTAGATCTTATTTTTTCTCAATATTCTATTTCTGATAAATCAAGAGAAGTTTTTAAATTACATCATTGCTTTCCATACAGAGATAAGTTATTCTGAGTAGAGGCCTTTTAAGTTTACACAAACCTACAAAGAGCACTGACTTTAAAACAAGAAGGTTTACCTTACTATTTTTCTATCACTGACTGTGGACTTTTGCAGATTAACATGACAACATTATGTTCTACTTAAAAGTAATTTTTTCAATTATAAAAGTTTCAATCATCTTTTTGGAACCTATTTTAAAATAACACCCATTTTTGTAATTTTGTAAGTCTAACATGCAAATCTTTCTTTTTTAGAAAACTCAGAAATTATTGAATAATATAACGCAAAAAAATAAGCAACTCAGAACTCTACTTTCCAGAATTTTTAAAAAACTAACATTTTGGCTTATATACTTCCAGACTTGAATATTTAATTCCAAAAGAACATATAGTTAAAAACACAGGGGCTACATTGTTTCAAATAATAGTATGTTATTACTACTTTAAAGGTAATCAGATACATTTTAAAATATGATTTAAAAACTGCACAGTGTTTCTGGTATGCTGGTAACAAATTTATTTTATTAACCCTGTTCTTCATCATTTAGATGGCTTCCTGATTTAGCTTTTAAAATTAGTGCTGTAATAAACATCCTTACTTAGAGATGGTCCCTGGCCTACAACAGTTGGATTTATGATTTTTTTTGACTTTACATGGCTTATTGGGACATCATTCCATGGTAAGTTGAGGAGCATCTGTATTCATCTTTTCCCACTTGTTCAGTGTTTTGTTTTGTTTTGTTTTTCTCTCTGCAGGATAAATTCCTAAGAATGTTATCACTGAAATAAAAACTTAGATCCTCAAAAGGCACTTTCAGCATATGGCCACGTTGTTTTTCCAGACAGACTCCACTAATTTATGCTGTCACCAGCAGGTTTTAAGTAACCATCTCTCCTTACACCCACACCGGTATTATTATATTTTTAAAATCTTGAAAAATATTTAAGTGAATAATAATTATATATGTTTATATATATATATATGTGTGTGTGTGTGTGTGTGTGTGTATATATATATGTATGAATGAGACAGGGTCTCACTCTGTTGCAGGCTGGAGTGCAGTGGTGCAGTCAGGCCCACTGGGAGGCTCAAGTGATTCTCCCACTTCGGCCTCCGGAGTAGCTGAGACTACAGTTGCGCACCATCATGCCTAGCTAAGTTTTGTATTTTTTGTGGAGACAGGGTTTCACCATGTTGCCCAGGCTGGTCTCCATACAAGCAATCCTCCCACTTTGGCTTCCCAAAGTGCTGGAATTACAGGTGTTAGCCACCACACCTGGCCCAAATAATGGAATTATATTGTTACTTTAATTATACTTTGATATAAGCTGAGGTTGATTATATTTATTGTTAACTTACTTCCAACTCAGGTAGTATTTTTCTTTACTTAAAAACAACTTTAGAAGATGTATTGCCATGCCACATATATATATACACACACACATACACATATATATACACACACACGTACGCGCGCATGCGCGTGCGCACGCACACACACGCGCGCACGCACACACACGCGCGCACACACACACACACATATATATTTATATATATATAAAACTTCTTTATTTTCAGTCTATTCCTGTTAGAACATAAGCTCTTGTCTCTTTTGTTATGGTTATTGGTCTGTCAATAACACCTAAAACGGTACCTGATACAAAATAGACTTTCAAACTATCTTTGTTGAATGCAAGAATAAATTTGTACTTTTTTGGTATGTAAATTAACTCCTCATCCTCTTTATGTATTTTCTTTTGGAAAAATACTTTGGCATATCTTCATAAGATATTGATTGTAAGAACTGATTATGTATTTAGGTTGTTATCTGCCCTATATGTTACCTTTTTTTCGTTGTTTGTATTTCTTTTTTTCTTTCTTTTTATTTTGTTTTTTGAGACAGTATTTCACTCTTGTCGCCCAGGCTGGAGTACAACGGCACCACCTCAGCTCACCACAACCCCTGCTTCGTGGGTTTAAGCAATTCTCCTGTCTCAGCCTCCCGAGTAGCTGGGATTATAGGCGTGTACCACCATGCCCAACTAATGTTTTGTATTTTTAGTAGAGACGGGGTTTCTCCATGTCAGTCAGGCTGGTCTCAAACTCCCAACCTCAGGTGATCCACCCACCTTGACCTCCCAAAGTGCTGGGATTACACGCATGAACCATTGCACCTGGTCTTTTATTTGTATTTCATCAGTACATTTAATTTAACATTATTATTATTAATTTTTATTTTTTTGGAGAGAAGATCTCACTCTGTTGCTGAGGCTGGAGTGCAATGGTGTAATTATGGCTCACTTCTGCCTCAAAGTCCTGACCTCCAGCCATCCTCACAACTCAACCTCACAAGTAGCTGGGACTACAGGTGTACACCACCACACCTGCCTTACTTTAACTGTTGAAAAGTCATAAGATTTTTTTCTTTTAATTTGTGTGTTGAAATATATCCTTATTTTTCTTTTTCTTTTTTTTAATGTTGAAAGATACCTTTCTTTTACTAATGTGAGATTTAATTATGCCTTCTTCTAGTTACCTTAGAGTTAGACTCATTCTATTTGGCATTTTTGTTGGTATAAATTTTGAAGTATGTATTTGTAAGGGAGAAAGGTGAATTTCACAAGAAGGTGACAATTTACATTAAGGCATAGGTAAAACTGACAAGGCTTGAGGAAATGCATTAATTACGGCAGCTGGGATTCTCTGAAATTTGGAGAAATATGCTTGATGCCTGGGTTGGATAAATAAATATTGGAGAATATGAGGGACCTGCTCTAACTTTTTAGAAAAAAAGTTACCCTGTTGAGAAAAAGCACTTTTTAAGTTGAAATGATAACATCATGTGACTTCTTTTCTATGTGAAGTGAAAGGTGAAAAAATCTTCTGAAAGTAAAGATTTGGAACTGAAGAACAATGAATATTGCACTTGACTTATAGGTTGAGAAGTCCAGAAGTGAATACTTTCCCAGTGCCAAAGAAACTCCACAACAGGGAAAGAAATATGACAGACAACAGGAAAGAAAACCCACAAAGAAGTACAACAATCATCCTTAACATTGTCTGACATTGTAGTTTTTTTTTTTAATAGACCCAGTGAGAATTTGATGAAAAAGCTGAGAATTCTCTATTAAGATAAATGCATATTCATGCTATTTTGCAAATAATTTTTAGCAAACGAGTTGATTCTCCTACACTAAGTAAAGGACTACTGATCTATGGAATATATAAAACTTTCTCTTTAAATTTATTCTCAACCTGCTGGAAACTTATATCTAAATAGAACAATGGAATCTTCAGAAATACAATAATGTCAGCATTGTGGCATGTAGGTTTTAACAATAAAGAATACAGTAAATATAAATGGAAGGGAATGTTCACTTTCTCTGGTTGTTACTTTGTTATTTCTTTCTTCCACTCCTCAGACTGCTCTTTGGGTATGTGATGGTTAATTTTATATCTCAGCTAATTGGGACATGTGGTGCCCGGATTAAACATTATTTCTGGGTATGTCTGTGAGAGTGTTTAAAAAAGAAATTAGCATTTGAATCAGTGGACTGAGTAGAGCAAATGTCCTTTCCCAATGTGCATAGGCATCCTCCAAATCCAATGAGAGCTGCCACAGAAAACAAGTGGCAGAGGAAGGAGGAATTCAATCTCTCTCTCTGACTGCTTGAGCTGGAACCTCCATCTTCTGCCATCAACTGGGCCTTGCTTAGCCCTTCATCTTTTAGTTCTCAGAACTCCACCATTGGCTATTCTGGATCCTAATTAGCAGTAAGCAGATTATGGGACTTCCAAGCCTCCATAATCATGTAAGTCATTCTCTTATAATAAATCATATATTGGAAAAATCATTAATAGAATATATAGCTCACCCTTGAAATACATGGGGTTTGGGGGTGCCAAGCCTCCCTTCCAGTAAAATAGCCATGTATAATTTTTGACTCTCCAAAACTTTACTACTAACAGCCTACTGTTGACTAAAAGCCTTACTGATAACATAAAGTCAGTTGATAAATATTTGTAATATGTATTACAAATTGTATTCTTAGAATAAAGTAAACTAGAGAAAAATGTTATTAAAATTATAGAAAAGAGAAAATCTATTATTCATTATGTGGAAGTGGATCATCATAAATGTCTTCATTCTCATTACCTTCATGTTGAGAAGGCTGAGGAGGAGGAAGAGGGAAGAGGAGGGCTTGGTCTTGCTGTCTTGGGGGTGGCAGAGGTGGCAGAGATGGAGGACGTGAAAGGGAAGCAGGGGAGAGAGACGTACTTGGTGTAACTTTACAGAAATGCATCGTAAGTTCTGTCTGAATTTGTGCTTTTTCGTTTTTAAAAAAGATTTCTATACAATACCAATCCTCCTACCGTTTGCTTTAGTTTCAGTGTTTGAATCATAGATGCATCCATGTCATAAAATAAGTCAAAAACAGTCTTGAATAATCAGAACACTTCTGCGAGAGTGAGAGACTGTCTAACGGCAATTTATTTTCTGGCACTGCTTCTTGAGTGTCTTTTTACTTCTTCTGGACATTGGTTCAGAAGCACTCATCCATATCAAGTCATCTTCTGTTAATTCCTCTGACGTGGTGTTTATTAGCTCTTGAGTTGCTCCAAGATTCATATCTTGAAACCCTCAATCTCTACCTTTTCTTTTTGTCATATCCATAGTCGCTTTCATGATTTTCTTGATTGTCTCTGTTGTAAATCCTGTGAAGTCACAAACAATTGGACACAGTTTTCTCCAGCAAAATTTATTATCTTTGGCTTAATGGCTTAATGGCTTCGTGGCTTCTTCTATAACAATGATGGCATCTTCAATGTTGCAATTCTTCCAGATTTTCATGATATTTTCTCTATTGGGGTTTTCTTTCATAGTGTTAATAATCCTTTCCATAGAGCACTGTGTGTAATGAGCTTTAAAAATCCATATGATCCCCTTATCTTGAAGCTGTATTAGAGATGTTGTGTTTGAGGGCAAGTAGCCCACTCTGATGCTTTCAGTGTTGAACTCATGAGGTCTGGGTGGCCAGGGCCATTGTCCAATATCAGAAGAACTTTAAAGGCAGTCCCTTATTGGAAAGGTACTTTCTGACTTCAGGGACAAAACGTCAATGACACCAATCCAGAAAAAGGATTCTCATTGTCCAGGCCTTCTTGTACAACTAAGAGAATGGCAACTAGTGTTTCTCTTTTGCCTACAAGGCTTGGTGTTTTGCAGCTTTATAGATAAGGACAGTCCTGATCATAAACTCAACTGCACTGGCACAAAATAGTAGAGTCAGCCTGTTCCTTTCTGCCTGAAATCCTGGTTCTCATTTCTCTTTATTAAAAATGTTTTTTTACGTCTTTTTTCCCCCAAATAGAGTACTTTCATCTGCATTGAAAACCTGTTCAGGACCATATTCTTTCTCCTCAATGATTTTCATAATGGTATCTGGGAAATCATCTGCTGTCTCTTGGTTAGCAAAGAAGCTGCTTTTCCTCTTATCCTACATTTTTAAACCAAATCATTTTCTAAAATTATCAAACCATCCTTTGCTGACATTAAATTCTTCAGCTTTCAACCCTTCACCTTCCCCTTTTCTTGACTTATATGAGAGTCCATAGGTATTCCTTCCTTATGGAAATTCTGCACCCATATTAAAGCTGCATTTTCAAAACAAGATAAAAAGGTATTTTGCAGAAAGTGCAAGACTTTTGTGCCTGCTCACATAGCTGCAGTGATGGCTTCATGAACATCCTTTTCTTTTTAACATTGGTCTTTACACTGAATTCATTTATCTTCAAATGGCAGGCAACCACAGCTGCAGACCTTAATCTATAGTACATACCAAGCAGTTCAACTTTTTCTTATATTGTCATAACTTTTCTCTGCTTCTTGGGAGCACTACCAGCATCACTAGTGATACTTGATATGGGCCCCATGGTGTTATTCCAGGTTTACAGTATTGTACTAAACATAATGAAAAATATGTGAGAACTATGAGAGATACTTTTTTACTATAATATGCAATTTACTGGAGAAAGGAATTGCTCACCAGAAATGTTAACATCACTCAGCATTTTAAGCTGACACAACACTTGAATTAACAAGACAAGGTGGCAATAAAATTATTACAGTTGTGTAGTATGGACAGTTAATTTTATGCAGTTAAATTTAATACTGCATCTTTACATTTGTTTACATTTGTCTCAACTGTGAGTGGTGTCAGGTATGGTCTAAGTGTGTATATAAGTTTTGAAAAATTTTAATTTTTTATAAAAACTTTGTACATATTTTATGGTAGTAAATGATAAAACAGTATCTACATATTTTATGCATTCATGATATATCTAACCTTTTATTTTTTATTTTTATTTTTTTATTATACTTTAAGTTCTAGGGTACATGTGTACAATGTGCAGGTTTGTTACATATGTATACATGTGCCATGTTGGTGTGCTGTACCCATCAACTCGTCAGCACCCATCAACTCATCATTTACATCAGGTATAACTACCAATGCCATCCCTCCCTTGTCCTCGCTCCCCACAATAGGCCCCGGTGTGTGATGTTCCCCATCCCGTGTCCAAGTGATCTCTTTGTTAAATTCCCACCTATGATTGAGAACATGCGGTGTTTGGTTTTCTGTTCTTGTGATAGTTTGCTGAGAATGATGGTTTCCAGCTGCATCCATGTCCCTACAAAGGACACAAACTCATCCTTTTTTATGGCTGCATAGTATTCCATGGCGTATATGTGCCACTTTTTTAATCCAGTCTGTCAGTGATGGACATTTGGGTTGATTCCAAGTCTTTGCTATTGTGAATAGTGCCACAATAAACATACGTGTGCATGTGTTTTTATAGCAGCATGACTTATAATTCTTTGGGTATATCCCCAGTAATGGGATGGCTGGGTCAAATGGTATTTCTAGTTCTAGATCCTTGAGGAATCACCACACTGTTTTCCACAATGGTTGAACTAGTTTACAGTCCCACCAACAGTGTGAAAGTGTTCCTATTTCTCCACATCTTCTCCAGCGCCTGTTGTTTCCTGATTTTTTAATGATTGCCATTCTAACTGGTGTGAGATGGTATCTCATTGTGGTTTTGATTTGCATTTCTTTGATGGCCAGTGATGATGAGCATTTTATCATGTATCTGTTGGCTGTATGAATGTCTTCTTTCGAGAAGTGCCTGTTCATATCCTTTGCCCACTTTTTGATGGTGTTGTTTGCTTTTTTCTTGTAAATTTGATTGAGTTCTTTGTAGGTTCTGGATATTAGCCCTTTGTCAGATGAGTAAATTGCAAAAATTTTCTCCCATTCTGTAGGTTGCCTCTTCACTCTGATGGTAGTTTCTTTTGCTGCGCAGAAGCTCTTTAGTTTAATTAGATCCCATTTGTCAATTTTGGCTTTTGTTGTCATTGCTTTTGGTGTTTTAGACATGAAGTCCTTGCCCATGCCTATGTCCTGAATGGTATTACCTAGGTTTTCTTCTAGGGTTTTTATGGTATTAGGTCTAACATTTAAGTCTCTAATCCATCTTGAATTAATTTTCATATAAGGAGTAAGGAAAGGATCCAGTTTCAGCTTTCTACTTATGGCTAGCCAATTTTCCCAGCACCATTTATTAAATAGGGATTCCTTTCCCCATTTCTTGTTTCTCTCAGGTCTGTCAAAGATCAGATGGCTGTAGATGTGTGGTATCATTTCTGAGGACTCTGTTCTGTTCCATTGGTCTATATGTCTGTTTTGGTACCAGTACCATGCTGTTTTGGTTACTGTAGCCTTGTAGTGTAGTTTGAAGTCAGGTAGCGTGGTGCCTCCAGCTTTGTTCTTTTGGATTAGGATTGTCTTAGCAATGTGGGCTCTTTTTTGGTTCCATATGAACTTTAAAGTAGTTTTTTCCAATTCTGTGAAGAAAGTCATGGGTAGCTTAAGGGGGATGGCATTGAATCAATAAATTACCTTGGGCAATATAGCCATTTTCATGATATTGATTCTTCCTATCCATGAGCATGGTATGTTCTTCCATTTGTTTGTGTCCTCTTTGATTTCACTGAGCATTGGTTGTAGTTCTCCTTGAAGAGGTCCTTTTCATCCCTTGTAAGTTGGATTCCTGGGTATTTTATTCTCTTTGAAGCTATTGTGAATGAGAGTTCATTCATGATTTGGCTCTCTGTTTGTCTGTTACTGGTGTATAAGAATGCTTGTGATTTTTGCACATTGATTTTGTATCCTGAGACTTTGCTGAAGTTTCTTATCAGCTTAAGGAGATTTTGGGCTAAGATGATGGGGTTTTCTAAATATACAATTATGTCATCTGCAAACAGGGACAATTTGACTTCTTCTTTTCCTAACTGAATACGCTTTATTTCTTTCTCTTGCCTGATTGCCCTGGCCATAACTTCCAACACTATGTTGAACAGGAGTAGTGAGAGAGCGCATCCATGTCTAGGTTTGTCATAAATAGCTCTTATTATTTTGAGAAACGTTCCAGCAATACTGAATTTATTGAGAGTTTTTAGCATGAAGGGCTGTTGAATTTTGTCAAAGGCCTTTTCTGCATCTTTTGAGATAATCATTTTTTTTTTTACCGATTGGAAAAAAATAGATGGATTTGTGAACCTGCACTGTTCAAACCCATGTCATTGAATTATATATGCATTCTATCGTTTCTATTTCTCTGGAGAATTCTAAGACAGGGTGCACCTTTTCTTTCCTATATGTCTGTACTTCTAATGGATGTGTGTATGTTTTTTGATTAGCAGTTGCTTTCATCCTCATAGGTTAAATATTCTCATAGGTTAATCAATACTGAATTTATTGAGAGTTTTTAGCATGAAGGGCTGTTGAATTTTGTCAAAGGTCTTTTCTGCATCTATTGAGATAATCATGTGGTTTTTGTCTTTGGTTCTGTTTATATGCTGGATTACGTTTATTGATTTGTGTATGTTGAACCAGCCTTGCATCCCAGGGATGAAGCCCACTTGATCATGGTGGATAAGATTTATGATGTGCTGCTGGATTCGGTTTGCCAGTATTTTATTGAGGATTTTTGCATCGATGTTCATCAGGGATATTGGTCTAAAATTCTCTTTTTTTGTTGTGTCTCTGCCAGGCTTTGGTATCAGGATGATTTTCGCCTCATAAAATGAGTCAGGGAGGATTCCCTCTTTTTCTGTTTATTAGAATAGTTTCAGAAGGAATGGTACCAGCTCCTCCTTATACCTCTGGTAGAATTCAGCTGTGAATCTGTCTGGTCCCGGACTTTTTTTGGTTCATTGGCTATTAATTATTGCCTCAATTTCAGAGCCTGCTATTGATCTATTCAGGGATTCAACTTCTTCCTGGTTTAGTCTTGGGAGAGTGTAAGTGTCCAGGAAATTATCCATTTCTTCTTGGTTTTCTAGTTTATTCTCATAGAGGTGTTTATAGTATTCTCTGATGGTAGTTTGTATTTCTGTGGGGTCGGTGGTGATATCCCCTTTATCATTGTTTTTTGTGTCTATTTGATTCTTCTCTCTTTTCTTTATTAGTCTTGCTAGCGGTCTATCAATTTTGTTAATCTTTTCAAAAAACCAGCTCCTGCATTCATTGATTTTTTGGAGGGTTTTTTGTGTCTCTGTCTCCGTCAGTTCTGCTCTGATCTTAGTTATTTCTTGCCTTCTGGTAGCTTTTGAATATGTTTGCTCTTGCTTCTCTAGTTCTTTTAATTGTGATGTTAGGGGGTCAATTTTAGATCTTTCCAGCTTTCTCTCGTGGGCATTTAGTGCTATAAATTTCCCTCTACACACTGCGTTAAGTGTGTCCCAGGATTCTGGTATGTTGTATCTTTGTTCTCATTGGTTTCAAAGAACATCTTTGTTCCGCCTTCATTTCATTATGTCCCCAGTGGTCATTCAGGAGCAGGTTGTTCAGTTTCCATGTCGTTGAGCGGTTTTGATTGAGTTTCTTAGTCCTGAGTTCTAGTTTGATTGCACGGTGGTCTGAGAGACAGTTTGTTATAATTTCTGTTCTTGTACATTTGCTGAAGAGTGCTTTACTTCCAACCGTGTGGTCAATTTTGGAATAAGTGTGATGTGCTGCTGAGAAGAATGTATATTCTGTTGATTTGGGATGGAGAGTTCTGTAGATGTCTATTAGGTCCACTTGGTGCAGAGTTGAGTTCAATTCCTGGATATCCTAGTTATCTTTCTGTCTCATTGATCTGTCTACTGTTGACAGTGGGGTGTTGAAGTCTCCCCTCATTATTGTGTGGGAGTCTAAGTCTCTTTGTAAGTCTCTAAGGACTTCCTTTATGAATCTGGGTGCTCCTCTATTGGGTGCATGTGTATTTAGGATAGTTAGGTCTTCCTGATGAATTGGTCCCTTTACCATTATGTAATGGCCTTATTTTTGATATTCGTAAGCCACATGGTTTGTCTGGAAGGTTTTTTTTTAATTGTTGCAAATCTCCAAAATTTTTTGGTATACCGATTGGGAAAAAATAGATGGATTTGTGAACCTGCACCGTTCAAACCCATGTCATTGAATTATATATGCATTCTATCGTTTCTGTTTCTCTGGAGAATTCTAAGACAGGGTGCACCTTTTCTTTTCTATATGTCTGTATTTCTAATGGATGTGTGTATGTTTTTTGATTAGCAGTTGCTTTCATCCTCATAGGTTAAGCATCCTCATAGGTTAGTCATAGGTTTCTGGAGCAGGACTCCAGAAAGATGAATGATGGAGTAGTTCTTTCAGAGTGGCTTCTACTAAAGGCCTTAAGCTAAAAATCCAAAAATGGTTGTTCCCTTTCCTACATGATCCCAACCCAGGTTCCCGTGAGAAGAGTCCAAGCAGTCACATAGCAAACCAAAAGGGAGTACTTGTGATGCGTATACTCAGTTCAAATCTAGCAAAAGATTGTTTTGAGAATTAGTAAAATAAAAAATTTTAAAAACCTGACTCAATGGGATTTCATTCATGATAAATCTCTTCTCTTCACAAAGGATTCAAAGTAAATTAACTCATCATATTATTTACTGAAAATATTTGTCTCTTATCTCAGGCTGTGTCTATCCAACTGGAAGAGAGCAGACTATATTATTTTCTGCTATGCTAATGCCAATATTAATGTCAGTGTGGATTTCTTCATGGTCAATTTGATAATTTCTTTGGAGATGGGCCATTCTTATAAAATAATAACAGGCAAATGGAATCAATTGTACTGTATTGACAAAGTTTATTGTCTTCTCTGAAATCATTTGAAAAGACAGATGTGAATTTCACTCAGGAAAAAATTGACTTTGCTTATAAAAGTTCTTTTGCTCTATGAGTTTTGCCCTGGAAACGTTTGTATCATTAGGTACATATTTCATGCATAATATAAATAGGGTATTACATGTACTGGCAAAACACAGGTAAAAATGAAAAAGTTTGAAATGGTAAAAGTAACAGGAAAATCTCAAATATATGAACTGGTATTCTCAAACTAGTTATAACTGACATATTTTTGAGTATCTAGGTGCTCTTTTTTCTAGACATTTAGTGATGAATTGTATGAACATCGTGCTTCAAAAAATTAAAACACCCTGATGAAATTTTGTTAAAGGTGGAAATTCAGGTAAAATCCCATATCTCAAGCCTCTATGCATGGAAGAATATGACAAAAGGAAAAAATCTGGTAAAGTGAATCTGAAGGGAAGACTGGGCTGGGCACGGTGGCTCACACCTGTAATCCTAGCACTTTGGAAGGTCAAGGCAGGTGGATCACTTGAGGCCAGGAGTTCTAGACCAGTCTGGCCAACATGGCAAAACCCCGTCTCTACTAAAAATACAAAAATTAGCCGGGCATGGTTGGGCATGCCTGCAGTCCCAAATACTTGGGAGGCTGAGGCACAAGAATCTCTTGAACCCGAGAGGCAGAGGTTGCAGTGAGCTAGGATCATACCACTGCACTCCACCCGGGGCAACAGAGCAAGATTCTGTCTCAAGAAAAAAAAAAAAGACTGAAGCTGTGCATCTATAGAGAGAATATCTATGTTGATGTAATACCTTATGGAGAGTGATTAATTTTACCAAAATAATTATTATGATTATGCTTAATTTATAACAAAACATATGTTCTGAAAGAAACTTATAGTCACTCTTACCCCTAAACCAATTCATCTAGGATTCACAACAATTTAGAGATAATGATTTAATCATATAACACTTTATATATTTAATAATTTCTCTGAAATTCTTGAAGATTTCAAAGAGCTAATAACAATAAAATTATAGAACAATGAAAGATATGAATTTCAGCAATGACAAAAACATAGCGAAATAAAGAACAGAGCTATTAATTTTAAGAGATATAGACCATGAAGGTCCCTAAATTCTTCTGTTCTTTAAGTTTTGATGAAACTAAACACTTCTCTTCAGTAGCTTAATTCACAGTTGAAGAAGGCATACTTTTTCCCCATGTGTAAGGGCCAGAGAAACTTACCACTACAATGTGCTGTAGGAACTAAAGAATACTAAGACAGCCCGGATATTAGCAGATGGGAACTCCTCTGACAGGCAGCTGTGACTTGAGACTCACAGATAACCTTGCCAAACTTCCTTAGACTGGCCATGTTGTCTACAACTCTTGCACCCGACCCTAACTTTCTTCCTTTTTCCCTCACCAGAGTCAGGACTACGTTAAGACTTGTCAGCTCTCCTGGCCTCTTCCAGCTCCTTCTCCAGTTTCAATCATGAATGTTTCCCCTAATACATTTTTACACATCTAATTCTGTCTCAGTATCACCTCCTTCTTGGAGTATCCAAATAACACAAGTGATATCAAGAGTTATATATATTTAAAAAAGCAATAGAATGGGAATTTAAGACTGGCTTACTCAGTGTTCAGTGAGTGAAGAGGACATCATCCTGTCTGGTAGATGGAGGGGACAATATCCTTTGCATAAGGTGATGTTAATTGCCAAGGATGTCACTGGTGGTGACTGGAAAATGTCCAGGTGCACAAAAATGTTATGGTAGGGTATAAAGAGTTAAGCATTTGAAAGGTTTGAGTTGACAGTGCTTACAAAGACAGAAAAGTTTGCCTGTTACTTCTAAGTTGTATTGATGCTCTGCAGAGAGATAATAGGAGACTGATGGCTGTTAACAAGCTTTGGTATCTTACAAAGAGGCCCTTATTGCATGTGGTGGAGCAGACACAGGTGTGCAACAGCCAAAGGTCTAAAATAGTGCTTTGGAGCTTCAGAGAATTTGAAAGATCTCTCAGTGCCCTCCTTGGCTGTGCAAAGGCAAAGGTGCTGGTTAGGAAAACCTGAGGTTC
The DNA here is from genome assembly GCF_037993035.2 of Macaca fascicularis. Lineage (NCBI taxonomy): Eukaryota > Metazoa > Chordata > Mammalia > Primates > Cercopithecidae > Macaca > Macaca fascicularis. Next base: position 31,320,519 of record NC_088380.1, on the reverse strand, counting down.
TGAAATATGGGTTTGGTATCTTGATGGATGCTGTATTAGTCTCTTCTCACCCTGATAATAAAGACATACCTGAGACTGGGTAATTCATAAAGAAAAAGAGGTTTAATAGACTCACAGTTCCACATGGCTGGGGTGGCCTCACAGTCATGGCAGAAGGTGAAGGAGGAGCAGTCATGTCTTACATGGCAGAGACAAAATAGCATGTGAAGGGGAACTGCCCTTTTATAAAACCATCAGATCTCATGAGACTTATTCACCATCACGAGAACAGCATGTGAAAACCCTTCCCCCTTGATTCAATTACCTTCCACTGGGACCCTTACGAGACATGTGGGGATTATAGGAGGCTACAATTCAAGACGAGATCTGGGTGGAGACCAGCCAAATCATATCTTTCTACCCCTGCCCCTCCCATATCTCATGTCCTCACATTTCAAAACACAATCATGCCTTCCCAAGAGTCCCACAAAGTCTTAAATCTTTCCAACATTAACTCAAAAGTCCAAGTCTAAAGTCTCATCTGAGACAAGGCAAATCTTTCTGCCTATGAGTCTGTAAAATCAAAAGCCAGCTGGTTATTTCCTGGATACAATAGAGGTACAGGCATTGCATAAATACACACATTCTAAATGTGAGAAATTGGCCAAAACAAAGGGCCTACAGGCCCCACGCAAGTCTGAAATCCAACGAGGCAGTAATTCAATCTTAAAGCTCCGAAAATCTCCTTTGACTCCATGTCTCACCTCCAGGTCACACTGATGCAAGAAGTGGGCTCCACGACCTTGGGCAGCTCCTGCCTGTGGCTTTGCAGGGTACAGCCCCACTCCTGGCTGCTTTCATGGGCTGGCGTTGAGTGTTTTCTGTTTTTCTAGGTGCACAGTGCAAGCTGTCAGTGGCCCTTTTATAAAATCATCAGGTTTTGTGAGACTTACTATCACAAGAACAGCACGGGAAAAAGCTGCCCCCATGACTCAGTTACCTCTCATTGGGTCCTTCTCAAGACACATGGGGACTATGTGGGCTACAGTTCAAGATAAGATTTGGGTGGGGACACAGCCAAATCATATCAGATGCCCTGAGGATATTGCCTCTGAAATTTCCCATTAACCCTCTGGGCTCCAGAGGCGCATTACTGTCCCTTAGAGAGACCTGTTACTTTCTCTGTATTGAAACACCCCGCAGAGGCCACTCTTCTCTAAGGAAACAGGTGGTGCCCCCAGAAGCAGCACCCTTATCCACTTCTGTATGCAGCATGAAAATTAGTGTTAACTACCCGAATAACCACACTGGACCTTCTAAAGAAGGGAAAAAACTACATACACTGAAAAAGTTGAAAGAATTAGCTATCATTAAGCCAGGAGTACATCCCTAAAAGGTGATTTTAAAGGCTTTTGATCAAAGAGGCCAGAATGTAAGACCGTCTAAGCAAGTATTCTTGATGTGGGGCCATTAATTTTCTCAGAACAAGGCACGTTATAGTTGGATCTTAGGAGATGGGGTAAACTTGCTGGTGGGGTGGCTCTTGGAGGCCTGAAAAAAAAAAAAATGATGGCCTCCAGCACTAAGTGAAATAGAAAAGCCTGAGTTGCTTTGTGAAATGTTCAGGGCAGGAATAAAGAGGCTGGGAAGCAGGTGTGCTGGAGTGGATACATCATGTGAGGCCAGAAGACCCAGCAGATGATTATGCTCCATAGGAAGCCCAGAGGTCACATCATTCTCCACGTCAACATGCCAGTGAGAGAGGCACTAGCATCATCAAAAAGTTCAGTAGAGGCCTCCTCTGCAGCCCAGTGCTAATGGTAGGAGAAACTAACACAGCCTTCAGAGGCCGGATAGGACAGCTTAAACACCAGATACCTAGAGGCCACAATTATTCTAGTCAAATGAGCAGACAAAGGAGCTTGGCCCACACGGAATGGTGAAGATGGCTGGGATATTATGGTTTTATATGTATAGTTTTCATCCATGGTTCCTGGCTTATATCTCCCTTAGCCCTTGTCACAGTCTTTTGTTATAGTGTTGGGGTGCTTCAGGCCTCAGGAGAAGGCTTCAGGAAACATAATCTCCCTGTCCGATCTTCTGTCCTCTTTTTACTGGCCCAAGGCAGGGACCTAATTTGATTGTGAATCAAAAGGCCCTCATTCCAGAGAGAGTCCTGATCTATACTCTGGAAGGAGAAAAGCTGCACAGAGAGGTGAAGAAGACTCTGAACAGAGAGGCCTTGCTGAGTTTCTCCAGCCTGTTGGGATCATACCCATTTTATCCAATCAGGTTTCTACATGCTTGTCAATCATGCCTATGTTCTGAGGCCTCCGTAAAAATCTAAAAGGAAAGTGTTCAGAGAGCTTCTGGATAGCTGAACACATGGAGGTTCCCGGAGGGTGGTGCATCCAGGGAGGGCATGGAAACTTGTGTCCCTTCTCCCATTCCTCACCCTACATGTGTCTTCATCTGCATCCTCTGTAATATCCTTTATGGTAAACTGATAAATGTAAGTAAGTTTCCCTTGAGTTCTGTGAACTTCTGTAGCAGATTAATCGAACTCAAATTGGGGGTTGGTCATGAGAACCCCAACTTGAAGCTAGTCAGTCAGAAGTTCTGGAGGCCCAGACTTGTGACTGGTATTGAGGGGGTGTCATCTTGGAGGCTAAGCCCTCAACTTGTTCAGGGAGAAAGCATCAGAATTGAATTGAAGTAGAGGACACCCAGCTGGTGTCCATTGCTCAGTGTGTGGGAAAAACCTTCCACATTTGATCACAAAAATCTGAGGACAATAGGTTAAGGCACAGCTGAAACCATCCTATGAGCTAATCTTGATTAAAAAACTCTTTGGGGAGGGGATGGTGCCATGCGACCTACATGGAGGAAGTAATATAACTAATTGAACATGGAAATACTAAAATAAAAAGGCTTTTCCTGGGACAGAGATGTGTCAGCTTTCAATATCTCCTGGCAAACTCTAGCACTCATTTACTTTCATTCAGTTTGGAATATCACTATTAGCGGTTGGTTGTCTTCATGATGTGATTGGAGCAGAATTAGGTACTCACATGGGGTGGACAATGATATTCCTCCACAATTCTGCCTCAGGTCTATGTGAACTCTGTGTTTACTCTCCTATCTCCATCACGTGGCTGAGGTATTCCACAGAAGCACATTGATCCATTACATGGATGACATGTTGATCGGACAGGAAATGCACAATGTGGCTACTATGCTGCAAACTGGAAGACACATGCACTCCAAGGAGTGGGAGATGAATCGTATGAAAGCTCGAAGACCTATGCTTCAACATCTGACAGACGTTTTGGTGTTGAATGTATCAGTGGTGAAAAAGATGCAGTATGGAACTTATGGTAAACTCTGGTTGGAGATTCGCTACTTGCTATTGGGATTCAAGTCCATGTCACTTGAGTCAAGAAAATGTACCCCTTTGAGAAAACAACTCCTGCTGTGTTGAGGGGCCCTGGTGGAGACGCTAAACTTGAATGTGCAATACCAAGTAGCAATGCATCCAGAACTGCCCATTATGAACTGAATTCTGTCAGATTCACCAAGTCACAAAGTTTCACATCCCGTTAGTATGGAGCGGTTCATACTAAAATAAAATTGTTATGTTTGTGATTAAACTGGTGGAGGGCCAGAGAGCATTAGCAATCCACTGACCAGGTAGCCCAGACCTCCATGTCACTCTCCAGAGTTGTACAAGTGCCCTTCCTCTGGCTCACTCTTATTGTCCTATGGTGTATCCTGTATTACCAGATGATACAGGGGATGGAGTGCGGGGAGGCCAACTTGCTTTGTATTTGTATTTCCTGTCTCGGAATGCAATCCAAGAATGGATACTCCTTCATTCCAGCCATTGAAAAATTGCATAGAAAGGAAACCTTCTTAATGGATAAAATCATGAACAGTGTACCTGGTCATTGACTTTGTGTGGAATGTAGAATAACCTTGATATTCCTGGACAGTGGTCAGTGGTGTGGACATTTTGCCAGGGGTCTGGAAGGAAAAGGACTGAATATCAGAGACTGGGAGGTTTAGAGTAGTAGCATGGTGTTGAACATAATGAAACTCAGCACACATTGTAAACATTTTTTGTTTTACACATTAATGCACAATAGCTATGTCTACGATAGACACTGAACAACAAAGTAACAAATATAACTCAGCTGGCTGACACTAACTGGACTTCATTATCAGCCATTCCAGATTTGGCATGTTCGGTACATGTAGAGTGGCCATGTTGGCAAAGGCAGAGTCTACATAGGGGCTCAACAGCACACCAAGCTTACCTACCTACTGAAGCTAATCAAGCTACTGTTGTCTCTGAATGCCTGGCCTATCAATGAGACATGACTGACTACTGAGACTCCAGTGTGGCATTATTTTTTGAGGGGACCAAACAGCCACTTGCCACCAAGCTGACTACATTGGGCCCCTTCTATCATGGAAAGGCCGGTAGTTTGTTCTCAAGAATAGATGCCTATTCTATACATAAGCTTGACTTTTGTATCGTCATAGTCTCAGCTAACCCTACCATGTGGGGCTTCACAGAATGCCTGATCCACAGGCAAGGAATCCCACACAACATAACATCCAAGAAGTGGGCATCCTTTACAATGAAAGAGGTGAGGTAAAGGTCAGACAACCATGGCATCCAATGGCTATGTCACCTTCTGCACCATCTAGGACTGCCCAGAACTCTGGAACAGCTTTTAAAACCCCAGCTCAAATGTCAGCCTTAAAGCAACACTTTGAAATTATGGGGAGCAATCCTTAGAATATAGTGTATGCATTAACTCAGAGACATTTACGTGATGCTCTGTCCCCCATGGGAAAAATATGTGGATCCAGGAGCCACAGAGTGGAAGCAGGCACATCCTTCACTTACCACCACTAGCAATTACCCGCTCTGGAATTTTGTTCCACTGTACTCTGCCACTTTGGGTTTTGCAGAGTTGGAGGTCCTTGTAAGAAAAGTGGACATTCTCTTGCAATGGTACACAGAGAGGTCCCTTTGAAATACATGTTACAGTTACTGCCTAGACACTATGGACCCCTGGGGTCCAGAAACCACCAAGATAGAAAAGAAATCATCATTCTGGGCAGAGGCAATTGACCTTTATCAGCATGGGGACATCGGCTATTTCTGATATAATAGAAGTGATGAGGACAGTGTATGGAATTCCAGTGACTCATGTGAGCACCTCCTAGTTCCCACTTGCCCCGTTCTAAATGTCAATGATCATATGCAGCAACCCTGCCTGAGAAGAGTATGATTACCAAGAATACAGACCTCCAGAAATGAAGGTTTGGATCACACTACAGGGTATAGCACTAACAACCTGCACTGGCGATCACAGAGTGTGAAGGGAATTTTGGATGCATGTTAGAGAAGGGAGAATTTGAATATCAGTTGTGGTCCTGAGATCAATTGCATCAAAATTACCTCTTCCGTCTGAGTTTCTTGTCAAGGAGAGAGGCCCATGGGGGAGCCACTCCCACACCCTGTGTGGTGAAGTAAATTTAAGTGATACAAGAGGTAGACTATAGCAACCATCAAATTGTGCCTTTCAGAGTTCCAACTGATGGAGTATAATTAAGCAAGGACTGTAACTGCTGAGCTCTGAAATTCATCACCACTATTGTACCAAGGCTTCTCTCATTGCTTTCCTCAGCATTTGCTTACTGAGTGCAGCAGCCGCAGGGTAGGTCATTCCTGGAAGATGGGGGAATCCTCTGATGGGTCATTTGGCTCAAATCCTTCCCACTGGCCATTGACCTTGAGAGACTTTCTTAGAACTGCCTTATTCCACTCAATCCTCTCTTCCTCTGTCCTCCACAAGGGTCAGATGAGCATCTTTGAGAGCTCTCCTGGTTCTCTCCCAATGTTCCCTCATAGACATTTTCCCTAATAAATCTTTTGCCCATCTAATCCTGTCTTGGCATCTGCTTTTCTGAGAAACTGCAGTAGCACATGCGTGATGGCGCGAGTCAATTCATGGAGTTTAAGTAAAGTGTACACGGAATCATCATACTAATGAAGCCATAAGTATTTCTTGCTGCTTATATATACCAATTGGCTTTCCTTCATTCACTAATGATAACCTGTGCTCATAATCCGCTCAACAACCTTTCAATTCTTTCTTACTTAAAATAAGACAGGAAAGATTAGCTAACAATAAAATGTGAAGATGTACAGAATTACTATTGAAAAACCTCTCAAAACATAAGCCCTTCTGACAAAAGAATTTTCTGAGGCACGATCTATATTAGAAAGTGATGTAGAGATATGTATAAGCAGAAAGCAGTGAAAGTCAAGGCCTCCACTCGCTTCAACATTCTGATATGTTCACTTTGTTTAGTGTTTTAGTTGGCTTTAAATTCTAACAATTAAGAAAGCTTACAAAATGGTTTGCAGAAGAATATTAGTGAAAGGATTATGAAGTACTTCATAAGTCCTTTGAACAGGAAACACACATCTTATAATGCAAACTAATTTTTTAAACAAATAGATGCCTGTGATTGGATGGATCTATAAATTCATGTTTACATTACTAATGGTATTATTAGCATAAATATTTTATAGCATATATTATAGCAGCTTTCAGGTAATTGATGCCTCCAAAAATATTTATTGATCTGAAATAAAAATATCTTCGAGAAGTGGCTGTGATTAGATGCATGCCATAGAGGTAAAACTGACTCACCAGCTGGGCGTGATAAAGAAATAGTCAGACCAAAGTGTCATCAAATGGATTTTTCTGGTGCCATTGGTGGCAGTAGCATATCACTGCATAAGTGACTTTGCCCCTGGTGATTATAACTGACAACCAAATGGCCTATGTGAGTGCCATGTTATCATCACAGTGCAGCTGATATTCAGGAAAACACAGACTCAGTGGATATGTTTCCCGTGGCAACTGAGTCAGACGGCTGTACTTACTAGAGCCTAGTAGAACATAGTAACATCTACTACGTTCAATATGATCACAGTTTCCTGCTAGGTAGAAGGCAAATTTCTGTCTTTGCATGCTTTTCACACTCTGAGAAAGAAAAAGTTCTCCAATTTTATCCCATTTTCCACTCATCACACATGTGTACCTTACAGTGAAGATTAAAGGAAGTTAGTTACAGGAATTTTCTGTTAAATATGGGAATAGATAAAGAATAAAAGGAAAATGATGGCATATGCCAAAATTAAGGGGACGAGAATCCTTTTATGAATGTGTTCTAAAAATCCAAATAGTTTTGTGACATTTTAGACAGGAAAAGCCATTTTTATACTGAAGTAATGTAGGGTTGTGCAAAGCTTCATATCAGCTGATAAAGAAAAATATTACTTTCATAGGTTCACATAAGAAGTTCAAGTATTTCATCTCAGCTTCGATTTTTAAGCCATTTTCCTGCAAACTAGCAAATTTCTGCCTACAGCAAACTGATGAAAATTCATGGATGTTTTCATTCCTCCAGTTTAGGGCAGAATAGTAAAACTTTTGCCTTAGATCAAACTTTTGAATATTTGAGGGAAGGGGAAATAAAAAACCACATCATTTCTCAAATGTGAATACCCAAAGTGAAATGTGGCTGTTTCTTACATTTTTAGATGCCTGGAAGTTTTCCACAAACTTCTATAACAGTCACTCTGCAGCCTTCTGCTATAAATGTTTCAGGAACTATCTAGGGAAATATTCTATTGAGAGGGAAGGCAGGATTATCTAGCAGATAGAGCGTGGAATTTGGACTTAGACAACCATCTGAGACCTGCACCTGCCTCTTTCATTGCCTTATGGTGCGGTGCTGTATAAATGATTCAGACGCTCTTTGCTTGTATTTTTCCCTGTGGCAATAGAGGGAAATAGGCTAAGCATTAGCCCCTTCTCAACTGTCAGAGAATACCATAAAGGTAAATATGACATTGTCTGTAAAGTGCTCTGACCTCTAATCCAGAAAAACAGTGCAGACATGTGAGGCCAGAGAGTGTACAGACATTATAGAGTCCTAGCTTGGAAATGGCTTGACCCCTTCGTGCCTGTGTTCAGTCAGAGGTCCCTATGACACATGATCAACGATAGGTATTACCAGTTGCTAATTCCTTCTATTCTAATCTTTCCTTCCGCATCTGGGACATATTAACCTCATCCTCACAAACCCAATGAAGAGAGACAACCCTAACAGTCAATCAATAGGCATCTATTAATTGTCTAATAGGCACAATGTATTCTGTTGAGCATTAGACCTCGGATGAGAGTCTATTAGAACTATAATAATTTATAAAACATAGTTACTATACTCAAGACCCTTGCAATCATGATGTAGCTGGAAAGGAGAAGTGTCTGAATCATTTAAAATCATATAAGACAGCCCTAGATGCCAAACCACTGATAGGATTATTCCAAAGGGTTCAGAGGAGAGAGGGTGTGGCTCAGGATAGAGGATCCTGGGATGGTCAGTTTTAATATGATTTTAGTTTGTAATTAGAACAAACACACAAATACAGAAGAAAAAATGCATATGTACCCACAAGTGTAAAAAGGTAAAGTGATACTTCTGGTAGTGACCATACTGAAAAGTGATTCGTTAATATTTCTGGATGCCATCAGTTAGTTCACTGTTCTTATTAATTTTAGGCAATTGTGGCCCACCCTCCTGATTTTTTCCCTTATATGGCAGATTTGAGGTATTTTGATAGCTTGTTTGTAAACCCTGGTTCAGTCAGTCAGTATGGACGTATCTTACAACATAATTTCAGAATAAGGGGAGGATCATGCGCACTACTGGGAAGAGAATTGGTTGATTTTACTCTGAGACCTTGAGCCCCTCACTTTACCGCTCAAAGTCATTCAGTTGATTCATTTGTGACATAAGAGGGTTGGGCGAGATTTCATGGGCCAGGTACAGAATTCTCTGGGGGAAAAAAAAGTGCTATTTAAAACATACTTTCTTGTGCTGCTGAAAAACTCATTTTGTGTTTGTATTCTGTCAGAATCCACCATCATTCCTTGTCATCAAGATCGATATCTCAATTTTATAGACCACGAATGCTTCAGGTAGAGGACAGCCAGATGGTAATACGATGCTCTCAAAAATGTGCTTTAACTGTAACTCTTAATTTAATTATATTCAAACTGGATGTTCCCAAGCTCTATTAAACTTTAATATTCAACTCAGTAGAGCTTTGGTCTTGCCCATAAGTACTAACTTAGATAAATAGGCTGGTTCTTGTAAAGAACTTGTGCCACAGTGAGCAAGCATCTGCAAAACAGAGAGGAGGCAGATGGCCTTTGCTGGGGGGTATAATAGCAGCATGCCTCTATTTCAAAGAACATTGGTAAAATATTTGTTTTAAATATGATGGTATGTATCACCAAAAGGTTTAACAAGATCAAAACATCCTGTCAATTCAGAGAAAATAGTAATTCAATTTTAAGTAAAGTAGGAAATATGTCATTTGTTTTATGAGAAAAATTGCAAATTTTGATTTTCTTTTAAACAGCCATGTTTTACCGTGTCATATCCTATCAAGAAACTAAAATTTACCTGTACTACATGGTATAGATAATGTGAACAGTAGTAGTATGTTGAAAAATAAAATCAGCTATATTGAACATAAAAGAGAAAAATTATTTCTCCAGAAAATTTCCTAGAATTTTAAAAGAATATGGTCTTAATTAGTGTTATAAACTGACAATAATTAATTGTGGCATGAAACAGCTACTTTAACATATTATGAAATATGTTCATTTATTCTTTTTGTTGTTGTTGTTTTGACGGAGTCTCCCTCTGTTGCCCAGGCAGGAGTGCAGTGGGGCGATCTCGGCTCACTGCAACCTCCACCTCCTGGGTTTAACCAATCCTCTTGCCTCAGCCTCTCCAGTAGCTGGGACTACAGGTGCATGCCACCACACCCAGCTAATTTTTGTAATTTTAGTAGAGAAAAGGTTTTCCCATATTAACCAGGTTGGTCTCAAAGTTCTGACCTCAGGTGATCCTCCCGCCTCGGCCTCCCAAAGTGCTGGGATTACAGACATAAGCCACCACGCCTGGCAGAAATATGTTCATTTATTCTATGAGGGAGTTTGTGCAAAGTCTACAACAGGTTATGCACAATTTAAATTAATATTTTCCAATAGAAATATAATGCAAATCACATATATGCATTTTTTAATTTTATAGTTTCTATATGAAGAATAGTAGAAAAGATAGAAGTAAATTAGGTTTTTATAGATTTTATTTAGCACACTATGTAAAATATTTTCACTTTAAAAGTAAACATTATTTAAATACTGCAATTTTTAAAATCAAGCCTTCAACATTTAGTGTGTATTTTATTTACAGTACAATTCAATTCAGATTTCAAGCATATGATAGCCACATGTGGCAAGTGACTATTGGTAGTGTGGGTTTAGATGGTGAAAATACACTATTAAGCAACAAAGACATGTCTACTATCTTACGGTTTATAGTCTAGTATGGAAAACAGATTCTGAACAATAAATTACAAGTGTGATATTTAGCAATATGTGTTAAAAAGCATGGCAGTCATGTGTGGCATAAAAATGTTTGGGTCAATGACAGACTTCATGTACAATGGTGGTCCTGTAAGATTATAATATAGTATTTTACTGTACCTTTTCTATGTGTAGATATGTTGAGATAAACAAATGCTTATCCTTATGTTCCAGTTGCCTACAGTATTCTGTACAGTAACATGCTGTACAGGTGTGTAGTCTAGAAGCAAAAGGCTATACATGTAGCATAGGTTTGCAGCAGGCTATACCATCTAGGGTGGTGTAAGTACACTCTATGATGTTTGCACAATGAGGAAATTGCCTAATGATGCATTTCACAGAATGTCTCCCTATCGTTAAGCGTGGCATGACTGTAAATAAAATTAATATTGCTGAGTACATGCCTTACATTTAATGAATTTCCACTTCACATATGCTACAGATAATGTGTTTTTCTATGTGAGTGAGATCACTCTTGGCATTTTTTAGGGAATGCATTCTAAATTAATATACTTTTGTAGTCTATTAGCATTCTTTTATTTTTGTGCTTTCTACTTTTCCCATATCAGGATTACATTGTAAGTTTGAAGTTAGAGAGGTATAAGCCAGAGCATAATAATCCTTTAATACAATTATATATTATTTAAAAAATTAAAGTAGTTTGTTGTAAAATAAAAAAAAAGTTTTCAAAGAAAACTTCATTTAGGATAAGAGAAAATTCAATATTTTTCCATGCATTTCCCATAGCTTTATAATTTCTAAGATTTTTCCTGGCATGTGTTTGCAAAGGCTTGTTACTATGAACTATAGACCTTTTCTAGGTTATTACAAAAGTAGTTTATTTCTTATGAAATCTTACAATTATACCTAATTTATATATACAGGCTGGTGTCAAGAGAGTACTTAGCTGTTTAGATAATAGCTAAGATAATAATAAAACAATTAAAAACATAAAAAGAATAGTTTATATATGAAATAGACTCAGTCTTGTTGAAAGATATGCCTTTATTGATTTCATGTAACCCAGCTTAATCGTGGATGGTACCGAAGATGGTTATATATTTATTGAGATTTGAAGAATGCCAAAAAGCACAGATGAACCAAAAGTTTAATGTTCACTCATCTGACTAAAAATATATCTTTTCCATGTTGCTTCTTAAACAAAAATTGCTGTAGAATTTCAGACAGAGAAGATTGCGTGGATCACAAGAGTCAAGTCCATAAGAGAAAATTCCTAACCTGGAATTTAATGACTGGATAGAGCTGGATTTTTCTGGAAGGAATAGGTAGGTCTTTCTTATTTGGAAAAGCAACATAAAGTGAGAGGTAGAAACTGGCAAGATTTGTTGGGAGAATAAGCAAATGGCTTAATACTGAGACACAGTGGAAATGCACAAAGGATGAACAATTTAAGTCTAGTTAATGGAGAGTTAGAATCTTAAAAGTAGATTCAATAGGTGATATGGTACCAACGCAGTTTTAAATCAGGGAAGTGGCATAATGAAAATGCCATTTTTGGAAGATTCATCTAGCAGAGGTGACAGGATTGATTTAAAGATGCTAAAGAAAAATATCAAGGAGGTTGAGTTGAGAGACCAGATCCAATAATAGATTTGGAAGATTTAAACAAGTCTTCTTAAAATGAAAGACTCATGCTTTTTTGACAGCATAGGAAGTGGAACTGGTAAAAAGGACGAGTAAGAGAAGCCTGGGAAAAAATAGAATAAATGCAGGATTATGTTTGGATTCAGGGCTCTGGCGGTGGAGTTGGATAGATATAAAAAGAAAGAAAGACAACTCTTTTGCTGACAGCATAGACAGTGATATTTTGAACTGTAGAGATGAATTCTCCTGAATTTCTGTTGTCCAGCAAAAAATATAGTGGGATTATATTTTATATTATTAGTCTTAGATCTCATTCCTCAGAGCTAAAGTAAATTGAATGCTGTTTGAAATATTACTAAGTGAACTACGGCAATATTTTCATCTCCTTTCTAAAAGCATACATATTTTGGTTTAAATTATTTAGGAAGTTATGAAACAAAACAGGATTTGTGTCTGCCTTATTTTGACATATAGTTTACATTTGGAAAACTTTGCCCTAGGATGGCATTGGATAAAATTTTTATGATAAATTTGGGCACAACCAAAGCGAAATCACAAAACTCAGAATAGTAATAGAGTTTATAAATCATGTAATTATATTGGTAGAAAAATAATAAATATTTATTGTTTGTCAGATGCCAAGCCTGTAGAGGGCATTGGCTATACATGTTTAAAAAAATAAAAGAAAAAGAAAAAAAACTATCTTTGTGAATAAATGTAGAGTCTATTAGAGGAAATGGTCATTAAACACATATAGAATTATACATTTGAATAAATCCATGTTATTTGTTGAATTATGTCCCCTAAAAATTCATATGTTCAAGTCCTGACTCCCAATATCTCAAAATGTAACTTTATTTGAAAATAGTGTAATTAGGGGCATAATTATTTAAGATGAGTTCAAACTGGTGTAGGGTCGGCCCCTAATCTAATATGACCAGAGTCCTTGTAAGAAGGGGAAATTTTGACACTGACATAAACACACAGAGAGCTCCATGTGAAGATGGAGGCAGAGGTCAAAGTGCTGCTTCTGCAAGCCAAGAAATGCCAAAGATTCCCAGCAAACCACCAGGAACTAAGGGAGAGGCATGGAACAGATTCTTCCTCGCAGTCCCCAGAAGGAACTGACCCTGCTAACATCTCCATCTAAGACTTCGAGTCCTTGAAACTGTGAGAAAATAAATTCTGTTGTTTCAACCACCCAGTGTGTGGTACTTTGTTATGGCATTCCTAGAAAACTAATACAGTGACAAATACAAAAAGAAAATCATTGGTAATACTAGGAGTGAATAAGGTGATAGGGCTTACTTTAGATCTGATGGGCAAAGGAGACCTCTTTGAGGAATTTAGAATTGATCTGACACCTGGAAAACGAGCCAGCCATGTGAGGTATGAGACAGAGTGATCTGGGCAGAAGAAAGAACATGTGCAAAGGTCCTGGTATAGGAAAGAACTTGCCACAAGTAAGGAGTTGAAAAAAGGCTGGTGTGGCTGTTGCACAGCTAATAAAGGTGAGAGTGGTACAAGATGAGGCTGATAAATTCCTGGTAAGTAAATTGGACTTTGATTTTTATCCTAACGGATTTGGCTGGTAAGGAATTTGACTTTTATTCTAAGAGCAATTCCATTAGTTCGGAGACATGAATGGGTTTTAAGCAAGTGGTGACTTTATCCAAAGTACCTTTTAAATAAATTCTAACTCCTATGTAAGTCATGATATGGAGGGAAATAGTGACAGCAATGCAGCAGGGAATCAGCCTTGGATTAGGTGGGTGTTATAGATTACTGATAATGAGCAAATATGTAATACTGGGAGACAGAGAGCATGTGTAGTAAAGAATTTCTCTCAGGTTTTTGTTTTGAGCTATTAGGGTTTTTTTAAAAAAATATTTATTGAGAAGCTAGAGGAGGAACAGAGTAGGGAAAAGATAGAATGGAGGAGGAGTCATAGAATGAGTTCAGCTCTGTGTATGTTAAAATTGAGATGCCCAGGAGAGAGTCAAGCAGAAATACCAAGGGAGTGATTTCTTTCTTGCTTGCTCCAAAGAAAGGTCTAAGGACTGAGACTGAGACATAGAAGTTACATGTGTTCTGCAATGAACACAGGGAGTTCATAGCACAGTATAGAGTAAAGCTGAAGGCTTCCTGGTTCCCAGCCCAGTGTTCTTGCAACCTCATGTAAATGCCTAGTCAACAACTTTATAGGATCCTTTGATTAAGGGGTAATGGAGCACTTTCTTGGGTTGTATTGGGAATAAATATACAATCATCTGTATAGCAAAAAAAGCATAGATGGATAGAGTATTAACACAAATGCACAGAAATAAGATTAAGGCGGCTTGGAGTCTACTTTTAGCTTTGCCACTGCTGTAATTGGTTTAAGTGGGTCTCAATGAAATGAGTGTATAATATCATATGATCTCTAAGATATCTATTAGTTTTAAAACCTGATAACTCCCCAGGAGCAATTGAACTCCTGAGTAAACAATCTAATAATATTATTGTACATGTGCATAAGAAGGTATGCATAAAGATCCTCAATAAAATATTGTTTAAAGCAAAATTTAAAGGAACTTCAGTGCCCATCAGTAGAAAAAAATAAAACATTCTATGTTTATGTGGCAAAATGTTATTTAGCTGTTTAAAATAATAAACTAGATCTATGTGTATATAGAAAGATCACAAATGCAGAATGTTGAATGCCAAAACTGTTAGTCTCAGAATAATAATTGAAATAATTTGCCTTCAACAGATGTACATGTATGTGAAAATGCTAAAAATAAGAAGGATGAAATTCTAGTTAATTATTGGAATGGAGGAAATAAATAAGACTAAAGATGGGCTAGAAACAAAGCTTCAAGCTCATAATATTTCATATAAAATTATATTTTAACTGTGTATAACAATAGAATTAAACAGGAATTTATTGTATTATTCTTTCTGTATTTTTAATTACATAAATTTTATGACTAGAGGTCAGTTAAACCATTATTTTCAGGCTGGTAATCCCAGCACTTTGGGAGGCCGAGGTGGATAGATCACTTGAGGTCAGGAGTTCAAGACTGGTCCGACCAACATGGTGAAACCCCATCTCTACTAAAAGTACAAAAAATTAGCTGGATGTGGTGGCACGCACCTGTAATCCCAGCTACTCAGGAGGCTAAGGTAGGAGAATCACTTGAACCTGGGAGGTAGAGGTTACAGTGAGCCAAGATCACGCCACTGCCCTCCAGCCTGGATGACAGAGTGAGACTCCATATAAAAACAAGACAAAACAAAAAACACAAAAAACCCATTATTTTCATTTTTTGTTATGGAGGATAAAAAGTTTTATTTCAATATATGGAATATTTTAATGCACTATCATTGATTTCTTAAAACAGAAATATCATTTTATACTTCATAACATTATGTTTTCATTTTTAAATTTTACTTAACAAACTATGATGTGTGCTCTTCAGTTGTGCTGGGAGCTGTCACATCCACATTTATTTCAGGTTAACAACTTTCTAAAGGAGGTGCCTATTTCACAAACAGCAAATCTGAGGTTCCTAGAAGTTAAAAGCTTGCCCAAGGGTACGGAACTGGTAAATAGAAGAGATAAAAGTTGAAACTCAGTTGTTTTACTCCAGGTTTTGTTGTTTCCCTCACATTTGACTGACATACACTTCTAAGCTAAACACACAGTATAAGCTCCACTTATTCCTAATAATTCACATTTCCTTATAAAGTCGGGGTTTCATTCAGTCAATATGTAGTCTAATGTACTGAACCTAACATACACTTATTTTGCATATAAGTGCAGTAAAAATTCTGGAAATGTACATTAGGAAGTGAAAGGAAATATGTACTATTAGGATTTCCATCTAGTTTTAATCATAGAAAGCCTATTCTGTATATCGATGCTCTGGTTTTATTTTTTAAAATATCTTTATAGCTGTTACAATTTTGTTCCTCTTTTTGGAACCTTGATAATAAGTTGTTGCTTTTGATGTTAAAATGGATGAAGATTTTGCTATATTTAGGAAGAAATTGTTTTACTATTGTGAAGTAAAATGTTATTGATTTTCTAAAAAAGAGAAAAAAGACAACTTCAAGGAAAACACTACAAGATACATATTTGACTAGCACTTCACAAATGTAACTTTACTGTCATTAAACATTTGCTTCTTTCTTTCTCTCCTTCTCAGCCTATTGTTCTTGTTCCTCATCTCATGATTTTTTTTGTTATATTTGAATGATGAGCCCAAAGCATGAAAAGCTGTTGTTTTCAACCTTTATTAATGTTTCCCAACTCGTTTCCCTGTTTGCCTGCTGACAACCTGCCAAAATCACCCTCTGGTGAATTGTAAAAAGATTGGGGTAGCAGTTTTGGGATCCAAAATGTGTTGCAGATAATTAGTAAATCAGAACTTTGTCACAGCAGATACTTTGCTACCCACACATCTCTATTTTTAAGCCTTGTGTGTCACACAATGTGTGTTCATTGTCTGTTTCAGTGTGAGTAGCACATCTTTGCATTGCATATAATACAGTTGAGTTGAATGAGAAATTCCATTATTATTTTGTCATTTTGTATTGTCACTGATTAACACATGAGATATACGTATTTGGTGAATAATTGGAAATCACTGTTGGCTTTTAAATAGCTTTATAAAGGAGAGGAATTACCTATTTTGCTACTGACTAAAGCAATCCATACATAATCTAAGTAGTTCATACCGTAGTCTTCGTTTTCCAATAAAGGCAAGAGATAAAAATCTCCTTAGATGATCACAGTTGTTTTCATGCTAGTTAGTTCTAACTAACTTGATTGGCAAGAGTAGTGGGTCAGGAGATTGCTTCTTGAATCACACAAAATTGAAAAGTTTTTTTCAGTGTAATACCGAGGTGATAAGTTGAGGCAAAAAGGAAAGTTAGATTTAGGATGATGAAATGCTAGGATTATCAGCAGACTTTCATGTGAATCAACTGGAGAATCATAGGAGCAAATTATTTAGTGATCTGCTTCCTTTAAAATACTACCTAATGGCATAGCGTCTGTGCATATATATGCTCTCATGTGTGTGTTATATTAACGAATGCACTCAACCCTGATCCCACTTCATTTGTTCCTTAACTTTCAGCCTGTAGAGAAGGTAGATAAACAGTTGGATATGAGATTACATATGTACCAAGCTGTTTTAGTGTCAGAGGAAATTTATCAATTTGCATAGTTTCAATAACTGTGGTCTCAACATATGTCAGGTACATAGTCATGATAAAATGGACTGGCTACTATGATATTATAATCAGACATGATTTAGTCTTAAAAGCATAATAGTATCAGCCTTACGTTTCAAAAAAAGCAAGAAAGGTGATGGTTATTCTCATATCTAAGATGACGAACTTGGAGAAGATGCATGACCTCTAAAAGTTGTAGATTCTTTATATATAAAAAGGGCACAAAAAAAGCTGCTTTTCCTACTTGATAAGATTCTTATTAGGGATAAATATATTAATATGGATAAAATCCCTTTGTAATTTTTGGATGTTGTATATATAAGACATTACTTAAAATATCTAAATAAGGAAATAAGAATCTTCCCTAAATCAGAATGCATTCATTTATCAAATATGCATAGGTGCCTACTATATTTCAGTTGTACTGTTCTAGGAATTGAGAAGATAGTAGTAAACACAACAGAAAATAATTTCTGCCCTGATAGATCTTATACATTAGTGAATTGAAATAACAATAATAGATAAACTTTGTAGTATGTCAATTGGTGATAAGTGCTATAAAATAAAATAGGACAAAAGACATAATTTAAATAGGAAACATTTGAAGAATTACTTGAAGAAGATGATAGCCTAAGCAAACAGGGAAGATCAAGTTGTATGTTGAAATACTAGTTTAGAGAAAATGTTCATTCTTGATGAATGGTCTATTATTACTCAATCAGAGCCATGTGCACTGCTACCAATGTTTTATAGTAAACTTAGTCAAGTGGTTTGGCAGACGAAAATTTTTTCTTATCTCTGGTTTTATATTTAAAATAAAAAATTTAAAGTCACTGCACCTTATGTCCCCATTTCCTTTGATAGGCACACAAAAAGTATTAATACAAGAAAAAGGAATGAAATGTTTATTTTGCATAGGTAATATGAGTGCAGTGTAATAAAAATCAATTTGACATTAACATACACAAAATATTTTAGAAGGGTAAGTCTATCATCCAAAACAACACGATGTACTTAAAAAAAGAAAATGTGGGATTAGCCTCACCCCCACACACAAAATAAACACACCCTGTCTTAGCACATGTTCTCAAGAAAACAGATCTGGAGGCAGAAGCCTATGTGCTAACATTTAGTTAGTGAGAGCAATCCCAGGAAAGCAGAAGAAAGGGAAAAAGGAGTGTGAGTCAGAGAAGGAGGGAGTACATTACCAAACTGAATGCCTTCTTAGGCACAGAAGTGTGCTGTCTCAGTGTCCTCAGGACACGCCTTTAGAGATTGTGTGTGTTTCTGAGCCTTCTCAGAATCCATTGAGGTAGTGGGTAAGGAGGAATGTATATGCTCAAACTGGGAAGTGAATGGAAGTTGAAATATAGGCCAGGGTGATAACTAACAACTGGACAGCAGGGGCTTTGCACAAGAAACTACCATGTGTAGCCTATGAAAAAAGAAGGTCAAGAGCAGATGCATCAGGAACAGATATTCACATCCAAACACAATTATCTGTGTGATCTCTCAGCTAACGGGCTGAGGCTGTGTGCAAGCTGAAGGCCTTTCCACCATGCCATTATACCATGGAGAGAAAGAAAATGAGAAGAGGGAGGGGTTGAAACTTTGAAAAAATGAGTGAGCTAACGCAGAAATGGTTCAGCTAATGATAAGTATTTCAATCACCTTAAAATGAAAAACTTAAATTTATTTTCCACTACAAATGTGAAAAGGAGTGGTGAGCAAACCCAGCTATAAAGAAGTAAAATTAAATATCTCCACCTCTAAGGGATGACATTAAGTTTTAAACGACATATATTTCACACATATATAAATCAACAAAAAGCAAGTATATTCACCCAAATGTTAAGAGTAGTGATCTTTAGCTAGTGAGCTTGTGGGTGACTTCTATTTTTTTCTTTAATTATTGTATATTTCCTAAATGTCCTCAAATGAAAGTGTATCACTTTTGCAATAAGAAAGAAAATTTGGTATTAGAACAGATGCATTTGTGACTTCATCCGTTCTGTGCTTGTTGAAGCTTATTAATCTGAAAACTATTCCACTTTTAAGTGTTATTGGGCTAATAAGTCATTTCGGGGTGAGTTACTTTTCAAAGTTCTTGAAATCACATCTCTAACTGCACTTTGTTCTATCTACTGATAGGGAGGGCCTGCCTATAGCTGCTGTAACCTAATACAAAAAAAAAATAAAGAAAGAAAAAAAGAAAAAATATGCTTGCTGTCTGCACAAATTCTTATAACTATCTAACTAGCTGAAATAGTCATATTTTAATAAGTTAGTAAACTACTCTTTGAATCTAACCATTTCTGTATTTGAGGCCTTGATAGAACTTGGCTTAGTCTTTCATAAAGTAGCAATAGAGTTCAAGAGCTTCCATTTATTCTCAGAAATTTCGCCACATATTAGTGCATACTTTTAAATCTACTCAATTAATTGGTATTTGAAAAAGCCAAATATAAGCTAAGCTGTAAAGAATTATAGATGAAAAGCTTGCAATGGATTGTGATTATAACATCATATAGATAACCCCAATCCCTGTAATATAAAACTTAAACCTAATCACAATGTTAGAAAATGCATACAGAGTACTGGATGTACAAAATACCAGCTGAGGTGATTCCTGGCCTTTGAAATTATTTAGCTTTTCGGCGTGATTGACTTATACACTGGTGTCTGCGTGTGTATGCACAGAAGCATACACACAAAGAAATGGAGAAATTAAAAAGAGCAATAACTTGTCTTGAGTTTTCCCATTGGGCCTATATTCTTGTGTTTTCCTACGGCTGTCGGAAAAATTTGGCTCACTTTTCTTCCTGTTTCTTTCTTGATAATTTTACAGGATTATTTTCATGCTTATTAAACTCTTCTAATAATTATT
Source organism: Macaca fascicularis (assembly GCF_037993035.2). Taxonomy (NCBI): domain Eukaryota; kingdom Metazoa; phylum Chordata; class Mammalia; order Primates; family Cercopithecidae; genus Macaca; species Macaca fascicularis. The sequence goes on along the minus strand of NC_088380.1, from coordinate 31,300,290 downwards.
GGCTATAAAATATAGGAGGAAATTTTATGGTGATCACATATATAAGATACAATTAATGATAAGTAATTTAAATGGTGGAAAAATGCTGGGTTTAAATCATCAGAGATGAAAAAACTTGTATATTGGTTAAAATGTTTTATGCTGCAAGTAATGAAGATTCTGCTTAATGTGGCTGTGATGGTTAATTTTATGTTTCAATTTGACTGGGCCACAGGGTGCCCAGATATTTATTTAAACATTATTCTCGGTGTGTCTAATAGGGTGTTTCTGTAAGAGATTAATGTTTGAATAGGTAGATTGGGTACGGCGGATTGCCTGCCCAATGTTGGTGGGACTCATTCAATCCATTGAAGGCTTGAATAGAACTTAATGAATTCATTCTCACAGCCTGAGGGTTTTTGAGTTGGGTCATCAATCCTCTGCCTTGAATTCAGTCTCAGACTGGAACTTACACCCTCTGCTCTCCTGATTCTCAGGCCTTTGGACTCAGAATGGACCTATACTGTCAGCTCTCCTGGGACTCCAGCTTGCAAGTTTGGGGACTTCTTAGCCTTCATAACTGCATGAGTCAATACACTGTAATCTCTCAATAGATAGATAAATAGATAGATCTCTTATTGATTCTGTTACTCTGGACAACCCAGACTAATACACTGCCGTAACAATTAAAGGAAATTATTGGCTCAAGCACCAATTCAGTTAAAGTTGATTTAGTGTTATCTGATTCAGTAGTTTCAGAATGTAATGAAGGACCAATTTTATGCTGTACTTTTCTGCAGGCAACTTCATGTTAAAGATACTACCCTCATTGTTAGAAGAGTTACCAGTAGCAATTTAACTTACGTGTTTTCTGTTTAATTGCCGGCATATTAGAATAGAACCTTGCTATTGACTTGACACTAAAGTAATGACTACATCCAGGTGAATGGCAGGAGGCAATTGAATAAAGTCAATCAGATGCACAGCTGGATATGAAGGTAGTATCATCTTCCCTGAAGTATATGAGTGGAGTCTGGAAGTTGTAGATACATGAATGATAATCTTGATAGTAGATATGGGAAGGAAAGTTCTAATTCTGGGTATTTAACCAACAATATCCACTCACCTGGGTTTACTTACAGGGAAGACCCTGTTAACAGGAACATAGGCTGTAGACATTACCTCTTTAGAGAGCCTGGGAAAGAGATCTCCAAGTTCAAAAACACTGTACTTCAGGTTAGAAGGTCTTATACTGAGTTTATGATTATAGATAACATGCAATCAGTGAAAGTGGTTTCTTCTATAAAATAAAAATAATATTTTTGTCACAGTTTTGCAAAGAAAGTATTGGGATCTTCCAATTAGATACATAGATTTCTTGATAAGAGACTAAGAAATCATGGGTTAATAATTACCATACAAATTAAGTATGTACAGTGAGCATGCTTGTGAATAAGAAGAGGGTAGATTTCTCCTTTTCCCTACCCTTCCTAATCTCTTTTACTCTTCCTCATTTCTATTTTTCCTTTTCAAATGGCAGAACCTAGATGAATGGTAAATCTGAAAGAAATTGTTACACCTCTGGAAATAATCAAAGACTTAATGTGTTTTTACGTAACAGTTAAGTACATTAGAAATTGTGATTCTAAGATAACAAGGTAGAAATCTTCTTTATAAGTTTTGTTGCTGAAAAAAAGTGAAAAAATGTGGTTCATAGATGCTGGGAAAGAATGGACTGAATTTATCAATGAAGAAAAATTTATATTTACTTTTATCATAGTATGCATTTTAATACCTCCTGTAAAACCTTTTGAAGTATTTGTGGGTAGCATTTCTCTGAACATTGCAGGTGACTATAAGATATACTAAGATATCACCAAAAAGTAAATGACTAGCTTTTGTATGTCTGTGTGCGTGTATATGTGTGTGTATATTTATTTATTTAAGTGTATTTTATTATTCACTTTTTCCTTGGCTAAGGGATTAATAATTGAAAATTTTGTTTAAAATGTTTTTATATAAGCTAAAACACTTTAATTGACTTATGAAAATGTTAGTCAAAACTAAATGGGAAGCAGATCATTCTAGTGAAAAGTGCATGGCAGGATTTGGATAGTTCCAGTTCAAGACTATTTTCTGTGCCAATTCTTAACTATGTAAGCTTTTGGGCTATTGAAGAATGGCTTTGTGACCAGCTTCAGACACTTACAATCATTTCATTTTATCTCTCTTTAGTCCACTTACATAGATCAAGGCAATTTAGTTATTTTAAGCTCTAGAGATCTATTTTATTTAAAGCAGAAGCAAAATGGAAAATTACCATGGCACTTGTATTTATCAGGGTTCTCCTGAGTAACAAAACAAATTATGTGTGTGTGTGTGTCTTTGTGTGTGTGTGTGTCTTTGTGTCTGTGTGTGCGTGTAGAAAGATACTTATTATGAACTTATTATGAAGATTGGCTCACACAGTTATGGAAGCTCAGAAATCCTGTGATTAGCTTTTTGGAAGCTGGAGGCCCAAGAAGGCTGTTAGTGTAGTTTCGGTCCAAGCCCCAAGGCCTGAGAACCAGGAACACAAATGTCCAAGGTCAAGAGCAGACAGATGGATGGCCCAGCTCAAGCTGAGCAAGTGAGTTTACTCTTTCTCTGCCTTCTTGTTCTACTTAAGACTTCGAAGAAATTGTATGATGTTCACTTGCACTAGTGAGGATGATCTTCTTTACTCGGTCTACCTATTCAAATGCTAACCTCTTCCAAAAATACCCTCACAGACACCCCTAGAAATAATGTTCTACCTGCCATCTAGATATCCCCTAGCCCACTTAAGTTGGCTTATAAAATTAGCCATCACCAAGTGAAATATTGAAAATCTCTCTCTCTCAACCTAAACATATATAGGTCAAGCTCCCTTGCGTTTTTGGTCCCATGCTTTAACAGCCCTTACACCACTTGGTGAAGACTTTTATAATCTAATTAGTTACTTATTAGAAATGGATGTTACTCAATATAGATCATGGCTTGATTTCAAATAATCAATTTTTCCTCCAAGAAATGGTTGGATCTCTCAGTAAGTTGGATCTAGTACTAATGAAAGTAGTCCCAGTGTGACTCAGGACGGAAAGCTTTAATAGACACCATTGTTTATTTGTTCTTTCAAAGAAAGGCAAGCATTTCACTTATTCCTTTTATTTGAGGTTTTTACTAGGGTAAAGGAGTTAAGTAGAGGGGTATAATGTCAACTCTAAGTGATGCATTTCTTCCTAAAATCAAATGAAAGGAATAGGGGCCAAATAGTATTAGCTCAATGGCTCTATCTTACTAAGTGAAAACACTTAATGGTATATACTTATGATTAGATTGGTGAATTCGCATTTAATTTTTTTAAAAGTGAAATAAAAGCAAACCGAACCAAACCAAACCACTCAATGACAACAAAATTAAGCAACCAAACAAAAAAGTCACAAATAAGCCAATTTCCGAAACTAAACTAAAAATTTATGAAGGAGCTTTTGGTTTTAGCTCTAACATGTACAGAGTTCAGAAGTCATAACTCCCATTGTTACAACAACAGAAAAGATGAGCACATTAAAAAATCAATAACTTTTCTCAGACCGTAGGAGAACTGATGTCATAGAACAAACTTCTATCCAGAAGCATGGATAGACAGGCAGATCTAAAGAGTCATGGTGACATGTTCTTACATGGAGCAGAAGGCTCTGGAGCCATTAACTTGGACAAATTGCTGAAGCTGTGTGTGGACTGGCTTGAGAATGAGAACTCTTGGGTGCTAGGGTCTTAAGGAGGCCCCCACACTTTTGTGTTTTACTCCCAGGAAACTCATCAGGTTCTCATGTTCAAGATCCAAGAAAAGTGTGCCCTTGGCTCTAGCAGCGGGAAAAAAGGAGAATAACCATTGAGAAATACAGCCAGAGCTTGCTCCACTACAAATATCTACTCTCTAGGGGAAATGACTTTACCAAATCCTTATCCTACCTGAAGGAAAAGAATTTCTCAGGCTTCTCGCTTGTTAGCCCTTTCTAGTCTGCCTGTCTCACATAAGGGTGAGAACAAAGCTAAGACACTCTTGTGAAATTCACAACCAGGGATACAAATCCACAAAAGATTGAGATGTAGTTATAAAATTATAGAATGCTACCTCTTCCATATACCTTACCATCATACCAACAGGACTCCAGTATAGTAACAGTAGATTACAGCTAAAAGAACTGCAAGATGCGGACCCTATCTGAAAAAGAGCTCTTGGGAAAGCCCAAAATTAGAAGAGGAGAGGAAAAAAATAAAAGAACTCTAAAGAACTTCAAAGACTTTAGCATCTAGATATGTAATATACAAACACAGCCCTGCTCATAGTCAGATTTACATAAAACCTCACACTGAAGACCCATTTATTTCAGTTCCTAACATCCAAAACATTTTGCCCAGCTATCACGAAAAAATTAGAAGGCATGCTGAAAGACAAAAAAAGCAAAGTCTGAAGAGATAAAGAATAATTAAAACTAAACTCAAATATAACACCAAAGTGGAATTATTAGACAGATAATTTTAAATAGCTGTGATTCCTATGTTAAGGGCTCCAGTGGAAAAAGTAGACCATGTGCAATGATAGATGGGTAATGTAAGCAGAGGAATGGAAACTCTTAAGAAAAAGTCGAAGTGAAATGCTATCGATAAAACACCAAAATATTATTTTAAAAAGTTAAGAATGCCCTTAAAAAGAGAAGCCTGCCCTTACAGCAGACTTCTCACTAGAAACCATGCAAACAAGAAGAGAGTGGAGTGGAATATTTAAAATGTTGGAAGAAAAATTTTATAAATCTAGTATTCTATTCTATTCTATTCTATTCTATTCTATTCTATTCTATTCTACTCTACTCTACTCTACTCTACTCTATTCTATTCTATTCTATTCTATTCTATTCTATTCTATTCTATTCTATTCTATGAAATTATCCTTCAAAGTGAGGATAAAATAAAGATGGTCTCAGACAAACAAAAAACTTAAGGAATGAATTGTTAGTAGACCCAGCCTGCAAAATTTTTAAAAGAAATAACATTGGCCACAAATTTAAATCTATATAAAGAAAAGAAGAGCATTAGTGAAAAAACAAATGAAGATAAAGCAAAAGCTTTAATTTTTCTTTTATTAATTGATCTATTTTTTAAAAAGATACTCATTCTTTAATGTAGTAATAATACCAACGACAGAAATATAGCTGAAAAGCTTTTAAAATTTCCAAATATTTGGAAATTAAATAATATACATAACATATGGGTCCAAGAAGGAGTTTCAATACAATATTTTAAAATATTTTTAATTAAATCAAAATACAATATATCAAAATTTGTAGGATACAGCCAAAGCAGTGCTTTGAGAAAAATTTATAGCATAAAATACTTACATTACAAAAGAGGAAATATTTAAAATCAATAATATAAGCTTAATTCTTAGGAAAGCAGAGAAGAGAAAGTTAATTCTAAAGTAAACAGAGAAGTTAATTCTAAAGTAAATAAGAATTACAACAGAAATTAATGGAACCAAATATAGGAATAAAGAAAAGAAAATCAAGAAAACGTGAAGCTGGTCCTTTGGAAAAGTCAGCAACAGTAATTGGCTTCCAGCCAAGCTAAATAAGAATAAAAGAGGAATGACATAAATTACCAATACTGGAAGTGAAAGAGTAGTCAGCACTACTGGTCTCATGAACATTAAGAGGAAAATAAAGGGTTACTATGAGCAACCCTATTCCCACAATTTTAGGATCAAAAGAAAACATCCAAAAACAAATGGATTTCCTGGATATCAGTGGTAAACAATTAAAATTGGAATTAAAACTCAATACTTTCCACAATTGTACCACCACATAAAGCACTTAACTCTAAATCTAACAATGTATGTACAGGATTTATAAGCAAAAAGTCCAATAAGAGAAATAAAATAAAATCGAATTAATGGAGATATATTCATGGATTGGGAGGGTCCATATTGTTAAGATGTAAATTCTTCCAAATTTGGTCAATAGTGTAAATGTAATTCCAACTAAAATCCCAGGAAGCTATTTTGCACACATTGACAAACTAATTTTAATGTTTATATGGAAAGACAAAGGACTAATAATAGACAAACTGAAGAAAAACACAATGAAAGCCTTTTATTCCTGTATTTCAAAACTTACTATAAAGCTACAGCAAGGAAGTGGTTTTGGCAATAAGGTGGTCATGTAGATCAATGGAATAGAGTATACAGAAATAGTCACAATTATATATAATCAACAAACCTTTGAAAATACATAAAATATTTTTTATATTTTACATAAGGAAAAGAAAGTTCAATGGAAAAGGATATTTTCAACAAACGATGATAGAAAAATTGACATCCTTATGTTAAAAACTTACTCTGCACACAGACATTATATCTTAAAAAAAATCTCAAAATGAATCATAGACCTAAATGTACAGCACAAAATGACAAAACATCCAGAAAAAATTATAGAAGACTACATGACTTTACTTTGGTAATTAGTTTTTAGATTCAAGTTGTTTTAGACACAAGTTGTTTTTAGATACAAGTTGCTTTAGATACAAGATACAAGATACAAGTTATTTCAGATAAAAATTATTTTTAAATACATGTATCCAAAATGCATGAAACCAGAAGTGTTTCAGATTTCACATTTTTCAGACTTTGAAATATTTACATATTCATAATGAGATATCTTGGGAACGGGAGACACGTCTAAACACACATTTATTTATGTTTCATATACATCATATACACATAGCCTGAAAGTAATTTTGTGCAATCTTTTAAATGATTTAATGTATAAAACTAAGTTTGTGTTAAGTACTTATGTGTGGAATTTTCCACTTGTACTGTCATGTCAGCATTCACAGTTTCAGATTTTGGAGCATTTTGAATTTTGAATTTTCTGATTAGGTATGCTCAACCTGTAAAGCACCCCCCCCAAAAAAAAAAAATTAAAAACTTTTGCTTTTGCTTTGCGAATGACACTGGTAAGGGAATTATAAAAAACAAATTACAGACTGGGAGAAATCTTTCTAAAACACATTTATGATAAATGACTTGTATGTGAAATATAGAAAGAGTTCTTAAAAATTCATACATAAAGAAACAATAGACCACTTGTATTTCTTCTTTTGAGAAATGTGTGTTCATGTCTTTTGCTCAGCTTTTAATGGGGTTATTTTTTCTTGTTGAATTATTTAAGTTCCTTGCAGATTCTAGATATTAATCCTTTGTCAGAGGTTTAATTTGCAAGTATATTGTCCCATTCTGTAGGTTGTCTGTTTATTCTGCTGGTTATTTCTTTTGCTGTGCAGAAGCTGTTTAGCTTAATTAAGTTCCATTTGTCTATTTTTGTTTTTATTGCATTTGCTTTTGGAGTTGGTATTAGGCCTTCTTGTGTTGCAATAAAGAAATATTCCGAGACTCGATAATTTACGAGAAAAGCAGTTTCATTAGCTAACAGTTCTCCAACCTGTATGGGAAGCAAAACGTCAGCATCAGTTTCTGGTGAGCCTCAGGAAGCCTATAATTCTTTTAAATGATTTAATGTATATTATTCTACAATATACATTATAATATTCTATAATATACATTATAAGTAAGAATAATGTATATTCTTACTTATGTGGGAACTAAACAATGGGTATACATCGCCAAAAAGATAGAAATAATAGACAATGAAGACTCCAAAAGAGAGGAGATTAGGAGAGTGACAAGGGCTGACAAATTACCTGTTGGGTGCAATGTTAACTATTTGGGTAATGAGTAAGCTAGAAGTTGAATCTCCATCAGCATGCAATATACCTATGTAACAAACATGCACATGTACCCCCTGAATCTGAAATAAAATAAAATGGGCCAACTGTCTGAATAAACATCACAAGAAAGCAGATATACAAGTAGCAAATAAACATATAAAAAGATGCTCAACTTCACTTGTGATGAGGTAATGGCAAATTACAAACAATCAAAGGATACCCCTATATACCTATTAGAAGGGCTGAAGTCCAAAAAGTGACAATGCAAACTGCTAACAATGATGCAGAGCAACTGAAATTCTCATTCCTTCATGGTGGAATGCAAAACTGGACAGCCATTTAAAAAATAGTTTGGCAATTTCTTGTTGCCAGAACTAAATCATCTCATTAGAAGACAGTTTGGCAACTTACAAATCTAAAACATAGTCTTACCATACAATCCAGCAATCACATCACTGGATATTTACTCAACTGAAACTTATGTCCACACAAAACTTACACATGAATGTTAATAGTCGCTTTATTCCTAATCATCAAAACCTGGAAGCAACCGAGTTGTCTTTCCATAGGTGAATGGATGAGCAAAGTATAGCACATCAATATAATGGAATATTATTCACTGATAAAAATAATGGAGCTATCAAGCCATAAAAGGGGATAGATCTTAAACACATCTTTCAAAGTGAAAAAAATGGCAATCTGAGAAAGTCACATACTGTCTGATTCATATTATATATGACCTTTTGGAAAAAGCAAAACTACAGCAGCTGTATAAAGTTCAGTGGTTCCTCGTGGTTTAAGAGTAGGCTTGGATAGAGGAAGCACCAGGGTAATTTTAGGGAATTGAAACTATTATAGACGTGACACTGCAAAAGTGGATACTTGATACACTCTGTGTTTGTCAAAATCTATAGAACTTTACAGCACTAAGGGTGAACTTAATGCAAATTTTAAAATGGAGGTTGGAGGATCCCAGCATAGAGTACAGAATGTAATAATATGATTTAACTATAATATAAATGTATAAAAACCTTGTTGAAGGGGATGGGAGAAAGTTGCTGGTGTAGTAAACTTTAAAAATGTGTAGAGTTTATAAGGTTAAAATTTTAAAATATGTCTATCAGCAATGTACTCTGGTAGATAAAATAAGTTCCCATCAGCATCAGGGGTAATCTTTACAATATTGGTATATACATAGTTAGAATTAAACAATTAAGTAAATGGATGATGAAAGCCAGGTTTCTTACTGTTAAAGAGTGAGTTTACACATAACTAGAGGAAGCTAGAATAATCCATGTGGTAATATATTTGAGTTGGAGATATCAGCATGAACTCATGTTTAGCTTAATATAGATACATATAATTATGTATAGAAATATGTATAGATATGTTATACACATGGGTTACTATACACACATATATTTCCTTGCTCTGTCAGCTAAGAAGACCTAGAAGCAACCACATCCCAGGAATAACAAGCATATCTATCACACAGACCTTGGTTTCTAATACCAATTCCAAATAAAAAGGAACAAATTCTCCTTGAAGAAATAGTTCTGCAACTAAGGCAGGAAATATGGAAGATGAATCTGGAACATCCTGTAGCACCAGAAAGTAAGAAAGCACTCAAAAAAAGAGACTATTTTTTTGGAATGCAAAAAAATAGCAGTGGTGTGATTGCTGGATTATGTAGTAGGACTATGTTTTAGATTTGTAAATTGCCAAGCTGTCTTCTAATGAGGCGATTTCATTTTGTAAAAAATTTCCACACTATTTTTTGAATGGTTGTCCAATTTTGCATTCCAAGATGTTCCAGTATGCTATGTAGCTTCAAGGGAACACAGGTACTAGCTGAAAGCACTCCCAGTGGCCAATATTGGAGAAATTTGAGCAATAAAATGAATAAATAAATTTTTGATTTTAATTCAAAGTATAAAATAAACATCCAGGAATATATAATGATATAAATAAATGAATAAATAAACAAGGGAAGGTAAGGAGACAACTCTTCTACCCAGAAACATTTTCAATAATGAAATATAGATACTCTACCTTAGAGGAGGTGGAGAAAAACTCTCTACTTCTTAATAGTGAGCTGCACATAATAGCTTTCTAAAGAGTACAGTAAAAATGGAGGAATGTAATGGCAAATTTACAGTGGGGAAATCTGACAAACACTAATTCAGCCGGTTGTTGAAGGTCAGCATCAACAATGTCAAGTCATGTTGATAGCATATCTTTTTGCTATGATGTGATGAAAATGGCACTTTACTGTTGAGTTCTCCTTCCTTAACCATGAAAAAAATATCAGAGAAATCTTAAAGGACAGCCTAGAAAATACCTGACTATGCCTCCTTGAAGCTGTCAAAGTCATCACAAACAAGGAAAATCTTGGAAACCATCACAGCCAAGGAGAACGTAGGGAGACATGACAACTAATAGAATATATATGAGACCTTGGAATACAACAAGAACATTAGGTAAAAATGGGAAAAAATCTGAATGCAATACAGACTTTAGTTAATAATAATGTATCAATATTAGATCATTAATCATATTAGGGTAATGTGTTAATAATGAAGGAGCTGGGACTGTTTTGAACTCTGTATTATCTTTGCATTTTTTTTTGTTAATCTAAGACCGTTCTAAAATAGTCTATTTTAAAAATAGTTACCAAGAAGAAAATAAAAGTTGGCATCAGCAAACTATAAATCTTCAACTGTCATAAAACAATTTTGAATTTAGAGTTTTTAAATTAGCATTCAAGAATTAGAGAATAATGGACATATTTTGGAGAAAAAGAACCTCAGAAAGTTTAGCACTCATGAGCCCCTTTAATGTGTTTTATTTAAGGATGTTTTTAGTAAAATCCTACTAAACTAATAAAATTATACAAGGTTTTGATATAAAGAAACAGTGGTGTGTAAATAAACTTATAATTGAGACTAAATAAATTTTTATGATAATGTAAAAAAATTAGACTTATCAGATGTTCTACAGTGCTATGTAGCTTCTAATATATTCTAGAGATTTACTTACATGTTTTAAATACTGAATTACTAGTAGCACAAAAGAAAAAGGCTATATAACTTCCAAATAATAGGAAAAAATATAAAATCATAACAACAGATAACTACTAATAATGAGAAATGAATGAAAGAAAAAGAAAACAGTTATTTAAAAAAATCACAAAAAATAGAATGCATGAAGTAAAATGGTGCTACAAGCATTGATTAATAAAAAATGAGTTAAATTCTGTGAAAATACAGATATTTTTTGAATGTCTTAAAAACTTCCAAAAACAATCCATTGCTATACGAGAGCCACAGTTAAAATTAAAATACATAAAAAAGATTGAATGCAAAAGGATAATGTATCCCTAGCAGATATTAATCAAAAGAAAGAAGCTGAAGAAATGTTATCATGAGACGAAATACAATTCAAAGCGAATGATTTATATAAGGCAAAGGGAAATATTTCACAGTGGTAAAAATAACAGTGATATGACAGTCATGAACTTCTCTATGTACAGAGTTACAAAATACATAGAACAAAAATTTATAGACAGCATGGATAAATTTTGACAACTATAGATTCCATTTGTATCATATCTACCAATTATAAGAGCTAATTCCAAGAGCATGCCCACCATACAAATGTCTTAATTTAGAAAACAAAATGAAACAAAACAAGACAAAACACTGCTTTATCTTGACAATGTGTTCCATTAAAGCTTGCGTTCTTATTATTTCAGCAAAATATAACGATAGAAATAATTTTAACCTTAATGTTGAACTTTTCAACTGAGTTTACAATAGCATTCACTATAATGTTAACATTTAACTGTAATGTTAAATGTTTTACCTTCAACTTTAAATATATTTCTGAATCTTTACATTGTATGATTTAAATAAAAATATCAAAACTATTAAAATTAACTGGCCTTCTATTTAAACTACTTATGTTATTGATAAAAAATCTGACATTCTTCAACTCTGTAGAATTCTTTTGCTAATGGATTATATCATTAGTAGTTGTAGCTTTATTTTTATTTTGAATAGAACATGAAATATTAACTTATAAGAATATTTAAATGATCACTTTTGATATAAATAAAAAGCTACACAGAAGAAAGTATCATTTACTTTACTATAGTAAGTAAACACTCTTTTGGAAGCTACACATTAAATTGTCATTTTTCATCTCAACTTTTAAAATGAAAAGCGAGTATCTTTTGAAGTATAAACAAATGGTTCTTTAATATTTGTGCTTTCTGTTTTATATCCCTGTATAACTATGGCCCCAAGAAGAGGGAGTCAAAAAACATTTTGTAAATGTTACATGTTAATAATGATATCTCATGAGAAATGGAATTTTGGTGCTTAATTTTTAAACTTGTACTTTCATTGTTTTAGAGCTCATTGCTGCCAAACTCAGCAGAGCTCATTGCATCTCACAGCAAAATGAACACGTGGGAATAAAAAGTAACAAGTATAGTTTTAGACTATGTTATCTAATAAATGAAAAGTTCCAACAAGCAGGTTCAAAATACTCTCTGTGAACTGTACAACATGACTATTTGACTCTTATTTGCTGCATATATTTCATGTCTACTTGTGCATAACTTACCACCTTTCACTTTGCCCAGTGGTAGACCCAGTAGCTTCAGACAATACAGATTGCAGTACTTCTCCCACTATCACCTGGGACTGAAAGTTCTCTAGTCACTCAGTTCCTAGCTCATTGTATTTATCAATACCCTGTATTCTGCCCTAAAGAGAGATATTGATTACCATGTGTCTAGAAAGAGTCAGAGAAAGAGAGTTGGCTTTTCATTAGTTTGTTTTAGATATATTACACAAAATATTAAAGTGAAATAGTTTACCAAGAAAAATTTGTAGTTGAAATTGTGATTGGTTTATAAAGAAAAATAACAGGGCATTAGAAAAGAGATTAAAAGAAGGGGAGACAATTTAGAATGATGATCAGTGAATGCTGTGACGAAGCATGCTTTTAAAAATGTAAAATATTCTCAATATCCGAAAAGGTTGAATAAAAATTTTAAAAGTTGATAATGATACAGTTGTATTTTTTAACGAAAAATGTTATACTACATGAGAAGATCTGCCATGTATCTCTACGTATCAACGAGTAAAATTCAAATACATTTTAAATATTGTAGGAGTAACAATAAAATAATCAGAAACATTGAAATACCTGAAATTATCTCTCAGGCCATAAAAATCAACTTGACAAAACTTGTAGACATACAATATTAGAAAAATGGTAATGAAGTTTTAAATAGATATGTTATTAATAAGCCATTGGATGTTTTAAAATCATATTTTAAAATGGTAGTTGAGTCTTCATGATATTAAGTGAAAAAAGCAGAATGCATTAACTATACATAGCAAGTAAGTTTGCAAACATATATGGATCTATATCAAAGGAATGTAGAACATTTTAAAGAAAACAGCATCAAATTAACTATAGCAATTTTCTTCAGTTAGAGTGGGTAGATTTTTAATTTTGTTCTTTTTTATATTTACTGTTATATGTATAGTAAATGATGTTCATGATCAGATTAAACACAACGTTGGTTATCTTTTTTTCTTTAATAGGAAGAATCGTGATACTTAGCTGTTCTAAGAAAGCATGAACATCAGAAAAGAGATACCAAAGTTTTGTTCACCTGTGTGGTAGACTGTAAAAATTGACTTAATTTTCCACAACCTTCTTTATCAACAGCCTTCACCATCTGTCTTTGAAGCTCTTCTCGTTTGTCATCTGCCAAATCTGAGCTGGTCTTGTGACTAAGTTAAGCAAACAGAAGTGACTGTGTACTATTTCTAAACTTGTGACTCAAAATTCTTGAATCCCTTTTTTTTTTTCTTGGACTCTGGCTTTGCCATGAGAACATGCCTAGGTTAGAACTTTGGAAGATGTGAAAAGCACATGGATAAGAGTAGCCAACAGTCAGCCACACCCACAGGTTTGAGAGAGCCCATCAAGATCAGCCCAGCCTCCTCCAGTCTGACCCACAGTGTACTACAGACTTAGCTCAATCACAACCAAAGAGCCATCTATCCTATGCAAAACTTTGTGAGCAATAATATATCAGTATGGTTTTAAGCCATTGAGTGTGGGGGTGGTTTATTAAAATTTTTGTTTGTGGTAATAAAAAGTAACAGAGATTGATTATATAAGGTGCTAACACATAACTTGTATTTTAATTCAAGCGAAACTTGAAATATGTGGCATTGGTTTTGCAACTGGTTACAAGTGGAAATTGGAAAATGTTGCAAACTGTTAACAAAGACTTGAAGCATGGTAAAGAAAGTATAATTGGAGCCTGGAAAAATGATTATACATGTAATGCCATCACAAAATAATTGACAAAACTCTTGCCTGCAGTAACTTGGAAGATGGAAAATGTATCTAATGACTTTTGGATTTGCCTAAGGAGATCTCTAGGCAAGTGTTCAAAGTGTCAGCTGAATTTTCTTAATTGCATGTAGGGCAGCAAGAAAGTGATGAACTAAAGAAAAAGTTGGCCACTTTCCAAGCAGGACTTTAAGGGTAGATGAGAAGGCCAGACCTGTGGGCTACAAAATAAAGCAGTTTCTCATTTCTAGTCTCTCTAGTCAGGAGAAGGTTATTAAAATAAAGTACAAGATGCTCCTCAACATATGATAGATTTGCAACCCCGTAAGCCCATTCCAAGTTGAAAATACCATAAGTTAAAAAATGCGTTGACTACGCCTAACCTATTGAACATAATAGCTTAGTCTTGCCTACCTCAAATGGGTTCAAAGCACTTTCATTAAACTACAGTTGAGCAAAACCATCTAACACAAAGCCTATTTTATAATAAAGTGTTCTACTATCTCATGTAATTTATTGAAAAGTGTATTGAAAGTAAAAATCAGAATGGTTATAAGGGTACTTGAAGTATGGTTTCTACGCAATGAAATCATTGTAGGTTGAGCCACCCTATGTCAGGACTATCTGTATAACCTGGGGGCATAGATTAAATCATCAACATTGCTTATAATCCATTGGTAAATCCTATGGAAAAATTTAAAGAGCTTAGCTGGCCCTCACAGGCAGACAAAAGGACTGCTAGGAACAGAGTGTCTCCCACAGATATTTAATATGCTCCAAATGAATGTGATTAAAGATCAGTGTGCAAAAATCACAAGCATTCTTATACACCAGTAACAGACAAACAGAGAGCCAAATCATGAATGAACTCCCATTCACAATAGCTTCAAAGAGAATAAAATACCTAGGAATCCAACTTACAAGGGATGTAAAGGACCTCTTCAAGGAGAACTACAAACCACTGCTCAGTGAAATAAAAGAGGACACAAACAAATGGAAGAACATACTATGCTCATGGATAGGAAGAATCAATATTGTGAAAATGGCCATACTGCCCAAGGTAATTTATAGATTCAATGCCATCCCCATTAAGCTACCAATGACTTTATTCACAGAATTGGAAAAAACTGCTTTAACATTCATATGGAACCAAAAAAGAGCCCGCATTGCCGAGACAATCCTAAGCCAAAAGAACAAAGTTGGAGGCATCATGCTACCTGACTTCAAACTATACTACAAGGCTACAGTAACCGAAACAGCATGGTACTGGTACCAAAACAGAGATATAGACCAATGGAACAGAACAGAGTCCTCAGAAATAATACCACACATCTACAGCCATCTGATCTTTGACAAACCTGACAAAAACAAGAAGTGAGCAAAGGATTCCCTATTTAATAAATGGTGCTGGGAAAATTGGCTAGCCATAAGTAGAAAGCTGAAACTGGATCCTTTCCTTACTCCTTATACGAAAATTAATTCAAGATGGATTAGAGACTTAAATGTTAGACCTAAAACCATAAAAACCCTAGAAGAAAACCTAGGTAATACCATTGAGGACATAGACATGGGCAAGGACTTCATGTCTAAAACACCAAAAGCAATGACAACAAAAGCCAAAATTGACAAATGGGATCTCATTAAACTAAAGAGCTTCTGCACAGCAAAAGAAACTACCATCAGAAGAAACTTCTGCACAGCAAAAGAAACAGGCAACCTACAGAATGGGAGAAAATTTTTTTCAATCTACTCATCTGACAAAGGGCTAATATCCAGAACCTATAAAGAACTCAAACAGATTTACAAGAATAAAACAACCCCATCAAAAAGTGGGCAAAGAATATGAACAGACATTTCTCTAAAGAAGACAGTCATACAGCCAACAGACACATGTAAAAATGCTCATCATCACTGGCTATCAGAGAAATGCAAATCAAAACCACAATGAGATACTATCTCACACCAGTTAGAATGGTAATCATTAAAAAATCAGGAAACAACAGGTGCTGGAGAGAATATGGAGAAATAGGAACACTTTTACACTGTTGGTGGGACTGTAAACTAGTTCAACCATTGTGGAAAACAGTGTGGCAGTTCCTCAAGGATCTAGAACTAGAAATACCATATGACCCAGCCATCCCATTACTGGGGATATACCCAAAGGATTATAAGTCATGCTGCTATAAAGACACATGCACATGTATGTTTATTGCGGCACTATTTACAATAGCAAAGACTTGGAATCAACCCAAATGTCCATCAGTGACAGGCTGGATTAAGAAAAAGTGGCACATATACACCATGGAATACTATGCAGCCATAAAAAAGGATGAGTTTGTGTCCTTTGTAGGGACATGGATGCAGCTGGAAACCATCATTCTCAGCAAACTATTGCAAGAACAGAAAACCCAATACCACATGTTCTCACTCATAGGTGGGAATTGAATGATGAGATCACTTGGACACAGGAAGGAGAACATTACACACCAGGTCCTATTGTGGGGAGTGGGGGAGGGGGAAGGGATAGCATTAGGAGATATACCTAATGTAAATGACGAGTTAATGGGTGCAGCACACTAACGTGGCACATGTATACATATGTAACAAACCTGCATGTTGTGCACATGTACCCTAGAACTTAAAGTATAATAATAATAAAAAAAGAATAAACTTAAAATTTAACATTTATATGCCAAATGTTCTACGATTAATAGTTAAACTATTAGAACTTTGATAAAATACAATATTTGTTATCTGTTAGTAATGATTCAAAATATATAATTCACTTAATGCATTACCTATTATTTCCTCATTAAAAAAACTGAAAAATAAAAAAATAAAATAAAATAAATAATTTATTGAGTGGAGTGGATAAATTAATTCAAATTACTTGAAAGCCTACAACACTTTTAAGGGGCTGTGTAGGCAAAAGTTCCATCATTCTGGCCTCATAAGTATTGAGATTGTTCAAAATGCAAAAGGCTTCTGAGTCCCTGTCATTCTATGAACAGAAAGTTGGCTAAAAAAAAACAAAAAAAAAAAAATTAGAGGACATAAGTTTCCCTAGCCTTTTACAATGGGGGAGGAGAAAGTTGGGAAAGGAAGAAGTTCTCAGACGGTGAAACTTTGGAAAATAATGGACTGTGGAGCCTGTCCAGGGGAGGAGAATGGAGGTCAAATCTGGGACTGCTCTCTTCTCCCAAGTGTCAGGACACCTAGAAACATTTGCCCAGTTGGTTTTCAGAATTTTTAACATCCAGAGTTCTCTGCATCTCCCATCTTTGGCTTTTTAAATGAAGGTACTGTTTAATACAACTTTCCTGTCTTTGTCTCACCATTATATGCTTGGCAGTGATTGCAGGGCACAAATAACTATTTTTATTTTTAAGGTTATCAATCTCTGAATCAAAATGAGCCATATCTGAATAATCTTATCTGGACCTGACATAGATCACAAGATGCTGAATTTTGAGAACATTATAATTGAAAGGGAATTTTGGGTTTCTTGGGAGAAGGTGAGTATGATTTCCATACCGGAATGGTATAAAATTGGGGCCAGAGAGAATATCAGATGATAGTAGATTGATGGTAAATGTGGCCCTCAATTCTTTACCCCTCACTGAATCCATATTCTTTGCAATGTGACTTTGAGCTCCACATATCAAGAGAAAGAGTCAATTTCACTATTGTTTGAATCTTGATAGACCTTGTGACTTTGTTTTGAAACAAAATGTAGCATAAATGACTGCGAGCCAGTTCTTAGCCTAGCCGTAAAGAGGCTTTGCACACTCTTACTTTTTCCCTCTCTCTCAGACCTCTGTTCCACTATTGAGACCATTCTGGGCTATTGCAGGAAGGATATGATATACATAAAGAAGGGCTAGACCAGCCAATACCCAGCATTCACCAAACATTTGATCAACCAAAATTAGAAGAATGATTTACCTAATTTATAGCTGATAGGAGGTCTGTGAGTGAGCCTATAAGAGGTCAGAATTGCTGCTGTCTTAGCATGATCAGGCCACTATAACAAAATACTCTAGACTCGGTGGCTTACAAACAATAGAAGTTAATTCTTCACAGTTCTAGAACTTGGGGAATCCAAGGTCGAGGCTCCAGCAGAGTTTGTGTTTGGTGACAGCCTGCTTCCTGGTTCACAGACAGCCTGCTCTCTGCATCCTCACAGGGTGGGAAGGGCAGAGGAGCTCTCTGGGGCTACTTTCATAAGGGTCCTAATCCCATTGATGAGGGCTCCACTTTTATGACCTAATCACCTCTCAAAGTTTCCATCTTCTATTGCCCTCACATTTGCCATTAGGATTTCAACATATGAATTTTGAGGAAACATAAACATTTAGTCATTAGCACCAGCTCATTCAAAAATCTGGGATTGGTTGTGCATACGTAGTGTTTTTAGGCTCTAAGCTTTTGGGTGATTTGATACATAGCATTTACATGACAAAAGATAACTGATATAACCACTATAGTAATCTTCAGTAATGCACTTAAACTGGGTTTTGCAAATTTCAAGTTATTGTTCATGAAAGGAGAAGTAGAAATTTAGGTAAATTAGTTTAAAAAGGAGAGAATTATTCTCTCCTGATTAGAACATATAAATTAATTCGACTCCTATCGTTGATGTGCAGATGTGGGTGATAATGGATTCTTCTTTCTATTCTGATTTCTGTCCAGTTGCTTAGAACTGAGAAGAATGAGAAAGATAGACACCTCTGGGGAATTATGTTGGTAGCCAAGCAAGGAAGACACTGAGGTAGCTGCCAGCTGCCAGTGGGACGGAAGCTATAGGGACTTTACTACCAAACCCTGAAAGTGTGTTTACAAGACCAGGGACTATTGACAGGTGAAAGTAGGATTTTCACTCATTATGTCTCTTAACAGAAAACAAGAATTAAAAGATAAGAGTCAAGGCAACTCTTTCTGAAGAGGAATATACATTGATGTTATATGAAAAAGGAGTTCTTTATTCAGGTAAGTCTGAAAAACATAAGGTCAAACAAAGTGGAACACTTTTTTGTTGTTGTTGTTTTTAACTGCAAGACTTCTAAGACTCTTTACTATGCTATTTGTATTGTGAATCCCCCAAAGAAACATACAGTGTGCAATATTCTCCATGTTTATTTGACCACAGGACTAGTTTTTTTCAAAGGGCATTTTGCAGGATTTTATTTTCACCAAGTACACTTTGGGGAATGCTGAGTTGACGGTTTGTATACTGTGTAATCTTTACTTCCAATTTCAAAGTTTAAAATGTTGTTCTATAAATATAATATTTCCATCAGTGTATATTTTAATGTGCAAGCTTATTTGATTAGGAAAACCTAAGGAAAGAAACAAAAAGTGTAACCTAGTGAGATTGTGGCATGATTTTAGACATTTAACGTTTTTTTTTTTTGGTTGTAAGATTCTATATCATGCCATGTCTTCTAACATCTGACTTTAATTATAGGTCAAATATAAGGATAATAACTTTTATTAAACATTCACTTTTTGAAAATTTACCATGTGTCAGCCACTGTGTGAAATTGCTTTCCATATTTCATCACAATCAAAACTCTATAAATTCAGTTCAGTTATACTATGTTAGAAAAGATGGGCTGGGCGCGGTGGCTCAAGCCTGTAATCCCAGCACTTTGGGAGGCCGAGGCGGGTGGATCACGAGGTCAGGAGATCGAGACCATCCTGGCTAACACGGTGAAACCCCGTCTCTACTAAAAAATACAAAAAACTAGCCGGGCGAGGTGGTGGGCGCCTGTAGTCCCAGTTACTCGGAGGCTGAGGCAGGAGAATGGCATAAACCCGGGAGGCGGAGCTTGCGGGAGCTGAGATCCGGCCACTGAACTCCAGCCTGGGCGACAAAGCGAGACTCCGTCTCAAAAAAAAAAAAAAAAAAAAAAAAGATGGGAGCCAGGCACGGTGGCTTCTGCTTGTAATCTCAGCTACTCGGGGGACTGAAGCAGGAGGATCTCTTGAGTTCAGGAGTTTGAAACCAGCCTGGACAACAGAGCAAGATCTCATCTCTAAGAAAATAAAAAATAAAATGATGAAAGCGAAACTTAAAGACATTAAAGAAGGCCACAAAGTTTTTAAAAAGAGACAAAACTGAGATTCACTTACAGTTCTATATGATGCTAACACTTGCATCACTTAATGACTGCACATCATTAGCCAGTAGGCATACTGTTCAGTGTTTAGAGGAATGCAGTTCTGACTACATAACCAAACATGCTATTAGAGAATAATCAAGGAACAAATACATTTTAGAGTAAGTAAGTGAGTGCATTAGCGACACTGATGGAGAAATGTGTCTCTAAAGACATTTTGAAACTCAGCAGTTTATCTAGTCTAGATTGACCATGGACATTGAGATTAAGGAGCAGATATTAACAAATGTGAAAAATTATCAAATCCTTTTGACTCCACCGTAATGAGTTATTTTGCTCGAACTCAAAGTTTATCATCTCTTTCTTCATGATTTTTGGATTACAATAAGAAATTGTAGTTTTGATATGAATTCTAAAAAAACACAGGCTAACTATGTTGTGATCAATAAATTACCAGGAAATTATTACTGTAAATAAACTTTGAGCACAGAAACAAGAAGCATTCGTTAAAAAATACTTTGGCAGATGTGAGAACTAGTTGAGGTTTCCCATAATACATGAGTAATTAGCAACATTTTTAATAGCTGTATAGATAAAATTAATGACATATAAAAACTACACACACTTGTAGTGTATAATTTTGTAGTCTTGACATGTGTAAACACCCATAAAATCATCATTATAATAAAGATAATGAACATATCTATCACCCCCTGTATTAGCCATTCTTGCATTGCTATAAAGGAAAACACGAGACTGAGTAATTTATAAGAAAAGATGTTTAATTGGCTCATGGTTCTACAGGCTGTACCAGAAGCCTAGTGGCAGCATCTACTTCAGGGGAGTCCTCAGAGAGATTTTATTTATGGCAAAAGGTGAAGTGGGAGAGTAGGTGTTTCACATGGCAAGAACGGGAGCAAGAGAGACAGAGTGTGTGTGTGTGTGTGTGTGCGGGGGGTGAGGTGCCACAAACTTTTCAATAACCAGATCTTGTAGGAGCTTAGGAGAGCTTACCTACCACAAAGGGGATGGACCAAGCCATTCCTGAGGGATCTTCCCCCATGATTCAAACACCTCCCACTGGGCCCCACCTCCAATACTGGGGATGGCATTTCAACTTAAGATTTGGGCAGGGACAAATATCCAAACTATATCATTCTGTCCCTGGCCACCTCCTGAATCTCCTGTTCTTACATTCCAAAATGCAATCATGCATACCTAATAGTCCCCCAGAGTCTTAACTCTTTCCAGGATTAACTCAAAAGTCCAAAATCCAAAGTCTCATCTGAGAGAAGGCAAGTCTCTTTCATCTATTAGCCTGTAAAATAAAAAATAAGTATTTACTTCCAAGATACAATAGGAGTATAAGCATTGGGTAAACCTTGCCATTCCAAAAGGGAGAAATCAGCCAAAATAAAGGTGTTACAGGCCTCACATAAGTTCAAAACACATCAGGACAGTCATTAAATCTTAATGCTGCAAAATAATCCTTGACTCTGTTTGCGGCACCCAGGGAGTACTGCTGCAAGGTTTGAACTCTCAAAGCCTTGGACAGATCAGCCTCTGTGGCTTTTTGAGGTTGCAAGCTGCTGGTGCCTCTACCCCTCCAGTGTCTGGAGGGCAGTGGCCCCCTCCTCAACAGCTCTGAGGCAGTGCCACAGTGGTGACTCTCTATGGGGTCTCCAACTCTACATTCTTTCTTGGCATTGCCCCAGTAGAGGTTCTCTATGAGGGCTCCATTCTGTAGCAGGCTTCTGTCTGGACACCCAGGTTATTCCATGCATCCTCTGAAATCTAGGGGGAGGCTGCCAAGAATTCTTTACTCTTGCATTGTGTGCACTAACAGGTTTAACACCATGTGGAAGCCACCAAGGCTTATGGCTTGCAGTTTCCAATGTGGTAGACTGAGCTGTACCTTGGCCCCTTTGAGCTACAGCTGCAGCTGAAGCAGCCAGGATGTGGGAAGCAGTGTCCTGAGGCTGTTCAGGGCAGTGGGGTCCTGTGCCTGATCTATAAAATCATTCTGTTATTCCAGGTATCTGGTTCTGTGTTAGAAGGGGCTGCCTTAATGGTCTCTGAAATGCCTTTAAGGTCTTGTCCACATTGTCTTAGATATTAGCAATTGGTTTCCTTTTATTTATGCAAATATCTCTAGCAAGTGATTGCTCTGCAGCCTGCTTGAATTCTTCTTCCCCCAAAAGCTTTTTCTTTCTCTTCCACATGGCCAGCCTGCAAATTTTCCAAACTTTTGTGTTCTGCTTACCTTTTGAATATATACTTCAACTTCAAATCATTTATTTACTCCTACATCTAAGATAGACTGTTAGAAGCAGCCAGACCACATCTTGAACACTTTGCTGCTTAGATATTTCTTCTGCCAGATACCCTAAATCATTGCTTTTTTAGTTCAAACTTCCACTAGAAGCTTCCCTAGATTTCTCAGGCATGAACAGAATGCAGCCAAGCTCTTGGCTAAGGCATAACATGCATAACCTTTGTTCTAGCTCCCAATAAGTCTGCATTTCCGTCTAAGACCTCATCGGCCTGGACTTCACTGTCCACATCACTGTGATCACTTTAGTCACAACCATTTAACCAGTCTCTTAGACTTTCCAGACTTTTCCTTATCTTCCTGTCTTCTTCTGAGCCCTCCAAACTCTTCCTGTTGCTACCTGTTACCCAATTCCAAAGTCCTTTCCACATTTTCAAGTGTCTTTATGGCACTATCCCACTCCTTGGTACCAACTATCTATATTTAAGCTGTTCTTGAATTGCAACAAAGAAATACCTGAGATTGGTTAATTAATAAAGAAAAGATTTCTGATTGGCTAATGGTTCTGCAGGCTTTACAGGAAGCCTGTGTGCCAACATCTGCCCAGGTTTTGGTGAGGCCTTGAGAAGCTTACAATCATGGCAGAAGATAAAGCAGGAACAGTCACTTCACACTGTGAAAGCAGGAGCAAGAGAGAGTGGGTGGAAGGTGCCACATGCTTTTAAACCATCGGATTTCATGTGAACTCAAAGAAAAAGCTCACTTATCACAAAGGGGATAGCACAATCCATTCATGAGGGACCTGCCCTCAAGATCCAAACACATTTCACCAGGCCCCACTTTCAACATTGGGGATTACATTTCAACATAAGGTTTTGGTGGGGACAAATATCCAAACTATATCACCTCAAAGTTTCTTTTTGCTTTTTTCTAATTCCTTCCTGCCATCTCTCCTCATCTGCCAAGTACTAGGAAAACACTGTCTACTGTCAGTATAAATATAAACACACACTCTATACCCTTTCTGTGTCTGGCCACTGTCACTTAGTATAATGAGTTTGAATTTATTCATAATGTTATACGTGTGGATACTCCATTACTTTTATTGCTGAGCAGTATACCATTGTGTGGATAAACCAGGTTTTCTATTCACTTGTTTGTGTTTAATTTTGAATTTTTGTAGTTATATAGTAGGTGTATATATTTATGGGGTACAGAAAATGTTTTGATATAGTCACACAATGCATAATAATGACATCGGCATAAATGGGGTATTCTTCACCTCAAGCATTTATCCTTTCTTTGTGTTACAAACAGTCCAATTATACTCTTTACGTTATTGTAAAATGTACATTAAATTATTGATGACTCTAGTCACCCCTGTTGTGATATCAAATACTAGATCTCTCTAATTCTAATCAATTTTTGTAACCATTAACTAATCCCACTACACTTCTCAGTCTCTGGTAACTATCATTCTATTCTCTATTTCTATGAGTTCACTTGTTTTACTTTATTTTATTTTATTTTATTTTATTTTATTTTTATCTCCCACCAATATGTGAGAACATATGAAGTTTGTCTTTCTGTGCTTGGGAGTGCAGATATCTCTTTAATATGCTGATTTCCTTTCTTTTGCGTACATACCTAACAGTGAAATTACTGGACCATATTTTAGCTCTATTTTTACTGTTTTGGAGGAAGCTCCAAATTGTTCTTCACAGTGGTTGTACTAATTTACATTCCCACCAACAGCGTATAAGGGCTCCCTTTTCTCCACATCCTCACCAGCATTTATTATTGCCTGTCCTTTGGATAAAAGCAATTTTAACTGGGGTGATATGATATATCATTGTAGTTTTGATTTGCATTTCTTTGATCATCACTGATGTTGAACACATTTTTAAATAGCTGTTTGCTATTTGCATGTCTTCCTTTTAGAAATGTCTATTGAGATCTTTTTCTCATTTTTTAATTAAATTATTAGACTTTTTATTGATTATTTGCACTCATATTTCTGATTATTAGTCCCTTGTCAGATGAATAGTTGGCAAATATTTTCTTCAATTCTGTGTGTTGCCTCATCACTTTTTTGGTATTTCCTTTGCTGTGCAGAAACTTTTTAACTTAATATGATCCCATTTGTCTATTTTTGCTTTGGTTGCCTGTGTTTGTGGGATAGTACTCAAGAAATCTTGGCCCAGTCCAATTTCCTGGAAATGTTCCCCAATGTTTTCTTGTAGTAATTTTTTAGTTTAAAGTCTGCCATTAAAGCCAATTAGATTTGTCTTTAATTCATTTTGATATGGCGAACAATAAGGACCTAGTTTCATTCTTCTGGATGCAGACATCCAGTTTTCTCAGCAGGTTTTTTTGAAGAAATTGTTATTTCCCCAATGTGTGTTCTTGGCATCTTTGTCAAAAATGAGTTCTCTGTAGATTTACGGATTTATATCTAGGTTCTCTATTCTGTTCCATTGGTGTATGTGTCTGTTCTTATGCCAGTACCATGCTGTTTTGTTTACCATAGCTGTGTACAATAATTTGAAGGCAGGTAATGTGATTCCTCCAGTTTTGTTCCTTTTGCTTAGGATAGGTTTTGTGTTTTGTGGTTCCATATAAATTTTAGTATTATTTTTTATATTTCTTTGAAGAATGTCTTTGGTATTTTGATAGGAATTACATGGTATCTATAGATTTCTTTGGGTAGTGATATGGTTTGACTGTGTCCCCACATAAAATCTCATCTTGAATTATGATCCCCATAATTCCCACGTGCCAAAGATGGGACCAGGTGGAGGCAATGAGATCATGGGGTGGATTCCCCCATGCTGTTCTCGTGATAGTGAGTGAGTCTCATGAGACCTGATGATTTCATACGTGTCTGACATTTCCCCCGCTTGCACTCACTCTGTCCTGCTGCCCTGTGAATAAAGTGCTTGCTTCTCCTTTGCTTCGACCATGATTAAGTTTCCTGAAGCCTCTCCAGCAATGCAGAACTATGAGTCAATTAAACTTCTTTGCTTTATAAATTACTCAGTCTTGGTATTTCTTCATAGCAGTGTGAGAATGGACTAAAACAGGTAATATAAACGTTTTAAAAATATTAATTCCTTTAGTTCATGAATATGGAACATCTTCCCGTTTCCTGGTCATCATCTTCAATTTCTTTCATCAATGTTTTATAGTTTTCATTGCAGAGATATTTCATTTATCTGATTAAGTTTATTTCTAGGTATTTTATTTTATTTGTAGCTATTGTAAATGGTATTACTTTCTTGATTTCTTTTTCAGATTGTTCACTATTGGCATATAAAAATGCTACTGATTTTGTCAGATTATTTTGTATCCTGAAACTTCACTGTATTTATTTATCAGGTCTATTTTTTTTAATGGAGTCTTCAGGGTTTTCCAATTGTAAGAACATATTATCCGAAAACAAAAATAATTTGACTTTTTTTCCTTTATTTCTTTCTTTTGTCTAATTGCTCTAGCTGGGACTGTCAGTACTATGTTGAGTACCAGTCAAGAAAGTGGGCACCTTTGACTTGTTCCAGATCTTAGAGAAAAGGCTTTCAGTTCTTCTCTATTCAGTATAATACCACCTGTGGGTCTGTCATATATGACTTTTATTGAGTTGAGGTATCTTGCTTCTATATACAAATTTGTGTGTTTTCATCATAAAGGGATGTTGAATTTTTATCAAATGCTTCTTCAACATCAATTAAAATGTTCATATGTTTTTTGTCCTTCATTCTGTTGATATGATGTATTATACTGATTTGTATAGGTTAAGCCATCCTTGTATCACTTGGTCATGAGAAATGATCTTTTTAATGTTTTGTTCAATTCGGTTTGGTAGTATTTTGCTGAGAAATGTTGCATCAATTTTCATAAAGAATATTGGCCTATAGTTTTTTTTTTTTTTTTTTAATGTGTTGTCTGCTTTTGGTATCAGGGTAATGCTGGCCTCGTAGAATGAATTGAGAAGTATTCCCTGGTATTAGTCCATTCTCATATTGGTATGAAGAAATTCTTGAAACTGGGTAATTTATAAAGGAAAGAAGTTTAATTGACTAAGTTCTGTAGGACTGGTTAGCCTCAGGAAACACAATTATAGCAGAAGCTGGAGCAAACAGTCCTTCTTCATATGGTGGCAGAAAGGAGAAGTGCTGAGCAAACAGGGAAAAGCTCCTTACAAAACCATCAGATCTCATGAGAACTCACTATCACAAGAAGAGCATGAGAGTAACTACCCCCATGATTCAATTACTTCCCATGAGGTCCTTTCTACAACACGTGGGGATTAAAATCTGTATTACAATATTACAATTCAGAGTACAATTCAGGATGAGACTTGGATGGGGACACAGAGCCAGATCATATCATTCTGCCCCTGGCCCCTCCAAATTCTCTTTCTCACATTTCAAAACACAATTATGCCTTCCCAACAGTTCCCCAAAGTGTTAACTCATTTTAGCATTAACCCAAAAGTCTAAGACCATAGTCTCATCTGAGACAAGGCAAGTCCCTTCCACCTATGAGCCTGTAAAATTGAAAGCAAGTAAGTCACTTTCTTAATTCAGTGAGGGTATACAGGAACTGGGTAAATACACCCATTCCAAATGGCAGAAATTCTCCAAAACAAAGGGGCTACAGGCCCCATGCATGCCCAAAATCCAATAGGGAAATCATTAAATCTTAAAGTTCCAGAGTGACTCTTTTGACTCCATGTTTCACACTGAAGTCACACTGATGCAAGAGGTGGGATCCAATGACCTTGGGCAGCTCTGCCCCTGTGGCTTTTCAGGATACAGCTCCCCTCCAAGCTACTTTCATGGACTAGCATTGAGTGTCTGTGGCTTTCATAGGTGCCTGATACAAGCTGTCCACGGATCTACCATTCTGTGTTCTGGAGGAGGGTGGCCCTCTTCTCAGAGCTCCACTAGGCAGTGCCCCAGTGGGTGCACTGTGTGAAGACTCCAACCCCACACTTCCCTTTTGCAATGCCCTAAAAGAGGTTCTTCATGAGGCTCCGCTCCTGCAGCAGATTACTGTCTTGACATCCAGGCACTTGCATACATCCTCTGAAATCTAGAAGGAGGTACCCAAACCTCAATTCTTGTCTTATGTGCACCCGCAGACCCAACAGCACATATAACCTCCAAAGCTTGGGGGTTGTACTCTCTGAAGCAATGGTCTGAGGTATATGTTGGCCCTATTTAGTCATGGCTGGAGCTGGAACATCTGAGACACAGGATGCCATGTCCCAAGGCTGCACACAACAGGGAGGCCCTAGATGTCACCCATAAAACCACTTTTCCTTCCTAGGCCTCTGGACCTGTGATGGGAGGGTCTGCGGAGAAAGTCTCTGACATGCCATGGAGACGCTTTTCCCCACTGTCTTGGTGATTAATTTTGGGGTCTTCATTACTTAGGCAAATTTCTATCACTGGCTTCAGTTTCTCCCCAGAAAATGGGTTTTTCTTTTCTATCGCAAAGTCAGCTTGCAAATTTTTCAAAGTTTTATGCTCTGCTTCCTTTTGAATGCTTTGCCACTTAGAAACTTCTTCCACCAGATACCCTAAATCACCTCTCAAGTTCAAAGTTCCACAGATCTCTAGATCAGGAGCCAAATGTCACCAGTCTTTCGGCATAACAAGAGTGACCTTTATTCAAGTTCCCAACAAGTGCCTCATCTCCATCTGAGACCACCTCAGCCTGGATTTCATCGTCCATATCACTAGTAGCATTTTTGTGAAAACCATTCAACAAGTCTCTAGGAAGTTCCAAACTTGCCCACATTTTCCTGTCTTCTGAGCCCTCCAAACCATTCCAACTTCTGCTTGTTACCCAGTTTCAAAGCTGCTTTCACATTTTCAGGTATCTTTACAGGAGAGCCTCACTACTCCTTTTACCAATATACTGTTTGAGTCTATTCTCACACTGCTATGAAGAAATATTTTAGACTGGGTAACTTATAAAGGAAAGAGGTTTAATTGACTCACAGTTCCATAGGAGAGGAGGCCTCAGCAAACTTAAAATCGTGCTGGAAGGTTAAGCAACATGTCCTTCTTCACATGATGGTAGGAAGGAGAAATGCCAAGCAAACAGGGAAAAGCCTTTTATAAAACCATCAGATCTCATGAGAACTCACTCACTATCATGAGAACAGCATAAGGGTTACTACCCCCATGATTCAATTACCTCCCACGTGGTCTCTCCCCTGACACATGGGGATTACAATTTGAATTATGATATTAAAATTCAGATTATAATTCAAGATGAGATTTGGGTGAGGACACAGGACCAGACCATATCATCCCTTATCATCTATTTTTTGGAATAGTTTCAGCAGCATTTGCACTAGTTATTCTTTAAATATTTGGTAAAATTCAGCAGTTAGGTCATTGGAGTCAGGGGTTTGTTTTGCTTGGTGTATTAGTCTGTTCTCACACTGCTATAAGGACATATGCAAGAATGGGGAATTTATAAAGAAAAGAGGTTTAATTGACTCATAGTTTTGCATAGCTGGGAGGCCTCATGAAACTTAATCATGGGAAAAGGAGAAGCAAACATGTCCTTCTTTACATGGCAGCAGGGGAAGGAAGAATGAACAAAAGGGGGAAAGGTACCTTATAAAAGCATTAGATCTCATGAGAACTCATTCACTACCATGAGAACAACATGAGAGTAACTGCCTCGAGATTAAGTTACCTCCCACCAGGTCTCTCCCATGACTCGTGGGGAACTACAATTCAAGGTGACATTTGGGTAGGGACATATAGCCAAACCATATCATTCTGCCCCTGGTCCCTCTCATATTTCATGTCCTCACATTTCAAACACAATCACGCCTTCCTAACAGTCCCCCAAAGTCTTAACTCATTTCAACCTTAACTCAAAAGTCAAGTTCAAAGTCTCATTTGATACAAGGCAAGTCTCTTCTGCCGATGAGCCTTCAAAATTAAAAGCAAGTTAGTTATTTTCTAGATACAATGGGGCTACAGGCATTGGGCAAATACACCTGTTGGAAATGGGAGAAATTGGCCAAAACAAAAGGGTTAAAGTTTCCATGCAAGTCTGAAATCCAATAGGGGAGTCGTTAAATTAAAGTTCCAAAATGATCTCCTTTGACTCCAGGTGGCACATCCAGGGCACGCTGATGCAAGAGGTGGGCTCCCACAGCCTTGGGCAGCTCCATACCTGTGACTTTGCATGGTACACCAAACCCCTCTGACTGCTTTCATGAGCTGGCATTGAGTGTCTGTGGCTTTTCCATGTACACAGTGTAAGGCATTGGTGAATCTACCATTCTAGGTTCTGGAGGATCATGGCCCTCTTCTCACAACTCCACGAGGCTATGCCTCACTGGAGACTCTCTGGGGGGCTCCCACACCACATTTCCCTTCTGCACTGCCCTAGCAAATGTTCTCCATGAGGGTTCTGTTCTTGCAACTGACTTCTTCCTGGACATCTAGATATTTCCATAATTCTCTGAAATCTAGGCAGAGCTTCCCAAACCTAAATTCTTGTCTTTGGTGCACCCACAGGCTCAACACCACATGGAAGCTACCAAAGCTTGGGGCATGCACTCTCTGAAGCAGTGGCCTGATCTGTACTTTGGCCCCTTGTGGCCACCACTAGAACAGCTGGGACACAGGGTGCCAAGTTTCTAGGCTGCACACAGCAGACGGTGCATGGGCCTGCCCCAGGAAACAAGTTTTTCCTCCTAAGCCTTCAGGCCTGTGATGGAAGGGGCTGCTGCAAAGGTCTCTGACATGCCCTGGAGATATTTTCCTCATTGTCTTGGTGATTAACATTGGGCTCCTCATTACTTATGCAAATTTCTGCAGCAGACTTGAATTTCTTCCCAGAAAATTGGTTTTTCTTTTCTATTGCATCACCAGGCTTCAAACTTTCCAAACCTTTATGCTCTGCTTCCTTTCAATGCCTTGCCACTTAGAAATTTCTTCCACCAGATACCCTAAATTATCTCTCTCAAGTTCGACATTCCACAGATAACTAGGGCAAGAGCAATATGCCGCCAGTGTCTTTGCTAGCAAGAGTGACCTTTACTCCAGTTTCCAACAAGTTCCTCATCTCCATCTGAGACCACCTCAGCCTGGATTTCATTGTCCATATCACTATCAGCATTTTTGTCAAAACCATTCAACAAGTCTCCAGGACTTGTTTGTTGTTTCCAAACTTTCTCACTTCTTCCTGTCTTGTGAGCTCTCCAAGTCTCTAGGATGTTCCAAACTTTCCCAAATTTTCCCGTCTTCTTCTGAGTCCTCCAAACCATTCTAAACTCTGCCTGGTACCCAGTTTCAATGTCACTTTTACATTTTCAGGTATCTTTACTCTTGCTGTACCAATTTACTATATTAGTCTGTTCTCACACTGTTTTAAGGACATACCCAAGACTGGGTGATTTATAAAGGAAAGAAGTTCAATTGACTCACAGTTTGCATGACTGGGAGGCCTCAGTAAACTTACAATCATGGCAAAAGGGAAAGCAAAGACACTCATTTTTACATGGTGGCAGGAGAGAGAAGAATGAGCAAAATGAGGAAAGGCTCCTTATAAGACCATCAGATTTAGCAAGAACTCACTCATTGTCATGAGAGCAGCATGAAAGTAACTGCCACCATGATTAAATTATCCCCCACTGGGTGCCTCCCATTACATGTGGAGGTTATGGGAACTACAATTCTAGAGGAGATGTGGGTGGGGGCACAGAGCCAAACCGTATCACTGGGAGACTTTTTATTATAGCTTTGCTCTCATCATTAGTTATTAGTCTATTGAGGTTTTGGATTTCTTCCTGGTTCAATAAATGTGTCAAGGTTTTTATCAAATTGTTCCAGGTTTTCCAATTTATTGGCACACAGTTGGTCATAGTAGCCTCTAATGATCCTCAGAATTTCTGTGGTATTGGTTGTAATGTCTCCTTTTCATCTTTCATTTTATTTATTTGGATGTTCTCTTTTTCATTCTTCATAAAGTTGGGCTGAAGTTTATTCATATTATTTTTCAAAAAGCAAACTTTCATTTTATTGATTATTTTTATTTTTGTATTTCAGTTTTATTTATTTCTGTTCTTATCTTTTTTATTTCTTTTCTTCCACTAATTTTGTGTTTTGTTTGCTCTTGCTTTTCTACTTCTTTCAGATGCATCATTAGGTTTAAGTTTTTCTACTTTTCTGATGTAAATGTTTGTTGCTATTAACCTCTCTCATATTGTTGCTTTTGTTGTGTACCATAGGTTTTGGTATGATCTATTTTTATTTGTTTAAATACTTTAAAAAATTTTCTTCTGAACATCTTAATTGACCTGCTGACCATTCAGGAGCATATTGTTTAGTTTCCATGTGTTTGTGTTTTCAAAGTTTCTGTTGTTATTGAATTCTACTTTTATTCTTTTGTATTCAGAGAATCTACTTGATATAATTTCATTTAAGAAAGTACGACTTGGCCAGGCGCAGTGGCTCAAGCGTGTAATCCCAGCACTTTGGGAGGCCGAGACGGGCGGATCACGAGGTCAGGAGATTGAGGCCATCCTGGCTAACACGGTGAAACCCCGTCTCTACTAAAAAATACAAAAAAAAAAAAAAAAAAAAAAAGTACAACTTATTTTGTGGCCTAGCATATGGTCTATCCTTGAGAATGATCTATGTTCTGAGGAGAAAAATGTGTCTTCTATAGCTGTTGGGTGAAATGTTCTGTAAAGAGCTGTTAGATTTATTTGGTTTATAGGGTGGATTAAATTCAATTTTTTTTCATTAATTTTCTTTCTGGGTGGTCTGACCAATGCTAAAATTGGAGGTGTTGTAGTTTCCAGCTATAATTATATTGGGGTCTATCTCTTCTTTTAGCTATAATATTTGCTTTCTATATATTCGTGCTCCAATCTTTGCTGCATATATATTTATAATCGTTACATCATCTTACTGAATTAACCCTTGTGTCATTATATAATAATCTTATTTGTCTCTTTTTACAGCTTTTATCTTGAAGTCTATTTTTTTCTGATGTAAGTGAAGCTACTACTTCTCTTTTTTGGTTTTCATTTGCATGAGATACCTTTTATCATCCTGTATATTCAGTATATGTGTATCTTTATAGGGAAAGTGTGTTTCTGGTAGGCAAGAGACAATTGGTATTGTTTTTTCATGCATTCAGTCACTCTGTGTTTTTCAATTGGAGAGTTTAGTCCATTTATATTCAACGTTATTAATGATAAGTGAGAAGTTACTTTTGCCATTTTGTTGTTTGTTTTCCACTTGTTTTGTAGTTTTCTCTGCTTTTCTTCCTTTATTCCTTTTAGTGAAGGTAATTTTCTCTGGGGGTACATTTTAATTTCTTTTTTTTAAATTTTCAGTGTATCTGCTGTACTTTTTAAAATTTGAAATTACCATGAGGTGTGCAAATAACATGTTATGAGCCATTATTTTAAACTGATGACAATTTAACACTGATTGCCAAAACAAACTAACAAAGAAGCAAAGAGAAACTAATGAAAATTCTACACATTAACTTCATCCCTCCCACTTTTTAGCTTTTTGTTGTTTCTCTTTATATCTTTTCATTTTGTCTGTCTTGAAAACTTGTTGTAGTTATCATTTTACATGGATTCTTTTTTATTCTTACTACTCAAGATGAATAGTTTATACACCACAATTAAAGAGATTTATTCTGTTTTTCTGTGTACTTACTACTGCCAGTGAGTTTTTTACTTTCAGATAATTTCTTATTGTTCATTAACATCTTTTTCTTTCTGATGGAAGTATGCTTTTTAGCATTTCTTATAGGACAATCTGGTTTTGATGAAATTTCTCAGCCTTTGTTTGTCTGGGAAAGTTTATTTCTCTTTTTAGTTGAAGGATAATTTCACTGGATATTCTATTCTAGGAGAAAAGTTTTTCTTTTTCAGTACTTTAAATATCATGCCACTCTCTCCTGGCTTGTAAGGTTTACACTGTGAAGTCTGGCACTAGATATTTTGGAGCTTCTTTGTATGTTGTTGCTATTCTCTTGATACTTCTAGGATCCTTTATCCTTGACCTTTGAGAGTTTGATTATTAAACGTGTTGAGTTAGTCGTCTTATTTGGGTTGAATCTTCTTGATATTCTATAATCTTCTTGTACTCAAATATTGATACATTTTGCTATGTTTGGAAGTTCTCTGTTATCCCTTTGGACAGTTTCTACCCTGATTTCTTCCTCTACCTTCTACTTCTGCTTTAATGCTAGTGACTCTTTGATTTGCTCTCTTGAGACTATTTTCTAGATCTTGTACATGTGCTTCATTCTTTTTAATTTTTTTCTTTTGTCTCCTCTGTCAGTGTATTTTCAAAGAGCCTGTCTTCAAGCTCACTAATTCTTTTTTGTTTGATCCATTCTGCTATTAAGAGACTCTGATGCATTCTTTAGTATGTCAATTGCATTTTTTCAACTCCAGAATATCTCTTTGATTCTTTTTAATTATTCCAAACTTGTTGTAAAATATATCTGACAGGATCCTGAATTTCTTGTCTGTGTTATCTTGGATTTAATTGAGTTTCCTCAAAACACCTATTTTAGATTATCCTTCTAAATGTTCATATATCTCTGTCTTTCTGGGATCGGTCACTGGTGCCTTATTTAGTTCATTTCATGAGGTCATGTTTCCCTGGATGGTGTTGATGCTCGTGGATATTTGTGGGTGTCTGGGCATTGAAGGATTAGGTATTGATTGTAGTCTTCACAGTCTGGGCTTGTTTATATCTATATATTTTGTGAAGGCTTTTCGGGTATTTTAAGGGACTTGGGTGTTGTGACTTAAGTTTTTGGTCAATATAGCCATATCTGCTTTAGGAGCTACCTCAAGCCCACTAAAGCTGTAGCTCCTGTAGACTCAGACATACCACCTTGGTGGTCTTGGATAAGGTCTGCAAGAATTCCCTGGATTACCAGGCAAAGGCTTTCATTCTTTTCCTTTGCTTTACCCCAAACAAATGGAGTATCTCTCTCTGGGTTAAGCTTCCTGGAACTGGGGGAGGGGTGACACAAGCATCCTTGTGGCCACCACCATTAAGACTGTGCTGGGTCAGACTTAAAGCCAGTGTAGCACTGGGTCTTACCCAAGCAAGGCCCACAGTGACTACTGCCTGAGTGCTCCTTTTGTTGACTTAAGGCCCAAGAGTTCTACAATCAGCAGGTGGCAAATTCAGCCAGGCTTGTGTCCTTCCCTTAAGTGTGCCAAGCTCCCTTAGGGCCCTGGGCAGATTTGGAAATGCTATCTAGGAGCCAGGCCTGTAGTTGAGAACTTTAGAAATCTACCTGGTGCTCTATTCTACGGCAACTGAACTGGCACCCAAGCAACAAGACAAAGTTCTTCCCACTTTTTGCTCTCCTTTCCTCAAGAAGAGGAGTCTATTCCAATGGTCACCACTAACTCAGGCCCATGGGGAGTACTATCTTGCTATCACAGATTTTTCACTCAAGGCCCAAGGGCTCTTCATTCAGCTTGTGGTAAATTCTCCCAGGCCTGAAAGTCTCCATTCAAGGAAGTAAACTTTCCTCTGTCCCAGGGCAGGTCCAGAAATGCCATTCAAGAGCCAAAGCCTGGAATCAGGGACCACAAGTGCCCACTTGGTGCTTTACCCAACTGTGGCCAAGCTGGTGCCTAAGCTGCAAGGCAAAGTTTCCTTTACTTTTCCCTCTCCTTATCCCAAACAGATGAAGTCCTTCCCCATAGCCATCACTGCTGGGAATGTGCTGGGTCACACCTGAAGCCAGCAAAGCCCTGGGTCTCACCCAAGGTTCATGGCAAGTGCTCCCTGGTTATCGCTGTTGATTATTCAGGGCCACAAGGGCACTTTAGTCGGTAGATGATAAATCCTGCCCAAACTGGGTTTTTCCTTTCAAGGCAGCAAATTCCCTTCTGGACCAGGAAATGTCTTCTAGGAGCTACGTCCTGGGATGTGGGCCTCAGGACACTGCCTGGTGCCATATTCTGCTGTGGCTGAGCTGGTACCCTAGTTGCAAGACAAAGTTTTCTTTATGCTCCCCTTTCCTCTCCTCAAGGGGAAGAAAGGAGTCTCTCCAGATCTGTGAGTCACACTGCCTGGGGTTTGGGAAGATGTGGCACAATCACTCCCTTGGCTATTCCAGTTGATATCCCACTAGATCACATGTACCTTAAGTCCACTGGTTCTGAGCCCAGCACAGCATCAGGACTTACGAATTATAGTTTCTGTGGCTTAGACTGCATTGCAAGTTTATTTAGAGCTCCAGACCACTTTAGCCTGTGGTGGCAGGTTTTAGTGGAACTCAGATTTTGACCGCTGGGATGGATGACTTGCCCTTGGCTAGGGCTGGTCTAAATGCTCCCTCTGTGGGTATAGGCTGAGTTTTGCCTCCTGTTGCTTTCTACTGTGACAGGGCAGCACTGAATTCCAATGCAAAGTTTCACAATCACTGTGTTCTCCCTCTCCCAAGTTCACAGATTCTTTCTCTGTGCCAGTGGCCATTGCCAGGAGATAGAGGAAAAGTGGTGTAGATGATTCAAGACTGTCTTTTTCACCCTTTCCAGTACTTCTTTCCTTAATATGATGTTAAAACCACATACTGTGATTACTCACCTGATTTTTTGTTCTTATGAAGTTGCTATTTTATGTAGATAGTTGTTTAGTTTGGTGTTCTTTTGGAGGGTGATGGAGAATCATCACTGGAGGCTTCTAGTTGGCCATCTTGCTCCACCTACTTCCCTTCTATTCACTTATTGATGAACATTTCGGTAACCTTTAGTTTTTGACTATTACAAATCAAACTTTGATGAAGATTTATGTATAAGTCTCTTACGGGCATATGCTTTTTTCTTTTGGGTAAATTACAAGTGCAATTGTAGGATAATAGTGTAGATGCATATTTAACATTTTAAAAAACTGCTGTTTTTCCAAAGTGTTTTCTTTTTACATTTCCATCAGCAGTTTATGAGAATTCTCCTTCTTTCACATCCTTGCAAAAACTTGGTATGATCTAGCGTTTTAATTTTTGCCATTTTAGTAGGTCTCTAGTATAGTTTCATCATGGTTTTAATTTGTATTTTGACTAATAATTTTGGGTATCTTTTCAAGTGCTTGTTTTCCACCCATATAACTTTTCTGATAAAGTGCCTTCAAATGTTTGTCCATTTTGTGTATTGGGTTATTTGTTTGCTTATTAAGTTTTGAGAGTTCTTCATATATTCAGAATAAAAGTCCTTTAATAGCATATAACTTGTGAATATTTTCTTCCAGTCTATAATAGTGTATTTTCATCCTATTAATAGGGATTTTGAAGAGCATTTTTATTTTAATGAAGTCTAATTAATCCATTTTTAAATCTCATATATCATGCTTTTTATGTCGTCTCTAGAAAGTTTTGCCTAACCTATGGTATAAAAGATATTTTTTCAATGTCTGCTTCTGGAAGTTTCATAGTTTTAGTTTTACATTTAGGCCCACGATAGATTTTCAGTTAACTTTTGTACCAACCAAATATGGTATGATATATGGATCAAAATCTACTTTTATGGGCATATGCATACCCAATTCTTCTACCAGTATTTGTTGAAAGACTTCTCCTTTTTCACTAAATTGTCTTTACATCTTTGTCAAAAATAGCTGACTAAGGCCAGGTTTGGTGGCTCACACTTGTAATGCCAGCACTCTGGGAGGTTGAGGAGAGTGAACTACTTGAGGTCAGGAGTTCAAGACCAGCCTGACCAACATGGTGAAACCCCATCTCCACTAAAAATACAAAACAAACAAACAAACAAAAAAAAAACACCAAAAAACCCAGGCATGGTGGCGCACACTTGTAATCCAGCTACTCTCAAGGCTGAGACAGAAGAGTTATTTGAACACGGGAGATGGAGATTGCTACGAACCGAGATCAGCCACTGCACTGCAGCCTGGATGACAGAGCGAGACTATATCTCCAAAATAATAATAATGATAATAATAAAAATAAATAAAACTGACTATATTTTTGGGTCTAAATTTGGACTCTCTGTTTATCCATATTTATATTCCAATTCTACACTTTTTTTTTTTGACAGAGACTTGTTTTGTCATCCAGGCTGGAGTGCAGTGCCACAATCTCAGCTCACTGCAATCTCCACCTCCTGGGTTCAAGCCATTCTTATACCTCAGCCTCCTGAGTAGCTGGGATTCCAGGTGTGCACCACCATGCCCAGCTAATTTTTGCATTTTTAGTAGAGATGGAGTTTCACAATGTTGGCCAGACTGGTCTTAAACTCCTGACCTCAAATGATCCACTCTCCTCAGCCTCCCAAAGTGCCAGGATTACGGGTGTGAGCCACCGTGCTCAGCTTTATGATAATTCTTGAAATCAGTTAGTTTGTCTTCCAACTATGTTTTTCTTTTTCCAAGTTGTTTGGCTCTTCTATGTCTTTTGCATTTTCATATGAAATTTATTATCGACTTGTTAATTTCTTTTTTTTTTCTTTTTTTTTTTTTTGAGATGGATTTTTGCTCTTGCTGCTCAGGCTGGAGTGCAATGGCGCGATCTCGGCTCACTGCAACCTCCACTTCACTCATTCAAGTGATTCTCCTGCCTCAGCCTCTTAAGTTGTGGGACTACAGGTGTGTGCCACCATGCCTAGCTAATTTTTGTATTTTTAGTAGAGAGGGGGTTTCACCATGTTAATCAGGCTGGTCTCGAACTCCTAACCTCAGGTGATCCACCTACCTCAGCCTCCCAAAGTGCTGGGATTACAGGCTTGAGCCACTGCACCCAGCCTGGCTTGTCAATTGCTATAAAAATCCTGTGAGAATTTTGAATGGGATTGTCTTCAACATGTAGATCAATTTAGAGACAATTAGCAAGCTAAAAATATTTGGTCTTTCAAACCATGAACATAACATATTTTCCATTGATTTAGATCTTTTGGATTTCTCTCAGTAATGTTTTATAGGTTTCAGTGTTAAGGTCTTTCACATATTTTTCTACATTTCACTAAGTATTTCACATTTTTGATGCTATAATAAATGGTGTTTCTAATTTTCAGTGTCTGAAGGTTTGTTGCTAACATACAGAAATAGAATTCTTTTGTAGGTTAATGTTTTTTTCTGAAATCTTGCTAAACTCGCATTATAGATCTAGTAGCTTTTATATAAATTCTATTGAATCTTCAACAAAGACGACCATCAACTTGTGAAGAAAGTTTTAATTTATCCTCTTAACTCTAGATGACTTTTATTATTATTATTATTATTTTTTGCATACCTACTGCATCCAATTGAACCTTCAGCACAATGTGGAATAAAACTGGTAGTGTGGACATTGTTATCTTGCTTCTGTTCTTGGAAGGAAAGCATTCAGTCTGTAACCGTTTTGTATGATGTTAGCTTTTGGATAACCAGAAAAGTCTTTATTTTGCCTTTGTTTTCAATGTTGTTTGCACTGGCTACAAAACTAGGTCCAAAGTTTTCTCTTTTTTTCTCTCTCTCTCTTATTGTATTTTTAAAATGTTGTACTGTCTTATCTCTTACATTGTTTCCAAGGAGAAATTTGTTATTCTTCTTATATTTTGTTCCTCTGTATATAACATTTTTTTAATCCTCTGTTTTTTACAACTGATTTTGAGCAATTTATAATGTGCTTTGGTGTAATTTTGCTTATGTTTCTTGTTCTTGGGGTTTCGTGAGATTATTGGATAGTTAGGTTTGTAATTCCTCATATTTGTAAAAATTTTGAGCATTAAAAAATTATTTTCCTATCTTCCCTCCTTTCATTCTCCCTTGGGACACTTACTTGTGTAACAATTACACATATATTAGACACTTTGTGTTTTTCTACAATTACTGTTGTTCTGCCCATTTATTTAATTCTCTTTTCTTCTTGTATTTAATTTTTTATAGCTTCCATAGCTATGTATTCATGTTCTCTAATCTTCTGCCATGCACATCATCTATCATTAATTCTATCCAATGTATTTTTCATTTTCACATTTTAGTATTCATGTCTAGAGATTTTTTTTGGTCTTTTTTATACTATCCATGTGTACTTAACATTTTTATACATGAAATACAAGTGTAATATTTAAATCTTATCTGCTAATTCTAATTCTTTTATATTTTTTATATCCTTTTATATCAGTTCACATGATTGATTTTTCTCCTTATTATGGATCATTTTTTCCTGCTTCTTTTTAATGCCTGGGATTTTTTTTGAATTCCAGATGTTCTTTTTTTTGGTCTGAATATTTTTAATTCTAAACGAGTATTGTTGAGATTTGTTCTGGTATACAGTAAAGTTACCTGAAAACAGTTTAATCCTTTTGGGTCTTGCTTTTAAGATTTGTTAGGTGAGTCTGGACACGGTGGCTCATGCCTGTTATCCCGGCACTTTGGGAGGCCAAGGCGGGTGGATTGCCTGAGGTCAGGAGTTCCAAGACCAGCCTGGCCAACATAGAGAAATCCCGCCTCTACTAAAAATACAAAAATTAGCTGGGCGTGGTGGCGCGTGCCTGTAATCCCAGCTACTTGGGAGACTCAGGCAGGAAGGAGGTGGAGGTTTCAGTGAGCCGAGGTTGCTCCATTGCACTCCAGCCTAGGCGACAGAGCGAAACTCCCCACCCCCCCCCACCCACACACACACAAAATTGTTAGGTGGAACTGAAACTGTGTTCAGTCGATCAGTTGATGGCTAATTATTTCTCACTACTAGGGAAAAACCTATGTATTCTATCCAATGTCCCATGAATTTTAAAGTTTTCCAATTTGGATAGTGGGAACACGGACCATTCCCAGCCCTGTGTGAGCACCGGGCACTGTTACCTCTAATCCTCTGGGGTCGTTCTTTCCATTGCCTCAGTAAATTTCTCTATATGCCAAACAGCACTCAGTTGAGTAATCAAGGGGGATTTTCTGCGGATCTCTGGCACTCTGTCTTGTGCATTTCTCTCTTCTCTGGTGCTCATTCTGTAAACTTTAGCTGCTTTGGTATCCTCAGACCCTCAGCTCCATCTTCTTAACTTAGGGAGTCTGCCAGGCTCCACCTGAGTTACCCTTTCTGTGATAAGACCTAGAAACTCAATTAAGGCATAAAGCTAAGGCAAATTTAGGGTCACCTCATTTGTGTTACATTAACCAGAGATCACTGTTCTTTATCATGTGATGTTTATGGTCCTGAAAATTGCTTTACATATTTTGTAAATTTTGTTTTTGTTTGGTAAAGTGTAAATCTGGTTCTTATTACTCCAGTTTGTCTGGAAGCAGATGGCTCATTAATGGTTTTAATTTTATTTATGACAATGGTATTTTTAATAACAATTTCACATTTTTTCTCCTTTTATTAGGCTATGCTTTGTATATTTCTTTTGTTTTGCTTTCTTTTAGATGTTTTTTATTCATTTGTTTTCTTCACTATTAATTCAAAATATTTTTCCATATCTACCGTGTAACTGATGTTGTGCTAAGTTCTGGAGTTACAAATAGTTTTCTCTGCTTTCTTTTATGGTTTAGATTAGAAAGAACAGCAAACAAATAGTTAAAAATTACAGAGTGATAGGCCTCGTTTGATTGATTCAAGATTTTTAACAGTTGGTATTTATGTTTCAGGCAGAGCCTGTATTATTCAGTTTTGAAATTCTAGTGCCATGCACAGTGTCTGGAACCCAGTAGTGCTCAAGATAAATAAACAATTACCATGCAAGGGGATAAGTGCTTGCTTTAATTCCTTCTTTATTCTTACAATTAGTGTTTATGTGTTTGAGTGCAGAAATTGTCTTATGCAGCGTTCAGTGAAATAATGAGATGTTCTTTAAATATCTAGTGGGAAGGGGATTGATTTTAGGCTGGGAAGCTAGAAAACAACATTAAAGAGGCATTTTTGGGTTGATACTTGAGGGATGAGTAGAACTTCCTAGAGGAAGGGTAGAAATCGTATTTCTTTTTTTAATATTAACTTTTATTTCCTATTACACATACTATTTTTTTTATTATTATACTTTAAGTTCTGGGGTATTTGTGCAGAATGTGCAGTTTTGTTACATAGGTGTACACGGGCTATGGTGGTTCACACACCGGGGCCTGTTGGGGGGTGGGGTACTAGGAGAGGGATAGCATTAGGAGAAATGTCTAATGTAGGTGATGAGTTGATGGGTGTAGAAAGGGTATTTCCACAAGCCTTAGAGGAGGGTAAGAAGGTAATGCACTGAGGTAACACTGGGTAGTTCCAAGTGAAAAGAACGGAGGTTATATAGTGTGTGTATGTGATTGTGATAGTGTGTGTGCTTTTGTGTGTATGTGTGTGTGTGGTGTGAAGGGATTTTTCAGTGGAGGGAATAAGATTAAAAAAAACAGGCGCTGCAATGTAAAGAGGCTTGATGCCATAATAAGGAGTTTGGCCTTCATTGCATAAGCAAGAATGAATCAACCTGAGTACTAAATTATGCTCTCCTGTTTGCATATAGCAGGTGCTAGAACAGTGGGTATGCGGATTAGCAGAACTGAGGCAAAAGTTCAAGTGGGAGGTTGTCGCTAGAAAATCAATAGAGTCATAACCAAAATCTACCTAGGATAGCACATTGAAGAATAGCCCAGCATAACATTAAGCAGAGCATTAATTAGTTATATGATAGGAGGAAATTTTAGTAGGCCATGCAATAGAAACTCATGTAGAGAGGAAAGGGTATAATTTATATGGTTTGAGAAGCAGAATGTCTTGCTCTAATAAATAATTTTTTTTCACTTAATATCCTTTAATGTGTGCATTTCAAAACTGTGTTATGCATCGATATTACAGAAATATTAGAGATTATATGACAGAACTTTTTCATTTTACATCCTTCCCACACTGATAAACAACAAATCTCAATAGTACCATCTTATTCATTTAGTGGTATATGTATGTATGAACATTAATATGTACAGATATATTTCTATATGTGTATGTGTGTATATCTATATGGATATATATGTGCATACATACACATGAAACTGATTCACTTTTTCCTCTTTATCTCCTACAACATCTACATCTACAACTGTTTTATTTTTATATCATAAATTATTAGAGAACAACATCTGCTTTAAAGCTATGGAATTATAGGATGGATAATAGCATATTTCTGAAGATAATGTTTACTTCTTCACGCTAATATTTTGATTTATCCAAAATTCTTATAAATGTTTTCAATTCATGGTTACTTAGAATTTTCTTATTGAGGTACATATATCATAAATATATATTAAATGTTATTAGCTAGTCAAGCATGCGATTGGTCATGTGCAACTGCAGTGCATTTTAAAATCACTCAATACATTTCTGATCATTATAAGTTAGAGGAAACGTTATAAAAATTATACATTTGAACAGTCATGGTAAGAATGTTAATTTAGGCTACATTTAAAAGTTATGGTTGCCTTCTTAAGATTGGTAAGATTTTTGGTTATTTAGCAATAATAAGTTCTCCTCAATAGAAAAATTTTAAGACCCTTCAAAGCCTAATGTTATTTATACATATTCAGAAACTGTTTTATACAGTTTCATT
This sequence comes from Macaca fascicularis, assembly GCF_037993035.2. Taxonomy (NCBI): domain Eukaryota; kingdom Metazoa; phylum Chordata; class Mammalia; order Primates; family Cercopithecidae; genus Macaca; species Macaca fascicularis. The sequence goes on along the minus strand of NC_088380.1, from coordinate 31,257,182 downwards.
CCCGAATTGATCCTGAACATTTTTAACTCATTTACTTGATGATTTTACTATAATGAAAAAAGTCGGTTGTTTCCAATTAATTCACATGGTCTTTCTACACTGAGAGATAAGGCAAGGTCTAGAGATCTGTCTTGCTTCATTTGTCCTTTCTATTTACAAAAGTGTTCCTCAGGTCCCCACCATCTGGGTTTGTGTTGTGTTGAGAATCTTGAGACAGTTGCCTCAGAGACTTTAGATTACAGTAAATGCCTAAGAGGGTTTAGCTTCAGACCTAGTCCTTAACTTTTGCCTTAAAATGGCCAAGCCAAACAATATTACTGAGAATTAAAACTTTGTTTAAACTACCAAATAAAAGCCTAAAGGTTGTGCTATTTTGTATGAGGTCATCATCTTAGATCTTAAGATTTATTTTAGGTTCATTTATTAAATAAATATGTATTTATCTTTTCCACATATCAGATACTTTGATAGCTACTAGGAATTAAAAATAAAAACATATTATTGCTAGGAATTAAAGAATAAAATCACTAGATATTTGACTCTAAAAACAGAAGTATTTTATTGTAGAGCACTGTAAATATAAAGAACATCCATTTTATATATAAATAAATAAAAATGGACGATTCCAATTTAAAGAAGAAATATTAAGTACCAGATTTTTAACATGACATAATTGGTTTCTACTATTTTTAAATCTATATAATATTTTTTTGCAGTTCATACATCTTCTGTTTCTGTTTTTTCAGTGGAAAAAGTAGAAGAATAGCTTCCTATGGCCACCTTCCCTGCCTTTGTTAAGCTATTGCCTGTGCTCACTGGTTTTATTCTGATGTTTTCCTTAGCTGCTACAGTTGGCTTCTTTCTTCTCTCCAATTATGGTTGTAGTAGTGGTGGCAGTAGTGGTGTGGTGTGTTTATGTGCGTGCACATGCACTTATGGGTCTATAAGATAGTGGGGGGTATTAAAAAAATTCTCAAGATATTTTCACTTCCTACTTAATCCTCAGTAACACTTCTTTGGTATGGGCCTGGAGTTAGCATTTAAACTGCACTGTCATAATTTTCTGTTTCTTTTCTTGGCTATCACTTTTGGAGGTTTATGGCATGAGATTGTATGGTAATTAATTTTGAATTATGGGTTCTTTCCCCTCTGCTGTTTCTGTTGTTCTTATTCATTCTATAACAGTCAGAAAAGGAAAATTATTTGTTTCAGCTTTACTTTTCCATCATTACCCAAAAACCTGGACTTGCTTCTGAAATAGCCATTTGATGTCTGAACAGTTTAATCCCTTATTTGAATGTAATGAAACACAGATTTTTAAAAAACAGACATATTCTTTTTATTTTTCTACATAAGGGGTCCTACAAAGGAGAGAGTGTTCCAGGGGAGGGCAAAAGCAAAAACGAACTAAATTTCTTTTCACCATTTTGTGACACACAAGTGTAAACACCATATATTTAGTCAATCAATCAAGCAAGTAAACACACAGAATCAGACTGCCAACATTGAATTCCATTATATAGTAACCTATATATAAGACATGCTCTTTGTTCAAACAAATTTTCCTTTTCTTGAATTTTTATAGAAGAAATGTATAATCCAATTAAAAAGTAATCAGAGAGGAGAATCTTTGCCCAAGTCAATGAAATAGAAAATAATATATTCCAGGGACTGTTCCTTTGTGTTCTAACTCTTCAGGGAGCTGTATCAATCAAGGGTTATCTTTGCTTTTGAAAGCTGCTCTCCTTTGGCTTAGAATTCTCTGTTGTTTTGGGTGCCAATTTATTCAATGCCACCATCAAGAATAAATGAACTCAGCTAGAGACCTTCTAAGAAAGAAATGATAATTACAGGAAAGACAAGCGCAAATAAATGTTTGCAGGATTTAGTTTTTAAATACCTATGAAATCCTCATATTTTTAAGTGCTTTGAAAATGAATTTTTCCATTGGCCTGTTCATGAATGAGTTTCTGGATATTTTATATTTAAAATTATTTCTAGATATCATGACATTTTATTTTAAAGTTTCTGTAGTTTGAATAAGCGGTATTTCAGTTACACTTCATGCTTTTAAAGGTGCTTTTTTTCTGCTGTTTTTTTTTTTAATTCTGTTTTTATAAGTGAGTCTCTAGAGTTCATTGCTCTGAAAACGAAATGATTTCTTTCTTTTCATTAGCTGCTTCCATAATTAGATATACATTTACTTTGTTTTTTTCTTAGAAAACATCTCACCTTCCTGGATATAGTTTTGGATTTGTCCTTTAAATCAATTACATAATTGTCAAACAGATATTTATTGAATATAATCTGCACAGAATTTTGTGGGGCATTTTCAAAGGAATGTATAATATAGTTGAGCAAACAAGGTTACATTGATAAAGAAATTTTGCTACATTAGGTGTATAATAAATGGAAACTTTAGTTTATTATGTAGTGTGGAGCAGTCTGGGAAGTTCTTGTGAGTGAGGTGAAACTTGAGTACAGCAACATAAGGAGTGAAAAGTATTTGGATTGGCTAAATGGAAATGACAACTCTAGTTGGTAGAAGGGAAATGATGTGGGACGGAAAAGGAGTCAAAGATACTGGCTTTGAAAAACAGCAAAACAGGTTGCGAGCAGTGACTCACACCTTTAATCCCAGCACTTTGGGAGGCCTAGAGGAGGGCAGATCATGAGGTCAGGAAATCGAGACCATCCTGGCCGACATGGTGAAACCCCATCTCTACTAAAAATACAAAAATTAGCTGGATGTGGTGGTGTGCACCTGTAATCTCAGCTACTTGGGAGGCTGAGGCAGGAGAATCGCTTGAACCAGGAGGCAGAGGTTGTAGTGAGCTGAGATTGTGCTGTTGCACTCCAGCTTAGCAACAAACAGAGTGAGACTCTGTCTCAAAAAAAAAAGGAAAACTTGAAAGAGTTGGAGGAGGAGATTTGTGTTGACTCGAAAAAATTTGTATTGACTTTTAACATAATGTGGTTGGGGTTTAAGTAGAGAATAGATTAAAGAAGACCAGGATCATGGCTTATATAACTCATCCTGACAGAAGGAAGAGTTACACTGGGGCTGGTGGGAGGCGGGTAACTGAGGTGTTTAGAATGCAATGGACCTCAGATAAATCACGTTCTGATGGCGGTCATTTTGATCATGGAGATATAAACAGTAGTGAAAAACAGGAAATGAGAGCTGACTTTTCTCAACATTTGGAGAACAAGTATCTCTCATAGTGAAGGCAGTCTTTGGAATTGAATAGGGGTTGCTTAAATAACAATTATTATTGGCTAAATATTCTGCAAAATCCTTTATATTCATTTTCTAAATTTAAAACTGAAATATTGCTTTTATAGTATTTTTATTCAGACATGGATATTTTCTCTCAATTTATAAAAGATACTACTGTTCATTTTTAAGTGGTTAGTAGATTCTCTCTACCATTTAGTACATCATCCACCCATTTTCTTTGATTTAAAATATTATTCTTAAGATATACTAAATTGTGTTTTACTTCTAGGGTATTTTCTGGACTTTTCACCTCATACTTATGATTTATCATTTTGTTTATTATTATGACTTCTAAGTCATAAATGAGAAATCTATTGAGTAGTTGTAGTATCATACTAAATCTAGTAAGCTTACAAAACTCTCTCATTAATTGTAATAACTTTTAGTTTATTTTCAGCAAATTACATTTTATTTTCAGCAGCAAATCATATCCTCTACAAATGATGATAATTTAATCTCCTCCCTTCTAAATGTAAAATTCATTCATTTTTGTCTCATTAGCTTGGTTACAACTTCTAAAATTATATTGAGTAGTGAAAGTATTAGTGGGCATTCTCATTTATGAGAATATTTGTATTAAAATTAAGCATGTTGTTGGTTATTAGTTAGAGAATGATATAAACTCTGAGATGTTAGAATTTTAGGAAATTAAAGATGTTATTTTCATCATATGACATTTTGATGATTAAAAAGATAAGTATGTTTTTCTTTCTTAACTGCTGAGATGATCAATAACAGTATTACCTTTCAAACAATCTTGAAAGAAAGTTGACTTTGTCTTTATGTAGCATACCATGACTTCACTATTATTTTAATGTATTAGTTGGATGAATTAGCTAAGACTGAAGTTTCCTCTCATTGAGTTTTCTTTTTAAGTGATGGCATTAACAAATAATACCAGTAAAATAAATTGCAAAGCTTACTATCTTATTCTGTGTTCTGCAACACTTGAAATACTATTTCTTGAAAATCTGAAACAAGTCATTGATAAAAGTTTCTGGATCTAGGAGCAGTTTTGGAGCAAATTCATTGACAAAACTTCAACAGTTTTCAGATTTTTATCTTTTTATTTGAGTTACCTTTTGGTTGTTTATATTTTCTCATAAAATTTCTACTTAATATTAATTTTTAAACGTATTAGTGTAGTATTCTTTCCACTGAAGTTTTAGTGTCTTTGTGTATTTATAGTATCTTTTTATTAGCTTTTCCAAAGGATACTCTATCTGGTTGGACTCTTCTATAATTGTGTTTTTAATTGTTTTCTAATTCATTAATTCTACTTTTAAGTCATGCTCTTCTAGGAATTATTTTGTTGTTTTTATTCTAACTTCTTGAGTGAAACGTATTAGTTCATGTATTATTTTCTTTCCTGTCTAATAACTAAAACATTAAGATATATAACTATTAATTTAAATATGGTTTTGCCTGCATTCCACATTTTAACATATAGTTCCTAACTTTTAAAGTTTATAATTTCAAGTTGGATTTTCCCTTTAAAATTTAGACTCTATGTTTCAATTGTCAAGTGATTTGATTTTTAAATTGTGTAATATGTTATTCAATTCTGGTACTATTTGATTTTGAAAAGAGGGTGCAGCTTATCTAATTAGAAGAAGTTTCCTTTTTGAAAACTTCATGTGGATAGTCATTCACAAGCAAGTAAGTGGGAAAAGGGGCCAATTGCTCTCATTCTTTATTTAACATCAGAATCACATGGAAGCCTTATTAAAACACAACTTGTTCACTCCATCTGTAGGATTTAGTAAGTCTGGAGTGAGTCTCAAGAATTTCCCTTCCAACAAGTCCCCAGGTGTTACTGATGCCACCTGTGTGAAGACCACATCCTGAGAACTCAAATTATAAAGGTCTTTAGTTTCAATCAGATGATATTGCACTTAATAGAACTGGAAATTATAATTATTGGAAGATTCTTAGGTAAAAGAAGGAAGTTGATCAAAGCAATTTTTAGTAAAATTCATTTGAAAAAAGGAGAAAGAACAGTTTGGATGAGGTTAACAGACTCTAAAGCTAAGATAACCAGCTGGAGAAACTTTCTATAGATATGAGCTTTCCAAGGTATAAGGAGAGTAGAAAGAATGTGAAAGGCATTGAAATAAAAAATTAGAGTGTTGTATTGTTGGATATTGTTGGAATATAATGAGAGAATTGAAGGTAATTGGTAAAGGGAATCTCGGACTGGGACTAGGGTAAGGAGAGGGAGGCTCTAGGGTGCAACACTTAAGGACATAGTCTCTCATCTCACTCATCTCTTTCTACTCCTGGTTCTGTGTTTTATCATAGTGAAGGCAGTTAACTACTCTTGAGGTTACAGTAAGGTATCCCAGAATGGAATTTCTATTGCTGTTGAAACTGTAAAAATATTTTGGAAATGTCAATTCTGGTAACATTGAAATCAAAAGGCTAACCGTTCAGAATTTTATCTTTAAACTCAAGTCATGGCTGGATTGCTTTAATCAAATAGAAGAGATCGGAAGGATGCAGAATTTGTGATTTTATCCACCCATCTAATGAGGAACTTACAGAACTGATCTGAATGCAGATGGTGAATGACTTGTTAGGGTGACTGGAGTCTGTAAATCCAAGGGCCCGGCTCTAGATGATCCAGTGGAAGCAAACATTGGGCAACAGGGGCAGGTGGGCCTGCAGAGTGGCAGCCAGGAGGAAGTTAGCATCAAGAAAATCAGACAGTTGGTGGGAAGGCAACCAATAACCGTGTCTCAGAGACAAAACACTGGGCAATGGGACAGGGTCTGGCAGGAGAGATCAGTGCCTGCTGTTCTAAAAGAGGATGAAAATACTGGTCCTGTTAACTAGAACTAAGCAGAAAGCCTAAATGTCCAAATGTACCATAAGGTTTAAGATTTTGGAGGAAACAACATATTATAACTTACACTTATATACTACCTTCCACAAAAGACAAGAAGGGGCAGCTGCTAAAATAGAAAAGCTATTTTCTAAATCCTGCTTATGAAATCATTCCCCCAAATGTAATAATAAAGGAAAGCTGTACCAGTGAAAAGCAAGTTAAAGTTGCTACTAGAGAACATGCCTGCCATGTGTTTTACGTATGTGGATTAAATTCTTTCCAGGATACTACCATATGTGTTGACATTATCTCTTAGAAATCTTTGATTTCTGAGGATATGTGTCTGGTAAAAAGAAAATAACTGAGCCAATGACTTGTGCATATATTGTTTCATTCTTTCTTTTGGAGGTGATTTGTACGAAAGCCCCTGTTGGAAAAAAAAATAAAAATAAATGAAATTAAAATGAAAAGGGAAAGTAGAAAAGTTGGAAAACATAGTCCAAATGACATAAATGTTAATGGTCTGATCTCACACACAAAAATTGTCCTTCAAACTGAAGTGTGAATTAAATAGTAATGAATAGATATACTTCTCTGTGAGATCTGATTTGTCTAGCAAATCCTTACTGACATATACTCTCATTTACTACTATATAGCCTTTTGAAAATGCCATTCCAGCAGAGCATAAAAAAAGGTTATTTATATTAAGTATAGTTACAAGATAAGCAGTATACTGAGTTCATTGGACTTCATGCACACTCATTTAATTTCCACCGCTCCATTACTCTGAATCAAACTGTCCCTGAAAGAACAAGAGGAAGAAAAAGGGCATTAAAAAACACAAATCACAAAGTAGAGAACATTCTTCTTAAAAACGAAATGGTCTCCATGTGTTACCATTTAATACCATGGAAATACTTTCTTGACTTTTATAGCATGCAAAGAAATTGTACCAATCTATTAAAGAATGCAGTAAAAAAAAAAAGACTTTGAGGTAGGTTAACATTTTCCAGGTCTTTGTCATTCTGGATGGACTTGGAACTTCAAAACACTGTAAAATATAATAAATGGTATCCATTTGCATCTGTGTGCAGCTTATGGCATAATGAATGCATGACCACTTAACCATTTATTGAATACAGGAAGAAATATGATGAGACCTTCGGTGATATGTTTTAAAATAAGGCCCAAAGCCAGATTTTAAAGAAAGACAGTGCCAAAACAGTTTATCTTCTCTGTTTTTCTTTTAACTTTAGTGCCATTAAGTGCCAGTATGGGGCTTTTTGGACTTCATTTGAAATTCAAGTAATTAATATAATTGGGGAAAATAACTTTTAGAGGGATAAGGTATTGCGATAAGGTATAAACAAGAAAGATCTGAAGTTTAGAGGACAAAAAATGACAATGCTAATACAAAAGTTATACTGGATGATTCAAGTAATTGTTGAGACCTTTCACAAGTTGAGCTTGCATTTGACAGTGGCTGAACTTTATTAGCCTTTAATGGCCTTCATTAAATTATATTTGGTATAGAAGAGGCTATGCATTGAATGAGTATCATGAGGACGTTCTTTTTTACTTACGTATATAGCTCAACCAAAAAAGGTATGATTCTCAGTATCTTGTTCTAGGGAATAGTGTGCTTTCTATTTTATTTCAGACAGTGAAATAAGATAATTTTTATAGTTTGTTTTTCTCTATGTGCTGCTTCTCAGTATTTATTCAGACTCTGTCTTACAAAACAAACAGCCCTCCGTTTCCTCTTCATTTACATGTAGGTACCGCCCTAGTTGCTATTGTTCTGTGTATCTTCCTCAGAAATTGAGAAACATTATCTGAACCTTCTCAACTCCAACCCTCTCCCCAATCCACTGTAATCTGACTTTTCATGATGTTCCTCTGAGCAGCTCAAACGAAGGTCACCTGTGTCTTGCGTGTAATTAAGTCAAATGTAAATTTTCTGTCACTATTTAATGCATCTTCCTTTTATCACAAATTGATAACTACTTTGTAAAGAAAAATAAAAGCTTCCTTTTTTATGATTTCTACAGTTTTCTGGTTCTCCCACTTCTTTTAAATTGAATGTTCTCTGTTACTTGAAACTCAGGGATTCCTAAAATGAATTTATCATCTCCACAAATGAATCCCAATCCCCAGCTCCATCTTCCTGTCTTAGGGGTAGGGGAGCAAAACCTACTTCTTTGTTAACACTTGCTAATTTACAGCATGGTATCATGAGCCACCTAGTTGGCCAAACTAGAAACCTGGGAGTCTTTCTTAGCTGCTTTTTCTCCCTAATTTCCTGATGAGCCACGAGACTTTGTCTTTCAAATGCTTCCGTTCTCACCATCCTCACCACCCCCATCACATACCAAGGTATCGCTGTTGTTTTAGACTCCACTTCGTCAACACCTCACTGAATGCTTCCCCAATCTGCAGTTCTAATCCAAGCTTTTTTCCTATGGGTAAATTTCTTTTCTGAAATATAAAGCTAATTCTATCACTCTGCTGCTAAAATCCCTTCAATTTCTTCTTATTGCCCTTGGGGGGCAGGGAAAGCCTAGTGTGTTAGCATGAGATGAAAAGTCCCAATTTGTGCTTCTCTCACCTTACATCATACTAAACCCCATTCAGATAATAAACCCCAGTCATACTAAATTTACTTCCTCAAAAGTTATATCTTGTTTGGAATACATAAGTACTATTTCCATCTGTTGCCTAACATTTTTTAGCTTTATTGAAGTGTAATTGAAAAATAGAATTGTACATTTTTAAAGAGTACAGTTCTGAAGATTTGATATACATATACATTGTGAAATAATTACCACAATCAAGCTAATTAACACATACATCATCTCACATAGCTGCCTTCTTTTTTTTTGTGAGAATGCTTAATATCTATTCTCTTAGCAAACTTCAAGAATGCAACATACACAATCATCATGCTATCCATTAGATGCTAAGGAGTTATTTTTCTCATAAGTGAAAGTTTTTATTCTTTAATTGATATCTCTTCATTTCCCTAATCCCACAGTCCCTGGCAACCAACATTCTACTTTCTTTCTGTGCATTTCACTTTTTTCAAAAAAGATTTCAAACACAAATGATACCATATAGTATGTATCTTTCTCTCTCTGGTTTATTACACTTACCATAATGCCCTTCAGTTTCATCCATATTGTCAAAAATGGCAGGATTGTCTTCTGTTGTTGGCTGAATAATGTTCGATGGTATACATATATTGCTTTTCTTCACTCATTCATCCATTGACTGACACTTAGGTTGTTTCCATATCTTGGCTATTATGAATAATTCTGCAATGAACATGGGAGTGAAGATATTTCTTCTGGAAACTGATTTTGTTTCCTTTGGATATATATCTAGAGAGGGAATTGACAAATCACATGGTATTTCTATTTTAATTTTTTAAGGAATTTCTGTATTTTTTCCATAATGGCTGTACCAATTTATACTCTGACCAATGATGTACAAGGATTCCCTTTCCTCCACAGCTTTGCCAAACTTTGTTATCTCTTGTTTACTTTTTATTTTATCATAGCCATTCAAACATACGTGGTTTTGACTTGCATTTCCCTGATAATTAGTCAGGTGATGGTGAACACTTTTTCACGTACCTGCAGGCCACCATTTGTATGTCTTTTTTTGAGAAATGTTTATTCAGACCCTTTGCCCATTTAAAAATTTTTTTAATTTATTTATTTGACTTGTATGGATTTCTTACATATTTTAGATACTAATCCCTTATCAAATACATTACATATCTTAGATACTAATTCCTTATCAAATATATGATTTGTAAATATTTTCTCCTATTCCATTGACCACCTGTTTATATTGTTAATTGTTTCCTTTACTGTGTAGAAGTTTTTTCTTCTCTTTTCTTTCTTTCTTTTCTTTGGAATGCAGTGGCATGATTCTGGCTCACTGTACCCTTGACCTCCTGGGCTCAAGCAGTACTGCCAATTCAGCCTCCTGGATAGCTGGGATTACAGGCTTGTACCACCAAGCCTGCCTAATTTTTGTATTTTTTGTAGGGACAGGATTACACCATGTTGCCCAGGCTAGTCTTGAACTCCTGAGCTCGAGTGATCTACCCACCTTGGCCTCCCAAAGTGCTGGGACTACAGATGTGAGCCACCACACCTGGCCTGTGGAAGCTTTTAATGTGAGGCAGTCCCACTCATTAATTTTTGTTTATGTTTCCGTATTCAAAAAATCATTGCCAAAGCCAGTGTCAAGGAGCTGTCTGCCTTACTCGTTGTATGGATTAGCTTTCAGCTGAAGTTTTTAAGACCAGGAAACCTATTCTGATTCACACCCTTGATTACCTCTTATCATATACTATATATTCCTGCTCTTTAGTTCTACAACAGAGCATGCCTTTCTTCTAAGACAGAATTGCTATAACAACAATATAATAAATATAATTTTAAAAAAGTATTATACTTTCTTGTTCACTATCTACCTTATACATTGTAACTCAGTGAGGACAGAACCCATATGTGTCTTATTTACTATGTCCGGTACGGAACATATTGTAAATGCTCAGTAAAAAATTCAGGCATTGGAAAACACTGAATGCCTTAGCAATATTGAGAATTCCTAAGACTGCAGTGGTGTACCTTAGAGTAAGTTTCAGCAGAATTTTTATTCCTTTTTTTTATAGCTGAATTTTGCATTAAAAGTGGAATCCCAGTGTTTTGACTATTTATAGAGACATGGAAATTTCTATATGTGCTATACATCAACACTGTCCATAGTTTTATTGTCAATATTGATTCTAAACTACGCCCCGCTTCTCTGCCAAGAGGAGGCTGACAGCTGTCTCCAGTGTTATATTTATATATGCTAGGTGTTCTAATGGTGATTTATCATAGAAACACTTATCAATTTGCCCCCATTCTTTGGTTTTCATCTGTCTTTCTGACTGTAACACTTTTCTTTTATGATAATGGATCCTTAGTTCTGCCTTGCTCTAATTTTAAGGAGCTCTGTCTTCTACTTCTATTTTGTTGTATGATAAAAGAAAAAAATGATTCCCTTACAACAATATACAAATGTATACAGTGTTTAATATGGTCTCTCTTCACTTTGCAGAACTGAATAATCTAGGCTTGTCTCCATATCAAAGTCCATGGTCAAGCTATTCTTGCAATTACTTTAGTTGCCTTCATCCCTGTATTTGGGTATAACTATCAGTTACTTCTGAAATGATTTTTCATTTCTCTGCCTCCCATTGTCAGTATGGCAGGAGGACTTTAAGACACCATTAGAACACATCATCCATATCTGAATTTTGTCATCATGTTAAATTCTTAATGTAACCAATGTACATTAAGCCAATGTACACTAAGCCAATGTACATTAATGTAGCCAATGTACTGATGGTCTAGTTGTTTATTGTGTAGGGCTGTGGCTACCTATTCCATTATTGTGTTCTACCTTTTTCCTTCCTAGAGTATTTGTAGTTTAACAACGGTTCTCCACTGAGGACTAGGATGGACCTAACTAAGTAACAATTTATTCTTAAGCATTTGGCATTTGTTGGAGAAAATATTATTTTCCCATTGGGGCTTTCCTTGGAACATTCTAATCAACACAACTGGCAGATCTTCTCTTGTCTACGTATGAACTTGGCTTTCCTGAGAGTTCATGTTAGTAAAAGACAATGTGGCAGCATAGGTAGAAAACATCTGTTCTTTTAAACTGGTTTTGTTCCTCTAAAGTGTTGCTGGTTCACTGTAAAATAGTGAGGCTCAAGGCAAATATGAAATATTTTATGTGTATAGCATATATAAACATTTATAACTTTAAGACCAAGACATTTTCCATGTAAGAAAGATTATAGCTAAGATATGAGCCACCTGGACATCCCCCAAGTCCTTAGCTTGCTTGAGTAAATATAATCTTTAAGCTATGTATAAAATTGTCTTGAAAGGCTATCTCTGCTAAGGCAGAACCCTAGCTTATGTCCTAGTTATCTCCAGGGATTTTAAAAAACATATTTAGTTAAAAATTGAAAAAAAATCATATATATTTGTGGTGTACAACATGATGTTTTAAAAAATGAATACATTGTGAAATGGCTAAATCCAGCTAATTACCATATAATAACCTCATACTTATCACCATATTTATTGAGGTGAGAACAAAACATCTCCTCCCTTAGTAATTTGCAAGTATACAATACACTGTTTTTAACTGTAGTCACCATAACTGAAACTTTGTATCATTTGACCAAAGTCTCCCCAATCTCTCTCCATCTCCTGCTACCCTCAGTCCCTGGTAACCACCTTTCTATTCTCTGCTTCTATGAGTTTGCCATTTTTAGTTTCCACGTAAAAGTGAGACCATGCAGTATTTGTCTTTTTGTCTTTTCTCCAGGAATTTTTGGTGAGGATTTAACTTTCCCCTTGGCTTTTCTGGCCCCAACAACCTTTTATCACCAAACTGATCTCTAGAATGTGTGTCACCCAATTGGTGCTCTATTCCATTTCCATAGTGACTCACCCTGATGCACACCATCCGGTCACTCCCAAAAAGAACTGACAACAGTTTTCATTAAACTTTTAGAACATAGAGAAATATTATAGTTTAATAAAGAATCAAAAGCATTTTTTGAGTGAACTTGGGAGTGATATATTACTGCCTAATCTGGCAGTAATATATCTCCAATACAGTTTAGCATGTCTGTTTGTATAACCATGAGAATTTTCAGTTTATAATTTTATAATCTGTTGCTTTTTCTTTGATTAGAGTATGAAATCTAGAATCTCCTATATTTTCAATATTGGGAAAAAATTACTTGTCAATCTAGTAGAGGTGAAGAGTCAAAAATACAATAGGTGAGGATAGTCTAAATAGTATTTATCAATGTGTGAATTATTTTGGAAATATTATTGAATATACAGATTATTTGGCAATTGTGTTAGTCCATTTTTATGCCACTAATAAAGACATACTCAAGATTGGGCAATTTATGAAAGAAAGAGGTTTAATGGACGTACAGTTTCACATGGCTGGAGAGACTTCACCATCATGGTGAAAGGCAAGGAGGGGCAAGTCACATCTTACATGGATGGCAGCATGCAAAGAGAGGGCTTGTACAGGGAAACTCTCATTTTTAAACCCATCAGACCTCATGAAACTTATTCACTATCACAAGAACTGCATGGGAAAGGCCTGTCCCCATTATTCAATTATCTCCCATGGGGTCCCTTCCACCACACATGGGAACTATGGGAACTACAAGATAAGGTTTGGGTGGGGAAACAGAGCCAAACCATATTATTCTGCCCCTGGTCCCTTACAAATCACATGTCTTCACATTTCAAAACCCATCATGCCTTCCCAATAGTCCCCCAAAATCTTATTTCAGCATCAACTCAAAAGTCCACAGTCTGAAGTCTCATATGAGACTTGTATAATCAAAAGCAAGTTAGTTACTTCCTAGATACAATGGGGATACAGGCATTGGGTAAATACAACCATTCCAAATGGGAGAAATTGGCCAAAACAAAGGGGATACAGGCTCCATGCAAGTCCAAAATCCAGTAGGGAAGTAAAATCTTAAAGCTCAAAAATGATCTCTTTTGACCCCATGTCTCACATTCAGGTCATGTTGCTGCAAGAGGTGGGCTCCCATGGTCTTGGGCAGCTCTGCCCCTGTGGCTTTTCAGGATACTGCTTCCCTCCTGGATGCTTTCATGGGCTGGTGTTGAGTGTCTGTGGGTTTTCCAGGTGCACGGTGCAAGCTGTCAGTAGATCTACCATTCTGGGGTCTGGAGGATGGTGGTCCTTTTCTTACAGCTCCACTAGGCAGTGCCCCAGGAAGGACTCTGTGTGGGGGCTCTGACCCCACATTTCCCTTTAGCACTGCCCTAGCAGAGGTCATCCATGAGAGCCCCATCCCTGCACCAAAATTCTGCCTGGGCATCCAGTTATTTCCATACATCCTTTGAAATCTAGGTAGAGGTTCCCAAACCCTGATTCTTGACTTCTGTGCACTTGGGAAGCTCAACACCATGTGGAAGCGCCAAATCTTGAGGTTGCACTGTGGAGGTCCATTCTGCAGACCCTGACCCAATGACAGATGAATAACATACACTGACAAAGATATTCTGCCTGTCAGTCTGGCTAAGGGTCTGGGCCACTCACAGTCACCAAAGAAGGTGCTGTAAAGAGTAGCAGCTGTGGCCCTATTCAGCCAGTGAAGTTCACATTTATTCAGTATAGATTAAATGACAAAGGTCTTGAGTAAACACCACTAGAGTGTAATTGACCTGGTGGCCAACCCCCTGAGTAGAGAGCAATTATGCACTCCAGGTTGATCAAAGGTTGTCTTAGTACCATGTGAGTAAACAAGCTATTTAGATAAACTACTCTACATTCTTATGTATCTACCCCCTAAACTTTTAAGAGAGTTCAGCTGCTTTCAGCCAAACACTTTATGCAAACCCCCAGGCCTTCCAAAAGGGTTTGTGTTCAATTCCTATAATTTCATCTTAAAATGTTTCCTACCAGCCTGACTGAACTCCCACATTGCACCCTCTGGAGTCACAACCCAAGCTGTACCTTGACCCCTTTTAGTCATGGATGGAGTGACTGGGCTGCAGGGCACCAAGTACTAGGCTGCACACAGCAGAGGCACGCTAGGATTGGCCCATGAAATCATGTTTTTCCTCCTGAACCTCTGGGCCTGTGATGGGAGGGGCTGCCACAAAGGTCTCTGACATGCCCTGGAGATATTTTCCCCAGTGTCTTGGGGATTAACATTCAGCTCCTTGTTACTCATGCAAATTTCTGCAGCCAGCATGAATTTCTCCTCAGAAGATGGGATTTTCTTTTCTATTGCATTGCAGACTACAAATTTTCCAAACTTTTATGCCCTGTTTCCCTTTTAAAACTGAATGCCTTTAACAGCACCCAAGTCATCTCTTGAATGATTTTCTGCTTAGAAATTTCTTCGGCCAGGTATGCTTAATCATCTCTCTCAAGTTCAAAGTTCCACAGCTCTCTAGGGCGGGACAAAATACCACCACTCTCTTTGCTAAAGTATAGTAAGAGTCATCTTTGCTCTAGTTTCCAATGAGTCCCTCATCTCCACCTGAGACCACCTCAGTTTGGATTTCATTGTCCATATCATTATCAGCATTTGGTCTAAGCCATTCAACAAGTCTCTAGGGAGACATTTTCCTGTCTTCTTCTGAGCCCTCCAAACTGTTCCAACCTCTACCTGTTACCCAGTTCCAAAGTCACATCCACATTTTCAGGTATCTTTTTAGCAGCACCCCACTCTACTGGTACCAATTTACTGTATCAGGCCATTTTCATGCTGCTTATAAAGACATACCCAAGACTAGGCAATTTACAAAAGAAAGAGGTTTAATGGACTTACAGTTGCACGTGGCTGGGGAGACATCACCATCATGATGGAAGGCAAGGAGGAGCAAGTCATGTCTTATGTGGATGGCAGTGAGCAAAGAGAGAGCTTGTGCAGGGAAACGCTCATTTGTAAAACCATCAGATCTCATGAGACTTAATCACTATCAGAAGAACAGCATGGGAAAGACCCACCCCCATGAATCAGTTGTCTCCCATAGGGTCACTCCCACATCCCACAACATGTGGGAATTCTGAGAGCTACAAGATGAGATTTGGGTGGGAGCACAGAGCCAAACCATATCAGGAATACAAAGAACTACTATTACTAAGGATAGCTACATTTATGTAGAATATATTTGTTTATTCAATATTTGATAGAAAACAGGATATTCAAGATTATATTTTATAATTTCTGGATATTAAATTTTCAAATTAATGACAGAACATGAAAAATTTTATAATATAACACACAAGAAAAAATAAGAACTTGTATACCTTTAGGTTTTCTTTTGAATTATACATAAAATATAAAAAACAACATTCTTTACAGGAATATGTAGGAATCCCAAGCTACTCTGGCCCTTATATTTATCCAACTTGCTAGCTATGTAATGCATAGAGCTGGAGAGTTATGAAACCAAATGTGCATAGCTTAATGACAAAGATAAATCTCAGCATGTGAAATGAAATGTTTATGAAGCACCTCACATCAATGAGTTAGTATACTTCAGAAAATTGTTGGCTAGATGTGGTGGCTCACACCTGTAATCCCAGTTACTTGGGAGGCTGAGGGGGGAGGTCAACACTGCAATGAGCTGTGATTGTGCCAGTGCACTTCAGCCTGGGTGAGCAAATGAGACCCTGTCTCAAAAAAAAAAAAAAAAAAAAAAAAAAAAAAGGAAATAAAACTTTAAACAACTTTCAATAGGCTCAGCGTTCCTTTGAAAAAATACAAAAAAGGTGCAATGCAGTCATTGTTATCTAAAAGTGTTTTAATTTTTAAAGATCAGTGGTTTCAGTATTCAAAACATTTAAAGTCACTTCATTCACTTGTGGTTTCTACATCTTCAACATCTTCAATTACTATCTTTCCCTTAATCACACATACACAGACACAGACTTGGGCTCATTTTAGTCTTATAAATCACAAGAAGGCTAGCTTTATTTTTAAATTAACATTTTCTCTTAACCTTGATAGAAAGAAACAACAGCATCCTTTGTTTTATCATTGCTATTTATCTTTCTTCATTTAACTTGAAGACTCCAAAATATGCCAATAGTAGAAGTAGTGATTATGAGAGAATCGTTTATATTCACATTCATTTTTAATAGAAAACTAGAGAGGTAAACTTATTAAATGTTCCTTGAATTGAATTTCAAGGTTTAAAACATACGGAAAATAAGCAGGATAATATAACCATCACATGTTTACCCACTACGCTGTCATTACTCTATTTCAAAATTTTTTGCAATGATTATTAAAATGTTGAATTCTCAATTCTCTCCCCAGTCTCATTATTAGTCTCTTTCCACTCTGGAGGCAACTATTATTTTTTAAAATTTTTAACTACATATCTATGTATTTCATAAAATACATGTAAATATGATCATGTAATTTTTATCTGCTTTTCTTACTTAAATATTTCTGAGGTTTACCAATGCGTTTAAGAGCTGAAAGTCCATTCATCATATGGATATTTATGGTTTGCTTTTTCTGGCTGTTTGCTGCAAACATTGCTATGGTGAACATACTTACACACACTATCTATGCACAAACCCAGGTATTCCTCAGAGTTCATGTGGAGACATGGAATTACAGGCTCAGGGGACATTCACCAGATATTAACCGTCATCCAAAGTGTTGATAATAAGTTACACTGACACAAATATAAAATAAGTGTTCCTATTTTCCTATGCATACTCACTATATGTTTAGGCCTTTTGAATTGGCTACAGTTCCTTGCTTTTGTTACTTTCCTTAGATGGACTCTTACATCACAGAGTTCATTCAGTTTGTTCTGTATGTAGAGATATTTGGCTTCAGTCTCTGTTTTGGATCAATCTTAATTTCAACATAATTTCGAATTAGCCATTACGTATTCAGCCAAAATATGTATATGGTGTGTCTGTAAATGTATAGTGTATTGACTTAGTATATTTACAGATAAATATATATATATATTGAAAATAAATAGAAAGTGAGGCTTTGATGGGAGCTATCAATCCTACCTACTAACAACTGAAAAAATAGGCAATGTGTCTGGCATTCATTCATTCTTTCACTTTTTTTCCTGCTTCCTTCTTTGAATTCAATGCTATTCATCCCATGCTGGTCACTCATAAAATAGTCAAAACTTTACAACAGAAGATATAATACAAATTGCAGATGATTCTCCAACCCTCTTTCTGCAGTTACTTAAAGGTCATTTTGAATTTATGGTGTTCAACAAGTGCTTTTGAAAAAGAAATGTACTTTCCTTTAATTAGCTCTTGAAAATGCTGGTGATGGCCACTTAACGTAAAACGGTATTTAACTTTTCATGTCAGTTAAGTGTCATTTTCTGATGAGAATTTTTTTAATGACATCGTTCTATGGAGAGATGTCCAGAATGATTGCTCCACTTTCCCTGCCTTCCCATTTACTGGGGCAAGAGAAAGAAGAGAAGTAAGCAGTAGCATTCTTGCTTTCTGTGACCCCATAATTAGTCTGAACAGAAAACATGTTATTCCAAATACTCTAGAAGGAATTGAACTTGAGATTTTTATAACTTCCAGATGCTGCTGCAGGTTATTTTAAAAAAGACTTCACTTTTGATTCATCACCAACTGAACTCATAAATTGGTTGAAGAATAATTTTTTAAAATATGTTTATATTCAAACAAAAATGTTGAGTATTTAGACATGTAGCTAATGAGGAATATGTAAAATATTTTCTGAAAGGCATAGAAACAACAAATAATAGCAGTAATTACAAAAAAAAATCTGACATTTAGTAAATGGTCTTTACATAACAGACACTGTGATTATCTCAAGTATTCATCACAACCACCTTTATGATGTATGTGATATAGCTATCTCCCCCCTCCCCGCCATTATATAAAAGAAGAAACTGCTTCGTTGTACAAGTTTAAACATCTACTAAATAACAGGTCTAAGGCATAGATATATGTGACCCCAAAGCCCGTTATCTACCCACCTCTACCACTTCCCTTTAAATTGAGAATATCCAGGAAACATACCTTTGGACTTACCTAAAAGCTGTAAAAAGCTATATCACTAGATTCAAAAATCTAGTGAAGATAAGCTGAGCTTCCTAGTTTTATAATTGAAGACACTAAATTACAGAACGTGTCAGTGATTTGAAAAAAGTCCTATGCAAAGTTAACACAGGTTCTTCATTACAGTGCATAACATATTGTGCAAAATGTATTTATTTTTGTGTAATGTTTTCTGTAATTCCACCTTGTCTTTATTAATTTAATGGAAACCTATCACAAAATTAACGTAGCTGCCAATTTTATCCACATAATGCTCTTCCTTCCATTCTTCTGACAAAATGACTACATTTGCTTTAGGGACTATCTCTTCTCTGTTCAGTAGGGTTCTGGTTTATATGGTCAGGAATTATACATAGTTTTCCAGTTCCTGCCAATGTATAGATGGGCATGTGACCCATACCTGCACAATCAAAGCTCCATTATCCTGGTCATGGTGATTAATTCACAAATGGACACAAAGCCCAAGACAAATAGATGTCCAGGATTTTATGTAAAGGCACTGGGAAAAGTACTTTCTTTATTCAGTAGTTCTTAAGCTGACTTGATGAAAATTTGAAACTATGTTGAGCCATTTTCTTCAACAAGTGGGAAAATATCAACACAGAGAGATAAACTGTACTGAAAACAAAGAGTACTAAGCATGTGTATGACAGAGAGAGATTTAATAATCTCTAAGATAATAGCTCCATGCCCCAGAATTCCTATTTACTGAGGCTAATCAAATGCATTTTTGCTGAAGCTTGTTTGAATAAAAGGGTTGTGATTAAAATATTTGGATATGGACTGTAGCTTGATAAAGATATAGATTATGTTCTTTTTTCTCCTCCCCCCCCACTCTCCCTCCTTCCTTCCTTCCTTGCTTTCAAGAGAGGATCTCTCTCTGTCTTCCAGGCTGGAGTGCAGTGGTAGGAATATACCTAACTGCAGCCTCAAACTCCTGGGCTCAAGGGATACTCCCACCTCAATCTCTAGAGTAGCTGGTACTACAGGTACTGTAAAGTAGAGTACTTCTAGAGTAGCTGGCACACCACCATGCACAGCTAATTTATTTATTATTTATTTATTTATTCATTTTTTTTCTTTTTAGAGGGAGACCAGATCTTGCTATGAATGATTTCAAACTTCTAGGCTCAAGTGATCCTCCCACCTAGGCCTCCCAAAGTGCTGGAGTTACAGAAATGAGCCGCAGTGCCCTGCCTTGTTCATTTCTTTCTTTCTTTTTTTGTATACTTTAAGTTCTGAGGTATGTGTGCACAATGTGCAGGTTTGTTACATAGGTATACATGTGCCATGTTGGTTTGCTGCACCCATCAACTCGTTATTTACATTAGGTATTTATCCTAACTCTATCCCTCCTCCAGCCCTCCACCCCCCAAACAGGCCCCGGTGTGTGATGTTCCCCTCCCTGTGTCCATGTTGTTCATTTCTTAAACAGTTCCTCTCACTCTTCTTTTAAAGGCATTTTAAGAGGAAAAGGTAATGGCAACACTAAGTTTGTTGTATAATATTGTTTATAGCTATGTCATCCAGTATATTTTCTTAAACAATGCAGGAAAGTTAGTTTTCTTTAATATTGAAACTAGTTGTCACACATGGTTAAAGAACAAAATAATTTTATTATTATAATAAATGATAGTTAATGATAATAACTATAATAGTAAAATTAATCATGACATTTATTCAAATAGTTTTACAATGTGGATTGCATGAAGAGTATTGAATTTATCATTTTGTTGCCTTTTCCTAGTGAAATCAATGTTCTTCAATGTATAAAAAAGTGAGTTTTGCTTTTGTTCTTTAATGCCAGTAACTTGCTCTCTCTTTATATATATATTTTTTGTTTTTCTCCTGATTTCAGAAATTTGATTTTGTTTAGTTATTTAAAGCTTTCTCATATTTTTAGGAATATGGAATTTGCCAAACACAAATATGCTTTACTCAAGAGAGAAGATAATTTCTGAAGAGATATTGAAGAATCACTGTACTATTTATGTAGTTTTAATGCTTAATACCACTTCAACATTGTCTTTAAAATTAAACAAATGGTAGGATCCTTTAATAAAATGGATCATTATTATACAAATGCAAATAGGTCAACATTTATACCAAGAAAGATACATGTATACCAGAAAAGTTTAGCATAATAAATATATAAGGTAGCTGGTTGTCCCATATTCTGACATTACCAAAGAGTGATGACATTTTCTGAACCTTACTTTCTATAATTACTGGTTCATATATCAATACTTGAGATCAAGGAAGCACCAACTAAATATTATTAATAGGTAATATTAATATTTATTGATAATATAATATTTACGTTAAACATTCTCTGTGCTTTATCCTATCCTTCAAAGTTTCTATGATATAATATAGTTTATTTCTTTATTGTAAAGAAGTAAGATGAATTTAAAGAGGATATGTAACTGGACTATGTCAGTCTGGCTTGAACTGAAGTCTCGCTGATAACCAGACTCTTAACCCCTAAATAATGTTGTGGCCTAAACATTAATCTCCACTTTTAACTATTGTAAAAGAGTTTAGTTTTATTCAAAACTCCTCAACAGATTTGCAATGGAAAAAGCCAACTATTTTCCATCTAAGCATTTTACTTAGTTAAAAAAATTCATTTTCTAATATTTATATATGTGCAAATGTATGTGCATGTGTAATGGTGAATACATATATACATGCTTAACATTTAAAAATGCATATCAAAGAGTTCATCTCTTGTATAAGGAATTAAAATTATGACACTGGCCATTATAATGTATTAAAAAATTCATGGCAACTTTTGAAAAACGAAGAATGTTATTAACCTTGGTGTCTTGACCAAATTACAAGTCGGGTAATTACATTTGTCTTCCCTAATCTCCTTTTCAACTTTCAATTGGGTAGTGTATTCTTAATGGATTTCATTATCCGGCTTCCCTTAGGATTTAAAATAGGACTTATCTTCCGAGGCTAGGTCTACTTCAAATTTATGTTCTCTAACTTCAATTGAGCTGTCACCAAAACTGTTCAATTGTGTGTGTGTTAATTATTCTTTCTTCTTCTTCTTTCTTTTTTCTTTTTGCTTTCTGATGTTGGCTCTTCCAAACCATTTCCATTCTCCTCAAGACTGAAATGTACATTTCAACTCAGTAGTGATTTTTGAGTGCTAAGTATGCACCACTATCCCAAGTTCTAAAAATTCAAGAACAGTTACATATTGTTTGGTACTTTTCCATGAGCTTCCACAGCAGAAAACCGTGTTCTTTGATTCTGGTGGAGAGAAACTCACCTCCTATTCGTTGAGAAAAACCAGTTATCCAGGGTCCATTTTCATAGTCTATCTCTTCCTTGTCAAAATATCTTCCTATGCAACACCCTTAACCCTTTAAAACTCTACCGTCTCATTCTGCCAGTTCTTCCTCCTTCATTTCTGCCTGTTTAGAAGAAAGGAATGTGCTTTCTTTGCTGAATGACTGTCTTCACCTACGCCTTTAACCCCTCCCTTCCTGTCTTACTTCTCTCACTCTTAAATTAACCATTTTCACTAACTACATTCCATAAATACGTAAAATATTTTTTCTTAAGAGGAGGAAAATAACCCATTTTGTCTTGGTTTCCTGCAGACAGTCACACTCTCTCTTCATTCTTCTATCACCATAACACACTTCGCACATTTTCAACCATTCCACACAATGTGATTTCCTCTCCTCCTATTCTGTTAAAACTGTTCTCCAAAGAAACCATCAAGTTTCAAATTGCAAAATCAATACACTTTTCTTAGCACTCTGAAATTCTTATTCCTCTGTTGACTTTAATATTGTTGTCTGATTCTTATTTATAATATCTGTGTACCTTCAACATCCTGAACATTCTGCTCAACTGATTTTCTCCTCCTGCCTTTGTGACTACTTTAAATATTTTGCTGGTTTCTCTCGGTCTTTTCAAATTTTAGTGTAAGATTTTCTTA
Source organism: Macaca fascicularis (assembly GCF_037993035.2). Taxonomy (NCBI): domain Eukaryota; kingdom Metazoa; phylum Chordata; class Mammalia; order Primates; family Cercopithecidae; genus Macaca; species Macaca fascicularis. The sequence goes on along the minus strand of NC_088380.1, from coordinate 31,234,429 downwards.
GTGTTTTGTCTCTGGCCGTCTTTTCTTTCTGTCATGTTTTTATTGATGACTAATTTTAATTAACTAGCACGAATAAGAAAAAATAAGAAAGAGAAAAGAAAAAAAAATTTAACTCCTGTGTATTAACTTTGTGCCAGCCATTGAACTAAATACCTTACATAAATAATTTTATTATTTAGGAAAATAAACCAGGGAGATTATTACATTTTATAGATAAGAAAACTGAATAAAACCTCTCTATATAAAATATATTATTATATATGTATATATATATGAAAGCACCAGTTATATACATGCTTCTGTGTTTTGTCACTTAATTTTATTAATTCAGCAAGTCTAGACATAGATATTAGTATTTTCAGGGGTTGCAGTGTTTTAGACCAAAGATGATGTGTAGGATAGCTAATCTACAGCTAAATTTTATGGCAGGTCCAAGGTACAAACTCATGTATATCCAAGTCCAAAGTTTACATAGAGTCTATTAGAACAGCCTACCTCAAAATGAATTATGCTATCATATACACCTTCAGTTGTAAAATATCTCTGGATTAGCCATCTCATTTTCCTGATAATGCATTAGTCACATTTTTATGGGCTTCTGCTATCATTATATATTCCACAAATTAAATAGCTTAATTTTAAATGTTCTTAAAAACTCATTTTTCTATATAGTATATTGACTTTCTATTTCTCTCAAGGATGGCTTTCTTTTTCTATCAGTATTTATGTTTCCAGTTTTTAGTTCTTTTCTCTGTAACTTCACCCAGGAAATGTATTAGCCAGCATTCTCTAGAGGGACAGGGATAAGTTCTAAAGTATATGAAAAGCAGTTTATTAAGGAGAATTGACTCAAATGATCACAAGGTGAAGTCCCACTTCATTCCTTACCATCTGCAAGCTGAGGAGCAAGGAGGCTAGTTCAAGTCCCAAAACCTTAAAAGTAGGGAAGTTGACAGTGGGCCCTTCAGTCTGTGGCTGAAGGCCTCAGAGCCCCTGACAAACCACTGGTGTAAGTCCAGGAGTCCTAAAGCTGAAGAACTTGGAGTCCAGTGTTCAAGGGCAAGAAGCATCCAACACTGGAGAAAGATGAAAGCTGGAAGATTTAGCCAGTGTAATCCTTCCACCTTCCTCTTCCTGCTTTTATCCTGGCCACACTGGCAGCTGATTGGATGGTGCTCAAAAAGATTGAGGTTGGTCTGCCTCTCCTAGCTCACTGATGCAAATGAGGTTGGCAACAACCTCAAAAAAACACCCAGGAACAGTACTTTGCATCCTTCAATCCAATCAAGTTGACATTCAATATTAACCATGACAAGAACTCATGACCAGATATCACCGACACAATGACCCAAAAAAGTTCTTGAATAGTGAGCTAAGATATATAGAATATATAATTTAGTGATTTAAAGATACACATCTGCAATAGTGTGTTAAATTGGTAAAATTCAATGATACTGTATTAGTCTATTCTCATGCTGCTATAAAGAACTGCCTGAGACAGGGTAATTTATAAAGGCAAGAGGTTTCATTGATTCACAATTCTGGATGGCTGACGAGGTCACAGGAAACTTATAATCATGGTGGAAAAGGATGCAAACATGTCCTTCACATGGTGGTGTCAGTACGAGAGAGAAGTGCTGAGCAAAGTGGGGAAAGCCCCTTCTATAACCATCAGATCTCGTGAGAACTCGCTCACTATCTTGAGAACAGCATGGGGGTGACTACCTCCATAGTTTGATTACTTCCCACTGGGTCCCTCCACAAGATGAGGGGATTATGGGAACGACAATTCAAGATGAGATTTGGGTGCGGACACAGCCAAACCATATCAGATACTTACTATCTTACACATTAATAGATTGTGAATGAATATATTGCAGTGTGAGTGACCTAAATTTACATTTCTAGGAGTCTTCATACTTTGCACAAAAAAATCAGGATGTTCTGGACTGAATTGTTTATGTGTAGGAACCGTATCCCCCAGTGTGACTGTATCAGGAGATGGGATCCCTAAGAGGTAATTATTAAAATGTGGTCTTAAGTGTGCGGCCCTAATCTAATAAAACTGTGGCTTTATGTGAAGGTGAAGATCTCTTTTCTCCTCACTCTCTGCCATGTGAGGACATAGTGAGAAGGTCGCCAAATGCAAGCCAGGAGGAGAATGCTCATCAGGAAACAAATTAGGTGACATTTTGATCTAGGACTTCCCAGTCTCCAGAACTGTGAGAAAATACATTTCTTTCATTTAAATAAATTTATTTTGTTATGGCAGCCTGAGTTGACTACTACACAGAGCAAATGTGTACATTTTCAGGGCATTTTACAAAGAAAGGAAAGGACTGTAGTTGAAGAGCTAAAAATATGAATAATTAGAGGAATGCATCAATGGCATGTAATATTTTGCATTGGTGTCTTTTTGCCCTAAGTCATGTCATTTGTTGTAAATCTTAGAAAAGGATAAATAGCTCTGTGCCCTCTATAACTATTTTTCAAAACAGAAGTTGATAATTGCTACATTTAAGATTTGAGGAAAGTGCTAATGCTCTAACCCATATTCAACTTAAAATAATTGTCATAAATTTTGAATAGTAAAAATTGTTTACATGTACTGCATGCTTTATTCTGTGCCAAACTCTGAGTTTTCATACATAGACTTACTTAATCCTCATAACAATTCTGAGCTTGGAGTATTACCTCCATTTTCATGTTGGTTTGATGACATGGTGGACTAGATACTTGAATAGCCTTGCCTGTTGAAAATAATAATTGTAAAATATGTAATATACATTTCAAAAATCTTCAGACTTTAAAATGACTATTATGCTTAATGATATAAAATCAAATCTTGAAATATGTGCAGCAAATAAACAATAAAGAATAATCAAGAATTGTTGAAAAATAACACAATAAACATTTAGAAATGAAAACCTAAATAATTGAAGTTAGAACTCAGCGGACAATTTTAACAGAAATTAGGTAAGAAATTAATAAAAAAGAAGTTAGAACTAAAGAAAGAGACAAGAAAGAGATACAAAATATAAAATAGAAAAAGTGTTGTTATATAAAGAACAGAGTTAAAAGGTTTAATATACATCTAATTTTAGTTTTAAAAGTAGAAGAGAAAGACAGTATGACAATGAAACTATTTGAAAGTATATTATTCAAAAATTTATTGAACTGATGAAATCACAAAACCAATATGGAAAGCCTAAAAACCCTCAAGCAAGATAATCAAGAAAAAGTACCCACTGTATACATAGTGAAAGTATAGAACACCCAAGAAAAAGAAATCTTGGAAGCAGTCAGAGTGACAAGATTCATTTTAATGGTGAAATGGTTAGATTGACAGCTGTCTTTACATATGCAATAGTGGAAACCAGAAGAGAGTGGCATCATATTGAACACAATGTGCTAAAAGATAATGTTTATCCAACCAATATTTTATGGGCATTGAAAATTTATTTCAATAGCAAGAGCAGGCAAACACAAACTGAGTTTGTCCTCAACACATTCGTAGTAAAATAAATTCTAAAGTATATGCTTCAGACAGAAGAAAAGGGATCTCAGAATGAACATGTGACATTCAGGAAATAATAAAGAGCACAGAAAATGGTAAATATAAGAGTAAATTTAAAACAATAATAATGGGAAATAAGAGTAATGTATGACAAGCTATTGTTGTCCATATTTTACAGACATGTAAAAGGAGTGGCAGAGATCTTGAGTAATTTTCTCAAAATCATATAATGATTAGGTGGCAGACACAAATTTTAACCTGCAAATACTGATTTCAAATTCTGAGCTGAAATTCTTTACTTGTTTAAATAAAACAAAACAAAACAAAAAAACCATGAAAGGATAGAATCTATTTCACAGAATTAGTGAACTAGAAAGCAGATATGAAAAAGAGATTACTAGAGAGACAAAGAATTGAAAAGTCAGTATCAAAAATTCGTAAACCCTTTGCCAAATTACCTAGCCATGTAAACTTGTGTAAGTCCTTCAATAGTTCTAACCGCAGCTTCATTAGCTGTCACATGGGAATAATATCTGTTCCCTCCCTCCGGTAAAGTTATTGTAAAGACAAAACAAATTTGTCTTTAGAAATGCAATGAGAAAAATAATACCACCTCAATCCTCCTGCTGTGGTCTGAGTGGTTACGATTCCCCAAAATTTATATGTTGAAATCCTACCCTTCAAGGTGGTAATATTAGGAGGGCAGGCATTGGGAGGTGATTGGGTTGTGAGGGTGTAACCCTCATGAATGGCATTAGTGTCCTTACAAAAGAGGCCTCAGAGAGCCACCTTCCCCTTTCCACTATGTGAGGTCAGAGCAAGAAGGTGCCGTCTATGAACCAAAAAGCCCTCACCAGGCACCAAATCTGCTGTTACTTTGATCTTGGATGTCTCAGCCTCTACAACTGTAAGAAATATGCATATTTTTAAATAAGCCACCCAGTTTATGGTATTTTGTTACAGCAGCCAGAACAAAGGAAGACACCTTCTTATATCTCACTCATCACTCAACACAAACGAGCACTTCAAAAAAAGGGAAGAACCCGATGAGGGGAAAAGGTAGAACTGTGAAAAACAGCAAACTACAAAGAAACAATTGACCATTTCCTTTCCTGCTCTTGGCTTTCTAATAATCTTAAGGATGGATGTGGATGACTTTGAATACAGGGTTACTAGTCCTTTTTTGGTTATACTTTACTTCACCCCTCAATATTTTAATATTTAGCTCATTTTTAGGATTGAACCATAATAACAGAATCACTGTCACAGCAATGGGCCTCACAACAGTCACAGCCATCTCAAATTTTAATTTCCCCTCCTGTGCCCTCTCCCATGTTCTTGATCTTCAGAAGCAGCCGTTCTACTCATTTTTCCTTCCCTTCAAGCACATTAGTTTGCTCTCATTTCCCCATAGACCTTAGCAGAGGAGAGCAACCGGGGTTCTAATTGTTCATTTATTGAGTACATTCATTTACTGAGTATATATTGAGCATGGGCCATGTGTTGTTCCAAGTGCTTAGGTGACATAAGGGAACAGAACATACTAAGGTTCCTATCCATGTGAAGCCTGTGTTCAAGCCAGGTTGTCAGACAATTAACAACAACAACAACAAAATCATCAATATTAAAAAGCACATACTACAAATAATAGATGATAAATGGAAAAATAAAGAAATGTAAAGTAGGAAGAAAGATCAAGAATGTTGAGGTCAGGCAGGCTGCATTAAGAAATACTTGGGCTGGGTTAGACCTCAAAGGACAAAGTTGAAATGCTCTGTTTTAATTATTGGATCAATGTTTTAAACATAATCAGTGATTAAGAATTATATACTGTATCGTATATGACAACCAACATACTAATCTCTTTCTGACTCATCTACCTATTTGTAAACAGAAGTAAACCCCAAATGAATGCAAATATCCTCAATAGGATTTTATTCCTAATTTCTGAGGAGAGATGAGAACATTTTCTGTTGGAAATTTGCCGCTCACACAGAGACCTGATTCTCCATTTTGCTCGCTGCCACAAGGCAAGATAATCGCAAATAGAACTTGAAGAAAATTTATATATGGCATCAAAGGAAATGATGTGGTTGCAAATGTGCTTTGAGAAAAAGCTTATAAATAACTATAAAATGAAATGCTTATTTCAATCTATAAAAGGGTCTCCATATATGTATATATACACACATATATATGTGTACATATATATGTATCTCAACAATTCATATAGAGGATTTTGAGGGAGAGAGATGTATATATATGTTGGAAGATGCATTAGTGTCCTACAACTGCTGTAATAAATTTCTATAAGCTGGATGGCTGAAAACAACAAAAATTGTTCTCTCACAGTTTTGAAGAACATATGTCCAAAATCAGGGTGTCAGCCAGGGCTCAATCTCTGGAGATTGTCGGGAAGAATGTTTCTTTGCCTCCTCTGACATTTGGTGGCTGTTGATGTCCCCTGGCTTCCTTGGCTTATGGCCATGCCATTCCAATCTCTGCCTCTGTCTTCACACCACCTCTGTGCCTATGTTTTCTCCTCTTCTGTATGTTTCCTCTCAAGACACTTGTCATCACATTTCAGGTTTACCTGCATAATCCAAGATGATCTTCTTTTCATCTCAAGATCCTTAATTTAATTGTACCTGGAAATATCCCTTTTTTCCAAACAGGAAAACATTCAACAATTTGGGGATCAGCGTATAAACATATAGTTTGATGGGCTTCCATTCTATCCCACTACAGGGAGTTTGATTTTTATTTTGGTAATCATATTCTTATTTCAATGGCTTTATGGTTTAAAATTTTACCATGATTTCTATTTATTGCCCATCAATAAATGCAGCGAAAATATTTTAGAAAGTAAAATACAGAATGACAATGTTATTTTTTAAACCACAACAAAGACCTTCTGAAAATACTAACTGTGCCTTAATCTTGCCATAGTTCTTTGGGAAAAATTGATACATGTTGATGAAAATGGAAACATATCTTTTAAAATCAATTTGATTTTTTTCACTCTTGTTGTAAATCCCATACTTACTTAAACAACCCTATATTTCTGTATAAAGTTAAATGTTACAAACAGCAGTAGGAAACAGAAAGAGTGATACCCTTTTTCCTTTTTATCACAAAGGACAAAAAAAGAAAAAAGACTAGAGAAAATTGATGAATCAATATAAGAAAACAGGAATGAAAATGTAAAGAATTTTATTAAAATAAAAAAGAGACATTCATGCAAAACGGCAGAAATAAAATAGAAAAGTGTCATCGAAAAAAGGCAAAGAACAGTGAAATAGTCATTTGAAAAACATATGAATATATAGGCTGTATCTCAGATTTCCTAGTACATTCTGTTTTTCTCCTGACATTCATATATCTGGTCTAGCTGCCTTAGAGAATGCTGGGTGCTGGAAAAGTCTTTTTACCACTCTGAACATTACAGACCTCTTCACACCTCAAGGACAATCATCTATTATGTACCAATGGCAAGTCAAAATGGCTATTAGTAAGAACACAGAACACACTCTGACAACATTTTCTTACAGCCTGCTACACTACTCTGAGCCAATCATTTTCTTCACTCTTAAAACCTGCCTTTCAGTGCTGCACTGAGGCCTATTTTCCTCTCTAAGGAAGCTGTAATGTATTTGATTGAGTCTCCCTTTCCTTGAGAGTGACCAGTGTAGATTTATCTGTTCCCTCTCCTCTTTCCCCTGTGTGAGGTTGCAGAACTTTTCTGCTTCAACTACAAAACTGGACTGGAGTTTCTTTTGTTCTCTCTGTTTTTGGACAATAAAGGAATATACAACTTCAATTCAATAGCAAATTAAAATCAGAAAAGCGAAAGCAAATTTGCTGATTTGAAAGTTATCATTTATCCGTGCTCTGTTTTTATGTCTTTGAAATAGATGGAAAGTTCTCTGGCAGACAATACACCATCCCAAGGGGATGTTGGGCATGTTTAATGAAACCAGTGCTGTTTGATCAATTGGCTTCTGCATAATTGAGAGGAAAAGCTTTGCTGTTAGTAACATCCAACTTTTATCGTGGCTCAAAAATACCATCATAAAAATCAACCCTTTAAAATTATATAGCCAAAGCCATAGCATTCTACTTCATTGTCTGTATTTAATAAAGGTTGGAAGGACAAATGAAAAGATGATTATTCAGTTTTCATTCTCACCTGAAATCATTTACTAGTGCTAAAATCGGTCAATGTGGCAGGGAGGAGTTCTAATAGAGATTGACATTAGCTCACTAAGAGGAAGCTAAATTGGAAGTAAACAATCAACGACATTCTGCTAACGATTCTGCATCTTGAGTTTGATTTTTCCCATTTGTATGTTACGTAGGATTGGTACTGTTGCATTTGTCAGTGAGTACTGGATTGGAATTTGGTAATAGGGGAATGTAAGGTCTCTTAGTGGCCAGAGAGAGCCAGTGTAACTTACATTTCTAAGAGAAATGTTTCTTCTTGGGGTTTGGGAAAAAGCATGTAAGAAGATGCTACAACCTTTGAAAGAAAAGCCCAATCCAAATTCAAGGGGCTGTTATCTTGGTCTTGAAGCTCTTTGCCGATCTACTTTAAATGTTTAGCTATTTTGTTAGGTAATAAGAGTATTACAACTTTAATCTCTGCTGTGATTTAGAAAGGAATATAGAAGAAGTGATCTGTTTACAGTACATATTAACTAAATGCATTCATTTGCATAATACCTCTTTAGGGATGGACTGCGTTATTCAGAGACTTCTATATGTGGAAATGCAGGGATATTTCAGGCTTCAGTGACACTGAGGTCTTAACTTAAAGTCTATTAGATTAGCACGACAATATTTCTTGATTAAAAATTCCCATTAGTGGTGAGACAACTACTGAGAAGCACTTTTCACCTTATGGTGCTGGCAACAGGGGAGAATAAATATTCTTGTTTGAAAGTGAATTCCATATAGAAAGGCATGAAGTTGCTTTTAAAGGTATGAAAATAACACTCTTTGATTCAGGAGGAATTTAAATGTTCTGGAGAAGACAATCACCACATGGCTCCATGCTTTTTAATATCAAAATTCTAAATTTTGAATGGAATATCTAAGGGTAGTGACTTTTAAAATGCTGATTTAGTGACAAATTTCAATTTTGACATATTCATTTAAAAAGCAAACCACTAATTCTTGTTCTTGATGGCAAACTACTAGTCCTAATTCTAATTGCTTAGGTATTTGTGGTTAATTACTTTACAGGCAGTTCCTAACTTACTGTGGTTTGACTTATAATTTCTTGACTTTAGGATGTGCAAAAGCAGTCTGCCCTCAGTAGAAAACAAGACAATCCTCTCCAGCAATGCTGGGCAGATGCCGTGAGCTATAGCTCACAGTCAACAACGGGATCACCAGGATGAACAACAAATACTCTACAGTATACTGAGTTGCCAAATGCTTTTGCCCAGTTGTACGAGAATGTAAGTGTTCTGCACACACATAAGGTGGGCTAGCCTAATCTATAATGTTCAGTAAATTAGGTGTATTCCATGCATTTTGACTTATGATATTTTCAATTAAGGTGGATTAGCCTAATCTATGATGTTCGGTAAATTAGGTATATTCCATGCACTTTTGACTTATGATATTCTCAACTTACAATGGGTTTATCAGGATGTAACCCCATTGTAAGTTGAAGAGCATCTGTACAACTTCCAAATGTTTCTTGCCTATGAAAGATTCTCCCCCTCCTCCATAATCAGGCACGATCATGTGATTTTCATTATTCTTCCCTGAATGAGAGGATATTACTTTCCTAGACATTGCAAACTTGCCATGTGTCTTGGTTTAGCCAGTGAATTGTGATTAGTAGTGGTGTATACCCCTTTCAACTAAAAAGTTGAAAAGCCATGAGTGGTACTGCCATCTCTTCTCTACCATGGAGATGACAAAATCCCAGCCCATTTGCTCCTTCAGCCTGGATGTGGGACAGGTCTCCACTTGATGCTCCCTGCAAAATTGGTTTGTTTATATGAGCGAGAAATAAACTTTCATTACTGGAAACCATCGCCAATTTGTGGGGTTATGTGTGTGGTGGTGGTGTTGCTATTGATGTTACTGTAACAATGGCCTCAGGGAAGTTAAATGGCATAGCATTTTTAGGAATTCAAAATCATTATGCCAAATATCTTAAACCAGAAAGATAAAGTTTTACTATTAAAAAGAAGGATGAAACCATCAATGCATACTTCTTTTTCTTTTTCAAGGTTACAGAGTATCCTTTAACTTTGGGGAAGATTATACTAATCTTTTACCTTTTATGTAGTTATAAACCAAGTATGTGCACAGTTTAAACTTTCAATTACATCACATGAAGAGGACGAATGCCCTAAATAGTTATATACTACTCTCCTCTTCCTCCTCCTCCTTCACCTGTTTTTCTTCTTCTTCTCTTTCTCCTTATTTTCCATTTTTCTTCTTTTTAAAGTAACATCTTTCAAAAATATTTATCACAATCAAACTTTTAAATGACTCCATTCTATGAAAATAATAGAATTGAATTATTTTCTCTATTGTGGAAGTTCTGCTCTGCTACCTCTTTTTCTCAACTCATCCAAGCCAAAAACTTTAAAATAAGGAAAATGTCTGGCAGGTGAATGGTCATACCAGAGAGTCGTTCTTTAGATTCTAGAATTCTAGTTTGAAAATGTTCCTTGAAAGTTACAGCTTCCCCACCTCCCCCCCCCCCCTTTTTGGCTACATGTAGACAAGCTCTGTGTAAATAGATAACTTCATTAGTTTGGAGGGTATACAAATAGAAATATTTACCTTTGCATTTTTTATACTGTGTAGTAAATTAATATTTAGTTGGAGGTCTTTTTTAGGTGTGTAGTCTATGCAAGAGTCAAAAGGTTTAATAAAACATAACTAAAATATACTATAAAAATAACTTTGAGGCAGTCAAATATAGTTTTCAGCATCTGAAATAAAAATGAAAACCTTATTATAAGTAGAAAATTAAAACAGTGGTAATGAGAATAACAATAAAACATAAGCCATAATCAAGCATAACACATATGTTGGTATTACATTGCTAATACGTAATTAAGAGTGCCTTGGTCCATATCACTAGCCTCCAAAAAGTTAGCTATATGGTTAACATGAAGTTCGCTATTTTGCATAATCATGTAGATATATATCTTTCTTTTTTTGCTGTTGTTTCTGAAATTGTGTTTTGTTTTTAAAACAGAAACTCTGAAATTTGAGCTCTAGCAACTTTCTATCTAAAATTTAGAGGAAACAAAACTTAAATTTCACCATATAAAGGGTAGTGCTGTCCAGGTCTGTTACCTTCGATGTAACCACTGCATGGCTAGTGCTAACCACTTATAGCAGGTCATTTTCATCTATTAGCCAAAGAACAGTATAATACTGCCTTAAAACAGGTATTGAAAATAGAAGCACAGATGGCGACGTTAGAGGTAAGGAGAAAAATTATTTTCTATTAAAGGATGGAGCTGCCCCCCATTTCTTATTGACTGTTTTAAATTTTCAGTTATTTACAATATATGTATATTTATTTGATGTTAATGCTCTAATTTGGTCTTATTTATAGGACACTCTATATTGAAGTAAAGACAAGTTCATAGCATCTAAATTACATTGCTCCAAAGTGAAAGAAAAATGAAGAAAATCTGCTGTGAGGAAGAATTAGAATCAGTTATATAGACAGAATGAGTAACAAGAATTGAAACAGAATGTAAAATCAAAGGAAACAAGAAAGAAACGAGAAAACCATGCAAAAAGAAAGATAAGGAGATTATTTTAGCCAGGGATCTCCAACTTCTGGACCCCGGACCAGTACCAGTCTATGGCCTGTTAGGAAACTGGGCTGCACAGCAGGAGGTGAGTGGTAGTTGAGCAAGCATTACCGCCACCTGTCAGATCAGCAGCAGCATTAGATTCTCATAGGAGCACGAACTCTATTGTGAACTGCACATGTGCGGGATCTAGGTTTTGCACTCCTTATAAGAAACTAATACCTTGATGATCTGTGGTGGGACAGTTTCATGCTGAAACCATCCCCCTTCCACTATCCATGAAAAAATTGTCTTCCCTGAAACTGGTCCCTGGTGCTAAAAGGGTTGGGGACAGCTAATTTAAGTTCAGGAATTTAGAGTTTTCTAGTGATAGGAGTTCAAAATGGCCAAATGGCCAGATGCAAAAATTCTAAGGACATGAAGAAGCTTAGAAAATTTTCAAATGGAAGATAGCTGGGTTGGTATGAATGTAGAGACACTAGAGAAAATGAGAGAAAACCATGCGTCTCTTTTCCCCACTGTAGGGATACTCTTTTAAGGCATGATCTTTGGAAGAGTTGGGAACAGTGTGAAATCTTGAAATGATTTCTCCCTACCCTGAAATTTTCAAAATATGCTCTCCAATATTATGAAACTCAAGGTGAGGTCCTAGAGAGGAGTTTGTAGTCATTCTGTACTTTGGGAAAGATACAATTTCGGAAGACATCAGTTCAGAGATGTTCCTGAACAAGTTAAATTGAGCACACATGTTGTGCCTTCATCATCTGTAGTTTGGTTTGTGCTTTGGAAACAAAGTCCATTTGGCCTTTTTCATTTTGAAGAATCAAAAACATCTAGCAACTCTCCCACGTCTACTTCTAGCTAATAATCTGCCTCCCCATCTACAGGTGTAGGTGTGGAAAGGGAGGAGTGAAGGGTATGTTGGAAAACAATAGTGATGTGATGAAGGGGTCAAAGTTTTAAGTGGTATGGAATAGGCAGTGACCAGTCAAAATGGGATGGTGCCCGAATTAACTGCAAGAACTCTACTAGTGCTTATCAGCAGAAAATCACCTCTGAACTTGTCAGCAAGACCACTGAATTGGATGCTGGCTTACTGAGATGCTGTTAGGGATTCATCAACATGGCCACAACATTCCCATATAATTTGCTGTAACTTTTTCTTATTAAAATTCCAGCGTAAAAATGTCTAGGTGTGCTTTGTCATCAACGTGCTTTCCCTGTTGAATTAAAATAGTAGTTGGTACAAAGTGGTGTAATATCAATCATCTATATGTTTGTGTGATTACACACCTGAATCAGATCCAGTTCGTCTAGTGGCTTATACTCAGTATCTCAGAGGCCAGAAGAACATCAATAAGAGGAGGAGTCAGTAACTCCCCTGAGTCACAGTCAACACCTAAAACTATCCTGTGGAGGCCAAAATATTTCCCATCTCCAAGGGAGACAATATATTTTCATGGTTAAGAGGGGGATCTCTAAAACTAGAATGCCTAGGTATGAGTAGGCCAATCTGTGTGACGTCGGCAAGCTACTTACTTTGTCTGTGCCATGGTTTTCTCATCTGTAAAGTGGAAAATATTTTACTTCTTGCTCCATAGGGTTTGGGGAGGATTCACTAAATATATACATATTAACAATTTAGAAAAGTTCCTAGTACATACCAAACACATATACGTATGAGTTACTATTAGATTTATGTTAGGGGTCTAGAGTCTATTTCTCCTGTGATTTCCACATTATTGCTCTGTTCCTGCTTTATTATCCACTTTCAGTTGTGGTGAAAATATTTACAGCTATGGACCGGCCATCCACACGGCTTCTCATCAAGTAGCTCTAGCCTCAGCTCTTGCAGCAGTGAGGTGAAGGACAAAACTTCAACCTATGTTCTACTTAAGCATCCTTGAGAAGGGAATGATATAGAAAGAGGATTTGAGAGAGATTCTCTCAGTCCTAGAACATTCTGGGGACAAGAAATTCTAGATAGATGAGGCTTGGTATTGTTGGAGTGTGTATGTGTGAATGAGGTTATTTATTTAAAATGAAGATAACATGGCACAAGAATGAGGGAAATTATGAACAGAGGTGTTTCTTTCAGAAGCTGCAAAGCTGAAATAGCAAAAGAAAACTGTAGAAACTTACCTATTTTTTATAAAAAAAGTATTTTTTGTAAACTTCTTATATCTATGTTGATACTGTGGTTCAAAGGAGGTGTCATGTCATCTTTAATAAAAATTCTTTAGTAAAACACAGGCCTTCATAGATATTCAATTTTCTATTCATAGCACCTTTCATGAAATAAGACCATTTGCTACCTTGGTCTTTATTTTGCCAGGGTGTCGCAGATTTCCATCTAAAAGCACATAACACTCAGGGTGACTTACTGCTCTGTTACTTCTTTTAGAGACCAGTTTCCCACTTTGGCAGGAAATATAGTCAAATCCATATGACTCTGAAATGTATTTCAAGAAAGTTATTTTTAAAAAGGGGAGGCATATGACTTAGTAAAATTTTTCTCTCTTTCTAAGATGCACTTCTTGTTCTTCTTACAAGTCTACATTAGTAGTTATTTTTATTCTCCTTACTTGGTTTTTTTTTTCTCCTTCCCCCTTAATATGGGTGTTAATTTTAGATGGCTTATTTCTCTCTTCTTCTCTTAAACACTTCCTGTGTGTTACCTCAGCCAACAATGTTCTCACTCTTATTTTGTTAATAAAATAGACAGATGCTTTCTGAAGAACTGTTTCGAGAGTTTTAAAATGTATCAAAATCATTCTGAGGTATTTCTGTAAGGAACAGAGGTGGTCCCTCAAAATCTGTACAATAGAGACCCCAATATTTGAGTAAAATCATGACCCCAGAAGTAATATGAGGAAACTCAATTGAATCTTCTTCTAGAAAATCTGGAAAATATTTTTCCTATTATTGGTAAAAATATGTTTTTAAAAAATTGACTTACATTTTAGATGAGTCCTCTTATTAGGGAAGTTTATTTTGCAAAGTTTAATCTGTGATTAATAGAAGTGTTAATGTGTTGAAATTTCAAAGACCATCTAATCTGCATCAATGGCTAGAAATATTTCAGGCAGAAAAGAAAATAAATTTTTTTCTTACAAAGAAATAGAAAAATGCAAAAGCCAGGAGGCAGTGTGGGAAAACTTTGTGGAACCACAAAGAAAAGACAAAAGTTGTTCTCAGAAATTTCAGGTTGTAAGCAAACTATTTCTTTTGCTTCAGCTAAGTGGAAGAGATTTTGAAGAGTGATTTGGAAGAGGAGATGACACATGGCTTCTTGTTGATTCAAAATCTGGAAAAAACATGTATATGATGTGCCTTAATTACCTCTTAACAAATAATTAGGTTGAAGAGAGAGAATCATTTATCAGAAATACTGCTGGAAGACACACACAAAAAGTCCAGAGGACAAACTCTCCATGCCAACAGTCCTGAAGTCAACCCACAGAAGTGTGTCACTACAAAATAGAATTCAAGGTGATTTAGAAAAAACCAAAACCAAAACTAAAACCAAACCAAAACAAAACAAAACTATTATGCTTAAAGTTTGGGGATGCACCAAGCTCAGCAGCAGTTAAGAATATTTCTGAGTGTATCCAATTACATCTAGATATATGTTTCTCATCTATCTGTGGTAGAAGCGTGTAAATGTTTATATCACTACTGAACAGTTTTCCACTTGAACAGGTTGTTTTGTTTTTGAGCAAGCAACCCAAGACTCTAAATAGCTTCCCCAAACAAGGTTAACTCTACACAGGCAAGCTTGTTTACAAAAGAGCCTGATTTTACATGTGTGCTTCAGTCAATAAATACACATTAACAATGACAATGGAATGGAATGGTAAATAGAAATGGTATCCATGAAGACATACGAAGAAAAACTTTTTTTTTTCTTATTTTAACAGTTCTTCTCCACCAAAGTCCTAATATTTTCCCCTTTTTGGCAACCAGTAAAATACGTACAATCAGGGGCATGTGGACAAGAAACTCTCAATGTAAACCAGCTACAAAATATATTTTTGAGAATCACTAGAGAGAAGGGTCCAATCCTCCATCATTAATCATCTAAGAAACTATAGAAACAACTGTATTCTTTATAAAAATGAGTCAGGCAGATATTGGATATATATTTATTTTAGTGTGTTTATAGTCTGCATCCACATATATGCAAATTCAGTCACCTTACATATATTAAAATGTTCTAGGTGTAAGTATTACATACATATTTTTTATATTATCTAAAGATAAAATATTTTATTTATTTCATCTGTTACTTCAAATTCCAGAGGATTTTTCACTTTATATCTTGTGTTTTACTTTTGTATTTTCTTTTTTCCTTACTGAAAATTCTGGTGTCCAATTACACACAAATGTTAGAATATGACATAATTACTCATATACAAATATCCCACATTTTGCACAGGACAGTCTTAGAGTGAAATACTAATATAATTAAAATAACAACAATAAAAATTGGGGGATTATGCTCTTTCTATTATTTTTCCTTTAGTTATCATTGTATCTATATTGTGAGGGATTTTATGTAGATATTATATATACTCTCTTTCATCCATATTTTTAAGGATAATAAGAACACAGTTTCAATAAGATCTAACATCTTATTAAAACAGATTTGACAAAATTGCAAAAACTTAAGATGCAATGTAAAACATAGCTAACATAAGAAGCTTCATAATTAATATAGAGAGATATGGATTTGGGAACCATCTCCACATTAGTAATATTGAAAGTGGTGGGAGAGAATCACATCATTTTTCATAAAATTTTAATACCAGTGTTCAAACCTCTACTATGTTCCAATGGCTTAGTGCTTTATATGTTGATTTACTATTTCTTACAACTCTTTGAAGCAGGTATTATCACCCACTTCCCTCCTCCATTTATAGAGGTGGAAGTGGTGCCCAGAAAGCACAGATAACTTGTTAAAATTCACACAGATTGTAGGTGGCAGACAGAGATTTGGATACATGTCTGTCTGGCCCCAAATTTGAATTCTTTCACTGCTTTTGTTTGCATCTCGCTCAAGGCAAATAGTTTAGCAAGAAAAGGCAACACGGTTAAAAAATGGAGACCACTCATATTTATGTGGGATGCAGGGATTTAGGTGTGATGGGGAGAAGGCAGCACAATAGCCAAGATCTAATTGGAGAAATGAGAAAAGAATCATACATTTTGTGCATCATTTAACGGAAGGAGACAGAGAAACAACCTGAGAGTAAAGTGAACACTCATAGAAGAGTCAAGAGATGTAGATTACATGAGAGAAATGGCCATAGATGTGGTTGAATACAGGATTATTTTTAAGGGGAGTACCTGATTTTAAGATACGTAAACATAATTACTGTCAAAGCAGTCATTTCCAGGTGACCTTATGTGTCATCATTGGGCCTTTGGAAACCTGTTGGTGCTATCACTTTCAAAGAAGTTTCTTAGCAATACAGATGCTGGTTTTAACTTTCCAATAGAATAAACTAGAAAAAGACAGACCACAACAAAATATGGGCAATATGACTTTGAAATTTTGAGTGTGGCAACATTTAAAAGCAGACAAACAATGATAAACATTTTTGATCTTGAATAGGTTATTTTGTTACTCTCAACCAAAAATCCTAAGACCATAAATAAATTTCCCAAACATGGTTAGCTCTACATAAGCAAGCTTATTTATAAAATGGTCTGTTTTGAAATGTGTATTCTGGTAATAACATGTACAGACAAACACGATCACACACACACTTTTAAAACTATAATAAATTTATGAATTTTGGTGATATTCCAAATATTTGTGGCATTATCAAATTTGAGGCTGTTCTGGAACTATGCCTGGTTTATACAATTAGTTGCCTCTCATCTCATTTTTTCAAACAGATCATGGAGAGTTTGGATGCAAGCAACTGGTACATTACAATTACAGCAACAATTCAGTTTTGGAGACAGAAGACTTGGGCTTGACTCTTTGCTCTGTTATTTATTGACTGGTGAGGGTAGGAACCAACTTACATTTACCATTGCTCAGTTGTTTCATCTATAGAAGGGGATGATAGTGCCTGTATTTGAGTGAAGTGCATGGTAATATTTGGGAAAATGTTCTCTAAATTGGGAAGTATCTCAAAAATACAAGCATTTGTTACTGTTTTTTCAGTTTCTGCATACATGTTTCTCATGTTTCTTTCTTCCTTTTTTTTTTTTTTTTTTTTTGGTCACTGTTTACATAATCAAACCATGATCTTTGAGTGACTTTAGAAAAGCAAGTCCAGCTACAAGACAGTCTTTTTCCATGCTTTAGATTTTACTTATATAGTAGCTAAAATCTCCACCAAAGAAAATATAGGCCAGTTGAAGAGCATAGATTTTTGTGAAAGCAATAATCATATTATAGCTAAGAAAACTAAGGATTATGATATAATTTTTTATTCTTAATTGAGTTTTAATTTAAGGATTTGTGTGTTCGTTTTTGATTATTTTCTTTTCTTTTTTTTTTTTTTTTGAGACGGAGTCTCACTCTGTCGCCCAGGCTGGAGTGCAGTGGCCGGATCTCAGCTCACTGCAAGCTCCGCCTCCCGGGTTTACGCCATTCTCCTGCCTCAGCCTCCCGAGTAGCTGGGACTACAGGCGCCCGCCACCTCACCCGGCTAGTTTTTTGTATTTTTTAGTAGAGACGGGGTTTCATCATGTTAGCCAGGATGGTCTCGATCTCCTGACCTCGTGATCCACCCGTCTCGGCCTCCCAAAGTGCTGGGATTACAGGCTTGAGCCACTGCGCCCGGCCCGTTTTTGATTATTTTCCAAATCAGCTGCTCAAACCGTAAGACTAACACTGACACATTTCCCAAAGTTATAAATAAAGAGTATAATTTAGTGTGATTTTTCTTCTAAATTGTGCGTGAATTTTATAAAATATTATTAAAAATCACTCCAATAAACTTTTTTCTAATGTAAGACAAAGAAGCCCTTGCAAAGGGCATTTTACAATTTCCTCCTGACTCCCTGACACTTGTGGTGGTGGTAAATGTTGCTGTTGAATATATCTCCTCTGCATAATTCAGAATCTTGATGGAAAGTTTCATCATTTGACTTTCTGGAGTACCTTACTGAAGACAGTACACTTAATCATTGCATTTTACAGATTAGATAAGGTTTCATTCTTGCTTTCTCCTTTCCTCCAGCAATTTAATATTGCTGTTAGCTTGCACATTTGTAATTAAAAAATGACTTATGAAAGTGTACTGCAAACAAGACACCTCTTAGCAACTGGTGCTGGTGACTAGATACAATACTAACACAATGTCAAAGCAGTAGGATAATTTCAATAATTACTTCTGTTTTCCTTTCAAAAGATAGGTAAACATGCAGTTATGTTTGATATTCCTCGAAAAGTGGTACGTAGAGCAAAAGAAGAGCGAAGCAATGTTATTGTACTTGCAGCTTTATGACAATAGATCAAAAAGCATATCCTTTTTGGATAGAAAAAGTAAACACATTTGTGTTTTGACATCTGTGTTGCCACTTTGTTTTCGTGGCTTTTTAAGGTAAAGTATTCCTGTCAATAAATTTGATTTTCCATATGCTTTAGAGCTGCACTGAACTCAGTAGTAATTCCTCCTAAACGGGGTATAGCAAATACTAATGCTATCTTCTATCTGTATTATTGATTATTGATTTGTCTTCAGCATGCTCAATAAACCATATGAGATTCCTAGCTTTGTGCACTTCCCAAACAGGCAGTAAAACTTCTTGCAATCTCTCTCCTTTCCTCTTTCTCTGTCTCTTTGTTTCACTCTTATTTTATGCAGTCAGATCACAAAATTTATTTTAACTTGTAAACCATTATTGTACACCTATACCTCTCTGGGCATAGAATGAGATACTTGAGGATAATTGACATAGTCTAAACTCATAAGGATTTCACAGCAGTGGAGACACAAACATTTGAACACTCAGGAGGAAACTGTAAAATACACATTACATTTCTCTTATCTAAAAAACAAAACAAACAAAAAAAGAAAAGCACTCATTGATGTGATTTTGATAAGATTTTATATAATTCATGCATAGTTTAGAAAATCATAGAAGAGAATGTCCTGATAGTTGGGGAATATACAGTTCTATTATAACCCAGAATGAATGAGATAAACTCAACTTTGAAGTAAATTCATGTCAGTATTTTAGGAAGCATTTTCAAATTAAACTCTAATAATATAATTAAACTTTTTAAACAACAAAATTAATAAAATTGCTCAAAATATTTTAGATAGCATGAAGAATGAGGTTTCCACTCTGCTATGAAATAAGGTGGCCAATCAGAGAAGATAGAAAGAAAGTGTGATATGAGGTGTGAGTCCCAAGGACTAGGTCAGGAGGAAGGACTTGCTTTCAGTATGTGGTTCTGGGGTTTAAACCTAACAGGTGGGTACATGGTCCAAAGATACAAACAGCTAGAAAAATTCTAAAAATGATCTATAAAAGTGTTCCCAATTTTGAAAAGGGGATGTATCACAGGAGTTAAAAAACCTAAGAAATAGTCAAATCTTGGTAGGAAACAGTAAGTTGATCTCCCATAACACTAGTGATTCTAATCATTAATAGCGAATACATGGCAAGATTGGTGACTGTAATATTAAGATTCTACCTGCAATATCCTTCCAGAGTACAAGGGGGCACTATTAGTAACCACATTAGCACAGTAGTAATAAACAGGAAATGATCCCTGGAAAATCGGGATATGTAATCACTCTAAAAAAAAAATTCCATTTCTAAGACCAGGTCTGTGACTTTCTCTTTTTCTTTGTTTTTTTGACCTTGGCTTTTCTCTTTACCTTTCTCACTTTCCTTTCTGCCTCACTTCAGTGATGATAGAGGCCATTCCCATGTCAAACACAACTCTATCCCCTGGGGAGGTAGAGAACAATGACCTGGAACTGCAGGAACTGCTGGTCTCCTTCACACTTGAGGAGACACCACCCTGTACTTTACCACCTTCTTCCCAAGCATGGAATTTTTTCACAGCAGAGATCATAACAGCAATTCATGTTTTCATATTTAATTGACTATACTGAGGTTAAATTACTTACAATTAAATACTCTCATTTTAAGTTCACAGTTCTGTAAGTTTTGACAAATGTACACACCCATGTGTACACACACCACAACGGAGAAGATTTGAAATATTTCCAACATCCTCAAAACTTCACTCATCTTTGCTGTCAATTGTTCTACCTCCAGTGTTTTCTGAAACTAACATTAGTTTGCTATTCTACGCTTTCATATAAATGTACTCTTTTAATTTTGGTATCTTTTGTTTAGCATGATGGTTTTGGACTCACCCATGATATAGAACCTATCAGGAATCCAATCTTTTATTACTCGGTAGTATTCAATTGTATGGGTATACCACTACATGTCCATTCACTGGTTGTTAGACATTTGGTTTGTTTCTTGTTTTTGGCTGTTATAGATAAAGCTACTTTGAAGATTCATGGACATAGGTCTTTGTATGGACATGTGCTTTAATTTATCTTGGTTGAATACTTTGGAACGGAATTATTGGGTTATATAGTATAAGAAACTGCCAAAAATTTTTTTTTATCATGTCAGCCCCTTTATTTTATTTATTTATTTATTTATTTATTTTTTATTATTATTATACTTTAAGTTCTAGGGTACATGTGCATAACGTGCAGGTTTGTTACATATGTATAATTGTGCCATGTTGGTGTACTGCACCCATCAACTCGTCAGCACCCATCAACTCGTCATTTACATCAGGTATAACTCCCAATGCAATCCCTCCCCCCTCCCCCCTCCCCATGATAGGCCCCGGTGTGTCATGTTCCCCTTCCCGAGTCCAAGTGATCTCGTTGTTCAGTTCCCACCTATGAGTGAGAACATCAAATTGTTATTCAAAGTGGTTCTACAGTTTTATATTCCAATCATCAAGGTATGAAAGGTGCTGTTTACTCCACAATCTCATCAACACTTACAATTGCTTGCCTTTTAAATTTTAGCCATTCTTGTAGCTGTCCAGTAGTATCTCAATGTGTTTTAATTAATGTTTTTCTGATGATTAATGGTGAATATTTTTACATATGCTTATTCCATATATCTTCTTTTTGCAACATCTTTTCAAAACCTTACTTTCCTCCAAATTTTCAAATAATTTAAAAAACATAGACAGTAAATTTAAGAGAGTTTTACACTTAATGTGTATGTATCCACCACCTATATTCTAATCATTACATTTTGCTACAAGATTTTTTTTTTAAAAAAACACATTTCTATTCACTAATCTATTCTTCATTCATCAAAGAAACTTACGTTTTGCTTCGGAGTACATTGCAGGTAATAGTGCATTTTATCCCAAATATCTGAACATGCAAGTTGGTAAATGAATTTTAATATGTCCAGAGTTTTGATGTAACTTTTTTCATGAAAAATACATACACTTGTGAAACAAACTCATATAAACATATGGAATGTTGTCTTTACTCTAGAATATTTTCTCATGCCTCTTCACAATCAAATTTGGCCCCAATTCTGCCAGACACAATCAACTTTCTGATATTTGTCATCATAGATTGTATTTTCCTTTTCTGGAATTTTATTTTGCCATTATAGATTTTATATTTAGCCTTTTTTCCCTGTGTATAGTTTTTTGAGATTTATTCATGTTGTATGAGTTCCTTTTTATTACTGAGTAATATTCCATTGAATATTTATTTGTCTATTTTCCTATTGATGGAATTTTTCTTCCAGTTTAAATCTATTAGGAATAAAGTTGCTATAAGCACCCCTGTAAAATGCTTTCTTTTGTGAACACATGTTTTCTTTTCGCTTGAGTAAAGTCCTGGAGTAGAATTGCTGGATTATTGGGTAAATTTACATTGAGTTTTAGAAGAAACTGTCATAAATTGTTTCAATAGGGTTGTACCATTTTACGCTTCCCCTGACAATGTCTGAGCTCTCTGGTTGCTCTAACATCCTTGCTAGCATTTTGTATTTTCAGTCTTTTTATTTGTAGTTATTTTGAGGTATGTGAAGTGGTATCTCATTATAATTTTAATTTGCTTTTGCCTGACAACCAATGACACAGAGCACTTTTTATCTGATCATTGGACATTTGTATATCATTTAAAATAAAATTTTAGTTCAAATCTTTTCTCCATTAAAAATGTGACTATTTGTTTTTATTATTAATTTATAATAATTCTTTATTTAGTCTGGCTAACAGTCCTTATCGAATGTTTTCTCCCAATATGTGGCTTGTCGTTTTTTTACTAGTGGTGTCTCTTGCAGTCTTTTATGGCTTATGCTGTTTGTGTGCAATATAAGAAATGTTTGATGGCTTCAAAGTCAAAATATTTTCTCTCCAATGTTTAATTCCTAAATTTTTGTAGTTTTAGTTTCTACATTTTGGTTTACAGTCTAGTTCAAGTTAATTTTTTGTATAGTGTGAAGTAAGGGCCATTCACCCTCTCTTTTTTGCATATGATCATCTTGTGGTCCAGTCAATAATTTATTATATGTAACACTACTAAAATGTGGGAGATTAAATAAGTGAATGATACATAGATAGCAATTTATGTCTCCAGTGGAAGCTGAGTTAATGCCTCATTTTAAAGAAATTGGAAGAGTATAAGTCTATTTAACTGTACTTACTAATAGAGTATGAGAAAATGTTGGATATTGACTTCTTTGAAAGTCCAGGTATCGCTGAGCAGCCCATCTTCATGGTGCCCACTCTACGATGCCTACCACTCCATCAACATGGCTTCAATCTACTAGATTTAAGACTCATTTTTATCTAGCTCTAAACCTGGTTTAAAATGCCAGAGACTGCTTTTTCTTAACTTGCAGACAGCACTCCTAATAATAACTGGCATCCTTAGAATCCAAGCCAATGATAGCAAGGTTCAGAGAAAGAAAGCATGTCTCTTCATAGTTTCGGTCTGCTTTTTAATGACTCATTTTTGTTTTATTTTGTTTCTTTCTGTGTTTCATATTATTCCACATAATTGGCAATGGAAATGCGTATATCCTTAAACAGATTCCCCCATATCCTTCCCATAAGGATGTAATTCTACCTGTTGTCTCCAAAAAGACAATCATTTCACATTATAATGATTCAGCTTTCATAGAGGAAGTACATGTACGTAGATGAGGGTTGTTTTCTCACATTTTATTCTCTGTAAATTATGTAACAAAAGAAGAGCTCTTTTATTGCTTAGCGTTTCTTAGACTGTGTGTTAATTTGTCACATGTGGTGATATTAGTGTTAAAGGCCAAACTACACCATGCCTAGCCAGAATAGTTTCTTTTTTAATGGCGCTGCAATGTGAGGGAAAGACCAATCATTGTCCATTACTTTGATAACTTCCTGGAGCTCAACTCCTTATTTCCTTTGTACAATAGCTTAAATAAGAATATATGCACATATTTCTCCAAGAATACACAGTACTTTGAAAACAAAGAGCAATGTAAATCCATGTGTAGAAAGTAACTTAATTTAACAAAAGAAAAATAATGTGCTATTTTCCATCAATGTTTTAAAGATCTCATGACCAATTTCTTGCTAAAGTTT
Source organism: Macaca fascicularis (assembly GCF_037993035.2). Classification (NCBI taxonomy): domain Eukaryota; kingdom Metazoa; phylum Chordata; class Mammalia; order Primates; family Cercopithecidae; genus Macaca; species Macaca fascicularis. The sequence goes on along the minus strand of NC_088380.1, from coordinate 31,210,497 downwards.
AAGCACTTAGGTTATTATTGCTTTGTGATAGTTTCTGCAAAATGTCCGCGAGAAGTAAGCTTTCCCCAAACATGTGTCTTGGAAATAGGAACTCAGTCCTAAGTTGATCCCTACAAAATGTCTATTTTCCCCTTCTTCCTATGACTTGAGGAATCATTGCTATTTCCCCATGCAGTCCAAAACTTGAGGTTTCAGCTAAGTCAATATACATTTGATAAATCTGTTTACATAAGCTTATTTATAATATCTCCCTATCTTTAAAATAATGATAAAGAAATTATAGTTAGTGTAATCTTTATTTCTCATCACTAATTATTAAAAAAAGAACAAATACTAGGAGATAAAAATTTTGATTTATTTTGTCATTCAATGTTACATCAGTCAGACTGATTCACTATAACTCAACAAATAATGTTGATTCCTGAGGTTGAGCAGCATAATCCAGTTAAATGATATTGGGTTATACCCCAGAAAAACTCTTAGAGCCATTTAAGGAAAGTTATTCTTTTTTTCCAAGGAGTAAAAATAAACATACATAGGCTTATTTTTTCTTACTATGTCTTTTTATATTACTCATATGTGAGTTGATTCCATCTGAATCCCAATTTTAGCAGGTAAGTAGATTATATATACATATACACACACTGTGCATGGCCGTGCTCTGAAAATCATGTTTGGTTTTCTCCATCAAAAAGTCATCAGCAACTCAAGGTTCTAGTCCTGAAAAAGTAAAATCACTAAGAAGTTCTTTAGAAATGTGTTAATTACAAAGTTTTTAGACCAACAGCTTTTTAGGAGAAAGACTATCTCAAAGACATTGACCCACTGGCATTTAACAAGAAAGCCAGCTATGGTTTTAGGTCTAACATTTAAGTCTTTAATCCATCTTGAATTAATTTTTGTATAAGGTGTAAGGAAGGGATCCAGTTTCAGCTTTCTACATATGGCTAGCCAGTTTTCCCAGCATGATTTGTTAAATAGGGAATCCTTTCCCCATTTCTTGTTTTTGTCAGGTTTGTCAAATATCAGATAGTTGTAGATGTGTGGTATTATTTCTGAGGGCTCTGTTCTGTTCCATTGGTCTATATCTCTGTTTTGGTACCAGTACCATGCTGTTTTGGTTACTGTAGCCTTGTAGTATAGTTTGAAGTCAGGTAGCATGATGCCTCCAGCTTTTTTTTTTGGCTTAGGATTGACTTGGCAATGCGGGCTCTTTTTTGTTTCCACATAAACTTTAAGGTAGTTTTTTCCAATTCTGTGAAGAAAGTCATTGGTAACTTGATGGGGATGGCATTGAATTACCTATAAATTACTTTGGGCAGTATGGCCATTTTCACGGTATTGATTCTTCCTATCCATGAACATGGAATGTTCTTCCATTTGTTTGTATCCTCTTTTATTTTGTTGAGCAGTGGTTTGTAGTTCTCCTTGAAGAGGTTCTTCACATCTTTTGTAAGTTGGATTCCTAAGTATTTTATTTTCTTTGAAGCAATTGTGAATGGGAGTTCACTCATGATTTGTCTCTCTGTTTGTCTGTTATTGGTGTATAAGAATGCTAGTGATTTTTCCACATCAATTATGTATTCTGAGACTTTGCTGAAGTTGCTTATCAGCTTAAGGAGATTTTAGGTGAGACAATGTCGTTTTCTAGATATAAAATCATGTCATCTGCAAACAGGGACAATTTGACTTCCTCTTTTCCTAATTGAATACCCTTTATTTCTTTCTCTTGCCTGATTGCCCTGGCCAGAACTTCCAACACTATGTTGAATAGGAGTGGTGAGAGAGAGCATCTCTGTCTTGTGCCAGTTTTCAAAGGGAATGCTTCCAGTTTTTGCCCATTCAATATGATATTGGCTGTGGGTTTGTCATAAATAGCTCTTATTATTTTGAGAAACGTTCCATCAATACCGAATTTATTGAGAGTTTTTGGCATGAAGGGCTGTTGAATTTTGTCAAAAGCCTTTTCTGCATCTATTGAGATAATCATGTGGTTCTTGTCTTTGGTTCTGTTTATATGCTGGATTATGTTTATTGATTTGCAAATGTTGAACCAGCCTTGCATCCCAGGGATGAAGCCCACTTGATCATGGTGGATAAGCTTTTTGATGTGCTGCTGGATTTGGTTTGCCAGTGTTTTATTGAGGATTTTTGCATCGATGTTCATCAGGGATATTAGTCTAAAATTCTCTCATTTTGTTGTGTCTCTGCCATGCTTTGGTATCAGGATGATGTTGGCCTCATAAAATGAGTTAGGGAGGATTCCCTTTTTTTCTATTGATTGGAATAGTTTCAGAAGGAATGGTACCAGCTCCTCCTTGTACCTCTGGTAGAATTCAGCTGTGAATCCATCTGGTCCTGGACTTTTTTTCTTTGGTAGGCTATTAATTATTGCCTCAATTTCAGAGCCTGCTATTGGTCTATTCAGGAATTCTGCTTCTTCCTGGTTTAGTCTTGGGAGAGTGTAAGTGTCCAACTCCTCCTTATATCTCTGGTAGAATTTGGCTGTGAATCTGCCGGGTCCTGGACTTTTTTTGGTTTGTAAGCTATTAATTATTGCCTCAATTTCAGAGCCTGTTTTTGGTCTATTCAGAAATTCAACTTCTTCTTGGTTTAGTCTTGGGAGGGTGTACGTGTTCAGGAATTTGAAAACCTGGGCAATACCATTCAGGACAGAGGCATAGGCAAGGACTTCATGTCTAAAACACCAAAGCAATGGCAACAAAAGCCAAAATTGACAAATGGGATCTAATTAAACTAAAGAACTTCTGCACAGCAAAAGACACTACCACCAGAGTGAACAGGCAGCCTATAGAATGGGAGAAAACTTTTGTAATCTACCCATCTGACAAAGGGCTAATATCCAGAATCTACAAAGAACTCAAACAATTTACAAGAAAAAAACAACCCCATCAAAAAGTCGGCAAAGGATATGAACAGACACTTCTCTAAAGAAGACATTTATGCAGCCAACAGACACATGAAAAAATGCTCATCATCACTGGCCATCAGAGAAATGCAAATCAAAACCATAATGAGATACCATCTTACACCAGTTAGAATGGTGATCATTAAAAAGTCAGGAAACAACAGGTGCTGGAGAGGATGTGGAGAAATAGGAACACTTTTACACTGTTGGTGGGACTGTAAACTAGTTCAACCATTGTGGAAGACAGTGTGGCGATTCCTCACGGATCTAGAACTAGAAATACCATTTGACCCAGCCGTCCCATTTCTGGGTATACACCCAAAGGATTATAAATCATGCTGCTGTAAAGACAAATGTACACGTATGTTTATTGAGGCACTATTCACTATAGCCAAAACTTAGAACCAACCCAAATGTCCAACAATGATAGACTGGATTGAGAAAATGTGGCATATATACACCATGGAATACTATGCAGCCGTAAAAAAGGATGAGTTAATGTCCTTTGTAGGGACATGGATGAAGCTGGAAACCATCATTCTCAGTAAACTATTGCAAGGACAAAATACCAAACATCGCATGTTCTCACTCATAGGTGGGAATTGAACAATGAGAACATTTAGACACAGGAAGGGGAACATCACACACTGGGGCCTGTTGTGGGGTGAGGGAACGGGGGAAGGATAGCATTAGGGGATATACCCAATGTAAATGATGAGTTAATGGGTGCAGCACACCAACATGGCACATGCATACATATGTAACAAGCCTGCACGTTGTGTACCTGTACCCTAGAACTTAAAGTATAATAATAAAAAAAGACGTCCAACTATTTGAACCCAAATATCCATGTATTTCTGGTTATTTCCCCTGGTGCAGCGTATCTTAGCATGGTCCATGGACAATCCTCATCAGAGTGTTCTTGGGATACTCCACTAAAATAGGTTTCTTAGACACACTCAGACCCTCTGAGTCAGAATTTCTGAGCAAAATGTTAATGTCTGTATTTCTAGAAAGCAGTCTTGAATATATATCTTGAATATATTTTATATAGCCTGGTTTATATAAAATATTTTGTTAAACTCTTACATCTAGCCATCAGTGCCATCAAGAGGTCAGAGATTGACAAATTATTCTTAGGATCAGGGTCACTTGGCAGCAAGTATCTTGGCTAAAATTAAGGCTTCCTAGTTACTAGAAAAGAATAGTACTTGATGGGATGAGGGAAGCTCATTTGGAAGCAGTACAATCTTTAGCTTAATGACTGGTCAATAGGCTTAATCACATTTGTCTCTAAAGAAATCAAGGAGGCTGGGGAAGTATGACCTTTATCTTTCCTAGGATGAGTATGACCTTTATCTTTCCTAGGATGGTGGTGGATCAGATGTTGTTCTTGAAGGAAAGAAATGTCTCTGAAGAGCAGAGATATTAAGACAGAAATGATGGCCTATGGTCAGGAATGGATTATCTCACTTCTCTGATAAATCTTTCCTCCAGGTATCTGATTCTTCTGATTCCAGTGCCTTTATCTCTTTTTTAATGTCTGGAATCCTGACACTAATATTTCTTCTTTATTTACATTTTAGTATTATCCACAACATTTCAAAAATTGATGTTTCTAATGTGTCTGGAATCTAATTTCCTGTAGTGCCTATGTAGCCACTAAAGCTCAGGACTATTTTACATGTGTACATTTTAATAAATTCTAACTGTTCTCATGGCTTCCACTTTTGTCTCTATCGCAATAGATAACTTTGATTAAATTAACTCTTTGATATAAAAATCTTAAGGGTAACATGTCAAATTTTTTCTCACATTCCTGCATATTCCTCAGGCCAGATCAGTAATCAGTATAAATATTAGAGCTGAGAACTGAGGCTAACAACTGAGTTGTGCTGGGATGAACCACTTTAAGAATATAAAGAAAATAACAGTTACTCTGTGTTAAAGAAAAAAGCAACTATCTTATTTTTCACAAGAGATTTAAAAACATTATATTGATATGAAACAGATTTTACTTAAGGAAAGTAGAGTTTGATTTTTCTGCCCCTGCTTTCATATCATTTTTCTCTATGCCTTTTAGCTTACTTCTAGTTTAGCCATCTATAACTAGAATTCCCAAAGCACCCCCGTTGTTTCACAATGCCATGTCTCTTCTTGGAATGATCATTCCCCTGTAACAGAAATCCTGGAGTAAAGGAAACCTTATCAGAGAGGTCTTACATTTTACCTTTAGCTTGTTTGCTTTTCTTTTTCTTTAGCAAAGGGAATTTGCCAGCTCTGTAGAACAGAAAATAGCCTGCAAATCATTGGAAAAAACCTCTTCTCATGTTCAGATACTTTGGAATCACTGGTCAGTCCCCTGAAGGCACTGAAGAACATCCTTCTTCAGGAAGATGTGTGAGTAGAATGATTGTCCAGGGGGGAGGAGTTGCATAGTTCACTTTATGTTTGCAGGTCTAATTGGTAAAGGGCTTCAACTTTTTGTGAACTCAAAAAAAGTAAGGGAGGAAGTTTTGCAGGTTATGGAGCTTCATCCCAGATACTCCTTTGCTGGCTGTCATGTGGCTAACATACCTTTGAGACGTAGCATAGTCCAATGACCCGAACATTAGAAAAGGGAACAAGAGAGCCCAAGAAATGGGCATCTTGGCTAAGGTAGCTTTGAAGGAATAGGATGATTCTTCTTCAGGGACATGTGGTGGTGGTTTATGCTAGAATGTGGATCAGCGAGATGCCATCATCGTAATGGCTAACCATCTACGGTTACATAATATAAGGCCACCTGTAGGACAACTGTTCAACAATGAGAATTTGATCTGCTCCCTTTCAAGGTCAACACATATCTAGATTACATTATTCCTCAAGGTTACTGAAGAAAACAGAGTGAGGAGGAAAATCTTGAACTTCCTGCCAACAAGGCAGATGCAGACTTAAGCAATTAACTGAGAAAATGAAAGAGATGTGAGTGCATTGGTCCCTTATTTTGTATCAGTCAAGGTTTACCATTAAGATAAGATATTACACATATGTAAATCTGAGATACTTTAAAGCAGGTATTTAAAAAGATCTGAAAAGCTAGGCAGGGAAATGGGACAACTACGGATTCATAATGGCAGGAGGACACCACATATCCTCAACTAGAGGGACAAAGGAAGGAGATAACATTACCAGAGCCCAAGAGTTTTTGGTCATGATAAAAAAACAGAAATACTGGTGAGTTTGCCCAGTAGAAGTTTTAGCCACAGAGAAGACACACATATACAGACTAAGACACCTCAAGAAATGCAGAAGGGCTATCTTCCAAGCCCCTGAGAATGTCTCAATTGGCCAAACCACAACTTAAAGGCGTCTTTCCTTGTGACAAAGAAAAAGAGGAAGGATGAAATAGATCCAAAGGCAAACAAGTCTAAGAAAGACACAATTTGTATTTCGCTTGGTGTAGAGAATGCAGATTTGTTATTCAAGAGTTGTTTTATTTCTAATAATCATTCTTCTCCCTTTAGAGTTGCTTATTTCTTTCTAGAAAAAGAACCACATGGAATTTTGATATTTAGCCACTCTTGACTTACAAAATCACATTTTCATATGACTCAGTTTAATATCTTTTCTAATTGCATAAGATATCACACTAGTGTAATGGGATTGTCTTCTCTTATGTAAACTTGTGTCTCCTTCCTCTAAGTTGTAAGCTCTTTGTTGGCTGAAGGGTGCTTTACTTAATTTTACATCTCCAATGACAAGGATAGAGTCTGGTACAAAATTGGAACTTAATAAGTGTTTCTGGATTAAAGAAGAAAGAAAAAATACTTGCATATGAACTACATTACTAAGTTAGGCAATTTTATATAAGGCAAAAGTCAGCATTTAATTAAAAATATTTATAAGTTATATATTGTGTCACATTACAAGAATGCATTTTAAAACTATGGATATGCTAAATAGCTAAACAAAATGTAGATATTTAAGGGGGAGGTTTCATTGTAGACTTGAACTATGCAGTCATAGAAGTTTTGAAATACCTCTAATGTAGGTATTAAGATGGAAACAAATCTAAGCTTAAACTCATATATGTTAAGTCATATTGTACAACCACATTGCATTAGTTGTGGTTTTCCAGGGAAACAGAACCAATAGAACATATATAATTATAGGTATATAAAAGGAGATTTATTATGAGAATTCACTGACACGATTAAGGAGAAAAAGAACTCCCATGATCTTCCATCTGCAAGTTAGAGAACCAGGAAAGCTAGTGGTGTGGTTACAGTCTGAGTCTGAAGGCCTGAGAATCAAGGTATTCAAGGGAATTGCGTGAACTCTTAGTGCAGGCAGAGGCCAATGGCCTAAGAACGGGGAGGAGTGTGCAGGTATGGGATGCTGGTGGGGTGCCAAGAACCAGGAACTCTGATGTCTGAGGACAGGAGAAGGTAGATCAACTGAAGAAGATTTCTTCCTCGCCCTTCCTCTTCCTTTGTTGTTGCATTTGGACACTCTATGCTTTGGATGCATTGGATGATGGACACATTGGTGAGGGTGGATCTTCTGTGCTCAGTCTACTGAGTCAAATGCTAATCTCTTTCAGCTACAACCTCTCAGACATCTCCAGAAATAATGTTTTGTCAGCTATCTGGGCATCCCTTAGCCCAGCCAAATTGACACATAAAATTAACCATCACCCATGTTTACTACACATTCTCCAGTTGTGTTAATTCTCATTCTTAAACTCTTTCACACTCTTGTCCATTCCTTGTGGCAGAAAAAGTGATGGAGTAAGACTCTCTTGATCATATGAACCTGGAATGTGAAACAGTCTTGTGGGTAAATTTTTATATCATATTGTAGCTAAGAGTGAAAAGGAAATTTTAGTACATATTGGATTGTTCTTACCTTAATTTAAAACTAAACTAAGAAGTTAACATACAAAATTCCAGAATGACTTATAAAACTATATACTCTTCCATAAAATAATTCATGAATTGAATATGAATTGAATAAGTAAAGTAGTAAATAACATGCTTTTTTTCTTTATAATATGAAAACCGAGGACACTAACACCATGATAAAAATCAGTTAGAGAGTTTTTTTCCCCCAGAAGTTCATGATTTTTATGCCAAAGAGAAAAACATGTGAGGTGGGATTTTTTTGTATAAAAGATAAGAAGATTAAAAAGCAAAAGCAGTGTATCATCACTTTTTTGTTTGTTTTTGAGTGTGTATTTTGTAAAGATGCTTTTATCACAATGCAGTTACTATATTCACTGAAACTGCAATCATCTTATTATTCACTATAGGAAGTCACTGAACCTATGATTTTATCATTTGCAGATACAGAACTGCCAATCAGAGGGGGAAATAATATTGCTAGAACTGCACAAAACAGTATAGAGCAAATAAAATAAAGATCTCTGGAACATGGTCATTAAAACATAGAGACCCATGAAAAATATCAGTGTACATTATATGTGTGTGTGTGTGTGTGTGTGTGTGTGTGTGTATATACTCTTGAGGCTGGGAAAGTTGTGAGCTCAGTGCCTGTATTCTGAAAGATTCCAAAAGGACGATTGGAAGGCCAATAAAAAGCTATCTTTTGATTTAATTGACTCACTCATCAAAGATTTATTCAAAACTCCTATATGTAAAGCTCAATTGGAAGTGCTCAATAGAAGAAAAAGATGTGAGCCTAATATAGATAGTCTAATGTTTCAAGAAGATTACTATCTTGATAGGGAAGAAAGATGAAGTGGTATTTATTTTAGTATGGTGCACAAGATGGTGATGAGCCACGCTGTATGTACATAGCAATAGTTAACTCAAAGATTGAAGTTCTCTTTAGCTACAGTAACATTAGATAAATATGGACTGGTATGAATCAAATATTGATAGATGGGGGTTGGAAAGAAAAATATATTAGTAAATGACTAGAAAGGGGTAAGATGGGCAAGCTGGAGTGTACGAATCCTAGACAGGAGTGGAAAGCAATAAAGCCAGAAAGATGAATTGACTGCAGATGGTTGCAAGTTTAAATGACAAGCTGGTGTGTTTGAACCTAATTTCAGTTAGAGGAAGCCATGTGAATTTTGAGCCAGATGTGAAGGAAGACAGAAACCGAGCTCTGCTTCAGGAAAAACACAGAGAAAGACTTACATTAGATCTCTTAGACTGCTTTAACACCATGTGTTCTATGATCCTATGAGTGTTTTGGCAGAGTACATAAAAGAGTTCAACTTTAGGAGATCTAAGAAACGTTTTCTGGATATAACGGGTCTTGAAGCAGTCAGGAGTATGTGAGCTTCTTTTAGGGAGAATGGGAGAAAAGAGGTATCAGAGCAAAATAGAGAGAAATTGAACAATGCTAGCCAGTAGGGAATGAAGGAGAGGGAGAAGTTAAGGGGGTTTTGAGTTCTGCTGACTGGGTTGTGTCACTATGGAATATTAAAAGTTTGAAAGAGATAGGGTAAAGGAAGCCAGATTTTAAAATTTTAAACTTATAATATTAATATTTAGGTGTTGAAAATACATGTGCTTCAGTAATCTTACAAAATGCACTTGATTTTAATTCTAAGATATGCACAGAAGCCAACATGAGATCATTAAGTATAACATGGAATTTGCAGAACATGGTTGGGGGGTTGGGGCATCATCTTAGAGGATAATAAAGATAAGCAATAAAACTCGTAGTGAATCAAATGCCAAGAACTGAATTGTGAAATCTGAGTGAGAACCAGAATCCCAAACTCAATCTGCCTTTATCATTGTCAAGGTATGCTATAAAATGCAAAGGAAGTACCTTTTAATACATTGGTGTGCAAAGAATTTTGAAGTCATTATTCCCATGAGGTTGTTCTGGAAGCCATATGGTCTATTCCAGCATGCATCATTTGTTATTAAGAAATCAATATCAGAATTCTGGAAGTCGAACAAAAAGCCCCAAAATTAGACCTACTACAGAAAAGATTGCTGAGTTAGGTGCACTTTTAAACTACATTACTAATAAAGGACCACAAGAAGGTGTTGGGGTTTTAGAAATTTTTAGTAATATGATGAATCAGATTTAAACTATTTTGATAAAAATGAATTTCTACAGAAAGGAAAATAATTGTCCAGTTCAGCAAACTGCATAGATTGATTGTTTATAGAGAAATGCTAATTTTAAGTTTTTGATGATCAAATAAAAAATACATAAGAACACCTTTATGTATTACATGGAAATATACAGTTTAAAATAAATGAAAATTAGCAATTATTATATGATTATTATTAGCTATATAATCCATGTTCCTCCAAAGTGAAGGTACAAATGTCCAGGTACTATTTATGAGTTTCATCTTATAGAACTAGCAAAATTCATTTTATGAACAACACTGTGTTCTTTTTACTCTGGTTGGTCACCATTATCTAATAGTTATAACACTGGTAAATGTAGAAAAATGTCAACAAATATATATTGAGGAGGTGGTACTTGCTAAACTGGTATTACTGCCTAATGTCTGGACTAGCATAGTTGCTAATTCTAATGTCCCATCCAAAGGTAAAAAGTTTGGATATCAATGGAGAGAGGGAGAAATAATAGCTGAGGTAAAGACATAACTGGGTTATGAATTGAGGGAAATCTAATATTACATTAACATCTCAGAAGAGGCTCAGAGCAAAAGATGATATTGTGTTTAGCTCAATTATATCATACACCTAAAGGGTGAAGCTGTATGTTTGCCAAGACTAATACTGTGTTTGGAACCTGACAAGACTAAATAGAAGGCTGCAAACCTGAGTGTCCTCCGCCTGAGAGACATTTCCATATGATATGATGATAGGCTGGACTAATCACTCATGATTGAATAGAATTCTAGTAATGTATCAGTACCTTTTGACTTAGATGATCATTTTAATGTAAGGGATCATGAAGAGGTGGGATAACTGATGCTGTGAAATATATATATAATCACATATTAATTTACACACACACACACACACACACACACACACACATATACACGCACACACACATAAAGTCATTAGGTGATTACCAGTGCCAATGATTTAATCAATCAGGCTAATGTAATGAGGTTTCCAAAACCAAAAATGATTTGTTTGAGAGAGTTTCCAGTTAGCTGAACTTCATATTTTTAAGGGCTCACATAGGATTAAAGTGAAGGGCTGAAAAAAGGTAGCCCATTCAAATGGTAAACAAAAGAGTTCAGGATTGGCTATAGTGAGACCAGACAAAATAGACTTTAAGTCAAAATCTCTCATGAGAGACAAATGAGGACATTTTATAATGATAAAAGGGTTAATCCACTAGGGAAAAGTAATGATCATAAATATGTATGCCCCAACATCAGAATATCTAAATATATAAAGCAAACATTAACAGACCAAAGGGTAAAATAGACAGCCATAAAATAATAATAGGAGACTTTAATGCCTACCTTCAATAACAGATAGAACATCAGACAGAAGATCAATAAGAAAACAGAGGACTCAGACAACTCTATAGTGCAAATATACCTAACAAAAATATGTAGAACATTTTATCTAATGTGGGAGGAAGATACCCTCTTCTCAAGTGTATATGAAAGTTTCTCCAGGATAGATCACACGTTAGGTCACAAAACAAATCTTAACAAATATATGAGGATTGAAATTATACCAATTATTTTTTTCTGACTGCAGTGCAATAACACTAGAAATCAATAGCAGAAAAAAACAGAAAAATTTACAACTATGTGTTAATTAAAAAACACTGTTGAACAACCATTGGTTAAAAAAAATGATTTAAAAAGTTGAATTAGAAAAGAAAATTTGCCTTGAGGCAAATAAAAACAAAAACAAAAGCACAACATACCAACATATGAAATGCAGAAATAGAAGTACTAAGAGAAAGTTTATTTTGATAAATACCTATATTAAAAAAATAAGATCTCAAGTAAATAAGAAAACTTTACCACATCAAAGACTTAGAAAAAGAACAAACTAAGCCCAAATCAAGCAAAAGAAGGGAAATAATAAAGATTAGAATCAAAGTACGTGAATTAGAAAATAGAAAAGCAATAGAAGAAAATTAATGGAACTGAGTTAAATTTTTGAAGAGGTAAACAAAATTGACAAACCCTTAGCTAGACTAATAATAAAAAAAAGAGAAGACTCAAATCAGAAATAAAAAAAGACTTTAAAATGTATGCCAACAAAATCAAAAGAATTATAAAGACTACTATGAACAATTATATGCCAACAAACTGGATAACCCAGAAGAAACTGGTAAAGTCTTACATGCATATCACCTAGCAAGATTTAGTCCAGAAAAAATAGAGAGCCTGAACAGACCTGTAACTAGTATGAAGATGGAATCCATAATAAAAATCCTCTCAATAAACAGCCCAGGATCAATTATACCAACACTTAAAAAATTATTAATGATTCTCAAAATCTTCAGAAAATATTTTAAAGAAGGAAACACTTCCAAATTATTTTTTTAAAAGCAGCATTACCCTGATACCAAAGACAGAAAGACATTACAGGAAAAGAAAACTATAAGTCAATATCCCTGGTGAATATAAGGTAAAAACTCCTCAAAAAAATAGTACTGGGCAGCTGTTCCAAACAGCACATTTAAATGATCATACAGAATGATCAAGTGGGATTTATTCCTGGAATGCAAGGTTGGTTCAACATATGGAAATCAACTAATGTGATGCATGACATTAACAGAACAAAAGATAAAAATCATGCCATTATCTTAGTTGGTATAGAAAAAGAATTGGACTAAATTCAACATTGCTTCATGATAAAAATTCTTGACATACTAGGAAAAGAAGAAAAGTGCCTCAACATAACAAAGGCCATGTATGAAAAGCCCAATGCTACCGTAATACCCAATGGTGAAGAATTGACAGCTTTTCCTGGAAGATCAGGAGTAAGACAAGTATGCCTACCCTTGCCACATCTATTTAACATAATACTGAAATTCATGGGTAGAAAACTTATTCAAGAAAAAGAAATAAAAGACAACCAAAATAGAAGGAAGTAAAATTGTTACTATTTGCAGATGATATCTTACATATAAAAAACACTAACAACTCCACCAAAAAAAGTTAGAACTAATAATGAATTCAGTAAAATTGCAGTATACAAAATCAACATACAAACTCAGTTGCCCTAGTATATGTTAACAATGACCTGTCTGAAAAGGAAATCAGAAAAACAACTGTCATTTATAATACCACCAAAAAAGTACTTAGGAAGAAGCATAACTAAGGAGGTTAAAGACTTGTATATTGATAATAGCAAAACATTAATGAAACAAATTAATGAAGACACAAAAAATGGAATAATAACTTACGTTCTTTAATTGAAACACTTAATATTGGTAAAATGTCTGTACCACTCAAAGCACTCTATAGACTCAATGAAACTCCCATCTAAATCCAATAGCATTTTTAAAAATAGGAATAGAAAATAGAGTGCTATACTTCATATAGCACCACAAAAGTTCATAAATAACCAAATGAATTTTGAGAAAACAAAAGAATGCTGGAGGACTCACATTTCCTGATTCAAAATATATTACAAAGCTGTAGTAATCAAAGCAGTTGATTCCAGTATGAATTTTGTCAAATGATTTTTCTGCATCATTTGAGATGATAATATGAGTTTTATTCTTTCTTTATTTGTGATACTGGAATAAAGACAGACATATAGGCCAGTAGAATAGAAAGCCTGGAAATAAATCCATGTATATATCATCAACTATACTTTGACAATAATGCCAATAATACAGACTAGGAAAAGGATAGCCTTTTCAGTAAATGATGTTGCAAAAACTGGATATCCATATATAAAAGAGTAAAATTGAACACTTATGCTATAGCACACACAAATATCAACTCCAAGTAGATAAAAGACTTAAATGTAAGTACCAAAATTTTAAAACTAATAGAAGAAAACAAATAAAAAGCTTCACAACATTGGTCATAGACATGATTTCTTAGCTATGATTCTGAAGCACAGACAACAAAAGCAAAAATGAACAAATGGAATTACATCAAACTAAAAAAGCCTCTGCACAGCAAAGGAAACAGTCAAAAAGCAAAATTCAATCTATGGAATGGAGGGAATATTTGCAAACCATATATTTTAAGATAGGCTAATCTCCAAAATATTTAAGAAACTCCTACAACTAAATAGCAAACAAACTAATAGCCCAATTAAACAATGGACTAAGGACTTTGACAGACATTTCTTTAAATAAGGAACACGAATGGCCAATAAGTGTTTGAAAAGATGCTCAACATCACTATCAGGGAAATGCAAAGCAAAACCACAATGAGGTAATGATCTCACACCTATCAGCATGGTTTTTATGAAAAAACCAAACACCACAGGTGTTGGTGAGAATGTGGAGAAATTACAACCTTTGTTACACTATTGATGGGAATCTAAAATGATACAGTTGCTATTGAAAACAATATGAAGGTTACCCAGAAAATTAAAAATACAACTACCAAATGATCCAACAATTCAACAAAGAAGTGTATATAATAAACAGACTTCCTGGTATTTATTAAAAAAAAAAAGAAATTAGGATCTCCCAAGAGATATTGGCATTTCTATGTTCACTGCAGCACTTTTTCACAAGAAACAAAATGTGGAAACAATCTAAATATTCATCAACAGAGGAATAATAGATAAGGAAAACGTGGTATACATAAATGTGTACACATATATACAATGGAATACTATTCAGTCTTACCAAGGAAGAAAATTCTCCAATATGCAACAAGATGGATGAATGTTGAAGGCATTGTGCTAGTCAAAGAAAGATAAATAGTACATAATTCCACTTATATGAAGTATCTAAAATAGCCAAATTCATAGAATCGAGAAGTGAAAGGGTGGTTTTTAGGGGCTTGAGGAAGAGTGAAATGGGGAGTTACTAAATCAATGGGCATAAAGTTTCAGTTAAGCAAGATGAATCAATTCTAGAGATCTGCTGCACAACATCGTGTTTATAATCAACAACACTGCATTGTACACTAAAAATGTGTTAAGATAATTGATCTCATGTTATGTTCCTACCACAATAAAATATTCTTAAATAGAAGAACTCAATTAAATAAGTAATGGCACACATGTAACCTTTTAATAGGGCAGTATAAAAGAATATCTTATGATTAAAAATGTTCAAAATATTTTGGCAAATGTAAAGAAGCAGAAAAAAAATGAATTTATTTTTGTAAAGAAATAATTGCATGCATTTGAATAGAAAAAGATATTTTGAAAAACCATCTCAGGTGTTCAAGGTAATCACTGAGTGGTCTGGTTAGAATTAATTCTTCTTTTTCTTTTTCTTTCTTTTTTTTTTTTTTTTTTACATTTTCATGTTTTCCAAATGAACTGTGTTTAAACAAGATTATTTTATAATAAAAAGGCCACCACAAATGTTGTTGAAATAATGCAATACATCATATCCATGCAAAAAACACAGTTTTGTTTTGCATTCATATGTGGCTATGGTTTCAAAATTATAATTATATATATATATATATATATATATATATGCGTCAGTATAATTTGAACATAACACGTTGCCCTCACAGTATTTTCTTATTACATCATTGATACGATTTGCTCAAGATTGTGGAGATTAGGGATTTTGTAACTACGTATATTTATGATATAAATCGAAATCTAAATAATCCCTGGTACAATGTGATCATTGGGTTAATTATTAAAAGTGCAATTATTTTGAGTTCTGGTCTTGACACATAGAGGAAGTTTCTCATTTTTCAAAACAAATTGGTCTACGAAAAAACCCACTTGATGTGAATCTAATTAAAATCGGGTCCAAATTTTTATATAAATGCAATGAGTACTCTATCACAAAAAAGTAAAGATATTATTTTGTATGTTTAATAAAATTTAGTTTACAGTAGTAATTATAAATAGAATGAATAAATAATAAATCTTATGTAATAAGAAGAAATTTTCATTTTTAAGCCCCTAGAGTTTTTCTCTTAGTGAAAAAGATTATCTTTAATTTTACATTTTACTTTTGCACAATCAGATCATGTCATCATGCTCTCAGAATTTTGCCGTCAAAATAAAATTTGGTGGAGACAAATCTCTACTGCACCAATGAGATCTCTTATAAAATTGACTGAGTGGCATCTTATAAAATTGACTGGGTGGTGATTTAAAATTCATTGGCATATCAAGAACTACTACTCTTCATTCTATCTGCCTACCCAGTTTTATGACTGATTCAGCTTAAGGCGCTCCGTTTGCATTCTGAAAGCTCTTGTGGTGTGAGAATTATACTTTGTATTACTTCCGAGTTATTGCTTGATCATCAATGCAGAGATAGAAAGCTGCCCAAGGCAGATTTCAGCATGATCGTTCAAATTGGTATTGATTTTGTCATTTTAGGATAACAGAGTTTATGTTTGTTTCTGCTTTCCTATACTAATTCTAAAAACATACAATGCCTTACACTAATGACAAACCGAATACTACCCAGGACCATTATTCAAAGTACCCTGTTATTATAGGGCAGAAGTTTGTCAAACATAAATAAATCTCAGTCATTTACCACCTCCAACACTCTGACAGGCATTAGTACGTGGTGGGATAGTAGCTTAATGATAAAACATAACTTCAGATGAATATATAGCAGTTACACTATAGGAGGCCTTTGAATGCAACATGTCATAACAGGTTTATATTAAGTCATAAATTTTCTTTACATGACTGACGTTTATTATAATTGATTAATTTTAGTCACATTAATTAAATTTCTGGCCAAGTGGCAAACAGCCAATTAGAGATAGAGTTATGAATTTTGATCTTCTTTTCTCCTTAGTCTCCCATAAGAGTGGCTTTTCAACTGTTTTTCAGTCTCTTAATTTCATTTTTACTACCTTATATATGGAAAAAAAAAATTACGGGTAATAAATTCCAATTTTTTCTGTATTTTAAACCAATTTAATAAATTTAAAAAATAATATTTATATGTTAAAATCTTAGGTTTAAAATACATAGTTATAGTAAAAATCAAAATATTTTCAGTATGTCAATTGTGTAAAGGTAAGATTTTAAAAGTTCTACAATTTCTATGACACAGAAAATGGATATCTTGCCATATCATCCAGCAAATTTGCATCAGCTACGTAATCCCTGTATTTACATCTTTCTCACTTACTTGCACTAATCTTTAGTTTACTTAATTTATTTTTTGTTGCAGAGATTCTCAAATCCAAAGCATCAAATACTAACATATTCAGGTATCACTGACAATCTAAAGAAAAATAAAGGCCTAATCTCATTAACATTACTCACTTTTATCACACTTAGAAATATGAGAGGGGGAGGAGCCTTAAGTAAATCAGGAACATTTCAAATCTGTAGATGAAACTAAATTTTAATATACAAAGCTCTGCTTGTGGATTCAGAGTTAATTTCATAAGATAATTATGATAACATGAATCATAAATTTATATACGGTTTCCCAAGGAACATTAATTTGGACATAAAATGCATCATGATGCTGATTCCAAAATGTATAGTAATGCTTTTATGATGATATTAAATATATGCTTATCTACTTTCTAACTTCCCATTAGATCATTAAAAATACTTTTAAAAAATTTAAATAATTGTCTAACTGTGGATTAGACCTAAAAGGAAAACTGTTGAAAAGGTCTTAGATTTTTGAGATCTAACTAGTAAGGCTTTATATAAGTTTAACGAAATGCCCAAGCATGACATTACATGACAAGCAAAGTGCTCTTTCTTTAGTGCGTGTTACAAAGGACATTCATTATCTACTAATGGTGTCAGATTCATGGCAAAGACTGTAGGTATTCCTCTGAAACAAGGAAACGATTTCAAAATTACATAATTTGGGTTTATGATAAAATGTCCTATTCTGTTCTTTGAATATTTTAAATATTTCTTTCCAAAACAAAAATATTTAAAAATAAAACTGAACAGAATTTAAAATTAGATGTTATTGCATGTCAAAACACTTTAGTAACTTTATTTATACAGTTTTCTCCCTTATTTCTAAACAGTAGCAATAAGTTTTAATTGCACATTTACTGCTACCAAAATATTCTAAGGATGAATCCAGGTGTTTCTCAAGTTGTGTTCTTGGGAACATTCATTTTGGTGAATGCTAATAAATGTTTGTTTTAAAGTGCCCTGTAATAAGTTTTAAGAATGTCGAATTGAAAAGCATTTCTGATTTGCAATTTTTAGAATAGCCAGTATGATTAGGTTTCCTCTTAGGAAACTCTCTAAGGTATTTTGTGTGTGTGTGTGTGTGTGTGTGTGTGTGTGTGTGTGTGTGTGTGTGAACTGAGTGGAAGAGAGAAGTATCACAGGGGAAACAAAGAGCTGATAAATTAAAGCACAGGCAGCCTGTGTCCTGGCTCCATGAAAGTGCAGCACAATAATGTTTTTTTTATGTGAATGAGACAAGCATGGACCTAGCACAGAGAGCCAGCAGCCCTGAACAGCACCCAGTGATGGGTTAGGGGTGGTCTGCATGACCTAGTCACCAAGCATGAGAAAGGGAAAAGGGCATCTCAGAAGACATTACCTGTGGTAAGCAACAACAAATCCTGCCAGAAGTTCCTTATCCTTCTATGGTCCTTGAATGATTAAAACTATTTCTATAATCATTTGGAATACAGGCTCAAAATAGAATTGTGTTTAATGAAAAAACGGTATAGAATATTACATTCCTTGAACATCTGAGTCTGTGGCTTGAAATTGATTTTGACTATAGAAACATTTCTTTGGGCTCAGATTCCTAGAAAAATACTTAAGGAAACAGTAATCAAGTTAATTAATTCATGACAGTATATAGCTCATACTTACTTAGCTGAGCAAGTTTTTCTCCAAACAGCAAATTGCTTAATAAGTTTGGTCTACTTAAATCTTACACTAAATGTATGAGCTATGGAATACTGATAATTGTCTTAATCAGCAAGGAAGAAGAAGCAAGTCATGTCTAAATGATCTGCAACTGTTTAAATCTTGACCTTGGTTTATCTTAGATCTTAGTTAATGCTGTTTTAAGCCTGTGGATCTTTGGTGTAGCTATACCTTATAAAAATAATTAGTTTTAATCTAACAATTTTTGCAATACAAATTTTCCTTTAAAATAATCCTCTTTTTTAAAAAAAATTGTTGCAATCAATCAAAACAATGTTATGACACTTTTAAAATATGTCCTTGAATGTATTTTACCAGTCATAATCAAAACTCTACTTTACTGCTTTAAATTCACATGTACTTTTAGATCAAACATAATATTACCTAAATTCATCACTATGTAGGGTCTGGTGATTTTAGAAAGTTTAATGAACCATATCTAGTCTTAAAAATTGAAGGTTTTCCTATCATAAATATGCTTGGTTCATAGTAGGCATGCATTATTTACTTATTGAATAAAAGAAAAAAAGTCATAAGGAAACTTCAGGTCCTTCAAGTATTAACAGAGGCTTGTATATCCAGCTTAATTGTTACCTTCTTATAAAGCCATTCCTCATAACCTTCTTGTTTTTCTTCTATTGTTTGCATTATAGGTAACTTATTAATAACTTAAAATTAATACATATATTTATTTATACTTTTTGTTATTTATTTTAGTTATCTTTGAAGGCAAAGATAATATATATTATTAAATCTTAATTATACAAAGTATCCAGTTCATTATCTATGCTTCAATAATTGTTTATATTTTTGGTAAAACTTTGAAGCATTGTTATTATATTTGAATAGGCTTTATTAGTTTTGTTACTCAATCAAGAGAGATATTTTAAGTTACATAGACAATTATGGACCAATACTAAAATATAGTATATAGAGCCACGTCAACTATATGTGCCAATAGACTGAAAAAACAATATGAGGTTGTATGATGCTTGACAGTTACATAATGAAAGCAAATTCCCAAAACATGGACATGTATTCTATTTGTGTAAGTGTTTGTATGTGTGTGTATATGTACAGGTATCTAATATACATACACACACATATATATACACACACATATCTATATACATCTATAGATACCTCTTTTAGGCAGTTATTGGCTTTATTTAATGTACAAAAGATTGTAGAGAATGTATCTTCTTATTTGTTTTTATTCATTAGAGTAGTTGTGGGTATTAAAGTGGAGACTCCACAGTTATATTTCAGGGTTCTGTGAATACTGCCAAAATATATGTTCAATTAGGATGTAAATGTGTTTGTGCAATTCATTGGGTCAAAATTTATGGGCATTTATCATATATTCATTTAATTATTAATAAAAACAGTTCAAAATTATTAATGAATTTCCACATTCTCTCAAATTCTGTAATGTGTAATTGATGTTTTATTTCACATGATTCATATTTTGGCTTTAAAAGAACTATCTTGATTCTTCCTTTTGCATTCCAATCAATCAATAAACATCTTAATAATTATAATGGTTTCACTAATAGGTGTTGAATAAAATTAATACGCTTTCAAGAAATCACAGCTTAGATAGGGAGACTAAGAAATGCAGAGCCAACAAATAATAAATAATAAAATAATATAAAACACATGAGGCAGGAGAATCCCTTGAACCTGGGAGGCAGAGATTGCAATGAGTTGACATCGCACCATTGCACTCCAGTCTGAGCGAGACAAGATGGACCTTGATTGGAAGTCAGGATCTGTGTAGAGACTGTATGAAATAAG
Source organism: Macaca fascicularis (assembly GCF_037993035.2). NCBI lineage: Eukaryota > Metazoa > Chordata > Mammalia > Primates > Cercopithecidae > Macaca > Macaca fascicularis. The sequence goes on along the minus strand of NC_088380.1, from coordinate 31,189,836 downwards.
GAGAAAAGCTTAGAGCTAACTTTAGCTGTGTTTCCCAACTACAAAAAGTTACCCTTCATTCAAGGAATTCTGATATTTAGATAAGGTTTTATATAGCCTTGTTTTAAACTTCAATGCTGAATATAAAACTGGTCCCCTATCCCATCGAAATGAGCTTTATGGTTTCTCTCGAATAAACCTAGAAATTGACCTTCCCAGTCTTAAAACTTGAGAAAGTTACATTTGTCTTATCTCAATTCCTTTCTCAGGAAACCAACCATCAGGTCTCCTAGATAGTGTTAAGGAACTGAAACTTTCCAGATCTCCATATCTGGACAATGAAATGCCAGACCCCTCACTTGTCCTGATCGCCTAACTGATCACCTGCTATCAGTTGACCAAGTTCTCTTCCTTATCCCTCCCTAATTCTTGTATACCCACACATAATTACACCTCTTCCCTGCTATATAAACCCTTAACTTTAGTCCATTAAGGAGATGAATTTGAGACTGATCTGCAGCACCCAAATAAAGCCTCCTTCCCAGCAATCTCAGTGATTGATTTTCTCAGTGATTCATTGTCTCAGTGATTGATTTTCTGCGAGGAGAGCAACAGGACTTAGATCAAACCCCTGGTGTTTTGATACAAATATACAATGCTGTTAGTTGGCAGTAATAATACACTGTAAGTTGAAAACACCAAGAAAATCAGCATGCGTGGTAATCAGCATTATTATTTAACCTTTTCATAAATGTTTTTTGCAGAGTTTTGATTTTCTTAGATTCCTATAAGCATTAGAGCAATTAGGTCATCTCTTTTAAAGTATTTTCTTCTTGTTAAGTATAGATTTGCACAATGACCAAGAATGTTTGGCAGGGTCTACACTTTTGACTATATTAATAAGCAGGTATCTTAATGTTTCACAAATGTCAATGAAGAGTAGACTATTCGTGAGATCTTTGCCCTGTAGTACTTCCATTGATTGATTCTTTTTGCTGTGTTTTTACAATAATTTCTAAACAATCGAGCAAATGTGCTGTGAAGATTTCCCATTTTCCATTGTAGGAAGCTTGTGACATAGACTTTTCCCTAACTTCATAGAGTCATTATAAAAAAATTTTTTTTACAAATTTACTAGTTCTTTGAGATATTATAGGTTCTTCATTAATTATAGATTTTCACGGTGAATAATGTCGGTTTACAAAATGTTAAACAAGTTTCTTTACTGGATTTTCAGAGATGTTCATATACTAAAGTGTATGTAAGTCTCTAGCAGTGGATAGACTATGCAGCATCTATTATTTAATCATAAAGTATCTATTAATACTTAATGGAACAAGTATTCTGAGGTACATAGTGAGGGGAATGCTAATATAAGCCAAATATTCAAACCCCTTTCTTTTTATAGATGGAAAATTAGGAGCTAGATCACTTGTTCATAGGAAGAACAAGCGTTTATAGTTTCTCTTTCCTGAGCATACATTATAATGAGAATAAAGGAGTTTTTAAAGTGAAACAGTAGAACAAAAGGAGTATTTAAAGTAGAATAGTAGAATGAGGGAAATCTTATGTAAGAGGAGTGGTGGGGGAAATGGAATAGAAGAAGAACAGCTGGAATATAGGACATGCACATAGCAAAACAACAGGGCTCCTGATTCAGCTGGATGGTGGAAGCCGAGGAAGAAGTTAGGTAGGAAATAAAACACTGATGGAGGAAACCTGCATGAGTAGTAGACTCTCCAAACAATCACATGAAGAGAACAGAGAAAGGTGTTTACATTTTCGCCAGAAGAATGCAAACACATATATTTCTGAACTATTTCTTACAGAAATGAAAGTGATTATGAGATGATGGTTCAGCTAATGTATTTGTGCTGCAAATAAAGCCATTTTTTGTTTTACTTGTGATACCTTTGTGTAATAGCTGCCCCAAAAGCTAATTCCTATGCAAATCCTGCCAGTCAGCAACATCCAGTAAGATACTGAGAAACGCCAAAAACCTTTCCATTGCTTTATTCCTAAATATAAAAAGATAAGAACTAAAACTCCTATGAAAATTTAGAAGAAAAAACAAAGAAGAAAAGACCAGAATAAGTAGAAAACAGAGCCTGTGCAAAGCGAGACAATTAAGAGAACAGAAATAAACTTTTAAAAAATCTTGTGATCTCAGCAAAATTTGAGATGCTATATTTGGGAAAAGGATCTAGAACTAGATGTACCATATGACCCAGCCATCCCATTACTGGGTATATACCCAAAGGATTATAAATCATGCTGCTATAAAGACACATGCACACGTATGCTTATTGCAGCACTATTCACAATAGCAAAGACTTGGAATCAACCCAAATGTCCATCAGTGACAGACTGGATTAAGAAAATGTGGCACATATACACCATGGAATACTATGCAGCCATAAAAAAGGATGAGTTTGTGTCCTTTGTAGGGACATGGATGCAGCTGGAAACCATCATTCTTAGCAAACTATCACAAGAACAGAAAACCAAACACCGCATGTTCTCACTCATAGGTGGGAACTGAACAATGAGATCACTTGGACTTGGGAAGGGGAACATGACACACCGGGGCCTATCATGGGGAGGGGGGAGGGGGGAGGGGGGAGGGATTGCATTGGGAGTTATACCTGATGTAAATGACGAGTTGATGGGTGCTGACGAGTTGATGGGTGCAGCACAGCAACATGGCACAAGTATACATATGTAACAAACCTGCATGTTATGCACATGCACCCTAGAACTTAAAGTACAATAATAATAAAAAAAAGCAAAAATTTAAAATAATTAATAAAAATGTAGTATAAATTAGTTTTTTAACTCCCTAAGTCTATGATAGAGTAAAAATACAAAATACCAAAAAACTTGTTCAAGAAAGAACATATCATCATACTACTTGACATTACATTAAATAATATTTATACATTCATAATAATGTGTATTTTAGTGTATCAACTTTTCAACATTTAAAAGTAATGTGCAAAGATCACATCAAATTATGATTGTGCAGAATATAAATTCTATCCTTCTTGTTGTAAACTGGTGACAGAACAATATATTCGCTAATATTTTTATCTTATAAAATGTCTACAACAATGGAGCATCAAGACAGGGCCATATGAGCAAATTATTTAGAGGTTTGAAAATAACCATCAGAAAAACGGAAATACATACATATTTTATAGGAGTTCTTCAAGTGGGATTAACAAAGTGAACAGTGGAGAAAGAATCCATTGTCCTTTATTTTAAGCCAATACAATTTTAAACTGTGCATGTATTACATTAATAAAAAACAATCTATAAAACTTACAATAACATTTAGCAAAAAGATTAAAATATGGAATATTTCTCCAAACACTTTAGAAAGATACAAGAAGTCTTGAGGTCTTTTTCTTTTAGAGATTGCAATTGTTTTGTGCTGTCTTTCTAGTATTTCAAATTTAGTAAGGCTTATTATCCTATGAATTTTGCAAGTAGACATATTCCCTAATTATTTTTGCATGCCCAGACTTTTGCAAGAACTTTCCATACAGCAGATGCTCAAATGTAGGTGTCTTAGTGATTAGCTTTCTGTGAGGGGAGCAGCAGGACCTAGACCAAACCCCCAGCATTTTTGTAACAAATAAACTACAATACTGTTAGTTGGCAGTAGTAATACACTATAAGTTGAAAACACCAAGAAAATCAGACACTCAAGTGTAGGCACTTTCCAAAGAATAGGCCCTTAAATGTTGGTAATACATCAAGAAAACATGATCCATTGAGATCACATTAGTATTCTTTAAAAAATCTATTTACCTAAATTAATAATAAAATAATGGATACTATCTTTCTAAAGTGTGCACAATATTTTTCTTTTGAAGTTCTTTCTTTAAAACAGACATATACACTAAACACATATATGAACACCCACATATATATTATGTATGAATATGGATATCAATCATGTTATTTTTCTGTGTATAAATGTCAGCCATTGATCAATTTTGAAAAAAATTCAGAAGAAGGGTAACTGAGCTTCCTATAATAACATATTTGAAATTTTATAGACTCATTCATGCATAGGAAATATATTGTCTGAAGTTTACTTACATTAATTATTAACATTGATCTCTCATTCAAGACAGAGACAGATGAATGGATCAATAGTGATTCCAATCAAGAATTCTTAAATGCAGCCGGGATTCTCCCAAAAAATTGGTTCTTATCCTTACTTTTTGCATGCTTACTTACACATGTTAATAAGCATAAGTGTAACCTTATTTCTTTTAGTTTTGTTCTTATTTGGGTATGTTCGTATTATTCACTATTAATGATGATTGCTCATCTTCTTCTGAACCCTGAAGAGTTCGTAGGCTTCATGAACTTTTGTCTCTATATTGTCTAATATTAGAGGTTGGAGTTTTGCCAAATTCTAAGCCATCCTTTATTAAGATGTTAAGCAGACTTGCCTATGTGAGATGAATCATAGATAGTTTTGTCTTTCAAAATAAATACTGCATTTGCTCAGGATCCCATGACAGGATATCTTTTTAACCATGGTGAGATTAGTAAAGGTAGTAGCAAGAACATACTGTCAGGATTTAAAGGAAAAACCTTTTTCTCACTAAGCCATCAAATCTAGAACAGTCTTGTTTGATGGGACGTGCATGCAAATCAGGTTACTTACTATTAACTTTTATATTTCCTGAGGACTGCTTGTTTGACTTGTAATTTGTATTCCTGCAAGGCTATGACTTTCTGAAGGAAATTCTGCTTCTTGTTTCATGGAAGATTGAGATAGCGAAACAGTTTGCAATAAGAAAGAAGTCACTCTTTGCCCTGAACACAAAATAAACCTTCAGCATAATTTCTAAGCTCAGCAAAACCTGTATACACTGTTAAAAAGTATGTGTACAGGTGAAATGCCATAATTTTTAATTCTGTCTGGCCCTGGAGACCATCAACATGAAAAATGAGTAAAAAGCCTGTTCTGGAAGAAATTTTTAGTTTCTCTAGATGCAGCAATGAAGATGTGAAGTGTCTGAACACATGTTTAGATTAAGATTCTTCTCATTTCTTCAGAACTTAATAAGAGAATTAAGTAATCCAGAACATAATATCAACCTTTGCTTTCAACACCTAGACCTGTTGAAGAAGTGTGAAAACTAGTTAAACAATTTTCAATTTCTATTCAATAAACAAACTTAAATAGAATTCAAATATCCAGATGTACTCTTACTTAGAAAACATATTCACATTTGCTCTTACATAGACTAAATCGGTTCTTAGAAGAAAACATGTCCAATGGAAACTTTTATTATAATATAGTAAGCACATGCAATTTTCTCAAATATGGGTGTCATGTAAGCAAACACAAAATATGAGAGTAATTGCAAATGGGAAGAAAAATAATATGTATCAAGAACCCTATACTTTAATCTTTAAGAAAAAAGCTACTGCATTTCCATCATATATATATAAATATATATACACAGTATAAATATACGTAGAATTTAAAAATCTGAGTTACTGCTTAATTAATGAAGCTAACTAATCAATTTATTTCTTAAAACATTTTTATCAGTTGTTATGTTTTTATCCATGGATGTGTCAATGATTCGGCTTGATAAAAATAGGTCAGTTTTTGTAGTTGGGATTTTTTTCTTTTTTAAAAACATTATTATTATACTTTAAGTTCTGGGATACATATGCAGAACATGCAGGATTGTTATATAGGAATACACATGCCATGGTAGTTTGCTGCACCTATCAAGCCATCATATACATTAGGTATTTCTCCTAATGCTATCCCTCCCCTAGCCCCCCAACCCCTGACAGGCCCCAGTGTGTGATGTTCCCCTCCCTGTGTCCGTGTGTTCTCATTGTTCAACTCCCACATATGAGTGAGAACATGAAGTATTTGATTTTCTATTCCTGTGTCAGTTTGCTGAAAATGATGGTTTCCAGCTTCATCCATGTCCCTGCAAAGGACATGAATTCATCATTTTTTATGGCTGCATGGTATTCCATGGTGTATATGTGCCACATTTTCTTTATCCAGTCTATCATTAATGGGCATTTGGGTTGGTTCCAAGTCTTTGCTATTGTGAACAGTGCTGCAATAAACATATGTGTGCATGTGTCTGTATAGTAGAGTAATTTATAATTTATAATTTATAATTGCTGGGTCAAAAGATATTTCTGGTTCTAGATCCTTGAGGAATCACCACCCTGTCTTCCACAATGGTTGAATTAATTTACACTCCCACCAACAGTGTAAAAGCATTCCTATTTCTGCACATCCTCTTCAGCATCTGTTGTTTCCTGACTTTTTAATGATAGCCATTTTAACTGGTGTGAGATGGTATCTCATTGGGGTTTTGATTTGCATTTCTCTAGTGACCAGTGATGCTAAGCTTTTTTTCATATGTTTCTTGGCCACATAAATGTCTTTTTTTGAGAAGTGTCTGTTCACATCCTTTACCTAGTTTTTTATGTTTTTTTTTCTTGCAAATTTGTTTAAGTTCCTTATAGATACTGAATATTAGCTCTTTGTCAGATGGATAGATTGCAAAAATTTTCTCCCATTCTGTAGGTTGCCTGTTCAGTCTGATGATAATTTCTTTTGCTGGGTAGAAGCTCTTTAGTTTAATTAGATCTAATTTGTCAATTTTGGCTTTTGTTGCCTTTGCTTTTGGTGTTTTAGTCATGAACGTTCCATGCTCTTGGATAGAAAGAATCAATATTGTGAAAATGGCCATACTGCCCAAAGTAATTTATAAATTCAATGATATCCCCATCAAGCTACCATTGACTTTCTTCACAGAATTAGAAAAAAAAAAAAAACTACTTTAAATTTCATATGAACAAAAAAGGAGCCCACATAGCCCAGATAATCCTAAGCAAAAAGAACAAAGCTGGAGGCATCATGCTATGTGACTTTAAACTATACTACAAGGCTACAGTAACCAAAACAGCATGATATTGGTACCAAAACAGATATATAGACCAATGGAACAGAACGAGGCCTCAGAAATAATGCCACATGTCTACAACCATCTGATCTTTGACAAACCTGACAAAAACAAGCAATGTGGAAAGGATTCCATATTTAATAAATGGTGTTGGAAAAACTGGCTAGCCATATGCAGAAAACTGAAACTGGACCCCTTCCTTATACTTTATACAAAAATTAACTCGAGATGGAAGAAAGACTTAAATGTAAGACCTAAAACCATGAAAGTCTTAGGAGAAGCCCTAGGCAACACCATTCAGGACATAGGCATGGGCAAAAACTTGTAGTTAGGATTTTCTATACACAGAGAAAAAATATAGGAGTTGGTAGAATAGGCAGAGTCTTTTAATGTAAAAAAATGGAGCCTAGCCATTTTTAAAATGTGATTAGATGAAATATTCACAAAAATGTGAATAGATGGAAAATTAATAGGACCTCAATTCAAGGAATTTTAAAATCTAAGGTAAATTGCCAATTATCTTGCTCTATTTCCTTTTACTATCTGTTTTCTATAATTTCATATATAAAATCATACAGTATATTCTCTTTGAATATTTTTTTAACTCATCATAATATTTTTAGATGCATTCATTATTTTGCATGAATTAGTAGTATGTTCATTTTTATTGTTAAGTAGTATTTTATATTATAGTTAGACTGTTATATTTATCCATTTACCCATTTATGAACATTTTAATTGTTTCAAATGTTTGAGAACTATGACTATAACTGTCTTGAACATTAGGGTACATGTGTGTCTGTGGGTATGTTTTCATTTATCTTGTGTAAATACGTAAAGGTGGAATAACTGAGTTGTATGGTAAGTATACATTTAACTGTTTAAAAAATTGCTTAACTGTTATCTAAGGTGATTTTACCATATTACATTTTAAGCAAAAAGGTACAAGAGTTATTGTTGCTTCACATCCTTGGAAAAAGTTGAAGTTGCTAGTATTTTACAAATTTTAGTCATTAAAGAATGTGTGTAATTAATGATACATAATTTTACATTTAGTTTGCATTTATTTGATGAGGAGTGATATAATTTTTTATTGGTCATCCATATATTTTACCTTGAAAAGTATTCATTTTAATATTTTGAGCCAGGGTTTTCATCTTGTAACTGTTAGTAGATGATCCTTTAGTGTCCAATTTAAGAAATATCTTTCTGGATATAAACAACATGATAGACTAAGAAGCTATAAGCCCTCCTTTCCTCACAGAGACACTGAGTAAAAAAACACGTGGACCAGAACACCTCTGTGAAAACTCAAGAGACCAGCTGAGAATCAATAACAGCCAAGCTATTCTAAAACCAAGACAGGATTTCAGCAAAAATAATAGAAAACACATAGCATTTGGTGAGCTCATTTGAGACCCTCTCCCTATTCAGCATAGCATGATGCAATTGAAAGGAAGCCTTTCATACTGGGAATCTTCTCTTGGGATGAAAACAAAGGAATGGACCACATAGTCAACATTCTGGGTTGGTCTGAGGGCTGCTGAAGGGATTAGTTGCTGCATGTCTGATTCAGAGTGTTAATTGAACCTGCACCAGAGTTTAGAAGCTCCTGAAAACAGGCAAGCAATACACTACAGGTATAATTCTACAAGCAGTCATGAGAGGGAGCAAGAGATCAGAAAAGGCATGAAAGGTCCTAGAATCTTCAGCAAGGGTGATGGGTGAAGCTCTTCCCTTGCATGAAAGCAGTAAGCAAAGCCTAGGAGCGATGGTTGTTTTTATACATGCCCAACCCCAGAAAAATATAAAACATGGTATACAAAGGGGCAAAGTAATAAATCGCGATAAAAGAAATTAAAAAAAAAACTTCAGAGACTTACTCTAAAGAAATTCAGAACTATGAGCTGTCTGACAAAGAATTTAAAATAACTATTATAAAGATGTCAACTGAGCTAAAAGAGAACCCAAATAAACAACTAAACAAAACCAGGAAAATTATCCATAAACAAAATGAGAATATAAGAGATAAAAGCTATAAAAAGGTAACAAATAGAAATTCTGAAACTGAATAATGCAACAACTAAACTGAAAAATTTATTAGAGAGGTTTAACAGCAGACTTCATTAGGGAGATAAAAGAATCAGTGAATTTAAAGACAGTTAAAGTCAGAGGAGCAAAAAAAAAAAAAATGAAGGAAATCAGAGTTTAATGGACTAATGGGGCATTATCAAGGAAAACAATGTATGCATATAAATCACATAAGGAGAAGAGAAACAGAAAGGAACAGAGAACTTATCTGAAGAAATCATGGCTGAAAATTATAAAATCTGAGGAAACAAATGGACATGCAGATTCAAGAAGTTCACATAATTTAAATTACTATAAATCCACAGAGAAACATGCCAAGACAGGTAATCAAACTGTTTAGAGTCAAAGACAAAGACAGAACCTTGAATGCTGCAAAAAGAAAGCAATTCATATTCAAGGGAGCTCCAAAAAATTATCAGTGAATTTCTTAGCAGAAATTTGCAGGATGGAAGAGGGATGACATATTCAAAGTACAGAAGAAAAAATGTAAATAAAAAACACTGCATGTAGCAAAACTGTATTTCAAAAATGAAGGAGAAAGTGGCTAGGTGAAGTGGCTCACACCTGCAATCCCAGCTCTTTAGGAGGCTGAGGTAGGCAGATCACTTAAGGTCAAGAGTTCAAGACCAGCCTGGCCAACATGGTGAAACCCAGTCTCTACTAAAACTACAAATATTAGCTGGGCATGGTGGTACATGCCTGTAATCCCAGCTACTCAGGAGGCTGAGGCAGGAGAATCACTTGAAGCTGGGAGGCAGCGGTTGCAGTGAGCCAAAGTCATGCCACTGTACTTCAGCCCGGCAACAGAGCAAGACTCTGTCCTCCATGCCCTCCCCCTCAAAAAAGCAGGAATGAATGGCTTCCCAGATAAATAATAGCTGAGGTTGCCACTAGGCCTGCTGTACAAGATATGCTAGAGTCCTTCAAATTTAGACAAAAAGATGACAGATAGCAATAGGAACCTCTACGAAAATATAAGGTTCTCCAGTGAAGGTAAATATATGGTCAAATATAGTAACCTGTACTATTGTAATTTTGATGACTAGAATTTAAATGATAAAAAAATAAATTTACATCTATGTTCATGGATATATAATATATAAAGATATAATTTTTGACATTGATAACTTAAAGTGTTTGTGTGTGGAGTAGCTGGAGCTGTGAAGGTATAGGTTTATTCCTAGAATTCAAAGATGGTTCAACAATTGGGGTAACACAGCACATTAACAGAATGGAGAAAAAAATCTACATGATAATCTCAACTGATGCAGAAAAAACATTTGAAAAAATTGAAAAACATTTTATAAAATCTTTCAAGCTAATTAAGAATAGAAGGAAAATACCTCAACATAATAAAGGTCATTTCTGAAAAGCTCACAGCTAACATCACAGTCAATGCAAGAAAGTCTGAAAGCTTTCTTCTATGTTCTGGAACAAGTCAAGGATCCTGGTTCTTGCCATTTCTTTTCAAAATAATGCTAGAGACTCTGGCCAGAAATATTAGGCAATAAAAAGAAATACAAGATACCCAAATTAGAAAAAAGAAGTTAAATTATCTGTCTTCATGGATGACATAGCCTTACATGTAGAAAGTTCTAAAGATTAAAAAAAATAAAAAACCTGTTAGGACTAATAAATTTACTCAGTAAAGTTGCAGGATACAAAATCAACATGGAAATCAGTTCTTTTTATACACTAAAATTAACTTTCCAAAAACGTAATTTAGAAAGCAATTTCATGTGCAATAGGATCTTAAATTATAAAATATTTAGGAATAAAAATCTAACCAAGGAGATGTAAGTCACGTATGTTAAAATTACAAAATATTTTTGAAATAAATTAAAGAAAACAAATAAATGAAAAGCATTTTATGTTTATGGGTTGAAAAAGTTAATATTCTTAAGTTGTCCATACTACAAAAAGAGATGTACAGATTCACTACAATCCTTTTCAAAATCTCAATGTCATATCTGGCATATAAAGAATACATACTGAAAATTTTAAAGGAATCCCTAGGAACCCCAAAATACCAAAACATTTGAAAAAGAATAAAACTGAAAGGTTCATATTTCCTAATTTCAAAACATATTACAGAGCTGCAGTAATAAAAACAGTGTAACACAAGCGCAAAGACAGATAAATAGAACAATGAAATATAATGGAGAGTTCAGGAATAAATCCTCAAATATATGTCAAATAACCTTCAACAAAAGAATCTTAAGACTGCTCGTAAAAGAAAGGACAGCCTCTTTAACAAATGGTGTGAGGAAAACTGAATATCACCTGTAAAACAATAAAGCTGGACCCTTGTTTAACAACATACAAAAACTAACAAAAAGTGGATTAAAGACTGTATTATAAAACCTGAAACTACAAAACTCCTAGAAGGAAACAGAATATGACACCAAAAGCACAGGCAATAAAACCAAAAATAGACAAAGTGAGACTACGTCAAACTTGAAAAAAATGTGTACACAAAGGACACAGTCAACAGAGTGAAAAGCAAAATATGGAATGAAAAAAGACATTTTATAAGTTACATATCTGATAAAGGGTTTATTTCTAGAATATATAAATAACTCTTACAACTCAACAAAAAATTGAATAACCTGGGAGTATAAATTAGTTCAGTCATTGTGGAAAACAGTGTGGAGTTTCCTCAAGGATCTAGAACCAGAGATATCACTTGACCCAGCAATCCCATTACTGGGTATATACCCAAAAGATTATAAATCATCCTACTATAAAGACACATGCACACATATTTATTGCAGCACTGTTTACTACAGTAAAGACTTGGAACCAACCCACATGCCCATCAATGATCAACTGGATAAAGAAAATGTGCCACATATACACCGTGGAATACCATGCAATCATAAAAAAGAATGAGTTAATGTCTTTGCAGGGACATGGATGAAGCTGGAAGCCATCATTCTCAGCAAACTAACATATGAATAGAAAACCAAACACTGCATGTTCTCACACATAAGTGGGAGTTGAACATTAAGAACACATGGACACAGGGAGGGGAACAACACACACTGGGGCCTGTGAGGAGGTAGGGGGAAAGGGTTGGGAGAGCATTAGGACAAATACCTAGTGCATGTGGGGCTTAAAACCTAGATGATGGGTTGATAGGTGCAGCAAACCACCATGGCACATGTATATCTATGTAACAAACCTGTACATTCTCCACATGTATCTCAGAACTTAAAATAAAATTTTTTTTAAATGGGTAAAGTGCTTGAATAGGCATTTCTACAAAGATGATGTACAAGTGGCCAACAAGCATAAGAAAAGATGTGCCACATCACTAGTCATCAAAGAAATGCCAATGAAAAGTACAAAGGGATATCACCTCACATCCTTTAAGAATGGCCATTATCAGAAAATTGTAAAACAAAGTGTTCATAAGAATGTGGAGGAAATTGGGGCCTTTGTGCACTTCTGGTGGGATTGTAAAATAATACAAACACTATGAAAAGCAGTCTAGCACTTCCTAAAATTTTAAAAAATAGACCTACCATACGATTTGGTTTGGATCTGTGTCCCCACCCAAATCTCGTGTTGAATTGTAATCCCCAATGTTGGAAATGGGGCCGGATGGAAGGTGATTGGATCATGGGGGCAGTTTCTCATGGTTTGACACCATCTGCCTTGGTTTTGTCATGGCAAGAGTGAGTTATTGCAAGATCTGTTTGTTTAAAAGTGTGTAGCACCTCCCCACTCTCTCTCTTCCTTCTGCGCTGGCCACATGAAGATGTGCCAGCTTCCACATCCCATTCATCTTCTGCCATGATTGTTAGTTGCCTGAGGCCTCCCTAGCCATGCTTCCTGTACAGCCTGCAGAGCAGTGAGCCAATTAAACCTCTTTTCTTTATGAATTACTCAGTCTCAGGTATTACTTTATAGCAGTGTGAGAAAGAATGAATACACTATATGATTCAGCAATCACACTTCTGAGTATATATACCCTAAAGCAGCAGTCCCTAACCTTTGTGGAACCAGGGACCAGTTTCATGGAAGACAATTTTTCCACGGATGGAGTGGGGATGGTTGAAGGAAACTATTCCATCTCAGAACATCAAGCATTAGTTAGACTCTCATAAACAGGGTGCAACCTAGATCCTTTGCGTACACAGTTCACTATAGGATTCATGCTCCTATGAGAATCTAATGCTGCCGCTGCTCTGACAGGAAGGGGAGCTTAGATAGTCATGCTCACTCACCCACCACTCACTTCCTGTTGTGTGACCCAGTTCCTAACAGGCCACACACTGGTACCAGTCCATTGCCCCAAGGTTGGAGACCCCTGTGGGAACCCCTGCCCTAAAGAATTTAAGGCAAGATCCCAAAGACATATTTGCATACCCAGGTTCACAGAAGCACAATTCACAATAGACAAGAAGTGGAAACATTCTAAATATCCACCAGTTAATGAATAAAGAAAATGTGATATATACATACAGTGGACTATTATTCAGCCTTAAAAAGGAAGAAAATTATATCACATACTACAATGTGGATGAACCTGGAGGAGGATTATGATAAATGAAATAAATCATTCACAAGGAAACAAATATGCATAATTCCACTTATATAAAGTATCTAATGTAGTGAAATTCATAGAAATAGAAAGAACAATGGTGGGTGGTCATGGTGGCTCAAGGCCTGTAATCCCAGCACTTTGGGAGGCCTAGGTGGGCAGATCACCTGAGGTCAGGAGTTCAAGACCAGCCTGGTCCAACATGGTGAAACCCCATCTACTAAAAATACAAAAATTAGCTGGGTGTCGTGGTGGGAGCCTGTAATCCCAGCTACTCAGGAGGCTGAGGCAGGAGAATCGCTTGAACCCGGGAGGAGGAGTTTGCAGTAAGCCAAGATCGTGGCATTGCACTCCAGCCTGGGCAATAGAGTAAGACTCCATTTAAAACAAAAACAGAAACAAAAGCAAAAACAAAATCAATGGTGGTTACCAGGAGCTGGGAGAATGAGGAAAAAGGGGAATTGTTTAATGGGTATAGAGTTTCAGATTTGCAAGAGTAAAAATGTTCTGGAGATCAGTGTCAATACAATGTGAATATAATTAACACCACTGAACTGCATGATTAAAAATGATTAAGGTGGTACATTTTATGTTATGTATTTTTTTACCACATAGAAAAAAACATATTAAAAAAAAATTTTTCTAACCCAAAGTTGCAAAACTTTTCCTGATATTTTTCTTTTAAGAGGAAGGTTTAGCTTTTATGGCATGATAAATTCTAGTTTATTCTTTGTGTATAATATGAACAATTGGCTAAGGTCATTTTTATAAATGGATATCCATTTGTTCCTGCATCATTTGTTGAAAAATGATCCTTTCTCAATTGTGTAAACTTTACACCTTTGGTGAAAATTGACTGACCATATACGTGAATCTATTTCAAAACTCCCTATCCTGTTTCATTCATCTATATGTCTTTCTATTCATGAATACCAAATTTTTTTTTACTGTGGCTTTATTGTAAGTCCTGTAATCCAACGATTTTATTTTTAGCCACTATTTTGGTTATTCTATTATATTTGAATTTCTGTATAAATTTTAGAATCAGCTCGTCAATTTTTAGAAAAATTTACCATGAAATTTGCTATTGGGATTCATTGGCTTGATAACTTGATTTGACAAGAAGTGACTGTTTTGAATCATCATGTTACATTTCACCATTTATTTGGATCTTGATTAGTTTTTCTTAATGTTTAACAGCTTCAAGTGTATACAGTTATAGCACTTATTTTTTGTTTTCATTTTCAAAGTTGTATTGTTAGTACATAAAAACAAAAGTATTTTTAATATATTAACCTTTTATTATGAGAACTTACTACACTCATTTGTATAAATACATTTTTTAGATTTTGAAGTTTGGGTATCAGTATAATTAATAATGATAGACACTTCATATGAATTGGTATGCTCTCTTTGGTTTTCTAAATGAGAGATTTGTTATTACTAACAATGTTCTACAGATTTTATACAGGTCTGAGGTTTTCTTTACATTCAATTTTTCATTATAAAGTCAATTTTGTTGATAGATATGCAGCCATTTTTATTTCATTTTGAGTCCATTTTGGTAATTTGTGACTTGCAAATAGTTTGACAATTTCATGTAGATTGTTAAGTTTATTTTCATTATTTGCTTGTAATTTTCTTTCATTGTTCCGGTAATGTCTGTGGCATATGTACTTCTCTCTCTTATTTTATTCCTAATACTAGTAATTTGTGTTTTTTTTAAATGATGATTATAATATAGGAATATAATCTTTTTAAGAGATAGGGTCTTGCTCTGTCACCTAGACTGGAGTGCAATGGCAGGATCACGACTGACCATAGTGTAGAATTTCTGGGCTCAAGTGATCCTCCCAATTGAGCCATCAGAGACCTCTGGGATTATAGGTCTGAGTGACCATGCCCACCAAATGTTTTTGATCTTTTTAGAGAACTACCTTTTAGTTTTATTGGTTTTTCTCCCCTGTGATTTTCTCTCTGTGATTTCTGTATCTATTTCATTGACTTTGTTTTTCTTCTATTTGTTTGTATTTAATTTGCTAATATTCTTTTAGCTTCTTATTATGAATTTTTAGATTATTAATTTTTGACTTTTTTTAAAATAAAAGCATTTAAAGCAAAGCATACAACTGTAACTTTAATCACTATCATAATTGCCTCCCATAGATTTTGTGGTTTTATTTTCTGTCAGTTCAAAGTATTCTCTAGTTTGTCTTGTGATTTCTTCCTTGACCTATGATTTATTTAGGAGTTTTTTGTTTAGTTTCAAAACACTTGTAAGCTTAAAACATTTTTCTGTAGCTGATTTCTAATTTAATATTGTCGTCGCACTGGAAGTTTCTCTACAAGATCTCAATGTGTTTAGAATGATCAACTTGTCAATTTTAGTGAAAGTTACATGTGCATTTGTAAAGAATTGGTATTACGACTTCAAACTATACTACAAGGCTACAGTAACCAAAAAGTATGATACTGGCACAAAAACAGACACATAGACAAATGGAATACAATAGAGAACTCAGAAATAAGACTGCACACCTACAACAATCTGATCTTCAGCAAACCTGACAAAAACATGCAATGGGGAAAGGAGTCCCTATTTAATAAATGGTGCTGGAAGAACTAGCTAGTCATATGCAGAAATTTGAAACTGGACCCCTTCCTTATGCCTTATACAAAAATTAACTCAGAATGGATTGAAAACATAAATGTAAAGCTCACACTATAAAAACCCTAGAAGAAAATCTAGGTAATGCCACTCAGGACATAGGCATGGGCGAAGATTTCATGAGGGAGAGCATCAGGAAGAAAAGCTGTTACCTATGCAAAGAACCTGCACATCTGGCACATATACCCCAGAACTTAAAATAAAAGCTGAAGAAAAGAATGAGAATGGGTATTACACTGTCATTGGGTGGGTGTATTAGTTTCTTTGGACTGTTGTAATAAATTACAACAACTTAAGTTACTTAAAGCAACAGAAATGTATTCTCTCACAGATCTGGAGGACAGAAGTCTGAAATGAAGTTTTGGCAAGGTTCGTTCCTTTTCTAGGCTCTGTGGGAGAATCCATTCCAATTCTTCTTTCTTAGCTTCAGTGGCCGTCAATGATTCTTGGTGTTCCTTGGTTTTTAGAAGCTTAAGGAGTAAAGAATGTGCCATCCTAAAATATGCCATATTGGTGTACTTCTTATTTTGCGTTGAAACATTGGAGAAATTATAGTTTCAGAAAGGTTTAACTGACTTGTCTCTTCCTACTTGCAGCCAACCAAACAGATTCCTGTAGGAGGGGTACCCTTGCCATATCAGGGTGAGAAAATAGCCCTTCTTACCAGAGACTGGGAATTGGGGGCTGCAATGGACCTAAATAAGTATGCTTAATAAAATAACTCATATCTTCCATCTGTTTTACACTTCCCCCATATATCTCCTAGTGATTCCCCTAGAAATTGACTCCCTTAGCCAGGTATTATTTGTCCTCCCATTTCTTCTCAACTTTATAGTACCTTTTTTCTGAAAAGCATAAAAGAATCTTGCTTTGACCACTTCATCGATCTTCACTCTTTTGTGAAAATCCCCAGTACATGTAAAACTAATAAACTCTGTATACTTTTCTCTTGTTAATCTTCCTGAAGTCAATTTGGTTTTCAGATCCAGCTGAAGAGCCCACTAAGAGCTAAAAGGAGGAGGTAAAGATGATCTCTGGTTTCCCTACAAACCATAAACATGTTCCAAGCTATGCCTTGATATTTTTGTCACTTTCTTTGTATCTCCTGTTTCAGTCTTTATAAGGATGATATCGTTGGATCTGAGTCCACCTCAATCCAGGATGATCACATCTTGAGATCATTATCGTAATTATATCTGCAAAGATCCTTATTCCAAATAAATACATATCCTGAGGTTTCAGGTGGACATTAATTTGGGTGGGGACACTATTTAACCCAATAGAGTGGATGGAGTATTTTATAAAGGTCAGTTAGGACCAGTTGGTCGATAGTGTTGTTCATGTCTTCTCTATCCTTATTCATTTTAATCTTTTTGTTCCATCAGTATTAGTTGCTGAGAGGAGCATTAACATCTCCAATTACAATTGTAAATTTGTCTCTTTCTCCTTTCAGTTCTGACAGTTTGTTTCCAGCATTTTGGACACTTAAGATTATAATGTCTTCTACATGAATTGACTCTTATCATTATGGAATGATTCACTTTTATCTCTGGTATAATTCTTTGTCTTGAAGACTACTTTTCTGATAGTTATCTCACAACTCGTATTCCTTTGATTAGCGAATAGCATAATATATATTTTTATCATTTTATTTTTAACTCCCCTTGTTATTTAAAATGTATCCTTTAGACAGCAAATACTTCTACCTTGCCTTGTTTAATCTGGTAAGATGTACCTTTTAATTGATGTATTTAGATCATTTGCATTTAATATAAGTATTTATGTTTGGGAGTTTAAATCTACCATGTTGACATTTTCTGTTTGTCTCATCTGTTATTTTTTGTCTTTGCTTTGCCATCATTCTTCATAATTAATTGAACTTTTAAAATTTTTGTCTACTCACCACTGTTTCTTTAAGGGCTACTCTGTGTCCTACAATACCCAAAATTAACTGATTACAGTCAATATTCACTAATATTGTACTATTTCAGATATAATACAGGAACTTATAGAAATTTAATTGGATTTCCTTTTCCTCTTCTTCCCTCTGTTTACCTCTCATACCCTTTACTTATGCATACATTTAAATACACCAAACTGTATTATTCTAGTTTTACTTTAAACTCTCCATTGTATTTTTAAAAATTAATTATAATAAAAATGTGTTTTATATTTACCCACACATTTATCATCTCCAGTACTCTGCATTCCTCTGTATATTCAAGTCTTCACCTGGTGTTGTTTTTCTTCTGCCTGAAGAGCTTTCTTTAATATTTCTGAAAGTCTAGTCCTGTTGATGGTAAGTTCTCTCATCTTTTAACCATCTGAAACATTCTTTATCTTGCCTTTGTTTTTGAGGAATATTTTCACTGAATATAGAATTCTAGGTTTATAGGATTTTTTAAATTGAGATTTTTTTAAAAGATCATTCCTCCATCTTTTTGCTTGCATGATTTCTGAGAAGTTATTCTTTATTTTCTATGTAATGTGTTGGTATTGTTAGCAGCTTTAAATATTATTATTTTTATTGGTGGTTTTCAGAAAGTTGATTATATTGTGCATGTGTTTGGTTTGCTTTGTTTATTGAACTTGGGAATCATTAAGATTATTATATCTGTGGGTTTATAGTTTTTACCAAAATTGGAAAAATTTTGGTCATTATTTCTTCAAACATTTTTTTTTTCCTGATCCCTACTAATATGGTGTGACTCTGTGTCCGCACCCAAATCTCATTTCAAATTGTAATCCCCAGTGTTATGGACGAACCTGGTGGGAGGTGATTGGATCATGGGGGTGGTTTCCCCTATGCTGTTCTCCTCATAGTGAGTGAGTTCTCATGATATCTGATGGTTTAAAAGTGTAGCACTTCCTCCCTCTCTTTCTCTCTCCTGCTGCCATACAAGATGCGCTTTGATTCCCGTGTGCCTTCCTCCATGATTGTAAGTTTCCTGAGACCTCCCCAGCCATGCAGAACTGTGAATAAATTAAACCTCTTTTCTTTATAAATAACCCAGTCTCAGGTCATTCTTTATAGCAATGTGAAAATGAACTACACACATACGGTCACAATCTGGGATTCAAGTTACAAACATGTATGACACATAACATTTTCGCACAATCATTAAATCATTGAATCTTTTTTTTTTTTTTTCTCAGTCTTTCTTCTCTGTGCTCCATTCAGGATATATTCTATTGCTATGACTTTAGATTGTTTTGTTTTCTTCTGTAGTATATAATCTGTACTTAAAAACATACCATAGATTATCATTTTTTCTTTCATAGTTATCTTTGGTTTCTTATTATATCTTCTACTTCTTTCCTCATTACATTAATTTAAATAAATCCTTGAGCATATATACTTATAATTGCTATTTTAATGCCCTTGTCAGTTAACTCTTATCTCTGTTTTTTTTTTGTCTTTCCCTTTTTGTCCTCTGATGAATATTGGTCACAGTTTTCTGTTTATGTATATGTAGTATTTTCTATTGGTTTATGGTCATTTTGTACTTTACATTGTTAAATGTTGACTTTTGTTGTTTTCTTTTAAAGAGTCTTGGACTTTGTTATTGCACTCAATTAAGTTTTTGGCAGATGAGTTTGAGCTTTCAATATTTTTAAGAAGTGATTAAAAGGCGATCTATCATAATCTATACAGTTGAGCTAATTTAGCCCCACAAGAAAGGCATGATCTTCCTGTGTTTTCAGCTGCAGTTCTCTTATATTCAACAAGGTTTCTTCACTCTGGCTAGTGAGAATTTGAACATTTATTGGCTTTTAGTGTGTTCTGTTGATTATTTAGCTTATAGTTCCCCTATAATTGTTCTTTCCCTGAAAGTTGTTCTTTACTCAATATCATGGAATTTCACTTTACATATGCACAGATTAATAATCAGTGAATCATTCAAGATGCTCTCTATGCATATATGTAAAGGTTTTTTCCTGAGTAGCTCTACCTTTCTAGAATCTGGTGCTACAAATTCTGTACTTCAAGTATTAATGTTTTACGTGAACATTTCCTATTTTTTTACTTCTCTACGTATCTCCTGTCAATTATGTTCTCTTCATTACTAGCTGGTTGGCTTTGCTTTCTAGATATTTAAGAAAACTTGAAACAGTAAGAAGAGAACAATAACGAGCTTTTATCAGACATATCTCCCTACAGACATCTGAGCACATACACTCTGCCTTTCCTACTATCACCTTGGGTGAATGGTTATGCTATTCACAGTGATCTGTGCCAACATATGTGCACTAAGACTCATCTACTCCTCCTTCTCAAGGAGTTTGCTCCAATAATTCTTCTGTATTTCTCTTTATTCAACAGTTTTAATGCTATACCAGTTTTAATGCTATACCCCTTTTCCCCAATCATACAATATCCTAAATCCTTAAAAAACAAACAAGCAAACAAACAAACAAAAAACCAGCCCATTCATGTTTTCATCTGCCCACAATTCCTCCATCCATGTGTTGATCCCATTTCCCTTCTCTTCTATGCAGACAAACTCCTGTGAAAAGAAAATAAATCTTGGAAACCCAACGTCACTAAGTCAAAGGGAAAAGTCAAGCTGGGAACTTCATCAGGAAAACTGGCTCTCATTTTATCGCTAAATAAAATAGCTACAAATATATATATATTTAAAGCTACATACCTCCCTCACAATTTGTCTACAAGGAAATTCCCTGTGGACCTCAAGATATTTACCCTGAAATCATTCTGTTGAATTTCATCCTGGAAACGTAAATTGACAGTTTATCTACACAGCTGCAGGACACAGGATACAACTCTTAGTCATCCCTCTGCTCACCTCAGGCAAATACATACCTGATTGCTTTTTCGGTCCTATTGTTATGTAAAAATACAGGTTCACTGAGCCAGTCTAAGGTATTAAGTGACTATTTGTCTATCCCTCTTTAACATGAAAATTGTGTACTCAGTGGAAGGCTGATCAAAGGCACAAAAGAATGCAAAATTTTGTATCTTATTTACCTATACCTATTTACCTTCTGTAGTGTATAATCTGCACTTAAAAACATATCATCAATTATCATTTTTTCTTTCATAATTCTCTTCGTTTTCTTACTATATCTTCTACTTCTTTCCTCATTATGTTAATTTAAATAAATCCTATATGTACCTATAATTTACCCTGCTATGAGTTGTCCTGTCTTTCTGGACCAAGGTACATCTTACACATCTTGATTGATGTTTTAGGTCTCCTTATAATATACAAGACCAAGCTGTGCCTTGACTACCTAGGGTAGATGTTGTTAGAACCTCTTGAGGCTGTCATGGACACATCCTTAACCCTGGAAAAATGAACTTTCTAAATTGATGGAGACCTATCTCAGATACTTTTGGGTTCACAATCCTCAAAGGGTGATTTATACTTTTCTTATTTGCGTCCTCTCCTCTCATTTTCATTTGGATTTAGTCCAACCCAACTTTTGTCTCCACCATTCCATCGAAACAGCTTTCTCCAAATCACCAGTAACCTCCAAATTGTCTACTCTAATCTGATCCAATCTAGTTCAATCTAATCCTCACCCCTGTGGTACTCAACCGTTGTCAAAATTTGGAGTCATTTACTGGTTTTTGTTTCTTGAAATACTTCCTTCACTTGGTCTCAAATAATTATTGGATAGGCCCTTCCCTACCTCACCATCTGTTTCACCTAGTTCCCCTTTGTTGAACTTCAGTCTTCTCCTCAACCTTTCACCCTTGAAATGCTCTATGGCTTACTTCACGAACTTCTTTCATATCTATACTCATTTTGTAAATTGTATCATTTCATTTTGTATCTGTGAATTTTATCTCCATGCTGATAACTCCCACATTTATACCGTAAAGCTAGGTTGCTCTCTAAAGTCTACTCTTATATGAAGATGACTATCTGAAAGATTCATTTGGCTCCATAATAAACATCTTATAATCAACATGGTTGAAAACAAAGTCCTCATTTTGCTCCTAAACCTCCTTCTCTTGTCTTCATCATCTCGTAAATGGTAATTTAACACTTATAGCTCCTGAGACCAAGAGCCTGGGAAGTATCCTTGACTACTCTCTTTTCCTCACAATCCAATCCATCAGCAAATTCTGATAGCTCTGCCTTCAAAGTATACCCTAAATCTGTCCCCTTTCCCCTGCTCCTGTCGGTATTACTCTGGACCACACCACCATTATTTATCTTGTTCAATTAAAGCCAAACTTGCTTCCACATTTCTTTTTTTTTCTTCATCCCTCCTTTGTCAGTATTTTCCACATTGCAGCCAGAGATACACCTGAAACATGAATTTTTCCTTCTGTTATGTTAGCCCACTAGCTTCCCTCCTTATTTAGAGTAAAAGTCCAGTTTTGTTTCCCTGATATCTCTTATTTTTATCTCCTATTTGCTTCCCTTTGCTAGCTCCTCTGTCCACACATATCCTTGATGTTTGTGTAATGTACTTTCCACTCAAAGCACCTGCTATTCTCTCTCCTGGACTTACTAGGCACAGAGTAAATATGGACTAACTGACGGAATAAAACAACATAGATGGCGTGTGTAAATTAACTAGTAAAATAAACCAAATTTGGGGCAGAAGAAGAATTAAAACGTAATCTATTTTTCCACAGTGATATTTCTTTGAATATCTAGAATGTAAAATCCAAACAATGAATATATCTTTACAGTAAAATTATGTTATGTCTTCAAGCAGGTAATGGGATTTGTTATGACTTTCTGAACTAATTCTTCCTTGTAACCTGTTATTTCCAAACACCATCTGTATTATTTTAGTATTTAAATTTTTGATTTTTATTTTTTTAACAGAGACAGGGTCTCCCTATGTTTCCCAAGCTGGTCTCAAACTCCTGGGCTTAAGGAATCCTCCTGCCTCAGCCTCCAAAAGAGCTAAGATTACAGGGATAAGCCACCATGCCCAGCCTTAGTATTTTAAAAATATTATCTTATATGTAATCATAAATGTTATTGAAGATGCTTCAATAGATTTCTCTTGATTGTAAGAAAAATTTTTAATTGTGGTGATTTCTTTTTTTTTTTTTTGAGACGGAGTCTCGCTCTGTCGCCCAGGCTGGAGTGCAGTGGCGCGATCTCGGCTCACTGCAAGCTCCGCCTCCCGGGTTCCCGCCATTCTCCTGCCTCAGCCTCCCGAGTAGCTGGGACTACAGGCACCCACAACCGCGCCCGGCTAATTTTTTGTATTTTTAGTAGAGACGGGGTTTCACCGTGGTCTCGATCTCCTGACCTTGTGATCCGCCCGCCTCGGCCTCCCAAAGTGCTGGGATTACAGGCGTGAGCCACCGCACCCGGCACGGTGATTTCTTATTAAAACAATCAGTAAGAACAAAGCAATCTAGTTGCCTAAAGATTTACTCAAACATTTTTTAAAAAATAATATTTTCAAAACATATAGTTTATTTACAATTTGGGATTAAAATATAAAGAAACACATTGAAAATGACTTATAATGCTGGCACATGAGCTATGAGATGTTTTCTTCTTTAATTTCTATAAAAAGTCGACAGTTCATTTGGATGGGTACCACAGTTGTTTCATTGCACAATTCTTAATTCCATATCACCAGCTGAAAAGAACAAACTGTATTTCAGTAAGAAAGAAATAGTTACATTTTTCCTCAATTCTGCCATAATTCAATTTCCTCTGCTGGCTGCTCCAGTCCACTCATGACTGATGGTAGGCGGCAACATATGGCAGCATTGAGAGGATTTATAAAGAAATCTGCTAATGGTAGTGAACAAATAAACAATTGGGAAAACTCAACAGTCAGGAAGAATTAATAAAGCTGGCAAATGCTTGGTTAGTAGAGCTTCTCAAAGTGAACAATGCCAAGTGTCTGCAAATATCTTGGTTGAGCTTTCTCTCAGCAGGCAGAACATATTAATTTTCAGGGATTTACTAAATTTAACGTAGTAGCTGCAAATGTACGTACTTACTACTAAAGCCTCTGTCTATCTTGTGGTGTGGTGATTTGCCAAAATTGAGCCTTCAATAACCAAATGGGTAAACTGATAATCTTAGTAGAATGCTGAATCTAATTATTTCTGCCTTGCATTGCAAAATGTTTTTAAAAAACATCCAAATTTTGCCACATGCTTAGAGATAGAACAGCTAGAATGTGCCTTCTATATCTTATTAACAACAAGGGATTTTAGTCCCTAAAATGGTTTGCTGTACAGTAAAAATAAATGTATGTTTTGAAAATTGTCTTTTACCAAATCAGCTGTTAAATTCTTTTCTCTGTCTGTAACTTACAAGCACTCCCTTAACTACTTTTTTTCATTTCTGTTATCACAATACACAATAGAAAGGTTAAAAGTTTTCTAATCAAGTAACACAAGAAGACAAAGGAAAATATCAATATTTTAGAAGAATAGGGTTTCCTCCTTTGGTTATGTACCTTTGACGTTACCTTTGTCTAATTTTCTAAACTTTACACACAGGTTAATAAAACTGCTTATCTCTTTGACCCAAACCAGAATGTTCTTCTCAAAAGTGACATTTAGACTGATTTCTTCTTTAAAATTGTAATGCTTTTTCTTTTTTTTTTTTTTTTTCTTTTTTTTTTTTGAGACGGAGTCTCACGCTGTTGCCCAGGCTGGAGTGCAGTGGCGCGATCTCGGCTCACTGCAAGCTCCGCCTCCCGGGTTCCCGCCATTCTCCTGCCTCAGCCTCCTGAGTAGCTGGGACTACAGGCACCCGCCACCGCGCCCGGCTAATTTTTTGTATTTTTAGTAGAGATGGGGTTTCACTGTGGTCTCGATCTCCTGACCTTGTGATCCGCCCGCCTCGGCCTCCCAAAGTGCTGGGATTACAGGCTTGAGCCACCGCGCCCGGCCGTAATGCTTTTTCTTATGTGATTTTTGCAATGTAGAATTGTCTGTTCGAGTTTTGGGGTTTTTAATGTAGTTTTGAGATATTTAAAGTTATCACAATTCCAGACTTTATAGTTCAATGATTGTATTCATGCTTTTCTTGGGGTTCTGAAATAGCTCATAAACTTACCTTCCCATTCACAATGAGGGAAATAATTATGAATTGTTCTCCAATTTAGCTTTCAAAGCTAATCACTAAGGGGGAAAAAACACAAACAACAACGAAAATCAAAAATCTGAGATTTTCCTTCACTATAGACAAATTAAAATCAGAATATTTGAGAATGAAACACCAAAACAGTATTTATTCTCTCCAGCAAATTCAAGGGTTAAAACACAGCCAGGGTTAGAATCTACTGAAATTGAGGTTGTAGCCAGAGCTCTTCTTTCTTTTCTCTGTAATTGATGAGGAAACCTCAGAGTTTTGGTCTTTTCAAACTTCTCACAGTACATGTGGGACCCAAAGCTTCCTCATGCCCATTACCCAGATTGAACTTTCTGAAATTAATTGCTCCCCATTTCCATCCAGCTAGGGAGGGGTATATTGAAGAAAACCTATACAGCTCACCGGTATTCATAGGACTCCCTGGAGGACCATTTCAGAGTTTTGGCCTTTGCTGATAGGCAGCCTTGGGCTGAGCCATTTGAACCTTGAGAGGTATTTAACCCTGCTGGACTTCCATTTTAATCTTCTTCCCTTAAAAATTTCACTTCAACTCTTAAATTCAGAACACACCTCTATATACTTTTAGAAAAATCACTTTATTAAGTATAACTGACATACATTTTTACGAGCTTATCTGAATATTGTCTTGTATTTCATTATTGGCAGGATAAACTGTGAGATCAAGAGTTTTCACGTGAGAAAGACTTGTTTGTGAATTCTAGGTGTTTTTTTTTTTTTTTTTGCAATTTTTTTTTTCTTTTTTTTTTTTTTTTTAATTTGAGAGTACAGTGGTGTGATATCAGCTGACTGCAACCTCCTCCTACCAGGTCCAAGCAATTCTCCTGCCTCGGCTTCCTTAGTAGCTGAGACTATAGGCACATGCCACCATGCCTAGCTAATTTTTGTATTTTCAGTAGAGTTGGGATTTCACCATGTCAGCCAGGCTGGTCTTGAACTCCTGACTTCAAGTGATCCACCTGCCTCAGCCTCCCAAAGTGCCAGGATTACAGGCCACTGCACCCAGCCTGCAATGTATTTTCTAGCTTTATAGGCTAGAAATCAATACTTCATGGGCTTGCTTCAATGACCACAGAAGGTACTACATGTGAGGTGTATGATATATGGTCTGATACCTAAAATCTACTTCCGTTTTTAATCCTTATACATCTTCAGGAATACAGGCTGTTGGTAAACAAAATTATCCCATGCTGATCTTCTTCCCCAATAGGTTCTATTTGTTCCCGTCCGTCACTAAAACTGAATTCTTCCACAAAATTGCAGCATCTCTGTGGTCCTCCTAAGTGGAAACTATTCATCCCACAACTTCCCTCTAATGTTTCTATATTATATTTCCTTGAATGAGTATATAAGCATATTAGAAATGTTATGATTCCAGAGAGCAAGGCAATCAAAATCAGTGAACATGCATTGACTACATACTCTGCCAGGCTTTGTTCTATACAAAGAGGAGATGTTGCTTGTTATTACATTTTAATTGCCCCAAGGACTAATGTGCTGCAAATGCCCCAACACTGAGATGCAGCTGGTGATAGTGGTGCTACTGATTAGCTTCTGCCTAAAAGTGAATAAGCTTTTGTTCTATGTCTTCATTGGAGTGGATTTCCTAACCAATCAGAAAAGCCCCTAGTGATGCTATGTACCGATAAGATTTATCTCTAATGTCCATCCCCTCTATCAAAAGGTTCATTCTCCAATCAGTAAAGCTGTTTGGAGTTGAAATAGCCTGCTGTACCTCATGAAATATTCTGTCCAGAGAGGAGAGCCAGAAAGCAGCTGAGAATTAAGGGCAAACTCCCTCTTTCAGGAGGAATTCTGCAATGGAGTTGGATGCCTACTGTATACTGAATCAGAAAACTTAGAATTTGATTTGGTGTTTCCGTTACCTGGCTGTGATTACGCAAATCAGTTAACTCCGAGGGCCAGATATTTTTTTCATCTGTATGTACCCATGTTACAGGTACCTCATGCCCTCAATTCCACTAGAAGCTAAAAAAATATAGAAATATAGCCTGAGGGCCTTATACTTTAACGGCAAGGAGAAGATTTTCAGACGTGGCAAAAAGAATCAAATAAAACAGTACATTTGCATTCAACTTGTTTGATTACAGACTAAGTATTATTTAAACACCACAAAGAGCGTAAAAATCGTTGTTACCTGTCATAGTTGGTGCCTTACCCACATGTCATCACTAAAGGTCCTTGGGAGAATTGAGCCGAACAAAGTGTTTCTAGATGGTTTAAAGTATAGATATTTGAAATGAAGTGTAAGATAGCTTTATAAATGTAGTCTATGATTAAATGTTGTTAGTCAATGAGACCAGAAACCCTCGTTGAGATTTTTATGTTAGAGCCACAGTTATTTCTTTTGAGTTGAAAATATACAGGGGTAAACTCATCAGTGTGCTAGTCAGTCTTTTATTCTGTATAATTACCCAGAAAGCAGTGGCATTTATGGGGTTTTATGGCCTCTTCCAGTATTATGTGATGTGCTTTCATCATTTACTTCCTGTAACCAACAATCTATCTAGATTCGATTCCCTAGGTACACAATTTTTTTATTTTTTCCATTAAACAGGAAAGGTCACTTGACATCAAAATTTTGGACAGTGCTCAAATATGATTCCAGGCAAACTACTGATGTTCTGAAAGAGACTTGGAAGGCCCGTAGCTCCCTCATAAACCGTCAAAGTTAGATCTGTGATGAAACTGATTTGTTTATATTTACATAGTGTCATTTAAGGTGGTACATTTACAGACTTTGTAAACATTACCTGTCATGAGGTGAAGAACAAATTAGAACATAGCAACTGTTCACTGGCACATAGGGATTTGATAAAATGAAGTGC
Organism: Macaca fascicularis; assembly: GCF_037993035.2. Classification (NCBI taxonomy): domain Eukaryota; kingdom Metazoa; phylum Chordata; class Mammalia; order Primates; family Cercopithecidae; genus Macaca; species Macaca fascicularis. The sequence continues at coordinate 31,161,649 of NC_088380.1, read as the reverse complement.
CATATTTAATTGGAAATATGAGGAAATGTTAGGTAGTAAGAATACAATTATATGAACTGGAATAATGCCAGGCCTCTTCCTCTATCCTGGGGGCATTATGGACTCCCAAGTAATGACCAGATTGTCCGTGCTAAGGAACTGAATGTGAAGGGCATCACAGGAGCAAGTGATCACTGGGGACAGTCACACAGCCACAGTGGGGATTTCATTTCTTACAGTGAAATAGCACTTGTCTAGATGACAGTACATGTGTAGGGTGAAGTGACCTAGAGAAAATTTTCTTACATAGCACATTTTCTATTTCTTTCATTCTTTGTTAAAGATCTCAGAATGGAATATGAAATGTGGCTTAAATTGTACAAAGTGAATTATTGTTCAATAAAGGTAATATTATGTAGAATAGAATTCCGAAGAACTAACTACTTCAAGTGAACCACACATATTTCAAACTAGCTCTGTATACTTTAAAGGCTAATTTCCAGGTGAGAGGATTAATAAGTTCGTTTTATATTTTATACCTGAAGAAAATACATACGAAAAAGTCAAGAAAAGGGGTAAGGCTATAAAGACATAACTTCATGTAGACCCTGATCCCAAGCCAGTTTTATTGCTGTTCATATTTTCATAGCACATTTCTATCTTACAATTTATTTGCACTTGTTAATATTTTCTTTTCCAGTGCTTTGATGTAGCGATTTAACAAGGATTCATATATACTGAGTAAAAAACAATTGTACTGATGCAGTTATATATTTTATTTCAATTTTCTTTTATACAGATGGAACAGAAGCATGTGGTTAGCTGAATGGTAAGTGGCACAAGTATGTTAGAATGCTAGGGGTGGGAGTGGTGGCTCATGCCTGTAATCCCAGCCCTTTGGGAGGCTAAGGCAGGAAGATCCCTTGAGGCCAGCAGTTTGAGGCCAGGAGTTTGAGACCAGCCTGGCCTTTAGTAGAGACTTGTCTCTAGTAAAAATAAAAAATATTTTTAAAAAATCCATTCAGGACATAGGCATGGGCAAGAACTTCATGAATAAAACAGCAAAAGCAATGGCAACAAAACCCAAAATAGACAAAGGGATCTAATTAAACTAAAGAGCTTCTGCACAGCAAAAGAAACTACCATCAGAGTGAACAGGCAGCCTACAGAATGGGAGAAAATTTTTGCAATCTACCCATCTGACAAAGGGCTAATATCCAGAATCTACAAAGAACTTAAACAAATTTACAAGAAAAAATCAAACAACCCCATCAAAAAGTGGGCAAAGATATGAACAGACGCTTCTCAAAAGAAGACATTTATGCAGCCAACAGACACATGAAAAAAGGCTCATCATCACTGGTCATCAGAGAAATACAAATCAAAACCACAATGAGATACCATCTCATACCAGTTAGAATGGTGATCATTAAAAAGTCAGGAAACAACAAGTGCTGGGGAGGAAGTGGAGAAATAGGAATGTGTTTACACTGTGGGTGGGAGTGTAAACTAGTTCAACCATTGTGGAAGATAGTGTGGTGATTCCTTAAGGATCTAGAACTAGAAATACCATTTGATCCAGTGATTCCATTACTGAGTATATACCCAGAGGATTATAAATCATGCTATAAAGACACGTGCACAAGTATGTTTACTGCAGTACTGTTCACAATAGCAATGACTTGGAACCAACCCAAATTTCCAACAATTATAGACTGGATTAAGAAAATGTGGCACATATACACCATGGAATACTATGCAGCCATAAAAAAGGATGAGTTTATGTCCCTTGGAGGGACATGGATGAAGCTGGAAACCATCATTCTCAGCAAACTATGGAAAGGACAGAAAACCAAACACCGCATGTTCTCACTCATAGGAGGGAACTGAGAAATGAGAACACTTGGACACAGGGCAGGGAACATCACACACTGGAGCCCGTCATGGAGTGGGGGTAGGGAGGAGGGATGGCATTAAGAGAAATACGTAATGTAAATGACTAGTTAATTGGTGCAGCACACCAACATGGCACATGTATATGTATGTAACAAACCTCCACGTTGTGCACATGTACCCTAGAACTTCAAGTGTTATAATAATAATAACTTGGTGTGGTGGTGCACACCTGTAGTTCCAACTGGAGAGAGTCTTTATTCAAGGATTGGAATGGAACTAGCACAGTTCATTTCCTTTGACTTTAAGGACAAATTCTGAGTCATATTTAACACTTCAAAGTTGTGCTCTACAATAGCACTGAAGTTAGGTCTCTTTCTGCAGTCTTGCTCCTGCTTGTCTTTTTCCTCTTCACTGTCCTTACTTCCCCCTTTCTTTCCTCAGTTTTTCCTGGTTTCCTGATATGGTTTTGCTGTGTCCGTACCCAAATCTCATCTTGAATTTCTACATGTTGTGGGAGGTACCCACTGGGAAGTAATTGAATTATGGGGGCAGTTCTTTCCTGTGCCATTCTTGTGATAGTGAATAAGTCTCACCAGATCTGATGGTTTTATAAGGGGGAGTTTCCCTGCACAAACACTCTCTTTGCCTGCTGCCATCCATGTAAGACGTGACTTGCTCCTACTTGCCTTCCACCATGATTGTGAGGCTTCTTCAGTTGTGTGGAACTGCAAGTCCATTAAACCTCTTTTGTAAATAGCCCTGTCTTGGGTATGTCTTTATCAGCAGTGTGAAAATGAACTAATACACCTCCCATCCTTGATAAATCAATTGCAAGCACATCCAGTCCTCAGGGTTGACTTCCTGGGAACCACACCCAAGTTATGGGTAGAGTCAAATGTGTTGTCCTCCAAGAAACTGAGTAATGTTTTGATCCCTGAGGTATGTTAAGAACCTTATCCTAAAGAAGGATAAGAGCCTAAGAAGTTTCATTTGGGAAGACCAAAGGAAAACTGTCTTTTAAATTAAAAATATTTCAGACCACTTACACTTTTCTTTCTGACATTTGCTTTTTATGAAAATTTTATGTACTACCATTCCATGACCACCAGTTGTATTCCTGGAAAGGGGTCTCCATCTAGACCCCAAGAGAGGGTTTTTGAATGTCATGCAAGAAATAATTAAGGGCAAGTCCATACAGTAAAGTAAAAACAAATTTATTAAGAAAGTAAAAGAAGAAAATAATGGCTACTCCATAGGCAGAGTAGTGGTATGTGCTGCTTGATTGAGTGTACTTACAGTTATTTCTTGATGATATGCTAAAAAAGGGGTGGATTATTCATGAGCTTTCCAGGGGGAAAGGGATGGAGATTTCCCAAAACTGCATTTCCTCTCCTTTTTAGACTACATAGGGTAGCTTCTGAGCATTGCCATGGCACTTGTAAACTGTCATGGCATTGGCGGGAGTGCCTTTTAGCATGCTGATGCATTATAATTAGCATCTAATGAGCAGTGGGGACAACCAGAGGTCACTTTCAGCATTATCTTGGTGTTGGTGGGTTTGGGCCGGCTTCTTTACTGCATGTTGTTTTATTAGCAGGGCATTTGTGACCTGTATCTTATGCAGACCTCCTATCTCATCCTGTCACTGAGAATGCCTAACCTCCTGGGAAAGCAGTCCAGTAGGTCTCAGTCTGATTTTACCCAGCCCCTATTCAAGATGGAGTTGCTCTGGTTCAAAGGCCTCTGACAGTTGGAGAATCACCTTTTGTTTTTGTCTCAATTTCTGAATAGCCATTGAATTTCAATGAGATATTGTTTTTGTTTTTGAGACGGAGTCTCGGTCTGTTGCCCAAGCTGGAGTGCAGTGGCCGGATCTCAGCTCACTGCAAGCTCCGCCTCCCGGGTTCACGCCATTCTCCTGCCTCAGCCTCCGGAGTAGCTGGGACTACAGGCGCCCGCCACCTCTCCCGGCTGGTTTTTGTATTTTTTAGTAGAGACGGGGTTTCACCGTGTTAGCCAGGATGGTCTCGATATCCTGACCTCGTGATCCAGCCGTCTGGGCCTCCCAAAGTGCTGAGATTACAGGCTTGAGCCACTGTGCCCCCGCTATTGTTAATAAGGTAAATATATTGCAAAGTTGAATCAAATTGTTTTGTGTCTTACTTTTTGTTTTTCAAATAAAAGATCACAAATTTCAGATACAAAAAACTATTAAAATTTTTCATGTGCTCTGAAACACCTACTACTTCATTTTCCTGAGGACATTAATCTTTCTGTTTATCATCTTAGCTTTTTCATATGTTCAGACCTCGGCATCTTATCACAAATTCATAAGAACACAATAAAAAAATGCTTGCTGGTTTGTGTGCTGTAACAAACTGTTGCCACCTCCCCAAAGTGGAACACATTTCAACAGTTCCACTTAAAATCATGTTTTCAATAATATCATTCGTTTGCTATTATCTTGCTTTTTTCTCAGTCTTCACAGTCGCATATGGAGATATTATTCCCACTGTTCATTAAGGTTCCTGCTGTGCTTGAAAGCTACTTCCTGACAGCTCACAGTCACTCCTATGAGAAGAATCTAGGGCTCCCAAACTCTAAAACATGCTTGCTTAAGAAGAAAAACGCTATGTGTTTCATTTCTACCATGTTCCAACATTCCTAACGCTGATTAAATATAGAAAGAAGACAAATGAACGAGTTTCATGATAACTTTTGATGCTAGTGCAGACCTCCCACTGGGTCACATTTTCTGCCTGACAGGTGGTCCATTCAGCTGAAATACCACTGAGCTGGTAAACTTAAGCAAGAGTATATGACCCACCTCTCAAACCTGAGGCTGAAAGCAGCAGGGGTTGGATACATACCTAATAATCTCACACTGAAAAATCTTCACTGCAATGTATTTATTAACCTGCGCATCTGATCCTAGAAATTTCTATGGATGGTGAAGGCGGAGATAACAGATGAGTCTCTGTTCCCCACATTTTGTAGGAACATTTCTTACCTGTGTCTGAAAGACTTCCAGTGGGTTCTGATTATAAATTTAAGAAAACCACATTTACATCGGGAAGTGCTGTTTGTAATCTTTCCTTAGATTGGAACCATTTTTAGTTTTCATTTCCTTTGAGATTGGATAACACATACATGCTAAGGCTTCTCATTAGAGGAGAAACACACAACTATTGGCAAATTTTCAAAGCATTAGAATAAGTGAGAATTTCTTCTTTGTAATAATTATGTATAACAATAATTATTGGTCTGGGACTTGTGTGATTAAGTAGATTTCATACCTAGATTCTTCTGTAAGTCAATACACCTGAGTGTTTTCAGTTACTAAATATTTCTACTTCCTTAATTCTTATCGACCCCACTTCCTTTAAATTGTATCTCCAAGTGTTTGAAGTTCTCCAGAGCTTATCTATTTTATCCTCTTTAAAATTCACAATACAAGCCATGTCAAGGTGATTAACTGTGATAACCTATTTTGCATAAAGTTATTATAAGTGTACAAGAGCACAAAAACTTTCCAGAAATTCCCCCAAATTGTTAAGTTTCTAAATTAGAGCACATATGGCCCTCTTCAAGTGTTGAGTAATATCTGCTGTGAATAAACCATCAGGGTTTAGATAAGTTCTTGAAAAAGATACAATTTAATTATTTTTGAATAAAAAAATATTTTCAGTACATGATAACAAAGAGACTCTGAAGAGAGACTTAATTATCACGTTTTAATTTCATAGATTATAATTTAGTACATCGCATCCAAAGATCATCTATAATTTCACTTGTGCTAATACTTTCTAAAGTTGTGAAGGATTTGATGATGCTGAGTTTAAAAGAAACCTCCTGATTTTCCAAAGAGCCCTCAGCTTTTGGTTACATGACAATTGTTTGAGGTTTCTGCTTTGTAAGTTTGTTTCTTAATGTTTTTATTTCTTATTGGTGAGGACCTCCAGGGATGTATTAATTTGGTTTGTAAATCCTAGTTGACTGACTTCACAGATATTAGAAAGGAAAAAAATATTTTATCTTTAGGCACATTTTAAGCATAAAGCCAATATTTAGAAATGCTCACAAAAGAATGTTAAACAGGGTAACTGGAGGGACTACCAGACAATGACCAGCCATATGTTTATACTGTAATATAAGTTTTCTGCATGGGGAGCCATAATAGCTTTGAATAGCAGCATATTCTTCTTGGATTGGGAAGCTAAACTTTCTCGGTAATAACTAGAATACTAATTAAGTCTTCATGACAACATGAGCCAAAGTAAAGGAAAACTTGTTTTTGCTTTAGTTATAGACAAATACAAACAGACAAAGGTTTTTTTGGTCCTCTGTGTGTAGAACATTGCTAGTAATTTTTCAGGCGACAGCAGGGGATGTTTCCAAGTGCAAGCAGAAGAGAATGATTAGAAAATCAAGTCTGAAATTCTCTTATGTTGGTGCTTAATGAAGCGAGGGAAGTTGGTATTTTGTAATGAAACCCTCTAGGGTTTTTTTTTCCCCTTCTATCTATAGGGGCAAAGAAAAAGCTTCCCCTTTGCTTCAGAAGGTCCAATGAAAAATCAACTCACAAAAGGCAGATTAATAGGAGAAAAAGCATACACATGTATTTGATGATAGTTTTTCATGACACAGGAGCCTTCAGAATGAAGAACCCAACACCCCAATAAGGTGCAGAAACTTACATGCCATCTTCAGGTTAGAGAAAGACTGGGGACTCGGAACATGGCCCAAAACAGGTTAGGGTGATAAATCACATGGCAAGACAGGTTATGGGAGAGAGAGAAGAGGAGACTTGACTAGTAAAGGTAATCTTGTTATGTAGATAAAGCCTCACAGGTCACAGCCCTCAGAAGGAATATACGGTAAGTGTTTTTGTTCGTTTGTTTGTTTTTTCCCAAACCTTTAAATCTGTAAGATTCTCAGTTCATCTTTCCTAGATCCAGACAAGGGAAGTCCTTGCTATATTATAGAAGATTCTCTACAGATGCAAAAGACAGTTTTACAGGGACCCTTCTATTTGCTGGCCCTCTGACAGCCATCACAAAATATGTCAAGGAAATATATTTTAGGGTAAAATATTTTGATTTCCTTCAGTTCCCTCTTTGAAACTTAAAAAAGTTTTACATACTAAAAGCCACACTGATAGATTTGAAGCTATAGGTTAGAGGTTATCTGATACAAATAGACAAAGGAGTTAAAAGACAAATTGGGATAAGCAGAAAAGAGCAAATTTAAATATATCATCCCATATCTTCTAGCTGTCTCTTGGTCCTGAGAACAGATCAGTTCAGTTAAACAACAGTGTGCCATTCCAGGAGGTGGCACTGCAAATAAATGGCCTAAGCCTCTATATATGATACAGGCAAACAGATCTTTGATAAGAGACATTTCTATGGAAATATAAGAAAACCAAAGGTTAATGTCTACAGTAATTTATAGACTAGCTCTTCCAGAATCTTCTAAGCATCTTCAAATTGCAGTGGCAATCTGACAGATTTTTCTTTTTATTTGTGAAAAGAAAATAAATCTCATGACCCCCAAATCACTAACCCAAAGGGACAAGTCAAGCTGGACACTGAATGAGGCAAACCTGGCTCACATTTTAATCCTAAATAAGATATCTATAAAGGTAAAAGAGCTACTTACTTTCCTTACATATTTCCCTCTAGAAAATTCCCTGTGGGTCCCAAAATCTTTACCCTGAAATAGTTCTGTTGAATTTTGCCCCGACGATGTAAACTGTTAGCTTATCTTCACAGGTGCAGGACAAAGAACAGAACTCTAAGTCATCCCTCTGCTCACCTGAGACAAATACATAACTGATTGCTTCCTCTGATGTAAAAATGCAGATTCACCAAGCTAGAAGAAGGCATAAGTGAAGATTCCTCTATTCCTCTCTGACATATAAATTGTGTATTCATTGAAAGGCTGATCACAGACTCAAAAGAATGCAACTGTTTATCTCTTATCTATGCATACATTTTAAACATTTCTTCCTCTTTTCCTAAATATCTGCCCTTTCCTGGTTAAATATTGAAGTCCTCAAAATCATCTTGGGAGACAGGTACAGACGTGTCTCCTGGGCTTGCATTCTTAACCTTGGCAAAATAAACTTCCTAAATTGTTTGAGGCCTGATATGATTTGGCTGTGTCCCCACCCAAATCTCACCTTGAATTGTAATAATCCCCACGTGTCAAGGGCAGGGCCAGGTGGAGATAACTGAGTCATGGGACAGTTTCCCCTATACTGTTCTCGTGGTAGTGAATAAGTCTCATGAGATCTGATGGTTTAGATCTGATGGTTTTATAGATGGGAGTTCCCCTATGCAAGCTTTCCTGACTGCCACCATGCAAGACGTGTCTTTCTTCCTCTTGGCCTTCTGCCATGATTGAGAGGCCTCCCCAGCCATGTGGACCTGTGAATCCATTCAACCTCTTCCCATTATAAATCACCCAGTCTTGGGTATGTCTTTATTAGTGGCGTGAGAACAGACTAATGTAATAAATTGGTACTGGGTAGTGGGGCGTTGCTGTAAAGACACTCAAAAATATGTAAGTGACTTTGCAACTGGGTAACAGGCAGAAGTTAGAACAGTTTGGAGGACTCAGAAAACAGGAAAATGTGGAAAAGCCTGGAAATTCCTGGCGACTTGTTGAATGGCTCTGACCAAAATGTGGATAGTGATATGGACAATAAAATCCAGGCTGAGGTGGTCTCAGATGGAGATGAGGAACTTGTTGGGAGCTGGAGTACACGTCACTCTTGCTATGTAAAGAGAGGGGTGATGTTGTGCCCCTTCCCTTTGACATACTTAAAAGTTTATGTAATAGTAGAAAATGTCCTTCTAAAAAAAAGTTTTAATTTTCAAAAAGAAAGCGTTAATAATCGATATTTAAGATATTTGAGTCATCTGGGTCAAATTAAAATAATGAATTAAAATTACTAAATGTCTGCTTTAAAATTTAAGGATGCATCTTTACCCATGTGTAACTGATTCTGCCAATTTGAATATATTTGACATTACAGCAAGTCAGTTGTTGGTGATACAATGTAATGAAAAATTTGATGTCTTTTTTTAAAAAAGCTATTTTAGCTTGAAATGCTGCCATTTGAGGGAGGGAAGAAGGAAGTACACAGAATTTGTTGTTAGCATGTACCAATATTTGGACCTGAATCCCGTGCATTTTTGTTTAATGCTGTTCCAATTGGAGGCATGAATGAGCTGGATGCATCATCTGAGGATGGCAGCTCCACAGGCATCCACCAGTTTGCTAAAAGGCTTTGTATGTGTTTATTTTTGCAATTGTATTTCTCAGTTTACAAATGCTTATCCAGCACCAGCGTTCTACAACTGGCAAGCAAAACTGAAGGCACATAGATAATATTTGAGTGTTCTAGTCATACTGATATCGTTTATTGGGAAATTAAAAACTGTAGATGAAAGTAGAATGGGGGAATCTGGTGATTTTTAAAGATTAATAAAATATACTTGAATAAAAATCAGCTGCTGCCTAATAGAGAATCACATGAGATAACTTTGAGAGATGGAGACTTACTATGTTATATGCACGCCATTTGTTATGGGAAAAGATGATGTCCATGTGTTAACAATGTCAATATGCAAATGAATGAAAATATAGCTTTTTTCTCTTGACCTTTGTCAGGCTTACACAGTCATGTTGAATTTTATTACTTGATCTACTTTTGAATCATATGTACTATGGTTTAGACATGGCCATAAGTCTAGGCAAATATTGAACGTTCATGCAGACAGACATCAGCAGTAATTCTATGTAGAGAAAAGTTAAGAAGCTTGTTGTCCATGGTGGAGATTTCCACAGGTTGGGAGAAAATTCCAGTAACGGAGCAAACTGATGCACCAGTTATGTAAGCAGAAACACATTCATGAAAATTGTGGTAGTATTGTCTTTTCTAGACACATACTCATAGGTCTCCTATTTCTTGTGTGTGCTGCATGTTGTGATATAATTATTTTTCTAAAATATATTAGCTGACTCTTGTTCTAGCCCTCCACATTCTGTTCTTATTTTTTCCCTCCCAACTTTATCCTTCAACATCAGTTCTATCATCTTTTTCTCCAAGAAATAACAAAAACAAACAAACAAAAATCCCTGATCGGATACATAGTCTCTTGAATTACCTGTATCTTACTCAGGCCATTTTCCTCACTGATAAATATTTCTTTCTTCTCTACCTCTCTGCACTTATTTAAGCCTTACATAGACCATATCCCATGGAATTTTCTTTGAAAACTCTGGGCAAGACTGACTACTCTGTTCTCTGAATCCTCTCCTCCCCCCACCCTTTGTTGTAGTGTGTGTGTGTGAGTGTGTGTCTGTGTGTAGTGTATTAATGGCATCTTAGCATATTAATGTTCTATTACTCAGAATAAATCTCATATATTTAGTGGCTTAAAACAACACAAATTTATTAGTTTACAATGTTCTGAGTCAGAAGTTTAGGTGCAGAGTGGCTCAGCTGGTTCTCTGCTTAGAGTCTCTCAAGGCCAATATCAAGGTTTGACCAAGGCTGGATTCCTTTGCTGGAGGTTCTGGAAATAAATTTGCTCCCAAGTTCATGCAAGTCGTTCACAGAATTCAGATTCACGTGGTGGTCTTAAGGGTGAGGTCCTTGCTTTCTTGTTGATTGTCAGCTGACATCTTTTTCAACTTTCTAGAGGCTCTTTGTACCTTGGCGAGTGGCTTTGTTCCTCCATCTTCAAAGTCATAACAGCAGGTAATGTCTTTTTCATGCTTTGAATCTCTCTGACTTCCCCTTCCACAGCATCTCTTCTGCCTCCAGCTATAGAATTTTCTCTGCTTTAAAAAAAGGTTCATGGAATTAGATTGGATTTAGCTGGATAATCCAGGATAATCTCTCTATTTTAAGAAACACAACCTTGACTACATCTACAAAATCCCCTATAATTGGCAGCCAGAGTAGCATTTGATTGAACAACAAGGGGGTAAAACTCTTGGAGGACATCTTTAGGATGCAGCCCACAGCAGTCATACTACAGGGATCCTCATCTTTATTCCTTGACTTTTGCCACTGTGGTATCTTTTTCAGTTGACTTTCTTTATTTTTTGTTCAGTGTTCTTGGTAAAAATTAAATTGTTCCAAGAAACTCTTTAATGTGAATTTGAAAGACACAAGTTAGAGAAACGTGACTCCCTCTGAAACCCCATGCACATCAGCTAGTAAGGTAGTAGTTTTCCAGAAGCAGGTTCCAGCATTTATTTCCAGCTTCCTGAGTGTCAAGAAACAGTGAGGGTTGCATTGGTTTCTTGCTCTGACACAGTAATTCTTTGGATCATGGCTTCAACTGCCTAACCTTTAGTTTCTTGTGGTCCAAGATAATAGGGTAGTGGTGGTGGCTGTAGACCTCAGTGAAACTGCTCCAACAGTGATCTCAGAGGAAGTAGCTCCATGATGAGCCAGTTCTCTACTCTTTTGGTTTTCTAGGAGACTTGGGCTAGAAGATGCTTCTTTATACTTTACAGGATTTTGTAAGAACCTATTCCACTATATTCCTCTTTATGTTTAAACTACCTAGAATAACAAGTTTATTTCCTCCACTGAACTCTGCCTGACACATTATTTGAAACCAGAAATGAGTGCAACAGAGCAGACTTAGAAATATGTGGTTTTGGCCTAGTGGTCACGTAACAGCTATAGAGAATCTGATGCTACAGGTTGAGACCTTGTGAGACCTTAGACAAACATTTGTTAAAATTGTCATCTACAGCTACATGGAAGGAAAATGCTCTACAGTGCCTTCGAGGGAAATGGCTACAGTGCTTGTAGCTTTGAGATGAGAGCAATTATATTGATATATCTTACCTGTTCCTGGTTGTTTTAACAAAGAACAGATGAACCTGGGTAAGAACTTTCCTGTGCGTAAACAGAAAAAGAAAGACATAGAAAGATCCAGAAATTTGAGGCTCCACAAAACTAAAAAGTCTGGCTACTTCTGTATCCCAAGAATCAAGCTTTAAGGAAAAAGAATGAAGACAGTAAATACGATGGTGTTTCCATAATTGTTAAGTCCAGAAAAGAAGTTTACCCATGGTTATTGACACACAGAACCAACTGCAAGCAAATAGACCAAATGCCTACTACATTTTGAGATCATTATATGTTATCAAAGAAACCACATTTCTGGGCTGAAAAATCTATTTTTTCAGTCCCAAAAGCAATCTTTAAGTTTCTAGTCATGAGCAAGCAGAAAGTGGATGGCAAAATTGAAGTCCCCAGGGAGAATTTACTTTCCAACATGTAATTCATACACATCCCCAAGGGATTTAGGAGAAGAAATAGCCTCCAAGATGCGAAAGTAGGGAGAGTCATGTACTGCATAACAATATTTGGGCCAATGACAGGCCTCCATATACAATAGTGGTTCCATAAGATTATAATGGATTTGCCCTATTATAATGGAGCTACCTATATAGGTATATCAATTTTTATTTTGTATATTGTAATTTTACTGTACCTTTTCTAAGGGTATCTATGTTTAAATAGATAGTTACCATTGTGCTACAATTGCCTACAGCGTTCACTACAGTAACATGCTGTTCAGTTTTGTAGCCTGGGAGCAGTATGCTATGCCAAATAGCTTAGGTGTGTATCAGGCTATATCCTAAGGTTTGTGTGAATATATTGTACGATGTTTACACAATAAGGAAATCACGTAACTATGCATTTCTCAGAATGTATTCTCTTTGCTAAGCAATACATGATTGTAATGGAAAAGAAATTTTCCTAGAATGCTGAAGCAAGGTCTATATGAGGAACCCATTTCACTTTCAGGAAAGTTGTGCAATTCTAGCTCGCCAGAATCTTTTTTCACTAGATACCAATTATCTTGAGGGTTTTTAACCCCTTCTTTTTTGAATGTCTAATTATTTTTATCTATTGCATATTTTCCTACATCTCTTTCATATAAATAATTTATTCTGATAATACACAAACTGAAGTATTTTAAAATTATCTTGTCGTAGAAAAATTCCATGTTTCATAAAGAACAATGAACATGATCAGCATTATGTCTGCTATTTCTTTGCTTTAGAAACACTGTGATTTCATACTCAGCTGAATAATTTATGTAGGAGTTAAATTATCCATTTCCTAATGTAACCAATTTAGTGTTGTGAATACATTTTAACAAATGCCATGAATTATTCTATAATTTTTATATTTTCAAATTTCTGTGGTTTGTGAAAGTCATGCAAAATGTTACCTCTTTATCCCCTAAATAATTGAGAAATCGTGATAAAGAGATCTTGCCTTTAGGTGAATCTAACATCATGTGAATGACAGAATTTGTATCCATTTGCATATTAAGGAATACTGTCATGATTACTTGATGGTTTTCACAGTTAATTTTTGTTACAAGCTAAGATAATCAGAATGCAGTCTTTGATGCATTAAGAGTAAACTAATACCATGATATACATTACTTTTAGAAACATGATGAATAAATAAATTTTTATTATGATGATGTCATACTCACATCTTCTCTAAAATATCCTTTAAAACTGTTTTTGGAGTTTATAATTATATATATAATTGATATATAATTGGTTTTTTTAAATTTATTTATTATTATTATACTTTAAGTTGTAGGGTACATGTGCATAACGTGCAGGTTTGTTACATATGTATACTTGTGCCATGTTGGTGTGCTGCACCCATCAACTCATCATTTACATCAGGTATAACTCCCAATGCAATACCTCCCCCCTCCCCCCTCCCCATGATAGGCCCCTGTGTGTGATGTTCCCCTTCCTGAGTCCAAGTGATCTTATTGTTCAGTTCCCACCTATGAGTGAGAACATGCGGTGTTTGGTTTTCTGTTCTTGTGATAGTTTGCTAAGAATGATGGTTTCCAGCTGCATCCATGTCCCTACAAAGGACGCAAACTCATCCTTTTTGATGGCTTCATAGTATTCCATGGTGTATATGTGCCACATTTTCTTAATCCAATCTGTCACTGATGGACATTTGGGTTGATTCCAAGTCTTTGCTATTGTGAATAGTGCTGCAATAAACATACGTGTGCATGTGTCTTTATAGCAGCATAATTTATAATGCTTTGGGTATATACCCAGTAATGGGATGGCTGGGTCATACGGTACATCTAGTTCTAGATCCTTGAGGAATCGCCATACTGTTTTCCATAATGGTTGAATTAGTTTACAATCCCACCAACAGTGTAAAAGTGTTCCTATTTCTCCACATCCTCTCCAGCACCTGTTGTTTCCTGACTTTTGAATGATCGCCATTCTAACTGGTGTGAGATGGTATCTCATTGTGGTTTTGATTTGCATTTCTCTGATGGCCAGTGATGATGAACATTTTTTCATGTGTCTGTTGGCTGTATGAATGTCTTCTTTTGAGAAATGTCTGTTCATATCCTTTGCCCACTTTTTGATGGGGTTGTTTGTTTTTTTCTTGTAAATTTGTTTGAGTTCTTTGTAGATTCTGGATATTAGCCCTTTGTCAGATGAGTAGATTGCAAAAATTTTCTCCCATTCTGTAGGTTGCCTGTTCACTCTGATGGTAGTTTCTTTTGCTGTGCAGAAGCTCTTTAGTTTAATGAGATCCCATTTGTCAATTTTGGCTTTTGCTGCCTTTGCTTTTGGTGTTTTAGACATGAAGTCTTTGCCCATGCCTATGTCCTGAATGGCACTACCTAGGTTTTCCTCTAGGATTTTTATGGTATTAGGTCTAACATTTAAGTCTCTAATCCATCTTGAATTAATTTTCGTATAAGGAGTAAGGAAAGGATCCAGTTTCAGCTTTCTACTTATGGCTAGCCAATTTTCCCAGCACCATTTATTAAATAGGGAATCCTTTCCCCATTTCTTGTTTCTCTCAGGTTTGTCAAAGATCAGATGGCTGTAGATGTGTGGTATTATTTCTGAGGACTCTGTTCTGTTCCATTGGTCTATATCTCTGTTTTGGAACCAGTACCATGCTGTTTTGGTTACTGTAGCCTTGTAGTATAGTTTGAAGTCAGGTAGCGTGATGCCTCCAGCTTTGTTCTTTTGACTTAGGATTGTCTTGGAGATGCGGGCTCTTTTTTGGTTCCATATGAAGTTTAAAGCAGTTTTTTCCAATTCTGTGAAGAAACTCATTGGTAGCTTGATGGGGATGGCATTGAATCTATAAATTACCTTGGGCAGTATGGCCATTTTCACGATATTGATTCTTCCTATCCATGAGCATGGTATGTTCTTCCATTTGTTTGTGTCCTCTTTGATTTCACTGAGCAGTGGTTTGTAGTTCTCCTTGAAGAGGTCCTTTACATCCGTTGTAAGTTGGATTCCTAGGTATTTTATTCTCTTTGAAGCAATTGTGAATGGAAGCTCATTCATGATTTGGCTCTGTGTTTGTCTGTTACTGGTGTATAAGAATGCTTGTGATTTTTGCACATTAATTTTGTATCCTGAGACTTTGCTGAAGTTGCTTATCAGCTTAAGGAGATTTTGGGCTGAGACAATGGGGTTTTCTAAATATACAATCATGTCATCTGCAAACAGGGACAATTTGACTTCCTCTTTTCCTAACTGAATATCCTTGATTTCTTTCTCTTGCCTGATTGCCCTAGCCAGAACTTCCAACACTATGTTGAATAGGAGTGGTGAGAGAGGGCATCCCTGTCTTGTGCCAGTTTTCAAAGGGAATTTTTCCAGTTTTAGCCCATTCAGTATGATATTGGCTGTGGGTTTGTCATAAATAGCTCTTATTATTTTGAGGTACGTTCCATCAATACCGAATTTATTGAGCGTTTTTAGCATGAAGGGCTGTTGAATTTTGTCAAAAGCCTTTTCTGCATCTATTGAGATAATCATGTGGTTCTTGTCTTTTGTTCTGTTTATATGCTGGATTATGTTGATTGATTTGCAAATGTTGAACCAGCCTTGCATCCCAGGGATGAAGCCCACTTGATCATGGTGGATAAGCTTTTTGATGTGTTGCTGAATCCGGTTTGCCAGTATTTTATTGAGGATTTTTGCATCGATGTTCATCAGGGATATTGGTCTAAAATTCTCTTTTTCTGTTGTGTCTCTGCCAGGCTTTGGTATCAGGATGATGTTGGCCTCATAAAATGAGTTAGGGAGGATTCCCTCTTTTTCTATTGATTGGAATAGTTTCAGAAGGAATGGTACCAACTCCTCCTTGTACCTCTGGTAGAATTCAGCTGTGAATCCATCTGGTCCTGGACTTTTTTTTGATTGGTAGTCTATTAATTATTGCCTCAATTTCAGAGCCTGCTATTGGTCTATTCAGGGATTCAACTTCTTCCTGGTTTAGTCTTGGAAGAGTGTAAGTGTCCAGGAAATTATCCATTTCTTCTAGATTTTCCAGTTTATTTGCGTAGAGGTGTTTATAGTATTCTCTGATGGTAGTTTGTATTTCTGTGGGGTCGGTGGTGATATCCCCTTTATCATTTTTAATTGCATCGATTTGATTCTTCTCTCTTTTCTTCTTTATTAGTCTTGCTAGTGGTCTGTCAATTTTGTTGATCTTTTCAAAAAACCAACTCCTGGATTCATTGATTTTTTGGAGGGTTTTTTGTGTCTCTATCTCCTTCAGTTCTGCTCTGATCTTAGTTATTTCTTGCCTTCTGCTAGCTTTTGAATGTGTTTGCTCTTGCTTCTCTAGTTCTTTTAATTGCGATGTTAGAGTGTCAATTTTAGATCTTTCCTGCTTTCTCTTGTGGGCATTTAGTGCTATAAATTTCCCTCTACACACTGCTTTAAATGTGTCCCAGAGATTCTGGTATGTTGTATCTTTGTTCTCATTGGTTTCAAAGAACATCTTTATTTCTGCCTTCATTTCGTTATGTACCCAGTAGTCATTCAGGAGCAGGTTGTTCAGTTTCCATGTCGTTGAGCGGTTTTGATTGAGTTTCTTAGTCCTGAGTTCTAGTTTGATTGCACTGTGGTCTGAGAGACAGTTTGTTATAATTTCTGTTCTTGTACATTTGCTGAGGAGTGCTTTACTTCCAATTACGTGGTCGATTTTGGAGTAAGTACGATGTGGTGCTGAGAAGAATGTATATTCTGTTGATTTGGGGTGGAGAGTTCTATAGATGTCTATTAGGTCTGCTTGCTGCAGAGATGAGTTCAATTCCTGGATATCCTTGTTAACTTTCTGTCTCGTTGATCTGTCTAATGTTGACAGTGGAGTGTTGAAGTCTCCCATTATTATTGTATGGGAGTCTAAGTCTCTTTGTAAGTCTCTAAGGACTTGCTTGATGAATCTGGGTGCTCCTGTATTGGGTGCATATATATTTAGGATAGTTAGCTCTTCCTGTTGAATTGATCCCTTTACCATTATGTAATGGCCTTCTTTGTCTCTTTTGATCTTTGATGGTTTAAAGTCTGTTTTATCAGAGACTAGTATTGCAACCCCCACTTTTTTTTGTTCTCCATTTGCTTGGTAAATCTTCCTCCATCCCTTTATTTTGAGCCTATGTATGTCTCTGCGTGTGAGATGGGTCTCCTGAATACAGCAGACTGATGGGTCTTGACTCTTTATCCAGTTTGCCAGTCTGTGTCTTTTAATTGGAGCATTTAGTCCATTTACATTTAAGGTTAAGATTGTTATGTGTGAACTTGATCCTGCCATTATGATATTAACTGGTTATTTTGCTCGTTAGTTGATGCAGTTTCTTCCTAGCCTCGATGGTCTTTACATTTTGGCATGTTTTTGCAATGGCTGGTACCGGTTGTTCCTTTCCATGTTTAGTGTTTCCTTCAGGGTCTCTTGTAAGGCAGGCCTAGTGGTGACAAAATCTCTAAGCATTTGCTTATCTGTAAAGGATTTTATTTCTCCTTCACTTATGAAACTTAGTTTGGCTGGATATGAAATTCGGGGTTTAAAATTCTTTTCTTTAAGAATGTTGAATATTGGCCCCCACTCTCTTCTGGCTTGGAGAGTTTCTGCCGAGAGATCTGCTGTTAGTCTGATGGGCTTCCCTTTGTGGGTAACCCGACCTTTCTCTCTGGCTGCCCTTAAGATTTTTTCCTTCATTTCAACTTTGGTGAATCTGGCAATTATGTGTCTTGGAGTTGCTCTTCTGGAGGAGTATCTTTGTGGCGTTCTCTGTATTTCCTGGATTTGAATGTTGGCCTGCCCTACTAGGTTGGGGAAGTTCTCCTGGATGATATCCTGAAGAGTGTTTTCCAACTTGGTTCCATTTTCCCCCTCACTTTCAGGCACCCCAATCAGACGTAGATTTGGTCTTTTTACATAATCCCATACTTCTTGCAGGCTTTGTTCATTTCTTTTTCTTCTTTTTTCTTTTGGTTTCTCTTCTCGCTTCATTTCATTCATTTGATCCTCAATCGCAGATACTCTTTCTTCCAGTTGATCGAGTCGATTACTGAAGCTTGTGCATTTGTCACGTATTTCTCGTGTCATGGTTTTCATCTCTTTCATTTCGTTTATGACCTTCTCTGCATTAATTACTCTAGCCATCAATTCTTCCACTTTTTTTTCAAGATTTTTAGTTTCTTTGCACTGGGTACGTAATTCCTCCTTTAGCTCTGAGAAATTTGATGGACTGAAGCCTTCTTCTCTCATCTCGTCAAAGTCATTCTCCGTCCAGCTTTGATCCGTTGCTGGCGATGAGCTGCGCTCCTTTGCCCGGGGAGATGCGCTCTTATTTTTTGAATTTCCAGCTTTTCTGCCCTGCTTTTTCCCCATCTTTGTGGTTTTATCTGCCTCTGGTCTTTGATGATGGTGATGTACTGATGGGGTTTTGGTGTAGGTGTCCTTCCTGTTTGATAGTTTTCCTTCTAACAGTGTGGACCCTCAGCTGTAGGTCTGTTGGAGATTGCTTGAGGTCCACTCCAGACCCTGTTTGCCTGGGTATCAGCAGCAGAGGCTGCAGAAGATAGAATATTTCTGAACAGCGAGTGTACCTGTCTGATTCTTGCTTTGGAAGCTTCCTCTCAGGGGTGTACTCCACCCTGTGAGGTGTGGGGTGTCAGACTGCCCCTAGTGGGGGATGTCTCCCAGTTAGGCTACTCAGGGGTCAGGGACCCACTTGAGCAGGGAGTCTGTCCCTTCTCAGATCTCAACCTCCGTGTTGGGAGATCCACTGCTCTCTTCAAAGCTGTCAGACAGAGTCGTTTGCGTCTACAGAGGTTTCGGCTGTGTTTGTTATTGCCCTGTCCCCAGAGGTGGAGTCTACAGAGACAGGCAGGTTTCCTTGAGCTGCTGTGAGCTCCACCCAGTTCGAGCTTCCCAGCAGCTTTGTTTACCTACTTAAGCCTCAGCAATGGCGGGCGCCCCTCCCCCAGCCTCGCTGCTGCCTTGCCGGTAGATCACAGACTGCTGTGCTAGCAATGAGGGAGGCTCCGTGGGTGTGGGACCCTCCCGGCCAGGTGTGGGATATGATCTCCTGGTGTGCCTGTTTGCTTAAAGCGCAGTATTGGGGTGGGAGTTACCCGATTTTCCAGGTGTTGTGTGTCTCAGTTCCCCTGGCTAGGAAAAGGGACTCCCTTCCCCCTTGCGCTTCCCAGGTGAGGCGATGCCTCGCCCTGCTTCAGCTCTCGCTGGTCGGGCTGCAGCAGCTGACCAGCACCGATCGTCCGGCACTCCCCAGTGAGATGAACCCAGTACCTCAGTTGAAAATGCAGAAATCACCGGTCTTCTGTGTCGCTCGCGCTGGGAGTTGGAGACTGGAGCTGTTCCTATTCGGCCATCTTGCTCCGCCCCTCAATGTCGATATATAATTGTTATATATTATTGTATCATCATATTATCTATCATACTCAAATATATGATGTAAAATTATTACAAATTCTTAAAAACCTATAATTAATAAAAATAAAACTAATAAAAACAAAAAGTAATAATTTATAATTAAAAGTAATTCTAAAAATAAATCTATAATTTATTTAAAACCTACAAAGTTCTAGACATTGTTAGGCATATTTAATGCTACTTATTATTAAGAATCTAGAATTAAATGCTGATAACTAAGTATTGATCTAATATTTCAAATAACATAATTTCACTTAATTTAATTTCTGCTGATACCACATATCTTTAAAATGAAACAAACGGCCGGGCGCGGTGGCTCAAGCCTGTAATCCCAGCACTTTGGGAGGCCGAGACGGGTGGATCACGAGGTCAGGAGATCGAGAGACCATCCTGGCTGACACGGTGAACCCCGTCTCTACTAAAAAAAAATACAAAAACTTAGCTGGGCGAGGTGGCGGGCGCCTGTAGTCCCAGCTACTCGGGAGGCTGAGGCAGGAGAATGGCGTAAACCCGGGAGGCGGAGCTTGCAGTGAGCTGAGATCCGGCCAGTGCACTCCAGCCTGGGCGACAGAGCGAGACTCCATCTCAAAAAAAAAAAAAAAAAAAAAAAGAAACAGTAAATAGGAATGAGAAATTATTAGAGAAGACAAGGATCTTTAACCAAAGACAAAGGATAATCTGAGTTTACGTTTCTCTGTAAGATTTCCATAGACAGATAGATAGATAGATACATAGATCTGGATCTTGATCAGTTTGTTTTCAATTTGCAATTATGGACATTTTTGAACTATACAAAAGCCAAGAAAATTTTACTATAGACCCTTGAGAGTTACAAAAATTGTCAACATTTCATGAATTATGATTCATCTATCTCCTCCAATTTTCCCCATAGCTAGAAAAAAATCCAACCCATCCTGACCAGATTACTAAGCCAAATTTAGTGAAGTAATATTTTATAGATGGAATTAGTTATTTATGTTTTCACATACACATCTCACCAAAAGTTTGAGAAGAATTTTCTTAAAAGGTTATTTGCCCTTAAAATTTATATTGTGTTCTTCTTTCTCATTAGTCATTGTATAATTAAATAAAGCCAGTATCCTCCCTTCTTCAATGTTTACCTTTGAATATTTACTTCTTATTTCTGTGAAATGTATTTGAATCAGGAAGAGAACTCACATTTTATCACCAATTCTTTGTCTGTAGAACCCTAAGAGGGACACTCCATTTAAATTAAAGGCATCCTACTCACTTCTTAGGGCTTGGAGTTTTCTCACTTGGGTGGGGTCAATAGATCCTAAGGAAAAGGACTGATTATAAACCTAAAATACAACTTTACTTTTGGTTTACATCTTAAGTTATAGATGTTATTTGGGCTCATATAGTTAGTAGAATCATTCATTCATTAACTCCAAAATATTTATTGAATTCCTGCTATGTTTCATACATTATGTTATGTAATGGATATATATCTATAAATAGCATATTTGCTAATTGATTCCTTCAACAAGCACTGAGACACAGTGGTGAACAAGGCTCTGATACTGTCCTAGAACAAATGGAACCACAGCTAGGAGAATAAATTAGGTACTGCATTAAAGTTAGGAACACAGTGCTGTGGGAACACAAAAAGGGCTAACAGTGTTATAAGGCAGAGGGAGTGGAGGAGGCGGTAATGTGTAAGAAGAGTTTTAAAGAAGAAATAATGAAGGATCTATGTGGTTTGAGAGGCAGAGAAGATTGTGTGGGAGACGGACATTCAATAAAGAGAAACTAGAAAAAAATAAAGCATCAGTGTGAATAAACTATTTGGAGTAACGAAGAAACTAGAATTAAATGCTGAGGAAGTTAGAGAAACTAGAAAAAAATAAGGCATTAATGTGAAAAAACTATTTGGACCAATGAAGACTCTGGGATTAAATGCTAAGGAAGTTAGGCTTCAATGTATAGGAAAACATTTTAAGAAAAGAAATTACATGATCAACTATAATTAATTTAACCAGAGTTCCTGTACCATGGAATTGAAACTAAGATAGCTACATTAAAAGTTTGTATCATTTACTGAGCCAGCTGACTAAATTAAACACAGGGTGAAAAGCCACATAGATTCTACTATAATTTAGCTTGATTTTCCCATGTTGTTATTTTTGAAGTCTGTGACCACAGCTAAAATCCCCAAAGGGAGGGCAGTCATTTTCCTTTTTTCTCCTTGAATTTCTGCTCAATTCAGGTTTATTCTTCAGTGAGAGTCAAGAATTGCTGGTCGGCATCCTGCAGCCCTGGGCACAGCTGGCACCTGCAACGCTTTGGTGCGTGCCGGAGAGCCATGCAGAGAATGAATACAGGGGCCTTGGACGTGATTTCTCTACTCCCTAGAGAAGTCTCTACTCTGTACAGTGGCAGGGGCTCAAAAAGAAGCTGAAGGACAGTCATTTCCATGCACACAGAAACCTTTAGCCAGGGTTCCATTCCAATGTTTAGGCTAGTCTAATGTCTGATATATTGGGTGAAATGATCAGGTCGATTTTTTTTTTCTATAATTACTATCTTGACTATAGTATTAGCTGCAGGGATTGCATTTGTATTGCTCCCCTTAGGAAAGTCTGTGGATTAATTTACTGATGGTTCTTTAGAGAGGGGGAAAAATCACTATGCATTCAGGAGTGTGGTTCATAAATGCACAAGTGTAACTCATTGCTCTAGAGATTCCCCTGTGAGGAAGAAATTTCATTTGGGTGCAATTTTGTCGAAGCTCCAGGAACTGCTTCCAACTTTTGACATGTGAGACATCACAGCTTTGGGAAAAAGCTGATTACCAAGTCATATTTGTTATGGTTTTCCAGGTGGCTGGGTATTTCTAAAGCACCCTGCCTCAAATACAGCTGTACTCACACTGTTTCTTAAGAAGACTGAGTCTATGCAGCAGCAAGCAAAGTATTGTTGCCAGTTATGCAGATACTTTAAGAGCCGCAATGAGGAGAATCAGAGAGGCAGCGCAGTGCAGAGATTCCATGCAGATTACATATGATCTGACCCTCCTTGGACCAGTCATTTTTAAGCATTTTAAGGATTTTACTAAATTTTTAGAATTCAATTTGCATAACCTGTAATGTGGGGTCCTCCCTCATAGGTGCCATTCGAAACTGCTTGAAGCTTTTTAGTGTACGTACAGCATTTAGCCTAGGATCGGTCACATAATTATCTGTAAATGATTGAAAGCTTTTATTGATATATTTCATAAACCTAAATAGGTTTTAGATCTGGCATGAAATCTGCTTATGTATGTTGAGGAAATAAGTTTATGAGATATTTAAAGACCTATTCACTTCCTTTTTTCTCTGTAAAGCCAGCTTCCATTTATTTGCATTCTCCACTTTTCAGAAAAGAGGTATAGCATATCTGGGGTCTATATGGAGAATCAATGGATTCCACTCACTGGTCTTTTCACATACAAATCTTCCAGGAGTAGAAAATTTTTGTTTACTTCTTTTGCTCAAAATGAAGTTGACAATTAGTTTTATTTCCTTTAATAAATGGAGAGGCAGATTACTAAAATTTTAGCAAAGAAATGCACCAATTTTAATTCATTAAAAGAAGTAAGGGATTCATTGGAAAAATGCCTTACATCCCATTGCAAAACATTCATTAAATTGCTGTCATTACTATTAATTTTTAAAAACATTTTGACATATACCACATGTCGGGAACTTGACTTTATCAACAAGACTAGTGATGATTTACATTTATCAGTGCCTTGCTTAATCAATGAATTTATAACTAGAGAGTTTAGATTTGCTTTTGTAAACCTGTAAATCTGTATGAGTGTTTAAGTGTTGAGCATAAAATACAATAAAGTAGTTGGCAAGAATTTAGCTGGTTTCGATTTCAACAACCACTTATTTGTTTCCACTTGGAATTGTACTGTATCACACTGAATGCTATTGATCAAGTTAGTTGGGTGATGGGCATAAGTGTCTTTAAATATCTCATACCTAGCACTGCTTGATGCTAGATCATTCATCCCTGTGCACAGAGCATGACTGTCTGGGATTATTGCTGCTTTTTTGAGTGACAGACAATACTGTACTTAAATGAATAGAAGTGTTCGAGGGAAATTACCAGAATTTTTTCTCAGAAAATCTGAGGGGTCACTATGAAAATTACTGATCGGTTTGAAGAAGAAATAAGTAAATGATTATGGAAATTATGATTATATATTATAAATGCTATTTCAGAATTGGAATGTAATGCAAATCTTTATATATGTATATATTTTAGTTGGTTATTACTAAAGATATAAAACATATATATATACACACACACACTATACACACACATATATAAAGGGCAAAATGAAGGCTCTAAATTATACACAAACGAAATGATATGTCTCCAAATAAATAATAACCTTATTTACATGAAGTATTTAATATCCAAATATTATATTTTCACTAAATCATAATATGTAGTCCATTAATATTTTTAAAATTTAGAGAATATAATCATCAATCTGTTTTATTTTTTAAGAAAATCTCTCAGAGCATAAATCCTCATTTACAACATGGAAATCATCATACCCACCTCATAGGATTCTCGCAAGTGTTAAAGGGTAAAACACATATCAGGTGCATGAGAGATGGGCGTAGAGAGTGTTTTTTCT
This sequence comes from Macaca fascicularis, assembly GCF_037993035.2. Classification (NCBI taxonomy): domain Eukaryota; kingdom Metazoa; phylum Chordata; class Mammalia; order Primates; family Cercopithecidae; genus Macaca; species Macaca fascicularis. The sequence goes on along the minus strand of NC_088380.1, from coordinate 31,137,290 downwards.
TTCTTCATTACTACTGCCACATTCTTTCACTGAAAAACTAGGATTTATAATTTTTCATTATTTCCTCGCCAACCCAAACACTGTCAAGAAACAAAAAGGAAAACACACAAAAGTGATGCAGTGGGTGATTAAAATTCAATAGGCAGGTAAAGAAATGCAAATAAGATACGATTGGACTTCCTCCTGAGTCTATGGCCTTCCCAGTTGGAAACATTTCCATGAAGGTACTTCAGTTCTATACCAAAAAAAAAAAAAAGTAGGAAAAATAATTACATTCAATTTAAAGAATAACTAGAAAATCATCAATCAGACTGAATCTGATTCAATGCTAGACTCTTTCTGACCTCCAAATGAGTTTTCACATTGAGCTTTACTTTTAAGAATCTGTCTTCCCTCATCTGGTGATGATTTGAAATAAAATGTGGGAATATTTTAAGACTGCCCTGCTACTTTTTCAACAGAGAAAGATTGAGGAAGAAATAGACCAAGGTAGTCATTTGAAAGGCTGGAGGGCATCAGTAGTTATTTATTCTGGTAATTAAATGATTTTAATCTTTCTTTGAATAAAGCACCATAGAGGCTAGAATCATAGACAATGAGGGTCTATGGTAAAGTCTTGGATACACCTTGGCAACGCTCAGTCATCTATGATGTTCAACACAGATTGTGCCAGAACTGAGTTTAGAGTACAGGGATCCCCCACAGTAAGGGATGTGGGAGGGAGAGCCCAGGACAAAGTCAGATGAACTAAAGAAACTGACAGGTAATTTTGATAGTTGGTTTATGTCACTCTGGAACTTTCCAGAGCTTTAAAATACAGAGAAATATTGTGAATCTTCAAGAAGGGAATCTAGAATGCTTTACTATCTAGATTTGACCACAAAATGACTTTTTATAATCTAGTAATGTCTTATGGAATTAGTTATTTAGTGGGGCATAATTTTAAAAACATGGACCTAGAAAGTTCATAGCCTCTTGAGAGAAATCCTTTCTATTTGTCCTCTGTCTCTTGATACTCCCCAAACTAGGAAAGACTGTGCACTTTTTGGAGGGTCTAGTTGAGTCACAGAGCCATAATTTAGACAATAAGAAAATAAAAATATATATCAATTAATTAATAAAATTCCTAGCATGAATATCAAAGTAATTTTACATTTACTTTTCACCTTTCTTATGAAATAATTCAAGTAGAATTACAATATGAATTAATGAAAGCAACTTTTCAAAGTTGATTAGGAACTAAGAATAGATTTGACTGCTTGAATTATGTTCTAAAGAAAATAAGAATTATGTTGAAATATGCCTTAATTGTTCAAATGCATCTTTTTAAAGTTATATGTTCTTCATGAATATATGAAAATAAGGCTAACAAAAATATTTTGAAACAAGAATAAATTTGCCCTAGTAAAACTTTTTATTGATGAATATCTATATCTATAGCTGTTTTTCTTGCTACAAAATTTTCAGGAGAAATTGAGGACATGACATGAGTTTTATTAAAAAGTACTTAGAATAGATATAACTGTTTGAAAGATCGGAACAGAAAATGATTCAGAATTTTACTTCAAAACGTGGGCAATTCTTTGTGTTGTAAAAGGATGTTCTGGAAGGCTGAGTGGCCCTGCCAGAACCAAACACATTGGAGAAATCTCGGGGGAAGCTTCGGCCTCCAGAGATTTGCTGTTTGCTTTTTAGTTCAAAGCAGTCAGGCTCAGCCTCTTGGTAATAAGCCAATGTGAACATCCAAACATCTGTAGTTTCTGCCTTCACACTCTTGGTCTTTTTGTTGGTGTATCAGAACATGGCAATGTGAATCATAAAGGAAATATTGCTCTTTTAAATACATCTTAACTTCACTGTATCATTCACTGAGTCAAATAATTATATTCATGTCACCTGTTTATGGAAATAAAGAAATAACTATCCGAAGCTGGATGGAATCACAGGTTTTGATTTTGTTTGCAGAGAATAAAGTGGGGCTCAGAAATGCTAAGTGGGTTGCCTAATGGCACACAGTGGGAAAGCAGATTAGCTTCTACTCTATCATGTGCGTCCTGCTTGTGAACTCCTCACCTCCTTTAGCTCACGACTTGCTTGTTGTCCACCCGCTGCTACAACAACCCATTGCCAGGCTCTGTGGGGATGCTAAATCCAAATGCGTGACCTTGCTTTGTAACTAGAGAAGCTAGCACTGTACTTTTTTTTTTCAACCAATGGTTTTGAAAAACATTGTAAAATTTTTTATTTTTCAAAGACATTCAGATAAATGTTTGCTTATGACAGAGAACAAAGGACTCAGAACTCAAATAATTTTGGCAGTGTAACAAATAAAGGGACCTAATGGTGATTTTTAAAAATTTTTCATTGAGGTACAATTTATATACAGTCAAATGTATTAGATTGATTTATATCTATATATCTGTATCAGTATCCATTATCATCAGTCTCTCAACCATTTGAGCAAGCTATAAACATAATATGTCTTTACCCCTAAATACTCCAACATATATTTTCCTTAAATAAGGAGATTTTATTCATTACCTCCATACAACCTTCTGAATAGGTAACCAACATTTTAGAAGGCCAACTCAGGGCACAGCCATAACAGACCAATAAAATATATATCATATATAATTGATAAGTATACACATGTGGTTATTTTAACATAAATATAAGAAAAGGTGATGTTTATTTGAAATTATATATTATTCTGTATTTGCTTTTCTGTAGCATTTCTACATAGATGCCATTATTTTAACAGTGGCACTTTTAATTAATATGGTTAATAAAATAAATAATATGCCAATGAATACAACAATATTTTATAAGGTTTCTGTGTTCTGATAGAATCGTGTATTTGAACAAATTAAACAAATCATTATCGAATGTTTATACTGTCCAAGCGTGGTGGCTCACACCTGTAATCCCAGCACTTTGGGAGGCGGAGGTGGGTGGATCATGAGGTCAGGAGATCAAGACCATCCTGGCTAACACAGTGAAACTGTAGCTATATTATGTATTAAGATACATAAGTTTAAGTTTTTTAAAATGCATAATGTTAACACTGTAAAACCAATTAAATAAATATTAGTTTTACTTATTAAGAGGTAACAGTGACATGTTTCTTTCCTTCATATGATACAATAAGATATTTTTACTTTATATTTTCTTTTCTAACATTAGACCTCTAAGCTATCTGCAGCCTTTAGGACATATTTTGCTTCTTTTATATAGTGGTAAAACTGAATAGTCATAAACATAACCTTCACTTTGACTTGCAGGTCTGCTTTTGTCAAGTACACGCTCCACTGATTCCTGGTGTCAGTCCAACGTGATGACATTACACTAAATATCCTTTTAACAAAAGCACTGGAGCTTGGGATACTCAGAATTTTTTTTAAAATATTAATTAAAACAATTTTATTGAGGTAAAATTGTGTAATCATAATCTCTATCTAGTTCCAAAACATTTCAACAGCCCAAACAGAAACACTGTGCCTACTAATCAGTCAATCACTGCCTCAGGTTGTCAGGACTCCAATGACGAAAATACTATCAAGAGAGTGGCTTATAAGAAAGAGACTTTTTTTGTGTGTCACAATTCTGGAAGCAGGGAAGTACAGTATCAAGACACTGGCAGATTCAATGTCTGGTGAGGGTCTGTTCCTCATAGACGATAGCTTCCAAATGTGTCCTTACATGGTGGGAGGGCTAGATAGCTCTCTGCAGTCTCTTTTATAGGGGCACTAATCTCATTCATGAGGGCTGTGCCCTCATGATCTAATCAGCCTCCTAAAGATCTCACTACTTAACCTAATGTTATCACTCTGCGGGTTAAGAATTCAACATATGAATTTGTGGGGGACACAAAGTTCATTCTGGGACATAGCATTCACCATTTTCCCTTCCCCGGGGCCCTGGCCAGTATTAATCTGCTTTCTGTCTCTGTGGATTTACCTATGCTGGATATATCATATAAATGGAATCAATACAATGCATGATCTTTTATCTTCTTAGATTCCTTTCACTAAAGAAACATCAGCATAATGTTTTTGAGGTTCATCTATGTCGTAGCGGATATCAAAACTTTACTCTTTTTATGGCTGAATAATATTCCATTAAATAATATTGCATGTGAATATCACATATTTTGTTTATTCATTTATTGCTGGGCATGTGAGTTGTTTCCACTTTCTGGTTCATGAATAGAACTGCCATATAGATGTGTATATATATGTTTTTCTGAATAAATATTTTCAGTTCTTTTGGATATATACCCAGGAGTGGAAATGCTGAATTATATGGTAATTGTAGGTTTACCTGTTTGAGCAACCACCAAACTTTTTCCTATAGTGACTAAGCCACATTATATTTCCACCAACAATGTACAAGCGTTCCAGTATCTCTACATCTTTGCAACTACTTGTTTCTTTGTTGTTTTGTTAAAAAAGTTTTTTTTTTTTAATTATAGCCATTCTAGTGGATGTAAAGTGGTATCTTATTTTTGTGTTGATTTGCATTTTCCTAATGACTAATGATGTTGAACAGCTTTTCATGTGCTTTTTGGCCACATGTGTTATCTTGTTTGGAAAAATATATATTTAAATCTTTTGCCCGTTTTAATTAGATTGCTTGCTCTTTTGTGTTTGAGTTATAAGTGTTCTTTATGTATTCTGGATACTAGACCCCAATCAGATAAATGATTTGCAAATGTCTCCCATTCTGTGTGATATCTTTTCACTCCTGAAATTGTCCTTTGGTGTAATTTATGAAGTCAAACTTACCTATTTTTTCAAATGCTTTCGATTGATGTTGCAATTATTTTATTGTGCTTTTGATTGATTTCATTTCTGATATTCCATTGCCAAATCCAAGATTATGAATAGATGTCACTGTTTTCTTCTAAGAATTCTGTAGCTGAAGATTTCAATTAGGTCTTTGATATGTTTTATATTAATTTTCCTATATAGTGTGAGGTAGAGACAATATTTAGGATTTTACTTACAATTATTACAGATATAGACTTGTAGGAATTATTGGTTTTCACCTCTTCAAACATGTTCAACCTCTGTGTATCTACAAGCTTGTTCTCATAGACCAGCTATTTTTCAATCATTTGTTGCCCATCTACAAATTTATCATAATCATATAGGCTTTCCTTGTCTACATGATGAACTACATAGGATAAACCTCTCTTTCTTAGGCAAACTGGTTTTAAAGCACAGTGGTAATTGTAACCTATGACATGTAAGGTTGATTCCAAATACATTTTATTTTTGTAAAGAAATTGAAAACTTTTTTTAAATTGACTACACTTTTCTGTTTTTTTTTTTTTTTTTAATTGGCTGTAATATTCTGGTGTCTTTTTTGAGTATTGAACCAATCTTATTTCCAAAAAATGATATTTTTCTACACAGGTTTTGTTATAACCCACGTATACTACTGAAAAAGGAAGATGCAGTTAATTCTGCCTTTTCAAGGTTCCTTATGGCTTCTTCAAAAATCACCAACCAAATCTTGAAGAAACAAAACATAAATTTTTGTTTTTCTACCATCTTCTTAATGATTCTCATTCTCAATGCATTTTCAGATTGGAAGACATTGCTCTTGTCCCACAGTTTGAAAAATATGATGCTATAACAAAACAATAACTTACTTCTTATTATTGATGGCAATGATGATAGTCATCTTGTTGGGACCTGCCTAAGGAGGCTATCACCTTCAGTTTCTATAGTCAAACATCTCATTAAGTGCTTCCACACATACTGAGAAAACTAAAAATTACTAGAAAGATGATGAAAGTCTTTACACAGTAGGCAAACCAAACCCTGTTTTAGCAGCACTGTGTGCAAGGTATATAAGACATTTAGAAGAAAATATAATTTCATTCTGTAAGAAGGTTATACATGGAATAGAAAGTGCAAACATTTACACTTGCACCATCTACAGAATATGCAATAGGTGCAGAAAATCTAATTTTTATTTGGGCTAGGTATTAGCAATTTTTTTATGTTATGTTTTGTGCAGTTGTATTATAATTTTCATATAATTCAAGAATATAATTTGAAACTCCATGTTTCAAATCAGAGTATCTAAAAGCTAAGGGAAAAAGTTTTGTTGTTGCTGTGATCTGACTTATCACTTGGTATGCTATAGAAGGCATGATACTTGTTAAGCTCTGACAGAATCAATTCTTCACTGTAGAGGGCTAATGCATGTGTTATCCAAATCTCTCCTTTTGTTTACCCTCAGATAATTTAGCTGTAACCTCTGATTCTGTTTCATAGATCAATAAGGGAATGATACAATGATGCCCAATGTGGTATGCCCAAGTTAATTCAATGCTGCTATTTCTAACTGAGCATTTGTGTCCTTTTGCCAGATGAAACATTTTTAATTGGTTTAGAAGAACTTTCCTGTCTCTTCCCAGTATTGTTACATTCAGTCCCCATATGTGCTTCCACCACCCTTTTCTAGTGTTCCCAGTCCCAATTTTTTTCTACATATTGTGCAGTATGCTCTTTTGCATATTACCTACCTGATCCATTTGTGTGTGTTCCTCTGTCTTTAAAAAAAAGTAGGGTTAAATCTTTGTATTCTGTAGTATGTTTCATGATGGCATTCCTATTTTGTTTATTTCCATTTTTCTTATATAAACACTTACAAAATATGCTTCTAATATTTGCAAAGTTAAATACTGAACCAGTACTAGTAGGATCCAAAGCACAACAGCTAATCCACAAGTGGCATCAAAGAATGAATTGTTAACCTCATGATTATAACCCATATATGTTGCACACTTTGCAACCATGAGTGGTCCATAATTGAGATTCATAAATCCTGGTATCAATATTAGTGGCCGGGGTAAAGCAGCAGCAGTGACTATGAAAGACAGATAATCAGTGCTGTATTCATTAAACAGCATTACTTTTGTTTTCCATGTTGGGGGACTCATGATAGGGGTTTTGTAATAGTCTTCCTAATCTTTTTCATTTATTTATTTGTTTTTATTTTTTATTTTTGTCACCCAGGCTGGAGTGCAGTGGCATGATCTCCATCCCAGCTCATTGCAACCTCCGCCTCCTGGGTTCAAACAATTCCCCTGCCTCAGCCTTCTGAGTAGCTGGGATTACAGGTGCATGCCACAATGCCCAGCTAATTTTTTTGTATTTTTAGTAGAAATGGGGTTTCACCATGTTGTCCAGCCTGGTCTCGAACTCCTGACCTCAAGTGATCCACCCACCTTGGCCTCCCAAAGTGCTGGAATTACAGGCAAGAGCCACCGTGCCCAGCCTTCCCTTGATCTTCTGTACCTATAATCAAAACCAAGAACATTTTGAGTCTGAAAAGAGGTTTCCCAGGACACTGGATCTTCATTGGTAAAATCTGGATAGTCCTGGGCATACCAGGCAAGGCATACCAGGGCATATCATCCTACTTCTAAATTAGGAGATCAACTTTGATACACCACCACCATTCAATTCCCAGACTTCGTTCACATTTCTCCACTTATTTTCATTTATATTCTAATGGACAATGTTTATTTTGCCTTTTTGATCCTGGATATAATCCAGGATCACGTGTGATATTTATTTGCCATGTCATTTCAGTCTTTTTTTATGTGGAACAGTTTCTCAGTTGCCCCATTCTTTCAAAATTTTGACAGATTTTTTAATATAAACTGTTTATGTGATGTTTTCCTCATAGTCAACTGGAGCCATACATTGTGTGTAGGAATCTCATGGAAGTGATGCTATGCTTGTCTCACGAAATTGCATCAGAAGAAAACATTCTGCCAATGGTGCTGGAAACCTCAATCATGTGCTAAATTTGGTGTCAACCAGATTTCTCCACCAGAAAGACAGCATTTTTCAATTTGTAATTGATGGAAAGTGTATTAGTCCATTTTCACACTGCTATAAAGGACTACCTGAGACTGAGTAATTTATAAACAAAAGAGATTTGATTCACAGTTCCACATGTCTGGGGAGGCCTCAGGAAACTTACAATGATGATGGAAGGGGAAACAAGGCACTTCTTACATGGTGGCAAGAGGGAGGGGAGAACTGCCACACACTTTTAAACTATCAGACCTTGTGAGAACTCATTCACAATCATGAAAACAGCATGCGGGAAACTGCTCTTGTGATCCACTCACCTGCCACCAAGTCTCTCCCTTGACATATGGGGATTACAATTCGAGAGGAGATTTGAGTAAGGACACAGAGCCAAACCACATTATTTCAGCCCTGGTTCCTCACAAATCTCATGTCCATCTCACATTTCAAAATGCAATCATGCATTCCTAATAGTCTTCCAAAGTCTTAACTCACTCCAGCATTTAACTCAAAAGTCTAACTCCAAAGTATCATCTGGCAGAAGGCAAGTCTCTTCCATCTACAAGCCTGTAAAATCAAAAGCGAGTTAGTTACTTCCTAGATACAATGCGGGTACATGCCTTCCAAGTGGGAGAAATTGGCCAAAACAAAGGGGCTACAGGCCCGATACAAGTCTGACACCCAGCAAGACAGCCATTACATTTTAACGCTCCAAAATAATCTCCTTTGACTCATATGTCTCACATCCAGGGCACCCTGATGCTAAGGGTGGGTTCCCAAGACCATGGACAGCTCCGCCTCTAAGGCTCTGCAGGATACAGCCCTTGCAGCTGCTTTCGTGGGCTGGTGTTGAGTGCCTGTGGCTTTTCCAGGTGGACTGTGTAAGCTCGTTGGTGGATCTACCATTCTGGGGTCTGGAGGATTATGGCTTTCTTCTCACAACTCCACTAGGCAGTGCCGCAGTGGGGACTCTGGGTCAGGGCTCCAGCCCCACATATCTCCTCTGCAGTGCCCTAGTAAAGATGCTCCATGAGGGCTCCGTGTCTGTAGCAGACTACTTCCTGGACACCCAGGCATTTCTGTACATCCTCTGAAATCTAGGTGGACGTTCCCAAACCTCAGTTCTTCCTTCTGGCACCCACAGGCTCAATACGATGTGTAAGCTTCCAAGGCTTGGGACTTGCACCCTCTGATGTCATGGCCTGAGATGAGATTTGGTTGGGGACACAGAGCCAGACTATATCAGGAGGATAATCCAAATCTAGGCCAATATTCTGCTTCTCCTCAAACCTTTTCTCACCACCTAAGCATCCATAGATTTACATGTGAATCAAGCACCGTTATACTTGTCAAATGGTGAATTATTATTTTCATTATTTTCCCTGTAGCGTTTAGTTGTCCTTTTAGTATAAGGATGTACTTTTTCTTCTCCTGCAGATGTTGGTTTCTTATTTATATCAGTATGGATTTATGGATTCCCTTTTTTTTTTTTGAGATGGAGTCTCATTCTGTCACCTCGGCTGGAGTGCAGTGGCATGATTTTGACTCACTGCAACCTCTGCCTCCCGGGCTCAAGCAATTCTCCTGCCTCAGCCTCCAGAGTAGCTCAGATTACAGGCACATGCCACTAGACCTGGCTTTTTTTTTTTTTTTTTTTTTTGTATTTTTAGTAGAGACAGAGTTTTGCCATGTTGGCCATGCTGGTCTTGAACTCCTGGCCTTAAGTGATCCACCCATCGTGGCCTTCTAAGGTACTGGGATTACAAGTGTGAGTCACTGTGCCTGGTCATGGATTCCTGTTTTAATCAATGAGTTTTTATTCTGTTACTATCACTATTTATTTTGGCACTCAAATAGTCTTAGACTTGGTTTGTAAGACCTTCTGTGTCTTTTGACATATTTCCATCATTTTTTTGGCACTCACTTTTTCTTGCACAAGATATTTCAGGCTCACCTTGTACTTTTCCTAGTCTGTCCTGGAGTCAGCTATTTCTCTCACAAACTCTAGTTTCTTTTAGTGAAAAATGACATATAGAAGCCAAAGTCTAAGGCTGGAGATGATGGCTCATATTTGTAATCCCAGCACTTTGGAGGCTGATACAGGAGGATCGCTTGAAGCCAAGAATTTGAGACCAGCCTGGGCAAGAAAGGAAGACTGCATCTCTACAAAAATAAAACTAAAATAACAAGGTGTGGTAGCACATGCTTGTAGTTCCAGCTGCTCAGGAAGCTGAGGTGGGAAGATTTCTTGAACCCAGGAGTTTGAGTTTGTGGTGAGATAGGATTACACAACTGCACTTTAGCTAAGGGGATACAGTTAGACCAAGGCTGTTAAAAAAATAAAAATTAAAAGTACTTGTGTTGATTGTTAGTGAGATGTCGTTGCTGCTAGATACTCTCAGCAGAGACAGCTATGAAGTATATGTGTACATATATGCATACACATACATCTACATCTATTTCTTTATATTTAAAATAAAAACTCATTCACAATAATACCTCCAGTTCTAATGCAACATCTCAGCTATTTTCCAATTTGCCTACATGCCTTATTTGTAGATTCTTCTCTAACATTGACAAACCTGGTCATAACCCTCGATGTATTTATGTATTTGCTCAGTCCATCCCTCACCACTTTGGCTACTGGGTGCTCCATCACCCCTGCTCAGATACCCCCTCACTGCTGCCTACTTAGACGTGAGGTATAAGTAGGCTCCTCTCTGCTGGGCACTCACATCATCACACTTTCCTTGGCCACCAGGAATGTGGCTGCATCCACACAGCTTCCTCAACACTGCCAACTTCTTGGCACTTGGCCAGCTCATTCTTCAGCTTGTTGTCCACCTTATTGTCTCCACTATTTCACCCTCAGGGCTCATGGGAGGCTGCTACATCTGCAAAGTCCCCTACAGGCCCGTGAAGATACTTTAAAAAGTTATACTACATATTTTGCAAATTATCATTTATTCAACTTATCTACAACTGTTTCCTTTGTTTTGGAGAGTGAGATAAGGCCCTGCACACTGACAGGCAGCATTTATTCAGAATTATTCAAATAGTGTCTGACATTTAGAGAATAATCAATGGAAGGCTTTTAGCAATACATTTTACTACCTATGATGCATTGAATATTTAATTAATTTTTCTTTGAAGATGTTCTTTTCTTTCAGATTGGGGCATGAAAAAAATGTTGTAGTAATCTTTTCAAGAGTGTTATTTTACTTTCCCGAGATTGATTCTATCAAAAGAAAAATATTTTTTTCTGTTAGACATGGACCATATAAAGTCAACACTAATTAAAGTATTTTCTGAAAGTGTCTTCCAACCTTCTTAATACTTGGCCCACTCATGAACAATAAAACCAGACATGTAAAAATACTAACCTTACTGTATGCAGTAAATAAGTGTCTACTTCATGAGTTCAAAACTACAAGAGAAAAGACTGAAAGTTTGAAAATACAGAATTTCAGTTGCTTCCTATGACAATTGTAGTAAGTTATTTTAATAGCAATTTTTCAAAGTTGTTGGCTTAAACTAATTCATATTACTCATTTTTTTTTTCAATTTGTGAAAGGAATGTTTTTCTTATAAGACTTGCTAAATATTTATCAATTTTATTTATTTTGTCAAATAAAATAGTTTTGTCCGTTTTGATATTTTCCTGTGTACTTTGTAATACCTCTGAATCACTGTAACATGGACTGAGTTTATAAAATATAGTTTGATTATTGCTCTGTGTTATTTATAATATGTTTATCAGTCAGCCTAAATTTAATTCTATGCCAGGCATTCTGAAATTGTATATGAACATATAATATAAATTCTTATATATACAAATGTAACTGTCATGTTTGAAGTAAGCTTTGTGAAATTAAAAATATTGTAAAGGTCATTATGATGATGATAATGCAGTCTTAAAAAAAGAGAGAAATAAAAAGGAGGATATTCAGTTTCCTAAAAGTTGTAATACCTACTTTAAAAAAGTCAATGAAAATAAGTGTATCTTGTTACATCTTACATCTAACAAAGAATGTGAACTGATCTTCACAACTTAATACCTATCTAAAAAGAGTTGAGTGAGAACATATTGTTTGTGAATTCTATATATTATTGTGTTTGTAATTGATTTGTAAACTTATCAGTAATTGTAAATGTAATGCCTAACTTAGAAAACATTTGTATAAAAATTCAGGTTAATAAAATTAGGTACTCACAGTGCCACAAGAAAATTGACATCCTGCATTGTTGCTGCTATAAAAACACCCAAGAATAAGTTATTACATTAAATGTTGATACGAAAAATTAAGCAGTTTTGAGTGTAACTAAAGTAAGTTTAATAAGATTACTTTGTTGGCTTTCTAGAAAATGCTTTCAAAGTACTTAGATATAATTCATTTTCCAAATTCAGTAAATATATTTCTAGTATTCATTATTGATTTAATAATGGTTTCCTCAATTTATTGTTTAAATGGTTAAGAATTACTATTACTAGGCTGGGCGCAGTGGCTCAGGCCTGTAATCCCAGCACTTTGAGAGGCAGAGGCGGGCGGATCACGAGGTCAGGAAATCGAGACCATCCTGGCTAACACGGTGAAACCCCGTCTCTACTAAAAAATACAAAAAACTAGCTGGGCGAGGTGGCGGCCGCCTGTAGTCCCAGCTACTCGGGAGGCTGAGGCAGGAGAATGGCGTGAACCCGGGAGGCGGAGCTTGCAGTGAGCCGAGATCTTGCCACTGCACTCCAGCCTGGGCGACAGAGTGAGACTCCGTCTCAAAAAAAAAAGAAAAAAGAATTACTATTACAGAATTCCTTAGTTACATTATAATGTATTAGGACTTAAAGAAAATTCAAATGTTATAAACTTATTTTATGAAGTCTATTCATCAATTTTGTCTCCATCCAAAGCAAATATTAGTTAAATAACATCACATGCAATTGTGTGTTCAGTCATATCAAGACGTTTAGAAGCCCTGTTTCCTGTCTTCATTACAGCCATTACCTGTTTTGCCTCATTAACTTCTTCCCACAATTTCTGTGGAAATTGTCTTCTTGGCCTGGAGCTTTTGAGGCAGTTCATGAAGTGAGAGCTCATTAAAGCATCTGGCCTAAACTCTACCAGTATTGAGGATATTTGCATAACCTAAGTTTCTTTAGCATCTTCTGGGTCAGATTAGTAATTCTAATTAACTTAAGATACCTATTTTTGTATTATTAGAGCTAAATATGGGATAGGACCAAGTAGAACATGCATAGAAAATTCATTAAAGCCAATTGCTTGGGTGAAATTCTGAATTCATTGTTATTTTATCTTTTATCTATAGAGTAAATCTGTTTCATTTTCTTTGTGAAGACATGGGAAGCTTTGGTGTATACACTATACAATATATATAATAGTATATACTATGCACATATATAGATAACCCAATATTCATTATATATAACATATCATAAGACTTCTTTATAATTCTGTAGCAGATGCTGATGGCGCCTTGCCCAGACCCTGTAGCTTTTACTTTCTCAATGCATTAACTTAATTTCTCCTTGCTTTTTTTTTTTTCCTAAGGATTTTCTCTAGTAGCCAAAACCTTCTTTCCTTCCATATGGTAAGTTGGAAATACAGGAAAAATCATGCCCTCTAGGAGTAGCCACCAACGAATGACTGACGGAAGTGGTCTATTAACACCTCAGTTCTCTCAACCATTAAGTGGCATAATGCTAAAGCACATGTCTTTTACTTTTTCTCAAGATGAACCTGATGTTACCCACAGCGGCAACTTGCTGGATTACATACCTTTTGATTACCATCGTCTTTTGCCTTTTTCTACTTTACTTACCCCACTGCCTTAGTTTCCTGGAATGATCTCGCAGATGAACTCCTTGTGTTTAATCTGTGTTTCTAGTTATGTGTTGGGGGTAAACAAAATTAAGATAAATTTTATTCAGCAAATAGTTGTGGGTAACTTCATATATGAGTAAAACAGACAAAAATCTCTTTCTTAAGGGGCTTATATTCTAGCAGACAGAGGGTAACACAAATAATATACACACACAAACACACCACACACACACACACACACACACGATTATATTATATCATTGGGAAGCACTGAAGATAATATTAGATGAGAAAAGACCAGCCCAGGAAACATAGTGAGACCTCACCTCTACAAAAATTTAGAAAATTAGCCAGCCATGGGGGTGCACACCTGCAGTCCCAGCTGCTGTGGAGGCTGAGGTGGGAGGATTGAGCCAGGGAGGTCAAGGCTTCAGTGAACCATGATTTCCTGATTGCACTCCAGCCTGTGTGAAAGAGCAAGATTCTGTTTCAAAACAAACAAACAAAAATTAAAATAAAGGAAGATGGAGAAAGAGGATAGAGAGATTCTTTGTGGTTGTTATTGAAATGTATAACAGGGTTGGCAGAGAATCCCTCACGGAGATGGTGTTATTTGAACAAAGTCCCCTGTGGGAAGTAAATAGTATGTGAGGGGAGGAACAGTTTCCAATTCTAAGACACTTAAAATGATATCTTTATACATTTATTGCCTTACAAGTATTATTTTCTTTATAAAATATTATGAGAAAGTAATATTTTATTAAATGGAAATTTAAATCCCATATAACAAGGGGACAAGATCTTTAGTAATGAAAGTCAAGGTGCACTTTGACAGAGATATTTCAATTCATGACTGTTCCAAATGGCTCCATCAACGTTATTTCCACATTAAATATGGCTGTATCAGAATGTTCTGCTCTGAGTAAGGTAATAAATACTCTTTCCCTCAAAAAGATATTAGATTTTAGACATGTAAACAAAGCAATACAAAAATGTAATTATGTTTAAAGAAAGAGCTCCAAGTAATAAAGGATTAATATATGAGATTATGATCAAAGAAATTCTTTGAGAGATACTTGTACGCAAGTAGCATACTGAAGATCAATCAGAGAAACAATCTGGGACATTCTGGATTCAGAACAATAGGTGTAGTGCTGTGAAATCATGTGGTGAATGCCTTATCTTTGTGAAGACTTGTGAGCACATACATTTTAAACATTATGTGATGAAAGGTGAGGCTGAAGAGGGAGGCAGAGTTGGGATCATGTAAGTACTTATGTGCCTGGCTGAGGGGCTCATGAATACCTTTGAATGGGACATCATTAAGCTGGCATGATGAACTCTGGCTGCAGTGGGAATGTGAAGTGGAGGAAGTCAAGAAGAGACTCAAGACAAGTGCAGGAGTTCAGACATTCAGTCATGGTAGATGTTACAGAGAGCAGAAAACAGATTCAAGGTATGTGTGAGAAAAACAACAGAATTTGATCCAGGACTGGAGTAGGAGAGTTGAGGGAAAGGGAGTTATATGTTCTGAATCAAAAGAAAATTAGAAATGTTTGCTCAAAAGGACTATGTAATGTATAACTATCTGAGATGCTTTAGTGAAGTTACTTTTATGTAGAAATATAATATAGAAATACATATTTTTCATATGATGCATGTGAAATTTACTGCATGTATATACACTTTCACATATATATATGTATGTGTGTATATATTTATTTTATATGTATAAAAGGTTGCTATTTAATTAAATTCATAGTAGCAGAGAGAAAACCCCAGGGGCACTTACTAATGTTGAGTGTTTATTTGTTTGCTCTCAAAAGTACATTGGCAAAAGCATAACCAACCTTCAATTATGTACAAATAAATTTTCATAGATTCAAAACCAAAATCCATTTTGATGGGTATATAAGAATTATTTAAGAAAGAGAAATTTGGCTGGGTTTGGTGGTTCACGCCTGTAATCCCAGCACTTTGGGAGGCCGAGGCAGGTGGATCACGAGGTCAGGAGTTCGAGGCCAGCTTGACCAACATGGTGAAACCCCGCCTCCACTAAAAAATACAAAAAAATATTAGCCAGGCGTAGTGGTGGATGCCTATAATCCCAGCTACTCAGGAGGCTGAGGCAGGAGAATAGCTTGAACCTGGGAGGTGGAGTTTGTGGTGAGCTGAAATCACTCCACTGTGCTCCAGCCTGGGCGACAGAGCAAGACTCCATCTCAAAAAAAATAAATAAATAAAAATAAAAATAAAATAAATTTACAATAAATGTCATTAGATGTCCTTTTTGTACTGAATACAAATTTCCAACACCGTAAATAGAGGTCAATGCTGACATCACTTCTTACAAGGTTATTCATTATTATACAGAAAAACAAGGACTGAGGATTTTAGAAATCAGAACAAATATCACTGTTAAAAAAAGTGACTTCTTAAAACAGACCATTTTCAAAACAACTTACTTAACCAGCGAATGATGCGTAGGACAATTTTGGCTCTAGTATGTTGGTCCTGTCAGTCAATACAGGGTTAGAGCAGAAATGGGATTTAGAAGACAACGGGGAATTGGTTCCCTTGTATTTTCCACCCACAGAGACTTTCCTTTAAAGAATGTGACTATCAGGGCTATTATTTGTATAGGAACATATTATATCTCATCCCTCCTTAAAATCATTTCATGACTCTTGTTTTATAATCTGAAATCCCAACATACTTTCAAAATTTCCAACATAGCCTCGAGCTCACCTTGCCACACTCTTCACTTCCATCATGTTATTTAAACCACTTGGGTTTTTCTGAGGTCCTCAAGGCTCTCATACTCTCATCGCTTTGGGACTGTCATATATGTTATTTCATCTTTCTAGAATACTCCTGTCTGTATTCCACGTCTAGTTAAACTAAACTATTTTTTTCAAGCCTCGACTTGAACCCCGTTTTCTCCAAAAGCATTCTCCTAATTCCACAGTTTGGGCTAAAGCCTCCCATGCCAATTGATGAAATACTATGAATGTTATTAGGGCCTATTTTAATTTGAAGATTACATAGCAACTTAGAAACACTTTCTTGATCTAGTTCTAAGAAAGAAAGACCGATGCAAAGTAAACTGTCGGTTTATCAAAATATGCCTGTCTATGAGAAAATTTAGAAAAGAATATTTAAGAAGCAAAAATAGGTCTGTAATATAGTGATGGTGTGATTAAACAGATGGAAACAGAACTAATACAGTAAATAAGTGCTATTCATGGCCATGAGTACCGTAGGGAAGGTGATATGGTTTGGCGGTGTCTTCACCTAAAACTCACCTTGATTTGTAATAATCCCCATGTGTCAAGGGCAGGACCAGGTGGACATAATTGGATCATGGCGGCAGTTTCCCTCATACTGTTCTTGTGGTAGTGAATAAGTCTCACGAGATCTAATGGTTTTATACGTGAGAGTTCTGCTGTGCAAGCTCTCTTGCCTGCCACCATGTAAGACATCCCTTTGTTCTTCCTTTGTCTTCTGCCATGACTGTGAGGGCCTCCCCATCCATGTGGAACTGTGAGTCAATTAAACTTGTTTCCTTTATAGATTACCCAGTCTTGGGTATGTCTTTATTAGTAGTGCGAGAACTGACTAACACAGAAGGAAACATATTTTTTTTTTTCCTTTTTAGGTTCTTAGCTGAGATACTCTTCTGAAAACAAAAGAGTAACAAAAGAAAAATAAATAGAAGTTTATTAGCATGTGCTGTACCCATCAAATGGAAAAGACCTTAGTTCAAAAGCCTCCCTCTCAAGGTAATGGCTTAGGAGACTTGTTTAGATAGTATTTTACCAAAAAGTCACAACTCCTGTATGGTGACAAGACAAATGAGAGAATATCTTCTGGCTTCCAAAAGGTTTAAATATGTGGTAAGGTAAATTTATGGGAAGAGTAGAGCCTATTCCTAGATCTTCTGGCACCACTGTCTCTGAGTTCTGTTTCCGAGATTATAAGTAAGTGCTGCAAATGGGCCCATCTTTATGTGGGAAAGGCAGAGGGGAGGGCAGAGTTTGCCTCTGCCTTTTATCCTTTCTCTTAGCCTGACAATGCCTGGTATTTTAGAGGGAAATATTTTCATTTCCTTCTGTACCACAAAATGAGTTAAAGTAATGAGCTTCTATGCTGTATTCTAGAATTCATCATCTATCTGGAACAGAGTAATGTATACTCCTGCCCCCTCTATCACGGTTTCTCAGTTTCTGTACTATTGATATTTTCAGTCAGATAATTTTTGTGTGGGAGACTTTCCTGTGCATTGTAGGATATTTAACAGCATCCTCAGCTCTATCCACTAGATCCCATTAAGTAACCCTCATCCCCTATTGTGACAACTGAAAGGATATGAACTATTTCCCTGTAGAAGATGACTTGGAAAACTGGCCACAGACATTCCTCTGCCTATACCAACGTGTTTAGGATGTGACTTTAAAGCTCTTCTCAAGGTTTTCCTACCTTTTTAAGGTGGATGACCTTTGTGACTTCTTTTGGTCAATACAATGAGCTGGGTGATTACGGGTCCCAGTTCTAAGCCTAGGACTCATGAAGCTGTGTACACTTCCACTTGCTTTTTTTTTTGCATCTTTGTCCCTCTTATCACAATAAGCATAAGCTAGGGGGCTGAAGCAATAAAGATGACATGGAACAGAGTTGAATTAGTGAGATGTCCCGGCTGAGACTCCATACATGTGAGATACCTGAGCCATGATTAACAAAAGATAACTCACAGGAAACCCACAGCTAACCACAATTGCATGAAGAATTCTACTCATGAGTAGAAAAGCATCCCAGTTAAGTCTAGCTTAAGTTCCTAAACCACAGAATAGCAAGCCAAGTCAATAGTTACTTTCAGCTACTAAATATTGGAATGCTTTGCTACATAGCAATAGGTAACTGATATGTTTCGTGACAATGCTTAACTTGACTGCTTCTTGAAAGTGTGTGCTAATGTCAAATCTCTGCGAAATGAAGTTTTGTGTCTTACAGCTTACTCTTCTCTCCAGATTTGCTCACAGGCATTTCCAGTTGGAATACACCTGAGTTTTCCACAAGATGTTGAATTTTCAACATATAGTACAGACCATCACATCTTATGGATTTTGACTCATAACTAGCTAGATTTATTCTCTAAGATATAATATGTTTTATTTGATTAGAGCTGATTCAGCTTTATTTAATTTATTTCACAAAATTTTAAATTAATATGTGTTTTATGAAAGTAATGAAGTTGCAAGAAAAAACAGCCTATTACTTTAAGATATTTGTAAGAAGTAAGTTGAAACTGTTGGGATATTTTATGAAAGTAATTGGGTTTGCAGATTAATGAAGTAAAAATTATTATAATTGTATTCTAACAGTAGGACACTTTAGATGCTGGGATTGTTTGTACTGAAATATTTGTGTTGTATAAACTTTCCACTCTATCCTAGCAACCTGAATGGTAAGTGTTCTAATGGAGACGTTTTTGTTTTTATATCTCATCTCACATTGCAGTGCTAAGAATAATTTTATTATGATTTTATTTTACTCTAGTTTGGCCATTGTTGAGTGTTGTTTAAAGCATTTCAAGGACATACTTGGCAACTTTACAGATACGGAGACAGAAATATTTCTAGATTTTAAATTATAACATTTATATTATTTTAATATATTTTCAAATGGTATTTTTCAAATGTCTAAATTTCTCTCTATTTTCTTATTTAAAATTTAGACACTGTGATCAATTGATTGTAAAGTGGCCCCAGTTCTTCCCCTTCCCCTATAGTCTTGCAGTGTGACTTTATAGCTTCTTCCGTCAAGAAGTAGAGTTTATTTTCCTACTTTGAATTTGAACTAGCCTGTGATTTATTTTGGCCAACAGAATGTGGGTGAAACGATGGGGTGCCAGGTCTGAGATTAGGTCTAGAGGTATACGCTTTGCTCATTCTCTTGGACTCCTGCCTTTATGTGAGAACCAATCTGGCCAAGCCCACAGGAGGAGAGACCACAGGACTGGAGCCATTGAATCACCATTATGAGGCCAAGCTGTACGAGCCAGCCTCCATCTGACTTGCCAGCTAATTGCAGATGGGTGAGCAAACCTAAGTGAGATCTGCCTTGCCCCACACAGGTAAGCAGAACCACCTAACACACCTGGAGTCTCATGGGCAATAATAAATCTTGTTGTTCAAGCCACTATTTTGGAGTGTTTTTTTTAGGCAGCAAGGACGAACTGTGTTATATGAAATAATTATAATAACACAAATTTTATACCTCATGTACTGTTGTGAGGATTAAATGGTTCCGTGTGTGTGTGTATAAAATGTATATTTTTATATATATGTATTTAAAAACACGTACTTGATCAATATTATTTTATATAATATAGTATATTATCACAAATCATTTTATAATTTACATTGTATTACATTTTCTAAGTAAACAAATTTTATACATTATTTCATACATGATAAATTTTCAGTTTATCTGAATCTCAATTTTTACTAATTTTTAAAAAATTAACCATATGAAATGGGAATACTTATTCAAATTTATTCTTCATGTCCTTCAAAGCATTGATCTGTTACCTAAATTGTGCTTGAAAAAATATTACTGTTATAAAACTATTTTACAGTAGAAAATCCATTGAAATGTTGTCTTTGAAAAGTTTTAGAAATCCAAATTTGGTATATTGTGAGAATATAGACATTTCTCTTTGAAATAGGAAGTGAACACAAGTTAAGGAAACCAAACTAATTGTCCAAATTTCAGTGTGTTTCAGAATTTCTTTATTTTTTAAAATTAGGTTTTCAAAGATTTAGTTATTTATACCATTTATTGAAAATAAAAGTAGGTAAAAATAATGGGTCCTCAACAATGAATTAGAAAATTATACTTGTTACTTGAGTAAAAGGTGAACATTTTAAGCCCCTGCTAAATGATAGTATATTCTCTGTAAGACAACATGTTTACCCTACTCTGATAAGGATGGCTATTACTGTAATTTTCCACCCTGAAAGAGGACATATGGGAAAATAACATTTACTTGATTTTATTGACTTGGCTCAAGAATTGTATTATTAGTACTGACTTCTGCTAGGAAAAGCAGACAATAATTGCTTCAAAATTCTGCTGGAATCCTGTCTTGGGCTGGTGTTTGTGTGCTAACTTTTGCAGGTGGTATGCTTTTCAGGGGCTTCTGTGAGCTCCTGGCTTTCATTCATTTGCTCTTGTTTCTGTTGACATTGTCATTCATGATTACATGGGGCTCTACATGATGGTCCAATGTCACTTCTCTAATTACTTGGCATTCTGCCTAAAGTTTAATCCTCCTGGGTCAATAACTATTCTCTGTTTGGCATTCAACAAATAAGCATATGTGTATGGATCTATCTCCAGGGGACAGGTGTGTGGCTGATGCTTTAGGGCCTCACTAAGCATACATCTTTGATAAATCCATCCTGAATGAACAAAAATGTTGATTTATTAAGGGCAAGTTTTAAAAAATGTATTTAAATACAACTGTATCTGAACCAGAATGTGCCACACGAACTTGATTTATGGAAATGTGTTTTTCTAATGCTTTAACACATTTGATTAGTTCAACCACACCCAATTTCTTCAAGAGAAGTGTTTTTATTGTTTCCCTTTAGTAGATGAGAAAAGGAAATATTCCTCAGATGTTAGGCAGTTTGCCAGTTTCACACCACAAATCACCAGTGGGGCTGGGATTAGCATTCACTGAACTTAGACTCTATTCATAAATCCACATCCCCTGAATCTAGAGGTCTGATGAAGAGCTTTTAGAAGTTGAATTATGATTATGTTGTGAAAGATTGCATATCTCTTAAAATGCATTGCCTTTTAGAAGTCTAGGGAAAAAAAAACAAAAAAAAACTAACGAACTAATAAATAAACACAAACAAATTTTAAGCCCATCTCTTACTGTATTGAGAGAACTTTGTTTATACTCTATTCATTCAGTGCATTAAGGATTGTGTGTGTGTATATATATAAATTCCTGACATATTTAAGAAAAAAGTTGAAAAAATACTTTAAATATTAGCAGAAAATACAGAAAAAGAAGTTTATGGTATATCAATAGCAAATGTCATCTTAAATACAATATGAAATGCAAAGCAAAAGAAAAAGGGAGATCACATTGATAAACTGTAAACTTCTGATCCCAAAAGGAACAGCATCTAAAATGTTAAGAAGAAACACAACACTGACAGGAAAATACTTCAAATATTTAGAAGATGTCAAAAATATATCTGAATAAAAATGAAGTAAAAAAAATAGGCAATTTATTGAAAGGACATTCTAATTGTTAGTAATATATGAAAACATGTCATTTCATTGACAATCAAGAAAATAACAATACAAAATGCTATTATTTACCAATAAATATAAGAATAAAAAAGGTAGTTTAGATATATCAAAAGTAGGTCTCATTTGATGTAATTGTTGGAGCATAAATAGTTATAGGCATGCCAGAGGGCTATTTAATGATGATTATTAAAGTTTCACATATTTGCATGTCTTCCCTTACATACATATTCAAGGCAACTTTCACAAAAATGACAGTGACAGCAAAACCTGAAATAATTAAAAAATATTGAAACAAATATAAAAACTCATTGATTAACAATTATTTGAATAAACCACATAGACACACATTCTATGGAAGAAATACAATGAAATAGTTAAAAATATTAGAATTTATGTATGCATATTTATAAAACTATTCTCAGTATAGTCCAGAAATGAAAACAATAGGTAATACTCACATAGCGCTTCTATATGCCAGACATTGATCTAAGCTCCAATCATATTAACAAAATCCTTCCAAAAACCCATGAGGCAAAACTATTGTTGTAACCATTTCACAGAGAAGTTATTTAAAATGTAAAAACAAACAATATTATCTTTTTTCTCAGATTCTCAGAAAAGTATGCAATTTTAGTGAACAATCTGTAAAAAGGACATCAAATTTATCCTGATGATTATCTTTCCAAGAGTGGGTCTGAATTTGGCATGGTATTAAAGGGAAATTACATATGCTGATTAACTTTTTTGTTTAGCCAAATTCATTTATTCAATTAATCAAATATTTAATGTACATAATGTAATGGATTTAGATCTATGAAATGCAGTTTACTAAATTTTATCTTGAAAATATAAACTTTATTTGCCTAGAATATACTCCTAATTAGTTATTGTATATATCTTCTTATTGGACCATTGATTTTAAAAAATTTATTATTGCTCAACATAGAAAAAAATACATAGTAAATATCATAAATGTTCATAATATATATTTATAAATCAACTAGAATGCACGGTTGGTGTGAATAAAATTAAATTATTTTTGAAATGATGTAAATGCCAAAAGGCAGAGTAAACACATCTCAACACAAATGTCTTAGTACATTCAGATATCAAAATCTGCATGTATTTTACACAAAGAGAAATGAAGCATAAATTTAAGTTTGGTGTATTGCCTAGGGAATTACATTTTCTTCCTGATTAAGCTTTTCTGGTGTCATTATTTATATTGACTATTCCATTTTCCCCTACAATTGTGAGAATTATTGAATATTTTAAAATGATCGAGGAAGTACTCAGAAGTACAAAGTAACAAAGATATGTCACAGGGATACAAGGTCCAACCTGAAAGAGCCCCCAATAGCTAGAGCTGCAACATATTATATAATATGTTATTGGATTATGAGCTAAAATATCAAATAAGTATCCATGAGTGTCTATTGGTATAAATAATGATTGGATAATTAAATACATGGGGGAGAAGAGACAATCTCAATTAAAGAATATCAAATAATTTATATATGTACCCATTCCTCAAGGAGGTTGTGTTACTTCATTCTCACACTGCTATAAAGACAGACCCAAGACTGGGTAATCTATAAAGGAAAGAGGTTATTTGACTCACAATTCTGCATGTTTGGGGAAGCCTCAGGAAACTTAGAATCATGGCAGAAGGTGAGAGAGAAGCAAAGGCATGTCTTACATGGCAGCAGGCAAGAGAGAGTGAACCAGTGAAGAGGAAGGAGCCTCTTATAAAACTACCAGATCTCCTGAAAGAATTATCATGAAAACAGCATGAAGGAAACTGCCCCCATGATCCAATCACCTCCCACCAGGTCCTGCCCTCCACATGTGGGGATTATGAGGATTACAATTCGAGCTGAGATTGGTTGGGGACACAGGGCCAAATCATTTCAGAGGTGGAACTTCGAAAGTGAGCTGAGCTCAGTGCTTTGTTTCAAAAGAATAGAGCATTGAAAACAAAGAAAAACAAACACTGTACAATGGAGAAAACTGCAAACACTGTCTTAGCAAGGTGACCCGGTTAACGTTATCTGTGTTAAATCAAACTGAAGTGTGTACCCTTGATGTGATATCATGAGAATGGCACTTCACCTCTGTGGCCTTTGCCCCCAAAATCGTATTATTATTTTTTTTCCAACCATGAGACAGACAAACATTGAAAGCATTCTACAAATTAGCTGAGCAGCACTCCTTAAAACTCTCAGTCATTGAAAGCAAGGTAAGTCTAACCAACTCCCTCATCCAGAGGAGGCAAAGGACACATAAAGACACTGAAGACTGATTTGGATCATGGAAGAGAAAAGGGACATTACAGAAAAACAAATGGACTGCAAATAAATATGATGTTCAGTTAATAAGAATGTATCAATGTTGATTAATTATTTGTGACAAAGATACCATAATAGTGTAAGAAGTTAATAGTAGGGCAAGCTGGGTGTGGGGTAAATGGGAAACCATTATGCCTTTGAAACTTTTCTGTAAATCTCAAACTATTTTAAAATCAAAAGTTTATTTATGAAATGAAGGTACAGTTCTGCTTGGGGATCATCGCCATCTAAACATCAGTGAACAGGGCAATCCACTTCATGGTAGATATGGGTATCAGGATATAAATGACTAGAAATTGGAATGCTTAGGAACAGCATAAAATGATGAGGTCATTTATTTAAAAAAATATAACATTAGGGTTTGTATTGAACCTTGCTTGTGTATTTGTAATTAAATATAACTATAGAAAGCAGTTTAATTTTAGGTTGATCATCTGAAATCTGCTTTTTTCCCCCAATATCATAACACATTTTGGAATCTACACGTACTTACTTTTATGTTAGCCATAGTTTAATCTCTTGGCAGATTTGATGAATCTAAGAATTAAGTTGCTCATGCCTGTAATCGCAGCACTTTGGGAGGCAGAGGTAGGCCTCTGAGGACAGGACCAGCCTGGCCAGTATAGGAAAACCCTGTCTCTACTAAAACTACAAAAATTAGCCAGGCATGTTGGTGGGTGCCTGTAATCCCAGCTACTTGGGAGGCTGAGGCAGGAGAATCACTTGAACCCAGGAGGTGGAGGTCGCAGTGAGCTGAGATCATGCAACTGCACTCCAGTCTGGGTGACAGAGTGAGACTGTGTCTCAAAAAAAAAAAAAATAAAATAAAATTGTTGGGTGTCAAATGCCACATATCAGACATTCATGAACTTGGATACCTCATTAACTTGTCATTGTTATGGCTCCTAAGATTGTTGGAAACTTTAGACACATTTGTCCTTGCATTTGCTTTCTAATTTTGTGAGTCATAAAACAGATGTACTTATTACAGATTCCAAGGAGACAAAGAATAGAAAGACATAAAATCATTTTTAGAAATCATCTGCTATCATTAAGTATCATGTGAATATATAAACAGAAAACAAAATAGTTTCGTGGAGTGTATTATCAATGCTTTCACAGAGAGAAATGCCAGCCTTTGCAACTATGATGTTATACAGAAATAAAATTTGTCCTGTTTAAATTGCTTGTTTATGAAATTTTTGTCACTTTTGCCTACTTTCAATGAAAACAAAAAGAAAACTGTGTTGAAATCACTTTGAAATGAGCAAGAATCCCACTTTCCTTCTCTGTAAATCAGCCCTCAATTTTTTTTTAAACAATTTTGCTGAACTTTGCAATACGGAAGTGAGTATCTGCTTGTATATCCACTTATAACGAATGAGAAAATGGAAAGATACTAATTTCTTTAAATTGTATTTTGTTATCCTTATAAAATGGCAAAATGACATTTAGCAGAGAAAAAAGGAAACTGAATAATTTATCTCCTCTCTCCTCCCTCTCTCTCTCCCCATTCCTTTTTCTCTCTGGCTGTCTGTTTCTATTTCTCTCTGCCTCTTACAGCCACTCATGTAACAGTCGCAGAGTTAGTGTAAAGCAGCCTGTGGTAGACTTCCAGTTGCAAAGCTGTGCATGTTGGGGTCTGAGGACTTTATTTGAAACCCTCTTTCCCTCTAAGGTCACACCAAATGCCAGGGAATTAGACTCCTGAAGCACAACCTTCATTCCATGAAGAACAGGAGTTGGTATACAAATGCTCCAGTATCTTCTCCCTTTGCCTAGGAATTTTCCTAGGATGGAAAGATCCTAAGATATGTGTTTACATAGTTCTCATAATTCTCCATGTGGTTAAATTACAGATGATCACTGTGGTTTTTAGCTTCCTGCCCCTTTTTCATCTCTCTTCTTCATTCCCCTGTGATTATGGACTCTGTCTTCCAAATAAAGCCGTTGCACTGGAATCATTGTCTTGGGATTTAGTTTCAGGGAAACAGGCACTACAAAAGGTGGTCAGAGTCATTGTGGAGAAGAATATAGAAAAGTATAAGAAAATGGATTGCAAGATCCAGTGATTTATATAGAGTTTTCACACTGAGCAAATGATTCTGTGTCTTAATCTTGTGTTTAGAATAATACTTTTCTGACATGAGCACCTTTGTGTTTTAATACAATCAAAAGTAATACATATTTTGATGAATGAACATATACTATAATAATCTCATTAATTGTTTGTGTCACCAAAGGTGCAGAATCTCTTTAAGAAAAAAGGAAAACAGAAAATATCAAGTAGGCATAAAGTAGATCCTGTCTCTTAGAACTTCCAAGGGAAGAATTCTCTAAGAATAACTAGTATATTACTTATATTAGTCCCAAACTCACCATTAAAATGTGGAAGACTTTATGGTCCAGTTGCAGCATGAAGGAAGGCATATTGAAGAAGTATTTCTCAGGTTTTTCACTTCATTTACTCATTCATTTATCAAATATTTGCTAAATATACCATTTGCACTTTGCTATATATCACTCTGATATATAATTTGAAGATTTTAAAATTCAGAGTTTATTTCCTTCTACCGAGTAAACTTTGAAATCAGTACCAATTTCAGAAACTTCAAAGATCATGTATATTACCACCGCAAAGAAGAAAGTAAGTGTATCCTTTCTATGTGTGAAGTGAAAGCTGTATCTCTTTTAGATTACTGTTGTTGCAGGTTATAATCCCAGCACACTGGGGTTTTCAGAAGTTTAGAGAGAACTATTGGATATAATGAAAGACAATTTCAGAAAGGACTCAAGAGGATATTGGGACTGATGCAATATTTCACAATAATGATAGTGTTAATGATAATTATGTTAACAGTAACCGTTTCTGTGTATTTTAAAGTTATATGAACCAGACATTCTGCAAAGCCCTTTATATGTGTTATCTAATTTAATTTTCAGAACAACACTGTGAGACAGCTGTTATTTTGACCATTTTGTATATTAGAAAACTGAAGCTCAAAGCAGTGAACTAAATTGTCCAAGATTACACAGCAGGTTAGAAAAGTAATTAAAACGCAGGTGCTGCTAACCATAAAGCCCATACTCCTTAGTAGTGTGAGATGCCGGTGCTCACTTTGAGGTTAAAATAAAAGGATTTATTAAATATGTAAGCAACACATTAGCATATTTTTTGTAAGTGATTAAAAAAAACCCTGTAGCTGACATTTGAATAACACAGGATTTTATGAAGGAGATCCTTTTTATTCATTTTGGTAATAGACAAGACAAATGTAGTCTCTAAAATTATTTGCTCTAACTTAATGACTTTAACATCATGTTTTTCTCCAGCTGACATTTTTTCTTACCTGAAAATTTAGTGTATTTTCCTCTCGTGTATTTTAGTAGTGGGAGCACAAAGAGGAGATGTGTGAATTTTTAAAGAAGAAAGCACAGTAATATAAAGCTCTCATCTGGCTGTGGGAAGGACCCAACTATTAAAACTAGTATCTCAATATGAATTCGTTCCTTATAAATGTCTAACTTGTGAATCATGTGACTAATTTGCATGAAATAAAAAAATCAATTTCCTTCATTTTATAAATGACTTCTTATACTTGGCAACATAAAAAAATTGTACTTTTTAGGCCGGGCGCGGTGGCTCAAGCCTGTAATCCCAGCACTTTGGGAGGCCGAGATGGGCGGATCACGAGGTCAGGAGATCGAGACCATCCTGGCTAACACGGTGAAACCCCGTCTCTACTAAGAAATACAAAAAAATAGCCGGGCGAGGTGGCGGGCGCCTGTAGTCCCAGCTACTCAGGAGGCTGAGGCCGGAGAATGGCGTGAACCCGGGAGGCGGAGCTTGCAGTGAGCTGAGATCCGGCCACTGCACTCCAGCCTGGGCTACAGAGCGAGACTCCGTCTCAAAAAAAAAAAAAAAAAAAAAAAAAAAAAAATTGTACTTTTTTTCTGCCTTCTTCTAAACTTGGAGTCTAAGCTGCATGTTCAAACTGCTCCTTCACTAAGGACACATTTATATATAACTGATATATCTCCAGAAGTCTTTTCTCATAGGGAGGTGTTTATTAATCTCATTGTTTCTGTGTTCTTTTGCTATCTAAGCTTATTTTACATAATAAATGAGTTTGTAAAAGTCTTTAGGATTGTATCATTTAATGGAAAATTTTGTATGCTCATTTATATTATTTTATCTTGGTGGATTCAGTAATTCATTAGGAAGGGCTGTTTGTGGAGTTGCTAACACAGAGAGAGGAAATGAGAGAGAAGAATTACTCCTGAGTAAAATCCTTATTAACAACTATTCAATGAATTTAATCCTCTCTGGAATGCTGCCATCATTTAGTTTTGGCATGCTGACTTATATTAAATGTTATGCCAGTAGTTTTCACGTACACACCAGAAACATTCTTCTAATTATTAAGGCACTTGGGAAAATTTAACCTGATCTGACCTGAGATTCTACTGTAAAAAAAAAAAAAAAAAAAAAAAAAAATCAATATAATATTAAAAGTCATCAGTCTATCATTCAACACAAAAGAAGTAAGAGAGAAACTCATAAGTGAACTAAAATATACTCGTCAAAAATTAAGCAGTCTTAATTGCTAGCAGTGATTACTGTTCATGTAGAGACACTGAGAAAATGATACGTCAGTTATTTCCATCCAAAATATTAAGCATTTCCAAAATGACTAATTAAGAAATGCTGATTCAGAAATAAAATTTTCACTTGGTTTAAAAATGCATATAGCTGTATGCCATTGAATTATTGGGTTTACAGAGGTTTGTGTAAAATACAAATGACAAAAATCATAATTATAATTGTTTTTATTAATTTTTTAAGAAACATATCTGATGAAGAAAATGAAGACAAGAGGAATAAAAAGCACAATGACCATTTAGACAGTTTTTATTTAGTTAGAATATTTATTATTTACCATCGATGAGCAATGCACTTTATTGAGTGTACACTATGTCTAAAGACACATAAAATTTGGCCTAGCTTCTGTTTTAAATTGGGGATTAAGAAAAGTTGACAATTAATAGCAAAGCATACTAGGAAAAAACGTATCAATAAAGATGTACAAAGACATCCTGTTGTCTACTCACATCTCTGAATCAAACAATTTAAATCAACTTATTTATATCTTCTGTGAATACTAAACAAGGCAAGTTTATATTTGGTTTTGGAGAAAACGAAGAGGTGTTCAATGGTGGATCTGAAAAAAGGGTGAGATTGAAATAGAAAAAAATAGAAAAAGTAATATTCTGGGAAAGAAATATTGGCAAGCCTCAATTTATCAAGTTCCCTTGAACCATGCTGTGTGTATAAGGGAGATGGAAATATTTTACCTGCATTTTATAACCCATAATTTTGATAAATTTTATTTTCACTTTATTTTCCATAAATTCATGAAATTTGCTTTGTATTTCTTCTTTGATTTAAAATATAATTTTTATTCACCAGTGGAAGGACCTTTTTTATTTTTGATATGTTTTCAATGTAGGTTTTATTTCATTGTAGTCAGAAAATGCTGTTTGTGCTATTTGAATCTTTGGAAACTATTGGTGGGAGGGATGTTTTTGTTGCTTTTTTCTTTTGTGGTCTAATATTTGAGAAGTTCCTGATGAATGTTCCATGAGTATTTTAAAAAGTGTATTTATTTTTATCATGGCTCGTGTATATATGTATATGTAATAAACACGCACACTTTTGATTATGTGTTTTAGGTTTTCTATATTTACTTACGTTTTGTCTACTTAATTGTAAGAGATGTCTTAAAATTTTCTGTGACCAGTGAGATTCTTTCTACTTTTCCTTGCGTATGTTTTATTTCTGCTCTAGGAGAGTTTTTGGCTGTGTTTTAAGGTGCACAACTATCAACCACTTTTCATTTGCCTTCTCCTAGCATATGACATGTATAAGGAAACGTGAACCTAAGAGTAGTGTTGAATTAACTTTAACAAAGCAAGCACACCCGTGTATTATGCAGGTAGGCAATAAATAGAACATTTCCATCACCCAAGAAGGCTCTGGAGTCCTCTAAGTCACTGACCCCTCTCCCTAAGTAAAAGTATACTGGTTTTGAACATCAGGTTCAACTTTTCCTGTTTTTGAACTTCATATAAATGAAATTATGCCATGTATTTGTTTACCTAACACGATATTTGTAAGATTTATTCCTATTTCATTTAACAATAATTTATTCATTGTCACTGAATATATGATATTCCATAATAGTAGTTGCTGACCTGGCAATGGGTGCTCAGAGCTGTCCAGCTGAAGGCACCAATGTCAGCAAACATTCTCCAGCTGTCATCTCCTTCATGCTCTGTTTTAGCTGCAGAGAACTCCCTCACTTATATTGTGTACTTCCTGGGACACTCCACATCTGGTTACTGAGCATGATGAGTGTTACAAAACCCCATGAATTTAACCCAATCTAGACAACTCTGATGGGCAGTTTGCATGCCTGAGATCCTGGCCTGTTTCAGACTAAGGCTTTGATGTTCCTGCATCAGTTCGACTTGCCTCTCTGTTCAATGAGTATTTCTTTTTCCTTCCTTTCACAGATGTTGGTCCCCAATAATCATCTTGCACTCCAAACTCCATCTCAGAATCTGCCTCCAGAGAACTCAACCTGTGAAACCATTATGGAAGACGTTTATCCACTCTACTGTAGAAGGATATCTGGGCTGCCCTCAATTATTGGCTTTTTTCAGTGGAGCTACTGCAAACATTCTAGTAAATTTCTTTGGGATATATATTTAGGGGTAGGATTGTTGGATAACAGCATTTATTTGCTTACGTTTAGTAAATACATTTTTATAAAATGCTATACCAATTTACTATCAATGTACAAAAATTTTAGTTATACAACACTTCATTCAGTCTTGGTTGAGACAGAGACAGCATAGGGAAAAAAGACAAAAACCTTTGTATTTCAGTGTACTGTATTTTAGCTTTGTTGGTGAGTGTGTAGTGGTATCTTGCTGTGGCTTTAATTAACATTTCTCTGATGACTAATGTAATTCAGCAACATTTCAAATGTTTGTTGGATATCTGGACCTTTGTATATCTTTTTTTTTTGCGTGAAGTGGCTGCTTGAAGTCTTTTGCTAGTTTTAATTGAGCTGTCTGTCTTTTTCTTATTGATTTTGGAGTCTTTCATTTTTCTGAATGTAGTTCTCTTTTCAGATATATGTATTGTAAATGCCTTCTTTTAATATGTGATTTGCTTTAACATTCACATAATGGTAATTTTGATTAACACAAGTTCTTAATTTTAATGTCATCCAATTATCATTTTACTCTTTAAGCTAATGGTTTCTGTGTTTAATTTAACAAGTGTTTCTTACCCAAGGCAATGATAATATTGTTCTGTTTTCTACTAAAAGTGCTATTGTTCAGCCTTCTACATACTGTGGGGCAGTTTTCAAATTCTATTTTTTTTCCTGCATATAGAAGTCTATTTGACCCAGCATCTCTTGGTAAAAATTCCATTTGTTACCCACTGTTCAAATGGGGGTAACAAATTTGTCATGGAGAAATTCATCATGAAGAAATTCCTCATGTCTGTGTCTCTTTGTAACACGCCTGACTGGCTTATTGTCTGATACTTCTGCTGTAGTTTTATATGTTAATATCGAACTGTGCCAGTGCTCCAGCTTTTACAATTTTTCTTTTTAACGTTTGTGGGTACATAGTAGGTGTATATATTCACAGGGTACATGAGATATTTGATACTGGCATACAATGCCTAATAATCACAGCAAAGTAAATGGGGTTTTCGTCACATCATACATTCATAGTCTCTTTGTGTTAAAAAAATCCAGTTACACTCTTTTTGTTATTATAAAATGTACGATAAATTGTTGTTGACTGTCGTCACCTTGTTGTGCTATTAAATATTATAACTTATTTTTTCTATCTAACTATATTTTTGTACCCATTAACCATTTCCACTTACCTCTACCCACTACACTTCCCAGCGTCTGGTAATCAACATTCTACTCTCTATCTCCATTAGTTCAAGTGCTTTAATGTTTTTCAGCTTCTACAAATTAGAATGTGCAAAGTTTGTCTTTCTGGGCCTGGCTTATTTCACTTAACCTCCAGTTTCACACATGTTATTGCAAATGACAGAATTGTATTCTTTTTTATGTCTAAATAGTGCTCCATAAGGTATACCTACCATATTTTATTTATCCGTTTGTCTGTTAATGGACACTCAGGTTGCTTCCAAATCTTGGCTATTGTGGATAATGTTGCAATAAACATGGGAGGACAGACAACTCTTCAATATACTGATTTCCTTTCTTTTGGTTATATACCCAGCATTGGGATGGCTGGTTCATCTGGTAGTCCTATTTTTAGTTTTTTGAGAAATTTTCAAACTGTTTTTCAGAGTGATTATACTAACTTACATTCCTGGCAACAGTTTATGAAGGGTTGCCTTTTCTCCACATCCTGGCCAGCATTTGTTATTGCACATCTTTGGGATAAAAGCCGTTTTAACCAGCAGAATATGATATCTCATTGGAGCTTCGGTTTGCATTTCTCAGATAATCAGTAGTATTGATCACCTTTTTATATACTCCTTACCATTTGAATGTCTTCTTTTGAGAAATAGCTGTTAACATTTTTCTTTTCTTTTTTTTTTTTTTAAGACGGAGTCTCGCTCTGTCACCCAGGCGAGAGTGCAGTGGTGCAATCTCGGCTCACTGCAAGCTCTGCCTCCCAGGTTCACACCATTCTCCTGCCTCCGAGTAGTGGGGACTACAGGCGCCCACCACCATGCACAGCTAATTTTTTGTATTTTTAGTAGAGACAGGGTTTCACCATGTTAGCCAGGATGGTCTCGATCTCCTGACCTCATGATCTGCCCGCCTCAGGCTCCCAAAATGCTGCGATTACAGGCGTGAGTCACCGTGCCCGGCAGCTGTTAACATTTTATACCAATTTTCTAGTTGGATTATTAGATTTCTTTTCCTATCAAGTTGTTTGAACCGCTTATATATTTTAATTATTAATTCTTTGTCAATTAGTTTGTGAACATTTTCTCCCATAAAATGGGTTGTCTCTTTGTTGAATGTTTCTTTTGCTGAGCAAAACTTTTTAACTTGAAGTGATCCCATTTGTCTATTTTTGCTTTGGTTACCTGTGCTTGTACGATATTACTCATGAAATCTTTGCACAGTTCAATGTCCTGCAGAGGTTCCCCAATGTTTTATTTTATTTGGTTCATGGTTTGAGATCTTATGTTTAACTTTTTAATTCACTTTGATTTGATTTTTGTAAATGGTGAGAGATGAGGGTCTAGTTTCATTCTCTGTATATAGATGTTCAGTTTTTCCAGCACCATTTGTTGAAGAGACTGTCTTTCCCCAGTGCATATTCTTGGCACCTTTGTTGAAAATGAATTCACTATAGATGTATGGATTTATTTCTGGGTTTTCTATTATGTTCCATTGTCTATGTGTCTGTTTTTATGCCAGTAACATGCTGTTTTAGTTACTATTGCTGTGTGCAGTAATTTGAAGTCAGGTAATGTGATTCCTCCAGTTTTGTTCTTTCTGCTTAGCTTTAACTATTCCAGGTCTTTGTGGTTTCATATGCATTTTAGAATTTTTAAAAAATTTCTGAGATGAATATCACTGGTATTTTTATAGGGATTTCATTGAATCTGTAGATTGCTTTAAATAGTATAGACATTTAAACGATATTGATACCCCCAATACACGAGCACAGAATATCTTTTCATTTTTTGTATCCTCTTCAATTTCTTGCGTCAGTGTTTTATGGTTTTCATTGTGGAGCTCCTTCACTTCTTTGGTAAGTTTATTCTTAAGTTTTTTATTTTATTTCATTTATAGCTATTGTAAATGAGATAATTTTCTTGATTTCTTTTTCAAATTAATCACTGTTGACATATTAAAATGCTACCTATGTCTGCATGTTGATTTTGTATCCAGTAACTTAACAATTCCAATTTTTTTGGTGGAATCTTTAGTTTTTTCCAAATATAAGATTATATCATCTGCAAACAAGGATAGTTTGATTTTTTTCCTTTCCAATTTGAATGCTCTTTCTTTCTTACTCTTATCTTATGACTTTAGCTAGGACTTCCAGTACTATGTTGAATAACAGGGCTGAAAGTAGGCATTCTTGTCTTGTTCTAGTTCTTAGATGAAAGGCTTTTGGGTTTTCCTCCTTCAGTATGATACTAGCTATGGGTCTATCATATGTGGCTTTTATGTGTTGATGTATATTCCCTCTGTACCCAGTTTTTAAAATATTTTTACCATAAAGGAATGTTGAATTTTAGAAAATGCTTTTCTGACATAAATTGTAACCATTATATGTTTTTAGTCCTTCATTTGGTTGATATGATGTATCACATTGAATGATTTGCATATGTTGAACCATTCTTGCATTCTTGGGATAAATCACACTCATGTGTAATGAATGGCCTTCTTAATATGTTGTTGATAGTATTTTGTTCAAAAATTTTGCATCAATGTTCATCAGGGATATTGGCCTGTAGTTTTTCTTTTTTTAATGTGTCTTTGTCTGGTTTCAGTATCATGGTAATACTGGCCTCACAGAATGAGTTTGGAAGTAATCCTTTGTCCTCTTTTTCGGAATAGTTTGAGTAGGATTGGTACTATTTGTTCTTTAAATATTTGGTAAAATTAACCAGTGAAGCCATTGGGTCCTGGGCATTTCCTTGCTGGGAGGCTTTTTATTATGGCTTTGATCTGAAGACTTCTTATTTGGTGGTTGAGGTTTTAGACTTCTTCATGGTTCAACATTAGTAAGTTGCATGTGTTTAGGTTTATCCATTTCTTCTAGGTTTTCCTATTTATTGGCATATAGTTTGTCATAGTAGCCTCTATTGATCATTTGCTTTTCTGTATTATGAGCTGTAATGTCTTCTTTTTCATCTTTGATTTTGTTTATTTTAGACTTCCCTCTTTTTTTATTTAGTCTGGCTAAATATTTGCCAATTTTGTTTATCTTTAAAAAAGCACATAACATTTTGTTTCATTAGTTTTCGTATGGTTTTCTTGTCAAATTCATTCATTTCCGCTCTGATTCTCTCATTTTTTACTAACTTGGGATTTGGTTGACTCTTGCTTTTCTAGTTCTTTAAGATGCATTATTAGGTTGTTTATTTGAAGTTTTTCTCCTTTTTTTTGATGTAGGTGCTTATTGCTATAAACTTTGTTCTCGTTGCTTCTTTCACTGTATCCCATAGGTTTTAGTATGTTCTGTTTCCATTTGTATTTGTTTCAAGAAATTTTAAAATTTCCTTCTGAATTTCTCCATTGACCTGCTGCTAATTCAGGAGCATATTAATTTCCATGTATCTGTGTAGTTTATAAAGCTCCTCTTGTTCTTGATTTCTAGTTTTATTCCATTGTGGTCAGAGAAGAAACTTGATACAATTTCATTTTTTTATTTTACTTTTTAGTGATTTATTTTGTCACATAGCATATGACCTATCCTTGAGGATGATTTATGTACTGAGAAGAATGTATGTTCTTCAGCTGTTGGATGAAATGTTCTGTAAATATATGTTAGGGTTATTGGGTGTATGGAACAGATTTTTTTTGGTTTTGTTTTTGTTTTTTGGTTTTTTTTTGGTGGTGGTGGTTGTTTTTGATTTTCTGTCTGGAAGATATATCCAATGCTAAAAGTGGGGGTGTGGAAGTCTCTTGCTATTAGTGTATTGCATTCTTTCTCTCTCTTCAGCTCTAACAATATTTGCTTTATGTATCTGTGGTTTTCAGTGTTGTGTGCATATATATTTACAATTATTATATCCTCTTGCTGAATTGACCCCTTTCTCATTATATAATAACCATTATTTTTCTGTGTTTTATAGTTGTTGTCCTGAAACCTATTTTGTCTCATATAAGTATAGCTACTCCTGCTCTTTTTTGGTTTCCATTGCATAAAATATCCTTTTCCACCCCTTTATTTTCACTCTATTTGTGTCTTTATAGGTGAAGTGTGTTTCTCATGCTCAACAGGTAATAAATTTAATTTATTCAGCCACTCTGTGTCTTTGATTAGTTCAATTACATTCCTTATAATTATTAATGAGTTAGGACCTACTCCTGCTATTTTATTATTTGATTTTTTGTTTTGTTTTGTGGTCTTCTTTTTCTCCCTTCTTTTATCTCTGTCTTCCTTTTAACTAAGGTAATTTTTTTCTGGTGGTGTGTTTTAATTTCTTACTTTTTATTTTTTGTATATCTGTTATACCCCTTTTTTATTTGAAGCTACCACAAGGCTTGCCAACAACATCATTATTTTAAACTGATGACAACTTAACACTGATAGCAAAAGTAAATAAACTAGCAAACAAGCAAAGAGAAAATTAATAAAAACACTACACTTGAACTTCATCCTCCACTTTTTAACTTTTTGTAGTTTCTGTTAATATGCAGTTATTTTGTTTATTTCTTGAAAATTTTTTGGATGTTTTATTTTTTATAGATGCATGTTTCTGTCTTTCTACTCAAACACTCTGATACATTTTTCAGTATGTCAATTGCATTTTTGAATTCCAGAATGTTTACATAGTTCTTTTTAAATTATTTCAATCATTTTGTTAAATATATCTGATAGAATTCTGAATTTCTTCTCTGTGTTATGTTAGATTTCATCAAGCTTCCTCAAGACTACTATTTTTATGTCTTTGTCTGAAATGTCACATAACTCTGTTTCTGTCTTTCTTGGGTTGATCAGTGACTTATTTAGTTTGTTTGGTGAGTTCGTTTTTCTGAATGGTCTTGGTGCTTATGAATGTTTGTCAGTGTCTGGGCTCTGGGTATTAAAGAATTAGGTATGTATTGTGGTCTTCACAGCCTGTGCTTGTTTGTACCCATCCTTCTTGGGAAGGCTTTCCAGGTATTTGAAGGGACTTGCATGTTGTGACCCATGTCTTTGGTCATTGGGACTGTATCTGCTTTAGGGGGCACCCCAAGTGTAGTAATGCTGTGGCTCTTGCAGACATGTAGAGGTACTGCGTTGGTGGTCTTGGATAAGATTCAGAAGAATTCTCTGGATTAGAAGGCAGAGACTATTCTTGTCTTCTCTTACTTTCCCCAAACAAATGGTATCTCTTTCTCTTGATGCTGAGCTGCCTGGAGCTCTGGGAAGGATGACACAGGTACCCTGTGGCCACCACCATTGGGACTGTACTGTGCCAGATTTGAAGCCTGTATACCTCTGGGTTTTGCATATGGGCTTCCATGACAATTCCCTGGCTACTAGCTATGTTCACTTAAGCCCCAAAGGCTCTACAGTCAGCAGGTGGCAAATCCAGTCAGGCCTGTGTCCTTCCCTTTAGGATGGTGAGCTCCCCACCCTGCCACCCAGCACCAGGTAGGTCCAGGGATTCCATCTAGGATCCAGGTCCCGGAGTCAGGAATGCTAGGAACCTAGCTGGTGCTCTGTTCTACTGCAGCTGAGCTGGCACTTATGTCACAACACAAAGTCGTTCCCACTCTTTCCTCCCCTTTCCTCAAGTGAAAGGGGCTACCTGTGCCCCAGGCCCATGGCAAGTAATGCCTGGCTGCCCCATTGTTTACTCCAGGCTCAAGGGCTCTTCAGTCAGCTTGTGGTGAATGCTGCCAGTCCTGAGCCTCTCCCTCAGGGCAGAAAGCTGTCCTCTGGCCAAGGGCAGGTCTAGAAATGCTGTCCAGGAGGCAAAACCTTAAATCCATGACGCCCGGAACTTGTTGGTGCTCTACCCCACTGTGGGTCAGCTGGTAACCAAGGTGTAAGACAAAGTTACCCTTACTATTTTCTTTATTTCACTCAAGTAGAGGAGACTTTTCCCTTTAGCCACCATGGCTGGGAATGCTTTGGGTCACATCTGAAGTCAGTACAATTCTGAACCTCCCCTAAGGCCCATGGTGAGTATTACCTGGCTACCATTGCTGTTTATTCATGGCCCTAGTTAACAGGTCATAAATTCTTTCAGGACTGGGTCCTTCTCTTCAGGGCAGTGGCTTCTCTACTAATCCAGGGTGTATCTAGAAATGTCATCTGGGAGCTAGGGCCTGGAATGGTGGTCTTGGCAGTCTGCCTGATGCCCTATTCTACTATGGCTGAGCTGGTATCCAAGTTTCAAAGCAAAATCTTCTGTACTCTTCCCTCTCTTCTCATGCAGAAGAGTGTCTCCCAGAGTTGCAAGCTGTGCTGCCTTGGGTTGGGGGAGGGGTATCGGGGTGATGCAAGCACTCTGTCAGCTGTCCCAGCTAGTATCTCACTAATTCATGTACATCCCAATTCCCCTGGCTCTGGGCCCAGCACAGCACTAGGGCTTGCCCAGGAATTCCAGCCCTTGTGGCCTAGGCTGCCTTTCAAGCTTATTTAGAACCCCAGAGAGCTTTAGCCTGTGGTGGCAGAGCTTGCTGGAGCCCAGGTTTCTACTGTTTGCCTCTTCCTAGAGGACAATTTGCCTCTTCCTAGAACTGATCTGGATGCTCCCTCTATGAGTGCTGGCTGACTTCTGCCCCATGTTGCTTTCCATTGTGCCAGGCAGTACTGAGTTCCAATGGAAAGTCCCGCAATCACTGTACTCTTCTCCCAAGTGCAGAGAATCTCTCTCTGTGCCATACAGCTGCTGCTGAGGGATGGGGAAAGGGTGGTGTAGATGATTCAGAACAGTCTTTCCTACCTTGTTCAGTGTATTCTTTCCGTAATATGATTTTAAAACTAGGTACTGTGATCAACTGATTTTTGATTCTTATGAAGGTGCTCTTTTGTTTGAGTAGTTGTTTAGCTTGTTGTTCCTGCAGTGGGGATGATTGCTTTGGCTTCTATTCAGCTATCTTGCTCCCCTACATCTGGTCTAACTTTTTAAAGAAAGATCCTCTTGGCAATTTGTGTCTGATTTTATTTATGTATGAATTGCAATCAACTTTTCAATTTCAGAAGAGGACTGGTGATACTTTGATAATAGATTTAATTTATACATATGTTTGTAGGGAATTGATATAGTGTAATTATTAATTCTTTAAATACTGGAAACTATATTCCTTTAAGTTTTAAAAATATTCTCTTAATGGTATTTCAAATTTCTCATTGAGAAATTAGGAATTAGATGTATTTGTTATGTATTTGGTTAGTTTTGTTGCTTTTACAAATGTGATATTTTAAAAGCAAATATACACTATTTTCAAACATTGATTTTGTATCTAAACAGCATTGATAATATCAAGTATTATTACCAATAATTATCTTTAGAGTTTTTAATTTTTCTCATATGTAATCATTTTACTTCAGTATAAGCACAGTTTTGTTTTTTCTCAATGAGTACATATTTTAGTCCTCTCTCTTTA
Organism: Macaca fascicularis; assembly: GCF_037993035.2. Lineage (NCBI taxonomy): Eukaryota > Metazoa > Chordata > Mammalia > Primates > Cercopithecidae > Macaca > Macaca fascicularis. The sequence continues at coordinate 31,097,568 of NC_088380.1, read as the reverse complement.
TCACCATTGCTTTGATTGAGACCTTAGGTACAATGCTGCATAGAAATAGTGACAGTAGGCATCCTTGTGTATTTCCCAATCTCAGAATAGAAGACTTGTTACTCTTTCGTTATGTGTGATTATGAATGGGTCTTGAATTTAAGCAAGTTTTTTACTGCATCTATTGAGATGGTTGTATGTTTTTTCTCCTTATAATCCGTTATTGTGATAAGCTGTGATTTGTTAATGTGATTTAGTAGCTATTTTGTTGTGTCCTTCTTATATTGTTAGATTAATTCAATTTTTGCCGATTACATTGTGACTCTCTTAACAATAAGAGGAATATGAATAAACTACAAAATAACAATTTTTTGAGCCCAACAGACAGCTAAGGGGAGTTAATAGACAGCTTGAACCTGGCATAGGGACACTCCAGTGAGAGACGATAAGGATTGGTTTACTTGCTACAGCACTCAGGAGGAAGAGTCAGTGATTACCACACATGTGGGGAAAAACAAGTTAGATACAATTGCAACAAATTGCTTACAGTTTAGCTTAACTTATATAACCCCTGGTAGTTTTAAACACAAAAGTAGTTTTCACTTGCTCAATCTTTTTTCCAAAAACCTCCACCACATATTCCAAAAAAAAAAAAAAAAAAAAAAAAATGTTGAGAGAGGAGTGGAGACCACAAAGAGCTGCCTTTAGGGGGATGGGTGTGTAAGTGCTGCTTAAGAGTCATGAAACTATGCACGTTTTTTCTGGAAACTTCCCTCATGTCAGGCAAAAACATTAAACCACTGGGATAGTTGTAGTAATTCCATGCAAACATAGGACACAAACCCTGCCCAATTACTGCTGGAAGAAAATATGCTTATGATTCTGTAGGAGAGGACAAAGGTTGTCTTAGGCCTATGAACTTATGCCACTACCATTAAAAATCTCCTTTTTCTGGTAAAGGAAACTCTACCACACAAGACCTGACATAGATACAAGTCTGGATGCCACAAGCAGGAGGAAGAGGAATGCTGTGAAGGTATTATTTCTGACATTCAAGTTCACAGGTTCTTCCTGAGACTGAGGTTGGACAAAGAATGTAAGGGACAAGCCACTTCTCACCACAAACCTGGCAGGCATTATGTAACAAGAAACAGAAGCCTAGCACTGGAAGAGAGAAAAGAATCAAGAAGTAGTCTCCATGTGTGGTACAGGTAAGCAGGGATAGCTGAATGTGGGATAGGAATAATGAGAGAAGCCTTCCATTAATATAGTGCCTGCTGTGGATGTGAAGAGGGAATTTAAAATAATATAAATCATAGGTTAAGAATATAGTGAAATAGGTGGACAACATTATTAACTAGACAGAATTATTAACAGAAAGAGGGAATATATAATAATGAGTCAATTGGAATGGCTAAGAATAAAACAAACTAATATGCATCAGAGGTGAAAAATTCCTTCGATGGGCTCCATAATAGGTTTAACATAGTGGAGGCAAGGTTCACTGACCATGAAGACAGATCACTAGACATTACCCAAAGCAAAACTTGAAAAAGGAAAAAAAAAAAAGTTTTAAAAATAAAATGGCTGGGCACTGTTTTGTTTTTTCCCAATTACATGGCTCACGCCTGCAATCCCAGCAGTTTGGGAGGCCGAGGCAGGTGGATCACCTGAGGTCAAGTGTTCGAGTCCAGCCTGGCCAACATGGTGAAACCCCATCTCTACTAAAACTACAAAAATTAGCTGGGCGTGGTGGTGTGCACCTGTAATCCCAGCTACCCAGGAGGCTGAGGCAGGAGAATTGCTGGAACCCAGGAGGCAGAGGCTACATTGAGCTGAGATCACACCACTGCATTTCAGCCTGGGAGACAGAGCAAGACTCCATCTCCAAAAAAATAAATAAATAAATAAATAAATAAATAAATACATAAAAATATAAAAATAAAACAAGCAAATATCCATGTACGTGTGACTGGATTCCCAAAAAGAATACAGAGAAAGCATGCATCAGGAAGAATAATTATTTGAAGATGTAATGGTTGGGAATTTCCTACAAATATAAACAACCCAAAAACACAGATTCATAAGCTTCAGATAATCTCAATCAGAATAAAAACATAACAACAGCAATAAAACACACTTAAACACGTAAGATTCAAACTTCTGATGATTAAAGGTAAGGAGAAAATCTTGAAGATAGTAGTAAAACAAAAAAAAGATGCATTACATACAAAAGAAGAAACACATTAATTATGCAGATTTCTCAATAAGACTATGCAACCCAGAAAACAATTGAGTGCCCTCTTCAAAGTCCACTGTTGTTCTGTTCCTCCTGGACTCAAATGCCACACATATTAAATAGTTTGATATTATCTCACAGACTCTGAGGCTCTGTTTATTTTTTTTTTCCATTTTTTTTTCTCTTTCTGATTCCTCACATTGGAGATAAATTTTCTGTTTCAAGCTCACCAGATATGTCCTCTATCACTTCATTCTGCTGTTCCTTCCATCTAGTAACTTTTTGTTTATTTTAATTTTAGGTAGTCTTTATTTGAAGTTTTTTTTTAAATTTCTGTTGATTTCAATTTTTCTGCTTGAATTTTCTCCCACTTTTCTCTATCATTTTATTCATTGTCAGACTAATTTGCTTCACTTAATTTAGAATAGATAAGGTAGACATTACACAAAACATAACAAAACAAAGGAACATTTCTGGTCCATCTCAGTGTCAGATTTGGCAGATTTATTTTTCTCTAGTATCAGGGGAACCAGTCCCCAATATTTCAATGTACGTTCTTTCTATTTTCCCTAAGGGTCAGGTGATCTGATAAATAAAGACAAAGAGTACAAAGAGAGGAATTTTACAGCTGGGCCTCTGGGGGTAACGTCACACATCGGTAGGTCCATGATGTTTCTTGAGTCACAAAACCAGCAAGTTTTTATTAGGGATTTTAAAAGGGAATGGGTATATGGACAGGGAGTAGGTCACAAAGACCATGTGCTTCAAAGGGCAAAAAAGATCACAAGGCAAAGGGCAAAATTAGAATTACTGATGAGGGTCTATGTCCCGCTGTGCACATATTGTCTTGATAAACATTTTATCAGAAAACAGGGTTTGAGAGCCCAGAACTAGTCTGACCAAAATTTTCCAGGCTGGAATTTCCCAATCCTGGTAAGCCTGAGGGTACTGCAGGAGACCAGGGTGTATTTCAGTCTTTATCTCAACTGCATAAGACAGACACTCCCAGACTGGTCATTTATAGACCTTCCCCAAGAAATGCATTCCTTCACCAGGGTATTCCTTGCTGGGAAAAGAATTCAGTGATATCTCTCCTACTTGCATGTCCATTTATAGGCTATCTGCAAGAAGAAAATATGGCTCTATTCTGCCTGAACCCACAGGCAGTCAGATATCTTCCCTTGTTCCCTGAAAATTGCTGTTATTCTGTTCTTTTTCTAGGTGCACTGATTTCATATTGTTCAAACACACATGTTTTACAATCATTTTGTACAATAGTGGTCATGAGGTGATGTACATTCTCAACTTATGAAGATAATGGGATTAAGAGATTAAAATAAAGACAGACATAAGAAATTATCAGAATATTATTAGGGAAGTGATAAATGTCCATGAAATCTTCACAATTTATGTTCTTCTGCCTTGGCTCCAGCCATTCCCTTCATTCGGGGTCCCTGATTTCCTGCAACACTCTAGAGTATGCATTCAATTGTTGCTCTTGTTCTTTTGGGGCTTTGTGAATTACATACTGCTCATTATTCACGTTAATATGTGAGATTGTGGATTCTGGTGTTTATATAATTATTATTTTTCTTCTCTTGACATTTCCTTAATTGGAGTTGAACTACAAACTCTAGATCTTCAGTGGCATTTCTGGCTTCAGTTGAGATCTTCTTAACATTTTTCTTTTTTTTTAGTGGGTATATTGCGTGAGTGATTTGGGGGTCAGTCAAACTTGTAGTTAGACAGGATTTAGATACCCCTTTTTTGACTCTTTCCTTATAGCATTCTTTAGTCATTTATGATAGCCATGATTTCTCCGGCTTTGTTACACTAACAGTCTCATTAAGAAAAATCATTCTTTTTCCCCTCACACCCCTGCTAACTTGCGTATGTCACATTGGGACTGCATGTCGTTAAATAAGATACATTAAATGTATCTTATTTAATGCAGGTCTTTCTAACTGTCCTTCAAGAATATACATTTTACAAGAGTTTGTCTGCTTCTGTCCACTACCCAGCACTTTTAGGTAGCTGCTTTTTAATTTTAGCCATGTGTGATAGATGTTTTATTCTGGTGAGCTATCCAAAGACAGTCTATCACTCTCAGAAAGGAATTTATCTTTTTACGACTAAAATATCTGTAGTGCACTTTTCTTTTAATTTCTGATACTTCTAACATGTTATTTATCTCCTTTTTATGACCTGACACCTATCTGACTTTATTTTTTGTTTTTTTAATTCATAACTTTAAATGTATCATTCATTTTTTTGTAAGGCTGTCTTTTTTCTAATGACTACATTTAAATATAAAACTTTAAAAATGCTCTTGGTCTTATTCTTATTATTTACTATTTCCTCACTTTCATTAATGTTGAAATTATCTAGTAATCTTTCTTTCCTTCAACAAATCTTTCATTTTCTCCGCAATTTGATTTGAAGTGTTTTTTTCCTTTCAAGTAATCTCTATTAGAAATGAACCATTATATATCAATATCACTTTCATTTGAGGCTCAAAAATACCTGTCATATTTCAACTGGTGAAGGAAAAAGTAAAAAAAAACCTGAGGTATACTACTATAGTATAATTTGGGGTATTGGAGGAATGATGCTTACAATGGTTTAAATATAAATTATGCTTAGAATTTTTGCCATGGGTAAGAATTGAATGGCAGTTTACGACCATGCCCTGAAGGGCTTTGAGTTCCATATTTTTATAATATTAACCTGTTTTTAGATCTTGGGTAGTTTTAATAAAGATAAAACTGAAAAATTCAGATGGTTTTCTTAAAAAAAATTAGGTAGTATTTAAGTGGTTGTTTTCGCTCAAACTTTTCTTTTTTCTTTTTTTTTTTTTTGAGACAGAGTCTCGCTCTGTCGCCCAGGCTGGAGTGCAGTGGCGCGATCTCGGCTCACTGCAAGCTCCGCCTCCCGGGTTCACGCCATTCTCCTGCCTCAGCCTCCCGAGTAGCTGGGACTACAGGCGCCCACAACCGCGCCCGGCTAATTTTTTGTATTTTTAGTAGAGACGGGGTTTCACCGTGGTCTCGATCTCCTGACCTTGTGATCCGCCCGCCTCGGCCTCCCAAAGTGCTGGGATTACAGGCGTGAGCCACCGCGCCCGGCTCGCTCAAACTTTTCTATGTCTCATTTCTCTATTTTCAAAAGATATCTGTCTTAAATTTGGTTTTCTGACAGCACAGTTTTAGGTGAGAACTCACTTGTCAGTAATTAATTTAGGGACCATTTTCAGGCAAAATTAGTGAAGAAATAGCGGAAGGAGAAGATAGAAGGGGAATAAGCCAAAGATGTCCCAGACTCAGCCATAAATACAACAGAATTTTTTTTTCTTTCTTTTGCTCTGGCTATGGTGGCTGAGCTTACACCTGCATTCATCATTTATTGAGTAAAGATTTCTTCTGCTTTCGCTGCTTATGTAAGCAAATCTGCTCTAGTACCTGGAGTGCAATATCACAAAGACAGTCTGAGATGAGGGCTTGCTTATGCAATCAGACACATGATAAAGCTAGGCATCACAGAAAAAGCCTCAGGGATATGAAGGGACCCACACCTGGAACTGATAGTTTCTACTATGTTAATCTTTAAAAATTGTTATTCTTTTTATATTGGCAAATAACAATTGTACATATTTATGCTGTACAAGGTAATATTTCACTTTATGTATATACACTATATAATAATCAAATCAGGATAATTAATGAACTGTAACAAAAATTCATCATTTATTTTTGGTAGGAACACTCAAAATCCTCTCTTCTTGCTATTTTGAGGTATACAATATCTTTTGGTTAACTCTAGTCACTGTACTATGAAAAAGGATACTAGAACTTTTTCTTCCTTACTCATTGTAACTTTGTACCTGTTGACCAATCTCTCCCCACTCCCTTCATTCCCCTCATTCTCTCATGACCACAGTTCTATCCACTACCTCTATGAGGTCAACTTTTTTGGTTTCCACATGAGTGAGAGCGTGCTTTTTGTATTTCTGTGTCTGGTGTATTTCACTTACCATATGTCCTCCAGGTTCATCCACATTGTTGTAAATGACAAGAATTGTCTCTACATCCACACCTAATCTTAGATATCATAGAGTTTGCTCTTTATGGATAGTTTGAAATGCAAATATTTAAGTCTGTTTTATTAGTATTTTTATCTCTATCATCAAATGAATGGAGAACAATGTTTTCAAAGAGATTTAAAATGCTTAATTATATCATTATAGATGCAAGTAATCGATAATTCAATGGTAGTGTTTTAAAATTGCTAAACAGGCTTTACTATATAAAAATGTACCTAGATTACCATGATTTTTCCATTTTAAGAAAATCAATTTTATTATAAATAAAATGAAATGGAGAGGTCTTAAGGATTTTATAAAATTCTGTTTCTAAAGTCAATCAACTAGTTAGTATCAGGACCAACTGGTTAGTGATAGGCTTATAAAAATTCATTTAGCAATTCTTTTCACAGTTCTGTGCTGTGATTGTTCGTAATTCCAAATATGTATTGTTCAAATCATCATCAGCTGAAATCCAGCCATTGAATGCTTTTGCGTGGTAGTGGTGGTGTGGAGGAACATGAGAGAGGAAAAAGAAGGTACTGTTTTCTAAGATAGGAATAGGTTCATTAATGCTGAGTGAGCATTATGAGAATCATAATGCTGAGTTCATTAATTTTGATGAGAATGAATTCTTTTGTTAGCATATCTGTGAGTTACTTTATATTATCTATGCTGCTCTAGTCCACTTTCGTTTTCTTGAAATAAAAGCAGCAAGATTTAATAGTTGTATTATTAAAACTCTTTTACCTACATGAACTAGGATATAATGGCTCAATAGTAAATAAGGGAAGATTCCTGTAAAGATAGAATCTTTGAAAATTTAGCTGAATTTCACTAAACTATGAAAACTTTTAATTTTAAAAGTAGGCCAGGACTGTCTCAAGATTAGATTTTAATAAAAGATCGAAAATACCATATTCCTCTAAGTTTTGATGCAGTTAGCAAAACTGTAGGAATCTGAAAATGAAGAACACTTCCAAATAAAGTTATCTTATTAATTGCAAATATGTAAGTAAAAGAGATATTTTCCCAAATTCATTTAAACATTTGGAAGGCATTTTATTTTACCTGCATCTGTTCATATATTTTCTGGTTATCATTGCATATTTATTCTCGTGGTTCAAAGGAAAAAATATACTCAACACTTTTTCAAATATATTTGAAAGAGAATTTTGAGCAATGTTTGTTGGTTTGATTTTAACCAGGGCTAGGGAGAACAAGAAGCACCCAGACTCTCCAAATGGTGATAGCAGCCCGAGACAGTTCAATCGAATCGTTAAACAAAATATACTTGTCCACTGTTACTGGAATTTTCAACTCTGCAGCTATGACCTCTGGGTAGGAATGATAAAGCTATTTGAATGCATGAACACCTCAGTTATTTAAACTATGACCTAGTCAATAGAAAATGTTAATAATTGTACCATACCCCCTTACATATTGAACTTACTATCTCAGTATGATGTCTTACTGATAAATCAAGACTACCCTCTTGTATTTCCAACATCTCTACCTTGAATAATTAGTCACAAATCCTTGCCCTGTCCCTTCAAGAAGTTTGTCTAAATAGATCACCCATTTTTTCCATATCCCATTACTATTTATTTCATGTGAATGTGAACTTTGGCCAATAAAGGTAAAGAGAATCCAAAAATGTGAGGGTGAGAAAGTGATGGCAGACGTGACAAATTCTTAGGTGAGCAATGCACTTTAAATGCACTTTAAAATGCCAAATCAATGTGCTTCATTTTTAATAAAGGTTGTAGGAAATGAAGAAAAAAGCGTGGTGTGAGAAGCAGAAAAGAACAGGTTTTACAGTGATTCACACAAATGAGCCATACTGGAAAGATGCTGCCTGTCTCTGAATTAGCAGAGAAGGAGGAAAGCTTTGGTTATGCATCATTTCACTATTTCATTTCCACAGAAACTTTCTGCAAATATATGGTTTAAGATAATCAGACTCATTTACTAATTCATGCTTTGAAACAGGAAAAAATAAAGAACTGGTACCATAAGGGAAAATGTAGATGACATTTTACAACATTTATCAAAATCAATTGATACTGACCAGAAGAATATTTTATAAAAAATGAAAATGGTCTTCTGTAAATAATAGTAAGAGGGAGGAGGAAGAGGAATAGGAAGAAAAATTATATCTTTGAAAAATATCTTTGAAAGAAAATTTCAATAATAGGTAGGAGATCATGAAACAAAAGCAAGAGATGAAATGTAAACTAGGGCAACTAAGGAAGAAAGTAAAATAAAATCTGCCCCAAACCACCAAAAATAAAAGAATAAGAAGGAATATATACACATGGAAAAGATAGTAAGGTAATGAAAAATGGAAATAAGGAGATCCACTAACATAAAAAAGATACAATTGAAAGAATAAAGATAAACTATCTCTCTTTAGAGACAGAGCTAAAGCTAGACATAGAAGATGATAAGAGATGGCCAATATACAGAGTCCCCCAAATACAATTAAAATGACAAAAAATAATCATTTGAAGGTAATTTTAAGGCCTTTTGGAAGTTTTCTAAAGAAAGTACTCCATGTGGTTGAAGGTTCAGACTCCTATTTTGTTCTTATAAAGTCTTCAACATGTGATATTTTCATGATTAAGGATAACTGATTCTCTTCCAACAGTGTATCTGAACGCAGGGCAATGGGATTAGGTAAAGGTGTGTAAGCAAGAGAACACTCTACTTTTTAATTGTTCATATCTGTTCCATTCACGTCGGTTACTTTAACTTAGACATAATGCAGCTGTGAATGTAGCTTCTAGGTTTTAGCAAGGTAGTCCTAGGTCTAACTAAAACATATTTTACTAAGAAAGAAATAGGGTAGCTACTGAGGGGACACTCATTATCTCCATCACAATGCATTAAACATGTACATGGAGGGATGTATAACACTGGGGGGATGAATAGATGAGGGGAAAACTAGGCAAATGAGAGACAAGTATGGGGAGGAATTTAAGTGGATACTTTCACTGATTTTTCAACCATATGAATGCATTGCTTACTCCAAAAAAAAATTTAGTAAGGTATGGTGATTAAACATACAGTAAAATAACAAGCACGCAGTGTCATTAAAGGCATATAAAAGAAGAGGAGATATGCATATGTGTGTTGAGAAAAAAGACCATTATGTCTGTACTTGATGCTTGTATTAAAGATGGTTAGTAAAACTGAATACCTCTAATATTTGTTTTCAGATTTCTTGTCTGAGCAATTTCTTTTCTATTTACTCCAATTTTTCTTTGAAACATAAATATTATCTCTGGAGTATATTAAAACATTATAACAAAATACAAATAAAAGTATCTATTTTTTTGAATTTGTCATGATCTTTGATATTCAAGTATAATAGTTGTTATATGAAACTGTGAGGTGTTAAATTAACAAATGATTTTGTTTTTAATTCTATGCCTATAACCCATCAATTTGAAGGTGCTGAGCTGGAAAAGCTACTGCTCTCAATGCTCATGGTCATTAGTGCTGGGGGAACAGACTGCTAAATCATTCAAATTCCAGAATGATCCAACAAATTCTTTTATCAATATAATCAAATTTCCCACATTGTTTTAAGATCTGTGTATTCTATTCATTACAGCAATGGGAAGAGATTAACAGCATATAAATTTCTACATATACATGCAAAATGAACTGGATAATGATTATGTTAATCCATTTGCATTGCTATAAAGAAATACATGAAATTGTAAAATTAATAAAGAAAAGAGGTTTATTTGGCTCACGGTTCTGCTGGCTGTACAAGCAACATGTTGCCAGCATCTGCTTCAGGTCAGGTCTTAGGAAACTTACAATCATGGCTGAAGGTGAAGGGAGCCAATGTGTCACACAGCAAGACAGGGAGCAATGGAGAGGGAGGACATATGAGTCTCTTTTAAACAATCAGATCCTGCATGAATTCAGAGTGAGAACTCACTCATTACTGTGAGGACAGCACTAAGCCATTCGTCAGGAATTCTTCCCCATGATCCAAACACCTCCCACTAGGCCCACCTCCAACATTGGAGGTCACCTTTCACCATGAGATTTGAAGGGGACAGAACATCCAAAACATATCAGTAATCGTGTATCAGCAGCTAGATCTATTTAATATCTGTGATGGTTAATTTTATGTGTCAGTTTGGCTAGGACACGATGTCCCAGGATTTAGTCAAAAAGCACTCTGGATGTTGTTGTGAAAGTGTTTAAGGCAAGATTAACAATCAAATCAGTAGGTTTTGAATAGAGAAAATCACACTCCACAATGCAGGTGGGCCTCATCTAGTCAGTTGAAAACTTTGAGATAAAATAAACAGAGGTGTCAGGGAAAAGAAATAGCTTCTCAAAACTGTCATCAGACTCAAGCTGCAACATCAATTCTTTTTAGGCCTACAGCCTGACAACCTACCCTGCAGATGTTGAATTTGACAGCCTCCACAACCATTTGAGCTAATTCCTTAAAATAAGACTCTCTCACATTCTCTATCCCTCACTCTCTGTCTCGTGGGTATTTGTTTTGTATGATATGCTTTCTTTAAAAAGATTATATTCTGTATTTGAGTTTAGCTTTTATTTTTGTCTAAAATTTCAATGAATTGAAAAGTGCTCCATGAACACAAACAAAATAGTTTGAATAGAGCAAATTTAATTTAGTCTAACAATTGTTGACAACAGAATATTTCACTTTTAAGAATCACCTGTCATGTAAATGTGATTGATTTACACTTTGAGTGATTATAAGATGACTGGATGATCTGACATTTCAACTTTGTCTAATTCCTAGTGTGATTAAAAAACTATAACTGAAAACATGGGAGTTAGTTATTCCAACGACACAGGGCTTTCTCAGAGTAGATATTAAAATTGTGAAAGGATACTGAAAAATTAGAGAATACCTTAGGCCTCTTGTCTGAAAACGCTTTTTAAAAATAAAATGCACACATTTTGGTTAGCATACTTTTCATCCTCAGATAGAAAAAGCTTGACTTCATGGCAGTGATTTTTTAATAAAAAATAAATGACTTCTAACTGCATTTAAGGAAGAGTAGGATATTTATGGGGAAAAGAGCTTTAGGAGAGCTCAAGGGGAAATGTCACTACCTGCTCAAGAAGAATGGAAATGTCATTTTGCATTAAAAAACACACGATTATGGCTTTTCTGTAAAACTCACAAAACTTTCTATTGCAAGGGAAAACTTTACTTGATTAAGTGGCACCAGACATAGATGTATATCAAATCATAACTACGATGCCAACCAGAGAAATGTCCTTTGACATCCAGGGCAGACAAGCTCTTTAGTATTGCAGTGTGATTTGCACTTGTATTTGTGTGGAAATGCACCACAAGGCCCACAGCATTAAACTCTGTCAATTCTTGAATTGTGATTGTCTGCATGAGTAAAAGTCATTTTCTAATCATAGTCAGAAAGCCTGTTTTTATTTGCAAACACTTTTCCTTTTGAGGGAAAAATACTATTTGTGTCCTTAAGAAGTGCGAACACCCCTTGTCAAATCCACTCTCCTCTGTTTTTAGTTATCTCAGCACTGTATTTATGGTCAAGAAGTTGAGCAGTTTAATAAAAAACAGGCTGCCCAAATGAGTGCCTTTCATATCACAGACACTGAGGGCATATCTATTGAGTAAAATAATGAGTATTTGGAAAATCTTTCAAAAGCAAAGCTTTTGATTTGTATTCATTTATGTATATTTGCCTTAATTCATTGGCACCATTCAAATGTCAATGGCAACATATGTCTTCTAATTGTTATGTTCTTTAACAATAAACTGTCTTTAGCTAGTACTGTTGTAGGGTGTCCTGTGGCAAATTGCACTTATTGTAATATTTGTGTTTAGGATATTACTGAAGAAGAGGTAGTTTGAGACAAGTATGGGAGTGTTTCTATTCTAGTTGACTAGAGTAGCAAAATGTATGATTTTGGGGTACCTTGTTCAGTGTAGAGAGATCTCATAATGTGACTAGATATATGGGTGTTACAGTTAATGTAACTCTGAAATAAAGTGAAATGGGCTTTTGGTACTAAGTTAAAGAATTAAATATACCTTCCCATATTTGAGATAATTTTTATGGGCTTGTGAGGAAAATACTTGATAGTTAAGAAGGTGTTGTGTTCCTTTTCTTTTGTGTCTGTTTGAACTCGGTTCAACCATTAAAAACTGCAGTGAGTTCAGGGCAAGTTTGATGTTTCATTGGTGATCAAGATCTTAAAATAGTTATTTTAAATATTATTTGCTTACCAGTTTCTCTTTTGCAATCATGAGTTTCTCCAAGGTTAAAACTTTTTAATTTTATTTTTACTTTTATTTTTTGAGATGGAGTCTCTATCACCCAGGCTGGAGTGCAGTGGTGCAATCTTGGCTCTGCCTCCCAGGTTCAAGTGGTTCTCCTGTCTTAGCCTCCTGAGTAGCTGGGATTACAGGCCTGCACCACCACGCCCAGCTAATTTTTGTATTTTCAGTAGAGACAGGGTTTCACCATGTCGGCCAGGCTGCTCTCAAACTCCTGACCTCAGGTGATCTGGCTGCCTCAGCCTCCCAAAGTGCTGGGATTACAAGTGAGAGCCACCCCAAGCCCAGTCAAGACTTTTTTAAACATAATTTTCTTTCCTCAATATATGGTAATACGCATTCATTTTAGCAAATGATCAAAAATACATTGAATTCAATTGACTTCCGTTAATTTTTAAATAAAAGTTTTATATGCACATAATGAAAGATATTCCAAGATATTCTAAGGTGATACACGGGAAGTGAAATAGTACTTTTTTCACCCAAAAAAGCTTTTAAGTCTTTCGATTTTTGTGGTACAAACTTTACCAAACTTAAAATAATGTGCACATATATAAGAGATGAAGAATTTATTTACTTAACACAAAGGCTGATCTCACCATCCCAAGCAAGTTCTTTAAATTAAATGTTAATGTTTAATCCTTCTATGAATACCGTTGCAGATTGGTTTTCCCAGAAGCAGCCTGAGATGGAGATTAGTGTGTGGGAAGTTTATTAGGAAGTGCTCTGACAATCAAAGGGAAAGAAGAAGGAAGAAGCAGAGGCAAAGTTAGGGTGCCATGAAAACTTGCCTAAAGCCTCCACAGGCTCCATGTAGCCTTTGAAGCTGGAATGCCTTTCAGAGTTATCCCTAAACGGTGTATCAAGGCCTGGGACTTATACCCTCACATGAACAAGTAATTGGATGGTTGTTGCTCCCAGAAAAGGAGTGTGATTTTGGGTAGAGTGATTCTTTCAGCCAAGGGCAACTCTTGGAGTTGGCAGAAGCCAAAAGCTACCAGCTGCTTACAGTCCCAGCAGTGAAAGGTTTACATTCTTCAGTGCTGAGGAAGAAGCAGAGCAGTGGCTCACAGTGTCCACTACACATGACTCTATCATTTTAACTAAAGAATAAAATTCCATTTTCGTTTCTCCATCTTTGATTGCAACTCTTGACTCTTAACAAATAGCTTCTGTATACAATTATTTTATTTTCTTTCGCATAAACAAAGAGAGCATTAATAGGTCCTGGATACCATATAGTGGCTCTACAGTAATCAGGAACATAGGGACCTTCTGTCTTCCAGCTCTTTCTTCCCTAGCCTGGTTTCTGAGTTTCAGGTTACTTCACGCCTAAGATAAATGTTGAAACTTCTTTTCATTCCATTCCAGGAAGCAGAAAGAAAGGGCCAAATGGTATGTCCAAGTTGGCTCTTTACATAATCACATAGCTCATCCAGCATCAAGAAAGACCAAAAATGTCATCTTTAAGTTGAGTATATTGCAACATTAAAATAACATTGGATTTTGTTATTTTAATATAATAACAAAGAAGAAGGAGACATTGAAAACAGGGAACCAGCATTCTCTGAAACATGTTCATCTAAAATACTATTTTATATATATTTATAATGTATATTTGTTGTATTTACATATAATGTTTTCTAGTTTTAGCAAACAATTAGATAAATATCTGAATTTATTTAAGATATTGCTTCAAATTATGTGGTAATTGAATAGCTTAAATGTTATATTCATTACAATTTTTTGACACTGATGAGAAATAGTGTAAACTATGATGTTCTATTTAGTTTATTTAAATACAAATATTTGAAACTTCTATATTTGGGAGAAAGCGTTTCTTTTTAAGTCGCACCACATAGGCAATTCTAATTGCAGGAGACTTATCCAAAAAAGAATAACAATGGCCACATGTGTGATAAGTTTTTAAATCAAATGTACAAAATGCCGGCCGGGCGCAGTGGCTCGCGCCTGTAATCCCAGGACTTTGGGAGGCCAAGGCGGGCAGATCACAAGGTCAGGAGATCGAGACCCTCCTGGCTAACTCGGTGAAACCCCGTCTCTACTAAAAATACAAAAAATTAGCCGGGGGTGGTGGCGGGTGCCTGTAGTCCCAGCTACTCGGGAGGCTGAGGCAGGAGAATGATGTGAAACCGGGAGACGGAGCTTGCAGTGAGCCGAGATTGCGCCACTGCACTCCAGCCTGGGTGACAGAGTGAGACTCCGTCTCAAAAAAAAAAAAAAAAAAAAAGGTACAAAATGCTGAAAATATTTAAAGTATTAAGAGTGGTTCTGACTATGGTGAGCTAAGGAGCTAAGCATCCTTGTTTAAAAATTACTTGATAAAATATAAACAGTGACATAGATAAAAAGCAGAAAACAAAAAAGTATTACTAAAGAAAAGACAGAAAAAAGAATCAAAAAAGTTTTGATAACATATATTCATTTATTTAACAATACTCCAGGCCAGGTGCAGTGGCTCATGCCTTTAATCCCAGCATTTTGGGAGGCCAAATCGGGTGGATCAACTGAGGTTAGGAGTTCGAGACCAGCCTGGCCAACATGGTGAAATCCCATTTCTACTAAAAATACAAAACATTAGCCGGGTGTGGTGGTGGGTGCCTGTAAACCCAGCTACTCTGGAGGCTGAGGCAAGAGACTCGCGTGAACCCAAGAGGTAGAGGTTGCAGTGAGCTGAGATCCGGCCACTGCACTAAAAAAAAAAACCAAGAACAACAACAACAAAAACAGTACTTCATTGCTGTTTAGTATGTGTAAGGTTTAGCCACTTTTAAGTAGGAGTGTACTGTAACAGTTGTGAATTTAAATTGTAATTAGAAAATATGGCAAGGTAGAAAAAGAAACAGCTGCCAAAAAAAGGGGGGGCTTAAGGAGGTGTTATCTTCTTAATTAAAATAAAATCAAATATATTTTATACACTCTTTGCTAATTACTAGAACAGTTAATATTAGTTCTAAACCAAAAATCTTCTCATTGTCATAGTACTTTGAATTTTTATCAGTTGAGCGATATTCCAAAGTAAGAAATGTAAAGTAGGAAAGCATTTAAAGGAAAGAGAAGAGTTGAATAAAATTAGAAAAATAAAGAACTAGGAATTTAACTATTGAAGAAGGATTCCGAAGATTTAATAAATCCTCACATATGTGAAGGGCTTTGTACAACTATAGGAATAAATAACTTTCTTATATTAAAGCCTAGGAAACTAGGCTTAATATTAAGCATGACATATTTGAATCAGCAAGTAGTAAAGTCTTTTCTGACAGTGAGAAAGTTACAGTGAGTCTCTTTCCAAGGTTCTTTTGACGAGAATGGATTCTAACTTTTCTGTGATTCTTTATGTATCGCCTGAGTAATGAATGAAAAGCGGGTTATATTATCCATCTTCACACATAAAATCTCATTATAAAAACTTGGATTTTGTGTGAAATATTATCAAAACCCCTCCTCTAATGTAAACATTATCTTTTTATAGAAGAAAATTGACAATAAAATGACCTGGAATTATGCTATGATTCTATTTGGTGTAGTAGGATCCTAAGTACATCATTTAAAATTTGGAACATTAACAGAGTTATGAAGAGACAAAAACAAACATAAAAACTAAAAGACCATGTTATTTAATATGTTTTGCAGTAAGTAAATATATTAAAAACCTTTTGAGAATCAATATTATATACTTATACCAGTGAGTTTCTGTTTTTTCCAAAAATAGTCAATATTCTTTTACCAACTGAATTTTTAAAAAATTAACTCTTTTACAAAGATGAATTTATTCATTTTTTTTACTTATAAATAGATTACAGATGATAAAAGTATTTGTGACATAAAAGAACAACCCATATCTGTTCCATGTTTGTTCAAAATTCATGGTTTCTTCTAAGAAACTCAGAGACATTCTCATGTGCTATTCTCACTTAGGAAGAAAACAAAACTTACTTTCCCAAAGATCTTTCATGTGCAACCACCCATTAGGAAGAAAATTCTTTACACTATTCTATGATGTCGACCCCCGCATAGGCTGCCAACTTTGATTAAACTTTCTAAAAACAGGATATCCCTGAGCAGTCTTCTGTAGCCATAAGTTTCAATAGTAAAAATGACAGGATGAAGTTTACCATTATTCATTGTTATAAAATGGCTCCTTTTTATTAAATTTCATTCAATAGAAAGAGACTGTATCTTTTGGTCTGAGGTCATTGAGGGCAGAATGGGCTGGATGTGTGTAAAGGACAAGAAAATAATTCTTTCTAAGGCTGGTAGTTTAAATGAATTTAGTTTAAACTGATAATGAATTACTAGAACTTCTTAAAGTTAAGTTAGAAGCCTGTAAATTGAATTTTTGTTCTATCTTTACATATCATAATTGCATAAAGCATATTTTTTAGACTGTCTGCAAAAAATCATTTTGTTTATCATCCCCAGGCTAAGGCATTTTTTTTCTTTTGATTAGGAAAATTCTCATAAGCTTCCCATTCTAACTTAAAGAGCTTTCATGAGATTTAGGCTTTGGGCATGATCGAAGATGCTTCCAGAGACTGGATTTTAGCTGTCCTTGATAATTACTTCTGAAAAGCAATGACTAATTCTATCAGCTTCCTGAAAAGGGTATATAAATCTTGATGCTATCAGCTATTTTGTCTGCGGAAACAACTAGAGAAAGAAAAGCAAAGAGCCTACTTTCATTCTGTTTAGAGTACTGTGTTGCATTCAGGCATTTTCTCTGCTTCATATCTGTAAAGGTAAGGATGTGTGACAATTTTGAACCCTCACACAAATGCTTTAGTCTAGAGGATTCAAGTAACTCTCGACCCGAAAGGGCCTATGAAAGAAGTGTTAAAAACCACTTAAAAGGGAATCAGGTACAAAATAATAATGTCAATGTCTAAAGCATGAGAGAGAAAGCAAGGGAATAAAATACAAAAGAGGTTCATAGAAACCTGTTAATGCCCTCCTAGATGTACTTACGAAGAAGAAAGTGCCTTCATTTAACTAGCAGTAGGATTAGTTGCAAACCAAAAGAGCCAACATAAAACTTAATGTTAAAAGTCAGGGTTATTTTTCCCCTTGTATTGGAGAGTTGGGTAGTGATTGAGCAGAGCATAAGGGGAATGTCTGGAGTGCTTTACCTTGCTTGTGGTGGGTGGCAATTTCTTAGATGGGTTTAGTTTGTGATAATTCTTCAAGTTGTAGACTCTTAATTTGTTTATGAGAAGGTGATTTTCAATATATGCCTTTTACTTTGCTGAAAAGTTTATTAAGTGCTCATTCATTAATAAAATTGACAATTTTCTGATTCATATGCTAGTGAATAATTGATAAGCCTAGGAGAGCAACATCTGTGTATATTTGAGAGAAATCATTATCATGACTTAAAATAATTTGGCATGCAAAATATAATTGGATTCGAACTTAATTTACATGATCAGTGAATTTCTACTAAGAAAGTTCAATAAGACATTTGTGAACTAATAAAATTAGAAGGTATTAAAATAATCTCAGTGTGTATCTATTGTATATGTGAGTTTTTAACATTTCTTTCACCCAATAAGGCATTTGGAAAATGCACCCATGTTGTTTTATGTATCAGTACTTTTATCATTTTTGTTACTGAGTATTCCATTATATGAATATATTGATTTATCCATTTTGCTGTTAGCACATATTTGGGGTATTTCTATTTTTGCCAATTATTAATAATGCTTCCATAAACATGTTGGTACATGTCTTTTGATTCACATACGTACGAATTTCTACATTCCTATGTGAAATTCTTGGTCTTAGGGTGTATATGTTTTTAGCATTAGAAAATACAGTTTTCCAAAGGTTATACAAATTTTATTTCCTTCTAGCCCCATTTTTGAATTCCTGTTGCTCTACATCTTTGCTGGCATCGGTATTGTCAGAATTTAAGCAGACCGCACTGCAGTGTATGCACAGTGTTATTTTCATATTGCTTAATAAAATTAAAGTTGTGGTCAAATTTTACACATAGATAGCATTTCAGTGAACAAAACAAGTTATTACTTGAATATCAAATTGTTCTTGGACTACTCTAAGGTAGTGTTAGTGTCTGTAATATCTTATGTGCTTCATAATATTCATTTATCATGCTGAACATTTTAGGATTTTATTTTCAATTGCTTTATTTTTATATATCTTTGTGCAAGAAATCATCTTTTTTATCATTTTTCTTCAAGGATTTTAACTAGTGCTATCCGCTATGTACTAACCTCAGTTGATAAATATAGTACAATAAAAATGTCCATAGCAAATGCAGAATTTTACTCATGATAACTACGTTATTACTTAAGTAATAATCTCACTAACTGAAATGAACCAATGGAAAGGTCAGAGAAACGTGCAGCATGGTATAGCGGCCACAGAGCGGTTTATGTTGGTGGGTGTTATCTAAAAAGTCTTGCAAGCATAATAAAAATGTAAAAAATAAAGAGTATATGAAATGAAAAGCAAAGCCAAGTATTTTAAATGTTCACATAAAAAGAACTTCACTGATGATTACAGATGAAAATTGAAGTCATAAGACTACCTGGGATATTAAATGTGTTACTCAGGGGACATGTTCGGTTTTAACGTTGTAGAGATTTCTTTGGTGGTGCATGCTAAAAGTAAAGACTTAAAGAGCAAGATAATAATTTTTAAATACAAGAGTTTGCAGAGAATGCAATACATACAGCATTCAAATATAATTCTAAATGTAAACTTTTCAATGGATGTAAAAACTATCTAAATCTCCCAACAAATTTGTAAAGCACTGTGTAACGCCATGGCACACTGGTTGGGAAGCTCTGAATTTTTTATTCAGTTCTTAAAAAAAAGAAACAAAGAAGGAAAGACAAGAAAAACAGATATGTCAATACGTTTTAATGTTACAGCCAAATGGTGGTATGTGCCTGTAGCCCCAGATGAGGCCGAGGCAGGAGGATGGCGTGAGTCCAGGGGTTCCAGGCTTCAGTGAGCTATGATTACAACACTATACTTCAGCCTTGGCTGACAGAGTGAGACCCCATCTCTAAAAAGAAATATATATGAATATATTCTTTAATGTTATAAAAACTTAATGCTAGCAAAATGAAGTAAATTTAATGCACTTGAAAGAAAATTTTAGACCTCCTCTCTCTGTCTTTTAATCTTGGAGTACATTTACCATGAGTCAAAATGTCTTTAATTTCCGAGCATAAACACGTAGACTTCTGATTTATTTAAATTCTGTGGTTCACAAACTATAGTGCAAGTGAAAATTAACATATCAAGTTGTTATCCCAATAACCTATCCTGTAATTTATGGTTAGTTTGTGGCTATTTTTTCAAAGGTAATTTCACAATATGCAAATTTTATAATTGTTTTTTCAATTAGAAATTTCATTTGAGAAACTGACATGTACTAAGCTATGACTTCACTAAGCTAGCTTCTAAGTAGGAAGTAGTGGTATTAGTTAGCAATATTGCTGTATGGATTATACTATAAAGCCATCACCAGAACCAGTAAATTTTAAAATTCAGAGAGCTTTAACACTCTACTTTGATCATAACCTTTTAATCCTTCCAGTTAATAAACAATGAATACATTTCTCTACAGCAGCAGAAACATTTAACCCAGAAAGTATATTTTTTGAAATAAATGTGCCACATTCTTATAGAAATTAAATTTTATTTATAAAGTATAAACATTGTGAACCACTTCAATATTAAATGATGAATTTTTAAATTAGTGGCCTTTGTTCTTTTTTTCTGAGACAGTATATACAGCTTCTCATTCTACCAATAATTCTGACTTTTATGTACTATTTACACATTACTACAGAGTCTTAGGGGTCATCAAACATAATTTGAGTTGTAGGTTAGTGCAAAGGCTAAAACAGGTAAGACAATGACAGAAATCCCTGCAGTTCTCAATCTGCATGAATAAATTAATCAGAAATATTTACCCACTTATCCTAATGTGTAAGTTCCTTCATAATCAGATTCTCTTACATTTCAAGCATACTTCTTTGCTAATCCAGCATTTTCAAATTTTAAGCCTAGCAGGCCAACTCCTTTTTTCTGAGAACTTGTTTTAGGCATGCTGACCTTTATGCCTTGAACATTACTTCCTTCCCTCTTCTCTCTTTCATTTTCCATTTAACCCAACCCGTTTAAGAAGTTTACATCAATAACATTTAATGTCACAGTGCCTTGTTCATTCTGCCCCCTTGGACAGCCACACTATTTACTGTCTGTGCTACATCATTGACCTATAAAATCTGAATTGAATACTTGGATACATTGAATACTAAGCTTAATCTGACCAATTTGATTGTACCTCCCTGAGGGTAGAGCTTGGGTAATGTTTTTTCTTCTTATCTTACAGGGGCTAGCAATGAAATATGATGTTTTAAGTGAGTTTAAGGCCAGAAATACTGTGAATATCTTTTTTTACTGTTTCACTGAACTGAATTCCTTGCAGTTATTACCATTAGCTAGTAAGATGTCTCTTCTTAAAAAGTGAACACTTAAACCACTCCAGATTCATCAACGTTTGTTCTCAATTTTTCTTGGTTTCTCATCTTGCCACTTTAAAACAATTGTAAGACGGGTGACACCAATATCACCCTCTAGGATGTTCAAATAATGTTAATAGCTCAGAGTGTGGGAGAAAATCTATGGTCTGTGCTGTATTGTGGGGCAATTTGGCCAACTTCCCACAGAAAATGTAACATTAGAAAAACACTACAATTAGACAGCGATTTTGTATTGCCCGTATGCATTCAAAATGTATTTGTCAAAATGCGTTGAGTGCTCCATAGGTACTAGGTGCTATTCTAGGTAGTTAGGATTTACTTGCAAAAAGTCTGCACTTTCATGACCACCGGAGTGGATGATCCAAGAAGTGAGGGGAAAGTCACAAGAAATGAGGTAACAAGTCTGGTCAAATCATGAGGGCTTTGTTGGAGATGGTAAACCCGTTTCTATTCTACTTGTGATGGAAAGTCATGGAGAGATTTTGTGAAGAGAATTAAATGGCCTGTCGGTCTGAAATGTTTCCCTTGGTGGCTGCATGACTTTCAGGGTTGAGTTCTCTTGTTGATTAATTTTCCAAAAGTTTTGTATACATATATATACATATGTATATATTCAAATTACATATTTTTAAATTTACACATTTAAATAATACACTCAATTATGTAAAGTTACACTCTATCCTGTATCAGAATTTTCACATGGTTGCCTTTAGTGATGGGGCTGAAAGTACTAGCCAATCTCTGTGGCTACAACATTTGGATGCTGGGGAGGCGACCACATGCTTAATACCAACAGTGTTTAATTTGTCACTATACTTTTGGTGCAATTTAAATCCATCAAGTTGATCTTTATAAAGGAAGATTTTAATATCCTTTAATGGCACTCTAATGCCATCATGTGAAAACTCACGAATTTTAGTGAAACATAAGAGCCACCAGTCTCTTATCTTCTTATTGTCTTCTTGACACCATATTTAAATCAACCCACTCTCCTTGCTGTCTCCAATGTTTGAGATCTTTCTAGCCTAGGCATTCATCATTTTGCTAGGATATTTTTTTCTACACGCTTTCCTCTATCTTCTTGTTAATATTTATGTTTCCTCCTTTAATTATTTGATGTCAACTCCTCGGAGAAAATCTCCCTATTTGTCCTAGCATGCTTTTTCAGCCTAGACATCCACTGCCAACTTCTAATAATGTATCTACTATATTGTGTCACAATTGTCTATCTTCCTGTCTTTGTTCTCTCTGGTTTGTAACCTTCATGGGGTCAGAGATTATATCTTTCTATCTTCAAATTTCTTTATTCAGTTTGATTTTGTGGGGTTCTGTTTATATAGCACTTATTAATAGGGACACAGAAGGCTACAACTAGAACAAAGGCCAACTTGATTAACAAGATATTTGGGGGACATAATCTAAAAAACATGTTAAAGCTATATTTGATGTTGCATAGCATTATGAACAAACCTTCCTTTCTGAATGGGTCCAGGTTTTATCCCTCCTATTATAATTCAACCTGCATATAAGATCAGCCTCTTGTGTCTTCTAAAGAAGAAAGGTATTCCAATTTATGAAAATCTTCAAAGACTCCATATAACCTATCTCTCAGTGTGCAAATATGTTATGATTGTACTCAGTCTTCCACACCTGGGTCTTTGCCTGTGACAGTGGTGAAAAAGAGATTACTCTGTAAAAATTACATCTGAATTTCTGTTTCCTATGAGAAGAAACAAAAGTATTCACTTGGGCATATGCTCTTAGTTAAGAAAAACACCAAGGTAGGCTTTATTTGCCACAAATAGTAAATCATCAAGGCATTGTCTAGAAGGCAAAAGTGAGATAAAATTAAGTAAATTTCTTTGCACAACATGTTAAGAAGATATTTTAGCTTATTAAGGCAAGTAGGAACAATAAGATCTTGGAGGTGGTGCGAGTACAAGGTTCCCCCATACACACACACACACACACACATACACACACACACACACACACACATATATATATATATATATATCAGAGTATAGAAGAGACCGATGCATTCTTCCTATTGCTTCTGATTGTCAGAGTCATAACTCTAATTCCCAGCCTCTCTTGCAGCTAAATCTCTCCAGGACACTAATGGGGCCCAGTGGGTTTTGCACAGAAGAGATATATATAGCTGTGAGTCATATGTATAAAGAAGACCCCAGTTTCCCTGGGCTTCCTCCTTCAGCATTTCCATAGGTTTGGAAATGGTGGGCAGAAGAAACCACCCTTTGGGCATAAAAACTATCATACTACCCTGATTCTCCTCAACTCTGTACTTTTACACGAAATTGAAATAAAGTTGTATTTTGCTTGAGCCACTGAATTCTGGATTCTTTTTGTTTCTGCAACTTAATCTATAATTAGCAAGGATTGCTAATTCTAATTGTAAGTCCTTTTTTAATGCTTTACTGCAGTTTATTCTTCCTGTTACTTCAACACTTCAATAAAAACCTCCCACATTTCCATTCTTAGTTAAGTGATTGGCATGTTTCCCAAAAAAGGGCTATTTGGAAAACAATAAAACTTGCAGAAATTAAGAAGTAAGTAGAAGCAGAAAATTAGAGTCAGAAGTGAGGATGAAAAACCTCAGTTCTCTTAGAATCCCTGGAGAAAAGCATAGGAAAATAACGAGGTTTTTTAAAATTTTATTTGACATTCACATGAGTGATTTATTTAAAACCTAAAGATGAGCTAACCTTGCAGACTACAGGACTTAAGCTTCTCACCTAAGTAATTCTTCAGTTGCATTACTTTTCCTACCTCATCTCATTAATTAACCCTTTGCTTTACTGAAAACAAGTACCATCCTCTGGCTTCAGAACATATCACACTCTTAAGTAGACTATTTTCTTCAAGCTTCCCTCTTCATCAGCACATGTCCACTTCTGTCTCCCTGCCTTTTATTACAATTTCTCTATTTGCAGTTTGTTCTCTGGAAAATGTGCAGACAAGCATTGTCTATAGATACCAATAACATCAAGGATATTTTAAAGGAACTTCTTAATATCCCTTGTCTCCTTTTATAACATCTGTTATTTATTACAAAAGTGTGTCTTTGACTTTAGCCATGTAGAACTGAGGTGATGTTGAAAATCCATCAATATGTACAGGTCACAATAAGCTTATAACATTTCGCACACATAAATTTAATAATTTTATCTTTAAATTATATTAGAAAATGAATGACTCAGATAATGGGGCATGCACCTTGACTCCATAGCCCAGAGAAAGTAATTATCTGTTATCAAATACTTATCTGTATAGTATGGATAAAAGTAGTTAAACTATAGATTTCTGCTTTTGATTATATAATCCACTCCCTAACATTAATATTCTTCATTAAACCTACTTGGAAGATATCATAGACTTTGATCAGATAATTGTTATATTTTGATTTTTTTCTTTTTTGTCAATGTATAGAAAGATGATTTTAGTGTTATTTTCCTCCTTGAATTTGCCTTTATCTAAAACAAGTGAGATTAGTAAAATGATTTGTTTATATATTAATGACTTTTTAAAATGAAATCTCACTGATTATTTAATAGATTCCAAAACCTGTGGATGACACTGGAGACACTAAGCAAATAAGATCTATTTCCTATCCTCCAAACAATTAGAGTAGAGAAGGGGTAAACATGTCAACAGTGAATTATAATGAAGTAATATTTAAGTAGGATAAAGTAATATAAATCTTGACAGTATGAACTTTAGTATAAAAACTATGAACAAGCTGGGCACAGTGGCAAGCACCTGTAATCCCAACACTTTGGGAGGCTGAGATGAGATCACTTGAGGCCAGGAGTTAGAGACTAGCCTGGGAAACATAGTGAGACCTCATCTCTCCCAAAAAAGTTAAAAAAAGTATCCACTTGTGGTGGTGCAAGCCTGTAGTCCCAGCTCTTTGGGAGGCTGAGGTGAGAGGATCACTTGAGCCCAGGAGACTAAGAATGCATGCAGTTAGCCATGATCGTGCCACTGCACTCTAGCCTGGGTGACAGAGCAAGACCCTGAGCATATGTATTTAATTTTCCAGTTACTTGCTCAAGCCCATAATGGCCTGATATTTTATCTTGGTAGCCCCACTTGCATTTCCTCTAATTCCTCTTGAAATTGGCTTACAGAGTCTAAGTAGGGAAGCAGTCAGCCACTATGACCAAGAAGGTCAATTGCCCACTTCTGCCATTGACTCCCACAGCCACAGCTGTTGAAGTCCTCCATACAGAGGCCAAAGATACTGTGTCAGTGTCATGGTGACTTCTGGTCATCATTCTAGTCAATGCTGCAGTGCTTCTTCAGTGAAATTGTTTTCATTCATTGTAACCTTCTGTCATAACCATGGTTAGTCTTCTAAGACTGTAGTCCAGATCTATGAACTTCCATTCAAAGGTATCAGTTAGAATGCTCCCTTTTCCTAAGAATGTTGCTTTCAAATTTAGTAATGTTCCAACATTTGTTTATCTCAGTAGCCATGTCTTTATTTTCTTCCTGACATTTTTCTTTCCTTTGAATCTAAACTACTATTCCATCTTCCAAGGACAATTATCCTTAAGTCTACTGTTCTACATTGTTTTTTTGGTGAAAGCTACTTCCAGAAACTCTAAGGTGATTTTGGCGATCTTCTAGAGCAATTCCCTTTAAAGATTATTTAGCATCTGTCTACATTAGGGAAAATTAAAAATCTAATTTTAATCTCTGGTGGGGTAGCCTACTAGTATTGTAATTGCTATTGCAGATGTACAGGGACCAGAAGTAGAACAGAAGAGTGTAATCAATTGGTTGATTACAATCAACCAATGCTTGTAAGATGGTTTTAGAAAAGATTTCATAGAGAAGCCGATATATAAAAGAAATATTGAAATATTACTATTGGTTAGGTAGGGCTGGACATGGAAGTCAAGGATATTTCAAAGTGGGTCCTATGGGAATAGGCTTAGAGGTTGACAAAGATAATAGTACTTTCTGAAAATTGTAAATAGTATGTGTGGCTGGCACTTTGAATGTGAGAAGAGATCAGTGTAAGACAGGGCATAGTGGCAGGTAAGGTTTAGATTTTAGATACCTTGGAATGCTTTGAAAGTACTTTGGTAATAATCCTGTTGGCAACATAATGACCAGTAAATTTAAAGCCTTTAATTAGATATTTGGCATGATTTATCTTTAAATTTTCACTTAACGGTAGTATGAATGATGTATTGGAAGGATTTTAGATTATTAAGCTTTTCCAGTTAGGAGACAATTACTGCCTGAATTAAGAAGAAGAGTTCAGCTTACATATAAAAGTTGTATTGACAGGTCTTGGTCAGGTTCGAAGCCCCTCATCTACATAAGTAAGACAGGTGAGTATAATTTTGCTGATTTTTATGCTTTTGTTTCTTAACTAGATTGGATGGTAATTTTTGTTTTCATCCAGGTCATTTATTTTATCTTATTTTCTGTCTATGCTGATAATCTGCCCTCAGATCCACTCTTCACTCTTCCCTGTTTGCTATTTTGTAGTGATCTAATCCCTGCAGTCTCCTGTTCCAGATTTTTCCTGTCAACAAGATTCTATCTAATCTCTCCCAATAGGAAGGCACTGGTAGAAAGAATTAAAAAGTCAGAGTTTTTATTTCCAACTTCTCTGCTTCAGGCACATCCCCAGCAGTGGCTACATCTTGTCAGGCATTCCAGCTCCCAGTTAAAACTCTTTTTCCCGTTAGTTCGTCCTTTTTCTTTTTTTCTTTTCTTTTTTTTTTTTTTTTTTTTTGCAAACCAGTCACCTTGTCCTCTCAGGTCTTAGGCTTTAACACCGACCCCTGTCCGTGAACTTTGATTCCTGTAGAGTTGGGTATATCATGGGGACTGCCTGGTAAACTTTCGTTTGCCTCACAGTCTCCATTTTGGCCTTTCAGATCATCCAAGACTTCAGCAACTAGTTCCCCATAATAAGTAATCTCTTTTGAACTATTAAGCCTGAGCTCTGTTTTCCTGAAACACTCATTGAATTTTATTAAAAGTATTATCAGTATTCAGTGACTGGAAGGGCTATCAATAGTCTGTGTAGAGAGATCATTCATGTATAGAACATTACATTCTTCAAGCAGTTCACATGCCTTCATACTTTCTCCCTATTTTATCCTTAAAAACAATCTGAGAGGAGAGGTAGCAATACAGAGATATGTGATGCCTTCCAAAAGTTTATAACAAAAAATATTAACCCCATAAGAACAACTGTAAGACAAAACAGTTTCTGATTCAGCATCTGAAACTACACTCTAGTGCCTTTTCTTTGTGGATTAATGTCCTTGACTCCTTCTCACTATGCTGTATATATTGCCTTGCAATTTCTAGGAAACGCTTTTCTCTGAAGTCAGAGAGAAAAGTGAAATTTAATATATTTTATCACATAATTGATGCCAATGTTGAAAGATTTTTAATAGACTATTTGGCTACAAATCAGCTTCGTGTGATCAAAATATTTCTTATCAGAACTTAGAAGTTTGAAAAACTTTCTGGTAAAATATAAAGGGAAAATTTGAATCTTCAACTCAGATTTAGATTATAAGTTCCTGGGAGCAAGGAGTGATGGCCATCTTCTTCTATTACTCACACAACTCTCATCACCTCCTTTTCTATCCTGCCTCACAGAACTCTAGGAATCACAAGACACTCAACGTATTTATAATAGCATATAAACTTAAACATAACTGTAGGGAACACTTTCTTAATCTGGGGCTAAAACATCTTCAAGATTGTCTAAAGCATTAGGCTGGAACTATGAAATCTAGAAAGCATAAATTTTCTTGATTCTTAAACTTAAGTCTTCAATCCATTTTTATTTGATTCTTATAGACAGGGTAAGATAAGGATCTATTTTCATTCTCTGTATATAGATGTCCAGTATTCCCAATACCATTTGTTAGTGAGACCATTTTTCCCCATTGAGTGTTCTTGGCACCACTGTCAAAAATCAATTGATCCTAGATGTGTAGGTTTATTTCTGTATTCCCTGTCCTATTACATTGGTTGATGTTGCTATCTTTATGCCAGTGTGATGTTGTTTAGATTACTATAGGCTTGTAATATATTTTAAAATTCAGTACTGTGATGCCTCCAGCTTTGGTCTTTTCGGTCAGGATTTCTTTGGCTATTTGGGGTCTTTCATGGTTCCATATGTTCCACTTTTGAGTTTTCTATTTCTGTGAAGAATGACATTAAAATTTTGATAACAATTTTATTTAATCTGTAGATTGCTTTGAGTGCTATGGACATTTTAACATTATTAATTCTTCTAATATATTAATATGGGATATCTTTCAATTTATTTCTGTCATCTTTCATCAGTGTTTTATAGTTTTCTATAAACAGAAAATTCTGTCATTTGCAACATCATACTTGAAGCTAGAGCTCATATGTTAAGTGAAATAAGTCAGGCACAGAGAGACAAATACCATGTTATCTGATTAATATGTGAAATCTGCAAAACTTCAACTCACAGAAGTAGAGAGTAGAACGATTGTTACCAGAGGATGTAAAAGGGATGTGGTGGATGAGAAGAGAGAGAGAGGTACAAAGATTCAGTTAGATAAAAGAAATGAGCTCTGGTGTTCTATTTCACAGCATGGTGACTATAGTTCATAATAATGTATTGATATTACAAAGTAGCTGAGGAGATTTTAAATGTTCTCATCATAAAGTAATGACAAATATTGTATTTGAAGTGATGGATATTCTAATTAGCCTAATTGGATCATTCCACAATGTATACATGTACTGAAACATCACATTCTGCCCTATAAATATATGCAATTATTATTTGTTAATTAGGAATAAAATAAAACCTAAAAATAAAAATAAATACAATTTAAAAGACCAGCAACAACAAAATTTCCCTGGGGTTATCACACAGTCTGAAGACTTTTGAGTACAGACACTGAAGTTTCCTCTCCAAAGCTGCTCTGAGAACTGCCCTCCGAGGCTGCTTTATGCCAGAGGGCCTGAACTCTCTCTATGGCCAGCTGTCTATTGTGGTTTCCACTGCTGGCATTGTTCTGATCACCATGACTGGAGATCTTGGAGTCATTTTTAACTCATCTTTCAGTCTCTATTCTCCACTGGTGTCCTGTTCTAAACAAAAAGCAAGTTTACCTTATTTATTTCCTAAATATTTCCGATATCTTCTCCCCCACCCCTGATGCACACACACTTTTAAAAAATCTTTACCAGGCAGGGCGTTGTGGCTCATGCCTGTAACCCCAGCACTTTGGGAGGCCGAGCTGGATGGATTGCCTGAGGTCAGGAGTTCGAGACCAGCCTGGCCAACATGGTGAAACCTCATCTCTACGAAAAATACAAAAAATTAGCCGGGTGTGGTGGCGTATACCTGTAATCCCAGCTACTCGGGAGGCTGAGGCAGGAGAATCACTTGAACCCGGGAGATGGGGGTTGCAGTGAACTGAGATCGTGCTATTGCACTGCAGCATGGGCAACAAGAGTGAAACTCTGTCTCTCTCTCTCTCTCTCTCTCTCTCTCTCTCTATATATATATATATATATCTTTACCACTAATTTTTACATTCTTACAATTTCAGTCTCATATCCCTCTGGAAATGTCTTATTTCTTCTTCTTTTCTCTAACTGGTGCAGTTCATTCTAAATCTCTTTCATCAGACTGTTCCTCATCAGAAATAGCTTCAGTGGTTTCCTATTGCCTATGGGATGAACGTCAGATTATGCCTTTGGTATAATCTCCATCGTAAGGTCACTCATAATTAGATTTTGCCTGCTTTTGCAAAATTATCTGTTCATACTGCAAAGTATTTCCCTCAAGAATTCCTATTCAAGAAATATAACATTTAGATAGTGCCATTTAAATGATATGTATGTACTTGTGTATGTATCATTTTCTCAACTAATTTTATTTTTGCCCCGTTTTCCAGTCTTTGAGTGTCCTTCTCTTCTGAGCTCATTATTACACATCTGTCAAGTTCAATCCAAATGCCACTTTCTTTTTAATTATTTCCTATTTACTTATCACTTGATGTAAGGATTTTATTAAACTCTTCTATAGTACTATTGTGTATGTGCGTGTGTGTATGCAAACAGAATACTGATGTGTTGAAGTCTCATGTCTTCATTTCAATTGTAAACATTAGAAATGGGAAGCCATAGTGTAGACTTCCTTGTGTTACCAGCATCACTTAGTCTGATAGTTTGAATTTCTTCATGTAATATGAGTCAAGGGAATATTTGTTTATGTTTTAGCCCTGATTCTAAACTCCAATAACATTCTACTCTGTTAGAACCTAGAAGATAAGTGTATATATAGCATTTATTGTTTGGGTTGCAAATGAAAGCAGATGTTTGTTCAGCATTATTATTTTATTTAGTATTTTTAAATTCATTTACTGATTTTGGTATGCCTGTGTCATCTTTGAACATTTTGAGAACTTGTCAGCCATCCCCATTTCTTCCATTAAAATGCTACCAAAACTTAATGCATATATCCTTCAATTTGAATGCACAAATGCTTATTTTAACCTTCTCTTTACCATTTCAAATCCAAGATTTGTATACACAATTTAAATGGGGTATTTTGATAAATGACTTATTATAACTTGTTTATTGGTTAAATTACATAGAAAATCCATATATTTCCACTGTATCTCTAATAACAGATTGGTACTTGAAAGAGCCAAAATCCCAGTAAAAGCAAACAAAAGCAACACCAAAGATTTGTTTTGTATCATTTGTTTTCAATGTACTTTAATTGCACTGGAACTTTAATTGAGCTGTAATTGCACTTTATTGCATGCATTTGTATGAATTAAAAAATACTTAAATTTGAAATGTGGTGGATGAAACAATTTTGTGCATATAGTGAAACAGTTACCATAAAGAGAAGTTTTATCATTGCTTTTTAATAGTATCACTATCGTGTACTTTAAAAGTTAAGTTTGCAATCCAATCACATTTTATTCATCTGTGCTTTTCATTTTGTTTATCCTCTCTCCCACCCCAGAACTCCTTATTCAATCCCAGCTCTTCTCTATACTGCTCTGTGGCCTGGGAGTTTGAACCTTAGAGATTCTGTCAGCTCCTTGTCCTCTGGTTTTCTGTTGTATTCAGCCAATGGGAGGTATGTGATGGAGATGACAGCTAGGAGGAAAGACTGGTCTGGGTATTAATACTTACTGCTCTCTTGTTCTGTGAGTGGTTATCTTCCTCCGTGCCTTCAACTCCTGTTGGCTGTCCACTTGCGTAGAGAGCTCTCTGGTTGGACTTTCATAAACACTACACTCTCTTTTAGCCTCTTCAGCTCAGGGAGCTATTGGTTTCCTGCTGTTGCTATTCCCTTGCTGTTTCTCTAGCTTTCCTTGTTGTTCTTAACTTCACCCTCACCTCCATGTATAGACACCCTCTATGAAATTTGTTTCAGTTAAACACTTTGAAGACCATCTGTTTCATGCTGGGACTTTAACTCATACATCATCCATGTGAATTCATAAATCAGTTTATTTTATGCATCTTTAATATACAATGTATGATATGAATGATGATCAACTGGGAAATAAATGAACTATTTACTAAATACGGTATGTGAGATTAGTTCCCAGACTAAACTTTCACATCTTGATTCATCAAATGCCAAGAAAATGTAATATTTGCAAAAATGTTGAGTTCAAATTCTTAGATCAGATGAAGAGCTCTCCTATTATTAATTTCTATCAACATGTATGACTTTGTTGAAGTGGGCTGGCATTCAACTTCATTTTTAACACTGAGACAGACTACCAGTAAAGTTAGTTACTGCCGTATACTTAGGTGAGAAAAGGTGCTACTACTGAGATAAGGCGAACTGAATATGGGGTTTCAGTTTAAATATTTTCATTTTCATAGCTCTCTATTATGTTTTGCTATGATCAATCTAAAATTTATCTAAGAATATTATTTGTTTATTTATTTTTCTTTTTCAAAATGTCACCTCTTTCTCAGCTTGCTATGAGCATACTTAATGACCAGATTTCTTCAGGTCCTACAATTCTTGCTTGTTTCTTCCGCATTTATGTAATTAATGGGCCATCAGCTACTCCCTGCAAGGTTTTAGCAGATGTAGCATTATTTTCCCAGGTTAAATATTTGCAAAGCAATAAGCAGTTTATTGGCCATTTCTAACAAAAAACAATTCCTAAAATGTTTATATATTTGGTTTATGGCATTAGTTGAGCTCGGTTTGGTATGCATAGCCATTAATGTTTTCACAGCCAGGCACGAATAACAACTGTTGAAAAGGATCTGCCAAAACAGTGTATGTTGTAGCTTAAGAAATGAGACTTATAACTGAGACAGCAAATGGCCTTCAATTAGTGTTGAAGTATTTAATTTATATTTTTGTCTGTATTTATTATAACCTGTGAACTATAATAATAATGACTGATGCTTTATTGAGGTCTAACATGTGTCAAGTGTTTAAGTGTTGTTTACATCACCCTGTTTAAATCTACTATTTTAGCATATATACTAATGAAATCCTCAATTTTAGGAAAAGAAGTCAAAAGATTAGGGTAGTTCAGTAGTTCGGTAATATGCCTAAAATCATACAGCCAGTAAATGGTTGAGAAATATTTCAAATTAAGCCTGTGATAACCCAGAATATCATAGGTTCTCATAAGCACTTACTGAGACCTTTCCATATGCTGGTAAGCTAAATTGTAGCATAATCATATAAATATTAACAGAATAATTTGGAGCACATTTGACCAGAGTCAAGGTACTTAGGTAGGTATTAAATATATTAGATACATAATTTATTTTTATTCCATGTCTGACAAATAGAAATAAAAGAAGAATAAGAGAACATCCTAATTGAAAAATAATCAGTATTCTTTCTAGCTGTGTCAATTTTTCATTATTATTCAAATATTCTTTTTCAAATTGTAATATAGGTCATAGATAGCATTTTCTGTTTCTATAGAACTGCAAGTTGCTGCCTCACTTTTTTCTCCTCTAGCTGTTTCATTTCTGGAATAAAGGCCTTTTGCAATATCAAGATCATCTCATATTCATTAGAAAAAACATATGTGATAATGTAAATGTCATTTATGTCAGTGGCAAGTTTTTTTTTTTTTTCTATTTGCACTTATGTAGGGCTTTAATTTATCATGTCATCTACCATCTGGTTCTCAGAAGAGATTTTTATTACATTTTAATAAAGAGCATATTGAAGAAAGTAATTTTTGTTGCTTAGTAAAATATGCAAGCATTTACTTTTTTTTTCCTGGTAACCTTTCGTTGATAATTATTTGTCATTTACACTTTTAGTTAGCCTATTTTATGTTACATAGAAAACTCATGTGAAAGTCTTTGATGTATGTTGAGAGTCATATAAGAGACCATATCAGATGCAAAATATCTATTAGATAAAAGTTATTTATTTAATATTTCAAATATATTTTAAGTTTATCTTTATGAATCTTGGAATAATTATATATGCTTGGAGGGAGAAAGATGTAGTGAGTACATCCTAGCAATTTTCTTTAAATATTTAAGAATTTTTTCAAAGTCTTCTTCAGCCAAAGCATAATAGTCTTAAAAGAGAAGGCCTTTTCCAAATCCATTACTTATTGTTCACCTAATGAGAATAATCAATATTGACTCACCCCGAAGGAATCAGGATTAGATCATCTCTTTGACATTGGAATTTCCTGTAAACAGTACCTCCATTGTGAACAATCTATGGATGGATTCACAATTCTAAAGTAGGAGTTTAGTCACTCAAGACCAGCCATATATTATTTTAATGCATCTTCTTCTATTATATATTATTGACTTACGAAAATGCATGTGTCAGGGTCTTTTTTGTACCTAGAAAGTTTTCATCATAGCATTTTTGGACCCTAGTGCAATGTCATCTTTTCTACACAAGTGAAATGTCTGGTATTTCTATTTTCTGAACTTCAGTCTTCCCCAAGTGTGAGGACGAAACAATTAGCTGATTAAGGAAAAACACAAACAAAAGAAATATGAGCAACATTCAGAGGCTGCCCTGGCTTTATTTTTATTTTTCTAAAGGTAAAGAAACCAAAAAGAGAGCTCAATCTCTGGAACTTCTGATACATTTTTCCTACACTTCTCGTTTGCTTTCAGTTCTGGAATACCGTGAGACAGTCAGACAGACATTGGTGAACCTTTGATCTCACTCTATTTAATTAGGGAAACCAACAGGATCTTTTATGTTTAGAGGCCAGCGATGTGTAAAAAGCCATGTATAATGTGAAGCCTGACAAATTGTGGTGAGTATTTTTGGACAGCAGACTTAGCAGTCCCTTTGTTGTCTGTGCACTGTCAGCTTTTGACTCAAAGAGAATGGATTAACATAAAAAGAGAATCCTCCATCATTCCCGGGGCATGCCTGGAAAGCATGAATCTGCCTCTTTTGATTTTTTTTTCTGAGCTAGGTCAGGTACAATATAAAATCATCTAGAATTTATAGCTTTCAGCTTTATTTTAAATGGCTTTAGATAGGTAGCTACGCCATGCCTCAGTTTTTCCTGAGATAAAATAATATGTTTCCCTTCTGTATCTTATAGTAGTCTTCCAAGGATTAATTCATTAATGAATTTCAATTACTTTCTGTTCCTCAATTACATTATCACATATTACAATATATTAGATTTAACTTATACATAACCTCCAGGGGAGACATGAAAATTACTCTTTTTAGGAAATTTCAATACAAGGTATAACTTCAAAGTAATGAGTTTGACTTTTTTTCAGGTAAAGAGAAGTGTATGTGATATTCACTTTTATGGTACCTGAAAACTGGAGGAAGTACACCTGTTTCAGCCCCTCTTAACAACTGTTGAAAGAGTCAGAATCTAAGCTCATGTGATCCTTGAAGTCAGGCAGCTTTATGGCTTTGTCAAGCTGCGATATTATAATCTTCATGCTTGCAAGCTACTCTGTTCTCTGGTCTGCTCTCCCAGGGGCACTTCCCATAATGCCCCAGGATGTTCTGCTTCATCCCTCCGTTATTGCCAAGGAGTAAATGCTGTCTCCAAAACATTGACAGGACCTAGTGGCCTCATTCCCTGGAATGGCCTGGAGACTCCCCTTTAATCTTTCAATGGACACAATGCTTAAAGTTCAGATTTTTATAATATTTTCAAAAACTCCACTTGCAATAAAGTCATAAATCCCACCTCTGTCTTTAGTCAACATAACTTAACTTTCATGCAGATAACTCTTCCCCAACCACAGTTTTTATCTGTGATTTATTTCAACATCCTGTGCTGTGAATGCATATGATCCCTGCAGAAGCAAGGGGAAAGAAGCTTGATATTGATCTTGACTACATGTCACTTCTTTTGTATTCTTCTCTCGCTAGGTTTCCAAGCCTCATTGAAGAGAATCAAAACAGGTGAAGACTCCTTTTGTTGCAATGCATTAGAATGTCGTGTTATCCAACCTTGGCTCAGCTTTCCATGATGTGTGCACACTGTCAGCACTTTTTCAGGAATTTCTACACATTTGCTTTCTTACCAACCATATTCTCGCAGCCACACCATCCTTGCATACCTAAAATTTCTCACTGTATTTGCATTGTTTCTCCTTTTCACTATTATTATATCCCCAATTTATTTTCTCTAATACTATTTGTGATACCCTCTCCATCCCCCACTTCTGTTGTCTTCCTCCATTAAGTATTCTTGGCTTCTTCTATATTCTTACATTTTTAAAAATAATCATCTTTGCTTATACTTTTGCCAAAATTGATGTTGTTTAGTTCAAGTCGATGTATATTTTTCAACACTCAGTGCAAAAAAAACCAAATTTCCTATGTATCATAGGATATACAAGTAACTCATAGTATTAAAAAGTCTTTTGTAGATCTGGTTTACACATTAAACAGGACTTCCTTCCTTCCTGCATCTCTGAATATCTTGAAATACTAACAGTATATTTTGTATTTCTCCTAAAACACTTAATACTCTTTGACTTTAGGCCCTATCACAAAGTGAAACTATACTGAAGGTCAATAATGACCTTCCTTGTACAACACTTTCAGCTCTCTGAATAATATTGTTTTAAATTATCTCTCTACTGCATGTGACACTATAGGACAAAGGTTATATTTAGCGCTATAGTTGACCCTTGAACAACCTGGGTTTGAACTGTGTGGATTCACTTATACACAGATTTTCTTCTGCCACTGCCACCCCTGAGACAACAAGACAATCCCTCCTCTGCCTCCTCCTGAGTCTATTCAATATGAAGATGATGAGGCCGAAGACCTTTATGATGATCCACTTCCACTTAATTCATGGTAAATATATTTTTCTTACGATTTTCTTAAAAACATTTTTTCTTTCTAGCTTGCTCTATTGCAAGAATACAGTATACCATAGAAAATGCATGTTAATCAACATTTATGTTATTGGTAAGGCTTCTGGTAAACAGTGAAATATTACTAGATAAGTTTTTAGGGAGTCAACTGTTACATGTGGATTTTTTTTACTGTGTAGGGAGTGGTATTCCTAACTGCCTAACCCTCTATCCCCCACGTTGTTCAAGGGTCAATTGTCCCTTTTCTTTTTTTCTGAAAGGGTGTACGTTCTTACCTTTTTTTTTTTTCTTGACACAGAGTTTCACTCTGTGCCCAGGCTGGAGTGCAGTGGCATGATCATAGTTCACTGCAACCTAGACTTCCTGGGCTCAAGTGATCTTTCCACCTCAGCTTCTCCTTTATCTGGGGCTACAGGTTCACATCACTTTACCCAGCTAATTTTTTTGATTTTTTTGTAGAGTAGGGGTCTTGCTTGTTGCCTCAGCTGATCTTGAACTCCTAGACTTAAATGATCCTTCCACCTCCGCCTCCCAAACTGCTAGGATTACAGGCTTGAGTCACAGATGCCTGGTCAGGTGCACATTTTTGAATCTGCTATTATTGTGCTGACCATTCCCTCTCAGCTTTTCTATGATTTTCTTATTGCACAATCTCTTCCACTGGCATATTTTTTTCTAGGGCACTTGTCTGTGTCACTGATTCTTTCCTCTCATTCTAAGTGTTTTCTCCAGATTTTATCAACATCTACATGAGGCTTTAATTAGAGGCTTTGTATATATTTCCTTGGACTATCTTCCCAATTTGGGTTATATTCCAGTGTTTCTGATTTGCAGTGGGGCTTTACATAGGGCATTTCCAAACAGTCTGCCTTAATCTACTGGTCATTGAGCTCCTGCTCCAACTTGAACTCATTATTTTCACGGAAATATCCTTCACCCATATTCAGTGCTGCATTAATGGTATTATTCCAACCTATCTAGTAGAAATCATTTGCCCCTTGCAGAAAACACAATTCATATACAACAAAGATCTGGTTTGTTCACACTCAAAATTGTTTTGTAAAAAAATAATAAAACAATTGATTAGATCAAAGTCACATAATTTTTGAGCTAAGAGGTTTGATCATTAATGTTCCCATTGTTTAGTTGAGAACACTGTGGCTTCTGGAGGGGGAAAACATGTCTCTGAGTTATCTAGTGGTGAAATAAGGTTTAAGTTTCGCTTTCTCCCAATCTGATAAATCTATTGGTTTTTTCTATGTCATAGTTTATTACTTCATTCTTAACTTCCTAGAGATCATCTAATAGATCCTTTCCTCCACCCTCTTTGTTTGATTTATCAAGCATTTATTTGATACCTCCTAAATGTCCTAATTAATATATTCTTACTATAGTGCTTATCACATAATTTTTCTACTTGTTAAACAAA
Source organism: Macaca fascicularis (assembly GCF_037993035.2). Taxonomy (NCBI): domain Eukaryota; kingdom Metazoa; phylum Chordata; class Mammalia; order Primates; family Cercopithecidae; genus Macaca; species Macaca fascicularis. The sequence continues at coordinate 31,059,624 of NC_088380.1, read as the reverse complement.
AATAATGACTCCACAGCTTCTTAAATATAGCTTAAATTCCTTAGAGAGATGATCTATGACCTGGTCCCAAGTCTTCTTTTCAGTTTAATTTGCTACTACTGTTCTCAGGAGCTCTACACAACAACCTCATAAAAATATGTTCTTTAATGAGATCATATTCTCCCTCAGGGTCTAATGCACATCTTCCAATTCAGCAAAACCATTTACATTTTTTTCATTAAAGTGAAGTTTGGACACTATTATAGCAACATGGATAAAATATCATCCTTTTTCCAGTTTATCTAGCGACTGTTTTCAGAACACAGTTTTGGGTTTGAATTCTGACCCTGACACCAATATTGTGACCTTAAACAAGTACTGTAACAATGCTGACTGAGCATTTAATTAGTGGTAAATGACATTACTGCTATCTACTTTTCCAGAGCAGCGTGAAGATTAACCAAGATGAAGTGTGTGAAAACCTAGCTTTGCTATTGTTACTAGGAAAAGAATTGGTACTATGAGGGAAAAAAGAGGAGGAAGAGTAGAGGACAAGGAGGATAGAGGACAAGGAGGATATTGTATATTATCCTGTTATCGAGAGGTCCTGTATACTAATATATCTCTGAGATTTAGACACAAATTCCACTTTTTGTATCTTCAAAATTTATTATACCTAAAATGTGATTGATAATTTACAAAAATCACATTGTGTAGGTTTTGTCACATATAGTCTCTTCAACTTGAGTATATGTATTGCAAGTTTTCAAACATAAAAGGTTATATTTTCAAGAAAAATTGTTCCTCAGTAAAAATGTTTTGAGTTGCAAATAAGAGATGCATGGGAAAGCAACATATTTGCTAAATGAATTAGAGATCTGTATAGATTAACTTCATGTTTAGCAAGATGGATTTATTCAATATCTTTCTTTTAAAGAATGGGGAAAAAAATGGGATGGAAGAATAGGAACAGCTCTGGCCTGCAGCTCCCAGCATGATTAACACAGCGGATGGGTGATGTCTGCATTTCCAACTGAGGCACTTGGCTCATCTCACTGGGACTGGTTGGACAGTGGGTAAATCCCACGGAGGGCAAGCCAAAGTAGAGTGGGATGTTTCCTCACCTGGGAAGTGCAAGGGATCAGGGGATTTTCCTTTCCTCACTAAGGGAAGCTGTGATAGACTATACCTGGAAAATTGATACACTTCTGCCCAAACACTGCACTTTTCCCATGGTCTTAGCAACTGGCAGACTAGAAGATTATCTCCCATGACAGGATCAGTAGATCCCACAACCATAGAGCCTTGTTCACTACTAGCGCAGAAGTCTGAGATCAACCTGCAAGGCTGCAGCCTAGCTGGGGGAGGGGTGTCCACCATGGCTAAGGCTTGAGTAGGTAAACAAATTAGCCAGGAATCTCGAACTGTGCGGAGCCCACCGCACCTCAGCAAGGACTACAGCAAGGACTACTGCCTCTATAGACTCCACCTCTTTGGGCAGGGCATAGCTGAAAAAAAGGCAGCAGAAAACTTCTGCACACTTAAATGTCCCTGTCTGACAGCTCAGATGAGCAGTGGTTCTTCCAGCATAGCATTTGAGCTCTGAGAACAGAGAACTTGCCTCCTCAAGTGGGTCCCTGACCCCTGTGTAGCCTAACTGAGAGACACCTCCCAGTAGGGGCTGACAGACACCTTATAAAGGTGGGTGCCCCTCTGGGTCGAAGCTTCCAGAGGAAAGATCAGGCAGCAATATTTGCTGCTCTGCAGTATTTGCTGTTCTGCAGCCTCTGCTGTTGATAGCCAGGCAAACAGGGTCTGGAGTGTACCTCCAGAAAACTCCAACAGACCTGCAGCTGAGGGACCTGACTATTAGAAGGAAAACTAACAAACAGAAAGGAATAGCATCAACATCAACACAAAGGACATCTACACCAAAACCTCATCTATAGGTTACCAACATCAAAGACCAAAGGTAGATAAAACCACAAAGATGAGGAGAAACCAGAGCAGAAAAGCTGAAAATTCTAAAAACCAGAGTGCCTCTTCTCTTCCAAAGGATCACAGCTCCTAGCAAGCAACAGAACAAAGCTAGATGGAGAATGACTTTGATGAGTTGACAGAAGTAGGCTTCAGAAGGTCAGTAATAACAAACTTCTCCAAGCTAAAGGAGCACGTTCTAACCCATTGCAAGGAAGCTAAAAACCTTGAAAAAATGTTAGATGAATGGCTAACTATAATAAACAGTCTAGGGAAGACCTTAAGTGACCTGATGGAGCTGAAACCATGGCACGAGAACTTCATGACACATGCAAAACTTCAATAGCTGATTCAATCAAGTGGAAGAAAGGATATCAGTGATTGAAGATTAAATTAATGAAATAAAGTGAGAAGACAATATTAGAGAAAAAAAGAGAAAAAGAAATGAACAAAGCCTCCACGAAATATGGGACTATGTGAAAAGACCAAATCTACATTTGATTAGTGTACCTGAAAGTGACAGGGGGAATGGAACCAAGTTGGAAAACACTCTTCAGGATATTATCCAGGAGAACTTCCCCAACCTAGCAAGGTAGGCCAACGTTCAAATTCAGGAAATACAGAGAACACCACAAAGACACTCCTCGAGAAGAGCAATCCCAAGACATATAATTGTCAGATTCACCAAGGTTGAAAAGAAGGAAAAAAATGTTAAGGGCAGCCAGAGAGAAAGGTTGGGTTACCAACAAATGGAAGCCCATCAGACTAACAACAGATCTCTTGGCAGAAAGAGAAGTGGCTGAAGAGAGTGGGGACCAATATTCAACATTCTTAAAGAAAAGAATTTTCAACCCAGAATTTCATAACCAGCCAAACTAAGTTTCATAAGTGAAGGAGAAATAAAACCCTTTACAGACAAGAAAATTCTGAGAGATTTTGTCACCACCAGGCCTGCCATACAAGAGCTCCTGAAGGAAGCACTAAACATGGAAAGGAACAACCGGTACCAGCCACTGCAAAAACATGCCAAATTGTAAAGGCTGTCGTTGCTAGGAAGAAACTGCATCAACTAATGAGTAAATAACCAGTTAACATCATAATGACAGGAACAAATTCACACATAACAATATTAACCTTAAATGTAAATGGGCTAAATGTCCCAACTAAAAGACACAGACTAGCTAACTGGATAAAGAGTCAAGACCCATCAGTGTGCTGTATTCAGGAGACCCATCTCACGTGCACAGACACACAAAGTTTAAAATAAATGGATGAAGGAAGATCTACCAAGCAAATGGAAAGTCAAAAAATGCAGGGGTTGCAATCCTAGTCTCTGATAAAACAGACTTTAAACCAACAAGATCAAAAGAGACAAAGAAGGCCATTACATAATGGTAAAGGGATCAATTCAACAAGAAGAGCTAACTATCCTAAATATATATGCACCCAATTCAGGGGCACCCTGATTCATAAAGCAAGTCCTTGGAGACCTACAAAGAGACTTAGACTCCCACACAATAATAATGGGAGACTTTAACACCCCACAGTCAATATAAGACAGATCAATGAGACAGAAGGTTAACAAGGATATCCAGGACTAGAACTCAGCAATTCACCAAGCTGACCTAACAGACATCTACAGAACTCTGTACCCCAAATCAACAGAATATTCATTCTTCCCAGCACCACATCACACTTATTCTGAAACTGACCACATAATTGGAAGTAAAGCACTCCTCAGAAAATATAATAGAACAGAAATCACAATAAACTGTGTCTCAGATCACAGTGCAATCAAATTAGAACTCAGGATTAAGAAACTAACTCAAAACTGCACAACTACACAGAAACGGAACAACCTGCTCCTGAATGACTAGTGGGTAAATAATGAAATTAAGGCAGAAGTAAAGATTTTCTTTGAAACCAATGAGAACAAAGACACAGTGTACCAGAATCTCTGGGACACATTGAAAGTAATGTGCAGAGGAAAATTTATAGCACTAAATGCCTACAAGAGAAAACAGGAAAGACCTAAAATTGGCAGCCTAACAGCACAATTAAAAGAACTAGAGAAGCAAAAGCAAACAAATTCGAAAGCTAGCAGAAAGCAACACATAACTAAGATCAGAGCAGAACTTACAGAGATAGAGACACATAAAATCCTTCAAAAAATTAATGAATCCAGAAGCTGGTTTTTTGGAACAATCAACAAAATTGATGGACTTCTGCTCAGATTGAAAAAGAAGAAAAGAGAGAAGAATCAAATAGACACAATAAAAAATGAAAAAGGGGATATCACCACCAAGCCCACAGAAATACAAAGTACCATCAAAGAATACTATAAACAGCTCTACACAAATAAACTAAAAAATCTAGAAGAAATGGGTAAATTTCTGGACACATACACCCTCCCAAGACTAAACCAGGAAGAAGCTGAATCTCTGAATAGACCGAAAACAGGCTCTGAAATTGAGGCAATAATTAATAGCCTACCAACAAAACAAAGTCCAGGACCAGATGGATTCACAGCCAAATTCTACCAGAGGTACAAAGAGGAGCTGGTACCATTCCTTCTGAAACTATTCCAATCAATAGAAAAAGAGGGAGTACTCCCTAACTCATTTCATGAGGCCAGCATCATCCTGATACCACAGCCTGGCAGAGACACAACAAAAAAAGAGAATTTTAGACAAATATCCCTGATGAACATGAATGCAAAAATCTCCAATAAAACACTCGCAAATCGAATCCAGCAGCACATCAAAAAGCTTATGCACCACGATCAAGTCGGCTTCATCCCTTGGATGCAAACCTGATTGAACATACACAAATTGATAAATGTAATCCATCACATAAACAGAAGCAATGACAAAAACCACATGATTATCTCAATAGATGCAGAAAAGGCCTTTGACAAAATTCAACAGATCTTCATGCTAAAAAATCTCAATAAACTAGGTATTGATGGAATGTATCTCAAAATAATAAGAGTTATTTATGACAAACCCACAGCCAATATCATATTGAATGTGCAAAAATGGGACGCATTCCCTTTGAAAACTGGTACAAGGCAAGTACACCCTCTCTCCCCACTCCCATTCAACATATTGTTGGAAGCTCTGGCCAGGGCAATCAGACAAGAGAAAGAAATACAGGTTATTTATTTAGGAAAAGAGGAAGTCAAATTGTCCCTGTTTGCAGATGACATGATTGTATATTTAGAAAACCCCATTATCTCACCCAAAATCTCCTTAAGTTGATAAGCAACTCAGCAAAGTCTCAGGATATAAAATCAATGTGCAAAAATCACAACCATTCCTATACATCAATAACAGACAAACAGAGAGCCAAATCATGAGTGAACTCCCATTCACAATTGCTACAAAGAGAATAAAATGTCTAGGAATCCATCTTATAAGGGATGTGAAGAACCTCTTCAAGGAGAAATACAAACCACTTCTCAACAAAATAAAAGAAGATACAAACAAATGGAAGAACTTTCCATGCCCATGGGTAGAAAGAATCAATATTGTGAAAATGGCTATACTGCTCAAGGTAATTTATAGATTCAATGCCATCCCCATCAAGCTACCAATGACTTTCTTCACATAATTGGAAAAACCTACTTCAAAGTTCATATGGAACCAAAATAGAGCACACATTGCCAAGTCAATCCTCAGCCAACAGAACAAAGCTAGAGGCATCATGCTACCTGACTTCAAACTATACTACAAGGCTACAGTAACCAAAACAGCATGGTACTGGTACCAAAACAGAGATATAGACCAACAGAACAGAAAGGAGGCCTCAGAAATAATGCCACACATCTACAACCATCTGATCTTTGACAAACCTAACAGAAACAGGAAATGGGGAAAGGATTCCTTATTTAATAAATGGTGCTGGGAAAACTGGCTAGCCATGTGTAGAAAGCTGAAACTGGATTCCTTCCTTACACCTTATACAAAAATTAATTCAAGATGGATTAGAGACTTAAATATTAGACCTAAAACCATAAAAACCCTAGAAGAAATCCTAGGCAATACCATTCAGGACATAGACATGGACAAAGACTTCATGACTAAAGCACCAAAAGCAATGGCAACAAAAGCCAAAATAGACATGGTATCTAATTACACTGAAGACCTTCTGCACAGAAAAAGATACTACCATCAGAGCGCACAGACAACCTACAGAATGGAAGAAAATTTTTGCAATCTACCCATCTGACAAAGGACTAATATCCAGAATCTACAAAAAAATGAAACAAATTTACAAGTAAAAAACAACTCCATCAAAAAGTGGGTGAAGGATATGAACAGACACTTCTCAAAAGAAGACATTTATGCAGCCAACAGACACATGAAAAAATGCTCATCATCACTCGCCATCAGAGAAATGCAAATCAAAACCACAAGGAGATACCATCACACACCAGTTGGAATGGTGATCATTAAAAAGTCAGGAGAAGACAGATGCTGGAGAGGATGTGGAGAAATAGGAACACTTTTACACTGTTGGTGGGAGTGTAAATTAGTTAAGCCACTGTGGAAGACAGTGTGGTGATTCTTCAAGGATCTAGAACCAGAAATACCATTTTATATATACCCAAAGGATTATAAATCATGCTACTATAAAGACACATGCACACTTATGTTTATTGTGGCGCTATACACAATAGCAAAGACTTTGAGCCAACTCAAATGTCCATCAATGATAGACTGGATTAAGAAAATGTGGCACATATACACCATCGATTACTATGCAGCCATAAAAAAACAATGAGTTAATGTCCTTTGCAGGGACATGGATGAAGCTGGAAACCTTCATTCTCAGCAAACTATCACAAGGATAGAAAACCAAACACTTGCATGTTTTCACTCATAGATGGGAACTGAACAATGAGAACACCTGGACACAGGGCGGGGAGCATAACACACTGGGGCCTGTTAGGGGGTGGGGGACTGGGAGAGGGATAGCATTAGGAGAAACACCTAATGTAAATGGTGGGTTGATGGGTGCAGCAAACCAACATGGCACATGTATACCTATGTAACAAACTTGCACTTTGTGCACATGTACCCTAGAACTTAAAGTATAATTTAAAAAATAATAATAAAATAAATAAAGAATGGAAAAATGACATACATCAATGTCTCCAGGTACCAATTTCAATTTTAGGCTTGAATATCCTAGTTTCTGCTTATTTTGTCAGTAGAGATGCTCAGCCTCATTATGAAACAGTCAAATTTGATTGGTAGAACACATTTGAATTATTTTTTTCTATATACTTTGTTTATGTGTGAGTTGAATAATTATTTACTTACTTTTTTTCAAATTATTTCAGAAACTTTCTTAATAGTAAATGATTTTCTTCAGTAAGGTGTCAGTCATGATTTTGTAAATTTTAATTTATTTGTTATTGTTTGACATGTATTTTTGTATGTATTATCTTATTTTAGCACTAAAACAATACTGTGAAGGAATTTTGCCTTTAAGTTAACTGGGACTCCCCAGGCCTAGCGTGGTTAAGTGGTTTGATCAAAGCCTTATAACTAATAAGTGGCAAAACTAAGATTTGAAATGAGATTTTATAACAACATAACGGTTGATTTGGTCTTTCATTTGTTCACGAATATATTCTTGTGAATCAGGAAGAACTACTTTAAGTACTAGGATTATATAATGGAAACAAAACAGATGAGTTCAATGCTCTCATTGAATTTACAAGGGGAGAAAGATAAACAAATATCTTGAAATAGAAAATAGTTTCATAAACATAATAAAAATGAATAATATGATAAAGGGTGACCTGTGGAGAGTAGGATCATTCTTGGATGAGAGAGTGTCAAAGACCTCTGAGCTGAGAAGCCTTTGGTGATACACACACAAAAGCCATCTACGACAAGATACAGAAGAGAAAAGAATTTAGTTCATTATTGAAGTAAAATCTTCTACATACTATTGCTTTTCTTTGTATACAATCTAATATGCAGTAGACATATTAAATTTCATACATGATATATTTTTACACACAGGTTCTAGAAAATGGGCAAAAATATATGGTACACTTCCCTATCACATGGTGCAATATGTTTCATGGATTAGAATTTCAAATGAATCTCTCAAAGTCTCTGTCAGAACCTTGCTGTATTTTAGATATGCTAATAGAATTTTTAAAAGCATGACACAATTTCAAAAATCCCATTTGGAACTCATGCTATTTGCCTGCAAACATAGTATTCTATCAGAAAACAGACACACAAATCATTGTTGTTAATTTCCCGAAGTTGAATATTAAAATAATACTAACTGAATATTTAAAATTTAAAGTCACCTAATCATGGACCATAGTTTTGGCATAAATCTCAGAGGTCATCTAGTCCAATATTCCACAAGATAAAAGTATGTTTTCATTTGAGCATATCCAATCACATTGTTTTCCAACAAAACAACTTGGTGACTTGTCGTCCTTAGTATGAAGCTTAAAGTCATCAATGTGACTTACAAGACCATATATGAGAAGGGATTCTAACTTACTATGTCTGAATACAATTGACAGGTCCCTTATACGATATCTAGATTAAAAAAAAATTTGCCCTCTGAAATTATGGGGAACATATTCTTTCTTTGCAATAATAAGAGAAATGTTTAAAACACACATACATATTAAGTTAATGAGAAAATAATGGCTTAATATTAGGAAGAAAAAAATTTAATTCTCTAAGCTTCAATTTCTTCATTTGAAAAATGTAGATTCATTGATTTCTTTCTCCTTCTTTAGGCAAATATTCATTTACTTATCAAATACTTTATGACAGGCACTGTGATAAGATTACAATACCATAGTAAACAACATAGTTGGAATTTCTACTCTCAAAGATCATACAATGTACTTACAGTCTTGTGAGGATGATAAGTAATACACACATAAAAGAAAGAGTAAACTAATCAAGTTTTTATTAAGGAAATTAATGGACTTATGTAATTGAGAAAAGCTGGCAGGTTTTACAGGTTAAGCTGAAAAGAAGTTTAGATTGTGAGAAGCTGGAGAAGAATATTAAAAGGAAAAGTACAACTAAAGGGGAGTCTGAATGTGGCAAAGAGACTAGTGTTTTCTGGGAAGTGACAGAAGTAAGCCAGTGATACGGTCTGGCTCTGTGCCCCTACCCAGATCTCATGTTGAATTGTAATCTAAATTGTAACACCAGGTGTTGGGGGAGGGACCTCGTGGGAGGTCATTAGGTCATGGGGGCAGTTCCTCTATCATGTTCTCAAAATAGTGAGTTCTCAAGAGATTTGACGGTTTTATAAGGGGCTTTTCCCCACTTTCCTAAGCACTTCTCTCTCCTACCGCCCTGTGAGGAGGTGCCTTCTGCCATGATTGTACATTACCTGAGGGCTCCCAAGCCATGCAGAACTGTGATTCAATTAAACTTATTTTATTTATAAATTACCCAGTGTCAGGCATTTCTTCATAGCAGTGTGATAATGGACTAATACAGTAAATTGGTACTGCGGGGGTGGGGTGCTGCTATAAGGATACCCAAAAATGTGGTAGCAAGTTTGGAACTGAGTCACAGGCAGAGGTTGGAACAGTTTGGAGGGTTAAGAAGAAGACAGTAAAATGTGGGAAAGTTAGGAACTTCCTAGAGACTTGAAAGGCTCAGAAGAGAAAAACATATAGGAATGTTTAGAACTCCCTAGAGACTTGTTGAATAATTTTACCAAAGTACTGATAGTGATGTAGACAATGAAGTCCAGGCTGAGATGATCTCAGATGGAGATGAGGAACTTGTCAGGAACTGGAGCAAAGGTGACTCTTGCTATGCTTTAGTGAAGGGGCTGTTAGTATTTGCTGCTGCCCTAGAGATCTGTGGAAGCTTGAACTTGAGAGAGGTGATTTAGGGTATCTGGTAGAAGAAATTTATTAGCAGCAAAGCATTCAGGAGGAAGTAGAATATAAAAGTTTGGAAAATTTGCAGCCTGATGATGCAATAGAAAATAAAAATGCATTCTCGGGAGAAATTCAAGCCCTCTGAAGAAATTTGCATAAATAACAAGGAGCTGAATGTTAATCCCCAAGACAATGGAGAAAAAGTCCCCAAGGCACATCAAAGACCTTTGCAGCAGCCCCTCCCATCACAGGCCCAGAGGCCTAGGAGGAAATAATGGTTTCCTGGGCTGGTCCAGGTCCTCTCTACTGTGTCCAGCTTCTGGACTTGGTGCCCTGCACCCCAACCACTCCAGCCATGGGTAAAATGGTTAAAGATATAGTTCAGGCCATTGCTTCGGAGTGCACAAGCCCCAAGCCATGGTGGCTTCCATCTAGTTTTGAGCCTCTGGGTGCACAGAAGTCAAGAATTGAGGTTTGGAAACCTCCATCTAGATTTCAGAGGATCTAGAAAAATGCCTGGATGTCCATGCAGACGTCTGCTACAGGGGCAGAACCCTCATGGAGAACCTTTGCTAAAGCAGTACAGAAGAGGAAATGTGGGGTTTGAGCCCCCACACAGAGTCCCCACTGGGGCACTGCCTATTAGAGCTGTAAGAATAGGTCCACTATCCTCCAGAGAGACCCCACAATGGTAGACCCACAGACAACTTGCAACATGTGTCTGGAAAAGTCACAGACACTCAATGCCAGCCATGAAAGCAGCTGGGAGGGGGACTGTACACTGCATAGCCATAGGGACAGAGCTACCCAAGGCCATGGGAACCCACCTCTTACATCAGGATAACCTGGAAGTGAGACATGGAGTCAAAGGAGAACATTTTGTGATTTTAAAGTTTAATAAATGCCCTAATGGATTTTGGACTTGCATGGGGCCTTTAGCCCCTTTGTTTTGGCCAAGTTCTCCCATTTAGAATGGATGTATAACCAATGCTTATATTCCCATTATATCTAAGAAGGAACTAACTTGCTTTTGATCTTACAGGCTAATAGACAGAAGGGACTTGCCGTATCTCAAATGAAATTTTGAATTTGGACTTTTGGGTTAATCTTGGAATGAGATAAGACTTTGGGAGACTGTTGGAAGGACATGATTGTGTTTTGAAATGTGAGGACATAAGATGTGGGAGGGGCCAGTGGCAAAAAGATATGTTCTAGCTCTGTGTCCCCATCCAGATCTCATCTTGAATTGCAATCTGAAATGTAATCCCCATGTATTTTGGGAGAGACCTCATGGGAGGTGATTACATCATGGAGGCAGATCCCCCATGCTGTTCTATGATAGTGAGTGAGTTCTCACGACATCTGATGGTTTTATAAGAGGCTTTTCCCTGCTTCACTCTTCACTTCTTTCCTGCCACCCTGTGAAGAGATGCCTTCCCCCATAATTGTAAGTTTTCTGAGGCATCCCCAGTCATGTGGAATTGTGAGTCAATTTAACTTCTTTTCTTTATAAATTACTCAGTTTCAGGTATTTCTTCATAGCAGCATGAGACCAAACTAATATAGCCAGTGTGATATGATATTAATGACTGATGCCTGCGTCATCTGAAGAGCTTGGAGATGTTGGGAGCTCAGGCCAAACATAGGAAGGGTTTAGGTTTAATTCTAAGAAAAGGTGAACTCTTACAGGGTTTCAGGCAGGAGACATTCATTCCATTTATATTTGTAAAATAATTACTCAGATTGTGGATAGTGGATTTTGAAAGTAAGAGTGAAACTAGAAAGACCAGCTTGAAGGCAATTGCATAATTTCCAGGGCTCGAATATAGTGTGGAGGATGGTGATTGGCCATTGACTTGTTATACAAGTGGGTTTGGGAAACATTTTGGAAGTAGAATCAACACAAATTGATATATAAGGAGAGGGAATTTTTCAAATATGAACTCATTACTTCTGACTTTAGTAAAATAGATTAAAGGTGGTATTAATGAGAAAAAAATATATTTGTAGGTCTTTGCAAATATGTATTAGAAAAGATCTTTTGAGTCTGATAAGAAGAGGCAAAATAATTAGAAAAAGAAAGACGAATGTAAATACATAATAGTTTAAAATTTACACCTAAAATGATTTTTGTATGTTAATAGTGAATGTTTCTAATAATAATGTGAAATCTACAAACAAGTAAAAAAATCTAAAAAGATTAACATTTAAGGAAAATAAGGCTACTGTACACTAGCCTTATTTAAAGAGAGAAATTTAAAATTTCAAATAAGAAAAATAAGCATTCTAGTAAAATAGTGAGCAATAATCATCCTAGGCAATTAAAAAAAGAAGAAATATAAATGATGGATATAGTCTGCCTCATTGGAGATCAAAACAATAAAATATTTACCAATATAACTCTCAGAATACAATATAAAAATATTTGAGGCAAGAGTTTGAAAGAAACAATCATTATAATTTACTATAGGGAGAGTGTAACTATGATGTAATCCTTTGTAGAAAAATATGTCAACATTGACACAATAATTTCTGCTCTAGGATATTAGCAATAAATAACTATATGTGCAAAAATTACCTATACAACTGTGATATTGTTTATAATAAAAGAAGCCTTGGAAACAGCTAAAAGATGGTCAAATAAATTACTTAAAATGCATATCATAAATGTATTTTATAGAAAGTTGACATGTAAAGATATCCACAATATGTTGTCATATGAACATAAACATTTATAAAACATTGTACACACCATATTAGTGTCTATGACACATGCAATAATGTACAGAAAAAAGGAAGACAGATATGATGGAGAGAGATGATAAAGAGGTGAATGGATGGATAGATGGATGAATAAATAGATAGGTAGACAGAAAAACAGATATAGAGAGACAAGTAGGCAACATAAGCGAAACGGAAACAAATCTAGACATTTCAAAGAAAACCAATTTATTACAGGTAACTATTTACAAAGTGGTATAAGGATAGAAAAGATGAAGGGAGAGGGAAGGGGTAGACCAGGTGCGGGGCCTGGAATATCAGACAGGAGAAAATGGTGAGGCCAGTGGTGAGAAACTGCAGATGATCCTGTGATGAGGGCTACAAAGCTACATCTATGGCTGTAATGTTGGAGATGTTTTTGTGATTGGTTTTGGATCCCCTGAAGTAGTGCAGCTTCAGTCAAAACTAGAACCATCCAAAGGTCAGATGTCTCCTCTCTTCTCTCCCCACCCCATCCCCAACTCCTCAAGTTATAGTGTTAGCAGATTCCTGGTATTGGTGGCAAAGGTCACATATCAGAACCAGAAGATGATATCTCCTGTCTTCCTTTTGCCATTTGATCTCTTGCCAGTGCTTCTTGTTGTCAGGAGTTAGTAGGAAGCTACTATGGTTTGGCTGTGTTCCTATGCAAAATGTCATCTTGAATTGTTGATATGGTTTGGCTGTGTCCCCACCCAAGTCTCAACTTGAATTGTATCTCCCAGAATCCCCAAGTGTTGTGGGAGGGACCCAGGAGGAGAAAATTGAATCACTGGGGACAGTCTTCCTATGTTAATTTTGTGTTAGTGAATAAGTCTCACAAAATCTGATAGGCTTATCAGAGGTTTCAGCTTTTGCTTCTTCCTCATTTTCTCTTGCAATTGCTATGTAAGGAGTACCTTTCACCTCCTGCCATGATTCTGAGACCTCCCCAGCCATGTGGAAGTGTAAATCCAATTAAACCTCTTTTTCTTTCCAGTCTCAGGTATGTCTTTATCAGCAGCATAAAAACGGACTAACACAGTAAATTGGTACCAGTGGAGTTGGGTACTGCTGAAAATATACCTGAAAATGTGGAAGTGCTATTGGAACTGGGTAACAGGTAGAGGCTGGAACAGTTTGAGGGGCTCAGAAGACAGGAAAATTTGGGAATGTTTGGAACTTCCAAGAGACATGTAGAATGGCTTTGAACAAAATTCTGATAGTGATATGGACAATGAAATCCAGGCTGAAATTCGGGTGGTTTCAGATAGAGATGAGAAGCTTGTTGGGGACTGGAGCAAAGGTGACTCTTGTTATGTTTTGGCGAACAGACTGGTAGCATTTTTCCCCTACCCTAGAGATTTGTGGACCTTTGAACTTGAGAGAGATGATATAGGTATCTGGCAGAAGATATTTCTAAGCAGCAAAGTGTTCAAGAGTTGACATGGGTGCTATCAATGGCAATCAGTTTTTAAAGGGAAACAGAGAATAAAGTTGGGAAAATTTGCAGCCTGACTATGCAGTAGAAAAAAAAAAAAAATTTCCAGGGAGAAATTTAAGCCAGCTGCAGAAATTTGCACAAGTAGCAAGGAGCCTAATGTGAATCTCCAAGACCATGTAGAAAATGTCTCCTGGCCATTTCAGAGACATTCATGGCAGTCACTCTCCTCACATGCCCAGAGGCCCAGGAGGAAAAAGTGGTTTCATGGACCAGACCCAGGGTCCCCATGCTATGTGCAGCCTAGGAACTTGGTGCCTTGTGTCCCAGCTGCTCCAGCCTTGGCTGACAGGGGCTAAAGTACAGCTCAAGCTGTGACTTCAGAGGATGGAAGTCCTAAGCCCTGGCAGCTTACATATGATGTTAAGCCTATGGGTACACAGAAGTCAAGAATTGAGGTTTGGGAATCTCCACCCAGATGTCAGAAGATGTATGGAAATGCCTGGATGTCCAGGCGAAAGTTTACTGCAGGGGTGGGGCCCTCATGGAGAACTGCAAGGGCAGTGTGGAAGGGAAATGTGGGATCAGAGCCCCCACACAGAGTCCCTACTGGGGCACTGCCTAATGGAGCTATGAGAAGTGGGCCACCATCCTCCATACCCCAGAATGGTAGACCCACCAAGAGCTTGCACTGTCACCTGGAAAAACCACAGACACTAAATGCCAGCCCATGAAAGCAACTGGGATGGATGCTGTACCCTGCAAAACCACAGGGGTGGAACTGCTCAACACCATAGGAACCCACCTCTTGCATCAGCGTGACATGGATGTGAGACCTGGAGTCAAAAGAGATCATTTTGGAGCTTTAAAATTTGACTGCCCTGATGGATTTCACACTTTCATGGGCCCTGTAATCCCTTTGTTTTGATCAGTTTCTTCAATTTGGAATGGCTGTATTTACCCAATACCTGCAATCCCATTGTATCTAGGAAGTAACTGACTTGCTTTTGATGTTACAGGCTCATAGATAAAAGGGACTTCCCCTGTCTCGGATGAGACTTTGGACTGTGAACTTTTGGGTTAATGCTGAAATGTGTTAGGACTTTTGGGGACTGTTGGGAAGGGATGATTGATTTTGAAATGTGAGGACATAAGATTTGGAGGGGTCAGGGGTGGAATGATATGGTTTGCAGTTTCCCCACCCAAATCTCCACTTGAATTGTATCTTCCAGAATTCCCATGTATTGTGGGAGAGACTTGGGGGAGGTAATTGAATCACAGGGGCCAGTCTTTCCCATGCTATTCTCATGATAGTGACTAAGTCTTACGAGATCTGATAGGTTTATCAGGGTTTCCACTTTTGCTTCTTCCTCATTTTCTCTTGCTGCCACCATGAAAGAAGTGCCTTTCACTTCCCACCATGTTTCTGAGGCCTTTCCAGCCATGTGGAACTCCAAGTCCAGTTAAACCTCTTTTTCTTCCCAGTCTTGAGTATGTCTTTACAGTATGAAAATAGACTAAAACAATTGTAATTCCCATAATCCTCATCATCCCCATATGTCCAGGGGATGATGAGGATTATGGGAAGGTGGAGGTAACTGAAACATTGAGGCAGTTTTCCCCCGTGCTGTTCTTGTGACAGTGAGTGAGTTCCCATGAGATCTAAT
This sequence comes from Macaca fascicularis, assembly GCF_037993035.2. NCBI lineage: Eukaryota > Metazoa > Chordata > Mammalia > Primates > Cercopithecidae > Macaca > Macaca fascicularis. Next base: position 31,043,924 of record NC_088380.1, on the reverse strand, counting down.
GGTATTTTGTGTTTGATAGTTCCTCCTGCATTTGTTCTCCTTCCTATCGCATTGTGAAAAAGGTATATTGCTTCCTCTTCACCTTCCACCATGACTGTAAGTTTCCTGAGGCCTCCCCAGCCATGCTGAACTATGAGAATCAATTAAACCTCTTTCCTTTATAAATTAACTGGTCTTGGGCAGTTCTTTTTATCAGTGTGAAAATGCACTAATACACAAGCCATCAATCATCTGGCAATGAAATAAACTGTGCAGATTCCCAATTCTAGAAAATAGAGAGCATAGATAGGCAAGTATGAAACACAAGACAACAAGGAAATAACCAGGAGAGATAGGCAGACAGACAGCAGGAGACTATAAGGTGGGAAGAGGGATGGAAGGAGAGAAAAAGAAAGCCAGAAAAAAGTCAGACAGGAAGAAGGATTGAAAAGAAGAAGGAAGAAAGGAAAGGAAGAAAAGCTACAGTCTAGAATCAATATCACAATATGTAGGACAATATCACATTGAAATCACATTGTGATTATCTTTGAATCCTCCTAAAGGAATTTTTTTCATATTTTTTCAATGACAGTATATTTTTGTTTTATTAACAAAAAAATGTTGAATTTTCAATAGATTACCAATTTTTTGTTTGTTTGTTTGTTTTTGTGAAATGACATAGTGTCCAGTCCTGGCTTTGCTCTAAAGTCTATAATCCTAAGTAATACTCTCATACCATTAGCCAGTTAATTTTTTTTGCTATAGCCTATGTGGATATAAAAGTATATAATGTTTAGTGCAACTATAATGCCAATTTATTTAGAATCTGTTTATTTAAAGAGACTCTATTTTGTCAAAATTCATAGAGGGAATGAAGTATAATTCCTGCAAAGGATGTTTCTTGGTAGAAATGGTTTGTAGCAGATCACTAACACTGTATTTCCATTATAGTAAAAAAATAGAATCAAGTGTATAAACACATAGTTCTTATATTCATGTTCAATATTAGCTTTGGATAAGATAGTGACTTTGAATAGGCATATGTATATATTCCCATAATAGCTATCTTAATTTTTTACCTAGTAATTACTTGTTTTAGGCCAAATTAAATATATGCACTAGATTCAAATTTATTATTTGATTGTTAAGCCAGTGTTCCTTTCTGTAAGAGAGCTTTTGAAGATTATACTCTTGCTTACAGCTTAAAATGGGGCAAAAGTCTGCAGACATATAAAATATTTGAATCATTCTTTATTCTATTACTTAAGATCATGTTATTTATATTTATGTAGACTGCTTTAAAGAAGCAAAAAAATTGAAAAACAATGTGTTCTGCTATTTGATATTAACACTCCAACATTTCTCCTTAATGCTGCCAAATAAAATAAATAAAATTGATATTATAACAAATGGGGGGAAAATGTATCATTAACTGCTGTAGTGTATGCTTGTCCTCCACATGGTTTTCATTTTTGTTTGTATAAAATAAAATAGAATTCTTGGACTTGAAAGTCACAAATAGAGCATTTAAAAGGTTAAAAATGTAAATGCTCTATTTGTGATTAATGTATAGAGTTCTTTGGAAAGATATTTTATTTAGTGAAATAATATAGAAGTCATAACAAGTCCCCCAAATAGTATTGCAATTAATTCATGAGATTAACTTAAAAACAGAAAAAGTGGTTTCCAAAGGATTTTAGTTTTTAAATTTTGTTCAATATAAATAAAGGAGGTATGTCTTAATTTTGTCTTAAATCTAATATTTATAGACATTATTTGTTTTGATGTATTTACTTACTATATATTCAACAATATTTTGTTTTATATTACACTTTCTAATAGAACTCTGAATTGCAGTTTGCAATTACAGGTAAGGCTTATAAAATTCTCTTTCTCTCTCTCTTTTTTTTTTTTTTTTTTTTTTTTTTGAGACCGATTCTCGCTCTGTTGCCCAGACTGGAGTGCAATGGCATGATTTCGGCTAACTGCAACCTCCACCTCCTAGGTTTAAGCAAATCTCCTGCCTCAGCCTCCTATGTAGCTGGAATTACAGGTGTCTGCCAATACACTCGGCTAATTTTTTGTATTTTTAGTAGAGATGGCATTTCGCCATGTTGACCAGGCTGTTCTTGAACTCCTGACCTTAGATGATCCACCCATCTTGGCCACCAAAAGTGCTGGGATTACAGGCATGAACCACCCCGCCCAGCCAAAGTTTATGAAATTCTAAGTGTCGTGAAGGGTGATGCCAAGAACTCATCTTTTGGCAGCTCAAACAATTCAGGAGTAAGAGAGAAAGAGAGAAGGTGCTATAGAGGAGAAGCACATTATGTGAGGAAACAGTCAAATCAATGGATATATTCATTTGACATAGTAATTGGAAAGAAGTCTATAGGGAGAAATGGAGAAAATTGAAATTAATTGAAAAGGCATATTTTTCTTTCACATTTAATTATTTTCAAAATAAATGAATTATTCTGAAGTTCTTGTTCAAAAAACTGAAACCGCTTGTTCTTATAGAGTTATGCTTTAAAATAGTGCACATTATTGGAAGTAATTTTCCATAGCTGAGCCTACCACTGTTAGTCCTTATAAATTTCAATAGTGATATATTCACCAAAAAGAAACAGCTTATTTTCCCACAGCCCCCCATAAAACACCAGTTTGTAGTGGTAATAGCACATCAGCTCTTTTAAATTGCATTTATTTCTTAAGTACTGTACAGATAATATTTCCTCAGCATTTTCCATGAAGTAAATATTAATTATGGAGTAAATAAATAATGCTGGAAATAAAACCAATTTTATCTCCATTTTGAAAGTAAAGAAATTGAGGCTTTGAGAGGCTTAATCACTTTCCCAGTTGAATTCCTTTGGAGAGTATTTGGGCAGGCCTTTAAATCCAATTACTTCCTCTTCAGGGTTAAAACTTGTATATTTTCATGGTGGTCATAATGTGATATATATTCATATTAGACATTAAAGATACATTTTATGCTTTGGAATTCCTAACAGTTATAAAAATTAGCAGACTAATAGTTTGAAATTATATTGACAATATATAAAATCCAGAGCATACATAGATACTTATTGTTCATATTGCCTGACAGATAAAAGCAGCTATTGGCTTTTGCTTTTAGTTGTTATTATTACAGCTATGTAAAAATTTATTCGTTTATATATGAAGGTCAATATATGATGAAATTTGAGTTGGGGGAAAGGATAAGGATGATATTATCATTGATATTAACTTTTTTAGTTATAAATAAAATAAAAATATCAATAAAAGTAACAAGTAGCTGAAGTTAATGTCTAATCTGATTTTTTTAATCAAGCTAGATTGCAAGAGAGAACACGCGCTCATTTTACTTCTGTTCTAGTTGAAAAGGAGCATTGTCAGTGTTGCTGAAAAAGAATCTATGCTGTTTTCACATTGTCTGGTCATATTCTACCCTACTCAAGGCAAATCTCCTTTGAGCTGTTTTGTTGCTTTGTTGCTGTTGTATGCTTGAAGTTGCTACAGCTCACTGCTTGATGGTCACAGACAATAACCCTGAACCCTGAGCTGCAGCCAGAAGACTTTCTTATTGCTCACATGGACCTCTGAACAAGAAGCTTCATTTTTCTCTATATGAGTTCTTAGAATCCCACTCCCAACAATTGCAACCCGCTGACTACTGAGTGAATTTACACCGAATGCTGACATACTGGGAAATATAACTAGATCTCAGAGGCAATATCCACAGACCTATAAAGAAAACATATGAGGTTGAAATTCAAAGTGCTTGCACTTACCCACAGTGCTAGTCATTTACAAGACCCATAGATCAAAATGCTTAACGATGCAATCTTGAGAGCTTAGTGTGAGTGTGGACAGACAAAGGAATCCATGTCGATACCTGCAGTGTGGAAATAAAGATTAAAATATCCCGTTTATTCCCATGGCTCTTTCGAATCATTACAATGGTTCTTTGGAGGTAGATAATATCATATTTACTTATTCCCCAATGATATTTAAACCAAAGCTTTCCTTTTCTCTCTATTTAAATGGCACACAGAAGAAAAATTGAAAATGATGGTCTTTTTTTCATGGAAGAGGGATATACAGAAGTATTGATTTTCTCATGAATGTGAAAATATCTAGTAAGCTAAAGATATACACGGCAACCATGATATGTACATGGCATGGTACACACCTTGTGCTTGTGTATAAGTTATTACTTCTCTCAAGGAAAAATATGATTGGATTGTTTCATTTTTTATTGGCTGACTCCAGTACTAATAAGGTGGAGACACTTTACCTACTAAGAACTGTTATAATGCTTTCTAAGCGCAGGGATGTCCCTTTAAGGAATCTGCAGCTCAGCATAGACATCTTTCGAAACTAGATGTTATTAAGGATCTGACAGAATTAGAATTTATACCTTTTGGTAGGCTACCACTCATTTTTATGGCTAGCAATTAAGGGAAAACTTTTAGAACATTTATAATCTGTCTAGAGACTACTCTAGGATTTTTTGAAAATATTTATATATTAACCACATTGTTTTATTTGTCTGCTTGTGATCTTTTGTCTTGAGGTTTTACATGGGTACGCATATCTCAACCCTGCTTTTCTTCACAGTATATGTAAAGGATATTTACCACAAGGTGATATTCATTCTAACTCCTTTTATTTCTCTTAGGACAGACATCGGCCATGGTGAGGTCCACTCAGAGCTCCATGGCTGCATTTGGGGCTGTTAAAGTGGACAGGTCCTGCTGTGTGTTTTAATAGCAACTTTCACAGCAAGTCAACACATTTTTAGACAATTTGTCCAATGGAAATTTTGTAAATATTACTAATTCTGGAATTTGCTTATATACCTTGATGTCTCTTGAGATAGAACACTGCCACAAATTGCTTTTATGTGGCCACTACTTTTTTATTTAAAAAGGGAAATAAAGAAACATATTAAATACAGAATGAGGAATAAGGGGTTTACAGTACTATAAAAAAGGAAGTAATACAGTTCACTGTCACACTGCGTAGCATGAACTAAAGTAGCATGTCAATTTGGTCAACTTCGCTTAGTGTTTTTTGACAGATTCAATATATTAGACCATGACAGCTAAGTATTCCTCTAAAAGATGTAAGGCACCCAAAAATCATACCAACTTTGGTGATGACATTTCATCCTTATTGGAGCAAAACCATTATGGGGAAACAAAGATAAATTACTAGGAATTTTTGTATTAAACTCTTCTCTGTTAGGCCATGTGGCACAGACTTTTGATTTGTTTGATATGGTTTCTTTCCTCAGTAATTACAAATGGGTGCCAATGAGCTTGATGGGAGGTAAAAGTAATCTAATCCAACACATTTTATCTAGCAGTGACTGGGATAGCTTAGGGCCTTTTGAGGATAAAGTGTTTTAGTGGACAACAATAAAAGTGCATAAATACAACACTTTTGTCATGTTTCCAATAAGATGGAGCACAACGGAGACTGGCATTTATCATGTACTTTTTTGAATCAGTATTCTACTAAGAACTTTCCATACATTTTGTTACTTCATTTAGTTAATATTATGTTTAATTAAATTAATTGAGACAGTATTTCTCAAGTGCTCAACATAATATCTGATGCAAGAAAACAGCAAATACTTACCTATGACCTTCTTTTGGTCTTAGGAAGTGTCATTAGTATATTCTGTAAAAAGATATCGAAACTCAGAGAGTTTAAGTAGTTGACCCTAGGTTGTATTGCTAATGCAATTGTTTATGTGAACACACATTCCTGCAAATATTTGTAATTTTAAATAGTCATACTGTATAAATCTGTAATTAGATAGGCACTTTATGTAATGTTTCTGTAAAATAATGGCAAGAAATATTATTATCTGCATTATAGAATCTGAAAATTTTTGCTTTGTAATTTATTTTCCTTTTGTCTATAATGTAATGTTAGAATTATTTTTCAGCAATCCCATGGCCCATAGATTTAAAATGAAGATGTATTTACATTAATGTGGTCATCTATCAAGTAGTAGTTCATGCTAATGCTTATCGGGATGTGCGTAAGCATAGCTAACATATGGCTTGTTTTCTATCATCCAACATTGTGACAGAATCCTCTGGAAAAAATAAATTCAGGGTCTAAAATTTGGTTAGAAGAGAGACAGTACTTTACAGTGCATGAGAGATTGGCACTGTGCTTCAAGAAGGAGATTTATCGACCTATAGATTTTACTCAAAACATTAATGTGTAATGCTGCAGGCATAAAGAAGCATTAAGTTATCAAGATGGATAGGCACAGAGTACTGTTTTCCTTGGTTCTACTTTCTTCAAGATAAATGTAGTAGTAGAGAGGCAAAGAACAATGGGCATTGAGTAGTTGAAGGAAGTTGAATTTGACAGATCTTAGCTAATAGAACATAAGGGCAAACTTCTGAAACTCCTTTTTCTCTACATCAGACAATGCAGTCTGTGCTAACTATATTATTACTTTTTTCTAGTGAACGTTTTATCTGTCTTTTAAACATCATAATTTCTCTACTATTATTTACTTTACTATTTGGTTGAGTATTTCTTCTGCAATAACCCGTTAATACAAATTATTGGTGGACTTTATTGGAAATAGTCAATTGTTACTTGGGCACAAATTCAGTGGTCAGTAACTTCCATCCAAATTTAAGATAAGTTTGAGAATATATCAGTAACTATTAATACATTTATAACTATATTAACTAAGCTGTTGAATTAGACATGCATATGTAAATTACTTAGAGGTATGTAATATAATTGATAAATATAAGTGACTGGTAGTGAATAGATACGTTTCATATTTTCTCTATAATAATCACTTAATCCTATTAGTTATCCATTATGACAACAAAGTTGAATATCAAAGTGCTTCAAACGAAGTGGCTTAAAACAACTTATTCAAATGGTTGCTCATGAGACTATGGATAACTAGAACTTTTGTTCTGGATTCATTTGAGCTCACTCACATGTTGGCAGTCAGCTGTGAGTCAGGTAAGGGGCTATGCTAACCTAGGTTTGACTCTCTCACTGGCTTGGGGTGGATGTCAGCTGGCCATGTGTTTCCTCAGCTTTGTTAGTCACATCTTCTATTATCTAGGAGACTAGTTCAGGCTTTTTGACATGGTGAAAGCAAGGATCTAAAAGAGACAGAGGGTATGAGTCTTTTCGAGGTCACACTGTCATTTCCACCACATTCTATTGGCTGAAACAATTCACAAAACCTACCCAGATTCAAGGGAGCAGTGTAAGATAAATGCTACCTCTTGCAAAAACATAGATTTAATGAGAAATAAAGAATTGAGGTAAATTTTGCAATTAATCTACCATGCTGACTCCCTTTTTTCTTATTTTTCCAAAGTCATCTTTATTCAAAAGTGGTAATAGTGGGCATCCTGGCCTTATTTTAATTCTCTAAGTAAAAGATTTTAATATAATACTACACTGGAAAGTTTCTGATGTAGCTTATGTGAAACAATCTTTATCATATTTAGTAGGTTTCTATATTATTTCTCATTTGCTAAAGGTTTTTTCATGAAGTTATTGAATTTTATCAAATAAATGATTTTTTCTACATCAAAGTTATTGATCACGTTTTATTAATTCTTGTAAAAATCACACTTAAAATTTTTGAAGGCTAACTCACTTTCATCTTTTGCATTAGTTTTCTATTGCTGCTACAAATTTAGCAGCTTAAAAAACACAAACTTATTATCTTAGAAACTCTGACTCATAGGTCAGAAGTTTAGTATAGGTCTCGGGGGTTAAAATTAAGGTGCTGGCAGTGTTGCATTTCATTCTGAATTCTCTAAAGACCCTCTAAAGGAGGGTCTGTTTCCTTCTCATTTAGATTGTTGGCAAAACTCAATTATTTGCTGTAATGGGACTGAGCTTCCTCTTTTTTTTTTTTTTTTTGGAGGCTATAAATTGATGTCTGTTTCCAGCTTGTAAAGGCCACAGACATTCCTTGGATCCTGGCCCTTTCCTCCATTTGCAAAACCACTGATGATAAGTCATGTCCTGCTCAAATCACATGTCTCTGACCCATCCAGGGAAGGTTCTCTGTTGTTAAAGATCCATGTGATTAGACTAGGAAGCACACAGATAATCAAGAATAATCTCTTCATCTCAAATACTCCTACCATAAGCATATCTGCAAAGTCCCTTTTGTCATGGAATGTAACATATCCACAGGTTCTGGAGCATTAGGGTGTGAGTATCCTACCAAATCTTACTATAAAAGACTGACTTGTTCCTAATATATTAATTTCTTTGCTAACATATTTTGTTTCAGATTTTTGTCTTTTATGAGAATGACTAGTTTAAAGTTTCTTTTTTTAATGTCTTTTTTGAGGTATAATGGAGATACCAAAAACTGCACATATTTCATGTATACAATATGATGAATTTGGACATATGCATACACCCATGAAACCAACACCATAATCAATGTAATAAACATATTCATCACCTCCAAAAGCTTCCTCCTGCTCCTTTGTGGTTCTTGTTGTTTTGTTTTTCTGTGGTAAGAACACAACATAAAATCTACCCTCTTAACCAATTTTTAAGTGTACAACACAGAATTTTTAACTATAGGCACTATGCTGTGTAGCAGATCTTTAAAACTAATTCATCTTACATAACTGAAATCTTATGTCTCTTGAACCAAAATGTCTCATTTGTTCTTCTCTCCAGGCCCTGATAACTACCATTCTACTCTCCGCTTCTGTGACTTTAAGTATTTGAGATAATTCATATAAGCAAAATCATGCAATATTTGTCCATTGAAGTATTACTCATAATAAACAAGAGAAGGGAACAACCTAAATGTTGATCAATGTGTAAATATATTAAAAACTTGGCATATATGTACAATGAAATATTATTCCACCTTAAAAAAATGGGCATCCTGGCATTTGTGACAACTTAGTTAAATAAGCCAGTCACAAAGGGACAAATACTGCATGATATTTTATCTTCTTAAATCGAGATATTTGTGAGTAAAAACTTCCTTTTTAGTATGGATTTTGCTATATGCCATATGTTTTGGTGTATTTTATTTTCATCTTCATTTTATTAAAGATTTTTTATTATTCTCTTTTGAATTCTTTTTAAATCCATTGGCTATTTAGGAGTACATTATTTAATTTCCACGTATTTGTAAATTTTCCAATTTTTCTTCTGCTGTTGACTTCTAGTTTCATACTATTGTGGTCAAAAAAGATACTCAGTGTAATTTCAATCTTCTCAAATGTGTTCCAACTTATTTTGTGATCTAAGACATGATCTATTTTGGAGGATGTTCCATGTGCATTTGGCAAGAGTTGTATAATCTGCTGTTGTTGAGTAGAATGTTCTGTATGTATCTGTTAGTTTGACTTTTTCTAAAGTTTTGTTTACATTCACCATTTACTTATTTTCTGTCAGCATGTTTCATCCATTATTTAAAATGAGATGCTGAAATCTCCTACTATTATTGTTGCTGTCTAAACCTCCCTTCAGATATGTCAGTATTTGTTTTGTAGATTTAAATGCACTTATGTTGGGTGTATATATATTTATAAGTGTCATATCTTCCAGATTAATTGGATGTTTATTAATATAAAATGTTCTTTATCTTTTGGTACAGTTTTCAACTCAAAATCTATTTTGTCTAATATGATTATAGCCACCCCTTCTTTATTTTGCTTCCCATTTGCACAAACTGTCCTTTCCATGCCTTCACCCTACAGCTTAAGTGTATCCCTAAATATAAAGCGAGTCTCTTGGAAAAAGCATACAGTTGGGTTTTGTTTTATTTTTAAGAACAATTAAATCACTATATGTATCTTGATTGGAGAGTTTAATCCACTTAAAATAATTTGTGGTAGAGAAGAATTGCTATTGCTATTTTGTTAACTGCATTCTATCTTATAGTTGTTTTCTTTTTTTCTTCTTTTTCTCTCTTGTTGTTTTCCTTTGTGTTTCATTGATATTTTTGTAGTGATGCTTTTATTTCTTCTCTTTTTCTTTGGATATCTTCTATAGGTGTTACCTTTGTGATTACCATGAAACTTACCTGAAATATAGTTATTACAGTCTATTTTAAGATGACAACAATCAAATTTTGATCACATATAAATAACCAACACTTTTACTTCCCCACCCTCACATACTTTGTTATTGATGACACCATTTACATTTTAATATTGCATATCTATAAAAAAATTTGGTAGCTTTAATATTCTTAATATTACTGTCTTTTAACTTCTGTAATGAATTATAAGTGATTTATACACTATTATACTATTACCATATTCTGTGTTTTTCTACATATTTGCATTTATCAGTGAGTTTGTGCTTTCATATGTATTTATGTTGCTGTTTATCATCTTTTTATTTCAATGTGAAAAACACCCTACAGCATCTCTTATAAATCAGGTCCTCAGCTTTTGTTTTTCTGGCAAAATATTGCTTCTTCATTTATGAAGGATAACATTTTCGGTCATAGTATTCTTCTTTGGCAGACTTTATTTCAGCCCTTTCCATATATTGTCCTGCTTTCACCTGGCCACATAGCTTCTGCTGATAATTTAACTGATAATCTTATGAAACCTTCCCATATGACAAGTTGCTCTTCTCTTGTACTTTCAAAATTCTCCTTTTGTCTTTTACTTTTGACAATCTTATTTTAATGTGTCTTGGTGTAAATTTTTTTGGTTTCATTCTCTTTGATATTTTGGCCTCAAAAATATGGATCTGCATATCCTTTCTCAGCTTGAGGAGTGTTAAGTCATATTTTCCTCCTTTAAATAAGGTTTCTACCTGTCTCTATTCTTCCTGAGCCCTTAATGCATTTGTGGGTCCGTATGTGGGTCCTATAAGTCCTTTAGGTATTCTTCATTCTTTTTCATTCCTTTTCTTTTTGTTTCTCTGGCTGACCTATCTTTAAATTCACTGATTTTTTTCTTCTGCTTGATCAAGTATACTATTGAAGCTCTCTATTAAATTTTTCATTTCAGTTATTGTATTATTCAGCTTCATAGTTTTTTCATTATTTGTTACTGTTTATCTTTGTTGAAATACCAATTTTCTTCATGTATTGCTTTCCTGATTTTGTATTATTGCCTATGTATATTCTCTTGTAACTCACTAAACTTCCTTAAGACAAATATTTTGAATATGTCATCAGAAAAGTTTATAAAATTCAATTTCTTTAGGGTAAATTACTGGAGATTTATTTGTTCCTTTGGCCTTGTTCCCTTATTCTTCATGTCCCTTGTAGCTTTGCAGTGGTATATACACATTTGAAGAAATAGCCACCTCTTCCAGTCTTTACATATTGTCTGTGACAGGGCAAAGACCTTCACCAGACAGCCCAGCTAGAGGTTCTGGGAGCCTCTCAAAAATTTCCTATGAATATTCATGCTCTATTTCTCTCCCTCTCGTTTAAAGGAGAAGTCTTAAGTTATGTATCTTCTCCCCACCTTGCAGAGTTGTACCAGCTGTAGTGAGCCACTCTCTTTTTTTCTTTTTTCTTAGCTGTCTCTAAGGGTTTAAATTATGCCAGTTTCCTCAGTGCTGCAGATGAAGTAGAATAAATAGAGATCTCCTCAGGTTGTGGCGCAAAATGCCAGGGATGTTGGAAGTACACTAAAATCTCTCTTTCTCCCTAATGAGGGGCTGAGGTGACTTCCCTCTGCTTTGAGTCCTTTGTCCTTGAGGTAGGAGCTGATGTGAACAAAATGATACTGCTTTTTTAACCCTTTTTAATGTGGCTGTTTTTGGCTTTGTGTTTCTCTGGAGTATAGCAACTTTTTAATTGGATTCTGGACTTCTTATAAGTATATTTTGCTCTGTATATCTTTGTTAAATTGATCATTGTTTCTGTGTGGGGATTAGGATTGGGACTTCCATTCAATCATCTTGACACAATTCTCTAACTTTTCTTTCTTGTAGTGTCTTATCAGGTTAGTTATCATGGTTAAGCTGATCTCATAAAAACCTTTTCATATAAATGTTTCTATTTTTCTGTGCTCTGGAAAAGTGTTTGTAAGATGGATATATTTTCTTCTCTAAGTGTTTCATAGAATATACAAGCAAAACCCATTGGGTCGGTGTTATTTTGATAGTTTTTAAATGAAAATATAACTGAAAATTAGTATTTTTCAAAATTTCTATTTAGATTTCTGTAGTTTTAATAATGTGCCCTTTTCTGGGAACTTAATCTAAATATTGAAATTAATTGATACATAATTTTTCAAATAATCTTATTTTTATAGGAGTTTTGTTAATATTTCCTTTATCATTCTCAATATTAGTTATTTGTGCCTATCTTTTGTCTTTTTAATTTTGTCAAATAATTTTTACTATTTAACTCATTTATAAAATAATAATTTTTCATTTGTTGATCTTCATAGTATATTTATTTTATATTTTATTATTTTTATACCTATATTGATTATTTTTTCAACTGCTTGGTTCAATTTAATGTTCTTGCTTCATAACATACATGTACAGAAGACTAATTTTTTTGTAATTTTGGAAATTATATTTTATTATTTAAATCCTTTGTAACTCCTAAGACTTGTCTTCTGACCCAACATATGGTTAATTTTGCTAATTTTTCCATTCTGATTTAAAAATCAAAGTATTCTATCTCGGAATGTGGTATTATACATAGACTAATTAGTTCAAGCTTGCTACTCATGCCATTAAATTTTTATAACTATTTACTGAGTTTTGGTGTTCTTATTCTATAATGTGAAAAATATGTGTTAAAGCCTTTTTGTTCTGTTTATGAATTTGTCCAGTTCTATTTTTATTTCCATCAAATTTTCTCTGATTAGTATTACCTAAATTAGAATTTAACTGCTTTGGGCATTGTCACTTTTATTATTAGACATATTCCTCTTATACTCTAATAGTGCTTCTTGCTTTAAAGTCTAACAATTTGTATAATATTACTGTAGCTTTCTTTGGGCTAAAATGTATGCAGTGTATTACATCTGTCCTTTTATATTTAACATTTTTATGTTATTTTTAAAAAGTTCTATCTCTTTTAAGTGGCAAATGGCACTTATTTATATTTTGATTAGAATATTTTAACCATTAGCATTTAGTGTAATGAAGATATTTTTATTTATGTATACAATCACATTCTTATTATGTATTCATCACATGTATTTAATGCCCCTTTTTTCTTTCCTTTCCTTTTATAAATTATACTTTTAGAATTTATTTATTTTACTCTCAATTTTTTGTTTCTATATTCTTTTAGTACAGTCATCTCTCAGTATCTGCAAGGGACTGGTTCCAGGATCCCCCTTGGATACCAAAATTTGGGATATAATATTTGCATGTAACTTACACACATCCTCCATATACTTTAAATCATTTCTAGATTACTTGCAATACTTACTTTAATGTAAATGTTATGTAAATTGTTGTTATACTGCATTGTTAGGGAATAATTACAAGAACAAGTCTGTAAATGGTCAGTATAGTTGTACTTATATTTTTGTTCATTTGTGGAAATATATTTGATCTCCATTGGTTGAATCCATAGATGTAAAAAACATGACTATGAAGGGACAATTATATTATTAAATTATTTTCTTTGAGGTTACAAGATCCATCCCCAACTATGAAAGAATATTATAAATTAGTATTTTATTATGTATTTTGCTCCATTTAACCTCTTCTGCCTTGAGTTCTCTTGTTCAGTTAAAACTTTACTGAATTTGTAACCTCACAATGCATTGCTATTAATAGTACTGGCTCATTATGTTTGGTCAAATATTTGAATTTTCATTTCTTTAATTTCTTTCTTTTTTTAAACTTATTTTATATTTTATATTTCCACATAATTAAATGGTATTAATTTCTTTCTGTTGGTGGTAACATGCTGTCACTTTCTTGGGTTGCTTGAAATATTTTTATTTTTTTCTTTATTGTCCAAAGGTGTTCACAATGGATACAGCATTCAACATTTTTCATTATTATTTTGAATCACTTAAAACATTGGCCATTATCTTTCAAAAATTGTCTTGACGATGTCATTCCTTTGTCTTTCATATTTTGTTTTCTTTTGTTTATTTTTTTGTGAAGTTAGTTTTCAGTAAAATCATTTACTTTTGATGGTAATGAGCCCACCCCACACCATTTGGGTTCTTTTAGTTTTCTTTTTGTGTTTGGTTTTCGCAGTCTTTAATGATGTGCCAATGTGAGAGCTTTATTTATTTTAAAAAAGCTTAAAGAAATTTATCGTTCCTGAAGTTTATAACTGATCTTGAATTTGCATCTTGATGCATTTTAAAATACTGCTTCTGCATCATTGTTTATATTTCATATAACTAAGAATAAAATCATTATTATTATTATTATTGAGGCAGAGTCCCACTCTGTTGCCCAGGCTTGAGTGAAGTGACTCGATCACGGCTCACTGTAGCTTCAACCTTGTAGGCTCAAGCAATCCTCCCACCTCAGCCTCCCTAGCTGGCACTACAGGCATGTGCCACCATGCTTGGCTTATTTTTAATATAGACGAGGTTTCACCATACTGCCCAGGCTGGTCTCAAACTCCTGAGCTCAAGCAATCTGCCTGCCTTGGTCTCCCAAAGTGCTGGAATTACAGGTGTGAGCCACTGCACACAGCCCAGAATGTAATTATTTATGTATTTGTTTTACTGACCTCTGCCAACTTTTCTCATCTTTTCTCTTAATTTCATGACTATAAATCATTCTTTTTAAAGTCTTTGGCTGATAACTCCAATATCTGCCTCTTCCCCTAGGTCAGATTTTATTGTTTGTTTTGATTGACTATTATAAGTTAAGTCTCATCTTTCTGTACTCTGAGTGGTTTTGATTAAAAGTTGGACATTATTTAAGAAAACTAGAGAACAAATATAATGTTCTGGATGGTAAGATTAGATTGGATATTCTCTCAAGAAAGAAGAAACTAAAGTTAAATCAATATGTGTTAAGATTCTAAAGTTGTTTTAAATTACTTAACTAGGATTTGCTTGGGCTTGATTAATTTGAATCTATGGATGGGTTCATAAGTTCTATTAACTTACTGGAATTATGAGCAAATTATTTCATCTGTATTTGCTTTTAAGTACATGGGCCCCTGGAGAAAAGTTTAACTTTCGCTGGTTGCACTAAAGGTTCATTAATGAAAAAGCTTTAACAACAATCTTTAGGTAGGTTGATTATGTAGTTTTAGAATGAAATTTTTCAACCAGACTTGAATATGTAATGAAGATAATAAAAATTGGTTATTTTCTGCAGATATCTCTAAAAAAACGCACTTTACTTGCTATTACATATAACTAGCCTATATGCTGATTCTTAGAGCTTTTCCATAGGAAAGAAAAAAAAGAGAATGAGTTAATGCTCAAATTAGAATAAATTACGTGATCTGAGAAAATAATTAAGTAAAGAGAAGGAAAACTGAGGAAAGTATTAGTAATATTTCTTGGTTTTGTCTAAGAAATCCTCTCAGGTCAGCATAATGCTATTTGACTACATGTGTTCACCATTTATTATTTTCTCCTTCAAGCACTAGAAAATATTCTGATTTATTTTTAAAAGTGTTTTTGATTAATATTCTATCACCTTAGTAAAGAAAACACTCAAATTATTACAGTTACTAGAATCTAGTTTGATAACACATCAAAATCCATGTTTCACTTTTAGTCTCAATTTTCTTTGCCTGAAGCCAATGGCAAAACTGTAAAACAAAAGCAATGGGGGGCGGAGCAAGATGGCCGAATAGGAACAGCTCCAGTCTCCAATTCCCAGCGCGAGCGACACAGAAGACCGGTGATTTCTGCATTTTCAACTGAGGTACTGGGTTCATCTCACTGGGGAGTGCCGGACGATCGGTGCTGGTCAGCTGCTGCAGCCCGACCAGTGAGAGCTGAAGCAGGGCGAGGCATCGCCTCACCTGGGAAGCGCAAGGGGAAAGGGAATCCCTTTTCCTAGCCAGGGGAACTGAGACACACAACACCTGGAAAATCGGGTAACTCCAACCCCAATACTGCGCTTTAAGGAAACGGGCACACCAGGAGATTATATCCCACACCTGGCCGGGAGGGTCCCACGCCCACGGAGCCTCCCTCATTGCTAGCACAGCAGTCTGTGATCTACCGGCAAGGCAGCAGCGAGGCTGGGGGAGGGGCGCCCGCCATTGCTGAGGCTTAACTAGGTAAACAAAGCCGCTGGGAAGCTCCAACTGGGTGGAGCTCACAGCAGCTCAAGGAAACCTACCTGTCTCGGTAGACTCCACCTCTGGGGACAGGGCACAGCTAAACAACAACAACAACAACAACAAAGCAGCAGAAACCTCTGCAGACGCAAACGACTCTGTCTGACAGCTTTGAAGAGAGCAGTGAATCTCCCAACACGGAGGTTGAGATCTGAGAAGGGACAGACTCCCTGCTCAAGTGGGTCCCTGACCCCTGAGTAGCCTAACTGGGAGACATCCCCCACTAGGGGCAGTCTGACACCCCACACCTCACAGGGTGGAGTACACCCCTGAGAGGAAGCTTCCAAAGCAAGAATCAGACAGGTACACTCGCTGTTCAGAAATATTCTATCTTCTGCAGCCTCTGCTGCTGATACCCAGGCAAACAGGGTCTGGAGTGGACCTCAAGCAATCTCCAACAGACCTACAGCTGAGGGTCCTGACTGTTAGAAGGAAAACTATCAAACAGGAAGGACACCTACACCAAAACCCCATCAGTACATCACCATCATCAAAGACCAGAGGCAGATAAAACCACAAAGATGGGGAAAAAGCAGGGCAGAAAAGCTGGAAAATCAAAAAATAAGAGGGCATCTCCCCCGGCAAAGGAGCGCAGCTCATCGCCAGCAACGGATCAAAGCTGGACGGAGAATGACTTTGACGAGATGAGAGAAGAAGGCTTCAGTCCATCAAATTTCTCAGAGCTAAAGGAGGAATTACGTACCCAGAGCAAAGAAACTAAAAATCTTGAAAAAAAAGTGGAAGAATTGATGGCTAGAGTAATTAATGCAGAGAAGGTCATAAACGAAATGAAAGAGATGAAAACCATGACACGAGAAATACGTGACAAATGCACAAGCTTCAGTAACCGACTCGATCAACTGGAAGAAAGAGTATCTGCGATTGAGGATCAAATGAATGAAATGAAGCGAGAAGAGAAACCAAAAGAAAAAAGAAGAAAAAGAAATGAACAAAGCCTGCAAGAAGTATGGGATTATGTAAAAAGACCAAATCTACATCTGATTGGGGTGCCTGAAAGTGAGGGGGAAAATGGAACCAAGTTGGAAAACACTCTTCAGGATATCATCCAGGAGAACTTCCCCAAACTAGTAGGCCAGGCCAACATTCAAATCCAGGAAATACAGAGAACACCACAAAGATACTCCTTGAGAAGAGCAACTCCAAGACACATAATTGCCAGATTCACCAAAGTAGAAATGAAGGAAAAAATCTTAAGGGCAGCCAGAGAGAAAGGTCGGGTTACCCACAAAGGGAACCCCATCAGACTAACAGCAGATCTCTCAGCAGAAACTCTACAAGCCAGAAGAGAGTGGGGGCCAATATTCAACATTCTTAAAGAAAAGAATTTTAAACCCAGAATTTCATATCCAGCCAAACTAAGTTTCATCAGTGAAGGAGAAATAAAATCCTTTACAGATAAGCAAATGCTTAGAGATTTTGTCACCACTAGGCCTGCCTTACAAGAGACCCTCAAGGAAGCACTAAACATGGAAAGGAACAACCAGTACCAGCCATTGCAAAAACATGCCAAAATGTAAAGACCATTGAGGCTAGGAAGAAACTGCATCAACTAACGAGCAAAATAACCACTTAATATCATAATGGCAGGATCAAGTTCACACATAACAATATTAACCTTAAATGTAAATGGACTAAATGCTCCAATTAAAAGACATAGACTGGCAAACTGGATAAAGAGTCAAGACCCATCAGTCTGCTGTATTCAGGAGACCCATCTCACACGCAGAGACGTACATAGGCTCAAAATAAAGGGATGGAGGAAGATTTACCAAGCAAATGGAGAACAAAAAAAAGCAGGGGTTGCAATACTAGTCTCTGATAAAACAGACTTTAAACCATCAAAGATCAGAAGAGACAAAGAAGGCCATTACATAATGGTAAAGGGATCAATTCAGCAGGAAGACCTAACTATCCTAAATATATATGCACGCAATACAGGAGCACCCAGATTCATAAAGCAAGTCCTTAGAGACTTACAAAGAGACTTAGACTCCCATACAATAATAATGGGAGACTTTAACACTCCACTGTCAACATTAGACAGATCAACGAGACAGAAAGTTAACAAGGATATCCAGGAACTGAACTCATCTCTGCAGCAAGCAGACCTAATAGACATCTATAGAACTCTCCACCCCAAATCAACAGAATATACATTCTTCTCAGCACCACATCGTACTTACTCCAAAATGGACCACGTAATTGGAAGTAAAGCACTCCTCAGCAAATGTACAAGAACAGATTATAACAAACTGTCTCTCAGACCACAGTGCAATCAAACTAGAACTCAGGACTAAGAAACTCAATCAAAACCGCTCAACTACATGGAAACTGAACAATCTGCTCCTGAATGACTACTGGATACATAACGAAATGAAGGCAGAAATAAAGATGTTCTTTGAAACCAATGAGAACAAAGATACAACATACCAGAATCTCTGGGACACATTTAAAGCAGTGTGTAGAGGGAAATTTATAGCACTAAATGCCCACAAGAGAAAGCAGGAAAGATCTAAAATTGACACTCTAACATCACAATTAAAAGAACTAGAGAAACAAGAGCAAACACATTCGAAAGCTAGCAGAAGGCAAGAAATAACTAAGATCAGAGCAGAACTGAAGGAGATAGAGACACAAAAAACCCTCCAAAAAATCAATGAATCCAGGAGTTGGTTTTTTGAAAAGATCAACAAAATTGACAGACCACTAGCAAGACTAATAAAAAAGAAAAGAGAGAAGAATCAAATCGACGCAATTAAAAATGATAAAGGGGATATCACCACCGACCCCACAGAAATACAAACTACCATCAGAGAATACTATAAACACCTCTATGCAAATAAACTGGAATATCTAGAAGAAATGGATAATTTCCTGGACACTTACACTCTTCCAAGACTAAACCAGGAAGAAGTTGAATCCCTGAATAGACCAATAGCAGGCTCTGAAATTGAGGCAATAATTAACAGCCTACCAACCAAAAAAAGTCCAGGACCAGATGGATTCACAGCTGAATTCTACCAGAGGTACAAGGAGGAGTTGGTACCATTCCTTTTGAAACTATTCCAAGCAATAGAAACAGAGGGAATCCTCCCTAACTCATTTTATGAGGCCAACATCATCCTGATACCAAAGCCTGGCAGAGACACAACAGAAAAAGAGAATTTTAGACCAATATCCCTGATGAACATCGATGCAAAAATCCTCAATAAAATACTGGCAAACCGGATTCAGCAACACATCAAAAAGCTTATCCACCATGATCAAGTGGGCTTCATCCCTGGGATGCAAGGCTGGTTCAACATTCGCAAATCAATAAACATAATCCAGCATATAAACAGAACCAAAGACAAGAACCACATGATTATCTCAATAGATGCAGAAAAGGCTTTTGACAAAATTCAACAGCCCTTCATGCTAAAAACCCTCAATAAATTCGGTATTGATGGAATGTACCTCAAAATAATAAGAGCTATATATGACAAACCCACAGCCAATATCATATTGAATGGGCAAAAACTGGAAAAATTCCCTTTGAAAACTGGCACAAGACAGGGATGCCCTCTCTCACCACTCCTATTCAACATAGTGTTGGAAATTCTGGCTAGGGAAATCAGGCAAGAGAAAGAAATCAAGGGTATTCAGTTAGGAAAAGAAGAAGTCAAATTGTCCCTGTTTGCAGATGACATGATTGTATATTTAGAAAACCGCATTGTCTCAGCCCAAAATCTCCTTAAGCTGATAAGCAACTTCAGCAAAGTCTCAGGATACAAAATTAATGTGCAAAAATCACAAGCATTCTTATACACCAGTAACAGACAAACACAGAGCCAAATCATGAATGAACTTCCATTCACAATTGCTTCAAAGAGAATCAAATACCTAGGAATCCAATTTACAAGGGATGTAAAGGACCTCTTCAAGGAGAACTACAAACCACTGCTCAGTGAAATAAAAGAGGACACAAACAAATGGAAGAACATACCATGCTCATGGATAGGAAGAATCAATATCGTGAAAATGGCCATACTGCCCAAGGTAATTTATAGATTCAATGCCATCCCCATCAAGCTACCAATGAGTTTCTTCACAGAATTGGAAAAAACTGCTTTAAAATTCATATGGAACCAAAAAAGAGCCCGCATCTCCAAGACAATCCTAAGTCAAAAGAACAAAGCTGGAGGCATCACGCTACCTGACTTCAAACTATACTACAAGGCTACAGTAACCAAAACAGCATGGTACTGGTACCAAAACAGAGATATAGACCAATGGAACAGAACAGAGTCCTCAGAAATAATACCACACATCTACAGCCATCTGATCTTTGACAAACCTGAGAGAAACAAGAAATGGGGAAAGGATTCCCTATTTAATAAATGGTGCTGGGAAAATTGGCTAGCCATAAGTAGAAAGCTGAAACTGGATCCTTTCCTTACTCCTTATACGAAAATTAATTCAAGATGGATTAAAGACTTAAATGTTAGACCTAATACCATAAAAATCCTAGAGGAAAACCTAGGTAGTACCATTCAGGACATAGGCATGGGCAAAGATTTCATGTCTAAAACACCAAAAGCAACGGCAGCAAAAGCCAAAATTGACAAATGGGATCTCATTAAACTAAAGAGCTTCTGCACAGCAAAAGAAACTACCATCAGAGTGAACAGGCAACCTACAGAATGGGAGAAAATTTTTGCAATCTACTCCTCTGACAAAGGGCTAATATCCAGAAACTACAAAGAACTCAAACAAATTTACAAGAAAAAAACAAACAACCCCATCAAAAAGTGGGCAAAGGATATGAACAGACATTTCTCAAAAGAAGACATTCATACAGCCAACAGACACATGAAAAAATGCTCATCATCACTGGCCATCAGAGAAATGCAAATCAAATCCACAATGAGATACCATCTCACACCAGTTAGAATGGCGATCATTAAAAAGTCAGGAAACAACAGGTGCTGGAGAGGATGTGGAGAAATAGGAACACTTTTACACTGTTGGTGGGATTGTAAACTAGTTCAACCATTATGGAAAACAGTATGGCGATTCCTCAAGGATCTAGAACTACATGTACCATATGACCCAGCCATCCCATTACTGGGTATATACCCAAAGGATTATAAATTATGCTGCTATAAAGACACATGCACATGTATGTTTATTGCGGCACTATTCACAATAGCAAAGACTTGGAACCAACCCAAATGTCCATCAGTGACAGATTGGATTAAGAAAATGTGGCACATATACACCATGGAATACTATGCAGCCATAAAAAAGGATAAGTTTGTGTCCTTTGTAGGGACATGGATGCAGCTGGAAACCATCATTCTGAGCAAACTATCACAAGAACAGAAAACCAAACACCGCATGTTCTCACTCATAGGTGGGAACTGAACAATGAGATCACTTGGACTTGGGAAGGGGAACATCACACACCGGGGCCTATCATGGGGAGGGGGGAGGGGGGAGGGATTGCATTGGGAGTTATACCTGATGTAAATGACAAGTTGATGGGTGCTGACGAGTTGATGGGTGCAACACACCAACATGGCACAAGTATACATATGTAACAAACCTGCACATTATGTACATGTACCCTAGAACTTAAAGTATAATAATAATAAATAAATAAATAAATAAATAAAAAACAGCACTTCTACATAAAAAAAAAAAAACAACGACATAAAGCCACTACAAAATAGGATTTCTTTTGTTATTTTTAATTAATTAATTTATTTATTTATTTATTTGAGATGGAGTCTGGCTCTGTCGCCCAGGCTGGAGTGCAGCGGCAAGATCTCGGCTCACTGCAAGCTCCGTCTCCTGGGTTCAGGCCTTTCTCCTGCTTCAGTCTCCTTAATAGCTGGGACTACAGGCACCCGCCACCATGCCTGGCTAATTTTTTGTATTTTTTAGTAGAGACGGGGTCTCACCGTGTTAGCCGGGATGGTCTCGATCTTCTGACCTCATGATCTGTCCACCTCGGCCTCCCAAAGTGCTGGGATTACAGGCATGAGACACCGCACCCAGCCAAAAATAGGATTTCTTATCTAGTTATGTATATTTTTTAGATAATGATAGAACCGAAGTATGAAAGAGAATGATGAAAAATAACTACTAAAGTAAAACTTTCATCATACAATATTTATTTTTATAAATTATGTAATTTAAAGTTGCTGTGATAGTCAAATGCTCATTTAATGGAAATAGATATAATATTTACTTAAAATTGTTATATAACAGGTAATATATCATCATGTTGATTGCTGGCATATGATGGACACTTACATAACCATAAAAAGAAAAATATTGCCTGGCTATTTAAAAAATACTCTGCCTCTTTTATACTTATCTATATTCTAAACTGAAGCAGATTTTTGAACATTTGCATTCACATCTACCTGATTCAGAAGGATAAATGTATTTTCGGCTTACCTGCTTTACTGACCTGCAGAAGTAGCAGATAATGATCCTAAAACTGGCCAAATGAAGCAGGCTAATTTGCCACCAAAACTTTTGTTTTACTCTGTTGCTATCCTAGTTCTCCTATAATTCTTAATTTGAGTATCAAGAGCCCATAGTTGAAAAATAATATACGTATATTTAATTTGAAGTCCTGTTTTAAAAAAATTCTAGCAGTGTTTTGTTTAGCATGTAGACAGAAAGATTCTTTTCCCCCACGCAGAAGTAGTAAGCACAAATCAAAAATATATAATCATTGTGAAATTATCAACTAAACATGGAATCTTTTACTTTTCAATATTCAAGCCCAAATAATTTGTTCTTTCTCCTTCAAAACAATAGATAATAGGGTAGAGATATTTACAGACAACATAGGAATTTCATGCTTGTTTTTTCTCTCTGCAATGGGGAAGTGGAACTTAAATGGAAGAAATAATGTCTTTAACCAAGACATAAGCCCCTACTGGCTTTGTTCTGTCTTTTCTGGAAGTCTGCTTAGAAAGATACTTTACTAAGCTGTTAAATTCCATGTGGCTGACTAGGTAACAAATAGTAAAGACAGAAGCTGAGGGCCACAGGGGTTTGCAGTTGTCAGCATGGTGATGAGCCAGAGTTTTATCATCAGAAACTAAAGAGTACTTAAATGATACTGGCTGCAGTTGTGGTCATAATTGATCAGCCTCAAGTGACTCTGTGTATATGTGTGCCTGCCCTTCCTAACTTCAGTTTCTGTTCTGCTGGAGTCTGCATTATAAAACTTCAGTGACCCTCCTGCACAGTCTTTATTTTTCTAACATCAAAAGAATCAGAAAGGACACATGGAATGAAATATAAGAAAAACATTACTGCAAAAGCATAAAGTCAGAAAGTTAGTGCAAATAAAATGCTACTAAAAAGGCTGTAGACAGATGACCATCCAAATAGAAAAGTGGAGCATAGTCAGACTCAAGCAGAACTATAGAAATGATGTTTTAAAATAATAATTCACTCTTAGGTTGCAACATGAGTTAAAAGAGGTCAAATAATGTTTTGTTCTTTTGTAAAGTGCATTTTCCAAAAGGAATTAATTTTGATATCTTTATGTAGTAGGTCAGGAAAAGTTTTAAATAAATTATAAACAAGTGTTTAAAAAATCTTTTTTAATCTTCTGATACAATGAGTTGATTTTTGTTTAAACTGTGAGCCAAACATTTTTGTCCATCCTTTTGCCATCTTGAAGCTACCATTAATGGAGAAATTTTTGGAAAAAAAAAAAAAAAAAAGAAGAAAACACAAGTAAAATATTTTTTCTATGAACAATCATTCTATAATTTGTTTGTTCCATGGTTTTGTTCTTTTTTTTTTTTTTTTTTTTTGAGATGGAGTCTCGCTCTGTCGCCCAGGCTGGAGTGCAGTGGCGCGATCTCGGCTCACTGCAAACTCCGCCTCCCGGGTTCACGCCATTCTCCTGCCTCAGCCTCCCGAGTAGCTGGGACTACAGGCGCCCACAACCGCGCCCGGCTAATTTTTTGTATTTTAGTAGAGACGGGGTTTCACCGTGGTCTCGATCTCCTGACCTTGTGATCCGCCCGCCTCGGCCTCCCAAAGTGCTGGGATTACAGGCGTGAGCCACCGCGCCCGGCCCATGGTTTTGTTCTTATCCAAAACTCAGTGAGGAAACCTGAATTAATTAATTCTTTAGCTCTTCCTTTTAAATTTATGTCACATTCTGTAGGTTGCCTGTTCACTCTGATGGTAGTTTCTTTTGCTGTGCAGAAGCTCTTTAGTTTAATGAGATCCCATTTGTCAATTTTGGCTTTTGCTGCCGTTGCTTTTGGTGTTTTAGACATGAAGTCTTTGCCCATGCCCATGTCCTGAATGGTACTACCTAGGTTTTCCTCTAGGGTTTTTATGGTATTAGGTCTAACATTTAAGTCTCTAATCCATCTTGAATTAATTTTCGTATAAGGAGTAAGGAAAGGATCCAGTTTCAGCTTTCTACTTATGGCTAGCCAATTTTCCCAGCACCATTTATTAAATAGGGAATCCTTACATATACACCATGGAATACTATGCAGCCATAAAAAAGGATGAGTTTGTGTCCTTTGTAGGGACATGGATGCAGCTGGAAACCATCATTCTTAGCAAACTATCACAAGAACAGAAAACCAAACACCGCATGTTCTCACTCATAGGTGGGAACTGAACAATGAGATCACTTGGACTCGGTAAGGGGAACATGACACACCGGGGCCTATCATGGGGATGGGGAGGGGGGAGGGGGGAGGGATTGCATTGGGAGTTATACCTGATGTAAATGATGAGTTGATGGGTGCTGACGAGTTGATGGTGCAGCACAGCAACATGGCACAAGTATACATATGTAACAAACCTGCACGTTATGCACATGTACCCTAGAACTTAAAGTATAATAATAATAATAATAAAATTTATGTCACACAACATATTAATTAAACAAGAAGATAGAATCAGGGTAGCTGATCTCAGTCAGAACTTGCTTAAAATATGAAGTTAATTGTAGGGTATATGTGCATTTGTTGTGTAAGAAATTGAACAATCATGACCATTCCGAGCATAACCCATTCCCTGACAGTTTCTTATCCCAAGACACAGATGAGAAGTCAGAAGTCATAAGTCATCCTTCTTAAGATAGATGCCGACGTGGAGACTTACAGGCAGGTAGTTATTAGGGAAGCACTGTCAAAAAACATCACTTGTAAGAGCATATATCACCCATGCAAAACCCTGGCCAACAAAGAAAAGCCACCATTGAACTTCTCAACAGTGCTTCTGTCACCCTTATCAGCTCATTCTTTGTCACATTGGAAACAAAGGATTCCTCTGACTCCCCTCAAGGAACATAGCTAATGATTGTTTTGGTCACATATAGTCACTGGCTATAGACTGCACTCAAGGTGGGTGACAACCTGGGGAAATAGCAATATCCAGGGAGGGACACAAGTGTGAGATGTCAACAAACAACATTTCTAGCCTGCAGCTGGGGTAATGAGTGCTTAGTACCCAAGAGTGGGCTTTGGGTGAAAGACCATAGCATGAGCAACATGAATCCTGAACTCACTTCTTCAGGTCCATCTACTATTACCACCTTATCCACCATATGTTGTAGGGTCCAGCCCCACAGGGTTGGTGGGTATTTCTCCCTGTGTGGGGAGACAAGAGATTGTAAAAAAGACGCAAGACAAAGAGATAAAAGAAAAGATAGCTGGGCCCAGGGGACCACTACCACCAAGATACAGAGACCGGTAGTGGCCCCGAATGCCTGATATTTATTGGATACAAGACAAGGGGCAGGGTAAGGAGTGTGAGCCATCTCCAATGATAGGTAAGGTCACGTGGGTCACGTGTCCACTGGACAGGGGGCCCTTCCCTGCCGGGCAGCCGAGGCAGAGAGAAAGTGAGGAGAGACAGACATCTTACGCCATTATTTCTGCATATCAAAGACTTTTAATACTTTCACTAATTTGCTACTGCTATCTAGAAGGCAGAGCCAGGTGTACTGGATGGAACATGAAGGCAGATTAGGAGTGTCACCACTGAAGCACAGCATCACAGGGAGACAGTTAGGCCTCCAGATAACTGCTGGCGGGCCTGACTGATGTCAGGCCCTCCACAAGAGGTGGAGGAGTAGAATCTTCTCTAAACTCCCCAGGGAAAGGGAGACTCCCCTTCCTGGTCTGCTAAGTAGCAGGTGTTTTTCCTTGACACTGACGCTACTGCTAGAACACGGTCCGCTTGGCAATGGACGTCTTCCCAGATGATGGCGTTACCGCTAGACCAAGGAGCCCTCTGGTGGCCCTGCCTGGGCATAACAGAAGGCTTGCACTTGTCTCTGGTCACTTCTCACTATGTCCTCTCAGCCGCTATCTCTGTATGGCCTGGTTTTTCCTAGGTTATGATTGTAGAGCGAGGATTATTATAATTTGGAATAAAGAGTAATTGCTACAAACTAATTATTAATGATATTCATATGTAATCATATCTATGATCTATATCTATTATAACTATTCGTATTTTATATATGTTAGTAGACTGTAACAGCTAGTGCCCTCGGTCTCTTGCCTCGGCACCTGGGTGGTTTGCCGCCTACAATATGTGAATATGTGCACTGTGTATATGATGCAACATCTGTGTGTATTTGTGTTTGTGTAAACTGGAGAGGGAAAAAGTGAGGGTCATTTCTGCTGTTGATCAATTGCCAGGATGGTTTTGATGTCATTCACAGATGATTTCCTATGATGTAAATTTCTTGAGGAGACATAATTTACCATATAATATTTGTGGGTTTTTTATCTACCTAGAGATTTGTTAAAGAATAGGCAATAACTCTATATGCAGAAAACAGAAATTGGACCCCTTCCTTTCACCTTATACAAAAATTAACTAACGATGGATGAAAGGCTTAAAGGTAAAATCTAAAACCATAAAAACCCTGGAAGAAAACCTAGGCAATGCCATTCAGGACATAGGCATGGGCAAAGACTTCATGACTAAAACACCAAAAGCAATTGCAACAAAAGCCAAAATTGACAAATGGGATCTAATTAAACTAAAGAGCTTCTGCACAGCAAAGAAACTATCATCAGAGTGAACAGGCAACCTACAGAATGGGAGAAAGTTTTTGCAATCTATCCATCTGACAGATGTCTAATATCCAGAAGCTACAAGGAACTTAAACAAATTTACAAGAAAAAAACAAACAAGAAAAACAATGCCATCAAAAAATGGGCAAAGGATATGAAGAGACACTTCTCAAAAGAAGGCATTTATGTGGCCAAGAAACATGAAAAAAAGCTCATCATCACTGGTCATTAGAGAAATGAAATCAAAACAACAATGAGATACCATCTCATGCCAGTTAGAACAGCAATCATTAAAAAGTCAGGAAACAACAAATGCTCGCGTGAATGTAGAGAAATAGGAATGCTTTTACACTGTTGCTGGGAGTGTAAATTAGTTCAACCATTGTGAAAGTCGGTGTGGTGATTCTTCAAGGATCTAGAACCAGAAATACCATTTTACCCAGCAATCCCATTACTGGGTATATATCCAAAGGATTATAAATCATTATACGCATGCACACGTATGTTTATTGCAGCACTATTTACAATAGCAAAGACTTGGAACCAACCCAAATGCCCATCAGTGATAGACTGGATAAAGAAAATGTGGCACATACACACCGTGGAATACTATGCAGCCATAAAAAGAATGATTTCATGAACTTTGCATGAAATTTGATGAAGCTGGAAACCATCATTCTCAGCAAACTAACACAGGTACAGAAAATCAAACATCGCATGTCTCACTCATGAGTGGGAGTTGAACAATGAGAACACATGGACACGGGGAGAGGAACATCACACACTGGGCCTGTCAGGGCATGGGCGGGGGGAAGGGGAGGGAGAGCATTAGGATAAATACCTAATGCATGTGGGGTGTAAAATCTAGATGATGGGTTGATAGGTGCAGCAAACCACATGGCACTTGTATACCTATTTAACAAAGCTTCATGTTCTGCACATGTATTCTGGAACTTAAAGTAAAATTATCTATATGCAAAACATTTTCTGATATTCTGAATAAATAGCAATGCATGTTTTTCATTGGGCACATTATTGTAAATTGCTATGGGCCTTTTTTTCTTATTTTTTTCTTCTTTCTTTTCTTTTTTCATTCCCTTCTTTTTTTTATTCAGTCTCTCTTTCTTTCCTTCACATTTTTTCTCTTCCTTGTTCTTTCCCTCTATACACCTTTGTTTCCTTTCTCACTCTCTAATCAGCCAGACATAAGGTTGTATTATGGAAATTTTTTATGTTCAGATTTTTAGTTTAATTTATTTTAACTTACATTTTTGATATTTTATTGCAGAATTGCATCTAATTTTGAAAAACTGACAAAACTTGTAAATGTTCAATCATGATGAAAAAAATAAAGCTCTTAAATTTTAAAAGCAACTTTTTAAAGAACAGAGTGGAGAAAAAAAACTAGTAGCTTTCAGGGGAAGACCTCTGGCAGATACTTCCTTTACCCCATGGTGAGTGATGTTGATATCATGTTAATATCATGTGCCCCCATAGAGCACAATGATGAGGGCTTTCATGTTTGTGTTCTTCTTCCTGAAAACACATACTTCAATTCTAGTCACACACACACACAAAATCAAAGGGACCCAAATTGAGAATTGTACTGAAGAAATATGTGATGAAGACTCTTTAATATTGTCCTCATTGACCACCCCACTCGATGACCCTTAATGTCATGGGGTGGGGGGAAGAAAATGAAAAGCACAAATACAAAGAAACTGTTGCAGATTGGAGGAGACTAAAAAAAAAAAAAAAAAAAGTAATGATTAAATTTAATATGGTTTCCTGGATTGGTCTCTGGAATACAAAAAGGACATTAGTGGAAAAACTGAAAACTGGTAACATCCAAATAAAGTCCGCGATTTAGTTACTGCTAATATAGTGTTAATTCCTTACTGTTGACAATGGTATCATGGTTATGTAAGATGGTAATATTAGGAAACTACTGACATTAGGGAACTTTTATATTTGATGACTTTGATGGGGGCTTAGCTAAAGTGGTAAATAATTAGATATTCACAGAACTTTTTTTTTCTAGACTGATTAGACTTACTAGAATTTCTATACTTACTAGGCTTCCATGTGCCAGTCAGGGTTCAACCAGCGAAGCAGCAATAATCATAGACTGATAGATGCTAGATGACAGATTTATTACAGGAAGTTGGATAAAGCAATTAGTAGGAGTAGCGAAGCAGCTCTGCAGGGCTGTCTCCACCTGTAAGGCTGGAGCACAAAGCCGTCAGTCCATTAGTCAGGAAGGGAATGCCATGAGCCAGCTAGAACCCAGTGAACACAAGCTGGGAACCCCACCATCACTAGCAGCAATGCAAACAGGATGAGGTAGAAGCCTGGGAGGACAAGTTTTCATTTATATCAGCCTTGTTGCCTCTTCCTTGTGGAGCGGAACGTATGTGCTTCTAGTCGAGGAGTCAGAGACAATGAAGAAAGCATGAGTGGGGAAGGGAAAGAGAAATGCAGGCCCCACTGATGCTTTATGCCAATGAGGTGAAACCAGCAACAAGGTGTTTATGCTACAAAATGGCTGACACCTTTCTTCTAGTAGTTTCCTTGACAGGATTATTATGCTTTAGCCGATAAACTATTTTTTTAAATTCTATGCTGTCTCCCTGGAACCTTGTTTCATATAGCAAATGTTCAGCTTTCTTAATATGCTGCATTTGTATCTAAATATATGCCTCATTTTCTAGTTTTAGTCTAAAAATAAGATAATGTAAGTCACCTAATTACTCTAGCACATTTGTATTTTGCTTTTCATTAGATGGAATGAAGATGTTAATAGAGCCCTTGATATTTCTACTCATTTTATTAGGTTTCAAAAGTGTATTTATAAACATAAATATCTAACAGAATGTGTTGAATATTTATGCATTGCTTTGCTGCCAAAGTCCATATACATATATCCATGGATTTTGAGATAATTTTCTGAATTGATGGATCTATCCTTATAACACAAGGACTCTTTCTGTATTACTAGCCTTTTAGTTACAAATAGCTGTAAGCTATTAAGCATGAGGAATTAACTCTCAGATGAATTTTGAACACAAATAAATGCTGGTAGTGCTTAAGATGTATTGTGAAATGTTTTGATGATATACCATTAAATTTATTCCAAAGTATATTTCTAAAATTGCCAGTGGAAATCTAAGACTGCTTTTTTTTTCCTTTTTAATCATGAAACTTGCCCCAGGTTGCCAAAAATGCAGCCATCAGCATTCCTTCGTGAAGACAGCTTAGTGCTGTCAGCCATCTTATCTCCCCTGTTGTAAGGCTGATTTTCTTCTTTTATCAGTGAATACAAACATTAAAATGGACCCATAATCTTACCTTAGCTACACAGAAGTTCTCCAGCTGCTTCTATGATATTTGGAAAGTATCTGCTAAAGAAATTAGGCCCATGTGCATAACAGAACATACTCACAAGTTATACATATTGCAAAGTAATACAATTACAATAGATGAAAATAAAATGATGAAGGAATAAAGTCTAATTAAAAGAAAAATAATTTTAAAAGACTAATATTTTAGTAACTTTAGAAACAGCAGATTAGATCTTGGGAGCTGAACCCAAAATATAATACCTACCTTAGTTCCTAAATCAGGTTATTTTCCATAAGTATATCATTAGCTCATGTTACAGTGTGATCATGTGCATACATTGACTTCTTAAACCATGCATAAAAACCTCAGGATATTTTATTGTGATCTTTATACAAAGAACCGGAAGACATTATTTTAGGCATAAAATGACAAAGAGAGGAATAGCAGCTATAATAGTTATGAAATCCTAAAACTTATAGTATACAATAGGTTTTAACTTTGCTTCTGAAGCAAAGGGAACTTCATAAAAATTTCACAAATACTGTATTGCTGTATTGAAGCAGAAAGTTATTTTTACATAGGCAGTTGAACAAAAGAGAATAGATGAGGATAAAAACCTGAAATTTTATAACAATATCTTATATACAGCTATATCAATGTGTCAATGTGTACCTTATAGTCACACCTGCTTTAAAAGCCAGGATCATAATGATGAACAATGAGCTTTCTCTGCCTTTTATGAGCTCACAGACTAGTGGGGTAGCACACATACATAGCTAATTACAAACTTGATTTTACTGTCTTTTTTTTTTTTTTTTTTTTTTGAGACAGGGTCTCACTCTGTTGCCCATGTTGGAGGGCAGTGACACAATCTTGGCTCACTGCATCCTCAACCTCCTGGGCTCAAGCGATCCTCCTGCCCTGTCAGCCTTCCAAGTAGCTGGGACTACAGGTTTGAGCCACTACACCCGGCTAATTTGTGTAATTTTGGAGAGACAGGGTTTCAGCCTGTTACCCAGACTGGTCTCGAACTCCTGAGCCTTGGCCTCCCAAAGCGCTAAGATTGTAGGCATGAGCCACCACGCCCTACCTGTCCTCTCTTAAACTCAGCAGTGAGCGCATGGGTGATTCTACGATTATTTGTTAAACCGCCCATACACATCTCACACACACACACACACACACACACACACACACACACACGCTCTCACACTGTTTAATATATATGATATATTTCATAGTACAAACTAATATTGAAAATGCAGATTCTTCCAGAACAGAGCCATGATAGCTAAGTTTTCCATATTTTAATTTGGGAAGAACTGCAAATTAAAAAGAACAACAAACAACAAACAAACTCCTACAGCATACTGTGTTCACAGTTATTTACCTATGTCTGCTAAACATCTCTGTGTGGTAAATTATACGTAACTAAATGTCACCTTATTTTCCATGCACTTATTAATATAATTTGTAATTGTCAAAATAACTAGGTTTGGACTTAGCAAAATGTACTTGTGTGTGCACTCAGAGAGTTATTTGAATTGGCTGTGTTTTTTTATCCTTAAAATATCTAGGTGATAACAACTATTACACTGCTCCCTCCTCCCTTGCCCTTCCATCCCTCACTAAAACTGCACAGCTTTTTGTCCTCAAATACTTTTCTCAAAGATTCCTACCACACCCTCTTCCCCCAGTGTCTAACTCAGAGTTCCAGGGAGACTCTCCTAGCCCTTAAACATCGAGTCCAAACTCCGACTTACCATCACCCTATCATAATACCATTTTAATTTCTTATCAGAGAAGTTAGCACAATCTGAAATGATTTTGCAGTTTATTTATTAATCCTTTATTTCTCCATGCTGGCCCTTAAACTCCCCAAGAGTGAGTAACTTGCCTGTGTTGTTTTTTACTACATTACCAGCTCCTAGCCTAGTGCCTGGTACAAAATGGGGCCATGAATACTCGATGAGCGGAAGAGTAAACATACGTAACACATACTAAACATTCAACTTGACACAACAAAATTAAATACATGTTATTGTCCTTGCCGGCAAATCCATTCTCCCCGATTCCAGGTTAATCTTCTTAAAATATGATTTTTTTTTTACATTACTTTATTCCAAACAGATGTTTTGATAGGCAAAACTTAAAACTTTTTATTATGAAAGGTTTTCCAACATGTAAATCTGAATTTGCATCCTCACTTTATCTTTGGCCATGTTCCCTAAGGCTGTGCTCTCCACCAAATTAATCTCTACCGTTTTGCTTCCCACAGTCCCTGTACCTGAAATGCTACTTTCTTATCTCTACTACCTTATAACTCCTTCAATTCCAGCCTTAATCTGATCATGGGAAAATTTTCCTTAGGGGAAGGACCCCTAGAAAATAAGTGCCATATAGTAGAAGTTTCTCTCCTCTCAAAATAAAGCCTAGCGTTTGTCCTGAAATAAACAAATGAAGAGTAAAATTAATGTCATCAATTTGAAGCTTAAAAATGTCTAAAGATATTAACATAATGCACGATTAAAATTTTATAATTTCATCTAAAAGCGTGCCCTAATTATCTGGTACCCTTGATCGTATCCCCATTCTAAATGCCTTCCACTGTCCTCTGAACTTTTCCTAACCCTTACTCTACAGCAATTTCTATCCACTCTGCAATCTTAAAGCATTATTGCTTACAACAATCGTTTTCACAATTTATTTCTCTATAACTGCTTTCAAGGAATATCCTCTTCTTTTGTATATTCTAAATTAGGCCTTGTATATAATAAATGCTTAATAATTTGGGGTTAATTAGATGAATTCTATGCCACACCATGCAATGCCAATTCAATTTTGTAACCTGTCTTTACAAGACAGATACTGATCCCATTAACAGAATTGCTTATGTGGCAATTAGCATTATTAAGATAAATTAATGAATCAGATGTCCATTTCTTTAGTCTATAAAACTGGCTTTAGTGATTGGAAACTTTTTTTTTTTACCAAATTAACAACACTCATCAAATTATTATTCCTATTTTTTATTCATCCAAAACGTATTTATGTAAAAAAATAGATTAGATCAGTCTAGGTGATACTAAAATTGTATCGACTATTAAATTCACTTAAATAAAACCTTCTGTAAATTAATTCCAAAGAAAATATTTCCTAGAGATAAAGTAAACTCCTGCTTATATTAGTATACTATGAGTTTTTTTTTTTTTTTTAAATAAACTAACAGTTTATTCCATAGAGGTTTTACATAGATGCATTGCATTGCTTAGTAAGGAAAATTCTTTTAGTTCACAAAAGGATTTAGACTGAAAATTTCAAAGACTGGGCATTTTTATTTTTTTATTTTTTTATTTTTTTTATTTATTTTATTTTTTATTTTTATTTTATTTTTTTTATTATTATTATACTTTAAGTTCTAGGGTACATGTGCATAACGTGCAGGTTTGTTACATATGTATACTTGTGCCATGTTGCTGTGCTGCACCCATCAACTCGTCAGCACCCATCAACTCGTCATTTACATCAGGTATAACTCCCAATGCAATCCCTCCCCCCTCCCCCCTCCCCATGATAGGCCCTGGTGTATGATGTTCCCCTTCCCAAGTCCAAGTGATCTCATTGTTCAGTTCCCACCTATGAGTGAGAACATGCGGTGTTTGGTTTTCTGTTCTTGTGATAGTTTGCTAAGAATGATGGTTTCCAGCTGCATCCATGTCCCTACAAAGGACACAAACTCATCTTTTTTGATGGCTGCATAGTATTCCATGGTGTATATGTGCCACATTTTCTTACTATGAGTTTTTATTAATTTATTTGCTAATTTCATTTGATCAGTAACCACTGGGATTAAACTAATATAAAAATACAGATATATCAACTTGAACATTGATGTTATGTTTTGATTAAAAAAATGAAAATATTTACAAGAATTTTTTTTGACATGAATGATGGACAAAGCTTATCCTGAATTATTGATGGAGATTCGTAGCTTTTCTCCACCATAACAGTCATAACTAACTGAAGAAAATTTTTCTCCCATTACTGTTTTCAAATGTGCCGTGTTGGAGTTTCTTTCCCTTACCACTAAAGATTTTGAGCAGTTTCCATGATATTTTGATTAATTTTATCATTAAGAGGAAACCTAATTTTGCGTAACAATTGTTAACAACCTAATTATATTCATTGAAAACATATGTTGTATCTGATTCTACATAGATTTTTCTCCTAATTTCAGTACTGACGGGCTCAAAAATTCCTTTTGAGAAGATGAATAAACTCGTGTTTTGTCACCTTTTGGCTTTTTCCTTTGTGTCTGCCCATAATCTTTTAGACTTTGTACTGGGGAAGGTTTGGACCGGAGAAAAAGAGGCAAACATCAATTTGCATGCTATTTCTATTAATATTCCTTTCTTAGCTAGTATGGATGGGAGGTTGTGCTCCATTTTGTGTCAAGCATACAATCAGCTCTATCACAGATTGCCTTTGTTCATAGTTACACGGCCACTCAGAAGCACAGCAATGCCCGGTTCTCAGCTTTCTGTCATTGGTGATAAAGATTTCAGTTAATTTCCTGACACTTCCCTTCATGCTATGGCCGTTCTTAGTGGTCCATTTCGTAATAGGCAACCTCTCCTCTCCAGCAGATGTAACATGTGATTGTGGTGTTGTTAGCAGTATTATTATTGTTAGGCTGGTTTTATATAATGAATTGAGGCATATTTTATCTTTTTCTGTTTTCTGAAATACTTTGTAAAAAATCGAGATGATGTCTTGAAAGTTTAGTGGAATGTACTTGGAGAAAACAACCTGAATCTTCTGTGTCCTTGTTGAGAAGATACAAATATAAATGTAAAGTATTTCTTTTATTTTGTTAAAAGTCAGAGCTGTGCTTGTGCTTTATGTTTTCCTTGACACCATTTTGGTGTCTAACTCTGTTATGAGAGAAATATTTTATCTGTAATTTAATTCTGTAGTGTTTAATCTTTCATTATTATTAATTTTAAAGCCAAAACTAGGCTCCTAAAGCAACCATCTTTAAGGGTGTCTTTCCTGAATAAGTTTTAAATACTTCACTTGAAATTCTTTTGTATGTGCGCACAACTTCTGAGGCTTGTATTTCTCTAGTCCTGAGAATATTTTCATCATGATTTCATATTTGAATAACAGTTTGGCTGGCTATAAAATTCTAGTCTCAAAGATATTTTCCTCCCATACTTTGAAAATACTATCAGTCTGTCTTCTTATACCAAATACTGCTGTGTAAATATACATTATTGGCTGGGTGTGGTGGCTCACGCCTGTAATCCTAGCACTTTGGGAGGCTGAAGTGGGCAGATCACCTGAGGTCGGGAGTTTGAGAGCAGTCTGACCAACATGGAGAAATCACGTGTCTACTGAAAATACAAAATTAGCCAGGCATGGTGGAACATACCTGTAATCCCAGCTACTCGGAAGGCTGAGGCAGGAGAATCGCTTGAACTCGGGAAGTGGAGATTGCAGTTAGCTGAGATTGAGCCATTGCACTCTAGCCTGGGCAACAAGAGTGAAACTCCATCTCAAAAAAAAAAAAAAAATTATAATTCTATGTACATTCTGTTTTTGCTCTCTGAAAGCTTCTAGAATTTTCTCTTTCTCTTTTATATTCTCAAATTTTAATAAAATTGCAAGTGAGATTTTTTTCGTTGCTCCTCTTTGTTATCTACAGGTGCTCTTAGTTTTATTTTGTACATCAGAGAAATTTATCTCTATTATTATTTTTCAAATATCATTTTCATTTGTATTTTTACTCCTTCTGGGACTTATATTACCTGATGTTTAGTATTTTAACTCTCTTCTCTTTTTTATTATACTCACTATATTTTTATTCTTCTCTTCTTTTGGGAGTAATTTTCTCAATCTTCTTTCATAATGAACTAATTTATTCCTCAGATGTGTTCATGCTATTATTTACTTCAGCTGTTAACCAAGTGCATTAACCTCTAAGCGCTCCATAAGTTGCACAGGTAAAACTAATTTATCTGAGGAGTTTGGAGGAAAATAGTCAATAGAATGCATATAGTTCGCTAAACTCCTGCCATCACACTGAAAGGACTACTTGGACCTGCTTTTTGTTTGTTTGTTTTCTATGAATTGTTATACTCCAGAAAGACACATTCGTAGAAAGAGTAGAGAGAGATCCACATGATATTTGGAAATGTCTAAAATTTACAATCTGTGTTACCATCTTGCTGTTCTGCAAAACATTATTTTCTTGGTTTCAGCTGACTGCTGAGTCTACATCTTCCAAGAACGGTTGTGGCTGAGTTACAAACATCACTCAGAGATAGAGTGGCTTGCCTTTCCACACTATCTGTTATGTTCTTTGTTTCAACTATTACATTCCTTTCAGTTAAATCTTTTTAAAATTTCTCTTTTAGTTTCATTTTGTTAATATCATCTCAGTTTTTAATATGTTAGCTAAATTATTCTGAATCGTTGATCCTTCTATTCTAATATGTCTGTGTTAGATGGCATGCCTCATTTGCTCTTTTTCATTTGAAAGAGTTAGCTCCTCAAATTTCAGATTACTTAGGTCTGTGAGTTTACATTTCCATTGAGGATATTGAGACCCATGCTCAGTATTCAATAATGTGCATAAGAAAAGGTCCCAAGGTCTGAATCAGCTTCAATAAACTAAAGGTAAGTAGCAATGAGTCCTACAACAGAAATCTACAGATAATAGGAATACAATTAATCTATTCTCAAACCAAGGAGACAACTCATTCCTTCAAGGCTTTCCCCTGCACCTGCGTAAGAAGCAGACGTGAGGGAAGGACTCCACGCCTTCGATTGTTCTTCCTCAGCCTAGGATGTTACTACGACTAGTGTTGGGAAAGCAAATTCCAGAAGTTGGTCAGTTCCCACACATTTTTTTCTCCCAGCAACTAACCCACAAAATTTTTAATTTTATTTCCGTGTACACCCACCACAGAGGTCTGATTTGCCATAGGTGTATGATTAGACAGTGACAATTTGAAGGCAAGGTAGGCTTAGATATAAAAAAGAATATCACAGAATCTATGTTATCTCACTAGAATGATACCTGTCTGCCTCTTTCCACAAGCTAAAACAACTACCACTAAGACATACCTGTTCAAAAGGCAAACTGAAGGGGTGGCCTGCCCCTCCACACCTGTGGGTGTTTCTCGTAAGGTGGAACGAGAGACTTGAGAAAAGAAATAAGACACAGAGACAAAGTATAGAGAAAGAAAAGCGGGGGCCCAGGGGACCGGCGCTCAGCTTACAGAGGACCCACGCCGGCCCCAGTCTCTGAGTTCCCTTAGTATTTATTGATAATTATCTTTACCATCTTAAAGACAGGGGAGTGGCAGGACAATATAAACAAAGAAAAAAGAGGAAATCGGCAGTAAGACATACGAACAAAAACCTCTGTGACATGAATAAGTTCAAAGGACAAAACTGTGCCTTGAGATGCATATGCAAACATCTCCATAAACCTTTTGGCAGCATAGTTTCAGTCTATCACATGGGGAGAAACCTTAGACAATACCTAGCTTTCCTAGGCAGAGGTCCCTGCGACCTTTGGCCGTGTACGTGTCTCTGGGTAGTTGAAATTAAGAGAATGGTGATAACTTTTAACCAGCAAGCTACCTTCAGGCATTTTGTTTAACAAAGACACATCCTGCATAGCCCAAAATCCATTAAACCTTGAGTCACCGCAACACATGTCTCTTGCAAAGGACAAGGTTGGGGGTAGGGTCACAGATTAACAGCATCACAAATACAGAACAAAATGGAGTCTCTTATGTCTACTTCTTTCTATATAGACACAGTAACAGGCTGATCTTTCTTTTCCCCACAGCAAACATTTTCCCCAAGAGTTTTACCTCTCATGGCACTTCAGTCTAATTTCTCTAGGGTTGGTTTGGGAAAGATGCCAACATTTTTTGCTAGATCAGCATAATGATAGAAACTGGTTGTTCTAAAATTTCTACATAAAGAGATTCATTGAAGTTTACTTTCAGTCAATTTTTATGACTATTTTATGTCATCTAAAACTATTTACTAGGTGTCATCCGAGTTTAAAGAGTGATATGTTTACTAGAACAATGCATTATATTATTCAAAAACTTTATTATCTCTGTTATCTGAACTCAAAGTAGTTAAGTTTTCCTACTGTAGACTTTACTGAGTCTCCCTTGCACTTCCTTGATTTTTGCTTTATATTTTCATATTTTGTTTTAATTTGGTAAAAAAAAAAATTATAGTGCTTGTATCCTTTGTGGCTTTATCTCTTTTGTTATCTTTTAAATGTCAATTTCTGAATTCATATTTGTCTAATATATTGTGATTCAAACTAAGTTATAAACTTAATAACTGTCTTGGTTTTTAAATTATTTCTGATATCTATGTTTTTGTGTGGTTAATTGTTTACTTGCTTTATCTGTGTTTAATTTCTTGCCTTTGTGTTCATTTGAATAAATTATACTATGATTTTCGTAGAGTGGGTTAGACTTATATTTTTAATTTACTTAAAATTTATTGTTTATCAACTTTAAAAGTGAAACAAGTGTTCTAGATTTTCTAGTACAATAGCATCAAATGAAATTATAATATATCAATATATCTTCCTAAAATTCAAAAATCAAATCAAGAGAAAATAAAACCACCTGTAGACCATGATTTTATGTTAGTAGGAGACAAGGACTTTCATTTTATTTATGTAACTTTTATTTACATATAAGTGGGAAAAACATATCTGAGACTTACAAAAATGTGTACAGAGCCTACGTTATGCCCCCATGAATGTTAAAGGCAATAGGGAAGAGAGCATAGTATATTAAGGTCCTCGAGGTGAAAATGAGTATCTCACCAATGCCGTTTTATTCCCAGAAGAAGACTTTTCCATGAATGGAAATACTACAAGCAGGTCTGAATTGTAATGAATCAAAGTGTTAGCTACTGGTGATTAGAAATTTGGAGAGTCTGTGAGACCACAAATGGCAGTCTTAGAAAGATGCCATTTCATGACGACAATCGCATTTTGGAGAGGAGAAATGTTTCCTTGTAGGCTTAGTGCTAAAATAGAAAAGCCAATGTTGAATGACCATAATAAAACAATATAGAATAAACGAAGCAGAAGGTGAGATGCAAAAAAGAAAAGCACTATACATTGAAGAAATGGTGCTTTGTTGTAGCAACAGAACTGTCTGCTCTTAAACTAAAAAAGCTTTCCTAAGCTCCCCTGCTACTGCTAGTTTAAAAATCTTAAAAATGAATATAAACACCACCAGAAAATTCATTAACAGCACAGTTGTTAAAAGAAAAATGATGCTACTGCTAGTTTAAAAATCTTAAAAATGAATATA
Organism: Macaca fascicularis; assembly: GCF_037993035.2. NCBI lineage: Eukaryota > Metazoa > Chordata > Mammalia > Primates > Cercopithecidae > Macaca > Macaca fascicularis. Next base: position 31,003,863 of record NC_088380.1, on the reverse strand, counting down.
AACACCACCAGAAAATTCATTGACAGCACAGTTGTTAAAAGAAAAATGAAAATAAGAATAAAAAAATCATTAGCAGAAAATACACAAGCATGCACATATGCACATACATACAATATAAACCCATGAAGCAAATTATAATATCAAAACAAGCAAATTTACGTATGAAAGCAAATGTAGATACAGGGTAATTTAAACCAAGCCAAGTAAATTTTAGGAAAGATACTTAAGAATAAGAAAAAGAAATCATTTCAGAAAATAAGAACAAATTGCGAAGTATGAATGCATATGCTGAGAATTCAATAAGAAAAACAAAGAATTGCATAAAAAGATTCAAGAAAATGACACAGGAAAAGAAGGATTTAAAAAATAGAAATAAAGTGATAGATGTTGAAGGCAGAAATGATTCAAAGTAAATATGATTGGACGTTCCGAAAAATAGAAATAATCACAATGTAAAAAGAACTAATTTTTATCTTTTTATTTTTATGAATACATAATAGATGTATATATTTATGGGGCACATGAGATATTTTGATACACACATGCAATATGTGATGTTCACAACAGGGTAAATGCAGTGTCCATCACCTCAAGCATTTATAATTCCTTTGTGTTATGAACATTCTGATTATATTCTTTTAGTTATTTTTAAAGGTACAATAAATTATTTTTGGCTATAGTCACCCTGTTATGCTATGAAATACTAGATCTTACTCATTCTAAGTATATTTTTGTACCCATTAACCCCCTCCACCCACTACCCTTCCCAGCCTCTGGTACCCATCATTCTACTCTTTATTTCCATGAATTCAATTATTTTAACTTTTAGCTCCCACAAATGAGTGACAACATGAAAATTTGTCTTTCAGTGCCTGGCTTATTTCACTTAACATAATGGTCTCTAGTTCCATCCTGGATATTGAAAATGACAGGATCTCCTTTTTATGGCTTTGTAGTACTCCATTGTGTATATGTACCATATTTTGTTTATTCATTCATCTGTTGATGGGCACTTAGATTGCTTCCACATATTGGCTACTGTGAATAGTGCTGCAATAAACATAGAAACGCAGAAATTTCTTCAATATACTGATTTACCTTCTTTGGGGTAGATACCTAGCAGTGGGATTGCTGGATCATATGGCAGCTCTAGTTTCAGATTTTGAGGGACCAGTCTACTGTTCTCGATAGTGGCATTATTAATTTACACTCCCACCAACAGCGTAAAAGGATTCCCTTTTCTGCACACTTTTGTCAGAATTCATTATTGCCTGCTTCTCGGATAAAAGTCATTTTTACTGGAGTAAGATGATATTTCATTGTAGTTTTGATTTGCATTTCTCTGATCATCAATGATGTTGAGCATCTTTTTTATAAACCTGTTTCCCATTAGTATGTTTTCATCTAAGATATGTCTGTTCAGATCTTTTGCCCATCTTTAAATCAGATTATTAATTTTTTCCTATTGAGTTATTTGAGTTGCTCACATGTTCCGGTTATTAATACGTTGTTAGATTAATAGTTTGCAAATATTTTCTTCCATTCTGTAGGTTGTTTCTTTACTTTGTTATTTTCTTCTTTATGCAGAAACTTTTTTTTTTTTAACATGGAGTCTCGCTCTGTCGCCCAGGCTAGAGTGCAGTGGCGCGATCTTGGCTCACTGCAAGCTCCGCCTCCCAGGTTCACACCATTCTCCTGCCTCAGCCAGCCTCCCGAGTAGCTGGGACTACAGGCGCCCGCCACCACGCTCGGCTAGTTTTTTTTGTATTTTCAATAGAGACAGGGTTTCACCATGTTAGCCAGGATGGTCTCGATCTCCTGACCTCGTGATCCGCCTGCCTCGGCCTCCCAAAGTGCTGGGATTACAGGCGTGAGCCATCGCACCCAGTCCAGAAACTTTTTAACTTGATGTGCTCCCATTTGTTGATGTTTGCTTTGGTTGCCCATGCTGTGGGGTATTACCCAATAAATTTTTGCCCAAACCAATGTCCTGGAGAGTTTCCTCAGTGTTTTCTTTCAATAGTCATAGGCTGAGATCTTAGATTTAAGCCTTTAATTCATTGTGATTTGATTTTTGTATATGGTGAATGATAAGGGCCTAGTTTTATTCTTCTGCATATGGATATCCAGTTTTCCAGAACCATTTACTGGAAAGATTGTCCTTTTCCCAATGTATGTTCTTGGCACCTTTGCCAAAAATGAGTTCACTACAGATGTATGAATTTATTTTTGGGTTCTCTACTCTGTTCCATTGGTCTATGTGTCTGATTTTATGCTGTGCTGTTTGCTTCCTATAGCTATATAGTATAACTGGAGTCAGGTAATGTGATTCCTCTAGTTTTGTTCTTTTTTTCTCAGGATGACTTTGGCTATTCTGAATCTTTTGTAGTTCCATATAAATATTCTATTTTTTCTTTTTTTTTTTGGCCGGACATAGTGGCTCATGTCTGTAATCCCAGCACTTTGGGAGGCCGAGGTGGGAGATCATCTGAGGTTGGAAGTTCGAGACCAGCCGGACCAACATGGAGAAATCTCATCTCTCCAGAAAATACAAAAAATTAGCCGAGCTTGGTGGTGCATTCCTATAATCCCAGCTACTTGGGAGGCTGAGGCAGGAGAATCACTTGAACCTGGGATGTGGAGGTTGCGGTGAGCTAAGATTATGCCATTGCACTCCAGTCTGGGCAACAAGAGAGAAACTCCATGTCAAAAAAAAAAAAAAGTAAAAGATTTTTTTTTTTTCTATTTCCATAAAGAATGTCATTTCAATTTTTTTTTTTTTTTTTTTTTTTTTTTTTTTGGTGTCCTCTTCAATTTCTTTCATTTGTGTTTTACAGTTGTCAGTATAGAGATCTTTCACTTCTTTGGTTATGTTAATTCCCACACATTTTATTTTATTTGTGGCCATTATAAATTTCATTACTTTTTAAGTTTCTTTTTCAGATTGCTCATTGTTGGCATACAGAAATGCTACACACTTTTGTATGTTGATTTTATATTCTGCAAATTTACTGAATTTGTTTATCGGTGCTAATAGTGTTTTTGGTGGAGTCTTTAGGATTTTCCAAATATGAAATTATATCATCTGCAAATAAGGATAATTTAACTTTATCCTTTCCAGTGTGGCTGTTCTTCATTTCATTTTTTTCTCTTGTTAATTTGCTCCAATTAAGACTTCCAGTACTATGTTGAGCAATGAAAGTGGGCATCCTTGTATCATTTCAGGGCTTAGAGGAAAGGCTTTCTGTTTTCCCCCAATCAGTATGATACTAGGTGTGTATGTGTTGTACCTGGCTTTTATTGTGTTAAGGTATGTACCTTCTGTACCCAGTTTTGTGAAGTTTTTTAATCATAAAGGAATGCTTAATTTTTATCAAATACTTCTATAGCATCAATTGAAATGATCACATGATTTTTGTCCTTCGTTCCATTGATATGATATATCATGTTGATGGATTTGTGTAAAACCATCCTTCCATTCCTGCGATAAATCCCACTTTGTCATGAGAAATCATCTTTTTAATGTGTTGTTGAATTCAGTTTGCTAGTATTTTCTTGAGGACTTTTGCATCAATTACATCAGGGATATTGGCCTGTAGTTTTCTTTTTTATAATGTGTCTTTGTCTGATTTTGGCATCAGGGTAATACTGGACTTGTAGAATGAATCTGGAAGTATTCCCTCTATTTTTTAGCGTAGTTTTAGTAGAATTGGTATCTTCTCTAAATGTTTGGTGGAATTCAGCACTGAAGCCGTCAAGTTTCTTTGTTGATTTTCCCTTTGGATGATATGTTCAGTGCTGAAAGTGGGGTGTGGAATCTCCAGCTAATAGTGTGGCTCTAATACTGTTTGCTTTTATGTCTGTTTCTATGTTATATGTGTATATATTTACAATTATTATATATTGCATATTACATTACAAATATTATATTCTCCTGCTGAATTGACTCCTTTATCATTACATAATGACCTTTTTTTCTCTGTTTATAGTTTTTGTCTTAAAATCTATTTTGTCTGATATAAGTATAGCTATTCCTGCTGTATTTTGGTTTCCATTTGCATGGAATACCTTTTTCCATCCCTTTATTTTCAGTGTATGTAAGTCTTTATAGTTGAAGTGTGTTTCTTGTAGGCAACAGACTGTTGGGTTTTGTGTTTGATTCATTCAGTCACTGTATGTCTTCTGACTGGAGAATTTAGTCCGTTTGCATTCAATATTATTATTAATAAGTGAGGACTTACTCCTGCCATTTTGTTATTTATTTTCTTGTTGTTTTGTGTTTTTCTCTTCCTCCATTCTTTCCTTCCTGTCTTCCTTATTTTTTATTTATTTATTTATTTATTTTTGATATGGAGTCTTGTTCTTTTGCCCAAGCTGGAGTGCAGTGGTGTCATCTCGGCTCACTGCAACCTCTGCCTCCCAGGTTCAAGCAATTCTCCTGCCTCAGCTTCCCAAGTAGCTGGGATTACTGGAGCATGTCAGCATGAATGGCTTATTTTTGTATTTTTAGTAGAGATGGGGTTTCACCATGTTGGCCAGGCTGGTCTTGAACTCCTGACCTCAAGTGATCCACCCACTTTGACACCCCAAGTGCTGGGGTTACAGGCATGAGTCACCACACCTGACCCTGTCTTCCTTTAAATGAAAGTAATTTTCTCTGGTGCTATGTTTTATTTTAATTAAATCTGCTTAGTGTCCTGTAACCTTCTTGTAGTTGAATATTGATATCTTTTTCTAGGTTTGGTACATTCTATTCTCTGTTATCATCCCTTTGAATAACTTTCTACCCTAATATCTCTTTTCCTCCTCTTTAAGGCAAATAACTCTTACATTTACCCTTTTGAGGTCAATTTTGCAGGCATTCTTTATTCTTTTTTATTCTTCTTTCTTTTGTCTTCTATAACTGTATTTTCAAATAGCCAAATTTCAAGTTTACTAATTCTTTCTTCTTCTTGACCAATTCTGCTGTTGAGACTCTGATGCATTCTTTAGTCAATTGAATTTTTCAGCTCCAGAATTTCTGCGTAATTTTAAAAAATTACTTCAATCTCTTTGTTAAGTTTATCTGATAGGATTCTAAATTCCTTCTCTGTGTTATCTTGAATTTTGTTAAGCTTCCTCAAAACAGCTATTTTGAATTATCAGCCTAAAAGATCACACATCTCTGTCACTCTGGGATTGGTCAGTGGTTTCTTATTTAGTTTGTTTGGTGAGATCATGTTTTCATGGATGCTTTTGATGCTTGTGGATATTTGTAGATGTCTGGACATTGAAGAGTTGGTATTTATTGCAGTGTTTGCAGTCTGGGCTTGTTTGTCCCTATCCTTCTTGGGAAGACTTTCCAAGTATTTAAAGGGTATTATGTGTTGTGATCTAAATCTTTGGTTACTGGAGCCATATCTGTATCAAGGAGCACCCCAAGCCCAGTAATGATATGGCTCTTGCAGGCTCATGGGGGTACCACTTTGGTGGTCTTGGGTAAGATCCAGAAGAATTACCAGAATTACCAGGCAGAGACTCTTGTTTTCTTCCCTTCCCTTAAACGGATTACTCTCTTTCCATGATGAGATACCTGGAGGTGGGTTAGGGATGATACAGGCACCCTTGGGGTCACCATCACTGAAAATGCAGTGGGTCAGACTCAAAGACAGCATAGCACTGGGTCTCATCCAAGGAACATGGTGACCACTGCCTGGTCACTGTCAGTGTTCATTCAAGACCCAAGGACTCTTCAGTCAGCAGATGGTAAAGCCAGCCAGGCTTGTGTCTTTCCCTTGGGAGTGGCGAGCTCCCCCTGGTCCAGGGCAGATCTAGAAATGCTGTCCAGGAGCCAAGACCCACAGTTGGAGATCTTAGGAATCTACTTGGTGCTCTATTCTATTCCAAGTGACTTTGTCACTCTTCCCTCTTCCTTCTTCAAGCAGAAGGAATCTCTCCCTGTGGCCACCACTGCCCCAGACCTGTAGTGAGCACTGTCTGGCTACCACCAGTGTTCTTCAATGTCCAAGGCTCCTCAGTCAGCTTTTGGTGAATGCTCTTAGGCCTGGGTTATCCCTTCAGGGAAGTTGGCTCCCTTCTGGCCCAGGGCAGATCTAGAAATGTCACCCAGGAGCCAAGCCCTGGAATTAGGGACCCCAGGAGCCTGCTTCATGCACTACCCTACTGTAGGCAAGCTGGTGCCCAAGTTGGAAGACAAAGTTCTCTTTTCTCTTCCTTCTTCTTTCCTCAACAAGGAATCTTTCCCTGTATGCACACACTGCTGGGAGTATGCTCTGTCACACCAAAAGCCAGCACAGCCTTGTATCTCACCCAAGGCCTGCACTGAGTGCTGCCTGGCTACTATTGCAGATTATTCATGGTCCTAGTGCTCTTTAGTCAGCAGGTGATGAATTCTGCCAGGACTGGATCCTTCCGTTCAGGCAGTGGGTTTCCTTGTAACCCAGGTTGTGTCTAGAAATGTCATCAAGAAGCTAGAGGCTGGAATGAGGGCCTCAACACCTTTCCTGGTGCCTTAAGTTTCAGTCACTGGGATGGATCATTCACCTCTGTCTAGGTCTGGTCTAAAGACTTTCTCTGTGGGCACAAGCTGAGTTCTTCCTCATATTACTTTTGGCTGTGAGAGGGCAGTACTGAGTTCCAATGCAGTCTCACAAGCTCTCTCTCCCAAAACACACATATTATCTCCCTGCTGTGGAAGGATGGTGAAGGATGGCATTGGGAATTCAAGACAGTCTTTCCCCTCCCTCTTCAGTTTCTCTTTCCTTGTAACGATGTTAAAACCAGGTACTGTGATTACTCACTTGATTTTTGGTTGTTATCAAGGTGCTTTCTTGTGTAGATGCTTGTTCAATTTTGTGTTCCTATGGTGGGGAGAGGAGATGTTTGGAGGGTTCTCTTTGTCCATCTTGCTCCACCTATCAATAGTACTAATATTTAATGTTAAATGAATTTCTAACTACGTTTCAGAAATAAAAAAAATAAGAAACTTCATTTTGAATGGAGCTAGTTATTCCTTTTTTTCTTTCTTTTATTTTATTATTATTTTTTTTGACAGTCTCACTGTGATGCCCAGGCTAGATACAGTGGCATGGCCTCAGCTTACTACAACCTCTGCCTCCTGGGTTCAAGAGATTCTCCTGCCTCAACCACTTGAGCAGCTGAGATTACATGTGTGCACCACCCATCTTGCTTATTTTTGTATTTTCAGTAAAGGCATGGTTTCACCATGTTAGCCAGGCTGGAATTAATGGAAGTAGTACTTAACTAGAAAATTTAGCTAGAAAGATCAATTCTGAAAAATAATTTTTCTATCGTTTAACTTTGACATGAGGAAAAACGTCCTTTTGGGTGTTCATGCAAAACATCCAAGAAAAGAAAAAATCAAAAGAAACAAAAAATAAAGCCAAACAGGTTTAGTATAAAATGTCTTAATGATATCCTTTATAATTTATAACTTTAGAGTAACTTTTTTTTTAAAATTCATGATGAACATTTTAAGAATCAAGAATATAGAAAACTAGTTTCAACATGCAATAATTTGGTGGATATTATACTTATGAACTGTTCAGGTAAAATTTATTGTAGATGATTTATTATAGAAGAGAATTTCTTTTAACCAAAGAATAACTGGGAAAATAATTCTAAAGGATTGGTGGTGAGAAATTCTTTTCACAGGCATACACATGTTAATTCTATGATTATAACAAAGATTGAAATGAAGGTGAAAGAGTAATCTGTAAAAATTCTATAATTTGAAAAAGTAAACATTACGATATGTTTTTAACTAGGGAAAGATGCTATTAAAAAGAGAAATTTAATGTTGTAATTTCACTAAAACAATCTGTCACAACTTTTATGTAATAAACTTTCGAGTTATTTTTTAGTTGCTATGAACCCCCAGGTTGAAGGTCACATGAACTGAGCATGTCCATATGAACCAAGCACATAACCACTTAGGTGAAACCCAAGTGCTCCAAACCAAGGAGTGGGGACTGAATTAAGAGCTGGATACTGCATGGCAGGTTCTAATATTCAATCAGATCAAGTCCTTTCTTGTATTGCCCTAGGGAATGATCCAGTTAGATTATGTCTCCTGGCATCACCTTATTGCAAGATCCAATCAGCTCACATCTCATAACCTTGCTTATATATCCCAATTCATCCTTCAACTTGGGAGACAGATTTGAGAGTTTCCTCTTGTCTACCTGCCAGTCAACTTGCAATGAAGCTTCTCTGTTCTCAAAATCTAGTGCCATGGTATTTGCTTCTATATGCAAATATTGATTGGTAACAATATTGCTTGGTAACAATATTAGCCTATTGATACTATTTAGATACTATCAATACAATATTAGCGTATTGATAATATTTGGATACTAAGTAGGAATACAATAAGAATAAATAGGAATAAAATATTAATTAATATGTCAAACCAAATATTATAAGTCTAAAAATTGAAAACAAAGCGACTAAAGACATGAAAGATCATATACAAACTGGTTATTAAAAGTGTGTATAGATTTAACTCAACTAAAGCTGAGACTCAGTAATTTATAAAGAAAAGAGGTTTAATTGGCTCACAGTTCTGCAGGATGTACAGGAGGCATGGCTGGGGAGGCCTCAGGGAAATTACAGTTATGGCAAACGGAAAGGGGAGGCTGCCACATGTTCAAATGGCAAAGCAAGAAAGAGAGAGAGCAAAAGGGGAAGTGCTACACAGTTTCAAACAACCAGATATCATGAGAACTCCATCATGAGACAGAACTAGGAGGATGTGCTAAACCATTAGAAACCATCTCATGATCCAGTCACTTCCTACCGGGCTACACCTCCAACACTCAGGATCAGGATCACAATTCAACATGAGATTTGAGTGGTGACACAAACCAAACCATATTCTGCTCCTGGCCCCTCTCAAATCTCATGTCCCTCTGACATTTCAAAACATGATCATGCCTTCCCAAGAGTCCCCCAGAGTATTAACTCATTCTAGAATTAACTCAAAAGTCCAAGTCCAAAGCCTCATCGGAGACAAAGCAAGTCCCTTTCATCTATGAGCCTGTTAAAAGAAAAAAAAAAAAAAAGGTACCTCCAAGATACAATGGGAGTACAGGCATGGGTAAATTCTTCCATTCCAAGAGGGAGAAATTGGCCACCCCCATGATCCAATCACCTTCCACCAGGCTCTACCTCCAACACTCAGAATCACAATTCAGTGTGAGATGTGAGTCAGGACACAGAGCCAAACCATATCAATGATCTTAGAGGAATATTTATATGTTATCAGAGAATTGTCAGCAATTATGGAAAGATGCACACAGGATTGTATTTTCAGATTTTAGAAAGGAAGATCAATTGCTTCTAAGTCTCTAAATGGGAAAGTGTTAGAGCAGTATGAGTAGGTTTTGAAAAAAATAATTCTGAATGCATAATTATGAATGACTCATTGAGGAAGAATTTTGGAATGTATTGAAATATAATCACCTTAAATGTTTTGTGGGGAAAAGCAAGGCATAAATCATAAATATGTAAAGAGGCTGATCTTATTTTACAAAAAAAAAAAAAAAAAAAAAAACAAAAAACCTCTGGGTTAAGCTCAGATGGAATTTTTTTGCATAAAACCTGAAAAAGATATTATCAAGAATCAGTCACATCCCAAATGATAAACTGACATTTATAGGAAAAGATGAAAACTAATCAAGAATTTAAAAAGGTGATTTTAGCAATACTAAGAGAAAGAAGAGCCAAAAAGCTGTCAGCCAACTCCTTGAGAAAATATTACTAATGACACTGAGGAAAGAAATATTATTTCACTAATGTTGTGCCCTCTCTTTTTGTTGTTAAAGAAAATATTTTACACTAGAATGGAAAATGTAGCACTGGCTATTAGTAAGAGGAATTCGAGTCAAAAATAAAGAAATTGTGAGAATGACAAAATTGTTTTTCATATTCTGCACTGGACGAATTAAATTTTGAGTCACTAAAAGATATGGCAATTAAAATGTGGAATTTTTACTACTAACACTTAGTCGAGTAGCATAGGAGAAATTAGACTGCCAAAGGCATTTGCAAGTTTTGAGCCCCAAAACAAGGCATATTCTGCAAACCAGAGATCTTGATGCCAGTTTGAATAATTTCCCAGAGTCTATTAATAAAAGAACAGTGTTAGAACACCTATAAAGGAGAGTGGTGATGATGAGGAACTAATATAAGCCATTAAACAAGTCACACTAAGCTAGTTCAATTGTCTTTTTTGATATGATTATGAGACTCTAAGCTCAGGGAAGTGCTGCAGAGAAAATGAAAATGGTGTTCAGAAAGCTGCTTGACAAACCTTCACATGATACACTGTTGAGTAATATGGAGAAATGTATACAGTATGGCAAATTGGGCAAATGAGTATAACCAAAGACTCATCAACAGGGTTCAAGTTCAACTCATTTTGACATGTTCTGTGATTTTCCCCTGACTCTCTTCTTTGCCATATCTCTATGAATTGGATGCAAACTTTGATAAGATCCTTACTAAACTTGTGCAGGCATGGAGTTGGAAATAATAATAGATATTATGGATAACAAATAAAGCATTCGGAAGGCTCTTAGCAAGCTACAAAGATAGGTCAAATGTAAAAGTTTGAAATAAAAAAATGGATAGTGATGGGTAGACAAAAGCAGCAGAGATAAAAGTAGAAGGAGGAGGAGGAAAGAAATGAGGATATTAAAGGCCAAGAAAAAAACAAATTTCAATAACATAATGTTGGAAAAATAAACATTTTAGTTAGGGGATAGATTAGCCTAAACTAAAACTATACTCTAGATATGCCAACTAAAGCAAAACTATTTTTTAAGTACATTTACCCAAAGATGGATACCCAATGAACCATAACTCCCAGTACTTATATAAATCTCTTCCATATGAATTTGGGCTGGCTCTATGACTCATTTGTAACTGATAAAATGTAGTCAATGTAACATTGGGATGACAACTGGGGCTAGTCAGAAAAAGTCTTGCAGGTTCTCATTGCTCTCTTGGAATGCTCACTCTGGAAGAAGCAAGCTGCCATAGAAGTCAGCCTGCCCTGGGACCACTATGCAGTGAGGGGTGTACACCAGCCACATTGAGAGAGAGATGAGTAGACAGGCCTGCCATGAGGCATGTAAATGGAGAAGCCTCCAGCTGACTCCAGCCTCAGCTGCCACCTGGTTACAACATATCTGATACCCCAAGCAATAACTGTTCAGTTGAGTCTGTCAATCTTTAGAACCAGAACACATCATAATAAATTGTTGTAAATTGTTGTATTTAGGCACTCAACATTGGAGTAGTTTCTACACAGAAAAAGATAATTGGAATGATCCAAAACTTGATTTGGACTTAGGCCACATTACTATAATTATGTTCTCATTTAGAGCAAAGATGGCAGGGAAGGGAGCTGTTTCCCATTCTTCTTACTTCAGGTGACACAACACTCAGTGTGTTGCTTCATTTTGATGATTCTGCTTTAACAAGTTTACTCACAAACTGGATTTCACCAGAAGAAAAGAAAAGGATGCTGAAATGAGCTATTTTGTATAAGAATTGCCAAGCCACTAAGAGTGTTTAGCTTGGAGAAAGAACAAACACAGATGAGGTAAAAACGAATCCCCCTCTTTACCTGGGTCTATTGCCTCAATTCCTCTTTTATTTATCATTGAATCAATTCTTCATTGCATTAAAATAAACCCTGATGAACTAATTTTTCTCATTTTGTACTTCTGGTTTCTATCATGGTCTCTTTTGGTAGTGTATGAGACCTCTGCATTAAACAGAATTCTCACTGTGGTTTAATTTGAACAATAATCAGAAATAACTTGAATCTTTTCTCAGCCTTTTCTACATATAACATAACCAACATCTTCCTTTCCAAAACATAGCATGTTACACTAACAAAACTAAATGCTTTTGGACACAGGTACCTAAGAAAAGCTAAGTCATTTGGACTCAGACTGTGATCAGAGAAATGCTAAATGTGCACTGATCCTGCCAGCAGTGAAGTTGAGGTCTGGGAGGTCAGTTATTAGGTTGCAGTCAGCAGTATCATTTGAAAACAAAATAAACTACAGGTTACAGCTACCCAAGATGTGCATGAGAAATAGAAGATGAGCAACCCTATTAAGTAATGAATATAGGGAGATAAATTTGAATGTCCTTGATTTTTTTTTCATAGATTGTATTGAACATTATGGTTTGATATGTGCAGCATCAAATGTTGTCATTACATATCATACTGTAAAGCATGACTTTCCACTTAGATCAAATGCCAGGTTTTCCAAATTACTCTTGCTCTGTTTTTATTCCAAATTGTCTTGCACATGTAAAAAGAAATGAAAATGAAATTAGTATGTTGACTCTGTTAGAAGAAGTTCATGAATTCTTCATTGACACCAGTGACATCAGATTCTTCAAAACTAATTCCAGTAATGGTTTGATTTTTTATCATCCAATTCATTGAATAGAGATTTTAGAGGTTAATTCTGTCAATGATAAAATATCCAATATTATTGTGAATTCTATTATAAATTTATTTAAGATATTAAGTATTGAAGCTACATTTTTTTCTGACAATAATAAAAATAGAAAATTTGGAGTACTATTATGATTGCAACTATGATCTTAGAATAAACAAACAAAGAAAACCAAGAAGACTAAAACCCCAAAACTTTGAGACAGACATGTATTTGAAGCTGGTTGAATGCTCACATATTTCTTATTGTATCCAGAAATTTCAATATTCTGGAAATAGAGACTCTGATTTCAGCTCTAACATATAAAGAGCTTAGCAATTGTTATCTCTATCCTTACAACAAGAAGATAGTTAAGCAAACTGAAAATCAGCTTCCTTTAAACTCATCAGATAACTGAGGTGACAGGACAAATTGTCCCACTGAACGCTGGAGAAACTGATGTTTTTGTCTATTTGAGCTAATGTAGCAAAATATCATAAGCAGGTGGCTTATAAGAAACAAAAATTATTTCTCACAGTTTTGGAGACAGGAAAGTCTAAGATCCAGACAAAGGAAGATTTGGTGTCCAGTGAGGGCCCACTTCCTGGTTCATAGAAGGCTGTCTTCTCTCTGTGTCCTCACACAGTATAAGCGAGAAGGGAGATCTCTTTTATTAGGACATGAATATCATTCATGAGAATTATACTCTCATGACCTAATCACCCCCCTAGGACCCCACCATCAAATAACATCATATTGGGAATTTAGTTTCAACATATGACTTTTGGATGAATACATTCAGTCTGTATAATCTGGCTAATAAAGTCAGAGTCAGAATCTACTTACCTGGAGTAGAAGATGCTGGAGCCATAAACTGGTAAGAACATATAATAAAAATGTTGAACAATTTTCTGGAGTAGCATGGACTAGCATGAGAAACCAATGAGGAATGTGTTCTTAGATGGTCTCCACACGTTTGTGAGTTTTACATTCAATAACCTAACAGGTCCTTATGCTGTGGAGTCAAGAAAAATCCTTCATGGCTCTACCAGAAGGATGGGAGAGTAACAATTTTAGCATAAGGTTAGAATATTCCAGACAAAACAAACCTACTCTAAAGGGGAAATATTTTGCCAGAATCTTATTCCACCTTCAGGAAGGGCAGATACAATACTTCTACACCCCTCTAGAATTCTTGTCTCACCTAAGGGAATGAGAATAAGAAACTCTTGTGAAGATCACAGTCCAGCAGGGACACAGACTAAAAGACTGAGACTAAATCAAACGATAATGGAGCACATTTTCTTCCAAACATCTCACAACCACATCAAGAGAACTACAATATAACAACACTGAATAATAGTAAAAACAGCTACAAGGTATAGTATCTATAGAAGAGGGATGCTTAGTGAAGCCGAAAGTCTAGAGGAGAGATACAAATACATTGGAGGTAGTTGAAGCCTTAGGCATTTATACTTACAGCAGACTTCAACAAAGCCCAACTCCTACTCATGTTAACATAAAATTCTAACTAAAGACCTATTTACCACAGTTTCTATTACTTGATAAAACATCCCTGGATATCAATAACAATTTACAAGGCTAGCTAAAAGACAAGACAAAACAGTCTGGAAAAAACAAAGCTAAGATTAGAACCAGATTCAGGTATGACTTACATTTTGGAATTATCAGGCAGGAATTTAATATAACTATAATTGATATGTTAAGAAGCCTAATGAAAAAAGTAAACAACAAGCAAAAGAGACTTGTGATATAAGCCAAAAGATGGAAACCCTAAGAAAACCAAAAAGAAATGCTAGACATAAAAACAACAGCAGAAATGAAGAATGCCTTTCATCAACTCACCATCAGATAGGATATGGCTATGGAAAGAGTTAATAAGCTTAAAGATATGTCCATGAAAACTTCCAAAACCAAAATAGAAAAGGAAAAAGAAAAGAATTAAGAGATAAACAGAAGAAAATATTGAAGAACCATGGGACAATCCCAAAAAGTGTAGCCTATGAACAATTGCAAAATTGAGATCCAAGAAAAAAAAATAGAAATGAACACAGCTAAAAATATATGTATATTTGAAGTGATAATGGCAGAGTAATTTTAAAAATTAAGGACACACAACAACATCAAGCAAGATAAATACCAAAAAATCTACACCAGAAATATTATTGACAACACAGAAAACCAAAGAGAAAGAAAACATGTTGAAAGGAACCAGGGTGAAGGAAAGATGCCTTATAGAGGAACAAGATAATAATTTTTGTCTAAAACTATGCAAGCAAGAAAAGAATGAAGTAAAATATTTACCATGTTAAAAAAGAAGCTCACCAAACTTGAATTCTATATCCAGCAGAAATAGCTTTTAAATGTGAAGTAGATTTTCTCAGAAAACAAACACTGAAAGAATTTGTTACCAGCAGACCTGCCCTATAAGATATTTCCAAATATGCTTCTCATAGAGGAGGCAAATGATATAGGTCAGATAGTCAAATCCCTATAGAGAAAGAAAAAGTGCTGGAGAAAAATAAATGAAGTCAAAATAAAATGTTTTATTATTCTTATTTTTAATTGACCTAAAAAAATCAACTGTTTAATAACAGTAATAATGTATTAACTGATTATAGCATATGAATTGGTTAGATGAATAAACTAAACTTATGAGGCACAGGAAGTAGGATTTGAACTACTCTCTCATAAGGTACTTCCACTGGATATGAAGCATCATGGTGTTATTGGAAGGTGGACTTAGATTAGTTATAAATGAATATTGCAAACTCTAGAGAAACCAGTGTTTTTTTTTTTTAAGTTAGGAGATAAAATGGAAATATGAAATGGTCAATTAAAACCACAAAACAGAAAAAAAGAGTGGGGGTATGGACAAAAACAAATTCAACAAATAGAAAACGTCCTAAACTTTATAAATATTATAATAGTTAATTTCGTATGTCAACTTGACTGGGTCATCGAGTTTCTAGATATTAAATTAAACATTCTCAGTGTTTCTGTGATGATGATTTTGGTAAAATGAACAAAATTGGCATTGAAATCAGTAGACTGAGTAAAGCTGATTGTCAGTCCTCTTATGGGTGGGCCCAATTCCTTCAGTTGAAGGCCTGAATAGATCCAAAAGTCTAACCCTCCCTTGAGTAAGAGGGAATTCTTTCGTGCCTTACTGCCTTTGAATTGAGATATCAACTTTTCCCCTGACTTTGTTCCAGAGCTGGAACTTCAGCTCCTTGTGGGTCTCAAGCCTGCCAGTCATCAGATGGAAGCTACAGAATCAGCTTTCCTAGGCCTCAGGCCTTTGGACTCTGACTAGAACTCCACAATCAGCTCTCCTGGGTCTTTGCCTTGCCAGTTCACTCTGTGGTTATTGATACTTGTCAGTCTTCATAATCACTTGAACCAAACCTTATAATAAATATTTTTGTGTATGTTTGTGTGTGTATGTGTGTGTATCTTATTGGTTCTATTCTCTGGTGATAGAAATGTAATGAAGTTATATCAGTAATCACTTTAAATTTGAATTATCTAAATGTGCCAATTAAAAGAGAGATTATCAGAATATATTAAAGAAAAAGCTATATTAATTTCAGACAAACTGGACTTTGGAACAGGAAGATTATCAGTGATAAAGATGGGCATTATCTAATGATAAAGGAATAAATTTTTTAAGGAGATATAACAATTCTCAGCGTAAATGTTTCTAACAAGAGATCCTCAAATGTGAGACAAAAACTGACAGAACTGAAAGGAGAAATAGACAAATCCAGTGTTACAGCTGGAAATGCCAAAACCTCTGATTTAGTAACTGATAGATCAAGCAGGCAGAAAATTTGTAAGGATATATATAGTTGACATGAACAGCAAAATCAATCAACTTGATTTAACTGACATTTATAGAATATTCCTCCAACCACAAAATACATATTCTTCTAAATATAATATGAAACATTCACCAAGAAAAACCAAAGTTTGGTTCATAAAAACACTTTAACAAATTTTAAAGAATAGATACCATAGAAAGTATATTCTCAGGTCACAATGGAATTAACCTAAAAATCAATAACGGAAACATAACTGGATATTATAAATATTTGATAACTTAAAATATAATTCTAATGAGCAAAATGATCAAAAAGAGTGCTCAAGAGAAGTTAAAAAATTTTATTCTAAATAAAAGTAAAATGCAACTTATCAAAACACGTGGTATGCAGTAAAAACAGTCAGTAGAGAGGGACATTTCTAGTGTTTAATTAACATATTAGAAAATATCTAAAATCAACACCTCAAGATTTTAGGTTTATGAACCTAGAGTAAGAAGAACAATGTAAGCCTAAATTGAGCATAAGGAAGAAATGACAATTAGAGGTGAAATCAATGAAATTGAAAACAGAAAATAGCACAGAAGTAAATGAAGCTAAATGCTGATTTTTTGAAAAGATTAGTAAAGCTGATAAACTTCAATCAAGAATAACCAAGACAAAAGACACAAAATGCCATACCAGGAATAAAAGAGGGGCTATCAAAACTGATTCCATAGACATTAAAAGGATGATAAAGGAAGACTTTGAATAACTCTGTGCCCCTAAATTTAATAATGTAGATGAAAGGGACCAATTCTTGGAAAGATACAAGCAACTCAAACTCATACAATGGGAAAAGGATAATTTTAATTGTCCTATATGTATTGACTAAATAAATTAAAAATTAATAATCTTCAAACAAAAACAAAAACAAATCCTCAGGCCCAATGGTGAATTCTAACAAACATTTAAGGAAGAAATGATACACATTTTCCACAATCTATTTCAGAACATAGGATGAGAGGGAACACTTCCTAAACTCATTATATAAGACCATCATTATCTAAATATCAAAATTAGGTATAAGAATTACAAGAAAGGAAAAGTTTGGGTCAATATTTCTTTTGAATATAGATGTGAAAAATCTCAACAAAATATTAGCAAATAAAATCCAACAATATATGGAAAGAATTATACACCATGACAAAGTACAATTTGTTCAGAATACACAAGGCTAATTTGATATTTGAAAATGAATTGGTATTTTGCACCAAACCAAAAAGCAAAAGAAGAAAATTTATCTATCATATCAATACAGAAGAAGTATTGAACAAAATCCAAAACACGTACATGTTAAAAATCTTAGCAAACTAGAAATAGAAATCTTTCTAAATTTGATAAAGAATATCTACAAAAAATCTTAAAGCTAACACCATACTTGATCCTGAGGAACTGGATGCCATGATCGAGAATAAGGCAGGATGTCTTATCTCACCACTCCTATTCAGTATCATATTGGAAGTCCTTACTAGTGCAACAAGACAACAAATAAATGATATATAAATAGATGAAGAAGAAAGAAGTAAAACTTTGTTCACAAATGATATGATTACTGAAGTAAAAAATTTCAAATAGGCATGTCTTATAAGCTTGTAGGATACAAGGTGATATAGAGAAGTCAATGCTTCTTTATATACAAGCAATGTGCAATTAAAATATAAAATTAAGATATTATATTATTTGCCATAGCATTCAATAGAATAAAATACCTAGGAAAAAAATTAACAAAATATGTAGAAAGCCCAGATGTAGAAAACTGTTGCGGGAAGCCAGGGCAGAAGAACATAAATTGTGAAGATTTCATGGACATTTATTAGTTCTCCAAATTAATACTTTTGTAATTTCTTGTGCCTGTCTTTACTGCAATCTCTGAACATAAATTGTGAAGATTTCATGGACACTTATCACTTCCCCAATCAATAGCCTTGTGATTTCCTATGCTTGTCTTTAATCTCTTAATCCCGTCATCTTCGTAAGCTGAGGAGGATGTATGTCAGCTCAGGATCCTGTGATGATTGTGTCAACTGCACACAATATTTGTTTGTAGAGTATGTGTGTTTGAACAACATGAAATCTGGGCACCTTGAAAAAAGAACAGGATAACAGCAATCTTCAGGGAAGAAGGGAGATAACCTTAAACTCTGACTTCCAGTGAGCCGGGTGGAACAGAGCCATATTTACCTTCTTTCAAAAGCAAATAGGAGAACTATCACTGAATTCTTTTTCTCAGCAAGGAACATCCCTGAGAAAGAGAATGTGCCACTGAGGGTAGGCCCCTCAAAGGGCTGCTTTAGGGGCAGCTGTCTTTTACGGTTGAAGACAAAGGGATGAAATAAGCCCTGGTCTCCTGTAGTGTTCCCAGGCTTATTAGGATGAGGAAATTCCTGCCTAATAAATTTTGGTCAGACCGGTTGTCTGCTCTCAAACCCTGTCTCCTGATAAGATGTTATTAATGACAATGTGTGCCTGAAACTTCATTAGCAATTTTAATTTCGCCCCGTCCTGTGGTCCTGTGATCTCACCCTGCCTCCATTTGCTTTGTGATATTTTATTACCTGTGAAGCATGTGATCTCTGTGACCCACACTCTGTTCATACACTCCCTCTCCTTTTGAAAATTGCCAATAAAAACTTGCTGGTTTTATGGCTCAGGGAGCATCATGGAACCTGCCGACATGCGATGTCTCCCCGGGACACCCAGCTTTAAAATTTCTCTCTTTCGTACTCTTTCCCTTTATTTCTCAGACCAGCCAATGCTTAGGGAAATAGAAAAGAACCCATGTTGAATATCAGGGGTGGGGTTTCCCCTGATAGAAAACTATGAAAACCTTGTCAAAGACATCAAAGGAGACTGAAATAAATGGACACCAAGAATTGGAAGACCCAATTTTGTAAAGATGTTAATTCTTACCAAGTTGAGCTATAGATTCAATGCAGTCTCAGTTAGAATCCCAGGATGCTATTTTGTAGATAGTGTCAAACTTATTATAAGGGTTATATGGAAAGACAAACAACCTAGAAAAGCCTAGACAATAGTAAAAAAAGAACCAAGTTGGAGGGCTCACATTACCTATCTATATTTACCATAAAGCTACAGTATTTATACTGTGTTTATACTTAATATAAAGCTACAGTAATCAAGATAGCAAGGCATTGACAAAATAACAGACATATCGATTAGAGTGACAGAATAGAGAGCACATAAATAGGTGACCATAATGGTAGGTAACTGATTTTTTGACAGAGGAGCAAAATCTTTTGAACAAATAGTGCTGGAAAAATTGAACACCTGTAGGTGGGAGTGTGGGAGGGAGGGGATAGGGAGGGATGTATCTTTCTATCTATCTATCTATCTATCTATCTATCTATCTATCTATCTATCTATCCTTTCTCAAAAATTAACTAAAAATGTATTATAGTTCTAAGTACAAAACCCAAAACTATAAAACTTCTTGAAGAAAGCATGTAAACACAAAACTAAGTGACCTTGAATTTAGCAGTGAGTTTCCTCCCCAGAAACACATAACTCCAGAGTAATCATAAGAAAAACATCAGACAAATCAAAACTGAGTAGCATTCTACAAAATACCTGACTAGCACTCAAAATCGTCAAAGTCATCAATCAAAAAAAGAAGGACGGTCTGAGAAAATGTCATAGGCAGAAGGAGCCTGAGGAAATATGACAACTAAATTCAATGTGGCATCCTGAATAAGATCCTGGAACAGAAAAAGAACAGCAGGATAAAACTGAGGAAATAGAAAAAAGTAGGGAATTTAGTTAATTATAATGTATCAATATTTGTTTATTATTTGTACCAAATGTACCATACTAATGTAAGATGATAGTAATAGGGGAAATTAGGTTAGGCCCACATGAGACCTCTCTGTATTTTGTTCCTCGCATTTCTTTAAATCTAAAACTGCTCTAAAAATATCACTTTTTAAAACTATAAAAATATAGAAGCTTTCATTGTGAACATATATAAATGACTACGTGAATATTAATAAGCTGCAACATTTGTCAAAATGCTGATGTAGAACACACAAAAAAAATTGTGACAGCAGTTTGTATGTTTTTTCCATTATTAATCAGAGCTTTACAATTTTGAAACCTATTTTCTGAATGAATCTGAGGATCCTACAAAGTATTAAACATCACTGTGAGCTCTTGAAATTTGGTTATAATTTCTTCAAAATCAGTTGAGAATTTTTAATTATGGAAGTCAAATACTATCATCCCAAAGATTTGTGTTTTGAAGCTTTTTGAGAATTACAATTGTTTTGAAAGCAAACCTTGAAATAAAAAAGACTTTCAAATATATCTCTACAAAACCAATAAAATAATTAAATAAATTAAAGAATGAAAACTGAAGGGCAACACAATTAATTCTGGATATGTGTAATCGAACTAGGAGGATACCATTTGATAAATAAAATTTATGCTTCATATTGCACTGGAATGAAATTGAGAAGATCTATAATTGTGCCCCATTTACTTTTGGTAAAATATTTAAAAGAATCATAAATAGATATAGTAATGTCTTTGATTAGTTTTGTCTTATGAAAGTATTTTTGAAATCATTATTTTACATATAGACAAAAGATGCCATCTGTGAAAAATATATGAATTATTCTGTGATTTAACTTATGTGTAATGAATGATTAATTGTACTATATGCTCCATGGGGGTCATAACAACCGACTTGAGATAAGTGAAATATTATGAAGTGTTTAGAATTAACTATTTGTGGCCAAAAGATGATTAATAATGTTTTTAAACAGTGACATATACATCAGGAAGATATACATTGCATTTGATGTCTTTCATAAAAATAATATTACAGCTATCACAAAATGGGTTGATGAACAAATACCTTTAATATCTTCTTTAAATCTAAGTTCTATAATTTTATGAAAACAATTATTGTGAAAAGATCAATACACTGTGGTTCCAAGTGGGTGTACATATTGGGTATGTGGAGGTAGAACTCAGACTTTTCTTATGAATAGATTTTATTTTTTATTACTGTCTCTGGATGTTTAACAGTTGGAATGATTTATGATGAGATTACTAAAATTCTCAATTCTAGCGGTGTTCACAGCAAGAAAGCTAGCCAGGATTATAGTTACATATGCTTACAAAATATACAGCCCACATAAATCTCCATAAGCAAGATTCTGATATCAATTGAGTGAGAAAAATAACAGTCTCTATTCTGAACAGTGGGGAAATTTTCTCTGGCAGTGTCCATATAAAGCCTACAAAATTACTACTGTACAATACAGTAACAGATCTATTTAGGCACAAATGTGACTTGACATTTGCTTGACTTTTAATAAGTTAAGTATTTCTCTAAATGAGTTAAAATGACAAATCCAATTAAATTATTCAAACACTATTTTTTTCTACATTCCTTAAGATCTGTTTCTCTTTGAGTGACCTTGTGAAGACAGGTTCTGTAAAAATTGGCTGCAACTTTTTTCACTAAGATGGTGGAATTTGATGACACATAAGATGAGTCTAACTGGAGTAGAAAAAGAGGGAAAATTCAATGGAGGACTTGTCTTTGTTACCACTAGTTTACTGAACCTAGTCTTATAGAAACAAACGAAATACAACAAATGTAAAAAGAGACAAAGATGACAAATAAAAAGGAAAGAATACAAAAAAATAGATGCAGTATTTCAAAGTAGAGAGATTGTTATATCATTGTGTTAATGGAAAACACTATTTTAAAAAAGAAATATAAGCTAACTGAATATTGAAAATTGTATAGAATTAAAAAACTGATTAGAATAAATTATTGAAGTAATGAATAGTTGGAAAAGAGTATGAGAGTAAAAAGTAGGATTTATGTGTAAATAATGGAAAACATTTAATATATAGAAACATTCTAGTAATTCCACATTAAGAAACAGAAGGAAAAATCAGTGTTCATTTGAGGGTAGGTCTTGAGGCAACCATAGCAGAGAAAATAAAAATGTAGGACCACACATATAACTGTTAGCTAATGAGGATCATCACCAAATAAGATTATAAAAAAATACTTCTGGGAATTTTTAAAAATGTTAATAAATAATATAAATTATTTAAAGAGAAATGGCATATCTTTCTAAAATTTGAATTCCCTTTATTACAATAAAACCATTTGGATACTTCATGCAGTGATAAACTTTTTCAGTGTTTGTTTAAAATTATGCATTAAAAATTTTGCTTTAATATTTTTTGTTTAAATAAAAACAATTAGGTGTTCACTTTCTACCAGGAAAAGTTAATTGATTTAGTGACAATAACTAAAAGTTAACAAAAGTGACAGTAACAAAAAATGCACAGATACATATAAAAATCATATAAATTGACTACATACAATGTTAAATTTGCTTTTACACACATCTCTTTTTAACCTCAAATGTGTAAGAAATATATCACAGAAATATCCTGTATATAAAAAACATATATTTACATTTTTCTTTCTCTTATGTTGCTTTTCTATTAATAAAAACATATATACACAATGGATATTACAGTGTTCACATTGTCATAATATAAATGGAGAATAGAAATTTCATTTAGTGACCAATTAAAAATATTATGAAATGCAGTTTTCAAATCCACAAGTCTCTTGCACAGAGTACCCACATAGAGGTCACTTGTGTACCAACTTTGTTGCCTAGTTTGTATCTTTCCAAACTCTGGCCACTGAATCCCTCATTACACATTATTGTTGAGCCTCGGACATTAGAGTTGATGTGACTGGCTATTCCCCAGGCTGACTCCCTGTTCTATCCTAGTTCTATCTTACTCAGAGCCTATCCAATTTTCTGTTGGTGTTCAAAGAATAATGCTGGCCTATTGCTCAGAAGTGTCCTGTCATGATTTTATATAAATAGTGGATGCACAGAAATGATTTAGACTATTATAAAATATTTTATAAATTACAGCTATTTATAGTGCCTTTAATTATAAAGGACAAATATAAACTATTGTTTTTAAATTTTTTCTGATCAGCAATGTTGAAGAGGTGTAACCCTGCTTATTTTGTCAAATCAAGTAAATTTGAATCAAGTAAATTCTATGATTGGTAAACTACTTTTTTCTCCATATCTGAATCCTATGCTTGTCTTTCTTGCATCCTCAGAAACTGGCAGTTTTGTGTTTTGTTTTACTTTCCTTTTTTTCTCTTATTCACCCAAAGCTTTGGTGATTGCCTCTAATTCAATCTTGGAACACCACACTGCAACTCTTTCAGAATGAGAATCTAATGCTAACCAGTCTACATTGGCTGTTTGAAAGCACACTGAAAATCAAGCCACCTGTAAATAGATCAGTGTAGAATAGACCTGTTGATCTGTGGAATGAATATATGAGTAAAGGAAAGACAAGGTGAGGAAAGTTAAAACGGTGTGGAAGCAGGAAGGATTTCTATGAATACAAAAGTGATAATGAATTTTCCCCCTTTCAAAACTAGGACTTAATTATTTAAGAGTGGGAAACCATAATCAAATAAAGTGATTTTTAAATTTTTCCTATATCATTTTTAAGCACAAACTTTTTTATCTTAGAAAAGTTTTAGATATAGGGAATTATTGCAAAGATAGCGCTGACAGATCCCATATACTCCACACTTGCTTTCTTATTCATAATTACATTAGTATGGTGCGTCTGACATCATGAATAAATAGATACTGATTCATTGGGATTAAAAGTTCACACTTCCTCAGATTTCCTCATTTTTTTCTTCCTAATGGCCTTTTTCTGTTCCAGAATCCAATCCAGGATGTCACACTACATTTAGTTGTCACTTCTGCTTAGGTTCCTCTTGGCTGTGACAATTTTTCAGTCATTCCTTTTTTTGGATGACATTGGCAGTTTTGAGGGGTGTTGGTCAGGTATTTTGTAAAACATTCCTCAACTGGCATTTATTTGGTGGTTTTGTTATACATAGGCTGGAAGAAAGACCACAGAGATAAAGCGTTATTCTCATTACATTATATCCTAAATATGATTTATCATAGTGGATACTAATCTTGATCACTTAGGTTGATGTTAGTCCCCTCAACTGAAAAGTTACTACTTTTCTTCTCCCTTTCCATACTCTACTCTTTGGAAGACCTCTACCAAAAATCCACAAGTCTACCAAAGAATAGAAGTCTTCCAAAGACTAGAGTATGGAAAGGGAGAAGAAGTAGTCATTGTGTGAAGCCCACATTTAAGGAGTGGGAATTTATACCCATCATTCTATGAGAGAAAAACTTACAGAAGTTAGAATTCTTCGGCACAGGGAAATTTTCTATTTCTTCCCCATTGATTTCTTTAGTCATCATTTATTTTTATTGGTATACAATCACAGTTATTTATTTTCTATTTTCTATTAAAATCCTATACAATGTCATTTATTTTGTTGCTCAACTTGTTACAGCTTTGGCCATTGGGTATGCTTTCAGTTGGCTCCTGTATGTCTTTAGCAAACCCTCATCATTGAAGGGATTTTTTTGATATTGTTGTTGGGGGAAGGGGGAGACTTTTCTAATTTTTGAAGCTAGATGTTGTTCCAGGCTCATTGTGTAAATTTCTTGCATCAGGCCTAGAATCACCTATTTCTCCAAAGAACCCTTGTTACTTTTACTGTGGAATGGTATTAGAAACCAAGATTTGTGTACTAGGTGTGCTTGAGACTTCTGGAGTGTGCTTGTTGTTATGCTCTCAAGGGGACATATGTGTGTAACCTAATCCATGTAGACATACGTTTCTATAAATATTTCTGTATATAACCATTTGTTTTTCGTACTTACCCTGCTTAATGTTCTCTCCACTTCTTGAATCTGTGGTTTGGAATTTGTCATGAATTTCTGAAAGCTTTCTGTCATTATTACTTCAAATATTTCTTCTGCTGTGTTCTCTTACATTTCCTTCTGGGATCCCAACTTTGTTTGTGCTATACTTTTTCAGATTGTCCTGCAGTTATTTGATGTTTTCTTCTACTTATTTTTTTCATTCTTTTTTTCTCTTTGTATTTCAGTTTGAGAAGTTTCTATTGACATATCTTTACCTACTCGTCAGTGATGTTCATTTTATTGGTGAGTTGATTGAAAGCATTCATCACTTCTGTTATAATAGTTTTGATTTCTAGCATTTCCTTTTGATTATTTCTTAGATTTTCCATCTCTTTGCTTATATTATCAATCTGTTGTCTCCTTTTTCCATTAAGGCCCTTAACATATTAGTCATATTTTAAATTCCTGCCTGATAATCCCAGAATGTGAGTCTTATGAGTCTAGTTCTAATACCTGCACTTTCTCTTCAGACTGTTTTATTTTGCCTTTTAGATTGCCTTGTAACTTGTTCTTGACATGCAGGCAAGGGGATCTAAGGTTAACAGACCTTTAGTTGAAAATGTACTTTCATATTGGTAGGAGCTTTGTTGAATGTTTGCTGTGGGTATATCTAGAGGCTTCAACCACCTCTAGTGACCTTGTATTTGTCTTTCTTTTTATCTGTGCCTTGCAACTCTTTCAGCTATTTTCCATGATTATTATACTGGAGCCTTGATAATATTGAGCTAGGTGTTGTGGAGGGTGAGTTTTACATATTTGTTTCAGTTGAATCTCAGTCTTTTATTTGTCTGTTGTGTGTTACTTTCACCAGTGTTTCTAGTTTGATGAGAAAGAAAGCTTAGGGACTAGTGGAGGGAGAGAATGCTCTTCCTTCATCTGACTGGGTCAAGTCTCTGGCAGCCTTTTTCTCTGGAGAGTAGGACTTTTAAATGCAAAAGGCTCTGGGTGCACTTCCCAAGGATTGCTCTTCCTTTCCTCCTACTCCAAGCACAAAGGACTATTTCCTGGATCTTCCTTACAAAAACCTGGTATATTTCCTGAAGGTAAAAACTCATAAAAGTGTGAGGACTCTGCTTCACCTGCACCTTTCAGGATTTTTCATTTATACACCAGTTCCTACTTAGCATCCAGAAATCTGGCCAATTCACCACTTATGTATTATTACCAGTCTATGTCTCCAACAGCTTCTCTTTCAGATAATCAGATTTTGAGTGTGACTTTTCTGGATTCACTTGTCTTTCCAGATTTCGTTGTGGTAATTTGCCCTGCAAACTCATTTCTCTGTGTCCAACAACAACAACAAAATCACTGGTTTTCAGTTTGCTTGCTTTTTTTCATGTCGTAAGAGTGAAAGCGAGAACTTCTAACCTTGTTACATGTTGGACTAAAATGGCAAGTTCCAACTAGCTTTAAAATTCTTTTTTGTTTTCTTCATTTTCTATGAGATTGCTCAGTTGATAGTGGCCTCTAGTGGAAATTACTATTTCCTCTTCCCTCTACTTATGCTTTATCTTCGTCTTCCTTTTGAAAGTTCTTACATGCTTACTTGAATTTTTAAAAATATTGCTTTAGTTTTATTTTATAGTTGGCATTTGTACTCCCTTCTTTCTCCTGTTTTGCTGTTGAAAATCTCTGAATTGCCTAATGGCAACTTCCCGATTCAAGTGTCCTTTCTTCCGCCTATAATATGGTAGCTGGGCACTGATTTAAAATAGAAAATTTTAACTCAGGTCTTTGAGTAAAATTAATTCTGTTGATTATTTCTAGGCTTTCTTTGAGTGAAGTTCTTGAAATATTCTAATTATGAGGTTTAGGTGTATTTACTTATTTATGCTTGTTTGCTTTCTTTTCATTCCTTATCACCATATTTCCATGTGTATAAATCACATGAATGGAAAAATTGCTAACACAAATCCTTTCTTGAAATCTTCTTTGATACTTCAGCTTAACATTTTTCAAAATTATGCTTATAAGAAAGCACAAAGTAATTTTTAAAAGACATAAAGTTCCGATATTTTGTTTCTTTGTGGTCACACTCATATATTTATATTCTATTCCATCAATTAAAAAAAACTATAGAAAAAGAGCCATTTGAAAATTTTTTATAAACTCTGATAAGATTTATGCATGTTTTTGAAAGGGATAATGGATATAAAAGTGAATTGTTGCAAAACTTTGAAAAAGAGCCACATTTCTATGGGGCTAAAATTCTTTAGATACTGAAAAAAGAGAAGATTCTAGGCTTGTCATGTCATATGTTGTATGGCATCTGCAGTATGCTTTGTTAGTTAGCTTGTGAGTAAAACATGTGTTTTTTTTAATCCTCTGGGTAGTACTTCATTACCGTAGTAATTATTACAATGAATCTGTGGTGGCCTGAAAGGGGAGGTACATAGTCTATATTATCTCTGAAAGCAACATATACAGAATATGTAAATTAATTTAGTTTGGTGGAGATTCTGGGTAAATTCCAAATGTGGATTAGTGAAACAATTAATTTATCTTAAAAAAATGTTTAAAAATATACAATACAAACGTATCATTTCAGGTTACTAGTACTTTAAAACTAAATGAAAATATTGCAATATAATGATATTTCAATAAAAAAGTCTATTTGCAAACTAATGTAGTAGAAAACATACATCCTTATTCTACTTTGTATATGACCTGTAAGAAGGTAAATCACAAAGTACAAGGGATTAATTATATTCAAATTACCTGATACATTGATCTAGGCAATTACTTTTAAAATCTTTGCAAGAAAGCCCTCAAAATGCAAATAATTTATATTCAGCTATGGTTTTTAAAAATGAGAACACTTAAAAAGTATATTTTAAGACTTGAGATATTTATATTCTGATATTTGACACATAATTATCTCTGTTGTTGGTAGATTTCACTAAATTTGGTATTGAAATGGAAAAATAAAGCAAATACAAAACTGTGCATAACACTAAGAAGAAATCAGGAAAAGAAAAATAATATTTTCCAAGTCCATATGTTTTAAATATATTATGTCTTATATAGCAAATATAATGTTAGTGTTTAAAACCTGAGATAAAATTTTCTTAGAGATGTAGTAATATTTTTATAACATACAGATATGAACATAAAATACCACATTCTAAAGAAAAACTCAAAGTTAAGAAGTTAAATTTTTTTTAAAATAAAAAATGCCAGAGAAGTGTAATATAGTTCTCAGTGAAACACATCAAATCTAGGATAGAAAAATCATTTTAAAATTTTTAAAACTTGGAAAATTAATTAAAATGAAATTTCTTTAAAAAGAAAAACTCAGATATTGACAATCAGGCTAGGTTTAGTTTCTAGATTAATATATTAAATGTTTATGGCAAGTATTATTTTCACTGGAAAATTTTCATTCAATTTTTTTCATATGTGTTTAGTGAATTATAAAAATAATGTAATTATCTATTCAAACTACAACTGGGCCAGCCAAAATCAATCATAGCAGTAGGAGAGAAAAATGACAATAAATAGGAATTAACTCACACTAAGACTTAATTGAGCTGACTCCAGGGGTTAGATATATATCTCTACATGTAATACATTAATTTTATATTGCAGTAGCATTGTCAGGGATGAAAGTCTTGGACCCAATATTGACTTTGAAAACAAAACCTTTTGTTTTCTAAATTATAATAGTAATAAGTGACAAAATATTTATAGTCAATTGGGGAAAATTTACAGTAATAAAATAAAGTTTTCTCATATTTTAAATACTGTTCCTTCTAGGAATGCTAGAATAATTTTAGCTCATTTCAACTGGGTTATTCTAAGATTTAGAAACGGGAAATATATAGGTCCTTTACAAAGAGCATGTAAATTAATCTTTTAGGTATTTCATGGAGTTATTTGTGTATGTACCAATCATCCAAGGCATGATTATGTGTGTGTGTGTGTGCACATGTGCATGTGCATGCATGCATGAGAGAGATATTATCCTAGCCTTGGAAAAAAATAATAAATTAGAATTCTAAGTGACACTCAATTTTCCTTGATTGTTTTTTCATTTAATTACCCAATCAAGGAAAATTGAGTAATACTTAGAATTTTATTTTATTTACTTATTGTTTTGAGACAAGGTCCCACTCTGTCACCCATGCTGGAGTGCAGTGGCCTGAACGTGGCTCACTGCATCCTTGACCTCCCAGGCTCAAGAGATTCTCCCGCCTCAGACTCCTGAGTAAACGGGACTTCAGGAGTGCATGATCACATCAGGTTAATTTTTTAGTTTTTGTAGAGGAGTCTTACCATGTTGCCCAGGCTGGTTTCGAACGCCTGAGCTCAAGCAATCTCCCGTCTCAACCTCCCGAAAGGCTGGGATGATAAGTGTGAGCCACTGCATCTGGCCCAATACTTAGAATTTTAGATTCATCATCTCACTTTGGCAAAGCCAGGGTGAGGCTGTTTTCAGCTGCTAATCCTGTTACTGCACTTTATTCTGAAGTTTCGCTAAAATAGAGAAGCATGCTTATACATTCTATAGCCAAGAATGCTACATCCATCATATACCTGCATTCCTTCTAATAGAGAACGCATAAAGACCTTTGAATCATTTTAACATTTTTCTGTCTTTTTTTCTGTTTCTTCCTTCAGATCTGAAAATCAAGGATGTTGTAAAGTTAGAATCCCATCTTACTGGGTGAAGTAACAAAACTTTTGGGATGATTAGCTGAAGAGATGGCCATAAACACCTTTGACCTCAGTGATGCATTTTTTTTTTTTTTTTTTTTTTTTTTACTGGAAAATATTTGTGCAAAGTCAGAAAATCTGAACCTACTGCGTTGAATGCCATACCTACAGAAACATACATTTTGGTAAGAAAAAAGTTATCCCTAAACAAAAAATGTTTTTTTTTTTTCTTCTAAAATACTGACTAGGTCACAACATCCATTGTAGACAATGTAAAGATATTTGGGACAATTCTTCGCTGATGATCATTTTTCTTAAATGACCTAAATATCTAAAACCTGTGCTATTAAGCTTTAATTTACAATAGACAGTTGTGACCAATGCAGAATAATTTGCAGAAAGTCAAGCTAGTACATATACAGAACTCAAGAATACACAAAGAAATAATTTGTGTACTGACCGATGCATTTACAGAATCTTGTGTTGGCTTTCTGAAATGTTCTAGCATAATCATATTTATCATTTGGAATGAAAATAGGAAATTATTGTATATAACATTCTACTCAATGTGAAATCCTCACATGAATACTATATATAACAGATTTTATTCTTTAAGTTTTATATGGCAAACAACTAAAAGATTCAAAATGGTATGATTGAAATAAAATGCTATAAGTAATCAATTGCATAAGTTTAATTAACATTGGCACATATTTACCATATATATAATCCACATCCTTCTAGCATAAACTCATTCATACTTTCAGATGTTATTCATGCCCCACCTTTTCTAGAGGTCATTCTTTTCTATCTCTATCTGATTTTAACTCCTTCTCTATCATCTCCAAATATGCATAGGCCCAACCTTATTTTAGCTATGCCTTTCTGATTTGCAATTCTTTTTTCTTTCACTCCTCAGATAATAGATCATCTTTATTTCTGCAACATTTTTTTAATCTATCACATTTTAATAACCTATAAATCTGGATTTAATTTTACATGTCACTCTTCACTTATTTGGTTCATTTCAAAATTTATAGAATTTCCTATTGTATTTGAAAATTATCACAACTTCTCTAATAATAGAAATTTTATACTCTTATTTTTATTACTCTGCACAATAGTTCCTCTTCTATTCATTGAACTAATTATTTTATTATGATTTACCCAAAGTCTTTATCCATGGTCCTATGACTCCTCAACCTCCACTATTAGACAAAATGCATACCTGTCTTCCCTGATATTCTCTAATCTCCACAGCTGAGTACTGTTCATCTTGTATACAGATCTAGTCCTCTTGATCTATTAGCTCAGTGCAGCTTGTGGTGAAGATGAATATGTGAAATTGACTTCATTCATTCATTTATTAATCTACTTATTTTTTCAATGAGTAAATATTTATTGGATGTTTTTTATGAGACAAATAGTTTGTGCTAGGAGGTTAGGTTTCAACAATGAACAAGACAAGCACATTTTCTATCCCTATAGATGTTTACACACTCTAGGAAAAGGGCCATTTTCCCTGAAAGGCAAATGTGAAACTTTACTCAAAAAGAAAAATTCAGAGTGAAGTACCCCAGGAGCCAAACTTACTAAGAAATCTGAGTTAGCTTAGGCTTCCATAAGAAGATAGCTTATACTGGGTTGTTAAAACAATGAAAATTTATTTTTGCACAGTTCTGAAGGCTATAAATTCCAAGATCAAGGTATCAATCCATTGGTTCCTGGTGAGGGCTCCCTTCATGGCTTGCAAACTGCTGCCTTCTCCTACATCCTCATGAGGACTTTTCACAGTGCGTGTGTGTAGGGGGTGA
Source organism: Macaca fascicularis (assembly GCF_037993035.2). Classification (NCBI taxonomy): domain Eukaryota; kingdom Metazoa; phylum Chordata; class Mammalia; order Primates; family Cercopithecidae; genus Macaca; species Macaca fascicularis. The sequence goes on along the minus strand of NC_088380.1, from coordinate 30,972,193 downwards.
CTAATTAAGGTCTCTATTGTCTCTTCTTAGACTAACACTAATCCTTAGTGACCTCACTGAACCTTAGTTACTTCCGAAGACTCTGTCTCCAAATACCATCACATTGGGGATTAGGGGTTGAATCTAAAAGTTCTGAGGGGACACAAGCCTTCATTTATAATGCTCCCTATCAACAAGCACATTCTTTATGATATTAGAAAGTAAATAAGTGAATAGAGGTGACAATGTGGAGGCAGAGGGAAATGCTTTCATGTAGGCTTTGAATCAGGACAAACACAGGACATTTGATTAACTAAAATAAGCTCAATCATGTCAAAGCCTGGTAGACAAGACCAAGGGGGTAGAACAACATAGAGATGCAAAAGAGGCAGAGTCAGATCATCAAGGGCATATTAAAGCCAGCTTTTTAACTTTAGGCTTAATGCTAAGGGCAAAAATAATAGTGATGGAGTTTAAGCTGGGGGAAACATAATCCTCTTTGCATTTTTCAAATAAATTAGTGTAAAGTAAGTCTGAAGGCCTATGAGGAGATTATTATAGGACATCTAAGAAATAATTGTGGTTTGTACTAGAACGATGGCAATAAAGATGAAGGCAAGTGAGTCCACTTGAGACATATTCAGGGCTGGGCAATCATTGGGCCTGTGGTCAGGTAGGGTGTGAAAATAAATGTTGCTCTTTGTGTAACATCCGTATTTCTGGGTTCAGCATCCCCTGGTGTGTTATTACCAAACAATAAGACAGGGAACATTTGGGAGGGCATGAAGACAAAGTCCATTTCTGAATATTTTCCTGGTTTTAGTAAGAATGTTTCTATCTTTATATTGGGCTATATCACTGGATAGTACTGGAAACTAGCTCCCCAGATTTTGTCAGGATTGAACTTCTGATTTGTCATTTTTGACCACTTTTGAAAGGAACTGCTAGAGTTCTGTCCCTGACTCCCAGTTCTGAAACTTATTCCTTGCTTTTGCCTATGTGGGAGTTCAGTCATTGATCCAGAAGGATAAAAATAGAGTAGGTTATTGAGTATAGATCACATTTTGTAGTTATTGCAGATTTACAATAAATCCACAAAAATATTTACAGAAAGATGTAAAGTTAAATTATTTTACCCAGCCCCCAGCCTTCAATATCAGATTATTGCCTTTTCATAACCTTTCTCTCCCTGGAACATTTTATACTCCCTGGGTTATTCCTGTCGTTACTTGATTTAGGCCTCCTAAATCACTGTCACACCCTCCGATACTCCTCTAGCATTAATTTTTTAAAATGTTGGTATTTAATACCTTCAGTGCTTTTTTCCTAATTTGTTCTTCTTCAGTGATCTTATCCCCAAACCCAGTTCAACCACTACCTACCAAACTCAAGTAACTACCATCACCATAATATAAAGTTTGTTATCAATAAATGCAACCCTGCCATAATCCCAAGTTCATGTGTGTGATGCTTAGTTTTTGGCATCAACTTGACTATGCTCTAGTGCCCAGTTATTTAATCAAACACTAATCTAGGTGTTGCCAAGAAGGTATTTTGTAAACGTAGTTAATATCTATCATCAGTTTACTCTATGTAAAGGATAGTACCTTGATAATATGGGTGGACTTCATCGAATCAGTTGAAAAGTCTTAGGAGAAATAATGAGGTATTTCTAAGGAAGAAAAAATTTTCCCTTAAATCTTCAGCATCAGTTCTTGCCTGAGAGCATTTCCATTCTGCAAGCCTGCCCTGAGAATTACAGATTCCAGGCTTGCCAGAGGCGGCAATCACATAAGCCAATTTCTTGTAGTAAATTTATCTCTCTCTCTCTCCCTCTCTCTCTGTATGTGTGTATGTATATGTGTATATTTGTGTGTGTGTATGTATATCCATATGTATGGATACTATAGCCATATGTTATGTATGTATGTATGTATACACACAGCCCTTTGAGTCATATGAGTCATATATACACACATATATACACACACACACATACACACACATATGTACATACATACATATGGCTATAGTATATATGTGAGTTTATATATATGTATACTGTTTCTTCTCAAATATCAACCACCTCCTTTTTCATCCTTTTTCATTTAATGACCTTGCTTCCTACTTCACAGAGAAAACTGAAATAATCAGATAATTCTGAAAGCATAGCAGTTGGCGCCACTTCCTGGACTGATGCTTCCAATCTCAAGCTGCTGAGCATTGGCTGCTAATTGTTTATCACTCATACACTTCCCCAGAGACTTATCTTTAGCCACAGAAATCATCTTTTCTGGAAGTGCTTGGGAAGTTATACTAACCCTCTCATACCACTGGCAAATGGTTGCTAGCCAATGTCTCACTGATACAAAAGAATGGATGCAAAGTTGCTTTTCTAACCTTCTGGTAGGTTTAGCTTCCGAGAACAACTGCTAGATTAGTCACTTGCATGGGAATCCCCATTTTAGGCTTGCTTCTAGGGAATTTGAGGTCAAGCACATAGATTACTACCACCATGTACCAACATCTGTACTCATATATTCTGGTTTTCATCTTGTTACTACAGAAAAACTAATCATATTCTTATCTGAAGATATTTCTAATAATTTTTGCAGTGAATTCCATTCTATTGCACAGACTTGGGTCACGTTTTCAATTCTCACCTGTTTCTCTTGCATTATCATGTTTGTCTCTGTATGTTACTTTCATTAACATTCTGCAGTTTCTCCTCTTTTAAAAATTCTTTCTCTTATCCCATTTCCCCAGCTGCTATTGCTGTTTATCTTCTTCCCTTTTCAGAGCCTCTCAGAACTGTTGTCTGCATCTGATGTCTCCAACATTTCTTTTCCAATTTTCTCTTAAATCCTGTCCAAACATGCGTTTGTCTCCACTCTTCCTCCACAACTGGACAAGCTCACCAGTGATCTTCAGGTTGCTAAATCCTGTGGTCAGTTGTCAATTCCACATGACCAATATGCAGCATTTGATATAGCTGAGGGTTTCCTTCTCTTTGACACTCATTTTTTATTAAACTTCCAGGTTACCATACTTTTTTTGGTTTCCTGTTTACCTGTTTGTTTGCAACATTTTAATTTCTGTTGCTGCTTCCTCTTTTTCTTTCAGATCTCTCTTTATGTATTTATTTATTAATTTATTTATTATACTTTAAATTCTAGGGTACATGTGGACAACATGCAGGTTTGTTACATATGTATACATGTGCCACGTTTGTGGTGCTGCACCCATTAACTCGTCATTTACATTAGGTATATCTCCTAATGCTATCCTTCCCCACTCCTCCCACCCCATGACAGGCCCCAGTGTATGATGTTCCCCTTCCTGTGTCCAAGTGTTCTCATTGTTCAATTCCCACCTATGAGTGAGAACATGTGGTGTTTGTTTTTTTGTTCTTGCAATAGTTTGCTGAGAATGATGGTTTCCAGCTTCATCCAGGTCCCTACAAAGGACATGAACTCATCCTTTTCTGTGGCTGCATAGTATTCCATGGTGTATACATGCCACATTTTCTTCATCCAGTCTGTCACTGATGGACATTTGGGTTGGTTCCAAGTCTTTACTATTGTGAATAGTGCTGCAATAAACATATGTGTACATGTGTCTTTATAGCAGCATGATTTATAATCCTTTGGGTATATACCCAATAATGGGATGGCTGGGTCAAATGGCATTTCTAGTTCTAGATCCTTGAGGAATTGCCACACTGTCTTCCACAATGATTGAAAGGATTCCCTATTTAATAAATGGTGCTGGGAATACTGGCTAGCCATATGTAGAAAGCTGAAACTGGATCCCTTCCTTACACCTTATACAAAAGTTAATTCAAGATGGATTAAAGACTTAAATGTTAGACCTAAAACCATAAAAACCCTAGAAGAAAACCGAGGCAATACCATTGAGGACATAGGCATGGGCAAGGACTTCATGTCTAAAACACCAAAAGCAACGGCAACAAAAGCCAAAATAGACATGGTATCTAATTACACTAAAGACCTTCTGCACAGCAAAAGATACTACCATCAGAGCGAACAGACAACTTACAGAATGGAATAAAATTTTTGCAATCTACCCATCTGACAAAGGACTAATATCCAGAATCTACAAAGAAATGAAACAAATTTACAAGAAAAAAACAACCCCATCAAAAAGTGGGTGAAGGATATGAACAGACACTTCTCAAAAGAAGACATTTATGCAGCCAACAGACACATGAAAAAATGCTCATCATCACTCGCCATCAGAGAAATGCAAATCAAAACCACAAGGAGATACCATCACACACCAGTTAGAATGGTGATCATTAAAAAGTCAGGAAAAGACAGATGCTGGAGAGGATGTGGAGAAATAGGAACACTTTTACACTGTTGGTGGGACTGTAAACTAGTTCTTTCAGATCTCTTAATTTTGCGGGTCCCAGACCTCCGTCTTCCGATTTCTTGTCTTGTTCTCTACACTTATTCCATTGGATAACACCATCTGTGTTACTGACCATCGAAGTTATATCTCCTACCTATATATCTCCCCTGAAATTCAGACTCATTTATTTTTTATCTCATCTCATTTATCTGTTTCTTCTACATTTAATTATTTTACCAGTTATCAAAAGGTAAGATATGCTGCAAGTGAAAACAACCCCAAAAGTAATTTGACTTATTTTCACTTATTCTACACATCGATTGTGTACCAGCTATGCCAATGCTTCACATGATCTTCACACCACATGGAAGCCAATGGAACGGCCTATATGTAGACTACCGCAGTTCTTGTGGCAGAGGAAACTATGCAAGAAGAAATGAGTGCTGCCTGTTTAATCTTCTGCTAACTAGCTTGAAAGCCTCTGCTTGCTCTTCATTGGGCACATTATGTCACCTGACCAATAAAAAAACAAAGACGAATTTATTAAAATATAGGGAAATAGATAAAACATTCTGTGAGAGATTTTTAACATAGCACTTATGTCCTATGACAGAGTACAAAAAGAACATGATGGATTTTTAACAATATAATTAACAAGACTAAATTTTACATGAGAAAGTGTTTAGACATAACAATCCAAACTTTTAACTAGAAATTGATTATAAAATTAATTGCAAATAACACTTTAATATATTGCAAAACATTTTATGTGCTACTTGTCACACTACTTAAACAAATACAATTGGAAAGAAATGATATAAGATTTTAAGATTTTATGGCTTAGTATTTAAGAAGTAATTCAGTAAATTTGGATTTTATCTAATAAGTTGAAAAAAGAAATACTGTATATAGCATGCATAAATGATATAATGTAATACAATAACAGAATATAAGAAATTTAGATAGTGATAAGAAAAAAATTTATTAAAATTATAGAGATTTGGCCAAACATGCTTAGAGGAATAATTATAATTGTTAGCATTGGTAATACTTTTTAAATGTTCATGAAAATGCCTGCCAAAAATAAAGATATAAAATAAGGAAACAAACCAAGTAAGTATCCAAAATAAGATTTTACAATAGGTGTCAGCTCTATGGATTTTATAAATGAAGAGTTTATAAACAATAACAAAAAATATGTTAGAAAATAGAACAAAAAGATACACCACAATCATCAAACAATACAAAGAACTGCTACTCATCTGCTTCTCTACACTTTCATAATCTGAATCATTGATGTTCTAGATTATTCTTTATTCTTTTTTTTTTTTTGCTTTTTTCAGTATCTTCAATAATTTGAAAACAATAACACAGAAAAAGAAATGCCAAGAACTCTAAAATCCATATTCCAGGCCCGATATGTATATATTTTTTCCAAGTCCTAGAGAGAAATGATTGAACACAAAATGTAAGGATAACATCTTCACCAGTCAGGAGTGTGTTTACCCATAAACAAGAGAAAACCCCTTCATGTAACAATTGCTCTGGCTGTGGATGCTGCTTCTGTGATCCAGACAGGAGGAAGAGATGCAGGGCGCAGGACTGCAGAGCCAGGCCACTCGAATATGACCATTTGTAAAAGACTTTTTCCAGAAGTCTCCATCAGTATTCTTAAATAAATATTATGGCCTAGAGTTGAGTTACTTGACCACTCTTGCTGCAAGAAAATCTAGGACGTTTATAATTTTTAACAATACTAAAAAGAACATATTTTGTTGTAACTTTAGTTACAGTGTTTGTTTGTTTGTTTGTTTTTTGCTTTTTTGAGACAGGGTCTCACTCTGTTGCCCAGGCTGGAGTACAGTGGCACAATCTCGGCTCACTGCAACCTCCGTCTCCCAGGTTCAAGCGATTCCCCTGCCTCAATCTCCCAAGTAGCTGGGATTACAGGTGTGCACCACCACACCTGGCTAATTTTTGTATTTTTAATAGAGACGGGGTTTCACCATGTTGGCCAGGCTGATTTTGAAATCCTGTTCTCAAGTGATCCACCCACCTCAGCCTCGCCAAGTGCTGGGATTACAGGCATGAGCCACCGCGCTCGGCCTAGTGTTAGTCTTTTATAAAGAAAAATAGAAAATGAATGTTAAGTGGCAACCAACAGTTTCATTATAATTACTTCAAGAATTTTATGTAATGATTTTGTAGTACCCTGTAAACCATAATTACTATAGGGTAAACCATTAAAATGAAATTATTATTTTGCGGAAAATAACAGCATAAAAAATTAACAATTTATTATAATTACTTAAGCTATTTATAAGCTTGTCAGACATGTAGTAATAAATTGTACATCAATAAAAGTTTTCAAATATTAGCACACCCTTGTAGGAATCCTAAAGATAATAGAAATTCTATTCTTAAAAATAAAAATAGAATAATTTAAGGATAAAACTATAACATAAAAAGAGCATTCTTAAATATCTAAAATCATGCTTGAGTACATTTATAATTTATTAATTTCTAGCTAAATACAAGTGAGATTAAAATTCAAATGCTCTGTTATTGTTGGGGGAAAGAAATAGAAAATACTTAAAAACAAAGTTGTTTTAAAAGAATCTGGGATAAAATATGAAACAATAGAAAATAACATGCCAAAAATATATGTAACAAGTACCAGCTCTTACAATGGATTATAAAATCAGAATAGACAAAGGAAATAAATCAAGTTAACATAATACATTTGGAGTGAATGGAAAGAAAAAAACTAATATTCATCAAGTAAATATTAGATTTGAATAAAAAATGTTTTATTTTTAACACGTTCTTTTAATAAAAGTGAAGGCTAAGGGTCTCCAATTAAAAAATGTATCTGTAGACTAGATAATTTACATAATTTACATAGAGTTTTTTTTTTTAAAACATCTATCTGTAAGTTTATTTTTTGGCCAAGGGCTGCCTTAATCCATAGCACCTGTAAATTGATGTAATCCCTATTATTGTAATGCCTAAATGGAACAATGGAGGTGGAAACTTCAGTATTTTTACAGAAGGAGAAAACTCTTGTAAGAAGTAATCTAAGAAGGGTTTGCATATAAACGTATATAAAATTGATTTCAAAAACACAATTGCCTATATTTAAATAAATGTAGGACAAAGTGGGGAAGGAGTGCTCAAGTCTTTCCTTCCCAACCTAACTCTAGATACTGTCACTACTAATTGAAACTAATTTACGTCTGATCCCAGGGACAGAATTTCTGAATTCCAGAAGAATTCAGAAGATTATTGACAACCCAACATGACCTTTCTTTCTACCTGTGTTATGGCTCTCTGCCGCCCTCAGCTGGTAACACTGGTGCTTCGTCTACAGCTGATGAGATTTATCCTTGGAGAAGAAACGAATACCATGCTTTTTGAACGTTTTCGTAACTGTCTCACATCAGCACATGCTAAAGTTTCAAAAATGACTTGAAAGAGTAGATTTATTTTTTACATTAGTCCTTTCAAAGAAAATATTTACAGGTAATGAACGTGACAAAGTGACACCAGAGCAGAGTTCTTGTCTTGTGAACAGTAACACTGAAACCATGACTACCAGCAGAGTGGCAGAAAACAATCTCAACTTAACGGTGTTTTCTCTTGTGATATGAAAAAGTGGAGACATTGCAGAGACATCAGCAACAGTTAGAATGAAGAACTTTCAGAATTCTGTGTTCAAATTCGTGGTTCAGATATTTCATATCACTTTGTCATGTCTCCTAAAACCACTTACTCCCTTTGAGAAAGTGAAAGCTCAGAGACTAAAATGTAGAAATATTTATAGCTACAGATCTCATAGACCTTACTATCTTAAATATCATTGAAATAAAGATCGGGAGACAACACATTATGCTATGTTTGGATTCTTAGTGGATACTCATGGTTATGTTTGAGGTGCAGTTTATCCTTAAAAATTGTCTTTTGGTTTATAATATCAAAAAGCAGCCAATTAGTTGTCATCAAGTTCTTTAATATTTTCATTTAAATACTTTACTAAGGGCTGAAAAAATTTTAGCCGTGCTCAACTTTAATATGTTATTTGCAGTAGCACTTGAGAATGTATTTATTTCTTCAGCTTTAGCTTTAATAATATCACATGGTTTCCATCAAAATATTTTGCATAGGATTAAAAAATTTTTAGAGTTTCTACAAAGCAATGAACTGTAACATGTATCTCATAATTTGTCCCAATCTCCTGAGAATGACCATTCTTCAGGTACTCACAAACAATAGAAAAAACAACCAAATCATAGTTGTCCTAATGAGGAATGCAAAGTGTTAAAGTAGGCCAGGTGCATTGGCCAATGTTATAATCCCTGCACTTTGGGAGGGTGAGGCAGGAGAGTAGCTTTAGACTGAGAGTTCAAGTCCAGCTGGGGCAACATAGTGAGACTCTGTCTCTAAGATTTTTTTTTAAAATTTTGCCAGGCATGGTGGCACATGCCTGTAGTCTCAGTTACCTGGGAGACTGAGGGAGGTGGATCCCTTGAGCCCGTGCTGTCAAGGCTGTAGTAAATCATGATTGCACCACTGCATCTAGCCTGGGTGGCAAAAGGAGACCCTGTCTCAAAAAATGAAAAACAGAAGTTCTAAGGTAAGAAGAATGGTGGCAATGGCAGCAAATTGAGAGAAGTATAGCAAAAATGTACCAAGGTTTTTAAGTGTGGGAGAGATGAAAGTCAGGGATATGAAAGCAGCAAAAATATCTGGATTGAAAGGTGGGCAGAGAAAAATAACCAGATGATGAAGTCCCTCTAATCCCAGAAAAGACTTATAATGAAGCTGCAGTATCCAGTAAAGGAAACTAGTGAGCCAAAGGCTGAGATTGAAAGCAGGAGACAGTATCTGAAATGAACTAGGAAGTAATACCAAGAAGACTCATGCAACTCAAGAGAAAGGCGAATCCCAGGGGCTGGGAACTGGAGGAGAATTCTGGAGAAGATTGCAGTAGCTCAAGCTAAACCTTTTCATATGGGCTGTTGACCAGGCACTATAAGATGAAAGGCAAAGTAAAGATGAGTTTGAAATTTCTGTCTCGGGTTGTTGCCAGTCCTAATCCCCCTGCTTTTAAAGCAGCCTCACCAAAGCTGACTAGGGAGCAACGTATGTTTTAATAACTTTTGGAGGGTTGCTGCAGACATCATATGGCCAGAAATGTCTAAAATATTTACTGTCTGAGGCTTACAAAAAATGTACTCTCCTCTAGTCTAGACGAGATGGTTTTCAAGAGTCTGTCTTAGGTCTTTCTGAGGTCTTAACAAAGGCTTTACAATCACCCCCATGATATGAGCTTTACCTTGAGGTTTTGTTTCCATGGTAGTATTCTGGATATTCACTTTACCATTATGTTATTTCCTACTTTGAAGAAACTTTTGCTAAATGGGATTGTAGTGAAAAACATTTTTATTTTCTAGCCCAGAAAATACTGGCTTCTTTATATTTTGGCTTAAAGTAAAATATTTCTGCTCAAAGTAAAATATTTCAAGTTTTACTCTATATTTCTCTCTCTCTATTCCCACCTATCATATACAGTTGAAATAAACCAGTTGACACTTTTGATATTCTGCTTAGAAATACCCCAAGTTAGAGTCCCAGATCTAAGATTGCTTTTTATTTTTCATGCTTTTGCAGGGCACAGTTTTGCTAAATAACTTTCTGTCACATATGTGATCTTTATTCCAGGTTCTTATAAATATTTTCTTAGTGCCTTTTGTTTTCCTACTAACAGTCTTTTTGATATCTTTCTAGCTTCTATTCATAGCCTAGTCAAAAAGCTATTGTCCTACCTATGAATCCATGGATTTAACTAGATCTGGTACTTGTTTGGGTAAGTTTTTTGTTTGTTTATTTTTAAAAAAATAAATCCTTCCTGTTTTTACATCAATATTTTTACGTATTTTGAGAGAATTTCAAGAATCCATGCTTATAAAAATGTACTGACTTCATCTAGGTTTTAAAATGTTGTGATATATCATTATGCATTCTTTTTCTGTGATTCTTATATTTTATAGTATAATAGAAAAAATTTCTTAAAATCTCATATAACAGTTATGTCAATTAACAATATAATCCTTTAGATTGATTTGTCAAATTTGGTGTATGAGTGAGTCAATTCAAATATTTTAGCTTTTAACTTTATTAATTTCCTTTTGCTATATATTATGGCTTATGTCATGTTTTGCCTGGTGCACTGATTTAAATGGTGAATTTACTTATTTTGATTTTTTTCTAAAATGTAACTGCTTAAATTTTATTCCACTGCTTAATTTGGCATTATGAAACAAGAGTTTTAAGTCATGCTGAAGAACTTTTTAAGAAAATTATTGCTTTGTTTTTCCAGAAAACTAAATATTAAGGTTTATGTCAATATATATCTCCTTGTACATTATGCATTTTGAGGCATTCCTGAAATCTGTATTTCATTATTTGATTGATGATGCTTAAGACAGATTCACTAGGCATGGTTTGGATAGTGCTTTGATTTTATTGACTGTCATGTTATCATTGATTGACTTAGCATTAAAACAATGCTATTTATTCCTGTTGAAATTAACATGGTTTCAAGTTGTTATAATTTTCTGTAATTTAAGATGGTTTCTAAATGTCAAAAATGAAAATTGTGTCTATTAGAATCTTAAAAATCAACATCTTTATTGTTCATTATGAGAGAACACATAGTTAACTTCTGCATTTGTAAACAAATTAAGTATAATTTTAAGAGGAATTTCAATTAACTGAAAATTTGTGATATTAATTACAAAATTAAAAATATAATGCAATGCAACTTAAAATGATATACTCATTTTACTCTGACCATGAGAACTCATATCACTATTTCTATGTTTTGAAAGATATGAACTTTCTGCATACATCAGAGTTGTTGGTATGATTTATATCTATGTGTACACATTATGATTTCCCACTAACATTAAGATGTTCAATAACACACACATCATTTATGTTAATCTTGGTTTTTCAAGCATAAACATTGTATTGGTCGGTCCACTTGATCAGTCAGGACTCTACTGATTCTACTGAACAGTCCATATGTGTGATAAGGATCCTTGAGAGAACAAAACTTCAACATTTTCCAGAATTGGTGTTTTCTACTCTAACCTCTTGTCTGAATTCTATTCCCATGAATGCGTAATGCCTACTTCCTATGTGACTGTCACTATTCTCAAACTTATGAGTAAAACATAGAATGGGGAAAAATACACAACAAGCAGATAAAATCCTTGTGTGTTATTATGAAAAGGGCCAACCAGCAACTGCATAAATCTCTAATATTTAGCCAAGGGCAAACCTATGAAGAAAATGGAAGCAGGAAGAGAGATCTGCTTCCGGCAATGGTAGAAAACATCTTTCTAACCAACCTTCCTACTGAGGTTAACAAGTAGAGCAGAGAAAATACTTTCAAAAAATCTTTGTGAAATAGCAAGGGAGCAAGGATTGTGATAAATCAATTCCAGAGAGAATAGAAGTCAAGTAATCCCAAAATTCAATATGACTTTTCTCATCAAGGCACTTGATGATTTAAAATCAGAGACTAGAAATCCAAAAGAGTGATTATAGCTTTTGGCTAATTCATGGTGATGGAAAACAAAAAATGGTGTTCACTATTAATTAAAGATGATGGGCCCTACTGAAGACCTCAGCAGACACCTCTTCAAAGAAAATATACAGATGGTAAACAAACATATGAAAAGATGCTCCACATCATACGTCATTAGGGGAATGCAAATTAAAACAACTGTGGGATCCCACTACAAATCTATTAGAATGGCCAAAATCCGGAACACTGACAACAACAAATGCTATTGAGAAGGTGGCACAATAAACAGTCTCACTCACTGCTAGTGGGACGCAAATTGACACAGCCACTTCAGAAGACAGTTTGGTGGTTTCTGACAAAACGTGGTCTTACCTTATGATTCAGCAATCAAATTCCTTGGTATCTAACCAAAAATATTAAAAATTTATGTCTACACTAAAACCCGGATGTGGATATTTATAGTAGCTTTATTCATAATGACCAAAACTTGGGTGTTACCAAGATGCCCCTCCACAGGTAAATGACCAAATAAACTATGATATATCCATACAATGGAATATTATTCAAAGCTAAAAAGAAATGAGCTATTCAGATATAGAAAGATATGGGATAACCTTATGGATACTACTAAGTGAAAGAAGTCAATCTAGGCCGGGCGCGGTGGCTCACGCCTGTAATCCCAGCACTTTGGGAGGCCGAGGCGGGCGGATCACAAGGTCAGGAGATCGAGACCACGGTGAAACCCCGTCTCTACTAAAAATACAAAAAAAATTAGCCGGGCGCGGTGGCGGGCGCCTGTAGTCCCAGCTACTCAGGAGGCTGAGGCAGGAGAATGGCGTAAACCCAGGAGGCGGAGCTTGCAGTGAGCCGAGATCGCGCCACTGCACTCCAGCCTGGGCGACAGAGCGAGACTCCGTCTCTAAAAGGGCTCCATACTGTCGGTTTCCAATTATATCACTTTCTGGAAAAGGCAAAAACTAAGCAGAGAGTGAGAAGATCAGGAATCTCCAGAGTTTGAGGTGCAGGAAAAGAGGGTGAATAGGCAGAGCACAGAGGATTTTTAAGGCCATCAAAATACTTTGTATGATAGCATAAAGGTGTATACCTGTCATTCATTATACATTTGCCCAATCCCATAGAATGTAAAATGTCAGTATGGAGCCCTAATGTGAACTAGGAACTTTAAATAATTATGATGTGTATTAGTCCATTCTCGCACTGCTATAAAGAACTACTTGAGACTGGGTAATTTATAAACAAAATAGGTTTGATTGGCTCATGGTTCGGCTGGCTTTATAGGCTTTTGCTGTTTGAGAGGCCTCAGGAAACTTATAATCACGATGGAAGGTGAAGGGGAAGCAAGCATGATCCTCACATGGTAGAACCAGAGAGAGAGAGAGAGAGAGAGAGTGGAAAGGGGTTACACACTCTCAAGCAACCAGACCTCATGAGAACTCACTGTCATGAGAACAGCAAGGGGGAAATCTGCCACCACAGTCTAGTCATCTCCCACTAGGTCCCTCCACCAACATTGGGAATTACAGTTCAAAATGAGATTTAGTTGGGGATACAGAGGCAAAGCATATCAATGTGTCAATGTGGGTTCATCAGGTATAACAAATGTATCACTCTGAGGGGGGATGCTGATAATGGGAGAGGCTATGCAAGTGTGGGGATAAGGAGTATTCAGGACATCTCTGTATCTTCCTCTCAATTTCCTCTGATTGTAAAATTAGTCTTTAAAAAAATATGATGGTCTTTGATAATCACTGCCAGGCTTTCAGGTGGTACCATAAAGTTCTAAAGGTGATTGAAGAATTGACCAGTCCCAAAAGACATTGAGAATAGGTTCCAATGATCTCAATCTTTATTTGGAATATAATTGGATATCCATATCCGATGCTTTATTGAAGAAAAAAATATGTTCTCTTTGAGTATCTTGGAATTCTTTTATCGATGCTATCTAAAGAAATAAACAAATTCCATAAGACAAGAATTGACCAAAAATCATGTTTGATAACTGACAAAACAAATCCATACTATATCTAGATAGGGCAGAACTTTAAAATAAATGTAATTAAATTTTCTAGTAAATAAATGACATTGTTAGATATTTTGGAAAATAATTCAAAAGTATTAAAAATGGCTAATGGAAAATTTAGAAATGAAGCAACACTAATTGACTATAAATCTTATTCAGATGATACAGTATTAGTGCATCAGAAGATATGTAAGTAGAAAATATGTTCACTGAAGTAAAGAAAGACAAAATGAGAGAAATATATAAGAGAGTGTAAGATAAATTTGGACCTAGGAGAAAAGTATTAGCATGTATACAATCAGAGTCCAGAAGGAGAAGAGAGTGAGGATGGGTTAAAAGCACATATTAAAAAAAATAGGTGAGAGTTTTTCTGAATTTTCTTGAGCAACTGTAAATAAATGCAAAAATCCTAAGCACATTACAGCAAGTGTGCTGAAAACCAAAGGCAAAAAATTCATGCAAGTAGTCAAGGAATAAAGACTTATTGTCTTCCAAGGAGAAAAACTAAGATAAACAACTAATTTATTAACAAAAACAAGGAATGATGTTGTAAAGTATTGAAAGCAAATTACTGCCAAATTAGATTCTTTGTTCATGAGAATATTTATTTTGGGGTAGGTAGAACATAATCTGATATCTCATATCAGAGTTATAAGAACAAATGACGAATGATGAGATGATACACATATGTGTAAATCTAAATACACACCACTTGCATAAAACAAAACAATAGCATTTATGACATTTTAAACATACAAAATTGAAATGTATGATAATAATTGTACAAAATGCAAAAAGAAATGAAATTATATAGTGCCCTAGGATCCATTATTACCTGAGTAGTTATTAAAATAGACTAATAAAATGAATAGCTAAAAAAATCAAATAGAGAAGAAAAAGAAAACACTTAATAAAGCTTAAATATATTAATAAAACCAATGAATCCAAAAGAAGAAGAAGAAGAAAAAAGAGCAAAGAATAAGTGTTAAATCAAACAAAGCCAAAGGTCAATTTCGACCTAACTACTAATTCATCAGTAATAAAGAATAAAGAAACAGTTAAAAGACCCAGTATGTAAAACTGGGGAATGTTAAATTACATACTACTTACAGTAGTCACACAACAAATATAAGAATATGTAAAGGGAGGCAATAAAGAATAAATAATAAAAAAGATTCCATGCAAACAGTAACAAAAAGAAAGAGTGAGTTATACTAAATATCATACAAAATGCAAAAAACATTATTTTAAATGGAGACATTGGAAATAACAAAAGTGTCAATTCACAAGGAAGATGTGATTTTCTACATATCTAATACCGTGTTACATGTATACAGCAGAAATCTATCGACTAAAAAAAATTAACAATTCTGAAATCAGTAAGATATTTTAAGCTCTCAGTAAAAAAGAGCAGAAGAAAAATCTGCAACAATGTAGAGGATTTGAAAGCATAATAAACTAAATTGTTTGAATGCCATATATAGAATAATTAAACTCAAAAATTGCAAAATACATATTGTTTTTAAGAATTCATGAAACACTGATGAAAATAACTTGTACTGAGATATAAAGCAGGTTTCAAACACATTTCAAACACATTTCAAAGCACTGACAACATACATTATGCTCTCTGACCATAGTTAAATTAAGGTAAAAACTAACACAGAAAAGTCAACCGAAAATCCTTATATATTTGGAAATTAACAGATACACTTTTAAAGTCTGTGGTAAAAAAAAAAAACACCTCACAATGGAAATGATTTAATATTTGTAATAAGTGGATAATAAAATGCTACTTATCAAAATTGGAAAAATGTCACTGAAACAGACCTTAAGCATAAATGTAGAGCTGAAATATACATTTTATAGATAAACAAAGGCTGAAATCAAAGTTCTAAGCAACCGTTTTAATGAGTTAGCAAAGCATCTGCAAATTATTCCTGTAAGGAGACGGGAGGAAATAATAAACATAACAATTACTAAAATAGAAAACAAATTAATAATAGAAACAGCTAACAAATAACAAATACTAAAGTTGATGTTTTGAAAAGATCAATGCAATTCTCAACCTGTAGAAAGAATGCTTCTAAAAAAAATGAGAAACAAACAAATACGGGTATCAGGAATCAATCAGGGACATTGTTACATCATAAAAGCCTGCCAATATTCTTCAAATATACTCTATTCTGGTTATATTAACTTCTATAATCCCAATTAACATTCCCCGTTGATTACAGTGTAAGTTAAAGTGTAAGGGCTTCAGATTTTTTGACACTTATTCCATTAAGCTGTAGGAATTTTGGTCCTTTCTCCTTGAATTTCACTGAGCTTGTGAAGACTTTGATCTATAGAGTAGGGTAGGACTGATGCCATGTTACTTCTAAGAGCAAGTCATAGAGAGCTCAGCAGCTTCCTATTGTTTACTGGGAATCGTTATGCCAGGAATTTGAACTCACCACGTAAGCAGTTTGCCTAGAAGCCAATCCCTGTGTGCAAAGGACATGTGCACGTTCAGTTGCTTTGGCCACAAGCCAGCCGTGCTCACCTTCAAGTCACCCTAGACCAGGTGTTGGTGCAAAAGCCTCCACATGACTTCAGCTCTGAGCTCAGGGAGTCACTCGCAGTTATTCTAGTCTTCTCAGCTGAGGCCCAGATATTCTAGAGCAAAGCTTTATTTCCTGCGTCTCTGTGTGAATTTAGGAGCTTAACAAAATGGTTGTTGTTTTATCCCTCTAAGTTTGGAGGCGTTTTGTGATGAAGCAATTGATAACTGAAAGATCTAGAATCAGAGCATAGCCACTTAAATCATCTCCTGCATCCATTCTGCCATTGCATCACTTATAAAATGGAAATCCGAATTAAATTTTTAAATGGCAAGTCTGATCGTATTTCACCCTTTTACAATCTTTAATTGGACTTTCAATGCTCTAAGCAAAATACAGACAAATCTTCACTGTGGCTTACAGAACTTTCTCTGGTTTCTACACTTGCTTACCCTGTATATACAGATCAGGTGAGGCTACTCTGCTATATGCTCTTACAAAATATATATTTTTACTCATTATTCATACTAATTATAATTTTACATGCATTTGTGAGAATACGTGACTAATTCTTATTCAGCTCTAAATCTTTGAGGGCAAGGACTATTTCAGGTTCTGGTCATGATTTTATTTCAGGCACCCAGCCCACTGCCTAGACTAAAGTACGTGGTCAATGAATACTGCTTAATGCAGATATTTCTGAAAAATAGTAACCCAGAGAAAATCTGAAGTGGCATTTAAAAGGACCTGTTTGAGCTCAAAAAAGGAAGGTTTAAGATGCTAGAAAGAGGAAAGAAAAAAGGAAATAGAGAAAAAATCTTAAAAGGGCTGTTTTAAGTAAATACTTCTTTAAGTAAATACTTGTTTGCAATTTTTTGTGAGAGTTTATGTGAGAAGATCGAGGCAGGGTTAGATAAATTGATCATTGAGCAAATATAATTCCGGGAATCCTAAATGAATAGTAGAGGAAAACACAATTTGCCAAAATTTGTGCAGGAGAGGAGTTAAGATGGAATTCATAATTTTTAGAGAAGGGAGATTTTGACAGTTGCTTCAAACTAACAAGACTCCCAAACAAGAACAATTTTGATACTGTCATTTATATGCCTATCACAATTACAACCATATAAAAAGATGCATATCTATGGCATAATAAAATACTTAAACTTGCCAAATGGAATGAGGCAGGAGTGTCAATCAAAGCACTCACTGTATTATGTAATTTTTTTCTTGTATTAACGACGCTTGATTTTGGATTTAAAAAAAGGAATGTATGTGACTAAACAGATTTTTAAAATTAAGCTGGGTGCACTTTTTCTGAAGTACTAATTCTAATAAGGAAATAGAAAAATTGGAGTTTTGAATATAGGGCACTTTGCAGTTAAGGTATACCACCTGATGCCACTGAGAACAACAATATAGGAATTTTAAAGATTCATAGACGTGACAATATAGTTAAGACAATTTAACGTGACTAGTTAAAGACAAACGTGTCCATAAAACATTGTATGTATCATATCAATTGGATGTTTCTTTGATGGAATCTATCTTGAAACAGTAACGAATTAAAAGTTAAAGAAAATATGAAATCAAGGTGAAGCGTGTCACAAATGTCTTTGTGATTATTTCCTGTCTACGCTTACATCACCTAACTTATTGAACGGTTTGTCAAGTAACTAAAAGTATGAAACTACTCTACCAGCTGGTTTATTTCTACTTATTTGGAAAAAAAGGAAAGACTCTTCTGTGGAATGAGCTGTGGTTGTGGGAATAGAAGGGAAATCCTGCCTAGACAGTGAGTGAAGGAAAAAGAAAATGAAAATAGTTGCCAGGAATACAGGAAAATAAATTAAATTAAATGATGGGTGCTCTAAATTGGAAAAGTGTGGTGTTGGAATGCTTTTATTTGTGGAAGAAAATAAGTATAATTTCTCCTTTCACCTCATCCTCATACTAGCACAATGACATTATTGTTATTGTTGGTATTATTCCCCTCGCAATAATGGTAATTATAGCAGCAGCAGTAGTACTAGCATTAATAACAATAATTGTAGTAGTAACAGCAGTAGTAGTTTTTATAACAACACAAGTAGTTTTCTAGTACTGGTGGTGGTGGTGGTAGAGGTGGTAATTTTTATTATTGTTATAGAGTTCAAATTCATAGCAGGGATCAAATGATACACTTAAAAAGCTTGATTGAAGACAGTTTGGTGAAGGATTATCCATAGTTTCATGGACTGAATAAATGGAACCAACAACAGACAACGAAGAGACTAGCAACATTAAAAGCGGTCTTAAGCCTTGTCCTCAGGAGGAATGTGAACTGAGTGAGAGTTAGCATCATAGATGAGCCACCTATAGGCCTGTGACTCAAGATAACTGATGTTAGCTACTTGATGGAGACAACTGAGGTGTAGGGGTGATAAATACCTCGAATACTCTCTCCTCCTGCTATCTGATGTCCTGGAATGCCTCCCAAGGGCAGCCAACAGAAAGCCAGGGACAAGGTTGCTTAAACATTACGTTCCAAGGACAGCAACCTCCCAGGGCATGAAATAGTACAGAGAAGAGTAGAAAAGGAATTTGGAGGAGCAATGGGACAATGAAGAACAACAATAGACTGCATTTAGTTTGCAGTTACTGCATATCACATGCTGTTCAAGGTCATTTACATGCATTATCTGACCCATAATCAACATTGTTATTAACCCTGATTTACAAATAGTAACAATCTCATAAAATGAGTTGACAATACCCCCATTTCATGTACAGGCCAGATGTAGATTACTTTGTTTAAAAGTTTCAACATTACCCTCTGTAAGAATTCAAGCCTCAAATTATGAAGTTCTTCATTTTCAAAGAATTGCTTCACTTTGTGTGAGTTAAAGATAATAAAAAAATGGAGATAGAATTGTCAAATATTTAGTTGGCTAAAGGAAGCTGCAAAATAAATTAGGGGGAGCAGTAGTACTAAATTGAAAGTGTTACTGGGCGTCCTTGCTCCCAGAGCTCCCAAGATGGTGGCGGGCCACTTCCAAGATGGTGGCAAGTCTCGTGTTCTATGACCTGGGGTTTTTTGCCTCACGGATTCCAAGGAATGGAATCTTGTGCCATGCAGTGAGTGTTAGAGCTCTATTAGAAGTGGTGGGTCACGGAAGAGAACCGTGGAACCCAGTGACTAGTGTTCAGCTTGATCAGGACGAACTCAGGCACTTAGCCGTGTAGGAACAATGGCAAGCTTTAGCCCAGTGGGGAGTGGTAATGGGCGCCTCCTTGGATCAGGAGCACAGCAGACACCCTGCTGGATCCGGAGGGATGGAAGTCAGTGGCGGGTCTGTGACAGTGGCAAACAGCAGTGGCAGACAGGGAGCAAAATCTCCGCTGGAGCTGTAACAAACACGGACCAGAAGAGTGCAGTTGCAAGATTTAGTAAAATGAAATAGAGTGGAAACAGAGCTCCCATACAAAGGGAGGGAGGGTACCCAAAGAGGGTAGCCATTGCCGGCTTGAATGCCTGGGTTTATATCCTGATCCTTGTCCCTCCCGCTGTGCTCTCAGGCAATAGATGATTGGCTATTTCTTTACCTCCTGTTTTTGCCTAATTAGCATTTTAGTGAGCTCTCTCATTGGTCAGGTGTGAGCTAAGTTGCAAGCCCCGTGTTTAAACGTGGATGCGGTGACCTTCCCAGCTAGTCTTAGGGATTCTTAGCCGAGGAAATCCAGCTAGTCCTGTCTCTCAAAAGGGGAAAGTAAAGCTTCATATACGCAAGTTCAGACACAGCTGATGAGTTTCTTAGAGATTCAAGGTTCTTTACTTTTCTATATAGAAGAGAAGAGCACACACACCACGTTGTTTCTCCATATAACACCAAAGTGCTCTAAAAGCTCAGTAATCTAAAAATAAAACAGAAGATCAGAACACAAAGTCATGATAGCAATATTAGATCCAGGCACACAATTTTAGAAGAAAAATAGTCATATCAGCAGCACAGACTGCTTATTTTTTTCTGGAGCTATATGCATTAATGGTGTCTATAGCCCTGAGAAACGCGTGGCCCTCTGCACTTTCCTTTGAACTCAAGGGTTTATTTTTTTTCTTCATTTTCTTTATCCTATTTCCCTTTGGTTTGAGGTGCTAGGGAAATGAACTCTAATGATCTGCGATGGTAACCTTAAGCGGTACTTGTCAAATATGATTTGGTAGGTGAGAAAGCAAGAACAAAAGCAGCAAAATTTAGTAGAAACCGCAGTGAACTGAAGAGCAGGTGACCCAGACACCAGATATAACCAGTAACTAGCTGTGGGATTTAAGAATTGTTTTTACTCTCACACTGCTGTAAGAATTGTACCTCCAGGCTGTCTCCATCCTCAGAATAACTTGTAGTCCAAAAGTTCATTTTGTCAGTGTGCTTTCAAGAGCACAAAACACATTTTCCCATAGCAACACTCTTCCTGGGGAAGCCCACAGTGTCTTACTGATGTATGCCTTTTCTTGTAGCCACCTGATTGTATTTTGTGTGTTTTCAGAAGTGTCTTTTATTGTGTTATGTATGGTAATGGCAAGCCCGTATTAAGCTAGCAAAAATGTAATCAACTTCAGCATGTATGAGCATACACACACATTCATACTCACACAGGATGCACTGTTTTTAACCAAATTTAGATAAAAAAGACTCAGAATTTCATGAGTGATTCAATGACACACTCTTGGGGACATTACCAAGTGCCTTTAGTTAGCATAATATAGAACCAACATAACGTTTCTATTGGAACTGCCTGAAGGGTTCCTGGTGCCTGCTGTGTAAAGAAAGACCATGGTATTGTAGTAGAGAAAGGGTTTAAAAGCCAGAAGGCTGGCCACACCACAGGGAAGGTAGAGTTCTTAGTCAAAACTTCTCTAAAGCTTCTAGGGTAGGGGTTTTTCAAAGGCCGTTTATGGGAAGGTGTGGGAAGGGCCAGGTAACAGGTGTCTGCTGCTGGATTGGTTAGGGTGGAGATGAAATTACAGGGGGTTGAAGCTGTCCTCCTGCAGGCTGAATCACTTCTGGGTGGGGTCACAAGAGTGGGGTTAGCAGTCCAGGTGGAACCATCTGCTCCAAGTGGAACTATGGGTATCAGATATGCAAAAAGCTTGGAAAGATATCTCAAAAGGTCAGTGTACAATAGTGGTGTTATTTGCAGGAGTAATTGGGGAAGTTGCATATCTTATAACTTCTGGAATAATAGCTGACAGTCCTTTATGTCTGCACCATAACAGGACTCAGGTGCCCCTCCTCCCCACCAGCCTGATGGCCTCCCATAGCTTTACAAGAGAGGTTGAGTTTTGGGCAAGGTCTGTCATCATTTAAATTAATGCCTAAATGTCTTCCAAAGTTAGCTTGGCCCAGTAGCCCAGGAATAATTAAAAGAAGGCAAGATGGGGGCAAGGGGGTGGGTTAGTTCATTTCACTGTTGTAATTTTTCTCACTGATATAATTTTTTGCAAAGGCAGTTTCACTATAACCAAAGTAATGTGAAATAATAAAGATTATGTCTTTTGAGGATAGCAAAGAGAGAAGCTTATGAAAGCATAAATGCTGGTTTTTATTTTTTTTCCAAGACCTAAATACAAAGAGAAATATCTGAAGTATTTTTGTACAGTGATGTCGATAGCCAGGTGATTTAGTACATTTTTATAGACACTCAGGAAGTCAGAAAATATAGAGCCAGCTTAGTATAAGCCATGAATCCTTTCTACTTCCTTTCCCATGAGATTCCCCATCTGTGTACTAGCTTTGATCTGGAGTCACAAACAAAGGCTATCTGTTTATTCAAGAGATCAAATGCTACTTTTGGTGTAGACCCTGGGGAAACTCAGAAGAAGGACATAAGCTTTGGGACTACATTGATTTTCAAAGTGTTGATCTGAATAATCCATGACATATTTAGTTTCTTTGGCTGATAGAAGATGTACACAGAGGTGATGAACTCAGAGGGCTTTGTTCTCTCAGCATAAATCCCTTCTTTTCGTTTTGCTGTAGTCTTCTTTATATTAACAGAAAATAATCTAAATGGAAAAGCTCCAGTTACACATCTTGCCAATAATATGGCAACCATACCTAGTGTTTCTCTGATTTCCCTGTTTTCGATGATTGTTTTAAAACTAGATACATATTCCTGAGGTGGTTGCTGATTCTAGTATGTCATACTTTGAACTAATTTTCTCCAAAAATTCTTAATAAAATGCACATATTTTAAAATAGATTTTTAGAGCAGTTTCTACTTTGTAAAAAAAATTAAGCAGAAAGTAAAATTCCCATAATCCATCTCTCCCCACAAACAAAATTTTCATGCTTATTAACATTTTGCATTGGTATGATATATTTATTACAATTGATGAACTGATATTGATACATTATTATTAACTAAGGTCCATAGTTTTTATTAGGGTTCACGCTGTGTTATACAGTTTTATGAGTTTTGTCAAATGTAAAATGGCATGTATTCAACATTACAATATCATATAGCATAGTTTTACAGTCCTAAAAATTATCTGCGTTTCACCTATCCATACTTCCCTTTCTCCACTCATACTCTTGGTAGCCAATGGTGTTTTTACTGTCTCTACAGTTTTGTCTTTTCCAGAATGGCATATGATTGGAATCATATAGTATGTAGCATTTTCAGACTGGCTTCTTTCGCATACTAATTTAAGGTAAAAAGTTGAGCATTTAAGATTACTCTATGTCTTTTTATAGCTTCATAGCTCATTTCTTTTAAGCTCTGAATAATATTCCATTGTCTAGAAGGACCACAGTTTACTCTTCTACTCACCTGTTGAAGGACATCTTGGTAACATCCAAGTGTTGGCAATCATACCTGTATGCAGATTTTTGTGTGGACATAAGTTTACAAGTAATTTGTGCAAATACCTAGGAGGACAGTTGCAAAATCAGGTGTTAAGATAATGGTTATCTTTGGAAAAAATTGCCAATCTGTTTTTCCAAATAGCTGTACCATTTTGTATCCCAAACAGCAAGGAGAGAGAGTTCATATAAATCCACATTTTTGCTGGCATTTGGGACAGTAATTGTTTTAGATTTCATCAAATATATATTTTCAGAACTTTTTCTGCCAGTCTGTGATTTGGGTTTTTATTTTCTTAATAATACCATTTTCAAGAAAGAGTAATTCATGTTAATAATGTCCAATTTACCTTTCTCCATGAATCATGCCTTTCTTATGTTTCTTAAAAATCACAACCAAATACAAGTTACCTAGATTTTTTTTTCTTATCTTTCAGGAGTTTCACAGTTTTGCATATGCATCAGGTATATGACTTATTTTAAGTTAAATTTAATGTAACAGCTGAGTCTAGGCTCATTATTTTGCATGAGGATATGCAGTTGTTTCAGCACTATTTGTTGAAAAGACTGTCTTTTCTGTATTGAATCGCCTTTATTCTATTGCCAAAAATCAGTTGACTATATTTGTGTGCTTCTGCTTTTGGCCTCCTTATTTTGTTCTATTCAACTATTTGCCTATTCTTTTACAAATAAAAAAGTATTGATAATTTTAGTTTTATAATAAGTTTTGAAGTTGGACAGCATCAGTCCTTCAAACTTGTTCTTCTCCAATATTCTTTTGGCTTTTCTGGATCTTTTGCCCCTTTACATAAACTTTTGAAATAGCTTGTCAATATCTACACAATAACTTGCTGGGATTTTGACTGGGATTTGGTTGACTCTGTGTCAACTTGTGAAAAATGACATCTTAATATTGAGTCTTTTTATTCATGAACATAGGATATCTCTTCATATATTAAGATCCTTGATTTCTTTAATGTGCATCTTGTTTTCCTGACATGCAACAGGCACATATTTTGTTAGATTTATGCCTAAGTAGTTCTTTTTTAAAAAAGTGCTAATGAAATACACATACATTTTATTAGCACTTTCATCTTTATAAGCTATACATAGATTTAGTCATAGTAGTCTAAAGATTTTTAAATGTTTTTCTTGTTTGCCTGTTTGTTTTCTTTACTCAAAATGAGTCTCTACTGGCTTATTTCCTTTCATATTTTGAACTCACATTGTTATCAGTCCTGCATCTATTGAAATCCTTGTATTTACAATAATCTCTGCATGAAAAGCCATATCTGCTTAAGTTTATACACAAAATCCACTACAACTCAGTTCTTGGGACAGTATAGGATATTAAAGATAAAATTTTTAATAAATTACTATCTCTTGGTGAAGTTGTAGACTTTTTTTTGAGACAGAGTCACCCGGGTTGGAGTGCAGTGGTGCGATCTCGGCTCATTGCAACCTCTGACACCCGGGTTCAAGCAATCCTCCAGCCTCAGCCTAATTTTTGTATTTTTAGTAGAGACGGGTTTTCACCATGTTGGCCAGGCTGGTCTCTAACTCCTGACCTCTGGTGATCTGCCTGTCTTGACCTCCCAAAGTGCTGGGATTATAGGCGTGAGCCACCGCGCCTGGACTGAAGTTGCAAACATTTTTATAAAAATTTACCCGAATTGTGATCTGTGCCATTATTTGAGATGAGAAATAATATGTTTATCAAAATGTCTATATTGATAGATTCATATATAAAACTAAATTATTATAGAGATAAAGAAAATCTTAAAAATGATTGGTATTTAGGTAACTACAACTGAAACCTAAAAATGTGAGGTAATTTTTGGACAATCACAAAGAAAGTTATTCTGAAGAATGTAGTGGAAATCCCTTCTCTTTGCAGCTAAATCAATTCTTTTTTCACTACACAATAGTACCCTCAAACCTTTCATGCTGTCTTGACTCTACGCTTTGGAAATAACTTAGTAGCATTCTATGCCACTGGCAAAAATGTCCCTGGAAAATAATCACCACATTTTTCTATCTAAATTTTGGTGTCCTTTTCCATCCCTCAGTGACCTTATCCCAGAGAGGTTTTGATTTACAGCTGAATATATTGTTTAAATATTCAAAGATATAAATTTGATCTAAAGGAAGTAGTAAGTAGACATTGTAATTATACACTCTTCATTTTAATATCTTTTGAGGTCAAAAATGGTTGCTCTTTTTTATATATCTGACAACAATTCATGAAAACACTGACATCTATTAAACTTGACTTGGAGGGCTTGTATTCGTTCTTACATTTGCTCAAACTAAATTAATTCATGGGAGCAATTGGTGAGATAAAAAGACTCAGAACACGTATTTAAATCAAAATAATGAAGTCTTAGAATCTTTCTCAGGGAATAAAGAAGTCCCTAACATTTTCATTCAAAAGAGGTCCTGGTTAATTCTAGAGAATCGACACATTGGAATATGCTGTGGATGTCTGTAATACTACTCCATTAGATCTATTGTTAGAAAATTGCACTTTACATATCTAACTCCACACACATTGCATAAATCGCCAGGTTTTGAGATGACCTCTATTTGTCTTTGTGGGGTTTCATAAAGCTGTGCTAATGTAATACGTTGCTTTGTCAACCCAGCTCTGTGTTTAAAGGTTTATTTGATCAGATTCTGGATGAAATGCCTTGTGTAACATCATTTGTGTGTTTCCTAAGTAAAGTGCTTGAATTTGTACTTGCATATTTCTTATCCATTTCCTTTTTGTATGACATTGGCATACTTCAGAGAAAAGACAGTTTATAGTGTATTTGATTACACAGTTAGACATAACAGTTTAGCACAATATGCTGTAATCAGGACTACTCAGAAAAGCAATTTAGTCCCGATCTTGTCAAATTAAGTGTGTATTGAATGTATAACTCACCCTCACCATAAAGAGCTATGTTGAGGCAGTAGTGAGCAAAAGAAAATTATTATTTGTTGTCATTATTTTCTTTTAAGGAGTAGATTGGTAGAATCAGTTGAACTGTCATGAGACTAATCTTTCAATAATTTTTTTTGTAAGACTGTGTGGGTATGGTGGGTGATATGGATAATAATATTAAAGATGAAATAAGCTTGGAATGAACACAAGAAGAAAAAAGAGATGATATATAAATAAATGGATGTTTGTGTGTGAAGCAGAAAGAAACACTAAAGGAATGTTAGAATAAAGAAAGGCAGAGGAGTCATAAAGAGTAATGCACTCTTATTCTTTGTCGACCAGGTGCATACTATTGACGACCATCCCAAAATCTGACCATACAATATCTGTGCTCTAAAAAGTTTAACTTGTCTCTTTTGAGTTTTATAATGATTGAACTAACAATATAACTCTGCAAACTCTGTCTCCCCGTATAATCATCTGGCTGTGATCACAGGTGGCTTTTGATATTTGTGGGATATGTTGTCTGTGTGGATTTCAGCTGGGTTCTAGAAATTATCTCTTCTTTTCTTCTACCACCTTTTCGGTGCATATCACTTATTAATAAACATAAAAGATTTTGAAAAGTGTTTATTTAGCAGTATGTTACTTTGATCATGCCAGAAATTTCTTAGGGAAGAATCAAATAATTATATACTCAACAAGGTTTCCTATTCCAACTATATTAATTTTTGTGATTATCAATATTATCAACGGTGTGGGAAGCAGGAATGCTTACATAATGGTAAAAGATGTGTAAAAGATGTCGAGTTTATTGCAGGCAGTTTGTTGATATCCACCCAAACTGGAAAAGGTACCTCTCCTTGATAAAACATGTAAAATTGAATTTACTTACAAAATATACTCATTAATATTTGCTAAGTATATGTGCAAGAATGCTCATTAATACTGCTTTAATATAAAACAAAACTAATTAATTGGTTTCAAGAAAACTATCAAGTGTGTATTGGTTAAGTAAAGTATAGCACATCTTTATTCTGCTTCTGTCAGAATAAATGAAGTAGATCTGTAACAGCTGTTAGGGAAAAATATCTAAGATATATTATTCAGTACGAAACACAGGCACAACTCAGTGTGAAGAGTTTAGCCATTTGTGTGTAATTATGTGGCACCACTTTAGGAATTCTTGATACTACCCAAATCTGAGTTTACATGTTTCAACTGTCTGTTGTAGCTTACCAGAAAGAAGTAAAATTTAACATGCTAGGTTTAATATCTGTTTTATATCCATAAATAAATGAACAAACAAAATAAATAAAATGTCATTAACATAACTGAGGAGGGAAATCCTAAGCTATGTAGAGTCTTCAAATTGTTTGACTTATCCTCCGTTAATACAGACATAGTTGTAGGAACTGGGAAGTATAATTAGTCTTGATCTATTTCAAGCCCTGTCATAAGGTACATGCCACATTCCAATTTAAGACATTTAATTTATCATAACCAGTGGTGAAATCTCCCACAAGACTTTTTTCCCTTATTTAACTAAAGAGCTTTCCTCATTATTAGAAACCAAAATAGTCTTTTTTTTTTTTTTTTTTTTTGGAATGAAATCTATGTTATTTTGAAGGAGCAGGCTAAAAGAGTGGGATAACCCACGTAAGCCCAACAGATACGCTCTACCTCTAGAGAACAATGTAACAATAACATTTATCATGTTGTTCTCAAATATATTTATAAGTGCTTTCTCTTCTCCTCTAGAGAGGAAGATTCTCTAGGGCAGAATGTGTCTCTCGGTCCTTTGAGGTTCTTACACAGAAGTGAACACGATTGACTTCCTATTTGGGAGAAAGATTTTGATTATTGAAAACAATGCCTTGTGCAATTAAAGGGCAAATAGACTTAGAATAATCTGCTGCAAATTTCTGTTTTAGAAATACCTCCCTGATAGAAGTATGCAAAAAATCCATTTTGTTCAACTATTTACAATTGTGTTTCTTATATGTTTAAAGATTCTCAACTTATTCTATATACTTTTTACCCTCATTACAGGGGCCTCTTCCCAAATTTTGAAGACTGTGCTGAATTTAAGAATTTTCCATTTTCTTCATTTTTCTGAAACCCTCTGTTGCCCCATGTCTAGTGGTATACAAGTCATTGTATAGCCTCGGGGAACCTCCATATGATTTCTGTCCCTAGTTCTATGCATACACCTGCACATCCTGTTTTCATGGAAGAGAGCCAAGTAAATGACAGTCTGCTTTCTTTGGCAGAGATGTATATTCACCTTTTGCTTTGAGATCTCCATGAATTCACTGATGAACCAAGCTGCCACCTAGAGCAGAAAACATACTCACTGGCAAATAATATTGTTCTATTAATTGTGCTATTTTTTTTTTCTCACAGACAGCCTCTCACTGAGAAATGATTGAGAGCAAGTTGAACCATATCAGAAGCTGTATAAACTATTTTAGGTGATAAAGGCACCATTTGGTGCACTGAAGTAATATTTTACTCGTGGCCTAAGAGATCTAATGAAGTTTTCAAAGGCATATGACAGCCTTGAAAGGATCACGTACCAAAAAATTATTTTAACATAAATGAAAACATCAACTAAAAAAGACATATGATCTGTTCTGAGGAAGCAATCTATAAAAAAAATTTAATGGGTAAGAAGAGATTTGGGAAGAAATGAAAACACAGAAAACAGATTTGGAAAGAAATGCAGAAATTTTTCTACAT
This sequence comes from Macaca fascicularis, assembly GCF_037993035.2. NCBI lineage: Eukaryota > Metazoa > Chordata > Mammalia > Primates > Cercopithecidae > Macaca > Macaca fascicularis. The sequence goes on along the minus strand of NC_088380.1, from coordinate 30,943,146 downwards.
ATATACATATATATACACATTATATACACATAAATTCATTGGCATATGTGAGGGAATGTGTGGCATAAATCGTTTACATTTAATATAAGGCTTTAATTAAATTTATATTACAAATTTCAGAAACCATCATGAAAACTGTCATTTTTTTTATACTGGATAGACAAGTTATAACTATGTAGTACAGAGCTAAATTATGGCATATAGAATTACATTTTGAACAAGATATTTTTCCTAAAGAAATTGATTCATTTAGTCAGTAGTCAAGTTAATATTATTTGAAAGTTGTCAAAATGCATTAAAAAGTGGCATGCTGTATAGAAACACTGTTTCCAATTTATTACAAAAATTATGCACTGTTTAAGTTTAAAGGGAGCGTTTTTCTAGGAATCAAGATTTCTCTCCAGCAGTGGGGAAATATGAAGGATTCTGCCCTTTGCCAATCTAGATCAGCTTCTTCATTCTTTTCCCTGGTCTGCTCATGAAAGCGGGATCTCCATGGATGAAATGCACAAGGTCTTTTCTTTGTTTGGCTAATGGAAGCACTACCCAGAAAACAGAGGAAAGGAAGCCAAGTCAAGGTATTTAATCTTGCTTCTCTCTCCCTGCATGGTTAGTTATTTGCATGAAGGTGACCCTCTCTAGATTTAGGGGACTTTTTCCATACTAGGGGACCTCTCCACTGAGGTCGCCCTCTCCACACAGGGTGCCTACTTCCCAAAAGGGTCTCTCTCCCCACAACCCCCTCTCTGCTTTGGTTCTGGTAAACACGTGGCCCCTTGCCTCACCTATTCAGAGCAAAAGCAGTAGCAACTTTCATCAGACCCAAGGCACAGCATTCTTTCTTGTGATATCTTATAATTTGCTTGTACTTTTAGAAATATTTTGTGTATTAATTTTTCCTTAAATAATACCAACCTTAATGTGCTTTACTTACTGCCACAGTGCTAATTCAAGTTATGTTTCTATTTAACCTCAGTGATGAGAGAATTTACAGTGGAGGTAATTGAGATCTGATAGAGCAAATAGCCAGAAAAAGCAAGAGTAATCAATGAAAGCCTTAATAGACTTCAGATTTGATTCACTAAGCATCACACTGAAAGGAATATCAGTGAATTCCCACTAAAGGTCTTCAATGAGAAACACTAGGTCTTACACTATTTTGCATTTACAGTCTTGATATGCAGACACTTACCTGTGGTCCCGTCTCATTTTATCACAGCTCCCACTGCATTTATCCCAGTATTTACCATTTTGTTTCTGTTCCTACAGAAAACCTAGGCAGACTTTTACTTGTTTGGATGGTTGGGTTTTAGCTTTCTGCATCTCTGAAAATAGTGAATCCTGCCTTTCTCTCTTCTACATTCATCGCTCCAATCCACCTGTAGTTGGAATGGTCTGCTTCTCTTAACAGTAGTCTCATCTCCCTTCTTCCTCACAGATACCAAAGGAGAAACATTCTAAGATATGCTCTTCCTTTATTATTTCTCAGCTTCTTTTTATATCCAATCGTAATGTAACAGTATTCCCCCCAAAACACATAAAGATAATACACATGTTGATTTTTAATACAATTTATGTAGATTCCAAAAAGTTATGTGAAATGAGTTTACAAATATTTACATTTTTCATAAGGACAACCTGAATTTTGGATGTGATGTGCTTAATAATAACTCTGAGAAAGGATTGGAATTAAAAATGAATATCTGATATTCATGAAATATTACTGATATTCCCATTAAAACTGTGAAACAATAAAGGCTGATTTTTATTAGCTGAAATTGTTCCAAAAGTTCATAAGTGCAATTACATAAGAATCAGAAATAAGAGATATAAATATGAGTCTTAGAATGTAAAACATATAAAAGATATCTACTGTTTTATCCAGTGTTGTCTTTTCTATTTTAATTCCTTTTTACTCTTCTACTACTTTCTTTTGGGTTAAATACACATTTTTAAAATCTCATTTTAAAATATATAGTGTTTGCAGTATAACTCTGCATTATTTCTTTAGGGATTGCTCTAAAGATTGCAATGTACAATTTAACCTCCACAATTTACATGCCATTACTATTAAACCAGTTCACAGAAAATTTAAGAACATTTCAACTAAAAGGTTCATTTATCCGCCTCTTTCCTTACTTTATGCTGTAGTTGTCATATGCATTACATTTACATACACAACTGCACAAAACTATGTTGCGAGTTGTTATTGTTATTCCTTTTGTATTAAACAGTTGTATGTACTTCAAAGAAACTATAAAGAAAATAGTCTATTTTTGTATTTATTCATAGATTTATCATATATGGTGCTCATTTTTACTTCTAAAGATTTGAGTTTTCATCTGGTGTCATTTCTTTTCAGTCTAAATAGTCTTTTTTGGTTGTTTCTTTTAGTGTATCTCTTATGGAAACACATTTTGTTAGTTTTATTTTATCAAAAAATATCTTCATTTGACTTTCATTATTGCTGGATGTTTTCGCTATACAGAGAATTCTCAGTGATACTGTTTCTCACTGTTTCTACAGATAAGACAAATGTAACTTGCATCCTGGACCTTCTGAATATGATATGCTGCTTTCTCTGTCTTTCAAGATTTTCTCTTTATTTTTGATTTCCATCAATTTGACTATGATTTTGCTAGATGACATTTTCTCTGTATTTATCGGCTTAGACTTTTATGATTTTCTGGAATCTTTAAAGTATTCCCCTAAGTTTAGAAGACTTATGTCCATCTGTCTTCAAATATTTTTTTAACCCCTTATCTTTTAGTTCTGGTACTTTACTCCAATTATGCTGTTATTAAACCTTTTGATGTTGACTTAAAAGTTATTGACGCTGTTAACTTTTTTCATTTTGTTTCTGTTCTACATACATAATGATGTTTGTTGATCGATTTTCAAATTTAATGACCTGTCTTCTGTTAGGTTCAATCTGTATATAAATCTATTGATTTACTTTACAGAAGATATTGTGTTCTATAATTTTCATTTGATTATTTTTATGTCTCTGCTGAGACTTCCTTTATAGTCATTAATTATGACAATGTGTATAATAGCCTCTTTAAAATAATTGTTTGCTAATTCTACATCTGAATCGTCTCATAATCAATTTACATTCAGAACATTTTTCTGTTAATAGGGACCAAATTCTCTTTTGTTTACATGTCTATTAAATTTGACTTGCATTCCCAATTTTGTAAATGATATTAAGCAGTGATCCTTGATTTTCCTTCATTCCTCTGAAAAGTATCTATTTATTTTCTTTTGTAGAAAGTTACCTTGACTGGACTTGAACTGTAAACTCTGTATCCCTCAGATGGGCAGGAGGTGGAATGTCTCTTCAATTATTTTATTCTCAGCTAGGCTGTTCATTGTCTGCTCAATGCATGCATAGCTTAGGGGTTAGCTATAATTTACACAGAATTTATATCCAGATGGTACACCTCTGTGGCAAAACAAAATAACCTATGTGTTTTAGTTGGTTAGTTAGTTAGTTAGTTAGTTTATAGGGGCTGCCAACATTCCTTCACTGTGGTTTCCTTTCTCCATCTTCAAAGCCAGTGCTGCTGCCCCTTCTAGATCCTCTCCTATACTTCTATAGTTACATCTGTCTCTGATCTTAGTTAGGAAAGGCATTTCACCTTTAAGAACACACGTGATTAGTTTGGGTTTACCTGGATAATTCAGGATAACCTCCCATCTTAAGGAACTTAGCCTTAATCACATCTGCAAAGTCCTTTTGCTATAGAACGTTACTTATTCACAGGTTCCAGGGCTCCAGGGATTGGCACATTTCATGGGGGTATATTTTTCTACCTACCACACACCACCACCCTACATATGCTTTTTACAAGGTGATGCAGAAACTCGCTCATCAACAGGCAGCGGTCTATATTCCCTCCCCTTAAATCTGGGCAGGCTTGTGACTCATGTGGAAGTGATGCTGTATAACTTTTGAAAGTAGGTGGTAAAAAGTAATACAGTGTCCATGTGCTATTTCTTAGAATGCTTCTTATTGGCACAAACCACATGCTCTGAGACTGTCTTCTGGAAAGCGGCCCCAGTTGAGATCTCAATCAACAGTTAACATCAAGTTCCATGAGTGACAGTCTTTGAGATGACATTAGCTCCAGCTACCAGTTAGTGGCAACCCCATGAGAGACCCTTAGTGAAAGTTGCCTAGTAATGCCCGGGCAACTCCCAGAACTGTGAAGGAAGAATTATGATTGTTGCTCTTTTTAAGCAAGTTTTGGCTTTATTTTTTATTTAACAATAGATAACGTTAATACCTCACTGGCTTCCTTCTTTCTGTGTTTTCCCTCTTACACTCCAGCCTCTCTGTTTACCCCAAATTCTGCCCTCTGGTTTCTCAAGCCACTAAAACTGTAGGTTTGTATTGTTCTCCATGGTGCCAGCTGTGGCCTGCTTTCAGGCCAAAGGCCAGGACTCATGAAGTGTCATTCCTTTCTTTCAAGTGCAGAATCTCCACTAGATTCTGTGCGTTGTTCATTTTCTAGTAGCTTCAGGTGATTGTTTGGGTTTCTCATTTTATTCAGAATTTATAGCTGTTGTCCATACAGAAGGTTTGGTCTCATAGAAGCATCTATGTCACTGTCAGAAGCGGAACAATTGATAGGAATAGATTGTGAAACATGCTCACTAATTTGTCAAGTTTCTATTTTAGAGTATTTCAAAAATAAAGAGATATACATATGTTCTAGTGTATCTTGTATGTGTATCACATGCATTTTATTTCATCAAGTCTTAATAGGGTTCTTAAGTCCAAATCATTTTGTTGTATTTGCCTTCTTTGACTATACTTGCATTTCTAACATAAATTTTATATGGTACATTTAGAAATATAGTGTTAGATTAAAGCTGTTAGCAATCTATTGGGGGAATTTTCATTAATATTTATAAGTGGGGAAAGCTTTTCATTTTACCTGAGTATGTGTGTAACTAATTGGAATGTTACAGAACAGATGGTAGATTCAAAACTGAATTAAATGATTTCCATTTTTTCTCTGAAAAAATATCTCTTTACAAAGGTTCAAATAAATATTAATTATTTTTTTCTGAAAGATTTAATAAACATGATTTCAAATCCTTGGCTAGATGTGACTTTTGTTGGTGCATTTAATTTCCACTTCAATATTTTTCTATCCATTTTTGTGTGCAACTTTTTGCTTGAAATGGGGATATCTTGTCTGAGAATTATTTTGCAACTGTTTTGTTTAGTTGGTAAGCATTATCAGATAATGATCTATTTATTTTTCCACTTTGGTCAGGGATTATCTCTACCAACTTTTAAAACTTTTTTTTTTTTTTAATGGCGTCTAGCATGTTGTTTAGCATGATGATTTTCCTATGTATCCTAGACAGATTGTATATTCTCTTAATTTAGGAGGAGTGGTCTATCCATAATGTGAAGCTGCTTGATAGTGTTTTTCAATTTTTGTACATCCATATTGATTTGTTGTGCAATTTCTATACCAATTAATGAGATAGGAATGTTGACATCTTCAACTACAAATGTAGATGTGCCCTTTTCTCCTTCCTTTTATTTCTCTGTATTTTTCCTTCTATATATTTAGAAGCTCAGTTACTGGAGGTACCCATATGTAAAATTATTATAGTTGCTGGTTGAATTGACGCTTTTATCAATATAAAATGCCTCTCTTTGTTCCTGATAACATTTCTTCTTGTGAAGTCTACTTTGAATTATATTACACAATCACTTCAGATTTTTTCTAATTAGTGTGTGTGTGTTATTTCGTTACTTATTTTTAACCTATCTTTAGTTTCATATTAAACATTGTTTTCTAATAAGCAGCATATAATTAGTTCTTTTTAATGCAATAAGGCAATGAATACTATTTAATGAGAATTTTCAGGCAATTTCTATTTAATACAATTAATAATACTTTGTTTGAAATCTACTCTTCCCATCATTTGTTTTCTATTTACCCTTTCTCCCTTTTCTGTTTCTTATTTTTCTACCTTATATTAGATTAAATATTTTGCATTATCTGAGTATGTTTTGATCAATGAGTATTTCAAATATTTTATCTCCACTAAAGGCTTTGTAGCTACAATATTTTAATCACAGTTGTTTTGTTTGTTTGTTTGTTTAGTGATTACTTGGAACTTTAAAATATACTTTTTAAACTTGTCAATATATTTCTTCAACTAACATTGTACCATTATATATCTAATTTGATAATTTTAATTATTATATTTCAATTTTTTCCTTCCTTTGTGCTATTTATTTAATATTTTAGTACTACATATGTCTTGTCTCCTATAATACATTATTTTTAAGTTTATTTACAATTTATTCTCTTTTACAAATGGAAAATTGGCGTAATTTTTTAATTTATTTGTCTACATATTTACCATTTTTGGCATTCTATTTCTTTGTGCACATTCATGTTTTCTTCTGTTATTCTTTTCTTTCTCTTGTACTTTAATTTTTTTTGTAGTAAAAGTCTCCAGTTAGAAAATTATATTTCAGCTTATTATTTGAAAAGTTTTTTTATTCCTTATTTTAACATATCCTTTCAATGGATAAAGCCCAAATTTTATGTCTATACAATAAAAAGATATAGTTACTTGACAATATTTTTTTCTTTCACAGTAAAGATAGTATTTTCATGTCTTCCTAAGTACATAGTTTCTCACCAGAAGCAGGTATTAAATTTTATCTTTGTCCTTTTTTTGCTTGGGGATTGATTTTCTTCCATGTAGGGTTTTTGAAGTTTTGATTATTCATCAAATTTAGAAAATGTTTGATCTTCCTACACTGTCCTTCTTGAACTTTAATTACACATCAAACTCATGCTATCATCTCTCAGATTACTAAAGTTTTCATTCTTTTTTTCTGTATTTTTTCTGTTTATGCTGAATTTTGAATAATTACCATTGTGTTGTCTTCAAGTTTACTAATAATTTATTATTCAAGGTCTGAAAATGCAATCAATCTATCCAGTGGATTTTAATTTTATATACTAAGGATTTTTAAAACATCTTTCATTTTTATGTTCACTAGCTTCATGTATTTTTTTGAAATCTTGATAAACTTTTAATATCTGTTTTACTGTATTTACTTATTCTACCATCTCTATTATTTCCAGGTTTCTTTCTATTCTTTCACTCTCTTGGTTGTTTTTCGTACTTTCCTAGTTCTTAGCATGTCTAATACTTTTTTATTATTGTTGTTGAATACACAGTTTTGTATACTTTAAAAAAGGGTTTTATTTTTTTCCTTTTTGGTAAACTGTTCATTTACTTTCAGTTCTATATTATCATTAGGAGGTTTATTTTAGTGTTTTATTAGGATTATCCAAAACAGCATTTACGCTCTGGGTAATTTATCATCATTACTTAGGCATTACCCTTCTGGGATTTCTAGTACATGTTGCATTTGATTACTGAGGACTCTCTGATCTGGTAGAAACAGAAATAATTCCCAGCCTTTTGTGAACCCTGGAAACCAATCAGCTCCTAGCTTGTCATTTTCATGACCTTGTGGAGCTTTATCCTATACACAATATCTTAGTATTCAATAAATTTCAAAGAAATGCAGATTTTGAGTCTTTTTCTTGACTATTTCCCTCTCTTCAGAACTCTATCCCACAACTTCCAGCTGTATACGTGAACTCTGATCTTTGTCTTCTCAGCTTAGTAAGACTGTCATAGTCTGTTGATCTTATTTTCCCCCTGTCCTGTGGTTCAGAATGTGCCTCGTGGCATGAAGCCTGGACAATCTTAGGATTCACTTCATACTTTTCCTTCTCTCAGGACTCACAGCCATGTGTCCTCTGTTGTTAAACACTTGAGCAAATAATTATTAAATATGTTTTGTCCTGTTTCCTAGATGTTTAAGACATGAAGTCAGATCGTATCCCTTTTAGTCCATTATTGCCAAGATAATAAAAAAAAGGTTAAATATGTTTTTAAAATAATTTTAATGAAATTGTGAAAAAAGGAGAAGTAAACAAACATTTTCAGTTTACTAACATAATTTGGAAATATGAATTTCTTTTTATAATTTCAAGAGGTAAAATCCATGCCTATAATCTGTGCTCATGATAAATTTCAGAAAATAAATTAATGCTGTGTTTTCTTGAGATCAATCACCCATTTTAAAATTAAGAGATTTCTGCATCTGGGTTTTTCATGTACTAGACACAAGCAAACATATCAATGCAAACATATACTTGTGGAAACCACGGCTTATTTTGTTTTCTAAATATGCAAGTCAACCTCAGGTTAGTTAGACAAAAATAAAACAAAACAAACAAACAAACAAAATTCCCTCAAATAATTTTAGAGAATTACATACATTAACTGATAATTTTTAAATATTGTGTAGACAATTCAATTAGAACAAAAATGAAGCAAAGGTAAACAAAATGTATTTCCTTAAAAGCTTTAATCGGGAATTCAACAACTCCAAAATTTCATCTGTCAAATAAGATACAGCATGTCATGCTCTTTAGGAAACTCATGTACCTATAAAATAATTAAGCATGAAGTTTAAAACAATATTGACCACATAAAGTTAATTTGCCAATTAATACACAAGTGCAATTACTTTTATCTCTGTCCTATGACAGCGCGTTTCTTACCCATCTAAATTGCACCGTGGCCACTGAATAATAAAGATAGGCTAATTTAGATAGGTTAATTTTTCTTCATTAATACTTAATTGTAACAATTAAACAGGAGAAAAAGCTAAAATCTTAAGAGTGAATGATCTTTGAATTACGTAAAATGAAGCTAAACTTTGTTAAAGAACTGCCAAATGTTTTGTGAGGACTTTTCTGATGTGAATTGAAGTTAACATATAATTCTGACATACATATGATCACTGAAAAAAACACACTTTTAGAACCTATTTTATTAAACCATATAATCATTTTTATTATTTCAGAAACAAACTATGAGCGTAGGACTTTTCCTCGTCCTTCCGTTTTCATTCCTCCGGACTTCTTCCGAGGAATCTATGATTCCCCGCACACCACTCATTCCTTTAACCATGTGGTACTGTTTCCTTGTGCACTGCCCCTTCTGCTAAGAAGTACACCCTATTGTTTAATCACATTTGAACCTTATTGTGGATATTTCAGTTATTTCAATTAGGAAACATTATCTTTTTTAATTTTTAATGTATTATTATTATTATTATTTTTGAGATGGAGTCTCGCTCTGCCGCCCAGGCTGGAGAGTGCAGTGGCGTGATCTCGGCTCATTGCAAGCTCCGCCTCCCGGATTCACGCCATTCTCCTGCCTCTGCCTCCCGAGTAGGTGGGACTACAAGCACCAGCCACCACGCCGGGCTAATTTTTTGTATTTTTAGTAGAGATGAGGTTTCACAGTGTTAGCCAGGATGGTCTCGATTTCCTGACCTCGTGATCCGCCCACCTCGGCCTCCCAAAGTACTGGGATTACAGGCATGAGCCACCGCACCCGGCCAGGAAGCATTCTTTTAAAAACAGTCAACTTCAACTCTGGTTTGAACAACACTTTTGTTTTTTGATTAGCATAGGCATCAGTGGTTCATAGGCAGGCAGATATTAGGGCTGATTGAGCAGAGCTTCTGCCTGCATCATCACTTGCTTACTTTTTCTCCAGATTGATGAAAGATGGCTACAGCATTTGCAGGTGTATGTAAACATACAATGTCTTTATCTTTCTTGAGAAGATGAAAACCTTTTCTAGAAGCACACAGGAAACACCTGTAATCTGTGTCAAGCCTTGGTTTACAAGTCCATGTTCACCTAATTTTTGTCAGCCGAATTTGATCCACTGGAGATAAAACATATAACGTGATCCAATAATTAGCGATGAAACAGATACTGTGTATTCAGTCACTGGAGGTGAAATGGCTACTGTGGAATCAATCATTGAAAGTGATTGGATATTGCGATGATTTCCATGGCTACCACTCCACTCATCATTATTAGGTGAAGGGGCATGGGAAATGAAAATGTGAAGGCCCAGAGGCTGGGAGGATTTAAATCATGCATGAAGAGACTACTGGGGGGCGGCAGGGAGAGAGAGAGAGAGAGAGAGAGAGAGAGAGACAGAGAGAGAGAGAGAGAGAGAGAGAAATTCCAATTGTAGTTTGGCTGACTTGACTGGAGTATTTTGGGAATTGCAAAGGGGAAGACTATTACTAGGCAGCATGGTGTAGAATACTCTAAGAAGTTTGGCTGTGGTTTGTATTTGGCTTGGTTTATAGTTGGAAAAAATATTTTTGGGTGCCCTAGAGAGACTTGAAAAATCATATTAAAATTTTGTTAAACAATTATTTTGTTGAGTTGAATCTCTGTAAAATATCCCTTTCATTTGATTGTCAGCAAAAGTTGTTTTTTACTTGTTTCAAAATACTAACAGTCAGTTAAGAAAATAAATACATAATTGGTAGGTAAGTTATCCCATATGCATAAGTTTTGTACTTCGAATTAAAGGCAAACCTTTGAAATATCTAATTTGCTGGAATTTATACTCCTGAGTTTGTGAATTAAAATGATATAGAATAAAGTCTAGAAAGAGTCTTGGGAAGTACAAAAATTCGCTAACGGTTGTGTCACCAATCTGTGACAAAGTTAGAAAATGAAATACTCAGAGTCTTAACCCAATGTCTTCAATTTAAAATGAAAGTAGTAAGCTAGGAGATTTCCGAAAGCTTTCCTAGAACACGGATATTTACTTCTACTTGTTCATTCATTCTATAAATACCTATTTAATACTGTCAACATGCAAATAACTATCACGAATTTTCTATATGGTTCTAAGAAGACATTTCTTAGATTGTTTCTCTTTCACAAATATAAAAACTACATATATAAACTAATGTTCACAGAATAGAGAATGAACAATTAACATCATGGAAAAGTTATACAATAATTTAAACTCCTACAAATTACATATGTTTCATTTAAATATTTCATTGAAGCATAAATGTGCAAAAAGCACACGAATTATAATATCACGAATGACAAAATATCACAAAGGAAATACAACAACTAATCAAACATAAACTAAGGAATATACTTTGTAAACACATATGCTCATTTTCTTTAACTATATATCTAGAAGCAGAATTCCTGGATCAGAGAGTAGGAATATGTTCAAGTTATTAGAAACTGACAAACAGTTTTTCAAAGTTGTCAAACAAATTTAATTTTTCATCAGCAATGTACGAGTTTCAGTTGTTCTGCATTCTCACCAACCCTTGATGCTACCAACTTTTAAACTTTTTGCCAGACTAGCTGACCCCTTGATTTTAGCTGCGTGAGACCCTAACAGAGAGCCAGACAAAAGAACTTGGCTGTCTGAGCTCCTGAAATATGAGATAATTAATGAGTGTTGTTTGAAGCTGCTAAGTTGGTGGCAATATTTTTATAGTAGCACAATTCAAAATGAATGCAACCTGAAGCAGAACTGCGTTACAGTGAATACTTAATGTAGGTCTTCAAGTTGGAATCATATCTGATGTGAACCTGAGTTTACAGAATTAAAGAGCTCTGGAAATGGGAAATATGTGGGAAATATAGAAAATTATTTTCTTAAGCTTTTAACTTTTTAAAATAATAAACTACCGTTTCAATAAAAATGATAAGTTGTGTGTGAGGATTATAAAGAATATAGATGACATAAATAAAGATAAGAATAAATATGACATAAGTAGCACTTAGGATGGAATGGGATATGTTATACTGTTGTAATAGGGTTCCATCTTGTTTTTTTTTTTTCTTCTTTGTTATATTTGCAGGATGGTATCCTTTTGTACATTTAATATTGATTTTTTTCTTTTCTGTTTATCTTTAATGATTGGCAGTTTTGTTATATTGTTCTTTGGTGTGGCTTTGTTTTTTTTTTACGGACCTTGGAGTTGGTAGAATTTATTAAAGTCAAAGATTGCTGTTTTTCATCATGTTTAGAAAACTGTTAGCCATTATCTTAATATATTACATGTCCTCATTTTCTTTCTCTTCCTTTTCTGAGATTACAATTGCATACAAATGTTACAAATAATCTCCTTTCCAATATTATTTGTGTATGAAATCTGCTTTGCTCTTCATTCTTTTTTCTCTTCATGTTTAAATCTGGATCTTTTCCTCTAGTCTATACTCCAGATTATTAAGTTCTTTCTTTTGTCAGTAGTGTTGATGCCAGTTATTAAATGTTTGATGTATGTTTTCAGCTTATGTATTTTATGTTTTTTTACTTTATATTTTCCAGGTTTTTACCTTTTCCTTCAATTTTCTAAGGGTGATTTTTTAATGTCTGTCCAAGTATTGCCATTATCTGGAGACCCAGAAAGTCATTCTTAAAAATGTTTTTATTCTATTGTCTTAATTTTTAGTGACATTGTTTGTATACTGATTTCTGTGTGTGTTTATCTTATTACCTGAAAATTTACCTAAAAGCTTGTGGCTTTGATGGTATTTTCCTCCAGAAAGGATTCACTTGTTTTCTTGCTGACAGCTTGGCTAGAGGTGCAAGCAGCCCTTTGTCACCATAAACTAATCAAATATTTACATAACTGGAAGTTGGGATTCAGTTGCTGACTTCAAGTTTTACCCAAACTCTTGGTACTTGCCAGGAACCTTCCTTGTTGTTGGGGCATGAACCTTAATATTTGTCCTAATGGTCTGGCGAGTGTCCTGTAAAGTTTGCTTATTTCTGCCTGTGAGTCATGCCATGGAATTTAGAAGATACCCATGGAGGAAACTGCCCCACATTCTCTACCTGGTTCTCTCCATCACTCTTACAGACTGTGGCAATTTTCTCATGCCCTTGAACACATATACTTTTTATACTTAATGCCAACTATTTTAGATATTCTCAGTGGAAGAGATGGCCTTAAGCCATCTAGTCCACCATTTTGAGAATGAACAATTGATTTTTACATATGCTAATATTCACTAAATATTACCATAGACAAATATTCACTCCTGAAGATGTGAGATCACACACATTAAATGTTTCTAGTAGTTTTGGGAACATCATAACACATTCTTAGAAAGAAAATAGAAATAGAACTTACTCTTAAAATGAACAATCTGACCTACAATATTGCAAAAATGTGACCTAAATTGGTAAACGGGTTTTGATCACTAATTTTCACATAATCAACCTACTGACATTACTTATGTTTTTATAATTCTCTTTATGGATGCATGGGTGACATTATATGTAGAATTAAATCATTTTTGGTAAATTTTATTTTTGTGAAAAGCAATAACCAATGTAAACCATCTTGATCTTTAACTAAGTTTTTCGGATTATATCAGTATATAAAAACTAATTTGCTATGAAATAAATATACCATGTAAAAATAGCTTGATACATTACCATACTTATAAGCCTGATTTCTACTTTATTGGAATATCATATTGTAAATCTTTGCCTTAGTATTTGTAGTGCTGGTTTCATAGCACATGCAAACATGCAAGTTCCAGAACAAGATAAGCCACTGGAAGACCCTTGTCGAAGAAGTTGAGAGCAATGAGGACCTTGTCTGTTCCAATAAGTGCTTTGTACCATGAACAATAGAATTAAGACAATTTGCAAAATGATTATATATACTTTCCTTTCACTGACAAGACAAAAGGAAAAAACTTGAGCATAAAGATATATGGAACTTCAGGCCTGGCGCAGTGGCCTGTAATCCCGGCACTTTGGGAGGCTGAGGAGGGTGGATCACGAGGTTAGGAGATGGAGACCGTCCTGGCTAACATGGTGAAACCTCATCTCTACTAAAAATACAAAAAGTTAGCTGAGCTTGGTGGTGGGCGCTTGCAGTCCCAGCTACTCAAGAGGCTGAGGCAGGAGAATTGCTTGAACCTGGGAGGCGGGTTGCAGTGAGTGGAGGTCGTGCCACTGAACTCTAGCCTGAGCGACAGAGAGAGACCCTGTCTCAAAAAAACAAAAACAAAAACAAAAAACAGATATATGGAACTTCAAATTTTATCTATAAAAATGTATAATAGGTTGTAGTTGATGTAGAACAAGCAATATTAAGAACAATTTAACATTTTCAATTCATAATGTGTTACTAAACACACGGTAACAACTTTTACAAGTATTCTGATTTTAAAATGAGCAAAGGACATGAATAGACACTTCTCAAAAGAAGACATAAAAATGACCAGCAAGTAAAAAAAAAAAAAAAAAAAAAAAAAAAACAGAAACATGACCAGCAAGTATATAAAAAGGATGTTCCACATTACCAGTCATCAGGGAAATGTAAATCAAAACCACAATGAGACATCATCTTACTCCATTTAGGATTGCTATTATCAAAGAGGCAAAACCTAACAAATGCTAGCAAGGATGCAGAGACAGGGAAATGCTCATACATTGCTAGTGGGAATATTAAGTAGTACAGCCATTATGTAAAACAGTATAGAAATTCCTCATAAAGCTAAATACAGAATTACTATATAATCCAACAATCCCACTGTTGGGTATATATACAAAAGGAAGAAACTCAACATATCAAAGAAATGTCTAAATGGCTATGTTTTTGGCAGCACTATTCACAATAGCCAAGTTATGGAATCAACCTAAGTGTCCATCAACAGATGAATGGATAAAGAAAATGTGTCATATGTAAACAATGAAATATTTTTCAGCCATAAAAAAAGAATGAAATCTTGTCATTTGCAGCAACACGAGTGGAACTGAAGGTCATAATCTTAAATGAAATAACCCAGGCACAGAAAGGCAAACTTCATATGTTCTCACTCATGTATGGGAGTTAAAAAAAGTGGGTCTCATGGAGGTAGAGAGTAGAATGGTGATTATTAGAGGCAGAGAAGGAAAGAGGGTGTGAGAGACAAAGGGAAGTAGGTTAATGAGTCATATGGTTTGGCTCTGTGTGCCCACACAGCTGTCATGAGTTGTGATTCTCAGTGTTTGTGGGGGGGCCTGCTGGACGGTGAGAGAATTATGGCGGCAGACATCCCCCTTGCTGTTCTTGTGATAGTGAGTGAGTTCTCATGAGATCTGGTTGTTTAAAAGTGTGTAGCACTTTCCCCTTCTCTTTCTCTTTCTGCAGGCCATCTGAAGATGTACTTGGTTCCCCTTTCTCCAAGATTGTAAGTTTCCCGAGGCCTCCCCAGCAGCAGAAGCCTGTATAGCCTTCAGAATTGTGGGCCAATTAAACCTGTTTTCTTTAAAAATTGCCCAGCCTCAGATATGTCTTTATAGCAGTGTGAGAACAGACTGATACAATGGGTATAAAAATATAGGTAGGTGGAAGTAATTAATTCTAACATTTAATAGTACAGTGAGGAAGTTGCAGTTAACAATTATTTATTGTATATTTCAAAATAGAAGATAATTGTAATGTTCACAATACAAAGACAAGACCAAAGTTTGAGATGATGGATATCCCAATTACCCTGACTTAATCATTACTTATTGTATGCATGCATGAAAATATCACTCGTACTACCCTACATATGTACACCTATGATAAACTAATAAAAAACTCAGAACATTTAAATAGATCTTTTCTTTTATGTCATAATATTGTTTTATTTTGAGAATCCAGTTTCTCATTTTCTTTTTCCTTCCTTCTTTTCTTCCTTCCTTCCTTCCTTCCTTCCTTCCTTCCTTCCTTCCTTCTCTCTCTCTCTCTTTCTCTCTCTCTCTCTCTGGGACTAAAGGTGCCCACTACCCCACCCAGATCATTTTTGTATTTTTTGTGGAGACAGGGTTTCACCATGTTGGCCAGGCTGGTCTCGAACTCCTGACCGCAGGTGATTGGCCCGCTTCAACCTCCCAAAGTGCTGGAATTACAGGCGTGCACCACTGCCTCCAGTCTAGTTTCTTATTTTCATATAGTTAAATATATCAATCTTCATTTGTGGCTTTATCCATTCCCTGTTGAAGATTACAAAAACACTAATCTGTATTTTAATGCTCTAATAATTATACAGTCAACATTATCATTTACGCACTAATAGATTAATTGTTTAGACAACTGTTAATGTGTATTGAAATGATTTTTAACTAAAATACATTCTACCACAAAGATGATAGTTCTAAGTCATACATCAGAAAAGCCAAAATACCTGTTTCCAACAATGTTCATTCACACTGTGGCAACAGTAAGCAGCAATGAAGTATAAGCACTTTTTTCATTTTCACGACATTCTTGTTGATTAAGTGCAGAATACTTCATGCCTTTTTCAGAAAGAATGTTTTTATTTAACAATATTTATGTGGATCATGTGAGAGTGGACACGCTCTGGTTATAAGGGAGAAATAAGTTATTTCGTGAATATGTGCCATTTGGTTAAAAAACCACCATAGTCATAAGGATGTAAATTATTCAAAATGTAATAATTTAATATCACACAGAAAAGGAAACAGTCTAGGGAATTTTTAATTCATATAACTGAAAACACATCTTGTAAAAAATGTTAATTGTAAGCTAGAGTAATATTGTTTGTATACAGTTAACATTTACAGTTAAAAATATCTATTGATGCCAGCTTCATCCTAGTGATTACTTCTTATGTAAGTACCCATTTGGTGTGTATTTACTGCAGCCTCTGGTTAGGGACCAGTGTTTGCAGATATCTGATGGTGAGAACAATGATAGCAAATCATTTCTGCACACTCAATGCAAGCAAGATGCCAAGAAAAGAACTCTTGCATATGCAGTTCTACTCGGATTCAAAGGATTTAAATCTATTTACTTTTTCAGCTGTGATCTAAATGATAAATTCCAAGCAAATTTCTCAACTGTGATTTAACTGAATGATGAAAACTTTTCTTGGGAGGAATCCATGATTTATAGAGCTTAGCACCAAATAAAATTTCTTCGAAGTGTGAATTAATCATTTTTGGTAGGATTTTTTGGTATGAAAATATAACCTCCTTTATTTTCATACTTCCCCAAGGCAACCTCTCATTGCTATCCATTACTCACCACTGTGTGCAGGTGCCTCTTGGCTTAAGCACCTTTCACAGCATTGGCCGTAGAAATGGCAAACATTCTATGACTTTTGACTGAGTGTGATTGTGAAAAAGCTGACTGGAGTTAATATTATAGGGGCGAAATATATTATATCTTCCTGATCACTGGTGTATATCATGTCATGCTACTTTCTATTCTGAGGGACAACTGTCTGTGGTGGAATAATCCTTTGAATTTTTTTTTTTTTTTTTTTTTAGTCCAAAGGGAAGGAATTATGTCCTAGAACACACAAGCATTCTGCCATTTCTAGCTAACGTAATGAATCAAATAACTAAAGCCATTAGATTTAATAGATTTTTCCTGTTATGAAGATTTGGTATTTTTCAATAGATGTCATCTTTAACATGGAATAACTCATGTATGCCTGTAAACTTTGGGTAACCAGCGGAGTAGGTGGCTCATTAAATACTTTGAATTGTGGATTGTCAGGAGAGCTCCATGGTCAAAATTCTTTACTGTCATACTTACTGTTAGGCTTAGCATATTAAAGGCAAACAATAAAACTTAATTATACATAGAAATCTTTTACCCCAGTGCTGTCATATTACAGATTAAGAAATTGTACATATTAGAGTGTTAGTAGCTAGCAGAATTTGAACTGAAGCCAAATTCCCCCAGTCCCTGTTAAGACCACTTTCTCTCAATTTTGACAACTTCTTAGATTTGTTTTGGACCACTCAGTTCATTTACTAGTACATTTTTTCCATTAATTGAATAATATTAGCTAGCATTTACATTCATAAACCCAACATCATTGAGAAATTTAGGGGATCATAATGGTACTACATTATAATTGATGTGCTATGATGAAATAGCCTAACAGGTAGTTTTTCGGAATACAACCACGTGAGAGCAAGTTTTTTTGGGAGATTAGTTTGATTCTGGAACGTGTGGTTAGTACTGAGTGTTGAGCAGTTTGGCTCGTTAGGTTCTGCCTCAAAGAGCCAGGCTGAGATAGTAGTCTATATTCAAAGGGAAAATGGGGTCCTCAGTTAGTACTTAGGAAAGAGAAAAACTCAAAGACAATGAAAGACTAAATGTAGCTCTGCAAATTGGAATCAACGTGGTTAGTGTTTTTAAACACTGTTCAGTGCAATGTTATTTTATGGAAATGTTTTTAAGAAAATGGAGTTATTCTTATAATAAAATAGAAACTCTTATAATAAAATGAGTTATGCAGCTGGAAACCATCATTTTCAGCAAACTGTCGCCAGAACAGAAAACCAAACACCACATGTTCTCACTCATAGGTGGAAATTGAACAACGAGATCACTTGGACACAGGAAGGGGAACATCACACACCGGGGCCTATTGTGGGGTTGGGGGAGGGAGGAGGGATAGTATTAGAAGATATACCTAATGTAAATGATGAGTTAATGGGTGCAGCACACCAACATGGCACATGTATACATATGTAACAAACCTGCACATTGTGCACATGTACCCTAGAACTTAAAGTATAATTTAAAAAATGAGTTAATGACAATGCCATTCAAGAAATACTTTGCTTTGTTATGAAATAAGTATGTTAGAGAAAACAAAATGTTACATATTTAAAGGAGTCAGAAAAAATGGAGTATGTCGCAGCTCTGTTATAATCTTACAGGATCATTTTTGTATATAATGTTAATTGTTGACCAAAATGCTGTTTGTGGTGTATTACTGTATTTGTATTTTTTTCCTGAGGACACAAGGGATACATCACAGTGCAAATAGGAACTCATGCTTATATCATACAAAGATTACACTAGCTGCAATTTGCAGACTGTATCAGAAGGGGGCCAATACAGGATGAGGAAAAGCTGTGTAGCTATCATTGAAACCAGATGTCGGCCTAACAAGATATGGCGGTAGGATGGAACTATGTGGTTGAATTTAAGACATATTAAAGTAGGGAAATGCACAGAGATCAGTGCCTGATTAGGAAGAGAGAATGAGGGAGACAGAGTGGAATTACAAATGACTCCCATGTCTTTCATATTTCTGGCTTGAATAGAGGAACAAGGAGCAGAGTTCAGCTGGGGATGAGATAATGTGTCCACTCTGGGATATGTTGGTTTGCAGCCATCATTGGGCCATCTATGTAGAGATGATACGAAAACATTGAATATGATTTGGAGCTCTGAGGACATATCTAGTTTTGTAGGCTTGTATTCATCAGGTTTTTTTGTTGTTGTTGTTGTAATTAAAGACACATGCATTGCATTTTTATGTGGAATAACAAATTAACAAAAGTTTGGCAGCTTAAGAGAACACTCATTTATTATCTCATAGTTCTACAGATCAGAAGTCTGTGCAGGGCCTAACTGAGTTTTCTATCAGGGTTTCACCAGGCTAACATTAAGGTGTTGGCCAGGATTACAATTTCCTTTGAGTCTCAGAGATCTCTTCCAATTTCACTTTTTGGTAGAATTTAGTTCATTGAGGTTTTGGAATTGAAATACCCACTATCTTGCTGGTTGTCAACTGGGCCTGTTCTCTGTTCCCAGAGATCATTCACCGTTTTGTAGTACATGACCCGCTCTACACCAGAAAAGTTTGTTTCTTCAAAGCCGGCAGTAGGGACTTTTTTTTATTTTGATAAACTCAAAGTCAACTAATGAGTAATCTTAAATATATCTTCAAAATCCCTTTGTCTACATAATATAATCATGTGAGAATGACATCTCATTATTTCAATGCTCTGGCCCACACTCAAGGGAAAGGGTACACCAGGAAACTGGAATCTTTGGGGTTATTTTAGATTCTGCCTCTATAGTATGGATGTAGGCTACTCCCCTAAAAGGCAGAAAGCATCATCAATAAAGGGCAGTGTTAAGGAAGAAATCTGAGAAGAATAACATTTAAGGAAGCTTGACAGGAAAGAGTCTGCAAAAGAATTGTCGACAGAGAAAGCAATATGGCAAAGTCAGATGTATGATTAGATCCACTGTCTCTACATTCTTAAGTCTATTCATCACTTACTATTACTGCCATGACTTCTTGCCTCCTTTTACAAGTTCGTTAAAATACCCCTGGTCTTGTCATTAAATCATGACTAATATATGGTTTTTCAAAATAATAATTAGACTGGTTATAAATTATAAGTTAACTTTTTAAACCCCAAAGATTATTGTTATACCAAACAATAACTTCAACCTCTTTAGACCTTGAAAAACCTGGGTATTTTGACAATTTGTGTAAAAGAAATTTTTTAAGGGGGAGATATTTGACTGCCTGTTGAAAATTTACTTAAGGAATTCAGCAATGCACTCAAACTACTAGGTATAAAAAACTATACTTATCTCTGTTTTTTTGTGTGTGTGTGCATCTGTTCTGATGGGTAACATATATTGTTCTCCTATGTCATGTGGCCTTTCATATTTTATATTTTTTAACATATTTAATCTCAACTATTAGACCAAAGTCCTAGAGGGCACATTTCATTTTTGATTCATTTTTTCCCATACCTGGCACAATGTTAAGAAACTATTAAATATTAAATACTTGTTTTTTTTTTTTTTTTTTATTTATTTATTTATTTATTTATTTATTATTATTATACTTTAAGTTGTAGGGTACATGTGCATAACGTGCAGGTTTGTTACATATGTATACTTGTGCCATGTTGCTGTGCTGCACCCATCAACTCGTCATTTACATCAGGTATAACTCCCAATGCAATCCCTCCCCCCTCCCCCCTCCCCATGATAGGCCCCGGTGTGTGATGTTCCCCTTCCTGAGTCCGAGTGATCTCATTGTTCAGTTCCCACCTATGAGTGAGAACATGCGGTGTTTGGTTTTCTGTTCTTGTGATAGTTTGCTAAGAATGATGGATTCCAGCTGCATCCAAGTCCCTACAAAGGACTCAAACTCATCCTTTTTTATGGCTGCATAGTATTCCATGGTGTATATGTGCCACATTTTCTTAATCCAATCTGTCACTGATGGACATTTGGGTTGATTCCAAGTCTTTGCTATTGTGAATAGTGCTGCAATAAACATACGTGTGTATGTGTCTTTATAGCAGCATAATTTATAATCCTTTGGGTATATACCCAGTAATGGGATGGCTGGGTCATATGGTACATCTAGTTCTAGATCCTTGAGGAATCGCCATACTGTTTTCCATAATGGTTGAACTAGTTTACAATCCCACCAACAGTGTAAAAGTGTTCCTATTTCTCCACATCCTCTCCAGCACCTGTTGTTTCCTGACTTTTTAATGATTGCCATTCTAACTGGTGTGAGATGGTATCTCATTGTGGTTTTGATTTGCATTTCTCTGATGGCCAGTGATGATGAGCATTTTTTCATGTGTCTGTTGGCTGTATGAATGTCTTCTTTTGAGAAATGTCTGTTCATGTCCTTTGCCCACTTTTTGATGGGGTTGTTTGTTTTTTTCTTGTAAATTTGTTTGAGTTCTTTGTAGGTTCTGGATATTAGCCCTTTGTCAGATGAGTAGATTGCAAAAATTTTCTCCCATTCTGTAGGTTGCCTGTTCACTCTGATGGTAGTGTCTTTTGCTGTGCAGAAGCTCTTTAGTTTAATGAGATCCCATTTGTCAATTTTGGCTTTTGCTGCCGTTGCTTTTGGTGTTTTAGACATGAAATCTTTGCCCATGCCTATGTCCTGAATGGTACTACCTAGGTTTTCCTCTAGGATTTTTATGGTATTAGGTCTAACATTTAAGTCTCTAATCCATCTTGAATTAATTTTCGTATAAGGAGTAAGGAAAGGATCCAGTTTCAGCTTTCTACTTATGGCTAGCCAATTTTCCCAGCACCATTTATTAAATAGGGAATCCTTTCCCCATTTCTTGTTTCTCTCAGGTTTGTCAAAGATCAAATGGCTGTAGATGTGTGGTATTATTTCTGAGGACTCTGTTCTGTTCCATTGGTCTATATCTCTGTTTTGGTACCAATACCATGCTGTTTTGGTTACTGTAGCCTTGTAGTAGAGTTTGAAGTCAGGTAGCGTGATGCCTCCAGCTTTGTTCTTTTGACTTAGGATTGTCTTGGAGATGCGGGCTCTTTTTTGGTTCCATATGAACTTTAAAGCAGTTTTTTCCAATTCTGTGAAGAAACTCATTGGTAGCTTGATGGGGATGGCATTGAATCTATAAATTACCTTGGGCAGTATGGCCATTTTCACAATATTGATTCTTCCTATCCATGAGCATGGTATGTTCTTCCATTTGTTTGTGTCCTCTTTGATTTCACTGAGCAGTGGTTTGTAGTTCTCCTTGAAGAGGTCCTTTTCATCCCTTGTAAGTTGGATTCCTAGGTATTTGATTCTCTTTGAAGCAATTGTGAATGGAAGTTCATTCCTGATTTGGCTCTCTGTTTGTCTGTTACTGGTGTATAAGAATGCTTGTGATTTTTGCACATTAATTTTGTATCCTGAGACTTTGCTGAAGTTGCTTATCAGCTTAAGGAGATTTTGGGCTGAGACGATGGGGTTTTCTAAATATACAATCATGTCATCTGCAAAGAGGGACAATTTGACTTCTTCTTTTCCTATCTGAATACCCTTGATTTCTTTCTCTTGCCTGATTGCCCTAGCCAGAACTTCCAACACTATGTTGTATAGGAGTGGTGAGAGAGGGCATCCCTGTCTTGTGCCAGTTTTCAAAGGGAATTTTTCCAGTTTTTGCCCATTCAGTATGATATTGGCTGTGGGTTTGTCATAAATAGCTCTTATTATTTTGAGGTACGTTCCATCAATACCGAATTTATTGAGCGTTTTTAGCATGAAGGGCTGTTGAATTTTGTCAAAAGCCTTTTCTGCATCAGTTGAGATAATCATGTGGTTCTTGTCTTTGGTTCTGTTTATATGCTGGATTATGTTTATTGATTTGCGAATGTTGAACCAGCCTTGCATCCCAGGGATGAAGCCCACTTGATCATGGTGGATAAGCTTTTTGATGTGTTGCTGAATCCGGTTTGCCAGTATTTTATTGAGGATTTTTGCATCGATGTTCATCAGGGATATTGGTCTAAAATTCTCTTTTTTTGTTGTGTCTCTGCCAGGCTTTGGTATCAGGATGATGTTGGCCTCATAAAATGAGTTAGGGAGGATTCCCTCTTTTTCTATTGATTGGAATAGTTTCAGAAGGAATGGTACCAACTCCTCTTTGTACCTCTGGTAGAATTCAGCTGTGAATCCATCTGGTCCTGGACTTTTTTTCGTTGGTAGGCTATTAATTGTTGCCTCAATTTCAGAGCCTGCTATTGGTCTATTCAGGGATTCAACTTCTTCCTGGTTTAGTCTTGGAAGAGTGTAAGTGTCCAGGAAATTATCCATTTCTTCTAGATTTTCCAGTTTATTTGCGTAGAGGTGTTTATAGTATTCTCTGATGGTAGTTTGTATTTCTGTGGGGTCGGTGGTGATATCCCCTTTATCATTTTTAATTGCGTCGATTTGATTCTTCTCTCTTTTCTTCTTTATTAGTCTGGCTAGTGGTCTGTCAATTTTGTTGATCTTTTCAAAAAACCAACTCCTGGATTCATTGATTTTTTGGAGGGTTTTTTGTGCCTCTATCTCCTTCAGTTCTGCTCTGATCTTAGTTATTTCTAGCCTTCTGCTAGCTTTCGAATGTGTTTGCTCTTGCTTCTCTAGTTCTTTTAATTGCGATGTTAGAGTGTCAATTTTACATCTTTCCTGCTTTCTCTTGTGGGCATTTAGTGCTATAAATTTCCCTCTACACACTGCTTTAAATGTGTCCCAGAGATTCTGGTATGTTGTATCTTTGTTCTCATTGGTTTCAAAGAACATCTTTATTTCTGCCTTCATTTCGTTATGTACCCAGTAGTCATTCAGGAGCAGGTTGTTCAGTTTCCATGTAGTTGAGCGGTTTTGAGTGAGTTTCTTAGTCCTGAGTTCTAGTTTGATTGCACTGTGGTCTGAGAGACAGTTTGTTATAATTTCTGTTCTTGTACATTTGCTGAGGAGTGCTTTACTTCCAATTACGTGGTCAATTTTGGAGTAAGTATGATGTGGTGCTGAGAAGAATGTATATTCTGTTGATTTGGGGTGGAGAGTTCTATAGATGTCTATTAGGTCTGCTTGCTGCAGAGATGAGTTTAATTCCTGGATATCCTTGTTAACTTTCTGTCTCGTTGATCTGTCTAATGTTGACAGTGGAGTGTTGAAGTCTCCCATTATTATTGTATGGGAGTCTAAGTCTCTTTGTAAGTCTCTAAGGACTTGCTTTATGAATCTGGGTGCTCCTGTATTGGGTGCATATATATTTAGGATAGTTAGCTCTTCCTGTTGAATTGATCCCTTTACCATTATGTAATGGCCTTCTTTGTCTCTTTTGATCTTTGATGGTTTAAAGTCTGTTTTATCAGAGACTAGTATTGCAACCCCCGCTTTTTTTTGTTCTCCATTTGCTTGGTAAATCTTCCTCCATCCCTTTATTTTGAGCCTATGTATGTCTCTGCGTGTGAGATGGGTCTCCTGAATACAGCAGACTGATGGGTCTTGACTCTTTATCCAGTTTGCCAGTCTGTGTCTTTTAATTGGAGCATTTAGTCCATTTACATTTAAGGTTAATATTGTTATGTGTGAACTTGATCCTGCCATTATGATATTAACTGGTTATTTTGCTCATTAGTTGATGCAGTTTCTTCCTAGCCTCAATGGTCTTTACATTTTGGCATGTTTTTGCAATGGCTGGTACCGGTTGTTCCTTTCCATGTTTAGTGCTTCCTTCAGGATCTCTTGTAAGGCAGGCCTAGTGGTGACAAAATCTCTAAGCATTTGCTTATCTGTAAAGGATTTTATTTCTCCTTCACTTATGAAACTTAGTTTGGCTGGATATGAAATTCTGGGATTAAAATTCTTTTCTTTAAGAATGTTGAATATTGGCCCCCACTCTCTTCTGGCTTGTAGAGTTTCTGCTGAGAGATCTGCTGTTAGTCTGATGGGCTTCCCTTTGTGGGTAACCCGACCTTTCTCTCTGGCTGCCCTTAAGATTTTTTCCTTCATTTCAACTTTGGTGAATCTGGCAATTATGTGTCTTGGAGTTGCTCTTCTCGAGGAGTATCTTTGTGGCGTTCTCTGTATTTCCTGGATTTGAATGTTGGCCTGCCCTACTAGGTTGGGGAAGTTCTCCTGGATGATATCCTGAAGAGTGTTTTCCAACTTGGTTCCATTTTCCCCCTCACTTTCAGGCACCCCAATCAGACGTAGATTTGGTCTTTTTACATAATCCCATACTTCTTGCAGGCTTTGTTCATTCCTTTTTCTTCTTTTTTCTTTTGGTTTCTCTTCTCGCTTCATTTCATTCATTTGATCCTCAATCGCTGATACTCTTTCTTCCAGTTGATCAAGTCGGTTACTGAAGCTTGTGCATTTGTCACGTATTTCTCGTGTCATGGTTTTCATCTCTTTCATTTCGTTTAGGACCTTCTCTGCATTAATTACTCTAGCCATCAATTCTTCCACTTTTTTTTCAAGATTTTTAGTTTCTTTGCGCTGGGTACGTAATTCCTCCTTTAGCTCTGAGAAATTTGATGGACTGAAGCCTTCTTCTCTCATCTCATCAAAGTCATTCTCTGTCCAGCTTTGATCCGTTGCTGGCGATGAGCTGCGCTCCTTTGCCGGGGGAGATGCGCTCTTATTTTTGGAATTTCCAGCTTTTCTGCCCTGCTTTTTCCCCATCTTTGTGGTTTTATCTGCCTCTGGTCTTTGATGATGGTGATGTACTGATGGGGTTTTGGTGTAGGTGTCCTTCCTGTTTGATAGTTTTCCTTCTAACAGTCAGGACCCTCAGCTGTAGGTCTGTTGGAGATTGCTTGAGGTCCACTCCAGACCCTGTTTGCCTGGGTATCAGCAGCAGAGGCTGCAGAAGATAGAATATTTCTGAACAGCGAGTGTACCTGTCTGATTCTTGCTTTGGAAGCTTCCTCTCAGGGGTGTACTCCACCCTGTGAGGTGTGGGGTGTCAGACTGCCCCTAGTGGGGGATGTCTCCCAGTTAGGCTACTCAGGGGTCAGGGACCCACTTGAGCAGGGAGTCTGTCCCTTCTCAGATCTCAACCTCCGTGTTGGGAGATCCCCTGCTCTCTTCAAAGCTGTCAGACAGAGTCGTTTGCGTCTGTGCAGAGGTGTCTGTGTGTCTTAGTTTACTGTGCCCTGTCCCCAGAGGTGGAGTCTACAGAGACAGGCAGGTTTCCTTGAGCTGCTGTGAGCTCCACCCAGTTCGAGCTTCCCAGCAGCTTTGTTTACCTACTTAAGCCTCAGCAATGGCGGGCGCCCCTCCCCCAGCCTCGCTGCTGCCTTGCCGGTAGATCACAGACTGCTGCGCTAGCAACGAGGGAGGCTCCGTGGGTGTGGGACCCTCCCGGCCAGGTGTGGGATATGATCTCCTGGTGTGCCTGTTTCCTAAAGCGCAGTATTGGGGTGGGAGTTACCCGATTTTCCAGGTGTTGTGTGTCTCAGTTCCCCTGGCTAGGAAAAGGGACTCCCTTCCCCCTTGCGCTTCCCAGGTGAGGCGATGCCTCGCCCTGCTTCAGCTCTCGCTGGTCGGGCTGCAGCAGCTGACCAGCTCCGATCGTCCGGCACTCCCCAGTGAGATGAACCCAGTACCTCAGTTGAAAATGCAGAAATCACCGGTCTTCTGTGTCGCTCGCGCTGGGAGTTGGAGACTGGAGCTGCTCCTATTCGGCCATCTTGCTCCGCCTCCAATACTTGTTGAATAAACAAATGAAGAGAAGAAATGGTTGTTTCAGTTGATAATATTACCTCTAATATATTACTTGTTTTATGTATTTTATTTGATAAATCAACTTCATATTTATTTAATTTTGGATAAAGGAACACAGTGATATAAAAGTGAACTATTTTCCTGGTAGAATACAGCCAATGGCAATATATTTCTTTAAGACATAAAATAAATTTTGAGGACATTTAATAGAGGGGTCCATGAGCAAAGACTGACATGAAAAAGTGTCGATATAATAAGCCAGTGTCTGCTTAGTGAAATTTTACCTGGAAAAGAAAAGGTGATTTCAAACTGACAGAAATGGAAGCAGTAACTCAAATTAGTAAAATAAGGCCAACTTCGAATCAGGATACAAAAAGTGTATAAATATATATTAATTTAATATATATGTATAAAAATATATATATATAACTAGGGTCTCTCTCTCTCTATATATATATACATATATATATATAGTGAATTTCAGAAGTGAGAATGAAGAACAAAGAGAAGTGTAACCAATAGAAGGCCGAATACAATTAGATGTACATCTAAAGCTTCACAAGAAGCCAGGAACAGAAATTTTATGATGTCTCTAGAAAATACAAAATATCAGACACAGTGCAAAGGAACTTAACTGGTAGATGTTTGTGCAAGATCTACAACTCAAATCAAAGAAACTAACATATCACATTTGTAATAAAATAATTTTTTGAAAAGGTTGTACAGGCCTGTGCAAAATATAATTAAAGTATATTTGCTATTTAAAGAGCACTTAGCAGATAACTGAAAGCACTAAAGCTTGATGCTGAAAACCATATTATTAATTATGATGTACAATTATTAATTATTCTAAAAGCATATTATTTTCTAAGAAAAATAATGATGAAACCAGCAAAAATGATGTTATACCTTCTGCTTCATATGTCCTTGCCCTACATGTATTTCAATATATAAAGAATTTCAGTATACTAAATACAACAGAGTTATGATTGAACTAGCACAATGAACTGCTTCTAAAATTTTGGGGCAAATTTATACTGGGTGAGATCTCTGATTGTTCTGAGTTTTACTTGACAGTTCTATCTTTTCCTATCTCGGTATCAGAGTCAATCAAATTAATGTTTACCACATCAGACTAGTGGCCTTTATTTTATTTAGTAATGCATTTATTTATTTTTATTTATTCTTATTACTACAATAATTTAGCACAAGTACCACGTCAAAATTCCTACTTCATCTCCATTGGTTCTCTCAGCTTTCTATTATACATACCGCTTAAAAGAACAATTGTTTTCCAATCTGTTCTCTAACACAGAAAAATATGTGGGCGGTGGGGGAGAGAAAAGAAAAAAAAGTGATTTGTAATTTCTCAGTGAAGTATTTCTTATTTCCGAAGAATGATATTTAAAATAAAAGTTACAAATTCTTGTATAGATAACTGAATCTTGAGGGGAAACATGTTTTCTTGGTTAAAAACAAATGTGATAATGTGCATTCATTTTTTTAGAAAAAAATTGTAGTTACTTATTTATCAGTGATTATCAATATACAGTTGAAGGAAGAAAGTTGTTCAACACTATGTACTAAATATAGCTATGTCTTATGCTCTATTAATGATAATAGAACACTTTACATAAAGTTTGGAGTGCTTTAATTTTCTTCAAGAATTGTGAAAAAGAATAACTGATTGCTTATGATTCGGGAAGTTTCTCACTTTCCCAGTAGTCAAGAAAATCTTTGACTTCAAAGATTAGTTCTAAGGTCAGGTCTTCACCTGAGTCAATCCTTGCAATGCTCCAGTAGATTTTACAATGCAACATAATCTATATAACCAATAGATTTGCATTTAATAATAGAAAAACATCTATGGTTCAATCCATATGGGTATATATTATGTCTACATATAATGTGCATATAAACATTAATTGGCTTTTCATAAGCAACATCTCTATTCTCCCTAAGATTCAGTCAATTCATAAAAGCAATTATGATTATGCCAGGGAATCAATATAAATTTTTCATTTTAAGGCTATGAACTATGTTGCTTTGTTATGTTCTACTATTTTATACTGACACATCCTGCATTATAATATAAGCTTTATGTATGTCTTTAAAGGAATAAAAATATTTTATTCAATTTTAAGTAATTTCAAAAAATTATGACATTTTATGTTTCTTCAAGTGTATTTTTATAAACATTTCCCTCTCCATAATATTTCAGAAATTCATGTGATTGCAAACCTATTTATAGTAATTAAAACAGTGATGATACTTTATATTTGAAGTTTACTTTTCTATAATCATATGTATCATAAATTTTATCTAGGAACACATTAGCATTTAGTTTTCCAGATTTTTCTCATACTTTATGCTCAATTTATTATAATAAATAGCACTGATTAATTAATACTACAGATAGATGACTTTTATTGTTTGTATCTTATAAAATATGATCTTAAACAGCTATCTCCAGGTTAAAAGGCTGCAATTTGATGAAAAACTTCTTTCAGATAAGAACTTTTGGATTATGTATTCTGACTACGTTGACATAGCTGTATGTTAATAAAACTTCATGAATAGTAGAAAAATAAACCTCTATAAATTCAATGTAAGAAATAATCATAACAATCATATAACATAAAATATATTTATACTAGAAGTTCAACCATTTTAGGTATAGTAATATTTAACCATATAAAATGTTACTATAGATATTACATTTTAAAAGAGAATTGCACATTAGAATTTAGATTCATTTGAACTTTCTGAAGTCAGGAGCTCTTCTATTGCATTTATCATGCAATGGAAAGAAATTTGCTGTTTTACAATTTTCACCTACAAGTTTTCTGTTAATACTATCATTCTATACTTTGTACGGACTGTAGTCTGTACAAATGTATTTACAAAGACTTTAAAGGTAAATTCCACAAGAAATTCAGATGTCTTATAACAGAATATTTATAATTACCCCTTTTCTGCCCATTGTGATTTTATTCAACTTTTACATGTACTGTAAACAATAAATATTATTACTATTATTTCTTTTAACAAAGTTCTTTTAGATCAATTTTTTAAAATAATGCAGTTCACATCCCCCACATAATATTCTTTCTTTATGTAGTACAGTATAATCTTTCAATGCTCTACCTGGTAATTCCATTTAAAAATTTACCATTCCCAGAAAACAGTCATGATTATAAAATGAGAATGTTGGATAATATTCTGTACCTTTTCACTTAAACTTTCCTTCAAAGTATTTGTCGTAAGCGAGCCAAAACCTTTCAGTATAGATACTCTATACTTGCAGAGCTCTTCACTGTGTCTTTAACTACTAGAGAGTAACAAGCGTGCTTTAATGATTGTCTCATCGTTTAATTTCTGTCTTACTGATTCTACAGTCTATAGTTAAGGTATTTTTCCTGCCCTATCACTATTTCTTAAGATAAAGGTTAGGAGTTGACTAATTCAATGCTCTCTGCTGATTCCAAACAATCATGATCAGCCCTTTTAATATTTCACCGCCTTTTTGTTTAAAGTTTACACCAACCACATCTATAGCAATGTTTAGAACTAGATTGATATTATCTACTCATCTCCTTCTATTGTTCAATTATTCCATTATTACTACCACCTGGATGAAAAGTTCCCTTTTCACTCTGCCAATATTTTAGGAATTTTAATTACTATCATTGATGTTATTTAAATATTTTAATTACTATGTTGATGATTTTCTCAATTCTTTAACCTCAGGCCTTTGTACACCTGAATTATAGCATCTTTAATCTTTATGGTGCTGGAAATATAATCCTTATAGTTAGACCTATCTTTAGATTTCAGCATTGTGTAAAATTACTCTAGCTTTAAGAATTATAACTCTGAAGTTATAACTACAATCTTCTAGCTTATAATTCTCCTCTCTCTCATCCACTCTTCCTTGTTTACCCTTATCACATTTCATAGATTCTCGGCATCTGTTTCATCTTAATTGTCTTTCAGAGGACTTTTATTTCTGTGGGGTTATTTGTTTTCGGTAAAATCCTACTGATGTATTTCATTTATGTCTTAGGTAACTAGACATTGAGGGGAGGAAAAGTAAAGCCTCCCAAGATTCAATAACAAGTGTATTTTGGCAATATTTGGACTCTTGTTACCTCTCAAAAAAACCTTTCTTAAACTCAGAATTATGGCTAGCATCCCCCAAAACAGTTGCTTCATAACTCTTGCACTGTCCTCAAATGTAAAAATCTACCTGCCTTTATAATTCTATGTAAAAAATAATTATTGCATCTTGCTTTCCAGAGAATAATGAGTCAATTTGGTGAAGTTCTCTCAAACACATACTTTTAGTACCTACCTTACCAATTCTAGAACTTCCAACTTTTGTCTGTCTCATTAGATTGCTCCTTGGAAAAATAGTGGTTAAATTGTCTTCCACATAAACCACAGCAATGATTTCCTATTACTATTCCCAACCAAATTGACATTTTACAATTATGCTTTTCCTTCCTTCTTTACTAGATTATCCATGTCATTCCCTTTAAGTGGGAAGTTCTTCCCTGTCTAATTATACAAATTGTATTCATCTTAATATTCCTTACTAATACCATTTCTTCCATGAAGCTTTCTATGATACTTCTAGTTGAAAGATACCTCTTTACTCTCTGAACATGGTTTGAATATTTTTGGTTTTCACTCATGATTTTTACATTTTAGGATTTATGTAATCTACATCTTATGATATTTGCTAGATTTTCAGTCTCCTCAAGCCTGACTCTATACCTGATTTTTATTATCTACCTTTCATTAGCTGATGCTACTGTACTTTCTCTTTAGCATGCTCAATACTGTTATTAAGAAAAATTTAAAGATTATTATTGTGGAATATTATTTCTAGGTTACTCTTTATATCTAAAAATAACTTAAGTATTTGCAGTTATGTAGACAAAATAATAGCTTGCAAGTGCCACATGCAGGAACTGTGGCTTCAAATCCTACATGTACAATACAATCACTCCAAGTAAAATGAAAAATATGAATATAAGTCGGACGGATAATTAGTCTTCCATTGAGCAATGTTTAATAACTTATTTTGTGAATGACATAAATCACCTACTGATTTGTTTTTCAACTTAGCAAAAAAGATCCATGACAGTAATTCCTTATCTTTAGTGAAATTGTGTTTGGAGTTAGTTGCAGAGATTTATACAAGAGCCAAAGATCAATGTTTCAGTTCAAAATATCGCTTGCTCACAATCCTTTAGTATGTAGGGAGGCACCTGAAATGCTGCTGGATTTTCTCTGTTCTGCCGTGAATGAGAATAGAAACCAACAGATGTGTTTGCCTATACCTTATTTGCCAAAAGTGAGGGCAATTTTACAGGTACAATTAAAGTAAATAGTTTTATGCCAAGGAGTGGGTGTGCCCTCTGCTTAGCTTATAATGTGGGATATGAGGAGAGTTAATCTAATTAAGTGTTAGTCTGGGTTTGAGATTTATGGTTGATATGGTTAAGCTAACTTCACCACAACCTTGAAGTTCTTTATTAACACTGTATTTAAGGTAGAGGCTGGTTTGTCAGATTGTTTATCTTTATTTATTTTTATTTTCCTTCAATTTCTCTTGTATCCTCTCAGTTTTAAGCTCCCCTTTGTGCTGTGCCTCTGAGAGTCTGCTTTTTTATTTTAGTTGCTATTCCATCAGTTGCTAGCCTGGCCTAGTGGTGGGTGATTGGACATGTTCTCTGGCCTAGGAGTAGGTGATGAAGAATGTTCCCTTCTCTTCTTTTTTTTTTTTTTTTTTTTTGAGACGGAGTCTCGCTCTGTCGCCCAGGCTGGAGTGCAGTGGCCGGATCTCAGCTCACTGCAAGCTCCGCCTCCCGGGTTCACGCCATTCTCCTGCCTCAGCCTCCCGAGTAGCTGGGACTACAGGCGCCCGCCACCTCGCCCGGCTAGTTTTTTGTATTTTTTAGTAGAGACGGGGTTTCACCGTGTTAGCCAGGATAGTCTCGATCTCCTGACCTCGTGATCCACCCGTCTCGGCCTCCCAAAGTGCTGGGATTACAGGCTTGAGCCACCGCGCCCGGCCCGCTTCTCTTCTGATTTATCCTTAGTCATGGATAACTGGTTATGGCCTTGTCTGAGGTGATGGGGGCTATTCAGTGCCCTTACCCTTCCTCTTGTATAGTTCAGGGTCAAGTACTTTTGCCTGCTCCATCCCCAGGAATAGAGTATTTTTCATTCCCCTTTTTGGGGGCAATTGGTTTTCATCAGTGCCTTAAGGATGACAGTGTTGTCACTCTTCCCTCAACAATTTAAGGCTATCAATTTGCCTATGTTTAATAAATTGTTAATGTAAGCTCCACAAGGAAAAATGGATGAGTAACCATGATCCTGCCACTCAGACAGTGATAAAACAGCTTCAAGTCATACGGATCAGAGGAATTTTCTATCCTGATGTGATTTATTTGTCATTTCTCATAACCAGCTTTTATGCTGAAAGGAATGCTTTACTTATGCTTTGCCTGACATCCTATTTTTACTCTTACACATTACTATAAGAAATGCCATCTCCTTAAATGCCTCTCTCTCTAATAGGGCATATCTTTATTCTAAATCCAGATATGCCATGAAAGTCAGCATTGAGCTGTCCACATATACCTGATCTTGATAAATTATCTTCACATTGTTACTAGCTCTTATCTGAGAAACCTTCCATGTTTAAAGGAAAGACCTGATAGGTTTTTCTTTCGAAATCTTTCTATCCTTACTTCAATCTTAAATGCATAATGGAAATAACACATTATCCTGAGATTTTTGTTCTTTGAATTTTAGGACAATGAAAATGCCTCTCAGGGGTACTGCAACCTACAGCAATGAATCCCATCATGCGTTGCTGCTAAGGTTTTATGCTGGAGGTGCTGTCATTGACACACCATGGGATAAGATGAATATCACCAGAAAATTAGTGTTGGCTTTTGAAACAGTAGAAGATTGGCAATAATGTCACACTGGTAATTGATTTTTCTCTTTCCATCAAGAAACAGAAGTAAAGGAAAGGACTTGCATTTTAATGTTGCATTAGCTCAACGTTGGGGCATCTTTTTAAACTCTCTACTTGGTTGAGGAATGTACTGTAGTTATACTTTAGTAAAAACTGGCATTAAAATGTACTGATATGTATTTAGTATGTTGCAGTATCGTGGTTCAAGCTTCTGGCTCAGGTGATGGTTCCCATAAAAGTGAGTAAGCTTCTGATACTGTTTGTTCAGTGGTTGTTGACCTAGGTAGTTCTTTATAACAATCAGTCACTTGGAAATTATGCCTAGGGAGGGGATAGAGACATTGGATAGAACTATCCACTATATCAAGTAGCTTACAATGTGACTGCTTGTCATATTACCCTTGACAACTGAGTTATTTGTAAAACATGTTGTCAGGTTTATCTTTTTCCTCATTTCATTCCTGCATAAATAATATTATAATTCTTATCATAACTTTCCTTTAATGTATGTTCCTAATAGTAGGAATGGGGTGAGGTCAAAAAGAAATTGGGATGAGGGCATAAATATTGATGTTAACATTTCGTTTATTTAAATACAATTTTCTTTTCAAATTGTCTTGTACATAGTGAAAAGCAGACATCTACCTTTGATATTCCTCATAGTTATTACTAGATTGAATTTCCATATTCATGTACATCACTCGTTATAAATTTGAAAAGCTTAAGAAGACTATTTTGAAAGAAGATGTTGGTCTCATATTTCTATAAATTAAATTTAAATGTTTGTCAACTCTTATTTATCTTTGGAATAAATTGGTTAAACAAGGTTATTCAATTTTCTCCATTTTATTATCTTTCCAATATCTTACAAGTTTTTCTTTTTTATCTAAGATTATTGTCACCTTAATGGTTCAGTAAGTGGTTGGCACCTTATTGGGAATTGCAATAAGGACAGTAAGGGAACACCTAGACTCACTTGAAACCATAACTACATTCATCTCAGAGTAATAGCCAATCCATCATAGAGGCTTGTCCTACCTGACCTGAAATATGTTTTGTTTTGGGAAATCCAGATTGGCCTTATAGTTAATCTGAGTCACCTGTCATTCTTAGGCAAAGGTATGAGAACTATTGAAGCTATTCTTAAATCAAGATTTACGTTACTTAAACTAATCTTTACATAATTTTGATGACCCTTCTTATGTTACAATTTAGAGTTGAATACTGTGACAAAGAATAGAAATATCTATCAGGGTTGAAAGAAAAAAGTGAAATAAAGTTCAAACAACTAAGTTGAACCTAAACTATATTTTGTTTCTAGGTTAGTTACCAGATCACTAAATTTAATCAAATTATAATTTTCTTCAAGTAGACTTACATGTGTAGCTAGCTTCAGTATGCAGCTTGAATAATTATCAAGGTTAAATACATAGAAAAGTGCTGTGACATAAAACAGTGTCAAGTGTCTAAATTATTTGGTGTGACCATATCTACTGACTACCAAGTTATCTTCTTTGCATAAATGGTTAGGCAGAATGCCATCAAAACTATACAGTGCTAAATGAAGCGAGCTTTTAGTTTCCTTTTTGGCAAATGCAATTTAAACCAGATGATTTAGTAGTGAACAAAGAAAAGCAAAAGACAAAGACATTAACAATAATAATGCTTCAGTGCTTAAGTCAGTGTTTGTGGTGGTTCCATTGATCATATTGTGGTTAAAACTATCTATCAGAATATCACTTCATTTTGTGTCTTGAGAATTGAGGCTAATTTCCTTTAAACAAAACAGCAATTAGAGCAGCATGCCATATCTAATCTCTGCTTCAGGATAACTGGAAGAGACTTAGAAGCAATAGGAAGAAACCCCACTAGATAATAAATAAAATGCAGTTTGAGTTCAACTTAGTTGTTTAAGTAATTTTTATTTGTTTTGTAAAGGGGGAAAATTCAAGCAATATATTCGATGTAGTGAAAAAAGTGAGTTCAGTCTTTTCATAAACTAAAAGCTGATAATGAATATGAAGGTGACATCATAAAATAGTACTGTAGATACACCACTTTTCTCTTTGTTCACTTATTCAAAAAGATTTGTTAAGCTTCCGAGCATTCAAGGCATTGGCCTGGTTACTACCAACACTTTAATGTGGCTACTCTTATCTAGTCCCTATGAACACTTTATGAAGTGGGTCTTTTTATTCTCCTACTTTGAAGATAAGGAATTTGCAGTGCACACAGATTAAATAATTTCCTTGATCTCATTATTTGGAATCCTGAACTTAATCACTTTTTCATGCAAAATGATTTAAAGCAATTGTCAATTAGAGAGTATGGCATACGACATTACTCCAATACAAAAACCAGACAAGAACACAGCAAAAGAAGAAACATACTAGGCAATATCTCTGACGAATATAGATGTAAAAATCTTCAACAAAATCCTAGCAAACCAAATCCAGCAGCACATCAAAAAGATAATACACCACAATCTAGTGGGATTTATACCACCATCAACTAAATGAAGAATAAAAATCATATGATCCTCCAAAAACACTCAGAGAAGGCATTTGATAGAATTCAATATCCTTTCACGATAAAAACTCAACAAATTAGAAATATAAGAAACATGCCTCAAAATAATAAAGGCCTTTTATGACAAACCCACAGCTAACGTTATACTAAATGGGGAAAAGCGGAAACTCTTTTTTTCTACGAAGTGGAACAACTCAAGGATACTCATTTTAACCACTGCTACTCAACACAATACTGGAATTCCTAGCCAGAGCAATCAGGCAAGAGAAAGAAGTAAAAGGCATTCAAATTGGAAAAGAGGAAGTGAA
Organism: Macaca fascicularis; assembly: GCF_037993035.2. Taxonomy (NCBI): domain Eukaryota; kingdom Metazoa; phylum Chordata; class Mammalia; order Primates; family Cercopithecidae; genus Macaca; species Macaca fascicularis. The sequence goes on along the minus strand of NC_088380.1, from coordinate 30,906,607 downwards.
ATTGTCTCACTTTACTGATGATATGATTTTATATCTAGAAAAAGCTAAGGACTCCACCAAAAATCTCTCCAATTTGATAAATGAATTAAGTTGTGGGATACAAAAGCAACGTAAAAAATTAGTAGTATTTCTATGTACCAATAATGATCTAGATGAGAAAGAAATCAAGAAGGCAATTGCATTTACAGTAGCTAAACATAAACAAAATAACAAGAAATACATTTAACCAAAGAGGTAAATAATCTTGGCCAGGCACTGTGGCTCATGCCTGTAATCCCAGCACTTTAAGAGGACCATGAGGGCAGATCACCTGAGGTCAGGAGTTTGAGACCAGCCTGGCCAACACAGTGAAACCCTGTCTCTACTAAAAACATAAAAAAAATTACAGTGAGGTGTGGTGGCTTCTGCCTGTAATCCCAGCTATTCAGGAGGCAGAGGCAGGAGAATCACTTGAACCCTGCAGGCTGAGGTTGCAGTGAGCTGAGATCTCATCTCTGCACTCCAGCCTGGATGATGGTGCAAGACTCCATCTCAAGAACAAACAACCAACAACAGCAACAAAAGATCTACAAGGAAGGCTACAAAACACTGACGAAATAAATTAAATATGACATGAACGAATAAAAAGAAATCCATGCTCATGTATCAGAACAATTAAAATTATTAAAATGATCATACTACCCAAAGGAATTCCAGATTCAATTGAATTCCATTAAAAATACCAACATCATGGCCAGGCACGGTGGCTCTGGCCTGTAATCTCAGCACTTTGGGAGGCCAAAGTGGGTGGATCATTTGAGTTCAGTAGTTCAATAACAGTCTGGCCAACATGGTGAGACCCCATCTCTATTAAAAATACAAAAAATAGCGCGTGCAATAGTGCATGCCTGTAATCCCAACTACTCAGGGGGCTGAGGCAGGAGAATCACTTGAACTTGGGAGGTGGAGTTGAAGTGAACCGAGATCACACCACTCTACTCCAGCCTGGGTGATAGAGCAAGACTCTTCTCAAAAACAAACAAACAAACACACAAAATAAACAAACAAAATACCAACATCATTCTTCACAGAACAAAGCTTGAGGCATCACATTACCTGACTTGTGGTCTTTACTAGAAGCCTACAGTGAACAAAACAGCATGGTATTGGTATGGTAAAAGACGAAAGGAATAGAATGGAGAACCAAAAAATAAACCCATCTATTTATAGTCAACTGGTTTTTTTGTCAAAACTGACCAGAACTTTAACTAGGGAGAGGACACCTTCAATAAATGATGTTAGGAAAATTGGATAGTCACATGTAGAAGAATATCTGGACCCTATCATTGACTATATACAATAGTCAACTCAAAATATATCAAAGACTTAAACAAAATGTCTGAAACACTAGAAATACAGGAAAAAAGTATTTAGTGTACTTTATAAATATATACACCAACTATGTGCTCACAAGAATTAAAAATAAAAAATTTTAAAAATCCATAAAAAAGCAAAAAAAAAAAAAAAAAAAAAAAAAAAACAACAAATGGCCAAGCACAGAAAAAATGCTCAAAATCACTAAGCATCAGAGAAATGCAAATTAAAACCACAATAAAATATCATCTTATCCCAGTCAGAATGGCTTAAAAAGACAATAAATAAATAAATAAATAAAAATAACAAATGTAGGGATGGATGCTGGGATTGGGAACTCTTAGGCACATTTGGTTGGAATGTAAACTAATACAGCCACTGTGGAAAATGGTATAGAGATTTCTCAAAATGTTAAAAATAGAATTGCCATTCAATCCAGCAATCCCACTCCTGAGTATTTACTCAAAGGAATATACAGCAATACATCGAAATGATACCTGCACTCACATGTTTATTGCAGCACTAATCACAATAGCAAAGATATGAAATTAACCAAAGTGCTCATCAATGAATGAATGGCCAAGGAAAATCTGGTATATATACATAATGCAATACTACTCAGCCATGAGAAAAAAATAGTATTATTTGCAGCAACATGAATGGAACTGGAGGTTATTACCTTAAGTGAAATAAGCCAGGGACAGAAAGACAAATATTGCATGTTCTCAATTTTATGTGGGAGCTAAAATATTTGATCACAAGAACATAGCAGAAGAATAAATAACAGGCTGGGAAGGATAATTGCAGGAGGGTGGTGGATGAAAGGAAGTGGGCTAAAGGTTACAAACATATAGTTAGAGGGAAGGAATAAAAGTTTGATAGCAGAGTAGAGTACTTATAGTTTAAAAATATATATTGCACTTAGGTGATGGACAGCCTAAATACTCTGACTTGATCACTACACATTATATTGATGTAACACAATTTTACACAAATTCCATAAATTTGTACACATTTTTTAAAAAAGAAAAGTGAATATTAAAAAAATAGCATAATGGAAAAATGGCATATGATTTATCTTAGGCATTTTGAATCTCTACAAATGTCGTAGTAGGTCATTTAGTGACTTTCAGGATCAACTATGTAGCGATTGGGGATTCTGAGGGGACCGTGTTAGGATGTCGTGTGGACTCTATTCAGAAGGAGTATGAGGGAACTATGTTTCTTCAGCTAGCAGAATCATTTAGGATTAAGTCTTTTAGGGTCTCCAGCAGGAGAGAGTCATCCCACTCTAGCACAGCAAAGCAAACACATTCAAATGTAAGTTCAGAGACTGAGGAATAGAAGCTGAGATACAATAATAAAAATTCTGGATAACTTACCAAGGTTCAATCATAAGTGTTAAAACCTTAAAAAATAATCAAATAAAAGTCCTGGTTGCCATCTCATGCAGAAGAGACTATATACGAAGAATGCAAAAATATTTTAACCAAACATATATAGGACACACTTAGTGTCTTCACAAACATAGGTAAGACTCTGTCTTAGAATGTAAATAAAAACACATTTGATTATCTGAAGTGATACTTCATAGTGGTCAGGAAGTTTGTAATTTCTGGAAATATTTTAGAAAGTTGTATAAATAATCAGTTTTAATACTGAGTTCAAGAAGATACTACAATTGCACGAAGTTTTTATGAATGCATACAAATAAATTTTAGTTAACAAATCCAAATTCGATCATCGAATGTTTTAATTGTGTTATCTTCAATGCATGATTTCACTAGAAATGCCATTGTGGATATAGCACATGTGTGTAACAATTTTATTTCAATATCATATTAACAGCTGCCAAACCATATGGAATATATTTTCTATCTGAATTTTTTATTTGAAAAGTTTTGGTTTCCTAAGTCAGAAGAGGTCAAAAATAACTATGTATGTAAGATTCAGCTGAATGTTATTTGCTCTTTCTTTATTCCCAAGGGTCACACTCATGACATAACAGTGAATTTGTGTTAAAATGTTGTTCTGAGAGGAATGTTGACATAAGATAATGTGATTTATGCTTCCCATCCATCATATTGATGGATTTTAGACAGATGTCGCTATTTGTCAAACATCGTACAAAACAAGGCAAAATCCCATGAAATCATAAAAACTATTTGCCTTTATCACCATCTCATTCATCTTTCATTCCTATAAAAATTTTAGTGTTAGAAATAATGATTGATTCAGTAGGAAATTTCAAAATATGTTTTTATTAAACAACTTTCCCCTAAAGACACTTAGCACTTGTCACTCAGTTGTCATTCCAATAAAATGTGGTATTTTAATTTCAGACAAATGTATAAAATGTATTACATATGAACAGTACTAACATGCTTTGAGTGATTTTGTTTTAAATAAGTAAAACAAAATAAATACCAGGGAAATAATGTCAGATGAGTCATTTTCCTTTCAGCAAAACTTAAAATGTGTGACAAAAAGCCCTTCCAATTTGTTAAAATTCTTTTCAATGTGTTCAGACTGTGTTTTGTGCACATGAGGTGAAACTTTCTGTTTGATATATACAGATGTGCATTAATGAATCACTAAATGCACAGTATCAAGCTTCTGAGGCAGGTAGAAGAACATTTGAAACCATCATCTAAGAATAGCAAATAGCTGGGTGCGGTGGCTCATGCCTGTAATCTCAGCACTTTCGGAGGCTGAGGTGGGCAGATCACCTGAGGTCAGGAGTTCAAGACCAGCCTGGCCAACATGGAGAAACCCTGTCTCTACTAAAAATAGAAAAATTAGCCAGGCATGGTGGTGTGTGCCTGTAATCCCAGCTACTTGGGAGGCTGAGGCAGGAGAATAGCTTGAACTCAGGAGGCAGTGGTTGCAGTGAGCCGAGGTCATACCACTGTACTCCAGCCTGGACGATAGAGCAAGACCCTGTCTCAAAACAAACAAACAAACAAAAATAGCAAATAACTGTATTATTTATTTTGCAAGATAACATCATCAAAGTCACCCACAGAATAATTATTAGAAGCCATCTGTTTTTCTACCTACACAATTCCAACCTACACAATTTTTGCTTTCTATTTGTCTGTTTTTACATACTTGATATTAACTTCACATCTGTAGAGTACATGCATAAACCCTTAAATATTATATGTATTGTTTGCTGCAGGTTTTAGACTAGGATATTCAACCTGGAGAAGTTGTATTATACCCACTGTGTGTTCAGAAATGTATCAGATAAGAATCTTGGGAAGAGAGCAGCTTCCCATTCTCTAGCCAGCTAGCAATTTTGAAAACATTTATCAAGTACAACTTTCATGTAATTCTTTGTATGAGTTGTATTTTACTGGTCTTTACAAATAATACAAAAACAGCTTGAAATTTTAGCCTAGCATTCCAGAAGCTTACATTTTAGTTTAAAAAATGTAAAAGATGTACTCATGCAAAGCTTTTAAATAACCAGTCAAGTTGGTGTATTATCAGATGCTTAATGTATAAAATTATCATATTAAGGTATTTCTTCCAAGTATGATCCATGCAGAGCTCCATCAGTTTTACCCAAGATGATTATTAAATTTGAGATTTCTTATAAACAGAACCAAATAACCCCGTGACTGTTTGAAAATCACTGATTAAGAGTTAAAGAAAGAAAAAAAAATAAAGCCTATTATGACTTAGTATTTTGTTTTCCGTGAATAGAAAATTAGAGGCATCAGATTCTGAGGTTTATCCTCAAAGGTTTTCTGTAGCTTACGGAAGTGTTACCCCAGCCACAAATCTTAATCTCTAAAACCATTCCAGGCGCCTTAGTGCAAAAGTGCCAGGACAAGACTGAAAAATATTGAAGTAAAACACAGAGAAATGTTCGACAGTAAATGGTATCTCAATAACTGCGAGAAGGCACAGAGAGCTATATTCTGAACACAGATATGTGGTTAATTACCTTAATTTATAGGAGCTAATGTGGGTGTGCTCCCATATGGAATGTGCTGGAAAACGTAATATGGAATATGCTGGGAAACATAGGAACCTGTCTAAAGATGCACAGCAAATTATCATGGATGTAGAATTTAGTTCATGGCAGACATGGCAGACATCAAGCAGATGGTGAGGTTGCCTTCTATTTTTCCAGAAGGATAAGCTTCTCTTTGTAAGTTCATCATTATGGAGCCCACCCAAATGATGTCTCTTCCACTGTTTTTTCTTCTATAGATAACGCCCTGTAACCCAAATCTTGCCTTGCTCATGGCTCCTAGGGGGCAAAATGTTGCTCCTCAGTTCTTATTTTCTTTTTTTAAAAAATATATTTATTATGGGATTTATTACAAAAATGTACAGCATATATTGAGTGCTTATTTTATACCAAACACATTTAACCTGTGTGATCTCAGTTACTTATCACAGCAACCTCATGAAACAGATATTCCCATCATTACCATTCTGTAACTAACAAAAAATAACTTGAGTAAGCGAACACACTAAAAATTAAAAATGTAGTATTGCTGAATGTATTAGTCAGGATTCTCTAGCAGGACAGAGCTAATAGGATAGATGTCTATATAAAGGGGAGTTTATTAAGTTTATTAAGGAATATTGACTCACATGATCACAAGGTGAGGTCACACAGTATACCATCTGCAAGCTGAGGGGCAAGGATATCAGTCCAAGTCCCAAAGCTGAAGAAAACTTGGAGTCCCATGTTCGAGGGCAGGAAGCATTCAGCTTGGGAGAAAGATGTAGGCAAGAAGAGTAAACCAGTTTAATCTTTTCACGTTCTTCTGGCAGCTTTTATTCTGGCCCTGCTGGCAGCTGATTAGATTGTGGCCGCCCAGATTGAGGGTAGATCTGCCTTTCCCAGTCCACTGACTCAAATTTTAATCTCCTTTGCCGACACCTTCACAGACTCACCCAGGAACAATATTTTGTATCCTTCAGACCAATCAAGTTGACACCACACTGAAGGTAAGTTGTTGATTTCAGTTTTGGTTCTTAACCTCAACCAGCTGTTTCCCACCAAAATATACATTTTAAAAATATATCTGGTATATGAAGGACAGAATCTGTTTGAACACTACTCAGAACACAGCTAGGTCTTAAATACATTAGGCTCATCAGAGTATTCTTGACTGGTGGCGACCTATAGACCACTATCTACAATCTATTCATTTGTCTCCTGGAGAGCAGGTTCACATGACACACAGCATGGTTTCCCATTTGTAAAACTCACCTTCATAAAGTTTTCGGTATAACACATTCATGGAAAATATCAGATGACACCTTCATTAGGCCTATAATAGTTTAGACATTAGAGAAAATTCTATCACTTATAACTCAATCAAACAGATAATTACCATGTATATTTTAGCTACTTTATTCTAATATTTTCACATGTATATCATTGATTTTATATTACATAGTTGAAACTTTAGTGTGCATTCAAACATTTTATTTTAATCATCTAGAAAACATAATTTTAATGACAGAATAATACTCTAATAATGAAAGCCTTATAGAAGCACGATGTTATATATTTATACAGTGTATGAGCATAATTTTTATATTAAATGAATCATAATATTTGTCATTGTAAAAATATTGAATATAATTTTACTTGAGCATAACTTAATACAAATAAAGCTGAATAACAATTTTGGTAAATATCCAGGGATGGTTTTATTTAAAAGTTTCTCAACAATATTGAAATAATATGTAAAGTATTTAAAATATGATTAAAATATTATAGCAACAGTGAAACCAAGGGGAAAATATTTTTTGCTTCAGAAACCAAAAACAAATATACATATATATCTTAGCCTTGTTGAGAGGGCTTCAACCTGATTCAGACTTTCATACAACACATTCTTCCATGTTCAGAAGTTTTAATTTTGTATTGCTACATCTATATGTTCTTTTCATTATGATTTATGTCTTGGGGGCCTATTTTAAAAATCATTCTCCATAACCCAAGTTTCTAAGTATATTCTCAAATTTTTTTTCTAATAATTTTAAAGTTTTGTTTTCACATTTGGGTCTTTAATCCTTTCAAAATATTATCTGTACATGGTATCATTTTTAGCATGTTTTTGTTTCTTTAATGTCAGAAAGGTTTTTAAATATATTTGAAGGTTTTTTTCATTTTTATGTTTATTAGTAACCCAGTGTTGTCTGCAATGAGTCTTGTATGCTTCTCTTCTATATTTATCTGTTATTCTTATACTTTCTGTTTATTCTGTATGTATTTTCATTAGGCCTAATTAGCACTTATTTAACTGTATTTTCATATCATTTATTTTACTTATTAATTTTAAGTATTCAATTATCTCTATGTTTATAACTTTTACTTCCTTTTCCATTTATTCCTTCAGCTTATTTTTTCATCATCTTGGCCTGATAGCATTTTCCTCTCTATTTTGAAACTTCTCATTTCTTCTTGTACATGTATCTTTGGCATTGCATAATTAAGAGTTTATGTTATTTGAAATGTATTTCAAGATATTAATAGCTGATTACAAAAGTCATATTTTTCTTAAACTGCTTTTTGATTTTTATTTTTTGGTTCCTTTTCTATTTAAGCTTCTTTTTATATTTTGTCTGTTATTCCGATTAGGACCACTGTGGGATTCTTTCTAATCTTCCTTTGAAAATGACTTTTCACATTATTTTCTAAATAATTATAGCACGTGTGTGTGTGTGTGTGTGTGTGTGTGTGTGTGTGTCTGTGTGTGTGTGTTCCTGTCTGGTGAGGGAATACAGGGTTCAGAGTCTGGGCTATGTCAACCTGCCTCCCGACTTGGATTTTCCCCCAGCTTTCACATTCATGTCTATATGGCTCACAGCACAACTTTCTGTCTCCTTTTCCTCTGTCTCTTTAATGGCCGAGTTACTCCTGTGCTGGTAAGTTAGGTTATAGGGACCTGTGTTTCTTCAGTTGTGGCCCTGAACCAGCCGTATCTTCATTAACTAGAAACTTCTTAAAAATGCACATTTGTGAATCGCACCTTGCACCTACTAAATCAGCAATGTTGTGTTTGGGGCTCAGAAATCTGTGTTTCTATAGATTCTACAGGTATGAGCATAATTTGATGCATGTTCAAATTTGAGAACCACAGATAATAAATATTAGAATTGTGCTGTGTGTCTCTGTTTCCCTCCTCTCTAATTCTACCTCTGCTCTAGAGTGTCTAACTTGTCTCCTCCTCTTAAACTAATTCTCCTTCATGTGCCTAATTAGTGCTTCTAAATTGTATTATTTTATTCAAAGATTGATGGTTATGTCTTTCTCAGTAAAACTTACTTTGGAGGAAATATATAGCATGCTCCACGTTTAAAGTGGAATGTGTTTAGCCTTCAAATAGCATTCTTACCAAGGTCCAGATTCTCTTACAGGGTTTGAAAACTGTAACATTTCTATTGTTTCATGTATGATGAAAGGTTTCTTTTGTTTGTTTTATTTGGTTTCCTTCTCTATTTCTTATTTCCCTTCAACTCTCACATTGGTTATTCTAAAAACCATTGGAGAAAATATACAATGAAAACCAACAAAATAAAAACATAAACTTTAATGTTTTGCCATTTATTCAAAGGTACAAATAAACGAAAAGTGCCAAGAAATATTTCATAATTTTTGCTCACAAATTTTAAATATATGAAACTATATTTTAATCTTAATGTAAACATTAGAAAGAGGCATTCATAAATTTTTATAGGTATACAATACATGCAACAGTTTAACTTGTTTGTAAGATATACATTTAATTGCCAAGAATAATAATTTTAAGCATGTTTAAAATTAAACATATCTATAATATGTAAGTATCCATCCTATGAGGTAGTGTGTCACAATAGTTAAAGCTAATAGTTCTTCTCACATGAATCCATAATGTCATAGAATGATCTTTGCTTCAGGACAAATGAAATTTCAATGGGTAACTTCTTCATGCCTAAAAACAATGATCATCAAACAGGTGTCGTTCCCGGAATAAAATTTTCTAAGCAAAGACAAGAGATAAGTTTTATATTGACTAATACAGTCAATGAATATTGGCAAATGGAAAGCCTAGGAGTTGTCTTGAATATTTGTGGAATTTGCATATATATATATATTAACTAGAAGGTTAATAGTTTTTAAAAATTGACCAAAGACTTGATATTTATGGTAATGAAGTAAATTTGATGTTAAAATGCTTTGCTTAAAAGCAACCTTTCACAATATTATAAGTACTCTTTAATAAATAATAGTCATCATAAACTTCTTAACAGTTTATCCTTTAAAGCTAATGTTTTCTGGTAACAGAAATCTTCATAGTCCCATAGCAGTTGATTAATTTCAATAATGAGTAGCGACTTTGATAGTTAATCCTCAAAGCATGCATTTCTGATTCTTTTAAGCAGAAAATTAACAAATTTTGTAATCCAAGGGGAAACTAAATTTATAATTATTTGGCAAACAAAATGTCTTTCCAGTAAAATAGCCATAAATTTATCTCAAAATAACCACAGATTTATCTCTAAGCCAAGATCTTTTGTTGGCCATTTATCATTACTGGCTAATCACTGGCTTACTAACTTTTATTTTGGTCTCCATGTTCTCTTTCTCTCTATATATGTCTCTCTCCTTCTCTCCTTCTCCCTCATCCCCAATTTTCTTCTTGTATTTATGCTAATTAATACTGTTTAGCCAGTTAGTTTTATATGGGACCCTGCTCAAATTTTGGAAAACATAAGCTATATTTATGTAGGCAAAGGACATTTCTTCATTATTGCCCATCTCAAAAATAAAAAAAAAACCTCTTTCTATATCCTTCATAATGATGGACTACCTTTCACTGATTGTGTATTATGTATTAACCTCTGTACTAAAGACTTATTATCTCATTGAGTTTTACAACTTTTTAAGCAATACATTATTTCTTTTATCCATTTTACCGTGAGAAAATTTATAGTAATTACATCATATAGCAATATCTTAGAGGTAGTAAATGTCATATAGGGAATTTGAATGGTGTTGTATCTCAAGAGCCATCACAAAAATAAAGATAATTAGTTTTCATAAAGTCTTTTATTTTTTCTAATGATAGAAACAGTTCCAAGTCAGCTACTTTTCCCATTTCTGACACGAATATTTGTTTTGCCTTTCAGGCAGTTCCCTTTTTAAAAGTTTTATTTTTATAGATTTTGGGGTACAAGAGCAGCTGTGTTACATGGATATATTATAGTGTTGATGTCTGGACTTTTAGTGTACCCAACATCCAAATAGAGTGCATTGCACCCAACAGGTAGTATTTCATCCTTTACCCCCCTCCAATCTTCTCACCTTTTGGAGTCTCCCATGTCTATTATTCTACTCTGTGTATACCCATTGTTTAGCTCCCACTTATAAGTGATAACACATATTTTTTGACTTTGTCATTTCTGAGTCATTTCATTTAAGATGATGGCCTCCATTTCTATCCATGTTGCTGCAAAAGATGTTTCTTTCTTATGGCTGAGTAGTATTCCATGGTCTATATATACCACATTTTTTAGAACCAATCATCCATCGACGGACACTTAAGTTGATTTCATGACTTTCCTATTGTGAATAGTGCTGTGAAGAACATATGAGTACAGACGTCTTTTTGAAAAAATGTTTGTTTTTTTCTTGTATACATACCCAGTAGTGGAATTGCTGAATCGCAAGGCAATTCTATTTAGTTGTTTGAGAAATATCTGTACATTTTTCCATAGAAGTCATATTAATTTACATTCCTGCCAACAGTGTTTAAACATTCTCCTCTATCCTCATCCTCATTGACATCTTTTTTTTTTTGGCTTTTTAATAATTGCCATTCTGACTGATGTGAGATAGTATCTCTGTGTGTTTTTAATTTGCATTTGTCTGATGATTAGTGATGCTGAGCCTTCTTTCCATGTATCAGTTGGCCATTTGTACATCTTCTTTTGGGAAATATTTATTCATGTATTTTGCCACTTTTAGTGGAATTATTTGTTTTGTTTTGTTTTCTGATTAGTTGTTTTAGTTCCTTGCATATTCTGGATATTGATTCCCTCTTGGATGAATAGTTTGAAAATATTTTCTCTTATTCCATAGGTTTTCTATTTACTCTGTTGATTCTTTGGCTGCATATAATCTTTTTCATTTAATTGTCTCATTTGTTTATTTTTGTTTTTGTTGCATTTCCTTTTGAGGACTTAGTCAATTTAATCATAAACTTAGTCATAATATTTTTGGCTAGGCCAACATCTAGGAGAGCTTTTCCTACATTTACTTGTAGGTTTTTCCTACATTTACTTGTAGTTTCAGCTCCCACATTTAAGTCTTTAATCCATCTTGAGTTAATCTGCATGTATGGTGAGAGATAGGGATCTGATTTCATTCTTCAGCACATGGCTCTCCAATCTTCCCAACACCATTTATTGAATAGGATGTCCATTCCCAGTGTGTATTTTTGTCAACTTTGTCAAAGATGTATTTGATTTAGGTATATAGCTTTATTTCTGAGTTCTTCATTTTGTTCCATTGTTCTATGTGGTTTTTTTAAAGCCGGTACCATTCTATTTTGGTTATTGCAGCTTTGTAGTATAATTTGAAGTCAGGTAATGTGATACCACCAGCTTTGTTCATTTTGCTCAGGATCGCTTTGGGTATTTGGGCTCTTTTTTATTCCATACGAATTTTAGAATGGTTTCTTCGGTTTTTGTAAAAAAATAGCATTGGTATTTTGATAGGAATTGCATTGAATTTGTGATTGCTTTGGGATGTATGGTCATTTTAACAATAGTAATTCTGATCCATGAGCATTGGGTGTTTTTTTCATTTGTTTGTTTCATCTATGATTTCTTTAATCATTGTTTTGCAGTTCTCCTTGTAGAGATATTGCAGTTTCTGGGTTAAATGTACTTTTAGGTATTTAAAATAAAATTTTTGCCAGACACAGTGGCTCACGCCTGTAATCCCAGCACTTTGGGAGGCCAAGGTGGGCAGATTGTCTGAGGTCAGGAGTTCAAGACCAGTCTGGCCAACATGGTGAAATCCCATCTCTCCTGAAAATACAAAATTTAACCAGGCATGGTGGCATGTGCCTGTAATCCCAGATACTCAGGAGGCAGAGGCAGGGGAATTGCTTGAACCCGGGAGATGGAGGTTGCAGTGAGCTGAGATCACGCCACTGCACTCCAGAGGGGTGACTGAGTGAGACTTCTTCTTGAAAAAAAAAAAAAAGAAAAATGTTTTTTTTTGTTTTGTTTTGTTTTTGAGATGGAGTCTCCCAGGCTGGAGTGCAGTGAGGCAATCTCGGCTCACTGTAAGCTCCGCCTCCTGGGTTCCAGCCATTCTCCTGCCTCAGCTTCCCGAGTAGCTGGGACTACAGGCGCCTGCCACCACGCCCGGCTAATCTTTTGTATTTTTGGTAGAGACAGGGGTTTCACCATGTTAGCCAGGATGGTCTCGATCTCCTGACCTCGTGATCTGCCCGCCTCGGCCTCCCAAAGTGCTGGGATTACAGGTATGAGCCTCCGCACCCGGCCAAAGATTTGTTGACCTTTGCAAATGGGTTTGCATTCTTGATTTGATTTTTTCCGCTTGATTGTTATTGCTTTATAGAAATACTACTGATTGTTGTATGTTGATTTTGTATCTTGAAAGTTTACTGAAGTCATTTAGCAAATCTGAAAATCTTTTGGAGGAGTCTTGCGGTTTTCTAGATATAAGATTATATCATCAGTGAACAGAGATACTTTAACTTCCTCTTTTTCAATTTGAATGTGAGGCAATTTCTTGATGTATCCTATGCTGTCTGAAAGAAAGCAAATTCTTGTTTAAAGCTCTCTGGCTTTCATTATATTCCTAATCAGGGATCTGAACTGTGAGACAATTTTGATAAGAATATATTGCTTTGTATTAGAAAAGCTGAATTAAATTAAAACTGTCTTACACTACTCTAGGAATTCTTGCATGTTTCCTAACAATAAAAATTTTTAAATAACAAAGGATACTTCAGATTAAAAACATTAAACTGTTATTCATTCAAAAATGTGTAGAGCTCTCTTGGATTGAAATGAGACTTAATTGAATTTCAGCTAAAATAAGTCTGTTATGTCTTTTTCTACTTTACTAGTTAAAAATTAAATTCAGTAATAAAAAAGCCAAAGTAGCTACAACTTCATTTACACTGGACAAATAATTATCTCTCTTCTGTGAATAGTGCAAAATCTACATCTTTCGTGATATACTATTATTGCTATTTTCCATTCCACTTACTTCCATTCACTGGAACAAAGTATATTTTTAGCCCTTCTTGTGGCTAGGCTATATGTGTTAACAGTGGTTCACAATTTGAATAATTAAGGAAACATTAACCAAGTGAGTGGAAGTAGAGAGGACAAGAAAATGAAATAGAAAAGGAAGATGTCGATATAATGTAATGGAGGTGCAGGAGGGTGAATGCACAGACCAGTTTGGAAGAGATACACAATATGTTGATGACAAGCCATGTTCCCTCAATATTGGCTGACCTTGTTGTGGAAAGCTCTGACTTGGTTTGGTTTTAAATTGGGGGCAAAGATCTTTCTCATCTTCAGAAGATTCAAGGGGTAAAACAATCTATTCTTCCCATCAGTTGTCTATATTAACTTCCTCTATGCTCTACTTGTCAGTTCGATGCAGCGTATTATTCACTAGATCAACTTCTGATTAGACAGGGACTTTGCTATTAACCTTACATGCTCTGCAGGTGATAGATAGATAGATAGATAGATAGATAGATAGATAGATAGATGGAAATAAGAATAAGTGTTTATTACTAATTCCTTTCTTAATATTAAAAAAATTAAAGAAGATCCAATCATATCTAACAAAATAAGGCGTCTATAAATTAGATGAAAAGCAGTTTTAATGCAAATACTAAATCATGTTTTTCCTGATATAAGAAGATATTTTTGATACATATCTGCCTCAGAATCCCCCACAATAAGGTTTTATTCAACTTGCTTTACTATCCAATTGTGCATAGTTGCATTTAAGAAGATACTTGGAGCTGACCATCAGATATTTTAGACAGAATTTTTGTTGGAAATTTCAGACTATTTGCAATAAAAAATGAACTGAGGCCCCCAAATATTTGGTTAAGTTTTAGGGACTGTAGTTGTTGCTAATATTTCACATCATTAACACTTTTGCAAAAATGATGTGACCAATAAGTCTTAGAAATCCACAAGGAGCTACTCTTATTGTTCAGTTCAATGCGAATGTAGAAATGACTGTAATTGAGGAAGGATTTCCAGTGGTTCTGCAGGGGTTTCTAATTGAAACCAACATTCTTTCATTCATTTCAGATTCCTCAAAGGAGATTTAGTATAAGAAAGCGTTCATAGTCATTTATATTTCCACCTGTATTACCCAATGGGTAACAATATTAAATTATACATTATTACAATTATTATACTTCAGAGTTTATTTCAGAATACACTGCATTCTTGATATTCATGTATAAAAGAAATATGGAATCTAAATAAATGGACCTAGTGAGGGGGCATTTAATTAAAAAAAATGTGGGGCCTCTGAATAAAAATCATTCGTAACTAGAAGTCTGGGCAGAAAAGAAAACATTGCTTAGAAGGCATGACTAAAGACAGTGAAAGATCATGTTTAGTTTATAAAGATTAAGCCTAATTGAAGAATGACTGAACATCAGCAGTGATCAGGGCACTGTGAAAAATGATCTCTTAGGCGACAGAAACCGAAACACCAATGAAGATTGTTAGCATTGACTGAATGTTTATTATGTGTCATATTGCCAGTGCTATTTATTTTAATAATATTTGTAATCCTTTGTAATAGGTATATTTTCTTCATTTAATAGGTAAAAAATAGAAGCTTAGGAAAGTCCAGTAACTTGCTTAGTTTATTAAGCTTGTTGCTAGGAAATGACAGCATTACTGTTCCAATTGCTATGGGGCCTGCCTTCCTCTCAGTCACTATGAGGCCTCCTTTAAAAATATAAAAATTATATCCAGAAAGAGACTTGGGAGGAAGACAGTACATTGGTGGGAGATAAAGTCCATGGTAATTCTTATTGAGTATATTATTACCAATGATGTGGTTCATGCTTCTGAGCAGTTTACATAACACACATTGTTGTTTTTAAAAAGTTATGCTAATACTACTTCTTACATTTAATGTTATCACAGACACATTATTTTATTGAACATGGGATCCAAGAAGTCAAATATATTAGCGATTACTATTGGCAGAAAAACAACTCTTCCACTTGATGTGATGTAATAGAATGACCCCATTGATCACTGGTTTTCCACAGGAAAGAGCTAAAGAATCAAAGTGGAAGGATAAAAAAAATTGTGGCAAAAATATGGTAGCTCTGTTTGTATCCACTCCACTCCTCAGGGACAAAGAGATATGGCATTATTTACTAACACTGATAAAATGTGTATTATTCAAAATGTGCTTGGAATCTGAATGACCATTTGACTTTCAAGCAAATTTTACATTCCCTTTTCCTCTGTTTGGAAATTGAAACATTTATGTTATTACATTATTCAATTATGATGTATTTGTTGCCTGACTGAAAAAAAAAGAATATTCTTGCTCAACTGAAAACAAATCTACCCAACTTATAATTTCTTTAATTTGAAATAATTTTACTATACAAAGTGTGAAGTCATTTATTATGATTGATTCATCATATCAATTTTTCCTTAAATTGTTTCAGATATAATTTGCATTGCAAGAATAACTTTTGCTGTATGTGTCAAGTTTTCAAGAAAATAGACAACAACACATGCACATTATTTAGCTGTGAGCAAACATCTGAAATCATTTAAGCAGAGGGAATTTCTATATTCATACATGAAAAAATAAAGTAGAATATTAGTAGGAAAATGAAACAGAAGAAATATGAATCAATTAGGGATATGGTAGATAGAGAATTCGGAAATTCTCCTAATTACCCTCTTTCTAGTTAATTCTAAATTCCTTTCAAATGCTGGAAGGAAAGTAAGTCACACTTAGAATGACTAATTTGCTTTGACTAGTCTTCTTAGACTGGACATAGTTGTGGCCCAGGAGAAAATTACTGAGGTGGAGAATTATAAAGCTTTCCTTATCTCAGGAAATACACATTGTCTAATTCTGAATGGAGCATATGAACAGAAAAACTGAAATGTTTCTCTAGAGACTACTTATATTTAAAATGCATTTAGCTAGATTCAATTAATATTTTAATAAATATGTGATTTTATGACATGAGCTAAGTAACAGAATACAACTATATTAACAAATACTGAATAATCTTGTTTAATTTACATCATTAAATTAGAGAAAAAAAGAATATATAAGTGCAATCTTCCTGGACCTTCTATAAATTATTTCCCTGTTATCCTAGGAGGATTAGCACTGTATCACACTAAGAGAATGGTGTCTACATTGCAGCCACACTGTCTTTCTTCTAATTCTTTCTTCTAACCAACTGCACCGTCTCTGAGGAGTTCTTGATTTCTCTTGTATAAAATGGACATAATAATGGTTCAATTTTTTAGGGCTTTGGAGAGGAAGGAAAATGAGTTTTAGAAAACATCTTATACAAATTAAGCATCCAAGAGGTATTAGATATCATCAGTAATTTTGCCTGTTGCTGTAGATTGAATGTTTGTTCTTGTCTTAAATTCATGTGTTGAAATCCTATTCCCCAATGTGAAGGCACTAGGAAATGGGGCCTTTGGGATTGGCTTAGGTCATGAGGGTGGAGAAGGAGAGTCAGTGCCCTTGTAAAAGACACCGGAGAGCTGACTACTCCCTTCTGCCATGTGAAGTTACAGTGAGAAGTTGGCAGTCTGAGACCCCAAAAAGTTCTTGCCAGAAACTGACCACTCTGAAACTCTGATCTCATATTTCGAGAATCCAGAACTGTGAGAAATAACTTTTTGTTGGTTATAAGCTATCCAGTTTATGATTTTTTTATGGAAGCCCAAATTGATTAAAACACCTATATTTTGTGAAAAATGAAAAATTGGAACATTTCAATCTCTAAACACAGTAAAATAAATTGCATTTTTCAAAACCGATTGTAACATAGTTTAGCTTAATTACTGAAACTCTTTCTAATATTATGTATTTATCTAAATTGTATGGAGTGTTGTTACTAGGTAGAGATCCAGACTTAGGTTGAATCTCTGAGAGTTTCTATACAGAGTTTAGACAATGAGCTTTCCCCATCTTACACCTGAAAAATCTCCAAGATATCTTACTACCTATACAAGCACATGATTCTATGATTCTAAGCAGAGTTATCACGGCATTAAAATGTATAATGGTTTTGATGTCAATGCAAGTGGGCTACTACTGTCTAAATATGGAGAAGATAAATCCTTCTAACTAAGCTTCTTTTGTTCTAAAAAGGAGAAGTAAAAATGAGACAAACCTTAGAACAACAGCTAACCTTAAGGAATATATACAGGAGAGGAAAATGTAAAGAATGAATATACTATTGAACATATTTTTTAAATTTCCTAGGATATTTTATATTTGATTTAAACTAAAAATGAATCAGTGGGACAAGTGCACTCTTCTTTGATTATAAAAGAATGGAAATTTTCAAGAATTGAGACAACTACAGTATATAACTAAAGGAATATATTTTAGAAAAATTAAGTAGAAGATATATTGAGATCCTGAGCAGGGTAAGATGTGACAGGCCCCAATACAGAGGCCCATTCATGTAAGTCAGTCTTGACATTTTTTCAAAGAGTAAAATTTCTTTTTTGAGTTAAAAATTTGTTGTGAAAGAACAATGAAAGATTTTCTTCAACTATGTAATTGATTGAAATGCAAAATAAGTTTTAAATAGTCTTCAATAGAGAACTATATAATTATATTATTTTCAGCTTTAAAAATATTAGTCAGTTTTTGGTTTTGTGAAATTATCAGTATGATCTCTTTCTGACAGAAAAATTAACATTCATTAATTTTTGCTTAGGAATTCACTCAGAGACATGCATGCCGATGAATAAATACTATAAAGCATCTTCTTTTACACAGAGATAGAAAGCTAAATGTTTAAAAAAATTCCTTTATATTGTTGTACTGTTTTCATTTGATTAAATAAAAAAGAATTATTTTGTACAGGGTCTCCAAAAGTCTGAAGGGTGACTAATTTTCCTACCCTCTTCAAACTTTTGTTTTACCCAACACAGAAAAGAAAACTGTAGGAATTAAAAAATGAATTAGTGCTGTATTTTATCAAGTAAGAGATAGTAAGAGATAGTCATACACTTTTTTGTTCTGTTATTTTGTTTTCTATTTCGATTACTAGTGAATATCTAATTTATTTGTACACAAAACAAACTACTTTTTTTCCTCTGAGTATTTGCAATTGAATTAATATTTTTTATTGAATGCTGTGTCCATTTTTGCCTACTTTTTAATGTTATACCGTTCATATGTAACTCAGTTGTTATTTATTCAGGAACCAGTTTCTGCATTATTTCACAATTCCCTACTTGAGGCAGAATCTAATCCTGTGGGCGACTTGAGTTTGGTATGCGCACATATCCATAAGTTCAACTCTCCTCCTCATTCTTATTCATCACATCCTCTGTTTGGGCTCGTCTCATCATTTTTTTTTTTTTAATTTAGAAGAAAAAAAATCTTATGTAACTCTGTTTAAAGGCCCTCAGATTTTGAAGTTTTTTGCACTGCTTTTATCATAGTAGCCATTTAAAAATATTTTTAAGATCTGGAAATAGTAACTGCCCATTGATTTAAGCACTTATGATCTGTAACAAAATTTTATATTTTATCCATACATGTCTTACACATGCAAATAAATTCATTTCAATATAGTCAACATTTTGATATCCAAATGAGATAGTTCTATTTAATTTTAAGTTATCTATTGTAGATGCATGGAAATACTCTATTATTTAAATTAATTTTATTCCTAGATGCCTTACTGAACTTATATGGTATAGTTCTTAAAGGAAAAGACTAGGCAAATACACTATTTGTGTCCAAACTCCGGATTTCTCACTTTCTAGCTAAATGATGTTGGACAAACTGTGCCTCTATTTATTCATCTATAAAATTGAGCTAAAAAGCATAACTGCTTTATAATATTACTTTTTTAACCAAATGATAATTCATATAAACCATCTGACACATAAATATTATTAATTTTAGATAAATTTAGACCTTTACATTTCTAGAGTGAGAGCATAAATGAATAAAAATAATCTGTCTCTTTCACATAATAAATATTGTTCATTCTTTCTTACATTATTACATAGGTTTTTTGGAAGGGTGTAAGAAGTGAATGTATCCTTCCTTCCTTCCTTCCTTCCTTTCCTTCCCTCCTTCCTTCCTTCCATCCCTCCCTGCCTCCTTCCTCCCTCCCTCCCTTCCCTCCCTCCCTCCCTCCCTCCCTCCCTCCCTTCCTTCCTTCCTTCCTTCCTTCCTTCCTTCCTTCCTTCCTTCCTTCCTTCTTTCCTTCCTCCCTCCCTCCATCCCTGCCTCCTTCCCTTCTTCCTTCCTTCCTTCTTTCCTTCCTTGCGGTAAGAACATTAAGCATATTATATACCCTCTTAATCACCTCTTAATCAAGTTTTAAGTGCACAGTATTGTTAACCAGAGGAAAACTGTTGTGCAACAGATCTCTATAACTTATTTATTTTGCATAACTGAAACTTAATACCTATTAAACAGCAACTCCCCATTGCCCACTCCTCACATCCCCTGGCAAACACCATTCTAGTCTGGTTTTATAAATTTGATTACTTTTGATACCCAATATAAATGGAAAAACACAGCATTTGTCTTTCGGTGACTGGCTTATTTCCTTAGCATAACGTTCTACAGGTTCATCCATGTTGTCATATTTGACAGTATTTTCCTCTTTCTTAAGACTGAATAATATTCCATTGTATGTGTGTACCACATGTTCTTTATTCATTTATTTGTCAGTGGGCATCTAGGTTGTTTCCACGTTTGCTATTGTGAATAATGCTGCAAAGCACATATGTGTGCAGATACGTTTTCCAGTTCCTGGTTACAATTTTATGAAACTACAAAATATCCTGAATAAACAAAGCAATCTTGAGAAAGAAGAACAAAGCTGGACACATCACACTTCCTAACTTCAAAACGTACTGTAAATCTACACTAATTGAAATAGCATGATACTGGCATTCATAGAGACATATGGACCAATGAAACAGAATACAGCACCCAGCACCTACATATGTATCATCAATTGATATTTATGTGCAAGCATTCATTACAACATACACAAAAATGAATTCAAAATGGATTAAAAACTTAAAGATACAAAATACTGGAAACTGTAAAACTCCTAGAAGAAAACATAAAGGAAAAGTTTTATGACATTGGTCTTGGCAATGATTTCTTGAATATGGACTGAAAGCACAAGCAACAAGAGCAAAAATAGGCAAGTGGGACTACATAAAACTAAAATCTTTTGCATAGCAAAGGAAACAATGAACAGAGTGAAAAGGTTACTTACAAAATGAGAGAAAATATTTGCAAATTATATATGTGATAATGAGTTCATAAACAAAATATATAAGTAGCTCCAACAATTCAAGAGTAAAAAACAAAAGCAAACAACATAAAGCAAAACACACATAATAAACTGATTAAAAATGGGTGAAGTGTTTGAACCAACATTTCTATAGAAAAGACATACAAATGACCAACAGGAATATGAAAAAATGTCTCACATTGCTTATCATCTGGGAAATACAAATCCCAAAAGCCACAATGAGATAGCATCTCACATCTGTTAGGATGACTATTATTTAAAAAAAAAGAGGATAGCTAATGTTGGTAAGGATGTGAAGAAATTGGAATGCTTGTACACTTTTAGTGGGAATGCAAAGTGGTGCAACCTCTGTGGAAGTCAATGTTGAGTTTCCTCCAATTACTAACAATGGAAGCATCATATGATCTAGCTATCCCACTTATGAGCATTTATATATTTTTAAAAAGTATGTATCCTACATACCCCAAACTCCAATTTCTATCAAAATACCAACATCATTTTTCACAGAATTAGGAAAGCAATCCTGGCCAGGCACTGTGGCTCACACCTGTAATCCTAGCAATTTGGGAGGCAGAAGTGAGAGGATTTCTTGTTCGTAGGTGTTCAAGACTAGCTTGGCCAACGTGGCAAATCCCAGTCCCTATAAAATATTCCAGAATTTGCCAGGTGTCATGGCACGCACTTGTAGTCTCAACTACAAAGTAGACTGAGGTGGGAGGATCACTTGAGCCTAGAAGGTCCAGGATACAGTGAGTTGAGATTGCACTGCTGCACTCCAGCCTGGGGCAGCAGTGAACAGAGTGAGACACTGTCTAAAAAAAAAAAAAAAAAAAAAAAGACTGATATAAATGAAAGTAGACACGAACAAATCGAACAGCCGAGAGAACCCAGAAATATAGCTAAATACATAAAACCAACTGATTTTCAACAAAGTATTCAAAAACATAAATTGGGGAAGGACATCCTACTTCATAAATGATCCTGGGAAAACTGGCTAAACACAGGTAGGTCACCTTAAACAAAAATCAACTCAAGATTGATCAAACATTTAGGTCTAAGGCCTGAAACCATGAAAATTTTAGATGATAACCTAGGAATTACTGTTCTGAACGTTGATTTGGCCTTGGCAAAGAATTCATGACGAAGACCTCGAAAGCAAATGCAACTAAAACATTTGGGACAAAAAATAAATGCGACCTAGTTAAATGAAAAAGCTTCTGCTCAGCAAAAGAATCATCAGAGTAAACAGACCACAGACTGGGAGAAAATGTTTGCAAACTATGTGTCTGACAAAGGACCAATATCAAGAATCTACAAGAAACTCAAATCAGAAAGAAAAAAACTAAATAGGCTCATCAAGAAGTGGGCAAACAACACAAGTAGACATTTCTCAAGAGAAGATACATAAATGGCCAACCAATATCATTGAAAAATGCTCAGGATCCCTAATGATCAGGGAAATGCAAATTAAAACCAAAATGAAATACCACCCTACCACTGCAAGAATGGCTGTTATTAAAAAGAAGAAGAAAAAAAGCAGATGTTGGCATGGATGTGGTTAAAAGGGAGTGCTTATACATTGCTGGTGTGGATGTAAATAGGTACAACCTCTGTGGATAACAGTATGCCAGTTTCTTAAAGAACTAAAAGTAGTTCTACCATTTGACCCAGTAGTCACGCTACTGGGTATCTATCTAAAAGAAAAGAAGTCATTATATCAAACAGTATCTGCATGTCTTTTGCCTAAAGTGGGAATCAACTAGGTCATGCCCCTTAGCTTCATTTTCCAGTCTTGGATATGCAGAAGAAACATGCTGTATGTGAATACACAAATATACAAATAATTGTATATTATAATCAACCATAAATTTTTAGAAATCCACAGTTAGTTTTGCTTCTATAGTTCATTGTCTCTAAAAGGCACACAGATTTTGCTTTCTAGCAATTTGGAGATTAAAATGTATCTAACCAATAGCATCTTGGATTGAAAAACTACACTATATATCTTAGAATTTTCACCTTTCAGAAATTTTAATAAAAACTCCAATAATGTAACTTTATTCTACTTGCTTTTACCCAAAGAAGATCACAAGGGATAAAGTGGACTTTGTAACCGATATAACCAGGCCTGATATTTAAATCTTTTTCAGTTTGATTTTAGGAACCTTTACCCCTTTTTCTCTTGGGGTTCTTAAATGGGAGCAGATTATCTGTTTTTTCCAGAGGTCACAGAACAGCTATTATAATTCCCTTATTTTTGATATACTGGTTCTCATGCTTTGCTGCAGCACAACCTGATAATTCCAGAATGGATATATGACAAGCTATGTTTAACTGAACTAAGATAATTGTCTACTCTGGCAAGCATGTTTAAGTCTTTTAATTTGCTGCCCACCTAGGTTTAGATTTCTAGCATCTTGCTATGCAAATTTTATTTGTCTTTCAGAATGTCTTTTTGGATATTTAATTTTTAGAAGAAAATCAGATGCTGATTTATAGTGTTAATGAAAACCACACTCAATTACAATAAGTAAACTGCTGGATATTCACACATGTTAAATAGTTCACATAGGAAGGTTCTGTGGAGGGTCATCTGGCAGGATATATCTGTTTTTTCCTCTTAGGTCTATGATGTTATTGGTGTCATCAAATTTTGTGTGATTTTTCCTGACGTGCATTGTATTATACACAGAGAGCTGTCAATTATCGTCATAGATACCTGTACATTTTTATATACAATGAGTGGTCAGTGAGACTGCATTTTCTTTCTATCAATGAGCCTGAGGACCTTAAGACTCTATGAGCTGATTATGTTGGCTGAAAATATTAGAGTAATGCAATAATGACATGATCCTAGTTGTTATTGATATATATTCACTGGAAAGTTGAAGCCTTAGGTTAGGTGAGTTTTTCTAACTTTCCATATATGGAGCAGGGTCTTTTAATACTTCTATAAAGAAATAACCCAGAGAAGACAACTGCTTACCCTAGTGGTGATCTATAGAAACCAGGTAAGTTATGTATTCAACATAGTCCTTATTTTTTAGGTCTCATCAGACATCTTGGTTAAGCAGCTTGTTATTAAAGGTTTATTCGAATTTTGGGACATGCTTTGAACAACAAAGACAAGATTATCATAATTACAGCAGCTGTAGAGATACCACTGTTTGGTGGAGCTGTGATTGAGTTGATCAAAGGGTATTTAGCTCCTTGACTCCCTCTTTGGTAAAGACCTTTTTTTTAATATACATGTGCATTGTTGGTGGTTGTGGGGTGCCTAGTTGTCCATTCAATTGGCAAGCAAGGCTTAAGTTTCCTCCATACAATTAGGACATGTCTAGACCAAACTTAGGCTCTGTAATATCACAGGCATTATATAATGATATACCTGGTCTAGGTAATCTTGGACCAGATTTTAACCAAAATGGTGCTTCTTTTGCTCATCGTTTCTAAGACAACTAAAGATCATTTCCAGGTGGACTAGACTTATATTATTATCAGTTTGGACAGTGGCATTTAAGTGTGAACTGCTTATGATTCTCACATCAATAGTATAATGACACCAACGAACTTGACAGAAGATGAATTGAAACTCTTCGTGTACTTGCTTACTTCGCAACCTGCCCCACCGGTCAACTGGTGATTTCAAGTAAAGCGCATGTCAACCAAACTCTTTTCTTGTTACGAGGTAGACAAAAGACACAAACGTAATACTCCCATGTTTGACAACTGTTGTCAGTGGACCATGGAGTACAGAAGGCATTGTTGATTGTGTTAGATTCTTTTATTCTTTTGTTTTTGTTTTCCCAACATATCTGATTATTGAAACTGTGACCTTTCTTAATCGTCAAAAATTGGGCTATTGCCTTACAGAGTGAAGCTATGCACACAAGGTTTGAATATTCATTCTCAGCATTCTTTGCACAATAATGAACAAGTTTTCCAGCAACCAGTCAGCACTTTGGTATCAGTTAGATAACTAGAGAAGAAATACATATTGAATTTTAGCCTATGCTCCTTTACTAATATATAACATATAATATCTGTTTTTTCAAACCCTTGCTAGATTTTTATTTTATTTTTTAAATCTTTGGCTTCCAGATGGTTAATCTGAGGTTGTATTAATATCCTTCATGTGAACAAGGGAGTTCTTGAGCTAAATAAATACAATTTAATACAATGTATGCTGATTATTTTATAACCATAGTTCAATTTTACCTAATACAGTATATGCCCATAGTGGATTTTCAAAAATACATATTGAATTAATCACAGTATTACTAACAAAGGGCGTCCAATAATTTGGATGGAAGAATTATATAGATCGTTACTCTTTTAAAATCCTGTGCTTCATTTTTATCTTTTCCAATCTATATTTTTTTTTCTCAGTGAGTCTTAATTGTTTATCTCACCTTTGAACTTGAGTTTTTAGAAAAATGAGCGTTTTAATTCTCTCTAGTTAGCATTTCATTGAGGTTGTTTATCATAGGAACGCTCCCAAATGCTTTAGGGTTTAGAAAACCTATTGATTAGACATAATTTCTGTTTCTTTTATTCACAACTCATTCCTGTCCAATCATAGATTGGCTATGGAAGAGGGACTTACCATGAAGAAGGTATTTCAGCTACCATGGTAAAGTTTCTGCTTTTGTAAAGACTTGAATAGTGTCTGAAAAGAATCATTTTAGTGTTCATTATTCCAAGGAATTAGGTTTAGTCAAAGATCAGATTTTTTATTTCTTACTCCTTAGTGGGCACATTTAGTGGCATCCTTTTCTGTTATGTGGGTCCCTTGATCAGATGTCACTGAGTCAACCATCGTGTGTTTATGACCTAATTATTGTTTTAAAAGCCTGGTGAAGAATTCTAGAAACTACAGCTTGACTCAGGCAGCATTTTCAGCATTATATCATGAGTGAAGGTAGATATATACATAAATATAAATAAATAAGTGGATTCTAACCTCAGAAAGGACAAATAACCAATTATTCTGAGATCTCACTGTAATATTGGCAAACTTTTAGAAATATAGAGGGGCCACAGAAATTCCTTCTATTTCTTGTATACAATTTATGTCCATAGATATAGAAAATGTTTTTCTTCCAATATTATTTACTATTCGTAAACATATTTAGATGTATCCCTTTTCCATCTCAAGTAAAGAGACAGTCACAAAGGCAATTTAAAGAATACTTCTATAAATGACTCAACCACCTATGTGATGAACTGGTTCCACTATGGATATGAGAGCCCCTGTCCATCCCTTATTCATATTTGATGGCTGAGTAAAGGTCACAAATGGATACAAAATTCAGTCATGTAGCGTGGAGGAACTACTCTGTAGGAGTTCACAGGTCAAAGAGAAGTGGCCAGATGAGATGCCCTCAGGCACAGAGTGCCTTCTGTTGTCCTTGCTGACTCTGGAATCTAGCTCAGTCAAGAAAATAATTTGCCAGATGTAGGACCTCAGGACAGAGCACAGATCTAATTATCAGCACTATCAAAGATAATGCTAATGTCACTCAAGCGGGAACAGTTCCAACACTCATTTTTACTAAAGGGTGAATTTGTTTACTGGCCCATTTTGAGAAAAAAATTCTAGATTTTTCAACTTTTTTTTTTCAATAATGCTTTTAGTATTCAATAGCACTTTTTCAACTATTTGGCATCTATTTTAGTTATGTGTCAGTAGTGACTGATATAATCCAATAGAGTATAAAGAGCTGATGCTAATAGTGTGAAATAGTAGAACAGGGATGTATGAGGTGCTTAATAAATATAGAGCCCTGTAAAATCTGAATATTTTTCTCTTAGTCTTTTTTTTTATAGAAGTAGTTGTGTTAGAGATGAAAAGTGAAGCAAACACCAAAATGTCCAGGTAGAAATTGCAAAACTGCAGTTTGATCAAAATGTGAACAAAAAGGGGGAACATTCTAGGACACAAACCTATGTATTAGGGGCTAAGGTAAAATTAGAAGCCAGTGTCTCCTATTGGCCCTGATACTTTTGTAATATGTTATTATTCTTTGTGAAGTGTCTAATATTCTAGGTATTGTAAAGACCGAAACTTGTACAAATTTGGAGATCTTCTTTAAGAAAATAATATAGAACTATAAAACAAAGGTTAGTCTGTTAATAAAAACTAATAATTTTATTTATTTATTTATTTATTGAGACGGAGTTTTACTCTTGTTGCCCAGGGTGGAGTGCAATGGCGTGATCTTGGCTCACTGAAACCTCTGCTTCCCAGGTTCAAGTGATTCTCCTGCCTCCGCCTCCTGAGTAGCTGGGATTACAGGAAGCCGCCACCATACCCAGCTAATTTTTATATTTTTAATAGAAATGGGGTTTCACCATGTTGGCTAGGCTGGTCTCAAAGTCCTGATTTTAAGTGATCCACCCACCTTGGCCTTCCAAAGTGCTGGGATTACAGGCATGACCCACCGTGCCCAGCCAAATTAATAACTTTAAATGCAGCCATATAACATTAACATTAAAATACATAGAAAAATTACATAATATTTATTTTCTTTTTTTAAAAAATACACCTCTATAATATTTATTTTCCTCTCACATCTCTGGATAGTTACTCTGCTTGCTTCTGCAAAGAACAATGATTTTGATTTTATTTTATTATTTTTTATCAAAATAATATAGAGATAATTACATCTCTACCACTGGCTGAAAGACAATTGCATTTTATTTAATATTTGGAATTTGTAAAACATGTTGCTTTACACATATACTTTCTGTAGTTAATAAATTCAATTTGGGGGCACTTTCTATCAAATATAAAAAAATAATATATAAAGCAAATTATATGAAGTGGCATTTTTCATTTATCAGGTACTTTTTTTAACAAGAGAAAACGTCCATTGTGACCAAGTATTGATAAGAACTGAACCTCCCACTAGTTATTTTCCACAGACAAGCTGCTGGCTCTGTGAATTCAAGCTCCTTGACTCTACACACCAGCACCCTTGTGTTGTGTTGCTGTTAGAGTAAGTAGACAGGCAGATCTGAGAAGGGCAAGATAGGGCCTCAAAGAATGTCTGGTGACGGTCAGGTGAGTATTAAGCAAATGTAAGGATGTTGGTGATGGGAAGGGGGAAATTTCCTAACAATAGGAGACATCTTGAGCTTGTGGACAAAAATTTCCTGATAAGAACTTAAAATGGCAGAGTTTGACCACCGTCTGAGGACATATCCAGGCATGTGAAGTAAGGGGCAAAATGGCAGAATTTGACTTTCCTCTGGGCTCTTGTCCAGGCAGGCACAGTAAGGGACAAAATGGTGGAGTTTGACTCATATGTGACCTTCCTCTGGGGTGCTACACCAGTAAGGGGAAATTGCCCTAATAGGGCGTGTGTATAACTTCAGCAACCAAACGGCACATGTGACCTCTCCCAGATACTGGCAAGTCAAGGCTCATGCAGAGATTAGCCAAGAGTCCATTTGAGGGAAAGGACAGGGGAAAGGAACCAGGAATAATTAGGAAATAGTAACTGTATAAGAGCCTGAGCCAATGATCAGGTGGGATTCAATCTTTTGAGTTGGCTGCTTGATTCTTTCCAAGTGTGCTTTTCTTCTCTTCAATAAACTCTTGTTTCTGTCTTAAATCTACTTCTGTCTCTTGGCTGAATTCTTTCTCCTAAGAAGACAAGAATTGAGGACTGTGGAGCCTGCCCAGACTCACCTTCAGTAAAAGAGGTATGTAATTGGGCACAGTGATGCTATAAAGAGTTCTGAAAGAAACTCTGGTGACAAGACAGTTAGCAGTTAATGATATATGAAAGTGACTGTGTACTCTAATCCCAAACTAAATATACCTCTAACCAACATCCCTTTAAGCCTGATCCCTGAAGTATCCTAAAGCCGCTCAAACACAAACTAAGGCAAAGCGTGAAAAGTTGGGAGGTCAAAGCAGAAAGAAATAGTAGTCTTAATCTACAGCACTTTTTAAATGAGAATAATGTATATTTGAAAATTTTGCAAAAGCAGAGGGACATGTGAACACATTGCAAAGTCTTATTCAACACCTTATGAAGGATTTGTAAAAGTAATGGTTGCTGAAGCTTATATCTTATCAGTTTCGTGGTAAATGTACCTTTAAGTTACACTGTATTAACAAGACTGAATTATGGAAGAATTGTAAAATATTGCGATGAAAACAGGCTTTCTTTTCTTTTTCCCTCTCATCTTTTATAACATAAATTTGTCAGAATATCTTTTTATAGCAAGGCAGGAGGTGGTCTATGTTCTAGATTTCAGGATGCTAACAACACCATCTTGATAATATAAAAAATACTCTTAATTTTCTATGACCCATACTGGTTGTTGACCTATAGGAAACTGATCTTTAACTCCATCTGTGATCTCCTTGAGGATCTAGATGATATAATCTCATTTCCAAATTATTATTCTATGACTTTGCTTACTATAGTTTCATTGAAGTGATGAAGACCATTCAGAGATATACAATATCAAATTTTAATTAACACAGGCCTTCCACTTGGGGCATGAGGGGGCCCACAATTGACAGAGATTTTTAGTAAAAGCAAAAGTTTCACTTTTAAAAAGGAATGGCTGACCCTACATTGCTATATTCTAGTTATTGGTGAAACATTTTATTATACTTTTAAAAGATTATGCATCAGAATGATATATTTTAAGCTTATTGCAGGAAATGGCTCACCCTCATATTTAAGGTAAGAGAAGGTGAACATATGGAAACTGAATTCTTTTGAGCTTAAATTTTCTAATTAAACTCTAAAATCGAGACTTCTGTGAGTATCACGAAATAAATTATTTTCTTATTCTACAATAGGATCCCACATTGACAAAAATAAGTCAAACTTTTCAAATCTCTAATCAGACATTGTAATGTATTACTAGTACCTGCTATACATATAAGTTTCAGATTCTGGGAACCTTACTGCTATAATAATAAAATTTTTAAAAAACTGATTTGAAAAGAAAAAGGATAACAACAAAAAAAACTAATTTGGAGAAGTTGTTTTAGACATATGTTACCTAAAAAAATATCATTGATGTCCCATGAATGATGTTGGGTTATTTTACTTATTTTCCCCATTAAACCATTGCTTCTAACCAGCAAGTTCTTTTTTTCAGTCATCTGTCAGAAGAGCTGCTCCATTTCACCTTGCCTAGAGACTTTGAATTGATTTTCTGTCAATGCTTATCCATGGGATATTCAATGCATATGATCTGCTTGACACGATTTTTCTCCAGTTTTACCACCATTCCCATATGTGTATTACATACTTTTTAATCTTGCTGAGGTCCAGGGGAAAACACTAATAATGAAAAAAAATTAAAGAAAACCTAGTCTAGGACTCTAGTAGTGCTATATATGAAAACCTGAAAGGACTGGGAATGTCAAAATATCTTCAGTTTGGTTTAAGTGCATCTTGGATTGAATAAAAGTGAAATAAGAGAGCAAGATGAAAAGAAAAAAAAAACCCTGGAGAAGTCGGTAAATTCGTATTTTTGAACAAAAACAAACAAATAAACATGGAAGCCAACTGGTTCTATATAATTTGACTCCTGCTTACCTCTAAACTCTGTATTAGTTTCCTGGGGCTCTCATTTAAAAAGTGCGACAGGCTGGGTTAAAACAGCAGAAGCTACATATTATTTATAGTTCTAGAGTGTAGAAGTTTGAAATCATCGTGTTGGCAGGACCAACCATTTCAACTATTAATTGAAATTCTATCTTTAGACTTCAAGCTCTAAAATGGCAGGAAATACTTTACTCATTACTTTGTCTCCAGAACCCTGTTTGCACTTAGTAAATGTGCAATAAATTCATCAAATCGTTACAGTAGAGTGTGTGGATGCTCTGATAAGGGCATTAAGAACAAACATACAAGCAACAAATAGAAGCGGTCAGGGCACAATGGCAAGGGAGAAAATGTCAGAGGCAGCAGCATTATAGCAGTGTCTTACAAGATAAATAGGAGTTTTCTCCATGTAAGAAAAAAGAATGTATTTTATTGACAAGTAAGTGTAAAAAAAAGCATTAGGGATACATTATTTGGGGAAAAAATAAAAGATGGTAGAGAGATATTCAATTTATAAGCACCATTATGGAGAACTGGTCACAAGTGTGGGTTATGAAGAAGTTTTACTAAGTTGCAAAACAAGTTCCTTTACTTGATAGTTCTGTGGCTTTGGTTAAAAAAAGTTCCCTGTTTTTTCATCCACAAAGTAGAAATCAAATTAAAGCTAACTTCTGAGCTCTTCTTAGGATTACGTTTGTTAATATGTGTAAAATAATGAGAATGGAGGCTTTATATTCACTCGAAACTTGTAATCTACTATTATTTTAGCCAGGTAGAAGATACTCTCAGTGTTGAGTTCTGCTTTTTATAATAGCAGAGTAACATTTATCACATTAATCCTGCTGCAAACAACTGTTGTAAACTCCAGACAAATTACAATGAATAACAGATTGAAAGCCTTTCAGAGACTTTTTATTAGAATGAATAGCAGATTAAAAGCAGAAAAAAATGAAATTGGATCCTTGACAGAAAGGAATCACACCAGGTGAGATTTATGTTTATAAAGTTTTTGCTCTGGGAGAACTTTACAACTTTTGTAGCACAAAGTAGAAAGTAGTTAGAAATCAAGGAGAAATTTGGTCTTTTTGGCATAAGAAGTCAAAAGATGGAGTTTGGGAGTGCTAATTTAGAGACAAATTGTGGACAGATAATCCTGAAATGAGGGAACCAGAAAATGAGAATCCCTATCAGACATATGTAAATCTCCCTGAAATGTATGGCAGATCCCAGAATTGTGCATGCATGAGCAATTCTTCAAGGAGTCAAGGGGAAAGGGACTACTATAAGGTTTAAGTAATTTCCCAGAAATTTTATTCCTGCCCATTGCTGGAATTGTATTTTTCAAGTGCTGCAGAATTTAGGAAAATGTGACAGTCCCTTATTCAACGTGTTTACCATGTGTTGGGTCGTAAAACAGATTTAATACATTTGAAAAAAATGTACAGTATATCTTTTCTGTAAACAGTGGAATTAAAATAGAAATAGAGGCCAGGCACGGTGGCTCAAGCCTGTAACTCCAGCACTTTGGGAGGCCAAGGTGAGTGGATCACTTGAGGTTGGGAGTTCGAGACCAGCCTGGCTAACATGGTAAAACCCCATCTCTACTAAACACACACACACACACACACACACACACACACACACACACACACACACACACAGAGAGACACACACAAAATTATCTGGGCATGGTGGCTCATGTCTGTAATCCCACCTACTCAGGAGACAGACACAGGAGAATCACTTGAACCTAGGAGGTGGAGGTTTCAGCGAGCCAAGATCATACCACTGCACTACAGCCTGGGTAACAGAGCGAGAATCTGTCTAAAAAATAATAATAATAAAAGACATTTCAAAATAATTAAGTATTAGAAAATTAAGACAAACATCTCTAAATAAACCATGAGTATAAAAAGAAACCACAAAGATAAAAAGAAAATATTTTAACTGCATATAAATGAACACATAACATCTAAATTTGTGGAATGTCACTAAAGCAGTTCTTAGAGACCATGTCTTCAAATACTTTATTAGGACAGACAGATGTTTAAAAATTAGTTTTCTCAGAGTATACTGAAGGAAGTTAGTGTTACCAGAGACTGAGGTAGTTAAGAGGAATGGTGGGTTGGGCGGAGATGGGGAGAAGTTGGTTAAAAGATCCATAAATATAGTTAGATAGGTGGAATAAATTCTAGACATTTATTGTACAGCAGGATGACTATAGTTAATGATGATATATTGTATTCTTAAAACATGAGAGGAGCCAACAAATGTAACTGTGTGAAGTAATGCATTTGTTAATTAGCTAAACATTTCACAGCATATGTTGTTAAATCAGGTTTAACGTAAAGCTTCCTTTTTAAATATTTTAAGTTTGACCTAAAGGTTTCTTTGTAGATTATGAAATATAACAAGTGGAGACATAGATTGTAGCCCACATCTGTGCCAATCACTGAGTTTTGGCCATTGAATGTAGCTGACTGAACCATGTTCAAATAAAGCAAACACTGAACTGTAACCAATCCAGCTGTTTCTGTACCTCACTTTCATTTTCTGTACATCACTTTCTTTTTTCTGTCCATAAATCTTCTTCCACCACATGGCTATGCGGGAGTCTCTGAGTTTATTCTGGCTCAGGAAACTGCCCAATTCTCGAATCCTTCATTCCTCAATTATGCTCCTTTACATTTAATTTAGCTGAAGTTTTTCTTTTATCATTGTGTATCTTAAAATATCAGGTTGTTCATGAGAGATACTTACCATATTATCTTCAACTTAAAAATAAATAAGTATAAAGATTAGAAAATAAAAGAAAGTAAACCCAACAAATATGGAAAAAATACTGTTTAAAAAAGAACAGAAGTCAGTTAAGTTGAAAAACACAAATCGTATTTTGGATAAACAAAGAAGTAAAAATATAGGTCTCTGAAAAGATAAGGTAAAAAAAGTAAAAATATAGGCCTTTAAAAATCAAGAAAACAGAAAATCTTTAATTTTGCTAACCAATCAAAAAAGATAATATAAGTGATCAATATTAGGGATTATACAGGGACATCAATTTGCAACTTGAGGTCATTGGCATCATAATCAGGGAATATTATGTAAAACTTAATGACAATGAATTCAATAACTTAGATAATATAACCTAATTCCTTAAAAGATACAACTTTAAAAAGCTAGGGCTAATTTAATTAGGATATTTAAATAGCCATATAATTACTAAAGAAATTGGATGTATTATCAAGAACCTTCTGCCTACAGTGGAATTAAAATAGAAAGGATATCTCAAAATAATAAAGTATTAGGAAATTAAGCAAAAATACTCAAAGCAAAGTTTATTTCATTGGTTAATTCAACCAAACATTTAATTTAAAAATGCCAATTTAGCAGGAACTCTTTTAGAATATTTTTAAAAAGACAATTTTCAGATTATTTTATGAAGCAAACATAAAACTAATATCAAAATCTCACAAAGATGTTACAAGAAAAGGACATTAAAGACTAATATTCGACATTAACCTTGATGCAAAAATCTCCGTAAAATAGTAGCAGTTTAAATGCAGAAATGTCCACTCATGATTTGTAGTGAACATTGCACTAGAGACCCTAGTCAATGACTATTTCTAGAAAACAAGTCATAATAATTGTAAAGGAGGAAGTAAAACCGTTTATTTATGAAAGATATTAACATACTATATTAATCCAATGCAAAAAAAAAAAAAAAACTTTTTAAAAGCTACTAAAAGAAACAAGTGAATTATGAACCACAACAATCTGAAACAAATAGTAATATTGGGAATTTATGTTAATCTGATTTTAAAGCTTACTCTAAAGCTATAGTAACCAAAGCCATGTGGAGATTGCATTTATAGAGGGATCAAAGTAACTCAATGGGTAAATGACAGCTTTTTAAAGCATATTATGCTGAAACATTGGAAATCCATATCAAAAGTGAAGAAATCATGAACTCTTCCACATACCACAGAGAAAAAATAATTTGTAATAGAGCCTAAGACCTGCATGTAATAGTTAAAGTTGTAAAACAATTTAGAAGAACAAAAAATGAGTTAATCTTTGAGACTTTAGGGTAGGCAAAGAAAGAACAAACAAAATACCTTAAAAAGATAGGCAACAAAATAAATATAAAAAAGATAAGCCACAGAGCCACAGATTGAGAGAAAATATCATAATATATCTAACCAAAAAGACCAAAACCCTTTTTTCCAGAATTATAAAAAAATTCACCTTAATAATAATACTGTATTAATCTGTTCACACATTGCTATAAAGAAATATCTGAGACTGGGTAATTTATAAAGAAAAAAGGTATAATTGGCTCTCAGTTCTGCAGGCTGTACAGGAAACATGATTCTGGCATCTGCCCTGCTTCTGGGGAAGCCTCAGGAAACTTTCAATCGTGATGGAAGGGGATGCCTTCCATCACGAAGCCAAGGGGATGCAGGCATGTCTTATGTGATTGGAGCAGAACCAAGTGGGGAAGGTGCCACATGCTTTCAAACAAACATATTTCTTGTGAAGAAACAACACCAAAGGGGAAAGTTGCTGCCATGATGGGATCCAATCACCTCCCACCAGGCTTCACCTCCAACATTGGGGATTATAATTTGACATGAGGTTTAGGTATGGACACAGATTTAAACTATATCATGCCACCCTTGGCCTTCCCAAATCTCATGTTCTTCTCACAGTGCAAAATAAAATTATGACTTCCCAACAGTCTTCCAAAGTCTTAACTCATTCCAGCATTAACTCAGAAGTCCAAAGTCCAACGTCACATCGGACACAAGACTAGTCTTAGTCTCTTCTCCCTGTGAGCCTGTAAAATGAAAAACAAGTTAGTTACTCCCAGGGAAAAATGGAGTTATAGGCATTGGGCAAAGTTCCCCTTACAAAAGGGAGAAATCAGCCAAAAGAAAGGGACTACAGGCCCTATGCAATTCCAGAACCCAGCTGGGCAATCATTAAATCTTAAAGTTCTAAAATAATCTCCTTTGACTCCACGTCTGACATTAAGGGCACTGATGCAAGGGGTGGGCTCCCAAAGCATCGGGTAGCTCCACCCCTGTGATTTTGCAGGGTTCAGCCCCTCAGCTTCTCTCATGGGCTGGCATTGAGTGCCCGTGGCTTTTCCAGGCACAGGGTGCAAGCTACTGGTAGATCTACCCATTCCAGTGTCTGGAGGATGGCAGCCCTCTTCTCACAGCTCCACTAGACAGTTTCGCAGTGGGAACTCTTGTGTGAGGGCTCCAACCTCACATTTCCCCTCCACACCATCCTACTAGAACTTCTCCATGAGGGCTACTCCTCTGTAGCAGGCTTCTGCCTGGAGATTCAGGTTTTTCCACACATCCTCTGAAATATAGGTGGAGGCTCCCAAACCTCAATTCCTGCATTCTGTGCCCCTGTAAGCTTAATATCTCATGGAAACTGTCAAGGCTTATGGCTAACACCCTCTGAAGAAGCACCCCAAGCTATGTCTGGCCCCCTTTAAGCCGTGGCTGGAACTGGAGTGCTGGGATATAAAGAGCAGTGTCCTGAGGCTCTTCAGGGCAGTGGGGCCCTGGTCCCAGCCCATGAAACCATTCTTCCCTTGTAGGCCTCCTGGTCTCTGAAGGGAGGGACTGCTATGGAGGTTTCTGGAATGACTTTGAGGCCTTTTCCCTCTAGTCTTTGCTACCAGCATTTGCCTTCCTTTAACTTATGCAATTTCTGCAGCTGGCTTGAATTACTCCCCTGCAAATGGAATTTTCTTTTCTACCACATGGCCAGGCTGCAAATTTTCATACATATTAGCATAGGTTGTTAGAAGGAGTCAGGTCACTTCTTGAGTGCTTTGTTACTTACAAATTTCTTCTACCAGGTACCCTAAATCATCTCTCTCAAGTTCAAAGTTCCACAGATCACTAGGGCAGGGGCACAATCCCACCAAGCTCTTTGCTAAAGCATAACAAAAGTGACCTTTGCTCCAGTTCTCAATAAGTTCCTCATCCCCATCGAAGACCTCCTCAGCCTGGACTTCACTCTCCATATTATCACCAGAATTTGGTTACAACCATTTCATCAATCTCTAGGAAGTTCTAAACTTTCTCTCATCTTCCTGTCTTCTTCTAAGCCCTTTAAACTCCTCTACCCTCTGTCTGTTATCCAGCTCCAAAGTTGCTTCCACATTTTTCAGGTCTCTTTATAACAATGCCCTACTACTCAGCACAAATTTTCTGTATTAGTCTGCTCTTGCATTGCTGTAAAGAAATAACTGATATGGGGAAATTTACAAAGAACAGAGGTTTAATTCATTCACAGTTCCACAGGCTATACTGGAAACATGATGCTGGAATCTACTCAGCTTCTAGGGAAGCCTCAGGGTACTTTCAGTTATGGGTGCAAAGGGAAGGAAAAACAGGTACATCTTACATGGCCAAAGCAGGACCAAGAGCTGGGGGGAGTGGGAGGTGCCACACACTTTAAGTCAACCAGATCTTGTGAGAATTCTTTCATGAGAACAACACAAAAGGGAGAAATTCACCTCCATGATTCAATCACCTCCCATTAGTCCCACCTCCAACATTAGGGATTATAATTTGATATGAGACTTAGGCAGGGACACAGATCCAAACCATATCAAATACCAAAAAATAAAATCTTCACAAAAGCAGAGTTCAAATGGATCGTAAGCACATAAAATGATGCTTAATGTCATTAAGTTCGTGGGAGTTCTAAGTGATACAATTGCTTTGGGAAACAATTTGGAAGCTTTTAATAAAATCACATACACTTACCATTTGATCCAGAAATTCTCCTCCTACATGTTTACCCAAGTAGAAGAAAAATATGTCTACACAAAGGCTTCTGTATTAATTTCAGAGCAGCTATTGTTGTAATAGCCAAAATTGGGGAGAAAAAAAATGTTCAATGTGTGAATGAGTGGAAAATTGTGGTATTCCATTAAGCAATGAAACAGAATCAACTAACGCTATGTGCAAAGTATAACTTAATCTCAAGTCATTATGTTGAGCAAAAGAAATCAGACACAATGAAGTACACACTCTTTAGGATCACAGTAATATGAAGTTCTATGACAAATAAAAATTATTTATTTGTGTTGGTAGCAATCAGAATAGTGACTACCTGTGTTGAGGTGTGGCCGACACAAAAACAAGAGTATGAGAGAAATTGTCAGGGTAAAGGCAAAATAATAGTTTTTACTGGGGTCCTGGATGCATTGATTTATATATATATGTCAAATCTCATCAAACTACATATTAACAATCTGCACACTCTACTGTATTTGAATTTGTATTTAAACATTTTAAAAAGAATTGTTATTTCCATCTTACCAGAAAAGGATGGAAATTCATGCAAAGAGAAGCATTAGACCAGCCTGGCCAACATGGTCAAACCTCGTCTCTACTAAAATATCAAAAATAGCTGGACATGGTGGCAAGCACCTGTAACCCCAGCTACTCGGGAGGCTAAAGCAGGAGAATTGCTTGAACCCAGGAGGAGGAGATTGCATTGAGCCGAGACCGTGCCACTGCACTCCAACCTGGGTGACAGAGCAAGACTCCATCTGGCGAGGGGGGAGAAACGTGGAGCATGGATGATTATAGAGGAAGTTCAAGTCTACGTGTTTACATGAAGAAGAAATAACTATTATAAATGGTAATATTATTGTGAAATATGTGGCATTAATTATACTTTATCAGAAAAACATTTCAGAGAAGTAAAGACCAGTGTTCGTGTTGGTTTTAAAAAACTTGGATTTATAGTTTTTTTTCCCAAACCAAGAATAATTGTTGATGTTACCAGATGATCCTTAGTTATATCTGTGTTTTGAAATTTACTCATATTTGTGATATGATAATGTATTTTTTGAATATTAATTTACCAATTTTTGTAAGAGTTTGATATTATTTTTGAATTATTTGTTAGGTGGTTAGCATATTTTTTAAAGTTTGCCTAAGCTTTTGAATATGGAATGTTCTGGAGAAAAAAAGAATTTTGTCCAACAGCTGCATTATTAAAAGGAAAGTAATCAATTTGTGCCATAAGTTAACCATTCCTTCTTCAAAATAGAATCAACTTTCCACAAAATACAATCTATGAATCTTTGTGAAGTTTCAGTGAAAACATTTGGAAAGGTACCCAACAGTACGCCTATAAAAATGTATGAAAGACATATTTGATTGGAAGAATGACTGTTTGAACTTGGAATCCAAAAGTCAATAAACATTACAAGTATTCTTCTTTTCTTCACAGAATTTCATGGCCAGCACAGTGTCCTGGGTGACTGAGAAAGCTGTGAGAAATTAAGACCAAACAATAGCTTTGGAGATTGAATCCTATCATATATCTTTCCCATCTCTTACTCTCACAGAGGTGAATACGAGTCCCAGAAGTACTTATTCCTGTTCACCAGGTGGAAATCACAAGCCTTAATAGCCCACAGTCTAGCATGTATTCTCAACTGCAGAAATGAGCTCTCGGACAATAACTACCAAATCATTGAGGTGTGTGCTAGACCATCTGAGGCAATAAATTATTAGGCTCAAGGAAAAATGAATATTTAAAATAAATTCAATGGATTTGTTCAGAGATTAGGGTGTTACACTTACAAAGAAAATAATTGGCAATTAAAAGAAGAATTTAATGGAGAGTTGGGAAATAAAATATATAATTACTAAAAATTAAAAAAAGTATATGGATTGGGTAGTAGAATGCATACAACTGAACAAATATTAATTAAATTAGAGAGATAAATTTTCCTAACATACAAGACATCAGAATAAAATTGAAAGTAAATAAAAAAAAAGAGGAGAGGAATAGAGAGGCACTAACCTTTCTCTGGCAGTGTTTCAGCAGTACAGAATAAAGAATAAGATAGTGATACAATTACTGAAGACATGAAAGCTGAGAATTTTCCTAATGAAAGGAAGATACAATACTCAGATTAAAGGACTTCAATAAGCACCAATCAAGCCGAAGATAAAACCCTACAAATTATAAAATATTATGATTTTTTTTTCAAGAGAAAAGGAAAATCCTAAAGTTGATAGAGTCGAGACACAAAATACCTACACAGCAATAAAATTCATACAATTCATACTGACTTCAGAATTACTGTCATCAGTACTTGGATCAAGAAAACAATGAGCATCTTCTACAAAGAAATAAAGAAAAAGAAACTTGCATTTAATACATTTATCTTCGGACAATTTGCTTTGCATCCCACAATGTGAATAATGAATAAAATGGTCAAGAAGGTATTTAGTAAATTTATCTTTAACAGACTATCCCTGAAGGACTCTGGATAATGTCCTCGATGGAAGATGAATGGATGAATTCAGAAGAAAGAAAATAGATAGCAAAAACAATGGTAAGCAAATAGAATAATGAGCTTCGTTCTCTACAGATAAGAATGTAAAATAATACATTTTTTTGTATTAATCTAAAAGGAAAATTAAAAAAAATAGAACACGTAGAAAGAAGTGAGTTTGTGATGAGGTTCCTATCTTGTGAGGTTAAAGTTTGTATGTTCTCAGAAGTGTGTCACAATGATTAGATTTGATTGTGGATGATCAAATCAAAATGCCAATGGTTTAAATAAGGAAGATATTTATTTATCTCACATGATAAGTCCACAGTACTGTTGTGATGTGTCTTATACAGGGTCCTCCAGAGAAACAGAACCTAAACAGAGAAATAGGATATATAAATAGATATGTAAAAAGATTAATTAAAAGAAAATGGCCCACTTAATTATGGAAGCTGAGAAGTCCCATGAGCTGCTGTCTGCAAGCTGGATGCCGAGGGTGCAGCTCCAATCCAAAGCTATAGGCCTAAGAACCAGGCATGCCAATGATGTAAATCCCAGTCCAAGTCTGAGCCCTGAGAAGCAGGGACACGAACGTTTGACAGTAGGAGAAGATAAATATCTCATCAACAGCAAAGAAAGAAAAATCTCTGATTTTTGTTTCTGTTTAGGCCTTCAATGGATTGGATGATGCCCACCGGCATTGGTGACGGTAATTATTAATATCATTACTCAGTCTATCACTTCAAATACTAATCTTTCCAAAGCATCCTCACAGCCACACTCAGGAATAAAATTTTGGCAGCTATCTGGGCATCCCTTAGCTCAGTCAAGTTAACATATAAGATTAACCATCACACGATGATTCTTCTCTCTTACTTCTCTAGAGATTTAATCTTCTTCTCTTTTGTCCTATCCCATGTCTAGCATTGTAAATTCCTCTCCTGACTTAAAGCATTGACTTTAGTTCCAAATATATACCTATAGTGCACCCATTAGGAACCAGGAAAGAAAAAAATAGACTAGAGGAGCATAGGCCACTAGCCATTTGTCTTATAATAAATTGGACACAGGATACTTTGGCTTAAATCTACCTCTCAAGATTTTAGTCACATGGCTCAGGAACATTGACTTACACTGTGGTATAGGTGACTATTTATCAATCTAAAAATTAGAGGGTATATCACTATACCCTCCAAGAGAAAAAGAACGGTTATTGGAGAACTAACACCTCTCCCCACCACAGCATAAATGCCAAAAAAGATAAGGAATCAATAGAATAGAGAAAATATTTAATCCAGTGAGAGACTGGAAGTCAGGGATGGGGACAAAGAGAAGGCATGATAAGTAAAAAACAAAGGACAGTGCAAATTACCTCTATGGACATGACTTATGCTTTAATATTAGTTGTTTCTCCTGCAGCATTTAGCACTGCTTATTTTCCATTATTTATTTCCCATGAATACTGGGATTATATTTTTAATTCACCCATTAAACTATAGTCGGCTTGAAATCGGCATTACAATTTTATTCTTGTCATATCATTAACTTAGAATGCACTAAATAAATGTTTGTTTAATAACTGTTAGAACAGGCAAGTGTCCAAGACTTTGGGCTTAAGAAGGACAGCTCTTGCTGATTTCGTAGAAATCAGCAGAGTCAAAATCATTCCATTCAAGCCTCTTCAGCATCAATAGTGCTCATTCTTCAAAGAATGAATTAAAATGGTTTTGTAGCCTGGTGGCTAAACAGATTATTTGATTTAGGTTTTAAAGTAGGTTCTGGATAGCAGATAAAGACAAAGTCTGTTGTGTTTTTTGTTTTCAGGAATATAGATAGGTCATTTATTTTTTTCTAATACACCCAAATCCTGCAGGCAACTTTCCTCATTAGGTACTGCAGAAAAGATTTAATCTTTTTTGGAGGGGAGTAAACATTTTTACAAAGAAAATCAAGTGTGATTTTTTTTGAAAAAATGTGATTTCTAGTGGATGAAATAAAAATAATGAATGATGAAATGGCTTCATATATTTTTACAATATATCTTAATAATATACATCTGTGTGTGTGAGTGTTAGTGTGCACATTCCCACACACATATAATCTCTTCTCCAGAGAAATAATATATCCCAGAATTTTGTGAAGGCTTACCAATCCTAAATTCTGGAGGTTAGAAATCAAATAGTTATAATAAACATATACTATGTTCTTAGGCAAGATTGTTGAAGGCAATCCAACTGCTGGTTCCAATTAGGAAAGATACTGAGGAAGGGTTTCAAAGAAGCCTTATATTATCAGGGGTAGATAGAAACCCTGAAAGTCCAAAATAGAGTGGGTTCTAGGCAAAGTTGTAGTAATAGAAATTTGGAGTAGTTATTGCATACAGGAAACCGAAGGAAAAGGAAAGGCACAGAGTTTGCAGTGGAGATTCTGAGTTTGTCATGATTATTGGTCTTTGGAGAATAACCATAGCAAATGTTAAATGAGATGCGACCTACAGAGAGTAGAGTTGATTCACTGCTGAATAGGATTTTCAATAATTGTGGCAGTGATTTCAAGGATGAATATATCTGTCAAACCCAATGAATTGAACAATTTAAATGAGTGCAGTTTATTGTCCTTTAATTATTCCTCAATAAAATTTATAAGGTGGTAATAATTGGGTGAGGTCAGGGTACTGCTGCTGATGGTGGTAGCAGGAGGAATCCAGCACTTCACTTGCATAGTCGTGGAGGGATTTCAATCTGGCATTAGCCAGGCCACTTTTTCTATTTTCTACAGCAAGAATAGTAAATATTCTACTTATACATGTTGCTGTCATCTCAATGAAGTTCATTTCTTTTAAAAAATATAAACGTTCAAGCATTTGTTCCCTCTATTTCTTCTCTTCTTTCTGTTTCTTTCCTATTCTTCCTCTTATATGTCCTACATTTTGCTTTCATTATAGTCAAGAAGGTGGAGGCAGCCTGCTTACACTCAAAGTTGCAAGAAGCTTGGGGTTTGAAGAAGCAAAACGGAAGTATAGGATAAAGGAAAAAAAGATGTTGGGAGATTGGTTGTATGCAACAAACAAGAACATTGAGCAAATAAGTAAATATTTTGGAGGCAACAGGGGTATTGATACAAACTCACTTTTTATAGCATACATTAACAGATTTAGAAATAATGATTGCATGTGTGAAAATGTGTAACATACATATATTTCATGGTTATGTCGGCTAAGAAGGCCTAGATACAAAGAGTATACTGAATATCCAAAACTTAGTTGCTACTCACCATCCTTCATTAAAATCAACAATGAATTATTGCAGAAATGTCTAATTCCAGGACTGGAATAGGGGATGAATCAGGAATATCTTATTATGCCAGAAAATAAGGAAGTGTTCAAAGAACAATCAAGACTTGTGAAATCACCAGAGAAGCCTCTTTAAAAAGTGTCTCCGTGGCTAAATC
Organism: Macaca fascicularis; assembly: GCF_037993035.2. Taxonomy (NCBI): domain Eukaryota; kingdom Metazoa; phylum Chordata; class Mammalia; order Primates; family Cercopithecidae; genus Macaca; species Macaca fascicularis. The sequence goes on along the minus strand of NC_088380.1, from coordinate 30,863,306 downwards.
TGGTATGATTTAAACATCAGTGTAAATAATTACAGTAATGGATAAAATTCCATGAATAAAATAAGAATCTATGATTCCAGACTGAAATAAATAGCCCTAGCTAGGGCTGCTATAATAAAGTACCACAAACTGTGTGACTTCAACAACAGAAATTTATTTTCTCAGCACTCTGGAGCCTAGAAGTTCAAATCGAGGTGTCAGCCACTTGGTTCTTCCTGAGGCCTCTCATCTTGGCTTCCAGATGGAAGTCTTTCTCGTGTCTTCACATTGTCTGTTCTCTGTGTAATAATTGTGCACTAATTTCCTCTTCTAATAAAACCATAAATCATACTAGACAAGGGTCTACCATAATGACTTCATGTTAAATCAATTACCTCTTTAAAAATCTTATTTTCAAATGTAGTCACCTTCAGAGGTACTAAGGGTTTAGATTTCAACGTATGCATTTTTGAAAAACACAATTTGGCCTGTAACAAATCAGAAGAGAGGCCCTTTAATATCACTGGGTGCCAATTTATAGTGTAGAAACAACGATAGAAATACAATGCCTCTGTTTGTCAGTTATCATAGTAATTGATTTAGATGGTAGTCATGAGTGGAGGCTGCTGGCTGATGTCAATGGGTACAGGTTTGATGAGAAAAGGAGGAGCAGAATATTGGTTTAATTGTAAAATATCTCCAAAATAATTATATTCAATTTCAAAAGGAGAAATGGTGATCTTTTTTGTGAAAAAACCTGTAGGACACCAACATGTCCAGGTGACCAAGTTTAATACCACCTCTGATGTAACAGGTCAGTGCCCACAGATGAGATACGCTGAGAAGAACATAGCATCACTTTGGTGGTACATTGTACAGAAAGCATGGCTTGGCCAGGACTCTGGTCATGAGGAAACACTGAATAGAGTTAGGTTGATAGAATTAATATATCATGTAAAACTGTAAAACAATGAAAAACAGGAAAATGGGGGAAAACTGAGGAGCATGAAATAAGACAACTAAATGCGAACTGTGCTTGTGGATGAAGTCTTGAATCGGAAGAAAAAGTGCCTTGTTGGCAGCAGTGAAAAGTAACCAATGAGGGGATCTGAGGATTGGCTGGTAATATGTATCATTATTTATTTCCTCAATTGGAAGATTATATGAAGGTTATATAGGAGAAGGTCTTTTGTCTTGAGGAAAAACACGGAAGTATTAGCAACTTGCTCTCAAATATTTCCGAAAAGGCTAATCTTTGATAGAGTGGGTGTTCAAGCATGTGTACATGTGTGTATGTGAAATGTCATGAAATATAAAAGTTGGGGAATATCAGTGAATAAGAAATTCACAGAGAAATTCTCTGTATTTCAATTGCACCTGGATTGTATATATTTTACAGCCTTAAAAATAAAACTTGATCTGTGTTCTTTTCTTACTGCCTTTGTTACCGTAATTAATCAGAGGAAAATTTGTTTTAATCTATTTTTCTTAGATTAATTAGGGCAATTTAGTAATTTCAAAATTACGTCCAGCTATTCTTAGACTAATTGTACCAACGAAGTTAAAAAATTTCATAAATTCTTAATTAAAATGTGGTAATAATTACATAATCTCCCAAACTGATAAATTATTGTTTATAGAGCTTGGCTTAGAAATGAAGTAAAAAAAATCATGATTTTAAATAAGTGAAACAAATTTATTAGAAAAAGTACCAGAAATCCTGACTGTGGTTATAATGGGATCACGTCCATTCTTGGAAATTAACAAGAGTTGTTTAGTTCCAGCTACTGAACTAATTATGCTGTATACATTTAGTTAATTCATATCCACCAAGGGTTTATTTTGACAAGTTAAGACAAATATTTTTGACATCTTGCTTATGAACACTTAAAATTATTAAATAGAGGACTGTAGTTCTTTGGGAGAAATTTCTTTGTAGTTTTATTGTTATATTGACCAGTACTGTAAAGCCCTAGTATTTTATCTTCCTCATGTGTGTTCAGAGGATAGACTTTAACAGCTTACAGTGAGAAATACAAATTTCACCTAATGCTCAAATCAAGATTTTAAGCCAGTCTGATACTGTAAAAATATTAGGTTAATGCCTATTTATAAAAGTAATGTAGAGGACTACGTGCTCACAAACAGGGTGTTGCCCGTAAGTCCTGCTCTCGCAAACGAAGCAGGCCGTTCCCGACAAGTCCTGCTCTTGCAAACGAAGCAGGGCGTTCCCAATAAGTCCTGCTCTTGCAAACGAAGCAGGGCGTTGGGGGCCTGTTTATATGTAAACATCTTGAAAATCCAGAAAGTCAGGGAAAGGTCAGAAAAACAACGATGTGTCTTGTGACTTGGCAACATTCCACGAACGACTGTATAAAATAAAGCGGAGCGCGCCATTCGCGGCAGCCACCATGTTTGTCTTGTCTTGTGTTGTCTTGTGTGTTCATTCCTTTGTTTAGGAAACATGCGGACCCCAACATCTGGCGCAGCGAGCAGGGTCCGTGGCTCCACGAGAGCAAGGAACCGGAGGGGGAACACCCCGGGCAGGTAAATAAAGAAAGGGGGACCCACGGGAAAATTATGGGGAATTCCACCTCTCTGGCCTCTGAATATTTGTGGTTACTGCAGGGACTGTTGATGTCTATAGGAGTAGAAGTTAGTTAAGGAACATAAGACTTTGAAGTGATTGTTTGCCCATGTTGAACAACATTGTTATTGGTTTCAATATCAAACCAAAGTGCAGTTAAATTGAAAGGAATGGTTACAAGTGGTTAAAGTCCTGCGTCGAGCTCATCAGCGGGGGCAAACGATGCCTCTGACTTTGTGGACTTTGTGTGTAGTTCCATTACTCAGGCATTAGAGTTACTTGAAACTGACTCGGAGCATGGCGATACTGCCACAGGAGGTGAGGCATCTGAAGGTTTAGAGAGGAATGATCTTAGAGAGGAACATGTTTATGCCCCGGTTGTTGAGGACAAAGAATTGGAAAAAGAGCTAATGCCTCCTTCATCTGAAGGAAATTCTGATTTGCAGCACATTTTAGAGATGTTACAACAGTTGTTAAAATTGCAAGATACCGCTGCTCCTGTTTCTCCTATCTCTCCGCCATGAGCCTTCCCTGTTACCTTCCTTTATGCTAAAAGGATTTCCCTTTGCCTCCACCTCCAACCTCTTTGTCTATGTCAGGTCAGGTTTTCTCTGTGCCTCTTCCTCCTGTAGGAGAAAAGAAGGAATAGAAGGAAAAGGGTGATTTCGAGGAATTAGATTTATTCCCAATAACACGGGCTGCTTTCGACCCCAATGCTCAGTTCCCAAACGGTGGCCAGAATGTGACTTCTACAGCCCTACAATTTAAATTTTTGAAAGAAATGAAAGCTGCAATTTCTAATTATGAACCTCAATCACCGTTTGTCCTTGGCCTTCTCGATTCCTTCTCTTCAGAACATATGATGATTCGTATTGACTGGGAAACGTTGGGACAGGCTGTCCTTGATCGTTCACAATGGCTTCAATTAAAAAGTTGGTGGTGGGAGGAAGCAAGAGTACAAGCTAGAAAAAATGCTACGCGAAATCCCCCAGGACCTACTGAAGAGCAGCTTACGGGTTCAGGACAATACGCCACTCTTAATGCTCAGGCAGGCCTAGATGATATTGCTCTCACTCAGATTAAAGCCTTGTTTTTAAAAGCGTGGACTAAGGTTGAAATAGCGGGTAAAACTTCTTTATCTTTTGTAAAGATCCTACAAGGATCCACAGAGCCATATCCAGATTTTGTAGCCCGTCTTCAAGATGCTGTATTAAAGACTGTAGGTTCAGGCCTTGCTGCTAAAATTCTTTTGGATACTCTGGCTTTTGAGAGTGCTAATCCTGAGTGCCAAAAATTACTGCGTCCTCTAAAAGCTAGCGGAGCTGATTTAGCTGAATACATTCGGGCTTGTGCAGGTGTTGGAGGAGCTATTTACAATGCTCAATTGTTTGCTGGGGCACTTTCTAAGGCTTTAAAAGGCAATTCTAAACAAGTTATATGTTATCAATGTGGGAAACCTGGTCATTTTAAAAAGGAATGCTGGAAAAAATTAGGCTTTTCTGCTCTAAAAGAAAAAAGGTTACCATCTAATATGTGTAAACGATGTGGCAAGGGTTGACATTGGACCAATGAATGCTGTTCAAAAACTGATAAAAGTGGGAATGTACTGTCACCCCTCTTGGGAAACGGAAGCCGGGGCCCGCAGGCTTGGGGCCCCAACAACTACAATGCAGGCCTACCCTAGTACCCAGTGAGCAGTGGCTTACAACATCAAGGAATGACCTCGAGTCCTCCTTAAAGAGATCTTACCCTACCCCAGTTTCTCAGCTTTATGCTGCCACTAAGCAGAGTGACACTGCTGATCTAGCTATTGTCCAACCTTATACTTTATCTCCTAATAGAGGAATATATAAGCTGGCTACCGGAGTGTGTGGTCCTTTGCCAAAGGGACATGTAGGACTTTTACTAGGTTAAAGCAGCAATGCTATGCGGGGGTTAATGGTGGTCCCAGGAATTATTGATCCTGATTTTACTGATGAAATCCTTATTATGGTACAAGTCTCACAACTTATGCGCCTAGAGGCAGGGGAATGTATTGCATAATTGCTTTTATTGCCTTTTTTTCCTTTCTTATCTAGAGATGTGTCTCGTCAAGGAGGTTTCGGTAGTACTGGGAAAACTGTTTTCTAGGAAACTTTAGTTTCTGATCAAAAATCTTTATGTTCATTGCAAATTAATGGGATACTTTTTGAGGGCTTAGTCGACACAGGAGCGGATGTATATAATAATGTTTGGCTCAATGGCCTGATCATTGGAAAAAGAAACAAGTATCGGTTACTCTATCCGGTCCAGGTACTGCTTCTATAGTCTACCAAACTGTCAAGCCCCTGAGCTGTGTAGGACCTGAAGGACAACAAGGAAAAGTGTTCTTTATATTGTATTTGGGGCCGCGATCTTTTACAATTTGGTGCCTTTTTAAGCATTCCTCATATTTCTTCAGCTGCCAAAAATATAATGTTCAAAATGGGCTACAATCCTTTAAACTCTTAGCCACTGTCCACAAGCCTCAAGCTTTACAATTGAAGTGGAAAATTACAACTCCTGTTCGGGTGGAACAGTGGCCATTATCTAAAGAAAGACTTAAGGCTTTAAAGAATTTAGTTAAGGAACAATTGGCCAAGGGGCATATTGAACCAAGTACTTCTGCATGGAATTCCCCTGTGTTTGTCTTGTCAAAAAAAAAAAAAAAAAAAAAAAAAAAAAAAAAAAAAAAGGAAAATGGCACTTATTAACTGATCTTAGAGCTGTAAATACTTGTATTCAACCTATGGGGACTTTATCCCCAGTAGCAGAAGAAGAATTGTCATTTGTAGAAAATAGAATTAATGAAGCTCACCTTGATTATATTGTACCCAATCTTCCACTTTCGTTGTGTCTTTTTCATACTCTCCATTCGCCAAGGGCCGTTTTACACCAAGATGATAATATTCTGGAGTGGCTGTTTTTGGCTAATAAAGCCATTAAGAAAATTCACCCATATATTGATAAATTGGCTGAATTAATTATTAAAGGACGACATCGAGCTCGTCAGTTGCTTGGTGCTGACCTGTAAAAATTATTACCCGATTATCTAATCAATACATTGAATCTCTGCTGGAAACTCATGAGGGTTGGCAAGTGGCTTGCGCTGAGTATACTGGTTCTTTTTCTCAGCATTATCCTAGTAATAAATTGTTTGCTTTTCTGCAACAATATTCGTTACTGCCATATAATCCTATCTCTTACACTCCAGTTAAAGGTCCCACCTTTTTTACTGATGCTTCAAGCAATGGAAAGGCTGGATACTGGACTTCAGACAATTCAAAAATTTCTCACTATCCATTTGAATCAGTACAACAAGGAGAACTTTTTGCCATTCTTATGGTTCTACAAGACTGGCCTCAAACCCCTTGTAATATAGTTAGTGATTCCCAATATGCTGTATATGTAACTAAATATATTTCTCAGACTTCTTTACCATTATTTCCTCAAACTCTTTTACAAAAATTATTTTCTTTATTATTTGTAACTCTTACTTCCCGCACTGCCCCCCTTTTTATCACTCATATTCGTTCTCATTCAGCTTTGCCAGGACCTTTATCTTTTGGCAGTAGTCAGATTGATTCTTTACTTATTGGCAGTGTCCAACGGGCTCAGGATGAGCACCAACTACATCATACTAATAGTTTAGGATTACAACGGCGATTTTCTATAACACGCCGTCAAGCCGAGCTATTGTCAGAGCCTGCCCATCTTGTGCTCCTATTATTGCACCTTTTTAAAGTCCAGGTATTAATCCTCGAGGCATTCAACAAAATCACATTTGGCAAATGGATGTAACTTATGTTCCTTCCTTTGGTCATTTAAAATATGTTCATCATACTATTGATACGTGGTCACATTTCCAGTGGGCTACGCCATTACCCTCTGAAAAGGCTGACTCTGTTATTACTCATTTACTTACTTGCTTTGCAGTTATGGGAGTCCCTGCTGAATTAAAAACTGATAATGCCCCTGCTTATTGCTCTCGCACATTGGCTGCCTTCCTCTCTTTATACCATATTCATCATTCCACTAGTATTCCATTTAACAGTCAAGGTCAAGCAATTATTGAAAGAGCCAATGCTACCTTAAAATTACAACTTTTAAAGCAAAAAGGGGGAGATGGGCGAGATTCCCCAAAACATCAAATTCTGAAAGCCTTTTTTACTTTAAATTTTCTCAACCATTGGCGCCAATTACAGCAGTCTGCAGCGGTGAAACATTTTCAACAGCCTTTAGAAAAGCCACAAAACAGTAATCTGTGCGTGTATTATCCTTCATTACAAGGGAAATATTTAAAAGGAAATGTTTTACAATGGGCCCGAGGCTATGCTCTTGTCCGTACAGGTGCCGGAAACGAGTGGTTTCCATCTCGACGGTTGAAACAGTGCCATGGCGAAGAGGAGCCAATCCAAACAGTTCCTGAAGGAATTCCAGGAGCTAAATCTGAGTGCTCAGAGAACATTCACCTTTGGAACTTGTGCGGAGCCCCCAACATGGGGACAACTGAAACAGTTAAGAAGCTAAAGGGGTTGTTCAACAAGCTAGGCAGCCCAAAACCCCACTGACTTTATTCCTGGCTATGCTGGCCGTAGTAAATTGTCAGGTAACAGCTGGAGAATTTACATACTGGGCTTATATTCCTTTTGCACCCTTATATCAAGGTGTGGCCTGGGGAGACAGAGAAATCCCAGTATTTACTAATGATACTGCTTGGATGCCATCACCTTTTTAAAACCAGGATCCTGAATTAGACACTGGCACAGTAAATAGTTCATATCAATTTGGGGTTGAAGGGTTACCTATATGTCTTGGGGGTAGTCCGCATTGTCTGCATCTTTCTCATGAGGCTTGGGCTGTTCGCTATAACCATAGTCATATCTCTGCCTTTACTATGACTGTTGTGGCTCAAAGTTTCAAGTATAATCATACTGCAGTACTTGATGAAACTCTGCCAAGTACATTGTCTTTATGCCCTATCCCTGATGTGTCCGGAGGTGTTTCCCAACTAGAGTGGACTAGATGTAGAAGTAGTGGGCCACGATTGTTGTTAGAAGTAAAAGGGAAGAGTCGTAAATACTTTGTTACAGATTGGAGTGTACATGATTTTCAGACTAAATTCAACCATGTCAACCTGCATTGACATATAGGTAATCACAACATCGCTGCAGATGGCAATGAAACTATTATTTGGCATGATGGTGGTCTATCACCCCCTTGCCACATTTGGCTAATACCTCACAAATACAAGGTCATATTTGGAAGTTGCTAGCTGCTGGTAAACCAATGTTCACTTTCACGGGAAACATGTCCTTAAATCTTACTAATATTGCTAACCCTTTCCATATATCTTTGCATCGAAATAGTTCTAGATATGTTATTGCATGTGTAAGAAAGCCTTACTTGTTGTTGACGGGAATTTTTAAATGGGATAATAATACAGGGGTAGTTAACTGTACAAACAATTGTACATTCTTAAGTTGTATAAATATTACTTGGTGGAATAATAATTGGAATGAGTCTCATTCTGATTTATATATACTAAGAGCCAGAAAGAAACCTGGCTACCTGTAAACTTAACACGTACTTGGAGTGAATCTACTGGGGTTACTCAAATTTATAAGGTTATGCAAGATCTTGTCCACCGCAGTCGGAGAATGGTTGGAATCGTCGTGACCGTGGTGATAGGACTTGTAGCAATTGCTTCCACTGCCGCTGTTGCTGGATTAGCTCTACACCAGAATATACAAAATGCAGAATTTGTGCGACAATGGCATGAACAATCACATTTATTGTGGCAGCAGCAACGAGACATAGATGCTCATTTGACTGAACGAGTAGATAATCTGGAACAAGTGGTTTCTTGGTTGGGAGATCAGCTAACAGTGTTGAATACCCGAGCTTTGTTGAAATGTGATTGGAACACTACCCAATTTTGTATTACTCCTGTTCCTTTTGACAGAACTGTACATAATTGGACTGAGATAAAGAGACTTTTAATTGGTCATAATAATCTTTCCCTAGAAATACAAGAATTAACACAGAACATTTCTGAAACATTTTGCAATCAGTTACCGTTGCTGACTGGTGCAGATTTGATGACTGGTATTGCACAAAGTTTGACGTCTTTGAACCCTATGAGTCCTGTAAAAAGTTTGCTGACCTCTGTTTCTAGTAATGTATTGATTGTTGTTCTTGCCTTTGTCATTTTTCACAGTCTGCTGGAGACGGTGCCAAAGGGCAAACACCGAATCCCAGCGAGTCCAACATGTAATGATGGTTTTAAAAGAAATTCAAACTTGTAAATAAGGAAAGGGGAAATGTAGAGGACTACGTGCTCACAAACAGGGTGTTCCCCGTAAGTCCTGCTCTCGCAAACGAAACAGGGTGTTCCCGACAAGTCCTGCTCTTGCAAACGAAGCAGGGCGTTCCCAATAAGTCCTGCTCTTGCAAACGAAGCAGGGCGTTGGGGGCCTGTTTATATGTAAACATCTTGAAAATCCAGAAAGTCAGGGAAAGGTCAGAAAAACAACGATGTGTCTTGTGACTTGGCAACATTCCACGAACGACTGTATAAAATAAAGTGGAGCGCGCCATTCGCGGCGGCCGCCATGTTTGTCTTGTCTTGTGTTGTCTTGTGTGTTCATTCCTTTGTTTAGGAAACACGCGGACCCCAACAAAGTAAAGTCATGATTATTAAAATTGCATCTTATGTATTTGTTGATGGTGTTATTTCATTAACAGAAAGAAAAGACTTTCAGAAATTAAAAAGAATTAGAATTGTATAAAAATAAGACCAAAAATCAGTGATAGTTACTTTGGTTTTTCTGCATCCACATTGTCTTCATGTCCTCAAATTCTGTGAGATGAAACCAATCAAGCTACTGCTTGAGAGAAATTTTGATTTGAGATATCTCTTTATAGACTGTTCCTTATAAAATTAACATAGTTATACTCACAGTACTAACATTTGGATGGAGAATTCACAACTAAAAATAAATGCTCCAATTATTTCTCATCTATTTGACACACACAGTGAGGGTGGCTGTCTGCTGTGCTTTGTTTTTGTTTTTTAATGGATTATTTTATTGAGTTGCCACAATGACAGAATGAGATATTTATTACTATTTTTGCTAGTTTTAAAAATGAAGAAACAGGTTGAGATAGATTATACAATATTCTGAAAGTCACACAGCTAGAAAGTGAAGAAGCCATGATAAACTTTACAGAACAACATATTAGTTTAACAACTTTAATTAATTCTATCACTTTTTTAATGTTTAATAGCCTTTACTAATTGAACGGATAAACATTTTATTGATTAATTTGATTAGTTTACTCAAAATTCTTCATATATCTTTAAAAGTAGAACTAGAGAAATCTTTGACAGTCATCCATTTTCATTTTGGGAAATAATCTTATTAATATTGAACATGTTCTAAATACTCAAAGTTAAATACTTTTAGATCATTTATTCCCTATCATTAATGTTCAGTTTCAGAATAAATAAGGGAAAAATAGCATATGAGAATTATCATAAAATGTGGCACATATGGATTTTCTGTGAGAATTAATTGACTCTTCTTCAAATGATATTGATTAATCCATATTTACTGAAGCATTAATTATTTTTCTTTTTTGGAAGTATAGCATATAGGAAGAAACACAGATCATGAGAATACAAATTATGAGTGAGAACTAAAAGCCTCTTCTTAATTCTCTAAATCTAAATCACTATTTGTCTCTTTCTCTCCAAAGTTAGTTATCACACTTGAACTTTTTAGTATCTTACTTAGTTTTGCCTGTTTTTGAAATATATGTAAATGTAATGATACATTTTATAGTCTACTTAGCCTGGTTTATTTCACTTAGAATAATTTTTAGGAGATTTTTCAGTTTTAAATGTCAATCAATGCAATTCAACACATTAATAACATAAAGGGGAAATAGATGATTCTCTCAACAAATTCAACAAAGATTTGTTCAAGCCTCTGGTGGCTGTAGGCATTCTTTGGCTTGTGGCTGCCTGTCTCCAGTCTCTGACACTAACTTCCCACATTCTTCTCCTGTTTTGTCTGTTAGAAACTGTGTGTTCTCTTGTAAGAACGCTTGTCATTGAATTTAGGGCTCAATGTGTAATCCAGATGATCTCTCCATCTGAAGATCTTTAACTTAAACATCCTTTTTTCCAAATAATTTAACATTCACAGGTTCCAGGAATTAGATTGCAAAGATCCTTTTTCCAAGCGATTTAACATTCACAGGTTCCAGGAATTAGATTGTCAACATATCTATTTTGGGGACAGTGTTCAGCCCATCAAGGAAGTAAAGAAGAAGAGGATAATCTTGTTCAGTTATAGAGTTTCCTATGGGAAGCTAGTGATTTCAGATTGAATAACTTTTGAAACATGACTGCTCTTTCTGAAAATCCTAATGGCTTGTTTCTTCGGGGTAGAAATTTGATAGAGATTGCTGTGCATTCTCTTCCCTTATGGTGACTGGACCAAGAGCATTTCCAAATAGTTGTCAGAAAGTCAGTAGTAAGTGCCCCTATTTAGGAAACTTGCAGAAAGAGTCAAGACTGAGTATTGAAATAATCAATACTCAGTCTTATAGCTCTAACTTATACCCCCAATTTGGAATTATTCCCTGGTTGGAGTCACCAATCACAGGTTGGCAAAACACAACTTACAGCCCAAATCCAATGTGCCACCTGTTTTTTGTGCATACAACACATGAACAAAGGGTATTTTCACATTTTTAAATGGTTAAAAATAATCAAAAGAAGCCTTCCTTCCTTCCTTCCTTCCTTCCTTCCTTTTTCTTTCTTTCTCTTCTCTTTCTTTCTTTCTTTCTTTCTTTCTTTCTTTCTTTCTTTCTTTCTTTATCTCTCTCTCTCTTTTTTTTTTTTTTTTTTTCAGGACATAGTCTCACTCCATTGTTCAGGCTAGAGTTCTGTGGCGTGATCACAGCTCACTGTGGCCTCAAAGTCCTGGGCTCAGGTGATCCTCCCACCTAGCCTCCCCGGTAGCTGGGACTGCTACAGGGTTGTACTCCTGTTACCCAGGCTGGAGTGCAGTAGCGCAATCTCGGCTCACTGCAACCTCCGCTTCCCGGGCTCAAGTGAGTGATCCTCCCACTTCAGCCTCTCAGATTCTCATCACGTTACTCAGACTTTTGGTGCAAGAGACCCCCTGAGGCGGAGAGCTCATGTGATATCGGATCAGTGTCCTTCTTGCCCAAGGCCCCTGGACTGTTTTCCTGGGAGAACAGTATGAGGACTTCAAATGCAGCAGAGACCTAAGCTGTACAATTTGAATTTCTTGCTGCCCTCTCTGCAAGGGATTCTTCCTACTGGTGTGGTCTCCAGACAACAGCATCAGCATCACGTGAGAGCTTGTTGGAAATGCAGAAGCTCAGGCCTCACCTCGGACCTACTGCATCAGACTCACTTTAACAAGATCCCAGGTACTATGGAAATTTTCCTGGGTCTGAACTTCCTTAAAAGGATGAAAACGAGTACGATTTCTGATGTGATGAAGTCTGTTACAACGGAAAGCAACACTCTGATCCACTAGATTCCAAACGGTTTAAACAGTAAAAATTGACTGAGTAAATGCAAATATTTTTTTTCACTTGAACACTCAAAAAAAAAAAAAAAAATCAAAAGAAGAAAATCCAAATATCATGGCCATAAAGAAAGTTTTATTCAAATACTCCCAAACATTCTTTCTTGTATTTTCTATGTGGCTATTTCAAGTGTTAATAGAAGGGCTAAATAGTGGCAATGAGGTATTTTCTAAAAATTTATTCTATATTTCAGTATAGACAGGGTTTTGCTGTGTTGCCCAGGCTTTCAAACTCTTGGACTCAAGCAGTCCTTCTACCTGGGCTTCCTGAGTAGCTGGGACTACAGGCATGTGCCACAATACTCATCTCAGAGATCTGTACATCTTCAGCTTTGCCACTTGGGCTGGAAAGCCTAAAGCATTTAGTATCTGGCCATTTGTTTGCTAAAAAGATTGGCTGATTTGTGTCCTAGATACTGAATTATTAACATTATTCTGTGGCAGAATGTAAAGTTTTAAAATTCGTTTTAATACGTTCATGTGCATTTCATTATAATTAATAAAATAGAATCATCTTTTCTAAAATATCAAGATATTATAGATAGTGAGGTTACAACTTTTGACTTAATATAAAAGTTCTGACACTTCCTTTGGAAAAATTCTGGCTATCTTGCGACAGATTTTAAAAATGCTGTCACACCAACCGTCCAGAATTTAAAAACAAACTACATTTTTATTTCAACATTTATGCCAGGTATTCATTTCTAAATTTGAAATGCCAATGACTGGGGTATTAATTTCAGGAATTCAAAATTACTTCAATAAAGATTATGACTCTGTGTGTGTGTATGTGTGTGTGTGTGTGTATGTGTGTGTGTCTGTGTGTGTGTTTCAGTTTCTTTGAGCCTCAATCTCGTTCTGAACATTTTTTTGGTTTCTTTCTTTTTGTGGGCAGTGGTTTTCTGACTATATTTTAAGTGGCCTGAGCCTATATACTTAAATATTTTTTCTTAAGCTCAAGTGAAAATCAAGATAATGTAAAAAGTAAAGTTTCTTACATTGATAATATATTTAGACATATAAAAGACAAATGCTGTGTTTTAAATGTAATATCTTAATTTATAATATTTAGTATGCTTTTCTATCGAAGTTTAATTTTAATAATTGCATACATACAGTTAACAACTATACACATTTCATCTACTGTATACATTTCGAAGACAAGCAAACAAAATAATATGAAAATTGTTCTTTGATACATTTTGTAAGTAAAATTAAGTAGTAAAATCATATTAAAATTGTACCTTTTCTGAATAACAATGAGACTACTAGAAAAAGTTAAAGAATGGGTTTTTAATTAATATGTACAAACTAAATATATGTATATATATTCTCTATATAAAATATGCATAAAAGTATATACATTCTACATATATAAGTGTATATATATTTTTTCCATATATCTACACGCATTTTTAAATTTAAAGACTAGTGCAAGTCAGAAAAAGCAAGCCAAAGGTGAAAGAAGCACTGTGGACCTATTAGAATTTGAGATGTGACTTACTTTTTCAGGTAAGACACCACATATGATCGAAAAACTCATTTGGACATCATCTGGCCAAAAAATAAATTGTTGAGTGCTCCTACTCTACGGTTTTCATAATACTTTTTATTTTTAGTTCACATGTAAAACGTAAATTGTATGTGTCTGTATACAAACAAAGCTAATAAAGGTATTTGTTACTGTCTTGTTTTAAAAAGCAAAGCTTTTGAAAAACAAAAACTGTCCATCAATAGAGAAATGAATAATAACTGATGATACATTCATACAATAAAAATAATAATTAAAGTAGCATGAAATAAAGCCAGTATTGACAATTTTTGGGGGGCGGGAAGTGAGGAGTAAATGATTAGGTAAAAAAATATTTTATGTTTTGTGATCCAAGCCACAAAATCAAGTATGTTATTCAGATCCTTATTTAAAACAGATAACACAAATTTCTACAATTTTTATGAACACAATTCAAAATGGACTAATAATAATAATTCTATGCAATTCTGTAATACTGCTGTGCTGGAGTGGGTAGGAAGCAGAGGGCAGGCAGCAGAGATATGGCCGGTAGAATCTTGAAACAGAGACGACTCTTTGGGAGATGAGACAAAGCAAAGAGAAGAAAACAGAGAGCAGCTTCAACGAGGACTCCATTTCCTAGGGAATTTTCATTCTAGAATATTTTGAGTTAATAGGTGTGGAGTAAGGCGAGTCTAGTAAAGAATTAAAACATTTGCATTAAGAGGTTGAGTTTAAGGCACATGAAAATATGCTCCATCCTCTTCTACAACTATTCAACTCTGCCATTAGAGCATGAAAGTAGCCACAGACAATACATAAATAAATGAGTCTGGCTGGTTTCAATAAAACTTAACTATGGATATTGACATTTGAACTTCATGTAATTTTCATGTGTTATAAGATGACATTCTTTTTTTTTTTTTTTTAGTTTTCAACAATTTAAAAGTGTGAAAATCAGGTTGTACAAAAACTTGCGAAGATCAGATTGGTGTGTGGGCTTTAGTTTGCCAACCCCTGAACTAAAGCTAAACTAAGGGCGTAAACATAGATGCACTCTAAAAACATTATCTTAAGGGAAAAAAAATCAAGTTTAGAAATCTCTCCTACTAAACGAATTTGTATATTTATCAATTTTACTCTTATTTACAAATTAAAAAAATTATATCATGTTAAAAAAAGAAATAATCTTACTGATCCATTGTTAAGACCTCTTTAATGCTGTGTAGGTTAGCTTAAAACTTACCAAAATTAAGTTTTCTAAATAGAAAGGTCTCCGATAGCTTTATCTTAACCTCTATTCCAAGATTGGTTTACAATTTCTAATAGTTGACATAAAAAATTAATAGGAATTATTGTTGTGATTAGTATAGGATATTTCACCACTTTTAATTTGTATTCTGTCTCCGTACAATTCTATACACCATGCCATTTCTCTTAACTGGACATAAAGAGAGCAGGAGAGCGAGGGTGGACTTTTTCAAATTACCTTGAAATGTATGTAAATAAAATAGCAATGTCCTTCATATGCTGAGGATGCATTTCTTTTCTAATAGACAATTTAAAATTAATGATAAAAACTTGAAGGTTATTATCAGCGATACTCTCCACTGAATATTTAAAATATGCAGTGCATTTTGCCATCATTTTTCAATGCAGTGTATTCTCCAAAGTTCCTTGAAAAAACTGATTATGTTTTTCAAGATCTTGGAAGATTACTCATTCTGTAACTTTGTCTGGAAATGGCAATTTGTGGCACTCTCTTCCCCCAACAGCATCTTGAAAAGAGGATGTTTATGTGAATGGGGTTGGGGGAGAAACGTAGCACCATCATACAGGGCCAGGTTTCTTTCAATTTCATATCAACCATTATACTTCCAAATCTTAAAGCTTTTGTAATGATTTCAAAACTAGTGGGTAATAAAAGACTTTCTTTTATCTGCTATCAACAGGAATATATGATCCTCTACCCTGAATTCACCATTCAGGGAAAATATCATATTTCTCTTTAGAAGAAGTGGCCTTTTAGGAAAATCCCATCCATATGCTCACATCATGACCTGTGGAAGCCTGGACTCCAGTCCCACTTCCCAACATTTCACTCATGCCTACCATTCTATACTGTTGACGAAAAGAGTCAAACTCTGTAAAATGTTTGAAGAGATTTATTTTGACCAGATATGACTGACCATGTCCTGTGACACAGCCCTCAGAAGATTCTGAGAACATGTGCCCAAGGTGGTGGGGATACAACTTGGTTTTATATATTTTAGGAGGGCATGAAACAAAAATCAAATACGTTAAAGAAATACATTAGTTTGGTTCAGAAAGGTGGAACAACTTAAAGTGGGGGCTTCCAGACTATAGGTAAATTTAAATATTTTCTGGTTGACGGTTGCACTTATCTGAAGATGCAGGATTAATGTAAAGAAATATTTAGATTAGGATAAAAGTTTGTGGAGACAAAGTTTTATCATGCAGAGGAAGCTCTCAGATAGCAGACTTCAGAGAGAGCAGGTTGCAAAATGTTTCTTATTGGACCTAAAAGGGTGCCTGGCTCTTAGTTGATTATCTTCTGGATCTAGAAAGGAAGGAAGAAAAACAAAGGCCAAAGGGCATTCTCTATAGAATGTGGATTTTTCCCACAAGAGACTTTGCAGGGCAAATTCAAGGTATGGCAAGGAAATGTATATCGGGGTTAAATAGTTTGATTTTTTTCTGATAATATCATGCCAGAGTGAGATTGGAAAGTAAACCACGATATGTAGGGTCAAATAAAATCCAACTGATGAGAACCTATGGTTTGTAGAGCATGACTCCCTAGATCTAAGGGTCTACTCTTAGATAGGAATTTGAGCAAGATAAAAAATTCAGAGCTTAGTGCTCAATACCTTATGCTAGTCGGAAGCAATTCCATATTAGCCTATGTGCAGCTTGGGTTTTAGTCTTTGCATTTGCTCAGATTCTCTTTTTCATCATTGTGCACGACTTAGCATAGGAATTGGCATATTAAAATCACGCTGTAAGTATTGAGAAATAAATGTATGGATAACTCTGCCTAAATTTCCTACTCTCTTCCCAAACTCAGTGATGAGAAAAATATTCAGTTCATGATTACAAACCTTTCGTTTCCCTATAACAAAGCCTTATTTGAAAACTGAAACTTATGGAATGATTCGGATATCATGTAATCTTAAGATTGTTACTGGTTTCTGAATCACTTTATAAATAAATCATCTTAAGATTTGGAGAGCTTAAATTATTTTAAAAGCATCAATCAATAAACCCAACAAAATGTTTAAAAGAACTGTCTTCTGAAACAATATTTAGAAAAAATGGTAAAATTTTTGAAAGTCATCATTTCTAGTTTTCTAGTTTTCAACTTTTTAGGAATGCCCCCAGATAATGCAAAGTGCTCTTCATAACATTCCAGATAATTCCCACCTCTTACACAAGTGTAGCACCAATCAATGGAAATATTTTAGTTTACTTTTCAAGTTCTTAAGAGAAAACTAAGACATAATTACCCACGAAAATTATAGACTAAAGGTGAAAATTTGCCCTGCATCTAAAAACATTAACTTCCCGAGATCTGGAGAAAATTAGTTTTAAAAAAAACAATGTTTCTAAAGCCATCAAAAGACTAGATTCTCAAGTAAGAACTTCAGCAAGAAAGGCAACTAAGAGACTGATCACATTTACATAGAAGTTATATCTCATATTTTGATATTTTAAAAATGATTTAAAATTTGAATTTGGCCTAGTTCTAAGCCATCATTGTGCAACAAATTGAAGTTAAACTATAAACATATATTAAAAGTAATAAGTGAATTTACCAGTGTCTCTGGATGCCAGAGCAATATAACAAATCACTTAAACTTCCAGACAGTATAAATATGTACAATAAAATTAGATTTATAACACATTTTAAGTGGTATTTAAACTTCATATATCTAGAAAAATGTAGAAAAGATGTGTAAAATTTTTACACTAAAATTTTGAAAATGTTACTAAAAAAATTAATGATTTCCTAAATAAGGAAGATATATTCATATTTATGTTTAGGTTAATTCATTTTTAAGATGACAGTATCTCCAAGTTGATTATTATATTCAATACAATACAGATTAAATTCCAGAAGTTTGTTTGCATGTGAAAAATTGGCAAGCTGATTGTAAAAGTTATCTAGAATGATTTAAAAAGACTCATAAAAACAAAGGAAGTCTTTAAAAAGTACAACACTGGGAAATTTACATTACTAGATTTTAAGACTTAGCATAAAGCTACACACAACATGCACAAGGCAAGGTACTTTTGGAGCAAAACAAAAAACAATACAGAAGTAATTTAAAGAAAAAAATCCGGCTGGGTGCGGTTGCTCAAGCCTGTAATCCCAGACTTTGGGAGGCCGAGACGGGTGGATCACGAGGTCAGGAGATCGAGACCATCCTGGCTAACACGGTGAAACCCCGTCTCTACTAAAAAAAATACAAAAAACTAGCCAGGGGAGGTGGCGGGCGCCTGTAGCCCCAGCTACTCGGGAGGCTGAGGCAGGAGAATGGCGTAAACCCGGGAGGCGGAGCTTGCAGTGAGCTGAGATCCAGCCACTGCACTCCAGCCTGGGCGACAGAGAGAGACTCCATCTCAAAAAAAAAAAAAAGAAAGAAAAAAATCCTAATCCTGGTATATAGCACAGATAAGTCACTTGCCTTATGACAAAGGCTTGTGTTTTTAATAAATTTTTCTGGGAAAATTGGAGATCTATGTAGAAAAAATAAAAATATTTTAAAAAGAAAAAAACAGAGAATAGTGAGTTGAGAAAGCAATGATCTATAGCAATAATGATAACCAAAAATTACAACTACTCTTGGTGGTACGGCAATAAATGCTGTCTGTTTTTAGACAATAGAAAAAAAATTCTTGACTCTCTCGAGTGCGATGCCAGAATTATAGAGAACCTTGGAGAAACTATTAAGTGAAATCAGGGCTGAGTGTGGTGGCTCAAGCCTGTAAACCCAGCCCTTTGGGAGGCTGAAGTGGGTGGATCACCTGAGGCCAGGAGTTCAAGACCAACCTGACCAATATGGCAAAACTCCATCTCTAATAAAAATACAAAAGTTAGCTGGGCATGGTGGCATGTGCCTGAAGTCCTACCTACTCAGGGAGGCTGAAACAGTAGAATTGCTTGAGCCCGGGGGGTGGAGGTTGCAGTGAGCTGAGAATGTGCCACTGCAATCCAGCCTGGGAGTCAGAGCATGACTCCATCTCAAAAAAAAAAAAAAAAAAAAAAAAAAAAGAGAGAGAGAAATAAAAAAAGAAAACCTTTACATGTGTAAGTGAAAAAATTTGTCCATCAGTAAAAATAATTAATGTTACTGGATCAATACCATGCAAAGGAAATCTTAGCAAATTGTCTAATTTAATTCTTAAAAAATCTTGTGAGATAGGTACCAATATTATAGTTACTAGTCCTCTTTCAGAATAATCCATGATTATCAAAGAATAATTTTCTGTGAGGTCATACTACAAATTTTTATTACTTCTCAATCCAGTCAGAGTCCCATAGTAGACCACTATTTATTCACTTTAGAGGTCAGAGGTATCTCTTCAAAAACCACTATTACAACCCTGTTTGTCAGGATGTTTTTCCCCAACTTCCCACTTCAGGTTTTATCTTTTGTAATTCTTCATTTGATTTTTTTTTATTTTTAGTTCCAAAATTGTGTGCTAGGATTCTCTTTTTCTTTCTAGGGCCTTCAATTCAAATATTTGGGGTTCCGTGGCCTAGTGTTTAATGTTATCTCTACGTAGACACAATCTCTATAATCAATCACAACCACCGTCACCACAATGTGTCAAAGTCCAAACTCAACCTTAATGCAGATTGCGACAATCCCCTTTTTTCCTAAGGATTTGTAAAAGGGATTAAGCATTGTACACTCTGGTAATTGGCCTCCTGTTTACAAGACACGTTAATAAAATAACATAGTTCTGTTTTCCTGCAAAATGACACAATAACATTTCAATTTTGAAAAGCATAATCTGATCATCAAAGCAGAGGAAATATTAAACCTTGGAAAATTTGCTTATACAATTTAAAGACAAAATTGTGAAAAACAAAGCAAATAGTTCTAACATTAACTTTTTAAAAATAAATTTTATTTTGAGACAACTTTGGATTCACATATAGTTGTAGAGGTAATACAGGTCCTGCAGATAGTTTTCCCCAAAGATAACACCTTGCAAAACTATAGTACACTATCACAGGCAGGCAATTGGCAGGTAAAAGCCTAAGTTCTTCAGAAAGCCTTTATTGACACTCTCTGAGTCCTTATTACTGTTAGGCAGAGGTAGCAATTCTGGATCCCCAGTATGCCTTCACCAATAACTCCTAGGCAGGGTAGGGTAGGAGTGCACTATTTCTGCTCCCCATGGGACACACATGGAGAGGGGCACTTCTCATTAACAGTGAGTATTGGTTAAAACCTTAGTCTTCAGCTGCCTCTGAAACTATCCTTCTAATAAGGGTCGGGTGTCTCTTTACTGCAAGGTGGAGGGGGAGTCCAGTTCCCCATGCAATCTCTCCTGGCATACTGTGTCAAGGTAACTTTGTTATGCCACTTAGGGATAAAAAGCTTCACTTCCTGACTGGCCTTCTCTGACATGATCAGGGAAGAGGTTGAGGTTGGAGGGTTGGAGCATCTCTTTAGAGCTGGCCAGGACAGTAGTCAAGACTCCCCACTCAGAGTTTGCTGCAGTGGCTGTGGGTGCAAACACAGGTTTTCTGTGGTATTTGAAGTAGTCAGTGCCAAATGTTCTCTGTCTTGCTTTGTGAGCATTTTCTGGTTCTTTATCTAAATAGTAAATGCTTTTCGTGGATCTTTTATTATCTACATTGATTGGCATGTCCAGATTGTTGGCCTCTTCAGCTCCAAGTCTGGGATGTATGAGACAAAAGATAAAAACCTCAACTAACCATGTCTTTCTCTGTGCCCTGAGGTTCCTAGCCAGTCTGCCTTCTTACCTGGCATTCCAAGGCAATTTGATGTTGGATTTATATCTAATAGTCATGGTTTTTACTTGTACCCAGCAGGAGGGTTAGGCCAAAGAACATCTATTTCATCTTCCCTGAATGGAAGTTCCTAATTATTGAGTTTTTCTGTTGTGTATGAAAGATTTTTTCAAACATAAAGACATTTTAATTTAATTAAAATTTAAGATTTGTTTTTCTACTTAATTTGGCATAGAATTCAAATATTATTTTGACATTTTATCAATGTGCTTCTCTTCTTGACAATTGAAATTAATCTGCAGTTTACGTATTGTGTTAAGAAATGCCTTTGTTTCCAAGATGGCAGACTAAAGACTTTTCCAGGGCTTCTAATTAACTTACAAGCAAATTAGAGCTGTAGACAATCACACTTTAAATACTTACCAAAGAAAAAGAAAAGACAAAGAAGTCCAAAAGAAATAAATGAAAAGGAAATTCAGAATCTGAAGCAAAAACGTGGGCTGCCCACGTATCCAGAACTGACTGAAAACTGCTTGTGAATCTGCAATATGAATGAGAAAAGTTGAATGAGTGTCACTCTGACATTCACTCCTCACCAGAGAAGTGTGCAATCCAAGGCATGAAAGAGTACCTTAACCCTCCCACGGCATGACTCTAACTTGGAGATAGGCCAGGAGAGAGTGAAAAGGAACTGCTAGAGGAAGTGTCCCATGCACTCCCCCATAACTAGGTGCCTAAAGTAGAATTCTATTCATAATCAAAGCTCTTGTTAAGGTGTATGGAGTCCTGGCAGCTAGCAGCAGCAATAGTTTTGGGTGCTAGAGAGACTGGGGTCAGGGTGTGAAAAACTGGGACTCAAGTAAGGGTGGGATTCCTGTAGCCAGAATTGAGATATGAGTGTAATGTGGGTTCCAGCTGCTGACACTTGAATCAGGCACTTTCCCCCCACCTCAGGGACTGGAGCAGGAGAAGAATTGGCAGGGAGGTGCGGCATTGACCATTTCAGATTAGAGGCAAATTGCACTGAATAACTGAATAACCTTCACTACCTTTCATAATTAGGATGAGAGAGTGAGCTCTGCTGGACCTGGGTTATGCACACAAGGGAGTTTTCACTTATTCTGGCCAAGGCATGGTGCTCAGACCATCCCTTTCTTCTTGCTCTGAGACCTCAGTGCAGAAGCAGTCACCCTTCTTCTGTGCAGCTTGCTTAGACGTCTGAGGACTTCCCTGTCCCCTTTATGAGAATTGGTTCTTGAACTCACCATTGGGAGGACTGAATGCAGGCTTCCTTGGTCTTCCTCTGCCAGCTTCACCTGCCTTCAATGATGGAAGCAGAACCCAGGCCTGCGGGATTTCATGGCCCAATCCACCACCAGGGACACTGGATAACTCCTCTTGATTAACAGATGTTGGACATTAAACTTACTGCTACCACTACAGCTGGCTTTTACCTGTAAGCACAACCTACTGGCCTAGAATTTTGCCTGCAAAGTCTGTTACAACAATTAATGACACAAAAGCATACTGCTTGGGAACAAAAGCTTCTCACAACTACGGCTAACACCATTGGCCTCACCACCCCAGCTACTCAACATATCATGAGCCTGCTCACCTGCCTCATACATTGATACTATAACTAACATTAGAGAGAGATCACACCAAGGGTATTTATAGCCAAAGAAATCATGCAGAATCTTTCCCACTGCACACACAGAACAGAAAAGCTATATGACTATACCCAACACATATCATATTCACGTCTTCAAGAAAAAATTTCCCACATGAAAAAGTAATTCAAAAGTAAGAAGTGGGCTGGGCGCGGTGGCTCAAGCCTGTAATCCCAGCACTTTGGGAGGCGGAGGCGGGCGGATCACAAGGTCAGGAGATTGAGACCACAGTGAAACCCCGTCTCTACTAAAAATACAAAAAATTAGCCGGGCGCGGTAGCGGGCGCCTGTAGTCCCAGCTACTCAGGAGGCTGAGGCAGGAGAATGGCGTGAACCCAGGAGGCGGAGCTTGCAGTGAGCCGAGATCACGCCACTGCACTCCAGCCTGGGCAACAGCATGAGACTCCGTCTCAAAAAAAAAAAAAAAAAAAAAGTAAGAAGTGACTGTTACTTCAGATGCACAGAAATCAGTGTGAAGATACAGAAAGCATTAAAAACAAGTTATTATGACATCTTCAAAAGATCATAATCATTATCCAGCAATAGATCCTAATAAAAACTAAATCTTCAAAATCCCAGATAAAGTATTCAAAATATTGATTTTAAAGAAGCTTAATGAGATGCAAGAGAAATCTGAAAACAAATACAAAGAAATCAGGAAGTCAATTTAAGATATGAATGAGAGATTTATTAAGCAAATAGATAACTTAAAAACAAAAAACAAAGCAAGCAGAAATCCTGGAACTGACAAATTCATTGAAGGAATGACAAATTACATTTGAAAACTTCAGCAATAGACTATACCAAGTAAAAGAAAAAAAAAAAATCTCAGAACGTGAAGACAGGTATTTTGAAGCAATATAGTCAGGAAAAAAAAAATAAAGAAAAAACAACATATAAGAATAAGAAAGGCCTTAAAGATGTATGGGACTACATAGAGCAATCAATCTTATAAATTATAAATATAGATGACTGGGAAGAAAATTCAAAAATTTAGAAAATTTAGAAAACCTCTTTAAGGAAATAACTGATGAAAGTATTCCTCTAGTCATGTCTAACAACCGATTTAGACATCCAGCACAGGAGGCTCATTGATCTCCAGAAAAAAAATGCATTGAAAACAGAGATTCACCATAATGTATTGTCATCAGACTATTTGAAGTCAAAGTTAAGGAGAGAATTTTAAAATCAAAAAGAGAAAAGCATCTAGTCATCTATAAAGGAAGCCCCATCAAACTAATGTGGACCTCTTAGTAGAAACCTTACATGCAAGAAAAAAATGGGATGAGATTTTCAAAATGCTGAAATTAAAAACAAAAAACAAAAAACAAAAAACTTTCAACCACAAATTTTACTTTCAGCTATATTTTATTCTTTCTTAAATGAAAGAGAAATAAAATCTTTCTTAGATAAGGAAACACTGAGGGAATTCATCACCTCTTGACCAAAGCTATAAGAAATGCTTAAAGGACTTCTAAACATGGAAATGAAAAGTTGAGATTTACCAAAATAGGCCACGCGCTGTGGCTCAAGCCTGTAATCCCAGCACTTTGGGAGGCCGAGACGGGCGGATCACAAGGTCAGGAGATCGAGACCATCCTGGCTAACACGGTGAAACCCCGTCTCTACTAAAAAAATACAAAAACCTAGCCGGGCGAGGTGGCGGGCGTCTGTAGTCCCAGCTACTCGGGAGGCTGAGGCAGGAGAATGGCGTGAACCCGGGAGGCGGAGCTTGCAGTGAGCTGAGATGCGGCCACTGCACTCCAGTCTGGGCGATAAAGCGAGACTCTGTCTCAACAAAAAAAAAAAAAAAAAAAGAGATTTACCAAAATAAAAATACATGAAAGTATAAAACTCTCAAGTCTTAAAAAAAAATCACACAATTGCAGAAGGAAAAGGAATCAAAATGCAACAAGACAGAATTCTACCAAATTTCAAATATAAACAGAAAGAGAAAAAAAATAAAGAATTGATAAAACAACTAGAAAGTATTTTTCATTATGACAGGATAAAACCTCAAACATCAACATTAACCTTGAATACAAGTCGATGAAATCCTCTATTTAAAAGACAGACTAGCAGAATGAATAAAAATAATAACCCAAGTAGGAGAAGCTGTACATTTATCAGATAAAGTAGGCTGTAAATAAAAAAAAAAACCTAAAAAAGGAAGATTATTCTATATATGATATTATATATATAATACGAATTGATAAAGAGATCAATGAAACCAGAGAATATAACAATTGTAAATTCAACATTGAAGCACCCAGATTCATAATACAAATATTACTGTACCTAAAGAAAGAGATAGCAGTACAAAAATAGTAAGGGATTTCAACATCCCACTCACAGCACTAGACAGATGATCAAGACATAGAATCAATAAACAAACATTGGACTTAAATTGTATTTAGACCAAATACATCTAACAAATCTTCACAGAATGTTCTTCCCAACAACTGCAAAATATACATTCTTCTCATCAGCACATGAAACATTCTTCAAGATAGACAATATATTAGGCCACAAAACAGGTATAAATACATTTAAAAAAAAATCAAAATCATATCCAGTATCTTCATAGGCCACCATGGATAAAAACTAGAAATCAATACGAAGGCAAACTATTTGTACAGTTCTGAAACTTATAAATTATAAATATTGCTGAGCAGGAAGAAAACTCAAAAAGCTTAGAAAACCTCTTTAAAGAACTCATGAAAGTATCAGTACAGTTCTGAAACTGTACAAATACATGGAAATTAAATAATGCTCCTTGACAATCTTTGCATCAACAAAGGAATTAAAATAAAAATTTCCAAAACTTTTAAAATGAATTAATATTGAAACACCATTCCAAAACTTTTTGGGATACAGGAAAAGTAATGCTAAGAAGTAATTTATATCATTAGATATCTATATCAAAAAAGTAGAAAGATCATAAATCAACAACTTAACTTCACACTTCAAGGAACTAAAAAAACAAGAACAAACCAAACCCAAAGTTATCAGAAAAAAAAAAAAAAGATCAAGACAGAATTAAATATAAGAAATGTAGGAGACCAAGATAAACAATGCAAAGGTTCAATAAAACTATAAATTGATTCTTCAAAAAGACAAACAAAATTGATTAGACACTAGCTAGACTAACCAAGAACAAAAGAGAAAAGATTCAAATAAACAAAATCAGAACTGAAAAAAGAAACATTGAAATTGATGCCACAGAAATACAAAAGATCATCAGAGACTATTATGAGTAACTCTATGCTTACACAGTGGAAAGCCTGGAAGAAATTGGTGAATTCCCGGAAACATAAAATCTCCCAAGCCTGAACCAGGAAGAAACAGAAAACCTGCACAGGCCAATAATGAGTACTGAGATGGAATCAGTAATAATAAATCTCCCACTATAAAAAAGCCCAGGACCAGATGGATCCACAGATGAATTCCACTTTGTGCTAACTCTTTTAGTACAAAAAAGAAAAAAAAAAAAAAAAAAGAAAAACTAATAACTAACACCAATCCTCCTGAAACTCTTCCAAAAATTCAAGGAAGATGGATATTCCCTAATTGATTCTACGTGTCTAGTATCACCGGGGTACCAAAACTAGTCAAGGACACAACAAAAAAGAGAACTACAGGCCAATATCCCTGATGAACATAACAAACTGAATCCAACAGCACATCAAAGAGATAATATACCACGATCAAGTGGGCTTTATACCAGTGATGTGAGGATAGTTCAACATATGCGTATTAATAAATATAATACATCACATAATGAGAATAAAAGACCAAAACCACATGATTATCTCAATAGATGCAGAGAAAGCATTTGATAAAATTCAACATCCCTTCATAATTAAAACTCACAAATTTGGTGTAAAAGGAAGGTAAATATTGCAAGCCCACAGCCAACGTTATACTGAACAGGGAAAAATTGAAATCTTTCTCTCTAAGAACTGGAACAAGATAAGGATGCCCATGTTCCCAACTGCTACCTAACATAGTACAGAAAGTCCTACATAAAAAAAAAAAAAAAAAAAAAAAAAAAAAAAAAAAAAAAAAATTGGAATGTGTTCACATTCCAAGAGTTTCAATTGTAAGTTTTCAGCTAAAAACAATAGATAATCTTCTCACAAACTTAAAATTTTATAAACTTGGGGTTTATCATGTTTCTGAAGATTTCTGGATACTTATTAGGAAAAGCATAGGTAGATATAGATAGATAGATAGATAGATAGATAGATAGATAGATAGATAGACAGACAGACAGATAGATGAGAGAGAGAGAGCAGAATCATTTTTGAATCACAGAAGCAATATCAAGGAGCACATGACTGTCCAATATCTTCTGGTTTTATGGATATAAAAATTTTTGGTGCAAGTTGTGCTGTGAAACATAAATTTGCCTAGAGTTTTAGGAATAAAAAATTAATACCATGCCAAAAATGTTCTTTAGAATATATTCCCAATTAATTGTGTTTTTCATAAAATTGTTCATTATAAAAATAAAATATGTAATGTACATTTAAGATTACCAAATATTTCTTGGAAGTTAATTCAATAACCAAAATAATAAAATTGTAAAAGTAATTTTTAATGAGATAGAGGAATGCATGTATGCATAATCCAATGATAAGTTTATAAATCGAATATACATTTCTCATTAATGACTAGAAAATAATGGATAGCAAAATGCCTCCAATTACTGTTGTATGCTACACTGATTATCAAAGTTTTCATAATTGCTGTTGTGTACATGACTGTGTCTCCATTACGTCAGTTGGCTTTTTGCAAAATAGGGCTTTCACTAATCAGCCATTTTTTTCATTATTTACTAGTGAATTTGAGTATGTAATTACCATAATTACCACTCATTTGGCCATCATGCTCTTCTATTTTGTCTTGCTTTGTTTTGTTTTGTTTTTGTAGAGATGGGGTTTCACCGTGTCACCCAAGCTGGTCTCTAACTCCTGGGCTGCAGCCATTCATCCACCTCAGAGTCCCAAAGTGCTAGGATTACAGAGGTAAACCATTGCTTTCCACCTACACTATCATTTTTTAAATATCAGTAATAAAAATAAAATAAACATCTAAGTGGTTTACTTTTGTTTCCACTGAGAAGTTCTGACCTTTGATGGTATCTCTTGGGGAACATAGGTGCTGTGAACTACATAATGAACTGTAACTTATCCAAAAACAACATCATTCTGCTTTGAAGAATGTATTTTTTATTTTTGTACATTTCCTAAATGCATTCTGCCTTGATAAATAGATGCATAACAGGCAACATGATCCATATGTAATATAGAGTAATTATTTTTAGAAAACAAAAATGAACATAACACTTATTTCAAGATGAGTATGTCGAAAGACTGTATTGGGAAACATGAAGTTTCTAAAACAATGAATTGGAGAAAGTACATTAAGTTTATTTACAAATTAATGACAAAGTTTAGATTAAAACACTGCATATTTTCATATACAAAGGAGCTTGCAGAAACTTAGATAAAAAATAAGATTCAACATAATGTTAAATATGACAGCTTATCACCTTGACTAAAGACAACCTGATCAAGAGTAATTCTACAGTATAGTTAGTTACCTCATCATATCGGATTTTAATTAAAATTCACAAATTATTGTATAGGGGACTTTAGGATCAAGGACCATAGGAATACATAGAATTTCAAAATACTTCATAAACCTGTAATAAAACAGAGAAATAATTATGCTACAATTATATAAACAAATATTTTTTTCCATAAAAGTTAACAACATGCTACCTACTATTAGCATATCACAAATTTTAGCTATAGTTGTGAATATTTAAAAGTGAATATTTGAATGTAACACATGACATTACTGTTGAATCTTGTATAAAACCATTCACTGTTAAGTTCGCCTCATTACAAATAAATTCTGTCTATATTTTCGAAGAAAAACAATGCATAGAAAAATATAGTCCTGGTCGGGCGCGGTGGCTCAAGCCTGTAATCCCAACACTTTCGGAGGCCGAGACGGGTGGATCACGAGGTCAGGAGATGGAGACCATCCTGGCGAACACGGTGAAACCCCGTCTCTACTAAAAAATACAAAAAACCAGCCAGGCGAGGTGGCGGGCGCCTGTAGTCCCAGCTACTAGGGAGGCTGAGGCAGGAGAATGGCGTGAACCCGGGAGGCGGAGCTTGCAGTGAGCTGAGATCCGGCCACTGCACTCCAGCCTGGGTGACAGAGGGAGACTCCGTCTGGGAAAAAAAAAAAAAAAAAAGAAAAAGAAAAAAGAAGAAGAAAAACATAGACCTGAATTTCAATGAAAGGACTTTTTACTGAGTAGAAAAACGTCCTTCCAAAATTCATGTTCATTTGGAACCTCAAAATGAACGTAGCTGGATATAGGGTCTTGGCAGATATACTTAGTTAAAATGAGGTCAGACTGCATTAGTGTGTGACTGGTGTCCTTAGAAGAAGGCCATGTGAAGACATGGAGAAATACACAAGGAGAACATATGTAAGCAGAATCAGAATTGGAGTGATGCATCTACAAGCCAGGAGATGACAAGATTTGCCAAAACAACAACAACAACAATAAAACCAAACCACCAAAAGCTAGAAAGACGCAAAAAGAAACCTTCCCTAGAGTCTTCAGAGAAAGCATGGACATGCTAATACCTTGATTTCAGACTTCTAAATTTCTGTTGTAATCCATGCAGTTTATAGTAATTTGTTATAGGAGCCCTAGAAAAATAATCTACTCTTTAACTAATATTAAGAAACTATAAATGGTCTCTTAAATAAATTGTATTAAAATGGTAATTAAATGATATCAGCTTCACAACTTTGAAAAATATAGCAATATAACGTAATTACGGTATTGATTCAACTTAGAAATTCATTATTTAACAACATAACATGTGATACTGGTTTCAAAAATGATTCACTGAAATATTTTGGATATCTGTGTGCATTTTAATGGACTAAGGATGCTTTCCTTCTATTTTAAGGTTGCTAATTTTTATGATAAACTATTTTTTTAAATTTTGTCTTTTTTTCTGATTTTGTTGAGATTATAAATCAAACCTTGGAAATTAAACAATATGATCCTGAATTACAAGTGGTCAATGAAGAAATTAAGAAGAAAATTGGAAAATGCCTTGAAACAAATGGTAATAGAAACACAATACACCAGAACATATGGGATACAACAAATGCAATATTCAGAGAGAAGTTTATAGCTATCAGTGCCTACATCATAAAAAGAGGAAAAACTTCAAATTAGCAATCTAGCAATGCACTTTTAGGAACTAGAAAAGTTAGCTTAAACCAAACCAAAATTAGTAGAATGAAAGAAATAATAAAGATCAGAGCAGAAAGGAATGAAATTGAAATAAGGAAAACAATACAAAAGATCAATAAAACATTAAGTTGTTTTTTTGAAAAGAAACAAAATTGACAAACCTTTATCCAGACTATGCAAAAAAATGATCCAAATAAATAAAATTAAAAATGAAAAAACAAGACTTTATAACAGATACTGCAAAAATTCAAAGAATCATTAGTGGTCACTATGAGCAACAATATGCCAATGAATTGGAAAATCTAGGAGAAAGAAACAAATCCCAAGATAAACAAAACCTGCCAAGATTAAATCAGAAAAAAAAAAAAATCCCAAACCTGAAAAAAAAAATAATAAGTAATGAAATTGAAGCTGTAATTAAAGTCTTTCAGTAAAGAAAAGCCTGGAACACAATGGCTTCACTGCTGAATTCTACCAAACATTTAAAGAACTAATACAAATCTTACTCAAACTATTACGAAAAATAGAGAAGAAGGGAATACTACCAAACTCATTCTATGAGACCAATATTACTCTGATACCAAAACCAGACAAAGACACACTAAAAAAAAGAAAACAACAGGTCATTATAGCTGAAGAATATTGATGCAAAAATCCTCAACAAAATATTAGCAAACCAAATTCAACAATACACTATAAAGATTATTCATCATGATCAAGTGGGATTTATCTCTGGGATGCAAGGATGGTTCAACATACACAAATCAATCAACATGATATATAATATCATCAGAATGACAAATGAAAACCATATGATCACATGAATTGATGCTGAAAAAGTGTTTGATAAAACTTAATGGCACTTTATTATGAAAATCCTTAAAAACTGGATATAGACAGAACAGATCCCAACATAATAAAAATCATATTTGACAGATTCACAGCTAATGTATTTATTGGGGAAAAAAAAGCCTTTTACCTAATATTGGGAACACAAAAAGGATGCCCACTGTCAACACTGTTATTCAACGTAGTATTGGAAGTCTTAGCTTTTTCAATAAGATGAGAGAAAGATACAAAGGGTATCCAAATTGGAAAGGAAGAAGTCAAATTACCTTATTTGCTGATGATATGATCTTATGATTCAAAAAACCTAAAGACTTCAGAAGAAAACTATTAATACTGATACACAAATTCAGTAAAGTTGAATTTGGATAAAATTCAACATACAAAATAAACATACAAAAATCAGTAACTTTTCTATATGCCAACAGTGCAGAGTGTGAACAGGAAATAAAAAGTAATCCCATTTACAACAACCACACATAAAATGAAAGACCTAAAAATTAACTGAAGAAGTGAAAGATCTCCATAATAAAAACTATAAAACACTGATGCAGGAAATTGAAGAAGACATCAAAAAATGGAACAATATTCTATGTTCAAGGTTTGAAAGAATCAATGTTGTTAAAATGTCCATCCTCCCCAAAGCAATCTACAGATTCACTTGAACCTGGGAGGCAGAGGATGCACTGACCCAAGATATCACGCCACTGCACTCCAGCCTGCGTGACAGAATGAGATCCTGCCAAAAAAAAAAAAAAAAAGGCTTCAATGAGATATTATCTCGCCACAGTTAAAAAGGCTTGTATCGAATACACAAGCAATAATAAATGTTGGCAAGGATGTAGAGAGAAGGAAGTTTTTACACTGTTGGCAGGAATGTAAATTAGTACAACCACTGTGGAGAACAGTTTGGAGGTTCCTCAAAATCCTAAAAATTAAGCTATGGTATGATCCAGCAATCCTACTGCTGGGTAGATATGCAAAAGAAAGGAAGTCAGTATATCAAAGTGATATCTGCACTCCCATGTTTGGTGCAGCACTGTTTACAGTAGCCATGATAGGGAGCAACCTAAGTGTCCATCCACAGATGCCTGAATAAAGAAAATGTGGTACATATACACAATGGAGTACTATTCAGCCATACAAAATAATGAGACCCAATCATTTGCAACAACAAGGATGGAACTGAAGATCACTATCTTAATTGAAATAATCCAGGCACAGAAAGGCAAATATTGCATATGTGCACTTATTTGTGTGATCTAAAAATCAAATCAATTGAACTCATGGATTTAGAGAGTTGAAGGGTGGTTACTAGAGTCTGGAAGAGTAGTGGGGGGCTAAGGGGTAGGTGGGGATCGTTAATGGGCACACACACACACAAAAAAAAACAATGCAAATAAGACCTACCGTTTGATAGCACAATAGGGTGACTATAGGCAATAAGAAATTGTATACTTCAAAATAATTTGAAGACTGTAATTGGATTATTTGTATCTCAAAGAATAAATGCTTAAGGGGATGGATACCCCATTCTCCATGATGTGCTTATTTCACATTGCATGCCTGTATCAAAACATTTCGTGTATTCAGTAAATATATACACATTCCATGTACCTTCAAAAATTTAAAAAACTAGGAAAAAAAAAAGACCGACAAGTATTTGTCAAGTGTTGATATATATTTACCTTATTTAAGGAAGCTTTACTAGATATATTGGGTTTGAATGAAGAGACATTTTTACTTCTCAATTGGTACACTGTATGTTCCTTCTACCAGAAAACCAACATAGCACACCAGAGTGCTTGGGGTTCACAGGCCTGGATTATTAAACTACATTCTTATGTGGGTATCTGAACCCGAGATTCTGCAACTGTGAAGTGCTCTACCAGAATGTTGGATATGCAGACTATGTTATACAGAACTGCCTGGAAGATAAACTATGTCGACAGGATGTTGAACACTTGAATTAGGAATCTATGACCATTTCTGTGGAGGGAATGTTATCTCTGTTGAAGAAGCAAAAGAAACCCCAAATGGCCAACACTGAGTTGTCAGAATTTTTGAGGAAATAATAATTTGAAAAGTGTTTCAAAATACATTTAATTGGTAGGTGTCATGTTTGTCTAAGCAGTAGTTAGAAAATTCCAACCAGTAATTAGTTCCATGGTTTTGGAATGATCTATTATTTCTGAATTTTCCCTTTCTTCTATGAATTACATGAAGCACGAGATAAATAAATGCTTTATATCATTCTTTATTCTATAGGAAAAATGTAACTCTAAATAATTTCAAACTATAATATCTGTAACCAATTCATATTTAACATGCTTGAAAAACGTATTTTTCTCAACTTTATTCAATTTAATTCAACAGTAATTTAGAGGAAAAAGGGCAGACTGAAAAACAGAGTCAAAATCCACTGACATTTACATAATTATGCTGATAACAACAACAACAACAAAAGCTTAGTTCTCTAAACCTGTATCAGAAAGAGTAGTAAAATATGTTCATTTCTAAATGTTTTATTTTTCTGAAAGCAGGGAGGATGCACTTGCATTGAATAGGAAGATAAATAATTTTCTGCTAGAGAAGGTCAGGTATACCACTGCTAACAGTTGTATTTGACATATGTCTCTTCTTTAGAATTAGAAGTACTTATGCAACACTTCCCATGTGCCAGGAACTCCAAGGTGTGATGAAGAGAACAAAAATATTTTTCTTCAATATTTCTATTTTTATGGACTCATCAACTACAAGTTGAATTGTAAAAAAAAAACCCTATTTTGAAGGTCAACAATAATCAAATATGAGCAATTCCACTGGTTCACAGATACATATTTATTATTCAAACATACGAATGCACACATACATATGCAGAACTCCAGTGAGGCATTAGTTAATTCCCAATTAATTCTTGGACAACAAAGTGTAATTTCAGGACCAAAATTATGTACTAAAAATTGTAACTCCTTCTTTTTTTTTTCATTATAATTTAAGTTCTGGGGTACATGTGCAGAACGTGCAGGTTTTTTACATAGGTAGACACGTGCCATGGTGGTTTGCTGCACCCATCAACCCGTCATCTACATTAGGTATTTCTCCTAATGCTATCCCTCCTCTACCCACATCCCCACCTACAGGCCCCAGTGTGTGACGGGTGTTCCTCTCCCTGTGTCCATATGTTCTCATTGTTCAGCTCCCACTTATGAGTGAGAACATGCGGTGTTTGGTTTTCTGTTCTTGTGGCTCTATACCTCTGAATAACATATGTCTTTTGGCTCATTTCAGGTGACAGTGTGCTGAGAATTAGGGAGGACTGAGAAGACACATTCATCAGATTATTAGGTTGATGCCAAAGTAACTGTGGTTTTTGCCATTACTTTAGCACCAACCTAATACCATCACCTGATGGTCTTTCAACAGTGGCCAGGTAAGAATTCTAGCCAAGCAAAGAGACACTGGACAGCCTCTAGACATCTGTGATATTTGATTCTTGCAAAATTATACTTTCTGAATGTCTTTAGTTTGTGTAAATTGCTTACTCAACATCTTATTTTGATAAATAACCTAAAGCCCCTGTACCCCACAGCTTTCAGCTTTCATTGCCTCCTTCATCATGTTAGAATTCCTGTCATCATTTGCCACAGACATACTACTGACTACCCTCTCTTCATAGAAACAATCTCTATCCCAGAAAGTTATAGGAATTAGGCAAACATACTTCATTCATTGGTGTGGAGAGCCACACATTTTTTACCTAGAAGGCAGGGCAGGGAGGTGATAGAAGAAGGAAAGTTTAAACTTTCATGTAAACTGATGTAAAAACATCAGATTTTGATGTATTAAAAATTTTAGGTCTATAATTTATATACCACTTTCTGTTTATAATGTCTAAAGTCCACACCTTCTTTCTTAACTCAGAGCCAGTTGTTTCAGTAGCAGGCCCTGGGATTTTACTATTCCCTTTTGTAAGTCATACTTTCTTCAGTATTGATTTTCTGAAAGCAATATTACCTACATCAACCTTTTAATATATAAAGAAGATCCTACTGTTACAACAGTATAACATATGGGTCTATGGATATAAATACTAAAAAATTTAGATCTTCATGTTCTACTTCCTTTTTGTATCCCATGGAATATTAGCCATCTACTCTCTAATGAAGGAGAGTCATTTAGAATCTTTGGGTCTACTTTATAATTTCTATAAACCATAAAACTGCCAGTCAAACTATCAACCATTTATTTATGGATCAATACAGTTGTGCAGTGCAATAATTTTAAAGTTGCTGGCAAATGAGGAAATGGTGATGAGCTTAGTATTGATTGACTCATGTCACAAGCTGTCATAGAAGAAAAGTATGCTAAAATTATGTGAAAATAGAAGAGTCCCAAGGAAAAGAAATCATAATCTTATTTTTTTCTGAGCTATTTTCCAATAACACTCTGAGAAATAATCAATGTCCTGGCTACAAGGACAAACTTACTCAGGTGAAGGCAGGATGGTGATGAGAGTGTGGATAAGTATTTGTAAAACACTGTAAACTGTAAATAGAGTGTTATACATGGACATGCAAGGAAGAAATAGGAAATATATAGAACAAACTATAGCAGTTCTTAAACTCTACTTAACTAATGATTAAAAATAACAAATGTAAAAAGAAAGTTTCCTATTTATTTCCATCAAGTCACAAGACTTATTTAAAAATTTGTCTTGTTTAAGCTGAGGAAATATCGACATTAGTAGCTGGTCATTGAGTTTCCATGATGTAATCTGGCTTCAAGGAGACACTGCAGGAAGGACTTGATAGATTTATAATCCATCTTGGTTAGTTTCATAGATCCAGAAAACCTCAATATTACTTTCTTGGTAATGTTTAACCCTCCTTTTTCTCCTAGAATGTCTAGATAAATTATAAAGTGATGTGTCTATTTCCCCCAGAATCACCTCATTACTGATCCCTCCTATTCCGAGTGAACCTGCATGAAGATAAAACACTATGGACCTATAAAAAAAATCATGCTACCTGTAATTAAAAACAGAAAAACAAAATTGGCTCTCACTACTGTTCCATGCTCATTAGTAAGTATTGCTTTTCCATATAGAGATGGCTAATTTTGTTTTTTCCACCTTTATAATGATTCACTTATACCAATACAACCTCTAACTCTTAATTAAAGGTAAAATTTCCCTATGGCTCAGTCAAGGTGGTGGATCTTAAAGTTCCTGGAAGACA
Organism: Macaca fascicularis; assembly: GCF_037993035.2. Lineage (NCBI taxonomy): Eukaryota > Metazoa > Chordata > Mammalia > Primates > Cercopithecidae > Macaca > Macaca fascicularis. The sequence continues at coordinate 30,827,512 of NC_088380.1, read as the reverse complement.
ATTTTCTGGATTTGCTCTCTGCCGCAGTAATGTGCAGAGCATAGATACCGCATTTCTAGCATACAAACGGTGATTTCACTAATTTTTTAAATCTAACCTCCAGCTGGCATACACGAGAATGCTCTGGAGATTCTCCTCTGAGTTATTATTTCCAAATCATGCCAGATAAAATTTGAAATGTCTCCATCCATTCGAATTCAAATAAAAGATACCACTTTCTTTCCATGATAAGTATATTTTTATCACATTAGTATTTAAATGTGGATTTGGTCTCTTAGCAAGATGAAATGTGGGATAAAATAGAGAGAAAAGCAAGTTCTAGGAAGGATTTTTAGTTCCCTGAAGGAAACAATTTCAAGCTCGTAGCTGGAAGCAGAGAAAAGAAGTGCAAATGGACTATGAGTACTTCCGAACTGCTGAAATGTCTAAATGGCAATTTTAAGAACATTTTTAATAGATATATACTAGAAACTATTTTGAAGCTTTCAATATTCTTTTTTTTTTTTTTTTTTTTTTTTTTTTGAGACGGAGTCTTGCTCTGTAGCCCAGGCTGGAGTGCAGTGGCCGGATCTCAGCTCACTGCAAGCTCTGCCTCCCGGGTTTACGCCATTCTCCTGCCTCAGCCTCCCGAGTAGCTGGGCGCCCGCCACCGCGCCCGGCTAGTTTTTTGTATTTTTTAGTAGAGACGGGGTTCCACCATGTTAGCCAGGATGGTCTAGATCTCCTGACCTCGTGATCCTCCCGTCTCGGCCTCCCAAAGTGCTGGGATTACAGGCTTGAGCCACCGCGCCCGGCCGAAGCTTTCAATATTCTGATAAAAATCTTTCAACATCAGACTTTTTGTTTAATGCTCATTTGACAAATTCAAAAAGATTGTATTTACTGTATGCTAATTTTAACTGTTTCTTATAAATATGTTTAGTTACACTTGTATTTATTGCATGCAGGTGGTAATGTTGCTCTTTCTTGAGTTTAAGGATGTAACTGTACATAGAGGGGTCAAAAATAAATATTCTGGCAACTTGCTGCTATATGGAAAACACAGGAGTTTTCAGAACAGATACATAATTTTATTCTCAGTGAATGTGGGTGGTGTTTGTGTGTGTATACATTCATTGTTTCAAAGTAACTCAATTCATTCATTAGCACATATACATCAATGGCGTGGTATTAAGTTCCTACATGTTTGCCTAATCCTATACTTTTTGGAAGCCCATATAACCTCTAGTAATAATGTCAAAGATTAACATCAGGAGATATAATAGTACATCTATTTTTGTTGTTGTTGTTGTATTGGATACATTTTGTTCTCTGACCCAGCATTCACCTTCCTGATTTGCCTAATTTCTCCCTCATTTTTCCCATATTCTGACAACTGCTCTCTTTCAAGCTCTAACCATATGAGTCCTGGACATCTTCTCTCTCTTACATAATCCCGATACAGGCTATGACAGATTAGATCATTGTTTTCTTGATATTTTGCTATATAGCAGACAAAAGTTTTAAAATATAAACTATTGAACTTGGAAACCTTATCACTCCGTGAAGAGAAAGCTTCTCTGTTGGCTGATAGAATATTACATGTGTATTCTGAGGTCATGATGGTATCTAAGGCCCAATGTTTAGTTAATGTTGAGGCCCAGCAGCAACACCACCCTCCCTGCAGTTGTTTTTGACTCCTATGTCAATTCTAATGCAGTATTGTTACTTGGGGAACAATTGGTCTGAATTGGATTTTAATCACTTACAAACCACCATGCTTTTTCAGGTGCTAGATGCTAAATAAAATGTGTTCAGCACACGAGGACCAGTATTCTGTCTGCAGCAAAGAGTGAGCATTTTATTTTTTTGTCTTTGGACCTTATAAGAACAACAACAAAAAATTATTTAGAAAAGTCAAGCTACTCTAGAGAATTACTCAAGTAGTTTAATTTTAGTTAATATAAACTGAAAAAAAAAGCAACAAAAATATGACTTCAGTGACATCATTTTCTCCTGGACTTCGTTTTATCACACTTTCTCAATTTCCTTGCTCATTTTCTCTTTTCTCATTTTCTCCTGGAATTCTTTCACATCACACTTTCTCAATTTCCTTGCTGCCTCCTCTTTTCCTACTTCTCCCTTAAAAAATAATTTCCTCAATGTCCTAATTTCTCTTCCCTTCCATCTTCCAGCAGGGAATCTTGCTATCCAAAGCATGGTCTGTGGACTATTTAACAGGTGCTGCCCAAGAAAGCAGGGCTGCTCTTTAGAAGACCTGCTCTTTAGAATTTCAGTGACCAAATGTGTGTTCTGACCTCCAAATGAATTCCTGGATACCAGATCTGTCTACCAGGCTCCTCTGGATTGTCTGCTTAGAGAAGTCCACAGTCTGACTCCTCTTTTCCCAAATATGCTCCTCCTCCTTTGGGCAACTAACAAAAGATGGGCCCTCTTCAGAACCTTTTACTGTAGAGCTGTTATTTAACCATATACTCCTGAGTTAAAAATGGTTGCTTTGGGGCAAGTCAGGGCTAATAATCAGCTGGTGGACACTGATCTCACTGACCCATTGTTCCAGTGCCCCCTCCTTGGAGTTCTCAGTGCTATCAGCCTCTCGTTATATCTTTTGAATATTATCCATCAAGTCTCTCTCTCTTTTGTTTGTTTGTTTGTTTTTTGAGATGGGTCTCTCTCTGTCAGCAGGCTGGAGTGCAGTGGCGCCACCTCGGCTCACTGCAACATCTGCCTCCTGGGTTCAAGCGATCCTCCTGCCTCAGCCTCCCGAGTAGTTGGGACTACAGGCGGGCATCACCACACCCAGCTAATTTTTTTGTATTTTTACTAGAGATGAGATTTCATCACGTTGGTCAGGATGGTCTTGATTTCTTGACCTCATGGTCTGCCGGCCCCAGCCTCCCAAACTGCTGGGATTACAGGCTTGAGTCAGTGCTCCCGACCCAAGTCACTTGTGTTGAGTACCTCTTCTAACTTTTTCTCCTCCATACTAAGTTTAAAAATGTACAAACAAATCATTGTATTTGTTAATAACACATTACAAATACAAATGGCTAATAGATATTTGTAAAAATCTGTCAGAGTAAAATGTTGGTAAAATAGAAAAACAGGGTTAATTCAGCTAGAAGGTGTGCCCCCTTTGCTAAGAGATAACATTTAAAATAGAACCTGTCCCTGTCTCCACTGGGATAATTGAGTAGTAAGACAGAACTAGCCACCATCTCAATCCTGTATTGCTTACTCATAACATTTTAAAAGCCCATTTTTATTTCTTAACATATGCATTTATTTGCTTTTTGTTTTGTTTTGATTCTATGATGTCACAATTAATCCTAGCAAGTGTTCAGGAAAGCTGTCTGTGAGGAGAAACAATTTAAGCTAAGACCCAAACATGAAGAAGGAACCACCCTTATGAAGAATTATGCTGTTTTTGTTTTACACATCAAGTATTTACTATATGGAAGAGGGACTATCGGGAGATGGAATTACAGAGGGAGGTGAAGGCAAAGCAGGTCAAAGTTAGACATTTGGATTTTATTCTTCCTCAGCCAGGTGGCTTATGAACAACCAAAATTAATTTCTCACAATTTTAGTGGCTGGGAAGTCCAATATCGAGGTACTGGCAGATTCAGTATCTATTAAGGGCCTGTTTTCTCATAGATGACCCCTTCTTGTTGTGTTCCTAGATGGTGGCAAAGCTAATGAGCTCCCTTGGGTCTTGTTTTTTGTTTGTTTGTTTGTTTGTTTGAGATGGGGTCTCACTGCGACTTCCAGGCTGGAGTCCAATGGTGCGATCTTGGCTCACTGCAACGTCTGCTTCCCAGGTTCAAACCATTCTCCTGTCTCGGACTCATGAGTAGCTGCGACTACAGGGGTGCACCACCATGCCCAGCTAATTTTTATATTTTTAGTAGATACGGGATTTCATCATATTGGCCAGGCTGGTCTCGAACTCCTGACCTCCAGTGATCTGCCCTCGTTAGCCTCCCAAAGTGCTGGGAGTACAGGCGTGAACCACTGTGCCTGGCCCCCTTGGGTCTTTTTTTTTTTTTCCTGGAAAATTACACTCTCCCAAGACTAAACCAGGAAGAAGTTGAATCCCTAAATAGATCAATAGCAGGCTCTGAAATTGAGGCAATAATTAATAGCCTACCAACCAAAAAAAGTCCAGGATCAGACAGATTCACAGCTGAATTCTACCAGAGGTACAAGGAGGAGCTGGTACCATTCCTTCTGAAACTATTCCAATCAATAGAAAAAGAGGGAATCCTCCCTAACTCATTTTATGAGGCCAACATCATCCTGATATCAAAGCCTGGCAGAGACACAACAAAAAACTAGAATTTTAGACCAATATCCCTGATGAACATTGATGCAAAAATCTTCAATAAAATACTGGCAAACCGAATCCAGCAGCACATCAAAAACCTTATCCACCACGATCAAGTGGGCTTCATCCCTGGGATGCAAGGCTGGTTCAACATATGCAAATCGATAAACGTAATCCAGCATATAAACAGAACCAAAGACAAAAACCACATGATTATCTCAATATATGTAGAAAAGTCCTTTGACAAAATTCAATAGCCCTTCATGCTAAAAATTCTCAATAAATTTGGTATTGATGGAACGTATCTCAAAATAATAAGAACTATTTATGACAAACCCATAGCCAATATCATACTGAATGGGCAAAAACTAGAAGCATTCCCTTTGAAAACTGGCACAAGACAGGGTTGCCCTCTCTCACCACTCCTATTCAACATAGTGTTGGAAGTTCTGGCTAGGGCAATCAGGCAAGAGAAAGAAATCAAGGGTATTCAGTTAGGAAAAGAAGAAGTCAAATTGTCCCTGTTTGCAGATGACATGATTGTGTATTGAGAAAACCCCATTGTCTCAGCCCCAAATCTCCTTAAGCTGATAAGCAACTTCAGCAAAGTCTCAGGATACAAAATAAATGTGCAAAAATTACAAGCATTCTTATACACAAGTAACAGACAAACAGAGAGCCAAGTCATGAATGAACTTCCATTCACAATTGCTTCAAAGAGAATAAAATACCTAGGAATCCAACTTACAAGGGATGTAAAGGACCTCTTCAGGGAGAACTACAAAAGTCAGGAAACAACCATTGCTCAGTGAAATAAAAGAGGACACAAACAAATGGAAGAACATACCATGCTCATGGATAGGAAGAATCAATATCGTGAAAATGGCCATACTGCCCAAGGTAATTTATAGATGCCATCCCCATCAAGCTACCAATGAGTTTCTTCACAGAATTGGAAAAAACTGCTTTAAAGTTCATATGGAACCAAAAAAGACCCCACATTGCCAAGACAACCCTAAGTCAAAAGAACAAAGCTGGAGGGATCACGCTACCTGACTTCAAACTATACTACAAGACTACAGTAACCAAAACAGCATGGTACTGGTACCAAAACAGACATATAGACCAATGGAACAGAACAGAGTCCTCAGAAATAATACCACACATCTACAGCCCTCTGATCTTTGACAAACCTGAGAAAAACAAGAAATGAGGAAAGGATTCCCTATTTAATAAATGGTGCTGGGAAAATTGGCTAGCCATAAGTAGAAAGCTGAAACTGGATCCTTTCCTTATTCCTTATATGAAAATTAATTCAAGATGGATTAAAGACTGAAATGTTAGACCTAATACCATAAAAACCCTAGAAGAAAACCTAGGTAATACCATTCAGGACATAGGCATGGGCAAGGACTTCATGTCTAAAACAACAAAAGCAACGGCAACAAAAGCCAAAATTGACAAATGAGATCTAATTAAACTAAAGAGCTTCTGCACAGCAAAAGAAACTACCATCAGAGTGAACAGACAACCCACGGAATGGGAGAACATTTTTGCAATCTACTCATCTGACAAAGGGCTAATATACAGAACCTACAAAGAACTCAAACAAATTTACAAGAAAAAAACAAACAACCCCATCAAAAAGTGGGCAAAGGATATGAACAGACATTTCTCAAAAGAAGACATTCATACAGCCAACAGACACATGAAAAAATGCTCATCATCACTGGCAATCAGAGAAATGCAAATCAAAACCACAATGAGATACCATCTCACACCAGTTAGAATGGCAATCATTAAAAAGTCAGGAAACAACAGGTGCTGGGGAGGATGTGGAGAAATAGGAACACTTTTACACTGTTGGTGGGACTCTAAACTAGTTCAACCATTGTGGAAAAGAGTATGGCGATTCCTCAAAGATCTAGAACTAGAAATACCATTTGACCCAGCCATCCCATTACTGGGTATATACCCAAAGAATTATAAATCATGCTGCTATAAGGACACATGCACACATATGTTTATTGCAGCACTATTCACAAAGCAAAGACTTGGAATCAACCCAAATGTCCATCAGTGACAGACTGGATTAAGAAAATGTGGCACATATACACCATGGAATACTATGCAGCCATAAAAAAGGATGAGTTTGTGTCCTTTGTAGGGACATGGATGCAGCTGGAAACCATCATTCTTAGCAAACTATCACAAGAACAGAAAACCAAACACTGCATGTTCTCACTCATAGGTAGGAATTGAACAATGAGATCACTTGGACTCGGGAAATGGAGCATCACACACTGGGGCCTACTATGGGGAGGGGGAAGGGGGAGGGGGGAGGGATGGCATTGGGAGTTATACCTGATGTAAATGATGAGTTGATGGGTGCTGACTAGTTGGTGGGTGCAGCACACCAACATGGCAGAAGTATACATATGTAACAAACCTGCGCGTTGTGCACATGTACCCTAGACCTTAAAGTATAATAATTAAAAAAAAAAGAAAAAACAAATAAGGACTCTAATCCCATTCATAACAGCTCCACTCTTGATATAATCACTTCCCCAAAGCTGCACCTCTTTTTACTATCACACTGGGGACTAGGTTTCAACATATGGATTTTAGGGAGTACAAACATTCAGACCATAGTACCAGTATGCCATTTATGATGGACATTGATAGACTTTAAGCAGAAGAACAACATGACATGATACATCCTTACTAAAACTCACTAAAATTTCTATGTGGAGATATGATTGAGGTGAATGATTAAGAATGAAAGCTGGAAAAGATATTATGAAATAATCGCAACAGATGAAATAGAGTGTGAAAGTAGAATGAAGTAAAAATGATTGCTGACACATTTGGATTTAGAATTTATAGCTTTGTGGATAGACTGGACGTACATCGAGTTTCCAAGAGAGGTGGTGTGTTTATCTCCACAAAAGCTTCTTTATATTTATGCTTTAAGTTGCTGAAAGTTCTCAAGCTCCTTTTGTATTAGATGCCTTATTTCTCAGCTATGTAGACTTCATGCATTATGTTTTTATTTTATTCTTTTCTTTAATTGTAATTGCACAAATCTTCACAATGTTCTTAACTTTTCACAATTGCTCAACAAATACATTACATTTTAACATTAAATTAATGAAAGAACAGATGAAGTTTTAATGTGATTTGCATTTTATAAATATAACTTGAATCTCTTTATAGAAGAAGCATTTGATGATCCCGAAATCAGAGCTTACGTTTAGGTTGCTAACAGGACCATTTATAAAGTTGGAAAAAGCAAATCATGTGAAGGTAAGTGCTTTAGCGTGACAAGAATGTGAACATGTTCTATAGTATTCTCTGTAAATGCCTGCGAATCCTATCTCTGTTTAAGCTGAGAGAGGTGATATAGTCCTCTTTATTTTTTAATTTTTATTTTATTTTATTTTTTTTGAAATTGAGTCTTGCTCTGTCGCCAGGCTGGAGTGCAGTGGTGCAATCTCTGCTCACTGCAACTTCTGCCTCCTGGGTTCAAGCGATTCCCCTGCCTCAGCCTCCTGAGTAGTTGGGATTACAGGCACTGGCCACCACGCCCGACTAATTTCTTTTTTTTGTGTATATATATATATATATATATTTTGTTCTTGTTGTTAGTAGAGACAGGGTTTCACCATGTTGGCCAGGATGGTCTTGAACTCCTGACCTCGTGATCCGCCTGCCTCAGTCTCCCAAAGTGCCAGGATTCCAGGCCTGAGCCACCGCACCTGGCCGATACAGTCCTCCTTATTACCGGATAGATACCTCCATTGAAAAAAACAGGGCTTGAACCACTAGCCTGCAGAAGAAAAAAGAAAACCAGAGCCAAGGAAGAAACTAGACCCAGAGGCCAGTGTGAAAAAGAGAAGTCCGAAAGGTGAGGACTCACCAACCATCTCGTGACGTGAAACCAGCTGAGAGTTGGAAAAATTAGATTCAAATAATATCTTCAAATGTCACTATAAGTGAACATTAGGCTTGTAGGGAAATGTATATAATTGGATTTTCTAAAATTAGCAAACACCTGGAAGCAGGAGGACAAAATGCAGACGGTCTAAACAATCTTAAAAACAATCAAAGCTTATTATTTTATGTTTAATCCGTTAATAGTTTAATAAACACTATGACAATTGATACGACATCAGTCAATTAAAACTACATTATGACATTATTAATAAGCAATGTAGAATTATAGTATAAAAGTATGCACTAATTGTGCACAAGACTCTTCTCTTCTATGTATTTATTCCATATGCCACGGGTCTCTGAAATTTTGTGGTCTTCAAAGGGTAGAACTGCATGAAAAGGAAGATTATTTTCTATCAGAGAAGATTCAGAGCAGGGAGCAACTACCGTGAGAGACACTGCAGTTTTTCAAGAGGGCAGGCTGACTTTTCTACAAAGAGCATCATTAGAGCATGCTAACAAAGTGTATAGCACTGTGGCTCTTTACTGAGGCCAACAAAGCCAACTTGGACCAAAGCCGACCTCTGCCGTTTGCTAAGAGTGTGTCATTGGAAAATTGTATCAAATTACATGATCACAATTTTCTCATTTGTAAAATAAGTATAGTAATAAAACTTAATTAGTAGTAATATTGTAAAGAGATACTAACTATACAGTATAAGCACAGTAAATACTAACTTCTATTATTATTATATCATCTCTTATTGAACACACTTTCTTGAATAAGCATTAGGAGACTGAATATAAGTGATAACATAAAACTCCAAGTGACCCAGACCTAAAAGAACTGCATATATTTTGTAATGAGGGAATTAGTGGAGATCAGAAATAATTCTTTGTTTTCAACTTCTTCTGAAATACAATGAGAAACACACAAAAAAATCAAAAAGAGTACTACAATTTCATCTGTACTACAAACAAAATAACAAAAACAAACATGAGTGCAAAGCATAGCTTAAAAGTGTATAAATCATGCTGTATAGACAAGAATAAAAAGAATAAAACCAAGAGAATATTTTTATAAGAGTAAAATATCACACACACAATTTTTGGAGCGATAAGCACAAGACCAAAGATAAATTCAATTTTTTAAAAAAATGTACAGTTTAAAAGAAGACAAAGTTAGTTATAACACGTTGCTCAATTGACCAATCCAAATCACATTGCAGTTTCTTCATTCTGTTTAAGTGTGTACATGTGTGTACATGTAGAAACTGAATATAATTTAATGCATAAGAGAAAATATAAAATGCATTTTTTATAATTAAAATATAGGAATAAAGAAAAGTATAGTGGTTCCATTATATATCACCAGCTTTTCATTTTCACAGTACTAGTAATACTCTAATGAAATGACTAAATTATATTTTAAAGAAGATAATTAGAATAAGAGTAGTATATTTAATAATTAATTTTCTTCAATAGACAAAATGTTTCATCCATAGAAAGTATCATTAGCCACAAATAATGGAATATTTTTGTAATTTCTACTGCTGAATGACTTTATTAATTTAGCATTTTATAGATTCCATTATTGGTGCCAGGTATAAAGAACAGTCTCTGAGATGTTTACTGTATTTTGAGGAAATAACACTCTTCAAGTAAGTTGTGGAATTTTATTTTAATTTTAGCTGCCATATTCCCAGGTCTTGCTCAGCTGTCACAAAACTGATGTTAAATGAATCCCAAATCAGTGGGCACCTGCAGGCCCATGGCATAGAAAGGATTGTGAGATATGTCTAATTAATCATATGAGTCTAATTCTGCTCTAGGTGTTACAGGGCAGGTGTGTGTCATCAGAGTAAAATCATTCAGTGGACAAGATGAATATTAAAATTAATATGTATTTTGTTAGTATTTTTCTTTGGAATTGAATGCCATATTGCAATTTATTGAATGCATACTTGAATTCTTATCAACTAGTAACATTTCTTACATTTAAATTGAAGCACTTTTTACTTTTTCTTCAAATATGATAAAGAAAATAATGATCACTCCAAATTGCTAAGCCCTGGGACCCTCTGTTTTCTAAAATTGTATGGATTTCCAAAACCAGCAATAGTGGGGTAGCTCCATTTTAAAAATAATTCTGCAGATCAATGTACATCGGGGAAATGATAATTGTTTTCACATGATAATAGTAATTTCTTAGTCCATTTGGACTCCTGTTGCAAAATATTTTAGACTGGATAATTTATAAGGAATATAAATTTATTGCTCAGGGTTCTGCTGGCTGGGGCATCAAATTCAGGGGACCAGCGTCTGCTGAGGGCCCACTCTCTGCTTCAAAGATGGTGCCTTTTCTCTAGGCCTTCACATGGTGGAAGGGACAAACAAGCCCCCTCAGGCCTCTTTTGTAAGAGCACTAATCTCATTCATGAGGGCAGAGCCCTGATAGCCTAATCACCTGTCCAAGTACCCATCTCTTAATACTATTACATTGTAGATTAAGTTCCAACATGTAAATTTTGGAAAGACACAAACATTCAGATCATAGGAAGTAAAAACTTATATATGAGGTCGGTTTTAAAATTTAAAAGGACTTTTACATAAAGTTTCTCATCTGTTCCTCAAAAAGTACTGCCAGACAGAGCACACAATGTTATTTTTATCATTTATAGAGAAAGAAACTGGCACTTATATTATTTACAAGATATGCCAGGGAATATGGTTAGCCATTGGTTGAGCCGGAACTCAAGATTGCATCTTCTTTTCAGACTGTAGCCCAAGGCAGAGCATTTTAAAATATAACAGCTTGGACCCTAAAGTCACAGAGTTCTGTATTTGAATCCTAGACTCTACAGCATACATCATCACCTCTTCTAATCTCCGTTTTCTTGTCTGTAATAAGGAATTTATAATACCAAAATTTTTAAACTTAGGGTGGGGATTACATGATATAAAGTAACAGTAGCAGTTCCTTGCTAAAAATTGTGTGTACCTTTTGTTTATATGTTTTAACTTCAACATCCTCCCCACACTACACTGATCTTCTCTGATGGTTTTATTAAAATTTCATCAAAGCAAGAATTTGCTAGATGAATATCCATGAAATGAGAAAGCAAGCCCAAATTTGCATACTAAGTACTGATTTAGCTTTCTAGAATACGTAGTAGTGCAAAAAGCAAAAGAACTGCTGGAAGACTTTGAGTTTAGCCTCCTTTCTGGTTTCAGCATATGTTGGTTAATTTTATGTGTCAACTTGGTTAAGCCATGGGACTCAGTATCTGTTCAAATGCCAGTCTAGATGTTTCTGCGAAGGTATTTTTGAGATATGATTAACATTTTAATCAGTAGAATTTGAGTAAAGCAGATTGTCCTCCATAATGTGGGTAGACCTCATCCAATCAATAGAGGGACTTAAGAGAAAAGACTGAGGTTCCTCAGGGAAAAAGGAATTCTGCCTTCAGACTGCCTTCAGACATGAGACTACAACATTAACTCTTTCCTGGGTCTACAGACTGCTGGCCTGCCTTGCAGATTTCAAGCTTGCAATCCCCCATAATAGCATAAACCAATTACTTAAAATAAATCTCTCTTCCTCCATACACACACACACACACACACACACACACACACACACACACACACACACACACACACGCGTACCCTTCCTATTGGTTCTATTTCTCTAAAGAAACCCTAGTAATTTTACTACCATTTTTTCCCCAGAGTTTCAAGTCAAATCAAATAGTATGTTTGGAGAGGCATACTGAAAAATACATATATAATTCACTTCTATACTAGACTTTCTTCCCTAAAAAATAATTACGTTATTCCTCATTATGTTAATTTTTCAAAATCTCCTCCATTCTCTTTAATTTCAGCTGATGAATTTATTTCCAACTCCAAGGGGAAAAACACAAAGAAACAAACAAATAAAGAAGCATTCAGGAAAGAAATTCCACAAGTTCCCCACACCATATTGAAGCAAACCGTGTACATCTTTACCTACATCTGTCTTCCCTCCTGTAACCAAGCATGTACGCCCCAGTCCTGTATTTCGATCCAGTCCTCTACTTTTGACAACTTGGAACTCTAAACTACAGTAATCCTCCCCTCCATATTCTACATCGTTAGTATTTCCAGCTCTATGGATTATTTTTATCAAAACAAACATTTGTTAACATATTTTCCCTGTGAAAAATAATAAAAACACTTCCTTCACACCACATGCCACTCTATCTACTGCTTCATTCCTCCTTTCGCTTTACAGCAAAATTATTTTAAAAAATTGTTTAAATCAGCTGTTTCCACTTACTCTCCTTCCATTTCCCATTGAACTCATTCCAATATTGATTTCTTGCCTCCGAGTCCCCAGTCTGTTCTCCCCATAACAGCCAGAAAGACCCTTTCAGAAAGTCGCTCAGGTTGCATCACTGCCCTGTTGGAGATTATCCACCGTTAAACTATATGCATGGTCTGCTCGGTTGGCCCTGTGTGATCTGGCTGTTTTTTCTTCTTCTCTATTTCACTCTCCGGTCACTCTCACTTCACTCCAAATACTTCAGCCGTGCTCTGATCATAAGTCATTTACACTTGTTGTTCCGCTACCTTGAATCCTTCTCAGCTAGATATCTTCATGCCTAACTCCTGTCTGATCTCTGCTCAAAGTTTACATAATCAAAAGGGTTGTTCCTTATCACTTACCATAATATAGCAGTCTTCACCCATACCTCACATTCCCTATCTCTTTTATCCTATTCACTTTCTCCACAGCACCCAAAACCATTGGACTACTTATGTATTTATTATTTATATGTTTATTGTGTTCACCTGCAAGTTTGTCGAGTTCCATTAGGGCAATTGCTTTAACTCTTTTTTTTTTTTTTTTTTTTTTTTGAGACAGAATCTCACTGTGACATCCATCATGGAGTGCAGAGGCACCATCTTGACTCACTGCAGTCTCAGGATGCGGAGGCACCATCTTGACTCACTGCAGTCTCAGCCTCCTGACTCAAGCAATTCTCCTGTCTCCAACAATTCTCCTGCCTCAGCCTCTCGAGTAGCTGAGACTACAGGTACCTGCCACCATGCCTGGCTAATTTTTGTATATTTGGTAGAGATGAGTTTTCATTATGTTGGCCAGGCTGGTCTCAAACTCCTGGCCTCAAGCAATCTGCCCGCCTCAGCCTCCCAAAGCGCTGGGATTACAGGCATAAGCCACTGTGCCTGGCTGACTCTTTTTATTAATACTCTAATCTTAGCACCTAGAACAAGTAGGAAGATCCAATAAACATTTCTTGAGTAAAAAAGTGAATGTTTTACTCTGATAGCTTGCACCATGATCTTTGTTACTCAATAGGATCTAATCTTGATATTCTCATACAAACTACACTATACAAACTATGGATGCTGTCTCCTGCTTCAGGTAGACTATATATGCTGCATCCTCCACCCAGTTGAATGACCTCTTTCTTCTCCATGAGCTCCCTTTGCAGTGAGACTCTGCAAATAACCATCAATGAGAGCTTTTCTTCAATGCTCTAAGAGAGTAAGTCTACCACTGCTTTTTATTATTTTTATACTCCTTGCAATTATTTTACTTCTTTGTAAATCACAATTTCAATGATTGATTCATCATTTTCATGATGCCAAATGCCATGCCTTGCTTGAGCAATTTTTGGTTTCATTGAGTTTTCTCTACTTTTTGTTATGTTTTCAATTTTAAAATATTTGCTCTTATCTTCATTAATTGATTTTCTTTCTGCTTGATTTAGATTGAGTTTATTCTTCTTTTCCTAGTTCTTATGGTGAAATCCTAGATTACTTATTTGAGAACTTTATTTCTAATGCAGGAATTTACTGGTAAGCCTTTTTTTTTTTTTTTTTTTTTTGACTAAGCGCCCTTTAAATCTTCATCGCACAAATTTTAAATACTTTGTTTTCATGTTCTTTTAGTTCAGTACATTTTCTAATAGTCTTGAAGTTTACTCTTTTACCCATAAATTATTTAGTGGTACATTTTTAAATTTACAAATATTTCAGGTTTTCCAGTAATCTTTGTGTTAATTGACTTTTAGATTATTTCTGTTATTGTCAGATGGTGTGCTTTCTTTTCAATTCCTTTAAAAGGTCTGTTTTATGCTCTAAACTTTGCTGCCACTGTTGGTGGGCATGCTTGAGGGGTGGTCTGCAGTGCAGCTTAGTTCTCAGTGCCTTTGATGTGTTGCTAGTGATCTGTTACATTCATGTTGAGCTCAGAGGTGAGCCTGAGACTTGGGTCAGGTCATGTGCAGCTTCAGGGTATACTTTTTTCTAGCTTCTTGCTCCTTCCTCCCCACACTCTCCTGATCCCAAGGGCTTCTCTTCCTGATGTCTTTCATCAGGAAAAATTGATTTGTCTCAGGATTCTAGCCCCTTGCTCTGTTTGCATATTTATGTAATTGGTCAGAAGGAAGCAGCCAGAAAAAAAGGAAAATAAAATAAAATCAGAAACTTCACCTAATAATCCTTGGACCAGAAAAGACCTTCCCCCCCACCTTCCCTAAATTCTCTTGCCATTCAATAGGGATTTAGATGCTGGCATGGCTGCATTGCCAATGTCCCTGCCACAGTAGCGTGGGACTTTGATGCTGAGATTTCTTGGGCTGGGAGAGAGATTGAGGGAAACAAGATATTTTTCCTTAACTTAGTCTTGTGTCTTACAGAGGCCTTTTACTTTAAAGTGTTGAACAGAAAGATATTTTTTATCCTAGAGAATTTATCGTCCAAGAACACAAGCATTTGTGGAATTCAGCTACCTTCAAACCAAAGCTGGAATATATAAGGGGACAAAGGTCATATGGTTCTTGTCACTCTTCAAGGTTTTACTTTCCTCAATCTGGTCATTGTTATATACTTTTAAGAGTCATTAGATAATTTTAAAAATGTATTTACTTGAGTTTTTTTTTTTTTTTTGAGACAGAGTCTTGTTCTGTCACCCAGACTGGAGTGCAGTGGCGCGATCTCGACTCACTGCAAGCTCCGCCTCCCAGGTTCACATCATTCTCCTGCCTCGGCCTTCTGAGTAGCTGGGACTACAGGCGCCTGCCACCACATCCAGCTAATATTTTGTATTTTTAGTAGAGATGGGTTTTCACCATGTTTGCCAGGATGGTCTGGATCTCCTTACCTTGTGATCCGCCTGCCTCAGTCTCCCAAAGTGCTGGGATTACAGGCATAAGCCACCGCGCCCAGCCCTAGAATTTTTAGTTGTTATCAGTGGGAGAAAAAGTGAATAATGGGATAACTCTATCTCCACTTCAATCTGAACCCAGTGAAGAAATTTGAGACTCTATTCATTAAAATGTTATTTAGACCCACTACTAATCCCTTAATTCTAATATAAACAAGATGCTTCATTCTCACAATTCTGTGAGTAAAGTCTATGCTAAAAGTTGAACTTAACAAATACCTATCCAAAGTTAAAAAAAAAATCTTTATAGGACTGTACAATAATTTTAATAGAATACATTTGAGTTTTCAGTGCTACTGGCTGCCATTACACATAATAAAACCCTTCCACTATTCCATTATAAATTTGCAGTGCTCCTACTTGCTTCCTTTACACTCATTCTTTAGCTTTTCTACTTAGATCATTTCTTAAGGGAGCCTTCAAGCTTAATAAAACAATGAGTACCACACCAGTAATTGGGAAATACAACCACTTCAGAAAATAAATGTATGAATAATTATAAAAATAACTATGACCAAGGGTCTTCTATGTTCAGGAGCAAAGTGAGGAACTTAATATGGATCATCTTATTTAATCTTTACAACAGTGATGTAAACAAAATGTTTCATTTTACAGATGAGGATTCCAAGACCCAGTAAACTGAAATAGTTTGCCTGGAGTTACTTAACTAGTAAATGCAAAACGGATTTTAATCCAGTTCTGCCAGGCTTCAACCGTTTCTCTTTTCAAAAAATTACTGTAATAACAATCCAAATCTTATCAAGCGAGTCCAACAAAAATGTATACAAACAATGGAATTTTATTAAGTCAAGATCATGAGTTAGAATTAAGATAAATTAAGCAGATTTTGTAATTATAAAGGATAGTAGAGTTATACCTAGGGATTGTGGAAGAGAGTTTTAAATGAGATTCAAATGAGATTCAGAGGCTGTGTAATGAGAATGATCAAATGAAAGAGACAGAGTAAGGGGGACAGCAATATTATTTTGATGATGAATTTGTTTTTGCAAAATATAAAATAAAAGAAAGTAATAAATATTTCCTAGATATGTGTGATTGACACCAAATTCTATGGGTAAAAATTTTTTGTTTTTTTTTTTGAGATGGAGTCTCGCATTATTGCCCAGGCTGGAGTGCAGTGGCACGATCTTGGCTCACTGCAGCCTCTGCCTCCTGGATTCAAGTAATTCTTCTGCCTCAGCCTCCCAAGTAGCTGGGACTACAGGCAAGCACCACGATGCCCAAGCTAATTTTTGTATTTTTAGTAGAGATGGGGTTTCACCATATTGGCCAGGCTGATCTTGAACTCCTGACCTTGTGATCTGCCCGCTTCGGCCTCCCAAAGTGCTAGGATTACAAGCGTGAGCCACTGCACCCGACCCACATATTACAATATACTTCTAAGCGTGTTGTCGTATTTCCTTGGGTGCACATTTAGACAATTGCATTCAGGTTCACAAACAATTGTGGTATAATACAGCATAGACACTAAAACTATAGAAAAGTAAATAGGATCATTGAGATCTAAAATAAAAGTTTCACTCACCCAAGGAGTCTAACAAAATTCACATTGGTAAATTCAGAAATTCCTACTCCATATTTTCTTCAATCTCAGGACTAAACTTTTGTATATATAGACAGGTATCTGAGATACATGTTTATGTGTAACTTTTGTGTATATATATCCCAGATGTATATGTTTATGTGTCTATATGTACAAACATTTAGTACATAATTTCAATGAATTATTACATTTAGAAACATTTCTTTTTTTTTTTTTTTTTGAGACAGAGTCTTGCTCTGTCGCCCAGGCTGGAGTGCAGTGGCCGGATCTCAGCTCACTGCACGCTCCGCCTCGCAGGTTTACGCCATTCTCCTACCTCAGCCTCCCGAGTAGCTGGGACTACAGGCGCCGCCAACCCGCCCGGCTAGTTTTTTTTTTGCATTTTTTTTTTTTTTAGTAGAGACGGGGTTTCACCGTGTTAGCCAGGATGGTCTCAATCTCCTGACCTTGTGATCCGCCCGTCTCGGCCTCCCGAAGTGCTGGGATTACAGGCTTGAGCCACCGCGCCCGGCCTAGAAACATTTCTTATTGATTTTAAATTATTTTGTATCTTTATAAAAATGTAGCACCCCTGTAGGTTAGTATTAGTAGCATTAACATTTATTTTGTACAAAACAAACACTTTCCAATATGTTGACAAATATCATCAAAATCATCGATAAAATGTATATCTCATAAAAATATGTAATAGAAAGTCACTTTTTACCTGTTGAACATAAGTTTAGAGTTAATTTTAGGGACTTTGTTTTTGTTTTTGCTTGTTTGTTTTTGAGATGGAGTCTCACTCTTGTTGTCCAGGTTGGAGTGCAGTGGCGCAATCTTAGCTCACTGCAACCTCCACCTCCTGGGTTCAAGTTATTCTCCTGCCTCAGCCTCCTGAGTAGCTGGGATTACAGACACACAACACCACACCTGGCTAATGTTTGTATTTTGAGTAGAGACGAGGTTTTGCCATGTTGGCCAGGCTGGTCTCAAACTCTTGACCTCAGGTGATCCATTAATTTCAGTTTTTTTAAACACTGATATCAAGGATAGAGATAAGCCTCATACATAATGTAATCACTATTTTAACTCTATTTTTATTAATGTTTATTTTGTTTTCATTGGGACTGCTAGTCATAATCATCATTTTCATTATAGTCATCACCATATTTAGTTGACTTTGTAAGTGCACTTTTTCCAGGTTCTTTGTTAGACATATATTTCTCATTTAAGAATGGCAATAGTATTATGAAGTAGGTTTCCCATTTCGTAAGTCAAGAAGTTGAAACTTAGAAGGTATACACTTACTTTCCAAGTTCACACAGCTCACACGTGACTTTCTTGGAATACAACTAAGCTCTATCAGACCCATTCTAAACTTCTAACCATTAGGCTATCATCTTACCAGCTCTGTGTCTACTACACCATTTTTTGGACTGTCAAAGTGAAACACTGGTATAAATATGGAATGGCTTTTAAGTAGAATATATGTTCTGATCACATGTGAAATTATTAGTTTAGCTAAAATGACACTTAGGATTTTAAAACACTTAAACTTATTGATTTTGTCTTAGTTATTTCAATTTTTAAAAAGTATAGCATGTTTGTATCTTTTCCTTATTACTGCCATTGTCTATATAGCTCCTAAGTCACTTGTTCCAGCACACATTTAATAGAGGTTAAAAGGGAATATCGAGTAATTATGATGAGTGATTGTTTTTTCCCTTGAACAATAACAAATTGAAACCTTCCTACCATAGTGTTTTTTTAAACATCCCTTCTAGCCTGATAAATAAATAAAATATTCTGTAAACAGTAACCTGCATGATAAATACTGTTATCTAACGATGTGCAAAACACATTGTCAAATGAAATAATTAAATTAGTGACTTCACCTATGGGAAATATGTACAGCGATACTTCTTTAGGCTAGTTCCATTTCATTAAATGTAGAAAGGAGAATTAAATTATTGTCTATGCATTGATATATAAAGACAATACAGAGATTTTTATTAAGTGAATAAAGCAAGACACGTAAGGTCTGTAGTTGCTAGTTTTGTGCAAGAAAGATCAACATACAAACTATGTAACATAAATGTTGCTTCTATTTATGAAAATAAAACTCAAAGTATTTATAAGAAAATAATAAAAGTGGGTGCCCACTAGGTGTGAGAAAGATCAAAGTTGCAACATATCTTTGCAATGTGTTCTCCTAATGAAGCAGTTTCATCATGTAAGTAGTTTTAGGTCTAGATCTTTTATACACTGCAAAACTGCAATTATTTTATCCCTGGATTTACTTACCTAATAAAGAAGAGAAAATTCTAGGAATAATTATGTTGGATTAATAATAATTCTCTTAAACACAGCATCGTGAAAAGTCACACTCCCCAAAATGAGACAATAGAGTTATATGTAGTTAAGCAACAAAAAAGGTAAAAACTATTAAACAATGCTTGCTTAATTTTTGAAATGTTATAGTTATGACATAGAATATTAAAACAACTCCTATACAATAATTAAATTCAATAAATGATGCCACATAATGGATGTGTATTTTAGGGCCATATTGTACGGAGTATCCAATATTCAAGAACCGACTATACACGAAACCAAGACCAAGGTCTTCAAGTTCCTAACTGGTTTATGAAAGATGCCAGAGGTCATCAAGACTAGATAAATTAGGATGATAGAGAGTATTTTTTAAAAACTAAGTCCTTATGATTTGAGAAATGGCCATTATACTGAACTTGCTATTTTTATATGTACTTTATGGCATATGATGATAAGTGAATCATCTGATTTAGTTGTTAACATACTAACCTGAAAAGTAAGAGCAACTTTCTGTGATTCTCTGGTTACTCATTTTTCTAAATGGCCCACAAATTCCCAAAGTCTATGCATCATCATCCCACAGAAATTAAAAAACACAAAACTATGACAACCAGAAACTGTATTCATAATGTTACACATGTAATTTATGTTTAAGTAGATCTGATTTTAACTCAAGGCCCTATCTAAAATGTATATTATTCTCTTGAAATAAAAGTAACTTAAAGTATGCTTCACATTTTTACATCAAGGCCAAAAGCAAAAGCAGCAAAAAAAAAAAAAAAAAAAAAAAAAAAAAATTGGATAAGAGAGTCTCAAAGTTGCAAGTTTAAACATATGAAGGAAAAATCATTTTCTTTTATGAGTTATTTAGAGAAAAACTCCTCTTTGTTAAGACAATTAGAGAAATACTGCATTTAAAACATAAATTTTGAAACATTAAATAAATTAAATAACTGAATTTTTTGTTTAAATAATTTTTCTTTTCATCACAGAATTGTAGAGAAGTTAAGCGATTGCTGAAAGCATTAAAAGTAACAATAATAAAGTAAGCTTAAATAGACCAGCGCAGATTTTACTCCTCTTTTCCATCTAAAGATTGAAATTCATCCTGCTAGGTAAGAGTTCTGACTTATTAACAGATAAGCATTTCATTTAGTTCACTGTTTATTATTACCTTCTTTTCCTGTCTGTTACAAAATATGCCACAATTGAGTCTGCTTTAATGTAAGAGCTCATACAATGGTCTATGAATTGAATTTGAGAGGGAAGAGGTCTTCTGGAGTTTGATGTCAGAGGAACAGTGACCCTGCCAGCCGCCTTGCCCTCCTCTAGAGCAAAGCCACTGCATTTAGTCATTAGCTTGTCTCAGGCTGCTCAACTGGGATGTGAGCATATTGACAGAGCGTACCTTGGAATTTCCCTGTCTGGACAAGAGGGCAGGTTATTCAAGCTGCTGCAGGTAACCCAAACGTTTCAGGTCCTACAGTTAACTTTATTACCTCACTTTGTATAAACATATAAATTTTATTAATATAGCTTCATCGAATTCAGATGTTTGGGTTTATAATGTCACCTTTTAAGAAACAAGCTTTTTCAATGAATGAAAGTGTGTTTAAATATATCTTCTTTGTAAGTGAAAGTCAGGACTCTTTTAC
The DNA here is from genome assembly GCF_037993035.2 of Macaca fascicularis. Lineage (NCBI taxonomy): Eukaryota > Metazoa > Chordata > Mammalia > Primates > Cercopithecidae > Macaca > Macaca fascicularis. The sequence goes on along the minus strand of NC_088380.1, from coordinate 30,806,477 downwards.
TTAGATAAATATCCATTAGACATCCTTTGAAAATTACCTTACTAATCATTCCCTGATGACGTGAAACAAATTCTATGTGGATTTCTAAAGCTGTATTTTACTAGATTAATTTATGAGTTCTCTTAGTCCATTCAAGCTGCTATAAAAATACTATAAACTAGGTAGCTAATTAATAATATTTTTTTTCCACAAATTCTAGAAACTGAGAAGTCTGAGATCAAGGCTCGAGCAGATTTGCTGTTTGGCAAGCTCCCACTTTCTGATTCAAAGATGGTGAGATAGTACTTTCTTGCTTTGTTCTCACCTGGAGGAAAGGGCAAGGGAGCTTTCTCAGGTCTCTTATAAAGCATTAACATCATCCATAAGGGCTCTACCCTCATGACCTAATCCTCTCCCCAATACCTCACCTCCTAATATCATCACTTTGGGGTTTAGATTTCAACATGGAAATTTTGGTAGCACACAAGTATTCAAACCACAGCAACAGTACACACACACACACACACATACACACATACATATCATATAGCTAACCCTTGAACAACTTGGATTTGAACTGTGTGGGTCCACTTGTAAATAGATTTTCTTCCATCTGTGTCTCCCCTGAGACAACCAGATCTCTCTTCTTCCTCCTCTTCCTCAGGCCACTCAAGTTGAAGACAAGGATAAAGACTTTTATAATGAACCACTGTTAATTAATGAGTAGTGATATGGTTTGGCTGTGTCCCCACTGAAATCTCATCTTGAATTGTAGCTGCCATAATCTCCATGTGTCATGGGAGGGACCCAGCGGGAGGTACTTGAATCATGAGGGAAGGTTTTTCTGTGCTGTTCTTGTGATAGTGAAAAAGGCTCAGGAGCTCTGATGGTTTTATAAAGGGCAGTTCTCTCCACATGCTTTCTTGCCTGACACCATGTAAGACATGTCTTTGTTCCTCCTTTGCCTCTGCAATGATTGTGAAGCCTCCCCAGCCATTTGGGACTGTAAGTCAATTAAACCTCTTTTCCTTATAAATTACCCAGTCTTGAATATGTCTTTAATGGAAGTGTGAGAATAGACTAATACAGTAAATTGATACCACGTAGTGGAGCTCTGCTGTAAAGATACCCAAAAATGTGCAAGCAACTTTAGAACTGGGTAACAGGCAGAGGTTGGAACAGTTTGGAGGGCCCAGAAGAAGGAAGGAAAATGTGGGAAAGTTTGGAACTTCCTAGAGCTTTGTTGAATGGCTTGGACCAAAATGCTGATAGTGATATGGACAATAAAGTTCAGGTTGAGGTGATCTCAGATTGAGATGAGAAACTTGTTGGGAATTGGAGCAAAGGTGACCCTTGTTATGCTTTAGCAAAGAGACTGGTGGCGTTTTGCCCCTGACCTAGGGATCTGTGAAACTTTGAACCTGAGAGATGATTGAGCATATCTATCAGAAGAAATTTCTAAGCATCAATGCATTCAAGAGGTGATTTGGGTGCTCTTAAAAGTATTCAGTTGTATTTATTCACAAATGTATGGTTTGAAATGGGAACTTATGTTTAAAAGGGAAGCAGAGCATAGAAGTTCAGAAATTTTGCAACCTATTTGATAGAAAAGGAGAACCCATTTTTGAGGATAAATTAAAGCCCACTGCAGAAATTTGCATAAATAATAAGGAGCTAAATCTTAAACATCAGGACAATGGGGAAAATGTCTCCAGGGCATGTGAGAGGTCTTCACAGCAACCCCTCCCATCACAGGCCCAGAAGCCTGGGAAGGAAAAATGGCTTCCTGGGCTGGGTCCAGGGCCGTGCTGCTTTGCAGAGTCTCAGGACTTGGTGCCCCACACTCAGCCATGGCTAAAAGAGGCTAACATACAGCTCAGGCCATTCTTCAAATGGTACAAACCCTGAGCCCTGGTGGCTTACACATGCTGTTGGGCCTGCAGGTACACAGGTGATAAGAATTGAGGTTTGGGAACCTCCACCTAGATTTCAGAGGTTGTATGGAAATGCCTGGATGTACAGGCAGAGGTATACTGCAGGAGTGCAGCCCTCATGGAGAACTTCTGCTAGGTCAGGGCAGAAGAAAAATGTGGGGTATGAGGCTTCACACAGAGTCCCCATTGGGGCACTGACCAGTGGAGCTGTGAGAAGAGAGCCACAGTCTTCTAGACCCCAGAATGGTAGATTCAATGGCAGCTTGCACCATGCGCCTGGAAAACCACAGACACCTAACACCAGCCCATGAAAGTAGCCAGGAGCGAGACTGTACCCTGCAAAGTCATGGGGTGGAGCTGCTGAAGACCATGGGAACTCACCTCTTCCATCAGTGTGACCTGAATGGGAGACATGGAGTCAAAAGAGATCCTTTTGGAGCTTTAATATTTGACTGCCCTGCTAGATTTCTGACTTACATGGGCCTGTAGCCCCCTTGTTTTGACCAAATTCTCACATTTGGAATGGGAGTATTTACCCAATGCCTGTAACCTCATTGTATCTAGAAGTAACTAACTTGTTTTTGATTTTACAGGCTCCTAGGCAAAAGAAACTTGCCTTGTCTCAGATGAGACTTTAGACTGTTGATTTTTGAGTTAGTGCTGAAATGAGTTAAGACTTTGAGGAACTGTTGGGAAGGCATGATTGGTTTTGGAATGTGAGAATATGAGATTCAGGAGGGTCCAGCGGTGACATGACATGGTCCCTGTGTCATGGGAGGGAGGCAGTGAGAGGTAATTGAATCATGCAGGCAGGTTATCCTACGCTGTTCTTGTGATAGTGAACCAATCTCATGAGATCTGGTGGTTTTATAAAGGGCAGTTCCCTACACATGCTTTCTTGCCTGCTACCATGTTAGACATGTCCTTGTTCCTCCTTAAACTTATGCCAAGATTGTGAGGCCTCCCTAGCCATGTGGAACTGTAAGTAAATTGAACTTATTTTCATTATAAATTACTCAGTCTTGGTTATGTCCTTATTAGCAGTGAGATAACGGACTAATAGAGTAAATTGATACTGTGTAGTGAGGCACTTCTGTAAAGATACCCAAAAATGTTCTAGCAAATTTGGAACTCAGTAACAGGCAGAGTTTGGAGCAGTTTGGAAGGCTCAGAAAAAGAAATAAAAATGTGGAAAGTTTGGAACTTCCTAGAGACTTGTTGAATGGCTTTGACCAAAGTCCTGATAGTAATATGGACAATAAAGTTCAGGTTGAGCTGATCTCAGACTGAGGTTGGGAATCTCCACCTAGATTTCAGAGGTTGTATGGAAATGCCTGGATGTACAGGCAGAGGTATACTGCAGGGATGGAGGCCTCATGGAGAACCTCTGTTAGGCTAGGGCAGAAGAAAAATGTGGGGTATGACTTTTGAGTTAATGCTATAATGAGTTAAGACATTGAGGAACTGTTGGGAATGCATGATTGGTTTTGAAATGTGGGACCATGAGATTTGGGAGGGCCCAGGGTTAACATTACATGGTTTGGCTGTGTCTCCATGCAAACATATCTTGAGTTATATCTCCCATAATGCCCAAGTGTCATGGGAGGGACCTGGTGGGAGGTAATTAAAACATGGAGTGGGTTTTTCCCATTCTGTTCTCATGATAGTGAACAAGTCTCATTAGGTCTGATAGTTTTATAAAGGGCAATTTCCCTTCACATGCTTTCTTGATTGCCACAATGTAAGACATGCCTCACTCCTCCTTTGTCTTCCACCGTGATTGTGAGGTCTCCCCAGCCATGTGGAACTGTGAGTAAATTAAACCTGTTTCCTTTATAAATTACCCAGTCTCAGGTATGTCTTTATTAGCAGCATGAGAACAGACTAACACAAATAGTAAATATATTTTCTCTTTCTTATGATTTTTTAATAGCATTTTCTTTTCTCAAGTTTATGTTATTATAATAATATAGTATATAATAGATACAACATAAAAATATGTGTTAACTATATATGTTATTAGTAAGGCTTCTGATGAACAGTAGGTTATTACTAAAGTTTGGGAAAGTGAAAAGTTATATGTGGATCATTTCAAATGGAGTCCAAATAAAAGAATCCTTTCAGCTCTGTTTGGTGTAACTAGCTTACTAATTCTGGAGCTATAATGCCAACAAAATTTTTGAGTCTGGAGAATGTATATCAGATAAAGATAATAAAAAGCAGTATGAAACAAAACAAAACAATTTACAAAATGTTTCCTTAGCCAGAATTATTCCTTTCGCCTTATCATATCTAATCAGTGTAATTTTTTGATGTGACTAGGCATGTAAAACAATTTATTTTTAAAATTTTGATTCTTGGAAATACACAGCCACCTCAGATTGAATCAGGAATAAAGTAAAACCCTTAACACACAAATGATGAGCTCCAAAATTGAGTCAGCAATAGAACAGCTACCAACCAAAATCCTTAAATCAGATGGATTCACAGCCAAATCTTACCAGACATATAAAGAAGAGCTGGTACCAATCCTACTGATACTATTCCAAAAAAAATGAAAAGGAGAGACTTCTTCCTCCCTCATTCTATGACACCAGCATTACTGGTATCAAAATTTGGCAAAAACGTAATGAAAGAAGAAAACTATGGGCAAATAGTCCTGATGAACATAGACACAAAAATTCTCAACAAATTACCAGCAAACCAAATCCAGCACAAAGCACATCAAAAAGTTAATTTACCACACTCTAGAGGGTGCCTGTAATCCCAGCTACTTGGGAGGCTGAGGTAGGAGAATTGCTTGAGCCCAGGAGGCAGAGGTTTCAGTGAGCTGAGATCATTCCATTGCACTCCAGCCTGGCAGCCTGGGCAACAAGAGTGAGACTCCATCTAAAAAAAAAAAAAAAAAAAAAAAATTAATTCACTACAATCAAGTAGGCTTTACTCCTGGGATGCAAGGTTGGTTCAAAAAATGTGATTTACCACATAAACATAATTAAAAATCAATACTACATGATCTTCTCAATAAATGCAGTAAAAGCTTTTAATAAAAAGCAACATCCCTTCGTGATAAAACCCTCAACAAACTAGGCATTAAAAGAACATACCTCAAAATAATAAGAGCCATTTGTGAAAAACCCATCACCAACATCATACTGAATGAGCAAAATCTGGAAGCATTCCCCTTGAGAACCGGAAGAGAGTAAGTATGCCTCCTCTCACTATTCCTATTCAACATAGTATGAGAAGTCCTAACCAGAACAATACCACAAGAGAAAGAAATAAAAGGGATTCAAAAAGGAAAAAAAGAAGTTTAACTATCTATCTTTATTAATGATATAGTTCCATGCCTAGAAATCCCTGAAGACTACCAAAAGTCTCCCCTGTAACAGATAAACAACTTTAATAAAGTTTCACGTACAACATCAATGTAAAACTTCAGTATCATTTCTATACACCGACAACATTCCAGCTGAGAGCCAAATCTAGAACACAAAACCATTTACAATAGACAAAAAATACCTAGGAATACATCTAACCAAGAAAGTGAAGGTCTCTACAAAAAGAATTGCAAAACACTGCTGAAATAAACAATAGATGACACAAACACTTGCAAAAATACTCCATGGATTAGAAAAATGTTTCATGGATTGGAAAAAGAAACATCATTAAAATGGCCATACTGCCTAGAGCAATCCAGAGATTCAATGCCATTCCTATCAAACTACCAATGTCATTTTTCACAGAATTAGAAAAAATTTTTGTAAAATTCATATGGAATCAAAACACAGCCCAAAGAGCCAAAGCAATCCTAAGCAAAAAACCAACATGAAGGCATCACATTACCAGGTTATATTATACCAATATAACCACATTATATTACAAGGTTACTGTAATGAAATAGCATGGTACTGGTACAAAAACTGACACATAGAACAATAGAATAAAATAGAGAACCCAGAAATAGAGCTGCACATCTACAGTCATCTTGTCTTCAACAAAGTTGTCAAAAACAAACAATGGGGAAAGAGTCCCTATTCAATTAAATGGTGCTCAGATAACTGGCTCGCTATATGCAGAGGAATGCTACTGGGCCCCTACGTTTCTCCAAAAACAATTAACTCAAGATGAATTAAATACTTAAAGGTAAGACCTCAAACTATAAGAAACCTGGAAGAAAACCTAGTAAGTACCCTTCTCAATGTTGGTGTTGGCAAAAAATTTATAGCTAAGTTCTCAAAAGCAATTGCAACAAAAACAAAAATTGACAACTCAAAACTAATTAAACTGAAGCACTTCTATAGCGCAGAAGAAACTATTGACAAAGTACACAGACAACTTACAGAATGGGAGAAAATATTCACAAACGGTGTGACAAAGGTCTAATGTCCAGAATCTGTAAGGAACTTAAACAAATCAACAACTACAAAATAAATAACGCTTTAAAAAGTGGCCAAGAACATAAACAGATATTTCTCAAAAGAACATATACAAGCAGCCAATAAACATATAAAAAATGTTCATCATCACTAATCATCAGGGAAAAGCAAATCCAAACCACAATAAAACACCATCTCATACCAAGCAGAATAACTATGATTAAAAAGACAAAAAATGAAATATATTGGTGAGGGCTCAAAGAAAAGGGAATACTTATACACTGATGTTGGGAAGGTAAGTTAATTCAGTCACTGTGGAAAGCAGTTTGGACATTTCTCAAATAACTAAAAATGGAACTACCATTTGACCCAGCAATTTCATTACTGGGTATATACCCAAAGGAAATTAAATCATTCTACCAAAGACATTCATGCACTCGTATGTTCGTTGCAACACTATTCACAATATTGAAAATATAGAACAAACCTAGGTGTCCATAAATGGTATATTGGATATAGAAAATGTGGTACCTATATGCCATGGAATACTATGTAGCCATAAAAAAGAACACAATTATGTCCTTTGCAGCAACATGAATAAAACTGGACACGATTATCCTAAGCAAACTAATGCAGAAAGAGAAAATGAAATACCACATCTTCTTACTTATAAGTAGGAGCCAAATATTGGGTACACTAAGACAAACATGGGAACAACAGAATGGGGACTACAAGAGGAAAGAGAGTAGGATGGGAGCAAAGGTTCAAAAACCACCTATTGGGTCTATGATCACTACCGGAGTGATGGGTTCAGTCACACTCCAAACCTCAGCATCATGCAGTATACCCTTGTAACAAGCCTGCACATGTCCCGTTGAATCTAAAATAAAAGCTTAAAAAGCAGAAAAAAAAAATCCAAAACAAAAACAAAACAAATTTCAAAACTTTTGCAATATTTGCTAGATTTATAGAGAGGTTCTCCACTTTGTTTCATAAAATATTGCTATCCATAATTTTCAAAAACATGGTCCATGACATAAGCTTTACAAGTTATCAACAAAATTGATTTGAAGGAATACTGAGGAAAAGGTTAATAAAATATTTGATTTCTTTTGTTATTCTTTATTTTTTCACTCTCTTTTCTTAGCAGCACATTCCTGTTCTCCCCCAGCTTTTTTTTTTTTAACATTCTGTTTTTTATCTTTTATATCCAGTTGTGTTTTTATTATTATTATTATTATTTTTATTATTATACTTTAATTTCTAGGGTACATGTACATAACGTGAAGGTTTGTTACATATGTGTACTTGTGCCATGTCGGTGTGCTGTACCCATCAACTCGTCAGCACCCATTGACTCGTCATTTACATCAGGTATAACTCCCAATGCAATCCCTCCCCCCTCCCTCCTCCCCCCTCCCCGTAATAGGCCCCGGTGTGTGATGTTCCCCTTCCTGAGTTCAAGTGATCTCATTGTTCAGTTCCCACCTATGAGTGAGAACATGCAGTGTTTGGTTTTCTGTTCTTGTGATAGTTTGCTCAGAATGATGGTTTCCAGCTGCATCCATGTCCCTACAAAGGACACAAACTCATCCTTTTTTATGGCTGCATAGTATTCCATGGTGTATATGTGCCACATTTTCTTAATCCAGTCTGTCACTGATGGACATTTGGGTTGATTCCAAGTCTTTACTATTGTGAATAGTGTCACAATGAACACATGTGTGCATGTGTCTTTATAGCAGCATGATTTATAATCCTTTGGGTATATACACAGTAATGGGATGGCTGGGTCATATGGTATTTCTAATTCTAGATCCTTGAGAAATCGCCATACTGTTTTCCATAATGGTTGAACTAGTTTACAATCCCACCAACAATGTAAAAGTGTTCCTATTTCTCCACATCTTCTCCAGCACCTGTTGTTTCCTGACTTTTTAATGATCGCCATTCTAAGTGGTGTGAGATGGTATCTCATTGTGGTTTTGATTTGCATTTCTCTGATGGCCAGTGATGATGAGCATTTTTTCATCTGTCTGTTGGCTGTATGCATATCTTCCTTTGAGAAATGTCTGTTCATATCCCTTGCCCACTTTTTGATGGGGTTGTTTGTTTTTTTCTTATAAATCTGTTTGAGTTATTTGTAGGTTCTGGATATTAGCCCTTTGTCAGATGAGTAGATTGCAAAAATTTTCTCCCATTCCGTAGGTTGCCTGTTCACTCTGATGGTAGTTTCTTTTGCTGTGCAGAAGCTCTTTAGTTTAATGAGATCCCATTTGTCAATTTTGGCTTTTGCTGCCGTTGCTTTTGGTGTTTTAGACATGAAATCCTTGCCCATGCCTGTGTCCTGAATGGTATTACCTAAGTTTTCTTTTAGGGTTTTTATGGTATTAGGTCTAACATTTAAGTCTCTAATCCATCTTGAATTAATTTTCGTACAAGGAGTAAGGAAAGATCCAGTTTCAGCTTTCTACTTATGGCTAGCCAATTTTCCCGGCACCATTTATTAAATAGGGAATCTTTTCCCCATTTCTTGTTTTCCTCAGGTTTGTCAATGATCAAATGGCTGTAGATGTGTGGTATTATTTCTGAGGACTCTGTTCTGTTCCATGGGTCTATATCTCTGTTTTGGTACCAGTACCATGCTGTTTTGGTTACTGTAGCCTTGTAATATAGTTTGAAGTCAGGTAGCATGATGCCTCTAGCTTTGTTCTTTTGACTTAGAATTGTCTTGGCAATGTGGGGTCTTTTTTGGTTCCATATGAACTTTAAAGCAGTTTTTTCCAATTCTGTGAAGAAATTCATTGGTAGCCCAGTTGTGTGTTCATCTATGCTAAGATCCAGTGGATATTTTTCCTGGTAGTTTGAAAGCTGCTCCAAGGTTATTATTCACAGTTCACAGATGGACAATCCACCACTAGAAGTTAGTTGTTAATGCTAGTTTGGAAAGAACTTATGACTCATGAAGTTCCATTGGGAGCAAATTCTTCCTTATCTCCTTCTATTTTTTGAGTAGCCTACAACCTAAGGTCCATGGTTTACTATTACTTTTGCTCCACTGTTATGAATTAAGTACACTTTTCTCAAGTAGGGGCCAAGCGTCCTTTGATCATGAAGAAAGTGATGTTTTGTCCTGTGTTTTGTTCTATTAGTCTTCAAGAGAGTCTTAATAACACATGGTGAAAGTTCCCTTTGTTGTAAGAAAGAAAACGGTTTCATACAATTGATTTGATACAAAGGTTTGTCAGGTTGATGAAGTTCCTTCTTCTGAAGAGATATCACATGCTTATGTGCACAGTTCTATTAGTTTATTTTTTATTGTACAAGTTCTATTCCTGGACAACTTCTCATTCTTTATGGAACGAAAAATTTTTTGGAAATTATTGATTTGCTTTTAAAAAGAACTGTTGACAAAGATTCACCAGAAATACACTGAACCTTTGGCAAAATACAGTCCACACAGCTGGACAACTACTAAAATAATTCCAGGACGGAGATTTATTCAACAGAACAAAGTCTCTTAGGTGCTGTCATTGATAAGAAAACTCACTTCTTCTTCCTTTCCTAAATATGCAGTGTCATGATTAAGAGTATTTTATCACTTCTGTTCTTTCCTAATTATATAAAAATTAAAATAAAAACTTAAAAACAAATATGTCTTCTCTTTAAATGGTTCTTACAGATACAATTGTAATATTTTTATTCAATAGTGGTGTGGTTTAAGAGATTGTTTCCATTCATTAAACAATATCCCACCCAAAGAAAACTGGTAGACTATAGGCTTATAATGCACATAAAGATTTCAGGAATGTAACAACTGACAATTTCCAAATGCAAAGCAGATAAACTGTTTAGAAAGGACATGCAAATATCTCTACTAAGCAAATGCCACAAAACGAAAATATTTTATAGTTTTACTGGAGGTACTGATGGGACTTCAGATGTCTCCAAAGTCAACTTTAGTTTCACTGATAACACAAACATGAAGCTGGGGTATATCCAACACTTTCTAGAGTCATGTTCACCAGCAAGCTTGCAATCTTGACTATCTCTGACCAAGGAAAGCAAGCTTTGCATTGTTTCACCAGTGTTAATTATATCTTAATAATCATGATATTCTTTCCAGTTAAATTTGAGAGATTATCTCAACCAATTACTTTTACACTCCCCCTTTGACTGGTGATTACAGTAGCTCTTCAGTCTGATAAAATCTATAGTATAGGAATGGAACTATAACTATATCCAATCATTGCTTTGATGTAATCCAGCAGATGAGTAAATAATTTATAGCCCCCTTGAGCACACAGAGGTCTACAATGTCATGGTCTCCCATCTCCTACATCACATATTGAGTATCACATATTTGGCCCTGTCCTTAATTAGTCCATGAATAATAAACACCTTTTCAAACCCTCCATGTAATAATCAGCTATAAAAAAATAAATATAGGTCATAATCTGGTTTGTCATCACTAATCATGGTGTCGGAGCTATGATGACCAGAAAGGAACTGGCGAGCATGTGGCATCAGGGGAAGCTGGCCATGCTGAGTAAAGCAGGAGGTGGAGGCACAGTAGAAGGAAGCTCTGCTTAGGAAAGGCCAAAGGCTTTTCAGGCTGTTCCCTTTGTGGTATTATTGAATGAATTAAAAAGTCCTAGATTTGAATACATTTCAAAGGGATCATTGGGTATCTATTATATATCTATATCTAAAACCTATTTTATAAATAATATCCTAGAAAAGAAAATTCTCAAAGTGTGGAAAATAGTTGAAAAACTATCAGAGTCAAGTAATTTTTTCCCACAATGTAAGTTTGTGAAATATTTTTGAATGTTTATATACAAATGTTGTTTTGGTATATTTTGTGCTACTATTACAAATGACCACAGTAATTTATAATGAACAGACATTTATTTCTCACAGTTCCAAAGGCTAAGAAGTCCAAGATCAGTGTGCTGGCATCTGGGCAGGGAATTCTAGCTGCGCCATTACATGGTGGATGGCATCACAAGGCAGAAAGGCAGAGTCATTAGGGGCAGGGAAAAAGAGAGAGAGAAAAAATACAGAGAGAAAGAGAATAGGGCCAAACTTACTCTTTTGTAATGAACCCACTTCTGCAATAATGGAATTAATCCATTCATGAGGGCATAGATTTTATTACCTAATCACTTCTTAAAGGCTCAACCCCTTCTTTCATTTTATTTTATTTTATTTTATTTTATTTTATTTTATTTTACTTTATTTTTTTTTGAGCCAGAGTCTCACTCTGTTGCCAGGCTGGAGGGCAGTGGCGCGATCTCGGTTCACTGCAACCTGTGCCTCCTGGGTTCAAGCAATTCTCCTGCCTTAGCCTCCTGAGTAGCTGGGACTGCAGGCGCATGCCACCATGCCCAGATTATTTTTGTATTTTTAGTAGAGGTGATGTTTCTCCATGTTGGCCAGAATGGTCACCATCTCTTGACCTTGTGATCTGCCTGCCTCGACCTCCAAAAGTGCTGGAATTACAGACCTGAGCCACCGCGCCTGGCCCCCTTCTTAATACTATTACAATGACAATTACATTTCAACATAAGTTTTGGGGAGAGCAAACATTCAAACCATAGCAAATATCGTATATTTAATTGAATTACTCGGTTGTTTGTTTCTTCAACAAATATTTGTGCCTTTATTATGTGTCAGGTCCTTATGCATGTGCTATGATGCAAAAGTTAAATTTTTTTGTTTTTTATTCTCAATGTACTTCACTCTTTTGGGGGCTAACATAAATAGATACACATCTATATGTAGCATATATTGCTCATACATATCACTCATTATTTTATTGAAGAAAGATGTAGTAACCATATATTGTGTGCCAATCACTCTATTGGTTACTGTTAAAAAAAATGTTTAAATTAAATTAAAAAAACAGATCTAGAAGAAAGTCATTGTATGCTACAAAATACAGTTGTACTCAGACAAGGATCAATGAACTCCTCTCTGTTACCCTTTTCACCAATTAAAAATATGTATACCTGGCAGAAAAAAAAATAAGGAATATAGTGTCAAATGTGAAATGCTAGGAAGTGTGCTAACCTGAGGACAAGAAACTGATGTATTATTTCTGTCTTTTATGCTAGCTGTGCAAATCTAAGGATACCTTATATCCTTAGAATGGCTTCACTAGCTTCTGCTATTAAATACCTAATCTTAATGCTACACAGGGACACTCAAAATATGATTAATGTTAGGTTTGTGTTGGAACAATCTTGTAGGAATTCACTACAAGAATACTACAACAGTTTGAAATATAAAAGCCTGATTAAGATGAACTCCTATTAGCTTGTATGGCAGATGAAACTGGTTGACATTCTTCCTGCTTTGGGACCAAGAACAAACTCAGCCACTACTAATGCTAATGGGTCAAAGAAGAGGAGAATCAAGTTGAAAGAGTCTGGTTAATATGTTGTTCATGTAGTGTACATTAACTTTGGAATTATGACATAGAATTTTACCAGGAATCTGCATAAAGGCTGTATATCCAAAATAGTAAAGAAAAATTAAGTAGAATTAATTTTAAAGTGAGTGAAGGCAACTTTTAACCACTGTGCTAAATAATTTTAAAATAGTTTGTGAGGTTTCATAGAGTTCTGGTAACAAAACCGTGAGATGCTCTTTCACTATTTTCAAGACTTTTTCATAAAAGTAGACTTAAATTAGTACTGAAACATTTGATTAAGAAAAAAAACACATTTCATTATTTATACATGTATGAAAATACAATTACATGATTATGTTTAGCAACTAGTTATTTGTTACACCTTTTTCAAGGGTTTGACTTTTAATATATGTAGACAAGTAATGTTAGTATATTTATTATGGGATATAAACCAAAGGTGGCTTAAATGCTTGATCAATTCAGTTGGCCAAAGGGGATCCTAACAACAAACTCTATTCACAATCGGACTTCATTCTGATGTCAACAGAGCTCTAGTCGGCCAAGTCTAATTGGATTTTCTACATAAATCAATTGATCAGAGCTTGTTAAGACTGTCAATAACAGTTCTCCCAGTTACTCTCTTTATCCTGCTCTTACATTTATGGCTGTTAAGCTTGTGCTCAAGCAGGGCTGATTGACAGATTCTGATTATACAGGAGAGATTCACCAAACCTACAAAAAAGCAGGTATGTTCTACTATCCAAAATCAAAATAGTTTATGTTTTCCCTTTTTTTTTCCCAAAAGAAATGTTCTGGCATAGTCTTTAGTTATGACAACAAACAAACAAGAAAAACTCAAGTGTAGTGCTTTCCAGTGAGTTGTGATGGACATGAGTTTTGAAGCCCTTGAGCTCTACCACTAACAAGTGGTTCTCTTGGTTTCTCACTGCATCTTTGGTTTGCCATCTGTAAAATCAGGATTCTATGTGCCTACATTTCAAGATGTTGTGTTATGTGAATTAAAAATATAAAATTCTCAACACTATGTTTTATAAATGTTCCAAAAATACTAGTTTTATTTGTATTTCTATTCAAAGTCCCTAACCCTCTCTGAACAAATGTAAATTCTCTCCCTTTTTTCAGTGGGCCAATGATGTAATGTCATTGGCAGTTAGAACAAAGAGGTAAACTATTCTCATAACACAGGCACTGTGATTTAACCAATTAACACTTTCGAGAAAATTTACAAGTTTCTCCATGTTTTGGGATCCGTGTTTTGCTCTAATTTCTAAGCACACTAATGAAAAATGCACCTTTTACTCGAATTAATATTGATAGGTAAGGAAATAACAAGGAGGCAATACATTTCTTTTCCTGCTTAAACCTTTACTATTTTGTAAATAAGTTAAAATGATTAAATATTTGGAAAAAAGAAAGATGTTTATTATATATGGAATATGTCAGATCTTTATAAATCTAAGCTTCAATTCTCTCCTTTCCATCTAAAACAAGACACTAAAAAAGAATCATAAGACCCCAACTCTAAAATTTGTGGTTTAATAGATAGATTGTGAAGGAAAAGCAATGAGAAGTTAACATAACACTAGAACAAAAATAATATCACTAATAAAAACATTTTCATATAAAAAATGCATTTATTTTGCCACTCTAGTTTAACTCCTTGCCACAAAACCAAAAAAAAAAAAAAAAGAAGAAGAAAGATATAACTTACAAGAAAAGTAAAGAATAGTAAGATTGCCATGTCAAACCCAAAATCATGTCAAGTGCTGAATGAAAACTTGTAAAACAAAGACTTTTCACAGAGAATTTTTGACTTCAAAATTACCATGAGCAGTAATAAAATTATCCAATCAGTAGCAAGACAATAGACACTCTCTTATTTGTATGGTTCATTATCATTTTCAGTTTTGGTAAATACTATTGTAGTAGATATGAAGGTACTATTAAACCAACAGGGAGAGGAGAGAAGTTTATTCTGAAAATGTATGCTGGTGTGTTACATTGTTTCCCTTATGTTTCTGGGACTTGACTTCTCTTTCTTGAAAATGTATTACTATACCTACTAAAGCATTATACTTCAAATCATCATGCTTATTTGGATATTGTGTAGTTATTAGCCTCCAGCACTGCAAAATTCACACCTGATCCAGATTAAAAGACCCAAATCCCTAAATATTCTAGAATTTTGAAGGGAAGGCTGATGACATAATCTGTTACCTAAATAACTTGAAGATAATAATTATTCCTTCTAAACCTCTGGCACTTAATCTGTAAAATGATGGTGTGACCTTACTTATAGTGTGCTATGAAAATTAAATGTGCAAATGATCACAAACTGTTTAGAATGATGATGACTGGCAGTTAGTATTAGCTAAATAAATTATATATGCAGTACTCACATGACCCAAATTGAGATATTATTGTATGTAGGATCACCTCCATGTCTTCTTTTTAACTTATGTATTAATTCCTCCTCTTCCTTCTTTACTTATTCCTTTAATTTAAGTGAAACTTTTGCAACTATTATAAATCTGTTGCACTTCTTCACAGTTTCTGAAGTTTTTTGTGTTTCAGATATGTTATGAGAGAATCCCACTCCTCAGATTTGGGATTCCTTAATTTTATCCTGAGCTGTTTCAGTTATGGCCTTTGACTAGTATTTGGTTTAATTTTGTTTCTCTATTATCTTTTTCCCTACAACATTAACATTTTGTTAACAATTTATGCTTTTTAGAGAATAAAATGGATATGTTAACATTTAATTTTTTGATACAGATTATATTTACCTTAATTGTCAAATGTTTCATCTGTAATACACTTAGGAAGTTTTTGTTGTTGTTATTGTTGTTTTTTGAGATGGAGTCTCTGGCTTTGTTGCCAGGCTGGAGTGCAGTGGCACAATCTTGGCTCATTGCAACCTCTGCCTCCTTGGTTCAAGCGATTGTCCTGTCTCAGCCTCCTAAGTAGCTGGGATTATAGGTGCGTGCCACTACACCTGGCTAAGTTTTGTATTTTTAGTAAAGATGGGGTTTCACCATGTTGGTCAGGCTGGTCTCGAACTCCTGACCTCGTGATCTGCCCGCCTCAGCCTCCCAAAGTGCTGGGATTACAGGTGTGAGCCACCGTGCCCGGCCAGGAAGCATTTTTATGCCACTTTTCTTTTTTTTTTTTTTGAGACGGAGTCTCGCTCTGTCACCCAGGCTGGAATGCAGTGATCGAATCTCGGCTCAATGCAAACTCCGCCTCCCAGGTTTATGCCATTCTCCTGCCTCAGCCTCCCGAGTAGCTGGGACTACAGGCGCCCGCCACCACGCCCGGCTAGTTTTTTTGTATTTTTTTTTAATAGAGACGGGGTTTCACCGTGTTAGCCAGGATGGTCTCGATCTCTTGACCTCATGATCTGCTCGTCTCGGCCTCCTAAAGTGCTGGGATTACAGGCTTGAGCCACTGCGCTCGGCCTTATGCCACTCTTAAAGGCTTTTTAAAATAAAAATCTTAAATAACTTCCTTTAAATGTTTGGTGAGAATTTATTGTTTATATTCTAAATTAGCTTCCTATTTGAAATTAATTTTAAGCAAAATTGATAAGGAAAATATTAGTCCTTAATCCAAAAAGAGTATATTTGTGGTAAATGCAATTCTGATCATAAGAACTAAGCTACTGATGATTGTGTCTTCAAAACGTGGTTGTCTACTGCCCCAACCTGGCCTGCAGTCACTGCTTTTCGGCCCTGGTCTCAGGTCCGCCCTACTCAGATAGCTGCAAGCTAGAGAAGTCTATGACTCTGTTGTCCATGGATTAAGTTAATGCACAAGTAAAAGTCTCTTTCTTCTTGCCTTCACTGCCTCTGCTTCTAATTTTAGAATTATTTGTGAATTCTAATGGAAAAACACCTTCTGATGATATTGTCATCTCTGTATGTGTTTGTGGGCTCCTCAGCTGTGGTATTGTCAACAACTTTTTCCACCTCTGCTGTCAAGTTCCTTGTATTCATGTATTCCTGTATGTAATTCCTCAAGGTCTAACTGATGTAGCAAGGTACAGTTTATTCCCATAAGTAAAAAACACAAGTTTATATGATCACATACATACGTGAAATCCAGAGAATGGTGTCGAAAAATTTTGTGCTTGCTTTTTCGTTTTTAATATCTTCCCTCAGGCACCTGTGAATCCCCATCAGTCTACACTGTTATCTGTCTGAGACATTAGGGGGTTCCTTCTTACTGTAATCCTTTTTTCTTTCTTTAACTCACAATAGTCTTCTTAGACTTTTACCCCCTTAGAGTCTCATTTCTTCCTCTCAAACTTGACTCAAGCTCTCTCTTTTCTCTTTAAAGAAGCAGAAGAGGAAATAGCTTCAGATCCTTCAGGCTTCTCATTAGGGGTCTGAGGAATGAGGGAAGAATGAACAGAAACTGTCCAGTCAAACTTGAATCAATATATAAAACACATGAAATATTGATATTGTTCATATCAACTGTTACTCCTCTTGTTAATTTTTTTTTTGGTTGTTGTTTTTTGTTTTTGTTTTTTTAGCTAAGGCTGACACAATTACTGTTGTATTTCTTTTTTTTTTTTTATCTTAACAAAGACCTTCTTTTATTTTCCTAGCTTCATGTGAATCTGGGCCTTAGAAGGTGTTAAAACGCCTTGGTGCATGAATTGGGTGAGAAGGTTAGCAAATTCCATACTAATGTACATCATTTCAGTGAGATTCTTAGAAGCAGGGAAACTAAACTGTTATTTCCATTTATCAAGTTAATTTTTAAAAATATAATATTTTTCCCTAAAGTTGTAAAAGTGAAAGATAAATAAAATGAAAATCATATGTTTTTGAAATAAAAAAATATATTAACTAGGTACAATAAATCTATTGTGAAGCCTGCCATAAATACTAGAACATGTTTTGAAGGGAATTTAAAAACAACATATATAGTATGTCATAATGCCAAAATTAACTGCCAGCCAAACTATTTGAGGTACTCTTTGGGGATATCTCATAACGAATTCTAAATTTATTCAGCAAAATATAAAATTAAGAAGTTTTAAAGCCAAAGAATAAACTTTGAAAATTATTTTTTTTTCTCTTTGAAATGGAGTTTCATGTTGTTGCCTGGGCTGGAGTGCAATGGCGAGAGCTCAGCTCACTCTGACCTCCACCTCCCGGGTTTAAGAGAGCCTCCTCCCTCAGCCTCCTCAGGAGGCTCCTCTCTCAGCCTCCTGAGTAGCTGGGATTACAGGCGCTCACCACCACACTAGTTTTTTGTGTTTTTAATAGAGATGGGTTTCACTGTGTTGGCCAGACTGGTCTTGAACTCCAGACTTCGTGATCCGCCCCCGCCTCGGCCTCCCAAAGTGCTGGGATTGCAGGCGTGAGCCACCACGACTGGGCCTGAAAATTACTTTTATAGATGGTTGTTGATTAACCCAAGAAGTCAATGAAAACCGGTCTTCAGTTTCTTATATTTTTATATCCTTTCTGATTTGTTTTCTTTCTTCAAATAAATAGCCTATTCTGCTTGAATTCAGGGACATAACTGAGGGTGTTGTCAAGTTTAGCCTAAAGCTGCCTCCTTACCTACTTTAATTTTGTTGTTAGAAGGTGTAAAAACCTTAGAAGATTTCTCTGTGCATTGTGAAATATAACCTAAAGGGAGTTGTAAACAGACTGTAGCCTATTGTGCCAATCACTGAGTTTTGGCTAATCAAAGGTGGCCAACTGTTCAAACTGTGTTCAAGTAAGGCAGACATAAAGCTGTAACCAATTTGGCTGTCTGTACTTCACTTCCATTTTCTGTAAGTCACTCTCCTTTTTCTGTTCATAAAGAGTTTCTGAACTTACGCTGGCTCGGGAGACTGCCCTATTCATGAATCATTCTTAGCTCAATTAAACTCTGTTAAATTTAATTCAGCTATAGTTTTCTTTTAACAGATGACATTAGAAGTGGGATCTAAAGTTGAGCTTCCAGCAAGTGCCAGGAGCGCGGAGTGACTAAGTGAGGTACCAGCAGGGCCCATTATATTCATTGCTCTCTCACAGCACCTGGGGAATGGGGTAAGTTCTCTCTCTGATTCCAAAGCTCCACAGATTTGTGTTTTGAGCTCTCAGTTTCTTTGAGCACATTTCTGATCCAAACTGGGTTTAGAAGTCATGACAGAAAATGGGCTAGGTCCAGAATCAGACTGGATCTGATACTTAACTGGCTTGGATCCAGTTAGAGTCCTCTTATGTCTGACCGGGTCAGAAAGAAACTAATAATAAATGGCAATATTACAAGGAGTGTAAAATTTGGTTTTTGAAAATTTGCAGGGAATTTTGTGTTCCATTCCCTTTGTTTCTTCTTTCTTGCATATTTAGGTAGGGAAAAAAACATTGGTTAAGTTGATCAAGTGGATCTTCAAAATGACTCAGGATTTTTCTCGGCCACTTTGCCAACCAGGGCAATCTCCACAGCCAGCAATGCCCTGGCCCTGCTGTGGGAGGCACCCTGCCCATTCAGCCTCGCTGTGTTACAGCCTGTACCTGTATTTGGCAGGTAAGCTCTTGTCCTGCTTCCAAAAAGAATGGAGATACGCTGACAATTTGAAGGGTGAGGATGGCAGAGAAGAATTTTATGGAGCGATGGAACAGCTCTCAGTGGAGAGGGGAATTTAAAAACAACATATATAGTATGTCATAATGCCAAAATTAACTGCCAGCCAAACTATTTGAGGTACTCTTTGAGGATATCTCAATGGAGAGGGGACATGAGGGTGGTCCCCCACCCACGCAGTCAGGTGGTTTCTCCCAATGTGGCTGAATCTGGGGCTTTTAATGGGCTCAGAATAGGGGAGTGCATGCTGATTGGTTTGGGAGTATGCAAAAAGGTTAAAACAAAAGCACCACTCAAAGGTGGGCATGACAGTGTAAAAAACCAATGAGGGAAGGGTAGGTATATGTAAAATAGGTGAAGGGTAGAGATCAATCAAAGGAAAGCCTGGCAAACAGGAAGACAGGTCCTCAATCAGGTCAAAGAATTTACCTGGGACTGTCTTCAGCTTGAAGGTGAGGTTTTACTGGGGACCCATTCCTGTCTGCCTATTTGTTCGCCTCCTGCTGCTCTCATTTCTCCCATTTGAAGAGGTACATCTAAATGCTGTTAGGATACAGATGATGAGCAATCTTAACTGCTTCCTGCTGACAGGGGTGTTGTTTTGGGAAGGCAGCACTCAGATCTCCCTCAGAGGTCTATCTAAGGGTCCCTGGTAAAAGAGAGCCATCATCCGAGGCTCCAGTTGCATGACCGTTTGAAGTTTGATGGCCTGAAGGTGAGAAGAGACAAACTAGGTTATTAGAAGACATGGATCAAAATGAAACAAAGGGGTAAAGTTAGCTTAAAAATCCTGAGGCTGCCAGCATGCCGAGATAACTGGTGGGCTATAGTTGTGCCAGCTAAGATGTTGGTGTATAGGGCTTAGCTTTGGTTAGGTTCCTTGGCTTTATTTTCCCAAACAAAGAAACCTTTGGTTTATGGAAACCCATTTACCTCTATCATCTAGCAGGATTTACAGGATAATTGCCCAGAACTAGAATATTGATTCCGATTTTTACATTACCTATCCCTTTGGTTTCTTCTGAGCTGCAGCCAGAGATCACTGATTGGTTCACAGGAATGAGCAGGGTTAGTCTAAAATGTAGGTAAAAACTTAAAAACAGCTAATAGAACTAGAACTTAATGTTGTGTATGTTTTTAAACATAATTTTTCTCTCTCCAGTTCTCATTTTTGTTAAAAGCAAATCATGATAGGACTGAGTTGTTTGCAAAATAAACTTTAGTTTTACATTTGGCCTAATTATTTGCATAAAAGTGTCGCAAGAATAATTTTTTTTTCACATAGGTTCTTTAAATTGGCTTTGATGAAACTCAATTCTACAAAGAATCTCAGATATAACCTTTTAAAGTTGAGTCCAGTCATAGGTTTGTTCCCTCAAATACGAGTGGGGGAAATTCCTCTCTCTTGAGGTCCAAAGATAGGTCGGGGCTCTTGGGCCTATTAGAAAGTGACATTGTTTACTCACCACAGGTTAGGAACCTCAAACAGGTAGTGTATAGATACAGAATCAGGTCAGTTTTCTCAAGAGGCTTTTATTGGCTCTGTAAGTCTAGCTTAATACCCTGAAGGAAAGCTTGCCATTTCAGTCAAAGCCTTCATAGAACAACCAGTTTCTGCAATTGCATCCTGTTGCAAAAGAAAATGGATTGTTATTGCACTGATGCAAATAACTATATCTCCATAAGTTAAGAATACTCACAGTTTCCAAATTCTGGAGGTTCCAGGCAGAGAGGAACAAATATGCTCCAAATTTTGTTCACAGGATTATAACTTATTCAATTGTTAAAAGCTATAGATTGCTCAAAAGAAAAAGTTTCCTTGACTCTGACAAACAAAACAAAGATCAGCAATGTTTTAAGCAAAAAGTTAAAAAAGATTGTTTTAGTTTTCTGCTGGTTCAGTCTATTCAGTGAACTCTTGTTCTGCCTGATATTCATGAGCATTTCAGCTCTTTATGAGTCTTGTATGTTTTTCTTTTATTCCAATGTCACAGTCTCCAAAGTCATCACATACATGCATTTGAGAGCAGCTATAATATTCAAAGCCCTATAGCTGATTATAAACCATCTTTTGATCAAATCGAGATAACAATTGTCTGTGAATGACAACATGTCCAGGCAGTGAGAGTCAAAAACACAATTGACAAGGAAATTGGTTATTTCTGTGGTTTACAATAACTTAACACAATAAGCTTAATTATGATTACTAGCATATACTCAGATGTTAGAATTTTAGAAATCCCATACAATTTTGGAATATATGTTAATATTATTCACTAAAATATAACCTGAATAAAATTAAACCTTATTTTCATTTTAGAAATCCCATGTAACTAAACATGTCAAATAATCCTGTTTACCTCTCTTTTGGATGCTCCAGGGGGCCTCTGTGGTATTCAAAAGTTAGGGGTTAGAAAAGACAATTTTTGAAGATGAAATTTGATTTTGTGAAGCCCGCTAGGTATGCTAGAGATTTAAAACACTTGATATTATGAAATAGAATTCCAGATTACTATGTTATTTATTTAGCCAAAATGAAGACTCAAAAAATTTTTAAGAAGGCAAAAACATTTACTCGTTGTATTAATTAGGGTTCTTTAAAGGAACAGAACTAATAGAATATATGTCTATATGAAGGGGAGTTTATTGGGAGAATTGACTCACACCATAACAAGGCGAAGTCTCATGACAGACATCTGCAAGTTGAGGAACAAGGAAGCCATTGGTGGATCAGTCTGAGTCCCAAAACTTTAAAAGTCAGGAAGGCAACAGTGTAGCCTTCAGTCTGTGGCTGAAGGTCTGAGAGCCCCTGGAAAATTACTGGTGTAAGTCCAGGAGTCCTACTGCTGAAGAATTTGGAGCCTGATGTTCGAGGGCAGGAAGCATTAACACGGGAGAAAGATGGAGGCTGGAAGACTCAGCAAGTCTTCTCCTGCCTACTTTTCCTTTCATCTTCTCCTGCCTACTTCATTCTAGCTGCACTGGCAGATGATGACATTGTGCTTACGCTCATTGAGGGTGGGTCTGCCTCTCACAGTCCATTCACTCAAATGTTAATTTCAATTTCCTTGGGCAACACCCTCACAGACATACCCAGGAACAATACTTTGCATCCTTTAATCCAATCAGGTTGACACTAAATATTAACCATTGCATTCATTATGAGGGAAGACTTAGCTTTCCAATCAATCTGTCTCCTGTCTTCTTCTTTCCTTTTTTTGGTAGTTTATTTACAAACAAACATCTCTCATTATCCTTTAATACTATGTGAAAATCTTGTTCAAGAGAAAGAAAGTCAAATTTCACCCTGGCATTAGTCCACTATTAATGTCAACCCCAATTTTTTTAATAAAAATTTTTCGTTACATGATTTCTAAAAACAAAAATCTGTACTTTTTGATAAAGGAGACTCAGCTTTCCAAAAAGTCGAAAGACCTGACACAGCGTGAGACGGGATCTGTCTCTTCTTTTCTTTCTCTTTTCTTTTCCTTTCACAGTTTACTCAAAAGGTGAATAAAAATATTTTACTGTGTCTTATAAATACTACACAAAAATTTTGTTCAAAATAGAAAACCAAATTTTACTTTTATATTAGTGTGTTATCAATACTAAAACTAATTTTAATAAAACCTCATACATTTATCAAATCTGCCATCTTTTAACCATACTATATTTCGATACATCTTTTGTTTTACTTTTTCCCTCTACTTTCTATATTCATCTTGTTTTATCTCTTGTTTTTACTTCTTCAGTTTTAAACCTTTAAGTAACTTCAAACCAGACAAGATTTTCAACACACACATATTATTCTGCTTTTATGACTTTTCTCATCAAGCAGATATCTTTCTTTTGTTTATATATTCCGTATACAGAATTGTTTCTCTCATATCTAGTTTTTAAATCTTAGTAACCCTGATTTCTAGTGGAAAGTTGAGTCTCCGTTATCGAAGAGTACAGGTTGTTGTTATTGGAAATCTTTTAATTATCACTTTGGCTAAATGAATGACTATTGTTTCATGGTGGCCTGTGATCCTATTTTGGTCAAGTGTTTTAAACCTTTGACATATTTGACAGGGCTTCTAAACCCAAATTTCAGCTTCAAAGTTGTCTTTCTTGACCTCTAATTTCGGGATGCTACAGAGGGCTCCTGAAGCATCCAAAAGTAAGATCAACAGGATTATTCAAAATGATAAGTTAAAGTGAGCAGACTCTTTTTGACCTATTTGTTTTTAGTTGGTTCGGCTTATGGGGACCCTGGCTAAAGAGCACACTCCAAATTCTTGGTATTATTCTTCTGATAGTCATAATAGTGTTCTCCCTGGGGAACTTTATTATCCCTAAAGTTTTAAATATTTGCATGCAGCCATCTCTAGAATATCTAATGGCCTCCCTTCAACTAGGACGACAAGAGCAGAGATAAATATGTGACCATGAGGGCACTATAACCTTTGAATGACCTGCGGAGGCTGGAATCCCAAAATGATGGTAACTGAGAGTGATATTACGGCCCTAAGTTTTGGTCACACTCTCACCTAAATGAGAACCTGACCAAAAGGAGAAAATTTTTAAACAAAATTTTGGGGCGCCATGCACTAGGCCCCAACAGACCAGACCAAACCAAAATAGAATCACTTATGCTAAATCTGACATAGCCAAACTAAGACTTTAAGGAAGCACATAGATCCTAAAACAGATCAGGTTTTGTTTTTCCCCTGTAAACAGAACATTCCAGCTAATATGGGTTGGCCATGTCCCCACCCAAATCTCATCTTGAATTGTATCTCCCATAATCTCTACGTGTTGTCAGAGGGACCTGGTGGGAGGTAATGGAATCATGGAGCAGGTCTTTCCTGTGCTGTTCTTGTAATAGTGAGTAAATCTCAGAAGATCTGATGGTTTTATAAAGGGGAGTTCCCTTACACAAGCTCTCTCTTGCCTGCCACCATGTAAAAAGTGACTTTGCTCCTCCTCTGCCTTCCGCCATGATTGTGAGGTGTCCTCAGTCATGTGGAACATGAGTCCCTTAAATCTCTTTTTCTTTACAAATTACTCAGTCTTGGGTATGTTTTTATTAGCAGCTTGAGAACAGACTAATACACCTTCATAAGGGCACCCTCTACTCTTGCTGTTACAAAACCAACCAACCAACCAACCAACCAACCAACCAAACAAACAAACTGTGAAGTTCTTGTTCCCTTAAATTCAGCCTAAAGATTTCTGTATGTTGTGAACTATAACCTACAGGTAGTTGTAAACAGACTGTAGCCTACTCTTGTTCTGAAGGTGGCCAACTGTCCAAACTGTGTTCAAATAAGGCAGATGCCACGTTGTAACCAATTTGACTGTTTCTGTATCCAATTTCCATTTTCTATGCATTGCTTTCCTTTTGTCTGTCAATAAGTCTTCCATCAAGTTGCTTCCCTGGAGTTCCTGAACCTACTCTGACTCAGGAGCCTGCCCAATTTTGAATCGTTTTTCGCTCAAACTCTGTTAAATTGAATTCTGCTAAGGGTTTTCTTTTAGCAAGGGGCAAAACCATCAGAAAACATCTTACTGACATAGGTTTTCCAACTGAAAAAATGTAAATATTTTCCCATTTCATTGATATAATTTCCTGTTTAATGCTTAGTAATAGATTTCTCAGTAGGAATAACTCAGAACAATTTTAGTCCCCATATAATCTTCTAATAAACGAACATCCTGTCATATCATGACATAATCATCAAGGTTCTCAGTTTAATTGTGTGGCAGTGTTGGAGGACTTTCACCACAGTGTACAGTAACAGAGAGGTAAAAAATCAAAGTGAGTGTTTACCTACATGAAATGTTTTATGAATTTAAAAAGTTACCAGTGTAAACAATTTGGTTTATTACTGAGTCATTTTCTATCTGCTCTGTAATTCCTAAAAATATTGCAGTGATTTACTATGTTGTTGGCATTTGCAGACAACTATTTAGTATGTTTTCTTTCTATGTGCTGCTTTTCAAATAAGGAAATCATGTTTTACTCACATTTACCACAACTTAACTACCATCCCTCTGAATTTTATAAGTCTACTGCTTATTTTGAAACACTCATTATTGGTTGAAAATATGTAAGTGGCATACTAAGTAGTTCAATATCCAATCTTTTAATTTTATAATTAGAATGCATTCAAGCTGTGCTTCTGCATTTTCCTAATGCCCTAAACACTAAAATGAAGTGTACTCTGAAATCATACATTAAACAGAAAATCTTTGAATTAGTAACTTAAAGTTTAGCTTTATACACCAAGGAGTTTTAGTCATTAGCAGGTAATTTAAATTCTTCCTTCTCCCCACCCCTTTTGCTCCAGGGAATGTTAAACTTGTTTTTTCAAACCTTCCTTCTGAAATATGAGGGGCAAAAATAGTACAAAATCAGAATTCCAGGACACACAAAAATCCTTCAGCAACCTTGATTCCTTTATTTTAGCTGTTTGCATCTTTCTTCCGTGTAAGGATAACTGGGTGGTCATCAGCAAGGCAGAAACAGAGTCTAAGAAACTGGATCTAGAAAGAGTGAACTGGCATATTAGGGGTTATTTTCCTTTTACCTCCTAATATGGTAGCCAAATCTCATCTACTCCCTACGTGTCAGGGGAGGGTCCTAGTAGGCAGTGATTGGATCATGGGGGTGGATTTTCCTATCCTGTTTTCATGATAGTGAGCTCTCACAAGATCTGAGGCTTTAAAAATTTGATACTTGCCCCTTTACCTCTGTCTCTCTCCTGTCACCATGAAAGATGTGCCTTGCTTTCCCTTCGCCTTCTGCCACTGTGAATGTAAGTTTCCTGAGGCCCCCCCAGCCATGCAGAGCTGAGTCAATTAAACTCTTATCTTTATAAATTTTCCAGTCTCAGGTGTTCTTTATAACAGTGTGAATGTAATAATACATCTCCTGTACTGGTGTGATGGGTCTGCTATAACAAAGTATGATGAACTTTGTCTTCAACAATAGAAATTTACTTTCCCACAAATCTGGAGACCAGAAGTCCAGGATCAGGGTGTGTGAAGGGCTGGTTTCACCCTTGGATCTCTCGCTTTGGCTTGCAGATAGCCTTATTCTTCTGTCTTCACATAATCATCCTTCTGTGTGTGTTTATATCCTAATTTCCTCTTCTTAAGAGGACATGTGTCACATTGGATTAGGAGGTACACTAATGACTGCATTTTAACTGAATTATCCTTTCACATATGATATCTTCAAACACAGTCACATTCTGAGATACCAGGGGTTAGGACTTCAACATATAAATTTGGGGGAGATACAGTTTAGCCCATAACACCTCCAAACAGCTGTCTCATCATGACAAAATAATTGTAACACAACCTTACTCCATGTTGGCTGTGATGGGGCATGAGGCCTAAGGTTCCCCTGGTGCTCTGGTTCTTAAAGACAATAGTAGGACTCACATTCCTTTAGAAACTGGGGATCATTATAACAAAAACTCTAATCATAGAAAAGTTTGCCCAGTTGAGTGGATGAACCCCTGATCTTAATAGCCACATATAGCCTTGAGATTTCATAATCTTTCCTGTCAAAATAAATGCATGATTCAGAAATGGTAATATTTTCTATGAATTCAGTGTGGATGGGGCCTGACATAGATGATATAGAAAAATGAAGATTAAATGTGCCTTGTGAAGTATTCATAGGCTTTACTATCAAGCACAAAAATACATGACTAAGTGCTTTTTCAAGTTTTTGCTAAGCCTGATATTTGAAGAATGTTCAAAGATGTTTTCCTGATATGTGAATGTTATGAGTTTTGCTGATGGAATAACATATTTCGCACAACTTAAGGTCTTGCACACAAATATATAATTTATAATCACTCCATTTTTTCCCCACCTAGTAAATTTTCCTACCTGATAAATAACTGCATACACTTTTTGTTCTAATTTATAAATGTTGGCTGTAAATACTGAATTGCTGAGATCAGCATTATGCCAAAATTTAAATGTAGAAGCTGGAAAATAAACAGTTACAAAATTTAAAAAATGTTTTAAATAGAATAACCTAGGCTACTAGATCTTCTACATTGAAAACCACTCCTGTAAAAAATATGTGATGTGGGGGAAGTTTTTTTGGATAATCTCAAGTAAACATCCTCCTGTGATTCCCAGGGCTGCCATCAGTGATATGCCTCTATGGGCTCTGTCCTCTCACACTGGTGTTTTTGACTTCGTAATTTGTCACCCAGCCTTTATCTTAAGACAGTCCCCAAAATGCAATGATGACACAAGCAACAACAAATATTTCTCCCTAAATATCAAAGGGCTGAAGCGAGGCAGTGGGGATAAAATCCTTGCCATTTTAAAAGTATTACTCTTCCACCTTTATGAAAAAAAAATATATATATATTTTTATATATATATATATATACACACACACACACACATATACACTCTAGCCTTGTGAAATCCTGTGATATGGTTTGGCTCTGTCCCCAGCCAAATATCATATAGAATTCCCACATGTTGTGTGGGAGGGCCTTGTGGTAGGTGATTAAATCATGGGGGTGGTGGGTCTTTTCCATGCTGTTGTCATGATAGTGACTAAGTCGCACAAAATCCAGTGGTTTTAAAAACGGGAGTTTCCCTCCACAAGTTCTCTCTCTTTGCCTGCTTCTATCCACTTAAGATGTGACTTGCTCCTCCTTGCCTTCTGCCATGATTGTGAGGCCTCACCAGCCATGTGGAGCTGTAAGTCCATTAAACCTTTCTTTTGTAAATTGCCCAGTCTGGGGTATGTCTTTATCAGCAGCATGAAAACGAACTAATACATCCTGCTACATCATCCTCCATCCTACCAGAAAACTGGATTTCACTGGAGCCTTGCACAACTGGATTTTTAACCAAGTCATGTTGTATTCCTAAAAAATTATAGCCTCAGTTTAAAAAATATTGAAACTATGTAGCTCCAATGTCTACTACATCCCTAACTTTAAAACCGTTACAACTCTGTGGCAGAACTCACTTACAGCTAAAGTGAAAATGGAAAATTTCACTGAAAATTGTCCTAACCTAAAACTGTTCTTTAGTAGTGCTACCCTTTTTACTAACTGGCTAATAAGTCCACCTGCATTTCTTATATTTCTTATACAGTAAAATTCCCATCACTTCAGATAATTTTGCTTATAGTTTTTTCTTCACCAAGAAGTCCTGCATGCAGTTTCTACCTTGGGCCAATCTCAAAGCTTCCCTCCATCACATCTCCCTCCTTAGTTCCTGTTGTCAGCCTCTATCACTGGAGAAAATATTACTTAGCAATCCTTTTGCATCTCTTTCTAACAGCTTTCTTCTTTCCCTGAGAAGTTATTCTAGACTTTCTACTGTTTCACAGGGTATCTGTCTTATTCCTTTACACCTTGGATCCCTCAGAGAAGGAAAACTTGTTTTACGTTTCACAGAGAAATGAAGATTATTGGGTGGGAATCTCATATAGTTTGGATCTGTGTCCCCACCCAATCTCATGTCAAATTACAATGTCCAGTGTTGGAGGTGAGGCCTAGTGAGAGGTGACTGGGTCACGGAGGCAGAGTTCTCATGAATGGCTTAGCACCATCGCCTGTTGCTATCCTTGTGATAGTGAGTGAGTGGATTCTCATGAGATCTGGTTGTTTAAAAGTGTGTGGCACTTCACCCTCTCTCATCTGTTCCTGCTCCAGCCATGTAAGATGTTCCTGCTTCTCCTTTGCTTTTTGCCATGCCTGAAAGTTTCCTGAGGCCTCCCCATAAGTCAAGCAGATGCCAGCCTCATGCTTCTTGTACAGCCTGTGGAACTATGAACCCACTAAATGTGTTTTCTTTATACATTACCCAGTCTTAGGTATCTTTTTGTAGTAATGTGAGAATTAACTAATACATAATCCAAATTTCTTACCCTTAACCTAAAAACCGATTGATATCTGGCCTATACCTTCCTTCAAGTCTCTAATATATCTTGTTCCTCCTATCAGTGGCTGGTCTGCATGTATGGTAAATCCCAAGCTTACTCTTTTGTTTTCTTTCTTTTCTTTCTTTCTTTCTTTCTTTCTTTCTTTCTTTCTTTCTTTCTTTCTTTCTTTCTTTCTTTCTTTCTCTTTCTTTGTTTCTTTCTTTCTTCCTTTCTTTCTTTCCTTCTTTTTCTTTCTTTTCTTTCTTTTTCTTTCTTTCTTTTTCTTTCTTTCTTCCTTCTCCTTCCTTCCTTCTTTCCTTCCCTTTTCCTTCCTTCCTTCTTTCCTTCTCTTTCTTCCTTCTCTTTCTTCTTTCTTTCTTTCTTTCCTTTCTTTCTTTCCTTCTTTTCTTTCTTTTTCTTTCTTTCTTTTTCTTTCCTTCCTTCCTTCTCTTTCTTCCTTCTCCTTCCTTCTTTCTTTCTTTCTTTCTTTCTTTCTTTCTTTCTTTCTTTTTCTTTTCTTTCTTTTTCTTTCTTTCTCTTTCTTTCTTTTTCTTTCCTTCCTTCCTTCTTTCCTTCCTCCCTCCCTCCCTCCCTTCCTTCCTTCCTTCCCTCCCTCCCTCCCTCCCTCCCTCCTTCCTTCCTTCCTTCCTTCCTTCCTTCCTTCCTTCCTTCCTTCCTTCCTTCCTTCCTTCCTTCCTTCCTTCCCTCCTTCCTTCTTCCTTCTCCTCTCTCTCTTTTTCTCTTTTTTTGGAGTTAACTCTCTCATTGCCCAGGCTGGAGTGCAATGGCACAATCTCAGCTCACCGCAACCTCCTCCTCCTGGGTTCAAGCAATTCTCCTGCCTCAGCCTCCCAGGTAGCTGGGAATACAGGCATGTACCACCTCACCTGGCTAATTTTGTATTTTCAGTAGAGATAGGATTTCCCCATGTTGGTCAGGCTGGTCTAGAACTCCTGAAATCAAGTGACTCACCCACCTTGGCCTCCCAAAGTGCTGGGATTACAGTTGTGAGCCACTGCACCTGGCCCAAGCTTACTTTTTCTTTAGGAATTTTTCTCATCAAATATCTCCCCCTCCTCTGTATGTGTAATCTCTCCTTTTCTCTAGTGTTTCCCCTCACTCTCAAAACAAACCTAACTCTTCCTCATCTTTTAAACAAAACCGTTCTTTAACTCCATTTTGCACTGTAATCTTATTTCTCCCTCCTTCTCATTCACATATTTTTAATGGAGTAACTACCACTTTTTCACCTTCTCAAAACTCATCAGCAAGAGCAATCTGTCCATCTAACTTCTTCCAAACCGCTCTTTCTTAGATTGTCAGTGCCAATGGAAGTGCCACATCCAAAGGTCACCTGTAAAGACTTATTTTTATTGGCTCCTGTGTGGCATTATTAATGCTAAACAGTTTTTTTGTGCATAACACTATTTGCATGCTTGGTAACCTCATTCTGGGTTTTCTTCTATTTATACCTTCACTTTTCTCCCAGTCTTAGTTCCTTGCTCCTCTTCTACCAGTGACTGAAATGCCATTCTTTCTGTTTTGTCTTTTAATTTCTTGTGTACATCTACATCTTTGAAATTACCTGTTGTCCTCTCATGCTTCCTCTACTGCCTGCTTCCTGGTAGTTCTCAAATCATAATAACCAGCTCTAATTCTTGTAGAAATCTGCATTGTGTTAGGCAAATGTGATAGCCACTACACAATGGAAAACTATGCTATCTCACCCAAATCTCCTTCTCTCTTTCCTTCTTTCTCTCTCTATCTCTCTCGCTGTAATCTACATTTCATAAACAGTATCACTAGGTGCATATTAGGTAAAGGGAGTTTTAAGAGCCCGGTTGGTGGAGTAAGACAGCCCAGATTCAAATTTCTGTATAGAAGATGAGCTACTTAACCACTCTTAGTCTTAGCTTCTATGTGTGAAAAATGCATAATAACATAGCCAACTTAGCTTGTTGATTCTAAGGATTAGATGTAATAATTTAGGAAAGTGCTTAGCACAGAGCCTGGCACATAATTAGTTGTCAAGAAAATTTGTTTACCCCCTATTGTAATAAGAATAAATACTAAATGCAGTAAAAATAATTTAAGGAGTCATCCAAGTCGGAAACTTGGGGCACATCCCAGACTTCATCTTCCCTCTGAGTCCCAGGCCCCATTAGCCACTTAGGCTTACCCACTTTTACCTTCATCATACTGACTGTCATTATTTATTAACACTCCTCCATTTGCTCTGCCAGCATCACAAGGCAGTATCTTACACTTTGCTTGGACTGTTGCTATAGCATCAAATTGATTTTGGCATTTCTAACATATCACACCTCTCTCCCTTCTAATGTATATTGGTGCCAAGTAATCTTTATAAAAGGAGCACATTTTATTATATTACTATACCATGTAAAAACCCATTATATTCAAGAGGAAATACAAAATTCTTAACATGGCATAAGTATATTAGCACACTATGATCTCTTCTTTCTTTTTTGTTTGGTCTATTTCTTGCCATGCTTTGATGGCAATTTTCACTTTCTTTATTCCAAATTACTTCTTGAAATTTGAACATACTCCAGATTTTCCATGTTTCATTATTCCTTTGGTTTGCTTTTCCTCTTTTTCTTTCTTTTCTTTTTGCCCCTTTTTGTTAGTTATTCTTCTTGGGCCTACATTTCCTTTTCTCCAATATTCACTTGCACAGTTTATGTAAAACTCAATCATTGGCAGATCTTTGGAAATTTTTCTCTTCTATTCACACTATGTTTATTTAATATCTTCTTTAAATTTCCTCACTCTTTTTAAACTTAAGCACATTCTTTAAAAAAAAAACTTTATGTCAATGCTATCCATTTTAAAGTATTACATTAGCAATAAATAGAAGGTCGTTATTAATGGTACAATGAAAACAAAATAATTTTATTACATTCTCCCTAGATCCCATGGCCTAGTCAAAAGACAGTAGATAGTGCTATTACATTCATTTTACAAATGAAGAAAAATGCTGTATGTTAGTAATACAACTAATTTTTATGAGATGTAAATGAAGTCTGATTACAGACCTTTCTAGATGCTGAAGACAGCATTTAGCATTTCCTCTTATTTCCTTATTTCAACAAGTAAATTTTTCTTAATATTGCTGCTTGCTTCTTTTGTAATGCAGCATTTTTCCTTAATACTTCTCATATCATTCCTTATCTATTTTAATATATTTATTAATAGACGCTCTGTAGATCAATTTACATGAGGCTGTCCAGATTTATATCTGTTGTCTCGGTGGAATTGTTAATAGTGTCTGCTTCCACTTCTAGAATATGCTAATATGAATGATGGATCATATGGTTGCCCTTATTATATATGTCTGCTTCTGATGGGGAAGCATCAGAAGTATTATATATATTTTTTGAAGTAATCATGCTCCTCAAATATGTTGTTATTTAGGCGCACAAGTTCATAATCTCCTAATGTTGTCAGCTACTTGCCAGTCAACTCATAAGAAAAGAAACCGGATCACCATCTGATCACGTCTGAATTTAGTATTAGGGTTGACTGGCCCGAGTATTAAAAGCCCTGAGTGCCACAATGCACATTTAGCTATTACTCATTGGAATGCCTCAACTCTGGGTTTTATCCTTTGCTCCCGGTAAAAAAGTGGTTTTAGAAAGGACTGCACCTGAGCTTTTAATTCTCCAGCTCTAAGAGTTTAGAGGACAGCAGCATGCAACTTTACCCAGAGTTAACTCCACATGGTTTTGCCAGCTATTTAAGGCACAGAGGCTCAATGGTGTCCTGATTTTACTCATGAGGACACATGAAGCTGAGCGTTACGTCACTATCCAGGTGGATCATGGCTGGCACTGTTTATCCAAAGCAAAAGGTGAGGTAGGGCTGAGTTGACACAGACTGAACAGGTGCGTCGTTGGTGAATGTGTGTGGGCCAAGGTAGAGGTGGAAATGGTAAACCAATGAGCGAGACCCCATTATTTACTACCTTACATTATTTTGCCAGAGGGGTGCCTTGCAGTCTTCTGCTCCAATCTAAAACCACCACCCCACACATGTCAGGTCAATGCAAACCTCAGTCACATTGGAAATTTCCTACTGTTTTTCTCTTTTTCTAATTTCCCTTCTGTATTCCTTCCAAGGATTGCTCTTTGAGGAGAAAGCTAAGAGTAGTAGCTCAGCATCTTCATTGGAAACAGAATCATAAGAATCTAATCAGGACCTGTTTTAGTTTCTCGCATGTCTTGAAATAGATAAGTTAAAGTACAGATGGTGACTAGTAAAACTGTGTCATCAGTGGGCACTTGCTACTATGTCCGCTGAGATTTTCCACCATTTCCCTCAGGGTACTTCTCTGACCAGCCCTTTCTGAATATTTTGAAGTTCTACTCAGATTTCAACAGTGGCAGAAGCCCCCCCAAATGAGGAGTGTTGTGCTTATTTTCTACTGTTGATTCACAAATTACCACTCATTTAGCGGCTTTTATGATCTCATAGTTCCATTAAGTTGGAATCCTGATACTCAGTGACTGGATCCTCACAGTTGGAAATCAAAGTTTCAGCCAGTTCGGAAAAGTGATCTTATCTGAGGTTAAGGATTTTCTCTAAGTGCATGAGTTCCTGGTAGAATGTATTTCTTTGTTTTCATAGAGCTGAGGTCACCACTATCTTGCTGGCTGTCAACATGGGATATTCTTAGTTCCTACAAGCTTCCAACCATACCCTGACATCTGGCCCTCTCCAAAACATGGCATCTTGCTTCTTTAAGGCTATCATGAGTATCTCTCTGTACATCTGTCGGACTACTTTTAAGGACATTCCTTACTCATAATAATATCTCTTTTAATTAACTCTATGTCAACTGATTAGATACCTTAATATTATCAGGAAAATTCCTTCTATCCCATGACATAAGCACCAGCATGATATCTCATCATAGTCACAAATCCCACTCGCATTTAAGACCAGGAGATTACATAGTGCAAAACACCAGAGGGCCATATTAGAATATTAGAATGCTGCACAGAGAAAAATAAATTTAAACGTATGTTATAATATTTATAGATGGTTTTAATTATATTTTAATTATAAGAGTAATTACAATAACTTATAATAAGCTCATGTGCAACTATCCTTAATTTTTTAAGCACTGTTTCATGACACTGTGAAATTTGGTAACTTTTAGAGATGGTCAGATTGAACTAGGCTGAATAAAGAAAAGAAATGGAAAAAAAAACTGTATTTACTTTAACATGAAAAGTAAAACATTCACTAAGAAGGGAGCCTTTTTTACCAAAATGCAAATGTAAAAATGTAGCTCTGAAAACTGTAAGGTAATGCACATTGCATTCTTTCGCAAACATAAATGCTTCAATAGGAATTTTATCCATTCTGAAGTTCTGTTAAATGAATAATACTGGCATTAAATTGGAGAATAGAAATCCTGATGAAGTTAAGCTTTCGAAAATGTTTATTTTGCATATGTCTTAAAACGCAAATAACAAATGTATGAATTATAACTAGATGGATAATTAAGATACATAGCAAACATGAACTGCTATAAGTGTTAAGACAGTTAAAATAAATGAGAAATAAATATATTATGACTCAAAAGTTTTAGTACAGGGCAATAAAACATTTTCAACTTAAATACAATAAAAATACTATGTGCTCCAAACACATAAAAATATGGAAGTAATGCTCAAAGAGTTTTGCTGATAGGAACAGTGGAAAACTAGCAGTAGCCAGGTGTATTTTATATTAAATATATAATGGGCAGACAAATCCCTTAATATCTTAAAATAACAGTAATTCAAGCTAGTGACTTACTTAAGAATTTTTAAAATAAAACTGAGGTATGATTAAGATCTATAGATAAGATTTACAATATATTTGCTACTTTGGTCAATTACTTATAAACTTTTATCACTTTTAAATGCAGAACATAAAATGTTTCCTTTTATTTAAGTAACTTCCTTCCTTCTTCTTTCCTTTCTTCTTGTTTTCTTTCCTTTCTTTCTTCTTTCACTTTCCCCCTTCTTCTTTTTATTCATTCTTTTATTTTATCATTTCGTTTTCACCCAAATGTAGATCTGGCAACATAGCACTTGAATTATATTTCAAGCATTGGATTACTTCCCAGATGCATTATTCTTATGAAAATAGATAGATGAAAAATCAGAGGGTAAGTAATGGTTAATAGTGGTCTTATACTACATGAAAAACTACATACATTTGAAAATAATTAATGTAATCATCCACTTTACATTAGGATTCTTTGTGCAGATCAAGTTTATTTACTTGAAAATAGAGGCATTGCTAACAAATAAATTGCCATAGGCTATATGTGCTGAGTGCTGTCTAATGTAAGTAACTCCTTCATGAGATTTCTGTCTCTGCTTGAAAAAAGACCACAAGTATCAGTGAACATTTTGTTTGGGGACTGACATACTATGTTAATCAGGATTCAATTTACACTGTTGTTGGGAATAGAGCAGAATAAGAAAGACAGAAGTGGGGATCAGAGACATGGGTTCAAAAATTTTCTTTTCTACTTTGTCTGTCTGGTGACGATTGCCTAAAATGTAAGAACTTGATTCCAATTCTTTTCAATTGAACTAATAAAAGACATTGCTCACATGATGATGTCATTGTTAGCGGATCGAATGAAATATGCAAACTCCTTTAGGCAGGATATGGCATATTATAATCAATAATTGTAGTACTTGTAATTGTTTAAAACTGTTCCCATAACCCAGTGAATTTGGACAATATTCTATATTTTATCTACCTTTGACAATTCATAATGCATAATGGTTAGTAAAACGCTCAGAGGGAACTTGTGGTCTCATTTATTTATTTTATTTAAGCTTAACATTATGTCAGTTATTTATTAGGGAGCATGTGTGTGTGTGTGTGTATAATACTTATTGTTTTATTTTACTTTAATTTTGAAATAAACTGCCTTATTGAATTCTTTTCACTTTTTTCTTTACATCAACATAAATGAGAATTTTCAGCTATATGAAGCCCAAAATGATACAATTTAAATTGGCAAAGTTAAAATTGTTCATGGAAACATTTTCTGCTGATTAACAGCAGTTCTTGAAATTCCACAGGAAAAAAAAATTTGATTTTATTTTACTTTTTGTCATAGTGGAAATGATGATTTTAAAAAATTAGTTGAGAAGACATGTATGTTTGGCAAAAAAAAAAAAGCTAGTGAGGGAGAGAAAGAAATTAAAGTCCTAGAGATTTCGTTACCAACTTCTTCTAAAAGTATTTTGTTTTATTGCTATAAACTAGCGTTCTTTTAAATCTTCCCATTTGATAATTTAAACTTCCGTAGACATTACTCATGCATATACCAAATACTGAAGTTTTAATTTTGTGATTTGCTTAGTACTTTCTTCAGTTGTTTAACACAGGTCAGCTAATTATATAATGTTAATAGAAAACGCTGAGAATTCAGCAAAATGATTCCAGTTTTAATATTGAACACTCTTTAATGTGTGCAATTTTCCAATCAAATGTTAAACATTATACACTTTGGGATAATTTCAAATTTAGGAGAGAAATGCAGGCATTTTTAAAGGTTTCTTTTTTTAGGGGGTTGTTACTAACCAGGGATTGGAGAAGATAGAAGGAAAAGTATAAGAATAGATGTATATTTGTTGCTGAATGTCAATGATTGAATCAGATCGGAAACTCTCTTTCCAGATGTTACTATTGTAACATATTTGTAGCAGGTGTGCACATTTTCTGATATTACACAAGCAGCAGAAATGTCCTTTTAGCTTGCCTTTTTTCCCAGAGACAACATTGGCAGGTAGAAATGGCTCTCCGAGCACAATTGAAAGCACAGCTTTTAAAGAGAAAAATATAAAAGGGGAAAGCAAAATGTAGCATTATGGCTTCGTAGCACTTTTTAGGAAATCAAAATGAGGAATTAAGTATGTTTACTTTCCTCTAAGTATTATTGTTTTTATTCCCTTTTTATATTTCTAAAATATGGAAGTCTATCT
Organism: Macaca fascicularis; assembly: GCF_037993035.2. Classification (NCBI taxonomy): domain Eukaryota; kingdom Metazoa; phylum Chordata; class Mammalia; order Primates; family Cercopithecidae; genus Macaca; species Macaca fascicularis. The sequence continues at coordinate 30,769,230 of NC_088380.1, read as the reverse complement.
AAAACGATGTTTTTATTTCTGTTGTTATTGCTTCTCTAAAGATCCTAATGACATATCAGCACAAGACTTAGAATCGATTGTCACCTAGGAGTAACAGTGATGCAGGACAAGATCATCTTTCTTATCTTGCATGGTCCCTGCTCTCCTTCCCTTTCCCCTGCCCCGGTTTTCTTCCTCCTTTATGTACCATGTGGCATATAATCTTTATTCCCTCAACAAATCTGCTCACAAAAAGATTTTATTTTATTTTCATGAATTTACAACCAAATGCTATCTCTCAAGTTTATTTGCATTTTAAACCTTATCTCAGACTGTGGAAGCAAAAACTTTAACACCCTGTTAAGGGGATTTTAAGCATCACTCGGCAGGCAGGAGTATGTGTTCTATGAGCAAATCCTTTTTCTGCATCTCAGAAATTGTATTCTCTGTAGTAGCTTCTCCAGGTGGGAAGGTGAAATAGTTTAGAAATAAACTTGCTAGATTTAGGGACAGGCAGACATAAATTTGGATCCCTGCTTCTGCCATTTACTTCTTGAATGATCTAGGGAAAGCCACTTAACCTTTCATTTTCCATTTCAGATAAGTGAGTTAAGTAATCAAAGCTACCTCATAAAGGCGTTGTGAGAATCAAATAGCTTATTGGGAAAAGTATCTAATTAATAAATGGTAACAATTATTATTGTATTAGTCTGGTTTTGGCTGAAGAGTTAGAGTACCCAATTTAACTTCATTTTTTTTTAATAGATAGTGTTTTATCTATTCTATTATGAAATGTTAACAAACCTTAAAATATCCATCGTTTCAGATGGGTTGCCAGTGTCCAGTCTAACATCTTTGGAATTCTCCTCAGTATTTCTGCTTGAGTGCCTGCCTGTCACATCGTATTCAGCATTTTCTCTGTTCCTCTTTGCACTAGAATCAATACTCACCTGTATCTGCTCGGCCTCCTTCTGACAACAAATAATGCCTGTGAACAGGAAAGCCTCATGCTCAGCAAGAATAAAGTATATTAGAGAGCAAGGTGAATCAACTATAAACTCACAGATTAAGCTAGCATCACCAGCACAGGTATTCAAATTGCATACTTTCTTACCCCTCAGGGGTGAGATCCCAGTTCCATATGCTAAGCCCTGCCTTAGCTGGCTTTCTGGAAATAATAGACTGGTGGTATCCATTGAGAGTCTCAAAATTTTCATTTCTGAAGATAATAATGTCTGGCTATCTGATAACACCTCAATATTAATTCTTTCCCTTGGCTTTTATTCATTGAACAATTCACATTCAGTCAGCAACCATTTCCTGGATGTTGACATTATGCCCATTATGAATCAAGACCATAAGGAATGTAGTCACCCAGAATATGAGTTTTTTTAATATCTTGTCTAACATGATCAGAGATAAATATTTTATTATCACCCCCCCAATTCTCCTCTACTTTTTATGTTTGATTCTACCCTTGTTCTCTAATCATACAATAACAAAATTGACCAGCTATAAATTCTAATTCTTCCTTAATTATGGTTCCAATATCTCCCACACCAATTTTTAATTCTGAAAGCTATTATATTATATGAGTTATAGTATTATAAGCTAAAACATTTTAGTTGATTCACTTTGTTTCAACCTAAAAATATTTATTTAACCTGAGTGAAGAATATTTTTAGTTCATTTTCTTTCCTGCCATTCATATTACAGATAAATATAAGCAAAAAAATAAAAAAAAAACTTGCTTAAATACCTTTCCCTATCCCATATTAAATATTGTCAAAAGACAAAATTACAACAAGTTCAGTAAAGATCTAATTAATTGGCTTTTTTTTTGTCATTCAGGAATTATGGTAGCTTCGATCCTACAAAATAGGATGAGAGCTCCCACTGGGCAATGGCAGAACCTTTTGAAAGGAGGAAACATGGAAACAGAACAATGGAAAGAAAAAGAACTCGTTGGTTGACATGAGGTTACTTTATTTGTAATGGTTAAAGCACAAATGACTTCCTTATTACAATGACTCAGGTAGACTAGAGTCTCCTGATTTCTGGAATAACTGATCTATTTGGGAACCTATCTGTTTCCTTAAACTTTGGTTTGGCCTGGTCTCTTGGGGCCTAGTGCAGGAGCTCAGTCCAACACAATTGCCTCCTATAATTTTTGTTTATCCACACAAACATTAATTCCTGGTGGAGTAAAGATCCAAATGTGAAGGAGATACTTCTAAAAGTCTTACTGAAGAATATCTTCATAATATCTGGTTAGAAAAATAATTCTCAAACCTAATATAAAGTAAAAAATTATGAAGGAAAACCTTAACAACATTAATGTAAAAACTTTCTGTTCACCAAGTAACATCATAAAGCGGAACAAGTAGAGACTGAGGGGACATTGCTTTATAATACAAATGCAATGCCTATAGATGTAGGAATATCTTAGAAAACACATAGAAAAAACATAGGGAAATTTCTACTTTAATCAAGAGAATAAAATTCTTTTTCACACCATCATACTGGTAAACATTTAGAACATCTAAAATAGCTATTGCTACATTATAGAAACTCTCGTATACTGCTAGTGAGGGTATATTAATTAATAGGAGTATTTTAAATAGGATCTATGTTCTGTAACACAAACACAGCAGAAGCAAATAGAATTTTATTTATCTCCTATGGGAAAGTATCTCTGTAACTTGGAAGTTTTCAAGAACCCAGCCTCTGTTTTATTGTTCCATCATAGTAGTGGGCCCAAGATGGCCCACATTCATTGGTTAATAGAAGACAATGAAGAAAATCTTTTGAAAAATCAAGATAAAATGTAGAACAAAGAGATGTTCATCACTGAGAGAGAAAGGATTTAAGAGAAAGTTTTTCCATTCAATAATGCATTCATTATTCATTAAGCAACTATACAACAGGCATTGAGTTAGAACCTTTATCTACATGTTACTCTAAGAGCTGATCAACGACTAATTTTTAAAAGCACCAGTTCATATCTTTCACATGCCAGTAAATCAAGCTACATATTTATGAAATATAATGTCAATTTGTATTCTAAAATATATGTTTTTTCTTTCTGAAAACTTGGAGCAAGGAATTATTTATTGCTTTAAAAATAAAAAAGCACTATCTAGGCTCCATGTGGTTGTTCATGCTTATAATCCCAATATAATCCTAACACTTTAGGAGGCTGAAGTGGGAGAATCCCTTGAGGCCAAGAGCTTCAGACCAATCCGGGCAACATACCAAGATCCCATCTCCAAAATAATTTTTTAATTAAGATTAGCTGGGCATCTGTAGTCCCAGCTACTTGGGAGGCTAAGGGGGGAGGATTGCTTAAGCCCAGGATTTCTATGCTGCAGTGAACTACGTTCCTGACACTACACTCCAGCCTGATCAAAAGAGCAAGATTTTGTCTCAAAATACATTAATTAATTAACTAAATTATATCGAATATGGTCCCTTAAGCAAATAAATAACCAAATTAATTAAATACATATTAATTATGTTACATAAATTAATTTTTTAGTTCTTTCTTTAATTCACACGTTTTGAACCTCAACTTGTATCAGGTACCATACAAAATTCTAAATAAAATAAGAATAACTTAAAAATATTTATTCTTGGCTGGGTGCGGTGTCTCATGCCTGTAATCCCAGCACTTTGGGAGGCCGAGATGGGTAGATCACCTGAGGTTGGGAGTCTGAGACCAGCCTGGCTAACATGGTGAAACCTGTCTCTACTAAAAATACACAAATTAGCTGGGCATGGTGGTGGGCACCTGTAATCTTAGCTACTTGGGAGTCTGAGGCAGGGGAATCACTTGAACCTGGGAGGCGGAGGTTGCAGTGAGTCTAGATCATGCCACTGTACTCTAGCCTGGGTGACAGAGTGAGACTATGTCTCAAAAAAATATTTATTCTTAAAAGGTGTCTATGCTTTTGTGGGAAAAGATGTATAAACAAGTAGTTATTTAAAAATGAGTTAAATATAATGCTGAAAATAATTCCACAAAGTTATTGGATCATAAAAGAGGACTTCGTATCTGATGAGGTTAAGAAGCTAGGCAAATTTTCTAGAAGGAATTATTTTGAACTGAAAGACAGATGAAATTGATCATATAAAAGTAAGAAGGGGATGATAGAACATTTTAGGCAGATAGTAAAGTACAGGAAAGACTCTAGATGAGAAAGGAGATTGACTATAATCAAACAAGAATAGACAGCACAGAATATTCTCATATCAATACATCTTTCTATGCATACTTTTGGAGAAGAGCCATTATCAAACACTTTCACTTTTGGCTTTATGTTATAATCTATTATAGGGGTTCTATTATATATAGGGCTTATATTCTAATATAGTTTATAAAAGAAATTAGAAAAGGTGAAAAAGGAAAAGTAAAGTGAGGAGGATAGTGTGGGAGAGAGGAGGTTGGAGAGAGGTAAGAGGAGAAATAGAAGGAGAAGTAAAAGATTAAATCTTAAAAGAAAATGTGTGAAATCCAAATTCATTTTTGGAACTGTAAGTACGTCATCATTATCTATTTACAGTAATTATACTGCGGGAGACTTCATAACCTATCAACTTACTAATTACTCTTTATTTTCTTAATCTCTCACATACATTTGATTATAATATTAAAAATAAAAGAGAAGCAGATACTAGCCATTAGTTCAAATGTCTGGTAGTACAAAATATTGCACACTGTAAATTAAGTAAAAATATAAAAAATTAGAAAAATTAGTCCAGATTCATGTTTTCTTCTATTCCAAGAAAGCTTTCATGGTGATCTGACATGAGTACTCCACAATGGCCAATAATTACTCAATTAAAGTATAATTAATGGCACTATATCTATCTGTGATGTCTTTATAAAACCAGCTTTTAGATAACAGAATTTTAATCAACAACCTAGGCAAACGATTACTCCAGGTGAAATACTGTATTTTATCACAAAATCAAAGCTATGAGTTTATCAGAAAAAATTCCATTCTATGTAGTGAGTTAAGTTTATAAAAATTAATTCAGTTAATAATATGTTATTTTTAACTATAATAAAAGCACAACGCAGGCTATTTTTTAAACTGACAACCTTTTTCACTCAGGTATTTTTCTCTGTATTCTTCACTTTCACCGACAAAAATTTAGAGACTTCCTGACTTTTTCTTAGCCCTAAACAAACAAATAAGCAGCAAACCATCATGGTGCATGTATAGCTGTGTAACAAGCCTGCACATTCTGTACATGTATCCCAAAACTTAAAGTATTTAAAAAAAAAAAAAAAAAGAAAGAAAGAAAAAAAAAAGAAAAGAATGAAAAGAAAAAGAAATTGTAGGTTGGGAGCGAGGAACTATCCGTGGTGCTGAAAACAGAAATTTTACTTGTGTTCCTCGATTTAAACTTGGAATCGTAGATGAAAGAACGAAGGAAAGAAAGATGGAAGGAAGGAAGGAAGGAAGGAAGGAAGGGAGGGAGGGAGGGAGGGAGGATTTCCATTTATCTTATACCTATATACGTCTGGTCCAAGGTTTTATCAATTATACAAATTTTGCACTTCACCGAACCTTTAATCCTTCACAAGAATGTGTCTTCTCCATGTGCTGCTGTTGGATCACAGTCCTTGTGTTTATGTTCTTGATACAATTAACATAAGCAAACTGCAAATCTCTTAGTGTCCATGGAGAATGGTTGCCTTCTCTAACTTCTCACCTAATATAAAAGGATATTTATTGGCTCTAGTTGTTGTGATTCTGGCCAACATCATATTTATGGGAAGTACATGTTATCCCTTCATCTAAATATTGAACCTAATAATTTAAAGATTAAAGTATTTTTATTGACTTACTTTAGCATACTTAGGGAAAATGCTATGTATAGTTATTAACAGCTTATTTTTAACTTAGAAACTCTGGAAATAAAAAGCATCTAACATTTATATAAGTGCATGTTTTTCATATTTGTATTTATGGAGCTAAAGAAGTGAACTAATTTCCTCACCTAGTATTATTTTGTAAGTGTTTCTAATGTGTCTATGCTTCTAGTGTTTTATTTTAATTTTTAAAATTTGGGTAGAAAAACAGAGTAAAAGGTGAGAAGGTATTGACAGATTGGTTGTTAAGATCATTTTATTCTCCAACAAATGCTTGCACTATAGTAGTAACTAAAATGAAAGATAAACTGTTTTGTTATTAGTTTTTTATCTGCTAGCTTGGGATTCATTTCTCAATTGCATAGGCTAACACATTAAAATTAACATATTATTCTTTATTTAATCGGAAAAAATATTTAAAAGGGTACAATATTAATATATTGCCTTTGATTCTTCTGACAGTAAATCTCATTAAATGCCTAAATTTATTCACCTAAGTGATGGATTTTAAAACATATATTTTATCCCATAAGAATTATTTAATTTTTATTACATTTTTAAACGTTTTAGCATCAATCAATTTTTATTTTTATTTTTTACATTATGAGTGACATCCACAAAGGTGGGGGGCTATCGGCTTCTATGGTCATGGAGGAGTCTGTCTTTTGCTTGTCCCAGGACTCTGTCTGAGAGTCAGGAACAGGGCGGAGGCAGGGAGGAAAGTTGCTGCTAAAGAGCAGACCACGTGACCGCTCCACTCCAAGACTCAGATATTACTGGTCTAGACTTAGCAGGTGAAGATAAGAGCTTCAAAATGAATGTGAGACTGAGGTTTCATAAAATTCTATGTAATAAAAGTGACTGCTTAATAAAAAGTGACTAAGAGTTCTGAAAGTAAACTGGCATATTATTAAGGAAGCACGCTTTTCCAGTGGAAAGATGGGAGTTGAACACATCATTCTCAGGGGTAGTTACTGCTAAAATAAAACCTTTTCAGTATTTTCTTAGATAAATGACCCCTTCAAGAAGAGGTACATATACATACCAAATGAAATACATATACTCACTTTCAGCATGGTGTTCTACAAGTGTTATACTGTCCTTGTGTGGAGCTAAACTCTTCTTATTCCTGTCATTTTCAGAGACAGTGTATTTTTCAGTATGATTCCAAATTCCACTATTTTAATCTTAACCCAGTAAGAAGTATTATTCAAAAAAATTTTCATATAATTTATTATCAGTAGTTATATTTTACAAAATATTTCATATGACTTTCATAATCCATATGACAAGATCTTTCTCCCTTTTAAATATTTTATGCTTTCCTTAACTGTGAAATATACACAGCTAAAACTCCATCAGCCTTTGTCCTCCCAGACCTACACATTTTACATGCCCTTTCTCTCTCTTATAAGCAATTTTAGCTTAGAGCCCTGTTTTGTATCCAGCAGGTCACAACTAGGTGACCAGACAAAAATGCTGACTTCAAAATCAGTTCATTGGAAATAAACGAAGTCCAAGCTAATTAGAAAAAGTAAAGACTATTTATTCAAATCTTGCTGTAGCAAGGGAGTCAGCCACTGTTATTTGCATTTTAACAGAGACTTCAGAGAAGGTGGAGGAGTGGGGAAGTTTTACAGTGGACAAACGGGAAGGCTTCAGGTGTGCCCTGATCAGTGGCTGTTAGCATGGGAAACTGTAGGTGGTCTAATTAGAAGCAGTCATCTTATGCGATTGATTAAGGTTTCATATTTGGCTTTCGTTGGTTCCTAAGTTGGAATCAGGGACAAAAATTAGAAAAGCTGTCAGTTATTGATCAAGCCCTAGCCATTTTAGGCTACTTGTTATAGGGGTTAATGTTTGGCTTCATGGACTGCCGTAGGGATGGCAGACTGACTTCCTACTACTACCCCCTTACAGCAGTTTGGCTCTCCTGAGCTGGTTATGTAAATAATGAGCTGATTTCCTGGTCAGGTTGTTGCTGACTTTGTTTCAGATGTCCATTTTTGTATGCGGTCTAGTCAATATTTGTGTATTCAGTCTCTCACCTTCTACTCTTCCTGTTAATCTGGTCATGTTTGTTATAACCCATTTACCTTAAACTTACACTACACATTTATGTATACACTTATTCACATATGTTGTTTATTTAGATATAATACTTACATATATATGGGTGTGTGTATATATATATATATATATATGTATATATATATATATATATACACACACCCACATATATGTGTATATAAAATATATAACTTTATAGGTGATGTAGTTGCAGGTTGAAAGTAAATGATAAGTAAATAAAATAAAATACTTGTCCATAAAAAATCTTACAATCTGGTAAAAGTTAAATTAAACAACTATGTAATGAATACTTGTTTTATGCCTAGCTCTATGAAAGGCACAGCGGACATTTTGGGAATTGAGATGGATATAACCTCTAATTTCTCTGAAATTGCTGTCAAGAAGGATGATGGATGATTAATTAAGCATGCAATTGAAATATAGTGCAAAATGTTAAATGAAGGAAATACAGGAGCACATAAGAGGGGTACATTAGTCAATTAATGAAACCATATTGCTATATAACAAATCCTTTCACAACTCCATAAACAACACTCACACATTCTCATAAATGTGTGGGTGACTAGGGCAATTCTGCTTTGACTCTGGTATCTAGTGACAGCTATTCAATGTTGTAGATCTCCAAGGAGGATGTGTCTCATCCTCCTTGGGCCATCCTCCATGAGCCATCAGACTGACCTTGGCATATTCTATTTACAGTGATGTCCAGAAGACAGGAGGAAAAGAAGGCTGAAGCTTGAAACAGGCACGCTATCATTTCTCCCTTATATTTCATTGGCCAAAAAAAAGTCATATGGCCAAGCACTCACCCACCAAAAAACAAAAGGGATGGGAAAAAATGACCAACCTTTTTGTGGAAGAACTGCAGAATAATAACAAATGGTGGCAGGGCATGGTGGCTTATGCCTGTAATCCCAGCACTTTGGGAGGCTGAGGCCGTCAGATCACAAGGTCAGGAGATTGAGACCATCCTGGCTGACATGGTGAAACCCCGTCTCTACTAAAAAAAATACAAAAAAATTGCCGGGCATGGTGGTAGGCGCCTGTAGTCCCAGTTACTTGGGAAGCTGAGGCAGGAGAATGGCATGAACCCAGGAGGCAGAGCTTGCAGTGAGCCGAGATTGTGCCACTGCACTCCAGCCTGGGTGACAGAGCGAGACTCTGTCTCTAAATAAACAAATAAATAAATAAATAAATAAATAAATAAATAAAGGTAAACACATGGTGTATTAGTCCATTATCATATTGCTATGAAGTAATACCCTAGACTGGGTAATTTATAATGAAAAAGAGGTTTAATGGACTCACAGTTCCACATGGCTGAGGAGGTCTCACAATCATGGCAGAAGGTGAAGGAGGAAAGGCACATTTTACATAGTGGCAAGCAAGAGAGCGTGTGCAAGGGAACTGCCCTTTATAAAACCATAAGATCTGTGAGACTTATTGACTGTCATGAGAACAGCATGGGGAAAACCTGCCCCCATGATTCAACTACCTCCCACATGGTCTCTCCCACAACACGTGGGAATTATGGCAGCTACAATGCAAGATGAGATCTTGGTGGGAACACAGCCAAACCATATCATCTCATGCCTGCCCCCCTCAAATCTCATGTTCTTACATTTCAAAACCAATTATGCCTTACCTACAGTCCTCCAAAGTCACAACTCATTTCAGCATTAACTCAAAAGTCCACAGTCCAAAGTCTCATCTGAGACAAGGCAAGTCCCTTCTGCCTATGATCTTGTAAAATCAAAAGCAAGTTAATTACTTCCTAGATACAATGGGGTTACAGGCATTGGGTAAATACACCCATTCCAAATGAGAGAAATTGACCAAAACAAAGGGGCTATAGGTTCCATGCAAGTCCAAAATCCAGTGGGGCAGTCAAATCTTAAAGCTCTAAAATGATCTCCTTTGACTATATGTCTCGCATCCTGGTCATACTGATGCAAGAAGTGGGTTCCCATGGCCTTGGACAGTTCCAACCCTGTGGCTTTGCAGGGTACAGCCCCCCTCTGGCTTCTGTCATGGGCTGGCATTCAGTATCTGCAGCTGTTCCAGTCACCTAGAGCAAGTTTTTGCTGGATCTACCCTTCTGGGATCTGGAGGACGGTGGTCCACTTCTCAAGACTTCAGGCAGTTCCCCAGTAAAGATTCTGCATGGGTGTTCCCACTCCATACTTTGCTTCCACACTGCTGTAGCAGAGGTTCTCTATGAGGGCTCAGCATCTGCAGCACAATCTCTGCCTGGACATCCATACATTTCCATACATCCTCTGAAATCTAGGAAGAGGTTCTCAAACCTCAGTTCTTGACTTCTGTGCACCCACAGGCCAAACACCATGTGTGAACCACCAAGGCTTGGGACTTGCACTCCTTGAAGCCGCAGCCCTGAGTTGTCCTTTGTCCCTTTTATCCATGGTTGGGATGCAAAGCACCATGTCCCAACACTACACAGGGCAGCAAGGCCTTAGGCCTGACCCATGAAACCATTTTTTCCTCCTGGCTTGTGATAATAGAGGTTGCCATTAAGACCTATGATATGCCCTGGAGACGTTTTCCCCATCGTCTTGGTGATTAACATTTGGCTCCTTGTTTCTTATGCAAATTTCTGTAGCCAGCTTAAATTGCTCCTCAGAAAATGGGTTTTTCTTTTCTATTACAAATTTTCCAAACTTTTATGCTCTGCTTTACTTTTAAACATAAGTTCCAATTTCAAAATGCATCTTTATGAATGAATAAAACTGAATGCTTTTAAGAGCACCCAAGTCATTTCTTGAATGCTTTGCTGCTTAGAAATTCCATCTCTCTCAAGTTTAAAATTACAAAGATCTCTAGGGCAGGGGCAAAATGCCTGCAATCTCTTTGCTAAAGCATAACAAGAATACCTTTGCTCCAGTTCCCATATGTTCCTCATCTCCATCTGATGTCACCTCAGCCTGCAATTTTTGATCAAAAACTTTCAACAAGTTTCTAGGAAGCTCCAAACTTTCCCACATGTTCCTGCCTTCTTCTGAGTCCTCCAAATTGTTTCAACCTCCACCTGTTATCCAGTTCTAAAGTTGCTTCTATATTTTTGTGTATCTTAATTGCACTGCTCCCCTCCCAGTACCGACTTACAGTATTCATGCATTTACATACTGGTATGAAGAAATACCTGAGACTGGGTAATTTATAAGGAAAAAGAGGTTTAATGAATTCACAGTTCAACATGGCTAAGGAGGCTTCACAATCATGGTGAAAGACAAAAGTCTAGCAAAGGTACATCTTACATGGCAGCAGGCAAGAGAGCATGTGCAGGGGAACTGACCTTTGTAAAACCATGAGATCATGTGAGATTTATTGACTATCAGGGGAACAGCATGGGAAAAGCCTACTCCCATGATTTAATTATTTCCCACTGGGTGCCGTCTATGACACATGGGGATTATGGGAGCTACAATTAAATATTTGAGTGGGAACACAGCCAAACCATATCACATGCAACAGTGTGGTAAATCAGTCTACTGCAAATGGCAAATGGCATGGTAGGAGTAAGCTACTCAAAGACCTACCATGGTAATGGACAAAATGAGACTAAAGTTTTTTTCACTCTCATACAGTTTTCAGACTAAACCTTCACTTAATGAATACATGTGCCAAACTGGAAAATACTTCTTACAGGTAGAAAATAATATCAGCTGGGGATGGTGGCTCATGCCTATAATCCCAGCACTTTGGGAGGCCAAGGTGGGTGGATCATTTGAGGTCAGAAGTTCAAGACCAGCCTGGTGAACATAGTAAAACCCCATCTCCACTAAAAAAAAAAAAAAAAAAATAGCTGAGCAGTAGTGATGCATGCCTGTAGTCCCAACTACTCGAGAGGCTGAGGCAGGAGAATTGTTTGAGCCTGGGAGGTGGAGGCTGTGGTGAGCAGAGATTGTGCCACTGCACTTCAGTCTGGGTGACAGAGTGACACCCTGTCTCACAAAAGAAAAGAGAAGAAGAGAAGAGAGAAGAGACAAGAGAGAAGAGAAGAGAAGAGAAAAAGTAAGAAAAGAAAAGAAAGACAAGATGGGAAGAAAAGGGAAGGGAGGAGGGGAGGGGAGCAGGGAAAGGAAGGGAAGGGAAGGGAAGGGAAGGGAAGGGAAGGGAAGGGAAAAGGCTATTTCTCAGTCTCCAGACATTTAGAGAACAGAACTAAAAACAGAAAACAAAAAGAACAAAGCCCACAATGTGAGAAAGCTGACATAGGAGGCAAGGTGAATATAGGTGACTAGTCAGGATTTTGGGAAGACTTCCTTTTGTCAAATTAGAAAGAGTAGAGACTATCACTGAGGAATGCATGCAGGGAGGTAATAATCAAGAGTGTCTTGTGAGGTGATCACTCTGTTATGGTGGTGAAGAATACCACAAGAGGCACAAAACATCCAGAAAGTGAATCAAGAGTGATCCAATTACATAATTTGCATTTTAGCATCCTTTCTCCCTTTCTAGTCATCCAATTAGAACCTTGCACAAGTTTACTAAGAAACTATTATTTAAGGAAATGATATGAGTGTCACATAATTATCAAACTCAGAGGACAATAGAAACATCTTAAATAGGAACAAACAATTAAATATTTTCTGCCATGTCAGGTTTCTTGAAATTTTCATTTTCTTTTTTCTCTTCCTTCTTCTTGCCTATTCTGCATATACCCTATTTTTTTAAAAATATGCCTTTATTGTGTATATCTTCTCTCAGAAATCCAGAGGGGCATCACTTTTCTGCAAGACAAAGGGACAAGATCATCATTGCTTCATGCCCTTAAATAAATGCATTAGTCAAAATGACAATGTCATTGGCAATCAATAAAGACATAGAAAAAATTGGCTAAAGCAAGTGGTAAGTTCAGAAAAGCAGTCTAGTTAAACAATTACCCACCTAACTGAACAAGATTAATAGTGATTGATTCCAAATACACCTCATAGAGCATATTTGTCTAACCATTCATGCATTTCTATCTCTTTTCCACCTGTCCCCTTTTTCTCAGTGTCAGTTTTACCAATGACCTACAGATTTACTTAGAGAGCTAATTACAGTCTCACTTTGTCCATATGAACTGAGTTCTAAATATATTAATTTCACTAATTTATCTGTATTGATGAGTTTTGTACTTTATAAGAAAAATAATATTTAATGCTTGCCTGAGTTGGGAATATTATAATTCTATACATTCTCCATGTGTGCCTAATTGAAATTTCTAGATGAAAACAAGCAAGGTCCTTTCTCACCATCTCTTCATACCCCATTCCAACTCACTTGTATGCATACCTAAAAAGCCAACTTTTCTAATGTTTTTTCTGGTCTTTACCATCCTGTCCTTTTCATTTCTGTACTTTCATTTATTTCTTATGTTTTTGTTGTAGTTTTTATTTATGTAATTTTTACTGTATTGAACATGTGCCAGATATTAAACATTGCCAAATACCTAGGTATTGCCTCAAGCCTGGGAATGAAAAGACAATGATTTTGTGGTTCCTGTCCTAAGATATTTAAAATCTAATGAAAAATCTCAAAAGCTGTGATGACGGTAAAATAATAGAGTAGTATGTGATTGATAGAAATAAATAAAGTAAGCGTTGCAGAGGGACAATGAATGGCCCAAATTAATGAGAAAGTAAGAGCTTTATCTTGGAGGGTTAGGGCTAGTGACTTGTAAATTTATTGCGTAAGCCTACTTAACCCACTCAATAATGAAAGAGGCTGTCCAAGGCGGATAAAATTACACAGAAGGTAAATCACAGAATTCAAGAAGAAAGAAACACATTGAAAATGGTCAGAGAGTTAGGTATAGTCTAAAACACAAAACAACAAAGCTTGCATTTGGTAATAAAAGTTGTCGTGTCCCATTATAATTTTTTTTTTACAAAAATCTGCTATGGTACTTAATAAGATAAACCAGTTTGCTTGTAAAAGAAGGAAGATAGATATGTGTGCATGGGTATATGTACCTGTATTTATGGCTTCATGAGGAGTTTCTTATAATCAGTTGACAGAGGAAGAGAAGACTTGGTCTTATTATACAGATGGTTTTAAATGATGTGCAGATACACATGAAAGTGAATAGCTGCAGCATTACAGCCCTTTTCTGGGATATTCCTGAAGGCCAATGGTGAAATAGAATTTTCCCAGTGGGCAGAACTGAGGTTTAGCCAATGTTTGGTTGTATGATCAGGAAGTTGAAAGGAGCATGATTCAAAAATTAGTGATAGGAAAGTCCGGAGAAGAGGTATGTCCTCTTTGAATGGCAAAAATTGCTAAGAAAATTTTTGTCTTATGTGAATATTGATCAAAGGGTCACCTTAGCAGAGGCAAATTTTGATAGTCAAGTGGATAGGATGACCCATTCTGTGGATACTAGCCAATCTCCTTCCTTAACCACCTCAGTCATTGCCCTATGGACTCATGAACAAAGTGGCCATGATGGCAGGGATGCAGGTTATGCATGGCCTTAGCAACACGGACTTCTACTTACAGAGATTGACCTGGTAACAACACCTGTTAATACTCCAATTTGCCTATAGCACAGACCAATAATGAGACCCCAATTTGGCAACATTCCCTGGGTATGATGCCAGCTATCAGCCAGCTACCTTGTGTCAACTATCCTGAAAACAACCAAAAATACACTTTTTCCCAGAAGAGGATGAAAAGTCCTTGGGTGGTGTTTACTTTTCTCTTTGGTATCTCATTATTCAATACTAAACAATATTGAACAATGTAAACAATACATGAAAACATGTAAACAATACATGAACACTATGTCAGTACATCCTATATTACATGGCAAAGGAATAAGAGAAAGAAGGAAACATATTTGTTTACATACAAATATATATTTATAACAAAATAAGGGAGAAATACTTATGACAATTATAATCCTAATTTCTATAACTGGTCACGTGGTCATAGCTGGTATTTATAACTACTTTCTTCCATTACTCATTGGTTATTCCCTTAGCCTTCAGCAAGTACCTCAACTGGTGATGATTCTTTAGCAGTTAGGTAATTAAAGCCAGATGGGGGAACCATTAGAAGTTCTGCCTGATTTGGGCTGTAGTTCTCCATTGGCTTTAATTGCAGGGCATGGTAACACTAAGAGATACCATAAGGGATCTCCTGTATGCCACAAGTACTCTTCCTTACCTCCATTGTGGAGTATCCATCCATGTTCTTCTTGGTAGTCAAGATCAATTACCCCAGCCAAAACAGTAACTCTCTTCAAAGACATGAGGAGACCAAAGGAGCAGGAGTTTTAACATGAGTTATGTGGAATCATTGTTGTGTTCCCTAGTGAAAGCATTCCTTCCTTTGGAACCAAGACCTGTAGGACAGTGGATAATAAGCTCTTGGAAACAGAAAGCAAAAATTTTGACAGTGGGTCAGTAGGGACAATAGTGAATGATCTCACTCTGATTTCTACTCCTTTATTCCTAGACTCGTGAATCCTGGCTATGGAAGAAAAAGAACCATATATTGGCAGCTGATTCAGAGCATGTAAAGCCTCCTGGTGGACATTGCTCCAGTCCTTAAATTTATTGTTACTTAGTTGGTGTTGTAACTGAATCTTCAAAAGGCCATTCTGTCATTTTATTAAGCCAGCTGCTTCTGAATGGTGTGATAAGACCAGTGAAGTCCATGAATATGGCTTTGCCATACTTCATTTACTTTGACATAAGTTTCTTGATCAGCAGTAATGCTGTGTGGATACCATGACAGTGTATAAGCAATTTAATAAATCCACAGATGGTAGATTTGACAGAAGCATTGTATGCAGAAAAGGCAACTCTAATAGAGAGTGTCTATTCCAGTAAGCAGTTACAAATACTAGCTATGATCATGTGACCAGTTACAGAAACTAGAATTGTAATTGTCATGAGCATTTCTTCTTTATTTTGTTATAAATATATATTTGTGTTTACAACAAATATATTTTCTTTCTTCTTTTATTTTTCCATCATGTAATATAGGATGCATTGACCAAATAGCATAATGTTCATGTGTTGCTAACTTTACATCATAGTATTGAACAATGAGATACCAAATAGAGAAACAAACACCACCCAGGGACTTTGCACCCTCTTCTGGGGAAAAGTTAGTGTATTTTTGGTTGTTTGCAGGATAGTTGTATTATGGTAGGCAGAATTATGACCTTATTTATTTAAATATTAAGTATGTTTTAATTGGATATATATAAAGATGATATAGGTAGGTAGGTAGATATATAAATAGATAGATAGATAGATGAATACCAAGTTGACAAGGAGTGGACCTGTGATAGTTAATTTTGTGTGTCAGCTTGGCCAGGCAATGGTACCCAGATATTTGGCCAAACATTTTCTATATGTTCCTGAGAAGACATTTTTGGATGAAATTAACATTTAAACCAATAGATCTTGAATAAAGCAGATTACTCTCCAGAGTGTGGATGGGCCTCAACTATTAATGAAAGCCTTAATAGAAAACTACTGACCTCTGTGGAAGAAGAGGAAATTCTGCCAGAAGACATTTCTTGAATTCAAACTGCAACTCTTCCCTGATTCCTCACTCTGCCAGTCTACTCTTTAGATTTTTGTCCTGTCAGCCTCCACAGTTGAGTAAACTAGCTTCTTAAGATAAATTTCTCTCAGATGGATAAATACATAGATTGATAGACATATCTATCTATCTATCTGTCTGTTTCTCTGGAGCACATCAACTAACAAAGTAATACAAAGGCTCTGAGTCACTAAGTTTGAGGGTGGAAATATTTTAAACATGGTAAGTGCTTCAAAGGCTCAGCAGCCAAATGTTTCACTAGTCAGTGTAGACAAGATTATGCTGCAGTAATAAACAACCCTGATATCTCTGTTACTTTAGACAACATAGGCACAGTTCTTACTCTTATAAAGTATACTTCCCAGATAGCCAGGAGCTCTGCTAGGTTCCATCATTATCTTCCTTATTCTAGGGGCCTGGTAGACAAAGCAACAATACAAGCATTTTGTGGGATGTTACCTATGACAGTGTGTCCAGAGTTTGTTCCTTCCAGTGGGTTCGTGATCTCACTGACTTCACAAATGGAGCCGTGGACCTTCATGGTGAGTGTTACAGCTCCTAAAGATGGTACAGACCTAAAGAGTGAGCAGCAGCAAGATTTATTGTGAAGAGTGAAAGAACAAAGCTTCCACAGCAGGCAAGGGGACCCAAGCGGGTTGTTGCTGCTGACTGGGGTGGCCAGCTTTTATTCGCTTATTTGTCCGCACCCACATCCTGCTGATTGGTCCATTTTACAGAGTGCTGATTGGTCCATTTTACAAACCTCTAGGTAGCCACAGAGCACTGATTGGTTCATTTTACAATCCTAGATACATAGTGCTGGTTGGTGCATTTTATAATCCTCTTGTAAGACAGAAAAGTTCTCCAAGTCCCTGCTCAACCCAGGAAGTCCAGCTGGCTTCACTTCTCAATCCCCCTCTACAGAGGACACCCCAATTGCTTTTGGGAATTGGGTGATGACCACTCTAGTTACTTCCTGTTGGATAGAGGTGAAGAAGCGGCCCTGCAGTGGTAGTGTCCTCCAGAAGGGAACTCTCTAGGCCAGCCAGAGGGTCAGTAGGTTGGTCCAGGGGTCCTTGGTAGAAGTTGTTAGTTGAGTTCATTTGGGGTTCCGCTTGTAAGACCATCTGTAGCTTGATGGCATCAATCCTGGAGGAAACAAATTTGACAAGGAGGTTAAAAACACAGGGCCCGAAGGTGAGTAACAGCAAGATGGCTGTCACGGGACCTAGAAAGTGGGGGAAGCCATGTTGCCTGATCCAGAGGTTGGCATAAGAGTTTTAAAGGTGTTATGTGATTTCAGAAGCCTTTTCCTGTAAACCTCGGGTGGCCTCTCATATTATCCATGACTGGGTAGTGTAAAAGCAACACTCTTCCTCTAAGAAGGTTCAAAGTCCTCCTTTCTCAGCAGTGAGGAGGTCTAGGCCTCAGCAGTTTTGTAGAGTCACTGCTGCCCAAAGAGTTTATTTGGGATTGTAGAGTAGGATAGATTTTGTTATTTCTTATAAACTGTCTGAGAAATCCTTTTAGAGTGTGTGGTAGTGGTATAATGAAGTAGATAAACCTGTTATTCCCGTTCCTGTAGCAGTGGCCATTCCTAACCCTATAAGTAGGGGTATTAGTTGTATGCCCTTGCACTGATGGACTTGAACTTTGAGGGGCACTGATAGGGTCTGATTTCCACAAGATTAGACATTAGGATAATACACGTTACCCTGTTAACTTTTAGCAAACTTTACTTTTGTTGAAAACTTTGCAAGTTTGACATTTCAATTATTCATTGCTATTAACAAGACCTTGTTCAGTCCATATTAACTTAGAATTAGTATAGATGGCCCCTTTCTGATTCTGTAAGTACTTTAAGGTTTGGCTGAGTGCAAACAGCTCGCACGTTTGAGCAGACCAATTATTAAGCAACCTTCCTAACTGCTTCTACAAGAGTTCCCTTATCACTTACTGAATATCCATTGTGTCTTTTTCCCTTAATGGCCTGGGAGGAACCATCTATCCTCCTGTCCTGAAGGGAGTTCCTCCTAGATCTGGTCGGACCTTTGTATGGTAATTAGTTAAGATTTAGATCCCCTGTTAGGAAACCTGCTGGGTTAAGGATTTTTGATAGGAAGGCTGTGGGTTGTCAGTGGCCTCAGTGCTTTTGGGCTATGCTGTTTTTTACACTGTCAATGAGGTGGTATTCGAGTGTTATAGGTTTACAGAGAAGACTTTCAGTTATAAAATTATAGGTTTTAAATTCACTCTGGCTTTTAAAGGAATAGGGTACACTGTTTTATCTTTACTATTTACATCTCTCTTTCTCTCTCTTTGACTCCTTTATCTCTGTCTCTTCCTCTCTCCCTTTCTTTGACTTTCTGTCTCTTTCTTTCTTTTCTTTCTCTCTGACTCTGTTTCTTCCTCTCTCTCTCTTTGACTCTGTCTCTTTGACTTTCTGTCTTTCCCCTCCCTCTCCTATCTGCTGGTCTTTCACTGCCTCTGCCAGCTCTTTACGCTGCTGTTCTCCCCTCTCCTTCCCCATGACTTTGGCAGTGTAAGACTGCTGCTTCCTCGAGTTTTTGCACTGAGTGCAATAACTCCTTGATTTCCTTGTGGTATTTTATAGGGTTTCCTCCAGAGCTTAGGAGCTCCCTTTCTTTCCATACTGCAGCATGGGCATGCAGGATTAGATAAGCATACTTGCTATTTGTATACACATTTATTATTTTTCTCTTTCTCAGTTCTAAGGCTCGGATAAGTGCCACTAGTTCTGCTAAATGGGTGCTGGTCCCTGGGGGAAGAGGCTTACTTTCAAGGACTATTACATCACTAACTATGGCATAATGTGCCCTTCATATCCCATTCTCCACAAGTGAAGTTCCATCAGTATACAGGATATGGTCAGGGTTAGTTAAGGGGAATTCTAAGAGATCTTTTTGGGTGGCTATAATTTGTTGGCAGTCATGCTCGATTGGTTCTCCATCCTCTGGGAGAAAAGTGGCAGTGTTGAGGGCCACACACACATGCATATTTGAAACATCAGACCCTCAAGGAGTAGTGCCCGGTATCTGAGTAGGCAGTTGTCTAATAGTCATAAACTTCCTTTGGCACCTAGTATGCCATTTACATCATGAGTAGTCCAGATAGTGAGATCCTTTCCTTGTATTATTCTGATAGCCTCTGACAGGAAGACAACCACTACTGCAATTACCTGTAAACAGTCAGACCAGTCTTTCGCTACTATATCAATTTCCTTACTTAGGTATGCTACTGGCTGTGGGGTTGTCCACAAATCTAAGTAAGGACTCCAAGAGCTATTCCTGCTCTCTCTGTGATGTATAAAGAGAAGTTTTGTCCTGTGGGAAGGGTTAAAGCTGGAGCTTGTACAAGGGCCTGATTTAAGGTTTTGAAGACTGTTTCTGCCTCTGGTTCCCATTCTACTAGATGACTATTTGCCTTCTGGGCCTCCTTGATTAGAGTATAGAGTGACCTGGCCTTCTCACTGTATCCGGGGATCCAGAGTTGGCAAAGTCGGTGATTCCAAGGAAGTCCAGCAATTGTTTTAATGTCTTAGGGTGAGGATAAGCCAGTCTAGGCTGTATTCCTTCCTTTCTGAGGGCCCTGGTTCCTCTGGATAAGATTAGACCTAGATATTTGACTTGTTGTAGGCAGAGTTGGGCTTTTGATTTAGATGCCTTATATCCTTGATTAGCTAGAAAGCCCTCAAGAGATCTAGAGTAGTCTGCTGGCATGAGGCTTCTGAACTGGTAGCCAAAAGTAAATCATCCACATACTGAACAACTAGAGTACCTGGACTTAAGAAGTGGCCTAGATCTTGGGCCAGTGCCTGATCAAGCAGATGAGGGCTATCCCTAAACCCCTGGGGCAAGACCCACATAAATTAGGATATGTGGTTTGTGGGATCCTAAAAGACAAAGAGAAACTGGGAGTCAGAGTGCAGGGGAATACAGAAGAAGGCATCCTTGAGGTCCAGAACAGTGAACCATTCTGCTTCCACTGGTATTTGAGATAGTAGGGTGTAGCAGTTGGGTGCAACTGGGTATAGAGGAATTACTGCCTCATTGATGAGTCGAAGATCTTGCACTAGTCTCCACTGACCATTCAGGTTTTCTACTCCTACATTTGGGGTGTTGCAGGAACTGCTGCATTTTCTTACTAAGCCTTGAGCTTTTAAATGTCTAACAATATACTGTAATCCTTTATGAGCTTCAGGTCTTAAGGGATATTGCCTTTGATAAGGAAAAGTGATGGGGTTTTTTAGCCTGATTTGGACTGGGTGGGCATTTTTTGCCCTTCCGAATTGTCCTTCCAATGCCCAGATTTCAGGGTTAATTCCCTCCTCAAGCAGGGGACAACAAATGGGTAACTTGTTCCCCATATTCGTATAGATAATAGCTCCAGCTTTGGCTAATATGTCCTTCCTAATAAGGGTATGGGACTTTTGGGCATAACAAGAAAGGCATGTGAAAAGAGTAAAGTCTCCCAGTTACAACTGAGGTGGTGAGAGAAATACCGGGTTACAGGCTCTCCCAGGATTCCTCAGATGGTAATGGACCTTGAGGACAGCTGTCCAGGACAGGAGATTAACACTGAGGAAGCCACACCAGTGTCCAGGAGGAAGTCAATTTCCTGGCCCTCTGGTTAAACGTACCTAGGTCTCAGTGAGGGTGATGACATGAGCTGGCACTTGCCCCAGGCATCCTCAGTCTTGTTGTTGGATCATCTGGTTGGGGGCTTCTGGCCCAGATAACCTTTGTCCTCTGGGGCAGTGCGCCTTCAAATGATTTCCATGGCATAGTGGACATGGGCGAGGGGGCAGCTTGTTTCTCATTGGACAATCTTTTATAAAGTGTCCTTGCAAGCCACACCGATAACAAGCCCTACCGGGTGATTGGCCTGCTCCATTTTCTGTCCTCTCCGAACCACCAAGGTTTGTTCATTTGAGGGTCATGACTCAGGCTGCGGCCTTTCTCTGATCTCCCTTTCCCTTTTCAGCCTGCTCCTCTTGGTCCTTACTATAAAACACTGAGGTTGCCAGGTTTAATAATGCCTCCAGATTTTGTTCAGGGCTGAGGGCTCGCTTTTGGAGCTTTCTCCTGATATCTGCAGCTGATTGGGTAATAAACTTATGTTTTAGGATCAATTGGCCCTTGAGAGAGTTGGGTGACAGGGGAGTATAGTTTCTAAGGTCTCCCACAGCCATGTTGAGGAAGGCAGAAGGGTTTTCTTTCTTTCCCTGAGTTATGGTGGACATCATTGAATAATTCATGGGCTTTTTCCTAATTCTCCTTAGTCCTTCTAGAACACAGGTCAGCAGATGTTTGCAACTCCAGTCCCCATGATCTGAGTCGGGGTCCCAGTGGGGATCCATACTGGAGATGGCTTGCTGACTGGTAGGGAATTTGTCCCTTTCTTTGGCTGTCATTCTGTCATTTACTTGATTAAGATACCAAGTATCTCCAAACTCATGGGCTGCCACTAAAGCTGCATTCTTTTCATTAAAGGCCACACTTCGATCTAACAATAGCATGACATGTCTCCTAGTGAGGTCAAAGGACCTATACCCTGTAGGCCCTATACCCTGTATAGGACCTATACCCTGTAAGACATCTGAAAACTTCCCCAGGTCTACCTTGATCTGCTTTAAATCAGAGAGGGAGAAGGGGACACTTTACCCGGGTTGGGCCAAATTGCCCTCTCCCTACAACTTGAAGGGGACAAAACTGATAGCCTGGGGGTTTTTGTGGTCCTTTGGAGGTTTCTTTGCTTGTTTCCTTCTGGGTGGGGAAGATTAGAGGATACTTATCATTAATAGGAAGGGGAGCTATAGGAAGGCTAGGATATGGAGGTAAGCTGACAGGTCCTCCTGTAGGATGCCAATTGCAAGCTTTGCATAGTTGTGGATTATCCTTAAATGAAAAGAAAGATTGGACATAGAGTATTTCACTCCATTTGCCTTCTCTCTTACAGAAAAGGTCAAGCTGCAGGATAGTATTATAATTTATGCTTTCCTCAGGTGGCCATTTTTCCCCATCAGAGAGAGAATACTGGGACCAGGTAGCAGGGCAGAAAAAAATGAGCCGCCTCTTTGTCAGGGTTCATGGGTCAAATCGGTCCCAATGGCTTAGGATGCATTTCAAGGGTGAGCCTGTTGAGGCCTGAGTGTTTCCCATGTGAAAGAAAAAACTGTCCGCCGTTTTGGTTTGTTAGTTTCCCACCCCCTGCCCAAGAACCCTCAACAGTCCCTGGACCCTGCTGATTGGAATAGTTGCGCTCACCAGCGCAGCAGCAGAAACACTAGTTTTCCTCCTAGACCACAAGGAGGACCTAGGAAGGTCAGATTTAGGGGCCCTTACTGACGCACACTTGCCTTTCCTTTTAGACCACAAAGAGGACCGAGAAAAATCGGATTTAGTGGCCCTTATTGATGCATTCCTGTAAACCCGTTAGAGTCCTAAGCATTTTCTCCTGTTAATATTGGGACCTTACCCCTGTCCTATAAAGATGTTATGCCTCAAATTTGGAAGGCCATACCCTGAGGGAGGGAAGGGATCTCCAATTTGGAAGAGTGATGCCTTTTGTTCTCACTTCTCGAGATATGGACAGGAAAGATATAATTTCTAAGGCTCCCCATATCCTAGCTTTAGGAATAGTCTTTGTTAGGCCTGCTAGTCTGAGGAGAGATCCTAAAATTCCAGATAATAACCCCCACACCCCACCCCTGTCTTTCTGATTGGTGAGCATGGGTGCCTAAGGAAGGGAACAGAGTCATGAAATTTATACCAGAAATCATTCCTATAGGACAAACTAGAAAAACACCAGAGACAGGGAGTGGTTTTTAGAAGAAGGACTAGCCTCGGGAAGAGATGTGGGAGGGTTTGTCTGACAGGCATTAGGACCCAGGAGACAAGGGTGAGGATAGATAGGATAGATGGGCAAGTCTCACTTTGGGCGACATGACTTTGAGAGTTCTGCTCATGGATACGGGGACAACCAACTTTTTGTCAGGATCCTGGAGCTGAATGGCTTTTCTCTCTGTTGACCCTTGGCTCAGCCCAGAAGTACAGGAAAAGCAGAAGCTGGTTCCAGACAAACCAATGCTCCCAACTCCAAAGAGTTGTGACTTGTTAGAGAGACCTTTCCCAGAAAGCCCGACACCCGTGTCTTTATTCCGGTGGTCATGCTAGTTGTTTTTAACTGGCTGACAGGTGCCTGGTGTTTAGTTCCTGAATTCTGGGGAATAATAGGACAGAATAGCAAGTGAAAGGGGTCCAGTGATACTCACTGCTTGGCGATAGTCCCTTCATAGTCACCAAGATGTGTCCAGAGTTTGTTCCTTCTGGTGGGTTCATGGTCTGGCTGACTTAACGAATGGAGCTGCAGACCTTCGCCGTGAGTGTTACAGCTCTTAAAGATGGCACAGACCCAAAGAGTGAGCAGCAGCAAGATTTATTGTGAAGAGCGAAAGAACAAAGCTTCCACAGTGTGAAAGGGGATCCAAGTGGGTTGCTGCTGCTGGTTGGGGTGGCCAGCTTTTATTCCCTTATTTGTCTCCACCCACATCCTGCTGATTGGTCCATTTTACAGAGTGCTGATTGGTCCATTTTACAAACCTCTAGTTAGCCACAGAGCACTGATTGGGTCGTTTTGCAATCCTAGCTACAGAGTGTTGATTGGTGCATTTTACAATCCTCTTGTAAGACAGAAAAGTTCTACAAGTCTCCACACAAACCAGGATGTCCAGCTGGCTTCACCCCTCAACAGTAGCAGAGGTAAGAGAGACTGTAGTAAATATGTTTTGTCTCTCAAACAATCCTCCCTACCAGATTCCTTTACAAATGTCATTCGCTAAAGCAAATCATACAATCAAATCAGAATTTACAGAGCTTGGAAACTATAATTTTTCTTCAGGAAGAGAAAATATTGTGAAACAGCAATTCCATCTATACCAAACATACATGTTTTAATGCATTCATATTATGGAAATGTTATTCCTATAGCAGGGGGAATATAATTATATAAAGCCAGTCATAACTAGTGAGAGGGCACCAGTTTAGAAAGCTACTGCAGTAATTTAGACAAGAAATGTTTACCGAAAAATTAAGTAATGGTAGTAATAGTAGAAAAAATGAGAAAATAAGGGAAAAAATAAACAAAGCTTTTTGACCAATTGGTTATGGGTTACATATGAGAGGAAGGGTTCAATGATAACACCCAGGTCTTCAGTTTGGGTAACTGAACAGAGTTAACTAATCTGAATAACGTTTGAAGGCTTTTTGTTGTTGTTGTTTTGTTTTTGCATAGCCTAATCTAGTGAAGGTTGGCTAATATGAATGTGACTGGCCCCATTCACTCAGATAAATCACATAGAAAAGGGAAAATATTTTGCTTGACATATATTAAGTTAAATCATGGCCATTTTGAGTTTGAGAAATTATAAAGTGCCCAAGAATTATTATACAGCCCAATTTTCATGGAGCTATAGTTTTAGGAGTATCAAAAGATCCTTGATAGTTTTGTTTGTTAACATTGTCCTGAGAAGGAAGAGAAGGGAAAAGAAAGATCCTGATACTTAAAGTTCAGTAATCAGAAGAGAAGCATATAGGGGGAAAAGCAAAACAGAAAAACAAGACAACGACAAAATGAGAATTGTTAGACAAGAGGTAGAAAGAAAACTGTGATACAAGGAATTGAAGATTAAGCCAAGGAAAGAGAAAACGTATTTCAAGAAGTGAGAGAGGAAAGTTGTAGTTATTAAGGAGAAAAAGATCTGAAAAGTTAAAGTTAATTTTAATTACCAATTACTGTCTTCTGATAATTCGTCCTCTATACATATAGCATAGCCCTGGCTTTGACCAGGGTTTCATAGTAAGCTTGAGTGTTGTTGAGTTGTATCTACTACTTGGCTATAGACCAGATTCTTAAACTAGAAACTTCACTGCTATTATAAAACTATTGTGTCTTTGACATATAGGACTAGACCCTCTGGGTATGTGTTGACATGTCATACAGAAGAAACCATCTGCCCTTGAGAAAGACAAGAGTGATAAATTGATGAATACGTATATATATATATATACACACACACACACACACACATATATTTTCTATAGATATATTTTGCAGCACTCACAGAGGAGAACTTTACAGAGTTATGTATCTAGTTGGATGAATATAGCAAGAAGATACTTTTTGACATGTTCTGGGTCAAAACCATGTGAGAAGGGGTAAAAATGTATGTGTATATCATTCGCTAGAGACGGAAAGATGTTATCAGCTTCTATTTAAAAACTATAGCTTCATCCTCCTTTATGAAGTGAGCTCATATTCAACAGAACAAACTGGTCCCCATGGCACCCATAAATATAACATTATGTGAAACTGTCATTTACTTCAAGTTAAAATGGTTTCACGAGTGTGTATTTGTATCCAAATTCATTGAGTTGTATACATTAAAAGGAGATAGGAGATAAAGATGTTTGGGATGATAAAGGGGGATGTGGGAATTCTCTAAATTTAGCTCATTTTTCCTATAACTCTAAAACTACTCAAAAATAAAGTCTTAATTAAAAATATAAAATAAAATGAAGACACACACACACACACCAATTACAGGTTCTGTAAAAAACTAAGGGCTATCTGAGTATTATATGCACCATATATGCCACTTTATATCCTTATTTTTGCTACATGTTTTCTAATTTATAAATCTCAGAATACTTACCATTTATACATATGCTGTAGTAGTTTTGTGTAATATAACAACAATATTATTTTTGTGTTAGTTTACTGACTTCTCTGTAGTTTATATATTACAACATGATTTTCTATAAGCAGAGGACAAATAGGATTTAGTTCAGAGAGGGGTTTCAATTTACGTATGTTCACTTTCCAGCACACTAATGTAGAAAACTCCCTGTACTCTAGCTGGTATCTGCTGTCTTAGTGACATGAGGGAACAAATAAATTTCTGCAGTCACAAGAAAAAAAGAAATAAAGAATTAAATATATTCACATGGAAAAAAAGTAAAACAAAACAAAAACTGAAACTTGCTTTCCCTGATCTTGCATCGGTACCGAATTGTAAGAGTGAACTTGCTGCATATGTGGAGAATATTTATCTTTCAATGCTTCTTGCTGTATTAGATAAAACATAAGAGAAGAAATAAGAATAAGGGAAACTACATAATAACGCTAATGGCTTCTTCTGTGACCTTGGGCAAGTCACTTAACCTCCTGGTGACTCAGCTTTTCCATCTGTAAAACTGAATTGTAATTACCTCATTTATTCTGCACTCAATAGGTTCTCATTTGTGTAAGCTTTGTTCAGCATCAAGGACATTTCTTCAAGGCTTCCTTCTTTTCATAACTTGATGTCTATTTTTCACATTTAAATAATGATTAATGTGATTGCTCTAACAAAACGAGAAAGAAAAAGCATAAGTCATCTACCTCTGCTGTACTACAGGTGATAGTTAAGCCATAGTAATATATACCTTATGTATTTCATATTTTCCTTTGTATAAAAGATAATAAATGAAAGGCAAGAGCCTAAAAACCAGAACAGATTACATTTACTCAGATGTCACCCATTAGTTACATTCTTCGTGTTTTGTTTGAATTCAGCTACTAAAATATTTTCTCTCTCTGAAATCAGAATCAAAGTCATCAATGAAGATGACACCATCTGTTGTGCATACCTATTTTTACTGAATCGTTTCTCAGTGTTGACTCATGAGGTCAACTACTTACCTCACTCATATCTTTTGGAAAAATGCAAACAGATGTTCCACTTCTCTCTTGCCTATCATCAGATCTAACTAATGACGGTAAAGTTCAAGTTGGCAAATCTTCCCTGGCCTGCATTATATCTTCCAAATAACTTTGAGTCTCGCTAGCTCCTTGACACCACGTTTATCATTCAGTAAACACATTGATTACTTGACAAAGAAGATTTCAGCTAAATTGAACATTTTTAAGATCGATTTAGGCACCGTCTCACTATTGGAAGAGCTAATACAATTTTAAGCACATTTCTTTTTCTCACATCCACTATACTGACCTACAAATATAATTTAAAGCCAGTGCATAAAAATCTTCAAAGATTCTTACAACCCTGAATCTACAATTATATTACAATTAATAGTCATGTTTGCAACTCTAGAAATGTGTAAAAGCAGGAGAGGAAAGTATTGTTTAGATTTAATGCACAATTACAATCTTTGATAATTGTGGTTACTGATGTGAATAAGTGATATCATGAAGTGTTTTCACTAGAATATAATTTAAATGAAGAAATGAAATATTAATACGAAGAAATGGGAATATTTCAAGTCACATGGAGATTAGCACTGCCCAACTCCATAGGAAGTCAAAAACTTTCTTGTTGGATTAATGAAATACCATCATGATACACATTCCCATTGTTTTTAAATTCACATGCGTGCATATATTTTTTATTATTAAACACGTATCATAAAATCTTACAAATAGAATAATTCTATCGCTTTTAGTGTGTCTTGTATTGTGTCAAAACACAAACACAAGCTGTTCAAAGCCTTCTAACCCCAAGCTTGAGTATACTGCTACATTTTTCTACATTTCCACAGGTGACAGTGCTGACAAACCTTTGGCCATGTAACAAAAGTTCCCTCTTTTCCAGGCCCTCATAATATTTTGCTTATTATCCTTAAGGCCCTTATCAGGTATTCTTGAGGTTTTATTAGCTTTTACTGTCAGTTTCCTGAAGGCCCATGCAGCTTCTGCCATCTTCTTCATTCCCCAATGTATGTCATATGTTCAAGGTATTACAGAAGAACGTCATTTCAAATACTGGATTCTGTTCTGGTTTTCTATTTCTACACAGCAAACTACATAACCTGGATTTAAATAACAACTTTTTAAATTATTTCTTATTATTTTATAGGGCATCTATTTGGGTAGATCTTGGCTGGTTAATTCTGCACCATGTAACATCACATGAGAAAACTCTGTGGTTTCCATCTAGCTGATGGGCTCAGTCGCGAGATACGTGATTCCTTCACTAACATGTCTAGAGGCTTGGAGAGGTTGGATGGAAGACTGGACTCACCTGTCATTGTCAGAGGCACCTCCATGAGGTCAGCATGCACAGAATGGTTGGATTTCTTAAGTGGGAGCTCAGGAATCAAAGGAAACGGTTGTAAATGGCCTGTGGCTATTCCCTGCGACTATAATAATAGATGTAGTCAATTCTGTAATGGTAAACAGGTATTTAGCTAAGCCATGGGGAAGTGAGGCAATCAAATTGAATTATGTGGAACTGGAGTCAGTTGTAAAGAGAAAAGTGAAAGAAAAATAAATAAATAAATGAATCCCTGTCACACTGGAAGCAGAGGTAGAATGATTCCAAAGAGATGAGTGTTACTCCAAGGACAGCAATAATTACCAACAAATAGTTTCTCATATCAAATATGATGGTACCATAGAAATACCTTTTAAAAGCAGTTAGTTCTACCTTAATGTCAGGAGAAGCCAACTTTTCGTTAATAGTTTATTGCTCAGTCTTCCATTGGGGGGCAGTGGGAGTAACACAGCTTCATTAGGACAATTCAAAGAGGGTTTAATAAGAGGATTATTCACAAACAGGTGTTTGAGGTGCCCGGAAATCAGAAGAGGTAAAAAAGTAATCTAGGAATAATGAGTGAAGCTGGGACTGCTTTTAGTATCAGAAGAAACAAGGAGAGAGTGACTTCAAGAACCTGAGAACTGTAGAGACACTTTCCGCGGTTTTGTGCCCTGTATTTGCGGCATACGGCCGGCTCAAATTCCTTACATTACAGAGAACCATGGAAAAATAAAACGTAATTCTCATTTGATTCCCTGCTAGGATCCTCCATTGGCCAAATCAACTGGAAGCCAGCAAATAAAGATGTAACCTATTTGGTCTAAACATGAGAAAAACTTCAGACAAATCCCAATTAAGGGACATTCTATGAAACAACTGACCACTACTCTTCAAAACCAGTAAGGCTGTCAAAACCAACGAAAATGAGGAACTTATCACAGCCAAGAAGGGCCTAAGGAAACATCGTGACTAAATATAATGTGATATTCTGGATTCAGTCTCGGAATAGGAAAAGGATATGAGGTAAAAACTGAGGAAATGTGTTTAAAGTTTGGGTGTTAGTTGATTACAATATATCAATGTAATTTTGCTGATTATAAAATATGCGCCATAGTAATGAAAGATGTTACTAAGCGGGAAAACTACGTGGCTACACAGGAACTTCAAGTATTATCTTTGCCATTTTCTATAAATCTAAAATTGTTCTGAAATAAAAGTTTATTAAAAACATTATTAAAAGTTTTGATTTTAGTGTTTTTGATGGTAACATGACCCAGCTTTGAATGAAATGCACCTCTCATTCCATTTGTAAGTACCAAACCACTTTGAAGGATAACTGTACCTCAAAATTTAAATGATTCTCGGGAAAATCAGATGATTGAGGTAGTTTTTGTTCTTTTCCCAACACCTAACACAGCGCCTGGTACATTGTTGGAAATCAAATTTAAAAATCCTTTAAGTATGGAAATATCAAGAATACATTTGTAGTTTGAAATAAGTCATTTTGAAAAGAGACATAACTTTCCTGATATTCAAGATTAAAGTTTCTAATGTAAGACAATTTGCCTACTAATTCAATAGCAATTATAAAAAATATTTATGGCTGGGCGTGGTGGCTCGCACCTATAATTCCAGCACCTTGGGAGGCCAAGGCAGGTGGATCACCTGAGGTCAGGAGTTCGAGGTCAGCCTGGCCAACGTGGTGAAACCCTGGCTCTACTAAAAATGTTAGCTGAGCGTGGTGGCAGGTGCCTGTAATTCCAGCTACTCGGGAGGCTGAGGCATGAGAATCACATGAAGCTGGGAGACAGAGGTTGCAGTGAGCTGAAATTGTCCGCCTGCACTCCAGCCTGGGCGACAGAACAAGAATCCATATAAAAAATGGATATATCTACAGAAATGACTTTACATAAAAACTAAAAAACAAATACATAAAATATAACTTATGAATAAAATCAACAGTGGAATCTGTTTTATCAGTATATTCAAGTGTTAATATGTGGAATGCAATATAGAAAACTCTTGATATTAATTCACATTGGCACATGTATCATTGTGTGTTTATAGTTTTGAAAATGTAACAACTAACTGCGCTTTGCTGATTAGTCCTTCTGAAAGTTGATAGACATCAGATAAATTCAACTACACTAAAAAGCTTTAATAAATAAACACTTTACTGCATTAAAAATATCACGACTGTAATGATTATTCCAATAATACTATGTAACATCGGTTGTCATCTATGAATCTTAAACTAACTGTAAGAGCTATGCAAAGTAACCATTTCCAAAATTTTATAAAGAAAGATAATATATTTTAAGACATTACATCTCAAAACAATCTGTTACCTCTGTATTTTATTGTGACACTCATTGTTTGAGTTCTCTTGCTTGTATTGCAACATTAGAATTGTTTAACAAGTATCTGGGGAATTAGAGGGTATTCCTCAGCAGTGACACAGTCTTCTCTGCTGCATACATAGTAGTGCTTCAACATCTCCTAGACTGACCTAGCATTAACTAAATTGGATGTCAAGTATGTCAGCGTGCTCTAACTGCCAGTGACATTGTCACTTGGGCTCCTGAGATGAAAGACAAAACACCCTGAAAAGAACAGAATACAGTATTTTAAGAAGCAGGTGAAATGCAAATGATTTGTCTTTTATTTCTGGATTTAATATATTCTGATACTTCAGGGCTTTAGCGTATTGAAACGACTGTCATAAGCTTTCTATCAAACATGTAATTAGAGGCCATCATTTATTCATATACGAACAAAAGTCCAAAGACCAGTACAATTAAAACTGTGGCTGGAAACTTGTGGTCCTCAGTTCCTTTTAGACCCTGTTTCATACCTGCTCCTTGCTAGCAACAAAGTAAATTTTGGGTATCATCATAGAAATTATTTTCTTTTATTTGCAATTTCTTTAATAGTGGTAAAACTTATAAAACATGGTAACAGGTAAATTATTACCTGTTTATTTTTTAGTTAAAACATATATTCAAGTTTGCCTATGGAGTGAAATTTAGTGTAGACATGTTATAACCGTAAAATTAAAAAAAGGATTTTTTAAAAGTTTAATTCTTTCCATAATATGAATACTATTTCCTCACACACTGGTCTCATTTTCCTCATTTTCCTCACAAAATGGTCTCATTTAGATTAGACTTCACTTTCTTGTTCCTGAACTATTGTTTAATAATACTGAATGAAGAAATTCATTGGCTTTAATCCATTCTTCCATACTTAGCTGAATATATATCTACTTCAGTAAGCTTGTCTGGATTTCTTCAGATTGCAACAGCATTGCACTTATACATTTGTTAAGGTTTCTGGATGATATCGTAAAATTAGCATTGCTCATTTAATTCTTTCATTAAATTGTGTGCTCTTTTGAAGATTAAAAAAAAAATAAAGAGAAATAAATTAATGGATAAATGTGGCAATCAGTATTGATGACTTTTCAATATCTATTGTCCACTTTCCTTAGTCATAGAAGTCCAAACTTTTAACCTAGCACACTTTTACCTAGATATTTAAAAATTCTACATTGTCCAGCATCTTTTACAGGTCAGTATGATTATGCATTAATATTTCAATGATGAAATATCAGAAAAAGTGATGTAAGGGCCTTCAGGCAATCTATATAAGAGAAAATTAATCTTCCTTTCCTCTGCCTAAGAATTCTGTAGTAATTGTTGCAGTTTTAGCAGTCATTTTGAATAAGGAAGTATACTTTAGAATCCCAGAGCAGCAAGATAGAGTTAGAATCCCTGAATATATTAGCGAGATTCTATAATGTCCACGGTATTTAACTCCAAATTAATTTTTTGATATAAGCTTATATCTTGTTTTAGCCACACTTGTGTGTGTGTGTGTGTGTCCTCATATGTAATCAGACCTAATCCTATTAGAGAAAAATGAAGAAACGACAGGATTTATTTAGCATTTGAGCCTAACAAATTGAGCAACCACTCAGTATGCTCTTGTGTACAATTTTTATTATTATATGTGTTAAAATTTATATTTGTAAACTACAGTGAGACGTTTAGCTACAAGTACGCTTCTAAAAGAAAAATATTAACCTACATGAGGAGTCATACAGATTTATTTTAATTAGTTGTACCAAGTATCACATGTAGTTTGCTTCTCATTATACCATTTCTTGAGTATGAAAATAAAGTTAGCATGCATAGAATTTTCCCTCTTATTTTCCTGTGAGCATTTAGTATTACCCGGATTTCTTTGTTCAGTGGATAGTGCATATGGGCACCATGTAGATATCACTGGTTGTTCATATCATATGAAAGAGACTCATTACTTAAATTTCTTCTTTTCACGTTTAGATTATACTGCCCAAATGAAAACATTTTTATTATAATATAATGACCAAATACTTTAAGGTATGAAATATGCAGCAAAGAAATATTTTCATTTTATCTATATCTGTATATCTTATATCTGTATCTAGATCTAGATATACACAGACAGAAATAGGTATGCCTGCTTGAAGAAGTAACTTGGGTAAGTTTGTTCTGCCCAAAAGAGCTTTAAGAAATGAGATAACACTTCTAAAAGAAAAGTTGTTAAACATTGTATAACGTATAGTACAGAATTATGATCACTGAGAATAGGAGAACATTATGTGAGTCCTATATTCACCCACAGATTTCTACATGGAGGCGCTATGACAATGTGGAAGAATTAGCAGATGAATACTTTAATGTATGTATTATAAATAGGTTTAAGAATTTAAAGGAAAAGATATATGTAAGGCAAAAGTAAATGTAATATAACGTATAGAACCATAGAGAAATTCTAGAGCAAAAAATATAATTAAAAAAATTTATAATGGGATATAAAACAAATTAGACTCTGCTGAAGGAAAGAAATTATTTATCTCTCCCACTAAATTACCATTTCTGAAAAAAATCTTATATATGTATATTAGGTCTATTTGTAGACACTCTATTTTGTTCCATTGATCTATATGTCTATACTTATGCTAATACTACACTGCTTTAATTGCTGTAGCTTTATTGTGTATTTTGAAGTAAGGTACTGTAAGTTCTCCTATTTCATTCAAAATTAGTTTAGGTCTTCTTGCACATTTTTACAATCAGCTTGAGAATACCCAAAATATCATGCTAGAATATCAATGGAAATTATATTAAATCTATATCTTGGAGAAAATGAACACTAATACTGAGTCTTCTAAAACATACATAACTTTAGGTATTAATCACTATCATCAATGTTTTTATCGTCAATGTTTCACTGTACCAGTCTTGCACATATTTTGTTCAATTTATTCTTAAGTAATCTTTTCTGATGATATTGTAAATGACATGTAATATTTTATTTTTTATGTACTCATTGGAAATACATAGATGTATAACTGATGCTTGCATACAGACCATGCTAAATTCACTTATTAGTTCTCATGGTATATTAGCCCATTCTCTTGCTGCTAATAAAGATATAACTGAGACTTGGTAACTTATAAAAAAAGCAAGTTTAATGTACTCACAGTTCCACACTACTGGGGAGGACTCACAGTCATTGCAGAAGGTGGAGGAAGAGCAAAGCATGTTTTTTTACACGGTGACAGGCAAGAGATTGTGTGCAGGGGAACTCCCCTTTTTAAAACCGTGAGATCTCTTGAGACGTATTCACTGTCACGAGAACAGCACAGGAAAGACCCATCCCCATGATTCAATTACTTTCCACCGTGTCCTCCCACGACATGTGGGAATTATGTGATCTACAATTCAAGATGAGGTTTGTGTGGTGACACAGTCCAACCATATCAGATGATATGTATATTTATTCAGATTTCCTATATACACAATCATACCATCTGCAAATAAAGGCTGTGTTGTTTTTTCTTTCCATATTTGTTTCCATATTGAACTAGCTAAAATCTCTAGTTTAAAATTGAAAATAAGTAAGAAAAAAAATTCTTGTTTTTTTTCTTCCTCTTACAGTAAAAGCATTCAAACTTTCACCATTAGTGTGATGTTAACTGTAGGTTTCCAACAGGTAACCTTTATAAAATTGAGAAGATCCCCTTGTATTATTCATTTGTTGCATTTGTCTATTTCTCTTCTCAGTTTTGTGAAATTTTGCTTCATTTATTTAAATGATTCCCATTCTTAAGCACGATGTCCTCTTAATAAATTGATCTTTATCATTATAAAGTATCCCTCTTAAACTTTGATGATTTTCCTCGCTTACAAGTCTACTTTGATAAGTGTCCTAATCATAAGTATATGCCGAACTTATAAGAAAATGCCAAACTGCTTTCTAACGTGGGTGGACAAATTAGCATTTCCATAAGCAATGTATGAGTGTGTCTTCAGTTTCTCAACATTCAACTACCACTTAGTTTTATATACCTTTTTTATTTTAACCACAATCATAGTAGTAAAGCAAATTAACTTATCTACCTCTCACATAGTTACTTTTTGGTATGTGACAAGAGCAACTGAAATCTCATTTAACAAAAATCTCTAATTAACTTTTATTGACTAGAGAACTCATATTGAACATTCTATCTCTAGACTTGTTCATCTCACATATCTCCTACTTTGTATCCTTTGACCTACATTTCCCCATTTTCTCCCTCCCCACCGCAGTGTATTTTAAAAGTATATTCTTATGAACATTTATGTTACCATTTATGCAGTTTAATTAACGTTCATTAATGTTTCTGTTTTCTTCTAAGTCTATATGGCTGTTTGAATAAATAAATAATCAAATAATTGAATAACAAGTTTGCAATCAGAACAAATATCACCAGAGGGTGGGAGAGAAATCACAAAATACATCCCTCTATACTTACAGATGATGATGTTGCTTTCTTGCTGCCTATGAATACTAAGTTGTAGTCACACATCCCAGGTGAGGGCCTTAAGGTGAAGCAATCAATAAGCAAGCAGAGTTTCAAAACCTCCTGTTCACCTGTAATTGAAAGACAAAGCACCTGGAATAAATGTCACAGACTGAGTCAACTTCTTCTTTAATTAACTGTCTCCATTAGGTAAAACAAAATGTTCCACCTACCTGCTATCCCCACTCCTCTTAATTTCAAACTCAGTTTATTACCAATGAGACTGGGGTATTTATTCTACTGGGCTATTTTTATTTGGCTGAATTTTCTAGATAACTGATTTCCTTGTAAACAAACTGCAATTAGAAGTGTAAACTATTGTAGTAATATTATT
Source organism: Macaca fascicularis (assembly GCF_037993035.2). Classification (NCBI taxonomy): domain Eukaryota; kingdom Metazoa; phylum Chordata; class Mammalia; order Primates; family Cercopithecidae; genus Macaca; species Macaca fascicularis. The sequence goes on along the minus strand of NC_088380.1, from coordinate 30,733,373 downwards.
CTCTGGCATATTTTACATGAATAGGTAGGTGGTTAAAAATTGCCTCTAATCTAAATGAGCTTCATTTGTTTTTGTGCATGTGTGTGTTTTGTGTAAAGGATATAATCATTAGCAATTAGCATTCACCTTTCCGTATAAAGAATTATTTTCCTTATGAAAGAAATGAAGGGATTTGGGCTATGTGTGTGTGTGTGTGTGTGTGTGTGTGTGTGTGTGTGTGTGTTTTCCCAACATAATTGTTAGATTTAGGAGACGAAAGCCCCCTAGTGAGGTTTTGTTGTTGTTATTTTTAAAACTTTTTCGAGCACTTTTAGGTTCATAACACAACTGAGGAAAAGGTACAGAAGTTTTCTATATAACCTCTGCTCCCACACATGCATAGACTCCCCTATAATCAACATTTCTCACCATAGAAGACACCTGTCACAACTGATGAGCCTACATTGATACATACTAATCACTCATAGTTCACATAAAGGTTCCCTCTTGGTATTGTACATTCTATGGGTTTGGGCTAATGTATAATGACATATATGCATCACATTGTATCATACACACTAGTTTTACTGTCCTAAAAAGCTGGTGAGCTTTTTAGTCTTATACATTAAGTTCTAAAACTGGTAAACTAGATGATATTTTGATTATCATTTTTTACAAGATTGGGGGAGGAGAGCTGTCTTAGTCCATTTTGTGTTGCTATAAAAAAGTACCTAAGACTGGATAATTTGTAAAGTAAAGAGGTTTATTTGGCTCATGGTTATGCAGGTTGAGAAGTTCAAGGGCATGTCTGGCTTCTAATTAGGGCTTCTGTGCTGCCTGAGAACACGGCAGAGAGGGTGAAAGAGGGAGCAGACATGTGTAAAGGCTAAGAAACATGAAGGGTGTCCTGGCTTTATAAGAACCCACCCTTTTGGTAACTGTCCATTCCTGCAAGAACTAATCCAGTCTCTATAGAATGAGAGCTCACTCACTGCTTCCAGAACAGCACCAAGCCATACATGAGGGATCTTTCCCCATAACCCAAACACCTCCCACTAATCTCCTCCTCCACTGCCTTCCCAGCATGGTCACAAGAGGGGATCAGATTTCAGTATGAGTGTTAGTAGGGACAAACAGATCATATACAAACCATATCAAGAGCTAAACAGTTTGTGTACAGACACATGCATTTCATGAGTCTACACTTTATGTTGGAAGAAAGTTGTGGCATATTGAAGAGGTCAAATTGCAAGCATAATAAACAGGGAAAGCCACAAATGGAAGTCTAATTTGAAGTAAATACATGATTGATAGTATAATCAATGTGGAAATGATCAAGGAGAAACTTGAGAAGTAGAAGAGCATCAGGAAAATAGAGGATATCAAATAAGAGTGGAGTAGAGGGTTAGTAAGTGTCAGAATGGTAGATATTCACATAGGAGAAACAAGGAATTAGAATGCATAATTTGAATGAGAGTCATAAATTATCCCCTGTGTATATGTTTGCAATGTGCATCCAGAATTGAAAATGAAGATCATAGAAAGCTTTCATTTAACATATTTTATTTTTACATATGTACAAAATAATGAGACCCTTAAAAGTCAGATATTTCACTATTGAAAATAATCCAGCAATTTAAAGTACATGCCAGGTAGTTAACACTATTGACAACTACAATTCATCTTTGATGTGGTAGGATATTAGCACATAAAATAACCAAATCTCCAAAGAATAGGTTCAAAAGTTGAATTTGACTTACAAACATAGATAGATTTTTCTCTAGTTTGGTCCAGCCACCAATGTAACCAAATCCACAGTAGTTATCTATTAGGCATAAATCTATTTAAAAACAACTTCCAAGCATCAAATTTAGTGTAACTAGAAAATCTTCTGAAGAGAAACACAAACATAAAAATGTTCTTTAGTATCTTGACATATAATTTGCATAATAATGGCATCTGAAGTAAGTCAACACGTTTAGTAATAATGGAGTAAATTATGCATCCAGTACCCATATGTGTAACAGTAAAAATCAATGGATTATCAAGCTAATAGAATCTATATAGATACATTTTCTCATCTCTCTTCGTATAAGCCATTTTTATCGTGGTTTGTTAATGGGAGGTATAAATGCCTGCCTTTAATAGCCCTAAGTAATCTGCTTGTGATTTATGTTTGCTCTTCTGCCATCTAGTTTAATGCAATGTTTCTGATGCTAATTGCAGCTTTATGGCACCATTTGGTGACAAAAAGTTTTCGTTTTCATAGAAATGCAAACTGATTCCTCTATAGATAGTCCAGCCAATTTAGTCTATTTAATCTTTATCTCAGAGGTCAGAGGAAGTTCAAATAGTTGTGTGGCTGGGATGAATATTAGTCTGGTATCAAAGAGATTTGCATTGCACTGAAAAGCCAGAGCTTTACTTCATTGGAGAAAATGGAAAAAAAAAATGCATTTATTGTGAGAACACTGTGTGCCAGGTACATTATATATATTCCATTCCTTATCCATCAAACCCTCTTTGAGAGTGGGATTGTTCTCATTTTATAGATGAGGACACTGAGGCCTCTGATTAATGAACTGTGCACCACATCCATGAACAGAGTGGAAACACTGTTGCCTCACTCTTAGCTGTGTCATGAAGATAAATAAGATACTACTTGCAAAATTCTTTAAAAAGTGATGTTTTAAAAAGTGACTTTTTAAAAGAAATTTAGGCTGGGTGTGGTGGCTCAGACCTGTAATCCCAGTATTGTGGGAGGCCGAGGCAGGTGGATCACGAGGTGAGGACATCAAGACCATACTGGCCGACGTGGTGAAGCCCCGTGTTTACTAAAATTACAAAAAATAGCTGGGTGTGGTGGCGGGCGCCTGTAGTCCCAGCTACCTGGGAGGCTAAGGCAGGAGAATGGCTTGAACCAGGGAGGTGGAGATTGATGTGAGCCCAGATCGCACCATTGCACTCCAGCCTGGCGACAGAGTGAGACTCCGTCTCACCAAAAAAAAAAAAAAAAAAAAAAAATTAAACAAATTGTGTCTCATGTGGGAGATCGTGCTATTTGCCTTTTATCAGGCATCATGAAAGATTACATATAGGTCATTTGAAATACTGGATTCCTCGTATAACTTATTTTCTATGGCATTGTGTAATAGGGCTAGCCTATCTGAAGAATTTGAGTTAAAAAAAAAAAAGAGATTTTGAGTTTGAGATTCTTGTTATCTTCCTCCATTCAACAATGACCTCACTGTGTTCCTCCTGGCTATTTGTCCCTTTCTCATTTTCCACAGAGTGAGACCACAAGGTATTGTGGAAGCCACATTGTGTACTCACCATTGAGAACAATGGCTCAGAAACTATTGCTGGACATTCAGACAAATTACATGGATTTTTAACTTTTTATCAACCGTGAGATGAACATAAAATGTAATGCACAAGGTTGTGAAGAAAATTCCTTGAGAAAAACAGCCTAATACGTCTTTCAGTGTAACTGGAACACAGTGACTTTTCACTTTATCTTAACACTCTTTCTGTTCCTTCCCCAAGCAAGGTAAACTAATCACTTTTATATTTAATTTTTAAAAATATTCTTTTTGTAAACTTGTACATGTATGTACATCATCTGTGATGAAATCTTCACCACTAAACACTGCTATAGCAAACATCACTATTTTAGGATGTCAGCTCTTTCACTTCTGTGTAGACCACTTATGTATAGCACCAGAGATCCATATGGTGGAAAACTACCAATGTCATTTCTTTCTAGTAAACTCAGAAGTTGCTGTGATTAATTTAAGACAATAAAGACCAAAGGAGAACATTTTTATCATAAAACACTTAAAGTCTCAATTTTTCCTTGTTAATTAATTGGCATCTGCAGTACGGATTTGTTAACATATGCGATGAATAGCCCAATATTAAATTAATCCTGTCTCTATTATTCTCTGAAGCATTTCCATCATATCCTATAGCATTATTATGTTTCCGCTTTGTATTACAACTATTGATGGCAAGAGAAAGCAGAATACTAAATATTTTAGTTTGTTATAGTTAATACTTTTAAAACGTTCTTATTCGGAATTGCAGATTACTTTCTCTAGATGCTTAAAAATAAAAGTAGGTTTTATAACTAATAGTTCATACATCTCACTCAGTATTTTGGAAGTAACAAACTGACAACTTTCGATTATAAATTATCCTCTGTTAAAAGTTGTTGTTGTTTGATAATATATTTTCTTTTCCCTGTGAAAACAGCTATTTAATAGCCATTAGGTTTGTTGTGTTTGTTTTCAGTGTAATTACAAGTGGCTAACTTTAGGCATTGTAAAGTCTACACTGTGCTCAGCTTTCTGAATTACTGAGTCTCAATTAACTTTCCCCAAAATGTTTGGGTTGACACTAATTTGCATATGAACTTGAGAGTTAAATATTTCCCCATCCTTTAACCAAAGGGACATGCGTGGATCCATGAGATGCCCCCAAGAGAAGCACTTAGTGTATCTTTAAAAATGCAGGCTGATTTTGTAATGTTCAATTACCTTATTTATCATTTGCTCCATGACTTTTGAAAACTCATTAAAAGATTAATCTACAGCTAAATTCTGTAGACAAGGAATTGTATCTGCACCGTGGTACACCTTGGAACAAGTTTGTCTTTTCTAAATCTCACCACATATAAGAATTTACTTGGGAATTTATTGGCAGTGTGTCATCAAAATAAAGGCAAATTATACACTACTTGACAAGAAATAGTAGCTTTGTTTTTCAGTATTTTGCTTGTTTGCTTGGCTTTGATTTCCTAGGAGATTTTATGTTATGATTTTATGTTTTCTTTGAAATATGTGTTCCAGGTTTTAGAGAGAAATCTCTTTATAAACCCATAGTTCTTATAATTTGTTAACAGATTAGATGATGTTTTCTTCCCAGTGTTTTATTTTGGATATGGAAATTACACAATATATTTACCTTGGCTACATTTCTTCAAGTGTGATCTTAATGTAATTGTGTAATATATTCTGACATGTATATATAACACTAAATTTTTCCAAAAAATAATTTATTGGCATATATAAGATGTCAGGCTCTGTTCCAAACACTGAGAGGTAATTGTGAACAAGAAAGACAAGCTTCCTTTTCTTCCTTTGGAGATTATTCCATAGATGTAGACAAAATATTAAAGTGAATCAATAAATATAATAATTTTAATGCAAAATGGCATCAAAATTAAACAAATAATATGATAAAGAGAAACTGGTAGTGGGTAGTTCTTTAGACTCATCAAGGAAATTCTTTGAAAAGAAACATTGAGATTTGAATGGTGAAAGAGATTGATGCTGAGGGTTAAGTAGAGAGGTCTTAAGTAGCGGAGATAGCCAGTGCAACATTCTTAAGTTAGGACAAGTTTGGTATGTTTAAGCTTAAAATGTACATATAGGAGGTAAAATACTTTATATATATGATATAGATGTAATATTTATATGTGATATGTGATATATATTCATGATATATACACCTACATGTGATATATATATATATTCATGATATACATATTTATATGTGATATGTAAAGAGCAGTGTATCATAATTCTCAGATATGATATACACTGATACATATATCATTTTTTCTGGAGAATATGAGGGAGGCACTGATGGAGAAGACAGAGTCTTATTACAGAGTATCCGGAGGTCTACTGAAAGCTTAATGAGAAGATATTGAGTGGAGTCATAGCAGGGTAGTGATAATGTAATTCAATTCTTCTTCTTTTTTTTTAGTTACTCTTGCTATTTAGTGGAAAAGACATTTGGGGTAATAGGAGTAAGCAAGGAGAATGCTGCAGTTGTTCAGGTGAAAGATGGTTAAGGGTATTGAAAACTGAATGCAAGTGAGGAGAGGAAGACAAATCTCTGCAAACAAATTTTCAGAGAAATGGTATAGAGAAGGGTAACAGACACTGCAAGGAAAATTGGAGTTAAGCAAAATATCATTTTTTAAATAATGACACACAATAGAACAGGCTATATTTGTATGCTGATCTAAATGTTCCAAATGGTAGAGATAAATTAATGATATCAGCAAGAGTAGTGAAGGTCTTAAAAACACGCAGTCACAAGTTGACGCATCCTTGTCTTGAGCAAGCAGGGACATCCCTTTTTTTTAAAAACAAGAGCAAAACCAGATTGTGGGTGTGGATGAGTTAATATATTCTGGGGTAATTATTGTTCATGGCGTATGGAAGGCTTGGCGTTTGGAGAAGACAGCCTCCTGATACAATGTTGTGCATCTTCATGGAAGGGAGAAGCTGTCTCAACAAGTCACCTGCCAGTCTTCATCCTTCTTCCAGGGATGTGTTCACTGTAAAAAAACAATTCAAAGTTCCCATAGTCAGTCATGTGGAGACAGGCTGCTGCCGACACACCAGGCTATCTTGTTTTCAAAGGCTATTTTATCAACTCATTGTTGGTAGTATCTGAGTGACCTGGGCTGTCTCACTCCGTCTTCTCAGCCGGTCAGTATCCCATGATTAGTGTTCACCCACCTAGGTAGGTATGGTAATTCACCAAATCCAAGCATGGCAAATGAGCAGTATGACATTAAGTGTCTATTCTGACATATATTTATAAGTATCAGGGAAAGGTAATAGAAAGGATAAATGCCTTTTCTTCATGAATTTCTTCAATGAAGAAGTCAATGAGAGCCAGGACAAATTCAACTGAGACACCATTAGCAGGAGGTATGTATGGGTAGTCAGTCGTAGGCGTCAGGTTTTCTTAACTACTCTTGCTACTGTCTGTTATTCTTATCCCAGTTTCCTAAACTGCATAGTTATTATGGGGTACCAAAACTTCAGATTCTTTGGTTTGCCAAGGTGCATGATTATCTGATTTTCACTGTGTACACAGCTACTGGCAGAAAAAGCAACTGAGTTGTGTACCTGATCTAAAGCCACTTCTGAGCTTTCTGATTGCCTAGTTTACTAAAATGATTGTCTCTCTTTTATGATCTTACTATAGGCCCTGATAAGTAAATAATCGGCTATATTCTATATCTGTAAATTTCTAACCCTAACCCCTATCATATCTGACACAGATGGCAAAAGGACTGAAGTAGGCACAAGTTCTGGAAGTAGCTTTTACTTTATTTATTTATTTTTGTTTTGAGTGACTTGTCAAACTAATAGATGGGAACTGTATCAGATGAAGAAAGTGAAGCTGAGAAGTTATAAGCAAGTGATCATTAATTGCCAGTTTACCTGGGATAGTCCTGGTCCCTGCCACTGTCCTGTGATAATTATATTGCCTGGTTTTACACTCAGAAGTACTTATATTTTTTAGGATAAGATACATGGTCCAAGTATCTTGTCCAACCAATGTCTATAGCTAATATTTAGATGGCAAATCAAGTTTCAGACTCAGATCTAACTTAAAATGTTGTTTACTCTTCTACAAAAAAAAAAAGCAACCTCCGCTCATTAATTAATCTGTCTAGCCAACTCTGTAACTACACGATAAAAGGGTTAAAATATGTTAGTTTCAATGTTAATAGTTCTTTTAGACCTTTGTCATTTCCACATACCATATTAGTCGCATTAGCAAAGTATAAACTAAACTCACTTCAGTAGTTTTTTATTTATTGAGAAAGTTTTTTCCAATGGGAACTTATCTCTGGGAGTTAATTTTTAGATGAAGATCTCTCAGTGAATACGTTTTTTTTACATTTAACTTTGAATTAAGTCAATTCTGTAAATCTCAATATGCTACATTTTTCAGTTCAGATTTCATAGGGAAATAATAAACAATTATTTAACATAATTTTATTAAATGCCTATTAAAGGCAAAGCTGGTGGTATAATTTTGAGTGTTTATTATTTCTGCTTTGTCTTTTTAAACTACAGTTCCTCTCTAAGGTAAATCTTAGGATGAAGATTTATTTCTGGGAGTTCACAGGTCTCTTTTTTTCTTGTTAGCCTATCTAGTTTATGAGCAGTGGTGGAAATCCGAAGTCTAATGTATAAAAATATAATTTTTTAATTTTACACTTCTCCTAAAAAAATACCAAAAACCAAACAAAAAAATTCCATGTATGGAAGTAGCTAGAACTTTTGCAATAAAAAACGACTGGGTTGAAGCTAGTACCAGATCTCTTAAACACATAATTAAAGTGTGATATTTCATCTGACACAATTAACTGCCTGCATGTCAGTTTATCCTAATTAGCTTGGTCGAGTTTGACAGGTATCAGCATCTATTGTCTTTGTGCCCTTATTATATTCTGGCACATTAAATTTAGTCTTAAAACATACAAAAAAATATGCCGCAATGTCTCTGGTAAACCAGAGCCTCTTTGGAGCACGGAAATGACAGTTGCAATCTCCTTCATTAAGAAGATACTGAGAGGATAATGGTATGAAAATTTATCCAGTTTCTATTAAATATGTTTGCATGACCAACCTCTTCAGTAACTTTGAGGAAAACAGTTTTCTTATAATTTCAATATAATGCTAACATAGTTTGATTAGTTGAAGTCGAAAAAAGGAAGAAACAAGCACCATGATGACACCCAATTCTATGCATTCTTTGTATAGACAGAGTATCAATATAATAAGTTACAATTCTAAATTATTTTAATTGTAAATATATTTTAATATTTATATAAAATATGAGTAATTAATATTTTTCAAATTTTAAATACGTTTTTATATTTAATAAGCACAGTTTGGCAAAGAAAACATTAAGTAAAATGCTCCCGAAATCGTATAGCATAAAGCTCAAGTAGAATAATGGATGAAACAAATTGAAGAACTTTGTTAAGTGTGTTTCCCCGATATGGTGCTCTATTTATATTTATATTTCTCTTTTTTTGTGCATATGCAATCAAAATTTAAACATTAGCTCTATGGAATCATCCCATTTTTTTAGGACCTTTTGCAGTGTCAGATTCCTGAATTCCTTGAATGACCTTGAGAAAGTAGCTTGTCAACTTTTAATTACTAAAGTTAACTCTGAGTGCTACAATGCATTTATAAAATATCTGCTAAATAAGTAAAATTTTCATCTACAACTGAGTCCATCACTGATGAGATTAAGATGATAAAACTTTACAAAAATTGGAATTAGACAAAGGCTTTCAGAGAAGTTGTGTTCTGCTTATTACTGATATTAAAATAAAAGGTATTGATTGGGGTATTTTTACTTTTCTTAAATTTTAGAGTTTTTATATTTCTTGAAGTTTAAAACTTGTGATAATTTTGTTTATAACCTAAATCCTATATTATAATTAAACTGTATACTTCTTGCTCCAAGTATTAATAGTGCTTAAGAAATGTATTTGCTTCTTTTCAATTTAATTCCATTTAAATTGCTTATTGAAATTTAGTTCAGACAAAAGTTGGGTACTCAATCTATTTTTCATCTAAAAAATTAATAATTTTGTGTTTTATGCAGATATCTAGTGGCCAAAATTAGAATAGTTAATTGCTGATAGCTATGGAGATATCTGCTGAAGACGTACACTGGTATACTATAACGCAAAATTTGTCAATTCATGAAACTATAAAATACCTTGAAGTGACAATACCTGTGAATTCATCCTTTTTTTTTTTTTGAGGTGGAGTCTAGCTGTCATCTAGGCTGGAGTGCAGTGGCGCAATCTCGGCTCAAAGCAATTTCCGCCTCCCAGGTTCAAGCGATTCTCCTGCCTCAGCCTCCTGAGTAGCTAGGATTATAGGCACTCACCACCACGCCTGGCCAATTTTAGCACATTTAGTAGAGACAGGGTTTCACTGCGTTGGCCAGGCTGGTCTCGGACTCCTGACCTCGTGATCCACCCACCTCGACCTCCCAAAGTGCTGGAATTATAGGCGTGAGCCACCGCACCCGGTCTATGAATTCATTCTGAAGAGAACTAGACTTTACTTGTGAGAACACAAGACACATTCCCTTCTAGACATTATTTTTTATGCTCAACTAAATGACCTCACTTAAACGATCAATTTGCTCTTGCTACCTTTTATTTTGTAAAGAGCATTTCCTGCACACCTACTAGAATAGCAAAATTAAAATAAAATGGCAATTATAAATGCTGGCACAGAACAAAAACCAACTGGTACTCCTATATATTTCTGGTGACACAGCCAGTTTGGAAAACAGATTGGCAGTTTCTTATAAAGCTAAACAGGTTTCCCCTAGTCCTTTGTACTATCCAGCTATCTCATTTATAGGTATTTACCCAAACGACTTGAAAGCTACGTTCATGCAGAAACCCATATATGAATGTTTATAACAGCTTTATTCCTAGTCACCAAAAACTAGAAGAATTCAAACATCCTTCATCTGATAAATGAATAAACAAACTGCCTTATAATCCTACGATTGGATTCGGTAGTCCTCCTTTGTCCTTGGGGGAGTATGTTTCAAGACCTCCAGTAGATGCCTGAAACCTCAGATAGTACCAACCCCTATATATACTGTGTATTCTTTTCCCTTTACATACAGAACTATAATAAAGTCTAACTTATAAATTAGATATAGCAAGAGGTTAATAACAATAATAATAAAATAGAACAATTGTAACAATATACTGTAATAAAACTTACATGAATGTAGCTTCCCTTTCTTTCAAAATATTTTACTGTACTCATGAGAGAGTAGCTTCTTCATGAGCAGACACAGCCTCTCCAGTAATTTTCATATTTAGCAGTCCAATCCTATTCCTGAATCTGTGTAACCATCTCTTATTTGCAGTAAACACCTCGGTGTGACATTTACCAGGGGATCCCTTGCTGAAATCTTTGTGTAGGCTTAGTGGTTTGTGGTGCAACATGTTGCTGCCAATCAGTACACATTTCAGTTCATGCCTTCCACCCCAAATTTTAATGCCTTTTCCATTATAGCTAAGCACTTATCACACATTATAGTGACAACTTTTGCAGTTTGATGCCACAGCAATACTAGCATGAGTTTTTCCTTCTCCACAGTTTTATGGGTAGATTTTTTCTGGACAGCAGCAGATTTTGTTTTCTTTCCTTAAGTTGAGGACTTTCACCTTTTCCCTTACAGGTAACACTTTACGGCTTCTCTTTGGCATATCTGAATGACTGGCATCACTACTCTTTTGTTTTGGAGCCATTATAAGATGAAATAAGGGTTCCTTGTTGCACAAGTACTTAGATACCACAACAGTCGGTCTAAAAACCTAGACAACCATTAAGTGATTGATGAGCCAAAGGGTCCACAGTGTGATCTGCTGGACAAAGTGAGGAGTCACATCTCAGGTGAGACAGTGAGATGAAACAAGATTGCATCATGCTACTCAGAAAGGCATGTGTGTAATTAAAAACCTACGAATTGTTTAATTCTGAAATTCTCCATTTAATAATTTTGGAGTGCAATTGACCTTGGGCAACTGAAAATGTGCAGATCAAAACTGGCAAGAAGACAGAAGCACTATACTCCTCAACAGTTAAAAGGAATAACCACTGCCACGTGCAATAACATGAATGAATATCAAATGAAAGAAGCCTGAGTCAAAAAGTTTTACTCTATATAATTTCATTCACATGACATTTTAGAAAAGTATACATATAGGAAACTCAGTGATGTCGTGAAGCTGTAGGGCGTGAGATGGAATGACTGTAAAATGATAGCGTCAGGGAATGTTTTGGGGTGATGGAACCTTTCTATATTTTGATTGTGATGGTTACTATATGGGCTCAAATGATGCAAAGCATAAAACTGCACAATCAAAAAGTGATTTTTACACAAGCTCCACATAGCTAAACAACACCTAATACAAATACATAATTTAATCATCAATTATCCTTTTTAACTCATATTATTTGCTTTATTTGTTGGAGTGGTTTCTATTGCTTTAATCCAGGTAACAAATAACTAGTTATTTTGCAAGCATTCTTGGTAATTAGATCAAAACATAATGCCATTTAAAGACTATTTCAATTATGCTCAAAGTTAATGTTTGAATGATTGAAAGTAAAATGTTAGAAATAAGGGTTGTATTTTACCACATTATACTAATAAAAAAGCAAGTTTTCTCTTCAGAACTTTCTTGTGTGGAAACAAAAGTCTGCAATTTACTAACAGTGCCAGTTGCCATTGTAAAGGTTTGTTTTCTTTTTAGATTTTTCTTTTTAAAGCATAAAGACATTTTCCTAAAAGGAAGGCAAAAAATGGAAATTATGCTCACACTACTCAATGCCATTCATTTTATTGGACTTTGTTTTGCAGTCATTAAAATCACTGACTTTTCCTGGGCATGAGGATATTAGATATGGGGGCTTTCTTTGCCTCTTTTTAAAGTAGTTTTGTTTGAAGTGATTTCATTCCTGTGAAAGAAGCAGAAAGCAGAGATAATTACAGCAGTGTGCTTTACAAGCTCATGGGGTTTCAACTTTTCCATAGTTGCTTCTTGAATTAGTTCTATTACAAAAATAAAACCTTTCACAACTCATTGTCACTGGTGTTATTGCCTAAATGAATCACTTCTCATCTTTTCTTCTTAATATTTGACAAGGCACAACTGTTTTCACAAAAAAGTTCAGCTCAAACTTTAAATATCCTCTTTTCTAAAAAAAACATTCTCAGCAGAAGAAAGGTAAAAGACAATTGTCCTGCAAACTGGGCACAAGAAACTTAATGAAATTATTAGATTCTCAAGAAAAGTTTGGATGATTAATCAATTTATTTTGTATGTGTCAGATTGTCCTTCTTAATAATTTCAAAGCAGAACCATTCCTAATTGAAAAATCTATTACCTCTTGAGAATTTATAAATTGTAAATTAATAACTGCATATTTATTTTTAACATGGAACTTATCAGCATACATAAAGTGTGAGAAATGTTTCCAGAATAGAAACTTCAGTAAATATAATGCATTTATCATTTTATTACTAGATTATTGGCTAAATATCACATTGTATTTAACGAAGAATTGATTGTTTTGTCTGGCTAATCGTCGCTAGATCTTTTCTCTCTACTCCTTCAGAACTTGAGACCTACTTCCAATCGTTATGCACATGTACCCTAGAACTTAAAGTATAATAATAATAATAAATAAATAAATAAATAAAAACAAAAAAAAACCCCCAAAACCAAAACAACAACAACAACAAAAAAAAACACACACAAAAAACAAAAGGAAGCATCGTCAATAATTGCAGGTTTCCTTGGGTCTCAGGACTACAGCAGAAGTTGTGATTTCCTACCAGTATGCCTATTGCTTATGTTCCCCTTATATAATAGACTGAATTATATTCCTCTTAAGAAAGTTAAGTCCAAATCTGCAGTTCTTCCAAGTGTGACTTTCTTTGGAAATAGGGACATTGCAAATGCCACAAGTTAAGATTAGTTCATGTTGCACTCGGATGTGCCCCTAATCCAATATGCGTGATGGCCATGTGAAGATAATCATGTGAAGACAGACACACAGGGAGAACTCCATGAGAAGATGGAGGCAGAGATTGAAATGATTCATCTACAAAGCATGGAATGCCGATGATTGATGGCTATCACCAGAAGTTAGGAACAGGAGAGGAAGGATTCTTCCCTACATGTTTCAGAGGAAGTACAGCCCGATGGATACCCTGATGTTGAACTGTTTAGCCTCCAGGACTGTGAAACAACAGACGTCTGTTGTTTAAAGCCACCCCGTTTGTGGTACTTTGTTATAGCAGACCTAGGAAATGAATACACTTTGAAAATAAAACTCTCTTCTTCTTTTGGACCTGAAGTTGGTATCAGTCAGAAAATGCATATCCCAGGTTTTCTTGAAAGTCAGGTCTCCTTTGCATCCTGAAAAATGTAATTGTTCGCCTGAAACTCTATGTTTGTCTCTTCCATTGTGGGGTCATAAAATTCTGTTAAAAACAACCTCTGATAATGAGATTAAAAAAACTAATATGGTGATTAAAGAGGATGTGATTATAGAGGTTACATATTTCTTACTCTTATTTAAACCTTCTTCAAACTACTGTTGAAAGTCATCACTAAAAGTCTTTCAGTAGATTGAGTATGCAGAGCCTAAGTGTAGATGAATATTTTCTCTGTGACAATGAATTAACACCACAAATGTACACACACACACACACACAAATACTTGACACATAATTAAATCTATGGATTAAGTGCAGCAAACGTTATCATAACCTGTTACTAGGTTGTTTTTTTTTTTTTTCCTACTCTGTCCATGTCCACGTGGGTCAACTAATTTAGTTGTTTATAAAATTGAGTATTTATTAAAATAAGAAATATTAAATCAGATGGGGAAGAAGAACAGGAAAAAAATTTTATTTCGTTATTTGTGTTAGGCTCAGGCAGAAGATAGGCTTGCCTACTATCCTACTCAGAGATAAAACTTTATTAGATTATGCCATGTACATGGTTGTTTCTTACAGACTAGTAAAATTTTACTTCTTGATTCTTTACTCAGATTTACTATGTAAATTTTAACATCTAGCAGTGGCATTATTCTTTTTTTTAAATTATACTTTAAGTATAGGTGTTACATGTGCAGAATGTGCAGTTTTGTTACATAGTTATACATGTGCCATCGTGGTTTTGCTACACCTATCAACCCATCACCTACATTAGGTATTTCTCCTAATGTTATCCCTCCCCTAGCCCCTGCCCCCTGAAGGCCTGGTGTGTGATATTCCCCTCCCTGTGTCCATGTGTTCTCATTGTTCAACTCCCACTTATAAGTGAGAACAGGCAGCGTTTGGTTTTCTGTTCCTGTGTTAGTTTGCTGAAAATGATGGCTTCCAGCTTCATTTATGTGCCTGTTAAGGACATGCACTAATACTTTTTTTATGGCTGCATAGTATTCCATAGTATATATGTGCCACATTTTCTTAATCCAGTCTATTATTGATGGACATTTGGGTTGGTTCCAATAGTCTTTGCTATTGTGAATGGTGCCTCAATAAACAAATGTGTGCATATGTCTTTATAGTAGAATGATTTATAATCCTTTGGGTATATGCCCTGTAATGCGATTGCTGGGTCAAATAGTATTTCTAGGTCTAGATCCTTGATGAATCACCACACTGTCTTCCACAATGGTTGAACTAATTTGCACTCCCACAACAGTGTAAAAGCATCATTCTTATTATTTAAGGAAATGATCAAAATCCCAAGAGGAAAATTTCTATTCACAGGCTTAAATCAACTTTTTAATTCTAATCTAAAAAATCTAATCATCAAAAGTAGACTCTAGGAAATATATAGAATGCTTTTGAAAATAGTACAAATATTAGCACTGACAGAACTGACGAGTTCAAAATTCAGTCAATAACTGTAGGCTTAGACAAATTATTAAATTTTCTATACTCTCAGAATCTTCATTTCTAAAATGGAAAAATAATACCTACAAAACAGGTTATATAAAAAGTGAAATTAAATATGGATTATAACATACCTAGCATATGGTTGTTGCTTCATGGATGTTAATTTCTCAGCATATTAATGTTAATATCATGTTTATGTTATGATTCCTCTTCACAACACAGCATTTCAAGTCACATAAGAAGAATCTCCGCTTATATAATCATTTATAAATCCCCACATTTCCCCACAACTTCTGCTGACTTAATATTGGGATTATCATCATTATTCATTGACTGTTCTATCAATGAATTTGTTATCTTTTCTCCCAGTTATTCATAATTATGAAATATGATGTTAAAAGAGCTCAGTTACTAGGAATGTTACAGAATTAAAGTGAAATTTCTTTTACAATTCTGTCCACCAAACTTATTTTAATTCTTTGCAGCAACTACAATCAGTGATCTTGTCCAGATCATCCAGGGTTCCCTTAATGGTTCTAAATTGTACCACATGCCCAGATGTTCAGATGGTCCAAGAACCAAATGTGCTAGAATTTCAACACACCAACCCCAACAATTGACTCGTGTAGGATTATGAAGGTGTAGCACTCTCATATCAATGAAGAACAAACTCTGCAGTCATTTTTGTGAACCTGAGCCTTGCTGAATAAGGCTGAGGCTAGTATTCACCTGGTTGACTTCTTTCTCCTTTTCCAACAGGCTTCCCCTAGTCCCTTACCAGATTCTCCTGGGATCATTTTCTTAATAAATCACTTCCACAAGAAACCTTGTCTCTGATTCTGCTTGAGGGAAACCATCAGACGCTCCTTATACTGTTAAAATACTGTGATTGAACCCAACATATTTAAAGAGAAATGTTCTCTGTAAATGATAAACCATGACTAATCCATTCTAACATATACTTTTCTTCTGTAAAAATCTTAATGATTCAACCAAATAATACGAGCAGAATGTTTATAAAAATTACTCATAATTACACACTTAGTAAGATGTTGTGATTTTATTTCACAGGGCATTTATTACTATTAGCTTACTGTAAGGGTAACATACATTTTAACCACATCACGATTATGCATTTATACAACTAATTTAACCTGACTTAAGTTTCTGAAGGAATGATTTATATTTATGTACTGCTTTCACAAATTATCTCCACTTATTTTTTATGTTTTAATTATTTTGTTAACCTTTTTTACCCCTGTGTTGTAAATATTTTCTATATATATATGTATATGACCGACAAGAGCACTGGTATAGGATTTGTGTACATAGATTCATGAATAAATATGAAATAAACATTTCCAATAAAAGTGCTTTCAAAAGTTTATCCATGCACATGTCACATTATTTTTCTCCATTTTCTCTTATTCACCAACTAATCTTCTTTAATGAAACAGAAGATATATTAGATGTTCAAAAATATGACTTTGATTTCTATATATTCTACTATTTATAGGTTTTGTTCTTCAGTAGACACAATTACAATTCCAAAAAAAAAAAATAATAACAGCTAAAATGCAAACATATCTGAACAAATATCTGAGTGTATGTGTGTGTGTGTGTGTGTGTGTGTGTGTATATATTTGTTTTTTTAGACGGAGTTTTACCCTTGCTGCCCAGGCTGGAGTGCAATGGCGCCATATCGGCTCACTGCAACCTCCACCTCCCAGGTTCAAGTGATTCTCCTGCCTCAGTGTCTTGAGTATCTGGAATTACAGGCATCCACCACCACAACCAGCAAATTTTTGTATTTTTAGTAGTAATTTTGCATTTTCACCACGTTGGCCAGGCTGGTCTTGAACCCCTGACCTCAGGTGATCCATCCACCTCAGCCTCCCAAAGTGCTGGGATTATAGGAATCAGCCACTGCTCCTGGCCATATCTGAGTATATCTTATACAGCACATTAATAAACCTGTTGCTTAAAGCTCAGAATTCTATGGGTACTTTGTTAACATTTTCAATTTTATTCTTTTTGCTTAGTCTTGCTTTGGTTGTAAAGGCTCTTTTTTGTTCTATATGAATTGTAGGCTTGTTTTTTCTAGTTCTGTGAAGAATGATGGTAGTATTTTGATGGGAATTGCACTGAATTTGTAGACTGCTTTTGGCACTGTGGTCATTTTAACAGTATGAATTCTACCCAACCATGAGCATGAGATATGTTTTCATTTGTTCGTGTCACGGTTTCTTTCAGTAGTGTTTTGTAGTTTTATTTGTAGAGGCCTTTCATGTCCTTGGTTAGATATATTCCTAAGTATTTTAATTTTTTTGCAGCTATTGTAAAAGGGGTTGAATTCTTGATTTGATCATTAGGCTGGTCACCGTTGGTGTATAGCAGAGTTACTGATCGTGTACATTAATTTTGTATCCTGAAGCTTTGTTGAATTCATGTATCAGTTCTAGGAGCTTTTTGGAGGAGTCTTTAGTATGTTCTAGGTATAAGATTACATACATAGTGAAAAGCCACAGTTTGACTTCTTCTTTACTGATATGGATGCCCTTTAATTCTTTCTGTTTGATTGCACTGGCTAGGATGTCCAGTACTACGTTGAACAGAAGTGGTGAGAGTGGCCATTCTTGTCTTTTTCCACATCTCAGGGGAAATGCTTTCAACTTTTCCCCATACAGTATTATGTTGGCTGTGGGTGGGTGTGTCATAGATGACTTTTATTACCTGAAGGTATCTCCCTTCTATGCCGATTTTGCAGAAGGTTTTAAACATAGAGGATGCTGGATTTTGTCAAATGCTTTTCCTGCATCTACTGAGATGATCTTATAATTTTTGTTTTTAATTCTGTTTATGTGGTATATCACATTTATTGACTTGCATATGTTAAACCATCCATGTATCATTTGTATTAAACTCACTTGAACATGGTGGATTGTATCTTTGATATGCTGTTGGATTCAGTTAGCTAGTATTTTATTAAGGATTTTTGCATCTATATTCATCAGAGATACCGGTCTGTAGTTTTCTTTCCTTGCTATGTCCTTTCCTGATTTTGCTACTAGGGTGATATGGGCTTCATAGAAAGATTGAGGGAGAATTCCCTCTTTCTCTATCTTGTGGAATAGTGTCAATAAGATTGGTACCAATTCTTCCTTGATTGTCCGATAGAATTCAGCTGTGGATCCATCTGATCCTGGACATTTTTTGTTGTGGGCAATTTTTAAATTACCATTTCAATTTTACTGATTGTTACTGGTCAGTTCAGAGTTTCTATTTCATCCTGGTTTAATCTAAGAGGGTTGTATATTTCCAAGGATTTCTCCATCTCCTCTAGGTTTTCTAGTGTATGCATGCAAAGATGTTCATAGTAGCCTTGAATGGAAGCATCACATTACCCAACTTTATACTACAAGGCCATAGTCACCAAAGCAGTATGGTTCTGGTATAAAAATAAGGACATAGAACAATGAAACAGAGTAGAGAACCCAGAAATAAACGCAAATACTTACAGTCAACGGATCCTTGACAAAGTAAACAAAAACATAAGGTGGGGGAAATACACCCTATTCAACAAGTGGTCCTGGGATAATTCACGAGCCACATGTAGCAGAATGAAACTGAATCCTCATCTCTCACTTTCTACAAAAATCAACTCAAGATGAATCAAGGACTTAAAAAACCCTTCTAGACATTGGTTTAGACAAAGACTTCATGACCAAGAACTCAAAAGGAAATGGAACAAAAGCGAAGATAAGTAAATGGGACCTAATTAAACTAAAAAGCTTCTGCACAGCCAAAAAAAAAAAAAACCAAACAAACAAACAAACAAAAACAATCAGCAGAGTAAACAGACACCCCACAGAGTGGGAGAAAATCTTCACAATCTATACATCCTACAAAGGACTAATATCCAGAACCTGCAAGGAACTGAAACATATGAGCAAGAAAACAAAAAGTCTCATCAATAAAATGGGCTAAGAACATGAATAGACAATTTTCAAAAGAAGATATACAAATAGCCAATGAGCATATGGAAAAAAGGCTGAACATCAGTAATTATCAGGGAAATGCAAATCTAAACCACAATGCGATAGCACCTTACTCCTGCAATAATGGCCATAATCAAAAAATAAAAAATAGTAGATGTTGTCATGGATGCAGTGAAAAGGGAGAGCTTTCACACTATTGATGGGAATGTAAACTAGTACAACCACTATGGAAAAGAGTGTGGAGATTTTTTTAAAAAACTAAAAGTAGATCTACCATTTGATTTAGCAATCCTACTGCTAGGTCTCTACCCAGAGGAAAAGAAGTCATTATATAATAAAAAAGGAATGTTTTGCACACACATATTTATGGCAGCACAATATACAATTGCAAAAATAGGGAACCAGCCCAAATGTCCATCAATCAATTAGTGGATAAAGAAAATGTAATATATATATCACAACTATATATATATGGTATATATACACACCATGAAATACTACTCAGCCGTATAAAAGAACAAAATAATGGCCTTTGCAGCAACTCTGAATGGATTTGGAGATGATTATCCTGAGGTAAGTAACTCAGGAATGAAAAACTAACACTGTATGTTCTCACTCATATGTGGGAGTTAAACTATGAGGATGTAAAGGCATAAGAATAATACAATGGACTTTGGGGACCAGGAGAAAGGGTGAGTAGAGGGTGAGGGATAAAAGACTACACATTTGGTACAATTTACACTGCTTGGGTGATGGGTGCACCAAAATCTCAGAAATCACCACTAAATAACTTATTTATGTAACCAAACACCACCTGTTCCCCAAAACCTATAGAAATAAAAAATAAATTCTATTTTAACAAAAAATTGAATATTTCATCAAGGGCTCCTTGAATGCACAGATCTTGTTTTTATTCCAGATTAAAAAATACTGATATTATTTATTTATTTATTTATTTATTTATTTATTTTTTTGAGACGGAGTCTCGCTCTGTCGCCCAGGCTGGAGCGCAGTGGCCGGATCTCAGCTCACTGCAAGCTCTGCCTCCTGGGTTCACGCCATTCTCCTGCCTCAGCCTCCCGAGTAGCTGGGACTACAGGCGCCCGCCACCTCCCCCGGCTAGTTTTTTGTATTTTTTTTAGTAGAGACGGGGTTTCACCGTGTTAGCCAGGATGGTCTCGATCTTCTGACCTTGTGATCCGCCCGTCTCGGCCTCCCAAAGTGCTGGGATTACAGGCTTGAGCCACCGCGCCCGGCCTGATATTATTTAAATTAAGTAAACTTAATGACTTCAGCCACTTGTAAATATAATTGATGAGATTAAACATTTTTTTGGTGAATTCTGGTATGAAATTTTAGGTTTGCATTACTCATTCTATTTCACAGAGTAAAAACCTAAAGCTTCATATGATTAGGTTATTTACCCAGATCAGACAAGTGGCAAATCACGAAAGTGTGACTGGAATGTAGGCAGAGCCATATGACTCCAAAGGCTATGCTTCCTTTCTCTAATGTTGTTTCCTCATAATGCATGAATATAGTATTGTAATGTTAACATGTTACTATGTAACCAAAAGGTTAATGCAATTTTAAAAGTATACTAAAATTGTAAAACAATCACACAGATTTTCAAAATAAGTAAATGAGATCTCACATAATAGAAAGGAAACACAGCATTAACTTTTACTTTAATTGATTAATTAAATTTCAAAAGTCAATATTATAAATGTATACAATCTTTTTTCAAAGGATATATTATGTTTTATATGAAAATCTGTATACTCATTCAATAATTATTTCTAAATTTAGATATATCTATCCTCTATGTACAAAGATATATTAACAGGATCATTAACATATGCATAAAATATAAAGTTTGAAATGATATAAATGTTCAACCAGAAAAGACTGGATAAATTATTATAACTATATTATAGAACAAATAAATTAGAGATACAAATTGAAATAGGAAGATATATCTGTGATACATTATTAGATGGAATAAAGAAGATTTCTGAACAGTTTGCATAGTGTGATTTCAAGTAGGTAGAAAGTAAGCTAAATTACTATATCTATTTATGTACATATGGATTCTAAAATTCATTTTTAAAACTCTGGAAAGATATACCACAACTTGCTTGGTGTTGTTAGCTCTGAAGTGAGAATTGGGACAATGCCATAAGGTGGCATTGTGGTGGTGATCAGCAGAGTTTTTCACTTCTTATTCTCAATTATTTTCAGTGATTAAACTTTTTCTTCACTGCATGTACTGAGGTATTGTTTAGCTATTAAAGTATTAATAGATATAGCTAGATGAATAAGTTCATTTTCTGTATCATTTCTCTGATGTTTCTCAGAAAGCGAAGAACCAGCTGCCTCACTTATCAGCACCACACCACTGCCACTATCACAGAAGTACGTAATACCACTGTCAGTCTGTACCACCTCTCTGCAATCAGGCTAGATACTGTCTGGAAACTTTGGGCAGTTTGGGCACTATAATACCTGGTACAATAAATTGTAGAAATACTTGAGATTAGTCTCTTCTCATCTATCATTCTTATAAACCTTGATGGCCCCCAAAAGACAAGCATTTCTCTATCTCTATTTGCAACATTATAATATATTGTCACCTAAACTCTCATTTCTTATTGGCATGCTCCTTATTATCACCTAAATTATGTAACTAATCTTTCTCCTTTATTTCTCAATACATTTTTGCTTTCCTCTCTGAAACTGCACTGACATTATTTATAATACATTGAGGATCTGCTCCATACCCTTCAGCTTTATGCAAATCCTGCCAAAATCAAATGTAAATTTCAAAAATTTATTAAGATAAAATAAGCTTTCCAATAATTTACCTTGAAAATCCCTCGACTTTATCAACTGCAGAAAGGAAAGAAAAAAATCAATGATAAATGTTGAGAAAGAACTGACTGTCTACAGTGATCATCTAAATAGGAACTCCAAGGTAACCAATCAAATAACTATAAAGAAGATAATTCAGTAGGGGGACTAGAATGACTATTATGGCCTGAAATAAATAGTTTTCTGGAAATGATTTTTTGAATATCACACCAAAAGCACAGACTATGAAAGGAAAAAAAAAAAAAAAGGGAGTTGGATCTCACCAAAACTAAACATTTTTAGATAAAAGCACATTATATTAACAGAGTAAAAAAGCCAGCCACATGATAAGAGAAACTTTTGCAAATCATATATCTGATGAGGAGTTGATATCTAGAATATATAAAAACCTTGTATGGCTTAACAACTAAAAAACAAATCATCCATTTGTATTAGTCTGCTCTCATACCGCTGTAAA
The DNA here is from genome assembly GCF_037993035.2 of Macaca fascicularis. Lineage (NCBI taxonomy): Eukaryota > Metazoa > Chordata > Mammalia > Primates > Cercopithecidae > Macaca > Macaca fascicularis. The sequence continues at coordinate 30,710,771 of NC_088380.1, read as the reverse complement.
TAATTACTGGAGACTGGGTAATTTACGAATAAAACAAGTTTAATCAACTCACAGTTCCACAGGCTTAATACGAAGCATGAATGCGAGGCCTCAGGAAACTTACAATCATTGTAGAAGGTGAAGGGGAAGCAAGCACGTCTTACCATGGTGGAGCAGGAGGGAAACAGTGAGTGAAGTGGACAGTGCCACATGTTTTTAAACAACCGCATCTTGTGAGAACTCACTTGCTATCACGAGAACAGCAAGGGGAAAGTACACCCCTATGATACAATCACCTCCCACCAGGCCCCTACCCCAACACTTGAGGATTATAATTCGAGATGTGGGGGAGCGGGAGGGGGACACAAAGCCAAACCATATCACTATTCAGAAATGGACAAAGATCAAAATAAACATTTTTTTCCAAGAAGATATACAATGGCAAATAAGCACATAAACAGATGCCTGACATCACTAATCATTAGGAAAGCGTAAATCAAAACCACAATATGATACCACTCCATACCCATTAGGATGACTGTTATCAAACCTGTATTTATCCATAACCAATCAGAACTGCCCTTGCTTTTGACAACACAAAATCCAGAACAAACTGACATTTTCTTAAATTGTCCTCCAAATCCCCTGGTACAAATCCAAACCATGTATTAAGCCTCTTTTAACACACCTTTCCTGAGATGCCCTGTAGTTCTCTCCAGCACATTAATAAAAAAACTGACAAACCCAACTGATAAACTACTGGTGAATTCCTGGTGGTCACTGGCTGCAGGATATCAAAAGTCATAAAATCATAAAGAATTTCTCCCATGGGCATTTAAGGTGAAGGTAAAAATCCTTCCTTACTGTTTCTACAGCATCAAATATTGCCAACAATTTAATCATGATAATATGAACAGGAGGTAGAGAAATACTGAGTAGAAAAGGGCAGTTCCCTGGCAAGGGCCCCAATCTCAAGCCTGGAAAACACGGCCATAAATAAGAACAGTTATCCCTGTTTTTCTGCTCAAATGTTACTTTTTTGGCCTACCCTGCCCACCCCCCCACCCCCCACCATCCTGTGCCCATATAAAACCCAGGTTTCAGCTGGCAGAGAGATAAGCAGTTGAATGTTGAGAGGATAAGAAGCAACCGAATATCCCAGACTAACTTGAGATGGTACAACTTCAGAGAGAAGCCCCATTGGACCCTGCTGGGCTTCAGGGAAAGATCACCTTCTTCTGGCACCATGCCCTTTCCAGCTCCTCTTCCTAATAATGTAGTGAGTACTTACAATATTTTGGACACCCTTTAAGCACATTACATATTTACATTTTTTGAATCTTCTACCCAACAGCTGTAAGAGGTAAATTCTATTATTTTTTTAATTTTCAGATTTAGAAACTAAGCCACGGAGAGTTTATATACCTTGCCCAAAGTCACACAGTCAATAGGTAAATGAACAGAATTTTAATTTCAAATGGTTAATAAGAGAATTCAGCATCTTAACTGATATGCGCTGGCTGTGTTCCCACCCAAATCTCATCTTGAATTCCCACGTGTTGTGAGAGAAAGCTGCTGGGAGGTAATTGAATCATGGGGGCAGGTCTTTCCCGCCGTGCAGTTCTCGTGATAGTGAATAAGTCTCAGGAGATTTGACGGTATGGTAATAGGGAGTTTCCCTGCCCAATCGCTCTCTTTGCCTGCCGCCATCCACTAATAAGACATGACTTGCTTCTCCTTGTCTTCAGTCATGATGGTGAGGTTTCCCTAGCCATGTGGAACTGTAAGTCCAATTAAACCTCTCTTTTGTAAATTGCGCAGTGTCAGGTATGTCTTTTCAGGTGCGTGAAAATGGACTAATACATTAACCGTTAGGTCACACTACATCTTACTGCATACATTAATGAAATAATATATCATGTTATCCTTTAAATAGGGAGGATGTTGCATCTGGTCAGGACTCACAGGAACAATGATATTCTTTTTTTGTGATGTGCATTTTCTAAACTCTCCATATACGTATGCTTTTTTTTTTTTTATAAGACAGAGTCTCGCTCTGTTGCCAGGCTGGAGTGCAGTGGCGCAATCTTGGCTCACTGCAACATCTGCCTCCCGGGTTCCAGCTATTCTCCTGCCTCAGCCTCCCAAATAGCTGGGACTACAAGCACATGCCATCACGCCCAACTAATTTTTGTATTTTTAGTAGAGACGGGGTTTCACCATATTGGCCAGGATGGTCTTAACAATTTTTGTATAAATGACTACATTACCATGTTACACTGAAGAGTCATTCCTGAGATTCTAACTGGTTCCCTTGCCTTTGCTTTATTTTTGACCTGAACAGGAGCTTAAAAATATCCCCTTTTCATACAATAGTAGTGATCTTACACTAAGGCCATTACATTTTCTCCCATTAGTGCAGTTTACAAGATCTGGGTCTTTCTGGAATCTTGTCTCAGTGTGCATCAGTAGGACGAACACTGCATTTCAGAGAACTTTGTAGTTGAGGAATATTTCGTTGTAATTCTAAATAATATCCAGATATTATCCACATTACTTCTGTTAATGGAAGGAAGGTCTTGAGGGTGAGTTGTCCAGGTTTTTGGCATGTTGAACAAAGAATTGTATAAAATGCACAAAAAAAGGAACAAAAAGCAGTGAAAGCAGGGATTTATTGAAGCCAGAGTACACTCCATAGGGTGGGAGTGGCTAGAGCAAGTGGCTCAAGAGCCCCAGTTGCAAAGTTTTCTGGGGTTTAAGTACTCTTTAGAGGTTTCCTATTGGTTACCCCCAGGTGAATAAAGGATTTGGCCTGTGGCCAATTAGAGCATGAAGTGAATTGGCCCCAATCAGCTGGAGGCCGTGATGAGTTGTCACCCTATGCAAATGAAGGAGTGGCCCACAGCCAATCAGAGGCCTAAGCAAAGGAGTGGCCCACCCACTCAGAAGCCAGAGTGAATTGATGCCTTATGCAATTGAAGGAGTGGCCTATGGCCAGTCATAGGCACTTTACATTTTTGTTGGCAGTGAAGTGGGGGTTTGTAGGGGAAGTGGCTTCTGGTCTTTTGTTACTTGGACATGGAGAGGTGGGGTTTTCCCTCTGATCCAGTTCTAGGGACTCTGCACAAACTGGCCTTAGGTATTCTGTCTCCAGACCCTATTCTCCTACCTCACTTTCTACTCTATCTAAGGGTAGCAAGTTTTTTCACCTGTTTAGTATTTTTCAGTCAACTAACTAGGGCGAGTTCACTAGGCATTCAGTATCTGCTGAACAAACACTGAGTGCCTTTCAGCAAATGGCCACATATTCTAATAGGCTTTATTAGTTTTCCCAGACAAATAAAATTTGCCTTATTTGGCTAAGCAGAGACAACCTATCTATGGAGTCACACTAATAAACCACAAACAAAGTGACTTCCCAACCAGAGGAATTTTAACCTTTGGTTCTCTAAAAATATGCATTCTTCCTTTAGTAAAGACCTGTGAACCACCTTCTAGAGAGTGTGATGTGACCTTAGCACAATTTTCTTCAGAAAATTGGCAATAATATGTTGTCCCATCTGTTCCACAGTGTAGGAAAAATTATTGTATGTTAGTATCAGATGTCTCAAGCAGCATTTGGGGAATTTTCCTAAGATTCTACCATAATAATGTTACTTAACAGTAAAGTCCCACTTTGATTCACCAGCAAAGAGTGTGCTGACCTCTATGTTTGAAATTACAGCCTTTATCAACGCTTTCCATATTGTCCTGTTGTGATTCACTCTTTTCTGGTGTTATTGTAAATTGAAAAACTTTATGTAGTTTTGATTGTTTTAGTCTCACACCTCTATGTAGAAATAAATGTGCTGTCTCCTCAGATTGGACTTCTATTCTCATATCTATATATGCAATCAACATTTGGTTATCATTCACTCATCAGCCTAAATGTTATCCCTTTAAAGAGGCCTTTCTTTACAACTCATCATCTCCAATTTTGGTTTCTTCATTAGAATTTAAGTTTTGTGAGAGCAGGAATATTTTCATATTCATGTGGTACCTTCAGTACCTGAGTGGAATGATGTTTGGGACAAAATATCTGCTCAAAATTGATTTGGTAAATGAATGAATAATCTGAATGACATGTGTAGAACTGAAATCTGAATTTCAAAAACAGTTTATAAAATAACAACATTGATCAGATATTTTTTCTTAACTACTGATCAAGTAAATGAACAATTACATATGTATTCATTGTATAAGATTGGGAAAGACTTTTATAACTATGTGTGATGATGTTGGAGTGTCAGGATTTTAAAAACAACCTAAAATAAAAAGAAAAACACTGTTGTGCTGTGTTATACCTCTATTAACTCTCTTCAAATAACTCTATTATACAAAGAGTTATTTTTTTTTCAATTTTAAGACTTAATTAAAATATGCATTATCGTCAGCTAAAAGATTCAAGTGCGAATTTTGTACAGCACAAAATACAAGATCTGACGTTAACATGTGTAAATAATAAAAAAAGATTAAGTTGTCTTTCACTAATTAAAATGTTATAGAATTAAAATGAACATAAATGAGCATTTCTATTTTCAATTGTTAAGATTTCTAATTTAAAATATAATCCCCTTTTCTATACACAACTGGATAAAGTAATATGCTTATGACTTAGTTTAGTGAAATAGAGAAGGTGTGATTATGATTTGGCAATGAGATTTTCTTCCACCCAGCCTATTTGTATTACATGCTTGGCAAATTCCTATAGGTATTTAGGTTTTTGAATCCAAAAATTAAAACTCTTACTAAGAAGGGAATTATCTTCTCTTCTATATTTTGCAAAGTTTCTGTATCTTCCATGTGGTCAATAAATAAATCATTATTTAATCATGCACAAAAGTACTTATCATTCTCCTTTTCAGCTTGACAGTATTGAAAAGTTAAAAATGACAAAACAAAAACCTACACACGCTTTTTGACTAACCCTTTAGTTCCACACATAGCACCATTGACATGATGATTATAGCAAGAGCTTGATTTTGTTCTAAGGCTGGGTCTTTTAAGAAAACAAAACGTGCTTTATTTGGTTTTTATAATAAGAAATGAAGCTGGTGACTTTGTTCTTCTAATCACTTATATAACATAATGTGCATCACCAGATCCACCAGAACATAGGTAGGCTCTGAATCTGCATATGATAAAGCACAATTTATTTACTCACGTGAATTTTTTTCTTCTCTTTCCTTTTCTTTTCTTTTCTTTTCTTTTCTTGCTCTTTCTTCCTTTCTTCCTCCCTTCCTTCCCTTCCTTCCCTCCCTTCCCTCCCTCCCTCCCTCCCTCCCTCCCTCCCTCCCTCCCTCCCTTCCTTCCTTCCTTCCTTCCTTCCTTCCTTCCTTCCTTCCTTCCTTCCTTCCTTCCTTCCTTCCTTCTTTCCCTTTCTTTTTTTCTTTCTTTTTGCTAAAAGAAAGACTTGGTCCTGGATTTTCAAAAGATCTTATTCAACTTGACAACCTCCAGGAAACCCTTCCCATACCCCTGATTTCAGCCTGGTTTCAAGGAGCACAATTTTGCTTTATGGTTTTCTCCACCAATCACTGATCAGTATTCTTAATCTTATTCAATTTGAGCAAATCAGGAACAAAATTATTTACGGCAGTGTGGTGGCGGTTTTTATGTAAAGAGTGATCAAGAATACTGATTTGCAGGATTCTGGAATGAATCCTGGGCATCTTCAAGTTTTTTAAGCTGAAGTTATTAATTATAATTAGGGAGATTCTCAGTCCATAAAATATGGCGTCCCCACTGGCACCCTGCCACCACTCTCCATTTCTGAATAACACAGTGTGTCTCTGCTTTCACCTTCCTGTCTTGGATCCTACCCCTTACCATGTCATGGGCAGATGCCTCTCACCTCAAAATGGAACATTTACCTTTATCCCCACTTGTAGGCTCTGGCCTACTCTATAATGTGCTTATGTTTCCATTATGTTTGATGACACAAGTTAACATACCCTAGGCACCATTACTAGATCAGATGCCATTTTATATTGTCATTGACATATATCAAGGCCCAGTTTACTATATTCCTTGGGATTGGAAAAAATGAAAATTTTCTTTGAGAGGCCAATGCTTACTCATAATGGTATTTCTGGCGTTAGTTGTGCCTAAATGTCCCAATGGGTCACGTTGTCCAATAGTTCGGTTGATGATCTTCTGGTAGTTAGAACAGATTTTTAAAAATTATAGATATTTTGAATTCCAGGATAAGAAAATTATGCTTTCCTTGAAAGGCAATATGAAGCCATTCATTGTACGATTTTGAAGAGGGCAGGAAAATGATTATAGTTGCTCTTGAAGAAACTGGTTGAACGGTCTAACTTTGGAGAAGAAGGGGAAAATGAAGCAAAACTTTTCTTTGCTATGTTCCTTCTGAGTGCAATTGCTGAAAAGAAAGATTGACTGCTATAGAGGGCTCATTACTTTACATTACTTTATAGAACATTTGAAAATTTATACAAATACTTCCAAAAATAGATTTTTATAAGACCAGAGTCATTTTTGTTTATTTTTATATGTTATTTACAAAAGTGCTGTATGCAAAAGTAAGAACACATGTGTAGTATGTTTGTGTTTGCTTCATGTGTGTATATAATCCATATTAAAGCTAACTTATTAATTTAGTTTGGAACAGTATCTGAAACAATTTATTAAATGGTCTCATTACAAAAGGTAGTCTGGAGTCACTGAGATGCAAAATTTCCACCAGTTTAACACCATTTGTCTCATTAACTATTCAGATCTCATGCAGGGAAAAGGAGAATTAACACTTAAAGGAGATTTGTGTAAAATATTTGGACAAGCTATATACAATGACTGCATTTTCCTTCTTAGTTGAGTTAAAGCAAACTTAAAAGATTTCACACATTACAAAAATTGTTAAGAAAATAATTGTGAATGTAATATCAGTGGAAAATATTTATATTTAGAATGAGGGGAAACTACAATTTACTGTTCATTTTTAGGTAAGACCCAGAACTAGAGAACACTGACAAAATATTGAAATGTTGAACATACAAATGTTATCCTGTATATGAGAATTAGCTACTCTCTTATCATATTCCATGTAGTGTCTATATTTCAATCCGTGTTGATATGTCCCAGTACCTAGTCTAGTCCTTCCAAGCTGATCCACACTTACAGTGAGAGAGAGAGAACATTTGTTTTCATGACTTAGCTTCAGCTGTCTGCTTCTGACGATAGATATGAATTACCCTCATTCAAGTGATTAACCAAATGAAAACTTCCTTCCATGTCATTAGTAGATCTTTGGCACTAAAATGAAAGTAAAATTAATCTTTTTTGATTAAATAATTGGATGCTTAAGTAATCTAAATAGTAGCTGTGAAGACATGGTCATTGCTACTGTAACTTAATCCTACTTTCTCTTAGTACACACATAAATTTTTTGTGAGTAGCAAGATACATCAGTGACTATCATCACAAATGGGAAAATATGCAGGAATTTTATAATGGACTGAGAAATAAATGAAAAGAAATGTTACTATTACAACCTGAAAAAAAAAATCACTGGTAGTGCATAAAGTGCTTCTAAAGGGAGAACGCTAGGTTTTCTAAAATGTATTAATATATTACCTTCTAGATACTTAACAATGTCTTACTGATAGACAGTTGTGTGTGTGTGTGTGCATGTGTGTGTGTGTGTGTGAACGAAAGACATTCATCTGGAACTCCTTCTGATCAGACTTTGATTTCCAGATGTGTTCATAATTTTGGAGTTTGGTTCTGCTCACAGCATCCTAATGTGAGATTCTGCCTGAAGTCTTTTTCAAAGTGACCACTTCGCAGGTTGTTAAGCACTAGGTAAGCCATTGTTTGCCAGCATTTGACCAAAGACAAGAATAAGTCACTTCGCTTTGAATTCAAGCTTTGGCATGCCTTTCCAAGATCATGTGAGTGAGTGTGTAAACTCTGTGTATGTATATTCATAGATGTGTGTGCATAATTGGTTAACAGCTTGCCCAGTCCATTTCCTCAAACAACGCTACTTATGAATCCTCTGCTGATAACATTAGCATCTATAACAGCAGCACGATAATGACGGACGTCACAGAGCTCTGTGTGTCCAGTACAGTGCAAAATATAGCCTATCTTCCCGTATTTTTAAAATGTCTTTCTGAGAAGGGGATTATTGTTTGAAATGTTGTAATTAGTCATACCTCGATTAAGTATTTATTGAGTGCTCACTATGTGCCAAGCTCCAAGGTAGGCAGTGGGGTACAAAAGTGAACAAAACACGCAAACTGGCCTAGTTTTGTGTTGTTCATATTCTGGTATGAGGAAGTATGCAGCAAGCAAAATTAAAGCTACTAATTTACATAGGATGTTAGAAGATGATTAGGGCTATGAAACGTAAAGCAGGTAAGTGGGGCATATGAGTGAAGAAAAGGGGATTGCACTGTTATCCATTGTAGTTAATTAGGTTTGAGTTCATAAAGAAAGTGGCTATTGATAAAAAGTTTAATGAAGAGAGACAAAAGTTATCTCAGGTAGAGGAATAACCAGCAGAAAAGCCATGACGTAGAGCTTACCTGATATTTGAAGACCATCATGGAAGCTGTTATGTCTGGAATGGAGTGAACAAGGGGGATGGTAAAAGCAGGCAAGGTCAGAAACAGAAGGAGTGGGGAAATTGTAGTCTCACATACACCTTTGAGCATGGGGCTAATGAAAGCTCATCTGTGAGTTTTAAAAAAATAGTCTCTGTTACTCTCTAGGGAATATGCTATAGAAAGGCAAATGTGGAGATTAAGATATCAGTGAAGCGGCTAGTGCAATAAATCAGAAAAAAAAAGAAAGAAGATAATGTGTTGGTTTAGATAGAAGATTTAAAAACTGTCCAGTCACATACTAAGTAAATTTGAATCCAAGTGTGCCTTAGTTCGGGTTTATACCTGTACATCCTGTGTGTGTGATCTGGCATGGCGATGACTGTTAGCCTTTGTACAGTGAGTGCAAGTTTTTTCCCTAGAGTTCTGAAAGACATCAGGAAGAGGACCTTGAGACCAAGTGTTATGGTTAGAAGCACTGGCTTTGGTTTTGACAAAACTGTGACACTGGTAAAAGCCCTAGCTGTACTATAATTTTAAATAAATATTTCATTACATTGGACTCTCCAGTGCCTGGGTAGCCCACCTATTGCAAGGGGAATGATCATTTCCATAACAATGACATAAGGAAAGCAAGGAACAAATAATGCCATGCTACTGAGCGAAAGAAATCAACAGAGTCGCCAATAATTTTTTTCTTTTTCAGGCTGTGAGAGTAGTTCTTTCAGAAAGGGCACACTGCTGTGAATTCTCCTTACTGTTCTGTGGAGCATGAAGACATGGCAGTTATTTTATTTCTTGAGAGAGTAAGTAACATTTCTGCTCTCAAAAGTTTCAAATCCTATCCTAAATCGATACGCTTGAAGTGAGTATCTAGATGATTCTGGCGATAATTTGAAAGATGCTCTAAATACTGGGGAAGTAATGAAAAGATGCATCCTAATGTGGTGGAGTAAAATTAGATAAATAGAATAAAATATATTGATACATTTTGTTTTCATTGTTTCCAGAGGAGAAAATAAAATACAAATGTCATGTAGATCAAAATCTGTCCATGTAAAATTCAAGGATATGTGAATCACCATTCTGTTTTCAAAAAAGAATGCTGAATAATAAGTTTAATAATATGTTTAATTTATTTTATATGTCTTTAGAATTATCAGGATTATATTCTAGAAAATCATAGTAATTGGGTATTTACCAAGACAGCACGGATTTGAAATGCAAAGGAAAAGAATGCCTGCAGGTTTGCCTGATTCAGATGATGTTTAAGCCTTATATTTCCTGTTTTTAGACAGTAAAAGTAGCACTTTTTATGCTTGCATTATGTGGCTAAGTACAAAATTAGTACTCAGCACACTGAAGCAGGGGCACTGGTGTATAGTTCCCAATATTCAAAAGGCAGAGTTTATAACTATACTAAGGATACCCACCCCCCCACGCACACAGTGTATACTAGAAAACATTATTAGAGAACATCAATAAATATATATTATGCAGTTTTCAAAATTTAACTATTATGATTAAATAGGAATTTCTCTTCGTTAACATTGTTAAGAATTTTAAATTCGTTCTAAAAGAATTGACTGTGGCTTTAACAAACTGTGATTTTAAAGACAGATTTAAGAAATGCATATTTAATATCAGCTAGTTAGTGCTAAATAGTATCTTATTTCCGACTCTTATATGTTATAATTTTTAATGCAAACTTATAAACATAAATTAGTATTTTTGTTATCCCTTACTAAATGTCAAGGATCCCATTTTACTCGTCATTTATCCACACCCAAAAGTTTTTTCAGCCTTGATCCTCTTCTACTTATTATGTTAACTCATCCTTCCTTTCACAGACAAATTACTATTCTAGTACATTTGTCTGTTGCCTTTTCCTCATTATTTTTCACTACTCAATCTGGCTTCATCTTTGCAATCTAGCTTATTTTTATCAAAGTCTCCACAAGAACTGTGTCACTAATTCTGAAATTTTCCTAGCTTCAAAACCAATGCAAACTTCAGTGTTGATTTTCCTTAATTTTTGGGCAACATCTCTCTCCACTGAATAATCCCTACTTTCAAAAAAGCCTTCCCAATGAATTCCTTGGGACTTCATGAACACTGAATTGGGTTTCCTATTCTTCTCATAATTAATTCCAAGACTTTTAATTTTATTATCTTCTCTTCTTACATCTCCCATTTAAATGTTGTCCCCTAGTTCTCTATTAAGAACCTTCTTCTCTGTCAATGTGCATGTCTGTTCCATGGACCCATACTCATTTACCTTCTTTCACTTATTACCAAACTCAGGCAAATCCAAATATGCATAAACAGCCTAATACCTGGTCTTCTAATCTGAGAGCCACCACATTGAACCTCTGCTTCACAAGTGCTTGTGGATTGTCTCATTACTCCAATCACAACTTTTCTAATAAATTTATTTGTCCTCTGTGAATGATCTTCTTTTCAGCAATCTTTAGTATATTGAAATGAAGCTCCTTCAGTGAACATTCCAAATAACCAAACCAGAAACATCCTTCTCATTGACCCTGAGTGATATCTAGGGGTGTGGTTTGTCCTCCCAAAACTCAGGCCCAAATTTGATTCTTAATGACAGAGTTTGGAGGTGAGGTCTAGTGCGAGATGTTTGGCTCATGCAGGGGGATCCTTCATGAATAGATTAATGCCCTCTCACAGGGGTGAGTGGGTTCTTGCGCTTGCAGGAGTGAATTATTTGGTAAGTGCAAAAGTAATCGCAGTTGGAGCCATTATTTTTAAATGGCAAAAATCACAATTACTTTTGCACCAACTTAGTAATTCTTGAGAAAGAAGATTGCTGTAAAAACCTGGCATCCTTGGTTTTACTCTTCTACTTTCTTTCTCACCATGTAATCTCTTTGAATATGCCCACACCAAGTATTGATTTTCTGCCAAGTATTGAAACAATTTGAGGCCCTCACCAGATGCAGCTACCCAATCTTGACCTTTCTAGCCATCAGAATTGTGAGCCAATTCTCTTTTCTTTGTAAATCCCTAGTCCCAGGTATTCTGTTATAGCAACACTAAGTGGATTAAGGCAGAAAATTGGTACTGAAGAGTGGGGTGTTGCTATACAGATACCTGAAAATGTGAAAGCAACTTTGAAACTGGGTAATGAGTAGTGGCTGGAAGAAATGGAAGAAGCAGTCTAAACAGTCTGTATTGCCATAAATGGAGCATTAAGGTTAATTCTGCTGAGAGTTCAGAAAAACTCAAAAACACAAGGGAAAGTAAGGAACTTCTTAGCCATTGGTTATATGGTTATCACCAAAATGCTGATAGAAATATGGAGAGTAAAGGCCATTTTGATGAAATCTTGGGTGGAAATGAGGAACCACATCATATTGGGTACCGCAGAAAAGATCATCTTTGTTACATTGCACTGTTAGGGCATAAACACAATGCAGCCAAGTTCTTTGCTGTGGGCCCTCCAATCACAGGCCCACAGCAAAGAACTTGGATGCCTTGTTTTCATGTTCCAAGAGTTTACAGAAGGCAGAATCTAAGAGTTATGAACTAGCATACCTAATAGAAGAAATTTCTAAGCAGCAAAGCAATCAAGAAGCTGTGGGGCTACTTTTAACAGCTTACATTGAGTTACAACAACAAAGGGATAAACTGAAGGCAGCATTTACAGTTAAAAGGGAAGAAGAGTGTAAACATTTGTGAAATTCACAGCTTGGGCATTTGGTAGAGAATGGAAGAGCATTTTCAAAAGAGGGAGGCAAGGGTGCATGACTAGGACTCTTTGCTAAAGGAATTAGCACAGATAAAAAGAATCCAAGTGCTAATAGTCAAAACTGTAGGAAAAAAGCCCTAAAGATATTTCAAAAATATTCTAGATCACCCCTCGCATCACAGGACCAGAAGACTAAGAGAGCATAATGTTTACAGGGTACTGCCTCAGGGCACCACTGCCTTGAGATGTCTTAGGACACCGCTCTCTGCAACCTGGCCACTCCAGATGGAGCAGCTATGGCTCATGTTGCCTCAGGTGAGGCTCATGTCACTACTTGCAAGGGCACAAGTAGGAAGCTTTGGAGTCTAGATAGTCTTAATTCTGCAGGCACATGAAATGCCGGAACTATGAAGAGATGGCTTCCTCCATTGAGATTTCAAAAAATGTACAGAGAAACCTGCAGGCACAGGTAGACACTTGTCACAGGGACTGAGCCAGTCCAGAAAATCTCTGTTAGGGCAATACTGAGAGGAAATTTAGGGAAGGAGACACTGCTGAGAGTCCCCACCAGAGCAGTGCCCAGGGTAGGGATGCTGCTGGAACCCTAGAATTGTAGTAACTGGAAGCATCCGACCTCAGCCTGGAAAAGCTGTAGGCGTGTACGTGGAACCCATGAAAACAGCCAAATGGATTCCTCTGAGCAAAGTCAAGAGATGAGACTGCCAGAGGCCCTGGGAGACTACCCCTTGTACCAGTGTGACCAGGATGTGGTACATGAAGTCAAAGGATATTATTCTGGCACTTTCATATTTAATATTTACACTGCTGAGTTTCAGACTTGCTTGCATTAGGGATCTATTACTTCTATCTCCTTTCAGTTTCTTTCTCTCCTCTTGAATAGGAATGTCTACCCTATGTCTATTCCACCATTGTATCTTGAAAGTAAATAGCTTATTTTTGATTTTATAAGGTCAGAGCTCAACTTCGAGGCTTTTAAGTTGGTGCTAGAACAAGTTAAGACTTCTGGTACTATTGAGAAGATATGACTGATTGCATTTTGCATGTGAGAAGGACATGAGTTTTGGTGACCCAAGGGCTGAATTATATGGTTCGGATATGAATTTTCTCTTCCAAAATGAGTGTTGAAATTTGATCCTCTATATGGGAGTATTGGGAGATAGAGCCTCATGGTAAGTGTTTGAGTCATACAGACAAATTTTTCATGTATAGATTAATGCCCTCATTCCCACGGAGGGGAGCAAGTTCTTGCTCTCACAAGAATGATGTAGTATTTCTTGAGAGAGCAGGTTGTTAAAAAGAGTCTGCTTCCTCAGCTTTCCTCTCATTTCCTTTCTTACCATATGATCTCTTCACACACAACTGCTTCCCTTCTGCTTTCTGCCATGAGTTGAAGCAGCTTGAGGCCCTCACTAAATGCAGCTGCCCAATCTTGGACATTCCGGACACCTGAATTTTGAGCCAAATAAGCTCCTTTTCTTTATGCATTACCCAGTCTCAAGTATTATTGGCAGCAATAGTCTTAAACAGACGAAGACATTTAGCCAAGTCACAGAGTTCTATAGATTTTAAGTATGTGACAGCTACTCAAATTCCACACTTACAATACCCTTGTCAATGTTTTCTTCCACCTATCATCCTTTCTCTGAAAGCGCTTAATAGACTCACTCTTTTGAATCTGGATTTTCACTGACTATCTATATTATATTCAATAGCTAGAATAGTTTTGCTTTCAGAAATAGGTTTTTTTTTTTCCTGTAGCACAGTAATTTCATTTCCAAGAGACCTTGGCTTATCAACAACCATTATATGAATAACTTTTACATCCTAGAAAAATGTGCCAGGACGTTTCTAACTAGCATCCCCCACTCCTGATAAATACACATATGAATTTGAATGTTAGGGATTTTTAATGTCTATGTAATATATGGAGAAGTTCTTCAAATTTTAGTAGCAAATGTGAACCCTGCGGAGACATATATTTTGCTGGAATGAATAAATTTATGAGCTCCTTAGGATCAGTTCTTCGGGGGCATAAGGTGCCTAGATAGCTTACTTTAGTAAATGTTCATTGTTCTACTAATATCCAAGTTCCTGTTTGCTCAGCTACTTATTCCCATGTCACTGGGAATAAAAACTGGGTTGTTAAGGAGAATACAGAAAAAAATTTCACAGCTCCTTAAGTGAAGAAAAAAGGGAAAGATAAATTATATAGCAGGGGAAGTAAACTTTGGTGATAGCATAGAGATTTTTAACTGGAAATGTCATAAAATTTTTCCTGATTGATGTACATCTGAATTTCCCCTGAATGATTCCTTTTTCTTTCCTCCAAACAAATTACTGTTGTCATAACACAACACTCAGTCTCTTATTGTTTGATCTTATCATTTCCAATTAGTGGTAGGGGATTTTAAAGTATAGTGGAAATATCTGTGCCTTATAAATGCATTCAACATGGCAACATAAAACCTGGCTTTCTCCATTCTCAATCTATGCTTTGTAGTTCTCTATATTAATTATTCTTATCTGATGTGTGCACTTCTCTCATTTTTCCATTGCATTGTAAGATTCTTAGAAGAAAGAAGTCATATCTTTAACCTGTATCATACTTTCCACAACCTCCCCACTTGTTTCATCTCTCCAAAATGTAAAATATTGATTTAAATATTTTATATATTATAAATAGTACGGCAACAATTTTTAAACATAATTTTCAAAAGATGAAAAAAACCCACAAACATCTTGGCTTTTCAATTCAACTCTCTATTCACGCTCTCTACTTGCACTTTCTCTCTACGTGAACTATTATTATTACTCCTTCTTTATGAAATAAGCCAGAAAATAAGCAGAATATTACAATCTGTTGGAATTATCTTGTGGTTAAAATCAATCTACTAACCACAGAAAAACCTCAAATACACATTTCATCTGTATAAAAAAATGAAGCAGTCTGATTTCTACTGCTGTTCACTTAGTTTTTATTTATAGCTACCAAAGTCGCAAATATTTCATCCCAGGAAATTTGTTTGAAGGTAGAATTCCAGTATTCCCATATAAGGGCTGCAAACCAAATAACACAATCACTGCCACAGATTATTGCTTTATAAATAGTCTCAACAAAGTGCATCTTGTGATTATTATTTTATCAGAAAATAATGTGTTATTGGGTAGCAATATGAATTATCTATTTTCTTATTTTATAAAGGGAAGTCTATGTTGTACAGAATTGCATTTTAAATATAATGATTCTGCTTTCCTACTTCCGTTACAATTATTGTCATATGTTAAGGCTTGTTCTAATACCAGACCAATATATGGACAGTTCATAAAATAAGTAGTTTTTGTTTTTACAGAAGAAACAAAATATCTTGAAGTGCTACAGAGCAATTGTTATGTTTCTTCATCTCTTGGAAGGGCTTTTTCTGTTGCTGCAAGTCCTAGTGAGTTATAGTTCTTTTATAACATGAAAAAAGATAATGGCTATAATACCACTATGTGAATTTCAACTTTCAACCCTCTCTCTAAAGTTAAAAGTTAGCTTTCAAAGCTTTTAGAAGGCTGCTGCCCTTTCAAACTACATTTCTAGTGCATCAGTCTTATTGATTTATTCATAGTAAATGTTATCTGCTCCTTCCTTGTGTGTGAAACTAAAGAAGGGCTACATAAGTGCCTCCTAAACCCTGGCAACCTTCTCAAATGCACTTGGCTAAATACTGAAAACTTATTCTTTCTGGTCAAGACAGTGGTCACGCTGGAGAGGAAAAACGGGCTCCCAGTGCCAACAAGGATAAGTCATAAATTCTAGTTTACCACCAATATCAAATGGGAATTGTTTCACCATTCCAGGAACTATTATTTCCAGAAAGTGATAGAGCCTCTCCAGTAATAAAAGCATTGATCCTCAACTGAACTCTATCTGATGTAAATTGGAGGAGTCTTTTTGAAGAAATGCATTTCTGTAGTCTCAAAGTCCTTCAGTTTAATATGGGTGAATGCATATTAAAGAAATGAGTGAGGCAGCTTAATTCTACCATTTAAAATACAGAACTAAAAAGAGAGAAGAAAAGTGACTTCTTTCGATTATAGTACAGTCTCTTATTTCTTTTTATTTATGTATTAATCATACACATTATTTATACTCTGTTAACTTCCCTTTTGCATTGTATGATTTATTCCATGTGCCAATTTATATGCAACTAAATTATTTATTATCATGTAAAGGTTTATAAGGTAGAGAAAGCCTACAAAAGCTTTACTTTTGTCCCATAATGAAGAAAATATACAATATGCAAGTTCTTTTCATTGACTTTATTTTTGTCCATTGAAAATAATAGAATACATTCTCTAGTATTGGAAAAGGTCCACAACGCCTGGACTTTCCTAATTCCATATAAAATAAGATAAAATAAGATAATTCCACTTAAAAGAAGATAAATACCAAGATGGTTTGATCCAAATGGTTTGATACCTAGCACTCATTCCCCTTTTCAATACTTACATAGATAATAGCAAAGCATATTATGATGGAATCAATGGTGAAGTTATTATTCTTTGAAAAGTAACTACAGTGAAAGAATTCTCCAATGGTACTGATTGGTCCTGACCCGTTCAGATATGGCAGTGGGCCTGATGTGTGATTAACAGAGATTCTAAGCAGAATTATAGTGCTTCATTCTTCAATATAAATTGCCCAGGAGCACCTGGCTTTTGAGATAACCATTTAATATAAAAAGATAACAAAGCCCAAAGCCTATTTGATAAAATGGAAACATAAAATACTTGAAAGTCTTATCGTAACTTCAAACCGAAAAACATACAATGAATGCACACACAAAAATTTAAAAGCAAGAAACTAAATCATCTTATTATAGAAAATTACCTTCACTAAAGAAAGACAGGAATGAAAAACAAAAAAGAAGATACTAGAAAACAACCAGAAAACAAATAACAAAATGGCAGGATTAAGTCCTTACTTACCAATAATAACATTGAATTTAAGTGGACTAAACTTTCTAATCTAATAGTAAGTAGTTAAATGAATTATTTTAATATGTAGTTGAATGGATTAAAAAACAAGACATATTGGTCTGTTGCCTACAACAAACATATTTCCCATATAAAGACAGAAGTAGACTGAAAATACAGAGATAGAAAAAGATTCCATGTCAGTGGAAACCACAAAAAAAAAAAAAAAAAAAAGCAGGAGTAACTCTACTTAAATCAGACATAATATATTTCAAGACAAAAATATAAGAAATGACAAAGGTGATCATTATGCAATGATAAAGGGGTCCATTCAGCAAGACAATATAACAGTTTTAAATATGCTTGCACCCAACACTGGAGTACCCAGATGTATAAAGAAATTATTACTGGATCTAAAGACAGAGAGAGAGAGAGGCCCTATTACAATAATAGATGGAGACTTCAAGATCCTACTTTCAGCTTTGGACAAATCTTCCAGACAGAAAATCAACAAGGAAACATCAGACTTAATTTGCACTATTGACCAAATGGATCTAATAGATATTTACAGAATATTTAGAACATTTCATCCAACTACTAAAGAGTGAACATTCTTTTCCTCAGCACATGGATCATTCTCAACAGTAGGCCATATGTTAGGTCACAAAACAAGTTTTAAAACATTCAAAAAATTGATGTAGTATCAAGTATCTTCTCTGACCACAAATGAATAAAACTAGAAATCAATAACAAGCGGAATTATGGAAACTATACAAATAAACAAAAATTAAACAGTATGTTCTGAATGACCAATGGGTTTATGAAGAAATTAAGAAAGAAGTTGAAAAAGGTCTTGAAACGAATGATAATGGAAGCACAATATGCCAGAACATTTTGGATATAGCAGAAACACTACTAAAAGGAGAACTCACAGTTATAAGTGCTTACATTTAAAAAAAAAGAGGAAAAACACCTGATAAAGAATCTAATGATGCATCTCAAAGAACTAGAAAAGCAAGAGCAAACCAAACCCAAAATTAGTAGAAGGAAAAGATCAGAGGAAAAATAAATGAAATTGAAATGAAGAAAAGAATACAAAAGATCAATGAAACAAAAAGTTGGTTTTTTGAAAAGTTAAACAAAATGACATTTAGCTGAACTAAGAATAAAGGAAGATTCAAATAAATAAAATCAGAAGGGAAAAAGAGACATTACAACTGATACTTCAGTTATTTAAATGATCATTAGCGTCTACTATCAGCAACTATAGGCCAATAAATTGGAAAATCTAGAGGATATGAACAATTTCCTAAACATTTACAAACTATAAAGAAAAACCAGGAAGAAATCCAAAACCTGAACAAACCAATAACAAGTAACAAGATTAAAGCCATTATAAAATGTCTCCCAGTAAAGAAAGTCCAGAAACTGCTGGGTTTCCTGCTGAATTTTACCAAGCACCTAAGGAATGCATACAAATCTTACTCAAACAATTCCAAAAAATAGAGGAGGAGGGAATACTTCCAAACTCATTTTCCAAGGCCAGTATTACCCTGATACCAAAACCGGACAAAAATACATCAAAAAAAGAAAACCACAGGCCAATATCTGTGGTGAATATTAACACAAATATCCTCAACAAGATACTAGCAAACTGAATTCAGCAAACATTAGAAATATCTTTCATTATGACAAAGGGGGATTTATCCCTGGGATGCAAGTATGGTTCAACACATGCAAATCACTCGATGTGATACATTATAAAACCAGAATGAAGGATAAAACCATAGGATAATTTCAATTTATGATGAAAAAGTAGTTGATAAAATTTGACATCTCTGCATGATAAAACCTTAAAAAACTAAGGGTAGAGGGAACATACCTTAGCATAATAAGAGCAATACACAAAACACGTTCAGCTAGTATCAGACTAAATAGGGAAAAACTGAAGGCTTTTCCTCTGAGATCTGGAACATGACAAGGATACCTACTTTCACCAGTGCTATTTAACATGGTACTGGAAATCCTAGCTAAAGCAATTAGACTAGAGAAAGAAATGTAGGGCATCCAAATTGGAATGGAAGAAGTCAAACTATCCCTAATTCAAGATGATATAACCCTACATTTAGAAAATTTTAGAGACTGCATAAGAAAATTATTAGAATTGATAAATTCAGCAAAGTTGCAGAATACAAGCTCAACATATAAAAATTAATAGCATTTCTATGTGCCAAGAGTGAGGAATTTGGAAAAATATTTTTTAAAAAGGTAATCCCATTTACCATAGCCACACATAAAATCAAATGCCTAGGGCCGGGCGGGGTGGCTCATGCCTGTAATCCCAGCACTTTGGGAGGCCAAGGTGGGGGATCATCAGGTCAGGAGTTCGAGACCAACCTGACCACCATGATGAAACCCTGTCTCTACTAAAAATACAAAAAATTAGCCAGGCATTGTAGCATGTGCTTGTAATCCCAGCTACTCAGGAGGCTGAGGCAGGAGAGTCGCTTGAACCCAAGAGGCAGAGGTTGTGGTGAGCCAAGATTATGCCACTGTATTTCAGCCTGGGCAGCAGAGAGAGACACTGTCTCAAAGAAAAAAAAAAAAAATAAATGCCTGGGAATTAACTAACAAAGGGAAAGAACTCTATAATGAAAACTGTAAAACACCGATAAAAAAATTGAAGAGGACACCAATAAAAAAGGAAAAATATTCCATGTTCATAGATTAGAAGAATTTGTATTGTTAAAATGTCTGATATGGTTGGGTTGTGCACCCACCCAAATTTCATTTTGAATTGCATGTAGTTCCCATAATCCCCACGTGCTGTGGGAGAGACCCAGTGTGAGGTAATTGAATCTTGTGGGATGTTACCTCCATGCTGTTCTCATGACAGTGAGTGAGTCCTCACTAATCTGATTGTTTTATAAGAAGCTTTTCCCCCACTTCACTCTACACTTCTTGCTGCCACCATATGAAGAAGGACATGTTTTCTTCCCCTTCTGCCGTGATTGTAAGTTTTCTAAGGCCTCTTGAGCCATGCTGAAATGTGAGTCAATTAAACTTATTTCCTTTATAAATTACCCACTCTTGGGTATGTATTTATTAGCAGTGTGAGAACACACCAATACAATAAATTGGTACTGAGGGAGTGGGGTGCTGCTGTAAAGATACCCCAAAATGTGGAGGTGACTTTGGAACTATGTAACAGGCAGAGGCTGGAACAGTTTGAAGGGCTTGGAAGAAGATAGAAAAATGTAGGAAAGTTTTGAACTTTCTAGAGACTTTTAGAGCTCAGAAAACAGGAAGATGTGGGAAAGTTTAGAACTTCCTAGAGACTTGTTGAGTAGCTTTGAGCAAAATCCTGATAGTAATATAGACAATAAAGTCCACGCTGAGGTGGTCTCAGATGGAGATGAGGGCCTTTTTAAGAACTAGAGTAAAGTTACTCTTGCTATGCAGAGAAACTGGTGGCATTTTGCCTCTGCCCTAGAGATCTGTGGAACGTTGAAGCTGAGAGAGATGATTTAGGGTAGCTGGCAGAAGAAATTTCTAAGGGGCAAAGCATTCAAGAAAAAGTAGAAAATTAAAGTTTGGAATATTTGCAGCCTGATTATGTGAAAGTAAAGAAAAACCCCTTTTCTGGGGAGAAATTCAAGCCTGCTCCAGAAATTTGCCTAAGTAACAAGGAACCAAATGTTAATTACAAAGACAATGGAGAAAATGTCTCTAGGCATACCAGACCTTCCCGTCACAGGTCTGGAGGTCTAGGAGGGAAAAATGGTTTCATGAGATAGGCCAGGGATCCTGTGCTCTATGCATCTTTGATACATAGTATCCTGAATCCCAGCTGCTTCACCTCTAACTGTGGCTAAAAGGGGGCAATGTACAGCTCAGGTTATTGCTTTGGAGGATGCAAGCCCCAAGCCTTGGTAGATTCCATGTGGTGCTGGGTCTGCAGGTGCACAGAAGTCAGGAATTGAAGTTTGGGAACCTCCACCTAGATTTCAGAGGATGTATGGAAATGCCTGGATGTCCAGGCAGAAGTTTGCTGCAGGTGCAGAGAACCTCTTGGAGAACCTCTGCTAGGACAGTGTGGAAGAGAAATGTGGGGTCAGAGCCCCACAAAGAGTTCCCACTTAGGTGCTGCCTAGTGGAGCTGTGACAAGAGGGCCACCATCCTCCAGACCCCGGAAAGGTAGATACACCAACAGATTGCACCATGCTCCTGGAGAAGCAGCAGACACTCAACACCAGCCTGTGAAAGCAGCCAGGAGGTGGGCTGTATCCTGCAAAGCCACAGGGGTGGAACTGCTGAGGGCCATGGGAGCTTACTTCTTGCATCAGCATAATTTGGATGTGAGACATGAAGTCAAAGGAGATTATTTTGTAACTTTAAGATTCACTTATTCCCTTGTCAGATTTTGGACTTTCATGTGGCCTGTAGCCCCTTTGTTTTCATTAATTTCTTCATTTTGGAATGGGTATATTTACCCAATCCCTGTACCCCCATCGTATCTAGGAAGTAACTAACTTGCTTTAGATTTTACAGGCTCATAGGTGGAAGGGACTTTTCTAGTCTCAGATGAGACGTTGGACTTGGACTTTTGAGTTAATGCTGAAATGAGCTAAGATTCTGGGGGACCGTTGGAAAGGCATGCTTATGTTTTGAAACGTGAAGACATGAGATCTGGGAGGGGCCAGAGGCAGAATGATGTAATTTGGTTTTGTACCCACCCAAATCTCATCTTGAATTGTATTTCCCATAATCCGCACATGTCTTGGGAAGGAACAAGTGTGAGGTAATTGAATTGTGAGTTCAGTCAGTTCCATCCTGTTCTCATGATAGTAAGTTCTCACAAGATCTGATGGTTTTATAACTGTTTTTTCCCCTGCTTTGCTCTGCACTTTTCCTTGCTGCTTCTTTGTGAAGAAGGAAATGTTTGCTTTTTTTCCTGCCATGATTATAAGTTTCCTGAGCCCTCCCCAGACATGCTGAACTGTGAGTCAGTTAAACCTTTTTTCCTTTACAATTACCGAGGCTCGGATATGTCTTTATTAGCATTGTGAGAACAGACTAATACAATGTCTACAGATTCAATGCAATCACTATGAAAATACCAATGACATTTGTCACATAAATAGAAAAAAAAAAATCTTAGGAACCACAAAGGACCCAGAATAGCCAAAGCTATCCTAAACAAAAAGAACAAAACTAGAGGAATTACATTACCTGACTCCAAATTATACTACAAGGTGATACCAACCAAAACAGCATGGAACTGGCATAAAACAGACACATAGACCAATGAAACAGAACAGAGAATCCAGAAACAAATCTACACAGTGGATTCATTTTCAACAGAGGTGCCAAGAACATACCCTGGGGAGACAGTCTCTTCAATAAATGAAGCTGGGAAAAGCAGATATTCATACGCAGAAATATGACACTAGACCCCTGTCTGCCACCATATACAAAATCAAATTAAAATGGATTAAAGACTTAAATCTGAGACCTCAAGCTATGAAACTACTACAAAAAAAAAATTGGAGAAAGTCTCAAGACATTGGTTTGACCAAAAATTTAATGCACAATACCCTATAAGCATGTACAACCAAAGCAAAAATGGACAAATGTGATCACAAGTTAAAAACTTTTGCACAGCAAAAGAAACAATCTACAGAGTGAAAAGGCAGCCCTCACAGTGATAGAAAATATTTGCAAACTATCCATCTAACAAAGGATTGGTATCCAGAACACATAAGGAGTTCAAACAACTGTATAACAAAAAGAATCTCATAATTTGGTCAAAAGTGGGCAAATAAGCAATTTTCAAAAGAATATATACAAATGGCAAACAGGCATATGAAAAGGAGTTTGGCAACACGGATCATAGAGAAAAAACTAAAATGTGATATCATCTTACTCCAGTTAAAATGGATTTTATCCAAATGACAGGCAATAAAAAATACTGTGAAGGATGTGGAGAAAAGAATACCATCATACACTGTTGGTGGGAATGTAAGTTAGTACATTTACTATTGATAACAGTTCCTAGGTTTCTCAAAATCTGAAAATTGAGCCACCATATGATTCAACATACCATTGCTGGGTATATACCCCCAAAATATACATCAATATATCAAAAAGATATCTGCACTCTAATAGCTAAGAGTTAGAAGCAACCTAAGTTTCCTTTAACAGATGAATGGATAAAGATAATATGGTACATATACACAATGGAGCACTCTTTAGCCATAAAAAAGAATGAGATCCTGTCATTTGAAACAACATGGAGGGAATTGGAACTCATTATGCTAAGTGAAATAAGGCAGGTATAGAGAGACAAACAGTGCCTGTTCTCATTTACTTGTGAGATCTAAAAATCAAATCCATTGAACTCATGGAGACAGAGAGCAGAAGGATGGTTACCAAAGGTTGAGAACTGTAGTGTGAGGTTGTTGGAGAGAGGGGGATGGTTAATGGTTACAACAGACAATATTTAGAAAGAATGAAGAAGATCTTCTATTTGATAGCAAAACAGGCTGACTATGGTAGCTAATAACTTAATGATACATTTTAAAATAACTTAAATTGTGTGTTGGATGGTGTGTAACACAAAGGGTACATTCTTGAGAAGATGGATTCCCCATTCTCCACGATGTGATTATTTCACATTGCGTGCCTGTACCAAAAAATCTCATGCACTCCATAAATATATACACCTACTATGCGGTCACAAAAATTAAGAATAGATTTTTAAAAAGAAACATATATCCTGAAGGTGGACAAATGTAAATTAAATATATATAAATAGATATGCAAAGTATATCTATATGGATATATCTCAATTTTGATATGCAAAGGATGGAAGGAAGAAAGGAGGAAGAAAACAAAGGTAGGAGGAAAGAAAGAATGATAAAAATAATGAAAATTCAGAAAACAAAGAATATGCTCTTAAAAAACATGAAAACATAATGCTTGTGATAGCAGACTTTTTTTTCTTAGAAATAGAAAATGTGGCAGAAAATAACATGTAGAAAAAGTGATAAAAAGCAAATTAGAAAAGATAGAAATCTCATATTTTCTTTTTCATATTATGACAGCAATATATAATGCAAGTCCAGATTTGCACAATTAAAATAACTCAGTGTTCTCAGTTAACAATGCCAATAATTAAAGGGAATGATGTCAACATTAACATTATCTGAGTTCTTTCTTTATTTTGACTCTAAAGATTTTTACTAACATCGTATTTAAAAATTCAATCACTTGGTCTTTGTTCTAAAAAAATATGTAGGGTAATTCCACCCATTTATGGCTGTCTATGTTTACTTATGTGTCCTGTTACCACTCAAAGAGTCTTACTTTTTGCCGGGTGTAGTGATCCCAGCTGAGGCAGGTGGATCACGAGTTCAAGAGTTCGAAACCATCCTGAACAACATGGTGAAACCCCATGTCAACTAAAAATACAAAAATTAGCCGGGCGCGGTGGTGGGCGCCTGTAGTCCCAGCTACTCGGGAGGCTGAGGCAGGAGAATCACTTGAACCTGGGAGGCGGAGGTTGCAGTGAGCTGAGACCATGCCACTGCACTCCAGCCTGGTGACAGAGCAAGACTCCATCTAAAAAAAAAAAAAAAAAGTCTTATTTTTAAAATAAAACAGAAATACTTAATATTCAGCTTTACACACTCAAAGGAAAAGAGTTTCTATACATCTAAACTGATAGCAACTCTAAGAAATCTTCATGTGGTGACATACAGAGGACAGTAATGGTGACTGTTATCACCGCTAACACTTTTACTTGAAAGCAAACTTTTTTAACACCTTTACTTGAAAAAATGCTACAGGATTTGGCTGTATAAAATATTTTACAACATTTTAATTGTACAAGTCTAGGTTGTTGGTATAGGGTCTTTAACTTATATACATAGTTCATCATCACTGGAATGCATAATATGATATATCAGTATTCTCTTTCCGTGGATGTGAGATTTTAAAGGAATGCTTTAGAAGAATGGTGATTTTTTTCAAACTTTGCTTACCTTATATACTGTATACATATTTAGATCTTAATAATAATCTAACAATGATAAAGCTTGTTATAATAATGGTCAGAAAAATAAAAATGTAGAGAAATTATAGAAAATATATTTTATAGGAACTATTCTTAGGTGAAATGGTTTGAAAAATTACTTATAATGAGTGATGATATTGATGAGCTTGTGTAAGCATTTTTTAAAAGTCATTAGTATGAAGTTGGAGGAAGAAAAAGGATGAAAATTGACTCTCCTCTAGGATATGGATAGTTCATTATCTGGCATATTTTGTTCTTATACAGAATGTTTATTCATGAATATCATAGGCTGTATCAACATTTTGAGCTCTTACTAATAGAAGATACTGTACTAATATCGATTAGGTCCTAAAAGATTTACATTAATATTAGGCTATACTACCACAGTATCTGTTCCAAAACTTTTCCACTTTTCTCAGTTTTATATTCACTTACCTCAATGCAACAGATAAATCTAAAATATTTATTGAGAAATCAAATCTATTGGAGTGATATCTGTCCTCATTTTTAATTTTCCTACTTCCTCTTTCTACCCTCCAGCCTCAGGCCAAAGGCATTTCTACTACTGCTGAAAACCAATTCTGCAATATTCAGTTACCTTCTGCCCTGATTCCTGTGTGCTATGGTTCTCATTCTTCCTGTTCTGATTTGTCAAAAAAAGCACAGAGTGGGGCCAAGCACAGTGGCTCAAGACCATAATTCTAGCACTTTGGGAGGCTGAGATGGGTGAATCACCTGAGGTCAGGAGTTCGAGACCAGAATGGCCAATATGACGAAACCCCGTCTCTACTAAAAATACAAAAATTAGCCGGGCGTGGTGGTGGGTGCCCATAAACCCAGATACTCAGGAGCCTGAGGCAAGAGAATCACTTGAACCCAGGAGGCCGAGGTTGCAGTGAGTCGAGATCTCACCACGGCACTCCAGCCTGGGTGAGAGAGCAAAACTCCCTCTTGAAAAAAAAAAAAAAGAAAGCACAGGTGTACCACTTAATGATACTACTTCTGTTTTAACTCCAAACTATATTCCGCCTTTTAAAAGACTTGTATCTAAGAATTAACATTTTATAGTTACTGTCTTTCCTTTCTATGCTTAACTTCCCCTCATTCCCTAAATTCCTTACTCTCAACTATCAAATCACAAAACTAATAGTTGTTTCTGAGACTGCATTTACCTCAACTTCCTTGAAGCAGGTTCTTTTCCTTCTCTCACTCGTTAAATATCAGAGTTACATTTTATTTCTCAGTCTCTCAGTCTCTAATTTCTTTACTGATGAATGAATGCAATGTGTATATTTCCACTTATCTTCTGGATACTTGCATATACTTGACTTTTATTCTTTTAACACAATACATCTGTATCTAAAATCGTAATCAAAAACTGGATTTCCTGTTTCTACCAATCATATACCTAAATAACAAGATCAAACTCTTAATAACTTTTAATCATTACATTACCTTTTCTTTTTCTCTGATGTAAGTTTAGGTCTCTGAATAATATCATTCCTTGGATTTTCCTGTTTATTCCAAAATGTAATGTAGCTGTTCAGAAATTTACATTGCACACACTTAAAATATCTGCCTATTTTTTGATAATAGGAAAAGTGCAACATGTGGGGTTCCCCTGGGGCTTTGAATTGTGAGGCTACAACTAGAAAGGTGGCATTCTATATCTTAATCTATATCTTTATATATATATATCTTAATATATATATTTATATATAGTATATATTATATTATAATATATAATATAGCATATATTATATAATATATAGTCTTTATATAGTATATATAAATATATAGTATATATGGTATATATAAATATATAGTATATATAATTATATAATTAATAATATATATTAATTAATGTATATTATATATCTATATCTTAATCTATATCTTTATCTGAGAGGTGCTTACCACTCAGGGGTGCGTTTATCTTTTTGTACAATTAGGATCTGTGAATTCTACCAAAAATATCTGTCAATGACTATGGAGAGTTTAAGATTTTATCCTATTTGTAAGCAAAGAAGATAGCCTGACACATTGTCTTTGAGGTAGGCAGAAATCTAGTGACTCCTAGGTCAGAAGCATAGTGCTTTATTATTCAAAACACAGCAGTGTGATCCTCACACTCTCATAGGTTCCCAATGCTTCCCAAATGTTATGGTGGAGACACAAAAGACCCAGGTGAATTCTATGCCTCCAGTGAATTGGGGTCTTAGCTAAATCCCCAAAACTTATTAAATACAAATTCCTGCCTTGCATGAAGACGTTTATTGGACGTTAAAGGCAACATATGTTTCTGCTTCAGAGAGACACATTATCTTTATCTTCCAGCACTGTTGTTTATACAATCCACCTTGAGAAGACAGTCTGGATAAAAGATAACCAGTTCTGTTGCTTGAAAAACATGCAGAAATACTAAAGACCCATGAAGAATTACTCCTCAACATGCAGAAATATCAGAGGCCCATAGAAAATTATTCTGCAACATTGTGTTATCATTGAATACGATTGTGTAAATAAGAAGAGAGGCTTTGACTTTAGACTTACATAGTTTTAATCCCGGCTCTAGCATTAAGTGTGATATGATTTACACCTTAGTTTGTTCAAGTCTCAATTTCTTCATCTGTTAAATAAGGATCATAATACCTCATGCATGAAGTTGTCTCAAATGTAGATAAAATTGAATCAATGCACAATGAGAATTAAATACATTGCTATTATTAAGTTATTAAAATAAATTAGTTTATTTTTTCTCACCTTCCATTTTTTTCTTCATTCAAAAGCCTTTAATGATTCCCTTTATTTCTAGAGTAAAGATATCTGCTTAGGCATTAGTGCATCAAACAAGCCCTCTAATCGGGAGAGTCTTTGCACTGGCTTACATATACCCCAGAAAATTAAAATGTTCCCAGATATACATTGATACTAGTAATTTCAAGATAATTAATGTTGAGATTATTCTTTTTCATAGGTAATCATTTATAATTTTGTTTTGCTGAGGACTCCCACATTTGAGAAGGTGTGATCGTTCCTACAACCCCATTACAACAATAGAAAGACTTACCTCTCACCTATTCTCTGTTTACAATATGTAGTCTTCCATGCAAAATTAATTGCAGAATGCCAAAAAAGAAGACAATTTGAAATATTAGTGTCAAATACTCTTCTGTTCTGTAGGTGCCAAAATCTAGCAGTAAGGCTTTCTCTTGTACCCCGTCTTATACTTAAAATTCCTTGCTCTAAGAAGAGGGTAATTAGGCTTATATTAAGGTGATTTTAACTGAGACACACTAAAAAGTAGAGAGGTTACCAGATTAATGAGAGTCTTTATTTCATAGCCTTAGCTCTTTCTTCTTTTAGTTTTAGTCAAAGAATACATCTCTTCTACATAGCACATTGAAGAGCCACGCAGAGAGAGCACAGTGACTTAAAATACTCTCTCTTTCATCTGAAAATTACAATACAGTATTCAACCTATGTAAAAATCAATACGAAATGGGAAGTAGAGGCCGGGCGCGGTGGCTCAAGCCTGTAATCCCAGCACTTTGGGAGGCCGAGACGGGCGGATCACGAGGTCAGGAGATCGAGACCATCCTGGCTAACACGGTGAAGCCCCGTCTCTACTAAAAAATACAAAAAACTAGCCGGCCGAGGTGGCGGACGCCTGTAGTCCCAGCTACTCGGGAGGCGGAGGCAGGAGAATGGCGTGAACCTGGGAGGCGGAGCTTGCAGTGAGCTGAGATCCGGCCACTGCACTCCAGCCTGGGTGACAGCGTGAGACTCCGTCTCAAAAAAAAAAAAAAAAAAAAAAAATGGGAAGTAGAAACCTACTATAAAATATGTTCTAATTTTTATCATTCTCAGTAAGATGGATAAGTTATTTTCATGTATCTTTCTTTTAATCTGCATTTGTGATGGTTAATACTGAATGCCAACTTGATTGGATTGAAGGATGGAAAAGTATTGTTCCTGATTGTGTCTGTGAGGGTTTTGCCAAAGGAGATTAACATTTGAGTCAGTGGACTGGGAAAGGCAGACCCACACTTAATCTGTGTGGGGACAATCTAATCAACTGCCATTGCAGCCAGAATAAAAGCAGGCAAAAGAACGTGAAAGACTAGACTGGCTTAGCCTCCCAGCCTACATCTTTCTTTTGTACCAGATGCTTCCTGCCTTCAAACATCACACTCCAGGTTTTCAACCTTGGGACTTAGACTGACTTCCTTGCTCCTCAGCTTGCAGATGGCCTACTGTGGAACCTTGTGATCATGTGAGTTAATACTTCTTAAAACACTCCCCTTTATATATACATCTCTCCTATTACTTCTGTCCCTCTAGGGAACCCTGATTAATACATTATTATTTGTCTTGGTTTTAAAGAGAAAGAGTTAAAAAGTTTACATTTACTTTAGAGATTAAAGTTATATACATTGTAAAAGGAACATATTTTGGATTTAAATCACAGCCTGCAGTTTAAAAGATAAAACTATTAAAAGCAACTATAGCAATAATAATATGTTAAGGAATAAAAATTATTTTTAAACTATAAATTGTGACATCAAATTGTGACATAAAATGTGTGTGTAAGGTGAAGTGTAAGATTTTTGTATGTGATGAATATTACATTGTTATCTGCTTAATATAGCCTGTTAAAATTGTAAGATGTTTTATATAAGCCTCATGGTTGTCACAAAGCGAAAACCTATAGCAGATACACAAAAGATAAAACCTTTGGAGTCAAAGCATACCACTACAGAAATATAACAAACTACAAAGGAAGATGGAAAGACAGGAAAAAGGGAACAAAATATTTATTTTGTAAAAACAAAACCAGAAAGTAATTAATAAAACACAACGTGGCAGTAGTAAGTCCTTACTTATCAATTATTTTGAAAGTAGAGTGGTTGAAAGAGAAAAACAAGACAACTATAGACTGACTACAAGAAACTCACGGACTCACTTCATCTTTAAGGATCCACATAAATTGCAAGTAAAAGGATGGAAAAAAGATATTTCACACAAATGGAAATTCAGAAAGCAGGAGTTACTACAGTTCGAGCAGACAGCGTAGCCTTTAGTCAAAACTGTAAAAATAAGACAAACATGTTATTATGTAACAATAAAGGGATCAATTTATCAATAGGTGTGATGTAGTTTGGTTCTATGTCACCACCAAATCTCATGTCAAATTGTTATCCCCATGTGTGAGGGGAGGGAACTGGAGGGAGGTAATTGGATCACAGGGGTGGATATTTCCCATGCTGTTCGTCTGATAGTGAGTTCTCACGAGATCTGCTGGCTTAAAAATGTGGCTCTTCACCCCTTGCTCTCTCTCTCTCCTGCCACCATATAAGAAATACCTTGACTCCCCTTCATTTTCTGCCATGATTTTAAGTTTCCTGAGGCCTCCCAGCCATGCAGAACTGTGAGTCAATTAAGCTCTTTTCTTTATAAATTTCCCAGTTTCAGGAAGTTCTTTATAACAGTGTGATAATGGACTAATAAAAGGTGATAACAATTGTGAACATGTATGCACCCAACATGGGAGCACCTAAACATACAAAGTAAATACATTCATCTATCACTTAATGATGGGGATACATTCTGAAAAATGTACCGTTAGGTGATTTCATGGTTGTGGGAACATCAGAGTTTACGTACACAAATTTACCACAAACTGAGGTATTGCCTACCACACACTGAGACTATATAGTATAGCCTATTGCTCCTAGGCTACAAACTGTACAGTATGTTACTGTACTGAATACTGTAGGCAACTATAACACCATTGTATGTATTTGTATATCTAAACATATTTAATTGAAAAGGTACAATAAATGAATGGTATTATAATCTTATGGGGCCACCATCATATATGCAGTCTATTGTTGACTAAACACTGTTTTTTAGCATAGGACTGTATCAATAGATATAAAAGAGGAGATATGCTCTAAAACAATAATACAAGGGGACTTTAATACCTCACTTTCAACAATGGACAGATCATCTAGGCAGAAAATCAATGAAGAAAAATAACTTGAACTACATTTTAGACCAAAAAATAAAAAAAATAAAAAAAGAAACATATATATAGACCATCCCATTCAACATCACCAGAGGATACCTTCTTCTCAAGTGCATATAAAATATTCTCCAGAATAAACCATGTTAGGCCAAAAATAAATAGGTAAATAAATAATAAATCTTAGGAAATTTGAGAAGATTGAAATTATACCAAGAATCTTTTCTTAACACAATGGTGTGAAGCTAGAAATCAATAACAGGGAGAATTTGGAAAATTCAAATGCTCATGTTGAAATAGAACAAGCACCTGAACAACCAATAAGTCAAAGTAGAAATGAAAAGGGAAATTTTAAAAATTACTTGCTACAAGTGCAAATGGAAACACAACATACCGAAACTTATGAGATGCAGCAAAAGGAATCCTCGGGTGAAAGTTTAGAGTACTAAGTTCCTACATACATTTAAAAAAAGTTATCAAATAAATAACCCAATATTAAACCTCAAAGAACTAGGAAAAGAA
This sequence comes from Macaca fascicularis, assembly GCF_037993035.2. Classification (NCBI taxonomy): domain Eukaryota; kingdom Metazoa; phylum Chordata; class Mammalia; order Primates; family Cercopithecidae; genus Macaca; species Macaca fascicularis. The sequence goes on along the minus strand of NC_088380.1, from coordinate 30,678,860 downwards.
TAAAGTAAGCCCAGAATTACCAGAAAAAAAAGGAAATAAAAAGATCACTGGAGAAATAAATGATATATAACCAGATTAAAATAAAAAAAATATAATTTGAATTTTTGAAAGATAAACAAAATTGACAAACTGTTAACTAGGCTAACAATAAGACAGAAGACTCAACTAACTAAAATCAGAAATGAAAGAGGAGACATTACAGTTGATACCATAGAAATATCAAAGATCAGTAATGAATATTATAAACAACTATATGCCCAAAAATTGGATAATCTTGAAGGAATGTTTACATTCCTAGAAACATATAACATAACATACTAAGACTGAATCATGAAGAAATGGGATATTTGAACAGACTGACAGTAACTAAGAAGAATTGATCAGTAATAGAATGTCTCTTATCAAATAAAACCCCAGGACTTTATGTCTTCAACAGTGAATTCAACCAAACATTTAACAAAAAACTATCACCAATCTTTCGCAAAATCTTTCAAAAAACTGAGGAGGATAGAATTCTTGAAAGCTTTGCCTCTAAGGTCAGAAAGAAGACAAGTGTTCCCATTGTTACTCCTTCTACTCAACTTAATACTGGAAGTTCTGACCAGAGCAGCTAGACATGAAAAAGAATTAAAAGGATTAAAGGATGGTTTGAAGGATGCAAAGTATCCTTCTAAATAAGAAAGGAAGTGAAGTTGTCTGTGTTTGTTGATATTATGATTCTAAATATGAAAAAACCTTAAGGATTTCACCAAAAACCTATTAGAGCTTATAAAGAACTCAGTCAAGTTGCAGGAAACAAAATCAACATACAAAAATCAGAAGCATTTCTATACACTAACAACAAGGTAACTAAAAGCATGTTACTGGTACCAAAACATATATATAGACCACTAGAACAGAACAGAGGCCTCAGAAATAATGCCACACATCTACAACCATCTGATCTTTGACAAACCTGACAAAAACAAGCAATGGGGAAAGGATTCCCTATTTAATAAATGGTGTTGGGAAAACTGGCTAGCCATATTCAGAAAACTGAAACTGGAACCTTCCTTACACCTTATACAAAAGTTACCTCAAGATGATTAAAAACTTAAACATAAGACATAGAACCATAAAAACCCCAGAAGAAAACCTAGGCAGTTCCATTCAGGACATAGGGATGGGCAAAGACTTCATGACTAAAACACCAAACACAGTGGCAAAAAAAGCCAAAATTGACAAATGAGATCTAACTAAATTAAAGGCCTTCTGCACAGCGAAAGAAACTATCATCATAGTGAACAGGAAACCCACAGAATGGGAGAAAAAATTTGCAATCTATCCACCTGAGAAAGGGCTAATATCCAGAATCTATGAAGAACTTAAACAAATCTATAAGAAAAAAGCAACCCCATCAAAAAGCGGGTGAAGTATATGAACAGACACTTCTCAAAAGAAGACATTTATGAGGCCAGAAAAAAATCATCACTCGTCGTTAGAGAAACACATATCAAAACCACAATGAGATACCATTTCACACCAGTTAGAATGGCGAGCATTAAAAAGGCAGGAAACAACAGATGCTGGAGAGGATGTGGAGAAATAGGAGCACTTTTATACTGTTGGTGGGAGTGTAAGTGAGTTCAGCCGTTGTGGAAGACAATGTGGTGATTCCTCAAGGATCTAGAAACAGAAATACTATTTGACTCAGCAATCCCATTACTGGGTATATACCCAAAGGATTATAAGACAAATGCACACGTATGTGTATTGCAGCGCTATTCACAATAGCAAAGACTTGGAAACAACCCAAATGCCAATCATCAATAGACTGGATAAAGAAAATGTGGCTCATATGCATCATGGAATACTATGCAGCCATAAAAAAGGATGAGTTCATATCCTTTGGAGGGACCTGGATGAAGCTGGAAACCATCATTCTCAGCAAATAACACAGGAACAGAAAACCAAGCACTGCATGTTCTCACTTATAAGTGGGAGTTGAACAATTAGAATGGACAGAGAGAGGGGAACATCACACACCAGGGCCGCTTGGAGGTGGGAGACTAGGGGAAGGATAGCATTAGGAGAAATACTTAATGTAGATGGTTGGTTGATGGGTGCAAAAACCACCATGGCACATGTATACCTGTGTAACAAATCTGCAAGTTCTGCACTTGTATCCCAGAACTTAAAGTATAGTAATAATAAAAAAAGAAATTATGAAAACAATATCTTTTTAAATAACATCAAAAATTAAAACATTTAGGAAGAAATTTAACTGAGTGGGTGAACAATCTGTTTACTGTGAACTATAAACTGTTATTAAAAGGAATTGAGAAACACACAAAAAAGTAGAATGTTTTCATAGATTAGAAGAAGTAATTATGGTAAGATTTCCACGCTACTCAAAGTTGTCTACAGATTCAATATAATTCTGACATCATTTTTTATATTAATAGAAAAAAAATCCTAAAATGCATGTGAAACTACAAGAGACATTAAATAGTTACAACAATCTTGAGGAAAAAGTGCAAGCTGGAGGCATCACACTCCCTGATTTCAAGATATAATACCAAGCTATAATAATCAAAACAGCATGATATTGGAACAGTTGCATCAACCAATGGAACAAGATAAGGAGCCCACATATACACCTATCTATTCACAGTCAGTTGACTTTTGAAAAAGGTTCCAAGACAACACAACGGGGAAAGGACTGCCTCTTCAATAAATGGTGTTTGGAGAGCATATGTCCAAATGCAGAAGAATGAAAGTGGACCTTTATCTCACAACATATGCTAAAATCAACTCAAACATGGATTAAACATTTAAATGTAAGACCTAAAATTGTAAAACTAGTAGAAGAAAACATGGGGGAAAACTCTACTAAACTTGTTTTAACAACAATTTATTGTATATGAACCAAAAAGCACAGGTGACAAAAGCAGAAATAGACAAATGAGATTGCATCAAACTAAAAAGTTTCTACGTAGCAAAAGAAATAATTAACAAAGTGAAGAGATTACCCACAGATTGGGAGAAAACATATGCAAATCATACAACTCGTAAGAGGTTAATATCTAACATATGTAAGAAACTTTAGCAAGTCAATAGCAAGAAAACAAATAACCCAAACTGTAAACCAAACTAATAAAAACAGGATCTGAAGAGACTTTTTTTTTTTTTAAAAAAAGAGATACAAATGGCCAAGCATATAAAAAATACTCAACATCACTAATAGAGAAATGCAGATTAAAATTCTAGAGACATATCGTCTCATACCTATTGAAATGGTTCTTACAAAAAAAGAGTAACAAATGCAAGAATGTGTACAAAAGGAAACCCTTGTACAGTGTTGGTGAGAATAAAAATTAGTACAGCTATTATGCAAAATAGCATACAGCTTCCTCAAAAAATTAAACATAGAGCCACCATGTGAACTTGGAATCTTGTGTCTAAGTACATACCCAAAGGAATTTAAGTAAGTAAGTATGTTAAAGAAATATGTGAGACATCATGATTCATTGCAGCATTATTCACAATAGCCAATATGTGGATCTAACCTAAGTATCCATCATGGTATGAATATATGAAGAAAATATGATATGTATTACAATGGAATACTATTTAACCTTTTTAAAAAGGAAGTCCTGTTATTTGTGACAACATGGATGAACCCAAAGGACATTATGCTATTAATAAATTAAATAAGCCGGGCACAGAAAGACAAATGCCACATGATGTTCACTTACATATCAAATCTAAAAATGTCAAACTCATAAGAGTAGAAAGTAGAATGTTGGTTACCAGTGGCTGGGGGTGGACAGAAGGGTGGAGAAATATTGGTTAAAGGGAAAATACAATGTCTTGACTATTTACTCAGAATCATGGGTAGTGCTCTCATTAGTTTTATCCTAAAGATTACTGGATGCTATAAATTCATACTCACTTTTAATATTTGTGATTCAAATCTCCTCACCATTACTTGTATACCCATTCTTTGTTGTAGCTACTCCTATTGTGTAATCATTATATTTTGATAAACTCAATAGGTTTTGAATTCTAATTTAAATAATACCCTTAACAAAATTATTATCACCTACTTATAAGTTCTGTGTTTATAATAATTCAGCACATTTCTCTTTTTTGGCTACGACTTTTTACAAATTAGGTTAAATTGTATGTGTATTTTTGTAAGGTATATTGAAGTATAATTTATGTAAAATAAAATGCAACTTTTTAACATGTTGAATTCTTTGAATTTTGAAGCCATATACAGTTATGTAACCATCATGACAAAAACATATGGAATACCTCTGTTACAACAAAAATTACCTTTATGCTATCTTGGTATTTATTTATGTGCCAACATGGGATCTTACTCAGAACAATATCTGAGGAGCAGTGAATTCAATAGACTCTGGTGATCACACAATGCAACAGACATCACAGATATTGGCATTCTAAGCAGAGTGAAGATATGTGACAGAACACCCGGGGCAGTAATGTGACAGAAAATTCCAGCTAAAAGTAGTCCTAATCAAACGTAAGAATAAAGCTTTGTTAAACCCAATATTTTAAAAAACAAAAACTACCCAACAGCATACTGACTGCAAAGACCATAGAAATGTCTAACATAGAATTAAATACTACAGGACACACAGAAAAAAAAAAGATATTGTGGCCTCTAACCATGAAGAAGAAAATAATTAAATGAATCTGAGATGACCCAGATGCTGAAGATGACAATGACAACAAAATGTTTCAAAGCATCTATTACAAACATGTTGAAGTGCTTAAAGAAGAGCATGGTCAGAATGAATACAAAAATGTAAATATGAGCAGAAAATGAACACTGTATTAAAAATATAAATTCTAGAGCTAAAAAGTACGACATGCTAAAGAACAATTTGCTAAATTATGCTAGTCTGGATAGAAAATGAAAGAAATGATCTAACATGAAAATCAGAGAAAAAAGTAAAAATGAAAACTGGAAAGACCGAGAGAGAGAGAGAACATTTTGATTCAGTAAAGAACCAAAAGAAAGGGACAGTAATGTAAATGAAAAAAGTCAATAATTCAGAGAACAGTAGAAGCTTACAGATCAAAGAAGCTCAGTGAACTGCGAAAAGTTAAGTCAAAAGATATCTGCATAGTGAAGGTAGAAAAAAACAGAGTAAAAGAAGAGCTTAAAAAACACCACAGAAAGAGTACATGTAGAGGAACAATGATATGAAGCTCAGACTTCACATTAAAAAGGGAGAAAAAGTCTAAGATGGAAATCAGAACACATCTTTTAAAAATAAAAATGAACGTGAGACACATTCAAATATATAAAAGTTGAGAAGCTTCAAGTTTTAACAGAAAACTACATAACTAAGATGATGCGCTATTGGTATAAAAATAGAAAAAAATGAAACAAAACAAAAAAAGGCAGATGAAGAGACGTACCCAGAATTAGACAGACACTTACAAGATCATTCCATTTTTGGTAGATGGCAAAGCATTTCAATGAGGGAAGGAAATCTTTTTAAACAAATAGTTGTGAGACAAGTGGATAAACAAACATATGGCATAAAATAAATTTTAATGTCACCTAATAACATATGCACATCTTAGTTTGAGATGGAGCTCAAATATAAAGGTTAAATGTAAAAGCTAAAACTAAAAGTTTGCCACCCACCCCCCCCCAGAAAAAAATAGTGGTTTCTCCTGCAACATGAGGTAGGCAAATCTTCTTAGAAAGAAAAGATTTTTACAGAAGATTTTTATTAAAAAGAATAAAAGAGAAAACATGATAAACTTCATCAAGATAACACTTCATCAAAATAGGAAAGTTAGTAAAATGTCACAAGCAAAATCTGTAACCTTCAAAAGACCTGTATTAAAAAAAAAATGTATTCTTGCCGGGCGCAGTGGCTCATGCCTGCAATCCCAGGACTTTGGGAGGCCGAGGCTGGAGGATCAGGAAGTCAGGAGTTTAAGACCAGCTTAGCCAGCATGGTGAAACCTTGTCTCTACTAAAAATACAAAAATTGGCTGGGCGTGGTGGTGGGTCCCTGTAATCCTAGCTACTCAGGAGGCTGAGGCAGGAGACTCGCTTGAACCCGGAAGGTGGAGGTTGCAGTTAGGCGAGATCATAGCCATGGCACTCTGGCCTGGGCAACAAGTGTGAAACTCCGTCAAAAAAAAAAAAAAAAAAAATATATATATATATATATACACACACACACACACAAAAAAAAAAAAAAAAAAATTCAACAGTAAAACAATTGATTCTTGGAAGAACAACATTGGGCAAAAAACTGGTATGCTTTAGAAAGAATCATATACAAGTGTCCAATAAACATGAGAAAAGTATTCAACATAATTATCAGGAAACTGCATATTAAAATCAAATGTATATATGCTCACCAGAATTAATACAATTTAAAAACTTGTAAATAGCAAATGTTGGCATGGATGCAGAGCAACTAAATCTCTCACACAGGCTGGTGAAAATGTAAATATTCCACTCTTTTTGAAAAAATGTTTGGGAGCCTATTATAAAGGCATACATCTGTCTCTGAAATTCTACCCTAGGTATATATTCAAGATCCATAAAAATCTCATGTCTGCAAATAATTTTGGCCAAGAATGTCCACAACTGCACTATACACAAGAATCGGAAACTGTATGTAGTCTAGGTGTCTATTAACAGAAAGATGGGTAAATATTTTGTGGTAAAATCATATAACAAAAAATACTACCTAGCAATAAAAATAAACAAACTACTAGATGCACCTCAGACATTATGTTGAAAAATGAACTGGATTAAAAAATTGTAGACAGAATGATTTGATTTATTATATATTCTAGAACAGGCAAAACTAATTCATGGGAAAAAAAAATACAGCAATGTTTACCTCGTGGGGGTGAAGGGATTTATTGAAAACAACATAGTAACTTTTTAAGGTATTGAAAATGTTTTGTCTTAACAGCATACGCTCCTGTCAAAACTCATTAAATTTTACATGTAAGCTTTGTTTATTTCACTCTAATTACATTTTATCTCAAAGAAACAAAAAAGAAATGGTAAACAAATTTTATTATAGCTTTGCTTCTTTTTCCTTAGTGGTTTAGGTTACTAATTTTGAAACTATCTTTTGTGTTCACTCATTTTGAGCAAACATGTAAATATTTTGAGTGTAATGAAGACTAGATTTCTCACTGTTTTGGAAGAGTGTGTTTATGTGTGTATATATGTGTGTGTGTATACATATACATATGTGCCTGGAATACATTCTGAAGTTTGGGATAAAATTGAGGTATCAGTATGAACTCAGCATCATTTTAAGGAATGAATATAGAGATACATATTTTCTGAGTTCTGCTTATTGAGAAGGCATAGAAGCTACGAATATCCTTGATGCTCAGTCTTTTTCTAAAATCATTGTCCATTTAAAAGGTACAGCAAATATAACTGAGAGTAAAACTACACCAGCAAAAAGATAATGCAAACCTGAGTCACCTTCTAGTCTCAGACATTAAAGAGGCATTTTGAGAATCCCAGAGATATGTCAGAAGGACAAAAGAAGCAGCCACATATATACAGAGAGAGCAAGGAAGACAGAATGCTAAAGCAAAAGAAAAAAAAAATGTATGCATTTGGTGAATGTGAGTAAAGTGGAGAGTATGCAGGAATTTTTTACACTATTTTTGCAACTTTTCTGTAAATATGAAATTAAAAGAAAATGAAATGCACAAAAATATTTTAATAAATATATTAAAATCATTGAAAACCATTGGACTAGTCTATCCATTATATTTAAACTCATTCTATAAAATTTCACCTCTATCTTTTAGGGTTCTTTTGACAAGTCTTTCATAATAAAATGCCTATTCTTGTCTCCCTATCACTACCTGTCCCTCACAATGCACACAAAGGGTTTCCTCTCCATGAGGCTTCCCTTGTCCTGCTGAACCTACAGAGCATTCCCTAACCACCACCTTTACAATTGAGCAGATGGCCTGCTTACAGGTAATGTATATAATGCTTACTTATATTCACTTACTTTTTGATATGTCTTTTTGTTTTAAAACTTTTGAAGCTTTAAAAGATAGCAATATTATTTCTACTGTTGCCAATCCTAACATCTAACTGCATTGCATGTAATTCAGTGCTTAATATTTTCAGTTCAATAGTTTTTGGTTTAAAAAGTATATCCCAGTGAAAATCTGGATTTAAAAGATATTTAATTCAGTATTTAGCCAACTATTTTAAAATGTATTTGTATAAGTAAAACATACTAGAAATTTCAGTTTTTTCAGGTTTTGTAATCGATGCTTATTCTTTTGAAATCCAAATTCATTTCTTAAGGGCTAATATGTTTTAACTTGTAAATTACTTTAAAAAGTATGTTATGCCCTTCTTGCATTGCCATAAAGAAATACCTGAGACCGAGTAATTTATAAAGAAAAGAAGTTTAATTGACTCACAGTTCTGCATGCTTTATAGACAAGCTGGTGGTATTTGCTTCTGGGGTGGCCTCAGGAAGCTTCTAATCATGGCAGAAGGTGAAGCAGGGTTAGGTGTCTGACTTGGCAAGAGCAGGGGCAAGAGAGAGAGAGAGAGAGGGTGAGGGAGAGGGAAGCTGTCACACATTTTTAAATGACCAGATCTTGAGAACTCACTCACTGTCCCAAAGACAGCACCAAACCCTGAGAGACCTGCTCCCATGACCCAGAGATCTCCCACTAGGCTCCACCTCCAGCACTGGGGATTACATTTCAAGATGAGATTTGTGCAGGGACAAATATCCAACCTGTACCAATAAATAAGTTCAAACATCAGTCAATTCATAAACTTACACTTGCTACTGTCTCCTGGATGCAGTAGTGTCTATTGCAGAGTCAAAGTGTTTTTACAACATGACAGTATTATATCACATTTATCAAAGCTATCTCGCTTCCTTGTTCTTGCCAGCTGTAACCTAGTCCTAGTAGGCAGAGAGCATTATTATGTAAAAGCCTTTATCATTTGTGGATTCTGGACCGAGAAAAGGAGAGAAAGCAAACAGATGTTTTCAAACTCCAGTGGCCATCTGCTGAGCCCTAAGCAATGCTCCCAACAGAGGAACGATCTGCAGTGCATTTACTCACAAAATACCCATTTTGTGAATGAAATGATTTCAGTGGTCTCCAAGGCTATCTCTTTGTCATCCTCTGTCAGTACTAAAGTTAATATGGAAATAAAAATAAACAAAGCATCTTTACTTACTGTGTTTTCAAAAATGTGTCAACTTGTTTAAACATCTAACTCTAGTGGAAACAAACATGGTTTTATTGTAATTGCGTTTATATCTGGATAGAAAACAGCAACCCCTTATTAAGTAGTTTTTCCTCTTTAGGATTATGCATATTGGCTTTCAATTGAGCCCTATTTTACTTTTCAGGTGGAAGACCAAGGACTTTGTTTTATAGAGGCAATTTTCTCCTCTAGATGCACTAACCTACACATAATAATATCTGCATATACTAACAGTGCATACTCAGATTTACACTCATTTGCTGGGGCTACCGTAACTAAATACTGCAGACTATTTGTCCTAAACAAGAGAAATTTATTTCTCACAATTTTGGAGGATACCAGTGCAAGACCGAGGTGTCTACAGATGGGTTTCCTTTGAGAGCCATCAGGAAAGGATAGGTTTTAGGCCTCTCTCCCCGGCCTGTGGTTAACCACCTTCTCACGGTCCCTTCACATAATTGTCCATCTGTGCATACATGTGTTCTCCTTCCAAACTCTTTCACGGCCTCTGTCTTATTTGATTTTACTTCCTAAATCTAGACTTCACTTTGCTTCCATCACTGCTTACACACAGTGTAGATAGTATAGTATAGCAAAATTAAGTATATCTCATTTTTTTTCTGTTTCACTCATCAAATATTTAACCACTGAATGAACTCATCTATTCTTGACACAGTGTTAATATCTGAACAGATAACTGCTATGGTTTGAAAATTTTTTTCCCCTCCAAATGAATGTTGAAACTTAACTGCCAAAGCGACAGTATTGGAAGGTATGGCCTTTGAGTGGTGACTGTGTTTTGAGGGCTTTACCCTCATAAATGAGATTAGGTGCTTTTTAAAAAGGGTTTGTTGAATGGAGTTTGTTTTCTTGCCCTTTTGTCTTTTACCAGGTGGACACACAGAGTTCCTACCCTTTAGAGGATGTGGATCTTACCAAACCACTGAACCTGTCAGTACCTTTATCTTGGACTCCAGAACCAAGAGAACATAAATTAATGTTCTTTATAAATTACCCACTCTCAGGTATTTTGTTACAGCAGCACAAACCAGACTAAAATAATAAAACATAATTTCACACTCAAAATGTATAGTTGAGATAGGTCATGTCATTGCGTTTGCACATACATAGCCATACAATATTTACATTGTACAATGAGTTCTCACTAAACATCGTGAAGAGTTTCCTGGAAACTGCAATTTTAAGAGAGACGAAATGTCACCAATCCAATTTTACCATAGGCTAATTGATATGAACAAGAGTTACATTTCCACAGAATATTTCTGGTCACAAAACCATCACCGAACATCTAAATAAAGACCGAAAACACTTCTAGAAATAAATATGAGCTATACATACATTTAAGAAAGATCAATAAAATGTTACATAATTATTCACCCAATTTTTGGTGAATCAGTATGTGACAGTGACCATAGAAGTGCGGAATTAAGTCAAGGAATAAACGTTTGCAAGGCAAAAACTGTACGGAGCATCTCCCACCACTACAGAGTCCACAAACAAAGAAGTGACAAACATGATGGGCATGTTGACTACTATGGTATGGCATTGCTTATTGTTGTGGGTCTGTAGATTATTGTAGACTTCACACATTTTTATTTCACTGTCACTGGTATTCACTTGTTCATACATGAAATTTTCAATATGCTTATTCCAGTTTAGGGTCTCAGTTGGCCAGAGCCTTTCCTAGCAACTCAAAGCACAAAGTGTAAACCTACCCTAGATAGGATACTATCCCCTGGCAGAGTACACTCACAGCCACATCTACTCAGACTGGGACCATGTAGACAACCCCGTTCGCTTCATGTGCGCAGGTTTAGGATGTCAAAAACTCCAAGAATTCAGAGAAAAATCCATGCAGATATGGGGAAAATTAGCAAACTCCATACAAACAGTAGCTGGCTGGGAATCATTTTTTTCCCCCAGCATTACAAGGAAATAACATTAAGTGAAATGATGTTATTTAAGGACCTGCTATACAGTGGTTTAAATCAGAGCTAGATGAGTGTTTAAGAAAACTTTAACTTCAGGTGTGTTTAATTTGAGGCGACTGGAGTTGCCCTACAGGAGTTGTACAGAAAGAGAAAAACTGGCAATAACTGGCAATGTTACATAGGAATTCATCAGCTTACAAATAGTGATTGAAGTAACTTCAATTTTAAACATTTATCCAAAAGAAGCTCTGAGGAGGGAGATGAGAAAAGGAATAAGGATGGGGTCTGGCACGGTGGCTCACGCCTGTAATCCCAGCACTTTGGGAGACTGAGGCAGGTGGATCACCTGAGGTCAGGAGCTGGAGGCCAGCCTGACCAACATGAAGAAACCCTGTCTCTACTAAAAATACAGAATTAGTCAGGAGTCATGGTGGATGCCTGTAATCCCAGCTACTCTGGAGGCTGAGGCAGGAGAATCGCTTCAACCTGGAAGGTGGAGGTTGTGGTGAGCCAAGATCACGCCATTGCACTCCAGCCTGGGCAACCAGAGTGAAATTTGGTCAAAAAAAAAAAAAAAAAGGAATAAAGATGAAATCCAGGGGGTCATGCTTTGCTCAAAAATGCAGGAGAGGCTATTCCTCAACTTCAAGAATTATAACATTTTTAGGTTTTATGAAATTTCCAAATAAAAATTTAAAGTGTTTGGCCAAATTGTAATGGCTTGGAACCTATTTCCCTCTTCTAAAGATCAAACCTATACAGGGGGGAGTTGGTCTAGAATAAGTATATTCTAATACCCTGGTATCAAATATATACCCCAAACTTTTGTCACTTTACCTTTTATCTTTATCCTTCTCAAGATTTTCTTGTAACTTCTGAGTTAAATGATCTCCATAAACATTCCTTCTATACTCGAATGTAGGATCTTTTATGCCAGCTGCTTATTTTTCACCCCAGAAGTCTTAGCCACTGCCACATTTGCCTGGGGAAATCTCTTCTTTACAAACTAAACTCAAGACCACAATGAATCCCCATCATAAGCACCCAGACAGTTTTCTTATTATGGGTCTTAAGGTAAATCACTACTGGGGAAGGGAAGATATAAGTAATTGTCAAATGGGCAATAGCAAAGCTTAAAAAGGTCTTAAATCACTAATATTTGAACTGAAGTCTGTGCTTTCCATTTGAGATAGTAAAATGAAATTCAGGCTTCACATTTAGTTTATCATTTTGGAGAGTGGGATTCCCACATTTCCCCCAACACTTGATCTGCTACTTTCACCTAAGCATAGCAACGCAGTCTTGACAAATTTAGCCACTATATACACTCTGTCTGAAAAGAAAATTGAAATTAACTCTGATAATGCAAAGAAGACAGAATGAGATCTCTCTCTCTGTCTCTCTCTGTTAGATGAGTACAGTTTTTCAGACAGTGTAGTTAGTTATTTCAACTAGTCAAAACATGATCGCAATAAGATAGGTACTGTATATTCTTTACCATATTATAAAACCTCTAGTCTCAAGCCAGTTAATTCCAAACTCTTTATGCCTATTTATGGACTATCACTAAACCCAAGAAAACTAGATGAAGATATGACAGGATTATTACCAGAGTATCATTTCCAATTCAGGTAAAATAACCTTGTGAACAAAACCAATGACTCTCAAACATTTATTTACTAGGTCAGTAGTAATATAGCTTCATATGATGATTATCTTATTCTAAGATAAATTTTTACCTAAGTTTATATCAAAATTAGTTTATTGTAAAGTTTTTAAAAGGGTAGTTATGGCTAAATTTTATTTTAATTCCTAATATCTGAGTGCATTTAAAGCATTGTCCACCTATTTTTCAACAACCAAAACAAAAAACAACAACAACAAAAAAAAACAAAAACAAAACTACAAAATTAGCTTAGGTATAAATTATTTCAACTACAGGTAAATGTTAATTGAGGAGTAATTTCTCTCAATGATTGCATTTGTCTCCTTCTTCAGCTTTATACATGCCTCATTTTATCTTGAATGAGATTCTAAAATCTGTCATTGAGGAGAGTATAAAAGCTATTGAATTAAGTTCTCTAGGGCAGCCTGCTCACTTTATCCCAAGGGAAATAAAGAAGGCATGTGACTATTAAAGAACTATGTTCTTCCTTTTTAGTTATTTTTTTTTCCCCAAAGTAAATGCATTTTCTGGTGTACAGGGGAAAACATATCTTTTTAGAAGTTGCCTGAACAAATTGAATCAGAATTTTTTTCTTACTGCGACTTGATTTTCCCAGTCCTTCTCAACTTTCTCTTAATGAATGTCTATCTTTGAGCCATAATTCATCTGCTACCAACCATGAAAGTTCAAGTAAGGGTAGTAATTTCCTAAGGGGACTTAACTCTCAGGGAATTCCAACAAAAAACTAATTTTAAACTTATTGTTTGTTATAAATCACACCTAAGAAGCCAAGAGGAGTTTTCCTTTTCAAAGCTATTGAAGCCAAAAGGAACCAAAAAAAAAAAAAAAAAAAGGTGGGGGGGGAATTGAAAGGTTGATAAGCAGAAAAGAAACTCAGATTAAAATATTTTATTTGTGTCTATTTGGTTCTGCTCTGTGGTTGTGTTAGTTCATTCTCACACTGCTTGTAAAGACATACCTGAGACTTGGTAATTTATAAAGAAAAGAGGTTTAATTGACTCAGAGTTACACATGGCTAGGGAGGCCTCAGCATCATGGCAGAAGGTAAATGAGTAGCAAAGTCACGTCTTACATAGCAGCAGGTAAGAGAGCTTGTGCAGGGGAACACCCATTCGTAAAACCATCAGATCTTGGGAGACATACTCGCTACCATAACAATATGGGAGAACTGCCCTCATGATTCAGTTATGTTCACCTGCCCCACCCTTGACACATGGGGATTATTACAATTCAAGGTGAAACTTGAATGGGGACACAGGCAAACCGTATCAGTGATCATCGATAAAATCTGCAGTTTTCACCCCCTTAATGCATAAGTTATCAATAGTTTTATAAACTGCTCCTCTTCTGTAAGGTATTAAGAAAATGTAGGCTAATACTTGAAATAGTCTAAGAAAAAAATTCTGAGCCCTTTTATTTATCTCTAGGATGAAGTAAAGAGCAGCAGGAATTTTTAATGAGCAAGCTTAACTGTTTCCATAACATGAAATTGAAAATCTCAATCATCAGTGGAACCAAAGAGAAGACAGGATACTCCTTTGGAAACATATATGTAATTATATTGCTTAGGATCTTCACCGTCTCCTTTTGTCTATTACAGACATTCTCCTTTTTGATCTTTCATTGAAATACCTTACTACTTGTAAATAATGAAGGTGAACACATGAGCACACAAATACTTAGTTGTTCATAATTTGTCTATTCTGGAAAATTTTTTCTTCAAGGAGATCAGCTGAAAGGGAGGATATCAACTTAGGAAGCACCCTGGAATCTGAATCCTGCAGAACATTAAAATCATCATGTAGTATGAAACCTCCAGAACTTAAGCACAGCTAATGTATATTTCATTTTCACATTATAAACAGCATTTACTGACGTGGTATTTTCACATATTCAGACACAAATCAGATGGTTCTAGCCATTAGAAAAAATTGATATCTATTGCAATGAATGACTGCTAGTTTGAAATACTTTACACATGTTATTTATTTCAGAACTATTAGTTATTCATTTCTGTACTTAAATATGTATGCTTATATACATTTGGAAAGCTGTAACCATAGATAAAGAAACTGTTTTTGAGGGTCAAGAAACTCAAGTTTCCATTTATTTGTTATGCCTTTGAAAATGTTGCTTAGTCTCTGTGAAGCTTGTTTCCTAATATACAAAGTGTAGGCAATTCTAATGGACATTTTATATAATTGTCCTGAAGTTTACATAAGAAAATTGTGTATAAATGACGATAGGCCTATAGAAAATACTAGGTAACAGATTACTTTTACAGCTACTACCAAACTTGAACAATTTCCAATGTGAGAAAAGATAACTGAAGAGAATCTTCACTGAAACTTCTAAAATTGTATGCTATTGATAATTTTATTTTTCTACTGTTATCTGCCAAAAATCATATTTTCTGTTCATCTTATGCATTAACATCAACACCATCTTAAAAAGGTTTTCATACTTTGGTACAATTGCACCCCTCAGTGCAATGCTCATTTGTAAATCCTAATTAGTTTAAACACATAATGGGAATATGACTACCTTTTCAGTGAATGGTAAAAACATATCTGCAAGAGTACAAATCTTGCCGTGACATCAGAGAGAAACTCCTCTGGGAAATTCTAGGAAAGGTTTTCTCATTCTCAAAAAAGATACCTGTAATTTCTTCCTGCTTCAAACATTTTCATATTTAAATGTGACATCTGGAAGTGGCAAAGTCATCTTAGGAACATGAGATGAGCTAGCTTGAGAAAAATAAGGACATGATCTTTAAAACAAAATGAAAAGATTAAAATAATCTGGGTCTTAGATAATGTCATGAAGCCTGGATTTAACCTGCTCTACTTTTATACATTTTATTATGTGAGATGTTTTTGTTCTTAAATTTTAATTATTTTGAGTGGAATTTACCTTGCTTTAAGTGGAAAGTAATTTTACTTACCCATCAGTTCGTTGCAGACCCTGTGCAATTAGCTGAGGAGAAAGAGTAAAGCTTAGTACCAAGAGAACCTCACCATTTGGGATTTAGAAGTTGAGGATTCCATTAATATTTTCATATGTGTAAAACATTTTTTAAACAATCATTGAATATGCTTATGTGTTTTTTCACATGTGTAAAATGTTTTCGTTTTCCTTTTTTTTTTTTTTTAATTTTTTGAGATGGAGTTTTGCTCTTGTTGCACAGGCTGGAGTGCAATGGGGTGATCTCGGCTCACTGCAACTTCCGCCACCCAGGTTCAAGTAATTATCCTGCCTCAGCCTCCCAAGTAGCTGGGATTACAGACATGCACCACAACGCCCGGCTAATTTTTTTGTATTTTTAGTAGAGATGGGGTTTCTCTATCTTGGTCAGGTGGGTCTTGAACTCCCGACATCAGATGATCCACCCACCTTGGCCTCCCAAAGTGCTGGGATTACAGGTGTGGGCCATTGTGTCCAGCCTCACATGTATAAAATATTTTTTAAACAATCATTGAATGTGCTTATGTATTTTTTCATATATGTAAAATGTTTTTCAAATAATCCTTGAATATGTTTATGTGTTTGGCCAGCATTAATCAACAAATACTGATATTATGGAAAGTGGAGAGTCAAATTCAAGAAGTTAGCATTGTTGGCTGCCTGCCAAGCACATACATACTTTTTGTATAAATAAGCATTTGTACTTCTGTCTAAAAATTTTCTCTATCTTAGTAAATAAAATATTTTTGTATGTCATTTAATTTTCATTACCTTGATGAAACTAGTTTTACTATCATATGATGCCCTGACAATTTTATGACAAATCAGGCTGTATAATTTTTCTTTACTTAAAAACTTATCTATAGACTTCTGTTGGTATCAATTTGGTAAATTAAGTACCCATCATCATGCTGAAAACATCTAAAGAATGTTGGATAAAATACTTGTAAATAATTGATGACTTGGAAAGGAAATATAGAATATTGAGAAGTTAAATGAGAAGGTGAACTAAATGAGAGAGGCATCTGAGGTCAGAGGAGCATGGAACTTTTGCCTTGATGACATTTGATAAATTTTATTAATTTTCAGCTTATTTTTACAAAATGCCTGGAGTCTACTGAAATGTGCAAAAGCTCACAAGAAACCCTCTGCCCCAGTAAACTGGGATCCAAGAAGACTTAATCTTTACTGTAATGGTTAATTAGAGCTATAATTACCCAGCCTTATCTCCAATCACATAGTTCAAGATTGTAAGAAAAATTGTCTGTCTAAACTTGGCTCTAAGGAAAGGAACTATTGCTTTCTTAAGATGTCATAACTGCAAGTCAACCACACAACAGTTTTGCATACCAATTCACACTATGTGGATGTCACGCAATCTTTGGTGTATGTTTTATTTAAAGTGGAATTGCTCCCATATGACTGTTAGAAACAGGAGCAATTTCTCTCTACAGTATCCTACCTTCAACCCTGGCCTCAAAGTTTCCTCCAATAAGGGTCCAAAATAATAAGCTCATGTTATAAATAAATCATAAAATACTCAAGGAAATAATATGCCCACGTAAGCACCACCTGGATATACATTGTCAGTGGATACTAGTGACTACTTTTGCCTTTCTAAGATCTTTGCCAGAAGAGAATAAAAGCAAATCTAGTAGATGATAGAGCTTAGATAACAGAGTACTTCCTTTGGAAGTGGTGTCTCCTGAGAATTTGTCATTTTAATATCTAATTGGCTGAGATCAAAAGCTGCAACATCCTGCCTCTTCCCAGAGATGTCATCCTGAGTCTTCCTCATTAGCGTTTCAGGTAGGTGAGATAATTGGCTAAAATTTGTAGTAATTGCTACATTTTTGGATATTCTAAAAGCCATTGATAGCATCACTGACCTTTGACATCCCAGCCCTTCCAAGGTATCATAAGCATTTACTCTGTTAGTTAAACACTATCCTACTCAAGGCATCCATGATAACATCTATTTTCCTGCTAAAACTCTAAATAAAACACAAGGCAAGGGGAAGATCACAAAGTCACCACAGATAGACAAAAATATTACAAACATGAAAGAGGATATGAAATATGGAGAACAGAGTAAGAAGATTCTCTGTATATTTAAGAGTTTCAGAGTAAAAAGGAAAAAGGGTGAATAATGGAATAATGAATGATAATATTTCTGAAATTGCAAAATCTACAGATTTAAAAAGTAACATTCAAACTATATTCGTATTTCCTTCCCTGAGAAACACACAAATACACAGGAAATCATATTTAGACTCATACAGATTCAAACATTCAAATGTGTAATACCAAAGATATAGAGAAGACTTATTGAACACTGAGAAAGAAAAGATGGCTCACCCAAAAGGAAAATTAGAGTACTAGAAACCAGAGGAAGTTGGTTAAATAATTTTTAATGAGTTGAGAAAAATTACATAGCAACTTACCTATCCCTTATGGAGTGTGTGTGTGTGTGTGTGTGTGTGTGTGTGTGTATAAAACAGCAATTGACAATGCCATGAAGGGAAATACAAATATATTCTATTATTGTGAATTTGTCAAATATAGCTCTATCAGTAATTGATACATCAAGCAGACAAAAGTTCAAAAATGATACAGAATGTGTAAATAACAAATAACAAGATTGACATGATAATACATTAAAACAACACAGCACAGTGAGGAATATGTATCAATTTCAAGCACACTTTGACCAGTTAAGAATACTGACCTCATAAATGTTTCGTGAATGAAGTTTAAGCAAAATGCAAAATGTTAACAACATGCCCCAAATACAACACAATTAAATTAGAAATCAATAATAAAGAGATCCCTGGAAAAATACAGATATTTGATCATGAAACCTAAACCTTGTAGACCAAAGAGGAAAATATAATGGAGATTTAAACATAATTAGAAACATAAGAAATAAATAATTGTAATCCTACTCAAACTATTCCGGGGCCTTCAATTTATTTTAGAATACAAGCACAACCTTAACATAAAGCCTATAAAGACATTACCAAACAGAAAATTACATGTTAATCTCATGCATGGTGATGAAGGTAAAACTCTTATATTAATACTTACAGCATGAATCATGAACCTGGAAATAAAACTGGATTAATTGCAGGAATGTAAGGCTGATTTAATGTATAAAATTAAATAATATAATTTAATTACATTAAAAGAAAAATAATTCATGTTTACCTAATAAACACAGAAAAATATAATATTTTCATAAAATTTCAAACCATCTGTAACAAAAATTTTAATGTACTAATCAAAGGACATTTCCATAGCCTGCTAATCTTGTAGAAAAATTAAATTGTGTAACAGATTTAAAATAATGTTTATTTTTCACTCATTTAACGGCTCAGCATGGATTCACATTGTTGAGCAGCTCTCCTTTAGAGACCTCAGTGGTGAGTTGCTTTACCTTCCCATCATGTGGCTTTTAAAAAGAATGACCATATAATGCATTATTCAAAATGAGACATCTCTAAGAGTGACAGGGAAAACTATTAGTAATGTTTCTAGGATGCCAGGTGTAAGTCATTATTGTCCCAGACAATCTAGGTTGTATGGTCACCCCTGAAACAGTGTTTAGGATGGGACAAAGAGTGTGGAAGAGCTTACTTTTCTCAAGAAATTTTAATAGACAATCCTGAAATTATACACATCGCATTTAATCAGCTTAATTTGCTGGGATTTGTTACACAGCTTTATTAACTCAAGATTGTAGAAAAATGGTCAAACTTCATTCCCATACAGCAGGGAAAGATAAGTTTTCATCAGCAGCTAGGGATATTTTCCAACAATATATGTATCCACAAAAATCTGGAGCAAATATCATACTTCATCATGAGATATTAAAAGAATGATCATTCAAGATCAAGAGCAAAGCAAAGATTTCTAATTGTATTTAATATTGCTTTAGAAATGCTACCCAAAGGTGAATGAGATACATAATACAAAGATTGGAAAAGTATGAAAAAATGTTATTATTTACAAGTAATATGATTATTTTCATAAAACTCATAAAATACTATACATAAATTATTAGAACTGGAGAGTTCAGCAGAGATTCTGGCTGTAGAATTAACATAAAGAATAACTGCATTTCTGTAAACCAAAATAATTAAACATTATTAAAAAACACACATGCTATTTGCTGTAACAGCAATGAAAATATAAATTAATCTAACAAAAGTGTACCAGACCATTATGGAAAATATTACAGAAGTTGATTAAAATATATTAAATAAGACTTAAAGAAATTGAGTTGTATAACATATTATGGATTAGAATACCCTTTATATGAAAATATTGATTATTTAGAAAATTCCAAATATAATACAGATTAATTAAATTCATGTCAAATAAAATCAAACAAACATTTGCAAATAATTTCCCTAGTCAATCTGAATCATATGTGCACACAGAAACACACATGCAGACACACACACAAACAAACACACGGAAAAGCACAGAGGCAAGAATAATGAAGGTACTGTTTACTTTTGGTAGAGTGTTGCAAAGGTAATTTTTTCCATACATTTCTTATGTGTACATAATAGTTAATTTTGTGTGTCTATTTGGCTAGACTAAGGGATGCTCCAATAACTGGTAAAATGTTATTTCTGGGTGTGTCCATTAGGGTGTTTTCAGGAGAGACTGGCATTTGAATCAGCAGACTGAGTAAAAAAGATCCCACTTCAATGATGTGGGTGGGTATCATCTAGTCAATTGAGTGCTCAGAAAGAACAAAAAGCTGAAGAAACAGCAAATTCTCTCTCTCTTCTTATGCTTGAACATACCCATTTTCTCCTGCCCTCTGACATCAAAGCTCTTCATTCTTAGGCCTTCAAGCTCCAGAACAATTGGATCTCCTGGTTCTTAGGATTTTAAACACAGGATGAATTACATCACTGGCTTTACTGGTTCAGTAGCTTACAGATGGTACACTGTAGGACGTCTTGATCTCCATAAACATGTGAGTCAATTCCCAAAACAAAGCTTCTATGTATCTGTCTATGTATCTATCTATGTATCTATGTATGTATGTATGTATGTATGTATGTATCTATCTATCTACCTATCTTCTATCTCTCTATCTCCTATTGCTTCTGTTTCCCTAAAGAACCTTGAGTAATATAGGAAATATTAGTTATAATTTATTACACTGTATATGTATTTTTATTCTTGATAGTTTACAGAAAACACCTCCACAGAGAAGACCTGTGGACACTAAAATTAGCTCAAAATTGAATACATTATGCCTACTTCTCCAACTCTCATTACACAAGATCTAATTCAACAAATTGTCGATATAGACACTTGGATATTACCCTGGAATCCTTTCCTTCTAGAATTTCTCCCACATTATAAATAATTTGTTGCTGGAAAATAGATTCTATAATAAAATATTTCATCATTCTATTCACTGTTTCTAAATCCCCACTCACTGGGTCAGGCTACTAAAATTTCATGATGATTACTGAGACTGCAATTTTTCTGCAGTGTCATAACCCTTTAATCCACACTTCCCACTGTGGCTAGTTTCTAATTTGTAAAACTGATGAGGTTACTCCCCCCGTAAATTTTCTAAAACTCCTAAAGGTATTTTTAAAAACGTCTTTAGAAAATTGAATAATTATATAGATATATAGGGGTAGAGTAGGATATAGTATCAAATAAACACCCCAAAGCTCCAGTGACTCAATAACAGAAGAGGTTATTTTTATGTTGTTTATAGATCAGCCACATGGATATTACTGATTCTTTAGACAGTTCCCTTCTATACACTAATTCAAGGACCCACATTCCTTCTCTCTTTTGGTTCTGGCATGTACTCCATCGCCTTCATAACCTGATTCTAGCCATTGGAAATGAAGGAAGGGAGGAAGGAAAGAAAGAAAAGAAAGAAGGGAAGAAAGAAAAAGGAAGGAAGGAAGGAAGGAAGGAAGGAAGGAAGGAAGGAAGGAAGATAAATGAGGTACCACCATTTTTTAAAAGCTTAGAAATAATACTTATGCATTTTACTCATATTCTGTTGGCTGGAAGTCAATTCCACAACAACATCTCACAAAGAGCCTGAGAGAGAAAGTCTGACTGTGTGGCAGGAAAAAGAGAAGAATATGGATTGTAGTAACCACCTGTCTTTAAAAACTTTATAATCAGGTCCAGCTTGCCTTAAACCATCACTTGCATTTCCTGGCTGTCTCCAAATCTACTCTCTAGCCATAATAAATTTTATGCAATCATCTATATTCTCTTTCCTCCAGACCTTTTTACGCACTGCATTTTCTGATTGAATTAAAGTTTCTACCCTAAGCTCATTATGAATTGAACTGTGTACCCTACGAACTTCATATGTGAAGATCTTAATCCTCAATTTCTCAGAATGTGACCACATTTTGGGATAAGGTCTTTAAAAAGGTGACTAAGTTAAAATAAGTCCACTAGAGAGATACTTTTTCATCTAATGACTGATGTTCCTACAAAAGAAAGAGATGCCAGGGATGCACTCAAAGAGAAAGGATCTCATTAGCACATAGCAAGAAGGTGGCCAACTGCAAGCGAAGGAGAGGAGCCTCAAAAGACACAAAACTTGCCAACACCTTCATCTTGGTTTTTTAACCTCAGAATTATGAGAAAATAATTTTTTATTGTATAAGCTACCCAGTTTGTAATATTTTGTTACAGCAGCCCTAACAAACTAATACACTCATCCTTTTTTCTTGGATAACTACAACTCAGTCTTTTTTTATTGCTTGAAAATAATTATTTTTAGAGACCGGGTCTTGCTCTGTCACCCACTCTGGAGTGCAGTGGTGTGACCATAGCTCACTGTACTCCTGAAGTCTGTGGCTCAGGTGACCCTCCTACTTCAGTCTCCCAAGTATCTGGGACAATACGCATGCACCACCACACTCAGCTAATTTTTTATTTTTGTAATTTTTATAGAGACAAGTCTCACTGTGTTGCCCAAGGTGGTCTCACACTCTTGGCTTCAAGTGATCTTTGGCCTCAGCCTCCCAAGGTGTTGGGATTATCAGCCTCCCAAGGTACGAGTCGCTGTGCCTCGCTCTCATTCTTCTTTACTTATGTAATAAGCTGCATAGACAAACCTTTCCTTACTTTATTATGACTGGATTTGATCAAATTCCATGGCTACTTAACACACTGAATCCTAATTACTTTTATTCGTTTGATCTTCTCAGGGAGATCATAGACTTCTTGGTGTTAAGCTTGTTCACTAATGAAGTTACAGCACTTAGTACTTAATAAATGTTAATCATTATTGTTTCAAAAAATCTGTAATAGCAGTAGAGTTGAGGACAGATGGGTTCAGATATGTCATTGTGAAAAACTAACTTTTTAGAGCCAGTCTATTTGGAAAACACGAATCAAAGTCATTGGAGTAGACGTGTGAAGCCGAGTTCAGAGTAAGTGTGAAGCAAAGCCTGTGGTGACTAAGCAGGATATTTCCCTGACCCCTTTGCAGGCGGGAACTGGAGTGCATGGGTGCTGGAACAAGCCAGCGAATTCCACTCACCTGAACCCGCTGCGCTCCACCCCTCGTGGGAGGGGGAGCACAGGTGAGCAGGTGCAGGAGGAGCTGGGTCAAGCACTTTTGGCACCTGCAGGAGTGAATTAGGTACTGGCCCCACAGCAACATCTCGGGGGTGCCCACGACCCCCGAAGCCCAAGAGGAAGTGTCACAGTACTCTTTTAGCTCTGCCCTCTGTGGATGTCTTAAGTGCTAACAGCTCAGTGGACTCTCTGTTTTTTAGCATAAGGCGGCTGCCTTCTGCCAGCGAGGGCAAACGGTCAGTGTGGCAGCCTTTTGCATCCGCACTCATCGCACCTGAGCTGTTGTCAGGCATCCAGGAGAAACGACGTCGCACAAACGAATTGGAGGATGGTAAATGTGCCGCATTTTACTGCTGATGGATGTGGCTCTCAGAGGAAGAGGAGCTAAAAAGCAGACAGAGAGGGAAGGCAATCTTCCCCCAAAGTCCAGCTGTCTCTGGGGATTCTTCTTCAAATTTACAGCTGTCCCTCTGAAGTAAGGCATTCTCTCTGATGTCCAGCTGTTTCTCCTCCCTTTGCCAGCTGAGCCTGCAGTTTTTACGGGCACAAGACGGGGGCATGGAGTGGGCCATGGGTGGTTCTGGAAAAGGAGACATTTGAGTGGGAAAACTGGCAAGTTAAGTTCTCACTTCGGGGCTCTGTTTCAGACTTTTCAGCTTGAGGATGGGGCCCTCACCAGGGACTTGCCCTCTTCTGCCCAGAATTTCCCTGCCTCCCGTGGGTATCATTGACCAAATGGGAAAGTAGGAGAAGCTCTGAGGAATGACTTTAAAAATCAGCTAAAATGTGTGACTTTCTTTGTGGCTGACAGAGAGGTGATATAATGAGTGGATGGACCAGCCTAATCCAGTGAGGGCTGAATCAAGAACAACGGAAAGCAAGCAAGAAAACACAATGTGAGGCTCAGACTTTTAAATCACTAGGAACCGATTTCAAGATGGCCAGAAAGGACTCTGTTTCAAGATAGCCAGATCATATTATGACCTGATGGATAAGCACTGAAGAATAAAAGCCAATTACTTCTATAAACTTTAAAGATGTAAATGGTTAGCTAAATTCATTAGCAATTATCCAATACTGATCCATAGTTTTTGCAAACTACAATTGCGGACACAATAAGACCCTGAGAGCTCCAAATTTTGCCTTGAAATGATATGCTTGTGTTTTACCTGAGAAGGCATAAATTTCTAGAAAAGTACAGATTTACTAGGACTAGTAATTTAGATGTTGCATTCATTAATGTTATTTAAGAGGCTTAGTGAATAACAGCTGAAACATTTGCCCCTCTTGTCACCAGAGTTCCCTTAATCTGCTGAGTAAACAGGATCTCTGAAATTTTGGTTGTGAATATTTCTATAGTCTATGGCTTAGAACACAGATAATTTTTTCCCTGCCTGCTCTTTTAAGCAGATAAATGCGCAATCTCAAAAGTTATTAGCATATCAGTGTCTAATTGACTGTAATAAAAAATGAAAAATCCTAATAACATTCCTATATGTCATTCTCATAGACTTCAATTATTCAGAAGTTTCATAATGCTGCCGCTGCCTAGTAGAGTATAAGCCATTAAATATGCAACTGGACTAAAATATAAAAGTTTTGCAAATGCTCATAGGATGAAATCATTGTGGTGTTTTAAAATTTAATGTTGCTTAACCTGCAACACAGTGAATTCCTCTGCCCAGATATAAAGTTTATGATGTGAAAGTAAAAATTAATCCATAATGTTTTGTAGAACAGGTCACGCCAAAATTTTTTTCTTTCTTTCTTTGTTCAACTTTCAATTTCTATTTTAAGTATGCAGTTTGCCTCTAATAAAGTTTTCAAATTTGAGAAAAATAACTGCTATGTGACAAATTACTGTGGATGTTATTACCCTAAATTGCAGATAAATAATAATAAGAAAAATAAAACATGGAGAAATTAACAAAGTTGTTAAATTTATAAAACTCTAAAAATATGTACAATCTATATATGACATATATATAAATACATACGTGGAAGATAAAAAGTCCAAATAACCAAAGCCCTTTCTTTTCTTTTCTTTTTTCATTTCTTTTTCCTGAGATAGAGTCTTGTTCTTTCACCCAGGCTAGAGTGCAATGGCATAATCTCAGCACACTGCAACCTCTGTCTCCTGGGTTCAGGCAATTCTTCTGCCTCAGTCTCCTGAGTAGCTGGGATTACTGGCGTGCACCACCATGCCCTGCTAAGACACATTTTAGAAAAGAAAAAAAAATCTAAAGTGCTTCAAAGTTAGTATTTTCATATGTTTTCTGAAAAATAAATATACTGATTATTATGTTAGCTAAAATTTAGCAAATGTATTATCTAACAAATATGTTATACGTTTTTATCATTTAAAATATGTCATATTTTTAATCTTCCTAGTATTTTATAAAAATAACTAAAATATAGGCTATGTGTTTGACAATAAACTTATACTTATGTGCAAGAAATAGCCTATATTTTAGTTATTTTTAAATAACCAGATGGTCATTGTTAAATGTGCCCATAGGACTTTAAAACTATAGATAATTTGTTACCTCAGTATTATTTCTTGAAGAGTGACATTACTACAATGAACTTAAACCAATAGTAATATTAGTCATATTCAAAATCTGCTCTTTAAAAAACACTCACATAATTTTCAAAATTTATAGCATATTTCATACATCTATTTTCTGTCCTTAACCTCCTTATAGATATGGACACTTTAGAAAGCGTTCTGAGGACAGTTATCAAGATGATGAATTGCAGTGAACACCAAGACACAAAAGGTTAGAATTTTCTTCTTTTTCTTTTTTTTCTTTTTTAAAATGCAGCCCAGAAGCCTAGACAAAGGAGTGAGAGACTAAGAGAAAGATAACACAGCTCAGGATTTAGGAGAGATTTTCTAACTTGCAGAAATGTCTAAAGATACATTTGCTTCTTTGGAAGGTAATGCATTTTAAAATCACGGAGAATATTTTTAAATAGGCAGGGACAACAATTGTTAATGGATTGTGCTGAGAGAATTAAGTCATGAGATGATTCAGCTTTGATTTTAAAGATATCAATCCTCATTTACTAACTTCTTGAAAAGTTATGTTGGGAAATGAGAAAAACAATGCTAGTCTCCTGTCTTCAATATCCACAGTGTTCAAGTAAGCAGCTTATGTGTCCTTCTCAATAAAATAGTACTGCTTAGTATTTTAAAATATATCTTATTTATATGATCAAATGGAAACAAATTAAAAGTCACTCAAATGTCTCAAATAAATACACACATGCATGCGTAGAGCACGTGGAAGATAGCTACTTGGCTCTATCCTCGGAGAAGCAGTCATATTTTTATATGACTTCTTTCTTATTTGATGAGTTGCTACATTTCAAAACTATGAGTAATTCATAGAATCTGCTGGCAAAAATATATGTTCTGCCAAAATACACACTCACACACTTTTACTATGCTGAAAGGAATTATTTGAAATAAAGGCATATTACTTTAATAGTCATACACTCATTGAATCTGTTTAGGGTTAAAAATAATTTAAAATCTTAATGTACAAAGCAAGGAAATTTTCGGGTTAAAAATGTTTTTATAGAAGAGGACAAATCTTCCAGTTCTTTTTCATAAGAACATATATTTTAAACGCTACATTGTAAGTTGATTTTTCAACAATCATAGCAACTGACCAAAATTATACTTGTAAGTGTAATGCTACTATTTAATTTTTTTTTTAAACTCTCCCCCTTATAATCCAAATTAATGAGTATCCTCCACATCCCCCAAAATAACGTCAGTTATATTTGTGGCAGAAATTGTACTCCTTTGAAAAAAAATTGAAAGAAATATACAAAGACATTCAAATTTTTGATGAAATAAACATTTTAAAGTTTTAATATAACTTTAGTTTACGATTTACAGAGAAGTTGTGACGTGTAGTACAGATAATTTGCATATTCCTCACATTCTGTTTTTCCTACTCTTAGTACTTTATATTAGTATGGCATACTTGTGACAACTAATGAGCCAATACTGATATATAAAGATGAATTATAATGCCTCGTTTATTCAATTTCCTTAATTTTACCTAATGTACTTTTTCTGTCCCAGAATCCCATCCAGTATTCCACATTCCATGTAGTCATCATGTCTGCTTAATCTTCTCTTGTCTGTGACAGTTTTTCAAATGTTCCCTGGTTTTGATGACTTAGGCAGTTTTAAAGAGTACTGCTAGATATTTTTTTCTCAATTGGAATATTTGTGAAATTTTATCATGAGATCATTAGTGGATGTTGTATTTTGCTACATGTTTTCTTCAATGGATATGATAATATGATTTTTCTTCTTAAACGTGTTGACATGGCAGTTTACATTGATATAGTGTGAATACTAAAACAGCCTTAAACATCTGGAATAAATTCCACTTGGTCTTGTTATATAATTCATTTCATACGTTGTGGGATGTGTTGATAATTTTTGCCTGTATTTTCTGTGAGATACCAATTGGTAGTTTTCTTTCTCCTAATAACTTTATCTGGGTAATGTTGGCCCATAGAATGAGTAAGGATTGATCCCTTTGCTTTTATTTTTTGAGAAGATTACAAAAAATTAGCATGTTTTCTTGTTAAATGTTTTAAAGAATTCATCAGTGAAATCTGAGATTGGTGCTCTCTTTTTGGAAGATATTTGATTATTAATAATTTTCTGTAGTTAAGAGCTACCGATAATATCTATTTCTCCTTATGTGAATTTTGGTAGGTGTGTCACTCAAAGTATTTACCCATCATATCTGTATTTTTAACTTTGTGTGCATAGAGTTACCTATACTCTTCCCTTGTTAGCCTTTTAAAGTAGAAGTATGAATAGAGAAGTCTTTTTTAATTTTTGATATTTGTAAATCTCCTCAACGTTTAATATTTGTAAATCTCCTCAACTTTTTGATATTTGTAAATCTCCTCAAATTTTGTCTTGATTGGTCTGGCTAGAGTTTTATACATTTTATCAATGTTTTAAAAAGTAGCTTTTGCTTCTATTTATTTTCTCTATTTTTTCTAAGTTTTGTTGAGTTGCATTCTAATTTTTAATATTTCTTCTTGTTTTAGGCTTAATTTGCTCTTCTCAAGATTTCTAATGCTGAGCTGAGCTAATTGATTTGTATTCCTTCCCTTCTAATGCATATATTTATGTAAGTTACACAGCACTACATAAGTACAAAACATGTATGTCCAGGTATCCGTGCCTTTTTTATTGCATCCTAAGTGCAGAATTAAACACTTGGTTTATATTGAATCTGCTACCTATGAAAACAAAAAACCTGCTTTCTAAACCAGTGATTTTAGGTATTAAGGTGTAGTTAAACATGGCTCCCCCAAATATCCACATCTTAATGTGTTACCTTATATGGCAAAAGCAATTGTGTAGATGAGATTAAGTTGATGATATTGAGTTTGGGTGATAATTTTGGGTTATCCAGGTGTGTATGATGCAATCACAGAAGTACTTAAAGAAGCAGGTGATCAGCGAGGGGCTGGAGAGGAAGAAGCAATATGACGACAGAAGCAGAGATTGGAGTTTTGTGCTTTAAAGGTAGAGAAAGTGTCCATAAGCCAAAGGATACAGGCAGCCACCACAAGCTGGAAAGCCAAGGAGATGGAGTCTCCCCTACAGTCTCCTAAAGAAACCAGCCCTGCTGACACCTCGGCTTTGACACAGTGAAACAGATTTCACACTTCTGGCCTCCAGAAGTAGAAATAAATATTGTGGCCCCTAGATATATAACAGAACAGAAACTGAATAAATTTATGCTGTTTTAAGAACTATGTTTGCCGTAATTTGTTACAACTGCAACAGGAAACAAACACATAAGTAAAAAACACATTGTGATTAAGGAGCTCTACAAGATTTCCTGAGTCCCAGAGAAATGTTCCTGTAACAAAACTCCAAGAGTTCAGTGATTGGGAGGTTTGAGGGCTTGAGTTCACACACTTAGGAAACAAATATGTGCTTTTAGAGAAATTTTTCAAACAGGACCCAGAGTGAACTCTAGTATAATCTTCTAAAGAATGTTGCAGCGTGTTGCTTGTGCTATTAAATTCACATGCATATTCTCTCTCTTATCTCTCCCATCCTTTCTTCCAATACTATTTCTCTGTGTCTCTCTCACTCTGTCTCTATCTCTCTGTCACACACACACACACACACACACACACACACACACACACACACCTCTGTCTCTGTGTCTCTTTTGCTCTGTCTCTCTCTCTCTGTCTCTCTCTTTCTCTCACACGCACACACACACACAAACACACACACGCACAATCATAAACTACTTTTCTTCTGAATCCTCTCTGTAAAGGGGCTAAGCATATGACTCAAGCACTGTGACACCTTCTTTACAGAGATGAAGTAGGATGATGCAAATGCTTTGTCAGCTGCTCCCACCAACTGATTTATCTTGGGAAAGATAAAAATGTAACCTGAACAGAAATAGATATATTGGTGATGAGGGTGGAGGTCAAATATTTATATCTACTTGAAAAACAAAAATCAATGTCAAGAGTAACAGTAGTTCTTTTCTTGTACTCTAGCCTGCATTTCCTTAAATATTGTGGCCCCTAGATATATTGATAGTTAAGAAAATGCTCTTTTCTTGCTCTGCTTTCCTCAAGAAAAGTTTTTTAAACCCGCTTTCTTAGCATCTAATCGATCATATCTTGTGTAAATAATCAAAAGCCTTGGAAGTTATGTGTACATGTCATGGCTTTCATGAAGCAACAGCAGATGTGTGAGATGTCTGCAAGACCTGCAGATGGCAGTTGCGTGACCCCCCTTTATTGGCAGCATTCATAATATAAACACGATTATAAAGTAAAGCACTCTGTTTACATTATTCTTGAATACAATATTCCCCACAAAAATATCTGCAAAAGTCAACACATTAAACCCAGTGCAGTGCATTTTTTATTACAAGAAGGCATTCTTTAAGGATGACTAATGTCTCTGAGGAATAAAATGGAGATTAGGCAAGAGTGTGATTAAAATGAAGACCCGAGAAAGGTTACATTCTCTATGCATTCATTCTCCGCAGGGTGCACAACTGCCTAAGAGTAAAACAAATAATTTCTCCAGCAGAAAGACTTCTATTTGAAATGAAATGCTTAAAATAACAAATTGTCTTTGTTTTTACCATCATATTTCCTTGACATATAGAAAAGTCATATTTCCTCATCATATTTCTTTTGTTAATAAGCTTCTTTTGACAGAGATTATACTTTGTCACTATGAGAGATGTTTGAGGAGACATAATAAACACAAAAACATACTAAAACTAAAATCTATTGAAAAAAATTTAAAAAGATTGTAAAATGAATGTATTTTGACATAAGAGTTGATTCTCCAAATTAAGTAGATCTTTAAATATTAGTATTATTAATACTATTATTGCTTTTTTGTTGTTGAACATTGTAGACTGTTATAATGATTCTCAAATATATAGGGATTGCTATTTTACTATTCTTATTGTTAGTACTGAACCACATGCTATATCTTTCCTTTGTCAAATTTTAAAAGTTTCTTAATCATCTAACCACTCTTTTCCTCACCAAAACCTATATTTCCTCCTATATACACTGTCAGCATTATTATTTCATTTATGTGAACAGAAATTCTATAATTAAAAGTATATGTTTAGTTTAGTTTCATTCTTTTTCTGTTTCTTAGCAAAGACTTGGAACCAACCCAAACGTCCATCAATGATAGACTGAATAAAGAAAATGTGGCACATATACACCATGGAATACTTTGCAGCCATAAAAAAGGATGAGTTTATGTTTTTTGCAGGGACATTAATGAAGCTGGAAACAATCATTCTCAGCAAACTAACATAAGAACAGAAAACTAAACACCGCATGTTCTCATTCATAAGTGGGAGTTGAACAACGAGAACACATGGACACAGGGAGGGGAACATCACACACCGGGGCCTGTGGGGTGGGTGCAGACTAGGGGAGGGAGATCATTAGGAGAAATATGTAATATAGATGACGGATTGATGGGTGCAGCAAACCACCATGGCACGTATGTACCTATGTAACAAACCTGCACGTTCTGCACATGTATCCCAAAACTTAAAATATAATAAAAATTTTTTTAAAATGTATTCAATTTGCCCACATTATTATTAATTTTAATATTTACTTTTTAAGTTGTTTCATGTGCTTTTCCTTGTGGTTTACTTCTTCTGTTAGCTGAAGTACATTTGTTTTTATTTCTTTTATTGACAGGTTATATATATATTAAACCTTTAGTTTTTGTATATCTTCAAGTCTCTTTATTTTGCCTCTCTTTATGAAATGTAAATTAGTGAGGAATAAAATTCTGGACTAATCATTATGTATTTTTCTGCACTTTGGAATTATCACTGTAGTGATCTTCTGGTCCAGCTGCTTTGGAAAGCAGGTGAAGCTATCATTTATTTGTAGGTACTCTATAGTCTATGTATTTTTGCTTTACTGGAATCTCCTTAGAATTTCTATAGGCAAGTATTGATTTTCATTTCTCCTGTTCACCAATTACAGTTTTAAATTTGAAGACTTTTGCTTTTCTAAAATTCTGAAAGCTTTAATTCCTTTAGTCTCCCATTTACTACATCTAATATAAAATTAATCCCATTTGTTTATTTTTAAATTATGTTTTTAAATGAGTTCCTGTTTTTAAGAAATCACATATTTTACTTCTATCATGAGAATTCTTGTTCTATATGTATTGAATTATTTTAAAATAGAGGTTTTGCACTTATTTTACTTTCTAAATCCTGCAATTATACTTACTTTGAAGTAGTCTTCAAAATATCCACACAAATGTTTCATTTGCAATGAGGTCCTGTTCTCACTGCTTGATTCCATACTTATTCTTTTCTTATTATATTTCTCCAAATATTTTCCAATTTTGATGACTGGTTCCTTTTAACTGAGAGGACTCATGGTTTTATTTTTGCTCTCTTTTCTCTCTGTGCATGCCCTGTTTTGTCTGCAGGCTTTTATACTGAATCCAGCCGATCCTTTGCAACCCCCCTTCTGAATCAAATTTTATAGTAGCGATTCAGTATATGTTGCTTGTTGCTAATATTGAACTTATCACGGATTGTCAAAGAGACAGCTAATAGCTTTTCCGGTTCTATTTGTGTCATCCAACATATCTTGCTATAAGCTCTTCACATATTTTTGTATAATCTAAATTTTAGTATGTTTCACAGACCTTTTTCAATCATGCTTGGCCCATACTTAACTCTGTCTTTGCTTTTGCAGTTTTCCTCATCTAAATTTCACTTATCTCCTCATGCTTACATCTTACCTCTACTTTAGTGTTGTCATAAATATTACCGTCTCTAGGAGCTTTACCTAATCACTCAAACGAGGCATAACATATTTTCTTTGACAGCCATAGAATTTAAAACACCATATAACTTTTGCCTCATAATTATTTAAATCTTTGTTTTACTTTATGTGCTAGATTATAAATAAATATAAATCTATGTTAAATCACTATACTTCTTTAAAGTACTAAGAACCATGCCTTATGACCCCCAAAATAATGCCTTATGTTAAATTTAATATATTCATTAGAAACTAGGATATTAAACCCATTTAATTTAGCTGGTGCTATGTATGACTATTTTTGGTTATTTAAAGTATCTCTTTAATGGCCTGTGACTTCCTTGCAGTCTTCCAATTTTCAATATTTTCTTTATATACATTTGTCAATTCATTGACTATAAGAAAAATTTATGTTTAATAAACTTTTAAAAACCTTCTAAAAATGCAAAATTTCTACAGAATGCAGACTTCTAATTTGTTCATCTTTCAGATTCCTATTAAAGTAACAAAAAATACATAAATACATAAACATGTCAGAGGCATTCGTCTTGTTAAATTGAAGGGGTACCATTTACATAGTTAAATACTAGGAAAGTTTTCAGTGTTTTCTGAAGATAAGACGTGACGGAACGAAGACAAAGATACCTGTCAGTAATTTCTCCAAAGAAAGCACATGACAACTCTGAATTTAGAAAGGGAGATGCTGGCAAAAACTATAGCACCTTAGTGGATGGGAGATACTTACTGGCTACATGAACTTCCAAGAACACATTACATATTTTACAAGCAACTCAACAAAGTTTGAAAGCAGCAGCCCTTAGAGTTCTCATTTTTCCAGCTTTGACCTTGACTAGCAAAAAGCTAAACATGCAGTATCGCTGCTTCCTGACTAAGCTTGCGGGGCTCTACAAAGCTAGTCAGGGAAATTTACATAGCATGGACACATGGGTGGACAGAAATAAAATGCCCAATCTGATCTCAGATTAGCAGCTGCAACAAGCACACACAAGAAATAATTTTATTATTAGAATTTGTTCCTTATTGATCATGGACCAGACATTTTATAAATAATTTTCCCAGAGAGGCATTCACTAACTACCCTATAAACATTGAACTTCAACTTTGTTATCTCTGCGTAGATAATGCCATATCCAATCAAACAAATAAAAACAATAACAAATAGAAGATCATGGCCCCTGACTGGGATGCATACTTATAAGTCAAAATGAAACTACAATTTCACCTGTCTTATTATTTCTATTTGATTCTAAAAAATAGGTGGCTATTTGTTTAGTAGACTGTTTTAGTGAAACTCGAGAGGTGAAAAAATGAGCCTTCAGCATATGTGTGGATGTTAGAAAGAGTATAGAAATTAGATTTTTCTGTCTGAAAAAATAAAAAAATAAAGTTTAAAGGTGAGGTTAAAAATAAAGTTGTAAAATAAAAAGTGATGTTCTTACAGAGAACTTTGAAGTTAGAGAACACAATGAGGGAAAGGAGTTTCTGAGAAGAGACAGAGAGGCTAGAGAGGAAATTCTAATTAGTAGAAAATTGTCCATAGGTTTTAGAGCAAAGATGTTGAATTTTAGTTGGAAATTAACCACTATATTGTATAACATTGAAATAAACTTCATTTGTTTAAAACAATGTCTTTTCCGCGTATGTAGTCTGGACACATTGTGGGGAACAACACACGCTGGGGCCTGTCGGGGAGAAGGAGGGAGAGCATCAGGAAGAGCAGCTAATGGGTGTTGGGCTTAATACCTGGGTGACGGGTTGATCTATGCAGCAAACCACCATGGCACACGTTTACCTACGTAACAAACATGCACATCCTACACATGTACCCTGGAACTTAAAATATACATTGATAAATAAATAAATAAATAAGTAAAAACAGTTTTATTTTCTTATGAATAATCTTTTGATTATTTCCTGTGAATGATGTATTGATCATTCAAAAGTCATCTTTAAAAAAGCTTTAAAAATAATGTTTCAAATAAATATCTCTAAACATATGATTCTCAGTTGTGGCCCTATTACTCAGTTATTTTTCCTTAATCAGGCCGTTTTTCTAAGAAAGACTTTAAAACTCTGCTTTTCACATAAGCAAACACCTTTCACAGTTCCATAATTATACAGAGTCTGAGATAAACATGAAGAGCAAAGCAGCCTTCCGAGAGCAGTAGGTACATGAGCACAGGCTTTTAATTTACAGATAAATGTGATGGCAGAAAAGAAATAGATTCTTTAAGTGTAAAATTGGAAGGATTTACTTTCTTATTAGGGACATTTTAAAATTCTCCTTATCTCCTGTTGTGATCTGTTATAAATTTTGAGAATTTTAGACTGTCCAGATATTCTTCTGGCTTATAACTAGGACTTTAGATTATTTTCAAGTATGTTCAAAGCTGTATTTATTGAATGATAAGTATGCATATTAACCAGCTCAGGTTGCCGTAAGAAAATACCATAGCCTGAATGGTTAACCCAACAGAAATATTTCTCACAGTTCTGGAGGCTGGAAGATTGAGATCAGGTGCCAAAATGGTTCTAGTGAAGGCCCCTTTCCTATTTTGAAGATGACTGCCTTCTCAGTGTATCCTCACATGGACAAAAGAGAGAGATCTGGTCTCTCGTCTTCTTACAAGGACACTGACGCCATCACAGAAGCCTCACTCTCATGAGTTCTTCCAAAACGAATTACCTACCAAGACTCCTACCTCCAAATATTGTAACAGTTTATTGAGGGTAATGGCTTCAACATATGAATTTTAGAGGAACACAACATTTAGTCCGTAACAGCATTATTGTGTTATTTTTTTAAATATTTATTTGTTTGCCAAGCACTGATCTAAACATGCATTAACTCATTTAATAGTAACAGTTGAATAAGGTGAAATTAAAAACTCACCTAAGTTCACACAGTTAGTAAGTCCTCAAACAGATATTGAAATCCAGACTGCTTGCCTCTAAAGCTGTTAATGTTTGCCATTGTGCTATCTTATGTCAAAGGTTGCATTTTTGGACCTGATAGGCTTATTTTATGTTCAGGTGTTGTTAATATAAAGCATGTGGGAGGGTAGAAAGAGCACTACATTTGGTGTCAGAATATTTGGTATAAAGGCCCATTTCTTAACCCAGTCCTTAATGTATGAATCACCTGAGGAGCTTTAAATAAATCATCACTAAGTCTTACCCCAAGATTTTCTTATTTAATTAGTCTGGGCTAGAGTTTATGCACTGTTATATACACAGAGCACTTTAGCTAATTTGAATTGTTGATAGGATTTGGAGAATAGTGAAGAAGTGGAGAGAACAATAGGAAAAAATGCTTATGGTTGGATCTACTAACTAACAAATTTTAAATCTTAGGATCGCAACCCTGCAAAGCATGAGGTTCCTAATCTGTGAAATGGAGAAGATCAAAAGTTATCTTACTATCTCACATAATTTTGGTAATAAATAAATAATGTATATATAAAGTGCTTTACCAATTATGATGCACATGTAAATAAATTATTGTTCTAACATTGCTTCTTGCTTTCTTTATCACAAAATATCACTGTTGCTTTGAATTATCTAATTCGAAAACCACAAGCATCAATACTCAAAACATTGTCAAAAAAGACCAATATCATACTAAAACACGGTGAATTTCACCTATGTTATGCATCTCTTCCTATACCTTCAGTATAAATATTGCAATAACCCCTATTGTGGTCATACTTTTGAAAAGTTTTGGTTCGTTTGGCAAGTATGAAAGGGTCCATAGGTAAAAATATAATATATGGAAGAAATGAGCAGATAATCATATAACCAACACAGTTATTCACAAAGTTAGTTTCTGTGATTATGTGTGAAAAATTTTTAATGTGACTCTGAAAATGTCAATGCTATAGTGATTGCCACATTCATACGCCCCCTTTTTTTTTTTGTCAATGATTGACAAGTAGGGCACATTGCAGAAAATTATGAAGGAATACCACTTCATCTGTTTAATGAATCTTTCCGTGGTATTACTATTAAAGAGTGGATGTTTCTTTTATAATATAACCAATTCACTGTTATATTTTTGGCATTTATGTCCCTTTTTCTAATTTAGCATTAAGATAATTGATAAACAAGATTTTAATATGAATAAAATCAGCATTATATTCTTTCCTGTTCTTTGGTCCCCTGAACAAACCATCACTAATTTTTGAGCAAAAAACAAAGACCTTATACTCATGAGGTAATAAGAAACCTTCAATTGCATGTATATGTATAATTTACTATATACTTGTGTATATATATATATTGTACACATATTTTATATATGAATTTACTTGAAAAGATTATAAATACCTACATGTCTATGTTCACTTAAGACAGGTAGTCATTTTATTTTCTTCTAAATTTCAAGTTAGGTAATGTATAACTTTAAATGTTTAGAAAACCGTAACAGATTATGGAACTGGTTTTATTTGAACAGAAAATTTACAGACTAACAGTTATCCACATCATGGCTTTGGAAGGAAAAGGATATGTCATATGTAAATGATAATTCAAATATATCAAATTACTTACCAACTTATCTCTACCTATGTTTGGCTCCTCATATTCTAGCGAGAACAGTTGACTCTTTCTGCATCACTTATCCAAATGGTATCACCTGCAACACAAGAGCTATCAACCACATAACCTCTATTTCTTTTGTCAATTGATGTATCTGCTACTTAATGGCAAAGCTTGCCACTTTTACCATCTCATTCTCAGTTGATGTGCAGAAAGCTGGCCTTTGGTTTTATAGTATAACAATTGACAATGTCAAAAGACCTTTCCCCTTTTGTTATAAATGCATTTTCTTGAACTGTAGCCATGTGCCTTTCTTGAGGTTAACTCAAGAAAACGCTTAGCAATCTGATAGCTTATTGAGCTCAATAGAAAAGGCTTTCATTGAATGTGTGAAGTACATTATTTTATCGGTCTATGAGAAATGAAGACTCCTGATTTGCTTTCACGAGCATTTCATTGAAGAGTGTTGCTAGGGTTGTTTTGTGTTGCTTTGTAAAATGTGCTGATAATAACATTTAACATAAAAGCATGAATCATGTTTGACTAAATTGCTGAAAAGCAAAAGGAGACAGCAACAAACACATGGATATTTTGTGAACAAGATGCTTTCTGTGCTAAGCTGTTTTCTATGTAAATTATTCTTACTTGGCAATTTGATTCTCCTCAGTTTTCAACTATTATGTACTTTATAGTTTGCAGGGGCCTTTGAAAACATTATTTTTAATAATAAGGCAACCAAAAGTGAAGAAAAAATATATAATTTACATAAAAAAACACTGCTAATAACAGACTCAGGATTAGCACTCAGGTCTTCTCATATTCTCTTTAGTTTCTTTTTTATTATTATTCTTTAAGTTCTAGGGTACATGTGCATAACATGCAGGTTTGTTACATATGTATATATGTGCCATGTTGGTGTGCTGCACCCATTAACTCGTAAGTCTCTAATCCATCTTCTCTTTAGTTTTCTTCTTAAGCTTTTAACTATCCATGCAGACACTCTATTTTAGATACATATACATATTATATATATTAGCACCTATTTTACAATGACTGAACTTTCACATTTAATTCATTTGCTTACTGCTGTTACAAAGCATACATTCAAAAATTAAATAAAAATTAGACAAGAATATTTTTCTAGTAAATACAAATATTTGGTTCAGAGCAAATATTTATTATTTTTTTCTGTCTAAATAATTCATTGTCTGTTATACTTTGTATAAATCACATGTTTTAACATGTCAATAAAGTTTTATTTAACTTACGTGTTGTAACTGTCCACTAATGCAAATCCTGTTAGTGTGATGATATAGAAACCTTTCTCTTAAATCTTGTTAAAAATACCTCTGGGAATTCATATTTATATTCATTTAGGACAGTGGATGAACAGAATCTACCTAACGTAATTGAAGAAAAAAATCAATAATTTATCTGATCAACTGTCCTCATTGTTTTCTGGTTTATTGTTAGATTAGTAAGTATAAACGGAGAACTATTTCTGATCTTTAATTTGTTATATTTGTTTTCAAAATTGCATTTTAGTTAGCATACTAAAATTCTATTTCAGTAAATAAAAGG
This sequence comes from Macaca fascicularis, assembly GCF_037993035.2. NCBI lineage: Eukaryota > Metazoa > Chordata > Mammalia > Primates > Cercopithecidae > Macaca > Macaca fascicularis. The sequence continues at coordinate 30,639,886 of NC_088380.1, read as the reverse complement.
CAAACTCTAAAAAGTATTTTCTAAAAAGTATTTTAGAGATAAGATGGTAAAAATAACCTCTTTGTAGGATACTAGAGTTTAGAGAGTGGTCATTGCTCAAGGCTACCTAGTTAAGGAGCAGGACAAAACTTTAACCTAGGAATGTGACATCTCAAGGCACTCTTTCTACTCTACCATGCTGCCATTAATGACATGAATATCTTGAATACAGGCTAATCTTTGATCCACTATTCAAGTGGAAAATATTTGTTGATTAAAAATAGATGACTTTTAAAAATTAGAATATTTTTAAAGACATGTACATTCTGGTGATACCAAATGGACTCCTTGCTACTTAAAATTCAATGAATATTATGGACAAAGCTGCAGGTAAAATGAGTCAATTTCTCTCTCACTGTGAAATAATTTATATAAGCATCTAGAGACTCCGTCAAAAAATACTTATGTGAATGATCAAAGAGCTTTTCTCAGAAACTGAGGTGCTTTAACACTACAGGCCAGAAAGAGAGCACAAGTGTTTAGGCCAAAAGAGCAGGAAAGATATCAATTATTTGAATTGAAAACCTAAATGAATACTATCCATAGATGCAAATAAAGAAAGGTATATTTTATGTACACCAAATTAAAACTCTTGAAATATTCAGAATTTTATTTTTCTGCATTGATAATCCCTAGTAAATTATGAGATGTAGGATCCATTGGAATTTAGTCATACAGTTGCATTGAAAAACACTAAACCAAATTAAAAAACAATTTTAGGTATTAAGATAGAATTTATAAATCAGTTTTAGAAGCCTCCAGATTACTCTATGTCTCCCTGAAGCCAAAATAGTGACTACATTTACTAAATGCAGCCTCAAATTCTATGAAGCAGTTTTAGGAATGTAACATAGAACCACTTTTGGGATTAAAAAAATGTTTAATGTTGTGAGCGTTGCTCAATTGTAATCTTTTGATTAGAGTGCTACTCAAAGACGTAAAACATAATCTTTTGAGTGTAAACCTGCAAGGTAATATCTCATGGTATAATTTTTCATAGCTTTACTTACTTAATACATTATACATTATTCTCAAGTGAATACATGCAATTTCCAATTATTTTTATAATATCTTTGGGAAAACAGGGTCAAACATTTGATTCTTTAAAGGGGCACATTATTTCTACAGATAAAATGGAAACCGATTAACTGATTCATGACAGGAAATCTACTTTTAAAGTTGTACTTCGAATTGGAATTCCCTAAGTTCATTTTTCACAAATTTTTAAGAAAGCTTTAAATATTTTTAAATTATTATTATTCTGTTGATGAGAAGGATAAAATGCAGTTAAGTGATTGTACACTGTGGAGGCACAAAATTTGGTACTGTCAATTAATCAGTATTCTCAGTCATCTGTTCTGTCTATAACTCCAAAAATGTAAATGCATTTCTGTAGTACTGATTTCTCTGTTTATCTGAAGGTTATATTCAAATTCTTTGCTTTCCAAAAATCAATAACACATCAAAAACTCAGAGAAATATCCCATTCATCACTGCAGATTTTATCTTCAATGAAAGCATGCATTTTTCCTTATGAGATATTCATGGGAACTGCTAATGTATTTACTGAGTTCTAGATTACATCAACATATAGCAGTAGAATTGAGTCATACAGATGACTGCATCCAGGAGTGAATGATTTGAAATTAAATATGTTATACTATTCAATGGCTCGCTTTTTAAATAGAAGAATGCCAAATCTATAATTTAATTTCATGAGCTTTTATGTAATGGTGAATACTGCTGTTTACAGTTCAAGCAATTTAGCCACACGATTTTCATTTGATGGGGGTTGGAACACCATCCCACTTCTGACTGCTTTAAGTTTAACAACATGTGGACTCCTCATGAGGAATAAAAACAATGAGCGCAAAGGAAATGCTACCTGAGGAAGGAATGTGTCAAAATGATCTCAAGTAAATTAAATTAATAAGATGTGAGATTTTTGTTTTATTTTGTTTTGTAAGTGCTGTTTTTGTTAATGTTTTCAAATATCATCTCATTATTTTGCAAATAATGAAAAAAGAATTTCAGCACTTTGAAAATCTGATAGCTGTCCTAAAAACTTTCCTGTTTAGAACTCCCTGTCTATATAATGCACATAATGAATGGCCCCCCTTGATGTGATAAATTATGTATTAGAATAATGGACAGATCAATCAGTGGAGCTATGTAAGTAAAACACACAGCTTTTGGCAAAGAAGGGTCTGCATGTTTACATTTATCACCCAAATGCCTTGACTTTAATGTAGACCTTTGAGAGGCATTTATTAATCATGATTTCATTAAAATTTTTGGCAAACTAATGACTTTTTATTTGTCAGAAATATTGCTGATGATATACAACTGATGTCCAAAAACACCAATCTTCTTTTTGCCACTTAACCCTCTGTGCAATTGTCAAGCAATAACTAGCATGAGACATCATACTTTAGCTTACCAGAAAGGTCCTGGTGTGGGAACTAATCAGGCTGCATATCTGCCAAAGGAGGATGGTGTGTCTTTGTCAAGTACAATCCAGTTGGAGTTCGCTTACCATATCTCATCTGCTGAAGAGTTCTACTCTAGGAAGAAATGAATGCTTTTACTGGAAGTAGTGCCTGGAATGATAATGGTGCAAATTATTAATGTTTTAATATATTCAATAATGACAAAAATTTAGAATTTGAGTGAACTACTCAATAACTAAGTGTATTTTTCTCTATGACCTACTTATATTCTATAAACATCTACTGTGATAATAGCTCTAAGCAAGTCACATGGTGGGGAAAGAAAATTGAATTTTGGGGGGTTCCATCACCTCAAGGAATTTACAATCAGCTTGACTAGACAAAAATTGTCTTTACCGAAAGTGAGAGACTAATAAAATGTACTATGCATAAGTGAAATAACTTAAAATAATGTAACAAACAAAAACGTGAAAATACACAATACAAAACAGTATTGTCATTTTGAAAAAGAAAATAACTTTGTGTTTACAATTTTTTAAATAAGTCATATTTGGTAGATGCAATTTATAATGAGGTTAATAAGTTAAGGTTACCAGGCAGGATCTATTTCCTAGTGTTTATAAAATAATTATTAAAGTATAATCTTGAATCAGTTTCTGTGTAGGATATTAACTTGGTAAGTTCATTTTATTTTTGTATTTTTATGAAAAGCTATTTTTTCAAAAAATTTAAAATGTTTTATTGTTAATTTTGAGTACACAATAGGTATAATGGGGTGTGTGTGTGTGTGTATACATACATATATATATATATATATATATATATATATATATATATTTTTTTTTTTTAGGGTAAATGTGATTTTTAAAATCTAATTTAATTTTAAGTTCCAGAATACACGTGCAAGACATGTAGGCTTGTTATATAGGTGAATGTGTGGCATGGTGGTTTGCTGCACCTATCAACCCATCACCTAATTATTAAGCCCTGCTTGCATTAGTTATTTAGCCTAATGCTCTCCCTACCCGCTCTCCAACAGGCCGCAATGGGTGTGGTTCCCCTCTCTGTGTCCATGTGTTCTTATTGTTCAGTTCCCGCTTTTAAGTAAGAACATGTGGTGTTTGGTATTCTGTTCCTGTGTTAGTTTGCTGAGGATAATGGCTTCCAGCTCTATCCATTTCCCTGCAAAGGACATGATCTCATTCCTTTTTATAGCTTCATAGTATTCCATGGTGTATATGTACCACATTTTCTTCATCCAGTCTATCATTGATGGACATTTGGGTTGATTCCATGTTTTTGCAATTGTGAATAGTGATACAGTGAATATATGCATGCATGTATCTTTACAATAGAATGATTTATGTTCCTTTGGGTATATACCTAGTAATGGGATTGCTGGGTCAAGTGGTATTTCTGGTTCATGGTCTTTGAAGAAATGCCACACTCTCTTCCACAATGGTTGAAATAATTTACATACCCACTGACAGTGTAAAAGCATTCCTGTTTCTCCACAAGCTTACCAGCATCTGTTGTTTCTTGACTTTTTAATAATTGCCATTCTAACTGGCATGAGATGATATCTCACTGTGGTTTTGATTTGCATTTCTCTAATGATCAGTGATGTTGAGCTTTATTCATATGTTGTTGGCTGCATAAATATCTTCTTTAGAGAAGTGTATGTTCATGCCTTTTTCCCACTTTAATGGGGTTGTTTGTTTCTTTCTTGCAAATTTTCTAAGTTCCATGTAGAATCTGGATATTAAATCTTTGTCAGATGGATAGATTGCAAAAATTTCCTCCCATTCTGTAGGTTGTCTGATCACTCTGATGAGAGTTTCTTATGCTGTGCCAAAGCTATTTGATTTAGTTAGATCTTATTTGTGAATTTTTGCTATTGCTGCAATTGGGAAACCTACATTAATATTTACACAAAATGACTTGGGGGATGATTTGGTTCATTTTCTAGGTAAAAATTAAGTGTATTTTGTTGTATTATTTACTAGTTAAAATTACTCAGGTAATCAACATTCTTAGCCTCCATTTTGTCAGTCTGAGTCCTAAATCTGATGTTGGGAATTATTTATGCTTTTATGACTAAATAGAAATGAACTTGACACAGTTCATAGACCATATCTTTCATCCAAGAAAGTCAAGCTAAATAGCCACTAAAACTCACAGAATTCATCACCTAGAAAGAAGAGGAAATCTTAGTAAGAGACAAGGTCTCTTACTTAACATGGTCTACATTTCTCATTTATTCTCTGAGTCAATTTTTGTAAAACGGAATATTACCTTACCTATTTTTTTTTGATATTATACATGGATTTAAACCAAAGGAAACTGTTACAAAGTTGAAGCTGGTTACCTCTGAAAATAAGTCTTTGCTTTCTTTATTAAAATTATTTCAATATACTTTTATTTAGGAAGTAGATACATATAAACCTTTTTGATTTGAAAAGACAAATATATCATCGTGAGCTGGGTGCAGTGGTTCACGCTTATAATCCCAGCACTTTGGGAGTCTGAGGCAGATGGATCACAAGGTCAAAGATCAAGACCATCCTGGCCAACATGGTGAAACCCTGACTTTACTAAAAATACAAAAATTAGCTGGGCGTGGTGGAGCGTGCCTGTAGTCCCAACTACTCAGCAGGTTGAGGCAGGAAAATTGCTTGAACCTGGGAGGCAGAGATTGCAGTGGACTGAGATCATGCTATTGTACCCCAGCCGAGGCTACAGAGTGAGACTCTGTCTCTAAATAAATAAATAAATAAATAAATAAATAATTATTCTGAAAAAAAGTCATTCTGAAAAGGCAAGGGAAGAGTATTATATTGAGAAAAGCCAAAAAAAAAAAAAAAAAAATAGCTTATCCAGTTCCCAGGTGTTGGGGAAGGGTAGGGAAAGGAAGGAGATTTCTAGAGCGTAATAAATGAGAAAGAAGAGACCACTATTTTTAAAAGAAAGGATTAAAGAATAGGAAACCATGGGAAGATGACTTCAAGGTTGTTCTCCTAAACTAATTATTATCTGGAAATGGTTGATTACTCCCATGTTCCATCCACACTCAACATGTATCTGTCCTAATTGATTCCAAATGTCATTAAGGGAAACGACTTGTGTGTTTCACTTATATCTAAGTCTTTATTCCCCCTAGCAAAAGACCTAAAGCTTAGTCAATCCATAAAAATATTGTTTTATTTTTCTTACTTGGGGATCAAATACGGCCTATAAATGTAGTTGCAAATCATAATCTTATTATGTAAACAAGGCAAGTAATAAGACAAACATCATTTGGTAATGCTGAAATAATAATTTATGATTCTAGTCTTCTAATATGATATTATTAATGTAAAAGAAAAAAATGAAGCCAAAATATTCCTAATAAGCCCAATAAAATTTGGGAGGATTCAAGAAATTTTTGAAAGCTCTTCAAGAGATAAATGTAGTATCGGGATATTGTTTATACAACAGACTCAAAAATCTTTAAAAATCTATTTAGATATTATTAAATGAGAATCAGAGAAACGTGTGCTTTCCACTTAGATGAACTGCACATCATCTTGACCAAAATTCTAGTTTCTGTAATTGAATCTAAAATGATTGAGGCTGGGAGTATCAAACCATCAAGATTTTTTTTAATTGGCTTATTGTAATACATATAAGGAAAAAATAAGAAGTGTTTAAACATGGAAAATATTTAATTTCAAAGTTTGTACACTGTTTCTTTCATCAACCTACGTATAAACATCAACCAAATCAAGAGGATGAACTTCAAAAATAGTGGTTTTGACCGGGCGCGTTGGCTCAGGCCTGTAATTCCAGCACTTTGAGAGGTCCAGGTTGGAGTATCACAAGGTCAAGAGATCCAGACCATCCTGGACAACATGGTGAAACCCCATCTCCACTGAAAATACAAAAATTAGCTGGGTGTGGTGGCGGGTGCCTGTAGTCCCAGCTACTCGGGAGGCGGGAGCAGGAGAATCGCTTTAACCTGGGAGGTGGAGGTTGCAGTGAGTCGAGATTATGCCACTGGAGCCTGGTGACAGAGCAAGACTCCGTCTAAAAAAAAAAAAAAGAGTGGTTTTATTCTTAACATAACATCCATACTTGAAGTATGCATGATGCAGTAAAATAAATCATTTTAGTATGATATACATCTAAATAACTATCAAGTGTCATTTAGATTAATGGTAAAATAAATATAAAATTCAGTTTTTATCAGGATAGTTTATGTAAACTCTCTTCATGGTATAAAAAAAGTTAATGTGTACCCGAACTATGAATCAACAATCCGTGTTATTTGAAATAATGTGCTTCTTTTCCTAAGGCAAAAAATGCATTTTATCTTATCTTCAAGAAGCCGGCATAATATTAGTTTTGGGCCTATATCCCTGAAGTGCCCTGTTTAACTGATGTTCGGTTTACTTGGTTTGAGTAAGTTGAAGGAAGTTTCCCTTATCTATACAAGTGCTATTTTAAAACTCCTCTCAGGATTTAGGGAGATAGAAAATCATCAGCCTGATTTCCTCTCCATGGCTTCTGTGGAAGAGAGATGAGCCTATTAAATAATCTTACCATTGGCCGGGCGCGGTGGCTCACACCTGTAATGCCAGCACTTTGGGAGACCGAGGTGGGCGGATCACCTGAGGTCAGGAGTTCCAGACCAGCCTGCCAACATGGTGAAATCCCATCTCTACTAAAAATACAACAATTAGTTAGGATATCCATGATACACTATGGGTTTCAATATTTCTTTCTAATTTTTTCCTATCACATTTAAAAACCTCTGTTCTTTCCATTATCTTTGTTTTGAATTTCACTTCCTCTATCACTGATCCTATTGTGTCAAATCCAGGCTTCTCGTGTCCACACCATCATGCTCTTGGCTGACTATACCCTTCAGTTAGGATCCATGTTACTATGTACGGAGAATTCTAAGTCTCTAAATATTCAAAATGTATAATAATTACATATAAGCCGTACTTTTTCAGCAATGAGCTATTTGGTTCTAAACACCATTTTAAAAGTGCTATCATCAGTATTTTGTGTGGGTGAGTTAATGGGGAGAATTTATGGTAATTGCTCTAATAAAATCCCCACAAGTTCAGTGCCTTAAATTAATTTCTTGCCAGCATCATAGTGTAATGCTGATCAGCTGATACTCCTGGGCACGTTTTCCAGTTTAGTTACCAAACATGGCATTTCATACTCTTCCCATACATAGAACATCTTCACTCTTGCCCCCAGAGTGACAACAGGGAGTTCCATCATCCAGTCTCCACACAGGATAAGTGCAGAATCTCTAGTTTATCCACAGTTTTCTCCATCATGTCTAACTTTTCAGAAAGGGGTCCTACCAACAGTTATAGATAAGTTAGTGCATGTGTGTGTGTGCGCGTGCACACACACACACAACCCAAATATACAATAGGAAAACTATAACTAGAATACAGTCTCCTTCCTGGAAAGGAGAAGAAATAAAGGCACATAAAATAACTAACTGGTCCATCTAGTTCTTGAAACCCACATAATTCAGGTTACGAAACAGTTATTAGGCTTCTTCCATTGTACGGCATTATCAAATCATAATTCTTTGAATTCATTTATGAAGACTGAGTCCAATAAAAAATGCAGGACATTTCAAAGAACATTTTTAAATGTTGTATTTCTTTGATCAAAACAAAGCCACGATTCGAAGCATGAGATATCCAGAAATAGTCTTCTCGTGTGACTAGAGGAAAAGTTAATTGGTTTTAGGGAAATAAAATTACATATTCTCAACTTCTCCTAGGACTCTGCAATTTTGCTTTGTGTTTTTCTGATCTGAACTTAACATATTGTTCACTCTATATTCTGTTTTCATTAAAATGAGAGTGATACATTTAATATAACTATTTATTGCTGCAGTAATAACTTCATGATCGAATCTGAGTTCCAAATTAATCCTGCCTTGGATAGTAACATGGAAATAATGATAAATTTTGTGTAATATCATCGATATCTTTTCTGCTTACAGTGGCGCGGGGGATTCCCTGTTTTGGCGTTTACCTGTCATTATATAGAAAACAGCAGAACTGGCTGGACACAGAGTTGTTAATTGAGTGCCACTGACAAAAATTCAAGTTATGTCAAATCATAGCTAAATATGAAGTTATTTTGGTTATTTTTGTTCAGATAAATGTATTATTTCTACTCCATATGAGTTTTTTCTCTAGTCTTACATGGATTTGTTACAAAAAGCCAGAGCTGTGATTTTGTATGAACTGATTCCTCCTTTGTAAAATCTATTTGTAGGTATCTAGGCATAATATTTATTAAATTGAGGTAGGTTGTTATGGTTATTAAGTGTGTACATATTGATCATGTATCTGTGTACATTTCCCGAGAAAACTAAATAATTATGATACCACATAAAAAAAGTCTTCTGTGTCAATGTGTAAAATATGAATTAGTATAACCTACTTAATTAACAATAATTTGTCCCGAAACAGCCCAGGAATCATCATTTGGTGCTTTCAATTACATGCATTGTCTAACATTGGCTCTTCTGAACTGAACGAGTGTCCCATCTTTGAAGTGGGGAGTATATGTCAGTGTGATTACACACTTATAAAGCAAAAATCAAAAGTAAGTCATTTTATACATAATTTTATGTTATAATCTTGGAGGATGCAATATTGAAGTTTTGCTCTGATATTCTGAGCACGGAACCACAACGGGTCTTAATGCTATACTAATATTCTCCACAGTGCATTGAACCACAATGGGTCATAATGCTATGCTAAAATTCTCCACAGTGTACTGAATTGAAACACTTTTGTACTTTCAAAAGCACTGAACTAAAAATAAACTTATACATGATATATTACTGAGATAGGTAAATGATATCAAAGATAATAAGAAAAACTAAACCTGCATTTTTATTTATATTCAGTTCATCTGAACACAGTTAAAAATTCTCATCTAATGTCCAACAGACAAGCTAAACCAATTCTGAATGCATTTTACTCTAAACAAATATAAACTCTGGCAATTGCATGAGAAAAATTGATTGTCGTAGCCTACTATTTGGATAGTATGGCTTTGAAATTACCATAATTCAAAAGTAGATAGACTGAAATACCTATAGGCGTTCTACTCAGATGTATTTGTAGTTTTAGCAGAAATAAATGAATTTAATAATTAGCCTTACTGATTCTCTCACAGATTTAATCCATTTAGTCCTTAGAAATTTCAGTATTATAAAACCTGTTATTTGAAAACCTTTAAAGACATAGAATTACATGTTAGGCAATGAAGGAATGTCCGTCTATAAGGAAAATTCAAGGGTATGAGATCCAAGGAAAAAGACACACTTTATTTTACACACACATATGCAAACACATATACATACACATACACACAGACTTTCCTTCTTCTCCTCTCTCTGGATCCATGAAAGAACCTTTTCTACTTCAGAGAACACATGATATGCAAAAGGCAACTGAAGCCCTAGCTAGGGTTTAAATTACATTTATGCAATTCCAGCTAACTAAAATAGTTAATGAAGAAATTTAATAAGATGGAGGTTTCTAATAACATTCATAGTAAAAAATATAAAATAAAAGTAAAGAAAAAAATGACCTTAGTTTTCCACAGAGAGTTTGAAGCTCATTGTCAAAAACATATCTAATTTTAGTCCTCAATCCTCTTTCCTCATAATTCAAGTGTTAGTTCAAATGGCTGTACAGATTTATTAAAATAGTACATACATACGGAATCTTACATATAGGCATATATACTATACAAGTGTTAATTTTACTAGTTCTATTAGAGAAGGGCTTTGAAGGAATTTTCCTACATTAACAAATAGAAAGTTTAGTAGGAATTAAAATTAAATAACAGAAGTGGATTAAGTCTATTCTGGGAAATTTTTAGAGCAGTTTATGTATATTATTGAAAAGTGTCACATCATAGCTCAACAGATTGTTTTGTGTTAATCTACTATACTATTTCCACAAGGGTACTGGTTTCAAAAAATGCTGCCCTATTTAAATGCTAATGTAGATACTGCTATGGAGGTCTCGTAAAGATTACGAGTTCTGAATACTTCAGTTATAAAGCATTTGGCTTTAACAGATAAGGTTTCTTCAGTGAAAAAGCTGTATCTATAAAAGGAAAATGACTTTGTCACTCGGTTGGTTCTTAATATTATTAAATATTTATTAAGATTCAACAGTACACTAAGCATTTATAGAGTAAAAGTAGAATAATGTTTACTTTAGTTAAACTAGTATGTGAAGACTCTTAAGGAAGATAGGTGTATGGTACACATGCTTTTGCTTACATATTGCTTTTCTGGGTATAGATAGGATTCAGACTCACAATAGCTCAGATCTCTTACCATTTGTTTACTTTTATAGAATTAGAGAAAAGTGCCCCCAATTTTTCCAAGCGATTATGCTCAGTTACTTAAAGTGAAGACAGACATAGCTTTGAAATTGCCTTAACTGCTTGTGTGGTTTTGTTTTTTTGACATCTTGTATTTATTCTACTAAATAACGTTGGTATTCAGAATAACAAAAATACAGATATTTGTGGCTAATATTAGGATGTTGTGATTTTCTTGTAATATATTGAATCACCAACTGTTAGAGCCTCATAAGCCTCTGAGATACATTCATTCACTTTGCCAGTAAAGAGCTTCAAGACCCAAGAAGTTAAGGAAATTTCTCAAGTGCACAGAGCTAGTTAAACACAATGAACACAACTGAATCCCAGGACTCTTGTTTCATAACTTATTGCTTTTATCGATGTATCAATCATGGGGACAGACAAAAATTAAAAGCAATTAAATTAGAAAGCTCACCATCTAGCCAGATAATTGCACATTGTGAACTTCAAAGAAAATCCACTATCTTTAATAGTTACAAATAAATATGAATCCCGCTTGTAGAACTGGTTTCATGGTACTTCTTGTTAATGATTGTATTCATCTTCTTTAAAGCGTTTGATAGAAATGATAGTTCTAAGGTAATTTCCCTTAGAGTAAGCAAAGCCTCACTAAAATGGGGTCTTTCATGATAAGGAGAAAGGTCCAGATATTTATATGCTTCCCCTCTTAAGAAGCAGGGCAGGGAAAGGAAACTTATCTTTCTATACAAGGGATCTTCCTCCTGTTATTGAAATCTTTCTTATACTTAGTGGTAAATATTCTCTTACTTTAAGTGAGCAATTTTCATTGAATTTTCAATATTAAATGCTACTATTTTAATGTTAATAATACTCAAATGTATATAAAGACTAGGCATAAACTAATACGCTTGATATTTTTAATCAACTAACGACGAAGAAGGAGTGGCTCTTCAATACTATTATGTGCCAAGTAATGACACAACTCTCTCGTAACAGTCTTCTCTTTTAATGAGTATGAAATGTACATTGGTGCAATGGAGCATGCATGATGCTGCCAGATGACATGAAGGCATTATTTGCCTCTGTTTGTTTGTTTGTTTTCTTATAAGGCTGTGATATATCCAGTAGAACTGTGAGGTAGTCAAAGGTAAATGCAGAGAAGCAAAATCACATATTGTATTCAATGATAGTGATGATGGTGATGGTGGTGGTGGTGGAAATGATGATCATTAGTAACATAATTATGGACATGGTCAATAACTCTAATCTTGATCTGGGAACTTCTAGGTATTGCTCTTACCACTTTACATGTATTATCTCATTTATTCATCACAATAATCCTATGAAGCAGATAATATCATCATTCCCTTTTTTAGATAAGACAACTCATGTAGAGAAAGTTGGGAGAACATAGATTTAAGCCCTACAGCCAGACCGTTACATTCTGGCTCAATCCATTTATTAATATTCACATTATTATTTATGGGAATATAATATGTGATACATACATAATAAACATTGTATGTTATATACACAGTGTATTATTCATACATGTATACGATATCCATATCAATGTATATGTGCAATAAATATACAAATTACATATATTCTATATTTCATATATATTTAATATATTTTACAAAAGTTCTTGAATTCTTGTTTTACATATTCATTTTTGTGTGATAAAAATGGGTTAAAATAGTATATAGAGTATTTATATACAATTTTAAATAAACCATTCTAGAATAGTATTTAGATGGTTCTTATGAATTGTCTTTAAGGGGTATAGGTGAAAACATTCTGCTTAATATGAAATAACATGATATGCAAAGTAAGAAACAAGGACTGTGCTACAATTTCCAGTAATTTACACTTTCAGTCATTTTAAAATATCAAAACCCCTATCTGCTATCTGCTTTTCAAATTGTTTTGGCATGATCACTGACTCAATTATCACTTTCATAATGATGTCAAAAATCAGTGGTCCAAAGTAATATAAAAATATATATTGATATAAGCTGACAGGAAGAGTCAGACCAGATGAAATTAATGGTTATTTGGAAACTTCCTAATATTTGTATAATTATTGTGAGTTGCACTTAATCTTCAAATTGACCTGAAATGAGCATTTGATATATAGGAAATAATATTTCATCAGATTAGATTAGTTCTTTTAGATATTTCTTGTTTTTTTTTTCCTTCTATTTTAAGTTCAGGGTAATTTTGAAAGTTTGTTATGTAGATAAGCTTGTGTTATGGGGTTTGACATACAGATTATTTCATCACCTAGGTATTAATCCTAGTATCCATTAGTTATTTTTTCTAACCCTCTCTCTCTTCCCACCTTCCACCCTTTGCTAGGCCCCAGTGTCTGTTGTTTGTGTCCATGTGTTCTCACCATTTATCTCCCACTTATAGGTGAGAACACGCGTTATTTGGTTTTTTGATCCTACATTAGTTTGCTAAGGATAATGGCCTCTAGCTCCATCCATGTTCCTGCAAAGGACATGCTCTCATTCTTTTTTATGGCTACATAGTATTCTATGCTGTATATGTGTCAGATTTTCTTTATCTAGTCTATCATTAATGGACACTTAGATTGATTTTGTATCTTCACTGTTGTGAATAATGCTGCAATGAACAAATGCATGCATGTGCCTTTATAATAGAATGATGTATGTATCCATACATCATAGCTGGGTCAAATGGTATTTTTGGGATTGCTAGGTAATGGGATTGCTGGGTCAAATGGTATTTTTGTGTTTTACACCACACTGTTTTACAAAATGGATAAACTAATTTACATGCCCAAGAGTGTATAAGCATCCCTTTTTCTCTGCTGTCTTGATGACACTTATTATTTTTTGACGTTTCAATAGCCATTCTGACTGGTGTTAGATGACGTGGTTTTGATTTGCATATCTCTAGTGATCAGTATCGTTGAGTTTTACTTCATATGCTTACTAGCTGCATGTGTGTCTTCTTTTGAAAATATCTGTTTATGTTTTTTGACGACTTTTTAATGCAGTTGTGGGTTTGTTTGTTTTGTAAATTTGTTTAAGTTCCTTACAGATGCTGGATATTAGGCCTTTGTCACATGCAGAGCTGGCAAAAATTTTCTTCCATTCTGTAGATTGCCTATATACTCTGTTGATAGTTCCTTTTGCTATGTGGAAGCTGTCTAGCTTAATTGGCCAATTTTTGCTTTTATTATAACTGCTTTTGGCATCTTCATCATGAAATATTTTCCTGGTCCTATGTCCAGGATGGTATTGCCCAGGTTGTCTTCCAGGGTTTTTATAGTTCTGGGATTTACATTTAAATCTTTAATCCATCTCAAGTTGATTTTTTATATGGTAGAAGGAAGGGGTCCAGTTTCAATCTTCTGCATATGGCTAGCCAGTTATCCTAGTGCCATTTATTGAATAGGTAGTCCTTTCTCCATTGCTTGTTTTCGTCAGGTTTGTCGAAGATCAGATCCTTGTAGTTGTATGGCCTTATTTCTGGGGTCTCTATTCTCTCCCCTTGTTCTATATGTCTGTGTTTGTACTAGTACTATGCTATTTTGTTTACTGTAACCCTGTCATATAAAATTGGGTAGCATGATGCCTCTAGCTTTTTTCTATTCCTTAGAATTGCCTTTGATTATTTGGGCTATTTTTGGTTCTATATGAATTTTAAAATAGTTTTTTTTCTTATTCTTTGAAGAATGTCATTGGTAGTTTGATATAAATAGCATTGAACTTGTAAATTGCTTTGACCAGTATGGCTATTTTAATGATATTGATTCTACTTATCTGTATTAGTTTGTTTTTACACTGCTATAAAGAACTACCTGGCACTGGGTGACATATAAAGAAAAGAAGTTTAATTGACTCACAGTCCTGCATGGCTGGGGAGGCCTTAGAAAACTTACAATTATGGTGAAAGGAGAAGGAGAAACAGGCACCTGCCTCACAAGACAGCAGAGGAAAGAGAGATTTGGGGAGGGGAAATTGTCAAACTCCCCCTCCCTTCCCTTCCCTTCCCCTCCCCTCCCCTCCCCTCCCCTCCCCTCCCCTCCCCTCCCCTCCCCTCCCCTCCCCTCCTCTCCCCTTCTCTTCTCTTCTTTTATTTTGAGATGGAGTCTCACTCTGTAGCCCAGGCTGGAGTGCAGTGGCGCGATCTGGACTAACTGCAAACTCTGCCTCCCGGGTTCCCGCCATTCTCCTGCTTCTGCCTCCCAAGTAGCTGGGACTACAGGCGCCTGCCACCACGTCAGGCTAATTTTTTTGTATTTTTAGTAGAGACAGGGTTTCACCATGTTAGCCAGGATCGTTTCAATCTCCTGACCTTGTGATCCGCCCGCCTTGGCCTCCCAAAGTGCTGAGATTACAGGAGTGAGCCAAATACTTTTAAGACGTCAGATCTCATGAGAAATCACTCACTATCAAGAGAATAGCATGGGGGAAATTTCCACTATGAACTGACCTCCCTCCAGGCACCTCCCTCAATACATGCGGATTACAATTTGAGATGAGATTTGGGTGGGGGCAGAGAGCCAAACCATATCACTATCAACGAGCATGGACAATGTTTTCCATTTGTTTATGTCATCTCTGATTTCCGTGAGCAGTGTTTTGTCGTTCTCATTGTAGAGCTCTTTCACCTCCTTGGTTAGCTGTATTCCTAGGTGTTTTATTCTTTTGGGGATAATTGTGAATGGGATTGTGTTCCTAGTCTGGCTTTCAGCTTGACTGTCTTTGGGTATATAGGAATAATAGTAGTATAATTTTTGTACATTGATTTTGTATCCTGAGATTTGCTCAAGTTGTTTGTCAGCTTAAGAAGTTTTTGAGCTGAGATTATTGGGTTTTCTAGATATAGGATCACATTGTCTGCAAACAGAGATAGTTTGGCTTCCTCTCTTCCTATCTGGAAGCTCTTTACTTCTTTCTGTTATCTGATTGCTCTGGCCAGGATTTCCAATACCATATTGAATAGCAGTGGTAAGAAAGGGCGTCTTTATCTTGTGTTGGTTTTCAAGGAGAATGCTTCCAGATTTTGCCCATTCAGTATGATGTTGGCTGTGAGTTTGTCATAGATGGCCCTTATCATTTTGACATATATTCCCTCAATACCTAGAGTTTTTAACATGAATGGGTGTTGAATTTTATTGAAAGCCTTTTCTGAATCTATCATGGCAAACGTGTGTACTTTATCTTTAGTTCTGTTTATGTAATGAATCACATTTATTGATTTGAATGTGTTGAACCAACCTTGCATTCAAGAGATAAAGCCTGCTAGATCACGGTGGATAAGTTTTTTTGACATGTTGCTGGATTTAGTTTGCCAGTATTTTGTTCAAGACTTTTGCATTGAGGTTCATCAACGATATTGGCCTGAAGATTTGTGTGTGTGTGTGTGTGTGTCTGCCAGGTTTTGGCATTGGGGTGATGCTGGCCTCATAGAACGAGTTAGGGAGGAGTCCCTCCTCCTCCTCTTTTTTTTTGTGAGGTGTGGGGAATTATTTCAGCAGGAACCATGACAGCTTTTTTTGTATATCTGGTAGAACTCAGCTGGGAATTCATCTTGTCCAAAGGTTTTTTTGGCTGGTAAGCTATTTATTACTGATTCAGTTTTGGAGCTCATTATTGGCCTGTTCAGGGATTCAATTTATTCCTGGCTCAGTCTTGGGAGGGTTTATGTGTCCAGAAATTTATCCATTTCATCTAGATGTTCTAGTTTCTTTGCATAGAGGTGTTCATAATATTTCTGATGGTTATTTGTATTTTTGTGTGGTCAGTGGTAATATCCTCTTCATTTTTTTCTAATTATGTTTATTTGGATATTTTCTCTTTTCTTTATTAGTCTAGCTAGCTGTCTATCTATTTTATTTTTTTAAAATACAACTCCTACATTAGTTGATCTTTTGAATGGTTATTCATGTCTCAATCTCCTTCAGTTCAGCTCTGATTTTGGTTATTTCTCATCCTTTGCCAGCTTTGGGGCTGGTTTTTTTCTTAGTTCTCTAGTTATTTTAGGTGTGATGTTAGGTTGTTAAATTCAGATCTTTCTAACTTTTGATATGGACAATTAGTGTATGAATTTTGCTCTTAACGTTGCCTTAGCTTAGATTCTGGTTTGCTCTCATTAGTTTCATAGAACTTCTTGATTTCTGCCTTAATTTTATTATTTACCTTAAAGTTATTCAGGTGTTAGTTATTCAATTTCTGTGTAGTTGCTTGGTTTTGAGTGAATTTCTTAGTCTTTATTTCTCATTTGATTGTGATGTGGTGCAAGAGATTGTTTGTTATGACTCTGGTTCTTTTGCATTTGCTGAGGAGTGTTTTATTTCTGATTATCTGATCCATTTCTAGAGTATGTGCAATGTGGTGATGAAAAAAATGTATATTCTGCTGTTTTGGGATGGAGAGTTCTGTAGATACCTACCAGGTCCATTTTATCCAGTGCTGAGTTCAGGTTCTGAATATCTTTGTTAATTTTTTTTTTAATTTTATTTGCCTCAATGATCTGTCTAACATTGTCAGTGGAATGTTGAAGTCTTCCACTATTATTTAGTGGAAGTATAAGTCTCTTTGAAGATCTCTAAGAACTTGCTTTATGAATCTGAGTGCTCCTATGTTGGGTGCATATATATTTAGGATAGTTATGCCTAGTTTTTGAGTTGAACTCTTTACCATTATGTAATGCCATTTTTATCTTTTTTGAACTTTGTTGGTTTAAAATGTGATTTGTGTGAAGTTAGAATTGAAACTCCCATTTTTTGTTTTACGTTTGCTTGGTAGATTTTTCTTCAACCTTTTATTTTTAGGCTATGAGTGTCATGGCATGTGAGATGGGTCTCTTGAAGACAGAATACAAATGTGTCTTGTCACTCTGCCTTTTAATTGGGGCATTTAGCCATTTACATTCATAGTTAATGTTGATATGCATGGATTTGTTCCTGTCATCATGATATTAGCTGGTCATTTTGCAGAGGTGTTTGTGTGGCTGCTTTAAAGTATCACTCATCTGTGTAATTATCTGTGTTTTTGTAGTGGCTGGTAATGGTTTTTCCTTTCCATGTTAATGCTTCCTCCTGGTGCTCTTGTAAGGCAGGTCTTGTGGTAGTGAATTCCCTCAGCATTTGCTTCTCTGAAAAGGATCTTATTTCTCCTTTGTTTATGAAACTTAGTTTGGCTGGATATGAAATTCTGGGTTGGAATATTTTTTTCTTTAAGAGTGTTGACTACTAACCCCTCAATCTTGTAGGCTTATAGGGTATCTGCTGAGAGGTCCACTGTTAGTTTGATGGGCTCCCTTTTGTAGTTGACCTGACCTTTCTCTCTAGCTGCCTTTAGCATTTTTTCTTTCTTTCGATCTGGGAAAATCTGATGATTTTGTGTCTGGGGGACTTCTTTTGAAGTATATTACTATAGTTCTCTGCATTTCTAAATTTGAAGGTTGACCTCTCAAAGTAGGTTGGGGAAGCTCTCATGGATGATGTGGAATGTGTTTTCCAAGTTGCTTGCACTCTTTCCATCACTTGCAAGGACACCAATAAGTAATAGGTTTGGTCTCTTTACACAATTCTTTATTTCTTAGAGGTTTTATTCATTCCTTTTCATTTTATTTCCTTTATTCGTGTCTATTTTATTTCAGAAAGTTAATCTTCGAGCTCTGAGATTCTTTCATCAGCTCAGTCTATTCTGCTTTAATACTTGTGATTGCATTATGAAATTTTTATAGTGTGTTTTTCAGATCTATCAGGTGCATTACATCTTTCACTGGCTATTTTGTCTGTTAGCTCCTGTATAGTTTCATGGTGATTCTTAGCTTCCTTGGGTGCATTTCACCATACTCATGCATCTCAATGATCTTTGTTCCTGTCTTTATTCTGAATTCTATTTCTGTAATTTCAGCTATCTCAGTCCAGTTCAAAATCCTTGCTGGAGAGGTAGTGTGGTCTTTTGGAGGACAGAAGGCACTCTGGCCTTTGGAGTTGCCAGGGTTCACACATTGGTTCTTTCTCATCTTTATAGACTAATGTTTCTTTGATCTTTGAAGTTGTGGACCTCTGGTTGAGTTTTTCTTTCTCTTTTATCCTATTTAATGACTTTGTGTGTTTGATTGTCATATAAAGTGGATTCAGCTGACTGGCTTCATTTCTGAAATATTTTAGGGGACCAACGCTCACCTCCCAAATGCCTGGACTGGGTGCTATATATCTGGAAGACTTGTATGGGATCCCAGTGTTATTTTCTGTCTCCTTGAGGTTAGAAATTCACAGCACTGGGAGGGCCAAGGTGCTCCCGGATCGCTGCTCACTACACTCTGATGAGTAGTCAGGTAAAGTGTTGCTTACTGCAGTAGCAGTGGGATCCTTCTTCATTTGCACATGTCAGCAGCAGTGGCAGTGTGGTGGAGTGCATGCTTGCCTGCTGCAGAGTGCTAGCAGGTGCTGGGGTGGCTGTGGTGTGGGGATTCACCACAGTGGCAGAGGTAGCACGGTTCAGTGGGGCAGGGCGCCTGCTGGCAACTGTGCAGGCAGTCACACTGGTGGTGGTGACAGCATGATGATGTGGCACTGCCGGGTGCAGGTGCAGGTGTGTGTGCACTCTTTGTGCTTTACAGGCAATGGTGATCACTCAGAGCAAGGAAGTGTTCGTTCTCTGTGGCTAGTTTCACTCCCGCAGCAGTGTTGGCCCAAGGGTGGGGCACTGGGGGAGGCGGACCAGACTGGCTGGATCTGTGCCTGTTAAGGCTCCAACTGCAATACTGTTGGGGGATCTGGGGTGTGGGAGTATGGGCAGAGTGCCCTCTCACTGGCAGCAGTGGCAGGGCAGGATGCATGCACACACCCAAAACCTGCCAATGCACATGCTCATGGGCAAGACAATGTTGGGTGGTGAGGGGTTGCCATAGGCCTGGGGGAAGCTGAAACGTGGGAAGGAAATGGGCAGGCTGGTGCCTGGCAGTGAGACCACTGCGTTGGAGCTCTCCAATGGTTAAACACAGTCCGCAAGCACAGGAGTTACAATGCGGGCACCCAGGTCACCAGAGGCTGCCCTGCAAGCAGGCACAGCCAGGTCGGGGTTCCAGGAGAGGTCAGCAGAACGAGAGGTGCTCAGGTCATACTGACTTTGTTTGATGGGCAAGCCTGCCCTGCAGAATTCAGGTCCAGTAGTTCCCTTAGAGCTAAAGTCTCCTATGGGAGGACATTGAGGCTAGGGAGATGGGTTTCACTGGCCATGTTCCATTACAGAAGTTCCTGCATTCTGGGCTCTGCCTCAGCTGGTGTGCTTGCCCTACCACTTCTCTAAGCAGCTTTCCCTGCCAATTCCAGTGTCCATGGTGGTCGAGGGGCCTCCTCCTGCCACGATTTCAGAGGTTCATGGTGAGAGCTGGTTGTTCCTTGTCAATTCAACTCATCCATTAGCTACCGATTATCCACTTGTCTTTAGGGGCCAGGAAGGAGTCCCAGTGCATGGGAGTTCCATGCAGGTTCCCAGCTTCCTCCTACTTAAACCCCAGCTTCTGTCTTTTTTAGATATTTTATAAATACTTAGATATTTTGAGCTATCCAAAGAGACAAGCTTAATAGTTCAAACCAATCATCCTTGTCTGCCTTCTCCCCAGCAGATGTGTGTGCTGCTTCTACAGAACAATCACATGCTTCCTGTTATGGACTGAATGTTTGCTTCCTCCCAAACTAATATTCTGAAGCAGTAACCCCCAGTGTGGTTGTGTTTGGAGATGAGGGTTTTAAGTAAGCAACTATGTTTAAATGAGGTCTTAGCTGCAGGACTGTGTTGTCGTGAGATTCGTGTCCTTGCAGAAGAGACAGCACTTGTCTTGCTCTACATACATACAAAGAAGAGGTCATATGAGCGAGCACTCAGGGAGATGGCAACTGCCCACAAGTCAGAAACAAAAAGGCCTTGCCAGAAACCAACGATGCAGGCACCATGATCTCAGACTTTTAACCACTAGAACTATGAGAAATAAATTTCTGTTGTTTTAACCACACAGTCTGTGAAATTTTGTTATGGCAGACTGAACTAAGATAATTTCCAAATATGATCTTCTTCTGTTTCTTTTCATATCACTATGCAGCAATTTTTTTTTGTACTGAAAATTATTGAGGCAGTGTGATGCCTTGGGTTATATTTTGATGTTGAAATTGGGCATTTTGGTTTAGCTCCCAGTGTTGTTACATTTGACCTCTGCATAGTATTCGAGGGATATTGGCATTGACTCCAGGCTATGAGAGTTATTCCTAGGGAGTTACATCTTACTTTCTAGGTACTTGACTTACTTTTTAAAGACTTGATCAAATCTTCTCTAAGTCAAATGTGAAAGGTCAATAAATTAACACCCAATTGACCCCCAAACTCTTGCAGTTGTAATGAGGAACTTTTATTTTCAGATTTAGAACAGTGTTAGGGAGGCTCAAAATTATTTACCTTTTTAACAGATGATAGATGAAATGTAAATCTCTTACTGAAAAACAATAAACAAAACAAAAACATTATTCTGGAAGCAATTTAGTTATTATGATACTCTTTAGATATTTTATACGTTCACCTCTTCAGCTCCAGTTCAATTTTTACTATTGGGTATAGTCAAAAAAGGATTTAAAAAAGACCCAGTCTACAAAGCTGGTATGAACCTTGTTTATTATTACTTGGGAAACTGAATATTTCGAAATTTCAATTAGATGGTAGTTTGATATTGTTACATCTTGAGAAACAGCTTCTAAATACATTTTCTAATTCTGAAATATTTAAATAATGAGGAAGCAGGGCATTGCTTTTACTAAAACATTGGCATATATTAAGAAACCTAAATATTTTTGATAATCTGCATGAATAATCTTAATTAAGAATACTTATTCAGAGATATTAAATTATTGGAAAGTTCTTAAAGAGGTTGTTAAATTTTTAGTTTATACTAAACTCAAAGGTGAAATCATATTTCACTATATTGCTTGGAGAATTATAGGACATAAATGCTGTGGGATTATATGAAACCTTACTATTTTTGTTCAGATTTATACTATAATTACTATGGCTTTGCCTTTGGAAGAGTAAGAGTTAATTACTCAGGCTATAAGTATGCTTTGTAAATCAACAATCATTTATTTATGGGTATAGTTAATGCGATATTGATTTCCTAGCTCACCGTGGACCCAATGTCAAAATCATGACATTAGTCTGGTGAAAAAACTTTTTCCCAAGGATGTAGTCAAATTCAGTGAATGGCTTTACATTTTCTTATTTTTGTACAAAAATATTTTTACAAAAAGTGAAGGACACTAATTTAGATTATGCTATTTTAATGGATTCTGGAGGTGGGATTGTTTTTCATGTATGGTTGAGGTTCTCTCTGAAAGTATCTGCCTCTGGAGAAATTAGATTTCATTAACTGATTCATTTAACCTGCAATTCTCGGGAAACAAACAGTACTGCCCATCCATCACCAGAGGCTTTATATTTGAGAAAGAGATTATTTTGGCCCTATAAACCTGTGGAATTTTCCACATGTCCCATTTGCTTAGTTAATGGTATCTAACCAGTTACTCCATGCCACAGAGGAACCGTAAAAAAAAGTTTTCACTTTTTGGAACTCATCCAAACTAAAGAAATACAGATTTATAGAAGGACAACTTACTGTGTTTAGTTCCTGGCCTTCATTAACTCTATGTTTTTTAAACTGCACACTATTTTCTCTATGCCTTTATTTCCTGAAATACCTATTTCTTTCATGCATATTATTATTGAGTGGTCATTTACTTCATCTGCCTGCCAAAATCCACAGGGAAAGAGAATGTATTAGAGTTAAAACTTGCACAAGCAACTTTTAAGATTTTGCACCTACAGTGGTCCACTTATTTCTATTTCTATCTTCTTTCCTACTTATTCCCATGAACAAAGCATTAAAATTGCATGCTTCATCCAACCTCAAAAAACAACCTAAATTTGGGTTGGAAAAAAAAATAGATCCTCTATGAATATTAACAATTTGAGTGCATATTTACTCATTTTCTTTGGTGAAGTCATTCTAAAAGTCTAGAGAACATCCCGTATTCTTAGAACCACATGTTCGCGCATGTTGAAAAATGTTCCCAATCCTTTCCTTCATACTTTCTGCTTTCCTCTCCAAGTTAAATGAGAAGAATGCTAACAAGCTTTTAATAACTTGTTATTGAAAAACAATTGTCTACATAAAATAGCTAATGGAATTGATCTAAATGGACTTACACATTCATTTCTATTCAGCGAATTTTCACTAAAATTATATTTTAAAATGCATTATATACATAAATTCTGAAAATAACTGACTTGGTCGTTTGTAGTTTTTCTCATTATTTGTGTCCTCCATACATACACTGAATAATATGGCAAGATATCCAAGAGATAGTGAAGAGATACATTACACCGAGAGGAAAAGCATTTTACAATAAAAATCATTACTTTAAGGTGTTTTCATAAATTTGTTTCTAAGATTTTTAAAAATTACTGCAAAATACAAAATGAAGAGAGGGCTAAAATGTGAGAACTATGAAGCCAGGATTACGATCCAAGATTCTTCTCATTAGTTTTATACATAGATCTATACACGGGTCTGTCATTATAAGGGTAGAATGTAAAAGCTCTATGGCGTGTGTTATGAAGTGAATATTTGTGTCCCCTCAAAATGTATATGTTGAAATTCTAACCCCAATGTGGTGGTAGTGGGAATTGAGACCTCTGAGAGGTAAGTAGGTCATAAGGGTGGCACCCCCATGAATAGGATTAGTGCTTTCATAAGAAGAGAGAGGAGAGTTGGTCCTGTCTTTCTTTGCTCTCTGCCATGTGAGAAGATAGCGAGAAGGCAAAATTCTGTAAACAAGACAGAGGTTCTTCACCAAACCATCCATACTGGCACCCTGATCTTGGGCTTTCTCGCCTCCAGAACTTAGAAAACTACATGTTTATTGGTTTAGCCACCCAGTCTATGCTAACCTGTGACAGCAGCCTGAGCTGACCAAGACATAATGCAAGGTATTGCCTCTCGCAGGATCTTTCTACATAAAAATTCCTAAGATCCTGGAGAAGGCTGATCCCTCATACTAAAATCACCAGTGGATATTAATGACTTGACTTGGTAGTTAATTGTGGAAGTTCCAACAACTTACATAAAACATTTCATCCAAGAAATGTATCTCCTCTGTCAACCATAGAGTGTTTTGATCATGCAATAATGAGATGGAAAAGAGTTTGTTTCATAAACTAAACAAATCAGATTTGGGGGCTGATTTTAGCTTATACTTTCTTGATTACTGTTTTGTCAACACTGGCCAAATCTTTAATCTCTATGGATTTCAGTTTTGTAGTCCATACAATTGAAATTAAAATAGACATTATTATTCTGTTTCACAGACATATTGTAAATAACTAATTTTTTAAGTGTGTGTGTGTAAATTAAAATATTTTGAAAAATGTAAACATCTAAGAGTTAAGAGGAATAAAACATAGTCCAAAAGGAATATTTGCTCATTTTCCTTGTGTAAGAGGGTTATTTCAATTGTAACCCTTAAATCTTTTCATTTTATACAGAGTTATGCATTCATTCTTTAGGCCCAAGTCAGGCAAATTGGAACTTGGTTGTACTGATTGTGTATAGTATATGGAGTACTAGACCAGGCTGGCCCTTTGTAAAATGTAATTTCTGCATATACTCTGAAGTTATGCTTCTTATTTTGATGAAAATGTGATTATGTTTTTGAAACCATGACATGGTATTTGACCACATGAGGCATCTTCCTTCTTTTCAATCACATCGCCATTTGTTTTACAAATGTGTTTATTTCTCACATCGCGCTGCTCTAGACACCACCTGCCCTGTCACTTTAGTGCATTACTATTTTGAGTCCAGAGGGGGCCTTTACACATCCATCCATGGAAGGTATGTTTACTATTCTTTCAATTCTTCTATATAAGCTCAGGAAACATACATTATAAATCTTTGGGAATTTGAAAGCATGAGAATATGCTCCATCATTCCCCTCCCACAATCTCACTAAGTTTAGAATCCTGTGGGATTTTCTGTAGCAGTAACATTTTGGAGACCTACAACAGGTGCCCACGACTGTCTTGACCTTTCAGTTCTATATTTTAAACAGAAATATTTTTTCATCTTGAAAAGCTGGGTAACAGGTGCGGTAATTATAAATATGCTGCTTTTAATATATTTTCCAATATTATGCTTTAAATCATAATATTAAAACACTGTGTTCTATCCTGAAAGTGAAAAATTATTACCTTATATTAGCATTTAATCTTAGAAATCTGTAGAAATAATTATTGCCTCATGTAGATAAGATCCAGAAATTGATGTAAATTCTGATACATTAATATATTGAAATCAACCTCACAAAAAGGAAGTTGTTCATAAAATATGCTAGTATATTTAGTAAATGATTACCATGTGTTCAATACTCTTTAAGTGTTTTATACATGGTGTATCGTATAATCTTAAGTGTTATATAAAATAGGTGATATTTTATACAAACTATTAACTTTCAATTTTTAAATGAGGGACTTTGAAGTATTAAGTGATTGGTTTAAGGTTCCATAGCCAAAAAAATAATCATGTAAACTCAGGATTCAAAGTGAGGAAAAAAAATGTTGCTCTTACCAACTAATGCGTAGATTTCTTCACACCTGAAGACTATATACCATTTCCTTATACTTCTTCCTGGTGGAACAGACTTCTGATGATAAATAAACCAAACGAATTGTCTTTTCAGATTTTAGCTTTGCTCAGATTTTTAAATATATGTGTATGTAATGTATATGGCAGTAATGCATATGGAAGGATCAAGGTCTGTGTCATTAGGATTGCATCTTAAGTGAATGACAGTATGCAAGTGCTCAGCCCACTTCACTTGTCTCTCCACCCAGAATTGCACTTGACAGGCTGGTTAGACATATTTCATCAGTCTATCTGATTGCTATTTGTCAGCTTCTCTGTCTAGCAATCTACTTTAGTATGCATATAATATGTCTACATGTATCATTGTTCAACTTCAGAATGCCTGCTTTGTCTTCTATTTTTCAATTCCTTTCTCATCTAAAAGATTTACTGATTTCTATAATAAAAGCAATGGATGCAATTCATAATCTAACAAGCTTGTCGGGCACAATTAAAGTTAGAGTAGTATATATTTTTCCCTTTCCTCTCATTATTTAATTTTGCTTGTAACATTGTTAATGTAGACATGATACTGAAGTCAGGGGTAACTGAATTAATTATTTACTTACTGTAAATTGTATATATTTATTGTAAACAGATATCTACAATTCTATAGGCTTATTAACTTCACACAACATGTCATGTAACAAAGGTCCCATATGTAACTGGTCTTTTATATCCAATTCACTCAGTTAAATTACAATGTTTTAGAGAGCACAACTTTTAACCAGTGATTTACTATAAAATTCTAAGATGCTGATGTGAGCAAATTGAGTTGAAGGAAGAATGTACTTTTGCAATGGCTAGCTGAGCAATAGACACAAATGTGTGTAATTCTGCCCCAATAGTGACATATCATATAAACTTGGACATTCAAAGTAGTTGAAATTAGCATCAAATAATGTAAAAGTGCTATTGTAAATATTTTAAAGACAGTAAGGAAAAATGAACATAATAAAAGAAATTACTGATAATTTTGGTAGGAAAATTAAAAATATAAAAATTAATCAAATAAAATTCTACAACTGGAAAAAAGATCTGAAATGAAAAATTCACTAAATGGCCTTAATAGTAGTTTAGATACTGAGTATCAGTAAACTTGAACACAAATCAAGTTAAATCATCCAAATTAAAGAAGAAAAACAAACAAACAAAAAATGCTAAAATTCCACCCAACATTATCAGTGACATTAAGCAATCTGGCAACTACATATTTGGAGTCACAGAGTCTATGTGTTAGGAGATGGAGATTCAGTCAGAAAAAGGTATGGGGAATAATAAAACTCCACGGATTTCTCTTCTGAAACAATTTATGCTGCAGAAAATAAAATGAAATGTTAATGCACTATAAGAGAAATTACAAATTTAACTAATAATTCTATATTCATTGAAAATGTCTTTCAAAAATGGGAAATAAAGAAATATTTGAGATTAAATCAATGCTGAGAAAATTTATCACCAGAAGTTCTGTATCATAAGACATCCTTAAAGTCAACTATGAAAGTTAAGGGAAATTTAAAGAAAATTTAAACATTGTTGTAATGTTTACCAAATAGAGCAGACATGGTAATTATAAGTAACTATAAAAAGATTTTAAAAAGTGTTTTTATTGAAAATAATGAATGATTAAAGAAATACAATAACAAAGAATCTGAAGATTTATAACACAAGTAGAAACAACATTTAAACTAAGGAAAATTGGATGGGAAAAGTTTAAAAATGAGGTAAGATGTTGTGAAATTCACATTATACCTGAAGTGTTATGATATTACTTGATGGTGTATTGAAAAAAGAGTAAGAAGCATATTGTAATCCTTACTGCACATTTTTTTTTAAAGCATGCTGAAAAACCAGTAGGGATATTAAAAATGGAACAATAAAATTACTTAATCCAATGAAAACAAGAAAGGAGAAGAAGACAAAAATGAAACAAATACAAAACAAATAGCAAGAGAGTAGATGAAAATTGTATCATTAATTACAAGTATTATTAATGGAGTAATTATTACAGTTAAAAGATTCAGGTGGGCTAATGAAATAAAGCAAGAATCAAATGCACACAAATAAGAAGAAACATTTTTTAATAATAAAGACAGTTTAAAATGAATACAAATTATATAATACTAATTAGAAGTTAAGTTGAATGTCTATATTAATATCAGAAAATAGACTGTAGGACAAAACATTTCTAGATAAAAGAAGGATGTTTTATAATAATAAAAGGGTCAATTTAAAAAAAAACAATAATTTTAAATATGTATAAACCTAGCAATGGAGTTAAAAATATAAGAGGGAAATATCTGACAATGAGAACATCTCAGCTTATGATTTTAGTTAAAGATTTAACCAATTTGTTTTTACCATTAAATACAACTAGTGCACTTAAAACTTAAAGCACACACTTATTAAAATGGATAAAGTCCAAAAAAAGGACAACCAATTGCTGGTGAGACTGCAGAAAAATGAGACATTTCATCCATGTCTGGTGTGAATGCAGAGTGGTACAGATGATTTGGAAAATAAATTGACAATTTTTCATAAGCATAGTCTATCATGTAATCAGTCAATAACAATCATGCACCTATGTGTTTGTTCACAAGGTGTGAAAACTTAATTACATCCCATTTTTCAATTTTTGCTTCCGTTATAATTGCTTTTGGTGTCTTCATCACGAAATCCTTGCCCATGCCTATGTCATGAATGTAATTTCCTAGGTTGTCTTCCAGGGTTTTTACAGTTTTGGGTTTCACATTAACATCTTTAATCCATCTGAGTTAGTTTTTGTATATGGTGTATAGAATGGGTCCAGTTTCAGTCTTCTACATATGACTAGCCAGTTATTCTAGCACCATTTATTGAATAGGAAATTCTTCCCCGATTGCTTGTTTTTGTCAGTTTTGGAGATCAGATAGCTGCAGGTGGGAAGTCTTATTTCTGGGTTCTCATTCCATTCCATTGGTCTATGTGCCTATTTTTGTACAAGTGACATCCTGTTTTGTTTATGTAACCATGTAGTGTAGTTTGAAGTCAGGTAGCCTGATGCCTCCAGGTTTATTTATTTATCTATTTATTTATTTATTTTGCCTAGTATTGCCTTGGTTATTTGATCACTTTTTTGGTTCTATATGAATTTTAAAATAAAAGAGCTTCTGTATAGCAAAAGAAATTAAAAGAGTAAGCAGACAAGTTACAGAATGGAAGAAAATTTTTGTGAACTATGCATCTGACGAAGGTCTAATATCCAGCATCTATAAGGAACTTTAAAACAATTTACAAAAAAAAAAAGCAAACCCAAGTAGACAAAGGACATGAAGAGTCACTTCTCAGAAAAACAACATACATGTGGCCAAGAATCATATGAAAAAAGCTCAACATCACTGACCATTAGAGAAATGCAAATCAAAACCACAATGAGATACCATCTAACACCAGTCAGAAAGGCTATTAAAAAGTCAAAAAATAATAACAATAACAGATGCTGACAAGGTTGTGGAGAAAAAGGAATGCTTATACACTGTTGGTGAGAATGTAAAATAAGTCTAACCATCGTGGAAGACAGTGTGGCAATTCCTCCAATACCTAAAGACAGAAATACCGTTTGACCTACCAATCCCATTACTAGGCATATATCCAGATGAATATAAATCATCCTATTATAAAGACACATGCATGCATATGTTTGTCACAGCGCTATTCCCATTAGCAGAGACATAGAATCAACCTAAATGCCCATCAATAATGGACTAGAGTTTTAAAATGTTGTACATATGCTATGGAATACTATGCGGCCACCCTCCTAGCAGAGGGTAAAGGGTGGGAAGAGGGAGAAGATCACTAATCTTAATACCTGGGTGATGAAATATTCTGTACAACAAACCCCTATGACACAAGTTTACCTATGTAACAAACCTGCACTGGTACCTCTGAACATGAAATAAAACTTTAAAAAAATTTTGGAAACTTATATTCTCATGAAAACACTATATATCAATATTTATAGGACAGTTACAATCTCCCAAACTGCAGGGAATCAAGATGCTGTTCAAAAGAAGAATGAATAAGCAAATTTTGATTATACACACAATGGAATATTATTCATTGATCAAAATAAATGAACCATCAAGTCACAAAAATATATGACTTAAATTCATATTACCAAGTGAAACAAACCAGTCCAGAAAAGCTGCATAAGTGATTCAAATTTTTTGCCTTTTGCAAAAGGCAAACTACTGTGACAGTAAAAATATTAGTGGTGTCCTAGGTTAAAGGAAAAAATAAACTGAACATATAACTATCCTCTAATTGGTAACATTACTTCCCATAAGAGTGTAGGTTAACAGCAGAGATACTTTATTAATGTATACTGGACTAAAAACTGTAATTGATGGCAAATTGTGAGAGGTAAGTTTCTCACTATTGGAGTGTAAATTTAAAGGTAAATAAGGGGAAGAAGCTAAAATAAACCATGAGATAATAGACTGTACCTAGAGACATCAAAATGAATTTATTTATGTTTTTAATGCTTACCTTTGTATAGATAAAAATAATTACATATAGTAGTATTTACAGATAAACTGAATCTTCTTAGCAAAATGGCTGACCTAGGACTAAGGCCCATAATAAATTTACAAAATATAAAAGATGATTCTGGAGCAAGTTGCAAATATACATTTGTATTTAATGGAATGTATGGCTGTATATAATGGAAATATGGCATATGTACTTCCATATATTTGGAAATACGGCAAAGGAACACTTGGCTCAACTGGAAGAGCCCCCAACATTTGGGGATTAAAAATAACTGAATAAAAAAACAAGTAAAAATAATGTTCATGATTTCATAGTTATGTAAACATTGTTTAAATAAATTGGAAAGAATATAAAAATGTCATGTACAGAAAAATTTCAAATAATATGTGTGAATACTCTACCTTTTAGGATTTTACACATAACTTATCACTTTAAGTTTGAAATGTGTGTAATATTGTCCTTCCAAAGAATAGAGCCCAAGAAGGGGTAAAAATCAGTAACTTTACAGTGGAGAAACTTCAAAAACAAACACTACCTCAACCACATGATCAAGGTAAAATTGAACAGTGATGTCGCATGTTATAGTATGTACCCTTTTTATGATGTGGTGAAAATGACACTTTACCTTTGTTGCCCTCCTTTCCAAAATGCAGAGCCCTAGTTTAATTCTGAGAAAAAAATCTGAAAAATCTCAATACTTGAGCAGTCCTCTAGAAAACTGTCCCTATCATCAAAAACAAAAATAGTGTGAGAAACTGCCAGAGCTAGGAGGAGCCTACAGAGACATCAACTAAATATAATCTGGTATCTTGGATGGGATCATTGAACAGAAAACACATAAGCTAATAACTAAAATTTGGAATAAATGGTATATTTTAATTAATAACAATATATCAACATTGACTTCTTAA
The DNA here is from genome assembly GCF_037993035.2 of Macaca fascicularis. Taxonomy (NCBI): domain Eukaryota; kingdom Metazoa; phylum Chordata; class Mammalia; order Primates; family Cercopithecidae; genus Macaca; species Macaca fascicularis. The sequence goes on along the minus strand of NC_088380.1, from coordinate 30,608,835 downwards.
TTGTAACAAACGGATCATACAATGTAAGATGTTAATGATGGGAGAAACTGGGTGGTGGGTACATGGGAACTTTCTGTATTATCTTTGCAAATTTTTTATAAACCTAACACCAGTCCAAAATAAAAGTTTACTTTTAAAAAGTCAGTAAGGATGCAGAATGCTTGTACAATATTATCAACCAACTCAGTCTAATTTACTGGATACGATATTGTATCCAAACCCTGCAGCATATGTATCCTTTTGGAGTGCACATAAAGCATTCACCGTGCTAGAATGTTTTGCTGGTTCTTGATACTTGCTTAAGTTATTTTAAAATGATAGATATTGTAAACATGTTTTCTAACCTCAGAGAAATTATATTATTAATAAAAACCCAGAAAGCTATCTTCTTTTAAAAGATTTACTTTTCTTTTTTGTGAGTACATAGTTGGTGTATATATTTTTTTTTCTGATTTTTTAAAATTATACTTTAAGTTCTAGGGTACAAGTGCACAACGTGCATGTTTGTTACATATGTATAGTTGTGCCATGTTGGTGTGCTGCACCCATCAACTCGTCAGCACCCATCAACTCGTCATTTACATCAGGTATAACTCACAGTGCCATCCCTCCCCTCTCCCCCCTCCCCATATTAGGCCCCGGTGTGTGATGTTCCCCTTCCAGAGTCCAAGTGATCTCATTGTTCAATTCCCACCTATGAGTGAGAACATGCGGTGTTTGGTTTTCTGTTCTTGCGATAGTTTGCTGAGAATGATGGGTTCCAGCTGCATCCATGCCCCTACAAAGGACATGAACTCATCCTTTTTTATGGCTGCATAGTATTCCATGGTGTATATGTGCCACGTTTTCTTAATCCAGTCTGTCACTGATGGACATTTGGGTTGATTCCAAGTCTTTGCTATTGTGAATAGTGCCGCAATATTTTTATGGGGTATGTATGTCTGGAGGTGGTGGCTCATGCCTGTAATCCCAGCATTTTGGAAGCTGAGGCAGGAGGATTGCTTGAGCTCAGGAGTTTGAGACCAACATGGACAACACAGTGAGACCATCTCTAAAAAATAAACAATTCAAAAAAATTAGCCAGGCATGGTGATGTGCACCTGTAGTCCAAGTCCCCTGGGAGGCTAAAGTGGGAGAGTTGCTTGAGTCCAGGAGGTTGGGGCTGCAGCAATGTATCCTGAGCAAGAAGAACATGACTCTGATTCAAAAATATAGATAAATATAAAATATTAATGGGTATATGAATTGTTTTAATTTCTTCTAAAAAAACGGGATACGTGTGCAGAACCTGCAGGTGTGTTACATAGGTATACATGTGCCATGGTGCTTTGCTGCACCTATTACCTTCCTCTAAGTTCCCTTCTCTTACTCTCCACCCCCCAACAAGCTCTGGTGTGTGTTACTCCCCTCTCTGTGTCCATGTGTTCTCAATGTTCAACTACAACTTATGAATGAGAACATAAGGTGTTTGGTTTTTCTGTTCCTGTGTTAGTTTGCTAAGGATGATGGCTTCCAGCTTCATTCATGTGCCTGCAAAGGACATGATCTCATTTCTTTTTATGGATGCATAGTATTCCATGGTGAATATGTGCTACATTTTCTTTATCCAGTGTGTCATTAATAGGCATTTGGGTTGGTTCCCTGTCTTTGCTATTGTAAATAGTGTTGCAATAAAGATACATGTGCATGTGTCTTTACAGTAGAATGATTTATATTTCTTTGGGTATATATCCAATAATGGGATTGCTAGGTCAAAAGGTGTTTCTGGTTCTAGTTCCTTGAGGAATCGCCATACTGACTTCCACAATGGTTGAACTACTTTACATTTCCACCAACAGTGTAAAAGTGTTCCTATTTCTCTACAGACTCACAGCACCTATTGTTTCCTGACTTTTTGATAATCGCTTTTCTGGCTGATGTGAAATGGTATCTCATTGTGGTTTTGATATGAATTTCACTGATGATCAGTGATGTTGAGCTTTTTTTCATGTTTGTCGGCTGCGTAAATGTCTTCTTTTGAGAAGTGTCTGTTCATATCCTTTGCCACCGTTTTGATGGGGCTGTCTTTTTTGTGTAAATATGTTTAAGTTCCTTGCAAGTTCTGGATATCAGCCCCTTTTCAGATGGGTAGATTGCAAAAATTTTATCCCATTCCATAGGTTGCCTGTTTACTCTGATCACAGTTTCTTTTGTTGTCTGTTGTCCAGAAGCTCTTTAGTTTAAATAGACCCATTTGTCAATTTTGGCTTTTGTTTCCATTATTTTGGCATTTTTGTCATGAAGCCTTTGCCCATGCCTATATCCTGAATGGTACTGCCAGGTTTTCTTCTAAGGTTTTATGGTTTTGGGTTTTACATTTAAGTCTTTAATCCATCTTGAGGTATATATGAAATATTTTGATATGGGCATACAATGCATAATAATCACATCAGGGTTAATCTCCTCAAGTATTTATTCTTTCTTTGTGTTACAAGAAATTTAATTACATTCTTTTAATTATTTTTAAATGTACAACTTATTGTTGACTAAAGTCACCCTGTTGAGCTATCAAAGACTAGATCTTATTCATTCTACCTAATTATATTTTTGTACTCATTGACCATCCCTCTATCCACCTCTCCCACCACTATCTTTGCCAGCCCGTGGTAATGGTCATTCTGCTCTGTCTCCATGAATTAAATTGTTTTAATTTTTAGCCCCCACAAATAAGTGAGAACATGTAAAGTCTGCCTTTCTGTGCAAAACTACAATGAGATATTATCTCACCCCAGCTAAAATGACTTTTATCCGAGAGATTGGCAATAAGAAATGCTGGTGAGGATATGGAGAAAAGGGAAATTTCTTAAGCTGTTGGGGGGAATGTAAATTAGTACCTCCACTAAGGAGAAGAGTTTGGAGGTTTCTCAGATAGAACTAGGATATGAGTCTGCAATCCTGCTGTTAACGTGTATACGCAAAAGAAATCACTACATCAAAGAGATATCTGCACTGCGATGATTTATTGTAGCCCTATTCACAACAGCCAAGAGTTGGAAGCAACCTAGGTGTTCCTCAAGAGATGAATAAATACAGAAAAAGTGATATCTATATACAATGAGGTACAATTCAGCCATAAAAAAGAATGAGGACCTGTTATTTGCAACAACATGGATGGAAGTGGAGGTCGTGATATTAAGTGAAAATAAGCCAGAACGATACCTTCGTAACTTTTAAATATTTGTGAAATAAGCCAGAAAGACGTCTTTAAAACTTTTAAATATTTGTAAACTAACAAACCATTCCAAAGTATGCATGTATCAAATACGAAATAACAAAGACAGTAGAACTCATTTGGACCTAAATGAAGATTAAAATGCAACTTATCTAAATTTGAGGATATAAAGTGTCTTGGGGAAAAAATACCACAAACTCATCTACTACAGAAAAGAAATATTAAAATATGTGATATGAGAAAGATAAGTGCAGACATTGATAAACTAGTGAAATGACAGAGAAAATCAATGAAATCAAAATTGGATTATTAGAAAGGTGAATAAAATTTAAAATCTTCATTTAGATGAATCAAATAGTGAGGAAATACATATATATATATATGCCCCAATATATTCTTAAGATATTCCACTATAGCAAATAGTGCAATATATAATCTACTTTTTCCTAAATATGCAACTTAATTTATATTTGAAGATGAATGCAGTTGACAGCATTTACAGATAAAAATAGAAACATTATATAATCTTCTCGATATATACTAAAAAGCCTTTGACAAAATGTAATACCTATTCATGTGAACAAATTTCTATAAAAGCTCAAAGGAAATAAACTTTCTCAGTACATTAAATAACATCTTTAAAAAACCTACAGCTATCATTCTAATTGGTATAACTGAAAAATGAACTGAACATATTCTTCCTAAGAAGAGAAACAAGAAAGATGGTTCTGTCTTATTATTTTAAATAAACATTATACTGGAAATGCTACCCAATGCAATAAAGAGAAAACTTTTAAAAGAAGAAGGCAGATATCCTAAGTAATCTATAAATGACTGTATATCTAAAAACTATTTTTAACAAAATTGCAGATACAAAGTTAACATACAAAATTTAATTGCGCTTCTATTCTTTTTTCTTTCTTTCTTTCTTTCTTTTTTTTTTTTTGATCCCTCTGTCACCCAGACTGGAGTGCAGTGATGTGATCTTGGCTCACTGCAATCTCTGCCTTTCAGGTTCAAGCAATTCTTCTGCCTCAACCTCCTGAGTAGCTGGGACTACAGGCGTGTACCACCATGCCTGGCTAATTTTTGTATTTTTAGTAGAGATGAGGTTTTACCATATTATCCAGGCTGATCTCGAACTCCTGACCTCAGGTAATCAGCCAGCCTTGGCCTCCCAAAGTGATGGGATTACAGGCATGAGCCACTGCACCTGGCCCTACACTTCTTAAAAATGGGAAATACAATATAAAAAATAGTATTTACAAAGTACAAAATATGGGAAATCCTTGTGATCCATTTATTGTTTGTTTCAATGAAGAAACAAATACTATAAAAATTGCTGAAATAAAGAAAACCCTAATTATAGACAATAAATAATAAACGTAATAAGCCTTAATTAGTGAATACGATGTTCATTATTTGATGACAATTTTGCTAAGATATCTGTACTCTCTTTATGATATATAATTTCAAAACAATCCAAATAAAAATGATATGTATTTTTTGTTATACTTGACAAGCTGATTCTAAAATTTTTATGGAAACATAATGAACCTACAATAGTGAAAATCTACTTGAAAATAAAAGTGTTTTAGGGCACCTGATTAATTACTTGATGTAAGCTGACCTGATAGTGTGGCCTATGTGATGGAAATAGATTAATGGGACAAAATAGAGAATGAAGAATGAGATGACTTCACATTTGTGTTTAATTACTTTGTGAAATTATTTAATGGAAGAAAAATATTTCCAACAAGCCATCCTGAAAATACAGAATATTTATAAAGAAAAGAAAAACAAAATTTACCTTTTACCATTAAAAAAAAAGAAAGAACTAAATTCTACATGAAAAGGAAGGTCAACATCCACATTTCAGTTAAAGGAGAAGACAGGATGCCTATATGTATTAAGCAATTAGTAGTCAAAATAAAAATTCCATCTTGAAATAACTGGAAATCTGTGTTTCTTGGTACCACAAAGTCTGAATTTGCACTACCATCTGATCACATCCACATGACATTGGTAATGCAAGGCAAGACCCACAAAGTTGAGCACTGTCAACCCATATGATCATAAGAGAAAATAATTTGTTTTTAAACCATTAACTCTTGACGTAACTTGTTATTCAATGAAACAACTGAAACAAAAGAATCCTACTGAAGGGGGGAAAAACAACAACAGCAACAACGTAAACAGCTGCAAAGAACATCCACACAAAAAATTCACATGGCGGAAAAAATCCAAAATATGAGAAATTCAGATGGCACAGAGAATTAATGATCTCAGGAACCAATGACAATATATAATCTGAAAGAAAACGTATTACATAATAGGCCTGTGCTAGATGCAATAAAATCAGAAATTCTCTCTTTACTTGAGAGATAGCATAGTATACTAATCAGAGCTAATGCTCATGCAAATTATAAACAGTGATGGATATACTTTATAAAAATGCAAAGTAGATGATTTGCAGTAAAATTATACTTAATGAAACCTAGTATGATTTTTATTTAAAAGCCAAGTGAGTAACCAAAAATTCTGTTTATATCTAATTAACTGGTTTTCCTTAATTACTAGTACTTGACTCTGCTAAGGACTTTTACTAGTAGTTTGTTTTATTTTATAGCAATTTACTCAGCAATCATCACAGCTATTATATACTTAACCATATTGTCATTAACTTGCATTGTGTTGGATAAATTATAAATTGAATAAAGAGAACAGAGTAATTTGAGAATATAAGCGCTATTTATTACATTGTTTCTTGAGAAATGATATTCTGAATTGTAGAAAACTAGGTGATAAAAAGATAATTAAATGTGAGAATTAATTTTGTTCCATGAGAACTAATTGCCTTATGTGAACTACATAAATCATTAAACCTTTGTTGTTAAAAATGTGTATTCAAAAACTTCATGACAATCCTCTATAAATAATAAGTAGATGCATTTTTAGTCAAATTATCTATTATCTAGAAGAATGCTAAAATTGTTTATCTTTACAATGGACTTTCAGTTCCAGGTCAAGTTGTAGGCTAGCATCTGCTGTGGCCATATGTCATCTTAGTGGAATACCATCAGGTGAAATTTGTAACGTAACACATTCAAAGTCTCAAAATGATCACAGGAGTTGCCATAATACATAAGGCTTTCCCCTGCTTAGCCTCTCAGTCCCAATAGGGGAGATAGTTCCATACTTTAGTAAATATTTTTGTTGCAGCCATGAAGTTGGAAAATATTTTTTGCTGGATGGAATATTTCCCTGGCACCTGTGTAGTGAGCATAAGATTAAAAGTCGATTTACTCATCATAAGAAAATATTTTTTGTACACTCAAGAAAAAAGTGTAAAATTCAACACTGTATTTTCCTTTTTTTATTTCTCATGTTAGTCTGACCCTAAGTTTCTTTCTCACTCAAAGAGACCCCCAAACAGTGATTAGATTTTTCTGCTACTGAGCCACGATAGTAGATCTAGCTACATTCTATGAAGCAGCAGTCCCCAGCATTTTTGGCAGCAGAGACGGGTTTCGCCAAAGACAATTTTTACGCTAGGGGAATGGTTTTGGGATGAAACTGTTTTACCTTAGATCATCAGGCATTAGATTCTCATAAGGAGTGTGCAACCTAGATCTCTGGCATGCACAATTCACAATAGGGTTCAAGCTATTATGAGAATCTAATGCCACCACTGATCTGCCAGGAGGTGGAGCTCAGATGGTAATGCTCGCTCGCCTGATCCTCATCTCCTGCTGTGTGGCCCAGCTCCTAACAGACCACTGGCATGTTATGGTCCATGGCCCAAGGGTTGGGAACCCCTGCTATAAAGCACAAGCAGCTTTGGTTCAGTAAAATATTCCCAATTCCTTAAATTCTTAGAAGTTTTAATCAGACTTAAGCTGTTGTCTTCATCTTTTATTAATTTAGATCGATTATTTGCTTTTTAAATTAAATGAAGTCTTGAACTTTCAATAAATTAAATAATGTCAACTTAGTATATATAAAAAAAACTCAGAATTAAAATACCACAAATAAATATAAAAATAAACACATCGCATATTGTTTATATTCAAGTTCTCAAATGACAGTTTGACATAGAATAAGAATGCTAAAATTCAACTGTGAAACATCTTCACAGCAAAAAACGATACTACGTTCCAAATAAACAAAATAGACTTTAGTATTTTACATTTGAAAATATACATAATAATCAATAATGGATATTAAAACTTCTTCCATCACATTACTGAATTTTAAGACTAAAATCGTTTTAGTCTAGGCACTTGGAAGAAGGATGGTTTATAATGTTTGCATCAAATTTGGAAAATGATGTGTGGTAGACAGAATTCTAAGATGCCTCAAGTATTCTGATGCTGGGTACATATTCTCCATGCCACCCTTCCTCTTCTGTGTAGGGAAACATGTGGGTATAATGGAATATCATTCCCATGATCAACTTACTTGTAGTGAATCAAAATGGAGATTATTTTGTGTACTGATTTACTGAGCTGAGCCATTTTTTAAAAAGTGAAGCATCACATGATAGACACTCATTTATTGGCTTTGACGAAGCAGACTATTATGTTACCAAAAGGGCCACAAGATCAAAAACAATGGGGTTGACTCTTGGAGCTGAAAACTGCAGTCCTATAGCTAGGAGTAAATGAATTATTCAAGAAACCATTTGGAAAAAACACTCCAAACCTAAAATGGAATTGTGGTCCCTTGATTTCAGCCCAGGGATACCCTGAGCAAAAGACCTAGCAAATCCATATCCTGGTTCCAAACTCACGGAAACAGTAAAATAATAAATTGTGTTTTACACTGCTCAGTTTATTGTAACTTGTTATACTGCCGTAGAAAACTATTAAATGGCCATCTTGACCTCATCCTCTCTCCAAAGTATTGAGCTGAGTAAGAATGACAGCAGGCATACACATCCAGGCCCAATGAGATAAAGAACATTTTAACTGACTGACTCTCATTATTTCCAAGCTGTACAAAAAACTTACATTGTTTACATTTAGAAGGCATTGAGGTTTGTAATTTTGAGGCCAAAAATGTAGAAGTTGAATGAATAATGAAACATACCATAGCTCACCCTAGGAAGAACAGAATGATGACAATCTAAAACATGCAAAGTTTGATAAATTATACAATAACATGAGAAAGAAATTATTATTTTTTCTTAATTCTCATGATAACTGATCAAATTTCAACAATATAAGCTTTTGGACATCTTACATTTAAGAGGGAAAATATTTACATTTAAGAGGGAAAAGACTTGTATGTTACCCATGTTAGAAGACAGCAGGGAACCATTTAATAGTTGAAGTTATGAAGCCAGGATGCATGGGTTAGAAAGGCTATCTCTATCTTTCATAACATAGGTATTTCTAAGTTAGTTATTTTACCTCTCAGCCCTTCAGGTTTTACACCTATAAAGTGAGAATGATAATAGGGCTTCCTTGTGTTAATTATCTGAAGGTTACATTAATTAAACTATATAAAATCTTAGCTTCTCATGTATAGTGAATGCTTGTGATTAGTTTTACTTTATGTCATGAGCAGAGAAAGCCTAAAGTCCTGCTTAAGTAAGATTGCTGTGTTATTTTTGTTATTTCTAGCAAAATATTACTTAAATTAAAATTTAATTTTGCAAACAATGAAAACAAAAGAATGGAGTGTTGTGTTTCATGCTTGGCATGCTTAATTGAGTTACTGTTACTTAGGTACATGATTTGTCAAGGTCTTTAAAGAAGATAATGGTTTTTAAATCTAAAATTAACAACTGATTTGTTTGCTCTATTCGACATTGGATTTAACCTTCTATTTTTCCCTTCAAGTTAGCGTATCTGTATGTCTTTAAACCATCCTGTTTAGTTTTACCATGTGGCCATATTCTCAGTTTGCTTGGCTGTTTATAAAATTTCCAAACTGAGTTCATCAAAGAAATAATCAATGCTACATATGACACTCATTATTTTGATTTTTAATAAATAGAGTGAATTTGCATCTACATTTTGTTACTCATTTCACTTTGAAATGAAAGCATTTTTCCAATAATTATTCTATCTTTTATTGACAATGACCAGTCTTGGCATGAATATCAAGTAATGGTTCTATTATATATTTATAAGTGTAATTTTCCTCAAATGGAGACACTTAGTGATTAAATTATGATCTTTTTGTGAAAGTTAGCATGGAACAATACAAGCTAAACAACACGGAAGGCAAATATGTTCTCTGTGAGAGGCAGAATAAGACGCCCTCTGGCCCCAGAGATATCAATGTCCTAATCCCAGGAACCTATAAATACATTATATTCTATGAAAAAGGCTATTGAGGTTGCAGGTGGGATTAAGTTTGATAAACAGCTGACCTTGACATAAAAAGATTATCCTACATTATCTCAGTGAGGGGAGGGGCAATGTTATCATTTAATAGCAGACGAGAAATGCAGAAGAGGAAGTCAGAGTGATGCAGTGTAAGGAGGGTTCAAATCTCCCTTCTGAAGATGGAAGAAGAGGCCATGAGCCACAAGACTTGACGGTAGCCTCAAGAAGGTGGAAATGACAAGGTCAGGAATCCTCCCCTAAAGTTTTCAGAAATGATCACAGTTCCACCTGTCCCTTGATTTTAGCCCAGTGAGAGCTGTGTCAGACTCTGACCAACAGTGCTATACGATATTACATTTTTCTTTAAAGCACTAAGTTTGTGGTAATGTGTTGCAACAGAAAATAATACAACCCCCAACTTCTGAGGAGTACTCAGTTCAAGCAGACTGGGTGCAAATTGAACAGCTATGATGACTACGGACACTCTCAATTTTCATACAGTGTATTCGAGAGAAGAGGAAGAATTCAAGAGTTACCACTAGAGAAATGTTACAAGTGTGCCGACAAGTCTATCAATCAGACTACACACATCGAGTCATGCCAGATTCACAAAACACCAAGCGACACTTTTACAGAGAAAAAGTGACCTTAACACAACATTTAAATCTATTTTCTATACATTAGTAGTTTTCCTAGTAATTTTAAATTTTATTCCAATGTTGATAAGCATCATAAGTTCCCATTTCTTTCTTAGTAGCCTAGAGATAGAACCCCAGCTCCATTTTTCATGTTGCTTATTCAGGTTGAAATATCTGTATCCTCTATCTATATCTATATCTATATAGTCAACTGAAAAAGAATCAAAGTCAGCAAATTAAATAAGTTTATTTCTAGGTGGGTTACATCCTGCAAGAGGGAAGCAAGCCTCTGGCAGAGACCATAAAGCATGCTTCTGATATGGTTTAGCTGTGTCTACACCAAACTCTCACCTTGAATTTCCACGTGTTGTGGGAGGAAGCTGGTGGGAGTTAATTGAATCATGGGAGCAGCTCTTTCCTGTGCTGTTCTGGTGATAGCGAATAAATCTCGCGAGATCTGATGGTTTTAGAAATGGGAGTTTCCCTGCACAAGCTCTGTCTTTTTGCTAGCTGCCATTCATGTAAGAAATGACTTGCTCCTCCTTGCCTTCCGCCATGATTGTGAGGCTTCTCCATCCATGCGGAACTGTAAGTCCAATTAACCTCTTTCTTTTGTAAATTGCCCAGTCTTGAGTATGCCTTTATCAGCAGTGTGAGCAAAGTAATACAGCTTCAAAGGTGACAAAATAGAGGTGCGTATTTCTGCTGTATGGGAAAGCAGGACACACGTATTCTATAGGGTACAGGAGAAGGTTATGAATATTCATGGACATAAGCTGTGCATGTGCATTAGGTTTATATATATGAAACATACAGCAACATATGATCCATATTCACATTGGGGTGGAGATTTAACATTTAAATGCATTATCATTAAGTCCCATAGGTTAAAAGGTGAAGTGTGTGGCCAAGTCCAGGGAACTGCATAATCTCAGGAGATCCATCTCAACTGGTCTGTAGCCAGCAGTCATCTTTCAGGAGGCTCTTTGAAGCCTAGGATGGCTGTGATGTCAGAACCACAAAATCAGGAGGAGGGCACTGGGTGGTTGAATGAGGTAAGCAAAGAAGTCCTCTGGTCTTTTGTTCTTCTCAAGTCAACCTTTGATAAAATCTAGTAATGATTAGTAAGGGAAAGGTAGGTAGCAGCAAATGGGACATGGTCAGCCTCTGTCCTGTCATGACCAGGAATTAAAACTTTGGAGACTTTTACCCAAAAGAGGGTCCATTAGTCTGTTGAAGAAGTATAGGACTTTTATTTTAGGTCCTCCCTTCCCTCTGCATATGTGTGTGTGTGTGTGTGTATATATATATTTACATGTACATATTCTTTAGCTTTTTCCTTGCTTCTAAGGAGGTGAAGCTTTGGTTTGGTTTTGGAAATATATGGTCACGCTTACTTCTGAATTGGCCATAATGAATTGAAATTTGTTTTTTTCCTTCCATCCTTTTATAAGAACATTTTTGTTTTGCTTGCTAGCATTTGAAGAGGAATGAAGGTATATAGCTCATAAGGCATGAAAGAGTAGGACATTCCTTCCTAAAGTTGTCATGTTATGTTCCTGGCCACCTGGTCTGCATTCTGACACAAGAGAGAGCAGTTTAGTTTATTATTTAAAGCTGAACACATCAGTTCTTCAAGAGAAGTATACGAATCGAAAGGAAGTACTTCGCTGCAGACAAAAAATTACTGTGACCCTGAGACACATTTCATTAATAGTGAACTAAGCTCATTTGAAATGCCTTTTCATATTAAGACAGCAGGTCATGTTGAAAGTAAAACCACAGGGAGAAATTGTGACATGTTTAAAGACAGATACTTTTGTAAAACATGACTATTGAGGATTATTTGGTTTGTTTCCAAAATGACAATGCCCTACATGTTAGAAACAGCCACCTAAAATGTCGGAAAAATAACTTTAAAAGTTTTACTTAAATGTTCTTTTTAAAGGGTAAGTTATTCATTTGTGCAATAAAACACTGATCTATGATGAGCAATGGTTTATTTTTTTCTCCTTCCTTCCCTCTCCTCTCCTTTAAAAAAATACAGCAGATCATTTCTATTTAAACAGAAGCCACTTCCATCAATGGGACTGTTTGCTTCCTGGTGCGTTACAATGTAGCATATAATATGGAATTAATAAATGAAAAATGCTTACAAAATAGAGAGGATACAAACAAGAGCCAACACTTACATAGTGTTTAGTATGTGCAAGGCACTATTCTAAGCATTTTACAAGTATTAACTCATGTAGTTGGTACAACAGGTAGGAATATTGTTACTTGGATTTATACAAAACAAGTTAAACAGCTTGCTTAGAGGCACACAGTAGATCTGGTAGGAGTAATCCTGCTAATAGTGAAATTTCACTTTTATGTGTTTATCCAAAGCTTAGATTAAAATTAGTTGGGGCCCTGTGTTTGCAAATAACAAAATAAATTCAAGAAACAAAAGATGAAATACTAAATAAAAAGTACCACAAAGTCAGTAAGCACTCAAGAAGGGATTGAACCTATGCCATAAAAGCACTTAGAAGTTCATTTCCATTTTCATGTTTCTTTCTCTCCTTTGTTTAAATCTTTGTTCTCTGTGGACTGGTCTTCTCTGTTCCGCTATTCTCATAGTTGATAGAAGCTAGCCACCACTTAGTGATAGATGCTGGCCACCTATTCTCATAGTTGATAGATGCTGGCCACCGCATCATACTTGATAGATGCTAGCCACCTATTTTCATAGTTGATAGATGCTGGCCACCACATAGTTGATAGGTGCTGGACACCACTAGTCTTCCCTGTTCCCCTATTCTCATAGTTGATAGATGCTAGCTCCTGTGGGCCAATATCTTTCATAACCAATCCATATGAACTGTCCTCATTTTACATTTTTATGCTAGACAATTAGACCGGTTAAACTTAGGTTACGTATCCACCTCTGTCAAAACAGTTCTAATGTTAATAATCTGACTTTCAAATATCTTTGAATAAAAGTAGAACCAAGGGACTGTAAAATGTCATGATTTCGTTAAGTAGAATCTTCCAGTATAAACTGATGTATTTGTAATATATTATTAATTCAAACTCATGTGACAATATCAGTAAAAGGTTGATTATCTCCTGCTATGCAAATATATGGTGATATAACGGAATATAAAACTAAACTAAGAAGGTATTACTCGATTTCCAAACCTCCTTCCTGCCAAAAAATATTACATGAGCACAGAAAAACTCAATAATATGAGGAAATATTTATATGATTATTTTAAAGTCATGTGTATAATTTATTTGATTGACATAAAGTTTTGTAAGGCATTTTGAAATAGTTGTCAATGTGTGAACAACAAGCTATTCATTAAAATTCTGTTTTTATATTCGTTGTTCTTTGTTCATATGCAAACTCTTAGTTGCTTGAAAAATAAATTTCAATATTACATATATCTGACAAAAAAAACAATTAGGTGGAATTTGAACAGACCAACTATGGTACCTGCATCTAGCACATATCTAGATGAGATACTTTCAGAGCTTAGTCTCAAGCTCAAGTGACTTTCCCACCTCAGCCTCCTGAGATGTTGGGATTACAAACATGAGCCACTGTGTCCAGTCCTTCAGTCACTCTTTTGTGCTTTGTAACTTATACACGTCATATATGTAATATATATTAAATATCTCAAAATAGGAACATAAAACTAAAACAAATGCATTGGTTATAGATCCTAATATAAAATAAAATACTGTTTTATAAACTAACCTACAGTACAAAGGTACCCCAATGTCTAAATCCTTGTCTCTCAGGGAGCCATATATATGTTCCTAAAGTTTCTGAAAGTGTCCTCTTCTTTCTTCTTCTTTTACCTCCCCTTCCTTCTCTCTCCTTTTCTTCTTCCTCTTTATTCTCCTTCTTAGTTATTGTCCTGAAAATATTTAAGTATATATATCTACTTCAATTACAAGTTTAAACAATTAATACTAGTGTTTTCTGCATCCTTCCAATGACTAACTTAGGACTACAGAGTCAATTTTAACTATAATGGCTACATGATAGTATGAGTTTAGTAAATGGAATTACCTTTATGTTTATGATTCATTGAATTAACAAATCATTTTACTCTTTTATGTTTTCAAGTTAAGGTGGAAAAAACGGAGGTCAACAAATAATTAAGTAATGTATTGTTGCTAGCCCAAGACTGTGGAACCCCGCTGCACACTGTATAAATTCAGTTGTTTGAATAGTAAAATTAAAGCTGATGAAAGAATGCAAGCATCACATACCACACACTAAAGAAAGTATGCTAAATTCAATACATTTTTGTTTGTTTGCTTGTAGCAACATTTTTGTTTGTTTCTTTTGTTTTGTTTTGTTTTTGAGACGGAGTTTCGCTCTTGTTGCCTAGGCTGGAGTGCAATGGTGTCATATCAGCTCACTGCAACCTCTGCCTCCTGGGTCCAGGCGGTTTTTCTGCCTCAGCCTCCCCAGTAGCTGGGATTACAGGCACCCGCCACCATGCAGGCTTTTTTTGAATTTTTGGTAGACATGGGGTTTCACCATGTTGGCCAGGCTGATCTCGAATTCCTGACCTCAGGTGATCCACCCACCTCCGCCTCCCAAAGTGCTGGGATTACAGGAGTGAGCCACTGCACCTGGCCTGTTTTTGTGTTTTAAGTGGGGATTTAGTTTCAGCAAATCATCAAACCTTTATATTAATATGATATTATGTTAATTTATCACCTAATTAATCAATATTTTAATGTTTATACTTAATTAGTAACTTTTTGATATTGCATTTGTATAAATAATGTATTAGGGAATTGATTACTAGTTTCATGTTTTTGTGTAATTATAATTAAGTGATTTGTCATCACTGAAAGCGAAATATTTTTTCTCTTAAATGCTATGACTAATTGAATGTCTTTGAGATCACCAAATTGTGCTATGAAAAGCACAGATAATTTTTAAAGTGATTTATTTATGTTGACTTGAATTCTCATTTGAAATTCGGAGAAAATCATTAATAGAACAAAAATTTACATCTCAAATCATAGCTAGGACTTACTATAAGCAATTTAAACCAACATTAAGTAGCAGATCAGAAGGCAAAGATGATTATGCTCCTGCATTTTACAATGCTACTTTTAAACTTATCTAATAAGGCTTGGAGGATACCAAATGAACTTTTCCTTAGAAAGGTTGTATCACGATTTCTGTGAAATCTGACTAATGTTTGTTATTCTTGCACAGCGTGTTAGCTCACTGCACACAGGTGGGTGTCATGGGATAGGTAGAGTGCTGCTTCGCCAGCTGGAAGCTTCTGTGGCTGGGGGCGCATTTGCCTCAGTTTTGCTTAGGCACACTGGGCTCATTCCACCCATTCATCCTGGCAGGATATGCTTGGCTTATGATACTGGCCGTGATCCCACACCTGCCAAGGGCAAGCCAGGCACAAAGCGGTGAGAGGTGAGTGAGCGAGTGTGGGGTCCAGCTGCTGCTCACAGCCAGACACTCTGGCTGCCGCAGATGGACAGCTCCAGGTGCCAGCATGGGAGGCAGCTCCCTCCGAGGCTGCGGCTGGACCAGGCGTACCACAAGCAGCTTCCACTGCTGGCACTGGGGAATGCAGTGGTGCCCAGAAGCTAGAAGATGCCAGGAACCACATTGCCCCAAAGGGGGTGTCACAGCCCTGGCTCAAGGAGCTCCTATGTCTGGGCTCCCAAAAGGGCTGCAGCTCTTCTCTTTTTCTCTCTTCTCTCCTTCTCTTTGCCCACAACGTGGTGAGGAAGGGGTGTGTCTCAGCTTTGTTTGTGTTATAGTTCTTTCAGTCACACCATTCAGCCGGTTCTGAATTCTTGTCCATGTCCAGGAAGAATTAAGTATGCAAATAACTGGAGAGTGAGCTAGGCAAAGAGGTACTTTATTAAGAGATAGTACAGCTCTCAGGAGACCTGAAGTGGGTAGCGCCGTTTGCAGGCAGGTCATATCATTATCTGCCTGTGGCTGGGTCCAGGGTTTCTACAGGTTTCAGAGGGGAGAAAGCACGCGCTGCTTAGACCGTGGGTGACCATGGGAGGGCCTGGGAAAAATACGGTAAGTTCTCACTCCAGTCCACAGAACTGGCAGCCCAGTTTCCATGCTTCAGGCCCTCCCTGGCTGGAAGGTGGGGCTTTACTGGGGACCAGCCCCTTTTTGCACTGGAGACTGTCTGTCTCCTACCACCATAAACCTGCTATCCAGAGTGCCAATGGTCCCCAGGCTATTTGTGCTGACGGATAACTGCATGTTCACATCTAGCTGCCCTCAGCCACCCCTCAGCCTTGCTCCCATGCTCATTGGTGCCCAAAACTCAGAGGGCGCCCAGGCGACAGGGTGATGGTGTGTCAGTGCTGTCTTGAGCACAGGCACACCTGGCCGGGTGGTGACAGCACCGTCACTCAACCTCAATTTTGCTTTGAAATTGAAGTGGCACTGGCAGTAGGATGAGGCCATGCAGTGGAAGCAGGCACTTCTGAATCTGTGGGGGCAGGGACTTCCCACGACCCCTAGAGTGCAGGGATACGTGGGTCCACAGCCGCGGCTGGGTGGCTGCAGCTGTGCCCAGGAGGGCGGTGCTCCTGCCTCACCAACTCAGAAGCAGGTGGGGCTTCTGCCTGTTTCCGGCTCCACCAGCTCCGTGGAGTGAGCAGCCCTGGCCAGGCCTCCCCTGCCAAAGACAGCGTCTTCACAGTGGCTGCTCCAGATGGGGCCCCACTGCCGTCATTGGTACATACAAGATATTTATGTTTATTTTATGAGTGAATAAATGAATGAACAAGTCCTGCAGGAAACTATTTTATATTAAGCAGAATTGCTCTCTTCCAATAGAAGTCCTATTCCAGGAGTCTAAGTGTCAGAAACAGATTGTCTCTTCTGGCCTGTGCCTGATTCTTTTATGCTTCACTTAATCTCCTGGCATGTTCTTGCTCAAATGCTTCTCGTAAGTTCATCTAGATATAGTTAAGTATGCAAGACGCCTTATGAAGCCAGTGTTATTTCACTATTATATGATTAAAATTTTGTAACAGTTTGTTAATTTTATAATAATAGCTTACTAATTTTGAGATTTCATAAATGACTCCAATGTGTAGTTGATATAAATGCATTTCTGCTATAGTACGTCTACATCTATAAATGTATATTTATTATACATCTAAACAGCATAGTAAATATAAAATTCCAGGGCAAATCACCATGTGTGGAATCTGCAAAGTAAATATAAGATAATAATAAAATTGGTATCAGGGTTGGGATTCATTCACCTCAAGTATGAAAGAAAGGCAAGAGAAAGAAAAAGGAGAGAAGTCTTTTTTTAGAGACGATATTGGGAAGAAGATATCTTTAGATAAGAATATGATGTGATATTCATTTCCTCTCCTACAGAGAGGAGGGCTTGATCCCTGGACTCAAACATTCTTCTGGGGTGTGGACTCTCACCGAGATCTATGAAGAATTTAATATACAATTCTTTCATCTAGGAGGTAGAACGAACTAAGTCTGACTCTCACCTCGGAATCCTTGCACGAGAAAGAAGGACTTAATATAACTCTTTAGAGGAGGTCACCGATTTGGGATGAGCCTACACTCTCTGTATGTGTTTTAACAATGAATGCTTTTATGGTTCTCTCTTAGTGGGCTTGAACTGTGCAAAGAGCAAGCCATCTTGACTTTTGTCCAATAGCGCCACCTGGAGTCATGGAGGGAATTCAGCAGCAAAAAGCTAAAGATGCATCCCCAGAGCTCATGAAAGAGTGGTCAAGATCAGTTAGAATAGAGGTTAATTTGCCATGGTCAAGAGAATGCAAAAGAGAAAGGACTAGCAGGAAACCTTAGAAGATTTCACAGAAGAAACTCTCCCCCAGTGTATGTCATGCCCCTAGTACTCAACGATAGTTAAAACAAGAAATGCCATTAATTTGAAAATAGCATCTATAAAAGAAGGCAGGAGAGGGAATTTTTTTAATAAGATAACTTTAAAAATAAAAAAAATTCATTATACCAATTTTTAATCCTGAAGGCTTACAGCTTAAAACAGGCTGGCTAGAGTGGATTAGAAATATGCTATTAAATTCAAATTCAGAGTTGAAATTAATATCTTGAATTGAACATTCTAATTACTAAATTGTGTCTGTGATAATAATAAAAGTACCTCTAGAAAAAATTTTATTTACAAGTGAGAAGAAACACCCTGACAGTTACTTCACTAAGTATATTTTAAAGAGGCAGTGAGGGACAAAAACAAATTTGGATATATTAAAAGGAATTGTTCAACATACAGGTTATGTACGAACATGTAACACTTTTCTTACATAATTTATTTCTCTACTCTGCACCCTCAAGACAAGTGACTTTTTTCTTTGACATGGTTAAGTGTGGTTTTATTTCTATTTCCTCTAAATTTGTTGTCTAAATTCTGTGGCCTAGCCAAAGCTGATAGGGCAAAAACCACTATCACAAAGATTCTGTTAATAAGGATCAACATATGTTTCATAAACATTCTTATGAAACTGTGCATGGATTTCAATATTTTTTGCACCAAAATAAACTCATACTCACTTGTTACTATGTCCAAAAGGGACCTAATTTTAGACATTAAGAAGGATAAAAATAGTTTGAGAACAGCCCCTATTAGAGCATCATGCTTTCTGCTAAAATTGAGACAAAAATAAACATCAAATTTATGGTGAAACCTGGGTTGAAGAATGGGAAAATCACTGATGCTTTTTGAAAAGTTTATGGAGACAAAGAAATCAGCAGTTTACAGATAGATAACTTTTCTTCAGAAGGATTAAGATGATTTTAAGACAAATCCCGCAGTGGCAGGCCATCATGATAATTTTTCCTTTCCTCCCTTCCTTCCTTTCTTCCTTCCTTCCTTCCTTCCTTCCTTCCTTCCTTCCTTCCTTCCTTCCTTCCTTCCTTCCTTCCTTCCTCCCTCCCTCCCTCCCTCCCTCCCTCCCTCCCTCTCTCCCTCCCTCCCTCCCTTCTTCCTTCCTTCCTTCTTTCCTTTCTTCCTTTTTTCTTTCCTACCTTCCATTCTGTTTTTTTCCCCTATCTTTCTCTCTTTTTCTTTTTGCCGAGACAGGATATCACTCTGTTGCACAAACTGGGGTGCAGGGGTGCAATCACAGCTCACTGTAGTGTTGACCTCCCAGACTCAAGCATTTCTCCCACCTCAGCCTGCTAAGTAGCTGGGAATACAGGTGCATACCACCTTGCCCAACTATTTTTATTTACAATTCTGAAGGGATAAGGTCTCACTATGTTGCACAGGCTGGTCTTGAACTGCTAGGCTCAAGCAGTCCTCCCATCTCAACCTCCCAAAATTCCGAGATTACAGGAGTGAAGAAAAAAAAATAATTTCATTTGTACCATAATTGAAAAAAAACAACAATTAGCAGCATGAATAATAGCCAACACCGTAGACATCTCAATTAGTTCAACGTATGCAATTGTAATTGAAAACATAATCTTTAGCAAATCTTTCACTCAATGGGTGAAATTGTTGCACCAAAATCAACTGCACATAAGAACAGAGCTTTCAACTGAAATTTTAAACAAATGGGATCAATATCCTGTAGCATTTCTTCAAAGAATTGTAACAAAAGATTAAACATGGCTTTACTGGCATGATCCTGAAAACAAGGCACCGTCAGAGCAATGGTCACCAAGAGGTAAAAATGGTTCAGTCAAAGCAAAAAGGGACCAACAGAGAGCAAAAGTCATCACAACAGGTTTTACTTGTTTATTTATTTGGTCTGATCATGGCATTTCTTTTGTTTATTCTTTGGAGGGCCAAAGAACAGTAATATCTGCTTATGATGAGAGTATTCTGTAAAAGTTAGTCAAAAGTTTAGCAGAAAATCACTCCTCATTTTTTCAAATAAACTATACTAATTATATGTTTTCTGAAATCTTCCAGAAACCAAGATAAAGCAAAAATTATTCCTTCATGATATGGACATGTATTTTGAATATCAGGACATTTCCTCAAAAATAACATAGGATATTCTGGTCCCTTCATCTGGCTTACAATAATTAATAAAATCCATTGATTCCTGCTTTTGTCTATATACTCTTTGATACCACACTTCCCTAGTTCTTCATTTTAGGTAATGTTTTGTATGCTATTTCATATTATATTTATCAGATATTCTTTTTTAAAAAATAAATTTTCATGTTTATATTTCAGGTTTACAACATGATTTTATGGGATACACATAGATAGTAAAATGGTTACTAATGTAAAGCAGATTAACATGTTTATAATCTCATACATTTTTATGACAAGAGCAGCTAAAATCTAGTTAACAAAAATTTCTAATACAATACAATTTTGTTAACATTATTAGTTCTCACTCATGTTGTACATTAGCTCTCTAAACTTGCTCATGCTACATATCTGCTAGTTTGTATTTTTTTTTTTTTTTTTTTTGCCTACTTCATTACATTTCCTCATCACCCTCCTCCCTTCCTATGGAAACCACTGCTTTTTTCCCCTCAATCTGTGTATTTGAGTTTTTTAAAAATATTTCAAATATAAGTAGGATCATGCATGCAATGTTTTCTGTGTCTGACTTATTTTACTTATCATTATGTCCTTCAGTTTCATCCATGTTGTGGTAAATGGCAGGGTTTCCTTATTTTTGAAGGCTGAATAATATTCCATTTCATATATACTACATATCTGTAACTAAATGTCTATTGATGGACATTTAGTTTGTTTCCATATTTTGGCTATTATGAAAAATGCTGCAATGAACACAGGAGTCTAGATATCTTTAGGAGTGACTATTTCATCTCCTTTGCATACATACCAAGAAAAAGAAAGGGGAGGGGGGTGCTGGATCATCAAATACTTCAATTTTTAATTGCTTAAGAAACCTACACACTGTTTTCTATAATGGCTACACTTATCTGCATTCACACTAACAATGTATTAGGGTTTCCTATTATCTATATCCTTGTCAACATGTGTTATCTCTTCTTTTTTAGATCATAGCCATTCTTTTGGGTGTTATGTGAAATTTAACAGTGATTTTTATTTTCATTCCCTGTTGATTAGTGACATTAAGCACCTTTTCATATACCTGTAGGTTATTTTTATATATTCTTTTTAATTTTGAAAATGATCTGTTCAGGTTTTTTGCTCATTTTAATTCAGTTTTTGTATTTTTATTAATGAATTGTATAATTGGAGTTATTTATACATTTTGGATAGTAATTTCCCCCAGTATGTGTTTTGCCTCTTTATTTTGTTGATTGTTTCCTTTGGCATGCAGGAGTTTTTCATTTGATGTAGTCTCATTCGCTTATTTTTGTTTTTGTAGCCTGACCTTTTGGTGTGACAGCCAAAACATTGATCACCAAGAACTTAAAGATTATCAAGGAGATTTTTTTCCCTATGTTCTCTTGTAGGAGTTTTATGACTTCAAGTCCTACATTTAGATCTAATTATCTCCTTATTCAATTATTGCACCCTTGACACGTGGGGATTATTTCAATTCAAGATGAGATTTGGGTGAGGACACAGCCAAACCACGTCAGGCCACCTCTGACCCCTCCCACATCTCATGTGCTCACATTTTAAAACATAATCATGCCTTCCCAACAGTTCCCCAAAGTCTTAACTCATTCCAGCATTAACCCAAAAGTCCAAGTCCAAAGTCTTATCTGACACAAGACAAACCCTTTCCACCTATGAGCCTGTAAAATCAAAAGCAAGTTAGTTGCTTCCTAGATAAAATGTGGGTAAAGGCATTGGGTAAATACATCCATTACAAATGGGAAATATTGGCCAAAACTAGGGGACTACAGGCCCCATGCAAGTCCAAAATCCAACAATAAATTATTAAATCTTATAGTTCCAAAATGATCTACTGTGACTCCATATCTCACATCCAGGTCATGCTGATGCAAGAGATGGGCCCCAAAACCTTGGACATCTTCACCCCTGTGGCTTTGCAGGGTACAGCCTCCCTCCTGGCTTCTTTCACTGCTTGCATTGAGTGCCTGTGGCTTTTTCAGGTGCATGGTCCAAGCTGTCAGTGGATCTACCATTCTGAGGTCTGGAGGATGGTGGCTCCACAAGGCAGTGCCCCAGTGGGAACCTTGTTTGGGGACTCCAACCCCACATTTCTCTTCCACACTGCCCTAGCAGAGATTCTCCATGAGGGTTTCACCCATGCAGCAAACTTCTGCCTGGACATCCAGGTGTTTTCATTCATCCTCTGAAATCTAGGCAGAGGTTCCCAAACATCAATTCTTGACTTCTGTGCATCTGAAGGCCCAACACCACACATAAGCCACCAGGGCTTGAGGTTTACACCCTTGAAGCAAAGGCCTGAGCTGTACCTTGACCCCTGTTAGCGACACCTACAGTGGCTAAGATGCAGGCCACCAAGTCCTGAGGCTCCACACAAAACACAATCATGACTTCCCAAAGTCTTAACTCAGTCCAGCATTAACCCAAAAGTCCAAATCCAAAGCCTTGTCTGCCACAAGGCAAATCCTTTCTACCTATGGACCCAGCCCAGGACATCAATTTTCCATCCTAGCCCTCTGGTCCTCTGATGGAAGGGGCTGCTGTGATCATCTCTGACATACTCTGGAGACATTTTTCCCATTGTCTTGGTGATTAGCATTTTGTTCCTCATTACTTATGCAAATTTTTGCAATAGGCTTAAATTTCTTTCCAGAAAATTGTTTTTTCTTTTTCTACTGCATTGTCAGGCAGCAAATATTCCACAATTTTATGCTCTGTCACCTCTTGAATGCTTATCTGCTTAGAAATTTCTTCCACCAGATACCCTAAGTCATCTCTCTTAAGTTCAAAGTTTCACAGATCTCTAGGGCAGGGGCAAAAAGCTGCCAGTTTATTTGCTAAAGCATAGAAAGAGTGACATTTACTCTCGTTTCCGACGATTTCCTCATCTCCATCTGAGACCACCTCAGCCTGGACTTTATTGCCTATATCACTATCAGAATTTTGGTCAAAGTCATTCAACAAGTGTCTAGGAAGTTTCAAACCTTCTCATATTTTTTCTGTCTTCTGAGTCCTCAATGTTTCTACGAAGTTTCAAACTTTCCCACATTTTCCTATCTTTTCTTGAGCCTTCCAAACTGTTACAACCTATGACTGATAGCCAGTTTCAAAGTCACTTTTTCACATTTTAGGGTATCCTTATAGCAGCACCCCACTCTCTGTGGTAGCAATTTACTGTATTAGTCTGTTCTCACAGTGCTATGAAGAAATACCCAAGAATGAGTAATTTATTAAATAAAGAGGTTTAATTGATTAACAGTTATGTATGGCTGGGGAGGCCCCAGGAAACTTACAATAATGCAGAAGGCTCCTCTTCACAGGGTGGCAGGAGAGAGAATGAGTGCCAAGCCAAGGGGGGAATCCCTTATAAAACCATCAGATCTCATGAGAACTCCCTCACTGTCACAAAAACAGTATGGGAGAAACTGCCCCCATGATCCAATTATCTCTATCAGGTCCTGCCCTTATACATGGGCATTATTACAGCTAAACTGTGTCAGTTCTCTATTCTGTTCCACTGGTATAAGTTTCTGTAAATATGCAGGTATCATGTTCTTTTGATAACTATAGCTTTGCAATATAATTTTAAATAAGGAAGTGCTACATCTCTAACTTCATTTTTTCTTAGTATTGCTTTGGGCTATTCTATTTTTGTGTGTGTATGTGATTTCATATTAATTTTAGAATTGCTTTTTTCTACTTCCATAAAAATGACATATTATTTTGATAGGAATTGCATTAAATCTTTACATTGCTTTGGGTAGTATGAACATTTTTACAATATTAATTTTTTTCCATTTGTAGGTATTAGATATCTTTTCATTTATTTGTTTCTTCTTCAATTTTTTCACCAATGCTCTGTAGTTTTCAGTGTACCAGTATTTCACATCCTTGGTTGAATTTATTCCTCACTACTATTTTTATACTATCGTAAATGGGATAGTGTTCTTGATTCTTTTCAGATAGTTTATTATGTGAGTATAGAAATCCAACTAAGCTTTGTACGTTGATTTTACATCCTGTAAATTTACTGAATTCATTTACTTGTTCTAGCTGTTTTTTTCTGGAATTCATATTCTGGATAGGAATATACCATCTGTAAATAGACATCATTTTACTTTTCTTATTTCTGATTTTCATGGCTTTTACTTCTTTTTCTTTTATTTCTTTCTACCTGTCTTTGATAGGACTTCTAGTCCTGTTTGAATAAAAGGGGTAAGAGTGAGCATCCCCATCTTGTACCACATCGTAATGGGAAAGCTTTCGGTTGTTTTCTGTTAGCTGTGGATTCTTCAAAACCAGGCTTTATTGTGTTGAGGAATTTTTCTTCTATAACTAAACTGTTAAGAGTTTGTATCAAAAAAAGATTGTTAAACTTTGTCAAAATCTTTTTCTGTGTCAATTGAGAAGATTATGTTGTTTTTATCTCCCATTCTGTTAATGTGATATATCATATTGATTAATTTGCAACTGTTAAGTCCAGGCTTGCATGCCAAAGGCAGATCCCATTTGGTCTTCATCTATAACCTTCTTGATGTGTTGTTGAATCCAGTTTGCTAATATTATGTTGAGCATTTTGCATGATGCTAATTAGAGACATTGGCCTATAGTTTTCTTTTTTGTGGGGTCTTTGGCTTAGGTATCATCGAGGTGATACTGGCTTCATAATATGTGTTTGGAAGTATTTATATTTCTTCTAATGTTTGCAAGGATTTAGCCATGAAGCCATCTGGTCCAAGACTTTTCTTTGTTGGAAGGTTTTTGATTACTTCTTTAATGTTTTTAATCATTCTTGGTCTGTTCAAACTTTCTATTTCTTCCTCATTCAATCCCCCTTGCCGAAAGATGTCACTTGGTACATAGTAGCATCTAATAAATACTGTAAAGATGTGTCTAGGTAAATAGTAATTAAATAGATAATTTCTACATATATTTTTATTGTGAGAAGTAAGTAAGATAATCCATGTGCTTAAAGTATTTAAAATATGTCTACTGCACAGGAATTCATAGACAAAGATTTGGTGTCGTTGCTATAATTTAAGAGCATAGGAATTACTAGGTAACAATGTTTTGATCTAAGAAAAAGGAACAAACATATTGATACAGAATGAGTGGAGGTATATAATTGCATACCACATTGTGCTTGAGATACATTTTCCAATGTACAATAAGCTATGGTGCTTAAATAAAATTCTCTCTTCCTTTTAACGTGGGAAAGTTCATATCTGAATTATAATCTTGTCTTTCAGCAGCATATGTAGGTTTTTTTTGTCACAACAGGGATTTAAGTCCAGATAGAAGTGTTGTTAGCACATAGAATTTTAAACAAACTGGCATACATCACTTGCATTTATAACCTTTTTTTGAATTTTCTAATACCGAAAGATAAAAATCAATGGGTATTGTTAATATGGCGGTAATAGTTAATTCTACAAAGTTCTAGAGTAGAATTCTACAAAGTTCTAGAGTAGAACTCAGGAGGCAAGATGAAAGTTGAAAAGAAAGGCAAATTAAAGAAACTGTGAAGATTATTTAGAAAACAGTACATTCTGCTTTTACTCAAGCCATTTAAACATATTCTTACAAATTGAGATATGTTATTAACTCATCTAAATAGTTGCTTCTATTTTTGGCTTAATTTTTAATAGAGACATCTTTGATAGAACATAATTAAATTGTCAGAAAAGGCAGAATAAGGGTGGACATTACACACATTTCCAGGTAGGTAAGACAAAAATTTCATTCTAAGTTTAGAGATTAATAAATATGCATTAAAGATTTTCTTTAAAAAAAGATATGGGAAAAATAACTAAATAATTCAAGATGTTGTGTTGAAGTTGAAAGACCGTAAAGAAACCCCCTAAAAAGATAAAATCATTACAAAATATTTACTACATTTTCAAAAATTGTAGTAATATTAATTTTCTTGTCTTTGAAAAACAAAGACAGTGAAGATACGACTCTGGCATCAAGTTGATTCCAATGTGTTGGGAAGCAAATGAGATAAGGAGCTGAATAATTTCAACATTGACAAGTATTACATTAAAGGGATATATACATGACTAACATAACATTGATAATGGAGGAGTCAGGTGGAAATATGAGTTAATAAACAGATGAGGAGAGGGAAAGAAACATTTAAATTTAGTTTTGAAGATATGTTTTAGTTTCTTATGATCATTAAGAAGACATTTGTTATAAGCAGAGAGATTGTAGAAAAAATATTTGGAAGTCTGCAGTAATATTTGGATAATCATAATAATCGTATATGAACAGAAAGTACACTTTATGGGAGGAATAGCCAGAGACTGATAGGAAAGAAAAATATAAATTACATACCTGGCTTAATAGTTCTTACAAAGAGTATATTAGTATGCTAGTGCCCCAATACTTTAAACGTTTTTCCTAGAACAATGTTTTCCTACTTTCTGATGAAAAAGACTCCCATAAAAGCTCTTTGATAACCACCATCCCCTCCTCCAATATTGCTGCTCAACTGAAATCCCACTAATAAAACAACTTGTGTCATTCTTTAAGGACAAGACTCAAAAGGCTAGTACTTGGAAGTTATATTTATTGCCTTCAATTCACTTGGAAGTATAAAGGACTGATAGATACCTTTTTTTTTTTTAACCAAAGTACATTTAACAGGCAAAGATATATATATATATAAAAGGTAGAGATAAAAACATTCCCAGCAAGGGGATGAAACAAATACCTTGAGTAGGGGAAGTAAGCCTCCCTTATTTTATTTGGTCTCTGAGGCTTATGCTGTTACTAAAGAGGAGGAAAGAACCTGTCTTTTATTTATTTATTTCACCTCATTCACACAAACAATATTTTTCTGGATAATATAAGCTAAGCCTCATTTATAAAGTTCAATATCATCTGAAGTCATAGCATAAAGATTTACCAGAAAAGAAATCAGAACACAACAGTCGGAGTCACAATAAATGGTGTTCCTTTTTTCAGATTCATGTAAAGCCCTTGGATTCAGGAAAAAAACTAAACCTGCTATCACATGACATTATTACAACTATAACAAACGCTAACTATTCATCATTGCTGTGAATTTTTTGTGGAGGAGAATGAGAAGAGGATGAAAGGAGTATTGTGTTATTTTTTGTGGTTAACTCCCACCTTTTATGTTATTTGTTCATCAAATGTTTAAGACGCTATTGTGCCTCCGACCCATTTGTGTAGTACTTAGTGTCTAGTATCTACAATGGAAGTTACCAGCATTATTTTCTCTGAGTAATGTTCTCATCTGTCAGTGTTGATCTAATTGTCAGCAGCAACAATTACAGCAGAAGTCACTATGATCCTTGGAAAACCTTATAAAGACAGATGATTCTGACATTCTAAAGAAAAGGGTTGAGGACTCTCTATTCAATTACCTTTTACCTAGACACATTTTTCACAGTATTTATTAGGTGCTACTATGTACCAGGTGACATCTTTGGCAAGGGGGATACAAACCTGAATGAGTCAGTCGCTGTTGCAAAAACACATACCAAAGCCTCAGCAGCTTTCCCAGAGCAAATGTGAGAATACATTCAAGGTAGCTAAGGCTGCTGTTCTTGACTCCTCTCCCTTGTTATTGTTGTCAGCAATTAGTCGGAACAACTTCCTTTACCTTCATTTCAGAGTAAATGGAATGAAGGAACATTGTTTATGAAAGTGAAGAAGAGAATAGTGGGTTATTAAAAACAAAGATACTTCTTACAATTCATCTTTTGGTGAGTCAGATGTTTACCTTTGTTGTGGCACATACACTTATTTATATTGGCAATATCTTAGTCCATTTGGTCTACTCTAACGAGGTACCATAAACTGGGTGACTTATAAACAACAGAATCTTTTTTTGTTTGTGTTTTATTTTCTCACAGTTCAGGAGGAAGGAAGTCTGAGATCAGGGTGCCAGCATAGTTGGGTTGTGATGAGGTTTCTCTTGTGGGTTGCAAACTGCTGACTTCTCTCCCCATTCTCACATGGCAGAAGAGACAAAGGAATTCTCTTGGACCTTTTATAAGCACTAATTCCATCCATGAGGACTCCACCCTCGTGATTTTAATCATCTCCCAAATGTCCGATCTCCTTATATCATCACCTTTAGTGTTAGGATTTAAACACATGAATTTTGGGGGGACACAAACAGTAAGATCATAACAACCAAGAATCTAAAATTCAGTGTAGGACATGGGTAGAGTTCTAATGGCTTTAAAGCTGGCAAAGTTAGAAAATATCTAAAATCAATAAATTTTATTTTCTTGAAGATAATCAGTCTCTACATAGACTGTCTTAAAATCAAACCTACATATATACATGTTTTATTTCATATACTATTTATTATAAAAGCATCTCTTTTTATTTTATGGCTTAAATGAGTATGCCAGATATAGAAATATACTGTTAAACATCTGTGTATGTGCAATTTTGAATAAATGTTCTTTAAAAAATTCTAGAAATGTAAATTGATATAGTCTTTAAATATATCTGATATTTTAAAAATATCTATTTAACTTATTAAAATCAAGTATGCAAACCAAGACGTAAGCATTTATCAATGTTTCAATAAAACTGCATTACATAAAGCACAGAAAATGTTGTCACACAGGTAGAAATAGGAACCTGAAAGCTATTGAGCACTGTATATTTCTCAAAGTATTACAATTGTAGAAACACCTGTGTTAAATAACTCTGAGTTGATCCACTCTAAAAATATAGAGTGCTTAATAGCCCGGGGAAGCAGATACATTGCCAACAGCCACAGGTGTTCACCACAGGAGGCCACAAAAAGTGTGATGATGAAGGATGTGATGACATTTCCCAACCCATAATATATATATACCAAAATGAACGTATGCATGTGTAATTGAGTTGGTTTTTAAAAAATTGTTAATGTGGCATTTAAGCTATTTAAGAAAAAACAATAAAATTTGAAATGTGCATAATGTATTAGTTTTAAAAGTTGATTGCAAAGGGATACAATCAAGTTAGAATCAGAAATTTTATTTCAAAAACTTTTATATGTAATACTATATGAATAGTTTGTGTCCTACATTGAATCTGAAGTTATCAATAAGTCATTATATGAATGCATTTCATTATAATTAAATGCAACTTTTGAATTTTAGTAATGCAAATGAAAGCCTTCAGCTAGACTATTTACTGTGATAGAATATAATAACGATGTTTCACCTAAGATTTTATTTTTTATTATTCATATAAAAATTTACAAGGAGCCATAATCAAATTGTTCCATATTTCTTTAACACGTACATGTAATCTTTTCATTTAATTCAACATAAAAATGATACTTGGTGAGGCATTTTATAAGCTTTATTAATGCCTCCTAGACATTCATATTTGTTAACAGATGTCAACACTTGATTATCCATGCTGATGGAAGGTTACAGAAGCATGGATAATGAAAATAGTAGGTAATTCAGAAAACTGCAGTACAGTCAAATGCACACACACAGAAAAAAGCTCACACATGTTTATTCAAATATACCACCTTTATCAGTCCTATAAGTAAATGACTCCAAAGTATTTTGTAAAAGAAGAGTTGCTGCCAAAGTACACGTAGATAAGAAAATACAGGTATTACTACCTGACCAAACAGAGAAAGAAGAATGTCTGTCTCTACCTCTAGAACCTAATAAATGATTTTACGTTTTCATGTAGGTAATTCCAACCTTTCCCTCTAGGTTATCTCTACCTGAGGTGTTCCAGTTATAGTACCAGGCTATTCGCAGTCTAGGGGAGAAAGTATGGCTTTAAGGTTATACACCATTTTAACTGGTAGTTCTGATCAATAAACAATGGTTATAGACCAGGAATAAAAAGTTAAACACCACATGTTGTCATTCATATGGAGAAGCCAGAAAAAGCTGTCTCATAAAAGTAAAAAGTGGGCCTGGCACAGTGGCTCATGCCTGTAATCCCAGCACTTTGGGAGGCTGAAGCAGGTGGATCACCTGAGGTCGCGAGTTCAAGACCAGCCTGACCAACATGGAGAAACCCCATCTCTACCGAAAATACAAAATTAGCCAGGCGTGGTGGCAGATGCCTCTAATCCCAGTTACTTGAGAGGTTGAGGCAGGAGAATCACTTGAACCTGGGAGGCGGAGGTTGTGGTGAGCTGAGATCATGACACTGCACTCCAGCATGGGCAACAAGAGTAAGACTTAGTCTCAAAAAAAAAAAAAAAAAAAAAAGTAAAAAGTGGAACAAAGAATGCTACAGATTGGAAAGGGTAGGGAGAATGGGGGCATAGGAATAGATTTGTTAAAGGACACAAAATTACGCCTAAGTAGGAGGAATAAGTTCTAGTGTTCTATACCACTGTTGGATCATTATATTAACAAAATATACAGTATCAAATAGTTAGAATGAGAATGTTGCATGTTTCCAAAACACACAAAAAAAGATAAATGTTTTGGATGGGTATGCTAATTACCCTAATATGATCAGTAAACGTTGTATGCATTAAAACATCACTATATACTCGACAGATATGTACAATTATAATATGTTAATTTAATACATAAAATAAATATATATTAAAGTTTTTTAAAAGTACAGTGGGCTATTAAGCAGAAATAAAAATAACCCCAAATACTGACATTTGTGAAATAAGACTTATGCCACTAAGGATATTTGTTTAGCTACTTCAAAAGAAACCAACTGCCACTGGCATAAATAAGATACAAATTTATTTCTCTGTTGTGTAAAGCATGACCTGCTAAGAGTGGCAAGATGATCAATTTCTTGACTCCATAAGGACACATAGTCATCTAGGTTCATTGCGTTTTGTTGTATTCTCATAATATGACTGAAGACAATTCACCACATGCCCACTTCCCAGTCCACAGGAAGGGGAAGAGGAAATGGAAGACAAATAGTTTTTATTCAGTGAGGGTGATCTGAAGAAGGTAGCATTGTATTTCTCAGAACTTAAGTACATGTTCAAGAGTGTCTGTAATGGAGGCTGTGAAATATAATCTTCAACTTAGATTTATCTGCTCAACTGAAATTTGAAACTTCAATGAATAAAATAAATAAGACAAAAATATGTTTTTGAAGATTATTATAATCTTTTCCAGAGAGAAAACAAGAAGAAAAGACTGTATTAAATTATAATGAAGAGCAAGGACTCCTCGCTTTTCTGAACGGAAATGGTTGAATTCAGGTCAAATTCTGAGGAAAGAAAATGAACTTAGGTCTATAGATTCCAAGAAGTTCTCCATAGATTCTAGAAATGTTTAAAGTCTCCATGTTTCCTATTAAGACATTGACCATCATTATTTATTGTGATTGAGGCACTATATTCTTTTTTAAAAAATTCACAATTATAATCACTTTATTTATTTATTTATTTATTTATTCATAAGTTATTGGGGTACAAGTGGTATTTGGTTATATGAGTAAGTTCTTTAGTGGTGATTTATGAAATTTTGGTGGATCCATCACCCAAGCAGTATACAGTACACCCTATTTGTAGTATTTTATCCATCAACCCCCTCCCACTCTTCCCCCCAAGTCCCTAAGGTCTATTGTACCATTCTTACACCTTTGTGTCCTCACAGCTTAGCTCCCACATGTCAGTGAGAACAGACAATGTTTGGTTTTCCATTCCTGAGTTACTTCACTTAGAATAACAGTCTCCAATGTCATCCAGGTAACTGCAAATGCTGTTAATTTATTCCTTTTTATGACTGAGTATCATTCCATCATATATATGAAATACTACTAAGTATTATATTTCAATAATGACTTATTTTCCCTTGGGTAAATACCCAGTAGCGGGATTGCTGGATCAAATAGTAGTTCTACTTTTAGTTCTTTAAGGAATCTCAACACTGTTTTCCATAGCAGCTATATGAGTTCACTTTTTGACTAGCTGTGTAGAAGTGTTCCCTGTTCACCATATCCACACAAACGTCTACTGTTTTTTGATTGTTTGATTACGGCCATTCTTGAAGGTGTAAGGTGGTATCGCATTGTGGTTTGGATTTGCATTTCCCCGTTGTTGGCCGTTTGAATATCTTCTTTTGAGGATTGTCTATTCATGTCCTTAGCCCACTTTTGATGGGATTGTTTGCTTTTCCTTTACTGATATGTTTGAGTTTATTGTAGATTCTGAATATTTTGTCAGATGTATAGATTGTGAAGATTTTCTCCCACTCTGTGTGTTGTCTATGTACTCCGATGACTGTGCCATTTACTGTGCAAAAGCTCTTTAGTTTAATTAGGTCCCAAGTATTTATATTTGTTTTTATTACATTGACTTTTGTGTGTATGGTCATGAAATCCTTGCCTAACCCAATGTCTAGAAGGGTTTTTCCAATGGTATCTTCTGGAATTTTTATAGTTTCAGGTCTTAGGTTTAAGTCCTTAATTCATCTTGAGTTGATTTTGTATAAGGTGAGAGACGAAGATCGAGTTTCATTCTCCTGCGTGTGACTAGCCAGTTATTCCAGCACCATTTGTTGAAAAGGGTGTCCTTTCCCCACTTGATGTTTTTGTTTGGTTTGTCAAAGATCAGTTGGCTTTAAGTATTTGGGTTTATTTCTGGGTTCTCTCTTCTGTTCCATTGGTTTATCTCTTGTACCACACTCTTTTGGTGACTATGGCCATGTAGTATAGTTTGAAATCAGATAATGCGATGCCTCCAGATTTGTTCTTTTTGCTTAGTCCTTCTTTGGGTATGTGGGCTCTTTTTGATTCCATATAAATTTTATAATTGTTTTTTCTAATTCTGTGAAAAATGATGATGGTATATTGATGGGGATTGCATTGAATTTTTAGATTGCTTTGGCAATATGGACATCTTCACAATATTGATTCTATCCGTCCATGAGCATGGGGTGTGTTTCCATTTGTTTGTTTCATCTATGATTTATTTCAGTAGTGTTTTGTAGTTTTCCTTATAGAGGTCTTTCAACTTCTTTGTTAGGTATATTCCTAAGTATTTTATTTTACTTTTTTGCAGCTATTGTAAACGGGGTTGAGTTCTTGATTTCATTCTCCACTTGGTTGCTGTTATTGTACAGAAGAGCTACTGATTTGTGTACATTAATCTTGTTTCCGGAAACTTTGCTGGGCTCTTTTATCAGTTCTAGGAGCTATCTGGATGAGCCCTTAGTGTTTTCAAGGTAAATTAATACATCATCAGCCAACAGTGACAGTTTGGCTTGCTCTTTACGATTTTGATGCCCTTTATTTCTTTCTCTTGTTTGATTGTTTGAACTTCAAAATTAATTTAAGAAAAGATTCATGAGATAGGAGATTGAATGAATATGTAATTGTAGAATAGGATATATGATAAAGTTGATTGGAAAAAGGATAGCTATCAATACATAATAATATTTATTTTAATCTATATGCTCAGTAACCCTTGAAAACAAATGGGATACTTAGTCTACAGCCTGAAGAATTTATATTTATAAAAGATAAGTAAATAGTAGACATGGAAGCTAGTAAGAAGTTTCACTCCCACAACTCTTTTTCTGAAAAACTAGGATTTGTCACATTTATCCAGGATAATATTGAGTTCTGAAAGTCTGTGGTTCTTGGATGGTTAGACAGATGATGAATAGTGATATTGCTAACATAGTGATAAACCAAAATATTTATCATTTAAAAAAATCTCCCATTTAAACTGTGTCTTCAGTAGATTATGATATTCCTCAGAAAAAATAAAAACTATGTAATAGTCATCTTCCATTGGCTAGTAGTCAAAAACAAGTACTTTACACTGCCCGTGTTCAAATTCCCGATTCCTTTTCATACTAGCTGTTACCTTAGCATAGTCAATTAGTCTCTCTGTACCTCATTTTTAGCATCTTTATAATAAATTCTGCCTTATGAGTTGTTATAACAATTAAGTAAATTAATTTTTAAATTTTCAAGAAGATTGCCTGACAGTTACTTTATTTGAGCCCCATAAATGAAATGTCTCTATAAATATATACAAATTAGACATTCAGTTGATATTTATTATATAAACTAAAATGATAATATAAAAGAAGCAAGGTTATTGTCTGGAACTATGTTGTAAACATTTTAGTGCTGCTTATTTACTAAAAAATGTTCCTAAGTAATAATAATATTGAAACTCAGAAAGTTTTCTCAGTGAAAGTATAGATGAGAGCTAGATAAGCACTTGGAATGTATATTAACTCTTTTAAACCATTATAGTACCATTTATTGCACTAAAGCTTGAAAAAACACTAGGAGGAAGAAGGTCAAGGAGCTGAATCTTGAATTAGTCACTCACTGCCAAATATACTCGAGGAAAAAAAATGGCAGTGCAAGAAAACATATTATCTGTTGATATCTAGGTTGTTGTCCCCCAGATCTAATCTGTTGTACACTGAGCAATGGGATTGAAATGCAAACTTGTAGACTTAAATTGTACCCTTTAACATGAAAAACTTAGATAAAAAAAGAGTCTGATCAGACTCTTTCATACATTCTTTTAACCTAGTACTTCAAAGAACAAGGTAGTCTCCAAAGATAAAGAAATTTTCCTACCTGATTTTATCATAAAAAATGAAATTCAAGAAGAAAAGTGACCCAAAAGATCCAAAACAAGAGAAAACATTACATATTTCCACTTAGTGATATCTAAAGTTTATTTTCTTTTCTCTTAAAAATTCAATTGCCAACTCATATGCTTGTTTTGTACCCGGTTTGTGCTAGACTTATTTGATTAAAAAATATAATGGAAATTATATTTTCATTAATGGAAATCCTGTCGACAGAAACAGAAGTCAGGCAGTCCAGAAAACTAAGCCTCTTAAAAAATGGTTCAAATGAGTGATTTACTCATATCACAGTAATCCTTCAAGAATATTCTGGAAATATTTTCAACTGGTGGGCAAGCAGGCAGGAGGCAGGTAGCCAGAGTCCCCAAGGGTGTTATAAGAAATAAAAGTGGTATAAACTTCTTGCTATCACATGAGAATGGTAAAGTTTACCCTTTGAAAAATATAGGACTATTATTTAGAGCTGGGTGCTTTCTTGGAATATCAGTACTAATGAAGTTTGTCCTTAGCTGGCAGTAGTTTTAGAGAACATTTTACCTCTATCTACACTCAAAAATTAGCTTGCTTTTACCTGCATTAAAGGAACTCATATCCAGACCTTTTCTCTGTTGCTGTCTTTCTGTTAATTATATCTTCGTAATTGGTTTTGTTAAGCCACATATCTTCTATTATAAAGGGAATAAAAAAACACAAATTCCTCAAAATTGATTTTTGGACTCTTTAATTCTAAGTGCATTATTTGAAAATTATTTGCATCCTGAGATTTAAAAGCAAGCATGCCCTTATAAGGAGCACCTTGTTGCTAACAGTTGCCTTCATATACATCTCAGAATCCAAATTTCTGGAGTCAGTGGACCCAACCCTTCAGGTGTCATATGAATATGAGATTTTTGCTATTGTATCTCATCTTGTCCCATGTGCCCAGTATATTTATTTACATAGAACTAAGGCACACATTGACACTTTTTTGCTTCTACAAGGTCAGGCTCATTATTTCCTTCAAAGTTTCAGCAATTATCATGGAATACATACAAAAGGAGCGTGGAATTTCTTTGATTCTACGTCACCTATGCTATTTATTACATATATTGGAAAAATTTCAGGTTTGCTTTAAAGATATTTTTCCAACAAAAGTTAGTAAATGTAATGAAAAAGAGCAAGGTAGGTTATTATATTTACAAAGTAACTGACTTACTAAATGCAATTTGTTTTTATTTATTAAAAAAGTCAACAATATAATCTAATAAGAAGTAACCTTTAACCAAGAACAAATCAGTTCATAATACTGTATCTTGCCCCTCTCATTTGCTATGAACTAATAATTTTTCATATATGTTTGGGATATGTACTTTTATAATGTGAGAAATACAAATTTAGTTTTTATATCTTTTTCTTTCTTTCTTTTTCTTTCTTTCTTTCTCTTTCTTTCTTTCTTTCTTTCTTTCTTTTCTCTTTCTTTCTTTCTTTCTTTCTTTCTTTCTTTCTTTCTTTCTTTCTTTCTTTCTTTCTTTCTTTCTTTCTTTCTTTCTTTCTTTCTTTCTTTCTTTCTTTCTTTCTTTCTTTCTTTCTTTCTTTCTTTCTTTCTTTCTTTCTTTCCTGTCTTTCTCTTTTCTTTCTCTTTCTTTTTTTTCCTAAAAATGTCTATATACATTGTGTCTAAGTCCCAGTTCCTATTAAAACAGAAATGTGAGAGCTCTGGGTTTCTTAATTTATCAGTTGGTTTATACAGAAGTATATAGGAAGGCTCAGGTTATCTATATCTATATCACATCTATGACTCATTCAGCCCTGAATTTGGGTTCTGCTCTTTCTATTTCAGATTTTCCAACTCAAATATAATGCAATATACAGTGTTAATTCTAACAGAAGAAAATATAAATTATTTGTTGAGTTTCATAAACACAACAATTCTAGAGAATGGGATAAAACACAAACATATTACCATCAGGATTTTTTTTAATTATCAGGAATTGAAGCAGATTTTATGACTATGTCAAATAAAAATGGTATTACAATATTTTTCAGATCTTTAGATTATTTTTAGGTTAAAATAAAAGGTGCAATGAAACAGCAATACAAAATGAAATGGTAAACATTTGAGACAGAAAATTGGCAGTAGTTTCAAGAGAAATAAAAAAATGTATACTCTTATAATTAAATAATTATATATCAGGAAATTTAATTTAGCATAACCCCCAAACTAAAAA
This sequence comes from Macaca fascicularis, assembly GCF_037993035.2. Lineage (NCBI taxonomy): Eukaryota > Metazoa > Chordata > Mammalia > Primates > Cercopithecidae > Macaca > Macaca fascicularis. Next base: position 30,571,816 of record NC_088380.1, on the reverse strand, counting down.
ACCAAATAGTTGGGTACAGACATATATACTGCATTTTGATAAAGTTAGTATGACAAGTGTATATTTTAATTCTCTGGAGCTTCAAATAATATGTGGCAATAGTGTAAATATTAAGATATAATAAAATTCATAACCATGCTCAATGGATTATAAATTTCTCTGTAGTCCAAAAGTGAAAGACAAACCAACTGAAACTACCCTTCCAATATCACATAGGAATAATCTTGTGAGTTTCATAATTTTCAGCAAAAACTTTGGAGGAGTTCTATTCCAGAATGTTAACCAGGGTCAAATCCCCCCTCCATTAGGTCACTGAGGGCCCAGCGAGGCTCATAATTTCATATCAGGGTCTAAGGCTATTATTTTTATCCCCTCAAAATGTGGAGACAGATTTTCACAGATTCCTGGAGCTGTCACTTTTGTAAAACTGTCACGGATACGGAAGAAGGAGAGGGAGGAAGCTACAAAATAGGACTTGTGCTAAGGTTTTCAGTGGTTTAGGAAAAGCACTTCGACATTAATTATTATATGCGACCTGAGACCAGAAAATTTCACTCGCATTAATGAATGTACAAAACTTGGCATGAGGTTGTAGTTGGCCATAGATAAAACGTTAACACAGAAAATGAGAGCAAGCAAAAGAGAAAAGGAACTCTAACATTCAAGATGAATATACAACTAAATTGTGCTTGAAGAAGATGACTAAGAGTTAGCTATTACTTGCTTCAAAACATATGTAAATGATAGAGAACTCAAGAATAAATTAAAATAAGTATGTTTGGTTTCCTTAAAATGATAATGAAAAGATAGCATAAATAAAATTGATAAAATGTGAAATAAAAATAGTAGACATAAATCAAAAACATATTTATAAAAAAGAAACAATTAGAAAGGATCAAAGTAAACATTATAATTAGTGAATGTTAAAAATGATATCACAATCTTTGCGATAAATTCTAGAAATGACTCAGTCAGAAAAAAAAATTTTAATGGTAGATAGTATTGATTATTTTTTCCAGAGTACTGCACAAATAACTAAAGAGACAAAATAATAGATAGTTTGTTGCCAATAAAATCATTTCAGAAGTCAAGATTGAAGGGCATTTTGGAGCAAAGTTTGAGGGGACAATAACTAAGACTTTCCCAGAACTGGAGACTCAATGAGGGTCCTTTAGAATAAATCAAAATAAAGACAAACACTGTAATTTTATAGGGAAACAGCTGAATACTGAAAACAGAAAAAACGTTAAAAATTCTGTAAAAGGAGACCCTAACTAGATGTTATAGAATAACATGCAACTGTGAGAAGCCTTCACTTTGGTTAGTAATTGTGAGATGATTGTCAAACTAGAATTCTATATCCAATTAAAGGAACAGACAAGATTTAGGGTAATACTATATTTTCAGACAATCAAAAGTGAAGACAATTTACAGCACACATACCCATGCTAAGTCAACTACTAAAAATAGTTTTTCAGTAAAATAAAATTAAACCAAAATGGAAGGAGTGGTTTGCAGAAAACAATGTTTATGAAAAAGCAGTAGGTTGTAACTAGGCAGGGCTGGTGAGTTGCGTAGTTAAAATGTGCCGAGTTTTTCATTGAAAGGAGTAAAGAGTTGTAAGTAACTATAGAGTTTGTGAGTAAATATATTTTTGTATGTTAAAAATGTATGGGTAATTACAAAGACACAATGTTCAGTATACAGTTAGCAAACAAGCAGAGGACAACAGATAGGAATGATGAAAATCTTATTACTACAATAGAAATGAAGGTGTAGGGTAAACAAACATGCAAACCAGAACTTTTAAACAGAACACTCAAACTATGCTAATAGAAATCAGTAAGCTATGTAAGTAATTGCAATACAATGTAAAGGATTGTATTCACTTCAAATCGGCACTTTTCAATTCAAATTTTGCTGTTTACTTATATTAAAATAAAGCAATACTTAAAACTACTCAATAGCTAAGGCAAACAAAAGCTAATGAAAAGTGAACCCATGTATTACTATAGGATAATAGATCAGTTTCTTATTGTTGCTATAGCACATTAACCCCAAACTAGGTCAAACTGATATAAATACATTATCTTACAGTTCTGGAGGTCAGAAGAATAAAATCACTCCAGAAAGACATGTTCCTTCTGTAGCCTCTGAGGGGAGAATCTGTTTCCTTATCTTTATCTCTTTAAGTAGCCACCGGTATTCCTTGATTTGTGGCTGCTTCTTCCATCTTTAATCTACAATCTCTGCTCTTTGTCACAGTATCTTTTTCTCCTGCATCCTCTTACGAGGGTCATTGTGCCTGGATAACCCAAGATAATATCCCCTTCAATATCAGACTTAATCATATCAGTAAAGTCTCTTTTGCCACATAAGGTCACATTCACTGGCTCCAGGGATTGGAATACGGGTGTATTTGGGGGCCATTATTCAGCTTGCCACAGACAGAAAATGAGACTTATTATTTGGAGACAGATATTACTTCTACAAATAAATTTGTTAATTCTATTATATTTTAGTCAAAATCTGATGAGGATTTTCTAATACACTTGAAAATTTACCTGGAAGAATAAATTCTGAAAGAGAATGAAGATAATGAAGACTTTTATCGCTCGTTATACTGAATTATACAATTATAGTAATTAAGAAGCAAGCAAAAAACTAATAAAGTACTCCCTAATGGGCATGAAAAAAGTATTGCTTTTATGTAAAAATACGAATTAGATATTCACCTTATGCCATGAAAATAACCTGCAGATAAATAGGACGTCACAACAAGGAAAGGAAAATTTGAAAACACCAGTAGAAAATATAGCAGAGAAAATTATAACCTCAATATTGTGATTTTTTTAAGACATAGTCTCTCCGTTTCCAGGCTGGAGTGCAGTGGCACAATCTCAGTTCACTGCAATCTCTGCCTCCTGGGTTCAAGGGACTCTCCCAACTCAGCTTCCCTAGTAGCTGGGATTACAGGTGGCACGCACCACCATGCTGGCCAATACTGTGAAAAAAATTTGAGTTAGCAAAAAAAAAAAAAAAAAAAAAAAAAGTCTTAAAGGGAAGAAGGACACATTTGACCATGCAAAACTATACAATTCTCTCTAAGACTGATTAAGCAGTATAAAAATATATACTACTGGCCGGGCGCGGTGGCTCAAGCCTGTAATCCCAGCACTTTGGGAGGCCGAGGCGGGCGGATCACAAGGTCAGGAGATCGAGACCACAGTGAAACCCCGTCTCTACTAAAAATACAAAAAATTAGCCGGGCGCGGTGGCGGGCGCCTGTAGTCCTAGCTACTCAGGAGGCTGAGGCAGGAGAATGGCGTGAACCCAGGAGGCGGAGCTTGCAGTGAGCCGAGATCGCACCACTGCACTCCAGCCTGGGCAACAGCGTGAGACTCCGTCTCAAAAAAAAAAAAAAAAAAAAAAAAAAAAAAAAATATATATATATATATATATATATATATATATATATATACTACTATATGAGATAAGATATTTGTCACATATAAAACAACTAGAAAAAAACACATTATAAGTCATATATATCAAGTATTAAAGAATAGCCTCACAATTCAACTAAAATGCAAATAAGGTATGAAAGCATTAACTTGCATAAGGTTCTGAAGAAAGTCAGGCACTCACCCACAACTGGTGGTGATAGAAATTACTGTATAGTAAATATTTTCAAATATATATTTACTTTTCTCTCTCTCTCTCTCTCTCTCTCTCTCTCTCTCTGTCTCACATATATATGAAGAGGAAGTTTGGACAGACTCAACTACAGAGTGGTTGTGCTTGTGTTTAAATCTACTCTCTCTGAAACTGAGCTCATAATCTTAATTTCTGTATAATATTTTCTGTAATGCAAACAAGATTACAAAACCACGATGCGTAAGAAAATATCTGAAAAGCAATATATCAAATTGTTAATAGTAATTGTTTCCACATTGTAGGCCTGTAGATGATTACTTTTTTCCCTTTATCTCAAAATATATGAAGACATAAAATTATTTTTAAGGATGAAATATTAGCTTTATGCAGTTATGAAGATGTCATTCCTGCACAATCAGACATCTCCTTTATAGCACATGTGAACTGGGGAAAAATTATATTAATTAAGGGTATGCATTTTAAGCATTTAAAAAATTAGAAAAAACTGATTTTACAATAACTGCTATTAAGACTTATTAAAATATGTCAATTGTTAAGGAGTTCTGAAGAGACTCATTTGTTACCAAGATATATACCTAATACTATACCTAATATATATATTTATGAAATAGTTAAATTTTACTTCCTACTTCATCTCCTAATTTAATCAAATGTCTGAAACTGTTAGACAAATATGGTACATATAGGGAGAATAGAATTTCAATTTTAATTGTATTTATATTTTAATTTTAATTATATTTTTGTCCTTGGTGGTACCCTGTTCTTTAATTTTTCTAGAACTTTTATATACTCTGTCAACATAATACACTATTTTTAAAAACATCAATAAATTTTGATTACAATTGAAATATTTTTGTGTTTCAATATTAACTTACATGGAATATATCACTTGCAGAATAAATGATTTTGCAAACCATTACTTTTGATTAAGAAGGTAGTAATGTCAGGAAGTACATTTTAGTTGACTCATTTATCGTTTTGTCTCACTTGCCAAATAAAATACTATCGCATCCATAAGAATTACTTTAATCAAGTCCACTGGTGAGCTAGCTGGATTCATAATCTTAGTTACTGAAATTGATATAGTCATACTCTTACTCTTTGAATATAGAAGAAAGCTGGTTATTACTCCCCTAGTCTATTTGCATGAAAAATGTTTTAGTTGTTTTGGTAATCTCCCAAGAAGCGATCTTCACAGTGAGTAGACAGGAGAAAGCAGTTCATACCAGGTGTTTAAATGGGTTAAAATGAAGAATAATACTGAAATGAAAATTATTAATTCAAAGTCCTGTGCCAATTAAACTTTTAAATAGATCAATATATTCTTCATTAATAAAGAAAGAGCTTATAAACCTGTCGCTCCACTGGCAAATATGCATTGATATTTAAAAAGAAAAAAAGAAAAGAATGCCCTTTGTTTTGAACCATTCGGATATGGGAAAATCATCCATGAGGAATTAATTGTAATTGGCAATAAAGATGATGAATATTTGGTGACAAGAGAGGCCCCTCATTTACTTTACAAATAAGCTTTGTGGCATCGTGGGCAAATGCTTCATTTGAAGTTAACATAGTTCATCCAAGGCATATGCTTTGTAGCTCCTCCTTCTTTAATAAAAGAAATTATCAGTTCTGGTGAATTTTCTCAAATGAAAGAAAACACACACACAAAACTTTGTTGTCCTAATCTTTCAAGATGCATCTATTATTTTATTTCTCTCTCTCTCTCTCTCTCTCTCTCTGTTTTCCTTGAGTAAATACAGAAACATTTTCTAAAATCATCATACTTTAGTTCATAGTTACAAATCATTTTATACATTTGGTAACACTGGTAAAACAGTTAGTAGACTTCTTTTTTTCAGTATGTCAGTATGTGATGGCTATTCTAAACCTTTTGCTCTTCTGTGTAAATTTTAAGATCAGTTGTTCAATATTTACAAAATGGTTTTCTGGGAGTTTTCTCTTTTTTTTCTTTTCTTTTCTTTTTTTGTTTTGTTTTGTTTTGTTTTGTTTTTTGAGACGGAGTCTCACTCTTATTTCCCAGGATGGAATGCAGTGGCACAATCACAAGTAGCTGGGATTACAGGCATGCACAACCACGCCCGGCTAATTTTTTTTTTTTCCTTTAAATTGTGTGGAATATGTTGATAAAATTGGGAAGAATTAACATCTTAGCAAGCCTCAAGATTTAATGTTTGCCCTGTTGGGTTTTGATCTTACTTGGGACCAGTTGTCCCTTTATTCTTGCCAAATAAAATACTATTGTATTTATAAGAATCAATTTAATGAAGTCCATTGATGAGGTACCTGGATTCATAACCTTAGTAACTGAAATTGGTATAATCCTATTCTTATTCGTCAAACATAGAAGAGAACTGGTTATTTCTCACTCAATTGATTTTCAGGAAAAAAAAATGCTTTTGTTATTTTATAATCTATCCTATTTCTGCCCCATCATTGTATTTTGGAAGTAGATAAATTGTTTTGATTTCACAGACTCATAGCTGGAGGGAAATTTGCTTCAGAAAGCCTCCCACCTTGAATCTCACCCATGTCTAGTTCAGATGAGACTTTGGACTTTGGAATTTTGGGTTGACACTGGAATTAGTTAAGACTTTGAAACTATTGGGATGAAATGAATATTTTGCATGTGAGAAGGATGTGAATCCTGGGGACAAGGGAGATATGCTATAATTTGAATGTGTACCCCAAAAAGCATGTGTAGAAAATCGAATCGCTATTGTAACATTATTAATCATTTTAAAATGTGATGAGACCTCATGAATGGATTAATGCCATTATTGTGGGAGCAGATTCTTTATAAAAGAATGAGTTCAGCTCTTCTCTTGTTCTCGTTTTCACCCTAACCTTGCTCTTCCACAGTGGCATAATAATTCAATGAGGGCTTTGCCAGGTGTTGTCCCTTCAATCTTGGACTTCCCAGTCTCTAAAAGCATGAGTCAATAAATTTCTGTTCATCATAAACTTTTAAAAATGTATCTTAAGGTCTTCTCTTTGACCTGTAGATTGTTCAGCATTGCACTGTTTATTTTTCAAATGTTTCTCAGGAAATTTCAACTGTCTTAATTTACAAATTGATTTCTAGTTTAAATCTACGTAGTTTGAGAATATACTAAGCATAACTTTCATTCTTGTAAATGTTTATTTAAGGAGTGCTCTAAGAATCATCATAATTGAGCCCATCTTGATGAGCAATTCATGTCAGTCTGAAAAAATTTATATATTCACTGTAATTACATGAAGTAGTAGATAAATAACAATTATGTAAAATTGATTAACAGTACATCTATATAATCCACATCCTTACTGATGTTCTATTTCATCAATAAATTACTGATAGTGTTGTTGATGTCTGCTTCTCTAATAGATTTGTCTAATATCAGTTTTTTCAGTTTGTTTTCATGAATTTTGACAATTTTTTAGGTGTATAAATCTTTATATTCTTATTTTTTAGAAATCTAAATAATCCATTATATAACAATATTTTTATTGTTGACAATGTTTCTTGTTATGAAATCTTCAAGTCTTAAATAAAAATAGTTGCTTCATTTTTCCTATTATTAGTGTTAGTATTGCTTATCTTTCTGGATTCTCTTACTTTTAACTCGAGTCTTTATATTCAAAGTGATTCACTTGTAGAAAGCATATTTTTGGTTCTTGTTTTTGTTTTTCTTTTTACCCAGTCTGACAATCTGTCTCTTTTGGTGTACTTAGGATATGCACATTTAAAGTGATTATTAATATAGTTGGTCTATTACCTACCTTGTTCTAAGCTACGTCTTATTAGTTGTGTTTGTCTTTTGTTTCTTTTTCTTTCCCTCTTTTACTACCTTCTCTAGATTTAAATGTACATTATATATGATTATGTTTCCTCTCTTTGATGTCATCAATAATACTTCTGTAATAAATGAGTGGTTGCCTTAGAGTTTATGATATACATTTTAAAAAATCTTAGTACACATTAAAAAACACAATAATAATGTGCATGAATTACAAGAACCTTTAGTAGAATATTCTCTTCCATATATTCCCCTGTGATATTTCTGTCAGTTATGTCACTTATCTTTATGCCATAATCACATAATATATTATTAACATTATTGCTTTAACTAAACATATATCCTTTAGATCAATTAAGAATAAGAAGAGATGTTATTTAACTTTTGTCAATTTTTATCAGCCCTCTTCCTTTATATAGATTTGAGTTTCTGACTATATTATTTTTCTCCTGCCTGAATAATTTCTTTGTTTATTTTCCTTTTTAGGACACATATACTGGCAATCAAACATTTTTTTCCTCAGAAAATTGATTTGTCCTTCCCTTTTGAAGGGTAATTTCTTTGCCTGGAATGGTATTTTGTAAAATTGTTTATTTTGACACTAAGAATAGTTCACTATGCTCTGTTCTTATGTACACACTTTATGGCAATAAGCCAGCGTGATTCTTATCCTACTTCCTCGGTCGATGGATGATTGCGTACCCTCTGAATATTTTCAAGATTTCCGTTTTATCTTTGGTTTTCTGCATTGCAGATAGGATCTTTTTTTCATACTTATCCTACTTGCTCTTCTCTGAGTTTTCTGGATCTGTGGTTTGGTTTCTGAAATTAATTTAAAAAATTCTTGGTCATTTTCACTTCAGATGTTTCTTCTGCTTTGTTATTTCTTTCTTCTTCTTCCTCCCTTCCCTTCTCATTATGTATATAATACATTTTTGATACTGTGTAATGATTCTTGAATCTCCTGGGTTTTTAAATTTTTATTTATTTTCTCCTTTACACTCATTTTGGGAATTTTTTATTGACCTATTATATCTTCAAGCTCTCTGATTCTTTCTTTCTTTTTCTTTTTTTCTTTTTGTGATGGAGTCTCGCTCTGTCACCCAGGCTGGAGTGCAGTGGCATGATCTCAGATCATTGCAACCTCCGCCTCCCAGGTTCAAGCAATTTTCCCATCTCAGCCTCCTGAGTAGCTAGGATTACAGGTACATGCCACCATGTCTGGCTTTTTTTTTTTTTTTTTTTTTTTTGTATTTTAGTAGAGACGGGATTTCACCATGTTTCCCAGGCTGGTCTTAAACTCCTGAGCTCAGGCAATCCACCCACTTCGGCCTCCCAAAGTGCTGGGATTACAGGCATGAGCCACGGCACCCAACTGATTCTTGAGCTTTGTCGAGTCTACTGATGAGCCTATTGAAGGCATTCTTCATCTCTATTTAGAGTTTTTCACTTTCATCACTTTCTTTTTATTCTTCCTTAGACTTCCCATCTCTCTGCTTAAGTCATCCATCTGTTATTGCATGTTGCCTATTTTTCTAATACAGCCCCTAACATTAATCAGTTATTTTAAATCTTTTGTCTCATGGTTTCAACAACTGTGTCTTATCTAAGTCTTGTTTTTATGATGGTGTTATCTTCTCAAATTGTTTTTATCTTTTGTTTTTCTTTATGCCTTAGATGTTATTGTTGAAATCCATACATGCTGTATGAGACAATAGGAAGTGAAGTAATTTGACACATAATGTGATGGTGTATGTAAATTTAGCTAGAAATTTTGCTCTGTTTAATGCTTGTTAAAGATATAGGTAAGGATTTAAAATCTGTCTAGTGTTCACATTTTTTTTTCTCTTGGGTTTTCATATGTACTCTTCTTGTAGAGTTTGTTTCTTTAACCTTTTAAAATATGTAATTCACTGTTATACTGAAGCCCTGTTGGTTTGGTGGTGAGATGTATGGTAGGGGAAATAGTCTATATTCTTGTAAGTCCCAGTCTTTTAGAGACCTTTATTTTGGTTCCCTTAACTTCACAAGTATTCCATCAGTGCTCTACCTTTCCCCTCCCCTGTATCATACTATTTTTTCTAGTAAGAATGTTCTATTTCTGTTTTCTTGAAGTCTAGAACCTTATTGTCTATAATTTTGTTTAACTTTTCCCCCTTAAGTAAGATAGAATAGCAGGGGAAGCTTTGTGTGAAGAGGAGATTCATTCTGCCAGCTGGGATAAAATTTCGGAATTGCTCTCTGATAAAGCCCTTTTCCCTGGAGATTACTCATGTGTTCTGGAGAAGGTACTAGGCATTGTTCACAATAGTCACTCTTCTTCCTATGCCAAAGACAAGAAGTGATCTTTCTTGGATCCCATCAAAACCTATGACTTCCTGGAGGGGAAGCCTATGAAACTACGAAGATCCAAATAAGAATCTAGGCATTTTTCATTCATGCCAGTTCATAACAAGTCTCCAGAATTAATTTAAATTACCATTTACATGCACGCAGCAGTTTATAGATATAGGAACTTTGGCCCTAGATAAGCAGATCTCAGTTGCTCCATCTCTTTAAGTAAGACTCTCTCTCTAGATTTCAGAGTGGTAGTCTGCTGTATGATCTTTGTTCTATGATGAATCCAGGAAAAGAAGTAACCACTTTTTAATTTGTCTAGCTTTTCTTTTTTTGTATTAAGGACAGGAGTGATGACTTTCAAATGTTTTATCTGAGACCTAAAATCGTAATGCTGAATTTAGCACCACCTGTACTTATAGTGAGCATGCTAAGTACTCCAAATTCCAGAGTCTTTCTGGTTTCTCTTGTTCAAAATAGTTTTTATCTTGATTTCTTCCACCTAGCACATCGTTTTCACTCTTTAACTTTCTAGTTTGGTTTCTACTCATCAACCTACTTTGCTTTTTCAAAAATTGTTGATATTCTTGTTATCTGATATTTCTTAGCACATGAGGATTCATGCTTTTTATTCTTCTCTCAGTATCATTTTAGTGACATTTCAATAGTAAACAGTCAAAATGTGTCTTTTCTTCCATATTTTGTGAATGTACTCCATTCCCATGTTTTAATTTGTTCCACGTATATTTATGAAGTACATACTATATGTAAAGTACCGTGTTATGTTGAGACATATGTGTTAATAAAATTTATTTCTGGCCTTATAGTCTTAATAGTCATTTGAGGGCAAATGGATGAGGAAATTTGTAAATATTATATTGAATAAAATGGATTATAATATTTAAAACATGTTCTTTTTATTTTGAGTACCCTAAGTGGGCTACTTCTTTTCTTAGCCCCATATAGATTATTAATCTGGTTACACAGATTTTTCAATCATGCAATTCTTTTCATAGCTATCATAGATTTCAGGTATGTTGCCAATTCTGTTTTCATCAATAAGAACGATATGCTTCCTATAGTTGGCCCTAGATTTTTAACTCTCATCAATTAAGAGACACCACAAACAGGGCTGGGCATAGTGGTTCACACCTGTAATCCCATGACTTTGGGAGTCCGAGGCACTTGGATCACTAGAGATCAGGAGTTTGAGACTAGCCTGGTCAACATAGTGAATGCTTATCTCTACTAAATAAAGTACAAAAAAATTAGCCTGGCGTGGTTGTGCACGCTTGTAATCTCAGTTACTCAGGAGGCTGAGGCAGGAGACTGGCTTGAACCTGGGAGGTGGAGGTTGCAGTGAGCCTAGATTTTGCCACTGCACTCCAGCCCGGGCAACAAAGCAAGACTCCATCTGAAACAAACAAAGGAACAAACAAAAACAAATTCACAAACTAAATAGAAAATTATTATGTCTTTTTAAAAATTAATTAAAAACTACTATGAGCCATTAGGGTCTGTGTCAGTTGCAGGAAGCTGCCTCACCAAAGGTCCCACTCTTCCGGGACAGCTTTTATCTAATTACTGAGTGACACAGGAATATCGAGGTTCTGCCATTTTGTACAGGTGTAGGATACTCCTGATGAGAAATAGTCACCAGAGCTCCCTGTAAGCTGGCCAAGACTTTGTTGAGTCTGAAACGCAGTTTAATTTCTCTTCACCCAATCATGCCTCTTCTGCTTCATTTCAAAGGTGTTGTTTCCTAATAGCTATCTTATACCTAAAACTCAGCATCTCAGCATCTGCTGAGAAATCAACATGTGACAATAATGAAAGTCAACCAAAAATGAAAAGTCTAAATATTTATTTACATAACGTTCTCTTCTTAGCACAATTTGCTTTTGTAAAACGGTTCCCTTCTCTTCTATTGTTACAGAATCTCCTTTACCATGAAGGCACAGATTAACTCTGGCTAATGGCAAGATTATTTATGCAACAGGAAAAATGTCAGTTCTGTCAAACTTATGTTATTTCACTTGTGTTTGCATTATAAATATTGTCATCAAATCACAGTTCCTTAGCTAAAATTATGTAAGACATTTTTAATTTTGTGTTGGTTTAATAGCTAAGTTTGAGCAAAAATGATCCAAGGTTTGATTTAATTGGGCACACATACATTTGAGCATTCAAAAGAATAACCACACCAAAGTTAATTGTCCATGCGGATTTCTACTGGCTCCAGGTAATAGAGCCGGGAACATGAGAAGTGTCACTTGGACTAGGGCTTACATGAGGACACTGCTCTCAGTATGTACCCTCAATTTCCTCCTTTTAAATATAAAACATTTGCAAATAAAAGTTGTAAAATTTCTTTCCACACCATATTTAAATGTTTTACATATCCCATGGAATGTATTTATTTCCAGTTGAATGCTACTAACTTGATAAAAAGTTCATCCAGAAGAAAATGTGCCTTATTTGCTATTTTTAGTTCCTTGCATAGTACCTAATACAAAATGATAGTATGTGAGGCAAATGATGGTATCTGATGCAAAATGTATAGATACATAATGTATACATATATGTGTATATACATACATGGGCATACATATGTATATACATTATATACACATTAATACTATTGAAAAATAATGAAGGAAGAAATTGCAAAAATAATTGTGATTTGTAGGTCATGAAAGGATTCATCAAACAATTTTTAAATGTATAATTTATTCTGAGGAAAAATGGAAATTAATATCAACTTTCTATAAGTTTTTTCTTAAAGTTTTCAGCTCCTAAGAACCATCCCCCCCTTGCTCTCTATTCATTCATATTAATAAGCCTCTTAGACTTGATGTCATCCATGCTTTATATGATTATCACCCACACTTCTATGAAGACTTTGTAAGCCAAACCATTTAATTAACTTTCATAACCTTAGTGCCTAGCAAAGAGCCTGGAATGTAATAACAACTCATAATGATGTTGATGACTAGAATTTAATCTACTGTAAAACATTTGGAGGTAAATTATATCATATATGCTATGTATGTTGTAGTAACTGTGTAACTTTTTTTCCCAAGCAAGAAAACACAAAAGAATATTAATGCCTTTTGCTATATTTGTGCAATATTATATTTTTCCTATACCACTGAATAATTTGTGACAATGAAAATCTATCATAAGATTTTTGTTAAGTAGCGTTATTTCTCTGGGTTTTTTTTTTTAAACTGTTAGCATGATGCTTCCCTTTGCTTCATTATACTTCCAAAATCAAACTAAGATTTGGAAAAGAAAGTTAAATTGAAAATAGATAAATAAGTGAAATTCACTTATTTTTAAGATTCATTGGAAAAATAACATCTTGGAAGCATTAACTGTTTTAAGCTTACTATACTAGCAAACTACATTTTTGCCCTTCTCTTACCTTTCATCTCTTCCTTCAGGATCAGTTATTTACTTGATCATATTCTATAGTGTGTGTTTATTGTTTACATATGCATAAGTACCTTTGTTATTTTCTTTCTCCCTTTTTGATGGCCACTGTCCTTGGGTGATCTAAATATAGATATTTGAAAATGAGCTCTATTTTCTCACTAGCTGATAAGGTCTTTGTGAATAATTGAGACCCTGAAACTACCTCAGATGTGAGGAGGCTATAATTTACTAAGGACACTCTCATACTGCTCATGTGTAAATTGAAACACATTGAATGTGGAAGCAATCATCATCATAATATGATTGTTATAAAAAATCATTACCTTTCATGCTGGAAATGTCATTTAAATGTCAGTTGGGAAAATATAGAAATCCAACATGGTCTCTAAATACATGCTGCTTAATTCACTTATTTTAGATGAATTGACATTCTACTAACCAGCCGTCATCTTGTCACTAAATATTTTCTTGATTGAATAAAATGAGTGGAATAGGCACAATTTATCAACTAAACTATTTCAGTTATTCATTTTTTCCCTGAATTTGAAAGACCAGCTGTGAAAACTGCAACAATAACAACAATGAAAGTAGAATCTGAATACAAAAAAGTGTGTTTTCAGGAGTCATCTAATCAAGTTATGCATAGTAATAAGATTTAGCTGTTTTTGAACTTTGCTTACATAAAATTCATATTTATAACTTTTTTTTTTGCCTAGTAAAGTGTAGGAGAAAAAGTCCCCCAAGCTGTTACATGAACCAATGTCAAGAGAAAATGAAGAATCCTTATTATTGAAATTCTTTTGTTAACTCTCTAGGAATATTTTTATTTCTAAAGGCAAGTTGAATCTAGTGACTCATTAAATAAGGAAGCATGCAAATAATTTCACAGCAATGAGGTAAGAAGTTATTGTCCCCTTCCTAATAGATAGTCCCTTAAATATTGTATAAGGCTTTCAAAGGTTATATCTTCATAGCCCTTCCTGCAGGAAATAAACATATCTCCCAAAGAAGTCCAGTCTGGTACAGTATTTAATGAAGTAAATAAGACTCTATTGCTTGCAATTTCAGTGGAGACACATTAATGGCTCTGGAGTGGAGAGATAACACCGCACCATAGCAAGTATTGTCTTGAGTTCTTACAGCTACAAGCAATGTAACTAAAGGAAATCACATGCTTTACGACTAGTCTGTCTCACAACTAGAATCTAAATCCCATGTGACCTCACCACGCATACAAATTAGTCCATCTCATGAAACAGAAGGTTACAAAAGTTGTCACAATTTTTTTAAGATACCAAGATTTAGAGAGCTGTGAAGAGAGGGCATCATCATTAGTGTTATATATCAAATTGTGTGTATTTTTTTGGCATATTTCCCCAAGATAAAGCCCCCACGTTTTGCTCTTACCCAAAGCCACTAAAAAATCCTGTAACTGTGAAGAACTATGCTAGTTTAAAGTCAGAGTAGGACATTAAGGGTCTCTTAAAAATAATTTTTAATGTCCAGTCAGCAGATTGATTCATCCCACATTAGAGGGAGTGGATATTGAATAATTTCACCACTTTTCTCAAAATGTTTACATCTTGTTTATCCCTGGCCTCATCTTCAAATTCACAGATGTCATTGAGGCTGGTAAGCATGATTTCTGTGAGCTTATGATATCTGTCACTCTATCCCGATGGGAGTCTCTATAGTCTCACAAACTTTATCCTTCCTTTTTCCTAAATCCAGGGTTCTCCAACATTATTGTGCAACAATATTCTAGCTGGAGACAATTTTAAAAAATAGAATGTTAGCCCACAACCCCAGAGTTTCTTATTCAGTAAGCCTGAGGAGGAGCTAGAAATTTTTCATTTCCAGAAGTTCCTAAGGAGGTGCTGATGCTACTGTTTGGAGAACATTTTGGGAACCACGGGTCTAAGAAAAAGAGATGACTTTCTTCCTACCCAAGTTTAGTATCACTAATTGCTCTATATGGCAACACATTTTTACCTTAGTTTGTTTCCTCTTATTTTTATTCAATTTATTCTTCACAATATAATCATATTCAAATCACTGTCATTTTGAAGACCGTTCACAGCCCTGTTTATTGAGCTAGGGGTTATCTTTTCTCAAGTCACAAATAAGCTTATTTAAATTAGAAGTTTTTGTTTAATATTTGCACTTTAGTGCCTGATTCTCACATCTCAGTGAAGCTCATTCTTGCCTCTTCTTTATAGATTCAGCAATGACTTCTGTAGGGAAGTAAAAGTAACAGATTCTCCTCACTCTTCACAAGATTCATGGCCGACACCTCCAAAACAAAAGACAGATTAACAAAAGAGGACATTCAAATTTATTTAACATAAGCTTTGCATCTTCAGAAATGAAGGCTGAAAGAAACAGGAAACTCTGTATATTTTTATGTTAAGTCTGATGAAGTGTGAGCAGTTGTACAGAAGTACGATTGTGTGAAAGGGCTGTAATCTAATGGTAATAAATGAGAAGAATTTAGCAAAACCTGTTTATTCAGATTCTTCTCTGTGTTTTCAGAGACAATATTCCTTTTTCTCTGGTTATAGGTTGGCACCTCTCACATGATGATTTTATAACCTACTTCAGAGGAAGGTCAGAGAAGTGTTTTAGGGCCTGCTTCAGGAGAGAAGGAGGGGAGAAGATCAGAGAGACCTTGTTTCTTCTGCTATTTTCTCAAGTGCCAGGGTGCCATAGTTTGGAGTAGCATGTACTGAATATCATCATTTCCAGATTATTGTTTTTAAAAACAAAATCACGAACACAATGACATTCAACAATATTCTGACTTCTCCCTCTTCTTGAATCTTCCTTTATCTTGGCTTCTATGCCAGTACTCATGACTCACTCTCTCTGCTTGTTTTTCCATCTCTTTTCGCAATCCACCCTCTTTCTGCCTTTCTGGTCATGTTCTCCATGGGTCTCTCATTATCATTTTTACCATCACTTTACACCAACTGGTTGGATTAGTTCATTCATGTCCACACGTTTGGTGGTCTTCTTAATCTGAATTATGCCTCTGCAGTCTAGAGCCCTCTCCTGAGGTTCAGATCAGGACAACCCAATTGCTACTTGACATAATCACCCAGATGTTTCACGGGAATCTCAAAGCTTATGATGATGTAAGAAGATAAGTAATTTTGGCTCTATATACCAATCATTTAATATTTTAAAACATTTATTATAAGCATCTCCACCTAACCAGCTATGCAAACAGAAATTTAGGACTTGGTCTCTTCTCTAGAACATGTAATCAGTCAACAAACCTTCCCATTGCTGACTCAATTCTTGCAATAGTTTGGTTCCTAACTTCAACTTCCTCCAGATCACACTGCTCTATCGCCACCAGCACAATTCCTCTGAAAACAAAACTCTATTTTTTTTACTCTCATGTATAAAATATTTTCTAAGAGCCCTGCTTCAAAATAAGATTTAAAAGATTCATGTCTAAACTTAATACCTGTCTGCTCTTCACTTAGAGTATATATCCCTACCTTCCAATGTAATTGCAGTTCACTAAACAGAATGTGCTACTTTTTTCATACTGGAACTCTACTGGAACTCTACTGGAACTCATACACTACTGGAATCTCTCACATTATTTGGTAAACTACCTTGACATTTCCTTTGTGAAAAGTTTTTTCCCCTATAACATTCTTTAAATATTCTTTTGGAAATAGCATACCATTTGGTAAATTTTTTAAAGTTGGATTGTTCTCCTGAATTTATTTCCCTATGTCAAGAATTTGGACTTAGTATTTTGTATACTTACAGATTCTACTAGAGTGCATGGTACCTAATAGTTGCTAAATAGATATTTATAAAAGTGAAATTAATTTAAATAACAGAATTTGGACCATTTGAAAATAAAAGAGACACAAAAACTACTTCCTGTGGGTTCCAAGAGAAATACACTGTCGATATAAAGACTTAATGGAAATGTTCATAGAAGTTTTATTCATAGTAACAAAAAAAAAGAAACAAAGTACTCATCAACTTGTAAATAATTAAAAACAGATGATGCAACATTACTAAGCATTACAGAATAAACTATTATTGATAAACATACATGGATGCAACTTATAAAATGATGATTTAAAAACTAGAAATAAAATAATACTTACTCTTTGATATCATTTACATTAAATCCCAGAACAGGAATAACTGATTTACAGAGACAGATAACAGAGGATTGTTGACTTGGGTCCAGGACTGTGATTGTCAATAAGCGAAACTTTTCATAGCGATATAAATACTTTGTATCTTGATTGTGGTTATAATTATTTGGATGTATTCATCTGTCAAACCCATTACACTGCACATAAAACTGACTCATTTCACTGCATGTAAATAAAAATAACATTTATTTAAAATAACTAGCCTTTTTTGTAGTTCATACGTAAACCTAGTTTTAGATTACGTATGTCAAGCTCAAATTCCATTAAAGATAAGTCAAGAAATATACGTACATGGAGATCCAACTGAAATCTAATATGAAGTGATAGGAATTGTGTTAAATTGGATATTGCATGCTGCACCAAAAAAGTCCAAATTTAAACATTATTAAATATTGGTCTAGCCAATAAAAGCCTATCTCCTTGGCAGAGTCAGTCCACAAACACTGGTTAGCAACTCTTGCATTAGAGAACATAATAGTTTTTCCAAGATCAAGCTGAAAAAAAAAAAGTGAGGTAGAGAATTAATTTAATTTATCACAATGAATATGAAAGGTAAATTTTACCTTTTGGCAACTCTTCCAGTAAAATATTTCTGCTATAAATTGACCTGATGAGATTAATGGTGAGTCCAAACATATAAACCATTCTCTGGAAAGATATTGCTAGACAATGTGAGGTGAATTAATTATTTCAGTGTATAAAATAAACTTTAGAAGATCTTCAAGTGTGTGTGTGTGTCGAAGGGGAGGGAGAGGTGGGTGAAGAGAGAGAGAAAGGAAGGGAAAGAGAGGAGGTACACATATACTTTTACACTAAGGACACAAAAATATGTAAATGAACTTTTGCAAAAAATCAAGAGACTGGAGATTAGTGTTAGTGTTAACCTTCTATTCTCCATTCCTTCTGCAATTATTTCAGTATTATCCTCATTACTTCTCACCAGGGATATTGTTTAGTCACCTAATTGGTGCCCCTGTCTCCATTCTCTTACTTTTCTAATTCATCCTACACATTCTTGTCAAGTTAATTTCCTTAAATAATAATTCTATTCTAGGCACAGTTCTGTTCAAAATCTTTGCCTGTTAATCAAAATACAAAAGTTATTCAAAGCCTCTAATACCAAGTCTAAATCCACATTTTCAGTTTAACATCTTTCTGCTCATATTCATGTAATCTTCCCAATCAAGTTAACTGCCTCCAAAACAGCCTCGTGGTTTTTTGAATCTGCGCTCTAAAGAAATACTGTTATTGTTTCTTGAATATCTGTTTCTTCACCAATGTAACTACCTTTCCAAGGGAAGCAGTGTCTTCAGCCTTACTACACTGTTCTTTTCTTGTTTGGTTGGTTTGTCTCTCATAAAGGTAATTTCTCAAAACAAGAAATGAATATTCTCTTTGTGTCCCATCTCTCGCTGATACCATGTCAAGAGCTAGAATAAAATTCTAGCATGCCTTTGTAGTCAAATACAGTCTAGAAATAAAAATTTACAAACAGAAGACATTCATACCAAAAAAAGCTTCAATATAGTCACACAAATGTAGGGAATCAGAGAATATGTGAGCAATACCAACCACCACCAACAAAAATCCAGAGAAATATATTTTAAAGTGGTGCTAATGTGTTAATATAGTTTCATAAAAGAGCATGTCTACATTTGGAATGCTTACTCGAAAACTGAATATTATGTTCACATTTAGTTTAGTTGTTTCATGAAAACTGGGACTAATTATTGACCCTACTTAAAGTAAGTTGAGGTCCCAGACAATCTCTGACAAAATGCCAAAATGCAGGGAAAATAATCTAATGAATTAGGAAAGTAAGGAATTCATTATGTTACACTGTATATTCACCCTCAAAGACTATCTCTTTAAAGTACTCCGAAGTATCTTTCAACAAATATTTTACCCATAGATTTGTGACAAAAGCCTCAGCATTTTGAAATGCTCTTTATCGATTGATCTCTCTTGGATGAAGTCCTCTGGAGAACTCAATTTATGCTCACTTTATAAAGGATTTCTGGTCTTAGTAGAATTTTTTTAAAAATACAGAGGCTTTGAGGGTAGCAGAAGGATTAATATTGTGACAAATTGTACCTCTGGGATAAGTCAGCCTTCTATTTCTAAATTTCAGTTTAGTGATTAGGAATCTAAATACCTTACTGTTTTACAGAATGCCGCACTTTATGAAGGAACCATGCCTATTTTTATTGGGAAGAGAAAAGTAACAAGTAATCTAAACACAATGTTAATCCACATATACACCAGAGAACAAGAGACAATTCTATGAATAGCGTAGACTCCATTATTTCCATGAAGTTTTGGGATGCAAGATGCTATGTTAGTGTAAAGCCAGTACCAAGTTATTCTCGTCTTAATAAAGGACAAGTTGATTCACCTTGTTACCCCACCAATAAAATAACTGAATAACACTTGATATGCTCTTTTGAGTCAACTTGGTTCCCTATGAAGACTGAGTGATAAGGAAATGACCTAACCTATTTAGAAATCCCTGTGCTCTATGCCTGCATCGACGGTAAGTAGGCTGCTGTTGACCTCACAAAGGTAATCATGGTTGTCTTAGACAAAAAAATGAAGCAAACAGTAATGTACTAGGATTTAAGCACTTGAGGGAGTATGAAAAAGGTAATTCATTTCTCCTCAATGTTGGTATTTCTGTTTCAAGCAACAGAAATTCAATTGCATTTTATTCTGTATGTGTACACGATTATCTGTTTGTTTCTGCAATATTAAATTCTTATCCAAGGTGACCAGATTCTCGTGGGGAAAGACACCGAGCTATTGTATAAATGAAGGTTTTTACTTTGCTTTATGTACCTTTCGGTACTGTTTGAATTTCTAATCATGTATAGTCATTTCTTTATGTTAACAGCAGTTATATGAATGGTGATTTGTAAGACATTTGAAATTTATTTTTTTAATAATTCTCTGGACTAAAACCACTGAAAACTATTAAAAACAAAAATAATAGAACATCATAGAATTGTGGAGGTAAAATGGAGGAGAGGTGAAGAGGATGTAGGAGTTATGGGTACTACATGAAATGAATCAAGAAAGACACCTATATTATAGAAGCTTTAAAATGTAAGACTATTATTAAAAATAATAACATAATAAAAATAGAAAGGATGTAATGGAAAGTGGGAGGAGATGTGTCTGAATTGAGGTAAAAGTATATGTTCCTCTTATTTTAAAAACATCATTTTATCATCTTAAAAAAATGAAGCACAAATCACATAAAATATTTAGGCTTAGAGCAAAGATTGTCAACTGGGGAACAAATTTTGCCCTCAAGGGACACTGGCAATGTCTGGGGAGATTTTTGAATATCATGTGTTGAAGGAAAGGATTGATTTTAATGGCATCTATTGGTTATGTGCCAGTGTTATGTGCCCTGTTTGTAAAATTAAATATTCCACTACACTTAACAAGCATTTCATTTATGACTCCAAAAATAGAACTCAAGAATATGATTTTAATAATTGAAATAAGTTAGTGTTCATAGTTACTGCAATAAGTATTATACTTACAATATGAAATAATTTTAAAATGTAAAATTATATTAGAAATAATGTGAAATAATCTTTTTTTTCTTTTTTGAGATGGGGTCTTGCTTTGCCACCCAAGCTGGAGTGCAGTGGCACAATCTCGGCTCCCCTGAGCCTCTGCCTCCCAGGTTCAAGCAATTCTCCTACCTCTACCTCCCAAGTAGCTGGGAAGACAGGCCTCCCGCCACCACGCCTCATTCATTTTTATATTTTTTTTAGTAGAGGCAGGGTTTCACTATTTTGGCCAGACTTGTCTCAAACTCCTGGCCTCAAGTGAACCTCCTGGCTCGGCTTCCCAAAGTGCTGGGATTACAGACATGAGCCACTGCTCCCAGTCAATAATCTTTTATTTTTTAAACTGAATTAAATATCATTGAGATTTGATGTATGGGAATGAGAGACTAAATCTCTTGAAGAAATACCACAAATATGGCTACATCTGTATTACAGGTTTTATATATATCTTATATATATGTATATATAGGTATATGTATTTGTATATACATATGTATATATGTATATAATATATAATATATATTTATATGCATAATATATAAATACACATTTATTATGTATTGTAGTTATTATATAAAATTATTGAAAAGCAAAAGGCAGTGTGGAAATGTATGTAATAAGTGACAAAATGTGTGTAATAAGTGACAAAATGTGTCTTTCCCTGTCAGTTCACAATTTCTTTCACACCTCTAAAAGTTGAAGACAGTGAGTGAACGCACTCTGTTCATTCTAAAGAGAGGTGACAGCCACTGCTACTGTGTTTATTTAAAGATGACAAAATTGTACCAGTCAATCCCATTTTGCGCTTCTAGGAGATTCCTTAGTAGACACACCATGGCCTTGGAGGAGAGTACAGGGGAGCAGACAGACCCGTGACTTTATGCTTCTGTTGTTGAGATCCTTCTTCTGCTCTGTGGCCCCTGGAAGCAGGTGTCAAGGATGTTACTTACACATATGGGGACGTCTGGCCTCTTCCCTAGTGGACACTTGCTGAGCTGGAGGATATCATAAGCTCACCAAATGCTCCTACCAGGAGTCAAAATAATTTGGAGGAAATATGATATTTGTTCCAGAGGTTTTCTGGGGTCGGACTGCAAAGACAGACGTGCGTGGTGGTGGGCACCTATAGTCCCAGCTACTTGGGTGGCTGAGGCAGGAGAATGGCGCCAACCCCAGAGGCAGAGCTTGCAGTGAAGCCGAGATCGCGTCACTGCACTCCAGCCTGGGCAACAGAGCGAGACTTCGTCAAGAAAAAAAAAAAAAAAAAAAAAAAAAAGTGGGTGCTTCGTGTCAAGAGAAACCTGAGTGTTGGATGCCATCTGAAACAGCCCACAATAGTAGGGGCAGGACAGAAGCGTGGTAGTAGGAGCAGCCAGCCTTTATAGACTATAGCTTGGCAGTGATATCTGAGTTGTCTCTTGGGCTGAGAAGACAAGCTTTGACATAGCTGGGCGAAGACATCACCTAACAAGATGGGGAGACCCTGGAAGAGAACTGATGGGATAAAGAGACCAAAAGTCCTTGCCACAAAAAAAAGTGTATGGGATGAGTTGTAGGAATGGTGAGACTCTAAATCTCCTGAAAACAGTAATATATGTAGCATGTGGGTACCTGTCATTACAGTGCATGCTCATAGCCAAACAAGAGTTGCAGATAGCAACAGCTGAATACAGTCATGCTACTACTGTATTTACTTCCCGTCAAATATGACTTCAGAAGAGCCAGATGTCAGAAAAAGAGATAAAATAGGTAAGACTGAACCACTCCCTATTCTGCCACTGAAAATCCTCAGACTATGGAGCCTGCTTGAGTGAGAGGAAGGAGAGAATGTTTACATGAAATACATTAAGTTAAAGGTAGAGTACAAACCAGAGCAAATAATTTAAATCCAGAACAAAATAAAAAGATTATTCGAAAACTGAAAACGTCTAAAAAATATTAGGACACTAGGATAAAACCAAAGTTCGACTGTAAATCAGGTGTTTTGTTGGTTTGGCTTTTGCTGCCTGGGTGAGTGTGGGTATGTACTGGGGAGGGTATGCATAGGTATGCACATGCAATCGTAATGAAGTTAAAATTTCAACTAACACCTCAGGTAGAAAAATAAAGGCCAAAATGAGGTTTCAGACAAAGATTTATCACTTAAACAGCAATGCTGAGAAGTCATATCATGATGCAGAAAACCACTTTTCTATGAAGACTCATCAATTAGAAGCCTGTGCTCACCAACAATATGGCATAAGCCAGGAGCAATTGCGTTTTATTCCTGGGAGTTGTCAGAAGGTCTCAGTGGGACGTCCTCTAAATAACACTATGAAAGCACTCATAGGAGAATGGGTTAGCTGTAAACTCATATCAGCCCTAGATAGTGCAATGCTATCTTGCAAAAGGTCTGCTCAGATAAGAAATTTCAGCTCTCATTCTTCCTAGTGTATCTTTATGTACCATCCTCATAGAGATAGGAAAATACATCCTGCCACAAGGGAGAGAGGTTCTCCATTTAGAAAGAGGTTACTCGTCCTCCTGCTTCCTAAAGTTTCTCATCTGTTCAGCCAAGATTCAATTACTAAATTAAATTGGTTTTCAAAATGGGCAAAGGAATAACTTCCACATAAGAGCTGGATGGAAATAATAGCATACCCAGATTACATAGTATGAATTCTGATGTTTCCAAATACTAACCATGTGTCTGTGTGTCTGTGTGTGTGTTTGTGTGTGTGTGTGTGTATGTGTGTGTGTATGTATGTATGTGTGAGAGAGAGAGACAGAGAGGGAGAGAAAGAGAGAGAGCATGTGTGTATGAAGGGAGAGAGGGAGAGACAGATTAAAATTAGAGTCCCTGCTTCCATAAAGTTTAATGTCTATTAAGGAAGAAAGATGTGGGAGAAAATATTTATTGAGATAATTGATGATTAGTTCTCTAAGCTATAGTACATGGAAATCTATATGGCTCACTGATCAAATCTAGCACAACATTTGTTTTTGTAAATAAAGATTTGTTGTAACACAACCGTGCTCATTCATTTATGCATTGTCTGTGGCTGCTTTCAAAGCCCAAAGGCAGACATGAGGAGTTGTGAGAGAGTCTCATTTCTGGCAAAGGCTAAATTATTTACTCTCTGTCCATTTATAGGGAAATTACTGATTCACCTTCTCCAAGAGATTAAAATAAAGAAGAGATTCCAGGTTTAAACTGTGAGTTGAATATGTGCATATAATCTCAGTCCCTCTAAAACTTTACTAAATGATTAAGGAAAACATAATTAAAAAGAAAGAGAAGCATAAAGTTAAGGAGGCCAGCAGGACAGAGGAACATATAACAAATCAACGAAATATTGGGAGCTGGAAAACAGATATTCAAGTGGTAACAGAATTAACAGAACGAAGAATGCTGAATTCTACGCAGGAAATGAGGAAAGTTGAGAAACTGATAAATGTTTTATACTGCAGAATTCTCAAAAGACTCAGAAAATGGTAGCAACAGGAACGAGCGGAGATGACCATGATAATGATTGGACAGAATGACAAGATAATAAAGATATGTGATCCTAATATGAAAAGATCCCTGTATTAAAAAAAAGTCTATCCTGATAATGGGAATTCTTGTATCTTTGAAAGCTACACAAAAAATTAGTATTGAGGCTGCATTTGGGGAGAAAAACTAAGTCTATGAGGGAAAATGGTGTATTTTTACTGATTTGATGCTTTGTTCTTCTGCTTTTTTTCCATGAGCATTTGTATATTGTGAATCAAAAACAAAAGATATAAAAAACACATTCCCAAAGGATTGTATTCTTTAAATATGGAATACTTCCACTACTGTGCTCTAAGATACAAACACAATCCTGATATTGTTTTGTCTGGGTTCCTTGATGAAGAGAAACAATAGATTTTATTTTGCACAGTTGAAATCACAAGGCATAAGGTTCCCGGAAGTCCACAATTGTCTCCCTTTCCCCTCGTCTCCAAACACACATGCTTCACTGCCAAACTCTGTTCTAAAATGACTCAGTGAGAGAAGTAAGCAAGTTTGGCTCAGGGAGATGAGATAATGACACTTAACTGGCAAGATGGATGATGAATTTCTTTCCTATGACCAGAAAAGGTAAATGAGTTTCAAATTTTCCCGTATGTAAGGACCAATGCATCTATGTCTGGCACTGCTCTCCATGGTGGATAACTACAGAGACAGGTGGAAGATAGACAGTTACTTAATGCCAAGGCCTTGAGCACACCAGGAAAGCTGTTCATTTCTGTCCCAGTCTCTGGTCAGAAGTGGCTGTCAGTGAATGATGCTTTTGAGCTCATCTGGAAGTTCAGTATCTCATCCAAACAGTATACTTTCTTAGAAGTATTCTCTAAAAGCATCAGTAGGCAATAGAAGCATTGTATTTTTTTACTCTAGAAAAATAATTTTCCATTTCTTACATTTGAATGTTATGAGGCAAAGCTAACAATAAATTAAGCATACATATGTATATATGAACATACTATATATATATAATTAATGCAATACAGAGAAATTATTATAATGTAGCAATATACTTTAAGAGGAAAAATACTGTACTCTGATAGAGTCTGAAAAGTTACAGAAGGTTTTCCTGAATCATGACCTTAGAATCGATATTTTAAGAACGAGTTGGAATTATGTATGAATGGAGAATTAAAACAGGCAGAATTATTTGTTCTATAGAAAACATGTGTAAATTCCTTAAGTCAGAAGACAACATGAAAATTTTGGAGATCTCAAAGAATATCCATATACCTGAAGGAGGCAGAACAAAGAGGGAAATGCTGACTTTTGCTTGGGCAGAAACCCAGTAGCTATACTCAACACCTATGGGTAACATGAAGGATTTTTCTCTTTATCACGAAAGCAGTAGAAGTCATGAAAGCCATTGAAGGTTTTAAACAATAGAGTTACATGATTTAAATAATATTTTTAAGGTACCTCCTGAGAAAATTGAGAATGGATTACAACAGGAAAGGTGTGAAGAGTGTATATCATTTGCAGAGTACTGTCATAGATCAAGTAAGAGATTGTGATAATGCAGCTTAAGGTGGTGAGAGGGCTGTGAAGGAGTGGAGATATTGGTCCAAGCATGGTGGCTCACCCCTATAATCCTAGCAATTTAGGAGACCCAGGTGGGTGGATCACTTGAGTCCAGGAGTTCAAGATCAGCCTGGGCAACTCAGACAGACCCAGTCTCTATAAAACAAAAAAGAAAAAAAAAATTAAAACCAGAAAAATTACCCAGGCCTGGTGGTGCATGCCTATAGCCTCCTACTCTGGAGGCTGAGGTGGGAGGATTGCTTGAGACCTGGAGGAAACAGTTGCAGTTAGCTGAGATCTTGCAATTCCATTCCAGCCTGTGCAACAGAGCAAGACCTTGTCTCAAAAGAAAAATGTGGAAGACATATTAAAGAGGCAAAAACTATATATAAATGTATACACACACATATGCACACATATGTACATACACATATATTTATATACACACATATGTGTGTGTGTGTGTTTTACTTAAGGGAGAAGGAGTTTAACAAAGTCGATTTCTAGGATTCAGACTTGGAAAAGGAAAAGATGATGATGAAATTCCCAAAATGGGGACTATCTGAGAACATTTATTGAGCAAATACATTATGAGTGCTGGGGAATGCTGGGTAGATTAACAAGTCACAGACCCTACCTCTACAGTATTACAAACAAAATATAAAATGAGAAACAATTGTGTTATAGGTTTTATTACAGTACAGGTACTGAGACACCATATTTCAAGGAGGTGGGAAAGCCTTGTCTACAAAGTAATGTTACATAGAGGCCTGAAAGAAGCAATTCTGTGAAAAGTTCAGGAAACTGCTACAGAAAGAGAGAAAGGACAGCATGCACACAGTCCTGAATAGAAATGACAACATACAACTGAAATAAATATATAATCTAAGCTCGGTATCAGAGAAAGAGAAGAAAAGCCATGAGAGAGAAATACAGAAATGCTGTAAAATGTAAACTAATATCTTAGTCTCAAAGACACTACAAAAGTGCTAAAAGTAAGTCATATTTGGAAAAAATATATATGCATTTATAATAAGAAGTCTAAATATAAGACCTTACAGCTGGTCGATGTATATTATGAATACAACTGGACAGATTGAATACTGCACAACCATAAAATATATTATTGTGTATGCATAATAAAAATATGTTTTTACATAAATACAAATATAGGAATATTAAAATTAACAAGTCTTTATGTGTGATTATTCTTTTCATTATACTTTTATAATGTGTATATATATATTTTATTCATTTTCTCTTTTATATTTTTGAGACGGAGTTTCACTCTTGTTGTCTAGGCTGTAGTGCAATGGTGCGATCTCGGCTCACTACAACTTTTACCTCCCAGGTTCAAGTGACTTTCCTGCCTCAGCCACCTGAGTACCTGGGATTACAGGCACCTGCCACCATACTGGCTAATTTTTGCATTTTTTAATACAGATGGGTTTCACCGTCTTGACCAGGTTGGTCTTGAACTCCTGACCTCAGGTGATCCTCCTGCCTCAGCCTCCCAAAGTGTTGTGACTACAGGCATGAGCCACTGTGCCCAGCCTTTTTATAATATATTTTTAAATTTCTATGTTAAATCGATGTTATTTTTAATAGTCATCAAAACAAATATCAAAAAAGAGGTTGAAAGTTTCCAATAGGATTCAGAACACTTTATAATATGATAACTGAAATAAAAGTATATTTTTTTGTTTAAGGAAAAGCTTCAGTTGCTGTTAGGAATTGGGTGTGCTGTGTCCTCCAGAAAG
Organism: Macaca fascicularis; assembly: GCF_037993035.2. NCBI lineage: Eukaryota > Metazoa > Chordata > Mammalia > Primates > Cercopithecidae > Macaca > Macaca fascicularis. The sequence continues at coordinate 30,543,979 of NC_088380.1, read as the reverse complement.
ATATGTGGAAGGCCTTACCCTCAAAACCTGAGAATATGATCCTTTTTAGAAATGGAGTTGCTGCAAATGTAATTACTTAAGATGAGGCCACACAGGAGTGTGGTAAGCACTAAATCCCATATGACTGGTGTCCTTGAAAAAGAAAGAGAGACGGCTGGGCACGGTGGCTCATGCCTGTAATCCCAGCACTTTGGGAGGCAGAGGTGGCAGAGGTGGGCAGATCACCTGAGGTCAGGAATTCGAGATCAGCCTGGCCAACATGATGAAAACCCATCTCTACTAAAAGTACAAAAAATTGGCTGGGTGTGGTGGCGTACACCTGTAATCCCATCTACTCGGGAGGCTGCGACACGAGAATCACTTGAACTTGGGAGGCGGTGGTTGTGGTGAGCCTAGATCACGTCACTGCACTCCAGCCTGAGCAACAAGAGCAAAACTCAGTCTCAAAAAAAAAAAAAAAAAAAAAAAAAGGAAAGGAAAGAAAAATAAGAGAGACAACATACATGCGCAGAAGGAAGACAACATGAATAGTCACATGAGGGAAGAATGCTCTGTGATAACAGAAGTTGAATTTCGAGTGATGAAGCTACAAGCTCTCTAATGAACACATTAGATTATTGACTACCACCAAAAACTAGGGAAAAGCAAGAATAATTCTATTCTTTCTCTATTCTATTCACTTCTAGCAGTGTATCTGAGGCCATGACTCTCCTGACAGTTTGGTTTTGGACTTCCAGTATCCAAAACTTGAAGATAATAAATTCCATTTTTTTTCAAGCCATCCTTGTGTGTGGTACTATGTTGAAATAATCTTAGGAAACCTACACTGTAACCAGGGAAATTAGCTTAGATGACCTAGTTTGTTAATCAACAAAAATCACCTACTGAAGAGTCACCCTTGCGTAGGTAGCCTATTTAATTTGTGTCCAGATTTTGATTAAATCAGAAAGAACATTATTCTCCCATATGTGTGTATTTCAGTCTACCTGTTCCGTATGTTTGTAGATTTGTGTGAGTGTCTGTGAAGAAATGGAACAGAGGTAATGATCAGAAACAGGGAAGCATGTGTCTCTTTCTATTTTCTGTTGAGGCTTCATGAAAGTTTTTTATGTCTTCTATTTATGTGGAAAGGTAGACTAGAATATTTCAGATATTTTTAAATCACTCTGGCAATGATGGTATGAGAACCATACTCTACATATCTGATTTATAGTCACCAAAAGCTCAGTTTTACAGGCCTTTGAAACATGGACTGGTTTCAAGATTTACTGATCAAAACATAAAGAAATGCAGTCATATTCGAGATGAGAACTGTCTCTGTGACAAATCAAAGAGCCCCTATTTTACAGTCATTCAAAGACTTCCGACCAAACTCTTAGATTATTTCCCACACAAATTTGAAGATAATTTAAGCAAGGAAAATGAATGCTTTTAAGCTTCAGTGCTTTACTACAATTAAATTTTTGCTGACAGTAGTGTGTGATCACTTTCTTACCTCTTTAATAAACACCACGTGGAGCAAACAGAATTACTTCCCTAAACCTCTTTGGTAAAGTGATGATAATGGATCCAATCCCTTAATCAGGGTACTGTATGTAATAAAACAAAACTACTATTTTTTCTCTTGCTCCATATACTCCTTTGCTCTCCCTCCCTCTTCCTTTCTCCAGTCTCTCTGTCCCTCTCTCTCCGACTTTATTTCTTGTCTCTTTTTCTCCTCTCCTCTCTCTCCTAGTTCTCCTATTGTCACTTTAACTTTTCTATTTTTTTAGTAACATTTTAACTTATGTGACACTATTTTGGTTCTCAAAATATTGTACCAGTTCTGTATAATTAAGTGTGTAAAGGCTGCCACACATTTTTCTATTAGCTTATAAAAATATTTGGCAACACAATGTCAGCTAAATTATAGATGCACATAGTGATTTGGTGTTTCAAGACTTCTTACAATGATGGTTTTGTGGCTTTAAAATGTAAATATTATATATTAACGATGCAATCAGAAAGCTCTAGTCCTATGTTTTTGCTGCTTCCTAACAATGAATTTTGAGTCTCACATTAACACTGACAATGCACTGAGACACACAATCATCATTTTAAACAACTAGATGAAATAAATTTACAGTCTAATACAATCATTTCCAGTTGGTAAAAATATTTCTATTCTAATGTCATGTTTAGAAGGATCTATTGAATTTTCTTATGTTTATCAGCAATAAGAATGCTTTTTAGCCTCATAAAGTTTAGTGATTAAAGCAGATAACTGAACAAAATAGTGCAATAATTGATGCAAACAATTGCAAAAATTGAAACAAAAATACCAAATTCCTCAGAATTCATCTGATATTGCGTCAACAATTATACAAAAGTTCTAGAAAAGTAAGGGTTTTTGGTGATGAGGGAGTCTTTCAAGCAGTGTAATTTCTAAGAAAGAGAAAAACACACATTTCCTTTTGGAGTTTAATGAACCCTAGAATCCGAAAGGCACACCTAAAACTGCTGGGACATAGAAGAAGAGACACAGAAAGATGACAGAGGGCACAGCAAGTACGGAGAAGACAGATACCAAGATGGCCCATCACCCCCACCAACCTTGCACTACTGAAATTATAAAGTTCCCACAGTGAAATGAAGGGAGGCTTCATGGAACCCTAGGTTTTCTCTCAGGTTACAGAGGAGGGCACAGGCATGGCCATGCTAGCCACCCCAAAAAAGTTTCTAGCAGAACAAAGTCCCACATTCCGGAGATCTGGAGACTGCTTTTTAACCCACGCTCACCTATGTATTAATACCAGTGTTCCACAGTTGAACTGAATACTGGCAGCTGGTCTCAGCACGTAGTACAGCTTGAGCTGACTGGTGTCACTGGCAGTGGAAAACAGCAACGAAGACACTACCTTATCTTGTTTCCACAGACTCCTCTCCCTGCAGTCAGTTGCTGCTAAATACTTTGAAGTTGTTGCAAAATTTACAGAGGATGCAGGAGGAAAAAAGTGTTTTAAAGAAGGGCGTCCTCGTGAATGATGTTTTGAATGTCTGCCATGACTTTGAAGTTAGGTATGGCCCTGTGACTCTTCTGGCTGATAAAATGTGAGTGGAAATCATCTGTGTAACTTTAAAGCTGAACCATGACATTTCTAGTGCTTGGTTTCCAAGCTGTTTCTTGACCTACCATGGTGATGGAAGAGCCTTTGATTTCCAGATGATGCAGTTACATGATCCCATCGTGGAGTTTCATGAGTCCTGATATGAAGAGCTGATACTTGCGAGCTTGCTTTAAATATATAGCATGACGTGATGTGTGTATGTGTGCACGCACGCGCACGATGTTTGGTCTTAGCGTAACATAATTAATAAACCAAGTTCTGAAACAAATGGATATTATGGGAATTAAATGTGAGGAGGAGGTCAAAAGATTAAATTTATTGCTGATAATGACTAAATTGTAAGCAAAAAAGTGATAATAAGACTTTTAACTCAACTCCCAAACTAGGTAGATTAGCTCGCAGTCACGGGCAATGGTGTCCTAAGCGGACCTCCCCGTGAGATGAGCACCCCTGGGGAAAGGCAGCCACAGAATCCTGAGGGTGTTTTTCTGTTACCAACTATTGCTCTGTTAGGCTCTTGTGTGATCTGTAATGGGAAATAGAGCCCTCAGAAGGCTCTGAAGTATCTTGGAAAATACATTAATTATAACTCCAAAGGTATCGTATGACTCACTAATGCTGAAAATGTACTTTTTTAAAGAGGCGGGGTCTCTCTGTGTTGCTGGAGTGCAGTGTCTATACGATTCACAGATGTGATTGGAGCACACTGCAGCTTCAGACTCCTGGGCTCAAGAGATTCCCCCACCTCAGCCTTTTGCATAGCTGGGATCACAGGTTCGTGCCGCCATACTTGGCTGAGAATTTGCTCAACTTCCCTTCTGTAATTATGTCCAAAATAGCATACCAGTAGCGTGAAAGTAAGTTAACTGACATTATGATTTTTCAATGAATAGAACCTCCAATAATAATATAACACTGCCAACATTTTAAATATTAATCACTTTTCCCTTTCAAATTCTCATGCTAATTGAAATTTAAGGACTAAATACCTTTGTGAATGTATGTTCAGATAAACATCCAAAGGAATATAAAATATTAATTTTTCCCCTGTGACTGTATTTATATGTATCCAGTGACCAAAATTTCTTAGGTTGAAAATCAGAAGCCATGATTCCCTCTCTCTGCTTGCTTCATTTTCTTAGCTGTTCATTCTCAACCTAAAAGCTTTTCAAAATCTTGGAGGAGTAGAAGCTATATCAGAAGATGCAACCTAGTTCATAAATCAATAGTGGCAATTCACTTCAGGGCATGAGAAATTATATTAATTCACCAAGTGTCTGAAACCCTCCTTTTTTTGCTTTTGTTATTAATTTTAAGTGATACATAATAATCATACATATTTATGGAATCAGTGTGATATTTTGAAACATATATACAATGTGTAATTATCTCATCAAGCCAATTAGTATATTCATTACCTCAAACACTTATCCTTTATTTATGTGGTCGGCCTTTATAAACTGTCCTTCTGGCTACTTGAAAATATACAGTAAATTGTTGTTAATTACAGTCATGCTATAATGCTACACAACATTAGAACTTATTCCTCTTATCTAGCTGTACTTTTTTATCTCTTAATCAACATTTGGCTAACCCTCCAGACTCCCCCTAACCACCCTCTTTACCTGTAGTAACCACTATCCTACCCTCTATTTCTCTGAGATTAGATTTTTTTGCTTTCACACTTGAAAGATAGCATGTGGTATTTATTTTTCTGTATCTGGCTCATTTTCCTTAGCATAATGTCCTCCAAGCTCATCCATGTCGTTATGGATGATAAAATTTGGTTCTTTTTATTGGCCGAATAGTATTCTCTTGTGTGTATATACCACATTTTCTTTATCCATTCATCTGTTGATGGGCACTTAGGTTGATTTTATATCTTGGCTATTGCAAATAGTATTGTAATAAACATGGGAGTGCAGATATCTCTTCAACATGCTGATTTCCTTTCCTCTGGATATATACTCAGTTGTGGGATTACTGGATCCTATGGTTCTATTAATATATTTTAGTTTTTATTAAAAAACTAAAAACTAAGGTTTTTTTAGTTCTTTTTTCTTTTAGTTTTTTTTGAGGCATCTCCATACTGTTTTCACTCCCACCAACGGTGTATAAGAGTTACCCTTTTTCTGCATGTTCACCAGCATTTTTAAATTTTTGTCTTTTTGATAATAGTCATTTTAACTACGATGAGATGATATCCCTTTGTGACTTTAATTTGTAATTTTCTGATTATTACTGATGTCGAACATTTTTTATATACCTATTGGCCATTTGTATGTATTTTTAAAGAGATGTCTAGTCTCCTCATTTACTCATTTTTATATCAGGTTATTTGCTTGTGTGTTTTCTTTGCTGTTGCGTTGTTTGAGTTCCTTCTATATTCTGGATATTAATCCCTTGTCAGATGAATAGTTTGCAAACACTTTCTTTCTTTTTGCAGATGTCTTGGCACTCTGATGATTGTTCCCTTTGCTGTGTGTGCAGAAACTTTTTAGAGTGATATAACCCATTTCGTTTGTTTTGCTTTTGTGCCAGGAGACATTGCAATTGATATCACAGATATGCAAAGGATTGTTAAAAATTATTGCAGAGACCTGTACACCAACAAATTATTAAACATAGTTGTAACTGATATATTTCTACACATATGCAACCTTCTCAGAAGAAATAGAAAACCTAAGCAGATCAATTACAAGTAACAAGATTCAATTTTTAGTAAAAATTCTCCCTTCAAAGAAAAGCCTAGTACCTGATGGCTTTGCTGCAGATTTCTACCAAACATTTGAAGAAGAAATAATATGAATTCTTCTCAAAATCTTCCAGAAGATTGAAAAAGGAGGAATTATTTTAAACTCCTTCTACAAGGTCAGCATCACCCTGATACATAAAAATGGGAAACTACAGGCCAATATTCTTGATTAACATAAATACAAAAATATTCAATGAAATACTATCAAATGTAATCCATCAGCACGTTAAATACATCATTCACTATGATCAAGTGAGATTTACCCCTGGGTTGAAGGCTGGTTCAACATACGGAAATCAATAAACATATCAACAGAATTAAGGCAAAAAACCATATGATCATCTCAATAAATACACAAAAAAGCATTATATATAGCTCAACATCCTTTCATGATAAAAACTCTCAGCTAGTTAGGTATAGAAAAAAATGTGCCTCAGTCCAGTAAAGGCCATATATAACAAATCCACAGCCCACATCATATTGAATGGGGAGAAGCTGAAATCTTAAAGGAGATCTGGAGCAAAACAAGGATGCCCAATTTCACCACTTTTATTCAACATGGTACTAGAAGTCCCCACCAGAACCATTAGGTAAGAGAAAGAAATGAAAATCTGTTTAAAAAGTCAGAGAAATAATAAAATATTTTTATTAGTTACTTTTGCTGCGTAACAGACCACCCCTAAACATAGAAGTTTAAATGATGATCATTTACTTAGCTTATAATTTGATGGTTTGGCAATCTGTTCAGGAATCAGCTTCATGGTTCTTCTGAGCCAGCTCAACTGAATCTGGCTAGTTTACTTATGAGCAGTCAGATGTTGTGTCAGCTGGAACTGAATAAATTGTGATGGTCTCATGTGAGACAGCTAAAATACCTGGGTTCTTACTCCACATGGTCCCTGATTCTCACCAGACTGGCACAGAGGGGTTCACATGTTGGTTGAATGCAGAACAGTTCCCTGGGTGGCCCTGGAGCAACCCAGTTCTTCTCACTTTCTCATTTGTAGTTTTCAAGGTTAACTGTAAAATGGGCTGGGAATGAAATGTCTTAACACAACGGGGACCTGGCTGAAACAGCCTGACTCTGTTCCAAAGCTCCCGTAGAAACAGGATATTCTTCAATGCTTTAGCTCAGCAGGCACATTGCCCTGGGATAAGAAACACAGGGTAGACTGCTTTCTGGGGTTCCTCAGCTGTGGTACAGGTGGGACACAGAGAGCTAAGCCTCATCTGCTCCAGGCGGCTTTTCTGAGGCTTGGGAGATTGGCTCACAATACATTCTAGGGTTCTGTTGTTTCTTGCTACCTATCTGTAAGTTAATATATCCACTTCATGTAACTTGTGTATGTGGGTATTCCTCATTCTAGACTCAAACAAGTTGGTAACCAGTGCATGGTGAAACTGATTCACAGCTGACGACTTCCAAGACTGGTAAAGGGACAGACACCATTGCACAAGTTCTTTTTAAGCTTTATAGTATGCTTAGTAACATCTCATGGGACAAGGCAAGTCACATGCTTAAAACCAGAGTCAACAAGGGAAAGAAAACAAATTTACCACATGATGTGAGTTGTGGCAAAGTTTTATTGCCATTTTTAAAGTATACTACAATACAGAAGATTATCAAGGCACAACAAACTTAGAAAACATGCTAATTTCTACTCTGTCCACTGATTTCTCCATCAATATTTTGTTCCCAAAATGGGGAGTTAGAGTTGCCAAAAAGTATATAAACAACTCATTTGGGCCTTTGATAAAATAGCCTTTAAGAGCCATTATGCTTTTAACCTTATCACAGTGCTAGTTAGTCTACCCCTTCATAATCAAATATGGTAGCCACTAGCCATATGTGACTATTTGCATTTGCTTTTAAATTATATACATTAAATTAAATTAAATTAAATTAAAATTTTAGTTCCTTGGTCACACTAGCCACATTTCAAGAACTCAATAGCCACACAGACTAGTTGCTATCATATTAGACAATGCAGGATAGTACAATTTTATCATTACAGACAATTCTATTAACAAAATTTGTACGGAAACTGGTCTGTCAGCATCAGATCAAATAGTAGAGATTCCTACCAATTGAGCAATGCTTTTCAATTCAAGGGATTTTCTCAGTGTCACACTATTAATTGCATTTTTTCCTCTGAGAAATTTCAATTGACTAAGAGATTGTAAAGATGAGTGTATCAGAAATTAAGATTTTCTTCTTTTTTTCTGGAAGTGACTCTTTTGACATCTGTCCACAATTATTAGCTTGAATTAGTCACATTTATCTCATTATATCTTATACAGGTTTGCACTTGTTTTGTTAAATTTGTCCCTATTTTAAATTTTTAGCTGCTGTTATTGTAGTATTTTATTTTATTACATATTTAATTGGTTATATTTGGGTAGACTGTTTTCTGTATGCTAATTTTATATCTTGCTATTGTTTTCAGGACTTTTCCCATTGTTTTTTTAAGTTCTCTATCTCTGCAAATAGAAATATCTTTAGCTTCCTTCCCAATTCTTACCTCTAATTGCATTCTCTTGCTAGTTACTCCTACTGACGTCATTACGATCATATCAGGGGTGTCTGTGTGATAAAGCAGCAATGTGAAATGTTCCCAGTGAGCAAAACATCCAGCAGTACCGTTTCCCATACTGCCTACAATGAAATGTAACCAGAGTTTTGGATCTACTCTAAATTATACGCATTAACCAACAACTTTACTGGATGACCGAGACTAGAACTTCTATGACAAAAACCTCTGGAGAAAAAAATGTAGATGGACCTCTCAGAATGTCAAAAGATGGTAATTATTTACTCCTTTTATGAATCCTCATCCAAAGGCATCCACTGCAGAGGAGTATCAAACGGACAATATGATTTTTCCTGGATGTCTATCAGCTTCCTTCCCCAGCCACCCTGTGTTTTCTCGAGGGAACCATATAATAAATAGAGATAGAGTAGGAATGGAAGCTGTGCTTAAAATCACAAATATGGATTATACCTATGACTGGTCTGGTCATTAACAATGTCAAAAGGCTCCCTTCCAACAGCATAAACCAATGGCGACAACCTTATATTATTCTTTTGGGAGAAGCAGCTATCCATCTGGTGTCAGGTTGATTACATTGGAATCCTACCATTATAGAGAGACAACAATTTATTTCTACTGGAATAGACAAGTATTCAAACAATGGATTTGATTTTTCTGTCCAAAGTGTTGCTGGCAGCTTCACCATCTGTGAACTTACCGAATGTCTATGTACTCACTATCCAACACAAAATTGCTTTAAAAAATGAATGCAATTTATACCAAAAGAAGGCCAGCATTGGACTTCTCCTTGGGTACTCATCTTTCCTGATGAAACAATGTAATGGCTTACCGAAAATTTAGTTGAAGAATATAGAGAGGATAGAAAAATCCTAGAGTCATATCTTATAGGAACTAATATATAATTTGAGCCTGCAATCAATAGATGTTGCTCTTTTCCTTATAGCTAGAATATGTAGGTCTGGAAACCAAGGTCTGGAAGTAAGAGTGACTCCTTTTGCATTATGCTTATTTTTATCAACTTTACTTCATTATAATTCCTTTACAATAAACAGTATTTTTATGCTACATTATTTGATTATTTTTAAAAAAATGTATATTCACTGCCACAGTCAACACAAAAGATTTCCATGAAATTTAAAAAGTTCTTTATGAGCATTTTCAGGCATGTCTCAATCTATTACTGTCCTGCAAAAAACACTTATTTGTTTCTCTTACTATGACAGAATTTGTAATTTCTAAATTTTATTTGAGTGAAAAAATACAGCATGCACTCTTCTTTCATTCAGCATAACTTTTAGTTTAGTAGATGTTACTGTATTTATCCATAGCTCTTTCCTTTTAATTTATTTTTAATATTCCATTTATTACAGACAAATTACAATGTGTTATTAATTCCCCTATTGGTGACCACCTGGTTTATATAAACTTTGAGGGCTATCTTGAATAAAGCTACTATGAACACCCATGTACAATCCTTTGTGTACACACATGCTTTCATTTCCTTTGCATGCACTGTGTGTATGTGTGTATATATATATATATGTAAATGTAAGGTAAATGCATGCTTACATTTGTGAGCAACTCTCTGGAGAAAAAAATGTAGATGGACCTCTCAGAATGTCAAAAGATGGTAATTATTTACTCCTTTTATGAATCCTCATCCAAAGGCATCCACTGCAGAGGAGTATCAAACGGACAATATGATTTTTCCTGGATGTCTATCAGCTTCCTTCCCCAGCCACCCTGTGTTTTCTCGAGGGAACCATATAATAAATAGAGATAGAGTAGGAATGGAAGCTGTGCTTAAAATCACAAATATGGATTATACCTATGACTGGTCTGGTCATAGAGACTGTGTATGAGAGTTACAGTTGTTCGATATTCTCCTAACACTTTATATTGTCCATATTTTATTTGAATCAATTTTAATGAATAAACATTTATATATCAATTGGGTTTTGAATTGCTTTTTCTTGATGACCAAAAATGCTTAATTTGTCATATGATTATTGTCATGTGATTATTGGCTTTTGAATATATAATTTTTTGAACTATTTGTTTATATCTTTTAACAATTTTTAATCTTATTATTGAGTTGTAATTATTCTTTTTATATTATCAACGTAAGTCCTTTATCAGTCATGTATATTACAAACACTTTCTCCTATTCTGTTACAACAATCACGTATTTGAGGAAAAACTCTATTTTTTAATCAAGTATAATTTATATTGCTTTCTCTTATTTATTTTTTGCATGTTATAACTAAGATTTATTTCTCTTCTTGTTTATCTACTTATTTAATAAACTCTTATTTTAGGTTCAGGGGCACATGTGCAGTTTTGTTATATATGTAAACTCATTTCATGGGGTTTTTATTTACAGATTATGTCATCACCCAAGTACTAAGCCTAGAACTCAATAGTTAGTTTTTCGAATCTTCTCCCTCCTCCTGCCCTCCACTCTCTTGTAGTCCCCAATGTCTGCTGTTCCCCTCTTTGTGTCCATGTGTTCTCATCATTTAGCTCCTGCTTATAAGTGAAAATATGCAGTATTTGGTTTTCTGTACCTGCATTAGTTCACTTAGGATAGTGGACTCTAGCTCCATCCATGTTCCTACAAAGTACGTGATCTTGTTCTTTTCTATGGCTGCACAGAATTCCATGGTGCATATGTACAACATGTGCTGTATCTAGTCTTCCACTGATGGGCATTTAGATTGATTCCATGTTATTGCTATTGTGAATAACGCTGCAATGACTATATATGTGCATGTGGCTTTATGATAGAATGATGTGTATTCCTTTTAGTATATACTATACTAATCCCAAGTAATGGGATTGCGGGCTGAAATGGTAGTTCTATTTTCAGCTCTTTGAGGAATCATCACACTGCTTTCCACAATAGTATTTTTCACTCCCCAAAACAGTGTATAAGCATTCCCTTTTCTCTGCAACCTTGCCAATATCTGTTGTTTTTTTTTACTTTTTATTGCAGTCATTCTGACTGGTGTGAGATGGTGCCTCATTGTAATTTTGATTTGTATTTCTGTAATAATCAGTGATACTAAGCCTTTTTTCGTATGCTCATTGGCCACACGTATGTCTTCTTTTAAAAAGTGTCTGTTCATATCTTCTGCTGGCTTTTTAATGGGATTTTATTTCTCTTGTAAATTTGTTCCTTGTAAATTAATTTTCTCTTGTAAATTAAGTTCCTTATAGATGCTAGATATTAGACTTTTGTCAGACGCATAGTTTGCAAAAATTTTCTCCCTTGCTATAAGTTGTCTGCATACTTTGTTGACAGTTACTTTTCCTGCACTGAAGCTCTTTATTTTAATTGGATTCCATACATCACTTTTTATTTTTCTTGCAATTGCCTTTGGCATCTTTGTCATAAAATTTTTGCCAGTTCTTACATCCAAAATGGTATCAGCTAGGTTGTCTTCCAGGGTTTCTACAGTTTGGGGTTTTACATTTAAGTCTTTAATCTATTTTGAGTTTAAGTCTTTAATTTATTTAGAGTTTATTTTTGTCTATGGTCTAAGGAAGGAGTCCAGTTTCAATCTTATGCGTATGATTAGCCAGGTATCTCAGCACCATTTATTAGACAGAGAGTCCTCTCCCCATTACTCGTTTTTGTCAGCTTTGTCAAAGATCAGATGGTTGTAGATGTGTGACCTTATTCCAGGCTCTCTATCTTTTCCATTCATCTATATATCTGCTTTTGTACCAGTATCATGCTTTTTTGGTTACTGTAGCCCTATAGTATAGTTTGAAGCCAGATAGTGTGATACCTCCAGCTTTGTTCTTTTTGCTTAGGATTGTCTTGGCAATTTGGGTTTTTTTTTGGCTCCATATGAATTTTAAAATAGTTTTTTCTAGTTCTGTGAAGAATGTCTTGGTAGTTTGACGGTAACAACATTGAATCTATAAATTGCTTTGACCACTGTGGTCATTTTAATGATATTAATTCTTCCTCTCCAGAAGCATAGAATGTTTTTCCATTAGTTTGTGTCATCTCTGATTTCTCTGAGAAGCATTTTGTAATTCTCATTGGAGAGATTTTTCAGCTTCCTGGTTAACTGTATACCTGGGAATTTTATTCCTTTTGTGGCAATTGTGACTAGGATTGTGTTTTTTATTTGGCTCTTGGGTTCACTCTTGTTGGTGTATAGGAACACTACTGATTTTTGTGCATTGGTTTTGTATTCTGAGACTTTGTTAAAGTTGTTTATCAGCTTAAGGATCTTTTGAACCAAGACTCTGGGGTTTTCTAGATATAGAATTATGTCATCTGCACACAAGGATAGTTTGACTTTGTCTCTTTTTATGTCAATGCTCTTCGTTTCTTTCTCTTGCCTTATTGCTCTGGCCAAAACTTCCAGTATTATTTTAAATAGATGTAGTGATAGAAGGCATCCTTTCTTGTGTTGGATTTCAGGGAGAATGCTTCCAGCTTTATGTCATTCAGTATGATTTTCATTGTGGGTTTGTTGTAGATGACTCATTATTGTGAGGCAAATTCCTTCAATATCTAGTTTATTGAGAGATTTTAACATAAAGAGGTGTTGAATTTTATCTAAAGCCGTTTCTGTATGTATGGAGATAACCATGTGGTTTTTGTCTTTAGTTCTGTTTATATGACAAATCACATTTGTTAATTTGTGAATGTTGAAGCAAACTTGCATCTCAGCAATAAAGCCAACTCCATCATGGTAGGTTAGCTTTGTGTTGTGCTGCTGAATTCCATTTGTTAGTATTTTGCTGAGGATTTCAGTATCAATGTTCATCAAGAATATTGACCTGAAATTTTCTTTTTTGTGTGTGTCTCTGCCAGGTTTTGGGATTAGGATAATAATGGCCTCATAGAATAAATTGTGGAGGAGTCCCTCCTGCTTAACTTTTTCGAAATAGTTTAGTAGGAATGGTATCAGCTCTTCTTTTTACAACTGGTAGACTTTGGTCGTACAATCCATCTGTGAATCCATCTGGTCCTGGGCTTTTTTTCTTTTTTTTTGCTTTTCAGGGATTCAATTTCTTCCTGGTTCAGTCTTGGAAAGGTGTATTTGTCCAGGAATTTACCCATTTGTTCTAGATTTTCTAGTTTCTGTGCATGCAGGTGTTCATAATAGTCTCTGATGGTTACTGTATTTTTGTGGAGTTAGTGGTAATATCCCTTTTGTCATTTCTGATTATGTTTATTTGGATCTTCTATCTTTTCCTTTTTATTAGTCTAGCTAGTGGTCTATTGTGCTATAAAGTTTCCTCTTAACACTCTCTTGTCTGTGCCCCAGAGTTTCTGGTTTATTGTATCTTTGTTCTCATTAGCTTCAAAGAACTTCCTTAAGGATTTCTTCCTTAATTTGATTATTTTCCCCAAATCACTCAAAAACAGATTGTTTAATTTCTTTGTAAATTGAGAGTTTTGAGAGATTTTTTTTTTTGTATTAAATTCTGCTTTAATTGCATTGTGGTCCCTGAGTGATGATGGTATAATTTCAGTATTTTTTTGTATATACTGAGGATTGTTCTGTGTCCAATTGTGTGGTTGATTTTAGTATATGTGCCATGTGCAGATGTGTATTCTGTTGTTTTGGAGTGGAGAGTTCTGTAGATGTCTATCAGATCCATTTGGTCAAGTGTTAAATTTAGATTATGAATATCCATTTTAATTTTATGCCTTAATGAGCTGTCTAATACAGTCATTGGAATATTGAAGTCTCCCACTACTATTGTGTTGTAGTTTAAGCCTCTTTCGAGGTCTTTAAGAATTTGCTTTATGAGTCTGGGTGCTCCTGTTTTGGGTGCTTATATATTTACGATAGTTATGTCTTCCTGTTGAATTGAACCTTTTACAATTATTCAATGCCCTTCTTTGTCTGTTTGATTTTTGTTGGTTTAAAGTATGTTTTGTCTGAAATTCAGATTGCAACCTCTGTTTTTTTATATTTGATTGGTAGATTTTCCTCTATCCCTCTATTTCTAGCCTGTGGTTGTCATACTGAAACAGGCAAAATATTTTTCTATATCAACATTGCAAGTTTTTTTATATCCTCTTTTAAAATTTTTAAGATTTTATTTTTATATTTTGATCTATTATCCATTTTTATTTAATGTATGAATTTGTTGTGAGATGAAAACCATAGTTAATTGCTTCTTACATACAAATATCCAGTTACTTTTATACTTTTTTTTGAAACAGTTTACACATTTAAGTGCTTTAATACTTTCATTGAAATTCAATGGACTATATATATGTGAGTCTCATTTTAAGTTACATTTAAATTTATTTGATTTCTTTTTGTACAGTACATACTCTTTGGATTTAAGTGATCACTATAACTTAGTGGAACATATAATATTTGTTTAATGTATTCTTTTATTGTTTGCTGATATTTAATTGAAAACTTTATGGAATATACAAAAATAGAATTGGCCTGATACATACTTTGTCCTATTATGTAACATTAATTGTATTTTATACCAATGTTATTGGTATTTCACAAAAAATAATTTGAATACTTCCCCCCTGTTTTCTACCCTGGAAAGTTAAATGAGTTAATGGAGTCTTGAAGTTTGTTATCTGATGTTAGAATGTTTAGAAAATTTTTATGCAGATGTGAGAATATCCGGAGCCATTCTTTTTATTTATAAGAAAGCAACGATATTTTCACATGCTTCTCTGTGGAAATAGATTTATTTAGAATTTTCTTTTTTTTAATCAGTTTGGGTAAGCTATATTTTTTTATAGAACTATCCATGGTATTTATTTTTAGTAATTGTATTTTAAAGTAATTTTAAATGTTTACAAAACTAGCTCTTCACATATATTTTTTTAATTTTCATTGTTTCAATGCTTACAGTTCATCATTTATCATATTTTTTTGTGCATTTTATATAAAAGCACTATACTTTAATTTTTCCCCTGCCTCTGAACATTATGTTGTTTCTATTTATATATTATTGTACTGTTTATATCTTGAAAACATGTTGTAGTTATTACTTTTAATTGGTTCATTGTTTAGTCTAATTAAGATAAGAGTAGCTGACACATCACAGTTACAGTGTTATACTACTCTGAGTTTTTCTGTGTGCTTACTAGTGCCAGTGACTTTTGTACCTTCAATTATTTCTTATTGCTCATTACCATCCTTTTCTTTCTGTTTGTAGTACTCTCTTTATTATTTCTTATAGGGCAGGTCTAGTGTTGATGAAATCCCTCAGCTTTGTTTGTCTGGGGTAGTCTTTATTTCTCCTATATGTCTGAAGGACATTTTTTCCATACATACTGATAGTGGAGGAGACAGGCACATGCCTAGGCAGATACAGGTGGGTCCCTAGTGGAACCCTTACCTCCAAGCCGAAGACAGTTTGAAGCCTGAAAGCCAAGCTACCAGTCAAATCCATGGAACGGATTGAGAATCTGTCTTCCTGTTTGGCCCACTTTTCTCTAATTCATCCCCACTCTTCACCTATTTTACATATACCTACCCTTTTCTAATTGGCTTTCTACACTGTTGTGCCCTCCTCTGAATAGTGTATTTGCTTTAACCTTTTGTGCATACTTAGAAACCAATTAGCATGCACTCCCCTATTCTGTGCCCATAAAAGCCCCAGACCCAGCCACGCTGAGAGAAAAACCACCTGACTGAAGGGATGGCATACCATCCCTGCATTCTCAGTTCACTGATAGTTGATCTGTCACTCAATAAAATTCTTCCCTGCCCTCCTCATTATTCAAATTGTCAGTGTATCCTCATTCTTCTTCGTCACAGGACAAGAGTTCAGTAACCACTGAATATGGGTAAAAGGTGTAATACAATCAGGCCGAGTTGGCAGGGCGCCTAGAGTGGCAGGCCCAGGCACAAATGAGGCCTAGGTGGCGAGGGAGAATCACCAGCTATGGAGGTCCCCAGTTGGTAAAGTGGCTGAGATGAAATTCCTCAGCTTTGTTTATCTGGGATAGTGTTGGGTTTTTTTTGTTTGTTTGTTTGTTTGTTATCTTTTTTTTTCCCCCTCTTGTCCGAAGGAAATTTTTGCCAGATATACTACTCTAGGGTAAATTTTTTTTTTTTTTTTTTTTTTTTTGAGTACTTTACCCCTTCTGGCCCATAAGGGTTCCACTGAAAAGTTGGCTGCCAGATATATTGGAGATCCACTGAATGCTATTTGTTTCTTTTTTCTTGCTTCTTCTAAGATCCTTTCTTTGTACTTGACTTTCGGGAGTTTCATTATCAAACGCTTTGATGTAGTCTTCTTTGGGTTAAATCTCCTTGGTGTTCTATAACTTTCCTGTATTTCAATATTGACATATTTCTCTAGATTTGTGAAGTTCTCTGTTATTACCCTTTGATTAAATTTTCTACTCCTGTCTCCTCTACCTCCTCCTTAAGGCCAATTACTCTTAAATTTGCCCTTTTGAGACCCTTTTCTGGATCCTGTAGGCATGCTTCTTTTTTTTTTATTCTTTCTTCCTTTATCTCCTTTGACTGTATTCTCAAATAGCTGTCTTCAAGCTCACTAATTCTTTCTTGTGCTTGATTAATTCTGCTATGAAAACAATCTGATGCATTCTTCAGCGTGTCAATTACATGTTTAAACTCTAGAATTTCTGCTTGATTCTTTCTAATTATTTTCATTTCTTTGTTAAGTTTATCTGATAGATCTCTGAATTACTTCTCTATATTATCTTGAATTTCTTCGAGTTTCCTCAAGATAACTATTTTGAATTATCTGCCTGAAAGGTCACATATCTCTGTTTCTCCAGGTTTGGTCCATGGTGCCTTATTTAGTTCATTTGGTGATGTCATGTTTTCCTGGAGGATATTGATGTTTGTGAATATTATCTGTGTCTGGACATTGAAGAGTTAGGTACTTACTGTCGTCTTCTCAGTTCATTCTTATTTTTAACAATCTTTCTTGAGAAGGTTTTCTAGGTATTCAGAAAACAAAAACAAAAACAAAAACAAAAAAAAACCTTGTATGTTGTGATGTAAGCCGTATCTGCATTGGGAGGCACTCCAAGTCCAATAACCCTGTGTTTTTACAGACTTGTAAACCTCCTTGATTGCCTAGGATAACATCCAGAAGAGTTCTCTGTATTACCATGCAGAGACTATTGTTCCTTTCTTTTGCTTTACTCCACAGGAAGTCCCTTTCTCTCTGTTCTAAATGGCCTGTGGTGACACAAGCCCCTCTTTGGTCACCACCACTAGAAATGTTCTAGGTCATACCCAAGGCCAGCAAAGCACAAGTTCTTGCCTAACACCCTCTGGGCTCTACAATCATCAGGTGGCAAATCCAGTTGGGCTTGTGTCCTTCCCTTTAGGGCAGCAAGATTCCTCAGACTCCAAGCCGGTCCAGAGCTTCCATTTGGGAGCCAGGGACTAGGATCAAAAATCTTGGAAGTCTGCATGATGTTCTATTGTACTCCACTTGAACTGGCACTATGAGACAGTCCTTCTCACTCTTCCCTCCCCTTTCCACAGGCAGAGGAGCCTCACCCTACGGTCACCAGAAGTACAGGCTTAGGAGGAGTACTTCCAGTCTACTGCCAATGACCCTTCAAAGCTCAAAGGCTCTTCAGTCAACTTGTGGTGAATACTTCCCTGTGTGGGACTTAACCCTCAGGGTAGTGGGTTCCCCTCTGGCCCAGGGCAGGTCCAGAAGTCCTTTCTAGGAGCCAAGGCCTAGAATTGGGAACCCAAGAGCCTGCTTGGTGCTCTACCCACCTGAGCTGAGCCGGTACCTAAGGTGCAATACAAAACCCCCTTTAGTTTTCCCTCCAATTTTCTGAAGCCCAAGGAGTCTCTCCCCATAGGCATCACAGATGGGAACATGCTGAGTCTCACCTAAATCAGCTAGTCTCAGAGTCTCACCCAAGGCCTACAGTGTACCACCTGGGCATCACTACTGGTTTTTCAGATACCGCAGGCTCATTAGTCAGCAGCTGATGGATCGTGCTGAGACTGGGTCTTTCCCTGTAAGGCAGTGCCTACCCTTCTGACCCAGTGTGTGTCTAGAAATGTTGTCTAGGAGCTAGAGTCATCACTCTGATTGGTGCCCTATCCTACTGTGGCTGAGCTGGTATCCAAGATGCAAGATAAAGGCCTCCCTCCTCTCCTCAAGCAAAAGGAAAGGGCCCCCTTTGCAGCTGTAAGCTGTGCAGCCTGGGTCTGGAGGAGGGCTGGCACAAGCTCTCCTTTTGCTTTCCCAGATGTTGCCTCAATAGTTCACGTGTCCTCCCAGTTCACTGGCTCTGAGTCTAGTTCAGCACTAGGACTAATCTAGTGTTGCAGTCATTGTGGTCTACATTGGACTTTCAAGTTTATTTAGAGCTCCAGAGTACTTTAGCACATGGTGGCGAGGTTTGCCAAAACTAAAGTTCCAACTGCTGGGAAGGGTGATTCTTCTCTGGCTAGGGGTGGTTTAAACTTCTTCTGTGAGAGGGCAGCTGAGTTCAACCTGGTTTTGCTTTCTGCTATGACAGGCAGCACCGAGTTCAATGCAGTGTCTTGTAATTGCTACCTTGTCACTCTGCCAAGTTGACAAATTCTCTCTTTGTGCCATGATACCAGTGCTGGGGTGGTGAAAAGGTAACATTGGTGATTCTAGACTGTTTTCTACCCTCCTCAGTGCTTCTTTCAGTGATATAAGGTAGGAACCAGGTATTGTGAATGTTCACATGATTTGGGGGTTTTATTAAGGTGCTTTGGTGGGTGTGTGTAGATAATAAACTGGTGTTCTCATTGGGATGATCACTGGAGCCTTCTATTCAACCATCTTGCTCCACCTTTCCATCTTCCCTTTAAATTGCACTACTTTATTGTTTTTTGTAAAGAACTAGCTTTTATTTAATTCCAGTATATTTTCTGTCATAATTTACTAGTTTCTGTTTATATGCATGTTATTTTCTGCATTCTTTTCATTTTTCATTTACTTTTTCTATAGTGAATTTTACTTTAATATATAATTTGTGTTTTCCATTAATATATGTATTTGATATAATAAAGTTATCTGTAAGTACTGCTTTAGTTGAACCCGACGGGTATTGATAATAATTGCATGTATTAATTACTTATATTTAATTATTTTCTACTCTTATTTTGATAGATTTGGCAAATTTTTGTATCTGGAAAGGAGGTTGTTTTGCTATTACTGATTTTCATCAATATTATTATTATTGATAAAAGAAGTTTATTAACTACCTCTATTGGCCATTTGAGGGATAACGGTGAGATTGGTTTTCAGTTATTTTATTTCTATGCCTGCGGGAGATAACATGGGTTTCTTTAGGAGCATGTTTAGATGCATTCATATCATCACTATAGAGCTTAAACTAGAACTTGGAAGACCTGAGCAGTTATTTCCTATCTTCACTTTTCCAGAGCAGTTTTCAGCAACCAACCACACCTATTGTCCTCCTTAATTAGACTCAATATGTGAGTCTAATTATCTAGATTATCTAGATATCAACTAAATATCTAGATATCTAATTATCTAGATATCAACTAAATAGTCAAAAAACTTCAATGTCTACAGGCATTTAATTAGGAATAAACATTGGTGACATTTTACATATCTCTGTTATTAGATCATGCCATGCATGATCTACCTGTGCTGTCTTTACCACCAGAAATAAACTCATTAAGGCCTAGAAATTTAACTAGATCAGAGAACCAATTTCAGGAAACTCATAAATAATTTGGAAAGCACATACTTAAAATTCTGTTCTTTCAAAACCACCTTCAGTACAAAAGTCTAAATCTGTTAGCTTTCTACCAGAGAAACATAACCAATTGGAGATATAGTCTAAGAGATTTAATGCAAGGAGCTGATTTATATGATAATGTGGGATGGTTCAGTATGTCCAAAAGTGTGTGACAGGCTGCTGGGAGGGCAAACTAAAATTCTCATGCTCAAGTTAAAGCTGCCATTCACAGACAGAATATTTTCTTCAAGAAGGCCTCAAATTTGCTCTTAAGGTCCTTCAATGGATTAAATTAAGACACACAGAATATGTAAGATAGTCTCTCTTATTTAAAGTCAACTGATTATGGACTTTAATCACCTTAATAAAATACTTTCACAGCAATACCTATACCTATACTAACATTTGATTGAATAGGAACTGTAGCCTGGTCAATTTGACATAAACAAAAATATACTATCCACGAGATAGACTTTTTCATTGTATTGTTTATGCTTTCTATATTTTTATTGAATTTTTGCCTTGATATATCTTTGGTTAAGAAAGATATTTTATTAGTTATCTATTGCTGTGTAACAGATTACCACAATTCTGCTGGCTTAAAATAGCATAAATTCACTTCTCGCAGTTTCTGTGAGTTGGGAATTCAGTGGCAGCTCAGCTGGGACCTCCAATTTAGTGTCTTTCATGAGGCTGCAATCAAGGTGTCATCAAGAGATGGGGTCTCATCTGAAGGTTCCACAGGCGAGAACTTACTTCCAAGGTCATTTACATAGTTTGGGTTCTTTTTGAGTACTTGGACAGAGGACATCAGTTTCAAACTGACTGAAGGCCTGACACCACCCTCAGTCTCTTGTCATATGGACTTCCTCAAATGGCAACATTTTCATGAAAGCCAGAAAGGGAAAATGTATGCTAGCGAGCAAAAGTCAGTCTCTTATAATCTAACGTCGAAGTGACATTTTACTAAACATTGAGCTATTCTGTTTGATAGAAGAAAGCTATTCAAGGAGAAAGAATATTATTAGGCTATAAATACCAGGCTGTGAACATTAGTAGGGGGAATCTTAGACATATCTATCACAGGTATATTGATTCTTGTTATTCATTTCTGTTCATCTAATTCTTCCTACGTTGCCTGTAGTTTCCTTTTTGTGAATCCTTTCATATAAGTACTTTTATAATATTTTTCTATGTATGTACAACACCAGTCCCTCTCTTCTTATATCTTAGAATCTTGAAAAGAGTCATATCAGTGATAAATAATTATGAAAACATGTAGGTTAACTTCAAAAATCTAGGTATTCAGGAAATTAAAATAATGTGATATTGTGAAAATTTTGAAGGCACACTTAACTAAAACATTTATACTTGGGACATTGTATGCTCCACCATATGATACTCATTTGTCTTTTAAGAAGAAATAGACAGTTTTTTGTGCATTTCCTAATGATGCTTCACTTCTCCATTAAACAATTTTTACTGTTTTGCTCAGTAGTCTCTTGTACATCTGAACTTTATACTATATACATCACTAAAATATTATTAGATTTCACAAATCACAAAGTGTAGAATCAATAATGCCCCAAGGAGGGGGTGCTTATTAAAAACACAAATTTTCAAACATTAATTTGTAAGCAGATTTCTTCATTACATTAAGAATAAAAAGACATAACTTTATTAGTATCATCATGACCCCCTCCTGCATTTAAAGTCTTAGTTATCTCTTTATTTTCTATCTTTTATAGTCCCTGTTTTTCTGAACACTTCTATAGAAGGAGTTGGTGTAGTAATATTATAACATATTCTGTCTACAAGACTAATCCATCCCACTTTTAAAACTGATACCACTACTTATCGTAGCAAGTTGCTAGCTGCCAACTGCCAATCTCCTGGAAACTCTCAGTGGTTGTGGGGCGTTGCATAATAACCAACAATACCACCCTATTTATGTCTTCCTTAGACAGTTTGGTGCAGAGTTCTAATGCCTTCATCCTTCATTGGTTTCAATTTACTTCATCCCTTCTATGGAAATATATGATTGCCACTTGAGAGTGTGTCTTTTTTTTTTTTTTTCCATTACCAAACTCAGAGGTTTGTGCCATGGGCTATTGCATCACCCAGAATTATTATGGTGAAGATTTAATTTCTGATGTGACTGTATTTAGAGATAGGGCTTTTAAGAGGTAAAGTTAAATGAGCTCACAAAGGTAGACGTTCTAATCTAATACAGTGAGAGGCCAAATAAGAAGAGATAAAGAGAGATCCCTCTCTGTTTGCACACACACATGAAGGAAAGCTACGTGAGGAAATAGGAGAAGGCAACCGTCTACAAGCCAGGAAGAGAGCTGCTCACTGGGAACTAAACTGGCTGGTACCTGGATCTTGGACTTTCCGGACTCCAGAACTGTAGGAAAAAAATTTCTGTTGTGAATGGCATGTATTCTGTGGAGTTTCTTGTGGCAGCCCTAGCAGAATAAGACAACTTACATTCTGGAACAAGTGTGATATGTCTGCCATTCTGGAAACTTTCCATTTCTAACATTTATGGCCACTCACCATGATCCTTAGGTCCTGAGAAGATTGCATTGATTCTACTTTAGTCACAAAGGTACATGGTATACCAAGTATGATTGTGATGTATATAAAGACAACAGAAAATAAGACAAAGAATACAGCTCAGCACAAAGAGAAGTACGCAAAACAAGAAATGCAACACATTTCTCAGTAGGAGACTCCATATCAAATGTCCAGTCTTTCAGTGTACTCCCCACGGAGTTAGCCACCTTCCAATCATGCCATCTGCCTAGAAAGGTGCTTTCATCGGCAGTTTGCTAAGCTGGCTTAGCTTTTCCCTATAGCATTTGGACTCTTGCAGCACTTTTGGAAACCCTAGGTATGTACTTATCTCCCCAGCAGGCACAAGTAACTGGTCACAATCTCAGCAAATTCCTGTGCACTTGGTAATAGATTGTTGCTATTACAAAAATATCTCTCTTTTTCAGGTACTTATCAAGCCTACAGTCTATCCTTTGAGGAAATTACATGTATCCTCATTTTAAAATGAATAACATGAATATGCCTACATTTAAGAGTCATTAATATGAAGAATCCAAAATATATGTGGCTTAATCTGACTCTCTTCATCGTGTTTCAGAGATATTTTAAATCACAGTACATTTTTAGTGAGTCACTGAAAGACGTAAAAGATTTTATGGTTCACTTTTTTCTATTAAAATCTTTTTTAAAAAAGTATAGATTATTTGGGATCATTTTCTATTTTCCTTTCCCCAAAATTCTTAAAACATCACTAAAAATGCACAATTTGTCATCAATTTCAAATAAAACATCTAAAAGTATTAATTGTTTTTAAGAAATCCCAACTGGGATATATCTGAAACACTGAGCCAGTCTTCTTCCTGTGTCCTTATTGGTTCCATTCACTCATGGAGTCATTTATATTTAATTTGATGCTAAAAAGTGTAGCTAATATAGATGAACTGCTGTAATATGTTATAATGTTTAGATAACGTGCTTAGAGGAGCTTCATATTTTAAGCTCATTCCATTATGATGAGATAATAAATGAAAATTACTCATCAACTATTCATAAAAATTTGTACAATTGCATATCCATTGAACATTCAAGAAAAGAGCAGAAAAAATAGAGTGTATAATATATCCAATAAGTATTCCAATAAAATGGAAAATTTTGAGACTTGCTGTTGTTTTAACATGGTAGCAATGATTTTTTGGCATGTAAGTGTATAACATTTAGTATTTTATAAATTGTTTCTGCTTAATATTCAGAAGATATGTCATTTTTCCAAACCAAATTTCATTGTTTTACCAGATTAAAAAATACAAGCAGCTAAACTGGAAAAAAAAATACTAAAAAGCAAATAACTTGAAAATTCTCTTTTATCCCACCAACTTTGATTTTTGAGTTCTTTCCAGAGGAAATTATTTTCAATGTTTTAATCACAGTCTATTATTTATCTATTTAGTTATATTTATTTAATTATATACTACTATTGTTTGGTGTTTGGAGGCGAAGGTTGTGATGAGCTGAGATTGTGCCACTGCACTCTGACCTGGGCAATAAGAACGAAACTCTGCCTCAAAAAAAAAAAAAAAAAAATTGTGAAAACAGGCCTGGCGCAGTGGCTCATGCCTGTAATCCCAGCACTTTGGGAGGCCAAGGCAGGCAGATCACCTGACGCCAGGAGTTTGAGACCAGCCTGGTCAGCATGGCGAAACCCCATCTGTTGATTTATTTTATGGTAATTAAAAATTTTGCTCTTAAATGCCAACTTTCTCACAACAATGCCACAATTTCACAATATTTCAGATTACCTCATTATAATTATTTACATTGTTATAACTATGTTAATATTTTTAATGGTTGTGAATAAACAGATTCTAATTGGTGGGTCATTATACGGGAGTGGCTCTGCCACTTTAAAGTTCTACAGAAACAAACCAGTGCCCAATGTAAACAGTAAATTGAAAGTCAAAATTTAAACAGTCAGAAACCACCAACTTCCTTGTAGGAATTTTTCATTCTAACCAAACAAATTTGTTTTCTTTGTCTTAGTTCTGCAATCACTTTTTGAAAGTTTCCTTTTTAACCCTCTCAGCTGAGTGCTGACCCCTTGTGGTTTGGTGCTGCCCCATTGATGGATTGCTGAATGATCAAATAAACTCTAACATTTAAATGTGCTTAAGTTTTCCTTTGACTACTTCTGAGTCAGGTAGTATTTCCTTTCTCATAAAATTTCAAATTTTTACTACAGTTAAAAGTTAATTCATTACTCAGTTTCTTCTCTCTCTCTCTCCCCCCCATCTTCTGTTTGTATTTTTCATATATTTTATTATTATTATTATTTTGGCATCTGTCTTTACTAATGGAGACTTTTATTAAGTGTGTGACTATCCATGTTTCTTCATTTATATTATAGAATTAGACACTGAGAACCAAATACAAAACTTAGTATATATGTGTGTAAACAGGTATGAGATTAGGAGAAGTGAGACCACTGAATGAGAGTTACACAATAGACTATTTTTAGATCTCCTTTGCCTATCTTCTTTTTCAACATATTCTTCCTGATTCTTTTACTTCTCTGATTGTTTCATTTAATTGTTCTGCATTTTTTTTTAACCAAATTGTTATCTCCACTAAATTTCTAGTTGGATATATGTCCTCCTTGGTGTCGAAAATAACAATTGATGTGAAGATCAAGGGATACCAGGACCATATTATTCAGAGGCTCTAGGCTATTTTTAGATATTTGACTTTTATTATGAGTGCAGTGGGGGTAATTGCAGGGTTTTAAGTAGAGGAATGATATTATCTACGTAATGTTTTAGAAGAAAATCACAAAATTACTGTGAATAAATTTGAAGTAGGAATGATGGAAGAGGAAAGAAGAAGGGAGAGAAGTTAGTGGCTATTAAAACAAACCCAGTGAGGATCCATTGTGTTAGTTGAAGATGTAGTAAGAACTGACTGGATTCTAGATTTCGGCTTCACAGCTATATGTGCAGGTGTATATCTTGTTTTTTGTTGGTAATTTTTTAAAAGATGGTATTTAGAGTATCAAGACAAATTAAGACCACTTGAAAGTTTTTCATGGTTCTTTCTTAATAACTATCCAAAATAAAGTTACAACAACTTTAATTTCAATTTTTGAAAACAATCTTTTAGGTATACCTGAAACTTCTTTAGATAGCATTTTGTCTGACTGGATAGTGCTTAGAGATACTATCTTTGCTATTTCTGAGGTTTTAGAGGATTTTAGAGTCATACCCTCAGCTGCACCTTCAGATCATGCTTTAGAGTGAGTATCCTGAATGTAATTTCTGATTGGAAACCATTTCTTAATTTTAACGTTGTTTGCCATTTGGAAAGACTGCAAATCTTTAATACAAGTGAGACTTAGCTACTTTTAGCTTAGCAGTTATGCTTTTAACTTATTACTGTCCTGTTATATTTTACTATAAGTGGCAAGAAGGAAAAAAGACAGACTTTCAACATTATTGTTGGAAATTTCCTTAGCTAAATCACCTAGTCCTTTAGGTACATTTTCTACCTTTCACATTAATACAGGCAACAGGGCTGTTGAATGTTCTGCCACTTATTAACATGGATCTCTCTTTTTTTTTTTTATAGTTCCCTATAAGAATGTTTGCCTTCTATTAAAGATTTACCAGTACCTCTCCAAAGTCCCAAATTCTATGAATGATGTATTCAAGTCTCAAGCTTGTATCACATATTTCCTTGGAATCCAGTTTTGTTTAGGTCCTGGGAACTGCCATTTCTAAAGTCACTCCTATGGTGTGGCTATAGGGGCATTCCACTTCTATTAGGAAAAAAAATCTGCATTCACTACATATGAGTTATGTACCAGTTATTGCTACATAGTAAATTATTCCTGAATTTAGAGACTTGAAGCTATAAATATCTATTATCTCACAGTTCCTGTGGGTCAAGAATATGGGAGCAGCTAGGCTCTGGCTCAGGGACTCCCATGATGTTGCATTCAAATGGTCAGTTAGACCTTGAATAGCTGCTTCCAAGCATTCATACGGTTGTTGGCAGGACTTAGCTTCTCACTGGCTTTCGGCTGCAGACCCCAGTTTTTGCCACATGAGCCTCTACATAGGATCTCTGAATATCCTCATAGTATGTATGCTGGTTTCCAACAGGGTGACTGATGGCAGAAAAGACAGAGAGAGAGAGAGAGTGAGAGTGCATGCGTGCAAGCGAGAGAACAGAAAAAGAAAGTCCCAAACAAAAGCTTCAGTCTTTATGATCTAAGCTCTGACATGACGTATCATGACTTCTTGCTTATGCTGTTAGTCACATGGCCTGTCTTAGTCCATTTGGTGCTACTATCACAAAATATTACAGTCGGGGCAATTTCTAATGAACAGAAATTTATGTCCTCACAATTCTGGAGGCTAGGAAATCCAAGATTAAGGAGCTGGTATCTTTGGAGGGTACATGCAAGAAGGTATAAAGGAGAGAGAGAGAGAGAGAGACAAGGGGGGGCAACCTGCCCTTTTATAATGAACCCACTTTTCCAATAACAGCATTAATCCATTCAGAAGTGTAGAGCATTATGGTCTATTCATTTCTGAGAGGTCCCAACTCTTAATACTGTAATTACAATGGCGATTGAATGTCAGCATGAGTTTAGGAAAGAACAAAAAATTCAAACTACAGAAAGATTCAACAATCTAGTTACAACAAAAAAAAGGTGATAACACTGGGACAAGATCATCAGGGGCCAGCTTGTAGGCTACTTACCACACTGAGTAAAACTGGGATCCTTTTATACCTTGAGCAGCAAGCCCAGGTGTTTTCCTGGTGAAGAAGTGACTCCTTCAAAGCAGGAAGCCTTATGACAATCACATTTATCTTGTGGTGGAAATATCTAGGCCTAAAGACATCCAATGAACTGCAATGACATTTTAGAAGTTGGATTTAATGTGTAGAGTTTGTTTTTAATTAATGATAGCTTATTTTCAAAGTAGTGTTTTTTTTTTTAAGAATAAAACACATACCAGCTATCAAAAAGGTGAGGAATTTTTAGAATTAAAATTTCTGCATCAGTTTTCACAAGAGTCAATGGTAATGTGAACTGGCATCCAATATAAATATTAAATACAGGCTGATCTTCCTCCTGGCCATATGCATTTAGATGGTCCCAGGGGAATTACTTTGGACATCGTGAAGCATGGCTTTTAAAAAGCAGCTGCTGTTTTTATGAGAACTGATTTGGTTTCTCAACAAAGTAAGCACTTTGAAAGAAAATTGATATAAACTATGAGATGCATACAGGTCTGAATATAAACTAAAATTTTGATTACCGAAACACTGAAGATTTGCATATCATATTTTAAATAAAAGGTATATACTTCATAATTTCTAAGATGACTAGCAAAATTTAAAAGTAAAATAGCATTCTATTTACGTGCTTCCCAGAATTTGAGTTACGTCATGGTCCAAGCTTCCTTTCTGACTAGGATTCCAGGTCCCTCATTAAAAAAAAAAAAAAAAAAAAAAAAAAAAAAAAAAAAAAAAAAAGAACTACTAATATACTCAAGAATCTGGTTTGATGAACCCCTAGGTTATTAGGCTGAATGAGAAAAAAACAAAATCCTTAAAAGTTTGCATACCAAATGATTCCCTTTACATAACATTCTCAAAATGACCAAACTATAGTGATCAAGAATAGATTAATGATTGCAGGGAATTATGGAGGTGGGAGGCTGCGTAGATACAATTTGAAAAGGATAGTACTAGGAAATTTCTTGGTAGTGATAACACAGTTTTGTATCTTGATTGTGGTTGTGATTATATTAATCTTTAAATGTGGTAAATATTAATAGAACTACATGCACACAGAGACACACATGCACACACACATACATAAATGAGAGTATAGATTATTCCAATTGACGACTGTCAACTTCTTGGTTTTGATACTATACTGTAGTTATGTGTGGAATTATCATTGGGGGAAATTGGGAGAAGAGGATGCCAGACGGCTCTGGAGTCTTTTTCACTTTCCTATGAACCTATATATGGGAAAGTTCTCCAGGTGGCTTGGAATGACCCCGTTTTCCCCAATCTACCTGCATGCAGCTCTCAGAATAACCATAGAATGTGTGAGGAACGCAGTACCTTGAGATAGGAAGGAACTGCATGAAACAGTCAAGGCCTTGTTCCAGTCTCGTTTAGGAAATGTAACATCATGAATCAGAGAGGAGCTGCCTGGGACAGCCTGGGCTTTACTTCTCTCTCCCGTGAAAGCAAGATGTGCTTCAAAGCTTTGTCCAGTGAGTCACGTTGCCCCTGAGGTATCTAACCTGGGGCAGGCTGCCCTTCATGCAAAGGGGGTCATGCTCAGTCAAGACTCCATCCACCCTGAACAGCTTTTTCCAGCCTGAGGGGACTGACTGACAATGGAGTCTAGGATTTTTTTTTTTTTTTTTTGTCCTTTGCTGCCTATCTGTAAGAAATAAACCTACTTCATATAACTTGCTGCATGTAAGTGTGTTCTGTCACATTGGACTCAGGCAATTGTTGAAACCGCAGCCCAAGATGCCGTGGGCAGAAGTGTTACGACTGCTATTCCTGGTGGATGACATTTGCTCTCCTCTATGCATCGGAAGTCCTCCTTTGAGACTGGTAGTTAGCAAACCTGATTCTCCCTACAATTATTTCAATATAAATGGTTTAAAAATAATACAAAATGAATGAATAAATGATTTAATAAATTGTAATCTTGAGAGCTTGTTTGGAGGTTCCAGCAGGGGAGCGCAGCTACTCCTACCCCCTTGAAAGAAGATTAGTCCTCCTCTATCGGGGATGGTTGTCCTCTTCAACTGAGTGTGCAGGTTCATGAAGGACACACACGGAGCAGTGAGGGAGGAAGGGGACACCCGTCTAGCCAGCCGGATCAGCTGAATCAACCCTGGCAATCAATGGGGTGACAGATGTTGCAGCCAGATCACCCTCACATCCAATCTGAGAGGACACTTTTAATATCACTTTTTACATCACATTCTTTCATAAGAATACATAGAGCAAACACATAGCTATCAGGAATTCAAGGAGAATTAAACTAACTCTATGGAGACAATAGATTATAAATGAGACACTGCATTGTAAGTATTAACTTATTATGACACATTTATATTATTTTATAAAATTATGAAAACCAGTCTTTAAACTCTAAATTAAATTATATATGAAAGTTTGAAACAAATGAAGTAAAAGATTTATTGTATAAGGTTATACAACTAAGTATTTCTGTAATTTTTCTGCTCTTATTATCATCAAAACCAAAGGTGTGCAAACTCTGTGTTCAATAATTTATTTAATAGACAACACCATGTTACAGAAGCATAAATGTAGTTATTTAAAACATGAAAACATGGGCATGGTGATTCGAATCGTGTATACATTTTTCTCTGTCATTTTTGTTTGCTTATTTTTTAAAGTAGCATGACTACAGTATTCTTGGGAATCTTCTCAACATGTGAAGTTAAAAAATATCTCTCAGTAATTAATTGGTATTGCATTTAAAAATGGAAAAAAATATTATAGTGCATCATCAATTTATCTACTGACAGACTTTTTGATTATTTAAAATGAAATGTATATTTAAATACTAATCATAAAATATTAGAGAACTATTAGGGTAGTAAAAAGTTAGAGATATTATCTATTGAATTGTGATACATTTTATTTTACCCTATTACTGATAAAAGTAAAATGAAAAATTTTGAGTTTTTGAGTGATTTTAAACGGACCGTTTATCTCTGTAATTTAAAGTATGCTCTTTACACATTTTCTTGCTTTTGCATTAAATATAGTAATTATTAATTTCTGAAAAATGCAATAAGACATCAAACAGATATGTAACCATTGAAAAAGAAGGTATAGAATGTTCTATCTAGCAAAAGGAAGAGAATTAACTGAAAAGCTATTGAAATTCATGAACATTTGTTATATAGTTCACTAATTTTAGGCAGTCAAAACAAATGCAGATCACAAGAAAAAATACATTATTATCAATGATCACTCATTCATTGATTTGCTCAACAAACATTTTGAAAGATTACTATGTGTCAGAACATGTTCTATAGGACGCACAAAATAGAATTCCTTTTATCATGGAGATTATGTAGCAATAGTGTGACACATAACATAAAATACCTAAGAATAAATTGAATACATGACATATGAGAAAAAAAAATGCCTCAGCTTGTGAATGGATAAACAAAGAGTGGTGTTTCTCTACAATGTAATATTCAGTGATAAATTGTAATGCTGAAAGTAAATGTGTAATGGTAAGTACAGGAAGCAAGACACAAAAGGTAAGGTGTTATATGATTCCATTTGCTATATTCTGGAATAGGCAACACGGGGAGGACAAAAATCAGAGAGTTGATGGATTTACTGCAAGGAAGAGTAGAATATTTGTGTGTGCGTGTGATTAGAATGTTCCATGTTTTGATTGCGGTGGTGTTACATGACTGTATATTTTCCAAAACTCACCGATCCATATATTTTAAAAATATAAAATTTATTAGATATATGAATAAGTAACTCAAGTTGCCTTTCTTAAAAGGAAATATAAGGTTGATTACAAGAAAGATAACAATTAAAATAGGTACAGTAAATAGAGCTATTGTATAAAATTACAATCCCAGTAAAAATACATTGTATTGGAGAACTTGTAAAAATATATAAGTTCAAACAAAATCTTAAAAAAAACTGTATCTTCATGAAAAAGAAAACAGGAGAAATAGGAATAAAAATATTTTAAGGAGACTTTCCCTGAGATGTATGAAAATATCATGGGACTACAACTTTTTTTTTTTTTTTTTTTGAGACAGAATTTTGCTCTTGTTGCCCAGGCTGGAGTACAGTGACGTGATCTTGACTCACTGCAACTTCCGCCTCCTGGGTTCAAGCGATTCTCCTGCCTCAGCCTCCTGAGCACCTGGAATTATAGGGGCCTGCCACCACACCCAGCTAATTTTGTGTGTGTGTGTATTTTTAGTAGAGACAGGGTTTCACCATGTTGGCCAGGCTGGTCTCGAACTCCTGACCTCAGGTGATCCACTCACCTCTGCCTCCCAAAGTTCTGGGATTACAAGTGGGAGCCACTGTGCCTGGCCACTCCAACAATTTTAATGATGTATTATGTTTGTATCAACAGACTGCAGATGTAACAATGGATCTGAATAAATGGCTCACAAAGATATACGAATGGACAATTTTAAAAACAACTTAAAGTATCAAACTGACAGCATAACAAATAACTTTGAGGGAATTGTTTATTAAATAAATGCTATGTAGAAATTCAATTATTTTTAAAAATGGAAGTATCAAAGTAGAGCATATAGCTTAACATTCATTCAGGAATTCACAAATAGAATAAATATTTTTTTAAATTAATAAAAGTATGTTGGCATATTTAATCCTAGCGAGAGTTGCTAGGTTATATTTTGCAAATGGAATATTTGAAAAATGCAACAGAAACAATAGCCACATGTTGCAATTCTGGTGGTGTCTTGATTCAGCAGACATGAAATTTTTCAGGGGCTTCTGAGTGATTGCCTGAAACTCTCCCACGGTATGTTGAGAATTGTAACCATCTCAGCTGTCTCTTGGGCTTTTTTTTATGCTATTTCTGATGTTAGCAGAGGTTTTTCCTCATTTTCATCTCTTCAGCTCTCCCAACAGTTTTACATGTATCTGAACTTTTGTATTTAAACTTCCTTTTTTCATCTATCCAGATTGGTTTCTATTTTCCTAACTAAAAATGTCCAATACAAGATTACTGTTTGTATGTCAGGTTTAAATTGAGGTAGGGGAGTGTATTCAACAGTTTGAAATGAAGTGTCATTTCCAAGGATATTGTAAAAATTTATATTTGTTCAACCTAAGACCTAAATAATTATTTTATAAAACATGATTTATTCACCCAATTTTTACCAATTTCTGGCATAAGTCCATTTGCTCTGTGGTCTCTAATTTAAATTTGGATATTAGATACCTGAAAGTGTTCAGCTGTACAACTGTCTGAACAAATAATTATGAGCAGAAGCAATTTCAAATGTGCATTGACTATATCTCACTATATAAAAACTTGGATTACCCTGTCAAAATTGCCCTACCAAATTTAATGTTCTCTTCAAACCTTAATATGACTCACTTACAAAACATAAATCCGATGATAAAACAGGGGGAAGTAAAATAGCCCTAGTATTTTTCTTCTTAAAATATATTACCCAATGACTGAAGAAATTCTTTTTTTATAAATGAATGCTTCTTTTCAGAGGTTCTGTGAATTTTGTAGAGAAGTTGGATTTTAGCTGTCAATTTTTTTAATTTCAGAAATTTTTTTCCATATTTTGTTATAATATGAATCTTTATTAATTATCATTTCATGGCTGTTTTGAAATGATTGCACTGGATAACACTGCTTTACAATAACCATAACTAAAGACCTTAGTTATTGTGATTTAGAGGATATAAGTTCATCAAGTTTACCAAACCCATGAAATGTTAAGCCAAATTTTCATTGGCTTGAGCTATATCAGAGATGGCTGGTTTTCTATTATTCATGTCGAGAAGCTTTACAAGTGTAAAATAGCCAAGTAGGCCAACCTGAGGATGTAATTCTCTGGAACCAAAGGCAATGAGTCTTCAAACTTAAGATCTTCATAAAGATAAATTTGACACAAAGCACTTGCTTCTCCTGAAATTTGGAAGAGTTGATTCATTTTGCCCACTCCTATGTGGGCAAGATCTAAGGAAGATATTCTAGCGTAGAAATGAACTAAGCAGAGCCTTAAATCTTTCATAATTTCCCCAAAGCACTGCCATTGTAAGAAAGCTAGAAATATCCTCGAAAAACACTCAGTGAATTGTGCATAATTAAAACCCCTATCATTTTTTCAACATTTTTTTTAGAGGAAATGTACAGTGACTGTAAACGTGAATTTTCAATGCACATGATGTAGTGGTGGGGAATATATTGCTATCAACCATCAAAAAATGGTGCTTCTTTATTTGTATATTTGATGACAAAGTAAAAGTAAAAACAAGTACAATTTGGCAACTAAAAAGTATTAGACTCTTAGATATATTAGTTGACTTTGTTTCTCATAACATTCCCATGAGGAATTAATATGACAAGTTTACACATGAGAAAAAGTAGTCATAGTAGGGAGGCAGAAACTGGTAACAGCTCATTCACATTCAAATTTTTTTTTCTCTGTTTATTTGCTTTGTTTAGTTGGCTTTCTAACTACTGTTTCCAGATTCCCATACAACTAATTGTGTCCAAATGACTAAACTGGATCAACAGAGTATATATTTTAATATATGTGTAGAGGGGATGTGTGTCACCTCCAGTGCCAGTTAACATGCGTTGCATACGCCTTTTTCTATGTTTTTCCCTTCTGGTTTAAACAGAGAGACCTTCCAAGGAAACCTAGGAAGCTGTATTTTAAAACTGATAGAGCTTTGGCTGCACCTGGTTTCCACCTGGCTACCTAAATAACCAAATGGAGAAAGACGACCCCGTTCATGTTCACCCACTCATTACAATTTCACAAGCAATAGGCAAAGTTCTACTGTGCTTGAGTCATTATACAATTTTTGTTTTTGTATTTAAAGTTAGCCTCCCCGATGAACTAAGTTAGTTAAGCAAATTCTCAAACTTGGTAAATGGAAGAATTATTGAATCCAAATCACAGGATTCAAAATTCCAATGTCTCTGCACCACGTGGTAGAATACACGTGTGCGTGTGTGCGTGTGTGTGTGTGTAGATAAATAAACACGTACACAGAAACATTCTTCTGTGATTACTTACCTGGTAAGTGGATGTTTAAAGACACTGATTAATACGTAGTAGGCTTTTGTAAAGTACACACATATTTTAAAAGCCGTTCTTCCATTTATAATTAACAACTACTATGTGATACTTTTTGTAATTCTTTTTGACCTATTTGGCTTTGTAGAAAAATAAAAGATATTCTCCTGTGTTCATGAATATTGCAGGCCAAGAGTACTTATCCATTATCCTCTCTCTGGCTTTGGAGATTCTCCATGACACCGTTTTGTTTTATTTAATTCACTGGGAGTCAATCTTCTGCAGGTATGAGTTTGGCTGGTGCAGGTTATCCAGCAAGAATAATTTACTTGTCTAGACAGTTATTTACACCAAAAGTATTTACAATAAAAGTTATTTGTAACATAAACACTATGTAGTATCTATAAACCTTCACAAGTTACATCATATTTAATATTTTCTTTTGTTTCTGTTAAGTAGAAGATGATTTTTTTTTTTTTTTTTTGGTGTTGTAAGAAGTAAGTAGAGAATTTTCCTAAGCGGGGAAAATGGTTAGGTTTTGTTGTTGTTGCTGTTGTTTTGTCTACAACTGATACGGTTTGACTGTATCCCCATCCAAAATTTCATCTTGAATTGTAATCCCCATGCATCAAGGATGGGACCAGGTGGAGGTAATCGTATTGCGAGGGTTGTTTCCCCTAAGCTGTTCTCATGATAATGAGTGAGTTTCACTGAGATCTGATGGTTTTGTAGGCATCTGGCATTTCCCCTGCTCACACTCACTCCATCCTGCCGCCCTGTGCAGAAGGTTCCTGCTTTTCTTTTGCCTTCCACCATGATTGTAAGTTTCCTGAGGCCTCAGCAATACAGAATTGTGAGTCAATTAAACCTTTTTTCTTTATAAATTACCCAGTCTTGGTTACTTCTTCACAGAAGCCATGAAAATGAACTAATACAGTAAATAACACAAAAATAAAAATAAAGTAATATTCCGTAGGCCCCTATTCCTCAATAATTCCAGCCATTGGGGTGATTTCTTCACACTCACAGATTAGTAGCACATCCATGCTTCTTCAAAACTGTCATTTTTCTGCAATGCAGGTTTCTTCTATCCATTCTCTACCCCTCAGAAAGAGTGATCTTTCTTAAATGCAAGTCCGATAAAGTGTTCAATAACTTCTCTTAAAAAGGCCCCTAATTGCTTTCAGTCACCCTCTGGATAAAGTCTAACCCTCTATAGTCATGACCATTATATTCTATGCTTCGAGAAGAGCAATTCCTGATCCATCGT
Source organism: Macaca fascicularis (assembly GCF_037993035.2). Classification (NCBI taxonomy): domain Eukaryota; kingdom Metazoa; phylum Chordata; class Mammalia; order Primates; family Cercopithecidae; genus Macaca; species Macaca fascicularis. Next base: position 30,508,177 of record NC_088380.1, on the reverse strand, counting down.
ATGTTCTTCATCGTTAAGTTTTGAATAAATTTTGAGTTTATTCAATTTTTAAATAATTTAATTTTTAATAAAAACTGAAATAACTTAGAATGATGGGGACCTGGGAAGGTTGGGTGCTGGGGAAGGTTATGAGCCATATGTCAAAGTCTTTTATGAGTGGAGAGCAGTGGCAAAACATGACTCTAAATCCTTGAAGAAAATAGCAGAGAATTGTTCTTGAGGTGAGAATGAGGAGGAAAGATTATGATGTCACTATTAGACTTCAAAGAGTCATTTCAATGCAGGTCAGGGAGTTGAGAAAACATTCAATTACAAGATAGAGATACACTGAAAGGTTTCTGTTGTTGTTCTTAAAGCTGCATGCCCATCAAGTTCTACAGTCTACTTCGTATGTCTCCCTGGATATCTGATAAGCTTCAAAATGACTTAGATGTGACCCAACACTTCCTCTCCCTGTGTTCCTCATTTCCATTAATGTCATTACTTAGCATCTCTACTATTTAGGCCAGTAACCAGACTCATTCCAGAATCCTGACCTTTCTACTAGGATTTTAAGTCCTTAACATTTCTCAGTTTTGTTATTCTATTTCCATCCATAGTAGCTATGCCTATATTCAAGTTGTTATTATTTCTCTCAATTATTACCATAATTTCCCACTTAATTCCTGGCTTCATGGAGAAACTCTGACAGAGAGTTTAGAGCAAAAGCTATTTGTGAAAGCAGAAGAAACATAGAAATGAGTTTTGTTTGTACTAATAACCTTAGGCAAGTTAATTTTATACAGTCTCTTATTTGTAAATGAAGTTAATAATGACAGAAAAAGGAGAGATTTTGTGCTATGTTTGTAAATGGTAGCTAATATTTTCTCATCATCTCATTTTGCCTGTGTTAAAAATGCTTTCAATAATTGCAATGATAATTACAAAATACAAAGTTGCCTAAGTCCATCTTTTATTGAAGTATTATCAATTATTCTATATATTTTTATAGAATTACACAATTCAATATATGCTTCCCATGGTAAATCCCTCCAGCCCTTCAATATCATATTATTTTTCTCCCCTTTGTAAATACGTACTCTAATAACACAGAACATTTGGGAGTTCCTCACAGTGATGTCCCTCTTCTGAGTCTTTTTCTTATTGACACTCTAACCAACACTTCCTTCTCACCTTATACGCCTGAGTAAATTTTATGTATCCTTCAAGCCCGAGTCCATAAGTACTTCTTAAGACCTTTTTCAGACTGCGAGGATGGCCTGTTATTCTTTTGCATAGCATTCACGTATTATTTAAGTAATAAACTTATTTTAAATTTTATTTATGATTTTTTTCCCTTCTATGCTGTCAACACCTCAATATCAGAAGTCGTGACTTACCTTTATAATTACTAACACAAGTGTGGAAGTGGTACATGATAGGCATTCAGTATGTTTTTAAAACGATTTTAATTTCACATTTTAGTCCCCAAATAAACTCAGATTTCTCTGTATTTCTTCTAATAGCTACAGGTTCATCTTTTGTACTCTTGATTCCAAGTTACATATTATTCCTGATTATACATTCTAGAATCCACTTCTTCCCTCCTCCACGCTCCCTTAATCACATCTATGAGTATGAAACTAAATTAATTTAGTTTAATTTATTGGTGAGAGAATGACTATTATTTTTAAAATGCCAATTTGGTTCTATTTTTTTGAGAAATATATTCTACAATGATAATTTAAAGGTATATTTCATAATGATAGTGCAATTCAATACTGTTCATAAGGATGAAAAACATTGTGTACAGTATGAAAGAAACATTTTGTACAATGGCATGGCAGAAGGCTTCACATGTTGTTGTACACTTAGAGAAAATCTGATTGGCTCACTGATATATTTAGGTGTACTTCTGTCTGTCCAGATAAATTATACTTTTCTAGAAGAACATGAGTATGCCATGGCTGTCTGCTTTTTCAGCATCCAGCAATACATATATGTAATTGACCCTTCAACTATACAGAGTTGAATTGCACAAATCCCCTTATACTCAAAATTTTTAAATAAAAGATAAATTGAATGATCCTGCTTCTCCTGCCTCTCCTGCCTACCCCTTCTATGTCTGCCATGCTTAGAGACAATAAGACCAACCCTTATTGTTTTATTGATGAAAGAGGCTGAGGAGAAGGAAGACCTTTATGATGATCCACTTCCACCTAATGAATAGTAAATATATCTTCTCTTCCTTATGATTTTCTTAATAACATGTTTTTACTTTATTATAAGAATACGGTATCTAATACATATAACTATACAAAATATGTGTTAATTAATTGTTTGTATTATGGGTAAGGCTTCTGGTCAAGAGCAGGTTATTAGCTGTTAAGATTTGGGAGGAGTCACAAGTTATACACATATGTTTTTACCATATGGGAGATCGGCCTTTCTAACTCCCACATTGTTCAAGGATCAGCTGTAGTAGTTTATACGCTGTAGCTAATTTTAGTGATGACAGGTTCTATAGCCCAGTAAATCATAGATGGGGAAATACCCTCAGGCAAGGTAGTCAGAACTATAAAAGAAAGGATGGAAAAACCACAGAATTAAAACTCAGAATTAATCAACTATTCATTATTCATGACTTGGACAACTTTCAATTTTTCGGTTTCTTCAGTTGTACAGCATTGTGCCAAGTCCCTAATATATGCTTACTCTGTTCATTCCCTGTTTCTACTCTATCTGCTGTCCCCATATAGATGGAGTGAAGATAGATATAAATATATTTTTCTCACAGAGGCCTTGTGTGGCTCAGAATTTGAATAACTTAAAAGTGTTTTATAAAGTCTAAGCTGTTATAGAAATTTAACTTATATATTTATATACTTAATTATATAATTATCAAATATTTTTGTTTCTAACAATTTTTACAAGTTTAATGGACAATAATCAGTCAACTAAGAAATGTGGCTGTATATATTATTATATATATACTAGTATCCATTCACAAAATATTGCTAAATTGAAGATTGTATTAAGGAAAACAGAAAAACATTAGAATCTTAAAACATATTTTGGCTTTAATTATGAGATGATCCAAATGAGATATGAAGCATTATCAAATAAAGATGAAACATTTATTATAATTTGGGAATGCAAATATCTTATTTTGGACATTATTGAAGTAAGAAGAAGGCAAAGCTCACTAGGAAGTGCGTAAGGTTAATTAAATGGTTACATATATTTAAATTTACATATACTCAAGGGTACCACTTCTGAAAAATCTTACTAAATGTCAACCTTAATTATAAAACTAAAAAAATTATTAATTATTAATCAATATAATTTTAGAGGCTTTTGAGATTTTAAGAATCTCTCAAATCTAACTTAAAGCAATTTCAATTTCATTCCAATTGTTAATGCAGCCAGCTGTTTGGAATTCGAGCAAAAATCCTCACTATTAGCATTTTCAATATTCTTTGTAAATTCAACAAATAGCTCAAAAAGTGTGTCAGAAAGAAGGACTATACTACCCTATAAAAGAGAAGTGGTTCTAGTCTCAAAATCTTATGATTAAACATTTTACAGAGACCTTTAAAAAAATTGTTAACATCATGTAGTTCAATGATGCATGCATAAAAATATTCCAGTAAATTGCATGTATTAGTTATCTCTTCCTCTCTAACAATTTACCACAAACTTAGTGGATTATACCAAAAGCAGTCAGTATTTCATAGTTTCTGTAGTCTGGTTGTCTGGTCATGACTTAGCAAGGCTCTGATCAAGATGTTGGTCAGGGCAGGGATCTCATCTGAAGATCTGAATGGGTAAGGGTCAGCTTCTTTCTCACTCAGGATGTTGGCAAAATTTGTTTTATTGCTGCTGGAGGACTGAGGCCCAACTTCGTTGTCACTGTAGCCTAGAGATAACCGTCAACTCCTATAGGCTGTCTTCCATTTCTAGAGGCTACTTGCAGCTTCTTGCCATGTGGACTTCCCATCATGGCCTTTGACATCATCAAACCAACAAGGAGAATCTCTAGTCAACACCTGATAGCAAGATACACTTTCATCTAATATAACATAATCATGTGACTGATATTCCCTCACCTATGAATTTATTAATTGAAAGCAAATCACAGATCCTGCTCATACCCATGAGGACAGGATTACACAAAGTTTTTAATCAGGAGGGAGTTGGGAAACAACATGGAATCTTTTCCCCAGACTATAGAAATAATACAAATCTAAAATTGGAAGTCAAATTTCAGGGAAGTAACAAGAAGGCGTGAGGTGCTCTAGACCTTTGAATCTTTGAGCTACTTATATTTTCATCTTAATATTTTCATAGTGAGAGTTTCGGAATATCATAGTTTATCCAAAAGCAGTTATTTAAGGAATAAATAAAGGAAGGATGGTATGTTTAGGTTAGTCTTACACATCCACTAAAATCAATTATCTGTCTCTATCAGCAAATCAAATAAAGGTAATGAGTAAAGGACAATATAAACATAATAGCTTTTCTTTTGTATGTGTGTGTGACAAAGTTGGCACTCTTTTTAAAAAATAATTAGCCCTAAATGCACTTTCTGAGAATGTGCACCAGATATACTTTTTATTTTCTGATATGTTCCCCAGAGCTCTAACTCTATGTCACCAAGATTTTTTTTAATTTTCTTAATACAATAAATCCAAATGGTTTATTGATAAAAGGCAGAGACATTTATAAAATTAGCAAGCCCATTTTAATTAAATAATTACAATAACAGAATCAATAACCCATATATTGGTAGTCAGAACAGTATTTTACATATTAAAATATAAAATGTAATTACTAGCCAAAGGATAAAATGCTATAGTGTAGATATAATGAATAAAACATTTTTATCTTTCAACAGTATCTGATTTCTACCTTAAAATGTGTTAGATTTATCCACACCAGCTGTATTAGTCCATTCTTGCATTGCTATAAAGAACTACCTGAGGCTGGGTAATTTATAAAGAAAAGAATGTAATTGGCTCACACTTCCATTGGCTGTCCAGGAAGCATGGCTGGGAAGGCTTCAGGAAACTTGCAATCATGGGAGAAAGTGAAGGGGCATGCACTTTACAAATCCTGACAAAATTGCTTCCATTTAGGAGGTAAACAAAAGATACCTGTCACCAGTACCTGAAGTCATTATGAAGGTCTTTGTTTCCCTCTCTGACACTCTACTGTGGTAGTCCCAGAGTTGCTACAAACTTCTTGTGGTTCTGGGGACTACCTGATTCTCACACCATTCTTTGTTCAATTAGAAAGACCACCCAATGAACAAAATGGGTCTCCAAAATACACCTTCATTGCCTAGCTGAGGTGAGACAGATAATTAAAGTAAGACAGGTAATTAAACGATTAATAGTCTGAAATGGGGAAATAAATGAAAATAAAACTATTGAGATTATAAAAAGGCAGAGCAAAATATTTTTTCTAAACCAAAATTTTTTTTCAACTGACACAGATGTTGAAATGCTAACATCCAGGAAATTAGCTAAGCAGCATTCTAGCCGAGATCAGATCTGAAATAAGTTAAAATCCTTTAAATGTTCAAGCTGCCCCCTGCAAAATTTACAAAGAATAAAAAATAAATAAAAATGAAGGGGAAAAAAAGGCACTTCACCCTGTAATCTAGTGACTAGGATTTGGCAATATCATAGCCATGACCTGGGTTCAACTTCTGGTCAGGGAACTAGTTCCTTCCGGTTTGATATTTGTGTGACATTTGACATTGTGAGATACTGCTTTTGGAAAAGTATACATCAAAAACCCAGAAATGTCAGTGTTTGTTCCAACTAAACTGCGATAATAAGATATTTGAAAGGATTTTTTTTTAAAGTACTCTATAACCAAAAGTCAGCTTAATTAAAAACTGATATTCAAGATACAAGACACATTGTGTGTGTGTGTGTGTGTATACACATCTTGAACACATATATGTACAAACTGGTTTTCAAGCTATATCTATACATCTATATATCTATTTATATAGATAGATATATCTTGAACTATACATATATAAGATATCCATATATCTTGAATATATGTGTGTGTGTATACATGTATACATTTGAAGGTCTATCTGGTTTTCTTTTTCTCTTTGGATCCTGTTTTTGAATTTTTTTTCTTTTCCCAGTGGACTGAAATCCTTTTTTAATTATGTATTTGATCCCTCTATTCACTTTCTTTCTCAAGAATTGTTCTCAGGGCCAGGTGCAGTGGCTCTCGCCTATAATCCTAGCATTTTGGGAGGCCGAGGCTGGCAGATCACTTGAGGTCAGGAGTTCGAGACCAGCCTGGCCAACATGACGAAACCCTTTCTCTACTAAAAATATAAAAAATTAGCCAGGCATGGTGGCATATGCGTGTAATCCCAGCTACTCGGAGGCTGAGGTAGGAGAATCGCTTGAACCCGGGAGGCAGAGGTTGCAGAGAGCCGAGATTGCACCACTGCACTCCAGCCTGGGCAATAGGGTGAGACTCTGTCTCAAAAAACAACAAAAAAGAATTGTTCTCTAATTTCTCTAATTGTTCTCTTGCCATGGAAAGTGGCTCATGCCTGTAATCACAACACTTTGGAAGGCTGAGGCAGGAGGATTGCTTGAGCCGAGGAGTTCAAAACCAGCTTGGGCAAACTGGCAAATCCGCCTCTCTACAAAAACACATATAGAAAGTTTGCCAGGCATGGTGGTGCATGATACATATAGTCCCAGTTACTCAGGAGGCTGAGGTGGTAGGATCACCTGAGCCTGGGAGTTCAAAGCTTCAGTGAACTATGATTGCACCACTACTCCAGCTTGGGAGACACTCTGTCCAAAAAAAAAAAAAAAGGTAAATGTTGGTTCTCTCATTTACTTCTACTCCTCCCTACTCTTTCTTCCTCTTCGCCATATTTGGTACTATATTAAAGATACTAGGATGGACATCTAATAATGCAGACTCCTTATGAAACACAAAAAAATGCACCAACTACTCCTTTTTGAGATCTGTCCGTGGAGTCTGAAGAGTCATGGACACATTACTCTCAAGTCTAAAGCTAAACTCTCCTTTGGATTGCTTTACTCTATCTTTTTGGCTTTTGAGGTTACCAGAGATTACTTTGTACTGAGAAATAGAAATTGACCTTGGTGTGTGTGAGGGCTGGTGAGTCACTGGTGAGAACTGCACTTTTCGAGGTGGCTGAGGGCCATTGTTTATAGTAAATAGTTATCAGCACAGAGGGCTACTCATTTATTTGTACATTTAGATGAGAAATGTATGATTTAAACCCTTAGAGAAATGACCTTATAGTAAAGTGTACTGCGAATGTATTATGCAGCCCAGGTCCATGGCTTTTCCCTGTTTGGGGGGACAAGGGATTTTGTGTAAAAATGGAATCTTTGATTTTTAAAAATTTAAATACTCTGCCTTCCAGCTGTACCTGTTTTTCACATATTTAAACTATTAGACCCAAAAAGCTACAAATGATTTGTTGGATCTGTTCTTTAATGAAGCGCTACCTTGAGCTCAGTGGTCAGCTTGCAAAACAGATGCTGAATTAAAAGCTACCTGTGTTGTTAAACTGGTCTCCTTATAATGTCCTACGGTAAATTTATATGATTTTGTGTTATCTTGACATCTATTTTTAATTCTCCTCTGATACACCCAAATGCCTTCCTGAAAAATCTTAAATTTTCTCTCTCTCTCTTCTTGGAGATGTGAATTTGCTACCCTGTTTCTCTAAAACTCAGTAAAGTTTTCAGCCATTTTTTTTTTCACAGGCACAGTTGGAATCCAGCTGTCCTTTTAAACTAGTGAGTTTTACCTGACTTGTGGCTAAAATTTTTAAAACTAAAACTATAAGCCCTTTACTTATATCTGTCTTTATTTTTGTGTATACACGTGCACGCATGTTTGTTTTTATATTGTCTAGGGCACCAAATTGGCTTATAATTAAAGGACTACTAATAAATTAAATAACTAGCCAAATGATTTTCATGATTATGTGACACTAGTCATCCTTGGCAAATAAAGATCATTTTTAAATTGTTGGTAAAATAAATAAAACAACTTCATGGCCAGGAGCGGTGGCTCATGCCTGTAATCCCAGCACTTTGGGAGGCCAAGGCTGGCGGATCATCTGAGGTCGGGAGTTCGAGACCAGCCTGACCAACATGGAGAAACCCCGTCTCTACTAAAAATACAAAATTAGCTGGACATGGTGGCTCATGTCTGTAATTCCAGCTATTCAGGAAGGCTGAGGCAGGAGAATAGCTTGAACCCAGGAAGTGGAGGTTGAGGTGAGTCGAGATGGCTCTAGCCTGGTCAACAAGAGTGAAACTCAGTCTCAAAAAAAAAAAAAAAGAAAAGAAAAAGACAACAACTTCATAATTAAATTTAGACATTTTTGCCTGTGTCTATTGGTTAAGCAAGTTTATACTGTCTCTTCTAGATGTTTTAAGGTGACACAACTGTAACATTTATATAATTTTTAAAATATTTGCTTAATTTGTCTGTGAGCTTATAACATAAGATTTGAGCCTATAGATTCTGGAATCTGGACAGGTAAACATGGTAAGGCCTAGGGAAAAATGCTTAGCACCTCACTGGCTAAAAGCAAAAATCAAGTCCAATATAACCCATTTCTCCCTGGCCCATCTTTGCCTCCTGGTCATGCTAGAAGGAGCCTGATCCTATAGACATTCTCTTTACAATGCTGTTCTCTGTCCTGGGCTCTAAACTTGGTGGATAAATTCAGGACTCAGATGGGCTTTGCTCTTTATAGCTATCCTACGGTGCCCCATAGAAAATTGGGACACCAGGCAACTGGAGAAGACATTAGAGAGAGGACCTGTATAATAGTTTCAAAATTCTTTTTCAATAATTTAAAAAGTTAAGGTCATGTTATGTTAAATTAAGTAATATATAATTATGAAATGTCTGAGTCATTTTTAAGTATATTAAAATACTGAAACTTTAATTGTTTAACATACGTTTAAGTTTCTATACTTTGACAATATCTTTTTATATGGTATAAAAAAGCTAAATATGTTTACATTTATTAATAAGAAAATGTTTTTCTAAAAAGATTATGAAATAGTTCTCATTGACAAATGCTAGTTAAAAACCATTCAAAATTAAACAATTCCTTCATTTTTCTCTGGAAATTAGGGTTACTATGAGTTAAATTTGTAATTAATATATGTGATTAAAACTACTGGATATAAGAAAAATACATTTACGGGCAAGGAGCTGTGACTCACGCCTGCAAACCCAGCACTTTGGGAGGTCAAGATCACGAGTTCAAGACCAGCTTGGCCAACATGATGAAAACTTGTCTCTACTAAAAATACAAAATTAGCCAGGCATGGCGATGCACTCTTGTAATATCAGCTACTCAGGAGGCTGAGGCAGGAAAATCACTTGAACACAGGAGGCAGAAGTTGTAGTGAGCTGAGATCTGCCACTATACTCCAGCCTGGGAAACAAAGCGAGGCTCCGTCTCAAGAAAAAACAAAAAACAAAAGCAAAGCAAACACATTTATATGCGGAATGTATAAAGTAAGATGTAAAGAAATGTGAAAATAGAGAGTAATTTTTCTTTTACGTGGCAAATTTTGTGTAGTTAAGATAAGGAGGAAAGTAAAGTAAATTTTTGTCCTAAGGTAAATGATAGTATAAAACTGATGGTTTGAGCAAGTTGTAGGTTTGTGGAAGATTGATCTTGTGAAATGAAATTTGTGTACGATAAAGTTGGCCAAAATTTAAAGGGGTTTATTTAATTTTTAAAAAATTAAATGTTGATTTCAAACACATTGGTGCAGGGGCAAAGTCTGGGCCCTTGTGTTAGGTAACAGGGGTTTCTTGGAGCATTGTTCTTCTCTGTAATAGAAAAGTTTAAGAGGTTATAAAAGGTTTATGGAAATCTTATCTTGTGTGGTCAAAGCAGGTTGTGATTACATGGATTTGTTTTTAAGGTTTTATTGATATTAAAGTTAGCATTAACATTAATAATATACTGAAACAAAGTGAATATTAGGGTTTTTCTTTTAAACAAAATTTTCATATATTACTCAGGATAGTGAAAGATTTTTGTTCACCTTTTGCACAAACTGTGTTACTAATATGTGTTGAGATTAAATTTGTTAATGAGAGTCATAAAATTCTTATATGTTTTAGTATATGTTATCAGTAATAATTATGTTAAATTATTATGTTAATAATTATTATGTTAAATAGTTTTATGTCACAGGAAAATTTTTTTTTCAATTGTGTCTTTCCTTATAGCTGTTCGAAGGCTTTTGTCATCCACAGTTATTGTTTTACTTTTATTTTTCTCAAAAAGGGTTTATAATCAGCCACAGTCCAAAATTGGTTTCTTCTTCAAGGAAATTAATGGACAGGATTCTGATAAGTACTCCTGAATACAGGTTTCTGATAGCTTGGGAAACCATACCATTGGACTAGGTAAAAACTTCCAAGACTTTAATTAAAAAGCAGGTGTGTTCATGAGAATTGCTAACCCAGCATCAAACAGAACAATAATTAATTATATGAAACTAACAAAGGATTGAAATAATTTTTATGTCTTTTTTGTTTGAAACATTGAAGATTCTTTTTGTTTTGTTTTCCAAAATCAAGAAAACTTATTTTTCCTTTTTAGCCATTAATAGTTCATAGCAATTGTGCAATGTATGCACCTTGATACTTACATTTTGATCATCAATGCGTAAAAAGGGAAAATGAGAAAGGAAAATTACTTTTATCTAAGGAATGCAAGTCTTTTTAACTATCAGGCCCAAAGAGACATTAAAATGAGATTGTAATCACACCTTACTCTCTGTTTTGAACTATTTATTCATGTCCTCAAACTGCTTACTATTGCCACGAGTAGCTGTAAATTAACCTAATATTGCCACATCAGACATTATAACTCACACCTTACGACTTACTAATGTATAAATGTATAGCCAATCATGAATCAATGTTATTTTCATAAGCCAATGAGAATTCCTGGCAACTAGTATCAGTCCATTCTCTGCCCCCTCCCCCAGTTTTGTCTTTAAATGTTCACTTGTAACTGCTGTTAATTGGAGTGTATATTCAGGAAAAAAGGAATCTATGCTCCCAGGTTGCAATCTCAAGCTTGTCCCAAATAAACTCTCTCCTTACAGTAATTTGGTCCAATTTTTTTGCTTTTAGGTTGACAGCAGAATACCAACTAAAGTATTTGAATGGAATTTGGGAGTTTAGTTTTATAAAACCAAAATATCTTTATACAATATAACTTCATTCCTATGGGTAAGATAGCAGTGAAAACTGAAAACTGAGAGAAAAGACAGTCATGTGTCCTATCTCAAGAGATCTCACAGTTATTCATTCATTTCATGGAATATAAGTGATATATCTTATTGCCCCCAATATATTCAAACTATTTTAAATTCAATATGTAATTAATATCTAAACAAGTATTAAGATATTTAAATTCATTTTTATACAAAATATTTGAACTCCAGTAAGTGTTTTATACTTACAGCTCATTCACTGAGGATTAGGCACATTTCAAGCACTCAGTAGCCATGCATGGATAGTGGATACTATTCCAAACCGCACAGGCCTAGTTTGGTAGAAGACAGCTGCATCCAATGCGTTGTGGATATCATAAGCCATATGGCCTTGTGAACTCTCCTCTACACTCTTGAGAAAAATGAGAAGGAAAAAGGCAAACAATAAGTTATAATTATATTATAGAAACAGTTCAATCTCATAGACTTCCTGAATTGACTCAGATAAGCCTACGGGACCCTGGAACACTCTTGGAGAAACAATACTGTACTGAAAAGATAAATCCATGCCTACCTTATGAATTTTGAAAGTGTAGTAAGTCTTTCTTTCCAACTTTCTTTCCCTTACTCAATAGTGACAGAAATATACTGAGCTCTCATCTACCTTTCTCGGCCTCAGGAGACTCACAGAAGAGGTCAGGATTGGGAGTGAGAGAGGTTGTGCAGCTCTGTACTAGACATGTCAAGCTTCCATCTAAACGTGGAATTTCAGAAAATCTTTTCTGTCATGCTGCTGCCTCCTTTAGGTTTACCTTGGATATGGTTATGTCCTCTTAACTACAATCCTTCAGAACTTGCCCGCATTTTGTATTATCATTAGTCATTCTTAAGGCAGACTCATCCCCAACCCATTTCTATTCATTTGCCTGACATCTGGATGAAGAAGACAATGGGTCGTTTTCTGAAGAGTGAACATTGTACCCTTCAATTTAGTGTTCAAAGACTGTTGTTTTAATCTCTCTCTTATCTTCCACCAACCCCAGTCCAGGTAAATATTAAGGAATTTTTGAGAGAAAAGGTATTTGATGCTTTCTATACAGTGTTCTCTTTACAAGCTTGCAAATTTTGGATAAACTTTAGATTCAGAGGTACTTCCGCCTCTGGCTTTTAAATTCTTCTAAGTCAAAAGCAGTTTTGTCTTTACTGCTTCTAACTAAACATGCATTTGGTCCTAAAGTTTCTGATGTCCCTATTGTCCTTTCTGTTTGTGTATCTATTTTATCAGGCCTGAACTCAGATCATTGAACATAGAAGTGCCCTGTTTAAGAAAAGTTTAAACCGAAAAAATAAAATGGATGATAGAAAGAAGTTTTTGACAAAATTTACACTAACCACAATAAAAGCCTAAATTAATATCTCAAGATTTTATTCCTCCATAGAAGTAAATTTATTTGCAAGTGGTTTCTCTTATATCCTTTCAAGAAATTTAAGGATCAAACAAGTGTCGGAAGAAATAGCTCCCAATAAAAATAAAGAAGTGCTATTTTAAAGAAGATGTATTTGTATAGATGCCAAATACCATTTTGGAAAGGAAAATAAAAATTTAAAATAGGAGTCTTAATTCTCTCTATTAAAAATAAGGAAAGAGATGTCTGCTCTCCCTTTTTCTTAGATTGTTTACTTTAGAAAACTTGCAGTTTTAAGTACTTTCTCTACTTTTTGAAATGTATATAAATCCTTTTGTAAACTAGATAAGCCTTTGCCAGTTTTCTCAAGTATCTAGGAGTCTTTTCTTTGAAATGTAAGCATAAAGGGAGATAGCACCCCATCTTCAGTTTCTGTGCTAATGGCAAAATAACTTCTTAGATGGGAGCCTGGCTCTAAGCCACAAAACTATGTCCTGTCATAAAGATATGAGAAGTTTGTTTCTTCCTATATAAACCCAGGTAATTACCATGAATGGTTACTGCAATAACCAGACAAACCTAGGATGAACGGTGTGTGACACACAGTACTGTTATGGCCTCTAATTTGAGGACTAGCTATTGTGGAATTTGAAAACATATATGTAATGTATTGTACCAACTTGGCTACACAGCACAGTGAGATTTCTTTCTGTCTTTGCAGTCTCTTAGTGGGTACCTGTGATGCACATTGCATTCTGGTTTAAGCCTTATTCAATAATAAAAGTGTTTTCTTTTTCTACTATCTTTTTGGAGAAGATTTCTGGGTCGGAACAGATTTTGTTTTGAATTATATTTCCCCATCACTTTGTCTTAGAAAATACTGAGATATGGAGAGGTGAAAGCTACACAAAGACCAACACTGTTATAAATTATAGGTTAATAAAAATATGATATTCAGTACTATGTGTGGATACACATGGCCTGGCCTGAAGGCAGTACTGATAGAAATTTGAAGTAAGGCCAATCGCCCTGCTGTGTTGTGCTCAATTCACAGAGGTGGCTACAATGATGGTCTGTATAAAGGGAGAAAAAGGTCCCAGCTCTGGATGAAGGCATAGAGAGAGAGTGAGAATACCAGGACCATTATATCTTAATGTGGTAATTATAAAACTGAACTGATTCCCAGAAAAATGGGAAAATAGAAAAATCTCAAGTGAAATCCAACCACATATAGCTTCCCCAGTTGAAGCCAGCACCACGTATACCGTTCCTAATAGAAGAAAGTTAGCACATCTTTGTGAGAGGAAGCAGTTGTAACATTTGAGAATTTGTGGCAAGGTAGATAGTAGGAGAGTAAATTTACATCTCTATTAATATTATGAGTAATCATCCTGAACAATCCTCCTCTCACGAACCACATGTTTTGTCCCCCCAAATTCATATGTTGAGTCCCTTACCCCAAAGGTGATGGTATTCAGAGGTGGGGCTTTGGGAGGTAATTTGGTCATAAGGGTGGAGCCCTCATGATGGAATTACAGCCCTTATGAGAGTCCTGAGAAAGCTTACTTCCCCTCTCTCTCTGCTCTCCACCATGGGATGACACAGTGAGAAGGTGAAAATAGTACCATCTGCAAACCTGAAAGATGGTCCTTACCTGAACCTGACTATTCTGGCATGCTGATCTTAGACTTTCGGCCTTCAGATATGTGAAAAATACATTTTTTATTTTTAAGTCACTTGGTCTATAGTAGTTTGTGATAGCAACCCAAACTAAGACATCTTCCAGTTGAAACTGGAAATTGCCATATTGTCATATATATAACTACACACACACACACATACACACACACACACACACACACTACTTTAATAGCCTAAAATAAATCAAGAATAAATCATAAATATAAAAAATTTGATGATCACATTTAAACTGAAAGCAAGAACCATGGAGTTCTCACAGAATAGCTAACTTCCAGCCTGTTTTCTTATTTTTAAAATTATTTATTAATTTATTTATTTTTTGAGATGGAGTTTTGCCCTTGTTACCCAGGCTGGAGTGCAGTGGCACGATCTGGGTTCACTGCAATCTCCACCTCCCAGGTTCAAACGATTCTTCACACCTCAACCTCCTGAGTAGCTGGGATTACAGGTGCATGCCACCACACCTGGCTAATTTTTCTATTTTTAGTAGTGAAGAGGTTTCACCGTGTTGGCCAGGCTTGTCTCGAACTCTTGACCTCAAGTGATTCTCCCAACTTAGCCTCCCAAAATGCTGGGATTACAGGAGTGAGCCACCACACCCGACCCCATCCTGTTTTCTAACTGAACCCTAGAGACCAGAAACTACCATCCAATGATAGCACAGGCTTGTAGGATAGGAGATAAACTCAGTAGCAAAGGAGATGAGAAATTTAGTAAGAAGTCTTTGCATAAAGCTGAGGGCATGAAGGACTACATCCTATATATAGAGGGGGATAAAAAATCTTTGCTATATAAAAGGGTATGGTAAGATTTGTTTGTTTTGAATTGTTAAAAAAAAAAGATGGAGGAAATAATCTGCCCAGATAATTTGGAATAAGTGGGCCCTTATGTGGGTCGGCAGTCCTAATTCACACTCTCTCAGATAACTTGTTTTAGCTAACAAAGTGTTAGCTGATGTGATGTAAACAGAAGCTTTAAAAATGTATGCGAAGTTTGAATTTACCACTTGTGCACAAGAGAAAAGTATATCAATAACCAAAATAAATATAGTTTACTTTTTATAGTCAAATGCATATTTTTTCCTTGTAAAGGGAAAATAAGTTTCTGAAAGTCTCTAAAGCAAAACCAATCAACCAGCAAAAAACCAGAGCCAGTGCGCTTATATTCATAGTAGTCAAAATATACCTTAATGTTATACATTAATGCGAGAACTATGAGAGATAATTTGGATCATATCAGAATAATCTAAACATGTGAAGGGACTCCTAAACATATCCCTAAAAGCAAACCTCAGAATAACAATAATAGATTTTGGCTGGAGTAGATTGAAAATCTTGTGAACCTACTGTTAGTATTTTGTATAAAATTTTAATATAATTTTTAAATTTGAGAAGTCATGCAGATAAAACATAATAAAGGTAAGTGTATTAATAACACAATTAGCAAACATTATTTAATGGAACCTGTATTAGCCTTTTATCATGCTGCTGATAATGACATACCTGAAACTGGGTAATTTATAAAGAAAAAGAGGTTTACTGGGCTCATAGTTCCACATGTCTGGGAAGCCCTCATAATCATGGCAGAAGATGAAAGGCACATCTCACATGATGGCAGACAAGAGAGTGAGAGCCAAGCAAAAGGGGAAACTCCTTATAAAATCATCAAATCTGGTGAGACTTATCCATTACCAGGAGAACAGTATAGGGGAAACTACCCCCATCATTCAATTCTCTTCCACTAGGCCCCTCCCACAACATCTGAGAATTATGGGAGCTACAATTCAAGGTGAGATGTGGATGGGTACACAGCCAAACTGTATCAGAACCATATGAAACATTGCATTAAATAACTAGTAAATCACATTTATTTGAAAACACACGAATTACTTATGAAAACTAACTTTGAGTCTGACCAAAATACATCCTCAAAAAATTTACATTACTCTTATGGGCATGGTGTGTTGGCTCACGTCTGTAATCCCAGCACTCTGGGATGCCGAGGCGAGTGGATCACTTGAGGTCAGGAGTTTGTGACCAACCTGGCCAACATAGTGAAATCCTGTCTCTACTAAAAATACAAATAAAAGCTGGGTGTGGTGATTAGTGCCTGCATTCCCAGGTACTCAGGAGGCCGAGGCAAAAGAATTGCTTGAACCAAAGAGTCAGAGGTTACAGTGAAAGAATCTCTTGAACCCGGAAGCAGAGGTTGCAGTGAGCCCACATCACCACTGCACTCCAGCCTGGGCAACTGAGCTAGACTTTGTCTAAAAATAAAAATAAAAAAAAAAGAAAGAAAGAAAGTTAATGGGACTTGTGCCATTCAATTCTCCCATTTCAATATAACCAATTTAGAAATCAGTAACAAAATATGCTGGAAAGCACACTTATTTGGTAACAAAAATATACTCCCAAATAAATGACAGGTCCAGAAGAAGTTATCATATGTGTTAGAAAATATTTAAACTGAATAATAATCAAAGGCCTACCTCACTTTGGGGAGACTATATTAACTGACTACTAGGAGAAATTTAGCATTTTATGTATGCTTAGAAAAATATACAGTGAAAATTCAATGAGGCAAATCTCTGACAAAAGAGATTCGATAAAGAGAAGTAGAATATATTTAAGAAATTAGAAAGAAGAAAATTACAGAGATAAAGATGAAAATTAATAAAAAATAAAAACAAAATAAAAAAGGAAACCTTCAATATAAAAATCCCAAACACCAAAAATTGTTTATTTGACAGAACTAACAAATAAAATACAATGTTAGTAAGAGAAACCAAGAAAAGAGAAACAAAAGCAAAAATAGCCAATAACAAGAATGAAGAGTCTTACAATTACAGATGTTAAAAAAATAAAAATAAAAATTACGTAATTTTATGTCAATGTATTTATTCAAGAAAAGTTAATTAAAATATTCTCAAAAAGAGAAACAG
This sequence comes from Macaca fascicularis, assembly GCF_037993035.2. Lineage (NCBI taxonomy): Eukaryota > Metazoa > Chordata > Mammalia > Primates > Cercopithecidae > Macaca > Macaca fascicularis. Next base: position 30,490,853 of record NC_088380.1, on the reverse strand, counting down.
AGAGAATGATTTCCAAGTAACTAATCTAACACACTTAGATATACAAATTAAATAAGGCTCAAAAAAACTAAATGAAAACTACCCTTCTATCTTACTTAGAGCTGGACTTAGATGGGAACTTGATTTTTAAAATGAAGAAAATATATTTAGATGAATATGAGATCTAAGACTAAATAAGCTGTCAGTAATTTAGAATGTAGCATAATAGAACAGAAGCCATATTTTGAGAATGGGTGTCAGGCATTTTTTTTAGAACAAAAGGTATCTAATAGCAATAGCTATTAAAATAGCAGAAATACTGATTATAGGAAATTCTCTGAAAGTATATAAACAAGCGTTCTCAACCTGGCTACACTGGTTGAGTCATCCTTCTGGAAGGTTTCATGGTGTCATAGCAGAATTATAAAACACATGTATGAATAACTATAGAAAAGTTAAGCACTCCCCTTACTGAGAGTCACCACAACATGTGCATTCATTCATTCATCCATTCATTCATTTATTCACATATTCATTGAAAATAAATGTAACATTAATCTACAATTTTAACAAATTATTAAGTGCACACATACTGTTATTAAATACAAGCATACTGTTGTTTCATGAGGTAGATCTCTAGAACATACTATTTGTTTTACTTTATTTTTTTTTAACTTTTGTTGTAAGTTCAGGGTTACATATGCAGGTTTGTTACATAGATAAACTTGTGTTATGAGGCGTTGTGGTACAGATTATTTCATCACCCAAGTATTAAGCCTAAAATCCAATTTTTTATGATCCTCTCCCTCCTCCCACCCTTCACCCTCCAAAAGGCTCAGTGTATGTTGTTCTCCTGTGTGTCAATGTGCTCTCATTATTAAGCTCCCACTTATAAGTGAGAATATGTAGTATCTGGTTTTCTGTTCATGCATTAGTTTGATAAGGATAACAGCCTCTGGCTCCAACTATGTCCCTGCAAGAAAATATGATTTCATTTTTTTTTTTATGGCTGCATAGAGTTCCATCAGTCTATCATTTATGGGAATTGGGTTGATTCCATGTTTTTGTTACTGTGAATAGTGCTGAAATAAACCTACATGTCTATGTGTTTTTATAGTAAAACAATTCATATTCCTTTGGGTATATGCCCAGTAATGGGATTGCCGAGTCAAATGGTATTTCTGTCTTTAGAACTTTAAGAAATCAACCCATTGTCTTCCACAATGGTTCAACTAATTTTCACTGCCACTAGCAGTGGATAAACATTCCTTTTTCTCCACAATCTCACTAGTGTGTGATATTTTTGACATGTTAATAATAGGTATTCTGACTGGTGTGATATGATATCTCATTGTGGTTTTTTATTTGCATTTCTCTAATGATCAGTAATGTTCAGTTTTTCTCATATTATTTTTTACCATCTCTATGTCTTCTTTTGAAAAGTGTCATTTCATGTCATTTGCCCACTTTTTAATGTTTTTTTCTTGTAAATTTAACTTTTTTACACATAGTAGATATTAGACCATTGTCTGATGCATACTTTACAAAAATTTTCTCCTATTCCGTGGGTTGTCAGTTTACTCTGTTGATAGTTTCTTTTGCTGTGCAGAAGCTCTTTAGTCTAATTGGATCCCATTTGTCAATCTGTTTTCGTTGCAGTTGCTTTTGGCATCGTCATCTTGAACTTTTTGTGCACGTCGATGTCCTGAATAGAATTGCCTAAGACGTCTTATGTTTCTGGGAAAACAATCTGAGACAGCTATAGGGTGTCCTAACCTTTCCAGTCTCCCTTATCTGGGGCCACCTCCAACCACACCACCAGCTCTTCCACCTCCACTATCTTTAAAATCTCCCACTCCCCCACCTTCACTCTTACCACTAAAGGAAATTCCCAATGGAGTTGATTCCACTAAAGTTCAAGTTCCCTTCTCATTGCAAGAACTTCGGCAAGTGAAGGGAGAATTAGGCCAATATTCTGATGATCCTAGTAGGCATATAGAAGCCTTCCAAAATTTAACTCAGGTATTTGACCTCTCGTGGAGGGATGTTATGCTGCTTCTAAGCCAAACCCTAATTGCAGCTTAGAAGCAGGCAGCTCTGCAGGCAGCAGGGAATTTCAGAGATGAGCAATGTGTCTTTTGTGGTAGGCATAAAAGGAAAAGAGAAAACAGGGGAGGCAAATAGATAATGGAAACTTTCCCAGTAGGAAGGGAGGCAGTTCCTCTTGGCAACCCTAACTGTAATCCCAATGATGCTACAGATGAATGGAAAAGGAACCATTTTTAATGTACATATTGGAGGGCCTATGAAGAACGAGGGCCAAACCTCTTAATTAGTCTAAAATGTCCATGATAGAACAAAAGCTAGATGAGATTCCCACAGCCTTAATGGAAAAGCAGATAGGCACTCATAAAGCACACCTCCCTATCCCCTGAATCAGTGGAGGGACAGCTTGTTTTAAATAACAAGTTTATTACACAGGCAGCTCCTGATATTAGAAGAAAACTACAGAAGCAGATTATAGGACCCGATGGAACCTTACAGAACCTCCTGAAGGTGGCCTCCTTGGTCTTTTATAATGGGGACCAGGAGGAGGACCTGGAGAAAGAGAGGAAGCAGAAGGGAAGAACAGAGATTCTAGTGCCTGCTTTGCAAGCTTGCAGAGTTCAGGATCTCCAAGGTCCATTTGCTAGTTGCTATCAGTGTGGCAGGTCAGTACACTTCAAGTAGGAGCGCCCAGGCATCAAGAAGAAATCACCATGACCCCGTCCTGCATGTGGTGGGAACCACTGGAAATCAGATTGCCCAGAGATTAAAATCACTGAGTTCTAAACCAGCCTCACAGAGTGTCCATAAGAACTCATGGGTCCCAGGCTACAAACCCCCGACTCCAGCAGCTCAAACTGCCATTACAGCACAGGAGCCCCAGGTAATTCTGGAAATTGAAGGAAGAAAAGTAGATATCATTCTGGACACAGGAGTCTGCTTCTCTCTTCTCCTCTCTAATCCAGACCTCTCCTCTTCCCATGGCATGCACATGATGCGTATGTCAGGAAAAACTCTAATTTGATATTTTTCATAACCCCTTAGTTGCAGATGGGGAAACCTACTATTTACACATGTCTTTTTTATTCGTTTTGAGATGAATTTTGCTCGTTCCCCAGGCTGGAGGCAATGGTGCTATCTCGGATCACTGCAATATCCGCCTCCCGGGTTCAGGTGATTCTCCTGCCTCAGCCTCCTGAATAGCTAGGATTGCAGGCATGCGCCACCATGCCCAGCTAATTTTGTATTTTTAGTAGAGATAGGGTTTCTCCATGTTGGTCAGGCTGGTCTCGAACTCCCAATCTCAGGTGATCTGCCCACCTTGGCCTCCCAAAGTGCTGGGATTACAGGTGTGAGCCACCGTGCCTGGCCCACACATGCCTTTTTAATTATGTCAGAAGGCCCCACTCCTTTATTAGGTAGAGAAATTGTAGCTCACATGAGGGCTAGTATTCTTATAACCCCAGGACAAACTGTTTGCCTCCCACTGGTGGAATGTAATATGAATCCAGAAGTGTGGGCAACTCAAGGAAGACTAGGTTGAGCAGTAACCACTAGGCCAGTCCAGATCCATCTTGAGCATCCCACTTTTTTTCTTAACCAGGAACAATATCCCCTACAGCCAGAGGCTAGGAAAGCGCTCGAAGCTGTTATTAATAACCTGAAGATTCAGGGCCTCCTCAAACCCTGTAAAAACCCCTGCAACACCCCAATATTAGGAGTGCAAAACCCAGTGGGAAATGGAGACTAGTTCAGGACCTCTGTGTCAGTAGTAAGGCCAAGTCCCAATCCATCTGGTTGTACCTAATCCCTGTACCTTGCTGACCCAAATATCTGAGGGAACTAAATGGTTTGCAGTCCTCAATTTAAAGAATGCCTTCTTCTCTATACCGTTACATCCTGACTCTCAACATCTGCTTGCCTTCGAAAATCCCTCTGGCCAAACTGCCCAGTTATCATGGACGGTGCTGCCTCAGGATTTCAAGATAGCCCTCATTTGTTTGGACAGGCATTGTCAAAAGGCCTCTCTGAGATTTTCCATTTTCGGGTCAAGGTTTCACAATTGGTGGATGGTATACTACTCTGTTCCCCACCTGAAGAAGCTTCTCAGGAAGTCATTGAAGCTCTTCTTAATTCCTTAGCCAACAGAGAATATAAGATTTTGAAATCTAAGGCCCAGTTTTGCAAAACTTCAGTAAAGTGCCTGTTTCTTCCCATGGCTTTACTGCAGGTAAGAAACACCCCTTCAAAATTAGGTCTAAGCCCTTTTGAGAACCTGTACAGACAGCTATTTCTCATCAATGAATTCTTATTAGGCCAAAATACCTCTGAATCGATTAAGCATGTAACCTCTCTGGCTCACTTTAAACAGGAATTAACTCAACTAGCAGAAGCCAATCCCAAGAAGTAAGACCACCTTCCCAGTCCTAAGAAGTAGGACCATCTTTATTTAACCCAGGAAATTTGGTATTGGTACAATCTCTCTCCTCTCTCTCCTTCCCTAAGCCCAAGCTGGGAAGTGACTTACATCATTTCTCTTTTCAACCCCCTTGGCAGTAAAAGTTACAGACATTTACTCCTGGATACAGCACACTTGAGTCAAAGCCTGAAAAGCTGAGAAAGCAACCCCTGACAGCTCAGAGGAATATCTTGGATACCAATGTGAACAAATAGGAGACCTTAAGCTGAAAATCATAAGAGATAAGTAAATGAGCAAAGGCAACTCATCTTATTGAGTTCCACCTCTTCCATTCAGTCATTTCTACTTTTTCTCTAAAGATTTGCCATTAAATATTGGAGCTTCTTTTTGACACATAATTGCAGGGATAATAGTTACCAAAAAGAAGGGAACATAAAAGTTTTACTATCGCTGAGTCTGCTAGGACTTTTTATTGGGTTTAGTTATACATCACACCCTTTAGCTCATACAATAACAGCCATGGCCCCTTTGTACATCAAGACTAATTGCTGGGTCTGTCCTGAGCAGTTTGCTCAGTTCAATAACACTGAGGAAGCTCTCAATAACCTGGAACTTACTGTCTTAGGATTCCCTTTGTTAGCTTTAGCTTTAACCTTTAAAGACTTATCAGGCATAAATGGGACATGGTATGAGAACACTTTCAATTAGTTAACTAACTCTTTTCAGGAAAATACTCTGCCCCCAATGCCAAAGAACACTCTCCCTAAAGATAAGCTTCACACCCTCAGGCTGAGAAAAGTTGACCAAGTAATGGTAAATGCCTCCCTCTGCTTTAAAGCAGCAGGGAAAGACCAGTATTTAGAATATTTGGGAGATTGCAAATATTGTAACATTGCACTTATAATTGCTGATAGTTCAAGGTTTTGGGGAGGAAAGCACAGTAAGGGTGATCTAAAAGGATCAGAAGCCCTACAAGGGGGGCTTTTAGAATCTAGCCTTTCCTTCCAGTTGGAAATCCCAATGGGAGTGGCATGCTCTAAGTAACTCCCTTGACTATAATGTAAAAAATAACTTATGGGTTTTTCCAAACATTCCCCCTCACAGAATTCCAGACCCTTGTATGATGTTTACTAACAGTAGTGGTCTACAAGTCTGTGGGCAAGCTGGAGACATCTGGATTGACAGTCCTTGCCACAAAGATTATCTGTGATATTGGCCAGGGCATATTATATCCCTAATTTCTCAAAACTCCATTTGTCAGTTGAACCCTTCTCATTTAGCACATAAGATTCCAAATGGCATTGTGAATGACTATCCGGAGTATGAATATCCGTATTCCAAATATGCTTCTATTATATGTAAGTGGAGAAAGCTTCTAACATATGAGAAAGGTCTGTCTGTGTTCCTCACAAGTCATAACTTAGAACTATCTCTTCAGGGGACAGGATAATATTTTCTTTGTGGCTCCTAGCTACACTTAATCCTCCCTAGGCACTAGTGAGAAACTTGCATTATAGTAGCAGTGGTCCTCAACCTATTGTTTTTAAATTCCACTGACATATCTGCATCATCTGGGGATATCCCTAATCTAGGTTCTTTTTTATAAAGTGCACTGTCTCAGATACACCAAACAAAGACATCTATCATTTCCATGCCCTCATAATAGAGATTTAACTTAAAGAGAAGATGGCGAGGGCATGAGCATGACAATCCCATCTTAGAAAGACCATGGATGGGAACTTCTATAATCAGAGACCACTCTGGTTTGCTAGTATTCCTCCCCTTGAAAGTCAGTACTTAATATTTCCATTATGATGCAATGAGGGTGGAAGGCAACAGTAAGAGCCATAGAAGCACAACAACAATCCATAGACTCTGTAACCTCAGTAGTAGCACAGAGTAGATGGGTCCTAGATGTCTTTACAGCTGAGGTAGGTGATACCTGTACAATCTTAAATGAAACATGCTGCTTCTGGATCAATACCTCAAGTCATGTAGAAGAAAACCAACAAGTGATTGAAGATAAAGTTAAAATAATTGACAGGTTAAGAGAAAATACAGACTTCAGCCTTGAATGGCCACAATTCCTTTTTAATGAATCACAGTCTTCTTTGTGGAACTGATTAGCTCCATTATTAAGTCCCCCTTTGCTCATATGTTTTATATTTATGTTTAGACCTTGTCTACTAAATACGATAACCTGAAATGTTTTCTCTCACCTGGAAGCTATCAAACTACAAATGGTGCTGTAGTTCAGAAAATACATTGACATACCTTTCTTCTGAGGATCCTTACATTGACCCCAGGAGGAGTCCTAGCTGTTGTCCCCAAATCGACGCCCATTTTCAGCAAGAAGTAGCCAGAAATAGCTGTTGCCAAACACCCAGTAAAAACAGTTAGGATTACCAGTCCTGAGTGGGGGATGATATAGGCGTTGAGAAGAAATCACTTAGGCAGATAGTAAAGATATGGGAGTCCTCAGTAAGGTTTATATTTTTTAATGAGAAGTAGCTCATAATCATTTTCTAACGAAGGCCAGCAACTTGCAAAATCGAGGTGAAGACATAGACAAGCAAGCTGGGAGTTTGCACAGGTGAATGCCAGCAGGAACTAGGGAGTAGATATGTTCAAGTTGGTGGATCCATCTTCCCTTCTCTGCCAACCACATGTACAGTAAAAAAACAAGATGGCACCAGCCAAGGGGAGAATTCATTTGCATAGTAAGATTAGGCTAAGGTGACCAGCCTTACCCATTCTTTATGTAAACATTACACCTGATCTAACCAATCTGTGAGCCTTATGTAAATCACACACCACCTCCTCAAGCTGGACTATAAAATCTGGTGCATCCATCACCAACTGGTTGTTTCTGCTCAGAAGACCCCTCTCTCTCAACAGAGACCGCTATTTTTCTTTCTCTTTTCTTCTGCCTATTAAACCTTCACTTCTAAATTCCTAGTGTGTGTCTGTGTCTTAACATTTCCTGGTGTGAGATGACAAACCCCAGATATATGCCCCAGGCAATGTAGCCACTTAGCCGCTTTAGTTGTATGTGTGTGGTCTTATTTCTGGGTTCTCTATTCTTTTGAACTGTTCTATATGTGTTTTTGTACCAATACCATGATTTTTTGGTTACTGTAGCCCTGTAATATAGTTTGAAGTTGGGTAACATCATGCCTCCTTCTTTGTTCTTTTTGCTTAGGATTACCTTGGCTATTTGGGCTTTTTTTGTTTCTTTCTTTCACATGAATTTTAGAATAGTCTTTTCTAGTTCTCTGTAGAATCCCAGTGGTAGTTTAACAGAAATAGTATTGAATGCATAAATTGCTGTGGGCAGTATGACCATTTTAACAATATTGATTCTTCTTATCCCTGAGCATGGAACGTCCATTTGTTTGTGTCATGTATGATTTCTTTATGTAGTGTTTTGTAGTTCTCTTTGTAGAGATTTTTCACCTACCTAGTTTGCTGTATTCCTAGGTGTTTTATTCTTTTTGTGGTAATTGTTAATGAGAGTAAGTTCCTGATTTGACTCTTGGCTTGATTGTGGTTAGTGTGTAGAAATGTTAGTAATTTTTGTGCATAAAATTTGTATCCTGAGGCTTTGCTGAAGTTCTTTATCAGCTTAAGGGCGTTTGGGCTGAGACTCTCAGATTTTCTAGGTATAGGATTATGTTGTCTGCAAACAAGAATAGTCTGAATTCCTCTTTTCCTGTTTTGATGACTTTTATTTATTTCTCTTGACTAATTCTTCTGGCCAGGATTTTCAATACTTTGTTGAATAGGAGTTCTGACAGAAGGCATCCTTGTCTTGTGCTGCTTTTCAAGGAGAAAAGCTTCCAGGTTTTGCTCATTCCGTATGATATTGGCTGTGGGTTTGTCATAGATGGCTTTTATTATTTTGAGGTATGTTCCTCCAATACCTAGTGTGCTGAGAGTTTTTAAACTGAATGTTATCAAAAGCTTTTTCTCCATCAGTTGAGATGATCATGTAGTTTTTGTCTTTAGCTCTGTTTATGTGATGAATCACATTTAATAATTTACATATGTTGAATCCACCTTGCATCTCGGGGATAAAGATCACTTCATCATTGTGGATGAGCTTTTTGATATGATCCTGGATTTGGCTTGCCAGTATTTTGTTGGCAAGTTTTGCAACAATATTCTTCAAAGGTATTAGCCTAATGTTTTCTTTTCTGTTGTTGCATCTATGGCATGTTTTGGTATCAGGTTAATCTTAACCTCATAAAAGGAGTTATAGAGAAGTCCCTCCTCCTCAATATTTTGAAATAGTTTCAGTAATAATGGCACCAGCTCTTCTTTCTACATCGTGTAGAATTCAGCTGCAAATCTTTCTGGTCCTGTACTTTTTAAATTTGTAGGCTATTTATTACTGCTCATATCAGAACTTATTAATGGTCTGTTCAGGGATTTGATTTTTTCCTGTTTAAGCCTTGGGAGGGCATATGTGTCCAGTAATTTCTCTATTACTTTTATATTTTTTAGTTTATGTGCATAGAGGTGCCCAACATATTCTCTGATGCTTATTTGTATTTCTGTGGAGTCACTGGTAATATCCCCCTTGTCATTTCTCATTGAGTTTATTTCAATCTTATCTTTTCTTATTTGTTAATCCAGCTAGTAGTGTATCTATTTTATTATTATTATTATTTCTTTTTTAAAAAAAGCTCCTGAATTTGTTGATCTTTTGAATGTTTTTTTAAATCTCAATCTCCTTCAGTTCAGCTCTGATTTTCATTATTTCTTGTCTTCTGCTAGCTTCGGAATTTGTTTGGTCTTGGTTCTGTAGCTCTTTTACTTGGGATGTTAGATTGTTAAACTGTGATCTTTCTAACTTTTTGATGTGGGCATTTAGTGTTATAATTTTCACTCTTAACATTGCCTTAGGTATGTCCCAGAGATTCTGGTAGGTTGTATCTTTGCTGTCATTAGTTTCAAAAAATTTCTTAATTTTGTCTGAACTTGCCTAAAAGTTATTTAGGAGCAGGTATTCAGTTTTCAGGTGACTGTAAGACATTGTGAAGTTCTTAGTCTTGATTTCTAATTTGATTGTGTCATGGTCCAATAGACTGTTATGATTTCAGTTCTTTTGCTTTTGCTGAAGAGTATTCTACTTCTATTAATGGGATCAATTGTTGGAGTATCTGCCTTGTAAAAATGTATATTTTATTGTTCATAGGTGTACAGTTCTGTTGATATCTATTGGTCCAGATCTGTCTAGTATTGTCAGTTGGCTGTTGAAGTCTCCCACGATTATTGTTTGTGAGTCTCAGTCTCTTAAAGGTCTCTAAGAACTTGCTTTATAAATCTGGGTGTTCCAATGTTGGGTGCATATATATTTAGGATAGTTATATTTTCTTGCTGAATTGAACCCTTTATCATGTAATGTTCTGCTTTGTCTTTTAAAATCTTTGTTGGTTTAAAGTCTGTTTTGTCTTAAAATGCAATTGCAACCCCTGCTTTTTCCTGTTTTCCATTTCCTTGGTAGGTTTTTTCCATCACTTTATCTTCAGCCTGTATGTGTGATTGCTTGAGATGGGTCTCTTGAAAACAGCATACTAATGAGTCTTGATTATTTATCCAGCTTGCCACTCTGTGTCTTTTAATTGGAGCATCTAGCCCATTTACATTTAAGGTTAGTATTGATGTGTGTAGATTTGATTCCATTATCATGATGTTAACTGGTTGTTTTGCAGACTTGTTTATGTGGTTGCTTTATAGTGTCACTGGTCTGTGTACTTCAGTGTGTTTTTGTAGTGGCTGGTAATGGTCTTTCTTTTCCATATTTAGTGCTTCCACTAGGAAGAGATCCTGAAAAATGTGTTAACAAATTTCTTCAGCATTTGCTTGTCTGTTAAGGATTTTATTTCTCCTCCACAAATGAAGTTTAGTTTGGCCAAATATAAAATTCTGGGTTGGAATTTCTTTTCTTTAAGAATGTTGAATATTGGCCCTCAAACTTTCCTGGCTTGTAGAGTTTCAGCTGAGAGGTCTGCTGTTAGTTTGATGGTCTTCCCTTTGTAGTTGACCTGACCTTTCTCTTTAGCTGCATTTAATGTTTTTTCCTTCATTTTGAAATTGGAGAATTGTGTGTTGGGGATAATTCCCCAAGTAAATAAGTATCTTACTGGTATTCTCTGCATTTCTTGTATTTGAGTGTTGGCCTCTCTAGCTGGGTTGGGGAAGTCCTCATGGATGTTATTGTGAAATATGTTTTTCAGGTTGGTTCTATTTTCCTCATCTCTTGCAGAGTTCACCTATCAGTCATAGATTCCTTCTCTTTACATTATCCCATATTTCTTTGAAGTTTTGTTTATTCATTTTCTTCCTTTTTTCTCTATTTTTTTCTGCCTGTCCTATTTCAGAAAGCCAGCATTCAAACTCTGGGACTTTTTCTCACCTTGGTCTGTTCTGTTATTAAACATTGTGATTGCATTTTGAAATTCCTATAGTGTGTTTTTCAGGTCTTTCTGGTTGATTACATTCTTCTCCATACTGGCTATTTTGTCTGTCAGCTACTACAGTGCTTTATCATGATTTTTACCTTCCTTGCATTAAGTTATATCATACTTCTGTAGCTCAATGAACTTAATTCCTGTCCATATTCTGAATTATATTTCTGTCATTTCAGCCATCTCAGCTTCAGTCCAGTTCCAAACCCTTGCTGGAGAGGTAATATGGTCATTTGGAGGCAAGAATGCACTTGGATTTTTTAAGTTTTTAATGTTCTTGCACTGATTCTTTCTCATCTTTTGGAACTTATTTACCTTCAATCTTTGAGGTTGCTAAGGCTACATTTTCTTTGCTTTTATTCTATTTTATGACCTTGAGGATTTGATTGTGATATGAGGTGGATTCAGCAGACTGGCCTAATTTGTGGGAGATTTTAGCAGCTCCCAACTCCTGGACTGTGTGCTCTAAATCTGAAAGACCTGTACTGGGTTCCATGGTTTTTTCTTTTTTGAGATGGAGTCTCACTCTGTCACCCAGGCTGGAGTGCAGTGGTGCAATCTCAGCTCACTGCAAGCTCTGCCTCCCAGGTTCCCACAATTCTCCTGCCTCAGCCTCCTGAGTAGCTGGCAATACAGACACCTGCCATCATGCCCAGCTATTTTTTTTTTTTTTTTGTATTTTTAGTAGAGATGGGGATTTACTGTGTTAGCCAAGATGGTCTCAATCTCCTGATCTCGTGATCCACCCACCTCAGCCTCCCAAAGTGCTGGGATTACAGATGTGAGCCACTGCACCCAGCCCTGGGTTCTTATTTTGTTCTCTGGCTCCTTAAGGTTTGGAGTCCACTGTGCTGGGGGTCAGAGGGATGAGGTGCAGTACCTCAGCAGAGTGCTAGAAAATGCAGGGGTGTATGCCTTGATGCAGGCATTCATCACAATGGCAGAAGCAAGGCATCTAGGGGAGAACAGGGGCTCCTGCTAAAGTCTGTGTGTGCTGTTGCACTGGAGTTGGTGTTGGCTTGGGGCAAACTGCTGGCCAGCACAAGTCTAGATGCTTTCTCTATGCCCCACAAACAGGAGTGATTGCTAAGTGTGTGAGAGGATCCTCTGTCCTATGTGCAGCCTCAGCTTAAGGGTAGGGTGCTGGTGGGGGCAAGGCTTGCTGGCACTTTGCCTGCCAAGTTTCCATCTGCAATGGAGGTCAATGGGGTTGGAGGGCATGCTGCACTCTTGCATGCTGGTGGGACAAGTAAAGCAAAACATGCCCATGCAGACATGTGCCTGCAAAGTGACTTGGGAAGTTACCATGGGCTTGGGGAAGCTATCGTACAGGGAGAGAATGTGTGGGCTGGTGCGTGGTCATAGGAACTACCTTGCTGGAGCTCTCCACCAGTCAGACACAGTCCCCTCATGCAGAAGCTATAGTGTGGGCTCCCAGGGCACCCAAGACTGTCCTGTAAGTAGGTGTGGCAAGGCTGGGACACCAGGGGAGGAAAGCAGACCAAAGAGTGCTCAAGTTGGACCATCCCTGTCTGATGGTGCAAGGCCACCCCTCAGAGATTAGGTCCGACAGTTCCCCTAGGACTAAAGTCTCTTATGATAGCAAGACAAGCCTAGGGGGATGGCCATTCCTCACAGTGCACCACTATAGATGCTCCTGCACCAAGCCCTGTGGGCTCTACATCAGCTAATTTGCTACCCCACCACTTCTCTAAACATTTCTCCCTGACACCTCAATGGTCCATGGTGGTTGAGGGGCCCTCTCCTGCCATGGTGCCAGATGCCCCTGGTGAGAGAAGGTTTTCCTTGCCAGTTTAAATCATATGTTCCCCTGACACTGTTGCAGTTCAAAAATAAGTCCCAGTGTGCAGTAGACTGTATAGGGTTCCTAGCTTTCTCCTCCATCAGTCCAGCTTCTGAGTCTTCCTTCTGTGCCTTCTTGGCACCTTCTCTCTGAAGATCTGTTAAAAGCATTCCAGTTATCATAGCTTCACAGGAGATATTCCACTTGTGTGTGTCTAGTTGACCATCTTGTCTTCCTTCACAACTTATCTTAATCTCACATAAATATAACTTTATACAATTGAATAGCAACTCCACATATTTCTTCCCCCAGCTCCTGGCAATCTCTGTTGTACTTTCTACTATGAGGTTGACTACTTTAGATACCCCATGTCAGTAGAATCATGCCTTAAATGCCCTTCTCTGGTTGACTTTTTCACTTATCATAATAGAAAACAGTATGTAGATTCATCAAAAATAAAAATTAAATAAATACATTTGGTTTAGCAATCAGACTTCTGGATATGTTCCTAAAATAATTGAAATCAGGATCTCAAAGAAATACTTGCACTCTGATGCTCATTGCATCATTGTCCACAATAACCAAGATGTGAAAACAAGTTTGATGTCCATTGACAAAGGAATAGATAAAGAAAATGTGGTTTAAATACAAAACATGTTATTTTTATTTCCTTACACCCAGCTTGGTTCCCATGTTTATTACGTTCTTTGCACAGGTAGTCAACAAACTGTGTAACCTTCGTTTTTTCTTTCTCATCTTTCTGTTAACCAAACCAAGTATTTTGGTGTATGTGGGTGACCACATTTCTCTCCACACTCATGTTACCATGTATAAATATGTATATAATATAAATGCATAGATATTGTTTTCACAGTTGTAAAAGCCTAGGATAATGTTATTGTAGTACTCTGAATCTTGTCCTGTATTAATAAACATGATGGAAATGACTTCAAATTTTTAAATATTTGGCTGTAGTTCTATGTATTATTTCATAGAATAGATGTTACACATTTGTTTTTCAAACATGTCCCTACTAACAGACTACTAATTTGTTTTCAATTTGAAGACTTGCTCCTTTTTTCACTTCTTATTTTCACATCTTTATTTTCTTCAGGAATTTCTCTTTTGAAAACTTATTGAGACTTTTGACCCTATTGGATTTGACCCTCTCTGGTTTCTAAACTTTTTGTCATATTGTTATGTGCTCTATGTCCTCTGCAGTAGCTCTTCAATTATTTAGCACTTTATTGAAAACTTTTTAAAGTAACACTCTTCATTTATTTCTTCCGTACCAGAACAATTGATGCGTATGATAATTTTAATATCAATTAATATGATTGGAAATGTGCCAATTTCTCAATAATTTGCATTTTCTTCCCGGCTTTAATTTTAGGTTCAGGTGTGCATATGCATATTTTTTACGTGGGTAAATTGCATATTGCAGGGGTTTGACATAGAGATTATTTTATCACCCAGGTAATGAGCATGTACCTGATATGTCATTTGTCAATCCTCACCCTCCTCCCACCCTCCGCCCTCAAGTAGGCCCCGATATCTATTGTTATCTTATTTATTTCCATGTGTACTCAAATTTTAGCCCGTACGTATAAACAAAAATGTGGTATTTAGCTATCTGTTTCCGCATTAATTCATTTAGGATAATGGCCTCCAGCTCCATTTATGTTGTTACAAAGGACATTATTTCATTATTTTTATGACTGCATAGTATTCCATGGTGTATATATAACACATTTTGCTTATCCAGTCCACCGTTTATGAGTGTCTAGTTTGATTCAATGCTTTTGCCATTGTGAATCACGCTGTGAAGAACATATACATGTATGTGTTTTATAGTAGATTGATTTTTATTCCTTTAGGTATATATTCAATAATGGAATTGCTAGGTCAAATGGTAGTTCTCTGAGATGTATTCAAACTGGTTTCCACAGTGGTTGAACTAATTTACATTTCCACTAATAGTGTATAAGTGTTCCCATTTTTCTGCAATCTTGACAGCATCTTTCATTTTTAAATTTTTTAATAACAGACATTCTGAATGGTGTGAGATAATATCTTATTGTGGCTTTGATTTACATTTCTCTAATGATTAGTGATGTTAAACATTTTTTCATATGGTTGTTGGATTTGTGTGTGTCTCCATTTGGGATGTGTCTGTTCATGTCCTTTGCCCATTTGATAATAGGGTTACTTGTTTATTGCTTCCTAATTTGTTTGTTTCTTATAGACTTGCTGGGTGAATAATTTGGAAATATTTTCTCCCATTCTTATAGATTTGTTGGATGCATAATTTGCAAATATTTTCTCTCATTCTATAGGTTAACTGTGTGCTCTGTTAATGGGTTATTACTGCTCAGCAAAATTTGCTGTGCAAAACCCTTTTAGTTTTATTAGGTCTCATCAGTTTGTTTTTTGGTGGTTGTTATTTCAATTGCTTTTAGATTACTCATCATGAAATGTTTGTCCATTCTTATGTCTAGAATTGTATTTCCTGGGTTTTCTTCTAGGTTTTTTAGGGTTTTAGGGTTTACATTTAAGTCTTTAATTGATCTTGAGTTAATTTTTGTATATGGTGAGAGGAAGGGGTGCAGTTTCAGTCTTTTGCATATGCCAGTTATACCAGCAATATTTATTGACTGGGAGTTGATATGGTTTGGATCTGCATCCCCATCAAAATCTCATCTTGTAGCTCCCATAATTCCCTTGTGTTCTGGGAGGGACCCAGTTTGGAAGGCTCAGAAGAAGGTGGGAAAATGTGACAAAGTTTGGACTCCCTAGTGACTTATTGAATGGCTTTGACCAAAATGCTGATAATGATATGGACAATGACATTGAGGCTGATGTGGTCACAGATAGAGATGAGGAACTTATTGGGAACTGAAGCAAAGGTTACTCTTGTGCTTTAGCAAAGAGAGTGGCAGCATTATTCCCCTGCCCGAGAGATTTGGACTTTAGAGAGATGATTTAGGGTATCTGGTGGAAAAAATTTCTAAGCAACAAAGCATTCAAGAGGTGACTCGGGTGCTGTTAAAGGCATCCAGTTTTAACAGGGAAACAGAGCATAAAAGTTTGGAAAAATTGTAGCCTAACAATATGATAGAAAAGAAAATTCCACTCTCTGAGGAGAAATTCAAGCTGGCTGCAGAAATTTGCATCTGTAATGAGGAGCCAAATGTTAATCCCCAAGACCATGGAAAAAATGTCTCCAGAGCATGTCAGAGAATTTTGCTGCATAACAGACCCAGAGATTTAGGAGGAAAAGATGGTTTCCTGGGCCAGGCCCAGGGTGCCTGTGCTGTGTGCAGCCTAGGTACCAGGCACCCTGCGTCCCAGCACTCCAGTCAGGGCTAAAAGGGGTCAAAGTACAACTCAGGCTATTGCTTCAGAGGGTGGAAGTCCTAAGCCTTGGCAGTTTCCATGTGATGCTAAGCCTGCAGGTGCACAGAAGTCAAGAATTGAGGTTTGGGAACCTCTATCTAGAGTTCAGAGAATGTATGGAAACACCTGGATGCCCAGGCAGATGTTTGCTACAGGGGTGGGCTCTTATAAAGAACCTCTGCTAGGGTGATATGGAAGAGAAATGTGGGGTCGGAGCCCCCTCACAGAATCCCTACTGGAACACTGCCTAGTGGAGCTGTGAGAAGAGGGCCACTGTCTTCTAGACCCCAGAAAGGTAGATCCACTGACAGTTTGCACCATGTGCCTGGACAAGCCACAGACACTCAATTTCCACTCTTGAAAGCAGCCAGGAAGGGGGCTATACCTTGCAAAGCCACTGGGGTGGAGCTGCCCAAGACTGTTGTAGCCCACCTCTTGAATCAGCGTGACCTGGATGTGAGACTTGGAGTCAAAGTAGATCATTTTGGAGCTTTAAGATTTGACTTCCCTGCTGCATTCTGGTCTTGCATGGGACCTGTAGAACCATTTGTTTTTGCCAGTTTCTCCCATTTGGAACATCTGTATTTACCCAATGCCTGTAACCTGACTGTATATAGGAAATAACTAACTTACTTTTTATTTTACAGACTCGTACACAGAAGGGACTTGCCTTGTCTCAGATGATACTTTGGACTGGGAACTTTTGAATTAAGGCAGAAATGTGTTGAGACTTTGGGGGACTGTTGGGAAGTCATGATTGGTTTTGAAATGTGAAGATATGAGATTTGGGAGGGGCCAGAGATGTAATGGTATAGTTTGGCTCTGTATCCCCACCCAAATCTCATCTTGTAGCTCCCATAATTTCCACGTGTTGAGGAAGGGACCCGATGAAATGTAACTGAATCATAGAGGTGGGTCTTTCCCATGTTATTCTCAAGATAGTGATGAGTCTCACAAAATATGATGGTTTTAAAAAGAGGAGATTCCCTGCCCAAGCTCTCTCTTTGCTTGCTGCCATTCATGTAAGATGTAACTTGCTCCTCCTTGCCTTCTGCCATAATTGTTAGACCTCCCTAGTCATATAGAACTGTAAGTTCATTAAACCCCTTTTTCCATATAAATTACCCAGTCTGAGAGGTGTCTTTATCAGAAGCATGAAAACAGACTAATACAGGAGTTATTTTCCCATTTCTTGATTTTGTTGACTTAGCCAAAGATCAGATGGCTGTAGACATGCACCTTTATTTCTGGGTTCTCTAACCTGTTCCATTGGTCTATGTGTCTGTTTTTGTAGCATTTCCATGCTGTTTTGATTACTGTAGCCTTGTAGTATAGTTTGAAGTCAGGTAATGTGATGCCTCCAGCTTTGTTCTTTTTATTTCTAAGAATCTACTTCTTTACATTGAGGAATTCCTTTATAGAAGTAACCTCATTATATTTGCAGATATTAACTAGGTTATTTAAAAATACTAATGCTAATTTACTTGCTACGTGCTGAGGACAGAATGATGATAAAAGTCACATAGCAAGGACCAGTCTTTAAATATTATAAAATAAATTATGTTTTAATTACCTTCTATTCATCTTATTATTGAAAGAAGACTTTCTAGCCAAGGATTTTAAGGATGGTTGAGTAAAATCCTACACTGGACAGATAAGATCCACAGTATTTTTCCAGTCACCTATACTCGCAGATTGAGAGGCTAGAGCACACCATGCAGGGTCACATGGCAGTTGCAATTGGGAAGAAAAGGAATAACCAGAAACTTTATAAGGCATTCTCTGTAGCAAAAAGAGGATGAGGTGATCCCTGGCATCCATAGAAGAATGTAACTGACTTGTTTGAACAATTCCACTGTCTGCCAGGAACTGAAACATACTACTTATGTATAAGTAGGAACTAGCCTGGTTCCCTCAAAAAGGAGTGTTGTTTGACTAATGAATGTTATCTAACTGAAGGAGCAGAGTGGGAGATGAATTGTGATGGTCCATTCCAGACCCTTTCACATTTCATCAGATGTCAAGGCAGCACCCAATAGTGTATCTTAATGTTAGAATTACATGTAAATGTCCAATAAAACATACTAAACAAAATGAAAATTCACAAAAAAGACAAAGTTCTGTCTGATACTATCAGATAATATTTTTTAAAAGGAGAGGGTAAGAAGATTTGTTAAGGTTTAATGTGATTAATTTTAGTGTTGAAAATAAATAAAGCCCTGGTAAAGGCAAATAAACCTTATATGACTTGAAAATAAAAACAGTTAGAAAACATTACAGTGACATGAAAATCAATGTGCATGAATGTATTGCTTCTGTAAAATAAGATATTAATGTTGCTTAATAATAGTTTTAATTTACTTTACTGTATTAATGAATTTGGAAATGTATATCAATAGAATTAGATTCAGAGATATAAAAAACCTGAACTTTTCTATGTATTTTCCTAGGGAGCATGTCCATATTTACATTTTAAAATTAAAGATTATATAATAGTTTATACAAAATTTAGGCAATGCAGATCACACACACACACACAAACACACACATTTGTTCACTGACTACTTTCACACAATCATTCAGTATTTATTGGATAATGCGGCACTACACTTTGTCCCTGTCCAACAAGGATAAAGACATATTCACAATGTGTTTAAGATCGAGAGAGGAGAAAGACATGTATGTGTGGAAATTTAATTGAAATTTTGCTGAGGTTCCACATAAGCCGAGTGCTATGGATTTAAGTATGAAAGATGAAAGCCATCATATTTAAAGTTTATAGTACATATCACAGGGAAGTATTCAATTGATATTAAAAACAGTCTACTAGCTACTCAGTGACTCCTATAGCTATTGCTGCATATTATTAGTAATGTTTTATATTCACACTTGGATATTCTATTTTTTATATATATATATTTATTTTATATATATATAACATATATCAATTAATTTTCGGAAGTCTATTCAAAGTAATTCAATTATGCATATCCTCACTAATATTTTCCTAAATAGCATCTAAATATTTAAAAAATTGAGTCCAGCTTTATAGATGTTCTTTACTTTTATGAAATGTCTCTTTTTCTTAACTTTTAATTTTTTGGCAGGATGTGTCTTCATCCTTCCTTTTTTAGATGTTGTTGTTGAGAGTTTTGTGTCATTGTCCTTTAATACTAGTGAAGAAATAATTTAATTTGATAGTAACACAATGTATTTTACAATGCATATTCTGTAGTCACTTTGCCCCATACCAATTACTTCCTGAAATAGAAAGCTATCTGCAGAAAGATATAAATTAATGATGCTTATAAAATGTCAGTAACATATTAAAATAATTTAATGTATGAGCTGGAATTTACCTTACTTGTAGATTTGAAAATCAGATTCCAGCTGCTTACAAGTGTCTGATCCATTCAAATCCACTGTTTTCCCACTTATAAGATTTCAGACAAGAGGTGATACAGCTTCATGATAAACATTTTGAGGTTGGTTGATGAACAAAAAAGAGGCAATAATCCCTAAACTTTATAATTTTCCATGCTGCCCAAAACAGATCCCATGGGAGGGCATCTTCTGATTTAGTTCTTAAAGTAAATCCCCAGGCCCTTAAGCTCAGCAAGAATATTATATTCCACACAATCTTACAAACTCAATACATTAAGAGCTGCGTGGTTTTGTTCATTTCCACTAAGAGAGGGCACCTTGTAATAGTAGTAAGAAGAGGAAGGCATTTGTCAAGTATCTGGGCCCCTGGTTTTATTTACTTGAGCAGAGTCACTATCACTAAACCAAATAAAAGGACGTGTGTTTCTTCATGGGGCAGCACAACCCCACAAGCAAATATAACACAAGGTTCACGTTCACAGATAAAACAGGAAGGTCCTCCAAACAGTGACTTTGCAATGATTCTGAGCCTTGGCCATATCTTAAAATCACCTGCAAAACTATTTCAAAACATTGATTTTCAGGTCTCAATCTGACCATGTGAATCAGAATTTCTAGCAGTAGGTCCCAGGTATTGCTCTCTTGTAGGGTTATCTGGATGATTCTAGTGCACAGATGGGTTGGGAATCCCTATCAGTTTGTGAATAAAGAACAAGTTGCTAGGCTTGGGAAACTCTTAAAATATATATCAAATAATTATGGCTTTTCTTGATGCAAAAAATTGAATGAATTTCTCTTTGGAAAAATGTGGCCTTTATTACTGTGTGAGTGTGTGTGTCTATGTGTCTGTGTGTGTGTGTGCTCCTCTTCTTCGTGCAAAACGACAGATTTTTGCAATTTTCTCATACACTAGGATTCTCAGCTCATATCAAAAAGATTGTCAATATATAATTTTTGAAGACAAGTTTTCTAGTTTTGTTCTGGCTGCAAATGCTTGGGACAGATTCTCTTTCTTCAAGACCTTTTCATCTGTAGCAGGGAAAAGGTAAGGAGCAGACTAGCTTGACTCATCTCAATAATAATATGGTAACTATAATTAATGCCATAATTAATCAAAATAACAACAATTATTTACAAAAATGAATGCCATGGAGTC
Organism: Macaca fascicularis; assembly: GCF_037993035.2. Lineage (NCBI taxonomy): Eukaryota > Metazoa > Chordata > Mammalia > Primates > Cercopithecidae > Macaca > Macaca fascicularis. The sequence continues at coordinate 30,470,196 of NC_088380.1, read as the reverse complement.
TGCTTACATGCATTTGCTTATCTGCGGATGTGGCTTTCTTTTCTTAGGCTTGTATATTGTATAAAACTGGCCAACTTATGTTCTTTACTCAGTTACAAAACTTTTTGAATTGCAGATAACATTCTGTCCTCTAGTATATTTTCATTCCATTTTATCAATGTCTATATTTACATTTTTTTATAATTTTAATACAATTTTAGAAATGAGACATAAAGCACATATATTTTTGCTACCTTGAAAACCTTAATTCTATTAAATGGATTTTAAAATATCTATTTATATTTTATTAAATTTATATTAATGCAATGCAAATGGTATGGAATTTTATTTCACACTAAGATTTCAGTTGTTTCCATTTCATTTCTCAGTTATTTTCTAAAACTTCTAATGCAATACCATGACAGAAGTATTTACAGATCTGCAGCAAAAACACTTTATAATGAAACATTCAAACCATTCCTATTAACAAATGAACTAAATAAATAAGGGTGGCCACTATCACCAGTTCCTCTTTATTTCAGAAATCGGGATCTCACTTTGCTGCCCAGGCTGTCATAGCTCACTGCAGCCTCAAAATCCTGGACTCAAGGGATCCTCTCATGTCAGCCTCTCGAATAGCTAGGAGTACAGTTATGGGACCCTGTGCCTGGGTAATTTTTGTTTATTTATTTATTTATTTTGTAGACAGGGTCTTGCCATGTTGCCCAGGCTAATGTCAGATCCTTGAGCTCAAGCAATCCTCCTGTCTCAGCCTCCCAAGGTCCTGAGATCACAGGGTTGAGTCACTATACCCAGTCAACCAATATTTTAAATACTGTAGTGGTGGTTCTAGTAATTTAATTAAGACAGAAAAATTATTTACATGTATAATTATAATTTAAAACTCAAGAAAATAGAAATAAAATAATAGTAAGAAAACCTTACAAGTGTAAATTTTGTATATATACAAAGTATCAATTCCATTTCTATATTTTAGCAACAGTTTGAAAATGAAAACACAAAACATACTTAAATTAACCTTGATAGTACAAAGTATCTAGGAATAAATCAAAATAAAAGATTGCTAATGCATTTATGAAATATTTAAATTCAAGAAAATAGAAATAAAATAATAAATTAGTAAGAAACTATTACAAGTGTAAATTTTGTATACATACAAAATATCAATTCCATTTCTATACTTTAGCAACAGTTTGAAAATGGAAACACAAAACATACTTAGACTAATCTAATCTTGATAATATAAAGTATCTAGGAATAAATCTAAATAAAAGATTGTTAATGTATGTATGAAAATAGTTATACAATTCTATTTATTTATTTATTTTATTTATTATTATTATTATTTTTTGAGATGGAGTCTCGCTCTGTCACCTAGGCTGGACTGCAATGGCATGAACTCGGCTCATTACAACCTCCACCTCCCGAGTTCAAGCAATTCTCTTGCCTCAGCCTCCTGAGTAGCTGGGATTACAGGCACCTGCCACCATGCCTGGCTAATTTTTATATTTTTAGTAGAGATCGGGTTTCACCATATGGGTCAGGTTGGTCTCGAACTCCTGACATCGTGATCTGCCTGCCTTGGCCTCCTAATGTGCTGGGATTACAGGTGTGAGCCACCACTCCAGGCCACAATTCTATTTAGAAACCTCAATATGATTAAAAATGAAGATAAATCAAAATTCTGAAACTCTATCTGTAAATTTATATATATAGCATTAACATGAAATCTTTATACAAATTTCAATTGTTTTGAGAGTCTTGATAATCTGACAATTTATTTACAAGAATATTTATTCCTAGAGTAGAAGTATAAGAATGTCTAAAAATCTAGTAAGAGTTCAATATTAATACTGAAGAAGTAATTCAATATGACATTGAAAGAGGGATTAGAGGCTTGAACATAGTACAGAATCAACGGTCCAGAGACAAACTGAGAAAATACTGTGCAGTATATTTACATTTGACTAGAGTCTGTTTCAGTTATGTATTGCTGTGTTCAAACCCACTCCAACATTTGGCAGTTTCAACCAATATCTATAACAGATTGACCTTGTTCTGGCTCACATGATACAGATGAATGTCCATGAAAGTCTGGAAACTCTAAGATATCCTCATTCACGTGGCTTGGAGTTAATACTCTCTGGTTACTGGTATCTCAGCTGAGACAGTCAGCAAAGCAGGTGGTTTATTAATGGCAAAAACCACAATTACTTTAGCAGCAACCTAATATTCCCATGTGGGTCTTACTACATAGTTGCTCAGGCTTTCTTAATCAAGTATGAATTTGTGTCCCAAGAAGGGATATTGCCAAATGAAGGAAGAAACTGTAGATCTCTTAAGGTCTAACTTCAGACATTGAGCCGTATATTATTCCACCACCTTTTGTTACAGAAATAGCTCACAGGGCCAACTAAGCCCCAGGAGGGAGGAGAAATAGACTATTTCTCAATGAGAAAGTGTCAAGGTCACATTATGGGAGAGAATGTGGAATGGAAGATACACTGTAGCCGGTTAGAAAAGATATTTGATTCATTACTCATGATATGCTGTTGCATATCACTGGGGAAATCATAATTTTTCAATAAACTGTGGTGAGACAATTGATTATTTCTTTGGAGAAGAAAGGTTAAACAATTCAACGATATTAAACTCTAGAACTTTGGTTCTAAATCCAGAATTGGGCACCATAATAAGTGTTGAAAAGGAATATGTAATAGAATATAGAAGTTATTTTAACCCATATGATCTGACAATACACAAGTAACCTGAACGTAAACAAAAATGTTATACATCATTAAGAAACAAGAAAAAGATTAAAGATACTGACATAAATTTCACCAAAAAATGAAAAAAAAGGTCCATTAATTTACAAATGAATGGTCACCTTTACTGGCAACCATGGAAATGAAAATCAAAACTATACTGGCATTCATTTTTATAGTCACAGAATTGAAAAAAGGTCAGAAATTACCATATGTTTATCAAGATGTGAAATAAAAAGGGGCAGGCTCATGCTAATTTGTTATTATTTTTTATTTTGGAAAAAAATGATTTATTAGGCACCATTTGATTTTGGCCAGAGGTCTTAACAAGGGTTAAAATTATACACTGGATTTAATTTTTATTTCAAAGCTGAGTTCTAATGACATTTATTGTTCAAAGGCTTTTCTGTCCTGTATTTTTCCTTAGTTGCTTATTCCGAACATGAATGTCCTCGAATCATTGCACTTTCTTTATTCTCTTTCATGTCTTCACGAAAACTGAACCATATTTTTTTCTGCATTCACCCTTTTCTTATAAAATTTGGCCAAATGTAGCTAATTAAAACCAAGACATACCATACTGCTAACAGGCTTATTTTCAAACTCTGTTACTTATGCTAGATGTTTGGATGTATATTATCTGTTTTCCAGATTATTTTCACCAAACAATTTACCACTGCATTACAAGGATGTTCATCTTTTCAGTTTTTAATAACACCTCCCTCATTGCCCATTTATGTTATTCTACACACACATATATACACTCATGTACATGTATGCTGTGTGGTAACCACACATAAAGAAAACATTACAAAGCAAAAGAGGAGGATAATAAATAAAAAAAGAGAGAGTGATTAATTTTATAGAGAAAGGAATGGTGATGCTAATAAGAAAAACATTGTGCTTCTAGAGCATATGAGAAATTCTTTTCTTCACCTGGTTGTTAAGTATATACATTTACAATTTTATTCTGTACTTTAAATTTAACAGACGATTTCAAACACATATTTGTATATGTGCTCTAATACTTTTCCAGTTAAAAAATATTAGGTGTACTGATTAGATAGACCAGACAACTAACATTGTTCAGAGGGGTTTACTTAAACGTTATTGATGTTTGGGTGTGTTACATGTAAGGTAACTATTCAGGAATTATTGCTGTTAGAGAAGAATGAAAAAATTGAACTCTATTTGTAGAATACCAAAGCAAAATAAAGAGTCATTGGCTACAATCAGAAGATTAGTGGATATTGGTGTCTGAATGTTAACTGACAGAGAAACTTGGAAATAGAAAACTCGTTTTACTAGAAAAATATAAATTTACTTCAGAATTCTAACTTGTAGTTTTATTGAAATTAATATTAATGGCTAAAAAAATTGTGGGCTGAGTACAATATAACACAAAATAATATGACTATTTTATATTACATTTTATCATTAAATATATATGAACAGACACACACCGATTCCCCTACCCATGTGTTTATCAAGCAACTGCAGAAGTCAGTGACAGGTTTTTTTTTTTTTTTTTTTTTTTTTTTGAGACGGAGTCTCGCTGTGTCGCCCAGGCTGGAGTGCAGTGGCCGGATCTCAGCTCACTGCAAGCTCTGCCTCCCGGGTTTTTACGCCATTCTCCTGCCTCAGCCTCCCGAGTAGCCGGGACTACAGGCGCCCGCCACCTCGCCCGGCTAGTTTTTTGTATTTTTTAGTAGAGACGGGGTTTCACCGTGTTAGCCAGGATGGTCTCGAACTCCTGACCTCGTGATCCGCCCGTCTCGGCCTCCCAAAGTGCTGGGATTACAGGCTTGAGCCACCGCGCCCGGCCGACAGGTTTTATATGTTATTGTATTTTTCTTTTTCACAGTGTTATCATCAAACTTGCAATGCAAAGACACATGAAACAGACACAGCTTAGATTAATTATTATTTATTACTATATTTTGTTTCTGTGAGTGTTAGTTGGGTTCTGATAAATGCAGTAAATGTCTACTGATGTAAATGACTCAATTGTCCATCAAATATACATCTAATATTCAAGTAAACCAGTTACAATGTTGTCAGTGCATGCTTCTTTCAAAAACACTATTACGATCCAGATAAGAGAGGGAAGAAAGCTGGGAATACAAACATAACTCTAAAAATATTCCAAGAACAGGTAAGTCACGAACTCTAAATCTATAATTCCTCATATTAAAAAAATCCTCTCAAAGCTATGAATAAAAATTTGTTCTGTCAAAATCAGTTCTTCTTTATTCAAAGTACAAGAGCTGTATTAAGTGATGTCAAATATATAATATTTTCTTTATTTCTTTTACATGAATATTTTAAAGATTTAGAAATATTATTTGTTTTGATAGAAAAAAGAGACAAATGGTCATTTAGGCATAATAAAAAAAGAGAATTACTTACTTCTCCTTTCTCCATGTGATCTTAGTCATATAAGAAAATTGACATATTTTGATTGGTCCTGATTAATATTAGTGAAAATATCAGCAGTAAGATAGCACTAAAAAAAGCAAAATTTAAAAGATAGACTATAACAAATATTGGGGAGGATTTGGATCAACTGGAATCACCAAACGTTGCTGGCATTGCTGGTAGAAGTATAAACTGGAACGATTGCTTTGAAAAAATGCTTTTTCTTTATCTTTTAAAGCTGAAAACACACATTTTCTAGGTATAGCTAGAAACATCTCTCCTAGGTATATACTTAACATAATGCATGTATGGGCACACTCATTTGCACACACATCCACATGTACGATAATGTTCATAAAGCATTATTATAGTCTGAAACTGGAAACAACTCACTGTCTATTGTCAGTGAAGTAGAACAATTAATAATAACAGGATCATAAAATGAAAAGTGACACTGAATAAAAGTAAATAATATGGCCTGATAAAAAAGCATAGATAACTTCCTAAAACAATGCCGATCAACAGAATAGAAACCAAGTGTACTAGTCAGGGTTCTCCAGAGGGACAGAAATAATAGGATATATGTATATGTGAAAGGGAGTTTATTAAGGAGAATTGACTCACAAGAAAACAAGGTAAAGTCCTATGATAGGCCGTCTGCAAGCTGAGTTGGAAGGAAGCCAGCAGTGGCTCCATCAGAGTCCAAAGGCTTCAAAAGTAGGGAAGCAACAGTGCAGCCTTCAATCCATGGCCAAAGGTCCAAGAGCCTGCAGCAAACCGCGGGTTTAAGTCCAAGAGCCCAAAGGTCAAAGAACCTGGAGTCTGATGTCCAAGAGCAGGAAGCATCCAGCCTGGGAGAAAGGTGAAAACCAGAAGCCAGCTTATCCCACCCTCTGCCTGCCTTGTTCTAGCAGAGCTGGCAGCCAATTGGACGGTGCCCACCCACATCGGGGTTGGGTCTTCCTCTCCCAGTCCACTGACCTAAATGTTAATATCTTCTGGCAACACCCTCACAGACACACCCAGAAATAGCACTTCACCAACTATCTAGGCATCCTTCAATCCAATCAAGCTGACACCTAATATTAACCATCGCACCAGGTAATGAAAACACAATGGTACATAATTGTGTATAATGTTACTTCAAAAAAATAAAAGTAAACTGTTCTAATTTGCTTTAAGTCAGGGTAGTGGTTAACGTCAAGAAAGAGAGACCAGGAGCTGAGAGGCAAAAGAGGTAGTCTTCTATTTCTTGACTTAGTTATTAAACACATGGGTCAGTCACTTTGTGATATTTCATAGAACTGAAAACTTACTGTTTATATATGTATTATTCTTCAGTAAACAATTATTTTTTTGTGTGTTTTTTGTTATTGTCAGCATTAGATAATTTATCATTAGTGTCTTTTTCTGATCATTTGAATTAATACTTCAACCCTGTAAAACTTTCTTTCCTATATAACTTATTAATGCCACTTGATATCCAGAAGTGTTTTTATTTTTGCTGTTGTTGTTGTTTTCTTAACATCATGTAAAAAGAATATATATGAGTTTTAAGAAACAGGATGATAGGTGGGATTGGTCTTCAATACTATACAGTCATTTATTTAAATATTCTGTAGCTTCTTTCTTGAATATTCTATAGCTCTTTTTTTTTTTTTTGAATATTTGGTACTCTGTTACCTTGGGTGGAAGTGATGTACTTATTAAAGTATGAATACATTGGTTAATTAATTTAACCACTTCCATATAACTGATTGCTTTGGATAAAAATAATGTAAAGATGAGTACAGCACAGACCACACCCTGAAGAAATGTATGTAACTCACAATTTACAAAGAAAACTTAAAGATACCATTATAATATAAAATGGTAAAATGTGCAGTGTAGTCTGGAGAAAGGAATACATTTTGTAAGATAATAGAGAAAGTCTTGGAGGATGTAAGGATGATATGTCAACAAAGATAAAGTGCATTTTAGTTCTAGAAAACTCCTTTAAATGGAATCAAGGAAAGAGAACTTAGCAGTTCAGAATTACTGAAGTTAAAGAAGGGGCAGTAAGCATCAAGCAATATTCCTTTGCAACAAATCTTCACATGCATCCCCAATTCTAAAATAAAAGTTGAAGAAAGAGAAAGAAATAAAGAATATGTCAATAAACAAATGAAGGACTGTTAAATGATGTGTGCTAAGGTAATGAAAAATATGTATTGATGTCTTAGTCTGCTCCAGCAGCCATAACAAAATACTGCAGACTGGATGGCTTAAAAAACAGGAATGTATTTCTCACAATTCTGGAGCCTGGGGAGTCCCAGATTAAGGTGCAGGCAAAGTAGGTTTCATTGTAAGGCGTCTTCTCCTAGCATGCAAGGTGGCTGCCTTCTCTCTGGGTGCTCATGTGATCTCTTTGTGTGTATGTGTATGGGGAAAGACAAGAAACAGAGAGTGAATAACAGCTCATTGGAGCCTCTTATTGAATAAGGCACCATCCTTATGGCCTCATTTAAAGGCCCTGATTGTCTTCTTAAAGGCCCTATCTTTAAATACAGCCACATTGAAAGTAAGGGCTTCAGTACAACAGGTTTGGGGAGAGACAATTTTGTCCACAGCAATGTAAAATTTCAATAGATTTATCTTTTGTGAAGCTTGTATAAAATGTACATAACCTGTACAATGAAAGCCATACATATTTTCTGGTATCTATCTATAATTCTATCAATCTATCATTTAACTTTCTAGGTACTAAGAAAGAGAGAAAGATGCCATGTTGCTGAAAGAAGATTTAATAGCTTCAACATGTCATTTCTTCCTAAATTGATCTATAAATTATATATACTTTCAATAAAAATGCTAAAGAAAAATTTTAAGACAGTGCATTTAAAAAATACTCAATGACAGCCAATAAAATTTGAAACATGGAGTAATGAAGGAGCTTATTCTTCCGGATATCAAAATGTACCATAAAATTGTAATAATTAAAATAGCAATACTCATAAAGCAGTAGAAATAAGCCCATATGTATATATATAACATTTATATACATATATATGATAATGCAAGGTTCAAATTTCACAACATACAGAAGTCAATTTAAAATGAATTAAATAACTAAGTATATTCTGTATATCTTATTTCATACATACACACACATACGTATATTAGGGGTGTGTGTATGTGTTCATATATAACTTAGAAATATCTTAAAGTGAAGAAGACCTTCTTAAATAATAATTTTAAAGGCTGGTGGTGGTGGCTCACTCCTGTAATCCCAGCACTTTGGGAGGCCGAGGTCAAGAGTTTGAGACCAGCCTGGCCAACATGGCCAAACCCCGTCTCTACTAAAAACACAAAAATTCGTTGGGCATGGTGGCGAGTGCCTGTAATCCCAGCTACTCGGGAGGCTGAGGCAGGAGAATCGCTTCAGCCCAGGAGGCAGAGGTTGCAGTGAGCCAAGATCACATCACTACACTCTAGCCTGTGCAACAAGAGTGAAACTCCATCCCTTCCCCCACAAAAAAAGAAAAATTAAAATGAGATAATTTTAAAAATTCAATTTAAAATCATAACTATATAAGTGGAAAAGAAATAGAAACAAAACTTTGCAAGCCAAAAATAAGTGTAAAATATCTTGTCATAAAAAGTAACAAAGATAAAGACAGTAAGATATAACTCTTGCAACAGATATAACTCCTCTAAAAATATTATGCAATGAGTGGCTTGAACAGCTAACATTTCTCACAGTTCTGTAGGTTAGGAAGATGAGGGCATAGACAGATCCAGTATTTTGTGAAGTCCCTCTTCCTGGTTTGCAGACAGGGATCCTACTGTATTCTTACATACAAAGAGCAGAGAGATGGGAAGCTCTAGTATCTCTTTCAATAAAGGCACTAATCCCATTCCTGAGGGCTCCACCTTCATGATCTAATTGTCTCCCAAAGGCTTTACCTCCTAATAACATCATCTTTCCAGTTAGGATTTGAATATATGATTTTTTTTGAAATGCAAACATTCAGTTCATAACAACATATGTCCCAAGGTATTCAAACATATACAAGCAATCATACAAATTGATAATAAAAACAATAAATCAAGAAAAAATGGTCATTTCACAAAACAATTTTAAAAAACTATAAAAACATTTCAACAAGTTTTCAATCAGGAATATGCATATTAGTGCTAGTAATATTATATTGGATCCATTACAATGTGCATTGTGGATACAAATGTGCCATCATCCAGTGTTAACATCATCCAGTGTTAACATCATCCAGAGTATAAACTGGTGAAACCTGGATGAGACTATTTTGATCATTTTTGTTATCACTTAAGAGAAATCAAACTGCATAATACTTTTAGGCTGACATGCAACACTGTTTTTATTATTATTATTATTATTATTATTTTATTCTTCTTTTTTTTTTTTTTACTAGTATTTCAAGTACTTCGCTCTATGTAAAGAACAAAAAATGCAAGTTACTTACAGCCCTCAAAACAAGAGGTTTTGCTGATACACTAAGGAAATATTAAACATTTCTTTAGAAAGAGAAGGTATACAAATATATACCATCTAAGTGCTACTGCATTAAAATTTTTCTAAATATGCAAAGAGAAATTACATCAAGGTAGCATCCAAACTAAAGAAGTACAGTAAAAATAAGGGGACAGATTTGACAGCATTTGGGTATTAAAAATAGCAGAACTTAGTGCTTGTTTGAATATAATGGCATGAGAATGAAGAATGCGTCAAGGATAATTTTTAGGAGTTGAATAACTGGAATGACTGGCTGCCTATGAACATAATTCAGGAGGGAGGTAAATGACAGCTAGTAGCTGGCATTTATTCTGGTCCTACCATGCACGACGTCACTGCTGTTTGCATTATCTCATTTAAACCTCATGAAATGAGCAGCTGAAATAAGTGTGGTTAGTCTTCATTTCAGAGTTATAAAATGAGAAACAGAGATGTTAAGAAACACAAAATGGTAGAGCCAGTAAGCAACCCACTCGTCTAAGTCTAGGACTTGTTTGATAACTGTTAGCATAAACTGTGATGACTTCAGGTTTGTTCATATTGAGTTACAGTTGCTCACATAATCTGAAGATGGATGAGGAAGTGAGAAGGGGAGAAGGATAAATGTGGCACTTCATGTTGAGCCAAGATGACAATTTTGAGAGTGAAGGGTGGACAAATACTTAGAATGAATAAAACAAGCAAGGAATTTACTGGACACTGTAAGTGTTTACAGTGGATCCAAGAATAAGAAATACAGCCAACTTTAAAAAGAAAAATCTTGAATATGAATCTTTTTGAGACCATGAAACGACGACCCTTGTCTTCATTTATTTCTTTGAATAACTTTATTTATATCTTTGTGAGCCAGGTTTCTGTCATCATTTGTATGTTGAAAATTGATATACCTGGGTAATAAACCTCTCTTCCTTTTGTTAAAACAAGAAAATAGAATGGGATGGGCAGACACTTCCAAATCTTTCTACCAAATTTCATTCTTTGTCTAGAAAATATTTTTCTCTTGATTAAAATTGAAATTTGCCTCTTCCTAACATGATCCAGCAGTTACAGTTTCAAGTATAAATGAACTTATTCAATCTCAGTGGAAGATAATGTACTGCCACAACACATAATGCATCACAGTTGCAAAGTGGCATTATTTCCAGCTGTCGTTTTTCCTCCTCTGGTCCTTGAGACAGATCAGGTGCTTCTCATTATGCTGCAAGCTTTGAGCTAAATACAAAAATAATCATCCCCAATGCAACAGATATACAATTTGAACAAAGACACAATACAATTATGTGGTGATGAAAAGCTGTCAATAAAATAATTTCTGGAATCAGATCACCTGCTTTTTATTCCCCACGTTACTAGTAGAATACTTGTGTGCATGATATTTCATACTCCTGTGCTTTCTTTCCTCATTTGTGAAAGCCAACTTTTTCTGTATGTGCTCACAATGTAGCTGTGGCTCTTCAGAAAACCATACATGTGTTCACTCTTTTCATCTTTACAAACAGCTCATGAGCATAGTGCTATTGGCACCCTTATTTTAAAGTTGCTGAATATCAGTCACAAATTTTCTCAAAATTGTAAAACTAGAAATTGATAGGGCTAAGGAGAGATCTCTGAAGTCAGCGACAAGTCTTGGCACCAGTTCAGAGAAAACTCTGCATCCTGCAATGGAAGGTAATCTTGATTAGAAAATTTATTGTCTCATGGGTCATTTAGCAGGACTGCTCTCCTGGTCTCTGGTGCTTCCGAATTCCTCTAAAACAGAGGAATTCTGGAGAGGGTACTGGAGAGGGCTGTACAATTGTGAATACCCACATCATTAAAATTGTCTTCAGGGTTTTGTTTGCCTAAGGAGCTGAGAGGCTCTGCTTTGCCTGGTTCAATGAAAATATGTGCCCATGGGTGCTAAACCTCTGTGTTTGTGTGTGTGTGTGTGTTTGTGTGTGTGTGCACGCACGCACGTCTACAGGCGCTCACGTGCATATGCTGTGTTTTGTCTTAACCTCCCTTCTTGGGCAGGACTCTCTACCATTTCCAGTGCTTTTTTTTTTTTTTTTTTTTTTTTTTGCAATTAGATCTGTCTATGAGTCACAGTCTAGCTTGGAGATGGCAAGTAACTGTTTTAGGATAACTAAAAAGAAAAGCTTCATCAATTAGCAACCAAGTGCCCCCTGCACCATGCCTCTTTTTTGTCTGAGGGAGCCAGTGTTATATAGTGTTCCTTAAGAATGGGATGCAGAGACTTTTTCTACTGTTCTGTGTTTTAGCTTGTTTCCCAGGATCCCCTGGGGCTTAGCAGCACTAATTAAGCTTTACAAAGGGATATATCTACAGGAAGCTTCTAGACAGGATGCACTAGAAGAATCCAGGTAGTTGTGTTTCTACCTCTATCATATGCCCTTATTTAACCTGCCAGAATGATCCTACTTGCCAATAGAATGTATATAGTTGTCACTTTATCCTTTTAGAGTAACAACAATACCTTGTAAATATTTATCAGTAGCCCTTTAAATATGGGTCAAGAATAATACATCACCTAGTTTAGAATGAGAAATGATTGATTTCTGGCTCAGTATCACATCAAACCACAGTGTCTTTTTTCCAGCAAAGTGTGAGGTCCACATTTTTATATTTGTATTAGCTTAGAAACCTGAGACTAGATTTTTCCCCTAATAAATTAGGCTGTTGTCTTTCCTTCCCCTAAAACATTAACTTAATGTAACACAAGGTCTAGAGTCCTGAACATTTCAGAAGGCAGGTTAATCAGTTGATTTGTACTCTGTTAGTTGGTGGTGATAGATTTATGTCTTAGGATCAGGGAAACTTCACGCTGCTCCACGTTTTCTCACTTTCAAGTGTTTGATACTCGCAAGTAAGTTCTCTCTTTCTCTCTCTCTTATAGTGGTGGTTTTCTTCAAAAGACAATGGCTACTAAAACTATCTGAAAAAAATCATGAGGAATTAATAGGCTTGATTTGGCCATATAGAGTCAATGACTATATAGAACCTAACCCTACTAAATGACATGACCCGAGATGTGACAATTCAAGAGCTAGGGTTACTCTCTGTCTCTTACGCAGCATGGACTCATGCCTCCGTCTCTTATGTACGAATTATTTACATGACAGAAACAACTTTCTTGAAGCTACTACATTGCAACAACTAGGTCAGGTGTTTATCTCTTATCAAATCATATGTAGCTAGGAGGTAAAGCCATTTATAATTAGTTAAAGGTCATGTTCACCTTTCATCAGGGACTTCAGGTGACAGACAATACTCAGAGAAGGTAGCAGGAGCTGGATGGATGTCCTAAAATTCACCATTCAGCCTAAATGTGAATGATAATGTCATAAGAATATGGGGAACACATGTAAAGCATTACTGTAATCACAAAACTAAGAACAAGGACTCACCAAATTGAAAATCACAAAGAAGGAACAGCCCATTCAGAGACAGAGAAGTAGTCTGAGATGCTGGGTCAATATGATGCAGTGGTTTAAAAATATAGAGTGTTTGGGATCAGGTTGCAGATTTACGCTGGAATCCCAATTCTGCCAATAACCCGTTGTTTGAGCAAATTATTTAACTTATTTGAGCCTCAGTTTCTTCCTTTATAAAATATAGACATAGGTTTTAGAATAAAGACACATTTTCTTAATTACATTTTGTTAGATTAAATTACAAGAATGTATACAGCCTGAAACAAGTTATCCAGTCCATAATAAGTGATCAGAAAAGGTTAGCTAAGTAAACGCAACAAAACAACAGTTTATTCTTATAAAATAAAGTAGTAGAGGTAAGCAGCAGTACTAAGCAGTAGAGATGTTGAAGAAAATAGAGTAAAAGATGCCCTTTGTACTTGCTGATCAGAACCTTTTTTTGAGGAAAGTTATCGATTAGGGTGGCTGAGGAAAGAGACAATGGTAAGGGAAGATGCAAACAGAGAACATTGCAGCTATATTGGGTCACATTGCTGATAATTAGGGAGAGAGAGCATGCAAAAAAGAAAAGTCAGCGTATGTGGAGATCCTCTAGCTGGTATTTATGGGATTAAGGAGGTAACATGTATGGTGTTTGGCCTCAAGAAACAATATTTTCCAACTATTCTTTCAAGTGTTCAGATATAGATTCTAAGACACGTAGAGGCATAAGTTGAGGATTCCGACTAATAAGAATCCTGACAACAACCTGACAACTGTTAAGAGCAATATCTGTATAGGCTTGCTGCCTCGCATAGTACCTGATACATAATTCATGCTTAAAAAGGATGAATTATTTCACATTTTTCTTATATTTATTCAACAAGTATTCAGTTAGCATTGACTGAGTGTCTGCAGATATGTTAGGTGAAAAGTACGAAAAGATAAGTAGGATGCAGATTTTCCCCTTAACATAAATCACACCAGTGACTGCTGTAAGGATGCTTGAAACACCGTGAGCTGATGCTCACAAGGACTAAGGGAATGATTAGCTTTGTCTGGAACAATCAAGAAATACTTGCTGGGAGAAATGACATTTAAAATGAGTCTTAGTGCTTGATTGGAAATTCATGAAAGAGAAAGACAAGGAAGATTATGCCGGTAAGAGAAAACAGCAAAAATAAGTAGAAACAGGAAAAATCAGTTTATCATTTTTTGCACAATGCTTTTTGTGATTATTTGCAAGCAAGATGTTTTTAGATATTCTTGTGTGTGATATTGAGAATATCTTAACATTTGAATATCATTTTACACATTTATATTATTCAGTTGTGATGGAACGTGGAATCAATGTGCTGTAGACACACCAGTAGTGTAGCCGCACCTACTATATACTATAAGACAATGAAAAATTAAGCTTTCAGGAAAATAAGCACTGTAAATTGCATAAAATATATCTGAGACCATATGTATAAACACTTAATATAATCCATTCTTGTCTGAACTTATTAAGGTTTATATATTATTAGGTACCTAGCCTTAATAATAAAATGGAAATGTTGTTTGTGATTTGCAAATGAAAAAGAAATTTTACTAAAGATTTATAGAAAACTACTAAAATATTAACCATCTTATTGTATAACAAAAACAAAATTGGAATACAGATGAGGAACCGTGGTTGTTACTCAGATCAAAAACTTTAATTTATATTATATAATTTATATTATAACTTTTAGCCTTGTTTGTGAATCAAGAAGATACAAACCTTTTTTTTTTTTTTTTTTTTTTGAGAGCAGTGATCTCATGAGAATCAAATGAAAGCTAGAGACATTGTGTTTGAGCATTTGATAGCTAAAGTTACTAAGTCAGTGGTTTTCAGATCACAGAAAGGCCTGCCCCAAACAAATGATTTGACTCTGAACATGTTACTTTTGATTTTCATGGATTACTGTGCAGTAGGGGGAGTGGTGTGGAAATGTGCACTGGGAAATGGAAACTGATTCTGTAGTCCCCTAGGATTTACAGAGTTTTTACCATTTTCAGGAAGCAATAATTTGAAATAAATCTTATTGTTTATACCTCTATTCAGCCAGGGAATTTTAGCAAATGTGTATTGGAAAACTTTAATGCACCACAGACTTCTTCCTGTGCTGGGGATAAGATGGTGATGACATGTAGCCAGGTAAAGAGCTTCTATGTCACGATAGAAGATGTAAGAATGAGTGTAGACATGGTCAAACCTATGAATACAACAGGTATCAGCTTTCTCTCCCACCTACCATAACTCCACATTTTCTTCGAAATATCTCAAAATATTTGGACACATTAATGTAAGGAAAACTGTCCCAGGGCTGCACTAAAATTATGATATCAGTGTCAACTCTTCTCCTTACCAAATATGTGACTTGGCTAGAACACTTTGCCTCTGATTCTCAGATTGTTCATAGGGAAAAGCGGATGTCTAATATTTTTTGTCATGGTTTTTTTTTTTGAGGATCAAATAAAATAATGAAAGCATCTTGAAATCTGCAAGAATCTAAAGAAATATAAGATTTTACTATGCTTGCTAGAATTGTTTTGCAGATGACATTATCATTTTTAAATGACCATCTGATTAAGCATAACCCTATCATTTAATCCTAGATATTTCAATGTAATGTTGATAGACATGCTTTTATTTATACATTATATGCAGAGCCTTAGGGCTGTATAAATTTATCCAGTGATACCTCTCACAAATGGATATTTTTGTGATTAGCAGGTTTTTTCTAAGACAGACCAAAGAGAGGTTATTCTTTGTGTGACTGTTGACTGGTGATGTTTTCAAATTCTATAGTCAAACTTGACTTCTGAAATCATTTTCATGTTGTGCCCCTTAGTTTGCCTGAACTATTCTGGGAAAATCCCTTCTGACAATCCAACATCAAAAGAAACAATGTTGTTTCCCTAAGCAAAAAGGACATAGCTGTGTCTGGCCAGCCTTTACAAGTGCCAACAGCATTTCTTTCTGAAGCACTTGCTGTTACACATCAACCTCAGCCAGCAGAGGACACAGACGACAGCAATTTTTTTTATTAGTATTATTCCTTTTGAGTGTGTGAAAGCAGGGCAATGAATTCTATACAGATAGCGTTAATTTATGGCATGCAGACAGGCACTTGCTGTCTCAACCTCCAGACTCATGAATCGCAAATATTACTGTGGAAGGTAAAGGAACAAGTAGCTACTATAGAAAGTAATTGACGGGTAAAACCAAAGAAAGGCCTCTGTTTGGAAGGCATTCACTCTCACAGGGTACTGGATGTGAAGCAGAAAATGAGAAATGCACACACACACACACAAAACCAAACACTAGTTACAACAGACTTGCTCATCATTTCATCAGACTCTTTTATGGATTTTTTTTTTCTGTACTTTCTCTACTCTCATTTGATTTATGAGGATAAAATCTAATTTTAAAATATTCCATACTCTTCTTATATATACAAACCTGGATCAAATGAGTAGGTTTTATACACACCCTTCTATAAAATGTATAAAATTAAATATTTGCTTGGTTCTTATTTTGAAGTTCTGGTCATCATCTATGAAGATCCTGCAATTATATTCTCAGAAACTTGGTGGTTTTTAACATCAGTTTTAGTCACGGGACCAACTCATCTTCCACATATGACAGTTTATGCAAATAATATTGATTTTATCTCACAAACTTTCTGAGTGAAATTGTCCCACAAATCAAAATGCTAAACATTCCCCAGGTCTCAAATCTTTTATTGATCTGTCCCTGCCTTTATCACTACTCTCTTTGGGGGAGCCCAGACCTCCTGTTCCCAAAATGAATTAGAGGTCTCCTCATCAAAGCTCTGCTTACTTACTGGGTTCTTTTTATTATTTTCTAATTATTCTGTCAGTCATTTTCCTCCTAGGGTAACCTTATTGTCTTGGAATTCTCAAGTCCTTCCTTTTCTTTCTTTTCTGTCTCTCTTATTTCAAGATCTTCTCTTTTAGTTCTCTTTCTAGTTGCTATAAACAACAAGATGTTAGAAAAATTTAAAAATTCCTTTTCTTCCAGTGAAAGAAATAATAAATAATTTTTCCTCCTATGAAAACAGGGAATGTGATTTTTATTTCTTTTATTTTTATTTGAAAGTTGGAGCAGTCATAAATTCCTCTGGCAAAAACTTCTACATTGTTTGTAATATGATGACTGTCATTATTGATAAACCTAGACTTGTCAGCCTGTATAAAAATAGATGCTTTCCCCCCTTGCAATGGCAGAAGAGAAACATGAGAACGTCCATGTTCCTCTTAGTTTAAACAAGTCTAGTGTCTGGGGAAGTTCTGCCTATGTGTGAAGGGCTGAAAGAAAACGCTTCTGGCCTGTTTTTGATGTTCCATGTTCTTCTTGAGATGACACTTGATCCCTTTATTGTTACTCTGATGGGTACTTTATACTCCCTTTGACATTTCTGTGAAATAGGAAGTCAAGTAAATACATATGAGTTTTGAATATACCAGTCTGCTTAAGAATGGCTCAAGGCTTTCCTTTTGTTTGATACACTGCCCATTTCACTGCTACAGCCATTGGCAGAATGTTTATCTCCAGGTTTTACAGATGTCACACCTCTTCTCCTCAAACTTATTTGCAGAAACCTTAAACTACAATGTTTCTTTCTTATAACTAAAGTAGCACAAGCCTTCCTCCATAAACCCATACTTCTGGAACAAGAAACAATTTGTTTTTCTTCTATCTCCTGATTGGGGCAAATACATTTAGAATGAATGCTGAGGACTTCAAAGATAAAGAGGTCCAAATTATTGAGTATGTGGACAAAGTAATAAAAATGGAAATGATATCAGTATCCAAAGCTTCTTCCCTTCCTTCTCTTCCCCCAACCTCCTTATACCCAGCTTCTCCCCTAGTAATGACCGGTTGTATTCTCCTTACCCTGATCACAGGATATGGACAGAGGCCCAGAATTACCCTGGGAAAGAATGTGGCTTAGAGAGGCTGCAGGGTTACTCCATCTCCCTAGACCTTGACTTTGGCTCAGTTGTGCAAATTTCTAGCTTTTCTTTCTCATCAAGAGGTAGAGAAGTGTGGTGGGTTTCAGGTTACCCATGCAGAGTGGATGCAATATCCTCAATGTCAACTTTGCTCTTCAGCTAACACTAGTATTTGTTCATCAGAATGAAACTGAATTTCCACTGGTCCTTCTCCTCCAAGCAAGCAGGAGACTTATCTCTCTAATTGCCTAATGACAGGATATTAGTTCAATTTCTTACAGCAACTTTTACAACTCATTTTTTATCTGTCTCTCTGAATTTATAATCCATTTTCATCCACCTATTATTCATCCTACTGGGCAAAGTGCAAGCTCGTTAGTGCAATGAGAAAGGTCCATTTTAATTTGGCACTGACTGGCTTTTTTGTACAGTGCCTACTAAAACCCCAATCTTCTATAGTTGATTTACAAACTCCACCTTTGTTGCATCTTTAACTTTTGTTTCTATGTTTCCCTAAGAGTGTAATCCTTCAATTTGTCCTACAATTCTTCCTTTCCTTGAACTCTTGCATATTTTCACAATTCACATTAAGTATTAATTGTTCTGCAAATCCTTTCCAAAATTCTGTGTTCTAGGTGGAGTTAGGTGATCCTCTGACTCCACACAAATGTTAAACACAATATAATTATATTATGGCATTTATCACATTCTGTTGTGTTTGTCTACCATAGCAATATCCATTTTATTACGAACAATAAAAAATAATGTCTTTAAAACATCTGTATAGCCACAGAGTTTAATGCAATTGCTGAAACACTGGGGCTACTCAGTAAGTATTATTTTTATTCCTGGAGGATGGAGTATCAGTTTCACCAATAAATGGTGCTGTTTCATAACACTCCATTTTGCCATGGTAGCTTAAAGCACAGAAAACTTCGTAGCTTGCAACAGCAGACATTTACTTTTCATTTACACATAGTATTTTGGTGGCTACAAGTCATCTTTGGCTGCTGCAGTTCTCTTCAGCTCTATCAGCCTTTGAACACTCTGTTTTATGTGTTTTCTATTCCAGTACCCAACTTAAATGAACAGCTTCTACTTGAAACATGCTGGTTTCATGACAGAGCAAGATTAATAACAGAAAAACAGGTTGCATTCTAAAGTTTCAGCTCATATCTGGCTGATTGTTACTTTAGCTCACATTTCATTACCTTAATTCATTTCACCAATCTTGATAGCAACAAACTATAACTCCTTTCACAGAAGGAACAGCAAGTAACATGACAGTAGGTTTATATAAAATATATATTAATATACAATAAATATATAATAATTTATATATTACATACGCATATATGTATATGAATGTGTGTAAGACCTTACAAGAAGCAAGCATAAATAATGAGAAATAATAATGGAAAGTAATATGAATTTGTATTACTGGTCAAAAATGTTTACTTATTTGCTTTTTGTAAATGAAACACATTACCATTTTTTCCAAGGAGTACTCAGTATTTCCATCTGGCCTGGCACGATGGCTCACCCCCGTAATCCCAGCACTTTGGGAGGCTAAAGTGAGTGGATTGCTTGAGGTCAAGCGTTTGAGACCAGCCTGGCCATCATGGTGAAACACTATCTCTACTAAAAATCCAAAAAAATTTGCCAGGCATGGTGGTGAACGCCTGTAATCCTGGCTACTTGACTGAGGCATGAGAATCACTTGAGCTCAGGAAGCGGAAGTTGCAGTGAGCTGACATCGTGCCACTGCACTCCAGCCTGGGTGAGAGAGCAAGATCTTGTCTCAAAAAAACAAATATAAGAACAATGACAACAAAAATTTCAGTCTATTGTGGCATCAACTCAAGATCCAGAATTTCTTGATATTTCTACTTTAGGTCTGTATATAATGTCTTTTGATTCAGAGACTTGTATGCTAAAACAATGAGTATCCCACCATGATACCCACCACACACAAAGCCATAGAGAACACATAAAACTGGAAGAGAATAAGCCCCAGTAACAGTTTGGATTGCAAAGGGGGAAGAATGGGAAGTGCCCAGCAGTCACAGGTCCATAGCAATTCTGAAATCCTACTGGCCAAACATCACGTTTTCCTTATACTGAAAGTTGTCCCTTAGTGTGCCTCCCTTGCATAGCTTCCTGGCCTACTGATTTTAGAATTTTTTTATTAGTGCTATTATGACCTTTCCTTCTCCCATTTTTCTTGGCCCCGTCAAGGCATATACTGGAGAGAGTATCACCTTCACGGCAGAGCGGCTTTCTTAACATGATATTTTTGAAACTAAACTGAAAAAAATATTCTCAGGCTTTTTTAGCAGTTAATTGATCTTTTGAATATTTTGTAATAGCGACATCCAATGTTTGGTACTAAATTCTGTATTTAAGTCAGAATTTATATAATAATAAACAATAAAAAAGACTGCAGCAGTAACATCATGATTAAACATAATGAAGTAACATTTTTAAGAGCAAAAAATCAGGGGCTTATAGAACATTTGTTACTTTTTAAAAAAACTTATGTGTGATTGACAAAAGGCAGTGCATATTAAATGTACACAACCTGATGGGTTTGGAGATACGTCTACATCTATGAAATCATCATTACAATCTATGTCATAAATATATCCATCACTTCCTGAAGTTTCCTCTTGCCTTCCTTATTATTATTATTTATAATAAGAACACTTAATATAAGATATGCCTTCTAGAAAATTGTTCAGTACACAATACAGTATTGTTAGCCATAGGCACTATGCTGTACTATAGATCTCCAAGACTTATTCATCTTGCTTGACTGAAATTTTGTACCTTTTGTCTAATATCTCCCTGTTTCCTCCTACCCCCAGCCCCTGGCAGCTATCATTCTACAATCCACTTTTATGAGTTTGACCTATTTTAGATTCTTTATATAAGTGGTATTATGTATTTGTTCTGACATATTTTAGTTAGCATAGTATCCTCCAGATTCATTCACATTATTGCAAATGAAAGAATTTTCTCTTTTATTTCACTGTAAATACAGCAGTTGGATATTCTATTGTATTTATATACCAATTTCTTTATCCATTGGTCTGTTGATGGAGCTTTAGTTTGTTTTATATTTTTACTATCGTAAATAATACCGAAATCAGCATGGAGTACAGATATTTATTGAGATGGTAATTTTAATTTTTTTTTATTATACTTTAAGTTCTAGGGTACATGTGCATAACGTGCAGGTTTGTTACATATGTATACTTGTGCCATGTTGCTGTGCTGCACCCATCAACTCGTCAGCACCCATCAACTCGTCATTTACATCAGGTATAACTCCCAATGCAATCCCTTCCCCCTCCCCCCTCCACATGATAGGCCCCGGTGTGTGATGTTCCCCTTCCCAAGTCCACGTGATCTCATTGTTCAGTTCCCACCTATGAGTGAGAACATGTGGTGTTTGGTTTTCTGTTCTTGTGATAGCTTGCTAAGAATGATGGTTTCCAGCTGCATCCATGTCCCTACAAAGGACACAAACTCATCCTTTTTTATGGCTGCATAGTATTCCATGGTGTATATGTGCCACATTTTCTTAATCCAATCTGTCACTGATGGACATTTGGGTTGATTCCAAGTCTTTGCTATTGTGAATAGTGCTGCAATAAACATACGTGTGCATGTGTCTTTATAACAGCATGATTTATAATCCTTTGGGTACATACCCAGTAATGGGATGGCTGGGTCATATGGTACATCTAGTTCTAGATCCTTGAGGAATCGCCATACTGTTTTCCATAATGGTTGAACTAGTTTACAATCCCACCAACAGTGTAAAAGTGTTCCTATTTCTCCACATCCTCTCCAGCATCTGTCTTTTCCTGACTTTTGAATGATTGCCATTCTAAGTGGTGTGAGATGGTATCTCATTGTGGATTTGATTTGCATTTCTCTGATGGCCAGTGATGATGAGCACTTTTTCATGTGTCTGTTGGCTGTATGAATGTCATCTTTTGAGAAATGTCTGTTCATATCCTTTGCCCACTTTTTGATGGGGTTGTTTGTTTTTTTCTTGTAAATTTGTTTGAGTTCTTTGTAGGTTCTGGATATTAGCCCTTTGTCAGATGAGTAGATTGCAAAAATTTTCTCCCATTCGGTAGGTTGCCTGTTCACTCTGATGGTAGTTTCTTTTGCTGTGCAGAAGCTCTTTAGTTTAATGAGATCCCATTTGTCAATTTTGGCTTTTGCTGCCGTTGCTTTTGGTGTTTTAGACATGAAGTCTTTGCCCATGCCTATGTCCTGAATGGTACTACCTAGGTTTTCCTCTAGAGTTTTTATGGTTTTAGGTCTAATATTTAAATCTCTAATCCATCTTGAATTAATTTTCGTATAAGGAGTAAGGAAAGGATCCAGTTTCAGCTTTCTACTTATGGCTAGCCAATTTTCCCAGCACCATTTATTAAATAGGGAATCCTTTCCCCATTTCTTGTTTCTCTCAGGTTTGTCAAAGATCAGATGGCTGTAGATGTGTGGTATTATTTCTGAGGACTCTGTTCTGTTCCATTGGTCTATATCTCTGTTTTGGTACCAGTACCATGCTGTTTTGGTTACTGTAGCCTTGTAGTATAGTTTGAAGTCAGGTAGCGTGATGCCTCCAGCTTTGTTCTTTTGACTTAGGATTGTCTTGGAGATGCGGGCTCTTTTTTGGTTCCAGATGAACTTTAAAGCAGTTTTTTCCAATTCTGTGAAGAAAGTCGTTGGTAGCTTGATGGGGATGGCATTGAATCTATAAATTACCTTGGGCAGTATGGCCATTTTCACGATATTGATTCTTCCTATCCATGAGCATGGTATGTTCTTCCATTTGTTTGTGTCCTCTTTTATTTCACTGAGCAGTGGTTTGTAGTTCTCCTTGAAGAGGTCCTTTACATCCCTTGTCAGTTGGATTCCTAGGTATTTGATTCTCTTTGAAGCAATTGTGAATGGAAGTTCATTCATGATTTGGCTCTCTGTTTGTCTGTTACTGGTGTATAAGAATGCTTGTGATTTTTGCGCATTAATTTTGTATCCTGAGACTTTGCTGAAGTTGCTTATCAGCTTAAGGAGATTTTGGGCTGAGACAATGGGATTTTCTAAATATACAATCATGTCATCTGCAAAGAGGGACAATTTGACTTCTTCTTTTCCTAACCGAATACCCTTGATTTCTTTCTCTTGACTGATTGCCCTAGCCAGAACTTCCAACACTATGTTGAATAGGAGTGGTGAGAGAGGGCATCCCTGTCTTGTGAACGTACCTCAAAATAATAAGAGCTATTTATGACAAACCCACAGCCAATATCATACTGAATAGGCAAAAACTGGAAAAATTCCCTTTGGTAATTTTAATTTTTAAAAACATGTACCCTAAAGTAGAATTTTTGGATCATATGGTAGTTCTAGTTTAATTTTTAAAGGAAATTACACACATTTTCTACAGTGGCTATACCATTTTATATTCCCATTAATAGTGTACAAAGTTTCCTTTTTCTCCACACCCTTACCAATACTTTTTATCTGCTTTTTATGTAAAAGCCATTCTAACAGGTGTGAGGTGATATCTTATTGTGGTTTGATTTGAATTTCCTTGATGACTAGTGATGCAGAACATCTTTTTATATATCTATTTCCAATTCGTATGTCTTCTTTGTAGAAATAGCTTTCCAGTTCCTTTGCCCATTTTTTTAAAGTCAGGTCACATTTTTAATTGTGTTATTATTTATTTATTTAGCTGTTGAGTTTTAGGATTTCATGCATATTTTAGATATCGATGTTCTATCAAATATGTGGCTTGCAAATATTTTATTCCATTCCACAAGTTGCATTTTCATTATTTTCCTTGTTGTGCAAAAGTTTTTAGTTTGATGCAGTTCCACTCATATATTTTTGGTTTTGTTTCCTGTTATTTTAAATAACCAAAACAATTATAAATAATAAGAACAATGCTGTTTAGGAATTTGTCCACTTATTATAGGCTTTTCAATTGTTGGTTTACATTTGTTTATAATAATCTCTAATAAGCCATTGTATTTCTGTGGTGTCAGTTGTAATGTCTCATTTTTATTTCTTATTTTGTTTATTTTAGTTGTCTCTCCTTTTTTTTTCCTTAGTCTAGATAAGGGGTTGTTGATTTTATCTTTTTAATATGCCTAGTGTTCCATTATTGGAACGCTAAGCATGTGGGAGTTATTTATATCCTACTGCTCAAGGTCATCGCCAAGGTCTGATTTTTCACACTTGTCTGCCTCCTGGGGGTACGTATTATCACGAGGCACACAGAGTCACTGCTGAAGATACTGGCATGCTGGGAGCTTGTCAAGAAGTGATGTGAGTTTTTGGAAACATTTTTGAAGCAACATCAAAAGACAGGTACGTATAGCTTTACTGCACTACATCCTATACTAGTAATTGTGCTGTAAAAAGAAAATACCGAAATTATTATTGTTGCATTAGTTATGGGTTTCACATTTTGTATGTTCCATTTTTGGAACACTCGGCAAAAACACTACCAATAGAACTAATCACTTTTTTGAGTTTTAGTCCCAAGATGTCTAAAACTCTAAGTTTACATGAATAACCTTTAAAGACACATGACAGCATAGAAGCAAGTGCTATACTGATATATCCACTAGAAATGATACAGTACCTGTTTCTGATGAGGACTCAGGAGACGAAGAAGGTGGAACACTAAATAATCTGCCAGGTTCTTTGTTGCGCGCAACTGCAAATCTTATAAAAGTGACTCTGATGCTGAGTCTGACTCAGATGATCTCTCATACGCACTTAAGTCTGACTCTCCTGACGAAGATCTATCTACGTCTACCGCGCAGCAACTTCCACCATCAAGGAGGAGGAAAGCGACAAAAATTGTTTGTAAATGGAAAAAAAGTGGACCTAACTGCACAACTTGTAGCATGTAGAGTTACAGAACCACCAAAAGATTTCTTCACCAAAATGAGAACTTCCACAGAAATTCTTGAACTTTTTCATGATAACGAAGTCGTTGAACTCTTTGTCAAGTACTCCAACTTACACGCTCGAAGTAAGGGTATACATCTTGGCTTGACTAGCTCCAAATTCAGATATTTTCTGGGAATTATTTTTCTGAGTGGTTACATCTCAGTTCCTAGAAGCTGTAGGTTTTGAGAACAACAACAACAACAACAAAAACAGATGCACATAATGTACTGGTTATTGCTGCCATGAGACCTGACCGCTTTGAAACTAAATTTTCTAATTTGCATGTTGCTGACAATGCAAATTTGGATCCAAGGGACAAATTTTCCAAGTTGCAACTTCTCATAAGCAAACGTAATGAGAGATGTATGAAATTTGTTCCAAATTAGACATATTTCAGCTTTAATGAACCCATGGTTCCTTATTTTGGTCGTCATGGGTGCAAACAAACAATTTATTCGGGGAAAGCCCATTCGGTTTGGCTGTAAGTTTTGTTGTGGTGCCACATGTCTGTACTACATTTGCTGCTTTCTCTCAAATCAGGGTAAAAACCCAAATACTAAATATGAAGAATACGGTGTTGGTGCATCACTTATTCATAAGTTTAGTGAGGGACTTACGCAAACCCTAGACAATATCATTTTGTATTCGATAACTTTTTCACCAGTATTGCACTTCTTGATATGTTCAGTTCAATGGGATATCAGGCAACAGGTACAATGAGAAAGAATCGCATTGACAAAGCCCCATTGGAATCAGATGTATCTGTAAATAAAAAAGAAATCATATACAATTATTGAATTGATGGCAAAGGCAATGTTGTCTGCAGATTGATATTTTCTTTATATATTTAAGTGCTCCAATGTTGGGTGCATATATATTTATGAGTGTTATATCCTCTTGCTGTATTGACTTCTTTATCATTATGTAATGACTTTTGTCTCTTGTTACAGTGTTTGGCTTAAAATCTATTTTATCTTATGTAAATATAGCGACTCTTACTCTTTCTTGGTTTCCATTTACATGGAATATTATCTTTCATCCCTATAGTTTTAGTCTATGTGTGCCTTTATGAGTGAAGTGTTTCTTGTTGTGTATTATTTTTCATCCATTAAGCTACTCTATTTCTCTGAATTGGAAAATTTAATCCAGTTACATTAAAGGTAGTTATTGACAGGTAATGACTTACTTCTGCCATGTTGTTGTTTGCTTTCTAGTTGCTTTGTAAGTTGTTTCTTCTTTTCTTCAACTCTTACTGTCTTCCTTTGTGGTTAAATGGCTTTGTCAAGTAGTATGTTTTGAATCCTCATTTTTTTTTTTAATTTTTAGTGTATTATTATAGGTTTTTGCTTTATGTTATCATGAAGCTTACAAAATATCTTATGACAAGTAATTGTAAGTGTATAAAAACTAAACTTTGATCATAAATGAAAGAAAAAGAATGTAAAGAAAAAAATCCTACACTTTATTGCCTCATACATATTTTGAAGTTTTTATTTATTTTTAAGTTTGTATATCTCATCCCTTAACACATAAATAAAATGTAATTTCGTAAATGCACCATGGAAAATAGTATTTAGGTTCCCCAAATATTAAAAATATGACTACCATATGATCCAGCAATTCCACTACTTGGTATATATCTAAATAAATAAAATCAGCATACCGAAGAAATATCTGCACACCTACATTTATTATATGGCACTATTTGCAGTAGTCAAAATATGGAATCAACCTAATTGTCCATCAAAAAATGAATGGATAAAGAAAATGCAGTATATTTGTACTATGAAATACTATTCTGCAATGAAAAATGACTAAAATTTTATCATTTGTGGCAACTTGGATGAGCCCGAAGGACATTATGTTAATGGAAATAAACCACACACACAAAGACAAATACCACATGATCTTACTCAGATGTAAAATTTTAAAAAGTTGATCTCATCAAAGTGGAAAGTAGCATAGTCATTTTACTGGAAGCTTTGAAGGATTGAGGGTAGGGTGGATGGGGAAATGTTGATCAAAATGTACAAACTTGCAGTAATATAGGAGGAATGAATTCTAGTGTTCTGTTGCATAACAATGTGACTATAGTTAACAATTATATATTTCAAAGTAACTAGAAGAGAAGATATTGAATGCTGTCAGCACAAAGAAATGATTAGTGTTTGAGGTTATGGATATGCTAATTACCTTAGTTTGATCATTACACATTGTATACGTGTATTGAAACATCACACTGTTCCCTCAAAATATGTACAATTGTTATATCTAAATTAAATACAAAATGAAAGAAAACAAGAGAAAACCTGGAGAAATCACACATCTGGATTTTAAAATATATTTCATCGCTACAGTAATCAAAATCATATAGTACTGGCATAAAAACAACATACAGACCAATGGAAGAGAGCGGAGGTCTCAGAAATAATACCATGCTTGTACATTCAACTGATCTTTGACATAGGTGCAAATAACATGCAATGAAGAAAATGTCTGGTTAATAGGTAGTGCTGGAAAATTGAAATATCCGCTTGTAAAATAATGAAATTGGACCCTGATCTTACCTTACATAGAATAATTAACTCACTGAGTTGTAGATATAAACATAAAGGGAAAGCTTCTTGACATTGATCTTGGCGATGATTTCTTGGGTATAATATGTACTGTTCTTATATGTACATCTTGTCCCCTATTGGCTTCAGGTACGAAATCTCTGCTCAGCTCTGCTTTACCATCTTCTTATTCCTGAATAAATTCCAGAGAAGCAGCCATTATTTGAGCTATTTGGTCTCATGATAGAGAAAAAACAGCAAGAGAGATGGTAAAAGCAGGTGATGTATTTTATGGCTTTTTCAAGGAAATGGCACAATGTCACTTCTGCTAACATACCACTAGGCAAAAGAAACTACACGATCAACACCAGTGTCAGTTGGGCAGGAAGCACGTGCTTCACAGGAGTCACTGCAAGACACATCTTGCAGTGATCAAGATTGAGTAATACTCTTATAGGGAAGGAAAGAATAGTTAGAGGCAATAAGACAACTACTCTAGCACTCTGTAGACTCTAAGATATGGAGACATAACCCAAGGGTTAATTACCCTGAAAGTACTATAACAGAATAATTTTTAAAAGCAGCAACAATTGAGCATTTATTTCTCAATTTTCTAGTTATTCAATAAATGTTTATTGCATAGCTCTTAATGACAGGCATTTAGTTATACAAACTTTCACAGATATTAATCCTGAACTAATGAAATTATCACATAGTATGCAAATGGTAAGTAAGTAATAAGAACTTATTATGCATTGTGATACTGGTATGGAAGGCTAAGTACGTGGTATTCTTAATAGGAGCATGTGAAGGAAACTGCCTTGACTCGGGTGTAGCAAAAAACTGATCTTCACTTGAGAGGGTCATGAAACAGACCTGGAGTAAATCAGGAACTAGAAAACTTGAAAGTCAAAAGAACAATAAGAGACATTTAGGAAAATCAATTATAGGACTGCCTACACTAGATTTTTAATATAGTCTCTGAGGCTATGTACTATGTTTTAATGTAGGCCATTTTGTAATTTCCTTCAGTTCAGATTTTACTGTAAATATATTCTTCATTTATGATGTGGAAATAATAGAAAGTTTTCTATAAAAACCATTAACTTGGGAAATCAAGGTCCTGAAGCATGCTTAATAATGATAACAATTTAAATTTAATACTAAGAAAATGTGAGAAAATGTCAAAAATTAATGGATATGAAAAACTTTAGAAGGACTGCATGGTGCCCATTCATTGTTCATTTCATTGCTTATTTGAGAATAAAAAATATTTACTTTTTTAGTAACAATATATTTTCTATGAGTATTCTACATTAAATATGTTTAAAATATATATAAATTAATATATGAGTTTATATCAATAATTTTGTATTTGAATTGATAAAAACAATTAGTGTATTTACTTAATACCTTGAAATAAAAAGATAAGCAGTAAAAAGTGTTAAAATATAAACCTAAGCCCACGTTAAACTTTTTTTATCTAATATATTTGTGTGGATATAGAATATACCATGCATACTAATGGTATATTCATATATTTAATATACATGTACATTAACTATGTGAATTACAATATATAATGACTGCTCTGAAGTTACCCATAGAATACTAAAAAGACCTCTGACATAAGAACCCTGGAAAGAGGACTCCAACTAATTAGAGTTATAAAAGCATATGAGTAACAAAGCTGTCTGAGCATGAATTTTTTTTTAATGGAAAACTTTTAGAATACAATAATCTCTAAAGTTCTTTTAATATTTAACACTCTTTTATACAAAAAAAAAAATGAAAAATGGAAGCACAGAGTTGATTTAGTTTTTCAGTTAGCAATGGACCAGATAGAAACACTGAAACTACTTTTTGTCGATTTATTCCAAGGAAGACCTTTATTTTTGTATTTTAAGCACTCTGGTTTTATCCACTGTCCTTGAATTGTTAGGAAGGGTACAAAAGTAAAATTTCTGTGTATCTATTTTATTCACTTCTTGACTTAATATGCCTGTATTTTACCACCTTTTCCCTTTCATTTCTTTGGAGCAATTCAGTCTAGTCTTTTTAATCTCCCCCTCATTCGGAGCACCTTCCTGTAGTATTACCCATGATTACAATCCTTTTCATTGTCCTTCATTGGACCTTTTCTATTTATGTCAGGTTTATTTGGAAATGAGGTGATCACAAATGAAAATTTTATTAAAACTTTATTAAAGGTGAAACTCAAAGCACTATGATGAGTGTTGTAGGTGAATACCATTTTAGAGTAAGAAATATCTATATTCTTAATAATTTTATATGTTAGCAAAGCAGTTAGGCACCTTCACAAATTTATCTGAAATACTGTAACAAAATACAGTCATAAAGTACTGTGGAGGAGAAATAATTTCTTTTGGAGGAGAGAGAATGTTGATATAATCAGGAACATACATTCAATGCAGGAGAAACTTTCACTGTTATACTGCCACAGGCCATATCAATTCAGTAGTAAAACTTGAAACCTTTAGATATAAATATTAACATCCACCAGCCTTCATCATATTGAGAGGTGACAGTGCTAGCAGCCGTCACTCTCAGTGCCTCCTCGGCCTCTGCGTCCACTCTGGCGGCGCTTGAGGAGCCCTGCAGCCTGCCACGGAACCGTGGAAGCCCCTCTCTGGCCTGGCTGAGGCAGGAGCCACCTCCCTCTGCTTGGGGGAAGGTGTGGAGGGAGAGGCATGGGCGGGAATCAGGGCTGCGCGTGGCGCTCGCGGGCCAGTGTGAGTTCCCCCGCTGGGGGCGTGGGGCGGTGGGCGCTGGGCGGCCACAGTGGCAGGCCCTGGGCAGTGAGGGGCTTAGCACCGAGGCCAGCAGCTGAGGAAGTTCCGCAGGGTCCCCCGGCACTGCCCGCCCACATGCACCACGCTTGAATTCTCACCTGGCCTCAGCCGCCTCCCAGTAGAGCAGGGCTCAGGACATGCAGGCCGCCATGTCTGAGCCTCCCTCTCCCTACTCCCCGGTGGGCTCCTGCAGTCCAAGCCTCCCCGAGGGGTGCCGCCGCCTGCTCCGTGGCGCCCAGTCCCATCAACTGCCGAAGGGTTGAGGAGTGCAGGCACCGCTTGGGACTGGCAGGCAGCTCTGCCTGCAGCTCCAGGTGCAAGATCCACTAGGTGAAGCCAGTTGTGCTCCTGAGCCTAGTGGGGACTTGGAGAACATTTATGTATAGCTAATCAGCACTCTGTGTCTAGCTCAGGGTTTGTAAATACACCAATCAGTACTCTGTGTCTAGCTCCAGGTTTGTGAATACACCAATTCGTACTCTGTATCTAGCTAACCTAGTGGGGACTTGGAGAACTTTTCTGTCTAGCACTCTGTGTCTAGCTCAAGGATTGTAAATGCACCAATCAGCACTCTGTCAAAACGGACCAATGAGCCCTCTGTAAAATAGACCAATCAGCTGTCTGTAAAATGGACCAATCAGCAGGATGTGGGTGGGGTCAGATAAGGGAATAAAGGCAGGCAGGCTGCCCCAGCCGGCAGTGGCAACCCCCCGGGCCCGTTCCACACAGTAGGGGCTTTGTTTTTTCACTCTTTGCAATAAATCTTGCTGCTGCTTACTCTTTGGGTCCATGCTGCCTTTATGAGCTGTAACACTCAACGCGAAGGTCTGCAGCTTCACTCCGGGAGCCCGGGAGACCACGAACCCACTGGGAAGAAGGGACAACTCCAGAGGCACCACCTTTAAGAGCTGTAACACTCACCGCGAAGGTCTGCAGGTTCACTCCTGAAGCCAGCGAGACCACGACCCCACCAGAAGGAAGAAATTCTGGACACACCATCTTGAAGAACTGTAACACTTGCCGTGATGGTCGACGGCTTCATTCTTGAGGTTAGTGAGACCAAGAACCCACCAATTCTGGATATAATATAAGCATCAAATAAAGAAACAATACTTATAAAATGTAGGTTCTTATTTCTGTAGCTGATAATACTCCCCAAGTTGATGTTAATACCCTTCCTTTTTATACAACCATTCTGAGTCTCCTTATCCATTGTTATTTGATTGGCTGAAACAATTATATAAATTTGATTCCCACGGGATTCATGTCTTGGTGGTCCCATAGGTTTTGGTTTGTCATACCTGGCTACTGCCAATACAGTACATAGAATACATGGCTGTCCTCTCCATGATAGTAAGAATCGATGTAATCAACCTTCCACCAAGATGTTGACCACTAATGGAAGACCATGGTGTCTTGGGTTATAGTTTTGGATTATAGTTTTGGGCTTTGGTGTTGGAAGGTTGGACAATAGATAGCATTGGAGGATCTGCTTTGGTGAAGGAAAGTCGGTCCCATAAAACTATGCATAGTCCATCCTTCCATCACAGAAGTTTTGTACATAGACCCATTGAGCAATCAGTGTGACTTGGAAGAGAGGTTTACTGAAATTCAAAAGACCAGTTTTCTTATACATGGATTGATAGTATTCTCGGCCATGAATATCTTGTCAAGGTCATTAATTCATGCTACGGACATCAAATTCTGTGCCCTTCCTGATAGGCTCATTCACATATCTCTCTGACAGACTGTCTTGCTTCAACCTTCTAATCACAAACTCCCAAAATTTCTGATAGTTTGACCAATGCATTACCCACTACCCATGAATTAACTTACAATTCAGGTTATGTCAACATTTACACAAAACAGAGAATCCTAAGCATTACCCAGGTTATTCCAGTTAGGAAGATTTCTCTTCACCACTGTATTTTAGGTTTGTCTATGAGAGAGGCTTTAGTGAAGTGATGATCTGTTAACAGCTGCGGCCAGCATCCCACACAGAATCATCTGCGTCACACTTGCACTTTTTCCTCCTTTAATCTGGTGATGTATAACTTCCATGGTATGAAAATTGTGAGTTGACAGAAAGGTGGTGAGGCAGGATAAATATGTATCATGGGAATATGAGCCAATTTTATGGTAATAGATGTGTACCTTCCACACGAGCTTAAGCCTAAACTAATACATATCGTATTCATTTAAGAAGGGTATGCTGTGGCTGGGCGCAGTGGCTCACGCCTGTAATCCCAGCACTCTGGGAGGCCAAGGCGGGTGGATCATGAGGTCAGAAGATCGAGACCACCCTAGCTAACACGGTGAAACCCCATCTCTACTAAAATACAAAAAATTAGCCGGGCGTCGTGGTGGGCGCCTGTAATCCCAACTACTCGGGAGGTTGACAGGAGAATGGCATGAACCCAGGAGGCGGAGCTTGCAGTGAGCCGAGATCGCGCCAATGCACTCCAGCCTGGATGACAGAGCCAGACTCTGTTTCAAAACAAAACAAAACAAAACAAAAAAGAAGGGTATACTGCTATATATGTGGAAATGTATAATTTGTTGTACCACATAACACTCAAAAGGAAATTTGTATTACATGGTCACTTGGTATCTCCTGATCAGATATTAATTCTCTATCAGGAGTCATTGAAGGTCAAAGTTACTTTTCAAATAATGTCAGAATTGTTCTCTATTAGCCTTACTAATAGAGACTCAATGCAGTATACCTATCTTCCAAAACTATTTCAGAAATAATAGGGTCAATTGTGCCATAGGTTTAAATGACAGAGAAGCTTGAATGTCAGCCCTTTGCTGCTGAGACACCTTCTTTGGTCTCAACCACATCAAAACTAGCAATACTTTGAGTTATTCATTAATAGGTTGATCAGCACACTCAGATATGACATATGTTGCTTCCAAAATCATATATGTTGCCCACAAGCATTGTGCAAGGAGAAGTAAATTGTTTATGTATTTAAGTGGGATATTTAATGCACATCAGACCAAAGGATCCAAAAGTAGAATTGCTAGGTACCTCAATATTTTTGGGGTTTAGCTCCCATCCTCAGACCTAAATGCATTTTACTGATCCATCTATATTGTTTGCTATTTTATATCTTCCATATCTAACTGGCATGATTTTGTCAATGTGATGGGCTATTGTGATGCTCTATGTGAAATTAAGACAATCAAATTCCTCTAGACCATGATATACTGGAGAACAAATTTATAGTGCTCTCCCTGCTCTTGATTATCTTAACTCATCAGGATTGAAAAAAGTTGGAAGTAAATTGCTGTATACCACCTTATAGTGATTGGCTTTATTTGCTCAAGTAAGATATCACATATACAACCAGCAGCTGCCATCAGCAGCAATACCCCATATTGACATCAATCTAGTTACTCTACAACTTGATGAACCTGGTGTTTGCCACCAGAAATGTGAATTAAAGGGAATATGATATAATTTCAACTCCTGTATTTTTAAAAGCACTAATGATACTATTTGTATTCACCATCTCCTTGGATTTGATATTGTTTTGGTTTCATTCTGGCCAGTGAGTGGTGGAGTATTTCCACTGGCTTCCACTTGCCTTGTCTTACTGTAAGAATGCCTGGTTTTCTGGTTAGTAAAACAATGTGGGAACCAATGACTGGAAGCAAGCACTGGAATTGTGTGTTAATTACTGCTATACATTCTAGTACCAGGGAAATATATACAGAAATAGTTTGGGGTTTATGGCATTCAATTAAAGTTTCAAAGATATGCAGAAGCTGAGAATCAGTAATCAAAAACTCTCAGATGATCTGTGAATCTCCTTTTCCTCAGTGCATAGTACTGGAAAAATGGCCATAGAGTTTTTCTGGAAAAGGCTTGAAGGAAGCTTTTGAGTATACTTTTAGCCAAACTACAGGGTCATTTCTCAGAAGGAAGTGGTCTCAATCATGGAAATAATAGGTTTAAAAATTGGCTTATGTCTAAAAACTGAGTAAAAGACTATGAATCTCCATGGTGCGTTTCATCAGATTCCCCTCACAATCATTTTTCTGCATATAAAGGTCTGGAAGCCACCTGGTACAAGGGCTGTGATCAGTTAGACATTTCCCTAGAGTCCTGTGAACTGGAACACATTATCCCTCCATTTCTGTAGTTCATAAGAGAAATAGTGTTCACTTTTGCTCAGGGGAAGACAATGACCTTATGATGTATAACACTTAGTTCTCTCTTTAAGACAATCTGCAACAGCATAGGAAAGGTGACTTTGTGTTTTTATCTGTCACATTTTGCATTCATTGAGACATTCACACTGAGGCCACACTTCCTCCAGAATACTCCAAGCTAGTGAATGACTCAGCTTTGCAGGAGTAATAAAGCCAGGTCACTGCTGCCCAAGACATTCACCTCAGTATTTGTTACTGTTTGTCTTTTTTATAATGTTCATAATTACAGGTGTGAGGTGATATCTCACTGTGGTTTTGATTTACAATAATTTGATGGTTAGTAATTTTGAGCATTTTTACATAAAAATTTTGGCCACTTGTATATCTTCTTTTGATAAATGTCTATTTAGTGGTTTTCCTAATTTAAAAAATGAAAGTATTCTTTTTTTTTTTTTTTTTTTGCTATGGCGTTTCTATAAATCATAGATATTAATCTTTTGGCAGATACATTAATAATCTGTGATTTTTTTTTCTGCCATTCTGAAGGTTGTCTCTTCACTCTGGTAATTATTTTCTTTGATATGTGGAAGGGTTATAGTTTGACATAATACCATTTGTCTATCATTGTTCTTGTTGCCTGGGCTTTTGAGGTCCTATCCCCAAAAATATTTACCCAGAGCCATGTCATCAAGTGTTTCACCCAAGTTTTCTTCTAGTAGCTTTATCATTTCAGGTCTTATGTTTAAGTCTTTAGTTCATTTTGAGTTGATTTGTATACGGTGATAGTCCAGTTTCATCCTTCTATGTGTCAATATCCAGTTTTCCCAGTCCAGTTATTTAAAAGGTTGTTCTTTACCTGATGTGCATTCTTAGATTCTTTATTTAAAATCAGTTGATTATAAATGTGTGGTTTTATTTCTGGGTTCTTTATTTCTGTTGCATTGCTCTATGTTTCCATTTTTATACCGGTCCTATATTGTTTTGATTACTATACCTTTGTGGTATATTTTAAAGTCAGGTATTGTGATGCCTCCAGCTTTGTTCTTTCTGTTTCAGATTGCTTTGGATATTATAATAATTATAATTTTACTCTTTTAGGAGATTTATGTTACTTCAATGAATATACTTGCATTAGGGCTTTGGTAATTTAGCATTTAGTAAGAATTCCGTGTGTGTATTCCTAGACAAAGAATTGTTGGATTGTGGAATAGATGCATTTTAAGTTTTCCAGGTGTTTTAAATTTTCACACAACCTTGATGTATTATTTGCTCCAGAAGTGTGGGTGTTCCTTCTACTTTTTCACTAGGTAGTTGAACCCAGTATTTTTCAACTTTAATTTTAAGGCCAATCTGAAGGGAAAAAAAAAAGCAAAATACTATTTATTTATTTTTATTTTATTTTACTGATTAACAGGTGATGTTTTCTGTCCCATTTCCATATATAAAACTGGCTGTTTCTCTTTATTTGTAAATTACCTATTTATATGATTTGCCCATTCATGATAGAGCATTTTTTTATATTGAGTAAGATTTTGTTTCTTCTAATAACAGTGTAAAATGCTTCATAAAGATAACCAGAAGATATCAGCAATATTTCAAACCCTTCTAACATTACTTTACTATATTATCTCTTAATTTGTATTTGTAGATATACATTAATACATGTCATGCAATCTTGATTTTTGGTATCATAAAATCTGTTTTTCCCTTTATATCCCAAATAAAAACTATTTGAGGAAAAAAATGTATTTCTTGAATATAATGTCATTGTGTCATATATATAGTCAAATATATAATGTCAATGTTATGTCACTATACATTTTCTAAAATGTCTTGTTTTTTGTACATATTAGAATTCATTTAAAACTACTTAGTGTCATAAAAAGTAAATATACATGACAAGAGAAATTTCTCTCTCAAAAAATTACTTTTTAACAATGTTTCATCTCCATACTTTAAACCAGCTGCTTTTTGAAATCTATATCTAAACAGACTTTGCAGCTAGTAACACAGTTACATTTTTTGTATCAGGCAATAAAAGTGTTGTTTTAATGAAAATGTTCTTTTAATACATATTATATAAAATGTTAAGTGCTGAGTTTTTTACCACTTATTTTAAAGTTCAGTGTTTACCTAGTTTTGGCCTCCAAAACCAAGTAAACCTGAAATCAACAAGTGAATTGAAATAATGTGCCAGCAAATAATTAAATACATTTTTATTTATTTACTGAGAATATTTTTTTAAAGCACAGATATATTATGACACAGAATACTGTGGTTTTAAGACTGAAGCACAAATGAAAAATATCTTCTCTGACCTGACTGTGACTTCATCTATTTCCTACGTGTCTAGTTTGTCTCCAGGTGGCAAACTAAATATGAAAGTCAGTTTTTGACCATGTTAAGAAGAGGAGAGGTGTGTGCGGGGGAGGTTGTAGGATGGGGTTTCCTTAATATCTTCACTTTACTTCACATGTAATCTTTGGAATGTTCCTCTAATAATCCTGGTGTTTTTCATACTTATTGTTTCCGTTTGAACTTATTATAGAAAGAACATAGTGCCCTTTAGAGTTTCTTTCAAAATCTATTTTTTTCTTTTCATTAATATCCTAAAATATAAATGTCCCATTTCAGCCTGTCTTCCTAAGAGATGCTATCATCAGTGCCCTCACAGGACTCTTGCACTGATGTTTCAAAAAATAACTCCCAAATGACTCATAAGTCAATTATTATGGTAGGAATGACCAATATTATTTTTTGATGTTCTATATAGATAAAATATCGGGAACAGTATGATATATGGTATGGTATTTTACCAAACTAATATTAAACAAAGCAAAATAAGCCATTCCTTTCTCTAATGAGTATTTCATTGACCATAAGTGCTAATATTTTGATATGCTGACAAATATTGGGCAAAGTTATATGTAGGATTTTGACTTACTGATTATAGGAATGATTGGTATGAATTTTTTTTCCTGGACTATTTCTGGCAAAAAAACATGTGTACAGTTACAGATAGACCAAAAGAGTTTTAATTAATATAACACAACCACAACATTTCCATCTCCAAAGAATTTAGTCCATTTTAAGTAATCCTCTCCTTAAAGATCTGAATGAATTATCCTGTCTTTACTGTGTGATTGCTGTTTTTCTATTATAGTATCTACCCATTTCTACCTGCTATTTCTATTTTGTTTGGAGTTTCTTTCTTGATATAATATATTTATACTTACTGGTATTACCCTGTGTCTATATGATATCTACATCTTTATTTTTCTTATTAATAGATTTTAAATTTTTTAAGTAAAGAATTCGAACATACACACATTTTATGGTTACGATGATCTTGTTTTATAATCTAGAATTAACTGCTTTTATATTTTCCTTCTGCTTATATTTTTAGTTATTGATATATTTATTCAATAAATATATTCTTCAAAAATGTATACGCTCAAAACTGAAAATAAATGTTTAATTTTTTAGTTAACTGGATTTTACTGTTCATTTCAATTAATTCTTACAAACTATATTTTTACTGTTTAAAATATGTAACTGTGTAGTTCCCTATAGATGCTGTAACAAAACTTGGTGGATTAAAGCAGTTGAAATTTATTCTCTTAAATTCTGATAAGCAGAAATATGAAATTATTCTTAGCCAGAAGCTCTAGCAAACAATTCATTCCTTGCCTTTTCCAGTTTCTGGTGTTTCCCCGCGTATTTAATTTATTTTTATTTTTTCATTTCAGATTTTATCTTAGATTCAGGGGGTACACATGCAAGTTTGTTACCTGGGTATATTGTGTGATGCTGAGGTTTGGAGTACAAATAATCCCATCACCCACCTACTAAGAAGAGTAATCACATTATTTTTTTCCACAATTTCCTCTTTCCTTCCCTCCCTATTCTGTTTGTACCTAGTGTTTATTGTTGCCATCTTTATATTCATGAGTACCCGATGTTTAATTCACACTTCTAGGTGACAACATGTGGTATTTAATTTTCTTTATCTGCATTGATTCACTTAGCATACTGACCTACAGGTGCATCCATGTTGCTGTAAAGAACATGATTTTGTTCTTTTTTATGGTTACACAGTATTTCATGCTGTATATGTACCACATTTTCTAATTCAATCGTCCATTGATGGGCATCGAGGTTGATTCCATGTCTTCACTATTATGAATAGTGCTATGATGAATATACACATGCATGTGTCTTTTGGTACAATTTATTTTCTTTTGGATATATACCCAGTACTGGGATTGCTGGACTGAATGGTAGTTAGTTCTATTTTAGGTTCTTTGAGAAATCACCTAACTTCTTTCCACA
Source organism: Macaca fascicularis (assembly GCF_037993035.2). Lineage (NCBI taxonomy): Eukaryota > Metazoa > Chordata > Mammalia > Primates > Cercopithecidae > Macaca > Macaca fascicularis. Next base: position 30,431,211 of record NC_088380.1, on the reverse strand, counting down.
GTAGCTGGGCCAACTTACATTTTCACCAAAAGTGTATAAGCATTCCCTGTTCTCTGTAGCCTTGCCAACATCCGTTGTTTTTATTTATTTATTCATTTATTTATTTATTTATTTGACTTTTTAATAATAACCATGCTGACTGGTATGAGGTGGTATGTCATTGTGGTTTTGATTTGCATTTATCTGATGATTACTGATGCTGAACATTTTTCATATTTTTTTGGCCACTTTTATGTCTCCTTTAAATTATGTCTCCTTTTATGTCTCCTTTATATTGTTTGACTACTCTTTAATGGAATTGTTTGCTTTTTTCTTGTAATTTTTTAAAGTTCCTTATACATGATGAATATTAGACTTTTGTCAGATGTAAAATTTACAACTATTTTCTCCAATTCTGTAAGTTGTCTGTTTGCTCTGTTGATAGTTTCTTTTGATTTGCCAAGCTCTTAAGTTAGATTAGATCCCACATGTCAAGTTTTGTTTTTGATGCAAATTAATTTTGGCCTCATCACTCTAATCTTCAAGGCCAGCAGTTTCAAATGTCTCTCTTCATCTTTACGTGGTCTTCTTCCTGTGTGTTACATCTCCCTTTCCCTTTCTTGTACTAGTACCTCTCATGTCATTTAGTATTCATCTAGATAATTCAGAATAAGACTCATCTCAATGTCTTTAGGTTAATCACATCTGTAAACATCCACCTGTAAACAAAAACAAGGGAACATTCGCAGGTTCCAAAGATCAAGACATGACTATTTTCTGGAGTACTTTTTTTAAGCCTACTATAGTTACAATAATTTATATTTATTTATTAATTTATTGGTTTATGATCTACATTTTTATTATGTTTACTTTGCTGAAATGTAATGCAAATGAAATGCAGATAGTAATCATTTGACTCACCTATTTGTTTTTGTCCTCATTATTTATTCTTCATATTTTATTTTTCATTTGAGGCAAATTTCCTGTATTCTTTTTAAAATTGTTTATTGATACATTATAATTGTACATATTTATAGAGTACATGTGACATTTCGATACATGCATACGGTATATAATGATTAAGTCAGGGTATTTAGGATATCTATCAACTCAAACATTTATTTATTTGTGTTAGAAATATTTCAATTTCTCTCATTTAATTATTTTGAAGTATACAGTGAATTACTATTAACTATAGTCACTTTACTGTGGTACTGAACACTAGAACTTATTTCTTCTATCTAACTGTATGTTTGTACCCATTAAACAACCACTTTTATTCTCTTCTCCCCACCCCATTCCCACCATTCCCAGCCTCTGATAATCATAATTCTGCTCTCTATTTCCATAAGATTAAATTTTTCACTTCCTACACATAAGTGAGAACAAGTGATACTTACCCAATAGTATGTGCCTAGCTTATTTCAGTAAACGTAATGACTTCCAGTTATATCCATGCCACTGCAAATTACTGCATTTAATTTTTTTTTTTATGGTGGAATGTTTTCCCATTACACATGTGTAGCACATTTTATTTACTTGTTCACTTATTGATGGGCAGAGGTTGATTCCATATCTTGTCTACTGTGAATAATGCTGCAATTAACATTAGGTGTAGGTATCCCTTTGATATATTGGTTTCCTTTTCTTTGGAAAAATACCCAATAGTGGTATAGCTAGATGGTATGATAGTCCTATATTTAGTTTTTTGAGAAACTTCTAAACTGCTTTTCAAAATGACTGTATTCATTTACATTCTCACCACAATGTATAGTTCTCTTTCTTCTCAGTCTTTCCAGCATTCGTTATTTTTTGAACTTTTTATAATAGCTATTTTAACTCAGTTAAGGTGTTATATCATTGATTTACTGTTTCTGTCCTCATTATTTGTATTCTTGATTTGTATTTTCCTAATGAGGAGTGATGTTGAGCCTTTTTATATGCCTGTTGGTTATTTTTATGTTTCCTTTTGAGAACTATCTATTTTTTTTTAAATTTATTTATTATTATTATACTTTAAGTTGTAGGGTACATGTGCATAATGTGCAGGTTTGTTACATATGTATACTTGTGCCATGTTGGTGTGCTGCACCCATCAACTCGTCATTTACATCAGGTATCGCTCCCAATGCAATCCCTCCCCCCTCCCCCCTCCCCATGATAGGCCCCGGTGTGTGATGTTCCCCTTCCTGAGTCCAAGTGATCTCATTGTTCAGTTCCCACCTATGAGTGAGAACATGTGGTGTTTGGTTTTCTGTTCTTGTGATGGTTTCCAGCTGCATCCATGTCCCTACAAAGGACACAAACTCATCCTTTTTTATGGCTGCATAGTATTCCATGGTGTATATGTGCCACATTTTCTTAATCCAATCTGTCACTGATGGACATTTGGGTTGATTCCAAGTCTTTGCTATTGTGAATAGTGCCGCAATAAACATACGTGTGCATGTGTCTTTATAGCAGCATAATTTATAATCCTTTGGGTATATACCCAGTAATGGGATGGCTGGGTCATATGGTACATCTAGTTCTAGATCCTTGAGGAATCACCATACTGTTTTCCATAATGGTTGAACTAGTTTACAATCCCACCAACAGTGTAAAAGTGTTCCTATTTCTCCACATCCTCTCCAGCACCTGTTGTTTTCTGACTTTTTAATGATCGCCATTCTAACTGGTGTGAGATGGTATCTCATTGTGGTTTTGATTTGCATTTCTCTGATGGCCAGTGATGATGAGCATTTTTTCATGTGTCTGTTGGCTGTATGAATGTCTTCTTTTGAGAAATGTCTGTTCATATCCTTTGCCCATTTTTTGATAGGGTTGTTTGTTTTTTTCTTGTAAATTTGTTTGAGTTCTTTGTAGGTTCTGGATATTAGCCCTTTGTCAGATGAGTAGATTGCAAAAATTTTCTCCCATTCTGTAGGTTGCCTGTTCACTCTGATGGTAGTTTCTTTTGCTGTGCAGAAGCTCTTTAGTTTAATGAGATCCCATTTGTCAATTTTGGCTTTTGCTGCCGTTGCTTTTGGTGTTTTAGACATGAAGTCTTTGCCCATGCCTATGTCCTGAATGGTACTACCTAGGTTTTCCTCTAGGATTTTTATGGTATTAGGTCTAACATTTAAGTCTCTAATCCATCTTGAATTAATTTTCATATAAGGAGTAAGGAAAGGATCCAGTTTCAGCTTTCTACTTATGGCTAGCCAATTTTCCCAGCACCATTTATTAAATAGGGAATCCTTTCCCCATTTCTTGTTTCCCTCAGGTTTGTCAAAGATCAGATGGCTGTAGATGTGTGGTATTATTTCTGAGGACTCTGTTCTGTTCCATTGGTCTATATCTCTGTTTTGGTACCAGTACCATGCTGTTTTGGTTACTGTAGCCTTGTAGTATAGTTTGAAGTCAGGTAGCGTGATGCCTCCAGCTTTGTTCTTTTGAATTAGGATTGTCTTGGAGATGCGGGCTCTTTTTTGGTTCCAGATAAACTTTAAAGCAGTTTTTTCCAATTCTGTGAAGAAAGTCATTGGTAGCTTGATGGGGATGGCATTGAATCTATAAATAACCTTGGGCAGTATGGCCATTTTCACGATATTGATTCTTCCTATCCATGAGCATGGTATGTTCTTCCATTTGTTTGTGTCCTCTTTTATTTCACTGAGCAGTGGTTTGTAGTTCTCCTTGAAGAGGTCCTTTACATCCCTTGTAAGTTGGATTCCTAGGTATTTGATTCTCTTTGAAGCAATTGTGAATGGAAGTTCATTCCTGATTTGGCTCTCTGTTTGTCTGTTACTGGTGTATAAGAATGCTTGTGATTTTTGCACATTAATTTTGTATCCTGACACTTTGCTGAAGTTGCTTATCAGCTTAAGGAGATTTTGGGCTGAGACACTGGGGTTTTCTCAATACACAATCATGTCATCTGCAAACAGGGACAATTTGACTTCTTCTTTTCCTAACTGAATGCCCTTGATTTCTTTCTCTTGCCTGATTGCCCTAGCCAGAACTTCCAACACTATGTTGAATAGGAGTGGTGAGAGAGGGCATCCCTGTCTTGTGCCAGTTTTCAAAGGGAATTTTTCCAGTTTTTGCCCATTCAGTATGATATTGGCTGTGGGTTTGTCATAAATAGCTCTTATTATTTTGAGGTACGTTCCATCAATACCGAATTTATTGAGCGTTTTTAGCATGAAGGGCTGTTGAATTTTGTCAAAAGCCTTTTCTGCATCAATTGAGATAATCATGTGGTTCTTGTCTTTGGTTCTGTTTATATGCTGGATTATGTTTATTGATTTGCGAATGTTGAACCAGCCTTGCATCCCAGGGATGAAGCCCACTTGATCATGGTGGATAAGCTTTTTGATGTGTTGCTGAATCCGGTTTGCCAGTATTTTATTGAGGATTTTTGCATCGATGTTCATCAGGGATATTGGTCTAAAATTCTCTTTTTTTGTTGTGTCTCTGCCAGGCTTTGGTATCAGGATGATGTTGGCCTCATAAAATGAGTTAGGGAGGATTCCCTCTTTTTCTATTGATTGGAATAGTTTCAGAAGGAATGGTACCAACTCCTCCTTGTACCTCTGGTAGAATTCAGCTGTGAATCCATCTGGTCCTGAACTTTTTTTGGTTGGTAGGCTATTAATTATTGCCTCAATTTCAGAGCCTGCTATTGGTCTATTAAATCTTTGCTCACTTTTTAATGGGATTTTTTTTTTGTTTATTGATTGAATGATTGCTTTTGACTTATTTAGTTTTCTCTTATTTTCTTGATATTAATTCTATTTGAGATGAATAGTTTGCAAATATTTTCTCCCATTCTACAGTTGTCTCAACTCTATTAATAGTTTCTTTTACTGTGCAGAATCTTTTTATTTTAATATAGCTGAGACGGTCGTATGGTATTTGTGCTTCATTCTGCTGATGTCATGTATTAAATTTATTAATTTGCATATCTTGAACAATCCTCATATTTATGGGATAAATCCTACTTGATCAGAGTGTGTTATCTTTTGGATATGCTGCTTAATTTGGTTTAGTAGTATTGTGTTGAGGATTTTTGCATCTATGGTCATAGATTTTGAGATTTTGTGTTTCCATTTTCATTTGGTTCAAAAACATTTTAAAATTATCTTCTTAATTTATTCATGGACCCAGTGGTTGTTCAGGAGTCTGTATGTAATTATACAGTTTCCAAAGTTCCACTTATTATTAATTCTAAATTTATTTCATTATTGTGAAAAATAGTTTGGGTATGATTTTGACTTTTTATAAATATGTTGGCTTGTTTTGTTTCATAACATACGATGTATCCCAGAGCGTGTTCTATGTCCTGATGAGAAGAAAATGTACTCTGCAACTATTGGATAAAATGTTATGTAACTTTTTGTTAAGTCCATTGTTTTTGTAACACAGTTTAAGTCCTATGTTCCTTTGTTGATTTTCTGTTTATATGATCTGTCTAATGCTGAAAGTGGGGTATTAAAGTGCCCTACTATTACTGTATTGAAGTTTATCACTCTCATTTTCTCTAGACATGTTTTCTTTATATATTTGGTCTTCTAGTGTTGAATGCATAGATATTCACATTTGCTTGGTGAATTTATCTCTTTATCATTATATAAAGACCATCTTTGTCTCTTTTCATGTTTTTGTTTAAAGTTTTTTTTTTGTTTGTTTGTTTATAAGCATGGTCATTCCTGCACAATGTTGGTTTCTGTTTGTGTGGATTCCTAAATTTTATCCCTTCACTTTCAGTTTATGTGCATCTTTACAGGAGAAGTGAGTTTTTTGTAGGCAGCATATTTTGGGGTCTTGATTTTTAATCCATTAAACCAACATGCATCTTTAAATTGGAATATTTAAAGCATTTACATTCAAGGTTGTTATTCATAAGGATGGACTTACTCCTGTCATTTAATTCATCATTTTTGTATTGTTTGGTATATGATTTATTTCTTTTTATTGTTTACTGACAGAATTTGCAGAACTTTTGTAGTAGCGATGTGTGACTCCCTTTTTTTCTCAGTCATGTTATCTTCTTTTCCAGTAAATTTTATATTTTCATGTTTTTTCATAATTGCAGATACTGTTTTTTTGTTTTCAGATGATGACCCCCTTATTAAACATCTCTTGTAGAAGCAGTGTAGTTTGATATATTGCCTGTTTTCTTTCTTATGAATACTTTATTTCTTCTTCATTTATTAAGGATAGGTTTGCTGAGTACAGTAGTGTTGGTTGACACTGTTTTTCTTTCAGAACTTTGAAAACATCATCCCATTGTCTCCTGAGCTGAGGTTCTTGCTGAGAAATCCACTATTAGTCTGATAAAGCATCTATTTTATGTGATACTATTTTTAGAATTCTCCCTTTGTCTTTGATACCTGTAATGTTCATTGGAAAAGGCATTTTTGGTACTTCAGAGAAGACTTTTATGGACTGACTTTATTTGGATATTTTCTGGGTTTAATGTTTTGTAATGACAATATGTCTTATGAGATTTGGAAAGTTTTTTTTTTTTTTTTTTTTTTGAGACGGAGTCTTGCTCTGTCACCCAGGCTGGAGTGCAGTGGCCAGATCTCAGCTCACTGCAAGCTCCACCTCCCGGGTTTATGCCATTCTCCTGCCTCAGCCTCCTAAGTAGCTGGGACTACAGGCACCCGTCACCTCACCCGGCCAGTTTTTTTTTTTTTTTTTTTTTTTGTATTTTTTAGTAGAGACGGGGTTTCACCAGGTTAGCCAGGATGGTCTCCATCTCCTGACCTCGCGATCCACCTGTCTCGGCCTCCTAAAGTGCTGGGATTACAGGCTTGAGCCACCACGCTCGGCCGAGATTTGGAAAGTTTTAAGTTGTTATTTTGTTCAATAAGTTTTCTATAACTTTTTCATTTCTTCACTCAGAACTCCCAAAATTCAAATATTTGGTCTCTTTGTGATTTCCTATATATAACATAGGTGTTCTAAATTATTTTTGCTTCATTTTTCATATTTTCTTTCTTTCTTCTGTTTTTGTTCTGATCTGATTCGGTTATTTCCAAAGCCCTGTTTTCAAGTTCAGAAATTATTTCTTCCCCTTGATCTAGTCTACTTTTGAAACTTTCAGTTGCATTTTTTATTTATATGATTAAATTATTCACTTCCAGAATTTCCGTTTGGTTCTTTATATGATGTCTTTCTCTTTGTTGAATTTCTTTCATATCATAATTGTTTTCCTTTATTTATTGGCATGGTTTATATGTGTTCTCTTGCAGCTCACTGAGTTTATTTAACATCATTTGTTTGAATTCTTCTTCAGGCACTTAATACGTTTTCTTTTGCTGTGGATTTATTACTAGATAGTTGTGGGTTTTTTTGTTTGTTTGTTTTTTGTTTGTTTGTTTGTTTGTTTCTCTCTGGAATGTCATACTTCCTTGCTTTTTCTTTTGTTTTGTTTTTGTCCTTATGTTGTTATCTGCACATAATAATAATCACTTCTTCCAATTTTATGTGCTGACTTGGAGAAAGATGTCTTTCTATGGATGTTTCTGTAGTGTTAATTTGTATGGCACTTTGGCTTTGATGTGGATAGTTGCAGTAGTTCAGTTTTTTTATGATTTATTCAACTGTAGTCATTACTAGTGATGTATATGAGTTCCACAGTGGCTTTGGCAATGGTTGTTAGTGGAGGCTACAGTAGACTTGCCCTCAAGACCCTGAATTGACATGCACAGGTGCTGATAGCAGCAGCATTGAGGAGTGCTAATCTGTTCTTAGACCCATGGATGGTGCTTGCGGGTGCTGGCTGTGGTAGGTGGGGCACCTCAATCTTCAGGCACTGGCCAATGTGCATGGGCATTTGTAGTGGTGGCAGTAGGTTGTGCAGTTCTGTTATCCGTCCTCTGAATAGTGGATGTGGACTCCAGTGGCAGCTGGCAAGGTAAATTAGTTCCCAGACCCCTGGACAACATGCATATTTGCTGGTGGTGGCAGTGGCTAGCATTTTTATTACTGTTTTGAATAATTCATTATCGAAAGAAACTCAGAACATGTGTTTGTTTATTTTACAACTATACAATCTTTACTTTGAGAATTTTCCCCTTTACTTTAGATGCTTTATTGCTTAATCAGATTTTCTCTGCCAATAGTTCAGGTTTTTTTTGTTAGCTTGCTAAAATTAAGTATTGAGCTCTATTAATATATATGTAAGTTTGATATTTTATTTTATTTTATTTTTTGTTTTGGTCTGCAGAACATAAGATATCAAAATGTTACAAAGTAGCATTATAAGATATTTTAATGGTAAGTTTACATACAATGGGAACTGAAATATTATTACAATCTCCATAACATTATTTATAAAAGCATAAAAGTAAACTTGTGTTTTTAACAATATAGAAATTGTTTATTGTGTTATATTAACTTTATATGATGGATAATTCAATGCTTCTAGAAATTCATTTTGTAGAAGAATATTTAATGTCATAGAAAGTGGTAGCAATATAATAATAATGAAGAAGGCAAGCTATAAAGGAGAAAGAACAGAATAATATTATTTTAAAAATGTGTTTATTGAGATAATTTTAGATTTAGAGAATAGTTGAATAAATAGCTCAGAGTGTTCCCATATGCCTTTCTCACAGCTTATATAGTGATGGTACAGTTACCAAAACTAATAAATTATTTTTCACGTATTCTACACAAAAGTCCCACAATTTTGATTTTACCATTTTTTTCTACTATGGTTCAATTGAGAAGTTGCTCTTAGGTTCAGTTGAGAAGACAACATCACTTTTAGCCCTTGTGTTTCATAGTCTTCTGCAATATGTTACAATTTCTTGAGATTTTTTCTTTGTTCACACCTTGACACTTCTGAATAGCACTGGGTAAGTGTTTTAGGGAGGTATGGCTTTTTTGAGAAGAATACCACAAAGATTACCTCCTTTCTCATTGCATCATATCAGGGGTTACATGGTGTCAACATAACATTATTGGTTATGTTGTCTTCAACACTTGGTTAAGATGATGTCTATCAGACTTCTCCACTGCAGAGTTACTATTTTTACCTTTCTACTTATTAAAAACAAGTGACAAAGTTCAATGCTCCTCAACAGTGTGGGTTATCCTGGTGAAACCAGTATCAAATAGTTTGTTGATGTATGTCAAAACAACCATGACAATTAAAAAATACCTTGAAAACTATATTTTGAGACTATGAAAATATGTTGTTTCTCCTTAAAGATTCTCTAACTTTTGGACTACTCATTTATCGTGCCAGCAGTAGTATGACTGTGGTGTACTGTCAATTTTCAGTTTTTCCCATCAAATATTTTCTGTAAAGAAAAACTATTTCCCCCATAATTTATTAATACAATTATTTATTTATATCAGTATGGACTCACAGATATGTTTTATTTTGGGGGCTATAATCTGACATTATTGCTATTTTTTTCTTTTTTATTGGATTGTTCCAGCTTTGGCTATTGGGAGCTCATTCTGCTTGGTGACTATTTCTTTCACTAGCTCTCATTTTTTCTTTGCCTCTTGTTAATTTTTTATTATTTATTTCCTTGCTTGCTAGAGAACTTGTCACTATAATATGGTTCAAACTAAATTTATATTTATCTTGCCCCAGTGTTAGATTCAGCTAACTTTTAGGGAACCATGGCTTATTTCATTGGAAAATGGTATTTAATAACTAAGATCTGGGTACTAGATACGCTGATTGATACTAGCTGTCACTATTTCTAGAACCTATCAGTTGTCCAAACTAGAAAGCATATTTTATTTCTACTTACCTGTGTATACATGCGTATCTGAGTTTATTTCCATTTCTATTTGTATGAGTGTGTGTGTATGTATAAATATATATGTATGTGTTAGTGCTCATTTCTCTAATTTTGCAGCAAAGATCTCATTCTAGCCCTTCCTCTCCTTACTTAATTATTACTTCTTTCTCCAGCACTGGAGACTCTGACTCTCATTGTCTACAATGTAGACAATGTTTGCTGTTTTGTTCAAGCCTAGTGTACACATACAGAAGTTTTAGAATAGCTATACCATACCACAGTGAGAAACACATTTTCATCTACATGACAATGTTTGTATACTGTCCCTCTGGCTTTAGCCTTTAACAATCCAGTCAAAACACTGTTTACAAAGTTACTACAATCATTTTCTTTTCCCCACCTCTTTCCATGAGGTTGATATCATGCATTTCTAAGAGAGGTATAATTAGTTGTCACCATCTGCAATCCATTCTGGGAGCTGCTGATATTCTGATTAATTTACTAATTAATTTTAATTTTTATTTTTTAGACAGTGTGTAGCTCTTTCACTTAGGCTGGAGTGTAATGGTGCAATTATAGCTCCATGCAGCCTCGAGCTCCGGGCTCAAGGAATCCTCCCGCTTCACTGTTTCAACCTCCAAAATAGCTGGAACTACAGGCATGGACCAACATACTCTACTAATGTTTTAAAATTGTTGTATAGAGATTTGTTCTGGCTATGTTGTAGTCATGAGAATGTGCCTCTTTGTTATACTCTCTTTTGGGTTATTGTGAATAAAACTGTTATACATATTTATTACAGGTTTGGTTGTAAATATGCTTTCAACTGATTTTGGTAAGTATTTTCAAGTGTGGAAGTTTTCTGTTTACCTTTGTAAGAAAGTATCACACTGTTTTCCAAAGTGGAAACTTAATTTCCATAAGAAATGGGTGAGAGTTTCTTTTACTCTGCAATTCATTTCATATTGTCATCTGGGTGACTCATTTTAGATATCAACCTGACTGGATTAAGAAATATCCAGAGAACTGGTAAAGAATCAATTTTGCATTTGTCTGTGAGGGTGTTTCCAGAGGAGATTGGTGTGAGTGCATGGAGGGAGTGAGGAGATCTGCTCTCAATGTGGGAGGGCATCACCCAATCAGCTACCGGTCCTTAGAGAACAAAAAAGGCAGAAGAAAAGCAATTGTCTTTCTCTTTCCTGGAGCGAGGACATACTTTTACTCACACCCTTAGACATTAGAACTCCATGCTCTCCACCTCTTTGACTTCAGGACTTATATTAGCAGCATTGGGCCTCAGTCTCAGAGTTACATCTTCAACTTCTGTGGTTCTGATGCCTTCAGGCTTGGACTGAATCATGCTACTGACATCACAGGGCCTCCAGCTTTCAGATGATCTGTTGTGGGACTTCAAAGCTGCCATAGTTGCATGAACCAAATCTCTTAATATAACCCTTCTTGTGTGTCTATCTACCTATCTATTATCTATCTATCTATCTATCTATCTATCTATCTATCTATCTATCACCTAGCTATCTATCATTCATCTACCCATCCTGTTGGTTATTTTTCTCTGAAGAATTCTGACCAATAAACCAATTTTTTATGGTCACTCTAATAGGTATGCAGTAGCTTTTCTTTCTTTATCTATTTCACATTTCCCCAATGGCTAATATGTTGAGCATATTTTGACATGATTATTTGTCATTTGAATATCTCATGTGGTGAATTGAATCATCTGTTCATATTGTGTTCTGCATTTTTTCCCTCCAGACAAGATCTCTGTCTGCCACCCAAGTTGGAGTAAAGTGGCATGATCATAGCTCACTGCAGCCTCGAACTCCTGGGCTCAAGCAATTCTCTTGCCTCAGCCTCTTGAGAAGCTAGGACCACAGGTATGTACTACCATGCTTGACTATTTCTTACATTTTTTTTTTAAACAAAACAAACAAAACAAAACAACAGAGGGTCTTTCTGTATTACCCAGGCTGGTCTCAAACTCTCGGCTTCAAGCGAACATCCTGCCTTGACCTCCCAAAGTGCTGAGATTACAGGCATGAATCACCACGTCCAGCTTATTGTGCTCATTTTAAACAGAGTTAAAATAAGCAGTTACATTTTGTTGAGTTTTTAGTACTGTTTGTATATCCTAGGTATGTATTTTTCCAAATATATGAAAAACACATATTTTCTTCTGTTTTGTGGCTTGCCTTTTTAATTCCTTAACGTTATTTAAATAACAAAGGTTTTTATTCTAATAAAATTCAATTTATCCAATTTTTCTTCTAGGAAGCATGATGTTAGTGTCATATGTTGCCAAACCCATACAGGTTTTTTTCAATGTTTTGTTCTGGAAGTTTTATAGTCTTAGTTTATACATTGAGAACTATGATTCATTTCAGCTGATTTTTGTGTAAGGTATGAGGTATATAGTCAAGTTATTTTTGTTTCCACCACATGGATATCCAGTTGTTCTAGTACATTTATCGCAAATATATTTGTTTTCCTTCAATTTTCTTCATACTTTTTTTTTCAAGTATTAGTTCAGTGTACTCCTGTGTTCTTTTTCTGGGCTATTTTGATCCTATGAACTAATATGTCTGTTCCTTAGCTAATGCAACAACCTGTCTAATGCAACTTTATGGTAAACTTTTTCAGAATAGTCTTGGAAATTCTAATTTCTTTGCCTTTCTGTATATATTTTAGAATCCACTTGTTGTAAATGATGATACAAAAAGAGCTTGCTGGAGTTTTTATTTGTATTGCATGGAACTTATAGATGCAGTTGAGAAGTGAAGCTTGAGCATCTTAAAAATATGGAGTCTTCCTATCTACAAGTATGCTATGTCTCTCCATTTACTTAGACTTTCATTGATATTTTGCCTTAGTGTTTGGTAGTTCTCAACATACAGATTCTGCACAAATATTTGTAGATTTATATCTAAATATTCTATTTTTGAAGTACTGTAATAAATATATTGTTTTACTGGCTCTATGTCAATAGAATTTATTTTTAATTAAATATTAATAGACAAAAATTACACATATTGATTGTGTAATACATATCTCAAAATATGTATACATTGTGAAATGACTAGAGTTGATTAACATATTCTTTACCTCAAACATTTTTTTAACGGTGAAAATACTTAAAATCTACTCAATTAGTAACTTTTGAGAATGCAATGCGTTGTTATTAGCTGTAGTTGCCATATTGTAAATAGATCTCTTGAACTTATTACTCTAAGTAAAATCTCGTATTCTTTAACCAACATCTCATCACTCCTCCCTTTGTCCTAGCTCCTGGTAACCACCATTTTACTTTCTATGTCTATAAGTTCACCTTTTAATATTCCACATATAAGTAAGACCATGCAGTAGTTGTCTTTCTATGCCTGGTTGATTTCACTTAACATAATGTCTTTCGAGTTCATTCATTGTTTTGCAAATTACAGAATTGTCATTTTTTGACAATTAACAAAGTGAAGATACACCCTATGGAATGAGAAAAAAATATTTGCAAACCACATATCTGATAAGGGGTTAATATCCAAAATATATAAGGAACTCAAGCAACTTGATGCTAAGAAAACAAATAACCCCATTACAAAATTTGCAAAGCATCTGAATAGAAATTACTCTAAAGAAGACATACAAATGGCCAATGGGTATATAAACCAATGCTTCAAACCGCGAATCAGAAAAATGCAAATTAAAACCACAGTGAGATATCATCTCACACCTGTTAGAATGGCTGTCATCAAAAAGATGAAAGGAAACATGTCTTGGTGAGGATGTGGAGAAAAGGGAAAACTTGAGCACTATTCATGGGCATGTAAATTAATACAGACATTATGAAAAATAATGTGGGTGTTCCTCAAAAACTTAAAAATATAGCTACCATATAATCCAGGAATTCTACTATTGGCTATATATCCAGAGGAAATAAAATCAGTATGCTGAAAAGATATCTGTATTTCCGTGTTCACTGCACCATTATTCACAATAGCCAAAATATGGGATCCACCTAAGTGTCCATGCATACATAAATGGATATATAAAATGGTGTATACACACAGATCCACACACACACACATGCACACTCACACACACATGCATGTGTGTGTTATAGTATATATTTTTATTCATTGTATATATTATTTTATACATATTATATGTAATACTTTTATTTTTTAGAGTATTTTATGTTTACACCAATTTTGTGCAAAAATACAGAAAGTTATCATATACTCCTTGCCTCCATAAATGTAAAGCCTCTCCCACTGTCAGCATCATGCACCTGAGTAGTACATTTTTATAGTCAGTGAACCTACACTGACACGTCATTATTATCTTAAGTTAATAGCTTGCATTTGGGTTTGCTTTTGGTGTTATATATTCTATGGGCTTTAGCATGAACACATATTCCTGGGTCAGAACAGGAATTTAGAAGGGGCCTGTGCTGATCAACTTTTCTGTTCACTTATTTTCACATTTTCTCCTTTAGCTTGAGATTTCTCTTTAAAGAACATGGACGATCACACTTAAAAGTCATTTTTGGCCCTTGGTTCTGAGAAGGCTCATTCCCGGAAAGTCATGTCTCATGTTGGAGGCAAAAAGGTGAATGATAATGAGATTAATCTAGGTCTGAGCCAAATTGGGCTTTCTAGAAGTATAAAATGGAACTGTATCTAGGCTAATGGGTTCAGTCTATCTTTCTGTTCTGTACACTGTGCAACCATAATTTTGGTCTTAGCAGATGACATATAGCAGTTGGTTATTTATAACATAAACGATTTCATTGATAATAAGTGGGACAGAGGCTATGATTATAACAAAGGTTTGAGTTGCAGACTAAAAGAAATTTTGTACTTCCATAGAAAGACAAGAGTATAGCACATTAAGAAATTGAATATTTTGTACCTCTTGTAACCACTTAACTCACTTGGTAATTATGTCAATACGAGTCTTTAGTTCACCTGAAATGGTGATGAGAGTGAAGCTGATGGTGCGATCGACTGCACAGATACTTCCTGGTTTGGTTAGGAGAAAGTCTACAGCAACTCTTTTATTCAGCGCTGTTTGATCCAAGGAATTCAGAGACATTTGTTGTACTGCAGTGCTCTTTGGAGTATATTAAGTAACCTGTCCTATTGTGGCTGACAGATTTTTTATCATATTTCTATTAGCGTATTTCCCATATCTGAGAACAATTATCCCTAGGATTGTCTGCCACCATGTATCCTGATAACTTCCTGGTAGCTTTCTTTTCATTTTAAGGAATTAAAATGGCAGAGTGGGTTATCTTCACAATTGGGGTAGATCATACCAAGGAAGGAGCAACTTCAACTAACTGCTCAATATTTGGGGCTAACAGAAAAAAATAGAGAGTTTAAAAGGATTCTTATAGTCTCCTTCTCTTTATTGCATTATTGTTTTTCCATTTATTTTCCCAATCACGTGAGGGCATCCTTATGCCACTAATGCCAACATGTGACATATTATCAGGGTGATATCTTTTTCTTTGCTTCCCCCAATCCCATTGTTTCAATTCTAAAAATATTTTCCCCTTTTGGGGAAAAATAGATGTGAGTATTATGGATAATGAGGAAATATTGATCCAGAAGGTTAACTGGGGCTTCGGGACGTACCAGGAATACACCAGATTGGCTTAGGGTATCACATTCATAGCCTGTAGTAGGAAGGCCAAACTCAATGGACCAGTAGGGCAAAGGTTTAGATTTAAAACAAATGATAGGTTTATTAGGTAGACCCACCATATTAACCTTTCATTATTCTGAGGAACAGGCTTTTCAGATAAGGTGGGATTTATAACTGAGAGAATAGTTCCCTTGGCTATAAGGGCTGACAAGAGCTATTATTTGTTATTTTGTTAATTTCTCCAAAGTGGTTAAAGCAGAGTATTAGGAGACATGAAAACCACTTATTTCCTTAGAGAAGCCCTAGTTTAATTTGAGCTTATCAACCTGTTTCCCTATCAGTTTGTTGCAATTTATTTCAAAATACCCTGGTTTCTTGCAGGAGAAAACTACCAGGGCCATTGGACCTCATTGTCTTATTAGTCTTGAAGTTTTGAGAGGTCAGCTGTTGCAACTGTAAGTGCATAACTTCAGCAGTCTTTTGTTTTCCCTTTCATACCATTATACAAGACAACTGGTCAGCTAAGTTGTCCAGGTCACTAGTTTTGGTCATAGCTCAGTTAGTCATATGATATTTGACAGGAGTGCTTAATTTATCACGCAAATCATTTTGGAAATTTGAATTTAATAATGTGTGATTTTTGTTTTTTTAATAGTTATCTGCTGATATTCTGCAATATTGTCTTAATGTTTTAGCAAAGTGAATAAAATAATGGAAAACAGACTCATCTGTTCTTCCAAGAAAGGAACTTGGCTAGGGCTACTACACATTGCAGGAGCTTCCTCTGAGACACCCTCATGAGATTCTCCACTGCCTGAGAATGCCCTGGAAGTAAGTTCATCTTGTCTTTGGAGTGGAAATTCCACGTTCATACACTATAGGACATTACAAGTTGATCAAATCCAGAAGAAGGAAAACCAAAACCAAACAGCCAAACAAGAAAAAGCGATTGCAGAAGTAAAAGAAGTTAGGACTGGCAAAAGATTTCAGCAAACAAATTTAGGATGATACTCCAACCCACCTCCTTACTTGGAGATGAAGTTAATGAGCTGAAGATTGCTCACTGTCCTCAAAGAAATAGGGGACTCTCTCTCTCTTTATTGGAAACCAACAAATTTCCATGGGGTGTTCTTGGCAATCAAATTTTGAGATCCAAACCAAAGATTGGGAGATGGAGACCTTAGCAAGGAGAAGCCCTTGATGCTTGGTAGGTTACACAGCATGATCAAATGAAGAAAGTATCTCAGTTGGTTTTGTATCCCGAGACCTTGCTGAAGTTGCTTATCAGCTTAAGGATATTTTGGGCTGAGATGATGGTGTTTTCTAAATATACCATCATGTCATCTGCAAACAGGGACAATTTGACTTCCTTTTTTCCTAATTGAATACCCCTTATTTCTCTCTCTCCTGCCTGATTGCCTGGGACAGAACCTCCAACACTATGTTGAATAGGAGTGGTGAGAGAGGGCATCCCTGTCTATGTGTCACATATACACCATGGAATACTATGCAGCCATAAAAAAGGATGAGTTCATGTCCTTTGTAGGGACATTGATGCAGTTGGAAACCATCATTCTCAGCAAACTATCGCAAGAACAGAAAACCAAATACCACATATTCTCACTGATAGGTGGAAATTGAACAATGAGAACCCTTGGACACAGGAAGGGGAACATCACACACCGGGGCCTGTTGTGGAGTGTGTGAAGGGGGGAGGGATAGCCTTAGGAGATATATCTAATGTAAATGACGAGTTAATGGGTGCAGCACACCAACATGGCACATGTATACGTATGTAACAAACCTGCATGTTGTGCACATGTACTCCAGAACATAAAGTATAATAAACAAATAAATAAATAAAAAGAAAGTTTCTCAGTTGGTACCGAGCACTGAGCAGAGATTTACTGGATTTCAGGAAAGCTAGACGCCACTCAGGGGTCTCATCTGGGATGACAACAATGTCAATCCAAATAGGAAACCATGGCAGTTATCTACATCAAATGAAATTTATTACGCTGAGCTTGAGGACACATATCCGAAAAGCTGATGTTATTCCTGGGTGCACATCCTCCAGCTTGGCATAATAACCTCCTTTGATTAAGACTCCTGCTTTGGTCTGTCACTTGGGTCAACAAGGTTTAATTATATTATCTTTTAAAAATATACACTATATGATTTGCATTATTTTAAGCTTGTTGCGGCCATAAGATTATCTTTCTTTATAAATGCTACATGTGCACAGAAGAAGAATGTATATGCAGCTGTTGTTGGGTAAAATGTTCTGCAAATGTCAATCACGTCAAGTTGGCTGAGAGTGTTTTTCAGATTATCTATATTTGTATTGATATTCTGCCTAATGGGCCTATCGATTTCTGGGACAGTAGTGTTAAAGTTTCCAATTATAATTGTGGATATTTCCCTCTTCAGATCAGTTTATTTTTACCTCATGTATTTTGGTGTGTTAGTGTATATTACATACATAATTAAGATTATTATGGCTTCTTGAAAACTGACCATCATGCCATTACCCTCTTTAACTAGGACAATATATCCATCTTTTTAAAAAAAAAAATTCTTTAAATGATCGTCTTGGGTTTTCAACTCATATTTTGAAATAATCTGAATCTACCCTTAAATAATATTATATGGCTTTATTTATAGAATAATAGACTTGTAACATAATATTCCCAATAAATCCATCCTCTTCTTTGTGTCATTATAGTCAAAACTTTCAATTTTTCATATGTTATGAACTTACTAAATTTCTACAACTTTTTATGAAAAAAATATTTTTTTAGAGAAACTAGAAGTAAAATTAAAATATTATATTTCATCTTCATTCATTTCATTTCTTAAGCACATCATCTCTTTCAAGATACAAGTTTAAACAAAATTGTTTTCTTTCTGGCTAATGAATGGCTCCTTGTCTAATCTGGGAGCACCTGGTGGTACTCATACTGGGAAAACCTGCAAAAAACTGTACAGTGTAATAATGTAACAAGTGTTGAACAGTGTACCAGCCTGAAGATCCTGGCTTCTGTAGACATATAACTCCCATATGTCTGCAGAAACGAGGGCCTTCACATTGGTTCACTATTCCACACTTGGCCTATGGCAATTTGTTAAACACTTCTAGCTGAATCATTTTACTGCTTATATGGGGTTCTCCAGCATTTGCCTGAAGAAAGCAAATGACGAAATCTTTTTTTCTCCCAGGGAATGCCTGTCTCTCTTCAGATTTAGGATTAGTTGTTTGCCTTATAATGCCAGTTTTCTCATGTCTTCAAGAGAAAAGGTAATTTATAATTTGCAATAAGAAGCACTTTTCTTAATAAA
Organism: Macaca fascicularis; assembly: GCF_037993035.2. Taxonomy (NCBI): domain Eukaryota; kingdom Metazoa; phylum Chordata; class Mammalia; order Primates; family Cercopithecidae; genus Macaca; species Macaca fascicularis. Next base: position 30,412,474 of record NC_088380.1, on the reverse strand, counting down.
CCTGACAGTAACACTCATGAGAGCTTTATACCTTTCCTCTGAATCCTGAAGTCCAATAATTTCATTTTGTGAGAAAATACATAGATAAATAGGAAAAAGGGTCACTTCATTTCAAAGGCAGTGGTATCTGTAGATTCACATACTGAGCCTTTGTATATTTCTAAATATTGTAAAATAGTCCTGTAATTTTATAATCTGTAAAATAGAATATGAGATATAACAGAATTTTACTACTGAATTGTGAACATAGTAGAGCAAATATTCAAAAAAGGATTTAGAATGGAAATATGTGGAGGAAAACAGCATATTTGAGAAAAAAACAGTTAAAAGTATAATTATGGCAAAAACGTATAGGTATATATATGAACATATATACTTATTTATAGTACCTTCTATTTTAAGAACATTATTCATATAAACACAAAATGAACACATGTTGATAAACAAAATCTGTTTTTTGTTTATTCCCAGCAGAAGAGCAAGAGAAATTCGAACTTCATTGACAGCTTATTTGAATTCTGTTTGTGTTATTATCTCACACTTTCATCTTATACTTGTGGATATGGGTCACAAAAGACCTTGAAATCCCTCTTGATTTTGCCAGTGACTTCTTAGAGTTATCTAGGGGAAAAAAGTATTCAGCTGCCCCTTCAATTTTCTTTTTTTAATCTGAAAAAGAGGAATAGCAATAACTTTTTGTGTCTTCTAAGTCTATTTTGATGATTGATGACACGGCATTCTAAACTCCTTGGAAGAAAAGTGGTAGATAAAAGTACATGTGTAATAGAGAGAGTAGGATTATAATTTCAGAAACACAAACAAAATTGGAAAAGTGAAAATACATTTCAATGTGACCGCTTCAGCCCATTATTCCGACTCATTTTGGTTTCACTCTATGAATTGACTTTTATATCCTTCATCTGCAACAATTACAGGTCTCGCAACCACATCTTGTGTCACATTAAATATACCTCCAAGGGGCTGCTTTTGCTGCTCTACCCACCGTCACTAGCTGACTGAGCATTCAAAATCCCACCTGCTGTGAAACACCATGCTCCTGAGTCCAACTGCCAGATTAGACAAACTAGTGACACTGAATTACAGTCAGGGGAGCTTTTCTTCACTTGCCATTAACTGCCTCCAAGAACCCTACAGTAGATCTGGGTTTTAACAGTCTTCTGAGAAACAAATAGAAAACTAGGCATGTTTAATTTCAATTGAATTGATTCTGTATTCCTGATGTTATGGAGTGATATGGTTTGGCTGTGTCCTCATCCAAATTTCATCTTGAATAGTAGCTCCCATAATCCCCACATATTGTGAGAGGAATCCAGTAAAGATAATTTAGTCTTGGGGGCAGTTTTCCCCATACTGTTCTCCTGGTAGTAAATAAGTCTCACAAGACAGAATTTTTATTATTGTTTTTATTTTTTATTTTTTAAGGGGAAACCCCTTTCGCTTGGTTCTCATTCTCTTGTTTGCCACCATGTAAAATGTGAGTTTCACTTTCCACCATGAGGGTGAGGCATCCCCAGCCACATAGAACTGTGAGTCCATTAAACTTTTTTTTCTTTATAAATAACCTAGTGTCAGGTATGTCTTTATCAGCAGTGTAAAAACAGATTGATACATGAAGATACTGATAGTATAAATATATTTTACAATGTACATTAGATATGCACCTTAATTATTCACTGTTTTGGTACAGACTCTAACAACATTTTGTGCTGTGTGAAACTTTGCTCTCTCTCTATTATATAAGGATAATTCTTGTTTTACTGTAAAGCAGTTGGGGAAGTTTACAAGTAATTTTTCTAGGCAGTTCAGCTTAAAAAGTGCACAGCAGAGAGACATGATGACAACAGCTGGTTATATTTTGTTTTGTTTTGTGTCTATGTCAAGTTTATTTGGTAAGACCATATCACTATTGATATATCAGTGAGAATATAAGAATAAACAGAAACCAATTCATGCAATGTAAGGACAAGAAATGGGAAGCAAGAACAAAGTGTGACACCAAGGAAAAGTAGAGAGAAAGGAAAAAGCCATAAATGATCTTTGCCGTCACATAGAAAAATGGTGTTGTCAGGAAATTATTTTAAAGACGATGCCGTCCAATCAATATATGTTAGTATATGTGTACAAATAGCCACACCAGTTATTTTAAATCAACTTTACATATATCAAACACGAAGAATATTATATTTTCGTATATTTTCTTTTGGACAATATTGATGATACCCTTCCTCTGAAGTTTCAATTTCAAGAGATAAAAATAGCTAGAAATGTAAATATACTTAAAAGTAAAATTTTAAAAATAATTTGTAAATGAAAGTCATACATTCACATAATTTTGAAATTAGGCATTATTATTGCACTGTATAAAATGTAAAAGATCAGTCTTATGTGCTATGTTTCCATCCCATATTCCAGTTTCAGCTTTTTATGTTGTATCTTCTGATAGCATACTCTCAACTTTTCATCCCAATATTATATAACACTTCAGTATCCTCCACTGCCTTCAATTCCTCTTCACAGCTTCTCAATGTTAAAAGGCTTCTGAGTTACCTCAAGATATCTGTTTTGAGATGTTCTTGAAAATCCTTGCCACATAAAACCAAACTTTAGGTCATTTGTCATGTAACAATGATTCCGTGATCTTGAGATGGAGGGCCTTTATAAACTACTGTTTATCTTTCCATCTCATGACATTCCAAGGCCTTAGTCTTTTCTTTTCCATCTTTCAATGTCCCAGAAATGAAGTGTAAACTTATTTGTGCATGACTTTGACAATTAACACCACTGTCAATTATCTTGGAACTAATAGAAGTAGTAAAGTCATTTATCCCAGGGATGTAACATTTAGGTTACACAGACACATCATGGAAGACATCTTTATTCTACACTTTAAAAGAGATATTTGGAATTGCCACTTTATGAATCAAAGATAAGTTACTGTGGGTTTGTCATAAATAGCTCTTATTATTTTGAGATACATTCCATCAATACCTGATTCATTGAGAGATTTTAGCATGAAGGGGTGATGAATGTTACTGAAGGCCTTTTCTGCATCTATTGAGATAATCATGTGGTTTTTATCATTGGTTATGCTTATGTGATGGATTATGCTTATTGATTTGCATATGATGAACCAGCCTTGCATCCCAGTGATGAAGCTGACTTGATCAGTGGTGGATAAGCTTTTTGATGTGCTGCTGGATTCAGTTTGACAGTATTTTATTGAGGACTTTTGCATCCATGTTCATCAGGGATATTGGCCTGAAATTTCCATTTTTTTTGTTGTTTCTCTGCTAGATTTTAGTATCAGGATGATGCTGGCCTCATAAAATGATTGGAATAGTTTCAGAAGGAACGGTACCAGCTCCTCTTTGTTCCTCTGGTAGAATTCGGTTGTGATTCTCTCTGGTTCTGGGCATTTTTGGTTGGTAGGCCATTAATTGCTGCCTCAATTTCAGAACTTGTCATTGGTCTATTCCAGGATTTAACTTCTTCCTGGTTTGGTATTGGGAGGGTATATGTGTCCACGAATTTATCCATTTCTTCTAGATTTTCTAGTTTATTTGCATAGAAGTGCTTACAGTATTCTCTGATGGTAGCTTATATTTCTGTGGGATCAGTGGTGATATCCCCTTTATCATTTTTTATTGTGTCTATTTGGTTCTTCTCACTTTTCTTCTTTATTAGTCAGGCTAGCGGCCTTTCTATTTTGTTAATCTTTTCAAAAAACTGGCTCCTGGATTCATTGATGTTTTGAAGCATTTTTCACATCTTTTATCTCCTTCAGTTCTGCTCTGATCTGTTATTTCTTGTCTTCTGCTAGCTTTTGAATTTTTTTTTGCTCTTGCTTCTCTAGTTTAATTTTGATGTTAGAGTGTTGATTTTAGATCTTTCCCGCTTTCTTCTGCAGCCAGTATCATACGGAATGGGCAAAAGCTGAAAGCATTACTTTTGAAAACCAGTACAAGACAAGGATGTCGTCTCTTACCGCTCCTATTCAACATAGTATTGGAAGTTCTGGCCAGGGCAATCAGGCAAGAAAAAGAAATAAGTTGTATTCAAATAGGAAGAGAGGAAATCAAATTGTCTCTGTTTGCAAATGACATGATTGTATATTTAGAAAACCTCATTGTCTCAGCCAAAAATCTCCTTAAGCTGATAAGCAACTTTAGCAGAATCTCAGGATACAAAATCGTTGTGCAAAAATCACAAACATTCCTATACAACAATAATAGCCAAACAGAGAGCCCAATCATGTGTGAACTCCCATTCACAATTGCTACAAAGAGAATAAAATACCTAGGAATACAACTTACAAGGGATGTGAAGGACCTCTTCAAGGAGAACTCCAAACCACTGCTCAAGGAAATAAGAGAGGATACAAATAAATGGAAAAACATTCCATGTTCATGGATAGGAAGAATTACCATTGTGAAACTGGCCACATTGCCCAAAGTAATTTATAGATTCAATACTATCATTGTCAAGCTACCATTGACTTTCTTCACAGAATTAGAAAAGAACTACTTTAAATTTAATATGGAACCAAAAAAGAGCCCACATAGCCAAGACAATCCTAGACAAAAAAACAAAAACAAACAAACAATAAACAAAGCTGGAGGTATCACCATACCTGACTTCAAACTATACTACAAGGCTATAGTAACTAAAACAGCATGGTACTGGTACCAAAACAAAAATATAGACCAGTGGAACAAAACAGTGGCCTCAGAAATAATGCCACACATCAACAACCATCTGATCTTTGACAAACCTGACAATAACAAGCACAGGGAAAACGATTCCTTATTTAATTAATGTTTGGAAAACTGGGTAACCATATGCAGAAAACTGTAACTGGACCCTTTTCTTACACCTTATACAAAAATTAACTCAAGATGGATTAAAGACATAAACCTAAAACACCAAAAGCAATGGCCACAAAAGCCAAAATTGACCGACAAGATCTAATTAAACTAACGAGCTTCTGCACAGCAAAAGAAACTATCATCAGAGTGAACAGGCAACCTTAATAATGGGAGAAAATGTTTGCAATCTATCCATCTGAGAAGGGCTAATATTCAGAATCTACAAGGAACTGAAACAAATTGAAAAAAAAATAAAAAAGTGGGTGAAGGATATGAACAGAGACTTCTCAGAAGAAGATGTTTATGTGGTCAACAAACATATGGAAAAAAGCTCATCATCACTGGTCATTAGAGAAATTGCAAATAAAAACCACAATGAGATACCATCTCACACCAGTTAGAATGGCAATCATTAAAATGTCAGAAACAACAGATGCTGGAGAGGATGTGGAAAAACTGGAACACTTTTACACTGTTGGTGGGAGTGTAAACTCGTTCAACCATTATGGAAGACAGTGTGGCAATTCCTCAAGGATCTAGAACCAGAAATTCCATTTGACCCAGCAATCCCATTACTGGGTATATACTCAAAGAATTATAAATCATTGTACTATAAAGACACATGCACACATATGTTCATTGCAGCACTGTTCACAATAGCAAAGACTTGGAACCAATCCAAATGCCCATCAATGATAAAATGAGATAAAGAAAATGTGTCACATATATACCATGGAATACTATGCAGTCAAAAAATGGATGAGTTCATGGTTTTTTCCGGGACATGGATGAAGCTGGAAACCATCATTCTCAGCAAGCTAACACAGGAACAGAAAACCAAACACTGCATGTTCTCACTCAAAAGTGGGAGTTGAACAATGAGAACACATGGGCACAGGGAGGGGAACATCACACACTGGCACCTGTCAGGGGATGCGGGGGTAGGGGAGGGATAGCATTAAGAGAAATACCTAATGTAGATGATGAGTTGATGTGTGCAGCAAACCACTATGGCACGTGTAAACCTATGTAACAAACCTGCACGTTCTGCACATATATTCCAGAACTTAAAGTGCAATAATAATAATAAAAAATCATCACAAAGAAAACAAGAAATAGAGAAGTCACAAATGCATGTACCTTAAAGGAAAGGTTAGAAATACCTGTTTTTGAAAATATTGTCTAGCAGAGGATACACAAGAAACATTTATCACTTAAATTTGTGATATCTATGTCTTTATTTGTAGAATACCTACATTCTTGAATAAATGAGTAAATACATAAATGAACCCTTAAAAGAGAATAAAGTATCAGGGAGTCTTCATAGTAAAAACCCTAAAAGATTCACAAAAACTTGTTTTGTCATTGGAAATTTTAAAATTAAATTTTATATTTTAAAACAGTTGTAGATTTGGAAAACATTTGATCCAGTTCAAGTCTTTTTATATATTGAGGCCCTTTATATCTTCATTCCTCTGCCTGAAATTTTCTCCTATTTTATCCTTCAGTGACTGTCTCCATTTTATCCTATATAACTAATGTAATGTACTGTAAAATGTGCTTAGAACAACATATATTTATTAACCTACAATTCTGGGAGTCAGAAGTCTAACATGGATCTCACTGGACAAAACTTAAAGTATCAGCAAGTTGGTATTTCTTTCTGGAGGCTATAGTAGAGAATCCACTTCCTTTCCTTTTGCAGCCTCTAGGGGATATCTGTGTGCCTTGGCATTATGAATATAAAAATGTGCTGTAGATAAATCATGATTGAAGGAGAAGATACAAGAAATACTTAAAAATTTGAAATTCATGAAGTCAAAAAGATTTATTAAACATTATATATTATTATGCAATGTCTGTTTTTATGCTTATATTATTATTCATGAAATATGTATCACATTTTAGATTTATATCCTGTTTTAATGGATACTAGTCAATATATTTTTATAGAGTTAATCATATTAATTTAAACTTAAGTAAAGCTCTTATTTATATCATATATTATACTCCCAAGCACAAACAAATTTGATAATAGAAATGGCAGCTTGAGAATATATAATATATGTAAAAAATAAAAGCTACTAAGTTTCTATTGACAATTTAAAGAGGAAACATTTAATGAACTATTAATTCATTACAATATAAACACATTATGGAAATCTCTTTAATTTTTATAATCTAAGGCAATTGGGTAAATTAAAATGTATCAACATATTAAATTTGTTATGTCTTAATCTTATTCACCTATATAAAAATTTACATTATTTAGATTCCTAGATAAGCACTAAAATAAAGTTTCTCAAAAGTTCTTTAAACTTTTTAAACTGAATTTGCTTTTAAACATTTAATGTCTTCTATAGTACAAAGAATAATATGTGCCTCTAATGTGTATATTTTATTAGCCCTAATTTGTTTTATTTTTACTTGTTCAGTGAGATGTAAATAAAATACTCACAAATTAACCTCATGTAAGTATTAAAAATGGAAAAACAATGTCAATTTGTAATGTTTGGTTTCCTCTTTTACCAAGATCTAAGGAAATATATAAAGTCGATTTGGTTATTGAAGATTCAGTAGAATAGGATTGGAAACTAATTTCTTTGGATTGTAGTATTTTTTTTTTCATAGCCTTTCCTTCATAATTAAATGTATCTTGGAGAACTTAATTGTGTAGGAAAGGTATAACTTTGGTCAAGACATTCTGAAATCCTATTGTTTAACTTGTCTTGCACTTTTGTATCAAGTTACACAATCTAAATCTCTATTGCACTGACAGCAAGATAAACAATGCAGGCCCAAAACATTGTCTACCTTCTCCTTCAGCTAGTAAATGGCCAAAGATAATAAAAATGAACAGAATAGAAAAAGACTGTAGATGAAGAGCCCCTGGACTTTTACTAGTATATAATGCAATTTAGGAAAAAAAGTGATCACTTTATGGTGAAGTTGAACTTCTTGCAGCAAGTTGGATAAATTGTTTTCATTCCAGGCAGTTTGAGATAATGCAATATTCAGGTCTGAATGGCATAATTACTAAATATGTTCTGAGCTGTCAGGAAATCCCTAGGTCAATCACCAAAAGATATGGCTGGATCTACTTCTGTTTAATTCCACCTGGGGTAAAAATCACAACAGTGAAAACTACAAAGATTAAAAAATAACAATAACTAAAATGAAGGAGGTTAAATAATGAGTACAGGTGCTCAACATCATATTTTACTAGTGGAAAATTTTAAATTTATAAATGTAAACTGAAATCATATTGAGATTTACCATCATACAACTCTGATTTACCATCACACATCTCACAGCTGTCATATAAAATCAAGATTAAAAAAGAGTAAATGCTATTTTTGTAACATAAAATACAAATTGACTTTTAAACCAAAGGCATTCATAGTATTTGATGAAAATTAATTATTTTTAATTTTTAAAAAGTTTTATAATAGATTATTTTAAAAGTAAGAATAAATAAGAGAAAAGATAGAATTTTTGCCTTACCTAAAATTTTTCCTACATTTCTAACATTGGTAAGCAGATGAGAAGAAGGTGTAAAGGCATTAGGCATCTCTGGATACAGACATAATATGAAAAAAGAATGTCATGCATTTACTCTAACACTTGATTTATAATAGATAAACCAGAAAATGTACAGAATACACAAAATGTTATTTTACTACCCAAAGATATTTTCCATATGTGGTAAATGTAAAACAAAAACAAAACAAACCAAAAACCATCATCCATTACAAATGGGAAGCCTAAATACTACATTACGACTTTATTTTATATGCACAACTTTCTCTAATGGTTTAGGAAAGTTTTAGAGGAAAAGATATTATGCTCGTAAAGAATCTGTTTCACTTGCTGAGCAGATTCAATCTTCCCCTTACATGGGGCAACCAAGTTTAAATGTTTCATCAGCATTTCAATCTAATTCGACAAAAACGAAACTCATCATTTTCTTCCCAATAGTCCTGATCCATCTCCATGCTTCCTGTTTGGTTTAATGGTATCATCAGTCACCAAATCAACAATTTCAAGATCTTAGACCCTTCATTAATTTTCCTTCTCTTTCATCATGTCAGCAAATCCTATTGGTTTTATTTTGACAAAGTATTTAACTTTCTTTTTCTTTCCATTAAAAGAGCAACATCAGGGCCAATGTTAAAACACGTTTGCACTGTCACAGTATTTTTGTACAGACTAACTTCCTTTTAAAAATCTCTTTTTCTGGTCTACCCTAAGCATTGCTGCCTCAGCAAAATTATAGTTCATCTCTAAATATGATTAGGTTTATCAGTTAAATTTGAAATACAGCTGTGTGTGTAAAGAGTCCTGTAATAACATTTAAAAATGAGTTTAGACATTTCTTTTTTGCCTCTAACTGGAATGGTGTGATGACACTTCTGGAAGTTATCCAGGGACTCTGGCTCTTTCTATCCTCTTTATTCACTCTCCCAAGCATCACTCAAGATGGCTTGCTACTGTAAATGTGGTGCAAGGTAAAAATGGAGGAGGAAGTTAAAGGGTAAGGATAAGTATTGAGCACATCATTTCACAACATATCTCATTAGCTTAATCTCAGTAATGTATAAGCATACCTAGATTCACAGACAACTGGGTAGTTAAACCAACTTTAGGCAGTCGTTCCTGCCCAGCATTCCTGCCAATTTCTCTATCACACGTCTTTTGTTGTTGTTTGTTTGTTTTCGAGATGGCATCTCATCCTGTCACCCAGGCTGGAGGGCAGTGGTGAGATTTCAGCTCACTCCAACCTCCACCTCCTGAGTTCAAGCGATTCTCCTGCCTCAGCCTCCTGAGTAGTTGGGATTACAGGTGTGTGCCACCATACCTAGGTTTTTTTGTTTGTTTGTTTGTTTGTTTGTTTTGTTTTGTTTTTTTGGTATTTCTATTAAAGACAGGGTTTCACCACGTTGGCCAAGCTGGTCTTGAACTCCTGGCCTCAAGTAATCCACCTGACTTGGCATTCCCAAGTGCTGGGATTACAGGCATGAGCCACAGCACCTGGCCTCTAACAGACATCTTTGATCATGCTGGTAGGTTTTTCTTACTGCTGAATTGCACTCTGAAGCTCTTCCTTCCCTCCCTTTCTCATTTCCTAAATGTCATACGGAATCCCCAATTGAAGCCTCTCTCAGCATTCTATGATCTCTCTCCACTTCATTCTTCACAGGCTCTTCCCCTCAATATTTTTTGCATGAATAATTCCATCTTCCTATCTGCTTCCCAGAAAACTAACTTAAATCAATGATTCTAATAGCATGATAATGAAAGAGAGAATATTAGAGAAACATCGACTCTCTCTGTTATGAGTCACGAGGTCTCAACAGTTTGTAGAACTTATAAAAATGGTTTAAAAAGTAGCTTCAGATGAAAACTAATTGTTGGAGCAGTAGTAGTTTTCATGCCATAAAAAGTTATTATCCCTAAAACTCTATGAATATTGGCATTAAAACTGCGTGAATAAACAGCTACACTTTAGGAAGTTCTTCATTGTGCATGATACAAAATAAGGAAAACTGTTCAAAATAAGTGGGTTATGATAGCAAATAAGCATCAGTTCAAATGTCAAGTCTGAAATTGACTACATGTAGGACCCCAAGCAAATAACTAAATGTTCCTAAGTCTCCAGTTTTGATCCAGTAACAACAGAGGTGAATATTTCTCCTCCCATAAGTTTATTATATAGAATAGCAAGAGATAATGAATGTAAAGGCTTAGCAGAATGCCTCATACAGAAGATGCATTTCTATTTCCTTCTCCCCTCTTTCCTTCTCCTTCTTCTTGCTATTGCTATTATATTGTTGTAGCTATTATTACTGTTTATTGATATTATTATTATTACTACATGCAGCAGCTTGAGCATTTTTTTTTTTTTTTTTTTTTTTTTTTGAGAATTCCTCAATCCCCTCTGCCACTGCAGGCTGTTCGGTTGAACTGTGTATAACTAGTGTTTTCATCCTGGTAGAACAAAATTATGTCTAATCCTTTGAGAGAAGTTTATGAGAACTTCTAAATATACTTGGAACAACAATAGCTTTATAGAGGTTCCTGAAGTTATGCATTAGGAAGTATAAACAAAATCTGGCAAAATTTGAATTGGCATTTTTCATGTACAACCATCTCTATTGTATTTTATAGATTAGTAATGGTCTTTGACCATTTAAATTACACTTTAGATATCCTATCTGCAATTGCTGTGAATCTAGTTGACACTCCCTTTCTACCTCATCATCAGAATTCTTGAATAAATCAAAAAGAAGACTCAAAAGAACTATTAATCTCATGCCAGGGTCACTGGCAAGGGCTTCACCCTTGGGCCTGTGCCCACGGACCTAAATGAAAACAGGCACTCCTGGTTTCACGCCAAAATGTTACATTTTCCAACATCAATCTGGCCACCACACCCCTGATGCTGTGCTCACATGAACCTGAGACCTTAAGCAGACACAGACACAAGTGGCTGGACGTCAAGAGGAACATATCAGCAGACACCAGCAGACACCAGCAGATCAGTGATGGTGAAATGATGTGGACGCCAAGGGGGAGTTTGGCTGGTGGTGGTTGGAGAAGAGTCTGGCCACTGGGCAGCCTGACTCCAGGGAAAGACCATTTTCCCACTCCATACCCCCTTCCGGCTCCCCATCCATCTCAATGAGAGCCACCTCCACCACTCAATAAGACTTTGACTCAATCTTCGGGCCCACTTGTGATCTGATTCTTCTGGTACTCTGGGCAAAAACTCAGGCTGTCACACTGGCCCCCATCCTTGAAATAAGGCAGAAGGTCTATTGAGCTGAGTAACACAAGCCATCTGCAGACAGCATAGCTAAAAGTGGGCATCAGTAGTCCTAGATGCTGCCATGGGGCCAGAACCCAGAAACAGTCTCCATGGCCTCTGCACCTGTCCACCTGCATGCCCCCATAGGGGTTTGAGCAGTAAGGCACCAAAGAAGCAAGCCACACACCTGTTGTCTGCCCTGTAAGGGGAATAAGGGAACTCTACCATTTCAGTCATTTGCATTTTTCTAATGATTAATGATGTTCAGCACCTTTCCAGAAGTCTATGCCCATTTCTACTTTTTTTATAGACTCTAGTACTGTAGGGAAAATACTCCTTTATTATTATTTGTACTGATTTTATTAATCAATGATAGTTATTTTAACATTTATGTCTTCTCATTCAATATCGGTATCATCTGTGATGCCGTTTTTATTTTCCTTCTATTTTATTTTGCTTAAGTCATCCGGTCCTGTTATATGGATGATGGACATTATGAATAAAGAACTTAGAGACTTTTGTGATATTATTTCCTCACACACACTTAGAATATGCATCCATCATTTTAATGTAGTCCTAGATTGAGATGGTCCAGATTTTATGTGGCTTTTCTGTTTCTAGATGCTTTTATTTCTAGAGTGATTCTCTTCTAAAGTTTCAGCTGAAATCTTGACATTTTATCAGAAAATCTCCTCCTTAAGATCCAAGTAAAGGTTCAAAGTTCTGAGTTGACAGCAAAAGCATTATTAATTTTTTTTTTTTTTTTGCTAAGATGGTGACTCCCATGCATCAGCTCATAGCCCAGAGACAAGCATAATAAAGCAAACAAGCAACATGTAAGATGTCAGAAATGCTTGGAATTTGGACACTAGACTTACGAATGCACATGAAAAAGAAAATACGTACATAGGCCCTCAAGGACAGTAGAAATAAAGAAAACTTTCTAAAAGAAAAAGAAAACAGATTATTATTACAATGAAGGAGCTTTCTTCCCCTTCGTGTTATTGGCATTGGAGCAACCAATGTAGAAAGAAAGACTGAGAAAAAAATGGTCTAAAAGGGTAATCAGTTCCAGTAGCAGTAGCAATGACGGTTCAGCTAGTGATTCTTCATCAGAGAGTGAAGAAACGTCTAGCTCATCCTTGTCAGAGGACAGTGACACTGATGAAAGCTCTTCTAGTTCCTCATCCTCAGTCTCCTCCACAACCTCTTCCCTCTCCTCTGATTCAGACTCAGATTCCAGCTCTTCCAGTAGCAGCAACACCAGCACAGATAGCAGCTCCAAGGAGGAACCAACAAAGAAGAAGAAAAAGAAAGAGTTGCTCCTACATATTGTACCGATGGACTGAAAACATTAATGTGATTCTCGAAAGGGAATGTAGAATATGTTAAGGCTGACTAGGTTAACTGGTGAAAATTTCTAGAATTCAAAAGTTTCTAAATGTTTTACATTGTAAGAGCATAAAAACTATTAATAATGGATTATATAGAGAGACTAACTTATTTGAAGGGTGAATCTTGTTTTACTTTTTTATCTTTAAAATATAAAGATACTCTCCCAAAACTAACCCAGGAAGAAGTTGAATCCCTGAATAGACCAATAACAGGCTCTGAAATTGAGCCAAAATTAATAGCCTACCAACCAAAAAAAGTCCAGGAACAGACGGATTCACAACCGAATTCTACCAGAGGTGCAAGGAGGAGCTGGTACCATTCCTTCTGAAATTATTCCAATGAATAGAAAATGAGGGAATCCTCCCTAACTCATTTTATAAGGCAACATCATCCTGATACCAAAGTCTGGTAAAGACATAACAACAACAAAAAAAGAGAATTTTAGACCAATATCCATGATGAACATCGATGCAAAAATCCTCAATAAAATACTGGCAAACCGAATCCAGCAGCACATCTAAAAGCTTATCCACCATGATCAAGTGGGCTTCATCCCTGGGATGCAAGGCTGGTTCAACATATGCAAATCAATAAACATAATCCAGCATATAAACAGAACCAAAGACAAAAAACACATGATTATCTCAATAGATGCAGAAAAGGCCTTTAAAAAACTTCAACAGCCTTTCATGCTAAAAATTCTCAATAAATTCAGCATTGATGAAACATATCTCAGAATAATAAGAGCTATTTATGACAAACCCACTGCCAATATCATACTGAATGGGCAAAAACTGGAAGCATTAGCCTTGAAAACTGGCAGAAGACAGGGATGCCCTCTCTCACCACCTGTAGTCAACATAGTGTTGGAAGTTCTGGCCAGGGCAATCAGGGAAGAGAAAGAAATAAAGGGTATTCAATTAGGAAAAGAGGAAGTCAAATTGTTCCTGTTTGCAGATGAAATGATTGTATATTTAGAAAACCCCATCATCTCAGCCCAAAGTCTCCTTAAGCTGATAAGCAACTTAAGCAAAGTCTCAGGATACAAAATCAATGTGCAAAAATGACAAACATTCCTATACAACAATAACAGACAAACAGGGAGCCAAATAATGAGTGAACTCCCATTCGCAATTGTTACAAAGAGAATAAAATACCTAGGAATCCAATTTACAAGGGATGTGAAGGACATCTTCAAGGAGAACTACAAATACTGCTCAATGTAATAAAAGAGTACACAAACAGATGGAATAACATTCCTTGCTCATGGACAGGAAGAATCAATATCGTGAAAATGGCCTTACTGACCAAGATAATTTGTAGATTCAATGCCATATTCATTAAGCTAACAATGACTTTCTTCACAGAATTGGAAAAAACTTCTTTAAAGTTCATATGGAACCAAAAATGAGCCCGCATTGCCAAGACAATCCTAAACCAAAGAAACAAAGCTGGAGGCATCACGCTACCTGACTTCAAACTATACTACAAGGCTACAGTAACCAAAACAATGTGGTACTGGTACCAAAAGAGACATATAGACCAATGGAACAGAACAGAGTCCTCAGAAATAATACCACACATTTACAACCAACTGATATTTGACAAACCTGACAAAAACAAGAAATGAGGAAAGGATTCCCTATTTAATAAATGGTGCTAGGAAAACTGGCTAGCCATAAGTAGAAAGCTGAAACTGGATCCCTTCCTTACACTTTATACAAAAATTAATTCAAGATGGATTAGAGACTTAAATGTTAGACCTAAAACCGTAAAAACCCTAGAAGAAAACCTAGGCAATACCATTGAGGACATAGGCATGGGCAAGGACTTCATGACTAAAACACCAAAAATAATGGCAACAAAAGCCAAAATTGACAAATGGGATATAAGTAAACTAAAGAGCTTCTGCACAGCAAAAGAAACTACCATCAGAGAGAACAGGGAACCTACAGAATGGGAGAAAATTTTTGCAATCTACTCATCTGACAAAGGGCTAATATCCAGAACCTACAAAGAACTCAAACACATTTACAAGAAAAAAAAAAACCCCATCAAAAAGTGGGCAAAGGATATGAACAGACACTTCTCAAAAGAAGACATTTATGCAGCCAACAGACATATGAAAAAATGCTCATCATCACTGGCCATCAGAGAAATGCAAATCAAAACCACAATGAGATACCATCTCACACCAGTTAGAATGGCAATCATTAAAAAGTCAGGAAACAACAGGTGCTGGAGAGGATGTGGAGAAATAGGAACACTTTTACACTGTTGGTGGGACTGTAAACTAGTTCAACCATTGTGGAAGACAGTGTGGTGATTCCTCAGGAATCTAGAACTAGAAATACCATTTGACACAGCCATTCCATCACTAGGTATATGACAAAAGGGTTATAAATCATGCTGCTATAAAGACACATGCACATGTATGTTTATTGCGGCACTATTCACAATAGAAAGACTTGGAGTCAACCCAAATGTCCATCAGTGACAGACTGGATTAAGAAAATGTGGCACATATACACCATGGAATACTATGCAGCCGTAAAAAAGGATGAATTATTTTCCATTGTAGGGACATGGATGCAGCTGGAAACTATCATTCTCAGGAAACTATCGCAAGAACAGAAAACCAAACACCGCATGTTCTCACTCATAGGTGGGAATTGAACAATGAGATCACTTGGACACAGGAAGGGGAGCATCACACACTGGGTCCTATTGTGGGGAGGGGATAAGAGGGAGGGACAGCACTGGAAGATATGCCTAATGTAAATGACGAGTTGATGGGTGCAGCACACCAACATGGCACATGTATACATGTGTGACAAGCCTGCACGTTGTGCACATGTACACTAGAACTTAAAGTATAATAAAAATAAAAAATAGAAAAATAAAAAATATGTATCTCTAGAACTTAAAGCTGAAATCTGCAAATCTGTTTGTGTGCTGAATCTATCTTTTCTTTCTGTGAAATAAATGCCATACTTTGTTACTTTGTTATATATGTTAGTAGTATGTTTCAGACATATTTTCAGGATGATGCATCAGAATATCTGGCAGTGAATTTCTAATGCTTTTGGCTGTATGTTATGATGTGAGATTTAATATGTTGTTACTATAAGTTTAGGAGTTTTGCTACAGTTAATAAATGTGCTCTATTTTTTCATTTATGATCAGAAAGTTATTCTGACTGTCCTAAGTGATATGTTCAAGGAGACTATTACTATATCTACAGTTACTGAATGCTACAAGTTTCAAGTTTTTGTTGCATCATTCATTTTCTTCTGGTTCCTTAAGTTTCTCGAGTTACCCTTTTCTGAGGAAAATTATTCTAGAGGAACCTAAAAAGGGACACAAAATCTGAAACTACTTAGGAGTATAACCTCGGTGCCTTCTGATAAACTCAGTGTATCAGGAAAGAAAGCAGCCATGTAAGAGGCTAACTTAAGTAGAAGTGCTGGAAATACCTTTGTGTATTAACTCGCAATAAAAGGCACCATTCACATCAGGGGGAAAGGTAGGAGGAAGAGGTAATTTTTGCTGAAAATTAGGGCAATGTTGGTTGACTTTTATTAAAAGCTTTTTATAAGCTTTCATAAAGATTGCCTTTTGCTAGTTTTGCAATTATGATATTATAGTTTATATGTTAACTGGTCATATATATGACAGTCTTCTGCATAAATATGAAGGACTAGGATTAATCTGATGCTTTTACATAGGATATACATAGCTGAAATCTAGAATGAAAGGTTAAAGAGGAAATACTACACAATCTTTCTTAAAAGTAAAATGCTTTCATTGTGGCAAGAGTCTTTGGTTTAACCTCACATTATTCTGTGATGTCTTTTTAACTTTTGAAAAGAGGTATCATTTGTAGAAAATTTTTGATTTGGGTTAAATATAGGTTTTCAAAACTGTAAATGTTGTCTTTTCTATATTTTTATGAAAAAGCAGTAGAAAATTACTTTTGAAGAAAATGAGCTCTTTAAATATTAAAATATATGTATGTTGTGAGTTTAAGGAGCCTGTAATTACTTGCCAGTTTTACAAAACCATCTGTGTTCAATGGTTGTAAATAAATTCTCAAAAAATCATTTCAAAGGCTGCCTACAGAACATTACCATTTGACATATAGAGTTAATAAATTACCAATCAGACACATTTTATAATGTTTGTGTCTGTAAACGTAATGTTAGCAGTTGAAGAACGTGATTGAGAAAAGAATGTGTTATATAGGTTGCATCACTTGCAGTTAAATAAAGCTCACAAGCTTAAAAAATAATAATAATAATTTAAAATTTTATAAACTGCTCCTCCTCAAAATTAAGACACAAACAAAAACTGGAATTTTTGGTCTGCAAATACTCTATAAAGAGGAAGAAAAGACATGTTTGTACACTGGCTGGAAGAAAATATTTTCAAACTATATATCCAACATAGCACCTGTATTTAGATGTTATGAATAACTCTTAAAGTTAAGCGGAAAAATATAAACAGTCCAATTAAAAATTGAGCAAAAGATGTGAGTCAACATTGGAATGAATAGGTTATATAGATCTTAAATAAACACATAAAGCGATGTTAATGACAGATGAAAAATCATGATCAGGTAATATTACACAAATGTCAGAATAGCTGAAGTAGAATGTAACAATGTCACCAAAAGCTGGAGAGGACATGGAGAACCTGAACATGTAAAATGGCTCAGCCACGCTGCAAAAGATAACAGCAAGTTTTCTGAAAGTTAAACAACCACTTATTTTACAATCTGGTTCTTATTATGCTCAAGCCACAAACTACAAAAAGTTTCCGTATTTTGTCACTTCCTTGATTTCTCTTACATAAGATATATTGTTTGCACATGTTAAATAGCACAATACTGACACATTATGAACTATTAAAAATGCTTTAAAATTGTGTAATCTATCTATCTAGAAATTAGAAAATTTCTCATAAAACTTTACACGTTCTGTATTGTTGCCAATACAATCATTCAAATATAGAAGAGACAATGCGTTATTTTTATTTATCTGAATTCCATAGTTAAGGGTCAAACTGACACCTTCGCTGATTGAAGTGATCTTTATATCTTACACAGGTCAAAAAAAAATGTCCTTTTATTCCTCCCTTGGTTTTGTGAAATTTTTTATGAAGACAATTTTAAGCATTTATATGTTTCACTGAATACATGCCTACAGATGCTGTGGGAAAAAATCAGTTTCCTCAATCTTTGAAAGTTCATGATATATTTGAATCTATGTCAATAATATAATTGCCAATAATATATAAGTAATATTATGGCATACTTAATGTTGCTTGAGTGATGTTAAATTTATTATCAGTTTTTTTGTATTATAGACAACAAATAGCTCCCCTAATTTGACAATATTGTCTTTTAAAATATTTCATTGCCTAAACTTTGCTGTGTTAGGGCTAGCATAAAATAAGTGTTTGGGCAAGTTGTAAGTTGATGAATGCACTAGATTTTTTTTTCTTCTTCTTCTTGCAAAATAAGCAACTTCTTTGAAATTTAAAAAAAGGATAAATTCAGGACTTTATGATAATTTAGTAAATATATGGAAAGCATTGAGTATAGTGGATTCAAAAATTCTATAGAAATACACAAAATGTGTTGTGTTATATCATATGAGGATTTATAGCCCAAAACCTATGATGAGATACAATGCATTGACATTAGAACTTTATTTCAGAGATTATAAAAATAAGAAAGAAAAACACATGTCTTCTTATTTTTAATAGAGTTATGTATTCACCTCATCCAAATGTTTCATCAGATTTAAGGTAAGAGATCCATTATATACAACTGTTTCACTCAACTGAAATTTATTTTCTGAATAATGCAAACCTTATTATAACTAATATAGTACCTGGAATAGAATATGTAGTCACTAAGTGTTATCAGATATGGCACAGTATTTTACAATTGTTAATTCTGAATTATTCACAAAATGATAAAAGCAAAATTCAGTGATCTAGCTAGTTGATTAAAGAAATCAAAATTTCTAAATACAAACAGAACAGTTCTGAAGGAATTGAGTTTCACTTAAACTGAATAGCATTGTTGTTACAATGAAACCAGTAACAATTGGTTATTAACCTTGAAAACTGGATAAATAGAGTGTTGACTAAACACAGTATACTGCTATTGAGCTGCAAAATGTTACCCATGACCCTTTGCTTCTTAGTGAAATTTAAAGTATAGGTTTATATTTCTAAACTCTGATATTGTTTGGGATTTAGTCACCTTAGAGACTGCTTTTCTAGCCTAGCCAGAAAAGGGATCACTTGAGGATGTTTGTTTCCAGCTCAGAAAACTTAAGAAAATGAATAACAGAATTTATTTTGAAATATACTTGTAGTTCAAAATCTGTACTACAAAAGGCATCAATAATATAATATAAATGCCACATCATCAACATCTGTGTATCACTGTTAATAAAATAGCCTACATTTATTGAATGCATATTATGTGACCTGTAGTCTCTGGAGGCCTTAAGAAGATTAGCTCACTTAATTTTCATTAATTAATTAATTAATTAACCAAAGAGTCAAGACTATGGCCTCTCTTTTGGATAGGAGAAAATTAAACTTGTTGAACATACATTCAGGGATGGAACTTTGGTCTATTCCAAATCATGTGTTCTCAGCAAACATCTTTTCTTGCCTCTTATATCTGTATGCCTTACATCTTATATCTCTGATGTCTGTACTGGAGAGAGGT
This sequence comes from Macaca fascicularis, assembly GCF_037993035.2. Lineage (NCBI taxonomy): Eukaryota > Metazoa > Chordata > Mammalia > Primates > Cercopithecidae > Macaca > Macaca fascicularis. The sequence continues at coordinate 30,392,634 of NC_088380.1, read as the reverse complement.
TACCTTGGTTGTCACAAAATACACAGTGATTAAATGTATGTGTAACAGGGACACTGTTCTTACAATCACCTGAAATCATTGGGAAATTTACAAATGACTCTTGTCAGTCTCAACTTAGTGAGAAGTGTTGTTTTGCATGCAGTTATCCTCAAAACACAAACCTACAAGGTTTCCAACTATTTTTACTCACAATTTCAAGTTTCAGGACTTTCCAAGATTTTATATAAGTACCGAAATAGGCAATTGTGAAGTGGAAGGTTTGAATGATTGGGATATATTGGATATTTCACACATCTATTTTTGATGTTCCCAGCTGCTGGATGTTGAGTGTTCATAGAAACAAAATTTCTACAGCCTTAATATGTCCACTGTATTAAAATGTAAGTTTTATATTTAGCTTCCATATTTTTCAGCATATTTTGGAATTCTCCGTGATACAACATATAATGAGTAGATTTTCCTTTTAATAAAAATAAGATGAAGTATTATAGACTGTAGATACCCATAATTAAGACTACTCATCAAGAGGTGATTAATAATGTATTTCATTTTTCATACTTCCTCCCTTCTTTCCTCCCTCCTGCCTTCCCTTTCTTCATTTCTTTATTTTTCCTTTTCTTTCTCTCTCTTTTCATCTCTCTCTCTGTTCTTCGTTCTCTCTTTCCTTTTTTTCCTATTATCTATCAATCTATCTATCTATCTATCTATCATCTACTTACCTACCTACTGATTTATTATCAATTTATCGTCACTACCTAACTACACAACTTCAAGCCAGAATTGTGATTGGAAATATAATCTTTAGAAGTGAGATTAACCATAACAAAAAAGATTTCCTAAATTCTTGTCTACCTATAATATTTTGCCTTATATGTAGACCTTCAACTATTATGGAAAAGAGGTAACTCCAAATTTATATCAATTATATAAGAATAATCAGACTATTTTCCTGATTCATTAAGAAAATGCATCAGAATTCTGAGAAAATATTTAAATATTATTTTACATAATTTCAGAATAAACAATATTTCTGCTTTCTCTCACATATTATGAAATCCTTCCACTGTAAAAGTATATCAAATTTTCAATAAGTTTCATGATATACATTTTTATTTTAATAAAAACATAGCAAGCTATCTTGAAATAAGAGCTCTTTAATAGCAAGATTTCTTTCACATATTGCTTAATTATTGATTTGTAACTTTTTAATATTTTAATATACTAAGGGTTACTATAAAATATATGTAATATAGAAATTAATATGGACAGGTATGTAAGTTTGTAGCCTAATTCAATAAATATGCAAGAGTTTTACTCAGTTTTAAATGTGTAATTAGATGAATGTGTCATAGTCAATGCACACTAAAAAATTTCAAATTATTTTTGTATTATGAGCCAAGTTACACTCTCAGAAATATTGTATGGAATCTCTAAATGCTCTCTAATAGTTGCTATTTTCATATTTTAAATTTGACAATAATTTGGTTACAAAATGTATCTCATTTTGGTCCTATTTGAATTTTTCTTATTGTAAATGAAGCATATATTTTTAAAGTATATATTGCTCACATAACTATTTTAGTTATGAGTTTATGTTAAATTTTACTATGTTTTTTTCTGTATCTATTAAAATTATCTACTTCTTTAATCATTTAATTTCTTAAAGGATTCAGTGACATTTTTAATATGTGTGCTTACCCAATTTATCATTTTGGCATAAGCCAAATTTGAGAACAACATATTTCTTCATTCAAGCGCATTATTTTCTAACACTTTTCTTGTTTCAGTGTGCTAATATTTTGTTTGCAATTTTGCATTTTTGCCTATAAGTGAGTTATGGACATAAATGTCCTTCCTTCTTCTGCCTTTGTGTTCTTTTAATAATAAAGATGTGGTTTGTGGAGTAAGTGGAATAATATACCTTTTTTTGTAAAGCCATTTGTTAACAATATTTTATTTGTAGGAGATTTTACAGCTTCTTCAATTTCTTCAGTAGTTAAATAGAATTCAGTAGTTCTAATTATCTCTGAGTCAGTTATGTTCATTGTTATTTCCTAGTAAATTGCCCATGTTATCAAAGTTTCTACATTTTTTTGGCAGAAACTTCATAGCTTTATGTGTAATAAAGCCACTGTTAAATTAATTTTTAAAATAATTTTAAATATGGTCATAACTTAGAATGTTGTGGTGGTTAATTTCACATGTCAACTAGGCTGGGCCACAGTACTCAGATATGTGCCCAGACATTACTCTGGATGCTTCTGTGAGGGTGTTTTTGAGTGAGAGTGACATTTTAATTGGTGGAATGGGTAAAGCAGATTGCCTTCCATAATGTGGGTGGGCCCTATCAGTTGAAAGCCTGAATAGAACAAAAGAATGTCCTTCTCTGAGCAAGAGGGAATTGTAGAGCAGATGGCCTTCATTGCCTCTCCCCACAACTCCAGCCTGCCTACCCACCATACAGATTTTGGACTTACCAGCCTCCACAATTGCATGAGTCAATTTCTTAAAATAAATAAATAAATAAATTTATTATATATTATATATAATAAATATAAAAATACAATATATATTTTATATAATATACAATATATATTTTATATATAATATATATTATATAATATACAATATATATTTTATATATAATATATTATATATATTTTATATAATATACAATATATATTTTATATATAATATATTACATATATTTTATATATAATATATTATATATATTTTATATAATATACAATATATATTTTATATATAATATATTATATATATTATATATAATATATTATATATATTTTATATAATATACAATATATATTTTATATATAATATAATATATATTTTATACAATATACTATATATTTTATATATAATATAATACATATTATATATTATAACATATATATTTATATATTATATATTATATATTTTTTATATATTTATGCTATGGGTTTTCTTTCTTTGGAAATATATAATATATATTTTATATAATGTACTATATATTTTATATATAATGATATTATATATATTATATATATTTATGCTATGGGTTTTCTTTCTCTGGAAAACTCCAACTAAACAGGTACCTTCTTTTTTGTGTTATCAGTTTTCACATGTGCTATAAAATTCTTGATTGATTACATGAGATGTATTTTTATTTTATTAGACTTCTTGAAAGAAAAGAATATGGTTTGCTTTTAAAGCCCAAGACAAAGATTACAAAGCTGACCCTGAATTTCAAGGGGACACATACAGGGTGGTAAAGATGTGTGTAAAAAATAATAAATGAGCAAGGAAAGGTTTATAGCAATAATCCATTTTAAAAATCTAGCAAATTACTTAGTAGACATCTGCTAGGTTGGGCATGAGAGAGTAACTCATCTCAGAATTGTCCACGGAAGAGAGAACTGAGGATGAAACTATATACTCAACTTCTTCCTTTTTCTTATTTCTGATAAATTACCATTAAGTGTTCAAGGACGTAGCAACACCAGACTTAATGGTTGCACTGTCAGTCTGATCAGCAAATCCTTTTAGTTGCCTAATAATGTAGTATTTTGTTCAAGTCCAAGACTGGAGAGAAGATTGTATCAGAGTGGGACTCCAAAGAAAAATTAAAGAAGAAGGCATTCAGAAGAAAGGAAGTTACACAGACACACGCAACTTTGCCTGATTCAATCTACTTCTTGTGCCATTTGGATGCCTTTATGACCTCTCATTTTATCTTAGTTGTATACTACCTATATTTTTCTTGTGTTAATAAAGTCACTCCTACTTCTTCACTGAGTAGGCAAATACAAGTATAATAAATCAGAGTCTTCCACTTCCTTCAAGGGTCATTGCCTAGGAAACTTAGTAATTAAGAGTCTCATCATTAGCTCTCACTTTGGCTAGTCTGTTTTGTTTGGTAAAATGATCAAGTTCATTTTTACCAAGGAGTCTGATCCTTTAGTTGCATCCTGGATAGTCATTACTATATGTGTGTTTCAATAATCTCCAAATTACAGTCATACTCTTTGTACTGATTGCCTTAGCCAATATAACTCCTTTTTGGCCTGTAGGAAAATTGAAATGAGGTAATCAAATCCCTAATCTGTAGACACAACTTCTAATTTAGTAGAACATCCTATTATGTCTCCTAGCAGAAATGTTTCTCATTTGTGGTTTGAGGGAACCAGATGAGATGAACAAGATGTCAAAAATGGGTAACTGAGTGTGATTCTGATATAAATCATTTCTATACTTCCTCAACTACCTTGACTCCCAGAGGCATGTATTGTAGCTACAGTAAGTGGTTCTGTACTTTGGTTTGTTGTTGTTGTTGTTGTTCAAGGTATTTAGCAGATCCAAGAAGAGTGTTCCATAAACTGACAGTACTTTCCAAGAACGTAACTTAGCTGAGGGTTAACGTTCTACTCTAATGTTGCATCAGGGTAACTGTTTTCAAGATATAGGGTTCATATTAAGACCTGTGGAGGTGAGTTCAGTGCTACACATCAGTCTCAGTCAATAGTTGTACAAAGCCACATTGAAAGAGGCATTTGAAGGCAATAAACTTTGGTGCTGATGAAGACACTGTAAACAGAGAGGGTAACTCAAATTTGGAGTAGATAACAACTCTGTTAAGGACAAATTACTGCTTTTTCTGTGTTGGGACTAGTCTAATATAATTGCTCTTTTTCAGCAATTTATGGCACTAGCTGGTCCCATAAGAATGGTACCATTTTGAGATCCAGTATCTGTCTCTGCTATCATGTTAGAAATTAAACAATGGGAGTAACCAAATAGGCCTTACTGGAGGAAATTTTATATTTTTGTATCTAAATATTCTCCATAACTGCCACCATGATCTATCTGTTCATGGGATTGTAAAAGGCTTATATAGAGGTTGTTTGACATTCAAATATAGATGATCCTCACAGATGATTCTGCAGAAGATGCTTTCTTGGAGGGATTACTGTAAATAAAAAATTTCATAGTTCATACCTCTCTCATAGGTACATAATAAATTTATTCTCTGACACTTTTCAATTGTTCCATCTTGTATACTACAGACCTCGATGAAATGGCCTTGAAATCATTCATAATACTGAAATTTTAATGTAAATGAAAACCCTAAACTACCTGTAATGCATACAATGTAGATAGAAAGTCTATTCATCATAGCTCTTCTCATTGTGAAGTTTTTTTTTAAACTATTATATTTTTAGGTCATTCATAAAAGGGACTATTACGCATCTGCATGAGTCATCTAATTAATACACACACGTTGTGAAGACTCATTTGTGAACCAGCCTGAAGTTTCTTCTTTTTCTGTATATTAGCATTAGGAAGGAGAGCATTCATAAAGCTCTAGGTATAGACTACAGTTAGGTAACAGTGTGGCAGAGGCAGTTGTCATGGGAATCTGTTCCTGGACTTTCTGCAACTACTTAAGTCTGAGTTAAATGACGAATTGCCTTCGTACAAATATGACTTAATAACATTGCTGATGAGATAAAACTCAGTTCATGATGAGCAGCTTTAGGTCTCAGCAATAATTTATGATCCTGGTTAGGAAGTCATTCACATCTAGGACCTGGTAGCATTGCAGATACTATAAGCAAATAGTAGTCCTCTGACACAGAATGCATATACTTTTCCCCAAACTCTAAAAATCTCTGTAATTTCCATTAGGCCTTGACAATTATATACATATCATGGTATCTTATTAAATAAGCTGCATTATACAACACAAGAAACAGAATTATTTCACCATATCTTGGAACTGTGGCAGAGGTCTCTTTTCACCTGGTCATTACTTGAACTTAGCAACATTCCAGGTAAATCAGTGAATAAGTTGGGACAGTATTTTAAGTGTAGTCCATGTTGTTTCAAAATCTAGAGTTGTCTACTAAGACCTAGGTTTCATTCACAGTGATTGGAGGTGCAAGGAGCAGGGAATTGCTCTTGATCTTAAAGGATTTGTACCAGCATGTCCTTGATGGCTAGATAAAATGTGTCCATGTAGAAGGACATATAAAATGACACAAAACTTTATTGAGGTTATACATCTGTCTTGTATGGCATCTAGAGAACCTGACACTTCCAATTTCACAGAGTCTTTAGTTTGAAGTCATCACTATAACTAATTTCTGGTATCTGCTGTTGATTGTCAAGGTCATAAGTGTTCCTCTCTAAACTATTATGCAGGGTATGAGAAAATTGACATAAACCTGAAATAAAACCATTAAGGTAGGTTGTTGTTCTTGCCATATAACCATATGAAAAAAATATGGTATGTTCACATGCATGTATGTGTGTTTCTTTTTAATGGATAATGAAACCAAAAAAAAGTCCCAATGACAATGGCTACAATACACTTTTTAAGTTAAGGTCTCACATGTAGAAATAGCATTTTCACGACTAAGCTACCACCTGGTTAAGCACACAAGGGTTCATAGTCATCTGTTATTTTCCACCATGGATCTGCTAAAGCCATCTAAGAGAATTGAATGGAGGCCAGGCATGGTGGCTGATGCCTGTAATCCTAGCACTTTAGAAGGCTAAGGTGGGTGGATCACCTGAGGTTAGGAGTTCAATACCAGGCTGACCAACATGGTGAAACCTCGTCCCTACTAAAAATACAAAAATTAGCCTGGTGTAGTGGTGCATGCCTGTAATCCCAGCTACTTGGAAGGATGAGGCAGGAGAATCACTTCAACCCAGGAGGTGGGGGTTGCAGTGAGCTAAGATTGCACCATTGCACTCCAGTCTGGGCAATAAAGTGAGACTCCATGAAAAAAGGAAGGAAGGAAGGAAGGGAGGAAGGAAGGAAGGAAGGAAGGAAGGAAGGAAGGAAGGAAGGAAGGAAGGAAGGAAAGGAGAAAAGAAAGAGAAAGAAAAGAAAGAGAGAGAGAGAGAAAGAAAAGAAAGAAAGAAAATAACAATTTTCTTAACCACCGGGTTAAGCACACAAGGATTCACATTTATTTGTCATTGTCCATCATGGTTCTGCTAAAGCTGTATAAGAGAATTGAATGGAGGGAAGGGAAAGAAAGAAAGAAAGAAAGAAAGAAAGAAAGAAAGAAAGAAAGAAAGAAAGAAAGAAAGAAAGAAAGAAAGAGAGAGAGAGAGAGAGAGAGAGAAAGGAAGGAAGGAAGGAAGGAAGGAAGGAAGGAAGGAAGGAAGGAAGGAAGGAAAGGAAGGAAGGAAGGAAGGAAGGAAGGGAAAGAAAGAAAGAAAGAAAGAAAGAAAGAAAGAAAGAAAGAAAGAAAGAAAGAAAGAAAGAGAGAAAGAAATAGAGAGAGAAAGAGAAAGAGAGAGAAAGAGAAAGAGAGAAAGAGAGAAGGAAGGAAGGAAGGAAGGAAGAAGGAGGAGGAGGAGAAGGAAGGAAGGAAGGAAGGAAGGAAGGAAGGAAGGAAGGAAGGAAGGAAGGAAGGAAGGAAGGAAAAAATTGAATCGAGATATACAGGGATACACCAATACCAAATCTTTCATATCTTTCATGGTGAAACTCATGTCTTCAATAATTCCAGAAATGCAATACTTGTTTTGATTTCAAGCTTGTTGCAGTGGGGACCAGTTTCAGTTTTGTTTCACTTGGTCCTCCTATAACAACAGCAGTTACCCCATAATTCTGGAAACCAGAAAGGGGACCTTCTGTCACTAAACATGTATATTCCACTTATATGTTCAGTAAATTTAGAAAAAGAAGAAATATCCTCAGGGTTCATTATGGTCCCATAAAGCACATTGTGAGTTTGGCTTGATCCAGAACTCACCTTAATATTTGACCTCTGTATTTCCCATGTGAACTATCTGACAAGGTATCATTCTTGCTTAGTAGATATTTTTGATACTTCTGTCTAAAAGTTCTTCAAGAGTCTGACCAACACTTATTTTACCTCTGTGAAGTTGCCCTGACAATTGACTGCAGACTCTTTTGAGGAAGAATCAACAGACTATTTTACTAGGCATGTTTTTGATGAGATTTCAAGTTCCCTCCTCAAAGGAAGCCTGTTCCCCATTAAATTAATAAGCATTCAGTGAATTGGTTCAGATCTCCACACTAGCTATGGTTTTCCATTAAAATATCTGATGTCTCCTTTCACTTGCTAACTCTCATTTTCTTTTACTGTTAATTGAAACATGTTTTTCTATCTCTCTCAACTCCATACATTCCCTGGTTTACCACCAAAGATCTCTATTAACAAAGGCACTCTAATGACAGAATTATATTTATTCTGCCTCTAAGTTTTAAGTACACTATCTGGCCTTTTCTATGGTTCTATCATATCCACTGATAATCGAAAGCACAAATCCAAGAGAGTATACTTCATTTTTGACTTTGGCTTAAAAGGTGTCAAGCACTGCTAAGTCATCTCACGGTAAATCTTTACTGTCATTTCCAGTGCATTTCATTATTGCCTAAATTGGGTGTTTGAACATGAACTGTTGGTTGTCACATTACAGCAGCCCTACATTTTCTTGTGTATTCTCTAATACAATGTCATCGGTATTTTTATACCTCCACTCATTTATTGTAGGTCACTTTTAGACTCAAAATTCCAGTTTCCAATTCAAAGAGCTAGTAACATACAAATACACACATAGACACATGCACACACACATACACTTGTATCTCTCTTTGTGAAAGAAGCATAAGAAAATGTTCCAATTTGTGAATTTTTATGTTTTCTTGGTGATGATTGTTTGGCTACATTTATGGAAAATTTTAAAATTAGAGTAATTAGGTTATTTTAATAATTAAAAATTTTATCAATTAGCAACATTTTCAATCCCTGATCATAATTAGTTTACTAATACTAATATAACTGAATCAGTTTTCTAAATCAATATGCTTCCCTTGGATATTTTATGTTGCTTATTCTTCTATGTCCTCATAAACTGGGTCAATTAAGAATGAATAACAAACAATCCATTGTCTCTTTAGCTAAGTTAAATTTTATGTTTAATGTACTTATTGTAATTGTAATTTTAACATTTATATTTTCAGTGTCCAAAAATTGTATTGGATCTTTGCAAACAGGTAAAGACTTTCGTAGATTTTTACCTTTTCGTATAAATTTATTTAAAATAATTTCTCTATATTATGGAACTGATAATTCAAAAAATCATTGGATTTATTGATGGACAGGACATGTATATTAGTTCCTACTTTTTTTCTGCTGACTTTCCTTACATTTGACTTCTTTTTGTATATGGTAGTCCATTTTTGATACTGAGGTCATTTTTCTTTTTTTTTTTTTTTTCAATTTAGTCTGCTGAAATCCTGAGGGCTTGAACAAAGAACAATTTCCTTTAAAATGGGTTTCATTTGCACCTGCTAAGTTACAAGGAACATTACTAACTTGGGAAACTATCTTAAATTTTACTCTTGCTCATCATATGATTTCTATCGTTAAATATCTACTACTAGTTTGAACTTCAGATTCCAGTGGAATCCATAATTTTAAATACTCAAGATTTGTTATTATTAACCAATGGCCATAGCAGAAAATAATGATTTCTTGTGTCTTCTTGCTGATAGGTATATTTTTTGACTCTTGTTTTGTTCAGCGTTTGGCTCCCAATGAGGGTCTATGCTTAATATGTGTCTCAGATTCAGTTCCACAACTTAATAGAAATACATACTTTATCTGATTTTTCCTAAACCGATAATGAATTTGCCTAGAAAACAAAATCAACTTTCTTCATTGAGTAGCATCACTTCTTTGATTATGAGTCACCTTTAGCTGTTTTTGTTGTCGTATGTTCTATTTCTTTGGCAGGAGCACTTGGTCCCTTACCTTATTTTCTTGCAATCTTAGCAATATAGCAACCCTTACATTGATTGCATTTTATCTTGTCTCTAGTTGTATTACAGACTGCATCCCTTCAGAAACCTACTTAACTATACTTTATAATAAAAATGATATTTTTCAAAAGTTATGTTGTTACCACTTATAACTACTTTAAGTTTAATAAAAATATAATGAAACGATGAAGTAGAAAATACAACATAATTTTTCAAAGAAAAATATATCTATATGTGCTTTAAATTTCTTAAATCATGAAGGCTATATGGAGTCTCTGACTCCTGGCCCCACTCACTAGGTAGTACTGGTATGTTGTATTTTCAGGAATTCAATCGATCTTCATGCCATGAGTCTTCCTAAATTATTCAATCAAGCAATCCAATAACTCCCTAGCATTTCTACAGTAAATACAGTTGTTTGATTAAACCATAATATCCCTTCCTTTTACTTCAAATAACTCCAATTTTGATTAAGTTAAATTTTACCATAGGAAATATGGGTATCCCACAGGCTTATGTGTGGCAAACTGGAAACTAATTATACATTCTTCATTGGAAATCCTGGTTAAGCTAAGTCGTTCTACTTGCTAGTGATTTTTTTTTTTTTTCAGAGGTGGGGGAATAAAAATATAATAAAATTCAGAGTACACAGAAACATAAAGAAATTTGCTTTTGGAAAATTACTTCCTCTGTATTCAGCAATGCTGTGCAGGTACATTTCTTGTTCTACCATTAATGTGAAGGAGAAAGCAAGTAATCTAAATCATTTTTAGTGTAACTCTACAGCTCCGTATAGAGCTAATTTTAGGATAATGACAATACTGTGGCCAGCAGAGCTTGGAGTTAGTGACATCTGACCCTCTGTAATGTTAATGAGCTGCTAAATTGACAATCCAGAAGACAGCCTTTCTCCTAGAATTTCCCTATACTTTTACAAAGCCACCACTACCATGTTTAAGCGATTTGAGCCAGGGTTTCTTGAGTCATCATCCTAATAAGTCAGATGTTTGCATAGGAATGGAAAGCTGAAAATAATATTCTGCAATATAAAATTACTTGAGTAAAATTGATGTCAGACAATAAGTTTCCCCTTTTTCTGTCATAGGAATTTAAGAATACTTGTATTCTATAATTATTTTTTGTTGTTTAACTATGACATGTTTTACCTTAAGACATATCAATTTCTGACAATGGCTGAATCATCAGGATTCTCTGCAGGGAAAATAAAACATTGGACCAATTTGAATATTTTCTATGACGTTATATAACATTTTTAAATGTGAAGAAAATTTTGATCTGTGTGTGTCTCATTTGAAATCTGAGGGAGAAAAAATATGTTTATCTTAAGGTAAGCTGTCTTCACCTATGGATTATAGTAAAGCAAATTTAAAATTTAGGCACCAGGAGTTGGGAAGATTCAGAAAAGCTTTCAAGAGCCATACAAAAGTTTAGGAATTGGGATAAAATAAGATTGGAATAACAAAAAAAAAATACTAATCCACACACTTCTCCCAATTACCTCCTGTAAAGTGTTGTGTAACTGGAAAAAGGGACATCCAGAATACAGCTCTCTAAAAAGCAAGTGTGTTTCTGCCAGAGGCAAATGGTAAAATCACCGGGTACGTGAGACCAAGAGAGAAGCAAGGTATTAAATTAAGGTGTCATGACCCAAGCAGAGCGTAGCAATTATCATGATCAACCAGAACCTTCCATATTCATAGCCCTAAACAATTTCTGATTGTGTGTTTTTAGTTATAGATTTGGTTGAAAACAAGTATACTAGACAACTAGTTTTAAAAGAATTATATTGCCAAACTCTGTGTGTGTATATATGTGTGTGTGTGTATATGTGTATATATATAATTATATAAGAATTACATTGCCAAACTGTGTGTATGTATGTATATATAAATATATATTTTATATATACATATATAAATATATATATATAGAGAGAGAGAGAGAGAGAGAGATACTGAAGTACTTATTCTACATCCACATATAGGTAGATAGATAAATATGAAATAAGTTTTTGCATAATCAAAAAGCTTGTAACATTGGATTTTGATAATTGCTCACTCAGCAATCTTTTATATTTCTTCTTCCATTTTCTTTGTGGAAATGAACAATGAACATTTGTAGAAATGAGAATTTTTCTCTCAAAAAAATTCAGAATTTTTTTTCTGAATATATACCCCTTTCTGTGCAGTTTATATAACTTAGTAGAAACTAAGTTAACTGTTTAGTCTAAATCATTCACAGTATTTATCTTTTCACTTGTCAGTGATTGATTGGAAAATAGACATGGGATTTATTCACAATTATAAGATTTGAGAAGTCTGCTGAGAGATTATGGGAAAGTTCTTTCTTGCTCTTCAGTAAGGGCCCGTAGGAATATGAGTAAACCTATAATACTGATTGCTACTGGCAGTCCCCTGGTAACTCTGAGGGCAACTAGTCTTAAAATAAAGACAGTTTTGAGGTTAGAAGAGTCAAGAGACAGATAAAAGCCAAAGCCTGTGATGACCTCATCACCATATCTTCATTGAGTTTAGAAACTTGCTCTATTTCAAGTTCCGTGAGAGAATAAATTTTTTCATTGTTTTATCAAGTTTAAATTAGGCTTCATATTATAAAGCCAAACAAATTAAAGCGTATATATTTCCCTCCATTTATTGCTCCTAGGAAACTCAGTGGGTTGTTGTAAAGAAATTCTACACAAGTTAATTTTCTAGGTGCATCCACAGTTGTCCCACGTATCTGGCATCTTGGCGGTCCACTGTTGCAGGAGGACAAGTACTTTTTATTTTATCCTGTCCTCTTCTCTGATGATCTCTCATAAAACAAGCTTGCATGTACAGGCCTGGACCCCATTTTGGGCTTTCATATACTTAGCCATGGGAATTCAGATTTCCATGAAGAACAAAAACTGGACTGTGTATTTATGTCAATGACTGGACAGACCATGACAGAATATTTTATTTCATTTTATGTTTGTTAACAGAATTGTCTATTCAGAGGACATGAATCATCAAAACAGTATAACATTTTCTCATATTTGAAAATAATAATGTTGTTACTATTCTTTGTTTCTTCATATGGCTTTAAGTCACAGTCTAGTGCTTTTATTTCAATGTGAAGGACTTCCATGAGCATTTCTTACAGGGAAAGATTAGTGGTCACAAACTCCTTAAGGTGTTGTTTATCTAGGTATGTCTTTTTTTCTCCCTCCATTTTGAAGAACAGTTTTGCTGGATAGAATTCTGAATTGACAGTTTTGTTGCTGTTGTTTTTGTATTTTTGTTGTTATTGTTTATTCTAGTCATTTGAATATATCAGCCCACTGCTTCTTGGGCACTGAAGTTTCTAAGGAGAAATCTTTGATAATCTTGTTGAATTCTCCTGTACATAATGTGTTGTTTTTCGCTTGCTACCTTCACAATTCTTTATTTGTCTTTGCCATTTGAAAGTTTGATTATAACGTGTCTCCATGTGTTTCTCTTTCAGTTCATCTTATTTGTACATCATTGAGCTTTTTGGCTGCTTATATTCATGTTTTCAATAAAATTTGGAAAATTTTCGGCAATATTTAATTGAATACAGACATTCCTAATTGAATTCTACTTTGCTTTATTATGCTTTCTAGATACAGCATGTTTTACAAATTGAGGGTTTGCAGCAATCTTCTGTTAAGATATTTTTATTGGAATCATTTTTCATTTTTCCAGCAGCATGTGTTTGCATCATATGTCTGTGTATTACTTTGTAAATTCTCATAATATTTCAAATATTTTCATTATTATTATATCTGTAATCACAATCCATGATCTGTGATATTTATTGTTACTATTGTAATTGTTGTGGAGTTCCACAAACTGTGTCAACAAAACATGGCAAACTTAATTAATAAATATTTTATGTGTTCTAACTATGCCATCATCTGGTTGTTTCTCCATCTTGTTTCCTCTTCTTTGAGCTCTCTATTCCCTGAAACACACAACAAAATTGAAATTAGGTCAATTTATAACCATAAAGTGGCCTCTGAGTGTTCGAGTGAAAGAAAGAGTCGTATGTTTCTCACTTGAAATCAAAAGTTAGAAATTATTAAGCTTAGTGAGAATGGCATGTTGAAAGCTGAGAAAAGTTGAAAGCCAGGTCTCTTATGCCAAACAGTTAGCCAGGTTGTGAATGCAAAGAAAAAGCTCTTGAAGGAAATTAAGGGTGCTACTCCAGTGACAGACAAATGATAAGAAGTTGAAACAGCCTTATTGCTAATACAGAGAACGTTTGAATGGTCTGTATAGAAAAATCAAACCAGCCAAAGCAGTCCCTTAAGCTAAAGCCTAACCCAGAGGAAGATCCTAACTCTCTTCAATTCTATGAAGATTCATTGAGGTAAAGAAACTGCAGGAAAAAAAATATCTGAAGGTAGCAGAGGTTAGTTCATGAGATTTAAGGACGGAAACCATCTCCATAGCATAAAAATGAAAGGTGAAGCAGCAAGTGCTGTTGGAGAAGCTGCAGCAATTTATCCAGACTATCTAGCTAAGATCATTGATGAAGGTGGCTACAATAAACAAAACAAAAACTCACTGTTAAGACCTACTTCTAAGAAAAAAAGGATTCCTTTCAAAATAATACTAATACTGCACATTTGGAATGCACTTAGCCATCTGCAAAGCTCAGGTAGCAATGTACAAGGAGATGAATGTTGTTTTCATGCCTACTCACACAACATCCATTCTGTCGTTCATGAATCAAGTAATAATTTTGACTTTCAAGGATTTGTATTTCAGAAGTACATCTTATAAAAGCATATCTGACATAGGATTAATTATTTTGATGGATTTAGTTAAAATAAATTGAAGAGTTTTGGAAGGAATTCATTGTTATAGATGTCATTATGAACAATCATGATTCATGGGCATAACTCAAAATATAAATATTAACATGAATTTGGAGTAAGTGGATTTGGACCCCCTGAATTACCTTGAGGGCTTCAAGATTTCAGTGGAGGAAGTAATGGCCAATGTGGTAGAAATAACAAAAGAAGTAGAATTAGAACTGCAGCCTGAAGAGGTGACTTAATTGATGTAATTTCATGATAAAACTTGAACCGATGAGGTGTGGTTTCTTACGGATGACCAAATAAGTTTTTTTCTTGCGAGAAAATCTACTCTTGGTGAAGATGCGGTGAGCATTGATAAAATGACAACAAAAATTTTAGAATATTACATAAACTTAGTTGATAAAGCAGTGAGTGGCAGGATTTGAGTGGCTCTATATTTGAAAGAAGTTCTACTGAGAGTAAAATGCTATTACATGGCATAGCATGCTGCAAAGAAATATTTCATGAAAAGAAGAATTAATCAATGCATAAAATGTTATTATTGTCCTACTTTAAGAAATTGCCACAGCCACCCCAACTTTCAGTAATCACCACTTTGATGAGTCAACAGCCATCAACATTGAGGCAAATTCCTCCACCACTATCTCACTGAAGGCTCAGATGACCATTAACATTTATTAAAAAGAAATTTTTTAAACTCAGGTACGTACATTGTATTATAGATTTAATGCTATTTCACACTTAGTAGACCATAGTATTACTGAAATATAACTCTTATAAGTACTATGAAACCAAAATATTTCTGTTACTTGCTTTAATGCAGTATTTGTTTTAATGCAGTAATCTAAAAATAACCCAAAAGATCTCCAAGGTATATTGGCATTCTTTCTATCTGCTTTCCTTTTTCTTCTCCTTTTGGAATTATCTTATCTTAGTTTGCTTAATAGCATTTCACAAATCTCTTAGGTTCTGTCCACTTTTCTTTAATTTTTTTTTTTAAATATTTGTCAGTCTCCTTAACTTGTATTGTCCTATTTCAAGTCCACTTATTCTTGATTATGCCTACTTAAATCTACTTTTGAAACTTTCTAGTACAATTTTCATTTCATTTATTATACTTTTCAGCCTGAGAATTTCTTTCTGATTTATTTTCAGATTTTCTATCTCTTTATTGATACATCTATTTTGTTCTTACATTGCTTTCTTGACTCCACAGGTATTTCATCAGTTCTTTGTGCATCTTTAAGAGAGTTGCTTTAAAGTCATTGTAGTAGATCTGCCATCAGGTCTTTTTTAGGGATAATTTCTAATGATTTTTTTCCTTTGATTAGTCCATACTTTTCTGTTTTTTGTATGTCTTATACTTTTTCAAAAATCTGCGTATTTCAATCTACTAAAATAAGTCTGAAAACCAGGCCTTCCTTTTTTCCCCAGGGTTTGTTATTTTTATGATTGTTTCTATTTGTTTTGTTTATTTATTATTTCTCTGTGTCAACCTACATCAGTAAATATAAATAGTAAGGGTCAGCCTGAGGGGAAAATTTGAGGTCTTTTCAGGTCTCCTCTGACCCTGTATTTATACCTTTTCTTATGCAAGTTTGAGTACTTTCTAATTTTTTCTGTGTATGTGATTCCTTTTAAATGTTCTATACTTTAATACCTGGCACTCACAAAGGGAAAAGGAGAAAAATAAAAGTTTTTTTTTTTTTTCTTTTTCGGTCGGTGGGGCGGGTACCAGCCCTTTAAATCACCTGAAATTTACTTCAACTAGAAGGAGGGAGATTTGCAACAGTGGAGTCAGGCATAACATAAAGTGCCACTTGCTTATTTTTCTCTCCTTCTGTAATTAGGTACACTTGATTAATAATCAGAGTACAGAGTTCCAATATTTGTAGTACAGGGTGATTTGGGTCTACCCTGGCTCCAGCAAGCTGTGTGCGATCTGCTTCAGGAGCATGTGCACAGCTGCCTGCCATCAGCAGGGAGTGAAGGATAGGTAGCTGCTACTGTGCTAACATCTAAAATTGAACAAAATTTACCACAATTTATCTAAGCCTTCCCCTAGAAGTCGCAAGTCTTCAGTAGATATCAGAGTTCAAAAAAAGAGAAAGAAATACTAGACAGATTCTGCCAATCCAATTGTCTAGGTAAAGAGATTACTAGTGCTTCCTACTCTGCCATATTCCAAGAACCATTTCTTTAATGTTGTTTGCTATTATCAGTCATGCTTTTATGGATATTTTATTCATAGATCAATAACATTCAATCAAATATCATTTTAGTTTTTACCTTGTGCAAAGTGTCTGGTGTTTTAGGCTAAACTTTCAGTATTCCTTAAGTAACTTGGTCTCTGTCATCATACTAGTAAAGAGAGAGACATGATAGAAAATCCCACATCTGTATTTTTGTGTGATAAATATTACCTCAAAATGTGTAGTATTGCACTGAAAAATAAAAGTGAAAAACAAAAATGTGCTTTGCAGTAAGAAAAAATCCTTTATGGGAAACTAATGTTTATAATAAAGTTTGAAGAAAAATTTGTAAAGAAGAGTGGGCTTTTCAGGGAGAAGAAACATTCTTCGCAGATGCCTAAATTTAAGAAAGAGCTTTTTACACTAGAGAAACTGGAAGAAAGAGGCTGTGCATGGAAGAAGGAAGAAATACAAGATAAAGCTGAAGAAACAGGGATTGTGAATGTACGAAAACTTGGATTACACTGACAGTGTATCAGTTAATGATTAGTTATGAGTATAGTAACCACTTCACATATTGAAAAAGTCTGATATAGGAAATTAAGTTTTTCTATAATATTTTTCTCAGCATCTAAACCATAGTTAAATTCAACACTACTTGTTGAATAAATTAATATACAAACAACATACTTGCTAGTGTGTGTAAGAGGAGAATATATCTAAGTGCACACTCAGTTTTCTGATGTGTATAATTGGGTAAAAACTGTGAAGCAATGTTTATGAAAAAGAAAAAGAATGTTTAATTTTGAAAAAAGAAAAATGAAATTTGGTATAATTAGAATCAAGGAGAAACAATACATTTGTTGGCTGATACAATTGTTGTCTACCTGAAAATTTCAAGGAAAGAAACCAAAATAAATATAATAAAATGATAATGATTATTTTTTCTATATATTTGTTTATTAGAAAGGTCAGCAAATGTTTCCCATAAAAGGTTGGAGAATAAATATCTTATGCCACACATAAATATCTTATTTAGAGCCATACAACTTCTGTTTAAAACCCGCATATTGGAATCTGCCATTGTCGAACAACAGGAGCTATACTCTAAATGAAAAAGAAAAAGACAAAACTCCACAGAAAACAATTTAAAATTACAATAAATTAAGATCTAGAACTTTTTTATAAGAAGTTTGGAAATGTAATAATGTACATTTTATTTTATAAAATACCAATGTTGATTTAAAATCAAGTGGGAAACTTGAATGGACTCGTAAGCAGAGAGAAAAGATTAAAACACCTTCTATCAAAAATAATAAGAAAAATGGAATTACATAAAGATTTGTGCCTAGTAAACTTTTGTCTAAACTTTAAATAATATGTCATTGTAATAGTCATTCTAGGCCATGAAACAAAATGTAAACTTTTAAAACTCATTTTGTAAAACAAAAATATTACAACATAAAAATGGTTATGTTTAAAGCTCAGTCCTACATCAAATTATAATGAATACGTTCACCTACACTATGCTAAACTATAGCTATGTATCAAGAACATAATGTGTTATGCCAAAGTACGACTTATTGCAAGAATGAAGAGTTAGCTCAATAACAGGAACACTACCAATACATCTCATATCAGTAAAATAAGACATTAATACATATCAGTATATCGGGCAAAGTTCCTGTTGTCATTTAAAATTTGTAATAAAATATCTAAGCAAAATAGAAATATATATTAAGGATAATTTATAAAATTATAATAGCAAACACCACTTTACAATTGGAACTCTAAAGTCTTCATCATGGAAAATCAAGAGAAATAGATTAGACAGGTAGGAATGGAATCTATAATATCATGCAATATAAGATTTTCATTACATAATAAGATAACATAAAATAGTCTTTATAAATAGTCATACAAAAATGAATGGATAAAATACATCATTTTGATTGTATTATTTTTATACCTAAATAATTAAAGTATCAAGTAAATTCCTTAAAATATGTTAAGGTACCTAGGAAAACTAAATAGATGCAAAATTAATACATAATTAGATCTTCCATGTTAGAAGTACTATAATTTTAAAAATGCATTCAAAGTAATAGAAAGTGAGTCAGATACTTTGGAATAAATTTGCAGAAAAAGTACTTGACTTTTACGAAAAGGCAATGCAGTTTTGTTGAAGAACATGAAACAAGAACAAAACAAGGGAAAGGAATATATTCTATTATTTGATGAAAACATGTTTATACAAATGTCAATTCTACCAAAATTATATTAAAATTCAATGTGATTCAAATTTGAAACATAATTAATTTTGGCATTTTGCTGTAAATTTAATGCCACTAGGAAAGTTTTTCTTTGCTTGTTTTTCTACAAACCAGAAACTTTTTATTGGTTATGATGAGGAGCTTATGTACCACTAAAGCATACGGACAGGGAGGGAACTGTTCTAGTGCTGGAAAATGTGGTGGAGTGTAGCATGGGCCTGACAATAGGCCAAAAGTCAGAACATGTTTCCTAGAACTAGCTCAACTTCTACAATATGCATCATGGTATTCCGGCACTGGGACATAGCCCGTTGGGTAGAGAGTAGACAAAGTTGGCCCTAAAAGCCAGGAATTTTACATCTGGGTCCCTTAACTTTGGTCCCTTTAGTAGGGTACGGTCAGATTAGGGAGAAAGATAGCTCCTTCCTTAATCTACATCCAAGTTTCGCTCCATCTGTGGTCTTGTAAGAGGCTTCCATTTCCTTATCTGGGGATAGGTTATTGTTGGTGGGTTCCCTTAACTAGCCAAGACAAAAAAAAAAAAAAAAAAAAAAAACAATGGTTAGTGAAGCCGTGTAGGTTTTAACACATAATATAGCAAAAACCAACTATCAAACAAAGCTTGTCAATTCAGAATGCTACAGCCAGATAACATATACAATAATAAATGCAAATTAAAGGTGCATTCAGAAAAATGGAAGCAGAGAGATTTTCTTGTCAGCAGTGCTAGTGTTAACAGAAATACAAAGGGTGTTCTTCAAGCCAAAGGAAAATGTCAAACAATGGAACTCATATGTACAGGGAGGAGCAACACAAAAATAGTGATTTTAATTATTTTTTGAAAAACCAGGTAAAACTTCCCCTGCTTTTAATTTGGTGAACTGTCTACATTAAGCCAAGAAAATTACAATACATAACTGTTCTCAAGCAATAAAAATGAATTGAAATCTATAAAATAGAAAATATTCAATGTACATAAAATTAACAGAGACAAATATCTCTTGGGGAAAAAAATAAAATTGATAGACTTCTAACAAGACTTTAAGAAAAGAGATGGGAAAAAAAGAGAGGAAAAAAATCACCGGTACCAGTAATTGTAATAAAACCAATTTATTACAACTATCCCACAGATTGGAGGAAGAAGGAAGCGCTAGTTCCTGCAGTGACCCAGAAACCAAAGGAAGAGAATGACTTGATAAAGACCAAGTACTAAGACTGAGATTATATGCAGTAAAATATTGACACAGAAATGATCCTAGATTTCACAACACAGGGTTTGTTGGAGTCCTCCTAAGAGCAGTTTTAGCAGTGTAGAGAGGAGAATGTCAAATTGTATATGATTGAATTGTGTTTGGACAATGATTTGAAAAAAATTATATGTAGATAAGATATTCAAGAAGTTTAGTCATAAACTAGAAGGGAAAAATACAACCTACCTGGAAAAAGATAAATAGTCAACAATAATTTTTCCTTTTTTAAAAGTAAAATATAATGCTTTCACATCTGCAAGGAAATTGACTGGCCAACAGAATAATAGAGCATTGTTCTTGCCCTGTAAAAATATACGGAGATAAATAAAACGGTTTCAGTTATTTTTATATTATCTGAAAACTTTGCTGCAAAGAACCACAGTCTTTGTTGAATGTAAAATTTTATGTTACTTTTCTCGTTTACACCTTACTTTGAATAATAAGAAGACTCTGAAGGATTTATAATTATAGTTTATTGAATATAGCATTTACAATGGAATTGATAGAAAATTAGTCAAGAATCTTTTTAATTAAGTTAAACTGTAATTTATGTACTGCAAACAAAATGAAAAGAATACAATAGCATTGGTTAAGAGACAAAAAGTTTTAAAAATCTTGTAGGCAACTGACTTTTGTTTTAAATGAATACATTTAAGTGTAGTGGATGTATCTTGAATTCACTGGATAAAACAACCAAAAGTTTATAATTATGTTTTTCATTGTGTTAGGCAATTATTGTCAGTTTTAATGCTTTGCCACTGTATCATGCCTTAAGCAAATACTCTCTGTGTTCATGAATATTGGAGAAAGGAAGTAATAAATCTGTAAACTGAACGTAAGTATCTTTCAAGCTGTCTGTACGCTTGCAGTGTTTGCAAAGCTTAACATATATTTTAATCTGTGCACTGCTGTTTTTATTTGGTGCTTTCCATCTTTCTGTCCATCTTCCTGCCTCCTGTCTTTCCATCGATCCATCATTTTTTCCAATTAAGGCAAGCTAGATGACAGACATGACAGGCACTCACTGTCCAGTGCCACAGATTCTAAGTAGAAGTAATTGCTGTGTATGAAACTGAAAGAGTACACCAGGGCTGCCATCATAAGCCTCCACGTCAGTCAGCTTTCTTGCTTGAATAATAGGCAGGGAATGAAGTGAAGGGTCTGGAATACCGAATGCAACTCCAGAGATGATTATCTAAGATAATCCTTTTAATTTTCATCGACTGAAAGTAAAATTTATCTTTCTCTGAATTTACAGCTGAGAAAATCATTTCATACAGAATGCTGGCATACTCTGAACAATGTAACCCTGGAGGGGAAGATTTTTGGAAAAATGCTACAGGCTTTATGTGGCAGAAATATCCTTCACTTTTTTCTTGTTACAGGATTTGTCATTAGAAGTAAGGGTACAATAACCTGCAGCTGAACCATGATGATATCTATTTATTCAGCCATGAATACAGAATGAAGTGTGTATAAATATTAGACAGAGACACACACACACATAATTTGCATGTATCACTACATATGGTTATATACATTTCGTAAGCTCAGAAAGTATTTTTCCGTATGTTGCTGAATAATAGAAGACGTGTCAGATTTTTCAACCAATGTATTAATCCATTTCTCTTTAAAATGAAAACATTGACTTATCTATCTGGTTAGAACTGAAAGTTCTGTGAGATTCAAAAGAGAAAGTACATACGAATTATGTAAAATAATACGATATCAGTGTAGACTGTATTCAGTCATGTTATTTGTTCTAGTATGACAGATTTGGAAATGCGATTTTTGTGAAGAAGCAGGGAATACCACTTTTTACAATGGTGTAATGCTGTCCCAATGCCAGGATTGTTGTCTCTAAGACAATTCACTCCATTAAAAGGGCCTGAGATTTGGCTTAGGAAAATGACTGGTTCTGTGTTTGACGCAGGAAATGTACAAGATGAATTTCATGCATGTTGTAGTGCCTGAAAACGATAAGCTACCAGGAAATAACAGAGTCTTGTAAGAGAACTCAAGAGTCAGCTTTAGTAAAATCCTGTAGACCACTGACAAGGCAGGTTGATTTTTTTAAGTGGCTACAGTTGATTCAAGTTCTTTAAATACAGAAAGTGAGTTTACGAAGATATTCGGAAAAAGAAGAAAAAAGTAACCAATAAAAATAATAAAATCATTTGAGTTTCCTACAGCGTCAACTCATTAGTCTGAAAATCAAGATAAATTCGTAATGATTTTATTGTCTTTCTTGTAGTTATTATTTACACGACAGTCAAATAGCTTTAAGGATTATCTGTTCTTAGAAATTATATAAACACCCTAGGTCAGGAGTTCAATATCAGCTTGATCAATATTTGAAACCCTGTTTTTACTAAAAATACAAACATTAACTGGGTGTGGTGGCACATGCCTGTAATCCCAGGTACTTGGGAGGCTGAGACAGTAGAATCACTTGAACCCGGGAGGCAGAGGTTGCAGTGACCTGAGATAACGCCACTGCATTCCAGCCTGGAAGACAGAGGAGATACTCTGCAGTCCCTGCTACTCAGGAGGCTGAGGCAGAAGAATTGCTTGAACCTGATGGTGGAGGTTGCGCAGGAGAATCGCCTGAATCTTGGAGGCAGAGGTTGCAGTGAGCCGAGATTGTGCCTGGGCGACAGAGTGGAACTCTGTCACAAAAAAACAAACAAACAAACAAAAAAAAGGTTTGCATTAACTTCAGAATTCTTTGTTCTAAAGAATAGATTTTAGAAAGTATATTTAAAACTTCTGGCTAAACGTAAATGTTTGTTAAAGCTGGGTTATTAATTCGTAAGTGTTATTGAACTTATTTGGTAAATATTGGAAAATTTTCATAATTGAAAAACATTTATAATTCATTTCTTTAAAAATTCTATCTACTTATACTATGGCCAAGTAGTACTTATTTCTGGAATGTAAGGATGGTTCAGTATATGAAAATAAATCAGAGTAATATCCTATATAATGAGAATGAATTTTAAAAATACATAAAAATCTCAATTGATGAAGAAAAAGTATCAGACAAAATTCAATACCCTTTCAAAATAAAAGCGTTCAAGAAACTAGAAGCAAAAGAAAATTACTTCAATATAAATAAGGTCATATATGAAAAACCTACAGCTATCTTGATGTTCAATTGTGAAAAATAAAAGCTTTTTCTCTAATATTAAAAATAGGACAAAGATGACTTCTTTTACCACTTCTACTTAGCATGATAATAGAAGTCCCAGTTAGAGCAGTTACGCAAGAAAATGAAATAAAAGGAGTATAGATTAGAAAGACATAAGTAATATAATCTATTTTCACAAATGATATTATTTTATATGTAGGAAACCGAAAAGACTCCACCAAAATAGTATTAGAACTAATAAATGAATTAAGCAAATGTGCATGATATAAAATAAACACATACAAATCTGTTGCAATTCTATACATAAGAATACATAATTGAAAAAAAATTAAGAAAACAATTTATTTTCTTGAGAAAATATAACTATTTTCAGTAGTATCAAAAATAAAATAATTATGAATAAACTTAACAAAGGAGGCAGAAGGTGTGTACACTGAAAACTAAAAAAAAAAAAGTTGCTGTAAGAAATTAAAGAATACACAAATAAGTGGAAAAACATCTCATGTTCATTGGTGGGAAGAGTTAGTATTATTAAGATGTCAATATGACCAAAAACAAACCACAGATTCAATGCAATACCAATAAAACTTTCAGAAATAGTTTTTTGGCAGAAAGAGAAAAATTCATCCTGAAATTAATACAGAATTTAAGGGACTCCAAAAAGTCAAAGCAATCTTTAAAAAGAAGAACAAATATGGAAGCCTCTTAAAAAAAGAAGTTCAAATATGGAGGTCTCACACTTCCTGATTTCAAAACTTGCCATAAAACTACAATCATCAAATAATTTGCTACTGGCATTAAGACAAGCAAATCAATGGAATAGAATAGAGAACCACAAAAGAAACCTTCACATATATGGTGAATCGATTTTTGACAAGGGTGCTAAGACAGTTCAATGAGAGAAAAACAATCTGTTCAAAAAACAGTGTTGAAAACCCTGGATATTAACATTAAGAAATGAATCTGAACCCCTACCTTATACCATATAAAAAAAAAATTAACTTAAAATGGATATAAGGCCTAAATATAAGAGCTAAAGCTGTCAAACTTTTAGAAGAAAGTACAAGAGATAAACTGCATAACATTGGATTTCATAATGATCCATTGACTAAGACACCAAAAGTACAGGCAACAAAATATAAAATGGATAAGCTGGACTTCATCAAAATTAGACTTTTGTGCATCAAAAACTGCCATTAACAGGGCAAAAAGGTAATCCACTGAATAGGAGAAAGTATTTGCAAATCATATATCTCACAAGGGATTGATATCCAGAATATATAAAGATCTCCTACAACTGAAAACAATAATACAAGTAATTAGTTTACTGTACAGAAGACTTGAGTGGAAATTTCTCAAGGGAGAATGTACAGGTGGCCAATGGACATACAACGGGATGGTGGGCATCACTAATCAGAAATTCAGTTTAAGACTAGTATATCATGCCACTTCACAACTATCAGAATGGCAACCTAGATGCCCATTAATAGTGGACAGGATAAAGAAAAATGTGGTACATATACATCATGGAATACTACACAGCCATAGAAATAATGAAATCATGTTCTTTGTAGCAACATGGATGCAGATGGAGGCTATTACTATAGGAGAAATAATAAAGGAACAGAAAATCAAATACTGCATGTTCTCACTTTTAAGCAGGAGCAAAATGAGTATACATGGACACAAACAGGAAAACAATAGACACCAGGAGCTACTTGAAGGTGGAGAGAGGGGAAGAGGGATCAGGAAACCATCTATAGGGTATTGTGCTCACTACCTGTAGGATAAAATCATTTGTACAACAAACCCCAAGTGACACTCAATTTACCCATGTACCAAACCTGCACATGTATTGCCTGAACTTAAAATAAGAGTTGGATGGTATGTCCATCAGTGACAGACTGGATTAAGAAAATGTGGCACATATACACCATGGAATACTATGCAGCCATAAAAAAGGATGAGTTTGTGTCCTTTGTAGGGACATGGATGCAGCTGGAAACCATCATTCTTAGCAAACTATCACAAGAACAGAAAACCAAACACCACATGTTCTCACTCATAGGTGGGAACTGAACAATGAGATCTCTTGGACTCGGGAAGGGGAATATCACACACCGGGGCCTATCAGGGGAGGGATTGCATTAGGAGTTATACCTGATGTAAATGACGAGTTGATGGGTGCTGACGAGTTGATGGGTGCAGCACAGCAACATGGCACAAGTATACATATGTAACAAACCTGCACGTTATGCACATGTACCCTAGAACTTAAAGTATAATAATAATAATAATAATTAATAAATAAAGAGTTGGAAAAGAAAATAAACAAACAAACACTGTTATTAAAAACAACAACAACAAAAAGCCTGTAAATGACAGATCATGAGGATGTGGATATGTTGGAGATCTTGCTTTGCTCATTGCTGGTGGAAATATGAAAAGATCAAAGGCCGTAAAGGACAATGTGGGAATTTCTTGAATATTTGTATGTGGAATTGCCATTTCATCCAGCAATTCCACATCTGCATATACACCCAAAGATATGGAAACAGGACTCATATGTATACTTGTACACCCAAGTTTATGGCTCAATTTTTTTCAGTAGCCAGAGAGATGGAGGCAACCCAGGTTTCCATCACAGGATGAAATGATAAACAT
This sequence comes from Macaca fascicularis, assembly GCF_037993035.2. Taxonomy (NCBI): domain Eukaryota; kingdom Metazoa; phylum Chordata; class Mammalia; order Primates; family Cercopithecidae; genus Macaca; species Macaca fascicularis. Next base: position 30,366,447 of record NC_088380.1, on the reverse strand, counting down.
AATGTGTTATGCCATTGTGGTAGAACATTGGTCAACTTTGTAAGGACAGGAATCCCTGGCACATGCTGTAACGTAGATGAGCCTTGATACCATTGTGCTAGCATTCACAGAAAGAGAAATGAATCATTCACTTCCATCGGTGCCTAAAATGATGCATTTCTAGGGGAGAGAGAGTGTGGAATGTAGTTTCCCAGAACTAGGTGAGAGAGCTGGAAATGAGGTGTTCATGTATAATGTGTACAGAGTTTGTTTGGGGAGATGGAGAGGTTCTAGTGATGGATGATAGTGGTGGCTGCACCACCTTGTGGGTGTGTTTGATGCCACAGAGCTGTATTCTTGGAGATGGTGATTTTTGGGTTGGGTGTATTTTTTCCAATCGAAAAAATGTTAATGAAATATAGTTTTAGAAAACTCCACTAACTTTATATAAAAGTATTATGTTTAGGGTAAAAAACTGTCAAGCATGGTTTCATACTTACATTTTTATGGTTACAAATTCAACTCTTCTAAAAAATTTATGGTGCTAAACATGGATTTACATGCCCATTAATCAATAACATATACTCCTTTAGGGACTTTTAAAGATATTCACATGCCCAATATGACATTAAAAAACAAATACTACTGAAAGAAAAAATAAGAACAAAACAAACAATAAAATTATAATTGGTCATATTCTTATAGCAGTAGTCAGCAAACATTTTCTTTAAAAGGTCTAATAGCAAATATTATAGATGCTGTAAGCCATACAAAATTTGTTGAAACTACGTAACTCATTGTAGTGCAAAAACAGCCATAAACAAAACATAAATGAATGAGGTTGGCTGGTTCTAATAAAACTTTATTTACAGGGACAACCATGGCCAGCCCTCTGTAGTTTTCTGAACCTTCATCTTTACCATGCAGTAACTTTAATTTTTAAGATCTCCAGATTTTCTTCTGCCATACACCTGAGGCTAACGGCTGAATTTATCATAGGTTTATTCCTATGAATTATATTGAGAAAGATTCCTTAAAAATTGTAGCAGTTGTGATTGGTGTTGGAATTCATTCTAGTTCTATTTCTCCCTAGCACAAGGTAAGGTTGTGTTTTCATAATATTTTTAAATTAAGCATGGTCAGGTGACATCTGTGATCAACGAAATGTGAGCATAAATATTATGTGTATTTTCATCAGGAAAGTTTGAAATCCAGTTGCAACTTGCCATCTTTCTTTCTCTCAATTGTGACGGCTGCAGAAATATGTGTCAAGATTGAATCTCTGTCAGCCTAGCTAGACTGAAACTAAAGTAGAAAGCCCCTGCAGTACCAAAATGCGCATATTTAATTGGTATGAAGCAAATCTAGGTTGGTTAGGCCAATGAGATTTTGTGATTATAAGTTATCACGGTATAAGTTATTCCATCTTGTTTATATTGCACTATTGCAGAAATAATTGTGCAATTTATAAACATTTTCAATAATTGTAAATAATGGTTTGTTATTCTGAACCAGTGATTAAAGGAAATATCTTTTAAAGAACACTAACAAGCTTTCATCTACATAGGTTTAAAGAGTCTTTATGAGGCAGACAACGGCAGTGTCACATGGGATTTTGTAGTATATACATGTAGTGCAAACCTGATGTTTATTTGGAGAACTAATGCTGACTACTGGTATAAGAAAATGATGTGATGTTTATTTATGGAGAACCATAAATCCACATTGATGTGACTTCTGTAACTTCTATTTATGTCTTGAAAATCTAGTAAGAAAAAATATGGATTATAAAATGCACATTTTTTTCATTACATCAGTTTGATTTCACTAGATCATCAGTCTCTGTATACTCATTTTTTTTCTGCTGCTCAGGTAATATGGCTGCTTGCTAACAACTTTAAAAAGATAGGAAACTTTGCTCATGACGTTTTTTTAAAAAAATCATTTTTTTCTATCTTATTGCGATATGATGCACAAAAAAATTTTATATATTTAAGGTGCACAGGTGATGTTCCGATATATGTATAAACTGTGAAATAATTTTCTCAATTGAGCAAACATAAGATTACCTGACATAGTTAATATTTTTTCTCTTTTTTTTTTTTGTAGTTAGAGCCCTTAAAGTCTATCCTCTCAACAAATTTCACATATAAAATGAAATATTGTTAACTATAGTTACCATGCTGTACATAGATCTCCACACCTTATGCATCTTGCATAACAAAATTGTATACCTCATGTATCAGCTCGTGTCTTCATTTCCTCAGCCTCCTAGGCTCTGGAAATCACGATACTACTCTTTGCTTCTATGAATTTGATTATTTTAGATTCTAAAGTGAAATGATGCAGTATTTGTCTTTGCCTGCCTGGCTTATTTCACTTAGTATAATGTCTTTCAGGCGTACCACCGTTGCTGCACATGGCCCGGTTTCCTTCTTTTCAAAGGCTGAATAATATTATGCACGTGTGTGTGTGTGTGTGTGTGTGTGTGTGTGTGTGTGTGTGTGTGTGTCAGGGTTTTTTCTTTCATACACTGACAGATATTTAGGTTGTTTCCATGTCTTGGTTATTGTGAATAGTGCTGCAATGAACATTGGAGTGCAGATACCTCTTCGACATACTGATTTCATTTCCTTTGGGTATATACCCAAAAGCAGGACTGCTGAATCATATGGTAGTTCTACTTTTAATTTCTTGAAGAACCTCTGTTTTGTTTTTCATAATGGTTGCTTCAATTTACATTCCCTACAACAGGATATAAGTCTTCGTTTTCCTCGTCAACACCTCTTATCTTTCATCTTTTTTAGAACAGTTATTCTAATACGTGTGAAGTGGTATCTCTTTGTGATTTTGATTTGCATTTCTTTGTTGATTAGTGATGCTGAGCACTTTTTCATATATCTTGTGGCAGTGGCACCAGGACTGTAAAGGTGGTGGTGGCAGCTCTGGTGCTGAAACAGTGGCGACTCCGACGACGGGATGCAGTGAAGTGGACTCTGAACCGCTCCATCAGCTGGGCTCAGAGTCCGCAGAGACCTTGAAGGTCCTCAGGGGTAAAGACTGCAGGGTCCCTCTTGCTGTCTTTTTTCTCTCACCGGGGAGATGTTATGGCCATGGGGCTTCCTCTCAGAACCTAGCTGTGCTTATCCGAGGGAGGGGGAGATGCATGTAAAATGCTTCCTACACCGTTGTTTTTCTTTTTTCGTCTCATCTTTTCCTCCCTTCCTCCCTTCTTCCCTTCTTCCCTTCTTCCCTTCCTCCCTTCCTCCCTTCCTCCCTTCCTCCCTTCTTTCCCTCCTTCCCTCCCTCCCTCCCCTCCCCTGCCCTCCCCTCCCCTCCCCTCTCCTCTCATCTCCTCTCCTTTCTTACAGGGTCTGGCTCTGTCATCAGGCTGGAGTGCAGTGGAGCGATCTTGGTTCACTGCAACCTCCACCTCCTGGGTTCAAGCAATTCTTCTCCCTCAGCCACCAGAGTAGGTGGGATTACAGGTGTGCATCACCATGCCCGGCTACTTTTCCTACACTTTTCTCTGGAGCCATCCTTGTGATTTTGTGCCCCATTGGCTTGCTGCAGTCTTCACTGTGCTCCGGTATTCTCCAAACATTATTAGTGCTTGTGAGTAGTCATTAAATAGTGAAATCATTGTTTCTTTAGGGGGTAAGGAGAGTTAGTGTCTCATAGTCCACTATTTTGCTGATGTTACCAATTTCACCCATGACACATTCTACAATGCACATTTTATAATGCTAACTTTAACACCAAGGTGTACCAAAATAGAGCCATTTTTACATGCATATGAGTAAAAGTTGAGTAAAAGTCATTTCCCTTCCCTCCACCTATTGAGAAAGCTGTTTGTAATTTTAAAACATAATACATTTGTTATAGCTGTATTTAATTTAACTTTATACAGATAGAAAAACCCTAAGCTAATTCTTAAATCCATAAATGTAGACAAATTCTAAAACAAAGGAATCAGAATCAAATTATAAGTTTTATTGCATATATTGTCCATTCTCATCCACTATTTTATTACAATGTATGCAGGATTTCATAATACTTAACATATATCCTTTTATTATTAACTTTTAAAAATAAAATTTAAACCTAGTGTTGAATATTCATAGCATGCTTGTTGAGTCGCGAAATTTAATGTCGTTGATTATTCTGTAAAACACAGCATTCATCATCTTAGTTTAAGTGTGCAAAATGCTGACAGTATCTTATTAGATATTCTTTGCCACAGGTATAGACAAATGATGATGACAAGCTGTGAACCCAAAAACTGTATTTAATGGTCTATCAGCGTAGGTTGAACATTGAGTGAGAAAGCATTTATTGACAAAATTTCTGACTCATGCTGTGAAAGGGAATGAATGGCACAGGGAACTGATGCCTGACAATCAGCGCACCCCAGGGAAAACATAAACAATACATATGTTTGTAACCTTCGTCACCTCCTATTTGCTTTACATTTTGCCATTGGTTTTAATGAATAGAAGCTGGATTCTCATTGTTCAGTTCCCACCTATGAGTGAGAACATGCGGTGTTTGGTTTTCTGTTCTTGTGATAGTTTGCTAAGAATGATGGTTTCCAGCTGCATCCATGTCCCTACAAAGGACACAAACTCATCCTTTTTGATGGCTGCATAGCATTCCATGGTGTATATGTGCCAGAGATCACTTGGACTCAGGAAGGGGAACATCACACACCGGGGCCTATCATGGGGAGGGGGGAGGGGGGAGGGATTGCATTGGGAGTTATACCTGATGTAAATGAGGAGTTGATGGGTGCAGCACACCAACATGGCACAAGTATACATATGTAACAAACCTGCACATTATGCACATGTACCCTACAACTTAAAGTATAATAATAATAAATAAATTAAAAATAAATAAATAAATAAATAAATACAAAGAAGCTGGATTCTATCAAATCTCTGCCGGGTTCTTCAACGTTTCTTTTCTCGCACTACTGCGATGAACACATCTGCTTGAAACTGTCAGCCATGGTAAGTGTGGATTTTTGAGTATTAAGAGGATCTGCAACTTGAGCATAGACAACACCCAAATAAAGCTCCTACACAGTTGTGATGCGTTGTTTCTAATCCCATTTTAGGAAAATTTTCCCTGAGATGAATGTATGTGACGTCTTTCCAAAAGCCTTAACATCTGTTTGAGATACTGATGTTTCACAAATTTCAAAGATAGCAGATGCGACTCAGTGTATGTCAGTTTAGGGAGAGTCAAAAAATATCCAGAATGTCATAGTTTAATTGAAGTAGATAGACTGTGTTATTTTTTTTCTCAGCAAAGTATCTGTTTATTAATTTCAATATGTAGCCGGGAGTGGTGGCTCATGCCTATAATCCTAGCACCTTGGGAGGCCAAGGAGGGTAGATCACCTGAGGTCAGGAGTTCGAGACCAGCCTGGCCAACCTTGTCTCCACTAAAAATACAAAAATTAGCAGCGCCTGGTGGTGCATGCCTGTAATCCCAGCTTCTCAGGAGGCTGAGGCAGGAGAATCACTTGAACCCAGGAGACAGAGGTTGCAGTGAGCCAAGATCATGCCACTGTACTCTAGCCTGGGCAACAGAGGAGATATTCTGTCTCCAAACAAACAAAAACAATTAATTAGCACGTTTATGTTATTTAAGATAAAATTTAACACATTCTTGAACACAAGGTGATGATACAATTTATAATCCAAGTTTTTTTATATTACCTCTAATTTTCAAAGGGACTTAACATATGGACACACTTATACATCCTAGTTTTGATATTTTTCATATACACATGTTAGATAAATTGATAAAACAGGCAAAATTTGCTTAAAAACGTTAAAATTTTAGGCCAGTTTATTCATGATGCTAGGAACCTCAAATTAGAAGGAAATGATGAACATGACCAGAAACAGAAATACAATAGAAGAAAAACAAAGGCGGCACTTATTACTGGCCTTAGAATCATCATCTCTTGTCTTACAACTTTAATAAATTTAATATCATTTTATCTATTTATCTATCTATAATTATCTATGTGTCTATCTACATATGTCAGCTTATTTTCAGTGATTACAGAACAGTCTCATAAATGATTTAAAATTTGAATTTACTGATTTTGGCAGGAAATTATCTTTCTATAACAGGGAAGTTCCATGTGTAACACTCTATTTGAATTTTATAAGGAGTGAAGGTGGAAAATCCCTATTATGTCATAAATTGGCACAAAGAAGATACTCGAAATATGTTTGGTGACTATACTATGATTATAAAAAGTTGACAGAGCAAAATAATGCTGAATGTATCAGATTAAAACTTTTCAATCTAGATCACATAGAATATTAATAATTGCTTAATCATATTAAGACCTTACTATGATCCAAGCATTTTTGTTAAGTGTTTTATACATATTAACTTATTTATTCCTCCCAACATGGAGATAGCCATACTTATAATCAATACTTGGTTATTTATTAAAATTTCCACTTCCGATTAATGCTTAGTTTCTATAAAATTTGTATGTCCGAATATTTCTAAGATTGATTACAAGCCTATATTTAAGTAAGTGCTCATAGCAATTAAAGTGAGTTTGAGAATTTCTGGACTGATCAAGGAAAAGATGTAACCACAATGCGTCAGGAGTACACAATGTGCTTTATTTAGGAGGCACTTGGACAGGTTGTAAGCTAGAGGAACTTCCTCACAGCAGGAGATCTTTTTTTTTTTTTTTTTTTAATTTATTTATTATTATTATACTTTAAGTTGTAGGGTACATGTGCATAACGTGCAGGTTTGTTACATATGTATACTTGTGCCATGTTGCTGTGCTGCACCCATCAACTCGTCATTTACATCAGGTATAACTCCCAATGCAATCCCTCCCCCCTCCCCCCTCCCCATGATAGGCCCCGGTGTGTGATGTTCCCCTTCCTGAGTCCGAGTGATCTCATTGTTCAGTTCCCACCTATGAGTGAGAACATGCGGTGTTTGGTTTTCTGTTCTTGTGATAGTTTGCTAAGAATGATGGATTCCAGCTGCATCCAAGTCCCTACAAAGGACTCAAGATCTTCCAGAGACAACGCCATAAGGCCACCACCTGGAAGGGGAAAGAAGCAAGCAATTTCCTGTGGAAGAAGAGAATCAGGGAGGAGGCTCCAACGTCTAGGTGCTGTCACTAAGCAACCAGACAGAGAGTTTTCGGGTCCTGAAGCTCTAAAGGTCAAATCTTGGGCTCAATAGTGGCCTCAGAGTTTATATTATTTATGGCCAGCAGATGTTGGGTACAATTTCACAGGTTGTGCCAAGCAGACAGGCTCTACATGGCTAATCACATGCTCATATGGGCTATATTTAAAGTGATTGATTGTGTAAAAAGTTTAGTTTGGTACTGGCAGGATTTTTAGCTAAGTCCTTTTCTGCTGTGAAGAAATAAACAACATAGTGGCTGATACGCAGGGACTATCTTTGGCTCATTTATATAACATCTATAAAGTAACTTCTACTCATTGTTAGATAAAAAAAGTAAAAAAAAAACCCAACATATTACTGGTTTTAAGTTATGTGGCATGACGATAGATAGATGATAGATAGATAGATAGATAGATAGATAGATAGATAGATAGATAGATAGATAGCAATACCTATCTAAATATTTTTACATCTATATCTGTATCTTCCTAAGCTGTACTTTCAAGAACACACACACGAAACTCTAAACATGTAAAACATATTTCTACATATGTTAACACCCAACCAGTTTTGCTTAGGGAACTTTATTACTTGTACTTTTGAGGTTAGGCGCTTGTAACACTAAGCTAGGGCTGCCAAAGACTAGGTTTCTTACACAACAGCATTTATTTTCTCATTGTTCTGGAGGTTGAAAGTTGTATCCAACTTGTAAGAAGGTTTGGTTTCTCCCGAGGCCTCTCTTTTTGGTTTGCGGACGGCCTTCTTTTCAGTATGTCTTTGTGTGACCTTTTTTCTGCGTGTGTACACTCCTAGTTTCCCTCTTCCTTTAAAGACACCATTCCTATTATATTAAAGCCCCACTGTTATGATATTATGTCATCTTAATTATTTCTTTAAAGGCCCTATCTCCAAATACAGACACACTTGGGGTTAGGGCTTTAATATATGAAATTTTGAATAGACACAACTCAGCATATAACAGCACTTCCTGTAGAAATTGCTATTACATATGCCATGTTTCCATTTAGATACAGAGCCTCTAATACATGCGCTGCATTATTTCACTATTTTAGTTGTGTGTTTGTGTGTGAGTGTGTGTGTGTGTGTGGGGGTATTCCACATTTCCACTTACCTTAAACAAGAATTGCATACACATTTAGCTCACAAAATTCAGTTCCTTGGCAATCTCAGTTTCATACAGCACTTCACTAAGAACTGAAAATTAACTCTCCTAGCTGAGTAAAACCAAATGGAAACAAATTTCAGGGCTTAAAAGAACTTTGTAAATGATGTCGTATCACACATTTCTTTTAATTTATTCCATCAGACATTAAAGTATCTGTTAAATACTCATTCCTATAAAGATGTTCGCAACTACCAAATGGAGTAGCCATCACATTAAGAGCTCCATATAATTATTAAAACTGTACTTTATTGAGATCAACCAATTCCATTAAAATATCATTAAAAATGAATACATTGAAAAGATCCTCAGAGAAATGAGAAGAAATGATCATGAGTTTCTGAAATTTGAGCTTCATGAAGGCAGTATTTTGTTGCCATGATTTTTATTCATTTACAGAAATAGGAACAAAGCTGGTAGCATTATATTTTAAAATTACTTTATCCTAAGTTTCCTCCTCCCCACCAATATTTAGCAATTCTCAACATTATATCTATGTGCCAGACACTTTTCCAGGATTTGGGAATAGAATACTGAATAAAAAACTCTCTGCCCTCATAGAACTTTATTCTAACATAGAGACACATAAATTAATGCTTCCTTTAATTTGAATTCCCCATTTAGGTCTAACTAGTGTCATTAAGAGAAGTGTATCAGTATTCAATGTATAAAAATATATCTATAAACCATAAAATGTACGTATAATAATGATACATATAATTATTGTATTTTATTAGGTAGGCGTGTCCTACTTAATACGGACGGCTAAAATAATCAGGAACAACAGTTCAATTGTAGTTTCCAAATGTATTGGTGGTAAACAGTGGACTAAAATGCGGGAGGAACGCTTAGAAAACTAGTTTCTTGCTCTCCTTCACTCAGTTCTCAGTTACTTACTAATTGTGAAAAGAGCAATGCATTACCTCCACAAAACTCAAGAATTTCCTGAGTAAAATGAGTGAAATAATAATAACTATTTAAATAATGGCTTTACACATTATAGGATAGAATCTGTGTTATTGTCCTTAGCATCGTGCCCTGCATGTTAAATTCATTCAAATTTATGGTAGTTATAAATGTTATGAAAACGTAGAAGTGTTGAAGAGAGCAAGCAGAGGTGGTATGCTTATTTTTTCTTCCTACTAGTAGCAAATTGTTTAGCTTTCATGTCGTGGTTTATTTTTAAAAGAAAAGAATGCGATCGTATAAGAAAAATTTCCCATAGATTATTATAGTGATAGTGTCACCCCAGGACACTGAAAATTTAAATTTAGCTATACATGTTTAAATATAAATTAAAGAAGGTGGTTTGGCATATTGCTTATTGAAAGATTTCCAGTAATTTTATTTTTGCTATATTTGTGTTCCACAAGCTTTATATGTACTGCTTTTGTAAAGTAAAAATACAGAATTTTTTTTTTACTATTGGAGTGACAGTTTACAGATAAGCAAAGGAGGGAAGCATAGATTGACCCATGTGCTAATGAATTAGAATTAAAGATACCAGGAACCAGGGTTCCTTGGAGAAGTGGCTGATTCTGGGACCAGGGGAGAAAATATAACATGTGAGCTTGGACGAGCTTGAGTTCCAGAAAATAAGGAAATGAAGAAAATGAAAACCAAATATGATAAAATAAAACACACATACATAAAAAATGAGGGGGGTATATCAAGGGGACAGAGGAAACAACTCAAAGAGCTCCCAACAGCCAAACTGGAACAATTTAATTATCAAAATAATTAAAATAGTATGGGATTATAACAGAAGAGAGAAAATGGGTATCACTGAGTCCATATTGATATAAATAACTACAGAACAGCAAATAATTTATGACATACTTCATCCTCAAGGAGGTGGAGCACAAGTCTCATTAACCCCCTTAAATGTGGGTTGTGCAGTTACTTAATTCCAATGAAAATAGTATGGAAAAGGGGTGGCAGGTGGAAATAAAAAACATTACAGTGGAAAAATCTCACAAACACTACCTCAGCCAGATGGTCAAGGTCAACATTAACAATGGTTAGTTAAGTTGATAGTATGTGCCCATGATATTATGTAACAAAAATGTCACTGTACTCATTAATATTTCTTCCAAAAACCTGTAACTCCAGTCTAATAATGAGAAAAAAGTATCAGGCAACTCTCAATCCAGTGATATTCCACCAAATACCTGAACTGTTCTCAAAACCTTCAAGGTTATCAAAAATCAATGAAAGTACGAGACTCTGTCTCAGTTAAGAGGAGCCTAAGGTGACAGGACACCAAATGCAATGTGGTATTCTCAATGAGTTCCTGGGGGAGGGGGGGAAGATATTAGGTAAAAAGTAAGCCAATCTGAACAAATTATGCACTTTATAATTATTTAATAATTATGTATCACTATAGGTTCATTCACTGTGACAAATGCTAATTTATGATGTTAATGGTAGGTTTTACTGGGTATGAAGTAGATGGGAATGTTCTGTACTACGTTTATAATTTCATATAAATCTAAAGAGTTTAATTTGTAAAACTAAAAGATGAAGTTTACCAATAAACATAGATTCAGAAATGTTACAAATTCACCTGGTTTGTTATGGTTCAGTGACAGAAGGTTGGTGTTCAAACAAGTCATGAAAGGAAACAAATATAAAGAAAAATTTATGTAGAAAATGAATGAGATCATACATGTATTTTTTGTTGGAAAATTGCACAAATTTTTGAAATGTTTATTGAGTCAAAATAAAGGGAAAAAGTTTAATAAGGGTAAAACTTTAAAAAAAAGATAATATCAAGTGGATTCTTTGTTTATATATAACCAAATTTTCACATGAAAATGTGTACCATTGCCTGTGATTTTAAAAATATGTAATAACTGTTAAATCGCAGGTCTGACAAATGAGATCAGACATTGGTAGTAAACAATGCTCATACCTACATAAAACCCCTGAATATGAGAATGGATTCCTAAAATATAGAATATCCCACATTTCTATCTAGCACAGAGAGAATGTTCAGACGGAGCACTTGAAGCCTTGTATATTTCACAATGGGACGACAATTATATTACAAAAACAAGTACAATGGCAAATTTCCCAAACAACATTCCAAGGACTGTAAAACCTTGAATCTGCATCCGGACACAAACTGAAAGGAAGGAAGGAAAAAGTGGCCGTTACTTCTGTTCCTGGCCTCATTGCCCTGCTCCCTATCATCTGGGAGGGCCTGTGTTACTGCAGAATTTGGTATACATGTCTCCTCTTGTGGACAGATTCCCATGCATCTTTCAAGCTGGCTCAAATTTTTTTCTTTCCTGAAGTATTTTTTGAAATTATCAGAGAACATTAGCTGCCCTTGTCCCCAGAGTGTAGTGCTTATTCCATTTATTACTTCAACTCTTACTTATTGATCAGCTATTATGTTCTAGATACGCCTTTGTATTTCCAGTCATCATTTCCTGAAATGTGTGACAGCATTGTCTGATTCACCTTCTAGATTATGACACACACTTAGTGGTCTCCTCAAAAAATGAAGGAGAGCATTTCTATAACCTCAAAATAAAACCTGTGCCCATTAGCTGTTACTCACCAACCTCCCTCCCTCAAGCACCGTTGATGTGCTTTCTGTCTAGATGGATTTGCTTATTCTGGCAATTTTGTATAAATAGATTTATAGAATGTGTGTGCTTTTGTGTCTGACTTCTTTTACTTAGCATATTGCTTTCAAAGTTCAACCACTTTACATTCCATATGAGAACACCATTCCTTTTCATGACTAATATTACATGGTATTGATAAGCTACATTGTGTTTATTCTTTATCAGTTGATAGACACTTGAACTGTTTCACTTTTTAGGTGTTATGAATAAAGCTGCCATAAACATTTTTGTACACATTTCTGGAAATGTGTTTTAAGTTCTTTTGGATATATATCTAGATGAGGAATTGCTGTGTCCTATGGTAATGCTACACTTAGCCATTGAGGAACATCTAAACTTTTCAAAATGTCTGCACCATTTTACATTCCTGCTGTCGATAAATGAAAATTCCACTTCTTTCACATCCTTGTAAACACATTTATTTATTTATTTATTTTTACTGTTTGAACGTAGCCATTCTAGTGTGTATGCAGTGATTTCATCACTTTTGTTTGCTAATAATATTAAATGTATTTTCCTATGCTAATTGCTGCTTACCTATCTTCTTTGGAGAACTATCTATTCAAATCATTTGCTCAAATTTATTTAAATTTTCTGCCTTTGTATTGTTGTGTTGTAAGAGTTCTTTATGTATTTTGGGCATGAGTTTCTTATCAGATTTATGACACACAAATAATTTCTGCCACTATGTGGCTTGTATTTTCATTTTATAGATAGTATTCTTTAAAGCACAAAATGTTTAGTTTTGATGAAGTCCAATATAAAGGGATTATTACATGGAATTGATTTATATAATTATGGAAGCTGAGACATCCTGAGATTTACAGTTGGCAAGCTAGAGGCTCAGAATAGCCAATGGCGTATTTCTTGTTCAAGTCTTAAGGCCTGAGAAATAAGAGAGCCCATGGTGAAGTTCCAGTCCAAACGATGATAGGATCAAGACCCAGAAGGAGCTGACATTTTGAGTCCAAAAGCAAGCAAAAAACAACATCTTAGGTGAAAGGCAGTAAGTTCCCTTTTACTAGCAGGAGGTTCACCGTTTTTGTTCTACTCAGGCCTTCAACTGATTAGGTGAGGCCCACCCACGTTAGGGAAGCAATCTGCTTTATTCAGTCTACCAGTTCAAATATTAGTCTCATCCAAAAACACCCGCACTGCAGACACCTTCAGAATGTTTGGTCAAATGAGCACATCATGTTTCAGTGAAGTTAACACATAAAGTTAACCATCACTGGCTCTCAATTTTACTCATTGTGTCTTTATGTCTACTTACACCAGTATCTCATAGTCTTGATTACTCTAGTTTTGTAGTAAGTTTTAAATTGGGAAGTGTAATTTATCCAAATTTGTTCTTTTTAAAAATCATTTTTGTATTATGGATATATTATTTTTCAATATTAATTTTTGGATTTTTGCAAAAAACAATCCACTTGGATTTTTGATAGGGCTACATTGAACATGTAGAGCAATTTTATATATCAACTTAGAGTATCTATATCAGGTCTTCTAAACCTTCCTTCAGGAAAATGAGATATTATTTCATTTTAATTTTTTAGTCAGATTATATTACCAAGTTTTATAGTTTTCAGTCCACAAGTCTCGTTAAATTTATCCCAACTATTCTTTTGTATTCTGTTGTAAGTGGGATTGTTTCATACATTTCCTGTAAGGACATTTCATTGCTTGGGTATAGAAATATATCTACTACATTGTAATTTTGTTGTGATAATTCATTAGATTACATAGTTTTTCTGTGGATTCCTTATAATTTTCTCTGTGTAAAATGAAACCTCTAGAAATGGAGATATTTTATTTTTTTCTCCTTCAATTCGAATACCTTTTATACTTTTTTTTGCCTATTTTCCTTGCTAGAACCTTCAGTGTTAAATAAAATCAATGAGAGTAGACATCCTGTCTTCTTCCTGGTGTTAGCGGGAAAGCATTACATTTTTCACTGTAAATATAACATTATCCTTGGGTTTTTCATATGTAGCCTTTATTAGAATGAAATAGTTCACTTCTACTCCTACTTTGTTACTTTTTAATTTTTTTGAATGAGTGTTCGATTCTGTCAAATGCATTTTTCTTCATCTACTAGGATGATGACGTTTTTGTCTTTTATTTTATTAATATGATTATTATAATCATAGTCACATGTTAAAGCAACCTTGTATTCCCAGGTTCAATTCCAGTTAGTCATATTGTATTATCCTTATGTATATTGTTGGACATATTTGCTGGTATTTTGTTAATAATTTTTGTGTATATTTGCAAATTTAGCTGTGATGCCTTTAAAAAAATTTGGTTTTATCCTCAGGTTAATATTGGCCTCATAGAATAGATTGTGAAGTGTCTATTATACTTCTCTAATATGGAAGAGTTAGTGAAAAGTTGAAAAGTTGATGTTAATTTCTCTGTAAACATTTAATAAAATTACGTGTGAAGCACTCTTGGCCTAGACGTTTCTTTGTTAATTTATTTAAATCACTAACCCAATTTCCTTATGTGTTACATGTGTATTCACATTTTCTATTTCTTCTTTAGGCAGTTTTAATAGTTTGTTTCTCTGGAAATTTGCCAATTTCATATGTTATCTAATTTGTTTAAATACAATGCTCACAGTGTTCCTTTATAAACTTTTAAGTACAGATTTATATTTAGAGAAAATTGCGTATATAGTACAGAGAGTTCTCACACTCTCTTTCTCCTCTCCACAACTTCCCTATTACAAGCATCCAGCATTTATGGGGTATATTTGTTACAACTGAGGAACAAATATTGATGCATTATAATTAACTAAAATAAATAGTTTACAGTAGGTACTTCATTGTGTAGTGCCTTTTATGAATTTTAAGAAATATAATATTGTACATCCATCATTAGAGTATTACAAATAATAGTTATACTGCCCTAAATGTTCCTTGGGCTTTACCTATTTGTCCTTCCCATTTCACCTACTCAATCTGTGGCAACTACTGATCTTTTTATTGTCAACATAATTTTGTATTTTGCATCACAGCATTCAGTTTTAATCATGTAATATGTAGGCTTTCCATACTGTCTGATTTTGTCTAGTAATATGCATTTTGTGTTATCTGTGCCTTTTTATGGCCTGATAGCTCATTTCTTTCCGTCACTAAATAATATTCTATTGCACCAGCGTACCAAAATTGTTTATCCTTCTACCATTTGAAGAAAATGTTGGCTACTTCCACTTGTTGGCAATTATCAGTAACACTGACATGAATATTTTATGTGCAGATTTCTGTGTTTACATGAGTTTACAGCTCATTTGGGTAAATATTTAGGAGCACAATTGCTGAATCATGTAGTAAGACTACGTGTAGCTTTGTAAGAGAGGCCAAATTGACTTCCGATGTGCCTGCACTAATTTGCATTCCCACAAACAATAAATAAATGAGGGTTCCTGTTGTTCCATATCTTTGCCAGTATTGGTAATATTGGTTTCTTTGGGTTTTAGCCATTCTAATAGGTCTGTAATGGCATCTCACTATTGTTTTAATTTGCATTTCACTGACAACATACAACTTTGAGAATCTCTTTATATGCCATTTGTCCTGTACACATCTTCTTTGCGGGGTATGTTTTCCCAGATCATCCCAACTTTTTTTCCGTATTTTTGAGTTTTTACACATTTTCAGTCAAAATAACTTTACTGAATATATATTTAACAATTTTTTTCTCCTAGTCTGTGGCTTGTCTTTTCATGTTCATAGTGCATTTCATGAGCAAATATTCTTAATTATAATGAAAGCCAATTTGCAATTCATCTTCATGGATTGCACCTTTCATATAGGTTCTAAGGAGTCATCACCAATTCCAAGGTCATTAACTTTCACCTATGTCGTCGTTTACTCATTTTATCATTTTATGTTTCACTTTTAGGTCTATAATCCATCTGGAGCAAACTTTTGTGAAAGGTGTAAAGTCAATGTCTACATTAAAATTTTGGTATGTGAATGTACAGTTGTTCCAGCACCAATTGTTGAAAGGACTTCCCTTTGCTCTTTTGTCAAAGATTAGTTGACTATATTGGTGTGGGTCTATTTCTGGGCTACTTTTTCTGTTCCTTCCTTCTGTTTATATTTTTCATTCATATCAGAGTACTTGGATTTGTACTTTTATATTAAGTCTTGAAGTTGGGTAGTATCAGTTCTCTGATTTATTCTTATTTTTCAGTATTGTATTACTTATTCTGTGTCTTTTCCTTTTCACATAAACACCAGAAAATGTTTGTCCATATGTGAAAAATAACTTGCTAGATTTTGACTGAGATTGCCTTGAGTCTATGGATAAATTAGGGAGAAATTAACATCTTGACAAAATTGAGTTTTCCTATCATAAACATGGAATATCTCTCTATTTATTTAGATATTTTAAATTTCATTCATCAGAGCTCTGTAATTTTCTCTCATGTAGATCTTAAACCTGTTTTCTTAGGTTTATTTCTACATACTTCATTTTTATTTGGTGCTAGTGTAAACGGTACTATATTTTAAACTTCAAATCCAGTTTTTCAATGCAATTGACTTTTGTATATTAACTTTGTATCCTGCTAGGTGGCTGTAATCTATTTCAGTTTTATGAGATTTTTGTTTTGTTTCATTTTTGTCAATTATATGAAATTTTCTCTATAAAAATCATATATATTTATGAACAAAGATAGTTTTTGTTTTTCTTCTTTCCCAATCCATATGACTTTTGTTTCTTTCTTGTGTTTTTATGCATTAGTCAGGACTTCCAGTAATATTGAATGGGAGTGGTAAGAAGAGACATATTTGTTTTGTTTGTCATCTTAGGAGAAAACATCCAATTTCCCAATACTAAGTATAATGTTAGCTCTGAATTTGTTTCATTGATTTTTTTATGAAGTTACGGAAAATCCTCTCTATTGTTAATTTGATAAGAGTTGCTCTTAATCATGAATGGATGTGTCCCATTTCTTTTTTCAAATGCTTTTTCTGCATTAATTGATATGAACATGTAATTTTTCCTCTTAGGTCTTTTGATGTGATGGATTACATTGATTTAAAAATACTGAACCAGCCAAGAACACCTAAGATAAATCCCACTTGATCATGGCATATGATTCATTTGATATATTGTTGGATTTAAGGTACTATAATTTCATGTAGGATTTTTGTATCTACTTATGAGAAATACTGGTCTGTAGTTTTATTTTCTCATAATATCTTTATCTGGTTTTGGTATTAGGGTAATACTGGCCTCATACACTGATTTAGGAATTGCTTTTCTGCTTCTATTTTCTGGAAGAGATGAAATAGAATTGCAATCATTTCTTTAGTAAATGTTTGGTAAAGTTCACCAGTAAAAAAAAATATGAGCCTGGCATTTTCTCTTGTGGAAAGTTAATTACTGCTTCAATTTCTTTCATATATATGGGCCTACTCAGGTGATCTATTTCTCTTGTGTGAGCTTTGGTAGGTTTTGTCTTTCAAGGTATTGGTATGTTTCATCAAAGTTATCATGTTTTTGTCATAAAGTTATATATAATCTGCTATTGTCCTTTTAAATTCAATGGGCTTACTAGTGATAATCGTATTTCATTTCTGATACAGGAACTGTGTCTTCTCTACTTTTACTATTTTATCAGCTTTTCAATTATTTTACTAATTCCAAAGAACCACTTTTTTTAATCACTGATTTTTTTCTATTGATTCCCTCGTTTTAAAAAATCATATTTTCCCTTCCTCTAATTTTGTTGTTGTTGTTGTTGTCGCTCTTTGATGTTGTTTGTTGTTGTTGTTTCCTGGATAAACTTTTCTGGTCTAATTCTGTAAAGTCTGTATTCTTTGTTGTGTGTATCCACAGGAGTCTCTGCTTGGGTAGTTTTACTGGAGAGAGATATCCTTAAACATCTTGAACCAACAAGTTTCTGAGATTTGGCCAATAGGCTCTTTGTATGTGTCAGTGTACGCTATCAGTGATCCTTGCAGTAGTTTACAGCTGTCATAGACTTCCATTTCCTGCTTGTGTAGGGACTCAAGGTCACGCAGAGGTTAGAAATCAGTTCTCTCTAAAGTCTCAGGTCTCTTTAGGGCATCTGTGCAGCACTATGCATGAACACGGAGCCTAGATTCCCTGGAATTTGGTGAAATCGTGTAAACTATGGATACATAATCATCAGGGTTTATTTTTTGGTCATCTTTTTGTTTGCTTTAACTGGTAATGCCACCTCAAATAACCGCAGTATTGTACAATTGCTGCTGGTTACTTTTGACAAATTTCCTGGAGCTAAGCTGCTCCCACACAGGGAGCCCAAAGTCAGGTAAAACGAAGAAACGTGCTAAGAATTAAATATTTCAGCCAGTCCCTAGTCTGGTCAAACTTGAAATGGGGGTTTAGGGAACTCCAAACCTCTGCTCCCCCTTCCATAGCTGTTAGGTTGCTGAATTTTGCAGTTATGCTGTTGTGAGTCTATTGGTTTTCAAGGCTGCGAAAGTGTTAGATAGAGGGGAACGGGATCAGGGTGGGCCAAGACACCACAAGGTTCACTGTTCATACTGAGATTCAGTCATTTTTCTTGAATAAACACTTTTTGGATTTTTTGTAAGTGTTTAACTGATTTTCAGATTTCCAAAATGTTCATTTTTTACTTTTTCTGCCAGTGTTCTCATTGCTTCTAAAGGAATAGAACGTTTTCAAAAGTCTTTACTCTGCCATTCCAGAAGCTGGTCCCCACACACATACTGTTTTGATTATATGACTGCATAGCTTTTTGTGAGACAAGCAATAGCTCACTGAACCTGTCAATTGTATGTACTATATCACAGTATATGATATCCTGTTATATTTAGTATATATTACATATTTGTATATGTTATAGAAATATTATCTATAGTATGTATCATAGCCATATATGTATGTGTTTTGTGCAATAATTATTTTTCACACCACATAAAAGGAAACACATTGTCCAGTTACAATTAAAGTCCCTACTACTCAGCACTTTGCTGAAAGAAAAGTGAAAACATGAGTTTGAGATTAGTTCCCTGTTTGATTCTATACCTTCCGCTGAAATGGACCTAGAGGAGGTAAAAGAAAAAAGTGGTTGCTCTTCCATGATGATTCAATTATTCCAGAGGAGGATGGGATGGTTAAACAAACACACAGACACAACACACACACACACACACCACACACACACACACAACACACACACACACAGCTGGTTTGAGCTCATGAGACTGCAGTGGTGGTCAAAATCTAAGTTCACTTGAAGCCCAGAAACCTTGAAATATTGATAAAGGCCTTGGAAGAAACTCAGCACAGTTAAATCATTGTCCAATATGTTTTAATACTTTGGCCTGGGATAAAGAAAGCTGTTTTCTGTCCTGGAAGGAGTGGTGGTTCTAAAAGGGGAAATTCATTCTACCCATTGGGACCATTGCATGCTTTCTTTGTTTGCTCTACTCAATTAATTAACTGATTTTATAATAAATTGTAAATATATTTTATAATTGTTGACTTAGTTTCTTTGAATTGGATTAGGAAACATTAAAATAGGATGTTTTCAGTTCCATTAATTAGCAATATTCTATAACAGTAAAAATGTATTTTATTATGTGCCATGAGTCAAGATGAAATTGAGTAGGCTGGTGAAACTAAAATGACAAATTTTTAAAAACTGTATAAATGCACTGAACATTCTTGTCATAAATAAACAATATTTGAAAAAAATCCAACATTTCTAATGCATTTGACTGTCTGCCATTAATTTTCTGAAATGATATCTATATCACATAATCCATGTTCTACATTCTTTTTTATATTACTTATATATGAGCTTAAAAACAGATTAAATAAATAAAAGCAAAAAGTGGAAATTTATGTTTTCCACTTTTTATAAGATATCCATGAAGTCACTTTAGCTTGGTGTATATGTGTGTATGAGTTTTTTTTGTTTTGTTTTTTTGTTGTTGTTGTTCAGAAATTCTGCATTACTTAACAAAAGAGGCCTTGATAGCCTAAAACAATATGAAAAGGTTAAAAAAAAAAAAAAGAATTGTGTTTGCGGCTCATATACTGAATATTTTTATTTAGCAATCCAGACGTGCTGAAAATTTTCCAAAAGCCAGAGGGAAAGAGTGGTTGAAAGGAAAAAACAAGTAACTTAAAATAAAACTAGTTTTCCCACAAAATGAAAGCCATCTTATACCCCATGTAATGATATTCTCCCTCCAGCAAAGCTTTATTTTAATCTGATAAAATATGCCAATTTAATCAGTAGTCAAATATGTTTGTCACTTTTTACTAATAGAAATAATCTTAACCTGGTTTCTATAGAAAACAGAGATCACAAAGACGTATGTTGTTGTGGCTAATTTCTTATTAGCAAGTGTGAAACTCAAGACTAAGTTTTCCTCTTCACCATTACTTCTTCCCCACCGAAAACCCCCATCCCCACCCTTGCCCCTCCCGGGTTCTACGTAAGTTACTTATTCAAGTCATCTCTTTTCCCAGGCAAGGGGAAGTACGATCAGTGTAGTTGCCCTTATTTTATACAAGCAGAAAGAAGAGATCGAGGTCCCGTGCGTGTTGCTGGTAACCGGTAGATGTGCAGACTCACCGTCTGCGGTGTCTGGTGGTCCAGGTTATCTTTATTCAACTTCATAGCGGGTCAGAAGTGGATATACACGAAAGAATGAGATAAAGTATGGTTACCAGCTCCCCGGGGAAAAGGCTTGAGCAGGATTTGGAGATAGAGCCAGGAAATAAACTTGGGTGTCTCCTGCTCTGCCTGGTGCAACTTCAGGAAGGCATTCAACAATTTCATATCCACTCCATGGAGCATGATGAAGTGGGTACAGGCTTTTCTTTTCTTTCTTTCTTTCTTTTTTTTCTTTTCTTTTTTTTTTTTTTTTTGACAGAGTCTCACTCTGTCACCCAGGCTGGAGTGCAGTGGCGCGACCTCGGCTCACTGCAACCTCCGCCTCCTGGGTTCACACCATTCTCCTGCCTCAGCTTCCCAAGTAGCTAAGACTACAGGCGCCCGCCACCATGTGCGGCTAATTTTTTAAAATATTTTTAGTAGAGACAGGATTTCACCGAGTTAGCCAGGGTTGTCTCGATCTCCTGACCTCGTTATCCGCCCGCCTCGGCCTCCCAAAGGGCTGGGATTACAGGCGTGAGTCACCGCGCCCAGCGGTACAGGCTTTTCAACTGCCAGGCGAGCTCTCCTTCCCTTAGGAAAGTGCCTCTGGACACAGGCTGCCCCAGCTGTGGCCTGGCCAGTCCAGAAACCTAGGACGCAGCTGCTGCCTCCCTTTTCCACATAGGGAACAGGTTGTCATTACTCTTAATTCACATGCTTGCTCTAGAGATTAGAAAGAAAATATATATCCGTGACTAAAAATATAATTATCAAATTTATAATTATTGTAATGGTAAAAATCCACAAGTTATATTCCTCAGAAAATCAAGACAATGAAATGTATGTTCAGTAAATGTGCTTAGAATTCAGAAGAAAAATATAGAAACTAGTTATGATTAGAGAAAAATTAAGAGACAGAAAAATGTAAAATAAAATTCAATTTATATAAAATTGCAACTTCATTAAAAAGAACTGATAAAATATTGAATAAAAGTACTTTTTTCATCTGTAAGAAGAAGAAAAAGTTTCTAAATCATCAAACAAAATTAATAAATCATTATCCGTATATCCTGTTTTTTTGGCAAATTATAAGGATTTTTTTAAAAAAAATCATAAAGCAACATATGAGTGATTCTTCTGGTTGTACATGTAGCTTTCTTCAACTACTATTGAAAATGCAAGTCATAGTGAAGCTGCCAAATACCAAACATTCCATCTGAAGAAAATATAATGCAAAAAATGGGGAAAAATTTATTCTTCCAAGTGAGTAAATGAAAATGAATTGAGGAAGAATAAAGCAATTCAAGGTTTCAACTAATGATACTGAAGATTCATGAAAAGATGATGATAAAAAAGATGTGATTAACCATAGATATTCACAGACTATTTTTAAGTAGATATTTACAATTTTCCAAAGTAGCAACTAATCTTCACGGAACCAGCAACAGGGTAGTAAAATTATTGACTACATCCCATTACCTAATACAATAAGTGAATCCTCTTAAGTGCTTGGCATTATTAAGAATATTGGTTAAAGACCAGAAAGCAGGCATGAGTTTCCTTTTACCCAGAAAGTTAACATCTTCTGTTCAGTTTCTGTGTCCTCTCTAAGGACCTACTCTTTGATGGCAGGGCATTCCCTTTAAGAGACAGGTTTTCTCCGACAAACCACTATAGTATGCTTTTTTCTATGATTTCAAGAGGCTATAAATATCATAATATGATGATTAAAGAGTGTACATTTAATTAGAAGATGGGTGATCTTCTTATATAGATCCTGAAATACAAATCCAAATAAATTTCATATGGTGTCTTAGTCGGTTCTGGATGTTCTAAGAAATTTCCACAGACTGGGCAGCTTAGACACAACATAAATTTATTTCTCACGGTTCTGGAAGCTAGAAGTCTGAGATCAGGGTGTCAGTATGGTCAGGTATTAGGAAGGGCTTTCTTATATGTGCAGACCACAGACTGCATTTCATGTGCAAACTGCATTGTATGCTCACATGGCAGAAAGCAAAAGAAGCAAGCTCTCTCCCAACCCTTACAAGAGCACTAATTTCATTCTCATTAGACTAATCTTAATTACCTCCAACAATGTCACTTCCTAATATCATCACATAGGAGACAGCATTTCAGCATGAATTTTATGGAGACATTCACTCCATAACAAATGGACAAGTGTAGGGAGCATCATATTACTAAAATAATCCAGAAGACAATTGAAACTCTGAGATGCACAATAAAAGCAGACGTAATGAGAGATTTGATTAAATATCAAAAAAATCAACAGTAAAGATAAATATCTAAATGGAGAAGTAACATTTGCAATGTAAAATAATAAATACAGGGTGGAGGAATTTTTTAAAACTAACAGAATGAATCTTACAGTGGACAAATGCGAGGAACAAGCAGTTCAAACAGGTAAATAAAAGTCAATAAATATACTAAAATGTTCTAAGCATGTAGCATTCAATAAAGCAAGATAAAAACTAAAAACGTATGTTTTTCTGTTATTTAAACATTTAATTTATGTTCATTTATATATATATACATATATAAAATTTGTGAAATGTAAGGTATTCAAGTAGGTATAAATGTAACAATTAAAATGAAAAAGAAAAATTTTCCTTTATCTTACCTAACGTCATTATGCTCTTTGTCTCTCCCTAAAGGCAGTTTCTGTTAACATTCTGCTATGCACATTTTAATAAGCACACTTTAAATGAACAGTAGGCTCTTACTCTTTTTATGGTTTTGGATCTTGCTTTTCATTTGATAAGAATATTGAGAGACATTTCCCCACTCTATGTGTGTGTTTCTGAATTTATAACTTTTTCCAAATACCATCATGTGTTATATATTCTAGATTCTTCATTATGTATTCACCATTCCTATAGAGATATTGATTTGTCCTCACTTGATTGCTATGCAAAAAATTTTGGGGGAGACAACCTTATTGATTCAATTTGGTTCAGTAGATATGTGTAGTTTTAGCACTCACCCTGTCTCCTGGGACAACTTTGCTCCTTTTCCCAAACTTCAATTCAGAAATCACAGAGTTAGTCATTTATTTTTAGAACTTTGTATTATTTTATGAGTATTATTCATGATATGAATGCAAATGAAGTAACCAGTAAAAATTAAGTATTGTTGCTTTTTGATCCCATAATTCTGCCCTAATTTGGTCATATTTCCTTATTCTAATAAAACATAATTCTATAAAGCAACAAAATATTTTCTTTTTTATTAAAGATATATGTTTTTCACTTGGTTTTACT
The DNA here is from genome assembly GCF_037993035.2 of Macaca fascicularis. Taxonomy (NCBI): domain Eukaryota; kingdom Metazoa; phylum Chordata; class Mammalia; order Primates; family Cercopithecidae; genus Macaca; species Macaca fascicularis. Next base: position 30,342,540 of record NC_088380.1, on the reverse strand, counting down.
TTTGTTATTAGCACTGAGTTGCTAAGAACAGGACAGAAGTGACAACTTTATTTCACCATATTTAACTGAAAATCAGTCTATTTGTGGTGGTATTTGTTCTTATTTACATTGTGTAACATAAAATTTAGAACATCATATATCAAAATTATTAGGATATTGATATTACATCTCTGCTCTTTATTGAAATTACATCTGGTAAACTATTATTTTGATATAACATTATATCAAGAATATTTTCCATTTTACTGAACATTTTTAAAGCAAGTTGTTTAATAACTACAAACAGAATTCATCTTATGCAAGTATGTTACTTAAACCACACAGTTATTGCTTGATATTAAATGTTTTTTAATTGTCAGATAAAAGTGTATGTATTTACTGTGTACATAATGAGCTCTGAAATATACATACATTGCAAAATGATTAGATCTAGATGAGTAACACATGCATTACCTCACATAGTTATTATTTTCCTGGTAAGAACACATAATATTCACTGTTTTAGCATTACCAGGAATACAGTATATTAATAACTATAGTCATTTATTTTATGAGATCAACATTTTTAAATTTCACATATGAGATCTCACCTATGAAGCATTTCTCTTTCTTTGCCTGGCTTATTTCACTTTATATAATGTTCTCCAGGTTTGTTCATACTGTAAATGAGATAATTTCCTGCTTTTCCTTGGTTGAATAGTATGTAATATGATTTAATTGTGTATATGACACACATTTTTTTGTCCATTCATCTATTGATACATACTCAGGTTTAGTCCATAGCTTTGCTGTTGTAAATAAGGCTGCAATGAACATGAGTGTGCAAATATTTCTTCTACATAATGCTTTTATTTCCTTTGATGTATATCCAGCAGTGGGATTGCAGGATTTAGTGATTGTTCTTTCTATGATTTTCTGAGGAACCCTCATATTGATTTCTACAATGGATGTGTTAATCTTCATATCCATCTACAGTGTGCACTATTTTCCTTTTCTCCACATTCTTACCAAAATTTATCTTTTGTGTTTTTCATAACAGCCACTCTAACAGGTGCATGGTGATGTTTCATTTTGAATTTAATTTGCATTTATTTGATGATTAAAGATACTTGTTGACCTTTGTATATTTTCTTTTAAGAAATGTCTATTCAATCCCTATGGCCATTTTTTAATGGCTTATTTCTTTTCTTGATATTGAGTTGTTTGTGTCCTTTATATGTTTTGAGTATTAGTCCCATATCAGATATATGGTTTTCAAGTGTGTTCTCTCATTCTGTAGGACGTCTCTTTACACTGTTGATTATATTTGTTGCTGTTCAGAAGCTTTTTAGTTGATTAAAAAAAGGGCAAAGCTGTGCAGACACATTTAATTTAGAAAGGAGACAAAGAAGTTCCTTATATAATGATAAAGGGGTTTCAGCAAAACAATATAACAACTGTAAATACTTGTGCACCCAACATTGGAATACCTAAATATATGCAACAAGTATTAATAGATCTGAAGGCAGAGATAAAGTGCAATACAATAATAGTAGGAGACTGCAACACCCCACTGTCTGTAATGGACAGATCAGTCATACAGAAAACCAATAAGAAAACATTACATTTAAACTACAGACTAAATCAAACTCACCTAGCAGACAACTATAGAATATTCCACCGAAAAGCAGAAAAATACACATTCCTTTCAACTGCACATGAAACATTCTCCAGGACAGATTATATTTGAAGCCACAAAAGAAATCATACAAAATTTAAAAAGGTTGAACTTATATCAATTTTCTTTTCTGATTATAATGTTCTGACCATAATGGTATGAAACCAGAAATCAGTAACAGGAGAAACATGGAAATTAAACAACATGCTCTTAAATACCCAATGGATAAATAAAAAATGAAATAGTCTATTCAGGCTCTCAATTAAGGGAATTGAGGCCCACCCTCATTCACGAGGGCAGTGTGCTTTACTCAGTCTACAGAATTCAATGTTAATATCATCTAGAAGCATCCTCGTAGATATGTGCAGAATCATAGTTGGTCAAATGCCAGGGTACTCCATGACCAAGTCAAGTTGACACATAAATTTAACCATCACATCTACTATGAAATCCATTCCTATGACACTGTAATACTGTAGAGTATAGCAACTGTGGTGATGCCTCATTTGTGCCTACAACAGGCCATATTGATGCTCTGTCAGTCTGGTCACCTCTGGAATGTAAGTGGGAATCCATGCTGTTGGTCTCCTTCTCTGCTACCGGGTCTTTCCGTTCTCTAAATCACATGTGTCTTATACTTTCAGGATGCTAGCCATTTGAATAGATCAACATGTTATCCTCAATGAAATGGATTAATGTACTACTCTGTGCAATATATACTTAGGTCACATCCCTTTGGTTTACATTATGACAAAGGAGTTGACACAGCCTGAGGTGAAATTTTATAAAGGTTTATTGTATATTTTAATGAAATAAAGTTATTTGTGATACATTTCTCTCATTGACAGAAAAGAATGCACATGCCATATCAATGTCCACACCAGGAACCTGGAGCTGTTATCTGCTCTAACGAAGTTACCATCCCTGTCATGGCAGGTGTAATAAGGGAAACTAACTACTGAATTGAGCTTGTAATGATATATAATCATCTTTCAAGATCCATCTGGTTTCTGCAAAGAAAACACTAGGTGACCTAAATGAAGATGAGATAAAGACCACTATCCCTGCATCTTTTGGAGATATAAGGCTGGCACAAATCTGCTAATCTCTGCCATACACACAGGACCAATTTTTTCAGTAATTTGGTTATCGAAGGAGAAATTTCAGGGGCTTACACTTAGCTTTCCCCATGCATATATACAATGGAACACTCTTTAGCCATAAAACAATGAAATTCTGTCATTTGTGGCAACGTGGATGAACCTGGATGCTGATCTCTGCTGATTATCTACTGTACTGTTTCCTTTGCAGAAACCAGATGAACCTGATGTTAATATCTGCTGTTTTTATCAGGCCACTGCACTTCAGTCTGGGCAACAGAGCGAGACTCTGTCTCGAAAAAAAAAAAATTCTGCTATTTTTGTATTTATTTTTGAGAATTCCCATAACAAAATGTTACCTAACCACAAAACGGAGAAGCAGCAATGAGTTTAATATTTATTTACTTAAAATATACAATATGTATTTATTTTGTTTACTTAAAATATACAATAAACCTTTATAAAATTTGACCTCACATAATAGAGAGCTTTATACTTACTACACACAGACACACACACATGCACACACACACAGCATTTATCTTGTAGAGATGTGGGGAAGAGATCAAAATAATCAGCTTTGAAAGTGATAGAATACACTGTTATTAATTTGGACATATATTTATCCAGAAATAAGGAGATGATTACAACTTTCTTTGATTTCTGTACTCCCATTCCCTGATAAACTATTACGTGCTGATTTTTTTTTTTTTACAGGATGATAATAGAATAAAGAGAAAAATAAAGATCATTTTAAAATGAGATATGAAAACAAAAGGATGAGGCACTCCTTGGTATGGTGACAAAAAAAGCCCTCATAACTTGCAGCAGGAGTGCATAGAAAGCCAAGCATGAAACACAATATTTATTGGACTGTCTGATTAACTTCAGAGGAGGTTAAGCCCTCAAGGAAGACAGATTTGTTATGCCAAAGAGAGAGCTTCATTGGGAAAATCTGAGATTCTACAATAGGATTTAGGTATGCGGGTGACTGTCCTTGGAGGATTGATTGCTCTGACTCTTCTGAAACATCTAAGCTTGCAGATACATCTCATTTCTCCCTATTAAGAGTGATCAGCCCCATAATCCTGAAAGGCAATATACTCAAAATCTGCCTTCACGTCTTTTTTGGACCACCTAACTTTTACCTATATTTAAGTAAGAAAATTAACCAGCTGAAGATGCACTGTGCTTGATAAAGAAAGAAAGAACTGTAATTTAAAGACGCTACAAACTTAGCTGACAAGTATTGCCAGCAGCCTGGGAAGTGTGAGTGGCACAAGATTAGAAGATTCTTCATGAAAGGGACTGAAATACAAAGTTTGAAAAGAAAGAGTTTATTTATCTGAGAATACTCTCTGGAGATGAAGGATTTCTCATGATGGAAAGAACCTCAAGAGAGCCTGCAAAGTACCTAATAAGTTGGCTCTCAGTGCCTTGGTATCCACAATGGCCAAGCTGAGCAAAATTGAAATGCTTAGAATTGCCGTTTCTGATGATGGATAAAGAGAATAAAAAGTTCAGGGTAGTGGATTTGCTAGTATGGATAAAATATGTATAGCCTGAAGATGAGGAAGATGATAATGTTATTTGGGAAGGCCAAGAGGACACACAATTTATCAAGGCCACAAGAATGCCCCAGTGAGAAACGTAGCAGCATCACTAAAAAGTTCAGTAATGGCTCTACCTTGCAGTTCAAGGATGGAAGTAGGAAACACTGTTAGAAAATTTGTCTTGCTGGAAACAATGAGTTATGAATGGACTTTGAAATAAGAGAGTCTAGGTGGTGGCACTTAACTGATAGTACCAGGTTGTGTAATCACTAGCAAAGTTGAAGTAGCAGCCCCAGGAACCAAATACGTGGGGACTTATGATGATTGTTAACAGAACGTGACCTCCCTGGAGACAAAATAGATTGGTGGAAGACAAATACACTATTCAGCTTAAGCCAGTGGAAGAAGTCAAGGTTTGTTTATTAGTCCGTTTTCACACAGCTAATAAAGACATACCTGAGGCTGGCATGTCTCAGGGCAACTTACGAAAGAACAACTTATGAAAAAAAGAACAACTTACAAAAGAAATAAGTTTATTGGACTTACAGTTCCACATGGTTTGAGAGGCCTCACAATCATGATGGAAGGTGAAAGGCAACGAGGAACAAGTCACATCTTACACGGATAGTGGCAGGAAACGACAGAGAGAGAGAGAGAGAGAGTTTGTGGAGGGGAACTCCCATTTTTAAAACCATCAGATCTCATGAGACTTATTCACTATCATAAGAACACCATGGGAAAGATCCGCCCCCATGATTCAACCATCTCCCACTGGGTTTCTCTCACACCACGTGAGAATTACGGAAGCTACAAGATGAGATTTGGGTGGGGACACAGAACCAAACGATATCAGTTTGGTAACAGGAAATCTGAGGGACGCCATATTAAGAAAAATTTCCTTTTACCTTGGACAGGGAATCTGAGGGAGGCCATCTTAAGAAAAATTTCCTTTTACCTTGGATAGTTTTCAGACCTGAGACATTGAGCAGACCTCACCCATTAAACACAGTTGACTTCTTTCTGAAGTTCAATGATTCTCCAGGACGATAGCATGTATACATAGAAATTATTTCTTAAGCATTTACCAAAGGGAACTAAGACCATATACTCAGTTAATTGGACATTGGGAAATGAGAGCTACTCACATTTTCTAATACAGGGTACAGGGTCTAATAGACATTAAAATATGGATACTTTGAGACATTACCATAGCTTTCTTATTTGTTGGGAACATATGGGAACCACGTGAAAAACAGCTTATATGGACCATATTGATGAATCCTAAACCCTGAATATTTAATTGGCATTGACATACTTGAAAGTTAACACAACTTCAAAATTGGGCTCTTGGTAGAAAATAACTAATATGATAGGGAAAGCTAAGTGAAACCCCTGAAATTTCTCTTTCCATGACCAAATTACTGAAAAACATTAGTCCTGTGGGTACGGCAGGGGTTAGCAGATTTATGCCAGCCTTACATCTCTAAGAGATGTAGGGATGGTGGTCCTCATCTCACCTTCGTTTAGATTATCTACTATTTCCTTTGCAGAAACCAGATGGATCTTGAAAGATGATTATATGTCATTACAAGCTCAATCCAGTAGTCAGTTGCCCTGATTAGAACTGCCATGACAGAGATGGTAACTTTGTTAGAGTAGATAACAACTCCAGGTTCCTGGTGTGGGCATTGATAATGGCATATGCGTTCTTTTCTGTTTCAATGAGATAAATGTATCACAAAGAATTTTATTTAATTAAAACATACAATAAGCCTTTATAAAATTTGACCTCAGGTTTTGTTAACTCCTCTCTCCTCTGCCATAATGTAAGCCAAAGGGATGTGAACTATCAAAATATTGCACAGAGCAGTACATGAATCCATCTCATTGAGGATAGCATATTGATCTATTCAAATGGCTAGCATCCTGAAAGTATAAGACACATGTGATTTAGAGAACAGAATGACCCAGTAGCAGGGATGGAGACCAATAGCATGGATTCCCACTTACATTCCAGAGGTGACCAGACTGACAGAGCATCAATATGGCCTGTTGTAGGCACAAATGAGGCATCACCACAGTTGCTATACTCTACAGTATGGCGGTGTAATAGGAATGGATTTCATAGTAGATGTGATGGTTAAATTTATGTGTCAACTTGACTTGGTCATGGAGTACCCTGGCATTTGACCAACCATGATTCTGCATGTATCTGTGAGGATGCTTCTAGATGACATTAACATTGAATTCTGTAGACTGAGTAAAGCACACTGCCCTCGCAAATGGGGGTGGACCTCAATTCCTTTAACTGAGAGCCTGAATAGAACAAAAAAAAAAAAAGAGAGAGAGAACTCTCTTCCGGTCTGAGTGCTTGAGCTGGAACATCATTCTTTTCCTGACTTCAGAAGAAGTGAAACATCCACTCTTCTTGAATCTCTAAACTGCTCATTTTTGGACTGAAACTTTTTTTTTTTTTTTTTAGTTTGTAGTTTTTTGAGACAGAATCTTGTTCTTTTGCCCAATCTGGAGTGCATTGTTATAACCGTGGTTCACTTGCAGCCTCAGCCTCCTGAGTTGCTGGGACTACAGGCACACACCACCATGCATGAGCCACTGTGCCTGGCCTGCACTGGAAATTACACCATTGACTTTCCTGATTCCTAACCTTCACACTTTGTTAGAGCAGATAACAACTCCAGGTTCCTGGTGTGGACATTGATATGGAATGTGCATCCTTTTCGGATTTATACTGGGACTACACCATAGCTTTCTTAGGTCTCCAGCTTGCTGACAGGAAATCTTGGGGCTTGTCAGCCTCAATAACTACGTGAGCCAATAGTGTGTGTGTGTATGTGTGTGTGTGTCTGTGTGTGTGCGTGTGTGTGTGTGAATGACATAAATCTGATGCAGGAAGGCTCAGAGTTTCTAACTCTTCATTGTCTTGCATACTACAGGCCTTGTCTTTCAAAGCGATTACTCACTTTCAATGTTATATATATATTTTTTGATATCGTTTTCTGAGACCTGCTTATTCTGGATTTATTTACTCCCAGTACTTCAACAATCTTTCCTAGGATTCCCAGTGTTACCATCTTCTCAGTTTGGCTTATATTGCCAAATGTTTTCTTTTATGGTAGGTCTTCGTCTTTCTGAAAAACTGTGTTATGCTACTTTCACTGATGCCTTGGAATTTAGGCTCAGATGGTTTCATATTCTCATCATCCTACTGTGTTTCCTTTAGTCTTGTCTTACAAATTTCTGGAGCCTGCACATTTTCTTACAGTATTGCACTTGGTTCGTACACTATTGTTCTACATCCTTTTGAGAACAACTTTTTATTTGTTATTCTTGAATTCCATAACCTCTGTGCTTCTTCACTGTTTCTCTTTTTCTTTTCACCTACTCTTGGACAATAGCTAGTCCAGCATGGATTTTAAGCCATGAAGGGCATTGGCCATGCCACTCACTTTCAGGAGTTCCCCAAGTATTCAAGAAACTCCTATGTGGCTTCAGGGAATATGTCGCTTATTCATAAATTATTTATTGTTCTATTTTTTTGGTCAGTCTGGTATTCATTCTAGAATTTAGAGAAATTTCAAGACATTACTACAGCCATGACTCCATTGTTATTGGGTCAAAATTAATGTTTGATCTTCATTTATAATATTAAACATATATTCATTCTAGAAAATCCACTAAATTTGATGTGTTTACATAGATTATAGATAAATCAATGCATGTATCACATTTAAGAAATTATATATTGGTTTTTTTGTTCTGCATTCTGTATTATATAATATGAATTATTAATTGTACACCATATTTCACACATAACAGATTAAATAATATATATCTGATTAGTAAATTTCTGTAGATTTTTTATACAATCTTATTTTGACCTTATAACAAAATATACTTACTTTATGAAACTTTCTCTGTTTGATCATAAGCTGTTTGAGAAATAAAATTATATCTTATTAATGTTTGTGACACCAGTAACTAAAAATAATACCTAATATATATTAATAATTAAAAGTTGTTACATATCAAACTTAAAATACGTCCCTCCTTAAACATCAGTATTTTCAACAATCAACCTAAACACCAGAACATATCATCAAAATTAAGCAATTATGAAGATGCGAAAAATAGTAGTTAAAAATCGTAGGCAACATGACCCAAATCATATTGTAGAAAAATATATATTCAAGTTTCATATATAAATATTCTCAGTTGAATTAACTTTTGTGTGTGTGTGTGTGTGTGTGTATATATATATATACATATATATAATGTCTTAATCATTCCTGAACATAAAATGTTTCCTGAAGAATTTCTAAAATAGCATGTAAGATAAAAATGTCTAAAGTTGTATAATTTTTTATACAGCTATTTATTTGGTAAGATACAGTAGCATAACAATCCTGACACTTATAATTCTCCTCCAAATTTTACTTATAAAATATACCTTTTAACAAGTAATGGAAAATAAATATTTGATTTAGATATTGAAATTATTTCCTATCCTGGACATCGTCCTATACATAATGAAACAAAACATTAAAAAAAACTTCCTTAATGAATTGAATTTTTGGGGAAGATGATATTTGGGAAGGGGAAGAAAAAAGGCCTGCATTGTGTACATTTTTTACTTTCTTCTTACTTATTACTAATATTCTGTTTTGGCTCTTGAAGTAGAAATAAATTAGTCCCTTAAATCTTACCATTGATACTTTCAGAAAACAAATTTATTGAGGACATTTTTACCTTATATTACTGTTTGAATGTGTTCCTTCATATTTGTGAAAGGGTATATCAGATTTGACTTTCCAGGTCTATAGTTCCTCACTATCCTGTAAGTATGTTTTCTCCATACCACACCATATTATTCTAATGCAGAATTTTTGAAAGAAACAGTTATAACTAGGACTATCTTGAAATATTTTGCAATTTTAAATCAAATAACTCTGAAGTTTATAGATAAAAAAAAATTCTGCAGACAAGTCTCTTCCATTCTTGGAGGACAAACCTTGCACATTTTCAAAAATTTCTTGGACTTTCACTGTCCATTTCATCCAAGCAATCAATTTATCTTTCTCTGTGGAGTCTGCAAGCAGGACTCTATTGCCAATTGACTGGTGGCAGGGATTTCCCTGACTAAGCTGCCCTTTTTGCTCCTTTTCTAGTCCTGTCACTAGAGAGAAATGACTTTGTGCCATCAAAAGAAAACACCTTCTGACACATAGTGCTATCTATGTTAAAAGAGAACAATGCACATGCATCTAATACTATATATATACTTTTAAAGATCTGCATCTATACCCAAATTTTCCAATGTATGTGAATTTTGTCCTTCTATATAGTAGCCCTAATTACTTTTATGCATCAATTTATCCTAAATTTGGCATAAGATATTTAATATAGACATGATTGATTTAATTTGCAAAGATGTTCTTTGCAAAAACTCTCTTCAACTTCCTTTTCCTTAATAGAGATTTTGCTTTGCATGGTGGCACAAATCATTCTAATATGCCTAAAAGAATCTGAAAATGAATATAACTTACTGGGGCTGAAATAATGGCCATTGGCTTCTATATGTAAAGATTGATGAGTGAAGATCATCGTTGGTACTCTGCTGTATGTTTTTTTGAAATTGTTTTTACGGAATATTTTATTTTCCCATCTCTTTACCTCATGCCTAGATGTCTAAGCAAATTAAACATTACCCTAATTTGAATAGAATGTAGAAATGTTCCTTCCTTAGTGTAAACCCAAGGTCCTGGGGGTTCTCTACGGGTGTATTTCTATTTCAAAAATCATTACAAATGGACAATTAAATATACTGCTACCTAGGACATTAAGAATAGTAATTTATAATGAGATATTTGCTAAGCAAAATTATCTTAATTATCCAAACAATTCTACCCAGAAAATCTATTAGTAAGGAGAGTCTTAGTAATAGAAATAAGTCAGAAGTTCTGGATATTCAGCATTGTTGTTGAGTTAGTATTTTAGTACAGTTTTGTGGTATGGAATTTAAATTAATGTCTTACTTTTCTTCCTTCCTAGTATACAAGGGAGAATATTTTATATGTCTTTAAAGATTACAACCCTTGCATCAGATTAATTCTCATCGATTTTCATTACTAAAATTAAAATTCCTAGCTTTTTCTCATTACTTAAGGGAATTATTTCAATGCTTCTTAAATATAGAAAGACCATTTATATTGTATTTGTTGGATATTTTGGTCCTTTTTTCTGTACCTATCACTGTCAAAATACAAATAGCAGATTATGATAGTATAATAATTCACATATCTTTCAGTTTTATATTATTTGTTTTGCTTTGTTGTGTTTTAAGAGACCATAAGCTTCTTTGAGACTAGTATTTTTTGTCATTAAAACATGGTCATTGGCAAAAAAAAAAAACAACAACTTTATATTATAAATGCCTTTGAAAATAATGAACAACTTGACAAAGTTTGTATTTATATGTTCAGTGTAATCAACCACTGTCTTAAAACAATACCATTATTGACTAGCTAAGACATATGCTAAAATGCCTTTGCAACATTCCTTATTTATTATTCCTCCTGGAAATCATTTAGGTAGTAATCATTTTGTGTATTCAAAAGTTTATGTATATGACTTTTAGGAATATAACTTTTATTTTTCTAAAAAATGATGGAATAACAAAAATTATCTAGGTTCCATAATGGTAAATTTGAATGTTAAATAGCTTAGTTTTACAAGAAAAATTATCTATGCAGAATACCTGTAGACCCAAGAATATATTTTTATGTGTGTGTGTGTGTATGTGTGTGTGTGTGTATAAAGTCTGTCAATTTCTCATCATTTTATCCACAGAATGCACTGTACATTGCACATGTGTTTATATTAAGTGGAGCTACTTTGGGGGAAAATTAAGAAAAAGCCCATTAATCCAGTTTAAATGTTAGCAATGCCCTCATGGGACATCTTTATTGCACTAAACCTGAATGCCTAGTGCCACTGTGTAAACTTATATGTCCTTGATCAATATTTCCTATTTAATCTTTTATACTTGCTTAAAAACATTAAACATGGCTACACATAATACAGGTAAAATACCATTACTCCAGGAATATCTTAGAGCAATATATCACAGTGACCACGTGTTCTTGGGTTAGTCTGCTTGGGTTTAGATTTTGCTTTAACTTATTACTACCTATGCCATCTTGATAAAGTTATATGACTTCTTAAAATAGCAGCTACCTTTTCTATACAAGGGGGTAAATCTAATATTTCTAGATTTTTGCAAAGATTAATATGATAAAGTACTCAGATCATTATATCAATTCTAGATACTTAGAAAACAGGTAATAAGTGGTAGTCAATTTGAGAGCTAGTCTAAGGCATTAGCTATGCTTTCTCTTCCAGGATCAAGATAATCACCAAATGGCACTCAAAGTCTTGAAAATGTTATTTTTTAAGCTGAAAAAAAAAAGTTGAGACTTCCTGATATGATGGCATCAGAATCTCCCATTTAACCATCTTGGCATCATTTCTTTGGCACAGAAAAGTTGATTCTTTCCTATCATGAAGCTAACATACCTTGTTTGCCTTTTGAAAATGTATGCTGCTATTAAACATCAAAAACTGTGTCACATGGAAATGCCTTCCTGGCGGGGTGTGCTGTTGACGTTGAATCATCTGTTTGTGCTATCATTAAGTACAAAAGCTTTGAAGTAAGACCTAAAGCCAAAATTCTCACAGATGTTGCATGGAAATAAACTTCAAAAAGGATGTACAGTGTTCATTCATAGACAGGTAAACATCTGTGAGAGAGAGAGAGACAGAGCAACTCACTTAAAGGCTTTGCTTTGAACAAAACAGGCCCTGGGCCTTCTCTTTCAAATTGATGTCTCTGTTTATATAGCTTCCTGCCTCTGTACTAGGTGACTATTGAAATCCCACTTTTTGAACTAATTTACAATGACCTCTTCCTAGTTTCCAACAGTTTCTTTCATAGGGGATTTGTTTTCTCTAATGAGGCTCAGCTAGGACCGGGGTAAACAAAAGGAAATAGACATCCTTCAACAGATTCTGTCTGCACTGAGGCTGATATCTGAAAAAGAGGAGGGGCCAAGAATGAATAGGAGATGTCCTTGTATCTGCAGATTTGAAATTGGAGATCCCATAAATTCAATGTGTTTAGACTCACTAAATCTTTCTTTATTGAAAAATATTACGTTTCATACACCAAGGCTACAAAATGGGAATAAACAAAGCCATATGACGAATGTTTATTTTTGATAACTCTTATGTCAGAAAATGAACTCATTCTCTGTTTTGAATAAGTGTCCAAGATTTAGATCAAGTTTCCCTTTAATGAAATTATTTGAAAGGATTTTTGTCTTTTCATTTTATTAACCAATACGTTAGAAATACTGATGCCATCACAAAATGAAAAACAAACAAAAAAAACAAAACTGCAAATTATAAATGGTCAATCTATCAGGAATATAGCTTGCTGTTTCAAAGCCTAAAGCTTACTCAAGACGCCAACATAATTTCGTCAAACAATGTTATAAATGGAGATAAACAGCCCAGTTCCCTTTGAATTTTCAAGTCTATTGTCTTCTATTATTAGTTTATCATATGACTTATTTTTCAAAAAGCAAGACTCTATCAAATTCATGCCACTAAATATATTTACTACTTTGATCTTCATTTATGCTCTAAGGCAAAACAGCCTATGTGAGGATACACTTTATGAAATGTAGATTCTTTGTCCTTCATGTGCATGGCAAACTTCCCTCACCTCCAAGCATTCTGGAACTGATCGATGGCAAGTTCTGCCTCAAAACGTCTTTTCTATTCTTATCCTTGGTGAGAATGTATCAATAAATAGGAAGAGATGATGATGCTATTGAAGCCTGTAAGCACAACTTCTCATTTCATCAACTTTGCTGATGTTACCTCTGGCTCAGAGGTTCCATTTTCTCTCTGCCTCTATGGAATGCATCAGGATTGCTTTGACAGCAAGCCCCAAAGGCATATGGCAGAGAGCTTCTTGCTTTTTAAGTATGCTTTTACTGACTCACCAGTTAAGAGCAGTAGCAGTTCTAATGATAACCACGAAGCTGACAAAATAATCCAAACAGTGTTGCCCGCAAATTCTGAGAAAAAAAAAAAAATCTATTGGTGTAAATGTATTTTACTCTGAATATAAAAGAAAGCACAATATACTTCTGAAAAAGACTGACTTTCATTTTATTATTATTACTATATTTTTTCCATTCTTTTTTATTAGAAGTTCATGAACTGGGGGTCAGAAAAAGGTGATTGGAATTCTTTCTTACTTATGAGGATTATGATCAGAGAAATTGTGTAATCCTCTATCCTCCTTAAAATTCAATCTTCCTCTTTACCAGTTTGTATTCAGCTATAAATCAGTTGGGGCAATCATATATACAGATCAAGTTCTTATAATGTTTACGTAGAATCATAAGCGTTTATGCTTAGGATTGTGAGAGACACTAAAATAATCATTAACATGAATTTTTTTATTTTTTAGAGATTATACAATTTAAAACTCTTTCCCTTGAATAGATTAAATACACCTATCTCAAGATCAGGGGCTTCTCTAAATTCTTTCTCTATTTCTGAAATGTTTAGTGTTTTATTGACCATAATCATTGCCCCCAAAAGACATCTCCATGCCATAATATTCAGAACCTGTGAATATTATCTTTCATGACAAAAATGTTATAGAGTTAAAGAATCTTGAGAGGAAGAACTCATCCTGGATTATCTGGTAGGCCCTAAATACCATCAAATTTATTTTTAAGAGAGCAAAGCCAAACAAAAACAAAAACAAAAAACTTTGAAACAAACCAAAGAGGAGAGATAGAAGCAGAAGAAGAGACTATCATACTTAGAGAGATTGGAGTGATGCAGCCACAAGTCAAAAAAATACCTGCAGTCTTTAGAAGCCACAAGAAGCAAATAACACATTCTTTGCTATAACCTCTGGAGGGAGTGTAGCACTGGCAAATCCTTGACTTACAACTTTTGGCCTACATAACTGTGAGAGAATAAATTTCTGTAGATTTAGGTCACTCAAATTGTTGTAAATTTTCACAGCAGCCATAGAAAACTAACACATTGCCATTTCCACATTTTGTGCATTCCATGTGTGTTTTGGCAATCTTACATTACTAGACTTAGGACCTTGAAGGTGGAAATTATATGTGACACCTTTTTGTGTTAGACTCAGTACCTAAATCCTTATATGTAGCAGGGGCCAGGAGAAAGTTTCCAAATAGATTCGTGAATGGTGTCATCAGTGAAATAATTATTTTTGACACAGTTCCTAATTGTGATGATTAAGAATATAAGGTCAGGCATGGTGGCTCACGCCTGTAATCCCAGCACTTTGGGAGGTCAAGGCAAGTGGATCACCTGAGGTTGAGAGTTCATGACCAGCCTGACTAACATGGAGAAACCTCGTCTCTACTAAAAATACAAAATTAGCCAGGTGTGGTGGCACATGCCTGTAATCCCAGCTACTTGGGAGGCTGAGGCAGGAGAATCGCTTGAACTCAGTGGGTGGAGGTTGTGGTGAGCCAAGATTGCACCATTGCACACTCCAGCCTGGGCAACAAGAGTGACACTCAACATGGCACATGTATACATATGTAACAAACCTGCACGTTGTGCACATGTACCCTAGAACTTAAAGTATAATAATAATAATAATAGATTGGTGAAAAGATAACAAAATCGATTGATTATCTAGAGATGTATCTTTTGGGGTAGGAGTAAAACGAAACATGAAATTTTACATTGAGGAAATAAAAAAATGACATTATAAATAACTGTAATCATGGAATCTGAGAGATGATTTGACCATTGGAAAGAGGAATTAGTAATAAGATTTTTGTATATTATGTTAATTGTACTTCTGGTTTCCAATCCAACTTATAAAGAGCTTGGATGGTGTCAATTGCAGTCTCACAAGAAAGAAAGAAAAGTTGAACAAGCTGCAAATCAATAACTCTTCTTATAATATACATAGAATTGAAATCACAAGGCAAACTTCTGCCCCTACAACTGGAAAGACAGACAGGTGAATACAGAGAATCACAGCTTATGAAGGGCAGATGCCCCGGAGCAGAATTCCATTGCTGGTGCCAATCCCGTTGGGAACATTTACATTTTAATGACAAATTGCTGGAGGTTTGGTGTGGACTAGCTTGAGAGTTAAAATCTCCATATGATCCCAGCCTTTCACTAATTTTATCTCCAGGAATCCCACAAGGTTCTCAACAGTGAAGGTTGGAAGAAAATCCTCTCACACTTCTGGCAGAAGGAAGGGAAAAGTAACCATTTTGAAATATGCCCAGTTATCTGTGCTTTCTTTAACAATGCCGGCTCTCAGAGGAAACAATTTTGTCAGAGCCTAACTGGGAGTTATTGAAGTCTGATCTACCAGTTGGAAGTGAAATATCCACCTCCAGCCCCTTCTAGCCTTTCTGTCCCACCTATGGAGAACAGAGAAAAGATGAGAAGCAATTGTGAGGGTCACAGTCAGGGACCAGGTTCATTAAAAGACTGAGACCTAGTCAAAGAACCATAGGATACTTTCCCTCCCCACATACCTTTTTACCACGTCAATGGGACTCCTGTATAAAAACAAGGGATGACAGCTGAGAGTATTGCAAGCCTGAGAAACTTTTCAAAAAATGAGTGTCTTAATTCTACAATCCCCCTCCCCACAAAAGTAGAAACAAAAATGAGGACTCTAGATGGAATTTAGCTTCTAGCACTGCAGCTACAACTGACAGGAAAACATAGTCTAACTCAGAGTTAGATAAACATAAAACTTCACAATAAAGACAAACCTATCTCACTTCTTTATACCTGGCTTTCAATTAAAACATCATATCTGGCTTTCAATTAAAAATTATAAAACATAGAGCTGGGTTTGGTGGCCAGTGTTGGGATCATAAGCATGATCCCATCACTTTGGGAGCCTGAGGTGGGTGAATTGCTTGAGCCCAGGAATTTGGGACCAAGTTGGGCAACATAGTAAGACACTGCATTGTCTCTAAAAAAATAAATTAAGTTAAATAAATGAATTACAAATATAATAAAAGGCAAAAAACACAGTCTAAATAGAAGAAGCACACATCAGAATCAGACTTAGATATGGCAGAGATTTGAAAATTTAAAATAATTGCAATTAATATTTGTAAGGCTGCAATGGGAAAAAGTAAACATACAAGAACAGACAGGTAATATAAGCAGAGATATAAACTCTAAGAAAGAATCAAAAGAAAATGCTAGAAACAAAAGCCCTGCATGTTATGATCTGAATGCATGTTTTTCCCTCAAACTCACATGTTGGAAACCTAAATTCCAAAGTGATAGTATTAGCAGGTGAAACCTTTGGGAGATAATTAGGTTCTGAGGGTGGATACCTCATGAATATATTACCACTCTTTTAAAGGAGGATAAAAGGAACTTGTTTTCACATTTTACATACGAAGACTCAGCAAGAAGGCACCCTCTTATATATGAGAACAGCCTCCCATTACACACTGAATCTTCTAGTACATTGATCTTGAACTTTATAGTATCCAGAACTGTGATAATTAAATTTGTGTTGTTTATAAGCTATTCAGCTTACCATATTTTGTTAAAACAGCCCAGACAGGCTAATACGCTATAACAGAAATGAGTAATGCCTTTGACAGGCTTACCACTAGTCTGGACGTGGCCAATCAGTGAGCTTAAAAATGTATCAATAGAAACTCCTCAAACTGAAATGTACAGAGAAAGGAAGAATAAAAAATAAAATTGAACGTAATAACCAAGTACCATGGGAAAATTATAAAACATGTGACACAGATGTAAGGAGAATAACAGAAAGAGATAAATGAACCAAAGGAATATTTAACATAGTAAGGGCTGAGAAATGTGCACAATTAACGGCAGACACCAAACCACAGCTCCAATAAATTTAGTAAACAGCAAGCAGGATACATAGTAAAAATCTCCATTTAGTCGTGTTATAATCAAATTGAGGAAAACCAGGGACAAAGAGAAATTCTTAAAAGAAGCCAGAAAGAAGTGACTGGGTGTACATCTTACCTATAGAGGACACAAATAGAATTACATTGGACTTCTTTACAGAAATCACACAAGCAAAAAAAATGTAGACTGAAATATTTAAAAGGTGTTGAAAGAAAACACCAAATCAAAATTCTGTATCCAGATAAGTTACCCTTTAAAAGAAAGCAAAAATAACTATTCCTCAGACAAACAGAAATTAAGAGAATTTCATGCCTGTAGATCTGCCTCGCAAGAAATATTAAAGCTTTTCCAGAAAGCGTGAAAATTATATGGTCAGAAAATCAGAGTCAAATAAATAGAGGAAGAAAATTAATGATGAAACACATAGAAACAAAATAAAATATTTTATTTTACATTATAAGACTAATTTTTCCAAAGAGTGTCAGCATTCATCAAAAACTAAAAGTCACTGATACACTCCCTTCTTTCAAAATGAAGCAAATTTTATTATGCCTGGCCTTTGTCCTTTCTGTGTTGACATAACAGAATATCTTATACTGAAAAATATATCTGAAAAATACAAACTTATTCTCACAGTTCTGGAGGCTGGGAAATCTGATTTCAATTTGTCAGCATCAGGAGATAGCATTCTTGCTTCATTATCTCATGGCAGAATGAGAGAGGGTGACATAGGACTAAAAAGAGAGAAAAGAGAGGGCCAAACTTATTTTTTAAAACAAGGTCATGTTCTGAGTAACAAACTCACTTCCCTAATAGCAATATTACTCTATTCATGAGAGTAGAGTCTGCACAACCGAATTGCCTTGTAAAAGTCCCACCTCCAAACACTGTTGCATTGGTTATTAAGTTTCCAACACATGTGCTGTAGGGGGCACATTCAGATTATAGCAGGCTCATAACTGTAACTTCTAAGTCTCTAAATTTATGTAACTGAACAATTGTTCCTTTTCAAAACAGTAGGTGTAGCCCTTTTGTTAATAAAAGTTATTTGTGAGTTATAGTTGAGGAAGTTCACCTGATCCCAGAGGCTTATTTCCCTTCTCCCAGAAACCCCAATAAAGAATGATGAAGGAATTTATAAGGGTATTATTTCAAATGGTCAAAAAGTTAGAGAGAAGAAAATGATAGATAATGTATTTGCACCCAGTTTATAATAAAGTCAATTTGATACAGCAGCCTGGCAAGGGGGCTCATGCCTGTAATCCCAGCACTTTTGGAGGCCGATACAGAGTCCAAGAAAGGTTCAACACTAGGACTCAATTACTAATGTATGGACTCCAGAAAAAATAGAAAACAGGAGAGCATGGAGAACAGGGATCAAGGCATGTAACACAATGGAGGAGCTCCTAAGTTGAAGATAAATGAAAGCCAAGAAAGACGACTGTCACACGAGACTGAGGAACAACCAGTCCTAATGGAAAAGAATTATCTCCCAGGGGAAAAAAAAATCAGAATAAAAGTTAATGGATCTTTTGGATTATTTGGCAAAAATATAAAAATACTGTAGTTACAGAAAACTAGGAAAAGGAAACAGTGAAAACATTGATCTCCAGGAAAACAGGAGTGCACAGGAAGGAGATTTAGTCATGTGCATGGCTGGGCCATAGAGTGAACATACTTTGCATAGTATGCTTTTCACTGTGTATGCATTTCTTTGATGACTGTAATAAGTATAAAGAGAAAAGAGACAATTGTGTTTACACATAGGTAAACTGGTTCATTATTTGTAAAACAATGTGAATTGTGTTGAAAAGGTTTCAGTATGATTGGTAGAGATCATGGAAATATCACTTTCTTTAATATTTATTTATTTATTTATTTAAGAAGGAGTTTTTGCTCTTGTTGCTCAGGCTGGAATGCAATAGCCCAATCTCAGGTCATTACAACTTGTGTCTCCCAGTTCAAGTGATTCTCCTGCCTCAGTCTCCCGAGTAGCTGGGACTAAAGGTGCATGGCACCATGCCAAGCTAATTTTTGTGATTTTAGTAGAGACGGGGATTTCACCATGTTGATCATGGCTGGTCTTGAACTCCTGACCTCTTGTGATCCACCCACCTTGGCCTCCCAAAGTACTAGGATTACAGATGTGAGCCATTGCCCCTGGCTGGATACATCACTTTCTAATCTACAAATAGCCTCAAAACGTTATAATTTGTTCTGCTAAAAAATGTTTTACATAGGTGGCATAGTCATCAATTTCAGCATATACAGTTTTTGTTTTTGACTCATTATTTGGTTAACATGTTATAATACATGTATATGGTTTCTTCTTTCTTTCTCTTTATTCAGTCTTGTATCACTTATTTTCTTCAGTCCCCTTTGCATGTTATTATATCTTCCTCCACTTACAGTTTCATCCCTTATTTAAAAAAAAATGGAGCTGGTACTTTTCTGTAGAATCAACAAAGCATAAGTACATAGAAAATTAATAAGGATTATCCCTACAAAAGAGGTGGTGGACTCCTTCTAGAAGGGGAAAAGGAAAATGAGAATATGATATAGAAATGTGCTTCCTGAACTGCCTTTGGTACAACATTCCCTTTCATTATAACACATCTATGTTTTTCTCCTCTCTATCTACAAGTAGATTTGGTATCAGTTCAAATCCATTTGTTGGCACATTATGGCTCAACAATATGCCTCTCTTTTGCTCTTACAGTGATGCGTTATCTCTCATGTCTCCTTTGGTCTCACTTTGTTTTCTCCTCTAATGGGAAACAAAAGACTGACGAATCCATCACTGTGTCCTTAAAGTGATTTTCTTCAGGCATCATTTGAAGTTCTCAGTTGAATATGGAGAAAAAATTATTCAAATAAGTTATAGACTTTGTGTAACAAAAAAAAATGCAATTTAGAGATAGACTAACGTATTCAGTATCTTCTCTCTTCAGAATTCTCAGCTCAGTAATGAAACATTTTAGAGATGTTGTGTGGCAATTTTTCTTGTAGGGCATCTAGTTCAACAAGTTCTGCATCAATTATAATTAATTAATTATTAACAACTGACAAATAAATATATGCAACTATTTTTTTCTGCCCTGTAGTATTATTACGTTCAATTCTTAGATGAGGAAATACTGGCTTAAGTGAGTAGTTGCTCAAGATGACACAGTTAATAAATAAGGAACGGTGCTGAAATTTATACATATGCATAATTATACCCACACCTCTATAAATTTAAATTTGATGTTTTTAACCTGTACTTTTCTTCAGTTCCTGTATTACATATTTATAAATATTATAAATGGTGATATATATAAGTAGCAATATATAACATTTCAGGAAAATCTCATTATTTATTACATTTTGCTCTCCCCTCTTTGTTTAGCCTCACATTATGCTGGCCATAAGGAGAAGAAAGAAGACAACATTTCTATTAGAATGAAGTTCCACTTCTTTCTTAATCCATGATGTGAAATTGAAAACTAAAATTCAAAAGATCAATAATGTATAAATAATAATGAATGGTACTGACTTCAAAACTGACTTAAACTGTCAAAAGCAAATATGTCAGCATAAGCCTGCATAAGATTGAATTATCAGTTCAAGTAGACAGGCCCATCTGTATAGGCAGTGTAAAGCATTTTCACTGACAGGCCATGCAGTCCCTGTTATTGAATTCTGCTCAATAGCTAAAGTAGTAGTCATCAATTTGGTGACTTAAACATTTAATTTTCTAAAAATATCACAGTATTCACCCAGTGGAATGAGAATTGTGTATGCAATTGCAATTTTTATTGCAAACAACAACCAAACACCATTAAAATGACATAAAATAAGGTTTGTATGAAGAGAGATATTTAAAAATGCTCTTGACTGCCAATGCCCAATGTAGTAAATATATTATTTTTCCCCCCGTAGATGCATAAGTTAAATATCATTTAATAAAAATCTAAATTTGTATTTAAACGCTTGATTACATAGTTTCAAAATTCATCCGGAAAGGGAGTTTCGGATCATTTATCTTTTACCTTGTGTGGTCCATGGCCCCACCACTCCGGTGCTGCACTGGGATTTCCAGTCCAATGACATTTCTATTTCTTTCCATCAATAAAGCTTTTTTTCCCTCTGCTCATTTCTGTTTATCCCTTTTTAATTCTTTGCTTTCTGATACAATACCTCACTTGCTAGTACTTGAAACTGTTTTGCTTTTATTATTATTTTTTTCTGTCACAGTCTTGTCCCAGCTACACTCACTTCTAATCATATTCATCACACTGTTGCCTCTAGGTCTATGGCAGCTGTGAGGGCATATACAGAAAATCATGGATCCACGCATCTGAAAAGCCTTGTGAATTGATTGCTTCCAATTATCTGGCAAACCTACTCTCTCCCTCTGCTCACTCATTTTTTGCAATCACTGGGGAAGGAGAAGCTCTATTTTTTTTTTTTTTTTCTTTTCAAACCTTTGAGAGTCTCGTGTTCCCTTTCACTTCAAGGTGACAAGATTTTTCTACCTGTTACATACAGAAAAAGGCAGCTCGGGAAGTATGATTTTATGTCATTTTTCTATTTTTTCTTTCTCTCTTTTACAAATAATAGTCACTCCCTTCTTTGTTGGTGGTCATTCCAAATAATTTTCTCCAGGCACTGATTCTTTGTTTACTACAGAAAAGAACCAGCTCCACATTTTAAATAGAGATGATATTGTAAAAGGAGGAAAATGTAATGAGGTGGAAGAGGCATTAAAGGAAAAATAATTGACACAAGATTGAATAAAAAAGAAGGAAGAAGAAATCATATACATTTATTGTGACACGTTAACAAGGCAATTTTGATGCAAAAACCAACACGTGGTTAGGCTGAAATTTAAAAAAGTACTACTTTATGTAAAACATATCAAATTTCTTAAAAAAGAGAGATAAGCTCTTTACATTCAAAACAGGAAATCCACAAATATCCCTACATAGAAATGCATGAATTTTCCTCCTCTCCTACCTTTATACATTGAAGGCCATCTTCTCCACTACTGTCCTTAATGTGGTAATGTTTTCAGAAAACATATAATACTCACTACGATTTGATTGTCCTAACTCATCTTGTCTACTGGATACTTTCAACAGCTTTAAAAAATGCCTATGTATCTCTCTTTAAACTCCCCACACTTTCTAGATAGATAGAGAGATATATTGACAGACACAGACACACACACACACACACCACAAAGGTCTTTAAAGTATACGTGTATGTGTGTGTGTATATATATATGTATATATACCACCTGTATTATCTTTGCAATTCTTCTCTATCTAAAATTACTTCAAAATAAAATGTTAAAAAGACTAGAATTTTATCTTTTTTTGTTGTTGTTGTTGTTACTAGTAGTAGCCTAATTCTTCACTCCTTTTCACAGACAAATTTTATTAAAATGTGTTTTTTGTTTATTTGTTTGTTTTTGGTGGAGTGTGGTGGCTCATGCCTGTAATCCCAGCACTTTGGGAGGCCGAGGCAGGTGGATCACAAGGTCTAGAGATCGAGACGAGCCTGGCCAACATTGTGAAACCTCGTCTCTACTAAAAATACAAAAAAAATAGCCAGGTGTGGTGGTGTGTGCCTGTAGTGGTCCCAGATACTCAGGAGCCTGAGGCGGGAGAATCGCTTGAACTCAGAGGTGAAGGTTGCAGTGAGCTGAGATCATGCCACCACTCCAGCTTGAGCATCAGAGAGATACTCCATCTCAAAAAACAAAAACAAACAAACAACAACAACAACAAAAAAAAAAAATGAAAAAAGAAAAAGAACAAGAAAAAAACATCATCAGCATTTATAGGCCCAACTTTTTGGTTAAGCAGCAGTATTCCACACAATCCAACATACCTTCCTTTTGAAATATGGCTTTCCAGACATTTTTCTTTCTTTTTCTTTTCTTTCCTTTTTTTTTGATTACAATATGATACTGAGTTTTAGATCTCTCAATTCCTTTATCTTTGTTGGAACCTCCATGTGTAAAATCCAGCTGCCACATAGGACTCTCATCTAGGCCCTGTTCTCCTAGCATTGTTATTACATACTTGAAAATAAACTTACTATTTCAGCTCTCTAGTTCAGACAACTTCTTAGTGTTCTTTCAGTTTTTACTTAATTGATTTTTTTAATAGTTCCCATAGGAAGTCTAAAATATACGCCAAAGTTAACATAATAAACTTGAACTTTCCCAATCTTATCTTTATCTAGACTCTTTAATCTCAGTGAATAGATAGCTATCCACCCAAGTGCTTAAACTATACATCTCATAGTTATTCATATATTATTGCTGTACATTCTCTTACAAATTTATTGCTAATTCAGTTTTCTAGTAACTCTTACGTATGTCCCAGGTTTTTTTAAATATTTTTTATTCAAATTTGGACAGCTTCATTGACCTAAACAACATTTTACTCTATATTCTTTTTTTTTTTTTTTTTTTTGCTCCTGGAATCAACTCTGCACATCCTAATGAGAATGATCGTCAGAAATTCAAATCTGATACTATATTTCCATACTTACAATCCTCATCAGTTTTACCACTGATATAGGCAGAAGATCCATAAATCTATGGCATGGAAAAAATACATAATCTCTAGCATACACTATGAGACTGTGGACAAGAAGCCCATTCTTAAGTTTTCCAGCTTTTCTGTCCAGTTCTAGCTTCTGCTACTTCAATATTATTGCATTCTCCTTAATTTCTAAGGCTTATTTTGCCTCCTTTTCAAATAAACCTTCATGTATAACTTATCCCCTCCTTGGAAGACTCCCAGAACTTTGTTCACCTGCATGGGAAAATCCTACTCTTTATTTACATCCTAGCATAACCATTGTCTGAAAGTCTTTCACATTACCTGCTCATATTTTTATTAAGTGTCTGGCCCATGCAAGTGTCTTCCTCGGAGTGCTCTGCATATCAACCAGCATGACACTATGAACTTGATCGTACCATGCAATGAGGTTTCCTTCTAGGGAGGATTGAAAGTCTTTTCGTTTATTTTAACAATCTCTGTACAAAAATTATACACATAGAAAGTGACCTTTATTGTTGCAAATATTTGTCTTATCGAAAATGTGAAAAATGTCACAAAAAACAGTACTGTAGGCTACTTGTGCCAACCTCATCAGATATATCACAGAAAATATTAAAATGTATAGAAGCAGATATCTGAATTAATATTTATTATTTTAAATTGTCAATACTTGCTATATGTATTCTATTTTAAATAATGTAGTTTAATTTATGTGACAATTTAAAATTTAGAAAATAAAGTTAATCTTCACTTAAGAGATAATATCAAAATAAATTATATTTCAAATATTTTTATTAAAATATTTAAAAATATGAATTTCATAAAGGTAGATGCTTCTCCCTCTAACTTTAAGAAAAATAACAATTACATTTCATGTTTAGGGAAAAACAATTTTAAAATGCTGCCTCTGTATGAATACCATACAAACAAAATCTATAGAGAAAACCGGTAAAAGGATACATGTTTAGTGGCAAAATTATTTGTAAGATACAGACATTTAATTGAGTATATAGAAATCTATGGACATTTAAAAAATACGTACAAAAACATGAGCAGATAATTAACTATGAAGAAATGAAAATGGTCAAAGCATGAAAATGTACATCAAATAGTTCTAACATAAAAGCAAGAATAAGGTTAAGAAAACATGGAGTAAAAATCAGATTACAATATTGGCTTTACTCCAGCTGAAATCTTCTCTATATATTTATTTTTTGAAAAATTTCAAATTTTAGTATAAATTACAGGGTACATATGCAAGTCTGTTACATGAGTATGTTGTGTGATGCTGAGTTTTGAGGTACAAATAATCTCATCATTGCTAGAGAGCCTAGCATCCAATATGTGGTTTTCTAACCTATTCCCCCTTCTTCCTTCCTTGTCCAATAGTCTTAAGCATCTATTGTTCTCATCTTTAAGTCTTTGTGTATTCTACATTTAGTTCCTACTTATATGTAAGAGCATATGGTATTTGTTTTTCTGTCCTTAGTGCCAATTCACTTATGGTAATGGCCTCCAACTTCATTCATGCTGCTGCAAATGACACGATTTTGTTCTTTTTTGTGGCTTTGTTATATTCCGTGGTGAATATGTACCATATTTTCTTCCTCCAATCCACCATTGATGGACACCTAGGTTGATTTCATACCTTGTCTATTGTGAATAGAACTGTGATGTGTGCATGTGTCTTTTTGGTCGAATGATTTGTCTTTTGGATATGTACCCAGTAATGGGTTTGCAAGGTCAAATGATAGTTCTAAAATCTTTAAAAAATCTGTATATTGCTTTCCTCACTGTTGCATTCCCACCAACAGTGTGTAAGGATTTCTTTTTCACCACAGTCTTATCAGTTTATTTTTTCTTTTTAATAATCATCATTATGGCTGGTGTGAGATGGTATCCCAAAGCCAGTAGAGAAAAGAAATCACTAAAATCAGAGAAGAGCTGAATGAAATTGAGACCTAAAATTTGATACAAAAGATCAATGAAACCATTGGTATTTGTAAAAATTAATAAGATTGATAACCACTAGCTAGATTAACAAAAAATAAAAAGATCTAAATAAGTACAATCAGAAATGTCAAAGAGGACATGAAAATGGATTCCACAGAAATATAAAATATCCTCATAGACTATTATGAACACCTCTAAGAATACAAATTAGAAAATCTAGAGGAAGTCAGTAAATTTCTGGAAACACTCATCTCCCAAGATTGAAACCAAAAGAAAGCAAAGACCTGAAAAGAACAATAAGTTTGGCAATTAAATCAGTACAAAAAAAAAAAAAAAAAAAAAAAAAAAACCTGCCAAATGAAAGGAGTTCTGGACCAAATGAATTCACAGTCAATTTCTACTAGATGTACAATAGAAGAACTGGTATCAATCTTACTGAAACTATTCCAAAAATTGAGGAGAAAGTGTTTCTCCCTAACTCATTCTACAAAGTCAGCATCATCCTGATACGAAAACCTGTCAGAGACACAGGGAAAAAGAAAACTTCAGGCCAATATCCCTGATGAACATAAATTTATAATCCTCATAAAAATACTAGCAAAGCAAACCAAATCCAGCAGCACATCAAAAAGTTAATTCACCATGATCTAGTACGCTTTATTCCTGAGATGCAAAGTTGGTTCAACATAAAGTAAAAACAAAAGGACCATATAATCATCTCAGTAGATGCAGAAAAGACTTTGATAAAATCAAATGACCCTTCTTCATAAAAACCCTCAACAGAGTAGGCATCAAAGTAACATACATCAGAGTAATAAGAACCATTTTTTACAAACTCACAGCCAACATCATACTGAATGGGCAAAAGATGGAATCATTCCTCTTGAGAACCGGAAGAAGACAAGGATACCCAATCTCATGACTCCTATTCAACATAGTACAGAAAGTCCTAACCAGAGTAATTAGGCAAGAGAAAGAAATAAAAGGCCTCCAAATAGAAAAAGAAGAAGTCAAACTGTCTCTCTTTGCTGACAATATGATTAGAAAGAAAATCCTAAAGGCTTCACCGAAAGCCTCCTACAACTGATAAATAAATTCAATAAACTTTCAGAATAAAACATCAATGTACAAAAATTAGTAGAATTTCTGTACACCCATAGCATTCTAGCTGAGAACCAAATCAAGGACACAATCACATTATAATAGCCACAGGAAAAATGAAATACCTACAAATATGTCTAACCAATAATGTGAAAGATCTCTATAAGGACAACTAACAAACACTGCTGAAAAACTCAAAGATGACACATAAATTTTAAAACATTTCATATTTATGTATAGGAATAATTAATATTGTTAAAATGGTCATACTGCCCAAAGGAACTTACAGATTCAATGCTATCTCTATGAAAACACCAGTGCCATTTTTCTTAGAATTAGAGAAATCTATTCTAAAATTGATTTGGAATAAACAAGGCCTGAAGAGAAAAAGAAATCCTCAGTGAAAAGAACAAAGCCAGAGGTATTACATTACTGGACTTCAAACTATACTATTAGACAAAAATAACAAAACAGAATGGCATTGGTACAAAAACAGGCACATAGACCAGTAGAATAGAATAGAGAAACCAAAAATAAATCTGCACACTTACAAATATCTGATATTTGACAAAACTGACAAAAATGAGCAATGGGAAAAAGACTCTATTCAATAAATGGTGCTGGGCTAACTGGCTAACCATATACAGAAGAATGAAACTGAACTCCTACTTCTCATTACATGTAAAAATTAACTGAGGATGCATTAAAGATTTAGATGCAAGACTTCAAACTATAAAAATGCTGGAGGGAAGCCCAGGAAATACCCTTCTCAAAATTGACTTTGGCAAGTAATTTTTGGCTAAGTCTCCAAAATCATTTTCAACAAAAACAAAAATAGATGAGTGGGACCTAATTAAATTAAAGAGCTTCCGCACAACAACAACAACAAAATTACCACAAGAATAAACAGACACGCTACAGAGTTGGAGAAAATATACACTAACTATGCATTTGATTAAGACAGATATACAGAATCTATAAGGAAATTAAACCAATCAACAAGCAAAAAATAATACAGTTAAAAAATGTGCAAATGACATAAATGGACCGTCTCAAATGAAGATAGACAAGTAGCCAACATAAACGGACCTTCTCAAATGAAGACAGACAAGTAGCCAACAATTACATTAAAAAAAGCTTAACATCACTAATCATGAAGTAATACAAATCAAAACCACAATGGCATCTATTTATTTACTTTCTGTGTTCAGTCCATATAATTTCACCTGTCATTTAAAAATACAACATGTGCATTTATGATTTCACTGCTTTTGCGCAATTTGCCCACTCTTAATTGACTCTTCCGCCTACTCTGACCATCCTTCCATTCATTGAACTCCTGAAATCTCAAGTTTCAGAATATAAGACTGAAGTAACCTCTCTTTCAACTTAACAATTTGTACATACGGTTATTACAGCATTGATTTAACTTCATCATATTACACTTACTTATAAAATACGTGTCTTCCTGCCTGACTGTGACATCCATGAGTTACCATGAGTTGCTAGTAGGAAGTATTATGCCTGATAATAATAAGCATGCAATTACATTTGCTAATTTGTATCTTAGAGTGATGGATTATTGTTTGAAACCTATTACCTGGGTGAGATAAGATGGGGTCAGAGGCAGATCAAGAGAGAGAAACTAGAAAGGAATTTACAGTTATATTAACTCACAATTCCCTGGGTGATAACAGTTTACCATAAAACACTTGAAGCATCAAGGCTGATCAAAAGGCAGAGAAAAGGGAGTGGACTATTGACAGGCACTTTTATTATTAACATCATTTATGCCAGAAGGAATCAAAGAGGCGGGCAGGGCTAATTTGATGAATTTCAGTGGATTCTGGGAAATAAGGACTGTCCCTTTTCTGTTCCCTGAACCTGTAATGCTTAAGGTACAGGTAATAGTGACCAGAGTCCAACAACTTGATAATGCAAGTGGTTGGTGGTGTTGATTAAACTGGTCGATCAAGAAAGGAAACGTACTGAATTTTAGTCAGGGTATCAAACTGCATCAGGATAGCAGAAGAGAATCCACCATGTTTCACATAAGTGTGAAAAGTTGGCCATGGTAATACTTCTAAAATCCAAGTAAATGCAAAACATACAAGGTCATTTCACTATACAGTGAAAACATGGCTTAAAATGATAAACATAATAGTGAAAATCTGAAGAATAGACAGTTCAGCCTATCATGTAATTTAAATATGTCTAAATATTTACTATTCTAACTTAATATTTTATTAATATCAACAGGAACTTATAATAATATACTGTTTAAATGAAAAATAAAATAACATTCTCCCATGAGAACAGCATGAAAAAAATATATTTAGTTACACATTAACATGTTTAGCCAGAGCCAAATCACGTATCTTAATTACAAATATTATTCAAAATTAAGTCAGAGCAAATTATATCATCTATCTATCTATCTATCTATCTATCTATCTATCTATCTATCTATCATCGATCTGTCATCTATCTATCATCATCTATCATCTATCTGTCAGGCTCTTTATTTTATCATTTATCTCTCTTTCTTTCCAATATTTCAGAGAGTTGAAGTTTTCCTCTTAACTTATCCCCACTAAAATAATCTTGGACTTGTAACTATTCCAGTACAATTTTAGGTACACTAAATGTTTTCGTCTACTTGGGTGGCTATAAAAACTACTGTAGAATGGGTGACTTTTACAACAAAATTTTGTTTTCTCATAGTTCTGGAGGCTGGAAAGTCCAAGATCAAGGCCCAGAATTGTTTAATTTCTGATGAGAGTTTTCATCCTGTCTTGCAATTGGGCTACCTTCTTGCTGTGTCCTCATGTGGTGAGAAGAAAGAGAGAGGGAGCCCTCTAATGTCTCTTCTTATAAGGACACAAATCCTATTGTATTAGAATCCCATCCTTATAATCTAATTTAACCTTAAATACCCTTGAAGGCTCTATCTTCAAATATAGTCAAATTGGGTGTTAGAGCTGAAACACAGTAATTTGAGGGGTGCACAATTCAGTCCATGGCACCCAACAATGGTGAAGTAGCTATGTGATCAAATTACTGGTGTATTACTCTATGATATTTTAAATATGTTAAATGTCTCTAGTTATGATTTATGTATAAAGCAAACAGATTTATGGTTTCAATATTCTCTACAAGATTACTAAAGCAAATGGAGATTTCCTATTTTTAGGAGAATTCTCAAGAAATCCATCTTTACCTACCCAAGAATCACAGCGCTTTATTTATACAGTCAAGGTTCTTGGTGATGTGAAAGGTCATGAAAGACTGGGCATACTTGCAATAAAACATAATAAATCAGTGAGACAACAAGTGAGGATGTGGAGGGTTTTATCCTCTTCCCCATTGCTACCATTCTTCTGTACATATTTTTTATATTGAATATGTGTGTATTCTTCTGTGTGTGCTCTATGACTGCAATATCAAGATGAATCCCACAGTCCACATCCATAATAGGTTTTGGTGCCTAAGTTCTACATGAAAATTTAATCTGGAGCTGTCCATGAACATAGGCTTCAAACTTTGTATAAAAGGTGAGATATATTTTACATTTTATCATTTTTACTATAAGCACTATAAATTTGTACCTTTTACATTCTTTTTCTCCTGGGGCAAGTGAGAACTTTTCTTTTTTCTAAATTTGACTTTAATAATTTTTGTTAGAAAATTTATATATTTATTTCTTAATACATGAATCTCCAAATATATAAATTTTCTACAAATTTTGTTTAAATTAAGTTATTTTTAGCTTTTCACAAATTGTCTTTTCTCTAAGGACCACATTAAAAAGACACAAACATTCTATGAAAACTCTGATTTACAGGCAAGACAGATTTTCTCCAAGAACCAGGTTCTGCAGTGTTTGAAGACCAGACAAGATTTAGGCTGACAGATTTGAAGCAGGGCTGATGGTTCTTCTGGTGGAAGAACCTGAGTGCATCAGAGTAAATGAAATTTAGATAACTTGTCTTCAAATTCCCCACTTTGAACAAACCATGGTTTGGCATCCATAATATTTTAAAAAAACCTCCTAAATATGAAATTAGGAACTCGAGTTTCTTGCATGAGAGCAGGAGTACACTGCATTCTCTCGACCACTAAAAGTCAATCAATAATTTACCTAGGATTAAGTTAGCATTGGACCTTCTCTATTTTTTTAATTGCAACTAAATAAAAATCACCATATTCTCTAGAAAAACTGGAAAAAACAAGAACCCTTGAGTAAGACTTTAATCAAGATGTTATCAGAATAACAAGTAAAAGGGTTATTCCCTATCCTCCTATTTGAGATTTCCCAAAAATGTTTTATATGTAAAATTAAAAAAAAATAAGAAACATATATAGAAAAAGAACAAAATCTATTTTCATAATCATATGACTCACTCCCTAAAATTATAGGGATCACGTGACTTATAAAGATTTTGGGGGAAATGTATATTTTTTATTATTGATTGAATTTACTGTCTGCTAGAGTTATTGTTGGTCTTAGAGATACTTGTTGGTAATGCTCAGGATAATTCAGTAAAACTGGAAGGATTTTTAATTACACTTGTCCAAAAATTCTGAAAGAAAACTGAATACACTGAGAGTTGGTAAAATCGATGTTTCCAGATTGACATCTCTGCAAACTTTGAGGTGTGAGAGGCAAGTATTAGTGGTTATAAAAAGAAACCTTCTGAAATATCATCGTTACAAATGACAAAGTCTTGACTAAAGGTCATTTCTGTGGAGAAAAACTAAGTTTTCCACGAGATGGATAAAGATGAACAGATGTAAAGTAAGAAAATAAAAGCATACCTCATATAATTGAACTCTGGACTGAAAGATTGAGGTTAGTAATTGGAGTCAACTAAGAGGTTAAAATTTGGGACAAATTTAATTTTTAAGCGCTTATCCTTCTGAATTTTGAGAATATTTCATATTTTTCTACTTTCTGAAAACTATACAACCACTGAAATTGGTGAATTATATTTATTACTAATATAGTATTAGAATGAAATGCATAAAATTAATTATATTTCATAAAAATTTTAGCTTGAAGTAAATGCTTTGAAGCAAGAAATTATTCAAAGAAAATGATAAATTTTTCAATCAGTAAAATTTAACAGACTATAACAACTACTGGTTATATTTATTAAGTGTACCGTTTGGCTATGTGTACTTTGTGAATCCAATATTATATAACATACTGAGGACATGGGAAGTATTATAACATACTAAGGACAGGGAGGTATTATTTCAAAATGCTTTATGAGACTGAGAACTGAGAATAAGTCCTTCTTATCTCCTGTTCATGTGAGAAAGTAACTCCCTAAAGCTGTAATATACTTTCATAAAGTGTTTTAAGTGCTTTCCTCAGGAGAATGTTATTGAACTGAAGAGAATAATAATTGAAAAATAATTGCACATTCTTTCTGAGCCAAGATACATTTACTCTCTCTGTGTGAATATTAGAATAAAATGTTCAGTTGAGTTTATTTTATTTTTAATTTTACAGAATATTTTTAGTCTTATAAGAAGGAAAGTACTTACCAGATGTATTTTATGAGAAGTGAGGAAACATATTTGCAACTATTAATAATAAATTAGTAACTTATCTGCATTAATTAGAAAAAAAAAACTAGAAAAAAGAAGAAAGGCTAATTTGTAAAGGTACAAATTCATTTTGGTCAGATTTTGTCTTATCTAGAATCCATTGCTACTTTCTTATTCATTACTTTTATTGAAGGTTTCAAAAAATTTCAAGCCTGTTCACAATTATTAATCTCTTTAGGAATATTTTGTTTTTACAACCTATTTTTTCTGCCTCTTGATTGATGCTATTAGTGCTATTATCATCATAAGCATTTTATAAATATAACTCTGAATATTCAAAACCCAAAATGTTGAAAAAATTTGTTTGTATGTATAACATGTTTTAAAAAATAAAATATTGCTATAAAACATATTACAGATAAGTAAAGGATTTATTTTTCTCTTATCTCATTTATTAAATTCCATGGGCAGCAGTTAAATGTTATAGGGAAAGACACAAACCTTCTTGGAAGGCTGGGAGGTTTTAGAAAAGCTTCAGAAGGGAGTTATGTCAGAAGTCAGCCAAATTCTCTTATCTGGAGCCTGAGAGCAAAGGGTAGATAACATCGGAATGTCAAGGAACTTATTTAGATAAATTTGTTTACTCCTCTCTCCAGAAACCAACCCTTGATCATTCTCAAGCAAAACTGCTCTCTACTTGGAGGTTGACAATATTAATTACCCACAAATTGTATTTGCTTCAAGCTTTTGTCATTAAATATGTTCTAAACAAATGCGAGCATCACCGGCTTATGGGGGCTCCACTTTCTCAGCTACTGCACTCTTTCATCAGTGCTGCTAAGCCATGCAGTCCCCTAGCCGTGCTGTCAGGAAAAATACCTGTGTCAGCATACTTCTTTCATCTGCCACTCAGCCATAGGCTGCGGGACAGACTCAGCAGGTGGTGCCCGTGTGAGGAACGCTGCAAGGTATCACAGCAGAACCCTCAAAAACGAAGGTGAAGAGACTACACTGTAAGTCATTGGTGGCCACGCAGAATTTCCAAGTTGGAGGGAATTGTTCAGGCTAGGGTTTCATCATGGGACAACAGTTATCAGCTCAACAGCAACAGTATATAAATATATTGAAACAGCTGCTTAAAGCTAGTGGAGTCTCGGTTTTGCAGGCTCAATTAAGGGACCTAATTAAGAGACAAATTAGTCATGCCCAGGCCACTGATATCTTATTGTTGCAATTGGCTTATGAAAATGCTAACTTCGACTGAAAGCAACGCAGGCAGAGGAAAGGCAGCTACAGTCAGGGAACATATACTAGCATGTTAACTGGTGGTGACTGAAACATACAAAGCCAAAATATTGGCTATGACATTAAGGCCTTCTAAAGTGAAAAGGGAGAAAAACCCAAATTGTTTTCTGTGTGGAGAGCCAAGTCATATGAAGAGGGAATGCCCCAAAAGTAGAGACCAAGGTAACTCAAGAAAAGAACTCCTTCTACATGCCCCCGACGTAAAAAGAGGAAACACTGAGCAAATCAATGCAGGTCCAAATTTGATAAAAAACAGCAACCCCCTAAGTAATCAAACAGGAAACTTCATGAGGGTCTGGCCCTAGGCCCCCAATCCCAACTGGGGCTATGCTAGCGACTTTCCTTGGTCAGATGGAAAACACAGTCTTCTCTCTCTCAGAGAAGCCACCACTGGGAGTGCAGGACTGGACTCACTCTGCCCCAGTGAATTACTGCTAAAAGAAGGAGAAGACTCTAAAAGGGTTGCAACAGGGACTTGGGGCCCACTGCCTCCTTGAACAGTGGAATTAGTCCTAGGACGATCAAGTCTATCCAGTAAAGGAATTAATATGCTCACTGAGGTAATTGATAGTGATTACCAAGGTGAAATATTAGTTATGATGGAATGTAAAGGTCTGCAAATTCTTCCCTCTGGACCAAAGATAGCTCAGTTACTACTTTTACCATACTGGGCCCCCAGTGCCCAGGGAAAGGAAAGGGGAAAGGTTAGTTTTGGAAGCACGAGAGCCACAGGAGTATATTGGAACCAATTAATCACTGATCAGAGACCCATGATTACCTGAAAAAATGGAAATAAAAACGTTACTGGCTTGTTGGACACAGAGGTGGGTATTTCAATCATTAGTGATCAAAACTGACCAGCAACTTGCCCTGGGGTCACTCAGAAACAAATAAAATATTGTCAGCATAAGGGAAGCACACACAGCCAAGCAGAGCACACGACCCCTAACATGCTGCGATTCAGAAGGAAGAAAAGTAGTTATACAACCTCTAAAAATGCCCGTTCCTGTTCATCTTTGGGGACAGGACTTATTAGCTCACTGGAGGATCATTCTGCAGATCCCTTTCTAATAATGGCCACTGTTATTCCTCCCCAAGCCCTGACGTGTCTCTCTCAAAATTCTATTTGGGTAGAACACTGACCTTTAAAGGGAGAGAAATTACAAAGAACTCATGAATTAGTTGAGGAGCAATTAAAAGTTGGCCATATAGAACCATATAGAACCATCAAATAGCACTTGGAATTCACCCATTTTGGTCATTCCCCAAAGGTCTGGCAAATGGAGACTTTGCATGACTTACAGACTGTCGACGCTAATTTGCTACCTAAGGGCCTCCCTTCCCCTGCAGTAATTCTTCGTGATTGGCGTATAGGCATTATTGACTTAATATACTGCTTTTATATTATTCCCCTTGCAGAACAGGACAGAGAAAAATTTGCATTTGCAATACCAGCTATCAATAATGAAAGGCCAGTTTGCCAATTTCATTGGAAAGTACTTCCTCAAGGAATGCTGAACAGTCCTACCATTTGTCATTATCATGTACATCAGCCTTTGCTCCCCAGTAGAAAAGAATTTCCTAATTGCAAGATTATTCATTTTATGGATGATATTTTACTAGCAGCCCCAATGAAGCCAGTATTTTTAAGTTTATATAGTACTGTCATAAAGAATACACAGTTAAGAGGTTTAATCACAGCATCTGAAAAAGTGCAATTGTCCTCTCCTTGGAAATATCTTGGATACATACTAACTTCCCAGTCAGTAAGACCTCAAAAGGTTAAATTAAATTGAATACTAGCAACTTACACACCTTAAATGATTATCAAAAACCACTAGGCGATATTAATTGGCTTTGCCCCACCTTGGGCATAACTTCTGAGTTATAAAACCTGTTTTCTAGTCTAAAGGGCAACAGAGCCCTAGACTCTCCCAAGTATTTAATTCCTGCAGCAAAAACAGAAGTTGAGGATATAGAGTAAGTTATTTCTCAGAGGCAACTAGATCACATAGATCCACAATATTCAGTTCAATTGTTTGTTTTTCCTACATAACATTCCCCAACAAGATTAATAGGACAGATGACACCAGGGCTACACTTCCTAGAATGGGTTTTTTGCTCACATACTGGAACTAAAACACTATCTCCCTATATCTAGCTAGTTAGTAAAGTTATCTATACAGACCACAGATGACACAGTCAGTTGCCAGGTTATGACCCTGACGTCATAAGAATTCCTTTGAGTAAAAAGCAGTTCAAAGCAGTATTGCCCCTATCTCTAGATATTCAGATAGCACTCTCTGATTATGCAGGCCATATAGAGCATGCCCTTCCTGCTAACAAACTACTTAAGTTCTTATCTTGTACTCCTATAGTTGTGCCTGCCAAAGTAGTTCACTCCCTCACACCTAACGCTTTAACACTTTTTACTGACAGCTCTGGTAGTCATTAAGTTTGTACTAAATAAATGCGAGCATAGCTGGCTTATGGGGGCTGTACTCTCTCGGCTACTGCACTTTCTCATTGGCGCTGCTGAGCTGTGCGGTCCCCTAGCCTCACTAGGGGACCTGAGTCAGCGCACTGCTTTCATTTGTTGCTTGGCCAAAGTCTGAGAGACAGACTTGCACTCTATCTCCATCTAGCTAGCTAGCTAGCTAGCTAGCTAGCTGTCTCCCTTCCTATTAATCATTTATCATCTGTCATCTAACATCTATCATCTATCCCTTTATCATCTGTCCATCATCTGTATCTATATGTATTTATATAGCTATATATAAATATATGTATGCATATATATCATATATATCTATATCATTTAAATGTAAAGATTCTGTATTGTAATATTTAAATATCGGCTTTTCTGATGAATATTAAGTTAATCCTCAGATGTTGATTTGTATTATCTTCCAAATTTACTCTTTTGTTTTTTCATTTCTAATGTAACTGAAAAAATTTTTATGTCTTTGACTACTCTGGTTTCCTATGTACTTTGCTTCCGGCTGTTTTTAAAATAATGTGATTTTTACATGCAGTTGTTTATCTTTTTTTGTAGAATATAAAAGCTCTTAAAATGATATCTAGATGATCAGTTTTATCTATTTCCTACATGAAAATATCTCTTGTCATGTATTCAAACATCTAGGGTATCTTTTATTATTCAAAAGTTATTCCTTTTAATGTGGAAAATATATTTGTCTTTTATATGCTTCCATAGTTAAGTATTAATTCATCCTTATAGGAAGAATATATTTAATATATTTAATATTCCATATTTATTTTTGACTTAAAATATTTTTTCACTTAGATTTTTAACTAACCAGTTGTGTGTGTGTATGTGTGTCTGTTGTGAGTCCAATATTTCTTAAATAAACTCAATACATAATACAATGAATAATATATAATTTTCTCAATATCTGTGTTGGTATGAACCTGTACAAATTGCATATATGTAGAAAACTGGTTTGGACTCTTTATTCTTTTTCAGTGGCTATTTCAATTTTTATTATTTATTCTTTTAAATTATCATTTGTTATTATATGTCTTGATATCAGGTAGATTTTGTGTAATCTTTCTTCCTTTACAACTGTTTTTACTATTTATGCATCTTCACAATTT
The DNA here is from genome assembly GCF_037993035.2 of Macaca fascicularis. NCBI lineage: Eukaryota > Metazoa > Chordata > Mammalia > Primates > Cercopithecidae > Macaca > Macaca fascicularis. Next base: position 30,305,114 of record NC_088380.1, on the reverse strand, counting down.
CTTTTAAAATTTATAATTACTAATTCAATATATACAGTTTTGTTCAAATTTTGTTAAAACTGTGTTGAATCCATAGATAATTTGGAAGAATTTTGTTCTTCAGTACTGAATCTTTCAATCCACACAAATTTTATGTCTTCCTCTTCTATATTGTTCTGTGTTTAAAATTATCATATATATTATTTAATTTATTCCTAAGCATTACCTATATAGGTGCTATCATTAACGTAATTTTTCTTTTTTTCATTAGTTGCCCTTAATACATAATGTGCAGACTACCTGTTGGTGTAACAAATTAGATAAGTAAAATTTCATATTTTCATATCCTTCACCCACTTTTTGACGGGTTGTTTTTTTCTTGTGAATTTATTTAAGTTCCTTGTGGATTCTGAATATTAGCCATTTGTCAGATGAACAGATTGCAAAAATTTTCTCCCATTCTTTAGGTTGCCTGTTCACTCTGATGATACTTTCTTTTGCCATGCAGAAGCTCTTTAGTTTAATTAGATCCCATTTATCAATTTTGACTTTTGTTGCCATTGCTTTCGGTGATTTAGTCATGAAGTCTTTGCCTATGCCTATGTCCTGAATGGTATTACCTAGGTTTTCTTCTAGAGTTTTTTTAATAGTTTTAAGTTTTACATTTAAGTCTTTAATTCATCTTGAGTTAATTTTTGTACAAGGTGTAAGGAAGGGGTCCAGTTTCAGTTTCCTGCATATGGCTATCCAATTTTCCCAACACCATTTACTAAACAGGGACTCCTTTCCCCATTACTTGTTTTTGTTAGGTTTGTCAAAGGTCAGATGGTTGTAGATGTGTGACATTATTTCTGAGGCCTCCATTCTGATCCACTGGTCTATATTTCTGTTTTGGTAGCAGTAGCATGCTGTTTTGGTTACTGTAGCCTTGTAATATAGTTTGAAGTTAGGTAGTATGATGCCTCCAGCTTTGTTCTGTTTGCTTAGGATTGTCTTGGCTATGTGGGATCTTTTTTGGTTCCATATAAAATTTAACGTATTTTTTTTTTTCTAATTCTGTGAAGAACGTCAATGGTAGCTTGATGGGGATAGCATTGAATCTATAAATTACTTTGGGTAGTATGGCCATTTTCATTATCTTGATTCTTCTTATCCATGAGCATGGAATGTTTTTCTATTTCTTTGTATCCTCTATTTCTTATTTCCTTTAGTTTGTAGCTCTCCTTGAAGAGGTCTTTTACATCCCTTGTAAGTTGGATTCCTAGGTACTTTATTCTCTGTGAATGAGAGTTCAGTCACGATTTGGCTTTCTGTTTGTCTATTATTGGTCTATGGGAATGCTTGTGATTTTTGCACATTGATTTTTGTATCTTGAGACTTTGCTAAAGTTGCTTATCAACTTAAGGAGATTTTGGGCTGAGGTGATGGGGTTTTTCTAAACAACGGATATTTCTCAAAAGAAGACATTTATGCTGCCACAAAAACCTATGAACAAAAGCTCATCATCCCTGGTCATTAAAGAAATGCAAATACCATTGTATGCCAGTTAGAATGGTGATCATTAAAAAATCAGGAAACAACATATGCTGGAAAGGATGGGGAGAAGTAGTAATGTTTTTACACTGTTGGCGGAAGTGTGAATTAGTTCAACCATGGTGGAAGACAGTGTTGCGATTCATCAAGGATTTAGAACCAGAAATAACATTTAACCCAGGAATTCCATTACTGGGTATATGCCCAAAAGATGACAAAACACTCTACTCTACAGACACATGCACATGTGCTTTAATTGTAGCACTCTTCACAATACCAAAGACTTGGAACCAACCCAAATGCCCATCAATGAGACTGGGTAAAGAAAATGTGGCACCTATACACCATGGAATACTTTGCAGCCATAAAAAAATAATAAGTTCGCGTCCTTTGCAGGGAGATGGATGAAGCTAGAAACCATCATTCTCAGCCAACTGACACAGGAACAGAAAATCAAACACTACATGTTCTCATTCATAAGCGGGAGTTGAACAAAGAGAACACATGGTCACAGGGAGGGGAACATCACACACTGGGGCCTGACAGGGGGTTGGGGTAGGGGAGGGATAGCATTAGGAGAAATACCTAATGTAGATGTTGGGTTGATGATTGCAGCAAACCAACATGATACCTATGTAACAAACTTGCATGTTCTGCACATGTATCCCAGAAATTAAAATATAATTTTAAAAAAATCATTTTTTTCCTCAATGATTACCTATTTATCCTTCATGTTATTTTTGGCCAATGTTTTATTTATATTATATTTCAGACTCCTTTCTTTTGATATTACTTCCATAGTTAGGATTAATATTCATTATACTAAGCAATGTATTTAGCAATGCCTTTGGTAAACATTGTATCATGTATTTTACTTCTCCTTTTCTGTTTATTTTCCTCTAAGGAATGTCCTTTAAGCTTTCTCTAAGGCTCAAATTTCTAGATTTTCCAGGGAGAGGTGTTTGGGCTTTTATGTATTATTACCTATTGTTACATCAGAAAAGTAAGAATTTTTAAGTATATCAATGTTATTAATGATTTGTCAATATTGAATTTGTGGACAATATATATATGACATAAATAATTAATATCTGTAATTATGATGGACAAATAATCTTTTTTAAAAATTTTCAATTGGGCCGGGCACGGTGGCTCAAGCCTGTAATCCCAGCACTTTGGGAAGCCGAGACGGGCGGATCTCGAGGTCAGGAGATCGAGATCATCCTGGCTAACACGGTGAAACCCCGTCTGTACTAAAGAATACAAAATACTAGCCGGGCGAAGTGGCAGGCGCCTGTAGTCCCAGCTACTCGGGAGGCTGAGGCAGGAGAATGGCATAAACCCGGGAGGCGGAGCTTGCAGTGAGCTGAGATCCGGCCACTGCACTCCAGCCTGGGCGACAGAGCGAGACTCTGTCTCAAAAAAAAAAAAAAAAAAAAAAAAAAAAAAAAAAAAATTCAATTGGAGTAAAATACACATAATGTGAAATTTACCATTTAACCATTTTTAAATTCTCAGTGTCATGATATTGAGTTCATTCACAATGCTGGACAATCATTATCATCATCTACTCCAGAGCTCATTTCATTACACAAAACTGAAACTCTGAATCCATTAAAGGATTACTACTCATTCTGTCTCCCACCCTAGCCTCGGCTAACAGTTATTTTACTCTCTTATTCTACGAATTTGACAACCCAATGGACTTCGTTGAAGTTTGTACTTTGTTTTTCTTTTTGTGACTGGCTTATTCCACTTAGCAATTAGTCAAAGCTCTTCCATGTTGCAGCAGGTGTCAGAATTTATTTCCTCTTTATGGATAAATAACATTCATATATATATTGTTTATCCATTTGTCCATTACAGGCAATTGGGTTACTTCCACCTTTTGGTTATCATGAATAATAAATACCTACTGTAAGCACACAGCTCCCACCCACAACTCTGTATCCATTAAAGGATTTCTAGTCATTCTCTGTCCCTCCCTCCCTCCCCAGTCTCTGGTAACCACCAGTATACAAATATATTTTAAGTGTACAAATATATTTTCTTCAAGACTCTGCTTTCAACTGTAATGTATATATACTTAGAAGTAGAATTTCTGGATCATACTGTAGTTTTATTTTTAGTTTTTGAGGAACTTTTATACTATTTTTTATGATGGTTGTACCATTTTACATTTCCATCAACAATGTGTAAGGGTTCCAATTTATCCACAATCTCACCAATACTTATTTTCTGTTTGTTGTTTCTTTTGGTGGTTTGTGTGTGTTTATAGTAATGATTTAAATAAATGTGAAGTGATATCTCATTGTGGTTTCTTTTGCAATCCCTAATGATTAGGGATATTGAACATCCTGTTTTGTGCTTGTATAACATTTGAATATAATTTTTATAGAAATCTTTTCAAGTTATTTGCACATTTTTGAATCAGGATTTGTGTGTGTGTGTTTACTTGCAGGAAGCCCTCTTGATTTTCATTTCAAAAGGTCATTGTAGAGCAAAAATGAGCATATATATATACACACACACATATACACATATATAGACACATAGACACACATACATATATATATACAGATAGATAGTGCTTTAGTATGCTGATAGAATATAATAAAATTTATAGGACAACACAAGCTATATAAAGTATACTATTTTAATCCAATGGAATATTAAATTTTCCAAATATGCATTAAATAGTATTAAAGATCATATATTGAAAATATTTTACTCTGTCTCTGATTCAGTTTCTGTTTTGGAAAAGATATATTGAGTTTATTCTATGATGAAAAAAATATTGTTAAAACTTAGGGACTTCTAAGAAATCTCATATGCTCATTTTCTCTCATCTTGCTGTTTTTCTCCTCAAATATAGTTTGATCAAGCAGAAAACTGCAAACATATTCAAGGATAATAAAAAATTGAATGTTGGAGAACTATTATTTCTAAAATAGAGTGAAATGCACTAGTATTTATTAAAATATTAAATTGTTAATTTGTTGATAATTATTTACAAAAACAAAAATTTATAGATTTGAAAGCAAAAATTGCATTAATCTTTATACCAGACAAGTTACTTCTTTGAACATATCAGCATGGTAAACAGAATTATGTAAAGCAATATAAATAATTACAAAATAATTACATTTAAAATGATAAAAAAGAAATGCATGCAGTCATGAAAATTATAACTTTGTGTATTTGATTTAATATTTTATTCTACAGTCTGTAATAGATTATTTTGTGAGAAAATATACATTTAAAAAATTGAATGAAGCTGAAGAATATCAGTTTGGGATGTATAGAGAATAATGATCATAAAACCAAAGGCAAGCAAAACAAAAACAAACAAAACAATAAAATTAGTCAAAATACAGTCTAGTATAGGATGAAAGCTTAGGTTTAGCCCACAACATAAAATTTAACTGAATCAACAAATTTCTAAATTTTACAATGTAAAAAATGTATTAAGTTTCACATACTTTACAGTGAGTGTACCCCAGCTGCACTGAAATTGAAAGAAAAAAGAACTCCAAATAATTTGTTAAAATAGGAAACTGTTAGCCTCCTTTCGTTTCTACCATAGTCCATCTGTGAGCCACATTTAAAAATATACTTTAATTGAGGCAATATCTTCCAAATGATTTCCCTAATGGAGTACCTTTGACATTTATGCCCATGCAAATATCATCTACAACATAGAAATTTGTATGGTTGACTGGCTTAGGATATAGGATTCCAACCCAAAATATTGGGTTAAATTTCTGCCATGACACTTATTCTCCATGTGAATTGAAACAGATTTCTTAAATTTCTAAATCTACATAGTCTTTTTTTTTTTCAATCGATAACAGGGGATTCTTGATAATAAATGACAGTCTTTCATAGGGCCACAGTAAAAATTCAAAGAACTGGCATACATGAAGTCAAACATACCGTAAAAGTTAATGGTAAGAAACAAAGTGCATGGCAGTGACGAACACAGCAAGGTTTGAAGTGAGAGTGCATTCAAAGCCCAGATCTATCACTGTTATAATTATTAATGGGCTCATTGTCCATCAATATCACATACATTTAATATAATACTAAATAGAAACATAAAAATACATTTTGGGGCTTGTATTTAAAACGAAGATATTATTTATCTCAAGTATAATATATCTCAAATATATCCCAAATAAAATTTTGAGGATTTAATGATTTAATAAATATAAAGCACTTGATACGGTAGTATGATGAAGCAGCCATATGGTAGGTCAGTTTGATAGATTTTGTACATTACTAAAATTGTTACTTATTTTACACTCTCTCACTTTTTCCAATTCTTGTATTAAGACTTTCAAATATTTAGAAGAGATTTATAGCCAAATCAAAATCTTTGTAAGCATTATTCAGGCCTTCTAATATAATTTGCTTCAAGATCTAAAAATATCTATCATTTGATACAATGTGGTTTTATGTTAATTCATGGAGAAGAAGAAAAATATTGCATACAATGAGGTATACTTTTATTATAATGAATCATGAAACACAGTTTTATTTAACCAATTAAATTATTGGTATTGTAAACAAGATTAGAAAGATAAATGTCATTTTTAATGAAGTATTTTATCTCACTGTGGTAAGAAACCAAACACTACATAAACATATCACACCCACCAAAATTTTATACAAACTGCTTTTTCTTTGTTAAATCCTAGAAGTTCAAAATGAAATGTAATGTTTACTCTTGAGAACTCCAAAAATACAAGACTTACTTAATTTAGCTATATCATTCCTCAAGGCATTTTATAAAAGAAACAGAAGAATTTAATTTTAGACAATAGAAATAAATTTTTCATGTTTAGCTAAGTTGCAATAAACTATTATGTCCATGAATGTTGACCCACATTTTTTAAATTTTCAAACTCAATGTTGGTTTTAAAATGAATCAAATTTTATATTTTTAAACACATGTATCAAATAGCCCCTTAAATTTATATTATTTTGGAATTATGAGCCATTTTGGATATTTTCAACCTTAATTCTAGATTATATAAAATATAATTATTTATCAATAATGATCATTCTCCTTTTTTTTTTTTTCTGAGACGGAGCCTCGCTCTGTCGCCCAGGCTGGAGTGCAGTGGAGTGGTCTCGGCTCACTGCAAGCTTCGCCTCCCGGGTTCAGGCCATTCTCTTGCCTCAGCCTCCCAAGTAGCTGGGACTACAGGGGCCCACCACCAAGCCCGGCTAATTTTTTGTATTTTTAGTAGAGATGGGGTTTCACCGTGTTAGCCAGGATGATCTGGAACTCATGACCTAGTGATCCACCCGCCTCAGCCTCCCAAAGTGCTGGGATTACAGACGTGAGCCACCACGCTCGGCCTCACTTTTTTTTTTTCTTTCTTAAGATGAGTTCTCACTCTATTACCTAGGCTGGATTACAAGTTAAGTCACCAGATGATGGCTCACTGTAGCGTTCAATTCCTGGGTTCAAGTGATCTTCCCACCTCAGCCTCCCAGTCCCTGGCTTCATAGGCATGTGCCATCACACCCAGTCATCAATGTGTTGTCAAAATATATGCCAAGGAAAAAGGAGGGATAGAAAGACATTCATTAAAGGATACAAAACCACAGCTACATAGGAGGGATAAGTTCTAGTGTTCTATACCACTGTAGAATGACTAATTGCTAGCAATAAAGTATAGATTCATATAGCTAGAAGGAGGATATTAAATGTTCTTAGAAGAAAAAAATAAATGTTAAAGATGATAAATTGTGTTAGTCAATTAAAATAAAGAAAAATAAAATAAAATGTCAACCAGTTTGAATTTCTTCCAAAAAGAGGTATATATGTTCACATATATTCTGTAAACTGCATTTTAATCTTAGAAAAATTGATATCAATTTATCAATTGATTAATCAAATGAACGTTTTAATCAAACCAATGTTTTAAATGAAATGACTTATTAAATACAATTATGAATATATAATCTATTGTATATTATAATATATTGTAATTATGTAGTGGAAAAAATGTAAAAAATGGTTTTAAAATGTATATTGTTATAAATTATATCTAACATTTAAGCTTGCTGTCAGGGTAACTACACTTTCTTACTGGATGCTCTATTTTTCGAATTGGAAAACAGAAAAGTATAAATGAAGGATCAACAAAAATATGCTTTATGAATCTAGCCGGAACATATCTAAATTCAGATATCAAAACAATTTACCTTCATGTGAATATACCTGAGACTAGAACATAGTTGTATTTCTTCATCCAGGATACAGCATCCTGGCCAGGAACTGCTTCCAAATTCTATTGCAGTTTACATACTTTAAATTTTTTAATGTATGGATCTATATTCAAATTGCAATTTGAGAAAACTATTCTTGTTAATACTTAAAATCCACACTGTAGTATTAATACGGATTTATATTTAATGAAATTTGGCAGTTTATTTTTTCTGTTTTGTTATTAAACAGATATACTGAACGTCTAAATTATGCAGAACACTTTGGTTCCTTTTAGGCTGTAAAAATGAATTGAGAATGAATCATTTATTCAAGGAATTCATAATATTTTTAATTAAATGACTAAGGAGTTCCAAGAAAAAAGAAATTATTTTAATTAATGGGACCAAAGATGTCTCCGGAGAAACGGAGTTGTATCAAGCTTAGTCTTGGAAGAGAGGCAAGGATTTGCACATGGAGGTAAGGATTTAAGGGGTGATTCAGAAATAATGAGCATGTCCAGAGGCAAGTTTGGAGTGTGTAGCATATTATAAATTGGACCACAAAAAAACAGAAACGATTGCTAGTTGGCAAGCCTTTGTAGGAATTTCGATGTCAGTCATCAGTCTGAAGTATATATACAGGCTTTATTCAGCACATAATGGAATGACCTGAAGAGTGTTTCCACAGTGAACAACAAGTCAATGCTGTCCTGAAGAAAAACTAATTAGGCATCAATATTCCAAAGTACTTGGAGGAAGAAGGTGAACCAAACATTATGTAATACATGAACTGTGAGAAAATATATTATTTTCTTCAACTTTCTGTTTCTTGCATATTCATCCTATAGGTAAGGGTTAATGAGAGGACAAGAATTGACCTATGAACAAAAAATAAACTCAACTGATTGTTTAAAAAGTGTTCTCAAAAGGATAAGCGTATGTTCCACAGCCCTCACAACAGGAAAACTATCAAAAATTCTAGGAAAAGTGATATTGAATGCAAACTATTCCAGTGTTTGACAAAAGAACACACACTATTTCAGTGAGACAAAAATTGACTAGATAATCAAACCTGAGAAAATATTTTAGGAAACTTTTTTCTGTGCCAAACTCACTTTTATCACTATCAACTTGTTTTGTAAAATAAATACAATTTATGGGCATCTAGTCCATTATCCTTGTTTATTGTATTGTCTGTATTCTCCCAAAAATGCAAACTACATGAGTGCATAAGTTTTTATCTATTTTGTACACTACTTTTTAAAATTATTTTTATTTTCGGACAGAGTCCTGCTCTATCACCCAATCTAGAGTGCAATGGCTCAGTCTTGACTTACTGCAACCTCCTCTTCCTGGGTTCAAGCGATTCTCCAGCCACAGACTCAAGAATTATAGGCATGTGCCACCTGGCCTGGTTAATTTTTGTTTTGTTTGTTTGTTTGATTTTTGTATTTTTTAGTAGAGATGGGGTTTCATCATGTTGGCCAGGCTGATCTCAAACTCCTGACCTTAGGGTGATCTGCCTGCCTTGGCCTCCCAAAGTGCTGGGATTACAGGTGTGAGTCACCGCGACTGGCCTGTGCACTACTTTTTGACTGGCATCATAAAACGAGTTTTTCTTGGTTATGTATAAATGTGGAATATTGTAGTAGATATTCTCTTATGCCTGACTGTTCTTTCCTTTATTAAAGTGTGATATACATTTATGCTGTTCATACATCAATGGTTCACTTATTCTCATGCTTCAACAGCAGAGGTTTTATAAATCTTTTTTATTTCAGGACAAGACCATTATTCAACCTTAAAAATATTGAGGACCACAAGCGCCTTGTTTTTATTCATACCCATCAATTTCTATAGAAATTCTGATGCTATAGCATCAGATATATAACTAAGAGTTTTGTATTTTTTATTAATTTATTTAAAGTAACAATAATAAACCCACTAAATACTAACATGAACAATATTTGGAGTTTAAAAATAACTGTATTTTCCAAAATACATATTTGATGTAAGACAGTGTAATATAATTTTTTAGTTAACTTTAATCTTTGATTTAGTAGAACATAATCAATTTTCTTATCTACTTTCCTAACTACCATCTGTATTCATTTTGTAGCAATATGTTGTTTTAGTTGAAGTGTATGAAGGAAATTTGGCTTCACAAATATTTGTATCTGTAAATGGGAATCATATTTGAATGGTGTTTTCAGATATTTTGGGATATTTTTATTTAATACTATACCCAAACTCAATGTTTTAATTTTACATTAATTTAAATATAGAATCCACAAACTTTTCGATGAGCTTTTCATAATCTGTCACATCAAAAATTATTGATTATTTTATACATTGAATGGGCTTTTACCCCTACATAATGTTGCTACACTGATGATATAAAAATAATAGTTATCTGTTTTATGCAGATCTTCTAAATATTTATGCATGTCGCTGTGCAATATGAAAAATTACTTTTGCTTATATTATCACAAATCTCATTAGGAAATTCCATGGTAATGGGTATTTGTCAATCTTATGGTGACAGATACAAGACTTCCAAAATTCTAACATTTACTAGGAATTGTTTTGATTACTCCAAACACTCTCTATTTTGTTCTGTCAAATGAAAAATTCACTCCATTTATTTTTGAGGAAACTTGAATTAGATACCTAAGGCAGGATAATGATAATTTTTCTGTTGGTTCCTTTCTTTAAGTAAAAACAATATTCTGTGAATAAAAGTGGCTAAAGTCTTGAGCAAATACTTCTCTAAAAAGGTATATGAAAGGTCAGTAGACTAAGCAAACACACGTTCAACAACATTGGTTGACTTCCAGTGATGTGGCACTTTTGTTCTATTTCATTGGTAATATAAATTATTGTAAATATTTTATTTGAGTTTGGTTTTCACTATGGTATAATAAAGTGCATATATTTTAATCTACTCTGTTCAGAAATTACAGGATCACTGGGATTCTTTTTTCTTGTCTTTTCAACCCTTGATTTAATTTTCATAAATTATTTCGCATTATCAGTTAAAATGTTTGTTCCTGTCCTAGTCTTTTATTTCTTCTCTTTCTGAAAATACAGTTACAGTAAGTTATTTAGTACAGATTGTAGAAATATTGGGGGCCGTAAAATATTTTTATCCAGTCCTTCTGAAAGAGTGGCATGGTGGGCATATTGGAATAACCAAGAAAATCTAAGAAGGCAGGCACATCCATCTGTCAGTATGGGGCCACAACATTGAGTTGGTGGAAAAGACTCTGGAAGTCTGGCGTCTCTTTATCTGGCTGTGGATACGCACTGCTGATGGTCAGCTAGGCGGGCAGTTGAGAAAAACTAGATGTAGATGGGGAGAGCTCAGCAAGTTGAAAGCTGGTGGCATCTCTGGATTTCCCTGGAGTGTCATGAAATACATGATAAGACTAAACTTGGATTATACTTCTTCATATGTCTCCTATCACATACAAAATGATAAGCTGAGAGACTTATGGCAGCCAATTGGGCATGCTGAATGACATATAAACTTGTCTTTTAGACAAATCTTACCTAATAGGAAACACAGATACATGTTAGCCAACTTGAAACACTGGAAACTAAATATAAAAAAAGGGTATGAAGAATTCTTAAAACTCGCCTTGGATTCCACCTAGTTGGTGATATGAAAGCTTAGGGAATTAAGTTATATCAAGACTCCAAAGTTATCATTGATTTTCCTAAAATTTCTAGTTACATATTGTGTAATAAGTAAATGATTAAATCATGTACATCTCCTTTTCACTATGTATGTTTTCTTAACTTTCTTTTTAAATATTTGAGTCTTTTTCTGTGTAAAGATACTTGTCATTTTACAATGCTTTCAAATTGCCATGATCTAATACTTTGAAATTTACCTATGTGGTGGTTTTACTAATTCCTAATTCTGGAATTTTCAATAGGCTTATACTGGAACATTTCAACCTCCTTCTTTAATTTTAGTGTGTATTTAACCTTATTTAAAATTTTATACAATATTTATCTTCTTTTACCCCCTTATTGACATTGTTTTAATTGGCTCTATTTCTCTATGCTGTATATTAATGAATACAATTTATACATCTGCTATATATGTCTATATTTTATATATTAATAATTTTATAGTTATATGCTATATGTTTGTACAATTACAGTAATATATATATTTGTGTATATATACACATCTCCTACATTTTAAATTGACTCTTCTGTATACCTTTGCATTATAGTTATTTTGGTTTTACACCTTTGTAGTATTTTGTATATTTTGTGTATGTTAGTATTTAATAACTTTAAACATTAGTAAGTCCACTTCAGATTCAAAATCCAAGAAACTAGGAGTGTTTTTTCTTCCTAATTTGTTATACTCATTGGCTATCAGTAACAAAGTTATTTTTCAAATTTTAAGTTTGAAATACTCCTCAGAGGAAATTCTTTTTCTCTAATAGAAGACGCTATTGTAAGCATATACTCCACCTGGTCACTAGGTGATGCCATTTCGGAATCAAGTCATATATTAGTAGCATGTGGTTTGTGGTTTGCTAATAGATCTCAGAGCCAGTCCCGAAGCTAAAACCAGGTGGGCCCAGGCCTTTATTGTAGATGTCTCTCTCAATAGAAGCCCTAGGAAGTGCTCACTTCAGTTTGTTTGTATCTTTCTTCACAGAGGATGCTTCCTACAGCCTCCTGTCTCAAGTCTTGTTGCCAGCTCAGACTTTCAGATCACATGAATTGCTCTCCTATGTTAGTATCCTGCAGAAATTGAAATCCTGCCTGTGTTCACTCCCAGGCCCAGACCTTCTCCGACCTATGTTAAGCTCATAGGTTTTCTGGGCAACCTTTTCTAGACTATGATGATGCATATCTGTAAAAAACTATCTGGGTTCAGTTTCTGACATCTGACAGCTTTAAGCCTTGCCTTACCTCTTTGGATTTCCCTTCTGTGCCTCATCTAGACAAGATAATAAGAAAGCCTCTGTTGACCCCTCATTTGGTGCTAGCAGGAGTTTAAACATTCCTGAGCAGGAGGACATCACCCTAGCCCTACCCTCAAGCCATCATTAGAATCTCAAGCTCCTTTCTTTTATCTGCTCTCTCAGTCCTTTTATTTATTTTATTAACGTTTGTATTAGGTTCAGGGATACAGGTGCAGGTTTTTGACATAGGTAAATTTCATATCATAGGGGCTTGATATACAGGTTATTTCATCACACAGGTAATAAGCATAGTACCTGAGAAGTAGTTTTTCTATTGCCACTCTCCTCCCACCCTCCAAACTCAACCAGGCTCTAGTATCTCTTGTTCCCTTCTTTGTGTCCATATGTACTCAACGTTCCGCTCCCACTTTTAAGTGAGAACAAGTGGCATTTGGTTTTCCATTCTTGCGTTAGTTTGCTTCAGGTAATGGGTTCTGGCTCCATCTATGTAGCTGCTGCAAAGGACATGATCTTGTTATTATTTTATGGCTGAATACTATTCCATAGTGTGTGTGTGTGTGTGTGTGTGTGTACCTAAGTGTTCATCAAAGGTAAGCTGGATATTTTATATATATGTGTGTGTGTGTGTGTGTGTGTGTGTGTGTACCTAAATGTTCATCAATGGTAAGCTGGATATATTATATATATCACATTTTGATTCCATGTCTCTGCTATTGTGAATGTGACACAATGAATATACATGTATACATGTATGTGTGTCTTTATAGGAGAATGTTTTATATTCTCTGCGTGTATGCCCAGTAATGGAATTGTTGGGTGAAATGGTAATTCTGTTTTAAGTTCTCTGAGAAACTGCCACACTGAATTTCACAATGGCTCAACTAAATTTACATTCCCATCCATAGTGTATAACCATTCCCTTTTCTCCACAACCTTGTCTGCATCTGTTCCTTTTTGACTTTTTAAAAATAGTCATTCTGACTGATGTTAGAGGGTATCTCATTGCGGTTTTGACTTTCATTTCTGTAATGATTAGTGATGTTGAGCATTTTTCTCAGATGCTTGTTGGCTGTGTGTATGTCGTCTTTTGAAAAGTGTCTGTTCATGTCATTTGGTCACACTTTAGTGGGGTTATTTGTTTTTCGCTTGTTAATTTGTTTCAGTTTCCTATAGGTGTTGGACATTAGACCTTTTACAGATGCATAATTTGCAAATATTTTCTCCAATTCTATAGGTTGTCTATTTGCTCTGTTGATAGTTTCTCTGCAGAAACGCTTTAGTTTAATTAGGTCTCATTTGTCATTTTTTTTAATTGCAATTGCTTTTTGCAAATTTATCACAATTATTTGCCAGACTATGTCCAGAATGGTATTTCCTGGGTTATCTTCTAGGATTTCAAAATTTTAGATTTTACATTTAAGTCTTTAATCCATCATGACTTGGTTTTTGAATATGGTGTAAGAAATAGCCCAGTTTCAATCTTGTGCATATTGCTCGCTAGTAATCCCAGCATCATTTATTAAATAGGGAGTTATTTTTTCTATTCAAAAACATCTCTTGTCTTGTCAACTTTGTCAAAGATCAGATAGTTGTAGGTGTGTGGCTTTATTTCTGGGCTCTCTATTTCATTCCATTGGTCTACGTGTCTGTTTTTGCACTGGTACCATGAAGTTTTGGTTACTGTAGCCTGGTAGTATGGTATGAAGTCGGGTAATGTGTTGCCTCCAGGGTTGTCATTTTAACTTCAGGTTGCCTTAGCTATTCAGTCTCTTTTTCAGTTCCATATGAATTTTAAAATGGGTTTTTCTAATTCTGAGAAAAATATTATTGGTAGTCTCATAGTCATAGCATTGAATCTGCAAATTGCTTTGGACAGTATGCCCATTTTAGCAATATCGGTTCTTTCTATACATGAACATGAAATATTTTTTCATTTGGTTGGTCAACTCTGATTTCTTTGAGCAGTGTTTTGTGATTCTCATTGTAGAGATGTTTCTCATATCTGGTAAGGTGTATTTCTACGCATTTTATCCTTTGTGGCTACTGTGAATGGGATTACATACTTGATTTGGCTCTCAGCTTGGGTGTTGTTGGTGTATAGAAATGCTACCAATTTTATATTTTATATTCTGAAAGTTTGCCCAGGTTGTTTATAAAATCAAGGAGCTTTTGTATAGAGGCTATAAATTTTTCTTGGTACAAAATCATATTGTTTGCAAACAGAGATAGTTTGATTTCCTCTCTTCCTATATGGATTATATTGTTTGGCTCTGTGTCCCCAGCCAAATCTCATCTGGATTGTAATCCCCACATGTCAGAGGAGTGTCCTCATGGAGGTGATTGAATCATGGGGGGCGAATTTCCTCCTTGCTTTTCTTGTGATAGTGAGTGAGTTATTATGAGATCTGATTGTTTTAAAGTGTGGTACCTCACTCCCACCCCTTTCCTACTGCCATGTAAGATGTGCCTTGATTCCCCTTTGCCTTCTGCCATGATTGTAAGTTTCCTGAGGCCTCCCCAGCCATACAGAACTGTGAGCTAAGTAAACCTTGTTTGTTTATAAATTACCCAGTCTCATGTAGTTCTTTATAATATTATGAAAACAAACTACACAATTGATGCCTCTTACTTATTTTTCTTGCCTAATTCCTCAGTTCAGCACTTTCAGAAAGATTTTGAATAGGAGAGGTGATAGAGGGAATTCTGGCGTTGTTCCAGTTTCCAAGGGAAATACTTCCAGTTTTTGTCCATTCGGTGTGATGTTGGCTGTGGGTATATAATGGATAGCTCCCATTATTTTGAACTAGGTTCTTTCAATAGTTTTTTGAGGGTTCTTAACATGAAGGGATGTTGAATTTTATCGAAAGCCTTTTCTGCGTCCATTGAGATGATCATGTGGGTTTGGTTTTTGTTCTGTTTATATGATGAATCACATTTATTGATTTGTGTATACTGAACCAACCTTAAATCTCAGGGATAAAACCTACATGATCGTGGTGATTTAGCTTTTCAATGTGCTGCTAGATTTGAGATACTAGTATTTTGTGAGTATTTTTGCATTTTGTTTATCAAGGATATTGACTTAAAGTTATTTTTGTTGTGTTTCTAAGACATTTTGTATTACAATGATGTTGGCCCCATAAAATAAGTTACAAAAAGGTCCTTCTTCAATTTTTTGGAATAGTTTCAATAGAAATGGTACCAGCTCTCCTTTATACATCTAGATGAACTTCACTGTAAATCCATCTGTTTCTGAGCTTTTTCTAGTTGGTAGGGGATTATTACTGATTGAATTCTGTAACTCATTATTTGTCTGTTCAGGGATTCGTTTCTTCCTGTTTCAACATTGAGAGGTTGTATGTTTCCAGAAATTTATCAATGTCTTCTATGTTTTCTAGCTTGTGTGCATAAAAGGGCTCATAATAGTCACTGAGGGTTTTTGTATTTTTGTGGAGTCAGTGGAAATGTCTCCTTTTTATTTCTGATTGTGTTTATTTGGATCTTCTCTCTTTTTTATTTGTAGTCTAAATAGTACTCTATCAATCTTTATTTATTCTTTCAAATAAGCAAATCTTGAACTCATTGTTTTGTATGGATTTTCACATCTCAATTTCCTTTAGTTCAGATCTGATTTTGGGTATTTCTTGTCTTCTTTAGCTTTGGGGTTGGATTACTCTTTTATCTCTAGTTCCTCTAGGTGTGATGTTCTGTTGTTAATTTGAGGTTCTAACTTATTGATGTGGGTGTTTAGTGCTATAAATTTTCCCCATAACAGTGCTTTAGCTGTGTCCCAGAGATTCTGGTATGTTGTATCTTTGTTCTCAGTCTTTTCAAGGAATTTCTTGATTTCTGTGTTAATTTCCTTGCTTACCCAAAAGTTGTTTAGGAGCAGGTTGTTTAATTTCCATGTAATTCTATGGTTTTGAGTGATTTTCTTAATAATTATTTTCATTGCACTGTGGTCTTTGTGGTTCATATGATTTGTTTTTAATTTGTTAAGGATTGTTTTAGCTGATTGTGTGGTTGATTTTAGAATATGTGCCATGTGTATCTGAGGAGAATGTATATTTTGTTGTTTTTGGGGTTGAGGGGTCTGTAGACATCAATTAGGCCCATTTGGTCAAATGTTGAGTTTAGGTCCCAAATATTATTGTTAGATTTCTGACTCAATAATCTGTCTAAAACTGACAGTGGGTTGTTGAAATTTCCCACTATTATTGTGTGGTTATCTAAGTCTCTTTATATCATAGGTCTCTAAGAACTGGCTTTATGAATTTGAGTGTTTCTGTGTGGGGTGCATATATGTGTTTAAGACAGTTTGGTCTTCCTGTTGAATTGAACCCTCTAACATTATGTAATGTCCCTCTTTGTGTTTTTTGATCTGTGTTGGTTTAAAATCTGTTTTGTCTGAAATTAGAAAAACAACCCCTCCTGGGTTTTTTTCCATGTTCTGATTACTTGGTAGACTTTTCTCCATCGTTTTACTTTGAGCTTACTATGTCTTTGCAAGTAAGATATGTCTCTTGAAGATAGTATACCAATGATTCTTCCTTATTTATCCAACTTGCAATTCTGCAACTTTAAATTGAGGCATTCAGCTCATTTATATTCAAGGTTAATATTGATATGTGTATATTTGATCCTGTCATCATGTTGTTAGCTGGTTATTATGCAGACTTGATTGTGTGGTTGGATTATAGTGTCAATGGTCTTTGTTCTTACGTGTGTTTTTATGGTGGCAGGTAATGATCATTCCTTTCCATATTTAGCATTCCTTTCAGGACCTCTTGTATGGCAAGTCTGGTGGCAACAAACTCCCTTAGTATTTGCTTATCTGAAATGGATTTTATTTCTCCTTCACTTATGACGCTTAGTTTGGCCAGATATAAAAATGTCAGCTGAAATTTCTTTTTGTTAAGACTTCTGAATATCAGCTCCTAATCTCTACTCTTAGTCTAATAGAGTTCCTTTCTGTAAGTGACATGCCCCTGTTTTCTACTTGCCTTTAACCTTTTTCTTTCATTTTAACAATGAATGATCTGATGACTGTGTGTCTTGGTGATGGTCATCTACTGTGATATCTTGCAGGGGTTCTCTACAGTTTCTAAATTTGAATGTTGACCTCTCTAGTGATATTAGGGAAATTTTCATGGACAATACACTGAAATATGTTTTCCAAGTTACTTGCTTTCTCTCACCCTTTTTCAGGGACATCAGTGAGACATAGATTTGGCCTCTTTACAAAATTCCATATTTCTCAGAGGTTTTGTTCTTTTTTTTAGTCTTTTTACTTTATTTTTGTCTGACTGAGTTATTTCAGAGAACCAGTCTTCAAGCTTTGAGCTTCTTTCCTCAGCTTGGTCAATTTTGCTATTAATACTTTCAATTGTGTTCTGAAATTCTTGAAGTGAGTTTGTCTGCTCTATCATATATCATGGTTCTTTCTTAAAATGACCATTTCATCTTTCATCTCCTGTATTGTTTTATTATATTGCTTAGTATCCTTTAATTGGGTGATGAATTTCTCCAAAGAATCTCAATGATCTTCATTCCTATCCATACTCTGAACTATATTTCTGTAATTTTAATCACTTCAGCCTGGTTAAGAATCATTGCTTGGGAACTAGTGCAATCATTTGGAGGTAAGAAGACACTCTGGCTTCTTGAGTTGCCAGAATTATTGTGCTGATTCTTCCTCATCTGTATGGGTGTATGTTCCTTCAATTTTTGAAGTTGCTGTTCTTGTGTTGCCTTTATCTTCTTTTATGCCTTTGGAGGTTTGATTGTGGTACAAGGTGGGTTCAGATGACTGGCTTTGTTTCTGAAAGATTTTATAGGGTCAAGGCTCAGCTCAGCATTCCTGGGCTATGTACTTTCGCACTGAGGGGCTGGTATCAGGCCTTTCTGGTCTTGTTCTCTGGCCACTAGAGGTTAGGAATCTGTTTCACTGAAGGGGCTGCATTGTTTCTGGACCACTGGCCACAGCAGTCCAGTGGGTGGGACAGGCCAAAGCCTTTATTGGGGCAGTGGCAGTGGGATCTGTGCTTGTTCATACATGCTTGCAGCAGTGGCAGTGCAACAGAGAGTGCACATCAGCTGGGGCGAAATACCAGTGGGAGCAGCGCTACAGCATTTCTTCAGGTGATCACACTGCTGCTGGTGGAGGTGAGAAACAGGGTGCTTGTGGGTGTGGGGCTGCCAGATTCCATGCATGCCTTTGCAGAGGCAGCAGTGTTGGCACACAGGGGGCTGGGTTGCCGGCCACATACAGGCATTCACAGTGGAGGCACTGACTGCATAAGGATGAAGGTGGGGTTGCTGGCATCTGTACATGCATTCGTACTGGTAAAGTGTTGGGAGGATAAACAAGGGTGATTGCCTTCCAACAAAGTGGTGCAAGTGAGACTGAAGTAAAGGGAGGGTGCAGATGGGCTGGTGCTTGTTATCAGGTGGTGCTCTGCTGGAGCTCTCCAATGGTCTGCTGGAGAAGGATGTAGAGGACTACACGCTCGCAAAGACTTTCCGGTAAGTCCTGCTCTTGCAAACGAAGCAGGGCGTTCCCGATAAGTCCTGCTCTTGCAAAGGAAGCAGGGCGTGGGGGCTTGTTTATGTATAAACATCTTGAAAATCCAGAAAGTCAGGGAAAGGTCAGAAAAACAACAATGTGTCTTGTGACTTGGCAACATTCCAGAAACGACTGTATAAAATAAAGCAGAGCGCGCCTTTGGAGGCAGCCGCCATGTTTATCTTGTCTTGTGTTGTCTTGTGTGTTCATTCCTTTGTTTAGGAAACACGTGGACCCCAACAGAAGGAACTATGATGAAGGTCCCCAGAAAGTGACCCAGTTGGGCATGTGAGGCTGCACTGCAAGTAGGTATGGCTAGGCTGGGGCACCAAAGGAGACAAGCAGCCGGGGGGGTGATCAGATCAGACTGGCCCCATCTCTCAAGCAAAACCACCCTGCTGTCTCCATGTCTGAAAGTCTTCCCTGTGCTAAAGTCTCTTAGGAGAGCATGGTGAACCTTGGGTAATGAGCATCCCTGGCCATGCTCTACTGCAGATGTGCACATACCAAACCCTCTGGTCTCTTCTCAGGCTGGAGTTTCTCGCCCTGTGAAAAGGCAGCTCTCAAGGCAGATTTCTTTGCCAACTTAAGTGTCTGTGGGGGTTTTGAGGTCTCCTACTGCCAGGATTAACAGAGCTTTGTGATGAGAGTGTTTCACTCCTCATCTGTTCAACTCACCCCTTCCCCAATAGTTACTGGGGGATAGGAATGAGTCTTAGTGTGAGGTAGCCCTGTGCAAGGTTCTCAGCTTCCTCCCCATTCAGCCCAGCATCTGTGTCCTTCTTCCATCCGCTCTCAATTCTTTCCACGTGAAGATCTGCTCAGAGTATCCCAGTCTTCCCAATGTCCCAGTCTTTCAGTGGCAGATGGTTCTCCTGACCATCTCTAGTCAGCTATCTTGAATCCCGCACTTTTTGTTTCAATCCCTTAACTTACCTGCTTTACATCCACCTTTCTCTCCCCAGAAAATGTGGATAATATACCTTTCACACCTGTGTGTGTATGTTTTTGTGCGTGCACATGTAAATGAATCATCAGTTTCAATATCCTAATCAAATTGGGAACAGTGATTCATCTAGTCCTATGGGTGGCCACAACATCTTCATTGTATCTTAGTTATTCACAATAGCAAAGTCTTGGAATCAACCCAAATGTCCATCAGTGACAGATTGGATTAAGAAAATGTGGCACATATACACCATGGAATACTATGCAGCGATAAAAAAGGATGAGTTTGTGTCCTTTGTAGGGACATGGATGCAGCTGGAAACCATCATTCTTAGCAAACTATCACAAGAACAGAAAACCAAACACCGCATGTTCTCACTCATAGGTGGGAACTGAACAATGAGATCACTTGGACTCAGGAAGGGGAACATCACACACCGGGGCCTATCTTGGGGAGGGGGGAGGGGGGAGGGGGGAGGGATTGCATTATACCTGATGTAAATGACGAGTTGATGGGTGCAGCACACCAACAAGGCACAAGTATACATATGTAACAAACCTGCACGTTATGCACATGTACCCTACAACTTAAAGTATAATAATAATAAATAAATTTAAAAAAAATTTGTAAAATGTTTTTCTCAACTACTATATTTTTATGTGGTGGGATGAATGAATGGGACATATTTCATAAAAACTCACTTGCCATTTGAATAAGACAATAGTTGTTCATAGTTACACATTTTGTTTCTAATTGTTAGCCTTACTGTAGCTTGTTTCCTTTTCTTTTGTTTAAAATATGGATTTTAACTATTTTTGTTAGTACACTTTCTGAAGTCAGGAAAAAGGAAATAATTTTGACATGAATTTTTAGTGACTTGTGCCTGTGCATCTACAGATAATACATAGAATCATCAAATAGATTTTTGAATAGCAGTTTACATTTTTATTAACACAGATTAATCTATACTTTCATTCATGAAAAATTTTATTTTTAATATTAGATGTTTTTCTCTCAGATAATATATCATATCTGTCTGTTAATAAAGTCATTAATATCCAGGAGAATAATTTGTAGCCCTCCTTAAAGTGTTCTATATATCCTTTCAGAATCACAAAAGGTTCTTTTTGTTTTCATATTGTTATTGGGTGGAATAAATTTAACTCAGGTGATTTAATTCAATGCTAGTATAAAAGTTACCTATGGTTTCATTATATTTGTGTGGTTAGCCATTCTCTGAACTTCCTTATTAATCTCACATTTTCTCTATTGATTTATATAGATTTTCTAAGATAAAACATATTAACAACAAATACATCTAAATTCTCTCCCTGTTGTTTCAGTGGTAGAAATTTGAGAAAATATTAATTATATTAATAATTTTTACTAATAGCATTAATTTTTGCTTCTTTCTGTATTTTATCTTAAATAGTTTTAAAATTTTACTACCCACGTCTTCTATTTCAGAAATAGTCCTTATAATATTAAAAAATGAAAATATTAATAGCATGTCTGTTTATTTAAATCACTTTTCTCATGTCAGAAATAGGTAGTGTGTAATAACCATTTGCTAAATATGTCATTTTTGTATTAAGTATTGTTCTAATGTTATATTATTTTCCCTGAAATAAATCATTCTTTCATTTCTAAAATTAAATATTTGTGATTGTGGATAAATATTCTTTTTCTCTGAGTGGATTAATTTTTCTCCTATTTTGTGAAAGCTTTCCTCACTGATATTAATTTTATCATTGGGCATATTTGCTAACTTTGTCAAATTTTTAAGTCATATTTTTAAAAGCTTTGTTTTCCACGTCTTTGAAATATTATGCAGTTCTGTCCTCATTTTGTCGCTTCATGATTTATGAAAATATCCAATATGCATTCAAAGTCAATACTATTTCGAAAGCAACTTTGGTAAATTTTCCAAATGCTTGACAGGCACTCTCTTTTTAAAATGAATTTAAAGGTTCTCATTTATAAAATATGCTATATCTAGCTTTGTATTAGAAAATAAAGATAATAGGAAGAAAAGAAATACTGAAATATAATCTTATAAATTATATAATATTTAGATAATTCCATATGCAATATAATTCTTGATATGCCTGTTATTCCAGATATTTATCTTGAAAATATATTTTTCTAGTGTGTTGCTATTACATTCGTTTTTAAAAGCTAACCTCTGCGCATTAATTTAAACTTACAGAAAATCTGAAACTATTTCAAATGCTTCACCCAAATTCACAAATTGTTCACATTTTGCCATATTTGTTTTTCCATCTCTATCTATGTATCCATCTCTATCAATCTATTTATCTATCTAACATCTATTTAGCTATCTATATTTGTCTGTTGGCATCTATCCGATTATCTCTGAATTCAGATTCATTTGTGAGTAAATTATGACACCGTGCCTCTTTTAAAATTTCATTTGATTTCATAAGTATATACATAAATATATATGGTAATAGCACTGTTATATGATTACCTGGGTTAGTTTCCTCTTTGGTATAATTATTCTATTCAAAATAAATACAGTGAGGCTTTTTTAAAATGGATTCTGCATCCTCAATTCTGTTTAACTTATCACTGAGACAATACTTTTTTTTAATTTTTAAATTTTTATTTAACTTCTATTTTCGTTTTGGGGTACATGTGTAGGTTTGTTATACAGGTGAACTCCTGTCATGAGCGTTTGTTTTATAGATCATTTCATCACCAATATATTAAGTCTAGTACCCATTAGTTATTTTACCTGATCTTCCTCCTCCCATTCTCCACTTTCTGGTAGGTGATCGTATCTGTTGTTTTCCTTTAAGTTTCCATGTGTTCTCATTACTTACCTTCCACCTTTAAGTGAGAACATGCAGTATATGTGTTTCTGTTCCTGCATTAGTTTGCTAAGGATAATGGCCTCTAGCTCCATCCATGTTCCTGCAAATGACATAATTTTATTCTTTGTATGGCTGCATAGTATTTCATGATGTAGATGTACTAAATTTTCTTTATTCAGTAAATCGTTGATGGGCACTTATGCTGATTCTGTGTCTTGGCTATTGTGAATAATTAGAATGAAAATATATGTTTGTGTGTTTTTATGACAGAGTGATTTACATTTTGGGGGGTATACACCCCTTAATGGAATTACTGGGTTGAATAGTAGTTTTGATTTTCACCTTTGAGGAACTACCACACTATTTTCCACAATTTGAACCAATTTACATTCCCACCAACCATACATAAGCATTCCTTTTTCTCTGCAGCCTCACCAGCACCTGGTATTTTTTGACTTTTTAGTGATACCCGTTCTGACTGGTGTGAGATGGTATCTCATTGTGGTTATGATTTGAATTTAATGTTCAGCGACATTGAGCTTTTTTTTTTTTCATATAATTGTTGGCCATATGTATATCTTTTGAAAAGTGTCTGCTCAAGTTGCCTTTTTTTTTTTTTTTTTTTTTTTTTTTTTTGAGAAGGAGTCTTGCTCTGTCGCCCAGGCTGCAGTGCAATGGCCGGATCTCAGCTCACTGCAAGCTCTGCCTCCCGGGTTTACGCCATTCTCCTGCCTCAGCCTCCCGAGTAGTTGGGACTACAGGGGCCCGCCACCTCGCTCGGCTAGTTTTTTTGTATTTTTTTAGTAGAGACGGGGTTTCACTGTGTTAGCCAGGATGGTCTCGATCTCCTGACCTCATGATCCGCCCGTCTTGGCATCCCAAAGTGCTGGGATTACAGGCTTGAGCTACCGCACCCAGCCTTTGCCCACTTTTTAATGGGGTTATTTGTGGGATTTTTGTAAATTTGTTTAGTTTCCTTATAGATGCTGGATATTAGATCTTTGTCAGATGAATCATTTACAAAAATTTTCTCACATTCTGTAGGTTGTCTGTTTAATCTGTTGATAGTTTCTTTTAATTGAAAGTCTTTAGTTTAATTAAATCCCACATATCAATTTTTGATTTTGTTGCAATTGCTTTTGGCATTTTCGTCATGAAGTCTTTGCCAGTTCCCCTGTTCAGGATGGTATTGCCTAGGTTGTCTTCAGGGTTTTTATAGTTTTAGGTTTTACATTTAAGTCTTTAATCCATCTTGAGTTGATTTTTGTATATGACATTAGGGAGGCATCCAGTTTCAGTTTTCTGCACAGGTCTAGCTAGTTATCCCAGCACTACTTATTGAATAAGGAGTCCTTTCCCGATTGTTTTTGTCAAATTTATTGAAGAACAAATAAGGCTCAGCCTAATTTCTGAGCTCTGTACTCTGTTCCACTGGTCTATATGTCTGATTTTGTACCAGAGTCAAGTTGTTTTGGTTACTATATCCCTGTAGCATATTTTGAAGTCAAGTAGTGTGATGCCTCCAATTTTATTCTTTTTGCTTAGGATTGCCTGTGCTATTTGGGCTCTTTTTTGGTTCCATAAGAACTTTAAAATAGTTTTTTTGTTTTTCTAGTTTTTTGAAGAATGTCATTGGTAGCTTGATAAGAATAGCACTGAACCTGTAAATTACTCTGGATATTATGGCCATTGTAACTATATTGATTCTTCCCATCCATGAGCATGGAATGTTTTTCCATTCATTTGTGTCATCTCTGATTTCTTTAAGCAGTGTTTGGTAATTCTCACCTTAGAGATTTTTCACCTTCCTGGTAAGTTGTATTTCTACGTATTTTATTATTTTTATGACAACTGTGAAGGGGATTGCGTTCCGGGTTTGGCTCCTGGCTTGGCTATTGCTGGTGTATAGGACTGCTAGAGATATTTTACATTGATTTTGTATCCTGCCACTTTGCTGAAGTTGCTTATCAGCTCAAACAGCTTTTGAGCAGAGACTATGGGGTCTTCTGCATATGAAATCATATCCTCTGCAAACGGGGATAGTTTGATTTTCTCTCTCTGTATTTGGACGTATTTAATTTTTCCTGACTGATTGCTTTGGTCAGGCCTTCCCATACTATGTTGAAAAGGAGTAGTGAGAGAAAGCATCTTTGTCTTGTGCTGGTTTTCAAGAGGAATTCTTTCAGCTTTTGCCCATTCAGTATGATGTAGGCTGTAGATATGTAATAGATGGCTTTTATTATTTTAAGTTAAGTTCCTTCAATGTCTAGTTTGCTCAGAGTTTTTAATATGAAGGGACATTAAATGTTATTAAAAGCCTTTTCTGCATCTATTGAGATGATCACGTGGTTTTTGTCTTTAGTTCTGTTTGTGTGATGTATCACATTTATTGATTTGCATTCTAGGGATAAAGCCTACCTAATTATGGTGAATTAGCTTTTTGATGTGCTTCTGGGTTTGGTTTGCCAGTATTTTGTTGGGTATTTTTGCATCAGTGTTATCAAGCATATGGGCTGAAATTTTCCTTCTCTTTCTTTTACTATTCCATTGTTTCATGTGTCTGTTTTAATACCAGTACCATGGTGTTTTGGTTACTGTAGCTCTATAGTATAGTTTGAAGTCAGGTGGTATGATGCCACTAGCTTTGTTCTTTTTATTTAGGACTGACTTGGCTATTCAGGCTCTCTTTTGGTTCCATATTAATTTTTAAATAATTTTCCTAGTTTTGTGAATAATTTTCACAAAACTACAAACCATTGTAGTAATGAAATAACATTGAATTAATAAGTTGCTTCAGGCAGTACGACTATTTTAATGATATTGATGACAACACTGAATATTTCCTTAATTGCTAGTTTTAGGGTATGTCTTTAATTTGATAGTCTAAATCTTGTAATTTTGCTCTTCTCAAGCTTTTCTTGACACTAGGCACTCTGCATTTTCATATGATTTTTAGAACCAACATTTAAAAATAAATTCTACAAAAAAATACTGTGGTTGCTTGGACTCACTTTGAATTTCTAAACAAATGTCAGAATTGATGTCTTAATATTTTAGATTGAATTGAATATTTTAGATAAAATCGATATCTTAATATTTTAAGTTCTTCCAATGCATTAACTACATATGCTTTTCCATGTACCTAGGTCTTCCTTAACTTTACTCAACAATGTTCTGTAGTTTTAGGTTATTGTTTTTGCATAGCTTTTACTAGATATATACCTAGGCCTATACAATGTTTAACAATATCAGTGTTAGACATCAATAACAGTGATTTACATCTACTCATTTAAAATATGTGGGCCACTCTTTAAAATCATCTGAAATGTTAACTGTTTTTTTACAACCTGAATGAATCAGAGCACACAATCAAAGCTTTGCTGAGATTTGAAAATAAGATGGAAATGTTCTCTCTGTCTCTGTCTCTCTCTCTGTCTCTGTGTGTGTGTGTATATAATTTACAGTGAAGCTATAAAATTATTTATATATTGATCCTTTGAGTTTTTTTAAATTTTTTGATAGTTCCCATAGGTAGGTTATTCTTTGTATATAATCTTGTTATTTAAGAATAATGACCATGACAGACGGGAGTGGTGGCTCACACCTGTAATACTAGTACTTAGGGTTGACAATGAGGGTGGATTCCTTGACCTCAGGAGTTCAAAACCAGCCTGGATAACATGGCAAAACCCCATCTCTACGAAAATACCAATATTAGCCTGTTATGGTGGCACGTGCCTGTAGTCTCAGCTACTCGGGAGGCTGAGGTGGAAGGATCGCTTGAGCCTAGGGGTTTGAGGCTGCAGTGAGCTGAGATCATGCCACTGTACTCCACCCTCTGTGACAGAGTGACACCCTGTCTCAAAAATAATAATAATAATGACAGTGTTAACTTTTTAACGTTGTATTTTATTCCTTTAAGTTTTGCTTTATTACATAAGTGACGTTTAATACAATATACGGAAAATGTGAGAAAAATATTCTTTTCTCTTTCCAAACTCAGTTGCAAATGGATTTATCTCTTTTAAGTCGAATATTAGTTGCATATTTTGATGTATTTACAGACTGAAAAGTTCCTTATGCTCTCAATTTTTAAGATTTCACTTAACCATTTTCTGTGCTTACTTTTGTCAAGTATTTTAATATATTTATTTAGCAAAATGTTTTATTGGTTTTCTTCTTTACTGTTAATGTACTGAAATATTTTTAATAGTTTTAAATGTTAAACTGATTTGAGTTGTTGGAATATAAATTTCCTACAAAATCATGATGTAATATTGCTTTGTGTATTTCTAGATTGTGTTTATCACACTTTATTTTGAGTTATTACATCGAGTTTAATTGAAGACATTGCTTTTACATTTATTTGCTTTTTTCTACCAGGTTATGGTATCATGTTCATTCTGAAGTTGTAATATGTGGGCTCAATTATTTTGTCAATGTATAAAAATAATTGCTTTCTATATTTCTTCGTTTGTGCTTTGGTAAGTGTCTTTCTGTTTCCCAAATATTTTTTATATTTCACCTAAGTTCTCAAATTTATTCCTACAAAGTTGTGTATGTTATCATCTTAAAATATTTAGAACTGAAAGATCTTCAGTGCAATATGCGTTATTTGTTTTGATTTATTTTCTTGATCTGATTTTCACTGTTAATTTTCTTAAAATTTATATGCTAACTTTAGACTTAATCAAATTTTCTTCTTGACTGTATGCTTAATGTTTTATTTTTGCTTTTATATTATTATGTCTTTCCTATTGGGCTTAACTCTCTTCTACAATCAATGTAGAGATTACTGATTCTTTTAATATTTTCTTTAAAGCTAAACTTGTAACTCATGAAGCACTACTTTAGCTGTCAGCTCCCTAAATTTGATGATCTTTGTTTTCATTATTTTCACTCCAAAATATATTAATTCCCATTGCATTAAAAAAATGTTTCTTAATTTTCACACATTTGTAAACTTATAAGTTATCTTATATCTTTATTTTCTAGTCTAATTTTATCATGGTTAAAGAGTATACGATGTATAACTTAAATTCCTGGGCACTTAGTAAAACGTGTTCTATGGTGCTTTATATATAAACTATTTTGTGCGTGTTTTTGAAAATATTCCGCATGTTCTTGAAAAGGTTGTACATTCTATGAATGTCAAATATAGCGGTATAAGCTTTCTAAGCAATTAGTGAGGTGATTTTAGATTTCTGTAAACGAGTATTGCCATCTCTAACTGGCATATGCCCCCTGATTTCTTTAGATTACAGATGTGATTAGCTAACATTTCAGGTGATATTAAACAGTGAATCACAAATTTGATATTTCAGCAGAAGGATCACTAAATTATTAGTAAATATTACAACCTAATTCTTCAATGTTGTCACAAAAAATATTGTAATAATATTGTTCTTTGTTATTAATGTGTGAGTCAACTGTTTAAAGGCAAATCCATGTAACTTAATTTACATGGGTACACAAACAATGAGCTTGTCATTTGCTAAATGCCAAGGAACATATCATCCCTCTTAGATTGTTTGACATGTGTGTGGAACAGGTTTTACAACTACGTATGTCATACTGGTGCTTCAAGGGTGTCTCAAAATATATAGCATCCCAATTTGATTATGGAAAAATCTGAGAGTAAATTAAATAGTAAGTGTGGAAGACAAATGTTATCTTTATTAGAGAATAAGTTGAAAGATTTGACTTAGCCTGAGAACCAAAGAGCCCTACCAAATCAACATCAGCATTAGGCAAAGCTGCTAGCCACAGTGTAACAAACAGTTCTGGACAGGAGATGGTTCGGTGTAGAGAAGTGCTGACAGGTGCTACCTTTCAGCAGCTCACTGCTAGGCAGAAGTATCCCAGATCAATCATGTTGTATTGCTTCATTATTGCTCCAATGATGCTTGTAACAAACTACGCCCAAAATCAGTAGTTTAAAACAACAAACATTTATTTTTCTCTTTCACAGGTCTGTGTATCTATCAGTGGCTTGGCTCCACTTCAGGCTATGAGCCAACTAGGTATTCAGGCTGCTGTGGGCTGAGGCCTGTTCCTATGTCTCTGTGTTCTCTCTGGCTCAGCACCTAGCTGAGCATGTCTTTCTCATGGCCATTTCTGAACCACAAATGGCTGACTGGAAACAAAGAATGCCATATGATGACTGTGCTCAACATTGGCCTGTTGATAATTCTTCCCATATTCTTTTCTCCAAAGCAGGTCATGTGAGTACACAGGAATCAGTGAGATTGGAAAGTATATAAAACAAAGTGTGGGATCATTTAAAATGCATTCACCAAAGAATGTGAATACATAATTCCAACACAGGGAGAGAGTGGACAACCAAGAATAATAATCTAATCCTCACACGTTTACTTATTCTGTCCAAATTTAGCAATTAGACAAGACAATCTATTTCCTCAGTGATGGAGTGAAAACAGAAAAGTTGGAAAGATGCTCGGAGTTACAAATGTATCTCCCTTCACAGTGCAAAAATATCACTAATAGGGCAGAATATTTTTCCTTTACAAACTAGTAGCATGTTATCAGTGTACTGAGTAAAATAATAAGAAATTAACATAAAAATAAATTTGATTTAAACAGGATATTCCTAAAGAACCCTGAAGGACTATTTTGTCTTAACTAAAAACGAGGAAAAATAATTATTTTAGTAGTTCACACGTGTTGCAATTTGACAATGCAATGTCCAAGATTTCATTTTTTGACAGCCTAAAGCAATTTACAAAAAAGGAAACAAGTATGCCTTAGACTACTATAACTCTACTTTGAACTTATTATCTCGTAGGGACATTTGCTCCAAAATCAGGACTAAGGCCTTTTATGAGATTCCAACTTTTGGCAAGAAAATGCAATTCCAAATTTTATCACGTTTGAGTGAATTGATTGTCTCATTTTTGGACACAACTAGTTTTACTATATAATGCAGGAAAACATATTGAACAAAATAGTGGAATGTATATAGTTAGGTTATCAGCACAAACAGTTATTCAGAGATGGTAATTTTTAAAAGTTAAATAAGGTTAAAAAAAAGAAAAAGATAAATATAGAAACAGATTACCTTAAGTTTTTCTCTATGTACTTTTGGAGCACATTTTAAAATAGTACTCTCAGAACAAACAGCTCACTCCTAATTTAGAATCTTTGTTCAGTTATCTGCTTTAAAATTTTTCAAAGTTATTCTGCTTTAAAAAACTCACATAAAACTAATCTACTTCCTGTGAAATCAGTCACAAATATTTTTAATAAGGTCAGCAAAAATAGGTGATTGTGATTGATGAAATCTAAACTTTGGCTATAGCAACAGAAACTTTTAATGTATTTTTTTTGCTGAAACTTTAAAAATAATATAGGCTACTTTTGTTTAACAAATTTCGCATCAATTTAATATTTTGATGTTTTAAAGTTAATAATTTTATCAACAATAAAATATTTTAATTTAATATATTAACATTAATTTTACTTGTCATAAAATATTAAGAGCAGCTATAATAAGGAATTCATTACTGTTCTGTTTAAGTATTATATATGTATTTCTGAGTTATACATGTATATACATATCATTAATTGTATAAGATTCTTATATTTTCTATATTTAATAAATTAACACTAAGTAGATATATCCATAATGCTAATAGATAAAATACAGTGTAAAAAGGAAAAATGTTTGATTAATCCACAAGAAGAAAGGAAAAAGGAAAATGTATTTAGCAATAATTTTTCTAAGAATAGTGAATGATTTTTACACTTAATGACGTGGATGAATCTTATGATATACACTAAGTCTTAGACGCAAGACAAAAAGAAGCCTTCTTTATTAAGGTTTTTTTTTTTTTTTTAATAGTGTTTCATGAGGAAACAAAATTTATTAGTCTGTTCTCACGCTGCTGGTAAAGACATACCTGAGTTTGGGTAATTTATAAAGGAAAGAAGTTTAACTGACTCTCAGTTCCACATGGCTGGGGAGACCCCATGGTCAAGACTGAAGGTGAATGAAGAGCAAAGTCACATCTTACATGGTGGCAGGCAAGATAACTTGTACAGGGAAACTCCCATTTATAAAACCATCAGATCTTGTTAAACTTACTCACTACCACAATAACAGTACTGGGGGAGACGGCCCCCATGATTCAATTATTTCCAGCTTGCCCTGGCCTTGACATGTGGAGATTATTACAGTTCAAGGTGAGTTTTGGGTGGGGACACAGTCAAACCATATCACACACAAAAAAAATAAATAAAAATAGAAATTTGGTTGCCTCCAGGTAAAGAAATTGAGAGAAGACAAACAAGGGACCTTTCTGGAATAAGAAAAATCTTTGCACATTGAATAAATGTAGGTTACATGGATGTATTCATTTATCTGAATCTATCAAATTTTACATTTATGACTTATTGAATTTATTTCTATAAAATTTGACCTAAAATTACAAATAATTATACAAATAAACTTGATACATATGCTTTCTGTAGTAATATGAGTTAGCATTTCAAAAACAATTTCTGTAAATTCTAGGTTTGAAACATGTGTAATTTTACCGTGTCTCTTCTCTCACAGTTGAAAATAAGAGATTACAAATGTGGTGAGAAAACAGGCTAGAATAACCAGTGTAGATCTGAAGTAGAATAGTAGGTATTAGTATGAATTCATCACTATAAATACAAATAGATATGTAAATATATAGATATAATTTTATATATTTGTATACATAAGGATGTGTATCTAAATATCCATATATTTATGTATATATGTGTGTGTACTTTTTTCTAGTTCTACTCTCTGAGAATTCATAGAAGCAATGACATCAGTAGCAATGAGCACACCTAAAATTTAATATTTTGCATTTTAAAAAAGTTCTTTTTTAGGTAGTTTTAAATTAACAGTAAAATTTTACAGAGAGTAGAGACAGTTCCAAATACATCTGCTCATTCTCCTCAACCAAGTTTTTCCTATTATTGTCTATTAAGTTGAAACCTTTTTGTGTTGATGCATCAATATTAATACATTCTTAACTAAAATCCACAGTTTACATTATAATTCATTTTTTGTTCCATGAATTTTTACTAGTATACAATGACATAGATAGTCCATTACAATATCATACCAATACTTTCACTGCCCCATTCCACCTTGTCCTCTCTCTTTACCCCATCCCTCAGCCTTAATTCCTGGGAATCAGTGATCTTTCTACTATCTTCAATAGCAACACTACTGTTGCTTTTTCCAGTGTCATAATATTGGTATCATACAATATGTAGCATTTTAAGTTTGACTTCCTTCACTTAGAAATGTGTATTTAAGTTTCTTTATGTCTTTTCAAGATTTGAAAACTCATGTATTTTTATTGCTGAGTAGACTACCACTGTATGAATACACCATGGTTGGATTATCCATATACCCAATGAAGGACATGGTTGTTTCTAAGTTTTGACAAACATCAATAAAGATGCTATAAACATTCTTGTGCAGGTTTTTGTGTGGATATAGTTTTCTGTTTATTTGGCTAAATACCTAGGACTGTAATTGCTGGATTGTATGACAAGATAATGCTTAGTTTTGAAAGAAACTCCCACACTGTCTTTCAAAGTTGTTTTATCATTTTACATTTCTACTAGCAATGAATGAGAGTTCCTGTTTCTCCACATCTCCACCACTATTTAGTTTTGTTGGTGTTTTGGATTTTAGGAATTTTAACAGGTGAGTAGTGATATCTCATAGCTGTTTTAATTTGCAATTACTTAATGATATATGATGCTGATAATCTTCCATATGCTTATTTGCCACTTATATGATTTCTTTTGTGAAACTGTAATGATACTAAAACATAAAGTTGTTTTAATATTCATTTTTGGATCTCTCTCTAAACTAGTCCTAGAGGGAATTTTGCTTGGTTTCTGTTTTTCTTTCTTTTTTTTTCCCCTACTTAGTGTCACACTCTATGGAGCATAGGGATACTCATTGGGCCAACGCAGACCCACACAGGTGCCTAGTGACATCACTGTGACTTGGCACTCAGGTGGCCAACCAACTCTTGGGGTCCCTCCAGCCAGCTGAGACCAATGCATAATGTCCCAGAAAAGAACTGGGAAGTCCCATGTCCCTTTTCAAAGTCCTCCATCCTCATCCATGTCAGAAGAGCAATCTCTACAAATTTTAAACTTTGAGCAGGCATGTGCTATGTTCATGGATTTAGAGTAAGAAGTGTTTGAATCCTATGAACTCACAGTGGCATTGCTATACTGGAGGTCAGAGAATCACCATTATGCCCTGCACTCCCCTGGACACCCCATTGGAAGAGCATGGCATTGCTGGCTGGGCAAGGGCATTGGGGGTAGACCCAGAGGCCCAGAGGGAGGGGCATGGGCAACTGTCCTTGAGAACATATCCAGGAAAGAAGCAGAATGGCCTGAGCTTAGCCTCCATTATGCTTTTTGAATTCACTTACAAAACACAAATTCAAAAATAAAATTATTGGGAATTTCAAAAGGGTGGCAATAGAAACGTCAAGCATGGGGTGCTTCTGAGTACAGAATACCCAACATGAAAAATTGCACTGGACGCTTGCCAATGATCCCATCTAAGACCTACGAGGTCATTAACTGTAGAGGTGAGAATTGTAGAGGATCGGGAAATTTGTGTTTTAACCATCTTTACAGGTTTGTTTGTTTGTTTCATCTTTAAATTTGAGGACCAATCCATTCAAAGTTAATCTTTATGAAATACTGATATTTTAAAGACGACAGTGTGTTTTTGAAGCATTTGACTTGGAAAACTCAGAAAATATAATGAACAAAGCCTTCATTCTTTGGGAAAAGATCAGGTCACTGGCTGAGAACAAGAAAGAGTAAGGATAGGGGACACCAGTATCATGCGATGGAATCACGACGAGACATAAATAAAAGGAAAGAGGGAAAATGCAGTGAAGTGAGAAAAGATGCAGAGTGTAACTTACTTATTCTGGATTCTCCAGTAAATGTCCTAGGATTTAAGAGCACAAATGATGAAAGCAGACAGAATGGGCAATACAGATCAGTTATGCTTTAAAGTGGCAGTGGTGGCTTCTCAACGGGGCTTCTGATTCAACCAGGAAAGCATTTTATGGTTGCTAAAGGATTCATTAGCAGCAGTTTCACAGTCACCTAACAACTGAGCTTTATTTAGGGTAAGTATATGCAAAGGTTTCTTTTGGAAAAAGTAAAATATGAAAGAAAGGCAGAATGTTCCAAATCAAACAAGACACAACGTAGTTGCTATGTCACAAAGAAGAATAAAGGACTGGGTTTGAAAAGTCTGTGTATAGAAACAGGGTATCTTAAAGTTTATCATTTATTCAATGTTGAAATCCCTTCTGTAATAACTTGACAGATGATAACAGAGAGATTAATAGTTTGCAAGAGAGCCTGTTCCATTGCTGCGTAGCTGCAATTGTGAGAGATTTAATCGATATATTGAGATTAGATTACTTGTCTTCCTGATGTTTTGCTTATTTTACTGTCTTGTAAAAGTACATGAAATAATTATCATATTTTGTTTATGACACTGTCAAATGTTGAATTACAACCATTATGTCTCATGCTATGTCTTTTCTTCTCAGGCTAAACATCATCAATTCCTAGAATAATTTAACTTATATTTATTCTGATTCCAATAAGCAGTTTATTATTTGATCTTATTTAAATAGATGGGCACCTGTGAGGAAATACAGTATTGATTGACACTAATATCTGATACCTATTTCATTACACTGAAATATCCCATTAGAATTCAGAAAGAAACTAAGCTGCAAAAAATGTATTAGTCTAAGCTGAGATGTTTACATCAAAAATATCAAACAAATTAATAATGAAAAACTTTAATCTTAACAAAAACTGAGAAAGCAAACAATTGGAATAATAAAAGCCAGACATTATTATATTTCTTTTGGATAAGACCATAAAGGTCATAATATTATTTTGCTTTATAAAGCATAGCTAAATTTTTTTCATATTGTATGATAGGGTTTTTAAAAATTATTATTATACTTTAAGTTCTAGGGTACATGTGCACAAGGTGCAGGTTTGTTATGTATGTATACATGTGCCATGTTGGTGTGCTGCACCTATTAACTCGTCATTTACATTAGGTATATCTCCTAATGCTATCCCTCCACCCTACCCCCTCCCCAAAATAGGCCCCAGTGTGTGATGTTCCCCTTCCTGTGTCCAAGTGATCTCATTGTTCAATTCCCACCTATGAGTGAGAACATGCAGTGTCTGGTTTTCTGCTCTTGTGATAGTTTGCTGAGAATGATGGTTTCCACCTGCATCCATGTCCCCACAAAGGACACGAACTCATTCAAAGCCAATTAAAGACACACGATTGGCTTAGAATATTTCTTCAACAAAATGTAAGTGCTTTGAAGAAGTCATGTGCATTACATTTTCTCAACCAAACACTACTTTTTCAGTTTGTCTGTCCTTATTATACAGCCTAAAATTTTGGTTTAGTTCAGTATCAGTTGCTTCCATGATTCTGTTCCCAATGGTGTGGGTATCAACATATGAAATAAGAAAAAACAATTAAAAATCTGGTAGTTTACTTACTTTATGATAAAAATAAAATAAAGTATATTATAAATAGTATTTGCACTGATGAGCCATGAGCCATGAAAAATAAATGAGCACACAGAAAACGTCTTTGCTAGAATACATTTCCTCTCATCAGGAAAACACATTTAAGAAAACTTCTGAATTTCTACTAATGCCTAAGATGGAATTTTCTGGATCAAATCTCTGTTCTCTTGTCTGATATTACAATTACCTTTTTTGGCATCAAGATATCTATATATATGTCACCCTACTCCAACCTTGTTTTTGTGGAAAGAGTGGTTAAATCTAACTCATTCTAGATATTATGATAGAGATCTAAATTATGGAAAATTGGCAGTATTAATAGATAACGCTTTGTCATCGATATTTCTATTCACTCCCTCCATGACATGACCTAAGCCTTCATATAAGTGTACAGTTCTTTTCCCCATATTTCTAGATGGAGATGCCAAAACCTAGGCCAATCTATTATACATAAAAATATATTATTTATAACAAAAATTAAACCTATAGCCACCAATCTGCAAAATGATGTAATAATACAAACGGAGTGGAAATGTTTGTTGCAGTCAAGTGTAGCAAATAATGTATGCTATCAGCCCAAAACTGCACAAGACAGCCACAGTGCAGGCAGTGACTTCTTTTTCAAAGTTAAATATCTCCTTGACATGCATGGAGACACTTTACTCTGTAAGATCTATTTCTCGCTCCAGGTGAGTCATCCTATCTCTGGGTGGTAGGTGGGGAGTAGGACAACGGTGAGGGGTTGTCATGTTCATGTTGTCTCATGACCCCTAGAAACAATAGTCTAAGTACAGGTCATAAGTGTTTTTACTTAGCAATTCAGGTTTGTGTTACCACTATCTCAGTCTGAGCCAACTAAAGAACACGTTGTATTGCCAAATTAGCAAAACAATACTATTTAGATACTTAAACTCTAACAACCTAGCAACTAAAATCTACTTCTTCCCAATTTTATAAGGTATCACACATTAATTGGTGGCTATGAAATGATAATGTACATTCCACAAGGAAAAAGATCAATTTTACAGAGAACCATTGTCAGGAGCCTATTAAAATGTTCACAATACACCACTCACAAGTACTAAGTACAGGCATAACTCAGAGATATTGCAGGTTTTGTTTCAGAGCACCTCAATGAAGTGATATCATAATGGAGTCATGTAAATGTTTTGGTTTCCCAGTACACATGAAAGTTATGTTTAAACAATGTTGTAGTCTATTAAGTGTGAAATAGTATTGTATTAAAAAGGTACATACTTTAATTTAAAATACTTTATTGCTAAAATATGCTAATGAGCCTTTAGCAAGTAAGACATAATTGCTTTGCTGGTGGAGGGTCTTAGCCTAATATTGATGTCTGATGACTGATCAGGCTGGTGGTGACTGAAGGCTGTGGTGGCTATGGCAATTCCTAAAAAATAATACAAGAATGAAGTTTGCCACATTCACTGAC
This sequence comes from Macaca fascicularis, assembly GCF_037993035.2. Taxonomy (NCBI): domain Eukaryota; kingdom Metazoa; phylum Chordata; class Mammalia; order Primates; family Cercopithecidae; genus Macaca; species Macaca fascicularis. Next base: position 30,267,991 of record NC_088380.1, on the reverse strand, counting down.
TCTTCCTTGCACAAATATTTTGCTCACAGTAGTTCTTTCAATATTAGAGTTAATTCCGTCAAACCCTGCTACTACTTTTCAACTAAGTTAATGTAATATTCTGAATCCTTTCTTGTCATTTCAATACAGTTCACAGCATCTTCATAGGAGTCGATTCCATCTCAAGTAATTAGTTTATTTTCTCATCTATAAAACACAATTCCATATTCATTAACGCTTTATTAGAGATTACACCAAACAAGTCACATCTTCAGGCTTCGCTTCTAATTCTAGTGCCCTTGCTATGTCCACCATATCCACAGTTACTTCCTCCGTTGAAATCTTGAAGCCCTCAATGTTATCCAATAAGGTTGAAATCAACTTCTTTCAACCTCCTATTAATGTCAATATTTTGACCTACTCCCATAAATCATGAGTGTTATTAATGACATCTAGAAAGTTGAACTTATTTAAGAAGGTTTTCATTTTACTTTTGTCAGGTCCATCAGAGGACTCACTATCTATGGATAGCTATAGTATTAAAAATATATTTCTTATATAATAAAATTTGACATTTGAACCCCTTGATCCATGAGCTGTAGAGTGGATATTGTGTTAGCAGGCATGAAAACGACATTAGTCTTTTTGTACATCTCTGTCAGTGCTCTTGGGTGACTAGGTGCATTGTCAATAAGCAGTAATATTTTGAAAGGCATTGACTTATCTGAGCAATAGATCTCAACAGTGGCCTTAAAATATTCAGTAAACCATGCTGCAAACAGATGGGCTGTCATCTTGGCTTTGTGTTCCATTTACAGAGCACAGCCAAAGTAAATTTAGCATAATTCTTAAGGATCCTAGGATTTTCAGGATGGTAAATGATCTTTTGCCTCTACTTATAGTCATCAACAGCAATGACCTCTAACAAGACATTCAGCCTGTCTTTTGAAGCTTTGAAGCCAGATATTGACTTTTTCTCTGTAGCTGTGAAAGTCCTAGATGACATTTTCCCATAGAAGGCTATTTTGTCTACTTTGAAAATCTGTTATTCAGTGTAGCCACTTTAATCAATGATCTTAGTTAAATCTTCTGCATAATCCACTATAGCTCCTACATCAACACTTGCTGCTTCATTTTGTACTTTTATGTTATGAACTTGCTTCTTTTTATAAACTTCATGAACCACTCTGCTAGCTCCAACTTTTCTTCTGAAGGTTCTTGAACTTTTGTCTTTATAGAATTAAGAAGATTTTGCTTTGGACTAGGCTTTGAGATATGTGACTCTTCTTTTCTCGTGAACACTTTAGAGGATATTGTGAGATTGGTTATTAGGAGAGATTGTGGGTTTAGTTATTATTATGTGGTGTACCTCCAAAATTGCTGTATCTTGGAGAACAGGGAGAGAGATAGGAGTATGTCTCATCAGTGGAGCAATCAGAAGACACACAACATTTATCAATTTAATTCACCATCTAAGATAGGTACAGATCATGGCATCCCAAAGCATCTATGATAGCAATATCAAAGATCACTGATCACAGGTAACCATAAAAGATGTATTAATAACAAAACTTTAAATATTGCAGGAATTACCAAACTATGACACAGAGACATCAAGTGGGCACATGGATTGGAAAAATGGCATCAACAGACTTGCTCAATGTAAGATTGCCAGAAACCTTCAATTTATACTTTTAAAAAATGATATCTGAGAAGCACTATAAAATGAGGTATACCTGTATAGCATTATTAAATACAGTTACCATGTTGTCCTTTTGATCCCCATAATTTTTTCATCTTATAACTGAAAGTTTATACATTTTGACCAACATCTCCTCGTTTTCCTCAATCAGCTTGTTGAAACCACTATTCTAATCTGTGTTCAGTAAGTTCAAATTTCTAGATCACACATATAAGAGAGATAATACAATATTTGTCTTTCTGCATATAGCTTATGTAACTTAGCATAATGTCCTGTAGGTTCATTCATGCTGTCACAAATGGCAGGATGCCCTTATTTTTGTGGATGAATAATATTTCATTGTATTTCCATTTTATATAACACATTTTCTGTACAAATTCAGCCACCAATGAGCACTGAGATGGTTTTCATAGCCTAGTTATTGTGAATAATGCTGCAATGAACAACAGAGTGTAGATATATCTTGAGACTGTTATTTCATATTATTTGTGTATATACCCAGAAGTAGTCTTATTGGATCATATGACATTTTAAAATTTTTTTAAAATTTATATTGATTTCCATAATGACTGTACAATTTATATTCCCACACAGTGTACAAGAATTCCCTTCTCTTCACATCTCTGCCCATACTTTTTGTTTCTTATCTCTTTGTTAATAGTTATCCTAACAAGTTTAAGATGATACATAAATGTGGTTTTGATTTGCATTTGCCTGACAATTAATGATGTTGCAAATATTGTCATATACCTGTTGGTGATTTCTATGCCTTCCTTGAAAAAATGTCTAATCAGATTGCTTGCTCATTTTAAAATATTATATATATATATGTGTGTATGTGTGTGTATATATATATATATATATAGAGAGAGAGAGAGAGAGAGAGGTTCTTGAGTTGTATGAGTCTCATTTTGGATATTAACTTCTTATCAGATATATGGTTTACAAATACATTCTTACATCCTGAATTTTGACATTTTATTTAGTTCATTGTTTCCTGAGCTGAAGTTTTAGTCCTACTTGTTTATTTTTATTTAGATTGCCTGTGCTTTTGGAGCCATATCCAAAAAAATATCATTGCCAAGACCAATATCAAGGAGTTTCTTCTCTGTGTTTTCATTTAGAAGTACTAAGCTTTAGTTTGTTTCTTTGTTTTTGTTTTTCTGAGACACAGTCTCACTCTGTTGCCCAGGCTGGAGTGCAATGACACTATCTCCACTCACTGCAACCTCCACCTCTTGAGTTCTAGTGATTCTCATGCCTCAGCCTCTGAAGTAGCTGTGACTGCAGGCGTGCACCACCATGCTAGGCTAATTTTTGTATTTTTAGTAGAGACAAGGTTTCATTGTAATTCTGACCAGAGCAATTATACAAGAAAGAAAAGTCATTTCAATCAAAAGGAAAAAAGAGAATTGCATTTTTTGTCAGAGAACAGGAATTTATAGTTTTTTAAAATATATAAAAGCAAAAATAATTTTAAAAAGAATGTACATAGAGAAAACCTTAAAGATCCCACCAAAAACTACATTTCTATATTTCTGTGAAAATGCCATTGGAATTTTGACAAGAATTGGATTGAATTTCTAGATTGCTTTGAGTAATACAGAGAATTTAACAACATAAAATTCTTTCAATCTATGAACACAACTTAATTTTCCATTTAGTTTCTTCTCTAATTTCTTTCATCAAGAAAGAAATTCATTATGAGTTATAGCATTCAATATACAGATGTTTTTCCTCTTTGATTAAATTTATTCCTAAGTTTAAAACTTTATTTTTGATATTAATGTAATTGAGAATTTTTTCTTAATTTTTTAAAACAGATTTTTGTTAGTGTAAAGAAATGTTATTAATTTTTATATGTTGAATTTTAACCCTGCAAATTTACCGAATTCATTAGTTTTTAAGTTTTTTGATGGAGTCTTTTAAGATTTTCTCCACATAAATCCTGTTTAAAATTCTTTTTATTTATTTTTATGTATTTTAAAAAATTGTACATAAATTCTTTTTATCTGACAAAAGAGGCAATTCTCCTTTATCCTTTTGATTGAAAAGACTTTTTCTTGCACAATTGCTCTGGCTAAAACTCCCAGTACTGTGTCGATTTAAAGTGGTGAGAGTTGGCATACTTATCTTGTTCCTGAACTCATAGAAATAGCTTTCAGCTTTTCAAAATTGAGCATGATGTTGAGTGTAGTCTTCTAATGTATGGCCTTTGCTACACTTGGGTAAATCTATTCTTTACTTAATTTGTTGAGAGGTTTTATCATAAAGAGATGTTGAATTTTGTCAAGAGCTTTTCTGGAATATATTGAGAAGGTCATATAATTTTTACTCTTCTGTTACTATGGTATATCACATTTATTGATTTGCATATGTCGAATCATGCTTGCATCATACGGATGAATCACACTTGTTTATGGTATATAATACATTTAATGCACTGCTGAATTTGGCTTACCAGTATTTTGTTCAAGATTTTTGAATCTATGTTGATCAGGATGTTGGCCTATAATTTTCTTTACTTAAAGTGTCCTTGTCTGGCAGGAGTAAGAGGGTAATGCTAGCCTTGTAAAACAGGACCAGGCGATTTTACATGTGTTCTCTGCTTTTCAGTTCTTTGGATGAGTTTGAGGATAATTCACATTCATTCTTTTTTAATTATTTGACAGAATTTACCACTGAAGCTATTTGCTTCTGAACTTACTTTGCTGATTTTTTTTATTATTGCTTCAACCTTCTTATTTGTTATTAGTGTGATAAGATTTTCTCATTCTTCTTTATTTATTCTTGGTTGATTTTATGTTTCTAGGAATTTATTAATTTTTGCCAGGTTATCCGGTGTGTTGCCCTTCCTATTTCTGTGGTATCAGTTTAGTGTCTCCTTTCTAATTTATTATTTTATTTATTGATTCTTCCCTCTTTTTCCCTTGGTTAGTCTAGTTATAATGTTATCAATTTGTTTATCTTTTCAAAAAGTCAACTCAATTATGTCGAACTTTTCTATTGCCTTTTTAATTTTTATTTTATTTATTTTTTTCTCTAATCTTGATTATTTCCTTCTTTTTGTAAATTTTAAGCTAGGCTCGTCCTTGTTTTTCTATTTCCCTGAGGTGTAAACTTAGGTTGTTTATCTTTTTGTTTCTATTGTAGGCATTTATTACTATAAACTTCCCTCTTAGAACTAGTTTTGCTGTATCTCATTAGTTTTGGTATATTGTGTTTCCATTTTTCTTTGTCCAAATATTCTTTTTTATTTTCCTTTTGGTTTCTTCTCTGACTCATTAGTTGTTTTTAACAATATTATTTAAGTTTCGCATTTGTATTAATTTTGCAATTGTCCTCTTATTATTGACTTTTGGTTTTATGCCACTGTAGTTTAAAAACAAAACAAAACAAAAAACAAACAAGATACCTTATATGATTTAAGTCTTCCTACATTTGTTGAGACTTGCTTTATGGGCTAACATATTATTTATTCTGGAGAGTTTTCCATGTGCTCTTGAGAAGAATATGTATTTTATTGCTGCTGATTAGAATAATTTGCATATGTATGTTAGGTCCATTTGTTTTATTGTGTCATTCAAGTCTACTATTGCCTCATTAAATTTCCATTTGGATGATCTATTTATTACTAAAGTAGAGTATAGATGTACCCTACTGTTATTTTATTTTTATTCATTCATGCCTCAGTTATATTAATATTTGCTTTATATATTTGGATGTTCTTACATTGCATGAATATATGTTTACAATTGTTATAACCTCTTGATGAATTGACCCCTTTGTCATTATACAGTAACTTTCTTTGTCTTTTGTGATATATTTTTAATGTATGTCTATTATGTATGATATAGGTATTTCCATCCTAATCTCTTTAGTTTACTATTTGCGTGGAATATACTTTTTAATTCTTTTATTTTTTGCCCATGTACACCCTTGTAGCTTAAATAAGTCTCTTGTAGACAGCATATAGTTGAATCTTTTTATCCTTCGTTCATCTATTCTATGCCTTTGGAATGAGGAATTTAATTGACTTATGGCTAAAGTAATTGTTGACAGGTAAGGCCATGCTATTGTTATTTTGTTAATTATTTTCTGACATTTTGAAGCTACTGTGTTCTTTTCCTTATCTCTCACTGTCTTCCTTTGTGATCTGCTGATTTTTTTGTAGTGGCATACTTTCATTTCTTTCCCTTTATCTTTTCTGTTTCAATTGGAGATGTGTGTTGGGGGGGCAGGGTGGGGGTTACCATGAGGCTTACATAAAACAGTGTATTTTTTGCTGATAACAATTTCTAAGGCAGGTTTAGTGGTGATAAACTCTCAGATTTCATTTTTGGGAATGACACTTTTCTCTCCTTCATTACTGAAGGACTACTTTTTTGGTTTTACTATATTTGGTTGCATTTTTTCTCTTTCACCCTTTTGACTATATTATGCCACTCTCTCCTGATTTATCAGATATCTGCTGAGAAATTTGTTCATAACTTCTTAGGTATTCCATTGTAGGTGACTTGTCATTTTCCTCTCACTACTTTAATATTATCTCTTTGTATTTAACTTTTGGCAATTCGCTTATAATGTGCATCAGGGAATCTTCTTTGTGTTGATCTTGCATCAAGATTTAGGACATGTTTAGTCTTTTTTTAAAAACAAACTTTTTTCTCGTTACTCTTTTTGTTCTCATACTCAAATATCCATAATGCATATATTGAATGTGTTAGTTCTCTTGATGATATCTCATAATTATGTATGCTTTTTCACTCTATTATTTTCTAAAAATTTTTTGTTTCTTTAAATAACTAATTTCAAATGACTTGTCCTTGAGTTTGCTGATTATCACGCATTATCAAATCTGCAGATGCAGCTCTCTGGTGAGATATTTTTAGTTCTACCATTGTATTATTTAACTCTAGATTCTGTTCATTTTCTAATGGCTTTTCTTTATTAAATTAATTTTGTTCATGCATTGCTTTTCTGATATCATTTAGTTGTAAATCTGTGTTCTCTTACATCTCATTGAGCTTCTTTAAGATGATTAGGTTTTAATACTTTATCAGCTAATTATTAGATCTTCATTTCTTTGGGGTTGTTTACTGGAACTTGATTATGTTGCCTTTGGTGTTGTCATGCTTGTCTGATCTAGTTGATCTAAGGAGAATTGAGTTGGTCCATTAGTCCATTTTTCACGCTGCTGATAAGACATACCAAAGGCTGGGCAATATACAAAAGCAAGAGTTTTATTGGACTCACAGCTCCATGTGGCTGGGGAGACCTCATAGTCATGACCGATGGTGAAAGGCACTTCTTACATGGCAGCAGCAAGAGAGAAGAGAGCTTATGTAAGGAAACACCCTTTTTAAAATTATCAGATCTTGTGAGACTCATTCGCTATAACAAGAACAGAACAGGAAAGAGCTACCCACATGATTCAATTATCTCCCACTAGGTCCCTCCCAAAACACATGTAAATTATGGGAGTTACAATATGAGATTTCGGTGGGGACACAGAGCCAGACCATATCAGTTGGTGTTTGCATTTAAAGGAGCAAATACTTCTTCTGATCTTTATAGGTTGGTTTCAGCTAGTAAAGGCTGTCTTCTTTCAGTTCCATGAGCTGGTAAAATTGCATCAAATATTGTAATCAAACAGGGTTGTAGCTAGTTTATGTAGTTGCTTCTGTGTGCAAAGGGGTCCACATTTGGCAGGCTGGTTACCAGAGTTTTAGCAGATGTAAATCCTCTCTGGTACTTGGGCAGATGGGACTGTGTCCAAAATTTTGGTCAGTTGGGTGGGTGCTGATACATGGGAGCACCCCAGTGCTGTCAGTTGGTTTTGCAAATGGTGAGCCTGTTATTAATAGTGTAGACATGTAGGTATGGCTCCTGCTGGGACGCTGGTAAGGATCCTGACAGGTCACTGGGTCTGTCCCAGAGCTGGCAGAATTGGTCCAGAACTGAAGCTCAGAGATACTAAAGTTGATTCACAGAGCTGCTTAAAGATTCCACATCCTGAAGTGTGATCTGTAGACCTTTATCTGTTGGCACAGATAGGCATGTCTTTAGTTGGTTTCTTGAAAGTACAGAACCACCCCAAGATCATGGATGGCAAGGACTAGACCTAAGTTAATACAGTCACTTTAAGACACAGTATGACTAAAGTCAACAGGTCTGCTTCCAGATACCCTGATGGGTATGTATTCTGATGAGTCCCTGGACAGACTGGACTGTTTCCTTACTAAGGGTAAGAGGAACTGAAGCCAGATTACAAGGTTACCTTAAGATCTGCAATTGAATCAAGGTTGGTACATCCACTTCTAGGCGATTGGAAGGGTGTAGGTCCCTTGGTGGGCAGAACTGCTCCTGGACTATGGCTGGGATGAGTTGGAGTCAGGATTCAGGAACCCTATAATATCTGCAGTTGGATTGAGGTCAGCATGTCTGCCTCTGAGGGCACAGATAGATGTGTCTCCCAGCAAGTAGCTGGGAAGTTAGGACTTCTGGACTGTAACTGGAAGAGGCAGATGCTGGCTAACACAGCCACTTAAAGATCCACAATCAGGCAACAAACCGAGGGGTATGTCTTCATTCAGGGGTATAAACAGGTGTTACTTATCCTGTGTTCCTTGGAAGATGGTTCTGATGTCAGGACCAAGTTAAAATGAAGTTTTATCAGTGTTCACAAGGAGATGAGGCTGTTTCAGCTGGCATTATGGTCAGTGAGCTTGCCACCTGGGTAAAGACCTTCCCTATCAAAAGGGCCCTCCTTAGTCTTGAGTTCCACTGGAGTTTCTCAAGCTTCTACCTTGATCTCAAAGTTCCTACTTGGAACCCAAAACAATTTTACTAATGAATGACTGCTAAATTACTGTTTCTGTGAAGAGATATAAATGAGGGAACTTCTTATTTCACAATCTTGCTTATGTCCTATATCCTATTGGGTGAAACCTATATTATCTTTATATGTAAAATGAGTTTATGTAAATAGCATGTAGTTGTATCTGGCTTTTTCGTTTAGTCAGAAAACCTCACTTTTTAACTAGATTATTTCAAACAATAATTTTTAAGGTAAGTATTAATAGAATTTGGTTTAAATCTAGCATTTTACTTACTGTTGCCTCTTTTCCTCACTTACATATATTTTTCCATATTCAGAATTTTATTTTATTTTATTTTTGTGTTATTTCAATGTTTAACCTCTTTTTCTCTTTGCTTTTAGATTATTTTGTGCGCATGTGATTCTGCATTACCCTGCTATTTTCATTTTAGCTTCATTTGCTTGTTTATATTTTTAGCAGTTGCTTTTGGCTTTATGTATTACAATCAGAAGTTGTAAAATACCACATGCTATGAATTCAAAAGAACTTTGTTATTGTTTGTTTTGAAATAGTCAATCATTTCTCAGAGATTAAAAATAAAAAAATATATTTTTACATTTACCTACATATACCTCTCTCTATGTATATATATTTATATGTAAATATATATTTATATTATATTTATATATTTATATATATGTAAACATTCTATATATATTTATATATACATACATAGAGTATATATAATTATTACATATATATACATATATATATTTCTTTCTAATGTCTTTCTCTTTGTACATTTTTCTTTCTAATGCCCTTCACTCTTTACTACGAGTGCAAGGTTTTAACATGTTTTTAGTGTATGTCTTATAGTGATTAATTATGTCAGCTCATGTTATTTTAAAATAGACTTACTTCAATTTTATGTTTAAATGATATTTTTTGCCAAGTATTGAATATGATTTTTTTTTTCTTTTGGCAATTTAAAGATGGTATTTGGATTTTTTTCTGACCAGCACAATTTTTTTTGAGAAATCTGTTACTATCTTTGCCACCTCTCTGTAATGTAATATTCTTTCTCTGGCTGCTTCTATGAATTCATATTTATGACTAGATATTAGCAACTTGATTATGATGTGCCTTGTTTTTTTCTTAGGCTTCATTGGGATTTTCGAACTTTGGCTTTTTAAATTTTATTTTATTTGAAAATTTTTTACAGTAGTTCTTCAATATTTCCTGTCTCTCTCTCTCTCTCTCTCTCTGTTTTTATTTTTGGTAAAAGAGCACCATAAGATATTTTCATTATTTTTAGTATTTTCCTAATATTGGTTCATTTTGATCTTTGTTCTGCAATATCTATCCCATCCTTTTATCCCATCAGTTTTCGTTTGCTTATTTTTTTAACTCTAGACATTGTATGGTTAGTCTTTCATACTTCTATTTAGCTAATTTTCATATCTTCAATTTCTTTTATTATTATGTTTATCATTTCCTTTGCATCTTTGAACACATTTAAAATATTACTATTTGTTTTATGCTTTTTGCTGTAATTCCATTACGTCTATTATTTCTGTCAAGTTTTATTCATTATCTTAATTCTCTTGTTTATTAATCTCATTTGTTGTTTCTCTGCATGCTGAATTAATCTTTACTGAATAATAAATATTTTGAATTTTGATTTTTGGTTTCTGAATTATGCCTTTTTTCTTCAAACTGGCTGAGATTTTCTCTCACTGACAGTTAATTTTCTTTGTTATTTGCTTTTAAGCTTTATTTTGGCAAGTTCAGTGCAGTTTTTATTGTTGTGTTAATTTTGCTTCGTCTCAGTATAAATCATTCTAATGACTCTACCTGCATGTAATATGATGTCTCTTTGTCTATTGTGAAATACAACTATTCAAAGCGTTATATAAATTCTAATCATTGTTTAGCCTACTGGTTTCCAGTTGTCCTTCTCTCAAGGAGGAATCTTAAGTTTTCTTTCACTCCTGTGCAACACTTTCTTCCCTGGCTCTCTGCAGACCCATTTCTAGAGACCTTACTTGCCTTAAGTCTAAACTCTTCTCAACTCAGCGAGAATTTTATGTTTTATTTTGTTCTCTGTCTCTACTGTGGCCTGGAAACTGCCTTCTGGCCCTACACTGGGAGCAATTATTGGGTTCACTTCATTGGTTCTCTTTCTTTCAATAGTCATAATTTTGTGCTGCCTGTTATCCAAAGTACAAAAGTAATTTAATATTATTTGTTATTTACATTGTTTACCACAGGAAGATACATACAATGTAAGTCACCTTATTTTTGAAACATTTTTTTCCCTTGGATTTTCAGTTAATGTCACCAGCATCCTCCCAGTTGCTAAGACCTAAAATCTTGGTGATACTTTTGAATCCTTTATTTCAACACGCTTCTTATTCTACCTTTTGCCTATACCTCTCCAACAGCTCCTAAGCTGTCCTTTTCCTCTTCCTTTTTCCTCTAAAGTTCATTTCCCACTTTTCTTAAAACTTCTCATTAAATCCAGAATGAAATAAAACCTATCTTACACATTGTACATGATTTGTTCCTGCCTCAGCTTTTCTAATCTATTTGCCAATTCTTGTCCTGATTCCATGATATTCACCTGCCTTTGGTGTCCTACTGCCTGTAATGCTCTTCCATAAAATAACTCAGTATTGGACCCTTGTCATCATTTAACACTAGTTTCAAATAACCCCTCTTCAGGGAGTCCTTCCCAACCAGCATATCAAATGTATCCCCCTCCTTAGCCACTCTTTTCAATTGTCCCATTTATCTTATTGTAAACAATTATCATTCAAATTTTATTAATTATGTATGAATTCCTCACTATGATGAGTTTTATCAGGAAAGTGGCATATCTACTTTGTAACTTTCATATCCCAGTAGGAGTTGTGGCTTATTCACATCTATCTTTAAAATTTTAGACAATAAATGTCCCTAGCCAAATGAGTGACAGAAAAAATTCAAAGCTTTATTATTTAATTACATTGTGGGAGACTTGGAAATTGCCTGTCAGAAAAGCCATAGGACAATTCACTGAACAACAAAAAAAGATGGATTATACTAATAGGAGAAAGAGTGGTTTTCAGTGAAAACTGATGCAGTGTTTTTATATGGCTTAAAGAAAAACAGAGCTATGTATAAATGTGGGATCAACATCCGGTTTCTGATGGAAAGTCAACCCAAATACCATTTTCTTAGAAAATACAGTGGAAGATTGATTTGGGATTCTGAGTCTAAAAGCCCTTACCTGAAGGCTTGTACAATCTATGTGTTCCTAGGCTGTAAATCAAGACAACTTCTTTTTAAAGCGACTTAGTTTCTCCACTCAAGAGTGGGATGTCCCATTCTTTTTTTTTTTTTTTTTTTTGAGACAGAGTCTCGCTCTGTCGCCCAGGCTGGAGTGCAGTGGCGCGATCTCGGCTCACTGCAAGCTCCGCCTCCCGGGTTCACGCCATTCTCCTGCCTCAGCCTCCCGAGTAGCTGGGACTACAGGCGCCCGCCGCCTCGCCCGGCTAATTTTTTGCATTTTTAGTAGAGACGGGGTTTCACCGTGTTAGCCAGGATGGTCTCCATCTCCTGACCTCGTGATCCGCCCGCCTCGGCCTCCCAGGATGTCTCATTCTTACAGGTATAACTTCAAAATCAATGTTATGATATTTTATTGTTTTAGAAAACAAAATTTATCAGTGAGTTATAAAGCAGTAATAACTCAAATAAAAGGTCAAGGGGATGCTATCATAGTTTGAATTGCTGCATTCCTGAGGGGGAAAAAAAAAGATTTCCTATTAAAATTGCAGCAGGCTTTGTGTCTGTTATTCCAGCCTGATGAATGGCTAGGTAGACTTTACTTTCTGGATTTGCTAGTGTTTTCTTAGTTTGGGTGAATGAGAGAATAAATATTGTAATCAAAGGAAATCTTAAAGATGCTGGACATGTAATATACCAGTATTCTATAGTTTAAAAATAGGACGAGGTGGGCGGATGATAAGGTCAGGAGTTCGAGACCACCCTGACCCCCTGTCTCTACTAAAAATACAAAATTAGCTGGGTGTGGTGGCACACACCTGTAATCCCAGTTACTCAGGTAGCTGAGGCTAGAGAATCACTTGAACCTGGGAGGCAGAGGTTGCAGTGAGCTGAGATTGCACAAATGCACTTCAACCTGGGCAACAGAGACTCCATCTCAAAAAAAAAAAAGAAAAAGAAAAAAAAATAAGTTTGTAATAATAAAAAATATAAATCACAATGTTAAGGAGTGCATTATAAATGGAAAATGAAAAACCAAAATTTTATAAATGTATTCTGATAAACACAATATTGCATAGATTATATAAAATGCCATCACGTATACTACTTTTATGAGTACTAGTCATACAGCTGTAGAAAAATTAATTTGACACATTTAGAAAGATTTTATACCAAAACATGATTAATACTATTTGGCAAACATATGTACTCTTTATCTTCTTTTTCTTTTGTGAAAAGACAGCAACAGTTATTGTGTATAATTAGCTTCAGAACATTTCTATGGCTTGCCATACATATCACATAGGCAACAAGTGAGTCAACATATAAAATTAGATGCACAAAATTAACTCTCTTTCCGCGGCACCACCCTCCTTAATTCACTTAATGACTGTTAGGCTTATGACACATTTTGAAAAATTTAAAAAAACCTAAAGAAATTAAATATTTATTTAAAATAGTCCAAAGTAAATGGAAACTAAAGTATGGCTTGTATCTATTAGAGAATGAGAAAGATTTGTGTACTTATATATATGGTTTCATGTGTGTAAAAGACACAGTATGTAAAGACCCTATCTTTGTGCTCTTGCTGCTTTCCGTGTAGTAATAATTTCTGTGCTTGTTTTCTAAAGAGTTTATAGATTAATATGTGATATTATTAGTCAATGAACCCAGGTTAATTCTGTTACTTACATATTTATATTTTTATTTAGTATTTGCTTTTTTCAGAGACAACATGGACATAATGTTGAGAATAAAACACTAATTAAAAGTCAATATGTCTGGCCGGACGCGGTGGCTCACGCCTGTAATCCCAGCACTTGGGGAGGCCGAGGCAGGCGGATTCCAAGAGGTCAGGAGTTCGAGACCAGCCTGTCCAACATGGCAAAACTCCATCTCTACTGAAAATACAAAACTTAGCAGGGCGAGGTGGCAGGCGCTTGTAATCCCAGCTACTTGGGAGGCTGAGGCAGGAGAATCGCTTGAACCGGGGAGACGCAGGTTGCAGTCAGCTGAGATTGCATCATTGCACTGCAACCTGGGCCACAGAGTAAGACTCTGTCTCAAAAAAAAAAAAAAAAAAAAAAAAAAAGGAAAAATCTATAGGTCTTACTTAAAACACGTTAGGTGTTTTATATACGTTATCGAAATATTGACAGTAACGGTGCAAAGTAGTGTTACTTGGCACATAATGACATATGTAGTAGGTGCAAAGTTTCTCTGGCAGCCATAGTCAAAAAGAGATGAAAATTAAGTTTTAATTTGAGTCAGTTGCATCCATTAATTTAAGGGCATAAGTAAACTAAGTCTAAATGTCAATTTAAAAATGCCCACCAAAATTTTAAATTTTATCATTAATATGATCTGTCAACTTTACACACACTTCTGTTGATAATGTTTAAAAATAGACATTCATTTTCTGAAATTTGCAAGTCATTAAATAGAAAACTTCCAAACAATTGAAAGCTAAGAAGGAAAAAATGACAAATGTTTACATTTTCATGTTGTATATTTCATGTTACATATTTTCATGCAGAAAAAATCTGTCTCTTTTTCTTCCAATCTTAAGTTATGAAAAAAATAAAGACAGAAGTTAGACATACAAATATAAATATAACAGCTATTTCTTTGGGAGAGCAGATTCTAAGGAGAGTTAGATGTTTTACGTAATAAAGAATTGTCATGTCGAATGAATTCTGCAGCAGGCAGAACTGAAGAATCACAGTTATTTCCATATTGGGGAGAGTATCAGACTGAAGAACATTTAGAAAATAGTTTGGGAGAAAAGAGGCCTGGGTTAGGAATACACAGTTGTTGGTTACGTTATCATTTTTTTTTTAATTTTAACAACAATCATGGATGTATTAATCACTCCTTGTTATGGTTTGAATGTTTGTACCCGCTGAAACTCATTTTAAAGCTTAATCTCTAATGTAAATGTATTAAGAATTGGGGTTTTAGAGGTGATGGGGTTATGAGGCACTGTACTTACAAATGGAGTAATACGTTCATGGTTTAGTGAGGTTAATGGGTTAATGAATTAATGAATTATTGAGGGAGTGGATTCGTTATCAGGAGAGTAGGTTTGTTATAAAAGCCAGTATCTCTTGTGAGTCCCATCACCATGTGGTGACCAGTGCTATGTCAGGACTCTGCAGAGTCCCCATCAGGAAGAAAGTCCCCACTGGGTGTAGCCCCTAGAGCTTGGTACATTCTACCTTCCAGAACTATAAGAAATGAATTTATATTCTTTATAAATTATTCAGCCTGTTATATACACTTATTGCAACTGAAAACGAACTAAAGCATTTCTCCTTCACAGGAATTAAAATTGCAAAAGCAACAAAATGTTTTTTCCTCACCAGTGCCAGAAATGACCCAATCACATCACAGCTTTTCCTGCAACACTAACTTAAGCCAAACCTATTTGGTTCAATGTCAAGCTGCAAGGCCAAGAAACATATGGCCTGGAGTTGTACCGAAGACATTATAGGTCATCTAAAGTTGGCAGTACTGCTGTACCTGAATTTAAAAAAAAAAAAAAAAAAAAAAAAAAAAGCCAGTCATGGTTATGCACTATAGTTACAATAAGATTATAATCCCACAAGGTCCAAGGCTAATGCCTCTCACGCAGACACATTATCAGATAGATTACTCCCTCCTTATTTGTGAGGGATATGTTCCACGAATCCCCTTGGATGCCTAAAATTGCACATGCATTTTTCCTATACATATATTGCTAAGATAAAGTTTACTTTATAAATTAGGCACAGTGAGAGATTAACAATAGTAACTAACAATAAAATAGAACAACCCAAACAATATGCAAGCATCACTACTCTTGTACTTTTAGACCATTTTAAGTGATATAAGGGTTACTTGAACACAAGCACTATGATAATGCTACATACAATCTGGTAACATAGATGGCTACCAAGTAACTAATGGGCATATAATATGTACAGCATGGACAAAGGGAGGGTTCATATTCTGCAGTTGAATGAGATTTCATCATGCCTCTCAGAATGACATGTCATTTTAAAGTTATACATTGTTTATTTCTGGAATTTTCTATTTCATATTTTTAGGCTATCACTGACCATGAGTAACTGAAACTCCAGAAAGGGAAACTATGGATAATTGGGGAATACTTAGCTGGAAACAGTGGTGAAAATAGCAAAAACGAAAACAAGCAAATAATCAAACCAAACCCCAGCCAAAACAAACCAAAACCACCTGATTTTATTACTGTGACACCAAAGTCTATAGTTACCTACTTTTACTGTGCCAGGGGCTTGTTCTTTTAATGACATCTGCATCTTCATTTTATTCAGTATTCTTAATATTCCCTGTCAGTTAATAGATCGTGGTATAAAAATAATCCCAGTAAATTGTAGTCCTTTTCAAACGGAGTTCAGAATCAATTTGGGGATAACCAAAGAAGTCAATCATTGGAAGTCAGTCATTGGAAGTCAGTCATTGGAAGTCATTGGAAAACTGATAATAAAATATCAGTTTTATTCAAAGAGTTGTGGGAGAATACAACTTTGGTTCCTGACAGGTATGACCTATCTAATATGGAATCTTTACAAATGAAACACTTATTGTCCCAATAGTCAGTCACTTTGGAACCCCTGAGTTGTCACTGGATAAAGAAATTGTCTTTGCTGTCAAAGCTAGAACATATCAGTGCACCTATTCTCCAAATCCAGAAGAATAAGTGTATTCAAATGAAAAGAACATAAAGAGAAACTCAAAGCTTCTAAACTAAAATGTACTAAAGAGATAACTCACTCTTTTCCAACCAAGGTAAGTTGAGTAAAACAGCATTGAGGGGGAAAAGGGAGCCAAAAGAAAAGATTCTTTCCCTTTATCTCTTTGGCACATTATGTGCTTAATTCTCTTTACTAAATAAATGATAATTTTTTGACATCTCACTTGGAATAACGCATCCTGTAGTCAATTGCAAAAATGTATTCATTGTTGATAAAAAAGTAAATTAGGAAAATAAATGTGGCACTCATTAGCATTTTCTAAAATAGTGGATAAACCTCTCCAGACATATAATATTGAAAAGAGGAAAAGAGTATTGTATTTTGCAGGATGAGGTTTCCTTCAGGGAAAATGAAAAAGTATTAGAAAAAGTAAGGGTCAAAAGCACTAAGTCACCAGTTATTAAAAATTATTTGCCACTTGAACTCTTAGTGGAAAAAATTCAATTTCCTTTATAGATATAAGAATTTCAATTGCAAAACCAATGTCATGAGAATTAATTTGATTTACTCTGAAATCCCAGAATGTTGGCCACATTTTTATAGTTTTTACAGCAGGACCAACTTACTGAATTTTTTTAAAGGGAAAATATACAGATATTTTTCAGCAAAATGTCAGAATAACTAAAGTGATGAGCCTGAACTTTATCCAACCTTTATTCATTATTTTTAAAAATGTTAGAATCAATGATTGATGTCATGTGTGTGTTTATGTTTAAATTCATCTTTGTCATTCATTTTTTTTAATATATCCAATAACGTCCATTTAATGTTTTCTTACTGGTTTCTATATCTTTTTGATGTATTCCTTCATCTTTGTCATTTATCATTTGTTTATTCTATTTATGTATATTTCTCTTAAATATTCAATAAGAAATCCCTGTAATTAAGTATGGTTAATAAATTTTTTCTGTTATTGGGTAACATAGTTATAAACATTACAGCTTAAAACTATGCAAACATTATGTCATAATTCTGTATGTCACAAGTCCAGAGAAGACGAGCTGTATTAAATTATGTTCTCTGAACACAATCTATTTAAATTAAAATCAATAACAAAAACAATGTTGAAAAATACTGAAAATTTGAGAAATTCACAAGTATTTGGAAATTAAGCTACATGCTTTTACATAAAAATGAAACGTAATACACGAGAAGTAAAATGGCAGATGTAAATCAACATAAAATTTACAAAAAATTTAAAGGATTAAATTAGTCAAAGTGCAGGGATCATCATATGGGGTAAAAAATATCTAACTATAACTTCCTATATGAGATAATTCAGATTCAAAGATGAAATTGGTTGAAAATTAATGGATGCAAAAAGAGATAGCAGGCAAAGCAATGGCAAGAGAGTTGGAGTGGTTCTACTAACAAGCAAAATCAACTTTACAATAAAATGTCATTTTAAGAGGAGAATTCTATAAAGTTAAAAGATTCCATCAATCTAGAAGTTGCAACAATTATAAACATATATTCCCCTATCTGTGGAGCCTCAAAAGGTATGAGACAAAATGGAAAGAATTTAAAGGAGAAATCAATAATTCAACAAACTTCTGGAGACCTAAATAACTCTCTTTTAATAATGGTTAAGGAAATAAGGCAGAAATTTTAAAAGATACAGGGTGAACTAGACTAGCCACTAAGAAACAGACAACTACAGATCGCTTCACCTAACAGCAGCCAAATGCACATTTTTTTCCAAGTGCACATGGGATATAATCCAGCACAGAACATAGGTTAAGTCCATAAAGTAAGATGGACTTAACAGGATTGAAGCCATGCAAAGTTAATTCGCTTATGACAATGAAGTGAAACTGGAAATAAAAAACAAAAACATAAAGAAATTTGAGAAATCCACAAATATGTGGAAGTTAAATTACACATTATTAAATAACCAATGGACAAAGAAGAAATAGAAAGGAACATTAGGAAATACTTTAAGATGAATACAAAGTAAAACACAACATATCAAAATTCACACCTTGCTACTAAAACATTGCTCAGAGGGAAATTTACAGCTATAAATGCCACTTAAAAAAAAAGTTTGTAAATAACCTATCATCTTATAAAAATAAAAAAAAAATAAGAGCAAACAAAATTGAAAAGAAGTAAGAGGAATAAAATAATGAAGCTGAGAGAGGAAAAAATTAATGGAGATTAGATAGAAGTTTTTCTTTCTTTTATTTCTTTTTTTTTTTGTTAAAACCCATATACAGTAAGAAACACATCTTAATTCAAGACCCAGTGAATGTCTGTCTTCATCTCTATATCCATCTGCTTATCCATCTATTCATTTACCTGTGAAATTAAATTATCATTTATATACATATATATGTGTGTCTAACTTTGTAAACAATCATTAATAAATAAGATTCACCTATCTTATTAGTTTAACAATTACTTCAAATTTCTCTACAACTAAAGAGTTGTTTAAGTAGTTTTAAGCATTTTTTTAAAAAATTTCTCTCTTTTTATTA
Source organism: Macaca fascicularis (assembly GCF_037993035.2). Taxonomy (NCBI): domain Eukaryota; kingdom Metazoa; phylum Chordata; class Mammalia; order Primates; family Cercopithecidae; genus Macaca; species Macaca fascicularis. The sequence goes on along the minus strand of NC_088380.1, from coordinate 30,248,967 downwards.
AAATATACACAAGAATTAATATACCATAATTGTACAGATTGAGGTATTTCCACTATCTACTTTCACAAACTCAGCACTTAGATGGAGAAACTGATTATAGCACTGCAGACTTACCCTGTGTAGCCCAAGATTAAATATTGTGTTGACTTTAATAACATAAGTTTGTTTTGCTTGTTTTCATAGTTACATTCCAGGAATGATATGGTATATATTTTGTGTATATTTTGTGTGTGTGCCTGGCTTCTTTTACTCAGTATGCTCTTTGTGAGATATAGTCATATTGTTTGGTGCTGTTGTGCCTTTTTATTTTCATTGCTGCGTAGTATTTCGCTGTATGATTATGCCACTGTTTATCCATTTTAGTATTGATGGGCATCTGGGTGTTTCCTAAGTTTTGACTATTACTAATAAGGATGCTCTAAACATTTTAGTTCATGTTTTTTGGAGACAGAGTGTACGTGTGTGTGTGTGTATTGGCATATTTATATGAAGTGCAAATACTAAGTCACCGGGTGTATATATATATATATATATACACATACACACACACACATATAGCTTTAATAGAGTTGTTTAATATAAATCACATCATGAGACCTCCTTGCATACATTTTTCAGAAGTTTTCCATCCCTGTTTGCATGAACTATAAACGTGTTGCCATTATCCATGCAGCTTTGTAAAATTGGGTCCTGCTTTTTTGTCCCGCCTCTTATCCTGCTACACTTCCCTTCACCTAGCAACTTTTTAGCATCTTGTCACTGATATTTCTGGATGCAGTGCCTTTGCATATGCACTTCCTTCTGAATGGGAGATTCACTACTCCTCTCCGTAAGCTTCAGGCTTCATAAGTGCAGCTTCTTCTCATTATCCAAATATAAGCTAAAGTACTGTCTCTTTATCGAGGTTACTACCATCTAAGTCATTTCTTTATAGCATTTTTGACATAGTGCTAAATACATATTACATTTGTTTATTTCTGTCTCCTGCTAGAATGCATGAGGAAAGACGCCAGACCCACAAGGGTGCCAGACTCAATACGTGCTGCAAATCTTTTTCTCACATTATCATGTGTAGAAATCAAAGATAAAATTTAAAAGGCCATACGTTTTTACTTTTCCAAGCAAGCGTCATAAAATGAGCACTGGAATTAGAGGTTTAATTTACATGGATGTTCTAATTCTGCAACTGAATACATGTTCAACTTTGGGCAAATTACTTATTTTATTTTATTTTTTAACTCAAGTTTCTTGCTTGTAATATGATGATATATAATATTATATAAACTGGATTTACTCAGTCTTCTTGAGATTCATTAAAAGTAATAAAAATATCAAAACACAACTACTGTTCTCTCTGAATCCCACAGGTTTTAGCTCATATAGTTTTCTCTGCAGTGTTTCAAGGAGTCCCACCAGTACTTTCTGTAAAGTTTCCTCTAACTGGAGAACCACCATGCTAACAGTTTGTGACAGTCTGTTGTGAATTGGGCTAGAACACTTGACTCCAATTTTTCTTTTGTGTTTCACCCACTTAGAAGCTTCAACAGCCATACTAAATGTGCCCTGGTGTCAGAAAAAGGATTTGGTTTGATTCGATTTCTTTCTTTCTTTCTTTTTTTTTTTTTTTTTTTTTTTTTTGACAGAGTCTTGCTCTGTCGCTTGGACTACAGTGCAGTGGTGCGATCTCGACTCACTACTACCTCCACCTCCCAGGTTCAAGCAATTCTCCTGCCTCAGCCTCAGAGGTAACAGGCACCTGCCACCATACATGGCTAATTTTTTTATTTTTATTGGAGATGGGGGTTTCACCATCTTGGCCAGGCTTGTCTTGAACTCCTGACTTCATGATCCACCCACTTCGGGCTCCAAAAGTGCTGAGATTACAGGCATGAGCCAATTCCTTAATATTTGCATTATATATTTTTAAAGGATCCAATTATTTTTTATTTGTGTGGGTACATGGTAAGTGTATACATTTATGGGATACATGAGAAGTTTTGATACAGGCATGCAATGTGAAATAATCTTATCATGGAGAAAGGAGTATCCATCCCTTCAAGTGTGTATCCTTTGTGTTACACGCAATCCAATTATACCCTTCTAGTTATTTTTAAATGTGCCATTAAGTTATATTGACTATAGTCACCCTGCTGTGCTATAGAATAGTAGGTCTTATTCATTTAAAAAAATTTTTTGGACTCATTAACTATCACTACCTACCCCAATACCCCCAGCCCCTCACTATCCTTCCCAGCCTCTGGTAACTGTCCTCCTACTCTCGGTGTTCATGAGTTCAATTGTTTTGATTTTTAGATCCAAAAAATAAGTGAGAACAAGAAATGTTTGTCTTTCTGTGCCTGGCTTATTTCACTCAGCATCATGATCTCCAGTTCCATTCATGTTGTTGCAAATGACAAGACCTCATTCTTTTTTAAGACTGAATGATTTTTAATAAATGTACAGAGTTGTGTACCCATCAATCTTCGTAGCAATTCAATTTTAAATCTTCATCATCTCCCATATTTTTTTAGAGCCTTTATGCAGATAATCCATGTTTCTTACTTGCTGCCATCCACCCCTGACCCAGCCCTGGTCATTAGTAGGCTAATTTCTGTCTCTTTAAATATGCATTTTTCTGACCAAATATTCATGTAAATGGAATCATGCACACACACACACATATATATATTTCTATATATATATATTATTTAATAACTGGCTTAGTCTATTTAGTATAAGTATTTTTGTACACTCATATTGTAGCATGCATCAGCATGTTTTAATTGAAGAAGAAAATTCCTTTATGTGGACACACCAGGTTTTGTTTATGCATTCACTAGTTGATGGACATTTGAGTTGTTTCCGGTTTGGGCTACTATGAATAATGCCTGCTTCTAGGAGTAAAGAAAATTTTGTTTTAATTTCACTATTAAAACTACTTTAACACATTGTAATTTTATTTGATGTATTATTATTTTTATTTTGCCTTATTGCACTGAGTAGAACCTGTAGCATAATGATCAATGGAAATAGCAAAGGTAATTTCTTGACTTGTTCACAGTCTTAGAGGAAAATGCATCCAGTCTTTCACCATAAAGAATTATATTGGCCGTAGGTTTTTTGTGGAATTTTCTTCTATTTCTAAGCTTTTGAGAATAACTTTCTAAGATTTAGCTTGTCTAAAACCGTTCTTGTTTTACACTTCTAATTGAATGATAGTTTTGGCTACAATTATTTGACGAGTTGGGTGTAACTTCTGTGAAGCGTTGTACTCTCAGTATTTCATGCTGAGATTGGATGCTTGATATGTTAAATACCGTATTGCCTGGTGTTGTTGATAGAGTCCTATATTCTGTAAGTTTCTAGTTGCTAAACCAAGTGACTTTAGTAGTGCATTATTTGTAGGAGGAGTAATATGAGCTAGCAAGTTCAGTTTTTCTGCATTTATTTATTCAAATAGCACTTTCTATAATTACTCCAACTATTGACTCAAAATGCCTCTTTCACATACAGCTCTGTAATTGGGAATTTAGTATTCCAAACTTGGAAGATTTTTAAAAATGTGTTTAAATGTATTTAAGTTTTCTTATGTAAGTAACTTCTATTAATTTTCCTTTAATATTTTCCCATCATTTTTCTCTCCTCATTCTTATAATTTCTGGTCTGCTAATGGAAAGCTGACTTATATTGCATTCCCCAAGAGCAGACCATGAGATGACAACACACTTAAAGAGATTTATGAACAACATGTTCCAGGAGAAGCTGGTAGGTGACAGAGGAAGCAGGATAAGAAAGGGAGATAAGTCAAGTTCAGTGGTGATTTCTTGCAGTGTCAGCCTGAGTCTAAGCCTGCAGGGGAACTCTACAGTGTAAGATACCTAAGAGTCAGTTCCAGGCTCTTACACTTCCTCATGACTCAAGGTCACCTTTGTGGGCTGGAATTCATATCCTGTTAAAAGCTACAGGATCTATACATGTGCTGGTAAAGTAGCTCCAGTAGTCCAAGGACAGTCCTCCAAAGACAGAATTGGGCACTGGACATAAGAAACAAATGCATTGTATACATATCTGGATATGTTCCTACAGATAACAAAACATATCTGAAGGATTTGGATGGGGTTTTAATAGTATCCACTACATTAAATTGTTATGGTTTACATTAGATTTTTATGCTTTATATTATCATCAGGTATTCTTAAATATCTTTTATAAATATTCCTTATCCAAACTTCTTAAAATTGTGCTGGCTTCAACTATGTTATAGGACCAGAATGAGGTATTAACACATAGCATTTTCATTTTAATGAAAAATATTTTGATAACATTATCATTCAAAATATAGAACGTATTATATTATGCATAGTGGATTCCTGATAAATAAAGATGATTAGATATAAACAAACAAGAATGTTAGATGGGAGATTATCCATATTGTCCCTCTCAATTCTAAAATTCTGATTTTCTATAGAATCACGAAACATACTTGAGAATGTATTATAGCTGATAATTTATTTCACGTATTTCAAAGTAATACAATATTTCATATTATTGTCTTTCCTCCTACCATAATAAAAATATTAATATTATGCACACATTGAAGCAAGAAGTACAGGAAAAGAGAGCTTCACAAATCGATGTAGCAGAGACCAGTACAGCAACGCTGCAACAAGTTTATGTGTAAGTACTCTTTCTTGTTTTGGAAAAATGGTTTGTGTATTAGTTTTTAGTTTCAGAGGGCTTTATATCTTGAAGATGCATTTTGCAAGAGAAGAGATATTTTTCTGAAGAGGTAATTATTTTGTCTAGTTAATCACTTTCTTATAAAGAAGTCAAATGGTTGTGATTCTTTTCTTTCATATGTTGAAGTCTTTAGAATTTTTCTGTTTAGGAAATGGTATTATTCAATCCATATGTCAGTGCTGGACAGTTAGAAATACGACATGCTGAACTCTGTCATAGGCTAGGAATGACAAATTTACAAGGAAAAATGAATAATATTAAATTTCGATACTGTCATTTTTGCAGAGCAGAAATCAGTGCTGACATTGAATAGACAATTACTACAATGTCATTCAAAATGTAAGTTTAAAAAATGCTGAGAAATGTTCAGTTGAAATCTAAAATATGGAAAATTGGAGGGGAAAAGAACAGCAGCATAACATTACTTTACCAAAAAGACCATTTGATATTTTCCAAGTGGACAGAGAGATATCAACATAATATGGAAATAGGATATATTGCCAGAAAGTGCTACTCCACTGTGGGATCTCAAAAGGCAAAGCAAGTACCACTGGGAATGGACGTATTAGCTTTGTTTTCCTCTCATGCTGTCTGCTGGTTGTGCTGATATGCTGGTAGCTGGATTTGTAAGTATGTCTATATCTTTATCTGTGATAGAATTCTATCAGTTTAATTTAATTTAATGCAGAGAGAATTAAAACCATGTTATTTGTCAAAGGGAATCATTCATGGCTGCATGAGCTGACAAAAGTGGGTGAACAGATGATGCTCCGTGAGATTTGACTTTAGGAAGCCAGAGAGAAAACTCTGAATTAAAGAGGCCACCAGAAGTTGGTCGGTACACAGTATCTAGAATTGCATAACAACAAACAATGCATGTCCTTGGCCTCTACCAGTCCCTGTAGTGACCAAAGCCAAAACAATATCAGGTAATTCAAAGCTGGTATCAGGTCAAAAAACACCCAAAATTTTATGTAGAAAAGAAAAAAAAAAACAAAAAAAACCATAAGACTAAATGATCTAAATTGAAGGGGAATCCTAATGAAAAATACTGGGGTTCTCAAATTACAGTTTTATTTTTTTATTTCAATAATTTTAAATTTTAGGTGGTCTGCTCTGACCAATGTATATTTATTAGTTAATTCAGAATTGCACTTACGCAATAACTAATAGTTAATTCTAACATGTCACTTACCATGTGTTGGGCACTTGTTCTGAGCACATTACATAATTTAACTCATTTAGTCATCTCAATAATAGTAATTTGAAGCAAATTTTGTAACAAAATATTGGCTGTTATCTTTAATTCTATGTGGAATATTACAATGGAATTGTCAAAGGAATCTGATGGTGATAGAGGATATAAATTACTAATCAGCTCACCCCAGGGGCTAAGTATTGAACCACCATTTGTAATCTACAGTGAAAGTTTTGGAGGATCGCTTGTGTGTTAGTTTTCTAGGGCTTCCATAACAAAGTACCATATACTGAGTGGTTTATGCAACAAAAAGTTTTTGTGTCACAGTTGTGGAGGCTAGAAGTTTGAGACCAAGGTGCCATTAGGACTGGTTCCCTCTGAAAGTTGTTAAGGTTAGATCTATTCCACATCTCTCTCTTTGGCTTGTAGATGGACATTTTATTTCTTTGTCCCTTCACACTATCTTCCCTCAGTGCATGTGTGGTTGTATCCAAATTTTCTACAGTTTATAAATACACCAATAATATTCATTCAAGGCTTACCATAATAATTTAACTTGATTAACTTTATAAATACTCCTTTTCCAAATAAGTTCACATTCTGAGGTACTAGGGGTTAGGACTAAAAAATATTTTAGAGGTGGGGGAACACAATTCAATCCATAACAATTTGGTTTAAAATTACCAGGTTATTAGTAATACAATCTTGTTGAAGAGTACACACTATTCCTCAAGCACTACTAGATAAGAGCTACAGTGACATTTGTGTCTTAAAACGCTAATACCCCTAACTACAGCACAACCTTTGTAACTCATACTATACAGTTGATATGATTTGGCTTTGTGCCCCTACCCAAATCTCATCTTAAATTGTAACTCTCAGGTGGTGTCCAGGGAGAGAACTCGTGGGAGGTGACTGGATCATGGAGGCGGTTCCCCTATGCTCTTCTCATGATACTGACTGAGTTCTCACGAGATCTGATTTTTTTATAAATGGCAGTTTCCCTGTTCCCTTTTTTCTCTCCTGCCACCATGTGAATATCTTTGTTTTCCCTTCCCCTTCTGTCATGATTGTAAGTTTCCTGAGGCCTCCCCAGCCATGTGGGACTGTGAGTCAATTAAACCCCTTTTCTTTCTATATTACCCAGTGTTGGTTACATCTTTATAGCAATGTGAAAATGAACTAATATAATAGCATTCTTACTATAAATCTAATTTTTGAGTTTATCAATTGTATTAGTTTCCTTGGGTTGCCATAACAAAGTACCAAAAGCAGGGTGGCTTAGAAACACAGAAATTTGTTGTTTCACTGTTCTGGAGCCTAGAAATCTGCAATTAAGCTATTGGTAGGACCATGTTCCCTATAAAATCTGTAGAGAAGTCTGGATGCAGTGGCTCAAGCCTGTAATTCCAGCACTTTGGGAGGCCGAGGTGGGCAGATCACGAGGTCAGGAGATTGAGACCATGCTGGCCAACATGGTGAAACCCCATCTCTACTAAAATATGAAAAATTAGCCAGGTGTGGTGGTACGTGCCTGTAATCCTAGCTACTTGGGAGGCTGAGGCGGGGGAGTGCTTGAACCCCAGAGGTTGCAGTGAGCCACCATTGTGCCACTGTACTCCAGCCTGGTGACAGAGCAAGAGTACGTCTCAAAAAAAAAAAAAAAAAAAAATGCCTGTAGAGAAACCCTTTCAGGCTTTTTTCTAGATTCTAAGGTTGTTTGTTTGTTTGTTTGTTTTTTAGCAATCTTTAGCATTCTGTGGCTTGCAGATGTGTCTCTCTAATCTCCATTTTCCTTGCCATTCAGCATTTCCCTGTGTCCCTCTGTGCCTCCACATAGCCAATTTCTTATGAATTCTTATCTCATCAGGAGCTCACAGCATCCCAATATAACCTCATCTTAACTAATTACACCTATAATGACTCTGCTGCCAAGTAAGACCACATTCTGAGATACTTCGGGTTAAGACTTTAATATATCTTTTTGGGGGTCAAAATTCAACCCATAACACCAATCAAGATGACATAATTTTTCCAAGGAAATTTTTTATTATAATGGCCATAAGGGAGACATTTAGACATTTTAATGATAAAATGTTTAAAGGGAACAATAGAATGAAAAATAAAAATTATCACATATACTGAGATGTAAAGTTCAGACTCTGAGAGCCTCTTTCAAAGATCCTTTAACAAGAGCCAAGAAAAGCAATTATTTCTACATGAAACATCTGAAATCTCACTTTCTGCTGCCTCCAACTAATCTGCTTTATGTTCATCGTTGTCTTGTATTTTCTCTACGTCCTCTTTTCTAGTCCCCAGTTCCCCAGTGTAGGCACTTAACTGCAGCCTTGAGCTTCTATTAATTAAACTATTTACTCATCAGTTCATCATAAGAGGGAAAACAGTCTTTCAAATGGCACCCTAAAAAAAATTATTAAAACTGAGAATAACCTTCATTAGGGACTAAATAAAGCAAGAAAAATAGGCAAGTACTTAGATCAAGCTATATCTTATGCCTTATCTTTAAAATTTGACGGAGCTAAAAGTAAGGTGGTAAATTAGAAAGATGCTTTAATAAAAGACTTTAAAACTGATTTTCAAGGTTCTTTTAAACAGCAGTCCATGGAGACCAGGTAGTTGATGTGAAAATAACTCTCATAAATAAAGCAAGAATTTAAACAGTGAACAGATTCAGAAATAGAATAAATTTTATTGGTAAACTAAAGATTTGGAAGATTTTTAATCTGTGGCTAAATTAATTAGGAAGTATTGCTCTGTCCTCATATACACCATTCAGTGTTTTAACATTTCAACTTATAATTATTTTACCCCTACTTTATGAAGGAGAATCACGATTGTGTTTCTATAGATTTGGAATGCTATTGCCCAGTGTACATCTTTTTAATATCCCTGGACCAAATCCCAAATTAAATATTATTGTTAATGAGTCTTATATAAAAAATCAAAAGTAGCAATACCAATCCAGTTATGGAATAAACACTCCACACACATTTGTCTGACCATTTTCAAAAGCATTTGATGAGAATTAAAATAGTTTATATGTATATCATAGCAAAGAGTGAATTATTCATTTATAAGTCAATATATATTTCATATTTGGTGAAGATAAGTAGGAGGCTGAAAATTTAATTTTGAATAAAAACTTTCATTGTCTTTGGTAATTAAAATTTCGAATAAAGGAGAAAACAGTACTATCTAAGAATTATATTCTCCAGGTTATAATAAATATTTTATTGGTATAAGACAGACATAACTAGATTGGAAGCAAGAAAGTGGAGAAAGTAATATTTCACAAAACAGTGGCATGCATGATTTTTAAAGTAGAAGCCTTTATTTGTTTTTGATATATACCAAGGTCAGGGGAAATGAAGGTAGGTTAGCTTACTATAACCCAAATTTTCCACATCTATTTGACATTAGAATGTTTTTCACCTATTAAACCCATGATAAAATTTTGTAGCTGAGACCTTAATTTTGGAAAAAAGGAGGTGATTATGACAACATGAATAAAATAACAGTTTCTGAAATAAAACTAGTAAAGTTTAAATAAACAATTGAGGATAATAAAGTGGTCTTCTTTTTCAGAAGTGACTAGGGTTGCCTACTGTCTATTCCTACCATATGAAGTTGGAATCACGCCTGTAATCCCAGCATTTTGGGAGGCCGAGGTGAGTGGATCACCTGAGGTCAGGAGTTTGAGACCAGCCTGGCCAACATGATGAAACCCCATCTCTACTAAAATTAGCTCGGCGTGGTGACAGACGCCTGTAATCCCAGCTACTTGGGAGGCTGAGGCAGGAGAATCGCTTGAACGTGGGAGGCAGAGGTTGCAGTGAGCCTCGATTGCATGACTGCATGCACTCCAGTCTAGGTGACAAGAGCAAAACTCCATCTAAAAAATTGAATAAATAAAATAAATAAATAAGACTCATGAAAGTTAATATTAAGAAAGATATTTGTGAAATAAATAACTCAAATCTGATGTTGAATTAGAGTCTAGTATTTGTGTTAATTTTGTAACATGTTATACTATTTCATAATATATTTTTTTGGCCCAAAAAACTTAATTTGGGGAAAGAATTGTTGAAAATGAAGAGATGCATCTCATTATGGTCTCAATGTTTCTGTTTCTCCAAAATTACTTTGTCCAAATTCTAATGCATAACGTGATGGTATTAAGAGTTGGGACCTTTGGGAAGTGATTAGTCATGAGAGGGGAACACTCATGAATTTCAGTTTCGTTACAGTTATAGGAGTTAGAAGTGGAAGGCATAGTGACTTCACTCTGTAAATAAACGTATTTTTATACATAGACTATGAACTCTTCAAGAAAAGATAGCATATTATATTTATTATTTTTTATCATATAATGGTCTAGTTGATTTTCAAAATACCCCTTTTTTTTTTTGCTATTTACTATTTGTTTACCTCTGTGAAGAAAACTTCACTTGAACTTATAAAATTGTCTTAAAAAATTCCCTTGCCCCATTCTATCACGTGAGGACATGTCAAAAAGGTACTATCTATGAACTAGGAATTTAACCCTCCTCTCTAGATGCCAAATCTGATATCTTAATTTTCTATTTCCCAGTCTCCTAATGTGTGAGAAATAAATATCTTTTCTTTATAAACCACACAGTTTATGGAATTTTGTTATAAAAGCCCAGTGGACTAAGATAGTGCTTTAATTTTCATTCAGGTATCACAGTAGCTTGGACACAGGTGCCTGATTTACTGAAACTAGCTTTTTTTTCTTTTCATATTGACTTATTGAAATCTGTTTTTCTAGAATAGTGACTGTAAGTCGAACACACACAAACACATGTGCATGTATAAACGCATTCCAAAATATAACTGTCAAAGAAAAACTCATTGATTTATACAGTTTAAAATTTTTTATTTATATATGTTATTTAGGATTTACTGGAAAGTATAATTACTCAATATTCTTGCTAAAACATAAATTACAGAATTTTTATAAAATATTGGAGTTTCTGTACTTGTAATAAACAACTAAATCAAGGTTGGATGCAAAATAGGGCTTGAAGGCATTTTTACTTTATACATGTATTTAGTTTTAACAATCAAGATACTTAAAACAGAATTGTTTTATTAAACAGTGAAAGGGACCGGGTGTGGTGGATCACCCCTGTAATCCCAGCACTTTGGAAGCCCCAGGCGGCTGAACCATGAGGTCAGAAGTTTGAGACCAGCCTGGCCAACATGATGAAACCCTGTCTCTACTAAAAATACAAAAAAATTAGCCGGGTATGGTGGTACATGCTTGTAGTCGTCCCAGCTACTTGGAAGTCTGAGGCTGGAGAATCGCTTGAACCTGGAAGGCGGAGGTTGCAGTGAGCTGAGATGGCGTCAGTGACTCCAGCCTGGACAACAAGAGTAATAATCTGTCTCAAAAACAAACAAACAATCGAAAAACAAAAATGAAAGGATATTTTAACTATCGGTCACAAAATAGTATTATTTCAAATATTTGTGATATTAGGATAGACAAACAAACTGAATTTAGCGTTGTCTGATAACCTCTTAAGTAAAAATAGTATCATAGCGTTTCATAACACATCTGGTCTTCCACAGATGTTTCTGTTTATTTTAAATTGATGTGCTACTTTTGTCTCATTGTTCTTTCTAAAGTAAACAAAGCTAGAAATATTCATAATGTTACTATAATAATTAAGATGTACATGCTGTTTAAAAACTACATCTATACTTAAACATATGTATTTACTATACACAACGTAAATGTAAATGTGTATATATATATATATATCTTTTTTTTTTTTCTTTTCGAGACAGAGTCTCACTCTGTCACTTAGGTTGGAGTGCAGTGGCACAATCTTGGCTCACTGCAGCCTCTGCCTCTCAGGTTCAAGCGATTCTCCTGCCTCAGCCCCCTGAGTAGCTGGGACTACAGGCGCACACCACCATGCCCTGCTAAGTTTTTGTATTTTTAGTAGAGATTGTGTTTCACCATGTTAGCCAGGATGGTCTCAATCTCCTGACCTTGTGATTCACCTGCCTCAGCCTCCCAAAGTGTAGAGATTACAGGCATGAGCCACCGTGCCCAAGCCCTTTCTTTTGTATACATACAAAGTAATTATAGCGTATGCATGCATATTTAACATACATAGCACACTATGTAAAAATACTTCTTAGGCATTACATTTTTAATAACAAAATTATGGTAAATTGATTGTTTTAAACCACTATTTTTAATAAATTATTCAGTAGAATATAATTAAAGAATGAGGAGGAGATTTTATTGAATTACATCCAAGCTATATCTTTGGACCTTCATAAGTAACACGGAGAACATGAAGAGTTGCTTTTCTGTTTTATTCTTAGCCCATTCTCAAAATCTAAGTAAAAGAGGTAATATTTTCATTTTTTTCTTGCCCCAATATCATTTTAATTCTTTTCAGGAGAGTCAAACTGTTATTTGGAGTCATTACTTTGAGTTTGAATCTGATGTCTGAGAGATTTGTAAAATGAGCTGCATCTCTCACCTCTCCAATGCCCCTTTTCCTTATGTTTGTAATAAAAAATAATAAGATTTAAATACTCAGTTCTGAGCAAGGGCTGAGTGAGTTCAAGTGAAGTTTTCTTTACAGAGGTAAACAAACAATAAATAGTAAAAAAAAAAAAATTCAGATATTATTAAAGTTAACTAGAGCATTATATGATAGAAAATAATGAATATAACATGCTATCTTTTCTTGAAGAGTTCATAGTCTATTTATAAAATATATTTATTTACAGTGTGAAGTCACTATGCCTTCCACTTCTTAGCTTAACTCATCTATAGCTGTAACAAAACTAACATTTAAAATATAAACATGATACTCCCCACCTAAAATCTTATAAGTACCTAGGTATAATGAATACAATCTTTTGGATTAACAAAAAAAGATTCTGAGTGATGTTTTCTTCAACCGTTCAAATGCTGCCTTTCATTACTAGACATCAAGTGATGTTAAATTATTTTCATACCTATGAAAACAGCACACTGTTTCAGATCTTTATGATTGTGTTCAAATTACTCTCTGTGTAGAATATCCTTCCTCTTTCGTGTATCATCTTGCACATTCTTACTTGTGATGATTTGTTTTATGTATCAGATTGGCACATCATGTTACCCAATCGTTTAACCAAACACAAATCTAGGTATTGCTGTTAGAATATTTTATAGATGTGGTTAAGATATACCATCAGTTGATTTAAGTAAAGGAAATTACTGTTGATAATTTGGGTGGGCTTCATTCAGTTAGTTGAAAAGCCTAAGAGTGAAAACTGGATTCATTATCAGCTCCTGCCTGAGTTTCTAGCCAGCCAGCCTGCTCTACAAATTTTGAACTTACCTGCTCCATGAATGTCAAACTTGTCAATCCCCATATTCTCTTGCCCCTACGTGCTCCTGATTCAGTGTGTCTGTCTCTGTCTTTGTTCAACTCTCTCTCTCTCTTTCTAGATAGTTAGATACAGAAAATTGATAATTATCATCTATCTATCTATCTAATCTATTCATCTATCTGGGTATTTTTGTTTTCATTCTATTTCTATTTCTATATAAATTTCTCTTTATATATAACCCTGACTGATAAATATTTGTACCAGGAACTGAGGTAGTACTGTAACAAGTACTTAAAAATATGGAAGTGACTTTGGAATTGGGTGAATGGTGGAGGAAGCTGGAAGATTTCTGCAACTCATGATAAAAAAAAAAAATTCAAGCTCAGATTTCTTTGAAGAGACTGTTGGTAGAAATATAGATATTTGATAGTGATTTTGGTGAGTACTCAAAAGAAAGTAGAGAAACTTTATATTTTCTTAGACAATACACATATTTTAAATAAAGTATTACTAAAATATGAAACATAAAAGTGCTTCTGATGAAGTCTTAGGACAGAAATGAAGAATAGATTGTTAGAAAATGGAGAAAAACAGATCCATGTTATAATGTGACAGAAAACATGTGTGAATTGGATTCTGCTTTTGTGTGGAAAGTAGGGTGTATGTGACATGAACTTGGAAATTTAGGGAAAGAGATTTTCAAGCAAAGTATACAATGCATAGCCTGATTTCTTTCTGCTACATATAGTAAACAAAAGGAAAAACGACACATTGAGGAAGAAATCATCAGAAAAAAATAGAACTTGATTTAGAAAAAGAGCCTATTCATACTAAAAAAAGAAAAAAATAAGAAAGCATGCTCTGGAAAGAACATCAAGGTTGTGGCCGTACAATCTTGTGTGGGAGAAATGAGGCAGGTGAACTAGAGATCCTATCAACCACCTCAGCTGAAACCAGGAATAGGGATTGGATGATCCTGGAAGGAACTGTGGAGGACCCTAATGACTTATGGTATGGACCTTCTTGACATTCATGGAAGACTGAGATGCTTTTTGAGAATGTTATGTCAGCAGAAACACTGACAACTTGCACTAAGACGGGACAAAATGAAAGAGGACAGTTGAACTTTCAAAATTCTACAAGCTGGAAATGGGCTGGGAGGTGGGGCAGAGGTTTCCTCTGTGTTGTGCAGCAGAACGGAGCTACTGCCTAAGTGGCTGAGAAGACAGAGCATTGAGCCACAGAAGGTGGTTCTCTGGCCTTGAAACCAAATGAAATTTGCTCTTCTGGATTTTGAACTTGCTTGAACTCCTTGATCTGTTTTTATCTTCTTATATATCCCTTTTGAAAGGAGAATGTCTAGTCTATGCATATCTCATTATTGTTGTTTCAGAAATGGTTAACTTTCTTCCTATACTTAAAATTTACAAATAGAAAGCAATTTTGCCCCAGGATGGACCATACACAGATTTTTACTGATGCTTAATTTAGACTATTTAGAAAATATTATTTGAGACATTTTGAGTTGATTATATTTAGATGATATTTTGAACTTAGTGTTGATGCTGGAATGGGTTAAGGTTTTGGTGAAATTTTTGGCTATTGCAAATGTGTTTTGAATATGGGAGGAATAAAATTTGAGGGGAAGAGGGCAGAAGGAGAACTGTACTGGGTTAAATGATTTCCCTGTAAAAATTTTGGCCATCTTGAACCTATAGATTTGACCTCATTTGGAATAATATTTTTGTGTATGTGATCAATTATGATGAGGTCACACTGTATAAGCGTGGAAATTAAATTTAATGACTAGTGTTTTTATAAGATGCACAGACACATACGGAAAGAGGAGGCAAAGTGAAGATGGTAGCAGAAATTGTAACAATGCAGCTAAATCCAAATATTGCCAATGAAACAAGGAAGGATTATTTCATGGACCCTTCATAGTGGGCATGACCATGCCAATACTCTCATTTTAGATGTCTAATCTCCAGAAATGTAATAGCATAAAAACATATTTTTGAAATGACCTAGTTTTGCTAAATTGTTATGATGGCAGACCTAAGAAACGAAATATGGTGCATATCCCCTCTGGTCTCATCTAACAAGTGGCCTCTATAACAACCACTAAGCTAAGTGTCTTCCCATAGTACTCTTATTCCTACCTTTGCATTGTCATTCACGACACTAGATATATTATAAAATTATCTGTCAATGTGTGTGTCTACTAGTCTCATATCGCCTCAAGCTGACATGTGTCTTCTTTGTTACAATACTAGTGTCTACAAAATCACTGCTATTCTCTGTGATTTTTAAAACTACTTAACTATGGTACCTCTATTGTGCAACAAACTGTGCACATATAAAGTGTCTATTTTGTTGAATTTTGACATATAAATACTCTTGTGAGATTATTACCATAATCAAGATATCAAACCTTTATGTTGAAAAAGACTGTTTAATTGAATGAAACATTTTATAGTTTTGATAAAATAAATAATCATAATTTAACAGTGAAGGTAAAATAACTTTTGTCCACTGATGTCCCTATTTGAGGCAGGAACAATATTGACAATGACATAAAGTGAAGTACAAATCAAAACATTATGAAATAGTAAAGCTAACTTCCTCATTAAAATAGAAAAGACTTGTGCTAAAGGCTAATTATTTGTGATACAGTTTGACAATATTATTAAGGGAGATTTCTCTGCAAATGAAATGTTTTCAGTATTTCACTTATAAATTATATTGCAGTATTAATTATTATTATGAAAGATAAATACATAAAATAAAGGAAAGCTCATTAAAGACAGATTCACCCCATTATTTTCTTAATTATTTTACACCACATAATATTATCTTTCCAGAAATAAAACCCCCTTGAAATCTCCAAACAACTTAAATGCTCATGTTTTTCACAGACACCATTTACAGAAGAACATTATCCAGTGAATTCACACATAAAAGCCTTAAGATTATACAATCTCTTCTTAATTACTGGGTATCAGCTAATGATGTCTCAATAATATTGATAAACTTACAAAAACAATTTTAGTAGAAATCTAAAGCTCTCTAAGAGCTTTGAAATTAAACAATATGCAATTTCATCAAATGGCAAAAGGAAATTAGTTTACCAGACTAAAATTTAATAAATACTGACAAATTAAATAATACTACACACAATTACAAAATATGGCAAAGGTCTGAATAAATAACATATTTTTTCTCTATTTGTTTGCTCTATAATTAATGAATTTAGACAATCATAGCAAATTGCTTTTCTATATTTTGAAGATTACTATGTTTGCTTTTACTTCAGTAAATACACTTATTTCATGTATAATTAAGCATATATATGTATATATGTATATATGTGTATATGTGTATATATGTGTAAATACGTATATATGTGTGTGTATATGTGTATACATATGTTTATGTTTGTATATATATTTATATCTAGCAAGATTTCTGGTTTTAGATTTTATAATAATAAATGTTAATTTATCTCATATGTACAAGAAGAGAAGTTTGAAAAAAATAAAAATTAATGACTTTTTAATGATTCAACATGGAATGGAGTTTATAGGGCTAACTGCCACCCTAAACTCTACAGAGACTCACGCAAGTGTATGTTCATCACAGTATTATTCACAATAGCAACGACATGGAATCAACCTAAATGTCCATCAGTGGTGGACTGGATAAAGAAAATGTAGTACATACTTACCATGGAACACTACATAGCCATCAAAATGAATGAGGTTACGTCTTCTGCAACAACATGGATGGAGTTGGAGGCTATTATCCTAACGGAACTAATGCAGGAACAGAAAACCAAATACCACATATGGTCACTTATAAATGGGAGCTACACATTGCATACAAGTGGACACTAAGAAGGGAACAACAGACGCCAGGTCCTACTTGAGGGTGGAGGGTGACAGGAAGAAGAAGATCAAAGCACTACCTATTGGGTACTTCACTTATTACCAGGGGGATGAGATAATCTGTACATCAAATCCCCTTTACAAAGAACTTACCTATATAACAAAGCTGAGCATGTACCCCTGAACCGAAAATAGAAATTAAAAAAAAAAAAGAGAGAGAGAGAAAACTAGAGAGAGAAAGAGAGAGAGAGAGAAGTAAACCCAGATAGTCACAGCAAAGATCTTTTTATCTAGATAAAAAGTTGACGGAGCCGTAGACATAAGGACTCTTCAGTGGTACTGCTCATGAATTCTGGAGGCTAAGTATGGGCTGGGTTACATGGATTAAGATAGTTTCATAGAATGGCTATTTATTTCACCTAGAATGGTACCTATTTTGAAATACAACATTCTCTGTAACAATGAGCTACTGTCCATGGTATAGACTTTGCTATAGTCTTATCCCAACTGAAAAGAGCATTCACCCCAGGTTGACACTATTTATTTTTGTTACCGGAAGGAAGACCGTGAGTGAGTTGTCCAGGTCCTTGGGGTTTTGAACAAAGAATTGAATGAAACGCACAAACAAAGTTAACCAAAGAAGCAAACACAGGAACAAAGCAGTGAAAGCAGGAATTTACTAAAGCAAGAGAACACTCCACAGGGTGGGAGTGGGCCTGAGCAAGCTGTTCCAGGGCCCACTTACAAAGTTTTCTGGGTTTTAAGGACTTCTGTCTACCCCTTATCTGGATAAAGGATTTGGTCCATGGCTAATTTAAAAAGTTTTTCAGGAAAGGAAATAATACAGGACAGAAACTTAGATCTACACAAAGAAAGGAAAAGTGTCCAAGAAGAATGAAGGGAAAATAAATTATTTTTCTTACTTTTAATTGATCTAAAATATAACTTTTTAAAGTAACTATAATAACAGTGTATTGGGTTATTTTATCACATAGATAAGTGAAATGAGAGACTGCAATGTAATAAAGTGAGGAATTCAAAATTATATTCTCTATTTTCACTATATGTTAAACAGTAAAGCATTCTTTAAAGGTGGGTGTGTGTGTATATATGTGGTATATGTACTTATAATTAAAATGATATATATTTAAACAACACATGTAAATAACCCATGAGACATCAAAGTAGAAGTCTCAAGAGAAATGTAAATTATTGGAACTCAATTACAATGAATATATAACAAACGTATTTGTGGGATATAATGAAAGCAGCACTTAGAGGAAATTGTATGTTTTTAAATATATATATTAGAAAATATAAAATATCTAAAGTCAATAATTTACATGATCCTCTTAGAGAACTAGAGAAAAATTTTAAGCCTAATGCAAGTAGAAGAAAAAAATGATAAAAATTTTAAGAAAAATCAACAAAATTGAAAACAGAAAATAATAAATCAATAAGCTAAAAGTTAGCACTTTTTAAAGATCAGTAAAATTGTTAGATAAACTTCTAGCCAGGCTAAGTTAGAGAAAGAGCAAGAAGAATAGAGAGCAAATTACTTACAGTAGACATAAAATGGGGTCATCACTACTGATTGCGTGGGTACTAAATTACATAGAATGCTATGTACGTTGTATGCAAACTTATTTGATGACATGTATGAAATGTGTTAATTCTTTGAAAGACACAAGTTAGCAAAACTCACAAAAGATAAGTAGATACTTTGAATAGGCAGTAGCTATTATATATCAACAAAATTATTCTAAAATTGACATCAAAAGGCAAAAGGCTTAGACTGAGCACTCAAAATGCTCAAGAATAAGAACAAATTTGGAGTACTTTGAGCTTCATTAACTATAAAACCACTACTCTGTAAAGTACCCTTAAGAGAATGAAAAGACTAGACACATGTTGGGAGAAAATATTTGCAAAACATAAATCTAATAGAGAACTTGTATCTAAAATATACAAAGCACTGTTAAACTTAAGAAACAAAAATCCAATTAAAGTGTACAAAATGTATGAACAAACATCTCACCAAAGAAGATATACAGATAGCTATTAACCATTTAATATTATGCTCAAAATCATTTGTCATTAGGGAATTGCAAAGCAGAACACTAATGTAACATACTTACAAATCTACTAGAATGGCTAAAATGCTACACTAGACAATTCTAATCAATAGTACCAAGCAGGTGGGGCATTGCGAACTTCCATGTTTCCAATTACATAATATTCTGGAAAAGATAAAAATATAAGAGATCTGTGGCTGCCAGGGTTCCACGCAGGAGAAGTTTGAAGTTTTAGTGTGGTGAAATAATTTTACATGAAAGGATAATGGTGTTTGCATAAAATTATAGATTTGTCAAAACTCAAGGAACTGAGGGGCACAATGAATCTTAATATATGTGAATTTTTAACATATTTTAGGAGATCATGGGATTCCAGGATGGAGTACAGAATGTGACAATATAATTTAACTCTATTAGAAATATATTAAACAATCCCAATGGAAAGTTTTGGAGAGAAGGCTAATTTAAATAATTTTCAAAATGAATGAAATCTGTTAGACTAAAGGCAAAGAAAATTGTACATAAGACCTGTATCTAGTTGATAAAACTATTTCTCATTGGGTATAGATTAATAATTTTTATACTAAAATACACATACACTGGAATTTGAATGGCAGGTGATAGGAATCATTTTTCTCACTTTTGGAATGGGAGGTTACAGATAAGAAAAAAAAAGAGGGTAGAATGATCCAAGTGTTTATTAATTAGAGGCATGGACATCTTATGAACTAATTTTTAACTTAATGTTGGATACCAATGCTTACATTTGGAAATATCTTAGATACTTATATTGACACAGGTTTGCATAGTCTGGAGAGAGAGAGCTGAGCACCAAGGTGTTAGAGTAGTTGATTAAAAACAGCAAGCCAAAATGAAAGAATGGAGCATTTAATCTCTTACTCCAGTGATATAAGTAAGAGTCTAAATGTGAGAAAGTGCAGATTTCACCCTCCCCTTTCTGTTACCCCCCACATAATAATGTACCATTCAAAGGTCAAGTGGATAAGCAGACACAAATGCCTTCACCGGGTTTAGGAACCCTGAACAAAACATTTCTGCTGTTTTATAAACCCAGGCCTAACGGTTGCAGAGAGTGAGGTTTTAAGGGGAAAAGGAGGGGCTAGAAAGTATAGATTTACAGTGGGTAAAAGTGACTTCAAATATGTCTCCCCTCCCCTGATAAGGAGGCCTCTGCAGAGGTGCCTGAAAACCTTGGCTGAAAACTCCAGATAACCAGGAATGAAGTTTCCTGGGCAAAAATGTATATATGCTTAAAAGCATGGTTGAGCAACAGTGAAGGCTGAGTTTTTCTAGAGACCGTAACAAATTGGCTGAGCACAAAGTCAGCTATGGGAAGGGCAACTTTCCCATATAATGCCCGCATAAAGCCTTTGTAATGCCTATGACTAGGACTGAAAATGGCACATAAATGTTTGGCCTGGAGATGGAGTCCTCATGTATTCACACATGTATTTGCTTGCTCTTAGCTGAGGAGGTCTACTAGGAGCAATATCCTGCAGTAATGAGCATACACAGTGCCCAGATCATGGTTTCTTATACCCTTTTTCAATAAAAAGAATCAGGGCTTCTTGGAGATATGGCTGATTCTAGGACTGGGGCTGGAAATATACAAGACAGGTGAGCCTGGGCCAACTTGTTTCGTTGGGAAAGGTAGTTCCGTGCATGTAGTCTTTTGACTTCCACCTAGATGCATAGAATGGACCTTGGGCCTGGAGCATCTCTTTACCAAGAATGCAAGAGTCCTTGCTACCTGTGCTGAACTTTTCTCCTCGGGTGGTCATATCATTTTCTGTCTTAGGCTCATTGTGAACTCCTTTGTTCTGTTTAAGCATACGCATCAAATGGCACGTGGCCAATCCCACTATCTCTGTCCTCTGCAGGGGGTGGTTGAGGTCTTTCTACTACAGCACAAGAATTGTGCATATAAACAAATTGTGCTGTGTCAACTACTGGGAGGGGCCCACTGGCCAAAGGGAACTGATGCCCACAACTAAGGCTAATCATGTGCTGTCTCCTCTATGTAAGTAAAACCTTTTTTTCATCCAGTATTTGACTGCATTGTGTTTTCCTTGGCAATGCTAGTGTGTAGTGTCCAGAAATTCCCATTCAGACTTGTATTCCTGATCAAAGGCACTTGCTAAACATGTACCTCAGAAGTAAGGAAGCAGTAAATAGGGAGAAGACAAAGATTGGTTTATTTCAATAGGGCACAAGACTCACATGAAAGAGCTCACAAAGTCTAAATCTGGAGCAATGTGAGTAACAAATAAACACAGAGTATTGGATTATTACTCAAAGTGTAAAATTAATACCCACAAGTCTATACTGACATAAACGACTGAGTAAATAAATAAATGGGAACAATAGCAAAATATGCCATATGGAATAATTCCAAATAATTTATGTAGATACTTCACTGTATTATTTGCCAAGACTGCCAGAATGAATTCACAAACTGAGTGGTTTAAACGACAGAAGTTTCTCTCTCTCTCTCTTTTTTTTCCTTTCTTTTGAGGTTTTTTTTTTGTTTTTTTTTTGTTTTTTTTTTTTTTTTTAAATTGTTGTTGTTGTTTTTGTGACAGGCTTTCACTCTTATCACCTAGACTGGAGTGCAATGGTGTAATCATGGTTCATTGCAGCCTTGACTTCCCAGGCTCAGGTGATCTTCCCATCTCAGCCTCCTGAATAGCTGGGACTACAGGTATGCTCCACCACATCTGACTAATGTTTGTAGTTTTTATAGAGGTGGAAATTTGTCGTGTTGCCCAGGCTGGTCTCAAATTCCAGGGCTGAAGCAATCTGCCCGCCTCAGCTTCCCAAAGTGCTGGGATTGCAGGCATGAGCCACCGTACTCAGCCGGCAGTTTAGTTTTGTACAATTCTATAAGCCAAATTCTAAGACTAAGTTGCTAGCAGACTTGGTTTATTCCCAGTCTCTCTCCTTGGCTGGTAGATGGTCATCTTCTCCTGATGCCTCCACAAGGTGTTTCCTGTGAGCATATCTCTACACTGATCTTCTCTACTTATAGGGACACCAGTCATATTGAAATGGTGCCCATCCTGATGACCCCATTTTAACTTAATTCTGAGGTACTGACCATTAGAACTTCAACATATGAATTTTGGGGGAGTCACAACTCAGCCTGTAAGACTCAGAGAGAAGAGTTTGTGAAGACACACGGAGAAGATAACCATCTACAATGCGAGGACAGAGTCCTCAGAAGGAAACCAATTGTTGACTCCAAGAAAACCAATTCTGACTCCAGAAAAAAACAAAACTGACAAATATGTTTGCCTACCTAATAGAAATGAATTTAGCATAAGTTAATTTTAAAAGCAACTATATATTAACAAATTAGATAATCTATATTGAAAGGAAATATTCCTAGAAAGGCACAAACTACTAAAAATTTACTCAAGAATAAATAGAAATTCTGATAAGCCTCCAGCAAGTAATGAGACAAATAAATATATATATATTTTTTAATCTCCTGAAAGAAAAGCCTGGGCCTAGATGTTTTCACTGGTAAATTCTAACAAACCTTTTTTTTTTTTTAATTAAGGTAAAATATTTACAAACCTCAAAATACATTCTACAAAAATCGTATTATGTTGATACCAAAACCAGTCAAATACAACACAAATAAAATAAATTGATAAAAATATCACTTGTGAATGTTGATTTAAAATACCAACAAAATTCTGGCTAATAAAGCCCAGTGTCATATAAAAAAAGATGAAATGCATCAAAGGAGAAATATCCCAGGGATGTATGGTTTATTTAACATCTAAAAATCAATTAATGTAATATATCATATCAGAATAGCACAGGTAAAATTCATTAATAATAATCTCAATAGATGACAAAATATATTTTGAAAGTATTACACTTTTTCTTGGTAAACACTGTCAACAAACAAGGAGAAACAACCTTTCTCAACATGATAAGGGACATTCTGAAACTCGCATACTTAACAGTGAGATTCCATAAAGTTGGGAATGATACAAACATGCCCACTTTTGTCACTTGTACTTAATACCGTATTGGATGATGTAGATAGGACAATTAGGTGAGAAAAATAAATAAGATCTATTGAGTTAGGAAAGGATAACATGATCTTGTATACAATAAAACAAAAGGAATCCACTACAAAATGTTAAAACTAAAAATGAGTCCATTAAAGTTACAGGATAAAAGAACAATGTACAAAAACAATGTAGAAAATTATTTGCCTTTCTATATACATGCAGTAAATAATCCAATTTTTTTTAAATACCCTATTGTCGAAAAACTTAAAGCAGACCAAAACAAACTGAAAGACATTTCATGTTTACAGATCAGATGATTTATTATTAAGATGGCAGTAGTCTTCACATTAGTCTACAGATTTTGAGGAATCACTATCAAAACACCAGGTGATATTTTTAAATTAATTGCTAAGCTATTTTTAAAATTTATGTGGAAAATCAAGTGGGCCAGAATAGGAAAACGTGTCTCAATAAAGAACAAATTAGGCTTAGATTTTTCAATTGCAATATTTTCTCCAAAGCTAGAAACCAATTAGGAATGTTTGTTACTGACTGTATATAAGTAAAAGTAAAGGCAACAGAATTCAGAGTCTATGAATATATTCTTACGGTAATGGTCAATTGAATTTTTAAAACTGCTGAGACAATTTTGAAAAGTCTTTTTAAAATATATATTTATAATTACAAATAGTGTATGTTTTTATACACACACACACATACACATATGTAATGTAAATGGTTATCCATATGAAAAAGAGTCAAATTGAACCCCTACCTTAACCATGTACAAAAGTTAACTAAAATTGGGTCCTACACTTAGATGTAAGAACTAAAAACTAGAAAACATTTTGAAGGAAAAACATAAGTAATATTTGAGTATGTTAGGAAACGCCTTCACACAAAAGATGCTGAAAGCAAAAAGCAACAATAAAAATTCATAAATTTGATTTCATCAAAAGTTAAAAAAATTGTACTTCAAAGAACATCAAAGAAATGAAAGATACTTTAGTAACTCAGGTAGATGGGATGGATCCTACCACACGCACACAAAACTGGTTTACACGTCATGACTGATGATGTCTCACACATACATGCCAAGAAGATATGAAGAAATTTATTAAACAAATATTCAGGTTTTCTGGCGAAAGTGGGTATCCTCCCAGCTGCTCCAAAATGGTTTGAAAAAGTAGGAAGGATTTTTGACCTTCAATTCTATGGTAAATAAAGGATGTGACAGGGACAGTATTCCTACATGCCTCCGGGTTTCGTGTGGTTTGAACTTCCTGCTGGTGTCAATAGGAAAAATCCCTAAGCTTTCTTAACGTTTTTGTCCAGATAGGTAAAAGCTAAAGAGAGAGAGGAGGAGGAGCTTGATAAATATAAACAATCAAACATTAAGATTTGAGCCACACCTCTTATGAAAGATAACTCATAGAACAGAAAAATTTATTCAAATAAGATATTTAATGATAGATATACCCATAATATATAAAAAATGTTTCTTAGTTTCTTATGAGTTAGTAGTAACATGACAAATAACCTAACTTTAAAAAAAAAAAAAAAAAAAAAAAAAAAAAGCCAATCTGGATAAACACTTCTCCAAAGAGATATAAAAATGTCCAATAAGAACATAAAAAGTTGTTCAATATTATTAGCCATCAGGGAGATGAATATCAAAACCACAATGAAATAGCACTTCACATTCATTAGGATGATTATAAAAGCTAGTTAGTAAATATAAAAATATTTTGGAATTTTAACAAAACATTTGAATGTCTCTGTATATGCTTCAGTTAATTCAGCCACTGAGGAAAGTAGTTTGGAGAGATCTCAAAGAACTTAAAACAGAGCTACTATCTGACCCAGCAATCCCATTACTGAGTATATGCCCACAGGAAAATAAACTATACCAAAAAGAAACATGCATTTTTAAGTTCATTCCTGTGCTATTCATAATAGCAAAGACATAGACTCAGCCCAGGTACCCATCAATAGTGGATTGGATAAAGAAAATGTAGTTACATAGACACCAAAAAAAACTATACAGACAGAAAAAAAGAATGAAATCCTAGCCTTTGCCGCAACATAGATGCAACTGGAAACCATAATCTTAACCAAATTAATGCAGGAATAGAAAACCAAATACTGCATGTTCTCACTTACAAATGTGAGCTAAACATTGAGAACACACGGACATAAACATGGGAATAACAGACACTGCGTACTTCTAGAGGGAGATGGGAGGGGAGTGTGGATTGAAAAACGCCCTGTGGGCCCGGCGCGGTGGCTCACGTCTGTTATCTCAGCACTTCGGAAGTCCGAGACCGGGGGATCACAAGGTCAGGAGATCAAGATCATCCTGGCTAACTTGGTGAAACCCCGTCTCTATTAAAAATTCAAAAAACTAGCGGGGCGTGGTGGTGCGCGCCTGTAGTTCCAGCTACTCGGGAGGCTGAGGCAGGAGAATGGCGTGAACCCGGGAGGCGGAGCTTGCAGCGAGCCGAGATCGCGCCACCGCACTCCAGACTGGGCGACCAGCAAGACTCTGTCTCAAAAAACGAAAAAAAGAAAAGAAAAACGACCTAATGTACTGTGCTCATTATCTAGGTGCAATATACCCATGTAACCAACTGTGCGTGTACTCCCTGTATCTAAAATATAATTTGAAATTTTGAAATGTTATTTCTTGGTTGTTTTTCTCAGGTATTTCTCTTGGTGTGCCTGAGATAAACTAAGGAGAATAAAATTACCTATTCATTTATGTTTACTCCATATGTTACATTATGCTTCATATTTTATTTTTGTTTTCCTTTATAACTAAAACAAATTGCATTTGATTTTCAGAAACCAAACTCCTATATTTCTTATTGGTGTAGTTTAACTCTATACTGTGGTAATGCATTTTCTTCAGTCGGTCTATAGCTTCACAACCTTTAAGGTTTTTGGTCCCTTTCACATCCGCTCAATATCCTCGTTATCTGCCATTATTTAAGCACGTTTTCTATGTCTTCCACCAAGTTTTATTTCTAATTATATGGCCTGTTCTTCTGGCAATCTTAGTGCTTAGAAAAATTGAACCATTCCAGTCTCACTTAGTCTTTTAATAGTGTGAATCATTGTGTGTCAAGGCTCTTACTTTGATAAATTTAGGAGTGGTTCTCTTGTCCTTTCCTTTTCCATCATTAACTGTTAATACCAGCATCTAAGTAGTTGTTATTTCGAATAAATTAATATTGGGTTACACTGCCATATTTATACAAAAAACAAGCTTTGTTATGTAACAGTCTCTTACACCAAATAATGAGTTTAAATTAATTTTAAAGTTATAACTGCTGAATCTATATGAAACATGAAGATGTGATTTCACAGTATTTGGGTTTTTTAAGCTAAAATGATTATAAATTATTCAGCTAAGCTCCATAGAAAAAGAAAATGTGAAAAATTTCTGGTGTTATTTTAAAAACTCAAAATGCAGAACACAATGAAAGCCACTACATTTTGAAAATTCAGGTCAAATATGAAATATTCATGTTCAGAATAAATCTTACATTCTTTATAAATAGTTTATAACAAAACATGTGCATTTTAATGACATTTTAAAGTTTTATTTTTTTCCAAAAGGTATAAAAGTATGCCAGGTGAAAAAGGTATCAGAGGATATTCTATAAAAATTCTAATAAATTATGGGATAATACATATATGTGAGATGTGAGGGTCAGATTAAACATTACCTTGCCAATATGTTATTTTTTAAATTAATAATGCATACTTAAAAGTCTATAAACTCTGATATGTCTACATGTGTGTATATATGTTTGTATACTGTAAATAATGGTATAATTATTTATAGGAAAAGCTAATGAAGTCTTGATCACAAATAACAATGGTTTTACCAAAAATGATTTTGGTACACTAATTAAATTTTGAGTAAATATACAAGGATTTTTTTTAAATTTGATCATATAATATATATTAGAAATGGCAAATACCTACCAAATTAAATAAAATCAATTATATATAAAGAACTGTAAGAGAAATATGTAAATTCTTCCAGAGCAAAAAATTAAATAATTTATCTAATAATTACTATAAATAAAAATTGAAATACATTCTTCTGAAGAACTCAAACACTGAATAATTCTGCCATAATTTTTGAATATTAAGACGTGTATAAAAGAAAAAAACATGCAAAGGAAAACGATGAGTAATCATGTTGAAGAAACTAAAGTAATGTAGAAAATGCTTCCAGCTGTTTTCACATTAGGCTCGGCTTTCAGTGAGTCCCTACGTTTTAAATATCTAGAATTTCTGCAGAGATTGAGTGACAAATAGGAGAACATTTAATTCTAGATGTAAAAATGTATTAAATTTTACATACAGCATGATTCATTTACATTTTAGAAGTTGTTAAGCATAAAATATCAAATAAGCCCCAAATAAGCCTATTTTTAACTGACACATACATGAAAATATGAGCCTAAGAATTAATTTGGAATCAAATCAAATAGTTTACTCTCCAGAGAACATTTTTCTGTGAATAAATGACTGGATAGCTCAGAATTCCCATAATGTATCAATCACCACACTTTTCCAGATAATACCCACTAAAGCATTAGAAATAGAATATTATTAATCAAAATTTGTAGGTAATGTTACTGAGGTCCAGAGGCTTTATTAAATACTTAAATTTCAACAGGAGAAATGTGACTTCATCCTACAGGTTACGAATTCAATGTTTATGATCTTTTAATCAACCTAATTTACAATCCTTTAACAATATTTTTGTTTTCTCAAATTCACGTATTTTCTCTAAAATTAAAATGGTATCTTACATGTAAATTGTATTCCCTTCACGTAGTGTAGGGGTAAGAATTTATGCTATTCTGTGCTTCTGGGTTTGGCAGGGTACCAAGACACCTGGCAAAAGCAAACACTAATAATTAGTGGAGATAAACTATTGATTCTCTTTAGTATATTGTCAGTGAAAATAAAATGTAGAACTGAAATTCTAAGAACACATTATACATCAATCAGATATGTTTTATTGATAATATTTATATAATGTGTAAAGGGAAGTAAAACCAAAAAAAATCACAGAAGTTAATCTGTCTTCTGGGGCTGCAATAACAAGGTACCATAAATTGAGTGGCTTAAACTGCAGGAATTTATTGTCTTTCAGTTTTGGAGGCTGAAATCTGAAATCAAGGTGTTGAAAGGATGGTTCCTTCTGAGGACTGTGAGAGAGAATCTGTCCTATGCTTTTCCTTGGCTTCTGGTAACTCAGGCATTCCTGAATTTGTAGAAAGTATTTTCCCTTGTGACTTTATATTGGCTTAAATCCATATGTATCTTTTTCTGTATCCAAATTTCTCCTTTCAATAAGGACATCAGCTATATTGTATTAGTTCCTGTCCTAGTGACCTCACCTTTACTTGATCATCTGCAAAGTCCAAATAAGGCCACCTTCATAGATACGGAGGGTTAAAACTTCAACATCTGTTTGGAAGATGCATTTCAATCCACAACAAGGACCAAGGCATAATACAAGATATGTTTTGGAAAAAAATTAATAGGCTTCTAGAAATGAAGAAAATGTAGCTTAAGTTAAAATATTGATGCATTATCTAATCATCAGTTTAGGCCACCTAAAGAGAGCATTAATTAACTGGATCGTAGTTTTAAAGAATTATCCAGCATACAACACAGAACAGTAAAACATATTAGTGAACGTAAAACAAGTAACAGAGAGAGACATTTTAATGATGTTGGAAAAGGAAAATAGCCATTTACAAAAGTACAAAGAAAGACTAATAGCATATTCTTAACAGCAGTAGAAGTCAGAAGGTAATTGAATATGTCTTTTAAGTACTAAGAGAAAATTCCCTTAATTTAGAATTCAAGCTCACAGTAGTTACATTGAAAAATAGGAGTAGAGACAATATATTTACAAACAAGCAAAAAAGTAGAATTTACCACCATCATATTCTCCCTATGGAACTTCAAAAGAACTAGAATTGTAAAGATGAAAAAGTAGTTGTCAGAATTGGGGACACTTTATATAGATTATGGAGCTACAGGAGATGTTGGCAAGGACCAATGAGAAAACCTTGACCTGCAGGAGGATGAAGACGTTTGGAAGACAAATTTAGGAAAAGAGAGGCATCAAATAGCAGCTCCCTTGGAACAGTAGATTATATGAATGTTCCTTACTGATGGAAGACCTAAATGCAAAAATTAAAGATAAACAAAAAAACTGGTAATTACATTAGTCTTATTGGGCTGTCATAACAAAATACCACAGACTGAGTGGCTTAAACAACATAAATTTACATTACCACAGTACCGGAGGCTGGAAGTTCACAATCAAGTTCCAGCAAGGTGGATTCTGATCAGGCCTCTCTAGAAAGAGAGGCTAGAAAGCTTGCAAATGGCCACCTTCTTTCTGTGTCCTTACATGACCTTTCCTTTGTGCATATACAGACACAGTGAGAGCAATCTCTGGGGTCTCTTTCTCTTTTTACAAGGACATCTGTCTATTATATTAGGGTTCTACCCTTACCACCTCAGTTTCCCTTAATTATCTCCTTAAATGTCCTGTTTTCAAATGCATTCGCATAAGACTTCAACGTGTACATTTTGGGAGGCCACAATTCAACCCATAATATTAGCCATACTTAATATAAGCACGCAATAGCGTATAAAACAACAATACTGTCTGAAATCAAAGCAAATAAGATACAATTGAAAGATTGTATCACATTAGCATGTAAAGTACATGGCAAGTGATGATAGAACAATCTACAAGTTAAGGAAGACATGGAGGCTGCATATCTTGCATTGTAAAGTTCCTGCATTTTTAAGTCTTTGTAAATGTCACCTAAACAATTTAAACTTAAAATATAGTGACTCATCCTAGATGAGTCACTTACTCTCAAGCACACCCTACCTGATTGTTTGGAATTTCTGGGTCTTATTTTAAAAAAAATTGAAAAATAATATTCTGCAGTTTTGAAAATATACTGAAAACGTTTCTAACCCCCAAAGAGAGCATTACTAAAATATTGTTAATAAAAGATATCTACAATATGAAAATTGAAAAAGAGATGACAGGAGGTCTTTTCAATGCCAATTTAAAGCATTCCCTATCATGCCTATGGAGGATTTTATAACTTGAATCAGTCCTCCAAAAAGATACTGAAATCTTAACCCCTAGTATCAGTGAATATGACCTAATTTGGAAATAGTGTCTTTGTAGATGATAAGTTAACATAAGGTTATATTAAGAAATGCTCTATTCCTATATAACTGTGCCCTTATTTAAAAGTAAAATTTAGGCACAAAGAAACATAGGGCCAATTTCAAGTGAAGACTGGAGTTACGCACAGGTCAGGAAACACCGAAGGCTGACAGCAAACCACTAGAAGACAGGGAAAAGACAGAGAACAGATATTTCTTCACAACTCTCAGAAGGAACCAACACTGCTGGACACCTTGAACTGGGAATTCTGGAGTCCACAAATTAGGGCATAAATTTCTGTTCTTTAAGCTTCCAAGTTGATGGTACTTTTTTATGGCAGTCCTAGCAAAATACTACAGGAGGATTTATAATTTTGACTTACTATGTACTCTTAAGAGTCACATTTCATAAAATAGATGTAACTTGTATATTTCTGTCTAATAAATCTGAAAATAATTTTGTATGGTGAAAAAAACTAAACTCAAAGATTATAATTTTATTTCTTTAATGGAAATAAAATATATTGTCTTTAATTTAGAAAGCCAATTTTTCAGAAGTGACCTTTGAACCAGCTTTACCATCTCATTGATTTCTTTCTTAATGTATTAACACTAAGAACTCTGAAGGGTCTTGGATTTCACCTAACTACAGGTTATCACATTAGTTTTACAGATGTTAGCAGAATATACAAGACTTCATCAAGAAGCGTTGAGTATTGCATATTTGCATGAGTTTCTCTTGCACTCAATTCCCAATCGGGTGACATAGGTAGGCCCAGATGGAGGACTGCACAAAAAGAGTGTTTTGTTATAGGAGAGCTATCTTGACCTTATGGAACCCTAATCTTTTATAAGAGACCCAAACATGCCTGTCATTTTGTCCAGAATGACACAGTATTTCTGTCTTCCAAGACTGGTAACCACTTGATATTTGCTCCAGTGAAGACAGCATCTCTATATTCTAAGCTTTCTTTGCTATGCAGATATCTTTGAAAGTACAGTCCTAAGGGCAAAGGGCAATTATTACTGTTTTCAAGATGTGCAAGACAACAGGAGACCCATAGAGATTTGTCTTTAAACATTTAGATAAATCTTCAAGAAGTATCTATTCTATTTAATTTTATATATAGATAGATACATTCATAGATAGATATAGATATAGATATTATAGATATACTGTGCTCTAAACATTTATGTTCCCCCAAAAATCGTATGTTGAAACTCAGTATCCAATACGATGAGTCTGAGACCTCATCAGAATGCTCTTTACCATCTATATTTCTACCAATATTCTGTTCAC
This sequence comes from Macaca fascicularis, assembly GCF_037993035.2. Classification (NCBI taxonomy): domain Eukaryota; kingdom Metazoa; phylum Chordata; class Mammalia; order Primates; family Cercopithecidae; genus Macaca; species Macaca fascicularis. The sequence goes on along the minus strand of NC_088380.1, from coordinate 30,217,093 downwards.
AATCCTTTAAGTATTCTCTAAGAAGATGTAGCTCTCTCTGCAGTTCTTTTCTTCTCCTGAGCTCTCACCAGAATCATCCTTTAAAGTCTGTTCAAAAAAAGGTAGACTTTTGCTAGAAAGTGCCTCAAAACTGTTCAAACCTCTATCCATCACCCAATTTTAAAGTCACTTCTGCGTTTTCAGGTATTTGTAATAGGATCACTTCCACTTTCTACTGCCAATTTTCTCTCTTCTTTTAGGCAATTTTAACAAAATATCAGACTGAGCATCTTATAAACCATATAAATTTACTTTCCCCACGTCTGGAGTCCAGGATGTCCAAGAACAACGTGATAGCAGATGTATTGTCTGCTGAGAGTCCACTTTCTGGTTCATAGATAGTGCCTTCTATCTGTGTATTCATATGGTGGAAGGGAATGGTATCCATAATGGAATTAATCACATCACAGGCCCAGAGGGCAAGATTATGGAAGGTAGAGCAATGTCAAAACCCTACTTCTGAATTCCAGGGCTATTCTTCTCAGTCAAACCAGGTGCAATTCTGGCAAACCTGGGTGTGGCGTGGGCCTTGGGGGCTGCCTCTCTGAAGGACATAGACAATAAGTTTGGTAGTCTCTGAGTGGTACCATCACTACCGGCACACAGAGTGCAAAAGTTGTGGGGGCTTTGCTGCCTCCAACTAGATTTCAAAGAATGCCCAGTAGAGTTGTGGTGCCCAGGCAAATAATTGACACAGAGCCATGGCAACTGCAGGGAGCCCCCACCAGGGCAATGCCCAGCAGAGACATGAAGTGGGGCTGGGGCCCCAGAGGGTCATGAACATATGACCTCTGCCCAGTGGACTGGGTTGCAAAAAATTGAGTCAAATAAGTTTATTTTCTAACCTTAAGATTTAATATTGTTTACCTTGATGATATTTGTATTTACTTTAGACTTGTGACCTATAATTCATTTCCTTCTATTTTTTTTCTTTTGGAATTGGGATATGTATTCTATGTCTATCACACAATGTATTGGAAATATTCAATTTGTTTTATTGCACAAGTTTACAGCTGGAGAACAATTTGCTTCAGAATCAGTTGTACCTTGAGCCTTACTTATATCTGATTAGATGATATTTAGGTGAGAGTCTGAATTTTACAATTTTGTTGCTGGAATGAGTAATACTTTAAGGACTGTTGGGATAGAATAAACATTATGTTGCATGTGATAAAGACATGAATTTGTAGGGAAAGGCATGAGCAGAATGTCATGGTCTGAATGTTTCTGTTCCTCCAAGATGCATATGTTGAAATTCTCACCACCAAGGAGATGGTGGTGTTAAGATGCGGGGCCTTTGAGAGATAATTAGATCACAAGGATGGAATCCTCATTATTGGGATCAGTGTTCTTAAAAAAAAGAGACCTCAAAGAGCTAGCTAACTCTTTCTTCTACGTGAAGAAACAGATAGAAAGCACGACCTACAAACTAGTAAATGCATCCTCATCAGAAAATGAATCTACCAGCACCTTACTCTTGGACTTCTTAGACTGTGGTATTATACATAATAAATTTCTGTTTTTCACAACCACCCATCTAAGGTATTTTGTTATAGCAGCCTAAGTGGACTGTATTAGTCCGTTATCACACTGCTATAAAGAGCTACCTGAGACTGGGTAATGTATACAGAAAGGAGGCTTAATTGGCTCATGGTTCTGCAGGCTGTACTGGAATCATGCCCGAGGAAGCCTCAGGAAACTTACAAACATGGCAGAAGCCAAGGGGAATTTGGCATGCTCTACGTGGCTGGAGTACAAGGAAGAGAGAGCAAAGAGGGCGATGCTACACACTTTTAAACAACCAGCTCTCTTGAGAACTCACACACTATCACAAGAACAGCAAGTAGGAAGTCCACCCCCAAGATCCAATCACCTCCCACCAGGCCCCTCCTCCAATACTGAGGATCACAACTCTAGATGAAATTTGACCGGGGACACAGACCCAATCCATATCATGGACTATGAAAATCTCCAGCAAAGAGACGCATAGATTAAGACAACCAACATAAAGAAACAAGGAAAAGATATGCACACTGACTCTCAAAAGATTCAGAAAAAGAAGCCAAGTAATATATAAAAATATCAACTATGTGACTATATTTGGGTGCATGTGCATGGATGTCAAAATAGCATGTCTTATGCAATTTTGTGAAAAATATTTTGTTTGATAAGACAGAGAATATGAGGTTTAGAGCACTAGAAGGTTAGTCTACTATGTGACTTCCCATGGGAAATCGAGCAAATGAATACATAAATAAATAATTAGGAAGTCCCCTGCTTATGACATGTAAGCAATTTCTGGTTGGGTGTGTTCATTGAATGCAATCTAAACCACACAGCTTAGTTGTTTCAGTAAATAACAAACAAGCCCTGTAAAATAATGTAATATTGTTGCTTCCGTTGTTTTTCAGAATTTCATATTTATGAAAAAGAAGTTGAGCACTGTTGATATTAATGGTGATACAGCATTAATTTTGAAAATGTACCAAGAATGAAAAATAGTTTAATTTACTGGTCAAAAGCAAAATTCTATTATTTCAATGTAAGGCAATACAGAAATTAAGAGAAAGCAAAAATTCATGTTGGTAGCAACTATAACAACAACAAATTTTCAGGATTTTGTATTTAGGAAAACATAATTATTGCTCTAAAAATAGTAACTGAATTTATTTTTTAAATCAATGTTAAACCAACATTTTGTAAAGTTAAAAATTTAATAAATTTTTTGTATAAAGATATAGCTGGACTCTGAGTTTTATATTGAGGTATCATTTGAAAAACATATTTTTCAAAGAGTTTAAATATTTATATATTCCAGTTTTACTTTAATCAAGACACTATCAAATTAACTAAATACTTCTAAAAACTAATGAAAAGAAGTTATCATCAAGATGATTGAATAAGGACCTCTGTTAATCCTCTTCTCAATAAAGAGTATGGGAACACTGGTACAAATGGTCAGACTCAACATTTTCAGAACATTGGAAATGGACCAAAGGCCTGCAGCCTTCCAGGAAGGATTTATTATATGTTGTAATTTTGTGTTTGTTTGTTTTTTGAGACATAGTTTTGCTCTTGTCACCCAGGCTGGAGTGCAATAGCGTGATCTCTGCTCACTGCAACGTCTGCCTCCCAGGTTCAAGTGATTCTCCTATGTCAGCCTCCCAAGTAGCTGGGATTACAGGTGATTGCCACCATGCCCGGCTAGTATTTGTATTTTTAGTACAGATGGGGTTTCACCATGTTGGCCTAGCTGGTCTCGAACTCCTAACCTCAGGTGATCCACCTGCCTTGGCCTCCCAAAGTGCTGGGATTACAGGCGTGAGCCACTGTGCCTGGCATGGAAGCATTTATTGAAGAACAAATAAATGAACTTCAGTAAAAGCAGCAAGTATTGTTGCATTTTCACTTGCCCTACTGCCATCCCTTTCTCTCAGCTCTGAATGATATGGACTAGGCCAGACAACCAGCAGCCTGAAATCGTAGTGAAAACCAGTAGCCTCACAGCCATTACACATGATAAGGGGAAAGAAGTTTATCAAAGCCCCATTCTCAATTATCAATCTTTGACCTATCTGGTGATTCCTTGAAAAAAAAAAAAAACCCACTAAAAATGATTGTCTTTATTTGACGTAACTCAGAGTTCATCAATTTTAAGATAAATTTTCTTGGTGAGCTTTTGTTGAAAGCAATAAGCAGCAATTATTTAACATTATAGATGCCTGTGGCAGTGGGCAACTGTTGGAGCAAAACATAAGCTAACAAATATATTAAACCAAAAACTTGGGGAATGAGATGTCCATGGGGGCTTTGAATCGCTTTGACATATTTCTTAGTATTTAAATGCCATGCACACCTCTAGGTCTGAGGGCCTCGCTGATGATTATAGGCAAGCTGCAATACACACAGACAATTCTTTGGCAAAAAATGAAAGCCTGATTAACTACAAGCTTTTAAGACCATCAGTATAAATCATTAGCTATTCACTAAGTTAATCCAGCAGAATCTTCAGTAGCGATACAATCACAAAACGAATATATGCTTTACATAAATCAGTAAGGTCACTAACACAAAAACAACAACAAAATCTGGATGGGAAAGATATAATTTCCAGAACTGCCCCATTATACTATCTGTATATCGATTTTCAAAAACACAAAACATCCAAAGAAATAAGGAAGTATATCCCATATACAGGAAAAGAAGCAATCAATATAAACTATCCCAAAGTGATAAAATCAGTCATTAAAAATATATCCAAGGAACCTAAGGAAAACATGTTTATACTTCTAAAGAAAAATATGAAAATAATGTTTAGCAAATATAGAATACTGTCAGTCCATCTGTGCTTGTATAGCAGAATATTCGAGATTGGGTAATTTATTTTAAAAAGCACATACAAACAAAATGAATTTCTGTTTCCCAGTTCTGGAGCCTGGGAATTCCAAGATGAAGATGGTAGCAGTTTGGCATCTGGTGAGAGAGCAGTGTCTGCTTCTAAGATGAACCCTTGAAATGTAGCATCCTTTGGAGAGGAGAACCACCGTTCTGCATGTGGCAGAAGAGGAACAGAGAGCAAGTTCACTTTCACAAATCATTTTTATAGCAGCATTAATCCATGTGTGAGGATACAGCCTGCATGATCTAAACACCTCCCTTTAGGTCACAGCTTCCAACACTGTTGCACTGGAGATTAAGTTTCTAACACATACATTTGTGGAGGGACACATTCAAACCATATCAAATACCAATACAGTGATGAAAATTATAAATGAAAAAAAATGAAACTAGAAATTCAGAAGCTGAAAAGCATAATACCTGACAAGAAAAATTTACTGGAAGGGCTTCAGAGCCATTTTTTCTTAAAAGAAGATAATAAACTTGAAGATAGCTCAATCAATATAATAGAGTCTGAGAAATAGAAGAAAAATGAACTGAGCCTTTAAGACACATGGCACAGGCCAGGCATGGTGGCTCACGCCTGTAATCCCAACACTTTAGGAGGCTGAGGCAGTTGGATCATGAGGTCAGGAGTTCGAGACCAGTCTGGCCAACATGGTGAAATCCCGTCTCTACTAAAACACAAAAAATTAGCTGGACATAGTGGCGGGCACCTGTAATCCCAGCTACTAGGGAAGCTGAGGCAGGAGAACCGCTTGAAGAAAGAAAAAAAAGACACATGGCACAGCATGAAATACACTAATATAGACTTAATGGAGACAGAAAGAAAAGAGAGAGACACAGAAAACAAAAAACAAAAAACAAAAAACAAACCAAAAAAACACTGAAAGGATGTCGTCAGGAGCTCAGCTAAGAGAGGGAGAGAAAGCTGAGCTGTTTTGTCTATATAGCCAATTAAAGGAACAAGCCAAAAATGAAAGAGTTAAGCTTTTAATCACTTACTGTGATGGTATAAATAAGAGGATAAAACAGGAAAAAATGTTGATACCCCTCGCACCCCAATTTTATTTTCTCCTATGAAACAATGCATCATTGCAGAGTCAAGAGTCAAGTAGATCAGTGAAGATGTGTGGGTAATCCCAACAGTTGCAGGACAAACAAAGTGCTTCGGTAGCTTTATAACCTCTGGAGGTGGGAGAGTGTGATGTGGAAAAATTAAAAGCGAAAAAATACTAAGTCAGAGCAAAGGCCAGGAAGCAGTGAGACGACATAGTCAAAGTAATAGAAGAGAAAGCCGGCACATAAGAATTCTGTATTCAGCAAAATTATCCATCAAAAAGGAAAAGATTTAGAGATTTCCAGATTTAAAAACAAAACAAAACAAAACAAAAAAACCTGGCAATTTTGTTACTAGTAGATCTTATCTATGAAAAATATGCTAATGGAAGCTCTTCAAACTGAAATGAACGGCAATAGACAACTAAGTGAATCCACAAGAAGACAAAAAGAGATTCTGCAGGGGTAACTATACAGATAAATATCAGTATAAAAATAGTGTTTCTGCCTCTTATTTTTTCTATATGAATTAAATAATGATTGTGAAAAGCAATATTTATAAATTTGTGTTGATTTGCATACAGTGTATAAAGATGTAATTTCTATGACAATAACAGCACAAAGGACAAGAAGGGAATGAAAATACTGAGAAACAACATTTTGTATACTATCAAAGATAGGTGGATATTAAATGAAGAAATTATAAGATATTAATTTTATCAATGAGGACAACCAGTCAGAATATATTTCAAAAATATTGTGAATGAAATAAGTAAATGAAAATGGTACACATAAAAAATACTTACCACAAAAAAGTAGTAATTAAAGTACAGAGTAACAAAAGTACATAGAAAATTAATTAGCAGACATAAATTCTACCTCATTAGTAATTATATTAAATTTAAGGGATTAAAATTTACAGTGAAAAGGCAAAAGCTTTCCGAATGGATAAAAACATAAAATCCAACAGTATTTTGCCTTCAGAAGACACACTGTAAAGTTTTTTAACTCGAAAAGATAAAAACACAAATAAGTAGAACGAAAATGATGGCAAAGAATATACCACGTAATAATTACCAAAAGATTGGCTAATTTCAAACAAAATAGACTCTAGTACAGAAATTGTTAAAAAGATATTTTGTAATAATAAAATAATACATCCATTAAAATATATACATATTAAAAACAAATATGTATCTAACCCTAGATCCTCAAAGTACATAAAATATAAACTCATAAAATTGAAGGTAGATAGATGATTTAAAAACAATAACAGGACATTTCAGTTCTCCATTTTCAATAATTAATAGAATATCTAGGAATAAGATTAATAAGGCAATGAAACACCAAACATACTCTGGACCAACTAGATCTAACATATCTACAGAACACTCACCCAGCACCACTAGATTACATATTCATCTCAAGTTCATAGAACATTGCTCAGAATAGATTATGTCAGGTTTTAAAACAAGTCTCAATAAATTTCAAATAGTTGCGATCATACAAAATAGATTATTCCAATAATGGAAGGAAAGCTGAGAAACTAAACAATATCTTCCTGAATAATTACTGGGTAAGATAATAAATCACAAAATAAATTAGAAAATAGTTTGAGATGAATGAAAATGAAAAACACAATATACCAAATTTTATCAGATACTGATAAACACTGCTTATGAAAAACCTATAGCTGTAAATACTATGTTAAAAAAGAAAAATCTTAAATTAATAACCTAGGTTTTCCAATTAGAAGCTAAAAAACAAGCAAACTAAATACATAGCAAAGAGAGAAAGAATATAATAAAGTTTATATAGATAATAGAATAAACATGTATTAAAAAATAAATTCAACAAAACTAATGTGTGTATTTTGAAGGAAAGTTTAAATAAATTAACAAATCTTTAGATAAATTTACCAAGATAAAAAGGAAGAATATTTGAATTTACATAGTCAGTTATGACTGAGAAAAACGTTGCTGCCAGTTTTGCAGAAATAAAACATTTTACAAATGAATAACATGGATAAACGTATGCCAATAAATTAGATAATCTAGGTGAAATAGAGAAATTTCTAAATAAATTAACATCAAAGGAAATAATTCAACAAAAATATAAAATCTAAATAAAACTTCCATAAGTAAGGAGATTGAATTTTTTTTAAGTCCTTAAAAAAGACCTTAGAAAAGATGATTCCTGGAAAATTCAACAGAACCATTAAGATGAATTAACCCTGATTGTTAACAAACTCTTCCAAAACAGAGAAAGAGAGAAAACATTTTCCCTAACTCGTTCTATAAGGCCAGTATTACCCTGATACTAGACATAGACAAATGCATAACAAGAACAGGAAAGTATAGAATACCCTTTATGAATATGAATGTAACAATTTTTGAAAAAATACTAGCAAACCACATCCAGAACAACAACAAAAATAATTATACTCCATAACCAAGTGATATTTATCCAAATCCAGAGCAACAAAAATTATACTCCATAACCAAGTGATATTTATCCAAATCTAGAACAACAAAAATCATTATACTCCATAACTCAGTGATATTCATCCAAGTGTACTAGATTGCTTCAGCATATTAAAATAAATTAACGTAAAACAATGTTATTAACAGAAAAGAAAACAAAAATCCTTTATTTTATTATTATTATTATTTTTTTGAGACAGAGTCTCACTCTGTCACCCAGGCTGGAGTGCAATAGTGCGATCTCACCTCACTGCAACCTCTGCCTCCCAGATTCAAGCAGTTCTCTCCCCGCAGCCTCCCGAGTAGCTGGATTACAGGCACGCACCACCACACCCAGCTAATTTTTTTTGTACTTTTAGTAGAGAAGGAGTGTCACCATGTTGGCCAGGCTGGTCTCGAACTTCTGACCTCGTGATCTGCCCTCCTTGGCCTCCCAAAGTGCTAGGATTACAGGCGTGAGCCACTGCGCCTGGCGAAAAGACAAAAAATATTTTAATAGACAAGAATTTAACAAATTCACATATTACATTATGTGATTTAAAAGAGATAAATGAACACTTTCTTCTTAAAATTAGAAACAAAGCAAAGATGTCCTTTCTCATTACTTCAATTCAAAACTATTTTGTAAGTTCTTTTTTTTTTTTTCTTTTTTCTTTTTTTGAGGCCGAGTCTCCTTTTCTGTCTCCCAGGCTGGAGTGCAGTGGCAGGATCTCGGCTCACTGCAAGCTCCGCCTCCCGGGCTTACGTCATTCTCCTGCCTCAGGAGCTGGGACCACAGACCGCCGCCGCCATGCCTGGCTAATTTTTTGTATTTTTTTAGTAGAGACGGGGTTTCACCATGTTAGCCAGGTTGGTCTCCATCTCCTGACCTCGTGATCCACCCACCTCGACCTCCCAAAGTGCTGGGATTACAGGAGTGAGCCACCGAGCCCGGCCTGTAAGTTTTATCCAGTGGTAAGAGAAAAAATAAGAAAAAAAAAAAGATATAGCTGAAATCAGAATTAGTAGTGGAAGACTAAATTTGTTTTCCCCAGGATGAGTAGAAAGGGAAGAATATCTGAATATGGATTCTAGCCAGGAAGTTTAGGAATGAATATAAATATAATGTGAATAGAGCTTATTCTAATTCTTCCTTTCCAATTTAGTTGCAGATGACATGGTATTGTACATTTAAAAGCCCTAAGAACTGCATACATGCAAAAAATTATTAAAGCTATTAAATCAGTTTAACAAAGTTGTAGAACACAATTTAATGTATAAAAGTAAATAGTGTTTATATGAACTAGTGATTAACAATCAGAAAAAATAAGAAAATGTTATTAATAATAGCATCAAAGAAACATATTTAAAAATATATTTAATAAGAGAAAGGCAATATTTTACATCAGATACTATAAAACTGCACTGAAAGACATTAAAGACCAAACTAAATGTGAGAACATCTCATGTTCAAGGATTGGAAAATAGTACTGTTAAGGTGGCAGTATTCCTTAATTAATCTGCAGATTTAACATAAGTTTTATCAAAATCCCAAATGACTTTATTGCTGAAACTTCTATTCTGATACTAAAATTCATGTGGAATTTCAAAAAAAGAGACCCTAATCGTAAAATGATCTTGAAAAAGATAAAATGAAAGAAGACTAACTTCATGATTTAAAAACTGACTGCAAAGCTTATAGTAATCCAGGTTGCATGGGCTAGTATAAGAATAGATGTAAAGAGTGACATGGCTTGCCTGTGTCCTCATCCAAAGCTCATCTTGAATTGTGTTTCCCATAATCCCCATGTGTCATGAGAGGGACCCAGCGAAGGTAATTGAATCATGTGGGTGGTTACCCTCATGCCTCTGTTTTCATTGATGGTGAGTGAGTTCTCACAAGATCTGACAGTTTTATAAGGGGCTTCTCCCCCTTTGCCTGGCAATCATTCTCCTTCATGCTGCCTTGTAAAGAAGGACATGTTTGCTTCCCCTTCTACCATGACTGTAAATTTTCTGAGGCCTACCAAGCCATGCTGAACTGTGAGTCAGTTAAGCCTGGTTCTTTTATAAATTACTCAGTCTCAGGTATGTCTTTATTAGCAGCGTGAGAATAGACAAATACAGAGATCAATGGAATGGAATTTATAGAATAAAAACAAACTCATGTATTTATGATTAATTGATTTTGACAAGGATGTCAAGACAATTCAATGGGGAAAGAATAGTCTTTTCAACAAATAGTGATGAGACAACTAGTTATCCACATGCAAATAATGGTGTTGGACCTCTACGTTATGTCATATATGAAAAATAAAAAACCTCAAAATGATTAAAATACCGAAATGTAAAAGCAAAACTATGAAATTCTTGGCAAACATATGTCCAAATCTTTATATCATTTTACAATATGATTTATTTCATACAATATTAAAACACAATAAAGAAAAGAAAATGCAGACATATTTAGCTTCATCAAAATAACAAATATTGTGTTTCCAAAGACACTATAAGGGAAATGAAAAGATAATCCATAATTAGAAGACAATATTTACAGATCATATGTCTAATAAAGGAAAAGTGTTCAGAATATTTATACATATATTGTGTTATATACAATTATCACTCATAAGAGGGAGTTGAATATTGAGAACACATGGACATAGAGAGGGGAACAACACACAACAGGGCCTGTTGGGGGCTGGGGGTGGGAGGTGAGGGGAGGGAATTTAGAGGACAGGCCAACAGGTGCAGCAAACCACCATGGCACACGTATGGTTATGTAACAAACCTCCTCTTTCTGCACATGCAGAATCAGGAAACTTGAAAATAAGACACCTTTAGGAGCTGAAAAAAAAAAAAATAAGAAAAATGAACCGAACCTAATGAACTTGTGGGGCACTATCAAATGCACTAACATATACATCATAAGAGTTCCAGAAAAAAAAAAAAAAAGATGAAAAATTAAGGTAAAAAAATGAAGAGAGAGTGGAAAAAATCTTTGTAAATTAGATGAAAGACACAAATATTCACATTCGAAAAGCTCAGTAACTTCAAACATGACAAACTCAAAAAGATTGACACTGACTCATCGTAGTTCAATTGCTGAAGCCAAAGAGAAAATCTGAACCCAGCAAGAGAGAAGTTACTCAACAAGTACAAAGAACTCTCAAGAAGATTATTTATCTTCAGCTGATTTATCGTTGAAGACAGTGGAGGTCAGAAGGAGTGGGATGATATATTTAAAGTGCTGAAAATAAAATAGCAAACACAAATAACAAGTTTTCAAAAAGTTAAGAAATTCTTGGGTAAACAAAAGCTAAGGAAGTCAGTATGTAGTAGATCTGTCTTACAAGAAATGCTAAAAGGAGGTCTAGCAAAAATGAAGTGATAATAGACAGTGACTTGAAGCCATATAAATGAGTAAAGAAAACCCATAAAGGCAGATAAATATAAAATTAAGTGTTACTGTGCATTTGGTTTGTAACTCTCTATTTTCTATATGATTTAAAGGTAAATACAGAAAATAATAATTATAAATGTCTATGTAAAAATGCAGTGCATGACAATAACAATATAAAGGAGGAAGGATGGAGATGTATAAGAACTAAATGTTTTTTAACTATTGAAATTTAGTTGGTATTATTAAAACTGTGTTTTTATGTTTAAGTTTTTAACTGCATTTCTCCAGATAATCACTAAGAAAATAACAAAAATATACAGAAAATAAAAGGAGGGGTTCAAAATGGCAGGCTACAAAAACTTAACCAGGTAATTAATAAGGCAGTGATGAAAAAAGTGAGAAACGAAAACACATACAACATGCACAAAGCAAATAGCTATAAGGCAAAGTTGTTTCTTATCAATAATTAAGTAAAAAGTAAATTGATTAAATTTTTAGTTAAAAGGTTGAGATTTACAGATTATATCAAAAAGTGTCCCTTGCAAGCGACATATAAGAAACTCAGTTTAGAAACAAACAAACAAAAAAAGACTTTGAAAGACAACCAATCCTGTTTTAAAAATTGGCAAAGGGCTTGGGATTGACATTTATCCAAAGAAGATGTACCAAGGGTCAATAAGCACATACAAGCTGCTTAACATTATTAGTTATTAGGATATGAATATCTAAGCCACAATGAGATGCCATTTTACACATACTAGGATAGCTATAATTTAAAAATAATGATGAAAATTAACAAGTCTTGGTAAGGTTGTGGAACAACTGTTAACTCTCATATATTACTTTTGGGAATGTGAAGTGATACAGCTGTTTAGGAAATCAGTTTGGAAGTTCCTCAAAATATTTACCAAATTGTTATGATATAGCCTAGCAATCTGCAGCATTTCCTTCACAATGAAATTCCATATATCTAAACAAAAACTTGTACACACATTTTATAGCAGTATTTATTACACTAGCCAAAAAGTGGAAACAATCCAAATGTCTTTCAACTGATGAATATGTAAACAAAGTAGATTACAGTCGCATAATGACAAATCATTCAGCTCTAAAAATTTAGGTCAAGAAGTACTGCTACATGTTACAGTATATGTGAGCCTTGAAAACATAATGGTAAGTCAAAGAAGCTAGACATGACAAGCCAAATATTGCATTATTTCATGTATGTAAAATATCCAGAATAGGCAAATCCATACAGATCTAAAGTCGATTAGTGATTGTTTAGTGGAGAAAGAGTTATGTGTACTAACTGCTAATGTATTTGATCTTTCCTTTTGAGGTGTTGAAAAGGTTCTGGAATTAGACAGTGGTGAGAGCTACAGAACTTTGCGAATATGCTAGGAGTCACAAAATTGAATATTTCTGAAATACATTTTATTATGTACACTAAGCATCACAAAATTGAATATTTCTGAAATACATTTTATTATGTATACTGAAGGTATACCCACAAGACAGTATGTGAATTAAATCTCAGTTTAAAAATATATAAGAAAACAATCTAATAATCACTGATATTCCATACCTCATCATAAAGTCAAGAGAGATTGCATCGCCACAGTGGCCCTTAACACTTAATTCTACATCATCAAATGGTGATGGGACCTTGAGCCTTTAGATCTTATATTCAGTGGTATCTAAATAGACATAAGAAGGATTGCATTCTGAAATGTCAAGATGTGAGATACAATTGGTTTTATATCCCTACGGGGCTGATGATGCGTATATCTTTGATCTGAAAACATTAGATGACAGAAGATATACAAGAGGAATATTCTTCTCCCAAAATGCACAAATACCCATTACGCTCAGATTGAAATGTATTAGAAGAGTAGATCTTGTCTTTTAAACCTAAAAGCAAATATCTCTCCTAATGTACTAGAGAAAAATAAGTTTTACAGCTTTCCATTACATATTTTTTTTTAAGTTTTACACATGTACAAATAATATATTTTGGTATCATTCCAGAGATACAATGAATATATACTTAAAACACTGAAATACATTTATAAGGCAAATAAGGAGTTAATTTTAGGGGAACACTGTGGAAAGCCATGTCCTTATGTGATTTTTTTTTTTTTTTAAAGCTCAATCTGAATTTGTTTACACTGCTCAGATTTCCCATGTTAGATTCATCTCTTTTTAAAAACAGCACTTAAGTGTTTTAATTCACCAAATTTAATGTCTGGAAGTTGCCTACTTGCAACTATGTAGATAACAAATTATTTCATCTTATTGTCATTGCTTCATTAATTTTCTGCAGGTTAAATTCATTGTAGTTTATACTTTCAAGTTACATATTATATCAGCAATTTTCAAGCTCTTATTTAATAAAAACAATTTAACCAAAACGATGAGGGCAAAATTAGAGTCCAATGGAAGGAATTTTTTATTATTAAATACCGTGTACTTCCCACAGGTTATACTACTTATACATGGCTTAATGGTTTCTAAACAATACTAGTTTGTTTTCATATTAATGCAGTTAATGTTTAAATACTATGCCAGAATAAATAAAATAAGACCTTATAATTGCCATGAAACTTGTAGAATCTTTACAGTCTACATCTTATTCTGAATATTAATTGAATTAAATTACAGCACCCCTTTTCTCTGAGCAGTTTTCCTGCTTCTTTGTTTGTTCTGCGGCTATCCCTATTATATCTCAGAGTTCTGATTCATTTAGTATCTTGAGCAGCAATTTAAAGACAAATGGCATTATGTCACCCCACTACTCAAAACCCTGCAATGACTTCCATTTCTATTTATAAATAAAAGGCAAACATCTTTCCATGGCCTACAAGAATGGACATTATCTGAACCTCCCCTTGATTCTGATTTTATTCCCTTCCCATTGTTCTCAGACATAAAATATAACCTTTGCCTTTCCGTGGTCACATTAAGCTCATTCTCACCTCAATACCAGTGTGTGGTTCTTTCCTCAGCCTAAAAATAATGTTTTGGATAACCACAGTGAATACTGTATTAGTCTATTCTCATGCTGCTATGAAGAAATACCTGAGACTGGGTAATTTATAAAGAAGTTTTAATTGACTCACAGTTCTGCATGGCTGGGAAGGCCTCAAGAAACTTACAATCATGGCACAAGTGAAGGAAACACATCCTTTTCACATGGTGACAGGAGAGAGAAGTCCCGAGCAAAGGGGAAAAACCCCTGATAAAACCATCAGATCTTGTGAGAACTCAGACTATCATGAGAACAGCATGAGCATAACCACCGCTATGATGCAATTATCTCCCATGGGGACCCTTCCGTAACACATGGGGATTATAGATATTACAATTCAAGATGAGATTTGGGTGGGGACACAGCCAAACCATATCAATCTGCCCCTGCCCCCCCTCCCATATCTCATGTCCACGCTTTTCAAAACACAAACATGCCAGTCCAACAGTTCCCCAAAATCTTAACTCATTCCAGCAATAACTCAAAAGTCCAAGTCCAAAGTCTCATCTGAGACAAGGCAAGTCCCTTCCACTTATGAGCCTGTAAAATCAAAAGCAAGTTAGTTACTTTCTGGATACAATGGTAGTACAGAAATTGGGTAAGTACACTCATTCAAAATGGGAGAAATTGGCCAAAACAAGGGGGCTACAGGCTCTATGAAAGTTTGAAACCCAATTGGGCAGTCATTAAACTTTAGAGTTCCAAAATGATCTTCTTTAATTTCATGTCTCACATCCAAGGCATCCTTATGTAAAAGGTGGGCTCCCACAGCCTTGGGAAGCTCAATCCTTGTGGCTTTGCAGGGTACAGCCCCCTTCCCAGGTGCTTTCATAGACTGTCATCAAGTGTCTGCAGCTTTCCCTGGTGCACAGTGCAAGCTGTCAGTGGATCTCCCATTCTAGGACCTGGAGACTGATGGCCCTCCACTCACAGTTCCAAAAGGCAATGCCCCAGTGGGGACCCTGTGTGGGGGCTCCAACCCCACATGTTCACTCTGCACTGCCCTAGCAGAGATTCTTCATGAACCTGCAGCAAACTTCTGCCTGGACATCCAGGTGTTTCCATACATCCCCTGAAATCTAGGCAGGCATTCCCAAACCTCAATTCTTGACTTCTGTGCACCTGTAGGCTCAATACCACATGGAAATTGCCAAGACTTGGGACTTGCATGCTCTGAAGCTACAGCCCAAGTTGTACCTTGGCCCCTTTTAGCCCTGGTTGAGTGGCTAGGATATGAGAATCAAGTCCTTAGGCTGCATACAGCAGAAGCACCCTGGGCCAGAACCAGGAAACCAATTTTTCCCCCTAGGCCTCTGGGCCTGTGTTGGGCGGTGCTGCCATGAAGGTCTCTGACATGCCCTGGAGACATTTCCCCATTATCTTGGTAATTAACATTAGGCCCCTTGTTAATTATGCAAATTTCTGCAGCTGGCTTAAATTTCTCCCCAGAAAATATTTTGTTTTTGTTTTTGATTTTTTGTTTTCATCATGCTGCAAATTTTCCAAACTTTTATGCTCTGCTTGCTCTTGAACATACTGCTGCTTGGAAATTTCTTCTACCAGATATCTTAAACCATCTTGCTCATGTTCAAAATTCCACTCATCTCTAGAGCAGGGTCCAAATGCCTCCAGTCGCTTTACTAAAGCATAATAAAAGTCATCTTTGCTTCAGTTCCCAATATGTTCCTCATCTCCACCTGAGACCACCTCAGCCTGGACTTGTCCATGTGACTATTAGCATTTTGGTCAAAACCATTCAACAAGTCTCTAGAGAGTTCCTAACTTACCCACATTTTCCTGTCTTATTCTGAGCCCTCCAAATGGATCCAACCTCTGCCTGCTACCCAGTTTCAAAGTTGCTTCCACATTTTGGGGCATCTTTACAGCAGCACCTTACTATTTCTATTACCACTTTATTGTATTTATTTGTTCTCACACTTCTATGAAGAAATACCCAAGACTGGGTAATTTAAAAGAAAAGAGGTTTAATTGACTCACAGTTCTGCATGGCTCCAGAGTCCTCAGGAGACTGAGAATCTTGGTGGAAGGGGAAGCAAACACATTCTTCTTCATGTGGCAGGAGAGACAAGTGCCAAGCAAAAGGGGAAAAGCCCATTATGAAACAATCAGCTCTCAGGAGAACTCACTGTCATGAGAACAGCATGAGGGTAACCGCCCCCATGATTCAATTACCTGCCATGAGGTCCATGCCAGAACACATGGGCATTGTCAGAACTACAATTCAAGATGAGATTTGGGTGTTGGCACAGCCAAACCATATCAGGTACTAGTTATTTTATCCGGGAATATGCTTAACTATCTTGTTAGCAGAGAGGCTATTCCATTCCTAAGAAATTTTTATACCTCTCAGTTGGAATTTGTTCTTTTTCTTCTGCTTATTTTATTTTGCAAAAGATTCTCCCCTTACTCATGAGGAGGCTGCAAAGGTGCCAGGTGTAATGTCAACTCAGCTTCATGTCTGGAGTGAAAGCTTGGAGGTGTCCTGACTTTCTTGTACGCTATAATGCTAAGGAGATAATAATGGCACCATAATATTGACATGAACTATGGGTAAGTGAGTGGAATGAGTTCATTCACTTAGAAAAAATACTCATTGTCCGTTTGTGAAGTTGAGGAGGAATAAAGCCATCCAAACTGTGTGAGCTAAAATGAGGAATAGGCGGTTGCCCACAAAAATGAATGTACTCTTTTATAGGTTATAAGTAGACAGAAAATAGGAAGAAACAGAAAACAGTAATGTCAAATACTCTGGTAAGTCAATAATGTACAGATACTCTATTAAATAAAATATGTATATATTTAAATAAAGAAAATATTATTGCATTCTAAATTGTGACTATATTAGAGACATGTGGGAAAGTACAGAAAAGCAAACAACTATCTCATTTAATGCAAAACTCTTGAGATAGTTATTATCAGAATTTTTATATACACACATCCATATATAATTGAAAATGAGTCTATTTTGTACAATAACATAAAATAGCTTTTAAAATGCAATCATATATACCTTAACTCATTTTTCCATAGTACATTTCATTTCAATGATGGAACTATAATTTCAGTGATTATTTTCTCTATTACTAAACATGTAGATTATTTCTAGCTTTTTAATATTTTAATCTTTGCCATATTGAAAGTTCCTGTAGATAGTTAGTGATGTCCCATGGACATTTTCTTAGAATAAATTTGTAGAATTGAGATCAGTGGAATACTTTTAAATCACTGATGTATGTTATCCCTCAAGAAATTCTAGGTTGTCACCTTTTCCCAGGTAATTAGATTTTAGTCTCCATTATAGTTGACATAATGATGAATAAAATCCATTTACTAGACTTTGGCATTGCTAGCTTCTTTGTTTGATTGGCAGAGTCTAGGGTGGTGCACATTGTTAAATATTAATGTGTCTAAAATTTTCATATTCCTGAAAAACTAATATTAGCCACCCATCGAAACTCATAGGAAGGGAAAAATCTCTGAAGATAAAAAAGGCCTGTTTTTTTTTCAACCAAACACTACAGCCAAAATAATTGGCAGATATTTTCTATTGTTGTTTCATTGTTTTAAAATACACTGAATGTCATTTACTATATTAATAGATTAAAAGCAATCTACAAAAATAAAAAAGATTTCTTATTCTATGAATATATTTCAAATAAAATTAACAAGGGCTATTGATTGTAGAAATAGGAGGTTTTGAACTGAAAACAAAGGAAAAGATGAAATTTTCTTTCTCTCATTCTCTCTCTCTCCCTACCCTATCTATCCTTCCTTCCTTTCTCTCTCCCTTCTTTTTTTTCCTTTTTATCCTTTGCTATTGGATATTTTTTACCATGAGTATGTGTTATTTATTTAGAAAATAATTAATTAGCAATGCAACTTTCACTACATGAAAATGATTATATTCACTTTAGTTTTTTTCAACAGTAGACAAATGTAATTCTTACTATTTAATACAATAAAAGTCTCCATTTTGATATAAGGTGAATAAATTGTTTTCCTCCCTACCTCCTCATAGCCAAATAAAGCTTTTCAATAAAATTCATTTTAAAATCTATCTTTATATGTTACATTTATGCTTATACTTTGATTTTTTTTGGCCTTTCTATATGAATCTGTACTCTTTCTGTCTAATTCTGGGTCAATATTTTATTGATCCTGGCGTTTCTATATGTGTTCGTAGATTTTAAAATCTAAGTCTAAGTTACCTTTACTCATCGGTATTTTGGATTAGATTTTTGTAGCTGTTTTTATGAGGTATAATTGAGATACCTCATAAAATGATAATCGCATATAATTAACATGCACACTTTGATACATTTTGTCAGGTTATATACTTATGAAACTATGAGCACAATTAAGATCATAAACATATCCAATATTTCAAAAGTAATCATGAATCTGCCTTCTGTGCCCATAGATTACATATTCTATAGCTTTATATAAATGGAACTACACAGTATGTACTCTATTTTGTCTGGCTTCATTCACATACCTTAATATAAATTTTAAGATCCAATCATGTTGTAGTAGGTGTCAATAGTTCTTTATTTTATTGATGAATACTAAATGCTATTCTGTTTCTATGGTATACCAAAATGTGTTTATCCATTAATCTGATGGGAAACATTTGTGTTGGTCCAGGTTTTGGCTATCACAAGCAAAGCATTTCTGTATGTTTTATACATACATACATACATACATATATATATATATTTTTTTCACATCGAAATCATTTTATAGACATAAGCTTTTAATTTCCTTGTTTAAATAAATAATGTGATGGCTGGAATTCACAGCAAATTTGATTTTTTTTTTTTTTTTTTTTTTTGAGACAGACTCTTGCTCTGTTCAGCCAGGCTGGAGTGCAGTGGCATGATCTTGGCTCACTGCAAGCTACGCTTCCTGGGCTCTAGCAATTCTCCTGCCTCAGCCTCCCGAGTAGCTGGGATTACAGGTGTGTGCCACCACACCCAGCTAATTTTTGTATTTTTAGTAGAGATGAGATTTCATCATATTGGCCAGGCTGGTCTCAAACTCCTGACCTCAGGTAATCCACCCACCTTGGCCTCCCAGAGTGCTGGGATTACAGGCATGAGCTACCGCTCCCGGCCCAAATTTGATTTTAACGTTTGAAGTCACCGTGAACCAGTTTCCCACAATTGTCGCATTTTACATTCCACCAGCAGTGTATGAGAGTTCCAGCTCCAACATCTCTTCCATCTCTTCACAAGTCCTTGGTATGGCCAGTCTTTATTTTAAACATTGTAATAGATATTTATTGATATTTCATTGTGGTTTTGATTCACATTTCTCTGATGATTAACGATGGTGAGCTTGTTTTTGTGCTCATTTGCCATTTGTATTTATTTTGGTTAATTTGTTTTAAGAAATGTACTACAGCTTTTACTGTTAGAGAAGTATAATCTCAAGTAACATCTTAAATCTTGACCCTAAGTTTGGAAATGTAAGGAAAAATCTTTTAGTTTGCTTTATTTCTTAACGAAAATGCTGCTATCTTGTTACTCTCCCTTTTAACACTGATTGCTTAGCCCTCTTTTCTCAACCTTTAATTTTTCTGTTGTGTTTTTGTGTGTCACGTCATGATGCCTGTCCAGCTTAACTTAATTTGTTCCTCCACCAGATAAGCAAGTCTGTTACTACAGAAGAACAGAAATAAACTATCATCATCTTTTATTAAAAAAAAGATTATTACATTTGCCTACTTCATCTCTCTTTTTGTGATACGCCTGGAACAGTGATCGTATTAAAACAAGCCCAGCTTTAGTAATATTGAAATTGATTCTAGAAAAGGGAAGGTTTGTCACAGAGAAGAACACTGGCATGAACTCATCTTTTGGTGACAGTAGATGTTCTGGCAGGTGTTCATTTCTTTATTACTTTAATGTTCCAGATTTCTAGTCAGCAATCATCTTGAACATGACTTGTTTTTAAGATAGAACTGTTCTGGTTGAGTAAAAAAGTAATTTATTGACACCTATTTGTGCTCAGAGAGTATATAAGGCAAGAATAAAATGGAGTAATTATTTTAATGACATTTTATATATTTATTACATGAGCTGTGCTCCACAAGTGCAGAGGAAATATGTCCAATTATCTCTTTAAGTGATGACTATTACTTTACATTTAACAAAACACTTAGATTTTGGATTTAGCTTGCTTTAATTACAAAATTAGGGATAGAGTTATATTTTGTACATTTGGTGGAGGAATATTAATTTAGGGGCCAAGTTATCTAGAAATTAATAAGTAAATACCTTAAGAGTATCCATTAGCATTAGTGTCACTACAACTGATATACAACCCCCCCCCTGCCATATTTGACTGGCTTTAAAAAAAATTTAAAAATTTAAAAGTGGCATTCTAAATAACTTGCAATAAATGAGAAGAGGAAATTGCAGCTATCTAAATGAGTATCTAACAAATTTTATTGGGCTCATGTTAGGATACAGAAGTAGTAAAATGAAAGGATGTGTAAATCTAGCCCAGAGAATAATCTACCACTGTTCCCCTAAGGCTTACCAAATGCACAAGTACGTGGTGAGCTCCCCTGCAATCTTGCTTACCTTTTTTGGATTGACCCTGAATCACAATTAGTTTTTCAATATTCCATTTCCTGATTTTATCTTGTATTCCTCTTCAGAAAGAACCGTGAATGTCCACTTCCAATTTTAAGACATATGTAAAATGATCAAGAAATGAATTATTTTATGTTGATTACTTTTTTAATCATTTCAATGAATCAAACCCTAAATTTTCTAATGTTATATGTTTGTAAAATTGATTAAGAAGAGAAATAAGACAACAACTTGTGTTTATCAAATTGGGAAATTCCAATGTACACGAGAGGCTTTTATTC
This sequence comes from Macaca fascicularis, assembly GCF_037993035.2. Lineage (NCBI taxonomy): Eukaryota > Metazoa > Chordata > Mammalia > Primates > Cercopithecidae > Macaca > Macaca fascicularis. The sequence continues at coordinate 30,195,803 of NC_088380.1, read as the reverse complement.
TTATTACTGCTATGGTAAAATTGTTCTATTGTAAGACAGCCCATAACAATAGAGGGAAAAAATTGAGTAAACAAGTATTCTGCTGTTAAAAAAAAAAAAAAAAACAAAACACATACACACACAAACAGACATTATACACTTCCATGCAGCTGTCAAATACCGTGAAAACCTGATAGGTTAAACTCAAGGTCATTTTACATGGTTAGACATTGATTAGTAACACGTTACCTATGACTTTCTCAAATAATTAGATTCTCCATTTAAATATTTACTAATAATACATTTTAAAAGGCAAAATAACTACTATTAAGACATTTTGTTTTACTCAGCATCATAGTTTCTGCTTTGTGACATCCATAGCGTTCTGTTAATAATTTAAATAATTGAGCTTAGGAAGATTGGTGTGTTAATTTAATTAAAACTTCTCTGCCAATTCTTCTTGTTATTTTGCCACATATTACTGCCAGTACTTTCATAAGCTCTGGGTGAAAGTTGTTGAGAAAAGAGTTTACAATTTGCAATGAATTTCTCTTTCTCCTGAAAACAGGAACCATTATAAAATTTTATTTAGCCTTTTATCCAAGATGGAAATACACTATATCCAGGATTAGAGGCCTGTCATTTTTAAATTGCCCAGTGATTTAATGCTGACTTTCCTAGTCCAGCTCCATGGAAACCTGATTACTCTGCCTTGAAGTAGTAAACATGCTGCTTGACATCTAAACACATGCAGAACTATTGCCAAAGGCAGAGCATCTACTAATGATTTTCAGTGGTGTCAGCCAGGACAGTGTCGGTGACAGCCAAGTCAAGTGCAAGTAAAAGAGTGCTCATAGTGATCACTGGGAAAACTTGACTGGAGACAATATTTTCAAGCCACAGATTTACAGGTGAGTCAGTAAATTAAAGGTGATAATATGAATCTAAATAAATGAAGTCTACAGGCAGTAACCCAATCTAGGAATCAAAAGACCCAGATCTAGACCTAGCTCTAAACTGTGAAAGTCTGAAAAAAGTATATTTGCTCTTATTGTTCAGTTCCCACCTATGAGTAAGATCACTTGGACTCAGGAAGGGGAACATCACACACAGGGGCCTATCATGGGGAGGGGGGAGGGGGGAGGGATTGCATTGGGAGTTATACCTGATGTAAATGATGAGTTGATGGGTGCAGCACACCAACATGGCACAAGTATACATATGTAACAAACCTGCACGTTATGCACATGTACCCTACAACTTAAAGTATAATAATAATAAATAAATTTAAAAAAAAAAAAGAAAAAAAAAAAGTATATTTGCCTGTCAGAATTTATTTGCACACCTCTTTGATATAACTTTAACTTTTACTTTAGATTCAAGGATACGTTTGCAGATATGTTACATGAGTATATTGTAGGATGCTGCAGTTTGTGGTATAGTTCCCATCAGCCAGGTAGTGTGCATAGTGCTTAGCGGGTACTTTTTCAACCAATTGTCCCCTCCTTTTCTCCTCTCTCTAGCATATTCTGCAGTATCTGTTGTTCCTGTCTTTTACCTCCATAAGTGGAAACATGAGTTATTTGTTGGTTTTGTTGTTGTTGATGTTGTTCTTGTGTTAGTTCATTTAGGATGCTGTCCTCCAGCTGCATCCATGTTGCTGATAAATACATGATTCCATTCTTTTTCATGGCTTTGTAGTATTCCATTGTGTACGTGAACTACATTTTCTTTAGCCAGTCCATCACTGTTGGGCACCTAGACATGATTCCATGTTTTTGCTACTGGAGATAGTGTTGGGATGAACATAGGAGTGTATGTGTCTTTTGGGTAGAACGTTTTATTTTCCTTTGGGTATATACTCAGTAATGGGATAACTGAGTCAAATAGTAGCTCCTTTTTAAGTTCTTTGAGAAATCTCCAAACTGCTTTTCACACTGGCTGAGCTAATTTATATTCCCATCAACAGTGTGTAAGTATTCCTTTGTCCTCAGTCTTGCCAACCTCTGTTATTTTTTTGACTTTTTAATAGTAGCCATTCTGATTGGTATGAGATGGTATCTCACTGTGGTTTTTATTTACATTTCTCTGAAATTAGTGATAATGAGCATTTTTATGTTCATTGGCCAGTTGTATATCTGCTTTTGAGAAGTGTCTGTTCATGACCTTTGCCAATTTTTAATGGGATTATTTGATTTTTTTAACTTGTTGATTCGTTTAAGTTCCTTATAGATTTTGGGCATTAGAGTTTTGTTGGATTCATAGTTTGTGAATATTTTCTCCCATTCCTTAGATTGTGTTTACTCTATTGACAATTGATTTGAGATATGAAATAAGAGAGATAGAGCGAATAGGACCTACTACAAAATGCAAATATAGTTAGATCTCATTTACTGATGGAAGAACGGGCTTAAAGAAATTTAGTATCCTGTACAGGTTAGTAATTTATGGAACACGATTTTAACACCAGACTGTCAGATTTCACACATAGTCCACAGGCTTTTCCTTTTGCACAGCATTATGTTTACAAACAAATAATGTAGAGGTCAATGGAGGGGGGTGAAGACATTTTATAATAAATGAGGAATCATCTAGAATGTGTCACTTCCTTTCTTTTTCAGAAGTATCCTATTTATCTCTGTCTTCTCACTGTTGAGGGCCATTCAGTCTGGCACTCACAGGAGGCTATGGCATTGCTCCTTGCTCCAGAATTTTCTCCTCATCCACACTAGTCAGTATTATTTTACTGGTTTTCCTTTGGTAAATAAAAATAGGTAATAGTGAATATATCAAATAAACAAAGTTTTTGAAAACCTGGGGAAAGAGAGTGAGCCCAATGTTTTGTACAATGTTTTAGATGTTTTGTAATCACTTCCATTTTAAGCTTGTGTGATGAACTAAAGTTTACCATATATTATTTTTCAATCTTCCAGTGAAGCTCTCTCCAATATGGGGGACTCTGTGACAACTTCATCCATAGAATATGGAGGAGATGGTGCAGTACCATATTCTGAGTCCAGGCTGCTTTAGCTTTCTGTCTTTTACAACAAACATCTTTAGAACCCAGCTACCATGCCATGGACATCCTGAGATACTTGAGGGGCCATGTGGAGGCAATGCATTCCAGAGCTGTAGCTGAGCTCCCAGCCAACAACAGGGTCAACCCTCAGCACTGTATGTGAAATACTATGCATATCCAGTCATGCCAAACTTCAAATGACTCTAGTCCCAACTTCTTTTCAAAGGCAACCACTGTGAGAGGTTCTAGTTAAAAAGTGCTCGGCTGGGTGTGGTGGCTCATGCCTGTAATCCCAGCACTTTGGGAGGTCTAGGCAGGTGGATCATGAGGTCAGGAGTTCAAGACCAGCCTGGCCAAGATGCTGAAACCTTGTCTCTACTAAAACTACAAAAAATTAGCTGGGCATGGTGGCAGGTGCCTGTAATCCCAGCTACTCAGGAGGCTGAGGCAGAGAATTGCTTGAACCCAGGAGGCGGAGGTTGCAGTGAGCCAAGATCTGCCACTGCACTCCAGCCTGGGTGTCAGAGAGAGACTCCGTCTCAATAAGAAAAAAAAAAAAAGTGCTCAACCATCCTAGTCAACCCACAGAAGCATGATAGAAAACAGCATTTTTGTTTTTAGCCATTATTTTTTGTAGTGCAACAAACAACTAGAACAGATTTGTACACACCAGATATCTATCCATCATAGCAAATGCACTATACCTGTGCTAAAGTACAACATACCAGGTAATATAGACATAGACCTGGCCCATCTTTGGCATCCATTTAAGTTTTATTATCCAGGATTCTAATCTACTAATATGGTTTGGCTGTGTCCCCACCCAAATCTCATCTTGAATTGTAACTCCCACAATTCCCATGTGTTATGGGAGGAAATTGGTGGGAGGTGATTGAATTATGGGGGTGGGTCCTTCCTGTGCTGTTCTCATGAAAGTGAATGAGTTTCGTGAGATCTGATGGAATTCCCCTGCACAATCTCTCTCTCTTTGCCGGCTGCCATCAGTGAAAGATGTGACTTGCTCTTGCTTGCCTTTTGCCATTATTGTGAGGCCTCTATAGTCATGTGGAACTATAAGTCCTTAAACCTCTTTTACTTTATAATTTACCCATTTTTGGATATGTCTTTATCAGCAGTGTGAAAACAGACTAATACACCTACCTTGAATTACAATCATTGTCTTTTTGTGTGTGTGTGACATGGAATTCACTCTGTCTCCCAGGCTGGAGTACGGTGGTACGGTCTCGGCTCATTGCAACCTCTCCCTCCTGGGTTCAAGCGATTCTTCTTCCTCAGCCTCCTGAGTAATTGGGACTACAGGTGCCCACCACCACACCCAGCTAGTTTTTGTATTTTTAGTAGAGACAGGGTTTCACCATATTGACCATTCTGGTCTCAAAATTCTGACCTTGTGATCCACCTGCCTCAGTCTCCCAAAGTGCTGGGATGACAGGCGTGACCCACCATGCCCGGCCTACAATCATTATCTTAATGGGGATTAAATATTTTGGATTTCTCTATCTAGAACTTTCACAAGCAATTCAGACTGAACTAAATCATTTACTCTGCCTACTTTGTCATGTGCTTTCATTCCTATATTAACTTCTCAGGTTAATGAAAGGAGAATTTCAGAGTCACGTATTCTCTATAGATCTATCAATCTTTACTTGAACTGTTTTTGGCATCTGATTTCTTTATATTCTCTTAGTATCTTCAGTTAAATACCTTCTTGTATTTTACATATATTAATTAAAGTTTATTATCCAGACCTTTTCCTGTGCAATTTACCACTTACCAAATCTTCAATACAGTTCCTCAGATTACTTTTCAAAAGAAAAATGTAATAATGCCGTTACTACACTCAGTTGATTCATTGAATTTTTTTTTTCTTACTCTGTGACAGATCAGGGAAATAATGCAGACAGATCTCTGGAGGTTCAGAACTTCGGAACTGACTAAGATTCAGAGAGCCAATGCACGTTTTTACATGAGTAAAACCAAACAAAAATTGATACTAATAGGAAATATGCAGTTAGTACTAGTAATGACCACGAAACTGTTCTAAATATCTTACATATATTAACTCATTGAATTCTCATCATAATTTTATGAGATACATACTACTATTATCCCACTTTATAGGTGAGGGAATTGAAGCACAAAGGTTAATTTGAACTTTTTTGCATGTCTCTATCCCTTTAAAATATGAACATTTGCTACACATTTACATTTAATAACACTGTTTTCATAAATGTCATAAAATTTACAGAAGACATGAAGAAAGAGAGAACAACCAGGTTAAGAAATCTAGGTCCGCTTCAGAATCTTCACATAGTATATAAATATTAAATTGCTCCATTAAGGCATAAGAGTGATCTAGTCAGAACTTCAGTGTTGTCACCAGTACTAGGAAAGAAATAATAAACACATATTTTCCATTGAAGGAGAAATTATATGGGAGCATCTACTGTAAAACACAAAATAAATAGCATGAAAGCTGTGTCCTAGAATGTAAATTTGTGATATTGGTCAATTTCCATTATCAATAAATTTTTTTTTCCTTTTCCAACTATTAGGTTTGTGTGTTTTTAATGTTTACCATAATTTTTTAAATTTTATTTTTATCCTATTTTTAATTTTTTTCCACCACAGCCCTCCTCCAACATTATCATTATTTTATGTTTTATTTTTTATTCTTTTTTAATTTTTATTTTAAGTTCAGTGGTATAAGTACAGGTTTGTTACATTGGTAAACTTGTGTCATGGGGGGATTGTTGTATAAATTATTTCATCACCCAGGTATTAAGCCTAGTAACCGTTAACTGTTTTTGTTGATATTCTCCCTCCTCCCACCCTCCACCCTCTGAAAGGCCCCAGTGTGGGTTGTTCTCCCTATGTGTCCATGTGTTCTCATCATTTAGCTCCCACTTATAAGTGATAATATGTGGTATTTGGTTTTCCGTACCTGTGTTAGTTTGCTAAGGATAATGGCCTCCAGCTCCCTCCATGTTCCTGCAAAGGGCATGATCTCATTCTTTCCTATGGCTACATAGTATTCCGTGGTGTATGTGTACCACATTTTCTGTTCCAGTCTTTCATTGATGGGAATTTAGGTCGATTCTATGTCTTTGCTATTGTAACTTTACTACAATGAATATATGTCTACATGTATCTTTATAATAGAGTAATTTATATTCCTTTGAGCATGTGCTCAGTAACAAGATGGCTGTGTAAAATAGTATTTCTGTCTTCAGGTCTTTGAGGAATCTCCACACTGTTTTCCACCATGGCTAAACTAATGTACACTCCCACCAACAGTGTATAAGCATTTCTTTTTCTCCACAAACTCACCAACATCTATAACTTTTTTGACTTTTTAAAAATAGTCTGAGTGGTGTGAGATATCTCATTGTGGTTTTTGATTCACATTTCTCTAATGATCTCTTATGATCAGTGATGTTGAGCTTTATTTCATGTGATTGTTGCCCACATGCATGTCTTCTTTTGAAAAGTGTCTGTATGTGTACTCATGGTTATTGTTAAAATGACAGTACTAGCCAAAGTAATTTATAGATACAATGTTATTCCCATTGACATTATTCACAGAACTAGAAACAACTATTTTAAAATTTATATGGAACCAAAAAAGAGCCTGAAGAACCAAGGGAATCCAAAGCAAAAAGAACAAAGCTTGAAGTATCATACTACCTGACTTCAGACTATACTACTGGGCTACAATAATCAAAACAACATGGTACTGTTACAAGAACTGATACATAGACCAATGGAACAGAATAGAGAGCCCAGAAATAAGACCACACACCTACAACAATCTGCTATTCAAGAAACCTGACCAAAACAAGCAATGGGAAAAGATTCCTTATTCAGTTAATGGTTCTGGGATAACTGACTTGCCAAATGCAGAAGATTGAAATTGAGCCCCTTCCTTACACCATATACAAAAAATAAGTCAATATGAATTAAATATTTAAATGTAGAACCCAAAACTATAAAATCCCTGAAAGACAACCTAGGCCGTACCATTCAGAATATAGGCATAGGCAATGATTTCCTGACAAATTGCCAAAAGCAATTTCAACAAGAGCAAAAAATTGACAGATGTAATGTAATTAAACTTAAGAGACTGCACAGCAAAATAAACTATCAACAATCAACAGAGTAAAGAGGCAATCTACAGAATGGGAGAAAAATTTTGGAAAGTCTGCATCCAAAACGGTAATGTCCAGTATCTATAAGGAACATAAACAAATTTACAAGAAACAACCCCCAAAAACGTGGGCAAAGGACATGAACAGTCACTTTTTAAAAGAAGACATACATTTAATTTCTTAAAGCATCATATGTTTATCTTGCCATTGTTTGTTTTCTGTTTGTTATTTTTGTGGTTTATTCTCTTCTGGTTAATTCTTTTGATAACAACAGTAGTCCTTCAGAAAGAAGAATTTGGTAGTTATGTACCTTTTCTTTGCCCTGTGTATATCTGTCTGTCTCTCTTAAAAGTTGTTTTCTGAGTTACACTCTTACCAGAAAGCCTGAGCATGTTTTATATCAATTGGTATTATTTGCATTTATGAATGAATGAATGAAGGATTCATTATCACACTAGGGCCTCCAACATTTGGAAAATAAAAAAGAATATATATAAGGCACCACATCCACACTAAGTAATATAATTGCTGCTCCTCCATACAACATGCTCTTTATCTTCCCTCCACTACACACACACACACACACAAACACACACACACACACACACACACACACACACACACACACACACACACACCCCTCTCTGCCAGGGAATAAACACTTGTGTTCCTATGTTCTGCACACAGAAAGACAGTTTTTACCTAGTTGGTCTGCAATGGCACTTCTTATTCATTCTCAAGGATAATACTTGTTGTTTTGGGTCCAGAGTCTCTCACTGTTTTTCCAGCTGGACTTGAAAATTAGTCTGCCTTTTTGCAACCCTCTGCTGTATATTTCGTCAACATAACCATGTCCAATTTTTTTCTGAATCATTTTCAAGTCTTTCAACAAGTGAGACCAATGGCAACCTTTTTTATTCTGTTGTAAGTTTATTTCTTTTATTCATTTTCATTTTCATTTAAGTGAAACGAGATTTGGGACATGCATATATGTCATGTTTAATCACAATTTCCATCATCTTCATATCTTCTTCATAATTATGTATACATTTCATTGGACATAATACCTTGGTCTCTTCATATCATAATACTTGATTTAATTTTTTGCTCTATTTTAAAAATTTCACATTTTTAAAAATCCTGGTGGTATTTTTTTCTTCTTCGATTGTTTATTTAACATTGTTTTGATCTTACTAAGTACTCTAAAGTAACAGAAAGCCATTAAAGTTTACCGAATTTTACTGAGTAATACATACATCATCAGTCTCCTCAAAAGGCAGAAAGGACAGAGATTAGGTACTAGTTACTTTCCAGAAATAATCTTACGATCTGACATTTATTGCCAGGACAGCTGGTATTGTCTAGTTCCTTATGTCAGGAATAATTTGGCATTTATGTGGCACTTTACATTTTCAAAGTGCTCTTCAATCATTAATAAAACATTTCCCTCGATGTTCCTGTCAGAGAGGTCAGTATAGCTACCAGTAACTAGGACCACTTAATAATAAAATAGTGAAAGAGTTACCATAATCCTTTTTTTTTTTTTTTGTCATGGTATTAATTTTCAGGCATGTAAAATTTGGGCATTTGTTAAAATCCATTAGCCACGTTGCATTACTTTCCATGAATTTAGATAAGGGTGAGTTACCGTAAATAACATTGTGAAAAGCTTAAGAATTATAACTTTAATTTCAATTGCAGGCTGCAGTCAATGAAATCTACAAATAAACATATAGCAAATTCTCTTGGGACTCAGGGCTATTCTATTAATGCAGAGATTAGAGAATTCTAGAATTTTTAATGTTAGCAATATTTTGCCCAGAATTAAATAATGTAATACAGATTGACGAGAGGCTAAAGTCATATTTATGAAAGATTACTGATTCTCATGTCAGCTTAAGGTAAACATAAAGCAGTATTTTTGCAAATATCTGAGTATAAACAGCAGGTAATATTCCCAAATGTTGGTGAACTAAGACACATCTGGAAAACATTATGGTTTGTGGTAAGTTACCACACAATACAATTACTATACAATTATTGTCAGTTCACAAATGGTTTCTCTGTGTGTGTGTGTATGTGTGTATGTATGTGTGTACGATTAGTAGTGTCCTTGTGAAGTTTCCTTTACTCTGGCCTCATAAGAATACATTGGAAGTACACCCTGTTTTCTTCCTCTCTAAAGTTATCTTAACTTATTATTTGTTTTTGTTTTCATTTAAAAGGGTGTCAGTAATAACACCTATTTATTTCCAAATAGAAATAAAACTATTGAGAAATATTTTTATTATCCTGTAATACTTTTTTTGAGAAATTTGTCCATTTCATTCTAGATGTCAATTTTCTTATGAAAAAGTTTTATATTCTCACCCGCTTATTTTTCTAATATTTTTATTTTTATAGTTTTTTACTTTTTCATTCATTATATTGGTACTTTGCTACATCGATTTTGTTTGTATCAGTCTTATGAGTGCATTGTCATTATTATAGAATAGTTTGAATTTCCTAGTATCATATATAAAAAGGGCCATATCTTATATACTCTTTTGTGTCTGGCTTCTTGCACTCTACGTTATGATTCTGAGATCCATTTATGCAGTTGTATTTACGCATAGATTGTTTTGTTGTTGTTGTTGTTTTGTTTGTTTGGGACAGTGTTCACTCTGTCACCCAGGCTGGAGTGGAGTGGCGCAATCTCAGCTCATTGCAACCTCTGCCTCCTGGGTTCATGCGATTCTCCGGCCTCAGCCTACTGAGTAGTTGGGATTACAGGCACCCGCTACCATGCCAGAATAATTTTTGTATTTTTAGTAGAGAGGGGGTATTGCCATGTTACTCAGGCTGGTCTCAAACTCCTGACCTTAGGTGATTGGCCCGCCCTGGCTTCTCAAAGTGCTGGGATTACAGGCGTGAGCCACAGCACCCAGCCTAGAGGTTTGTTTTTTTTTTTTTTTTTTTTTTTTTTGAATAGTGTTCCATTGTATGTATATATCTCATTCTGTATATACATTCACCTGTGGATGGACGTTGGAGTTTCTTCCAATTTTGTGATTGTTAATAAAACAATCTAAATAATTTTACAAATAAAACCATGCAAGTCTTTGTGTGAGGCATATGTTTTTATTTCTCTTAAGTGAATACATTGAGGTCGGGTGCTTTGGATCACACCTGTAATCCCAGCACTAGGGGAGGCTGAGGTGGGTGGATCACTTGAGGTCAGGAATCGAGACCAGCCTGGGCAACATGGTGAATCTTTATCTCTACTAAAAATACAAAAATTAGCCAGGCATGGTGGCACATGCCTGTAATTCCAGCTCTTTGGGAGGCGGAGGCGCCAGAATCTCTTGAACCAGGGAAGCAGAGTTTGTAGCGAGCTGAGATCGAGACACTGCACTTCAGCCTGGGTGACAGCATGAGAGTCAGTCTCAAAACAAACAACACACACACAAAACAAACAAACAAACAAACTCATAAATATATTGGAGTGGAATAGCTGAAATAGCTGGGTCATGTAGTTAGTGTTTATCTCTCAACTGACATTTCAATTCATTTCTTAGGTTTTCAGGTATACTTTATTGTATTATTGCATAGCAGTTTATGTGAGAGAATGACTATATATACTTAACTTTTCATAGTTTATTTGGAATCAATAATCCCACTCACATAAGATCTAGAAATTTTAGATAGTTTCTTCTAATTACTGTCTTTCATCTATGCTTGTTGTATGACATAAATCTGTATGCAGTGCAACTCCCATAAGACAATACTCATAAATCAAAAGGAAACAATGTATTTTATATTTACTCACACATATACCATTTCTGATACTCTTCATGTTTTTCTAATGTCATATTTCTTCTTCATAGAGAACTTCCTCTAGAATTGTTTGGTCTGCTGGTAACAATTGCTTATAGTTGTGTTTTATTAGAAACCTTCTTCATTTTGCCTTTTTTTTGAGAAATATTTGGATAATACAGATAAAATTCTGTTTGGATTTTTTTAAAATTTATTTTTAATTGTTTTCTGCCCTCTATTATTTCTGATAAGAAGTCTTTAACCACTGAAAATTTATTTCCCTATTTATAACATATTATTTCTGTTTGGCACTTAGAAGTTTTAAAATAAACTGCTGTTTTCAGTTATTTGACTATGACAATGCCATAATCACTTTTAAAATTCTCTTTAGTTTTGACGGATTTCTTAAGACAGCAGATAAATCCAAACTTACTATCTTTCTCATTTCCATTCCATTATTAAGCACATTAAAAATTTTTTACTTCACAGTTTTTACTTTTATGTGTAAAATGTTTAATTTAAAAGAAATAACCATTTACATGTTGGGATTTCCCATACTTTTATGGATTATAAGTATTATTGATTGATTGATTATATTTGCATATCTGTAACAAGTATTTGTCTGTGTTTCTTGCATTGTATATTATTATTCTGTGTTTATTTCATATATATATATAAACACATATATTTCTATTTTGTATTATATATATGGTAGTTTCCCCACTCAATCATGGTTTTCTTTTCTGCAGTTTCAGTTACTCATCAACAGAGGTCCAAATATATTAAATGAACAGTAGATATTTTGACAGAGAGAGAGAGAAAGTGAGAAAGAGACCATACTCTCACAACTTTTATTACAGTATATTGCTATAATTGTTTTGTATTATTATTGTTAATTCTGTACTGTGCCTAATTTACAAAGTAAACTTTATCGTAAGTACTTATGTACAGGAAAAAATGTACTATCCACCCTTAGTACCCAGTATCAAGGCTGGTCTCAAACTTCAGATCTCATGATCCGCCCATCTAGGCCTCCCAAAGTGCTGGGATTAGAGGCATGAGCCACAGCGCCCACCCAGTGCATGTTTTATATAATGGCCAAGTGGTAATTTTTTTTGTGCAAGAAAGAACCTTCGTGTAGTGGATCATGGTAGAATCTAGTGAGGTGGTAACTGTGGAGGTCAGTGTCATCAATGGCTTTTCGTAATGCTAGAAAAGTAAGTCAGATCATGATGTCTCTGGCAGACAATTTTTTGTTATTTTTGTAAAAAGCTTGAAATCCATAATAACACAATAGGTTAAAAATAAGTTACATTCCAGAAAAAACTTCCATATGTGTATGAGTGTGTAGGAAATATAATGTGCACTGAAAAAGTACTTAGATATATGATAGCTGCTATACTCATTATTTTCTCAATTTATTTTTGCCAGTTGTTTTGGCTTTTGTTTTTTTAACTTTTTTTTATGCCGATACAGGGGATCTAGTTGGATTTCTTCACAATTTGGGGAAAATGTGATGAACAATTTTAAATATTTGTTCTTAGTGGCTTTGTTTTATGACAGCATGAATTACATTTTTAAAAACTTACGTTTGCTTCTTCCTCTTGAAGGTTACAAAAGAGAGACCAGTTGGCTTTTCCAGCTGTCTGATTCATAGTGATGATAGCTCATATTAGTTTAATAATATTGGCAACGTGTCACATCATCTACCTCAATTTTAGCAGGAAGAGCTGGCAGGACTTGGTTTAAATGATAACTACAGGTTTCTGGCATAATGAAAAGCAGATATAACTTTCTTTGTTAAAAATCTACTCAAAATACCACTTTATTCTCATGTGTTTCTTTTTTGTTGTTGTTAACCCGTAATAGTTGTATGTATTTATGGGATACAGAGATATATTACAATATATCAAGGCAATATTTAAAGATCATATCAGGGTAATTAGAAAATCTATAACTTCAAACATTTATTATTTTGTGTGGGCTGGGAACATATAAAATTTTCTCTTTTAGCTTTTAAACATAAACAATAAATTATGGTTAACTATATTCAACCCACAATGTTATAGAACATTAGAACTTACTCCTCCTATCTAGCTGTAATTTTGTATTTGCTTACCAGCCTCTCTCTATCCTCCCCTCCTCACTACCTTTCTCATCCTCCATAGACATAATTCTACTCTCCACTTTTGTGAAACAAAATCTTATTTTAGTCTCCACATGTAAGAGTGAACATGTGGCATTTATTTTTCTGTGCCTGACTTAGTTTGCTTTATACAGTGTTTCTTGTTTTAACTCAAGAAAAACCAATCGGCTTAGCAGGGTCTTCAAACCTCTACATTGAATAGGCTTATTTCAACCTCGAGAAAATCTTCCTCACTGGCCATTTGCTATGCGTGTGTGTGTGTGTGTGTGCAACGGAGTTTTGCTCTGTCGCCCAGGCTGGAGTGCAGTGGCGCAATCTTGGATCTCTGCAACCTCAGCCTGCAGGGTTGAAACGATTCTCCTGCCTCAGCCTCACGAGTAGCTGGAACTACAGAGGCCCACCACTACTCCCAGCTAATTTTTGTAATTATTTATTTTTATGTATTTATTTATTTTTAGTAAAGACAGGGTTTCACCATCTTGCCCAGTCTCGTCTCGAACTCTTGACCTTGTGATCCACCCGCCTCGGCCTCTCAAAGTGCTGGGATTATAGACATGAGCCACTGCGCCCGGCCCTCACTAGCCATTTTCTAGCTCCAATAAAATTCTCCTTATGTGTTGATACAACCAACTTTATTTCCTTTTTGGGTCCTTTATTCCTATTATGTTTTTGACTGGAAATTTCTTCCCTCATGTCTCTGCTTATCTGGCTTTGGATGATGTAACGTAAAGGCTAGAGCACTGACATGGCATGAGACTATTCTTGTACCTCATGAATTTGACACCTAGAGATAGGATCATTTGTAATATTCCCTCTTCTACTTCGCACTTTTTTTCCCAAATAATCATGGGATGAAAAGAATAATAATAGCAGCTATTAAAGAAAATGTAGAAAATGAGCACTGTCTTTACTGAACTCCATATCTATAATCAAGTAAGAAAATAAATTAGAAATTAAATAAAGAGTAAAATAATGATGTATATATAATGAAAGAAAAATGAGAAATTGATAAGTATACATTTTACTTACAGTGATAACATTTCTCAAAATAAATAAAAACAATATGAAAATATGTTTATAAAATAATAAACTCTGCAAAGCTTACAGAATGATTTCCACATATATTGACAGCTCTGGAGTAAAACAAATTCTGTTTCTTCATCTTTATGAACACGGAACTATTATTGCTTCTTTTAAAATCACTACCTATACTAGATTATTGGACTACATGGCTTAATAACAGGAACTGCAACTAATCGAAATAAACTGAAAGAATTTCAAAATGTTACAAACTTACAACAAAGATCTTTAGCTGAAACCGAGGCTTTTGGAGGGAGAGGTTTATAACTGGGAGTTCTCCAGATCAATTGTCATGTATATTACAATATTTATTAAAATATCATTTAAATGTGTTAATACAATTTACATGTGCAAAATATTCCTAAAATCAACATAATGAGCAATTGTTTAAAAGCCCTCAATAAACTAAGCATTAAATGACGATGCCTCAGTTTGACAACTACCTATGACACACCCACAACCAACATCATACTGAATGGGCAAAAGCTGGAAGCATTCCCATTAAGAACAGGAAGAAGACAAGGATGCCCACTCTCACCACTCCTATTCAACGTAGTACTGGAAGTCCTAGCAGATCAATCAGGAAAGATAAAGAAATATGTGGAACTGAAATAGAAAAAAAGTAGAATTATCTTTCTGAAGAGGATATGATTATATACGTAGTAAACCCTGAAGACTCTGGCAATGGGCTCCTAGAACAGACAACTTCAGTAAAGTTGCAGAATACAAAATCACTGTACAAAAATCAGCAGCATATCTGTATACCAATAATGGTCAAGCTGAGAGCCAAATCAAGAATGCAGTCTCTCTTTACCAATTTGGATGCCCTTTCTTTCTTTCTCTTGTCTGATTGCTCTGGCTAGGACTTCCAGTACTATGTTGGAGATAAGAGGTGAGAGTGGGCATCCTTGTCTTGTCCCAGTTCTCAGAGGAAATGGTTTCAACTTTTCCCCATTCAGTATTATCTTGTCTGTGCGTTTGTCATAGAGGGTTTTTATTACATTGAGGTATGTCCCTTGTACAAATTGAGTCAGTGTTTACTGTTTGGGTGATGGGTGCACCAAAATCTCACAAATCACCACTAAAGAACTAAGAAAACAACACCTGTTCCCCAATAACTTACAGAAATTAAAAAAATAAAAACATTGCAATCCCATTTATAATAACCACACACAAAAATAAAATACCTAGGAATATGTCTAATCAGGGGAGTGAGAAATCTCTACAAGGAATATTCAAAACACTGTTGAAATAAATCATAGATGACACAAACAAATGGAACAACATTTTATGCTCATGGATTAAAAGAATCAATATTGTTGGCCAGGCGTGGTGGCTCACACCTGTAATCGCAACATTTTGGGAGGCCAAGGTGGGTGGATCACGACATCAGGAAATCGAGACCATCCTGGCTAACATGGTGAAACCTGTCTCTACTGAAAATACAAAAGATTTAGCCAAGTGTGGTGGGGGATGTCTGTCGTCCCAGCTACTCAGGAGACTGAGGCAGGAGAATGGCCTGAACTGGGGAGGTGGAGCTTTCAGTGAGCCGAGATCACGCCCCTGCACTCCAGCCTGGATGACAGAGTGAGACTCCATCTCAAAAAAAAAAAAAAAAAAAAAAAAAAAAAAAAAAAAAATTCAATATTGTTAAAATGACCATACTACCCAAAGAAATCTATAGATTCAATATGATTTTTATCAAACTACCAAATCATATTTCACAGAATTAGACAAAACTATTGTAAAATTCATATATAAATTAAAAAGTGCCTGAATTACCAAAGCAATTCAAGGCAGAAAGAACAAAGCTGGAGGCATTACACTACCCAATTTCAAAGTACACTACAATGCTACAGTAATCAAAGCAGCATGATATTGCTACAAAAGTAGACACATACGCTGATGGAACAGAATAGAGCTTCCAGAAATAAAGTCATATACCTATAATCATCTGATCTTTGGACAAAGTCAACAAAAATAAGCAATGAAGAAAAAATTCCCTGTTCTATAAATGGTGCTGTGATACTGACTAGCCATATGCAGAAGAATTAACTGGACCCCTCAATTGTACCGTATACAAAAATTAACTTAATATGAATGAAAGCTATAATGGTAAGACCTAAAATCATAAAAATCCTAGAAGATAACATGGGAAATACCATTGGCCATGCAAAACATAAATAATCCCATGAAAAAGGGGCAAAGGACCTGAACAGAAAATTTGCAAAAAAAACAAAAAGACATACAAGCAGCCAAGAAATATATGAAAAAATGCTTCACATTCTTAATCATCAGACAAATACAAATCAAAAACACAGGGAGATGCCATCTCATACCAATCAGAATGGCTACTATCATAAAGACCAAAAAATAACAGATGTTTGCAATGCTGCAGAAAAATGGAAATGCTCATACACTGTTGGTGGGAATGTAAATTAGTCCAACCACTGTGAAAAGCATTTTGCAGATTCCCAAAATAAGTGAAAAATAGAACTATCATTTGACCCAGCATTGTCATTACTGGGTATGCACCCAAAGGAAAATAAGTCATTCTACCCAAAAGAAATATAAATTGTGTTCATCACCACACTGTTCACAATAGCAGACTGAATCCACTGAGGTGCCCATCGGGGATGGTTTGGATAAAGAAAATGTGGTATATATAAACTATGGAATACTACACACCCATTAAAAAGTAACTAAATTATGTCTTTGCAACAACATGGATGCAACTGGAGGCCATTATCCTAAGCAAATAAACACAGCAACAGAGAGCCAAAAATAATGTGTTCTCACTTAGATGTGGGAGCTAAATACTGGGTAGACATGGACATAAAGGTGGGAATAGACACTGAAAACTACAAGGGGAGAAAGGAAAATGGATTAGGATTGAGAAACTACCCATTGTGTACTAAGCTTACTATCTGTGTGACGGAATCAATGATACTGCAGACCTCAGCATCACACAGCATACCCATGTAACAAACCTGCATATGTAGCACCTGAATCTAAAATACAAGTTAAAATTAAAAAATTTATACAGACAATGCATCTCCTTAGTTTCTGCACCCAGATGAAGATTGTTCTGATTATCCAACCTTTGTCATATTACCTTAGCTTTGTTATGCTATTGAGTCAGATGACTCCTTCAATCCAAGCTCTATCATTTACAAAAATATGATTTTGGGAAAGTCACTTTTAGCTTAACACATTAACTTTCCATAAATGTAGAAAATTTTATCTCATATGGTTAGAGTGAGAAATAAATTAGTATTAGATACATAAATTAGTTATAAATACATACATATATACATATACACATACCTTTGAATTTATATCACATATGCATTAAATGTGGTATACACACAAACACATACACAGATATTTTGGACTGATTGACAAAACTATATCTAATAGTTATAATTTTTAATCACTCTACTAATGATATCCTATTATTTCCTTCTATTTTTAGTCAACCTATAATAATATATGATGATTAAACACATTTATGGGATGCAGAGTAATATTTCAGTACTGGAATATTTCAATTTCTCATTACAGTTTCAATTTGTGTTTCCCTCCTGATTAGTGATGCAGAGTATTTTTTATTATATGTTGGCCACTTATATGTCTTTTTTCGAGAAATGTCTATTCAGATCCTTTGCTGACTTATTACTATTATTTGATTTCTTTGCTATTCAGTTATTTGAATTCCTGGTATATTCTAAATATTTGTCCCTTGTCAGATGAATAGTTTACAAATATTTCTTCTCATTTTACAGACTGTCTCTTCACTTTGTCAGTTTTTCCCTGTATTAGTCTATTTTCCACTGCTGATAAATATAGACCTGAGATTGGGCAATTTACAAAAACAACAACAACAACAATGAAAGAGGTATATTGAACTTACAATTCCACGTGGCTGAGGAGACCTCACAATCGTGGGGGAAGGTAAAAGGCAAGGAGGAGCAAGTCACATCTTACATGGATGGTGGCAGGGGAAGAAAGAACTTGTGCAGGGAAATTCCCCCTTATAGAACCATCAGATTCTGTGAGACTTATTCACTGTCATGAGAACAGCATGGGAAAGACCAGCCCCCATGATTCAATTATCTCCTACCAAGTCCCTCCCACAACACCTCCTTCCCACAACATGTGGAAATTCTAGATGAAATTTGGATTCGGACACAGCCAAATCATATAATTCTACCCTGGCCCCTCCCAAATCTCATGTCCTCACATTTCAAAACCAATCATGCTTTCCCACCATTCCCCCAAAGTCTTAACTCATTTCAGCGTTAACTCAAAAGTCCGCAGTCCAAAGTCTCATTTGAGACACGGCAAATCTCCTCTGACTATTAGCCTGTAAAATGAAAAGCACATCAGTTGCTTCCTAGATACAATGGGGGTACAGGCGTTGGGTAAATACAGCCATTCCAAATGCGAGAAATGGGCAAAAATAAAGGGGCTTCAGGCCCCATGCAAGTCAGAAATCTAGTAGGACAGTCAAATCTTAAAACTTCAAAATGATTTCTTTTGACTCCCATGTCTCACATAAACATCACACTGATGCAAGAGGTGGGTTCCCATGGTCTTGGGCAGCTCCACCCCTGTGGCTTTGCAGGATACAGCCTCCCTCCCAGCTGCTTTTACAGGCTTGTGTTGAGTTTCTGTAGCTTTCCCAGGCTCACAGTGCAAGCTGTAGGTGGATCTACCATTCTGGGGTCTGGAGGATGGTGGCCCTCCTCACAGCTCCACTAGGCAGTGCCCCAGTAGGGACTCTGTGTGAGGGCTCTGACCCCACATTTCCCTTCCGCACTACACTAACAAAGGTTTTCCATGTCTGTCCCGTCACTGCAGCAAACTTCTGCCTGGACATCCAGGGGTTTCCATACATCCTCTGAAATCTAGACAGGGGTTGCCAAACCCCAATTCTTGAATTCTGTGCACTGGCAGACTCAACACCACATGGAAGCTGCCAAGGCTTGAGATTTGCAGCCTCTGAAGTCACGGCCCAAGCTCTACATTAGCACCTTTCAGTCAGAGCTGGAGTGGCTGGGACGCAGAGCACCAAGTCCCTCAGCTGCACACAACACAGGGACCCCGGGCCCAGCCCACAAAATCACTTTTGTGTCCTAGGCCTCAGGGCCTGTGATTGGAGGGCCTGCCATGTAAACCTCCGACATGTCCGGGAGACATTTTCTCCACTGTCTTGGAGATTAACATTCGGCTCCTCGTTATTTATGCAAATTTCTGCAGTAGGCTTGAATTTCTCCCCAGCAAATGAGATTTCCTTTCTATTGCATTGTCAGGCTGCAAATTTTCCAAACTCTTACGCTCTGCCTCCCTTACGAACCTGAATACCTTTAATAGCACCAAAGTCACCTCTTGAATGCTTTGCTGCTTAGAAACTTCTTCCACCAGATACCCTAAATCATCTCTCTCAAGTTCAAAGTTCCACCAATCTCTAAGGCAGGGACAAAATGTCACCAGTCTCTTTGCTGAAACATAACAAGTGTCAACTTTGCTACAGCTCCCAACAAGTTCCTCATCTTCATCTGAGACCACCTCAGCCTGGATTTTGTTGTCCATATCATTATCAGCCCTTTGCTCAAAGCCATTCAACAAGTCTCTATGGAGTTCCAAACTTCCCCACATTTTCCTGTCTTCTTCTGAGCCCTACAAACTGTTCCAACCTCTCCCTGTTTCCCAGTTTCAAAGTCACTTCCACATTTTCAAGTATCTTTCCAGACACACCCCACTCTACCGGTTTTACTCTACCAGTTGAATTTACAGTATTAGTCCATTTTCATGCTGCTGAAAGACATACCCGAAACTGGGTAATTTACAAAAAAAAAAAAAAAAAAAGAGGCTTATTGGACTTACAGTTCCACATGACTGGGGAAGCCTCACAATCATGGCAGAAGGTGAAAGGCAAGCAGAAGAAAATCACATCTTACATGGATGGCAACAGGCAGAGAGAGAGCTGGTGCAGAGGAACTCCCCCTTATATAACCACCAGATCTCGGGAGACTTATTCACTATTACAATAACAACATGGGAAAGACCTGCCTCTATGATTCAATTATCTCCCACCAGGTCCCTCCCACAACATGTGGGAATTCAAGATGGGATGTGGGTGGGCACAGAGCCAAACCATATCATTTCCTTTGCTGAGTAAAAGCTTTTTAATTCAAGGTAGTCTCAATTTTCTATTTTTTATTGCCTGTTATTTTATATCATTACATCATTATATATCACTATGATATATTAATCATTATTTATTTTATCTTGTTCTTTTCAGCACATGCATATAAAAGCCATCCTCAGCAGTCCCAAACTCTTCCTTTTACTCTCTAAAATAATGCTTGGCAAATAGTTGAAGGTCAGTAAGGGCTTCAGGAATTCGTATTTACATGTATAATTATATATGAATATGTACAATAGATACACGATATGTCATCAAAATATTAATGGAAAATTTATGTTATGTTTAAAAATCTATGCATGACTTTCAACTTTTTTGACACTAAATTATATTAATTTATTACATCTCAACAGAATCTAGTTTCAGACACTAAAACGGAAAAGACATCAGTTTGAAAAAAACCCTATTAGAGCAACACGAATTGTGTTAAATTGAAGGAACGACAAAAATCAAACTTATTGTGAAGATTGAGGGGATGAACGGTGAAATCATTGATGCTTTGTACAAAGTTTTTAGGGAAAGTACTTAACAGAAACCAACAGTTTACAAATAGATAACTCATTTTAAGACAGGATGTTGAAGATAAATCCCACAGCAACAGATAATTTGTATCAATTTTCAAGGAAAATAATAATATTGTTTGTGACCTAATTGAAAAGGAATGGTGATTAACAATGGAAACAATAGCCAGCATTATAGTTATGTCAATTGGTTCAGCTTACACAATTGTGACTGAAAAATTAAAGTTGAACAAACTTGCTATTCAATGTTGTGCCCATTTCAGCTTCAGAAAAAAAAGCAGAGCTTTCAACAAAAGTTTTAAACAAGTGAGATTAAGATTCTGAAGAAATTTTTCAAAGAAGTGCAAGGAGGGATGAAACAGTATGATTCTGAAGAGAAAGCACATCCAAAGCAATGGCTACCAAGAGGTGGAAGCGGTGCAGTTAAAGTAAATGTGGATTGGTCAAGAGCATAGCTCATGGCAGCAGTTTTTTGGGACACTCAAAGCATTTCGTTTGTTGACCTGCTGGAGCTCCAGAGAACAATAATATCTGCTTATGATAAAAGTGTTTTGAGAATGTTAACCAACGACTTAGCAGGAAAACAACCAGGAAAGTTTTACCACAGAGTCTTTTCCACCATGACAATGCTCTTGCTCATTCCTGTCCTCAAACAAGGGCAGTTTTTTTTAGAGTTTTGATGAAAAATATTAGGCGTCCACCTTCCAGTCCTGATTTGCCTCTTTCTGACTTTTTTTTTTGTTTCCTAATCTTAAAAAACTATATGAAGACCACCCATTTTCCTTAAGTTAATAGTGTAAAAAGGACTATATTTACATGTTTAAATTCCCGGGACTCTCAGGCCTTTTGGTATGGACTAAAGAGCAGGTATCACCACTTACCAAAGTGTCTTGAACTTGAAGGAATTTATTTGAAAAATAACATTTTTTAATTTAAATTCCCTTTTCCACAGACTTTTTAAGGTCCCTTCATGTGTGTGTCTTTCACTGTATTTAGAGGAGCAGGAAAATTACATGATTATGCAAATTTTTGAGGCAATAATGATCCCATTTATTGCTGTGGGAAATATTTAAAAAGGATCTAGTTTTAGACAAGAATGAGAGTTTCATTTTAGATGTAGCTTGTTAAATATTATAAAGGACAGGATTGATATGATATCAGAGATGTAGAGATAAACTAGGCATAAGTGGTGCCACATTATTTAAAGGGAAAATAATTGTGAGGAAGTAAGATATCAACTGTATGTCAAATTGAAGAGAATTCCTATTAAAATTTCCATTTCAGTTAGCAACATAGCAATTTTAGCAAAATAGTGATGATGTGGTTTGGCTCTGTTTCCCCACCCAAATCTCATCATGAATTATAATCTCCCTGTGTGGAGAGAGGCATGTGGTGGGAGGCGACTGGATTACAGGGACAGTTTCCCTATGGTATTCTCATGAGAGTGAATGAATTCTCACGAGATCAGATGGTCTTAAAAGTGTGGCAATTCCCCTTTGCTCAAGCTCTCTCTCTCCTGACAACTTGGGGAGAAGGTGCCTGCTTCCCGTTCATCTTTCACCATAATTGTAAATTTCCTGAGGCTTCCTCACCTATGTGGAACTGTGAGTCAATGAAACCTCTTTTTTAAATAAATTATCCAGTTTCAGTTTGAAAATGGAATAATACAAATGATGATGGAGTTTTAAGTGTAGAAGTCAGCTGAGAAAGTATAAAAGAATAATTGATAGGTTAGGATATAGAAGCTGTTTTTAAAAAACATTTTCTAGAATTTTAACAGAGAGTCAATGACAAAGATCATAGCTGGGGAGGGATTTTTAATACTATTTTTGTTTTGTGTTTTATTATTTTTATTATTTAGATATATGTTATTTTTAATTGACACATAATAATTGAATATATTTATGAGTTACTGTGTGATTCTTCCATACATGTATATAATACATAATGATCACATCAGGGTAATTCACATATATCACCATAAAGATTTATAATTTATTTGTGATGAGAACATTCAAAACCCCTCATCTAGCTACTTTGAAATATATTTTTGTTTTGTTTTATTTAAAATATATTAAAATATATTTTAATACATTATTGTTCACCATATTCAATCTATTGTAAACATCAAAACTTATTCCCTCTAACTATAATTTTGTCCCAATTGACCAACTAGCCCCTCCACTGCTCTTCAGCCCTAATAACCCCTATTCTACTCTTTACTTCTATAATAACCTTCTATAAGGTCATTTTTTTTGATATTGCACATATCAGTGAGATCATGAAGAATTTGTTCTTCTGTGCTTTGCTTATTTCATTTGATATAGTATCCCTATCTTGTCACAAATGACAAGATTTCATTCTTTTTATGGGTGAATAGTATTCAATGGTGTATATATAGTACATTTTTAAAATGTGTTCATCCATTCATGGGCACCTTTGTTGATTCTATATTTTAGCTACTGTGAATAGTGTTGAAATAAACATGGAAGTACTGATATCTCCTTGACATACTCATTGCCTTTTTTTGAGTGTATACCCTGTAGGGAACTTGCTTGATCATATGGTAGTTTTATTTTTAATTTTTGAGGAACTTCTGTATTGCTGACCATAATGGCTGTGCTAACTTAATTCCCACCAAGAATGTGTAAGAGTTCTCCTGTCTCCACAATCTTACCACCAATTTTTTATTTTTTGTCTTTTTGATAATATTTATTCTAACTGAGGTGAGCTATATTGTGATTTTGATTTGCATTTTCCTGATGATTAGTGATGCTGAATATATTGCATATTTTTATATACCTGTTGTCCGTTTGTATGGTTTCCTTGATAAATGTCTATTAGGTGTTTTGTCCATTATTTAATCAAATTATTCAATTTTTAAAAAAATTACTATCGAATTGTTTGAATTTCTTATATATTCTGGGTTTTCACATTTGGAAAGATGTGTAGGTTCAATTATGCAAATTGCCTTGAAATTCTTGATAGTTTCCTTTGCTGTGTAGAAGGTTTTTAGTTGTATGTAATTCTATTTGCCTATTTTGGTTTTAGTTGCCTGTTTTGTTTTTGTTTTTGTTTTTGAGTTCTTATTCACAAAATCATTGACCAGGCAAATGTCATAAAAGCATTTCCATTTTTATGTGGAATTGGTATTAGTTAACTAAAAGTTTTGATAGAATTCAGCAGTGAAACGATTGGTTCTATGTTTTCTTCTGAGCAATGTCATAGTATGGGGCCTTGCATTTAATTATTGAATTCATTTTAGTTGACTTTTGTAAACAAAGAGAGGGGCCTAGTTTTATTGTTCTGCATGTATTGAGTTTCCCAGAACCATTAAATACACTGTCATTTCCCAAGTATGTGTTCTTAATGCCTTTTTCAAAAATCAGAGTTGAATATAAATCTGTAAATTTAGTGCTGGTATCTCTATTCTGTTCCATTGGTCTATGTGTGTATTTTTATGCCAGTACCATGCTGTTTGGGTTACTATTGTTTTGTAATATATTTTGAAGTCAGATAATGTTATGCTTCTAGCTTTGTTCTTTCTGTTTAAGACTGTTTGTGCCATTCAGGTTCTTCTGTGTTTTCATACATAATTTAGGATTTTTTAAAATTATTTTAATTTTTAAATGTCAGTGGTATTTTGATAAGGATTGCATTGAATCTGTATAGAGCTTTGTGTAGTACAAACATTTTTACAATATTAATTTCCCCAATTTGTGAACATGAAAGATATTTTTAATTATTTGTGTCCTCCTCAATTTGACTCAACGGTATTTTATAGTTTTTGCTCTAGATATCTTTCATATGGTTTGCTAGTGGCATGAAGAAATGCTACTGAATTTTTATGTGGAATTGGTATTAGTTAACTAAAAGTTTTGCTAGAATTCAGCAGTGAAACAATTGGTTCTTGAGCTTTTGTATGATGGGAAACTTTTTCTTACTGATTAAATGTGGTGCATTTAATTAAAAAATAACTTTTTGCTATTCATCATAGGTCTGTACAAATTTTCTTCTTCTGAAGGATTCAATTTTGGTAGATTTTCAGTGTCCAGGAATGAATCCATTTTTTCCAAATTGTCATATTTTTTAGAATATATGTGTTTAGAATCATCTCCAATGATCCTAGTATCAGTTGTAATGTCTCATTTTTTTTTCATTTCTTATAGTATTTATTTATTTATTTTTGGTTTTGGTTAGTCAGGCTAATGATTTATAGGTTCTATTTATATTTTCAAAAAACCAACTCTTCATTTTTTAATTTTTCTGGATTTTTTTTAATGTCTATTTCATTTATTTCTACTCTTATCTTCAGTATATACTTTATTCCACTAATGTTGGGTTTGGTTTGGTTTTTCTTATTTTAGTAGTTCCCGCAACTGCAATATCTTTAGTTTTTTTATCTCAGTGTTTATGGCTATAAACAACCCTCTTAGAAATGCTTTATCTTTATCCTATATGTTTGGATATGTGTTTCTATTTTCATTTGTCTCAAAAATTTCTTAATATTGTTTTTATCTTTTTATCAACTCATTAGTTGATTAGTTCAAGAACATAATGTTTAATTTCCATTTATTTGTACATTTTAAAGAATTTTCCTGTTGTTGATTTTTGGTTTTATTCTATCTGTGTCAGAAATTATATTTGATATAATTTTCATTTTAAAAATATTTTAAAATGTGTCTTGTGGACTAACACATGATCTATCCTAGAGAATGCCCATGTGGTTGAGAAGAATGTGTGTACTGCAACTGTTGGTTGGAATGTTCTGTAAATGTTTTTTAGGTCCATTTGGTCTAGAGTGTGGTTTAGCTCTTTTCTGTCTGGATGATCTATCTATTGCTGAAAGTGAGATGTCAAAGTCCTATCTCTCCCCTTGGGACTATTAAAATTTGCTTTATGTATTTAGATGTCCTAAAGTTCTGTGCATATAATTATATACACTCATATAATTGTTATAACATCTTGCCGTATTAACCACTTTATTATTATATGTTGGCCTTCTTTGTCTCTTTTTGTAGTTGTTAGCTTGAAGTCTATTGTATTTGATATAAGTATAGCTCTTCCTACTGTTTTTTGGTTTCCATTTGCCCGGAATATTTTTTTTTCTGTCCCATCACTCTTAGTCTATGTGTGTCTGTACATGTAAAGTGAGTTTGTCATAGGCACCGTACAGTTATGCCTCTTTATTTGTTTGTTTTTTTAATCTATTCAATCACACTATGTCTTTTAATTGGAGAATTTAATCACTGACATTCAAAGTATGTATTAATAGAAAAGGACTAACTACTGCCATTTTGTTACTTGTTTTCTAATTGTTTTATAGCCCTTTCTCCTTTTGTTTAGGCTTTATTTATGGTTAGTAGTATATTTGAATTCCTCGCTTTTTATTTTTGGTTTATCGATTATAGGATCCCACTTTTAGTTACCATGAAGTTTATGAAAACATTCTATAGTTATAACAATTTATTTTAAGCTGATAAATTAACCATGTTTGCCAAAAAAATAAAAATAAAACAAATAAAGCTGAAAACTTTATCTCCCCTCCACATTTTGAAGTTTTGAAGTCACACATTTTTTTACAGTGCCTATCTCTTAACAAGTTATTGTAGTTACTACTTTAAACAGGTTTATCTTCTAGTCTTCATATCTAAGATATATTTCTTTACATACCACAATCACAATATTGGAAATAAAATTATACTAGCAATCTTTTGTTTTAAAGCTCTCTTGGGCATTTTTATTTGGGCAGACTTCATACTGATTAATTTCCTCAGCTTTTATTTGTCTAGGAAAGTTGTTATCTCTTTCATTTATGAAGGATAGCTTTGCTAGGTACAGTATTCTTGCTAAGCGATGTTAACACTGAATATATTTTTTCCCTTCCTCCTGGACTGCAAAGTGTTTGCTGAGAAGTCTGCTGCCAGGTATATTGGATTTTCCTTAGATGGTATCTCCTTCTTTTCTCTTGCTCCTTTAAAATCCTCTTTGTGTTTGACTTACAAGTTTGATTATTAGGGTCTTAGGGTATTAATATTTGGGGTGAATCTGATGGCTGACAGTTGACCTTTCTGTATCTGGCTGTTTATATTTTTCTCTAGGTTTGGAAACTTCTCTTATTATGTCTTTGAGGAAGACTTTATACTTCTTTGTCTTTCTTGATTCCCTTTTGAAGCCCAATAACCAAAATCTTGCCCTTATGATGTTGTCTCATAGATCTTATATTCTTTCTTCATTTTTTATTGTTTATTTTTTATCCCAAATATGTATTTTAAAATAGTCTTTCTTCAGTCTCATTGATTCTTTATCTTGTTTGATCTTTTTTCTTGTTAGCGCTCTCCACTGAACTTTTAATTTTTTTATTATATTTTTTGTATCTAGGATTTCTGGTTTTTATTATTTCAATCTCTCTGTCAAAATTTTCTGATAAATTCCTGTATGGTTTTCCTGTGTTTTCTTGAAGCTTTTTGAGCTTCCTCAAAGTAACTATTTTGAATTCTATATCTGAAAGATCACACATCTTCCCCACTTTAAAGTGGGTATCTAATGCATTATTTTGTTCATTTGATGAGGTCATATTTCCCTGAATATTCTTGATGCTTGTGGATGTGTAACAATTTCTCTG
Organism: Macaca fascicularis; assembly: GCF_037993035.2. Lineage (NCBI taxonomy): Eukaryota > Metazoa > Chordata > Mammalia > Primates > Cercopithecidae > Macaca > Macaca fascicularis. The sequence continues at coordinate 30,168,258 of NC_088380.1, read as the reverse complement.
CATTGAGGGATTAGGTATTTATTCCTGGCTTTGTGGTCTGGCTTTGTTTGTATTCATCTTTTTTCCAAGGCCTTTCAGAGATTCTAAGCAGACTGACTATTGTGTTTCCTGAGCCTGCAACCACTGTAACCATCGCAGCACTAGACTAAACATAAACCCAGCTTTTCTGAAAGTCTCTCAAGGGCTCTGAGGTTGATGTGGCCCTCTGGCCTGTACAGACCTGGGGGGGACTCAAAAAGTTTACCTAGGCTAGTTGGGAAAACTGGCCAGGGATTCCAGCCTGAAAGCTTGTCTTGATGTACCAGATAAACACATCTCACAACAGATTCCCACAAAGGCTGAATAAGTCCTCAACTGCAACAACATGGGCTGGAATTGATACTGGGTACCCTCAGGATCATCTGTGGGCTGAAAGTTGATGAGCATGACACAGAGGCTAAGACTTCTAGACTGTGAGATATACTGTGCCTCTCTCTGGGTTCCTGTGTAAGCAGTTCTGAGTTGAGACTTCAGCTGAGGAAGACTGGAGCCAAGCCACATAGTAACTTTCATGTTTACTGCTGAGACTGACGTTAGCAGGCATATGAGCCTATTCACTGAGGCACTAGTGGGCACAAGTCCTCCTGGACCCCTTGATAGATGGTTAGGTTTGCAAATTCCAGACCAAATGGGGTTATAGATAAACCCCTTGGGAATGAAGTTGTTTCTGGGCTTGTATCTGGGAGCAGGTTCAGCAGATCAGCAACACAGGTCCTGGTGCACATTCTCAAAAAACCTTCCAATGTCTTGGGCTCCATCAGAGTTTTATAGCCTCCTACATGAATCCCAAGGCTCCCAAAGAGAAACTTTTGTCTGTGAGTGATTGTGGAATTCTTGTTGTTGTGGAGGGCTATAAGCAGGTCACCATCTGTTATACCATCCTCCTGATGTTTCTGTTATAATAATGTTTTCAATAAGAGAGAGCTACACTGCCAGTAAGGTAGGCTCTGTTTCACATGGACCTATTGAGCACCACACATTGAGATGTGCTGTAAGTGCAAAATGCACACCAGATTTTGAAGACTTAGTAAGAAGAAAAAAAAGCAAATAGTTTCCTAAGAAGTGTTCATATATAGTACATGTCAAGATTATATTTTTATATGTTGAGTTAAAATATATTCTGCAAATTAATATCACATGTTCCTTTCACCTTTAATGTGATTACATATGTGACTTGCCTGTGAAGCTTGTATTATATTTGTATTGAACAGAGCTTATCTAGAATATATTTGGGTGCTGATGGGAGTAATGAGAGAGAGAGAGAGAAAGAGAAAAGGAAAAGAATAATAGATTCTCTAAAATTCTGAAGACAAAGAAGAGATGAGATAGTAAAGTTGATTTAGTTTAAACTTTCAGAAAAAGTACAGAATGTGGAGAGTCAAGCAGGATTCTTGAATTATTCAGGAAAAGTTTAAAGTTCTGTTATGCTTTCTATATCTAATATACATAGCAGAATTTCAATAAATTGCTAGTTTGAATCATGGCAGCAAGCTATAGTAGACACATCATAGGGTTCCTCACGCTCCCCATGCCCTGGCTCTCACACCTTTTATAATCATTTCCAGTGAGTGGAGATGGGTCTGTAACTTGCTTCTAGCTAAGAGAAGACGACAAAGGTGATGAGGTTTTGCAGATGTAATTAAATATCCCCATCAATTCATTTAAAGTTAATAATGATGTAGATTATTTTGTGATAGACTGACTTAATCGGGAGAGCACTTTTAAGAGAGGGATGAGGAACCTCCCTGAGGCAAAATATTGGCCTTTTGGCCTTGATTATAAGCAGTCTAACCAAAGAGGTCCACATGCCAAAGAACTGCAGGTGGCCTCTGGGAAATTTAAGCACCTTTTAAAACCTGAGGGTGGTCCCCAGCAGAGGGACAGTGGAAAGCCCTTAGGCAAATATTCAGGAGGAAATGACTCCTGCCAAAAACCTGAATGATGTTGGAAGTCTCTCCCCAAGTTGAGTCTCTGGATGGGAATGGTGTCTGCTTACAGCCTGACTGCAGCCTTCTGAGACCCTGAGCAGTTATGCCATGTCCAGACTCCTGACCCAGGGAAATTGTGAGATATAATAAATGCAGGTTGTTTTAAACCTCCTAGTTTGTAGTTTTCTGTAATGCAGCAACAGAAAAATAATATATAGCCATTTCTGCTTTCATAATTTGGGTGTGGCTTTCCAGAGTTCTGGATGTCTGAAGAGCTGAGTTACAGTTTAAATCTCTTTTAATCTTCTCATTTTTCTGTTGTATATCACTTTGCTCTTCTGCAAAGCATATGCAAAAACTTCAGTGTCAATTAAAACTTAATGATTATTTCTAACTCCAAAAGTATATTATTGTTCAATTATTAAATAGAAATTGTCAATGATCATTTTCTACCACTTGAGAAGCCACTTTACCACTTTTTTAAAAAATTCAAACCATCTACAGACATTGACAACAGACCTGTAATTATACCAGATAGTGTGCACTAAAGAACAATAAATATATAATTACTAGGATAAAACTGTCATAAAAATTCTTCATTCAATTAGAATTTGGCAATTCACCAGTAATGACTTCTAAAGATCTTTTTCAAAAAAAGAATCTGCTGACATTTTATATCAATCTTATATATTTAAAGTATTTAAAAAGCACTTGAGTTTTCTTTTGAATAAACAATACTCATGAAAATGGAGTCCTGATAATAGGCACATGATAAATACATTTGACACAAAATTAACCTGCTTTATACTCTTCTAAAAACCCATATCACGTGGTAAGGACAACAGATTCTCAGTCCTAGAAGTCAAGTCTGATTATGAAAAATAACAACTACTTTTTCCCCTTCTTATATTTACATCAAATTATAGAACAGCTTAAATCTTAAGAGCAAAATCAATAGGAAGATCTTAGAGTAAAACATGCACACACATTATAAAAATAACTGGCAGGTTTTGAAAATGGATGATGATATGTAATAAACTAATGAAGGTAAGTATCAATAGGGTGGTGTGGAGGCCTACACTATATTTACTTTTGTAAAGGTTAATATTTCTATTGATGATCCAGAAAAATAAGTAAAAGCAGCCCACTAACTATATTTTCACATGAAATTAGATTAAAGGATATGTGAAGGGAAAGGAGAAAAAATATAAATCAAATAGACTATGACAAGATTACAGCAAGCCCTTCTAGTTGTTGACAGTGTAAAACTTCAATCTAAGAGGTCTTCACACGAATCAGAGTGGAGATGAATGCCAATGGGGTCAGCGATGATTTCATTATTTAGAACTGAAATAAGGAAAGGCATGTGAGAAAAAAAATATTGGAATGTATCAAAAAATGGTTCATTATTGCACATAAAAGGTAACAGCACAAAGCTATTCAAGAGGAAATGGAAAACACATCAGTAATTTTTTTAACTTGAAAATGAGTTGTGAAATTTGAGACATTTGATTTGCAACAATTAAATGGCCTAATACATGAATCTGTATGGATGGAAAAAGGAATCAGGAGGCATGAATCAGTCACAACATTCTGCCTTATGTAACATGTTACATATAAACTAGAACTGTGACATTATTTTTGATTATGAATGAAGAACCATTTTTGTAAAATGTATAGCACATTTGACATGAAGTAAGGTTCTTCTAGAAATAAGGTTATTCTTGTGCTGTGTTTGTTCCTATACTTGAAAGTTTTGTACAGTACATTTTTTCTTGAAAAGTGACATTCATAATACACATTTTCTTCTATTTTTCAGAGATACTTAGAAAATAAAACTGTATTTACAGCTTTGGACCCCTTCCTTACAATATTTCTTCATCCATCTCACTTTGCATTCTTCTCTGAAACAACAGCTTTTTGATTCAGATACACTTCATACATGAACAGTTGAACAGACAGAGGATGATATGTTCAGTAGCCTCCAGGATTGTCCAAGCTCTACAATTTCCCAGCTATCCTTCTTGGGATAAGTTGCTAATCTTTATTTTGAACTTCAATTTCCACAGTTAGAAAATAAGTCAGTGTTGGGGTGAGACTTGAATAAGAAAATGCTATCTGCAAAAGTGCTTAATGCATATAAATAATATATAAAATTTGATGACAAGTCTATTTCATACCAACAGGTAAAAACAAATGAATCAATCCTTCAGTGACTGGGCTGACGATTAGTCTTTTTCTACACAATAAAATCCCATTTTTCGTAATCTACTTTTATGTACTTTTATTGTCTGTGGGAGCAAGTTGATTGTTTCCTCACCTTTTCTCTTGCTCTCCCTACATGCATCTAAAATTTGTAGGAAAACATGAGTCCAAAATGAAATTATTAAACAATCTCTTTAGAACAAAGTTTTTTAAGATAGAAACATGTCAATTGAAAGCAAATTAAAATAATAATAATTAAAACATAAAATATCCAAAGGCTCAACACATTCTTTCTCTCAGACTTCTTGTAGAATCATACAATCCAAGCATTTTTTTTCAATAAATATTTAAAAACTCTTTTTTCTTGGAATTCAAAATACAGGAACTCTAAAACAAGTTTTGTGAAACTTTTATAAGATAATGAAAATTTCTGAAATAAAACAAAGAAGGTTAAAAAGGTGGGGAAAGGGGGTAAATGTTCTAGCTGTCTTCTATGCTTTAGTATTTAAGCCATTTTAAGATGAAGTATAAAAGTGTAAACTGATTTATAAACAGTGATGAAACCAGATTAATTCCAATATATTAATGCGTTTGAATCCTTTGCAGAGGACTCACGAATCTTATTTATCACGCTCATCCTTCTGCCTTACAGTAGTAGCTTTCAAGTAGAATCTGATGGTTGATTTACTGACGCATTCACTAAATGGAAATATTGATATATTTGTGACAATCCTAAGTTGGGTTTAAACTTAATTGATTTAGTAACTCTATGATATTGGGCAACTACTTAATATTGTTAAACAGTTGTTGATCCATTTATAAAATAAATATATTAATAGCCATCAGTTCCAGATAAACTGAAAGGCAGTTAGAGATACAAGGTCTGATGTGGGGCACTGCAAAAAAGCTTATCATGGTCACCTCTGTTTAACTGCATACACTAATGAAATAAATCTGTGAAATCTAACCTTCTAAAGTAATGGCTCATTTATTAGGAGGCAGTAGACCAGGAATAAAAGCCACATTTATGAATTTTTAGTACCTCTAAATGTTATCTTTAAAGATATGCTCATACTCTGAATATCTTCCCTTATGAACTATGTGTCTGATAATAGCTTCAATATTTTGGCCTTCATTATGGTCACTTTGAGGTTACTTATTTCTATTAATTATTTTTTAAAAGCTAAGTAGTTAAATTGGGTTTCACACTATCACCCAACCACCAGCCCATTCAGCCCAATGCAGAGACCAGTGCTCAGTCCTCTGCCATTGACACTGATCAAAAGGAGAATTCTAGTAAATTCATTGGTCCATGTTTCCCTTGGCTATTTCTGTAGGCAAGAAGGCTTTGAAAATTTTTATTCATTAACTCCTAAAATGATCATTGTTAAAAGTGGAGGCTTAAAACTCATTGGACCAAAGTGTTTTTCTTTTCTTATTAAAGACTCGACTCCAGATTCAAATAGAATTTCCAATTATATTGTGCCACTTAGAAACTGTAAAATACAGGGAAAGTCACTTAACGTTCTAATGGTTTAGTTTATCATCTATAGAGGAAGATGGACAAAGAACCAATATTTGAAATGTTCTTTTCTGTTTTTTTTTTTTTAACTACAAATTGAGTTAAGCTCTTAAAAATGTTAACACAGGGCTTGGCAAATAGCAAGTAATTACTCCATAAATGTTAGGTATCATTATTTGCGTTATGGATGTAAAAATACCACACCATACTTTTTATAATCAAAAGTTAATGATAAGTATAGAATTATTTTCTTATATCAAAATAAAAAATGCATTTTTAATCTATATAGAAAGAGACCACTGCATACAACTTTCACCCACTTATCTTCTCTAGTCTCAGGCTAGAACACAAGAATAAAATAAAATCAAATAAAAAGAAGATAAAAATAATTATCACAAACTATGTCTGTGTTAAGAATTACAAAATATTACTGGATGTGAAATACTTAGCTTAGTATTTACAGACTTACAAAATGTTAGTGGATGTGAAATACTTAATATAGTCATGGCACAGGAAATGCTTACTAATTATCATTATTACTAATGTTTTACATTAGCATTAATAACTCTACAGCATAGAGAATATTCTTTTTAAAAATCAATTTAAGTGACTTTAAGGTGATTATTTATTTGCAATGTTTAATATAAATTCCCCAACTAAAAAAGAAGTAATTAAAACAGTCATACTTTAGAAACTTAAAAAAGAACTAATATATTTTATATAATGTGTCCGGTGCACTAAATTTTTTGGTATCATTTCAGTTATTAATAATGAGCAAGAAAATCAAGATAATTTTGTCTACATTGTGATATTCCACATGTCATGTCACAAGAGGATATCTCAAAACTGGAACTCTCAATTCAAAAACATAAAACATTTGTTATAGTGAGTGAACCAAGAAGATAATAGAAGCGAATTATCATGTATGAGAGAAAGTGGTAGTCAGATAGAGAACATAGGGAAAAACTCTCTGACAAGAAATGGTCAGCAACATTCTACCCTTTTGTTTGTTTATTTTTTATTATTATATTTTATTTATTTTTTTGAGATGGAGTCTTGCTCTTGTTGTCCAGGCTGGAGTGCAGTGGTGCAATGTGGGCTCACTGCAACCTCCGCCTCCCGGGTTCAAGTGATTCTTCTTCCTCAACCTCCTGAGTAGGTGAGATTAGAGGCACCGCCACCATGCCCTGCTAATTTTTGTACTTTTAGTAGAGACGGGTTTTCACCATGTTGGCCAGGCTGGTCTCGAACTCCTGACCTCAGGTGACCCACCCACCTTAGCTCGCAAAGTGCTGGGATTACAAGTGTGAGCCACCGTGCCTGACCTTTCTACCCTTTTAAACCACATAATAGTAACAATTCCCAGTTAGGTTTTGGGGAAGACACTGACAAAAAAAGGTAGTTCTATGGCTAATTCAGAAAATGGAATTTTATCTGTTGATTTGAGTCCCAAGACACAAAATTCGGCTAAAATTATGTATATACTAAGGGAGAAACCCTCTTAATGATCATTGACTTGGGGTCCCATATATGTCCAGAGGTACAAGTTCTCAATTATGTGGAAAATACTTCTATTTCTTTAGGTGAAGATTGAGTCTTTCAGTAACTTAGGTAAGGTGTGCAAAAAGAAGCTATAATTGGCAAACGGAAAATGACATGCAGATTGAGTCATATACTAGGGGTAATTTTGTTAACAAATGAAATGTCTTCAATCCTTCTTTATAGAAGCCTTTTTCTACTTTAATTATGTAACACATATTAAATGAGACAACATGCTTCAAAAAATTTAGCTCGGCATTATTCCAACTAAGAAGTCACTAGGCCAGGTACAGTGGCTCACACCTGTAATTCCCAGCACTTTGGGAGGCCAAGGCGGGTGGATCACGAGGTCAGTAGTTCGAGACCAGCCTGGCCAAGATGGTGAAGTCCCATCTGTACTAAAAATACAAAAATTAGCTGGCCGTGGTGGTGGACACCTGTAATCCCAGCTACTCAGGAGGCTGAGGCAGGAGAATCACTTGAACCAGGGAGGGGGAAGTTGCAGTGAGCCTAGATCACGCCACTGCACTCTAGCCTGGGTGGCGGAGCAACACTCCGTCTCAAAATAAAATAAATAAAATAAAATAAAAAGTCACTAAATTTTTGTTGAAAGAATAAGTAAGTCATATTTCAAATGATTGCTCAGTTACCTAGGAGAATAAAAACATATTACAGTCGTCAAAACATTGAGATAGGAAAGATGAAAGATCTATTCATTTGCTATTGCTGCTAATGAACAAAAGGAGTGATGAATATTATCCTATCACTTTTGGTCACATGCAAAAACATTGTTACGTTTGAACCATGGCTCATTTCTGTGAGCCTTTCTAAGGAATCTCTTCTGGTATAACTGGAGGTATGGCTCTAGGGTGCCATTTCAAAAGAGTAAATGAATTGACAAGAGTACCTCCATTGGTAATGAATACACAGTTTATGTGTGTCTGCCCACCCAGACTTTTCTTCTGTCCATCAAAAGAAAGTTGAGTCTTCACTTTTTACAACTGATTGATCTGATAAATCAAAAGCTTGGAGAAAGTGAGAGCAGCTTTGCTCAATCACCACTGGCCCAAGTTTTTTTGATGATTTTTGAGGAGAAGCACAATTTAACTAAAACTACACATGAAAGCATTTTTGTATGCTTATCTCAATGACCTGTATAAAACCTAGTAGTTTATCATTCATCTATGCACGATATTGAATTCAAAATAAGTTTGTAAAACTTTGATTTTACATACCTATTTCCCAAAGTGAAATAACTTATTAATAATATTTTTAAATAATTAGAATTACTTAAACAAGTTTGTAATCTGCAGGCTAGTACGTAGTATTTAAAGGACATATAAACAAAATTACAATGTGCAGAAATACTTTACACAAATTGTTGTTACTGCTCAACAAATTTTGCTTTCTCTGTTGTAATAACTCACCTTAGTTTGTATATTGCTCACTTAGATACATTATTGTAATTTATCATGTATTTTGAATTCTTCGAAGGATGATAAAAAATAAGGAATGTTATGAGAAGTTCTTTATGAGAGGACCATGGGAGTAGTTGGACTGTGGAATCACAGTGATATTATTAAAGCTTACTAAGATTAAATTGTTTTTGGAGTATCAAGAGAGTGTAGGTACTATGGAGCTGATATCCACGTATTTTTAATGCAGAAGACATTGTAGGGTCATTCCAAAAGACAACACTGCAACATATGGTACAAATCAAGTATTTCTTGCCTTTTGTATGTTGCAATAGTTAAGGCAGGCAAGGTGATCAAAGATTTTTAAAAAAAAAAAGAAAAAGAGAAGTTTCAAAATTAAACATTGGATTATAAATGCAAATTACAATTGTTTAATTTTATGCTTGCATAAATTTGCTAAACAAGAAAATAGTTTGCACGCATTTGTACATGTTAAAATAAAACTTACAACATCTATAAAGGAACTTTAGAAAGTACCCCTTTTTATAATAGCGTAAGAAATTAGAATATATCTCAATGTAATAAAATAAAATAGAATTAAATTGTATTTTCTTCATCACTTGATTTTTAAAAAATAATTGTTTGCCCAATTTTGATTGACACAATGATCCCAACCCACGCATACAATTCCATGTTTTCAATTCTCTCTAAGGGTTTAACTCAGGTTTTAAAGGCATGTTAAACCCTGCCTTCAGTGTAAAGCCTTGATATGCCCTCACTGTAAAAGTCATTTTCTTATGTGTGAACCAAAATTGAGGATCATAAAGAATAGTGAAATGCTTAAAATTATGGCATTACCATATCATCTTGCTAATCAAATTTTACTTCTTAGTTGTAATTTTCCGTTGATCTTAACAGGCAAAAGATAACCAGCCTGAATCGATGTGACATGTCATTTTTTTTTTCCACATTTTACTTTGTGTTGTTTGCAAGTTTGCTTCACTTTTCCAGCTTTTTTTTTTCCCCACCAAAATAAACCTTTCTACTGTTGTTCTGTCTTATTATGGGAAAGTCTCCATTGCACAGTAACCCAACATATTTCTACTAATCCTGTTTTCTTCTTGCACTGCTTTCATCACTGTCAAGCAGTTTGTAGATACTTTTTTTTGCTATTTAAAAAGGCTAATCTTATAATAAAATCAATTTTTAAGACTTTAAAATAAAATTGACCAAGGAAGAATATAAGACCATGCCCTTCACAGTTTAAAATGCTTTCTAGTTATGCTGAGAAATAAGCAAACTACACTTCAATTTAGAATGGCCTCAATGAGATGATTCACAATGCAACTGAATATTAAAAAACAAATACCGTTCTAAAAATATGTTTTTCCTTGTGACTTGCCTCTTAGATGACGTCATCTTTCCTCCTTCCTTTTCTCACTTTTTCTCTGCCAGTGTACCAATACAGAGGCCAGATAATTTCTTTTCAGATTTTCCTTTCTTCCATGTATCTGTAAAATCACGTGTAGCAAACTGAAGCTTTTGCTGTCAAATTCATGTGGTTTTCTGAAATTAACTTCTGGACTGTGGTAGTGTGATAAATAGTAGTAAATATAAACAAATCCGAAAGCAAAGTGAAGCTGTTTTATTTTATAGCCTTATCACCATTTGTAATGAATGGAAATATATTTTCTTTTTCTTTAGATATTTTAACTTCTGTAATAGATGCAATAGAATATATTTTGTTTATAATTCACTGTCTTACCTCTTCATTCGTATGTGCTAATGCGAATTTATAATTTTTTGTGAAAAAATCCAACATACAAAAAAAAACCCTTTGTTAAATATAAAAATGGAATTTACATGAGATACACATTACATTGGTTAGATACTATTACAAGGAAGATTCCGAAACTGAAACTCTGCCAAATAAAACAATTTCTGTCACAAAGAGAAGTCACACAATTTAACTAAAGTTTTAATGGACTTCTAAGTATTTATATAAAAGGCATTATGACATTATTATATCTACTATTTGAATAAGAGTTAACATTTGCTGAATAAGTACCATGTGCCAGGCACTATACTGAGCACATTTACTACCTCATGTTTTCCATTTGAGACATTTCTAGGTATGTATTTTAATTATATATAGTGACGAGAAAACAGAAGTTCAAAGGGGTTAAACTTTCTGCACTGCAAAATAGATGGTTTACAATTTTCAACCTATTTTTTACTTAAACCACTTTTGTAATAATTCAAGCATCACGTGATACAATTCTGAAAGCTGAGATAATTTTCAGTACATTTATGGTAGACAACTTTTAAGTTGTAAGTAAATTAAAAAGTAGAAAACAGCTGAAACGTTAAACAAATTTTTTTACAAGCACTTAAATCATATTACTAAAAATTTAAAGGTAAGAACATTTAGACAATTTGACATTATTCTTAATACTTCTGTAAGCCAAAGGAACTGCAGAGAACAAATCTGATTAACTGACGCTTACCACATAAAAGAAGTGGGATTTTTAAAAAATTTAAATGACCTGATATTTTGAAAAAGGCAATCAAAATAGGTTTCTGTGACTTTTCATAATTAATTGAGCACCATGATCTTTCAAACTATTAGCTGGTACTAACAGTGTCAAGGTACTATACTATTTATCTTAGAAATGCAAATATTAGAAAAGTCATCAAAGCAGATTATTCATTCATTTATTATGTTATAAAGATTAATTGTTTCTATGTATAGGCATTTTGCCAATAAACTATGATGAGACGTTAAATAAATATTTACTAATTAATTACTATATAGTATATTTTACTCCTTAGTTTTGTTTTGGAAGATCACAGGGCTGGGTTTGGTGGCTCATGCCTGTAATCTCACTGTGAGAGGCCAAGGCAGGTGGATCATTTGAGAACAGGAGTTGGAGACCAGCCTGAGCAACATGGCAAGACTCCATCTCTACAAAAAATGCAAATATTAGCCAGGAGTGGCAGTGCTCACCTGCTGTCCCAGCTACTTGGGAGGCTGAGATGGGAGCACTGCTTGAGCTTGGGAGATGAAGGCTGCAGTTAGCAGTGATCACACCACTGCACTCTAGCCTGGGGAATGAAGGGAGGCTCTGTGTAAAGAAAAAAAATCACAGGAATCTTTATTTTTTCCAATTTAATGTGTTTAAAGCTTTGTGTAGCTACTACATATATATGGCTTAAAAGCTGAAACTGACCCAATAGTTCCATAGACTGTTCTTTTGAATACATGTAAAAATTGACCATTCTCATCTTAAAGCTTGAAATATATTTGTTTTACTTGAATTTCTTCCACTGAACAGGACTTTCAGGACTCTTAAAAAAAGTGTCAAATAACTGCAACTTGTATCAAAAAAATGAAACTCACCAAATCACAGCGCCAGATGCATACCTCTCATTCATCACCATTGCTTCCTTGCCCCTCACTAGTTCTTGTTTTCTTACATATGGTAACATTTCTTCCCTGCTATATAAACCCTTAGTTTTAGTCAGGGAAATGGACTTGAGACTGAGCTCCCATCTTCTTTGCTGCAGCTCCAGATTAAAGCCTTCTTTTTTGGCAATACTTGCCAAAAAATTGATTGGCTTTTTTGATTTGGTCTCAGTGATTGGCTTTCTGTGAAGTGAGAAGCAGAACCTAGACAAAATCCCTGATGTTTTAGTAACAAAACAAACACACGTCCTAGAAGGCATACAGGAACTCAATTTCCTTACCTTCCAGGTTCTCATCCACACCTAAGCTCTAACACACACAGGTGGTTACTATGGGAATATCCATTTTTATTCTACATATTCTTTATGGATATAAAACCAAATAGGTAGTAATTACTATATTCATTTTAACAAAATAGAAGCCCATCAAAAACATGAAGGTTTATTCATAAAAGTACAAAAAAGCACCCTCACTCTTTTAACAGATGCATAGTATTCTATTATGCAGATATGCTATAATTTGTTTAAATTATCCTGTACAAATACACATATTAGTGATTTTATTATAAATCAGAAGTTGTCAACCTTTTTCTTAAAGTGCCACCCAATAAATAATTTAGACTTTCAGCATATGATCCTTGTTGAAACTAGTATATTTGGCTGTACATAGCCAATATATAACAAAGTAGAAATAGCTGTTTTCCAATAAATCATTGTTTACAAAAATAATGGTTAGTCTACAGTCTGTAGTTTGCTGAAGGCAATTCATTGCTACAGTGCATTTATATTATCGCCAGCAATGGATGAGTACACCACTTTTCCACAGCCATACTAAATGAATCCACTATATTGCTCTTAGATTTTCTTTTGTATTTGCTTAATTGGGGGATTCAAAAATACCTGCAGAATTTTTTTTTTAATTTCTTTGTTTTTGCCTTCCACATCTATTAATTCTGTTTAAACTTAAAATTCTTTATTTTCGTATTATTTTACTCGATATTGATTTTTATTTTGCAATCCAAGTGTTCCTTGTGGTGTTTTAAAAATTATTGTTTCTTTGTTGTAGTTTCAACATCATTCTTTATTTTGTGTTTTTTTTCTTTACCTGTTTCATGTGTTCTTTGATCTCAAAGTTTATTTCTAACTGTCAACTTATCAACTTTTTACTGAATTCTTGTTTTTTGGTTTTGTGATGGTTCACCTTCATGGACAGAGTTGCTTGTTTGTTTGTTTGTTTGTTTGTTTGTTTTTTGAGATGGAGTCTCGTTCTGTCATCAGGCTGGACTGCATGGCACAATCTTAGCTCACTGCAACCTCCACCTCCCGGGTTCAAACAGTTCTCCTGACTCAGCCTCCTTAATAACTGGGACTACATACAGGTGCGCACCACCACGCCCAGCTGATTTTTGTATTTTTAGTAGAGACGGGGTTTCACCATGTTGTTCAGGATGGTCTCAGTCTCTTGACCTCATGATCCACCTGCCTTGACCTCCCAAAGCGCTGATATTCCAGGTGGGAGCCACCATACCTGGCCTGTTTAAACTTTTGTATTTATTTCTTTCCTGTTGTTTTGTTATGGTTTTGGAATTGAAGGTGAAGTAATTGGTAACATATTTTATTTCCTCTGCTGCCTGATAACCTGTTGTAATGGGCTTAATATGGTTTCCCATTTTCCTAATTTCATTGTTCCTTATTATTATCCAAGAGATTTTTGGTGTGTACATAATGAAAGTCCATTTTTAGTACTCACAATAAAATTATTTTGGTGGAGGGCATATTATTCTTTCAGGTTAATTGTTTTCAACCTAAAGGTCCTATTTATTTCCAAAGATTTTCTTTGTCTTTTATATATGGCTTCTTTGGGAGATTCTGTCCCTGTTCCTGCCTACTCTGTGCCTCTAAAATAAAGCAAGCCCTAGATGACCTATGCTGCCAGTTTTAACTCTAGTTTCTGTAACTTCTCTTTTGAAAAATTAAAGGGGTCCACATTTTCGGGAAGGGTGTTTTGGTAAAATTTTCTGAGATTTGCCTATGTTGATCTCTCTGAGCACTACTTATCTTTATTTCCTTCCTTACTGCTTCTACTCTATCTGATAGCTGACTATGGAAGCTCTTACATGGAATTAGTGTATGCATTAAATTAACCTTATTTTTCATTGCTAAATGGGTTTGAATAATTTGCTATTTTATCTCTCTCTCTCTCACACACACACACACACACACACTCTGCAAGGAACAGTTTTAAAAGATCTTTTATAGGGTCTTTTTCGTAAGTTATTGATTTAAAATTCAAAATGAATCTTAACTATATAAACTTTATTTTAATAGCTATTTAAGATGTGTTCATAAATTTTCTTATGTGATACAATACAAATCCTGCATAGTGTTAAAAAGATAGAGTTTATCACAAAGTATCTACTAGTTTATGTGTTCTTATTTTTGATGGGATTCCATGTTCTTCTGATAATCTATTAAGTAGTTTTTTTCCAAGGATTGAACAAAATAAGTTACAGCCTAAATGTGAATAAAATTTAAAAAAATATTTATTATGCAAAGATAATTATATTGATAACAGTAATACGAAAACTATAGTAATATGAAACAAGAAACTTTTTATAAGTAGTATAACCTTGAACACTGGCACTTTGACTTGTAATTATTCTTCTAAGGTGACCCAATTGGATCAAACTTAATTAAGATCTGCACTCTCATAAAATAGATATTACCTTGATTACTATGCATGGAATGTCAGCAATCATACTCCCACATGTTATTTGTAAGGGAACAATAACCAAGACTCATTTATTCTAAAGCTATAAAGAAACATAAAGCTGGAAGGCATTGTAAGGTCATTGTGTCTATTTTCTTTTTAATATGACAATTAAAATACCTTAAACCACCAAAATTCTCTATATAAAAAATAAAAAATTTAAAGCATTTTTTTTTCTTTTTAAGATGTAAAAACAATACTATAGAAAAAATGTGAGCAACTGAAAGTATTTTTATGGGTATGTGTTATACTTTGATTCATTTCCCTATTGTCCTTAAAATGGTGTTTTGATCATCCTCTTTAATTCTTCTACATTTTCAATGTCCCCAAATCCTGCATACACCAGAAGCACTAAAGTCATCATATATTAAAAGTAAATAAATGTTTTCTGAATCAAAACATTTTACTATTTTCCAAGCTTGCTTCTGCCACTAATTTAGGATTTGAATTTTTAACAAATATTTTAAAATCAGTATGGACTATTTAAAATTTTAACTCTAGTCTTATTAGACTATTCACATCGTGACTTCAGTCTTAATGAAAAGATATTCTACATCATATTAATGTGGGGTAATTATTAAGATATAAGAGCATTGTTGTCTCTGTATTGGAAATAAATGTAATTTAGGAGACATAAAATTTATTATTTCCCTATCTCATTCTTATATATTATTACTAAATGTTATGCTAAAAAGTGTTATTTTTGGCCAGGCGTTGTGGCTCGTGCCTGTATCCCCAGCACTTTGGGAGGTCGAGGAGGGAAGATCACTTGAAATCAAAAGTGTGAGAACAGCTTGGCCAACATGGCAAAACCCCAACTCTATTAAAAAAAGACAATAAGATAATTTGCCAGACCTGCTGGCAGGCACCTGTGGTCCCAGCTATTCAGGAGGCTGAGGCAGGAGAATCATATGAACCTGGGAGGTGGAGCCTGCAGTGAGTTGAGATAATGCCACCACACTCCAGCCTGGGTAACTGAGACTCTGTCTAAAAAAAAAAAAAGTATTGCTTTTTATATGATTGGGAAAATAAACAGATTATAAATTAATATTTTAAGACAGATTTATCTATTGAACTGAAGTTTTCTTTTCCCGTGGTGTCCTTGTCTGACTTTGGTATCAGAGTATTGTTGCCCTCATAAAATAAGTTTGAAAGTATGCTTTCCTACTCAATTTTTTTTGAAAGAGTTAAGGTTGGCATTAATTATTTTTTAAATGTTTGATAGAATTCACCAGTAAAGCCATCCAGGCCTGGGCTTTTCTTTGCTGAAAGATTTTTGATTAATGATTCAATCTCCATACTAGTTACAGTTTGTTCCAACTTTCTATTTCTTCATGATTCGGTCTTGCTACATTATCTGCTTCTAGGAATATATATTTCTTCCAGGTCATCCAATTTGGTGATGTATAATTGTTCATAGTAATATCCTATGCTTTTTTTTTATTTCTGTGGTATTTGTTTTAGCATTTTCTCCTTCATTTCTTTGTCTTCTCTCTCTTTTTAAGGAAGTCTAAATAAAGATTTGTCAATTTGTTATTCTTTCAAGAAACGAATTCATGGTTTTGTTGATATTTACCATTAATTTTCTGTTCCTTATTTTATTACATTCACTTTAATCTTTATCAATCATTTTCCCAGAGACGTGAAGTTATGCTATTCATTTGTGATTTTTATTCTTTTTATAATGCAGACATTTATCATGATATACCTCCCTCTTACAACTGCCTATGCTGTATCCCGTAAGCTTGAATATGTTGTATTTTTATTTTTATTTATATCAGATATTTGTAATTTCTTTTTTTAAATTTAACTTTTATTGTAGTTTCAGGGATATGTTTGCAGGTTTATTACATGGGTATATTTTATTGCACTGAGGTTTGAAGTACAAATTACCTTGTCACCCAGGTAGTGAGCATAATACTCTGATATGGTTTGAATGTTTGTCCCCTCTAAATCTCATGTTGAAATGTGATTCGCAATTTTGGAAGTGAGGCCTGGTGGGAAGTGATTAGATCATGGAGGCAGATCTCTCCTGAATGGGTTAGCACCATCCTCTTGGTGATAAGAATGGGTTAGCACCATCCTCTTGGTGATAAGAATGGGTTAGCACCATCCTCTTGGTGATAAGAATGGGTTAGCACCATCTTCTTGGTGATAAGTGAGTTCTCCTTCAGTTAACTCATGTGAGATCTGGTATTTTTAAAGTTTCTGGGACCTTTCTCTTCTCTCTCTTGCTCTTGCTGTCAACATGTGACATGTCTGCTCCCTCACTGTCTTCTGCCATGATTGTAAGTTTCCTGAAGCCCTCGCCAGAAGCAAATGCTGGAGCCATGCTTGTGCAGCCTTCAGAAACATGAGCCAATTCAATATATTTTCTTTACATACTACCTAGCTACAGGTATTCTTTTATAGTGATGCAAATAGACTGACACATACATACATAAAAGGTGTATGTGTTACAACCCTTGTCCCACTGTCTGCCCTCCTTGGAAGTCCCCAGTGTCTTATTCCCATCCATATGTATTCAGTATTTAGCTCCCACTTATAAGTAAGTACTTGCAGTATTTGGTTTTCTGTTCCTGCAGTAATTAAGATAATGGCCACCAGCTGCATCCATGTTGCTGCAAAGGACATAATTTCATTCTTTTTTATAGCTTCATAGTATTCCATCATGTATATATGTCACATTTTCTTTTTGTGTTAATGGACAACATGATTTACTCCAGGTCTTTGCTATCATGAAAAGTACTGCAGTGACAATATGAGTGCATATGTCTTTTTGATAGAATTAATTATTTTCCTTTGAGTATATACCCAGTAATGGGATTGCTGACTTGAATGGTAGTACTGTACAGTTTTAAGTACTTCGAAAAATCTCAAAACTGCTTTTTTATTTTCCAGTGGCTGAACTAATTTACATTCCCACCAACAGCATATAAGTGTTCCCTTTTCTCACAAACATCTGTTATTTTTTGTCTTTTTGGTAACAGCCAATATGACTAATGTGAGCTGGTAGCTCATTGTGACTTTTATTCACATTTCTCCTTCCATTTACTTCTCTTTCATCCATTGTATGTTTAACAGTATGTTATTGTATTTCCACATTTTTCAATTTTCTCATTTTCCTTTTGCAATTGATCTTTAGTTTCACTACATTGTGGTCATAAAAATTAATGGATATAATTTTAATCTTCTCAAATTAATTGACTTGTTTTGTGACATAATATAAGATTTACCCTGATGCTTAATGTGTATGCATTTGAGAAGAGTGTGAATTCTCTGTTGTTGGATGGAATGATCTGCATGTTTGTTAGTCTATCTGGTGAGTGCTGTTTAAATGCTCTATTTCCTTATTGATTTTCTGTCTAAATGTCCTATCCTTTATTGAAAAGGGAGTATTAAAGTCTTTTACTATTGTTTTATTGCTTTTGTCTTTTCTCCTTCAGATCTGCCAATGAATGCTCAATATATTCTGGTGCCTTGACATTAGGTATATCTATATTTGTAATTGTTCTATCTTCCTGGAAAATTGACCCTATTGTTACCATATAATTTCCTTATTTGTTTCTTGAAGTTATTTATTTTTTTCTTTAAGTCTTTTTTGTGCTTTTTTTAAAATTACTATTTGTATGTAATATATTTTTCCATTTCTTCTCTTTCACCTCACTTCCAATCTTGAGAATCACATTTCAATAAGAGATTTAGAGATTGCAACATGAGATTCTAAAGTGAGTTTCTGATAGACCTTCAATAGTTGGGTTATGTGTTTTTATCCATTCAGCAACTCTATGTCTTTTAATTGGAAAGTTAGTTTGATTTTTTCATATTTAAAGTATTACTGATAGGAAAGAATTTTCTATTGACATTTAAAAATGTTTTCTATTATTATTAACAATGTTTTGTCTGTTTCTTCCTCTTTTATTTTCTTCTTTTGTGTTTGCTGATTTCTTGCGTGAATATGCTTTTATTCCTTTGTCTTTGGGACAACTTGTATATGTATTTTCTTTGTGATTAACATGGGGCTTACATAAAATATATTATAGTTACAACAGTTACTTTAAATTGATACTAATTTAAATTTCATGCATGTAAAAACATATAGATGAATATAGATGCAGACATTTTTGAAAAATTCTAGCAAACCAAATTCAACAGCACATTAAAATGATATTACAACATGACCAAGTGAAATTCATATCCAGGATAAAAGGATGGTTCACCATATAAAAATTAGATGATGTGGCATACCACATTGACAACATAAAGAGTAAAATTACATGTTCATCTCAATAGATACAGTAGAATTGTTAGACAAAAATGTCATAATGTTTCATGATAAAATCTCCCAACAAACTAAGCATAGAAGGAAAGGATAAAAATGTATCAAAGGCAGTATATAAAAAGCCCACAGTTAATATTATACAAAAGAGAGAAAAACTAAAACCTTTCCTTTAAAATCAGCAACAATGCAAAGACATGTCCACTCTTCCACTTTCACTACTTTTATTCAAAATGTTACTAAATATGGCTAGCCAATTTTCCCAGCACCATTTATTAAATAGGGAATCCTTTCCCCATTTCTTGTTTCTCTCAGGTTTGTCAAAGATCAGATGGCTGTAGATGTGTGGTATTATTTCTGAGGACTCTGTTCTGTTCCATTGGTCTATATCTCTGTTTTGGTACCAGTACCATGCTGTTTTGGTTACTGTAGCCTTGTAGTAGAGTTTGAAGTCAGGTAGCGTGATGCCTCCAGCTTTGTTCTTTTGACTTAGGATTGTCTTGGAGATGCGGGCTCTTTTTTGGTTCCATATGAACTTTAAAGCAGTTTTTTCCAATTCTGTGAAGAAACTCATTGGTAGCTTGATGGGGATGGCATTGAATCTATAAATTACCTTGGGCAGTATGGCCATTTTCACGATATTGATTCTTCCTATACATGAGCATGGTATGTTCTTCCATTTGTTTGTGTCCTCTTTTATTTCACTGAGCAGTGGTTTGTAGTTCTCCTTGAAGAGGTCCTTTACATCCCTTGTGAGTTGGATTCCTAGGTATTTTATTCTCTTTGAAGCAATTGTGAATGGAAGTTCATTCCTGATTTGGCTCTCTGCTTGTCTGTTACTGGTGTATAAGAATGCTTGTGATTTTTGCACATTAATTTTGTATCCTGACACTTTGCTGAAGTTGCTTATCAGCTTAAGGAGATTTTGGGCTGAAACAATGGGGTTTTCTAAATATACAATCATGTCATCTGCAAACAGGGACAATTTGACTTCTTCTTTTCCTAAGTGAATACCCTTGATTTCTTTCTCTTGCCTAATTGCCCTAGCCAGAGCTTCCAACACTATGTTGAATAGGAGTGGTGAGAGAGGGCATCCCTGTCTTGTGCCAGTTTTCAAAGGGAATTTTTCCAGTTTTTGCCCATTCAGTATGATATTGGCTGTGGGTTTGTCATAAATAGCTCTTATTATTTTGAGGTACATTCCATCAATACCGAATTTATTGAGCGTTTTTAGCATGAAGGGCTGTTCAATTTTGTCAAAAGCCTTTTCTGCATCTATTGAGATAATCATGGTTCTTGTCTTTGGTTCTGTTTATATGCTGGATTATGTTCATTGATTTGCGAATGTTGAACCAGCCTTGCATCCCAGGGATGAAGCCCACTTGATCATGGTGGATAAGCTTTTTGATGTGTTGCTGAATCCGGTTTGCCAGTATTTTATTGAGGATTTTTGCATCGATGTTCATCAGGGATATTGGTCTAAAATTCTCTTTTTTTGTTGTGTCTCTGCCAGGCTTTGGTATCAGGATGATGTTGGCCTCATAAAATGAGTTAGGGAGGATTCCCTATTTTTCTATTGATTGGAATAGTTTCAGAAGGAATGGTACCAACTCCTCCTTGTACCTCTGGTAGAATGGGGCCTATCATGGGGAGGGGGGAGGGGGGAGGGATTGCATTGGGAGTTATACCTGATGTAAATGACGAGTTGATGGGTGCAGCACACCAACATGGCACAAGTATACATATGTAACAAACCTGCACGTTATGCACATGTACCCTACAACTTAAAGTATAATAATAATAAATAAATAAATAAAAAACAAAAAAACAAAAAAAAATGTTACTAAAAACTTTTATAAGAGTAAATAGGCAAGAAAAAGAAGTAAAAGACATCCACTTCATGACGAAAGAACAAAGTGTTTCTGTCTCTCTATATGTGATTCTATATATAGGAAGCTTTAAACACTCTATGAAAACAAAAGGTAGAATAGATAAACTAAGTAAGCCTGCAGAGTGCAAAATTGACGTATGAAACCTGTGGTGTTTTTCTACACTAATGATGAACTATTCAAAAAAAGAAATTCAAAAAAAAAAAAAAAAGCCTAATCTCATTTACAATAGACACAAAGAGAGTAAAATGGGAATAAATTTGACTAATAAGGTGAAACATTTGACAGGGAAAGTTATAAAATATTTCTTAAAGAAATCAAAGAAGATACAAACAAATGGATACATCTGCATTCAAAAACCACTCTTAAAATCCCAATGGAATTTTTGTATAGAGATAGGAAAAACAATCTTAAAATTAATATGGAACCACAAAAGATATCCAATAGCCAAAGGAATCTTGAGAAAGACAAGCAAAGCTAGAGACATTACATTTGTTGAATTCAAAATATATTAAAAAGCACAGTGTTAAATCAGTATGGTACTGACATAAAGACAGACATACAGACAAATGGAAAAAAGCAAAATTTAGAAATAAATTTATGAACCTATGGGCAACTGATCTTTCACGGAGTTGTCAAGAATAAACAATGGGGAAAGAATTGTCTATTCAACAAATGTTGGCATTACAAGTGCAAAAGAATGAAATAATACTGTTAGCTTATCCCATACACAAAAATTAACTCACGATGAACTAGTTACTTAAATGTAATACCTAAAACTATAAAGCTTCTAGAAAAAAAGTCAGGGAAAAGCTCCTTATCATTGGTTTGGACAATAATTTTATGGGTATGACACCATAAGCACAGGCAACAAAAACAAAAATACACCAGTGGAACTACATCAAACTAAAATGTTTATGCACAGTAAAGGAAACAGTCAACAACGTAAAAAGGAAGCCTACAGAATCAAAGAAAATATTTGCAAATCATTTATCAGATAAGAGGTTAATTTCCAAAATACATAAGAAACTTATACAACTCAATAGCAAAAGACAAAAGAAACAAAAACAAAAACTTGATTAAAACTGGGCAAAGAACCTGAAAAGACATTTCTCAAAAGAAGAAAGACATGTGGTCAACAGGTATATGAAAAGATGATCAACCTCTCAAATCATCAGAGAAATACTGCAATGAGATATCACCTCATAGCTCTCAAAATGACCATTATGAAAACAAAACAAAACAGCAAAAACATCCACAATACAAGTGTTGGCAGGTATCTGGAGATACTAGAACTTTTGCACGCTGTTAGTTGGAGTGTAAAATGGTGTAGCCTGTATTTAAACAGTTTTGAGATTCCTCAGACAATTAAAAAGAGAACTCTCATATGTAATATGCCATTTTAAGCAATCCTTTTTTCAGCAATTCAATTTCTGAGTACTTATCTATCTAAAAATATGAAATCAGGATGTCAAAATGAACATACAGAATGGGAGAAAGTATTTGCAAACTGTAAGTCTGACAAGTGTTATTATCCAGAATATTTAAGGAACTCAAACAGCCCAGTAGCAAAAAAAAAAAAAAAAAAAAAAAGAAAAAAAGAAAAAAGAAAAAAAAGAAAAAGAAAAACAAGTAATCCAATTAAAAGTTGGGCAAAAGATCTGCATAGACATTTCTCAAAAGACGACATACAAATGGCCAACCGGTATATTTTTATAAAGCTCAGAATGACTAATCATCTGAGAACCACAAATCAAAATAACATTGAGATATTACCTCATTCCAGTTAGTATGACTATTGTTAATAAAAGCAAAAAAAAAAAAAAAAAAATGAATGCTGGCAAGGATGCAGAGAAAGAGGAACTCTTATGCACTGCTGTTGGGAATGTAAATTAGTACAACCATTATGGAAAACAGTATAGAGGTTCTTCAAAACACGAAAAATAGAACTACCATATGATCTAGTAATCCCACTACTAGGTATATCTCCAAAAGAAAGGAAACAGTATGTCAAAAATATATATATATATTTATATATATGATTTCAATGATGATGACATACTTTTCACCATGTTTATCAATAATTGATGTGTTTCTATCACAGCGCATGATGTTTAGTTTATCAAAAACTGAAAAGACTGGTACAGTGTTTCCACTATCAAAATTATAAATGGAATTAAATGTTAATAATTAATAGATTTATCAAATATTAAAATTAGTAATCAAAGAACAATAGCTTTAGTACATACTCATTATATTTAGGATATGTCTGTTAAAAAGAATTATCCATTATGCATGCTACTTTTCACAATCAGTTGTAAATTATTTCTTAGCTATGCTTAAGAATCTTTAAAATATTATGTTTTCAGACTTAGGACAGATGAGTGATTTTTTAAACTTTAATTCATATATTTCAACATTATATCTATGACTTACAGATAAAACAATCAAAACTTCAAATTTCAGAGTCTGATAATAATGAGTCAGAAAATAGTCATCTTCGTTTGGTAAAAAGTACATTTCTTGTAATACCTGGAAAGTTAAATAATATTTACTTTGATAAGACTATCCATTACAGTTTTATAAAATTTTCCTGGTTATAAAGAAGCCACTATTAACTTTTTTGTTTGTTTGTTTGTTTTTTGAGACGGAGTCTCGCTCTGTCGCCCAGGCTGGAGTGCAGTGGCGCGATCTCGGCTCACTGCAAGCTCCGCCTCCTGGGTTTACGCCATTCTCCTGCCTCAGCCTCCTGAGTAGCTGGGACTACAGGCGCCCGCCACCGCGCCCGGCTAATTTTTTGTATTTTTAGTAGAGACGGGGTTTCACCGTGGTCTCGATCTCCTGACCTTGTGATCCGCCCGCCTCGGCCTCCCAAAGTGCTGGGATTACAGGCGTGAGCCACCGCGCCCGGCCCACTATTAACTTTTTATTTACCCCAAGAAATACTCAGCAAGTTGTGCTAAGGGATTAAGGAATGTTTTGGATAGTAATAATTTTTTTTAATGAACACATTAATAGTGTGAGCTACAGTATCTATAAAAATGTATTGAACTACTATTTTGAAGATTTTTAAAGTCTCTAGAATTCATTCATTTAAAAAATTATCTCTAAGTACTACTACATAATGAAATCTTCTGTTAAACTCTTTGTATCGAGGAGTTTTAGAGGTTAATGTTACTTTTATGTAATACTTAGAGTATATCACTGTGTCAGGTAGCAGCATAATCTACTTGATACCACTCAGGAACAACAGGAGAGTAGATTTGTATTTTAATATTTAAATTGGCAACATATGAGCACTTGACTGCTGTAAAAATTTTATACAAAAATGAACATTTGTGGATGTTTTAGTAATTTAAATATTACCTTCCATCTTCCATCTGATATATTCTACTATATTTCCTACCAAATGTATTCAAAATTATCTGAATCTATTGTCCATGGATCCCAGTTTATTCTTTATATTGTACATTCTGTTATTCATAACATTTGTGGAGTTTTTATTCCAATTTTTTTCTTTATTATATGAAACCTCTAATTGCTTCTTTCCCAAGCAAATATATCATCATCTACTTAATTTTGCTTTCATTGTGGTTGTTTATGATACAATATGGATGATGATACTCTGCACATTTCAAAAATTACCTTTTTCTCTAAAAGCGTTTTTACAGTATTGTGTCTATATTTTATAATTAAGGTATTCTGATTTTTTAAAAAATATTTATGGTATGTCAAATATATATTTTTCTTATTTGTAGTTCAAAGCTTGCTTGATCAATATTGGTATTTACACTGCTTTTCTTACTTAACTATGGAATCTCTCTCCCTAGGTATAGATACAAATTCTGATAAGAAAAAAATATATATGTCTTTGCCCCATGGTTCAATAGAGAAAAACAGGGAATAGTGAGGACCCACATTTGAACAGGTTTTTCTACACAATATTTCTTTTTATTAAAGAGGTGAAACAACTCTTTAATCCTGCTGTTATATTTATTATATCAGAGGGGCTTTATTGCTGTTTAATCTATTATTTTAGAACAAAAACCCACGTGCTTGTTCCATCTCCCAATTCTCCCACTTATAGTTTGCAAATGAAAAAGTGTTATTGAGTATTTTTGATGGCCTTGCTTTCTCTTCAGTGTTGAGTGGTAGAGTTCTTCGGTCTTCGGACTTGACTATCCCTTAATTTGTTACAGAACTTAAAGAAATGGAATACTCCTAAAAGCAACTACAATAGGTTACTATTTGTAAATCTAGAACTGTTGTGGATTTTATATTTTAAATTTACTCTGCCATTTGAAATGAATTCTAATGTGGAGAAATAAATTCTTGTGTATAATAAAATTTATTGAGACAAAACTCATGGGTTTCTTTAACAAGAGCACTCCACCTTATTTTCCATTTTCCAACATCATATCAATGAAATTGAAATTACTAATTTGCCAAGAAAAAAGTGAAATGTTCTTTTTGTTTTTTATGTATCAGAAACAAAATTCTTATTTCCACTCAGGTTAAGAATAAGAGAAAGATGATCATTATGATTAGTAAAATTCTACTCAGAAATAGAGGTATTAGCTAAAGCAATTAGATAAGAAAAAGCAGTTATAGTCTGAATAACTGAAAATTAAATACAACCATATTTATTAGCAGATTGCATAATTATATATTTTGTTAAATCCAAAATTCAATACAAAAGCTATTCAAAAGGGACACAATATAATAAAACGATATGATTTAAAATTATCAAACTAGTCAACAGCCTTTATAAATAAAACAAATGAAAGGGCAATTTTATGAGAGTGAAGACTCAGGTTACAATAACAACTCAATTAAAAGAAAAAAATTATAGTAAAACATCAAGTAGAAAGCATATACCGTTAAATTACTATGAAAGTGTAAAATATTGTGGTTTACCAACATCAACACAATGAAAAACATACCTTCTTTTCACATTCAAAGGCCAGATTTTACCTTTAGATCTGTCAATGACATCCAATAATGCATATGTGCTTAGGTTAATGGAAAAAAGTAAAATTGACCTAACAATATAACTGAAATTTTCTTAAAGGCTAAATAAGAATAAAATCTTCCTCAATGAAATGGAATTGTTTTATTTTATGATAAATCAATAAATACTATATTAGATACAGTATTTAAAATGTCTAGAATCTACATATATTTTCTTTATATGCAAAGGGAATTTCATTTTCCGAAATAAAAGAAAAAACATATGATACATCATCTAGCCCTCAGATTTGGGGTCTGGTTAATTTTAATCATAGTAAGTGTAATAATAAAACAATGTATAGCGTGTTTAGCAGTCTTGAAAACGTATTTTAGAAAATATTAGAAATAGGTAAGATAAATGGGTTACCGCTTTCTAAGTTTGAAAACTTTTCTAAGTTGGGATTTTTAACCTGAGTCCATTTGTTTCCTCTAGGAGGTCCAAAATTTTTATCACAAAGAGGTAATTACTTTGTATTTTTAAAATAATTAGATATTCTAACATAACTAAAGATCATTTGAAAACTAGAACAAGTAAAATGCTATTTAGAATACAAAACAAAAAAATAACTAGGTGTTCAAAGAAGTATACAAAGTAATAGAAATACTGTCCTAAATTAGAGAAGTGTATATTACTCAAAAAATAATTGGGACCAATTCTTCTAAATGACATGGTACTTAGTACAACTTAAATTTGGATAGAATTGTCAAAGAGTAGTTATATGGGCATATCCATAAAGTCTCGTGATAATTAAAGGAGGCTTCACAAGACATGGCATAGCCAGTCTGCTTAAAGACAGCTCAGGAGACTCATATAGGACTATCTGAGTGTTTTCAGTGTTTTATAAAATATCTTTTAATGAAGCGTATAAAGCATGTTATTGTCATGCAACTCATCTAGTGCTAATTACCTATTTTTCCTTTTTTGATGTATCAGTGATGTTGATACCGCTTTCCAGAAGATACTGAGGAAAGATCATTTGTCACAGCACAACTTTATGTAAAAGGACTATGAGGGCTGTGATTTATTAGTATTTATCCTAAATGATAAATTTTAAATATTTCCAGACATTAAATTTGCATAATTGTATAATAAATCAATTTTTTGTTTTACAGATTTCACAGAATTGACTGAAACTCTATTAGCATTTGCTCCCCTCCCCAAAATAAAACCAAAAATAAAACCAAAGCATTTCATGATAAGGTTTATTTGTCTTATAGGTTAAATCCCTTGACTAGCATTATGCTGCAGAATTTGTTCTGTTTTTCTTATCAAAATAAAAGTAAAATGACAAGTACTGAATATGTTTCTTTTTAATCATTCAAAATCCATACCCAAACTCTCCAAAAATTAAATCTTACAACTGGAAAGAAGCTAAAACTGCACCTGCTTCAAGTAAATGTAAAGTGGCAGAACATTTGCAAGTTGAAAGTAATCATTTTCCTGTGGAATATAAAACCTCACAAAAGAAACTCATGCCTTGGAGAAATGGAATCTGATAGAACATTCACTTGAAACACACACACACACACACACACACACATCCCTCACAACAAAAACACCAAAAAGCCTTGTGAGACATATGAGGAAAGAGTAAAAATGAGCTAAAAATGCAGTCGTTCTCATTCATAAATTTACAAAAGTTCTCACAAATAAATGTTGTCATTATTTGAATCTTGTTAAATGGGACTTGGAAATCAAAGACTAGAATCAAAGGAGCAAACAGAATACTGTGCTTAAATATGGTAAATATAGCCAGTTATAATAATAGGTTCACATATTTGCAAAATAAAATGCAGAAGAGTTAGAAACAAAATTCTTAAAACTGAGCATAAAGATCTGAAAGCCAATATTTATTTTAAAGTTATTTTATATTTTATTTTTTTATGTATTACATTTCAAGTTCTAGGGTACATGTGCACAACGTACAGGTTTGTTACATATATATACATGTGCCATGTTGGTGTGCTGCACCCATTAACTCATCATATACATTAGGTGTATCTCCTAATGCTATCCCTTCACCCTCCCACCACCACACAACAGGCCCTGGTGTGTGATGTTCCCCATCCTGTGTCCAAGTGTTCTCGTTGTTCAATTCCCACCTATGAGTGAGAACATGCGGTGTTTGGTTTTCTCTCCTTGTGGTAGATTGCTCAGAATGATGGTTTCCAGCTTCATCCGTGTCCCTACAAAGGACAGGAACTCATCCTTTTTTATGGCTGCATAGTATTCCATGGTGTATATGTGCCTCATTTTCTTAATCCAGTCTATCATTAATGGACATTTGGGTTGGTTCCAAGTCTTTGCTATTGTGAATAGTACCACAACAAGCATACATGTGCATGTGTCTTTATAACAGCATGATTTATAACCCTTTGGGTATATATCCAGTAATGGGATGGCTGGATCAAATGGTATTTCTAGTTCTAGATCCTTGAGGAATCGCCACACTGTCTTCCACAATAGTTGAAATAGTTTACAGTCCCACCAACAGTGTAAACGTATTCCTATTTCTCCTCATCCTCTCCAGCATCTGTTGCTTCCTGACTTCTTAATGATCGCCATTCTAACTGGTGTGAGATGGTATCTCATTGTGGTTTTGATTTGCATTTCTCTGATGGCCAGCGATGATGAGCATTTTTTTTCATGTGTCTGTTGGCTGCATAAATGTCTTCTTTTGAGAAGTGTATGTTCATATCCTTTGCCCGCTTTTTGATGGAGTTGTTTGATTTTTTTCTTGTAAATTTGTTTAAGTTCTTTGTAGATTCTGGGTATTAGCCCTTTGTCAGATGGAGAGATTGTAAAAATTTTCTCCCTTTAGGTAAGTTGCCTGTTCACTCTGACGGTAGTTTCTTTTGCTGTGCAGAGCTCTTTACTTTACTTAGATTACGTTTGTCAGTTTTGGCTTTTGTTGCCATTGCTTTTGGTGTTTTAGACATGAAGTGAAGTCCTTGCCCATGCCTATGTCCTGAATGGTATTGCCTAGGTTTTCTTCTAGGGTTTTTATGGTTTTAGGTCTAACATTTAAGTCTTTAATACATCATGAATTAATTTTTGTATGAGGTGTAAGGAAGGAATCCAGTTTCAGCTTTCTACATATGGCTCACCAGTTTTCCTGCACCACTTATTAAATAGGGAATCCTTTCCCCATTTCTTGTTTTTGTCAGGTTTGTGAAAGATCAGATGGTTGTAGATGTGTGGCATTATTTCTCAGAGCTCTGTTCTGTTACATTGGTCTATATCTCTGTTTCAGTACTAGTACCATGCTGTTTTGGTTACTATAGACTTGTAGTATAATTTGAAGTCAAGTAACATGATGCCTGCAGCTTTGTTCTTTTGGCTTAGGATTGTCTTGGCAATGCGGGCTCCTTTCTGGTTCCATATGAACTTTAAAGTAGTTTTTTTTTTTTTTTTTTTTTTTTTTCCAATTCTGTGAAGAAAGTTATTGGTAGCTTGATGGGGATGGCATTGAATCTATAAATTACCCTGGGCAGTATGGCCATTTTCACAATATTGATTCTTCCTATCCATGAGCATGGAATGTTTTTTCCATTTGTTTGTGGCCTCTTTTATTTCATTGAGCAGTGGTTTGTAGTTCTCCTTGAAGAGGTCCTTCACATCCCTTGTAAGTTGGATTCCTGGGTATTTTATTCTGTTTGAAGCAATTGTGAATGGGAGTTCACTCATGATTTGACTCTGTCTGTTACTGGTGTATAGGAATGCTTGTGACTTTTACACACTGATTTTGTATCCTGAGACTTTGCTGAAGTTGCTTATCAACTTAAGGAGATTTTGGGCTGAGATAATGGGGTTTTCTAAATATATAATCATGCCATCTGAAAACAGGGACAATTTGACTTCCTCTTTTCCTAATTGAATATGCTTTCTTTCACTTGTCTGATTGCCTTGGCCAGATCTTCCAACACTATGTTGAATAAGAGTGGTGAAAGAGGGCATACCTATCTTGTGCCAGTTTTCAAAGGCAATGCTTCCAGTTTTTGCCAAGTTGGTATGATATTGGCTGTGGCTTTGTCATAAATAGCTCTTATTATTTTGAGATAGGTCCCATCAATACCTAGTTTATTGAGAATTTTTAGCATGAAGGACTGTTGAATTTTGTTGAAGTCCTTTTCTGCATCTGTTGAGATAATCATGTGGTGTTTGTCTTTGGTTCTGTTTACATGCTGGATTACGTTTATTGATTTGCATATGTTGAACCAGCCTTGAAACCCAGGGATGAAGCCCACTTGATTGTGGTGGATAAGCTTTTTGATGTGCTGCTGGATATGGTTTGCCAATATTTTATTGAGGATTTTTGCATTGATGTTCATCAAGAAAATGTGTCTGAAATTCTCTTTTTTGTTGTTGTGTCTCTGCCAGGCTTTGGTATCAGGATGATTCTGGCGTCATAAAATGAGTTAGAGAGGATTCCCTCTTTTTCTATTGAACGGAATAGTTTCAGAAGGAGTGGTATCAGCTCCTCTTTGTACCTCTGGTAGAATTCGGCTGTGAATCCGTCTGGTCCTGGACTTTTTTTAGTTTGTTGGGTCTTAATTATTGCCTCAATATCAGAGCCTGTTATTGTGTATTCAGAGATTCAACTTCTTCCTGGTTTAGTCTTGGGAGAGTGTTTATATCTAGGAATTTATCCATTTCTTCTAGATTTTCTAGTTTATTTGCATAGAGGTGTTTATAGTATTCTCTGATGGTAGTTTGTATCTCTGTGGGATTGGTGGTGATATCCCCTTTATCATTTTTTATTGCGTCCATTTGATTCTTCTCTCTTTTTCTTCTTTATTAGTCTTGATAGCAGTCTATCAATTTTGTTGGTCATTTCAAAAAACCAACTCCTGGATTCATTGATGTTTTGGAGGGTTTTTTGTGTCTCTATCTCCTTCAGTTCTGCTCTGATCTTAGTTATTTCTTGCCTTCTACTAGCTTTTGAATGTGTTTGCTATTGCTTCTCTAGTTATTTTAATTGTGATATTAGGGTGTCAATTTTAGATCTTTCCTGCTTTCTTTCATGGGCATTTAGTGGTATAAATTTCCCCCTACACACTGCTTTAAATGCGTCTCAGAGATTCTGGTATGTTGTGTCTTTGTTCTCATTAGTTTCAAAGCAGATCTTTGTTTCTGCCTTTATTTCATTATGCACCCAGTAGTCATTCAGGAGCAGGTTGTTCACTTTCCATGAGTTGAGCAGTTTTGAGTGAGTTTCTTAATCCCGAGTTCTAGTTTGATTGCACTGTGGTCTGTGAGACAGTTTGTTTTAATTTCTGTTCTTTTACATTTGCTGAAGAGTGCTTTACTTCCAACTATGTGGCCAATTTTGGAATAAGTGTGATGTGCTGCTGAGAAGAATGTATATTCTGTTGATTTGGCATGGAGAGTTCTGTAGATGCCTATTAGGTCTGCTTGGTGCAGAGCTGAGTTCAATTCCTGGATATCCTTGTTAACTCTCTGTCTTATTGATCTGTCTAATGTTGACAATGGGGTGTTAAAGTCTCCCATTATTATTGTGTGGGAGTAGAAATCTCTTTGTAGGTCTCTAAGGACTTGCTCTATGAAACTGGGTGCTCATGTATTGGGTGCATATATATTTAGAATAGTTAGCTCTTCTTGTTGAATTGATCCCTTTACCATTATGTAATGGTCTTCTTTGTCTCTTTGATCTTTGTTGGTTTAAAGTCTGTTTTATCAGAGACTAGGATTGCAACCCCCGCTTTTTTTGTTTGTTTGTTTTCCATTTGCTTGGTAGATCTTCCTCCATCCCTTTATATTGAGACTATCTGTGTCTCTGCACATGAGATGGGTCTCCTGAATACAGCATACTGATGAGTCTTGACTCTTTATCCAATTTGCCAGTCTGTGTCTTTTAATCGGAGCATTTAGCCCATTTACATTTAAGGTCAATACTGTCATGTGTGAAATTGATCCTGTCATTATGTTAGCTGGTTATTTTGCTTATTGTTTAATGCAGTTTCTTCCTCACATCGATGATCTTTACAAGTTGGCATGTTTTTGCAGTGGCTGGTACCAGTTATTCTTTTCCATGTTTAGTGCTTCCTTTAGGAACTCTTGTAAGGCAGGTCTGGTGGTGTCAAAATCTCTCAGCATTTGTTTGTCTGTAAAGGATTTTATTTCTCCTTCACTTATGAAGCTTAGTTTAGTTGGATATGAAATTCTGGGTTGAAACTTCTTTTCCTTAAGAATGTTGAATATTAGCCACCACTCTCTACCAGCTTGTAGGGTTTCTGCCAAGAGATCCACTGTTAGTCTGATGGACTTCCCTTTGTGGGTAATCCATCATTTTTCTCTGGCTGCCCTTAACATTTTTTCCTCCATTTCAACTTTGGTGAATCTTACAATTATGTGTCTTGGTGTTGCTCTTCTCAAGGAGTATCTTTGTGGTGTTCTTCATATTTCCTGAATTTGAATGTTGGCCTGCCTTGCTAAGTTGGGGAATCTCTCCCGGATAATATCCTGAAGAGTGTTTTTCAAGTTGGCTCCATTCTCCCCATCACTTTCATGTAAACCAATCAGATGTAGATTTGGTCTTTTCACACAGTCCCATATTTCTTGGAGGCTTTGTTTGTTTCTTTTTACTTTTTTGTCTCTAAACTTCTCCTCTAACTTCATTTCATTCATTTGATCTTCAATCACTGATACCTTTCTTCCACTTGATCAATTTGGCAACTGAAGTTTGTGCACGAGTCACGTAGTTCACATGCCATGGTTTGCAGCTCCGTCAGGTCATTTAAAGTCTTCTCTACACTGTTTATTCTAGTTAGCCATTTGTCTAATCTTTTTTCAAGGTAATCTTAGCTTCTCTGTGATGGGTTCAAAAATCCTCCTTTAGCTTGGAGAAGTTTGTTATTACTGATCGTCTGAAGCCTTCTTCTCTCAACTCATCAAAGTCATTTGCCGTCCAGCTTTGTTCTGTTGCTGGAGAGGAGCTCCATTCATTTGGATGGGAAAAGGCACTCTGAATTTTAGAATTTTCAGCATTTCTGCTCTGGTTTATCCCCTTCTTTGTGGTTTTATCTACCTTTGGTCTTTGGTGATGGTGTTGTACAGATGGGGTTTTGGTGTAGATGTCCTTTCTCTTTGTTAGTTTTCCTTCTAACAGTTAGGACCCTCAGCTGTGGGTCTGTTGGAGTTTGCTGGAGGTCCATTCCAGACCCTGTTTGCCTGGGTATCACCAGCGGAGGCTGCAGAACAGCAAATGTTGCAGAACGGCAAATGTTGCTGCCTGATCCCTTCCTCTGGAAGCTTCATCTCAGCTGTATGAGGGAACCTGGCTGCACGAGGTGTCAGTCGGCCCCTACTGGGAGGTGTCTCCCAGTTAGGCTACTTGGGGGTCAGGGACCCACTTGAGGAGGCAGTCTGTCCATTCTCAGATCTCAAACTCCACGCTTGGAGATCCACTACTCTCTTCAAAGCTGTCAGACAGGGATGTTTAAGTCTGCAGAAGTTTCTGCTGCCCTTTGTTCAGTTATAACTGGGAAGGCAGGCCTCCTTGGGCTGCAGTGTGCTCCACCCAGTTTGAGCTTCCCATCTACTTTGTTTACATACTCAAGCCTCAACAAGGGTGAACGCTCCTTCCCCAGCCTTGCTGCCACTTTGCAGTTCAATCTCAGACTGCTGGGCTAGCAGTGAGCCAGGCTCTGTGGGTGTGGGACCCTCTGAGTCAGGTGTAGGAAATAATCTCCTGGTGTGCCATTTGCTAAAACCGTTGGAAAAGCACAGTGTTAGGGTAGGAGTGTCCCAGTTTTCCAGGTACCGTATGTTACAGCTTCCCTTGGCTAGGAAAGGGAATTCCCTGACCCTTTGTGCTTCCTGAGTGAGGTGATGCCTTGCCCTTCTCCATAGGCTGCACCCATGGTCCCACAAGCCCCAGTGAGATGAACCCGGTACCTCAGTTGGAAATGCAGAAATCACCCGTCTTCTGTGTCACTCACGCTGGAAGTTGTAGACTGGAGCTGTTCTTATTTGGCCCTCTTGGAATCCCCTAAAGTTATTTTAATATATGTGTTCTGTTATAATTACATTTTGACTAAATTATGATGGTTACCACTGAGTGTCAACTTGATCACATTGAATGATACAAAGTATTGATCCTGGGTGTGTCTGTGAGGGTGTTTCCAAATGAGATTAACATTTGAGTCAGTAGGCTGGGAAAGGCAGACCCACCCTTAATCTGGGTGGATATAATCTAATCAGCTGCCAGAGTGGCTAGAATATAAGCAGGCAGAAAAATGTGAAAAAAGAGACTGGCCTAGCCTGCCAGCATACATCCTTCTCCCATGCTGGATTCTTCCTGCCCTCAAACTTCAGACTCCAAATTCTTCATTTTTGGAATTTGACTGACTCTCCTTGCTCCTCAGCCTGCAGATGGCCTATTGTGGGACCTTATGATCATGTGAGTTAATACTTAAACTCATGTGTGTGTGTGTGTGTGTGTGTGTGTGTAGATAGATAGATAGATAGATTGATAGATAGATAGACACACACACATACATACACATATATGTATGTATATATGATATATACACACACACACACACACACACACATACATACACATTCCATTAGTTCTGTCCCTGTAGAGAACCCTGACTAATACACTAAGTTGAATACTATTATTTTAAAAAATAAAGATAAATATAATTTATTAATACATGCATGGTAGGTGTCATGAACTTAATGATCTTTGGCTCTATCTTTAATAATTTTTTCAACAAGTAAGTTTTTATTAACATGAATTTTTAATACCAAGCATCCAACCAGGGCAGGTCTGTGGCTCATGATTATAATCCCAACACTTCATGTAGGCTGAATTTGGCAGATTGCTTGAGCTCAGGAGTTCGATACCAGCCTGGACAGCCTGGTCCCTAGGAATAAAAAATAAAAACAAATAAATTAGACCAGAGTGTTGGAGCAAACCTATAGTTCCTGCTATTTGGGAGGCTGAGGTGAGAGGATTGCTTGAGCCAGGGAGGTCAAGGCTTCAGTGAGCTGAGATCGCACCACTGCACTTCAGCCCCTGTGACAGAGTGAGACCCTGCCATACACACACAGACACACACACACACACACACACACACACACACACACACAAAAAGCATCTATACCAGTATTTGGAGGAGGGTGGAAGAGGAGGAACATGAGGCAGTGGGAAGGAATTCTACTCTGTAGATAGTAAAGCTCTAGATTCATCCAGTTGTGGATTTTGTTGATGAAAAGAGTTAAACTATGTAAATTATTTGAAGAGATTTATTCTGAGCCAAATATGAGTGACCATGGCCTATGACACAGCCCTCAGGAGGTCCTGAGAACATGTGCCCAAGGTGGTCGAGGTACAGCTTGGTTTTATATATTTTAGGGAGGCATGAGAAATCAATCAAATACATTTAAGAAATATAATGGTTTGGTTCAGAAAGGTAGGACAACTCAAAGCAGGGGCTTCCAGGCTACAGGTAAATTTAAACATTTTCTGGTTGACAATTGACTGAGTTTATTTGAAGACCTGGGTTTAATGGAAAGGAATGTTCAGGTTAAGATAAAGGATTGTGGCAACCGAGTTTTATTGTGTAGAAGAGTCTCTCAGATAGCAGGCTTCAGAGAGAGAACAGGTTGTAAAATGCTACTTATCATACCTAAAAGGGGCCTAGCTCTTAGTTGATCATTTACTGCATCTGGAAAGAAAAGAAGAAGAAACGGGATTCTCTAGAGAATGTGGATTTTTCTCACTAGAGACTTTGCAGAGCAATTTCAAGGTATGGCAAAGAAATATATTTTGGTGTTAAATAGGTTTCCTTGTGTTATATTTTCTATGTGTTAAGTTATGCTAGAGATAGATTGAAAACTAAGTTACAATATATAGGGTCAAATAAAACCCATCTGATGAGAATTTATGGTTTGTAGGGCATGACTTCCTAGACCCCATAGGTAGGAATTCGGGCAAGATAAAACTCAGAGCTTAGTGTTCAATTTCATAGTCCCCCAAGGACACATGATTCTTAAAAATCATGTACTTGTTCAGGACACTCTTGTCCCAGCAGGGTGCCAGCTTGAGCCACAGTCAGCTTCTTAGAGTCCCCGATGGTGTCATCCGTGTTGCATTTAATGCGGACCTTCTTCCCCAGAAAGTCGTGCAAACAACCTTGGTCATCCTGGCTGGAGCTGGAATTACCTGGTACCTACAGATGCGACAATCTTCTCGCTTGAGCAATGAATTCCATGATCTCTGACTTTAAATCAAGCTTCAAAGTGTTAGTCTGAGGGTTTACACATAAAAAACAAGTTTTAAGCACAGTTTAAGAAACCTGTTCAAAATAATGAAATTTTTTCAAAGCAAAGTCAGTATGCAAACTAAGGAATGTTCTGCTCCAGAATCTGCAATTTCTCCCCTTAAATCATGATAACTAAAGTTAAATTGTTAATATTTGATTTTGTAAGTAATATAAATGAATTAGATTATTATTAGCTGCAAATGGCTATTAAATAATGGCATTGTTTCAAAACTCTATTATTTGCCAGGGTTGGGGAGAAATTATAGATCTATTTTTTTGATGTGGTTTGTACTCTGGAAGGTAAGGGGCCATTTCAAAGGTGAGAATATTTCAAAGTTCTCCTCACAGTATAAAGCCTATAATAGGTCATCAATGATATCTACTGAATAAATGAATGAACAGGCAAAAGAATAAATACTGATAGGTTTTATGTAACATTGAAGTTAGCTTTGCTTTATTAGAGATTTATTTCTCAAAGTTGTTTCTTATATTCTTGTGATATTTTAAAAAATTAGTAAACAGAGAAACAAATTTTTTTTAAGGAAAAATCCTTTTTTTATTTGTAGAGGCAGGTTTTTTGTTTGCTTTTAAAGTATTACCATAAAACTCTATACACACTCACATGTAGGGAATTTCATTTTTAGCTTTAAAATATTTAGTTTTATTTAAAATATTTATTTTTATTTTAGTTTTAAAATATTTTTACCAATTAATACAAATATAAATTAATACCATTTATATTTTATAATATAGACATAAGAAAGGATAAATTGATGTCATAGTCATATAGGACATGCATTTTTAATAATATATTTGTCATAACCAAGTTATAAATCAATATAAAGAGTTTAGACTGGTGCCTGATAGATACATTTACTCTTTATTTACCTGATTTAATAGGCGAACAATCAAGAACATTTATCAAATGTGAACTATGCCCATGATCCTTTGCTTCCATGTCACTGGAATTTGTTGTTTCCAGTGTTTTTTAATTATTGCAATTTTTGTGAAAAACAGTGCCTCTTCTCATTCCTTGAGAAGATAAATGTGCTATGTATTTGAAACACTACTTTTCACTTGAACTTCGCCTCTTAAAATAAGACAATTAGCCAAAACCCTAAAATGGTAAGATTCCTGCTTACTATACGTGTTAGTTAGGGCTGCCTTACCAAACTATCACAGATTGTGTTGCTAAGAACACATTTTTTTTTTTTTTTTTTAACAGTTCTGGAGGTTAGAAGTTTAAGGTGAACTTGGGGGCAAGTTTTGTTTCTTCTGAGTCCTCTCTCCTTGACTTGCCAATGACTACCTTTTTGCTATATCCTCACGTGTTTGTCCCTCTGTGCATGTACGTTTCTGGTGTCTCTTGGTTTGTCCAAATTTCTTTTTCTTATGAACACATTAGTCAGATTGAATTAAGGAACAAACTAAAGTCCTCATTTTAACATCATCACTTCATTAAAGACCTTATCTTCAAATGTAGTCAAATTCTCAAGTACTAGGAGTTGGAATTTGAGCATATGAGTTTGGGAAGAACACAGTTAAACCCATAATACTACTGTGATGCAAACATTACAAGTAAATAATTAACCTTAACTTGTCCATATAACCAAGATTGTTCATTTAAGAGAGATGACAGCTGAGTCCAAAGGAAAGAAAAAAAAAAAAGCTACAAAATGCAAGACACATAAATGAGTAAAGGCAATAAAAAGCAAAGTTAGGACAACACACATAAAATTGTTTTAATTGTGATTAATTTATTGTTATTTTCCAAACAATTCCAAAGTTTTACTTTCAGATACTGCCCATATATCTTTCAGAAAAAATCTGTTTTAGAGAAAGTCATAAAAAAGATTGTTGTGGGATGGCTCTCAGAAATGCAGTTTATGCATTGGATTTCAATTGTATTTTAATATCAGCAAGATGCATTCTGGAAACCATGTTATTATACTATTGTACATTTCAGACACAATGTGACATTAAATATAATTATCCTAGAACTCATGAATACTGGATTGTTACCAGTGAAGACAACATTTCTTCTCCTGAGATTCTCAACAGAGTATTGGGACTCTGATTAAGGGCAAATTAAGAACAAAAACAAAACGCAAAAGCACTCAATTATTAACAAGCCTTGAGCTCCAACTTCACAACTCAGTAGATTGTTTAACAGGGTGCAGCTGGTGGCTTAAATGTGGTATTTAAATGATTTCTCTGTGGCCCTGAGCCTAGAGCCAATTGGAGAATGAGAGTTCAGAGTGACAAGAGTAACCGAGTGTGTGAAAAAAGGGAGGAAAAAAGTTCACATCTCCTGCTGTGCAGCATGAAACCATAGGCTTTTGACATTCAGCATCCTGAAAGAATATAGCCAACAATTTTCATCTCTGTGACAGTGATGGTTATATGTGTATTTATCATATGTGATATCACAATATGGTAAATATAAGTGTATTTTATCATAAGTGATCACATGTTATCATATGTGCTATCACAATACACATGTTAAAATTATTTTGGAGATGTCTTAAATTCTCAGTGAAACATTTCAAAAATGATCTGAAAGTAAATATGAGAAAAGATGTGATATAATTATAACTAATATTAAGAACCTTACCCAGGACTACACAAATAAATGTCCTGTTCTCTGTAAAACAACACTATTTTCTTTCTTACTTTTAAGTTCAAGAGTACCTCTTCAGGTTTGTTACATAGGTCAACTTGTATCACAGGGGTTTGTTGTACAGGTTATTTCATCACCTGGATATTAAGCCTAGTACCCATTAGTTATTTTTCCTGATCCTCTCTTTCCTCTAACCTTCCACCCTCCCATTGGCCCCAGTGTGTGGTTTTCTCCTATATGTATCCATGTGCTCTCATCATTTAGCTCCCACTTGTAAATGAGAACTTGCAACATTCAATTTTCTGTTCCTGCATTAGTTTGCTAAAGATTATGGCCTCCAATTCCATCAGTGTTCTTGCAAAGGACGTGACCATCTTCTTTTTTATGGCTGCATAGTATTCCGTAATGTATATGTACCACATTTTCTTTATTTAGTCTATCATTGATGGTCATTTAGATTGATTCCATGTGTTTGTTGTTGTAAATAGTGCTCCAGTGAACATATGTGTGCATGTGTCTTTATAACAGAATGATTTTGGGTATATACCCAGCAATGGGATTGATGGATTGAATGGTATTTCTGTCTTTAGGTCTTTGAGTAATCATCACATGGTCTTCGACAATGGTTGAACTAATTTACACTCCCACCAATAGTGTATAAGTTTTCCTTTTCTCCACAATGTTGCCAGCAACTGTTATTTTTTGACTTTTCAATAATAGCCATTTTGGCTCTGTGAGATGGTATCTCATTGTGGTTTTGATTTGCATTTCTCTAAAGATTTGTACTGTTGAGCTTTTTTTTCATATGATTCTTGACCATCCACAACCTATATTCACTACTTCTTTTCTTTATTTCTGCTCAGGAAATGTTTTGCTTATAAGCTTTTGAAGTAATATATTCCTATTACTATTAAATTTATCCCTTGGGCAATCAGATATTTCTAAAAAGGGAAATGGACTTACTATTCTTATTAGATACATACTGGATGCCAGATAAAAATGAAAAGCAAACAATATAATTAATTCTCCTGTGGATGGGGGTGTGTGTGAACTGTATCTTGTTTTAGACTCATTTTCAAATCACCATGTGTTTTGACATACTCATGTTATTAATAACATTTAGTTCCCTGTCACACATATTTTTACTTATATATAAAATAAAATAGTTTTTAACATTCAATCAAAATTGCCAATTATCTGCGTTTAACTAACAATCACCTGACATGGGATATATTAACAGAATGACAACATAGAAATAAAAATGGATGAAAAACAGTGAAATACTGTTTTAAAGATATCTTTCTTTTGACACTGAACCCTGAAATTGTGGCTACTTAACCACAGTAAGAAAAAGCATTTCCAATGATTTTATTCATCATTCCATGTAATAATCATATTATATTAAATTAAATGTTATTTTTTCATTATTCTGATAAATAATCTGGTAAAAAGTATACGTATATTGTTAATAGTATTAAGTTTATCTACTGAGCAAAGCACATTGCCATAAATAATAGACCATTTTGGACAGCTTAATATTTAACTATATAGAGTCATAAAAATATTTCAACTTTTACTGAGCAATAAAAATATTGCTTGCCAAAATTGTTTTCCATTTTTATCAGTGCCATTTTTATAGGTGGATTAGGGAGATGGAAGCTTACATTTCATATATTTGCAAACAAATAGTTCTATACAATATACAAAAAATCATACCCAATGTATCTCATATAGACTATTGTTGCTAGACTTTCTCAAGTCTTAAATGGGATCATGATCCATTTATACTAAGGGAAATTTATATCTTTATATCCTCTATCGCCATCTAGCTCACTGCCTAGGTATTAACTTTTATGCTTATGCATATGTATGTGTGTACATTTCTGGATGTGCACACAAATTTTTTGCATGTGCACGAAAGAATATCTTAAATACACCCCATGTATATTGAAGTGGTACTATTTTTACAGCGGATGCTGGTTAAATTTCCTTTTCCATTATTATCACTTGAGATCAACAAAATAATGTTTTCATTTTCACAAAAACAGAGGTCGTTCCTGAATATATGAACCCATTTGAACATTCATAATCCTTTGGTCCACACAATTGTATAAATGTCATAACAATGAAATTGGACTGAGATTGCTGCACAAAATCTTGAAGAAACACATAACCATGATGTGTTTTTATAATAAAAGATGTCTCAGCTACATATGGATTTTTCTTCTTTCCTGAATAATAATTAAAATAGATACACTCTTAGATAATTTTTTAAACTACAGAACTACTTTTTAAGATGTTTCATGTGTCTTGTTTAGGGTCATTGAATGCATAGACAAAACTTAATTGGCAGAGATGCATTTATTCTACAGCAAAGAGCAATGACCATCTGCTTGATTTGAGTTCCACGCTAAATTATTAGGCTACTGTTGCAATAAACTAGATAACAAACTACTCAAAATTTAGTTATCTATAATAGTAAGCAATTGTCTTTTGTACTCGTGGTCTGTGCAACAATTGGAGCATCACCGCATCAGATTTCAGGGAGCTGGACTTGGCTCTGGGCTTTGAGTAGGGTTCAAAAGAATTCCACAGGGTCCATGATCCCCTTGGACAAACACTTCCCAGGGCATATTTTTCTCATAATGGACATAGAGTAAAAAGTGGACAGTGCCTGGCACAGTGGCAGATGCCTGTGGTCTCAGCTACTCTGGAGGCTGAGTGGAGAGAATTACTTGATTCCAGGAGTTTCAGTACAACCTGCAGCCTGGATAACATAATGAGACCGTCAGAAAACAAAACAA
Source organism: Macaca fascicularis (assembly GCF_037993035.2). NCBI lineage: Eukaryota > Metazoa > Chordata > Mammalia > Primates > Cercopithecidae > Macaca > Macaca fascicularis. The sequence continues at coordinate 30,126,477 of NC_088380.1, read as the reverse complement.
AACAAAACAAAACAAAAAAACAGATATCAAATCAGACAAGAACCTAACTGCTCATTGGACAAACCACTTCACATGACAAGTCCATAACCCGGGCAGAAGAAATTGTAGTGCACCCTGAAAAATATACAAAAGTGGATGAACATTTGCAGAAAATATTTACATGTATGCACACACAAGCAGGTCTCTGTTTAATGCCTGATACCTGCTACTTTCTAGTAAAAGTTGAATTATTTTATTAAGAAACTTATTTTAGAGCAGTTTTAGTTTTACAGAATCACTGTGAAGATAGAACAGAGAATTCTCATATACTCCATACTCATTCTACCTTATTATTAAATTCCTAGATCACTATGGTATATTTGTCGCAACTAATATTGATCTATTATTATTAAGTAGAGTTCATGCTTTATGATTCCCTCACTTTTTCCCTAATGTCCTTTATCTTTTGCAGAATTCCATCCAAGCTACTACATTACATCCAGTAGTCATGTCTCCTTAGACTCCTCTTGGCTATGACAGTTTTTCAAACATTCTTTGTTTCTGATGACCTTGACAGCTTGGAGGATCACTGTTTAATCTTTTTGTGGAATGTCCCTCAATTGGAATTTTTTCTGAATTTTTTTTTGTTTGTTTTCTGATTAGACTGGAGCGTTGTGTTTTGGGGAGGAAGATCACAAGATAAAGTACCAGTCTCATTACATCATATCAAGGATATGTACCATCAATATGATATACTTTCTATATTAATATTACCATGTGGCCTCAGGTCAAGTTGTTCCTAGGAGAAACTGAGGGTTGGGCTGCTATTTCTCATGGCCCAATAACGAGATGCAGATGAACTGGGGAAGAAGAGAGTTTTAATTTCTGTAACCAGTTACGGGGGAAGGCTTGGAAATTATCACCAGACCAACTCAATACTACAAAGTTTTACAGAGCTTGTATACCTTCAGAACTATATGTCTACTTGTAAGTGTGCATTCATCTAAAGTCATAAGTGATTAACTTCTTTTAATCTACATCTAAGGTCTGAGTCCTGAAGACATTCTTCTGGAGCCTTAGAAAGTTTAGTTAATCTAAATGGGTATAGGTGCTGGGGTAATTACCCTTCTCTTGTCTCCTACCAAATCATAATGATTTGGGGAGTTCCTTTAGACCCGAATGAACTTGTTTGTGGAGGCCTGGGGAGTTTCTTCAGACCCTCAGTAAAACTTGTTTAATCCTAAAAGGGTCCTGTTGAGAATTCCTTCATTATCTTGTCATGCTTCAGAGCCCAGGAAAAGCTTAGGCAAAACTCCTGGTGGGCTCTTTGTTATATTCTAGCCTTTGTATAAGGGTACTGGCTCAATCATCCTTTTTTTTTTTGAGACGGAGTCTTGCTCAGTCTCCCAGGCTGGAGTGCAATGGCGCGATCTCAGCTCACTGTAACCTCCACCTCCCAGGTTCATGCAATTCTGCTTCAACCTCCCCAGTAGCTGCGATTACAAGCACCCGCCACTATGCCCGGCTAACTTTTGTATTTTTGTAGAGACTGGGTTTCACCATGTTGGCCAGGCTGGTCTCAAACTCCTGACTTCATGTGATCTGCCTGCCTCAGTCTCCCAGAGTGCTGGGATTACAGGCATGAGCCACCGCGCCTGGCCTCAATCAGCTTTTAATGTTTAATTTAGCTATTCAGTCAGTGCTGGGATGGTTGTAATGGAGGCCTGAATTAGTGAGACATGGCCTGTCACAAAGTTACTCTATTTTTTCTTCATTTTCTTACAGTACTTCTTCAAAGCAAGTCACTATGCATGATCATACTTAAGGATTGGGGAGTTATGCTGCATCTCCTTAAGGACAACATATTTTCAGAGATAACTTTAAATTCTTCTATATGGAAAATTAGTCTTTCTTCATTTGTTTATTTATTTAATAATTTTTATACCAACCTGGATTCAGAAATATGTATTTTCTACTTATATGTTTTTTTAATTTGCATAGATTTAGTGGGTACAAGCGCAGTTTTGTTACATGGATACATTACATAATACTGGGGTTTCGGCTTCTAGTCTACTCACCACCTAAATAGTGAACATTATCCCCAATACTTAATTTTTAAATCCTCATTTCTCTCCTGCTTTGCTCCTTTTTGAGGTCCCCAGCGTCTATTATTTCCTTATTTATTTCCATGGATACCTATTTCTTAGCTCCTACTTGTAAGTAGGAACATGTATTTTAAATTCTGTTTCTGCATTATTTTACTTATGATAATGGCTTCCAGCTCTATCCACGTTGCTGCAAAAGACATAGTTTTGTTCCTTTTTATGGCTTTATTCCATGGTATATATACCACATTTTCTTTATTTTCTCATTCATTGATGCACACTTAGGTTGATTCCATAACTTTGCCGTTGTGAAAAGAGCTGTAATAAGCATACACTTGCATATATCATTTTTATATAACAGTTTATTTTCCTTTGGTTATATATTCAGTAGTTGGGTTGCTGGGTCAAATGGTAGTTCTGTTTTTAGTTTTTTGAGAAATCTCCATATATTTTTCCATAGAGGTTGTACTAATTTACATTTCCATCAACATTGTGTAGGCATTTCCTTTTCTCTGCACCCTTGCCAACTTCTGTTGGCTTTTTAGTTTTTTAATAGTAGCCATTCTTACTGGTGTGAGATGGTATCTTATTGTGGTTTTAATTTACGTTTCTCTGATGATTTGGGATAGTTAACTTTTTTTTAACTAGTCACTTATAAGTCTTCTTTTGAAAACATTCATTATGTCTTTTGCCCACTTTTCAGTGTTTTTTTTTTTTTTTTTTTTTCTCTCAATGAGTTGTTTAAGTTTGTTGTGGATTCTGGATAGTAATCCTTTGTAAGAAGCATAATTTGTACATATTCTCTTCTATTCTTTAAATTGTCTGTTTACTCTGTTGATTATTATTTTGGCTGTGCAGCTGCTTTTTAGTTTAATTAAATTCATTTTCCTATATTTGTTTTTGTCACATTTGTTTTTAAGTTCTTAGTTATAATTTATTTGCCTTGGTTTTTACAGAGGTTTTAGAATGTCCTGAAGAGGTATTTTCTAGGATTTCTTCTCAGTTTTTATAGTTTTAGGTCTCACATTTGAGTATTTAATTCATCTTCAGGTAATTTTTATATATGATGTGAAATATGGGTCCAGTGTCATTCTTCTGCATGTGGCTAATTTTGCCAGCATCATTTATTAAATAGGGTACACTTTCCCCACTGCTGCACCTCAATGAAATAGAAATATGAGAATAAACTAGACACAAAGCTAGCAGAACAAAAAAGTAACAAAGTTCAGAGTAGAGCTAAATAAAATTGAGAACCAAAAAAATACAAAGGATAAATCAAACAAAAAATAGCATCTTTGAAAAAATAAACAAAAGAAAAATGTGAAGATTCAATTAAGTCCAACTAAAAATGATAAAGGTGACATTTCAAGAAATAGCACTGAAATACAAAAGATTATGAGACTACTAAAAGCATCTCTATGTGTACAAACTAGAAAAACCTAGAAGAAATGGATACATTCCTGGAAAAAGATGAACTTCTAAGATAGAATCAGGAAGACACAGAAACCTTGAACAAGCCAATAATGAGTAATGAAATTGAAGCAGTAGTAAAAGAAAAAATGTTCCAACAACAAAAACCAAAAGGCCTATGACTAGATATATTAACAGCTGAATTTTACGAGATCTACAAAGAAGATCTGGTTGAACTTACTGAATCCAATCTTATTGAAACTATTCTACTTATATTCTAATATTATATTATTTATTTTGTTACTCAAACTTTTCCCAGAAATTTCAGTCTTCCTTTACTTTTCTATTCTGGTATCAATGTGTACATGTGTGTCTGCGTGTTTTCAGTTTCTTACTTTGTGACACTGTGGAATGCTCTATACTCATCTTGCAAATTTTCTGTCCTTTCTCCAACAGCCCTGGTTTCTTCTATGGAGGATGGTATTAGAAACCAAGATATGGGCACTATATATGGTTGTTACTACTGGGATTGTGTTGACTTTAACTACCTTTGATTATAAAAACACCAGTATCTCTAAAAAGACATGTAAAGATAAAAAAATTAATGTTTAATGCAAATATATTTATTTTCAACAAGTTGCACTTTCCTTAGAGTCAAAGTAAGCTAACTGCAGTGTAATACACACTTGGAAAAAGTGTAGACACAGCAAATTTGGGATGTATTTCTAGCTAAAGGGAATCTTTACATATATATATGTGTGTATATATATATATGCACATGCATATATGTGTATATACATGCATATATGTGTATATACTTACATTTATAGAGACGTGTATAAATATGCACTCACATATAAATAAACATAGACAAATATGCCTACGTGTGTGTGTGTGTGTGTGTGTATATATATATATATGAGAGTGATAAAGATAAATCATTTGAATTGTCATTAAAATTTTGCCTAAATTTAGCCGTGGTCATTTCTTTATATGACAAAAATATACGGGTCATTTTGATAGGTAAATAATTGTTATTTTTAAAAGGATAATAATAAATATACATGCAAATTTAAATGTATACTTTGATTTCAATTTGGGGAATTAGTTAAAAATTTCTCAGCGATTAAGAATATAGACAATTTTGATAATGGTGGTTGTGCTAATGCTAAAGTATGTAAATTCAACTTTCTAATTTCATCACCAATACACTATATTTTAGATGAACACTTTCTAGTTCCTCTTTTTGTCTTCCCAGGCCAAGCCCAGATCCTCATTATAAGCCAAGGGAGTGAAACACACTGATTCCTGGGAATTTACTTCTGAATGATTTTCTTCATTCTAATATTTTATTCTAATGACTCTTGTTTGCTCCTTTGTCACTCTGTTGCCTCTAAAATAAGATTTTTGTAATTCTCCGTATTTCTAGTTGTTATTAGTGAAAGTGATAGCCTACTACAATCCTGCGATCTGTAACAGGAAGTATAAAACTGATAGTACTTGTTCAAACAGTTGTTAACGTGTGCCACACTCCCCTTTACCAAGTAAATCCAATACGGCACATGGAATATGTATGTTACAACTATTTAAAGTGTCATCAGGCATTATTGTCATTGTTGTCAAAGGGATCTGATAAGGACATCACATTATGGTCTTCCTTGAAAAAGTAGGTGAACATCAATTACATATAGGCACAACTTTATGGCAAAAAGAGCAATATACTGAGATTGAGGTACAAAATTGTTTTCTGTTCCTAATTCCACCATTAAGTTGCACTCAACCTTGAGAAAATCACTACATTTCTCTGAAATTCAATTTTCTCATTTTAAAATCTAGGATAATGCTTATCCTGGCAAAAAGTTTGATGGTATTTACATGACTGCATAGGAAGGAGACAGCTTGAACAGAATAGCAGAGCCTCAAGGTATTCATTATGCACTTTGCTCCCACAACATTGTGAAATATACTGTCCTACAGGCTTTTTATTCATGTTAGATTACCTTTCTTATTAATATTTGAAACTTGTTATAAATAGAACTAGTAGTTACTCAGTTACCATTCACTGCTATACTATCTGTAATAAGGGAATAATGAAATGATTTGATACAGCAGAAGAAATTAGTTGAATTTTTGTTCCTAACCATGTATCTTGTGAAATTTTAGAGGATATGATACAGATTTATGGATAATAAAGTTATTTAAACAAAACAAGTAGCCTGTGTCTTTATATCTTAAAATAGAGCTATTAACTTGAAGTGGAATCAATGATGAAGGTTTTACTTAGTGCTTTTGAAAATGTATAAATGGCTTTTTCTAACAATGCCTCTCTTACTTTGAATATATAATAAATGAATAATGTAAAAATTATAATTACCACAATATAAGGACAAAAATAACAAAAGTATTAGAAAGGTAGAACATTTTGAAGATAGGTTCCTGAGAGCAGTGGTAGGTTTCTGTGAGTTAGAAATAACTTAAGTTTTACCAACACATTTCCGAATTTTGCCGCAAATCACTATAAACTTTTTGACAAGCCTCATTAATAGTATAAAGTCTGAAGTCTATTGAAAACAAATATTGGAAGCATAGAGTAGTTATATACTGTGTAATAAGAAGTATCATCCAAAAGCCCTTATCTCAACCCTTCATTAAATCATGCAAAGTGAAATTATTTCAAGACCACTCTGTTGGGTGAGCTTTAGATACAGTATAGGATAGACCACTGTACTAATGTACATATGTTATAGATTGTAGAAGATTTGTCAAATTCACTTTTTTCCTGAGTATTTTTATGAGGTTTTGATAAATACAGGATCAAATATAAAGACAGCAGATCTGCCACCATGTTTTAGTCTTCATTGGTGAGTCAAATTTGGGCTAAGAAGAAGGATGAGATGAAACAGTTGGGACAAATGTTTAGCCATGGTTAGTGGAAATTTTTCAGTTCTTCAGCATCTGTTACATTATATAGTACTTGTGAGTTAGGATATTAGAGAAAAATATGAGCTTATTTTTAGAACTTAGGTTTTTATTCCTCAATAATATGAATATTATTTTATCAAATAACAAAAGCATCATTTCAGGTTATGGGCAATATTGAATTTAGGAAAAAAAGACTGTGAGTTTTTATTAGGAAAGACTGGGACCACTGATGGTAGCACATTGAAATTATGTGTGTATATATATACCAAGTGTCAGACTATGTGACAAAATATTGTTAGACATTTGCATTATGGCTTATATTGTAACAATGATAAATAAGTACCTAGAGACTGAAAAATAAGGAAGATGTGATTCTTCCATAGGAAAATTATGCCTAATCATAATTACATACAATTTAATCATGTTAGATGCTATTTCATTTTATTGTTTATTTTTTTCTGTGAAGAAGCTTTTTGTTTGTTGTATTCCTACTTGTCTATTTTTGCTTTCTTTTGCCTATGTCATTTGTGTCATCCATAAAACATCCTTGCCAAGACCAAAGTCAAGCAACATTTTACCTGTGTTTCCTCATAAGAGTTTTATGATTTTGGGACTGATATTTAAGTCTCTAACTTATTTCAAGAAAATGTTTATTTATAGCGTAAGATAAGGATTAAATTTCATTTATTTGCATGTGGTTTTCCCAATGCTATTTATTGAAGACACTATCAGTTTTCCATTGTGCCCTTATCAGTTTAGTTGTTCATATATGCATGAGCTAATTTTGGGCTTTCTACTCTGTTCTTTTGGTCTATGTGTCAGTTTTTTATGTTAGTGCTATACTGCTTTGATTACAATAGCTGTGTAACATAGTTTGGAATCAGAAAGTATAAAGCATCTAGCTTTGCTTTTTCTTCTCAAGATTGCTTCGGTTATTCAGGGTCTTTTGTGATTTCATACAAATTTTATAATTTTTTTTAATATTTCTGTGAAAAAATGTCATTGGAATTTTGATTGAAATGTGTTGAATCTGCAGATTCCTTTGGGTAATGTCAACATTTTAACAATATTGATTCTTTCAGTTCATGAATACCAATGGTTTTTCCACTTGTTTGTGTCTTCTTCCACTTCTTTCATCAAAGTTTTACAGTATTCAGTGTTCAGATTTTCCATCCCCTTGGAAAATTTATTCCTAAGTATTTAATTTGTTGTTACACTATTGTAAATAGCATTGTTTTCTTAATTTCTTTTTCATAGTTTCTTATTAGTATATACGACCACAATGGATATTTGAATGTGGATTTTATATCATGTAACTTTACTGAATTCAGTTATTAGTTTTAACAGTTTTATTTTTGATGTACTCTTTAAAATTTTCAATAGATAAGACCATGTCTCTGCAAAGAGAGACAATTTGACTTTTTCCTTTCTAATCTGAAAGTCTTTAATTTATTTTGCTTGCCTAATTGTTCTGGCTATGACCTCCATTACTATTATCAATAAAAATGGTGAGAGTGAGCATTCTTGTTTTGCACCTAGTGTTAGAAGAAAAACTTTCAGCATATCACAATTCAGTATAATATTAGCTGTGGGCTTGTCATATATGCCTTTTATTATGTTGAGGTAGATACCTTATATACCTAATTTGTTGATAGGTTTAATCTTGAAAAAAATGTAGAACTTTTATCATGAAAGGATTTTTGTTTAATGTTTTATATGTGTCCATTGAGAGCATCATGATTTGTATGCTTTATTCTGTTAATGTGATGTATCACATTTATTATATTTTGTAGGTTGAGCCATCCTCGTATGGCAGAGCTAAATCTCACTTGATCATAGTGTACAATCCTTTTAATGTGTTGTTGAATTTTGTTTCCTACTCTTTTATTGAAGAATTTTGCATCTACGTTTATCAGTATTAGTCTGTAATTTTTTTCTTGTAATGTCTTAGTCTTGCTTTGTTAACAGGGAAATGCAGGTCTTATAAATTTAGTTGGAAATATTATCTTTATTTATTTTTGGAAAAGTTTGAAATTATTGATACTATTTCTTCTTTAAATGCTTCGAAGAATTTACCTGTGAAACCATTCTGGACTTTTTGTGTTTGCTGGCTTTTCATAACTGCTTCTATCACCTTGCTTGTTATTGGTGTCTTCAGCTTTTCTATTTTTCTTTCTTTCTTTCTTTCTTTTTTTTTTTTTTTTTTTTTTTTTTGAGACAGGTTCTCACTCTGTTGCCCAGACTGGAATGCAGTGGTATGATGTCGGCTCACTGCAATCTCCACCTCCCAGGTTTAATTGATTCTCCTGCCTCAGCCTCCCAATAGGCTGTTATTATAGGCACTCACCACCACACCTGGCTAATGTTTATATTTTTAATAGACACAGGGTTTCACCATGTTGGTCAGGCTGGTCTCGAACTCTTAACCTTGTGATCCGCCCTCCTCGGCCTCCCAAAGTGCTGGGATTGCAGGTGTGAGCCACTGCATCCAGTCTATATTTCTTTATGATTCAATATCAGTAAATTGTATGTTTATACAAAGTTATCTATTTTTTTGAATTTACCAAATTTGTCAGCATATAATTATTTATAATAATTTATTTTTATCATTTCCATTCTGTGTTATCAATTGTAATATTTCTTCTTTATAACTTTATTTACTTGAGTGATCACTCACTTTTTTAATCTAGCTAAATGATTTTCAATTTTGTTTATTATTTCAAAAAACAACTCATTGATCTTTTATCGATATTTTTCTATATTCTCTAATCTGTTTGCTTTTTTTTTTTTAATTTATGCTTAAGTCTTTTGTATTTGCTTCTTTCTACTAACTTTGGGCTTAATATTTTTTTATCTCTCTCTCTTTTTCTACATCAAAATATGCAGTCAGGTTTCTTAAGATTTTTCTTTTGTCTTAGTGTAGGTATTTATGGCTCTGCATCTTCCTTTTTTTTATTTTTATTTTTTTTAATTATACTTTAAGTTCTAGGGTACATGTGCACAATGTGCAGGTTTGTTACATATGTATACTTGTGCCATGTTGGTGTGCTGCACCCATCAACTCGTCAGCACCCATCACCTCATCATTTACATCAGGTATAACTCCCAATGTCATCCCTCCCCCCACCCATAATAGGCCCTGGTGTGTGATGTTCCCCTTCCAGAGTCCAAGTGATCTCATTGTTCAATTCCCACCTATGAGTGAGAACATGTGGTGTTTGGTTTTCTGTTCTTGTGATAGTTTGCTGAGAATGATGGTTTCCAGCTGCATCCATGTCCCTACAAAGGACATGAACTCATCCTTTTTTATGGCTGCATAGTATTCCATGGTGTATATGTGCCACATTTTCTTAATCCAGTCTGTCACTGATGGACATTTGGGTTGATTCCAAGTCTTTGCTATTGTGAATAGTGCCGCAATGAACATACATGTGCATGTGTCTTTATAGCAGCATGACTTATAATCCTTTGGGTATATCCCCAGTAATGGGATGGCTGGGTCAAATGGTATTTCTAGTTCTAGATCCTTGAGGAATCGCCACACTGTCTTCCACAATGGTTGAACTAGTTGACAGACCCACCAACAGTGTAAAAGTGTTCCTATTTCTCCACATCCTCTCCAGCACCTGTTGTTTCCTGACCGTTTAATGATTGCCATTCTAACTGGTGTGAGATGGTATCTCATTGTGGTTTTGATTTGCATTTCTCTGATGGCCAGTGATGACGAGCATTTTTTCATGTGTCTGTTGGCTGTATGAATGTCATCTTTTGAGAACTGTCTATTCATTTGCTTTGCCCACTTTTTGATGGGGTTGTTTGTTTTTTTCTCATAAATTTGTTTGAGTTCTTTGTAGGTTCTGGATATTAGCCCTTTGTCAGATGAGTAGATTGCAAAAGTTTTCTCCCATTCTGTAGGTTGCCTGTTGACTCTGATGGTAGTTTCTTTTGCTGTGCAGAAGCTCTTTAGTTTAATTAGATCCCATTTGTCAATTATGGCTTTTGTTGCTGTTGCTTTTTGTGTTTTAGACATGAAGTCCTTGCCCATGCCTATTTCCTGAATGGTATTACCTAGGTTTTCTTCTAGGGTTTTTATGGTTTTAGGTCTAACATTTAAGTCTCTAATCCATCTTGAATTAATTTTCGTATAAGGAGTAAGGAAAGGATCCAGTTTCAGCTTTCTACTTATGGCTAGCCAATTTTCCCAGCACCATTTATTAAATAGGGAATCCTTTCCTCATTTCTTGTTTTTCTCAGGTTTGTCAAAGATCAGATGGCTGTAGATGTGTGGTATTATTTCTGAGGACTCTGTTCTATTCCATTGGTCTATATCTCTGTTTTGGTACCAGTACCATGCTGTTTTGATTACTTTAGCCCTGTAGTACAGTTTGCATCTTCCTCTTAAAACTGCTTTTGTTGGCTGGGCACAGTGGCTCACACCTGTAATTCCAGCACTTTGGGAGGCCAAGGTGGGCGGATCACCTGAGGGCAGGAGTTTGAAACCAGCCTGGCCAACACAAGAAAACCTTTTCTGTATTAAAAATACAAAAATTATACGGGCATGGTTGTCTATACCTGTAGTGTCAGCTACTCGGTAGGCTGAGTTAGGAGAATCACTTGAACCTGGGAGACAGAAGTTGTAGTGAGCCGAGATTGCACCACTGCATTCCAACTAGGGCAACAGAGTTAGACTCTGTCACAAAAACAAAAACAAAAACAAAAATAATTTTCTCTTTTATTCTTTGGTTGTTCAGGAGCATGTTGTTGAATTTAAACATATTTGTGAATTTTCTATTTTTTTCTTCTATTATTCTAATTTCATCTCATTGTGGTTGGAAAAAATACTTTAAATAATTTATATCTCTTAAATTTGTAAAGACTGTTTTGTGGCCCAACATATGGTCTATTCTAAAGAATTTTCTATGTGCACAAGAGAAGAAATAGGAATTTGCTACTCTTGGATGGAATACTCTGTACAAGTCTTTTAGTTCCATTAAGTCTACAATTTTGTCCAAGTCCTCTATTTCCTTATTGATTTTCTGTCTTGGTTATCTATTCATTGTTAAAATGGAGTGCTGAAGTTTCTTACTATTATTATATACTGCTATCTATTTCTCTCTTCAGCTCAATTAATATTTGTTTATTTAAGGTCTTCAATTTTGGATGCATATATATTTATAATTGTTATAGCCTCTTGATGAATTGACCCCTTTATCAATATATAATGATCTTATTTCTCTTGAAAAATTATTCCATTTATATTTACAGTAAGTATTGATAGTTAAGGACTCAGTATTATTATTTTGTTAAATATTTTCTGTTTTGTGGGTTCTTTCTTTCTTTCTCTCCTGGTGCCTGCATTTGTGATCTGATGGGATTTTCAAAATAGTATGTTTTGATTCCCTTCTCTTTGTCTTTTTTATATCAACAATATATTTTTCCACTGTGGTTGCCATCCGGTGCCTGGTCTTGGAAGGTATCCTTCATGGATAAGGAGAAACAACAATACTTTCTCTTCAACTTTAACTATTTCCTTTATTATTTCTTGTAAGGCAGGTCTGGTGGTGATGAATTCCCCAAGCCTTTGCTTGTCAGGAAAAGTGCTTATCTTTCTTTCATTTCTGAAGGACAGCTTTGTCTGGTGTAATATTCATACTTTTCTATTTACTGCTTTTCAACACTTTGAATATATTATTTTTTTCTCTTCTGGCCTGCATCATTTCTGATGACAGGTCTTATAATGAGATTCCTTTCTATGTAACATTCGCTTTTTCTCTTCCTGCTTTCACATTTTTCTTTGTCTTTTACTTTTGAGAGTATGATTATAATGTGACTTACTGAAGATCTGTTTCTGTTTAATCTATTTGGTATTCTTATGAATGCTGGTTTTTCTTTTCATACTTGGGGAGTTTTCTGTTATGATTCTTTGGAATAAGCTTTCTGCCCTTTCTCTATCTCTACTACTTCAGGAATCTCATATTGCACATGTTGGTTTACTTTGTAGTGACTCAAAAGTCTCATAGGCTTTCTGCATACTTTATCATTCTATTTTTTTCTCCTCTGGGTAAATTCAAATGATCTCTCTTTTTGTTTGCTTATTCTCTTTACTTGAATGAGTCTGCTGTTGCTGTTGAAATGGAAGTTTTCTTTTCAGTCTTTGTGTTCTTCAGCTCCAGAAGTTCTGTGTAGTTCTTTGTTATGTTTTTAAATCTCCTTATTGAACTTCTCATTTTGTTTCTGTATTATATTCCTGAGTTAATTTAGTTGTATACCTCTCTTCTCTTATACCTAATTGAACTTCCTTAAGAAGATTATTTTGAATTCTTTCTCAGGCATTTTGTAGATCTTCATTTTGTTAAGGTTGGCTACTGATGCCTTATTTTGTTCCTTCAGTGTTGCTATGTTTCCACGATTATGCATAATCCTTATTATTTTTATAGGTGTTTGTGGATTTGAAGAACTAAACACATCTTCCAATATTAACAGACTAGATTTGGTAAATAAAACACTTAACAATTAGCCCCTCCAGAGATTATGGCAAGTCAATTCATGGGATTCTAAGGTTGTTATGGTGCTAGAATCCTGAGAAGGGCTGACTTAGTGCCTGGGGACTTAAGAGTGTGCCTTGGGCCTGTGTCTGCAGGGGCCACCCTAGTGCCTGGAGTTATGGAGGTGGGCCTCGAGCTAGGGGCCACAGTGCTTTGCTTGGTATCAGATGGTCTTGGAACCTAGGGCCACAGGGACCAGCATGAAGCCTGGGATTATGGATGCCAGCTTGATCCAGGGGCCAGTCTATTGCAATGAACACTGAGACAGGTCTGATGCAAGGGCTTGCAGTGGCTTCAGCTGCTAACTTCAATCTATTTCCCCCACATGGAAGATAACTCTCTTCCTGCTCTACCAAATGGGCTTGGGGAAAGTGTGACATGAATAATGTAAAACTGTTTTTCCTATCATCTTCAAGACATCTCTTCCTATTTCTGTGTTCCACTCAGGTACTGTAATCTCTCACCTGAATTTCTCAGCTCCTGTGAAGCTATTTTTGCAAACCGGTATTTATTCAAATTGATATTTTCATGAAGACATGAGTGCTGAAACTCCTATTCCTCCATCTTGATGATTTTACTCACTGCCTAAAATTTTACACTGGATTCTGTTGCTTAATTCAAAGTTTAGACTGATCTTTAAAATATCAGACATATCAAATTTTGAAAATGTCCTAAGGTTTATAAGAATAGGCTCAAAATATATTTTAATACATGTACACTCTGAAATATAAGAAAACGCAAAATGTTTAAGATCCATGAATGACTTGGTCAAATGATGTGAAGAACACTGTTGGCAAGGGTAAAAAGAAAATAATAATAAATGAAAACAATGAGTAGTCTTACACTGAATAAGGTTAAAGTCATTTATAAGATGTATTTGCTTTCAAGAAATTCACTTCAAGAATCATGAACTTGAAAGTGCCCTGAAAGGTTCTGATTTTGTGAGGTTCAAGAGTAATAACCAAAAGAAAAATGTGTATGTATGACAAAACCTCTCAGAGCTTATCACAATGGAACTAGCAAAAGACTCAAACAGTTTCAGTCAGCAATTCCTCAAGATGCTCAAGGAAAACTTAATGTTATGAAAAAGATCCAGTGCCTTGTGGTTGCACTTGAAATACAGTTTTTGCCTTTCAGTTGCATTAAGCAAGTAACCCTAAGGTCTGCAAAAGTAGCTAGAGTCAGAATTTAGATACAGACAGAGACAAGAGGAAATAGAAACCAAGGCATAGAAGAGGGAGAGAATGAGAAAGAATGAGAGGACGTCATACTTCGTTGTCCAGTGTCATAGCCGTTAGCCACATGATGTTATTTAAAATGTAATTAACTGAAATAAAATTTTAAAAATTCAGCTCTTCAGCCTTGCTAGCCACATTTTCAGTGTTTAAGAGTCACACATGACTAGTTGTCATCATACTGAATAATGCTGATGAAGTATATTTACATTGTTGCAGAGAGTTCTGGTAGAAAAAGCTGATTTAGAAAATAAGAGAGAAAGAAAGAAACCAGAGGGGACGTAATCACGGGCTTAAACTGATGGATGAGTGAAATAACAAGAGTTAGTGAGAGTAAGAGGTAGACATTAGAGAGATCAATTTTTGTTTTATTTTTATTTTATTTTAATAGTTCGGTGGTACAGGTGGTTCTGGTTACATGGATAAGTTCCTAAGTGGTGATTTCTGAAATTTTGTTGTACCTGAGCAGCAAACACTGTATCCAACATGCAATCTTTTATCCCTCACCCCAGCTCTCACCCTTCAATTTTTCAAAGACTTTCTTGTGTAACTTACAGAAAAAATTAAAGTAAGATGCAATGTAGGAACAATAAATAGGTACAGAAAAAGTGTGAAAGCCTAAAAAGATCTGACCTGTTTGGTTTGTGGTTTAAAAAAAAATCCATGACCATCACCCCAGCATGCACAATATTCAGTCTTTAAAAACTAAGGACTGAAAAGGTCAGGGATATTATAAATTAAGCTTCCAAATCGTTTTTAATTGCATCCATTTGACTTTTAGAAAACACAAAAACTTTACAATTTCAGAATCCCTCTCTTCATTTGTAGATAAAATAGAGCTACTACCTTATCGGGCAGAAAACAATGGGTGTTTTTTTTAAAAAAATAAGAGAGACACTATAAGAAAAGCAAAACCAAAATTATTAATACATTAAATTTTTGCTATAATTTGATATCCTGACACTTTTCAAACTTTTCTCTGAAAAAAGGAATATAAATTGTATATGGAAAGTTAATTATTTTTTAAACAAAATGTATTTTAAAGATTAAGAAACATAATTCAGAAATGAAAGACAATCATCTAAATGTTATGTAGGAAAACTACAATATCTAAAAGAATAATAATTCAGTTAAATTCCTAACTAGGAAATTTATCAAATAGGATATTTTGGGCAGGAAATTTAAAGGGAATTTCTTCAGTTTTTAGATTACATTTTGCTTATTATTTAACTTGACATTTATACATTTGCAACTTCTGTATTTTATATTTATATATTATATATTTTCATATTTAGGGATATGAAATAGGAAATCAGATTATATATACAGGAATTTAAATGTAATGTAATCAATATTTGTTGCCTGCTGTTTTGAATGGTTATTTACCTACATGTTCACCAAGGATTACACTGGGAGCTCATTTGATTTTTATATTGAAAAACCTCTGAAAGAGGGATTACATGAGAAAAACACACTCTACAACGAGGACAAATGGAAATATCGAGTCTCCTTGGAGGAAAAGAAGTGGAGAGTCTCTGTGAATGGGCTTTATAGTGGAAAATTTAAATTAAGGAGGAAACTTTAAGATACTGGATTCAAGAGAAACAATATGAATAAAAAATAGGTTATTTTTGCCAAGTAAAGAAACTGACAATGGTCAATTATCATCCTTTCATCCTTTCTTTCTTCTCATCCTTTGTTTTGAGAGAGTAGTTTATATTTACATTCTGTGTCTTTCAATTTGCTCCTTAAATTAGTAGAATAAAATTGGATTAAAATTCTATTGACATGACCATATAAAATAATGTACAAAATAACCATATTAAGATAATCTACTGAATTATTTTTATTTCCAAAATTCTTAAGAAAGTTATTTTAATCCCCAAAACTTTTCAATTCTTATGTAAATGGTTTGACATCAGCAAAACTTTTCACTTTTCAGTTCTTTGATAACTTGGAAACTTTATGCCCATGAAATAATTTCAAGAGCGTTCTGACTTTGTTTGTTTGTTTGTTTGTTTGTTTTTTTGTTTTTGAGATGGAGTCTCGCTCTTCCTCCCAGACTGGAGTGCAGTGGCGCGCTCTCGGCTCGCTGCACCCTCTGCCTACCAGGTTCAAGAGATTCTCCTGCTTCAGCCTCCTGAGTAGCAAGGATTACAGACACGCGCCAGCAGGCCGGGCCAATTTTTGTATTTTTAGTAGAGATGGAGTTTCACCATGTTGGTCAGGCTGCTCTCAAACTCCTGATCTTGTGATCCGCCCACCTCGGCCCCTCAAAGTGCTGGGATTTCAGGAGTGAGCCATCGCACCTGGCTGACTTTTTCTTCTTAGACGTTTTCAAGCATTCCTCTTCATGTTTCTTAAATACTAGGGTTCCCTAGCATTCCCTTTTCTAGCCATTAACTGGTTGTTTCATTCAATTTGCCCGTGTCCCTTGTAATTTATTGCTGATGTCAATTACATTTCCAAATATACTTCCTGGGTAAAACAATCCTTGAGATTCTGACATGTTTTTCAACTCCTAGATTTCTCTACCTAGATAGAAAAATTTAGAACTCACCACATCATTTCTTTTCTCATATACTTAATTTTCTTGTTCTTTCTCATTTATACCACTGTCTCTTCTCCTTTTCTCCCCGTCATGTCTCTAATTGGTACTGATGTCTCTCATTGGTGTGTCTGTATTAACGGAACTGCATATTTGTGGAATTATCTGTAATCTTACTCTAATGTTCAACATATTGTATTGTACCATCATCTTAAATGCCTGTGACTTCCAGTAAGCTCCCTAAAATAAAGAAGTCATATTATTTTTTAATTGTAGAGGAATTTGTGATGAGTTGAACCACAAAAGTACATTGAGATTATTTAGAAGATGCCCATGTAATTTTTCAATAAATCATTTGGTTTCCTTCACAGTGGTAAAATTAATTCTGTTAAATAAATTATGAGACTGAGCTGGATGATGATTTATGATTCCTGGGCTTCTTTCAAATGGCTTTGATCATGCAAAGAAATATTATATTTTTAACTATCTCAGTCTATGATTAAACTGAAATCATGAAGGATTAGATATTTAGAGTGGAAGCAGAATACTGACAGAGAAAGCAAGTAAGAATAGCAGAATAACTTTGTTTAATATTTGATAAACATGTTAATTAAAAGCAGAAATGACTCAACATAATTAAACAATATGAAGCAAGATTTATTTTGAACCACTTTGACAATCTTAGATCTAAGTTTAGGCTTTTTGAGAATGAAATGCAATGACATTTACATCATTATGAAAAGAGTATAGTCTACTTTAAACCTCAATTACCAGAACTCTAAAATAACTTGAGATAAAATGTCATCCTTCAAGACCATATTAATGTATCTAAGTGCTTAGTAACAAATATAATCACCATGTCTGTGTGAAATTTTGATAGTTTTTGCTAAATGCTGCTTTCATGGTATCTATATCATGCTCAGACCTAGAAGATTTTCTATAAAATTTGAACATTCATACTATCATTTATGGTTCAATCACAGTTAATTGAGTATGCTCTTTCCCAAGCATGAACTAGGGCTGCAAATATAAATAAGGTCAAGGAACCTAGAGTGATATAGCCAAATGACAGAAAATATGATACGTTTGGATGTAAGTAAAAAGAAATTGCATTTTTTTTTTCTTGTGATGGAGTCTCACTCTGTTGCCCAGGGTGGAGTGCAGTGGCATGATCTCTGTTCACTGTAACCTCTGCCTCCCAGGTTCAAGCAATTCTCCTGTCTCAGCCTCCAGAGTAGCTGGTATTACAGGTGCCCACCACTATGCCTGGCTAATTTTTGTATATTTGTGGAGACGTGGTTTCACCATATTGGCTAGGCTGGCCTCAAACTCCTGATCTCAAGTGATCTGTCCCCTTTGGTCTCCCAAAGTGCTGGGATTACAGGCGTGAGCCACTGCGCCTGGCCAGAAATTGCTAATTTTTATAGAGGTACAGAGAAGTCTTGCTTCAATCCACTTGCAAATTGGAGAGAAACAGATTTAGGAATTGGACAAAACATGCAGGTAAGTATGAAGGTCAAGATAAGAGCACGGGGCAGATGGCTTTTGTTTTTATCTGGACTCTGATTTCTCAATTCTAGAAGATGGATACCAATAGGATCACTCTAATTTTTTTTAAGAATGTAGAGTTTATATATATATATATATAATGTGTGTGTGTGTGTGTGTGTGTGTGTGTCACACAGAAGTATTCTGGCACATTATTAGCACTCTATAAACACTGTTGTTATTGTTACTTATCTGTGACATTATTTATTCTCATACTAACAAGCAGTATCCCTTACATTAGTATCATGCATTATATTTTGTTTGCTGAAGATGCACAGAAATAATTAGCGTTTAATGTTGAGATGATGGACTTTTTTATTGAATAAGTTCGTGCTCTCAAAGAGAAAAATCCTAGGAGAAAATAAGTAAAATATAAAAATATACAAAAGTGCTCTCATATATTTAATTATAGATGATTCTAAGCATATTACATGACAAAATCAATACAAGCAATTAACATAATAGATTTTTAAAGTTTTGTAGACATTTCACCCAAATATTTCTCAAAACTAAGCACTAGTTCTTACTGAGTTTCTAAGACAGAGAGCGGAACAGCAGTAGATAGTTACCTTGAAATGAACATAGACTTTGCATTCCAGTTTTCCTTCTCCCATCATAGTAGACTAATAAAACTTCATGAGTCTTTGGAGGGTTTTGTTTGTTTGTTTGTTTAGTTAAATGCGATTAGTGACACCAACATACAGTTTCCCTCTGGTTATCAGGTAAGAATAAAATAAGTTAAAAGACTGTGGCAGTATAGTTTAAATAAAATTTTAAATGATAAATTAAGGCACTTTGAAGTACAGCTATAAGACAAATTGGTACCAACTACCTAGTATTTTATGTACTCTGTGGGTGGCAACACTTCCCATTTTGTTTATCTACTAAATACTGTAAAATAAAGTAGTATGTTTTGAAAATGATTTTCTGCAGATACCTTATTATGGATTTTAGCTGCTGAAGATTCCTCTGAAAATTCTCTGGTTTGGTATGAATATGGTATTTCCACATCGGGAATAAGATTCTTCCAAGTGTGTAGCTACTCCATAAAACAATAACTGCAGAGGTTACAGCAACAGCTTCTGAAAACACAATTTAAACTACTCAACCTGAAAATACACATGTATTTCAAACAAGTCAATTTTGGTAGGAAAAAAAAAAAAAAAAGAGGATCAAGTGCCATGTTTACATGTATTTGAACATTGGTGCCTTTGGGATCAATCTACTACTACCTTTCATATGATACTGTAATATTTGCTCCCTACAAACAGGAGGGGAAGCTGCCATCACAAATTGTCTAATGCACTGTGCTTTATGCAATCAACTTCATTTTTTTGACACCAGATATGCAATGCCACATTATTCCTTTCAAAGTTCAAGCTTGAAGCCAGGCATGGTGGCTCATGCCTGTAGAATTATAATCCTAGCACTTTGGGAGGCCAAGGTGGGTGGATCACCTGAGGTCAGGAGTTCAAGACCAGTCTAGCCAACATGGTGAAACCACGTCTCCACCAAAAATACAAAAATTAGCTAGGTGTGGTGTCGCACACCTATAATCCCAACTACTTGGAAGGCTGAGGCAGGAGAATCTCTTGAACCCGGGAGACCAAGGTTCCAATGAGCTGAGATCAGGCCACTGCACTCCATCCTGAGCGACAGAGCCAGACTCCTCCAAAATAAAATAAAATAAAATAAAATAAAATAATTGTTCAAGCTTGAAGAAGAGTGATGAAAACAAGTTAAGGGGAAGGGGACATGAGGACATCTTGGTCAAAGAATACATAATTATAGTTAGATAAGATTAATTTTTAAAAAGACAGAATAGACAAATACATAGCAACAGAAAGTTGATAAGTGATTGCCCTGGTCCAGTTTATAGTGAGGACATAAATAAGAAATGACTATTAATGGTTGTGGAGTTTCTTTGTCAGGTATTAATGCTCTAAAACTGTAGTAATGGTTGTACAACTTTTTGATCATGCTAAAAATCACTGGATTATACACTTTAAAGGGGTAAATTTTATGATACGTAAATTACATCTTAATTGTAGATTAAGTTGTTTAAAAATATTTTTTCTGCATTTACCTTGCACCTTTTTATTTTGTTTTCTAACACAGGAATAAATATTTATGAATACCTAATATGCTATCTTTTAAAAATATTTATAATAGTTCCTGGATCAACATCTTGGTATTTTAATTTAAAAAAAAGGGAATTCTGTTACTTTGATATATTTCAGATCTATTAAAACAAATAATATAATAATAAAATGAAATTAATTGTGAAAGCTAACACCTAATGAAGATAGATAATTAAATTTGTATGTTCATGTATGTAGACAATATATAGTATAGGCTTATTACCAAAGTTACTATAGACAATACTAATATATATATATACACACGCACACACACACACACACACATATATATATTTATCCTCATTTACTTTTAAATGAAAAGAGGATAACAATGTTAAAGACTAATTTTTAAACTTATTTAACAAGTTTTTTTTTTTACGTATTTATTCCCTTTATTTCTCTTAAAAATTCTTAGTAGGAAAATGAAAATAATTTTTATTCACTAAGGTATCCATTTTGTAAAATTAAAAACACTGATGGCTAGTCATTCATTAATGTAGTTTTCCACATTAATAAAAGGTCTAAGGAAACATTGAAAAGGTACCTTGCAATGAAAACAAAATCTATAATCATGGTTGAATGACAAATTATATTTACATTTTCAAATTTTTTTCCTGTAAAAACTCCCTTTCCCCATGCAATTTTGGAAACTTTCTTTTTTATCTTAATTATAACTTTATGGTTTAATATTTGCCTGTCCACAATAGAATAGGGTGACACTACCACTTGCTCACAAATTATTGATGCAGAGGTGAGAAACAGGCACAGCATATACCATTAAATATTTAAGTAATTGAATTAGCACTTTAAGATGACCCTTATTATTTGTGCCCTTTAATACAGTGGAGATTTCAATTCAGGAGTTATTGATGTGGGCCAATGTGGATTTAAAAATGAAATTGATTTCCAACAGGTGAAACAAAGTATATGAAATAATAGATGTACACAAATAGAGTTTGAAAGATTTTTAAAATATGCTTTTAGTTGAACACTTTTTGGGTTTCCTTAGTTATTCCATAACTTTTATTATACCTTTTTGTTTTTTAATAAAAAGTAGTAAACATAATTTGAAAATTTCAGAGAAAATTACACAATACAGGTCTTGAAGCATGGTCAAATGGATTAATATAATTAGTTAATACAGATGTTTCTCCTAGGATTCTTATAGTTTGAGGTTTTACATTTAAGTCTTAATTCATCTTGAATTTATTTTTGTATAAGATGATAGGTAGGACTGCAGTTTCATTATACTGCATATAGATAGTTATCACAGCATCATTTATTGTATAGGATTTCTTTCCCTATTGCTTAATTTGATGATCAAATGGTTGTATACGTGCAGCTTTATTTCTGAATTATCTTCTCTTTGATTGATCTCTATGTATACGTTTGCACCAGAACCATGCTCTTTTGTTTACTGTAGCCTTGTAATATAGTTTAAAGTCAAGAAATGTGATGTATCTGGCTTGATTCTTGTTAGGATTGCTTTGACTATTTGGGCTCCTTCTGATTCCATATAAATTTTAGAATAGTTATTATTTTTTTTCCTAATTCTGTGAAAAATGACATTGGTAATTTGATAGGCATAATGTTGAATCTGTAAATGTATCTAGGCAGTACCATCTCACACTAGTTAGAATGGTTTTGGTTAAAAAGTCAAAAAATAGGCGGGGCGTGGTGGCTCACTCTTGTAATCCCAGCACTTTGGGAGGCTGAGGCGGGTGGATCACGAGGTCAGGAGATCGAGACCAAACTGGCTAACACGATGAAACTCCATCTCTACTAAAAACCTAAAAAAATTAGCCAGGCGTGGTGGCCGGTGCCTGTAATCCCAGCTAATCAGGAGGCTGAGGCAGGAAAATGGCATGAACCCAGGAGGTGGAGCTTGCAGCGAGCCGAGATCGTGCCGCTGCACTCCAGCCAGGGCAACAGAGCAAGACTACATCTAAAAACAAACAAACAAACAAAGTCAAAAAATAACAAATGTTGGCAAAGCTGTGGAGAAAAGAGAACACTAATACACTGTTGGTTGGAATGTAAATTAGTTTAACTACTATGAACAGCAGTTTGAAGATTTCTCAAATAACTTAAATCAGAACTACCATTCAATCCAGCAATCCCATTACTGGGTATATACCCAAAGGAAAATAATTATTCTAGCCAAAAGTCACATTCACTTGAATGTTCATCACAACACTATTCACAATAGAAAAGACACGTAATCAACACAGGTGCCCATCAAGGGTGGATGGAATAAAGAAAATATGGTATCTATATACCATGGACAACTACTCAGCCATTAAAAATAATGAAAATCATACCCTTTGCAGCAATATGTATGTAGCTGGATACCATTATTTTAAGCAAATTAACATAGAAACAGAAAACCTTAAATACTTAATGTTCTCGCTTATGAGTGGAAGCTAAACATTGGGTACACATGGACATAAAGACGGGAACAATAGTCCACTGAGGACTCTTAGAAGGATGAGTAAGAGAGGGAGGCAAGGGCTTAAAAACTACGTATTGAGTACTATGCTCACTACCTGGATGATGGATTTAGTTGTACTCCAAATTTCAGCATCACACTATATATCTTTGTAAGAACTTCCACATGTACTCCGGTTCTAAAATGAAAGTTGAAAAATAAAATAAAATATGTCTCTATATGTGCTATAATATCACATTATCTAACCTCTATGTAACTAGTGTCCCAGAAGAATATATTTAAAAAAAGAAGAAGACAATCATTGGAAGATATAAGGAATGGGAATATTCCCAGTAGATGAAATATATTAATTATATATACACGAACTTTAGTAAAACTCCAAGCAATTTATAATATACAAATAGATGTACTATTTGTGTAATATACAAATAGATGTACTATTTGTGTAATATACAAATAGATGTACTATTTGTGTAATATACAAATAGATGTACTATTTGTGTAATATACAAATAGATGTACTATTTGTGTAATATACAAATAGATGTACTATTTGTATATTATAAATTAAGTGATTTAAACCAAAGAAAAAGAGAAAATCTCAAGGGGCAATAAAAGAGTACTCAGTACATGTGCATGTGTCTTTTTGTAGTGGTACAACAAAATAAATGACTAGTGACTTCTGATCAGGAAAAAAAATAAAGATGAAAAGAAAATAGAATTTCAAAATGGCAGAAAGAAAATAAATCAGAATTTCAACCTAAAATTTTATATTCAGAAAAGGTATTGCTTTAAATTTCAGCAGGTTTCAAAAATATTTCCAATCAAAACCTCACAGTATTTCATCCAATAAATTTATGACAAAAATTAGTTAAAAAGTTCCTCAAGATGAAGGGAAAAACTAACAACCAGCTGTACACTATGTAAGTAAAAGCTCCATTAAAAGAATATACCTACAAAAATGTAAAAACACAATTTTTTAGTATTCTTTCATATGTAGAGTTGTAAAATTATTAATGGCTTAATATTATTTTAAATTAAGTAAAATAGAGAGTTTATATTGCAAAAGAAAGTAAAATATAAAACAACAAGTACACAAAACTTGGAAGAAAATAAACCTGTTTTACTCATCTAAAGTTGCTAAAATGATTATGAAATAGAATAACATTTGCATATTAAAATGCATAGCATAACGAAAAGAAACATAAATAGTTAAATCAATATATGGTATATTCACAACAAAGAAAACAGTGAAGACAAATAAAGAAAAACATTTTAAAAAATCAGATAAATGAAATCCAAATGGCAAGATGAAAGACTTAAATCAGACATATCAATTCTTAATTGTATATGTTTGAATGAAGCTTTTCAACTGAAAGGCAAAGATGCCAGACATAATGAACAAGTAAGGCCATATTATATATTGTTTACAAGAAACACAATTTAAATACATAGATATACTCAAGCTGAAACTAATATATTGGGAAATGACATAGTATGTGAACACTAACCTAAAGTGGCCCAGAGTGGCTATATTAATACCTATGTGGTATAACTTCCACAGGAAAGGAGCTTCCTTAACCTAACAGAGGGCACCTTAGGGCATCTAAGACTGTATTTATGATTAAAAAAATGAATGCTTTCACTTTGAGCTCAGCAGCAAGACAAGCCTATCTGCCTTCACCTTTTCCATTAAATGTTGTGTGAGAAAATATGTGAAATATATATTATATCTGATTCTTTTTAACAGATGCAGTGTTCTTTAAGTCTGTAAAGTAATATTTATTTTACATGCATAAGTTAATTATATGAAGTTGCTTCTTTTTTTTCCCAATTGCTTTAGTTTCTGTTTTTGTAGTAGTTTTCTTCCTGGTGCTCTTGATCTATTCTCTCGTGTACAAGACAGGGGTACTAAAACAAAAAGTTCAAGTAAATGCATGTGGGGATACTTGCTCATTGCGTTCTTTACTGTAGGATGATGATGATCTTTCTGCCACTTATCATTGTGAAAATCACTGCTGATGATATTTTTCTTTTTTTTTTTAATTTGATCTTGGGTTTGTCATACATTTTAGAGAAGATAATGCCCATTTCTCATCACTCATTTAAATAAAATGTTAACAATTAGACCATCAAATAGTAGAAATATTTGGCTAGCCCTTAATCTCCCTGTGAACAGGATGTTCTCCCAACATTCAGGTTTTCATCTCAGGCCAGATAATTTTTGTTTGATGCTCTCTAGAGTATAATCCTATCTTCTCTAAAGGAAGTGTTTGGTTGCATGAGTGAGTTATTTAGTGTTGATTTGTGCGATTTTGGTGCATTGATCACCCGAGAAGAATACACTGTCCCAATTTGTAGTCTTTTATCCCTCACCCTCCTCCCACCCTTTCTTCCAAGTCCCCAGAATCCATCGTATGATTCTTA
Source organism: Macaca fascicularis (assembly GCF_037993035.2). Lineage (NCBI taxonomy): Eukaryota > Metazoa > Chordata > Mammalia > Primates > Cercopithecidae > Macaca > Macaca fascicularis. The sequence continues at coordinate 30,101,168 of NC_088380.1, read as the reverse complement.
TGCCTTCTCATCCTCTTAGTTTAGCTCCCACTTATAGTAACAACATACGATGTTTAGTTTTCCATTTCTGAATTACTTCACTTAAAATAATGGTCTTCAGTTCCATCCAGGTTGCTGCAAATGCCATTATTTCATTCCTTTTCATAACGGAATAGTATTCCTATCTTCTTTCAAGCAGAGAAACTGCTATCTCCTGCATGCATGGAGTAAAGAGAAAGAGAAAGCGTTAGGTAGAATTTATTCTAAATTAGGCCTTTAACTAGCCCTTCTGGTTTTAAGGTTACCTTCCTTCACATTTCAAAGTTTACTGTCACCAATTACTATGGTTTCTGGAAAATGTATTGGGGTATATTAACTACCATCTTGGCTTTTCCACTGACAAACTAAGCTAAGTCTTCTCAAGTTCATTGCATTTCGTGAAAAGACACTCTGTTATCTCTTCAATCCTTTTAACGAGACTTAGGCTATGCGCAAGTGTGCTTGTGTGTGTTAATGTTTTTTTTTCTTTTTGTCATTCTAAAATGTTATGCTCTTGGCATAACATTGGCGTTGACTTTGAGTTTAAGGCCAATAGCTTGAGGTCTCCTGGTACATTTGACTGTTGACTTTCACTTACTATGAATGTTGTAATTTTTTTATTTTGAGCTTATGATCTCATCTTAATATGGCATCTTTTGATTTTCCCCTTTGTAAATCCTACATGAACTAACACGTTCCTCCGGATAATTTTTTCATTTGATTCGTAGACCCCCCAAGGGTTTTCACCACACCAGGATCATTTTTTAATTGCCAGCTTCTCAGCTTGTGGTACCCCCACATTGTGAGGACAGTGTAAGTCTGTGTTCAAACACGTCAAAGTTGCAGGGCTATTCTTTTGCTTTCTGTTGAGAATTTCTTCCCACACACATGGCCAGGTAAATTTCATTTTATCTGGTGAGAGATTCAATTCATTCTTTTATCACTAATACTAGAGGTCTTTGCTGGTACCAATTCTTTAGGATTTTTGTAGGCATGAAAGCTCACTACTCTAACCATTACTATTTCAATAACTTCACATGGCTACTGCTTTATTAACTTATTTACCTCTCTGTCTAGGTCTCAGAATATTCGTCACTTCTGGCATCTACAATGATCCAACATTTTTTGTAAAGTACAGTGCAATTTGTTTAAATTAAAAATTTATCCAGAACATTTAGTTTTTTTTCAGAAAAAATAAATAACTGTAATTATATTACACTAGTTCACTACACATTATAAGCAGTATTACAAAGAGATAACTGTGTATTTGTGTTTCTCAGTAGTGATACATGTTCCTCAAGAAAAATGACTTTCAAAGGCCGACCACAATGTGTTTTTGTATGTGTGTGTGCATGTGTGTGTCTTTCCTTTTTCAATATCCTTTTTGAAAATCTCAGTTTTCAGTGCTATCATATTTGTTCATGTGCTAGTCAGTCCTTGAAACTTACACTTGCATTGGTTGTTAGTTCGCTGCACTAGGTAGATTTTCTCGGTCATTAAAATAAACTCTTCATGATTTTGCTGTATCTTCTCACCTGTCTTCCAAGTGGATATCTTCTCAAGTGTCTTACATTATATCTTTTTGTTTGACATGGTAGTCCCAGTATGTCGCCAAGCAAATTATTTGCAATAAACCAAAAAAACAGATGGTGGCTTTTCCTACCTTCATGCATCTCTTTAGAAATACATTATTAGTGGTATGGTTGACTTGTGAGGCAGTCTTTCCAGTTGATGGTGCGGCTGGTTCAGAGTGACACTTTGAAGCTACTCAAGAATCTGAATGTGACATCCATGGCAGGTCAATGTTTCACAGAAGGAGAGATTTTGTGTTCAGCTTCGCTCTATTGACTTCTTGTTCAATTTGTCCTTTCTTGCCATAAGCCATGATTCAGAAATAGATGCTGGCTTTTTCTATTATAAAAGTATCTACCACTTGCCAGATAATGTACCTCATGACAGGGTTGCATTAGAATACATTTGTGTATTTGAAGACATTGCCTGATTCTTAACAGAAAACACTAGAGTGCCCACATTTTTCTTGCAGGTGATATATATTGTAAAACATGTCAATTCAATTATATTCAAGTACGTATGCGCACAAGTATGCATAATTGTACAAATACACACATATACAAATTTTATGCATACGTAAATGTGTGTGTGTGTGTGTGTTGAGTATCTGTAATCCAAAAACCTAAAATTCAAAATGCTCCAAAATCCAAAACTTTTTGAGAGCTGATATAATGCTCATTGGAGCATTTTGGATTTCAGATTTTTGCATTATGGATATTGAATATCGTAAGTGTTTAATATCCAGTGAAAAAGAATATCCAAAATTTAAAACACTTCTGGTCTCAAGTATTTAGGATAAGGGATACTCAAACTATATATAAACTGTATGTTTGTGTGCATGTGTGTGTGCATCTACATTTACTATTTTGGTGAACTCATGTAATTTTATGGTATTAAATATCATCTTTATGTGGACATTTTAAAATTTATATTGCAAGCAGTATTTTACCTTCTAAACATGAGTCACACATTTCTAACTTACCATTTAATAGCTATTTTCAGCTTTTCAATCACTATTTGGTAAAAATCTCAAATTTTCCACCTTCAAAAATCACTGGTTTTCTTTCTTCTCATTTTCCCATCTTCCAGTCTTCCCCCATTTCAATTGATCCCAGCTTCTATTGATCAGTTGAAAAACCTTGCAGTTATCTTTAACTCTTGCCTTTCTCTCATATTCCATAGCCAACCTGTCATGATCTTTTATTTGTATTTCTTCAAAATATGTGTAAAATCTAAAATTTCCCAACACTTCCACTTCTAGAACAAGACACTCATTCTGTCTCAGCTGAATTATCGTAATAGCTCCCTTCAGTGCCCTCTTGTTTTTGCTTTTTCATGCTTTCCTCACTCTAGTCATAGTAAACTTTTAACGTAAGTCAGATGATACACTACTCTGCTCAAAATCCACAGCTTCCCATTTCACTCCGCAAAATAATACTTACAAAAATTTCTATGGTGTCGGCAATATTATTATCACAGTTTTACAAATAGAGTATCTAAAGGACAAAGAAAATCAGTTTGTGGATCCAGATTACTTGGCTAAGCATGGTAGCATAGGATTTGGCTCTGCCTGACTTGCACCCACTCTCTCCTCTAGCTCCCAGTGGTCTATCTTACTTTACTTCCTTTTCGTCTATTGCTTGTTCTGTCAAATTGAACTTGTCTATATTTCCCAGATAGTTCAGGCACAATTCTGCATCGAGTTCTCTGTACTGGGTTTTCTCTTCTGCTATGATGTTCTTCTACCAGAAATCCATTTGGTTCACATTCTGAACACATACCACTACTAAAATAATATTTAAGAGTAGTATCTTCTCATCGAGACCTAGCCTCACTTCCTTATTGAAAATTTTAACATCCCCTCCCATAGCCTCAGACTACTCTAATCTGCCTTACACAGTTCAGTGATTGTCCACCAACCCACCATCTTCTAATAGAATATTAATTTTACTTCCAAATTAATTACATTTAGTTAATTTTGGTGTCAAACAGAACAAAAAATAAAGAAGAAAAATACAATTAGTATTGCACCAAAAATCAAACACCGCATGTTCTCACTCATAAGTGGGAGTTGAACAATGAGAACACACGGACACAGGGAGGGGAATGTCACACACTGGGGCCTTATCGGTGGGAGGGAGCCTAGGAGAAGGATAGCTTTAGGAGAAATACCTAATGTAGATGGTGGGTTGATGGGTGCAGCAAATGACCATGGCACTTGTATACCTATGTAACAAACCTGCACGTTCTGCACATATATCTCATAACTTAAAGTATAATAAAAAAAAGAAAAAAAGAAATAGAATAATAAAAGTTAAATTATATATATTCTAATCACTCTTTAAATTTATATACAGGCTTTTCCTCTGACTTTATTGTAAAATAGTTAATAACATTTTCAAATTGTAGTAAGTGCAAATGAATTTAAATTTGTAAAGAAAAGTTAATAATTGAGGTCAGAATTTCTAATTTTTTAAGGCTGACTTTAGGGACAAAATAAACTAAATCTAATGAAGCATGCTAAAATTGGTGCTTTATCATTTCCAGCATCACTGTGCTTTTTCCTTCAAGCAATTTTCACCATATATAACTCTTTTTATAAATAGATATAAAGGTATTTTGAAAAAAAGCTAATAGCAAATATTTATTAAGCACTTGCTAAATCTAAATCTAAATATGTTAATACAGGATTTCATTTATGAATACAAATATTCATGAGGTTCTATTATATCCTATATTTTATAAATAAGAAATTTAGTTTACAGAGTTTAAATGGCTCAATTGAGTTTACCCAATTAGTGACTCATCCAGAATATAAATTCAGTGTTTCCTCCCAATGGACAAAGTTTCATCGCCCACTGAAACCCAAAATTTTCTTTCCTAATTCTTAGTATTCAGAAATATAAAAACTATTTATACATATAAATTAGTTTTAGAATATTTATTGCCATGGCTAGTATCATTTCACAATACCCATTTTTATTAATAAATTACATGTCCTCTTAAACTATGACCATAACTCTAGTCTTCTTATTACTTTTTCTATCAGTTTAACTTCTTCTCAGGAAATCAAATATGTTTCCAGGTACACATATTATTTCTAAAAGGGACATATAAGGTGGGATAGGTTACTTTTACAGGCATACCCATAATTATAGAAATATAATTCCTGCTTTTTCTTACACATTTTCTATCCCTTCAATTCTTATAAGATTGAGTGTTGCCCATGTATATATTTCATGGTCTCTGATTTTCTTTTTTTTTTTTTTTTTTTTTTTGAGACGGAGTCTCACGCTGTTGCCCAGGCTGGAATGCAGTGGCGCGATCTCGGCTCACTGCAAGCTCCGCCCCCTGAGTTCACGCCATTCTCCTGACTCAGCCTCCTGAGTAGCTGGGACTACAGGCGCCCGCCACCGCGCCCGGCTAATTTTTTGTATTTTTAGTAGAGACGGGGTTTCACTGTGGTCTCGATCTCCTGATCTTGTGATCCGCCCGCCTCGGCCTCCCAAAGTGCTGGGATTACAGGCTTGAGCCACCGCGCCCGGCCTGTCTCTGATTTTCAAGGATGTATTTTCAACTATCTGTATCTTCCTAAAGTACATTCACCTGTGGTGAATTAAAGTTTGTAACACAGAGCAACTTTTAGCTTCCACAGCATTTCTTGAAAGCTACTACAAATCAATTTATAATGAACATATTTATGGAAAGACTAATATCCTACAAATAAATTACCAGCATAAAAGAAATTTTCTATTCTTTACATATATAATTTATTAATACTAAGACATTTTACATTTGAATTTACTGTCCAATGTCTGTGTAAATTTAAGGCTTAAAAAATTCAAGAAAAAATACAAACGAGATTGAAGATTAACATGTTTCAACTATTTTTTTCTACTTCTTTGCCTGATTGGAACATTATTTGATATACAACCTGGATATATCATCAAAACATGTCACTTCACTTCAGGAAGAAAATGTTTATATGGTTTATGTTATGTTAAAATGTATCTTCGCAAATGTAAATTACTAGAGCATTAAAATGATTCTTTGAAATATTTATGCAAATGCATATGAAAATAAACTGTAATATCATTTAAAGCCTATTATTGGGAAAATGAATTGGATTAAAGGTTGATGGGTGATTTTTATAGGAAATGATATTCAGAACCAAGTCGATATAAGACAAGTAGTAGTGACAACTACTACTAAAAGTACAAATAATTGTTAATTTTTAATTGTGAAAAATGAAGAACAACAGTTAATAACAAATACTGAATTAGCAGTATAACTGGTTAAATTCAACTGACTTATTATTTGCTCATCTGTAACATGGAGATAATAATACCTGCCTGGCCTTCCTCACTGAGATTTTATAACAGTAAAAGGGTTGACAAATATGAAAAAATAATACAAACTACAGTCACTGAAATATCAAAATCCTTGATCTGTTTACGCTGGCCTTTCTGTTGTGGCTTACTCCTGTATTACCAATCTCACTATTAAACACATTTATTAAACATAGGCTGCTATTGAAAATGAATTTATTGGCCAGGTGTAGTGGCTCATGCCCATAATCCCAGCACTTTTGGAGGCCGAGGCGGGTGGATCACCTGGGGTCAGGAGTTCAAGACCAGCCTGGCCAACATGGCAAAACCCCGTCTCTACTAAAAACCCAAAAATTATCCGGGAGTGGTGGCACATGCCTGTAATGCCAGCTATTCAGGGGGCTGAGGCAGGAGAATTGCTTGAACCTGGGAGGCCAAGTTTGCAGTGAGCTGAGATGAAGCTACTGCACTCCAGCCTGCGCAACAGAGCCAGACTCAGTTTAAAAAAAATAAAATAAAATAGAAGTTCAAACTTGAAGAAGAGTTATGAAAACAAATTAAGGGGAAAGGGACATGAGGACACAAACCAAACTCCCAGGAGAATTGCCTGAACCCGGGAAGCGGAGGTTGCAATGAGCTGAGATTGTGCCATTGCACTCCAGCCTGGGTGACAAGAGCAAAGTTCCTTCTTAAAAAAACTGAATTTATTATATTCTGTTGCTAAAACAAACTGTAACCTTGTATACCTTCTTGCCTATGTGCCAATTTCCCTTCTCGAAGTTGCTTCTTTGTTGGTGATGGTCTCTATTCTATTCACTACACAAGGAGACTATTCTGCACCAATCAGTGTATAAGCAGGAGAAATGAAAACCCTCTGGACATTTTAAGCATAGAAGGATTTGGTCAACAACCTATTTGGAAGCCCTGAAGTTGCAAAAGAGAGAAAACATATTTCACAGATATGTAGAAGCTGCGATCACCCTAGCCCACAAGCCCTTACTTGCAGCTTTGTGTGGCCGGAGCCTTTCCTGTTGCCACTGCTGATAAGGATATTGGAGCCCACAGATTCCTGGAGGTGCCAAAATCTGCTGTTGATGTTTCTATCACAGTCAGAGCAAGAAATGATCTGTTTTCTTTTATCTTCCCTTCCAAATTTCCATCAGGAGACTCCTAGTCACAGCAACTAAGTAGAAATCAGCTGTCAAGGATGTCTCCAAAATATAACTTCTAGGTTCTTAGCTCTGTGTAAAACTGTTAAGATCTAGAGAGGGTTGGAATGTAACTTGGAAAAAAACATATAGTATCTGACAGAGTGTTTGCACTGGTTTTCTAGGTCTGCCATAATGAAGGACTATAAACTCTGAGGCTTAAACAACTAAAATATATTTTTGCACAATTCTGGAGACTAGTAGTTCAAAATTAAGGTATTGGCAGAATTGGTTTCCTCTGAGGACTATGAAAGAAAGGTTTGGTCTAGGCCTCTCTCCTTGGCTTACAGATGACTGACTTCCCCCTATGTCTCTTCACTAACTGTTCTGTCAATATATGTCTGTCCAAGTTTTTCCTTCTTATATGAACACAAGTCATATTGGATTAGGGGCCACCCTAATAACCTCATTTAACTTGATTATGTCTGTAAAGTTTCTATCTGAAAATAAGGCCATCTTTTGAGATATGGGGGTTAGGGTTTTATGCATATGAATTTGAGAGGAACACAATTCAACCCATATCAGTGTCCTGATGTACCAAGTGGATACACGAATCAAAGTCCATTTGAGAGTTTATCCAACTTCCCTAGCATGTTTTATTCTCTGCTACTCTAGAAGAAATCTTGTTTTCCTACTTTTTTTTTTAACTTTGTCTTGTTGAACACTGTGGGCCACATTAGAAAAATTTAATATATGTCAGTTGATCTGTCATTATAGATGATTGAACTGAACATTTAATGTTACCTTCATGACTTCCAAAACTTACATTTCAAAAATCTTCAACATTGTTTTCCTATATCATTTTATTAATATGCTTAACATACATCTATTGATACCCTATGCATCAGACATGATCTTAAAAAGGCATTGAGATTATACATGGAATATACAAATTCAATTAAATGTTATTACTTCAAAAAGTTTATAGTCAATAGATAAACAAAGAGATCTAAATTTAAAATCTTAGCACAGCTTAATAATTACACTCTAGATGAATGTAATGCTCTGTGGATAGAACAAAGCTAACCAGGGGCTCATCTTTCTACAGTACTCATTTCCACTCACACATATGAATCGTACTTTTTATCCCACCACAAATGCATCCACACTACTCTCTTCCTATGGACGATGTATCCCTCAATCCTTAAGTTATTCTTTTCTTTATCTCTAAAAGCTAATGCATACTAAATTCCCCACCAGAGAGCCTAGAGGTTTCTTTCTATGTTACTCTCCTCTCTTTCCCTCTCCACTCATTTGTTCTGCTTCATCCTCTCTCTTTTTACTCACTTTCTATACCACTTCATTTTATATATTAATAGCAATTCAGTCAGTTTTTCTGTAATGCAAAATCCATGTGTATAGAAATCAATGTGCTATCAAAAATCATGTCATAAAACCATGAGGTTTTGGGAAAATGGGATTTAAGGGCACGATACTCAACAACTTTGTCAGTGATACATTTAAAAAAGCAAATTATTGTAACATAATAAAAATAGCAGAATGGTTCCACACATATTAAATAGTTAAGAAGTACATTTTTAAAAACACAAGAAATATAACTATAGACCTAAAAAAATACTTGAAATTTGCTTGTGGATGTGAAAAGTGGAAGAATTGAAATGGGTGAGTCATTTTGGGGTGGTGGAAGGAAGTTTATCCGAAATTGGATAGACAGTTGTAACAGCAGAAGTGGGTAGCTCATAACACACACTGCTATGGTAAATAGTATATGTTTGATGTATACGTGTGCTTGTATATTCCTATGAGTCACCTAGATGAAGTTTTCTGTTTTCACCTAGGGTATCTCTTGAATTTGCAGATAAGTAAACATGATTTCACTTTATGCTCCAGTTGTTCCCTAGTACATCCATTACATTTGAATAAAATCTCATTCTCAAAAATAGTGTGTGATAGCAGAACTTACTGTCTTCTTTCTATAACTTGTGTAATAAATGGAATGCTGACACAAACATAATTCAGATGATAATATTATTAACTTGGACACTTACTGATATAGTTTGGCTGTGTTTCCACCCAATCTCATCTTAAATTGCAACTCCCACAGTTCCCACGTGTCATGGGAGGAACCCAGTGGGAGGTGATTGAATGATGGGGGTGGGTGTTTTTTCTGCTCTTCACATGAAAGTGAGTAAGTCTCATGAGACTTGATGATTTCGAAAATGGGAATTTCCATGAACAAGCTCTTTTCTCTTTGCCTGCCCCAGCCATGTAGGATGTGACTTGCTACTCCTTGCCTTCCGTCATGATTTTGAGAACTTCCCAGCCATGTGAAATTGTAGTCCATTAAACTCCATTTCCTGTGTAAATTACCCAGTCTTGGGTATGTCTTTATCAGCAGCACACTTCCTAACATAAAGGCTAACCCGCATGAGAGAGAAGACCAAATGGGTAACTTGGATGACAACGTGGGAGATGGGAGATTTGATTTTGATAACATGAAAAAGAGGGTATCCCTTCACTGTTTTGGCAGGGCTTTCATAAATCTTGGCCAAGTGTATTTTCTGAATGAATCCTGGATTTTTAATAAAATCATGTATTTTTTCACTTAGTTTTTATTTTTTGAAATATTTTTGATTTATGAAAGTGTTGCAAGGATAATACTGAGTATTGACTTATACTTTTCCTAAGAAATTAACATTGAGACAATCTACGAAAAAAATTAGAAACTTCATTTAGGATTTCTCCAGTTTCTTCACCAATGATCTTTTTCTGTTCTAGGATCGAATCCATGATGTATTCTATTTTTTGACAATTTCTACATCTGTTCTTGTCTTTCATAACTGCATTTTGAGGAGTACTGATGAGGAAATGTGTAGACTGTTCTCCAGTGTGGATTTTTCCAATGTTTTTGCTTGAATAGACTGAGGGTATGGATTCTTAGGAAGAAATATCAAGGTAAAGTATTATTCTGATTGAATGATTATTATCAGATGTGTGGTACTGACACAACTTATTGCTAGTGATATTAACTTTGATTACCTGTTTAAGGCAATATCTGTCTGTTTTCTTCACTGTAAGGTTACTATGTTTCTCTTCCCATACTCTGTTATTTGGAAGTTAGTCACTAAGACCAATCTACACCGAAGGAGGGGGAATTAAGCTATAACTCTTCACTGAAGGAGTATCACATAATTTGAAGACATATGTTAAAACAACACAGTAATATCATTAACTGTAGTAATTTATCAGAGAAGCTGCAGCAATTACTACTGTGTTGTTTTGGTAATTTGCTATTTTCTAAATTTCTTTAACATTTGCTACTTAAAATTATTTTAAGAAATATACATTCTCGTCTACTTAACAGTGTAGTTTTTATTAATGTAAACTCATAAATATCCCTTTTATTCTTTGAGTTATAATCAAATAAATACTTCTAAGTTACTTATTCTATTGCTTAAATTATTTTTCCAGATTTGTGGCCTTTCCAAACTCAAGATAGGACTTAAATTGCAATGAATTGGAAAATATCTTTCATTTTCTCATTATTAGCTAGGATTCCTATGTTACCTGAAAAAAGAAAAAAAAACCCTTATTTCTAATATTTAGAAAACTCTTTTTGTATATATTTCTTCAAAACTAGATTACCTACATTAAAAACTTAGTAGGGTATCATTCACGACCTATATAAATATTCCTCAGGTGACATTGAAATAACAGAAAGTAGACACCACGCATATTATTCCATAAGTCATGAAAAATTTAAAATGTGGGAATACTACAATATACAGAGAGACATAAAATAGTCAAGTGAAAAAAGAACCTTAAAAACATAATAATTTATACAAATATTTACAACAAGATTGTGCATTTGTGTGTGTGTCTATGTTGTGCTCTATCTTTTTTATGGATTTGTCCACTGTATTTAATTTTATTTAATTGACTGGTTTAAACTTACTGATAATGATTATAAGAGGGTCGTTTTTAATGTTTTTAATGTCAGTGAAATGAGGAGGAATAAACTTTTTACTCGTGAAATTGAGATTTTGTGATTTACTTTTTCAGTTCCTCCCATTTTTTGATTCCAGCTCCAATTTTATTGAGTTTCATAAAGTTAATTTCTGCTGTTTATTGTTTTATTGTACAACTTGCTGTTTTCAAATTTTTAAAATTGTCTTCTTACAATTATTGTTTCCATTTTCCTATGTCCCCAGGATTTAAATTGCTGAGTATTTGCCTAAATTTATGACACAGTCATTAGCATAATTTATTTCAAATTATACCTTTTCTATAATGTACATATTAAATAATAAGCTTGTGGAATAATTAAAACAATGTGTGTTAGGGTAAAATAAAGGGTGTTTCTGGTTTCTGTGTGTTATTTCAAGTGCCTGGGAAAGACTACATTTGTCTGGTTAGTTGATGTAAACATAGACCTTAAGGCAATATAACAAAATAAAATTTAAATTTTTGAACTTCTTTGGGTTGCTCTAAAAAAAAGATATTTAAAAAGATAGAGGGATGGAGATATGGAGTCCCAAAATTTAGAGCGGAGTTAGACCATAAAAGTTATTCATTTATCCTCTACCATTATCAGGGACCAAAAATGTATAAATAGATATTTATATAAATATATAAATGATACATCTATAAATATTTAATTATATATTATATTTAACTTAATAAATATATATCTAAATAAATGAATATATGTATAATATCTGCCATAATAAATATATACATATATTAATAAATATATAATTATACAAAAGTTATGAGTGGTCTTGATATTATTGAACAATATAATGGCTATGATCCATAGGCTGGAAATAGCAATGGAACTGAAACTGGGCTCTTGGTAATAAATAAATATTCTGAGATTTCCTCAACCTTTAAACTCAACAATCCTTCAGTAAATTAAATCTTCAGTCACTTCTTTGAATGTATTTGCTGTTTTAATCTGGTAACCTTATATTTCAAGCTGAGTATAATAAGATATACTGCTTAAATATAAGTCCACTGAATGTATTTGATATATTTGATGCCCTCTGAAGATTTTAACAAGCTGGGTTATAAATTGGTAGCACAATATTTCTGACTAATTGGAATAAATTAAGTGAAGCTTTTTTGTTTATCAAACTTGAATTGTTGTTTTCCCTTCATTAGTCAACTAGTATAAAATAATTTCTATTGTGGAAAATGTTTACCAAAAGTCACAGCAGGAAAGTAAAGAGTCTGCTTATGCAGCATACATACATCTTCAGATGCCTGGGCTTAGCCATTTTTGCACACCTTTAATTTGCATTAAAACTAATAGTACTTAATTTAATTACTGGGTGGCTCAAGGTAAGTTTGAAATTGATACAATGAATTTCATGTTTACTTAAGGTTCACATTGCTTACCCATAGAAAACCAGGTACTAAAACCCAAGAAAAGACAAGGTATTGACCTAAAATGAGTCTTTATTTACAATTTTATGGATTGTCGTGGGCTCAATACCATGTGTAATTTTTCATAAACAAATGGATATTGTGTATCCATAACCATTAGGTCCATATAGTCAAATGCTTTCACCACTGTGAGAGAAGTCAGAATTTATTCTCATCCTCTGAATGCATTCAGAGCTGGACCTGTCTTTCCCATACTCAACAAATGGGTAAAAGAAGTAAATCTAAATAGGATATATTTTTCTTCAAAATGTAATTGTCCCACTAAAGTTTAGTGTAATCAGTGCTAGAACAGATAAAGTACACCATTCTGTTCATCAATTAAAAAGTAATATTTCAAGCCTTGACCACTGGATGCCCAAGAAACTTTAAAGATCTAGTGGGCTATTTATTCAGAGAAGCATCTCTGTCTTTTGTGACAGTTGTTTTCGCCATAGCCTTACAAACATAGAACAGCTGGACAGTTGCTCTCCAGGTTGTCCAGTGATGATGTCATCAAAATTTTGAAGAGATGAATATTATCTGAGATGGTGAAAGGTTTTTTTTGTTTGTTTGTTTGTTTTTTTTCCTGGAAACTCAGTTTTGGAACAGAAATGAAGTGGTGATGCATTCTCTAAGAGTAGAGTAAACTGTAGCTGTTCTTATTCGGCCATCTTGGGACCAAAAAACAAAAATAAAATAAAGAGTAGAGTAAAATATGTACTTACACTACTGCCTTACAAAAACATTTCCTTCTCTCATTAGTAATTTTTATGACGAGAGGAAAAATCTGATCTCATCAATGGATATACAAGATACAAGCAACCTTATTAATTTTCTCCGTTAGGGAGACCACATCTGGACAGCAGCTGTAACGAGATTCACCACCCAATTAAACTGATGATTGTTTACTGTCATTCTCCAAGTCCCATCTGTCTATTGAGCCAATTGAAGTAGATAATTAAGTGAGGATGTGTTAGCAACCATTGCTTTTATGTCTTTCAAGGTTTTAATAGGGACAAATCTCTGCAGTTCTACCAAGAATAATATATTTGAGGGGTGTGAGTTGTGTGTGTGATGGTGATGGTGGTGTTTGTTTTGATTTGTTTTTATCTTTGTTATAGTGAACAGACTGTTGGGGTTTCCCCTTGATTGTTCTTCCAAAACATTAATACATTCCAAAATGAAATATATATATATAAAATATGTGTTTAAATTTTATAAAATCCTAAGAAATTAAAATGAGGGTATATGTAGTTTACTTTGAAGCATAGATCAAAACTGTAATTATTTCTTAACAACTTCCATAATTTTTCATACTTACTTGTAGGTTAAAAAAAATGTCTTTTGTTCATGAGAATTTATAATAGCTTAGATTCAGGTCTACTATTTCCTGAAAGTATTAGTGTTTTTTTGTTTTTATTTTTTCCCATATCCAGTGATGTTGATAATGCCAAGATTCCATTGGTGATGACTAAGAAAAATAATATCAATATATATTTGTAGTATAATATGATTGTGTGTTTTTTCTTCAGGAATGTCAAAACTATAATTTTCTCAATTGACTTTAGGTGCTTTGATTTACATAGGTCTTGGAGTTGGCTTAGGAGTCACAGAAGTATTATGGTGGCTCAAGATACGTTTTGTAAACCTGAAGATTTGAGATCACATAAGCCAAATCGAAACTTAATTGGCATTCGTAACTTTTGGTTCCAGAGACTTCATGATCAACTATGAGTGACCGAACATTTCCCATGTAGACTATTTTGACCATGCTGACTCTGCTGACTCTTTGGTTACTGTATTCACTTCACCTCTAGAAATTAATTCTTACTAATGGATGTCTGCCACTGTAAGATCCTTCTATCCTCTGAAATAGGGAGAACATTTTAACTTCAGTAGTTTAAACTAGTGTCATAAACTATAGCATTCAAAATGAGATAGGATATGCTAAAGTAATATACAAACCAAAAATCCCAGTGACTAACCAAAAAAGTTTTTCTTACTCATTTTACATATCCAGTATAAGTCAGTAATAGAACCAGAGACACCCAGAGACCAAGGATGAATTTATCTGTCTGCACACATAGTTCACAATGCCTGAGTGAGTTGTGCTTTGGCCTTTAAACTTCCACTCATATTTAATTGAATAAGGATTTTGCTCAAGTGCCATTTGATGATCTGTTTCATGACCATGATCAACTTTAAGAGAACTTGGAAGTACAATCCTCTAGAGTTTCTGGAAATAGCAGAACTATAATATTTGAGAAAAATATTTTTTAATGTATAAAAAATTGGCAGGGTAGGCTAGCAAGCAAGAGATCTAGAAAAAAGTTGATTTGCAGTCTCAAGACTAAAGGCAATCTGCAGGCAGAATTATTTCCTTCAGGGATCTCACTCTTTTAATATAATCAGCTGACTGGATGAGCCCTACCATATTTTGGAAAATAATCTGCTTTACTCAAAAATTACTGATTTTCATGTTAATCTCATCTAAAAAAATACTTTCAGAGCAATATTTAGACTGGTATTTCAATATATATCTCGGATGGCCTAGCCAAGTTGACACATTAAATTAAGCTTTGGAATACCATTTTAAATTTTTTAATACAATTTCATCATTTATTTCAGATTCAGGGGGTATGTGTGAATGCTGGTCACATAAGTATATCACATGATACTGAGGTTTGAGATACAAATGATCCTGTCACCCAGATAGTGAACATGGTACACAGCAGTTTATTTTTAAACCATTGCCTTCCTATTTTCCGACCCTTTCTGTTAGTCCCAAGTGTCTGTTGTTTTGCTATCCTTATTTCCACTCGTACCCAATGTTTATTCCCCACTTATAAGTGAGAACATTTGGTATTTGGCTTTTTGTTCCTGTGTTAATTTGCTTAGGATCCTGGTCTCCAGCTGCATCCCTATTGCTGCACAGGACATTATTTTGTTATTTTTAATGGCTACATAGTATTTCACAGCATATAGGTACCACATTTTTTATTCAGTCCACCACTGATGGGCATGTAGATTGATTCCATGTCCCTTCTATTGTGAATAGTGCTGGAATGAACATAAGAATGATGAGTGTATGTGACATTTTGGTGGAAAAACAATTATTTTTGGTGGGCATATACCTAGTAATGGTATTGTCAGGTCAAATGGTAGTTCTGTTTTAAGTTATCTGAGGAATCTCCAAACTGCTTTCCACAGTGTCTGAACTAATTTACATTCTCATCAACAGTGTGTTTAGTATTTCCTTTTCTCTGTAGCCTTGACATCATCTACTGTTTTTTAAAAACTTTAAATGATAGCCATTCCAACTGGAGAGATGTAATATTTGCATTTATCTGATGATTAGCAATAAAGAGCATTATTTCATGTATGTTGGCTGCTTGTATGTCTTCTTTTGAGAAGTGTGTGTTCATGTCTTCTGTCCATTTTTTAATGCAGTTATTTGTTTTTTGCTTGTGGAATTGTTGAAATTCTTTATACATTCTGGATATTATACCTTTGTCAGATGTATAGTTTGCAAATATTTCCTTTTATTCTGTAGATTGTTTACTCTGTTGATGGTTTATTTTGCTGTGCAGTAGCTCTTTAGTTTAATTAGGTCACAATTGTGTTTTTTTTCCAATTGCTTTAGAAGACATTGTCATATTTTTTTCCCCGAGGCTACTGTCCAGAAAGGTGTTTCCTGGGTTTTCTTCTAGGATTCTTACGGTTTGAGGTCTTACAAATTAAATTTTTAATCCATCTTGAGTTATATTCACATATGATAAACAATAGGAATCCAGTTTCATTCTTCTGCATATGACTAGCCAGCTATCCCGTCACCATTTATTGACTAGGGGGCTCTTTCTCCATTGCTTAATTTTGTTGTCTTGGCTGAAAATTAGATGGCTGTAGGTATGCAGCTTTTGACAATAATATGCTGTCATGCTTTACATCTTTTATGGTTACTTCAACTTAAAAAATGTCGTAAATACATATATAATATTTACTTTAAGGGAAGTCAACAGTTTAGACAAATAGCATTGTAAAGGACTACAGAAGGGTAGAAAGTTTTCATATTTGTTTTATTCCATTATATGTTGTCAGTTTTTACCTCCTTTTGGTTCAGAATTCTTTAAAAGTATCTAATTAGCATAGGTATTTTCATTAGAAGTAAAAAAAAAATGCCAACAAAATTAGGAGATGTAATTAATCTAACTTCAGAGCAACAGGGAACATAATGCAATTTGAATTCACCTTAATATATGCTACTCTTTTCTCCAATTTCTTACTCCTGGAAAACAATTCTGGTGTATGTGTCGGTGTTTGTGTGAGTGTGTGTGTGTTTAACATACCCTTTTGTTAATCATGTAATTAATTGTCTTTTAGATTACATTTTATTAACACATGCTGAAAGCACAACAGCAATGCCAAATAGAGTTATCTTTTCTTCTTTGTAATTTTGTTAAATACTGCAATATTGATGCTAGATTTTAACATGGTTTGTGACTTATCACTTACCATAAATTAAGACTTGTTAAGCAATAAAAAATAAGCACACAGTGTTTTCCTTTACAAACTACTAGCTTTTTCTGAATAGAGAAAAACATTTAAACAATATATGACTAAAATTTAAAATACAATGAACTATTTTACTACTGCTACATATTTTTGAGGCTAAGCCTATTCTCAATAAATACATTTCTTCTTAATGTTATACCTTCAACTTACTGAATTCAAAAAAAGGAAGAGTTTACATATTTAAGAGAAGTGAGAAACTCTGAAAATTATGAATAATTAAGTAAAACTACAGTAAAATCTTATAATTATGTAGGTGTGCTATTTGAGCTTTTAGGATTAGCTTTATTTTCATAAGAAATATAAACTTTTCAGAATTATTGAATGTTATTTTATTTATCTGTTTAAACCAATTTAAAAACAATATTTTGCTCAATGTAATATTATGATTAAATAATTCCTATGTAGACTTTCCTTCTGGGGAAATGGTGCTCTGGAAGAACCACTCTATCTCTCTTGTCGTATCTCTGCCTTGACTCTTGGAGCCCAAGCTAAAGCTGCACACACTCTCCCAGAGAAGTGGTGCCTTGAAAGGGTTACTCCATATTCTCTTCCCAGTCACTGTTACGCTTTGCCCCTAGGGAGCTGAACTGAACTGAACTTGGATATGGCATCCTGATATGAGGCCTTTGCAGAACTGCTCCAAAACCTTCTCCCCATCATGCTGTACCCTGCCCAACTGTGCTGGAACTGAAATAACACCAGCCATCCCAGGAGAATGGTGCCTTAGAGGTGTTGTGCTTATGGCAGTCTGTGCCTGAGCAAAAGTGATACCCTGTCTCCTGGGAAAACAGTACCTAGGATACTCAGAACAGTCATGCCTCACTGATGCCTAAGTTGAACCACTTCTCTGCCTCCCAGGAAAAGGTGTGTTGGCTGCCCAGAGCAGCCATGGACCCCAGAACCTAAGATAAAGTGGAGCCTTGCATATAAGGGAAATGCTGGTTGGGCCACCCAGAGAACAGTCACATCTTCTGGGCATGAGTCAAAAAGGAACATTGCCCACGGAGGAAATGGTGCCTTGCTAAGCTAAGTAGCTACACATCCCAGGACTGAGCTGACATAGTACCCTATATTTCAGAAAAACAGAGCAGTGGCTGAGCTGAGATACTCTGTCTGACAGCCCAAACTACTCTAGTACCATGCTTCTGTGAAGTGGGAATAGCCATCTAGAATCTGAGCTGAGTCACCCCTCTCTGTGGGGAGTGGAGTCATCACTGTACTGTTTCTTATCCCTCCCCTGCCCCCAGTGTCCAGACAGAAGCTGTGCTCCATTATTCTGGGATACTTTCTTCCAACGAATCTGACTTCACAGAGTCTGGGATACAACTCAACCCCACCATCCCAGGGTCTAGAGTCACCACTCTATGTGCCTTAACTCCTGGAACCTGAATTGCCACTGAGTCCATTGGCTCTGGTTCCTGAGTTGCATTCATACCCTGCACTACAGGCCCAAACCTCCAGAGCACCTCTTCTTTCCTGGAGTCAGACTAGTCCTGTGCCCTACACTCAAGGATCACAGCTACAACTCAGCCTCCCTGGGCCTGAGCTGCAAGAAGATTTCTCAGAGTCACAGATTCTGGCTCTGTGTGCAATGTACATCCACTCTACCACAGAAAGAAAACCTGCCCAAGAACCAAGTGACACAATAGGTTTGTGAGACTCTGAACCTAGGATCCTGATCCCACAGCTGCTCCAAGCACCTGTACATGGAACGACTGCAGCTACTTTTAGGTCATGTCAGACCTGACACCAAGAGGAATCTTTTCAGCTAAATCTCCCAATTGTGTAAAAAATTGTATAGGTTTCAAAAGTTCTTGCAATTTAAGACAATAGCAGCTTAGGTCCACTGCTGCAAACTTCTGCAACCTAGGCCACTTACATACCCACAGCTATTGCTGACACTTCACACAGCTGAAGAAACTTCATGGAGATTATGTCCCTGCATCTATCCAGAAGCAGTCACCACACCCATCCTAACGAGCCTCCTAAGATTCAAAAGCAGATGAAACTAATTCTCTATAAAAGTCACCATAGAAAGTTTGGAAAAGGCAATTGTTTCACCAGAGGAACAGACATCAATGCGGAAATACAACAAACATTAAAAAATTAAAAAAACAAAACACTACAAAAGCAACACAAGAACTCTATAGTTACACACCACAATGAAAAGGAAATATGAGTTGCCAATAACAAAACTCAAAGTAGACCAGGTGTGATGGCTCACACCTGTAATCTCAGCATTTTGGGAGGCTGAGATGGGAGAGGATCACTTGAGTCTAGGAGTTCAAAACCAGCCGAGGAAGAATAGAGAGACCCATTCTCTACAAAAATTTTTTTTAAATAGCTGCATGTGGTGGTTCACATTCGTTTTCCAAACTACTCAAGAATCTCAGGGAGGAGGATTGCTTGGGCCCAGGAGGTTGAGACTTCAGTGAGCTATGGTCACCCCACTTCACTGCAGCCTGTGTGAAAGAGAAAGACCCCATCTCAAAAAATAAAGAGTAATTCAAAATAATAATCTTATAGGAACTAAACAAAATACAAGGAAATACGGACACTTAGTTCATCATAATCAGAAAACTAATTCACAACATGAATAAGAAATTTAACGAGGAAATAAATATTGTAAAAAACAAACAGGAAAATGGCAGCTAGAGAAGTCAATTAAGAAAATGAAAAGAGAAGGAAAGCTTCAACAGCTGACTTGATGAAGCAAAAGGATTTCTGAACATTCAGATACAGGAAGCTCAAAAGTTCTTAAATAGATTAAATCCAAAAAATTCTTCTACAAGGAATACTATAGTTGAATTGTCAAAAGTCAAAGTCAAAGATCGATTTTTTAAAATCAAGATAAAAGCATCAAGTGACATATAGTAATTCCCATTAGACTAACATCAGAATTATCAATATAAGTTTTTCAAGCCAGGCAAAAATGAGAAGCTATATTCAAAGCACTGAAGGAAAAAAAAAAAATACTAGCCATGAATACTATACCGAGGACATCTATACTTCAGAAATGAAGGAGAATAAAGTCTTTCTCAGAGAAGCAAAAACAGGTAATTTATCCCCACTAGACCAGTCTTAGAAGAAATGCTCAAAGAAGTCTTAAATCTGGATGTGAGAAGATAAAAATCACCATCACAAAAAAACACAAAACTATAAAACTCATGGTAAAGCAGGTACACAAAGAGAAAGAGAAAAGAATCAAACCTTATCAATACAGAAAGCCACCAAGCCACAAAGAAAAATAAGACAGAAAGGGCCAAAGATATACAAGACAATAAGAAGATAATTAACAAAAGGACAAAAATAAATCCTAACTTATCAATAATAATCTTAAATGTAATTAAATTAAATATCCCACTTAAAATATACAGACTAGATAAACAGATAAATAAATAAAATTACCCAACTACATCAGTCTATGTAGTACACATATATAGATTGAGTGAAATTATAGAAAAATTATTCCACAAAACAGAATCCAAGAATGAGCAGAATTAAACTTATCTAAGATAAAATAGACTTTAAGTAAAAGACAGTAAGAAGGGACAATGAAGGTCTTTATATAATCAAAAAGGGATTAATGCCTCAAGATGATATAACAATTATAAATATATATGCACCTAAGAGCAGAACACCTAGGTACATAATCCAAATATTATTAAATATAAAGGGAGAGAGACTCCAATACAATAACAGTGGGAGACTTCAACCAACTTCGCACTCTCAGCATCGGACACATCATCCAGACAAAATTAACAAACATTAGACTTAATCTGCACTTTAGAACAAATGAACCTAAGAGCCAGTCATGAAACTTTTCATCCAACAGTTGCAGAATACATATTATTTTCATACATACATGAAACATTTTCCACATGTTCAGCCATAAAACTAATTTTAACTGAGAAATGAAATTATACCGTGGCTTTTCTGATCACTATTGAATAAAGCCAGAAATAAATAACAAGAGAAACTTTTAAAAGTGTGTGAATTCATGAAAATTAAACATCACACTCCTGAATGATCAACAGCTCAAAGAAGAAATTAAAAAGAGAAGTTGAAAATTTCTTCAAACAAATAAAAATATAAAGTCAACATATCAAAAACCATGAGATACAGTAAAAGCAGCATTAATAGGGAAGTTTATAGCAATCAATGCCTACATCAAAAAAAGTCGAAAGATTTCAAATAAACAAGCTAATGATATATCTCAATAAACTAGAAAAGCAAGAACAAACCAGCTGAAAAAAGTAGTAGAAGAAATAAATCATAATAATTGGATCAAAAATTAAAGAAATGGAGACTGAAAACACAATACACATTATCAATTAAACAAAAAGTTGTTTTTAAAAGATAAAGAAAATTAAGAAACCATTACCTAAACTAAATAAGAAAAAAAAATACCCTAATAAGCAATCAGAAACAAAAAGAGACATTACAACTTATTTCATAGAGATAGGAAGACTTATTAGAGTCTATTATGACTAACTGTATACAAGCAAATTGGAAAATCTAGTAGAAATGGATACATTTCTAAGCACATACTATCCACTGAATTTCAACTAAGAAGAAATATGAAACCATAACAGATCTATTATAAGTAACAAGATTGAATCAGTAATGCAAATGTTCCTATCAAGGAAAAACCCAGGACCCAACAGCTCAGCTCCTGAATTTTACCCAGCATCGAAAGAAGAACGCATATCAATTCTTCTCAAATTCTTCCAGAAAACTGAGAAGAAGGGAATTTTTCCAAACTTCTTCTACAAACCCAACCATGCTCGAACACTAAAACCAGATAAGGACTCAAATGCGCATATGCACACACAATCCATAACACAACTATCAGTCAATTTCTCAAATAAATATAAATGCAAAAATATTCAACAAAATATTAGCAAACAAGATCCAGCATCACAATAAAATTTACCACAATCAAGTGGGATTTATTCCATGGATACAAGAATGTTTATAAATACACAAATGAATAAAAGTATTGTGATGGGATATATCACATCAATGAAATGAGGGATAAATACCATATGATCATCTCAAAAGATTTAGAAAAATCATTGGATACAGTTCAGCATTTATTTGTGATAAACTCTCAAAATACAGATATAGAAGGTATATGCCTCAATACAATAAAAGACATATAGGGCAAATACATAGCTAACTTTATGCAGAATGGGTAAAAGCTGAAAGCTTTTTCTCTAAGAACTGAAAAAAGACAAGTATGCCCACTCACACCAATCACTAAACAGTACTAGAAGTTCCAGTCAAAGCAATTAGGCAAGTTAAAGAAATAAAGGTAATTCAATTTGAAAAGAAGGAAGCTTATTTTTTTTTTCTGTTTGTAAATGACATAATATTATATATAGAAAACCCTAAAAGGTCCACTGAAAAAACTTTTAAACTTACAAATTCAGTAAAGTTAAGAGACACAAAATCAGCATACAAAAATTATTAGGGCTGGGCGTGGTGGTTCACACCTGTAATCCCAGCACTTTGGGAGGCTGAGGTGGGAAGATCACAAGGTTAGAAATTCGAGATCAGTCTGGCCAACATAGTGAAACCTCATCTCTACTAAAAAATACAAAAATTAGTCAGGCATGGTGGTACGTGCCTGTAGACCCAGCTACTCGGGAGGCTGAGGCAGGAGTATGACTGGAAGCCAGGAGGTGGAGGCTGTAGTGAGCTGAGATTGCACCACTGCACTCCAGTCTGGGCAACAGAGTGAGACTCAATCTCAAACAAACAAACAAAAATCACTAATATTTCTTTAATGACAAATTTGCAGAAATAGAAATGAAAAGCAATCCCATTTATAATACGAACAGAAAATACAATACTTAGAAATAAGTTTAACTCAGTAGGTGAAAGATTTCTACAAGATATACTATAAAACACTGATTAAAGGAATTGAAGATCACACAAAAAAATTGAAAGATATCCCATATTTATAGATTGGAAGAAGCAATATTGTAAAACTGACCATACTACCTAAAGTAATCTACAGATTCAGTGCAATCTCTATAGCAATGACAATCTTACAAAAAATAACAAAAACATTTCAAAATGTATATAAAACAACAAAAAAACCTGAATATCCAAAGCAATACTGAACAAAAAGAACAAAGCTGAAAGCATCACACTACCTGACTTCAAAATATACTACAAAGCTATGGTAACCTAAGCAGCATGGTACTAGCATAAAAACAGGCGCATAGACCAATAGAACAGAATAGAGAACCCAGAAATACATGCGTATGTTTGCAGCCAATTGATTTTTGACAAAGGTACCAAGAATATTTATTTGAGAAAGCTCAGTATGTTCAATAAATGGTTCTGGAAAAATTGAATATCTATATGCAGAAGAATGAAACTACATCACTATCTCTCAGCATTTAAAAAGCCCAATATGGATTAAATTTTTGAATGTAAAACTCAAAACTGTGAAACCACTAGTAAGAAAACACAGGGGAAATGATTGAAAATACTAGTCTGGGCAAAGTTTTTATGAAGAATACCTCAAAAGTATAGACAACAAAATAAAAAATAGACAAATTATATCACGTCAAATTAAAAAGCTTTTTCAGACGGGCATGGTGGCTCATGCCTGTAACCCCAGCACTTTGGTAGGCCAAGGCGGGCAGATCACAAGGTCAGGAGATGGAGACCCATCCTGGCTAACCTAGTGAAACTCCTTCTCCACTAAAAGTGCAAAAAATTAGCCTGACATGGTGGCACGTGCCTGTAATCTCAGCTACTCAGGAGGCTGAGGCAGGAGAATCGCTTGAGCCCGGGAAGCAGAGGTTGCAGTGAGCCGAGATTGCATCACTGCACTCCAGCCTAGACGACAGAGCAAGACTCCATCTCAAAAATAGACTTAAATAAAATAAAAATAAAAAGCTTTTCTACAACAGAGTCAATAGCCAATAGAGTGAAGACAATTAGCAGATAGGGAGAAAATCTTTGCAAACTATTCATCCGAAAAGGATTAATATCCAGAATATACAACAGTGTCAAACAACCCAACTGCAAAAAACAAATAACCTGATTTTTTTAAAGGAGAAAACTAGTTCAATAAATATTTCTCAAATGACATACAAATATCCAACACATGTATGGAAAACTGCTCAACATCATTAATTAATAGGGAAATGAAAATCCAATACACAATGAGATTTTATTTCACAACAATTAGAGTGGCTATTATCAAGGAGTCAAAAAATAACAAATGTTGGAAAGGATGCAGAGAAAGGAAAACTCTTATTTGCTGTTGGTGGGAATCTAAATTAGTACAGCCATTATGATAAGCAGTATGAAAGTTCTTTAAGACACTAAAAATAGAGCTCTCATATGACCCAGCAATCCTTCATTTGGTTATATATCCAAAGGAAGTAAAACCAATATGCCAAAGAGATACCAATACTTTCATGTTTATTACAGCACTATTCATAATAACCAAAATATAGAATCAAACTAGGTATCCATCAATAGATAAATGAATAAAGAAAATGTGGCATATACTCATACTGGAATACTATTCAGCCATATTAAAAATGAATTTCTGTCATTGTGACATCATTGATGAATTTGTAGAACATTATATGAAATAAAATAGACCATGCACAGAAAGACAAACACTGCTAATCTATTCCATAGATGGAAGCTAAATAAGTTGATCTCATAGAAGTAGAGAGTAGAACAGTGGTTACTAGATAGTGGGATGGGCATAGTTACTCAGAGTTTGGTGACGGAATACAAAATTATAATTAACTAGGAAGAATAAGTTTAAGTGTTCTGTGGCACTGTAGGTTGCCTTTAATCAGTAATTAATTACATATTTTCATATAGATAAAAGCAGATTTTGAATGTTCCCAGCATAAATAAATAATAAACGTTTTAGGTGAAAGGAATGTTAATTGCTTTGATTTGGCCATCAAAAATTGTATACATTTATCAATATTTTACATTGTGCCTAATAGATAAAAGTTTATGTGTCAATCAAAAATAATAAAAGCAGAAAAAGTAGATTTACTATTACATAACCTACAACTCACAAAAATTTTTACATTATACCATGATAAAATAATTGACCAATTCTGTCAATGTGAAAAAATAGAAATCTAAACCTAATAGAGATTAACTGAAATTATCTATCAGTAGAAAACAATATTATTGCATAACATCATGTTAAGATTATATAATCCATATGTAATTCTTGTGGATTTGCACAAATTAGTTATATTTCAAAATTAAAGTGTAGTAGGAATAATAATGACCTCCTTGTAAGATCTACATGCAAAAGCCTATATTTTGTGAATACTTTCACTTGTATGGCAAAGGTGATTAAGATTATAGATGAGTTTAAGTTTGATAATTCATTGACCTTGAAATACAGATATTATCCTGGATTTTTCAGTGGGCACTATATAATTATAAGGATCCTTAAAAGTGAAATTAGGGAGCAGAAGCAGAGACTCAAAGGAAAATTTGACAATGGAAAAAGCACAACAAAAATACCAGGGGTTAGGTCTAGGTCCTGTTGCTAACTGCACAGAAGGCCAATCACTGAGACAATGAGTATTGCCAGGGAAGAAGATCTTTATTTGTATGACATCCACAGGGAGACTGGGATTCATTCTCAAATCTGTGTCCCTAATTTACTAAATTTGGAGGTTCATATAGCAGGGAAGAAATGTAGTTACATGTGGATAGAAATAAATTAGAGAGAGATAAGGAAAATAAGTTGTCTGTTTGGTGATCTGGTTAGTTTCAATTCCTTGATACTATCTGGAATGCCCAAGAGTCAGTTTTTCAAGAAAGTGACTCAGATAAGAAAAATACAAGTTTTAAGCTTTAGAACTAGAGAGGTCAAATTCTATGTTTTGTTTGTTTGTTTGTTTTTAAACTGTACATATCAGTTCTACCGTGGAAATGGGTAGAGAGTGATGTAATATTGCTGGCTTTAAAAATAAAGGAGAGGAAGGGCTCTGGAACCTGTATAGTACAAGCAGGCAGATTTTTTTTTTTTTTTTCAAAAACTCCTTAGAAAGAAATACAGCCCTGCAAACTCTGACTTTAGCCAATGAAAACCACATCAGATGTGTGATCTATAATGCTGTAAGGTAACACATTTTCATGTTTTTTAAACTGCTACATTTGTGAAAATTCACTATGGCAGTATTAGAAAACAAACGTGAATTTAAAGTAAATTTAAATTTTTAAACATATTGTAAAAAAGCAGGCTTAAAGTGCATTCAAAACCTTTTCTTGCTATCTCCTTTATGAATGTAGGATGGAAAGTAAGAGGATAGTGGAAGAATCTTACTTGGGATTTCTGAAGCATCAGATATCAAGATGTTCCAGGAATTCAAAGTTAGAAAATACACAAATGACTAAAATTTTGGTGACATGACAGGTAAAAAGTACACAATCATAGTTTGAGAAACTGTTTTTCTATTAAAGAATATCTGTTATGCTGAGGAGTAGAAGGAGGAGACATTTCTCAGTCTTCCTAATCTCATAGGAAAAAAACTTACATTTCACAATCTAAATTATTCACAATCATTTAATATTGAGATGGACTGTATTATGGTTTGGCTCTGTTTCACCACCCAAATCTCATCTCAATTATAATCTCTACATGTTGAGAGAGGGACCTAGTGGAGGTGATTGGATCATTGGGTCAGATTTTCTCTTTGCTGTTCTTGTGATAGTGAGTGAGTTCTTTTGAGATCTTGTTTGATAGGTGTCTGGTGCTTCCGCCCCCGCCACTCCCCCCCCCCCGCCACCCCCCCCCCGCCACCCCCCCCGCCACCCCCCCCTTTCCCCTGCTGCCATGTAAGTAAGATGTGCCTTGCTTCCCCTTTGCTTTATGCCATGACTGTAAGTTTCCTGAAGCCTCCCAAGCCATAGGAAACTCTGAGTCAATTAAACCTCAGTGCTTTATAAATTACCCAGTCTCACATAGTATATTTACAGCAATGTGAGATTGGATTAATAAAAAAGAATTGGCACTAATGTGTCCAATTCTTGGTGTCACTGACTTCCAGAATGAAGCCGCGGACCCTCGCCCTGAGTATTACAGCTCTTAAAGATGGTGTGTCCGGAGTTTGTTCCTTCAGAAGTTCAGATGCGTCTTGAGCGTCTTCCTTTTGGTGGGTTCATGGTCTCATTGTCAGGAGTGAAGCTGCAGACTTTCGTGGTGAGTATTACAGCTCTTAAAGGCAGCCTGGACCCAAAAGGTGAGCAGCAGCAAGATTTATTGCAAAGAGTGAAAGAACAAAGTTTCCACGGTGTGGAAGGAGACCCAAGCTGGTTGCCGCTGGCTGGCTGGGCAGCCTACTTTTATTCCCTTATCTGGCCCCATCCACATCCTGCTAATTGGTCCATTTTACAGAGAGTTGATTGGTCCACTTTACAGATAGCTGCTTGGTCCACTTTACAGAGAGCTGATTGGTCCATTTTGACAGAGTGCTGATTGGTGGGTGCATTTACAATCTTCAAGCTAGACACATAGTCCCAGAGTGCTAGTTAGCTAGATACAGAGTTAACTAGATACAGAGTGCCAATTGGTGTATTTACAAACCTTGAGCTAGACACAGAGTACTGATTGGTGTATTTACAAACCCTGAGCTAGACACAGAGTGCTGATTGGTGCGTTTACACTCCTTGAGCTAGACACAGAGTCACAAAGTGCTAGTCCTCCAAGTCTCCACTAGGTTAGCTAGATACAGAGTACTGATTGGTGTATTTACTAACCCTGAGCTAGACACAGAGTACTGATTGGTGTATTTATAAACCCTTAGCTAGACACAGAGTGCTGCTTGGTGCACATACGATCCTCCAGCTAGATATAAAAGTTCTCCAAGTCCCCATCCAGTTCAGGAGCCCAGCTGGCTTCACCCAGTGGAACCTGCACCAGGGCTGCCTGTGGAGCTGCCCCTGAGGAGCTGCCCCGGAGTCCCCAGTCCCCAGTCCCCAGCTGGCCTGCACTCCTCAGCCCTTGGGCTGTCCATTGGACGATTGGACCGGCTGCCACGGAGCAGGGGGTGGCGCCCGTGGGGGAGGCTTAGGCCACAGGGGAGCCCACCGCAGAGGGGGAGCTCAGACATGGCAAGCTGCAGGTCCCAAGCCCTGCCCCGCCAGGAGACAGCTAAGGCCCCCTGAGAATTTTGAGTGCAGCAGCGCTGGCCAGCCGGCACTGCTGGGGGACCCAGTGCAACCTCCGCAGCTGCTGGCCTGAGTGCTAAGCCCCTCACTTCCCTGGGTAGGCGGCGCCGGCTAGTCACTTGGTGTGCCGGGCCGTAGAGCCCACGCCGGTGCCTGCCTGAACTCACACTGGCCGGCGAGCGCCCTGCGCAGCCCCAGTTCCAGCCTGTGCCTCTCCCTCCAGGGCTCCCGGCAAGCAGAGGGAGGTGGTGGGCTGAAGGGCTGTTTAAGCGCCGCCAGAGTGGACGCTGAGGCAGAGGAGGCGCTGAGAGTGAGGGCTGCTAGCACATTGTCACCTCTCACTGGGAGTGGGGCACTGCTATAAAGATAACCTGAAAATATGGAAACAGCTTTGGAACTGGGTAACAGGCAGAGGTAAGAACAATTTTGAGGACTCAGAAGAAGACAGAAAAATGTGAGAAAGTTTGGAACTTCCTAAAGACTTGTTGAATGGTTTTGATCAAAATATTGATAGTGATAAAAACAATGAAGTCCAGGCTGAGGTTGTCTCAGATAGAGATGAGAAACTTATTGGGAACTGTAGTAAAGGTCACTCATGCTATGCTTCAGCAAAGAGACTGGTGGCATTTTGCCCCTATCCTAGAGAACTGTGGAACCTTAAACTTGAGAGAGATGGTTTAGGGTATCTGGCTGAAGAAATTTCTAAGCAGCAAAGCATTTAATATGTGTCCTAGTTTATTCTGAAAATGTTCAGTTATATGCATTCTAAAAGAGATGTTCTGAAATTGGGATTTATGTTTAAAAAATAAGCAGAGCATAAAGGTTTAGAAAATTTGCAGCCTGACCATACAGTAGAAATGAAAAACCCATTTTCCAGTGAGGAATTCAAGCTGACTGCTGAAATTTCCCTAAGTAACAAGGAACTGAATGTTAATAGCCATAACAATGGGGAAAATGTTCCCAGGGCATGTCACAGACCTTCATGGTAGCCCCTCTCATCAGATGCCAGGAGCCCTAGGCGGGAAAAATGGCTTTGTAGGCTGGGCCCAGGGCCCTATTGCTCTGTGCAGCATCAGGACAACTTATACAACTTATACAAACTAGCATCATACAACTTAAACAAAAATTAATTCAAGTTGGATTAAAGACTTAAACATAAGACCTAAAACCATAAAAACCTAGAAGAAAACCTAGGCAATACCATTCAGGATATAGGCATGTGCAAAGCCTTCATGACTAAAACTCCAAAAGCAAGGCAACAAAAGCCAAAATAGACAAATGGGATCTAATTAAACTAAAGAGCTTCTGCACAGCAAAATAAACTACCATCAAAATGAACAGGCAACCCACAGAATGGGAGAAAATTTTTGCAATCTACCCATCTCACAAAGGGCTAATATCCAGAATCTACAAAAACCTTAAACAAATTTACAACAATAAAAGAAACAAACAATCCCATCGAAAAGTGGGCAAAGGATATGAACAGATATTTCTCAAAAGAAGACATTTATGTAGCCAAAAGTCACGTGAAAAAATTCCCATCATCAATGGTCATCAGAGAAGTGCAAATCAAAACCACAGTGATATACCATCTCATGCCAGTTAGAATGACAATCATTAAAAAGTCAGGAAACAACAGATGCTGGAGAGGTTGTGGAGAAATAGGAACACTTTTACACTGGTGGTGAGAGTGTAAATTAGTTCAACTATCGTAGAAAGCAGTGTGATGATTCCTCAAGGATCTAGAACTAGAAATACCATTTGACCCAGTGATCCCATTACTGGGTATATACTCAAAGGATTATAAATCATGCTACTATGAAGACACAGGCACATGTATGTTTATTGTGGCACTATTCACAATAGCAAAGACGTGGAACCAATCCAGATGTCCATCAATTACAGACTGGATTA
The DNA here is from genome assembly GCF_037993035.2 of Macaca fascicularis. NCBI lineage: Eukaryota > Metazoa > Chordata > Mammalia > Primates > Cercopithecidae > Macaca > Macaca fascicularis. Next base: position 30,070,981 of record NC_088380.1, on the reverse strand, counting down.
AGAAAATATGGCACATATACACCACGGATCACCATGCAGCCATAAAAAAGGATGAGTTCATGTCCTTTGCAGGGACATGGATGAAGCTGGAAACCATTATTCTCAGCAAATGATCACAAGGACAGAAAATCAAACACCACATGTTTTCACTCATAAGTGGAAATTGAACAATGAGTACCCTTGGACACAGGGCGGGGAACATCACACACCAGGGCCTCTTGGGAGGTCGGCTGGGGTGGTATAGAATTAGGAGAAAGTCCTAATATAAATGGCAAGTTGATGGGAGCAGCAAACCAACATGGCACATGTATATGTATGTAACAAATCTGCATGTCGTGCACATGTACCCTAGAACTTAAGAAAGAAAGAAAGAAAGAAAGAAAGAAAGAAAGAAAGAAAGAAAGAAAGAAAGAAAGAAAGAAACAAGAATTATAAATGAAAAAAAAAAATCGGGCTCACTATTCTTGTATCAGGTAAAACAGACTATAAACCAACAACAATTAAAAAAAATAAAAAAAAGAAAAGATCAAGCAAAGTATTATATAATGAGAAAGGATTCAATTCAACAAGAAAGAGCTTCTGCACAGCAAAAGAAACTACCATCAGAGTGAACAGGCAACCTACAGAATGGAAGAAAATTTTTGCAATCTACTCATCTGACAAAGGGCTAATATCCAGAACCTATAAAGAACTCAATCAAATTAACAAGAAAAAAACAAACAACCTCATCAAAAAGTGGGCAAAGGATATGAACAGACACTTCTCAAAAGAAGACATTCATACAGCCAACAGACTCATGAAAAAATGCTCATCATCACTCGCCATCAGAGAAATGCAAATCAAAACCACAATGAGATACCATCTCACACCAGTTAGAATGGCAATCATTAAAAAGTCAGGAAACAACAGGTGCTGGAGAGGATGTGGAGAAATAGGAACACTTTTACATTGTTGCTGGGACTCTAAACTAGTTCAACCATTGTGGAAGACAGTGTGGCGATTCCTCAAGGATCTAGAACTAGAAATACCATTTGACCCAGCCATCCCATTACTGGGGATATACCCAAAGGATTATAAGTCATGCTGCTATAAGGACACATGCACATGTATGTTTATTGCAGCACTATTCATAATAGCAAAGACTTGGAATCAACCCAAATGTCCATCAGTGACAGACTGGATTAAGAAAATGTGGCACATATACACCATGGGATACTATGCAGCCATAAAAAAAGATGAGTTTGTGTCCTTTGTAGGGACATTGATGCAGCTGGAAACCATCATTCTCAGCAAACTATCACAAGAACAGAAAACCAGATACTGCATGTTCTCACTCATAGGTGGGAATTGAACAATGAGATCACTTGGACACAGGAAGGGGAACATCACATACCAGGTCCTATTGTGGGGAGGGGGTAGGAGGGAGGGAAAGCATTAGGAGATATACCTAATGTAAATGTCGAGTTAATGGGTGCAGCACACCAACATAGCACATGTATACATCTGTAACAAACCTGCACGTTATGCACATGTACCCTAGAACTTAAAGTATAATTAAAAAAAAAAAAAAAAAGAAAGAAAGACAGAAAACCTGTCTTAAACATAAACATAGCCAACACTGGAGCACCTAGAGTTATACACCAATTACTACTAGACTTAAAAAGGAAAAAAAAGAAAAAAAAATATGTAGACAGCCTAACAATGAAAGTGGGAGACTTCAACACCAGAGAGCATGAGATAGATCATCTAGGTAGAAAACTAACAAATTTTAGACTTAAATTTGGCACTTGACCAATTGGACCTACTAAACATCTGTACAATATTTCAGCCAACAATCACAGAACATATATAATTCTCATCTACACATGGAACAAACTCTAAGATTAACCATATGTTTGGTCATAAAGCAAATCTCAGTAAAATTTTTAAGAATTGAAATAATATCAAGCATCTTCTCAGACCACAGTGAAAAAAAAATAGAAATCAATATCAAGAAGAACTCTAAAAACAGACACATACATGGAAACTAAACAACTTTCTCTAAAATAATTTTTGGTAAACAACAACAGCAACAAAATATGATTGCATAAATTTAAACATTTTTTGAAACAAATGAAAATAATGACACAATAGAGCAAAACCTCTGGGATGTGCAAAATCAGTGTTAAGAGGAAAGTTTAGAGTGCTAAGCTATGTAAGGAAGATTAAAATATATCAAGCTACCAACCAAATTTTGCACCTAATAGAACTAGATAAACAATAACCAATTAAACCCAAATGTAGCAGAAGAAAAATAATCAATTTCAGAGCAGAACTAGATAAAATTGAGAAAAAGAAAACCATTCATTGGATATCTGAAATGACAACATGGTTTTTTTGAAAGGATAAACAAGATTAATAGACCATTAGCTAGATTAACAACAACAAATAAAGAGAAAATCCAAATAAGTACAATCAGAAATGACAAAGGTGACATTAGAAATGACCTCATAAAAATACAAAAGATACTCAGAGACTATTATGTGCATCTCTGTGGGCACAAAGTAGAAAACCTAGAGGAAACAGGTAAATTCTAAGAAACATACACCCTCCCAAGATTAAAGGAGGAAGTAATAGAAACCTTGAACAGACCAAAAATGACTTACAAAATTAAATCATTAATAAGTATCTCCCAAGCGAAAAGAACACCAGACCAGATGGATTCACAGCCAAGTACTACTAGATGTACAAAGACATGATAGTACCAAAAACACTGAAACTATTCCAAAGAAATTGAGGACGAAAGATTTCTTTCTAACCCATTACACTAAAGCAGTATTATCCTAATACCCAAATCTGGGAAAGACAAAATAAAAAAGGAAAACTACAGGCCAATATCTCTGATGAGCATAGAAACAGAAATCCTCATAAAGTTCTAGTAAATTGAATCAAAAAGTTAATTGACCACAATCAAGTGGACTTTATTTCTGAGATGCAAGTATGATTCATCATACAAAAATAAACAAATATAAAAGTACAATAAATTCACCACATTAATATAATTAAAACAAAACTGTGTCAGAATCTCATTGGGCTAGAAAAAGCATTTGATAAAACCCAACATTCCTTCATGATTAAAGAAACTCTCAACAAACAAGGCATCAAAGAAACATACCTCAAAATAAGAATCATCTATTACTCACATAAGTAATTGACAAACTCATGGCCAGCATCATATCGAATGGGCAATAGTTGGAAGCATTCTCCCAAAGAACTGGAACAAGATGAGGATGTCCATTCTTACCACTCCCATTCAACATAGTACTGGAAGTCCTAGCCAGTACAATTAGGCAAGAGAAAGAAATAATGGGCATCCAAATGGAAAAAAGAAAGTCAAATTACCTTTTCTCCCTGAAGATGAAACAGAAGAACCCTAGTGTAAAGTCTGTCTTGTATGCTCTGTTTGCACAGTTCTGACACTCCAAAAACGGTCGGTCAAACTTCCATTGTCTTTGTAATGTAAGTTTTATATTGCAATTGCTTAAGACACTCTTTCAGTAAAATGAGGTATTTATTTTTACTACCTTGACTTGCTACTCATTTGCTGAATTAAAATGAATGGCCAACCTGGGAACCTGAAGTAAAGCAAATTCATGTTGCTTTCATTCTGTTGACTTGATTCACTAGCAGAAAATACAAACTGGGGAATAAAATATAAGGAAGCGAAGAAAAAGCAGCAGATATGGGACACACAATTACTGCCTAAATCTGCCAAAAGGGAATGTGAGTTGACAAGAAAAAATTAGCTTCCGGAAAGATTTTTCTTTTTGGTTTCTCATTGTTTGTTACTTAACTTTAGGAATGGTCAACTCCTAAGAAAATAAAAAGTAGGAAAACAAAATCTGGTGAGTCAAGTGAATTTGACAAAGCACTGGCTTTATTCTCTGTTCCTCACCAGCTCTGGAAATTAGCATGACACAAACAAAAGGTAAATCATTAGGAGTGTGGCTTCCTAAAGATTCATCCTATCTGACCTCTACATACTCTTAAAAGAAAAGAGAAAGAAAGAAAAATAAATGTTCTACAACTGTTGAAAAAACCCAAACAGGGAATTTGGATTACTTTAAGCTTGATATAATTTTATGGTCTTACCCTTCAAAATCTTTCACAAATTTAGAAAACTATCCATTTTTTTTTTCTGAAAATATCAGCTATGCATCAATAAACATTTTCAACCAGAAGAGATACTGAATATTCCCTCAAATTTAATGAGTAGTTTAATCAGTCTTTCAGGATTGAGTCTTTCCTTGATTTCCAAGTGACATTGATATCTTTTTCAAGCAATGTTCTGAAGTTGGAGTTAGGATTAAGTACCTATATAGAAATTATTGACCATTATTAGATTTAAAATGTATACAACATGCAAATTTTACTTACAATGATTCAAAAATATACACTAATGAATTAGAAGTAAATGTATAAACATAAAGTCATACATTAAATGTTAGCTAAAATAACAAGATGAAAAAGCTTTACCTAGAGATATGTGTATGCATATGTATAAATTATTACTATTTTATATGATTCAAATTTAATTGTCTTCTTAGAATTATATCTATAAATTAAATTAAGTATGCTCTCATGTTATTGTATTAATATTACATTATCATATAAATTGTGTTGTAATAATAATCGTACATTTGCTGTGACCTTGAAATTCAGGTGTATTAATTTCTTAAAACATTTGTGAGCCTTGTAATAAAACACCAGGTTATTGAGTGGGCTAACTATAATTATACTTCTGGTAGCATAACTATAATTAAAATTTTTAACATGTAGTCCCCCAACGTCCCTGAAAAATAGATAATTGATGAGTGTAAGTACGGCAATATAATTAGTGAAAGGAATTTTTATACTTATAACTCAGTGTTTGAAATACAGCATAAAATGATCTTCATTTTGAACTTCACAGCTTTTAAATAATAATTGGAAACATATTATATTGTGGATAATAGTCATTTTCTGAATTCTTCCTAGTTTTTCATTACCGTTCTTGTATTATATTTGAAATATGAATTTAAAATGTCTTTGTTCCCATGAGGAAAAAAATTTAGGTATTTAGAAAATTATACTTTATTTTATCACATCTAAGACATTTTCATTGTTTAGATACATGGATATGGAAAATAATGTTTAATTAAGTAATCAGAAAATACCACTTATTTGTTCCATTTCAAATTTCAAATTTCAAATTTCATTGTAAAGATCAGGCGGTGAGTTTAGGAATTGATCATTAGTTGTGCAAAATTTTGTCTTGCAATTCTTTTCCAAAATTTTTGCACCATAAGTAAAATTTTATTTTGACAACAGGCTACTATACATCTGGTCTCTCTTGAAATGAATTTGTTTCAAAAGGTCGTAAGGTCTATTCAATTAGAAAATCAAGTATAACATGTTAATTAAGAACATGGACTCTGGGAGCCAGACTTCCTGGGTTTGAATCTTTCTTCCAAAGCATACAGGTAGTCTGGGATTATCTGACATTAATTTTCTCATCAATAAAATGGGGAAAACATATGTACATCATAGAGTTGATGGGAAGATTGAATGATTTCATATATAACCATGGTAAGCACTATATAAATGTTTATATTTATATTATGATTACTCTCTAAATAAGTGTGTGTAGATGATGACCGATAATAGTATAGAATGATTAGCAAAGTGTACAAAACTTTGGTTTCTTCAAATTTGCAAACAGAACCATTAAAGAAATGTGATTATCTGAATTTGTATTTGGCCTAACTAGACAGATGGTAAGATATTATTAGCATGCACTGATGGATTTATCTTATGCTCTGTAATAGAACGGCTTTGGAAAATGGAAACACTCACCATAATGACTTTTTCAAATCCTTTCCCTGCAAAGTTAGTTTTTCTACCATGTGAGGCATATCTCCTTTCTTGATACTTTTCTGCCTAGGTTTATGACTGGTCCATCTTTTATTTCTGTAAAAACTGCTCCCTGGTTTCTTTATTGATTTTTTATTTATTGTTCAATAAATGCACATATTCTTTCATATGCCTGTATTTCACCATTTCTTTATTGTGTCTATTCTACCCAATAAATATAACAGTGGCTTCACAGATCTAAGTATTATCTCATGTGAATTATGACAAATTCTCTGCATCCAGGTCAGATTAGTTTTCTGAGCTACACTTTCACAAATCAAACTGCCTGTAAATATTACTGAGGAGTTTTTTCTTAAATTTTACATATTGTGTTTCATATTATCAGGTCAGAATAATTTTGCAAATGATAAGTCAAATAAGTTCCTGATGATTTTAGACATTTTTTAATGATTAGAGTGGCTATGTTTAGCTACACAAAAAGTAACTGTAGGTAAATTTTTTAGGGAATTGGCGTATTAGGCAATGTAGTCAACACATAATTATGGTAACGTGGCTGGTCAGAAAACCGTATTGCCTAATGCCGTCACCAAGACTTCTGATTGTTTTGTTGATGAAGAGTTATAAAGCCTAGTATTAATGGAATTAAGATTGGCCACCAAAAGGAGGAGCTTAATGCTGCAACATAACATTGGCATATTATTCTTTGTCATTCATAATTCAGCAAAGAGCACATAAGTTAACTGGTAAATATTTATTATTCAATATTGAAAAATATTCCTATTCAATCACTAATTTGAAATATTTTATGAAAAGTAAATGGGTAAACCTATAGATGCTCCTCCTTGTGTGAAAAATGTAATATTTCATGAAGTAAAATTTTTCACTCTAGTGAGCTCATTAGAAAGATATTTTTACATTATGCACATGGCCATCATCACTTGTATTTAACCTACCTTCAGCAATTGGAGACTAGAACCTGAAGAAGTTTTTGATAGCTATGCAGATGCTGCCTACATTGAATTGTGTGTGTGTTTATGCATGTGGTGGGTTTTGAAAGAGAAAGATACAAAAAGCAGCCTCTCGGTGGCCTGAAGCTCATTTCACAGATAATGAATTTTGCAACTGAAGGAAAAGCAAGTAGCAAACTATTGACATTTAGGTTTGTAGGTTTGAGTTTAGGCATTTAGGTTTGAGAAATTATTTCGTTTCTGACCCATTGCTAGGTCCATGGTTAACATCCTTATAACAAAAGACAGACAAACAACAGTAAAGCACACACATTTATTTAATATACGTTTTACACTACATGGAGCCTTTAGAATTGAAAACGCAAAAGAAATAGGGAAGTCTATGTATTTCATGCTATATTTATTTTTAAAAGTAGATAATTGTGTAGAAGTTTGATTGGATAAAAAAAGTATGATTAGTGATTAACTTGGGGGACTTAGGTCTGTTTCTTCAGATTCTTCTCTGTTTTCTGATGTTTTTGATAAGAACATTCCTTTCATTCATGTGTAGGGTGGATACCTCTGAAATGAGGATCTTGTGAAGTGTTTTTCAGAAAGATCAGAAAAAGTCTTTCTAGGTTTTATGACCTGGCTCAGAGAGAAGGGTAAGGGGAAAATAAGAATGACATTCTTGATTCTGCTATTTTTTCAAATACCACACACACACACACACACACACACATACCTTTTTATGTTGTGATATGGCATGAGTTACACCTAGGGGATCAGAGCTTTTAGGTAAGATAGTATACGGCATGTTATGGTTTAAATATTTGTCCCTTCAAAAACTCATGTTGAAATTTAACCACTAAAGCAACAGAGTATTGGGAGGTAGGGCCTAATGGAATGTGTTTAGGTTATGAAGGCTCTGCTTTAATGAATAGATTAATGCCATTATAAAAAGGGCTTTCAAGAGTGGGCTCTCTGCTCTTCTCCCGTCTGCTATGTGATGGCACACATAAAAAGGCCTTCACCATATGCCAGCACCTTGCTATAGGACTTCCCAACCTCCAGAACTATGAGAAAATTAATTTCTGTTCATTATAAATTACCCAATCTCAGGTATTCTGTTATAGCAGCACAAAATGGACTCAGACACTGATATAACCAATGATTTCTCAAATGTGACATAGCTTCTCCATAACCGTATGAAAATGACACTATTTTTTTCTGCGAGCATGTTTTTAAAAATTTTCTTTAAAGTATACATCCTCCAAGCTCATAGTTTTGATAGTACAACTCTCCAATCTTTATAGAATATTGAATTAATAGAACTTTTAGAAGGTCACATGAGACAAAATATAATGGTTTGCTTTATTCTACAGAATGAAACTGCATGAAAAAATTCAGGACACTTTAGCTTCATATTTGAATTCTAATTTTCACTGTTACAATTCTATGAAATATGTGCTCATTACTGAACAATATTATTGCTCAAAAGACATCTTTGCATTTTAAGAGGAAATCTGTTATGCAAAGATGCCCAGTCATTTCTACATAATTTATATCTGCATCAGAAGCAGTAGGTCACCTTTTTTGAATAGTGTCCACCAAACAAAATAACTTGGGAAAGTCTCTTGTAGGTTACATTAGTACTATCTGACCTACATACCTAAAAGTTACTGGTGTATTGAGCAGTGGTTAATAGCTAGCTTTAGAAAGCTTATTTAATGTTTCAATTTAAATGCCTAGATAATGCTGGGGGCAGTATAGATATATAAACAACTTGTTATTGGCCTCAAGAGGTGTTATTATTGCTTAGGATGAGCAATTATTAAAGATATCTCCCGGGGATGTGCGATGTGACAGCACTCACACTGACAATGTTCAGAAGCAGCCTGCCAGATGGTCAGAACCTGCAGTGGTGGAATGAATGAGGATAGTAGGAAGGGACCTGGAGCAAAACAGCTTTTGTGTACCAATCTGATGGCAGCAGCATTTGGAAATTTGAGGGACTCATTCCCCGGATTTGAGAAAATGACATAAACGCTACAAATTTACATGAAAAATAGTTAGACACAAGGAGAAGTTAGACTAATTTCATGACTCAGTCCTTCCCTGTTAACATCTTCTATGGCCTAATATATTGGGCTGTTTTTACTTCACTATGACACACCATACAAGTTACAGTAACATTTTATATTTTCCTTTAAGAAGTGAATTATTCATTGCCCTGGGCCAAAATAAGTTAGGTATTGCTCTGGCCATAATTTTAGCTGTTCTTGAAGTCGCCCCTGTTATAGGAATATTTTGCTATCTTCACTGTCCCCCTGTGTTCTCTGCAGTATGTGGTGCTCAAGACCATTTATTTCACTACCCAACCAGCATGTCATTGGTGAATAAGTATATATGGAAAGCGGCGTGAGTTACTAATGAATGTTAGAAAAAAGGGAGACAACATTGTCTGTTGTGTTTATATAACTCATTTTAAATGTTATTTTAGAGAAGCATGACAAGTGGTGGGCAAAGAGATATTTAAGAGAAACTCCATAGACCATTCGTTTGAGCAAATATATGCAATTGAATTAAAATATAGTATTTCTAATATTTCAAATGTTGGGAATGCTCGTGATACTATAAAAAAGAAGTTATAACTGTAGTAACATATCATAAACCTTAATTTCGATTTTTAAATGAAATACATTGCAATATAATTTGAAAACAATAAAATGCCCCCATGCTTATATCATACTGCCTTGATTACTCTTAATCAATTAAGATTACTCAACTATTTCATTGCAAGACATATAATGAAGTTTATATGTAATCAAGCCTCATTATATATCTTGAAATCAAATAGTTAAGTGTCTGTAAACTTTTAAATTCTTTTTCCAAGTAGTTGTGACTATTCTAGGCCATTTGTGTTTACATTAAATTATATAAGCTTTTGTCACCTTTACAAATTTCTTGCTGAGATTTTGATCAGGATTGCAATAAGTTATGAAGTCTTCCAACTTAAAAACTTGATCATTTATTTAATTTTCCTTAATTTCTAGCAATCATTCCTAAGTATTTTGTTTTTGATACTACTGTAAAGAATGTCTTTGTTTTAATTTTATATTCCATTTTTTATCCCTGATATTTAAAAATGCATATTCCTTTTATATATGAATCTTGCATTTTGTGAATCTGCCAAAAATCACTTATTTATGTTTTTAGATTTTTCTGTTTCTTAACATAGATACTTAGATGATTTGAAGATAGTTTTAGAGTGGGACATCTTTGCTTTGTTGCAAATCTTAGAAAGTATTCAGTCTTGCCATTAAATCTGATTTTAGCTCCAGAATTTTTATAAATGACTTTTATTAAATTGAGAAGTGTTTATTCTATTCCCAGTTGGATGATTTTTTAAATTATGAATAGATTTTGAATATTGCAAATACTTTCTTTGCACTGTTGAGATGACTTTATGAGATACTTTTTCTTTATTGTTAATGTGCTAAGTAACACTGATTTTCAAATATTAAAATATACTATTATATCACTAGGTATATTTTCAACTATTTTTAAGCTTTATGTTATTTTTAGATATATTGCTATATATGAATATTAGTATTGTGTTGAGGATTTTTTATCTGTAATCAAAAAAGACATTGCTCTGTAATTTTCTCTTTTTAATTTTTTTTAAAACTCTTTGCACATTTATTACAATAGATCACCAGCAGCAACAGGATGCAAGGTGGTGTGGAACACTAGTCACACTTACTTTTCAAGTAGATCTCGGGTGTCTGCCAGCCCCTGGGAACTCTTTGATCTGCCTTCAGCCACATGTACCTCAGGTTTCTCTGGAACCTAATCTGCTACCATCTAAGGCATTCTTCCTGGCCCTACTGCCCCAGGAACTAAGCCCTCATGACCAGTTTGTGGTATTTGTGGTGGCTCATTGTCCCACCATGGATTTTCAGTACATTTTCACATTACATGCCTACAGGGTGCATCCTAGACTCCCTCAGGCCTCCTGCTAGGCCTCTCCCTCCATTACCTGGCTAAGGGGACACATGTAGAAATGAGCTGGAGTCACAATCTCTGCAGTCCCAGTATCCAGTCTGGACAGGAGATATCAAAGAGGTAAGCCAGCTCTCCAGGGGGCTGATAGTCATCTTCTTGGAGACCAGACCTTCCTCAAGCTCCAACTGGGCCGCCTCAAGCTACAGTAATGATGTCTCCATTCCTTCCTATTATTAGTAATCTGTGTGCATGTATATTTTTTCACTTTAATAGTTTTGAAGGCTTATAATTTACTAACTTTACTAATCTTTTCAAATAACTACACTTTGCTCTTTTTTGTTTTTTCTTGTACTTTTAGTCTTTGTCCTTTTTTTTTTTTTAAATTTCATATATTACTTTTCATTGTTACTTCTTTCCTTGTATTTACCATGGGTTAAATTGCACTTTATTTATTTATTTATTTATTTATTTATTTTTGAAATGGGAGTCTCGCTCTTTTGCCAGGCTGGAATGCAGTGGCATGATCTCAGCTCACCGCAACCTTCGACTCCCTGGTTCAAGAGATTTTCCTGCTTCAGCCTCCTAAGTAGCTGGGATTACAGGCACATGCCACCACACCCAGCAAATTTTTTTGTATTTTTAGTAAAGACAGAGTTTCACCATGTTGGCCAGGATGGTCTCCATCTCCTGACCTCGTGATCTGCCTGCCTCGGCCTGCCAAAGTGCTGGGATTACAGGTATGAGCCACTGCGCTTGGCCTAAAATATCTTTTTAATGTAAAAACATGTATCATTGCTTTGAAATATTTTTGCTTTCCAATATAGAACTTTCATAAAAAGAATTGCTTTTAAGTAATGCTGTATCCCTATCACACAAATTCAGATAGGCTATATTTTTATTATTAAACTTGAAATGTTTTCTAATTTCTCTAAACATTTTTTTGAAAATGTTTTATTTTTGATTCACTGTTTACATAGATATGTTGTTTAATTCTAAATAGTTGAGATTTACTAGATGTTAGTATGCATCTTAACTAACTAAATCTGTGATCAGAGGAGAGACTGAAGTTTAATAAGTTCTGTTACTTGGCCTAGAAACTGGTCTATCTTGGTGAATGGCAATTTGTATTAGAAAAAAAAATGTGGATTCTGTCTGTAACTGTTATTTGTAGTGTTCTCTAAATGTCAGTTTTTCTAGTTTTATTGATAGTTCTCACATGTTTTGTATTTTCTCTGAGATTCATTAATCATCAGTTTTATCAATTACTGAAAGAACTGCCTTAAAAATCTTTCATCATTTTTTTGTTTTACCATTTTGTTTTCAGAAATTTTGAAGCATTCATTAAGTGCATAAATATTTATGATTGTGTTAAAAATAGGAGGAAGAGATTATGCACACATTACCCATAAGATGTTGTCTATAATTAAAAACACTTCCCAGATTCATTGAGCCTATTTGACCCGGGTAAGACGTGTACAACAAGAAAAACTGTAGATAAATTCAATTTAGCAGAGTTTATTTGAGTAAAGAACAACTAACTGATGAATAGGCAGCACTAAGAACCAGGAGAGTTTTGGAGAGCTGTACCCAACAAAATGGACAGGCAGCATTTACAGACAGAAAATGGCAATACCATCTAGAAACAGTTTGATTTACTACAGCTCAGCATTTGCATTTTATAGCTATTGTCTGATTAGTTAGCAGCCTGTCACTGACCAAGACACCTATTTGTTACAAGAATGTACTCTTATTTAGGTTAGAATTTGCTTGCATCTTAAATTAGGTTGCAGTTCACTACATAGGAAGGCAGCTTTAGGCTAGATTTAGTTTAATTTAGCATGTGTAAAGTAATATTTGATAAAAATCTAGAGGCTTATGTATTTTGAAAGTCTTATATTTAAAAACATTTTCATATTCAGTGATGTGTTATTGCTTAATTAGTAAGATTGACCTGATGGCTGCAAAATATGTTCTTTCAAACACATCAAAGATATTCTAGCCTTTATGGTCGCTTAAAATTAGTAGAAATAAGTGTGCCTTGGGAAGTAACTTGCTGGAAACAATCAATTCCAACTCTGTCACCTTCTATGTGCATGACCTTGACCTTATTTATTTGTACCTTACATTTCTGATCTATGTACTTGGCTTGTTGAGAGAATTTAGTGAGTTCATTAATGTAAATATATTTTTTAGATGACAGCTACTTGTTAAGATGCCAAGTGTTACCTAATAAAGTTCATCATTAGCTTTGTAAATGTAATTATCAGTATTTTATGAATTATGTTCAAGCCAGGTAGATAAATAGGGACAAATAAAGAATGTATTAGTTCCTAGGCCAGGCATGGTAGCTCATGCCTGTAATCCCAGCACTTTGGGAGGCCAGGATGGGTGGATCCCTTGAGCCCAGGAGTTGAAAATCAGCCTGGGCAACATGTTAAATTCCCATATCTACACAAAGTACAAAAATTAGCTGGGCATAGTGACACACACCTGTAGTCCCAGCTACCCTAGAGGCTGAGGTGGGAGGATTGCTTGAGCCTGGGAGGTTGAGGCTGCAGTGAGCTGGGACTGTACCACTGCACTCCAGCCTGGGTGACAGAGCAAGGGTCTGTCTCAAAAAGAAATAAAAAAAGAAAAAAAAAAGAATGTATTAGTATGTATTAGTTCATAAACTTTCTTTCCTCAACACTTGGTTTCTTAGCTAATAAACACATGGGGAAAATCCAATTGTTTTATTTATTTATAGGATAAACATTATTCATCAGTTGTAGTGACCTACTTAAATTCAGATGTCCACAAAAAAATATCGTACTACTTGTACTTTGGGGAAAATCTCATTTTTGTGAGCAATAGAAAATAAGTGAACTATAAGCTTAACTGATTTTTTGAGAGGATTATTTCTGTTACTTTCAAGTCTTTACTCCCAGATATAATGAAATTAGTTATCTTAAAGCTTTTTGAGAGCCATTTCTTTCTCTGGCAATTCTTGTGATTATGCTAATACCAATTTAAAAAAAAAAATAAAAAAGTAAACTGGAAAAAAGTTGACTTCTGAAGAGATTTTAAAAAATAGCGAAACTCCAAAGGCAGGTGAATCAAACTTTAAGAAACCCAACGTTTTCTTATTTTTTTTTCTATTTAAAGAAATTATATAGTGAAATCATGTAAAGAATTTCAAGAAGATTGAATTTTAATATCTTCACTCTTTGAGAATATTTACATAGACTGAATTCAAGCTTCTTCGTGCAGGTAGGATGACAACAGTGAGGAAAATATGCTCTTTGTTAGTATAGACCATGAATAGTTTCTTCATGTCATTGTAAGACTATTGAAAAGTTCTTCCGGGAAAAATATGGTTGATGGAATTATAACAATATAAAATACCACCTGTGCCCCTAATTGGAATGCTTCAATTTAAATAACCCTAAATATCAAAATTATACACAGTATTCTTTACCGGGGCTATGTTAATTACATAATAATGAGTAACATTAAGATGTCAAAACCATTTAGAATTACTGGGGTTAATTGCACATAAAAAAGGAGCAAATATACTCATTATAGTTCACTAAAGCACAATTAGATACACGTTATTTTTTTCCCAACAATGTATGCCCACTTTCAGGGCCAATGCCTGGAGCCTGCCCCTGACCCCCACACCTCCACCTCCCTCCGCCCGCAAGGCAGGTAGCATTTTTGAACTAGTTTATAAATGAATAACCAAATGTAGTAGGAGTCCTCATTTGCCCGAAAAATAGGGAAGTCAAGGATCAGTGAGCAGAAACACATGAGAAATTACAGAATATACTGATGATAAAATGATTCATTTTATGAAATAAACAGGTGATTTTTAATTTCCTGCTATTAGGTTTTGTAATTCGTTGAGAAAAGCAGATCCAGTGGAGCCCATGGAGACACTAAAGGCAATGGATGGCCCTTACTGAGCTGAGTAATGCTGAGATATAGTTCAGTTTATTTATAATAGTATTTCTTGACCCTGTGTATGTGAGAGTCCCTGAGAAGCAATAAAAACGGTGACCCTGCTCTATCCCTGGACATCTTAGTTATTTATTTTGAGATGTTCCCAACTGTGAGAATTTGTCAAAGCACCTCAGATGATTTGCAAACGTAGCTACAGTAATAAAAATTCAGCCAGACAAACAAAAAGATAATTTATATCTAGATAGAGGGAATAGTAGAAACAAAATGCAACATAATAAACCATTACAACATAAGTATTGGAAGAACATGGTAGTAGGGGGAGTAGAGAGTATACAGAAATGAAGTTGAGAAAGAAGAGCATGGAGAAAATTGTGTCAAACATTTAGAGGCTAGGATTGTACTATAGACAATGACAAGAAATGTTAAGGATTTCAGCAGAAAAAAATAGCAGACTCAGTTTTGGTTATTAGGTTGAACTTTCTCATGGAGGTGTTGTGGTTGTATCTGAGGAGTTACATTAAATAAATACCTCATTTAAGATTATTATTCTATTATAAATAGGAGACAATGATGACCTGAATTAAGAATAAGAATAAAGATGGTAAGAAAAAGATAAAAATATATTGATATGCAGGTATGTTTCTGTTAATTTAAATTGGCAAATTAGATTTATTTACATGATTAGGCTTCTATCTGATGTGAATGAATCAGATATGAGAACATGTAAGAGTATGATTAACTGATGATATTCATACTAATGTTAACACTAATCGCAATGTACTAATGCTTTATGTTTACCAAGCATTGTGATGCATGTTTTAAAATTTTAATTGCATTTATTTTTTCTTCAAATCGCGGGAGGCAGATTTCAGTGGTAAAATTGTAATATCTTACACTTATTGAGTAGTTACTTTGCTGCAAGTACTATGAATAACTCTTAACACACACGGATTATTTTTTTCTTATTAGAGATGTTGAACATAGCATGTTACTATGCCCATTTAAAATATGTGAAGTTTTTAATAAAGAAAATGAAGAAATGTTTGCCAAGTCTCAGATAGAATAAGTCATCAAGCCCCAGTCTCTGTTAATAAAAAGTGCAGGCTGTTAACCATGATCTTATTTATTTTAAAAAATTATGTTTTCTAGTTAGATAATGTAGGAGGAGAGAAATACAGAAGGAAGAGGTTATGGCAGGTTCATTCATTTTCTAGTGTTAAACAGCAAATTGATACAAACTTAATGGCTTAAAACAACACAAATGTATTGTTCGTGAGAATATCACCTCTCAGTTTATGTGGCTCAGAAATCTTGAAACCACGTGACTGGATTGGATCTGATGTGGCCAAAAGGTTGTCCCCAGCTGAGCCATTCTCTGAAGGATCTGAGGAAGACCCAGCCTCCAATCTCATTCTGTCTATTGACGTAATTCACTTCCATGTGATTGCAGGTCCCAGATCTCTGCTTTAATGCTGGCTATCAGCTGGGTGGCCCTCTCTGCTCCTAGAGGCTTATGGACTCCTTTTCACGTTGTCTTTCAGTAGTGAAAGCCAGAAATATGTGCTGCGACCTTCTCATTATTTAGATCTCTTTGACTTCTGCTGCTGCATCTCTCTGACTGCCTTTTCTGCATTTCTTCTTCTGCCACCACCCAGAGAAATGTTTCTGCTCTGTGGGCTCATTTTACTAGAAAGTGCCAAACCAGATAATGTATATGCTAAGATCAATTCAGATTAGACATTAATTATATCTGCAAAATCCCCTTCACAGCAGTACCAAGGTTGGTGTATAACTGAATAATCACGTATTAGGTTGTTCCTGTTCTGCTTTAAAGAAATACTCAAAACTGGGTAATAGATAAGAAAAGATATTTAATTGGCCCATGATTCTGCAGGTAGTACAGATGCATAGGGCCATCTACTTCGAGGAGACCTCAGGAAACTTCCATTCATGGCAGAAGGCAAAGGAAGAGCAGGCACATCAAGTGGCAAGAAAAGAGCAAGAGAGAGAGAATAGCCAGTAGAGTTACCACACACTTGTAAATGACAGATCTCATGTGAAATCAGAAGGAGACCTCACTTATCAACATGGAGATGGCCCAATCCATTGATGAGGGATCTGCTCCCATGTTCCAAACACCTCCCTCCAGACCCCACCTCCAACACTGGAGATTACAATTCAACATGAGATTTGGACATGAACAAATATTAAAACTATATCAAGCCAGAAGATGGGAATGTTGGAGGGTGGGGACCATTTTTAGAATTGTGTCTACCAGAGGAAGACAAAATTATGCACACACATGCAAACACACATACATACACGGACACACACACCTTCACATAACTCCCTCAACAGAGTTAGAATTCATCAGTGTTTGGCCAGTGGTATAAACTATTGGTATAAATAATTTGTAAATGATGCCTCTCCAGATCCACAAGAGAGAAGACATGTGCCAGTTCTGGGAACACTAACTACAGGTATGGGGAATAGGATTAGGAAAGAAAAAAAAAAAAACAACAGAATCCAAATAAAAACAGGTGATCAAACAGAGAATGTTTATCTTCTCTCTGGAAGCCAAAGTGGACAGCAAAAAGGTCAAAGAGATTTTCCATGTCAAATGCTGAATAAGCAAATGGTGGATTTGGCCGTTAATTACTGTTAATTATCTTATGAAAAATACATGCATAATATTGCAAAGAAAAGAAGTTATTGGCAGAAAAATTTCTTCGAATAAACAAGTGGGAAGAGGTTCAAGACCAATACTGATCCTAATTTTCAAATGAGAGCCTGATTTAATGTCTATGCATCTCTCCCTTTTGAAATGTTTCTTTAACAAGTCTAAGAATCTGTCTATATCTATCTATCTATCTATCTATCTATCTATCTATCTATCTATCTATCCATCCATCATTCTAAATATCTATCCATCATTCTAAATATCTATCCATCTTTCAAGCACTAGAAAATAGAAACAAGCCCACTGAGTTCATTAAATATTTGGAAATAAATGAAAACAAAATAGTGAATAGGACTAAATATATGGGAAAAGAAGAAACTGTACTTTTCTACACCATAGAAAAATAGAAATCTCTATAGTACTTAATATCCAAACTCAGGGATAACACATTTTTAAAAGAAATAAAACATTAAAAAATGAGCACAGTTATAAAAAATACAACTTATTTTAAGAGACCACATGAAAGTTTTCCTTTTTATAAGTAAAACATAAAATTAGTAATAATCAATAATTTCAAACATAAATTGTTGCACTTTACTTAAATTCTGACAGGGGCATTTTTAATATGCCTAAAAGAAAAAAAAAGTATGCTCTTTTTGGTTGGTTATTAAACAGATGATAGTGGAAAATATTTAAAGACATAAGGGCAATTAACAAAAAATGTGTAGATGAAGTGAATTATGAAAACAACTGTGAGCTAAATTCTTTGTAATTAATAAACAGTATACAATGGATACAGTTTACGTAAGATATTTAGTTCAACAACTAGTTGTGAAATAGATTATGTAACAATAAAATAGTAGTTGCTGGAAGCACTAGAAATAGAGTTGTAGCAGGTGACTATCCCCCAACTAATTTCACAAATAGTAGAGTAAAAAAAGGAAACAAAAAATTCTAGTTTTCATATTGCGTTCTATGTTACTCTGTTATTCTATGAGAATATATACATGCATTAATTAAATTAATAGGAAAATAATCCAAAAAGAACAAAATTTCGGAGAAAGCATTAAATCATATGAATTCCATTTAGTTGCTGTATTAGTCTACACTCATGCCACTAATAAAGACATAACTGAGACTCTGGAATTTATAAAGGAAAGAGGCTTAATTGCCTCGCAGTTCCACATGGCTGGATAGGCCTCACAATCATGGCTGAAGGTGAGTGAGAAGCAAAATCATGTCTTACATTGTGGCAGGCAAAAGAGCTTGTGCAGGGGAACTCCCATTTATAAAAACATCAGATTTCATGAGACTTATTCACTATCACAAGAACAGTATGGGGGAAATGACCCCCATGATTCAGTTATCTTCACCTGGCCCTACCCTTGACTTGTGGAGATTGTTACAATTTAAGGTAAGATGTGGGTGGTGGACACAAAACCAAACCATATCAGTTGCCCTAAAATTTATTTGAAAGAATATTTTATTATTTTGTTATGCTATGATTAACAATGTAACAATTCCCCCGGTGGTAAACTAGAATTATCGTGTTCTTGTTGGAACATAGTCGCTTCAACTGTCCTTTTATGTTCACTGTGCTTGGAAGCATCCTGAAGCATCCCAATAATATCTGAATTCTGATACAATTTTTCCTCCCTAGTAGACATAGTAAAAGCAAATGTATTTTCTCATAATAACAAGAGTGAATAAACGTTGCTCTTATATTGGTATGAGTACTCAAATGTTAGAGGAAATAACTATAGGTTAGGAGAAATTTTCTCTGTCTCCTAGTAGAAGTATCTACTCCTGGGAACCAGAATCTCCAGTCCAATACAGCCCACAGTTACAAGTATGGGACATACAAATCGTCCACATGATTCATTGGAGATGATGACGGAAACAGTTACACCTCTCTTAGTCTTCAGTTCCCAAACTCAAGTATTCTAACTATTATGGTCTCAGAACCACATGATGCCCATCAGTTTAAAGTTTATGCCTCATCCTGAGGATCGCATTCAAATCTTTCTGAATGTCTTCACAACAACTTGGATGTGTTTTAAGCTTATTCCAATGTTCTTAGCTTATCAGCCTCTAGGTAATACCATTTATAATAGAACTGTAGCATCCCATAGGCATGTGCCATTGTCATGTCTCATTCACCTTTAGCCTGAAGTAATGTTAAGTAGTGTTAGTTAGGCAATTTCTGAGTCCTGAGTCAGTAGTATTGCCTGAGAAACTGTATTAGTCTTGGATGTCGGCAGGTACAACATACCGCAGCAGAGTGGACATGTCCCTAGTCCCATCTCTGTCACCATATGTCATCCATTTCAAGCTTCTACTGTGCATCCATTTGGGTCATTTAGGACAGGAAATGGCTGACCTCTACTAAGCTGGACAGTCAATATGCAAGCTTGTTTGTTTTCAGTAGCCTATATGACTGCGGTTATCACTTTTTGGAGAACATCAATGTGAAATTCAAATATTCAAAATATGCCAAATCCCCCATTTTTTCATTCTTCAAGTCTTGCTTTCTCCAGGTCCTTGCCTACCCAGCCTAGATGTTAATCACTGCTCAGGAATCTGTATTAACTTATTTCAGGACAATTCTCACTCTGTCCATAGTAGATGGTCAAGCATGCTATTCAAAACTTTGCTCTCTGGGGGAATTTCTTTTGAACACTGCTTTTCATGTTCAGATCTGAGGCAGGCTATGGAGTCGGAGTCCACTCTCTGTCCTACGTCAACATATCAAGCCCATCATCTGTATATTAGATCAATGATTTTTTTCCTCCACTGTCAGCTGGTCAGAGGGAAACTTCATGAGGTCATAGATACAAGCTAAGGGAGAGACATCAGTGCAGGAAATGTCTGTGAAATGGGCTCTAAACTATTCATATAATTTACTAATATCCAGTATGCATTCTCCATGCTCATCACAAATGTAGTATTTCTATTGTACAATGGTGCTAAGGTTTAGATATGGTTTATTTGTCCCCATGAAAAGTCGTGTTAGAATTTGATCCCTAATCTGAGAGTATTGGGAGGTCGAGCCTAGTGAGAGGTCTCTGTGTTATGGGGGTGGATCCCTCATGAATGGCTTGGTGCCTTTCTAGAGGTAGTGAGTCCTCACTGTGCTAAGACTGGATTAGTTTTTGCGGGGATGGATTAGTTTCCACTACAGGGGGTTATGATGAAGCTTGGCTGCCCCTCAGTTTGCCTTCATCTTCACATGAGTCCACTTCCCCTTTGGCCTTCTCCACCATGTTATGACCTTGCATGTGGCCCTCACTAGGAGCCAAGTGGATGCCAGTATCATGTTTTTCATGCTTCCTAACCAGCAAAATTATAAGCTAAACAAAACTTGTTTTTGGTGAATTATTTAGCTTCAGGTATTTTGTTATGGCAGTACACAATGCAGTAAGACCAAGATACTGATAAAATTTTCTTTGTCTTTTTTCTTTGAAATAGGGTCTCACTCTATTCCTCAGGCTGGTGTGCAGTGGCACAATCATAGCTCACTGCAGCCTTGACCTCCCAGGCTCAAGTAATCCTCCTATCTCAGCCTCTTGTAGAGGTAGGACTACAGGTACATGCCACCATGCCCAGCTAATTTTTTTGTATGTTTTTTTTTTGTATGAACATGGTCTCACTGTGTTGTCCAGGCTGATTTCTAACTCCTGCGCTTAAGTGATCCACCCATCTTGCCCTTCTAAAGTGTAGGGATTACAGGTGTAAGCTACCATGCCCAACCTGGTATAATTTACAATCAATCAGATGACCTGTTGGGCCTGACTATGCAGCTCATCAAGGGCATTTACACATTTGCAGTTCAATTATCAAATGTAAGCAGGCCTCAAGCTGCAGTTTAAATAGTGTGTAATTCTCTATTTCAGATAGCATTATCTGCAATCTAGAATTAGATCTTGCTCCAGAAACCCTAGGTGACTAAAGTTGATGCTGGAACTCTCCTATTAAGACTTGTGAGGAACTCCTGCACTGCATCCTATGTACCACTAGTACCTCTGGCGCCGTGGGATCCGATGATTCCATTGAGACAACAGGCAGTACCAGGTTTACTGCAGCCTGAACAATGGCCCCTATTTAACAATGAAAAATTATCAAGTTACTTTCTAAATGAGTCCAATCTGTATTCCAGAATGTTCAGTGTTCAATGGGCTCTTTATAAAACTTAAATAGACCTATTAAATGTTGTTCCTCATTTTTATAATGGAAGTTTCAAGATACGGTGACTTGACTTTGGCATACCAGCATGACCCAGACAACTAGAACCACTCCCACCCCTGAAAAATTAACCCAAAGTGATATCTCTCTGAGTTTCTGTAAGCTTCTCTCCCCAGTTTCTCATGTTCATGTATCTTCTGAGGGTACCTAGACTAGTTGCCACTTATTACTTACCAAGTCTAATGCACATATCATCCACAGAGTGAACCAGCGTCATCCTCCGTGGAATGTCTACATGATAAATGTCCTTTGTACCACAGAGAGTGAATATGTTCTTGGTGTACAGTCATAAATATGAACTGCTTTTTATGGCAAGGGAATGTGAAATGTTCCTGCTGCTCCTCAATAGGAATTGAAAGGGATTTATTTGCAAATCAATAGTGGAATACTCTATGCTACAAGGTGCACTGAACTTTTCTACTTAATCATACTACATGCAGCAAAACAGCTGGTCTGAGGCTATGGTTTGGTTACATTGTGGTAGTCAACTTCTATGTATCAAAATTCATCTTGATTTTTTTTTCTGGAGGATAACTAATAAATTAAACTGAAATGTGATCAGGACCAACACTTCTGCATTAAGTCTTTGAATCTGGCACTAATCCCTGCCATTCTATTCAGAATGGAGTATTGCTTCAAACTTGTTATTAGTTGTGGTGAAAGACTGGGGGACAGTTTCCAAGGGGCTTCCATTTGGTCTCTCCTAAAGTAATGTAGCTAACTCTTGTGAATAGGAAATCAATATGAGAGTTCTTCAAGCTGCTAAGTATATCCTTCCTGATTATGGACTCAACCACTGAGGAATGAGCATTCTACTGTGAGAGAGAGTCAGGACAGTACTCCACTTTCCCCTGGCCTGAATAATTCCCCTCTCTTACAGTGAGAAAATGGTGGTGTCTGGGTGCTCTTGTGTTAGTGTCAGTGCAGATCCTTCAACAGAGTGTGAAAAATTGGAGTAGTTTTTTGTGTGACAGCATACAATTCCTCTGGAATAGTTTTATGTCCCTTTGTGGCAGGATTAGGAAAATTGATGCTTAATATCCTTGCAGCAATCCTCGCAGGAGGTTGCTCCTCAAGAGAATATATACTTCCTTTCCATGTATGTGTTCTGAATCTGAGAACTGTTTTGTATCTGGAAATTGGGATAGTGCTTTATATACTCTAGATATTTTAGTTGTTGTTTCATAGGCCTAGCAATGTCCTCATTTATCTAGCCACTAGGAATATTGTTTATTCACCAAGACCAAGGCAATCCGTTGTCATTCTTATGTTAAGTATGTCCATCTTCCCTATAAACTTTGCTAACTGCTACTTGGTCTCTGCTGTTTCTCACTGACACTAGGAAGCTTAGTTTCATCTCAACATTCCAACAAACATTAACTTCGGCACACACAGGACAGTCACCATTGAACATTACATTAACAATGACAATTGACTAGGATATTCTATATCACCATAATGAAAAGAAAGTTTTCTGTGCCCTCCTGAGGAACTTAATGTCCTTACAGATTTTCTGATTCCAATAATAAATCCATTCTAATATTTATTTAAGTAAATTTTAGATTTATTTGAAATAAACTCAAATAATTCTAACAATTCATCAATTTTAGAGTCCGTATTTGGCAAGCTTCAAAGAGGCATCCCAGCAGCAAATTAAGACTGGATCCAGGTGTTTATACCAATACATTATATTTTAAGTTGATTATCAACAAACTTATTCAGCCTTATATTCTGCCCACTGAGGCCAGCACCCTCAAGATCTGTCTAACTGTTTTCTCTAGGTTGTAGCCAGTGCTTCCTGGCGAAGTCTCACAGATCATTCTGTAAATAACCTCTTTCTTTCAATAGCAGAGCAAATTCAACCTCAGTGGTCCCTTGACCATAAATGTTTAACTCTAGTTATTAGTGTCATAGTAATATGTAACTATATGAGCAGATTTGCGGAAGAATTATTACCATTTTGCAGGGCACCTGTTTAAGCTGAGGTCATTCCATGATCTCTGGGCAATGAGAGGCTTCTATCTTCTAATAAAGAGTAGGAGAGAAATGCTTCCTAATCAGAGTTTAGTGCAATCGTGGAGTTCAAGGTTTTCAAAAATTTTCATCCTGATTTTGCAATCTAAATTTTAAGTAATCCGACTAACTCTCATGTTGATTTTATCACAGGAGACTTTCAGGTGCTGAAATACAAGACTCTTTTGGTAACCCAATTACTAATATAATCAGTTCTTACAAGCTATAATAAATCAGGTCCCTTCAAATGCATGCATGGAGACATTCTTGCTTTCAGGCCATGCTTTTGTAAACCAGGATCCCCAAGTTTTTGAGTATGTACTGCGAAAAAGTATCTACTTATACCTATTGCTCCTTGAGTTCTTGTTATTTCAAAAATTTCCAGCAAAGAGATCAGCCCTGGAGAAAAAACAAAAGAAAAAAAAAGTTGGATCCAGAGATGCCTGTGTTGGAGATGAACTTTGGTGAACTCTTCTCATTACTATACTAAAATCCTTGCCCAAGGAGGAGCTTATTTATCATTTTATGTTGCCCAGGCTGCAATGCAGTGGCGTGATCTCAGCTCACTGCAACCTCCATCTCCTGGGTTCATGCTACTCTCCTGCCTCACCCTCCTGAGTAGCTGGGACTACAGGTGCCCGCCACCACGCTGGCTATTTTTTTGTATTTTTAGTAGAGATGGGGTTTCACCATGTTAGCCAGGATGGTCTTGATCTCCTGACCTTGTGATCCGCCCATCTCGGCCTCCCAAAGTGCTGGAATTACAGGTGTGAGTCACCGCGCTCTGCCTTATTTATCATTTTCTATACATGCAAATATGTAGACACGTGATCAGTGACTACCTGCACTGCCTTTGCTCCACCTCCACATAGGATGACTGAGCCAATCAACCCAATAAAAGCCATGTTTTCATCACTGTTCTGGAAGGCACTACTTTAGGAACTATTCCTCGTGCCCTCCTTACTAGCTTCAGGTAATAAAATTTTCATGTTAAATCTTCCTTTGTTGTGGTCATTGGACTGTCACCCACCAAGTGATAGATCCCATCTCTTATGTGGATAAAACCTTGAGTCGACAGTTCACTGGCATCAGAAAGTCATTTTTGCCCTTAATGGTTTTGATGCAAGTTAACAAAAGAAAGACAACTCTGTGATTCTTATCAGAACATTTTCCACATTTCCTTTTTTTTTTTTTGAGATGGAGTCTCACTCTGTTGCCCAGGCTGGAGTGCAGTGGCGTAATCTCGGCTCACTGCAACCTCCGCCTCCCGGGTTCAAGCAATTCTCCTGTCTCAGCCTCCTGAGTAGCTGGGATTACAGGCGCCCACCAGCACACCCAGCTAATTCTTTTATTTTTAGTAGAGACGGGGTTTCACCATGTTGGTCAGGCTGGTCTCGAACCCCTGACTTCGTGATCCACCCACCTCGGCCTCCCAAAGTGTGGGATTATAGGCGTGAACCACCGCACCCGGCCCCACATTTCTTAAATGCTTAAAATATTTATTAAGCCAGGTTATACCTTTCTATAAATATGTTGTCATGATTCACATGGTTTATAGATTCAAGGAGTGAAATATTTCAGCATGCCAAGGCTGTTAACTACTCCACATACTACCACCAATGGAGTCTTTATTTTAATCTGGCCAATAAGTGATCTGATCTCCAAATACCATCCTCACAGTCCACTTCCTAACGCCTCTTTTGTTTCCAACTCTCTGGATTTGACTTTTCTCAGAAACAGATCTGAGACAAAGATTTAAGTGCAATTTGCTTATTTGAAACATGGTCCAATAAATGATAAGCAAGGTAATGAAAAAGTGACAATGGTAAGGGTAAAACAGAAAGCAGTAAAGTATGCATTAGTAAACCAGTTACCATTTGCGAACCTGGAAGTTAGTTTCTCCAGAGTAATCTGGTGACAGTATAATATATACCCTCAATTTATCCCAACTGAGGGAGAAGAAGTATGTGGTATTTATCCACCAAATCTGTAACTGAATGAAGATCACTTCTGGGGCATTTACTGTGCAGGACTCTGACTTGCCCTGAGCCTGGACCAAGTGTTCTCCTTAGGCGATAAAGCATCTGTAGGTAAAAATAATAGCTATTTTCAATATACATCCATCGTCTTGTAAAGCATGGACCTGATACTGACAGATTGTGCCACTATCACCAATTCTAGGAATTTGTACCATAATAGCACACACACACATTAGTGAAGATTTAAAGTTTTCTAGAGATAAGAAAATTGAGATAGATATTAGAGATAAGGAAATTTATAAAAAGGAAAATAAAGTCCAGAATTTATTTTAAAATTGGGAGAGGGAAAGATCTAGTTACTAGACATGTAGTGGGTGGGATAGAACATTACACATAGAGATCCACTGTTACACTTCAAGTCACATAGAGAAATAGATTTCGGGTTCTGAAGTCTATATATACTTCACACATGAAATTTATATAAGTCTGCAAATAGCATTAGGAAATTGATAGGGCATAGACTGTCTCCACAAACCAAGATGCTTCTGATGTAGCAATATCTATGTTACTTATGAGACTATCCAGGAAGCAGTACCCATTAGTCCCAGATTTATGTTTAGGAGCCAGAAGCAACTTTCTAAGACAGGCTTAAAGAATAGAATATTTTGGACAATGAACATATTTATTTTCTTATTTGTCCAGGTTTGTTTTTTGCATATTTTAATTGTTTTTGATTAGCTCTAAATCATCATCCTAGAAAGCATAAATTAAAAAAAGAGATCTCAGAGGCTATAGTCAGTAGTCAGAATCTAGATTAATATATGAGAACTCTGTCATAGAAATGTATGAAATCACCTACAAAGATAGGGTCAAGTGGGTCAAAAGGCACACCGTTATTCTTTGAGTCTAAATCCCCAGGTAAGAGTTGATGTTGTAATGCCATCTATAGGTGTTCCATCAAATATGTAACGTATTTCTACGTATTTCCAAGAGCAGGGAATGAGTAACCCACCCATCATGAGAAGAATTTGATGTGTAGATCATATAGCCAAAACTATATGAAAATAGATGATGTAAAATTGAAAAAGAAATTGCACGATGTTAGAGTACCTTTAAAATGTTTATATAGATGGGGGATAAGATGACTGACTAGACATAACCAGGAGAAACATCTCCCACTGATAGAAAGGGCACAAGAAAGCCTGGCACACTCTTAGAATATCTTTTGAGGGGAGGCAATGAAGTGGATGGAGCGAAGACACAGATGCTAGGCTAAAGAGGGAGGAAGTTGTGAACCTTGCACAGGGCTACCATGCAGCAGGACGTGGTTCCTGGCCCTGTATGTCTCCTGGGGAAGGGGTGAATTGAACAAGCAAGTAGTGGCCCACTCTCTCCTTGGGCTTCTGGAATCCACAAGGAGAATTGCTCAGAGAAATGGCAGAGCCAGAACTCCAGCTGGAGGAGAGCACAGAGGGTTCGGTGCAGGAGCATCTGTAGTGAATCATGGCCATGATTACCTATTCCCCTAGGCTCGACTCGCTCCCATAGGAGACTTTAACCCTACGAGAATTGTTGGACTTGAGCTCTGCAGGGTGATTTTATCCATGAGATGGGGCCAGTGGATCCAACCACCCCTTAATCTCCTGGCCTCTCCTGGGGATCCAGCCTGGCAGTTTCTGCTTGTAGTGCAACCCCCGATACTTCCTGCAGGCCTGTTTCATAGCTCCTGCACTGGCCGACTGTGCCTGACCAGTAGACCGCTCCAGCAGACAAGCCCTAGCTGACATGCACTAGCCCACCTTCCCACATAATGCAACCTCCCCACAATGCAGCCTCCTCTGTGCAACTTTTCCCACACATATTTGTCCATAGCCACCACTTGCATTGCTTTACCAGTGCATATGTGTGTGCAGGCAGACCTTGGCTTCCCTTCCCACCAGGGCAATGTACATGTGCACCCTGCTGTGTCACTGCAACCAGTGTGCATGTGAGTGCATTGTGACTCCCTTCCCCCACCACATCCCATTACTTCTGCCAGCATCTTTCTCCTGCACCAAAACTGCCATCAGACCAAAGTAGGCATAGAGAAAAGCGATCTTGCTCCCACCCTGATCAACCACCTCCATTCATGGGAACATGCACAGAGGGGGCAACCACAACCACCAGCATGAACTAGCACACAGTTACCAGAAAAGCAAGGGGTGTGTTCCCTCTAACTGTGCTGTCAATGCCAGCCACTGCTGTGAAGGGCTGTGTGAAGGCCAGCACCCCCTCACCCACTAGGATCCTGCTGCAGCCTAGGAGAATGCACCCACAGTTCACTGCAGCTGTAGCTGCTACTGGCACGTGCAAATGAGGAAGATTTCTGCTGCCAGTAATCCACAAAGTACCTTGGGTGGCATCACCCATCAGAGTGTTGTGAGGAATAGTCTGGGAGCACATGGGCTCTTCAAGCAGAGCAGGTTCATTACATTGAGGAGCTATAGAACTAAGCAGGAGGGAAGTAGGGCAGGGGTGATACAAGTCCCGCAGAGTTAGAGCATGCACTGCAGGAGTCCTGAACTGAGGCTTGGTCCCTTAAAATCCTCCCCAAATGAAATCAGTCAACTAAACCCACCTTATACAACAATCAAATCCCTGAGGTCATCAAATAGGATCAAAAGAAATAAAAACCCATCCAAAGGACAGCAACTTCAAAGAGTAAAGGAAGATAAGCCCACAAAGATGATAAAGATAAAGCACAAGAACTCTGACAACTCAAAAAGCCAGAGTGTCTTCTTTTTCTCCAAATGAGAGCATTAGTTCTCCAGCAAGGGTTCTTAACTGGGCTAAGATTGCTGAAGTGACAGAAATAGGTTTCAGAATAGTAATAGAAATAGGAATAAAGACCATCAAAATTCAAGAGAATGTTGAAAACCAATCTAAGGAAGGTAAGAAACACAATAAAAAGATGCAGAAGTTAACAGACAGAATAGTCAGTATAGAAAACAACGTAACTGACCTGATAAAGCTGAAAAATAAACTACAAAGATTTTATAATGCAATTACAAGCATTAATAGCAGAACAGAATAATCTGTAGAAAAAATCTCAATATTTGAAGAAGGAATAAAGAAAACCTCTGTGAAAAATGGAATTATGTAAAGAGACCAAGTCTGTGACTCATTGGCATCCATAAAAGAGATAGGAAAAATTGAAGAAACTTAGAAAACATATTTCTGGATATTATCCATGAGACCTTCCTGAGCCTAGATAGGGAAGCTGACATTAAAATTCAGGGAATGCTGAAAACCCCTGAAAAATACTTCACAAAAGATTATCCCCAAGATACATAATCATCAGATTCTTCAAGGTCAAAATAAAATAAAAAAATGTTAAGGGCAGCTAGAAAGAACAGGTCACCTACAAAGGGAAGTCTATCAGACCAAAAGCAAACTTTTCAGCAGAAACTCTAAAAGCCAGA
Source organism: Macaca fascicularis (assembly GCF_037993035.2). Lineage (NCBI taxonomy): Eukaryota > Metazoa > Chordata > Mammalia > Primates > Cercopithecidae > Macaca > Macaca fascicularis. The sequence continues at coordinate 30,041,817 of NC_088380.1, read as the reverse complement.
AGAGACTGGGGCCCTTTTTCCAATATAATTAAAGGAAAGAAATTTCATCAGACTTTCCTTATAAGAGCTCCTGAAGGAAGCACTAAATATGAAAAGGAAAAACTGTTACCAGTTTCTACAGAAACACATTTAGATATCCACACCAGTCACACTATGAAGCAACCACACAAACAAGCCTGGATATGAACTATATACTGACAGGATGGCAGGATCAAATTCACAAATATCGATACTAACATTGAATATAAATAGGCTAAATACTCCAAACAAAAGGCAAAAAGAATGGCAAGCTGGATAAAGAAATAACATCTAATGATATGCTGCCTTCAAGAGACCCATCTCACCTGCAGTGAAACCCACAGGTTCAAAATAGAGGGACAGAAGAAAATCTAGCAAGTAAATGGAAAACAGAAAAAAGCAAGGGTTGCAATCTTAATTTCAGACAAAACAGACTTTAAACCAACAAAAATTTTAAAAAGACAAAGGAAGGAAATACATAATGGTAAAAAGTTCAATTCAACAAGGAGACCTAACTATCATATATATATGCACACAACACAGGAGCACTCAGATTTATAAAGCAAGTTCTTAGAGACCTTCAAAGAGACTTAGATTTCCATGCAGTAATAGTGGGAGACCTCAACACTTCACTAACAGCATTAAACAGAACACTAAGTCAGAAAATTAACAAAGATACTTAAGATCTGAACTCAACAAGAAACCAAATGGACCTGATAGTCATCTCGAGAACTATATATCCAAAACCAGCAGAATATACATTTTTCTCATTAGCACATGGACCATACTCTAAAATCAATCACACAATCAGACATAAAATAATCCTCAGCAAATGCAAAATAACTGAAATCATACCAACCACTCTCTTGGACCACAGCAAAAAAAAAAAAAAAAATTTGAAAATCAGGATTAGGAAAATCACTCAAAACTGTACAATTAACCTGTCCCTGAAAGACTTTTGGGTAAATAATTAAATTAAAGGAGAAATCATGAAGTTCTCTGAAACTAATAAAACCACAGGTAAAATATACCATAATCTCTGGGACACAGCTAAGGCACTCTTAAGAGGGAAATGTATAGTAACAAATGCTCACATCAAAAAATTAGAAAGATCTCAAATTAATAACCTAACATGACAAATAAAAAAACTAGAGACTCAAGGGCAAACAAATCCCCAAGCTATCAGATGACAAGAGCTGAACTGTAGGAGATTGACAACAATAATAATGATAAAAAAAAAATCGAAAGATTGACAAAACCAGGAGATAATTTTTTGAAAAAAAGTGAGATAGATTGCTAGGTAAACTAATAAAGAAGTAAACAGAGAAGATAGAAATAAACAGGATTAAAAATGACAAAAGGGGGCCAGGCATGGTGGCTCATGCCTGTAATTCTAGCACTTTGGGAGGCTGAGGTGGGTGGATCACGAGGTCAGGAGTTTGTGACCATCCTGGCTAACATAGTGCTGTCTATACTAAAAATACAAAAAATTAGCTGGGCTTGGTGGCGGGTGCCTGTAGTATCAGCTACTTGGGAGCTGAGCCAGGAGAACGGTGTGAACCTGGTAGGTGGAGCTTGCAGTGAAGCAAGACTGCACCACTACTGCACTCTAGCCTGGGCAACAGAGTGAGACTCCATCTCAAGAAAAAAAAAAAAAAAAAATGACAAAAGGGATATTACTCTTGATCCCTACAAAAACACAAATAATCATCCAAGAATACTATGAACATTTCTATGCACACAGCTGGAAAATCTATAAATAAATAAATAAATTCCTGGACACATACCTCCTCCCAAGACTGAAGCAGGAAGAAGTTGAAGCCTGAACAGACCAAAAATGAATTCCAAAATTGCATCAGTAATAAATAACCTACAAACCAAAAGAAGCCCAGGACCAAATGGATCCACATCCAAGTTCTACCAGATGTACAAAGAAGAGCTGGAACCATTCATACTGAAATTATTCCAAAAAAGTGAGGAGAAGGTATTCCTCCCCAACGCATTCTTTGAGGCCAGCATCATCCTAATACAGAAACATGGCAGAGACACAGCAACAAAAAACTAAAATTTAGGGGAAAATATCCCTGATTAACATTGATGCAAAATCCCTCAACAAAATACTAGCAAACAAAATTCAGCATCCTATTAAAATGCTAATCCAGCATGATCAAGTAGGCTTTATCCCTATGATGCAAGATTGTCTCAACATATGCAAATTAATAAATGTGATGCATTACATAATAAGAACTAAAAACAAAATCCACATAATCATCTCAATCGATGCAGAAAAGGCTTTAAATAAAATTCAACATCACTTAATGTAAAAAAATTTCAACAAACTAAATATTAAAAGAACATACCTCAAAATAATAAGAGCCATCTGTAACAAACCCACAACCAACCTCATAGTCAAAGCGCAAAACCTGGAATCATTTCCCTTGAAAACCAGAACAAGAAAAGGATGCCCTCTCTCACCATTCCTATTCAACATAATATTGGCAGTCTTGACAAAGCAGTCAGGCAAGATAAAAAAAATAAAGAGCATCTTGGCCAGGCGTGGTGGCTTACACCTGTAATCCCAGCACTTTGGGAGGACGAGGTGGGCAGATCATGAGGTCAGGAGATTGAAACCATCCTGGCTAACACGGTGCAATCCCATCTCTACTAAAAATACAAAAAATTAGCCAGGTGTGGTGGCGGGCGCCTGTGGTCCCAGCTACTTGGGAGGCTGAGGCAGGAGAGCGGCATGAGCTGAGGAGGCAGAGTTTGCAGTGAGTCAAGACCGCGCCACTGCACTCCAGCCTGGGTGACAGAGCAAGACTCCATCTCAAAAATAAATAAATAAATAAAAAATAATAAAGGGCATCCAAACAGAAAGTGAAGAAGTAAAACTGCCCCTGTTTTTAGATAAAATGATTCTATATCTAGACATTCCCATAGTATCTGCCCAAAAACACCCTGAGCTGATAAGCAACTTCAGCTACATTACAGGATGCAAAAACAATGTGCAAAAATCACTACCATTGCTATACACTGACAAGAGCTAAGCTAAGAGCCAAATCAGAAATGCAATCCCCTTTACAATTATCCACAAAAGAGCAAAATGCCTGGGAATACAGCCAAGCACAGAGGTGAAAGATCTCTATAATGAGAATTAGAAAACACTGCTAAAAAAATCATAGATTACACAAACAAATGGAAAAACATTCCATGCTCATGGATAGAAAAAAAAAATATTGTTAAAATGGCCATAATTCCCAAAGCAATTTAGGGGTTCAATGCTATTTCTACAAAACTATCAATTATATAATTCACAAAAATAGAAAAATCTATTTTAAAATTCATATAAAACCAAAAAAGAGACCCAATAGCCAAGAAAATCCTAGTCAAAAAAGAAAAAAGCTGGAGAAATCATGCTACCTCACTTCAAAATATACTACAGGGCTACAGTAACCAAAACAGCATGGTACTGGTACAAAAACAGACTCACAGACCAATGGAACAGAATACAGAGCTCAAAAATAAGGCTGTACACCTACAACCATCTGATCTTCAACAAAGCTGTTAAAAACAAGCAGTGAGAAAATGATTTCCTATTCAATAAATGGTACTGGAATAACTGGCTATCCATATGAAGAAGATTGAAACCGGACCCTTCCCTTATACCATATACAAAAATCAACCCAAGATGTGTTAGAGATTTAAATACAAAACCCCAAACTATAAAAATCCTGTAAAATAACCTAGAAGATACCATTCTGAACACAAGAACTGGCAAACACTTTAGGACAATGATGCCAAAAGCAGTAACAACAAAAGCAAAAATTGACAAATGGGATCTAATTAAAGAGTTTCTACCCAACAACAAAAAACTATCACCAAAGTAAACAGACAACCTACTGAATGGGAGAAAAAAATTGCAAGTTATGAATCTAACAAAGATGTAATATCCAGCATCTATAAGGAGCTTAAACAAATTTACAAGAAATAAAACAACCCCATTAAAAGTGGAGAAAGCACATAAATGGATACTTCTCAAAAGAAGACATACATATGGCCAACAAACATGTGACAAAAAGTTCAACATCACTTACCATTAGAGAAATGCAAATCAAAACCACAATGAGATACCATCTCATGCCAGTTCGAATGGCTATGATAAAAAGTCCAAAAATAACAGATGCTGTTAAGATTGTGCATCAAAAGGAATACTTTTATACTATTGGTGGGAGTGTAAATTATTTCAACCATTGTGGAAGACAGTATAGAGATTCCTCAAAGATCTAAAGACAGAAATACCATTAGAACTAGCAATCCCATTACTGGGTATATTCCCAAAGGAATATAAATTGTTCTATTATAAATACACAAGCACCTGTAGGTTTATTGCAGCACTATTCACAATAGCAAAGACATGGAATCAGCCTGAATGCCCATTAATGATAGACTGGATAAAGAAAATGTGGTAAACATACATAACGAATGCTATGCAACCATAAAAAGAATGAGACCACGTCCTTTGTAAGAACATGGATGCAGCTGGAGGACCTTAACCTTCACAAACTAACGCAGGAACAGAAAACCAAATACCGCATGTTTCTCACTCATAAATAGGATCTAAATGATGAGAATACATGGACACATAGAGGGGATCCACATGCACTGGGGCCTGTTGGAGGGTGGAGGGTAAAGGAGGGAGAGAAGCAGGAAAAATAACTAATGGATACTGGGTTTATTGCCTAGGTGATGAAATAATCTGTACAACCAACCCCCATGACATGTATTTACCTATGTAATGAAACTGCACATTCTGCACATGTACTTCTGAACTTAAAAGTTAAAAGAATAATTCTGTGAATAAATAGTAGTTATTTTATCTGTGACTAATTTCTCATGTGTTTATCAAAAGTTCACCTGCATTTGATATTCCAATATGTTAACGTATTTCAATTTTTGTATACTGCAATATACTACTCTATACACGCACAGGGTAAAGCTGTCATCTTGGATTGGAGGACATAACTTGATAGAGTCTCACCTTCAAAGATTTTTTATTATTTTTGCTTTCAGATTTTTTATTTCAAAGTTACCTTTAGAAAGTATGCAAATTTCTGTATCAAATATAAAGAAAAGTATCACTACCTTTTCTAAAAACATATTGAAATATTTTTAAAATTGTATGTGATCAATGAACTATACTGGAGATCGTATGTTAGAATATTCTTTCTAAAAGTCGAATATTCTTAATTTTCTGAAATTAAATATTTTTGTGAATAACATGGACTTTGAAAATCGGTTGACTCATTCTTTAATTACTCAACACGTGTGATATGGTTTGGCCGTGTACCCACTCAAATCTCATCTTGAATTGTAGCTTCTGTAATGCCCACATATTGTGGAAAGAACACAGTACGAGATAATTGAATCACAGAGGCAGTTTATCCCATACTGTTCTGTTGGTAGTGAATAAGTCTCACAAGATCTGATGGTTTTATAAGGGAAAAACCCTTTTTCTTGCCTATCATTTTCTCTTGCCTGCCACCATGTAACCTGCCTTTCACCTTCTGCCATGATTCTGAGGCTTTCCCAGACATTTGCAACCGTGAGTTCATTAAATCTCTTTTTCTTTGTTAATTACTCAGTCTCAGGTATGTCTGTACCAGCAGCATGAGAACAGAGTAATATAACAGGTAAATAGACATAGACTGTTTTGTCTGTGTGTGTGTGTGTTCTTTTGGGCTACAATAGCACATTAACTGTATTTAATTGTTTTTCTTTGGTGTAAGCAGAATTACGTCTAATGTTATGTGATATTGAAGGTGTTTTCATTTTAAAATTTAAATATAAAATATAAAGTATGTGTAAAGACATTTAGAAAAAATATGTTTATGTAAGTTGAAAACAATCAGTAAGCTTGTATCAGAAAATTGATTTTGTGATATCCCTGAAATTCTGCAAAAACAACAGAAAAATAAAGGTAATCAACAAACTTTTTAATTTGAGTCTGCTTTAAAAATGATTGAAATGTCAATCAAATTAAGACTATAATCTATAGGTATATGTTTAATAATTTGAGACTAACTATTAATATACAATAAGAAGCAAAAAGAAAATCAGGAGAGAACAGGGCCATTAAAGGGCCTACAGTTACCTATGGGAAAAATTTGAAATGCTTAAAGGTAAATAAATGAGAAATTAAAATTTAAGAAATGTGTAAATAAAATTATATGCTTCACTGTACTTCATTGATGCAATTGATGTATGTTTTGTGTCAATCTGTTTTATATATAGATTAAAAATTAATTGCATTTATACGTTGTGCTATCTAAATAAAACTCCTTTTAGTCCCTGTAAATGTAAATAGTCTTTTAAAATGTACTTATTTTGCTAATTATAAAATGGGCCACACCTGTGTTAAAGGCTCACCCACTGGCATCATTCTGTACTATGAATGGAAACATTTTCTAAGTTAATAATTCATAATTTGAAGAATTACTTTAGACAGTAACCTAAGACTATGATTACTCTGTTTTCTAAAATTTGGGTCTGCTGATATAGTAGAATGTTAATAGGAAATAATTAGTTACTCGGGCTTTATTTTTTTTTCTCTAGGAACTAAAATATAAATGTATTACTACAACCAAAATGAAAAAGAAAACTGGAAACTACATATAAATATATACGAATATATATGTATATATGTGAATATATATGAATATCTATGAATATATGTGAATATATATGAATACCGTATACATATAAATATATACAAATATATATATTCATTAAATATGATAACTTCTACTTTTGAATATGACCATATTGCTAAACGGCATAGTTTCCATGGGTCTAATAAAAAAAGTAATTGAGTAACATTTTATTATACATTTTTTTTTGGAACATTGTGTATGGGCCAGGAACCTTTGCTAAGTCTTTCATCAATTCATGAAGTTAAATAACTGTAACATTAAACATAATAAATTTCTTCCAGGAAACTACTAAACCTGTCTATCCTGATTCCTCGTTTACTCACTCCCAATAAAAGAATATAGTTCAAAAATGCTAGTGTTATTCGCTCAATGCTTTTATTTAGTTTAGCTTTCTCTCTACCATCATATTTTCTTTGTTTCTTTCTCTTTTAGAATTAGGGATATTGCAAACATTGAGGAGATGAAAATTAGCATTTGTTGTCATCTACAATAAAGGAAAAAGATATGCAAAGGGTGCATTTTTAGGTGAGATGATAAAGAAATCTATCTCTGAAGAGATAAGAGTTTGAGATGTGATTAAAGGTAATAAAAGAACATGTTGGAATGCCTTAGAGAAAACTGTTTCCAGAAGTCTGAAGAACAAGTGGAAAGACCCTGCTGACAGATCATGCCTTATGTGTTTAAGGAGCAGCAGGATGTCTACTAGGTCTGGAGAAAAATAAACCAGTGGGAGAATGTTAAGAGATGAGGAAACAAATTATGAAGGGCACAGTGGGTAACGAGAAGGATTTTAGCTTTTATTCCTGGTAGGCAGAAAGGCCAAGGAGGAATTTAGAAAGAGAGAGATAAGATTGTCTGATTGGTATGTTTAAAGATGCAATCTAGTTGCTTTACGAAAATGAATTATAATAAACCAAGAGTGGAAGACATTATTGCTCAAGTCTGCATGAGAGATCTTCTGTTTTGGAGTAAGGGGGTAGTATGTGATATGTGAAGAAAGGATCAGATATAGAATTATTTTTTAATTAAAAAAATTGTTGGACGGATTTAATTTAACTCGGGAATAATTGTTTTCTGTAGTCCAACAAAGGGTAATTTAAATTCACAGAGAAGTTTTTTTTTATGTTGATTTTCAACCTTTCCTTTGACTTCATTGAGCTTTCTTGCAATGCACAGTTTGAATTCTTTATCTGCTATTTCTGAGTTCTATTTTGGTCAGGGATGATTGCTGGGGAGCTAGTGTGATCCTTTGATGTTGTCACTACATTCATATTCTTCATGGTGCCAGAATTCTTGTTCTGATTCCTTCTCATCTGGAGATGCTGACACTTCTAATTATTGCAATAATTTTTATGTTGGGTAGAATTTTTCTTTCTTTCCCTTCATTATTTATTTTCTTCTTTTCCTACCTGTTTTCCCCTCTCCTTAGGATGTTTGACTACAGAGAAAGCTGGGTATGATCTTTTGACTTTGCTTCTATAGCCTGTGTGCTTCTGTCAGTAGGATTTATAATGATCTCTGAAGTTACATTGGGCTTATGGGTAAGAGTCAACTGTTGCCAACATGGCTGTGTATATACCTGATCCTTGTTTACTGGGAGAAACTGTCTGTGAACTAAGGCTGATTCATGGAGTGCCCAGTAGTTTGAGGTCCCTTTTTAGCCCTGGGGGTATGGGGCAAGTTGAGCAGGGCCAGATGGCATATGTTTGCCTACAGTTCCCTCGATGGCAAACACAAGTGTGAGCATTGAGGGAGAATCCAGTAGCAGACCACCAAGTGACCAGAGGTGAGTCTAGGTGTAGAGCTGGAAAACCTCCTCAGCCCCAAGTTCTCTGCATGGCGACAGGGGTGGACTATATTCTTAATCCGGGAGAGTGGGTCATCCAAATGCCTGAAGATCTGTCTGTGTGTGGGGTAGAGAAGGCCCCACCTACATTTGAATTTCTGCATAGGAATGGTGGAGTGTTAATATGGGCAAACACAAGCTTTGAATGCCTGGAGACCTGCTTGGGCTTTAAGCAGAGAGGGCCCTGCTGCACCATGATCTATGCACAGGAAATGTGGTGCAGTTCAGGTTGCTGATCAGGTGAGCAGGTGCTTCAAATGCCTGGAGTTCTGCCTGGTCATAAAGCGGAGAGGGACTCCCTGACCCAGGATCTATGCCCAGGAAGGGTGGGGTGGCTTAGGCTGCTGAACCAGGTGAGCAGGTTCTCTGAATGTCTGGAGATCTGCCTTGACATGGAGTACAGAGGTCCCTTCCACACCATGATTTATGTCCATGAAAGGTCGGGTGGCTCAGGCTACTGTTCCATGCAAGCAGGTGATTCTAATGCCTGGATTTCTGTCTGTAGGTGGAGCAGAACAGCACCATAATCTTAAGGGAGTAGACCTGTTCCAGGTTTCCAAGCTGGCCTTGGCTGCAATTCTCATTGTCCGGGAGAAACTGCAGCTGTAGCAGCTCTCCTCCCACCTTAGGCCTGTGGAAGGGGTGAGCACAATTCCAACACTCACTAATGATGCATTTTCTGGAGTTCTGACTGTGGAAACATCTATACCACTCCAGAGCAGGCACTCCAATCTCTGGCGAAAGACTAAAGTGACTGCATGCTCACTCTGCTAGGTCGCCAAAGAATGGCTGACTTTGTGTGAACCTACATTAAAAATGGCATTCTGCTCTCCGTCCTGAGTCTCAGAAAATGCCTGCAGCTTTTTCTGATGTCTTTCCCTTATGACACCTCCAGCCCTTTCCTTAAGTCAGCTATAGGGATTAGGAGAAACAAAGTGCTGTTCCTTGTCCTGAGTTACTTGGATCCCCAGCAGAAAGGTAAATCACAGAGGAAAGCTATCTGCCTTTCTCACATACAGGGATTTCAGCCACTTTTATCATCTGAGTCACCACGGGGCTATTTGCCTGCATTCTTCTTCCTGAGACCTGGGGTATCCTTCATGATTCTGGCAGATTCCCATTTTTTTTTTCTTGAATTAAAACTCACAGAGTTTATCTTTATGTACTATTTTGCTATTTCCAAGTGACCAAGGCACACTAAAAGCCTCTAATCTGCATCTTGGAAAAAAGTACAAATTATTCCTTTCATATTACAGGTAAAGAATCTTCCTTACTCTGAGTATAAATAAGTTGTCAAACATCACAAAATGATAGGATGTAAATCCAATCCTTGGCCACACTGAAGATAATCTGAGATCTTACTGGACAACAGCTCATTTCCAATAAAGTGACAGCTATAGTTTCCACAATTAGTGCACCTCAAAGCAAGTTTTCTTAGTATGTTAGTCCCTGGTTGTCTCCTTCTTAAACATTTTCCCTAATCTCAGATACCATTAGCAATACAGATCTTAACTCTTGCCATTGGCTTAGACTACCTACTTGCAGCTTATACTGATAGTTTACCTTACCCTTTCACACAGTTATGAAATTGAGTTTCTTAACCTCAAATCCAGATGCCTGTTACACCATATACTTAGTACTTGTGAGGACTTCTGGATTTTTTTCTAAACCACATAAGAGGAGAGGGATAGTGTGAGGAGTGCTATGTTTGATTGCTCGTCCTAAATATGCTACATCACTTCCTAGACGTGGCGTATAGCCAGTCCTAGTGATCCACTTCTCTACATACTAAGCCATTATTTTAAGCATAGTTTCTTTTCTAACATACACAATATACCTATTAGCTCATTGTCTCTCTCAAGGAGTTCAAAAGGCAGGTAGAGTAGTCATACAGTCTTCCTAGATATTTCAGCTTAATCTACATGGTATATCAGTACTTCATTACCTCTTTTCCACCGATACTCATCTCTGCTGTGTAGGACCTGGTTTTCTCATGAAATAGTGATCATAATAATAATAAGCAGAATTTACCTTTGCCTCAATTCTCACTTATATTCCTCCCCATAAAAATGGTTATTTTCTTTCTTTTATTTATACTGCAACTGATGCATGATTGTTTTTTTTGCTCCTTAGCTTAGCTAAAATCTTCGTTCTTGTCTTCATGACCAGGAAAAATGAGACACGTTGAAAGGTTAGGAGAACAGAATTTATTAAAAGTAAGCACTCAGCAAAAAAAGAGGGGACCCTGTGAACAACGCCCCCCACAGACTGAATACCAAGCCGCTACCCAGGAGCTGAATAGGCCAGCTCCTCCCCACTGCGTAAGGTGCGAAGTCCCGGTGGCTCCACGCCATTCTCCCAGTGCACAGGTGGGCCCTTCGTCTGAGCCACTCCACATTGATTTCTTTCCCTTACTGCACACCTGTGAAGAGATTGAATTTTTCACAATGGGCATGTTTAAACAAGCCCCTGTGCACAGTGACCTGGGCGGCATTTGGCTCTCTCCTATCTCTATCACAACTATCATAACCTTCCCTACAGCACTAAGATCCAAGGTCTAAATATCAGGGAAATAAAACCACAACATTTCCAACAGAAAAACGTAGGTTTAAGGGTGTTTCAAAATTTTTTTAGTATTATTAATGCACATTATATTTTAAAAACATGAATCATTGTAAAAATAAAAATTGCCATTTTTGAGAGCTTATTTTTGGCAATACTCTAGTATAATTTATATACATCTTTATCTTTATTCTCAGATAAAAACATTGAATCCTAACCATTCTTGGTAAATGTGTGGCAAAATGTGACATAATATTTGTTTCACTAGAAGAGCTAACACCAAAGTTTGTGCACCTATCCACTATTAAAAATAGAAGCCACTATGGTATACAACACACACACATGCACACACATATGCACACATGCAAACACATGAAAGCAGAAAGGATTGTTTCCAGGCATTAATGGTCAGGTGTTTATTTTATTTATTTATTTATTTATTTATTTATTTATTTATTTGAGACCATCTCACTCTGTCACCTTGACTGGAGTGCAGTGGTACTCTCACAGGTCACTGCAGCCTCAAACTCCTAGGCTTACGTGATCCTCCCACCTCAGCCTCCTGAGTAGCTGGGACCACAACAGGTGCACCCTGTCCCCTCCCAGCTATTTTCTTTTTAATTTTTTTGGAGGCATGGGGTCTGTTGCTGGTTTCAAATTACTGGACTCAAGTGATCCTCTTGCCTTGGCCTTCTAAAGTTGTTGGGATGACAGGCATGAGCCACCATTCTTAGCCATAAGATGTTTTAAATTATGGTGATAGCTAAAGTAGAATTTGAAAGAGGTTTTTATCATTCCATAATTGGTTTTAAATATTTGGCTAAGAGTAATACAATTTTTTCCTTATATCATTCCTTTTCTATTGAAGCTTTCCAATTAATTTAATTTTTAATATAATTTGGAGTTGATTTGAGTTATGTCTATTCTAATATTCTATTATGCTATTTTTATTTTATTGAAATTTCTTGGGTTAAAAACAAAAGAATGGCATTACATCTAATATGATGGGATTTTATATAAACTAAATATTGCAGTGCTCACAGACAGAAAATGATAGCACATGTGTTTCTGCAATAAAAGTTATTTCTAGGGAGTGTTGTAGAAAAAAAAAACAAAGAAAATAGAATAAACCAAGCATTGAAGGGTGATCAACAGAGTCTGAAAGTCTGAAGGGCAGTTTGCAGGGAAACAGAAAAAAAGGAAAATAGCTAAAAAGAGTCTTTTTTTTTTTTTTTTTTTTTTTTGCTTTTCCATTGATATAAACACACTTTGTTTATAAGATGGAAAAATATAATTTGTTTATATCCTAAACATATGTGTATAGTAAAGAAATGAAACCATACACATAATAAAGAGAGAATAAATACATGTGAAAAGTAAATGGATAGAAATAGCCTTGTATTTTTATGGCGATTTTAACAAATGTATTCAAATTAATATTGTATTATATTTTAATGTTGGTTTATCCTACCAACATATAAACTGAATTATGGCAAGATCCGTATATTTATCTCAAGCTTATATTTTCATAATTTGATACAGTAGCCAATGCTTGCTGAAGAAATTTACATAAGTTTTGGAAGAAATGCTTGCTGAAGAATTTTACATAAGGTTTGTGAAGAAATGCTTGCTGAAGAAATTTGAGTAAGGTTTGTGAAGAAATGCAAAGGGTTAAGAGCCATAAAGTGGATGGATATGGATCTAGACAAAGAAGATACCCTTTTCCACTAAATCTGGCAATGAAGATGGGGAGAGTTCAAGTAATTAAGGATTGCGATTGGTCTACCCACATGTTAGGCATTTCGAGCCTGATTGCACCGTTTTCCCTGAAACTTAAAAGGTAAGAATTTCATTGAGAGAGACTGTGAAGTTGCAAGAGTTATGCAATTTAGTGATGAAATTTAATTGCTTTAAGCAGATATAAATAACAAACCATGTAAAGTTGAGTCCAACACAGAAACTTCTGTCAAAAATAATATGTGCCATTCACATCAAATTGTGCCAATATTTCGGGTATTACGAGTGGATTGCTCTTAGTTTATACAGGAATTATTTATTTGCTAAACATCAATGTCACACTGAATTGTTACAATGTACTCATATAACTGTCCTCCAGAATAGACTGGATGTTTCTCCAAAACAGAGGCCACTTTCTTGTCTATAAATCAGTAACCTCAAAAAATTAAAATTAGAACTACCATATTATTCACACATTTGGGTGTATATAAAAGTCTTACAATAAGAATCTCAATGAAAAATCTGCACTCCCATATTCACTGAAGCACGATTAACAAGAGCCAAGATTTGGAAACAACCTAAATGTCTACTGATGGATGAATAGATAAAGAAAATGTGGTATATACATGCAATGAAATATTATTCATCCTTATACAAAGAAGAAAATCTTGCCATTTGTGACAACGTGGATGAACCTGGAGGACATTATGCTTAGTTCACTTAGTTACTTGATAAGCCAAGGAAAGAAGAAAAAATACTACATAATTCCTTTTACATGAAGTATTTAAAATAGTCATAGTAACAGAGAAGAATGTGATCAGTAAGTGTTAGGAGGAGGGGGAAATAAGGAATTGCTGTTCAATAGGTATAAAGTTTCTGTTATGCAGTGGAAATGATTTCTAGAGCTTTTCTGTAAAATGCTGTTCAAAGACACTTACAAATTGGTTAAAAGGGTAGATCTTACAGTAAGTATTCTTACCATAATATAAAAATGAAAAGAAGAAATAATACATATCTGTACAAAAAAATTATGGGAAGTTACTGGAAAATCTATTAATAGTGGTCACCTCGGCAGACTCCAAGTGGGTGGCCAGGAGAAATTGAAAGTGAACTTCTATTGTGTGAAATTTTCCTTACTATCAGAGTTTTCCCCTTTGCAAATGCATAACTTTTATAACTTGTCTTTTTAAAATTTTTTTAGACAGAGTTTTGTTCTTGTTGTCCAGGCTGGAGTGCAATGATTCGTTTTTGGCTGGCTGTAACCTCTGCCTCCCAGGTTCAAGAGGTTCTCCTACCTCAGTCTCCTGAGTAGCTGGGATCACAGGCGCCTGCCACCATGCCCAGCTAATTTTTTTGTATTTTTAGTAGAGACAGGGTTTCACTGTGTTGGTCTCGAACTCCTGACCTCACGTGATCCACCTGCCTCGGACTCCCAAAGTGCTGGCATTACAGGCATGAGCCACCAGGCCCAGCCTATAACTTGCTTTTTACAGAAACTCAACAAAAGATCATCTCAACTAAGGAATACTAAATAATATTTAAGACACAAACTTAAAGGCTAAAAATAAATAAATAAATAAACCTACCATAGTAACAAACACAAACTCAGGAATTACTTACACAATAAACATTTTAAATCGCTAAACCAAATAGAAGGAAACACAAATAACACTGTAAAGTTTGATAGGTATTAGATGGTATTCAAATGACCTCAGATATCTAAAGTAAGACGCAAGAATATACCTCTTTCAGTTTTCCAATTAGTTATTTGTTTTAAACAATACTGTAATGCATCAGTTCATTGTATAATTTATTGATATGGATTTCCTAGTGTCATCCTTGAGACACAGGCAAAAAAACTCAACAATAATATTATCCGTGTGAAACAGGACCTCTAAACTGTCCTGTTTTGTTACAGCTTCTAATGAGCCAAAATAGTATAAGAATCTTGAAGATTAAGCATTTCTATAGTGCTTTACTTGACTGAAATTTGGGGTGCTATGCATGAAAAATGCATTGCTTTAGTGTATTATACTTGTGGACATTAAACATTATGTGTAAAGGTTGAGAATTTCTACCATAAAATACATAGATCATCTGTATGTAAATCTTGTATATGACACAAACTAGATGTTAGACCCTGAAAAAGATGTTCAGATTCTCCATGTGTCAGTTTCTTCATTTAAAAAAATCTAAAATGCGAAGAATAAAACAATGTAGGGTCTTTAGAATAATGAAATTTTCTTGATAAGCATTTAATAAATATTTGCTATTATTACTGTGATGGTTAATACTGTCAACTTGATTGGATTGAAAGATACAAAGTATTGACACTAGGTGTGTCTGTGGGGGTGTTACTACAGGAGATTAATATTTGAGTCAGTGAGCTGGGAAAGGCAGACCCACACTTAATCTGGGTGGGTACCATCTAATCAACTCCCAACATGGCTACAATATGAGCAGGCAGAAGGATGTGAAAAGAGAGACTGGCCTAGCTTCCCAGTGGACATCTTTCTCCTGTGCTGGGTGCTTCCTGCCCTCGAATATCAGACTCCAAGTTCTTCAGTTTTGGAACTCAGACTGGCTCTCCTTGCTCCTCAGCCTGCAGACGGCCTATTGTGGGACCTTGTGATCCTAAGAGTTAATACTTAATACATTCATATATATATATATATCTGCATTCCATTAGTTCTGTCCCTCTAGAGACCCCTGACTAATACAATTACTATTAATGGAGGCTAAGTTATGTCAAGTTATCAACTTGATAAAATGTCCAACTTAATTGTTTAGAGTAAAAATGAGAGAAAGAGGTGATAAATGTATTGCAAATATCATTAATAAAATAAATGTTCAGCATGTTGTACAAAAATTATTAATTTAAGTACATGGGGTTATTGAAAAATAATATATTTTCTTCTTATGCATCTACTTGTAAAAATACTACATGATTTCATATGTGCTGACTGACATTAAGATAACTTTTTCTTCACTATGCATTTGAAAATTGTATCGTTTCATGAATTTCACCAAAAAATTATCAACTCAATGGTAACTTGACAGTATTATATAAAATCTATGGTTATAACTTAGATTGTGTCTTCAATGCTATTTTATGGTTTGAAAATCCAGGAAAACAGTATGATTAACTTTCTGAGGGTCCAGGAGTGGCAGAAGTTTGTCGGCTTCTTTTCTTCTTACTTTTTAGCTTTCAGTACATCTCCATATGGCTAGGTTTTTCACTACTCTAGTGAAACTAGCCTCCAAGCAATATCAAGACCAATTTCTCTTGAGCAATTTCAAGAGAATAGCGCTTGTTTTTTTTTCAGGTTATAGACTACCAACTCAAGTCCACATTTTTTAGCTGAGATATTTGTATCACTCCTTATGTTTGGCCCACGGAATGATCTCAACTTAAGAAAATATGTTTATTTGGGAGACCATGTCTCCCAAATAAATCCAAATAAATATATTAGTCCTACAATAAATTGAATAGATTTTATGTTAGAATCATGTGGACAGACATACCACGGTTATTACTAACACTTTTTGCTTCTATATCTGGAATAGCAGCCAGTTTCTAAAATTATCCACCAAGCAATGTAGAAGAACCCTGACAGAAAGAGGTGTCAGTATTTGAGTTTTGATGCTTAGCATATTACAAATGTTCAATGCATACACTATGTAGAAAGGATTATTTAGAAGTTATATTACTAATTGATTTCCAAAGGCTATCATTATTTAGAAAATTTTACATCATTTTCTACTACATGAAATAACTATTTTACAAATTTCTCAGATAGCTCTAACAATATATGATATAGCCAAATCCATGGCACTTCTGCAGAATTATACTTCTCCACATGTTGATTCATTTTTTAATTATTTTTTTACCATTTAAAAATAGAAGATTGGGGAGGCCGAGACCAGCGGATCACGAGGTCAGGAGATCCAGACCATCCTGGCTAACCCAGTGAAACCCCGTCTCTACTAAAAAATACAAAAAAAAAAAAAGTAGCCGGGTGAGGTGGCGGGCACCTGTAGTCCCAGCTACTCGGGAGGCTGCGGCAGGAGAATGGCGTGAACCCGAGGAGGCAGAGCTTTCAGTGAGCTGAGATCCGACCACTGCACTCCAGACTGGGCGACGATCGAGACTCCGCCTCAAAAAAAAAAAAAAAAAATAGAAGATTGCCTTTGAAGTTTTCCTTAAAAGGGCTTTGAAATTTGTGTTGGCTAAAATTCCCTAATAATATTCACTTGGTATATGATAAACATATATTTTACAGGTTTCATCCACATACCTTATGACTAAATTATTATTCTTTTAAGATGGGGTCTTCCTCTGTCACCCAGGCTGGAGTACAGTGTCTCAAGAATAGATGATAGCTCACTACAGGTTTGAACTCCTGGGCTCAGCAGTCCTGCTGCCTTGGTTCCTGAGTAACTGGGACTATAGGCATGTGACACCACGCCTAGCTAATTTTTTTTTTTTTTTTTTTTTTCAGAAATGGAGTTTTGATATGTTGCAAAGGCTGGTTTTGAATTCATGGCTTAAAGTGATCCTCTTGCCTCAGCCTCCCAAAGTTCTGGGATTATAGGCATTAGCCACCGCATCTAGCTTGAATTGAAATTTTTAAGAGAAGGGCCTATAGATCTGATGCTTAAGAAGTAAATTGAGGCTATTTTTATAATTATATCATTATTTAGGTATATGAAATACTAATTAAATTTGTTTTGCTTGTATTTGTTCATATTGAAAAACTTGGTTAAAGTTTATTGCAGAAAGAGCCTTGTATTACCTTGATAATATACTCGGATTTTATGTTTTTCATATATTATTTTCTTCTATAAGGTTTATTTCTGTGATGTAAGTTATCATAATGGGTAAACACTTTAATTACTTTTCATTATTTTTATTAGTTATTTCATAAAACTTCTACATATATACATTAGAGAATATCAAAGATAGCTTTCAATTTGGCATTTAAATTTACTCTTTTCTATTGCAAATCTTTCCCAATTCTGATACTAAAATACAACCAAATGTTAAGAATTGAAGTATTTTAGAATTATTTTTCTTTACATGTGCTATAGGTTGAATTGTGTCCACCCAAAACAGAAATGTTGAAGTTCTAATTCCAGTACCTCAGAATGTGACTATGTAAAAACAGTGTCTTTACATAGGAAATCAAATTAAATTTTAAAAAATCAAATCAAATTAAAATTAAATCAAATTTTAAAAATTATGTCATTGGGATGGTTTCTGATTAAGAAGGCTTTAGCAGTTCTCAGTTTGGCTAAACTTTAGACAAGTTTCTTCCTGACTCTAGCCCCTGGAATCCCTTTCTTAGATTTACTTAGAAAACTTGTTACTGTAATTTTTTTCACCTATACTGTGGTATGTAAATCTTGTCTCAGCTTCTTGCCAGTATTCTACCCCAGGAATGTCTTTCTCAAGGACCTGGGAACCATCTCTTTAAAATATAATTATCAAAAAGTATAACACCCCTATTTCCCAGTCTCTGTGGAAGTGAGGGACCGAACTTCAATAACACCAATTAGCAAATACAGATGGTCTAATTACTATAACTAACCTTCCCTGTAATGTCTTCCAGTATTTTTCCACTAGCTCACCCCAGGGCCTGAAAACTCTTGCCATTTATTTCTGCGTGATTGAGTCCAATTTCTCCCCTATTCCCATAGTTTGACCTCTTTTGCAATAGTCTTTGAAAAAAGTCGACCTTATCCTCACCTGTTTAATTTGCTGGGTGCAATTTATATTTGACAACTTCAATCTAATATGGCCGTTGTTCCTCATAAGGGGAAAATCTGGACATAGAAACAGACATGCATATAGGAAAATGTCACGTAAAGATGAAGGCAGAGGCCAGGCGCAGCGGCTCACACTTGTAATCCCAGCGCTTTGAGAGACTGAGGCAGGCAGATCATGAGGTCAGGAGTTGGAGACCAGCCTGGCCAACATGGTGAAAACCTGTTTCTACTAAAAATACAAAAAATTAGTCTGGTGGCCGGGCGCGGTGACTCATGCCTGTAATCCCAGCACTTTGGGAGGCCGAGGCCGGTGGATCACGAGATCAGGAGATGGAGACCATCCTGTTGAAACGCCGTCTCTACTAAAAAAAAAAAAAAAAAAAAAAAAAAAAAAAAAAATTAGCCAGGCATGGTGGCGGGCGCCTGTAGTTCCAGCTACTCGGAAAGCTGAGGCAGGAGAATCGTGAACCTGGGAGGTAGAGCTTGCAGTGAGGGGCCACTGTACTCCTGCCTGGGTGACAGAACAAGACTTTGTCTCAAAAAAAAAAAAAAAAAAAAAAGATGAAAGCAGATATAAAAAGGAGGCAACAGAAGCCAATGAGCATGAAAGATTCCCAGCAAACCACCAGAGGTATGAAAGAGGCATGGAATAGATCTTCCTTATGACCTTCAGAAGAAACTAACCCTGCGGACATCTCAATCTTGGACTTCTATTCCCAAGAATTGTGAAAAACACATCTATGGTACTTTGTTATGGCAGCTTTAGGAAACTAATGGGCCATATTACAGTGACAACATTCTTGAATTGTAATTGAGAAAGCTAGGCTTAAAGATCAACTCTCTTGCTTCCTAGGTTTGGGCCAGAGGAAGTTGGTAAGTCTTCACACCTTCATCAGAGTTAACATGGGAGACAATTTGGATTATAATAAGGCTAAACAAATGTTTTGTTATTTTATTTTAACTCTCAATCAGGAGCTAATACAATTTGGTATGGTTAAAACAGAAACTGGAAAAAGCAGTCTTTAAAAAGTACAACCAGAACTAAGCACTCAGCAGCAGGATCACCTAATACGCAGCGGAAACCTGGAATTTCAAAGCCATACTCTTCCGAGTTAACTACTTTATTAGGATTTTCTGTGGATACCTGATTGTGTTAAGCTTTACCCAATGTACAGAAGCTGTCTGTTTCCCCACAGCATCCACCTCCCGTCTAGATTATTTCACTCCTAAGAAACACCGTCTTAACCTCAGCATACATTTAAATGTATGTTCTGTTTTCATCAAAAACACCTTACACAGGATACAATGTCAAATTTTCCCAAGTATTAATAGAAACACACTCTTCTTTCTTATTTTTAAGACAGCATAAGCAGAGTGACCTAGAAAATTTTCCCTTTCTACTTCAAGCATTAACTGTTCACCACCAGCATGAGCTTTTTAATACTACTTTATGTAACCTGGATGCTCATAGAGAAAATATATAAAAAATAGTCTAATACTTTTCAGAATACTATAACCTTTGAATAAAAGGAAGGTTTTTGTAATAACAAGTCAAAGATTTTACAATACTGTTGTGTTTTTCTGCCCCTTACGAAGGGCTAGGGGAAATTAAACAGGGATCCATTTAATTTCAGAGTGAATGCCAGTTTGACCAGGTTCCATGCAAGGCAGTGAGCCATAATTGAAGTCAGTTACACTAATCATCAAACACGACACAAACAGTAATAAAAGCAATTGCCAACCAAATACAAGTAAACTTTAGAGAAGAAAAAATAATTACCTTTTAAGAATGACCAGTTCAGAAACAATGGTTAAAGGCTGTAAGATAAAAGGTGAACTGCTTGTTGTTAATTTTTCTACTTATGTATTTACCCCAGGGAAAACCTTTTTAAAAAGGTGAGTTAATTAAATATCACTTGAAAAATTTTGATGACAATTTTACTTTCTAGTCAGTAGTAGATCACATCAGTGTCTGCATTCCTAGGGTGAGTTAACTGAATGCTTTCAATAAAAATGCTAAACATTACCCACTGAACAAAAGAAAGCTATAGGAAGTTCATTGGACATGAGGTGTGTTCTTTTACTTACAAATTTTAATCTTCTTAATCTTAGGCTAATTACCAATGAACTCTTAAAATAATCATATCATTCCTCTAGCATAGATCAAATTTAAGACTGTCAAAAGGCTGGGATATAATCACCAAGCAGATTGATGGTGATGTGAGCAATTTCAGCTGCAGGAGATAGGGAGAAAACGATTTCTTTCCTCTTCCTCCTTTGGCAGTGGACTATCAACAAACACCTTATTATCTCTCTGATCTATTACTGTGAAAACAACTGGCTCCAGCTATTTCGATTTTTATTTATTTGCATATATTATTTGGCACATGAATTTTGCCAACGCCTTTATTGGACATTGCAGTACAAAGATGAATAGAAAATGAGTTAATCACAATCACGTAATTTGTAAAGGAGGAGTGATGATGGTTTGGGGTCAGTGGTCAAAGGAACTCCAGTGATGACTGCCAAACAAATTAATATTAAAAACAGAATTTTGATAGAGGAATCTTATGAAAGCATGAAAACATCTAAATGGGAAATACACTAGTAACAGAGAAGCCAACTTGGACTATTAGGTAATAGTCCAAGTGAGAAATGATGAGAATATAATCTAAACTTTTGGCAAAGGTAGTGGAAAAAATAAAGGCAGATTCAGAGTCTTGGAGACCAGGTGGACATGGAGGAAGAAAGTTATCAGTAAAGGATGTTCCTAGGTTTCTAACTCAGTAGCTGGGTAAATAATGAAGAAATTAACCAATATTAAGACTACACAGTGCTCCCAAAACAGAGTAGAAGAGGATGCCATTTTCTTTTTTTTTCTTTTTTGAGACAGAGTCTTGCTCTGTCGCCCAGGCTGGAGTGCAGTGGCCGGAACTCAGCTCACTGCAAGCTCCGCCTCCCGGGTTCACACCATTCTCCTGACTCAGCCTCCCGAGTAGCTGGGACTACAGGCGCCCGCCACCTCGCCCGGCTAGTTGTTTGTATTTTTTTAGTAGAGACGGGGTTTCACCGTGTTAGCCAGGATGGTCTCGATCTCCTGATCTGTGATCCACCCGTCTCGGCCTCCCAGAGTGCTGGGATTACAGGCTTGAGCCACCGCGCCCGGCCCGAGGATGCCATTTTCTTAGCATTAGAAATATTGAGTTTGTATAGTCGGTTGGATACATGAGATTAGTAATAATTGATCTTCAGCCTTAAATTTTAAAAAAGCCCTAGACATAAAGATAATGAGAGTAGTGAAATTTATAGAGTGGTTATAGAAGAGGACAAATTACAGGTTTTATTTTTTTAACTCACATGAGAAAACTCAAGAAGTTACATCAGCCACTTGGGAGTTTTGACAGAAAACATAAGACAAATTTGGTTTTATCTCCACTTTTGTGAGCTGTTCAGCAGAATTGCAAGTAAACACACTACTTGTCATTTCTCTATAAATGATCTGATTCTTCTTTCATAAACACCTAATGCAGAGTATTGGTTTAATCGTTTGGTGTTAGTTTTCTATTGCTGCTATAACAAATTACCACAAACTTAGTGGCTTAAAACAACACAAATTTGTTTTCTTATGGTTCTGTATGTTAGATGTTTTCCCAGGTTAAACCCAAGCTGTTGGAAGGGTCATGTTGTTTTCTCGCAGCTCCTGGGGAGTGCCTCCTTGCTCCCCACCCCCTCGATTTTCTGGCTTTCGGAGGCTGCCTACGTTCCTTAACTCTTAGTGCCCTCTTTCCTGGGCAGAGACACAGGTGACGGGTTGAGTCTTACCTAATCGCGTTACTCTGACCTTTTCTTTTGCCTCCCCTTCCACTTTAAAGGAACCTCATGATTACATTAGGTTCACTTGGGTAATTCAGGAAAATCTCCCTATTTTAAGGTCAGATGATTAGTAGTAACCTTAATTCTATATACAGTTTTAGTTGCTCTTTGCCATGTAATATAAACATATTTACCACTTCTGAAAACTGGGACATGAATATCTTTGGGGTACTATTCCTTGAGAGTATCTTGTCATTTCGATGAGATGAGTATTCTGTATATAAGTGCCCAACCTCTGATTTTGCTTTCATGTAATTCTCAAAGTTTAAGTAGGGTTTTAGCTCTGTGGCTTGTATGGCAACGCATTTCATAAGGGACAAGATTCCTCAGATTACAACTCTGAGCACTAAATTCTCTCTGCTTCCATGAGCAGATGGTTTGTGCTTTTCTACCCATGATTGATGAGCTTTGAGCTTAACTAGTCCCACCTAGTTTAAGGAGTGCTATGTTGTTACCAAAACCTATAGCTGATTGTGCTGAATCATAGTTGTCATCTATAGTGTTGGTTTGTCTTGATTATACAGCCTTTGCCATATAATGTTCCTGGTTCATGTCCCCAGACAGAAAATAAATACAATGCTAGAGCTACCAAATAATTTACAGGCCAAATTAATACAAGACCACTGCTTCAAGTTCATCTGGCTTTCCTTTCCCATCTGTGAACATACCGTCTCTCTATACTGAAACTATCATCCACGATCAGTCCTGTTCCTGATCATGCAGCTTCAAGCTTCTCCATTTATTTGTGGCTTCTCCCAAATTCAATTCCCACCCTGCAGTTTGGGTTCGAGGTAGTGGGAATATGAAAATGAGCCTCTCAAATTTTCAGTCTCTTTTCCTGAGAATTTTTCTAGGTCAAAATTAGTCATTTTTCACGTTTTTCTCCTAGCTCTATCTGCCTTCCATCCTGTGTCAGCAAACACAATGGAAGAGTTATTTGAAGCATCTCTCCATATTATGTAAGGCGTGTAGAAAAACACTGTATTAGGCAGGAAACTCTTCGATCTCAGGTGCTTCTTGTGTTTTTTGACCTGTAATGAAGAGAAAAGGTATAATTTTTAACTAAAGATTGCAGATTATAAACTATTTTGTTAAGACCCAGAAACTTTCACTCTTTTGCATATGGATATCAAATAACTTCCTACCATTCCATTTCAAAGTGATTTGCTTTTTTTTGAGGTGGCCCAGGCTGGAGTGCAGTGGTGTGATCCCAGCTTATTGCAACCTCCCCCTCCCTGGTTCACGTTCAAGCGATTCTCCCCCTCAGCCTCCAGAGTAGCTGGGATTACAGGTGCCCACCACCACGCCCAGCTAATTTTTGTGTTTTTAGTAGAGACGGGGTTTTGCCATGTTGGCCAGGTTGTTCTCCAGCTCAAGTGATCCGCCCGCCTCTGCCTCCCAAAGTGCTGGGATTATAGGCGTGAACCACTGTGCCTGGCCCAAAGTGATTCACTCTTTACCCTCTATTACTATTCTACTAATATATTTTTAATTTCAAGACATTTATACCTTCTGGAGGAAGCAAATGACTTCCTGAATTTATTAGTATGCCACAACAAATTACTTATCATCATTCAATAACTATTTCCTGCAAGTATACTGATAAAATTGTACTGAAGAAAAATGGAAATCATATGTCTCTTTCATCTTCAAAAAGAGTTTAATGTTTGTAGTACAAGGTATATAATATAAAAGCATTATAAAAGGAAAAATAGATGTGTTTTTATATGTATTCCTCTTAAATTTGGGATGAAATTACTTGCTGTATAATAAGCATAACACTTTCCATTGGTAAATACTAATCTTTTTGCCACCATTATGACTTCCTGCTACTTGGAGAAATGCCTTGGGGAGCTGGATCATCAGATCATTGTTTCTGAATCTAGCTCTTGAATTCTATTGATTTGCAAATAAAGGACAATTCACAAGCATCACTCCTTATTACACTTTGGAAAAATAATAGTAGGCCTTTAGATGGAGTACACTGTATGATAATATCTTTTACCAACAAGAATAAAAGAAGTGTTCCCTATTTTAACCACAACTTTTAATATTTATTGTGTATTACGCCTCAACCTTTAGAAGAAGGAACTTTTTGTTTATTTATATAATAAATAAGAGGAGAGCAAAATCTATTTTTTTTTTGCTTTTTGTTTAATGTAAACCTAGAGTTATATAAATATTAATTTTCCAGACTTTAATGATTATATATTTTGTTTTGAGTAATTTTAAATATTTGCATCTTTTCAATTATTTTTAGTGACATACTGAGTTAGAAGTGTTTGGACTACGTTTCAACAAATTAGATGACCTATGGAAAGATAAATAATGATAAAAAGAGCATATATAAGTATAATAGAAAATGTACAAAAATAGAATATTAAATTTATAAAATAATGCTAAAATTGAAAATTTTCTTTCTTTTTTTTTTTCTTTTGGAGACAGAGTCTCGTTCTTTCACCCAGACTGGAGTGCAGTGGCGTGATCTCAGCTCACTGCAACCTCCACCTCCTGGGTTCAAGCAATTCTCCAGTCTCAGCCTCCCGAGTAGCTAGGATTACAGGTGTAAGCCACCATGCCTGGCTAACATGTTGGCCAAACTGGTCCCCAATTCCTGACTTCAAGTGATCCAGCTACCTTGGCCTCCTAAAACGCTGGGGTTACAGGGATAAACCACTGTGCCTGGCCAAAAAATTTTAATATTTTTTAAAACTCATGTTAAGAGGAAAAATTATCTGAATAATTTAATTTGGCATACGGTAAAGAAGTAGAAAATTTGTATGGACATTTAGCTACAGAGAAATTTAATCAGTAACTTTTGATTTTTTTTTCCATAATATATAACTCTCTCAGATTACTTTACAATAGATTTTTTACTAGACATTCATGGAAAGATAAGTCCAATCTCACACATATTGTTGCAGAGATTTGAAGAAACAAATAAAAAAAGTTAAGCTTCTCAACAACGAAAAAGGATAAAAACAAAATCAGTAGAGATAATGCAAGTATATATTTTAAAATATAATGTAATACTATGAAAGGAACTATTTGTTTTCTCCAGGAATTATTCTAGATGAATTCAACAACAGGATATGATTTTTACACATTAACAGATTAAAGAAAGGAAACTGTATGGTGGTGAAAAAAAAACAAGGTCGAACATTTATACATCATTTCATGATTCAAGTCTTATTAAATTAGGAAAAAGGAGAAACATTTTAGCCATATATTGAGAATCCACAAAAATATTACAAATAAGATGTCATATACTAGAAAAAATATTATTTACCCTATATCAAACATAGGTTAACGGTTATTATTGGAAAAACAAAACTTTATTCAAAATATTTAAAAGGCTTGTAAAATTTATAGAAATATTGTTTTGTAGGCAAGGAGACTAAATGTGGCAAATACAACTATACTCTCAAAACTGATCTGTATATTTAATCTAATTGAAATTACAATCCAAACAGAAATATGCTCATGCATATATAGTCATCTAATGTATGACAATTTCCACATTCTTGGGAATAAGTAGACTAATAAATAAATGGGATTGGGAAAATCATGATCATTATGTGAAAAAAAAAAGTGCATAGCTGGGCTTGGTGGCTTATGCCTGTAATCCCAACACTTTGGGAGGATGGATTGCCTGAGGTCAGGAGTTCAAGACCAGCCTGGCCAACATAGTGAAACCCCGTCTCCACTAAAAATACAAATATTAGCCAGGTGTGGTGGCACATGTCTATAATCCCAGCTACTCAGGAGGCTGAGGCAGGAGAATCTCTTGAACCCGGGAGGCAGAGGTTGCAGTGAACTGAGATTGTCCCACTCCAATCCAGCCTGGGCGACAGATACTCTGTCTCAAAAAAAAAAAAAAAAAAAAAAAAAAAGGAAAGAAAGAAAAGTGCATAATTCTCTCACACTATGAACAATACTTGGTCTTAGATGTATGTACATTGACATAACTGTGAAAGGCAAATCTACATTTTTTAGAAGATGACATAAGATAATGACTTTATGGCCTTGGATAGGAAATAATTTTTTAAACAAGAATCACAAGTTATGAAAAGGAAGAAAATAATAGTTTAATTCAGTACATTTAAGAACTTCTGTTCATCTACAGGCAGCATGAATAATAAGACGAAGTAGAAGATGATGTTTTCCACAAATGAAACTCACAAAAGTATCCAGAGAACATATGCGATACATGAGTGAGTGTGTGTGTGTGTGTACGTGTGTGTCAGTAACAAGAAGACCACTACCAGGATTTTAAAATACGTATGTGAACAGGGATTTCACAAAAGATGAAACATGAATAATGAAGGAATGTTAGAAAGCAGAGAAATGTGTATCAAAACTAGTCATCAACTTGGTAAACATTTCAAGGCTGGACAAAATCGACTACTGGAAAAGATAATGGTGCAAGAGAAACTTTCATTAACTGCTTAGTAACTGCTTGTCTTACTGCAAATTGATGCAGCCACTTAGAAAATAATTTGACTTTACTCAATCCTACTGAAATATGCATATTTTATGACTCAGCATTCTCATTACTTGGTATTCACCCCATAGACAATCTTGTCCATGTGCTTCAGTAGACAAGAACTCAGAAGTTTCCTAGCAGCACTGTCCATAATAGCAAAATAATGGAAATCACCCAAATCTCCATCAACAGTGGAACAGACTGCAGCTGCATTCATCTAATTGGACGGATCTCAAAAGTAAAAAGTTGACTAGAATAGCAAGCCCCAAAAGAATATATAATAAATGTATGTATATAAATTGAAAATACAGGGCTGGGCAAGATGGTTCACACCTGTAATCCCAGCATTTTTGGAGGCCAAGGTGGGCGGATCACCTGAGGTCAGGAGTTCAAGACCAGCCTGACCAATATGATGAAACTCTGTCTCTACTAAAAATACAAAAATTAGTAGGGCATGGCAGCATGCGCCTGTAATCCCAGCTACTCGGGAGACTGAAACAAGAGAATCGCTTGAACCTGGGAGGAGGAGTTTGCAGTGACACAAGATCACACCACTGCACTCTATCCTGGGTGACAGAATGAGACTCTGTCTCAAAACAAACAAACAAACAAACAAAAAAGAAACAAAAAGGAAAAGAAAATACAGGCAAAACTACATAACACACATATACAGTTTTATATAGTTTTAATATATGTATACTTTAAAATATGGATGGTAAAACCCTAAAGAAAAGAGATTTAACATCACTTAATTCAGAATAATTGTTTACTATTGGGTGAATGAAGCCCATTAGGGACAAAAAAGGACTTCTAAGATATTAAGCTGATATGCGAATATATTGTTTGCTTTATTATTATTTAATTGTACATCTAAGTTATATGTAGCAGTGGTATATCTGTTTCCTAATTTTTTAAAATGCCAAGCAAATTCGGCATTATTATTGTATTAGATGCACACACACTGGAGATATGGTAGCCCATTTAAATGGCAGAGAGTCTAGAATTAAGGAAATGCAGTGCTGAATAGTTATTGCACTATTTTCACGCTTCGTGACCTGGGCATTTTTAAAACGGAGATCAGAATACCCATTTGGTAGGGGTGCTGTGAGAACTAAATGAAATAATGAATGCACAATGCTGACAGAATGCTTGGCACACAGATGCTCGAATGGAAAATCAGCATGAAGAAAATGAACTCTCTTTCGCTGACAGCAATTTCCACAGGATTGTGTGTGTGTTCACTGTGGCAACTACATGGTAGGAGGAATTGTCAAATTGTGAGTGATAAATGCAATGGAGTACCAATTTCCAATAAATAACATTGTAAGAAAGCAGAGTTTCATCCTACTCAGGCATGCGTACACAAAGGGAGAGGGGAGGCTTGTGATAGAACTTGCTCTCTTCCCACTGAGACTCTTTCACCCTTAGATGATCTGTCATTGTATGCAGAACACAGTGGCAGATTTATCCCCACAATTCAGGTTGCTCAGTAATGGTTCAGGTGAAAGCATTTCAGTAATGCCATAAAGTGGGAACTCATAAATGACGGAGTCTATTATTGGGTGACAAGCTCCAGCCCAGTGACTTTGTTTGTGACTTTGTATAGACTCTGCAGAAATGCTTACACTGTTAAGAGCTTCAGGAGGAAAAAAAAAATGCAGTGAGAATACAGGTCAGCACATTTTGCCACCTAATACTATTTAAAAACACCTCATGTGGACTAGAGTAAGTCTAAAGTGTTTAAAATAACTGGCATGGGTGCAGAGCAATTACATACAGTGATGGAACCTCTAAGTGTGGAAAGACCTGGGTGTGTTTTATGGTTTCCCTAATTTTATCAAATTCACTGTTCTTTCCATATTCTGAATAAAGCCACTGAATTTTCATTTGGCTTTTATTTATACTATATTTTAAAAATAGTCATTGATTGTGTGCATCTCTATGAATACATGACTGGCCAAAAGAAAAATATGTGTCAATAACAAATACAGGGGACCAATATTCCTTTTAGATATTGAGGTGGGAGAGAAAAAATGAAGACAGCATTTTGGCTCATATAATTGTGCCTCTTGCTATAGAACCTTTAGGACTGAATCACAATAGGACCTGGTTACCCCATAATTTCCTATATTTTGATTTTTTTTCTCTCTTTTAATACAAAAGGAACAATGATGCTGGTTTCTATCCAATTATTAATATTTACAGGGACATTAGAATCTTCAGAAACACGTATACTTCAACTCTGTTCCTGTTAATATTCCATAGGATTTATTTGTGATGTTAATATGAAATGATACGGATAATATTTGTTTCACATTTTCTGCAATATGCAGGCAAGGGGCTGCACACTAGAACTGAACTGCCACAAAAACATTTAAGATACAATGTTGCATTTTTGCCACAAATACACGATTATTTTAGTTTTTCTATCAAATGTTAATTAGTTTAGATAAAAGCAGAATTCAGAACCATGCATCAAAATATTGATGAATCATTAACAATCTGCCTAAATAACCCAGAAATAGTGCCTCACAATATAAGGGTGTTTCCATGTACATTTTTATATGTGTTGAATCATATTTAAATGATTAAAAGCATAAAATATGATGGCATAAAAAAACTCAAAAAAACTATTTGTGGAAGATTTTGAAGGAAATAGGTAAAGATAAATTATTGCTGTCTCACATTTGTCATATTTGGATCTAAGCTTTTGAGTATATAACAAGATACAGAGATTTTGAGTTAGATATCTTAGTAAGTTAAAAATCCTAAAACTAAATTCAAATTGAAAATGATAAAAATAATAAATGTTTTGTATAGTTTCATATCTAGTGAAGAAATTGAATATGTTATTAAATAACTTTCCACAGGAAAACCTAATGCATTTATCTAGTGAATTATATAAAATATTCAGTGAAAAAAGTATGTGAATATTACACAGCTCTACCAAGATCAGAAAAAAAGAAGAAATGCCTGATAACTACAGGTTAATCCCTCTCTAAATCATGTGTGCATAATTCCTAAATATAATATTTTGAGCAATATATGTGAATAATAATGCACCATAAACACATTGGACTTAGTTCATAAATGGAAGAGCCCTTTGCAACTCAAAACATTATCAACATAACTTTATCATAGTGATTTAGTCAGAAAAAAAAAATATGTGAACAGAAAATTAAAAACCAATAAAAGCATTATATACATTTATTTTTCATTTCTATTAAAAAATACACATTACAGAAGAGAATTTCAATATCCTGAAAAGAATATTTGAAAGATCCAGCTAAAAAATTATACTAACATAAAAAAATTTTTAAAAAGCTTTGTCTCTGAACCAAGGCAACAGGAAGGTCCTATTGTGATTCAGCCCTAAAAGTTCTATAGCAAGAGGCACAATTATATGAGTCAAAATGCTGTATTAATTTTTCTCTCCCACCTCAATGATTAAAAGGAATATTGGTCACCTGTACTTGTTATTGACAAATATTTTTCTTTTGGCCAGTCATTTATTCATAGAGATGCACACTATCAATGACCATTTTAAAAAATAATATAAATAAAAGTCGAATGAAAATTCAGTGGCTTTATTCGAAATAAGGAAAGAACAGTTAATTTGGCAACAGGAAGCCTGTTTCTATTATCTCAACTAGACTTAATTTTAGAACTTATGGACAGTAAAATAAGGCAAAAATTGAAGTGAAAAATAAAAATAATATTTATTCATATAATTTATACTACAATTTATGTAATCTATATCATTTTAATTACAAAATATGCTTATCAAATATTTCCTTATAAGGCTGAGGTGCAAAAAATTAATTGAATGTGTATATACCATAAACCGTTAGAGAAAAATGGTATTAGCAGTGCATTGAGGAAAACCAACTATATGAATACTAAATGTAAACATATTCTGCACTAAAGACTATAAAGCTTATTACTATACATTTGAAAAGACCAAATAAATCAAGGGCAGTATTATTTCCCTGAAATCAATGATTCAATATTGTTAAGTATTAAATGTGCTAAGATTGTTCGAAACATTCAGTACAATCAGAAATAAAATGACTCGGGTTATTTTTGTGGATATTGTCAAATATATCTTAAAACATAAACGGCAAACAAAGCAAAGGCAGTAACTTAAAAGAAATAAGAATTTGGGTGATTGTTCTAAAGGCTGTCACATGTATTGGAAAATAAATCAGGAAGACTTATTTTGAACTGAGGATAAGCAAGTAAAGCAATAGAACAGATTAGAATTTGACTAATCTGACTAATCTGATTAGAAACAGACACATAAGTATATGAATATTTGATATTTGAAGGTACAGCCAAGCTGGTCTGTGAAATAAATAGTGCTGTGTCAATTACTCAAACATGCACACATACATAATTTTTGTATATATATTATAGGAGTGTGTATCAAACAGAATAGTTAAGATATATATGTGTACATAATAATTAAGAGTGTGTAAAAATTTAAGCCAGTAACTGGAAAATAATATTTGTAAAATATATAACAAAAAATTATAGTCAGAAAAATATATACATTTCTGCAAATAAATAAGCAAAGACAGAGAATTCCACAAACAATGGGCCAAGTGCTTGATGAAGCGCTTCCGTAAGAAGCGTATCTACATTGGCAATCAATGTACGAGAAGATTTCCATTAATCATGAAGAAATGCAAGTAATAGTTACCATGGGGAAAAAATCAAAAGGAGAAAACACCACACACCTACCAGTTTGTTGAAGTAAATAGGACTGATTGTAGTTCATTTACTGCTGATGGAGGTAGAATGTGACAGGTAAAAATAAAAATTTGACATTATCTATTGTAAATACCCAGCACTAGAGTTCCACTCAACTGTATGTAGTAAACGTAAATGCATACTTGTGTTCATCAAGGACAGAAAAATGCATATAGCAGCATTATTTACATTTGCTTTAAAACCGGAAACAAGCCAAAGGCCCATCAATTATATAATGAAAAAATCAATTGTGATATATTTATAAACAGGGAACTATAAATCAATGTAAATGAGTGAACTGTTGCTACAAGCAACATCCTCAATGACTCTCATCAATATAAGTTTGAGCTGTGGTATAGAAGACGTGCTCATGTACACTAACACATACGCGCACATACACTCACACACAAGTACATAAACCCGCAATCTCACTTCTCCATCATCATATATTAACTACAACCAAAACACACACACACACATACACACACACACTCTGTTCTATGCTGTTAGCATAAGGATAAGTCAGGAGAAGGACAGGCATTTTGAAGTACTGTTTCATGACCTGTGTCAGAGTTATTTAAGCGTCCAAGTTTCACTATGTAAAAATTAATTGAACTCTACACTTATAATGTGTGTATTTTATACATATGCCACATCTTTAGTTAAAAATATGTTTAAATAATGGCATATGGAAGAATTATACACTCTTCATGGGTACTTCTTTCAATTTAGAATGATTTTATAAATTCCCAATAGATAAAGATATAGATTACCAAGAATATGTGCACACTTGGAAGGCAATGTCGTTAGGACAGACTGTATCTTGGAATATCTGTGGTTTGTCTAATGGAGTTTGTGTGAAATCTTTTTCACACGGACAAGCCACTCAGATAGTCTTTAAAATTCAATTTGAGCTGGAAATTTCCAAAGCAAATCTTAAAATATGAAATTGTCATTTGATGTTAATAATATATTTATCTTACTATGTTAATAATATAAGATTACAAACATGCATGAAAGTGCATTAAATGACAGCACCGTTCATGCAGATTTATCAGGTATCAGTATTTTATAATAGCTATCATAAATGTCTTTTTTATTCAGAAATAAAAATAGAAGATACCAAAGCCTTGTGCCACAATCCTTCTCTTTGTTTCTACAAAAATTTAAAAAATTATATATATAAATACATATACATATATATATAATATATATCAGTGTTCTAAAATGGGTATTATCTTCCTTTGCTAACTCAGCATTCATTTCTGGAGTTGTTCACTTTGATTTATGTATCTCTCATTATTCTGTTGTATAATAAATCATAGTGTATTAATATATTCCCTTACTAATGAACAGTAAGTTTATTTTCACTTTTTAAATCTAGAGCTATGTGTCACGTATACAACTTCAAAAATCATCAGATACCTAAGAAAAGTGATGGGTAATGCTGGGAAAGGAGAAAAATTCTTTGATCTTTTAAAATATCAAATAATATAGTTATATATATATATATATATATATATACACATATGTATATATGTCACCTAAATTGTAGATATCAGAAATCAGAATTCTGTGATATGAATAGTTAGTATATTTTAATCATGATAAATTATACTTCCTTCTACCTTGTGATAATGGATTTTAAGATCGATGCTGTTAAACTCTATATTTACCCTTTAATTCATATCTTGCTTATTTTACATGTATCTGAGAATACATTGGGCCTACTAAATCTTTACTATCATTCACAATCTTATGTTTTAAGATAATTTTTCAATAAAATAAAAATTCTTCATTGCACCTAGAAAGGAGCAGGGTTTTAAAAGCTATCAATGATTACTCTAATATCTAATATAATAATATAGTATAGTAAAAATTAAAATACTTGAATGAAAAATGTAAAATTAATAGTTTTGCTTTCATTGTTTTTATTCCAGTGTCTATTTTAGGGTGTTTTTACTCTAATTGTGTTTTTATTCAAAACCAAATGAGGTTTAGATAATTCCATTGATACATTACATATGAAATTTCTCGTTAAATTGGAGATAGCATATTTTACTTAAAAATCCAAATTATAAAATCAAGAGGGATTTTAAGTTAAGTCTAACATTTTTGTTTCAATTTTGTTTTTATTTAAAGGCCTGCTATAATTCTGTGAGAGAACTATAAAAGTCTACTCAGAAACATTATCATGTAAAATGGACAGAGAAGGACAATGAGATATTTAATTTACCACGGCAAAGCCATTGCTGTGAAGAATGGATAATATATGTCAATGGTAATATATGAAGAAATAACACAGGTGAATAGCAGAGGCAATAAATCTGTTTTTACCACAGGACTTGTCTTATACTTTTCTCTTAGTAATAAATAAAACAGTTTTCGACCACATGGAGCTAGCTTGAAATCCTCTTGTTTATAGCAGTACATATTGGTTATGATTCAAAAAATATAGCCCATTTCCAAAAACCTGCAACAAAGAGATACTTTCTCAGGCGAGTGTTTAGATCATTATTCGTTACAAAGTGTCAGTTCTGTCTTTATTGATCCTCATTATGGTAAGAAAGTATCTGATCTTGTCTCCATTCTATTAAAACAACATTGTAGAGATTAGCACTGAGTCTTTCCAGCCATATGCATCCGTTCATTTCCCTCTCCAGCTTGAATGTTTCTGTGTGTTATAAAATAAGAAAACAAAAATGACACGATAATCTATTTTGTCTGGGTTTGCTCTTTATTAGTAGAAATTGAGAAATGAGGAGTTGGAGGAAGAAATTGCTTCTGATCTATTTTAGATACAGGTGAAACTCTCTCTCCCTCGCCATCCTGCCCAGTCTTTCTCTGTCTCCCTCCCTGACCCCATTCTTGTTTCTTCCCCTTACAAATAATTAACTGCTCAGGTCATGTTGAACCAAAACATAGCGTTTGTAGCCCCTGTGTGCTTACTTTAAGTGTATGTTACTGGAAAATGTGGAATGAGCACTTTCCATTCATTCTCCTGAGAAGCACAATGATACTATACCCCAAATGCTTTTCTTTATTATTTTAATTTTTATCCTCTTTATTTACATTTCTAACATCAGTTAACGGGGTCTTGTAGTTTTCTGCTATTCGTAAAATCTCCTTGCTCAAAACTCAGATGCAAGATATTATTTTTACTACAATAAATACATTGACAACAATGCTATTGTATCTGGTTTATTTCAAAGTCAAGTTCTAATATAGGTAAACAAATATACTAATAAAGAAATCATGCTGTTCTGATGAAATGTATAATCTAGGAGAAATAAAGATAAACATTTTTAAAAATAATTCTATTTCATTAAGCAAAAATATGACTCAGAAGAATAATGTATATTAGCATTCGTTTAGTATTGTTCAATTAAATTCTGATATATATATATAAAGTGAATTATTACTAATATCTAACTTAGTTTAAAGAATTAGTGACTATGCACACTTGGATCTCTATATGTAATGTACTCTCAGCATCTTCACAAACACAGTCAATTTTAATATGAAAGTAAAACTTATTTTACTGAACGATGATTACTCCTTCTATATTCATATTCCTAAACACATACAGTTTCTTAATGTAATTAAGTTTTTAACTAAAAAAAGGGAAATGCATTATTGAGGCGATAGGATTACTGGGTAGCTATAAACACATCCACTGCACAGCTGACATTTATCTTCTACAATGAGCAATGACAATTTTCATTTTTAATCATCAGTATGGACTAATCCTGATGATTTTTTTTAACATTTTAAAATAGGGCTGCATATAACTTAAAATTAATATATACACGTGTACTTATATAATATTCTTATTTATTAATGGAATTCCTACATAGCTCATATTGACATTAGATTTAAATGAAATTCTACAAGGGTTTTCTATAGGTAAGTCATACACTGGATTTCCATATTACCTACGATTATTAAAGTATTTGTTTCTGTTTTTAAGACTTCAATGCAATTGTGTTGGTCATTTATTTTCTGTGTTTTTATTTTGAAATTGTTCTTTGATGCATTGTCCTATTAAATCTTTAAGGTATGTTACCAAAATAATATTTTTAATGAAATTTAGCCTACTGCTTTCCAGGTGAACTCTTGTTTAAAGTATTAAATCACCAGAAATTACTTATATTCAGAAAATGAACTAAAAAAATATGACATGTTCAAGAAAATCGAACTAAAGATACATGGTGTTTGCAGCATATACAACTCCATATCCTTCTCAAATAGTAAAGAGAATAGTGAATAGAATAGGTAGTAAGCAGAGTAGGAATTGTGGGATATAGAACTCTCAGTCACTCAATCGACTTTATTTTTTAGTAATACAAGATTTGAATTATTCAAGCTGAAGCCATTAAATATTCATAGTGCTTCATATTATAAAGTTATTGATTAATGTCTTTGGTAAAGAACACTATTATTTCTGATTACATCAAGGTCATCCTGAGGAACAGGACCAAGGCACAAAGTTTTACATATGAAATATGAGAACTTAATACATAATTCATATTTAACAGATAATATAAAGGTTAACCCCTTGGAGAATCTGAAGCTAATACCCGTGTTCTTCTGACAATTCTTTATACTGGCAATTTGGAAAATGCCAGTGTTTTATTACTACCTATTCTTGTATTAGGACATGAATTAATACATACCTGCCTCACTATTCCTGTGGGCAAAAAAAGACTTTGAATTATGTGCCAGAGAGAGATTTTACAAAATTAAATGAAGCAAAATACTTTTCCTCTGTATACTCATTAGAAATATGCTGAGTAGTTCCGTTCAGTTCCTTTCACTTTCTGATAAACTATAATCAGTTCAACAACATAACAGATATCTGTTAAACTTTTAATGTCCACTGTTTAGAATGAATATGATATTTGGGACCAATTCATATTTTGGAATAATGTGCATGCTAAGCATAAGTGAAGAATTTAAACATTACCTTGATTTAGAACTGGACTCTGGGTTTTAAAAAGTTGAAAAACTGAATTCCAACAAATTTAAATAGCTTGTTTAGGGTTTCCACGGGCAATATGGATTGGTACAATGGAAGGAGAATTCCTTTCATCTAAACGTGGGCTTTATTCTGGCTCTGCCATATATTTTCATTTCACACAAATGTAACTTAAACTGCAAGTGTCATGATTTTTCACACATTTGCAAATGAAAACAATGTTGATTATATAGGATTTGTTGAGAAAATGCAATTATGCCAAGTACAAGTA
Organism: Macaca fascicularis; assembly: GCF_037993035.2. Classification (NCBI taxonomy): domain Eukaryota; kingdom Metazoa; phylum Chordata; class Mammalia; order Primates; family Cercopithecidae; genus Macaca; species Macaca fascicularis. Next base: position 30,004,815 of record NC_088380.1, on the reverse strand, counting down.
TTTGGCATATTATCTCACTTTACAAATATTAGCAATTATTTTTGTGGAAGGAATAAATCTAACATGCTGACTTTCAGAATTTCTCTTATTTTTCTTTCAACTTTATTGCCATATAACATTTAAGTCAATAAATCCGACAATTAGACTGTGAGTAATTTTCTCCCAAATCCATATCTTGTTTTCTTTATCCATAGCAGCATTTTAAAACAACAGAAGGGAACTCTAATTACAGTAGGTTGGGAGCCATTTTCTCCCTTTGGTCATATTTTCATTGAAATCCCTATATTGTTTAATATTAGGACTTAGTTTGAATATCAAATCAACAAGGTTGCTCAATACAAATATCATGGAATCATTTTTCTGTCATGTCACAGAACTTATTAACCGTATATTCAAAATACAGCTCAATTCTGATCATTTTTGCTACTTTCACCGCTAGCATCCTGGTGCTAACCACCATCATTTTATTGCCTAGTTTATTGAAATGGCCAGCAAACAGGTGTTTCTGATTCTGCATAAGGCACCCTTCAGTACAACCTCAAAAGAGCAACTTATATAATCCCTTTAAAACATATATCAGGTTATTACCTTTTTCTGTATTAAACTCTGATCTCTCATTCATTGTAAAAGTCAGGATTTGCACAATGCTTTATAGGTGCTGCACGACATGGAGCCCCCAATTCTTCTATGGACTTCCCTCTTTCCACTATGTAATTTTCTCATTCAGCTTCACGTGCAGTAGTTTCTTCGTTATTACTAAACATGCAACAGATATGGTTTGTTCTATATCTTCCTCATGTCTTTGGTCAGATGCCATCATCTTAGTGAGGTTTTCCATAGCCACTCTATTCAAATTCCAAACAATCTGTCCCCTTAGACATACTCCATTCTTAATTTTTTGCCATTGCACTTACTGCAGTCTAACACACTCTACATGTTACATTTTTACTTATTGTTTATTGTATAGTCCCTAGAATATTAGTTCCCTGAGGACAGAGATTTCTATAAGCTTTTTCAAAGATGTATCCCCAAAGCCTAGAACGCTACATGGCAACAAATACTTGCTATAGATAATGAATTAGAAGTGGGTACATTCACACGTCAGAGAGACAGTGTAGTATATATAATGATTTTTTTAAAGCATTAACTTTAGAGTCATAGATATTAGGATTTGTATCCTGTCTTCACCATTTCCAATTATGCTACCCTCAACAAGTTGTTTCATCCCTCCATTCCTCAGTTTCCCCATAACTCATATATTGGAAAAATGGTCTACCTCAGAACTCTTCCAAGAGCAATATTGAGACAATGTGTCAACAATGTTTAGCACATTGCTGGATATTAATACATTATTTCTATTCAATGTAAGAAATTTTATAGACTTTCGCTAGAAATAGTGAGGATGGAATAGAAATGAAGATCATAAAACATGATGGAAATAAATGTTGGAAAATGTGGATGGTATGCTTAGCACACTCTCTAACCTAAGGAGTGAAATCTTTGTCATATGACTTTATTTTTCTTCTGGAAACTAGCAGAATTTAGTAATACAGTTTTCTTGACCTGAGGATTTGCCCTTACCACAAAATTATTTTGGAACTTGAGTATACACAATAGCTTTTTACCATGTGTTTTATCTTCTAGCAGTTCCTCCCCAATTTATTATGGACAGCAGCCAAACTAATTTGTTAAGAGCAAACAAAACAAAACAGAAAAACAGCTATTACCTCATTCTACCGTCAAAGCATCTACATTTTCAATGCAATCAAAATTAAATGCAATCGAAATTAAATGCACAATTCTATTTTTGATGACTTTGGTCCCTGCTTGTCTGCTGTATTAGGCCGTTCTTGTATTGCTATGAAGAAATATCTGAGACTGGATATTATAAAAATGTGTAATTGACTCACAATTCTGCAGGCTGTCCAGGAAGCACAGTAGCATCTGCTTCTGCAGAGGCCTCAGGGAGATTTACTCATGACAGAAGGCAAAGCAGGAGCAGGCACCTCACATGGTGAAAGCAGGAGAAAGAGACAGAGAGAGTGTTGGGGTAGGTGCACTCTCCTAGAGACAGCACTAGGCAACAAAGGATTCCATCCCGTGATCCAAACACTTCCCACCCGGCCCCACCTTCAGCACTGGGGATCATGTTTCCACATGAGATTTGAGTGGGACATCCAAACTATATCATCTGCCTCCCTCATCCAGTACCAGGTGAGGTGAGACAAATCCCAATGACCCAAGTTTACCTATATAACAAACCTGCACGTATACTCCTGAATTTAAAATAAAAGCTAACAAAAGGCCAGGCGCAGTGTCTCATGCCTGTAATCCCAGCACTTTGGGAGGCTGAGACGGTTGGATCACCTGAGGTCAGGAGTTCAAGATCAGCCTGACCTACTGAATATAAAAAATTAGCTAGATGTGGTGGCGTGTGCCTGTAATCTCAACTCCTCTGGATGCCAAGGCAGGAGAATAGCTTGAAGCCAGAAGGTGGAGGTTGCAGTGAGCCGAGATTGTGCCACTGCACTCCAGCCTGGGCAAAAAGAGCGAAGCTCCGTCTCAAACAAACAAACAAACAAAAGTTAACAAAAAGGACAGCTCTAGTTCTAAAGCACCAATGTAGAAGTGACCAAAATACTCTCAGAAGCACTGGGAAACATCGAGGGAATGGCTCAAACATCAGAGCTAAGGCCTAATTTCCCAACACTCATTATTTCTGTGGTATTCTGCATATTAGAGACATATAGATTCCTCACCTAATCATTGTTTTTTATTTTATTTTAATACATATAAAAGTCACAGTAACAACAACAACAACAAAAAATCCTCATATATCAGCGGCTCAGCTGGAAATAAAAGTCTCAATCAATTGGAAGCCTCTGTGAACTTGTATCAAATTCCTTTCTCTCTTCATAGAGGAAATAATGACTCCTAAAATGTAGTAATAAACAAATAGCTCTAATTGTTTAAAATTTAAGTACATGTACAAGTCTCCACAGACACAATTTAATCATGATTGTATATTTTTAGTAGTTAAAAATGTGTCTATCATCAGGGCACGGTGGCTCATGCCTGTAATCCCAGCACTTTGGGAGGCCAAAGCAGGCGGATCATCTGAAGTCAGGAGTTCGAGACCACCCTGGCCAACATGGTGAAATCCTGTCTCTACTAAAAAAAAACAAAAGTTAGCCAGGTGTGGCGGAGGGCGCCTGTAATCCGAGCTACTCAGGAGGCTGAGGCGGGAGAATTGCTTGAACCTGGGAGGTGGAGGTTGCAGTGAGCAAAGATCACGTCACTGCACTCCAGCCTGGTGACAGCAAAAACTCAACTAAAAAACAACAAAAAAAGTGTCTATCTACCTTCTGCTTTATTTTTTTATAAGACATTGATGATGTCCATCTTTGTTGATGCATATAAGTCTTATCAATTATTTTAAATGCTGTTTAGCATTGTACTATAGAAAAATATCAAAACATAGCTCCCTTTTCTTCATTATATTGCCATTTAGTTTTTTTCTCACCTTTTGCTATTTCAACAAAAAGTTGCTATGAATGTATGTGTGTCTGTGTGTATATATGTATATATATATAAATGTGTGTGTGTATATATATAAATGTATATATATACACATATATATGTCAGAGTTTCTCTAGGATATAAACCCAATAACAAAATTTAAAAATCATAGAGTATATTGGATCTTACATCACTGCAAATCCTCTCAGCATTACCTCTTGTTCCAGTAAGAGCCTTGATTATCATTTTTATGCAGACTTTGGTCAGCTTCATAAAGATGGAAGTGATACTACGTGACTTCAGACTAGAGCAAGACTTCACTTTCTGCTGTGGGATTTCTCAGACCATGTTGTGTGGATTGTTGTAGGTATTTTGCTTGGTACTGATAAATGCACTGTCTAGACACATTGAGAAGTTAGCAACCATGGGGCTATGCTTAAAAAATGGAATTCCTAGAGCCAATGGATACATATTTCCCCCGTTGTTTCCCTTCATTGAATGGTCATATAATATTCCACCGCCTAACGTAATAATGTGTTCTAGGTTTTACTCTCTCTCCCTATAGCACCCGTCCTGTTTCTTATTCTTATGCCACAATATGCTTCCAAATTACACACACAGTCTCTTCTTTAGGTGTTGGGGGTTGGGAGTTATTACAAGATGACATGGTGTATGCATTTATTTCTTTGTCTATATTGATTGTACTGATTTACAGTCTCACCAGCAGTTCATAATCCTTCCTTGCAGCTAAGATATGGGCACAAGACTAAAATTTATATCTTTAGCTGATATCTCATTCCTGAAAACTCATCAAATTTGCAACTGCTTTGAATGTCAAATAGGCATCTCAACTTTTGTAAGTAAAACAGAATTCTTGATCTGTATCCTGCCAATCCTGCTTCTATCCCAGTAATTTTTCATTCAGTAATTTGAGCCATTATTAATCTATTTTCTAAAGCTTCAAAACATGGAGTCATTACCGGCTGTTTTATATACACCATTCCAAGCCATTAGAAAGTCAATTTCATTTCACCTGAAAATGTATTGCAAATCTGACAATTATCTCTTACATGAACTACTAAAATAGCTTCTCAGCAGCATCTGTGTGCTGCCATTATCCATCCTTCCTCCAATCTCTTCCCCACCAGGCAATGGAGGTCACCTATTGCAATATAATCCATTTCACATTAGTTTCATTTTTCTAGCTGAAAATATCAAAAGTATTTCATTTACTTGCCTAATAAAAGCTAAAGATATAATCTGGCTCAGAACTATAGACTGGCTTCTCCACCTACCGCTATCCTTTGCCTTGATTACTCTGTTCTATATCATCATCTTGCATACTCTTAGCACACGACTTTTATACTCAGTGCTCCATCTGTTATAAACATACTGATAAATGATATTTCTTATTTAGCAGTGATTTCCTTATCAAGTAATCAATATTTTGGTATCATATAACTTCATTGGATTATTAGTAATGATTGCTAACCTGCTATCATACAACACACATTTAATTTATTTTCTCATTGTTTATTGTCTAAACTGCTAGGTAGAATAAGAGCACTTTATCTATTCTTATCACAAATGTAGGACAATAGCTAGCACAAGGTTAAGAACTTACATGGTATTCAATTAATTGTTGTTTGACAATTGATTAAAAACTCTAGAACCTTGGGTTCCATTCTTATCATGGCAATAAAGAATGCTAGGGATGCCAGCTGAATAGCAAGTTTAACCAAGTTGTCCTGTATGGGGAGCCACAGTTACTTGAAATGTCTGACAATTCACAGTCCCAGTGATGATGTGGAATATCACCCTGTTAATCAATGCAAACAATTTATTTAATAGTCATAGTGCTAAAGCTGTGCATGCCCTCCAAATGAGCAATTGCACTCTTAGTTATGTATTTATATGACTATGTATATAGGTATAGTCATGATAAAACTATTATATAATTTTTTTGGGAAAAGCATAACTGTTAAAAATGAAATTGGTAAAAAGACTACTCAATACATCAATAAAAATGAATTAGCTATGCAGAAACATAGAAGAATTTCAAAAATGAAATGTTGAGAAAGAAAATTTTCACTGTTTTCAAGTCTAATAATAAACAGAACTAAATGGTATTTCTACAGAAACAAATTAGAAAATAAAATTATAAAAAATGCAAGAAAAAATTATCACAAAAGTCGGGATAGGAGTTACATTAAGAGATGCCATGGTCTTATACAAAGAAAACCCTAAAGACTCCAAAAGACTCCCAGACTTGACAAATGACTGCAGTAGAGTTTCAGAAAACAAAGTCAGTGTACAAAAGTCAGTAGTATTTCTATACACCAATAATATTCAAGCTGAGAACAAAACCAAGAACTCAATCTCATTTACAATAGCCACACACACACACATACACACACACACACACACACACAGCTGAGAAATACATTTAACCAAGGAGGTAAAGTATTTCTACGATAAAAATTACAAAACAGGGATGGAAGAAACCTGAAATAAGATAAACTAATGGAAAAACATCCCATGTTCATGAATTTTAAAAAATCATGAAAATGACCATAGTGTCCAAACCAGTCTAAAGATTCAATGCAATTTCTAGCAAACTACCAATGTAATTTTTCACAGAATTAGAAAACAACAATCCCAAAGGTGATATGAAATCCTAAAATTTAAAAAATGACCTGGATAGCCAAAGCAATCCTAAGCAAAAAGAACAAAACTGGAGTCAGCACATCACTCCACTTCAAATTATACTACAAACCTATAGTAACAAGAACAGCATTGTACTAATACAAAAACAGATACATAGTTTAAGAAAATTAAATAGAGAACCAAGAATTAAAGCCACATACCTACAACCAACTGATCTTCAACAAAATATGTACAAATAATCAATGTGAAAAGGATACCTTTTTCAATAAATTGTACTAGGAAAATTGGATATCCATGTACACAATAAAACTGGATTCCTATATCTCACCATATATAAAAATTAACTCAAGATTGACTAAATTCTTAAATGTAAAAACTGAATCTATAAAATTCCTAGAAGAAAACCTAGAAAAACTTTGCTGAATATCAGCCTTGACAAAGAATTTATGACTAAGTCCTCAGAAGCAAATGAAACAAAAATAATAATACACAAATGGGACCTAAGTAAACTAAAAATCTCTGCACAACAAAAGAAATAATCAACAGAGTAAACAGACAACCTGCACAACAGGAGAAAATATTCACAAATTATGCATCTAACAAAGTATTAATATCCAGAATCTACATGGAACTCAACTCAAAATAAATAAACAAATACACACATTATATCATTACAAAGTAGGCAAAGGACATAAATAGACTTTCATCAAAAGAAGACATGCAAGTTGCCCACAAACATTAAAAAATACTCAAGATCACTGATGATCATAGAAATGTAAATCAGTATTGAACTATGTATTAGTCTGTTCCCATGCTGCTATGAAGAAATACCTGAGACTGGGTAATTTATAAGGAAAACAGGTTTAATGGACTACCAGTTCCTTAGGGCTGGGGAACATTCAGGAACTTACAATCATGATGGAAGGGGAAGCAATCATGTCCTTCTTCACATGGCAGCAGGAAGGAGAAGAATGAGAGCAGAGTAAAGGTGAAATCCCCTTATAAAATCATGAGATCTCGTGAGAACTCATTCACTATCACGAGAACAGCATGAAGGGTAACCACTTTCATGATTCAATTACCTCCCACCAGGTCCCTCCCACGACACATGGGGATTATGAGAACTACAATTCAAAATGAGATTTGGGTGGGGACACAGCCAAACCACATCAAAATGATTTGTTTGATATGGTCTTCCCTATCTTCTCTCATTTAGGGTAACATTATTTCCTTGAATCAATAGGGTATCCCTGTAGACTTTGAGTTCATCTTGACGTCTTTGAAACATGGATTATCAATTTGCAAATGTCATTTGTTGAATTATGGAGCTATATTCCTTGAAATGCTTTTAAGAATGATGTTTTCATTAAAATAAAAGAGGGACTTGAATCCTAATATTTAGGAAGATTTCTCAACATCATCAAATACAATTATGAATTGTTAGGGATACTATTGTGGTAGTTTGGATTTTTATTGTGGTTTAACTTTTAGAAAGCACAAAATATTCATAAATCTACATTTTAATATTTTATAATTCAAATGAATTTTAAGTAATTATTTTGATAGTCTATAAATAAAAATGTCACCTATACTATATAAGGATTCACTCACTTTTCTCTACATTCTCATCAATACCTGATGTGTTGTGACTTTTAAAATAGCCATTTTGACTAGTGTAAGGTGGCATTTCACTGTGGTTTTAATTTTTATTTCTCTGATGATGCAATTGAGCATTATTTCATATGTTTGCTGTCCACTTGTATGTCTTCTTTTGAGAAATGTCTGTTTATGTACTATGTCCATTTTTTAATGGGATTATTTATTTTGTTGTTGTTGTTGAGTTCTTTGAATTTCTTGTCAATTCTCGATATTAGTACTTAGTTGGATGCATAGTTTGCAAATATTTTCTCACATTCTTCAGGTTATCTGTTTTCTCAGTATTTTCTTTTGTTGTGCAGAAGCTTTTTTGTTTAATTAAGTCTCATTTGTCTACTTTTGTTTTTGTTAAATTTGATTTTGAGGCCTTAGTCACAAATTTTTTGCCAAGGTCAATGTCTAGAAGAGTTTTTCCAGCCTTTCTATGAGTATTTTTATAGCTTCAGGTATTATATTTATGTCTTTAATTCATCCTGAGTTAATTTTGTTGATGGAATGAAGTAGTGGCCCAGTTTTATTACTCTGCATGTGGCTTTCCAATTTTCCCTGCACTATTTATTGAAGAGAATATCCTTTTCCCAGTGTATGATTTTTTCAACTTTGTCAAATATCCATTGACTGTAGGTAGGCCTCTTTACAAATATCGACTAATAAAGTGACAAAGTGCCTTTGTATTTTGGGTATATACTCAAAAGAAAAAATATCATTATACCAAAAAAGGTGTTTGCACTCATATATTTATAGCAGCAATATTCACAATACCAAATATATTGAATCAATATGTGTCCATCAACAGATAACTGGATAAAGAAAATGTGATATATATATATATATGTATATATATATATATGTACACATACATGCACAATGAATACTACACAGCTGTAAAAAATAAAATTATTTCACTTGCAGCAATATGGAAGGATAATTTTACACTTTATGTCTTTGTCTGTTTTGTGCTGCTGTAACAACATACCTAAGACTGGGTAATTTATAAAAAATAGAAAATTATTTTCTGATAGTTCTCTGGGCAGGGTAGTGAACGATCAAGATACCAGCATATAATGAAGGCCTTCTGTTGAACCCTCAGATACCATTAATTTAAAGGGCAAGAGAAAGTCAGAACTCTATTTGAGAGGGCTGTTGTAATGTTACAGCATGATGCTTTTTGTAAAATATAGTTTTGAGTGTTTTTAATGAAAAATGTGAATATCAAAATCTCTGCCGTTTGTGTCATGTTATAATAATTAAGTATAAAACTGCGTTATTCAGAATACATATCAATAAACATTAATATTAAAAAGTTCTAAAAATCTATGATTTTCCTTTGCATACATTGCTTCAATTGATCATAACAACCAGTGTCAGGTATTTCTACTGTTATCACTAGAAATCAAAGAAAACTAACATATTGGTTGGTTTAAAAAATTGTAAAAATTGTAAGCATACATATAAATATTAACTTGGAAGTCATCTTGCAAGTATTAGAATCAAATTTCATTTTCAAATCATGATGAATCTAACATGATACCTAAGTTTGTATATCGAAAAATGTGTATACATAGGCACACACTTTTAATTTAGATTTTTCTCATTCTGAGTGATAAAGCAGCAAAATGTAAAAAGATTACACTATAATTATGTTTAAAACCTTACTTGTACTTTGAAATAAATTACAGGTTGAGTCATGATAACAGGACAAAATATACTTAGCTGCTGAATATAAACAAAATATACAGAAGCATAAATCTTGCAAGCACAAAAGTGTTAAAAACAGCAAGATCTAGAGGCTCAAGTACAAGAGAGATATATTATACCAAGAGCAGTAATCTCAAAAATTTATATCCCAAATGTGCAGACTTGATCTTATTTTCAGTCAGTGTGTTCTGTATGGAAGATGAACATGCTCCTGACAATGCAGTGTGATTTAGAAAACTATATCCTGCACAGAGGGATATAAAATGTGATTATATACTGCACTTCTGTGCAAAATTTTAAACAGAATTTAATCAATCACTTTGAAACCTAGATATATTTGTGGAACAATGACATCACTTTGAAATTATGTGTAGTTTGTAAATGCACAAAATTAATAATGTCTTTTTTGTAAATGGATTACTTTGGAAAGAAACCCATAAGAACTACATTATCAGAAGAAACATTCTTTGAAAATGTGTGTGCTACAAGGCAATTTGCCATTTCATTTTAATGGAATGTTCCATGCTGGAAATGTCTAACTGCTCAGAAGTGGAATAGGAGTGTAAATTTATTATCTGAGAAAAGAAAATTAATTGACACAGGCCAAAAATGTAATGGAATTAGACCCATGTGCCTTAGTGAGAAAGTAGGAACTCTATCTGGGCTCTATGGAGTGATAAAATTATAAGAAAAAGAAATGAAATATGTCATTTTTGCACAAAGCTCAGGATTTCTCAAAGGAATATTATATAAAATAATGAAATCTTCTTTATCTCCAAGACAGTCCAGTCTTAGAACACAATGGAACATGCCATTTGAAATGAAAAACAAATTTTGTTTTTGTTTTGTTTGGTGCTATTTTAAGTGTTTAACATTCATAAAGAGAATTAACACTTAATGAGATAAAGTTTTAAAAAATCTAGAGATTAGGACAAGGTAAAAAAAATCATTCAGTCTTGAAAATCTGTTATTTAATAGGTCATGTTTTAAGAACTGGGAATACAGATACTATGTGTATTTTAAATAGAAAATTTGAAATGTACAATAAATCATTTTTAAATATAGTCACTCTGCTATAAAGTCAATCTCTGTAACTCAGTCTTTGTGTCTAACTGAAACTGTACCCTGTGAACAACATCTCCCCATTCCCTATCCCTTGCCTCCAGCATTGAGTAACTAGCATTCTACTCTCTACTTTTATTGGTTTGCCTTTCTTAGATTGCTGAAAAGTCTATTTTCAATGTTCTCACCACAAAAAGCTAAATATGCAACATAAGAGATGTGTTAAGCAGCTTGATTTAATCATTCCACAATATAAATATATGAAAACATCACACTGTACCCCTCAAAACAATTATTATTTATTTAAAACATTTAAAAAAGAAAAAAACGAGACAGATATCAGGAAAGTAATTTTATATATAAGCTAGATAATTTTCTATAGCTGCATATGCTGTGAAATAATTTCTGTTTGAAAAGGCAGGAAAAAGTATATGGGAAAACCATAGTGCAGTAATAAATTTGTCATGTTTAGTAAACAAAATATAGTTCAATGTGACTGAAGCATAGTAAGAGTCAGAAGAATGTGGTGCACATTGTAGTATAGAGGAGTGTCTTAGTTTGGACTGCTATACAAAATACCATAGATTGAGTGGCTTATAAATGACAAAAAAAAAAATATGTCTTAACTGTTCTAGGGGTTGGAAGTCCAAAGTCAGGGTTCCAGAATGTTCTGGTTTTGAGGAGGTCCCTTTTGCAGGTTGCAGACTGTTGGGTTTTTGCATAAGCACATGGGGAAAGAAGTGAGAGCTCTCTTAGGTCTCTTTTGTAAGAAAACTAAGCCTATTCAAGAGACCTCTACTATCATGAACTAATTACCTCCTGAAGGCCCCACATACTAATACCACTACATTGACACTTAAGATTTCAATATATAAATTTCGAGGGTATGCTTTAAAAATTCAGTTCATAACTTTCTGCCGTAGGTTCCCCAAAATTCATGTCTTCACATGCAAAATGCGGTCATTCCATTCCAACAAATCCACAAGTCTTAACTCATTCCAGCGTCAAGTCCAGTCTAAAGTCCAAGGTCTTATTTAAATATGATCTAAATCAGATGTAGATGAGATTCAAGGTGCAGCTCATTCCCACAAAATTTCTCTTCATCTATGAACCCGTGGAATCAAACAATATGAACTTTCAAAATACAATGGTGAGACAGGCTTAGGATAAACATTCCCATTCCAAAAGGAAGCAACATTAGAAAAAAAATAGATAAACGAATGCTGGGTCTCAAGTAAATCTAAAACCTAACAGGGCAAACTCCAGCAAACCCTAAGGCTCAAGAAGCATCTTCTTTGGCTTGATGACTTACCTTCCAGACTGTCCCCAACAGCTCAGTGAGGCACTGCTCGCTGCTGACTTTTTGCATTGGTCCCACTCATGGCACAGTTTTTCGTCAGGGCTGAGGTCACTCACCCAGGGCTTCCCTGGGTGGCCCTCCCCCACAGCTCCTCTGAGCAGCATTTCAGTCCTTTGAAATCAAAATGGAGGCAACCTTGGCCCACCATCCCATACCCTCCAGATTTCTGGTAAAAGTAGCAGCTGTAATGGTTTCCAAATACCCTTTGGGCTCCCTCCTCCTTAATTTTGAAGAATAGAATAGCAAACAGCCACAACTGAATAGCTCTATGGTCTAGGCCTGTAGGGCTTAAGCATTCTGAATGTCTTCCTTAATTTCGTCCCATGATCTCTGTTTCCTTTAGTCTCCACTGGCAGTGTTTCTCTTGGTATAATCCCATTTCAATTCATGGTTTATGTTGAGATGTTTGATTGAGCCTGTGGTTCACACCCATACTAATCAAATCAGGGTCCGAAACACTCTTGGTGTTCTCGTCAGAACACACTTTCTCACTTTTTTGCAATATGGACAGGCTGAGAATTTCCCAAATCTTAAAGTCTGGTTACTTTTTCCTTAACAATTCCATCTTCAAACCTTTTTCTTTTTCTACATTTGACTCTACGGATTCAGAAGGAACCAAGTTGATTCTTCTACATGTTGCTGAGAAATCTGCTGGGTTAAATATCCAATTTCACTGCACACAAGTTCCATCTTCCGCGAAACACAAGAACATGAGTACAATTCAAAGAAGTTTGTTTCCACTTTTTAACGCGGATTGCTTTTGCTCCATTTTCCAAGAACATATTCATTTGCGTTTGAGACTCTAACAGAATGACCTTTACTGTCCATATTTTATCAATATTGTGTTCATGATTATTTAGTTATTCTCTGAGAAGACAGCGTTTTCGTCTACATTTCTTTCCTCTTTTCTTTCTGAGCCCTCACAAGAATTGGATTTTAAATTTCTTTCACAGTAATCTAGCATTTTGCATAAAAAACTCATCAATCTCTACCAATTACTGAGCCTAAAACCATTTTCAGTTTGTTTTAGGTATTTGTAACATCTCTCCCACTTCTTATAATCAATTTCCGTCTTCAGCAGTTCAGGCTGCTTTGATAAAGTTCCATAACCTCAGTGGCTTTTAAATAACAGAATGCACATCTCACAGTTCTGGAGGCTGGAAGTCCAACAGCAGAGTGCCAGCATAATTGGGTTCTGGTGAGAGAGCTCTCTTGGGTTTCAGACTGCTGGTTTCTCAATGCAGCTTCACATAGTGGACAGAAAGAGCTCTCAAGAGTCATTTTTAAGGGCACCAATCTAATTTATGAAGCCTCCACCATAATAATCTAATTACTTCCCAAAGTTCTTTATAAATATGTAGTTTATAGGTCCTATTACCATGACACTGAAGGTTAAGTTTTCATCATATGAATTTTGAGGGGACATGACATTCAGTCGCAACAAAAAATACTCAATGGTTTTTAATTACAATATTAATTATGTAAGTACAGAATAACTTTTAGCTCTAAACATTATCCATGATGTGATAAATTAAATTACTAGTTTAAAAAATTGAATCTATAATTTATCTTGCCTCTATAATTATTATAAGAACTTGTAAACTTTTAACTTGTTTTCTTTAATTTGACCATTTCTGAAATTGTATCTCCAAGTATTGATATATACACTTCCCAGTGCATATAAAAGTTATGCATATTTAGAGTAATAAATCACGTGTTATCATGTTTTTATATCAGGGTAGGAAGCAGGAAGTTGAAGAACAAAGTGTCCTTTTCAACAACTTCAGTCTACATACCTTTCTATAGAACTATAACATGTCACCAGCCACAAGGGGCAAGGAGAATGGGCATTGTAGTTATTTGGCAGGACACATTGCTCTTTCAAACAAAAATGGCATTCAGAAACAAGAAAGTAGGGAAGAGAGGTATTGGTTGGACAACTTGCATTGTTGTCCCTTCTTTCTTAGACTTCAAAATGTTTGGTTTCAGAACTCTTTATAGGGTTACCCCTCTGAGTAATTTTATCTATCCATTAAATCTCCCAAGTCCAGGGCCCTATGCTCTTCTCAATTGGTATGACAGCAACTTCTACAGAGATGTCAATGCAGTACAAATGCTTGTTTTAAAGTGGTTGTTTTACTCCCACTTCTAACATTCTAAATATTGTTTTAATCCAATATTCTAATTCAGAATATTGAGAATAAACTACTCCTACATGAAATCCTTTATCTCCTATTATTTGATATACTTATCTATAAAAGAACATTTTCTAATTACAGAATATACAAGCAAAAAACCAAAAGGACCTGTGTCCCTAGTCCCATTTTCTTCCTCAGATGTAACATGTGCTACCATTTTTAGTTTTCTGTTGTTCTTCTCTAATGCTCCCAATAATATAGCTTTGCTGTTGTCATTGTTGTTATTATTGCTCTTGCACCAAGCAGTATGTCTTAGTGCTCATGCACATCCTTACCGAGGTCCATTTCTTTACTCTCTGCCCCATTCCAAGTTGTGTTAGGTAGAGGATTATATTGATCAAGCCCAGTTTGTAGCTATCTTCATAACATTAACACTTTAAACCTCAATGTCTTCACTGTTCTACTGTCCTATGAGCTCTAGCAATCTCAAGGTTCATGTCACTTCCCAGACCATGACAATGGTAGTCTGCATTAATGGCAAAATCATTAATATTGATGAAAATTTTTATTTTCTGCCCTTCCCAAAATCATCTACGTCTTTGGAATTTACATTAGCAGGCAACAATGGCAGTGACAATACTACCTTTTGGAAGGTAACTGTAGCTCCACCCTTATCTGTAAAACATATGTATTAAGACCCCCAGTTGCTGCCTGAAACAGTGGATAGTAAACATGTACTATTTTTCCTACACATGCATATTTATAAAAGAGTGTAATTTAAAAATTAGGCATAGTGAAATTTAAGTAATAATTATAGTGGTTTATTAGTAAAAATACTACTACTAATTATTATAGTAGTAGTATTTGTTTAAACTAATATACTCATTATAATAGTATTAAACTAATAGGCTAATTATATTAGTTTAATAATTCTATTAGCTTATTAGTTAAACTAATACTACTAATTGCAATAGAATTATATTAGTTATATTTATATACTAATTATAGTAGTATACTTCTATAATTATATGGAAATATAATTATATTCCTTTTACTAATAATTATATGAATATAACTAATAATCAATAGAACTATTATAACAGTATACTGTAGTAAAAGTTATGTGAATGTGGTCTTTCTCTTGAAATACCTTATTATTATCTACTTTTCTTTTTGCGATAAAGAAAACAGGGAGTAGGACAGACAACCTGAGAATTTATCAGGTTATGGTACACAATTTGAAAGTTATTATTTCTATAACTTTTATTTAATATTTTTCAAAACATGATTGACCCATGATAGCTAAAACTGTGAAAAGTGAAACCGCTGGTAAGGGGGGACTGCTGTGTTGTGAAAAGGGTCTTCCTTTGATAAATGTACCAAGATTAGATTCTCAAGAGGAGTAACATAGATAGGAATTTACATTGTAGATGGCCTCGGCTATTGCTAAATATCTACAAATTCACTTGGGAATAATATAAGCAGCTACATCAGCAACAATATCTTTAGTAATATTGTTAGTGGAGCATCAGTGATTAGGGCTTTGCAATTATGAGACACATTTTTCCAAAGACATGATGCAAACCTCCTTAGCAGCAGAAGAGAAAAATTGAATTCCAACTCTTAGTCAAGAGGTATTTTTGGGAATTGCTATCATACCCTATTTTCCCCCAAGATTATGTGGCATGATAAATATGCCTTACAATAAAGTAGTTAAGAATTTTTAGGTCATACATATTTCATCACCTTAAGCAATGTGAATGGCTGTTTGGAGGTATATTAACGTCATGTAGATTGAGGTTCAAAACTGCTGAGATAAAATTGGATACATTTAGAAAGACTGATGGCATATTTTCCTAAAGAGAATCTTTAGAAAACCAAAGACTTAACGTCAGGTTTTCATATGTCTTGGTAGTCTGAATAAAACTTGTTAAATAATTTTTTCCCAGAAGAAACATTATATGAATATTTAATTTTCCAAAAGTGATATTAATAGTTAATTATCCAGTCATCTGGACCTTTTCCAAAAGAGTATATCTATAAAGAGCATCTAGTCTATCAAATGTAGAAATAAACTCAAGGGATAGTAAATTAATATTTAGTCTGTAAATATTATCTCACTATGTCCATGATGTTGTGAACTTAGTAACCATTTTTAAGGATTTAGTATGTTTGCTTGTTGTTAACATATATATAGACAGAAAAATAAATAGATAAATTTTCAGAATTTATCTAATTTTCTCCTCCATCAAAGTTACAAATTAGCTGTTGGATTTATTATGCTCAGTTAAAATTCTCTGGCATTTTATCTTGATAGTACTGACAGCCCGGAAGGAGTATCTTGTTTGTTTGGCAAGTGGATTTTTTTTTAAATAAATTATTGCTTCATAATTTTTATTGTTTATATTTCAAGGTTATGAAAAATGCCTTTAAAAGATAAATGGTATACACACACACACACACACACACATATATGTATGTATTTTTTTAAATCTCCATATGGTATACCTGTTGTGACATAAATAAATGAAAGCTTAATTTCCTGCCTTGTTGTTAACTATTGCACCATATTATTTTAAGCACTACGCTATATATACTTCTTTTGAAAATTCACTGCACTTATACACACTTCTTTTAGAAATACACTGCACTTATATACACTTGTTTTGGAAAAACTAATAAAGTAATGTATGTTCCAATACAGAATCATCACTAGGGCACATTATGTGATAAAAATGCAAGACGCTATGCATGCTGTTTTTAAAGTATATAAATATGTATGTAGACACACGTGTGCAAAAAATTGGGAAAAATAATTCAGAATTTGGTGACAGTGGTTACCTTTGGGGAGTGGAACCAGAGTTGAAGAAATACTTCATTTTTTATCCTTTTATATTTTGAAGATATATAAATACAAATATTTAAGAAAGACTGTGTAGCTCAACAATATATCAGAAAAACCTGTGTAACTAGTATACAGGTTAGAAGCTAGAATTTGCTAGCACACAGGGTCCTGGCAAATACTTTTGACCATTCACTACCTCTTACCTTCACAAAGTTAACTACTGGTATGATTTTTACAGTAATCAATTTCTTGATTTTTATACCTACATGTGCTCCCCAAGCATGACACTTCAATATGCCTAATTTTTTGAACTTCTTTTAAATAAAATCATGCAGAATATATGATTAGTTTTATTGGGCAATAGCAAATGGTTCACTAACAAGATTCTCACCAACAGCTACATGTTTTTGGCAATATTTGACATGGGCCATCTACTTAATTTTAAGTATTTTGATTCTTTTGTCATATTATCACATTAAAGTTCTTTTTTGCCTTTTAATGACAGCTATTCTGATTTTCATTTTACATTTTGATTTCCTCTTCTGTAAAGTCTCAAGTCCTTTTATATTACTGTGTCTTTGATATCTGTTTTAAAATATGTTTTGGATAAAAGCCTTTATCACTTATATGCATTGAGAAGAGCTCCTCTATGAATTGTCATTTCACTTACCTTACAATATCTAATAAACACTAATGACAATTTTTTTTTTTTTCTTTTTGAGACAGAGTCTCGCTGTCACCCCAGGCTGGAGTGCAGTGGCATGATCTCGGCTCACTGCAAGCTCCCGCCTCCCAGGTTCACACCATTCTCCTGCCTCAGCCTCTGGAGTAGCTGGGACTGCAGGTGCCCGCCACCACACCCGGCTAATTTTTTGTATTTTGAGTAGAGACGGGGTTTCACCGTGTTAGCCAGGATGGTCTTGATCTCCTAACCTCGTGATCCGCCCGCCTTGACCTCCCAGAGTGCTTGGGATTACAGGCGTGAGCCACCACGCCCGGCCATGACAATTTTAATGTAGTTTAATTCAATGGTTCTTAAATGGGTTTTGTTTAGTTACCTAGGGAATATTTCTCAATGACTCATGACAATTTTCATTGTTATAACTGGTGAGATGCTAATGGCATCATGGAAGTAGAGGACATGGATGCTGCTAAACATGCTATAATACTTGGACTGCCCAACCATGGCAAAGAATTATCCTGCCCAAAGTGTAACAATGCAATATGTGTGTATTTTTTGAAGATATTTTACAATATAAATTTCTAGAATATTTATTGAATAATTATATTCATCTATACAACCCACCAGCACCGATTTTTATACATGAAACATACGGAGAGTAGAGAATTATTTTTTTCACTATGTGGACATGAAACATGTAGAGAATAAAGAATTATTTTTCACCACGTGGTCACCAAAATGGGACACACATTTTATTGGAAATGACACCATTTCAGCTGTGCTGTGCAATATTTGTTATATATGAAATATCCTTATAGACATGAGTCTGTTCCTGGGTTATCAGTCTGAATACTCTCTTCTTTCCAAAACTACATTCTCCATCTTTTTGAGTAGGATTAATATAAAAAATGCAAGTCCACTCATGCTTTTCTTCTTCAATATTGCTCTACTTGCAGCTTTGCATTTCCATATAAATGATGGAATTATGTTGTCATTTCCAAAAAACAAAGCAAACAAGCAAACACCCTGCTTGTTTTATGATCAGTATTTAATTGAATTCATGAAAATGTTTACAATATTAAATGTTTCAGTTCATGAATGTCTATATTTAATTTTCAAAAGTGAAATAAACTATTGCTGGTTATAAAAGTCTAAGTTGTCAATTAGTTTTTTTCAACTCTTTAAATATATCATGCTAATTTCTTCATATTTATTGATGCTAAAATGAAAACATGTATTAGCCTGATGTTAATATGAAAAGATGTGTGTTTCTGCTTTTAAGGCTTTTTTTTTTTTTTTTTTTTTTTTTTTTTTTTTGCTCTGGTTACTGTACCTTATGTTCATCGCATTTTTATTCTGATAGCTTTGAAGAAATTTTCTTTTTATCTTTCTTTACAGTGATAGTATTTTTTTTTTTTTTTTTTTGAGACGGAGCCTTGGTCTGTCGCCCAGGCTGAAGTGCAGTGGTGCCATCTCACTGCAACCTCCACCTCCTGGGTTCAAGCCATTCTCCTGCCTCAGCCTCCCAAGTAACTGGGATTACAGGACCACGCCCGGCTAATTATTTTTTGTATTTTGACAGAGACGGGGTTTCACGGTGTTAGCTACGATAGTTTCTATCTCCTGACCTAGTGATCCGCCCGCTTTGGCGTCCCAAAGTGCTCGGATTACAGGCGTGAGCCACCGCGCCCATTCAGTACCTTATAGAGCTATGAACTGATGTGTTGTTTTATCATCCTTTAGACAGTTCTTGGGTTTCAACTCTTAAATAGTCAGGTTTGTAAGTCCCATTATCACCCTTCATTATTTTTCTTTTTTTCTGAGACAGGTCTTGCTCTGTCTCCCAGGCCAGAGTGCAGTGGTGCTGTCTTGACTTACTGCAACCTTCCCCTCCCAGATTCAAGTGATCCTCCCACCTCAGCCTCCCAGACTACAGGTATGCACTACCAGGCCCTGCTAATTTTTTGTAGAGACAGGGTCTCACTATGTTGCCCAGGCTGGTCTTGAACTTCTGGGCTCAAGCGATCCTCCAACCTTGATCTCCTTAAGTGCTGGGATTACAGGCATGAGCCATGCATCCTGCAATCTTCATTCATTTAAACATTTCATTGATAATTCCATTAAGCTTCTACAGTGTATCCTTAGTTCCCTAACTCATTTCTCCACTTTCCTTTACTGTGTCTTATTCTTTTCTTAACATTTTTGTCTCATCTACTTTGCAGTTTACTATTTTTTCCTTAATAATTTATATTGCTCTTAAATTTATCCATGGGGTTGTTAGTGTATTTTTTAATTAACAGTTTTAAATCTGGTTTTCCAATTTTTCTTGAGTTCTCTGCTAAAATTGTGAGTCATATTTTCTATCTCCTTGTAAATACTAAATAAAATCATTTTAATAATTTGTTCAATAACTTCAATATGTTGAACTGTGTCCGGAACTGGTTCCTTCCTGTGGGTTCTTGGTCTGGCTGACTTTAAGAATGAAGCCGCAGACCCTTGCAGTGAGTGTTCCAGTTCTTAAAGATGGTGTGTCTGGAGTTCCTTCCTTCAGATGTTCAGATGCCGGGAGTTTCTTCCTTCCGGTGGGTTTGTGGTCTAGCTTGACTTCAGGAGTGAAGCCGCAGACCTTTGCAGTGAGTGTTAGAGCTCTTAAAGGTGGCACATCCGGAGTTGTTTGTTCCTCCTAGTGGGTTCATGGTCTCGCTCACTTCCGGCGTGAAGCCACAGACCTTTGCAGTGAGTGTTACAGCTCATAAAGATAGAGTAGACCCAAAGAGTGAATGGCAGCAAGATTTATTGTGAAGAGCAAAAGACCAAAGCTTCCAGAGTGTGGAAGGGGACCCAAGTGGGTTGTTGCTGCTGGCTTGGGTGGCCAGCTTTTATTCCCTTATTTGTCTCTGCCCTCATCCTGCCGATTGCTCCATTTTACTAAGTGCTGACTGGTCCAATTTACAGAGTGCTGATTGGTGCATTTACAAACCTTTAGCTAGACAGAAAAGGTCTCCAAGTCCCCACTAGACCCAGGAAGTTCAGCTGGCTTCACCTCTCAGAACTATATATTTCTGTTTATATTAACTGTTGCTTTTCTTTGATTGCACTTATGCATTATTGTCTTGTTGTCTTCTTGGTTCTTTTATTTGTTCCAAACATTGTATTTGCAATTCAAAATAATTTAATTAGTAGGCCCAGCAGGACTGTACCAGTGACCAGCGACTGGCAGGGTCTGGGATGGGAAAAATAAATAAATTATTTAAGTTGCAAAGTATAGAGATTACCTCGTTACTAATTAAAATGCTTAAAAAGCTCTATTACAAATGTTTGATATTTATAAGTAGATTGTACTTTTAAAACTCATCAGATACTTGATTATACTAAGAGAATATTGCTTATTTATATGAGAGATTACAGATATATGGTTTTGCTAAAAATATAGTTTATATCTTATAGAAACATTGGGAGTTATACCTGATGTAAATGACGAGTTGATGGGTGCAGCACACCAACAAGGCACAAGTATACATATGTAACAAACCTGCACGTTATGCACATGTACCCTACAACTTAAAGTATAATAATAATAAATAAATTTAAAAAAAAAAGAAATACACAGTAAAATATATATGAATGAAATTATTTTATGTCTGGGATTTATGAAGTAATATTACTGATTATACAGTGTGTGGGATTAGAATGAGGGTATAGAGCAAATAAAATTAGCAATTACTTGATATTTAAATGAACACAAAATGTGTACATAGAGATTTATCACATATTTAATATTCTATATAATTAAATGTTAAAAAAAATTAAAGACTCTGTATGTACCCTCACAGAATTTGCTTTTTAAATGTCATTTGCATAACTCTACAGGCAATTCAAGATTATCTCCATCCAATTTCTGGAATTGAAACAATTCAAATCTGTGCTTCAACTTCTGCAAAGTGTCATTTTTTTCTGAAAAGCTTTTTAGCTAGGATTCTCCTTTTGGTACTGTGACTTAAAGCAAGAAGTTAATCCTCACGTTTTTCAGCAATCAAGACTTTATCCTACCAGTACCCTCAGGAGTACTAGATTATTTCATCTACTCTTTGTCTCCATGACATTGGTACAAAGATTGAACAAAAATTACAGTCTAGACATTTAGTCAAATGATTTTACGCTTAGTAACATAGGCTGAGTATTCCTGATTAAATTGAGGTTATCCTTCTTGGCAAAAATGTTACTTAAATGAGGCTTAAATATTAAAAAATAGGGGATCTGTAAGGAGATACTTTAATATCGTTTAAATATTTTTGCCTTTCAACGTTTTGCACAATAGCTTCTCTTTCATTGCTCCCTGAAAAACTAAATGATACAGGTGTTACAAATGATGATTCTCTAGCTTGGAATACTTCAACTTTTTTTTTTTTTTTTTTTCTTTTTCTGAGACAAGGTCTCACTCTCTCGCCCAGGTTGGAACGCTGCAGCCCAGCCAACTCTTGGGGTAAAAGGATCCTCCCACCTCAGCCTCCCAAGAAGCTGGGAATACAGGTATGTGCCACAAGGCCCAGCTAAGTTTTTTATTTTTATTTTTATTAATTTTTTTGAGAAGGAGTCTCACTCTTGTTGCCCAGACTGGAGTGTAATGGCGC
This sequence comes from Macaca fascicularis, assembly GCF_037993035.2. Classification (NCBI taxonomy): domain Eukaryota; kingdom Metazoa; phylum Chordata; class Mammalia; order Primates; family Cercopithecidae; genus Macaca; species Macaca fascicularis. The sequence continues at coordinate 29,982,557 of NC_088380.1, read as the reverse complement.
GATCTCGGCTCACTGCAATTTCCGTTTCCTGGGTTCGAGCAATTCTCCTGCCTCAGCCTCCTGAGTAGCGGGTATTACAGGAGCCCTCCACCATGCCTGGCTAATTGTTTTTGTATATTGAACTGAGACGTGGTTTCACCATGTTGGTCAGGTTGGTCTCGAACTCCTGACATCAGGTTATCAATCTGCCCACCTTGGCCTCCTAAAGTGTTGGGATCACAGTAGTGAACTACCATGTCCAGCCCCCAGGTAATGTTTTAAGGAATTTTTTTTTTTTTTTTTAGTGATGAGATCTCACTGTGGTGCCCAGGCTGGCCTTGAACTCCTGGCTTCAAATGATTTTCCCATCTTGGCCACCCAAAGTCCTGGGAATACAGGCCACCATACTTGCTTGACATATTCATTTGTAATTTGGTGTATTTTGTTAAACAAAAGTTTTCCATTTTAATGTCTTCATTTATACTTGTTGATATTTTTTGTTACTAAAATATATTTTGCTACTCAAAGATCATGACTTAGGTATTTTCCTATATTAACATCCTATCTTTTATTGCTTTTTCTTTATAACATACACCAACACACTATATATACATTGTTTTCTGTATATATGTCTACTTATCTCAGCACCGGTTTTTGGAAACAAAGTTCTTCTAAAACTGCTCTGCAGTACACTCTTTAGTGTAAATCACACTTTCATAAATATGTGAGTCTGCTTTAGTGATAGTCATTTTATTTGGTCTTTTTGTCTATTTTTAGTTTACTATCACACATTATTGGGTTTGGTAGGTTTACAAATCTTGTTATTTAAAATATTGCCTGTTGCTGAGTTTTTTACAAAATATTAGCTATTCTTGTATTTTTAATATATTTTTTAAATGTTCTCATCAAATTATGAAAAAACATAAGATTTTTAATGGCTCTATGGTGTTGATTGACACCTTTAGAATATTGAGTTTTCCAAGGAGTGAACATGTCATTTTATAATGATTTATTTAACATGTCGATAACAGTTTATAGTTTTCTGTGCAGAAATTGTAAACACATTTTTGGTTATGTTTATTTGTAGATGCATGGTCTTTCCAGATGTTATGGTAAATGGTAACTTAAAAGTATATTTTGTAAGTATTTATTTTTGCTATATAGAAAAGTGATTTTAGTCAGATTTACTTCAACATAATTTATATATAGTAAATTTCACTTTAAAAGTGTAGTTCTATAATTTTTGGAAAATGTACATTCATCAAGCTAGTATCATAATAAAGATGCAGAATATTTCCATTATCTCTAAAAAATAGTCCTTCATGCCAGTTATAGTCAATTTCCTTTTTCTATTTCCATTCCGTGGGCACCTGTGCTCTTATTTCTGTTTCCATAATTTTCTCTTTTTCTGAATGTCATATAAATGGAATCACAGAATATATAGCTTTTTGAGTCCAATTTATTTTACTTACTAAGTTATTTAGAGACTCATCCTTGTCATATGTATCAGTAGATGATGCTTTTCAAACTTGCGGAGTCATATTCCACTGTGTGGGTTATCAGAGTTTTTATCTATTTACTAGTGATGACAATTTTCTCAATTTTGTGTCACCAAAAGTTTTTAAAACTAAAATTAAAACATTAGAGTTTGGGTTCCTTGAATTGAGTTAGAGAGAGTCCAGCAAGTAAAAGAATATTAAACTAAGACTATGGCTATTGATGTAAAGAAATGTACATGATTTTAGGAAATAGAAACCAAACTGCAATTACCCAAATGTCCATAACTAGGTGAATAGATAAATATGCTGTAGTATATACATAAATTGGAATTTATTAAGGAATAATTATGTTCATTATATTCATTATATTATTACATACAATTACAAAAATATTCATTATATTATTACATGCAATTACATGTATAAATGTTATTTCATTCATATATTTTAATTATTATTAAATTGTATCTATTGTATAAAACACAAAATTTATACAATAATGTGTATAAATGTTAATTATGCTTGCTGAAAAACAGTAGACAAAAAATACACACTTTATAATTACATTTATATAAAAATCTAGAAAAAAAGGAAAGTAATCTACATAACAAAGAGTGAATCTGTGATGGCTTGAGACTGATGCAGGAGGGAGTTTGAGGAAGGAATAGAAAGGTAGGATTATAGACATACACAGAAATTTTTTGGTGCTGTTGTGGATATGTTTGGCTTCTTGATTACAATGACAGTTTATCAGGTGGGTGCATATGCCTAATATATGAGACTGAACATTGAAACTACAATAATCATATAATGAAATATTGAGCAATAAAAGGAATGGAATACTGATGCATATCACAACATGAATGAGCCTTGAAAACATTATGCTAAGTGAAATAAACAAGATGGAATAGACAACATATTGTATTATTCAGTTTATGTAAAAGATCCAGAATAAGCAAATTCATAGAGACAAAAAGTATGTTAGCAGTTCTCACAAACTAGGGGTCGGGGGAATGAAGAGTGTTGGTTACTTTTTGTGTTGATGAAAATTTCCTAAAATTAGATGCTTTTAATGTTTGTACAATTCTGTGCATATACTCAAAACCACAGAGTTACACCCTTTAAAATGCCTCATCTTGTGATATATGAATTGTATCTTTGTGAATCTAATATTTTAAAAATATTGGAATAGACTCTTGGATTAATTTTTAAGTGTGAATATTCACTAATCAGCAATGGATCCTCATGTCTATGAGTTTGTGTATTAAAATCCATGAGCCAGGCGCAGTGGCTTATGCCTGTAGGCGGGTGGGTCACTTGAGGTCAGAAGTTTGAGACCAGCCCGATCAACATGGTGAAACCCCATCTCTACTAAAAATACAAAAAATTAGCCGGGCTTGGTGGTAGGCACCTGTAATCCCAGCTACTTGGGAGTCTGAGGCAGGAGAATCACGTGAACCCTGGAGGCAGAGGTTGCAGCGAGCCAAGGTCATGCAACTGAACTGCAGCCTGGGCCACAGAATGAGACTTTGTCTCATAAAATAAAATAAAATAAAATAAAAATAAAATCCACAAATATTTGAATCTATGAGGCATCAGTGCATTGTTGAGTTTACCGAAGGCATGAATATAACTCTTTTGGAGTGTCAGCCTTCTAAAATCAATATCCCAAAAGGCCTGTAAACACCTGAGGATTCTTCGCTTAGCACAAATAATTGGAAGTATGGAAGAAAATGAGAGCTGTGTAAATGTTTTAAAGCTATTCCAAAGAGATGCTCTCTTAGTCTGCTCGGGTTGCCATAACAAAATACCATGAACTGGTGGCATGAGCAACTGAAATTTCTTTTCTCACAGTTTTGGAGACTAGAAGTTCAAAATTAAGGAGCCCACAGGACCGGGGCCTGTTGAGTGCTTTGTCTTTGGGTTGTGAGTTGTTGACTGCCACTATGTCTTCACATAGCTTTTTCTCGATGTCTGTGTTCAGAAAGAGAAAACTCTGCTGTCCCTTCCTCGTCTTATAAGAGCATTAATCTCATCATAACAGCCCCATCCTCATGACCTCCTCTAACTCCATTACTTTCTAAAGGCTCTGCCTCCAAATATCATCACATGAATATTAAGGCTTTAATGTATGAATTTTGGAGAAACACAATTTAAGTCATAGCAGGTGCTTTCTGTTGGACCAGGCAATCTTCATTTACTGATGTCTTTAGTCACTCCAGTTTATCATTTGTTGTTGATTGATTACAAAAATGGCAGCAAGTTTTTATCTTTCTTTGTATCCAGGCTCTGCATTATGACTTTGCACCTTCTCCAGACCAGTATAGTCTGTGTCCCTACCTTTTGATTCTGCGATGACATTGTACCAATGAATGCAGCAGAATTGAGAACGTGTCATCTATGAGCTTAGGCTTCAAACAGCTTTCTTCTTTCTTGTTTCTGTTATTGCTTTTGGAGACTTGTCAATGTCATGAGCAACGTTAGGCCCACAAGGTTAATTACAACAGATCAGATATCAGTAGTCTCAGTACAGACTGAGTTCGACTAACCTATTGTTACTGAGTTCTCAGATATATAAGGCTAGATCAGCCAGATTTGGCTCAATCATGAGAAATAATAAATAATTATTGTTTTAACCTGCTACGTTTTGGTGTGGTTTTTACTCAACAATAATTGATGTAATATGTCTCATTGATTCCCCCCGTAGGTACACTTCTTCCAAAAGTTATTGTAGGGAGTCATTACATATCTGAAAATACAGAACTACCTTTATGTATTATCATGTTTACTATGGCTAACCAACCTATAAATTACAGGTAAACTTAATGCATTCTAAATTCTTGTTATTACCATGCCGTATTATACTATATCCTATATTACCGAAATGCATTCTAAATTCTTATTACCATGATGTATTATACTATATTATATATTACCAAGTTATTAGATAATCTAATTGCATATTGCATACAAATATTTTTTTCATATTTTATGTTCATCTCCACTTGACTTCTTTGTAGTTATGTGTTTTTTTTTCTGTCTGTAAGCTTTTTTTAATCTTCAACTTCCTTAACGTTAAAATCAATCATGTAGAGGCAGTTATGTTTGTTTTATTTTAATCCATTGTGTCTTTTCATCATTTTTATTTAATAATTAACGATTATTGACTATTATTTCTTTTTTCATTCTGGGACTAGCAAAAAGACGTGTCAACACTACTTCTCTATGTCTTCTTACTTTACTGTGATATTATTAATCATTATACCCTCTCAGTAGTTTCTAGACGGTTTTTCCAATTGGACATTCCAGTTCGTTATTCACCTCCCCTTCCGTGTTTTCTCTACCTTCATCTTATTATTTTTTCATAGCTATTTGCATATTCACTGATAGCAGTGAAGGATGATTTGCTCTTAAGATTTTGCTGAACGAAGATGCAGTGAAGCGAGATGCAGTCAGGGACATTTTTCTAAGCCATCTCTGAGCCTGAAGCTTATACAACTAAAAAAATATGGAGAATAAATACGTAGTTTACGTTTATGAATTTATTGAACATGAATGGTCATGAGAAGACTTTGCTAATGTCCCATCCAGGTCTTTGGAAAGCACCAGTACAAATGACAAATATACTAGTGTAAACTTTGGTAAATTGATGTTTCCGAATAGGACTTGAGGCTTCTATTTTTCCTCTATGACTGACTCTAAGTATTTCATGCCTGAAAGTTGGCTCACAGTTTTGTTCTGAACGATGAGTAAGGCCCTGCATTCATCCCACTTTGTATCTCTAGGTAGGACATCAGTATTCCATTCTGAACTGATGAGAAATCGAATCCATCGGGTGCTTTGCAGACAGCATGTAGCTGCAGAAAACAATAGTTTTCTTTCCTTAGTTTCCCTTTGCCAGTGAGGATTATTTCCTTGCTGAAACAATGTTGCTAATGATGTTGTTCTGCCTAGCCTATGTATTTTGGAGTAGAAAAATAATATAAGACCCCCTGGAGTGAAATTTTCCTGCACTGGGTCAATAAATAAATAAATAAACCTGACAAACATACATTAGTGTACAAATACTAACGCTTTACTGAAACTGAAAAGAGTATCTCCAAAAACTTTAAAGATGCTGATATTTAACAGGTAACAGAACTATTTGTTAAAATTTCAGAAGAGAAAATAAGAATGATGCATTTTCTGATTAATTAACTCTATCTAAAATATATAATCCGGATTGAAACAACAAATCCAGGGTTACCATATTCAAAATGAAATTTTGCTCTGACTTAACACTCTTATCATCATATAGAATACAAAATTATCTTATCTATTTTTACTTACAAGCATTTGCTCGCATGTATCTTGGGAAATTACACCACCAAAACCTTCCACATATAGAGTAACTACTTTTATAATGAAATGGTAAATTATATAGTATTTCCATTTTAATTACAGAAAAGATTCTGGGGATGTGTTGCCATGGCTAGAAATGCAACATCATCTAAGGTATAAAACTATAATCATTTCACATATTCTCTGGGTCACCATAAGATTTTCTGTGTATTATTGAATCTTCATGTAGATGACAATCTTGGTGCAAATTAAACCTAGGGGATAAGTAGAATGGACACTAACATCGCTCACCTGAATAATGCAAAGCACCAGTGACATTGTGGACAGTATTTAGGTAAGGATGTTTGTTTCCATCCTTGTTTTTATAAATGAAAACGTTTCCATCTTTCTGTCTTTGTGGATTGATACATATTGATTGTACATATTTATGGGGTTCATGTGATATTTCGACGCATGCATGCAATACATAATGGTCAAATCATGGTAATTAGGATACCCACTACCTCCAACATTTATTTTTTGTGTATGTGTTGGGGACATTTTAAGTATTTTCTTCTGAATATTGTGAAATATGCAATAAATTATTGCTAAGTATAATCACTCTTGTGTGCTATTGAACACTAGAACTTATCCCTTCTAACTAACTGTATATGTGCACCCATTAACCAATATCTATCTTCATCCTCCCTCCTTATGCCTCTCTTAACCATCATTCTACTCTCTACCTTCCTGAGATCAGACTTGTTAGCTCCCATGAATGAGTACAAATATGAAATATTTGTCTTTCTATGCTTGGCTTGTTTCACTTAACATAAGGACCTATCGTCTCTTCCATGTTTCTGCAAACAACATGATTTGATTCTTTTTATGGCTGTGTACTATTCTTTTGTGTGTATAGACCATAGTTTCTTTATCCATTTATTTGTTAATGAACACTTATGAGCCAGAATTTTTTTAATGAGTGATTTAGTTGACTTGCATCAAAACTACCTGGAGTGTTTATTTTTACAAAACCATGTAGAGTCTTGATACAGACACAGTAAATCAGAGTATCTGAATGTAAGATCTACAAGTTAACTTTTAAACATTTTTTAGTATTTTATATGTGTATATACACGTGTGTGTGTGTATATGTGTGTGTGTGTGTGTATATATATATATATGGAAAAACTATGAAACCTAGAATATGAGTCCTTGAATATGAGTCACTAACGTATGTATGTGTGTACATATGTATGCCATTTCTATAATTAAATATTTGTCTTTGAGAATTATGTATTTATAAATGTGTGCAAGCAGGTCTGGTTCACTATTTTCTTACTAAAGAGTCATAAAAATACCCATTCATTTTTTTTAAAATTTATTTATTATTATTATACTTTAAGTTGTAGGGTACATGTGCATAACGTGCAGGTTTGTTACATATGTATACTTGTGCCTTGTTGGTGTGCTGCACCCATCAACTCGTCATTTACATCAGGTATAACTCCCAATGCAATCCCTCCCCTCTCCCCGCTTCCCCCTTCCCATGATAGGCCCCGGTGTGTGATGTTCCCCTTCCTGAGTCCAAGTGATCTCATTGTTCAGTTCCCACCTATGAGTGAGAACATGCAGTGTTTGGTTTTCTGTTCTTGTGATAGTTTGCTAAGAATGATGGTTTCCAGCTGCATCCATGTCCCTACAAAGGACACAAACTCATCCTTTTTGATGGCTGCATAGTATTCCATGGTGTATATGTGCCACATTTTCTTAATCCAATCTGTCACTGATGGACATTTGGGTTGATTCCAAGTCTTTGCTATTGTGAATAGTGCCGCAATAAACATACGTGTGCATGTGTCTTTATAGCAGCATAATTTATAATCCTTTGGGTATATACCCAGTAATGGGATGGCTGGGTCATATGGTACATCTAGTTCTAGATCCTTGAGGAATCGCCATACTGTTTTCCATAATGGTTGAACTAGTTTACAATCCCACCAACAGTGTAAAAGTGTTCCTATTTCTCCACATCCTCTCCAGCACCTGTTGTTTCCTGACTTTTTAATGATCGCCATTCTAACTGGTGTGAGATGGAAAATACCCATTCATTTTTATTACAAAAGGTATTAGTATCTCAAAGAGGACTGTGTGTCAGGACATCAAAGCTAACTCTTAATTTGTCTTTTATTCTTGAATTTTTGGACTTTGGGAGACAAATAAAATTTCTGTGTTCTAGAGTTTTAAAAATGAGGAACACTTCTAATTCCACCTACTCAAGTGGCTGAGGCATGAGAATTACTTGACCCTGGTAGGTGGGGGTTGCGGTGAGGCTAGAGTACACCACCAAACTCCAACATGGGCAACAGAACAATATTGTCTCAAAAACAAAATTACGAAGGTCAATTTAGAACCTAAATCAGACAGGTCTCTAGATAGGGATAGAGAGGACAGGTATACACTACTGAAGTTCGAGGATGATAGTATGGTATTTTCTTGGAGGATACCAGAAAGTTGATAATAGTGGAGAAATGCTAAGAACAGAGTTTTGCTCAAAAGGACTCATATTCAAGGGTTCATAGTTTTCCCTTCAGTTTTTCCTCTTTTGTCCTTATAAGGACATTTCTAGAGAGATAGACATATATAGATGTAGATAGATAATTTTCCTGTTTGTCATTCTACTTTCTTTTAATAATTCTTAACTGTTCAAAATGTTTTAGATTTCTGTGTTTCCTTATTATTTAAACTCAAGGGATGGAGTGGCAGATCAAACCAACTTTTCCATAATCTCTTGTACTTCACTGTGTGCAGGCATGGGGCAATATGCTTTCCAGGGGATTTGTAAGACAGTATAAAATAAATAGCAACCAAACCAAATTAGCAGTGTTTGGAAGCAAAAATGGAAACATTTGGGGAAACATACAATATAAATAGATAGTTGTTGAATGAATGACTAGTGGGATAGTTGAGACAAAGCCCCCTTTCATGTAATTCTAATAACATTATGATGTTACTGGAGGAATTCAACACCGTGTTTAGGAAGAGGTTGATATTTGATAAATTGCCTACCCATCTCACCATCTCTATATGAAAATATTTTACTTTACGTGAGATGATAATATAAACAATTATTTTCAGGAGTTGCAAAATATATTAATTGTATACTTTTTTTGGTAGTAACTTAAGGTGAAACTTGCTCAATAGGGGATAAGTAGCTGTCATGGGAGCCTAAATAGTGGAGTAGGCTTCTGCTGCCGTAAGCCACCAAGATTTACAAAGAGAAGAAACAGTTATGGCATCTGTTTACTCAACTAACAACATGAAATTCCTATGTGCAATATTGGTAATGATGCATCTAAACCTTATGTAGTAAATAATTTATGAATCATTTAGGGTGTCAGAGTTTTTTGACTTTAGTCCAGGTAGAAAGGTCATAGAGTAAGTAGAGAGCCTATACGTTTAACGAATATTTGTATTCGCGATGGCTCACGCTTGTAATCCCAGCACTTTGGGAGGCCGAGACGAGCGAATCATGAAGTCAGGAGTTTGAGACCAGCCTGGCCAATATCGTGAAACCCCGTCTCTACTAAAAATACAAAAAATTATCTGAGCGTGGTGGTGCGTGCCTGTAGTGCCAACTACTCGGGAGGTTGAGGCAGAAGAATCGCTTGAACATAGGAGGCGGAGGTTGCAGTGAGCCGAGATCTCGCCACTGCACTCCAGCTTGGATGACACAGCGAGACTTCATTTCAAAAAAAAAAAAAAAAAAGATATTCTCAGAATCACAAACATTCCTTACCACTTTATCAGATAAATTAAGAATTGAAATACATTTATGATTGGTTTGTTTGTTTTGTCATACATACAAATCTCATTTATTTTTATCTGATGTACAAGGAGCTCACTCAGCACAGGAAGAATAAGCTAATCATACCAATATTGAGAGAAAATATCACCATGAATACATACATATATATTCTTAAGAGCAGTTTTTAAGAGTTGTACAACAATGTAAGGCAAGTTTTGCTAAAGAATGTTTTCTGACAGGCTTTTGAATAGGAAATGGACAGGTAAATCACTTCCACATAATAGAGTAGTGCAGGACGGTTCTCCCAGTGGCCTTGGACTTAGGGAGTACATACCCCTTTCTCACTTGTAGTTCTTAAGAATAACTGTAGATTGTGCTGTGAATACCACACCCTGAGATAAATGGTGGACTGGCGAGAACAGCCCAGGCTCTGTTCTGATTCCCCCCTGGATACAGGATGTCCTTCAATACTTTAGCCAAGTAGTCCTGTTGCATCCGAGGTTTAAAACCCAGGGCAGGATACTCTCCGAACTCCCCCAGCTATGGTGCAAGTGCGGCATACACAGTTGGGATTCTATCTACCCTGTAGATAGCTTTCCTGAGCCATGGAAGATAAGATCACAATGAATCTTTAGGCTTCTATTGTTCCTTGCCGTGTATTCGTAAGTAATAAACCCACTGCATGTAACTTGTATATGCAGCTATTCTGTCTTATCAGATTCAGACAAGTTGGTAACCAGTACACAGCGAAACTGCATTACAATGAAGTGAGTATAACATCTGTTATCACACTTACTTGAATTCCACAGACTGTGAGAGCTGTCTTAAAATTTATATGTAATTTTATCTTAGTCTATTTGAGTTTTAAATTTCACTATATTTGGACTAGATCCATAAACTAATTCCTTAACCCTTGATGTCTCACACTCAGAGATGTGAGAGGGGAACGGAGGTGAGGGTGGATGTAAAAAGATGGATGTGGCCAATGGCAGTGTTTTCTAGCAGTGTCTACTCATGTACACTTCTTTTTTTGGTAGGTTTTATATATTTAATTCAAATAAAGATTATATATTTATTATGACATGTTATTTACAACATGAAAATATATTGACACTTTGCTTGTACCCTTCTTTTGATGCTTTTCCTTTAGAAACATTAAAAAAAATGCAAGGGTCAAAAGGCATTTTGAAAGTGGCTGGGTAGATATAAAATTGCAAATGTCTTTAATCTTTCTAATGAAAAAATGTAAAGATTCATAACAATCCATGCAATTTAAAAATATTTCTCTATTTTTTCCCTGCATCCTTACTGCCTATGACACATTTTTATCCTACTGTTTAATAACTTTAATGTTTTTTTTAATTTTAGTTAAAATTTTAATTTAAAAATCTGTTTATTATGGTATGGACGTTGACATGAGATCTGCTTTATTAACAAATTGCTAACTGTACAATACACTATGGTTTAACTAAGTGTGCAATGTAAGACAGATTTCTATAACATACTAAGCTTGCATAATGAAGATTTTATGCCCATTGATTAGCAACTCCTCACTCTCCCTTACCCCCAGACCCTGGCAACTACATTTGTACTCTCCGATTTCATGAGTTTGACTTTTTAAGATACCTCATATAAGTGGAATCATGTAATACTGTCTTCTGTGACTGGCTTATTTCACTGATTATAATGTCTTAAATTCCTTTTATGTTTTCATATATTGCAAGATTTTCTTTTTTAAGGCTTAATATTTTATTGTCTATGTTTTTGTATTCAAAAATTATCACAAAGACCAATGTCATAAATTTTTTTTCTTGAATTTTAGTCTAGGGGATTTATAGTTTTAGGTCTGACATTTAAGTCTGTAATTCATTTTGAGTTTATTTTATGCATGATGTAAAAAAAAAGTTCAATTTTCTTAATCCAGTCTGTCACTGATGGACATTTGGGTTGATTCCAAGTCTTTGCTATTGTGAATAGTGCCACAATAAACATACGTGTGCTTGTGTCTTTATAGCAGCCTGATTTATAATCCTTTGGGTATATACCCAGTAATGGGATGGCTGGGTCATATGGTACATCTAGTTCTAGATCCTTGGGCACATATACACCATGGAATACTATGCAGCCATAAAAAAGGATGAGTTTGTGTCCTTTGTAGGGACATGGATGCAGCTGGAAACCATCATTCTTAGCAAACTATCACAAGAACAGAAAACCAAACACCGCATGTTCTCACTCATAGGTGGGAACTGAACAATGACATCACTTGGACTCGGGAAGGGGAACATCACACACCGGGGCCTATCATGGGGAGGGGGAAGGGGGGAGGGATTGCATTGGGAGTTATACCTGATGTAAATGATGAGTTGATGGGTGCTGACGAGTTGATGGGTGCAGCACAGCAACATGGCACAAGTCTACATATGTAACAAACCTGCACATTATGCACATGTACCCTAGAACTTAATAATAATAAAAAATTAAAAAAATAAAAATAAAAGTTCAATTTAATTAGGCAGTATGTGGATATTCAGTTTTCTCAACATTATTTATTGAAGAGACTGTCCTTATCTTATTGTGTATTCTTGACACTCTTGTTCAAGATCAATTGACCTTATATTCATAGATTTATATCTGGGCTCTCTATTCTGTTCCATGGGTCATTGTGTCTTTCTTTATACTAGTATTATCCTGTTTTAATTACCATAGCTTTGTAATATGTTTCACAGTCAGAAAGTGGGATACCTTCAGATTTTCTCTTCTTTCTCAAGGTTGTTTTTGGCTATTTGGGTTTATTGTTTTTCCATATAAATATTAATTATTTTTTATAATTAAGTAAAAAATATCATGGATAGTTTGATAATAACTACAATGAATCAAGAGACTGTTTTAAAGTAATATGACCACTTTAACAATGTTAAGTCTTCTAATCCATAAACACAGTGTGTCTTTGATTTGATTGTGTCTTCTTCAATTGCAGTCATTGACGTTTTGTAGTTTTTAGTGTACTAATCTTTTACGTCCTTAATTTTATTCCTAAGTGTTTTACATGTCAAGTTTCAACTTTTTCTTGAAATAATTGTGGAATTTTATAGGGATATAATGGAAAAATGTATTCCTTGATTCAACATTTTTTTACTGTTTCTGTCAGCAAGCATATTTATGTTTTCATGGTCACATACACGCACATGCACACCTATGCACACACACACACCCCACAGACACGCATACAGAGAATACAACATCAGAGAGACTATTAAAAAATGAAGCCAAAGTGTAAGGGAATTTTTTTAAAGCTAGATAGATCTACCAGTAAGCCACCGCTGTTCAATGCAAGATTCCTTAAAGCTACACTGTTCTTCTCATAGAACTAAGGACCAACTGTAAACTTGATCTTGACTCTACTAAAGATCAGTACAACTCTTTGCCTGAGAGTTAAGAAAGAGGGAACTTTGAGTGTTTTGCTGTTGTTAAGGTTGGAATGTGACACTCAGACTGTAAAAACTCAGTCATCATGCATGTATCTATGTATTCATCCATCCAAATCTATTTATATTTATTTTAGTCACACTTTTGAAAATGTGCACATTCACTGGTCAAACATAGTGTATGAGTTGAGCTAAGGACTCAAAAGAGAAGCTATATTCAAAAAAATATGAATTGAGTTTTTTTAAATGATGAAGGAAGTTAGCAGAATTAGTTAAAATATATAGTAATTCAGAAGTTCATGGAGATATTATAGCTGAGTTGAGCTACTGCCCATTTGTATTTACATAGAAATCTCAACAGTTAGATGTATTGTCATAAATGCAACTTAAATAACAAAGGGAACTTTGAATGTTTTGAAAGAACTTGATAAACTACACTCTTTACTAAATTTTCTTATCAAACTGAGAAACAACAGCAAAGTCAGAAAATGAAACACTAAGAATATCAGCCTGATTACTGACAAAACCATGTGGGACATCTCAGCTGCTCGGACAGCTGGCTGTGTCTACACACTTCCCAACTAACTTCTTTGAAGTACAGATCTTGCACCTGCATATCTGAGAAAAAAATGTTAAATTTAATAAGAAGACACTTGTGCCCAGACAACTTCCTCTCTCACTGGATTGGTGCAGGAGGAAATAATGAGGTAGTAGAGATAACAAATGTCCAGGCTCAAAATGTTGTCTATTTCCAGTTCAGAACCAGTCACCATTGTCAGTCATTTGCCAGGCAGTAAATCCATACAACTGTAATGGGTAGGAGTAGAGATGCAACAAGAGTTCAGAAGTAAACAGGGGAAATTTATTCTTACAATAACTGGAAATAGAAAAATGTTCTTCCCCTCTAAAAAGAAGAGGAAAGTAAGCAGCTATCCATAGGCAAATGTAATGATTAATGAAAACAAAACTCTTATCAATCAAAGTTATCACACATTTTTAAAAATTTAATTGATTCCTTCCTGAAACCCCAAATGTACACATAGGTGATAATATGAAAATAACTATGAGCAGTATGAGTGAAGAGAGAGGGTTACTTTTATTCTAATTATGAGGTCTCGTTCTTCTAAAATATATTCAACAAACTTCAGAATAAAAATAAGTAACTGAAAGAGTGGCTTTCTAATGATTTGAACACACGCGCACACACACACACACACACACACACACGTTGTGAAATATATAAGAATGCTTCTGCTATCTATCTTACCAGAGGCTGGGAAGGATAGTGGAGGGGACAGGGAGGAGTTAGGGATGGTTAGCGGGTACAAAAAAAGAGTTAGAAAGAATGAATAAGACCTGCTATTTGATTGCACAACATGGTGACTATAGTTAATAATAACTTAATTGCGCATTTTAAAATAACTAAACAAGTATAATTGGATTGTTTATAGTACAAAACATAAATGTTCAAAGGGATGGATACCCCATTCTCCATGCTGTGATTAATATGCATTGCATACCTGTATCAAAATATCTCATGTACCCCATGAATATATACATCTACTATGTACCCTCAACATTTAAAAATAAAAAATTGTATCTATAAAAGAATGCTTACTCAAAAATAAAATAAATTAAAATGTATGAGAGTTGAAAAGTCAAACTGTCTTTAGCAGAATAAACTACATTTAGTAGAAAAGAAATTATCACTGTTTTATTGAATAAAAGTACTTCTTGAAATGTAGTAGCTGTAGGTAAGATATATGTAGTTACTTTTGCTATATTTGAAAGATATTTTTTACCACCAATGTAAGTAGATATTAGACTTTTCAAACTTCAAAGAAGAAACAATTTAAAAATGAGAGCAAAACCATCTCTGAAAAATGCAACCCTAGTCATTTGCTAAATGTGTTCCAAAGCACAAATTAGGTACCTAAAATGGCTATTTTTTTTAAAAGACACTGCTAAGTTTAGAAATCCCATTTACTTCCCTTATGTAAATAAAATAATTGAAAGAAGTGAAAAATCATCCATTTCATGATCAAATGAAAATGTTTGGTTTGAAGAAATTGTTCTCCTACCTTTACGCACTCTAAATGCACTAGCTAGAATTATTTCAACTCTTATCTTCTTCTGCTTTCTAAACACGTGAGTATGTTGCCTACCAAAAACCAATTATTTCATCAGAGAGTTTCTAATCGATGTTTTTAGTTAAATCATACACCATAGAAACACAACAAATTATTGCAAAAGTATAACTCTCCCTGACGGTGAAACACAAAAAGAATTGTGTTTCGGTCAGTCTTGGAAACACACTGTTGCTCTGTCTACAGTGATCTGAAACTGTCCATTGTTATGGCTTGAGAGACAGTGTTTTCTCCAAAGCTCAAGTTGAAACTTAATCCACAATTCAATAGTATTAAGAAATCCACATTTCACCATGTGAGGACACAGTTACAAGGCATTATCTTGGATGTAGAGCAGTGGTCACTAGATACCAATGGTGGCCCGTTGATCTTGTACTTCTATTCTTTATAAATTACCCAGTTTAAGGTACTTTGTTTCAGCTGCACAATCTAAGACATCCATATTTAGTGTTATATACAGAGAACATTCTGTTACATGTTAAGGTTTTGTTAAGCACGGCTCGGAAATTAAGTTGTGAATTACTAATTTGTTTTTGGAAAACCTAGTTTTAAATTTGAGTTCAGATTTCTGTCTATAGAGACATTTCCAATCCTGAGTTCTATTTTTTGTTTTATAAAGGCATGATTGAGATATAATCCACATACCAAAAATTCAACCTTTTAAAATGTACTATTTGTCTTTTTTAGTATATTTACAGTGGTGTGTGACTATAATCACTAATTCAAGAATATTTTCATTACCCCATAGAGAAATCACATACTCATCAGCAATCACTGCACATCCTTTCTTCTCCATAGTCTCTGGCAAGCACAAACATGATTTTGGTCCATAGGACTTGACTATTTTAACATGTTACATAAATGGATTAAAAAATATGTGGCATTTGTGTCTGGTTTCTTTCATTTAGCATAATGTTTTCAAGATTTATTCATGTTGTAGAATGAATCACAACTTTATTCCTTTTTATAGCTGAATCATATTGTGTTACATGGATGTACCACGTGTTTCTAATCCATTCAACTGTTGATATATATTTGTGACATTTCTAATTCTGGCTTCTGTTAATAACCCTGCTATCAACATTTGTGTGCAATTTTTGTGGATGTAAGTTTTCAGTTCTTTTGGGTATGTGCCTAGGAATAGAATTGTTACATTATATAGTACCATGTATAACTTTTGGAGGAAACACAAAATTGTTTTCCAAAACAGATGCATTATTTTATATTCCCATCAGCACTGCAGGAGGGTCTGATTTCTCAAGTTGTTGCCAATGCACAGTATCTTTTTTATTCTTTACATCCTAGCTGGTGTGAAGCTCTGTCTCATTGTAGTTTTGATTTACATTTTTCTAACCACTGATGTTGAGGTCTTCTCATGTGTTGATTGTCCATTTATGTATTTGAGGAAAGTGAAAAAATACTTTAACTATTTGTTTAAATGAAGTTATTTGTCTTTTAAGCTATAAGAGTTTTTAAATACATGCGGGATTCAGAATTCTTATATACACAATTTTGAAATAGTTCCCCTTATTCCACGAGTTTTCTTTTCACTTTCTTTGTTCTTGTTATACTGTAGATATTTTACCATTTATAATTATATTTTATTGATATTATAATATAATATATGCAATTTATTATTATAAATTATATTATATATTATACATTGACATATAATGCAATAACATAATAAAATTTTTATTATGTATGATAAGGTATAATTTATATTTAACACATTATAATTATACATATATATGGGTACAACTGATGTTTTGATACATATATATGTTGTAGCATAATAAAATCCATTAGCATATCCATCCCCTCATGTATTTTTCTATTTCTTTTTTTTATTATTATTATTATACTTTAAGTTCTAGGGTACATGTGCACAAGGTGCAGGTTTGTTACAGATGTATACATGTGTCATGTTGGTGTGCTGCACCCATTAACTCGTCATTTACATCAGGTATATCTCCTAATGCTATCCCTCACCCCCTTCCCCTACCCCACAATAGGCCCTGGTGTGTGATGTTCCCCTTCCTGTGTCCAAGTGATCTCATTGTTCAATTCCCTGCTATGAGTGAGAACATGCAGTTTGGTTTCCCGTTCTTGTGATAGTTTGCTGAGAATGATGGTTTCCAGCTGCATCCATGTCCCTACAAAGGACACAAACTCATCCTTTTTTATAGCTGCATAGTATTCCATGGTGTATACGTGCCACATTTTCTTAATCCAGTCTGTCACTGATGGACATTTGGATTGATTCCCAGTCTTTGCTATTGTGAATAGTGCCGCAATAAACATATGTGTGCATGTGTCTTTATAGCAGCATGACTTATAATCCTTTGGGTATATCCCCAGTAATGGGATGGCTGGGTCAAATGGTATTTCTAGTTCTAGATCCTTGAGGAATCGCCACACTGTCTTCCACAATGGTTGAACTAGTTGACAGTCCAACCAATAGTGTAAAAGTGTTCCTATTTCTCCACATCTTCTCCAGCACCTGTTGTTTCCTGATTTTTTAATAATCGCCATTCTAACTGATATGAGATGGTATCTCATTGTGGTTTTGATTTGCATTTCTCTGATGGCAAGTGATGATGAGCATTTTTTCATGTGTCTATAGGCTGTATGCATGTCTTCTTTTGAGAAATGTCTGTTCATATCCTTTGCCCACTTTTTGATGGGGTTGTTTGTTTTTTTCTTGTAAATTTGTTTGAGTTCTTTGTAGGTCCTGGATATTAGCCCTTTGTCAGATGAGTGATTGCAAGAGTTTTCTCCCATTCTGTAGGTTGCCTGTTCACTCTGATGGTAGTTTCTTTTGCTGTGCAGAATCTCTTTAGTTTAATTAGATCCCATTTGTCAATTTTGGCTTTTGTTGCCATTGCTTTTGGTGTTTTAGACATGAAGTCCTTGCCCATGCCTAAGTCCTGAATGGTATTGCCTAGGTGTTCTTCTAGGATTTTTATGGTTTTAGGTCTAACATTTAAGTCTCTAATCCTTGTTGAATTAATTTTTATATAAGGTGTAAGGAAGGGATCCAGTTTCAGCTTTCTACTTATGGCTAGCCTGTTTTCCCAGCACCATTTGTTAAATAGGGAATCCTTTCACCGTTTCTTGTTTTTGTTAAGCTTGTCAACGATCAGATGGTTGTAGATGTGTGGTATTATTTCTGAGGGTTCTGTTCTGTTCCATTGGTCTATATCTCTGTTTTGGTACCAGTGCCATGCTGTTTTCGTTACTGAAGCCTTGTAGTATTTAAGTATTATTTAAGTTTCTTATATATTCTGGATATCAACCCTCTGTCAGATGTGTAGTTTGCAAGTATTTTCACCCAAATTGTAGGTTGTCTTTTTTATTTTGTTAATTGTTTCCTTTGCCATACAAAAACTTTTAGTTGATGTAATCTCATCTGCCTGTTTTTGTTGCCATGCTTTTGAAGATTTAACTGGAAAATTTCTTGCCCAGGCTAATCTTGTAAAATGTTTTCACTATGGATTATTTCAGTAGTCTTTAATCCATTTGGTGTTCATTTTTTGTACAGTGAGATGCAGGGGACTAGTGTCAATGTTCTACATATAAATATTCAATTCCCCAAGAACTATTAATTGAAGAAACTGCCTTTTCCCTAATATATGTTCTTAGTACCTTTGTCTAAAAGAATTGGGAGTTGATTAATTTTTTTTTCTAAGGTTTCTATTTTGTTCCATTGATTAATGTGTCTGTTTTTATGCCTATATCATGCTGTTTAGGTTACTATACCTTTGTAGTCTCTTTTGAAGTCAGGTAGTGCGATGCTTCAAATTTGTTCTGTATGCTTAGTATTGGTTTGGCTATTTGGGGTCTTTTGTGGTTCTATATAAATTTTAGGACTTTTTTGTATTTCTGCGAAGAACATCATTGGTACTTTGACAAAGATCGCATTGAATCTGTAGATCACTTTGAGTAGTATGGTCATTTTAACAATATTGATTTTTCCAAGTGATAAACACGCGATACCTTTCATTTGCTTGTGTCTTCTTCCATATTTTTAATAGTGTTCTGTAGTTTTTAGTGTAGAGATCTTTTACGTTTTTGGATAACTTTATTGCTAGGTATCTTTTTGTAGTTATTTTAAATGGAATTGTTTTCTTGATTTTTTTTTCAGCTAGTTTGCAATTGGTGTATAGAAATGCTACTAATTTTTGTATGTTGATTCTGTATCCTTTAACTTTACTGAATTTGCTTATCAGTTCTCAGTTCTCAAAGTTTTGGATAGCATCTTTATGTTTTTGCCATATATAAGATCATGTAATATTTGAAGAGGGACAAAGTGCCTTTTGCTTTTCAAATTTGGATGCCCTTTATTTCTTTTTCTTGCCTAAATGCTGTGAGTAGGACTTCCAGTATTATGTTGAATAAGAGTGGTGAAAGTGGCATCATTGTCTTGTTCCTGTTCTTGGAGAACTAGCTTTCAGCATTTTTCCCATTGAGTATAATATTAGATATGCATTTATTACATGTGATCTCTATTTTATTGAGTTACATATCATCTATATCTAATTTGTTGAAAATTTTTATCATGAAGGAATTTTGAATTTTATGAAACGATTTTTTTCTGAGTATATTCAAATGATGATATGTTTTTTATCCTCCTTTTTGTTAAAGTAACCTATAACATTTATTTGTTTACATATGCTGAACCACATTTGAGCCCCCAGGAATCACAGTGAATGACCTTTATAATGTGCTGTTGAATTCAGTTTGCTAGTATCTTGTTGAGTATTTTTGCATATATGTTAATTGAGGATACTGATCCATAGTTTTCTTTTTCTTCTTCTATGTTCTGAATTTTGTCAGTGTATACTTGTTCATCATATTCCCAGGATCTTTGTATCTCTGTGATATCACTTGTAATGTCTCCTTTTTCATTCATGATTTTATTTATTTCACTCATTTCTCTTTAATTCTTAGTCTTGGCAAAGGTTTATTTATTTTATTTTTTCTTTTAATAAATTATATTTTAATTTTGCTGCTATTTTTAATTTTTATGCTTTTTTGTTTCATTTGTTTGTTTACTTTCTACATGTTTATTTCAGATTTTTCAGTTCTGAGCTTTATTTTTGTTCTTCTTTCTCTCAATTTGGATTTAGTTCTTGTTTCACTGGTTCCTTGAGAGGTACAGTTTGGTTATTAGAAATTATTCTCCTTTTTTGATATAGCTGTTTATTGTTGTGAATTTCCCACTTACAACTGGTTTTGTTTGTACCATAGATTTTCGTTTGATATGTTTACATTCTTATTTGTTTCAGGTAACATTTTAATATTTGTTTTAATTTATTCAGTGGTCTGTTATTTGGGAGCATCCTGTTTAATTTTCACATATTTCTAACGATTTTGTTTTTCTTGTTGATTTCTAGTTTAAATTATTGAATTCTGAAAAGATACTTCATATAATGTCAACCTTCTTAAATATGCTAAGATTTCTTTTGTGGCATAATATATTATCTATCCTGATCAATGCCCATGTATGGTTGAGAAGAATGTGCATTCTGCAGCTGCTGGATGTAATAGTGTCTAACTGTCTCTTAGGTCTATTTGGTCTGCGGTGTTTAAGTTTAATGCTTCTTTGTTGACTTACTCTCTAGATGATCTGGCTATTGTTGTAACTGAGGAGTTGCATTCCCCTCCTTTTGTTGTATTGCTGTCTGTATCTTCCTTTAGATCTAATAATATTTGCTTTGTATATTTGGGTGATCTTGTGTTGCGATAATACATATTTATCATTCTTATATTCTCTTATTGAATTAATCCCTTTATCGTCATATAATTCCCTGCTTTGTCTATTTTCACGATTTTTGACATAAAGTTTATTTTATCTAAGTATGGCTGTACCTGCTCACATTTGCATGAAATAACTTTGCCCATTTCTTAACTTTCAATGTTTTTCTTTAATAGTGAAATCAAGTATCTTGTAATATATAAGCCTTTTTTTTTTTAATCCATTCAACATGCTGTTTCTTTTAATTGGGTAATTTAATTCATTTACATTCAAAGTTATTATTGATAGGTAAGGAATTAGTCCTGCTGTTTTGTTCATTGTTTTCTGATTGTTTTGTAGATCATTTGTTTCATTCTTTATCTCTTGTTGTTTACCTCTGTGATTGGATGAATTTCTGTCATGCTAAACTTTGCTTCCTTTCTCTTTATTCATTGTGTATCTGATGTAATTTCTTTCTTTATTATTATCATGAGGTTAACATAGAGTCTAGTAGCTATAATAGACTATTTTAACCTGATACTTACTTAACTTTGTTTACATTAAAATATTCTAGGCTTTTTCCCTCTTTCCCAAAATTGTACATTGGTTGCCTTAATTTACATCTGTATATTTTATGTGTTTTTTGTTAACTATGAATTGGGGCTGTTGATTTTTTTGACCTTTTTGCCTTTATTATACTAGAGTACTCAAAGATTTACATAGCACCATAAGAGCAGTGAAGTGATGTTAACGTAATAAGTTTACCTACATTGGTGAATTTTGTACTTTCACATGCTTTAAGAATTAGTATCCTTTTGTTTTGAATTGTGGCACTCCCTTAAATACTGCTTGTAAGGTCAGTCTACTGGTGATAAGTTTTCTCAGTTTCTGCTTGTCTGGGAAATATTTATTTTTCTTTCATCTCTGAAGTACAGCATTATTGGTAATAGTATTCTTGGTTGACAGTTATTTTCTTTCAGCACTTCAAATATATCATCACATTCTCTCTTGTCCTGCAAGGTTGCTGCTGAGGAATCTGCTGCTAGTCTAATGGAAATTCCCTTATATGTGATTCGATGATTATCCACTGCAGCTTTTAGAATTGTCTCTTTGTCTTTGACTTTTGACAGTTTGATTATAATGTGCCTTGGAGAAAACTTGGGGTGGTTATATGTCATTCAGAACCTTTGAACTTCTTGAATCTGGATGTCCATATTTCTCCCAAGACTTAGGAAGTTTTCAGCTATCATGCTGTTAAATAGGTTTTCTGTACCTTTCCCCATTTCTTCTCCCTCTATCACTTCTGAAATATTATTTGCTTATTTAATGGTGTCCCATAATTCTGTTGGCTATCTTCATTCTTTTGTATTATTGTTTCTTTCTCCTTCTTTTTGAAACTGTCCAGTTTCAAAATAGTGCTGTACTATAGCATCTTAGATCACTGGATTATTTCAAATAATCTGCAATCAAGTTAAGGCTTTTTTCTTCTGTTTGATCTAGTCTATTGTTGAAGATCTCAACGGTATTTTTTTATTTTATTCGTGGAATTTCTCAGTTCTTGATGTCTTTTTGGTTATTTTTTTATTATATCCACCTCTGTTAAATTTATCATTCAAATAATAAGATGTTTACTTGATTTCGTTGAAATATTTGTCTGTATTTTCTTCTATCTCACTGATATTCCTACTATTGTTATTTTTAATTCCTTTTCATTCATTTCATCAGCATCTTCTTTGGAATTAGTCTATTCCTGGAGACTTTTGTATTTCTATGGTGGTGTCATGTTTCCTTGCTTTCCTCATGTTTCCTTGGCCCTTAGTTGATATATTTGTGCCTAGTGAACCAGTTGCTTTTACTAATTTAATAAAGCAGCTTTTGTACAAAGAGGAATTTTCTTGTAGCTGGGTCCTAGACTGTCAGTTGGTTTGGAATAATGTATTGGCTTTGGCTCTGAACAGTAGCATGGTCCTGCACAGATACTTTAGCTTTATTCCTTGTCTGTGATGTCTTCATTGTGTTGGTGAGTGGCTTTGGCTTAGGTATTTATGATAGTGGTGACACAGTTCTGTTGAATTTCACCCTGACAATGTAAATTGATAGCTTGTCTTGACAGGTGCACACTAAAGGACAGAACTCAAAAGCATCCTTCTGCTCACCTGAGACAAATACATATCTGATTGTTTCCTCTGCCCTATTGTTTATATTATGTAAAAATGCAGAGTCACTGAGCCCCATGAAGCCATGAGTGACTATTCCTCTAATCTCTCCCTCACATGTAAATTGTGTAATCAGTGAATGGTTGATCAAAGACTCAAAATGATGCAACCATTTGTTTCTAATCTACTCACACATTTGTAAAATTTATTTTTCTTCACCTAATATGTGGACTTTTGCCTTTAAATATTGAGGCAAAAAATCACAGGCAAAAATCACAATTAGTTTTGAGGCAATCTAGTATTCTGTGTTTTTCTGTATACTGTCTGTTACCAGCCAATTTTGCGTCATCAAGTGATTACTTATTGCTCACTAATGTCCTTTCTTTTTGACTGAAGTACTCCTTTTAGTATTTCTTGTAGTGCAGGTCTGGTGTTGATTAAATCCTTCAGTTTTTGTTTGTATTGGACAGTTTATTTTTAATTTGTGTTTGAAATATATTTTCACTCAATATATTACTCCAGGGTAAAAGTTTTTTTTTTTTTTTTTTTACCTTCAGCACTTTAAATATGTCATGCTACTCTCTCCTGGTCTGTAAGGTTTCCACTAAAAGTCTGCTGTCAGATATATTGAAGCTCTATTATATGATATTTGTTTATAAAATCTTGCTGATTTTAGGATCCGCTATTTACCTTTACTCTTGGGAGTTTGATTATTAAACGCCTTGAGGTAGTCTTCTTTGGGTTAATTATAATATTAGTCTGTTCTCATGCTGCTATGAAGAAGTACCCAAGACTGAGTCATTTATAAAGGAAAGAGATTTAAAGAGATTTAATTAACTGATGTTTCTACATGGTTGTGCAGGTCTAAGGAAACTTACAATCATGGTGTAAGGGGAAGCAAACATGTCCTTCTTCACATGGCAGCAGGGGAGAGAAGTGCAGAGTGAAGAGGGTAAAAGCACCTTATGAAACCATCAGATCTTATGAGAACTTACTCACTATCATGAGAACAGCATGGGGAAACCACCATCACGATCTAATCATCTCCCATGAGGTCCCCTCCCCAATACATGGGGATTATGATTTGGATTATAATTCAAGATGAGATTTGGGTGGGTACACAGAGCCAGACCATATCAAATATATTTGATGTTCTATAATCTTCATGCACTTGGATATTTATATCTTCTTCCAGGTTTGGGAATGTTTCTGTTATTATCCCTTTGAATAAACTTTCCACCCTCACCTCTCCTTCCACCACTTCTTCAAGGCTAATAACTCTTAGAGTTGCCCTTTTGAGGCTATTTTCTGGATCCTATAAGTGTGCTTCATTGTCTTCCATTCTTTTTTCTTTTGACTCCTCTGACTGTGTATTTTCAAGTAGCCTGTCTTCAAGCTCACTTATTTTTTCTTTTGCTTGATCTATTAAAAGATTCTGATGTATTCCTCAGTATGCCAATTGCATTTTTCAGATCCTGAATTCTTTGTTATTATTTCAGTTTCTTTGATAAATTGATCTGATAGAATTCCGAATTCCTTCTCTGTGTCATGTTGAATTTCCCTGAGTTTTCTCAAAACAGCTATGTTGAATATTCTGTCCAAAATGTCATGGATCTCTCTTTCTCCAGGATTGGTCCATAGTGCCTTATTTATTTAATTTGATAAGGTCATGTTTTCCTGGATTGTCTTGACACTTGTAGATGTTTGTCTGTGTCTGGGCATTGAAGAGTTGGGTATTTATGGTAGTGTTAATAGTCTGTGCTTGTTTATTCTGTCCTTCTCAGGAAGGCTTTCTGGATATTCCAAAGATTTTTGTTGTTGTGCTATAAGGTGTGTCTGCTTTAGGGTATGCTCCGAGCCCAGTAACACTGAGGTTCTTGCAGTCTCTTAGAGGTACAACCTTGATGGTCTTGGACAAGATCTGTAGAATTGTCTGGATTACCAGGCAGAGGCTCTTTTCTCTTCCCTTAATTTTTCCTAAACAAATGGAGCCTCTCTTTCAGTTCTTATCCACCTAAATATGGGAGTGAAGTAACACAAGAACCCCTATGGCCACCCTTACCATGACTGTTCTGGGTCAAAGCTGAAGTCAGTACTCACTGGGACTCACCCAAGTCCTACTGTAACCACTCTCTGGCTACTGCCTGTGTTCACTCAAGACACAGAAGCTCTACAATTAACAGGTGGCAAAGCCAGCCAGTCCTGTGTTTCTTTCTTCATGTGGTGAAGTCTCCCAGGCCTTAAGTGGGTCCAGAAGTATTGTCTGGGAGTCAGATACTAGTGAAGACTCACAGTACCTGGTTTTAACTTCATATCACTAAAACAGGCACTGAAGAGAAAGTGAAAAATGTCTTGAATTACCTATGCCACCCCTCCTTCTGCCCCGTAACAGTGTTGTCATGTAGAGAGTGTTTCTGTGCACTGGGGTGGGGAGAGCACAGCTATTGTGAGGCATTGAACTTAGAGCTGTTCTGTTAGAGCAGAAAGGAAAACCAGACCAAACTCTGATGCCCATGCCCATGGGGAGCATTTAAAACAGTCCTAGGCAGAGAAGAATCATCGAACCCAGAGATCAGAACTTGAGTTTTTGCAGACCTCACTGCTGTAGGCTTAAGTGTTGTGTTTCTCTGAGTATGGTTGAAAGGCAATCTAGGCCACAAGGACTGCAACTCTTAGGCAGTCCTACTACTGATTTGTGGCCCAGATACAACAGACTTGGATGACACATGATTTACTGGGAAACCAGTTGCGTGGCTAAGGGACCACTGGCATCACCATTACCTCAATCCCAGGCTGCATGATTCGTGGCTTACACTTGTAATCCCAGCACTTTGGAAGGCCAAAGCAGGTGGATCACCTGAGGTCAGGAGTTTGAGACCAGCCTGGCCAACATGGTGAAACCCCGTTTCTACTAAAACTATAAAAATTAGCTGAGTGTGGTGGTACATGCCTGTAATCCCAGCTACTCAGGAGGCTGAGGCAAGAGAATTGCTTGAACCCGGGAGGCAGAGGTTGCAGTGAGCTGAGATCTTGCCACTGCACTCCAGCCTGGGTGACACAGCAAGACTCCATCTGAAAAAAAAAAAAAAAAAAAAGTTGTTGAATTTTGTCAAAGGCTTTTTAAGGATGTATTGAAATAACATGCTTTATTTCCAGTAATTAATTGAAACTAAATTAATTTTTATTTGTTATTAGTTAATTCAGTTAATATGATGTATTATGTTGATCAGTTTTGACAAGTTACATCAATCCTATATTTTTGTAATAATTCCCACTGGTCCTGGTATATAAATCATTTTTACATGTTGCTGGCTTTTCTTTGAAGGTATTTTGTGGGGGGGATTTATGTCTCTATATTAATAAAGGACATTAGTTTGTTGTTTTCATTTCTTATAACGTCCTTATTATTTTGCATATCAAGGTAACACCTGCCTCAGAATATTTTGGAAGTGTTTAGAATAAGTTGTTGGTAATTAGTGATAATTTATAGTCGGTGCAATTCACAAGTAAAGTCATCTATGATTGTGCATTTCTTTGAGAGGTTATTTTTATTAATGATGCTGTATTTGCTATAGGTTTACAAAAGCTTTCTACTCCTTCTTCTCAGACAGTTTCAGTAGTTTATATATCCCTAGGATTTTTTCTATTTCATCTATGTTATCTAATGTGATGATATACAAACAGTTTTTTCTCATACACTCTTATAAATAATCTTTTCATTTCTGCAATGTCATTAATGATGTCTTTTCTTCATTTTTGATTTTAATAATTATATTTTCAACTCTCTATCTCATCAGTATAGATAAAAGGTTATCAATCTTATTGATCTTTACAAAGAACTAAATTTTGGTTTCACTGCATTTTCTCTCTTGGAGTTCTCTTTATTTATTATTATTATTATTATGTTTTATAGACTCTAAAATGTCCATCCTTGTGTTTGAATATACTTGTTTCCCTATTTTTGTAATTTATCAAAATGGTATGTTATTATGTATGATCATTTATCTTGTTTTAATACAGGTATTTGTAGGTATAAATTTATTCCATCATTTCATTTACTGTATTCATAATGAGTGGTGACAACATGCTAGCAGCCCTCACTCTCAGAGCTTCCTAGGCCTCGGGGTCCACTCTGGCGGCACTTTAGGAGCCCTTCAGCCTGCCACGGCACTGTGAGAGCCTCTCTCTGGGCTTACCGAGGCCGCCTTGCTTGTGAGGAGGTGTGGAGGGAGAAGCATGGGAGGGAACTGGGGCTTTGCGCTGAGCTCGCGGGCCAGCGCGAGTTCCGGGTGGGCATGGGCTCAGCGGGCCACACTGGGAGCAGCAGGCCGGCACAGCCGCCCCGGGCAGTGAGGGGCTTAGCACCAGGGCCAGCAGCTGTAGAGGGTGCCCCGAGTGCCCCAGCAGTGCCGGCCTGCTGGCCCTGACCTCGAATTCTCGCCAGGCCTCAGCTGCCTCCCAGTGAAGCAGTGCTCCAGACCTTCAGCCTGCCAAGCCGGAGTCTCCCGCACCCCGCCCCCCAACCCCTTGTTCTTTTGCTCTTTGCGGTAAATCTTGCTGCTGCTCACTCTTTGGGTCCACACTGCCTTTATGAGCTGTAACACTCACTGCAAAGCTCTGCAGCTTCACTCCTGAAGCCAGTGAGACCACAGAACCCACCAGAAGGAAGAAACTCCAAATACCTCCAAACATCAGAAGGAGCAAACTCCAGACACACCATCTTTAAGAACTAACAGTCACCACGAGGGTCCGCGGCATCATTCTTGAAGTCAGTGAGACCAAGAACTCACCAATTCCGGACACAATACGTTTTGATATACTGTGTTTACATTTTCATCCATCTCAATGTTATTTTTTCTAATTTCCTTGTGAATTTTTCTTTAATTATTCATTAAGAAAATGTGGTTTAGTTTCCACACATTATAACTTTAAAAATTTTTTGTGTTAGTCATTTCTAATATCAATGTATTATGGTCAGAAAACATAACTTGAATGATTTTAATCCTTTCACATTTATTATGCCGTGTTTTGTATCTCAAAATATGATTTATCCTGGATAAATGCTTAACTTTCTCTAGAGAAGAATGTCTGTTCTATTGTTTTACTCTGGATTATTCTATTGAATACTCTTCAGTACTTGTGGGTTAGGACACACGCATGCCTAGTGGCCTTCTTTACCGCACTTAAAGCAGGTCCCATGAGGAAGACTGCTATGGGGTCTTTTGTGCCCATGAGTGCTATTGCCAGGTTGGTGAATAGCTGTGGCTAGTATCTGGTATTTGGCATGATCTTATTGTGCCTTGTTTATTTTTTCCTGCTCATCCCTATTATTAAAGACTTTGAAAGCCAGGTTGAGAAGGTTTTGTTGTGAAGGAGACCTCTCCTTGTGAGAAGGAGATAGAGGTTTGAGGGACTTCTTTGGCTTTTCTAAGTTTGCACCAGATGTTGGGAGCTGAATGGGAGATAAAATGGGTATTAAGAATTATAGTGCCTTCTGAGGAAGCAGGCTCAACACGTGTATTTTTGGAGAACATCTGTAAGGCAGGAGAGAAATTTAGCAGGATTTTTATCTGACCTCTGGGAAATTTCTCTGAAGTTTTTAAAAAATTTACAGCTTTATGGGCAGATTTGTTAAAGCCTGCAATGAGGCAAGTGATCATATGGTTACGGGACACTTGGCCAGGGTCGACGGGTTGGTATTCCCAGGAAGGCTTTTGTTCGGGGACTGCCGCAGCCCCTACTGGCTTAGGAGGATCTTGCTGATGGTGGTCATCAGCGTGTGTCTGGGCTGTGAGCCACACTCTTTCCTTTTCTTCTGGAAGGAGGGTAGGAGAGAGAATGATATAGAGATCATGCTAAGTAAGTTTATACAACTGGGTGAGGTATTTGAACTCTTTGATATAAGTATCAGGATCAGAGGAGAAGGACCTGAGATGCTTTTGGATTTGGGAAAGATCAGTAATAGAGAAAGGAATGTGGACATGGACAATTCCTCCAGCCCCAGCAACCTCCCAGAGGGGAAGTATGGGAGCTGGTTGTTGGGCATGTTGGGTCTGAGAGCGGGTAAGGGGTGGAGACAGGGAGGACTCAGAATTGGAAGCGGGGTGGTTAGAGAGAGAGGATGAGAGGGGCAATGCTGGGGCAGGAGCATGTGATGGAGGGTCATGACGTTCTGGGGGAGGAATGAGATGAGGCCAGGTAGCTGGGAAGTCTGCGGGGTCAAAGGAGGAGTTGTTGGTTGGTACAGAAGGGGGTTCTGCTGAAAGAAAGTCAGGTTTAGAATGAGAAAGGAGGATTTGGAAAGTGCAGCAGGATTGGCAAAGGGAAGGGCACTTATGGTGGGTGAAGAAAGCCTGAGCAGAAGGAATTTAAGACCAGTTTCCATTGTGATGGCAAAAATTGTCTAAGTTCCTGAGTATATTTAAATGAAAAGGTCAATCTGCAGGCCACTGGGAGCCATTGTCTAATTTATATTGTGGCCAAGTCGTATTACAGTAGAAAATAAGCCTCTTGGGAAGAACCTCTGAACGGAGGCCGAGAGTGTTGAGGTTGTGCAAGAGGCACCCCAGAGAAGATAGTTTTAGACAGAGTAGACTGAGAGGCGCCCATACTGAATGAAGAGGGCACAGAAGAAGAGACTGCTGGTGGCAAGGACTGCAGAAGAAGGCGTCCCCAGTCCCAGGGGTCTTGTTTAGTGTACAGAAGGGAACCATAGAGTCTGGCATCCCTGAAATGGAGGAGCCAGAGGCCTAGAGGCCAGAGGGGGCCCTTGGCCCAGTGCTGCGTCTTTCAGGAAGACAGAGACTGTCAAGGGTCCCTGGGAAATGACAAGAATCTCTCTTACTCACCCCTGTGTAGACCCTAGTGATGAATGAAGTCACCAACAATGGGAGGGTCTGAGAAATCCTCCAGGTCTTCTGCATGGTCGGGAAGGGGAGGGTGGCCAGGAGATAGGGAAGGGAACCGAGGCTCTAGCACATCGTAACAAGTGAGCCTGGGAGGAGCAAGAGAGCCAAAGGGAGAGGGAAAGGGAGATAGAGAGCATCCTCTAGGGACACCCAGCCAGAGCCTACCCTTTCCTGGGTTTTGGCACCAAAATGTAAGGTTAGCCGAGAGAAGGAATGAGTAGACTCCCAAAGTCAGGCAAGCAAGTTTTTATTGAACTGCCAGGCTGCTCCAGTGTCAACAGAGGAGACAGCCATGCTTACAGGCTGCCGTGGGGTTTTACAGGGCAAGGGGCTAGGTTGAGGTGGGGGAAACTGAGTAGGGTTGCAGGTGTTGCAACTGTTTCCTGGAAATGTTTTTGCCTGCTCAGCTAAGCAAGGTGGGCAGATGTCTTAACCACATCCTGGAAGTGTTTACCCGTTCTACTGAAACTCTTGCACCAGCGACTGTAGAAAAGGGTAGGGGGTGTTTGTCGGTGGTCACAAAGGACCGTATTGAGAAGGTCATGGAGGAGGAGGAGGGGTAGCTTGGATCTCTAACAAGAGCTTCTTCATCTAATATTTATTATTTACTATATTTACTATGCCATTTTCTTATTTGTAAAAGGAAGATTTGCAGAATCATCTAAATACCCATCTGACAGAGATTCCATGATTCATGTATTTCTCAAGACAGCTATACAATAAAATTATAAGATCATAAGAATATTAATTCTATTCTACCTAATGCAATACAAGGTATCCTTTACTCTCTTTCAATAATAGTTAGCTCACTTCAAATTCAACATTCCTAGTGAATCTCTACATGGGGAAACAACCTTCTTTGTAGCTGCTACTTTTAATTCTCAAAGAGAGACTTTCTGTGGTGGGTAAATATATTTGTTTCACTTCCCCACCATGCTCTTTAATCAAGGGAAAATATCCTACAGTGGACATGGACTGTATCAGACACTCTATTTGGCGCACTGTGATAATTCTTGAATTTTCATTTAACATCAACAAAAATGTTAAAAGGTTATAGTAGTCTTGAAATTATTTTTGGCAGGAACATTTTTAATACAGTTACACTGAATTCTTTAAATAATTTCAACAACCTCACAATCAGTAGAATTTTATACATTATTTTTCAATTTTTTCTCAAAAAATTTACAAGTCATACTTTTCTTCACTCCTCCCCACAAAATGTATATCAACAGGAAATAATGCGTTTATGGAGCAATATCATATTTGATGACATTAGTTGTCCTTGGCTGCAATACTAAATGCTGAATAATAAAATCTCTCTGAATTTTTATAACTAGAGAAGCCTCTGTGATACTCTTAGAATATAGTAAATACAAGATGCTAATGGATGAAAAACAAATACATAAAACTGCATTAAAATATTTTATATAATTAAATTTTGAACAAAGAGTTGGATTAATGAAGTTAGATGAGGCAAATAACGTGAAATATTTACCAGTGTAGAAAACTATGCTTCTCTAGACAAAGATCTGCACAGTTATGTATACAGGAATACTAAATATTGAGCTATCCTAGTTTACACACACAGAAAGGTAGAAGGATGACCATTGGATATGAACTTACAAGATATTATTAATTATGTAGATTTTCTGGAGTGTATCAGTTGCTATTGCTTCATAATAAATTAGTACAAATATTGCTCCTTAAAACATAATAACTTCAGGTCACCAGTGACTCACAACAGTTTTATCTGAGTCTCACATGCCTCTCCTGAAGGTTGTCAATACAATAAGCAAAGAGCTATAAGCATCAAACACGAGGAACAGTGGCCTACACATTCAACCTCAGGAAAAGGACATTCCTGAGCACACTAATCTCAGAGAGTTGATGTCAGGTCTTTCTATTTGTCAATTATCACACATACAGATAATAACATACTTTTATCATTTTGAACTACAACAGTGTTGCACAGGGCAACATCTCATGCTCAAATGTATTATGCTTTAGGCATGCTTTGACTGCTGTCATGTTTGACAATTAGGCTGATAGAGTCATTCAGGAAGGAGATGCTGAAATGAGATTAAGAATGCTAGCAATAAAAGATGTGCTGAAGTTATAAAAGACAGAAGGAAGGGACAAAAACAAAATTGGGCAGCAAATGCCTTTACATGTTGAAACTGTACCTGCAATCTGCTCTAGCAAATGCACCATCTTCTGATAGCATCTGCTGTATTGTATACTATGTTGTTGACCTTGTAGTAGCATTTGAGTCATTTTTCAGGTTACTTTTTCTTCAGTGTCCAGAATGGTGAATAAAGTGAAGATAAAATAGGCACTGCCATTTTTGAATTTGTAAGATGCCTCAGTATTGCACTAATCTTCACCACTCAGCCCACGTTGCAGTATTATTTGTGATTTACTAGACTGGTTATTGATGGAGATAGGAATGTTAGTTTCAGAGCCCTCCACTTTATCTTTTCTATTACAATAGCTTTTACTCTATAGTCTAAGAGCAAATGTAAGAAGTACTACCATTGCCAAGTGTCTCTCTCAATTATACACTTGGAAACCCAAAAGAGCTGCTGTAATGATAACTTTACCCATGACCCCATCCATTATTGGGCTTCTGTGTAATATCTTTCTAATGGGAATTTGTAGGGATTATAGTACTTTTGGTCTTCAGAATCATCTGCCTATGTGCCCCTAGCCCATGTGTGAAAGATTCAGATTTCCCAAACAAGGGCACTGAGCTTGTTATAACAGACTTACTTGGGCTAAAGGCTGAATTGTGTTTGAAGCTTAGGAACTCCAACTAGTAAATCCTGGGCTTGATCTTTTGAATTATTTTCTCTCTCATTACAGGAGATAAGGTGCTTTGCAAGCTACCAAAGACACATTTTGTACTTTATACTTAGTCACCAATTATTACCTTTGCAAGCTACCAAAAAGATGTTTTACACTTCGTATTTAGTCACCAATGTCAGAACTGTTCCTAGCCTGACATTGTCACTATATAGGACACTGAGAAGTAAATTTAATAACAACCAACCAATTTAATTTTCCTTGTACATATTATCTGTCACTCTCTACTTTTTGCGTTACTAAATAATTATGACAACTTGGGTATTTCTCTCCACTGGAATATTACCATACACCCTAGGGTTAAATTTCAGAAATTGGACCACAGTTTTGTACTATGGACTATCCATGCCCTACATACCTTACAGGATTAAATCATCATTAACAGGTAGTGAGAGATCTAGTCCCAAATCCACATTTTTTCAGCTGCATACTTGAATCACACCTGATACCAGGTGTATTAATTTGGCTATCTGGAAAGTAGAATATCTGAGAGTTAGAAATGTCAGCATTTTATTGTGCAAGACGAAAGGAAAAGGAATGAGTTAGTTAGGAAAGTCTTCGGACTGTAATATCTATTTGAAACCTAAAAGGAAAATTGGGCAAGGAGATCCACCAATTGTGAAACAAATTTGACTCTTCATAAACTAAGTGGGGCATTCCAGAATGCAGATGGCCCTTTTAAAAAGCCCCACATTCAGCAGATATAGCCAAGCACTGGAAACTTCTGCCTGATTTACAATTATCTCTTGTTATTTTGCGATCTTAAAATTATTAGCTGTATTGGGTAAGATCCTTAATTCATGTGAATTTTATTTCACATTCCAGTGCATTGTGTTACCTCAATATGCAATTTGTGAATCTTCAAACTGTTCAATTATTATCCTTTACACCCAATAAAATATTTTAAAGAAGTGTCCAAACAGTGCATCACCACAATATCTAGTTTATTTTTATTACTCCACAGTATCTGATATTATTATTGCAGGACAGCTTATAGAGGTGGCAGAGACTTGGAGTCTTTAATCTCTTTTATTACTTTCTTATATATACTATATACTATTTGACTAATATCTTCATGTCATATGAATTTTGGACTTTAAGTATTTCTGACTTCTAATTGAGAAAGTCCTCAAACTTCAGTTTTTAAAATTGTCATGGATATTCTTGATATTTTCTATTTCACTCTAAATTTTAAAATCAGCTTGTCAATTTCTACACATAAAAAATCTGGTATTTTGAGAGATATTCTGAATCTATAATTCAATTTGAAGTGAATTAATAAGTAATTATTGCAAGTATTAAATTTTTCAAAAGTTCTGTTACTATTTTAGTGTAGATGTTTTATCCATTTTTCATTAGATATATTGCTGGTATTTTTTTTTCTCATCCTTCTGAATTACACATATATAACACCTATATATCATTGTTAGTATTGATTTTAAAAAGTGATTTTTAATATTAACTTTGTGTCTATCGAATTTGATTAATTCACTTCTTTATTCATTATTAATAGTTTGGTGAATTTTACATTTATACAACTATATTATCTGCAAACTATGAGAGCTGTAATTTTCTTTCTAAGCTTTATAACTTTTCTTTATATTTATGTCTTATTTCACAATATAAGACCTCCAGTAAATGGTTGAAAACTGTATATTGAATAATGTAATGTTTATCTATAATCTTATGAATATTAATCCTTATGCTGTTTAGGGGCAAGTAGTACCTTTGCCATTTAACAGACGAGAAAATGAAGCTCAGTGAACTTCTCTCACTTTCTCAAAGTCAAATTGTTCCTATGTGAGCAAACTAGCATGAGAAATTCAGTTAACTTGTAATGCTAGGAATTTGCTTTTTTCTACCTTTATCATACCATCCAATTTCAGATTCAATTAGACGTGCATTTCCTTCTGAAGTCCTTAGTGTGTGTTTTATTTTAATGTTCTGATTGTGTATCCCCTGTACTAAGCATGTATGAAAAAATCAATTTCTCCTGCAAAGGACTACAACTAGAGACCAGGTATATGAAGATTCATTTCCTAGTTTATATGTGCTCAGGACTTGCGTAAAAAATACTCCATATTATGTATCAAAATTACATTAGTGAAATCTTATGGAGTATTGTTAACACTTTTCTCTGGTGGGTCTGTACTTATGGTATTAACAACTATTCTTCACAAGATTAGATATTGCATACTAAGTTAAAAGTATTTAAGTGGCCTAAATATCCTTTTCAGTCCTCTATTTCAATGTTTCTATGTCTAACCCTAGAAAAGTTAAATGCTAAATGTCAAGTAGCCAATCTAATTTTTACTATATATAAAACGAATAATAAAATGTAATTTTAAATGATATTTCTGTACTTCCATATGATCCGTCTGAGCATATTTTTAACTACCTGCATAAGCCCAGTTAAGCCATTTTTGATCCTTTATATGGAAAATGATTATAGAGTCCATTTGATGTTATTAAATTGCATGAAAAAAATCTACATTTCTCTAGTTGATGAATCTCACCCTTGAGTTTCATTTTATTAAACTATAATTATTAGATCCTTTAATATTCATACAGGAAGAGCTTGTATCAGATTTTGAGCTCAAAACTAAGCAGTAAGGAGATAAAGTGTAATGGGACAGGAGAATTAAAATAGCTATAGGAGTCCCTTTTCCAAAGTGTCAATCCATTTAATATCCAAAACTATAGGCATACAATTATGTTTTAATATAGATGCTATACCATGTGTTAAAGATAAAAAAAATCAATGTTATTTGTTAAAATACAGTAAGGCAGACTTTATTCAGGACCACTGCTATACTTTTGGAGGTCATGGCAATGGCATTTTGTAGCGAGGGAAAAAGATATGACTCAATTCTAAATATAGTATGGAAAAGTGGGAATTTATGTCCCTGCAGCAGGATGAGGGTCAGTGGATAAAAAATAACTAAGGGGTAACTTAACAGTAAGGGGAATTCAGGCTAAACCTATCTAACAGGATTCTTGCTGAAGAGACACCAAGGTTACTACACATTACCTAGGGATGGTGGAGGATGGAAATCCTCGGAAATAACAAAGGTGATAAGATATTGAGGGTGGGAGGTTCTTACTGAACTGATTTATCAGGGCTTCTGCTAAAACTGCATTTTTACAAGCAAGTATACAGATGATCCTAGAAAGTTCAGGAGCCTGAATAAAATTTGCTCAAGCAATCATCTTTGTTACATGTGTATTAACATAGACTTTCTGAAACATCTGGTTCTCAATTTTTAAACTGTCTATCCCATCTATTCTATATAATAAAATATGCCTTAAAATATGTAATTCCTTTTTTTAGCATTTGAAATGGATGGCATCTTATCCTGCTTCATGTGATTCCTCATTTAGATCTGGACTCTTTACATCATTAACGTACCCTGAATATATTCAGTATGGTAAGGAATATTTTAATCATTGTACACAAATAAGTCAAAGTCAATTGCTGTATTAGTTCATTCTTGCATTGCTATAAAAAACTACTTGAGACTGGACAATTTATAAAGAAAAATAGTCTAATTGACTCACAGTTCTGCAAGTTGTAAAGGAAGCATGGCAGAGGAGGCCTCAGGAAACTTATAATTATGGCAGAAGGCGAAGAGGAAGCTGGCACATCTTTATGGCCAGAGAAGAAGGAAAAGAGAGAGGGGGAGGTGCCACACATTTTTAAACAACCAGGTATCATAAGAACTCACTCACTATCATGAGAACATCAGGGGCGATCCACCGTCATGATCCAATCACTTCCCACAAGCCCGTCCTCCAACATTGAGGATTACAGTTCAACATGAGATTTGGGTGGGGACACAAATCCAAACCATATAAATTGCATATTAGGGTTTTAAGAAGAAATGTATCCCAATCCTTCTGTAACTGTCAACAGTTCATAGTCAGAAAAATAAAATAAAACTAGAGAGAATATAGAGAAATTTAAAGATTGAAAAGTGAAATACTCTCACCTACTCATCAAAACAAGTATTAATTCATGTGAAGTGAATGTGATGTAGCCCATGTTTTTCTGTATACTGAAGATACAGGAACGACAAAGAAATCTGAGTTCTGGCCTAAAGGAGTTTGTGTATTTTTAAAGGATACAGATATTAATCATTTATACAGAAACACATAAGATAATTTCTTGTTCTGAGTGCTAAGAAAAAGAGTCTAAGGAGGCATTTGACTGAGAGTGGCTAATGAGAGATTTCTCCTTTAGCTAGTGTTGTCAGGAAGATAAAACCCTAATGATAAAAAAAAAAAAAAAAAAAAAAAAAAAAAGCAGTGAAAATATCTTCTAGAATAATGTTTCAAGCTTAAGGAACCCTACAGCAAAGGGCCCTAGTTAAAAATGGACCTGAAATGCTGGAGGGTTATAAACACTGCAGTATTGTTAATGTGGTCTTTCACCGTACTTTCACCTTGTAGTTGTAATGGTTTCCAGGTTATGGCACTGGTAGAGGATCGTGACTGCAAGTTGTCCAGCTTCTTGGTGTTCTCAACAAAGAGTTAGACAAATCTCCAGCAAAGCAAAGAAAGAATGAAGCAACAAAGAACAAAAGTGGGAATTTATTGAAAACAAAAGCAGTGGGAGTGGACCTCAGCAGTGGCTCAAAGGCCCAGAACAGAAACTTCTTGGGTCTAAACATTCCCTACAAGTCTCCCATTGGCCACTTCATACTCATCTCATGTAAATGAAGTTGCAGCCCACACTCAGTCTGATTGGTTATAAAAAGCAGCCAATCAGAAGCTGAAGTTATAAATGTCACACTCCTGTGCAAATATCTGATTCGTTGCAAAAAGCAACCAATCAGGGGCTAGGGTGAAGTTACAAATTATACCTCTATGCAAATGAAGACTCCGCCCACAATCAGTCTGATTGGTTGTGGCCAGTAACCATTCAGAGGCAGGAGAGAAGTTACAAAGTTGCAAACAAAGACAGGACCCGCAATAAGTCTTATTTGTTGCAGACAGCCAGTTTTGCATTTGCCACACAGAAAAGGTCAAAGAGAGTAGCCTCTGTTCCTTTTGTTAGATGTGTAAAGTTAGGAGTTTCCTTTCAGTTTAGTTCTAGAAAGTCAGTGTAAAACAGCCTTAGGTTCCCTGCCTCCAGACCCTATCCTCCTGGCTCAGTAACATTCATCCATAAAAAATGAGTTTTAAAATCTCAAACTAAACTTACTTATAGCCAAGAGGTAAACAAAATGACATCCTGTGAAAGCTCCCTTATTTTGGAAAGCCCTATAACAATATACTTGAATACTCAGAAGTTGATATAAAACCCATTCGTGAAAGAATAGAGAAAATGTATTCTTTTATGACGTTCTCATGTTTAAAGAAGAACATTTTGCCATTCTTGCTGGTAAGCATACACAGAATTTAAGAAAGGAAAAGAATCTAATGTAATGATTACCACCTATGCACAACCATATTTCTTTTGGGGCCAATTTTGTCTGCTTCT
Organism: Macaca fascicularis; assembly: GCF_037993035.2. Lineage (NCBI taxonomy): Eukaryota > Metazoa > Chordata > Mammalia > Primates > Cercopithecidae > Macaca > Macaca fascicularis. Next base: position 29,944,228 of record NC_088380.1, on the reverse strand, counting down.
CACAACAGTCCCATATAATCAATATTGTTTTTTGCCTGTTTAGTAGCCAGAAAACTGTTTTACAGAGGGGAAATGGCCAAGTTAATAGGTAGAAGGGGTGACCATGTGGAGATACAGATCTAACCCCATCCTAACTCAAAGTGTGTGATCTCTATTTTTTCTTTATTGTCTCAAAAGAAGGAGAATGTGTATGGAGACAAGGCTCTCAACCCATTAGCCTAATGTTGTTCTCTGGTCAATTTATATTGATGAATTTTTGCTTTTATACTTTTGTGACTGGCTCCTTTTTCAGGCTTTTTCTTTGCAGGAATTTAAAAGCAACCCTATGAATATAACATTTGTCAAAAAGAGCAAGTGCCAAGCCAGTTGAGAATAACCTTACAACGTGTACAAGGATTCCAGAAAAAACATTTTCATCCCTCTGAACAAAAGTGTCTGACTTTTGAAAAATACTAATTTCTAAACAGTAAGAGATTCTTATATTTTGTGTACATGGAGCTTTTAAATTCATAACAAATGTAAAGTTTAAAATTATTTGAAAGTGACAAAACAAAATAAAAATATACCCTTCATTTTAATCCGGTTTCAGAGAAGTTCAGCGTCTCAACCATATCTTTACTAAAGAGGCAGACATGCTAATCTAAATATTTTATAAACATTAATGGCTTGAATATAGCTCAAGAATGCCAAATAAGTGTTTTATAAACTCAACAGATAAACAAACAAAACTGAATAAACAGCTATAGTGATATTATAAATTATATCTGTTCATACTAATGCCAAACACTGGAATTTGAAATTGCTAATTAAAGACATTAGTGAATGTCAATACAGCAATATTTTAATGACTCCAAGATAATCCCAAAGCAATCAATTTAGATCAGAATGAGTTCATTGTAAAGTGCCAAAGGTGGAAAAAATGCTTCCTTTGCACGATAAAACAACAATTTCTCAAATGAATAATGCCTAGTCAAAATTTAACTAGATAATTACTTCATTTGCATTTATTAAGGAAATATAACAACTTGGAAGAAAGCTCTTTGGGAAATGATCTCGGAGTTTAGCGTCATCTAATTTTACCTTAACTTCTGAATACACAGAACACATTATGATGATAACAAACAAGAACAACAGCAGCAGAGAAGAACAACAAAGTTATACGAAATTTATACAACAAAGGCAGGGGCCTATTTTATTGCTGGTATGTGTATAAAAATTACCAGATCATTGTAGAAAGGTACTTGGCCTAGTGAGTTAAATGAGAGGATAAGCTTCAGTTTCTATATTCTGTGTCCAGTTTTCCTAGAAGCAGGGAAAAGTGACAGCCTTTATTTTTATACCTGTATGAGCATAAGTAAAAACAATGCATGAATTTTGCTTGTTTCCATATTATTCCAACAGGATCTGACCATTGTCCAGCTTCTTCGTGGTGTCACAAAGAAAATGGCCTGGAAAATCACACAAAATATAATATCCTAATTTACTTAGAAGGGTTGGATCTAATCTATATCATGGGGTTCTTTTGGATCATGATACCAGCAGTGGAAGACTCTTTCTAATAACAAACAATTAAAATAAAAACTAACAACTATAACAAGGTTCTGAGGTAGTCTGAGATAATTTAGTCTTCCAATCAGTTGTAGGTGTGTGCAGGGATTTGTGGCAATAAAGAAGCAGACAGAAAATATTAAATCTGATGATAATCAGTCATTAGAAAGATATGAAGGCAGCATGTCATATGTATTTTGCAATTCCTCCTGTCAAAAAGTAGAATCTATCTCCCCATCCTTTGAATCAAGTCTGTCTTTGTTACTAGGCTTGAACTATAGAATATAGCATAAATGACAGTGTCAGTTCTGAGCATACATTTCAAGAGGTCTTGCAGGTTTGTTCTCATTCTTTTATAGTTCTGCTACTATATGAACAAGCCTCAAATAGTCTAAGTCTGTGATATCACCCGGTCACCTCCATCACTTCAATAGGTCTGCCACTGCCTGACATGTGAAATAGAGCATCTAGGATAAGCCACCTGTCAAATTGTCAACTTTATGCAGATATACAAGTGACAGGTCTGAGATCAGCCCAGCCCAGTCAAGAGAAATATCCTAGTAGATTCATTATATAATTAAATAACATTAAAACAACAACAACAACAACAACAAACTAAGTCTCGGATGATTTGTTGTGCACCAAAGACTTGCACATGACCAAGTGCTAAAAATTGTCCGTTATTTACCCAATACAGTTTGGCTTGACCAAACTTTAATCAGGCTTTTCTCCTCCCTAAATGCCCCTAGACATTGGCTTGCCTACAAGCTCAAGTAAGCACTAAAGCTCCAAGTTACAGAACATTCCACTGAACAGCTCATTCTGAAAATTGGCAGACCACAGAAACATTTTATGTTAAACCATCCTGACCATGCCGTTGGCTCATGTCTACTTTTCTGCCCTATTATTCACAAAGTTCTTGCTAGCACTAACCTCCCTATTTTTTCAGGTTTTTTTGTTTACTTTTGAGACACTTGCAGATCCTTAGGTTAGAGCGTTTCCCCATTGCAAGAGTGTTTTTGAATAAACTCTCTTCTTACCTGAGTCTGCGTTTATTTTTTTGGTATACAACTTGAAGAGTTTAAGAGTAAATGAGGACTGGGTGCGGTGGCTCATGCCTGTAACCCCAGCACTTTGGGAGCCCGAGGCGGGTGGATCACAAGGTTAGGAATTCAGGACCGGCCTGGTGAAGATGGTGAAACCACGTCTCTACTAAAAATACAAAAATTAGCCAGGCGTGTTGGCATACACCTGTAATCCCAGCTACTCGGGAGGCTGAGGTAGAGAACTGCTTGAACCCGGGAGGTAGAGGCTGCAGTAAGCCGAGATCACGCAAGTGCATTCCAGCCTGGGCGACAGAGGGAGACCCCATCTCAAAGAAAAAAAAAAAAAAGAATAAATGAGTAAGGACCTGGTCAGGTGGCTAAAAGGCCACTACATACTACACAGCTCAGTTCCATTTTGTCATTGAAGTATGATGAGTTGAGTGTGTGACTTGCTCAAAAACCCAGGGACTCCATACAGTGCAACTAGACTGTGGGTTAAAGGGGTGTTTCTTAAACCACATTGTGCATAGGAGTCACCTGTGGGTCTCATGTAAATGGAGATCTGGAATGAATTCTGAGATTCTGGTTTTCTAAAGCTCACAGGTGATACCAATACTGCTGATCAGCTTTCTACTTTTTGAATTGCAACGGCATAGAGAAACTCACATGTCTTCATGCAAAGTTCCAAAGTTAGTGGAGAGAGATTATTGAGAAAATTACCCTTCTGCTTAAACCCTACTAGTGCAGCACAGTTTATATGGTGTTGCTTATAGATGATAACTCATTTATGAATTGGCTCTGCTCTCATCAGACTTCACAGATATCCTCCAAGCTATAAAAAGCTTTTTTAGGGAATTTTTTTTCTTTTTAAGTGCCTAGTATCATTTTATTTATATGGACAGGTGTAGATGGTGACATGTTTCAGCACATCCAATATTGAGTCAGCAAGTAAAAATAATCATTCATTAGTTTTACTCTTTAGATAAATGTGTAATGATGTAATTGTTTGGGTTCATTGCCGCATACAGTGCTGTGTTGTAGCTGTATTACAGTCATTGGCACTAAAGTAGAGGTACTGGAACTCTTTAGCCAAAATCAAACTGCACATTTTCCCTTCTGCTCCTCACACCGTGCTTTTACAAACTTAATTTAAATGATGTGAAGTGAGCATAGTTTTCCACTTTGGTACAGGCATCACAATCCACACACACTTTCACTTAAGCCAATTCAGAGTTTATAACATTAAATTCTCTTACAGGCAGGTGTGGCCTTTTTATTTATCTTTAACCCAACAAGACACAGTCATGCTTCCCTTAGTGACAGGAATACATTCTGAGAAATGTGTCATTAGGTGATTTTTGTCATTGTGCAAACATCACAGAATGTACTTATACCAACTTAAATGGTATAGCCAACTACATACCTAGGCTATATGGTATAACCTATTGCTCCTAAGCTACAAACCTGTATAGAATGTTACTTTACAGAAGCTGCCTCCTAGCTCTTGCCAAGGAGGCAAGCTTATGATGGACATCTATCTATATTTTATAGATATCTATCTTATACTGTTAAGAAAGGGGTTGGGGGGATCAGCCAAGGTCCATCATTTTTTTTACCCCCCTCCTCCCTACTGCTCCCATAGATTGTCAGCTGTAAGAGAAACTCCTAGTGAAAAAGAGGGGAGCCCTGTGTTAGGAGTCCCCATAAACATGTACTATAATTATTTGTATATAGAAAAAAATTTACTGTAAAGTTTAACTTTACTCAGAATACTGTATGGAATCGTAATACAATGGTAAATATTTGTGTGTCTAAACATATTTACATCTAGAAAAACACAGTACAAATATGGTGTAAGTAGTCACATGAGACCACCATCATGTATACATTCCCTCATTGACCAAAATATAGTTATGTGCCACATGACTGTAATCTAATTGTTGTGTTTGGAATCTTAAACTAGTCATCTTTATTTCTTTCATATGTATATTAAATATATATTATGTTATATATTCTTAGCTATCTTATATTTTATAAATTGTATACTCCATAATATAAACTATTATATAATTACTTTATATATGTATATATTACATATATTTATGTATTAATACAAATATAAGTTATATAATAATTTAAATTATGGTAAGAAAATATATAAAATATATCAGAGTTCTTTAATATCCATTTCATTTAATTTTAGTTGTATTGCATAATTTATACATATCTTATGTCAATGTTCTTAACGTCAAATTTACATTTTGATAATAAAGTTGCCTGTATAAAAGTAAGGCAGGCTGGGCACAGTGGCTAATGCCTGTAATCCCAGCACTTTGGGAGGCCAAGTTGGGCAGATCACCTGAGGTCGGGAGTTCGAGACCAGCCTGACCAACATGGAGAAACCCCATCTCTACTAAAAATACAAAATTAGCCCGGCGTGGTGGCACATGCCTGTAGTCCCAGCTACGAGGGAGGCTGAGGCAGGAGAATCGCTTGAACCTAGGAGGCGGAGGTTGTGGTGAGCTGAGATCACGCCATTGCACTCCAGCCTGGGCAACAAGAGTGAAACTCCAACTCAAAAAAAAAAAAAAAAGAAAGAAAGAAAGAAAAATCATCAATGAATCCAGGAGTTGGTTTTTTGAAAAGATCAACAAAATTGATAAACCGCTAGCAAGACTAATAAAGAAGAAAAGAGAGAAGAATCAAATAGATGCAGTAAAAAATGATAAAGGGTATATCACCACCGACTCCACAGAAATACAAACTACCATCAGAGAAAATTATAATCACCTCTATGCAAATAAACTAAAAAATCTAGAAGAAATGGGTAATTTCATGGACACTTACACTTTCCCACGAATAAACCAGGAAGAAGTTGAATCCCTGAATAGACCAATAGCAGGTTCTGAAATTGAGGCAATAATTAATAGCCTACCAACCAAAAAAAGTCCAGGACCAGATGGATTCACAGCTGAATTCTACCAGAGGTACAAGGAGGAGCTGGTACCATTCCTTCTGAAACTATTCCAATCAATAGAAAAAGAGGGAATCCTCCCTAACTCGTTGTATGAGGCCAACATCATCCTGATACCAAAGCCTGGTAGAGACACAACAAAAAAAGAGAATTTTAGACCAATATTCCTGATGAACATCGATGCAAAAATCTTCAATAAAATACTGGCAAACTGAATCCAGCAGCACATCAAAAAGCTTATCCACCATGATCAAGTGGGCTTCATCCCTGGGATGCAAGGCTGGTTCAACATACGCAAATCAATAAACATAATCCAGCATATAAACAGAACCAAAGACAAAAACCACATGATTACCTCAATAGATGCAGAAAAAGCCTTTGACAAAATTCAACCGCCCTTCATGCTAAAAACTCTCAATAAATTTGGTACAGATGGAACGTACCTCAAAATAATAAGAGCTATTTATGACAAACTCACAGCCAATATCATACTGAATGGGCAAAAACTGGAAACATTCCTTTTGAAAACTGGCACAAGACAGGGATGCCCTCTCTCACCATTCTTATTCAACATAGTGTTGGAAGTTCTGGCTAGGGCAATCAGGCAAGAGAAAGAAATCAAGGGTATTCAGTTAGGAAAAGAAGAAGTCAAATTGTCCCTGTTTGCAGATGACATGATTGTATATTTAGAAAACCCCATCATCTCAGCCCCAAATCTCCTTAAGCTGATAAGCAACTTCAGCAAAGTCTCAGGATACAAAATTAATGTACAAAAATCACAAGCATTCTTATACACCAGTAACAGAGAAACAGAGAGCCAAATCATGAATGAATTTCCATTTACAATTGCTCCAAAGAGAATAAAATACCTAAGAATCCAACTTACAAAGCATGTAAAGGCCCTCTTCAAGGAGAACTACAAACCACTGCTCAGTGAAATAAAAGAGGACACAAACAAATGGAAGAACATACCATGCTCATGGATAGGAAAAATCAATATTGTGAAAATGGCCATACTGCCCAAGGTAATTTATAGTTTCAATGCCATCCCCATCAAGCTACCAATGAGTTTCTTCACAGAATTGGAAAAAAACTACTTTAAAGTTCATATGGAACCAAAAAAGAGCCTGCATCTCTAAGACAATCCTAAGTCAAAAGAACAAAGTGGAAGCATCATGCTACCTTACTTCAAAGTATACTACAAGGCTATGGTAACCAAAACAGCATGGTACTGGTACCAAAACAGAGATATAGACCAATGGAACAGAACAGAGCCCTCAGAAATAATACCACACATCTAAAGCCATCTGATCTTTGACAAACCTGAGAAAAACAAGAAATAGGGAAAAGATTCCTTATTTAATAAATGGTTCTGGGAAAATTGGCTAGCCATAAGTAGAAAGCTGAAACTGGATCCTTGCCTTACTCCTTATACGAAAATTAATTCAAGATGGATTAGAGACTTAAACGTTAGACCTAATACCATAAAAACCCTAGAAGAAAACCTAGGTAATACCATTCAGGACATAGGTATGGGCAAGGAGTTCATGTCTAAAACACCAAAAGCAACGACAACAAGAGCCAAAATTGAAAAATGGGATCTCATTAAACTAAAGAGCTTCTGTACAGCAAAAGAAACTACCATCAGAGTGAACAGGCAACCTACAGAATGGGAGAAAACTTTTGCAACCTACTCATCTGACAAAGGGCTAATATCCAGAACCTACAAAGAACTCCAACAAATTTACAAGAAAAAAACAAACAACCCCATCAAAAAGTGGGCAAAGGATATGAACAGACATTTCTCAAAAGAAGACATGCATACAGCCAACAGACACATGAAAAAATGCTCATCATCACTGGCCGTCAGGGAATGCAAATCAAAACCACAATGAGACACCATCTCACACCAGTTAAAATGGCAATCATTAAAAAGTCAGGAAACAACAGGTGCTGGAGAGGACGTGGAGAAATAGGAACACTTTTACATTGTTGGTGGGATTGTAAACTAGTTCAACCATTATGGAAAACAGTATGGCGATTCCTCAAGGATCTAGAACTAGAAGTACCATATGACCCAGCCATCCCATTACTGGGTATATACCCAAAGGATTGTAAATCATGCTGCTATAAAGACACATGCACACGTATGTTCATTGTGACACTATTCACAATAGCAAAGACTTGGAATCAACCCAAATGTCCATCAGTGACAGACTAGATTAAGAAAATGTGGCACATACACACCATGGAATATTATGCAGCCATAAAAATGATGAGTTTGTGTCCTTTGTAGGGACATGGATGCAGCTGGAAACCATCATTCTTGGCAAACTATTGCAAGAACAGAAAACCAAACCGTATGTTCTCACTCATAGATGGGAACTGAACAATGAGATCACTTGGACTCAAGAAGGGGAACATCACACACCGGGACCTATTATGGGGAGGGGGGAGCAGGGAGGGATTGCATTGGAAGTTGTACCTGATGTAAATGATGAGGTGATGGGTGCTGACGAGTTGATGGGTGCAGCACACCAACATGGCACAAGTGTACATATGTAACAAAGCTACACGTTATGCATATGTACCCTAGAACTTAAAGTATAATAATAAAAAAAAATAGAAAAAAGGAAAAAAAAAGTATGGCAAATAGAGATTGAAGTAATCATTTTGGGAGAATAGAATATTTTACAAATCTGGACACATGTACTTTATGAAAGTACCCCTGAGTTTAGCATCAATTTCAATTTTGATGATAAAAATCAAACTCTCTTAAATGTCATTCTAAAAATAGGATTTATACTCACATGAAATATGCATGTGTATGTGTGTGTGTGTGTGTGTGTGTGTGCGTTTGTGTTTGTATACTTTTTTTACAAGATGGTAGAATCTAATCTTTGAAAAATAATGACTCTGTCTTTGATAAAAGAATAATCTGACATCTTATTATATTACTCTCTCTAGTAAATTATGCAATTTTATATTCAAGAGATTTTCATGGAAGTATTATTCTTATTCTCTACTAAGTACTATTTCTAGAATTTTTCTCCTAGTCATCGTTCTTTTAATCAGCAATGTTATCAAAACCATTTATAGTCCTTCTACATTTGGGTCTTCAGAAAATTTCCGTGAAATCAGTAAATGGACTCATACGCAATATAATGCATGTAAGTTTAAAATTCTATTTAAAATCTATTATATTTAAAATATATTGATAAAATAATTGAAGTATTTTAAGGGTGTTTATCTTATCAATGCAGATTGGAATCATCTTAATTCTTATTAAATTGACATCCTGCACTGAGAGGCTTAAATACACACATGGCAGAGGTGAAGCCTAACAAAGGCTCTAGTCCAGAGCTGACTAATGACCTCTACCAGGAGCCGTGCTGCTGGAACAGGACTCCTTATGGTTACCTCCATAGCTAATATTAAGACTCCAGCTTAAACATTTGAAAATGTATTGTCCTTACTGCACAATTTTTGGTGAGATTTACCCTAAAAGTTTAAGGTCTCCAGAGAGAAATAAGAATTATATATGCACTTAGAATAGCAGTTAATGGCCATTAATTTCTAGTCTTATCAATAGGAAAATTAAAGTTTTAATTCCTAAATCAATTTAGAATTAAGGACCTTGATATAAAGCTTAGAATTTCTCTTTCATCAGAGTATACTTAAAAACTGTATTTATTCACTGAACTTGATAACCTCTAGATTATGCTGGGTTCTTTCTTAAGATATAAAACATAGATTAGATGTACAGCAACCAGCTCACCAATAGTGAAGGAAATATACTTTCTAATTATTTTAACGCTCTCAATAAATCAGTTCTATTAAAATATTCTATAATAAGAATATATAACAAGAGAAAATTAACATTGTTACAATAGTTAGAAATATTTGTGTTATTATACTCCATATTCTGTAGTCTGTTTGAATTTTGCATATATGTGTATGCCTCTAAATATAATGTAGTATAATACAATATAATATATAGTTCAAACTTTAATATGTCTTATATTACAATGTATGATATAAATATGAAATAGAACAGGTAAATAAGACTTATATTACAATATATGATATAAATATGAAATAGAAAATGTAAATACAATATATACAAAGTGCAATATATTACTGATGTGTATATGTATGCATATACATGTGTATGTAGAAATATACACACATATATAAAACATACATACACCATCCACACAAAGACATTCCCATATACCCAAACATGTATGCATTTTTTCAATTGAGATTTAGGTCATGGAGAAAAAAGGCCAAACTTTCCATTGGTCTATGCAAAACATTCATTAAAAACATGATCTCTGAATCTTGACTTCCAAAATGAACAAATTTAACAGAACATCTGAGTATAAACATATATAAAAGCAAATTACAAAATTGTCTCATAATTTCACTTAGGAAAAAATTATTTAGCAAACTAATATTTTTTCTGATATCAGTTTCGTGAAACTGAATGTTTAATGTTTGAGATGCAGTGATTCATAACTGTTTTAGGTAAAACAAACTTACAAGAACAACATTGTATATCTTTTGCAAAAAAAAAAAAAAAAACAGTATAAAAGACTGGAGAGAATTTCATTTATTCATTCACTCATTCTCTCACTAATATTTTCTCCTTGCCTCATGTGATAGGAAGCATGTTGACAGCTCCTGCTATGAAGAAGTCCATGGTATAATGAATCAGAGACACAGGCCCTAGTAATATAAGACTTATTGGGATCAGAATAAAGGCACAAAAATGAATGTATTTTTATATTAACTTGATAACAAAAATAACTTGTACAGGAGAGGACACTTTGAGTTTAAACGAAGTGTATCAATCAATTTAGAGAGGACGTTAGCGAAAGAAGAAAGAGTATTACGTGTTCTTGCATCCAAAAAAATCTTTAAATATAATGTTTTAGGGAGTAACCCAAAGTCATCGGTGCAAATTTTCCCTTTAGTATTACAGTATTATTTAAAATACAGATTGGAGACTCTATGAAGTGTCATGAACATTAGGTAGAAAAGTTGCATAAACTAATTATCAAAGAAGTAGAGTGAGAGAAAGAGAGAATGGATCAATCTATGGAAGACTAATACAGAAGAAAGAATTGTGGTTCAGTAGATCTGAGATTGGGTCAAAATTTTGTTATATATCAATAAAACACATATAATAAAGAAAAAAATCCACATACATAAAAACATTTTAAAAACTACTCTTGCAGCCCCAGTTAAATTAGGTAAACTTTAAAAGTTTCTTTCTTTTCTAGCACTGATATTTTTAAACTTTATTTACTTCTAAAATCAAAAATTAAATACAATCAATCTGTACATACAAAAAATTAGAGTAAAAGCAGTGCTATATAGAGACAATGTGAGAACTGTAATATTTTAAGCCATAATATTTATTCTCTGTAAAACGTTAAATGTTGAACCCCCTAAAGTTTAGCTTAAATGCTAACTTGCTGTTTGCAAAACAACATAGACATATGGAGAGGAAATTCTTTGTGGCTCACAGGAAAAATAATTTCAGCAGTAATCTGCATACCTGCAGTTGTGATAACAAAATATGGCTTTAAAAATGTTTAGCTCCAGTATCTTAATGGGTAACAAAGGAAGGATCAAATATCTTTCTATTATTTTGTTATTTACATACATTGGTGAGGCATTGTATCTCTCTGATTCTGTATATTATTGTCTCTGTGCATACGCATGGATGTGTTCCTATACACCTTTGAAGTCTAGCTCTTATTCTGTATCCATTTTTACTACCGTAACTCTTTTCCCTCCCCTTTTAACTGTATTTCTCTCTAGCTTACAGCTTTCTAAATTGTGTTCTTTCCACATAATTGGCCATAGTATTCAATGAAATGAGCCTTCATTTTTTTTTTTCCTGTTTGGTTAAAAAAATAGATGGTATTCGCTGATCCTATTATGAAAGAATAAATGAGCCATATGTTTTAGATCTCTCACTGAAATATATTCACATTTAAAAAATATGAATCTTTACTTTTTGAAGTTTCACTGATCCTCAATACAAAATAGAAACTACCATACGTAAAATAAACATTTGTTAAAAAGAACTAGCAAAATAACATTTTACTATAAAACATGTATAGAATTTTCAAGTATCAGACATTATTTCTAAAATCAACATTTAAAATCTCAATACTGCATACCAATAGTACACATACTTTTATTTTATTAAAGTTTATCGTATATTTTGAAATAAATTGACACTTAAAAAGACTTTAGATGTGTTAAGTGTATAATCTGATGATTTCTGACATAGGTATATACGTGTAGAACCATAGCCACATTCAAGAAAATACGCATAACGATCACACACCAAATATTTCTTCATGCCATTTTGTAATCCCTCCAACTCACACTAAAAGAATTTCCTGAACTTTATATAATTAGAAATTTACAGTATGTACCCTCATTTGCCTGGCATTTACATTTCAACATAATTATTTTTAGATTGGTCCACAGTATAGCATGTATCAATAGTCTATTATTTTGATTGTTGATTAATATTCCACTGTATAGATATTCCAAAATTTGTTTATTCATTTATTACTTGATGGCCATTTGGGTTGTTTCTGGTTTTTGCCTGTTACAAAGAAAAAGCTGCTATAAACATTTATCTTTTCATGGACATGTGATTTTATTTCTCTTCGGTAAATAGCTAGAAATAAAAAGACTTAAAATATTCAAGGAATTAAAACACAATATTGATAATTTTGAGAAATAATTAGAAAATATAAAACAAAAAGTGAACACAACCAAAAATAACAAAACTGCTGAAAATCAAAGACAGAAACCATCTTAAATGCACCTATAAGAAAATAAGAATGCATCACCTTCACTGGAGCAAAATAATTACTTTTATGCTCAAAACAATTATTGTGAATTTTATTCCTGTATATTTGTTATAATAAATGAATTCAAACTAAAACATTAAAATCTGTTGATTACAGTTAAACAATTATTCTCAGTTGGGTTTGTGGCTTCATAATAGTTTTGTAAGAGAGCTCAGAAGAGCATGACACATAGCTTCATTGTGGAGAGACTACAAAAGGTAAATTTTGAGAAGTTAATTATGATTTTAGCATAAAATAACATGTATATTCAGATCATTTTTTCACCTATCAGATTGCTAATGATTTAATTATCAATCATGGTAAAAATGCATAGCACATTGCGTTAGCAAGAGTGTGGGGAATGTTGGATATTTACATATTGCTAAAAATATAATTGTCCCAAATTCTGGAAATGAAAATTTGACAAATATTTTCAAAAACTAAAGTTACACATGTCCTTTATTATAACAATACAATCCCTAAAAATTTATCCTAAAATATACTATTTATCATATGATTCATTCATTTTGTTATGTTTTGGCAAAAAAAAAAAAAAAAAAAAATCAAACTAAATGTCAGTTTAGGTAAATGGCTAATAATACAGAACAAATAACACTGGAAACAAAAATATAATAAGAAAACTATTACATATATTTGAGAGACACTGTCTCCCTCTGCCACCTAGGCTGGAGTGAAGTTGCATGATCATAGCTTACTACAGCCTTTAATTCCTGGGCTCAAGCAATCCTACCACCTCAGCCTCCCCAGTAGCTGGAACAACAGGCACATGCCACCACACCTAGCTATTTTTTTTTTTTCTTTTAACATTCAGGGGTCTTGCTATGTTTCCCAGGCTGGTCTCAAACTCCTGCCCTCAAGCAATTCTCCTGCCTCAGCCTTTTGAGTTACAGGAATTACAGGCGTGAGCCTCTGTCCTGGTCCAGGAAACTTTATATTGACATGGAATTAATTATTAAATATAGTTATGATTGATAATTAACTGTTAGCTTTGATTTTATATATACTGTAAACCATAATGCAGTAAAAATAATATGTAATACATCAAAAAGTATTTAAGGCCAATTATATATTATACAGCCAATTATAGTTTAGAGCTACTAAACATGTTTTATCTTCATTTTAATTATTTCTAGAAATCGTCATCTACTTAAGAAGATCCAAAGATATGTCTATGCTCACATGCAGTGTCTCTGAACATCTTTTAATATTTACTTTAATATAGTTACCCTCTAATGAATGCTTCATTTTCTGTTTACCTAATCTTTTTTCCTGTTAATTTTATGAGATATTTTCATTAGGTATAAAATTCTAAGTTGAGGTTTTGTTTTTATTGTGATTTGCATAGTTTCTGGTGACAGTTGTCTATCATAATTCTGAAGTTATTTTCCTCCTCTTGTATGGAATGTGTGTTATTCTCTGGTTGCCTTTGGGATTTACTCTTTATCTTTGCTCTTTAGCAGTTTAAACATGATGTGTCTAGGTGTATGTCCATAGGATAGATTCATAATAGTCCTTGGAAATATTTATGATATTCTGAACATCATATTTATAATATTTCTAAAATTATATTTATAATATTTCTATATTTGCTATATTTACAACACTCTGGAAATCTTCATAATGTTTATAAAGATTATCATTTATACTATGTATAAAAATATTTCCTTGGAAAACAATATTTATAATATTCTCAGCATTATTTCTTCATTTTTTAAATTTCTAAATTCTCATTCTGGGATTTTAATTACAAATATGTTAGCCATTTAATGCTGCTCCACAATTCTTGGGCACCCTGTTCCTTCTTTGCCCTACTTCCTTCATTGTTCTATCGTCAAGTTCACTGTATCTGTAATTGGCTCTGATGGGTCTACTTTCCACCAAAGGCATTTCTTATCTCTCTTTACCTTCATGATATTTCTCACAGTTTTTTTCTAAGCTCCCTGCAATATTGTGCCAACAGGTGGTCTTTGGCTGAGTCTCATTTATTGATTACTTTTTCTCAATAATGGCTTATATTTCCTTGTGTGTGTATGTCTCAAAAATCTTGGTTAAAGGCTGTACATGGTGTGAAGAGTAGAAATTACAGATAATTCTTAACCATTGCCTTCTGCTTATGATGGTAAGCCTGATCTAACCTCAACTTTAGAGTTTTCCTCTGCCCTTTCACAACACTAAATGTCTCTATACTCTTTTTAATTTCCTGTTTGTAGAATGCTATTATAATTTTTAATACTAGCTGCTGCCCAGTCTTGTAGCAATGGCAGGAATATTTTTATTTTCTTATTTCCATCTTTGGAAATAACAGGCAGGATTTGTGTCTAAACTTGTGCCTAAAACAGGCAGGACTTGTGTCTTTGAATCTCAGAGTTCAGTCGTTTTTAGTGATCTTATTCTACTCTCAATAGTAGAAGACCTCTGATAGTAGAGCCCGGGATGGTATGCTACTCATATGCCAGTTTTGGAGTTATTTTTGTTTGGTTTTCTTTGCTTCTTTAAGCCTTATCATTATTGCTGACCATTCTCTTACACCTTAGGCCTTTTGCTCTACCTGAAAAAAAAAAAAAAAAAAAAAAAAAAAAAAACAACCAAAGGGAGCTCTGCTTTTCGTCAGTGGCAAACACTTTTATCTGCCAGTCCTTCACCACAAGGAATGCTTTCTCTGTCTCTTCATCTGCCCCTAAACTTTCTTATGATTCCCTAGTGGAAATCGGAAGATGAAACCTGCATGTGGCTGCAAACTTCTCTGATGTCTGTTGCCCCCCTGGGGTCTATATTCTCAAGATATCACCCATTCAAAATTTACAACTTATTGAAAGTCAGTCATTCTTATCCACAGGGAGACAGGTCCTACCTTCCTGGCATGCTCGGCTCACTGCAAGCTCCGCCTCCCGGGTTCATGCCATTCTCCTGCCTCAGCCTCCTGAGTAGCTGGGACTACAGGTCCCCGCCACCACGCCCGGCTAATTTTTTGTATTTTTTAATAGAGACGGGGTTTCACCGTGGTCTCGATCTCCTGACCTCATGATCCACCCGCCTCGGCCTCCCAAAGTGCTGGGATTACAGGCATGAGCCACTGCGCTCGGCCTCTATTTTTAATTCTATTTTTTCATTCTATTTTTAATCTGGATTTTTTACTAAACAACAACTACCAAGAGAGGTGAATTAAATAGTGACGATGTTCACTGAATGCCCAGCTTTTCTTTCCAAACTTAATAATTAGTTATTCTACTCCTCCAGAAGGGAAATTAATAAAAGGAAGAGCAAAGGTCTACAGTGTGCTTACAGAAAATATATTTTATGGAAATTAATATCTTGGGAAATGGTTCTTTTTTTTTGTTTGTTTGTATTGCTTTTCTGGTCTCTTTCATTGTGATGTCTAGAAATCTGTTACACACTACAAAAACCCCTTCACACACTTACTTTTTCAACAAGGGCTCTATTGATACTTGTCGTAACTGCACGGTGAAAGCTGCCAATACTGACCACAAATGGAGGCAGTCAGTACTGCATGCATTCAAACCTCCAAACAGATTGAACTATTTCAATTTCCTAGAGATATGACCCCTATATCCCTTATTAGACTATTGAGAGTACCTGTTATTGTTGTTTATTTTCTTCCTTAGCTTTCAAAATCCTATTGACTGATTCTCCAAGGCTCAACTTTTGAGTTTCTTTTGTAAGAATAGGTCTCTGATTAACCCTGCAGGATATGAGCTTACCTCTTCCTCTAACGGCACTTTGTGACTTGTTCCATTGTCTGAAATGTATGGCTTTTTGTAAGACTTTCAGTGTGTATGTGTGTGCGTGTGTGTTGGGGGGGGGGTGCGTGTCAGTGTGTGTAGGGGGTGGTGTTTGGTGTATTTTTTTTTGTTACAATGAATTTCTTAGTTTAATTTTTAGAAACAAAAATACCATTAGAAAATAAATTTAAAAGCTGTCTCCTTAAAAATATTTTGATGTATCTTATCAATAAATATTTAATGGCTAAACTTTAATCAAATATACAACAATTTTCCAAATTAATATTGTTGAAGATAATAGAAGTTATGGAAATCTGCTACACTCTATGCAAACTCCTCTATTTACTTGTTCAAGCGCTCTATTGATGCTTGTCATAACTGTAATGTTATTCATGTAGTCAATTATGAATACATTTGTTTCCATCTCCCCCGTACTGCCCCACATTTCCTTTATACTGCATTTTGGTTTCCAACTTCTGTTTTTAATCTGGATTTTTTACTAAAGATGCAGTATTAGTAGAAACTAACTTCAACAGTTATAACACAAATACAAGGATTCCAGAATCAATCAGTATCAATATGGCTGAGTTAAAATAACTGCAAAAAACATTTTATGAGGATGAATGTTGATCAAGCATTCATGCATATGTAATTACACTTCAATATCTGGATGAACACAAATAAAAGGTATGTGCTTAACTTTGTTCAAGCTACAAAATATAATCTCCAAGAACACAAGCTTTAAAAGCAAAAATAAACAAATGGCACCACCCTAAGTTAAAATCTTCTTCACAGTCAAAAAAGTAACCAACAAAAGGCAGCCTACAGAATGAGAGAAAATATTTGCAAACCTTTTATCTGATAAGGGGTTAATATTCAAAATACATAA
Organism: Macaca fascicularis; assembly: GCF_037993035.2. Taxonomy (NCBI): domain Eukaryota; kingdom Metazoa; phylum Chordata; class Mammalia; order Primates; family Cercopithecidae; genus Macaca; species Macaca fascicularis. The sequence continues at coordinate 29,927,126 of NC_088380.1, read as the reverse complement.
ATATTTCATAGAAGTCAAATAGGCAAAGAACTTGGGTAGACATCACTGCTGGTGGGAATGTAGATTGGTATCGCTGCTGTGGAAACAGTATGGAAATTCCGAAAGAAAGTAAAAAATATAAGTGTTATATGACCCAGTAATCAATTTTCTTGGTCAATACTCAAAGGAAAATAAATCACTACCACATAAAAATACCTGCACTCTCATGTTCAGTGTATCACAAAAGCCAAGATAGGACAAAAACATGAATGTTTGCTACGTGACAAATGGATAAAGAAATTGTGGTACACATATACAGTGGAATATTATTCATCCTTAATAAAGGAGATTCTGGCCAGGCACAGTGGCTCACACCTGTAATCCCAGCACTTCGGAAGGCCGAGGCGGATGAATCAAGAGGTCGAGGCGAATGGATTAAAGAGGTCAGGGGTTGGAGACCAGGCTGACCAACATGGTGAAACCCTGTCTTTACTAAAAATATGAAAGAAAAAAAAAGCCAGTTGTGATGATGTGCACCTGTAATCCTACCTATTCAGAAGGCTGAGGCAGGAGAATCACTTGAACCCGGGAGGCGGAGGTTGCAGTGAGCAGAGATTGCTCGAACCTAGGCGACAGAGAGAGACTGTCTCAAAAAAAAAAAAAAAAAAAAAGGAGATTCTGCCATTTACCGCAGCACAGATGAAGCTGGAAGACATTATGATAAGTTAAATAAGGCAGGTACAGGAAACAAAAAATACAGCATAATTTCACTTTTATGTGGAATCTAAAAAAATGAATTCGCAAAGATGGAAAATAAAACAGTAGTGTTACCAGGGGCACAAAGACTGGGTGGGAGAAAATGGGAAGGAGGAGATTTAGGTCAATGGAGACAAAGCATATATAGCATGAACAAGTCTAGAGACCTAATGTACAGCATGAAGACTACAGTTAATAATAATGTACTGAACTCAGGAGTTTTTCTAAGAGTAGATTTTTAGATGCTCTTGCCACACAAAAAATAAAATATTAGTGACCATGTAGGATAAGATATATGTTAATCTGCTTTACTGTAGCAACCGTTTAACTATCTACATGTATATCAAAACATAATGTTGTACACCTTACATATACATGATTAAGTGTTGAAAATAGAGAAAAGTGTTTATATCATTTTATACATCCATTACTGGTAGAACACTGGAAAATAGTTTCAGTGGTTTCATACCTTCTCTGACACTTGGGGGTGTCAGCCTCCCTCAACTAAAATGTGCATGCATTTGTGTGAAATGAGTCTACAATATTATTACAGTCATATATCATTTAACTGAGAAATGTACTATTAGGCAACTTTGTTTTTGTGTGAACATAACAGAATATACTGACACAAACCTAGATAGTATAGCCAACTATACAGCTGGCCTATATGGTATAGCCTATTGGTCCTCATCCTCAGCTACAAACTTGTACACTATGTTACTGTGCTGAATAGGGTAGGCAACTGTAACACACTGGTAAGTATTTGTGTAGTCAAACATATCTAAACACATAGAAGGCACAGGGAATATATAGTATTATAATCTTATGGAACCATTTTCATGTATCTGGTCAGTTTTTGACCAAAACCTTTTTATGTGTGCATGCCTGTGTTACAGTACTTGTATTAGTGTGATAGAATTATAGATTATTTCCTTGATAATGATAATGCTCTAATGTGACTTCACATGAAAAAAATAAATATTATTTTGAAATAAGCAGGTAAATAATTTTTTTCATAATTTATCGTTGTAACTTTGAAGTATACAATGGTGTTAGTAACCCAGAGAAAAAGGAGCATAATTAATATATCCTTAAAATATAACAATGCATTTCAAGATGAGCACTAAATCTAGAATATTATTAACATCATATAATCATAGATAGACAAGAACTTTTCTTTCTTTTTCTTTCATTTTCTAGCTCTTTTTATAACTCTACTTTGACCCCTCTAGATTGTCAAAAATTTTCTGATATTAATTAAATTCTTATACTAATGCAGAAAATGGTAAGTTCATATAAAATAGATCTAATATTAAAGCCTTACTAGTATAAGGCATACAAAAGATATTACTTCCAGGTCTGTGAGTAATAATAACTATTTTATGGTATATTAATTTGATGCTGGCTGTTAAAAGCAACAAATTAATATTTTGACTCATATTTTATGTGCAATTAGTGTGACCATATGATTTTTTAAATAAAATATTTTTCATTCAAAATGATTGTGAATTTTTTTTCAAAACATATTTTGATTATTAACGGTAGAAATAGTTTCAGTATGTTATATTTACCTTTCTTGGAAATGAATCAATACATTCTCTGAAAGTGACTAAAATTATTCATTTTTCAGGCCATCTATCAATATAATTTAAGAAAGACTGGAATTTGGATGGTAGAAACCTATAAGATAAAAATAATAACTTTGTCTTAGTACCATAATTTTTCACACACTCATTTATTTGCTCTGGACACATTTATGCCATTTTACATCAGTACAATTTAAATACACAGTTGTCCCTCAAACCACATGGGTTTAAATGTGTGGGTCCATTGATACACAGATGTTCTTACAAATTAAAAGTTACATTGAGTGTGCCTGCTTCTCCTGCATCCCCCTTCACCTCCTCCACCTCTTCTTTTTTGCTGTTTCTAAGACAACAAAACTACTCCTCCTCTACCTCCTCCTCAGCTTATGCAACAGGAAAATGGCAAGGATGAAGACCTTTATGATGATCCATTTCCATTTAATGAATAGTAAGTATATTTTATCTTCCTTATGATTTTCTCAGTAACACCTTTTTTTTATCTAGCTTACTTTATTGTAAGAACACAGGGTATAATACATAGGACATACAAAATATGTATTAATCATTTATGTTATTCCTAAGGCTTCTGGTCAACTATAGATTATTAGTAGTTAAGTTTTGAGGGAGTCAATGGTATATGCAAATTTTCAACTGTGTAGAAGGCTGGTGCCTCTAAATCCTGCACTTGTTCAAGGATCAACTGTATATATTGTGTTCTGTAAGTTCTTTCCAAAATACCATCTTCCTCAGAATTTTAGTCTGATACGTGGTAGTTTCTTTTCATAATAAAAAATATAATTTGAGCACTTCTCTTGGATTCCTTTATTTTGAGAGCTATGAATACTGTTGAATGTGTTTATGTAAGGGAAACTCAAAAGTAGATGATATGCATGTATTTATTATACATATGTACATACACATCTATGTATGTGTGCATGTATTTTTGTTTGTTCAGTAGGAAAAGTTCATAGCAACTTTCTCTGTATAGGTGGAAAGGGAAATTCATAATGGCTCAGATACTCCTTTACTTAAGTGAGGATTGACTGGAAGAACTACTCGGTCATCTGTGTATAAGAAGAAATTGGTATCCATTCAACGGGATTTTTTTTTTGTCTTGACGTACTTCTTGAGTGTCATTCTTTGTTTCACTTTTTTATTTTTATTTTTGCAAGACATTCTTTTTGTTTTGAAGAAATGTGTTACTCTTCAAACACCTTATCTTCTTAGAGCTCAAGGATGGTTGTAAAAGGAAAGGTTCATTTTCATAAAGGTCTAGGATCCTCCAGGAAAAAGAATCATCTAATCTAATCATCAGTTGGATTTTAAATTTACTGAATGTTGTCCAGCAATTTAAGATGGTCCAGTTGAAACAATTGGCAAGAGTGAAGACCAAGGGGCACCCTCAGGCACACCTTCTAAAATGAACTTCATTAAAGGAAAAGAGGGTTGTATCCTGTAACCCAGGCTCAAAATTACCACCCAGATGTCAGATGAACCGACATGAAGTTTAGGTTCAGTATGATGGTAAGCTGCCCATACTTTCTTATTGGTACGATGGAGAAACTTTCTTAGCTTTTTGTTCTATATTTTCAAAATAACAAACTGTAACCTAACTCTTCCAAGTAAATTTTAGTACAAGGCCTCCCATCTATGTATGGCACTGAGGGATGGAGATCAACCTTATTGGCTAAACCACAGTGGCTTGTCCTGAGAACTTTTGTGGCTACATTGGTTAAAGAGTGAGAATTAAAGCCTATTCTGAAATAGAAGAATTGTGAAAATTCTTTCTTACCTTACATAACCAGACAATCAACTGTGGGAATAACAAAGATAATATTAGGTTCTTGTGCGCCATCTTTCCAATTTGACACTATCTTGAAGAAACAGAAATGATGAGATTAGAAGCCTGGCTCAGGATTATCAGGAAGGAAGACAGACTTATACTAAGGGGCTGGTTTTAGCCAGAGTTTAAAGACCAGTGGAGAGAAAACATGGCTTTTCACCACAGACGTGGCAAGTAAACCTTTAAACAAGGCTTTTAAGTATTAATAAATTTGCTAAACATTCTGCACCAAAACTGGATTATAGATATTTTAAAAATATAGTTCTTTAAAAGACTCAGATTATTAAGCAAACATTATTAAGTCAACAGGTTACAATGTTGAATTAAAAGCTGACATGGTTTAAGAAAATAAGAGGTCCTATTTGTTTTTTTCTCATTTCTGTTTTTTTTTGTTGTTGTTGTTGGTTTTTTTTTTTTTTTTTTTTTTTTTTTGAGATAGAGCCTCACTCTGTTGCCCAGGCTGGAGTGCAGTAGTGCGATCTCTGCCCACTGCAACTCTGCATCCCAGATTCAAGCAATTCTCCCACCTCAGCATCTCTTGTAGTTGAGATTATAGGCATGCGCCACCACATCTGACTAATTTTTGTATGTTTTGGTAGAGACAGGATTTCACCATGTTGGCCAGGCTGGTCTTGAACTCCTGACCTTAAGCTATCCACCCACGTCAGCCTCCCAAAGTGCTGGCATTACAGACGTGAGCCATCACACCCCGCCAGAAAGTCCTATTTGGATTAAATGCCGGAAGAAGCATAAGGAAATTAACATTGACTGTTATATGGTCAGAAGAAATTATACTCAGATCTCACTGTAGGGTGTTTTCTTATTGTTTGTAACCACATCTTCAAGATCTTATAGTGAAAAAAGCAAATGGCTTCACTTGAAGAACTTTAAACAATATAATCACATAGATGAATGAAAACCAGCCCCTTTTTCATATGTATTATTCAAGCCCCTTTTCATTTTTATTATTCCAGGATCCTCTCTTATTCCATTGTGCCTGTTTTACATCAGTATTCTCTGCTGATACCCACTTAGATTGTCTCAATGGAGTTTATATTTATAATATAATTGCACAAAAACGGCTTTGTTTCTTCTGCAAGTGACTAGCATTCTAACAAAATATCTTAATGTATGTTTCTAATCAAGATTCAACATTCAGAACAATAGAATATTTGTGGATTTATTTTTCCAGCATTTAAATTTTATGTTTCCCAATCCCTTTTCATGGACAGAGACAAATACATATAATCACTGTATTGCTAGCATCAAGAACCATAACATTAGAATTAAACAAGCCAATTATTTACATCCTGGAAAATATTAAATTGATACTGTCTTGCTAATATTTTCTTACATAATAATATGCAAACACATAAAGTGAAGGTTACTTTATGATAATATGCTATCTTTTATATTTTAACAATATTTTATTTGAAAATGTTAAAACACATATAAAATACATAAAATTACCAAAATTCCAGCACTTAAATAATTTGGTATAATTTTGAATGTCTTTCCAACTGATCGTCTCTTAATACACCCTAATATTCACCTTTATTGTAACTAATATAAGTGTTTTCTTCTCAATTCTTCTCATCAGTGGACTCATATGTATGTTTTTCTATGAATAATTTTTTTCTAAAATTTTGGCACAACTATAACATCTCTAATTACATGAGTTCTTCATCAATCTGTCTACTATTAATTTCTTTCTAATGCATATTTGAAATGCATTAGAATAACATATGTAGATAGTTATTCTACATAATCTACATAAATATACATAAATAATAATCTACATAACATTATGTAGATAATCCAAATTATCTACATAATTGGATAAATTATGGATTTAATATAATTTATTTATTCAAATACTTTCGGTAGATATTTAGGTGGTTTCCTATTTTCAAGAAGCAACATTGTACATATATATCATTACATAAGCGTCTCTAATCTTGACTGCATATGAATAGCTTGCAGTTGTGTTTAAACTATCTCCCATCAACATTTTTTTTCCTAAAATACCTAAAGCATTTCCAAATACTGTGTAATTTCGGCCATAATTACTTCATAAATAAAGTATTCTTCATCTCTACTTGTTCTCCCAAACCTAAACATATATCACTCTTTGTCTTCAGACATTCAAGCAGTTATTAACTGAGATTTGTGTAACTTTCTAAAGACTCTGATAACTTTAATTTTACACCTTATTTTGGACATCTTTGGATTTTTTTTTTATTATTATTTTACTTTGGACTATCACAACTAAGATGGTAATTTAACTACATTCTATGAACTCATTCCAGACAAATTCTAATCCGTGTATGGAAACACTGTCAGAATAAACTCTCTGAAACACATCCTAAGCATGCTACACTTCTGATTGTGTAATGGCTATCTAGTAATAATAATAATAATAATATCTTTATTTTTCATACCCACATATCTATATGACATAATTTTGCTATTGACCCACCTTTATATTATTTTATCTATAGGCACGATTCACTCCTACTATACAAATATAATAGCATTGTTCTAAACTCCATATTCTACCTAAAGAGAAATGAGGCTTCCACAATTCACTCAAAGTGGTAAAATTATTGATAGGAGTAGTCTTTTATAATTTCATATATGTATTATAATATAAAAGGCAAACAATATAAAAACCATGTCAGAGTTACAAGTAAAAACACTATTACAAAAAGCAAGATGAAATCCTCCCAAAATTTCAGTAATCAATAGGTTGGCAAATAAAAAAGAAATAGAATAATAAGAAACAGCAAAAACAAGTAATAAAATTCCTGACTTAAGTGCTAACATATTAATAGTTGCTTCAATAAAATTATGTATATAATCAGTTAAAAGATGTAGACTGATAAAGTGACTTTCTAAAATGGCCTAACCATATCCTATTTATATAAAATTCATCTCAAATTCAAAGATGAAAAAGTTGAAAATAAAAAGATGAAGAAAGATATATTATGCGAACTTTAAGAAATAAAAGAATTAATACAATAATATCCAATAATGTACATTTTAGAAAAATAAAAATTCTTAAGAAAAAGAAAAACATAACAATGATAAAAACAATCTATAAAAAATCTGTAAAGCAATATATAAGCATCATTTTAAAAAACCTATAAAACAATATGTTAAGCACCAAACAAAGTGTCTTCAAAATACATGAAGAAGGACTTATAAATACGTGGTAAAATATTTGCAGGTACATATATCTCATAAGGAATTATTTTCTAGAGTATATAAAGAACTCTTACATCTCACTAGTAAAAAGACAAATCAATTAAACTGGGTAAACCACTTTGATTTTTCCAATGAATATTCACAAAGAGGCCCCAAAACACATAAAATGACGCTCAATATAAAAAATACTCAAAATGTGAAATCATGATAGAAATTTAGATTAAAATTACAGTTGAATACCACTTCACACCCATTAAAATGACAATAATTAAAGAGACAGGCAATATGAAATGTTGGGAAGAATGAAAAATCCTACACTTGCTGATAGAGATGCAAAGTTGTCAAGCAAATCTGGAAAACAGGTTGATAATTGATTAAACACTTAAACAAAATATCATGTAAATCACCAATTCCACTTCTGCGTATCTATTCAATAGAAATTAAAACATACATCACCTGAAATCTTGTGAGTTATTGTTCACAGCAACATTATTCAACAGTATTCTCGTGAGTTACTGTTTTACGACAACATTAGTCAAAATAGTTCATCAGCTGGAGAGTGGATAAACAAAAATGGATGAACCTCACAAATATTATGCAAATTGAAAGAGGCCAGATGCAAAAGATCACATTGTAAATGATTTGATTATAAGAAATGTTTAATAAGATAAATACATGGAGACACAAGTAGGTTAGTAGTTGCCTGGACCTCTGGTGAGACATGGTGTTGGCATGCAAAATTTTTTCAAAGTATTAGAAATGTTCTACACTTGTATTGCAGTGATAAGAGCAAGACACTGTAATTTATTAAAATGTTGTACATAAATGTCACATATTCAAATACCATTTTTATGTAAACACAATGCTATAAGAATGATACAAAATGTTTTTAATTCTATATTTAATCATATAAGTACTCTACATTATTTCCATAATTGTATTTATTTTAATTATCAATTCTATAATTAGTTTGATAATTTATAATCTTATTTTACTGTGCCTCAAATAAGTAGTGTCTTATGATCAATCAGATCATTGATTCTTATATATACTGAATGTATATGTGTATATGTGTATATTTGCAGTTTACACTTTGCACAATGATTGCCTCAAATACTGTCCAAGAAAAAGTGTATTTTTATAATAAATTTGATGTGTTAAATCAATTTTAATGCTGAAAGAACACATTTTTAGGTAGCCTGATGGAATTTTTAACAGAGAGTAGTATTTTGTGGTAAAATAATGTGCAACTGTTTAATAAAAAACTCTTGAATATTTATATATACCAGGAAATAATATATGCAGTCTTTAAAACTTTTTATATTCTCCTGTCTCTAAAGGAAAACAAGGTAACTGACACTCAAAAATACTATTTTTTCTGAGGATAAAAATGTATTTTGTAAGGAAAATTATATTTTAGCTTCAAACTATTAATATTCCAAATCAGAAAATCTAAGAATGTGTGGAGATAGGATGTGTGTTCATTCTCCCCTGGAATAGGAGGCTTAGACAGTAAAATCCTGTCTTCTAAACTAATCATTGGTTTTGATCAGGGGTTAGAGGTTTCTGCCAGGGCTATTAATGGGAGAAAAGGAATAAGCTAGGGAATTGCAGCATCATTTTGCTCTTTTGCTTTGGGGGCCAGCTGAAATTTGCCCAAAGTTTCTAAAATATCCTAAGGATAAATATTTGCATTTTTATGGAATTGAAATAGTTGCAAAAGGACTCAGGATTTGTACCAAAACACAAACATTTAACAAATAACTGTACAGATACCTATGTCATAATAATGGTCATAACTATCATGAAGTAAACTCTAGAGTCATGAGTGTATACGATTCAAGTCCTGAAACAGTATGATTCAAAACTCAAGAGAAAAGGTTATAAGAGGGGTTTCATGCAAGGAAATTATCAGGCATATTAGCTTGAGAAATGAATAATCTGTCCATTTTGATAAAGAAAGTGTAGTGCCTTTTGGCAGGTGCATATTAATAAAGGTGTATAGGCCAGTGAGAATGCTCTCGAGGGTGGGATATCTTCAGTTCTTTGTAGATAATGCTGAGGATTTTAAAATATGTTCAAGTAAAACAAAGTAGAGAAGAAAAAAGTGAATAAAACCTTGAACATCTTTCCTACAGACATATTGAGGAGAATTTGCCTTTATGCTTTAGGATACTACATAGAAAATGATCATACAAATGTAGTGTTCTTAAAAAATCATTTTTGTGGGCCGGGTGCGGTGGCTCACGCCTGTAATCCCAGCACTTTGGGAGGCCGAGACGGGCGGATCACGAGGTCAGGAGATCGAGACCATCCTGGCTAACACGGTGAAACCCCGTCTCTACTAAAAAATACAAAAAACTAGCCGGGCGAGGTGGCGGACGCCTGTAGTCTCAGCTACTCGGGAGGCTGAGGCAGGAGAATGGCGTGAACCCGGGAGGCGGAGCTTGCAGTGAGCTGAGATCCGGCCACCGCACTCCAGCCTGGGTGACAGAGCGAGACTCCGTCTCAAAAAAAAAAAAATCATTTTTGTAACAATATGTTACAAATATTTATTATTTTACATCAAAGTCAGGTGAGTCACATAAGGAAAATCTGAAATAATTCTCACTGCAGAAAAATATTGACCTCTTTAATAAAAGACAGTTTTTTTTTTTTTTACTTGCTTTGTTTTTTCTTTGATTAATTTTTCTGATGTATTGAAGTGGGTTGTTTACCTGTGTCCCTTCAAATTTTGTGTTCTTCTAATTTAAAAAACTGTTGTTTTTATATTGATTTTTAGGTAAAAAAATACTATGTATTAAGGCTTTGCTCATTATACATGTTGCAAATGCCTTCTCCCATACTGAGCTTACAAATTTACTCTCATTAAACTGTACTTTATTGAACAAAACTGACTAACTTTAATATAATAAGATAAAATACTCTTTATTTGCTATCCATTCTGTTTCCAAAATACTCACTACGCACAAGATAGCAAAATACTCTTCTATGTTATAATCTAGAATATTGTTCCTCTTTCTTTACCTGGGACAATTTGAGTAGAATTGATCTATATACATGAATGTTAGATATAAAATAAATTCTATATTTTCTAAGCAGACATCCAGTTTACCCAGGAGCAAATACTAAAAAGCCAATTTTATTATTTTTCTAGGAAGAAATGTTATCAATTCTGTTGATGGACTCCTTAATCTCTTCTACTGATTACCTTCTACTTGAACCAGTACCAAATTAATGTTGCAAGCTTTGTCTTGAAATATGTTAAATTTATAACTTTGTTCTTATTCCACCTGATTGTTATGAATATGAGTATTCTGTATTTCCATTAAACTGTATATACAGTTTTTAAATTTCTCCAAAAAACTTGATAGAATTTTGACTGAAATTGCTTTCAATTTCTAGATCAATTTAGACAATTAATATATGTAAATGTGCTATTTATTTATAATTATTTTCTGATGTTTATACATTTCATTAATTTTAATTGTGTGACTGCATTCACATCAATCTCTTTAGTACAATGTTGAATACAGGTGGGATTAAATTATATCCCTATATTATTCTCCATATTCGAAAAATGGTTTTTAATATTTCACCATTAAGTATTATATTGGCTGTATAATATTTGCAATTGTATTTTGAAAAAGTAGTGTATTAAGATATAATTTTTGTCCTAATAATACTGATCCAGATTTTTACATTACTTTCCCTCTTATTTCTTCTGAGCAGCAGCCAGAGATCACTGATTGGTTCACAGGAATAAGCAGGGTTAGTCTATACTGCCTGAAAGGAAACATCAAAACCAACTGATGAGACTAGAATTTAATAACAAGTATACCATAATTCTTGAAATATAATTTTTCTCTCTCCAGTCTTTCATTTTTACCAAAGACAAATCATAAGTTCAATTTGCTTTATTATATTTGGCCTGATTATTTGTATAATATGCAGCAAGAATAATTATTTTTCACATAGACTTTTTAAATTGACTTTGATGGAAATTTGTTGCATAAAAAATTCTCAGGTAAGACTTTTTTAAAGATGATCCCAATCGTGGCTTTGTACCCTCAAATACCCATGAGTTAGGTAAATTCCTCTCCTCTTGAGATCCCAAGATAACTTGGAACTCCTGAGCCTGTCAGAAAGTGACATTCTTTACTTACCAAGGTCAAGAACCCTGGACAAGACCTCTGCAGACAAGTATGAGGACAGTTTTCTTAAGGGACTTTTATTGGCTCTGTAAGTCAAGTTAGATTCATTAAAGAAATGCACACCATTTCAGTCAAAGCCTTGATAAAATAACTAGTTTCTCCAGTTGTGTCATGTTCAAAAATGAAAAAAAGAAAATCTTATTGCAATTATGCAAATAACAATATGGCCATAAGTTAAGAATACTCATAAAGAGTTTCCAAATTCTGGATAAATCAGAAAGAGAGAAACAAATATGTTCCAACTTTTGTTCACAGGAGGATACTTAATTGTCAAAAGCTGTCAATAGCTCAAAAGAATAAGTTTTCTTGACTCTGAAAATCAAAAAAAAAAAAAAAAAAAGATCAGCAACATTTTAAGCAAAAAGTCAAAACGAAAAATACTTCAATCTTTTATTAGTTCAATACATGCAGTTAACTCCTGTTCTGCTTGACATTCATGAACATTTCAACTCTTCATGAGAGTCCTGAAGGATTTTCCTCTATTCTAATGTCACAAAATCCAAAGTTATTAGAAACCTACATTCAAGAACACCTGTTAGAGTCCTATAGCTGATTATAAACCACCTTTTAAAGTGGATCAAAACAAGACAACAATTGTTGATGGATGATGAAATGCCTTAGGGCAGTCTCTGTTAAAGTCACAATTGACTAGGAAATTTTGGTTACTTCCGTGGCACACAAAAATTTTACATAAAAATTATAATTATTAATAACATTCACTAAGTCATATCAGAAGTATAGGTATTTCCCATAATTTTGGAACACATACCATAACATATTTGTACAAATACAACTTGAAGAAAGTAAACCACCATTTCATATCTGACAATGCTTCCTGTGTGATTTTTGTACCAAATAAACCAAATGTCATTTTTACATTAGTGTACTATTAATCTTAAACCCTGTGTTTGTTAAAACCTTATAGGCAAATCTACCCAATTTTTATGTCTGACTATAAGGTACGATTCTTACTGACCATTTATAATCCTTTAAATTTTTGTTAAAGAGCAGATGAATGGTCTAAGAAAAACTTGTGCTTTTATTACAATGATCAAGTTATGGAAAAAATGAATAACACTCCTTTAACTGTATGTTCACACATAGAATTTATTTTACAAGATTCCAACATAAAATCCTTTAACCCTCTAAACTTATGCAAGAAATCCACATTACCATGCTTCTTACACTCTTTTGCCAAAAGTATATTCTACTTTTCTTGCATTCCTTGAATGTACAGCTGTTTCTTTAGTAGTCTCAAATACATGTTACACTGTTAACTCTTGATTTTGAATTATATACATTATCTTTTTCCTGCATATATTGAAATGATCAAACTATTTTCTACATTTTTCTCAATGTGGTAGAATGTAATGAATTCCAAAGTTAAATAAAATTTTTAATTTCTGTAATTAAACCCATCTTACATTGAAATATATATCTTCCTTATATTGCAAAATTCATTAGGCTAATGCATTGTTAAATAATTGACATTTATGTTTTAGACATAAACTCTAGCTTTAAAAATGATGTGGGAATTCCACCGTTTTTAGGCTATACCTTGGAAAAGATTTCTGGACAGAATATTCTCTTCGTCTTAATTATTTGGTAGAATTTGATAAGAGGAAGAGATTTTCCAAGTTTATCGTTTAAATGTTTGCATCCTTCATAACATTGATTTCAAAACATTGATGTGAAAAGACAAGAAAATTGCAGACTGATCACTCTTTTTTTTTTTTTTTCTTGAAGAGGGAGTTTCGCTCTGTCACCCAGGCTGGAGTTCAGTGGCATGATCTCATCTCACTGCAACCTCTGCCACCCGGGTTCAATCGATTCTCCTGCATCAGCCTCCTAAACAGCTATGATAACAGGTGTCCACGACCACACCCAGCTAATTTTTGTGTTTGTAGTAGAGATGGGGTTTTGCCATGTTGGCCAGGCTAGTCACGAACTCCTCACCTCAGGCGATCCGCCTGCCTTGGCCTCCCAAAGTGCTGAGATGACAGGTGTCAGCTAACATTCTTATGTAGACAAATGCATATATATTGCATCATCATAAACTTAATCCACAAAAAACACATCAATGCAGAGCATAGTTTATTTCAGAAATAAAAGATTGGTTTTGCATCTGTAAATTCATGTAATTCAGCATATGAGCCAAATTAAATAAAATATATACATGCACATACACACATATCACTCCAGATGGATGTTTAAATCACAGGTTTTTCTAACTTTCATTATTTAATATAAAGTCCTTGAAGAGTTTTCCTTAAAGTACAACTATAACTATATTCTACCTAATTTCCAATGTCATATTTCCATGCTGTTCCTTAAATTCATATGCTACTTACATGCTATGTTATATCATTTCACACAAGTGTTTAGAAATGTGCAGCACAATTTGAAAATATTTAGAATTTTTTAAAACTTTGTGTTAATTATTTCTAGATAATTCTAATGTAGTCAGTCTACATACACTATACATTTAGTCCTTTGACATTTGATGATACATACCATGTATTTCTTTTATCTACACCTATATGTGTATCTCTCCATATCTTTATCTTTTCATTTGCATAATTATTTTATAATTTATTAATCATTTTTTAATATTTTGAATAGTTACCATTTTAAAGTGTTTTATTAGTTATGAGAGAGGCACTGTAAAATATTCAACTATAATTATAAATGTGTTTACGTATCTTTTGGCTTCTGCCATTTTTAAAATTTAAATAGGTAAAATTTTTTGTGCACAAAACATTAGAGTTGCTATATCTTGAGATATTGTCATTTTATTACTGTTTTTCTTTCTCTCTAGCAATACTTCTTGACTAGTCTAATTTGGTTGATTATTGCATAGGTACACAAGTTTCTCATTTTTAGTATTTGAATGATATATATGTATAGATGTATACATTATATATACTGTCTTCTTTTTGACATATTTTATGATATTTGTAAGGTGTGTATTTTTTTAAGCTGCATGTTAGTTATTTTTTTTTATTTACTTGACATCGTTGTCTTTAACAGGAATGTGTAATCTATTTAGATTTTGTGTAACTCATTGTATAATCTGTATTCAATTATTTAAACTTATGTTTTCTATATGTCCTGTGTCTTTTACATTTTCTTTTTTCTTCATTTTGTATTAACTAACAAAGTTTATTATTCTTTTTTAACCACATTAACTTAGTAGCTATATAATCTTTGTATAGTGTTCTAGTAACTACCATATATGTTAAAACCTGAATCCCTGGCTTATATTTAAGTTAGTCATTTGTTTCCTATACAATGCAAGGGTCCTAGGCCATTTAAAGTTTATTTATACTCTTGCCATTGTATAGAGCCAATTATTATTTGTATTTATATGCATCCTGTATTTGCCTTTTCCAATCCTCTCTGTTTCTTTTTGCAAAAGCCTATTCTTCATTCTGTGTTTATGTTCATCTGCTGAACACTCCTAAGGAATTCTTCAGTGCAGGTCAGCTTAGTATTGATTGTCTTTTATTCTGATCAGCATATCTTTTCTCTCACTAAATAGAATTTATATATATATAATATATATATATATATATATATATTCACTTCTGTTGTTATTCTTGTGATTCCTACTCTTAGTCTTTCTGCTACATAAAGCAGTAAACTTTACCTGTTTTTGTAGTTTTTAAAAGATATTCTCCACAAGTTTAGTCTTTTCTATTTAAAGTGATGGACCTGAGTATAATTTTCTTTCTATTTATGTTGAATATGTGACTTGTAGTCTTTCATCAATTTTGGACATTATTGTCATTATTTCTTCAAAATTTTCTTTTTTTCCTGTTTTCTTTCTTTCTAGTTAAATTTCAGTTATACACCAATTACACTTTTTGCTCCCACTGCATCTCTGTTTGTTAAAATATTTATATTTTATTGTTTTATCTCTCCTTACTTCAGTGTCTTTCTTCTGGTTCATTAAATTTCTTTTATCTCTGTCTAGTCTTCTAGTACACCCACAACTGAGTTGTGCCAATGAATTAAATCCTTCATACAATCAAGTGTAAAAATTTAATTGTGTAATTTGTAACGGAAATAGAACATTATCAATTGACTCCAAATGTTTTTCTTGACAAAATTCTCATTCGGTAATACATCTAAATTTTTTTTAAAATCCCAATATTTTTACCTCAGTAGCCATAGATTGTTTTTCATGTGATTGATTTGTATGTAAATGTAAACATATTGCAGATACTAATTATTCTGATTTTTGTTACTTAATGTTTGTCAGATTCAACCACGGTTGTGATGACAATTTAAATATTCTTTTTGTTGTTGCACATTGTGTGTTGTCCTTAGATGCATAACCCCAAATTAAGTTATCTATTTTCTTGATGTAAATTTGAATTAATTTTAGTTTCTTATTCCAAAGATAATTACAGATGTGCATCCTTACATCTTTCTTGTGGATTTAAGGAACTCATTTGGTTCAATATACCAAGGACTTACATTGCTACATTAACGTTATAGAATATCTCATCTCCCTTTTCCCCATTTCTCTCTCTCTTTCTCTCTTTCTACTTAATAAATTTTTCTATGAAAAAAATATTTTGAATAAGCAAATTTTGAATTCCAACAACTATCCTTTTAAAAAAATTATTTACTAGAGTTTTGCTTCAGATTTATTGTTAATAGATGTTCCTGCTTACAATTTTATTAAATATCAGCATCTTGGTCATGTAGATTATAGGCTATAGAAACATTTAAAAAATCATTTTTCATGTAGTACAAATGAACATTTTTATCTATCTGTAGTAGGTTGTCTGTGTCAAATATGTAGATACTTTGGTTTTAAAATTAAACAGATGATGAAGCAGCTTACCGAGGTGAAATTCTTGCCCAAGCTAATGTAGTAGACGAGGCAGAGGGAGCTGGGATTAGAAGTTAAGAAAATTTTACTCCAGATTCCATGCACTGAAAGTTAGCTTCTATTGAACCTTAAGTAGATTATTTTCTGTTTTACAAAGAAGAATTTTTAACAACACAGTTGTCACTATCTTTCATTTTAGAGTAAAAATTTATAGTGACTACACACAGATTAATTCATATTCTCTACGCATGACTTTGACAGAGCAGGCCATTCTTGTTCCAGCATGGTGACATGTCATTGATTTTTGTGGTTTGTTTGGGTGATTTCTACCCTTTAAAAATGGTCCCTTCTAGTTTTTGTATCCTAGGCCTTGTCTTTATGAGACCTGCTAAATGAACTCATGGAAACTCGGGTGTGGTGGCCTCATGGTTGCTCACCTATGAAAGTTGATTGACAGATTATGAGTCTCCTTAGTCTAAGATGTCCCCAGCATCAGCATATCAGCATGTTCACTTCTATTAAATGTTTATGTGCATGGCTCATTTTATTACAAATATTGTAATTCCAGATAATTTGCTAATTCTTACATAATTGTTATACAATTGTTTAGAAAACTGTGTCATATCAGATAGATGCATGCCTCTGAACTTTTATAAATGATGACAGTAGTAATAATAGATGATGATAATGATGGTTATGATTAACAGCCGTGGTTAGAGTTTTTCATGTAAATTAGGCATGTTTGATGTAATCAAGCTGGCAAATGATGGAACCTGGTTTCAAATCCAGGAAAAGTTTTAGTGTTCTTGAATGTCATATTAATAAGAGGTTCTTTCAACAACTACGTTCAATGTAAATCTACACTTGCTTTTTAAGATATCGTATGTGAAATGCTCAAAAGTTATCCAAAAAAGTAGATAGAAAATTAAGGTAAAACATTCCCAATTCATCATATTATATTCAGTGCTGTATGAATTTAAACTTTAATATTGTAATTTATCCAGGTGTGCTATGTATATTTAGTAGTGCAAAAGAATGACAATTTTCTTTTTGTAATTTTTCACACAACTATTCAAGAAAGGTGGACAATTAAAATGAGTACTCAAGAGCCTTCTAAGTTTTCACTTACTAGCTGTGGACCAAAACATTAGGTATTAGAGGAGTTCTCAGTGCCTGAACTTGTATAGAATATCATGCCTATCCTTTACCAATGACTTCATGCCTTTTTGTTAATACTTCAAAATCTAACTCATGTTCATGTATAGTGTTAGAAGTCGATCACCTGACATCATCATGGATGGGTGGGAAAAGAGGTAAAGAACAAAGCATGTAGGCTCTAAGGCTTTTAAAATAAATAAAAACAATGTTTTCTCTCTAATTTAGCTCCAAAAATTTCAACCATAATGTGAACTTATGGAACAAGTGAAACAGTATAAAGGAAAATAAAGGGAAAAGTAATAATTTAATTTGCTTTAATAATTATCAAAATAATAATTTATTTAAAAATTCTCAAATTTTGGATGTTCTTTTTAAAACCACTTTATTCAGGGATGTACAAAGGTATTTCTACTAGAAAAATATTAATTATAAAATATTTTCATCCAAAATTATGTATAATTAACATTTATATATAATTTTTAAAAAGGTAACATTTTAATTGACAAGTCAATTTTATATTCTGCTTGTTATAGGTAAATTTTATATATGTATCTCTAATTTACGAGTTTCATGAAAAGTTGAAGTGCTTTTGTCTCAGTAGGCATTTTATGCATGACATAAATCATAATATTAAGATTAGTCACAAGGAAGCTTTTGGAAAATTGATCTCCATGAATTATATTTGTGCCAGTATAATCTCACGTGAAGACCTCCAAAAGGAATTAAGAATGAAAAACCAAATTGAAACATTTAAAAATACACATTTTGTTTCCCATGTCCCGGTATCATATAAGTTAATATTCTTTACCCTAAATCACACCAGTTAAAATTTTTTCTATTCAGTTCTACTGTACACTGAGAGCATATTTGCATGATTTCTAGACTTTTAAAATTTCAAATATGTATTTTATGCCTCATAATGTGATTTATTTTAGTGAATATTCCATATTTCCTGGAGTAAAATTATATTCTGCTATTGTCGAATAAAATATTGCATACATTTCAATTAGATCAAGTTGGTTGGCAGTATTGTTCAAGTCAGCTATATTACGAATTCTCTGGTTGATCTTTCAATTACTAAAACGAAATTATTTAAACCTTCAACTAGAATCACGGACTTATTTTTACTTTGTTGCAGTTCTACCATATTTTCTGCCTCAGGTATGCTTATCTTCTACTGTTACATGCATACACCTTAAACATTGTTGTGTCTTTTTGGAGAATTAATTTATTTATCATTAGTAATGTCTCCCTTTATCCCTGATTTTCTTTTTTGTCTTAAAGTCTGCTTTATCTAAAATTCATCTTTACTTAATATTCAGTATTCTGGAGGTTTTGGGGATAAGTGTTAGCACGTGTATTAGTGGGCATTCCCCAGAGAAATAGAACCAAAAATACATACTACATGTAGTATATGCACAAGTAGTATGTACTATTGGTTCTATTTCTCTAGAGAATAGAATGTATATGGAGAACTATATACATACATAGTTTTATATATATGTGTATATACACACACATATATATACACACATACAATTATATATATAAATATATATATATATAATTATATATGAGAGAGAACGAGAGAGAGAGTCATGAGAAACATGTAGAGCAGGCTATCAGGCTGGAGACCCAGGTAAAATAAAAATTGATGTTGCAGTCTCAAGTCTAAAGGCAATCTGAAGACAGAATTTGTTCTTCTTCAAATAATCTTTTTTTTTTTAAGCCCTTGTAACTTACTGAATGAGGTCCACCTAAATTATAAATTATAATTTGCTTCACTCAAAGTCTTCTGATTAAAATCTTAATATCTAAAATTACCTTCAGCAACATCTAGCCTGCTGTTTGAGCAGTCATCTGGGTACTGTAGCCTAGCCAAGTTCACACAAAAATAACTCTCACAGCAACTTATATGATTCTCTATCCCCTTATTTGTACTTTTTATGTCTTTATATTTGAGATTCTTGTAGACAACATACAGTTGAGTGTGTTTTGCCATACATCCAGAAAATTTGTCTTTTAATTGTTATATTTATATTACTCCCACTTAAGGTGATCATTGATATGGTGTGGTTAATATCTACTATCTTTGTTTCATCTTTGATAATTTTTTCCTGCTTTTTTTTCTGTTTCTCTTTGCTTTCTCTGATTTTAACTGAGAATTATATGATTCAATTTATCTTCTCTCTTAGAATGTCAATTGTATATTTTAATTTTTTAGTTAGTTTATAACTAAACTAACTAAAAATTTTTTTAGTTAGTTTATTTTTGGTGAGTTTGTAACACAGTAGCCCCTCCTTATCCATAGGGGATATTCCAAGACTACCAGTGGATGCCTGAAACCACTGATTATACCAAATCCTATGTGTAATATGCTTTTTTCCTAAACCTAATGGCCTATGATAGAGTTTCATTTCTATATTAGGCACAGTAAGAGATTAATAAAAATAACTGATCATTATATAAAACAGTTATAACAATATGCTAGCACCACTACTCTTCACTTTGGGACAATTATTAAGTAAACTAAGGGTTATGTAACACAAACACTGCAATACTGGTACAGTTGAATGATAATTGAGCCAGGTATAGTGTAGACAGTGTAGATATGTTGGACAAAGAGATGATTCACTTCCAGGCAGAATGAAGCAGAATGGTGCCATATTTCATCATGCTACTCAGAACAACAAACAATGTGAAACTTATGAATTATTTACTTCTGGAATTTTCATTTAATATTTTCAGACTCTGGTTGACTGCAGGTAACTGAAATGGCTGAAAATGAAAGTGAATAAGATGGAACTACTGTGTACATTTTCCACTAGCCTAAGTCCATTTTCAGATGACACTATCACACTTTCTGGATAGTTCAGGTCATTATAACGAAGTGTTTCCAATTACTCCTTCTTATCTTATAGAATTTTGCTGTCATTCACTTAATTTCTCTGTATGTTATAAACCCAATCCATTTTAATATGATTACTCTAAACAGTTAACAAAATCAACTAAGAATTTTAAAAATTAAATGTTTTATTTTCCCTTTAGTTTTCTCCACCTTTTCCCCCCTATTATGATGTTGATCCATGTTTCCTAACCCCTAGCATTTTCTTTCACTCTGAAGAGTTCTGAAAAATATTTATTTCAGCACTCTCTGCCAGTAATGAGGACCCTCAGTGTTTGCTTGTCTGAGTAAGTCTATTTATTTTCCAGTTTTAAAGGAGAATTTTGCTGAATGCACAATTATAGTTTAGGATTTTTTTTTCCTTTAATACTAAATATTTTACTTCAGTATCTTGGTTGGTTTCTAATGAGAAATTTGGTGTAATTTTTCTCTTTGTTTCTCTATATCTAAGATATTTTCCCACTCCTGGGCTTCTTCAAGGTTTTCTGTGTTTTGGTTTTCTAAGTGTTGTATATAGAACTACTAAGATCAGATTTTTTGCTGTTATTTATCCTAATTTGTTTTCTGAGCCAGCTAGTTTTATGGTTTCATGTGTGTTATTAATTTTGGAAAATTCTAGGAAATTTCTATCTTATCTTTCCAGTATTCCAAATACACTTATGTTATACCTTTTAAACTGTCCATCTTTCTTGGATATTCTGTTCTTTTAAAAATATTACTTTTTCTCTTTGTTTATGATTTTCATTAATTTTCTATCGACCTATTTTTCAAGCTCTCTGATTCTATTTTAGCCATGCCTAGTTTACATATGCTTCCACCAAATATATTTTTCTCCTAAGGTATTTGTGATTTCCAGTATATCCTTTTGCTACCTTCTTAGGGTTTTTGTCCCTATGCTTACATTCTCCATCTATTCTTATGTTATCAAATTTTTCCATAAGAGTTTTTAATACAATATTCATTGTTGTTTTAATTCCTTGTCTTATCTTTCTAGAACCTGTGCCATATCTGTGTCTGGGTCTGATGTTTGCCTTGCCTCTTCAGAATGTGTATTTTATTTCCTTTTATCTTATCTTGTGACTTTCGTTTTGAGTGGAGGATATGATATATTAGGTAATAGGGGCTGAGTTAAGTGAATCTTCAGTGTAAAGTTTTCTGTAAATCTGTTATGAGTTTTGTTGTTGTTATTCTATTTGTAGATTCCAAAATCTGTAGATCCCTCTGGAGTTCTTTTTGTTTCCCGTGTTGTTTGGGAGTTTCCTTATAAACTCTTGTTTAAAGTAAGTCTGTCTTTCAGGTCTTTAACCTGTAATCTACTGTCATTATACTGATTTCCTGTGGAAGTGTTTATACAATGTGATATAATAAAACATTCTACAATCTTATAATTAAATCTCATTCTTTTGGTGTGGCTGGGTTGCTGAGCCGTGACCTTCGGAAGTGTGTCTTAGCTTTTTTCCCCCCTCCTCTTAGGTGAGACAGACAGTCTAGAGTGGACTAGAATTGGGTAGTTTCCTTATTTATAATCAGATAAGCTCTGGAAAAAAAAGATTTCCTTTGGTGAGTAGACCTTCATTATGGAGAATCCTCTACATGTATTTCAAATATTGACTTTTTGCCCCTCCATGGCAGAAACATGAGGGAATTTTTCTCTGCACTTTACAGTGAGAAACTTCAGGGGTTCCTGTAGGGCAAACACTTTAGGCAGTGTGCCTGCTGCCAAGACTGGGACCTCAGAGTTACTCACTTACAAATAGTCCACACAGCCTCCAGAAACGAGTGGAAATCATCATTTAAGAGGACTGCCACCTTCTGAGTCAAGTGAACACTTAGGAAGTTCAGAAGGTGAAGACTTGTGTCCTTGAATTAAGTAGTCAAGCATAAACTTCAAGAAAGATGATGGATAAGAAAGAAGCAGCAGTGGTTTTGATGTTAAGCAACTGAATGGAGCAGAGAATAAAGGTATGATTTTAAAAATGCTAAGTATCCAAGAAACAGGACAAATAGAATTATCTGAGACAATATATGTGATATGGTAAACTTAATTTAAAACTTCACTATTAGGATGGATGAGGGAAACAAATCAATTGCTATCAGTCAGATTCTCTTCCCTTGAGTATTTCACAAAGTTCACTATTTAGGGAAAGGAGAACAAACATTCTAGACATTTTATTCTAACCTTAGACTTTAATATCAATTTGGTCTAGCAGTGAGGTGGTAGAAATCATAATTATATTTTCTTCCTTTCACTATTTTCTAAATTATTCATTAGCTATGTAAATGTTAAATTCAAATATAAATCTATAGTTCTATCCTTTGATTTATTTTTCTGGTAAGCTGGTTATTTTATTATTTATTATTATTATTTATTATTATATATTTATTTTGGAGGCTTTACTGCCCTAAACTATAAACACACACATGTACATGTGTGTGACCTTCAGAGGTGCTTCTTAGCTTTTTTGCCCCCTCCTCTTAGGTGAGACAGAAAGTCTAGAGTAAACTAGAATTGGGCAATTTCCCTACATACAGTCAAATAAGCTCTGGAAAAAAATGTTTTCCTTTGAAAATTTATACCTATAAACGTATATGTATAAATTTGTATGTATTTTCATATGTACACTCTAAATTGTGTGTAATAATACAACTCACACACACGTGTATACAGCTTTTGGGGAGAAATGATTCACATTTTATACAACATACTTATTTTAAAGTGTACAATTCAACAGCCTTTAGTGTATTCACAGATTTTTACAACCATCACCATTGTCAATTTTAGAATATTTTAATTATACCAGAAAAATCCTCTTAACCTTTAGGTATCACCCCCATCTCCTATCTGTTGCATCTCAATAAGCAACTACTAAGCTACTTTCAGCCTGCAGGGGTTTCCCTGTTCTACACATTTCAAATAAACAGAAATATACCATATGTGATCTTTTGTGTCTAGATTCTTTTGCTTAGCATAATGTTTCCAGGGTTTATCTATTTTGTAGCATATATCTGTATTTAATCACTTTTATGGCTGAATAATATTCCATTTTGTGGATGTAACACTATCCATCAGCTGGTGATCACTTGGGTTGTTCCACCTTTGTCTCTCATGAATATTGTTCTTATATAAACATTCATGCACAAGGTTTTGTATGGATATACATATGCTTTTATTTCTTTTCTATGTATACCGAGAAGTAGAACTGCTGTCATACAAAAACCCTATTATGATAGAGTTTAATTGTTTGAAGAACTGCTAGATCATTTTCCAATTTGACTACATCATTTAACGTTCCCACCAGTGGTGTGTAAGGGATCAGATTTATCCAGGTTCTTGCCAAAACTTTCATCTGACTTATTATATCAGTGTTCCAAATAACTATTTACTTGTGTTTTTTTGTGTGATACTATTGTATCAATCTACCTGCATTAATATCATAATTCCTATTTAATCAATGCCAAGTAATTAGCATTTGTTATACTGCATATTTTATGGAGATGCTTTCTATGTTTAATCTATATCAAAGTTATGTCAGCACATGTTTCAGGACTGTGTGGCCATGAGTAGAAACTCCCTTAAAAACTGAGATACCAATTTTGCTGCTTCAGGTATCGGTTGTATGTTAAAATAAATATACCTAGTCTGTATTTTGCATGTTATTCAGAAGTGTTCAGTGTATAATTATGTAAGATATTGAGTGGAAATCAAAGTATCATATATCCATAGAATTTATCTATCAATCAGTTTATGCTAATCAAAAATCAATTTAGTATGGTTCATTACTGTATTGGAAGTGGATCCGATACAGTCCAGAGGGGCACCAAGGCTATGTCTCCCATACATAGCATATGGAGGTCTAAGAACAAAGTATAATTAACCCTTGAACAATGTAGGGATTGGTGGTACTGACTCCCCACACAGTTGAAAATCTGCATGTAAGTTTTGACTCCCAAAATTGGTAACATAAATAGTTGAATAACACATATTGTGTATCTTATGTGTATTATATGTTGTATTCCTAAAACAAAGTAAGCTAGGGAAAAGAAAATGTTATTTTAAAAACCATAAGGAAATATATTTACTTCTCATCTAGTGAAAGTGACTGACCAAGAACAATTTTTATTAAGTAACCAGAATTGCAAAGTGTAATTTAATTATGCAGTTTTAAAGTAACGTAAAGTGTAATGCGTGTGCACTACTGAT
Source organism: Macaca fascicularis (assembly GCF_037993035.2). NCBI lineage: Eukaryota > Metazoa > Chordata > Mammalia > Primates > Cercopithecidae > Macaca > Macaca fascicularis. The sequence continues at coordinate 29,902,434 of NC_088380.1, read as the reverse complement.
TGGTGAAATCAATAAAAACAGTTATAGTTTCATATTCCATGTCATTTTTTTTTCTTGGCCTTTAATTTCCTAGCTAGACTTTTTCTAAATAAAGCAATTGATACTGATCACTTTCTCCATCACTGGCCTTCAGGTCCTACAATTAACAAGCCATATTATAAAAGTGTTGACCTCTTCCTTTTTCTTGAAATATTCTCTGTTCTAGGTTTTATAGACACCATATTTGCTTGTTTTTTCCTCAATTATTTTTACTCATGTCGGTGTACTTCTCTTTGTCTAGAAGGCTCTCAAATGTTGGTGTTCTACTGTCTTCATCCTGTTCTTACAAAGATGAAATTCGTATTAAAAACAGAGAGTTCTCTATAAATAGTCATAGCAACTATAATGAGGATTGTGGTGGACAGGTTTAACGAAGTCATACAGATATAATGTTTAAAAATAATGTAGTTATTAAAATGAAAATTATAGCTCAGAGTCAGAGAAGACATAGCATAAAAACAACTGTGTTCGAATAGATCCCAGTAAACTCGTGAGAATGAAAACCAGATAATGAAATGGCAAAAGTATTTCTAAAATAAGAAATAAACTAATTATACATGATACCAAAGAGTTAAAAAAAAAAAAAAGGGAAACAGAATTATCCACACTAAGATTCATTATATTGAAGTTATTGAACTTCAAAATTCTTAAAAAAAAATTATGACCAAATTGCACTCAGATTTCTCAACAAAAGTCATAAAAAGAAACAGTTTTTTCAACATTCTGAGGGGCATAAAGATTACAGACTCAATATTCATGAACTTAGTATTATTACTTCTGAATCATACATTGGAGGGAAGAAGGGAATCACTGAACTATCCAACATAGGACCAGAACAAAATTTGATTTGAAAGTTTACTTCTATCTTGAAATAGATTGAATACTCATGTTAAATCAATTTTAGAAGTATGCCCAAAGAGTTGTATAATGTAATTTAATGTTATAATCTCTGATAATATAAAAATAATATCAATGACCAAAACGAAGAGGAAAAATTAAAGACAATAGTTAACATTTTGATTCTAAAACTAATCTTTCATAGCAGGAAATAAACAGTGAAAAACACTACCTGTATCTTTTAAGTTAATTTTATAACCTTACTTAAATTAAGACCTGTAAGAAATTAAGAAAGTAGTAAGTAGTAAGAAATTACTTATCTGAAAATTTGCTAATTTTGAGGAGTATAATATAAATAGAAATGATAAGAGAGGACATACAGCAGGAAATATGAAAAGAGATATAAGAAAAACTCAAATCAGTAGAGCTTGATAATCGGTTTGGAGGAAACTGGAAAATACTAAAGTAACATTAAAAGATGAAACGCAGGAAGGTTATTGTAACATAAACCAGGATATGGAAAACAAGAAGTAATACAGATTTATGTGGGGAGACGATAAGCTGAGATTTGAACATGTTGGGTTGGAGGTATTTGGAAAACATTCAAGTGACAATTCGAACTGTGACACTGCGGATTGGATTTCACAAGAGAGTTGGCACAAACATGGGGTCGAGATTTCACATCATACAGTTATTACAGCTAAGTGACCTGATGAAGTCGTCCAAGGATGACAAGTAGGAAAAGCAGAAGTTACCCACAAACTTCAGGGACACCAATACGTGAATGATGGGCAGAAAGTGAGGCTTGCGCTAAAAAGAAGCTAAGGAGAAGAGATCGTGCAAAGGCTTGGTAGTGAGAGATATGCAATATATTTGAAAAATAGAAGGGATTCCTGCATGGCTAAAGGTGAAATTCAAATTGCTGTATCAGATGGAAAATTGAAATCTAAATGACTTATGGTTTTTAATCTCAGAGAAATTGATAGCCTGAATACCTTGGGTTAATGAGTTATTTTGTAGAAAGGAGAATATTGGGCTGAGAAATTATTATCTATAAATCGCAGTTAGAGGAAACAGAAATGTTATTGCTTTATTCTTCAAAAGGATAGCATAATGGAACCCACTTTGAAAATTGCCCAAGTAAGGTATTGAAAGATATTACAATTATGACATAAGCATTTTTAAACCAAAAATATTTGACTCCAGAGATAATTTTATTCTTATCCATTATTGTTTTAAATTTTGTTTTTATTTGTTTGTTTGTTGCTGTTGTTGCTGTTGTTTCCTTCTGGTTATACCTTCTGGTTTTAATTTCTAAATATTTAATATATACATTTTAGGATACAATTCTTCTCTGTTGTGTTTCATAAGAGTCTACGGTGTAATAATTTTTTTAAATTGGAGGCATGAATCATAGTGTGTTACATCATTTATATGTAGTGATGCATATCATTATATGACTATACATTATTTTCATGGAAAAGAGGAAATAATTATATATAATCTTATCTCCTCTTTTAAAAGCCAGGTCATTCTTTCCTAAACTCTGATATTGGGCGTTGTAGAAAAGTCCATAGTTTTTTCAGTTAAGTTTTATTTTTTTTCTCTATCTTACACAAGTAACTTATTTTGTCTCTCAGTAGTTTAAATGTAGTTTAACTTTTTACATAATGTTTCAGAATATGAAAAGCAGGAAATAAATTAGGAAAGGTTAGCTCTTTGAATTAAATGAAATTAACTCAGGAAAAAAATCATAAATCTTTCATGGTGGTTGAATGCAGAGTGCTTAACTCTGTATTAATTTGCAGACATAATTAAAAATAATGCTTCCCCCAGAAATAGATATACATTTTGGGATAATGTAAGACTTTTTCCTAGTTTATATGCAGATCTTAAAATTTATCAGGATTTCCTTCTATTTTTTTGGATAAAACTTGTTTTTAAGTGATTAATTACAAACTTTTAAGTCATATTGTTAAAATAAACCATCTTGAGTAAAGTAATCCAGTACGGAGTGGATCTCAGGGAAAGGATAATGATTTGGTACTAAAAACCTTTGAGAATGCACCATCTCTCCTTTCCCAGTTTTTTTTTTTTTTTTCCTTTATCTGATTTTTTTATAACATGTGGATCTTTTTTTAATTTCTGAATTCTAATAAACAGGAAGAATGATCTCAAAGATTGACTTAGTATATTTCCCCAATTCTAATCCCTAGTAAAGAGAGAATGTGAACATCTTAGCTTGAATAAACCAAACACTTGTAGTTCCCTCAACTAAACCAAGGGCTAGGGAGGTGCAACACAAACCCAGCTATTGCAGAAACCACAGGTATAAACCAGAGAGTTGGTCTTCAGAAATAGGAGACTCCTCCTGAGCTGAGCAGATACCACCAAAGCTTACTCATATTTATGAGATGAACAGACTTTCTGGTAGGATTCCCCACTAGGGCTTTGCAATTGTTTTTCCCTTTACATTAGAAGTTAAAGTCACCATTTTTTTTTTTTTTTCCATTTGTTTGTGTAATCTCTGATTTCTTTGAGCAGGAGCTTGTAGTTCTCCTTGAAGAGGTCCTGGCCTTCTCTTGTTAGCTGTATTCCTAGGTATTTATTCTTTTTGTGACAATTGTGAATGGGAGTTTGTTTGTGATTTGGCTGTCAACTTTCTTGTTGTTGGTGTATAGGAATGCTAGCAATTTTTGCACACTGATTTTGTAACCTGAGACTTTTTCTGAAATTGTTTACCTGCTTAAGAAGTTTTTGGGGTGAGATGATGGGGTTTTCTAGATATACAGTCACGTCACCTGCAAAAAAAGACAGTTTGACTCGTTTCTTCCTATTTGAATACCCTTTACTTCTTTGTCTTGCTTGATTGCCCTCGCCAGAACTTCCAGAACTCAGCAAACTATTGCAAGAACAGAAAACCAAACACCGCATGTTCTCACTCATAGGTGGGAACTGAACAATGAGATCACTTGGACTCGGGAAGGGGAACATCACACACCGGGGCCTATCATGGGGAGGGGGGAGAGGAGAGGGATTGCATTGAGAGTTATACCTGATGTAAATGAAGAGTTGATGGGTGCTAACGAGTTGATGGGTGCAGCACACCAACATGGCACAAGTATACATATATAACAAACCTGCACGTTATGCACATGTACCCTAGAACTTAAAGTATAATAATAATAAAAAAAAGAAAAAGAAAAAAAAAAGAAGTTTTTGGGGCGAGATGATGGAGTTTTCTAGATATAGAGTCACATCACCTGCAAAAAAAGACAGTTTGACTCCTTTCTTCCTATTTGAATACCCTTTACTTCTTTCTCTTGCTTGATTGCCCTCGCCAGAACTTCCAGAACTATACTGAATAGGAGTGGCGAGAGAGGGCACACTTGTCTTGTGCCGGTTTTCAAGTGGGATGCTTCCATTTTTTGCCCATTCAGCATGATATTGTCTATGGGTTTGTCATATATGGCTTTTATTATTTTGTCAGTAAACTTCAAAACCTAGTTTACTGACAGGTTTTAACATGAAGGAATGTCGAATTTTATGGAGACCTTTTCTGTATCTATTGAGATAATTGTATGGTTATCGTCTTTACATCTGTTTGTGTGATTAATCACACTTATTGATTTGCATATCTTGAACCAATCTTGCATTCATCCCATGGATGACACCTATTTGGTCATAATGGATAAGCTTTTTGATCTGCTGCTGGATTCTGTTTGCCAGTATTTTGTTGAGGATTTTTGCAACGACTTTCATCAAGGATATTGTCCTGAAGGTTTCTTTTACTGTTGTATCTCTACCAGCATATGGTATCAGAATGATGATGGCCTTATGGAATAAGTTAGGGAGGAATCCCTCCTTTTCAATTTTTTGGAATAGTTTCAGTAGAAATCCTGCCAGCTCTTCTTTATACCTCTGGTAAAATTCTGCTGTGAGTCCATCTGGTCCTAGGCTTTTTTCACTTGGTAGTCTATTTATTGCTGCCTCAATTTCAGAAATTGTTATTGGCCTATTCAGGGATTCAATTTCTTCCTGGTTCAGTCTTGGAAGGGCATATGTGTCCAGGCATTTATCCATTTATTCTAGATTTTTTAGTTTGTGCGCACAGAGGTATTCATTGTGGCCTCTGATTTATTTTTGATTTTTTGTGGGGTCAGTGGTTATATTCCTCTTATCATTTCCCATTGTATTTATTTGAATCTTCTCTGTTTTCTTCTTTATCACACTAGCTAACAGTATATTTTATTATTTTTTTCAAAAAAAAAAAAAAACAGATCCTGCATTCCTTGAATTTTTGAAGGGTTTTTCATTCCTCTATCTCCTTTAGTTCAGGTCTGATCTTCGTTATTTCTTATATTCTGCTAGCTTTGTGGTTTGTTTGCTCTTGGTTCTCTAGTTATTTTAGTTGTGATGTTTAGTTGTTAGCTTGAGATCATTCTAGCTTTTTGATGTGGGCATTCAGTGCTATAAATTTCCCTTTTAAATATGCTTTAGCTGAGTCCCAGAGCTCCTGGTATGTTTTCTCTTTGTTCCCATTAGTTTCAATGAACTTCTCAAGTTTTGCCTTAATTTCATTATTTACCTGAGTCACGGATAGAAAAAATCAATATCATGAAAATTGTCATACCACCCAATGCAATGTATCCCATTAATCTACCATTGACATTATTCACATAATTAGAAAAAATATTTTAAAATTCATGTGGAACCAAAAAAGAGCATGAATAGTGAAGACAATCCTAATCATAAAGAACACAGCTGGAGGCATCACATTACCTGACTTAAAACTATACTACATGCCTATAGTAACAAAAACAGCATGGTACTGATACAAAAACAGGCACATAGACCAACGGAACAGAATAGGGAACCAGGATAAAAGACTGCACAACTACAATCATCTGATCTTTGACATACCTGACAAAAATAAGCAATGGGAAAGGACTCCCTATTTAATAAATAGTGCTGGGAGAACTGGCTAACCATAGGCAGAAAATTGAAACTGACCAGTTCCTTACACCATATACAAAAATTAACTAATGATGGATTAAAGACTTAAGTGGAAAACTCAAACTACAAAACCCTAGAAGAAAATCGAAGCAATACCATTCAAGACATAGGAACCAGCAAAGATTTCATGGCAAAGGCACCAAAAGCAATTGCAACAAAAGTAGAAGTTAACAAATGGATTTTATTAAACTAAAGAGCTTCTGCATAGCAAAAGAAATTATCATCAGAGTGAACAGACAACCTATAGAACGGGAGAAAATTTTTGTAATCTGTTGATCTGATAAAGGTCTAATATGCAGTATCTACAGGGAATTTAAACAAATTTACAAGAAAAAAACAACACCATTGAAAAGTGGGCAAAGACATGAACAGACATTTTTCAAAAGAAGACATACATGCTGCCAACAAACATTTGAAAACTAGTTCAGCATCGTTGATCATTATAGAAATACAAATCAATACTACAAGAAGACACCATCTCACATTAGTGAGAATGTCTACTGTGAAAAAGTCAAAAACAACAGATGCTGGTGAGGTTGTGGAGACAAAGAAATGCTTTTACACTGCTGGTGGGAATAAAAATTAGTTCAACCATTGTGAAAGAGAATATGGAGATTCCTTATTCCTTTAAGACCTAGAAACAGAAATACCATTTGACCCAGCAATTCCATTACTGGTATATACCAAAAAGAATATAAATCATTCTATTACAAACATGCATGCATGCATATGTTCAATACAGCACCATTTGCAATAACAAAGACATGGAATCAACCTAAATGCCCATCAATGCTGGATCAGATAAATAAAATGTGGTAGATATACATCATGGAATAATATACAGCCATAAAAAAGAACGAGATCATGTCTTTTGCAGATATACGGATGGACCTGGAGGCCGTTATTCTCAGCAAACTAATGCAGGAGGAGCAAACCAAATACAATATGTTCACACTTATAAGGGAGAGCTGAATGATGAGGCCACGTGGACATATAGCTGGGAACAAGACACACTGGAGCCTATCACAGGATGGAAGGGGAGGAAGGAGAGCATCAGGAAGAATAGCTAATGGATGCTGGGCTTAATATCTAGATAATGGGATGGTCTGTGCAGCAAACCACCATGGCACATGTTTATCTATGTAACAAACCTACACATCCTGCCCATGTATCCCTGAACTTAAAATTTTTAAAATAAATAATAAAATAGCAATGGTTTTCTACAACCTTACTCATTTGCACATACTTGTGTCTTTACCTGTGATGTTCTTTTACAATTATTTAAATTCCAGTCCATCAGTTGCTCCCCCTGTCATTCCCTGAACCCCAGAACTTTAAGTTAGGTAGTACTGGCACTGCCCCAGACTTTCTCATTTGCTCTATTCCTACGTAGTGCATTGAGTTTCTCCATAATATGGTATATAGTTTTCAGTACAGTCAATTGCTTACCATTTCTTTCCTCACTCACTATCCTCAGTGCTTCATTCTTTTAAAAAATAAAATTGTCACTAATAAAATGTCCTCCTTCTTAAATTGGATAAAAAATCCAATTTAAAAATATAGATTAATATTTAATTAGGTTCTCATCAGATGCCATATATTTCTTCTGTATAAGTATTTATTAATCAATATGACATTTGTAATACATGTAGAAAATCAGAGCAGAAAAATATGCACTGTAAATACTAAATCAAAATATATCAAATTTGAACTACTCTAATATAATTTCAACTACAAATAAAATGAAATTTCTTCCATTAAAAAGCATAGTAGCTTGTGTCATCTTCCTCATAATTAAAGAACCCAAAAGAACTAAAAAAAAAAACTCACCCCCAAACAAAAAAAAGTTATTTAGGTAATATATAAAACTTAAAGTATAGTCTTACTTTTCAAACAAAAGTAGTATTGAAAGTACCCCATTTATTCTGTCAAGTAATGTTGTAAAATATGATATCAAAATTTAATAAATATGATATGATAGGCTATCTTTTATACATAAATTTTAATACATAATATACAATGTTTCATATCTATATCTATATGCCTTTATGTGTTTTTTATCAGTCCAATCTAATCTAATCCAATCTATCCAATCTAGCTTAATGTAATCTAATCTAATGAGAGGAAGTCCATCCTCCTCCAGCTTTTCCTGCCCTTGGTCATGGTGACTGTCAGTGGCTCTGGCAGCGCTTGTTTCACCTGCACGTGCCTCTCTCAAGGATCATAATGAACATGGAACAAAGGTGAGAACCATACTATTATTGTTTTTTGTAACTAAGTTATGCCCTGTGTTTTTTGCTACAACATAACTTAGCTTATCGTGACAATTTCCATTTGATTCATCTAATGTGTTTTTATTTTATTATTTCTTAAATAATTTCTGATTTTTTTACTCATAAATAAGTGAGGAACATACATTATCATATTTTAATCTTTGTTACCTTTGCAATCAAAGCAGAAGAATGTGTGTTGCAATAACATTATTCACTCCTTTCATTTACTTTGAAATATATCTTATACTGAAATATAACATTCCTATAGTGATTAGTTATAACAAAGCACTTATATCAGAACTAAAGATTAAATGATATACTTTTACACTTATGAAACAGGACTCATTTTTATTTATGACATGAAAGGTGATTTATAACTTCATATATGAGACCTTATACTTTAACTAAAACTTAAAATCCAAAAACTTTCTTTCATTTAAAATATTTATTAATTGTAAGTGAGCACAGACAAAAGATGGGCAAAATCTTTGTACTTAAGCAACTTATACTCTATTGGAAACAGGCAGATGATTCAGAAGAAATGACTTAAATAAAATTATTATGGAATAAAATGAAGCAAGTGGGAGGACTAGGTAGTCTGGGGACTAAAGATGGACATTCAGCTTTACATTTTATAGAAAGGGATGGTTTCATGGAGAAGGTGAAATTTGGTCAGGATCTTAGAGCCATCAAGCTATCAAGATCTCTGAAGAAAGAGCTTTCTAAGTACCTGGACTGGCAAGAGCAGAGACCATTAGGCTGGAACATACCTAGTGATGGTGGGGACAGCAAGAAGGCTAGTGCAGCTGGAAGAGGGAGAGGGTTAGGACAGGAATCAAAATGGGACTTTGAGAGGTCTCTGCAGGTCAGATCCTGGGGGCATTCCCAGGTTGTCTAGATAATTTAGATTTAATTATCTGCAAGACAGAAAATCAATGGAGAGCTGGAGCACTATGACCGGATGATTCTAATTGTTTGTGTTACCTCCTGACTCTAAATGTCAGGAGGCAAAGGCCTAAAAGGGAGACCTAAGAAGATTACTACAATAGCTTGGACAAGGTGGTACCTGTGGACGTGGTAAGAAGTGTTCAGGTGTTTATCTATTTTGAATAAAGAACCAACAGTATTTGCTGATAGATTGAAAGTAGAACTTGAAAAAATGAGAAGAATCAAACATAAGGTATTCATGAACTGCGATAGGAAACATTATGAGAGGAAATGGGTTTGACAAATAGATATCAGCTTGTTCTAACTGCTCCATCAATAGCTTTTCTGATTGATGCCTTAATTACAGGTGTAGGTTCACTGCCTAGATGAGTAGACCATGTTGTCTTTGTTAAATGTACATGGGCAGGACTGGAAACGGATGCTACTGTAGATAATCTTTTTTATATGACTCTTCTTGGTCTCTTCAAAGTATCACCAACCACCCAGAACGCTGCCATATCTGCTTGGTCCCATGGCTAATCATCTTGCCTTTTTACGTTGCTCCACCTCCTGCTGACATTAGATCCTGTATCTGAATAACGATGAAGAGGTCTTCATTTTAAATTCATTGTCTGCCTGTTTTTTAAACTGCAGTTTATATTTTCTTTTTTAAAATTGAAAAAACAAATGAATTAAATATTTATCATGCGTGAATAAAGCTACAGATGTGGTGAAAGAAAATGCAATTTAATATTTCTATTAGATTTGAGGAGGGAGAGTATAATAACATGTAATCAAAAAGATAGATAACAGTGCCTATAAAATTTAATTTACTTGGGAGGGAGGCCAAGGTGGGTGGATCACCTGAGGTCAGGAGTTTGAGACCAGCCTGGTCAACATGGTGAAACTCCGTCTCTACTAAAAATGCAAAAATTACACAGGCATGGTGGCATGTGCCTGTAGTCCCAGCTACTTGGGAGGCTGAGACAGGAGAGTTGCTTGAAGCTAGGAGGTGGAAATTGCAGTGAACCAAGATGGCTGGGTGACAGAGTGAGTCTCTATCTCAAAAAAAAAAAAAAAAAAAAAAAAAAAATCATAAAAAAAACCCTTTATTAACCTAAATGCCTGCCAGCTCTATAGTTCATGCTACACAACTCACAAAGAGCAGGACTTTACTCCATTTTATGATTGTTTATAAGCATCTCCAAGGGGTCAAAACTGCACTCTACAAACTGCATTTAATGATTCGTAGCTATTTATCCATGTCTACTTTCTGCCACACACTAAACGCATTTTATATATGCTAAAGTCCATTTTGAGAATCTAGTATTTGTCCCATACTTGAGATTTCTGATTGATCCTGAATTTCTTTGGAACCTAGTAAGTTGCTAGGTTCCATGCAGAGTCATGGAAAAGCAATCCCCACATACAATGATCCACCATCACTAATTCTCCAAAGCATTTCTACTTATACTGAATTTCACAAAGAATTTCTGAAACTGGTCTGTCAGGACTGACTCTAGTTCCTCTAACTTTAGTTACTTCCCATCAGTCTAAGGGAACTTGTAGGTGAGAAGAGCCATTTAAGACCCTCCATTCTTGTCTTCTCTTCATCCAGATCCACTCCAAAGCACTTCTAGTCTCCCAGTGTTAAATATATACAGACATACAAGCTCTCTTGCTTGTTAATAAAGGCGAACATATATTTGTAAGTATAAAACATACAGATAGACATCTATGGCTTCTGAGATGCAAGGCTTTTTGGATTTCTACTAGTATCCTTATTTTGTACTTATCATTCCTATTATCTCATGCGGTTATTGGATATTTTACCGGCATGAGATGTCATGTTTGATGAAGAAAGACACCAATTAATTAACCGAGCTAGGATGCAAACCAATAACTCTCTAACAGAAAAGTACATGCTCTTACATTTCAGCATATTTCTAAAAAATAGAAACAATGAAATGTCAAATGTATGAATGAAATTGTAGAAGTAATTGAAGTAATTCTCATGAAAACAAAATTTTTAGTACAAGTTCACTAAAGGTAAACAAAAGTTCTAGTCCCTTGAAACTTAAATAAATAGCTATGGAGATAATAATAAAGTATATTTGTCATTCATCAAATCGGCTAACAATATAAATTTTATCAATATTGTAATGAAATAGCGTTTCTCACGCACGGCAGAATAGAATATAAATTAGGACTGATTTTTTTAGAATAATTGAGCATTTTTTATTATAATCCATATAATGTTTCATATTATTTGGTTCAACAATTTTGCACTTCCTTGTTTTAGAAGTTTGCCCTATCTAGGCATAGGCAGAAATGTCCATAAGCACATTAAAATAATATAAAAACAGGCTTAATTAAATTAAATAAGTATTTAATTTGAAAGGCAAATATGCAATTATTAATCACACACTGATAACATTATAGCAAGCAGGTCTCATAAATATCAAATATGCTTTAATAGTATAAATTTGAGTCATGGCCCACTCTCCAAGCTGCCCAGCTTGCTGTATTTGAATATACTCAAGAGAAATTATTCTAAGTTGAAAAAATGATATGTCTTTCTTCTTTGACTGTCAAGAAAATCAACAAACTTTAGTATTTCTGACATTCATTTCTATGTATTACATACTTTAGATATAATTCTTTACTGGATGTTAAATTGGAGAAGACAACTATTCCCCATGCAAAAAAAAAAAAAAAAAAAACCTGTAAAAATTGACTTGTTATTCCTAGGGAGCAAACCCTTCTTGACTTTTCAAACTGTGCTCGTTATAAAAAAAAAATTTCTAAAATAAGATGAAAAAGAAAGTTAAGTGTGTTTCTTGTTACACTGAAATGAATTAGAGGAATCATTTGAAAACTATTTTTAGAAATCTCTAATTACTTTTTCTGCTATTTGTTGCCTGCAAGGTATCTAGTGATAAGGTTTTACTAAATTGGAAGTTGCATTTTTAATACTGACACTGTTGATTAAAACCAGAAAGAATAACAGTCATTTATTTCTATAAATCAGAAACACTTGTCTGTGATTCTAACTTACAATGTAATGGTAGTTTTAAATTGGCTGAAAAGTTGGAAACATACTGTTTAAGCAACCCAATACTTGCAGAAAAGAACATTTTTTTTACTGATAATGATTTCTGAAAGTATATTAACTGTAAATGGCCAAATGATAACCTAGGAAGATAGCTAACATTATATTTCTAAAGAATAAAAGTGTATTCAAATAAAAAATTAAATTTCAAATTAAATATTGAAAAAAATCGTGGACTACATAGAGGTCTGTGCTTGTATGCCTTCCCTGTCTCATGTTATTTAATTTACCCTGCAGACAATATAGGAAGAGGATTCAGAATACATTATAGTGTCAGATTCATCTGAATTTTACTATTGACCTTTCTATCATCTGAATGACTTTGCGGGGCTTACTTAACCACTCAAAGCTACAATTTTTTATTTAAAATATTCATATTATTAAGGTATCTACTTCAAACGGAGATTCTCAGGAATAAAGTGGATAAATCATATATTTTGCAAATGTCTGTAAAAGCTATCAATGGTTTAACATGTTGGATTTGTGATGCTGAAGCCCATCACAGTGATGTTAATGTTATTGGAAGAGTAAAACAAGAAAATCCACGATGCATACAGGCCCAAGAATTTTACACCAAAAAGTATTCCTTCTTGTATCCAAAAGCTACCAGTTTCTCTCTGCTAGGGATGTTTCTTCACATATTTTTAAATCCTTAGTATTTGTTATATGCAAAAGAAAATATTATCTACCAGTTTGTGAAGTAGGGAAGAAATAAGAAAATAAATAAGTTTTCCTCTAAGAACCTTCAAGAACTGTACATAAAGTTATTTTTAAATGATAGCTTAATTGATATTCACATAACATAAATTTTATATTTTTAAATGTACAATTTAGTAGTTTTTAATATACTCAAAGGGTCATGGATCTATCATTATTTAATGCCAGAACATTTTCCTGAGCCTCCCCAAAACACTCATGCCCATTACGTCACTTTTGATATTCACTTCCACCCAAACCCATCAAAGACATTCACATACTTTCTGTCTTTATGATTTTCTCTATTCTGGAAATTTTATGTAAATTAGATCATACAATCTGTGACATTCTGTGTCAAACTTATTACACTTAGTGCAATGTTTTCAAGGATCATCCATGTTGTAGCAGTATCGGTACTTTATTTTCCTTTATGGCTGAATAATATTCCATTTTATGGCTATATCACACAGTCATGCAATTGTTTATTCATTCATTAGTTGATAGCCATCTGGGTTGATGCATTTATTTTAGCTATTATGAATAAAGTTTCCATGAACATTTTTCAAGGTATTATTTTGTGGATTTATTTTTTCTTTTCTCTTAGGCATATTATTAGGAGTAGAATTGTTTGTTCATTTAGCAGGTCTACATTTTAAGACATACAATTAATTGTAATTCAGTTGTCTAATTCCACATCTACAGACACTCTCTAAGGAATTTAGCTAATAAATCAATAAATGTTAATTAAATGTAATGTAAATATGACAATAATAGGAATCAAAATTACTACTATCTATTAGGAACAAGCTCTGTTCCTGAGGATCTTGAAGTGTTGTGTGTCGTCGAATGTATAGAAGGCCAGATGAGGAGGAGAAAAGGCCATTCAACAAAATAGTTCCTCCTTTCACACAATAAGAATGTTTACTGTTCTTTCAAATCTATAAAATATATGTATTAATTTGGAGGACTTTCCCAGATTGCAAAAGAAAAAGTGAAATAGTTTTTATGATTTGCATGAAATTCAGAGTTTTTGTTACCATCATTATCATCACCATTTTTTATGACTTAGCATAGGCTAGTCTTAAAAAGAAAATCCTGTGAAACAAGTACATTGTATAACATATACTAAAGATACAAAATTAAAGATGCTTTAGGATATTAAACCTCAAGCCTTTATATAGCCTCAAATTCAAGAATATGCTACATGTGGTCTATTCTGTGAGAAAGAAAAGAGAAAATGTTGTCTTTAAAAATCCAAAATTGTCCCATTCTTGTTTGTATCAATGTATAAATGCAATCCATTTTAAGATTGATCATACTCACCACAAGTATTAAAGCATGAGTGCTTTATGTGAAATGTCAGTCCTTGCCCTGAGTTTTCAAGTGAAAGTTTTAGTAACATAATCAGAAGATGATACCATAATGTATTAATTGATCAAAGCTAGATACCTCAGTTTGGATTTGAAAGAGCTTAGTGATTTTTATTGGAAAACTGAATTGATGGAACCCATTTTTTTTTCTAATCTTTTAAAATCCAAACCTTGCAGAAGATAGCTATTATAAGCTGATACTAGAGAGTGGATTGTAATAAAAATACTAGATACCAGAAAAGAGAAAAACGTATATTTCCTCTACTCTCTATTACTACAATTTTAATTTACTCCATATATAGCACTGTATTAATTTTAAAACTCCCTCTAATAGAATCTAATATGTTATAACCTGTTCTGTTGAAAATGTAGATGAGTATTGAAGGGAACAATGAGATTTCCTCATCTAATCTAATTCCTCTGCCCTTTATTACCAAAATAATTGGCTTTTTTGTAATAAATGATTAAAAGTGTAGCAATAGAAAAATGTATCACTCATAAGTGTGTAAGTCAGTGAATTATCATACATTGAAAATATCTGGAATCCAGAAATCTGAAATCAAGATGTTGGCAGGGCCATACTTCCTCAGAAGATTAGGAAAGAATTGTTGTTTGCTTCTTCCAGCTCAGTGGCCCCAGGAATTCCTTTGCTTGTAGCCGTATCACCCCCATCTCTGCTTCCATCTTTGCATGTTATTTTCCTCTGTGCATCTTTTATTGAGGTACTTGCCATTGAATTTTTGGCTTCTCACTATAATTCAAGATAATCTCATTTTTAGTGCCTTAAATTAACTAGAACTGGAAAGACCCTCTTTCAAATTTAAGATTACATTGAAAAGTCCCAGGAACTAAGACATGACCATATATTTTGTGGGAGCCACCATTCACCTCACTACAATCACCATATTAATTTCCAAGACCATGAATCTGTCTTTTTATAAATTTTATATAAATAGAATCATATGTAACATACTCATTTGTGAGTTTTTAATCTAAATTTTATATATGCAAATTTTTATCATGTTGCTTCAGGCTGGAAGGCTGCAATGAATAAACAGCGCCTGATTATTCTGCTTTCATCTGTCTTCTTGCTCACTGCTTCTCAACTTATTTGCTGCTAAGCTTCTGTTTAGATTATGCCTGGAGGAGGGAAGGGAAGAAATGGTTACTGTACATGTGTTGTTTATAGTCCATCAAGGAATGTAGAGGATGATTACATTCTTTGATGACAACAAATAAAAATAAAATAAACAGGAAAATGAAAAACATAAATCTAAAACCATCAAGAAATACAAATTGTAAGAAACACCATCTTTCAGAAGACAGATAACACTTTCTATTGGTGAGCATGTAGCCAACATTGATAAATCCACACACAGTATTCCAGTTTTCATGTGAATACTACTTCCCTAGGTAACCTGGTAAAATTTCCAGTATCTATACCCAAAGTGGGATTTCCTGGGATCCTGTACAGATAGATCTATAAACTTCATCAGAATATTCAATTAGGGGAATATTGTATATAATACATGAAGTATATGTAATAATATGTAATAGTTACATATATTGAGAAGGAAACAGATCAGATCTTACCTATAACTTGAATCTTCTCTAAATAAAATAGGAAGGAAAAGTTACCTTTCCTTTTTCCTTAAGCAGCCAACAACAACAAAATAGCAAAGACTCTTCTTAAATTATAGCTAGTGGAATGTAATTCTAGTTGTGAATGTTAAAATATAACATTTGGAGTTGGCTGCATAATTTAACAACAAACACTGTGGCACAGACATTTTGCTATACACCAAAAATTTATGCTCACTCTTTCAGAACAGAGACACATGTCTCCAAAGGGTCTGTCCAACTATAGACAACATTATGATTCTGTCACGTGTGTAGTGTGGCTACGTAGTTCTCAGCCATGGAACACAAGGCACGTTAATGAACGTTACTTCCAGAAAAAAGGTTTTAGGAATTAGTATTTCTTCCTCATACGCTACATCATTCCATCAAGTGGTAACAAAGGTACCTAGGGCTTGACAAATCCACAGCAAGCTATATGAAATCCACAGCAAGCTTTATGAAATCCACAAGCATAATATGACAGAAAGGTGCTTACTTGCATAGGTGCAGAGCTCTTAAAATGTTATGAGCATAAGAAATACATTTCTTATTTTCCAAACAACTGAAATTAAGAAGTTGTTATAGAATCATGCATTGCATTAACTAATATAATATGTAAACTTGATTTACTATTTAATTTTGATTTAAGTACATAATATCTGATCTTTATGGACAAGTTTGTTTTAGGCTTCAGAATTTTGGGGTTTTGGAAGATTGTATATACTTCTAATGTGTAACATATGCTGGGATCTGTGGAAGCACATTCAATCAAAAACAACACTTTTTTTTCTAGTGAAATATGTGAATATTCACACTCACTGAAATAAATATTAAAAATAAATTTCTTCCAATTTATGTCAAATTTCCCACAGAATATGCTTTAGCTTCAAGTTCACATAGATTCACAGTTTTAGAATTGCAAGTCAAGAATTGTAGACTTTGATTTCAGTATTTAAATGAGTGGTAATATCTATATACTGTCTCTTGACAATCATGTGCCACATAATGGCATTTTGGTCAATTACAGACTACATATATGATAGTGGTCCCATAAGATTATAATACTGTATTTTTACTCTACCTTTCCTGTTATACATATTTAGATACACAAATACCACTGTGTTATAATTGCCTACAGCATTCAGTACAGTAACACGGTATATGGATTTGCATCCTAGAAGCGATAGGCCATATCATATAGTGTAAGTGTGTTGCAAGCTACATCATCTAAGTTTGTTTAAGTACACTCTATGATGTTTGCACAACTAAAAAGAATCACCTAAGGATGCATTTCACAAGATATATCCCCATTTTTAAGCAATACATGATTGTATTTTTAAGTTTAAAAATAATTATGTTAATTATGTTAAGGGTACTTAGTAGTATTGAAGAGTAAATTTGTATAACTCATATAACTTAATTGTTCAAGGTGGTTATGCATTAGCAAAGTAGCAAGATCTATAATCACCAAAATGCACAACCCTTCAAAAAATCATTGGAATCATTAGCTATAATATTAGAACATGTTAATGACTTGTTAGAAGTCAATTGAGAATTATTTAGCAAATCATAATCTAGCAAAAACAAGTTCATCTTCCTGCAAACACTAAGATAATGTTTCTCATCATATGTCATTTATGTTTGGAATTTAAATGGCTGTACAAATCTATTTATTGATTTATACATTCTTCTGCCACTTTTTATTACTTTGCATTATGAATTATACAATATAAGGTGAAATTCCAGAGACTAAAAAATAGCAAATGAATGCTCATTAACTGGAATTTGTGTTTAATAAAAATAAGTAGAAATGATTCTAGAACATTCAATTCTAAATACATGTACCTAATGGAAGGATCAAGCTAAATGTGAGTTTCGTAGCATAAATTTGATAAATTTCTTGAAGCTTGAAGATGAGGTTAAAAATGTTTACATAATTATGATGTTTAAGAAGGTATATTGTTAAAAGTTTGTTAACATATAAAAAGTATAATTCCAAAAATTACAAATAGTAGTAGAAATATCTTGCAAAGCTTCTTTTAACTTCATGTAGTTAAAAGATTGAACATTGAAAAAGATAGTAAAGATCTGTATTAGAAGAAATCTCTTTTTACATTCTTATAATTAATCTCAATTCGTTCTCTGCATCTGACTATAACAAAGTATCAGCTTCAAGCAATTGCTATGGACAGGCTGAGAATTATCAGTAATACATATTAAAAGCCATGATACAGGCATAAGACTGTTATGTATTAACATGTGACTAATATAGCTCAGACCAAAAATACCACAGCTCTAGATTATGTCTAGTGAAAGAAGAGAGTCCAGAAATTGTGAAAGAAGAGAGTCCAGAAATTATCACTGGCAATATTTGCTTAAGGGTTTCAATAGTTTTACTATTGAAGAATAGAACGAAGAAGAATTTTTAATTAGTAGCTAAAACATGCAGTCGCATTTAGGGTATATCAAGTTTATTTGTTCTTAGGCTTCTTATTTTATAGAATATTGTTTTCATTTTGTAATGTGGAATTAATATTTAGCTTTAACAGTTTTATTTTTCAAAAACTCCTAAAAATGCTATGGTTCTTGTTTGACAATACGCACACACACACACACACACACGTATACACACACATAAACACACACACAGACACACACACTCACATATACAATCATGCACTTCATAGCAATGTTTCTTTCGGTCAACAACAGATCACATATGTCAAAGTGGTTCTATAAGATTATAATGGACCTGAGAATTTCCCATTGCCTAGTTATGTCCTACCCATTGTAATCTTGTAGCACAATTACTTAATTGTACAAATCAATTTAGTGTAGCCTAAGTGTCCAGTGCTTCTAAAGTCTTCAGCATTAACCAGGGCCTTCACATTTATTCACCACTCACTCACTGACTCACTCTTAGCAACTTCCAATCCCGCAAGCTCCATTCATGGTAAGTGCCTTATACAGGTGCATCATTTTTTAAAAAAATCTTTTACTCTATATTTACTATACCTTTCTATGTTTACATATGGTTAGATACACAAATACCTACCATTGCATTAAAATTGCCTACAGTAACATGGTATGCAGTTTTGTAGCCTAAAAACAATAGGCTATACCACATAGCCTAGGTGTATAATAGGCTGTACTCTATAGGTTTGTCTAAGAACATTCCATGATGTTTGCACAATGACAAAATCACATAAGGATGAACTTCTCAGAATGTATCCCTACCATTAAGCAATTCATGCCTGTCTCTTTCTCTCTCTATATATATACATCTCATATATATATATATATAGACAGACACATATATGCATATATTGGTATATTTACAAATGCACACATGGCTACTATATATGCATATGCAGGCATTTATATACAAATATATAATAGACAATACATGAATGTGTGGATTTATGACAGATATTTGCAGTCAAAATTTTGATCACCAGATTTACTAGTTGCTACCTTAAACAATCCTGTCTAGGTATGCTATAAGTCATAGGATTAACAGAGATGGTGAGTTTTCTCCTTCCCATTCATAGGGAAGCCCTCTCTGCTTGATAGTATGATAGTATAATAGATAATAGTTAATTCCCTCTGTACTTGATTCAGTTTAATTTGATTAGTAGATTAGTTTATTTTATGACCTTTTTTTCCTATTCAAGTTGTCCAGATATGTCATTATTCCATGTCCAGAAATGTTTACTAATGTCGAGCATGTGATAATTAATGACATCTAGGATAGTATGTGTCAAGGTTATTCAACTTCTCAGAAAACTTCCATCTTATTTTTAGCCTCAGTGAAAGGAAGTTCTCTTTGTATCACCCAGTCTGTGCTTTTTCTGTGTCAGTTGTCATAACAACTCATTGTTCTTATTTTCCTGGTGCATCCGTTCCAATTCTCCCTGAGCTAAAAAACTGATCCTTCAAGGAACCCTCCCCAAAAATATCTGTATCTGGTACTTAGATCAGTAATTTTCATCTCATTTAATTACTGCATAGACTAGTATATTAGTCAGGATGCTCCAGAGAAGAGAGTCAATAGGAGAGATGGATGAGAGATAGTTAACTAGCTAGCTAGATAGATAGACATTATGAGAAATTGGCACATGTGATTATGAAGGCCAAAAAATCTCATAATCTGTATTTTGCCAGCTGGAGACCCAGGAAAGCTGCTGGTGAAGTTCCAGTCCAAATCAGAAGGCCTGAGAACCAAGGCACCCAATGGTGAATAAGTTCCAGTACATGTTGGAGGTAAGGTACAAGAACTGGAGGCTCGGGGTTGTAAAACCTGGTCCATGTCCTAAGCCCTGAGTCCCAAGGTCTCCAATGTCCTAGGGCAAAAGAAGATGATGTCCCAGCTGAAGCAGAGGTAAATTTCCTTTTCTTCGGTTTTTATTTATTCATTTTTTTTTTTTTTTGGTGGTGCTGTTGTATCTGGACCTGCAATCTGATGCTCATACTAAATGACAAGCACGATCTTCTGTACTAAGTCTATCAGTTCAAACTTCACAGATCCATCCAGAAGTAAGGCTTTATCAGCTTTCTGGGCATCCCTTAACCCAATCAATTGGACAAATAAAATAACCATCACAACTAAGAGAGGGGAAATGGTCTTTAGCTTGTGAGTACAAAGAAACAATTCTACTGCTGTTTTAAATGTAACTGAGCACAAACATCAGTCTTATAATTACTCACTGAAGTTTAGTTAATCAAATTTTTTACCTAATCCTTCCTAAAAGATACTCAATTCACACATTCACAATTCACTGTCCAAATCTTTGGTTAATGAATAGATGTACAACTATTAAAACCAGGATATTGTTACTGGAAATAAAATTAAACTTTAATTTTCAAAATATTCCCAATTTTCCAAGAATTTATAGAAAACAACATTAAATGCACCAATGGAAAATATTAAATATTAAGTATAAACAATTTTCAAAATAACTCCTTTCTCTGTACTATTTGGTTTTTACGGAGACTGTTTTTAAGGATAGATAAATCTATAATACAAACATACAGACAAACATAAAATTATAGAGCTTATATTAAACAAATAATATTATTTAGTCATCAAATATGCATTATTATGTAGGAAAAGTGATATTTAGTACATGATTTTAACTACATTTTACGTGAAACTTTACTGTAAAATATCTACTCTATTTTGGTGATAACAGACATTTTGGTGTAATTAAAACGTGTCTTATTAAGTCTCATAAGGAAGTATAATCTAAAATTAGTGGATCTAAAAATTTGGAAGTTACAGACTTGCATTTGAGTATCTGAGGAAAACCAAGGACACCTGTATGAGAAAAATATGTCTATTTTCTTTTTTTTCCCTTTTTTTTTTTTTTTTTTTTTGAGACGGAGTCTTGCTCAGACGCCCAGGCTGGAGTGCGGTGCCGCGATCTCGGCTCACTGCAAGCTCCGCCTCCTGGGTTCACGCCATTCTCCTGCCTCAGCCTCCCGAGTAGCTGGGACTACAGGCGCCGCCACCACACCCGGCTAATTTTTTGTATTTTTAGTTGAGATGGGGTTTCATTGTGTTAGCCAGAATGGTCTGGATCCCCTGACCTCGTGATCCACCCACCTCGGCCTCCCAAAGTGCTGGGATTACAGGCGTGAGCCGCCGCACCCGGCTCTGATGTTTTTTATTCGGGAACCTTTCTGGTGTTATTAGCTAGATGTTTGTTATCTTTTTTATCAATTTTACTGAACATGATGACCCTTTATATTTTAAAAAACTTTTTCTGCTCATGATATACTCATTTTTTAATCTATACTTTGGAAGGGTACATCTAAAGAAAAAATATCATTTTATAACATCGTACATAGTTTTCCTTCCATAATAGGTACCTTTTAATTTTTCTTTTTAATTATTCCAGTTCATTTTACGATAGGTTTGAAAGAAGAATAGAACGTCCTGTATGATGAACATCTGTTATACTATTGGCATTTATAAGAAAGGAACTAATATGTTACTCAATCTACAATATTAGATTGTTTTCTAAATGTAACTTGAAAATCTTAAAGTTGCACCCAAATCAGTGTTTCTGGGCTTGTGCACTAAAGGCAATGATACATACCATCATCGTATTTTTTAATACATTATGATGGCCTAAAAATAAAAATTACCAAAAGCATTATTATTAATTTTATCTCATAGAAAGGTATGCTTGCTAAGCAATGGCTATATGATACTTGTTTTATTACATGTCTAATTTTTATATCACCTTTCCAAAAAAGTTAATACCTCTGAAAAATGGATTGTGTCTTTCTCCCACTTTTTATGTTAATCAACTTTATTGCCTCTCTTACGTAAAGTATGTGAATATCGTTTTTGAAATTTTAGGCATCATTTCTTCTTATATTATGGTCAGTATAATAAAGTTTATGCATAACCTACACATCATTACCTAGAATGAACAGAAGCATTTAATACAGTTTTGAAAAAAAATGTTTGGCCATCGTAACTCTGACAATAGTCAAGTTCCCAGAACTTTAGCTGCAATTTCTATAGCATGGAATAATTGCCCTTGCATGTCACTATCTAGTTTGATGATCATATTCAATAATGAAGTCATTGTATATGTGTGTTTGTGTATGCTTTGTAGGTATGAATTATCAAAGACTGAACACAAATGGTAATTATATTTCAACTTCTTCCATTTACCTCTTTCTATCGTGTGCCTTGGCGTGATTTTCAATTTCACACTGTAAAATCCATAGCTTTCTATATTAAGACCATTTTGGAACAAGAACTACTAATCTGTTTCTAGACTACATGTCCTATATTTTTAATGTCGTCTGTTTTAACAAGATTCAACTTATTCTTCACATATTTTTGCTAAATGCCCTTACTTATGTAGAAATAATTTTGGTTCCTACCAAAATTATGTGATATTCTATTCCAGTCCTGTCACCAAAGTCCTCTAAACTTTTCTGTAATAACTAAGTTAGATCACTCTTTTATCTCATTCCTAATTGATTGACAATTTGGATATTTGAAATATAATTCAGACAATGAGAGATTAATGCTGGAAATGAATAAAGTACTAATACCTACGCCTTTATTTCTAGACTTTTAAATATATCTCAGAAGGGTATTGGATATATTTTCCTGATATTATTTTATATACTCGTAGTGACCCTGTGATAATTCCCAAATAATCATAACTATAACTATTCATGACATCAAAGTTTATATAATTTTAATTTTGAAGAATATCACATTTATGCAGACCCTCCTGTAATGATGTCCCTGATATTAGGGATATTATTGTTTTAGTATACTTGTGGAAATTTATACCTACATCAAACTAGTGACATCTTCTATCTTATTATCAGATGCATGTATCAGATGCAAGATAAGAGCATATTTATACACTTATTTTTCAGTAGACAAATAGAGGCATTGCATAGAAATACATAGAAATACATAGAAATGATTTTATATGTATAAATAGAATCATTTATGTATGCAAATAGATATTATTTAAATGAACACCTATCTAGATATTTATCAACCAAAAGTTAACCTAAACAGTAGCACATGTTCCTTTATTCTTAGTGCTACTCATATATGGTCTATAGACTGATATATTATTGAATACATTGTGGGCATGAATTTTTCATCTCAACATTTTGAATATATTTCTTATTTCTAATTATAGATGTGTTCCAGTTTAATTAAAATTTATCTTTAAAAGGTTAATTTTTCCTACTGTATATGCAGGTTTTCAAGATTTCTAACTTGAATATTATAAACAGCTAATGTGAAAAGCAAAAATGTCCTGATTTTGAAGTATAAAATAAAATGATAGTTTTGATCAAGTTAGTTTAGATCTAAATATCTCTGACTACATATCTATATCTATATTTTAATCTCTCTATATATGCATATATGAGTGTGAATATATGTGTGTATTTAATCATTAATCTTACTAATATTATAATGCAAATATTACCAGTCCACTTATCAAAGGCTGCTCTGCAGCTGTTTGAACTATTAAGGCAACTCATTTTGCTTATATCTGCTACCTGTTATTATAGAGATTGACATACTATCCTAATTTATAAATAAACATATCAACACTTCAGTTTTGATCTAAACACCTTAAACTTCTTAATGTGTTACCTTACCATCATAGTTTGCTTTCCAGTGAGATACTGTAATTTTTATTCTTTTTGGTTTTAACAGTGACTTTATTTTAATTATAAACAAAGAAAAACTTATATATTTGATCTCAGAAGTTAGGTTGCCCATTTCAGCGCTTTGGGAGCAGAAATTACCTGAACCTATGTACAGAACATTATATTGAAGAAAACCAAACTTAATATTTGAGAGCGATTTCTGAATCCATTGGTTGTGAACTATTAGAGCCTATCTAATTAAAGTTTTAGCTAAATTGTATAATGATTAAGAAATATTCATTTTACTTTAATCCTCTTTTCAAGGTTAATAGGGCAAAGTTATTTTTAAATGAAAATGTTGAAAGCAATTGATCACAGGAATATTACTCATAATCACAATGCAAGCTAGTTATTTTATTATGCATCAAAGGTACTTCTTGTATTGTGTTTCCTTCCTAGGGGGTCAAAGATTTTAAAGTCAGCATCTTGCTAATCCTCCTAGATTTTTAATTAAAGTAAAACATTGTGTAGATTAAAGCAAAAGAAAAATACAATTTATTGTCTTGATAACAAATATAAAACTCATTACATTTTGCAAGGGTCTTTTTTGTCCATCAAACAGCTTTTTTATTTCATCATGTCTTCTATTAGCTCCTTTGCTTATCACTTGGTTTTCAAAAAACAAAGGAAGGAAGAAATGAGAAGAGCTAAACTTCAAAGCATCCTTTCTAAGCTTTCTTATTCCTCGTGTCCTCATTGGTCCTTGTCCTTATTTTAATCACTTTGTGTGGATGTTGTGTGAGATGGTCCCACACTATTAAGATAAGCGTTGAGGACTTAGTAGTTGGCCTGAAGCACTACAAAATTGAAGCCTGGATTGTAGAAATGGATAGCTCTTCAAATTGTTTGTCATTTTCTATTTATCTTATTTCTCTCCAGTTGACAAAAGTACATCCTAGAGAAATTATTTGGCCAAAATGTTTTTTTGTTTGTTTCTGCAACATAAAAGATAATATGAGCTATAGATTTAATACGTGAAGGAACTGAAACAGGCAATATACCCCAAAGAGAAAAAATACTCACTCATATTGACTGAAATTTCTTTATTTCCTAAAAACATGTATATGAGTATCTACTTAAATGATTTATGATTTCTAATTTGGGTATATAGTGTGAATACTTCAATATACTTATGCAATTTTCGTTTCTAAAAACCCAAATAAAATATTTTAAATAAATTTACAAATACATCAGTAAATTAATTTTTTAAAATCACTCTGACAGTTCACCTCATTAAGCCTTTTCTTTGGTTAAAGTAAGTAGTGTTTAGTTTTACTTTACTTCAATCAGCACTCTTTCCTAACAAGTTGGGTGTGTGTCCTAATGCACCTGATCATTCCTTCTTGGTTCTGGAGTGGAAGACAACTCAAGTTACCTTGATTCTGGAGTGAAAAAATATCTAGAATTGCAGAAAAGAGAACAGACTAGAATCCTTATAGCAATAAAAGGAGCAAAACATGTACTCTCCGTAAGATTTTCTACATGCCTCATTTCTTGGTTATGGAGATGTAATTTTCAAATATCAAAGTGCTGTAACTAAAGTTGTTTTTCTAGAGATGACAAAGCCACCAGTAGAATGATCACTGATGAGTATGTTTTATTTATCAGTTGAGGAGAAAAACTGAGAAAGTGGAGGAGAACCCAGCTAGAACTTCACAGTGACACTTGAAGATACCTAAAGTAAGAAGGGCGTGAAGCCATGGGAGAGAGTGAATGAGAAGATAGAATGCAAACTAACCTTATTCATGTCACGACTGGTTGTGGAATGATCATAGATGAGTCCTACCATTTCTACATTTTCTAAGTTGTTTTGATTTGACTATGGAAAAATTAACTATATCTGAATATCTGATGCTTTTCAAAGCGGTCATCAGCTAATGCAGATTTCTTATGAAAGTCTAGTTTTCTTTCTAATAATCATTGGCATTAACCAGTTGCCATAACTACTAATGGATTGCATAAGACACATCTGCATAAATACATATGACTGAATTTGGACATGTGCAAAACTGCCAATTTTAGATAAGCCCGCTTTATACTTTAGATAAAGAATAATTCCCTAATTTTATTCTTTTACCTTCCCACTCATACATTCAATGAAAATTATTGACTTTTTGTGAGGCAATAAACAGGGAAACCAATAACTATATGAAATGACTTTAGATTATGGTAAATGGTAAAAAAGTAATGTGAGTTTTTTTTGTTTGTTTGTTTTGGAGAAATAGTTGGTGAGGGTAGAGTGCCATATTATAAGAAAAAACTAAATGAAGTCTCTCTGCAGAAATGACATTTGCAGTGAGACCTAAATTATTTGAGGAAAGCAGCTATATAATTAGCATTTCAGAAAAATAAAATTGTAAAATGAGACCTGAAGAAGGGAAAAAGAACTTGGCATGTTCAAGAAACCAAAAGCAAAGAGGCAGGTGGCAAATAATACATATAGTTTTGGAAATAATAAAATTTGAAATTTATTCTGGGTGAAATGAGAAGACATGGAAGGTTTTATGGAGAAGAATTACAAATGGATGACCATGATTAAAAGGTTATTGTTCATACTCTGTAGAGACTTTAAAAATTGCAGACCAGTTGGGCACGGGAACAATGGAATGGGGTGGAGATTTGGAGATGTATAACATAGTGAAAAGCAAAGGATAAACATTCACATTCGAGAGAAATTTCCACAGTTGTTTGCAGGTTTGAGGAGATGTCTATTAGAAATCCAAATTACATGTCATCCCTTATCTTTTGATTGTGTAATCTGTTAAATAATGAATGTTATAAAAAGTGTATGTGGTATACAGGTTAGGAGATATGAGGGTATTGTTCTACTGTCATAAATTCCTTAAATCCAAATACCCAGCACAAAGTGCACAACACAGGGAGCTTGAAAATATCGAAGGCCTATTTTCAGCATGTCTAACGAACCAAACATTTTGTTCTTATCAATAAAATTTTCTAATCAAATACTCTAAGTTTACATACTTTTCTCTTTACTTCTTGA
This sequence comes from Macaca fascicularis, assembly GCF_037993035.2. Classification (NCBI taxonomy): domain Eukaryota; kingdom Metazoa; phylum Chordata; class Mammalia; order Primates; family Cercopithecidae; genus Macaca; species Macaca fascicularis. The sequence continues at coordinate 29,875,335 of NC_088380.1, read as the reverse complement.
CTAGGGAACTTTCCTTTCTGTGATTCAAAATAACCATGTTCTACTCACAGTACTATCACATAGTTGGGTGTCATCAGGAAAATAATTACAACACTTCGAAATTAAAAATACCTGATTTTACTCCCTCAGAATGTTTATACTAATATAGTAGACACCATTTATAAAAAAAGAGATTTGGAACTTCTTAAAGACCTCAAGGTAGAATCCTTAATGTCTCCATATTCGAGTCCCTATATATAAGGAAAAACACAAAAACAAAATAAAACAAAGAAAAAAATATCCACAAGACAAAACACATAAACAAAATAACAGCAAAATCGCCATGTTTCGAATGAAATAAATGGACATATCCCCAAAAGTATTTATAGGATGAAATAAAACACACACACACACACACACACACACACACACACACTTCAACTTCAAGCACAGTACAGATTTGGCTAAAATCCCTGAAATTGCAAATAAAGCCATTTTCTTAATCAGGATATGTTTGAACAATTAAACAAAAACAACAAACACAAAGAAATGTAAGTTATCAATACTTATGGAAATCCTGACACCACAGATCAATAGCATGGAAATAACAATGTAAACACTAAGCAAATGCCAAGGAATCATGCCATTTAGCTTTCCACTATCTATTATCCTAGCTAGAGGAAACCACAGGATGTGAAACGGAGTGATGATGGATGGAATGTCTATTATCCTATCAGAAAAGAAGGAATTGATGACTTACAAGTTCGTGTTTTCAAATACAATGATTCCAAAGTCCATCAGCTGAAAGTATTAGGTTGATGCAAAAGTAATCACCGATTTTGCCAGCAACCTGCCATTACTTTTGCATCAACCTAATAGTTGTTTCTGTAATAAAGAAGCCTCCATGTATAGAAATTTAACTGTAGTATAAATAGCAAAGCATGAGGGAAGACAAAGGGCAATTTAAATAGACCTGGCAATAAATAATGGTAGCTTAGAGTAGTAAAGTGGTATATAATTAATTTTGTTGTTATGATCTATTGTCAATTAATAATATATATGTACGCATTATATATTTCAGTTATACCTCCTTACTATTTAATTTCTTCATTTGGGAGCTTGCTATTAATCTCTTAGAATCTTCAGTTCTGCCATTATGTGCTTGTTATTAAAATTATCCAAGTTTGTCTTCCATTCTCAAATGATTTGTAATCAGCTCATTTTGGTAAATAAAGAAGTTAATACCTATTTTTCATTTATAATAGCAATTTGATTTTTATAATTAATCTACCATATAAATTAGATAGTTCAGTATAAAATTCAGTATTTTCAGTACCATCACAGAGTTGTGCAAACATCACCGGCTATGAGTTGGCTGTGTACCCAAATCTGATCTTGAATTTTAATCCCCATAATCCTCATGTGTCATGAGAAGGACCTGGTAGGAGATGATTGAATCATGAGGGCAGTTTCCCCCAAGTTGTTCTTAAGCTAGTGAGTGAGTCCTCATAAGTTCTTAGGCTTTTATAAATGTCTGGCATTTCCCCTGCTGGCACCTATTCTCTCTCCTGCTGGCCTGTGAAGAGGTGCTTTCCACAATGATTGTAAGTTTCGTGAGCCCTCCCTAGCCATGTCGAACTGTGAGTCAATTAAACCTCTTTTCTTTATAAATTACTCAATCTCGGGTATGTTTTCATAGCAGTGTGAGAGCAGACTAATACATCATGACAATCAATTTTAGATGACTTTCATCCCCCACAAAGAAACCTTATATGTTTTAGATATCACTCCCTCTGTTCACCATTCTAACCATGTCCCAGATATAGGCAACCACTAATCCACCTTCTGCCTCTAGATACCTTCCTATTCTGGACACACTATAAATGAATTCATATGATACATGGTCTTTTGTCACTAGCTTTTCACATAGTATATATTAAGGTTCATGTTCTAGCATGTGTCAGTATATCATTCATTTTTTATTACCAAATAAGACTTCACTGTTTGGACATACATTCTATGGATATTTATCTATTCATCAGTTGACAGATATGAATCAACTTGAGTTTTTTCCTACTTATTGATTATTATAGGTAATACTGCTATAAACATTTGTGTGCAAGTTTTTATATATCTTGGACTTGCTGGTTCATATGATAAAATCTATTTTTAAACTTTTGAGAAACTGCCAGACTATTTTCCAAAGTAACTGCACTATTTTACATTCTAATCAGCAGTATATGTGTGCTCCAATTTCTCCACATCCTTGCCAAGACTTCCTATTTTTTGGGTTTTTAATCCTAATGAATATGAAAGAGTTTCTCATAGTGTTTTTTATTTACATTTCCCTAATGACTAATGATGTTTCCTTAATAACTAATGACTTTTTATGTGCATGTCATTCATTTGTAAATCTTCTTTTGACAAATATCTATTCAATCTGTTGCCCATTATTAATTGGGTTATTTGTCATCTTATTGTTAAGTTGTAAGAATCCTTTATATAGTCTCTAAAAAAGCCTTTTATCAGATATGTGATTTTTAAACATTTTATCCCATTCTATGCATTGCATTTTTATTTTACTAAAGAAGTCCTTTGCTCACAAAACTTTTACATTTTGATGAAGTTTAACCTATTTTTTAGATTGTATCTCTTGTCTTTTTGGTGTCATATCTAAGAAATTATTGTTTAAACCAAGATCATTAAGATTTATGTCTTTTCCTAAGAGTTTTATAATTTTAGCTCCTACATTTATGTCTTTGATGCATTTTGAGTTGAGTTTTGTATATGCTGTGAGGCAGAAGTCCAGTTTCTTTCCTTTGCATGCACATATCCAATAACAATTTTCCTTGGTGTTATTTTTTCAAATTTATTCTGGCAATCAAGAAATTATGTTGAAATTTTCATTCAATTGTGTCTTATCTATTTTAAATAACTTGACTTTTGTTTATAAGTTGGAACATAGACTGCATCCATTCATTTTTTCCCAAATGAACTCTGCTACTTATTTTCTTCACTAGGGACTTTCTCAGCTAGATGACAGTCATAAATTTTAGGCCTTTTTTTCCCCCTGAAATCATTCCTTAATATAAAATCTCCAAGAATCCAAACTTTTATTTAAAATATATAATATTTTAATAGTCTATAAAATCAATAAATTTGGCACAATAATCTATTCTTGCAGTTTTTGACTACATTTTTGAGATCAGACATTTTCGTGGTTTACCTGTTAATTTTGTTTCTCAGGTTTAAAGTTAAATGTTAAGTCTAGCAAGATACTATAGTGTCATACTGAAAAGAAAGGAGTGTGGTAACTCAAGATAATACGTTTCACACATTCCTTTTCAAAAGTACCTCAAGTCACACTACATTTTTAAAGATGTACAATGTTATGCAAAATTCAGAAATTTTATAAAGTCCTTTTAAAACCATACACTAAAAAACATTAGCTTTTCTAAATAAGGAAGAAAAGTAGTTTTCTCCACATGAGCATTTCAATTATATATCCTGAAGTGTTACCCACTTTTTGCTTATTCTCTGAAGTTTTTTTTTTCTTGTTGTTCTGTACATGTCAAATATTAATATTGATAATACATCGCATAATAAGTTTTTGCTATAATAAATTATTGAGTAACTTAAGACCATATTTTTAAACTTGTCATCTAAGAATTACCTAAGTGGCTATCTACTGATTTATATTTCAGACACTGGAAATTAGAAACTTAAGGAAAGAGTTTGGGAGCATGAAATTTAAATGTGAAACCCAGATTCTTTCTAACAATCAGTAAATTTTGGAAAATTAGTCAGTAAGTTATCCCCTTTGATGCATCTTAAGGATATTATGCTAAGAGAAATAAGTCAGGCACAGAAAGACAAATATTGCATGAACTCACTTATGTGTTATCTAAAACCAACCAACAAACAATGTGTAACTGAACTCATGCTAAAGAGTAGAATAATGGTTACCAGGGGCTGGGTGTTAAGGAAAAGGAGAGATTTTGGTCAAAGAGTAAAAATTTCAGTTATAAGATGAATGAGCTGGAAGCTAAATATAAAGTACAGTGACTATAGAAAATACCAAAGCATTGTACACTTCAAATATTCCAGGAGAGTAGATATCATGTTCTCACCACACACACACACACAAAACACCACCACCACCAACAACAACAACAACAACAACAAAACAATAGTAACTAGGTGAAATGATAAATATGTTAGGAGTTTGATTGTGGTATTCATTCCACAATGTATACATGTATCAAAGCATCATGTTGGCTGGGAGCGGTGGCTCACACCTGTAATCCCAGCACTTTGGGATGCCAAGATGGGTGGATAATCTGAGGTCGGAAGTTTGAGACTAGCCTGACCAACAGGCTGAAACCCCGTCTCTACTAAAAGTACAAAATTAGCCAGGCGGGATGATGCATGCCTGTAATCCCAGCTACTCGGGAGGCTGAGGCAGGAGAACCGCTTGAATCCAGGAGGCAGAGTTTGTGGTGAGGCGAGATCACGCCATTGCACTTCAGCCTGGGCAACAAGAGTGAAACTCCTTCTCAAAAACAACAACAACAACAACAACAAAACATATTGTTCACTTTAAATATATACGTTATTTATTTATTTATTTTTATTTATTTTTTATTTTTTACCAATCATACATTTAAAAAGCTAGGGAAAGTAAAAAACAAAAGAAAAAGAAAAAACCTCTTAAATGCAAATATCTTTCACAGTAGTGATGTAGCATTCAGGCTAACCAGTGTTTCTGTACCAATTGTGTTAACCTATAGGTGTGTTCCACATCACAACAAACTCAGCATAGATTTTGATGGTGCAAAATGAAGTGAGCATGAAATTGTTAGCTGCTCATTCTGATACCACATAGGAGGAGAAAGAGTATATGGTCAGAGAAAAACAGGTTAGTAAATGAAAAAAATTCCATGTAAAATGGTACCATGATTTATAACTTACAAACATTCTATCAAACATTAGTTATAATAAATTCCTCCGGAAAATAAACTGTATTTGAATTTTACTTGCTTTATTCATTCTACTAACAAAAATGACTAAGTGCCCTTGATGAGGTCCTCTAATAAGCGGCATTAAGCCAAATACAAAGATACATTGTAAACCTGACTCCATCTCTATACACAATATGCTCAATAGCGTCAAACCTCAGTCTGGCTTGTTGTTTACAGGTTTAACATAAATCTGACTAACAAATATAACATAAGTTATGACACCTCCATTGGACAGGGACTAAGGAGGTTCTCAATAAATGTGTTTTGAATGAATCAACCAATATTCACCACTTTTCATCATGTGTCTCTTTTTCAGAAACGCATACTAACCAGTGGGAAAGCTTGCCTAAGTGATTGTTGTCATACTGACACAGACCCAATAAATAATTCTATTCATGGAATTTCATCAGCTTAATAAGGAAAGATTAAATGAAACATCACTAGAACTGTGTAAAAGTTGCAATGTCTGCATTTATCAGCAAGTACTAATTTAGTGAAGGTCCATTCTAAAAAGCCTTTTTTTCAATAAAGACACTTATATTAATATAACAACTAGTTTTAAATTATTATTCTTTCAGAGTGGCAGGTACTAATCGATGTTTAATGTTTATTTTTCTTTATTTTATGTAGGCCCATAAGGCCTTTTAAAATAAAAATAAGTTGTATAATGTACATTAATCTTTACCCACAAATTAATAATATTTATTATAATGATTTTTGGAAAGGTAATTTAAGAAAACAATAAAACCAAGACTCATAGATGACTTCTTTTTAGTAGTAATCATTTTCTGTTAACTTGAATGGGTATATATAAATTCTATGGTCTTAAAAATTGAAAAACTAATGCTTCAATTGTCCTTGATTTGTGACTTTATATTGCTAGAGTGTATGCTCAATTACAGTCAGTCAAAACTAAATATATCTTGTGCTTTGGGAATTCAAAAATAGAAAATAACTTTATTACTTTCTGAAAAGTTTAAACATAAAGAGACAGCCTTTTATGTTTTTGATCAGGAATTTTTGTCCTCAAACTTAGTAGAACTAAAAATTCATAGAGGGTTTTGATAAAAATATAGATGTCCAAACCCTGCCTTCAGAGATTCCAAAAGAGAGGACAAAAAGGTATCCTGAAAACTTCAGTTTTGAGAAGTTCCTCATATGATTCTGACTTAGGTAATCAAACCACACTTTGTCAAATGCTCAACAAATGTAGTAAGTACCATAGCTGAAAATCTTAGAATCTTCTGGGAATTTGTAGTTTCTGGAGATTATTATGGCCAAAGAAAGACTAAAGTTGTATAAAACCATATTTAGATGAAGAGACGCCAATAACTTATCTTACACTAAAAATATAGTTGGACTAGCTTTTATGAACTTTCCAATCTATGTCTAGAAAAAAGTGTGATATGGGAGAATTATTCTCAATTTACATAAGAGTGGAAGAGCTTAGCATCTAATTTTATTACATCTCTTGAGAACCAGAATTATTTTGTTTTATATTTGAGTTTCTTATTTTGTATATTAAAATATGGTCAAATTTTAAAAATTTACTCATATTGGAAATAAAATTAATTTCCAAGATCCACCTCTGAATTTTAAAATAAATATGTTAATGATATCTTAAATGAAGTAATATTTGGTTGTTTTCATTTAGTTATAAGAGGTTTATTTAATATATATACCAACATATAGAGTGGCCTGACGATGCTTTTTAAATATATACATTTTCTATTTAATAATTTATTAGAATTTTATACCATATGTACTATTAAAGTTCCTAAATATTTTGATGTTCCATACACAAGAACATAAATTATTTATATGTGGATTGCTTTGTCATTTTAATTTTTTAAATCTGCTTTCATAGAGCTTATGTTCTATTTTCTTTTTGAAACAAGGGGAGAATCTCACTCTATATATACTTCATACATAGAAAGAAATGTGATACTGCATTTTTAATTTCTGTATAACTTATCTAAATTCTGTTCTTTTTCAATATAAAATAAGAAATCACAATTTTATTGGTAATAGCATCTACCTTTTTTCAAATGTATAACAGAAAAAGGCAGATAAATATATTCAATTGTATATACACAAGCTGGGAAAATTTCTCATGGTGCTAAGGATGTCTCTTCACCTGAGGGAAGTTTTATGTCATACAACTAAAAATAGTTTTATATTTAATTATTCTTATGTTTCATTTGAAAGGTATAAGTTGTTCTACTTAATTTAGTGTTCAGTGAATAATGAATTAAACAACCTTCCCGAGAATTCCCTTGTTATTTTAAAAGAGATGCTTGATATTGTAGCCCTTTCTTATTTGAAAATGTTTTTACATGAACATCCTTTGGTTAGGCAGCAAAAACTTAATCTTTTGTTAAAAAGCAAAAAATATATAAATGTTAAACATACAGGAGTATATTACCAAATACATTGTTTTTGTCACTAAATAGAACACCCATATTTTCTTTTGATCACCTAATAATAGTAATTATACCTTAGAGTATAGCTGCATTTTAACTGAAGAAAGAGAAGAAATTTATTGGAACAAAATAAATGTCGATAATTTGTTGATGGGAGATATTTCTATTAAGTTTCTTCTGTTCATCTCTCTGGATTTCAATGCTCTGTTTTGAAATGGTATTATCCATTTTTTTTTAAACAGCTCCTCTTACTGGCTCACACTATCTATTCAAAACATATTACATATGTCTTATATGAGAAATTCTCTAAAATCTACATTAATTAATAATTTTGATCATATGACTAACTTTCTAACATATTTAATAGCTATTTGAATAGTTATTGTCTTCCTGTCTTGATAATAGGAACTTTTCAACTCTCTTCCAGAGATTGGTGTTCCTTCATCTGAAAGTAGTTCTTTCTGTTAAGAAATTGAGAAATGTATCAACAAAATCAATCCCATATAAACTTTTCTTTTAATAATTCTTAGGCTTTATCCAAGAATACCTTGGACAAAAGCTGAAACCAAAACAAACAAACAAACAAACAAACAAAATCAACTTGGGTAGAGTCCAGTAATCTGTCTTTTAACAACTCCCCAGATAAACCTCATTTATGCTAAATTTTGAGAACCAGTGTTTTGACATACGTTGACTTCTGCTATGATTTTAATATGTCCCCCCACAATTTATGTGTTGGAAACTTAATCCCCAATGTGACAGTGTTGGGAGATGAGGTTCGTTGAGAGGTGTTTAGGTCTTGAGGGCTCTGTCTCCACGAATGGAAGCCAGAAAAGGCTTTCAGGAGCGGGCTGTCTTCGACCTTCCAGTCATGTGATGACACAGAAGGAGGCCCTTACCAAATATAGATGCATTATTCTTGGACTTCCCAGCCCCTAGAACTGGGTGCCAATAATTTTTTTTATTTTTCTAATAAATTACCCATTTGTATATACTATACTCAGTATAGTATTTCATTACAGCAGTACAAATGAACTAAAATGACTTCCATTAAAGTGTTTCTCTAGAAAGGCAAGTGAAGAACAGACCCACTGTGAAATAATACTCATTAGTCTAAATATTGTGAGATTCTTGGAAAATGAAACATCACACTCTAAACTGTAAAGAAAATTAGCGTACTGTAAGAGGATCATGAGTAAGAATATGCTAGTTTTTCATAAATAATTATCAAATGTTAAATCATAAAGAAGACTAATTGTAAGTTTGTTTAAGTTCTGAAATGAAAAAAATCTAATGAAATGAAAAATACATAATTAAAATTCTAGAGGCGATTTGCTGATTTATTTGAATTTTTGAGGGATTTTGTAGCCTTTACATGACAAGTCTATTGTGATAAATTTGCAAAGTCACATCACTTTCTTGTGCTCGTCTACTTATAACTCTTTGTAACGTGGCTTGGCAGGTCAGCCCATTAAGATATGGAATCTTGTTTCACACTTTATGTATCTGGGCTGACTTTACCACTATGCTAGGCTGATAAAAAGTGGTGTAAGTGATGCTGTCTAATTTCTACAGTCTAGACTTTAGAAGACATTTGCCTTTTGAAGTGCAATTTTGATATTGCCATAACAAGAAAGCCATTCTAGCCCACTGAAAGGATAGGATACCCAAGGTATCCCAAGTGACTGCCAGGTATGTAAGTTAGGCCACCTTATATATTGCAGTACATCCAACATTCTGCTTAATCCCACTATTTGAGCTAGTCAAGCTAAACCAGCAGAGGTCAAACAGTAGAACCAATGTAGTTTAAATACCTCACCAAATTTCATGTTGAATTGTAACCTCCAACACTAGATGTGGGGCCTGGTAGGAGGTGATGGGATCATGAAGGCATATTTGTCATTAATGGTTTAGGGCCATCCCTGTAGTGCTGTCCTCACCATAGTGAGTTCTTGCAGGATCTGCACTGTTGAAAAGTGTGTGGCATCTTCCCCCTCACTCTCTCTTGCTCCTACTCTTTCCATGTGAGGCACCTGCTCTCACTTTGCCTTCTGCCATGACTGTAAGCTTTTTGAGGCTCTCACCAGAAGCAGATGCTGGCACTCTGCTTCTTGTACAGACGGGAGAACCATGAGCTCATTAAAAGCCTTTTCTTATAAATTACTCAGCCACAAGTATTTCTTTACAGCAACACAATAATCAGTCTAACATAAGAACTTTAAGAAATAATAAATTGTTCTAGTTTTAAGCCATCATGTTTGAGATGATTTGTTATTTAGTAGTAGAAATCTGATACTATTATAAACACAAACTTATTTACACGTTTGTGTTTCTCTCATGACTAAGACAGAAATATAACAGTGGAATTCTAATGCAAAACGCAGTTTCAAACATATGGGAATTATAATCCAATCCAAACTATGAAGGTTATGTATTTTTAAACAATGTGGAATGCCTTATACCAATGACGTTAAAAAATAAGAACAGGGTCAGGCGCAGTGGCTCACGCCTGTAATCCCAGTACTTTGGGAGTCCAAGCCGGGCGGATCAGGAGGTCACGAGATCGAGACCATCGTGGCTAACACGGTGAAACCCCGTGTCTACTAAAAAAAAAAAAAAAAAAAAAAAAAATGCAGAAAATTAGCTGGGCGTGGTGGCGGGCACCTGTAGTTCCAGCTACTCCTACTCCTACTCCGGAGGCTGAGGCAGGAGAATGGCGTGAACCCGGGAGGCGGAGCTTACAATGAACCAAGATCGCACCACTGCACTCCAGCCTGGGCAACAGAGTGAGACTCTGTCTCAAAAATATATAAATAAATGAATAAATAAATAAAACAGATAATAAGAACACACTACTGTGGGGAAAACGCTAGTGAGATCACTAAAACTTGTCAGCAAACACTGGAAGATTATGGAGCATTAGTTCTCCTACTTTTTCTCAATGTTTCAGAAATTCTAATTATGGACAATTTGGATAGGGATACCTCTTATTTGTTAAGTTTTATCATTATAGACATACTACGTCCATGCAAAATGGTCATGGATAAACTTCACTGGGCCGTTTGAATATGGACTAAAGATAAATAATGGAAAGGTAAGTTCAATGTATCCTTTTGAATAAAAACATGTAGAGAGATGAATAAGCCTAGATCCTAAATATATTAATTTATTCAAATTAAAATTAATTAAATTGATGTATTATAATTAACCTATTTCAGCTTAAATGGTTATCTGCCCTCTTTTACTGTTAATTATGTTGCTTCTTTCTGTTGTTTGTTTCACCTTGATGATCTTAAAGGCATTCTTCAAAATCAGGTACTAATACATTCATTTTATGTTTTACTCTGTTGAAAATGTATGCGAAGCATTTTAATTAAAGCTAAAACTAATCTAAGCGAATTTTTAAAATGCACTATCTGAAATGCACTGTCTGAAAAATAATAAATGCACCTCCTTATGATCCCATCTATATCACCAATGTCTTGTTTAAAATACACAGAAAGGTTAATTTCTGCATTTGTTTTATATGATCATTTATATTCAGGTAACCTCAAGTGTTACTTTTAAAATGATATGCCTTATTCATAATTGTCACTTATATTACCAATATTCTTTATCTCAGGATAATTATATTAATATTTATATTGTACAAATTTCAATAAAAGAGAATTTACACAGAAGCGATGTAATGGAGTCATGAATCATGGCATATGCTTCTAACATTTCATAAGAAGCCATATAGTAGAAGTAAAAGAGTGTGATTGTGAAAATCTTTGTGATTATAAATATGGATATGCAGGAGTTTGTGCCTGTCTCCTAGAATAGGCAGAGGATCTATAATGGTATTGTTTGGAGACATTTGTTATTTTGGGAAGTTTACCATGATCTATCACATGAGCTATGCAATCATCTCTTATTGGTGCCTCAAGACATTGTGACTTCTACAGCACATATCAATTGACAAATGTAGAATCGAATATGTAACTATCATAAATTCCTGTATTGTTTGGAGGGCCTACATGGAAAACTGAAACAAAGACATACGTTTTCCTGTGATTCACTGTTATAATTGAAGAGATAGATCAATTACTATATAATGTGATTTGCATCTATCTTGTTTGAACTATACAATACCACAACTATACCTATATGATATCTTGCTCCAATGGTACTTTTTAACATCGATTTGAGCAATTGTGTCAGCCTCCTTTTCAAGCTAGTTCTTCAAGGAAAGCGCTATTCTTAGAATTGAAAAACTTGAAGTTTGTTAATTTTCTCAGATCTACACAATAGAGATGTTCTTACTGATGTCTCTTATATATTTTAATCTTTAAGTCCATTCCCTTGCTCTTGTCTCTGCACGTACTCTAGTCTTGTAAATGCACAACAATGTTGAAAAATTGTTGATTGGGCAATCTTTGGCATTCTTAAATTTAGATTCTGTACCTTTCATTTTTTCCATGGTTCTTAGCCAATCTTCATCTTCATTTCATATATATATATATACATATATATACATATATATATACATATATATATATATATATATATATATATATATATATATCTTGATAAGTTACGATGAAGTGTTGCATACTTAGGAGCTATCTTATCCCGAGTAATTACTCTTAAGGTTTAACCACCAAGTTACACATCACAATGATACAAATGTAGTAATTCTCCATTTGACTCTTCCCATGTTCTCAATGCAAGATTTAAGTAAACCCAAACACAAAGCCTTGAAATTACAAATTACTTATCAATGACTTGCAAGACAAATGAAGAATGTATAACTCCATAGGATGGAAGATATCCCTGAAAATCACAGTAGTGTCACTTAAATATGTCCATTCATTTTTGCTGTGCACTCCTTTGTCAGAGATAGAAGCTTTCGTATGCTCATGGGGATAGGGGAAATATGTCACCCTAGTAAAATTTCAGCTGACTAGAATAATTCACCAATTATAAATACAAAAGAAACCCAAATTTCTGGGACTTCAATGCATAAAATACAAGATGATAGAAATAAACATTCTTATGAAAGCACTATTTTAAATTCAAGAATGAAAATTTTCAGTGGAAATATGCTGAGACTTGAAGAGTAGTGACAGAGTGACTTAATGAAGGTAAGATCATTCCATTCTTTGCTTCTGACAAAAAGCATACTGGGTTTTCCTCCAAGTCTCCAGTCATGCACTTGATTACTCATTCTGAGTACCATAGTCTCAGCAATGTTCTCTTCAGAACATTAGATCCAGCCTAATCAAAGACTTCTGACCAAGGAGGACTTCACACTTCCCTTGATTTGACTAAACTTTATATGGACTTCTTCCTCCTTCTAGTCCCCTGACCTCCCTTTTACCTGGTCTAGACAATATCCAAATGACCACAGCAGTCCCTCTTCTCCCTCTTACAGCATTTCCTTTAGAAAACTTGTAATTGCACATTCTTTCTCTGCTCCTTTGAGATGTACATATTTTTATAATCATGTTCATGCTTTACAAGTCAAGGCTGCCTTTCTTGAGAACCTGGGACCCATTCCTCTGAAAAATAATCATCAAATGAGTTAGAATCACCTCTGGGAAAGGATATGAGACTGACTGTGGGAGGTGCATTGTTCCAAATCACAAAACTACCTGCTGTCATGAAGTTATAAGAAATTTGATGTTTCTTTTGGGTAAGGACAATTAGCAAACACAGATGGCTTATGATACCTTCCACTCTATCTCCTCAAATATCCTGCCCTTTATTTAAACAGAATTGAATTGAGAATGCATGCTGGTATCTATGCCTATTGCAATATCCTTGAACAAATTCTCCCTGACTTGTTTGGTTTTATCTGATACAATTTTTGCTTTGACACTGCAAAACAGTTTGTTGTTGACTATGGCTTCTTATGACAATTAGTCTCTGTATATGTACCTATTAAAAAAAACCCATACATCAAACATCACGTTCTACAGCATAAACATATACAATTTCTACTCATCAAATAAATAAATAGAAACCCAACAGTAATCAGATGGAGAGTAGAAAGAAAATAAAATAAATCCAATTGTATTATTTATGGGTAAACACTAGGATGAACTAGAGCTTCATTGTTTAGGCATAATAGAACTTTATCAATGGATATTTGAGGAGACAATATTATGACTAAATTCTATATGCCACAAATAAGTTATTTATGTGTGAATGTAATATAAGATACAATATCAGATATGAAATGGCAAATACACATTCTAGCTGTATAAATGATTTATCCAAACTTAAAATAAAAATACTCATGAATAGGCTAGTTGTGAGAACCAAAGTAAGCTCATTCTTGAACAGAATCTTAATATATTCTGTAAATATATTGCTAGTAATAAAATTTTTAAAAACCCTGTTATCTTGTTTAGTTCTACATGAGACAACAGTAAGTGCATAATAAAACTTATTTCTCTACTATAATTCCAGTAAGAATAAACTTATTTTGTAATTTTAACATATAATTATGTTCTAATATGCCTTTATCCTGGAGGGAAAGGATCGGATTTTAGGGATTTCGGGATTACTAATGGGAATAAAATAAGATATGTAAGTGAGAATTTGAGAAGGATAGAATTTTGAGTTGAAAAATAGTTGTTGTAGTTACCTATTGTTTTGTAACAAAATTTTGCAAAAGCTAAGTGGCTTAAAAGTAAATGTATTACCATCTTCATTGTCCTTAGGGTTGGCTGAACTCCACTGAACCGTTCCTGCCTAGAGTTTCTCACATAATTAACTCACATACATGGCTAGTAGGGGCTAACTGTTACCTGGGACCTCAGTTGGGATGTCTGCTAGGGCACCCACATTTGACCTCTGCCTTTACTTTGAGCTTATCTGAGCATAGTAGCTGTGTTCTGGGAGGTTGCATCACAAAAATATGCATACCAAGATGAAAGGTCTAGGCAGATGCTGCAGGAATTTATTTTTATTTTACTCATAACTATAGTTCATGCTTTATTTAAACTTAACTGAGTGAATATTTTGTAAAAATGGTAAAACATATAAAGGAAAGGGAGAAAGTGGAGCCTAATCAATGAATAGATATGATTTACCTCCTACTGAAAAATAATTATTGCAGAATATTTTATTATAATTATCCTAACAAAAGGAACAAGAGTGATTTTTGAAAATTTTATTAGTCATTACTCTATAGAGATGCAGATTTGATGCAACAGGCATAATAGTTTTACATATTTTTACATCCTCACTGTAGGATATAGAAAAGTAATGATAAAGTTATTTCTCTAAGAAACACAGGTGTAATTTAAGGCAAAACTTTATTATTTTTGGTGCTTTTATATTTATTTTTTCTTATTGCTTAAGTGTTATAACCTATATATTTTTGAATAATCATATTTTCATGTATTTTACTGTTTTATCTGATGCTTTTTTTAAGGAGTATATAATTCATTAAATATATACTTATAAATTAGTAGGGAATTAGGTTTTTTTTTCAGTGTACAATGGAAGAGTCATATTCACGAAGTTGTGCAATCATCACTATCTAATACCATATCATTTTCCATAACCCAGAAATAAACCCCTTGTCCATTAGCAGTAACCGTTTCCTCCCTCATTTTTTTATCCTTTGAAAAACACTAGTCCATCTTTTGTATGAATTTGTCTATTACGGAAATTTTCTAACACTGAAAATATACAATATGTGGCCTTTAGTCTGGAGTCTTCCTCTGAGCATAGGTTGATCTGTGTTGTAGCTTGTAGCATGTAACTACACTTCATTATCTTTTACAACTAAATAATGTTTCATTGTATAGATATTTCAAATCTTGTTTATGTATTCGACAGATGATGGACATTTAGGCTGTTTTCAATTTTTGACGATTATAAATAATGCTACTATGAATATTAATGTAAAAGTTTTTGTGAAAATGTTTGTTTTGAATTATCCTGCTGGGTCATAGACACAATTCTGTGTTTAACTTTTTGAGAAACATCTAAACTGTATTTCAAAGTGGCTGCACCATTTTTTACATTTTCATTGGTGATGTTATGAGGGTTCCAATTTCTTCACCACATTATTTCCTAGCTTTATGATTATAGTTATTCAGGTGGTAATATCTCAATGTGGCTTTGATTTGCTTTTTCCTCATAATGAATGATGTTGAGTATCTTTTCATGTATTTATGGGACAGTCCACATATATACACATATATATGGGTGTGTATATATATACTTATATATTATACATTACTTTGTATATATAATATATTACTTTGTATATATTATATATATATTACTTTGTGTATATATTAGTTTGAATATATTATATATTATTATATATAATATATATACACATATATACACACACCCATATATATATACACACATATACACACACACACACACACACACGCATACATAGGATTCAAGTTGATATTTCTCCAAATAGTGGAAATATACACTTGAAATATTTGTTCATTTAAATTGGGTTACCTTTTTACTGTTGAACTGTAAGAATTCTTCAAATATTCTGGATACTAGACTTTCATTAAATATATAATTTGAAGGTATTTTCACCCATTCTGTAGCTTGTCTTTTCACCTTCTTGGTAGTCCTTTGAAGCCCAAGTTTTTTTGTTTGCTTGTTTTGATGAAGCCAAATTTTTCTTTTTGTTGCTCAAGCTAAATATCATATCTAACAAAGCACTGCCAAATTAATGATTATAAATATTTACAGTTTTTTTCTAAGAGTTTTATAGTTTTAAAGCTTACATTTGGGTCTGTGATCCATTTGGGTTTAACTTTTGTATATGGCGTGAGGTAGAGGTTTAACTTCATACTTTAGCACGTAGATACCCTGTTTCCCCAGCACTGTATGTTAGAACAACTATTCTTTTCCCACTGAGTTTTCTTGACACCCTTTTCAAACCACAGCTGAGCATAAATATGGGCTTATTCATGAGCTCTCAATTCTATGTTATTGATCTATATGTCTATTCTTATGCCAGTACCACATAATCTTGATTGCTGAAGCTTCGTAGAAAATGTTTAAATGAGAACATTTAAGTCCTCCATCTATATAACCCAGCCTCAGATATCAGACTGAATCACCTGTATTCCATTCTATTGATCAAAAGTGAGTCATATGACCAGACCAGGGTCAATTGGAAGAGATTACATGAGGGAATAAATACAAGGAACATGAGTCCTTAAGGGTTATATTTGCAAACTACCTCTGAACAGAAGAGTAGCTGCAGAGAAGTTTCCCTAAGACAGTAGATTTCCAAATGTGGAGGCCATACATTTTTTTCTTTTTTCTTTTCTTTTCTTTTCCTGTTTTTTTTTTTTTTTTTTCTTTTTTGGTTAGTATGTTCATGGACTTAAGATCATTGAAGAGTATTGCTTGAGACTACAAATAATGGAGAAGACATTTTTACACCTTCAAAGCTCAATATAGTGTTGTTGTTTATATTGCTGTTTGTTTTGTCTTGCTCTTAACAGATAGAATCACAATAAAGATAGACATGATCATCTGTAATTACCTGGCACCATATGGCACCATGTAAGTTCCAAGTTTTTTTTTCAGAGCCTTAGGGGAAAAAGTGGCTTTCTTAAAATACATTAATTAATTAATTAAACTTTATACTACCTCTGAGAAGTTGCCAAAAATATATATTTAATTCAATGTAATTATAAAAATATGATGATGTGAAATTTCTTAAAGAAAGTAAAACAAAAAAACAAACAGAAAAACCCTCCCAAACTATTGCTATCTTGTAAAAAATAAAAAGCCCTCTAACATAAAATTGAATAGCAACAATGGTTTGAAATGCATTGATACAAATATCCACTAGAAAAAATAGGGAGATTTGAGGGTTAAAATCGCATTGATTCTTTTTTTAACACCAGTATTGAATTTAGATATGTTTTCTTTGCCCAAATAATATTTAGGGAAATATAGGTTATCATTACACTAAAGTATTAATATTATTAAAATTTTTTAAAATACTAAATTGACATAATATTATTTACTTAAAATGATCAAGAAAAAGTCACATTACAAAAATATTAGTAACATGATATTATTTATGTGGACTGGAAATTCCACCAATTAATATTTCAGTTAAATACGTAAAAGAAGACAAAAACATAATCAGATTAGGGTTTGGGTGGTGTGGGCAAAAGTTTAAAAAACATACTAGCTTCAGATAATTATCTGAATAATTAATTATTGGGGAGACAAGAAAAAGCAAAGTTTGATAAAATGTGCAACAAAGCTATTTAACATTTAAACTATGAAAAATATAAATAATTACCATATTTCTATCCAAGGGTCAGCAAGGAGACCTAATGAGAAACAGTGATTGAGGTGGTCAGAAATCCAGAGGAGTGTGAAGTCGTGAAGTCAGGTGGAAAACAGCTTTAAGAGAAGTAAGAACTATGCTGGATGTCATGAACAGGACACTTACTTGATGAAGCTGATTTAACATTTCGGAAAAAAAAAAAAATGATGAGGTTCAAAATGGGCATTCGAAGCAAATAGGAGAGATTTTCCAGAAGAAAGACAGAAAACTAGAAATAATTATTTCTAATTTAAGATGAAACCAGGGAATGAGATATTAACAGAAACAATTGAGAGTTTAAAACTCTGTTTTACTCTGTTTTACTTTTTAAAATGTGGAATAAAATCTGTTTTGTGCATGTAATAACTAACAAAATACTAAGATGTGAAAACAAAATTAAAAGAATTCCAAAATTTAAAAATATGTTAGAAATTATCAATAGATTAAATAAGAATACAGCTACACATTTCTATTTTGAAGACAGTTTAATAATAGCATAAATATTTATTAAATACATTATTGAATTAAAAATTCTGTGTAATACGTATCACACATATATTTTTCAAATTATAATAAAGCATAATAATTTTATTTTCAGGAAATATATGGCTATGTTGTTAAAAGATATATTCAAATATGTATATATACACGTTATTTTCCTTATTTAATTTATTGTCACCTACTACTTCTCAAGATTGTCATACTGACATAGCCTTGGATTTTAAAAGTTGAAACTTTGAGGGCATTCCATTGTTTTGTTTCTTGTCTGTCTAACCTAGCTAATTATATTTGCTACTCTAAGTTAATTAAAACTCTCTCTTTATGAAAATAATTTGTTTACTCTAACCACACAGCAACTGGGTTTACTGCTTTATCCTTTGCTTTTTTCAAAATACATCTGTATTATTATGCAGACTTTGAACATAGCAGGGATCATTGCTTAAATGGTGACCTATTGTTGTTGCATATTTTTTAGTATACGTTAGTGTATCTTGTTCATTTTTTGATTAAAATCAATGCAATTGAAGATATCTTTAGTGTACCCAGGTCAAGTTTCCTTTGCAATATGTTTTCATCTTTTTATTCTAACTTATTCTGATTCTAAAAATATATATATGTTTGTATCAGAAATTATCCAAATTTGTTGTACTCATACATTGATCAAAAACCTGGACAGAACTGTTCAGAACTGAACAGAACTGTTAGAAATAATTTGCGGATGACAAGATCTTCAGAAGTTTCAAGTGCCTCATCAAGTTAGGTTGTGCATATACTATTCATTTCTATGCTATTTCATTTCCCAAAGAGGGAAACAGCACAACTTTTGAAAAAGGTGAAAGTGCTTTACTCTGGCCAATCAACAATTTTCAGAAGCTATTCTATACAATCATGATGATTTGATATAAGATGGTTCTTTTTTCTCCTCATATCATCACTAAGGGAGTGAGAATGAGGGTTTGCTGATATATTCTACACCTTAGCACATGGAAAACAATTTTGGCACAAAAATGTACTGCTAGGAAACAGTCCTTTACAGTAAATCACTCACCTAGAATATGCTGAACACTTTTATATGTATTTCTAAAACTTGAGAAAAGTGAGTTTTATAAAAATAATGAAATGTAAGGATTATATTTTAGGGATTGATGTGGCCACGATGATTATTAGTAAGAGAGCTGCTGACTTACTATATTAATCAATATATTAGTTCATTTTTGCAGTTAAGGTACCTGCATACATTCAATTTTTTTTTAACTGTTTGTTGTAAAAATTATAGTAAAAATTTATTAGGCCTTGACAAATGCTGGGAAAAGATAGGAAGAGGACACCATTCAAGACAATCAAAAATCATTTACAGCCACTCCATTTCCCTGTGCTCTCTTATTCAAAACATATTGCTTCCAAGAAGTGAAGTTTGAGTATCATATAGTGGTATGGTTTGGCTGTGTCCCCACCCAAATCTCATCTTGAATTGTAGCTCCCATAATCCTCATGTGTCCTGGGAGGGAACTGGTGGGAAGTAATTGACTCATGGGGGCAGATTTTTCCCACACTGTTCTGATAGTCAATGAGTCTCGTGATCTGACGGTTTTACAAAGGGCAGTTCCCCTGTACACACTGTCTCTTCTTTGTCACCATTTAAGATGTGCCTTTTCTCCTCCTTTACCTTCCAACATGACTGTGAGGCCATCCCAGCTATGTGGAACTGCTAGTCCATTAAACCTCTTTTTCTGCATAAATTACCCAGTCTTGAGTTGTCTTTATTAGCAGTATGAGGACGGACCAATAAATATAGGTAACCTCATGGTTCTAAATGTTGTGTATCTCTCCAATATACCTAATGTGTTTCTTTATTTTGGTATCTCCTGTGTTGCTTTGCACAGTGGTTCCACATTCGTTCAATAAATATTTCATTAAGTGTGAGATAATATAGCAATAATAATTTGATACAAATTTTCTCACTTTTTAAGTCAGAAGGAAAAGATAATTCCATTCTAGGGAATTTTCTTAAGATAATTGAGTACAACTGTATAAAAGAGTACATTCATTTATTTGAAGAAAAATCAAAACGGGACTTAGAATGAAAGAATAAACATAAAAATGAATTCCAGTTCGCTTTCTTAAACTAATTTTCTGTTATTTAAGAAATATTCCATTTCTCATATCACTAATCTGACCACTAATATTCAAGTTCTTCCATCTTAGCAAACAACCATGTTAAATACTTCACAGAGAAAAATGCATGAAATCAGAAGAAAACTATCTCACTTTCCCATAATTCTCACTAATTTCTTCAATCCTATTACTATATCTTCTTTCTTACATTATAGTAAAAATTGCCTGTACTTCTTTATGCGGTTACTATGTTCAGTTTTGCTCTGCATCTTCTCTCTTTTAAACATTTAAAACACTTCACAACTGCAAGCAGTCCTTTTTATTCCATTAATACTTTGCCCAACTTTATTTCCATTATTTTCCTAGACAAAGATGACAAAATATCATCCTCTATTGATTTCATTCCAGTTTTGCTTCATGTTTATGCTCCCTTTCATATTTCCTTTTCAGAAATATTTGTCTTTAGTCATCATTTCTATTTCCATAATTCTCATTCTTTTCTTCATCCATTCCAAATGTCTCTCATCTTCACAGAGATTACCTAGGTTATTATTATAAACATGACTAATGCTAAAAATCTAATTTCTGTCTACATTTCTATGTCAGTAAAAATTGTTTCCTGAAAATGAGAGAAACCATATGTGGCTAAAATGAGGAGACAAATACTTTATTAAGAAGTCTTTGGGGCTGGGCGTGGTGACTCACGCTTGTAATCCCAGGACTTTGGGAGGCTGAGGTGGGTGGATCATGAGGTCAGCAGTTCAAGACCAGCTTGGCCAACATGGTGAAACCCCATCTCTACTACAAATACAAAACTTAACTGGGCATGGTGGTGGGTACCTGTAATCCCAGCTACTCAGGAGGCTGAGGAAGGAGAATCGCTTGAACCTGGGAGGCAGAGGTTGCAGTGAGCTGAGATCATGACACTGCACTCCAGCCTGGACAACAGAGAGAGACTCTGTCTCAGAAAAAAAAAAAAAAAAAGAAGTCTTTGATAGTTCAGATAATAACTGATAAGGGGTCTTGACACATGACTTCAAACAATAACCAAAATGTCTCATCAGAATATCTCCTTGAAGAAATTGCTTTTACTAACCATAGCATTAATGCTGCACCCTGGCCAGAGACAACAATGGGAAAACACTCCTTGTTGCTACTGTAGCATCACTGACACTGCAACCTAAGAATAGAATCTTGCTGGAACTGCCATTGTTTCGAGAATGAAATTTATGTTGTTCTGAAATCTTTGTGTCGCAAGTTTATTTGAAGCCCAAACTAAGATCACCTGCTTGTCAACTCTACTAGGCCAAGTGTCCATACTCATTCTTCAATAGTTCTGGAAGCGTGTCTATCTGGACTTATCTGTTCCATTGTGGGAAGAAGTCTCTACTTCATAGAAGTAGTTGTGATCAGTTACTTTAATTAGATGATAGATATTCCAGGCACTGCCATTGGGTGTTAAAAAGAACAAAGAAAGAAAGTAAAAGGGAAAAAAATACTATAACCCTCATTTTCCAAGAAAAAAGGAAACATATCTTCTAATATTTACATATAAAAATGGTTCATATTTAGAATAATTCATACATGATTCATAATATTGGTTACACTTTCTCCAGCTCTCCAGAAGGAAGAATGTGCAAAGACGTAATTCATTTTTGAACTAAACTCAAAACGTAGGCTATACTAAAGATGACTATTGTTTCTCCAAGGTGGTCAAAGCCCATCTTAATATTCTGTAATTTATGGATTACATTATTATGTAATTATCTCTAATATACTATGTATAAAATTGATAGACGATAAATGGGAAAAGTATTCTCTAATATAAACAATATTTTTTAACCCAGCAAAGAAAAAATAAGACCTATTAATCTTAACGTCATCACCTGGTAAGGAAGTTATAGTCTATGACTGACTTCCTCAACTTTTTATTTCATAGTATCCATAAACTTTAGTTTTATCATTAACTAATCATTATTCTTTACCAAATAATATGATTGAAACTTTGCTTTTGAGGGCTCTAAACCTTCTGTTTCAATTTTCCTATAAAGATGCACTTCCCTTTTTCATTAACTTTTATTACTAGACAGGCAGTACTAAGATAAAAAGAGGCTATGTCTTTAACTCTATACTATTCTCTTTCTTCTGCAGTAAAAAACACATTTTTTCTTGAAAGTGAGAATAGGTTATTTCTGCCAAGATCATCCTCCTTTTTTCCTTGCCCTTGCTTATTTGCCAAAAGAAAGAAAGAAAGAAAGAAAGAAACAAAAAAACTAGCCAGTAATTCAGCTTCAGCTTCTAGTTCAATATAACCCTTGATAAGTCAGCAGGTGGTATATTTCCCCCTAGGGCAATGTGATTTTCAAAACTAAAATTTACAAGAAATTAATTTGGTGCAACGTTGAGTAGACACCATTCCTCTTTCTTGCTTAGGTTCTCAAACCATATATTTTGTCAATAAAAGAAAGATTAATATGGATGAAACTGCAGACTCAGAATGTCTTATCTTTTGTCATAACTAGGTTCAATTGTGTACCATTCTAGTTACTTCTGAGTTATGGAATACACATAAATATAAAAATTAGCCCATTGCCTCCTGCATTTGATATGAAGTCAATTTTTTGGTCAGATACAACATTGTGTTTTATAAAATAGCAGTGATAAAATAATTCAATAAATCAAATGAAGAGAGAACTGAGAAAAGCAGTAACTACAGCAAAATCAAATACAAACCATGAATTAGTGTGTATTGCCAAAACCATAAGAGAAGTTTAATGTAATTTACTTAATAAGTTTAATGTAATCTATTAATGCATAGTTGACTGGATCCCTCCAGAGTATAGCACTTTTTCAGATTATCAACAGAGAAAAGTACTTTTGGGAGGTTAGATGGCCCTTATAGTAGCTATGTCAACTTCAATAAAGAAGATCGTACTGTTATTTCTTGAAAAAAGAACAACAACAGAACAAGTGCTAGATAGCTAGAATGAGCCTGTCTGATATTTACAATGCAATTGATATCATCTACTTAATTACTTGGGTTCTATTCCAATAATCAAGTGGGAACTTTCGCTGAGCTTTTAGTGTATCATAGGATGGGCATATTCTTATATTTTTCACCCACTTTAAAGAGATCATCTTCATCACATTCTCAAATATTTTCATCTTAATTTCTCCAGACATTCTCCACAAGTCCTGATCATCATGAAAAGCCATAAATCAACATAATAAATATTGTTATTAATAAATATCTTTGGAATTAGAGGCCTCACTTTATTTATCTTAAGAGTATGGCTAACTTTTTCCACATGAGATCTGATAATAATTTCGACTTTGCAAGTCATACAAAAATGTATCACAATGATACATCTCTACTACTGTAGTGTGAAAGCAGTCAGAAACAATATATAAACTAATAATAATTGCTGTATTTCAATAGGCCTTATTTACAAATGAAAATCAGAGGACTGGATTTGAGCCACTGGCCATAGTTTGACAACGTTTGACTCAGAATATTACATTACCCTTAACCAAAATCCAACTGCCTTTTGCACTGGCCAAACAAGTATATTAAAAGGAAGTGTGCCACAAGAGTTAGATATTGACATACAAAATAAAACACACACACACACACACACACACACACAAAGAATCTTTACCAAGATCTTACATCTTTCATGAAAATTAACTCAAAATCCATCACAGACCCAAATGTAAATTACAAAACAAAAAAAATCTTAGAAGATAACATAGAAAATCCATGAAATAAAATCTAGAAAATCTAAAAAATGTCCCTGAGTTTGGCAATGACTTTAGATAAAACACCTAAGGCTCATTATGTATTAAGCACTAAAACTGCCCTACTTACAGAGATTCTTATTTCATTTCTCAAGTCCCACTTTTTCTTCAGTGTGTATTCAACTTTCAAATGTAAACATCAAAAATGAAATATCCTGTGAAGCATAATGTTGGAAGTAAGTGGCTACTCACGAAATGTAGTGAGATAAGTAATTAATGGATGAGAACCTGGATCTGTAATGATTCCGATATATATGTACAGACATATAGTATTTACATAGATATACCATCTACATCTGATATATATCATCTATATATCTATATCTGTGTATCTCTATTATCTATCATCTATCTGTCTATCTATCTGTTATCTATCATCTATCTATTATCTTTCTCTTTGCACCAAGGTACAAACTAAAATCAGATACTTCCTATGACTTCACTAAAAAGTCCTATCTGTCACAGTTACAGGGCTAAAAACAACCTTAAAAATTCTTAATTCTGCAGTTGTATTAATAGCTGGACCAATTCAATATGTAGATTCATTAAAGATCTGCTGAAGAATTTAGTGTTCTAGTATACTATGCACGAATATCCCTTTATACAGTAACTGATTATCACTGTCTTCAGTACAAGTATGAGCAGATAACAAATTGTAAATTCCTGTCACTTGTCTTGAGTCATTTTACCACTGATTCCCATTTTATGTAAGTTGTTCTTGGTTGTAAGCACAGAAATTACTTATCCTGATTAGAAGGATTTAAAAAAAAAAATACTGATTGGCTTACAAAATTAATGGGATAGCTAGAGAATTATTCTAGAAAGATACATAGCTTGGGTTTATGACCAAAATCTTTTCACAAAATTGTCTTAGTAAGGAAACCATTGCCGCCTTTTCAGAGCTCTAGATATTGCAGCCGGTTTTACTGCAAATGTCCTACTGATGAATTAACCCTTGACCCTGAAAGCTACCACTAACACCTTCTGTTGCATAAAAATGCTTAAACTCAATACAGCTGCCACTGTTGCTAGAAAGGATAATCTGCCATTGTTGCCAATACTTTTGAATAAAAAAAACATAGTATGTGGCCCTAATTGCAACAACATCAGTTCAGTACTCATGCTATTGGTTAAAGAAAACTAAGGAAGTGTATTGATAGTCATTTTTATATTTTATAATAGGAAGTATATATTGCATTGCCTAAGGCCCAAACTTACAAATGTTTTTAAAGTCCAATAGCCAGAATAATAATAATGTCATGCACATCTTGTTATTATGAATAAACTATCTCTCTCACAAAAATCTGCTTATCAGTAAGTAGAACCACAATCTATCCACTTACCGACGCCAAATATCTTAGACTTTGTGATGCATCCTATCATTGCATTTCACATTCAATTGATCAGAAAGGCTTATTGATTATATCTCAAAAGAGATATAAACCTTATTACTTGTACCACTAGAAACCATCTTTAAGTCACTGACATTTGGACTCCAGATACAATCTCCTGTTGGGTCTCCATGCCTCCATTCTTGCTACCCTACAGTCTGTCTACTCCACAGCAGCCAGAATAATCTTTCATGACTCAAATAACATCAAGTTGTTGTCATGTTTAAAGTCCTCCATTGCAAGCAGAAAACCTAACTTCTTACCATGTCTGCAAATTCTTACATGATCTACTCCCTGTTTTGTTCTCTGCTCTGATTTACTTCCAACTCTGTGCTCTTCTACACTATTGGTTTATATGATCCTTTGTAATTCTTCATCTTTCAGAAGAGAAAAATTTTTCAGAGGACCTTCTTTTTTCTGGAACATTCATTCCTCAGAGTCCTTTCCTTGACTTCTTCCTTCTTGTAATATCAATCAATGCAAGACTACACATTCATTGCAGAGCCATGCCTTTCTCACTTACTCTTGCTAAAAAGAATATCAATGGTCAATTCTACCTTATTTTATGCTCTTCAAAGTGCCAATGAAGAAGCAAATCTCTCTCATGCTTATTGATGTAGCCACCTTTACTATATGGTATCTGATACAGAGTAGATAGTCAATAAAATTATTTGACTAACTCAGTAAGTCTAGACACCAAGTTTTAATGACAATAGTGTCTGTTCCCCTCATACCCCCAAAACACTGATAAAAATTACTGTTAGTACAGTCAGAGAAGCTAATTTCTCACAGCTCCATATGAAGTTTTACCAATTTTTCCTGTTCTGTATTGTTTGTGCTTTGGGAAAGTAAAAATGCTATATAGAATTCTGAAAATGATATAAATATTCACAATTTCGTAAATCTTTTCTATATATTAACATTGATATATAGAATTTCCAAATGATTCACCAATAATTTGAATTAAATACATTATACTTGTAGATAAGATGAAGAACTGAGTCCTGAATAACTAAGAAGTTATTTGAAGTTTCAGCCTGTACTCACTCTCTTAGCATCTTAAGTGGTTCTGACTGACTTGCGAAGATCTTGTGTTACCATTTGCTAAATTACTTTCAATTCCTTGAAAATAGATTTTAAAAAATAACACCAAACATGTAGATGACAGCTAACTAGAATTAATTTAAATATAATAAATAATACAAAATAGTCAAATTGGCATCAAAGAGAAAGAAGATTCTCTTGATTTTGACAAGATTAAATTTAACAGAGGTGAGTAAAAAAGAAATGCAGTTTCAGAATATTACAGGTTCAACTTAAACCTATAATGTTGAGTAAAAAATATTTTAAAGGGTAAATAGAGTATTTGCTTTAAAAACTTTTGTGTAAGCCGTTGATACTAGCATAATCTGAAATAGCTATGACTAGACCCCAGAATAAGGGCAATGTGTTTCCGAATAAATATTTAACTAAATAAAATATATAAAGGAGAGCAAACACATTGAGAGTAGCCTGAATGCCACATGAGAAATGGATGCGCAAATGAGACACCTGGTCCAGAGACAATTAAGAGATTTCGTTATAGCTTAGGCATATTTTTAAGGACTACGATATGAAATGAAAATTGCATATAGTCTCTGCACCTTGAAAGGTCATAAGCAGCACTGCAGACTGCAAAGTCAGCAGGAGCAGGGATTCAGTTTAATATAGCAATGATTGGAAAACTATCATTATGAGCCCATAGTGAAATTGGTCTCCAAGTGAAGCGCCCTCCCTTTTCAGAGTAATGAGAGAAGTCCTTTCTGCATCTAGAAATGTGCCAAGCTAGACTTCTTCAGCCACTCTAACGAACAATTGTATTTCTGTCAGTCACATATTTGCAATAAGAACAAAGAGAAATGGGTAGGCGGCAATGTAACTAGCAGTGGAAAATTGTGTTTGTGGTTTACAAAATATTTTTATATGGTCAGATATTCCCTGCAGCTATTAGATGAACAGGTATGAACTTTGAAGGATTGGCTTCCATTCTGAGTAGAACCTTTTGCTAACTAGGTTACAGCTAAGGAATCTCATTATTTAATGTTGCGTAGGAGTTTGGAGACAGGCTGCTGAGTGGATATAAGCCTCTGCCCAAGAAGAAAGAGCACATAAAAATGTGACAGCTTGTGGAGTTTATCACAGTGCGTGGGTGAGGGTGATGGTACTGGCATGAAAGCTGAAATAAAATAAAATGATCATTTCCTTCAATTAATAACTGAAATTCTGTGAAGTAATGCTCACTTGAAAGTGAGACATCATTAATTTATAAATAAGGGCAGTAAAAAAGTAAGTCTTAATACTGCATCTTATGTTACCTTAGAGAAGCACAGCACCAATTCAAAAGGCAAGAATTTCCTTGTCTGAGGATGTTTGCAAAGAGTTAACATCCTCTTCTCACTCTGTATTCCAAATTACTTTTGAAAGTAATATCCATATTGTACCTTGAAGGAAAGCCTAAGCAGTAAACTTTAACGGCTGCCTGAGTTGGCAATCATTTCATAGAGACAAGACACTGCACTGGAAATTGCCCTATAAATAAGATCCCTTACAGAAAAATTAAAATAGAATTCATATTATTGATGTTCACTAGCAGCCATAAGAAACACAAGGGAACAGGAAGTGGCTGTTGTTTCAGATTGCTCTCAGAAGCATCTGAAGGACGCCCTCAAAGTCAGCTTTGATCAATGGTGATAAGTGGTTTGTCCAGCATTTGGAGTGGGCTGTAATGTATTTGGAAACCTTGAAGAATTTGCCTATTGAATAGAAATGATCCGCACATTAGATGCCCCACATCGAGTCTGTGTCTGCACTGGCCATTAATTCACCAGTACTCAGATTTTCTGAGGAGTAAAGTCTCTTTTCCTTCCTTGCTGATTCTCTACCTCCCCTTCCCTGCTTCAGTTTGTTGAGTTTTACATTTGTATTCACCTCTAGGCTTTATGTTCCCAGGATTTTTCTGGATTTTGGACTAGAGGAAATATCTACAAGTCTGCTTTACTATTAGTTACATAACCTGCTTTGCTAGGTGCATATGTTGATGTGAGAAGTGAGACACAAAACCACAATCTCTAGGTCATGTTGTGCTTCTGCATGTCGTGACAGGTTACAGTGGTGTCCAGAGTATACATTAAATTATCCACGTTGAGAAGTAGACATTCATATGAAACTGTAAGTGTTAAACTGTAAATCCAAGAAAAACAAAGAATAGGAAGGAAAGGAGCAGAAGATGAAGGAACAAAAATAGGAAAATGACAGCAAGAGTTAAACTGAAAGAGAAATAAAAAGAGCAGCAAGTAAATTGGAAAGACAAAGCAATTGGAAAAGGTTAGAAAACTAGGAACACACAAACCCACAAGAAAATTGACTTTTGTGCCAGATATAAAATTTGTATCAGAAAAATGGGAACTGAATTATTAATAGCAACACAAGTAATAAATAATATTAAAAGAAACTCATTTCGACCATGTCAGTAGGACTGAAAAACATTTCCCTTTTCTACAGCATTTTTTTTAAAATACCACAAAATGAAAATTAATTTGAAATAGAACAAAGGTCATAGATGCAGGAGTTCAACCCAACTCTACCTCATATGAGCTCTTGGCCTTCTGAACGCTTAGCACTGGTCTCCTCATCTGTGAAAATCTCATATCAGGATGAATATATTAATTACAGATACTATATTACTCATTGCAATGTATTCAAATGATTAAGACTCAATCATAATTGTTATAATTTTAATACTATGGTATTAATTTCAATATGTTATATTTTTGTGACTAAGTACATTGAAAAAGAATAGAAGACATGTGTTAAGATTATAGCAGATTGGCGGTTACCACACGCCAGAAAGAATAGGCGAGAGGGGAGCATGATGAGAGGTTGATGAATAGGTACAAGTACACACTTAGGAGAAATAAGATCTGTTGTTGGATAGATCATTAGGGTGACTATAGTTAACATTAATCAATTATTCATTTCAAAACAGCTAGAAGATATTAATTTAAATGCTCCTAGTGTAAAGAGAAAATAAATGTGAAAGTGGATAGATACCACAGTTATCCTGTTTTATTATATGAATGTATCAAATATCACACATACTACAAAATTATATACAGCTATTGTGTATTAATAAAAAGTTAAATTAATTTTAGAAGATTATACTAGATGAAATTTATGCCAAAAGTGTAGTCCAATATGAAATCCAGAGTTATTAACTACATAATTTCTGATGAGATAAATAATATTTCTGGGATCCAGATAATTCCTCTGTAAAATAGCAATGATAGTACTCTCAAAGCATGAAAATATAAACAAATACCAACCGACAGTAGAATATTGAATGACACAATCAGTTGATTCCAAAGCTAAGTAACACAAGTTTATCAGTTATATGGATAATTTACTAATCAGTTTTCTATAAAAATCACAAGTAGATGCAATGTCATTAATAAATGAGATTTAATATCAGGAATCAAAAAGCTCCCCACCTAGGGATTGGAAAGTACATTCAGCATAAAGATCAGATCAGATCAGATAAGATAAGATCAGATAAGCAAAGATCAGATAAGACAAGTAGCAATGTCTCATACCTGATTCTAAGTGCACGTTGTTCTTTGTTTATAATTGAATAAAACATTTTTAACTGATCAGGTCTCATATGACCCCCCTGCTTTTGTTTTATTTATTTATTTTTTAATTACACCTTAAGTTCAGGATACATGTACAGAATGTGCATGTTTGTTACATAGGTATACATGTGCCATGATGCTTGGCTGCACCCATCAACCCATAATCTACATTAGGTATTTCTCCTAATGCTATCCCTCCCCTTGTTCTCCACTTTCCAACAGGCCTCAGTGTATGATGTTCCCCTCTCTGTGCCTATTGTTCAACTCCCATGTATGAGTGAGAACATGCAGTGTTTGGTTTTCTGTATCTGTATTAGTTTGCTGAGAATGATGGTTTCCACATTCATCCATGTCCCTGCAAATGACATGAACTCATTCTTTTTTGTGGCTGCATAATATTCCATAGTGTATATATGTGCCACATTTTCTTTATCCAGTCTATCATTGATTGGCATTTGGGTCCATTCAAGGTCTTTGCTATTGTGAATAGTGCTGCCATAAACATACGTGTGCATGTGTCTTCATAGTAGAATGATTTATAATTCTTTGGGAATATACCCAGTAGTGGGATTGCTGGGTCAAATGGTATTTCTGATTCTAGATTCTTGAGGAATTTCCACATGGTCTTCCACAATGGTTGAACTAATTTACACTCCCACCAACAGTGTAAAAACATTCCCATTTCTTCACATTCTCTCCAGTATCTGTTGTTTCCCGACTTTTTAGTGATTACCATTCTAACTGGCATGAGATGGTACCTCATTGTGGTTTTGATTTGCATTTCTTTAATGACCAGTGATGATGAGCTTTTTTTCATATGTTTATTGGCCACATAAATATCTTCTTTTGAGAAGTGTCTGTTCACATCCTTTGCCCACTTTTGTTGGGGTTGTTATTTTCTGGTAAATTTGTTTGAGTTCCTTGTAGAATTTGGATATTAGCCCTTTGTCAGATGCATAAATTGCAAAAATTTTCTCTCATTCTGTAGGTTGCCTGTTCACTGTTCACCCTGATGATAGTTACTTTTGCTGTGCAGAAGCTCTTTAGTTTAGTTAGATCACATTGGTCAATTTTGGCTTTCGTTGCCATTGCTTTTGGTGTTTTAGTCATGAAGTCTTTGTCCATGCCTGTGTCCTCAATAGTATTGCCTAGGTTTTCTTCTAGGGTTTTTATGGTTTTAGGTCTTACATTTAAGTCTCTAATCCAACTTGAGTTAATTTTCAAATAAGGTGTAACTAAGGCATCCAGTTTCAGTTTTCTACATATGACTAGCCAGTTTTCCCCACACCATTTATTAAATATGGAATCCTTTCCCCTTTGCTTGTTTTTGTCAGTTTTGTCAAAGACCAGATGGTTGTAGATGTGTAGCATTATTTCTGAGGCCTCTGTTCTGTTCCATTGGTGTGTAAATCTGCTTTGGTACCAGTACCATGCTGTTTTGATTACTGTAGCCTTGTAGTATAGTTTGAAGTCAGATAGTGTGATGTCTCCAACTTTGTTCTTTTGCTTGAGATTATCTTGGCTATATGGGTTCTTTTTAGGCTCCATATAAAATTTAAAGTAATATTTTCTAATACTTTGAAGAAAGTCAATGGTAGCTTTGTGGGGATACATCGAGTCTATAAATTACTTTGGGCAATATAGCCATTTTTATGATATTGATGGTTCCTATCCATTAGAATGGAATGTTTTTCCATTTGTTTGTGTCCTCTCTTATTTTGTTGGGCAATGATTTGTAGTTCACCTTGCAGAGGCCCTTCACAGTCCTGTAAGCTGCATTCCTAGGTATTTTATTCTCTTTGTAGCAATTACAAATGGGAGCTCACTCATGATTTGGCTCTCTGTTTGTCTATTATTGGTGTATAAGAATGCCTTTGATTTTCACAAATTGATTTTGTATTCTGAGACATTGCTGAAGTTGCTTATCAGCTTAAGGAGTTTTGGGGCTGATGATAGGACTTTCTAAATATACAATCATGCTATCTGCAAACAGAGATAATATAATTTTCTCTCTTTCTATTTGAACGTCCTTTATTTCTTTCTCTTGTCTGATTGTCCTGGGCAGAACTTCCAATACTATGTTGAATAGGAGTTGTGAGAAAGGGCATCCTTGTCTTGTGCCAGTTTTCAAAGGGAATGCTTCCAGCTTTTGCCCATTCAGTATAATATTGGCTGCGGGTTTGTCATAAATAGTTCTTACTATTACCATTAATACCTAGTTTAGTGAGTATTTTTAGCATGAAGGGTGTTGAATTTTATTGAAGGCCTTTTCTGCATCTATTGAGGTAATCATGTGATTTTTGTCATTGGTTCTGTTTAGGTGAATAGGTTACATTTATTGCTTTGCATGTGTTGAAACAGTCTTGCATCCCAGGGATGAAACTGACTTGATTGTGGTGGATAAGCTTTTTGATATGCTATTGGATTCGGTTTGCCAGTATCTTATTAAGGATTTTCACATCAATATTCATCAAGGATATTGACCTGAAATTTTGTTGTTGTTGTAGTTGTTGTTGTGGCTCTGCCAGACTTTGGTATTAGGATGGTGCTGATTTTATAAAATGAGTTTGGGAAGAGTCCCTCTTTTTCTATTGCTTGGAATAATTTCAGAAAGAATGGTACCAACTCCTATTTTACCTCTGGTAGAAGTAGACTGTGAATCCATATGGTCCTGGGCTTTTTTTTGCTTGGTAGGCAATTAATTGCTGCCTCAATTTCAGAACTTGTCATTGGTCTATTCAGGGTTTCAACTTCTACCTGGTTTAGTCTTGGGAGGGTGTATGTTTCCAGGAATTTATCCATTTCTTACATATTTTCTAGTTAATTTGCATAGAGGTATTTATAGTATTCTCTGATGGTAGTTTGTATTTCTGTGAGACCAGTGGTGATATCCTTTTATCATTTTTTATTGTGTCTCTTTGATTCCTCTCTCTTTTGTTCTTTATTAATCTGGCTAGTGGTCTATTTTGTTAATCTTTTCAAAAAAACAACTCCTGGATTCACTAATTTTTTGAAGGGTTTTTCATGTCTCTCTCTCCTTCAATTCTGCTCTGATCTTAGTTATTTCTCATCTTCTGCTAGTTTTTAAATTTGTTTGCTCTTGCATCTCTAGTTTCTTTAATTGTGATGTTAAGGTGTTGATTTTCAATCTTTCCTGCTTTCTCCTTTGCCATTTAGTGTCATAAATTTCCCTCTAATCATTGCTTTAGCTGTGTGCCAGAGATTCTGGTATGTTGTATCTTTGTTCTCATTGGTGTCAAATAACTTATTTATTTCTGCCTTGATTTCATTATTTACCCAGTAGTCATTGTGGAGCGGGTTGTTTCATTTCCATGTAGTTGTGCGGTTTTGAGTGCGTTTCTTAATCCTGAGTTCTAATTTGATTGCACTGTGGTCTGAGAAACTGTTTTGATTTCCTTTCTCTTGCATTTGCTGAGGAGTGTTTTACTTCCAATTATGTGGTCAATCTTAGAATAAGTGCGATGTGGTGCTGAGAAGAATGTATAATCTGTTGATTTGGGGTGGGGAGTTCTGTAGATGTCTATTAGGACTGCTTGGTCCACAACTGAGTTCAAGTCCTGACTATCCTTGTTA
This sequence comes from Macaca fascicularis, assembly GCF_037993035.2. Taxonomy (NCBI): domain Eukaryota; kingdom Metazoa; phylum Chordata; class Mammalia; order Primates; family Cercopithecidae; genus Macaca; species Macaca fascicularis. The sequence continues at coordinate 29,841,513 of NC_088380.1, read as the reverse complement.
ATTTTCTGTCTCATTGATCTGTCTAATACTGACAGTGAGGTGTTAAAATCTCCCACTGTTTTTGTATGGGAGTCTAAGTCTCTTTGTAGGTCTCCCAGAACTTGCTTTATCAATCTGGGTGCTCCTGTATTGGGTGCATATACATTTAGGATACTTAGCTCTTCTTGTTGCATTGATCCCTTTACCATTATGTAATACCCTTCTTTGTCTTTTTTAAACTTTTTTTGTTTAAAGTCTGTTTTATCAGAGATGAAGATTGCAATCCCTGCTTTTGTTTACTTTCCATTTGCTTGGTAAATCTTCCTCCATCCCTTTATTTTGAGCCCATGTGAGTCATTGCATGTGAGATGGGTCTCCTGAATACAGCACATCAATGGGTCTTGATTCTTTGTCCAATTTGCCAGTCTGTGCCTTTTAATTGGGGCATTTAGCTCATTTACATTTAAGGTTAATATTGTTACGTGTGAATTTGATCCTGTCATTATGGTTCTAACTGGTTATTTTGCCCATTAGTTGATGCACTTTATTAATAGCATCGATGGTCTTTACATTTTGATATGTTTTTGTAGTGGCTGGTATCAGTTTTTCCTTTACATATTTAGTGCTTCTTTCAGGAGCTCTTGTAAGGCAGGCATGGTGGTGATAAAATTTCTCAGCATTTGCTTGTCTGTAAAGGAGTTTGTTTCTCCTCTAGTTATGAAGCACAGTTTGGCTAGATATGAAATTCTAGGTTGAAAATTCTTTTCTTTAAGAATGTTGAATGTTGGCCCCCATTCCCTTCTGGCTTGTGGGGTTTCTGTAGAGAAATCTTCTGTTAGTCTGGTGGGCTTCCCTTTGTGGGTAACCCAATCTTTCTCTCTGGATTCCCTTAATATTTTTTGCTTCATTTCGACCTTGGTGAATCTGACGATTATATGTCTTGGAGTTGCTCTTCTCAAGGAGTATCTTTGTGGTGTTCTCTGTGTTTCCTGAATTTGAACATTGACCTGTCTTGCTAGGTTGCAGAAGTTTTCCTGGATAATATCCTGAACTGTGTTTTCCAAGTTGGTTCCATTGTCCCCATCACTTTCAGGTACACCAATCAGACGTAGGTTTGGTCTTTCCACATAGTCCCATATTTCTTGGAGGCTTTGTTCATTACTTTTTATTCTTTTTTCTCTAACCTTGTGTTCACACTTGATTTCATTAAGTTGGTCTTCATTCTCTGGTATCCTTTCCTCTGCTTGATCAATCCTACTATTGATAAAACTTATATGCTTCATGAAGTTCTCCTGTTGTGTTTTTCAGCTCCATCAGGTCATTTATATTCTTCTCTAAACTAGTTATTCTAGTTAGCAGTACTTGTAACCTTTTACCAGGGTTCTTAGGTTCCTTGCATTGGGTTCGAACATGTTCCTTCAGCTGGAGGAGTTTGTTATTACCCACCTTCTGAAGCCTACTTCTGTCAATTCATCAAACTCATTCTCTGTCCAGTTTTGTTCCCTTGCTGTCATGGAGTTGTGATCCTTTGAAGGAGAAAAGGCATTGTAGTTTTGGTAATTTTCAGTCTTTTTGTGCTGTTTTTTCTTGTCTTCTTGGATTTATCTACCTTTGATCTTTGATGTTGGTGACCTTCAGATGCGGTTTTTGAGTAGTCATCCTTTTTGTTGACAGTGATGTTATCACTTTCTGTTTGTTAGTTTTCCTTCTATCAGATCCCTCTTTTACAGGTCTACTGGAGTTTGCTGGAGGTCCACTCCAAGCCCTACTTGCCTGGGTATCACCAGTGGAGGCTGCAGAACAGCAAAGATTGCTGTCTGTTCCTCCTTCTGGAAGCTTCATCACAGAGGGGCACCCGCCAGATGCCAGCTGGAGCTCTCCTGTATGAGGTGTCTGTCAACCCCTGCTGGGAAGTATCTCCCCGTCTGGAGGCACGGGGGTCAGGGATCCAGTTGAGGAGGCAGTCTGTCCCTTAGCAGAGCTCAAGCACTGTGCTGGGAGAGCTGCTGCTCTCTTCAGAGTCCGCAGGCAGAAACGTTTAAGTCTGCTGAAGCTGCACCCACAGCTGCCCCTTCCCTCAGGTGTTCTGTCCCAGGGAGATGGGAGTTTTATCTATAAGCCTCTGACTGGGGCTGCTGTCTTTCTTTCAGAGATGCCCTGCCCAGAGAGGTGGAATTGAGAGTTGCAGTCTGGCTACAGAGGCTTTGCAGCACTGCGGTGGGCTCCACCCATTCCAAACTTCCCTGTGGCTTTGTTTACACTGTTAGGGGAAAACCACCTACTCAAACCTCCCTCAGTAATGGTGGATGCACCTCCCTCCACCAAGCTGGAACATCCCAGGTCCACTTCAGACTGTTGTGCTGGCAGCTAGAATTTCGCCAGTGAATCTTAGCTTGTTGGGCTCCGTGGGGCTGGGATCCACTGAGCTAGACCACTTGGCTCCCTAGCTTCAACCCCCTTTCCAGGAGAGTGAACAGTTCTGTTTCATTGGCATTCCAGGTGCCACTGGGGTACGAAAAAAACTCCTGCAGCTAGCTTGGTGTCTACCCAAACAGCTGCCCAGTATTGCGCTTGAAACCCAGGGCCCTGGTGATGTAAGCACCTAAGGGAATCTCCTGGTCTGTAGGTTGCAAAGACAGTGGGAAAAGCATAGTATCTGGGCTGGATAGCACCGTCCCTCACTCACGGCTTCCCTTGGCTAAAGGAGAGAATTTCCTGACGGCCTTGTGCTTCCTGGTGAGGTGACACCCCACCTTGCTTCTGCTAGCCCTCCGTGGGCTGGATTCGCTGTCTAACCAGTCTCAATGAGATGAACCACGTACCTCAGCTGGAAGTGCAGAAATCATTTGCCTTCTGTGTTGGTCTTTCTGGGAGCTGCAGACAGGAGCTGTTCCTATTCAGCCATCTGGCCCAGAAACCCCCCTGCTCGTGAGTGTGTGTGTGTGTGTGTGTGTGTGTGTGTGTGTGTCTGTGTATCTGTGTGTGTGTTTCATGCTGTGAACTTACTGTGCAAGATGAACATATGCCCAACAGATGAAAAGAAATTATTAAGTGAGCTGGGCTCAGTGGCTCATGCCTGTAATCCCAGCACTTTGAGAGGCCGAGGCAGGTGGATCACAAGGTCAGGAGATGAAGACCATCCTGGCTAGGACAGTGAAACTCCTTCTCTACTAAAAATACAAAAAATTAGCTGGGTGTGATGGTGGGCACCTGTAGTCCCAGCTACTCGGGAAGCTACGGCAGGAGAATGGCATGAATCTGGGAGGAGGAGCTTGGCAGTGAGCAGAGGTAACACCACCACACTCCAGCCTAGGTAACAGAGCGAGACTCTGTCTCAAAAAACAAAACAAAACAAAACAAAACAAAACAAAAAAACAAGAAATTATTAAGTGAACTTTGACCAATATATGTCAGAGGATTGTCTATAAAGCAAATGAGCAAAACTCTCCAAGTGTCTTTGTTGGATAAATATGAAGATGCAAGGAAATGTATAGGAAGTTTAATGAAGTAACTGAAAAATCAGTAAATCTTTCACTTCTGTGACATCAAGAATTATAGGGTGAAAAAGTCAAAACCTAAAGCAGGAAGGGCCAGAAGGTTGAGGGTCTGGCAATGTCAATCCTCTGGGGTGTTCAAAGAAGTAACTTCCACTTTATCCCCTGATTCCTCATCTAAAGTAAGTCTGTAATTTCTGTTCTTTAATTACGAGATTTATCTTATTCCTCACACTTAGCACTAATGTAACGTAGTGTGAAGACTGTACAATGTTTTCTGTATTGGTAACTGCATTTCAATAAGAAGTTTTCTGCTTAAAAAGCCTGTAGTGTTTTTAATTATAGGAACAGCCTGTCTAAGTGGAAAATCAAGAATGTGAGAATAATATATGTTTTCTATGATAAAAAAACAAGAGAGACCATTTTATTACCAAGGAGTACTGAAGGCATTACTACTGAATCTGAGGTCACTGTTTAGCCTAAGGTGGAATTTATGTGCTCTAATTGGTCCACTAACAAGGGTGCCCAGACTACTGCATTAGAAAATATCTGTCTACTTGATTGGGAATGCATTGATTGAAGGAAAAACATTTAAATTAAATGATTGATTTAAATGTTTTATAGGTATAAAACGCACACACACACACACACACACGTATATGCCTTTTTCTCATGGGAGATTTATAATGTAAGTAATATCATTTGGGTAAAAATTTAATTTTTCCCTTAGTCTTATGTGGTTTGGAGATTTTGAATTGCAAACAGCATTTATGTACTTCATGCAATTTCCTGAAAAAGGATCCATTACTGAGACAATTCTAAGATTATTTGTAAAATTAGGCTTGGCTTTTGAGAACAGAATCAGTTCTTTGTGTTTCCCATACAAGTCAGGAGTTGTATGCCATGAGGAGCAGCACTCCAGGTAAAGAAAAGTAAAAATTGTCATTCGGATGGATCCACAGCAACACCTTCAACAAAGCCTGGAAGTAAAGAGGCATGTTTGGGACACTATGAGAATTTAATGTACCTAGAAAGCATTTCACAGTGCATTTCTCATAGAATGCTTAGACTGAGTACTGTTAAAAGGTGCTAGTTGAATAGGTATGTGATCAGAATCATTTGGGAAACATTAAGCTCCAAGCATTCAATCAGATGTCTTTACTGAGGACTTCACAGACCCTACAAACAATTATCTATTCTGACTTTCAAAAGGAATAGATGTTTGTTTCAAGGGATGATATTTCAAAAAGCATTCTGATTTCCCACTGTTATACAACTGGAGAGTGAATTGGCTACAGCAAAGGGAGTCAGTTGGATAATTGTGAAACCCAAGGCTGGAGATATAGGGAGTAGTAAACTTATGAAAGCTCTCACTTATCACATCAAGGAATTTGGTTATATCCTTTTGCAATTTTAACATGTAGAAATGAACTTAGCTGCGTGTAATAGAAAACCTAACAAAAGGTTATGCAAATGAACACACATTTCTGATAACTAGATGTTCAAAACTATATTATTACTTTCTGGGTTTGTATATACATATTTCTTTTAAGTATATACATATGTATACACATGTTTGAATGCATATATATGAATATATGATACAATAAAGTGTGACATGTTTTATATTTTTAATATTGTTTATGCATTACACATTACATATCTTACATTACTGTTATATGTAGTTGGTACTTTTGGCATTCTGCCTAAAAATATCTGTATCAAAATCCATCGATTCATTTTTACCTTCTTCTTTTTTTTTAATACTAGTGCAGGTGGCAATGTTATCAACTTTCCATTAGTACAAAACAGCTGGAAATTATTTTAGCATCAATTTTATCCATATTATTTTGGTTACAGGAGTCCATCTAAGATTAAATGAAGTGGGAATCACATAATAGTATGAATGCCAGGAGCGGTGGTTCATTGAGGGATTATATTTGAATAGTAATATGGTTTGGCTGTGAACTCAAATCTTATCTTGAATCAGAATAATCCCCATGTGTCAAGGGTGGTTCCAGGTGTAGATAATTAAATCGTGGGGACAGCTTCCCTCATACTGTTCCTGTGGTAGGGAATAAGTCTTAAGAGTTCTGATGGTTTTATAAATGGGAGTTTCCCTGCACACTCTCTCTCGCCTGTTGCCATGTAATACGTGCCTTTGCTTCTGCTTTGCCTTCTGCCATGATTGTGAGGCCTCCCTGGCCACGTGGAACTGTGAGTTCATTTAACCTCTTTTCTTTATAAATTACCCAGTCTCTTTTATATCTTTATTAGCAGTGTGAGAATGGACTAATACAGATAGGAAGTGTTATTTGGTATCTTTTGGAAACCGTGAATACTATTGGGGAAAGGTGAAGAAACATGTAGTAAGAAACACTGGTGTTCTGGAAGATAGTATAAATAATAAATGAAATAATTTTAAAGCAATTAAAAAGAAACCCACAGAATTTTCCCAACACATTTTAAATACTATGGAATATTACTTGCTTTTTGATTTGTAATTTAAGATCCCAAATATTATTGAGTCTTTGCTGTACCTAAAATTTCATTATTATCAATTTTCATAAATATGCATTGGGAATAGCCGTATACTTGGCAGACATTAAAGATGCAAAAATTTAAAAGATACATGAACTATTCTCAAGATGCCTGTAATGGAAAAAGTGAACACATAATACAATTAGGTTGTTTCTGAAAAGTTTCATAGAGGTGATTGAATCTGAAAAGTATGTATATAATATTGAGAATACGTGATATGAGATAACTTTAAAAATATTCTGTAGATGAATGTGCATCGTTTGTTTAAATATAATTTTCATAAATATGTTTAGCTGAAATTCAGTTTCCATGTTGTTTATACATACTAAAATATTAAACACCTAGAAATGCAAATAAATTATTGGTCAGTGCTATGGTATGTCCCTCCCAAATTCATGTGTTGAAACCTAATCACCATTATGTAGTTAGGTGATGGAGCCTATGCGAGGTGGTTACATCATGAGGGCAGAGCTTTGGTGAAGAGTATTAATGTCCTTATAAAAGATGCCTGAGGAAGTTTGTTTGCCCTTTTTACCACCCAAGGACACAGCAAGAAGGTGCCATCTATGAAACAGAACGTGAACATTCACCAAACACCAAATTTGCTGGTGCCTCGATGTTGGAATTTTGAGCCACCATAACTGATAAGTAAGAAATTTCTATTGTGTATAAGCAGCCCAGTCTGAGGTATTTCATTATAGAATCCCCAGAAGGACTAAGACCCGCAGTTATAAATACAGTTGGCGTTCCATATCTATGAGTTTCACATTTGTTGATTCAAACAACCAAGGATGGAAACCAATGGATAGGGAGGGCCACTGTACATATTTTCCATCTGTGGTTGGTGGAATCCGCAGATGTAGATCCTGTGGATACAAAGGGTGGATTATGAAACACTCTTTAATATAATGGACTTGTGCATCCTCAGATTTTTCTATCAGGAGATCCTGAAACCAATCCCCTGCAAACACCAAAAGGACAACTGTGTATTACTTGAAAACTTCTATTTGGAACACTTCCACTAAATCAATTAAATAGAATTTTAAAACATTTTTTCTTCTCCTGAGTCTCAACATTTATCTCCAGTATGCAGCAGATGAATCTGTACCTGCACTGAAGTAGCTTGGCAATTTTTTAAATAGTCTTGCTACTGAGAAATAATGAGGAGACTATTCATCAAATATTACGCAGAAGTAACTCAAAAAAAAGTTTAACCTTGTATGAAACCTCTTCTTTCTTGGATTGCAATAATGTATATTAGATGAATGATGCTTATTTTCTAAGTCATCAATTTTTGATGATATTATCATTCAATTTTCTTCTGTATAGTATTTTCATCTTACATTTCACTACTATTATTGTCAGTTATAACATCTGAATTTCTTCAGAGTTAGGCATTATGCCTGAAATTGCCATAGATTTTTGTACTGCTTCTAAAGGTATAACACGAAATTCTTGTATTTCCTTTCACAGTTTCTTTAAAATGATATGTAAACTTGAAAGTACATCTGTAGAGGGTATCCTATAAGGTTTACTTTATTTTTAGAGCTTATTCTTATACTCGATAAGGTTCCACGTAGATGACTGCCCTTGAAAGAAATTAAAGCAAAGATAAATGACATTGCTAGAATATACCCAAGATAAAAATATACTGATACTTCATAATTTGTTATAAATGTAGATTTTTCAATGATTCTGAAGTGGTCAATAATAAAACTTCATGGATGCTGTGTATGTTAAATTTGTGTTGAAGGTGCTTATATTTTTCAGAGGTGATCTTTTCATAATATTCAATAGCATTTGTGATCTACAAAAAAACAAAATATTACTTATTGTTGAATTATTATATTGAAATATTTTTTCAAGACTGTATTTATTGTTTCCATCCTGCGTCTATCTTTCCCAAATTTCTGAAATGTAGGCTATATGTATTATATAGCTTTAATCACAGTAGCACAACATACCAAGCCATGCCAAAATCTTATTGACATACAACAATTAGGATTTCTTTAGGTCATCTTTATACCTGGTCTAGATTCACACAGGACTGCTTCACATGGGCTGGACTCACTCATCATCTATGAGTTGGCAGATGCTTGACTGACCTAGGCCGGCCTCTGTAATTCAGCTGTTCTGGTGTGACTGTGTTTCATTTGTCTCTAAATCTTCTCAATCGGATCAGAGAGATAATATGGAGATATTCCTTTCATGGTGGCGGCAGAGGTAAAAGATAACAAACAGAAAAAATACACTACTTCCTATACTTGGCTCAGAAGCAGACTGTTAACACACACATTCATGTTATTCAATTGACCTAAGCAAATTACAGGGCAAAACACAAATCCAAGGAGTGGGAAATATGTAGTCCTTCCACACTCCCACACTTTAGTGGAAGGAACTGCAAAGTTACATGCCAATGGCATGAGCCCAGGGAAGACTGAGCAATCAGGGTCACTAGGGTGCCCAATGACAACATTAGTCTCTGGCAATCTGTATTGTAAATATATTGAAATTTCTTTTTAAATATAAAGAACAATATTTTTAACATGTTATTAACTAGATTCTCTAAAATGTTGACAGTGACTTAAGTGGATAAATTTTAGTTTTCGGGAATATGATTGGAAAGTTTTAGTATTTGATTTGTAGATGGATAATTTTAACTGGACATACTGTGTAGGAATTTCTATTTTAAACCTTACATTTCATAGTTTTTTTAGAAATGTATAATGTACTGAAGTAAATATTAGAAATTATGAATGAAAGATTAAAAACTTAGTAATAATTATAGTATAATTTGACAAATATAGTATTTCTGCTCTGAATTAAAATTAATACTTTATTTAAATCACTAACAAATAAACTTGTATTTTAACAGAACTTAAAATTGCATTTACATGATAAGTATTAAGGCTTTAGTAAAGCAAGTAACAAAGACACTATCTGTACCCTACACGCCAATCTTTTGCTGGATCTTAGGAACTTAACTCATTTTCAGTCAGCTTCGTTATAGTTTTTATTATCAATATGACCAGGGAAATCATTAACTTCGGTCCTTATTTCAATTGAAATATATACCAAAGTGAGTTTATATCAAAGATCCCCTGGTGAAACTACAGATAGAACAAAATGGCCTGAGGGAAAATTCGGTCTCTCATGCGTTTGCTAGATAATGTTTTTTCAGATCTGATACTTTCTGTACTTAAGCAATTCCTCAGTAGCCACGTCCAGAAATAACACTAAGTTTTCCAAATCTCAGAGTATGATATCTTCTGTAGTTATTTTGCTTTGTCTCAATTTCACATCTTGCAAGTTGTCACTCCATGTACATGAAATGAGACAAGCTATCTCAGCAAAGACTTTAGACATTATTAAAGAATACTGCCATCCACAGCATTTCTTTCTTCTTCTTTTTTTCTTTAATTTAATCTTTCCAGTCAAGAGTAGAAGTACTAGCATAAGACATTCAGGGTGAACTACTTTTATGATGTAACTTGACCTTGAGAATGATTCAAGGCAATACTATTTGAAATACACTTTGATTTGCTTCAGTGAAAGAGAGGAGAGGTCAAGGGATTGCCCCATATCTAGGTGGTCACGAAAAAATATATTTACTTCAAATTCAACTTATTTAGGTTGTTCGGCACTCATACAAACTCTAAATAATACACACAAAGAAAACAAAGCTCTGAGGACTACTACATGGTACAGAAAGGCTTAATGACCTCTCAACAGACTCTTAAAAACACAGATGTGTGAGTGGTGATTTAGGCTCAAACCATATGAAGAATAGAAAATAATACCAGAGGGAGATTTAGAACATGCATTTTCCCAAGGGTTAGTGATCCAATTACCATTAGAGCTATGTGGAAAGGGACTTTCACTTATCTCTAGACAGTGTAATTTGAAATGCCCATTTCAGTTCACTTCATCACATTTATAATATTCCAGAAACATTGCCTTGTTTACGCCCTCTCATGTGATGCCATTCAGGATCATATAAAAAGGTTGAAAGCATAAAAATACAATGCGGCATATTCACTAAAGCTGAAAGACAAAAGAAAGCAGCATATAAAAGCTCATTCTATTAATCTGGCTCTTAAATATATCTTTATTGTCTGGGAATATGTTATAGAATGCAGCTTATTCTAAGCTACACTGTGTTGTGTCATAATAGGTAAATCACCGTCAACTCCTCGACTTTAGTAGATATCACCTCTGTAGCAAGGTGGAACTGGAAAGCATGTTGGTGTAAAAGGTGGCATACAGCAAGAAACAGACTCTCACAATAGAGTTAGGGATCTGGCCTTTTTCTTCAACCAATATAAAACAACTTTTAATACAACTGGAAAGAAAGATTAAACCTAGTTTCCACATTAAGACATGTTTACACACAATGATCTTTACAGAATATTTCCTTCCTAACTTGATATATTCTGTATTGCAGACAGAATTTTTCTGCTCAAATGTGAATTATTCTTAGAATGTTAGACTTCAAGGGCACATTGTAGTGATAGGTATGCTGTCTTCAATTTGGACTGACTATACCCTTATCAGGGTTATGCAATGTAATCTTGCTTCTGGCATTCGTCTTATTACCTGATAAGTACCTATTACCTGATAGTACTTATTACCTGATAAGTACAGAGTCCCACTGACCTATGTGGAGAAGGGTAGAGACTGTTTAGTAGCCTAATGTCAAACTTTAGATATGTTTGCAACAGATCAAATATAGTATCTTAACATTTAAGTTTCTTCAAGTAAAACAAATTCTACTGAGCTAAAACTCAAATGAAGGAAACAAATTTACATATGCCCTGTTTCTCCAAAATGACTTTCTCCTTCAATTACATGTGTAATATACTATCACAGCCTGGAGGAGGCTGAGATAGGTTAGGTGGAAAATATATATTGTGAAATAACTTTTAAGCTAATTTCTGATGTATGTATAAAAGTCATGTTGAAATGATAGAAAAAAAGATTAGGAGAGAGGGTTATGTTTATTCCAGTCAGATAGATCAGCCTAAAAGCTCTGAGATCTTCTACTTTCCAGAAGTAATTCTTCCACATCTCAAATTTACCTAGGATTTTGGGGTTTTTTTTTTTTCTTTTCTTTGTATATACTCTCTGTCTCTCAAAACAAGTGCTTCCACTATAGACACACACATACTCTCACATACAAATTCTACAAGGCATTTTCTTTTTGAAGTCTCATAAACAACTAAGGCACAACATCATACAAACTGATGAAACCACTTACAAAACTCCAAACACACCCCCATATACTGTTTTCATACATTTAATATTTGTGAATGACTCTATCAGTCCAATATTTATAAAAATACAGTTACCATTTGCTTGGAATCCCACCTTCTAAATATATTTTGAATTAACACATGTTCTCTCCATCTGCACTATAAACATCACAGGTTTAACTCGATTATTACTATCTTTCTAATGCTTTTCTAGCATCAACTATCCATATAATTTTCCTCTTCCTCCTTGTCCCTCTTTTGTCCTTCTCCTCCTCTTCTCCTTCTCCTTGTTCTTCTCCTTCTCCTTCTTGTTCTCCCTATCCCTCTCTCAAATGCTTCCCCCATTATTACCTGCATTTTTGTCTGTGGTTCTGCCTATATATTTTTAGAGTAATTCTAATATTTGCTGTAACAGATAAATAAAAAATGCTATATAGACTTAAACTTATGTTCTAATTGAGATGATTGTCCATAGATCAAGGAAGCAGATCATTCTATTTTATGGTGCTGCTACCTTCAATACATGGCAGCTAAGATCACCAAAATAGGGCATCAAGTATGGAGGAATAGGTTTGGAAAGTTTAAATGGCCTAAGCCCAATGGGTTGCATTTTACTTCAATTCACATTTCATTGACGGCCAATATCCAGTTATATGGCCATTTCCAACTGTAACAGTTGGAAAATATATTCCAACTCATTGATCAGGAAGAAGAGAAAATAATGCATTTTATCAATACTAGCCAAATAAACCTACCGATGAAAGGACTGCTTCTGCAGGTGGTAGCTTGAAATTAGTAAACTCTTCTGGCTTAGACTGGGTGGACAAATTAAATCCATTACAAAAGGACTAAAAACCCACTTTAAGTTCATTTGCATATTAGATATTCCAATGTATTTCACTAGCAATAAAGCTGGTAGTATTCCTCGGTATATTTTTCAGCTGTAGAACAAAGCAGTCTTGCCCTCAGTATGTATGTGAATGTTTTAAATGGCTGATACAACCTTAGTTATCTTCCCTGCTGTTTAAATCTCCTATGAAAATTTCTTTACTTCCTCTACCACTTCACTTGCACTCCAAATGTGCTAAAATCATTCTTGCCCCAGCCACCACTATGCCTTTGCTCTTTACTGCACAGGAATTCTTCTCCATTCCCATCCTAATACCTATTTATCTTCAAAGTCTCTGTTTAGAGCCACTTCTCTTCAGGAAATCTTATTTGACTTTTGATACTCTAAGTTCGATGTCTCATTTGATACTCTAAAATGCCTTATTGTAACACATACCACATTGTATTATAATCATCTGCTTACTTGTCTGTCTCTCCTAATAAATTTAAGAATGCAAATCTTATTTCTATACATTTCCAGTGACAACTAACATAGTGCCTATGTATTAGTTTCTTAGGGTAACATACAAAATATCACAAAAGTGTAAAACAAACAAACAAACAAACAAAAACATATCCTGTCACAGTTCTGGAGACTAGGAGTCTAGCATTGACATGCTGACAGGGTCTCATTCCCTCCAAAGGATCTAGGGATGATCTATTCCAAGCATTTCTCCTAGTGTTTTCACATTCCTTGGCTTGTAAATTCATCACTTCAATCTCTGCTTTCATATTCTGAGGCTCCCCTTTCTGTGCCTGTGTCTTTATATGGCCTTCGTACGAGGATATAAATCATTGAATTTGGGGCCCACTCTAGCCCAATAAAACCTCATCTTAACAGAAAAGTGAAATGATGGAGACCGAATACCATTTTTTAACCTTGATTAAGCCACTGATTCTTCTTGGTCATCAAAACAATTGAATGACTAACAAATACTTGTTTTGTATTGTATTCTATAATTTGTATTTAACCACTTTAAATAGATATACTTTCACAGCTATGATGAAGAAATATATACTACAAAATATGTTTTATACAAACTAGTTTCATCTTCTTTGTGAAATGATCCTTTATATGAAATCTAACTGAAATGAGAATATGTATTAATTGTAAAACAGATTATGGTGTTTATCACTACAAATACTAAAAAAGGATTAAAAGTATTTTAATGATCAAATTATATGGTTACTTTTATTAAAACATCATGTAACAAACTTAATGTGGTTTGAGAGATCACATTGCTAGATTTCATGAAATGTGAGCAAAGTAATAAAATTTAATGCCTATTCACATTAACATGCCTTCAGTTTCAAATATTCTTTTTAATTAGTGGAATAGAAAATCATGAGGACAAATCATCAAACCATTGTCAAGCCTCCTGAAAAATACTTATGCCCAGAAATTTTTCACTCACCCTGATGAAACCAGAGTCTAATTGACTTTTTTCCCCAAAGATCATATTCAACTCTCATCTTATCTTTGAAGTCTCCTCCTCCTTGTCCCCAGTTGTATATGTTACACTATACATTTCTTCTTACATGGAACCTTTAATGCTCTGGCTTTCTATAACCCAGAGTACCATAGAACCCAGAGTACCACAGAACCCTGCATGAGCCACACTATAAAGGTGAGATATATATATATATAATAGATATATAATATATATAATAGATATATAATATATATATTATATATATTATATATATAATAGATATATAATATATCTATTATATATATTATATATATAATAGATATATAAAGTAACTATAAAGGTGTCATATGTATGTCATATATATGTCATATACATATATGTCATATATACGACACCTTTATAGTTACTTTATATATATATATGACATATATATGATACCTTTATAGTTACTTTATATGTGTATGTGTGTGTGTCTATATATATATGAATCAGGAGACAAAGAAGAAAAATTGGCCCATTATATTTTCCTTACTAGTGTATAAATAGCTTAGCTTTCAGAATAGAGAAAAAAAAATTTAGTAAATATCTAAACTTGGTTATTTTACTAATTCTGCAGAAAGAAAAAAACTATAACATATTAAAAGCAAGAAGCTACTTGCTGTAGAGGCATATATATTATATGTAATGTCTAATAGTGTGCAAGCGTGTACATTGGTTAATAGGAAAAGAGCAGATTGCTAAGCTCTGCACAGCCCTCTGGAATCTCCAAGATCTATTATTGTTACTCAGCAATGCAAAATAATTGTCTTCACGAAGAAGGGCTTCTCCAAAGAGCTTAGCAATCTGCTAAAATAGAATCCTTGAATAAGTATTTGTGTTATGAAAGGTGAAGCAGTAAAAAACAAAAACAAAATAAAACCTAAATATATTCATTTAATAGGTTCCAAAAGGTCAGGGAGAAAACTTTTAAAATTGAATGAAAACATTAATCTATTATAGCCACAAATGATCTACTACGAGACGAAGATAACAATTTAGAGTTATAAATAAAATTTATTTATGAGACCAAAAAACATGACGACCAAAAAGAAGAGAGGGTTTGTGGTTAAGGTCTTCACCAAAGGCCTATTAACAAGGATTATAAGTTCAATACAGAACAAGTTTCTACTTAGACTAGCATGGTTTTAACTGTTGGATTTAAGAATATATGTTTAAAATCCAGTTCTAAAGTATGTATGGCTTATTTCATAGAATGAATTTAATTAATGTTATCTAATCCGTGGTGGTTCACATGAAATTCTTGGTTCATAGCTTTCTTAAAAAATTGCTTGAAGTATGCTAGAGTTATTCGGTATAACCTGAATAACTGACCTTTGAAAAAAAGAACCTATATGTTGATTGGTTGCTGGTTATGCTACTTAAACAGAGTAGGCTTAACAAAGAATCACTGTGAGTTAATTATCGCAGTTACACTGTTAGTTTCTTCAAATAATATTTTATTACTCGAAGAGTAATTTTGTCATCAATAGAAAGTGATAAATTCTTGTACATTACATCTATTTAATTATAACTTTTCCTCAAGATACTAAAATAGTTGGGACAAACTTTTAAAAGTATAGACATACACCCTTGGATGATCATAATTATTCTAAAGATTGAGAATAAGAATGGTGCTTGATGTTGTCCCTTGGATAGACTTAAGAAAATACAGTTTTTCTCCCAGTGGTACAGATAAAGAAAAATTAGTTCTGATATTTTTGTTGTGCATTTATGCTATCTCATTCACTCATTATTCCTCAAAGAAACAGAGATCTGAATCTTGGTAGGTATCTTACAGTTGCATTTAAGAGTTTACATCAAAAATACCATGGTTCAGTTGATTTATAGTTATGGTACAAATGAGAAGTTCTAGCCCAGGGTTTCCATCTAATAATTAAAAAGCAATGGCTGTAGATAAAACAGATGGGGACTAGAGTGTCCTCTCTTCTCTTAATGTTGTCTCAAGCAGAGGCAATAATTCATCAAGTGTAAGCCCTATCCTGGGAAAATCTTTCCTGCATTGACTGGTCAACAGGGTGGTACAATTTTCCAGCTCTCTTGCCTCAATTTGAAAGATTTCTGGAAGCCTATTTCAGCCTCTGAGCTCTGTACAAAATCTCCTGAAGCCTCTGTTGTGGTTTTCTTGCAGATAAAATTCCACCCCTGCCCAGTCCTACATCCTCATGCTTTTACAGGTATTGTTATGCCCACAGTATAAATCTATGTGCAGATCCTCAGTTTAGAGGCTATTTCTACACTACCCAACTCATAGTACGCTTAAAATTAAGAACAATCTGAATGTCCATCGAATAACACAGAGGATCAGATTGTGAAGGTAGCCTCCCTTGAATTAGAGTTCTTACACACTTTGTAATTATACAATAATTTCAAATTATATGTTTAAAATTCACATGAAAAGAAGGCAGAGGTCCAGGAACTCTTGCAAGGTTTCCTAGGTCCTTTTTTGTATCATTGGACATACTCAGGCTTTGGGTAACAGATGTAGTTTCTAGGTGAAGTATAAGGTCAGCTCACCTATGCAAAAGTAGTAATTTAGGTAATGAAATATCCACGGTTTATACTCAGATAATTGCATTGCTTATGTCACATTTTAAGGGAGCCATGTCCTATAAATCCATAGATCCCAGATGTGTTAACAATAAGGAACCCTAGACAACCAGCCACAATGGACTAAAAGTGTTTCATAGATAAGTAATCTCTTGACAGGAAAAACAAACAACAACAACAAAAATTCTTTTTTGCCAGGAGGTCTGACATTATTATGCTTACAAGGTGATTAGACCGGGACAGCTGTCATCTTTGTTTTGCGGGGAAAAGAACAGAACAGATCACAAACCTGATGCTTACATTTTTACCCTCTATTACCAGAATGGATTAATACATTGTGACATACTCGCAATTAGGCTATCAAAAAATAAAGAAAATGAGGGCCGGGCGCGGTGGCTCAAGCCTGTAATCCCAGCACTTTGGGAGGCCGAGACGGGCGGATCACGAGGTCAGGAGATCAAGACCATCCTGGCTAACAGGGTGAAACCCCGTCTCTACTAAAAAATACAAAAAACTAGCCGGGCGCGGTGGCGGGCGCCTGTAGTCCCAGCTACTCGGGAGACTGAGGCAGGAGAATGGCGTGAACCCGGGGGGCGGAGCTTGCAGTGAGCTGAGATCCGGCCACTGCACTCCAGCCTGGGCGACAGAGCGAGACTCCGTCTCAAAAAAAAAAAAAAAAGAAAAGAAAAAAGAAAATGAACGACAACAACATTGACAACCTAGATGAATCTTATGAGCATAACATTAGATGAAAGGAACAAGACACAAAGTGATATACACTAATTTGTTCCATTTATCTATACATTTAAAGACAGGCAAAACTTAACTATATATTAGCAGTCAATGTGGTACTGGTATAGTGTGAATAATTATGTCCCCTCCAAAATGATAATTGAAACTTAATCCTCAGTGCTATATTAAGAGATGTGACCCTTGGGAGGTGACTAAATCTTGAGGGCTCTGCTCTCATGAATGGGATTAAAACTCTTATGGAAGTGCTTGAGATTCAAGGAAACTGTCTCTTGCCCTTCAAACCCTTCCACCATGTGAGGACACAGCTTTCCTGCCCTGTGCAGGATGCAGCAACAAGGTGTCTTCCGGAAGCAGAGAGACTGGCTCCTCACCATCCAGCACCTTCATCTGGGACATTCTAGTCCCAAGAACCGTGAGAAATAATTTTCTGTTGTTTATAAATTACCAGGTTTCAAGTGTTTTGTGACAGCAGCACAAATGGACTAAGACCTTTGGAAATAATAAGTGTAATGATTGAGAGGGAGTACAAAGAGTTTCAAAGGAACTGATTCATGACTTGGATATGGCTGTTTTATGAATATTCACTTCTGACAAATTCACTCAGGTATACATTAATGATTTGTGCAATTTTTATTTATAGAAAACATCTTAAAAGCATAAAGAGAATATCTGATGTGAATGTCAATCTTTAATAGAAGTCTATTTTCTTATATCCTTACTTACAAAAAGAATACCACGCTTAGAGAATTTTACATAGGATTCCTACACAATATTTATGAAATTGTTCATTCCTATATCAAACAATCTCTTCCAGAAAATAAAGATAGAATACTCACAAGAATATATTAAAAATATAATTTTACTTGTATATCAACATTATAGATAGGCAAAGGAAGTAAAATTTTATGTCAACATCACAAATAAGCATAATACATAGATGCCAAAATCTATCTTAAAAATAAAAATTAGAAAATTAAAACCAGAATAAAAAGTAATCTCTCTTTCTCTTCATATATTTATGTATATATACACAGAGATATACATTCATTTGTACTCATATGCTTCTCACCTGCCTATGTTTATTAGTGTGTATAATATATATATACATATATAAGCATATATATTCATGTCTATGTACATATACATATGACTACTTTATATCTAAGAAATTATGTAATATTTATAATATTATACATATTATATATATGTATACAAAGACATAAAAATGGAGACAGATTAGGGAGAAGAGAGACAGACAAGCACATATTAGAACTTGATATACGACAAAGTTGTTCATGTTCCTGACAGGTTTTTTGGAATATTTATCTGGACTGTAAAACAGTATCTTTATTAGTTTCCAGAAAAATAAATTGTTATAATTGTGAACTGTGATATTTCAATTATTTAGAAAAAGTATAAATTATATTCTAATTTTACAGAAATTAGAATCAGAACTTTTTTCTACAAAAGACGAGATAGTAGATAGTTTAGATATTGAAGACCAAGAGAAAAAATTTGAAGATTTCATGTATACCCGTTTATATAAGAGAGAAAATGAGTTCCTATGAACTATTGAATAAACTTTTTTTTTGTAATACATATCTACTAATGAGAATAACAAAATTCTTTTCTTCCTTCTTCCTTCTTTTCTTTTTTCCTTTCAGATATAGTTTGGCTGTGTGTCTCTGCCCAAATCTCATGTTAAAATGTAATTCCAAATGTTGAAGGTGGAGTCTGGTGGGAGGTGACTGGATCATAGGGGCAGATTTCTCATGAGTAATTTAACACCATTCTTTTGGTGCTGTCCTCATGATAGTGAGTGAGTTCTTACGATATCTGGTTGTTTAAAAGTGTTTGGCACCTTCTCTGTCTCTCTTGCTCCTGCTTTCTCCAAGTGAAATGCCTGTCCCAACAGGATTGCCTTCTGCCATGTATATAAGTTCCCTGAGGCCTCCCTAGAAGCCAAAAAGATGCCAGCATCATGCTTCCTAGACAGCCTGCAGAACTGGGAGCCAGTTACATATCTTTTCTTTATAAATTACCCAGTCTCAGATGCATACTTATAGCAATGAAAGAATGGTCTAGTACATTCTGTCTTTCTTTTTGCTTCATTGAAACTCAAAATTTGTGTTCCATATCATAAAAATCTATTGCAAGTATTCATTTATTAATGTTGATCTGTGATTAGATTTTTCTTATATTTTTCTATGAAAATCTGTCCTCATGGAGATAACTACTGCGAAATGTTGGTATCGATCAAGAGGCATATGCTTTTAATTGAGCATATTTATAGACTTCTATTAGGTTGTTGTTCTAATATTTGCTTTTTATCATGTTGTTACATTGGAAATCACTTCCAATTAAAGGTTGTAGGAAGTAAGTCGATTTTATAATTAAATTCATCTTGAAATATAAACATTTTTCTTTCAATTTTCACTGAAGTCTTGAAAACACTGTTAAAATGGTAATTTGAACCCACAAAATTTATATACTAAAAAATTGTGTGCAAGTGTAGATTTTGCTTCTTATTTTGACAGTACAGACAGTGTAAAAACGTAATTCTGTGTTGTTTTCAAAAATCATTTCAGCATATTTATGTTTCTTATAAAAGCACTGTTTTGTTAAATTAATTAATTAACATGGCTAAGTACACAGCAAGAGCTAATTTTTAAAATCAAACACTATTTTATAACAGTGGTTGAAGGAAGTTCTTCTCCTTCAAAAAACAATACAACATGTGCTGTAGACATAATGCTTATACACCAAACACTATTTTATAACAGTGGTTGAAGAAAGTTCTTCTCCTTCAAAAAACAATACAACATGTGCTGTGGACATAATGTTTATACACCCCCAAAAACTCATATATCAAAACCACATACTGTTTTTATAAAGGTGATACCTTTGGTAGGTGATTAGATTAGGAGAATGGAGCCCTTGTGAATGACATTAATGTCATTTGAACAGATACTCCAGAGAGTTCTTCTGCCCACACGGCCATGTGAGGCCAGAGACAAGATGGGGGCAGTCTATCAACCAGGAAGTGAGCCCTCACCAGATACTGAATGTGTAGGTACCTTGATCTTGGATTTCCCAGCCTCCAGAACTATGAACCATAAATTTCCATTGCTTATAAGTTGTTAAGTGTATAGTATTCATTTCTAGCAGCCCAAACTGAGTAAGACGATTTCTATCCTTAGTATGGAGCAAGATTGAGGTGATATATTTTCATTAGAAATAATTATGGTAGGTATTCAAATAGTTAATTATTTCAGAATTATCATTGGAAGACAGAAACACTGTATTACTCATAACAAGAACAGTTTCTATTTGCTGAATGATTTTACTGTATGTCGTGACTAATTTTACCTGTCAACTTGAGTGGACTAAGGGATGCCCACACAGCTGGTAAAACATTATCGCTTGGGATGGCTTTGAGGGTGTTCCTGGAAGATATAAGCATTTAAATTGGCAGACTGAGCAAAGCAGATAGCCCTTACCAATATGGGTGGCATCATTCAACCAGCTGAGGGTCCAAATGCAACAAAAGATAGAAAAAAATTACTATCACTTCTGTAGCTAGAACATCCATTTTCTTTAATCCTCAGACCTCAGAGCTCCACATTCTCAGCTCTTTGGACTCTGGAATGTACACCATTATTGCTCCTATTCTTAGGCCTTTACTTTTCAATCAGGACTGACATCATCAGGGTCCTTGTTCCCAGGTCTTTGAACTAAAACTGAATTATACCTCCACTTTTACTGGTTCTTCAGTTTTCAGACAACTTATCACTGGATTTGTCAAGTCTCCATAATCACAAGAGCCAATTCCCATAATAAATCCCCTCATATATTTATGTAAGTCCTATTGGTTTTGTTCTTTGGAGAATGTTGACTAATGCAATGCATATATATAAATTACATGTTTTTCAAAAATTTAAAAAAATGATTATCCTGTAGTAATAATGAGAATGATGTCAAGGGCAGTAATTTCTTATTTACTAAGAATAAGTGATTTTATTTGAACAATAGTATGAACAGAGGAAAGAAAATTTTATTCTGAATGGACGCTTGTTTACTCATTATTATTTCCAATTCTTCAGAAAACATTGAAAGGTAGAAGGAAAAACAATATCCCCAAGGAGATGAATTTGTTCTTCTGGGTTTTGTTGTTGTTACTGTTTTGTTCTTTTTCTACAAAGAAGTAGAATTATCTCAGGTAATATAGTCAAAATAATAATAATAATAATTGGAAGACTATTATATTTTTTAGCTAACCACTGGAGTTTTGCAGGTCTTTGAATTAAATTGGTGTGTTCAAGTGAAGTAGCTTTGTGTAGTGATTTATTATAAATATTAATATTGCCAAAAATGTTTTTCAGACTTTTAATTTTTACCAAAAATATATTTTATCTTCTCTCTCCTAGATTAATCATACATTTATATCTCATTAGTAATACTAAATATAGTTTTATTATTTATTATAACTTTTTTTCTATTCTATTCATACTGTTCTAGATTCTATTTAGGTTTTTCCAATCTTTATTATTATTATATTTTTGCAAGAGTGAAGAAGGGATGTAGTTATAAATAAATCCTGGTGGAAAGATTTCTTGGTACATTGGTATCACATTAACTAATGTGTTAGTTAACGTGATGCCATTTACAAGTTTTCCTCTTTATAAAATTGTACTTTGATAGTTCCACCTAACCCTCATTCACATTCTAACATTTCCACAATTACTATTTTTATATTTTTAATACATATCTTTAGACATGTTTGAATCCTAGAAAAAGTACATAAAATTATCCACACATTATTTAATCAGGTGTAATAACATTATGCTGTAGGTCATACCTTCCTTTTGATTTAAGTCTGTGTTTTCAAACGTATATTTTTTCCTGTATTTAAATGTAGCATATTAATTTTGAGTGGTCTATAGTAATCCATCATATGTACATATCATCTTTATTTATTTTCTTATTGATAAACACCTCAAATGCTACAACTAATGTGTTGCAATAAATATCCACCTGTCTGTTCCCTTATGAAACTTTTCATTATATATTCAGAAATAAGTACTTGAGTCCATTTCCTGGATATAGAATATTTACATAGTTAATTTCAATAAAAACTACTAGAATGCTATCTAGAATGGCTGACCAAGTTTATAGTCCCACACTAAATGGAAATCATTCCAATTTTCTCTTACGCACATCAATATACTTAGTTGGATACCATTTTTAAATGTTACCAAAAAACTACGTGTACATTTAAATTTCATCATTTTTATTATTGTTTTAATACTGTTCTATCACTAAAATGCATTATAAATCAGTAAAAGAGGATTAATTGTTTCAAATTGTATAAATACGTATAGAGAAATTAAACATACTTGTCACAGACTGAGAGACTCTATTGGTGATGTCTAAGATCTGCGAGAGACTGATACTGAGAAAGACCCTCTTTTCTGACCAAAACTTTAGGCAACCTCCTCTGAGTCCTCTGCTTAAGTTGATCTGAGCTTGAGCTTCCTACTTGTCCTTGTAGATTCCAGTTTGAGTAAGAGTTCTGCTAAGTCAGTTTAGGGAAGTACTCGTTGGTATCTGACCACTTTCCATATCTACTCACCCTTATCTACCTTGGGCAATAATCTTGTCAAGTCAGTTTAGCCAGGACCCCTTGTTCTTGATGTTTACTCTTAGTAATTTTCTATCCACTGACCACACCCCCACAACCCTGTTCCTTGTTTTCAAATCTCCACTTGTCCTTGTTGGAGTTGGAGTTATGTTTCTGTCATCCACTGGTCCACTGGAAGACATCATTCCAGTGGTCCATATACTCATCACAAGGACCCGATTAAAAAAAGTCTGTATTACCATCTTTAACAAATCTTATAAATAATATTTTTAAACAATACTACTAGATAATAAGAACTTCAAGTCAATAAGAAAGAACATGTAAATACAGTAAAAGTTTGGCACAGATGTGTATAGGCAATTGTTGGAGAGAGAAATCTGACTAAACTTATTACACAATCCTACCAGTATAAAGAAAAAAAGAAATTACAACAAAAAATAAAATCTAATACATTTGCATCAAGAGATGAAGAGTTCTCATTTTATTAAATTAATAAAATAATTAAGAATATAAATAAGATATAATGGTGTTAATATATATTATTTCTTATTTGTATAAATTTACAGGGCACAAGTGTAATTTTATTACATGTACAAATTGCATAGTGATCAAGTCAGGACTTTTAGTTATCATGATCTAAATCTAAAAATGGCAAGATAGTCCCAAGATGTGTACTCTTGATTATTATTGTCCAATTAAGAATTAATACTGGCTGGGCTCAGTGACTCACGCCTGTAATCCCAACACTTTGGTAGGCTGGGGCAGGTGGATCACTTGAGGCCAGGAGTTTGAGACCAGCCTGGCCAATATAGTGAAACCCCATGTCTACCAAAAATACAAAAATTAGCCAAGCGCAGTGGTGCACACCTGTATTGCCAGCCACTTGGGAGGGGAGGCAGGAGAGTCGCTTGAATCCAGGAGGCGGAGGATGCAGTGAGCCAAGAGCACGCCACTGCACTCCAGCCTAGGCAACAGAGTGAGACTGTCTCAAGAGAAAAAAAAAAAATTAATACCAAGGTGTACTTTTCTTTTTCTCTACTAATCCTTAAGACTTAAGACTTGCTGTATGTACCTTCTAGTACACTAAACATGTTTGAGCATATAGGTACACTAATATGTACACAAAGATGATCTTCAAAACACTTTATTTTAAAAGTGTGTGTACAAAATCATATTTATGTACATTGATCTAAATTCCATCTGAGCATATTTTTCTCTTCATTGTCATCAAATTAGTCTATGACAGTTAACTTCTGATTTTTGAGATTTCTGATTTTTAGCTTTGTCAGTTACTGCTATTATCTACAAACTGCAATAATGGCAATCAGATTTAGGATTTGCAGAATGTGACAATGAAACACTGTTTTATTTAAAACATTAAGTAATTAAGTGTTTTAATAAAACATGCTGTTCCATACATGCATAGTTAATTCTGTGGTATTAATGATTTATGCATACTCAAAACCAGTTGATATTTTCATAATTTTAATTGTATAGTTATGTATGACCTTTATTTAAAATCTTACTATTACTGTCATTATTGATTTCCATTTTAAGGTATACCTTAACCTTAACTTATCCGAAATAAAATCAAGATGAATTTTAAATACCTATAAAGGCTAAAATCTATTTCAAAGTTAATTAACAGAAGGGCAATCACAAAACTGGAAGAAAATTTGATAAAATGTGAAGGTGGCACAAGAGAGGAGGGATGATAATAGAATTGCACTCGTACATCCTGTACCTCTTGGTCCAGGTCTTTCTGACCCTCCTTTTAGACTGATCATTGGTATATCTGTTCCAATTATCAGGCAAATGACTTCAGTCTATGATCAATTGTATGTAGACAATGGATCTGTCTTCAAGAACTAGTGGATTTTGTGGTGATTTTTACTGTGTTTGGTTTGTTTTATTTTGTTCCCTTCGGTCTGTCCTATTTTGTTTTATTTTACAGACTGGTATTGTTTTGATATATTGTTGTTGTTGTGCAACATCTGAAAATAAATTTACAGCTCAGAGAAAATAGATTTAAACTTCTGAGAGGAATATCAAAGTCTTAAAAGGTCACAGACAATATCGGCTAGAGCTTTGAAAATGTTGGAACAAACACTGTGTTCTTTTAATTTGCAAAGCATAGACAGGGGATCTGTTCTGAATCAGATCCTTTGGTGATGGAGGACGATGTGCACTGAGTAAGACGAATGGCAACTGGCGGATATATTGTGGCCGAGGCTGGCCCTGTAGAAAAGGCATCAAGATAGACAGCAGCAGGCCTCAAACTTTCCTGACAGCATATGCTTCCTGAGTAACATTCTTTCTTCTGAATCTTGGATTTAAATCCTGGGAGTCAGGCAGGAGAAAAGACTTAGTCTCTTTGGGGTTCTAGTCCAATCTAGCCACCTCATCCAATTCTTTATTTCATATGCAACATGCCTGCTATCCTCTTTGCAATACCTTCGATGATTTTCTGTTTTCAGGAAGATGGTAAAAATATTGTATTATTTTCTTTTTCTTTTTTCTTTTCTTTCTTTTTTTTTTTTTTTTTTTTTTTTTTGAGACAGAGTCTCACTCTGTTGCCCAGGTTGGAGTGCAATGGTGGGATTTTGGCTCACTGCAACCTCCACCTTCTGGGTTGAAGCGATTCTCCTGCCTCAGCCTCCTGAGTAGCTGGGACTACAGGTGCAAGCCACCACGCCCAGCTAATTTTTTTTTTTTATTTTATTTTTAGTAGAGACGAAGTTTCGCCACGTTGGCCAGGGTGGTCTCAATCTCTTGACCTGGTGATCCACCTTCCTCAGCCTCCCAAAGTGCTGGGATTATAGGTGTGAGCCACCGAGCCTGGCCCAAATGTTGTGCTATTTTCTAAAGCAAAGAGAGAGAAAAAGAAAAAGAGTACGTTTTCTTATTGTCTTAGTGTGTTTTGTGTTGCTATAGCAGAAAACCTGAAACTGGGTAATTTATAAAGTAAACATGATTTTTAGCCTATCGTTCTGCTGGTTGAAAAGATCAAGAGCATGGCTGTGGCTTCTGGGGAGGGCTCTCCTGCTGTGTCATAGCATAACAAGAAAGGTCAAAGGGGAAGCTGACCAGTGTGAAGTGAGATAAACAAACGGAACAGGGGGAACCCTCACTTTATAACAACCTGCTGTCAAATGAAATCATCCATTTTTGTGAGAAGCACTCTTTTCTTGTGAGATTTAGGACTCTCCTACGCCACAGGATCAGTACCAAGCTATTCATGAGGGATCCACCTCCATGACCAAAACGCCTTCCTCCAGGCCTCACCTCCCAACACTGCCACATGGGGGATGAGATTTCAACATGGCTTACGCTGGGAACAAATGGACCATATAAAAACCATAGCAGTTCTTATTTCACTCATCTTTTTTAAGGGACTGACGTGTTCTCTGAGAAAGAAAAAATGTCATACTAGGCAACGATAAAAAGTTAAATTCTAAATCCCATGTATTCTTCACTGTCTAAAATGGAAAGGTCAAAAGGATGCCAAGGGGCTTTGCCCTAAAAAACAATTCGGGAGCCATCCAGAGAGGGTCTAGGCAGATTGACTTTACTAAGTGATATTTTTATTTCCAGTGTGGTTTCCTCCAGTAGAAGACATGTCAACATGCTTAAAATCTTCTCTAGATGCCGAACATTAAACTGAGTCACGACACTCACCAACCTGACTCCACAAATGACAGCTCCTTTTGGTAATATTCTTAAAATGCAAGTGCAACAACATTTTAATCCATCCTCTCCAGAGATTTACCTAGCTTTGTCCATTGCAGCTACATTGGAGAACTTTAGACTAGATAATTTTACTTCAAAAGCATCTTCAGCTATCCACTCTTCTTTAAAACTAGGTCACAGTCAATCATTTTGAAGGTTAAATTCCTCTGAATCATTTAGGTGAGGCTGAAATAAATGTAACTATTTTTTTTTTCTTTTTCTGCATTGAAATTAATTTAAACTGAGACCTAACTACATAAGCTATGCTAAAATAACTTTTATGGGTGGAGCCAACATTTTTCAGAGCTCAGTTTTAACTCCTAATACTACTTTTCCACAGGTTGTGCTAGAATAGAAACTCACCTCTAAAGATCAAAATAATATATGGTCTTTGTTTATAGCTTTAGCCCCTAGGTATAGCTTTCTTCCACAGCCTTATCATTCCTACAATAACAAGACTCCAATCATAACTGTTACCCATCATGTGTATCTTTTTCCAAGCAGTCTCTATTTGCTGAATAGTAACTTAAGATGGTTGAAAAATATGGCGGGCAAAAGATATTCTTGAAGGTAACTTTAAAAAAGTATTTCATGACTACATATAGCAGTAAGCACTCAGGTTATTTTGTTGGAGTGTGTGTTAGAAAGAATGAAAAAAAGAGTTGTTTTAGCATAGGTATACATTTTTAAAATACAAATGTATGTTATTTTCATTTATCTTTGTTGTTGTTATACACTTCTTTGTTATTGCTATTAATATACATATTTCTTATTGGAAACCAATTCATATAATTTATTAATACATTTTCATAACAATAAAAATGATGAAAATATCAAATATGCTAATAAAGTTGACTAAAGTGAGTAAAGATTAAAGATTGTGAGTTTCTCCATTATTTACTATTCATTATAAGGAATAGAAGGAAAATTATCACCTGTACATTTTCAAAATATTGTAATAAAACCATTAAAATACTAAAAGGAATAAAATTCTAAATGAAGCTGTGATTTGTTTGAATTATTACTCTAGTATTATATCTGGTTTCTTTATTTAATGCCTTATAAAACTTCAAAAATTAGAATTTTCAGCTACTCTAACAACTGGGGAAGTTAGATAATTCCCAAGTACATTTCTATAAACTCATCTAATAAAGAAACATCTAAACATGTATAGTAATAATTTTTATCCATATCCTTTTCTCATATACCTGGTACTAGATGCAAATGTAGTTCATATACAATTCAAAAAAGCCATTTCCTAAAAATGGTGATAAAATGTTTCCCATTTATTCATAACAGAAGATAATTTTTACATTTAAAAATATAAATATAAAATATAAATATAAAAATTTAAATATAAAAAATATAAATTTTTATATTTAAAAAAGTAAATATAAATTGTGACTTACATGTAAATATAAATTAAAATTGTGACTTAAAAGATAGTTTCTTTGAACTTTTTTATTGCAATTTAAGATATAGAATCAATAGAGAACTTGTCCATTTCTTTGTTTAATACATTTTAGGCTATGTAACATGTCTTGTTATAGTGACATAACTATTATTTTAATAATAGTTAAGACTTATATAAGAAGATACAATTTCTTCCCATCCTCTATCCCCATATCCCACCCTAAGAAAAAGTGAAACCTTGTTTTCATCACATTTTGTTATATACCTTTTTCTATTTCTGATTAACTTTCTATTTCCCAAATATGTTTCCCACATTTATATCTTGTATTAGATGAGTTATTTTTAATACAAGCATTATATTTTTAAGATGAATACCTGTAATAACTAAGGAAATGCATTTCAAACAATAACATTTTAATAAACTTGACATACAATAAAGAAAAAGGAGGAAAAGAGAAGTCATGTGTATATGTTTGTTCATGTGTATATATGTGTCTGATCAATTGATTTTGAGGCAGACAGCTTTTCCGTTGTTTTTGTTGAAAAGAAAAATAACTCAGAGAAGTCTGAGCTCTGTGAGGTATGCAGGCCCAGAGAGACATGAGTATGAGACCTCATTCATCCCACTTCATGCCTAAGGGCAATTGTTTAACGTCATTTTGTTCCTGACCAGTAGCCTCATCAATTATCTCCATGTTCCTAGACTTTATGATTTAAAAAAACAAATGTTTAGTAAATTAATAATTTGTTACTTTAATGTAAATTCTTGGTAAAGAACTTAGAAAAGCCCTCTTCTGATCTTTCTTTTTTTGCTTCATATTACATTTACTATTTTTTGACACCATTAGAAGTTCTTCACAAAGATGTTTCTCTGAGCTTGCACAATGTTCTAATAATCAATGAATTAGCAATCACTTGAAAAGAACTCAGAAAATTGAAAAGGCAAAGGGTGGGGTTTCCTATTTATGGCAGATGCTGCTTCCAGGACCTTTCTTTCGGGTTTCTAATTTTCCTTATTTGACATTGCAGGAAGTGTTTCTCAGCCAACACTGCCTCCCCCATACCCTAGGTCACTTTTACAGGTCTTTTTTTTTTAGAGGGATATGAGGTGGGCAGCTCTTCCCTTGTTTTATTTTCTTTTCCTTTGTTTTAAAATTTTAGACTTAGGAGGTACATGTGCAGGTATCTCATATAGATAAATTGTGTAATGGTGAGATTAGAGCTTCTACTATACCCATCATCCAAATAGTGAACATTGTACCCAATAGGTAACTTTTATACACTCACCCTCCCTCCCAACCTGCTTCATTTTCAAGTCCCCAGTGTCTATTATTTCCATCCTTAAGTCCATGTATACCCATTTTTTATCTTTCATTTAGTGGTAAAAACATGTGGTATTTGACTTCCTGTCTGATGTATTTCACCTACGATAATGACTTACAACTCCTTTCATGCTGCTGCAGAGGACATAATTTCATTCTTTTTATGGGTGCATTGTATTCCATGGTGGTTATATACCACGTATTCTTTATTTAGTCCACAGGTGATGAACACTTAGGTTGATTGCATGACTTTGCTGTTGTGAATATTGCTGTAATAAACATACGAGCGCAGGTATCTTTTCAATATAATGATATCCCTTCCTTTGGGTAGATGCCCAGTAGTGAGATTGCTAGGTTGAATGGCAGTTCTATTTTTAGTTTTTTGAGAAATCTCCATACTGTTTTCCACAGAGGTTTTACTAATTTATAGTCCCAAGAAGAATGCATAAGGATTCCTTTAATTTTTTCTAATTCCATGCCAACGTTGTTGTTTTGACTTTTTGATTATAGTCATTCTAACTGGTATAAAATGATATATCCTTGTGGTTTTAATTTTCATTTCTCTGGTGATTAGTGATTTTGAGCATTTTTTCATGTTTCTTGGTCATTTGTTTGTTTTCTTTTGAGAAATATCTTTTCATGCCCTTTGCCCTTTTTTTAATGGAGTTATCTGTTTTTTTCTTGTTGAGTTTTGTTTCAGTTATTTGTAGATTCTGGATATTAGTCTTTTTTGGAGACATAATTGGTATAATCTTCTCGCACTCCGTAGATTGTCTCTTTACTCTGTTTTTTTCTTTAGCTCTGTAGAGTCTTTTAGTTTAATTAAGTCTCTTTTGTCTATTTTTGGTTTTGTTGTATTTGTTTTGAGGGTCTTACTCATAAATTACTTGCCTTAGCCAATGTCCAGAAGAGCTTTTCCTAGGTTTTTATCTAAGACTTCATAGTTTCAGGTATTATGTTTTATTTAATTTGTCTTGAGTTAATTTTTGTATGTGGTGAGAGATAGGGGTCCAGTTTCATTCTTCTGCTTATGGCTAGCCAATTACCCAGCACTGTTTATTAACTGGGGTGTTCTTTCCCATTGTTAAATTTTGTTGACTTTGTTAATGATCAGTTGGTGGTAGGTATGTGGCTTTATTTCTAGATTCTCTGTTCTGTTTCATTATTCTGTGTGTCTATTTTTGTATTAGCACCATGTTGTTTTAGCCACAGTAGTCTTGTAGTATAATTTGAAGTCAGGTAATGTGATGCCTCCTGCTTTGTCTTTTTGCTTAGGATTGCTTTGGCTATTTGGGCTCTTTTTTGGTTCCATGTGATCTTTAGTAGTGTTTTTGCTAATTCTGTGATGAAGGATACTAGTAATTTCATAGGAATTTTGTTGAGTCTTGAGATTGCTTTCAGGAGTATGGTCATTTCAATGATATTCATTCTTCCAATCTATGAACATGGACAGTTTTTTCTATTTGTTTTTGTCATCCATACTTTCTTTCATCAGTGTTTTGTAGTTTTCCTCCTAAAGACATTTCATCTCCTTGGTTAAATGTATTCCTAGGTATTTTTTTTTTTTAATGGCTATTGTGAGTGGGATTGTGTTCTTGATTTCACTATCAGCCTGAATTTGTTGATGTCTGAAAATGCTACTGACTTCTGTGCATTGACTTTGTGTCCTAAAATTTTGCTGAAGTCATTTATTAATTCTAGGCGCCTTTTGTCAGAGTTTTTAGGATTGTCAGCAAAGATAGATAGTTTGATTTCTTCTTTTTCTATTTGGATGCCTTTTATTTATCTTGCCTGATTGCTCTCCTAGGACTTCCAGTATTATGTTGAATAGGAGTGGTGACAGTAGACATCCCTGTTTTTTCCTAGTTCTTAGAGGGAATGCTTTCAACTTTTTATCATTTCTGCACAATATTGGCTATGGGTTTTTCTTATATGGTTCTCATTATTTTCAGGTATGGTTCTTCGATGCCTATTTTTTTGAAAGTTTTATCATAAAGGGATGTTGGATTTTATCAAGTGCTTTTTGTGTCTATTAAAATGATCATATGCTTTTCATTTTTAATTCTTCTTATGCAGTGGATTATATTTATTGACTTTAAATGTTCAATCATTCTTTGCATGCTTAGAATATAAAGCCTATTGATCATGGCGACTTATCTTTTGGATGCAAAGTTGGATTTGGTTTGCTAGCATTTTGCTGAGGATTTTTGCATCTTAGTTCATTAGCAATACAGGCCCAAATTGTTGTTGTTGTTATGTCCTTGCCTGATTTTGATATCAGGGTGATACTGGTTTCATAGAATGAGTTAGAAATCAGTCCTTCTCAATTTCTTCCAATAATTTCAATAAGATTGAAACCAGCTTTAATCTGTAGGTTTGATACAATTCAACTGTGAATCTCTCTAGTCTTGGACTTACTTTGTTGAAAGATTTTCTGTTACTAATTCAATTTCATTACTTATGATTGGTCTGTTCAGGATTTTCTGTTTCTTCCTGTTTCAATCTTGAAAGTTGCATGTTTCTAAGAACTTAGCCATTTCCTCTACATTTTCTGGTTTGTGCACATAGAGATGGTCATAGTAACTTATGAGGATCTTTTGTAATTCTGTGGTATCAACTATAATGTCACCTTTATCATTGCTGATTGTGCTTATTTGAATTGTCTCTCTTTTTTCTCAGTTAAACTAGGTAGGAGTCTATCAATTTTGTTTATCCTTTCAAAAAAGCACCTTTTTATTTCATAGATTCTTTGTATCTTTTTTTTACTCTTAACCTCATCTAATTCTGCTCTGATTTTTGCTATGTCTTTTCTTCTGCTAGCTTTGGGTGTGGTTTATTCTTTTTTTCTAATTATTTTGTTTATATATCCTTGAGGTGTAACATTGTTAATTTGTGATCTTTCTCTTTTTTTACTGTAGGCATTTAATGCTATAACTTCTCTCTTAGCATTGCTTTTGCTGTTTCCCCCAGATTTGGGTATGTTATATTTCACAATAAATTTTTTTTTTTTCTGCCTTAATTTTGTTGTTTACCCAAGAATCATTTAAAATAAGGTTGTTTAGTTTCCATGTACTTGTGGAGTTTCACCAGTTCCTGTCAATATTTATTTCTAATTTTATTCTGCTGCAGTCCAAGAAGATGCTTGATAAAATTGTGATTTTTTAAATATATTGAGACATGATGTATATGGTATAAAAAAGTTAGATAAAAATTTAGATCTGTTCATAAACAAAAATTGAGAAAACATATTTCTAGAAAATAGGTAATGTTTTTACCTATAAATACTGGTATAAAACCATTCAAAATCACTTACTTCCTAGTTTTTTTCACTGAAAATTAGGGTTACTAAGAGTTAAAATTGCAGTTAATGTATGTAATAAAAACTAGTATAAGAGAAACAATGTTATATGCAGAGCTATAAAGAAAGTAAGATCTAAACAAAGCTGAAAAGAGACAGTATTTTTTTTTTTCTTCTTTTTCAGGACAAGGAACTTTGTGTTGTCAAACGGATAAGGAGGAAAAGAAACTAAATTTTTGCCCTAAGGTAGAGTGCCAATATAAAAAAGCATTACCGGACAAAACTGAAGGTCTGAGTAACTTGAAGATGGTTTGTAGAAGATTAATCATGTGGAAGAAATCTTGTGTGTGATCAAGTTGGGTAAAATGAGATTAGTTTCTCTAAAAATTGAGCGTCAATATCAAGGGACACTAATGCTAGGCCACAGTCTGGGTCCCTGTGTAGGAATAACAGAATTTTCTAAAAACATTGATCTGCTCTTTAATAGAAAATGTTAGAGATTCTGAAAAACTTATGGAAACCTTATTGTCTGTTGTCAAAACTGTTTGAGATTAGATTGATTTGTTTGTAAGCTTTTATTCATTCAAATTAGCTTTATCATTAATATAGTGATGAAAAGGTTAAGTTTGGTTTTCTTTTAAACAAGATTTTCGTATCATGATAATAAGACATAATAAAAGACTTGAGTTCATCTTTTGAGTAATCTGCAAAAAAATAAAAATAAAAGAGGGAAGACAGATTATGTTAGTCTCATGCTGTCTTTATTAGATTATTTGATTATGTGGACAGCTGACTTTCCTCTCAACCAAAGAGTAAAAGATTTGCTATCTGAAATCTTTAAATTATCATTTTGTCTAAATCATTGATGATTATTTTACAGTAACATGTGATACTATATTGATTAAGTGTTTTAAAACTTTAAAATTTGGTCTGGGCACAGTGACACACACCTGTCAATACTTTAAGAGGTGGAGGTGGGATGATTGCTTGAGCTCAAGAGTTTGAGACTAGCCTGGGCAACAGAGGGAAAACTCATCTCTATTAAAAAAAAAAAAAAAAGAAAAGAAAAAAGGAAAAGAAACAGGAAAAAGGAAAAAAAAGAAACTTTAATAAAATATTTGAGATACTTTCCTCATTTGTTATGTTAAAATCATAGAGGAGCTTATCATCAAATAAGAAATGATGTTTAACTTTTTTGAGTTGTGTTTGTATAAATGTGTTACTAATATGGATTCCAAAATAGCATCAGATTCCTAAAATTTTCATATGTCTTAATATGAATTATCAGTAATAATTATGATTATTATTTTAGGCTGTTGTATGTATACAGAAATAACCAAATTTTCATGTCATTTGCATTTTTAACATTGCCCCTCTAAGCCTTCTATTTCACAGATAATTATTATTTTTACTT
This sequence comes from Macaca fascicularis, assembly GCF_037993035.2. NCBI lineage: Eukaryota > Metazoa > Chordata > Mammalia > Primates > Cercopithecidae > Macaca > Macaca fascicularis. The sequence goes on along the minus strand of NC_088380.1, from coordinate 29,807,749 downwards.
TGAGACTTATCAAAAATTGGTTTATAATTGACTACAGTGCAAAATTTGCTTTTACTTCAAGAACATTCAGAGAATATCCTGAGAAATAAGTAATCCTTCCTTCCTTCCTTCCTTTCTTCCTTTCTTCCTTTCTTCCTTTCTTTTTTGATGGTGTCTTACTCTATCACCCAGGCTGGAGTGCAAGGGCATGATCTCATCTCTCTGCAACCTCCACTTCCCGGGTTCTAATGATTCACCTGCCTCAGCCTCCCCAGGAGCTGAGATTACAAGCATGTGCCACTACGCCCAGCTAATTTTGTATTTTTAGCAGAGACGAGGTTCTCCATGTTAATCAGGCTGGTCTCAAACTCCTGATCTCAGGTGATCCACCCAAGGCCTCCCAAAGTGCTGGGATTACACGCATGAACCACCACGCCCAGCTGACAAGTACTCTTGAATAGAGGTTTCTGATGACTTTGGAGGTTTTATTACTGGACTAAGTCAAAACTTTCCAAACTCTACTAAACTTTACGTGTTCATGAAGATTGCTAACCTAACATCAAGCAAAACAACAATTAATTACATCAAACTGAAATGATAGACGACTGAAATAATTTTTTTGACTTTTTGTTTGACACATTGCTGATTCTTTGAACATTTTGTTTTCTAAAGAAAACTTTTTGAGCTGTTTGTAGCATATAGAAATTGTGTAAAATATACCCTTGCGGGAAAAATTAAAATACTTGCCTTTCTCTCTGATTTCTTCAAAGTTTGGAAACTATTCATGAGGATCTTATTTTATGGCAAACATGAGTTCTATAAGAATAAGTTTTCTATAACAAGACGCAATTAAAAACACTGGCTGTTTTACCAAAGCTTTGACTTGAATGACAAATTTTCCAATAGGAGTAGTCTGCTTTAAGGAATTGAGGTTGACTTTATAGAGCAAATAAAAAGTCTCTGGGAAAGACTGGCCTGGTATCTTGCCTGTACACATCCCTTTCAAGGTTTGTGACCTTGTAGGAAGTAAAGAATGTCACTTTTGGACAGGTCCAGGAACCTAAGATATTTGGGGGACATTGAGAAAAGAATTCACCTGATTTGTTCAAGTATCATAGGAACAGTCTAATAGTGACTGTCACTTACCAGCCTTGAGGCTTTTAAAAGTCTAATCCAAAATTCCATATGAAAATTCCATCAAAGCCAACTTAAAAGAGTCTATGTGGTCAATGACAATTCTTGTTGAACGTCATGTGAATAATCAGGCCAAGTATATTACTAAAACTTATTTTGCAAGTAATTGGTGTTACTAAGGTTTATCTTTGGTAGAAATGGGGAACTGGAGAGAGAAAAAATACGTTTCAGAAGAAAATTATAGTATATCTGTTATTAGCCCTGACCATTGTTTTTGAGTTTTTATTATTTTGCTAAAATCTTGACTAATTGGAGTGTATCATTATATTCTGGGCAATTTGAATCTATTCTCCCAGGTAACATTCCTCAAGCATGACCCAAATAAACTCTATACTTGTGATAATTTTGCCTCAGTTTCTTCCTTTAGGTTGACAAATGTATAAAGTTGTGCAATACATTTGTTTTTTTTGGCTGTATTAAGGATGAAGAAGAAACAACGGAAATTATACTTAATATTTCAACTTCTATCATTCAGATGTTCAAATCACTAACAGTGAATCAAAAAGAACATACTGGTATACCTTAGAACTCTGATAATTGAATTAAGTAAATCACAAGAAAGTGAGTCAATCTATCTTTAATTTTTCAACCTAAGTACTAAATTATAAATTCATGGCTCTTGAGTGAAGAAGATATTTTGGTTTGTGTCCCCTAAATAGAAGTTAAGCTTCATTTGCATTTCTGAAATTGAGACAAGCAAACATTAACATATTTAAGGAAAAGTTTTGGGTAAGGAAAGTCATTAATATAGTTCTTAAGTAAAGGAGAAACAGACAAAATATCAGTCCTCCTGCCTCTTGACCCTTTTTCATGAGATATATACAGATATATACCTACAAGGGGGTCACTTTACCAAGATAACTTATTTGGTTATAATTAAATTTTTGTTCACTGTCAATGATAAACAAAGCTGGACAGTAGTGAAATCCTTAAGGACAGATTGTATTTAGTAATACCGATTCTAATAAGAAAGGGAATCCAGAGTGACACGAATTCAAATTTACCATAACTATAGGCAGGATAATTTTTAAAGGTTGGAGTGTGAGTACTAGGGGAAAACAACTGGGGATACCAGGGGGGTTTGGTGGACATGTGAATAGGTCCTTTGGGTTTGCTAAATGGTGCTTGTCAGAGGACAAACAAACTTCTATATTTTTATCCCATGAGGCAGTGGTGCAAGAGTGAGCATGGACCCCACTGAAATTAGGCCCTCTTCTCCCACAGGAACTGGAGAAGGAGAGTTTTCTCTCTAAATGTTCGCATTTATTTGAAATGCAAACTTATTTGAAATAAGTTCACAAGTCATGGAGGAAGCAGCTCTGGGTGGTAGATTTTCATCTTAAAAGGCAAAGGACTTATAATTGCAAAGTTACTAAAGAAACTACTTTGAATAGGAGTTTGGGGACCTATCTGCCTATCAGCAGGTTTTGGCTGAAACGAAAAGTAAATTATCTTGGCAACATAACACTGTATTAGCCAAGCATTTAAAAGGGGACTAAGGTCATCCTGGGTACATGACTTCAAGCTGTTAGAAACTGTGCTAAAGTTTGTTCAAGTCTCTTATTGTATGGGTTTGGAGGGAATAATATGCCAAGAGTTCCAAAACTCTCACCATTAAGCAATGTTCTAAAGTTTTGCTTAGACTGAAACATACATAGCTTAAGAAGATAATGTGTTAGCTAAAGCATTTAAGTATTTGGTTATTTTGGCAGAGGCATTTCCCAATTAAAATTATATTCAAAGAATATGTTTTAAAATAGCACTAAACAACAAACTCCTGGTATAGATTTGGTTACATCTTACAAGTAAATACTCATGCAAACTATTAAAACATTCTAACAGCAAATGTTTAAACTCACATGAAATTTTAAGACTTGCATAAATTGATGAAATTAATAAACACGACTATCGGTCTATTCTTAATCATCTGCCTGTAGAGAAGTAGACCATTTATCCTTCATCATGCTTGATACAGTTTGGATCTGTGTCCCCGCCCCAATCTCAGGTTGAATTGTCATCTTCAAAGTTAGAGAAAGGACCTGTTGGGAGATCTCCTCACTGTTCTCCTGAGAGTGCGTGAGCTACCATGAGATCTGGTTGTTTAAAAGCGTGTAGCACCTTCCCCTTCTGTCTCTTCCTCCTGCTCTTGCCATCTAAGATGTTCTTGCTTCCCCTTCACCTTCCTCCATGATTGAAAATTTCCTGAGGCCTCCCCAGCCATGCTTCCTGTAGGGCGTGTGGAACTGTGAGCCGATTAAACCTCTTTTCTTTATCAATTCTCCGGTCTCAGGTAATTCTTTATAGCAATGTGAAAAAAGACTAATACAATGCTTTACTTCTTTTTCATTCAGCCAATGTCTTTACCAACAAGTAATTGGATGCTATTATTAAAATTTTCAGAAAACCACCGGGCAGAGAGTAAAAGGTTTTTGATAATTGAGGTTACATCCTGAGATATGTAATGCCCATAAGCTCTGGATATTGACATCAATGGTCCTGTTAGCAGAGGGCAGATGGGGCACTAATTTTTTTTTTTTTTTTTTTTGAGACAGAGTCTCGCTTTGTCGCCCAGGCTGCAGTGCAGTGGCCGGATCTCAGCTCACTGCAAGCTCCGCCTCCCGGGTTCACACCATTCTCCTGCCTCAGCCTCCCGAGTAGCTGGGACTACAGGCGCCCGCCACCTCGCCCGGCTAGTTTTTTGTATTTTTTAGTAGAGACGGGGTTTCACCGGGTTAGCCAGGATGGTCTCCATCTCCTGACCTAGTGATCCGCCCGCCTCGGCCTCCCAAAGGGCTAGGGTTACAGGCTTGAGCCACAGCACCCGGCCTGGGGCATTAATTTGTATGTGCTTCATCTCAAGCACATCTCAAGATGTGATCATATGTGAATATATCACATGCAAATTTGACAAAATGTGGTGCAATCACTGATCTCTTGTTATAGGAATCAGGGAAGTAATTGACCTACTACTAAGGACCGAGAATAACCTGCACTCCCTTGTTCCTTAACACCCTGATCAAGACAGAGCATTTTCATGTTAGGGCAAATTAAAGTAAAAAGGAAGGAGGGAAGGAAGGAAGAAAATGAGGAAAAAAACAAAAAAGGAAGCAAGGAATGAAGGGATGAAGGGGTATAGAAGAAAGGAGGAAAAAGTATTCGAATGTTGTAGATAAATTTAATAGAGTATTAGAAAATTCAGAAGATTTGAACCTCGAAAATGTACTTTGTAAAACCTAGGGCGAAAGAAACTTTGTAAAGAATATTTCCATGAAATATTAGTAATAATTAAGGAATATAGGATATGTTGAAATAAAGAGGAAGCAAAAGAAGATACAGTAGAAATGAATAAGAAGACAACAAATTGCATAAAAGCAAAAGAAAAAGCAAAATTAAAATAATGTTAAAAACAATATAGAAGAAAATTTGCAACATTAAAAAATGTAGTCATGTAGAGGGTAAATCTGAAAAGCAATTCTACATTTAAACAATAAGGATATAGAGATAAAATGTTTAGACTCTGGAACTGATGTAAGAAAATGATGTATGCTTAATATATATATCAGAAAGCAAATCAACAAGATTAACAAAAAAAAATGGAAGAAAATTAAAAAATAAAACAGAAGAAAAGGTTTTGAGCTTAGAAAAAAACAACAAACCATATAAAATTGTAATTTGAAAAGGTTTATAACCTTTCAGGACAGACCAATATACCCATTTTGAGGGAATAAACCCATTTTGAGGGAATGCCAAGAAATAAATAACAGTCTGTTGATACAATATATTGTACCCTAAAATTCTAAGCTCCACAGAGTCATTTATTTATTTATTTATTTTAGAGAATAGTCTCATTTTAATTTTTTCTTTAATTCTGGCGATAGGAGTCGTGTACCCTAATTCACTTTGAGTAAGGGTTAAGATTCGTTAGGGGAGAGCATTTGGGACAATGAGGGATGCAATTGCTGTGTATATGACCTTTTATTTAGCTCCACAGTTCTGATCCCATATCAGTCCTGCCTGTGAGTTTAGAATTTGCCTGGATTGCCAACACGATTTTTTGTAAGTTGCAAACCCCACATACATATTCTTTGCTGCTGCTGACTTGCTTCTCATTTAACCATCAACAGGATGACATTTTATCTTTCTCTCTCCAAGAAATGGGTTAAACCTTGTTAACCACTAAAGGATTTCGCTCTATTTTTTTCTTTTCTTTTTTTTTTTTTTTTTTTTTTTTGAGACGGAGGGTTGCTCTTGTCGCCCAGGCTAGAGTGCAGTGGCATGATCTCGGCTCACGCAACCTCCACCTCCTGGGTTCAAGTGATTCTCCTGCCTCAGCCTCCTGGGTAGCTGGGATTACAGGAGTGCACCACCATGCTTGGCTAATTTTGGTATTTTTAATAGAGACAGGGTTTCACCATGTTGGCCAGGATGATCTCGATCTCCTGATCTCATGATCCACCTGCCTCGGCCTCCCAAAGTACTGAGATTGCAGGCGTGAGACACCACACCTGGCCTAGTTCTGTCATTTTAATGAGGGCATAGAAGGACATAGAGACAGGCAACATAGTGTCTTTGAGAATAAGGATGTTCTTTCTCCCCATGTATAGAAAGAGTACGTCTAGAATGAAAGTCTTAATGACCTACTTTGGAGGAAGGGCCTAGAATTCTTTTATGACTTTCTTCAGGAGAGAAGGGCAAGAGAAGGTCAGAATATGACCTTCCTGCTTCTGCTGTTTTCCTAAAAGCCAAAGTGTTATTTTGGGGTTAGCATGTCCTAAACCACAGTAAAAGAAAGGGACATGGTGGGATTATCCTTTTATAAAAGCAAGTGAATTAAATCTTGATAAGAACAAGCTCATTGTGATTGTATATTCCTTAGTATTTGAATAGACGAAAACAAAAAATCTCTCTTCAAGGGATATTGAGAAATCTAATAAATCAGATTCTATTGTTTTAAAGTGAAATTATAATTCTTTTTTTAAAATACTAGAAATTACTATCTCCAAATGTTAAAGTGATTATATCTGCCCGTTTAACTACATAATTCAGTTTTCCCATTAATTATGTTAGGTTAGGTCAGGTCTTTGAGTCTCAGCTACTCTTGGCATCTGGCAATATTGACTCTCTGGATATGTTAAGTCTTTCACGTAGAGACTATAAATCTTAAGACATTCCATACCTATTATAGTGTCTTAAAGACAAAATAATTGTAAATTACTTTTCAAGAGAAGAGTTTAGATGGAATATAAGATTCATGTGGAGAGACGGAGTATAAGCTCTTCTTAGGAGATATTTCAACTCCAAAAAAAGAGTAAAGAACATTTTTTTCCCTCTCCACTTCACTTTCAAAGTTCACTGGAAAGAAAATCAAGTTATTCGTGTCTTCAATTCTTCCAGTTGGGTAGGAAAGAAAAATGTGATTTATTAAATTTGATTTGTAACCATGTTTAGAATGACAATTGTGCTCTCGGACATGAACTTACATTTGTGGAAATGTGAGATTTATGAAAAATTTAAGGGACAGTTTGCTTACGGGGAAAAATAAATCACATACTGTCCTTTATTGAACAGTTCATACTTACAAATTAGGTCACATACACCAGGAAATCTTTTCCAAAAACAATTTTTCTATTTGGGCTCCAGTGATTACTACTTCGACAGGAACAATAAGTGAGAGAATAAACTCTTTATATGTACTTATGTCCTAATAATATACTCAGGGTTGTTATTTCTTAACCAAGTTGCCATGCTAACATCAGATCCTCTATTTCTGACACACAGCTCTAAAAAATGTTTGTCATGTTGAAACTTTTTCCTAGGTACTTTAAGGAAGTGCCAAGGCATTCATGACATATTTATATTAGATTTCAGATTATTGGGGGTACATTACTTTAGTACCAATATGATTATACCCAGGAATAATTAAATCCTCCATATTTTGCATCATGACTGCTCATAAACATTTTCCTTTTTAAAAATATGAATGCTGTATTTTTAAAAATCATTTTGTATAGTGAGTTTTTAACCAAAATGTTGCCTTTAATAACTCCTCTTCAAAGTCAGCAACTATAAAGTTAGAATTTAAGAAATTGGGGCTCAGTATGGAATTGTTATTATTCTGTTGTCTATTTGCAGATACTAATAACACCATATGGTTCATTGATGCTAACATCTGTCATCTAGCCAAGTATTGATTAAATCACTTGAAAATATGTGAGGAACATGGGGAGTTAAAAGAGAGTTGATTACATATTTATACATGTTTGATTTAAAACCATCCTTTAATCTAGTGGAATTTAAATGAGGTAAATTTCAAGAGGTTTTTTTTTTTTTTTTCTGTCTCACAGGAGAAACTTTCTCACTCTTTGGAATTTATATACTGAATTTCTTAACAATAATTTAGACATATGCAAACATACAATTTAATTTTGTCTATCTGAATATTTTTAACATATTCAAATATAATCTAGTTACTCTTCACACTTGATAATTTTATTGGCAGCAAGGAAGATGATTTGCCACAGAAGTAAAAATTTCTCTTCTTGCATAAAGCCTTGGAACAGTGACAGAATTTATTTAAATTGTTACAATTCCCAATTACCTCCAAGTAAATATCATTGGTTTATAGATGCTTGAGGTTATGTTACACAAAATTGTTACATATATTATATTTTATGGGCCTACTTGCTAAAGTAATATTTTTATATGTTTCATGCATTTTCATAAAAGCATTCAAGTATTCTAATGTGCATAAAAAGCAAAAAAAGAAAAGAAAATTAACTTTAAGTTGACAAATTTGATAAGGTTTAAATCTTACATATTTATTATCTATGTATGGAATTCATGCATAATGATGCATATTTTTAGTTAATATTGGGTAATTTTTTTCTGGCATTATACTGAAAAGTAATATGTAAAGTAAATTATTAGTTTTCTGATCATAAATCCAATTGTGTACTAATGATCAGCAGATATATCATAAGTATGCATTATTGCTGTTGTGAATGTAAGTAGTATCAAATGAACACTACTGTTTTAAGAGAGCGAGATATATATATACATATATATTTATATAAAAATTACATTTCTGGTAATTTATGGCCTGCAATGGCATTCGACCAATAATATGACTTTAATTAACTAACAGAATGTTATTAGTTCATAGTTAACAATGATAGGAAAAAAAAATTAATCTAATTTACAAAAGAAAAGTAAACAAGATTATAATTAGCAAGTGGATTTAAGTACATGTGGATGATACCCTAGAATACAGTCGATTATGAAAATAGATATTATTTTGAAGGCAATGTTTGAGATAATTTATTAACAGAGAAATAAATGAATATGCTAACACTTTTGCAAATATTGTTACTAACAGTCAAATAAGCATATGTTTTAGAGGTAGGGGAAGAAGGCAATAAAATGTATTTCTGAAATTAATAATTTTTTAATACTTATTAAATATTGAGAATGCTTATGTGCTTTCACTTATCCCCCAATCTCTTGTCTCCCATATGTCTCTAATTCTTTTCTGAGTTTAATTTTAAAAGACAATGACTGGGCCCAGGCGTGGTGGCTCACCTCTGTAATCCCAATACTTTGGGACGCCGAAGTGGGAAGATCATCTAAGATCAGCAGTTCGAGACCAGCCTGGCCAACATGGTGAAAACCCGTTTCTACTAAAAATACAATAATGAGCCAGATATGGTGGCAAGTGCTTGTAGTCACAGCTACTAGGGTGGGTGAGGTAGGAGGATCGCTTGAACCCGGGAGGTAGAGGTTGCAGTGAGCCAAGAGCACACCACTGTGCTCCAGTCTGTGCAAGAGTGAGACTCCTTCTTATATACAGAGAAAAAGATTGTATTAATTTAATTTGGGAAGATAGATATTAAACACCGCATGCTAAAGCATTGATCTCTAAGAAAAAAAATCCTTTCATGTTTTTAACTACTCTAAATTCTATTTTTTCATGTTTCTCTAGAATTTCAATAAATATTGTCTTAATTAAAAGATAACTCCTTCTGTGAATTAATTTATTGTGGCTCCTTGTTCTTTATTTTTCTGTATAATAAGTGCCATATTAATATAAGTTGCAATTAAAGTAGTCATAATTTAATTACCATAATTCAAACCTTTTATATTTAATGTGATATATTGCCCTTTAAAAAATAATATTAATCTAACCTGTACTCTAATAAACTATTTGGTTGACTAAATATATTATTTCTGTAACATGCAAATCAAGTTAAAATAAGTTGGGCATAATCAATATATAATGGAAAATATATCTGAATAATATGTATGTAAGTTGAACTGGGTCAACAACATAAAATTTAAAAATAAATCTCTCTCACATAAGAAGTTGAACATTTGCATTTTCAGGTTCAAGTTTAATTTACACTTTAATTTACTATACATGAGCCAATTTCCATGCTTAAAACAATTAAATAAATCGATAGCTTTGAAGGCAAACAAAGAAGTTGTTTTATTTTATTTTTTAAAAGCTAATCTAAGCTTAGGGAATATGAATCTGAAAACTTTTGTTGAATCATTATCCTGACACTGCTAGAAAATTTTCTGACCCCAGAACACAAAAGCTACTTTGTATTTTTGAGGTATTTATAGAAAACTTAGAATCTTAAAAAAATTGTGAAATTTGGTTGCAAAAAAGGAATAAAATTAATTGAACCTTAAGTAGTTGATTAATTAGCTTGAAATTCAGCCTGTAGAGCAAAAGTTTTAATGATAATTGGACAGATTCAAAACCTATCTTTGATTTTGGACTATCTGCATAATCTTGCGAATTCATACACAAGCTATGGTGTCCTGGAGCTGGCTCATAATAGACCATGAAAACCGATTTTCAGGAGTCTGACATTATTTTGATGTGTCATTGCTGACAGCTTTCAGGCCTCACCAACTACCCTTCCTTTTCTGTTCCACATCTGGGTAAGCTGAGAAAAACTTTTGGATGCTGTCTTCATTGGCACTGGAAAGAAATTCAAGCAACGTAATCCTTGGACTGTGTAAGGGAATTCTCACCCCATCCCAAGCCCGTAACAACAAAAAAGTCAGCCAAACCAATCTACTTTCCCTGTTCTCTTAAGCCTGTTTTATGCCTGCTTGGGAACCTGCCCTACTCTTCCCAGAAAGCCTCATTATGTGTGTAATAAACTTTTTCATACCCTCTTGGCATGTATGACATCATCAGTCTTGACATCAGAACTAAATTTTGGCTGAAGGTTCATTTGCCTCTGTGGATTGACAGCAATATAAAATTTCAGAAATTATGTGAGACAATTGTAATACTAAAGCATTATTAAAAGTTTAATTGTATAAACTTACATCCAAATAATATTAACCTCAAAAAAAACAAATATCCAAAGCTCATATTTTCCAACAATTTATTACATTTTGATATTATCTAAGCTTTACAGATTATTGATATATCTATTGTTCAGGTGATGAAGAAATACTAAAAAGTATTGTGCTACTAAATACAACTTTTCAACTCTGTGATCAATGAAATTGGTAGCTTGAAATCAGCCACAGTGAGAGAACACCACAAATGGTACAAATCACTTCTCGATTTGCTTAAAGTATCTTGATACTTTTTAAATTGTAGGGAGCACAAAAATACTTGAGGAACTATTTGAATATTTTAAAACTATTGTCAAATTTAGCAAAAATGATAGTAATGAATGCAAGAAGATCTCACATGTATCCTTATTGTTTTATTTTTGTCTTATTTGTTGGTATAACCAAAATATAAATAAAAATATCAACTATGATTCATTCTGGAACTATATGCACAGTTCTGGTTGTTAAATATTTAATGAAACACTATGCAAGCAGTCAGAGAAATACAAAAGCCATTTCTCCCGTGGTTGTTGACAGGATTTTACGTTGTGTGGGCTTTTGTACTGTGGAATTCAGTTCCTTGCTGACTGTTTCAGAAACTTATCTAAGTTCTTTTTATGCAGGCCTTTACACAGGGCAACTAAAAAATACGGTAATTTAATTACTTTATAGTGACCAAGCAAGAGGGTATGAGCAGGCATCTAAGATGTAAGTCACAAATTATTTGTTACCTAATCACAAAAGTTAATCACATCACTTTTGCCATATTCTGTTCGTAAGAAATGAGTAAAGAGGCTCATTTAAGAGCCTTAAGAAAGAAAACTTAAGATAGGAGATTGCACAAAATGTATGTATCAAGAGATGGGAACCTTTGCGTGTTATAGGTTGCCTTTCATCTATACATACTATACATCTCAGCTGCAATTGAAACCATGGAACTCAACGAGCCATCAGCAGTCTCTCGTTAGAATTAGGATTCATGAGGTTCAGTTGATAAATAGAGCGGGGATGAAAATTCATCTCCTAACGAGTCTCATGGATTCCCGAAACCACTGCTTTGTTATTTTCCTAGTTCACAAATATATAACTGCAATGGTGTATTTAGCACCTGAAATAAAATTTATGTTGATTCTGCTACCTTGGGGATTAAGGGCTCCTATGGTAGGAAAGGTCAAGCAAAAGCTCCTAAATTTTCCTTCCAGCCAAGTCAGTAATCAGGTGTAATGCCCTATTTAATGAGGAATTGCAGAAATTATTGCACCCAACAAAGATTTGAAGAAGCAAGCAGTGTGGCCACGATCATATCTCCAGTCAGCAGTATGTCCTATGCGCAAACAGGGCGATCATGGCAGATGATAGTGGAATAGCACAAACTCAAGCATGGGGTAGTCCCAATCACAGCTAACTGTCATCTTTGTACTTTTGCAGGAACAGATCAACACTAGTCCTGGCTTTTGGTAAGCATCTACCCATTTAGTCCGTGTTCTTCTTTATCTACCTTAGTTGGTAGGGTGAAAAGCAGTTTCAAATTGCTTAGCAAAGATTACAGCACAAATTTATTGCCTTCACTCTTCCCAGTGTTGACTCTCTGGTCCTCTGTCACAACATACAATCCAGTGACCTTTATTATTTTGACATACTGCTCATACACATGTTAATTATATTTGTAACTGGTGACGTGATTTTAATAGCACCAATTTAATAGGAAAGCAAAACAATACAGTTTTCCTACTAAGATACCTACATTCAAGAAGGTGGAAGTTAAATGTCATAAAAATTAAAAAGGCTTAGTAAACAGAGACTTTATTTATTTATTTATTTATTTTCTATAAGGTCAGTGATGGAGGACATGCTGGGACATACAGTTCAAGATACAGGGTAAACGGTTCTTTCTTGCATCTTGTGTCTCTATCACTGGATTGTGTTCTTTGAATACTTCTTTCAGTGGCCACACCAATCTTGGAAAACAAACTTATAATCACATGGTGGAAATGAGACCCTAATTACTTTACACTACTGTTGTCAGATACCAGTTACCTACACCTCAACACAATTGTAACTGATACAGAGATGTTGCAGATACTCAAATTCAGGCCAGGTATGGTAGCTCACACCTCTAATCCCAGCACTTTGAGAGGCCAAAGTGAGGCAACTGCTTGTGCCCAGGAGTTTGAGAACAGAGTCAGAAACTTGGCAAGATGGCGTCTCTACAGTTAATTAAAAATGGGCATGGTGGCATGCACCTGTAGTCTCAGCTACCTAGGAATCGGAGGCAGGAGGATGACTTGAGCCCAGAGGGTCAAGCCCTCTCAGAAGGTCGAGGCTGCAGTTAGCAGTGTTCACACCACTGTAGCCCCCCAGCCTTGGCAACAGAGCTAAACTCTGTCTCAAAAATAATATTAATTTTAAAAAGAAAAAGAAAGAAAACTAATGAAATGTTCTTCTTTGGTTGTTGGACACCATTAAACACATTATTCTAAAGCTTTTGAAAACAAAAAGCTGCCATTTATGAAATACTTACTCTAGGTCAGACACTGGGCTTATCATAGATTCTTTATATGTAGGAATTGAGGCTTAGAAAAATTACATAACTTAACAAGCCAAGGTTACATAACAGGAAAGTGTAAAGCAGAAAACTGAATCCTGCTTGAATATTTTAAAGTCTGCCAATAAATATTTATCTCAAAAGTCCTGTTTCAATTTTTAAATTGCAGATAAGAATGTTCTCCTTCTAAAGTAGCAACAAATATGTAATATTTTCAGATTAATATGATGATAAAGTGTTTATTTAAAATTTCTCCCTTAATAGCATAGCGAATAACAATAAAATTTTAAAATATTTTATAAATAACAATTAACCTTTTATTGCCACCTGTTTTATTCACAGAAGTGTTGAAGAACAAGACTTGATTAAAAACCAAATCAAAGACACACTTCTTCTATTTTATGTATAGTTAATATTCTATCATCATTCCTTACATCTTTAAATCAGTGTAATCAATATTATATTATCAGTTCAGGTAAGAAAAGATAAGCTTTTCTGATAATTTCCCTAAGAATTAAACTCCTGATATTTTGTTGTATTATTTTGAATCTCTCCTGAAACTCTTCTTATCTGTGGTTGGTATGTGACCATGTGTATTTAAACTATTTCTACTTTAATGGTTGAGCTTAAAAGGGCATTTACTTAAAACTTTACAAGAGAGAGGGAAGATAATCTAATCAGATTGTAAAGGTTTAGAAGAATGGGTGTGGTTGATCCTCCCTGAGAAGATTTTCGGAACACAAAACAAGCTCCCCAGAAATCTAAACAATTCTAGGTGAGCTAAAACTTGTAAAATGCAGAACAAATCATAAGGTTTGTTTTTAAGTCAGCAAATATAAACTACTTTTTGCAAGAGACATTTGTTATACCCAGTGAAAAATGAACTACCAAATCAGCAAGTCACGTATTTTATGTTGGGTATGGGTTTATAAAGGATTGGCAATATGATTTTATATATACATTGAAAACTTTAAAGTCTGAAAATCCAATGAATGTTTGTTTTTACACGGGACTAGATGATGAAACTTCTATGTTTCATAATAGGCAAATGTACATTTCTTTCCCAAAATAGTCTAGACTTGCAGAATTCTGTTACGATTATTTTATATATCTTATAGGCCCCACTTTCCATTTTAATATTGTTTATTTTGGACTAGGTTTTTGAACTTTATTCTTTCATGATTTTAAGTGTGTTTTTCAAGAAATGCATCCACTTTTTAGTTTATTCAGGAATAATCTTGAGATTTGGCAAATTTGATTTTTTAACTTATTTTTCTTTAATTTCCGCTCATATCTTTATTGTCCCAAATACATAAAATAGAAGTCCTTTACTTAAAGAGTTTTATCCATTCAGGGTGATAAGATACAGTAATGATGATAAAAGGGTATCCTCAATGAAAAATCAGTACTTCAGACATAATTGCTGTTGGGGACATTGTTGATTCGGCATAATTTTTGTAATATAGGATTTGCTTGATGCAGCATAATAGACAGAAAAATTTAAACAAAAAAATGGTGGAACATGCCATGCTTGAAACAAGCTCTTGATTATAAATCACAGCTAGGGGTACCATGGTTCATACCTAAAATCCCAGCACTTTGGGAGGTCGAGGCGGGTGGATGGTTTGAGCCTGGAGTTTGAGACAGCCTGGGCAACATAGGAAGACTTCATCTCTATTTAAATAATTAAATCAATAAGAAATAAATTATAGCCAGGAATCTTTTTAGAGGCAAACATTTAGAGCAGAAGATCTGGATACAAGGGCTGTGATCAAATAGACTGGTCTACTGTAAGAGTAGCATGATGTGCCAAAAAATAAAAATAAAAACAAAACGAAGTACAAGGGTGACAGAAGAAGGATACTTGGTAAGAGGAAGTAATGAAAACACAACCTGGCAATGAGAGAATCATGGGGAGAAACAAAAAGAGAGAGCATTTAAGCAGTTGTCCAGAAGGGAGAGAGCCTGTAGATATCACATACTGCAGCAAACTGGGGAACATGAAATTCTTCAGCATGTTGCAGCAGCTACTCAGCTTCATGCTGGTGCTGCTATATAAGAATGAGAGCCTGGTATTGCCAATTCTTCTGATGTTTCAATACATTTTCGATGCGTGATATTGTGAATTTTAGAATGTGGTGAAAGCCAAGCTGAACAATTGTCTTTGAACCATTGTGTCTCTATGAGTCCATCAGGAAAGTATTATGCATCTAATAATCACTTTCATTTAAAGTGGAAAATTTAAGTTCTATAATTATGCATTTGACTTTGTATATTAATACATGTTTTATATCTACATATACAGGTATACATATATGCTAACAAATGAAGATGATAAGATCAAAATAAGGATGGTTCCCTTATTTCTTTACACAAATATTTTGATTTATTGTAGTTTATGTGAAATCAGGGCTTAAATGAAATAAAGTCTTTAACGTGACTATTTTACCAATTAAGAAAAAACTTTCTTTTGGTTTGCAGTATATTGTTCATATTTTTATTAGTGAAAGGACACCTGACTCAATTTGTTGATGCTATTAGTATTTTAGCTATTTTCAGTAAACTCACTATACATTAGATACATTTTATTTCTGTCTAATTGTTTAAATCATTCATTCATAGATACACCCTAGGTACCTGTCATATAGAAGACTCTGCTGTAGGCACTGGGGATACAGTAGTAATTGAAGCAGGCAAGAGCTTACCTCCAGTGGAAAGTATATTCTAATTGAAGAGACCAACACTAAACAACTAAATTAAATATAAAATTGATTACACTGCGATAAATGTAAGGATGAAAAAAAATTCAGAGAAAGGGGAATTTAATTGTTGGCAACTGGTAGGTGGAAAGAAGAGCAGACTGTATGGCCAGGGAAGGCTCCATTGAGAAGGTGACTTTTAAGTAGGAAACCCAAAGGAAGCTGGGCACAATGGCTCATGCCTATAATTCTAGCACTTTGAGAGGCTGAGGTGAGCAAATCACGAGGTTAGGAGTTCGAGACCAGCCTGGCCAACACGCTGAAACCCTGTCTCTACTAAAAATAAAAAAAAAAAAATTAGCTGGGCGTGGTGACGGGCACCTGTAATCCCAGCTACTTGGGAGGCTGAGGCAGGAGAATCCTTGAACTCTGGAGGCAGAGGTTGCAGTCAGCTGAGATGACGCCAGTGTACTTCAAAAAAACAAAAACAAAAACAAAGTGAGGTAATATTTTAAAATATCTTTTGGAGGATATTCGAAACCAATGTTTTTCAATATTCATTAACTATCCTCTTAGGAGGCTTTCAAGGCATTTATTAACTCCATCTCCCCCAGTACACACAAATACAATTAAATCCTAAGAAATAAGATTTTGTTGGGTTGGGTTGAACACTGGAGAACTACTAATAGCTGTAATAGCTAAAATCTTTTTTTTTTTTTTTTTTTTTGGCCTCTAAGAATCAATTTTTGCTCTCTTGGGAAAGATAAAGACCAGATTGAGAATTCATGTCTTAGACCTAGATGAAAACAAACGCAACAATTTAGACATAATTATTTGGTAGTACGTGGATATCTAGGAACAGCAAGAAGATTAGTGTCTGAGTCAACTATAACTAGTGAGAGAATAGTAGGAGAATAAAAGAGCTAAGAGAGTAGAGATATCATTGAAGAACTTACAGATCAAAATATGGACTTCGATGTCATCAGGGGACTTTACATAAATGAATGGCATTATCTAACAAGTTTTGACTATTTCACTGACTGTTCTGTTGAGTCTAGTGGGAACAACAGCAGAAGCAAAGAGAGCATATAGAAAATGTTTGCAATCAGGCCTGGCTATATAATTTTGGGATCCCAATGTGAAATGAAAATGTTGAGCTTCTATTAAAATAATTATTCAGAAATCATGTTCTCAAGAGCAAAACATTAAGAACAGAGCCCTTCTAAACACAAAGACCTGGAAGACCGGACACCAGAAACTAGGTTGCAGACACTTGAATCTGGCCCGGTTTGCAATTATTTGTGAATTAGTGTAGTGATATTGGTGGTGGTTAAAAGAGATTAAAAGTTGGGTATTGAAGGCATAACAGACTGTGTTTCCTCCTAATGAACATAAGAAAATGACAGAGAGGACACAAGCATAAACTTACATTCCAGCAGAAGTAATAAAAAAATGAATTAGGCTTGAACCGAAATAAAGGCAGCAAAGGAGTTGACATGGTAGATTTGTTTGTGTTACTGTCATTATTCTCAGAATTTCACATAAGATGTTTCTGAATTATAATTTATTTCCTATCTTTTATCTGTGTTATCATTAACATATCTTAAGAGTTATTTTAATTTTAAAATGTTGTCAAAAGTGTGTCTTTTATTTGAATAACAAAACTCTTAAGTTGGAGACTACAACTTTTTTTAATTTATCAATTTCGGTAGTTATTAATGAAAATATATTAAGAATTGACATGTATTTATAATGTATATAAATATATATACGTGTTTGTCAGATGTCTATTGGGTCCATTCTTGTATTTCATTCTACATTGAGTATCTTTAAGATTAGCAATTGCCTTATCCCTTTGAAAAGATCTATTGATACATTAAATATTTATGTTTAATTAAAATGATGTATATCTAATTTCCTTTCACCCTCATTCTTAGTTGTTGAGTGATTGCAAAATGATCAAGTCCTGGAATTTTTAAAAAATGAATTCCTAAACAGCATAACACATTTTGAGATAGGAATTCATAAGACCTCCTATGTAATATGCTTATTATTTTTTAAAGGCCCCATCTGGTAGTGTCTATTAAAATTTAAAATGTGTACATTCTATAAATGATCAAGTGTACTTCATAGCCACCTCTATTTCTTAATTCTTAATAGCATTCCTTCCTGTGTTGACTTTTGTTCTATATTTTCATATGTTCCAAGGACACAAATATCAAGTAAATTGTCTATAATTGTATTCATAGTTGTTATCAAATTCAATTAATAAGCATGCTATATATATGAAAAAGTGATTCAAGCTTTAATTTTTCTGCTGATATTTTGCTTATTTTTAAATCAATGCTGACAAAAAGCCTTAAGATGCTCTTCATCCTCAACTCTGGAGGTCAGCAAGGACAGAAAGAGCAGAGAGCTGATAAAACGGAGTGAACAAGGCAGACTGAGTCACTGTGATTATTTCCTCAGTGTCTGTTTTGCAGGCAGATTTTGTTATCTTAAAACTGACAAAGATTACACAGGTTATTTTTCTTTACTATTTTTTTTAAAGGTTATTTTTCAAGGTATGGGATGAGTCAAAAAAAAACTATTCAATCATGCTGTCAAAGATTTCTGTAGCTGAAAGCAAAATTTATATTAGAAAATGTATTTCTTTTCTATATTTGATAAAAACTGAGGCCTCAAAATTGATAATTATATTTGTGTTTCCTAAATTGGATGACGCTAAACAACTGGGAATTCGAAAAGAGTGTTTTGACTAAGATGAATAATTACTTTCAAAAGTAATACAATAAAGTGAGAATGAACACGCCATACCACAGAAACTTATACCACAATGAAAAGTACACTTTATGTCTTGTATTATTTTAATTTCTAATATGAGAAATAATTATTATCAGCAACGTGGCTCTACCATAGTTATTCATTTCCAAATACAAAACACATACTACTATAAAAAGTATTTATTTGAATTTATCTTTCCAAAAAATAAAAAATGTTCAAAATATTGGAAGGCTTTACAATATGAAAGTGTGTATATGCCTGTGTGTTTTAAAATAGGAAGGCAGAAAAAAACAACATCGAGAGCCTCTTAAGCAGCTCTTTGAATTTCATATAAAGGATTTCCATGTAAAGGTTTCAAGTAGTAATTCAAGATGTATTTGCATTTTATTCTTTTTAAAGATTCTATTTCATGATTCCAAACTTTTTTTTAAAAAACTTATAAGAATAATTTACTGATGAGTCTTAGAGGTGAAAATATGAAAATGAAAAGCAAGGACGTACACATTTATCTTCTATCGTTTTATGGAAAAAATTCAGACAACTACTACTAACAGAGCTGTCAGTAATGATTCTGCTTTGAAAGACGAACTATATCACATGCAATATTTGAGAGGCTAATTACAAATGTGAATTAAATATTTTGAAGGAGTACAGTGAGTGAAAAACAAATACCAGTTGGAAATTTTAGTAATCTTATCCATTCATATTCAGTCAGTAATATCAGGCAATTTAACATTTGTAATTAAGTGAAATTATACATATTTTACAATTGTGCGCACATAGAATGTATAAAATTAGCAAAGATAACCACAAATGTAATTTGAAACTAAAATATTTCCAAAATAGCTAATCAAATAATTACTAATATTGTTTCCATTTATTTATGATCTTTCTATATTTTTGCCTCTGTACTCAACTTAGAATTATGACAGCTGCATCACATTCATTGTTTATAGGAGACAGTATCTCAGTTCTTCAATTAATCCAATTTTTCAAGTACTATTTTCCAGAAACATGAAATGAGTTTTAGTAACATAAAAGTCCATAAATATCATCATAGGCAATGCCTTCTATGTCATGAATATACAACATCAAGGAAAAGAAATACATAGATTTGTGTATTATTTCTAGACTGAATGCTAGCCAATTTAGCATTCAGAAATTTAGCATTGAATGCTTTATTTATTAAATATTTAGAATAACATACCATGCACTGTGCTAGACGCTGAATAACATACAGAAGGTTATTTTCCTTTGAGGCTTGCGTTCCTGTGGGGAATCCAAATTTAAAAAGAAGTATTTTCAAGGGTGCTGAATGTCACCAAAGAGAGGAATTCTACGAGTTGAATTAAGAAAAGTCAGAAGACTGAATCCTCATTATGGTTTAAGGAAGGAAGACTGTACATGCCAGTTTGTTGAAATGGGTCAATCTGTATCCATTGCCCAGGTATAATAATTAATAATGACTTATTTCATTTTCATAATTGCTCCAGTTTAAGTAATAAATAATAATAGTTATTCCACTTAAGACTGTCTTGATTGTCATTTCTCTCAATTGTTCTTTTATCTTCCATTAAATAACAAATATTTATAAACTGAGCTTCTCTGGATTTTCATTAAATACACATTATTGATAAAAAAAAAAGCAACATATATTTTATTATCATTCAGTATTATTAGAAACCAAGGCTGTGAAGATCTTACAAAACTCACCATAAACTCACCTACATGGGTAGTTGATTTACGTTTACATGGAAATTTCCTTAGTGAGTCTGCAGACAAAAATCAAAATTATCATGTTTTTCTTTCATTGATACATCCTATTTTATATATTTATGGGGTATATGTGAGTGTTTATTACATTTATGGCTTATAATAATAAAGCCAGGGCATTTGGAGTATCCATCACCTTATGTATTGATTATTTTCATGTGTTGGCATCATTTCAAGTCCTCTCTTTCAGTTACTTTGAAATATACAAAATAATGTTGCTAAGTATAGTCACTCTAGTCTGTTATCAAGCATTAGAACTTGTTTCTTCTGTCTAATTCTCTGCTTATAATGCCTGACCATCTTCTCTGCATTTTTCCCCTCCCACTCATCCACCCTTCCCAATCTCTGGTATCTATGATTCTATCCTCCACCTCCATGAGAGCAAGTATAAAGTGGACAAAGACTTAGTTGTGATTTTCAAGTACCATGCCAGTTGGAATAGAAATAATATCATGTGGTAAGTTATTTAGCAGCAAGTTATCATTAAAATGTACTAAAATATAGAACAGCTTTAAATGTATTTGCATTTAAATTTTCGTGTTATAAAAATTTTCACGTCATTAAAATAAAACCAATATACTGAATCTCTCATGTCCTTCACAGAAGTGGTCACTTTTTCACCCAAAATCATGCTTTCCCTGAAAACTACTTTCCAAAAGATGAGAGACAAGAATGTGCTTAGCTATTCCTCTAGGATGCCATGCATAGCCAGATACCTGTCTCACCATTTCAGTGCTGACAAGCATAGCTGTACAATCTCTGGTTTCCCAATTTTTTTGCAGATCTGCTCCTTTCAGGTAGTTCAGGTACTGTTACACTGTTAGATATTGGTTGCAAACAATAGAAATCACATTTGATTATGCAAGACAAATGTATCAAAGAGTTTATAAAAAATGAATGGGTATTCAGAAGCACCAAACTTGGGCAAGAATTAAGGAAGACAAGGCACAGCCAAGATCCTTCTGCAGGAGAAATCAGGTTAAACTAGCACTGGTGCCACTATTGCTACTTGATATTTCACCATGTCTACTGCTTCAGGACTTGGGCTTCTATGCAGCACCACTCTGCCACTTTTGGTTAATTTGCATTCCTGACACCATTGTATCCTATTGAAGAAGATCATTTTATACCTTTGATAGATTTGGCAAGGAAATAAGGACTAATGAAGGAGGCTAGAAAGGACTATTAAAATAGTATGATGAGGACATGGGGAAAGCATGAAAAACTAAAATAAGAACCTGTGTGAACATTATTAATAGAACCATCATCTAACTAGTCATCCAGTTGCCATATATAAAATAGTCCATGCCCCTTTGAGACCCCAATCAAATTGATTGCATCGTTCTATTTTCTTTTTTATTTCTATTTTCTCCCCTTTGAATTTGTCTTTTTTCTACTTTTCATTATCTTATCATACTTTTAATGTCTTCTTTTAGTGTATTATCTGGTATAGAATATAATTTTCATGAGTAAAAAGCATATTGCATGGTAAAACTTTTTGGTCTGTAAACCATAAATTGACAATGTAATGTGTTTCTGTTACCATTATGAACTGACTCTTGCTGCTCCACAGACTACACCAAAACAGTGGCTTAAAATAACACCATTTTATTTGACAATGATACTGTGGGTCAGAAATGTGAACTGTGGTCAGATGAGTAGCTTTTCTGAGGGGTTCCATCTGGGGTGCTCTCGAACTGCAGTCATCAGATGCCTTGACAGAGGTTGGATGTCTTTACTTACATGTGTAGCTGCTGGATGCTAGATGTGGACTGTGGCTTTTCACTTCTTTTGAACTTCGTTTACTTTTTTTCTTTTTTTGACTTTAGAAAAATGTTTATTTTTTTTTATTTTTATTTTTTAATTATACTTTAAGTTCTAGGGTACATGTGCATAGCGTGCAGGTTTGTTACATATGTATACTTGTGCCATGTTGGTGTGCTGCACCCATCAACCTGTCAGCACCCATCAACTCGTCATTTACATCAGGTATAACTCCCAATGCAATCTCCCCCGCTCCCCCTTCCCCGTGACAGGCCCCGGTGTGTGATGTTCCCCTTCCTGAGTCCAAGTGATCTCATTGTTCAGTTCCCACCTATGAGTGAGAATATGCGGTGTTTGGTTTTCTGTTCTTGCGATAGTGTGCTGAGAATGATGGTTTCCAGCTGCATCCATGTCCCTACAAAGGACACAAACTCATCCTTTTTCATGGCTGCATAGTATTCCATGGTATATATGTGCCACATTTTCTTAATCCAGTCTGTCATTGATGGACATTTGGGTTGATTCCAAGTCTTTGCTATTGTGAATAGTGCCACAATGAACATACGTGTGCATGTGTCTTTATAGCAGCATGATTTATAATCCTTTGGGTATATCCCCAGTAATGGGATGGCTGGGTCATACGGTACTTCTAGTTCTAGATCCTTGAGGAGTCGCCATACTGTTTTCCATAATGGTTGAACTAGTTTACAATCCCACCAACAGTGTAAAAGTGTTCCTATTTCTCCACATCCTCTCCAGCACCTGTTGTTTCCTGACTTTTTAATGATTGCCATTCTAACTGGTGTGAGATGGTATCTCATTGTGGTTTTGATTTGCATTTCTCTGATGGCCAGTGATGATGAGCATTTTTTCATGTGTCTGTTGGCTGTATGAATGTCCTCTTTTGAGAAATGTCTGCTCATATCCTTTGCCTCTTTTTAATGGAGTTGTTTGTTTTTTTCTTGTAAATTTTTTGGAGTTCTTTGTAGGTTCTGGATATTAGCCCTTTGTCAGATGAGTAGATTGCAAAAATTTTCTTGCATTCTGTAGGTTCCCTGTTGAACGTGGTTTATTATCTTCCAGTGACTTCATTTCTTTATACAGGGGTATCTTGACAATGTTTCAAGAGGAAAAGAATAGTTACTGGGCTCCTTGAGGAGCCATCTCCTGAACTCTTAAAATCTCACATGTGCATCATTCTATTGGTCAAGGGAAATCCTATGTCCAGCCCAGATTCAAGAGATGAGAAAATATATTCTCTTTCTTGATTGGAGGAATAACAAAGAAATTACAAAAGAGCATACACATAGGATTAGAAGGAGTTATTGAGGCCATTCCCCCTACCTCCCCCAAATCGACTTCCATAGCTAACACAAAAAGAATACAAATAAGTAATACAGGGGTGGAAAAATGCTTCCTTCTACCCTCTTAGGTTCTTTAGCTGGTCTGTGAATTTAATTGACATAAGAGAGATTAACAAGAAAAAACTGTATTAATTACGTACATACACATGGGAGTCCCACAAAAATATGGGGCTCAAAGAAGTGGCTGGAAGATTGAGGGTTACACTGTATTTCCTCTTGACATAGGAAATTGCATATAGAAATAAGAGTTTGGGGCCTCTGGGTTGTACTAAAAGCAAATTATGAGAGGGTGAGGAGACAAGCTGGATTAAGATGAGATGACCAGGAAAAGCACCTTAAAACAAAGATAAGATGTGTTGCACAGATTTAAGTCTACACCTTCTTCATTGATTAGAAGTCTCTAGTGATTTAATCCTTTTTTCCCTGGTACGGAGAAGGAGACACTCTTACAAATGGAAAATTATTTAATCGACACAAAAGGCCGACTTTTAAGAGCTATTCCTGTGTCTACAGTTCCTTAAAATAACCAGCTCAAAAGCATCAACCTACCAAAGAGGAATATGTTAGGCAGGTACATTCTGGACTTGTGTAGTCATATTTTTGGTTAGAACATCCTGAACCTCATCATTAATTTAGCCACACAAAAAAAGCTTTCCTTTCCTATTAGGCATAGAATTCTGGTTGGGGAAAGCATATCCTAGTTGATGGACATAGCAGTAAGGGAAGGGTACCTTTTTTACTATTTCCACTTTTTCATAGTGGTATCTTAATTGCAACTCACTCAAATATATTTTCAAAAACAAAACACTGTTTTCTGAATGCAAAGGATATTATAATTCTATTATTTTCTCAGTTCAAATAAAGAAAAGAGCACTATTAAGGCATTAATAAATAATTTTAATAAAATAAACATTAAGAGGAGAAAGTATGTGGCAGGCACATTGTAGTATTAAGAAAGTCAGATAAGATAAATTAATTCAATTAAAAAATGGCCTCACTTAATCTCCCTCTTCATCTTTCATTGTGGTATAAGGGTTTATTGCTCAAAACAAAGCACCAAGGTGGAACAAAGAAATGGCCAGTATACATTGGATTTATTCATTATTGATTCATATTAGGTAAGGGAGGGAGTGGAAGCAAGTCTTATATTGAGAAGAAGGAATGAGAAAGACAGGTCAATGTCTACCATCCTAGTACAGAATAATAAAAAACTATTACTTTAGTATCCTTTTGCTCACCTCCTTGACCTACTTGTAAGAATTCAAGGTCCTCTCAGTAGCTGTAGAATCTAATTTATTTGCAAAGTTCTGAATATAAAAAAAGTCTACAAATTCCCTTTGGCAATATCTTTAAAGATCCAGTATGAATTCCTGTCAAGTTTGTCTTCCTGTCGTCCAATCTAAACCACTCCTGCTGTGAATTAAACATACTTCCATGTCTTCTCTCAGTGGAAATGAAGAGCAGCTGGTTATAATACTCCTTCATCTACTTACAGGTTACAGTTTTTAAAAGCACTTAGTTTATTTGTTCTGAAAAAGGAAAAAAACTTGTAAATCTTGGAACATTTTCTTTATGAGTTGATTGAAGGCCTTTAAATGATCAAATACCATAAAACTATAAGCATGGCAACACAACTGTAGAGCAACAAAGTAGACATATTTTCTATACATATTTCTCTCCTTGCTCACTACACTACGTATGTTGATAGCTTTGACACACTTAATTATAGTATTTTTTTTTTTGTCCCATGTGGGCCACATTCAGGATTTTTAGTGTTTACATTTGTGCGAAAGTTGGAAAATGTGGATGAAAACAGAATAGAGTTGACCCTTGAATAATGTCGGGGTTAGGATGCTGATCTCTCATAGTCAAAAATCTACGTAACTTTTGACTCCCTCAAATCTTGACTACTAACAGACTCTTACTGATCAGAAGCCTTATTGATAACTTACAGAGTTGATTAATACATCTTTTGTATATGTATTATATACAGTATTCTTACAATAAAGCTAGAGAAAAGAAAACGTCATTAAGAAAATCATAAGATAAACTATATTTACTATTTATTAAGTGAAAGTGACTAATCGTCAAGATCTTCATTGTCATTGTCTTCTTATTGAGTAGGCTGAGGAGGAAGAGGAAGAGAAGGGGTTAGTCTTCCTGTTGCAAGAATAGCAGAGGTAGAAGAAAATCCAAATATATGTGGACCTGCACAGGACAAACCTGTGTTATTCAAGAGGCGATTGTAGACGTAAAAGTCTTTAAGTATAATTTTAAAAACTAAGGATTCTAATGAGTTTGAAGTACTTTATTTTATCATCTTGATTTCCTTAATTTTAAAATTTGCACTGTGAGAATAAGAAAACTTAGTGTGGTTAGGAGTTGACTGAGTGATGTGTAGAGACTTGAATTTCAGACTTGAATTAAATAATTGTCAGTAGACAGAAAAGATGTGGTAGGGAGAGAAAGCAATTTTATGCAGGTGTTATATGGCATTATAAGCCTCCAGAAAAACCATTGCCAAACGTATGTGTCTCAAATATCTCTTCTCTATACTGTCATTTAATACAACATCCCAGCCCAAACGTTAATTATTTGCAGTAATGTTTGCATCATTGAAGGATTTCATCTCAGCATAGCCACTTAATGCCTTCAGAATATGCATATTTCTAGACCCATCAGAACACCTGTTTATAGATTCAACTCATGACTTAGCAAAGATCAATATAAACATACTATAGTCAACAAAATATTACTTTCTCTCCTCATCCTTAATCTAGTTCATATGCCATTTGAATTATATTAAATAAAAATTGGAGCAACAGAGAGCTATTTGGAGATCCAGTGGTCAGGCAGTTAAGTAATATTATCTTCTTTACTCCTTGTCAAAAGTGTAAAGCATTTGTTTCTTAAACGTTGTACCAAGGCTGGTAGAACTACTTGGGTTGAAGAAAATATCTTCATGTTGGTTCTTGTATTTCTGACTATTTCATGAATTCTCATCAACTCAAAGAAAAATAGAGGAAAAAAATGTTCCAGGTATGATATTGTTCCTATACAAATATTGGAGTAAACATGTGAGTAAATTTCTTTGCATATTTCTCAGACAATTTAAGAATGGTTTGTCTTCTTCCAGGAGACTGCACGGATAAAGGGCTTGGTATTTTACTTCATCCTATTTTTTTTTTTTTTTTTCCAAGCTTGAGGTAAATGCAGCTCAGAGGGCTATACAGATGTTACATACATCTTTGATTGACACACCAAGGCAAAGTCAATCTTCTAATGTTTATTCTTAAATATCCTTTCCCATACTTTATTAGATGTGCATTCTATTCTCCAATGGTGATTTCTTCTATCTTTGGATCTCCTGGGCTATCAGAGTGTGTTCAGTCCAATCACTATATTTATAATCTACTTACAGTCTATTACTGCACAGAATCCACCGCGGAAGTCAGTGGCTTTAAATAACAATAAAATATTATTGCTCATGCATCTGTAGGTTGCCTTGATATCAGCTGATCTACACGGGCTCTACAGAGCAGTCTGTTTAACTTGGGCAGACTTATTGATGACTCCACCAGTCCCCTGGGAGCCAGCTGATTTATGTTGTGTTAGATCTTAATTCCTTCCCAGAAAAGGAAGGATCATAAAACTAAGTGGAGAATATTCTTCCCATAGAGTTAGGAGCTTCAGGAGGGCAAACAGAATCATGTGAGGTCTCTATAGGCCTAAGCTGAAAATCAACACGCTGTTACTTTCATTCATATGCCACTGATCAAAACAGGTGTTTGGCCAAGCCCAAAGTTAAGGATCAAATATGTTCATTGGCCATTAGTGAGAGGGACCAAAGAATTTTCTGCCAGGAAGCATGAATGCCTGATGGGGCAAAAATAATAAAATCTATCTTTTAGCATGATCTGTTCAATTTCTAAATTTTACCCTTTTCTCACAATGACCTCATTTCCCCATATAGAAATGATAAAGAAAAGAGAATTACTGGCTGGGCACAGTGACTTACGCCTGATTCCAGCACTTTGGGAGGCCGAGGCAGGAGGATCACTTGACGTCAGGAGTTCAAGACCAGCCTAGCCAACATGGTGAAATCTACGTCCACTAAAAATTGGCTGGATGTGGTGGTGCACACTTATAATCCCAGCTACTTGGGAGGCTGAGGTGGGAGGAGTGCTTGAACTAGGGAGGTGGAGGTAGCATTGAGCCAAGATCACATCACTACACTCCAGCTGGGTGACAGAATGAGACACCATCTCCAAAAAAAAAAAAAAAAGAGAATTATTAACAGCTTTTCCTTCAAATGTAGGAGTAGGAGAAAGACACTTCTCACATTTTATTATTATTTAATATCTATCTTCTCTCTCTCTCACTCTTGTACATGTGCCCACACACAGAGACTTTTTTTTTTTTTTAGTAGTTCACTAAGCTTTTTTCATGCCAAGTGATAATGTAACCTAATGCAGGCTTGGCTGCTCACTGCTTGCAGAGCAAAATGACAAGGACCAGATATGACAAAAACGAAACAAATTTATTTCAGAGCTTAACAGTGGAGAAGCAGCTGAATTCACATCTAAAGAAACCACTCCAGATTTCTGGGCAGAAAGTGGGGGCTTGTGAAGATAAATTTTGGTATCCAGGGACCAAAGAGGTTTGGAGGTACAGGATCTATTTGACTTGTTCCAAAGATTTTATCTTGAGTAATGGGCCTTTTGGCGACCAGTCCAGCACCATTGCAGGCACAAAAGGGTTATAAATTAACCACTGTCTTGAGGCAATCTTCTGGTGGGGGAGAATTCAGGAAGGTGCCTAGTTTGTTTTAAGATTTGGTCCTCGAAACTTCTAAGCCAACATATAACTAGAAGAGCCAGTAGTATTTGCAGGGGAGGGCCTGATGGAAAGAAAGGAGGGTAAAGGTTACATTTGCGTTTCTACAGAGCTAAGTAATCACACAAGGGGAAAAAGAAAAAAATGAAAAAGGAAAGGAAATGGGAAAAAAAAATAGTTTTTAAAAAATAGGATACTCAGTTACGATATGATTATATTCTGCTGAAGGTTTTATATGAAGAATAGTCATTAATTTTAAAAATATGTATATTAGGATAATTCATGTATTCATTTATTTAACCAATGTATAGTGAAGTCCTACTAAATACCACTCAGGCACTAATGTTACTTCCTGGTGGGGGGCAGGGAGCAACAACATAAAAGTAGGCAAACTCCTTGCCTTCATGGACCTTACATTCTACAAAGGTGAGAGAATCATGAATATGAGAAAAAATAAATTGTTAAAATACACACGATGGTGGCATGTGTTTACTGCTAAGGACAAAAATATATCAGGGAATGGGAGTGTGAAGTGAAGAGATAGTAGGGTTGCAAATTTAGACAAAGTGGCCAGAACAGACACATTGAGAAAATGAAAGAGGATTAAACAACAACTTTATAGGTTCTAAAAGAAGTCATTTTTTTATTTTTATTTTTATTTTTATTTTATTTATTTATTTTTTTGGTAATATTTGGGAAGGGATATACTTATATCCTAGAAAATAAAATTACATATTTGCAAAAATTATAACAGTGAGAAAATTACGACAGTAAAAAGATCTTCCTTTAGCCTCCGATCTACCCTTGATCACCCCGAGCGTGGGCCAAGCTAACTTTTGAAGAAATTTAGTTTATAGTTTAAATGATAATAGTCCTTCACCAAAGCTAAACTGCCTTTGTAAAAATACTGAAAGGTTACCAGGTTAAGAGGATGAGCAAGGTCTGAAGTCTGCTAAGATGTAGGCATAGTTAAATGATTACCAGCTTTTTTCCCAGAGCTCACAAGATTTGGAACTTACCCAGTTACTCCTGTAAATAACATCACTATTGTAGAACCTAAGATTGGCCTTTGAAATGTCTTTTCAGCTTTTTGCAATTCTGATCACTATCTGGCCCCACCCACACTGGTGATTCTTGACTCAACTGGCGCTTTGGCCCCTACCAAGAAGTGAACTCAGCATGAGGACCATTTTCCATACCCCTATGATTGCATCCCCAATCAGTCAGCAGCGCCTATTGCCTAGCTCCCTGTCCATCAAACTATCTTTGAAAAACCCTAGCCTTAAAATTTTGGGGGAGGCTGATTTGAATAAAAATAAAACTCCAGTCTCCTTTTTAGTTGACACTCAGTGTACCAAACTCTTTCTGTATTGCAAATCCCCTGTCTTGATAAATTGACTCTATCTGGGCAGTGGGCAAGAAGACCCAGGGTATGTATGGTATTGAATAACATCATATTTCAAGGATGAAATATAGTCATGGTATTTTATTCCTTATTGTGCTACCGAGTTCTATTTGTGAATATTATATTTAAATGTCATATAGATGTTCACAATTGTAACTGGTCGATAGTTTCCTTTATGGATACTATCTTTGTCAGTTTTCTGTCAGTATTTCCGTAAGCTTCTCAAAAAAAAATAGTATTAGAAAAATTTGCCTCTTAATTGTATTTTTATAATCATTTAAAACTGAATTATTTATTCCTTATTCTATTTGAAACACTTTGTCTGTGAAACTTATTGGGGCAGGACTCATTTGCAGAAGAGATAATTGTACATTAACTATCTGAACAATTTAAATATATGTTTTTGTATCTTCTCATATAAGAATATTATGTATTAATAATATATGTGGGTGTGTGTATGTGTGTTAACACATACACACACCAAGACTGTCTGCTTGACAAAAATTTAGTGAAGCTTCTAAGCTTCTAAACTTTCTCCTAGGCCCATCTGTATTTACCTGTAAAATCTGGTTTTAGCAAAAAACTCTGCTAAATTGATTTAACAAGAACCCTGTCAAAAGACAACATTACAACAAACTTAGTTTAAAGATCTCATTGGCTTCATTTGTGAGTAATGAATCAGGACGTCCTTCATTCTACAAAGTCACATGACAGAGTTCCCACCGGGCAATGGCAGGACAGTAGGTTTTGTAAGTTGGGAAAAGAAAATAGAAGAGAAAAAATCAAAATTGATTTGTTAAAGTAAAGTTATTTCAGATTACTATTCTCGTAAGAGTTAAAGCAGAGGGGACTTTCTTATTAAACTGAAACAAGTGAACTGAAGTCTCCTGTTTTAAGGAAAAAACTAGTCTATCTTGGGATTTACTTGTTTCTTTAAAATTTCCATTTGATTACGTGATGTTTAGCATGATGAAGTGATGTTTAGCAGTTTGGATTGTTTCAGTCTTCTGGAGAAGACTGTAGGAATCTAACCCTAAACAATGGCCTCTCAGAAATTTTAACAACCCCAAATCTTGATATCTAATCATCCTCCCTATCTTATTGGATTTTTGCATTCTCCATTATCCTCCCATAGAATATCCTATCTCCCTAGTCTGTCTTCGGCAAGAATCCTGTTACATTGGTTCAACCAGAATCCCCCTTACCATTGATGTTTCCTTTTATATAATTTGCCATCTACTGACTCCCCACCCAGCTTCTTGGCTATGAATTTGTACTTGCTTATCCCGTATTGGAGTTAAATTCAATCCTTCTCCTCCATTGCAAGTCCCTTTTGCAGTTGTTTCTATACCTATCACCATGATCCTGAATAAATTCTTCCTTACAGTGCTTTAACAATTATTACTACATAGTTTTTGTTTTAAATATATATATATACACACACATCATATATACAAATATTTATAGACTTCATACATACACATACATGTACAAAGTCAACCATTGGCGTTTAAATATATTTTCAAAAGTGTTTTGAATATATATACTTGTGACTGTTTAAAATTGTTAATATAGAACAAGTATTCGTCAAAAGTCAGAAAATTAATACTTTTCAGTGTCAAAACATGATTAATAGATTTTTGATTCTGTTTTAAATGAATAAAAGGTTCAGAGTTCAAATACAAATGTCAGAAGACTCTTTTTAAAAGTTACCTTTTTAAGTGTTATAATAAGTAACTGCTAATAACTTATACTCTTATTTTAGCTAGTAGCTGCATAGGTTTCCCAGCCTATTGAACATATGTCTTTACTTCATCTTTTTCAAATGTTTGAGTGGAAATAGAAACTCCCTCAATTCTACCTGCTTAATTGTACTTAGAAAGAATGGTAGGGCAAAGGTGCACCAACAATTAAACTCCATGCATAAGCATCTGGTTACGAATACTCTTTGAACACTGTGTGACTCCTTTTTTTATATCTATAAAGATTACAAGTAGAGATATTCATTACAGATTTTCATTTCTCATTTGTACTCTTAAGAATCTGACTCTCTATTTTCTAATTGAGTGCTATCAAGTAGCAAGTTTACTAAAAATTCTCATGACATAGTTCAGTATACAAATACTTTCTAAGCATTAGTTGTATAAATATATGTTATAATAACATCCATAAATCCCACTAAGTTCTTTGTTAATTCTCTTTCTTTAACTAAATGGAATTAAAAGTCTACATGGAATGACTTGAAAAGTGTGTGAGTAAGAAGTAGTCAGGAACAGAAAAATACGTGACTCTCTTAGCTTACTACTTTTGCAATGGACTGGGGAGAATCAGGAAGTTCTTGGAGAGAGATGCTTGTTTAAGGAAAAATTTTTTAACTCGGATTTTCTTATGTAACTCCATACATGATAGAAACAAGAGAGAACTTTTAATGATGCAGTATGAGAGAAGACAATTTCAGTGTTCAAATCCTTGATCTAATGGAGGAGCATGCCATCTAGATCATAAATGAAAGATCTTAGACAAAAACAGGGACATTTCTTTATTGCAATATGAGTGAAATCTGAACATAGGTGGTCACATAAAGGGGCACTGGTACACTTGAGAGTGGAAAGGGAGGGGCTCTGTTCTGATTGTTGCCATTTTTTAAATGAAATATTGGCAAAAGTTTTCTGCTGAGTGTACAGGGTGAATAGAAGGGTTGAAGTTTTAAATAGGAAGGTGAGACATAAAGTTATCTACTGATAATGATGTTATCTAAATTTCCTGTGACTTCTCTCATGATTATCCAATCCTCCCTTCCACTTGATTGACTTAGGTACCAACATAAGTGAATTCTACTCTTACGTACTTTTCCTTACTCATGTATTGGTTCTACGATAATTGTGCTGCTTTTCTCAGCTTGATTAGTTCTGCATTATCTATTTTTATTCTGGTATTTTACATGTAAAAGCTCTTTGTATTGATATTAGAGTTTCTAATCTTAAGAGTTTGTGTGTCTTTCAACTTTGGCAAATAATAATGTTTATCCCTTTTTTTTCTTTATTTCTTCTGCAATTTTTACCATGTACTAATTTTTTACTAATTTTTTTTTTTTTTACTATTCCCTTAGTGTTGTTGATTCTGCGAGTACTGATGGATAAAATTCCTGCAAGTAAATCTCCATCTATGGTCTTCTGAAAGAAACCAACCTGAATACAATACATATTGTAATCCTGACACACCAATAAAAGAAAACAAAGCAATATTTTTTCTTTTAGGTACTTGTTGAGAAAGAGACTGATTAATCCTGAAACAACCTTATTCTGCAAAAATAAAGGCACTTTTACTAATTTTTTCCCTTTTACTAATTTTTTTTCCTTTTACTAATTTTTAACATGGATAGCCCCACTGGAACTAGATGTAATATATCTAACAATTCTCCCTGGCTTCATATGCACTTTGTCTGAGATTGGTTTTCTTTTCCTCAGAGATTAGGTCTAAAGGCTAAATTCACAGAACTCTAGTCTTCATGCTTTACCTATTGGTAGATTTAGTCTTTGATCTTTAAAATGTATTTAGAATAAAGTTCTCAAATCACTTTAATTACTGGCATGTTTTATTCTTATTCAGGGTATCTTAAGCTTTTGAATAGTTTATTTCACTTCAGACTGACCTCAGGAACTTTGCTTTTCAGAGACAGTCAGCCTTAATGAATTCCTTCCTCATTCCAGTCTCCTCAGCAGATACCCCATTCTAGAAAAACGGAGAAATATATTGTTAAATCTTCAAGTGTCAGCCTTGGAATTGATACTCTATTGTAATAGAGGAAATCTTCAGTGGGCAAACAAGGTCTATGCTTCTCTACCCCAGAGCTACTGACCAACTCAGCTTTCTTTTTCTGTATTATTTCCTGTTTAACTTTCTCTTTCTAGTAGTGCCTTTATTTTTGAAGAATAAGGTTGTTTCAGGATTAATCAGTCTCTTTCTCAACAAGTACCTAAAAGAAAAAATATTGCTTTGTTTTCTTTTATTGGTGTGTCAGGATTACAATATGTATTGTATTCAGGTTGGTTTCTTTCAGAAGACCATAGATGGAGATTTACTTGCAGGAATTTTATCCATCAGTACTCGCAGAATCAACAACACTAAGGGAATAAAAAAGTAAGGCTGGGTAGCAGGTTAAATTGAACTATAACAAAGATCTCAGCCAATCTTAACAGGGGCACTGGAGCTGCAATGACTCTTCAAAATTGTACTAAATTGGAATGAGGGTTCTAGGCATTTATATTGCCAACTCAACTGGTCACTTGACATGGGTTACTCCAAGAAGATGGTAATGTTATTGAGCAAGCAGCTCTCCTCAGCCCATGGCAAGTGCTAGGAGTGACTTAGCTGGGAGCTATTGTTTGCCCACACTTTCAGTAACTAGGAGAATGAATGCTGAAGGCTAGAGTGTAGAAGAGGAAGTGAGGAAACAGAACATCAAGACATTCATTACAGTTTGGAAAGATTTTTTGGTCTTAAAGGGTTATTTGGTGTCTCTCCTTATGATGCCTAAATCCTTTCTGTGTCTTTAAAATGGATGAGATATGAGAAAATTTTCATCGTGTTTTCCTGTCACGATTCTTATGACTGATGAAAAACATGCAAATGTAAATATTATGTGACCTATTTTGTATTTTTAAAAATTGTGTTAATAAAAGAACAGTATATTGGTTCTGATTTATATTTTTAAAGTATAAATTTATATAAAATTTCTGATGTTATAATTTGACAATATATTTTGAAAGTCATAAAATATCTGAGTTCATCAACATCTTAAAGTTTATTGTATCTTAGGACTCAATTATTTGGAAATCAGTAATTTCTGAAGTTATATCCCAAAATTGCAATTTAGAAACAATAAGAGATTAGTCAAATGAATTATGAGTCTCAATATGTTGGAATAATATACAAGTCCTTAAAATGAGTGAAAATACAGGTTATACAAATATACAGAAAGTTTGTAATTGCATTATATATATTTACATGTAAATATAAAATAACCTAGAGGGAAGCATAAACATGCTTATTGTCTGTAATTGAATTATAGGTTATCTTATTTTTAGACCTTTTTGTAGTTGACAGTTTTCTCTTATTATTGTGTATGATCGAATAATTTTTTAAAAAATATTTTTAAAAACTCTGTGCATCATCTTTATATAATACGTAACCATTGGCAGTGAATGTTTTCTCTTCTATACCAAATTTAGATCAATACCCCAATAAAGTTCCAGTTAATTTAATGGGGGAGAGGGCATAATTAAACCTTCTAAAGGAAACGAACAAAATTTTAAAATAAATCAAGAATTAGACACTATAAAGTCAAAAGTAAATTTCGGTAATTCCATCAATAAGTTTTGAAAATTATATCAATAAATATAATATTGATAATGTTGTCCTAGTATATACATAAAATAAAAATGGGAATATATCTACATATATAAACATTTGTATATATATTTATCTATTAAACAAATAAGTAATATTCATTCAATCAGCCAAATAATATTGTATTGTGTTATGCACATCAGAAAGTATAAAATGACCAAAAGTTTTTCTAATTAAAATTTGGTTATTGCTAAAAACAGTCTTGTAATCTAAGCAGATAATTTAAAAATGCTAAATAATAATTTATTAGATGAAGAGAAATTGCCCAAGTATTGAGTATACATGTTAAACATGAACCTGTTTATCTTAGAAAGCTAGTAGGAGAGAAAAAAGTATTGTTTCTATGTATTTTAAGACCAAGACTGTATATTTACATTTATTTTTCAGGCAAAACAGCATGAGCTTCATGAGGATGACAAGTTGTATTGATCCTAGTGTTTTCCCTCTAGAAATTTGGAGAATTTTGTAAGTTAGGAAACGAAAGCCTTTTTAGATGTATACCTGTCTCAGCAGTAAACATTTGACTTTAAGTTTATACAAAGTGAAGTACTCAGTGAGAATCGGAGTCATTTTTAACGAAAAGATAGTTACATGCAAACACAAATGGAACGATAAACCTGAAGGCCGTCATGGCATAAAGCATGTTGATAGAAAATAGGATCTTAGAATATGGATTTAACCTCTATTATGATGTTTGTGATGAGCAGTGATCTTTTCACAGATACTCTTTTAATATTATTTAGAAAAAAATTGTACTAATGCAAATATGTGAAAAAATATGTGAAAAATTAAAGATGATTTTGTTAGACTAGAGACATTTAGATGGCCTTATTTTAAGTACTACTTTTTTTTATCTTACAATTTTAACTTTAAACTTAAGAAAATTGACACTGCTTAAATTTCATGACTGACTTAGAATCATTGGATGACACTAAAGTTTAAATCAGAATCAGAAAAGGTATTTTTTTTTCTTGAAGTGTGCCTTAAAGACATTTTAGAGGGAGTCATGGGAGCAATATCTATCATTATCACTCACAGTGTTTTAGAATGGAGGCAAATAAGCACAAATTTATCCCTAAAGCAAGAGTAAGCTCTGTGACTTCTCTGGCCCTGAGAAGCAAAGGAGCCATGGATCAATTCACTAACTATGGTGCAAAGTCTTCTAGACTCTCAAGAAATGCTACAGATTGCTTTAACTTTGTTTTTAAAAGGCAAGGTTTGCATCATTCCCAAATATCTGGAGGTTACAACTGTAACAATCATGTAATTTTTTTTTCTGGGTCATTCTTTCTGTGGCTGTTCTAAAGGTTTGATGGCTCCCTTGTTTCCATCCCTGTAAGGACTTTCAGGTTGTATACAGTGTGGGGAATATAGGCTGTACACATAACATTGCAAAAGCAAATGAAAAGTTAAGAGTATAGAGAGCTTGCATAAAATGAATCCTAGAAAGATGCAGATTGGTAACAGTGTGCTTTTATTGGCTTACTCTTCCACATAAACATCAGAAATAAGTAGAGGGAGTAAATCAACTGGTCACACTAAGTATGAATACATTTTAATACCTTAACATATAGAGAAACTAGAAGATGACACAAGGCAAGAAAGGAGAATATTTACAGTTGGTGAGTGGTGAGGTATATTAACAAATATAACTCACAAAATATAAATATAAAAAAAATACGTATAGAAAGATGATCTAGTAATGTGCAAAGCTCTGATCATTTGGAACTCTCCCTTCTCCTCCAAATACAGAGCAAAAATATAAATGCTCTTGGGGCACCACCTCCTCCCGTTAAAACAGAAACACAAAAAAGTGATGTTTCTGTAAACCAAAAATCAAACAAATATTCAAGGTAAAAAGAGATTGATCTTGCTAGCAACCTGGATTCTGGTTGAGGAATGAGTCAAGTGATAGGAATTTCAAGTCTGTAGAGTAACTGTGGGCAGTGTCACTAGCCTAAGTTGGGAACTAGCCTAAGGTGGGACAAGGCAATCCTATCTGTACACTTGATCTGGTCCATAGTTTATGCTAAAATTTTACTGTTGGGGATTTAAAAGCACACACAGTTTCATAGCCTGTATCATACTCAAATCACCAGCTAGATCAGTACACTGCTCCCAAGTCAACATTGTGAAGGACGACTGAGCTGTGAATATCTGAGTTGTGAATATAGAAAATATTTTTGATCAGAGATCCTGAGTATCTGAATGAAACAACCACAAAACCAACTGAAGAGGGGACTAAATGGAGGTAGGGGGTGATGGGAGGAAAGGAGAGACAGAGAGAGAGAAAAAAGGTGTGTTGACAAACTGGAAACCAAAGTACATGAAGAAGAAAAACCTGTGTATTGCCAGAAATGGCTAGCCCTCCTGTAAGTGCTTACTTTCCTTTCCAAGGCTGAGTCCCCATGACTGTGAGTTGAAAGCAGCGACTGAACCAGGGTTCCCTTTCCCAGGTTCCTGTACATCTATTTGTAACCATATGACTTGTTTTCCCAATCGCAATGTGAAGATAAAGCTTTACAAATTAAAGATTCTAAGTTGTGGATCTGGTTTTCCCACATGTCTCTTTCCCCTTCTGTCTTCTGGATATAGACAATGATAAGTGAGGCTTTTATATTAGGAGCTAGTACTTAGGACGGAAAGAAGTCAAGTCATCTACAGACAACACAGCCATTTTGTACTGTTATGTGAACAAAAAGGTGCTTCTGAAATGTTATAAATGAAGGTATATTTACTAAAGCATCTAGTATTACTCTAAAATATAATAGTAACTTGTAGGCCAAGAAACTCAAAAAGGAGATTCATTTCCTGTAGATAAATAAATACAATAAGTATGTTAAATTACCGCAGACATAAAAATATGATAGTATCCACATAACTTTCATTAAATTATCAAAGTATATAAGAGAAAACTGAAAGGTGAAGTAAATTATAAAAAACTATTTAACATATGTAAGATAAAATACGTAATGATTGAAGTAAAAACAAACTAGATGTTACACGCTATAGACTGTACAGATTCTTAGGACATTTTAATCAATTAGAATTTAGAACTAATAACTCCATGAGAACTTCACAGAATCAGGAAGATGAAAAATATAAAAAAGCTGTTAAAAAGCATGTGTCCAGTATTAAGAGCCATCTCTATGTTCTTAATTATTATTTCAAATGTAATTTTAAAATGGTGGAAAATATTGAGCTAAAAAAATGACAATTTGTTCTAATTTTAAAAAAGACATGCATCTTTATCTTAAAAGTTGACACAAATTATTTAATAGGATAAATAAAATAAATCCACCCCAAACAAAACCTAATGAAACTGAAAATATCAGCTATAAAGAGAAAATCTCAAAGCAGAGCTACAAAAGAAAGGTAGTGAGATCAAGGTACTTCCTCTCAGCAATACAAGAAAGGAAATAAGATGGAATGAAGACTTCAAGAAGCTAAATAAAAGTACCTATCTTTTTACAAGTCTATCATAGGCTAAACTCTTATTCAAGATTGTCAGTGAAGTGAGACTATTCCAGTAATATGGAGACCATATATTAATAACATTGAATTTCCTTTAAATAATTGCAAACAGAAATCATAAAATAATAATAAAAATGCCCATTATAAATATTACTAAAATATCCTGGGTTACCTGTTCAAATATAGTCTATAATCATTATAGCTAATCATTGCGATTTAAAAAGTGAAAATAAGATTCTTGCCCACAATATCAAAGTTGATTGAAACCAGGTGTCTAATTGTTATATGTTTTAAATTTATTTTTGTTTTTAAAAGAAGCCTAGAAATATGAATCATTGCATTGCAATGAGATTTCTGTGCCAATTAAATTGATGAAAATA
This sequence comes from Macaca fascicularis, assembly GCF_037993035.2. Classification (NCBI taxonomy): domain Eukaryota; kingdom Metazoa; phylum Chordata; class Mammalia; order Primates; family Cercopithecidae; genus Macaca; species Macaca fascicularis. The sequence goes on along the minus strand of NC_088380.1, from coordinate 29,768,786 downwards.
ATTTAAAGGCATAGTAAAATTAGATATCAGTACACTATAGTAAACATCTAAAAGAATGCTGACAGAGCTAAAACTTGATACTATTTTACTTTTTTTCTAAAAGTAAGTTTTTTACCTGAAAATAATTTGGCAAGATATATCAAGATTCTGACAATCAACATACATATTTAGTTCAATAATTTCATTTTATTAGTCTAAAATTTAAAGACACATTCTATGGCTGGAAATAAATTAATTATACATACATTCATTTCTGCCTCCCATTTCTATCAATTTTCAAATTTAGGCATATTTGTGTGTATATAATTGTATCACTGTAATATAATATACTAATCAGCTATTAACATAAGAAAGTTTTTTGTTTTTTTTTTTGAGACGGAGTCTCACTGTGTCGCCCAGGCTGGAGTGCAGTGGCTGGATCTCAGCTCACTGCAAGCTCCGCCTCTTGGGTTTATGCCATTCTCCTGCCTCAGCCTCCCGAGTAGCTGGGACTACAGGCGCCCACCACCTCGCCCGGCTAGTTTTTTATATTTTTTTAGTAGAGACGGGGTTTCACCAGGTTAGCCAGGATGGTCTCGATCTCCTGACCTCATGATCCGCCCGTCTCAGCCTCCCAAAGTGCTGGGATTACAGGCTTGAGCCACCGCTCCCGGCCGTAAGAAAGTTTTACACATGATGTAAATGTATATATTTACATAAAGTGGAAATATGCATTACTTTTTTAGTATTTTATAAAATATTTATATTGATACCCCAATTATTTTTAAAATCTAGCTTTAACATTAAGAGAGTAATATTTTTCAAAATAATTTGGAAGTTGCGGTTTGAACATATGACATTCAAATACTGTTTAAGAATCAAAATTATTTCTGAGAGACAAAGAAATTATTATATAACAAATATAAAAACAAAGGTGCTTAATTTGAACCAATACCTTTCTTTCTAACTATTACAACCAGTCAAATACATATGGCATGAGATAAATATAATTCATTGAAATTGACTGGAGGATACAATTGGCCCTGAGAATTCTTGGGTTCTCCATTCATGGATTCAAACACCCACAAAATCAAAAATATTTGGGAAAAAAATTCTGCAAATTCCCAAAAGTAAACCTTTAATTTGCCCATGTGGAGTACTACATTTAATTCATATAAATGAAGCTCTGTGTAGGCATAATATTAGGTATTGTAAGTCATCTAAAGATGATTTGAAGTATGTGGGAGGATGTACAAGATTATATGCAAATACTATGCCACTTTATATAGGTGACTTGAGTATTTCTGGATTTTAATATCCATGAATATCCTGGAATCAATTCCTCATGAATACCAAGGAATTACTATAAGAATATCTCTGGCTTTTTTTTTTTTTTTTTTTAAAGTACATTTTATGTCTAAAAGTCAATATATCTTTTATTGATAAGGAAAAAAAAGTCACATACAATAGATTTTTACTGTATTTACCTTTAGCCCAGGCAGTGATGACTAGAACTATTATTAGATCATCAACTTGTAGTCATCTCTGTTTATGAGTCTTAGGCCAGTGTTTGTAAAATATACCATGCTACTACTCATAAAACCATCAGTTTCTGCAATGAATAGGCATCACACCTTTGAAAACAGGTTGAGAAGCTAATGAACTCCGTTACAAGTACAAGCAAAGCACTTGTACCAGAATTACACAAATCAATAAACATTTAACATGTTGGCTTGAACACTCAATTGCTTTTAATTTGAAAATATTACTTGTAAGGAGCAATTCCTTCTAAAATTTTCAAAACTGCCTGCTATTATTTGTAAGCTTTTATACATACGTGTTTCAACACATAAATATTTTAACTCAATACTATTTTAGCAAAATATCAATTTCTACCCTAGTTTAATGTCATATTGATACATAATGTATACCAAAGTTTTATTATTTATTCCTTCCTTTCCCATTCAAGACTGTACCTTCTTGCTTCACTGTTTTCTCTCTGTTCAGAAACATACCTACAGCTATATTATAAAATTTTCGTTGTGTAAAGTTTTAATAGACACTACTGATTTTAAGGGGTTTCCTCATCAACAGAGCACATCCAATCAAATAGCTGTCCTATGATTACAAAGATGTAGGTGTTCTTAAAGAAATTTTTGCCTGTTCAAAACCTATCTCTGCCAAACATTGCAATATGTAAAACTGCTTTAAACTGCTTCAAAGTTAACCATTTTTTAGTAAAAAAATTATGCTAAATAATCATTGTGTTTGCATTTCCATGTTTTATATTTAAATATTCATAATGTTTGTTAAATCTATACAGCTATGAGAATTCATTTATTCCTTATTTTTAATCACTATCCTAAGGTTATATTTTTTACACAATGAAAAAAACTTAACAGTAATTTAATATTCATCCCTAGTGCTAAATCTTGGAATGTATGGGGGTTAATGGATCTGTTCTTTTACTTGCTAAATAAAATGTGTCCCCTTAGATGATGGTTACCATTTCTTAATTAAGAATCCACTAAAGTGCCATCCAAATGTACATAATTTATTCCCTTTATATTATTGGACTGGGAATTTTGCCAATGAATAAAACATCTTATTCTGAGGCAAAATGGAAACTAATATTTTAAAGCTTGATGAGAAATATCATTTCTTGAACTTGTTTTAACAATAAATTTATAATATAATGAAGAGCAAATCAGGGTAATACCTAATCTGACATTCAGTAAGGGCACTAGCTGAAATCTAAAATGATTACTTCTTAAGGAAAGGTAAAAAAAGAAAAAAACCCTTTGTGATGGAGAAACTGTATGGATATGTGCCTATATATGTATATATGTGTGTGTATACTGTGATTGTTGTTGTTTCTTATATGAAATGATTGTTGTTGCTCCTAGCCATCCTTGTCATAATTGAAGGCAAATATATTAGCTTAGCGTTTTTAAACGACAAAAGATTTTGAACACTTCATAAGAGAATAGCTTTTGAATGAGACAGTAAGTAGTAGATGGAATTACTGTATAAGAGTTAATACAACAAAAAAAGGCTCATGTTTGTTTATTTCATATTTTTTCAGAAAGAGGTAGGAAGATTCTAGAAAATACTTTATTGTAAGAAAAATCTCAGAACGTTTCAGTAAATGTCGCTATCTGAGCTACTTAGTGGACATAGAGTATGTCTTAACTATGCCTAATTTCTGTATTGTGATTCTCTAAATCTTTTAAACTACTCTTTTATTTTATTTCTATGAATATCAATGGACTACATTGGTTGATATTTCAAAGAGTAATAGTAATTTAAAAGTAGGCAAGCTATTGCAATAAAATCACATTTAAATATTTGTTTTTATTTTTGGTAAGATATTTAATCTGAGGGTTCAATTGTCCCTTAAAAGAAATCTTTATCCAGGCAAAGAGTTAAGATTTACAATGAATTTGCTGTATGTCTTTTCTCATAATATGTCCAGTAAATAGAGGTCACTGAAATATAAAATTATCAACAATATATCCGACATATGTAGCAAGTTAGGATGGAGACAATCACATTGAAAATTCATCTGAAGACTTTTCATTGGTGACTTCTACTTATAATTAAGATAGAGGTTCTGTCTTAGGAAGGTAATTTTAAATACTGCAACATTTAGGAACAATATGAAGATAAGGAAATGTTTTCTTTAAACTATCTCATTAGCTTAGGCACCTTGTCGATGTTAGTTACCTACCTAGGAATTATTTGATTAAAATTTTAGCACCCACATCATAGTTAAAATATCTATTTATTTGATCCCGTATTTCACAAATAATCCACAAGTGATTTATGCATAAATAGTTTTAACTTTTTACTTCCTTGACACTTTGGTCATATCTATGTGTGTTTTCCATTGTTTTGCTGCTGAGTGATCATCAAAAGTGAAAGAATATAATTTTCAATGTATTGTTTCTTAAATTGTAATGTAGACATATTTTTCAGAATCTATGAGATTATATGTCTAATAAATGTTGCATAACATTTGTTAGATGTAGGAGAAATTTATGGGAATTATTTTACCTTGCTGACTCAGTTTTGTACTTGTGAACTCTCACAAAATTTCAGATAATACTGAATGTAATCATGTTGAATAATTAATACAATGGATTACTAATTATTAATTAGAAAAACTAACGGGGCAAATACAAAAGGATAAAGTGAATACATTCCTCCTATTTGCAGTTGAAAATGCAACAGTGACCATCCTTTTGAGTCCTGGGAGTCTAAGACACTGTCTTGTATTAGCAGTGTCTTAGAAAACTGAATTCACAGCAATAAAATCTTTCTTATCCCCATTTAGATTAATTCTGTAATTCTAATTATATGTGAGCAAAGAGAAAAATTATGGAATATAAAATGGAAATGTGATCTCTTTGTAGTGGAGAAGAGGTTGTATTGGGGGAACCTGGCCCCAATATTTCAATGTACATTCTTTCTGTTTTCCATAAGTGTCAGCTGGCTGATAAATAACGACAAAGAGTACAAAGAGATGAATATTACAGCTGGGCCTCCAGGGGTGACATCACATATTGGTAGGACCATGATGCCCACCTGAGCTGCAAAACCAGCATGTTTTTACTAAGGACTTCAAAAGGGGCGGGGGTGGATGAACAGGGAGTAGGTCACAAAGATCACATGCTTCAAAGAGCAAAAAGGAGAACAAAGATCACATGTTTCTGAGGTCAATAGAGACCACAAGGCAAAGGGCAAAGCAAAGATCACGAGGCAAAGAGCAAAATCAAAAACTCCTGATAAGGGTTAATGTTCAGTTATGCATGTATTATCTTGATAAACATCTTAAACAACAGAAAACAGGGTTTGAGAGCAGAGAACCGGTCTGATCTCAGATTTACCAGGGTGGAGTTCCCAATCCTAGTAAGCGTAAGGGTACTGCAGGAGACCAGGGCATAGTTCAGTTCTTATCTCAATTGCATAAGACAGACACTCTCAGAGTGGCCGTCATAGACCTCCCCTCAGGAATGCAATTCCTTTCCCAGGGTCTTAATTATTAATATTCCTTGCCAGGAAAAGAATTTAGTGATATCTTCCCTACTTGCACATCCGTTTATAGGCTTTCTGCAAGAAGAAATATATGGCTCTATTCTGCTCGACCCTGCAGACAGTCAGACCTTATGGTTGTATTCCGTTGTTTCCTGAAAATTGCTCTTATTCCGTTCTTTTTCAAGGTGCACTGATTTCATATTGTTCAAACACACAGGTTTTACAATCAATTTGTACAGTTAACACAATTGTCATAGTGGCCCTGAGATGACATATATCCTCAGTTTACGAAGATAACAGGATTAAGAGATTAAAGAAAGACAGGCATAAGAAATTATGAAAGTATTATTTGGGAACTGGTAAATGTCTGTGAAATCTTCACAATTCATGTTCCTCTGTCACAGCTCCAGCCGGTCCCTCTGTTTGGGGTCCCTGACTTCCCGCAGCAAGGTTGTATGACTGAAGATTACCAGAAATTGAAAGGCTAGAGTCCCAATATTCCTGAGATAGTTTTTTTTTTTCACAACACACTGATTATATTTCCATCCTAAAGTTCACGTTTCAATTATTTTAAAATTAGAATGCAAAAACATTCTTATGAAGCCATTTAAATTATACTGAACATAGTGGCTACAAAGCAGTATTTTATAAGAAAGAAAATGTCATGTTTGAATGAGAGCAAACTTTCTTTTAAACAAATTGCCTTCCATTTTAGATTGTCTTTTTCTAAAATGCTGTATATAGTAACACCAAATATATTTTTAAATTAAAAATTTCATGTAGCTGTATTTATGTGTGTTAGGAGGAAAGCCTTATTACCAATCCTGATGTTTTCTTCCATGCAGAGCAGCATCCATCAAGGTAACACTTAGGTCTCTTTTTCACCTTCACCTGCTTCTCTCGCAGAAGAAATTAACTGCCTTAATGGAGTATTGGGAAGAGAAAGTGGCAAGTCTCTTGCTAAACCTATGCGGCTAGATCTAAGTTTAAACCTAAACCTTATGTCTATCTGCAGTTAGGCCACTCTCTGGGACACATGTTTTTCTTTCTTGGTCTACATTGTAGCTTTTACACAGACACGCTCTACCCAGAAAGAGGTAAAAGTCTAACACAGCCCTGATCAAGTGGATGAGTCTATCCAATTACAGAGTGTGGTATCTAAGCCCTGTTGCCAAACACCCAAGCTAATATTTTCTAATATCAACTACAGCAACAATACAGTTATTCATCTATCTGCTTTTGTTTTTTCCTTCATTTGATTCAGAAATTGCAGGGTGACTGGTATTAATTGGGGGGAGGATGGCATCTCAAAATGATCTAAATATGTAACCTTAGTATATGTCATAATACTGATTTAATTAAGCATTGCAGTAGCTAGCACTTACTCAGCAGACTAGCTTAGGTAGAAACACGAGGAATTCAATGACTTTTTAAAAAGATCTATAAACCAGTTAGAAATGTGTATAACATAAATAGATGTTTAGAATTACAAAATTGATCACAATCACTTCAGTTCTCATCTCTTTCCGTATCTCCTCTCTGATTTCCTTGTGTTTTTACTTCATTTTCTCAGGCCAGTTTTCTTTACATAACTGAAGCTATGGTTGCAAACAAATATGTGCTTCTGTTTCTAAGACTGTCCTAGAGAGAGAAAAAAAAGAGATTTCCCTTATCTGCTATTCATAGAAAACAAAACAAACATAGAAGCAAAATATATAAAAATGGTTTCTTATTGCTATGGCTTAAGAGTTACATATTTATTCCTTGAACAATCTCTGTGAGCGGGGATGGCAAACAGAATTGATATGGCCTGAGTCATATGTAACACAACCCTGTGACTAAGGATTTAGTCTTTTACTAGAGAAAAATGAGAAAAATAATATAGAATAGGTGTAGGTCATGACTTAATATGCCGAAAGACAAAAACAAAGCAGTTTGAGTTGTACCTAGAGAAAATGTATCTGGTAATGAGAGTGTACAATTCAGAAATGAATGCAGTAAACCTCTGAACACTAAAGAGTATATACAGGGATATATAAGGTAAATATTTATATCAACGTTATGACACTTAGTTGGTATCTCTTTTTCCCTCTGTTAATGAGATTAAAGTAACACTAGAGAAACAATATATGCAAAAGATGGTAAATGACAAAATGAGCTACATAGCCATGTCAAATCATAGCTATTTAAGGTACTCAGATTTTTTTCTGGTAACACAAAATAAGCTCCGGGACAGATGCATCTCGTAGGGATGCAGTCCCTATGGGTAAGTGTATTAGTTTCTTTTTGTATTAATGAGCATGATAAATTTGTTTCTCTAATTATGTGTGACTGTATAAGAATCAAATAGGTTCAGCAAATTATAAAATTTAATAAAAGTATTTTATATTTTCTATTCTCATTACTCTAAGAAAAGCAAAGCCTGTGTGAAAATTCACAGGATGATTCTTCCAACAGGGTAGCAACATTATTTATAACCATATTATTTGTAACCTTGGGCTCAGGAGTTACAAAGTTTGTAGGTTGTGTTGGATCAAGAATAGCAATGAGGCCGGGCGCGGTGGCTCAAGCCTGTAATCCCAGCACTTTGGGAGGCCGAGACTGGCGGATCACGAGGTCAGGATATCGAGACCATCCTGGATAACCCAGTGAAACACCGTCTCTACTAAAAAATACAAAAAACTAGCCGGGCGAGGCGGCGGGCGCCTGTAGTCCCAGCTACTCGGGAGGCTGAGGCAGGAGAATGGCGTGAACCCGGGAGGCGGAGCTTGCAGTGAGCTGAGATCCGGCCACTGCACTCGAGCCTGGGTCACAGACCCAGACTCCGTCTCAAAAAAAAAAAAAAAAAAAAAAAAAAAAAAAAAAAAAAAAAAAAAAAAGAATAGCAATGAAAGATTTTCGCATATGATAATAATTCCTGCTATGGTTCACTTTCATATTAAGATAGTTAAGTGACTTAATAGGTGCTAATTTTATTTTTGAATTTTGAAATGTTTACATCAGCAATGTTTTGGGGATACTACAGAAAAAAATTCATTTAGACTAGTTTCATTTAAAATAAATATTATTTGAACAAAATTTAAAATTCAGCTTTGCTCTCTAGTTTGAAAAATAATAAAATAAATAAGACTTTTCAACTAGAATTGCAACAAGTATGCTTAAAATACATCAGAAAAGCTACATTTAGAAATACCAGAATATATGTAAGTGTTTTATTACTATATAAGTCACGCATTCCTTTGTAAAGCTCTATTTGGCAAAATATTACTAGCAAATTCATGGAAATGTACACTTTTAAATTAAATAGCAAAATATGTTAATGTAACACACAAATATAATTCTTACGTATTTAGATGGTGCTGTGTTCCAGTTAGACTGAATGAGCTAAAATTGCTAATTTGTCACTGTAATTTTCTTTAACGTGCTAACACCATATAAAATGTAAAAAAATACTCTCCCTTTTTTAATTTGAGGCTAGATTTGGGAAAAGTATAAATATTATCCTCAATTATCACAATCATAAGTTTATAATCAATTTATAACTAAATATGCCATATGATTACGGAGGTCCTGGTCCAGCCTGCCACAGAACAGATCTCTCAGAAGAGTTAAAGAAGAGAGACGAAAGAAATATCTCAAAGAAGGATTGCAACAAGTTTTCTAACCTAAATGTTGTCCTGTCTTTTATATCAGAACCTGATTTTCAACCACTTCTAAAAATATACTGTCATTTTACATCTTTGGAAACTAAGATTGGACAAATTAAATAACATTTTCCAATGAGTGGTACATTTATAACACAAAACACAAAACTAGGGTTATCTGGTTCTCAAATGAATGAAGGCTATTTTTTTTTCTTTTTCCTTCTTCTTGTTCTTTTTTTTTTTTAAGACGGCATTTTGCTCTTGTTGCCCAGGCTGGAGTGTAATGGTGCCATCTCAGCTCACCGCAACCTCTGCCTCCCAGGTTCAAGTGATTTTCCTGCCTCAGCCTCCTGAGGAGCTGGGATTACAGGCATGTGCCACCACGCCCGGCTAATTTTGTATTTTTAGTAGAGATGAGGTTTCTCCATGTTGATCAGGCTAGTCTCAAACTCACGACCTCAGGTGATCCACCCGCCTCAGCCTCCCAAAATAAATGAAGGCTACTTCTATAGTGTGATATCGGTAGGTCTAGTTATGTATGGCATAAAACGTTACCGGACATGGTGAGACACTATAATCCATTTTGGGGAGAAACAGAAACATAAGAATATGGACAAGGCAAGTGAGAAATAGAAACATCAGAATTTGGAAAAGGCAACAGGTAAGTCTGTTAGCCTCTAGTTACTTGTGGAGAAGAAACAAGATGAAAAGTAGGAAGGGCTCAGTAACAGAATTCAGATGTAGAAGAATAGAAAGAACTGAACAATACTAAATCAGTAATATTTCTAATTCATACTGTGCTAAATAGTCTTTCTTCTTCTATTTTTAATAAATGAATCACCGCATGTTGGAAATACATACAATGACATATTAAATATTTACCATGTTAATCTGTATTGAGACAGTAGATGAGTGAATATCAATTCCATGTAAAAATTTACATTGTCAGTAAGCTAGCAAGGTTACAAAGACATTAGCTAAACCATTTCTAGTCATTGTAATGATTTGTATTCTGCATTTTTTGCCAAAATAGATTTTCTTCATTTCATAATTGGTAACTCATTACACAAATTCAAATGTAAGTTTCAAATATACTATCTTATTACAGCTACCAAACTTCAAACTTTATTCAGTTTATGCGCTAAAAAAAAATCCTGATAGGATTTTGTTTCGTTTAGGAATTTGTTGAAAGGGCCACCAAGCAGGGAAATACGTTAGTGCTTTAACTTTTATAAAAAGGCTAAGAAAGGATGGTGGATTATCTGTGTGATTATCAATAAATTTAGCAATATTGTAGAGTAGTTCAGAATGATCCTGAGAATTCAAAATGTAAAAGATATTAAAAGTAATGTTAGACAATTCATGTCAAGATTTACTCAGAAATTATTATAACTTTTACATATTGTGACATAATGTCATGTGTATAATGTTACGTTAATTGAATATAATTTCTATGGGGAAACTATGAAAGGCAGTCCATAAGCAAATAATACATTTTATACTTTAATGATAATTGATTTCCTAAAGATGTATAGTAGAATTCAATTGGACTTAGTGGGTTCAATTTTATTTGAGTAGTTTTGAAAAGTTTATTATATTCCAGGAAGAATTCGAAGTCCTATGGGCACTAAGTCAGAGAAGAAACTCTGATCTTAAGAAATTCAAGAGTTAAGCAGTTAAAATTATTTAAATTTGTAAATAAGTATATAAAATGTGCATATATATTTTCTATCAGAATTTTCTTTCACTGTAAAATAAAAGAAGAAAGCAAATTTGTTTGCTATCTCGTACACGTTTTTGCATCTGGCAATTAATCCTGTAAGTGAGTCAATTGTGTGTTCATTAAATTCTAAAAGGAGAAGGACAGAAAAAGGGAGATGAGAAGGGGTGGGAGGAAAAGGGACAGAGAGATGGTAAGGTAAAGGGAAAAGGGAGAGGAGAAACTAAATATGTGATTCTGTAACATCTATGTATTTCTGGATATGAGAATCATGGGTAATGTAAAATCAGTTTCATTTTTTTCTGTTGTTAAACTGTAAATATATAAGTTAGTCTTAAATGTTGTGGATTTAAAAGAAAAGCACTTTATGCCTAGGAATTTAATTTCTTGTAAAGGTCAATCACTACTGTGAAAGTTGTCAGAATCAAAATGGAGTCACTACTGTCAAAAAAAAAAAAAAAAAAAAAAAAAGAAAAGAAAAGAAAAATCCCAGCCGAATAGAGGTAGGGAAGGCCATGAAGAGAAAGTTCTCATGCCTGTATGTCCGATAACAAAACTTATCACAATGGCCTCTGCAAAAACCACAGCTTTGCACAAAGACCATCATGAATTTACACATAAAATTCTTTGTGGGGAAAAGAAAGAGAGATCAGACTGTTACTGTGTCTATATAGAAAGAAAGAGACATAAGAGACTCCATTTTGTTCTGTATTTGAGATGCTGTTAATCTGTGACCCTTCCCCCAGCCTTGTCCTTTCAAGAGACAAGTGCTGTGGTGACTGAAGGTTTAATGGATTTTGGACTGTGCAGGGTGTGCTTTGTTAAACAAAGCCTGAAGGCAGCTTGCTTGTGAAAAGTCATCACCATTCTCTTAATCTCAAGTACCCAGGGACACGTACACTGCCAAAGTTTGCAGGGACCTCTGCCTAGGAAAGCTAAGTATTGTCTAAGGTCTCTCAGCGTGTGATAGTCTACAATATGGCCTCGTGGGAAGGGAAAGATCTGATCATCCCCTAGCCTGACACTCGTGAAGGGTCTGTGCTGAGGAGGACTAGTATAAGAGGAAAGAAAGCTTCTTGGCAGTTGAGATAGAGAAAAGCATCTGTCTCCTGTCCGTCCCTGGGCAATGGAACATCTCGGTGTAAAACCCGATTGTTTGTTCTATTTACTGAGAAAGGAGAAAACCGCCTTAGGGCTAAAGGTGGGACTTGCTAGGGGCAATGCTGCTCTTTATGCACTAAAAAGGTTTATGGAGATGTTTGCATATGCATATCAAGGCACAGCACTTTTCCTTAAACTTATTCATGTCACAGAGATCTTTATTCATATGTCTTACTGCTGACCTTCTCCCTACGATGATCCTATTATCCTGCCACTTCCCTTTTTCTAAGATGGTAAAGATAATGATCAATAAATACTGAGGGAACTCAGAGACCGGTGCCGGCGCAGGTCCTCTGTATGTTGAGCACAAGTTCCCTGGGCCCACTTTTTCTTTCTCTATACTTTGTCTCTGTGTCTCATTTCTTTTCTCAAGTCTCTGTTCCACCTAACGAGAAACGCCCACAGGTATGGAGGGGCAGGCCACCCCTTCAATTCTTCTGCAAGGACATTTGCCCAGCAACTGCCTGTTCAAACTGAGACTGGAATCATTCTTGTTATTTGTCTTTGTAGCCACAGATAATTATGTCAAAAAAATTATGTAATCATCCTTGTTTTTTGCTTCAAAAACCTTTTTCTTCTTTTACCTTTCTGAATATGCACACAAATTTACTGTGCACACGTATTCTCATGTCAGTGCTCTAGTCCCAAATAACTACCGTTTTCTTTTAGAGAGACTTTTTCTGTTATTTAGGTTGACACACCCCAGCTTCCCAAAAGTTATGTGGCATCAGGTAAATCCACGAGCAGGAAAACATCAAATTCATACAGCTGTGTACCTAATAGCATCCCTGCACATTTGAAGATTCATTTTCTCATTTCTGATATGCCTATGGTTACAGATTGCTTTTCACATAAATATGTGAAATGTTGTGTGACATGTGAACATTTTCCCATCTGGTTGATTGTTCATAAAACTCATTTTCTATGATTTAATAAACCTAGGAGCCCACAAGCAAGAACAGCTTTAGCACTAGTATTTCAATGTTTGTAGGTGTTACAATCACTTATATGTTCCATAACACATTCCTACTTTTATCAACTATTAATTTGTGCTTAAAAGGTAATGAACCTGGCAGTCTGACCCTTGGCTGTCATTAATGGCAACATAAATCAAAGGATTACATGCTTTAATATTTTTCAAACCCTTCTCTTCTACTTTTCCCCAAACCCCACCTCTCATAAAAATTTACTGGTTTAGAAGAGCTGAATGTCTTCGAAAAAACTGATTATGTAGTTTAGCAGAAGCTGTTGCTGGCACTGCATAAAATAATGCATCGATTATATGATTCAAATGTACCAAAACAAATGATATTTTTGGAATGAAATTAGAACTTTATTGCTTTCTCTGATCATTCTGGAAACCTCTTTGTAATAAAAGATTATCACTACATGCATGCATGTGCTGTAGAATCTCTCCAAATGCAGACACCAGACTGGAAATTGTCCATCAGTACCTACTCAGAAAAAATAAATAAATAAATAAATAAATAAATAAATAAATAAATAAGCTTTTCTGGAACATATTAACAAAAATATTTCACAGAGATAACTTGAGAAAATAAATCTTTTCATTTTTATAAATAAGTGAAGAATCTGCTCTCCCTATACCAGTATTCCGACTTTGAAAGATATAGCATCTCAGGTTCCTCTAAATTTTACAATAATTTTTAGAATTATGTAGTTTAGAAACTTATCTCCTTGGCAAAATTAATAAGGAACTTTATTTAAACCACTAATAGTCAATTACATTGTAATTATAATTCTCTATTATTTTACAGGATGTCTAATTTAATAAAATAAACACTCCTTAACAGGAAAACTGAACTGCAAGGAAATCTATATTTATAAATAAGATGAACTCAGTGAAAACTACCAATATATCTTAATTCTAATAAAGATAAGTAATATGGAAGAGAATAGATTAAATAGTTATATATAGTATATCTTGACATTAATTGAAGTTCCCCTCTCTTGATTTGTATGTGATTTTTTCTCATCAATTATATTACAAAGATTATCTAGATAAAATTCAAGAGATATACTTACCTTCCTGATTGTCAGAATCACTTGTTAATTATAAAGATAATATTAAAATGAAATGAGAACTCTGCTTTTCAATATGATGGCTGTTAGCCACATGTGACTAATGAGAAGTTGGAATATGGGTAGTCTGAAATGAGGTGTGCTATAAGCTCTGAATACACCAAATACACTGAAAAATACACACTGAATTCTTGAGACAGTTTGGACAAAAGAAACAGTAAACCCCACTTGAAGAAAAAACAAATTGTTATCAAGAAATTGACTTTGTTGCATATGCAATGGCCAGCATTCAAATGAATAACAAATAATGAATAAATGAGCACCAAGTAGGACAAAAGATAAGACCAAATATCTGAAAATCAGCAGAAACAAAACTAACAATGTCAGTGTCAAAAGTAAACAACATAAACTTTAAAAGCTGCAATATATTTAAAAAGTTGATTATTTCTACTCATAATAAATCTAGAAAAAAATAAATTTGCATTTTAAAAATGAAGAGTGTAATAAGTAAAATAAAGCACTAGCAATATGACACATTCAATAGATACTTTATCAATATATTAGACAAAGGACAATATAAGGTTAGCGAACCGGAAAATAGAGCACTAGACAATACTCAGACTATTGATTACATATGCTTAAAAAAGGAGGGGAGACAGAAGAAAGAGGAAAAGAAGAAAGAAAGAATAGTATGAAGGGAGAAAAGGAAGGAGACAGAGAGGAAGAAAGAAAATTTCTTAAAAGTTTAAGAGACATATGATACAAAGTGAAAATGTGTAAAATACATGTCATTGAATGACCAGAGAGAGTAGAGTTTTAAGGAATAGAATTAATATTGGAAGTTATACACACTCTGTATATTTTCCACAATTATGAAAAACATCAAGCCACAAACTCAAAATTTTTTAATTATCACATGGATGGATAATATATATTTTTAAAGCATACGTAAGTACATTATAGTGAAGTGCATGCTATGATCTGAATGTCTGTATCTCATTCAGATTCATGTTTTGAAGCCCAAACCCCAAAACAATAGTATTAAGGGGTGGCATATTTGGGAGGATATTAGGTCATGAGGGTGGAACCTTTTTGAATAAGATTAGTGCCTTTATAAAATAGGTGAAAGCGAGTTTATGTTTCCCTTCCATCACGTAAGAACACAAGAAGGCACCATGTGTGAAGCAGACAGATCCTTTACCAAACACTGTATCTGCAGTGCTGTGATCTTGGACTTCCCAGCCTCCAGAATTGTGAGCAATAAATATTTGTTGTTCTTAAGTTACTCTGTCTAAGATGTTTTGTTATAGCAGTTTGAATATACTAAGACAGTACAAAACACACACACACACACACACACACACACACACACACACACACACACACACACACAAAACAAAGTAAAGCACCCAGAAGCAACCGATAAAATTTAAAACAATATAATGAAAATAGCCTGATGTACTAATATAATTATATTTAATATAATATTTTAAAGTACACAGAGAACATTTCCCAGAATTGATCATATGCTGGCCCATAAAGCAAGTCACAACAAATTTCCAGATGGTGTATAGGGCCATATATATTCTACTACTTGAATCCTTTTTCTAAACTCATGTCACAATTCTTTCTGCTTCACAGCTTAAGTTCCAATAATTTGTCCTTTCTGCCTTCTACATTGATATGATTTAGCTGTGCCCCCAACCAAATCTCATCTTACATTGTAGCTCCCATAATTCCCACATGTCCTGGGAGGGACCCAGTGGAAGGTATTTTAATCACAGGAATAAGTCTTTCCCATGCTGTTCTTGTGTTAGTGGATAAGTCTTACGAGATCTCATGGTTTTATAAAGAGGAGTTCCCCTGAACATACTCTCTCTTGCCTGCCGCCATGTAAGACATTCCTTTGTTTTCCTTTTATCTTCTGCCATGATTGTGAGACCTCCCTAGCCATGTGAAACTGTGAGTCCATTAAACCTATTTTCTTTATAGGTTATCCAATCTCAGAGTATGTCTTTATTAGCAGCGTCAGAACAGATTAATACATATATGAAGTTCCCTTTGTATTAAAATGTCCTTTCCAATTCCTTCTCTGACCTAATTACTACCAGTCATATAAAAGTAATCTCAGTTACAGCTTCTTTCAGAAAATATTTTTAATTATTCCTGAGACCTCATCCAAACAAAATTAGGTACCTCACAGTTTTGTACCCCCAAAGCCTAGGGTCTTCATATATTTTTTGAATTACCTCAACTTTTCATTCTAATTAACTTATTCTTGCTAGAATGTAAGTTTCTAAAGAGATATAGTCAAATTTGTACATACTTAGTGAATGCATTAATCAGTATTCACAGGATGTCTATTTTTTATTGAATTATAACACTATATGAATTTTGGCATTGCACAAATTCTAAGAATTTTGTGCTTCCTTACTAGAGATAATCATGCAACAGCTAAACTAATTAAATCAATATTCTCTACTATGACAAAAGATCTGACTTTTCTACACCAGAAACTCACTAGCATGGAATTCTGTCTATGTCAAGGGAGAAACAAGTAATGATGCATCTACCTGTATTTCTTCTCAATAACTTTGAGTAATCCTAGAAAAGAAAATATAGTATTCATTATTATTATGTGCATACTTTTTGCTATAAAATGAGGTATTCAAAATAAGGTTAGTGTTAATGATACAATGAGAATTCAAAGAACAGGTGTTTTCAGGAATCAATAGATACCTAGAGTTGTTTTGTTTGTTGTAATTTTCCATAATTCTTATCTTATTTGTACTTGTTTACAATTTTATTATTTCCAAAGTTTCACCACAAATCATTTTTAATGTAACCACTTTTTATGTCTTTGTTGATATGTAATTCTTTGGAACTAATTAACTTTTAAAATCCCTGATTCCTAATTGCAAACTCTATAGTAACATATCTACTTATATTTTGATATTGTCATAAATATGTAGTAAACATATTTCAAGGACTTGTATTCAACCACTAAAGTCATTTTATAACTTTCATAATCCCAAGATGACAAAACAAACAAACAAATAACACATGTGTTGGGCCTTATATATATTTAGAAGGGGTTACTATACTTAAAAAGTCATTCTTTAATACATTACCCTTTATCACCAGAAGGAGAAAAATTGTTCTTATGGATATAATTTACCTCTCAAAGGAAGGACAGAGCAATTACCAGATATTTAATTCTGAAAGAAAAATATTGATCTTCAAAACAAACAAAAAACTATAGAAACTACACTGAAAAGACAGTTCACTAAGAACAAAGTAGGCAGTTTGAGAAATCTGAAAATTCAGCAAATACAGGAAAGGATGATCATACTCTTGAGTAACTAGAGAAATACTCAATTAAAATTTATATACTATTTTATAAGAGCTTGTCAAAGTTTATAAAGGTAGATAATATCTAGCATTGGTGAAATTATGGTATAATGGAAAGCTTTATGTACCAAGAATAGTATAAAGTGGTATAAGCATTATGACCAGAAATTTAAAAGAACTTAATAAAACTAAGTATTCTATACCCTATCATTCTTTAGCTACATTTCTAGGAATATATCTCAGAAATTTCTTTATATATGTCTAAAAAGGAAACACATGGATATGTTAGGGATTGTAGTCAAGATTTAGAGGCAACTTTATGTGTCCATTATTCTGCCAATAGCTACATATAATGTAGTCTTGTACTGTGGAATATTATGGAACAGTTAAAATCAGTAGGGGTAGAAATTAAAGACAATGTCAAATTTTAAAAATTTAACCATGGAATGGAATCTGTAGTACATAGTACTTATGCAAATTAAATGTATAGCCAGAACAATCTGCATAAATATCACATGATACATATCCACATATAGCACATGTCAAGCGTATGTTGAAGTAGGTGGAGGTGAATGAAAGTGAAGAATACCTTTAAATGAGAAGATGTAAAATAAAGTGGGGTCTTGCAAAAAGCAAGTATGCTAATATGTCACAACTCTTAGTACAGTGAAGCTGATTTGAAAGTCTTGGTGGTCCTATTAATTTTTTCATGAGTCAATATGAATAAGAGAGATGGAAATACTGGAAAGAATGGAGAATTGTTCCTCACTTTATTATATCATGAAGTTTCGAGTAAAGAAGCTTGGGACTACTGTGGAAGTGAGAGGTGGGGCTTGCTCTCTAATGACCCAGCGTGTTTAGAAAGACCATTTTATTTCAAGGGGTATGTAATTTATATCTTTTCCCCTACTAATATAGATCTGTTTTACGACATTTTCAGTATTGCAGTTGGTCACAATAGCATTTTAAAATTTCAAAACACATTTGGACATACTGGCTTTCATTTACTGTAAGACCTTTTGATCTTCCCATTTTCACTTTATATCGTACATTAACAGATTACCTATTTTACTGGAAATCCTATGAAGACTATTAAAAATTATGAATCAGAAGTTAAAATATAGCCATATAGGGACTCAATCTAGCTTATTTAAATGTATCCCTGTAAAATGGGAATTATGTTCCATAACGTGACTTTTGTCCAAGTAATTGATTTTAAATTGCATCTTAAAATGAACATTTGTAGGTGCTTTGGGATATTCTAGTCATTTACCCACATGGAATATTATAGATTTGGTGAAAATTACTATTATATTGTATGTGTATTAAACTTTACTTTTAAAATCATTACTCAGGTCTGACAGAAAAGATACACATGTACTAGAAAAACCCACAATTGGATAATGTTTCTTATCTTTAATAAGTAATCAGTATTTCTTAACAATTTTCAATGTTTTTAAATATAGAACTGTGTCCTGCTTTTTGTTTATTTAAATGCAATATAAATACTTGTGTGATTTCACTTTTATTGATAATTTGGAAAAGTGTATCTTCAGATTATATTATATTAACTTGTATTTAGACTTCCCATTTCTCTGATAACCTTTGCTAAATCTTTTGAAGAATAAAATTACTATACTATACAAAACTATTCCTGTGTTTTTACATTTTGCTCAATTCATCTTACACCATAATTCTATCTCAATAAAACAATGCACAACAGTTACTGTGTCTTAATAAAAGCAAAATATTAATGCGTATTCAAATACTGTTTTAACAGATAATATATTTACATAAATACATTCTAATATGTGTAGCCCTTTTATTTTAAAAGCAGCATGTTGTTTTGATCAGGTCTATTGTTGGTGAATTTAGTAGGGGTTCAGAATACCACACCTGTTATGACCTTTAATTACAGATAATGCCTACAGCTACTGCCTTATACTCTACCATCTTCATAACCATAAAACTGTAAGAGTTGTTTTCATATAAACCCAGTGTTTTGCTACACTCCAGTCCATTTTGTTATACACCTTCTTACTTGGGATCTGCTACTATTGCTCAACCAAAATTTCTCCTACAGTCACCATCGATTTCCATGATACCAAAGTGAAGGGCAACTTTTATACATTTCACTTTAGCACACTTTACTAGATTTCATGGCAGCATTTATTTATCTCAGTTTGTAATATCTTTTTTTAATTATTTGTATGATATAGCTCGTCATGCACTTTCTCTTTTCTCCTTCTGCCAATTCTTTCTTCTCTCTCTCTCTCTCTCTCTCTCTCCCTCTCTACCACTTCCCATTCTTGTTTCTTCTTTCTTGGTGTCCTTTTCCACTTGTTCCCTCTTTAATAGTCATGTAGTTTTGCAGTAACTCAGGACTCAAGCTGCAGCCTTTTTACTCCCAGTCTTTCCATAATTGCACAATGCAGTTCTGCAATTAAATTTCAAGGGCTTGATAGTTACGAAATGTAATGTATGTGTGTGTGAACTATATAGTTATTTTTTGGGTTTTTTTTGTTGTTGTTTGTTTTTTAGAAATGAGTTCTCACTTCCCCGGGCTGGAGTACAGTTGCATGATTATAGCTCACTGAAGCCTCAAACTCCTGGGTTCACGTATCCCTCCTGATTCAGCCTCCCAAATAACTGGGACTACAGGTGCACACCACCGTGCCTGACAACTTTATTTTTATTTTTAGTAGAAACAGGGTCTTGCTTTGTTGTCCAAACTGGTCTTGAACTCCTGGCTTCAAGCAATTCTCTTGTCTTAGCCTCTCAAAGCGTTGGGATTACAGGAATGAGACACAGTTCCTGGTCTTAAAATTTAGTTTTTAAATAGACAATTTTACTTTTTAACTTTGGTTTCAAAGAGTAACACTGTGGAAAGAATAGCAACTTCCTTCTAGCACTTTATCCCAACCTAGTCTCTTGATGTTTGACAAGAGGCATTTCTTGTCTCCTGACATATCTTTGAGATCTCACAAAGCTCTCTAATGTACCCTTTCAAAAACTGAATTATATATTTGTTTCTTTTTATCCCCTTGTTTTATAGGAAGATCTTCTTCTTCTTTGCTGGAATTAGTATTCTAAGGAGTCTATCTTGTTTTACTTTTCCTTTTCTTACAGACTGTGGCTTATAACCTGCTTACTACATCATAATGACTAAATTATCCATCCAGCCTTCTGTTGAGCACTTTGTACTTTTTCACCATAGTAATTGCATCATTGCCATCCACATACACACATATTCATTTAATAAAACACACACATACATGTATCTATGATGTCTTCAAAAGAGCTATAACATAATTAATATAAAAATTTTAACTGACTGACTTATTATTTCAACCTCCATTTCTTACATCATATGTGACATACATTTCAATATCATTATACACTTGGAAATAAATGAACTGCAGGATTTAAACTCTTGAAGACCAGGGTTTTCCTTTTTTGGCTAACGCTGAATAGAGTTTTTCCACATTTTATTTTCTTCAGAATTCATAATACTCTGGTTTGTTTATAATAATTTCTATATCCTATTTCTCATCCATATGTTATGTTCTGTATATTATGTTTTTTAAAACTTTGCATACAGAACATAACAGATAGAAAATATTAAATACAAATGTTTTGAATTAATGAACAAAAGACTATAGTAAACATGTTATCATCATTGAAAAATAAATGCAACTGTCTTACAATGTTTTGAAGGACATTTCATTATCTGCCTACATGTTAAGAATGTCACCTAGTCATATAATAAAAGATAATTTTCCTAATAAACCATAATTCTCTGTTACTTTAGTATGTATTTCTACGGGAAATATATTTGCAGATAATTCCTTAGACATACAAATGATTTTTATGATAAACTAAAGCATTATAATTTTGAATTATGCAAATAATTCCATTAAAATTATAACTAAGCACATTTCTAGAACATGTTTCTGTCACTAAGACTGAGTTTTTAATAAATGATAGAACTTTAATATTGAAGAAAATCTCTCCCCTTGCCTATCCTGCGTCTAAATCTGCCTATCTAACAGCACAAACTTTCTCGAGAACAGGATTTATTTTACTTTAGAAATAAAAATGCATGCCTGTAATCCACTGACCCCAAAACTCAGGAGTTAAGCATATTAGTGTTTTCCCTAAGCTCTGAACACTTGTGAAAATTTGCTAAATATAGAGCATCTTTTCCATATTTTGTTTTATCCCATTTACATTCAGAGCTACCGTTTCATCTTATCATTTTCTTTTCACTTGCTCCAGACAATAAAAAAGGGTTATCCTTAGCTTATAGCACCATTGTGATTTCTGTACTATATTACACTTCTTTCTCAAGGCAAGGCAAGGAAGGCGAAAAGGGTATGCAAACAGCGAGTAGAGACTTGTCAATGATATTGAAAGAATAAGTACATAATAGCCAACCTAATTTTAAATACATCTATCCATAAATGTATTTTAATAGTTATGTATTAAACATTTTGATAAAAATAAATGTGTTGATTATCCAATTCACTGAAATTGTCAATTGACATAAAAATGGTAAACTTTATAAAGCAGGCAGCAGGTTACATTTTATTTGATGAAATAATAGCTATATTTTTAAAAAGTTCTTTGACATTGATATTGATTTTCATTTTGTGTTCTTGACTTATTGTAGGCAATGTTTAACTGAGGAAACCTGTGTGTGTGTGTGTGTGTGTGTGTGTGTGTGTGTGTGTGTGTGTACATATATATATAATTTGTTCTAATAAACTTAGATTTTATTTGGATATTAACAATTTTTATGTATTTCTTTGTTCATATATGTTGTGTAATTTGGTCTTCACCATACTCCTAGAGGTACAAGACATTTACTTTTACTGCTACTTTAAACCACACAAAGCTAAACCTGGGATCCAAATTTAGCTAAAAACATGTACAAAGATGATGTAAAAGATGCAATAGTTCCATTATTGTAGAACTGTCCCACAGAGAACTGCCTGTGATTCAAAGTTTTACCCTAGCTTTCTTTGGTGTTGGCTGTCCTGCAACAACACATTGCCTTCCTTGGATACAGCACAGTTCTATGGAATTATAAACATTTATCAAATCACTTTCATATTCTGTTACTAGTTTGATACTGTGTAAACTCCATGCCTTTAAATTCTCTCAAAGGGCATTGTTTTGAAATTCTGATAACTTATAGCCATTGTATATAGGGTCCAAAATATTTTTTATAGATATCCTGCCTTATATCTATTCACAGGCCTGTGAGGAGACTTGGTGCCTATTGTTGCTTAATCTCCCATTCTCTTTCCCAATATACAATGAGGAGAGAGCAAGACTTTTTATTTCACTCCACAACCAAACCAAATATATATATATATATATAACATTGGTTAGAACTTGTTTTTTAGGAAGATCTTCTTCTTCTTTGCTGGAATTAGCTTTCTCAGGAGTTTATCTTGTAACGAAGACATTGGCTGTTTTTTCTTTTCCTTTAGGTCAGGCAATATAGAAACGATATAGCTGTGAGAAAAAAGAATATTCCAGCTTTCCTTACTGATTCCTGCGAAGTAACAATTTAAAAAAATTGCTCTAAACATGTGAGCACATATTTCCTTGATCCAGGGCCTCTGGCCCGTCTACATGATTGGGACACCTGGACCAGAATTACATTGTACTATAATTAAGAAATAGCATTTACATGGTTCAGACTAGTTTTCTAGGGCCTACAATTGGACATGGTGGCAATCCTCGTATCTCTATATAATTTCTTTTTGTAGAAATTTCTTTTTAAGACTTTCTTCTTAAAGAAGGATTATTGGTTTAAAAGAACACTTTGTCTTTAAAAAATATGGTCCCTTTGTGAAAAGACATAATATTATCTGGTTTCCTATATTTACTGTTCACTATCTAACCCAGACTGCAAGAATCATAAATCCTTTAATTCTGTTATTTCACTGTTCTTTATCCTCTTATGTCTTTGCCCGCATTTTTACCCAGTTGAAATCCATGGTCACAAACTTGATTCTCATGCTCTCTCTTGCTTCTTTTCACTCGAATGACAAAATCACACCCTACACCCATGAAGTTTGATATGAATGGAGAAAAATACACAACCGGATTGACAGGTCTCACTGAAGAATTTTGACATGAACTTCAAGTGGAAACTTAATGCATTTTAGCAACCATACTAAATATCCTTAGCACATTAAATCTTAATTATTAGCCATCCTTTCCTCTCTCCAAACGTCCATATTGCCTATTCCTTAGCTGCAGCTCATGAAATTATGGCTTCCACCACAGAAAGCAAACTTACAGACTCCAATCACCAAATCTATGCATGTATGGTATCTATACCACATCCTATAACTGTTCTTTGACCACGGTAGAGCAAGGTGTTAAACTGAATGCCAGTATCCCCCAAATTGGCTCACACCACTGGCAAGTGTGAAGGCTGGAGAGCAGCAGGCTGGAGATGAGGGGAGAGTTGATGCTTGAGTCCTGAATCTGAATGGCCAATCTAAAGTCAGAATTCTTTTCCCTTAGTGGAAACTCAGTGGTTTTTTTTTCCTTTTAAGGCCTTCAGCTGATTGGAGGAGGTCCACCCACATTATGAAGGGTAATCTGCTTTAATAGAAATTTACTGATTTAAATATTAACCATGTCTAAAACATACGTTAACAGTAGCCTCTAGACTGGTGTTTGATGAAGCAACTGTGGACGATGCACTCACCAAGTTGATACATAAAATTAACAATCCCATCAGGTCATTGTCATCAGCATAATAATGAACTGAAATTTATCTCATTTAAAAATGTAATTTATCTTGACCTGATCCTATTTCCTTTACTAAGTATCAATCTACTTCTCTGCCTCCCTTTTCAGTAAACTTCCTTAAGAGAGTTGTGTACATACACTGTTCCCAAATTCCCTTTACATATGCTGTCATGAAGCTACGGTGATCATACGTTTATCCCCACTCTAGCAAAAGTGTTCTTAGTGTAATCATTGACCTCTACCTTGCTAAAGCTAATATTTGATTTTATATTGCCCATCAGAACCACATAATGCAGCCCACCTTTATCTCCTTCTTGATACACTTTTCTTATTTTGCCTGCAGGATACTACTCTTCTTATTTGCTTTCCTAACTCTTATCTTCTTTCTTTTCCTTCTTTTATACCTTACACATTATTATTACACAATAATAATGACTTCCAAGACCCAATCCTCAAATCTCTCCTCTACTTCTCCACTGCAGTGTTTATCTCATCCAATCAAATGGCTTATGTCCCAATGAATTCCAAATACCATCTCTAATACAGACCTCCCTCTTGAAAATACAGATTAGTCAAACTACATACTCAGCTTCTCAACTAGAGTGTCTTATAGACATTTCAAATTCCACAT
Source organism: Macaca fascicularis (assembly GCF_037993035.2). NCBI lineage: Eukaryota > Metazoa > Chordata > Mammalia > Primates > Cercopithecidae > Macaca > Macaca fascicularis. Next base: position 29,744,443 of record NC_088380.1, on the reverse strand, counting down.
ATCTAATATTGAATTGTTCCTATCTTCCCTAAAATCTACTTCACCTACCACCTTTTCCAATTCAGTTGATGATAATTTCAGCTTTTCATGCCTTCAGACACAAATGGCATGTGATGTTATACTTAAGTATATCTTTCCTTCACATAAGGCACTCAGAAACATTTCTGCCTCTGCCTTTAAAAATGTAAACAGACTCTGACTACTTCTAACAATCTCATTGATATCTCTCTCCCGTCATTCTAACCCAAGCCACCATCATTACTAGTCTAGATTTCTCCAATGGCTTCCTCACTGTCTCTGTGCTCTATCTTTGCTCCCATCCTGTCTATTTGTAGCAGAGCAGCTGGAATGATTCTTTAATTATATGTGAAATCATGCCACTTATCCACTCAAAATCCTGCTTATAGGATTCCATGCAACTAAAAGTAACAACGAAATATCCTTAAATTGGTACAAGTCCCTCCGTGTGGTTGGGCCTCTGATTCTTCTCTAACCTCATCTTCTGCTCTCCCGATAACTCATGGCCTTCATATCACAGACGGCACAGAGGGAGGAGTATTTCTTGAAATTCCTGGGACATGCCAGCCACATTTTCACTTTACAGCATTTGTACTTGTCGTCTCCCCATATACCTTCATCACAAATGCTTTTACCTCTAATCACTAGCTCCCACGTGTTCTTCTTACTGAGGCCTAACACAGTCTCACTTTTAAAATCATAATCCATACTTCCACTGTCTATACATAACATAATCTTGCTATGATTTTATTTTGCCAAAGGGCTTTTTTTCCTGTGTATGTCTCAAGATCTCTTTTAGGAGATTAGCTATCAACTTTGGCCCTGCCCTGATGGGGCTCCAGAGGATTTGTGTTTGGTTGAACATGTTACAATATGCCTTTCACAGAATGCTTCTTTATCCCTTCTTTACTAATGCTACTTTATTATTAGTATCCATTCTAATATTTAAGTATTCAATTTGTGACCACTTGTCCCTTTCACAGGAAACTTGTTTATATGGGCAGACATTTTGGTGGTTCTTGTCTCACTTGTGTCCAGTTTATTTCCACCATAGCCACTCTCTAGGAGCACTCTGACCAGGAAAGAAGACAAGTTTTGTTGTGTTGCTCAGGTGAGCCACAGTGGAGGCAACTCAAAAAACACATGAAATAGGCCGGGCGCGGTGGCTCAAGCCTGTAATCCCAGCACTTTGGGAGGCTGAGACAGGCGGATCACGAGGTCAGGAGATCGAGACCATCCTGGCTAACACGAACCCCGTCTCTACTAAAAAAAATACCAAAAAAACTAGCCGGGCGTGGTGGCGAGCACCTGTAGTCTCAGCTACTCGGGAGGATTGAGGCAGGAGAATGGTGTAAACCCGGGAGACGGAGCTTGCAGTGAGCTGAGATCCGGCCACTGCACTCCAGCCTGGGTGACGGAGTGAGACTCCTTCTCAAAACAAAACAAAACAAAACACATGAAATAACAGAAGCAGTTTATTACTTACGGATCCAGAGAAAAAAGAGCAAGTCTTGCAGGGGCAGTAGGAAATGGGAAACCATATAGCACACACATTCAACCATCAGGTGGAGAGCAAGAGAGGCAGAGAGACTTGTGAGTTGAAGCCTTTTTTGGTTGTTGAGAGCATTATTCAAGCAAGTTTCCAAGGGAAGTTTTAATGGGCAGGTGATATAGTTTGTCATTGTCCCCACTCAAATATCTTTTTTTTTTTTTTTTTTTTTTCAGATGGAGTCTGACTCTGTCACCCAGGCTGGAGTACAGTGGCACCATTAGGCTCACCGCAACTTCTGCCTCCCGGATTCAAGCTATTTTTCTGCCTCAGCCGCCCACGTAGCTGAAATTACAGGCGCCCACGACCAAGCCTGGCTAATTTTTGTATTTTTAGTAGAGATGGGGTTTTGTCATGTTGGCCAGGCTGGTCTCAAACCCCTGACCTCAGATGATCTGCCGCCTTGGTCAAAGTGCTGGGGTCACAGGCATGAGCCACCATGCTCGGCCTTACAAATACCATCTTGAATTGTAGTTCCCCTAATACTCACATATCGTGGGAGGGACCCAGTGAGAGGTAGTTGAATCACGGCGACCTTTTCCCCCATGCTATTTCCCTGATGGTGAGTGAGTTCTCAGGAGATCTGACAGTTTTCAGTGGCTTCCCCCTTCACTCAGCTCTCATTCTTCTCTCTCCTCCCACCATGTAAAGATGGATGTGTTTGCTTCCCCTTCCGCCATGATTGTAAGTTTCCTGAGGACTCCCCAGACACGCAAAACTGTGAGTCAATTAAACCTCCTTTCTGTATAAATTTCCCAGTTTCAGGTATGTCTTTATTAGCAGCATAAGAAAAGACTAATACAGTGGATTTATAGCAAGCAGGCACGAGTTCAGTAGTCACACTGTAAGTGAGAGGGGGCCACAGCAGCATGTACACAGTCCGTTAGTGGTGAGAAGGCCGGAGGGATGGGTCAGGTAGGCCGTATCTGCTTTCCCACAGGGTGGTGGTCACCAGGAGACAGTTGTATAAGGCAGATATCGGGGGCGACCACATACAGGACTTTGGAGGAAGTGAAAACTCCTTCGAGGGTCACTAAGCCAAGCTTCTGGTATGAGCAAGTTAAATCTATATTCAAAATGGATGCTGAGGTAACATACAATTATAAGAATTTGCTAAATATTATACTTAGTATAACAATGGTGTAGTGTATGTCTCCCACAGATAGAATGCAAGCTCCACAAAGGTAAAGAAAGTGGTCTTTTTTCTTTTCTTTTTTATAAAAAATGGTGTGTTCACTGAAGTATTTCAAACATCTGGAACAGGTTCCAGTATAGAGTAGATACTCAATAAATACTTGTTGAATTATGTTGAGCTGCATAGCTCATTGCTTCTTCTTGTGAAGTTATTTAGGAGAAATTTTCCAGTTGTTGTTATTTAAGGAAAAGTGTAGTATTCCTTGAGAGATAGAAAGCAAATGAAAATTACAGCTGAATTTGGCTTTAACACTTCACTGTTTCATGAGATGAATGAGATGCATTCACCTCATTATTGGATAATGGTGACTTTTAAGCCATTCTGTTCCAGTTTTCAATATTGCTATATTAAAATCAGATTAGATTTATTTGCCTAGAATGAAAATAATTAAGCTCATATCAAAATACCTGTTAACAGAAATGCCATCTTTGCCTCAGCTCCCCACCCCCCAACACACACATGCCTTTGGACTTTTGAGAAATGCTGGCTTATTTTATCTGTAGGTATTCAGGTTTAACAGGGTACAAAATACAGTTACGTTTTTCTAGTTTTACTTAATTCTTTATCTCTGTATTGCTTCTCTCCTGCTTCTTCTTGTTCTTTCTTTTTCTCCTTTCATTTATAAATAATAGGTACATACTTTTTTTTTTTTTCTAGAGAAAAAACTCTTAATTATTCCATCCTTGGAAATTTATCTGATTACCAAAAGGTTTAGGAGACCATTTTGGCAATATATAGCAGTGGTTCAAATCCCAGATCTGATAAAAATTAACCACTAGAGAATGCAAAATGATTGTGCTGTACTTCGGTTTCCTCGTGTGTCAAATTAAGAAAATAAGAGTATTTAAGAGTTATCTAGAAATTTAATTATTTTACACATTTGCAGTTTATAAAATTGTACATTGCAAACACTAAAAAGTCAATATTAGCTCTCTGCTTCTTATATTTATAATCCTAAGGGATGTTAATAAAAGTTCTCAGTACATAGACAAGGTGTTTAAGCTACTATTAGGATAATTAGAACTGAATAAAACACTTAGAAAACATATTTTCTTCTGCATTTGTTCGTATAGAATGACTGTTTTATTAGATAGTTAAGTCCATCTGTTGAATTATCATGTGTGACCAGTTAGAAGTTTACATTAATCCTGAAAACTTATTTCGGTTTTTAAAAAATCCTCTACTTTTAGCTCTACATTTTAAATTATATATTTAACTTTTTTCCATGGGAAAAATATAAACTTTATAATCTTGTGAAAATTGTCAGAATCAAAATGGAATTACTAATGTTAAAAAAATATCCCCCACAAATAGAGCCAGGAAAAGCCATGAAGAGAATGTTCTCATGCTTGTATGCCTAATAATAAAAATTATCACAGTAGCCTCTGCAAAAACCACACCCTTGTGCAAAGACCATCACAAACTTACACAAAACATACTCCTGCAAAGATATTTGCCCAGCAATTGCCTGTCCAAATTCAGACTGGCATCACCCTTGTGATCATTGTAGCCAGGGATAATGCTTTCAAAACAGTTATGCAATTCTCCTCATTCTTTTTTTCTTTTAGAAACCATGGTTTTTCTTTACATCTCTAAATATCCACATGGTTTAATATGGCAAGAGTATTCTCATTGCAATGCTCTAGTCCCAAATAAACATGTGTTTCTCTTTTAGAAAGCCAAAGTTTGTTGTTTAGATGGTCAATCTTTTTATGATCTTTTCCTGATCCTTGTTTTTACTTTTCTTTAGATTTATTTTCTTTGTTTTTATGAACTTAGACTTTCAAAGTTATCCTATGCGACCTTGAATATTGAAAAATGTTTCTTTAGGTTTTTTTACTATCATGATTTTTTTTTTCCATTAAGAAAGTGCTCTGTGAAAAAGGGCAAGTGGGATAACATCTTATATTTTGAATTTGTTGAGAGTTCGTCAGAGACACAACACCTTATGGGGAATTACCTCCCCACCAAGATAAGAGTACACACTGAGTTTCAGTTGCTGCATTTCATCTTTCAACGTAAAGGGGGCTAAATATCATCTAAAAATACTCATGCACTTGGAAAGACTTTTGAACTAAGCTTCATTCCATATGCATGGCGGCTAGCTTGTCATAGGATTCCTTTCCAACTTGTCTGTGTGCTGTCCAGCAGGAAGGAGCATTCCCTAATACGTTGGCACTTGCTTCCTAGTTGCAGCAAGCAGGGAATTAACATCTGCAAAGAGGAGATTACACTCATGCATCATACTGAGATTTTTCACACACTTCTGTTACTCCTTCAAAAGTAACTCCCTTGTGACATATTCCATGATGGAACTAACAAATCTGCAGGCAGCAGACAACCTTGAAAAGTAATTAATGATAATATCTTTTCCTTACCACTATGCTTGCCTTTTTTTTTTTTTTTTTTAGCTCTTGAATAAATCCCTCATGTAATTTTTTTTTTTTAAGTTAGAAGTTTCCTTGCATAGTATTCCCTAAACCACCTCATTCTTTATTATTAATTCTAAAACACCCTCAGCTAAACAAAGGTATATTATTCTGTCAAATGAGAAAGTGTTTGTGTATATCAAGATACAAAGTTAGACTATATTATTAGAGTATAAATGGTGTTTTCACTTGAGTGTTTCCTTTTATAATATATGGTTTTATGTATCTTGTAATAATCTTTAAATTGCTCTGTGATTCTTCACCTGTTTATCCCAGAGGATGCTATTTGAGCTGAGAGAGAGAGAAAGAAAGAGAGAGAGAGAGGGAGCATGAGAGAGAGAGAGAAAACAAATTGATATCAAGATAACCTGATTATTGACTGATTACTTCAATGATTCTGTATTATATACAAACTGCATCTTGGAAGCATTTATCATATTGGTAGAAAATAAGCAAACTTTTTCCTCTACACGTATCAAAAAGTGTCATAAATTCTTATTTTTATAGGTAAAATACTTTTTGTTAGGGCCAAAAGTTCAAATTCTCAGATGATTATAAGTGGGTGAGTGAGCTAGACTTATCTTTAAAATGTATATTACATCAAATTATTGGTATAATTCTATTTGCCTGATATAAATACGTTAAAGTTCATCTTGAATATCAAAGAAAAATGGATTATAAATATCTTCTTACATTATTAGATAGCCAATGTTCACTCAGTGTTTATTAAGTGCCATCCACTATGCAAAGCATTTTATATAAATTATCTCATGCAATTTTTAAACCAACCTTAGAAAATGAGTGCCATAATTATTTTCTTTTTTTCAGCGGAAGAAACTGCAGCTCAGAGAGGTCAAATAAATTTCCCAAAGCCATAAACAAAGTAGAGCCTGGAATTAGTGCCAGAAAATTTTTAAAATTCCAGCACCTACTATAATTGTCATATTTCTTTAAGTCTCTTTATTTTCAAGCAATAGTAATAACCATAAAAAGGCAACTAAAGTAGTTTCCCACATAGTTGAAAATGTTGCAAATTCTTAATATTCTTTTCTCAGAGGAATCTTTTTGAGTTCTTTATTGTCCTACTGTGTAAATTTGCTGGAGATTTTTAAGTTGTTCTACTTATGTGTCTTCGTTTTTGTTAATCAATATAATTAAAATATACTATTCTATAAATGGGAGAAGTCAATAAGGATATCAAAATTATTTATTCTTAAATTCATTTTATATAGATATTACTGTAGTTTTATGATTATACAAAATAGTAATTTAATAATCAAGTAAATTAAAATTTACCATAAAATTAATGTACATAACAAACATTATCAATCTGTATTTCACAAAAGAAAAGCCCCTCAACTATGAAAAAAATGACTGATATATTTAGTCTTTCGCTATTCTTTGTGTGAAAATGAACTTTCAGTAAACAAATTAAAAATAAAATTTGATTCTAGGAATTAAATTTATATTACTGCCTCCTGATGCAGATTCTAACTATAATCATGAATTAAAATATTCAGATCTAGTAAATTTTACCCCATAATCTGGCAATCCATTAAAACTGCCACATAAGTCCAGGCGTGGTGGCTCACACCTGTAATCCCAGCACTTTGGGAGGTGGAGGTGGGCGGATCACCTGAGGTCGGGAGTTTGAGACCAGCCTGACCAACATGGAGAAACCCCGTCTTTACTAAAAATACAAAATTAGCCGGGTGTGGTGGCGGGCATGCCTGTAGTCCCAGCTACTCTGAAGGTCAAGGCAGGAGAATGGCTTGAACCCCGGAGGCGGAAGTTGTTGTGAGCCAAGATTGCGCCACTGCACTCCAGCCTGGGAAACAAGAGTGAAACTCAGTTTCAAAAAAAAAAAAAAAAAAAAAAAAGGCCGGGCGCGGTGGTTCAAGCCTGTAATCCCAGCACTTTGGTTTGGGAGGCCGAGGCGGGCGGATCACAAGGTCAGGAGATCGAGACCATCCTGGCTACAACGGTGAAACCCCGTCTCTACTAAAAATACAAAAAAACTAGCCGGGCGAGGTAGCGGGCGCCTGTAGTCCCAGCTACTCGGGAGGCTGAGGCAGGAGAATGGCGTAAACCCAGGAGGCGGAGCTTGCAGTGAGCCGAGATCGCGCCACTGCGCTCCAGCCTGGGGGACAGAGCAAGACTCCGTCTCAAAAAAAAAAAAAAAAAAAAAAAAAAAAGAAAAGAAAAAGGAAAGAAAAGGAAAACACCAAAACAAACAAGAAAAGCCTGTCACATAAATTGCATTTTCAATACTCATTTCTTTACATCATAATGGTGTGCACTCAATTCTTAGGTCTTCTACTGTTTCATGGCAAAAGCACAACATACCTTTTATCAGGTAAAGTTAATGGAAAATTGATTCACAAGTTGTATTAGTCTGCTCAGTTTGCCATAACAAAATCACATAAACTTGGTAGAATAAACCACAGAAATTTATTTTCTCCGAGTCCTGAGGCTGGAATTCCAAGATCAAGGTGCCAGCAGGACTGGTTTCTGGTGAGGCCCCACCCCTCTGCTGGCAGATGTTCGCCTTCTCCCTGTGTGTTTATATGGCCTTTCCTCTGTGCTCCAGCAGAGAGAGTGAGCTCGGGTGTCTCTCCCTCATTTTAAAAGGACATTAGTCATATTGGATTAGGGCCCCTATTTTTTTTTTTTTTTGTTAGACAGAATCTCACTCTATAACCCAAGCTGGAGTGCAGTGGCTCAATCTCAGCTCCCTGCAACCTCCGACTCCCGGGTTCAAGCCATCCTCCAACTTCAGCCTCCTGAGTAGCTGGGATTATAGGTGTGCACCACCACATCTGGCTAGTTTTTGTATTTTTAGTAGAGACAGAGTTTCACCGTGTTGGCCAGGCTGGCCTTGAACTCCTGAACTGAGGTGATCCACCTGCTTTGGCCTCCCAAAGTGCTGGGCCACCTTTTTCAACTAATTTAACATTAATTACCTCCTTAAGGGCCCTGTCTCCAAGTATTTTCACATTGAGCATTAGGGCATCCACAGATGAATTTTTGAGAGAAATTATTCAGTCCAAAACACAAGTTAAACATCAAGATCAACAATCTAAATGGGATTGATGTCTTTCATTCAGGAAATGAAAATCACCTAAAATATATCTAATTTCATACCTACGTAAAATGTTGAACCACAACACTTTGGATCCCGTTTACAGACCTCATAAATGAAAACAATTATGTGACATCTCAAATATCTACCTGAAATTTGGACTGTATGACCACAGAGTCAATGACCACACACAAATAATAAAGTGGTTTTCATTTGACAAATGCAAGTCTTACATTTTGTATTTCTTTCAAAGTCAGAGGTGACTTGTTTCTTTGAACTAACTTAATATTGAAAGTTTAAGTTCCAAGGCAAATTGTTTTTTCTGCAATATTATGCCAAGAGACATATCAATCTTAGTCTTTATTCAATATACAAAATAAGAGTTATCAATCTTAAGATATTGCCAACATTCATTTAAACCCTTAAAATATCGCCCCACCCACAACACACATACTTTCAGGCACAGCGGTGGAGAAGATCACAGATCATTTTCAGTACATTTTGATGACTGCTTCGATGAAGTGCAGAGTAAACTTCTGATTCTTAGTAGAACATTGAGTAGGGCGTAAAGTATTTGTCATTGTTAAAACCATTGATACAATAAAATAGTTTAAGTAGTAGATTTTATAAATTAATTTGGTGGCAATATTATGCTGCAAGTCGTCACAGTTTCCAAAGTAATTCCTCACAGGAAACTCAAAAGAAACGTATCTTCTAATTTTTTTCAATAAGACAAATTTAAGTCAAAAATTTTCAATGTCGTTTGTTTTCTAAGAAAACAAATAATGCCTTATAAAGTTGTGGAAATTATCGGGTCTGTTATAATATATAGATCTTGTCTATCATACAAAATGAGACCGCTGAAAGTATACCAATTTATTCAGTGGTCTCATGTTAACACCAATCATAAATCTCTTGATGTTAAGCAAACATTCTGTAGTATCTATTGCAGGCTATGTAAAGTTCTAGGCTGCAAAGATTCAGAGAGAAACAAGATTTACTGCCTCCAAGTTGTTTGCATTCGAGCAGCTTCTAATAGCTCTAGAGATTTTCTAAGTAGATCATGATAGAGAAAAAAGGTGAGGGAAAGCTAATGCCACGGCCTGAATTTCTAGCATTGATGTCCCTTAAAAATTCACGTGGGTTGGATTTAGTGCCCGGGTGGGTTGTTGTTATTGCTGTGTTATGTGTCTGTTGGGAGTCAGGGGATGCTTGATTGTTGGCAGACTTTCAAAACAGCGCACATTGAGTTGTCTAATATATTTAATATATACCAGGAGGAAGAAGCAGGTTGGTACTGCATGTGAGCATGAATATGGAACTTAGAGATGAAGTATAGATATAGTTTTGGGAAAAGGTAACATTTAGGTAGATGAGTGTGTATGAACGTGAATGTTATATCACATGAGAAGTGACGAACAACAGCCAGAGTCAAGCAAAATTTCAGAGACAGAAAAATAGTTAACCCAACACCCATTCCCAAACAACTGCTCCCTTGTCAACTTCACTCCAGAAATTGGAGAAGTCAAATATTTGTGCCTACTCTCCAGTGTTGCTAGAAATGACCACTGAAGTAATTTATATTAGAAAAACTAGAGAAGAACTCCGCTGGGAATCTTCAACGAAAACGAGGCTCTGTCGCCCAGTCTGGAGTGCAGTGGCGCGATCTCGGCTCACTGCAAGCTCCGCCTCCTGCGTTCACGCCATTCTCCCGCCTCAGCCTCCTGAGTAGCTGGGACTACAGGAGCCCGCTACCGCGCCCGGTTAATTTTTTGGTATTTTTAGTAGAGACGGGGTTTCACCGTGTTAGCCAGGATGGTCTGGATCTCCTGATCTTGTGATCCGCCTGCCTTGGCCTCCCAAAGTGCTGGGATTACAGGCATGAGTCACCGCGCCCGGCCTCAAGGAAAACGTTTACTCTCCTGTTACAAGTGAGTGATTTTTCTGCCATCTTTTTCTCTCTTCTTTGTTGAATATGATTACGATGACTGAAGTTACAGGATAGATCTTATAGAAACGGCCACAGAAATTTCAAGCAACGTTGTCCCTTTTACTCTGAATTGCTCACCAAACAGTAGCAGCCACATGCCTCCAGATATTATGTTATCTTGAGACGACACTTCTGTTTAAGGCACTAAGTAAAATTCTCACCTCTTGAAGATGGCCGCATGCTATCTATTACAATGAAGTAGTTCATGAAACAAAGACAGCTCCAACAGAAACAGTCAATATGTTAATGTCTATCGCCAACTTTATAACAATAAGTCAAGGGAAAGCAACTCTAAAATGGTAACATAAATCAATAACAAAACATGATTTAATTTGCAAAGATTTGATTTATATTTTAAAATTTAGAAAATGTGCACACACAAACCTAAATTTATGACAGATACCTCTTTTGTTAAATAATGCTTTCCACCTGCTTTAAAAATTAGTTTTAAGTTCATTTTGCACAGATCTATCTGGATTAAATAAGACATTTCAATGAGCAGATTATTTATAAGATTAAAAGCTGTTTGCTCTATTTTTCTCCCAAGTTAGAAATAACCCCTTTAAATTTCTATAGGAGGAGCACGTGCACAATAGAAAAAGCCAGATATTATAGTTAAGTAAAATGCAATGATAAAAATATCTGGCACTTCCAATACCAAAAGAAATCTTTTCATGGATTGGTACTTCAGTTTCCAGATTTTTTTCTTTTGGTTTAGACACAATTTGATACATACCAACCTATAGTGACACAAACATGGTATATAGAAATAAATGGATTATATGAATAATAGTATTTTGTAGAGAAATATTTTTGTGACATAGTTCAGAGAGTAATATATTAGCTTTATAGTTACTTTTCCACTCATTGCTTTTTTTTAAATAAATATGACTTTTTTTTTTTTTTTTTTTTTTTTTTTTTGAGGCGGGGAATCTCTCTGTCGCCCAGGCTGGAGTGCAGTGGCGCGATCTCGGCTCACTGCCACCTTCGCCTACCAAGTTCAAGCGATTCTCCTGCCTCAGCCTCCCTAGTATCTGGGACTACAGGCACCCGCCACCATGCCCAGCTACTTTTTTTTGTAGTTTTAGTGGAGATGGGGTTTCACCATGTTAGTCAGGATAGTCTCAATTGCCTGACCTGGTGATCCATCCGCCACGGCCTCCCAAAGTGCTAGGATTAAGGCATGAGCCACCGTGCCCTGCCAATATGCCTTATTTCTAATAGTGTATTTCAGAAATAAGTCTTTGTTTTTTGGATTGTATTATTGAAGGAGAGCTTATATTCCAAAGTACATTTGCTGTTCATTTGATAACTTTAAATTAGAGAAACAAAAAGTCATAGTTTGTACACCTAAAAATGTTTGAGAATACTATCCTCAATATTAAGGCAACTATGAATAGATTAATTTTCCTTTGGGGACAAATACTGCAACCTCTAAGTGAATAAAAATTGTGATTTTTATTGTTTTCTTTATTGTGCTTGTCATTGACTTAATTAAATACACACTTATCTTACTAATAGAATTATTTCAATTTATTTTATTTCATTATTATTCAAGATAGTATGGTTTATTAACAAGACACAAACAATGTAGAATTTTGAAACTTCATCTGAAGTATGCTAAGTCATATGAATAAAACATGTGGTTGACCTTTGCATTTTATAGTTTGTCTTTTTCTTTTTCTTAAATTGGGAATCATATAGTATATGTTTTTAATATGTGTACACCTCTGTTTCTCAACTAATATGGTCACAGAACAATAGATATGGATCCAAATCGTCAGTTCTTATTAAATGCTCCATTTGGTAGAGACATCTTAATTTGAAAGAGTAATATTTAATATTCAACTAATATGAAAACTTTACCCTGTCAAGAGATGAAGTCTATATTTTTATTGCTTTAATTTAATTTAATCAACAACAGTTGATGTTGTTTATTTTAAAAATTATATATTTCATTAACATGCTCCAAAACATGCACTTTGCAATTTTTTTGATGGTAGAGACAAGTATTTTTGGTTTAACCAAAATAAGTAAATTAAAATCCTTATTCCGTTATTTTAATCAGTTTAACAATTGCAACATCAACTTCTTTATCCGTTTTAATGTGTCTTTACTCACAATCTGAGCTAATAAACTAGTGACAAAAAGTTCTACTACAAGAGTAGAAAGAGTTGGTGAGTAAAGTGAAAGATTTGTCTATAAAGAAATACATGGTTTTAAATTTAGGACTTGGCTTATTAAATACTATCAGAAATAAAATATCACGTTAATATTTTTAGAACCATCCCACTACAAATAACCATTTGATTTCATGGTGATTATTAGATAAATAGTTTGTGAAAAATAAGCACATAAGCTAGACTATTGTAATGAAAAATAGTTAATTTCAAATATATCTTTTTCTATGCGTGGCACTTAGCAGATTGATAAAAATAAGAGTAGGCAAACATTTAGAAACAATCAAGTTACAAGGGTATTTAACTAACCAAACAAATTAATCAGTCAAATTAGGACATCTGGTCACCTTTGCTTAGAAACAATTTTGTGGAGTTAATACCATCCCAATTTTAAAGCATTTATTTCAACTGCAAGTCCATTTACTGTCAAAATAATTCCTTTTGTCCTAGCTGTGGTGCTGGATAAGTGTTTTCTTTGCCCTCTGTACTGCTGTGTTTACAGAGAATATGTTGACATATCAAGCTTCAATGCACCAAAGGCAAGGCATCATAAAGCATGCAACAGGACTTTAGCAATCGTAGGTAGAAACAAATATTATCATTATAAGAAATGAATTTCTTTTACTGGTTCAGGAAAGTCAGGATCATCGTTACACAGATCTCAGAAGCATTAAACAGCCAAAACAGCAGCAAATGGGATTCAAAAAGCAAAAGCAGATACTTTAACAACTTCTTAGCTTATTCTGCACATCCATTCAAAGGCTTCATTAAGTCAGCTTGCAATATCAGTGCCCATCATGTCTCAGAGAGCTAGAAAGACTAAGTTGCTAGCTTAAAACAAAGCATGTCCTGTGGCTTGCAATCTCTTTTTGGAGTCTAAAGGACATATCAAATTATTCAAACAGTTAAATTACAAAGATTAGGAAATTGTACTCAAATAGTGACGGGCTTTTGGCTCGAAATTCAGGCTACTGAAGGACTGTGCATAAGGGAAATTTGAAACAAAATTTGATGGAAGTGAGAAGACAGTTCCTGCCATTAACTATTTGAATATAAATTTGAAAAACTCAACAGTGTTTTACAAGCTTTAGTTTAAAGCCCCTTTTTTCAACTTAAGCCTTTTGTGTTTTAATGTCTTGCACCACCACTTAGCTATTTTATGTATCCATGAGAGTTTCTAAATTGCTGCCTCCACCTAATGGAAGCCTCAGGAAATTATGAAGCCCATTTCACTATAGTTTATTAAGCAGGAGTTTTCTAAATTATCCAGGAGACACTAGGTAGTAGCATGAAGGCAAAAGGTTAATAGAAGTTAGAGAGGTTAACTAGTGGTTTTTTGTTTTGTTTTTTTTTTGTTTTGTTTTGTTTTTTCACATTCTCTTGCTTACTGCAACAGTGAAGAGAAAGGCAGAGTGAAGAGCAAACATATTGTGTAATCAGCATTCACTTGCTTTGCTTTTTCATGAGCCTTGGCCTTTCTGCAACATTCTAGCATTAGGTTTGGGGTCTATGATTATCACATATATGTATTTTTAACACTATTGATAACAAATTGTGCTAGGAAATCTGTGTTGAGCTTTTTGAAAAAAATAGTTAAAAATAGAGAGGTGGTTGTACAGCCAAGGTAGTACAGTGAATTTACACATCAACAATCATTTTTGCTGCAAATACATTAATGGACAGTATGCAAAACAAAAGTTACAAAACTGGGCTTATAAATGAATACACATCTACAACTAAAAAAAATGACCACTACCAATAAATCAAAATAACATGAAAAGACAGCAACAATAAAAAAATAGTGAACATAATTATGCTATTGTCCAAAGGGGTTTTAGTTCCATAAGCAGGTGGCAAAAATTTGACTCTTGCAGCAAAACATGGACTAAACCCGTTCCATACATCGATGAGAACCTACATCAAGACTTACAGGTCAAATTTAAGAGAGAGAACCATAGGGAGGAAAGAGGGAAAAGCAGGCTGAGAGAGAGAGAGAGAGAGAGAGAGAGAGAGTGCAAGAGTATGCAAAAGAGAGAGAAGTCCAAAATAACAAAAAAAATAAAATTAGAAGATAAATCTAAGAAATATAACCAATATAATCTATAATTAAAATATAAATTCACAACAGAAAAAAAAATGTTACTTAACAACATGAAAGATACTAAGAATATTGAAGATATATACAGGAATAAAATTGAGATCTTTATTTTAAAATATATAGTCAAAAATTATGAAACAAAAATATATACAGCTATTATGAGTCAGTTCTAAGTATTTTAAAAATTTTACAAGTTAGAAATCTTGGATAAGATCTAAATAATACCTACTATTGAAGATTTGAAACATCAAGTACACACAAACAAATTAGTGCATTCCAACATAATTCCAAGGATTTTATGGCAATTTAAGCAAAGAGAAAAGCTGCTTCTACCTATCATGTGTAAGATAATTATGAATCTTCTTTAACAATAATAAGTAGAAAACCAACAAATTTTTAAAAGCATATAAGAACTCATGTCCCAAAAATCCCAATGAACTAAAGCACAATTTAATAAATACTTCTTGTCCACAAAGAGGCTCATAGTTGCTTTTATCCTTGTAGAGCAATAGATGCAAAAAGAAAAGACCTGGGTAAGAAAACAGAAAATGAGAATTCTTTTTATGACTCTTTTAAAGGCAAAATTATGGCTAGCGTAAGAATGTGCACTCTCTACAGGCATAGATTTAAAGACAGGAGATGTTCACAGACAGATTTTAGGCAAAGCAAAACACCTGGAGATACTCCCCTGTGTAGTATAGATGCATCAGGCCTGCAGGAAAGTTAGGGCAAGATTGGGAAACTGAGATGAACACTATAAGCACTTCAGGCTTTAACTGTGTCCAAGGCAGCCACCCTCTACAGTTGGGGAAATAGTGGATAAGTCTGTGCTCAATACACACAGGAGAGCTGACGGAGTCTGTGGCTCACTAATGACTGTGAAAAAGTCTCTCCTAGTCTTACAGTGAGTATTAAACACTGGATATCTGCATCTGGATGAGGTGCAAGAAAGTTAGGAGAGATCTCTCCTGGGTTGCAGTTGCCTCAGGCTAGCTGAAGGCTAAAAGCCAAAAGAGCTAATTGAAATATGACTTTTTGAAAAATAGAAGCTTCTGGTCCTGAAGACAAAAAAGCTTCAAGTATGCGATTAATTGAACCCCACAAAGCAAAATAATAATAAACAAAGCTGTTTCAATGCAGACTTGATTACCTCAAAAATACTCAACTTGACAGCAGAGAAAGCCTACAATTTTCTGTGGACAAATGTAACCTACTTTCATTTGTAAGACTATATGACCAAAATGTCTGGCATCCAATTAAGCAAAAGATTACAAAGCACATAGGAACAGGGCCCCATACGGTACATCATCAAGAAAGGAAACCATCAATAGAACAAGAGTGAGAGATAACAAATTCTAGAATTACTACAGATAGACTTAAAATAACAAGATAAATACATTAAAAAACCTTGTCAATAAAGACAATGTTCATTACATACAGGGAAAAAAAGTGAAATTTAAAAATAAATTAATAAAAGCAAAATGAAAATTATCAAACCTAAAAGTATTGGCTGAGTGCGGTGTCTCACACCTGTAATCCCAGCACTTTGGGATGCTGAGGCGGCTACCTCATGAGGTCAGAAGATCAAGACCATCCTGGCTAACATGGTGAAGCCCCATCTCTACTACAAATACAAAAAATTAGTCGGGTGTGGTGATATGCGCCTATAGTCCCAGCTACTCGGGATGTTGAAGCAGGAGAATCACTTGAACCCAGGAAGAGGAAGTTGCACTGAGCCCAGATTGTGCCACCGGGCGACAGAGAGAGACTAGGCGACAGAGAGAGACTCAGTCTTAGAAAAAAAAAAATCCCGAAAAAGTAAGTGTTATATAAATTGTTTGTTGACTCATTAGCAGAGAGAATAATAAATAACGTTGAAAACAGGTAGAAAATATAAATATAGTTTGAAATCAAAAATGAAAAAGAGAATATATAAACAAGAAAATGAGGATGAGTAATCTGAAATATATGAGACAATATCACATAGTCTAATATACATAGTATTGGAGTCCCAGATAAAATATAAAATAATGAATTGGTGTTAAAAGTATTTGAGAAATGATGTTTTATAGTATTTTCAATTGATGAATGACATCAACCCAGATATTTAAAGAGTTCAGCACATTCCAACCAGAATATGTGCAGAGAAAAGCACACCTATGCACATTATATTCAAATTGAAAAAAAATAACATTTAAAAGTCATTGGATGTAGAAAATAAAACAGCATAAGGAGAAATTCAATGAAAATGACAGATCACTGCAGCAAATGAGCAATAGAGCTCAGAAAACAATGACATAAGAACAATTATGAAAAAAAACAACTGTCAGCCTAGAATTTTCATGAAAATGTCTTTCATAAATAAAGTTAAAATAAATACATCTTTAGGTAAGCTGAAACATTTTTCTTGAACAGATCTGCTGTAGAGGAAATAAAATATAAAAACATGCTTTTTAATATTTTTCTTTTAAACCAGAGAAATGCTATCCGATAGAAACAGGCTTTTACAAAAACTGGGGGAAAAGAGTAATGATGATATACATGCAAAAGGAAAGATATTTTAAAAATAATTTTTGATATGATCTGGGATTTATATTATATATACAGAAATCAAATAAGTGACTTTAGAAGTATGCCAGAAAAGAGAAAACGTATTAAAAGTTTTCCCTTGTAATGTTTTTATCTGTTGGTTAAGCATTAGAATATGTTTGAAGACAGATTGGTTAAGCATTAGACTGTGTTTGACGACAGATTGTGAAACCTTAAAGATGTATATTTTAGTACTGAGAGTGACTACACAAAAATTCATTGTGAAATTTTCTTCCGATTGCTTTAAAGTGTCCAGTGCAACAGTACATAATATAATTGGAGAATGTATTTGATATATGAGAAGATTAGAAAAAATGTGAAATGGTTGTTTAGAATTGAATAATGCTTTATGATTTCTGTTCAGTAAGAATCTACCTGAGGTACATTGTCAAGAATTTCATGAGAGCAGTCAGAAAAGTATTTTTGCCCAGTTGCTTCAGTTGCATGAAAATGTAAAGAATTGTATTTAAGTAGGGTTTTGCTCCTGGTAAGCAGGTAAAACAGCAAGGAAGGGAAAAGGAATTGAGCACGTCTGCAGATTAATGATTATGACAAAACATGAATTTAGGCAGAGTAAAGAAGATGAAAGGACTTGAGTTGGGTAAAAAAAGTCAGAGAAAGGTGGTCAGACCAATGGGTGGTTGTTCTGGTGGGACTGAAGTTGGAATTTTTAGAGAGAATATAATTGAAATCCAGCGGGTGCTGTTCATAGACTGGAGTGCTACAAATTAATGAAGTAGTGAATGTGTTAAATATAAAATTTTACACGAAGATTCTGTAATTAGCAGAGTGTAACAATGTTGGGACTTCTTTTAATTAGGTTCCAATGTCCTATTATGTCCAGGGGTAGTTTACAAGAATAGTAGTGATAAACCTGTCTACAATTTCCCTCATGATCTAAAAACAGAACAAAACTCAATGGAAGGAAGTTTAAGGCATGTCATTCAATACTGCACAGCAAAAAGTGCACACAGCTTGTCCTGCAGTCCATTTGGAACTTAATTCTTTTCAGTGTAAATTTAGGTCTTCAGAACTTCTTAAACAATTAGGCTAAATTTTCAACACATCCTCAGTATATAAAATACTAGTATGCTAAAAGACTCTTTTCTTCTCTATATATCATTGTTTCTGCCATGCCAGGTTAGTAAAAATAAACTTACATAAATGATAATGGTCATTTGCAAAGGATATCATAGTTTTAGTTACCAGGCTTGCCAGTGACCTATTAAGCCTCAGTCTTTTCACTACCAAATAAACTCTATGATTGAGATAAAACAAGAGTAGTCTTCAGTGAAAAGCTGCTGTCAAAACCTTGCCTGGACTGTATTTACTAAAACTAAAATTTGAAGCCAGTCACTCGGACGGCTTTAGATTGCTCCATGTCTGTTGTTTATTTTTCTTCTTCAAGGTTTCAGACCAATTCACTAAAAAGTTAAAATTTTAAGGTACTATTCTGTTATATATTTTTCTTCCCCTCCTGCTATGGTTTGAATGTATGTATCTGCTCACAATTCATATGTTGGAGTGTCAGACTCAATGTGATAGTAGTAAGACTTGGGACTTTTAGGTGGTGATTTTTATCAGGGCTTGAGGCAACTGGCAAGACCCTTTTGCCCCTTCCACTTTTCGACATCTGAGAACAGCAACCGTTAAGTTCCATCTTGGAAGCAAAGATCAAAACTTCACCAGACACTGAATCTGCCAGCACTTTGAATTTGTACTTCCCAACCTCTACAACTTTGAGAAAATGGATTTCTGTTGTTGATAAATTGCTGTGTCTCAGATATTTTGTTATAGCAGCAGGAGCCTTCTAAGATACCTGCTAGAATACAAGCAAATTAAAAAATAAAATGGGACAGACAGATCATTAAAACTATGATGCATGTTTTAACACTGACAAATGCATTTATATAATATGGATTTACATTTATAGCCAAAAGACTAATGATCTATGAATTGCCATCTTTCTAGCCTAAACAATGAGATTCTCAACCTGGAAAATATTGAGGAGAGTAGCGTATTCTTACCTAACTAGGATTATTGCTTCATATCAGTTTAGGAAAGAGTCAACAACCTCCAACTCCCTGGTTCAAGCGATTCTCTTGCCTCAGCCTCCCGAGTATCTGGGACTGCAGGCACGTGCCACCACACCCAGAAGATTTTTGTATTGTTAGTAGAGATGGGGTTTCACCATGTTGGCCAGGATGGTCTCCATCTCCTGACCTTGTGATCCACCCACCTTGGCCTTCCAAAGTACTGGGATTACAGGCGTGAGCCACCGTGACAAGCCTTCAGGATTCTTATAGATTAATAAATTACTATCAGGAAAACTGGACCGGTAGATATCAGAGAGCAATCAGTGATCACACTCAGCCTCTAAGGGAGAGATGAGTAAGGAAAGTGAAGGGAAAATTTTATGAATTTTTCTTATCGTGAAAGATATTTCCTGTGGAACCTTAAACACAGAAGAAATGTTAGCCCTCTAACAAATTAGAACTATAAGACATTTAGCCTCCAAATGCAGTAATCCAAATCAGAACTGTGGCATGTAGCAAACCAAAACATATTCAGTACAATGTCCTAGACTTTAAAGTATTTATTTAGAAATAAGTATATAAAAATTATTAGTCAAAATGACAACATAAACTAAAAGAAAATGTAAAGAAAAATAAATATATGAATAGGAATATGAAGCAGAGGAGGGAGAGATAAAGGTAGTGAGAGAGAGAAAAATAAACAAGCAAGCTGAAACTGAAGTTTTTGGGGAAAAACCAACAAAGTAGAAAAACTTCTTATAAGTTCTAACTAATCAAGAAAATAAAGGGAAGGCAGAAGTGACAAATCAACAAAGTTGGAAATAAGAAACGTATATAAGCAAATGTGTATATGAAGATCATTAAAGTGCAGAGTACAGATCAGAATAGTCAGTAGAGAACACTTTAAAAAGTATGTTAAAGTGGTGAAAACCTAAGAGAAATTCAAGTCTCTGAAAAAATTAAAAATTAGAATTTCCATTTAAGGAAGAGCTAGAAAGCATCCAAAATCAGTCTTTATAACATGCATTGGTAATTTAAAGCATCATGCATAAAAAGAAATGTGGATCAGTGAGTCCTTGAGGTTTATTAAAATTAGACTTTAAGGAACACATAATCCCCACTTTGTATCAATGTTTTTAACTGAATATAAAGAAATCTACTTATTGTATTTTAGAAGAATATAATTACACACACACACACACACACACATTCATATATAGAGAAGTAATGAAAATAAAAGGAAAGAGTTGTTTGTAACTAGACTGTTAGTCAGATACAATCTCCAACTTCCGAAGCTAGTTTTCCAAGGCCTGGTACACTATCTATACAAACTCAACACTCACGGTGTATATACTATAGTACTGTATCTATAAAAACTCAAACTCCACAGGGCATTAATGGATGACTAAGAAGATAGAATTTAATCTTTGACTTCACAGAGCTTTTTATCTAGTAGAATTGATAATATTCGTATATAAATGTAGTAAAAGATGAAAAGTGAAAAATGTTATTATAAATGTACCAAAATCTGTAAAACTGGTTAAGTGGTAAAAGAGGGGAAGGGGAAGGGTGAGAGTGAACATAGGATTCATCAAGAATGCTCTAAATAAGTTAAGGAAATAGTATGATTAGACTCTAAGGCTCATTTAGGGACTTCTATTAAAGTTCTGATAACACAGCATTTCATACTATAGACTATTCAGCATTCAGTTAATTGAAAGTAATCTGGAAATTCAAAAAGGCCTTCCTTTGGATATTTGCTCACTTGCAATATGGTCTCATTTTTATGATGTATTTAGCTAGTGGATTAGTGAAGTGGGTATGTCAGAACCATTCAGCTTGCTAATTAGCGTTTTTAATGAGTTTTTACTGTGTCACTCCCTAGCAGTCTATTTACCATTTTCCATACTATAGTTCGGAAGCCAAAATCTTAGTGGGTTGCAATTAACTAAAATTATTTCTAGTGAAATAAGCCCAGTCAAAATATTTAGTAAATTCAACAATAGTAAACATAGTAATAACAAGACAAGGTATAAGAACAAATATATACAAAATAAATATAAAAACATCAGAACATTAAAATTATAAAGTCAGAGTAGAAATGTGTTTTTGTAGAATTGAGCAAAGAAGATCTCTATATGTTATTATATATGAAATAATGCTTGTTTAAATGAAACATTAATGAATTTGCAGTTACATTTAAATAATTTTAGTTTCACAAGCTGTAGACTATGTAATAGATTATTTCATTTGCAAATTCTGTGGCTTTGATGAATATAAAGTAACTTATAAGCAGCACTTATATATTAACTGAATTGATTTATTAGTATATTATTACTGCATTATTATACCTTTATAGTAAATCCTGTATTAGTTCACCACAAATAATAGCAAAATGAAGATATGTGTGTCAATCATGTGCATCTGAGTGTGTGTGGCAGTCTATAGACCAGAACAATGCAGGAGTAAGTTAATCCTAATGTACTATATATTATCATCCTCACTGTATTACAACCTCACCTCAGAGAGAGTTTAAAGTCATATTTCAGACTTGGTGAGTTCTAAGTTTTGTACAAGACTGAGGTACATCAACTGTGTCCAAGGTGAGATTTTCTTTTAACTTTCCTGAGTATTTGTGTGGAAGACGTGACATAGATGATAAGTTCTTCAATAATAGTATGTTTTTCCCTTTCACATTACATGGCTGTCATTAGGAAGCTGGCTTCTCAGCTAAGGATGGCATTCTCTTTGACCCATTGTCTTTGATGGTAGTGTGATTTCTCTCCAACAAAATCTAAGCAGAAATGGTAGGCATCCTTTCCAGGAAGGTTGACCAGGGAGGCATCTCCTTTTCCCTGTTGAGGACTGAGGGCAGAGAGTTATAAATGCCGAGCGGATTGTAGAACTATACTCTGGAAGCAGCTTGGTTCCTGAATCAGCATAGAGAGCAAACAATCCCACGTTAGATAGGAATGCTTACATATATCAGCTAAATGGATGAGAAGTAAATTTCTGTTCTGTTAAACCACTGAATGGTTGTTTTATTTATTTGTTTATTTATTTATGTAGTTAGTTAGTTAATTAGTTCATTCCTTAGTTAATATTGTGGAGAGCTATTCTAACTACAGAAAAAAATTAGAATTCCTCTACATACATGATTATTTTTTTAAAAATTCAGTGTCTCAGCAATCATTTGAATGCTTATTGGTTACATTTACAAATTGGCCTCCTAATGGAAACCTATGAAATGAAATCCAATGTCTTTATATCCACAGGAATTATACATATTTAAAGAATGAAGTGAAACTAAATGTTAAATGTTAATATCTAGAAAAA
This sequence comes from Macaca fascicularis, assembly GCF_037993035.2. Lineage (NCBI taxonomy): Eukaryota > Metazoa > Chordata > Mammalia > Primates > Cercopithecidae > Macaca > Macaca fascicularis. The sequence continues at coordinate 29,721,941 of NC_088380.1, read as the reverse complement.
TGCCTAAAATGCAACTTCCCCTCCCCCAATGCACACTTTAATTCATCCAGCCTGTCAACAGATTGTGATGAAAAGGTAAACACAAATATATGTTTTGTTTCATTAGGGATTGCTTCACATCCTCTTTTCTCTTTATTTTATGTGTGTTGCTTTGAGGAATTGGGAGCCTATTATTAAAAAAGTTTTTAATCTTAAGAGAAAGAAAATAAACTGACGACACAGATGGAAATTATGTGAAGAGAATGAGCTACAAGGAAGAAAGGGTTCAACAAAATCATATTACAGAAATAAAGGTGCAAGAACTCTGGCTTCCCCATAGGAATCTCTGATTATACAAAATTAACTTGAAATCCCCTTTGTTTGTTATCACTTATTGATGGTTGGAGGCAACATAGCTAAAATGTGAAAAGTGAAAATTTAATTAATCACTTGACTCTACTTACAATGAAATGATAGTTACTTATTTACTAAATATATACATATAATAAAATTCTCAGGCATAATTATCGGAAGTTCCCTCAAAGAGTGAGTATGAGTTCAGTCTCTAACATTTGTATGGTGGTAGGATCAGAACACTTTATTTGCAGAGAGAGTCTACTCAATCCGTCAGTTGCACGTAACTGGACAAGAAGTGGCTACCTATTCTAAATTAGTGGCTACCTATTAAATTTTAAATCAACAATCAGGACTTCTTTCCACAGAACTTTCAATTGATATTAGAATCACTTTTCCCATGTCCTTCGGATATTTAACTTGTAAACTCATGAAATCTGAATAGGCACTTTTGTCATATAAATTCAGTTGCCCATCCAGAGGAAGAATAATGGAGCAGGAGACCAGCAAAATAAGAGAAAGAGATACATGAATGACAAGCTTCTCAGGGATGCTTGAGGCCTTCCTGCTCACTAATTCTTCTGTCTCCAGCTTGGGAGGAGACCCCATAACCATTTTACTTAAGTTGACTTCATTCATTTTCTGTTATTTCAAATCCAAAAAAGTTCTAGGTAATAGAAATATATGATATAATTTTGGAAGAATAAATGAATTTCATATTCTGGGATCTCCTTGAATCATTTATGCTTCTTGACTTGCAGGAGAACTGCACCAGCAAAATTTCATAGCATCAATGACTGTTATTTCTCTATATTGGGAACAGAGGAAAGACAACCAACTCTTTATTTTTCTGAACCTTAGAATACATTTTTTTTTCATTGAAATCTGTGAAGTTATTTCTGTTTTATGTGCAAAAGTGTAACTTACATTCACCTGACAGCAGTTAAGAACAAAGCCTCATTCTGTTCTATGTGGTCTCATTCCATCTATTTAGCAAAGCACAAGACAATTAGCATACTTCTAAGTTTTACTTTCCTTTATGCTTAATATATTTATGAAAGTTTATTGAAAGTAGAAGTGTTCACTTGAAGTTAAACCTCACACAACTTAACCTTACATAACTTACCTGATAAATTTTTTAAATGTTTAAAATATGACTATAAACAACAAGGTTAGGTCCTGAGATTGTATGCTGTTGAAGCTCAAAAAAAATTTTGAATAACTTTAAATCTTAGACTAGGACATATACTTTATGTTTTAAGGTGTTACTGTAATTTATTCACTAACAGAAGTTGGTAATATTTAATACTTTTAGATTATTACTCTTGCTTGAGGAAAACTGATGAAACCACTTCACTATTTTTCTCATAAACATTTTTATTTAGAATGGAGCAAATAAGTTTCAGCTTATTCTATTTTCTGTGCATTCACTGCATGAAAGACTGCAAGACTCAACCTGGGCAGCAAGGACCTAAATTACATTTATGCATAATGGACAGAATGCATATCCCAAATGACAGATCTTATTCTGCTGATGGAGGAGGTCAGTGTCAAGCGGGATGCAAGAGGCAAGGGGATGAGTATTAATGACACTGAGATGCCTGCAAGTGGAAGAATAGTAATTAGTTCTAGAATTCAGGTAAGGAGTGGGTGATTCTGGAGATTGTAGTTCAGGCAGACTCCTGCGTTGGAATCTGTAGATGAAAACTGCACATGAGTTCCAGGGCATTTTTCTGCCTTGGTTAGGCTGTAAACTTGGCTTACAGTAGGGAATGATACACTTGGAAATGGAGTCAGTGCCCAGAAAAGGTGGTGCTCACAACATAAATTTTATTCAAGCTACTCAGCACCCACACTACGGAAACATCTTTTCAAAGACCTGGAAACTGAAGCACAACTGTAAATAGTTTTACAGCAAGTGATTCTAGCATCCTGCAAACACCGAAGCACTTTTGTTTTCAAGCCTTTTGAAGTGTCAAGGCACATGAAGATTGATAAAGAGGTATTTTGCCAACCCCAGCACCTCTTCCTTGGGGTACACCTGACTCTATTCAGAGTAACAGTCAACCCAAACTATGTACAGATTTGAGGAAAACAGACATCCACGTAACTTCACATGTCCACACCTAACGAAGTAGTGATTCTCCACAAGACCGCCCTCACTGCAGACACCAGCTACATGCTCCAAGGCCACTCTCGATTCTGAGCAGCCGGCTATAAACTCTGGGGCTCTCACTACCTCCTCAGGTTTGATAATTGGCTACAATTTACAGAACTCAGAAAGAGTTGTAATTACAGTTTTATTATTATAGCAAAATCATACAGATCAAAATCAGCCAAAGGAAGAGACATATAGGGCAAATTCCGGGAGGATTCCAACTACAGACCTATATTGTTTCCTCCCCATGGAGTCAGGACACATTACCCTCTTAGAACCACGATGTATGACAATACACGGCACTGTCAACCAGAGAAACTCAGTCAAGCTTCCATGTCTAGAGTTTTTGTTAGATTTTCATTACCTAGGAATGATAGACTAAATCACTATCCATGCCATTGAGCTCATCCTCCAGCTTCCTTCCCGTCTCCAGTTGTCTGGCTGATATAATGTGGCTCAAAGCTCTAAACTTTACAAGGTTGCTCTTTCTGGCATGACCAGTCCCCATCTTAAATCATGTCTTTAGAACAAATTATCTAAAGGTACACCCTGAGTCACCTCCACATAAACTATCAGGTGTGGTCAACAGAGTCCACCATGAATAACAAACATACTTCTATCACTGAAGACATTCCCAGTATTTAGAGGTTACCTCCCAGGAACTGGGGGCAAAGGCCAATTCTTTATCACAGAACTGCTCAATCACAACCAAAAATGAGTTAAAAATGATTTCTGCAGTGCAGGTCACATTCTATTATAAAAATTGAGAAACAAAATCAATGCTCTCACTCTCATAATAAGCCATTCAAACATTACAGAAAAGTTGACTGGTCACTACCTGCTGATAATGCTAGAATTGTTCTCTGAAAATATTTTTGGGTACATTCTAGTGTATGAAAAAAAATAAGAAAATATAATATTTTCTCCCAGAGTTCAATACCACAGCAGGTATCAGAAAGAGAAAATGTATTCTTAATCAGAAAATGTATACTTAATCATTAGTGAAGACTGTGTGTCTGAGGGGAGAAGAAATGTACTCAGGAATGACCACATAGGCCAGGAAATTCTGAAGGGAATTATGTCTACATTTGCCTACAGAACAAATTAGAAGTAAAATCATACCTCATATACTTGAACAGCTTACATTAGTGTACATGTCATTATCTGTGACCCACCTGCGGAGGAATTATGTCCAGATGTTGCTAAATCCAATGTAACAAAGTGCTTTGGAATGTCTTTCCTGAAGGGAGCCTACCTGGGTTAAAATATTTATTCATTATTCACTTACCAACTGTGTGCCTCAGGAAAGTAATTATTTGCCATGTGGATATTAATAATACTCGCTAAGAAAAATTGTTAAATTTTACTAAAAAAATTTCAAGAAAATGATTAAATAATACCTGACTCAGCAAATATTCAATTAATGTAAGCTAATGGTAATAGTCGTAGTAGTAAAAGTGATATCAGTAGGACTTTTAACACACTTTCTTTATCTAAACTATGCAGGGTTATTTAAATTACCAATTAAAAATCCAAAAGTGTGCATGTTAGAACAGAGAGAACACTAATTTTAATTGAAATACATTTTTTTTTTTTTTTTAAAGAGGGTAGATATGTTTAGGGGGAATTAAGCTCCAGCTTTTACTCTTGGTGCACAATTTTCGATAGTTCAGCAATTGTTCCATAGAGAGTAACAAGAAAAAAGTGCATGCTTGACAGTGAGGTCAACAAAGGGATTTCTCTTTTTCTCTCTTTTGCATTTCTTGAATTGCTCCACAACCGCATATCTCATTTAGCCACGTGGTCACTTCCAGTTAGTGAATAAGGGCATCCCCTTGTTTGTTTCTGACTGACACTGAATTGGTAAGGGTTTTGTTTTCATTAATACTGATATGTCTACTTTGAAATTTCCTCTTCTTAACACATTGCCCAAAGTATGCGTATCAGTCAGGGTTCCTCAGACAGACAAAAACCAGTAAGACAGATAGATGATAGACAGATGGATGGATAGATAGATAGATAGATAGATAGATAGATAGATAGATAGATAGATAGATAGATATAGATGCATAGATACATAGATAGATAGAAGAAAGGAAGTTTATCAAGAAAATTGGCTCATGGGATTATGGAAGCTAAGAAGTCTCATGATAGGCTGTCTGAATTTGCAGATCCAGGGATATTAGTAGGTTGGTTCAGTCTAAATCCAAAAACCTCAGAAGCAGGGAAGCTGATGGTATAACTTTCAGTTGGAGGTCAAAGGCCTGAGATCCGAGGGGGCTGTGGGTACAAGTCCCAGAGCCCAAAGACCAGACAGCCTGATGATTCAATGTCCAAGGGCAGAAGTATGTCCCAACTTCAGGTGAGACTGAATTCACCTTTCTCCTACCTTTTTACTTTACTTGGTCCTCAGCTGATTCGATGCTGCCTCCTACATTGAGGGTGAATCTTCCTTACTCAGTCCAGTGATTTCAAATGGCAATCTATTCTGGAAACTCCCACAGATACACCCAGAAACAATGCTTTACTAGTTATTTATGTGTCCTTTAGGCCAGCAAGGTTGACACCTCAACTTAACCATCAGGGTAGAGTTTCTTTTATCCTCCAGTCATCCAAGACTCATTTCCTTACCATATTGTCAGTCTCTCAGTTACTACCTAAGAAACTGTATAAACTCTTACCTTGCTATTATTGTTATTATGTATTTTTTTCCTAAGGCAATGGAAACACCCTTATAATTCTGCTCATTTAGAAGATACATATTTTTCTTCTTCAGTAAAATGCCCAGATCACAGGACACAATGTAGATGCCTTCCAGACTGAATGTGGAGTCTCCATCCTGAGCAATGCTGCCTGTTAGGAAGTCCTCTAATAACTGATTATACAAGAGAGCTTTTAAACTTTTTTAATTTATGGGGTTAACATCTAAAATTGAATTTAACACAGGACCCAACGACTTATGAGCTACCTGTTCATAGATGTGATCAAACTGCCTGTGGCCAATTCTGATGCATATTCTTAAATACACCATTTTCATTTGATAAGGGGGTTCCTCTGTACCTTTTTCTCTGTACTGGAATGTTGTTCTTATATAAATCCTCATATGAATGTTTCAGTTTCCATTAAAGTCCAATAAAAGGCCATTATTTCCCTTTCAAGGAGAGTAGACATGAAGGCAGCCTCAGATTATTTTCTAGTGACTACTACTAGGTGGTACTTATTGGCCTTTGCCAAAGGCTCCATCCAGCATAAGTGTCATTGCTGACACTTCTTATATCTTTTAAGCATAAGGGTCACACATGGTCTTATGTTATTGATCTATTGCTGTGTAACAAATTGTCATAAATGTAAGTGTTTAAAACAACACACGTTTGTTTTCTCATAATTTCTGTGGATCAGGATTCTCTGTATGCCTTCGCTGGCTTTTCTGTTTCTGTCTATCACAAGACTATAATACAGGTATTAGCCAAGGTTGGGGTCTCAACTGAACTCTAGACTGGGAATGAATCCGCTTTTATGCTCATACAGTTGTTAGCAAGATTCATTTCCTTGCGAGGTGTTAGAATGAGAGCCTCAGTTCTTTGCTAGCTGTTGTTCAGGGAATTTCTCATTTCCTTGTCCATGTAGACCTCATATATATGGCTGTTCCCTTTATTGAAGCCAACAAAATAGCAAGGCAGAACTCATATCTTGTATAAACTAATTAAGAAAGTGATATCCCATCTCCTTTGCTGTATTCTGTTGATAAGGAGCAAGTCACTAAACCAGCCTATACTCAAATGAGAGAGATTGCATAAGAGTGTAAATACTAAGAGGTGAAGAATATTAGGGGCCAAATTAAAATCTATCTGCTATAGTGATCAATGCAGCAATGACTCTCTAAAATTCAATCAACCCTAGTGTTGTTTAGGTTGCCATTTAATTCCAGATTATTTCACAACTTTTTGTAGAGGAACTAAGACAATATCCAGATAGGGTACACGATTTCTTCAGAAACCAGACAACCAGAGCAATCTTTCTCTATCATCTTCTGATTTTGGAACTGGAAAAATACAATAATTTATTTTGGTTGATTGAGGAATGTCTTTAGCTACTCTGGCCCAAGTAATAAATACACATTTTACTATTTGCCCTGTACTTCATTCAAATTAATCCATATAATTAATAATGTAACTATTCCCCATGTAGTTATATAAATAACCATTACTTTTCATTCATTTTTAGCTTAATCTTCAGTTTAAAATATATATCAGCATTATATCATCAACATAATAAATTACAATAGCTTTCAATTAAATCAAAATTATTTATTCTTATTGAGTAGTGTCAACACACACACACAGATTTCAGTGTCCTTATAGGAGAACAATAAATGTGTATTTTATTTCATCTCACATTAATGAAAATTGGCCCTGAGTTTTCCATCACAAAATACCAATTTACCTTCACAAGCGAATTAACACCATATCAGGCATAGATGATGATGTTGTAGACATCACTTTACTCAATATTTGACTGTCTATAGTTAATCTGCAGGATCCACCAGTTTTTCTCACAAACACTCCTGGATTCTGAAGCAATAAATGCATAGGTACTGTTATACCTGCAGCTAATATATAATTATTTAAAACCAACATTTCTGGATGGCCCCCAAATAAACACATTGTTTCAAATTAAACTTGCCGGTGGATTTAAATAATTTTTAAGCTCTCATTAGCATGCCCAGCTAAAAGAAGATATGGACTCAATTTGGACAATATTTGTTCCCTTAATATTTGAGAGAGGGAATAATACTCATTTAAATATCACGTACATTTAAACAATATATTCTGGTAAATGTGTCAGGATTTGACAACATCGTTGCTCATCCTAGAACACTCTCACCTTCGGAAAATTATTTTCTCTATTTGATTGATACAATATGTGAAATTTAAGAGGGTGCCATATTTTACTGGACACTATTTCGTATTTCAGGAAGACATTTTTACTATTGATTTCTAAGACAAAAAGCTACTGTGTTTGTGAAGGCAATTTTTTTCTGTAATACTAAAATGAGAAGTAATTTGAGATGCAGGATTTATCAATATTATCGATGGCTAATTTTCTACTTTTGTGTAGTAAAACCTTTGATTTCTCGAATTATAATTAATGCATTTAAAAACACATTGAAATCACAAAATGAATAGAATTATTTGTATATGTTCTTTCGTATCAATTCCTGAAATATTTTCAAATGATGATCCTTTATAATTACTGTGGCTTTAAAAATTACCCATAAAGCCATTCATGTTTTCTTAGAATTTTTGTAGTTATACAATATCACATTATATTAGAATTGTTATCTATAAAATAAATGACCTCCACTAATCTTGACTTGCATCAAAAACAAACAATTTCAGTATTTTATTATATGATAAATGTGGTAACAAATATGGGAAGCATGCCCAAATATGGGCAGATGAGTAGTTCACTGTGACAGCTGTGACTTGACAAAATCATTATCAGTCTTACACTAATATTTTTTTTCCCTGTGTTTCTCTTGCTATAACTAAATTTCATTAACACTCTAGGAAATATGAGCCTTTCTCCATCTGGCACATGGCTTTTAAAACTCATTTGCTGTAATTTACAAAATCTGCAAACAGCTGGCAAAAATATATTTTTATTAAGTTTTTAGCATATGATTTGAAAGATCTGTAACTTTGTCCCCATTCCTAAAACCCAGAATATTTTCTTCATTTTCCAACTCTGGAGTCTCCACAATTTCTTTCTAAATTGTAAGAAATTAGGTGGCTTGGTCTTTAATTATCAACTGGAACATTAAGTTCTCATATTTAAATTTTAAATGTGGATAATTCAACTGATCTTTATCCTTGAAAATATTTAAAATATGAGAGACCTCTTTTTTGTTTGTTTCTTTTTACAATAAAGTTTTTAAACTGTACCTCTCAAGACATAAAAGATCACTGAATGACTAATTACTGTGTTTCCAGGTTTAGACTTTCTTTTTAGGTATATTATATACTATGTGAATTTTTTCTATTAATAAAATCAGTTTGTCTTTATAGTCCCTTATATCTTTCTAATTTTTCTCACAACCTTTAATAATAAACAATAATATTAGTAATTTTAATAGTTAAAACCTGTTACTAGAAAGTACAAATAAAGGAATAACAAACATGTCATATATAAATACAAACAATCATATAAGCATATGTGGTTTGTAAAAGTTAGAAATATTTGCAATAGGATATTGTAAAGAAAAAAGCATACTTTTTTTCTCTCCACTTACACAGACATTCAAAAGAATAGTTCTGATTCCAGATTCTCCAGTAGAAACCAAACTAGTGTTTCATAATTTACTTCAATTCTGACACTGCCAACCTGGGAACAGCATCAGGTCCCACAGACTGAAGGCTCAGTTCCACAAGACTGACCCAACTTCAGACACCAATCTTGAGAACTAGGTTGTCACCTATACTTTTGGCTGACCAGCTATAAATGGGAGGTCTCCAAGACAGCCTCTTGCGTTTTGGTTAATTTGCTACAGAATCTCATAGAGCTCAGAGAAACATTTTACTTACATCTGCCCATTTCTTATAAAAGGCATTACAGAGGATATAGATGAATAGTCAGATGAAAGTGGCAAAGAGCTTCCATGCCTCTATAGGTGTGGCATTCTCCAGAGGCTCTTTGAATCCTGTCCTATTGGGTTCTTATGAAAGCTCTGTTATGTAGGCATGAATGATTACGTCATGAGCTACTGGTAATCAACTCAACCCTCAGCCTTTCCTCCCTCTCTGGAAGTCATGGTGTGGAGCTGAATATCCTAATCCTCTTATTGCATGGTTGGTTTCCTTGGCGACCAGCTGCTCTCTTGAGACTCTCTGTAAGCCCACCAAGAGTTGCCTCATAAGAACAAAAGATGATCCCATCGTCCAAGAAATTGCCAAGGATTTAGGAGATCTGTGTCAGATGCTCCTTTAACTCTGAAATTACAAAGGTTTTAGGAGCTCTGTGTCAGGAACTGAAGTCAAAGACCAAATATCGGAACAGAAATTCTCTTAGTGCCCTTATCTATAAAAGTTTCAGGAGCCGCATGACAAGAACTGAGGGAAAAAACAAAAAATAGATATTTCTTATATATTACAACACTACTGATATTCAACAAGGGCAGGTAATAATAACTATAAAATATTTAAGTAAATAAATTTGGGTTATGTTTGTTAAAGTAGGTGACTAGATGTCCAGAAAACAGAAAGGCTTTAGTTAGGAGTATGTAAACTCTTTATAAAAGTTCTTAAATTCATTATAGAAGGGGCTAGATAGAGTATTTAAGGGAACATGGGGACCCAGAATCAGAGACAGTTTTGTCCTGGAGACATTATCACAAAAATTATGAACTTGACAAACTTTGGTTCTCCTTAACACAATATACACCAAGAGATGAGAACACAGTCCCAAACACCTGCCCTAGGTGATTTCAATAACCTTTTAAAATAAATCTACTATCTGATTATTTCATCACCCAGGTACTAAGTCTAATACCCAGTAGCAATTTTTTTCTGCTATCAAACCCAGATGACATGAGTTTGCCTACATAACAAACCTATACATGTATCCCTGAACCTAAAATAAAAGCTAAAAAAAAATCAAATATCTACAATCACACAAGGCTATAATTTTTGTGAAAGTGAGAAACAAGTCTAAAACCCTTTCAACTTCCTCATCTCGAGAAGATTACAATAAAAGTTACTCAAATCATTTACCCTAAATTATTTCATGAATAATTGTCATGGGAAAATGACATAGTCAAAAAAGAAAATCCAAATGGATGAACACACTTCCTGTGATCATATAAAATAAAACTTAAAACTGTAAAGCTGTAGTTATCTCTAAATTGGAATATAGATTCAAAACTTTATAAATCAAAATACTAATTCTAAAAATTTGCTGACATTCCTGAACAAAATTTTTTAAAAATATGTCTGAAAATACAAAAAAGCAAGAATAGTGAAGATGCTATTAGAGAATAACAGAGCTAATGAAATTTTCTTAAGCACGGGATTTGTCATCATAGTACAGTAATTCAGACAGAATTATATTAATATCACTGCAGGCATATGGAAACATAGCAACGACATAGAAAAGAGAGATCAGAAATAGACTTATTTTATGGACCCTTGATATTTAATTGAGATTTTATCACAAATCAGTGAGCAAAGGATAGATTTTTAAAATAAATGGTGCTGAATGATTGAATCTATTATAATGCAGCTTTTCCAATTGACTGAGATAAATCTACTTTTCCCGTACATAAGGACACAAATCTGGAGCTAGATGCATACATCCGGGTCTCAGATTTATATTTACAGTTTCATAATCTTGAGCAGTTAAAATCAATGTGCTTTATTTTCTCTGTTCAGAAAGTGAGCATAACAATAGCATGCCTACCTCAGAGATTTATTTTAGGGATTAACTGAGTTAATACATTAAAATTTTGAGATGAATAGCTGACACCTAGTAAACGTGATATGTATTAACTATTATCTATGTCATGATTACCTTCATCATCCCTAACTATATACAATGTCATAATATTGGAAAAAAATAAATTTGTAATTTTACCTTATAACAGACCGGAATTATTTTCAGGTACATTAAAGGCCTAAGGGCAAAGGGAAAATATTAAAGATATTTAATTTCTATTTATGTATGAAAGATACAGGTGGTTTTGTAACATGGAGGTAGAGGCCATTTATATTGTGTTGTCTGAGAGTTGATAAAACATTTGATATTTTGCAATCATCTTTTATGTTTATATCAATGTTGTCACATAACTGGAAGATAATTGTTTTAATGTAGATTTGTGTTTCAGTAAGTTTTACAAATTCTTTAAAATAGTCCCTCTCCTCATCTCAGCTTACCTAAGTAGCTCTCGTATTTCAAAAAGGCAATAATGCCCTCTATTCAACATGAAAGCTTTCTGACTCATCAAAATTCAGTTATCTCGTTTCTATATTCTATTAATATTTACCACACTCATGTAGCACTCATTATTTCCTTCCTGTGGAACTTATAAATGGTTCAATGGTTAAAAATTCTGAATTTAGTGTGAGATGTATATATATATGTGTGTGTATATATATATACATAAGCTTGAGAACTAATTCTACTAACTGAGGATCTAGGTAAAGAACAAGTTTTGCACCTTATTTATTTATTTTTTTCATTTGTAGTACTGAATTAGTAATCCCTGCTTTATGAGATTTAATTAGAATTAACTTTAAAAATGTATCTATCAGAGTAGGTATATTTATTTACTAATTTCCAATTTTACTGTAAACATATCAGCAGAAAACACTGTGCTATGTTGTTTATATCCACATGAGCACCATTCAAAATATCTTGTACAGAGAAATATTTAATAAGAAATATTTAATAAGTTCGTTATGGGAATTGACTGCTAAAGTTAACGTTCAGTTTTCCCATTTTGCTGTGCATTGTCTTTTGAAAGCTCTAATTTTACCAAAGGTAATTTGCTTTTCCCCTATTTTCTTGCATTTACTGCTAACACAAAGATGTCCAGTTTCAGAGTTATTGAGGAAAGAAACATTTCCCTCCCTCTATTTTTTGCACGTAGTTATAAGATACAATTTTAAGGAGAAAGAATCCATGGAGTAATACAATTTTGCTTTTGTGTGTGAAAGGTATTATAGCTAATGGTCCTGGGTAGTCTAGAGTGTTCTCATTAGTTGTGATTATGCTTTTTCAATTATACCTCTTTCTCTTGTTACTATTATATTATTTGATTTTCTTAAACTCCTAATGTGTTTGAAAGAGTTTTGCCTTTCAAAAATTTTCAAAACAAGTTTTCAACTGATCACTGAGAGTTTTGACCATATTTATGTAAAAGACATAGAAAACAATCAACAAACACCACTTTGATACTGTAGACCGGTTTCTCTCTCTTTCTCTTGCTCTTTCTCATTGTCTGCGCTGCGTGTAGGGGAGAAATAATTTTATCTGTATTATGTCATAAATAGAGAAAGATAGAATATTTCTTTGCCATTACTTGGAGTGCAATATATTCAGATTGTCTATGGAAGCTCTTGAGTTTTCTGGTAATTTATATGACTGGCATTTTTGTACATTTTTTTTTCTGGAAACTTACCCAGTGTTTTTTAAGAGGCTAAAAGGTTTTGCTTTTAGTGAAGATTTATTTTCATGGAATCCATTTTGAATGTTAAGATAGAGCCAATTAATTCCACATAGACTTAGTGAACAGAAGAATTAGAAGAGATCTTAGTATCCATAAAAATCTAAACTTCATCACTGACAACTTGCTATCTGGCCTCTGTTTCAATACGTCTAAACTGGAAGTAGCTATTTCTCAGTGAGGCTCCTTCAACTTTGTCTATATCTAAATTCAGAAAATGTTCTCTTGTACAAAACCTGGAATTTTCTTCTTAATATTTCCACTCAAGCAAGTTTATCCTTAATTTGAGAGCCACTGAATATGAGCTTATTACTTTTTTCTTTATTAGATATAATTAAAGAACACAAGTTCAGGTATGATAGTTTTCTCACAACAAAAAATTATTTGTACCTTCTAAGTGTTTTGTACAAATTTTGCCATTTGATTTTCATAAAAATTTACTTGGGTACGTATTTTCACCCCAATTTTGCTTAGGAAAAAGAAATCAGGGCTTAATTTCTTATGTTAAAATGTAACTTATTTTAAATGAAACAGCAAGAAAATTCACTTCTTCTGTAATACTAGCCATAGCTTAAGTGTTAAATAATCACTCATGTAAGAGTGAATATTGTCTTGGATATCTGTGATATAAAATATTTCCATGATTGTTGAAAGTAATATTGAAAGTGCTGCTGTGCTGCAAAGATCAACAATTTTTATTTTTACTTTTTGTAAAGAGTCAAGAAATATATATTTCAGGCTCTGCAGTCTATATACAGTCTCATTTCTCCCTCTCTTCTCCCTACTTTTTCTTTAACAACCTGGTTAAAAAAATGTTAAGCAATACTTAGCAAGTGGGTAAAAAATAAATAAATAAATAAATAAATAAATAAATAAATAAATAAAAATAAAAAACAAGCCGTGGATTAAATTTGGTCTATAGGCCATAGTATGTAGATGCCCACTCTAGGTAAGAATTTTGTAGATAAAACAGGTGATTAAATAATACTTACAGGAAGAGATGTGCAAAGTACTCTGTTGGGTGTGAAAAACCTAAAATAAAAACTAAAAACCTACAAAACTTCGAGATTTTATTGTTATTTAAGGCATTCCTTAATTTTAATCTGATTTTTTTCTAAGAAAAGACAGAGGTGGTACAAAACATATCTCGAGTTTCACCCAGTGCTAAATCAGCCTTGCCATCAAACACAGCTGCACCAAGGAGGAATGGAAGATTATCGTTCTAAATTGACAACAATTTGACACCGGTAACTGGAGGAACAGAGTAGCCCTTTCAAGACACAATAATGATGATAACAAATTAACTGAAATAGTCTTCTTTATTACTGGCTCCTCTTTACAAAGACCTCAGAGCCCTGTAAAGTATTACAGAATTGCTTCTGTGAGAAGCTTGGGGTATTTCAGTTGCGCTTTTAACAAAAAACGCACCATTATAGTTCCCTTATTTACCGCTTGTGTGCATGGAAATTATGTTTCCTTCTGTAATCCTAACCCCAAAACCCACTCACAGTTAACTCTTTTTGAAATTACACTAAATTATAAAGTTCTCCAGGCAATAGGAAAAAAATGCCTTAACTTGTGTTTTTCATAAATTTAAAAGAGATCCCGTAATTTCAACCTCAATTTGACCTCAGACTGTGTCAGGAAATTTATATAAATCCAGTGGAAGACACCTGGCTCTAATCGGAATTCCTCTCATCCAAAATTGAAGAGTCTCTGAATGAATGTAGCTTTTAGAAGCCGGTCTAGTTTTCCCTTTGAATGAGTTTTCTTGTAAGAGGGGCCTCTGCTTCTCTGTAAAGAGGTTTCTATCGAACCTATAGAGTTTATTTTCCAATGTTCCTAAATATGTCTGGACCCTAGCACTGATAACAGCCCAGATTCAGGTGATATTCCTGCAACATATAAAGATGTAATAAAAATTATTTCTAAAATGTGTTCTGAATTACTAAAACTCAGAATAAAAGCAAAATAACTTTTGTATGGTATTTCTAACTGCTAAGTGAAATATATCATTTCATGATTAATATAAAATGTATTTGTGTTTAGATGGTAAAACCATAAAAACATTTCATTTTATCATTTTGTTGAGAATCTTTCACATAAAAAAAAACCAGAAACACACTTTAATACTAAAAATATGTATTTCTGGCAGGGGGCAGTGACTTATGCCTGTAATCCCAAAACTTTGGGAGGCCAAGGCAGGTGGATCACTTGAGGTCAGGAGTTTGAGACCAGCCTGGCCAACATGGTGAAACCTCGTTTCTACTAAAAATACATAAATTTAGCCAGGCATGGTGGCAAGTGCCTGTGGTCCCTGCCACTTGTGAGGCAGAGTTGGGAGAATTGCTTGAACTGGGAAGACGAAGGTTGCAATGAGCCGAGATCACACTATTGTACTCCAGCCTGGTGACAGAGCAAGACTCTGTTTCAAAAATAGTCAATAAATACAATAAAAATACATTTTTCCACTTTATTTGGGTTGAACATCTCAAACTGGTTTATGGTGCTAACCTGTCCCTGCATCTAAAACTGGCCATTACTTCTGCTTGTAAATAGTCTTTTATTGTAAGTAGGAAAAAAACTCTTCTATCTCGAACTCATTAAATTATTTGTCTGATTATGTAAATTGTAAATGTTTTAATAATGGAGTTACATGAAACACATAATGCCACTGACAACTAATTATATTGTAAATTACATTATAGTATGTTTGCTATTTCAATTTTACTCCTCAGCCAGGAGGTATAAAATTTGTAGCTAAGTATTCAAAGTATAATTACTTTAATAAATGTGCCATTCCTTGCATATTTATTCAAGCTCCTATTCATTAAAAGAATTATAACTATGCTTCAACAAAAATAACTTGATTCTTCCTATATCTAAATATAATTAAATTTTAAAACTATCACCTTCAAATGGAAAAGTGTTAACAACCTTGAAAACATACTGATAATACTCACCAGACAGACAGATGTAAGTTAACTAAACTCTATTTTCATATTGTACAAGGTTTGTTCCAAAATGTTTATTAATTGATTTCTCATCAAAAAGACAAACTAAAATATTTGGGAACTAATATAAATATATAAATATCTGTAACTGTAGATATAGAAATAGTAACTTTTTAGGCAAAGGCTCTCCAAAAGAATTAGATTATAAATGAAAACAACTACAGATATAAACTACAAACCACTCAGGGCAGAGAAGGCAATAAGGCAAAAATCTATTTTACACATTCGTTGCTTTGTTGTTAAGACACTATACCTTGTCAATACAGTAGATCTGTTCCCGATAAGATCACCTCATCAATTCACACTACACAAAGAGTTAGAAGAAAAAGTTCAAAGTTGACGACTCAGATAAAAACCCAGACTCTGAACAGACAAGATATTTTGTAAAACACATCATTTGAATATTATATATTAATATCTCTATTTGAATATGTCCTATTATCTGCAGGTTACATAAGGAGTACAAGTCTAGGAAACAAATTCTAATGCCTTGCTAAAAAAAATCTTATGCTCTCCAAGTGGCCAAGTAATCAATCTAAACTTCAGTGTACACCTGTGGGAAACAAAAAAAAAAATGAGTTTACACTGTCGGCTCAGACTTTTATCCTAAGCAATTCTTTGATTTATGTACTTTCTTTCCTCCAGATTTTGCTCAATGCACTTTTCTTCTGGTAATTTTTATATGTATAATTCTGCTATGATATACCATAACTTTGAGGGTAACAACTTTTGAGTGCTGTGAGCCCTTCTAGTCTGCTGGTCAGATTGGCCGTTGGCTGATGTCTAGAAACTTGCTGGGTAAATGGCTCCTCGTCAGCCTTGATATCCAAACCAAATTTTGGGTGCTTATCTATCCTGCTCTGTAGGTTGACCACAAGATAGAGGGTGCTTGCAGCAACAGCTTCTGTGCAAACCTTGGATACTGATTCTCTGATTATATTTCCTTAGAGACAACACTTTATGCATTTTGTCACACTGTTTGCTGGAAAAATTAAGTGAGTCCTATGCCGCACCACTGGGAAAGAATATGAACCTGGTTTCCTTCAGATTTTGCCCTATGCACTTTCCCTCTGCTGATTTTGATTTGTATAATTTTGCTATGATAAACCATAACCTTGAATATAACAACTTTTGAGTGCTGTGAGTCCTTCTAATTAATTACTGAACCTCAGTGATATTAGGGACCATCTCATAACATGTTAATATTTTTGCAGAGGACTAAATTAGACTCAGAAGTATGCATAACTCTCCTCTTGATGCCACATCTATCTCCTATTATTACTTACATAGAGCCCAATTGCGCAACTGATTGATCATGTTGCCATGCCTTCTTCGTCAGTAGAGATGTTCACAATCAAAAACAAAAAGTAGTTTTTCTATAATGTTTTCCAATTTTATATCCTGTTAAATTATGGCACTAAATTATAATTGTGAGAAATAACAAATCTGCATTTGGCACATCATTATAAATAAATGGCATCAAATTTATTTTCTAATAAAAGGAAACATTACAGAAAAAGTAGAAAAAGATTTAGAGAAACACTATTTTATTCTTCTGAAAACAAATATTGAAGTAAAAGTTGGTGTGTTTGCACATTTAGGAAGTTCTTGGAATACACAAAATTACTGCATTTATTTACATAATTATAAATATTATTTATAAATTGAATTCATTTTAAAACTGATTCTGACAAAACAGTGGTCTCCCATTGCTTTTTAATTTGAATCCTTACTCTCATTATGAAAACAATTTATGTTTATAGTAACCATGTAAAGTGTAGAAAAATAAACCTGTAATAACAAAGTGATATGCATTTTTTTCTTCCCATTATCCAGGGGTAGCTTTGCTATGACTTTAGTGTGTGCCCTTTGCCTGTGTATGCTTCACTATATTTTTTTCTTTCTCTGCATATATAGTCTAACTAATTAAAATTTTAAAGCACTATTCACTTAAAAAGTATGTTACAAATATCATTTTTGTTTCTAAAAATGATTTTTATAACCCAACATTACTTTTAGTATTTATGATCCAACTTTACTATTAGCATTTCTTATTGGTCTAGAGGAAACATGAACAGGCTTTCAAAAGATGGGGGTTAGCAGGAACAACTTTATGCCAATTAATTTGACAATTTTTGTGAAGGTGGTAGTTTTTGAGAAACACAATATACCAAAACAAGTAAAGGAAGCAATAGGTATTCTGAAAGTCTGATATCTATTACAAAATTAAAATTGGTTATTTAAAAATCTATAAAAATAAACCCATATGCTTAGACTCATATAGATTCCTCATATTCTTCCAAATACTTAAGAAATTCATATCAAATTTATACATAACCATTCAGATAATGGAAAATGAAAGAATAATAATTATTATCATGAGGCCACAGTAGCAATGATACCAACACAAGATAAATTTATTACAAGAAGAGAAAAATGCAGAAACACCACTGTCCTGAACATAGATTTAATAATCATTGATGAAATATTAGCAAAAGAAATTAGACAATAAGGAAAGGGATACATTCATCAACCAAAGAAGGTTAATTCCCAGATGCAATAGTAAGTTAGCATCTGCAAACGTTCAATATAATTCATAACATTAACAAAAATCAAAGGTCATATCATTTCAATAGATAAAACTCTCTTAATAAATAATAATAAGTGTACTCATAATATTCGTTTTTAGTAAAGCAGAAATAGAGAATAACCTTTTTATTAAAATAAAGAGTACTACTGGCCAGGTGTGGTGACTCAAGCCTGTAACCCCAGCACTTTGGGAGACTGAGGCAGGTAGATCGCTTGAACCCAGGAGTTCAAATCCAGCCTGGACAACATGGTGAAACCCATTCTTTACAAAAATTACAAGAATTATCTAGGTGTAGTGGTGTGCACCTCTAATCCCAGTTACGCAAGTTGCGGAGCTAGGAGGATTGCTGAATTCCAGGATGCTGAGGCTGATGTGAGCCATGATTGTGCTACTGCACTCCAGTTAGATCAACAGAGTTAGACACTGTCTCAAAAAAAAAAAAAAAAAAAAAGAAAGAAAAGAAAAAGAGAAAAGAAAAGAAAACAAAAGAGAGTAATACCTCGGTGGAGTGATGTCACCAAAATGGCAGAATGCTAGTAATCGGGCTTCTCTTCCCCACAGAAAACCAAAACCAAATATCCAGCAACAGGATCATCACCAGCACCAGGAACATCACCAGCAGCATCACATGTACCTTAAAAATATGTATAACTATTATGTATTGATAAAAATAAACCAATAACAAAGTTCAGAAAGCTACAACAAAGGACAAAGATGACAAATAATAGTGAAGTATGAAAAAGTTAACTCTGAGTTCTGCATGAGACAAGGATGCCTGATACTATGTCTACTACAAAACATTCCACAGAAATGGGGCACAGCCAGACAAGAGGGCCAAAAATTTCCACCAACACCAGTACACTACAGTGAAATATAATACAATGCAATACAAGATAAGACAATACAAGACAAAACAATACAAGATAATACAATTAAAGACAATACAATGCAACACCATAAGAACATTTTTAAAAAAAAGATACATTACTTGGAAAAAAAAAAAAGATTATTGCACTTAACGTAACCGACTCAAGTCCAGCTGTTTGGTGCTCAGAGTCAAAACATGAGAAGCTAGGTGTGGTAAAGAAAAGCAGCTTTTATCAACCAAATGCTGACAGATGGGAGAATGGCTGAACTTAAGCTTCAAAGGAACCATGTCAACCTTCTCAGCTGAGTGAAGAGGTTTAGGAAGTAAAATTTGGTGTGGGAAATATACAGGGGTGGTGCAAGAGGGTGCAGGTCTGCGTATCTTGTTCTGAAGGTTATCTTGGGTAACCACTTGTCTGGAAGTTGGGTTTATATCATGCTGACTTTGGTCCAGCAGTGGTGGACTAAGCAGGGGATTTGGCAGCTTGATGTCTATCACTGATTTGATTCAAATTGGCCCCTGGAACTTCTGTCTTTTGGGAGAGGGGGATTTTTAAAAATTATTTGTAATTAACATATAATAAGTATGTATATTTACGGGGTAAAATGTAATTTTTTAAAAAATTCAACTTTTAGATACATAGGGTATATATGCGGGTTTGTTACATGAGGATATTGGGTGATGCTGAAATTTGGGATAAGGATCCCATCACTAAGGCAATGAGCATAGGACTCAATAGTTTTTCAACCCAGCCCTCTCTCACCCTCCCTATTCCAGTAGTCTTCATTGTCTATTATTCCAACATTTATACTCATGTGTGCTCAATGTCCAGCTGCCACTTATAAGTGAGAACATCCAGTATTTGTTTTTCTGTTCCTGCATTAATTCACTTAAGCTTATTACCTCCCACTGCATCCATGTTGCTGCAAGGGACATGATTCTATTTTTTATGACTGCATAGAATTCATGGTGTATATGTACCACATTTTCTTTATCCAGTCTACCATTGATGTACATCTGGGTTGATTCCATGTCTTTGCTATCATGAATAGCACAGCAGTAAGCATACATATGCATTTGTCCTTTTGAAAGAATCATTTATTTGCCTTTGGGTACATACCCAGTAATTAAATTGCGGGGTCAAATGGTAGCTCTGTCTTAAGGTTTTTGAGAAATCTCCAGACTGCTTTCCACAGTGGCTGTACTAATTTACATTCCTACCAACAGTGTATAAGTTTTCCCTTTTTTCCACACTCTCACCAGCATCTGTTTATTGACTTTTTAATAGTAGCTATTCTGACTGGTGTGCAATGGTATCCCATTGTGGTTTTGATTTGCATTTCTTGCATGATTCGTGATGCTGAGCATTTTGTCATTTGTTAGCTACTTGTATGTCTTCTTTTGAGAAGTTCCTGTTCATATTTTTTTGCCCATTTTTCTGATTGAGTTTTTTTATTTTAATTTTAATTTTAATTTTTATTTTTTTGCTTGTTGATTTGTTTAAGTTCCCAATAGATTCAGGTTATAAGGATTTTGTTGGATGTATTGTTTGTGCATACCTTCTCCCATTACGTAGGCTGTCTGTTTGCTCTGTTGATAGCTTCGTTTGCTATGCAGAATCTCTTTGATTAACTAATTAGTAATTTAATTAGTAATTAGTTTAATTAGGTTCCACTTGTCTACTTTTGTTTTTGTTACTTTTGTTTTTGTTACAATTGGTTTTGCAGATTTACCCTCAAATTCATTGCAAGGCTGATATCAAGAAGAGTATTTTCAAAGTTGCTGCCTAAAATTTTTATAGTTTGAGGTTTTTCATTTAAATCTTTGATATATTTTGAGTTAATTTTTTGTATATGGTGAAAGGTAGGTATCCAACTTCAGTCTTTGGCATATGGCTAAACAGTTATGCAAGCACCATCTATTGAATAAAGAATCCTTTCTCCATTGCATGTTTTTGTCTGCCTTGTACAAGATCTGATAGTTGTAGGTGTGTAACTTTATTTCTAAGTTTTCTATTCTGTTTTCTCGATATATGTGTCTGTTTTTGTAGCAGTACCATGCTGTTTTGGTTATCGGAGCTTTATAGTATAGTTTAAAATTGCCCCTAGAATTTCTAAGCAAGCACGTAATTAGATAAGAGAGTGCTGTGCATGGAAAGTCCTGGTGGGAAAGGGATATAAACAAAAAGTTTTGGACCAGGTGTGGTGGCTCATGCCTGTTATCCCAGCACTTTGGGAGGCTGAGGCAGGCAGATCATTTGAGGTCAGGAGTTCGAGATCAGCCTGGACAACATGGTGAAACCAAGTCTACACTAAAAATATAAAAAATTAGCGGGATGTGGTGGTGTGAGCCTGTAATCCAAGCTCTTCAGGAGGCTAAGGCAGGACAATTGTCTGAGCTCAGGAGATGGAGGTTGCAATGAGCTGAGATCATGCCGTTGCACTCCAGCCTGGGTGACAGAGCCAGACTCTATCTTAAAAAAAAAAAAAAAAAAAAAAAAAAAAAAAAAAAAAAAAAAAAAAAGTACAAGGCTGTAATTGTGAGATTTGGATGGAAAGAAGAAAAATACTCAATTACATTACTTTCAAACATCACTATATAAGCACCAGAATGGCTAATATATGAAAAATACACACAACAAAAAGTTTAGGAAGTCTCAAACTGCTTAAAATATTGTAATTATTGTTGGTAATGAAATTTCATAGAATACCTTTGAAAAAGTAACTATATGAATATTCTATAACTCAGCAATTTTATTTCCAGGTAAATAACTAACACAAATGTGTTTAAAACTTTTATAAGAAGAAATGTACACTATACATTAAAATGAGAAACTGTATATCAGCTCAATGCTCATCAACTTCAGAATAGCATTTTGTTATGTAATAGAATATTATTTAATAATTAGATTAAGTACATAGAATAATATGGAATAGTCTTATGAGGATAATATTTATGAAAGACCTAGACCCAAGAATATGTTCTATATGAATGTATATCAAGACAGAAAATACTCATCTTTGGTTTTGAAAATCAAGATACGGTTTACATTTTGGTAGGTGGAGTTAGTGACAGGGAAGAGGCAAAGAGTACTGAAAATTTTCTGATTTTTGAGTGATTAAGTTTTAAATAGTTGCTTCTCAGTTTACATTTTTAATAAAATTATCAGTGCAGTATTATCTAAAAACTGTATATAAATTTGATATGTATTAATTAACAATAAAATGTATGGTCTATATAACATTTTTATTATAACTTTTAGGTTCAAAGTTACATGTGCATGTTTGTTATATAGATAAATTGTGTGTCACTGGGGTTTGGTGTACAGATTATTTTGTCACCCAGGTAATAAGCATAATGCCTAATAGGTATTTTTTTCTGATCCTGTTCCTCCTCCTATCTCCACCCTAAAGTGGGCCCCGGTGTCAGCTGTTTCCCTCTTTGTGTCCATGTGTTCATGTTGTTTAGCTCCCACTTGTAAGAGAGAACAGGTCGGATTTGTTTCTCTGTTCCTCTTTTAGTTTGCTAAGTATAATAGACTCCAGCTCCATTCATATTGTTGCAAAGGACATGATCTCATTCTTCTTTAGGGCTGTGTATGACTCCATGATGTATGTGTACCACATTTTCTTTATCTAGTCTACCATTGATGGGCATAGAGGTTGATTCCATGTCATTGTTATTGTCAAGAGTGCTGCAATGAACATGCATGTGCATGTGTCTTTAAGGTAGGGCAATTTATATTCTTTTGAGTATATAACCTGTAATGGGATTGTTGGCTCAATTGGTAATTCTGTTTCAAATTCTTTGAAGAATTGCCACACTGCTTTCCACAATGGCTGAACTAATTTTCAGTTTCACCAGGAGAGTACAAGTATTCTTTTTTCTCTGCAACCTTGCTAGCTTTTGTTAAGTTTTGATTTTTTAATCATAATCTTTCTGACTGGTGTGAGACAGTATCTCATTGTGGTTTTGATTTGCATTTCTCTAATGATTAGTGATGTCGAACATTTTTTTCCTATGCTTGCTTGGCCTATATAGCTTTTATTTTAATAAGAGAGATTTCATCAGTTAAGTACTGTATTTTGAAAAGTCCCTTTGTTATGCCAGAAATTTTTACTCCCAGGTTACTATTCTATGGTAAGACCTCAAATATGTGAGAGATACATGAGAGGACAATTGCGAAAGGGTAGGCAAGAAAGGATTGGCAGATGAATTCCTGAAAAAATAAGTTTTAAAGAAGCATGTAAATAGAGGATGAGATTCTGAAACTTCATTATATTTACACATTTATAGTCTGATGAATTTTGGAAAGTTTCATGCTTCCTGACATAATTATACTACACTGTTTGCCTTTCAAATTCATCATTATATGTATATTCAACTATAAGAACATTTTACAGTAGGCAGAGATGTAAAGAACTGTTCCATGAAAGAGGTTCATTCAAAGTGATAAGGGCTGTGGGGTGAGTTAGAAAGGGTAATCCATGTGAATTTTCTAGAGAAATGGAGATTCATGTGTGATGGAAGTTACTTCTCTGGGACCACCTATATGCTATGTACCCTTTCTGCCATAATAAATGGAGAGAAAAATGAGATGTAGAGAGAAACACATAATTAGCCAATTATCTAGAAAACAGATTAAATGACTGCTCATGAGTTTTATTTGAAAGAAAATTATAATTTCATTTGACCACATAAGGGCATTTTATACAAAAGTGGAAGAAAATAATTACAAAGGCAAACACGCTTATTTTAAAATTGTGTCTATCGCAAATTATTTGCATTTTTAATTCAGAGATAGTTTTTAAATTTCAGATAATTATTTTAATTATTGTTTTTATAATGCATTTTAAAATATTATTCATATTAAGAGTAATCATGAGCTATAATTCATAACAAAGTATTTGTTATTCTATACATGGTTCTACAAAAGCAAATCTATTAACTTTTGATTTTATTCATGTAAAGTGACATATTGTTAAGATTCCTTAGAAATAAGCTGGGCATCATGACTCACACCTATAATCCCAGCAGTTTGGGAAGCGGAGGTGGGCAGATAACCTGAGGTCAGAAGTTCGAGACCAGCCTAACCAACATGGAGAAACCCTGTCTCCACTAATAATACAAAAATTAGCCAGACATGGTGGTGCATGTCTGTAATCCCAGCTACTCGGGAGGTTGAGGCACGAGAATCACTTGAACGCGGGAGGTGGAGGTTGTGATGAGCTGAGATCATGCCATTGCACTCAAGGCTGGGCAACAAGAGTGAAACTCCATTTCAAAAAAAAAAAGGAAAAAAAAAAGATATTTTTCTTCAAGGATAAGAAAATATTTGCCATGGTGATTCATTTTTTTTTTCCATGTTTCTGTTGAAGTAGACAGTTTGGTCCCTTTGAAAAACATTTTAATTGAAAACCATGAACCTGAAAGCTCAACTCTATTTACTCACACCAGGAAAGCGTGACTGTTTTTTTTTTCTTTTTCTTCTTCTTCTTTTTTTTTTTTTACATCATTGTTATCTCATAACACCACTTTGATGATTTTGAATATATCATAGATGTTTAATGCTTATTAATATATTGTCATGGATTGAATATTGTTGTCTATTCAACATTTACATAATGAAATCCTAACCTCCAATGTAGTGGAAATGGGGACTTTGGGAGTTATTTAAGTCATTATGGTGGAGCTCTCATGAAAGGAGTTAGTGCCCTTATAAGAAGATACATACGAGAGTTTGTTTTCTCCCTCTCTCTGTCCGCCATATAAGTATATAGGAAAAAAAAAAAAATCCATTACAAACGAAAAAGAGTGCCCTTATCAGATCTTGGATCTGGTGGCACCTTGATCTTAGACTTAACCTCCAGAGTTATGAGAAATAAATGTTTATTGTTTAAGCCACCCCATCTATTGTATTTTACTATAGCAGCCTGGACTGACTGAGGCATCTATCTTATCTTCAACTATTTTATATAAATGTAACATACATAAGGATTTAAGTAGCACTGAAAACAGTAATGCAAGTCCTTTAGCACAATATTTTATAGCGTGGAGGCCATGTTATAAAGGTTACTAAAAATGTATCAACTTTATGGTTCCAGATTTAAATTACTAAGATTCCCTGCACAGAAAGTATGGGTATGGGCAGATGCTTTTTACTCACATTCGTTCCGTTGCTTTTTGGTGTGTTTCTTCAATGGTCTCAAAACAGTTTTATCTCATTCCTGGTAAAGTAATATTACTTAGAGAAACTACGACTTTTCTCTTGCCTAAACATTGGTGTTGCTGTGATACGCATTCCCTATAAGCTGACAGAAATAAAACTTAAAAGAAAGGAAAGAATGGAGACATTTACCCTTAGCCTTGGATATCAACTTGCAGAGACAAAAATCATATTTCATTAGAAAGAATAGAAAATACACTGAAGTCTATTACTTAAATGGGAGTAGTTTTCCCCAATAAATAAAAATTTGTCTTCTATCCAGATAGTCAAATTTACTTCATTTGGAAGTCTCACTCTCCTGCAGAGATCTTCCTGTTTGTTTTCTTTTCCTTTCTTTTATTTTTTTAATATGAGAAAAGAGTTATGATTAAAGTTTTCCAATGATTTACTAAACCGTCTACTCCCTTGTTGTGGACATTTTTATTCTTTTACTAATGTTATTATTTGCTAAGCAGCAGATGTCAGATGCTATGGCTGAATCTGCTTAGCTGTCCAAATCAACCCTTTAAAAATTAACTTTATATTGAGCGTAAACCGACAAAATTGGCTTAAGTGAAGCTTTGCTAAATGTCTAAAATTGGCTTGTAAAACAATTGACCACTGTAGCTGCAAGTCCAAAAGCAGGTTAGTACACATTTGGTTTCTTTCCATACCAATTATTACAGACCGAAAAGTTTATCTTTCATAGGACCATTCCCATTCTTCTGTCCCTGTCACTTTTCAACTTATTTCTAGTCACTGCTATCCTTTTTCTTGATAATATAAATGATGGGTTAATTTTAAGGATCTAGTTACCAAAAAAATTGTTACCTAAAGATGAATATTTAAATGTGGGAATTAAAATGATAGTGAAAAGCAGCCAGTAGTTAAAGCTGTGGCCATTGACAAAGTTCATATGCATAATTATTCTTTCTTGTTTTTTTCTTTAATTTTTTTTTTTACATGTTTGGGGGTAAATTGTAGTTTTGTTGCATATATATATATATATATTGCATAATCAGCAATGGCACTTATTTTTTAAAACACTACCAACCATGTTTCTATAAGTAAATAGTATGTGGAATGGAACAGCCATACCATAATTATCAATTGAGATCAAGCATGCCGTACCTTTTATTTATATAAAGATAGAATTGTTAGGTATTTAATATTTTAAAATCTCATTTTACATATACAGTATCATCATTAGTATTATCATAAGTACTTCCTTAATAATAAACTCAAATATTTTATTATATTTATTACAAGAATTAACATGACCTGCCAGTTTCTTCTGTTGTAAATGAACTGTAGAGAAAAAGTACCTCAAATTTGAAAATGAGCAAAAGAAAATATGTGCAATATAATTTCAATGCCATATGAGCTATTGTTTAATAAGTCCACATTACAATTATTTAATTATCTGAGGGAATGTGTCTGTGTTACCATTATTTCATTTGACTCCAGACTATGTGATATACATGCTGGCATGAAGATTTCTGTCCCATAGAGAAGAATATAATGGTGTTCAAAATTTTATTGCCCCATAAGACATCTACTTGTTTTATAGTTAACTTGGACACATTATTTTAAAATCCTTTATTATTTTTGTCAAAATGACTTTCAATGCCCAGTTTTTCTAAATGCTCTTTAAGTTAGTTTTATCTTTTTACTGTTTTCCTCATTAGTGAATTAATATATTTTGGACACATTTTCCTGTCATATTTGTATGAGTCATGCGTTAACTTTTTAAAAATTATATTTTGACAGTATAAAATGCAGTCCAGTTCCCCAGATATTTTCTATGTTTCATTACTGAGTTAAATTTTATATATTCAGTGGCCATAATTGAAGCTATTAAATCAAAAAGCCCCTTGCAACTTTAAAAAATATCTAACTTTCTGTGATTGACCAAAAAATTTTAAAAAAGAACTTTTTTAGCTAAGCTTTGATTCCCATATGATTTCACAGCTGACAAAAATAGTGCAAATTAATGTTGAATTTTCTGAAACTCCTCTTTGATCTCAAAACAGTATAGCTGTAGACTTAACACAGCTCAATAATCATTTTAAGAGTCAGATCTGTTCACTCATTCGTGTGTCTTTATTTCCTTTTGTAAGTGTATAAACCCTTAACTCATTTTATCCCATCCCTCTGGCTTGGTGCTTTATGCTCTCTAATTGGAATTACTTTCTTCCAATCTCCTCTGTCCTGTGTTATTTTGCCCACAGAAATCTGTAGTCAAGTGTGTCTGTCCTCTTTCTATTCTTAAAATTCAACTTAGTTTATAAGAAGGATTTAAGCATGAGCTTCTCTTATCAGTCAGGAGCCAAAATATTTCTCATCACATTTCTTATTGCAACTACACACATACATTTAACTCAAAGGCAGCAATACATGAAAATTTAAGATTTAAATATTTTGTCTCATTTACAAAGTACAGTCAGCAGAGTATATTTCCTGAAGTTTATTCCCTTGAAAAAGTATAAACAAATCACAGAATAGATATGCAAATTGTACTTGGGTTGAGGAATCAGTGTCAGGAAATGATGTCGTTTGCACTGTGAAGCATTCACTGTCTTTAAAGTCAAAAGACACGTTTGCAACTATATGGATGTTCCTGAAGCCTGGTATGCTAAGTGAAATAAGCCAGATGCAGAAACACAAATACTGCATGATTTCACTCCTATGTGGAACTTAAGAAGGTTGATCTCACTGAATTAGAGAGCAGCATGGTGGTTACTAGAGGCTGGGGTGGTTCCACAGGGAGGGGCAATTGTAGAGATACTGATCAAAGCATTCGTGTTAGAGTTAGATAGAAGGAATAAGTCCAAGAGCTCTGTTGTACAGCACGGTGACTCTAGTTGATGATGATATATTGTATTCTTGAAAACTGCTCAGACGGTAGATGTTCAAATTTCTCATCACAGAAATGATAACTATGTGTAATTAATGCATTTGTTACTTAGCTAGATTTGAGCATTTCACAATGTATATATACCGAAGAACATCATGTACACAATGAATATATACAGCTGTATATGTTAATTAAAAAATAAATTTAAAAAAGCAGTCACAGCTGATATAATGGTAAAATTTATACTTCTTACTCCATTGAGCATATTACAATTCTTATAGAGGAAGGCTGTTTATAAAATTTCACAGGAAATCATGTTAAAATTTTCATAGTATTGTGCTTGATGTGTTGATGCATTTCTTCATATATGTACTGGCAGCTCAGAGATTTCTTTGTCAATCAGAAGTGGGGGCATTGTTACCGGTGAAAAGCATGGGCACATCACAATGAATCTGTCTGTCTGCCAGATGCACCATCATTGTAAACCAGAGGACCGTATTTCTCCCTTAAAAAATAAGAAACTGACATTCTTAATCATCCAGAATGTCTTTTTCCCTCGTGCGCATCACCTTACTGAAAGGTTCTCTTTGTTCATTTAAAATCTATTCCAAACTCCATAAAAACTTCTCTATGTTTTCTCTTGCAAAGTAGAATATACTTCCTTGGAGACATTATGTGGTTGATGGTTTAGAAAATTATTTTTAATGTCCTTATTTACATACCATCCTTTTCCCATACACAGATTGAGGAGATCAGCAAAGATTAGCTCTTTCTACTATACTCTCTCCCATTCTATGCTTTCTCGTGATTTATTCTGGAAATTAGGATATATTTTATTATTACATAAATCATTATTAAATTATTTGTATTGAAGAAGAATAGAATCATTATGAGTGATACAAATGGATTTATTATGGGGATAGGATCTTACACAATTCTGAGACTGGCTTAAGCAAGTCATATAATTTGTTATCTTGTAACCACACGTAACCAGATGTTCTGGTCTTGACATCAGCTAGTCTGGTTGGCAGGGAGCAAAGACAAACATGAAAAGGGGATATCTGGTTTGGACATGGAAGCTCAGCCGTGTAATCCCAGCACATTGACAGGCCAAGGTAGAGGATCATTTGAGGCCTATATTTCAAAAAAGGAGTATCCAGCCCAAGTGGACCCCTCCAGGGTGAAATGGAATTCATTAAATGATCCGGAATCAATGTTTTTCAATGACCACTTCTATTCTCCAACTTCACTGATGCCAGCAACCTGCAGAAGAACTGGCACACTTTGCCACAGACTTACATATGAACCATGCCCTGAGGAATTGAGGAAAATAAACAAAGGAATGTGGTGGAAGCTGAAGGGATTAAAGCCCAGACACTGCACAAGGAGATCAGCAGAGTTTAGAGAAGCTGAGAGTTCTGAAGCCACTAGTTGCCAACAGGGTGAACCAGCCAAGGTGTGACAATGTGTTTGAGCTGCAGCTGCACCTGATGTTGTATCAACTTTCTGTGATTCATTCTGAGTACTAAATCCTGTGCAAACGACTCTTGAAGCCTAACTTAGAAGCATGCCATCATTGCTTACTGCCTTTTATATCTAAATGTTCCCATTTGTGATGATTTTTATTTATCTCTCATTTGGCCAGGGTACAGTTTGAAAATATTTTTCAGAAAATTAATATGATTAGTAAACTTTCTACATATTGGAGCATAATTTCTCTTTGAAAATCTGTACTATTGTACAATTTTTTGGGTTTCGTTAATAGTGGCCTTGCCATTGTTGCTCCTATTTGCTGCGTTATATTGCTATTGTTATTGTTTACAGGAGCGGTCTAAATACAGATTCATTCCTAATATGCCTATATCTTCTTTTTTGTTTTTTCCTAAAGATGATTATCAGAGCTTCTAGTGATTTTTTGAAATTCATAGTTTTAGTGGTATAGTTAGATATTATTGCATTTCTTTTTTTTTTTTTTTTTTTTTGCTGTAGTAAAATAAACTTTTTTTATGTATGGATTCGTGTCTAGGTCACATCAAAATATTTTTGTTTTCTTTAGTAAATCTCTGAAGCATTTGTCTATCCTAGTGGCGAAGTATTTAAAAAAACTTAGAGTCAATTATTTGTGTGATGAAGCATCATCCATTTTCAGTTCCATGCAGCTGCTCACCTTTACAATTATTTTTTCTTTTCATTTTTTAAAATTGTTATTCTTGTCATCTGCAAAGTAGGAAGAACATCCTGCTTTCAAACACTGTTTCGCTGTATATTAATTAGATTTTCGAACTGAGTTTGTACTTTTCTACTTTTGAGGATAGTTTAAATTTATCACTGTGATTATTTGCATCATCATTCCTTTTTTCAAAAATCTGATGAAAATTTATTTCAATATTCATGTAAATACTTTCCTTCCTGTCTTCCATTTTTCTTGATCCTTTCTTGATCTTTCTCTCCCAACCTCACCAAGCCCAGACTTATTTTATGCATTTTTGTGAGGTGAGTGAGATAAATAAGAACAGCTAAAATCTACTCTTAGCAAATTTTTAGTACACAATACAATATAATACAGTATATTAACTGTAGTCATCATGCTATACTTTAGATCTTTAGATTTATTCATTGGACATAACTGAAAGTTTGCATCCATTGACCCATTTCTCCCCATTTACTGCCCCTCCCCACCCCTGGCTACCAATATTCTATTTTGGTTTCTATGTATTCAACCTTTGTATTGATTCTACATATAAGTGAAATTGTACAGACATTTTCATTCTGTTTCTAGCTTATTTCACTGAGCATAATGTCTTCCAAGTTCATCCTGGTTTTTATTTTAAATAAATGACAGTATCCTCTTTTTAAGGCTGAATAGTGTTCCATTATGTATGTATACTATAATTTTTAATCCATTTATTCATTGATGGATACTTAGATTGTTCCTATACCTTGACTATTATGAATCATGCTGCAATGAACACAGATGTGTAGATTTCTCTACAAGGTGCTGATATTATTATCTTTGTGTATTTACCCAGTAGTCAGATTATTGGATGTGACAGTTCTATTTTTAATCTTAGGAACCCCCATACTCTTTTCTACAATGGCTCTACCAATTTCTCTTCCTACTGACAGTGTACAAGAGTTTTCCTTCCCCACACTCTTAAACAGTACTTTTTATCTCTTGTCTGTTTTATTGTAATCATCCTAACAGGTGTAGGGTGATATCTCACTGTGGTTGTGATTTATATTTCCCTAATGATTAGCAATATTTAGTATCTTTTCATATACCTGTTGACCCTTT
Organism: Macaca fascicularis; assembly: GCF_037993035.2. Classification (NCBI taxonomy): domain Eukaryota; kingdom Metazoa; phylum Chordata; class Mammalia; order Primates; family Cercopithecidae; genus Macaca; species Macaca fascicularis. Next base: position 29,690,402 of record NC_088380.1, on the reverse strand, counting down.
TTATGTATTCTTTGGAAAAATGTCTGTTCAGGTTTTTTTGTCCACTTGTAGTCAGGTTTTTCTTTCTTTTTTTTTTTTAATTACTATTAAATTGTTTGAGTACGTTACATATTTATACAAAATATTGCATATGTATTTTGCAAAATATTTTGCATAAATATGTAACGTACTCAAACAATTTAATAGTAAATAAAAGAAAAAAAACCTGACTGCAAGTGGACAAAAAACCTGAACAGACATTTTTCCATTCTTTTGAATATTCTTGTTGTACAATTATATCATTTGAAAGTAAAATATTTTTATCAGACAAATAATTTTCAAATCGTTTCTCCCAATCCATAGACTGTCTTTCCTTCTATTCATTGTTTTCTTTGTTGTGCAGAACCTTTATAGTTTAATGTTGTTGCACTTAATTATATTTGCTTTTGTTGTTTGAACTTTTGGTGACATATCAAAAAAAAAATTATTACCAAAGCCAATGGCAAGGATCTTTTCTTCTGTTTTTTCTTTGAGAGTTTTACAGTTTTAAATCTTTAAGTGCAGGCATTTAATCAACTTTAAGTTAATGTTTGTATATGGTATAAGAAAAGAGTCCAGCTTCATTCTTTTGCATGTTGATATCCAGTTGCTCTAACACCATTTATTAACAAGACAGTACTTTCCTCATTGTGTCTTTTGATGGCTTTGTGGAACATTAGTTGATCACACATGCTTAGATTTATTTTGGGGATCTCTATTCTGTTCCATTGGTCTATGTGTCTATTTAATTAAAGTATCATAATGTTTTAATTATAACTGTGTAATATAATTTGAAATCAGGAAGTGTGATGAGTTTGTCTTTTTCTCAAGATTGCTTTCCCTACTTGGGGTCTATTGACCTTCTATATAAAATCTTAATTTTCTTTTCTGTTATGTGAAAAGGCCATTGGAATTTTAATAAAAATTTCATTGAATATGTAAAGTGCTTTGGGTGGAATGAATATTTTAACTATATTAAATCTTTCAATCCGTGAACACAAAATAGCTTTCTATTTATTGTATCTTCCTTAATTTTTTAATTACCATTTTATAGTTTTCAGAGTACAAGTGTCTTACTTCCTTTGATTCCTGAATATTTGTTATATTTGAAGAATATGTTGTTATTGACATACAGAAATGCGACTGATTTTTGTATGTTGATTTTATATCCTGCTACTTTGCTGAACTTATGACCATATTAGCAAAAGTTTACAATATATTAGAAAATATAATCCAAAAATATATAAGATACATGATAAACTATGTCCAATTGTTTATTCTGAGGATGCAAGTCTGGTGAAATAATTGAAAATCAATCGATTTATTTTGGCATATGCAAAATCTAAAGAAGAAAAAAGATTGTATCAATTGATGCAGAAAAAGAATTTAGCATATTACAAATAATAATGGCTCTTCATGAAAAAAAATCTGACTAAACAATAATTAGAAGGGAATATACTTGACTAGAAAGGTGCTAACATAATGCTTAATGATGAATAACTGTAAGTTTTCACTATAAGATCAGAAACAAGGCAAAGATGACCTCTCTGATTACTCCTATTCAGTACTGCACTGAAATATTAGCCAAACGAAAAGGAGGAGAGAGCAGAGTGGAGGGGGAGAGAAGAAGATACCCATTGGAAATAAATAAAAACTTATATTACTTGTTCTTATTAAGCGTAGCATAGAAGATTGATAATTTCAACAAAGTAAGTTAAAGGTAATTAGTGGCCAATCTGGATTCTGTACACAGAATCAAAGGTATATCATTTCCAATTTCAGTTTTTATAAAAATGCAAGTTTGGCTTAAAATACAAAAGTAAATTACTAAAATTTTTCATATTTTCAAATTAAAGGAACACATCATATACTAATTATAGTAGATGTAGAAAAATAACTTTTAATGAAAATGAATAACCTTTACAGTAAAGTTAGCAAATTTAAGAATAGAAGCTAACTTTCCTAAGCTATCAAAGATATGTATGAAAACACTATGTTACTACTTTGAAAGCTTTGAGATGTTGAGAATAGAAATAAGATATTCTAGAAACTGAGTTTTATTGAACATTGTACTAGATGTCTTAGCCAGCTTATTAATGTATGGAATAAAACTATGTTAATTGGAAAGTAGGATAAAAATATTTTACTTTCAAATGATATAATTGTATAACAAGAATATTCAAAAGAATCTGTTATATCAAATTATTATAATTTATAGGATAATTCAGCAATTTGTTGGATACAAATTAAAAATGAAAAATCAAGTACAAATTAACAAAACTCAGTAATTCAACTTTTGGGTATATAACCAAAAGGATTGATGGCAGTATCTCAAAGACATATGTATACATGCGTGGACACAGCAGCATTATTCACAACAGTCAAAAGGTAGAAGCATAAACAAAATGTGGTATAGACATACAATGGAATATTATTCAGCTTTTAAAAAGAAGGAAATTGGCCGAGTGCAGTGGTGCACGCCTGTAATCTCAGCACTTTGGGAGGCCAAGGCAGGCAGATCACCTGAGGTCAGGAGTTCAAAACCAGCCTGGTCAACATGGCGAAACCCCATCTCTACTAAAAAATACAAAAATTAGCCTGGTGAGTGGTGTCAGGTGCCTGTAGTCCCAGCTACTCAGGAGTCTGAGGCAGGAGAATTGCTTGAACCTGGGAGGGAGAAGTTGCAGTGAGCCAAGATGGTGCCACTGCACTCCAGCCTGGGCAACAGAGCAAGACTCCATCTCTAAATAAATAAATAAATAAATAGAAGAAAATTGCATATATGCTAGGGTTAGGATTAGAGTTTACATAGATAAACTTGGTGGACATTATGTTAAGTAAAATAATCCAGTTGTGAAAATGCAAATATTTAATAATTTAATTTATATGAAATGACTAAATCAGTCAAATTTATAGAGACAGAAAGTAGATTAGTGGTTGCTAGGTGCTAAGGGAGTAGGTTATGAAGTAGAATTGTTGTTTAATGGGTGTAGAGTTTCATTATTGCAAGATGAAAATATAATTCTGATGATTGGTTTCACAATGTATAGATGTACTTAAAACAACTGAACTATACACTTAAAATAGTTAAGATTTTAAATTATATATTACATGTATTTTAGCAAAATTATTAAAAATCAAGGGCATTTCTATAAACCAGCAGTAACATATAGACACTGTATATTTTTAACAACATAACATTTTTTTTTTCAGAGTCATTGTTCTGCAAATCTCCCAGGTTCACCTTTCAGAAAGCTATTGGAAAGAGCATCCTTGAAGCTAAGTCATTCATATCCTCTGCGTAGGACCCTTATATATGGTTATTCCATTTATATATTTTTTTCAAAAAATCAAGTCTCCCTGAATAAATCTAACAAAATCTATGAAAGACCATATATGTATATAGGTAAATTATAAATTTTATCACACATCAAAAACAAAATAAATGATAAATGTAGATGTAAATATGCATTTTCATATTCATGGATTGAAATACTATATAAATGACTTTTCTCCAAGTTGATATACAGATTTAGCAGAATTCAATTAATACCGTTTTTTCTGTGATATATGCTTACATGAACTGATAGTTTTTAAAATTTGTATAAAATTACTATATAAAAATTATTTTTAAAATGTATGTAGAATTAAAGGAGAATAATAAAGCCATAAAAGATCTTCACATACAGTGACATTATTATATATGAGAATTTTCAGATTAACCTGAAAAATGATTGACTTTTATAAATAAGAAATATAAGAAGAGCACCATTTTAATATTGTGACAATTTGATATTATAATAAGTTGATATTCCAACATGGTATTTCAAGGTGTAATAAAAAGATTATTGGATAATAATTGTGTGGTTTCTTTAGATTTTTCTAAATTTATAGTTTTTAATCTGTGGAAGGCAAAAATGGTGTTTTATTCATCATCAGTTTTTGATGATCAGAGGAAATATTAAATAAGACATAATAGACATAATGTAATCATTGGTTGATTTTTTTTTGTATAAAGAAAACACTGAAAATAATAAAAACTTCATACTTTGTGAAAAACAAACAAGCAACCAACACCACTAACAACAAAGTTTTTAAATCTTAATCTTTACAAACTTTACTGTTTGCTTATTTCAAATTGCACTTAGCTGAATTCATAACTCTTAAAATAACACACATTTTAATATCATGTAATCATTCTTCTCAGATTTTTTTCCTTTCCTGACTGCATGTATTATTATCTTTACAAAGTTCAAGTATATAAAACTCTTTAAAAAGATTTTTAAATTAAATCTTTTTATTTTATCAAAATAAAATAAAATTTTAACAAATTCTAATGATGTTATTTTATCTATTTCAAATAGAGCAAATGTAATAGGATTCTCTGATATTAATTCACATTATCTTAAAACTTCATATGAAGTATTAATTTGCTAGAGCTGCTGTAATACTATAGACTGGCTGGCTTAAGCAACAACACTTATTTTCTCATGCTTTTGAAGGCTGGAAATCCAAGTTCAAGGTGCTGATGGGTTTGGTCTCTTCAAAGGCTTCTCTCTTCCTCCTTTGCTTGCAGATGTCAAGCAACCATCTTTTCTGGGTCCTCAGGTGGTCTATCTTCTGTGCACTCAAATCCCAGGTGTCTCTTCCTCTTCTTCAAAGGATACCAGTCCTGCTAGATTAAAGCCTTATCCTAATAGCCACACTCTTTAAAGGTCCTGTCTCCAAAACCAGTCACATTCTGAGGTACCAGGAATTAGACCTTCAACATAAAAACATTAGGGGTGATCACAATTAAGTCAATAACATATGGGTATTTAAAGTTCAAACTCATTGAATTTATTTCACAGTTTTTAACCTCACTTTCTATTATGTCCTTTTTAATTTTATGCATATGGTTTAAAATTTAACAACAAAGAAACACAAATTAATTTTTATATTTTGCTGATAGATTTACTTAGTTTATTCTGAACTTACAAGAAAAGTTTTAGTACAGGCTTACCTTATTTTACTGTGCTTTGCTTTATTATGCTTCACATAAAAAATTCAAAGCCAATTTTCAAATTGAAAGTTTCTGGCAACCCTGCCTTAAGCCAGTGTATCAGTGCCATTTTTCCAACAATATATGCTCACTTTTTGCTTCTGTGCCAAATTTTGGTAATTCTTGCAATATTTCAAACCGTTTCTTTATTATTACATCTTCTTGGTGATCTGTGATCAGTGATCTTTGATGTTACTATTGTAATGATTTTGAAGCACCACAAATCACCCCATATAAGATGGCAAACTTAACAGGTAAATGTGTGTGTTCTTACTGCTCTACTCACTGGCCACTGTTCCATCTCTCTCCCTCTTATCAGGCACCTCCTATTCCCTGAGACACAACAATATTGAAATTAGGCCAATTAATAAGTCTACAGTGACTTCTAAATCTTCAAGTGAAAAAAAAATTTCATGTCTCTCACTTTAAATCAAAAGCTGGACATAATTTAACTCTTTCAAGAAGGCATACTGAAAGCTGACATAGGATGATCTGGAGAAAATGGCAGATGGGAGACAGCACTAATGTGCAACTTCCACTTGGATGGACAGAGCAACATCTGGAGACTCACATTGTGAACTTTTGCTCTAAGAACCACTGCAGGAACATACCAGGAAAACTGAAAGAATTAACAGATGCTTTGAAAGAAACAGTTTGCTGCTGCAAATGCCACATGACAACCAAAAAACTGTGAATTTTCAAAGTGTGAGAGGGGAAGAACTTAGCCTCTGAAAACACATCCCCACTGGGGAACCTGCAAATCCAGATCAAAGGAGAAGGGTTTAACCTTACCTAGAGCTGAAATGGGTTTAGGGAGCCAAGTGAAATATAAAAGTAGAACAAGCAGTGGGAAGAGCCTTGTGGTCACTCCCAGTCCCCAGCTAGAACCCAGGGAAGCCATTCCTGGCCTTATTTCACAGAGGTCCTTGGGGAATGGAAGGCAGCCAAAAAAAGAAATGAAATAATGGCATTCGCAGCAACCTGGATTGAGTTGGAGACCATTTTTCTAAGTAAAGTAACTCAGGAATTGAGAACCAAACATCATTTGTTCTCACTTGGAACTGGGAGCTAAGATATTTGGATATAAAGGCATAAGAATGATATACAGACTCTGAGAACTTGGGAAGGTTGGGAGTGTGGTGAAGGATAAAAGTTGTCGAGCAATTGAACAATGATGGAAAGAATGTGTTTAAAGAGAGCAGTTATCTCCAGAATGCTCTTGCATACCACCTGAAAGAAGTTTATGCTCTACAAAAACACTCTCAGAGGTTGCAATAGCATCAAATCCTTTTACATCAAAAGGAGATTATTGAGCTCTTGGTTAAGGAAAAGATTATGCAGCTTACCCATTAGAAAACACAAACCCAAACACTTCAGAAGAAGGTAGTAAGGTTGGAGACTGCTCTAAGTTATATGTCCAGACTTTGAGACTGAAGCGTTAAAACTGCAGCAACAGCAATGATAGAGAACCAATCAGGTTACAGGTAAACTGACAAGCAGTAGCAAAGTCAGGTGAACAAAAGAAAAATGAATTGAGTGAAGAAGCTGGCCAAGAACATACTAGGTGAGAGAACAGAACTGGACAGTTCTTTTTTAAATGCCCTACATCAAGTGAAATAACAGATCCTATTTATCAGGAAGCATTTGAATTGAAAGCTCAAGGGGCTTTCAATTACAATTGAGACCAGCACTTACAGAAAGAATGGAATATCGCCAAATCATAACAATTGATGACAGAGAGCCCAACATCAATAGTGAAACAGGCTCTTACAGAGACAGAAATTGGCAAGTATTGAAGGAAATATGAATATTGGAGATTTGATCTGGGAGCAGAATGAGAAAGTAATGCTATTTCTCTTTGCAAAAATAAATAGTTTTGTTTTTAGGAAATTTGGCCAGATTTCTAGGCCTCTAGTTCTAGACTGTGTTGTCTCTGATGGTGGAGAAAAAAAAAAAAATGGGGAATGAAAGTAATCTTCAAGATCAAGCTTTCATCACCTGGCAATACTCTATCAGATCCTTTCATGAAATGATGTTTCCTAATATTCTGAAAAAAAAAAAAAATTACAAGCGTCTGGCACAGGAACCTTCTGAGAACCACAGATGAACAGCAGGTAACTCCACAGAAACTGTGGGCAGGCATTTCCTTGTAGAATTCTTACTTCCAATTATGTTCAAGAAAGTATCTTAAAGGAAAGAAAGTTAACTCAGAAGTTACCTGTTTGCCACAGAAATTAGTGTCTCCCTTGAGGGAAGATTAGAAGCTTCTAAATAAGAATATTTTCAAAGGCACTGTATTAGTAGCATTCACTTCTGCTTACAGCAGAATAAATCCACATCAAATATTAAGCAAAGGACTCAAAGACAGAAGCATTTCATTTGGAACTACAATAGCATCAGAGACTAATTTTAAATACCCACCTTCTACCCGTTTTCCACCCCTGACTTTTTATTACTGAGGCAGAAATGGGGCACTGTGAAAGATTAGAGGGACAATCTTTAAATAAATTGCAGTGCTCATAGTTGTTTACTGTCTCCACTGAAGAGATAGTGAATGACTTTAAGAATCTTCTAAAAGTTTGTCCACAAACTTGTCTGACTTCCACCATGCGAGTGGGAATATTTTCAAGTTATGGCTCTATTGGTGGTGAAGATGTCAGTTGCATTTCCATGTGGGTTGTTATTTACTATCTTGATGACTTTATCCAATGTTTCTGTCTCCAGAACCATAAGAACTGACCCTAAAATCTTCTATTTATAACAAGACATATCTGGCTGCCAGGAGTGTTACATCCAGAAAAAAGTTAACATTTTAGATTCAAGAAGAATGAGAGTTTCAAACAACAAGCTGACTCTCTTATTAGGGGTGATTACAGTTGGTGACTAAAGCCAACACTCATTTATCATTCTGAACATTCTGAAAATCATAGAGCCTTTCAGAATGATGCTAAGTCTACTCTTCTTGTGCTCCACAAATGGAGGAACAAAGCTTAGATGGCAACCCATCTGTTTACAGCATGGTTTACTGAATATTTTAAGCCCACACTTGAGACCTGTTGTACAAAAAAATATTGCTTTCAAAATATTACTGCTCAATGACCAAGTGCCTATTTTTCAAGAAGCTCTGATGGACATGTGCAATTAGATTGATGCTACTTTTATGCCTGCTCACACAACATCCATTTTGCAGCCCAAGGATTAAGGAGTAATTTTGACTTTCAAATTTTATCATTAAGAAATATATGTCTTAAGACTTTAGCTACCATAAATAAGAATTTATCCAATAGATATTGGCAAAGTAAATTAAAAATCTCTTGGAGAGTTCACTGCTCTACATTCACTAAGAACACTCAAGGTTCATAGGAGTAGGCCAACACATCAATATTAACAGGAATTTGGAAGAAATTGATTTGAATCCTCATGGATGACTTTGAAGGGTTCAAGACCTCAGTGGATGAAGTAACTGCAGATGAGGTGGAAATAGCAAGAGAACTAAAATTAAAAGTGAAGTCTGAAGATGTGACTGAATTTCAGCAATCTTTCATAATATTTGAATGGATGAAGAGTTGCTTCTTCTGGAGGAGTAAAGGAAGTGGCTTCTTGAGATGGAATCTACTTCTGGTGAAGATGCTGTGAATGCTGTCGAAATGAAAACAAAAGATTTATAATGTTACATACACATATAAGGTTCTTACCTCAGGATTCCCTAAAAATAATACTAGTGTCATCTAGGCACTTAATTTTGCTCCCTCTACAACTTCCCCTAAACTCACCTATCATAGTAATATAGTATAACATCGGAAACTACCAAGAGATGCAGAATACAGTGTCCCTTCTCTACTTCTAATAAATTATAAGATTTTGACTTCTTCAGTAATACTCAAGACAATAAAAGTGAAAAAAAAAAGTAACCAGTAGCTATTGATCACTCTATGTGTAATCACATCATCACTATAATAGAGCAACAGCAGGGTTTGAGAGGATTGATTCCAATTTTAAAAGAAGTTCTACTGTGGGTAAAATGCTATCAACCAGCACTAAGTACCACAGGGCAACCTCTTGTAAAACGAAGTGTCAACAGTGCAGCAACTTCATTGTCTGATGGTAAAAAATTGCCAAAGCCACCACAGCCTTCAGCAACAAACACACTGATCATTTACCAGGAATTAACATTGAAGTAAGGCCCTGCAACAGTAAAAATATTGCAACTTGCTAAAAGTTAAGATAATAGCATTTTTAATTGTTTTTAAATTAAGATATGTACTTTTTAAAGATATAATTCTATTACATGCTTCATAGACAACAATATAGTGTAAACACAATTTTATATGCATTAGAAAATCTGAAAATTTGTATGACTTACTTATTGTGACAGTCTGAAACCAAACCCACAGTACCTCCGAAGTATGCTTGAATTGTGGAAAAATGGTAAATGTGACACGCCTGTTTCACAATGTAAACTACTTACAATTTGTAGTCTTTTGTGTCCTTCTCTTTGCAATGTCTTCTAAACTTACCCTGCACATTTTGTTTGAGTAAATAACTTATCTCCATCTTCTAAATATCTGTAGCTATTTACTCATTTATTCATCCAAAATCACTAGAATTGTAGGCACTCACGTAGATACTTAGGAAACAGTGGTTAATAAGAGAGAATGCCTTGCTCTTACATAAAAAAATAAATATTATAAATACCCATTATACATATAATGTAGATAATTTCAAATTGTGGCAAATATTATTTGAAAGAACTGTGTAGAGATTAATGGTGGTGGGGTGCTCACAGGAAACTGTCTAGGAGAACATTTAGGCAGAGGTATCAACTGAAAGTGGCAGATTGCTTTGTGAAGAACTAGAGAATGTTTCCAAGAAGGGTAGATTAAAAATAGATAAAAACCCAGGAGATTATAACATGTCTAGGTTTCTCAAGAACCATAAATAAGTGTAGTGTGATTGGGATATTGGAGGGGATTTGGTTGTAGTGATAAGACAAGGCTTTGTAAACAATGATAAGGACTTCAGATTTATTTAAATAACAATAGAAGGCATTGGAAAGTATACATACATAAATGAAGAATTCAATACAGTAAATGAAGAATGTGACACATTATAAATAAATGAAGAATGTGATACAACACTATATTTGTATTTTACAAATAGGATCAATTCCTATAAATAAAGAGAATAATGCGGTGACATTAGAGATAATTGAAGAAGCCATAGTCCTGGAGTAAATGTAATCTCATCCTTCATAAGAAGAGTTCAAATGAGTAGAGATGTTTCTCAAGAGTTACATGAGTAGAGATGTTTCTCCCAAACTGTTGGGAGTTAATAGAAACAGAAGAATCTTTACCAGAAAACTAATACAGATTAACCTTCAAGGTCGCTCTCTTACATGGGCCCACAAGGGGGCATTAATAATGTACTCACGTGAGCATGTATTTTTTATAAATTTTGCAAAATGACCTATTTATCTGCAATTAGCTAACATTACTATTTCTTTCTGTCCACCTTTTTCTCACAATCACATTTCTCTTGTATCAGATGGTGTTACAATGGCCACAATAATTTATATATACATATAAGGGGACTTTGGCTGGAGGACACTTTGAGTTTGGTGTTCATGCTATATGTTTATGTGGTTCACCTTCACTACTGACTTCCAGGAATATCTGCATGCACTGTACTCATCTTATTACAAAAAGGATGTTATTCAATAAATACATTATAGAGTAATAGAAATTATTTGTAAAGTTAATTTATTCTGAATACACTGTAGGCTAGGAATACGTAATTGATCCATAAAAAACGTAGAAGAAATGCTGAAAGTTAAGCTACTAGAAGGATAAAAGTCTAAATACATATATGAGAGTGGCTTAAGTTTGCAGCAGTGATGTGGAATTGAATTATTTTAATATATTAATTTTGATAAGAAATTAGGATTTACTCTTAATGAAGAAAGAAGGAAGCAGAGGGTGGAAATTTACTGAATTATAGGTTTCAATAAATAATTTAATAAATTATATAACTTACTTATTTTAGGACAGTCTCTGCTATGCCTCCCTGCCTTTTCAGATAAACCTATGAGAAAAATATAGCTATAGGCAAGTTCTTACCTCAGGATTCCCTAAAAAGAATATTAGTGTCATCTAGGCACTTAATTTTGCTCCCTCTAAAACTTCCCCCAAACTCACCTATCATAGTAATATAGTATAACATCAGAAACTACCAAGAGATGCAGAATACAGTGTCCCTTCTCTACTTCTAATAAATTATAAGATTTTGACTTCTTCAGTAATACTCAAGGCAATAAAAGTGAAAAAAAAAAAAAAAGTAACCAGTAGCTATTGATCACTCTATGTGTAATCACATGAAGCTATATGGTTCTTTTTGCTCACTGATGGATAACTCCCTGGAGCCCATAAATTACACCAAGTGCCATCTATATGTTTTCTAAAAGACAACAATAAGAGAATTATTTTGTTCTTTGGAAAGAGAAGTGGTTCTACATTTTTTGGTAAAGCAGAGTGATGTATTGGGAAGAAAACATAACCCAGATTCATGAGCTCATATTTTCAGTTAGTAACCATTTATGTCACCATGGGCAAAATAGTCTTTGTGAACCTCAGTTTACCAATCTGTGCAGTAAAGTGACTAGATTTATGTCTTCTAGGTTTACACAGCACAAAATTTCACCCTATGATTCAGCTCTGCTGGAGATACAAAGAGCTGGTCATTACATTTTATACATAGGATTTAGTAAACTAAATAGACACCGTTTTATGTAGATTTACCTTGAGGATACTAGAAAGAATGAAGATAGTTCCAGAAAGTCAATTCTTTAATATTTTGATAAAGTAACTCACTCACTGAAATAGTATTCTTTTCTTCATTTTTCAGAAACTAATCTATCATCATATACTTATTCTTAATATTCATTAGGGGCCATTTATATATGTTATCCGAGGGGAAGGAAAGGTTCTTTAAAATCACAGTTATCTTTTCACAAAGAAAAAGTTGAGTTAACACAGGAATATAGGTACCATTATCCAGAGAGCTGTACAATAGCCTTCGTTCCATCTGGTGCAGAACTGAGAGTACCAGCTGTCCATGTATGGATGCAGAAATAAAAGACAAGTGGAAAATCTAGTCTTATATTGTGTTTGAAAATCAACACATATCCTTACAAGTAAAATATTTCAACGCATTTCTGTGAGAGCTTCATAACTTTTAGAATGGTGGCATATATATCAGTGCAGACACATTCTCTAGTGAAACAGCATAACTGGTGAAAATGGTAAATTTATAAGCTTGCCATTTATAAATCTCTAGAAATTACCCTAAGGGAATACAGCAAATATAAAAAGAGCATTTATTCAAGCAAGTTGATCAAATCTTGCTAAGAATAGTGAATCTATGGCATTTGAGCCATGACCCACTCTTCCTGCTCACGAGCTCAGCATGCAGAATTTTCCACCTTCGCGGGTGTATCCAAGAACACAGGACTTCCCGTTCTCCTAGCAGTGAGTCATGAGGTAAAGATCTCCCCCAAGAAACAAACCATCAGCCTTTTATATTTACCATCACTTCATTTGGCAAAAGTTCTCATTAAGGCAAGAACAGCTGAAAAGGCTTGGACTCTCTTCTTCTACCTAGGACCACCTGTAGGGTGGAAGTTTCATGTTGGGCATGGCAGGCTGAGTATATGAAGACACAAATAGATCCCCTGTGGCTCCTAGTAGGATTGAGGTTACAGGCTTGGAGAGGTGAGCCCTAAAGACCACAAGCTAGTGCCTTTACTAGTATACCACTTATAAGAAGTGTCACGCCAAGAGAAATGGGTCACTGTATCTATGTCTTGATCTGGAAAAGCAGCAAAGAGTGTTTGCGCAGGGGGAACCCCAAAGAACTGGTGTTATTTGGGACAGAATTGGGGAAAAATGAGCCCAATTGCAGTTTAGAACACAATGGTGGTAAAAAAAAAAAAAATTGAGAGTAGATTGATAATTCCATAAGATAACAAAATAAACTTCATATAAATTAAAGGTTTACCAGAGAGAACTGAGAACTGGGGAAAGAGATTGCTAATAAAAGTTCCTCATTGGGTCAAAACAGACCTCAAGGACTAGCATGACAGAAGACCCATGAAGAGGCACCTAAATTTTGATCAGACTGTGGAACAATTTCTATCTGAGAACATTGTGAAAAACAATAAGGAAGCCAGTTGGCAACTAGTGAAAGCTATACCTGCATGTGATACCAACAGAGGTAGACAGATTTACAGAAATATCACAGGATACTTTCAAAAGCAGACCTGTGAACCCTAACATTATTCCAAAGTGACGTGTGCAAATCCAAGGCTATGATCTCTGAAGATGGCATCAGAGTGGGCACCCTGCTTGGGAAATATACTTAACTAAAATTTTCCACCCAAGTCACTAAATAAATGAAGTTGACAATAGCAACTACAACAAGCCCTAGATGAGGAGCAAGATGGGAAGTGGTACCAGTATCTGTAATTACTGTAATATGTTATCTAAAATATTCAAACTCTAATGACAAATTATTAGATATGCAAATAAACATGAAAGAGCAACCTATACCTATGAAGTAAAGCAAAAGCTCTCCTTAATGGGGCCCCAATCTCAACTCAGCAGACAAAAGCAAAATGCATATGATAAATTTTCAAAGAACTAAATGACACTATGTTTAAAAAGGAAAAGCAAGATATGGTGACAATATCTTATCAAATAGATTATATCAATGAGAAAAATTGAAATTATAAAAAGGAATGAAAAGAAAATCTGGAATTAAAAAACATAGTAGCTAACAATTAGCTAGAGGCGCTCAACTGGCAGATTTGATCATTCAATTAAAAAAATAAAAGATTGGCCGAGCACAGTGGCGCATGCCTGTAATCTCAGCACTTTGGGAGGCCGAGGCTCTAGCGGATCACGAGGTCACGAGGTCAAGAGATTGAGACCATCCTGGCCAACATGGTGAAACCCTTTCTCTACTAAAAATACAAAAATTAGCTAGGTGTGGTGGCATGCACTTGTAGTCCCAGCTACTTGGGAGGCTGAGGCAGGAGAATCGCTTGAACCCGCGAGGCAGAGGTTGCAGTGAGCTGACATAGTGCCAATCCACTCCAGTCTGGGAACAGAGCAAGACTCTGTCTCAAAAAATAAAATAAAATAAAATATTAAGCAAAAACCATAAATCGATCAATGTAGGTTATACAATCTAAAGAAGACATGAGAAACGAATGAAGATACGTGAAGAGAGTTCCAGAGAAATACACCAACATATACATTATAGAAGCACAAAGGACAGGAGGGAGATAAAAAGCAGAAAAAAAATTTGAAGAATTATAGGGCAAAATTCCTCAAATTATGATGAAAATATTAATTTACATACCGAAGAAGATTAAAAAAAATGCTAAGTAGGAAAAGCCGAAGGGTTGTCTCACCCAGACACAGCATGGTAAAAATATAGAAAGCTAAAGACAAAGAAAATGTCCCGAAAACAACACAGAAAGATCACTTTTCAAGTATAAGGAAACTCTAATAAAATCACACCTAACTTCTTAGCAGGAAAAACAATGGACTCTAGAAATCATTGGGAATAGTTTCATAGCACAGAAAGTTAAGACTATCAAGCATCTTATCTGCAGAAACCTGTCTTTCAAAAATAAAGACAAAAAGGACATCAATAGAAAAATTTAAACAGATTTTGCTAGGTGCAGTGGCTCACGCCTGTAATCCCAACACTTTGGGAGGCCAAGGCAGGCAGATCACAAGGTCGGTAGTTCAAGACAAGCCCGGTCAATATGGTGAAACCTCATCTCTACTAAAAATATAAAAATTAGCCAGGTGTGGTGATGGCACCTATAATCCCAGTTACTCAGGAGGTTGAGGCAGGAGAATTGCTTCAACCCAGGAGGCAGAGGTTGCACTGAGCTGAGACCATGCCATTGCACTTCAGCCTGGGCAACACAGTGAGACTCTGTCTGAAACAAAACAAAACAAAACAACACAGAGCTTTTGCTGCTATTAGACTGGCTTTAGAAGAAATAGTAAAGGAAATTCTTCAGGTTGAAATCAAGTGACTTGAGACAGTAATTCAAATACAGAAAGCAAAGAAAATGGCTAAGGTCATTTGATAATTATAAAAGACAGATTGATACACTTGGTAATAAAAACAAGATACAACTCTGCTTTCTACTGGAAACTCTTTAAATAAAAAAATACAATTAGGTTAAAAGTAAAAGGATGGAGCAAACTTTATCATTCAACAATAAGGAAGACTGAGTTACTATAATAATTTCAGTCAAAAATAGACTTTAAATTGTTTATAAAAGTTACTAGGAATTTAACATTATCAAGACATGAAAATGAATGAAACATTGACACATGCTACAACAGAGATGAATATTGAAGAGAATAAGCTTAATGAAGGAAGTCAGACCTCCAAAGAACACAAACATTGTGTAATTTTGCTT
The DNA here is from genome assembly GCF_037993035.2 of Macaca fascicularis. Lineage (NCBI taxonomy): Eukaryota > Metazoa > Chordata > Mammalia > Primates > Cercopithecidae > Macaca > Macaca fascicularis. Next base: position 29,674,842 of record NC_088380.1, on the reverse strand, counting down.
ATATAAAATATTCAGGCCAGGCGTGGTGGCTCATGCCTGTAATCCCAGCACTTTGGGAGGCTGAGGCCAGGAGTTTGATACCAGCCTGGTCAACGTGGTGAAACCATGTTTCTACTAAAAATATAAAAATTAGCCACGCCTGGTAGCACACACCTGTAATCTCAGCTACTTGGAAGGCTGAGGTGGGAGAATCGCTTGAACCCGAGAGGTAGAGGCTGAAGTGAGCCGAGATCGTGCCACTACACTCCAAGTTAAGCAACACAGAGAGACTCCCTGTCAAAATAAAAAAACGCAGAATAGGCGAATCTATAGAAACAGGAAGATTCATGTTTGCTCAAGACTAGGAAGTTTGGGTAATTGTTGAATAACAACTAATGAGTAAGGAGTTTCCTTTGGAGGTTGTTAAAGTGTTCTAAAATTTATTGTGGAAGATGACTGCTCACTTCTATGAATATACTAACAACTATTGAATTGAACATTTTAATTAGGTAAATTATATATTACGAAAATTATTTCTCATTGAAGTCATTAAAATGTTATAAAATAAAAAAAGTATTACCATCCTACAGAATATTTGTGCCATTTTATTTTTGTTACTTATATAAGACAGGTAATTTTTCTTGAGAATATCTCATTATATATATTCAACACTATGGTAGATATGATATACTATAGATAAATATTAAAATAATCACAAAACTATAATGTCTATATGTATTACAATGTCAAGCAAGAAGACCATATGAAACAAAACAGTTGTGTGCGTCTGTGTGTGTGTGTGTGTGTCCTATTAAGTGCCAAGTAGTGTGACCCTGATTTACAATTTTCTTTTGAGGAATATTCTGTTGAATACAGAACTGAAATTTGAAGGAGAGAAGAAAGTTAAGCAGCCAAGAGAGAATGAAGTGAAGTATTGAAATAAAATTACATTAAATCAGCAATTCTTAGGGAATATAGAAGTACTGGAAATCTTTATTTGTCCTTAGATTTAAGCACAAACAAAAAAGATCATTAACAAATAGAGCGGAAATCTGTAAACAAATGTGAACTATTCATATTAAGTGTATGAATAATGAGTGATCCGTTTTATGTTGCAACAGAGCATGAGGGAACAGAGAATTTGGGGAACATTGACAGCATCGCGCAATAGATTGCAAATAGAAGATTCTAGAGGACATTATTGGATTAATTTAGATGTTCTGAGCTAGTATATACACAAAATGGACTGTAAAGTATGTATGGAGTATTTAAAATAAATATACAAATTATTTGATACTTCTTTTAAGAGTTAGAATCTAATTTCCCTCCTACTAAATATAGGATTGAATTAGTCACCCAATGATTAGAAACATAATGTGGTCGAAGGGATGCTCCATGACTTCTAAGACCAAGTAAGAAAATGTGATATCCTTGACGTTCAAACCAGGTCATCACACTGCAAGAAATTCCTGATTATAGGTAGAGGTCACGTTTATTTAGTTTCACCAATGATCTCTACTGAGGACCCAGCTTATTCCCACATTCGTAGTCAGACATAGCATTAAAGAAACCTTTGAGGTGACTCCTCCCCCAACTAACATCTGACTGCAACAATAGATAGTAACACTCTACTTTCAAAAGTTGCAATCATAAGTTCCAATGTACTATACTAAAATTTACTATGCAGATATCTGTGTGTAGGAGATATATATCCTTTTTGCCTTATCTGAGGTGGGAATGAAGAGAAAATTACAAGAAGAAACACTTGTGAAGGTTACAGACAGGAAGCATAAGCCCATTGAAAGACAGATTTAATGGGCATGTTCTTTCACCATTCATCACACATTAGCAAGACACTAACAATTCTCTAGTATAATAATAGTGGATTATAGATGAAAGGGCCCCAAGACACAAACTCTTGAAAGGAAAACTTAAAGAAGTTAACAGTGGAAACAAAAAGACACTAGAGGAATTTGAAATCTCCGGCTTCGTGGCAGAAAATTTGCAAGCTAGAAAAAAGAAAACTACAATATTTAATATATTAAACAGTTTTAAAAAGTCAACCTAGAATTCTGTAACTAGTATTCAAAAGTGAAGTAGAAATAAAAACTTTCTCAGAAAACCGAAATTGGGGGAATTCATCGGCAGAAGACCTGTGCTACAAGAATTGTTAAAGAATTTTCCTCAGCCAGAAAAGATTTGATATTAGTAAAAATCTAGTATCTACATAAAGAAAGAACATCAGAGGAGGAATAAGTTTTAAAAAAATATTTAAAGTTATTGTTAACCAACTAAAAGATAAATGTTTAAAGTAATATTATTAATGATACTTTGGATGATTATAGCATAATAAATGAGAGCATTTATTGGATGAGAGCAATGTCACAAAGGATAGGAATAGAAAATGAACATACTCTGCTCCATAGATATAATACTGTGTTATATGTACTATAAGTAATTATAGTTAATATATATATTATAGTTATTATATTTTTTATAATTATAGTTATTATATTATATATTATATAGTACATATAATTATATGTACTATAAGTAATTATAAGTTATTTAACATTCTACTGTTAAATATTCTGTATTCAGAATACAGGATTACAGAATACAGAATAGTTTAAAATACTGAAATTCCTGAAATTATCTTTATAAAGTAATATACTTAATATGCTAAGAGAGAAGAAAAATAGAATTATATGTAACCTTACAAATATGGTTGATCTATCTGTCTATTATCTATCTATTCATATCTATCTCTATTTCTGTGTACATACCTAGCTATGTATCTAGTATATATTTAAGTACATTAAGTATAAATAGGTTAAAGAAACTAATTAGAAAGGTTGGCAGAGTGGATGAAATTTAGACTCAACAATACGTTGTCTGTAAAACCCACTTTAACTATAAGGATTTCTTTAGGAAAGGAGAAAAGGGATATAGAAAGATATCATAATATGATGACTAATTTAAAAAGCAGTAGTTATTCCATTAATTTCAGACAAAGTGGACCTCAGATCAAGAAGAGTCATCAGGAATAAAGGAACAATGACATAATCATAATGTGATCAATTTTCCAAGAAGACCTAGCAATCTACAATATATGCATCTAACAACAGGGCATCAACTGAGAGAAGTGATGGACATAATTTGAAAAAAAAAGTGCAAGAAAAAAATGGACTAATTGACCAGTATAGTTGGAGATTTCAACATCTCTGTTTGAAATGAGTATTGACTATCAATTAACATAATTTTATTGGTATTTATAGAATACTTCATCGAACAATAACAGAATACATATTCTTCTCAAGCTCACATAAAACATTCACCAAGATGGATCACATTCTGGGCCATAAAGCACACCTTAACAAATTTAAAACTATAAAATTATACAAACAATTTACACAGACCATAATGAATTAAAATAAGAACCAATAATATAGCAGGAAAGTCCACAAATAATTGGAGGCTAAACATCATACTTCTAAATAATACAGAAGTCCAGGAAAAAGTCTCACAATAAATATTTTAAAGTTAGAACTAAGTAAGAATAAAAATCTAACTTATCGAACTTTGTGGGATGCAGAGAAAACAGTGCCTAGAGACTAATCTATTTCATTATATGCCTATATTAGAAAAAAAGACCTCAATTCAATAATCTAGCAATTTATTTCACTTTCAAAACGCTAGTGAAAACCTAACAATTTAAGCTTATAGCAAACAGAAAGGAAGAAATGATACAAATTACAGTAGAGAAAAATAAATTAAAAACAATTACAAAACAAATTAACACAACTAAAGGCAAGTTCTATGAAAAGGTAGACAAAATTGATAAACCTTTAACTGGTCTGACACAGGATAAAAGAGAGAGCAGCTACAAATTCCTAATATCATAAATGAAACAGACTCCTTCAATGTACATCTCATTAATGTCATTAAAAGTATAATAAAGGAGCACTATGAATAATTCTATGCTCACAAATTTTATATATTAAATATACCAATTATTTGAAAAGCACAAATTCCCAAAACTCACACAAGAAGAAATAGATAATCTGAATAAGTATGTTCACTCAAGATGTTTAATCTACAACTAATAACATTTCAAAAAAATAATAAAAGCACCAGGTTCAAATGGCTTCACTAGTGAATTCTATGAACAATTTCAGAAAAAAATTACAACATTTTCTGAGACTTTATTCTAGATTATAGAAGAATAAGTCATATTTTCTAAGTCATTTTAGAGATCACAATTAATCAACTACCAAAATCAGTTAAAGACATTGTGAGAGAAGAAAACGTCAGACTGATAATTCTCAAGAATACAGATCCACAGTTGCTCAACAAAATGTTAGCAAATTTAATTTTAAAAATGTATAAGAAGAATTATGCGCCACAATCAAGTGGGATTTGTTCCAGGTATGTAAGACTGATTCCTTATTCAAAAATCAGTTAATATAATTTACCGTATCAAGAGCCTATGAAGAATAAAAATATTATCATATCAATGGAGGCAGAAAAAGTCTTTTACATTATCTAGCACCTATTCATGACAAAAACCCTCACAAACTAGCAATACAGGGTAGCTTCCTCAATTTTAGAAAGAACCTACAGCTAATATTATACTTAATAGTAGAAATGCTTTTCATCTAGGACTGGGAAAAAGGCAAAGGTGTTTTATTTCACCCTTTCTATTCAATGTTGTGCTAGATAACTGAACTTGTACAACATAATAAGAAAAGGAAATAAATAGTAGACAGATTGTAAAGGAAGCAATAAAGCTATCTTTGTTCAAAGACAATGTGATAGTCAATATAATAAGTAAAAAATGGAAAATAAAACATTTGGAACTAATAAGTAAATCAAGGTAGCAGGATACAAGGTTGATATACTAATGTAAATTATTTTCCTACACACAAGCAATCATATGATTAAAAATTAACTTAAAATGGATCTTAGATCTGAAGGTAACACATGACACCTTAAAGCTTCTAGAAGAAAACATAGGAGCAAAATGGAGCAGGAGGAGCCGCAGACAAGAGTTGTAGAAGGAAAGGGCTTTATTCAGCTGGGAGCATCGGCGGACTCACATCTCCACAAACCAAACCCCGGAGTGAGCAATTCCTGTACTTTTAAGGGCTTACAACTCTAAGGTGGTCTGTGTGAAAGGGTCATGATCAATTGAGCAAGCAGGGCATATGTGACTGGGGGCTGCATGCACCAGTAATCAGAATGGAGCAGACCAGGACAGGGATTTTCACCATGCTTTTCCATACAATGTCTAAAATCTATAGATAACACAAGCAGTTAGGTTAGGGGTTGATATTTAACTACCAGGTCCAGGGTGCGGTGCTGGACTATCTGCCTGTGGATTCCATTTCTGCCTTTTAGTTTTTACTTCTTTCTTTGGAGGCAGAAATTGGGCATAAGACAATATGAGGGGTGGTCTCCTCCCTTAATCTAAGTGAGCTTGGATTTAATGATGAATTTTTAGACACAATACCAAAAATATGATCCAGAAAAGAAAAATTGGTAAGTTGAATTTTAATAAAATTAAAAACTTCTGCTCCGGAAAATAAATGTTTAGAGCTGGAAATACAAGCATCAGGCTGAGAGAAACTCATAACAAATCAAATAACTGATAAACAGTTTGTATCCAAAATAGATAGAAAACTCCTATACCTAATAATTAGGAAATGAAGAACTCAATAGACAAAAATCTCTCGAGACATTATCAAATAACTTATACAAATGGCAAATAAACATACAAAAAGATGTTTAACGTCATCTGTCATTAGGCAATTTAAAGTTAAACCACAATTAGATTTAGATACCATTACAATCTATTATAATAAGTAAGTTTCAAAAAACTGCCAATGCCAATTACTGAAGAACAATATAAATTCTCATTTCTTGCTGGTGAGAATACAAAAATCACACAACCACTTGGAAGACAGCTGGCCAATGTCTTACAAAGCAAAACATAATCTTACTTAGAACCAGCAATTGCACTTGTAGGTATATGTCAAACTGTCTGAAAAAACTTAGGTTCACAGAGAAACCTGGGCAGTGATGTTTAGGAAAAGTTATTAATAACCGTCCCAAATGAGAAACAGCCAAGATGTCCTTCAATATGTGTATGGATAAACAGACTATGGTACATCCATACCAGGGAATGTAATTCCACCATAAAAAGTAAAGCGCTATAAAGCCACAGAAAGACATAGACTAATCTTAAACATTGCTTAGTGAAGAAGGTAGTCTGAAAATGTTCTATGATGTATGATTCTAGTAAAAGACATTATGAAAATGGCGAACCGGCCGGGTGCAGGGGCTCCCACCTGTAATCCCGGCACTTTGGGAGGCCTAGGCAGGTGGATTACGAGGTCAGGAGATCAAGATCATCCTGGCCAACATGATGAAACCCCGTCTCTACTAAAAATAGAAAAATTAGCCCGGCATGTCAGTGGGTACCTGTAATCCCAACTACTCCGGAAACAAAGGCAGGAAAATCACTTGAGGCAGAGGCTGCAGAGAGTCGAGATCCTGTCACTGCACTCCACCCAGGCTGACAGAGAGAGACTCTGTCTCAATAAATAAATAAATAAATAAATAAATAAAAAGAAAGAAAATAACACACCATGCAGACAGCAAAAGATTTGTGGTTTGCAGTGTTTTGTGAGGAAAAGGAAGGGTTTTATATATAAAATATAGGGATTTGAGGGCAGATATAAAACTGTTCTGCATGATACTTTAATTGTGGCTGCATGACACTGTACATTTCTCCAAAGGCATAGAAGAGTGAACCTTCAAATATGTAAATTATATGGGGTCATTTTGTAGGAGAGTGAAATTCCAGGATGAGATGCACAATATGACAAAACAGTTTAACCTAATTAGAAATGTATGAAGCAACTTCACTAAAGGGGCTTAGGGAGGAAAAGATGCTCACCAAAATGAGTAAAAATGTCATGGATCTATAAAAGTAAAGGTAAAAAATAAAACTGTTCATAATCACTGTACACTAGTTAATAAAAGGTATTTCCTGCAAGGATCTGGATTACAAATTCTGATACTACAATACATGTATACTGGAATTGAACAATTTTGTAAACATATCATGAGTGTCAGGAGCCAGCCAGTTGGAGTGGGAATTTACAGAGAAGTAAGAGGGGGAGTCTAGAATTGCGCTTGTGGTCATGGGGTAGGGTTAAAGACATCCATATGAACTCCCACTTAGCTTAACAGAGATGTACATAGCAGTCCACAGAAATATTTATAGATATATGGCTAGCCTAGACACATATATGTTCCTTCTCTGTCAGCTGAGATATTTCAGAATCAATGACACCTCACTAGTAACTAGTGAACCCAGTGCCCATATCTTGGTTTATCATACCATTCTCCAATAAACAGAAGCAAAGCTTCTTAGAGATATGACTGATTATAGAATTGGGTAGGAAATACACAAGATGAGCATGGAAGATCTTGTGGCCAAAAGTAAGAAAATGCTGAGAGAAAGAGGAAGTAGGAGGAGGAGGGGGAGGAGGTAAAGAACAAAAAGGAAGAAGGAGGTAGTGATAATAGCACATTGGTGGGTTATGGACAGCAAAGGGAGACAGGACCCGAAAGACCTCTCGATAAGCAATGATGGAAAATTTGAATATAAAAGTAAATAAAGTAGTATCGGATTAGAACTCAAAGTATGAAATAAATATCTATCAGTCCATCCTGATATAAATAAATGATTGAATAAATAAATGGGGGAGTTGTTGGGGAAGGAGAAAAATGTGTACAGAATAATTACAAATATTCACATAGATTTTGGACTCCCAAAAAAAGTAGAGAAAGAGGGCAAATATCTTTTCAGAGGAGAAAACTGACAACCATTACTTCAGTTAGGTATCAGGTCAACATCAACAGTTATAATTCATGTTGACAGTGTATACCCTTGATAGTCTATAACGGATATGGCACTTTATTTTTGTTGTCTTTCTCCCTATAATCTATATCTCTGATTTAATAAGGAGAAAAAAGGACAAATTTTAATCCAGCCACATTTTATAAACAAATTTACCATTGTTTCTTGGTCAGAATCATCAAAATAATAAAATGATAAAAGTCTGAGAAAACGTCACAGACAAGTGACGTCTAAGGAGACCTCATGTTGAAATGTAACATGATATCCTGAGTAGGATCTTAGAACTGAAAAAGTGTATTATGTACAAATTAAGAAAATTTGAATAAAATATAAACCTTTATTAATACTAATTTGCCAACAATGGTTTATTAACAGTAACAAACCTGCCATACTAACAAGCTATGTTTAAAACAAAAGACACTGGGTGGCAGGTGTATGGGACCCTCTGTATGATCTTCTCAGTTTTTCTGTAAATCTTAAATTTTTTAAAAAATAATAATTTATTTGAAAAAAATGAGTGTTTTTTTACATTTACAGGAATGAGTTAATGAGTGTGGAAAGTCTGACAATACTGAAGGAAAAGCAGAGAGCAGTCAAGAAAGCAAGCCACTGGAAGAGATGGCAGGGAAGGCAGAGATGAGAAAATGAGGTAAATAATAACTGAATTTGGCAAGGATAAAAGTCTATTCTTCAAGGAAATAAAGGAGTCATATGGACTCCAAGAAAGAGAAGTGCAAAACTGCACCGGATACACATAAAATGTTCACTCTAGTCATTTCCTTTTATTGATGTGTATGAGGACTTCTTATTGGGTTGGGGGAAAAAATCAGAGCTTTTTATTAAAATTATTTCTATTTTTAGAGGAAGTCTCACTCTGTCACCCAGGCTGGAGTGCAGTGGCATGATCTCGGCTCACGGGAACTTCCGATTCCCAGGTTCAAGCCTTAGCCTCCTGAGCAGCTGGGATTACAGGCATGTGCCACCAAGCCCACCTAATGTTTATATTTTTAGTAGATACAAGGTTTCACCATGTTGGTCAGGCTGACCTCAAACTCCTGACCTCGTGATCCACCCGCCTCGGCCTCCCAAAAGTGCTGGGATAACAGGTGTGAGCCACCGCACCTGGCCAAAATCAGAGCTTTTAAATAGGTAAAAATCTGTGTAGAAAAAGGAAAAAGTGATATTATGTAAACTTATGTAGAAAAAGGAAAAAAAAATACATTATGTAGTTTTTAAATAAGTAGTTAAATTTGGAAGAACAAAAGATTTGGTTGATGAGGTGAAGATATTTGAAGATATCATGGCTATGAATTGGCTGCCCAAAATTCTGGCATTAAGTATTATTTAGAGAAAGATAGTTTTCAAACCTGGAGATCAATATTTAGAGATTTTAAAGGTTGTGTCAATTTAATTAAATTGAATTTGCAAGCATATGCCCTAAAGAGTTTTATAATTTAATAAAATAGTTCAATGGATAATGCTAGGTTGTAGAAAATTAAAGTTGAATAGCAAAAAAGAAAAAAAAAGAGAACAAAAGGCTAAAAGAGCAAAACAATCTTTGTCTTGAAAATGCAAATATGTGAAACAAACAAAAATGGAAACTACAAACCCCAAGGGAAGACCATATTGCCATGTGGAATTTAAAAACTACAAAGACAGCCAATTCTGTTTGATTGGATTAAGAAAGCCTTTTTGGAGAAGAGAGTATTTTAAATTGATTTTTAAATATGAATAGACTTTAAAAAGATATGGAATTGGAGGCCAGGTGCTGTGGCTCAAGCCTGCAGTCCCTGCACTTTGGGAGACTGAGGTGGGCAAATCACCTGAGGTAGGGAGTTTAAGACCAGCCTGACCAGCATGGAGAAACCCACTCTCTACTAAAAATACAAAATTAGCTGGGTGTTGGGGCACATGCCTGTAATCCCAGCTACTGGGGAGGCTGAGGCGGGAGAATTCCTTGAATCCAGGAGGTGGAGGTTGTGGTGAGCTGAGATCAGGTCATTGCACTCCAGCCTGGGCAACAAGAGCAAAACTCCATCTCAAAAAAAAAAAAAAAAAAAAAAAAAAAAAAAGGTGGAATTAAGGTACATATTTTTAATCTATTGAAACTAGGGGAGACAGATTTGGGAAAAAGTAACCAATTAACAAAATCTAGACTAGCTAGACTGAGTGTAGAATGATCAAGGGTTAGGGAAAAGGAGGGAGATTAATATGTTGGTTTGTGTGAGAAAGAAATCATGAAATAATGATTTGAATAGCTGCTGGTTACAGAAACAAGAGAAGAGATGAGAGAAATATTGTGGATTGATCTAACATGACTCAGGCCAAATTACTATACGAGAAAAAAATAAGGAAGACTAAATGATGACTTTGATTTGCAATTTAATTGTGAAATAATTGTCTTTAAGCTATTACATATGCATTTCAGAACAAGAGTGACAAATATAGCCTTGTCTTAGAACACCCACACATCAATTTAATCAGTACCACGTTAGCTGTGTAAAAATGTCACTCATACAGAAGTATAACTCTGCATCAGATTATGAATATTTATAAAATTTTACCATCTAAAAGTTTATTTAAAAATAGCAAATATCAATTTAAAACAAAAAAAAAAGTCAAGATGGCATTCTTTGGTATCTTTTCTTGGTATTTTGAAATATTTTCAAATTAACTGGTATTTTAAAAATTAAAACAAATGAAGAAGCTTTGAGACACTTATGCACATATTCTGCTCTACATTAGTTGGTACTGGAAATTTTCAGAAGCACCACATGTTGATGAATTGCCAACACCTTTCAATTAATTAAATCACTGTATTTGGTTCTGTCTCTGGTGGGTTTACTGCTTATCTCAAGCAGATGTTGATGGATTAGGACATTCCTCTCTGGCCGATTCCTGATTAAATTTGGACAAAGGACCTGACAGCTGTCATGTCTCTGTTTCCCATCACTCTTTCCTCAAATCAGAAAGCACAGAGTCTGCTACATGAGAAAAGTGTGAAGAGCCATCTTGTGCAGGTAATTCTTAAGTTAGCTTGAAGCATGAAAATGCATTGTTTCAAGGATTATTTATATAGAACAAGAGCAGCAAGTTTAGAAAGCCTGATATTTAGTGCAATTAAAAGTAAAGATATAGGCCGGGCGCGGTGGCTCAAGCCTGTAATCCCAGCACTTTGGGAGGCCGAGGCGGGCGGATCTCAAGGTCAGGAGATCGAGACCACAGTGAAACCCCGTCTCTACTAAAAATACAAAAAATTAGCCGGGCGCGGTGGCGGGCGCCTGTAGTCCTAGCTACTCAGGAGGCTGAGGCAGGAGAATGGCGTGAACCCAGGAGGCGGAGCTTGCAGTGAGCCGAGATCGCGCCACTGCACTCCAGCCTGGGCAACAGCGTGAGACTCCGTCTCAAAAAAAAAAAAAAAAGTAAAGATATATTCATTTTTTATGATTCTGATTCTTTCATTCCATTAACAGGGTAAAATGTTCTTAGCGTCTCATGATTATCACCTTCAAGATAAATATGCTTAGGGCAAATGCATAACTAATATTCACTCATCAATTATGACTCGGCTGTACTGCTTTCTAAGGTTTTTGTCCAGAGAACACTGAAGAAGATAGGTTAGAACTCAGATCGTCATCAAAAGAGAACATTTTGATTTGTTCTCTCCTTAGAGTATTCTAATAATTTAGAATAATGTTTCTGTGAAAGAAAATTATTTTAGAATAAAGTTTTTAAATAATCTTTACATCCTCTCAGATCCATTTCTCATTTTTTAATGAGCAAGCATGAAACAAGTTATCACTAAATTTATAAATAATACCTCACATAGTAATTGTATCTGCTAGTTGCTTTTGTTTTCTGAGAAGCCGGTAGCATACTTCCTTTTACAGCAAAAAGAGTATGTCTGTTCATCCGCCCCCTCCCTCCTATTCCCTCTGCCCAGAGAAATACACAGTAGAGCTGCTTATGAAACAAGTGATGAAAATTGTCTTCTGCATATATTCTTCCTTTCCTTGGCACTGGACCTCACTTATCTCCTGCGTGTACACTCTCTCTCTCTCTCTCTCTCTCTCTCTCTGTGTGTCTGTCTCTTCACTGAATAAGCAATGAAAGTCACTGTGCAAGTCCACTTAATTACATCATCTGAGGCCATAAAGAACTGAGTGTGGACTTTGGTTAAAATACTTAAAACATCTGCACACTTAGTACCTGAAATTTGGCTTCTCAAGAAGCTGTAAAAGTGACCAAGTAATGCTCTCCGGTATGTTTTGGCATGGTTGGGGTGGTGGTGAATTCCTCCTAGAGAAACTCTACCAACAGGAGCAGGAAGGGAAATACTAGATTTTTTTTCTCTCTATTTCCTACAGTGAACATTTTGGAGACACAGTATTTTTGTAAAGCCTCTTAGAAGACATCTACATGGTAGACAGAGCACTCTCTTGCAGCAGCCAGCTAAAACTCTCCACAAATTATAACGAAGCCCTAGCAAGTGCATTTGAGTTCCATCTTGCTCCACCTCAGTCTCTGCCTCCCTCACTGTCTATGTTCTGCCAATGACCTACTGAAGAAATCGATTACGCTTAAGCCTTGCCTTAATTTTCAAGGAAACTGGATTTAAGACACAAGAGCAGAGAAGCTTAGTTTCTCACCTAAGGCAATTCTTTCACAAAATTATGCTAGGGAACATGTAAGAGGATTACCCACCCTAGTGTGAAAATCAGAGAAAGCTCCTTTGAGGAGGTGACAGATGAACCAACATCTGAAGCATGATACTCAATATTATTTAATATATATACCTGAGTAATTATATGTTATATCTTTAAAACCAGAGAAGATGTGGACACAATTATGATTTGATTTTACATTAATAAAAACAATTATACATTTTGTATGTGTTTTTTTTTTTCAAGTAAAAGAATAAAGAAAAAATAGTAGAGAGCATAACTGGTAGATTATATGTATCATCTAGTACAAAGATTATAAAATCAGAGCAACCTTGATTAAAATTTCTGGATTCTCCAGTTTGTTAAATTCTCTGAACCTCTTTTAGGTTTTGTGATTGTGGGAAAATCATATTTAAATACAATAATTTTATATGGTCAAATTAAATTAGAAGTAGGTCAGAATATAGCAAATGAATACATACCACAAATATTATTTTTTGTCCATTCTCTTATATAGATGATCATACTGTTCTGATATGATTATGAAAATTCTCTCCCGTTAGTCACTTTTGAGCTTAGAAGACCTCTTATTTTTAAGGATTTGTTTAATCCATTCTGCAAATATTTTTGAATAACTACTATGCATGTGACACAACAGAAAACCAAACAAATAGAAAGTATTTTTCTTTTGGCTCTTATGTTCTGGAAGACAGATCATTTATTGCTCTGTTAATGTCTTCCAAACCACTAGATTATTTTTCCCTAGCCTAAAATGTGCCCTAGTACCATCCATAGACAAAACAAAAACAACTCATGTCTCCATTCTCCTCTAACCATCTAATCTAAATTTGTTTTAAAGCCAAGTTTCTAGAGTCTGTAAATATTAGTCATTTTTCTGGTCTCCCAATAACTCCTTAACCTACTACAGTAGAACTTCTACCCTCTATGTTTCTAATAAAACTGTTTTCCCAGTTAATAAATTACCTTTTATTTATTTATTCATTCATTCATTCATTCATTTTTTTAGATGGAGTATCGCTCTGTTGCCCAGGCTGGAGTTCAGTGGCACAATCTCGGCTCATTGTAACCTCTGCCTCCCGGGTTCCAGCGATTCTCCTGCTTTGCCCTCCCGAGTAACTGGGATTAAAGGCACGCACCACCACACTTGGCTAATTTTTGTATTTTTAGTGGAGATGGAATTTCACCATCTTGGCCAGGCTGGTCTTGAACTCCTAACCTTGTGATACGCCTGCCTTAGCCTCCCAAAGTGCTAGGATTACAGGAGTGAGCCACTGTGCCTGGCCATTTCCTCTTATTTTTAAAATATAATAAATTCCTTTCAGTTCTTGTCTCACTTGACCTTGCTGCACTATTAAATCTGTGGTCCATTAATTTATTCTTCAAAATGGCCTTTCTTAGTTTTTGTAACATTATTCCCTACTAGATTTTTCTCAGTTCCCCTGGGCATTCAAGCTAAATGTTGAAATTCAATTTCTTTGACTTTGTCTATTTTGTTTAAAAGATTGTTCTTGCCCCAGGCCTTCTTATCTTATTCAATGTATTAGTCTTGCTTCTGGAACTTGCCCTGTCCCCTGCACACGAACACCCCTTTACTGCACTTGCATTACTCCATGCATATCTCAATCACTTTATATTCATTTTTTTTTATATTCACAATTTCCTCTTTCCAAGTTTAGTGCCACTGCAGTGTCAGGTTCTATAGTCAAGAACAGGATTTTTATCAAGTTAGCATTTTTAAATCTTAACATAGTTTTAAACATATTCTAATAACTCAAGAAATGACTTTAAATCTAATCTTAATTAAAGTGTGATTCATGAGTGATTATTACCCATCCCCATGGTTTACACCTCCTACAACTTCTTTTCTGATGGTTCTAACATTTGTATTTTAGACTTGTTATTAGAGAAGCCTCTTGGCATTACTTACAAAGGGCTCAGAGTTATCATTACAAAACGAGCTCAAATCTTGGCAATTTTCTTGCCTAAAATTTCTTATCATCTCTTCATCTTTCACAGGATACAACCTGAACTTCTCAGCAGAGAATATATATTATTTATTTTCTGAAGAAAATTACCTCTGAATACAAATTACATGCAATTCCTCTTGGTTAATGTAATAGTCATTTTGATTCATCAACTTGTCCAGGCTAAAATTCTCAGTCATTCAATCAAATACTAATTTAGATGTTGCTGTGAAGATGTATTTTGTACATGTGATTATACTCCATAATCAAACAATCATAATCAGTTTATTTAAGAAATATTATCCTAGATAATCTGGATGAACCTGATTCAATAAGTGAGAATGTCTTAAAAGGAGAATTGGGACTTCCCTAGTGAAGAGGAAATTCTGCCTATTGGCAACATCTTTGACGTATGTCCAGAGGATCAAGCAAGCTCTTCCTTGTGGCCTATTGATTTTAGACTCACCTATCCAGCTCTCACAATTATGTAATCATTTCTTGCAATAAATACCTTAGTATACTTCTCTTAATAGACCTAGAGAACCTTGACAGACACAGACTTTGGTACTGAGAATAGTTTTTTTTTTGGTTTCTTCTGTGTGTGTGTATGTGTGTGTGTGTTTTACATGTTTGTTTTTTGAGACAGAGTCTTTCTCTGTCGCCAGGCTGGAGTGCAGTGGCGTGATATCTGCTCACTGCAACCTGTGCCTTCTGGGTTCAAGTGATTCTGCTGCCTCAGCCTCCTGAGTAGATGGGATAACAGGCATGTGCCACCACGCCCAGCTAATTTTTTTTTTTTTTTTGTATTTTTAGTAGAGATGGGGTTTCATCATGTGGGCCAGGATGGTCTCGATCTCCTGACCTCATGATCTGCCCACCTCGGCCTCCCAAAGTGCTCGGTTTCAGGCGTGAGCCACTGCACCCGGCTGAGGGTTGTTCTAAATGAAGAAAATGTTAACGATGAGGTTTGGCTCTGTGTGAGAACTGGTTTTTCTGATTAGATCTGAAGGCAGCAATGATCCTGATTTTAATGTGAAAGATAAAGCTTGTATGGTGTTTTGTGGCAACAGCGATACCCAAAATATTCTTAAAAATGTCCATTGGCTACACATAGCCAAATACTTATGAGAGGCAAGGTGATGGGTGGTCCCAAATTTGGTGTCTTAAGAAAATTTTTGTCAAACTAGTGAAACTAGTGAGTGTAATAGATTGACTGTTTTTTGGGTTTTTTTTTTTTTTTTTTGACAACGTCTCGCTGTGTCACCCAGGCTGGAAGGGTGGAGTGCAGTGGTGCAACCACAACTCACTGCTGCCTCCACCTCCCAAATTCAAGCGATCCCCCAACCTCAGCCACCTAGGTAGCTGGGACTATAGGCATGCCACACCATGCCTGGATAATTGTTTATATTTTTGTTGAGACAGAGTTTTTTCATGTTGCCCAGGCTGGTCTTGGTCTTGAACTCCTGGGCTTAAGTGATCTGCCTGCTTCAGCCTCCCAAAATGTTAGGATGACAGGCACGAGTCATCACACCCAGCCTGACTGGTTGTTCCTAATTGAGCTGGACAAAGTTAAAAAAGAAAACAAGGAGCTCAGGGACTAAAATATCAGCTCAACCCCCACATATATGACATGGAAGCTGTTTTGGCCCTGACAGAATCTCATATCCTATTACCAGAGGGCTAAGATTTCTGAAAACTAAACCTAGAATCTAATTATCTAGCGGCTGAATCACAGTATAATTTCTATTTTCAACATGGCAGGGTGTCTTCTGTTAAAGTGAGTGTATTGATTGAGAAGATTAGGATATTACAAATTGAAATTGAAACATAGGGGCAGGTCCTAATGAGCCGGGGTCATTGCACCTTCATATTCTGATAAGTCTTCTTTGCCTGCAGATGCGCCCCTCCACCCTTGCCAGGGAAAGTTAGTCCTTAATTGCCTGATAAATCTGTAATGGCCTTTTCTGAGGTAGTGGCCTTAGAAGGCACTGCTGATTCTCCTCAGCATCCACCTTGTGTTAGTCTGTTTTCAAACTGCTATAAAGAACTACCTGAGACTCGGTGATTTATAAAGAAAAGAGGTTTAATTGACTCATAGTTCTGCTTGGCTGGGGAGGCCTCAGGAAATTTACAATCATGGTGGAAGATGAAGGAAAAAAAAGCCACGTTTTACATGACATGGAGAGAGAGAGCAAAGGGGAAAGTGCCACAGGTAGAAACCATCAGATCTCTTGAGAATTCACTCACTATAAGAAGACAGTGTAGGGGAGGGGAATCCACCCCCATGATCCAGTCATCTCCCACCAGTTCCTTCCCTAGACACATGGGGATTCCAATTTGATATGAGATTTGGATGGGGACACAGAGCCAAACCATATCACACTCTATCACACTTCTTTGCTTTGAGACCTATAACTACCCTCAAGTCTAGGCAGTCTCCAAAGAATGAGGTAAACTACACACTGACAGGATTATTACATGATTTTGCCAAATTATACAGACAGAATCTGGAGAATATATCTAGAAATAGATTTGAAGAATAGGGGATTAAAGTGGAAGGAATTTAAAGTAGATTCAACCTTTATTAGGACCCCATATTAATAAACGTTGTAACTTGGAGAATCAGAAGGGCTCTAACCATTTGGTTTCTTGTCTGCTATATGGGCACAAGGTGAGTGATATTGTTTGGACATTTGATCCCTTCCATATCTGATGTTAAAATTTGATTCCCAATGTTGGAGGTGGGACCTAAAGTGAGGACTTTAAGACATGGAGGTGAATTCCGCATGAATGGCTTGGTGCCATCCTCGAGGAATGAGAAAATTCTTGCTCTATTAACTCATGGAGTGTCCCCAACTCCCACCAAAGCTGGCTGTTGATAATAGCTTACCACCTCCCTCCTCTCTCTTTTCCTTCCTTTATCACCATATGGTCCTGTGATGTCACCACCCCTTCACCTTCCACCAGGAGGGGAAGCTTCCAGAAAACCTCACCCAAAGCAGATGCTGACACTATGCTTCTTGTACAGCCCACAGAACTTTGTGCCAAATAAGTCTATTTTCTTTATAAGTTACCCAGCCTCAGCCACAGGTGTCCCTTTCCAGCAACACAAAGCAAATGGTCAACTCTAAGTTAAAAAATTAAAATTGCCTTGGTATTCTATAAAAGAATGTAACCAAAGGCTTAAGGAAATGCAATGTTACAATTGATGTATCAATTAAGGCTTGCTTCTCTTTGGAGGAGTCCCCAAGACAAACTTTTCACCAAGGCAGTCAGAATTAATTTAATGAGAGAAGCTCCTAAAATTTTTGAAGCATTCTGTGTCTAATCTCCTTTGTAAGTGGGAAGTTACAGTGAGAATTGTTGGGTTCCCACTCAGCTAAAGTCCCCAATTGTAATGGAAATACTAAAATCCCAGGGCGTTAACATCAAATGGTGGCACTTAATCACCAAAGATGTAGTGGGTGCTGTTACCATGATGGACATCAGAGACACATAAGTAATCAGGATCTTTTGACCCACAGAGAGGCCTATAGCAATGATTGTTTGATGATACTGTTCCTAGAAAGTAGATAGATACTATACTGAATTATTCCCTAGTGTGCATAATCAGAATTCTAGGTCTAGTGAACAAAAGACTGATTTGAGTCCTCAAAACAAATTTAGAGTGGTAATCTCTCCCAGCCTCTCCTAATTAACTCACAGCCATTAAGTGGGGTGACTCTGCATAGGGGAAATGGAAATAATCAGACTTTCCATTGATTACTAAACACTAGTTCTGAACTGATAACTAATTCCTGGAGACATTACTGTGGTTCAGTATTCAGAATAAAGGCTTATGAAAGTTAGGTGATTAATAGAGTTTTAGATTAGGTCCCCAAACCCATCACATTATGATTTTCCCAGTTTCAGAATGCATAATTGAAATAAATATACTCAGCAACTGGCAGGAGCACCACTTTCATTCCCAGACCTGTAGAGAGGGCTGCTACGGTGGGAAATGTTGTATGGGAACTCCTAGAATTATCTCTACCTAAAAAAAAAATCCAGTGAGTGAAAAGCAACACCACATTCCTGAATGGATTATAGAAACTGGTTCATTAAGGACTTGAAAGAGCAGAGGTGGTTATTCCCACAATATTTTCAACTTACATATTTAATTTGCATATTTGGCCTGTGCAGAAAATAAATTGATCCTGGAGAATGACAGTGAATTATTGTGAATTAACTCAGGTGACCCTAAGTGCAGCTTCTGTTCCAGATGTGGAATTTGTTGTTTGGACAACATGTCCCCAGTTACTGACATACAACTATTCATCTTGCAAATGCTTTTCTTTTCTTCTTTTTATCTCTTGGTAAATACCACAAGGCACTGGGGTATTTTTGCTGGTGTTGTTGCTTGTTTGTTTGTTTCTTAAGGTGGCAAGACCAAGAGTATATATTCACCATTCCCCCAAGAGGATATAAACTCTACAGCCCTTTGTAATAATTTAGTCTGCAGAGTCCTTGATCATTTTTCCCTTCCAGAAGACTTAATATGGATCCTTTTCATTGATGGTATTATACTGATTGTACTTGCTGAACAGAAAATAGCTGCTACCTCTAGATATATTCATATGAAGTTTGTTTGCCAGAAGGTGAGAAATAAATTCTACAAACATTGAGAGGACTTTTACCTTGCCAAAATTTGTTGGGGTTCAGTACTGTGGACAATGTTGTGACATTCTTTTTAATAAAAATGACAGATTGTTGCCTCTGGTCCCTCCTAACACACACACACACACACACACACACACATATGAAGGGGAAAATGCCTAGTAATTCTCTTTGAACTCTAGAGACAATATATTCCTCATTTGAATGTTTTACTCTGCTCCGTTTATTGCATAACCCCCTAAAAGCAAGTTTTGAGTGAGGCTTAGACAAAGAGAAGGCTCTGCAAGAGGCTCAGGCTGTCATTCAAAATGCTTTAAAACTTGGATTGTATGATCCAGCAGATCCAGTGATTCTTGAAATGTGAATGGAAGAGACTAATACTGCTTAGAGCTTCTGGCAGGCCACAATAGTTGAATCACAGTGAAGGACCTTAGAATTTGGGGGAAAAGTCTTGTCATCCTATGCAGAAAACTGCTCTCCATTTGAGAAACGGCTTTGGGCTTCCCGCTGGGCCTCAGCGGAGACAGAAGCCTGAGTCGCTCATCATGAATAGGGTGTGGTCTGATGAGTCAAGCCATAAATATGAGCATGCACAGCAACACAGCATTATCAAATCAAAGCGATATACATTAGGTAGGGCCCAAGCTGGCCCTGAAGGAAGAAGTAGGATGCGTGTACAAGTGGAAAACTGGCCCATGTCCTGTACCTCTCCTGCATAGTGTTTTCTTTTCCAGCCCATATCTATTACTTTATTAGGAATTTCCTATGACCAGTTGACAAAGGAAGAGGAGACTTGAGCGTGGTTTACACTTAGTCCTATGTCACATGCCGGCACTCCTGAAAATGTACAGCTGAAGCACTACAGCCCCTTTCTGGGATATCCCTGAAGGACACTGATGAAAAGAAATCCTTCCAGTGAGCAGAAACACCTTATATGACTCTGGGGAAATCTGTAATGCCATCTATGTAAGTCAAATATATAAAATAAAATTAAAATGTAACATAAAAAATATAAACCCATTGCACTTACATTTGGGGAAGATGATTTGAGATTACACCCAAAGCATTTAACATAGGTTACCTTATAAGGATGTAATATCTTATAATATTTGCTATTATCATCTATTATTGCTTGATCTAATCTTAATATTTTATCTTAATATTAATTAAGATTCTTGATTCTTCTTAAATAATACGGTTAAAAATCTGTAGTTTTAGAAGTATTTAAATATTAAGAGAAGCAGCTTGTGAATTGGTAGACGGTACCAACCACTTAAATTTCACACTGAGGGCTGCTAGGCTGGAACAGTTTTCTACATGTTAGCCAAGCATCTGTGATTCATAAAATTGAACACTACACTTGAATGAGCAATTCAGCATTACATAACTTCACTTAAAAAGCCTTAATATGCAGTCTGATTTTAAAAGATGGAATATTTATAATAAGTGATTCACAATTTTTTTTTTCATTTTGAGTGCACCAAACATATTATCTGCAGCACTATAAAGTGTCATACAAAAAGAAGAGAAAAATAAATTCAAAATTGAAGTGCCTAGCAGTTTGAATTAAATCAACAAAGGATAACTTAAAACTGACATCCTTTTAAAATACCATTATAAAACAAGAATTCACAACAGGAGTTAGAAATGTCAACTGCAAAGAATGAATTTCTTTGCTCTTGTCAATATAACAAAAGCTCTAAAATATTGTTTCAAGTACATTCAGTCTTTTGGTATTTAAAAATATCTCAATGGATGAAAAATTACTGTTATCCTAATTTAAGACCCTATTACACATATATTCCTTATGCTCTCAATGTATTGATAACCCACAGGCATTTTGCATATCTCTGTAGATTTTTGACAGGCATTGTTAATAGTTGAAATAATCTGCTAGGGTGTGAGAGACTTTAAAAAGTTTTCTTTTCTCTAAGAAAAAAGAAGTGGAAAGAGTATGTTCTCTTCTCCTATAGCTTTAGATTTTTCCATATGAGAATGAATTATTAAAATTGCTTTGTTCATTTTGTAAACATGAGAGGCCAAACTTAAACAAGAGCCAACATGTGAAGGATGGCAGAGGAGAATAATTGATACAATCTATCTGTAGTAGTTCATTCTCACACTGCTATAAAGATACTACCTGAGATGGGTAATTTATAAAGGAAAGAGGTTTAATTGACTCACAGTTCTGCATAACAGGGAGGCCTCAGGAAACTTCAATCATGGAGGAAGGCAAAGGGGAAGCAAGGACCTTTTTAACATGGTGGCAAGGAAGAGAAGAGTGAAGAGCAAAGGGGGAAGAGTCCCTTATAAAACCATCAGATTTCATGAGAACTCTCTAACAGAAGAACAGGATAGGGGAAAATGGCCCCATGGTCCAATCACCTCCCACCAGATGTCTCCCTAGACACTTGGAGATTACGGGGATTACAATTCAAGATGACATTTGGGTGGAGACACAGCCAAACCATATCACTGTTCCTTGAGGATGATCATGATTTCTTGATGATCTTTATGAATTTTTTAGTTAAGTAGCCATAAAATTGCTTCCTTTTATAATCTTCTTGTTAATTGAAATAAGAAATTTACCTTATTTTAAAATATTTCTTGTCATTTTTGATTTCGTGTTACATGATATAAAGCATCCTAAATGACATATACTCCAAGAGACATCTGAGTCTGGATGCTAAAATTCATCTCCAAGCTGCTATTATTCTTGGTATTTGGAACTTATGGTCATCCATAGCTACAACCTGAAGCCAGAACTGTACCAGCATTTGAGATATGCACAGAAGATATTCTGGGACACTGGCCAGCAAACTTAGGAGAAATTGGGCAAGAAAAATAGGACACAATTTTGTGTGGTTGTCCATAATATCAAATTTTGTGAAGCTTATTCTAATTTGGTGGCTGGATTTCTAGGATTTTGATTTCAGAAACATTCTAATAGAGATCTTTAAGGCCAAGTTGATAATTCTTGCTTATTTTAACATTTTGATGCCCTGGGAAGGAAGCAAATTTATGACTAGGCAAAGCTAGCTCTGTTCTTTAGAAAACAATGTTATACTTAGCCTGAGCATACATACATGTTGGTGTCTTAGTTACAGATAAATGTATAATCTATAATAGATGTATGTTGCAAATGCAGTTTAATGTAATTTGGTGTAAGATATTGGCTATTGGCTCTACTGACCTTTTGTCTTATGTATAATATTCTGGGGCAATGTCTATTGAATCTCAAAACTACTGTCATTGTAAATCCCCTTATCAGATATTTACATATTTGATTTATTTCCAGGATATAAAAATTCAATTAAATTTTGTACATTAACTGTGTATTATATAAAGTTTAAATTTACTCAGCTCTAGTAGTTGTTTATTTGATTTAGGAAATTTTTTTTTCTGCTTTTCTGACACCTAAAACTACTAAAAAAGACTTTAAGGAAAATTTTATTTTCTTTGCCTGAATGCTACTATTTCTTTATATTTGATATTCAATATAGCTTCACGAGGCTAAGTCTTATGATCAGTCTTATAAAAGAGCATTTTTTTCCCTGAAAATTGATTATTCAAGCTACAGATAAGGTGTCCCTTTATTTTTTCCTGAGTTCTTTCATTCACCCTACTGATCACTTTTTCCCCATCATTCATGTTTTTTGTTTGTTTTTTCCCAAGATCGAGTTTCACTTTTGCCACCCAGGCTAGAGTGCAGTGGCACAAGCTCAGCTTCTCAGATCACTGCAACCTCCACTCCCGGGGTTCAAGCAATTCTACTGCCTCAGCCTCCCTAGTAGCTGGGATGACAGGTGCCCGCTACCACGCCAGGATAATTTTTGTATTTTCAGTAGAGACGGGTTTTCACCATGCTGGCCAGGCTGTTCTCAAACTCTTAACCTCAGGTGATCTGCCTGCCTCGACCTCCAAAAGTGCTGGGATTACAGGCGTGAGCCACCGCACCCGACCTCATATGTTTCATTATAAATATTTCTGATTTCATTGTAAGAAAACCAAATAATAATAGACCACTTTTAGAGCAAAGTATAATTAAATAATTATGTTTTTCTTTATGGTAGAGTTTTCAGTAAAAGAGAAATTAAAGATTCATGTGGAATTAAAATTAATTCACCTAATTAGGTACTGTGTCTTAAATCTGTTCTCTATGATGATTAAATAAAAGCTATGTAATATGTTTCAGAGAACTAAACAAAAATCCTATTTTTAAAACATTTAGGGTGAAGTAAAATATTCATGAAAATTATATACCACCATGTCATTTCCTTTATCACGAGTGATATCAATTTTGTTGCCTTGTGTTATCACAATAGTTAAAATGTACTATTAGTTAAAATAATTAAAATGTACTATTTTCTGAACCATGTCAAATAATTTTTTGACATATATCATCTTTACCAAGATGAAATGTTAATGAATATCTTGTGTAGATGTCAACCTTTCTTAACATATTTAAGATAATTGTAGGAAGTAAAAAACATGAACAATAAAGTTGCACAGATTTTACCTATTTTAATAATTTCAGATCTAGCTAAATTTATATTTAACTTGTTGGGTTTTTTTGTTTTCTTTTTATTTCTCCCAACCAAACTTTTTTATTATATACAATAAAAATTCAGTACAAATTTTTATATTTGTGACAACTCAGTGGTTTTCAGCTGCAGCATATTATAAGACTGGGTCAAATTCAAAGTACTTCTGTCAGTTTCTAAATCTAGAACACAACATGAAGCTTTGTTTCATCCATAGTACCTCCAGGAATTGCTTTGGTTTCCTCTGTATAATGTCCTTTTTCTTTTTTCACAAATATCTTTTTTCAAAGTATACAATTCTATTGTCTGTAGTTGCTGCTTTTCTGACAAATTATATAAAGTTAGCATGTTTTCCTTTTGTAGTTTGAATCACTTTCTTGACATATTTTTATGTACAGATAGTCCAATTCAATTTTGTAATTATGAAATAGTAATATAAATAGGTTTTTAATGCTCTTTTTCTGATTTATATTGGCAGTATTTTTTTCCTAAAATTCGAAAAGTGTATAACGTTCTAAATTTCATTGGTCTTTAATATTTTCCCTCTTCTGACTTTGTATGTCGTGTGACAGTACCAAACAGTATGTCCAAATCCGTCCCACTCTGCTGAAATTAATACACTCTTTCCATAATCTTTTTTGAATTCTTCGTCATGTTTAACATTAAAGACAACATCATGGTCAAGTTCCCATATCATCTTTCAATTTGTACAAGCTATTCTATGGTATTCCTCTACATGATATGAGTTTGTTGGTACTTCCTAGATCCATGTAGTTAAATTTTGGTTTTGGTTTTGTGGGATGTTTTAGCAAAAATTGTTTAACACACTTGCATTATTGTCCTGTAGAGAAATAAGTTCTGTTTATGTATTGCACAGTATAGTGACTATAGTTAATATTTAACTCTGGTTAGTATATAGTTAAATTATAGTTAACTATACTATACTATAATACTGAATTATATTTATGATTCTGAATATACTATAGTGTATTTCAAAATTGTTAAAGTGAGTTTTTATGTCCTGACTACAAATAAATGCTGTGTGAAGTGATGTACATGTTAGCCTGATTAGATTATTTCCCCATACATATATGTATCAAATTGTGCTCCCTGAATATATACAACTATTGTCAATTTAAAATAAAATCAACAGTAAACATCTAATTTTATTAAAATGTACTGGGGCCTTTTTGGCACTTTAAGATGAAACCATAGAATTTATTGGTCCGTGCATAGGCAATAAAATAATTGTGTGTATTTTACATGTGTATATAGAAAAAGAAAGAAAGAGAGAGTTTCTATTAACCTATAGAAATCAGTAAGCTTTTTCTAAAGAAGAAATAAATATAGGAATTAGAATTTCTAAATTTCAAATAAAGATAAGAAGACAAAAGATTTCAAGATGAGTCCACATAACTTTATCTGGAGATACATAATATTTTGTCTTATTTGAAAATGACACATTTTGTGCTTATTTAAATTTGTTACTTTTTATGGAGCTAACCAATTTTATTCATATTCATGTTTATGTTCATTTTTATTTATGCCACACGTATAATAGTTTTGCTCTTTCTGTGCTAGACATTTTACTAATTATTCCAAATATGTCACTTAATTTTCTTTTCTAATTTTTTCATTCATTTTGTCATCTATACACACATATTCTGCCTTCCTTTCCATGACTTTTGGCAAATTTCTTCAAAAATCTTGGAATTATTCATGACAAATATCTCAAATTGAACATTTAATGTATAAGCAAATACACAAATAGTTAACAATGTGTCTCAAAGCCAAAATCCATAGAATAGCCTACATATATGCATATAGATGATGCGAAATATATGCCCTTCTCTCCCTGTTCTTACAACTCTGATCTTGCCTCCTCTAATTTGTGACACCTTTGCTACTGCACTTCATCTACATTGACTTCCTTATTGTCTCTGGAATACATCAAATAGCTCCTGCCTTAAGGCCTTTGCACTTACTATTGTTTCTCAGGGAATTGCTTATGCCTAGAAACTAATTGATTGATTGTTAAATGCCACATTTTTGAGACCTATTGGATTCCTTTAAAATTATACCTTCTCCCCAAGTTTCTTCTTTTCCTCATTTTCATATTTTTTTTCCTCTTTGGCATTTATACACTCAAATATTTTGTATATTTGTGTAATTTTATAGGCTTGACACTTACTCATATTCTGTGAGACAATAAGTTTTACCATACTCAAAGTAGTTTGCATATATGATAGAGTAAATGAGGTTAAATTTATTTTAGGTGTTACGTAAAGGCCTAAGTCCATTTAAGATTATATTCCAGTTATGTGTTAATATCTAATAACCACAAAAATAATACAAAAAAAATGAGCTGTTTCAAAACATGAGATTTTTGAGTGAGCACACTTACAAAGTGATTCAAATCAGACTTCTGAATAATGAGGGCAAGTTGAAAATAAGCATCTAGTTCATCATCCTCCAAAAACCACTGACACTAGAATCAGAAATACATTTGCCATGAAGCTAGTTAATCTTAAACTTTAGGGCATGTAAATTGCATGAACTGCTTCTAGGAGTCTGTATCAAATTTCCTATTTTATTCCTATTTTATTTATGTATTTTTATTTAAAGTCAATAAATTTTTATTCAAATAATTCTATGTTGTGAGTCTTCCACTGTCCAGCAAGGTCACTTTAGATCTTCTAAAGAGCTAGAGTCAAAATTTATCTTCAAAAGATTTATCCTCACATCAACCCTTTTTAATGAAACTGGTGCTTATTTTATTCCAGTTGTCCTGTCAGCCCATCATTATTTTATTTTGGCTTCTCTTATCTCCTTTGAATACGTATATACGGATGAAGACTTAAAAATTCACCAAGAATCTTTGGGATCTAATTTCTTCAACCAATTTACTTTAGGGTTATTTTTAGTGTAGGTAGATATGCCTGGTTGTCAATTGGACTCATTCCTAAGCGATCTCACTTAAGAATAGTACAGACGTGTGGAATATGCCAATACCTAAGGTAAAAAAGGTCTTTCATACATTTAGCAACTGTCTTTTTCATTCTTTTAGCAACTGTCTTGTAGTTCTTTCCCACATATTTAACCATAGTCCTGTGGGTAAAATAAAACCAGAGTTACTGTATGAGGCATTTCGAATTTATTCATATTTTAATATTATTTTTTAAAATGAACCTCCCCCACAAACTGTATAATCTTAACGTATCACAAAACTATAGTTGCTTTTGAGAGCAAAATAAAGGTTGATCTTTAAGACAAACTTCTTATCTTCAATGAATAATTTTTTAAAAAGTAGTGAAATGTTGAACAATGAAAAGTAAATAAATTAGTGGTAAATTAAGAAGCAATAAAATGAAAATTCTAAATTGGCAGTGGGGAAGATTAATAATCAAGTGTCTATATTTATAATACAGAATACCTAAAAGATTCATGAATTAAAAGCATCTGATACCTCTGAAAATAGTGATAACTCAGGGGTCACAAAATTAAAACCTATTCAAGAATGAGTAGCTTCCTGAGTTTCTTCCTCCACTGCATTCAGCCACATGACTAACAATCTCTCAAACAGACAGAAGAATGCCAATTTGTCCTCTGGAGATAATAAAGAATAGGACTTCTTAATGAGGGGAATTCAGATACTTTTGTAGGCAGAGGTAACAGACCAAAAGCAGAAATCTTCGTTATGCATGCAAACTGAAAGCCGATGCCCATCTTTATTTTCACCCTGCCCTCTACTATCAAACAAAGACTTTTCGGGAGTAGTTCCCAGAAAAACTGACCAGCCCAAAATGAAATACTGAGGAGACTATCAGTGAGGCCTCTCCTTTATGCACCATTCCTGTCAACATTCGTTCTTTGGAAACAACAATGGAAAACAGAAAGTTAATGAAAATATTGACTCTATGATATAAAGCAGGATACTATAAAAAGGGATATTTAGAGAAAAAAATGGAAATTAAAAACATGATAGTTTTATAAATATATATATATATATATAAATATATATAATTTTGAATGTTTGGAAGACAAAGTTGTGGACATAACTTAGAGAGTGAGAGACATGGAGAACAGAAGACAAAGGGAGGACCAACTGACCACATTAAGTATAAAGATATAGATTGCTTCCAAAAAGAAGACAGTGTAGAGAACCCTTAATGAGATCATGAAAATAGGTCAGGACTAAAGAACATTTCCTAATTCAAAGAGTCCACGAGGCCCTAGCCCTGGGAAAGAATATAGACTTTTTCTAGGGCAGCATGTTAAGAAAGTTTAGCACACTGGAGAGAAAAAGAATAATCTGCAATTTGAGAGAATGAAGGAGGGAAGTACAGATATATATATATATATATATATATAAAATGGATCATATAAAAAGATAAGAAATAAAAATAATCTAATATTTCTGAAAACAAAACAGAAAGCCAAAGTAATTAACAATAATGAATCAACGCCTTTACTATTTTGCAGATAAATTATTTTCCATCTAAATATTACAGTCATCTAAGCTAGTAATTATGTATTAGCATAAAAAAAGGTATTTTCAGGTTTCAATGTATCAAACATTTGTCATTCTACATACCCTTTTTTGAGGAGAGAATATATTGAGAATATTATTGTGATTGTTAACTATTTTTTTAAATTAATACATAATAAGTGCACAAATGTAGGAAGTACATATGATATTTTGATACATAGAATACATAATGATTAAATCAAGATAATTAGAATATTCATTACCTTAAATATTTATCATTCATTTGTGCTGTGAACATTTCAACTCTCTTCAAGCTACTTTGAAATGTACAATAAATTATTGTTAACTATATTCAATCTACTTTGCTATCAAATACTAGATCTTATTTCTTCTATGTAATTGTATTTTATACCCATTAACCAGCCACTCTTCACTCCACTCCTCTCAGCCTCTGGTAACCATAATTCTACTCTCTACCTCAACGATGTCAACTTTTACATCTCTCACATTTGAAGTGAGAACATGTAACATTTGTCTTTCTCCACCTCGTTTATTCCACTTAATACAATTACCTCTAGTTCCATTCATGTTGTTGAACATAAGAGGACTTCACTGTTTTTATGGCTGAATAGTATTGTATTGTGTATATATACTACATTTTCTTTATCCATTCTTCTATTGATGAGTACTTAGATTGGTTTCATATCTTGGCTATTGTGAATAGTGCTGCAATAAACTTTGTGTGTTAATTTAAGTAAGCCAGAGAGTACCCAGATTATGTACTGTTTCTGGGTATGTCTGTGACAGTAGGTTCTGGATGATATTAGCATTTGAGTTGGTGACCTTAGTAAAATAGAGTGCCCTCCCCAAAGTGGTTGGGCATCAATCTGTTGAGGGCCTGAACAGAACAAAATGTGAAGGAAAGAGGAATTCACCCCTTTTCGCCCTGCTTCCTGACTGAGCTGGGATATCTCATCTCATCTTTTCTAAACCTTTGACTGAAATTTATATCATCAGTTCTCCTAGTGATGGTAGCAGCAGGCTCTCTGGAGCAGCTGTTGTGTGGACACCAGCTGCAGCAGGGAAGGTGCAATCAGGCCTAGGACTAGGCGGGAATCCCCTCAACTACTGAGTTGGCAGGGTGGGGCCCCATGCTCCCGGGTGCAGCTACAGCCACCCAGCTGCAGCTCTAGACCCAGCCATCACTGTACTCTCAGGGACCCAGGAAGTCCCCTGCCCCTGCAGGCTTGAAAGTGGCTTCTCCCTGTCCCTGGCCTCTCCCCACTCCCAGGGCCTGCTGTGCGGCAGAGCAAAGTTGTGGCCAAGTTTGAGTGCTGTCAAAACCTGACCAGGCGTGCATGAGCTCAAGGCAGTGCTGACATACCAGCCCCCTGTCACCTTGACTCCCTCTGGACTTTGAGCACCGAAGAGCACAGGAGTGGGGCCAAAGGGGCTGAGGGTAGCTCAACACAGGCCTGTGGGCTCCTCTCTATGTGGACAGCCTGGGCACCATGGATGGCATGTTAAAGGCAGACAGGTTCCTAGGCGGGAAGGAGTGGGTCCCTGTTGAAACTTCAACTTCAGGCCACTGAGGGCCTGAAGTCTAGAGGCCAGGCTGCCAGTCCTGGGTGAAGTCCATGGCCCAGAATGAGAACTTCATTGATGACCAATTAGCCAATCAGATCTGCTAGTGGCTGCCCATGGACCAATCACCACATGCTTCCTCCATTTTGGAAACATAAAAACCCCAGAATCAGCCAGACTCCTACTCTTGCTAGGATGACCTGCCCATAGAAAGGAGCTGCCCACTTTGACTCCCCTGAGAGCTGTCTGTTGCTTGGTGAAGCTTCTCTTCATCTTGCTCACCCTCCAGTTTTCTGCTTACCTCATTCTTCCTGGTCACGGGATAAAAACTTGGGACCCGCCAAATGATGGAACTAAAAGAGTTGTAACACAAACAGAGCTAAAATATCTCTCCCCACCACTACCACTTGCCATGTTGTGGGCAATGAGAAGGAGAGAAAAGTTGTGGCCCTTCTGGGAGCCCAGACCTCAGGGCTTCCTAAGCCAGGGCTGTGACACACTCTAACACCCTCTTTGGAACTCTGCAGATCCTGGCATCTCTGAGCTCTTGGGTACCATCGCATCCCGCTTGTCCAGATGCTGGTGCCGGCAGCAGAAGCCACTTGCAGTACGTCTGGTCCAGCGGCAGCCTCACATGGAACCAGTGCCTGTGCTGGGGCCTGGAGATGCCAACGTCACCACAGCCAGAGCACTTAGCTGTGTATAGTGGCTGGACCCCACACTCGCTTGCTCACAACCCCCCATCACTCTGTGCCTGGCTCACCTTTGGCAGACATGGGATCTAAGTTGGTAGTGTGAACCGAAAGCAGCCTGCAAGGCCAGGTGGGCAGAACAAGCCCAGTGGGCACAAGTAAAACCCAAGCGGAGGTGCCTCAGGCCACAGAGGTTTCTAGCTGGTGAAAAGACACCATAATGATCCCGTGACACTAGTTCTCAGTCCTTAGGTGGGGACCAAATTAAACCACTGGCTTTCATGAGTTCCTAGCTTGCAGATGGCCGATTCTAGGACTTTTCAACATATATAACTGCGTGAACCAATTCCTTAAATCATGGCAGAAGACAGACGGATCTCACTCTATCTAAACACACGCATACACACACACACACAACACACATACACACACACACACGCATACATACAAAAACACACACATCTTACAGCTGCGGGGTCCGTTCCACAGACGCTGACCCAGTGATGGATGAATAACAAACCCTGACACAGATACTCTGCCTGTCAGTTCGGCTTAGGGTCCGGACCCCTCACAGACATCAAGGAAGGTGCTGTAAAGAGTAGCAGCCTCCACCCTGTTCAGCCAGCAAATTTATTCAGTATAGATTAAATGATAAAGGTATTGAGTAAACACCACTAGAGGGTAATTGACCTGGTTGCCCATCCACCAAGTAGAGAAAAATTATGCACCTGCGGTTGATCAAAGGTTGGTCTTAGGACCACATCAGTAAACGAGCTATTTAGATAAACTACTCTACATTCCTTTGTACCTACTTTAAACTATTTACTCAAGGTAAGGATTAGGCTGCTTTCAACCATAACTCTATCTTGAGACTTTTACAAAACCTTCTGGCCTTCCAAGAAGATTTTTCTCTATATCCTATAATTTCATCTTAAAATTTTTCCCACCAGCCTGACTTAACTCCCCCCCATACACACCACAAACAACACCCTGTTGTTTCTATTTCTCTTGAGAACTCTGGCTGATATAATGATGCAGGCTACACAGAGAAGTGAGGTAGACCAACACCCCAGGAAGAGAGAAAGGTGATAGTGTCCAGATATGCACAGGAGCAGCAAGTATAGAGGACATTGCAGCAGATCAAAAGACTTTAGGAAAGACTTCTTTAAGAAGAAAGTGGTTAATTAATTGGTGTAAATGAACACCTAAATATAAGATTTAGTGAACAGTAAAGAATTTGTGACTGGAGTATTGATACACAGAAAGTTAAGCAAAAGCAGTTATAAAACATGTGTTACATGCAAGGGAAATTAAACATATGCAGATATGACAAAGTAAGACTATCTACCATGTGGCTGTTTTGTGAATAGAAGTTACTACCTTTTAAGCTCGATAGTCAATATTAGCCTCACAAATATAATTATATGTTCACTTATGTAGGATCACAGGTGGACAATTTATGTCTGTGTACTGGGACTGTGGGTAAGAAAGAAAGTTAAGTCTTCAACTTCTGTGGTGAAAAGTCAATAGATAATGCCTGAAGGACCAATTGATGCATGTCCTCTGGAGACATGGAAGTAAATCACAAGAACTAAGTTTTAGTAGATTTGAAAACAGTTAACTGAGGAAGAGAAAATAAGAAATGAAAAACTGAGGTGGCCTACAGCCTGCTTTAATTTTTTTAAATAAACCTTATAAAATATTTGTCTCTTTAAATTACATGGAAGCATAACTTTGATAAATTGAATTATTATAATAATTCTAATCAGAAAGTATAGAGAATAACATAAGCATAGCTATATACAAATCATGAGTTGTACATAATTTTTCAGAGAAGATGTGCCATGTCCAATCAAGGTAACAATTATCAAGAAACTAGATGGAATAAAAGACTAATAAAGTCAACTTTAACTTGCAAGTAATTCATACGTGTAATGAAAAAATGATTATTCAATGAGAAATGTGGTTGATAAATCAGAGAGAACTGAATATGCTTGTAAATTCTTTGATGATACATGGATATTGTATTTGGCCTGAAGTAGTGTTAATAAGACCACAAGAGAAATGTGGTGTGTAGAATTCCCTTATAAGTACCAAGTGAATTAACATTTAATCTTTTTGATTTAGTCAATTCCCTCCTTTGTTCTTTTCACAAAATAAATCAATTTGTTTCAAATAAGGCTTAATATATTTTTATACGGTGAAGGTTCGTTTTTGGAATTTCTGTTTATCCTACTCTGTTTTTTGGCTTTTTGAATGCAATAGATGGAAGTTTCTTTTTACCCTCTATTTCTAACATCAAAATATGTGTTCTATAGCATTTGTGGAGTTACATGTTAATCAGCAATTTAATTTAAAAAGGTAAGATTGCTTGGTCAGGTGGAAAAGTAATTAATATACCTGAAGGTGATACATTTGGGGGGCTTATTATTTTCACCAGAAAAAAATCATTTGTATCTCTACCAAAACAAAATATATAAACAAACATGAAATTTCCCTACATTGGAGTTGTTTAATGAATTTTATGACTATCACGGAATCTTTTAAACCATTAACAAAAAGGGAGTTTAGATATCTGATCCCTTAACTGTTCTTCTATTAATATCTATGTATATTTCTACTCGCCATTAGAAAGTTTCTTCACATCCAAGTTAGAATGAGAGCATTTCTTTTATGCTGTAGTTTGAGTTATCTATATTCTATAGTAAAAATTTTAGAAAAATACTTTGCAGATTAAAAATGCCTTATTTTTCAGAATATGTCAACTCAATAAATCTCATTTTTTTTCATTTTCTTAACTTTTGTATTTTGAAACTTGCCGAATTGTTTCATAGAACTGATGTTTGTGGTATCTTTTGAACAAAGATAGAAACTGACCCTCCAAATCTTAAAAGTTGAGAAAATTACTTTTGTCTTATCTGAGTTCCTTTCTCAAGAAACCAACCATCGTACCTCTCATGTAGTATCAAGGAACTGAAACTTACAAGATTATCACATCTGAACAGTGAGACCCCAGACCCCTCACCTATCATGCCTGAGTAGCTGGGATTATAGGTGTGTATCACCATTTCTGGCTATTTTTTTTTTTTTCTAGTAGAAATAGGGTTTTGCCATGTAGGTCAGGCTGAACTTCAACTCCTGGGTTCAAGTGAGGCATCTGCCTCAGCCTCCCAAAGTGCTGGGATTATAGGCATGAGCCACTGTGCCCAGTCTATTATGTTTAAATATGAAATTCTCTACACAAGTTTAGTCCTATACCTATAATCATTGTCATTCCTATTAGTGAAGAATTATTACTCATTTCACAGATAAGAAAACAGAATAAGATGAAGTTGTAATTGAGAAAGAATTTTTATCTGAGTAATGCAAACCTTCTTTAATTATCAGTCACAGAAAAGCATTAAAATGTGATAGCATGTGACAGCAGTCATACCTCACTTCCTCCCTCGAACTACAACCCTTTGAAACCACTCACCATGAGGGCACTAGACTAACAAACACCAAGTTGCCATAAAAGGCCATATGCCGGACACCAGACCTCATAACCTTGAGATTCAACAATGTATATCCAATCACTATACAATGTTATTTCATAAAAATACATAAATAACCTTATAGTTCAACAATGTATAGCCAATCACTAGTTAATGTTATTTCTGTAAATTAATAAAAATTCTTATCAAACAACTTTGTATCAACTCACTCCTTGCTCTCTTTTGCCTTTAAAAACATGCTTTAAGGAAGGATTAACAAAACACTTTCCAAGGCAACATACAAGTGTTTCCCAGGCAGCTGTCCTTACTTTGGCTCAAGTAAGCTCTTTACAATTATATCTTGTGCCTCATGTGCTTCAAAAAGATTCTAACAGCAAAGCCCCTGCTTCCAACAGGTTATGCTTATTTTCAAAGGACCTGTTGATTCCAGTTGTCAATGTGGCGTGTGGCTGACAGAGTAAGTTTCTTATCTTCTTTTATTTTTTTCTGATCAGTGCTTTCTGACTTAGTAGTAATATAGGCTTTATGAAGAACTAAATAAACAGAAGCAACAACAACAAAAAATCAAAACTCCACAGAGACTAGGAAATCTTACAGCTATTATCACTTATCTCTGAGAAGTTATCTTCCAATATGATATTGACTAATCAGATTTCCACTAAAGACCTTTTGTTGGAGTGCATAAAATGATTACTTAAAATATGGCACTTGGGCATATTGAGTGCTTTTGAACATCAAAAGGCCTCAGAAATAAATCTCAGGAGCCCTCTAGCTTTGACTTGTTTCTCTCTCTTCCCCCACAAGCTCAAGGAGGGACACTTTTTCGGGAACGTCTTTATTTGACCAAGAAATCTTTTACCAAAGGAAACACAATTTTCCTCTATTCCCTCCTTGAAATCTCATTATTTCACTAAAGAATAGTAAAGAATGCAACCACACCTGAATGGAACTTATTTTCACAAGACAATGTCTGTCTCTTGGGTCATTCCAATTATTTGCAAGTTAGTTTCTATCTCTCTCGTCTATTCATTCTTCCTAATAATTATCTCCTGCACCTCAACAGAATCCTGTACATTTTCCATCTCCTCCCTCCCCTATGGGAAAGGGTATACAGGCTTCCACACCCCATTGAGAGTGGGGGTAATTAACCCGTGATTCTGCTTGTGTACATTTATATACGTATATGCCTTTGCTTGTATGCTTCTTACCCATTGATTTTTCAGTGAGCTTTCAGAGGGCAAAGGGGAAGTTTTTTCTTCACCCCAACATTTTGCTATTGTTGGTAGAGGAGTTAATTTAAAAAGGTCAACACATTGACTAAGTTTTATTACATGAATTTATTATATGAAATATATGAAATATTTAAACTGAAATTTTATTTAGCTGGCAATAAAAAGTATTGGCATGAGTCAATTAAATGATAAATAATCTCAATATGCCTACTAAATGACTAGCACAAGTTTGGAAACTGTTTATTAAATGATTTTCAGTATGCGTATTGACAATGTGATGAAAATCTCTTATGCTATAAAACACTAGCATAATAGATTTATTTTACCACCTCTTTAATTTTATTTTAATGCTATTTACAATGTTATTGGAGACTCTGAGGTGTCCTTCAATTAATAGAATTCCTCCTCTGCACCTATGTTTTAGGTAACCGAGAAAGCTAATACTGTACACAGTACATGGAAGCCCACATATCAATTTTGGAGATCATAGTTTAGTGTGGAAACCAAAAGTGTTTGCTAAGTGGGCTACAGAATTGTCAGATGTGTACTATTCCTAGACAAAACCTTATTTAGATAACCTCCTTATGTAGACAGTCTTGAAGAATGGAAAGGTGAGACAGAACTCATGCTGATTGCAGGTAAGCCAATTTTGACATTTCCAAATGTATGAAGATATATTTCATACATTTGTCTACATACTCCCAAGAGAATGTGAAGCTCATCTAAGTCTCAGGAAGCATTTCATGGAAATTAAAAACTGGGAGAGTGCATTTCCCCTGAACACACCAAGTATTTATTTACTTAGATTATTATATAATTATAAGCATCATTAATTGCATGAAGCATTTCTAACCAAGACTTGGATTTAAAAAGCTTCCAGTAAGAGGTGTGGGCAAAGCCAAGGGTTAGCCAAGAGGTAATCTAGGTGACATAGTTTGGCTGTGTACCCACCAAAATCTCATCTTGAATTGTAGTTCACATAATCCCCAAGTGTCATGGGAGGGACCTAGTGAGAGGTAATTGAATCATGAAGCATTTACTTCTATGCTGTTGTACTTGTGGTAGTGAGTTCTCACTAGATGGTTTTATAAGTGGCTTTTCCCTCTTTGCTCGGCACTTCTTCCTGCCACCATGTAAAGGGTATGTTTGCTTCCCCTTTTGCCTTGATTGTAAGTTTTCTGAGGCCTTCCCAGCTCTGAGGAACTGTAAGTCAATTAAACCTCTTTCGTTTATAAATTACCCAGTCTCAGTCAGTGCTTTTTAGCAGTGTGAGAACAGACTAATACAGTAAATTGGTCCTGAGGTAGTGGGGCACTGCTGTAAAGATACTCAAAAATGTGGAAGTGACTTTGGGAGTGGGTAACAGGCAGAGGTCAGTTTGGAGGGCTCACAAGAAGATGGAAAAACGTCAAAAAGTTTGGAACTTCCTAGTAACTTGGAGGACTCAAAAGACAGGAAGATATTTGAAAGTTTGAAACGTCCTAGAGACTTGTTGAATGACTTGGACCAAAATGTTGATAATGATAAGGATGAAGAATTCCAGGTTTGAGGTGGTCTCAGATGGAGATGAGGAACTTGTTTCAAACTGGAGTAAAGGTCACTCTTGCTATGCAAAGGGACTGGTGGCATTTTGTCCCTGCCATAGAGATCTGTGGAACTTTTAACTAAAAAAAGAGATGATTTAAGGTATCTGGTGGAAGAAATTTCTAATCAGCAAAGTGTTCAAGAGGAATCAGAGCATAAAAGTTTAGAAAATTTGCAGCCTCATAATGTGATAGAAAAGAAAAACCTATTTTTCTTAGGAGAAATTCAGGCCCTTTGCAGAAATTGGCATGAGTAACAACGAACTGAATGTTAATCACCAGTTAACACCAGTTAATCATCTCCAGGGCATGTCAGAGACTTTCATGGCAGCCCCTACCATCACAGGCCCAGAGGCCTAGAAGAAAAAAATGGTTCTGTGGGCCAGGCCCAGGGCGCCCTGCTCTATGCAGCTTAGAGATATTGTGCTCTGCATTCCAGCTGTTCCAGCTCCAGCCATGGCTAAATGGGGCCAATGTACAGCTCAGGCCGTTGCTTCAAAGGGTGGAAGCCCCAAGCCTTGGTGGCTTACATGTGGTGTTAGACCTGTGGGTGCACAGAAGACACGAATTGAGGTTTGGGAACCTCCACCTGGATTTCAGAGGATCTATGGAAATGCCTGGATGTCCAGGCAGAAGTTAGCTGCAGGGGCAGAAACCTCATGAAGAACCTCTGCTAGGGCAGTGCAGAAGGAGAATGTAGGGTCGGAGTCCCCACACAGAGTCCTCACTGGGGCACTGCCTGGCGGAGTTATGATAAGAGGGCCACCATCCTTCTGACCCCAGAATGGCAGATCCACCGATGGCTTGCACTGTACACCTGGAAAATCTGCACACACTCAATGTCAGTCTGTGAAAGCAGCCAGGAAGGGGATTGTACCCTGCAAAGCCACAGAGGTCGAGCTGCCCAAGGCCATGGAGGCACAGGTCTTGCATCAGTGTGACCAGGATAAGAGACATAGAGTCAAAGGAGGTCATTTTGGAGCTTTAAGATTTGAGTGCCTGCTGGATGTCAGATTTGCATTGATTGGGCTTCTAGCACCTTTGTTTTGACTAATTACTCCCATTTGAAATAGCTGTATTTACCCAATGCCTGTACTCCTACTGTATCTAGGAAATAACTAACTAGCTTTCAATTTTACAGGCTCATTGGCAGAAGGGACTTGCCTTGTCTCAGAATGAACTTTGGACTATGAACTTCTGAGTTAATGCTGAAATGAATTAAGACTTTGGGAGACTCTTGGCAAGGCATGATTGTGTTTTGAAATGTGAGGACATGAGATTTAGGAGGGGCCAGGGGCAGAATGGTATGGTTTCACTGTATCCCAACCAAAATCTCATCTTGAATTGAGGTTCTCATAATTCCTACGTGTCCTGGGAGGGACTCGGGGGGAGATAATGGAATCATTCGGGCAGTTACTCCCATGCTGCTGTTCTTAGGATAGTGAGTGAGTTCTCAGGAGATATGATTGTTTTATAAGAGGTTTTTCCCTCTTTGGCATTTGTCTTTCCTGCTGCCATGTGAAAAACAACATGTTTGCTTCCCCTTCTGCCATGATTGTACGTTTCCTGAGGCCTCCCCAGCCCTACAGAACTGTGACTCAATTTAACCTCTTTTCTTTATAAATTACCGAGTCTCAGGCAGTTCAGTGTTTCATAGCATTGTGAGAATGGACTAATACACTAGGGTAAACCAGTGAATGCAACAAAATTTCCAAAATAATTAAACGTAATTGCAAAGAGTTGTAAATCAAGATAGTATCTGTTATAGTCCATTTTATGCTGCTATAACAGAAAACCTGAGACTGAGTAATTTATAATGAGCATAAATCCATTTCTCACAGTCCTGGA
This sequence comes from Macaca fascicularis, assembly GCF_037993035.2. Classification (NCBI taxonomy): domain Eukaryota; kingdom Metazoa; phylum Chordata; class Mammalia; order Primates; family Cercopithecidae; genus Macaca; species Macaca fascicularis. The sequence goes on along the minus strand of NC_088380.1, from coordinate 29,636,162 downwards.
GAATGGGGAATTCCAGGATTGAGGGGCTGGCAACTGGTGAATAATTTTTTCCTGCCTCATAACACATTGGAGGTATCAGATCATGAAAGGGCAAAGAGAGGGAAAGAGAGGGGAAAAGGAGAGAGAGAGAGAGAGATTGCAGAACTTCTCATCCTATAACTAACCTACTCCTGCAATAATGACATTGATTCATTCACTCTGACCTCACAGCCTAATCATCCTTCATTAGGATCTACCTCCCAATACTGTTGTATTAGGAATTTAGGCTTCAGCACAAACTTTTTGAAGATCATATTCAAACCACAGAAATGTTCTACTTTTTCTTAGGTTGCTGTATCTCTTGTTATAAAAGACATCTTTGCTTGAAACCTTTTTCTTCAAGTAAGTTAAACATTACATGTAGAAAACATATTTCTGATCAGTAGATTATGTTTTACAGCAGTGTCAGGAAGTTCTAAATTATGTCTATAAAATATACATACAATTTTTAATGCAGAAAAGTGTACTGAAGTTTCACTGTTACTTGTTATTGTTTTGCATCTGAATTATTTTCTAATTTGATGCTAGTTATTTTACTTCCATGAAGACTTCTTTTACTGAACTCAAGTAGTTCAAAATTGTTACAATATGCAGTCATAACTCCCAATAATTAGGCATTAACACTTTTTTATGATTTTACAGAGTGAATCAAAACTTAGATGTAAACTAATTCTTATAAATAATACACTCATATCACATAGTTATGAATTCTCAAGAATATATTGTTTTATTATTGGTTATTACCAAAATGGTTGACTAGAGGTTTTGTTGTGTTTTTCTTCGTGTGTGTGATTTTTTGAGTTTGGATTTAATAACTGAAGAGTAAGAAATTTTAGCTTCTACCTTTGTAGTTTGCCTCAAATTGGATTCTTCATCTTGGCTGATGCAAGGTTTTATCAACTGCCCCTGTGTGCCTCAAGGTGAAGATAATTGAAACTCAAATTTACCCTATTGCAAATATTCTTAATGAAAAAGCCAGATATAGAACTTTATTTTCACTTAGTTTTGGTATTTAAATATTTCTAACTCTATCAGTATTTAATGAATTCCATTCAAAACATTTTTTTCAAAATGTTTAATTGTACATTTTTGGTATTTTTCTCCTGCTTTCCCAGTAAGACCATCAATAAAGCTCCTTAGTCTGCTTGCTGAAAAGAAACCTCACATGTTTAAAAACTCTACTTACACATTTTTAAAATATTATTTTTAGATATACAGGCTCTAGCACAATCTTTACTCCATATTAGAGACATTTTAAATGTACTTATTAAATGCTTATTTTGCATTATAATGAACGGAAGCACTTTGTTTCTTACTACTCTTGAATGTTCATCCACGAACAAATATAGTTTTCTTACACTTTCCCACCAAAATTGTAGAAATGTTTTCGGATTGATGTTATTTTGATGCTCACCGTGATCCATGCCTCCCAGATTTCATGCTTGGGGCAGTCCTGTCACACTTTGACAGTGAGCTCGTTCATACGACTGGCTTTGGTCAATGGCACATTAGAGAGTGTCACAGGAGAAACCCAATGAGAGTTCTTACTTGAGGTATTGTCCTCTGAAAGTGTTTTTTCTTTGAAATTCAACTGCCATATTATAAGAAAAATAAAGCTATCACATCAAGATATATCATCTGTAGGAAACAGAGACTTGTGGTCAATTGCCACAGCTGAGCTTCCAACTAACAATTAACATTACTTGCCATTTAAGTGAGTGAGCCTTTATGAAAGTGTAATTTCCAGCCCAAATCAAGCTATGCTAGGTGAGGCTAAGTAGCACAAATAAACTAGTCTCGCTAAGCTCAGTCCAACCCATAAAACCTTAAGCCATTAAGTTTTAGGATGAGTTCGCTATATTACAATAAATAGCTAATAATGTTATTGTTAAATGTAGAATATAGCCTGTGAAAATGAATTCATGTGTATTATTAAAGATAATACCCTAAGCAACTATGAATAGTTTTGAAATAAATGAACATAGATATTTCTATTAAAGGTCATGGGGTCATCTGAAGTTTGTTTTCTTAAACCATTCACGTAACTTTTAAGTTTGATTTCCATCATCTGTAAAATGAAAAACAATACTACTAAAAATTAACTTGCATGGAAATTGTGGCTATAAAGTGGAACGATATATGTGAAAACAAACCTATGTCAATCCTAGACAGACAGATACAAGTTCATAAATAATTGCTATTAGTATTATTAGTCTGTTATTACATCCAGAAAATGTAACTTTTTAGTGTTAAATATATTCCCTTCTCTCTACAGGTTTTCTTAGTTCCATACCATAGAAATTCTTTAATGCAGGCAACCCTCAGAGATACGGCAGGTTCAGTTCCAGACCGACACAGTAAAACAAATATTGCAATAAAGCAACTTGTTGCAGAGAGTTAGTCCATGAGTAGGGGAGGAGAGGGCTCTCTCCCCCACCCACCAGGACTGTAAGGTGATCATGGGATTACGGTTTGACCGTTATCACGTTGCCTCTCTAAAAATGATAATTTGGCAGTCAGTGCCAGGGAGTGACAATCTCTTGATGGTCCACAGCTGTCACATTAAAGCGTTAATTGAATGCAGATGCCAGGAAGAGGTAACTCCCGGGGCATGAACATTAAAAGACAAAATGGAGGAGTATGACCTTTCAGGAACAGCTACTGGGAAAAAGGGAAGAAAGCCTCAGATGGACATGCATAGAACTTCCTATAACTTCCTAAGCACACTGCGCATGCTCACTTCTGAAGTGTAAGGAGGGCACTGCATTTGTGACAGCCCGCCCTAAGGGAAGATTCATGGGAAAGGGGCACAAAACACCAGAAGTGGGCTTGTCTATAACGTTCTAAGATCAAGGTAAAATGCTGCATTTGACCTTCTCAGTGTCCACTTAGGTCTCTTCCAAGTGTACTGTCCTTTCTTTACTGCTCTAAAGTTTTTTAATATAATTCCATTCCTGCTCTGAAATTTACCTCTGTCTCTTTTCTCTGCCTTATACCCCTCAGTCAAACTTTCTTCTGAGGAGGCATGAATTGAGGTCGCTGCAGATCCGTACAGATTCACCACCAGTAACTCGGATCCCTTCTACAATTCACAAAGTTACAAAAACCTTTTTGTTTCCCAGTGAATATACTAGTTATATTAACACTATACTGTAGCTTATTAGTTACTAAATAAACAGTAGCATTGTGTCTAAAACAACTAAGTGTGTAATATTGTGTCTAAACACAATATACATAATTTGATTTAAAATACTTTATTGCTAAAAATTGCTAATATTTATCTTAGCCTTCAGTGAGTTCATAATCTTTTGGCTGGTGCAGGTTCTTGCCTCAGTGTTGATGGCTGTTGACTGATTAGGGTGGCGGTTGCTGAAGTTTGGGATTGGGTGTGATAATTTCTTAAAATAAGACAACAGTAAAGTTTGCCACGGCAATTGACTCTTTCTTTCATGAAATATTTCTCTGCAGCATGCCCTGTTTGATAGCATTTTACTCACAGTGGAACTTCTTTCAAAATTGGAATCAATCCTTTTAAACCCTGCTACTGCTTCCCCAACTATGTCTTCTGTTGTCATTTCAATAATGTTCACCGCATCTTCAGCAAGACTAGATTCCATCTCAGGAAGATACTTTCTTTACTCATCCAAAAGAAGCAACTCCTCATCCATTCACGTTTTACTATGAGAAGGCAGCAATTCTGCCACATCTTCAGGCTTCACTTCTAATTCAAATTATCTTGCTATTTCCACCACATCTGCAGTTACTTCCTCCATGGAAGTCTTAAACCCCTCAAAGTTATCCATGATAGTTGGGATCAACTTATTTCAAACTACCATTAATGTTGATATTTTGACCTCCTCCCTTAAATGACAAATGTTCTTAATGGATCTAGAATGGTGATCTCTTTCCAGAAGATGCTCAATGTACTTTGCCCTAGATCTGTTAGAGGAATTCCTATGTGTGGCAGCTATAGCCTTTTAAAATGTATTTGTTAAATAATAAGACTTGAAATTCAGAATTACTCTTTGATCCATTAGGAATGAATGTTATGTTAGCAGGCATGTAAACAATGTTAATATCCTTGGATGTTGGAGTGCTTGGATGTCAAGTGCATTGTCAGCAAACAGTAATATTTTAAAGAGGGTTTTTTTTTTTTTTTCTGAGCAGATCTTTACAGTGGGCTTAAAATATTAGGTAACCCATGTTGTAAACAGATGTGCTGTGATGTCTTATTCTTCCATTTACAGAGTACAGGCAGAATAGATTTAGCATAATTCTTAAAGGCTAAGAATTATGAATTCTTAAAGGAATTCATAATTCCTAACGGGTAAATATGAGCACTGGCTTCTGCTTCAAGTCGTTAGCTGCATTAGCTTCTAGCAAGAGAGTCAGCTTGTTCTTTGAAGCTTTGAAGGCAGGCATTGACTTCTCCTCGCTGGCTCTGAAAGTCCTGGATGGCTTCTCCTTCCATTAGAAGGCTGTATAATCTAGATTGAAAATCTGTTTTTTAGTGTAGCTACCTTTATCGAAGATCTTAGCTAAATCTTCTGGATAACTTCCTGCAGCTTCTACATCAGCACTTGCTGCTTCATCTTGGACTTTTATCTTATGGAGATTGCTTCTTTCCATGTACTTCATGAACCAATCTCCGCTACATTCAAACTTTTCTTCTGGACCTTACTCATCTCTCTAAGGCTTCATAGAATTGAAGAGAGTTAGGACCTTGCTGTGGATTAGGTTTTGGCTTAAGGGAATGTTGTGGTGGATTTGATCTTCCAACCAGCCCATTCAAATTTTCTCAGGATCGACAATGAGACTCCTTTGCTTATCTTATTTCCTTCAAAATCATTTTCTTAAATTCCCAACTGGGCTCACTATTTATTGCCAGAGATCTAGTTTTGACCTATCTTGGCTTTTCCCTTGAGAAAGAATCATGTTCTGTCACCCAGGCTGGAGTGTCACCCTCAGTTCACTACAATCTCCACCTCCAAGTTTCAAGTGATTCTTGTGCTTCAGCCTCCCGAGTAGCTGGGATTACAGGTGCGAGCCACCACATCCGGCTAATTTTTGTATCTTTAGTAGAGATGGTATTTCACTGTGTTGGCCAGGCTGGTCTCAAACTCCTGGTTTCAAGCAATTGGCCCATCTTGGCCTCCCAAAATGCTGAAATTACAGGTGTAAGCCACTGTGCCTGGTCTCCATCTTGGCTTTTGACAGGTCTTCTTCACGAAACTTTGGATTTAAAGTGAGAGACATGTCTTTTTCACTTGAACACTCAGAGGCTATTGTAGGGTCACTAAATGGCTTAATATCAATAATGTAGTGTCTCAGGGAATAAGAAGGCCTGAGGGGAGAGAGACAGAGGAGAGGCTGGTGTGTGGCAAACTGGGGACACAAACAACATTTATAGATTAAATTTCCTGTTGTACGTGGGTGTGGTGTGTGATGCCCCAAACAATTACCTTAGTAACATTAAAGATCACTCATCACAAATCACCATAATAGATAATAATAATGAAAAAGTTTAAAATAGTTTGAGAGTTATCAAAATGTGACAGAAAGACGCAAACGGAGCACATGTTGTTGGAAAAATGGAGCCGGCAGAGTTGCCACAAACCTTTAATTTGTAAAAAACAAAAAAGCAACAACAACAAACCCTCAGTATCCTTGAAGGACAATAAAGTGAAATCCAATAAAGCAAGGCATTCCTGTACTACTCAATAATCATAAGTAGTACTTAATATTATGAAATAGAGCAGATATAATCTTCTTTAGGGATAGACATTATAAATTAAAATGTTTTCTTTTTATTATCAATCCATCTTTTTCATATTTTATCTGACCTTGCATCCATTTTTCTGCACATTATCTGTGTAAAAATTAATAAATAGTTTGATACTTTATTGAAAGATAAATTTTGTATTTAATTGTCTTTCAGTTGCCAAAAGATTTCTTAGCACTGGGCACTGTAATTTTCCTATTTTTTCCTTTTCATCTAATCACATCAACCACACCAGAATTCCCTATCAAATAGAACATTCAGTGCTTACAACTATGTACTCTAACATCCTTCACATGCAATTAAACCATAAATTGGGAACATTGCTGAAAATAATTATTCTTTCATCCCATATTTTTCCTGAGAATAATGTATTTTCTTTGGTTTTAAACTTGATATCCAGCTGTGTCTAACTTTAATAACTCTGTTGTAGAAGAGATTACTGGGAGCCATTTGAGTTATTTCTATCAGGTGGCAAAAGATGAATTAACAGTGTCAAAACACCCAATTTGTGGTAGTACATTGTTGAAGAACAAACACATCTCCTAATTGGAAATTGACAGCTTTGGCACTAATTTGAACTAATCATTGCTAGCATTCACACTAGCCTCCATTTCTGCAAGCTCTATTAAGTCATTAAAATGCCATGACAATCTTCTCCACAGGTGTGGAATACCAGATCCTTGCCTGTGGCAGACTTAATTAGAATAACAGCTGGATAGTTAAACTTAAAAAAGAGAAATCTAAGAGATGATAATGTTTTACGAAGTGCCCCAAATGAAAAAAACTAGTAGGGGAGTGGCTTGTTTTTATTTTATCCAGATTTTGTTAGATGGGAATTATATAATTTATAGATGATTGCTAAATATGTAACAAAATTATGATTAAAATGTTAACATAATTAAATAGTACATAAAAAGTACGATTGAGCTAAATAATTTTAAACTTGGAGTTTGCGGTTTTACTGATACCTCCTGAATAGTAAGAACATGCATTTGCTCTTGCTAGTGTTTTTCCTCCATTAAACAGTCTATCTTTCTCTCTTAATTACATAATTCGATATAACCATTCCCAGAAGTTTATTGGACTTTGAATGCAAGAAGAGAGTAAGAACAACAATATAAATTTTGTTGTGACAGAGGAACTATTACTAGCTGATAACAATTTGGGTGGGTCACCATAGCATTTTTCTCCCAGAAAAATATTTGTCTTAATGTTTTCTTGAACAGCAAGATATCATAGAGATTTAAAAATCCTATATGATAGAAGAAATCTGGTTCCCCACAAACTATCACCTTTCTTTATTTGAGTCCAGAGTCGGCCTTTAGCATAGATTATTCTTGAATCCTAATCTTAAGTCTGACCTATTAAAACTACTTTGTAAAATATATACAGTAAGCAACATTTCTATACAGAAACATATTATTTTTTAAACTGTTTTCATCTCATTTAGATAAATTTTCAATATATCTCAATATGTATTTGGTTATACGTATTCAAAACATTAGATATATAAAATTAAATTTCAGTTTATATCTGTTTATCTCTTTATATTACTGTGTATCTATATCTATCTATCTGTTATAGGCTGAGCTTTATCCTGCAAAATGTTCATATTGAAGTCATAATCCCCAGTACCTCAGAATGTGTCTGTGTTTGGAGATATGGTCTTCAAAGATGTAATTAAGTAAAAATTTGGTCATTTATGAAACATGTCCCTATAAAAAGAAGACATTTGGACACAGATTCACAGAAGAAATTCAGCTTCAAGTCTGTCTTTGGACTCAAATGGAAGCATTTGCTCATCCCTGGGTCTCTAGCCTGTAGGTGTATCCTGGAAACTTACAGATTCTGGACTTGCTGGCCTCCTTCCATAATTAAGTGAGCCAGTTCCTTAAAGTCTCTGTCTTTACACACACACACACACACACACACACACACACGCACGCACGCACACCCCCTGTTGGTTCTGTTTCTGGGGAAAACCCTGACTGAATATACTATATATCTATTTGTCTGTCTTTCTGTCTGTCTATCTGTCCAATGACTGAGAGGGAAAGAGAGATTTTGTTAAGAGAATTACTAAATTGAACACTTGAAAGTATACAAGGTATTTCAAGTATGAAAATAAAATTCTGTAAGGAAGGTAAAATAAAAAGATAGTTTCTATGAAGAAAATGGAAATATTGGAAATGGAAAAATTCAAAAATATTTAAGTTTTGAAATGCTCAAAACTTAAAGAATAGCTTCTGTGGACAGATAGGTGGAGAAATTGATAATGATAGTGACGATATAACTGCTGTGGTAATTTCAATAAAAAAATTAAAAGAGAAATATACCTATTTTAAAAATCCTTGGGGGGAAGCAGTAGCTCACACCTGTAATCCCTGCACTCTGGGGGGCCGAGGTGGGAGGATCACTTTGGGCGGGAAGTTTGAGACCAGCCTGGGTAACAGAAACCCTGCTTCCACACAAAATAAGTTATCTGGGTATGGTGGCATGTGCCATGTGTAGTCCCAGCTATTTGGGAAGCTGATGCGGGAGGACTGCTTGATCCCAAGAGATTGAATTTCAGTGAGCCAAGGGCATGCACCACTGCAATCCAGACCAGGTGACAGAGTGACACCCTACAAAACAAAAACGAACAAACAAGTGACAATAACAGAAATCCCTCAGAATTGTAAAATCCTGACAAATACCTCATTTGAACTGTTTAATCCCATGTAGAAAGCACACTAAAATATTTGAAGAGGTATATAAGCCCCACATGAAATGAAAATTACATTAGGGATACTGAAACTGAAATGTATACAGGGCTCTGTTTACTTAATTAATAAATCTAGTGGTGTAAAAACTAATGTTAAATTAAAAGCTTATCATTAAAATTGCAACAGGTAGGTATCTGTTGTAACAAAGACAGCCTCCAACGCATATACAAATAATTAATCTTTTATATATTTATATTATGGTTATTTATGTATATATTCCTTCATTTTAAATCCAGTGTTACTGAAAAATTGTACTTTTAGGGCAAAGAGTAATATTTATCAGTGTGAGGAAAGTGCTAGCTGAAAGAAGAATTTTGTGTTCAAATAATGCAGTTTTTATTATTTTAAACAAATTTTGCAAGTGTATCAGGAGATTCTGAAGTGACTTTATAAGTAGTCACAGATGAACCAGAGAAAAAAAGTATTCAATTATCTCCAGCCTCAAAGAGCTTACCTATATGTCATAAATTAAAACACAGTGTAATACGATGCATGCTAAGTGATAATAGGTAACACACAGAACCCTAAGTCACAGAGGATATCTAAAAAACCCTTTCCAGAGAATGCAGGCCTTGAACTTAAAGAGGAAAAAACAAATGAATAAATAATAGTCAACCAGATACACGACATTGGCTCAGAGAGAGTCTGGAGGCAAATATAGAATGTTGAACTGATATGACTTGAGTGACTATCAGAGAATTATATTTAGAGATATACTGGAGTGTTATTACATCAACTAATATCAGTACATTGAAGGATAATTTTCCTGATAGTGATGTGAAAATTTCCAAGAATTTTATAAAATTATCAGATAAAGTTTTAGAAAGGTTTTTACTGGCACCAATTTGGAGTATGTATTAGTGAAATTAAAACTATAATAATAACATGACTTTTGAGCAATTGTTATTTAGGGAGTCAAATAAATTGGCCCAGCAGGCATTCTGATTGCATTCTCTTAAAGAAATATTGAAAACATAAAGCTAGTTGTATTGTTAGCACAAGTAAAATATTTGAACAATTAGATGATGTGTATACAGTCTTTTAAAAAGTTCTAAATAATCCCCTCTTTCATTTGCTGGACTTAGGGATTATGGGGATTGTATTGCAAACATACTTTCAGTTATAGCTCTAAAACTTTAAGATGATTTTCATAAAATTTCTGCCTATTCTTTCAATGCAACACTCAGTTCTGCAAATCAAAATAGCTTCTAGTTAATGTTGGAGTGTAACCTTTTCACAGGTGTAGCACAACACAGTAGGTGGTTAAAAGCACCAATTAGAGATATGTAATTATAAAGTGTGTGGCAATATAATTACACCCGTAAACTTATCTTTGTGTTTTCTGTAATATTGAAAATGATTTAATGCACTGTTATCTGAAACAATTATATGAAGTGATTCTTTAAGAATGCCCCCTAACGTTTCTGAAAACTCTGACATTAGCACTAGGTAACACTTTTATGCAAGTATACATTTTACTTGTTTTTTTAAAAAATGGTTTAATTTTCTTTTTTAAAAAATCTTGTGTGACATTACTTCAGAAAAATTGGGAAATATGTTACATAAAAACAAAATTCATAATCTATTGTCAATCTTTCCAAATAATACTATTAGACACATATTTTATTCCATCATATAATCATAAATATGTGTGTATGTATACATAATTAAAACCTCAAATAAATCTGTATCTATATGCAACCATATATTAATTGATAAAATAAATAACAATATTATAAATTTACAAATGCTGACTAATTTTACAATTTTTTACCACTATTTGAACCCATGTATTTAATATTTAACATGCTTATGTTTTTAAAAATCTATACTTAAATTGACATATTTTAAACTTGTTACATATTGGTAAGTGTATTATAAATGCTCATTTATTCTTGTACAGGGAGAGCATAGATGGTATAAAGAAAACTATTTAAAATTCAGATACACTCACAGGTCTTAATTTTTTTCTTCTTATGTGTGGCATTAGTCACTTTCATGTCAGGACTTGACATAGGATAACAAACAGAAGGCAATGCTGTAGAGCAAGCATTGATATCCAACAGTATGAATATAGAAGATAAATGGTCTCAAAATTGATGTCACAGCATGCATAAACTCGTTCTGTTTCCTTCTTGTTCTGTACTCTACTTTATAAAGAATGATGATATTTTTGTACCTGGGGAGGAGTTCCTGAAACAAATTACATGAATAAAAGTCAGGTTCTGTTAATAAATGTAAAGGGGGTACAAATGCCAGGTAAGTGTTAGCAGTATCTACCATATGTGCAAGGACAAAATAGGAATTCTTTAGTATTACTATTTTCTTGCCACTTTCTTGTAATTTATCTGGCACTCTAGTTAATATTACATTACAGAACGCATCATGCCTTGTCCTCTCGGAAGTCTTTGACCTTGGCACACATTGAGGAATGTGCGGAATGTATGGAAACATGCAGTCAGCACATCATGGTTAAGCATTGTTTACTCCTTAAACATTGGATGCATTTCTGTTTTTACAGGTTGCTTAAATTATATTGCAGTCAGCCTCTTCAGTTTTGGTTCCCTTTCCGCCATATTTTCAAAAATTCCATACCATTTTTTCTCCAAAATAAATTGCCACGATAATGACTAGAGCTGTATTTGGCCACAAGTTGCTGCTAAGTGACCTTTTGTACTCAGGTCATTGATGAGACTTAAGAGTTTAGGTGTGCAGTAGATCATTTAACTAATTCATTATCCTCTTCATTCTATAAAACTCTTAAAAAACATTATTTTTTTCATCATAAGAAAGATGAAATAGTAAGAGAAAGGGATACATCTATCAGTCAAAATAATTCATAAATCCAAAGCATATTTTCTAATAACTGGAGGTAAATAGTACTCTTTTTCCATGCACATTTGTACAAAATATTGTCCTGAAGGAAAATCAGCGCAGAATAAAGATCCATTTCCCCACAGATTAGATAAGGGAAATTAAATGTATTATACATGTAGAAGTAAAGACAATTTCCTTTCCCACCTTTCTGAAATTGTGATAATTTATTCTATAAAATTAGTCTTATAAAGACCTTATTTTTTCTTCCTCCAAAGGACGAGTTCCCTTACCAAGAATCAAACACTGGCCACAACATTAAAGGAATGGAATCTTAACCACTAGACTACGTATAGCACTTCCTTTTATGAGCCCTTCAGGGGATTCAAATCAGGCATTTTGAGCATACAAAATATTTTAATTTTTTATTTGATTTATACATTTTTTCCCCTAATCTTGCCAACAGAGTTTCCGTTGTATCTTTTACAGGTGTCAATAAGGTAGCTATTTAAGACGAGAGCTCTCTAAAAAGTATTATTTTAAATGTAGCCAATTTATTTTATAAGCAGACTCGGTTCACATACTTTTTTTCTTGTTAATCCAATTTTGGAAAGGGAAAAAGACAAAGACTTGTAGCACTCTCATTAGACCAAGTGCTACAGGGAGAGATCTGGGGAGCTGACTTTCGGAAAGAAATCTTGCCCTTTTTGCCAGTCTGTAGCCAGTTGTCCAAGGATCCCAATTGTAGTGTTCAAATTTTTCATCCTACCTTCTATGCCGAACTGTAGAGGCAAAGGGAATTTTCCCCACTTCTGAAAGTTAGATACTTTGAGCCTATAAAACAAACTGATATCAATGGGAAAAAAGGAACACACATGTATTACATGCACTCATGTCCATGGTAGTCATACAAAATAGGAAAACTCAAAGAAAGGGCCAGATGGCCGAACTTTTTTTTATCATCCAGAGTTTACAGAATAAGTACAGACTTGGAGAATGGCAAGAGAAGTTACAGGATGGAGAGGTGGAGGAAAGGCATGGAGCAAAGGTGGTCTTGTTATGCACAGAAACAGTCACATGTAGCAGCTCTCGGAAAGGAAATATGGCAGTCTGTGGTAACAGTTTCTCTGTCAGACCTTTTGTCTTCTTTTTTTATGGGATAATCTGTCCTAGATCAAAGAGGGACTTCAGAGAAGGCCTGTGTGTATCTGTTGTTAATTTCTTCTGCAGATGCAAATCTCTTCTATGAGGGACAGTTTTTCACCTATTCCTGTGTTTTTAGCTTCTTTGAACGGCCATCTTGAAATATGCCAAGGAAGTACATTTTGAGCATATTTTTGGTTTCCTTCATACAAAGCCTCAAATGAAAAACATTGCATATAAACCCTGTCCCTAATTGAAGTTATTAGAAAGGAGGAAATTTACCTCTTTCTATCTACTCATCTATAACATTTTAGCCATTTAGTAGAAAAACTAAACTAAATTGTTTTTTCCCAATCTACCATGCTTTTTCTTTTTTTACCCAGTTTAAGGCCTTATTAAGAATAATTGTTTTTCATATACATTACAAATGTCTTGGTACATGTCATATGTTTATAATGAGGAACAATTTATTTATTTGCAATTATAGATATGTGTGAATTTTTTTTAAGAAGGAGATATTAACGAATCATTACTCGTATACCTTTATTAACGATTTATCACAACTAGTAACTACTAGTGTATAATTACTCCACATACCAATGCCTAATTTATCATAATATATGCATATAATGACTTATGGTATACAAAAGAATGACATTTGCTATTATGCCTGCAATTTTTTACTCCTATGTTACTACTATTGATATTTCTTGCCTTAAGACTTATTATATATTTATAGTGATTAATATACAGCATCCCATGTATAATAAAACTTCAACATCTCTGTCTGTGTGGAAGTATCATTAATGTCTAGTGAGGATTCTGATTATATTGAAACTCTCTTGGCTTTTACATAAAATATAAGCCTGTACTCCACGAGGGTTGAGCTGTGGGATGTTTTCAAAAGTATCTCTAATCTCGACTCATCTTGCATTTTCTCCAACAGAAATCCATGCAGCCTGTCCTTTATAAAATTCTGATTGAAGTCATATCTATCTTAGAAGGTTTAATATCTTAAAATATGCTAAGAGTTGGGAAACTTATGATCAAAGTAGCTATCAAAATGCAAAATATGACTGTCATTGTTCTCGAAAGGTAAATAGCAATCATTCATGGGCTTTGTGCAGTTTCCTCCAGTCACTGTGATCTGATCTGTTCCCGTGAAGCTGGTTTGCCATTGATTAAATGCTCTTATCTCGATTGCCAAGTTAATCTTGTGTGGCATCCAAGCTTTTATTTTATCTTCTTTACACAGTCCCCTTCAGGCTCTACAAATGTGAGTAAACTTTAAAGAAATCACAAACCAGCAGTCATCCTTTTCTTCTCAACAAGTTGTTGTTCATAAAATCCTCTGTAAGTTGCTAAGTTCTCTCTAGACACTCACTTTCCTTTTTTTAAGAACTGAAAATATGTTAAGGTGCTAGAAGATTTTGATGTCTCCCTGAGAATTACTGTTACAAGGAGATGCTTAGCCAAGGTGTTTGTGTGATAGGCTAAGGTCCTCACATAGAAGGAAGGAGTTGGGGAGAGGAAGAAGCATGGAGGAATTTAGCTGTGGGCGATGAATTTTGATAATTTGTTTTATGTATTAACACATTCGGCAGGATTGCTCTCGTTATAACATTAGCGCATATCAATACTAATACCTGTTCCATTATTTAGCTATTGTTCACTTATCAGAAATATACAACAAATTAAAAATAAAATAGTTCCTCACAAGACGGCCTTGTACCTTGGCAGAATCTAGTACTGTACCACATGAATCTTGTAGAAATTCTAGTTTACTGTGATAAGCAAAGAGAATATAGCCTCAGCTTTAGATACTAGCATCAGTGAGGAGTTCAGTGAACTTGACTTCTTGAGTCTACCAAGTTATTAGGTATAGGGGATAAGTTTTGGTGTGTCAGTGGGAATCTCTATTTTTGTTTAGGTCCTACCAATTTGTGGGAAACCTCGAATAGGGATCAGTGAGTCACATCCAGCATAATGTCCTAATAATATTTTCAACAGTGTTTATAAAGACATATCATCCAATTCTAACTTCAAAATACTAGAGTAAAAAAGTCCTTTTCGACCGGGCGCGGTGGCTCACGCCTGTCATCCCAGCACTTTGGAAGGCCAAGGTGGGTGAATCAGGAGGTCAGGAGATCGAGATCATCCTGGCTGACAAGGTGAAATCCCGTCTCTACTAAAAATACAAAAAAATTAGCCGGGCGTGGTGGTGGGCGCCTGTAGTCCCAGCTACTCTGGAGGCTGAGGTAGGAGAAGGGCGCGAACCCAGGAGGCGGAGCTTGCAGTGAGCCTAGATCGCGCCAGTGCATTTCAGCCTGGGCGACAGAGCGAGACTCCATCTCAAAAAAAAAAAAAAAAAAAAAAGTCCTTTTCGTGACCAGTGAGCCTACACTAGGCAGCATATATTCACATTTTCATTGTAGCTAGATACTAATAAACAATAAGAACAATTAATCTTCTGCATTTAAAAGGTAGAATTGAGCAATGCAAACTTGATAAACGTTTAAGAGGGATACGTTAGCTTAAGATTTACCAGATAAGTACCTCTATATTAGAGAGATGACATATATCATACATATACGGACACTTTGTTCACACACAGAATAACATAAAATAATAATTTTAAAATGTGGTTACCTACTTCAGAGAACACATGTCTCTGAGTTTAGATAAATTAATTTCAATTAATTCTCAAAGACAGTAATGGTAAAGACCACGTTCTCTTAACTGCAATACAATGAAATAAAGAACACCATTATAGGCCGGGCACGATGGCTCAAGCCTGTAATACCAGCACTTTGGGAGGCCGAGACGGGCGGATCACGAGGTCAGAAGATCGAGACCATCCTGGCTAACACGGTGAAACCCTGTCTCTACTAAAAAATACAAAAAAACTAGCCAGGCGAGGTGGCGGGCGCCTGTGGTCTCTGCTAAGTGGGGAGGCTGAGGTAGGAGAATGGCCTAAACCCGGGAGGCGGAGCTTGCAGTGAGCCGATATCCGGCCACTGCACCCCAGCCTGGGCGACAGAGCAAGACTCCATCTCAAAAACAAACAAACAAACAAAAAAACCCACCATTATAAAAAAAACTGATTAACTGGACAGATATAAAAAATAAATAAAAACGTCTAATTACTCAATGAATTCGCAAGTTATTCAAATTACAATTGTAAAATATTCCAAATATGGTGTTAATTACATTAACATATAGTATATGAGAGGTAGGCATAGCTATACAAGGGATTATTTTCCATACATGGTATTATCATATGCACCACCATGACAGAAAATAATGGGATTAGTTTTATTTTTTAACCTTTAAAAAGATAGATAATTTATGAAAAAGACAAACCAAAATCTTTGTGTTTTTCTTATCTACAAATGTATTTAAGAAGTAACAAATTGACTATGATCTTATTTTTATGTGAAAGTTCAGTTAATAATACTCTTAGTTTAATATTAGTTTCGGTCTTTACTTACTGAAATTGAAACTATCTTCGAAAGAGCCAATAAATTTTAATGTTCAAAAAAGATAGTAGAGATGGACTCAAGTGCAGCTGCACACTGAATTAGACTGTTGCAGTGTTTCAATTTGCCTTATAATTTATTGTGTATGACAATCTAATGTTATAGAATAGAGATCACAAAGGAGGTAGAACAGTATATAAGAAATTCCAAAAAAATTATAGCAGTAAGAAATTGGTTTGAGTAAAGCATCTCTGAGCTTGAGGATATGTTTATATATCTATATCTATGTATATACGTATATAGATATAGACATATGTGGGAGAGAGTATTTTAATGAATTATAATAAATTATAATAAATGAATACCTTAAAACTTTCTATGTAACAATATAAGTAAGCAAAGGAAATTATTTACATTGTCAAAAAGAGGAGAACAAGGAAGAATTAAGGCAGTGAAGTTTGAATTATACTACCAAAAGTTATTCCCCTGGCTATATTATTTTGTATATTCAAAAAGTATAAATGAACGATATTAAAATTATTATGAAGAATTTGTGCATTGGTGACAGAGTGAATGGCTTTTATGACTTGTGACACCAGAGGTATGAGAGAAACAGTGTATCTACCTACTAGTGTGGAAGAGTAGTACTGTGGTATGCAATGCACTAAGATGTTGTATGAAATTATGTTTACATTATACCCAAAGTCTTTCTGTAATAAAAACATTTACACAGGATTATTGCTTTACAACATATCATGAGATTGGTACATTTTAAATTTGTCCATAAAAACTAACATTTTACTAATCATATTTTGATCATAAAATATGCTAAATAAACTACTTTGATCTGTCATTTATCTAAGTATTCACTGAAGTTGAAAATGTTTCATGACTAGGAATACAATAGAAAAAAGCTGAATAGAACTGTTATCTATTTATCTCTCATAGTCATACATATTCTGATTTGCTTGATAATATTTTTGTAAAAACTTGTATGATTCATGGCTTATCTTTATGTAGGTGGTCTGTCCTTTCTGAAGTTTTGGCATAACAAACATTTGTGTTTTTTTGTGTGTTGTTTTCCATATATCCTGACACAGTATGCCATTTTCTGTTCTTAAAATTATGAGGGCTGAAAATGACTTTAGATTCATGTGATTATTTCAGCTAATCTCCTTTGTTCTCTATATTTAATGTATTCAGACAAACAAGTACATAGAGAAGGAATCGCAGATCACTCACACTTGGTTTCTGCTTGTGATTCAGTCTGCATAGCCAGCTCTGGAAATTCTAGTCCACGATAGTAAACAAATCTCGCCTATTTTTTTGGAGTTCAGGAATAATAATTGTCCATGTCACTTCATTTGAGAGTAATATATGCTCATTTGAGAGTAATATATGCTGTTATATAAAACCTAGTATTATAGATAGAGGCTACCTAACAAAGACATATGTGTGATTACCGTTACCTGCAAAATGGGAAATGAGAGCAATTGTTATGTATTTTAGGCAAATGAATGAACTTTCTGTTGCTACTGTTTAAATTTTAAGTTTGTGTTTTAGCAGAAAAAAATACCAGCAATTTTTAACTGAAAATTTGCTGGACTTTGAGTTGCTTTTTTGGTAATAAGGTAATTCGAAGTTACTGGTTCTTCTGATGAATCATGTAAATATATCATTGTAGATGAAATTTTGTCCACCTCAAGGATCTTATATTGAAGTCCTAACCCTCTCCTGTAATTGTATTTAGAGATAGGGCCGTTAAAGTTGTAATCCACATTAAGTGATGTCATAAGGGTGCGCCCTAACCCAATAGGACTGATGTACTTATAAGAAGAGGCAGAGACATCAGGGATGTAGATGCACGCACAGAAAAGTCCATGTGAGAACACGGCAAGAAGGCAGCCATCTGCAAGCCAGTGCACCAGGTCTCAGGAGAAACCAGACTTGTCAATACTCGATCTTGAGCTTCTGGCCTCGAGAACTGTGAGAAAGTAGATTTCTGTTGAATGGCTCATCCAGTCTGTGATACTTTGTTATGGTAATCTTAGCGGACTAATACATGTAATAAAAGCTAATCAGACTCTGGAAAGGTTGCGGTCAGAGGAAAATTGTGTCTGATCACCAGAACATATCTTCAAATGCTAACTGTGGAGTATAGCATAAGCCAGTTGACTAAACTCAAGATCCGTGTACAGTGTCAGCCATCCTATCCTCCTCCATCATCAACCTTATTAGGATGAAAACAGTTTCCTGAATCATCCAATTTTAGGCTTTTTGACTTTATGCAATTAATAGGCTGTGGCTTAAAAGCAGGGAGGACGTTGATCCTATGGAACCCTGTTCTGAGCATTTGAGTGCAGTCAGAGGCCACTCTGACATGATAAAATCGCTCCACCAGAAGCTGCATTGTGTCTGTCATGTGTCATGGGAGAACAGAATATTTTTGGCTTACCAAGGGTAAAGGTAACAAGGAATTGTGGCACTCCTGGATATTGCTGTATTAATCCATTACCTTCTGTATAACAGTAGAAAAAATTGCATTTGGTAAAAGAGTGGCTGTGTTGTTTGTTTGTTTCCCTCCCTGGAGTGTATCTACTGCCTGCTTCTGGAACTATCCCAAGTTCCTCTATGCCGAGGACAACTATCTTACATTCTGTTAGTGGAAACTACTTGGGTAAATCCACTATAATAATCATCTTGTTATTTCATGTGAAAATAAAACAGATTGTTTCACCTAGATTTTCATCTCCTTTAGATCAAAGGCCTTATCTGATATTTCATTTTAATTCCTACAAATATAAAGCATATATCCTTTCATTGAGAATACTTTAATTATTTGATTTTATCACCCAGGAATATTTCTGCTTCTGTCTGTCTAAGAAGGAAGTTAGGAAGAAGGACACTTGCAGAAAGATAGTTTGTTCTTAGCAAAATATTTCTGTATTTTTTTAAAATTGTACTTTAAGTTCTGAAATACATATGAGGAACGTGCAGTTTTGTTACATAGGTATACATGTGCCATGGTGGTTAGCTGCACCTATCAACCATCATCTAGGTTTTAAGCACAGAATGCCCCGGGTATTTGTCCTAATGCTCTCCCTCTGCTAGCCCCCCTCTCCCTGACAGGCCCTGGTGTGTGATGTTCCCTCCCTGTGTCCATGTGTTCTCATTGTTCAAATAAGATTTAAAATATAATCTTGTCCTTGAATATACTCCATATATGTAAGTTATTTTTGACTGGTTAGTGGATGATACTACAACCTGGTTAAATAATATGCTTGATATATCAAGAGAACATTCAATTATAAGATACTCTATATCTCCTTATGCTACGCTGAGAAAATAGTAAAGATAAGTTGGGAACACAATGATACACCTTAATGTTTCTGACAGAGAGAAAACAAACTTCTAAAGTACTTTTAGTTAGTTTAAACATCAGTAGAAAGTCTATAACAAAGATATATTTAGCTTCTAGATGTTATTGACACACATCTTACATGTATATCCTCATATTTTTAATTTTTTAATAAAGAACAGCCTCCCATATAGTCTAAATTATATTTAGTATTCACAAAAGCAAACATTTTTTAAAAGTAAGATTTTGAACAAAAATTTTAAAAGCACATTCTTAACACCCTTCCTTGAAAAACTAAACACAAATATTGGTAAGATGAGAAGTTTTTAAAAAGCAAATAATTTTACTCATCTGTTTAGTAAATACAGCAACAAAAATATTTGTAAAGAAGAATGGTGAATAAAAGCCTTGTTTCTGTGTCAGGAATACTAGTTACCAATCTATCTTCTGAAGTAAAAGTGACTTTTAAAAATTGACGTATAGAATATTTGTGTTATTTTAGTAATTAAACCAATTTATTATTACAGGGAAATGTAGGTAAAGTGATCATTGACATTAATGCTTTTCGTAGATTTTATTGCTTTTTACAGTATCAACATTTTCATGATATACAATTAATTAGATGCTTTTAATGGAGTAAGAATAATTATAGAATTTTTGAAGATGTAAGATGCAAAATATAACTCCAGATGCTAGAATTACTATTTTTCTGCTTTCATCTACATATATATACACTTAAAATAACTGATAATAAGCAAATTTTTCTCCATTGCCTTTTGTCTATATGAAATGTAGATTTTAGGGTAAATATTTGATTTTGGAATCCCAGGTAGATTCCCATTTACCACTATTTCATACTGTATCTAAGAAATTAAAATTATTTTTAATTCTTGCTGTTTTTTAAAAGACTAATTTTCAAAAGTATCTTTGCCCTGTGAAGCAGTATTTTCAGAGAAAACTCAGGTTTTCTTAAAGGAAATCCCTGGAAATCCTGGCCTGTATTAATCTTATCTCCATTATCTGAAACCAACTTCAGATCATTGTTTTATATCTCTGAGGAAGAGAATCCCTCTCTTTTTAGAGGTTAATCCCATTATCTGTGTTCAAACCTCTATTTCATGTTTTTTCTCTAACCTTCTTCTTTCTGCATCTTTCACTTTTTCTTTTTACACATTTTCCTCAAACTAAAGGCAAGTTCAAAACTCTTCCAGATTAAGATAAATAGAATATGATGTAAATGTCCATCACTATAAAATTCACTGAATGTCATTCTTTATTTACTGATTCTACTTCCTTACTTTCAAATATCCTTTCAATATGTTTCAATTACTTATATTCATATTATTATCTATTTCAAAAACTTGTATGTCCTGCAATACCTCTCTCATACTATCATCAATACATTTACATAAAACAGAAATGTGTTATAGTACTTTCTTCACCTTGAGGGTTTATAACCAATTATTTATTTATCAAGGTATGTACATTATATTTTATCATCACCATTTGTCTTAATCTGTTCAGGTTGCTTGAATAAAAATGTCCTAAACTGGGTACCTTACGAGAAACAAAATTATTTCTCACAGTTCTGGAGACTAGGACGTTCTAGTTCAAGTCATCAATAAATTTTCTGTTTGGTGAGTGTTCTCTTCCTCACAGACAGAACCTTCTGTGGCATCCACGTGCAGCGGAGGGAAGAATGAGCTCTCTGAGCTTCTTTTATACAATAACTAATCCCATTTATGGGAGCTCTGCCCTCACGACCTAATCACCTCCCCAAAGCCCCCACTCCTTAATACTACCACATGGAGGATTAGGTTTTAAAATATAAACTGTAAAGGTAAACTGAGGCTGGAGCCGAACCGGGAACAAAGACACAAGGCAAATGGCAGTGAGAATAGCTTTTATTAGGGCTTGCGGGGGAGGTTCCTCAGTCCAAAGGCCTGGGCCGAGGAAGTCGCGCTGAGGGAGGAGGGTAGGGGCTTCTTATAGCCTGAGAGGTAGGGAAGCTGGTTGTGCAAACAGGGCCTGGGGGGTCTTGAAACTACTAGGGCAGGAGTTGAGTAAGGGTCACGAGGAAGGGGTCTTTGGAAACTGTGAACCGAAACTGCTGTTTACGAACTTGTGGAATGCAGGTGAGCTGCAGGTCATGGGGAGGTGTGGTTGCCCAGCCGGAACCTCTGATGTATGTAAGTCTGAGGGTGTGTTCAAAGAGGGAGGGAAGTCTGGAACAAAGGGCCTGTTACGCCGAGTGGCGCCGCCATGTCAGGTCTAGATTCCTGCCTAACATAAACTTTGGGAGGACACAATTTTCCAGACTACAGCAACATCCTCTCTTTTCTGCCTGTCTCTCTTTTCGTGGATATTAATTTTAATCTTTACCAACTTTCACCTGCCTATGTAAATAGTTCTCCATCTTGTTTCCCTCCTCCAAATTTGTCTCAATTCGGACTTCCACAACAGGGAACTTAATACAATCTGTATTTTACTTTGTTCTTTCTGCTTAAAACAAATTAATGCAGATTTTTGAAAAAATTAAGTTGTTACAGCAATGTGTTGGCATGTCTTGCTTGATATAGCCCTTTAATACCCATTTTTATGCCATAGACTATTGTGAGAGGTAGGATAAAACAATGAACTTAACAAAGACCACGTTCTTATGGAGATTATGTTCCAGAGGAGCAAAATTAATATTCAATACATAAGAGTTAAGTTGGGTTAAAAGATGGTGCCTTTGGAAATATTTTCTGTAGGGCTGCCGGAGATGATCTCTATGTTGAATAGAAACTTGAATGAAATAGGCAATAAAACCCATTGTAGCTGAAAGAAGAATGAGTTGGAACTATGTTTTCTATGAGGCCAGACATGGTTTTGACAGAAGGTTTTGAGACCAGGGTTTTGACGGAAGTCTGCCATAATCCAATTTTTGTTCTCAGTGCTGTCACTTTGCCTGTTATAGAGGTGAATGGTAGGAAAAAAAAAAAAAAAAAAAAAAAAAAAAAAAAAAAAAAAAAAGAGGCTATTTAAGAGTTGAATTAAAGTGAATGAGAATGGTAGAAATTGGATTAGGGACATGGTGTGGAGAGAGGTACCAGAACGTAGCTTAAAGCCATAAGGGGTCTAGTAAGATCAGAATTGTTTATTGTTTATTTGTCTACTGTGAATAGTGAAAAACTCGGAAATATTTAACAGAGGAGTAAAACATTGTTTTGTTTTTGGTTGAGAAATGTGATGGAGGCAAGAGTTGAAGAGGTACTCATTGTAGTTTATTGTAGCACAGACAAAAGATAGTGGTAGATTTGACTAATGTGGGGCAAGCTGATGGTATAAAGTTTGAAAGACTTTTTTTTAAGTTTAAGAATTTACCAATGAATTATATATGTTGTGTTAGTGAAAGACAAACTAAGGTTAAACAAAGGACCCTCAGAAATAGAGACCAGTAAAGAAAACAGAAAATGTAGTATGTATGTGTGATCCCAAAAATCAAGACAAAAAAAAATCAAGGAGAAATAATAAATTATATCTAATATTTACAATACATTGAAGAAAAGAAGTTCGAGATAAACCATTGTATTTGAGTTTGTGAATAGTATTGATGAACTTGTTACAGGCAAATGGAAAAATACAGGGCATTTCTTGACGTACCTCCAAATTTCTTTCTTTTCTTTGATATAGTAAGTAGTAATTTTGACAATAATTTCTTTAAATGTTAATTCCCATAGAATAAAAATTATAAATTATCCTGTAACATAACTCATGTAAATTTTGTTAAGGTTCATTGTGTATTAGCTGTCTTATATTTCTCCCAATATCTTATATTTCTCTTCTTCAAATGTTTTATAACCTTCAATACAGCTAGATGGAAGATGATTTTTCATGGATGTGATTGAACATGACTTTGGAAGTTTTCCTCCATGTGAGTTTCAAAGTAGTGTTAAAGTAAATAAGAAGGAGGCCATTACATACGGATATTTTCTCTGCTTGTCTCTGTAGCAGAAACTCTCGTATTAGCAAAACCAGGACTTAACTTAAAAAACATTTCCTATAACTAAGAAAATTAAAAGCGGGCCTCAGTCAGTCACCACCAATCAACCAGCCAATGCATTATACAACTAGAAACCTCCCATCAGAACATGCCCAAGTAAGGTAAATGCCTCATCACATTGTGCAGAAATAAAGCAAAGATCTCGCTGTGTCTAATCACGTAATTTCTCTGCTTCTGCATTTGTTGTTCATGCTACTGGGTGTAGCTTTCTGAACCTCTTCTGGTTCTGAATGCTGCCTGATTCATAAGCTGATATTTGCTCAAATGAACTCTGTTTAATTTAATTGCCTAAAATTTTTCTTTTAACAATAATATAATTTTAATTATTTTTCTATGAAATTAATCTAATTTTGAGTTATTTTTCCTTCACAAGTTTTCAATTTGCTCTAAAGCCCATGTTCTAAATGGAATTAAATCGCTAAAGTAATTTTGGATCTTGGCTCTTTTAGTTAACTTTGTGAATAGTAGTATACCAAGTAATTCTGTAGTGACTAAAGTTGTGATGCTATATAATTGATCTTATTTAGCTTTGTAATATTATTTAAATGTTTATAACTAGTTTTGGCTTAAAATTATATAATGTTATTCATTCAGTTGTTCTTATTTACTGTATCTATCTAACATACCCTCTCATTTACATAACATGAAATACATTTTCCTAATTATTTACCTATATAAAACTATTTATTATTAGTTTCTAATTAGATGTGTTAAATATGATGATTTATTATTGTATTCTTCCAATAATACCTACAATCTATAAGCAATTCATACACAGAATTTCAAAATATGTCAGTTTTTATAAACATTAATAAATATAAATAGGATATTCACAATAAACATTCAATGAAACTGAATATTTAGACCTTATTAAATTGAATAGAATGAATTTTCTCTGATCATGGCACAAATTCAAGGATACTAGAAATAATATTAAAATTGTAACAGGGACTATCCTGGCTAATACGGTGAAACCCCGTCTCTACTAAAAAATACAAAAAAACTAGCCGGGCGAGGTGGCGGGCTCCTGTAGTCCCAGCTACTTGGGAGGCTGAGGCAGGAGAATGGCATGAACCTGGGAGGCGGAGTTTGCAGTGAGCTGAGATCCGGCCACTGCACTCCAGCCTGAGTGACACAGCGAGACTCCGTCTCAAAAAAAAAAAAAAAAAAATTGTAACAGGAAGTTATTCAATTTTCAAAATCCTCAGCTGAAAGAAAAAGCTAAATCGTTGACTTTTGATGAATATCTAGGGCAAAGCTAAATTTACTGCTTTGTGTGTGTGTGTGTGTGTGATATTACAACTTAACAAAGCAGTACAGCAGATCCTAGATTAATGGCTTTGTGTTTAATGTTGTTTTGTTATAATATTTATGAGAAAAAAAAATCTGTTTCCAGCCAGGGCCAGTGACTGTGTGGAGTTTGCCTATTCTCCTTATGTTCACATTAATTTTCTCTAAGGGGGCTCCCTTTTCCTCCCACATCCCAAAGATGTGCATATTTGGTTAAATGGCATTTCTGCAACATCCCAATTTGAATGAGTGTGGGTGAGACCTGTGATGGGTTGGCATCCTGTCCAGGGCTGATTCCCATCTTGTGCCTTTAGTTGCCAGGAGAGGCTTTGGACACTCATGACCCTGAGCTAGAATAATTGGGTAAACAATTAGCTTTTTTTTAAAAAAAAATAAAAAGTGTCTTAAATCTATGTGTAGCTTGTGTTTATTTTAGTGTTTAATATTAGATGTATTTTGATATTTACTTAGATATGTAGTGATCTTAATATTTTATGACCAAAAATTTGCCATAAATACTTAACTCTTATTTATATTAATTAGCTATTGGAAAATTGGTTTCATTACATGTCATTTCACTTAAAGTTACAGTTTTAAGAGCCTATTCATGATGTTAAGTGAGGACTTATTGTACTTTATTATGTATTATACATTCTCTTATATTCTCATTTTGACAACTCTGTTTTTATAAAAATATATATTATAAACTTATTACATTGATTTTTCTCATTTAATATCTTTCAACCTGAAGCTCAAAATTCCTAAAAATTTAAGTGTAAATTATTTTTTAATAGATGCCACCGAGATATCAGCTGTTTTATTTTATTTATTTATTTTTTTGAGACAGTCTCACTCTATCACCTAGGGTGGAGTGCAGTGGTGTGATCTCGGCTCAGTGCAACCTCCACCTCACGGGTTCAAGAGATTCTCCTGCCTTAGCATCCCGAGTAGCTGAGACTACAGGCACGCCACCACGCCCAGCTAATTTTTGTATTTTTAGTAGAGATGTGGTTTCACCATGTAGGCCAGGCTGGTCTTGAACTCCTGAACTCCCACCTCAGCCTCCCAAACTACTGGGATTGCAGGCGTGAGCCAGTAGCCCGGCTGATACCAGCTTTTATAGCAGAAAAAATAAACATTTTGAGTGCCTCAGAACCTAAAGAAAATACTTTTAAGAAGAGATTTAAACATTGTATCATGGGAGAGTGATATTTGGGTAGCTGTGAATGACACTGAGAATTCTGAATCTTGAAATTTCTGAGAACATCTTTGGCTGAAAAAGCAGGCCCCACTCCATCACATCTGAGTGCACCAGTCCTCTATATATTGTATACAATATTTTCAGAAACTGCATTAGCAAAATCTGAAACTAGGTATCCTCCAGGACCTCCTCACCACTTCCCATGTCATTGCTTATAGGCCCAAAATAAGTTGAACTCCATTATGTCTTCAGCCAGAAGTATTTACAGCTTAGTTCATAAAGGTATAGTCTGTACACTGAAGGCCAAGCCCTCATTAATTTGTATAGTAGAATTCAGAAAGGGTTATGTAGTAGTTAAATTGAAGAACATTGAACAAAGTAAGAACTCTGAACTTCGGGTGGTAGAGAGAATCTTGGTTCAAGTCTCTGACAATAAGTCTAGTGAAACGGTGGACCTCTTCTGTTTTTTCTTTTTTCTTTTTTTTCTTTTCACACATGTCTAAAATACAGTGGAATAGGTATGCCTCATGACAGGTAGAATCTGTGCATAGGTACTATGATGTGTAGATTATTACGGTAGGCAGAACTGAGAGTAAATATGGTACTACTTGTCCGGGACAATTACCAGTATTTGTGCCATCAACAGTTTGAAAGAATTTCATGTTGATTCCTATAACATCCCTATTTAATATTCCTGTTTGACAGGTGCTAATTATTTGAGAAGATGACTTATCACAAAATTAACCAGGTGGTATCGATAATTGCTGGTGTTGCTTCATATCCTTGTTGAAACAATTCAACACAGGTTCAAATACATTGCATGTAACATGAGATATTTTCAGAAGTAGTTTGCATTCTTATGGCAGAAACAGCATAACCTTTGTTTTCTTGCCCTAGGGCTAGGCCAACTGTGATGCTCTTGGTAATGATACAGTACAAATAATGCCAAATGATCTATTTTAATAGCCCAAAGAAAGTCATGCTATTTCATTATATTGATAAAATAACAATAATTATTCCATGGTAGGCCTGGAGTAGTAAGCATTGTAGATGACTAAGTAATTCAGATACATGCCAAAAGATAGCAGGTGTACCTCATGAAAATTGAGACCTGGAACATTGGTAAGCTTTCTAGGACTCTAGTAATCTGGGTATCCACTTTTAAGTACGAGACAAATTGTTCGCCTCAAACTACCCACCTTGAAGAAAGAAGTAAAAAGTTGGTGAGCCCCTTCGAATCTTGGGGTCAACTGACATACCACCGGCCATGAATGGTCTAGGTTTTGTAGGGCTTGAAGTTTGTATAATTTTAGAACTCCACTTAAAAATATACAAACTTAAGAATACAAGATTAGCCACAAATTTCAATGCAGTCATGTGCCGCATATATGATGGCAGTCCCATGAGATTATAATTGAGCTGAAAAATTCCTATTGCCTAGTGATGTCATAATGTTGTAGTGCAATGCGGTACTCATGTTTCTTGTGTAAACAAACCTACTGCACTGCCGGTTGCATATAAGTATAGCATGTACAATTATTTACATTACATACTTTATAATGATAAAACAACAATGTTACTAGTTTATACATTTTACCACTCTTTTATTATTTTAGAGTGTATTCGTTCTACTTTAAAAAAAAAAAAAAAAGGGTGACTGTAAAACAACCTCAGGCAAGTCCCTCAGGAGTTATTCCAGGAGAAGGCATTGTTATCAAGGATGAAAACTCTTTGGGTGTTTCTGCCTCTGAAAACCCTCCGGTGGGACAAGACATGGAGATGGAAGATAGTTCTATTGATGATCCCAAACATATAGGTAGGCCTAGGCTAATGTATGTGTTTATGTCTCAGTTTTCAATAAGAAATTTAAAAAATAAACAAATAAAAAATTAAAAATATTATGGAAAAAGAATAAATGGAAGAAAATGTTTGTATAGCTGTACAATGTGTGTTTTAAACTAAGTGTTGTCACAAAAAGTCAAGAAGTTAAAAAAGTTAAAAGTTTACAAAGTAAAAACTTACAGTAAGCTAAGGTTAATTTTTTATTGAAGAAATAAAATTTTGAAATAAGAATTTAAAATGAATTTAGTGATGCCTAGTTTGCCAGTGTTATAAAGTCTACAGCAGCGCACAGTAATGTCCTAGCCCTTTACATTCAGTCACCACTCACCCACTGACTCATTCAGATCAATTTCCAGTCCTACAAACTCCATTGATGGTAAGTACCCTCTAAAGATGTACCACGTTAAATATTTTAAATTGTACTTTTACTCTTTGTAACTTTTCTGTGTTTATACAAATACTCATCATTGTGTTACAATTGCCTACAACATTCAGTACAGTAACATATTGTACAGGTGAATAGCCTAGGTGCAGTGAACTATATCATACAGCTGAGGTGTGTAGCAGGCTCCAGCATCTAGTTCTAGGTAAGTATACTCTGTGATGTTCCAATAATGACAAAATTACTTAAGAATGCTTTTCTCAGAACATATCCCTGTCATTAAATGATGCATTACTGTATTTATTTTAATTACTGGGTATGACACTATAATTGTTTTTATTTTCTGTGTTTTTGCTGTATATTTCAAACTGATCCTGGATTATATTTCATATAAAATTATATTAAATACAATTTTCTATATGGATAATTTGAATATTATTTAATATTCCTTTTGACACATTTGCTGAACAGAAAAAAAAATTGCAAAACCTAGTTTCCAGTTCTGAACATCTTTAAATCTTTTTATTTATATTATTCCTAGAATTTTTGTGACTTAAGAAAGAAACATATGTTAGCAGAGAGATTTGTGGTTACATGCATTTTAGGGGTAGGAGTGAGGTGGTGAAATAGGAAAAAATGATTATTAAATTGTTCACAGTGGACAACTTTTGGATTTATAGCTTTTGGGGTTAACTTTTGGTTTTATAGCTAAATGGGGTTATGTGTGCACTCGTATTTGTTTATATGCAATATAATTGGTTACCTTTTAGCTTTAATTTATATTTAATTTTATAACTCAATTTTGAAATTTCTAAAATTTAACATATCAGAGTCCAGGACTACCACTAGAGTGTGTGGTATACAAAGATAATATATTTCTGTGTAGCCCTTGTCTATACAAACTATTTAATTAAAAAATGCTTACAAAGTATGTGGGTCTATGTGGGATATAGTGATCTATCAATGAAGATTTAGAAAAATAGGAAGAGAAGAATTAGTTATATATTTCAGAAGATTATTTGTAGTATCAGAGCACACTGTTTTTCTGTTTAGCTCTAGACACTATCTCATCAAGTTTTTCAATGTTAAATGTGCTGTTACTGGAAAAATTTCTCTCTCTCATCCCAGTGGAATATGTAGCAATTCTATGTGACTCATAACTGTATGGCTCCACAGATTTCTTTCTATTGAAACTATTTAGTACTAATTGTCTCTGAATTTTCTTCATGCTGTGTATTATATGTTGGTTGCATCTTTGTTCAGGACCCTATATCATCTCCCAACCCACTACTAAATACTGGCTTCCAATTACTCTCTGAAAGATGAGTTAATGATGATGACAGATGCTAGTCTTACCAAGAGTGTGAAAGAAAATGAAATATTTGAACCATATTCACTTTCTGGTCCTGTTATATTTAGCATTTGAAATTTTATAACAGAAATGTAGAGCTACATGTATTCCAAATGCATTTACTGGGAGAACTCTTAGGCCACGGTCATTACACTTCTAGAATGTGATCTCTTTCAATATTGACCACGTAACTGCCTTCCACATGTTTCTGGCTGCATGCAGACCAAACTAGGAGTGCATGGACTAGGTGAAAAGAACATTCTAATTTTTTCTAGAATGCTTGCCACATGTCCAGGAAAGCTTAAGACCTGCTTGGGAGATCATGTTATTATCTTCTCAATCAGAGGAAGGATTGGCTGTATAACATGCAGGATCCAGTGAAAAACAAAAATGAAGGACTATTGTTAAAAAATTACACAAAACTGTAAGATAGCAATAGCAGAGGATTAAATAAAGAATGAGACCCTCTCAAAGAAGTGCTCTGAGATATTGCACAGGTTGCACATTCATAAAGACAGCCCTGATTGGAGAAAAGACACGAATCAGAATGGTTCTTCGATATTGTCAAATCTCAGATGTGATTGATGTGACCAACCACAGAAGACCTCTTGATACTAGAGGGGATTGAATGACCATACTGGACGTCAGTAGTGGATAGGGAGTGTGTACAAGGTAAATAAAGTATTTCCCTGCTCCTGCCACTTTCAGGAGCTGTAGACCAGAGGCAGCACCTCAGTGGAAACATGGACCAGGAAAACCCAGTGGAAGGACTCACACACACGACTTGAGACCACAAGTCAGAGGTGGTCTTTAGGTAGGCCAGAATCCTGATCTTTCCCTGTGTCTGACATGAGTAAAAGTCATCTAAATTCATCATTTTGGCACTATATATGCAGCTAATTTTCTGCAGCTTCATGAAAGACATTCTGTTCTGACTGTGGAATGCAAACAATCATTTTACTAGGTTTCCCTTCTGGAACTGGGTCTGGTGTTGGGACTTTGGGACAACCCCAAAAACATAATTCTGGGACTGTGTTGGGAAATGTGTTGGATCCTATATATGGAGACACAGGGTCAGAGAGCTCCATTATGGATCCAGGTCTGGGCTTGCACTGCCCTGCATAGATATCCTTGCTGGAATTGGCTAATCTCAAATGCTAGAGAGGAACTTCAATATTTTCAGAAAGACACTGAAACTCAGGGCCCATGAGGCATGGGACTTGTGCTGGAGTTCCTGATTACTCAAGAAGGTTTGAAAAGAGAAAGTGACCTGGGCCTCTCTTGGACCGAGTTACATCCTGATAGAATAATTTTTGCTCCTTTATAAATGAAATATCTGAGTAATAAACCATCCAAAACTTATTTGTCCAAAATAATTTTTGGATCATTATAAGTGATACTAAAGTACAATCTAAATGTGTTTTAATCCCACATATGACTGCTACAATCATGTAGCAGGTAATAAAACAAAATTTGATAATCAAATTATAGAAAAACAGCTCATTTAAAATGTCAGTTTTAGAGTAATTATTAATTTTTAATACTAAGTAGCAATTATATGCATTTTAAGTAGTTCAGATAAAGATGTGTTTAGGAGAAAGTATTACCAGCCCTTCACAAATGTTTTCAGAAATGTGAAGATGGAAATATAAACTGTTATAATGTGCACAATTATATAACTCCTAAAAAGTATTTTAAACTCTTTGTATGTATTCATCCTCTCAGAGCTGTTATGTGGTAGAGATGCTATTATGCTGAATAAGTACTTAACCATTTCTAGGGAAATATTAACCAAAGCAAAACATTAAATCTTCCGGTGCCTTGTAAGTAAGATAATAAGCACAGAAATTTGTAGCATACTTAATATCATTTTCTCCACCTTGTACTTTATCTTCAATATTCATTTTTTATTAGGTCTGGTTGATTTTTACATCCTTGGTGTTTGGTGAATAGTTTTTTTCTTCCGTGAATCTTGCATACGACTTAGTTTAGAATTCAATTCTATTTATTCCATCTTGCTCTTTACCTTCTCTCGTCCTTTGGGACACATTTTCCTCTGTTTTCTAAAAACACAAATAGATCATGTTGCTTCTCTTCAAATTCTTCGACAAATCCTAATATCCTTCAAATTCAAAGTCATTCATCAAAGGGAAATCTGGCATATATTGGTGATATGGCACACACCGAATTTTCTTGTCTCATTCTATTAATGTATCATTCATCTATCCATTCATATTTATGGACTGCTGGTTTTTTGTCATACACTATTATATACCTGGGGATATAGCATTAGTCAGCACCATGGTTCTTGTTCTGATGTGACTGTTGATCTAGTAGAAAACAAAAATACAATGAAAATAAAATCAGATAGAAAAGATAATTTTGAAAAGTGATACCAATCTTAAAAAAATAATGAAATGAAGCAGTTTGAAGGTAACGAAGTCTGAAAAGGAGGGACAGCGTGAAAAAGCTTTCTGGAAAGAGAGACATCTGAGCTGAGACATGAACTGAAATAGCCAACCATGCAAAGATAAAGATCCTCTCAGGCAAAGGGAAAATAAGTTTCAAAGTCTCTGAAGCATGGGTGAACTAGGTTTGTTCAAGAAGCAGAAACAATACGTCAGAGGCATAATCAAAAGAAAGCTGGTAGGGAAAGAGATTGAAATGGAAGGCAAGGCCTGGGTTTTACGGAACATTATTTCTATGTTGACAAATTATTCTCTATATAGTTCTGCATTGACAGCTCCCTTGAATATATTCACACAACCCCAGCTCTTTGTTGTGTTAGAAGAATCAGGGTGGTTTCGTTTCCTCTCATAATCCATAATCCTTACTTGTACTCAATGTTCCAGTTAGGCACTTCTTCTGTTTATCATGATCATAACACTTAATATGATGTTTCAAAACATACATTTCCATTTTCACCCCTTTCTTGAACTCTTTTTAATAACTAAGATAGTATTTTTAATACATTTGCATTATTTCAATTATGTAGCCCATTTTAAGTACTCTGAGGATCTTTAATAATTTTTAAATAAGAAAACCAATTAATATACAAAACAGAGAAAAAAAGATAATGTGAGCCCACAATAAACCACTTTGTTTAATATAACTGTTTTGACTAAGCAACTCAATATCTTGACAGTTAACCCCTTTGAACCAATTTCTCCCATTTGGAACAGGACTATTTACCCAATGCCTGTACCCCCATTGTATCTTGGAAGTAACTAAGTTGGGTTTTTTTTTCGTATTTTACAGGCTCATAGGCAGAAGGGACTTGCCTTTTCTCAGATGAGACTTTGGACTGTGGACTTTTGAGTTAATCCACACTTTTACAACCTGGTTGTCAATACATACCACTAGATGCGTCTTTTTTTTTCCCTTTTCAGTAGCAATTTTAGAACAAAACACAATGCTCTAACAAGATAAACATTTATATATACAAATAAAGAAACTGATGTATAATTATGTTTTGAAAAATGATTGCCATACTGATATGGTTTGGCTTCATGTCCCCGTCTCATGTTGAATTGTAATTCCCAGTGTTTTGTGGGGGCTGGTGGGAGGTTATTGGATCACAAGGGAGGATTTCCCCTTGCTGTTCTCCCAAATGTGTTCTCACAAGTTCCGATGGTTTAAAAGTGTGTGGCACTTCCCCCTTCCCTCTCACTGTCTCCTGCTGCCACGTGAAGACATGCTTGCTTCCCCTTCAACTTCCACCATGATTGTAAGTTCTCTGAGACCTCCCAGGAATGACACCTGTACAGTCTACAGAACTGTAAGTCAATTAAACCTTTTATTTTCATAAATTGCCCAGCCTCAGGTAATTCTTTACAGCAGCGAGGAAACAAACTATTACAGAAAATTGGTACCAGAGAAGGGGAGCTTTGCTATAAATATACCTGAAAATGTGGGAGTAGCTTTGGAGCTGGTGAACGGGCAGAGGTTGGAACAGTTTGGAGGGCCCTGGAGAAGATAGAAAGATAAGGGAAAGTTTGGAACTGCCTAATGACTTATTGAATGGTTGTGACCAAAATGCTGATAGTAATATCGACAGTGAAGTCCAGGCTGAGATGGTCTCAGATGGAGATGAGAAACTTACTGGGAGCTAGAGTAAAGATCATTTTCCCTATGCTTTAGCAAAAAGATTGGCAGCCTTGTGCCCATGCTTTGGAGATCTGTAAAACTTTGAACTTGAGAGGGATGATTTAGAATACCTGGAAGAAAAAAATTCTACGAAGCAAAGTGTTCAAGACATGGCCTGGCTGCCTCTAAAAGCCTATGCTCATATGCATAAACAAAGAGAAGAGCTGAAACTAGAACTTATATTTAAAAGTGATGCCAGGCGTAAAAGTGTGGAAAATTTGCAGCCCAACCACGCAGTACAAAAGAAAAACCAATTTTCTGGGGGAAGAATTCAAGGCTGCAGAAATTTGCATAAGTGAAAAATAATTGAATGTTAATAGCCAAGGCAGTGGGGAAAATGACTTCAGGACATTTCCGATAGCTTCATGGCAGCCCCTTCTATCACAGCCTTAGAGGCCTAGGAGGAAAATAATTTTATGAGCCAGACCCAGGGCTCTGATGCTCTGTGCAGCCTCAGGCCATGGCACCCTGCATCCCAGCCACTCTACCTCCATTTGTCACTAACAAGGGCCAAGGTACAGCTTGGACCATTGCTTCAGGTGGGGCAAGTCTCAAGCTTTTGTGGATTCTACATGGTGTTGGGCCTGCAGGTACATAGAAGGCAAGAATTGAGGTTTGGGATCCTCTGCCTACATTTCAGAGGATGTATGAAAACACCTGGTTGTCCAGGCAGAAGTCTGCTGCAGGTGTAGATCCCTCATGGAAAAACTCTACTAGGGCAGTGTGGAGGGAAAAAGTGGGATTGGAGCCATCACAAAGATTCCTCACTGGGTCACTGTCTAGTGGAGTTGTGAGAAGAGGTCCACCATCTTCCAGATTCCAGAATGGTAAATCCACTGACAACTTGCACTCTGAGCCTGGAAAAGTCATAGGCACTCAACACCAGCCCATGAATGCAGCTGCAGGTGCTGTGCCCTCCACAGGAATGGAGTTGGCCAAGGTCTTAGGAGCCTACTTCTTGCATCCCCATGTCCTGGATGTAAGACATGGAGTCAAAGGAGTTTTGAAGCTTTAAGATGTAATGACTCCCCTGCTGGGTTTTGAGCTTGCATGGGGCCTGCAACTCCTTTGTTTGGATCAATTTCTCCCATTTGGAACAGGACCATTTACCCAATGCCTGTGCCCCCACTGTATCTTGGAGATAACTAACTTTTATTATTATTATTTTTATTTTACAGGCTAATAGGCAGAAGGGACTTGCCTTTTCTCACATGAGACTTTGGACTGTGGAATTTTGAATTAATGCTGGAATGAGTTAAGACTTTGAGGACTGTTGGGAAGGCATGATAGTGTTTTGAAATGTGAGAAGAACATGAGATTTGTTAGGGTCTAGGAGTGGAATGATGTGGCTTGGTTTTTGTCCCCACCCAAATCTCATGTTGAATTGTAATTCCTAATGTTGGGAGAGAGACCTAGTGGGAGGTGATTGAATCATCGAGGTGGATTTTCCCCTTGCTGTTCTCATAATAGTGAGTGAGTTCTCATGAGATCTGATGGTTTAAAAGTGTGTAGCACCTCCCCCTTTACTCTCTCTCTTTTTCCTCCTGCAGTATAAAGATGTGCTTGCATCCCCTTTGCTTTCCACCATGATTGTAAGTTTCCTGAGGCCTCTCAGCCATGCTTCCTGTACAGTCTGTGGAATTGTGATTCCATTAAACTTCTTTTCTCTATAAATTGTCCACTCTCAGGTAGTCCTTTATAGCCATGTGAAGACGGACTAATACACATTCCCTGTACACTTTCTATTTTCCATGCATTTATGAATTTATGATAGATTACATAGAGATTTATCTTTCTATAAATGTAAGAATGAGTGACTGAATCCATTCTTTTTTAAAGGACTTTTGAAATGAGTGAGATAATGTTTGCTTTCTTTTTTATAGTTTTCTCTAGCTAGTATTTATTATATTTTTTATAGATTCAGGGGGTATATGTGCAAGTTTGTTACAGGGGTATGTTGCATAATGGTGAGGTTGACCTTCTAGTGTGTCCATTATCTAAATATTGAACACTGCGCCCCATAGGAATTTCTCAATCCTCACTCCCTTACAGTGCAAACCCATTCATAAACATAGATTCAAATGATTATGATAAACATTAGCCACATAAATAAAATATTTTATATGACTGACACATTTTTGCTCTATTTCTTAAGGCAATAGCTTCAAATAATTCTGAAAGTCAAGAGAAGAAATATGTGGTAGAAGTCTTAAAATTCAGGTTCAGTACTGTATGTTGCCTTGACATCTGGGAAAACCCAGGGAGTCTTCACATTGTTATACTACAAGTTCTCCTTCCCAACTGCTCCCACGGATAAAGTCTCCTCCTTTTCATGCAGAGTAGATACAATTCCTGCTTACTCTTTAGAAGCAGGTTTCCTTTCCTTGCCATTCAGTGAAATTACTCAAAAAAGTCAATCACACCCTTCTTTGGGGACCAGGGTTTACCCCACACTTTTGCTACTACAAAACCTGCCTCCCACAGTTCCTGCTTCTTCAATCTGTTCCCAAGTACAATCCCTGTGTGGCCTTGAATAGCATGCTACGTTGTCCTCCCCAGGTCTGTGAGTATATGTGTCTGATAAACTGCTGCTGATTTCATCTGCCCAGGGTCAGGTGTCATGGGTTCAGCCATCCCCATAACTCGAGAGTGGGAAGCTCTTTCTCATTGTAAAGCAGCCTGGAAGGGCATTTTTAATGGGGCTTCTTAGAAGTCAGCTACGTTCAATTCTTGAAATGTATTAGTATTTCAACTAATGAAATACTTCTAATGAACAACTAATGAAATACAACTAATGAAATAGTATTTCAACTAATGAAAAATTGTTTGTGCTCAAAATTGTATTCATGGATATTAATCAGATTATAACTTTTATATTATTAAGAATCTAATAATCAATTTTTATTAATAATTACAAATTATAATCTGTAATGAACATAACCAATAATCAGTTTCTGTTCCTGAAATTTTAATAGTTTTCATTCACTAATGAACTCAGTAAACCACCTGCATTGTTCTAGCAACTTTTCAGACAACTTCATTGTAAGATACATCAAAGTCTGATTGCAAATTGCCAAAGGAAAGAGGGAAGAAATGCCTTAAAAAGTCATTTTATTTTTCACTCTTCATAGAGGCATTTACGTACAAAAAACAACATGCAAACAAACAACAACAACATGTGATAGATTAAAGAAATAGCTATTTAAAGATTGTAAGAATGGCATTTCCATTGAATGTTATTTCTATTTTTTTAATGAATTCTTAATCTCTTTAAAGTCAGAAAAATCCCTAGAGCATTTTAATAGCAATAATATTGCTCTCCTGAGAATGCTATAAAGTATATCAGAAAAACACATTATCCCAGACAAAATTTGGGATGAGAGATTTTTTAATACATTCTAGGCTACGTTTTATATAAAAACATACTTTACAATTAGATATTATTTTTTTCTGAATTTTTCTCTTTATACTCTATTTACTTAGTTCAAATTTATTTGCAAAGTTCTCACATTTACAGCTGCCCCAGATATAAACAATTGAATATTTTCATTCTCACATTGCCAGCCAGCAGCAGTGATTCCAGCAAAACTTTTTTTCCTTCCACAGATAATCTACATTTTTTTCAGCTTTCAGGGTTTATATCCTGATTACTTCATATAAATATTTACAAAGAAAAGAATTATGAGCGGGAAATTTGTGAAGAAATGAAGTCAAAGTCTTACACCATTTTAAAAGCAAAACATTTGCAACACTGATTCTACTGAGAAAAATCTGCAAACATTTATCACTGTTTTGACATAAACAGCTTTGAAATCTTGAGAATATCTGTGCCTTTCCAAATTGAGTAAGATTAATAGAAAGTACTTATGTAATTTCGAAGGTTGTATGTTACAAAACTCAAGAATCTTGTGCTTAAGATTTATTCAGTTAACATTTTTAGATTCATTAGTTAAATGTTTTCTTTACTAAAGTATTACATGAGCCAGATGGTGTATAAGGTAAAATGCAAGGAAGTGATTTTAGAAAATATATCATTAGAAAATAGTTTAGAACTAGCATCTGAGATTATGTTTCTCAATGAGAATGTTACTGGCACTGGGGGAGGGAGTCTTGCCTTGTCCTGTAAAGGCCCATGCCAGGAGGTATGGCACTGCTGGTTTTCGGTCACTAAATTACCGTGCCAACTCCCACTCACGGGACCACTCTGTTTTCTAATTACAATTGCACATGGTTTGTACAAATTCTGGTAAAGACATTGCTTGAATTTCTATATAATATTAATATATTCTGGACCATATCATCTAGCTTAGAAATCTTTTAATAGTGTTAAGTACCAAAGCGGTTTCTATTTTTTGCCCTTCATTTATACAGAAAGTGATGGCATTTTCAAGATTTTCTCTTTGGTGTTTCTCCCTATTCCTGCTGCTGTGGCTTATCTTCTAATGACAACATTCCACAAGGTACCACTTTCTTATGACTTAAAAAACATTTGGTTACTTGAACTTCAATTTTACCCATAGCCACAGCATCTCTGAAATGGGTTTGATGCTAATTTCTTCTTTACAATTCCCCTCCCCATACTCTACCTTCAGAATGTTATACCACATTAAGTAAAAGGCCGTGTGTGGCTCGAAGTTTTTCTGGTTCTCTGGTGCTAATCAAGAATATAGAAAGTATACTAGTTATTCTAACACAGGTAAGATGGCATAAAGAGTTATTTGAACTGGTAATGGAGATTTCAGAGAACAAAATAAATGAGATGGACACCAAGATATTAGAGAGTTACAGTTACTCAGTTATGTTGGGAGGAGCAATTGATGAAGTTAGGATTACTAGGTTGCATAAATTAGATGAAAGACCCGGAAGAGCTGAGATCCAGAGAGAAGGCACTGACAAACTGATGCTGATGAGAGTGGCCAGTAGAGCATTGCAGTGTTCTCTTAAAATTTCCATGAAATCACCAAGTAGGTGTTGAAATATGTTACTGGAGTATTTCGTTGGACATGATATTGTACACATATGGAACCAATGTTCGTTATATCTTGCTGAGATTCAATGGGTAGAAGACTTGCATCTAGGAATCACTGTGTGATAGCAGAATTACTTTTTGTTACCATCGCTTTCAATTACCAATTGCAAAATTTGTGCTCCTCAGTCTTTTTAGTCTATGAGGGTTTATAGATAATTACATCAATAGGGTGAGGGAAGGAATCCCTTCCATGAACTAATGCTGTGGATGCTATCATGTCACTTTAGACTTTAAATGCTGATGCTAGATCATCAGGCAAAGAAAGACATTATTCTACTAGTGGGCAAATTTTCTAGAATGTTATGAAGTACTAGGAATGCTGTAGCATGATGAGAAGAGGAAAGAGTAAGTATGGAATTATAATAATTCAATGAACTGCCTCTGGGTACTTCCAAACTTGGTGGCAGTCATCACCTGACAGCTGCTGTGACTATAGCCTGACAAGACAAGGTAACTAGATGACCAAAAGTTTTGAGAATCTATGTCTATACCACTCTACTGGACAAGCAAACTAACCAGCTGACATTCTAATCTTGGTTAAGAAAGAAGATGAGTATTAACTAAAGCCTTGGGAATAACTGCTGCAGGAGGAGCTATAGCTTATTCCACTAGACTTCTGATATCACATCATTTTTAGACATTATGATCAGCTCTTACTTCAAAGCATCCATAACAGAGTAGACTAGTATAGGGCATGGGCAGATCTGCATAGAGCAAGGGGTAGCCAGAAGTCAAAATAGGAGCACTGCCGATTTCTTCTTGGTCAGTTGAATCTGGATGAGCTGCAATAGTCACTTTTCATGCACACTTTCACCAAAACCACTCTACCTCAAGGTCTTATGTGACTGCTTGTGATGATGGTCCTTCTATAGTGTTATGCAAACCAGTTAGACCCACTGGTGGCCAGAATTCAAAGCTTGGCGTAAAGCTACCTGCCAAATAATTTGGATACTTCTAGGGAAGTTCAATGGGACTGTTTATAATACTGTGGAAAGATGTCTAACTGAAATACACTGATGAAGAAATTGCTGAAGTGATGTCCACATGATCAAGCAAGAAAACACAAAGAAGCAAGTGGTATATTATTCCTCCTTCCAGACACCAACATCCCCCTGCGGAGATTCCTACAGGAAGAGCTAAACTGATGTCAAGTTGGCAAAAGAGAAATGTCTTGGCCAACTCCTTGCAACAGCAGCACAAAATAAGTAGAGAAGGTTGAGCTTTGAGAGAAAATATCTCAAAATTACTATATTGTTTGAATACAATCTTGATTTCTTATGACTCCAATTTTATTTTTTGCATTAAAGAATTTGTTAACATATTAAACAGTTAGCTGATGAGAATGTCTCTGAGAAACCTTTGTATCTTTCAGGTGTATGCAATACCATAAAACAAAGAAGAGAGAGACGTTGTAAAATGGTGTCATAAGGCCGGGCGGCGTGGCTCATGCCTGTAATCCCAGCACTTTGGGAGGCGAAGGTGGGTGGATCAGGATATCAGAAGTTCGAGACCAGTCTGGCCAACATGGTAAAACCCTGTCTCTACTAAAAATTAAAAAAAAATCAGCCAGATGTGGTGGTGAGTGCCTGTAGTCCCAGCCAGTCACGACACTAGGGCAGGAGAATTGCTCGAACCTGGGAGGCGGAGGTTGCAGTGACCAGAGATCGCGTTACTGCACTGCAGCCTAGACAAAAGAGCAAGACCCCATCTTGGAAAAAAGATAATGTCACTTAGAAATATCTGCCTTGCCTGAGTACACTTTGCTGGTTCTAATAGGCATCGCAGAGCTTGCCATGAAATTGACACCTAGTAAAACTTCTCATTTTGAATTCATGGATACTAAGCCATGAGGAAATTGAAAGTGTGTTTTGTTTGCTTGTTTGTATAGCAGTAGTATCTTTTTTTTCTTTTTTCAATTTTTGTCTTTCTAGTTATTTAAGTGTTTTAAAATTTCTCTAAACAGTGTAAGTTTCGGGGAGGTACATTCTATACAACCATGATTATATTAATTCCTAAGTGCATGGTGTTTTTAAGATTTTATGAGCATTGAAAAAAAAATTTTTTTTTAATATAATTGGCCGGGCACGGTGGCTCATGCCTATAATACCAGCACTTTGGGAGGCCAAAGCAGGTGGATTACCTGAGGTCAGGAGTTCGAGAGCCATCTGGCCAACATGGTAAAATCCCGTCACTACTAAAAATACAAAAATTTAGCTAGGCGTGGTGGCATGTGCCTGTAATCCCAGCTACTCGGGAGGTAGGAGGCTGAGGCAGGGCAGTTGTTGGAACCAGGGAGGTGGAGGTTGCAGTGAGCTGAGATCGCACCACTGCACTCCAGCCTGGGCGACAGAGTGAGACCCCGTCTCAAAAAAAAAAAAAAAATATATATATATATATATATTTGACACTTAATAATTGTGCTTATTTATGGGGTACAATGTGATGTTGCCATATGTATATAAATTGTGCAATGATCAAAATAGGGTAATTAGCATATCTATCATCTTAAACACATTTATCATTTATTTGTGATGAGAACATTCAAAAACCTCTC
Organism: Macaca fascicularis; assembly: GCF_037993035.2. Taxonomy (NCBI): domain Eukaryota; kingdom Metazoa; phylum Chordata; class Mammalia; order Primates; family Cercopithecidae; genus Macaca; species Macaca fascicularis. The sequence goes on along the minus strand of NC_088380.1, from coordinate 29,594,942 downwards.
TTTTAACTATTTAAAAATATATACTACACTATTGGTAACTAGTCATCTCATTAATGCAATAAACCAGCAGAACTCATATCTCCTAACTGTGGCTTTGAATCCATTGACCAATGTCTCATTGTCAGTCCGTCGTCTCTGCATCTCCATCCTCTAGTAACCACTATTCTATGCTCTACTTCTGCAAGATGCAGTTTTTACATTCCCCATATGAGTGAGGTCATGTAATTTTTTTATGTTAAGTGAGAAAGTGGTAAGTTTTGTCCAATCAATTTATTTCAGAAGGAATTCTCTCTAGGCTCTATAGAGAATCATCACTAAGATATATAGAATTTTTAAAATAAAATGTTATAAAATGTGGTGTTACTAGCAGTTTAAATTACCATTTACTGAAGTCAATGCTGCAGGAGACATCTTGTGGTCAAAGCAGGAATGAAGTGAATTTCTTTGAACAGAGTAAAGAAATCTCAGAAGATGATAACTTTATATATAGAAGAAAATGGAGGAAGTTAAATATATGGTACAGACGACATGAAATTAAAAAAAACCAATATAACTATTATGTATAAAAATCTCTGTATGAGCAGGCAGGGCATGGTGGCTCACACTTGTAATCCCAGCACTTTGGGAGGCTGAGGCAGGAGGATCATATGATGTCAGGAGTTTGAGACCAGCCTGACCAATGTGGTGAAACCCCGTTTCTACTAAAAAAATAAAAATTAGACTGGGATGGTGGCACACGCCTGTAATCCCAGCTACTCAGGAGTCTGAGGCAGAATTGCTTGAACCCAGGAGGCAGAGGTTGCAGTGCACTGAGATCGCACCATTGCTCTCCTGCCTGGGCGACAGAGTGAGATTCTATCTCAGATAAATAAATAAATAAATAAATAAATAAATAAATAAATAAAAATAAAATCTTCAGCAGAATGGACTTACACAATTTAAGAGTAAGCAAAAGACCCAAAAGTATTAAAAAAAAAAGCCTTTTTATTATAAATATTCAACTTATAGTTTAATATAAAATTCTTATCTGTTGGTTTTTATATTATCTGAGTTCTCACTTTCACAAATTAATTGAAATTGGTTATTTTTCCTCATACACTCCTTCCAATTGTACTTTAAATATTAATAAAGTCAGAAAAGTTAAAAAAGTAGATAGGTTACAAAATTGTTAAGTATTGTGTTATATTTGTCTCTATACATCTATATCTATCATTTATTTATTCATTTATTTAATGTCATGGCTGAACCATTTTATACTTTCTGCACATTGCATATATTGTGAAACTACATTCAAAGTAATATTTCCTACATATGAGAATATTTTCTACAAAAAATAGTGCTGTTATCACACATTAAGAAACAAAAACGAGCTTTCATGTATACATTGTTTTGTACATTTTCTATTGGTCAGCATATTTTCTTTGTTTTTTTTGTTTGTTTGTTTGTTTTTTTGAGACGGAGTCTCACGCTCTTGCCCAGGCTGGAGTGCAGTGGCGCGATCTCGGCTCACTGCAAGCTCCGCCTCCCGGGTTCCCGCCATTCTCCTGCCTCAGCCTCCTGAGTAGCTGGGACTACAGGCGCCCGCCACCGCGCCCGGCTAATTTTTTGTATTTTTAGTAGAGACGGGGTTTCACTGTGGTCTCGATCTCCTGGTCAGCATATTTTCAAGTCATTCATGTTGCTGCATGTGATAGAGATTTTTGTTGTGTTTCTGTTTTGTTATAATTTTGGTTTTGCTTAGCAATGACAAATATACTTATCGATATATTATATACTTGTATCAATATGCCACTGTTAGTTTTTGATCATCTCTCAAAAATCGCCTTAATTGTACTGACCTTGGATCCCATCTTTATTAGGATGTCCTAGTTAAAGGATGGAAAGCAGCAATTCTCCATGAGCTCCGTCACATATGATGATGAAAATGTGTAGGTGACAAGGCTTCCGTTTGCTTTCTGAAAGTTTTTTCAAAAGTCACCTGACAAATGGCAGATTAAAAGGAAAAGGTTTACAAATTTATTAACGTGCATAGGAGTTACAGAAAAAAAATGGGGGCCTTGGAGCAAGACAATACAGGTTATGGCAGCAAAACAGGTTATGGGATGGAAAAAAAGAGGATGCCTGTCTAGCAAATATGGTCCTGTAAAGCAGATGAAATCTCTCACAGGTAGTAACCCTCAGGGAGAAAATATGGTAAATGTTTCTTTTAGGTCTTTAAAGCTATCAGACCTTCAGTTAATCTTTCCTAGATCTGGACAAGGGAGGGCCTTCAGAGAAAGCCTGGTTACATCATGCATATTTTCTCCACAGATGAAAGTCGCCCCCACAAAAGACAGTTTTGCAGGGCTGCTACTGTTTGCAGGCCCTCAGAACAGCCATCTCAACATAGCTCAAATATTTGGCTTCCTCCAGATGCCATCTGAAAATTACAGTAACTCCGTTTGTAATTAACTCAGTTGATCCCAAGGGGCTCCCTAGGTAGCCAAGGGAACTGAAGAGTGACCTTCTCCAGCAACATAATATCTGTCAAAGAAAGTGGAGGCTACGTCCTATTGCAGGTGAGATGTGAAAGAAGGATCACATTTTGCTCCATCTTTGAGCAAAGAGAGCTTCAATAGCAAGGGAGTTCAACAGATGTGCTAAGCTTTTGGGTTGCTGCTTCCATCACCTAAGGCAGAGTAGGTAGCTGGATATGAAGGGTCAAGGATCTTGGGTTTGTAAGAGCCTCTGTTTTCAAGAGAGTATAGTATGTGACCAGGAATTGCTTCTCTAATGACCTATATTGTGAGACCAGATAGAACAATTTACTGCGTAAGAAAGTCATACACAAAATATTGTGATAAACTTATGGAACGAAGCCTCTGGGAACCATGAGGGAAGGTTTATAAAGCTGCTATAGTGAAGGAGTCTTTGGGGACACAAATGGGAGTGGCTGTTTTATTGTGATTTTTACAGATGTTTAGCAACCTTTGTTGGAGAGGGTTGTATGCAAGGCAGGCTGATTTGCAAGTAACGATGAATGACAACATAAATAATCTTAAGCAAAATTTGTAAATGATAAATATTTCGCCTCCAGAGCACAAAAAATGCCTAAAAGATATTTGATTTGTTTCAACATTGTGGGTGATAAAAAGGTCAATAGTGGTTTTTTGATAGTGTCAGGAAAGGAGTGGAGTGTCCGTCAGTTTACCAAATAATTCTCAGAACTTTAAACAGGATAGTGGGTTTTGTACATGTGCGGGGCAATTCCTCATTTTATTTTATTTTTTTAACTCCTTTTTGAGTATCTTTGTGTACTGAATGAGCATGTCAAATGAATCTCCTCTGGAGGAAGATGCTGTCAGTAAGATTACACCTGTGCTCCCGGAGAAAGTTGGGCATATTTAAGATCCTGGCAGTGAAGACTGTGTACAACATCAAAGCTGTTGAAGTATCCCATGGGCACACAGGTAAAAGCATACTTTGCTTCTTCATCTGAGAGGATTTGGTTCACAGCATTAAGTGGCGTTAAGCTTGTGGTAATCAACTGTAAAGGCTATTCACTCAATTTCTAAGTTTAAGAAGAGCTTAGCTTAGGCTATACATGTGGAAGTAATGAAAATAATCACCCTTTCTCTGAATAGGCCTTTTATGCTTGATTTCAATCCTTGATTGACTTTACATTGTACCATGTTAACTACTTTAACTGTAGTGGAAGAACAATGGAGTTTCACTTTTTCAAGCCAATTTGCAAGTGCCAAAGAATTGATTTAATTTAAATTTATTACTCATTTGATCAGTGTCTTTAGCCATACTCAAGAACATTTTAGGACAATGGATACCATAACTATGAAGGATTTAGGCAAGGCAATATAAGAGTTAAGGTGAGGAATATCTATTTGTTCTCTATTTTATGTTCCATAACCCCCTAAGATTAGAGGGACATCTTATTTAAAATTAGTGAAATCCCAAGACACAAACGTAAATTGAGCCCCAATGTTAATTAAGGCCGTGATGGCTTTTCAGTTGTGCATTTCGGCAGCTGCTAGTTAAATTAGAAGCACAAAAGCCAATCTCTGCCTTTTTATCAGTTAGCTACATACATTATTGTAGCAAATCTTAGATTTCTATTTAGATAGAATTTTCTTATTATTTTCTTTGCTTTTTATAATTACTGTTACCCAGCTCATATTTATATTTCTCCCTTCCAATAGGCTGGAATCAATATCACCAGGGTTAAACACCTCCCTAATAAAAATGGCTGAATTAAACTCTTAGTTCATGTATGCTTTCCTTATCATCCTGAAACTCAAGATCTTTTTCTGATAGAGACATAGGTAGCAGGAGAAACAACAAAATTTATTTTGTAGAATTCTAGTGATCCTTCTGCTTTTAAGAAAGTGGAATTCAGAAATCTAAATACTGACTCTTCTTCCTCCCCTCTATACAACCAGCTGTCTGATGGGACCATATATCACACACCGTGTAAGTCTTTCACCTGACCTCTCTATAAAATGGAGCCAGCACCTGGTTGAGACACAGAAGCAGTGGTCATAGGGTAAGGGTCATTCGCCTGAGTCTAATGTCAAACAAGGCTTATGCTGGAACTGAGATGAAAAATTTCATTGAAGATACATAAATAGGTCCAGGCTAATACGTATGACCCAGGGGCACTGTAAGGAGAGATTCAGTTCTATCCTTCTGTTCCTAAATAGAAGTTATCAAAATTTATGACTTCGGAGTTTTAAATCTATAACAGAGGTTGGGTAGAATTCAGCAAATACAGCACAAAGTAGCACAGTTCAAAGTTCAAGCTTGCCGGCAAGAAACAGCTCCAACTGCAGGCTCGCTAGCAGGCAGCCAAGCCAGTTGGCAAGCCAAACAAGGGAAGAAGGCTCATCAGCGGCGGTAGTCATCACTAGCTACCCAGATCATTGTGCCAATTGTTGCCATCACTATTAATGTGTAGGGTATACCACAACTCAAAAATTTGGTTTAGATGTGGAAGTGGATGATGCCACACACACACATTAAGAGTATGAAAAGGTGTATTACTCACAAACTGAGGCTTTCTGGAGAGAGCATGGTGGCTCACAAGCAGTTCCAGAAATGGCTTGAGAAAGCAGGGAAAGAGGAGTGGTTTGGAGTTTTCTCTCATGGACAGAAGATAGGGCCAGAATGGGGATTCCCATATGGGCAGGCACTTACACTGTTTGAACCCCCACTAGTGCCAAAGAAAGGAACATCCAGGCTTTCTTAGCTTTCTCAGACATGGGGTGGAAGGGAAAGAGAGCAGTATGAAGACTGAAATATGTTAGCAGTAAAACATCAAAAAATGTATTCAGATCACTTATGACAAATGTATCTTGGAGGTAGATGCTGCTGAAGGTCTAAGGAGCACCTGTAGTTACCAAAGTTTTTCATTTATTAGCTTTTCTAAAGAAATTTAATTTATCCTGAAGCATAGCATTACAGTAAAGCAAAGGAACCAAATTGGTGCATATAAAGTAAATGACTGCATTACTATAATATTCCCAAGATATACAAGCTCCATACTTTTCTCAAGATTAAATCTGCCTTATGCATATACAGATACATAACCACATAGGATTATTATTTATATTATAATTTAATTCATTATTTATCTCCTTTGAAATCTTAGATTAACACAAAATTATCTAATTAATTAACATTTTCAAGCACTTTTCAGGAATGCTACAGTGATTTACTTAATATTACAAAAATAAGAAATATAAAATTCTCAGTATGCTGCTCTCCTAATACTATGTCATGGAGAGTAAATATAATATTTGCCCACTAATTGAATTCCTTCATTTCTGTGATGATTATGATAAGGTGCACCCATGTAATTTGCATATATAATAGGAAATGTCATTTTATAGTGATATCTTAGTGAAATAACTAATCAATTACATATTATATATGCAAAAATTACATATTATGTATACTAAAAATTATATCTATACATGATGCAGATATAGAAAGAAAAACTCTTATGCTGAACATTTTCTAGAGAATTCAATATGCTCTCATAGGTATAAAACTTACTAGCTCATTTGAACCAGCAATAGTAATCATTTTAAATTGTAATACATGTATTCTTGTTTTAAAGTATTCAATATTAAATTAAACTATTCATTCAATTCCTCTAAGCATACAATAACATATTGCTTAACTTAATATTAGATTTTTTATTAGTTCAATAAAATAGTTCAATATCTTAATGTGTTCAATTAGAAACACAGTTGCATTCATTCACAAAGGTACATTAAGTTTTACTGTGAATTCAAACCCCACTTGCACTTCCAAACCACAAAACATAAAAGTAAAATCCGCAGACATATAGTGCATATTTAATGCCATTAAGTAATTCCTTAGTATTCAAATCTGCTGATGAAATACACCAGAAAAATAATGAAACCTGAATTGTGTCAGTTAAACGGACTTTGTATTTTCTGGGCTCAGGATGTTTTCATGTTTAATAGCAGATCAACCTCTACTTTTCTAATCGCAATTCTCATTGTAATTCAAAGTTGTTATTTGCACGTGTTTTTTAGTCACAGAAAAATGTACTGTCCAATATAGTAGCTGATAGTTACCTGTGGTTATTTAAATTTAAAGTTCAATTTATTAAAATATTTAAAATTTAGTGCTCAGTCACACCAGCCACACTTCAAGGACTCATCATAACTGGCTGGCAACCACTCTACTGAACAGAACAGAAATGAGAACATTTCCATCATTGCAGAAAGTGTTAGTGGACACCAGTATTATACGAGATACAATATGGAAAAAGAGAGCCACGTTTAGAGATTAATATAGAATTCATTTTAGTTGCAGAGGAGGGGAAAAACGGTTGCTACATAGTCAAATACATATTTATAAATTAAATAGTTATTTAATCATGTCTACCCTAAAACTGTTAAAAAACATGTTACCTACTCTGAAGTTTATTAAGAAAATTCAGAAAATATAGATATCTACAGTGAAATAATCTTCAAAGTTCCAGTAATGAAAATAGTAAATATTAATTTGTTGAAGTATTTATTTCCAGAACTTTGCTTTTCCTAGATAGTTAAAAGATAATTAAAATTGTCTCTCATTTAATACAAAATATGTATTCACATATTTTGTTTACATTTAACTATATATAAATTCCAGGTTACCGTAGATTTTCTGAAATAAAAAAATTACTCTTATCTGTCTTATGTAGTTATAGTCACAGTGTACATATATAGACTCAAAACAGAGTTTTCATTCATAATTTTAATATAATTTTCTATCAAAATTAGATTTCTATAAACTCCCAGTTAAGCTATTATCATGTCTCTGATTACAAAATAACATAATATTCGAACACACCAATATTTACACTGAGAACCATCATTAATAAACTGATTTTACAGTGTCCTTAAAGGGATGGTTATTGACAGCCGTGGACTTTTCTTTAAATTTGTTCAGTTTATGAGAGATTAGTTCCTGGTCTTAATACGTAATTCTCTATTCCTTTTTCAAAAATGCACTAAAAGTTAAAAGCAGCAATTTTAACATTACGTCCCCAAAGCAAGAGGAATTACTACTTTTATATTAAAAGATGAAATGTTACAATGATATAACTATACCTGTTAGAGACAAATCCTAGATGTGGCTACATGGGATTTTGAATATTTCACTTTGCACAATATGGGGGGTTCTGACATGAGACATTGGAATTGCAAAGAAGAAAGCACAAAAACTGTGTACTGAAACACATATGTTGTTGATGTTGATACACCAATATATAGGTATGTAGTTCTACAACCCAAATTAATATTTAATGTAAGTTTGTTGTTTTATTTTCAACACAACTAGAGACATCTTAGTTTAATTTTACCCAGAAGCAATCCTGAAACAAACACTGTGCGCAGGTGTATTTTTGGTAAGTGATCCAGGAAGTATAAGTGAGAGAGTAGAATAAAGTAACAGAGAGAAGAGAGAATAGCCAATAAAGGGTAATTTTGTGAGTGGTTTAATGAGGTGGGTAACTGAAGCTGTCTTCCCAGGAATGTCAGAGAAACTGTATACCTCAGCAATGTTCTAAGGAAAGATGAGAAGATTGAAACATCCAGCCTGTTTGTTGTCTCTTACTAGTTGAATATTGACTTTGGCAACATTAAATTCCAAACATTCTAGGACTAAAACTAGGGGACCTGACTAGCTCTCTTGGTGCTGTAGGAAGTGCTGAATCTGATCAGCAGGAGCAGAGAGACACATGTATTGGAGGTAGAAAGCTCCAGAATTCATGAGATATGTGGCTTCAGCTGCACTCAGAGGGGGCTGAGACAGTGCTGATTGTCCACCCATTGTACCATTCAAATGTGCTCATGCTACATTGATTGACCCTCTGTTTTGGAGGCCCCAATGTGATCTCCATCCATAACCTTAAAAAATGATGTGAAAATGAAGGTTAGGTCCACAAACTAGAATCCCTGGGTAGGAACTACTTCCAAGGCTATAGTTAAAATTTATTTCCTTTCTCAATAAACCATAACTCTCAACCTTTGACTAGCCCTTTAGCTGGTTGATTTTTGTTACCATATTTGGAAGCACCCAAGTGAATCCTATGGTGTCTCAGGCTCTGAATGAGCTGCTTACGATGTCCTTTGTAGTGCTGTTGCTACTGGAGATTAAATCAGGACGCTTTTGGAGTAAATTCCAAATGACAAGACTTTTCATTATTACCTCAACATTCACAGACTCACATGTAGGCAAATGGTTGGATATACCTAGGTCAATGGCCAAGATCTATTTGTTAGAGTGTGTGTCGAAGTTATAACTAACCTCTCCTACTATCTATAAATTTCAAGACACATTACCCTCCTTCAAGAGAGACAGAGTATTATTCAGTTGCTGGGAAAACAATTGGTAAAATGTCCTTTATAACATACGACATTGTAATTGGCATGAAATTCACTTATTCATTCTAACTTGATAGATGTTTGTGTTGTTTCCTTTTTGTTTGTCTGGATATTTATGAATAGGGCTACTATGAACATTCGTTCCCAAATCTTTTAGCATAAACAAGCATTCAGACAAGTGCAGAAAGAAATGTCAATTAATGAATTGTGCTGCCAAATTACTTATTGACTCAGTCTACTCCCAAGGAAAAAAGAGAAGCCGCACAGTGATTTGAACAGGAAAATTACATAGTTTTTAACATAGAAGATTAAAGTAATGTGGGAATTGCTGCTTAAGAAGTAATGCGAACTGTGAAGAATATAGGAACAGCAGATATGAGAAGCAATCACTATTCCAAGGAAAAACTATGTCTTTGGGGATAAGATCCAGGATGTGCCTGCGGTTCTTGGATGGCAAAGAAGTTGCTGTGGTACCATGTTAATGGAGCTGGCTGGAAGTCCGCCTCAAGTATGCCAGGGAAGGCTGTTCATGAGTAGCTTCTCTGGAGGTTCTTTGCTGTATAATTGCCTAAATTTGGATGCCAAGGGGAGCTGGTGGCCACTGGGAATTGATGGCCACAATGTGTTGCAGGGGCCAAGTCCCCTGGATAAGCTGTGAGAAGAGCAGGAACCCGGTGCAGGGGGAAGCCATGTATGCCTCAGGAACTTGCCAAGTGAGTACATCAGAACCAGGAAGCAGAGTTCTTTTTCTTTTTTCAATAGGCTTTAATATCTCACTAGTACCCTCCACTGACACAGTCTCATTGTCAGTTGTCAAAATTTTTGTTTTTAAAAAGCCACTTTCCTTTTTAACAGAGTGGGTAAAAAGAACAAATTTGGAGCTTAAAAGCAACAAATAGAAAACCAGCACACTTATCCATATAAAGAATGAAATTAGATGCTTTCATCTAATTTTGAACTATTTTACTTTAACATAGAATGGATATAGTTCTTTCTAAAGACCAAAGCTTTTTAATGCATTATAAATGTCATTACTAATTTCATGCATCTAAAGTGAAAGGGAGAAAAAAAACTTACAAGAAATGAAATGGAATATCTTTTTCACATAGGACAATGGTGGCATTTAATTTTAAGAATGTATTAATGAATTGCATCTAAAGATACACTCCTACTGATTTTAAAAATGAACATGTGAAAGCCATTTTTTATATAACTTCAAGAACTACATCACATTAATTGTTACATTCTTAGTCTTTGACAGAGTTTTGTATTTGAAAAGATTGATATATTTTGACACCCTTCAAATATTTTAAGGCATTTACTAAATATAATGTGTCAAAGGGTACTTGTCACAATTATTCTTAAATTACACAAGGAATGCTGAACCTCCTCCAATCAGATTAGACTCCCAAAGGCTACTAAAATAACTGTTGGAAAATTCAAAATATTTCTCTAAGCAGAATCACTAACACATCATCTCTACAAGGGGAGAAGAAACTGACAAACATTTATATAGGTAGGGTGCTTTTTAATTTTTATTTTTTTGGTTTGTATAAAAGATAAAAGTTCATATATAGGAGTGTTGAAGTTTGTGATAATTTTTTAAGCTGGTCTAGGTATTTAAATCATTTGATGTTCTAAAAAGAAATATATCAAACCCAATATTATATTATATTTATTAAACATATGCCAAATTTAGTGTACCCTCAGAAGTTTTATTACAGACACATCCATTTTTCATTAAAATCTACATCTTTTTGAAATTAACTTTAGCATTCATCATAATTTATTGCATGTCACAAAAGGGTACATAATTGTTTTTTTAAAAAAAGAAAATTTAGCATTTAACATAATAAGTATATTACCTTATATCTTTGTAGATCATTCACCCTGAATTACAGACTCACCCATATTGGGGGAGAACTTATATGTAATCTAAAACAACTTTCTTGGTAGCTTTGAAAGATGAATGAATCCAACTTCTGACTTCAACAATTACCTTAGCCTAAAATTGCTCTAAATAATACACAATATATATCATGTTTTCTAATATATTAAAATACTGACTTCAACAATTACCTTAGCCTAAAATTGCTCTAAATAATACACAATATATATCATGTTTTCTAATATATTAAAATAATACTGTCATATTATTACAGTGACCATAAAACTAAATATCTTTGTGGGATATATTATATAGTGAACAGGGAAACTGTTGTGAATTTAAGTTTGATACTGTGTAAAATGAAACATCTCTGGATATACTGGACATACAATCATCCTAACTCTCAACTCCCTTGATAGGAATCCTCTGTTTGTGTTCATGTTGGCTTATACTTTAATTGTTGTTTTTGAAATATTGTGCGTTGCATTTTAGATTTGAGGCAATTTGGGGGTAAAAATAAAATTTTGATTGTTTTTATGACTATGGAATACAAAAAGTGTCCGTTTTATAAGTTTAAAATTTTCTACTCCCCTACTATAAAAAAGGAAAACTATTACATTATTTTATGATGCAAACATCATATTTAAAAAAAAAATCAATTTGTAAATGAATCAGATGCTAACTTGTTCAAAATCCCAGCAGGAAAGTGATGACAAACACCAATTGGTAACCGAATAGCATTTATGGAAAAGATGGTTACTAAAGTGTGGGTAGGGGTAAGGAAAACATTAAAGGATGCTGAAGCATCCAGCATCTCGCAATACTGGGAAACTTTTAACCCTCCTTAGCACTGAAAAATTACAGGGAAGGAGCATCCAGAATAAATATCCCTAAGTATCTTTTTACTTTATTCTTATCGGCTGTTGATGCTAGCCATTGACCAACATCAGCTAGAAGCAGAGAGCAAGGGAACTCAAATGGAACATTGGGACAACATCAGGTACAGGACACACAGAAAGATAAAGAAAGGTGATTAGATTTGGGGGACAAAACAGAATATTCCAAACACATGCTATGACGGGGCAACGTGCTCCAAAAAAAGAAAAAAAAAAAAAAAAAAAGCTAGATCTACTTTTGATGGTGTATATTTATAGCCTGGAATTATTTCTCAACCTAAAATATTAAGATTATGTTTATATTTTAAAATATTTTTAGTTTAGAATGTAAGATTAACTCTTGTGGATATGAACTTAGCTTGTTTTTGTAGCTTGTTTTGTAGCTTTGTTTTTAACAACCCATCACGGGTTAAGTAGTTGCAACAGTAAAGTTTCATCTGGAAAAGTTTGCACATGAAAGTAGGGTAATTGATAAAAGAAAGTTGAATAAATGGACTATTTCCAAAGTTGTGCATAAGGAAAGGGAAAACTGACAAACAGCAACAAAGTACTTAGCCTTTGCAATACCAGGGAGCAGAGGGAGATAAAGGGAGTGGTCACATAACCTGAAGAGGCTGTCTCAAAAGCAATCTCACCTCCCGTAGAGAGACATCGGTAACTCATAGCAAAAGGTAGGGAAAAGTCCTAGTGTTAATGTCCTGGCTTCACTCTCTTCCCGTTTCTGGTCTCATCTTGGTTCTTGTGGTGAACTGAATTTAGTAAGAATAAGAAAGCAGAAAGCTTAACGACACCTTGCATAAAGATCAGTGCCTCAGGTCACAGACTGGATGAAAAAGGATAAAGAGATCAAAGAAAATATCCAGCACACCAAGAAATAGGTATTGCAATTCCTAGTTTCTATTTTAGAATTCCTATTATTAGAGAGATATTGAAATCTGATATTTTTTTAAAATGTCATAATTTTCCAGAGGAAAAAAAAATCTTCTGGGGAGACTAATAATTCTCTCACATTAGACGATGACAAAACTATATGCTCTCAAAAATAGAAGTGAGAGAAATCTGATAGGGAGTAATGCAGAAACACTGGAAGTTGGAGACAAAGAATAAATCTAAAATTAAAGAAGCTATCCAAATTCATTTTGATAAATACCCATTATTATGACAGGTAATTTCAACTCATGTCTCTTGTAAAAATTTGATGGACACTCAAAGTTATCTGAGTTAGTTTCAAGTTATCTGTGTTTGAGAATAAAATTCCAGACCTTGGCAAAGTTAAATGACCTCGAACTTCTGGCCTAAGAAAATTTCTTTTTAAATCTATGTGGAATTTTTTATTATAAATATTGAATTCTTCATTTTTTTCTGAATAAATGTTTTAAAAAGGTTTATTCAATTAATGCTTTTCTTTGAAGCATTTTGTTAATCAATTAGGGACTTAATATTCATCTTATTTTAAGAGGAATACTAGTAGACTCTTCAGGCTTAATTACTACCGAAATGTAAAGCGAACAAAGCAGGAAATCACGTTATATTTAACATGAATTGAAGATAAAAATCACAAAACAATACTTTTACTACATTGTGTTTATACCAAAATACTAGTCTCATACACATATTACCAGTACTTAGAAACTATGATTAAAAGTTTGAAATTAGAATGAGGCAGTGCATACTTCATATTATATTACATTATACGTTACATGATACAATACATTACAATGTATTCTCGCTGTTTTTCTATTGAATTAACATCTGGATTTATATATTTATTACCTATTTTGTGCAGAATTCATGACATATATATTTGTATATCCCATTCAAAAACAAAACCATCACTTGATACTATGATTCTGGGAATAGTTAATTATTTCATTAGCACATTCTAAAATTCAAAATCATTTGACAGCTGATAAAAAATCAACAAAAATATAAGAGAACAATATTTTGTTTTAAAAGTTTTCAAAAGTGTACATACATATTTTAACTGGGTCTGTATAAAAAAAAATCGATTGCAAAAATCCTAAGACATATTTTCTGATAGGGAGTGATACGAAAACACTGGAAGTTGGAGACAAAGAATAAATCTAAAATTGAAGAAGCTATCCAAAATCCAGTTATCTGCATTAAATTAAAAATAATACTTCTAGTTTAGTATGGGGAACTTTTCATGATTGAAGCATTTGGATACAAAATGTTTATATTGCACTACTGTTGGAATTAAGGATTTCTATTTTAATATGTCAATAATTTTCTCACATAAAAATGCAGGTGGTTTTTAGCCATTTACCTGGCTTTAGCTCCATTCATATGATTTGCAAAGAAACTAGCACCTAGTAATGAGACATAGCAGCATCATAATGAAAATATCAACAAAATAATGTCATATGTTTATTTTTTAGTAGAAAAATACAAATTATTATATGTTTTAAAAAACTTTCACTTAGGCCTCTAATATCCTATTAAATGCAGTGTGAAAACTCATTAAATTGAATGTTCTTGTTCAGTCAAGTAAGTTATTTTATGAAAAATAAAGCCTTGTGTCAAAAACATATAAAACACTACATTGTGGGAAAATAATTAATAATAGATAGTTTAATATAATGTTCGAAAATAGTTACATTGAAATTGTACATCTTTTAATACTTATCACATTAAATCTCTGAATTAACATTTCCTTGATAAATCTTCTCAAGATTTAGCTCCTTAAATGTAGCCTGTTCACTTCCCAGATATAAAAATGATCAAACATATAAATAAATACACACACAAACACATTCAGGAAAATTAACATTATATTACACACACACACACACACACACACACATTAAGTACACATGTATTTATTACTTAATAAAAATAAGTACATAAATAAGAACAACAAAGTAAGTAAAATCAAGCAACATTAATACCATTTACTTTCACATACTACTTTCCAAACCAACCATAGACTCTATGGTAATTTTATTCCACATTTCATTTTTGAATAATGCTTGAATTACATGAATTTTTATGAATCTCTAAGAAGAAAGACTATTTTAAATAAATCTAAATCCTTGGAAATTAGCATAAGTGATTTAATTCATTTCTGTGTCTTTAAACTTGGAACAAATACTAGCAATTATACTAATATTTCTGCAGTGAAACATAGATTGTCACACTAAGTGGCATAAATTAAGATTCTAAAGCGTCTCATGTTAATTCAGGTCAGGTCTTGCCACCAAATGAATTCAGATTAGGTCTCATTTTGCTGCCAAGTAAGTTGTGAAAGATTCTTGGGTTTAAGTTTATTTGTTTCAGGTTTGCTTGGAATTGTAGATAAAGGATTTGGTGTTCAGATTTGTTTGGATTTTGGAATTGAGATAAAGAATTATAAAATCATCAATAATTTATCTAAAAGCTATTAAATGTATCCTCACTAAATGGGTGAAGAGACTATCCCAGGGAGGTTAAGTTAAGTAAGTTTCCCAAATTAACACAGCAAAACAGTTAAGTCAGGGACTTAAACAAGGCAGTAATGTTCAGAGGCCAAGCTTTCAATCAGTTGGCTATGCTTTCTTCATAAGATCATTGCGAGGACTGGGTACAGCAGCTCACGCCTGTAATCCCAGCACTTTGGGAGACCAAGATGTGCAGATCACTTGAGGTCAGGAGTTCGAGACCAGCCTGGCCAACATGGTGAACGCCCTGTCTCTATTAAAAATTTAAACAATTAGCTGGGCGTGGTTGTGCAGGCCTGCAGTCTCAGCTACTGGGGGGGCTGAGGCAGTAGAATCACTTGAACCTGGGAGACAGAGGTTGTAGTGAACTGAGATTGAGTCACTTCACTGCACTCCAGCCTGGGCGACAGAGTGAGACTTTTGTCTCAAAAAAAAAAAAAAAAAAAAAAAAAATTATTGTGAAGATTCTGTTGAATGAACCATTCAAATTTCTTATAGTTACTGCTATATAGAAAGTTGACCTTCTTCTTTTCTTTCTTTTCTCCTTCCTGTGCTCCTTTTCTGTTCCCTCACAGCTGTCCCAATCATCACCTCTGTATTCAATAAATTAATTCTACTGAAACATGACTGGGATCCTATCACTTTGTGTGGCCAAACTTAAACACTTTTACAGTCTCATTCTGCAAATTAGGTTATAATGTGCTTTCTGTGACTTTGGAATCACTAAGCTCTATTTATTGACGTTTCAGTCATTGGATCACTGTCCTCGTGTTCCGTCAACTTCTAGGTATACACATAATCAATAACTTCAGTTTAGAAAACAATGCTGGACAAGTGAATAAAATAATCCAAGTGATGAAAAATTTAGGCTTTTTAGATAAGGAGGATAAAAACAGGAAACAGAGAAATTCTGAGAATAGTGTCCATATTTCCCCAAAATTGTTTGGGTCTCCTCTGATCTCCTGACTAAAATGTCTAAAAAATCTCAGAGAATTGAGAGAAATGTGTGAATATTTTGATTATATGGAACACTAGTTTTAGTTATAACTAGAATCAGAATGTGAAGTTTAGAAAAGTTAAAGATGTTAAATCACCCATATTTTATCTAAAAGCTATTAAATTCTATCATGTTCTTAGTTTTTATTTTCAATAATACATTTTTAATTGTAGTTGCAAATACGTGCATAGGTTTGTTTTAAAGTGAAATTCTTGATTTAAAGTAATTTTTTTCTCAAGACAATGCCTCTTGTTGATTTGAATTTTTGAGAAAACATATTTCAACTCTAAGCTGTGAAATGATTTAATTACCAAATGACTAACTTATGTCTGTTTTCCTATTATATAATATTTCATTTATTTCAGTCAGAGACTTACATGCTATGCAGATCCAGAGTGAGCTTCACTATCTCCCCAATTATAGATTATACACAGTATGAAAATCCTGATCAATAATTTCTACACTGAAAGTACTATATTATCACTCTTTAATGTCAGCTGAACACTTTTTGCTATTGCGAGTGCTACACTAAACCATTTCTGATGTTAGCGTTATTGTAAATCATTTAGCTAGAAATAAAAATCAGAAAAAAAAATAATAATGAATAATAAATGAGAAAGATTTAATAAAGAGATAACTTGATTTGGACATGATCTTTTATTTAAAAAAGACTCAGAAGGTACATGTTGTATGTTTCCATTTATTTGACATTCTTGCAAAACAAAACTATGGTTTCCAAAAAAGGATCAATAGTTGCCAGTATTTGGATGTAGGGAAAGGACCTGACTAACAAGGAGCCACAGGGAATTTTGGAGAACAAGTCTACATTTTGATTGTGCTATTAATTACGTGACTGTATGCATTTGTCAAAATTTGCTGGATTATATGCCAAAAAGAGTGAATTGCATGTGAATTAAACCTTAATTAAAAAATATAAAAGTGCTATAGTTTGCTTTAAAAATACAGTTCATCTGTAGCAGTTTTAAGAGTTTTGAAATTATAATTTTTCAACTTTTAAAAATGAAGTTCATAACATAGTTCAAATTGGAAAGAATAGAACATTACCCCCCATCCTGATATCCTAAGCATTAAGACTTAGCAGCTATTATCATTTTGGTATGTGTGTTAGCTATCTATCTACACACATTGCATTTTGTTATTATGGTATTTATTTTATTCTAATTAGAGTTTCCATTAATTTTTTCAACGTCAGCATTGGATAGTCAGCCTTTATCAAGTCTCCCACAGTTTGTATTATTTCTTAAACTGGAAATTTGATCTAAATGCTGGATTATATCTAGATTAAGCATTTTGTCAAAAATCTTTTGGAGATGATGTGCTGTGGTTCATGTCACATCACCTCAGCAGGTTATATAATGTCCCCTTAGCCAATGTTTAAATATACAAAATGTTGAATGCTTTGTTAGTTTGGTTTCTCCCAGATCCCTTCATTACGAAGATATGATTTTCTCTTGCGATTGGTAAATAATGTCTGCTAATACTTTGTCATGTTTCAAATATCTTCTTAGCTGACAACAGTTTATTCAGTGGTTTTAGCATATTATTGGTGATTATCACTTGAATAAATTACTTTTTTGTACTTGCAAATTTATTTTCTATATTTTATTTTTTTTTACATTTTATTAGCTGATAATACTTTATTTCCTGAACTGTAATTGAATTTGAATTCTTTAAAAAATAGAAAGTCCTCCTGTTTAATTATTTCATTTACAACTGTCAATTTTCAAAGTGAGGAAATGGGTTCATTTCAATTTAAATCTCTCTCTCTCTGTCTCTGTCTCTCACACACACGCACACACACATGTCTCTATGGACACACAGATTCAATTTAACTAACACTTTAGAGTTAATAGTAGGCATTTATTGTATTGCTAGAAGAGTTGTCACAAATTGTCAAAATTGCCACAAATGTGGTCAGTGGGAATCTTGTCAAGCTATCTTCTGTATTCTTTTTTTCCACATGCTTCCAATAATCTCTGCCATGTGGCAGGCTACTTTATATTTTCCCTTTTCCAGTAGTAAAACCAGCCATTTACCAAGGTTCTCAGTTTCTTTTAGTAGAAATAGCATTTAGAAATAAGCATATGAGTTCTTGGAGTGTGACCCAACTTGAGTCTCATTGTATCAAGTTGCAGAGTTACACTGCGTCTTTCAGTCACCAGGGCAAAAAAATACATTTAAAAAATAATGCATCAATTTATACTTCAAATTCAAATGTAATCTTCAGAAGTTATGTGTAATTTATTTGATTTTATATTTGCATCTTTTTTCACTTTTACCTTAAAAGTGTGATTTCTTAATAACACTAGAATTATTTGTTTTAACCTTTAATCATACCAAATATTTTTCTTCAGGCAGTTACAGTACTAATTGTGGGCAGTTATAGTACTAATTTAAATAGAGTTAAATTTATTCATTGTAAATTGTTTACAATTTTAAGACTGTTCATTCTTTCTATTTAAGTTTATTTTGAATGTGTAAACATTTACATACGCAGAACCAAGACTGCATAAAATTGCTGTACTCAAAAAAGTACCACAACTTTTCCTATTCTCTCAACAATGTTCTCTTCTTATGTGAAGCCAACTTTTATAGTTTGGGGATACTTTTTTCAACATTCTTTTGGTAATAATAGGCAAATCTGTATTTTTGAGTGTACATATTATATAATCATATACACCTTATGCATTTTGCTTTTTTCACTTGACAATATATTCTACAGATCATTCCCTATAATTCTAGAGACATCCACTTCATTTTTAATGACCACTTGCTGCTGGGTTGAGTGCATGAACTGTAATTTATTTAATAAATTTTATCTCTAGAGACATTTTTGCTTATATCAACAATTACACGATGAGTGTAAAGTTTTATATTTGTGCAGAAGTGTATTGAAGGTACAGTTCCAGTGATGTGAATACTTTGTGAAAGGCTAAATGCATCAATCGTTTGTTTGGCAAATCCTCTGTAGGATTGTATGTTTTTCCACTTCCATGAGCAATAGATAAGAATGTTTGTTATTTTCAGATTTAGTAACAGAGTGTGGTGTCAGATTTTTATGTTATTTTCAATATTATAGATAAGAAATAGGGAGCCAGTGAATTTTGAATTTGTAATTCTGGGAGGAAGACTTCCCATGTGATTTTAAGTGGTTTATATAGGAGGACTCACTCCCATTCGGTCTGCATTATGCGGAACCATCACTTCCAGTATTTCCTCCATTTTTATTTTGAATTTTACATTATATATTTATATACATTATAAACATTATAATGTATATACACACAGTATAATATATATGCAATATATAATAAAGAATATATTATAATATATAAATATTTTATAATGCATTGTAACCTGTACATAATAAACTTTCTATTTCAGAAAGATTCGCCCTTTGAAATAAAAGTAGCAATGGTTTCATTAAGTTTTTACTTTTTTATTTGCTTGATGTTTTCTACCATACACAACTATTACTGCTGTTTTTACATTGGTAACTTCCAGTTTTTCACTATAAAGTTTATAAATACACACTTCTGGTCTCTTAGTATGAGAAGTCCAAAATAATCAGGTAGCAGATATAACTTCAGGAGGAACCTTATGTTTTTCCTCTGTTACAGGTACTCTCATGACCACCATGCTACCAGAAATAGTTTATCCAATCTTTCCAGACCAAAAACTTGTGAGAATCGCATGATGTCTCTCCTACTTCTATCGTCTTCTTCCTGAACCTATCTTTTCTAGCCGAGATATAGTGTCCCTCAGAAGGCCGTGAGTTCACACACTGAAACTAGGAAATCATTCTAATAAGGCCAGAAATCAATCCCTGCCTGCTGTGCTAGTTATGCCTTTAAGTAGCCATCTCAATGTTTCATTAGGTCAGCCGCTTCCTAATGATGTGATGTACGTTAAATCTAGTGGTTCCTGCAGTCATGTGCCCATTGATATGATCCTTCACTATGCAGTGGGTTCTTTGGGCCAAGATAATATAATGGGAGATACCGCATTTGATAAATTAGATACTCTGTGAGTCTTCAGATAGTAGTTCTGGCTGAGACGGTGTGGTCAGAGAAGGTCAAGCCATATAAGGATATGTATTAATCACAGTGAAGGCAAGCTGGTGCCTCCTTCAAGGAGAAAGATGAATGATGCAATCAATTTGTCCTTAAGTAACTGATTGGCATTCATGTAGAAAAAGTTATATTCACAACTGTTTCCTGTTGTTGATGGGTCAAACATTCAGCAGGCTACATAGCTGGAGAAGCTTTGGGGAAAACAATAGCATGTTTACGGGTACCTCCATTTCCATTACCATGGTTACTCTGGTAATTGGACTACTGTGCATGTTCTATAGGGGATGATCTCTGGTGGCCATAAATGGTCAGTAAAATCTTCTCACATTGTGTGCCTATTTCCCAGAGCTCCTTGCATCTTATATTCACTTTTGTTCTTTTTCACCCATGATTATCCAACTAAGAAATGGAGTTCTGTACGTCTTTGCCTCAGATAATTTTTCCATCCATAACAAGTGGCTGATACGGTGTACTTCTAAAATCTATCACCAATAGGGAAAAATACCATTTCACATAAGCAATTTTTCCAGATGGCATTGATAGAGTACCACCATATTTCTAATGATTTGTATGCTGATGGCTTTATTTTCACCTTTTGATTTGTTTTGTTTGACGTTGGAAGATGATTAGATTTGTTACAATGGAAATTTAAATCATAATGTTATCCTATACTGTTTTGGATCCATAATAATCAACATGCAATTTATTTAGAGTCAATATTTATCAAAGCAAAAGGACTTTTTAAAAGGTGTATTCTAAGCCTCCTTTTAGCCAATGGAATAGTACCTACGTCTCTGACTAAGAAACCAATTACCTAAGAAAAGTATTACTCAGAGCAGAGTAATGAGGCAGAATTATGGAAGGGAAAAAAATAAGATAATTTATTCCCAAAGGGGAAAGAATTGTGTAAATACAGCACCTTACTGCAGTTTTATTCTGCCTTCTTTCTGACTCTCAAGTATGTATGAACAGAGGAAAACTGATAATATTTGTAATAATCTAAAAATTAATAGTTAATATCTATATTAACTGTTAGTATTTGGATTAGTATTATTATTATAGAGTTTACAAACAGAATTTTATTTAAATGTGTATACAGACAAATATTTTCCAAAAGATGAACAGAAACCTTATCTCAATTTTTTTCCCACAAGTAAAATGCACATCATAGAAAAGAAGTCACATTTCCATGGATGACATGTTCCCATCTTTCTATCACAAGTTGGTGGATTCTGGGGGGCAGGGGTGGTGTGGGGTGGGTGATGAGAGAAGAGAGAAGATTCCAATATTCAACACAATTTGATCTTCAGCATTGTCTCACCCTGAAATGACTTAATTATAGATATTTGTCCATAAGAATCAGCACTCTTCAGTTTTGACATTAAAATGGAAACTTCTACTCTAAAATCACAAATAAGTCTCTTGGCTTTCTTTCTAGTGTGCGCTAAACAGTATATTCAATATTAAGGAAAATGATGAAATACACGTATGGTATATTAATGGAGACATTCCACAGTAAAATATACTTTGGAATACTCACAGATTTTTCAAACGTGTTGGAATTAGAAACTTGTAAAAGCTGCTGCAGTGTATAATAGCTTTTCATTTGGATGTCTTAGCTGTGCCTTTTTGGTAGTTTATACATTAAATGTATCTTGTCCGCATTTTTTATGGCCTCTGATTTTTTTTTTTTCCATTATGTAGGATTAGATGTCCACCAAAATTATTGTAAGTGAAGCAGGACCTGATTTCAAATTCTGAATATGCGCCCAATATTTGTCCACATATACTGCTCCCCAAAGTCAGCAAAACACTGCCTATTGAGCAGGCTTACCATAATAGAAAAGTATGAGAATGCAGGGCATTATTTTTATAAAGGCTATAAGTAAAAGCAGATTTTGGCTGTCTAGATATCTTATTCTAGAAAATAAAGGTTTAAGATTTTTCAGACAGGCCAGGTGCAGTGGCTCACACCTGAAATCCCACCACTTTGGGAGGCTGAGGAGGGTGGATCACTTGAGGTCAGGAGTTCTAGACCAGCCTCACCAGTATGGTGAAACTCCGTCTCTACTTTAAAAATACAAAAATTAGCTGGGTGTGGTGGCATGTGCCTGTAGAGCCAGCTACTTCGGAGGCTGAGACGGGAGAATTGTTTGAACTTGGGAGGCAGAGGTTGCAGTGAGCCAAGATCACGTGACTGCACTCCAGCCTGGGCAACACAGCGAGACTCTGTTTCAAAAAAAAATATTTTTCAGATAATGATTCTTGCTCATATTTATCTCCTTCATTTCCCAATGAGATCATTTCCTTCACAGTGATGAGAGAAGTCCATTTTTATATGGAAAAATAGCTTGCTTTCTTCAACTGATCAGGACAAAGACATCACTTATTGGCCATCCTGGCCACAGCCTTCTTGGGCTGATATAATGGGGAGTTCACTGTTGGACTATTGTTGAGTATGTTCTGGGCCTCTTGAACACTGGTTCCTTCCAGGGAACCTTTAAGTCTAATGCCTGGAAGGCTTTGGTGATCCCATTGGCAATGATAGCACAGTGGACGACACCACCAAAAATACTGACAAGGATGGCTTCAACTTTAGGATCAGCTGTGAGCAATGTGAATACTTGATATACTTGAGCTTCCTTTACAACACTTCCAAGATTCCAAGAAGTTGACTGGCTTCCCACTATTACGGAAAATGGTATCACAAGTAGCCATGGTTAATCCAGCACCATTCACAAAGCAGGTAATATTCCCATCCATTCCTATGTATTTTAGATCATGTCTGGCAACTTCATGTTCAGTGAGGTCTGTATTTGTGCGTTTCACACTACTGTATGTTACCTGAGACAAGGTAATTTATAAAAGACAGAAAGGAAAGAGGTTTATAGTTCTGCCTAGCTGGGGAGGCCTCAGGAAACTGACAATCATGTCAGTAGGTGAAGGGGAAGCAAAGCATTTCCTATATAGTGGCAAGAGAGAAAGAAGGAGGAAGTGCCACACTTTTAAGTCATCAGATCTCACGAGAACTCACTCACTATCACAAAACAGCATGGGGCAGCCCCCGCCCCCACGATTCAATCACCTCCCACCAAGTCCCTTCCTTGACACGTGGGGATTACAATTTGTGATAAGATTTGGGTGAAGTCACAGAACCAAACCATATCAGGCTCATTCTCCGATTTGTCATCCATAGCAGATATGTCCTGTTGTTAGAATCCTGCATTGTCATGAAAGTTTATGTTCGCATTAAAGCAGACAACTTGTCTTTCTCAGATTTCACCAGAGGGATTCACTATCACCTGAGTAGCATCAATTTTTAGGAAGAGATTATACAGTTTCTTAATTTGATCTGCAACCTGGTTTTTCAAAGACCCAAGGAAGCCTAGATTTTCTGCCATCTGCTGAACTCTGAACTCGGCTGTCCTTTATCCCTTGAAAAATTTGCTCCTTAAAAATAAATTCTGAATTTGAAGCATCCACCTCTTCAATGTCAATGGCCCCTGGGGCCTGCCCACCAGCATGGGGCCATTGCAGGACCTGTCCATCAGAATCACCAGGTAAGTTTTTCTGGAAGTGTCCAAGGTTTCAGTAACCATCAGCTTGTTAACTTTCACATCTTCTTTTGGAGTTTGGTTTATTGCCCCAAACATACCCAATCATGTTTAGCCAGCTTTCCCACAACTTTAGGATCTTTTGTTAAGTGAACACTTCGTTTCAAACCACAGTTGAAGACACCCTTTCCTTTTCCTCCAGCTAAGATCTGGGCTTTTAATTAAAACAATTTATTTTGCTTTTAGTCTCTTGGCAACTTCAAGTGCTTCATTCACAGTGTCTGCTACAAAGAATATTTGAACTCTCACTCTGTTGTCAGACATCAGTTTCTTGCTCTGGTGTTCCTGGAGGGTCTGCCATCTTCAGGAAGTTAATTGAAGTGACTGGACCTGGCTACCAAGATCCAGAGTGGAGCGCTAGGTCTCTCAGAAGTTTCCTGGCTTGCGCGCTACCAGGAGAATGTCATTTTAAACGGAAAACCCGAAGTGGGGTATTGGGACTCGGATTATTATTTTTAGTTCTCATAGATGAGTGGTCTCTAGATATTAGCTTTTATTATTTGGATTATTCTTTATATACTAATTATTCCTTAATTAGAAGTATGAGTGCTATACAGAGAGTGAAATTGATAAATTAACTCTCTAAAATATATCTATGAATAAAATATATAGTTAAATATATATTTATTTAAAGGGCTTGACTAAAATAGTGAGTGTTATAGCTATTATTACTATTAGAATATATATTCATTTATTTCATATAGTAATAACACAAGTATACTGCCACCATCCTCTCCGCAAAAAACTGAAAAATTATGACCCAAGGTCAAAGCTAATAGTGAGTTTTGCTGCTGGAAACAAAGTATTGTATGTTAAAAAATACTTTCTCTTAAAGAATGTAGTGAGCTTCCAAGTATTCTGTTCTCAGTAAAATCCAAGAATGTATTTTGCAAATAACAGGAGTCAAATATGAGGATTGGTTCATATCTAAGTGTGGAATTCCTCTTTGAAAAACGTGGTACCGCTTTTTTGTCTGAATGTTATTATTGTTATACTGAGTATGTAGGCAAAAGCACCAATTAAAATCTAGTCCCCTTATCAAAAAATCAGCTTTCGTGACACTTGCTCTCTTACTGGCCAATACATTACATAATATTTTTCTGATAAACAGAATACATTGTGACTATATATGCTTTGATATTGTTTATTCATTCTGAGTCCTTATTTATAAAAAGTTGGTGTATTATCAGTTGCCACCAATCTGTGAAGCACCAATTCCTATTACCATCCTCAAGCTGGACCTATATTTTCCATGTCCAAAAATAGAAGACATTTGTAATGACATTGAAAGATCTACTAGCTAATGGTATTGACACATCGTTATCAATTTAGCATTAATATGTCTAACTGGAGCACTTATTCTTCAATAATACATATTGAGGTTAAAAGATTATCTAAGAGATAGTAATTTAACCCCTAGGAATTATTCTAGTGGTGATTATTTCAGATTCAATGGCACCCTGGTGGAAAAGGTGGCAAAAGCACTTTTGTCCAGGAATTATTTTTTAGTTCCTCTGCTTGTGTATCTCATCAAAAATAAAATATTTAAAATTTAATTTAGTTAAACAAGTATTTACAGGAATTAATCTAAGAGATTTTCCATGTGGCTAAGGGAGAAATGAATGCTTTAAGTTGAATGGCTCACTGTAGTAATAAAGACATTATTACATTATTTTACTATGAATAAAAAAACACAGTTATAATTGGGTTCAAGATATCATATAGAGAAGATTATCTCTAATAAATCAGAAACTAATTATATGTCTTTTAATCTAGGATATAATTGTTAATTACAAGGAAGCGAAAATTAGCTATGCCCTGTAATTATTAGATTTTGAGATAAATAATAATATGATTTTACAATTTGCAATGGATATTGGAAGACCATAGTCTAGACCAGTATATAGACAAGAAATATAAGCTTAAAATTATATATGTGTGTGTGTGTGTATATATCTCTGTGTGTGTGTGTGTATATATATATATATATATATCTCAAGATTAGCTGTTATACTTGGACATTAAATTCAGAATTCTCATTTGCATCTTCTTACATCTCAGGCCTAATTGTGGCTTTACCCTGTTAGATACTAATTTATACATGAGGAAAAAAAATAGGCTTAGAGCTCTTTAGTAGCTTGTAGTATAGCAGAGGTATAGTAGTATAGCAGAGGTATAGTAGTATAGCAGAGGACTGATGCTCTTGAGAGAGGTTTGCCTTAGTAGCCCTGATTCCAAGTTGGTGGACTTGATGTTACATTTTACTCTTGCTTACTCAGAGCTTCCAAACTGCTTCTCTCCCGAACATATCAATCCTTTGGGAGTCTAAAACTCCTTCTTAAATTTTAGCTTTCTTAGTTTTTCACTCCTTTTTTTTTTTTTTTTTTTTTTAAGAATGCATATACCTTTGCCTGTTTCCACACTTTGCATGTATCAGATTTTTCCAGTTCTCTGCCCTATTTCATCCCAGCTGACAATTAGAAATTTACGAATTCAGTCTCTAAAATCACCATCTTCATTTTAACTCTTCAGATTAATTCTCAACCACTCTCTACCGTGTTATTTACCCCAGGAAGCTGATATATGTGTATTACATCAATGGTCTGCCTTGACTTTTTCTAAGAAGTGCTGCCACAAAGGAATCCAACATTGGCAGGAAAGAGGAGGGTGAGATGAGGATGTTTAACCCTTGACTGCCTCCTGGCCAAGTTACTGGGATTGGTTGTGTTCCAGCCGATAGTCACAGATCCTCTTAAGGAAGACTTTCTATTGACTCTACTTTCCATTCTGAAACTATTTTTCGCCGTATTCAACCCCTGTCATCTTTAGGGGCTAAGATACACAAAACCTGTTACCACTGTGTTATCTTTCATTATTTTCCTATATCTACATCTAATTGTGTAAATGAGTTTTTCTTTTTTTAATCCTTAAATTGTCCTAAAATGTGTGTGCCATCTGTTTTGTTGGGACCATGACTTAAGTACACAGTCAGCAATTTGTCCAAAGTAATGAAAAAATAATTATAAATTGTGGCATTGTTCTCAATTTAAAACACCAATAAGTATTTAAAGACTATACTACGTGAAATGAACAAATGGATAATTGTGTCTTGTGTGAAAGATAATGTATTAATGGCAGAAGAATATTGAATAGGAAATTGGCTCCCAGGCACATACAATTCACTTGTAAAAAAAGTGGATAGAAGATATTTACTTATCCAAGTAATATATATTAATATTAATTAGAAATATTCAAATTCATGCAGTTTCCCTGGCCTGTGTCCTAGCTTTTCTCATAATTAGTTCTTAAGCTGTGATCTCAAGAATGTGAAGCATATAAGAGTAAGAGAAGGTTATCAAAAATCAATTTATGTTCATAATTAGTAAAACATTGAAATGATAAATGAAAGATCTCTACAGGCACAATGAAACCCTTACTCTTCAGGAGCCATTTTATGAAGATTTTTAAAAACTATTCTTAACCAACATCTGATGACTTACAATATTTTACTAGTAACTACAAACATAAAAGAACAGCAAATTAGCCTTTTGCCAAAAAGAAAATGCATAAATCTAAGTGTGATTTATTGTTTCATTTGTGTTAATTGCATTTACAAGGGCTAAATGTAAATGGGCTACTTTGGGACACTAAACAAACTTGATTTAATCCTCATGTTCTACCTGCAGCACAATTGTGAGCCCATCTGACTGACATGTTGATTTCCTCTCCACAAGGGTGATATAATTAATGTGACCTTTTGATAAGGTGGCAGATATAGGGGTGAGACAAGTGCTCTCTAGAGAGCTATTAGCAGCTTCTGAGCAATTTGCTAATAGTAGAGCTACCTTTATTAAAATCATCAGTTAAGAAGATAATTGACAGCCATAATAATGAGCATGTACAGCAAAGGGAGAGAGCATCAAGGGATGTAAAGCTATTAATTACTTAAAAATTGATGAAGTTTCTGTGCTAAGTAAACTGTGATTGGGAACTCTGGATTTAAAATACAATGAATAATAAGCCTGCAAACAGTTGTGAATCTATCTTCTCTGTAAAATTAAGTGGCTTTATTTCTACTATTAGATAGCATTTTTATGAAATAATTTTTTCCGTCAACATCCAACTCCAGATACGGTGATACCTATGTGTGGTGGAGGCACGGTCCTCTTATATTCTAATTTTTAAAAGCCCTCCTTATATTCTAGGTCTGAAAGACTCTCTGCATGATATATGTGAAGCAGATTCACCATGTGCTGGTTACCAACCTGTCTGAGTCCAGTGAAATAGTTACATGAAGCAGGTTTATTACTCACGGATAGGCGCAAGGGACAACAGAAACCTAGGATTCACTGGACCGTCCACCCCCATGCTCAAAAGAGCTGCCCATCAGGTACAGGTCTTATCTACATGAACCCCACTTGCACCACAGCTGAAGTACCCCTTGAAGTTGTATGAACTACTGGGAGAAAGCATTGAAAAATATCGTGTTTCTAGTGGGGGATGGAAGAAAACCTGGACTGTTCCAACCAATTCCTCCCCATTTTCAAAGATTTTTTTTTAGCATATTGCATTCCTAGCACATTCCACAGTTATTCTTCAGAACTATAGGCAAAACAGGGAGGGGAACTGGGTCAGGTCAAGCCCCCTAGAGAACTGTTCTACAATATACTTTGAAGTTAGTCTGTCATGATGAGCAAAGACTGATAAAATTACAGATGTAATTTTAAACGTATTTTTTCCCCAAAGTAAAAATGATGTGACATAGAAATAGTTTAATGATGATTTTTCTAGCTGTCAGAATTCACCAGTATATCCACTAGATTATTAGGGGATTTATCTATGTTCATCTAGACTCCCATGATTATTGTTTTTAATTAGTGCTGATAATCAATAAGCTCAATTTATGATTATTACTTGCAAGATTGCAATTAAAAGAGGATGTTTTAGAAAAATGGGAAACTAGGGAAGAGCTGAAAAGATTAGAGTAAATCATTGATACCAGTATGTGTATTTTTCTTCAGAGTAAACATACTTCTAATAAATTTTGATAGTTCACATTTTGATAGTTCAGGGAAACAAGTATCCACATTTTCATTTGTCAAGAATAATGATAGTACTAACATAACTTGGGTTACCTGATCGTGTGACTGAATATTCATTTTAAATGATTATCCTTAGTAGTCCAAGATATTTCTAATTCCCAGGCACCTGCACGTTGAAGGTTTGGTTGAGTTTTGACTATAAAGTGATTCATTTATAGTGGTTGTAATTGTGTTTTTATGGGGTTTTCCAGGTAGCTGAGCAACTTTACTAGAACTATTGATCTTCTTCATCTAGTACAGTAACAAGGCCATCTGATAATATTTATCAATGGTACCCTGGATAAAAATAAATTTCTTTGGGTGGCCGAGACGGGCGGATCACGAGGTCAGGAAATCGAGACCATCCTGGCTACAACGGTGAAACCCCGTCTCTACTAAAAAATACAAAAAACTAGCCAGGCGTGGTGGCAGGCGCCTGTAGTCCCAGCTACTCGGGAGGCTGAGGCAGGAGAATGGCGTGAACCCGGGAGGCGGAGCTTGCAGTGAGCTGAGATCCGGCCACTGCACTCCAGCCTGGGAGACAGAGTGAGACTCCATCTCAAAAAAAAAAAAAAAAAAAAAAAAAAAAAAAAAAACCAACAAAAAAAACAAAAACTAAATGTAAATATATAGCACTATTTTATAAATTAGTTTAGAGTATGTACAACTGCTCATTTCTACAAATAACACTTTTGTGCTTTTCAGAGCTTATTTTAGAAATACCATGCAAAACAGATAAATATATTGTAAATTTTCTATAATTATTATTGTTTATTATAGAATTTCAAATTGCCTCAGTTGATCTAATTTATTTTAGCCTTTTGATTCACTTCTAACTTATCAAAAATATATCTCATTACTACTGCAATATACAAAATTAGGCTACCTAATAATATTCTCTAAAGGTGTCCTGGGCAGAAATGGATGATTGCTACATTTGGAACAGTGAGTTTGCTCTAAATATGTAGATATGTTTTGAATACATATGTTATTATTTAAAGTTCTGGGATACATGTGCAGGATGTGCAGGTTTGTTACATAGGTAAACGTGTGCCATGGTGGTTTGCTGCACCTGTCAACCCATCACCTAACTATTAAGCCCAGCATGCATAAGCTATTTTTCATATCAGAAAAGGCAAAAAGGAGAGAAGTAAAAAATCACTTGCTTTCCTCTCAAATTCAAATTTTATTATTGGCATTCAATTTGAATTTCACTTGGACACTGCATAACCGGTAAAAGGGTCTGGAGATTGTGAGGCAATGGTCAAATAAAACTCAGTATTATAATTTAACCTGCATTATGCAGTAAACCCTTTACCAATTATATGCATAAAATAAATTGTGTTTTCTCACATGTAATATTATATTCTATATGGAATTAATACCTTGATGAATTACGGCTTTTTAATATTCCATCAAGTTGTTGACTTATGTAAAATTGAATTTATCTTTACCCAATAAATAACATAAGTATAAGTTTCCTTAATAACATAAGAATCACATACTAAAAGTCAACAAGATCTGTCACCTAGTTACCAATTTCTTCATAAATTACCAGCACAGATGCCAGTGCATACATAAAGAACCCCCAAAGCAAACAAAAACTGTGCAAACCAAAATCAACCTATAATATCTAAGGCTGGACTTGGCACCCAATAGTGTGCACTGTGAGCATGTACATGTCCTAAACCCTTTATTCAGACAACTTAATACAGGTGTAGAAAATTATTAAAAAGCAGCACCTGCTGAACAGCCAGGACACACACATTCTTCATATGTGTAAAGAGTAAAAAGTGCTAACAGCTTAAAAAATACTTTACATAACATGTGGTACATGTCAATGTTTTAAGTACAAAGGATATAAAAAAGACTGGTTTTTAAAGCAAAATAAAGTGACAGTTTGTTGATATAGAAGTATTAAACAAAGACATAAAATGTATTGTAAATAATAATAGATGGAATAAATAAAATACATTTTCATTAATTTTGGAAATTAGAAGACTGAAGAGTTTCATTTTTTAAGGAGAGAGCATTAGAATCCTAGTTTAGTATTATAACTTTATCATACTGAATTTCTTGTTTGGTGGAGAGGGAAAAAAATACCCTGCCATCATATCATCTAGTATAAAACAATATTAATAAGAAGCCAATACAGAATGATGATAGCAATAAAATTAAAGGTTGTTAGTTCTGAAAGAATTAAGATGAATATTGAAGTCATTAGGAATGATTTCAAGAAATTACATAAAGTGAGCATATATGATCTGAAGTTGTTCTACAATTAGTGTGAGCCAGAGCATAAAGAAAGCTGAAAGTGATGGAACTTTAAATGAATAAGCAGAATTAGAGGAGTTATATTTGCAGTTATATTTGCAGAAAAATCTAGTTCTACTATTTGACACAAGATAGATTTTATATCTTGCCCTGACTGCCATTGCTGACTTCTCTCTTGATGCTACAACTCCCCCGACATGTATTCCATTTGATAGACAAACTTCTACAAGAGAGAAATTAAGTCCCTTGGTGTACTATGCTATATCTAAGATCTCAATGATGATACTACATAGTGAATACATAAATGAGAAATGAAACTAGAATAAATACTTTTTAGAGTTTGGAGTATATCTTATCTGTCATAGAAGGATTTATAATTTAAGAGTAGAGAAAGATCAGCAAAGAGGCAATAAAATAAGTGCTCCCAATTTCCAATAATAGTATATGACCTAATAAAGCCAACTTTCTTACTATAAACAAATAACACTAAATCAATTTGCTAAAAATATTTAAAATATTTTAAAGACATTGGTGAACTAAATATATAATGAGAGAATATCATACCATGACTAGAAGCCATTTTGATCACAAAGGTTTACTGAACTTCTATTTTAATTATTTAAACAATGAAAAATGAATCCAAACATCTCCTAGGATGGCTAATTTTATATGTCAACTTGACTAAATTAAGGAATAAACAGATTTCTGGTAAAGCATTATTTCTAGGCATATTTGTGAGGGTTTTTCCTGAAGAGACTGATGCTTGAATCACTGAACTGAGTAAGGAAGATTGTCCTTAATGTGGATGGGCACCGTTCAAATGGCTAAGGGCACAGATAGAACACAATTTAGAGGAAAGGTGAATTTCTGTTATTTTTAAAGCTGAGATAGTCTTCTTCTCCTGCTCTTGGACATCAGAACTTCAGGCCTTTGGGCTCAAAGACTTGCACCATTGGCCTCCTGGGTTCTTAAACCTTCAGCCTTAAATTGAGAGTTACACCATTGGCTTCTCTGGTTCTGATAATTTTTAGATGGACTAAGCCATGTTGCTAGCATCCCTGGTTCTCTAGCTTGCAGAAAGCCTATGATGGTATTTCTCAGCCTCCATAATTATGTGAGTTAATTTCCCTAACAGATCCCCTCATTCTTCTATCTCTGTGTGTGTGTGTGTATGTATGTATGTATGTATGTATGTATGTATCTATCTATCTATCTATCTATCTATCTATCTATCTACCTATCTATCTATCATCTGTTGGTTCTGTCTCAGGAGAGCCCTGACTAATACAGATTTTGGTATCAGGGTTGATTCTAGAGTAGGAGATATTTAAGGATGAGCTTTCTTAATTGGTTTCTATGTTTCTGGAATTGGCTCCCCAATCCAATTAGACCTCAAAATGTTAAAGACTCTACTTTCAATATTAGACAAAACACTGATCATTCATGGCTTGATCTGTTTAGAAGGATATGCAAAATATCTGCATTGGATATGATACTTCTAATCAAGCACTTGTTCAAGGCAAGGAAGTTGGTGAATCTGTAAACAATATTTTCAAACATTTATGGAACAGTAAAGAGTATAATGATGTTGGTTGGTTGGTTCTAATGTTGCTAGAAAAATGATGAAAGAAAAGGATAAGACAATTCTTGTCTCTGGATTAACAAAAATAGTACAAAAGCTTCCATGTCTGCCCTGCAGGGAAATCTTCTCTACTGCAGTCACAGGGTTGAAATTTCTGAGAATTAAACACAAATTCTCTTAATGATATATGCTAAGTTAAAACAAAATTTGAACTCTCAGCTTTGCCAGGTATCTACCGTTGAATTGGGGGCATTGGTTGGAAAAGGATGGGATCCTATAACTTGAGATGTAGATGTGTGAGAAGACCCTAATTAAACTAGAGCATTGAGTTTCTAAATTCTGATGAAACTTTTCTTGCCAGCAGAGGTGGCTTCACCACCCCCAGTTGCAGTGTTTACTCCATTCCCATTGGTAGTGGTCTCTCCACCCACAGTGTTAACAATTTTCATCTCTGTCTGAGGAATTAATCCAGAATTACCTAAGGAAAAAATAACGGTCTCCCCTGAGGCAGGTGTTAAGCAGAACAATACTGATTATCTTTAGGATTATCTGTAGGATACTGATTATCTTTAGGATTAATGCCCACCAACTTTCTTTGCTTCTAGACTCAAAACTAGACTCAAGTTCCCGTACACCCCTAAAGGTGAGGTATAAAGTGTGACACTTGAGCAATTGCATTGTACTCTAAATGTACTAACTTGAGTTTTCTAATATACAAACAGAAATCCAGAATAGATTTCTATTCTATTCTGGGAAATAGATATTATAAATACAGGATTGAATGATGCAAGAAATATAAAAATAGATTAAGCTAAATTTATTGATATAAATCCACTAAGTAGAAATTCTCCATTTAATGTTGTAGGTCAATGAATTAGAAAAGGTGCTAGCAGCTTAGTTGATTGGTTGGGTGAAACACCTATAAACATATTGCCCACTGTTGGTGAATTGAAGATGATAGATCTTTACTGGTTTAAAGTAAGGAAGAAATTCAAATCTTAGGGAAATTGCAATGCTAGAGTAAATCTGTCACTAGAAATCTACTCCCCTCCACTGGTAAGGTCCAGAAGACTACCTTTCACCTATACTTTGTAACTCTACAAAATAAAATATGGGACACACACAAAGGAAATATAGGTGAAAGTGTAAAAGAAATAGAGACTATGGTACACATGTGAAGCTTTGAATATCTACATCAATATAGATATAAACCTTTTGGCAAATGATGAGATGTTTACTGGCTCAAGTCATTAAGGACTGTGTCTTTTTGTTATTAGCTGACAACAAAGTTAGATGGACAGAGGCTTCTACGGTTGCATACAACAAAAAATACAGACTTAAACTATCAGTCAAAGCGGGTCCCTATTTTGGTACCAGTACCATGCTGTTTTGGTTACTGCAGCCTTGTAGTATAGTTTGAAGTCAGGTAGTGTGATGCCTCCAGTTTTGTTCTTTTTGCTTAGGATTGTTGTGGCTTTATGGGGTCTTATTTTATTTCATATGAAATTTAAAGGTTTTTTTTAAATAATTCTGTGAAAAAATGTCAATGGTAATTTGATAGGAATAGCATTGAATCTATAAATTACTTTGGGCAGTATGGACATTTTCATATTTATTCTTCCTATGCAGGAAGATAGAATGTTTTTCCATTTGTTTGTGTCCTCTCTTATTCTAGTTCTCCTTGAAAAGGTCCTTCACATCCCTGTTTAGCTGCATTCCCAGCTATTTTATTCTTTTTGTAGCAATTGTGAATGGGAGTTCATTATGATTGGACTCTCTGCTTGGCTATTGTTGTTGTAAAGCAATGCTTATAACTTTTGCACATTGAGTTTGTATCTTGAGATTTTGCTGAAATTGCCTATCAGTTTAAGGAGTTTTAGGGCTGAGAATGATGGGGTTTTCTCAATTTAAAATCATGTCCTCTGCAAACAGAGACAATTTAACTTCCTCTCTTCCTATTTGAATACCCTTTATTTATTTCTCTTGCCTGACTGCCATGACCAGAACTTACAATATGATGTTGAATAGGAGTGGTGAGAGAGGACATCCTTGTCTTGTGCTGGATTTCAAGAGAAATGCTTCCAGCTTTTGCCCATTCAGAATGATATTGGCTATGGATTTGTCATAAATGCTCTTATTATTTTAAGGTAGGTTCCATCAATACTTATTTTAATGAGAGTTTTTAACATGAAGTGTTGTTGAATTTTATCAAAGGGCTTTTCTGTGTCTATTTAGATAACTATGTGGTTTTTGTCTTTGGTTCTGTTTATGTGATGGATTACATTTATTGATTTGCATATGTTGAACCAGCCTTGCATCCCAGGAATGAAGCCAACTTGATTGTGGTAAATGAGCTTTTTGATGTATTTCTGGATATGGTTTACCAGTATTAAGGATTTTTGCATCAATGTTCATCAGGGATATTTGCCTGAAATTTTCTTTCATTGTTGTGTCTCTTACCAGTTTACTCATAAAATGAGTTAGGGAGCATGGTACCGGTACCAAAACAGAAATATATAGATCAATGGAACAGAACAGAGACCTCAGAAATAACACCACACATCTACAACCATCTATCTGATCTTTGACAAACTTAACAAAAACAAGCAATGGAGAAAGAATCTCCTATTTAATAAATGAGGCTGAGAAAACTGGCTAGCCACATGCAGAAAACTGAAACTGGACCCATTCCTTATACATTATAGCAAAATTAACTCAAGATGGCTTAGAGACTTAAATGTAAAACCTAGAACCATAAAAACTCTAGAAGAAAACCGAGGCAATACTATTCAGGACATAGGCATGGGCAAAGTCTTCATGACTAAAACACCAAAGGCAATTGCAACAAAAGCCAAAATTGACAAATGGGATCTAATTAAACTAAAAGGCTTTTGCACAACAAAAGAAACTGTCATCAGAGTGAACAGGCAACCTATAGAATGTGAGAAAATGTTTGCAATCTATCCATCTAACAAAGGTCTAATATGCAGAGCTTACAAGGAACTTAAACAGATTTACAAGAAAAAGACACATCAAAAACTGGGCAAAGGAAATAAAAGACACTTCTCAAAAGAAGATATTTTTGCAGCCAAAAAACACATGAAAAAAAGTTCAATATCACTGATCATTAGACAAATGCAAATCAAAACCACAATAACATACAATCTCACTGCAGTCAGAATGGCAATTATTAAAAAGTCAAGAAGCAATGGATGCTGGCAAGGCTGTGGAAAAATATGACCACTTTTACACTATTGGTGAGAATGAAAATTAGTTCAACCATTGTGGAAGACAGTATGGTGATTCCTCAAGGATCTAGAGCCAGAAATACCATTTGACCCAGCAATCCTATTACTGGGTATACACCCAAAATAATATAAATCATTCTACTATAAAGACACATGTACATGTATGTTTATTGCAGCACTATTTACAATAGCTAAGTCATGGAACCAACCCAATACCCATCAATGGTAGACTGAATAAAGAAAATGTGGTACATGTACACCATGGAATACTATGCAGCCATAAAAAGGAATGAGATAAATGTTCTTTGCAGAGACATGGATGAAGCTGGAAACCATCATCCTCAGCAAACTAACACAGGAACAATAAACCAAACACCACATGTTCTCACTTGTAAGTGGGAGTTGAACAAGGAAAACACATGGACACAGGGAAGGGAACATCACACACCTGGACCTGTCTGGGAGTGGAGTTGTGGGAGGAGAGGGGAAGAAACTTAGAGGACAGGTCAATAGGTGCAGCACACCACCATGACACATGTATACCTATGTAACAAACCTTCACATTCTGCACGTGTCCCAGAACTTAAAGTAAAAAACAAACACATGGTAGTAGCAGCAAGAATTACCACAAAAAACACAGAAACAGCAAATCTGGGTAATAAGGCTGATTTCCAGAGTACCCACATTATATTATTTATAATGTTCAGTTTTCTTTTCCTTTTTCTTTTATTTATTTATTTGTTTTTGGGAGACAGGGTCTCACTCTGTTACTCAGGTTGGAGTGCAGTAGCATGATCACCTTTCACATACTTTGCTTAAGTGATCTTCCCACCTCAGCCACCAGAGTAGCCGAGACTACAGGTGCACATCACCTAGCCCAGCTAATTTTATTTATCTTTGTGGAGATGAGGTCTCTCTATGCTGTCCAGGATGGTCTTGAACTCCTGAGTTCAAGCAAACCTTCTGCCTTGGCCTCCCAAAGTGCTAGGGTTACAGGTGTGAGTCAGTGCACCTGGCCAATGTTCAGTTTTCAACAAAATAGTATGATATCTAATGAATCAGGAAAGTATAGCTTATAGCAAAAAAAAAAAAAAAAAAAAAAAATGCTAACAGAAACTAATCCTGAGTGGGCCAGATGATGCATTTATCTTTTTTTTTTTCTTTTTTTTTTGAGATGGAATCTCACTTTGTTACTTAAGCTAGAGTGCAGTGGTGTGATCTCAGTTCACTGTAACATCCAGCTACTGGATTCAAGTGATTCTCCTGCCTCAGTCTCCTGAGTAGCTGGGACTACAGGCATACACCACCATGGCCGGCTAATTGTTGTATTTTTAGTAGAGACGGGTTTCACCATGTTGGCCAGGCTGGGTATAAACTCCAGACTTCAAGTGATCCACCCACCTTGGCCTCCCAAAGTGCTGGGATTACAGGCGTGAGCCATAGCACCCAGCCCAAACAAATATTTTAAATCAGTTATTAAAAATATGTTTCAAAAACTGTAGGTAATCGTGCATAAATGATTAAATGGAAGTCTAGCAACAATATCTTGTCAAATAAAGAATTTTAATAAAGAGAAAAAAAATTATAAGAAAGGAGACACAAATAGTAATTTTACAGTTGGAAAATAAAATAATTGAATTAGAAACTTGCTATAGGATATGAATAACAGATTTATCCTGGAGGAAGAAGGGATGAGTAAATTTATAGATAGGTAGATGAAGACTGTTCAATATGAGGAATGAAAAAAAAAAAAAAAAGAAGAAGGAAAGAAAATAAAGAGTCTCAGAGACCTGTAGTACACTATCAAGCATAGCAACAAATAGTTCTACAGGAGAGAGAGAAAACAGGGCAGAAAATCCCTTTAAGAAATAATTACTGAAAACTTTCCAAATCTGATTTTTAAAACTCCATTAATCCACATATCCAAGAATCTCAGTGATCTGCAAGTAAGATAAAGAGATGCGCACCTAGATCCATTACAGTCAAACTTTTGAAAACCAAGAACAGCGTGGATCTTGAACATAGTATGAAAAAAAAGAGTCATCAAGTACGAGGTATTCTCAAGGGTTAACAGTCACTTTTTATAAGAAATCATGGAAGCCAGAGGCAATAGGGTGTCATATTAAACATAAAAAAATAAAAATCATTGACAACCTAAAATTTTATATCCAGTAAAAGTGCCCTTCAACAATGAAGAAAGTAGAACAACTTTAAACAAAACAGAAACAGAATATTTATTACTACCCAAACAGCCCTGCAAGAAATACAAAGTGAGTTTTTTAGGTTGAATGAAAGACACTAGATAGCAACTCATTGCCATGTCTTTAAATAAAGGACACAGGTAAATGTAATTATATCAGCAAATAAGAAAACAAAATAAAAGTATTTTATTTGCAACTTTTTTCTTCTCTTATGTGATTAAAAAAGGCCTTAAAGAAATAATTATAACATCTTGATAGTCTTCAATTGTATAAATATGAAATTTTTACAACAACAATAGTACAAAGGAAGGGGTAGGCAATAGTGGAGTAAAGTTTGTGTTAAAATTAATCAAAACCAGGTAGTTTTAAATTAAAATGCTAATCGTAATACCCAGGGCATTCATTACGAAATTGACTCACAAAAGATTGCCTGTCTACACTTTTTCATAGAACATATAAGCTAATAATAGGAGTAGCTCCACCTACTGATTAGTCAGTGTTATAATATTTTCCCAAGTAATAGATCTTTCCTTCCCCTTCATGTCTTTTCTCTAGACAAAGTGAGGAATAATTTTTAGCGTTCTCAACATTTTTCCACTGTCCAAAACCACTGACAGGTTTTACCCCTCGTGGCAACTAGGTTTATAACTTGTTAATATTAGTATTAACGAGTGTATAACTGAATAATTTTTTTGATTATATTTCCTTTAAAATATTCAATCAATTTCAGGTTTATTTGTGTCAGCTTATTTTTTACACGTTTTATGTTTTTTTCACCGAATTTCATTTGCTTTTCAGGTTAATATTAATAAACCTTAAAAATCTCTTTTTTTTTTCTTTAAGTCTTGATCAAATGAACATTTGCAATCAATACTTGTGAATCATTTTTGGAATATGTTTTCTGACATCTTAGAACATAAATTCATTACTTTAAAAATTATCTTTCTTGACTACTCAGAATTCTGTGTTATCTGAATTATCTTTTAGGTATTTCTTTGTAATCAAATTAAAAACTACATAAAATTATTCTCTTTACTTTTTGCTATTTTTTAAGAAATGTCAATATATCAAAGTGCCAATTCATAAGATGCTCTGATTTTAACATAAT
The DNA here is from genome assembly GCF_037993035.2 of Macaca fascicularis. Taxonomy (NCBI): domain Eukaryota; kingdom Metazoa; phylum Chordata; class Mammalia; order Primates; family Cercopithecidae; genus Macaca; species Macaca fascicularis. The sequence continues at coordinate 29,555,625 of NC_088380.1, read as the reverse complement.
TAAATGTCAAGAAAATAATCGAAATTACTTCATCATGTGTGTAAATTAAATCTTGGTTTCTTTTATATATTTTTAATAAAAGAAAGAGTCACTTTATTTTGATCAGGTATATAATGTGGTTTTAGAGGACACAGTGTTTCTTTTAACTTTTAATGATTTAAATATATGTATGCTGACGTGGACATTTTAAAGACAGTAATCAATAACATATTTTTGTTTATTTTTTGCACAATGTCTAATAAGATGAAGATGAAATATTTTAGTTTTTTTTTTTCTATAGTTTTCATATCCAGTCATTTGTCATTTAAATGTTTTTGGGGAAATAGGTCACATCAAATATCCGATGATTCCACTTTAAGAAAAAAATTTATTTTAAGGAGATACAAATCTTAATGAAGAGAGTCAAATGTCTCAGTCTTCATAAGAGGTCTATTACTGATTTATCAGTTCATTATCTTCTTAATTTTTCCCTTTATAAATCTGAAACATCTGATTAACTCTGGTGCTATTTAAAGCATCACCAATGTATGAGACATCAAGTGCACTAAGGGCATATTAAGATTATTTGACTACTTTAATAAATTGCATTGGTGTATTCCTCCCTGTGGAGGAAAATAAAGCGAAACAGTATAGACCAATGACTGAGAACAGATATCAACAATACAAGAAGAAAACAAATTATGCTTTGCCCTTCTTCTGGTTCCTATGTGGTTATAATTTACTGTAATGACAATTTACCTCACCCAAGGAAACATGAAACGCTATAGATTTTTCGGGTATTTTTATAACTTAGAATTAATGATGTAAATTCATCAGATTCAATGAAAACTAATAAATAACAGGTATTTGATTATATGGCAGTCATTCAATAGGTACAAATGTACATAATCTTTTTCTAAGCATTGTGGACAGAATTGTATAATTCATTATTTGGGCCTTTATCAAGACTATTATCTAGTGAGAAAGAAAAATCTACCCACGTACAGAACTTAAATGCCCATACGAGGCCTTACCCAGGACTAAATGAAGACAGACTATAAATACTGCAAAAAGCCAAATGAGAAAGACATCAGAGTACATTCTCTCATTGACTTCATTCCCTTCGCTGGCTCATTTGCTTATTAGTATACTCATTCATTCAGTGAACATCAATATTTTGGTCATTCAAAATAGTACTAGTTTAGCAAATAACATAAACATATGCATTTATCCATCCATTCTTCAATCAATCATAAAACATTTAATATTCTTCCCTTAGGCTTCAGTCATTATGCTTGGTGCTGATAGAACAAGGATAATTTTAACCAGTCCCAATATTTCAGATCGTTAAGGCCCAGAGAAGTAAAAATTTATAGTAAATGCAGTAAGTCAGCATCAGAATTCCTTAGTGGAGATTGTATTTGTGTGTGCATATGGGGTGGGAGTGGTATTTTGGTCAGAGATCCAAACTGAAAACTGTCCCAAAAGTTACTAGTTATTAGACCTTTCTTTGGGGCCTAACTTCTACTCCAGAGTCATTGCTCGATAAATGTCACCTAAAATTGCTCTAATAGAGACAAAGAAGGTGTCTTGGGAGTACAGGAAAAAGACTCTTTTGCTTCAAAGTACAGTGGAAGCTCCCTATGGAGGTTGGCATTTGAATTGACTTTTAAAGGATGAGTATATTTATTAGATCAAGGAGAAGAAAGGGCAAGTTCAGCATGTGCAAATTCAGTCAGGTAGGCTCCAAATATTTCTCTAACCAAGTATGATGGGTCAGTGTGGAAAATCATAAGGATTGGGGTGGGAAAGGTGGAAATAATGCAAACCTAAAAGGGGCTTGTGTGACATAGAAATGTCAGCTTTATTGCCAACTCCTAGGAGACCAGTAGGAATCAGTCTGGGTAGAGTGAAGGATATGGATGTTTACCTCACACAAGAGTTAGGATTGAGCGAGAGTGAAAAACTAGGAGGATATTGTAAAAGATGAGAAATGATAACTTCATGAATTTAGACAGAAGGAATACGATCGGAAAATAGTGGAGGGCTTCTAGAGGAAAGGTGATCCTTCAGATGCATGCAAAAAAAGATAATAAAGTCTATGATGTTTAATAGTTTTCTATTTATGCTTATGATGCTCATGTTAGGAATACATAGGGCACTAGGTTGGCAGGAAAGTTAGTAAAGTCAGACTTTGTACATTATGAGTTAAAAGCAACTTTAAAAAATCTAAATAGGGAAATACGTTTAGAATTAGAATAAAATTAAGCAGGCAATTGAGATTTTAATGAAAGCTGTGTAATTAGCCAGTGAAGTCTGAAGCCTACAAAATGTCACTTATCTAGAACATTTAGAGTTAAATAGTTGGGATTCTGATGGTATTCTATGTAAGACCATAGATGCTACATGGCGGAAGGAGGATAAAAATTCTTAAGAAGATAATCTAAAGTCATTAAAAAGGAACCCAAAAGAAGACTGTAATTGATATCATTTAAACAAAAGGATTTCAAGAAGCCTGCAAAAAAGTCAAATGATCAATAAAGTTCCAGTAAAATGAATATTTAAAAGGTATCCTTTGTTGTTGTCTTTTAAACTTAACGATTAGCTTAGGTTTACTTCTTAGGTATAAAACTAAACTGCGATAGTTTAAAAAAATATGCTGCCTAAAGTAGAGACAGATAGCATATATTTTTTTTGAGAAAATGGCTGCATAAGCACAGAGAGATATAGACTCATGGACAATATGAAATTTTAGAATTGTTATTGTTTTATTGTTTTCCTTATTACTGTTGTTACTTTAAGTATGTCATTGGCTGGGCCATATTTACTGTTTAAAAGATATAGTACAAAAGAATAGCAACACTAAGTGTACAAGAGTTATAAGAGAAACATTGATGGAGCAAGATGTTAAGATGAGTAAAGATAACGTCTAGAGAGTGGAGAGAAGAATTAAATTGTTGTGAGATATTATAGGCACATTCATAACCTAATTAGCTGCAAAAAAGGACTGTAGTCAGAAATCCTTGATGCTTTAGGATAGCATTTTAATTATAATGAAAATGTGGGTCTAGGTTCTAGATAGAGGAATACTACACACACACACACACACACACACACACACACACACACACAGGGATAAACATTTCTGAGTTTTTACAATGGAGAAAATAAGTAGAGTTGTGGAAGTGAAACTGAACTGCACTTAGTACAATGAAAATTGCAGAATACTAGAGCATTTATAAGGAAGAATAACAATAATTTGAATGGTATATTTATTTTTGGAGATGGAGTTTTGCACTCCAGGCTGGAGTGCAATGGCGCAATCTCGGCTCACTGCAACCTCAGCCTCCCAGGTTCAAGCGATTTTCCTGCCTTAGCCTCTGGAGTAGGTGGGATTACAGGGGCCCACCACATCACCTGGCTAATTTTTTGTATTTTTAGTACAGATGGAGTTTCACCATGTTGGTCAGGCTGGTCTCGAACTCCTGATCTCAAGTGATCCACCCACGTTGGCCTCTCAAAGTGCTGGGATTACAGGCATGAGTCACAGCCCACAGCCTGAATGATATATTTCTGATGCCTGGAATGCCATGTCAAAGGTCTTCAACTTTTTCTTTTAAACAAAGTATAAATCTATTTAATTTGCAGACATTGAAAGCAAGTGACTAGTTACATATCTATTGCAATAATGCAGTTACATTCCGATTAAAAGTTTCTCAGCCATCATCTTGGCAATGTCAATAAAAACTGACATAGGTAAAAAAATTGTCAAGATTTAGTGATTAATTGGTGTAATATAGAGTTAAAATGATTGAAAGTGATATTGCAAGTATGAAAGTGTGTTTATTTTTCAAATAGATTACATCCTTAAACAAGAGAACAAGGGAAAGACACAAGTCAAAGAATGTTAACGATGATTTTTTAAAAAAGAATAAAAGAAAGAAAATCCCATAGACATGTTTCAAGAAATTTATATGCCATGCCCACTACTTCTGGACAACAAAGGGTCTCACTTTACTCATTCACTTCATTAGGAGCATGGCGTGCTATTTTGCCAATGTTGCCATTTCATCAGTATGAATAACTGATATTTTAAATGACATGTTTATTTATGATGTATAATATTTAAAAATTTATAAATAATAGGCATACATGAATTGAGATACAATTACTTTAAAAATGATTTTCCTAAATGTTACCTAATGCATTCTTAATGTATTGCTAGTCAATAATTTTAAGTAAATAGCTTTATAATTTTACCATGTAATGAAAGTTCATATTTCAATTTTATATCAAATTTATATTTACTAATGTAAAGCAATGAGTTATTCAGGAAAAATGATGTGATGTCTCAAATATTTATATAAAATGACTCACAACAAAAATTCTTCCCAAGTACAGTTTCAATTGGATTTTGATTAAAGATAGTCTAAAACAGAAACTAAATTAAAGCACAGTTACATTAAGATTCGATTAGGTACATTTAAATTGAAATGCTGTGGCTTTCTTGAGTAAAATTAACTCTACTGTTTCTTGCCATAAATTTCAGTATAGTTTATATATCAGATATATTATTCCACAAAGTTGAGTGGAAATAATGCATACACTATTGATATCCAAAAGAATTAAGATGAAAAGATAATTTATTATGAAAAAACTGAAAAAGGAACACAGTCTCATTTCAACTCTATAACTGAAAATGCTTCTTCTGATATATTTAATGAATCGTATTTTCTACAGATAACAACAAATAGAAATGTCAAGGAGGTGAAATAATAAGAGAAATACAAAGGAAAATGAACCAAATTCAATAAAAAAGAGGCAGTGAAGTATAAATAAACTATGTCATACAACAGGTTTTAATCTCTTTTGCAGAATAAAGTTGTCAGTTGCTACTCTTCACATCATTTTTCCACGAACTTACCATCTATGATGTCAGCTTGATAGGATTGAAGGATACAAATTATTGATCCTGGGTGTGTCTGTGAGGGTGTTGCTAAAGGAGATTAACATTGAGTCAGTGAGATGGGAAAGGCAGACCTACCCTTAATCTGGGTGAGCACAGTCTAATTAGCTGCTAGCTTGGCTAGAATAAAAAGCAGGCAGAAAAGTGTGAAAACAGAGACTGGCCTACATCTTTCTGTCATGCTGGAAGGTTCCTGCCTTTGAACATAGTACTCCAAGTTCTTCAGTTTTGGAACTCAGGCTGGTTCTCCTTGCTCCTCAGCCTACAAACAGCTTATTGTGGGGCCTTGTGATCATGTGAGTTAATACTTAATAAACTCCCATATATATATATATATATATATATATATATATTCACACACACACACACATGTATTCCATTAGTTTTGTCCCTCTAGAGAACCCTAATACAGAGCTTGGCACCAGGAGTGGTTCTAGAGGAACAGAATATTAAAGATGGAGTTCGTCGTTGGTTTTGGGGTTTCTGGAGTTGGCTGCTTAATATGATTAGGCTCAAAAATGCCAAGGACTGTACTGCTAATAGTACAGAGAACACTGGTGGTCTTTGGCATGAACTGTTTGGAGAGTTCTGCAAAATAAATGTATTTGACACTCCTGACTGATTGCTCATGAGAGGCAAGAAGTTTAGTGACTCTTATGTAGAGAACCAAGGAACCATATGTAGAGAACCAAGGAACATAATGAAGCTGGTTAGTTTCTCCTAAGTTCAGTAGACAAAACGATGAAAGACAATGATGAACTCAGGGATTCCATCTCCTGGCTTCAGAAGCAGATACTGAACCTCAAATCTGTTAAGATTGCCCTGAGTGAGAGTTTTATCTCCTACAGAGAAATAGCTGAAATTCTGGAAAAATAGACACAAGCTTTTATCATGAGAGTGGGTGACCTGCAACGAAAGGTGCCTGCACAGCCTCGCCAGGTGTCTACTGTTAAAGTGAGAGTATTCATGGGAAAAGAATGGGACCCTGCTACTTGGAATGAGGATGTAGAAGAAGACCTGGATAAAGCTGAGGACACTGAATTTGTAAACTCTGACGAACTTTTTGGCTAGAAAAAACAACTTCCCCATCCCCATTACTTGAACAACCCCTCCCCAACCCATCATGCCATTAGCCCTTTCCATCTTTGTCTGAGGAGATAAACCTCAGTTGCCAGGCAAGCTAACTTTGATTTTCCTCAGGAGCTACCCCCAGCCTCCCTGTTTATTACTAGACCTATGACTAAAGTCCTGGCGGGCACGGAGAGGTGAGGTTGAGAGCATGACCCATGAGGAGGTGCACTACACTCAAAAAGAACTGCTTGAGTTTTGTGATTTATATAGAAATCTGGAGAACAGGCATGGGAATGGATATTAAGGGTGCAGAATAATGGTAGAAGGGACACAGAGTTGGATCAGGCTGAATTTATTGATTTGGGCCCATAAGTAGGGACTCTGCATTTAATGTGCAGTTCAAGGAGTTAAAAAAAAAAGTTCTAATAATTTATTTGCTTGGTTAGTTGAAATATGGATTAAAACATGATCCACTGTGAGTGAGCTGAAAATGCCTGATATCCCCTGGTTTAACAAAAAGGAAGGAATCTGAAGGCTTAGGAATATTGGGATAGTGGAGTGGATTAGTCACTTTAGACCTACTGGGAGGGTCCAGAAAATATACCCTTGACCAATGCCTTGTGCTATAGATTTGTGAGGGAAGCACCTGCATCTTTGAAGAGCCCTGCGATGGCTCTTCTCTGTATGTCAGATCTCACAGTGGGAACTATAGTCACTCAACTACAAAATTTAAATACAATGGGAATAATTGGATCCCAAAGTGGCAGGGGCCAAGTGGCAGCACTCAACCACGAAAGGTAAGGTGGGCATAGCTACCATAATGGACAGCAGAGTAAAAACAGAAATCAGAATAGTCTGACTCTTGTAGAGCTCTGGCATTGGCTAATTAATCACAGGGTTCCTGTAAGTGAAATTGATTGAAAACCTACTGCATTCTTATTTAATTTATATAAACAGAAAAATTTGTAGGTTGAATGGAAAAAAAGGTTAATTTGAATTATAAAAAAAGAGAATCACAGCCTCTCAATCAATTTCCAGACTTGAACCAGTGTGCAGACCCAGAACCCATTGAATGAAGGGGAGGCTGAGTCCCCTTGAGGAAGGACTCCTCTACATTACTGATAATTTATGCAATGAATCTTTCTCCCATCCTTTCCCAAGGAGACCTCTGCCTTTTACCAGGGTAACTGTGCACTGGGGAAAGGGCAATGATCAGATATTTTAGGGACTACTGGACATTGGCTCTGACCTGACATTGATTCCAGGGGACCCAAAACGTCATTGTGGTCCCTCAGTTAAATTAGGGGCTTATGGAGATCAGGTAATTAATGGAGTTTTAGTTCAAGTTTGATTTATAGTGGTGCCAGAGGGTCCCCGGACTCCTCCTATATTCATTTCCCCACTGCCAGAAATAGACATACCTAACAGCTGGCAGAATTCCCACATTGGCTTCCTGACTGGTAGGGTGAGGGTTATTATGGTGGGAAAGGCCAAATGGTAGCCATTACAGCTGCCTTTATCTAGAAGAATAGTAAGTCAAAAAACAATATTGCATCCTTGGAGGGATTGCAGAAATTAATGCCACAATCAGAGACTTGAAAGACACAGGGGTCATGATTCCCACCACATCTCCATTTAACTCTCTCATTTGGCCTCTGCAGAAGACAGATGGATCTTGGAGAATGGCAATGCTTTTGCCAAGACTACCATCCATGGACTCATAGAATGCCTTATCCACCGTCATAGTGTTCCCCACAGCATTGCCTCTGACCAAGGCACTTACTTTATGGCTAAAGAAGTGTGGTAGTGGGCTCATGCTCATGGAATTCAGTAGTCTACCATGTTCCCCATCATCCTGAACCAGCTGGATTGATAGAAAGGCGGAATGGCCTTTGGAAGTCACAATTACAGTGCCAGCTGGGTGACAACACTTTGCAGGGCTGGGGCAAGGTTCTCCAGAAGGCCATGTGTGTTCTGAATCAGCATCCAATATATGTTACTGTTTCTCTCATAGTCAGGATTCAGGGGTCCAGGAATCAAGGGGTGGAAGTCGAAGTGACACTACTCACCATCACCTCTAATGCTCCACTAGCAAATTTTTTGCTTCCTCTTCCTATAACATTACATTCTGCTGGCTTAGAGGTCTTAGTTCCAGAGGGAGGAAGGCTGCCACCAGGAGACACAACAACAATTCCATTAAACTAGAAGTTAAGATTGCCACCTGGACACTTTGGGCTCCTCCTACCTTTAAGTCAACAGGTTGAAAAGGGAGTTACAGTGTTGGCTAGGGTGATTGACCCTGACTATTAAGATGAAATCAGTCTGCTATTCCATAACGGAGGTAAGAAAGAGTATACTTGGAATATAGGAGATCCCTTAGGGCATCTCTTACTAGTACCATAAACAAAGGTTTGGGTCAATCCACCAATAAAAAACCATGACCTGTTGGGGTGCTTGCTGAAGGCAAAGGGAATACAGAATGAGTAGTAGAAGAAGGTAGTCATCAATACCAGCTACAACCATGTGACCAAATGCAGAAACGAAGATTGTAACTGTTATGAGTATTTCCTCCTTTTGTTAAAAACTTGTTTGTGCATATATACACTTATACTAAGAAAATACCTTCATTTTATGTCCTTTCTCTATTATCATGTGAAATAAGATTTGATTTTATTGAATATTTATGAATATTTATTATATTATATGAGTATATATAATATATAATACATTATATATGTAATATATATTCCATTAGTTCTGTCCCTCAAGAGAACCCTGACTAATACAACATTCTACCTTGTATCTAAGTTATCATCTCACGTTTAAACACAACGAATTCCTTATTCAAAATAACTACCCAATATGCTGTTATCAATCATCTAATAACATGAAAACTTTCATACAAAAGTAAATATTCCTGGGCAAGAAACAACAAAATTCCACTGCTTTACCATAAATATTTTAGGATATCTAACCTTAAAATTTCTAATCTATATATACATAGTATGTCCATACTATATATGTGCACATACCTGTATATTAACCCATTCTCAGATTATACTTATTTACAGTCACCTTTTATATTATTATTATTTTTTATTATTCATTATAGATAAAAGAGAAAGCTCACAATATATGTCTCTTCTTACAATATAGGCATTTATCTTCTCTAAAGATGAAATACAGAACAAAAACTATCTCTGTATCTAGAATTGAAAACACCCCAACAAATGTATGTATCATTTTGCAAAAAAAGCCTCCACAACTTTTATATATATTTGCTTTTAGTTAGAAAAGATATGCAATAAATAACTATGCTTTTGTATGTTATTAATTTTATTATGTTACTAATCTCTCTGCTTGAGAGTCTGGAAAATAAGGGAGAAGATTAATTGAGTACAGTGAATGAGAATATTTCTACATGATCTATAAATGGTCTATTCACAGCTAGTGCTTTATGTTAGAATCATGAACCCAACATTAAAAAGTACCTTATAGACATAAAGGACAAATTTGAACATTTTTATTTTTCTAGAGTTTAATTCATATTGAATGTCTCATGTGGTTAATTCAAATCAATTTTTCATAGCAATTTGTTATGAAATAAGCAATTATATTGGTATTGCTTAAACTTCAAACTAGTGTTTATTTTTTTCTTTTTGATCTCTTAAAACTATTTTTAATTCATAAGTCCTCATCAAAATGGAGAGCATACATTAAAATCCAATGTATAAGACAACTTGTTTTTTAAACAAGTTCTTTCCTATGGTCTCACTCAAAGCAGATAAATGAATTTCGATTTATAAGGACATGAGTACAAACAGCTGTTATTTTGCTTTTAACAGTTTTTTCCCCCCTAGGAAATTATGACTGTTATCAAATGCTCAGAATTCAGGATATGTTTTTATCTTTCCAGGTAGATAATGATGACTTGATATTACAGTAATGTGGCAATATAAGTATAGGTTTATCATACACAAGGTACATGAATGATTTATACTACAGAGTAGCCAAATTATTTTTTAGTCTAAATGTCTAAAACTTCTAATAGTGGTTAACATATTTTAGAAAGAAAATCCTTCTGTATACCTGAGTGAACACTAGATTACTGTTAAATGTATCTGTCAGATTGATTGATACATAAAACAGCTTTGTAGTCTAGTAACTACCTCATGGACCACTTATTAAGAGATTAAATTAAATTTTCTGAGCATTTTACAGGATCTTATTTTTAAAAAACACATGTGAGTTATTTATCTATTTGTAGTTGAAACTGAATTATTAACTCTCTTTTCTACGCTCTTAAAGGAAAATTGTTAAATCTGCTATTATAAGTCTCCAGGCAGAAGAGTTGTCAATTGAACTCCATGTTACAGTCCTTCAATATAATATATACTGATATGCAAAATATTTTATTTGTATTTTATATATAGGCAATTTGTGTAGAATTTTTCTTTAAAATAGGATAGCATCACTGGCAAATTTCCAGAAAATCACATGGTTTAAGGTAGTTACTTATCGCCTATAAAATGGTAGCCTGAGCAGATATTACAGTTATTTTGACAATTAAGAAAGTGCGGTAAAGAATGACTTGAAATCCTTAGACTAGAACTCAGGATATAGCTTCCTTTATTTGTATCTACTAGTTTTCTTTTTTTTTTTTTTTTTTAACCTGATTGATCTTGTTTATTTTCCGAACATAACTTAGTGATAATCACCCTTAACAGTCCTTCTCTGAATTTTTTTAAAATTTAGATTCTTTTCTTTAGTGTTCTCCTCGTACCTAAGGTAATATAAAAGTTTATGAGAATGCAGGTATCTTATTGTACAGTGAGCTGAGAACATCAAGGGGTATATAGATCATGGCGTCCCAATGTTCTTTATGACTATCAACCGCAATCATAATTAAAATAGTTGCCTTTTGAAGGAAAAAAAGAAAAGCTTTACCAATATCAGATATCCACTCACGATTTCAGGGAAAGGAGGAAGGACAGAGATAAGTTAGGTTTCATTTCTATAATTTAATTTCGCAAAGAATCATGATGTTACTTTTATGCCTTGTGTGGCCATCACTTAGATTCATACATGGAAGTTCATCTTGGCAACTTTTGCCCAGAGAATGACTGCTCTGGTGAAGAAATACAGAAGAAAGAAGCTGGAGTCCAGGCACGGTGGCTCATACTTGTAATCCCAGCACTTTGGTAGGCGGAGAAGGGCAAATCACGAGGTCAGGAGATCGAGACCTTCCTGGCTAACACGGTGAAACCCCGTCTTTACTAAAAATGCAAAAAATTAGCTGGGCGTGGTGGCATGTGCCCATAGTCCCAGCTACTTGGGAGTCTGAGGCAGGAGAATCGCTTGAACTTGGGAGGCGGAGGTTGCAGCGAGCCGGGATAGCGCCACTGCACTCCAGCCTGCGCAACAAAGTGAGACTCTGTCTTAAAAAAAAAAAAAAAAAAGTTGGAGGGAATAAACAGAAATGGTAGTAGAATTCAATTATATGAAGGGGTGGGACAGTAAAAGAGACAACACTTCCCTGCATACCCCCCCCCCAAAAAAAAAAAAAAAGGAATAGTACATATGTTCAGAACACAGCAGCACCAGTGATTTCAGAATTTGCATGATTTTCTCTAATTCCATTTTCTCCAATCCATTGTCCTGGAGGAGACAGCTACAGGAAGAGTGGAGGAATGAAATAAGCAGAGACAAAGTGCAAGATAAAGCCACACATAGCAATGCTTGACTTAAGGTCTCCGACCGAAGAGTAAACAGGAACCAAGTGAAACAGGAAAAGTTCCCTTATGTCCCTCACAGGACACGTGCAGTGGAGTGGCTCACTTCTTCAGTGCCCTGCTGCTCAAACCCCTAGGGGGAGCATGCAGATGGGCAGGTTGTGGGGCTCTGACCCCATGGCAGTGTCTAGGGGTGAATGTTTACAGTTCCTGAAGCCCCAGTGGGAGTGTGTTTCAGAGTCATCTTTTAGTTTAGTCTTCCATAGACGGCTTGTGTTAGTCAGCTCAATTAGACCCCCTGCCTTATCGCAAGGACAGAGGGCTTTCTGTATCCCGCAATTTCTTGTCTTGTTGTACTGGAAGAATCGGGCCACACGTGGGCTTGGATAATGAGTGCAAAGTTTTATTGAATGGAAGTAGCTCTCAGCAGATTGGTGAGTCAGAGAGGAGATGGAGTGGGAAGGTGCTTTTCCCCTGGAGTTGGGCTGCTCAACAGCCAGGCTCTCCTCTGATCGCTCTGGCCAAACTCTGAGTCATTCCACCGGTCCATGGCCTCCTGGCACAGAGTGGTGGCATGGCAGGCCAGGGTGGTCTTGGGAAATGCAACATTTGGGCAGGAAAACAGAAATGCCTGTCCTCACCTAGGTTCGTGGGCATAGGCCCAGAGATGGAGCCCTAGCCAATGACCACGCCCTTCCTCTCTCAGCTCCCATATCACAAAGGCTTAAAAAACGTGAAATTGAATGCGAGGTTGTTGACTTAAACTGGAGTAGGGTCTTACTGTTTTGTTTATATATATATATATATATATATATATATATATATATATATATATATACACACACACACACACACTCTTAAAAAACAATACTGAAAGTAACCAAATATCTATAGGACTATACATACTGTATTTGAAGGTGTTGGCAACTGAGAAAATAGTTTCCTGATTACACTACAAGGAACTCTGCCAATTTGATGAAACGTGTTTACTTTCTTTTTGTTGTTGTTGTTTGGTTGTTGTTGCTGTTTTTGAGACACGGTCCATTCTTTCACCGAGGCTGGAGTCCCTAGGCATAATCTCAATTCAATGAAACCTCCATCTCCTGGGCTCAAGCAATCCTCCTGCCTCAGCCTCCTGAGTAGTTGGGACTACAGGTGTGCACCATCATGCTTGATTAACTTTTCAATTTTAATTATTTTTTAGAGACTAAATCTCTGTTGCCCAGGCTGATCTTAAACTCTTGAGCTCAAGTGATCCTCCCTCCTTGGCCTCCTCAAGTGTTTGGATTATAAGCGTGAGCCCCTGCACTCAGCCAAGGTTTACTTCTTTTTATATAGTTGTACTGACATGTGCTTTAATATATATCTCTTAGTAGTTTCTGAATGTCTTATTTTTCTTCCTATATGACATTATCTTAACAGGTATACAATAATCTGATGACTTGAAATTATTACAATCCATCTGTAAATAGCTAATTTCTCTCCTTTGGGATAAAATAAGCTGCAGTGAAAATGGAGAAACTGTGCATACCATTTCTATTAGTTCTATTCTATTCTAGCTTCTTAACAGGACATCGAGCGCTTTGGTATGCATCACATTTTTGTAATTATAAAATAGTAAGATAACTCACATACATTGTATAATGTCCAAAATATAACATATAAACACACTGATATCACAGTACTGCCATTTTCATGTGCAAACTAAATCATAGTAATTATAAAAAAAAAATTTATCAATAATGTCTTTCACGTACACATAAAATTATACAAATAATCAAAATATTTGGAGTTGATCATGTCTAAGGCCACTTTCTGGGAAGCTTCTTACACATACTTCACTATGCTTTTAGAAGTTGATTCTCTGTGATTAGGCCAGCATGAGCTGGAATACAGCGATGAGGAGAAGAATTATTCACACTGGCCAGCTCCGTGGCTAGGTTCTTAATGGGATGCTCTATAACCAACGATGACCAGTTCATCCCACCACAAAGCAGGGGACAAAACTAAAAACTATGTTAGAAGATGTTCAGTTAACATGTAAGCAAAGGTCCTGAGTGAGCAAAAAAGGGCCGGAAGTAAAATCAAGAAAACAGTCTTTTAGTTGATAGCAGATAAGCAGGGGGGAAAAGATGTAGATTTCAGAGTATCATGACAGCTGCTCTCAAACTATTTTCTATATTAATAACCAAAATAAGTATGCATAATATTTCACTTTTTTTTCCATGGGTAAAAGAGAAACAAATAGTGAGACCCATTAGAAAACATTATTTTGACATAGTTGAACCAATCATATAAATGGAATAAACTACTGGGAAGAAAATGCAATATTTGAAATGCAGTCATACAGAAAATTGTCCCTAGATTGAATTAAGTGTAAGCTGTTTGTTGGAACTTATCCTAAATTTATTTTCTCATGTTTCATGCTAGAAAGGAAATACTATCAAAGTTAGACTAATCTCAATTTTACACTTCCCTTGTCTTCCTTCTACTTCTTTTGCAAGTACATTTCTCCTAAAATTGTACTGCCTTCCAGGGATATTATTTACTTGGGGGCTAACTCCACCACAAAGGCTATCCTTAGTACATTTTATTTACTCACAGCAAATGAAGGAGGCGATGATTGGGTGAATGACAGAAATGTGTCTTTTTCAATAAAAGTGAATACAGGGAAGAGACAGTAAGTAGATGGAATGTGTTTTAAAAGAGATATTTTTAAATTTCCCATTTTACAAAACACACATTTTAATTGTTACTAAATGCTGCAGTTATAGCAGCCAAAACTTGAGTAGAAAAAGACATAACTTTTGATTTGAGGTGATGATCATGATATAGCTATGGAATAATTATGGCTTTAGATTTATTACATCAAACCACAAGAAATTGATTTTTATATATGTTAAAAACATTAAGAATCAGTCATTTTATATGATTCAACTTAAAGGAGACATTTAGTTAATGATCCAGATGAAGGTGTATGTGATAGAAGTGGACAGGGGTGGATCTTTTTAAATATATACAATACATACATATATATGCCTATATATTCTACCTTTAAATCTAATGGTCTGTTAAGAACTGTGCTAATGATAAATATTTTTAACATTGAGTTTCAGGTTTAACTAATTATACTTGCCCTATAACTAGTAGTAGGTACATTATTCAGCCAATTGTTGTTTTTTTTTTTTTTTTTTCAGGCAAAAATTACGAACATGAAAGAAGGGAATATATTCTATAGAGAAATAGTTACTAAGAAACAAAAGCCATATATACCTGTCCTGATCAACTCATAGGTCAGAGCTGATATTCTAAGCTGAGGCTTATAGCTAAGTTAATAAATATACACATCTACAATTACAACTGAATGCTTTTTAAGATGAATTGCTTTGCTCCATTAGCAAAATATCACTACATATGGACAAGTTAATTCATTACTCTAAGTATTCAAGGACTAGATACTGCAGTACACATTAAGTTGGTAAGAAGAGGAATAAATAGCAACCAAGAATTAGTCAAACATGGCCTATTTTTTTTTTTTTTTTTTTTAGGTTTCTATTTCCAACAAGCCCATTACAGAGAGAGCATTTTTTGAGAAGAAAATAATGTACTCATCCTGAATTATCCACTCTCCCCTCATCTCCAATTATTTTGTATAATTGTGTCCTCCATTAAAATTGATTACAGTTAAAAGTTTTTGATCAATAACACATGTTTTAGTTGGTCATTATTATTATTATTATTTTTTTTCTTTTGAGACGGAGTCTCGCTCTGCCACCCAGGCTGGAGTGCAGTGGCCGGATCTCAGCTCACTGCAAGCTCCGCCTCCCGGGTTCACGCCATTCTCCTGCCTCAGCCTCCCGAGTAGCTGGGACTACAGGCGCCCGCCACCTCGCCCGGCTAGTTTTTTGTAGTTTTTAGTAGAGACGGGGTTTCACAGTGTCAGCCAGGATGGTCTCGATCTCCTGACCTCGTGATCCGCCCGTCTCGGCCTCCCAAAGTGCTGGGATTACAGGCTTGAGCCACCGCGCCCGGCCGGTCATTATGTTTAAAGAAAGAAAAATATGTACATATACATATATATTTGTGAATATATGTACAGAATTAACTGTGAGTTAAGCAGCTTTGCCTTAGATTTACATAAAAACTTCTTAATTAGTACTTAAACTATATGAATGTAAATACAACCTGATATAGAAACTGGAAATATAGCACTTATTTCTAATAAATGTGAAATCAAAGTGACTCTGTAACATAGAAAGAGAGTCCGTGACTTTTGCATTTCAATATGCCCACTGATGTTTTAAAGAAGAACAACAATAGCTATGTAAAAATTACTGAACCAGATCGTGTCAAATTCTTTAAGGAACAGATGTGGAGTTTTTATGATTCACCCAAGAGTAGCAAACACGTTATCATTTCTAGAGTAAATACACTAAAACAATTATAAAGATGTCAAAATTCTGTTTTATTGCCCAATTCTTTTTTTTTTTTTCAAAAGGCATGGGAGAAATTTGTCACACCTTTAGTTACACAGCAAATTTTGAACACTTCCTATTTATGTTTGGAAAAATTCTCATGTCATGACATTTTTCACCAAAGCAAAAGTCAGAAATCTGCTTTTGTAGCCTCTTTTTTAATAGCTAAAATATTTTGCAGTGATGTTGTTTTTCAAATTGTAAATATGGGACTCTCATCCAGAAAGGAACAATATAGGAGGCAAATTCCTGACAAATTCTTGTCTGGTAAGAGTGATGGCAGAATGACCTGGACTTTAAGGCCAGACATGAAAAACATTTTGACCTCCAGTGCCAGCGTCGTGAGGGTGAGCTGTGGTGACTCCAGTTGTAGTGTTGCCAGTTGTAGGATCCTCACTGGAACATTCCCATGTTGGGATCTGTGGCCATTTAGTAGTTTCTGTGACTGACTTCAGGACCCACCCAAAGATCCAAATGTCTTTTAGTAGACTCCATTTTTACTTCAGTTAGTTTCCTCTTTTTTCCATTATTTTTAAAATTTCGTTAAAGAAATTTTTTGGTAGACCGGGTGCAGTGGCTCATGCCTATAACCCTAGCACTTTCAGATGCCCAGGAGGGAGGATGACTTTGAGGTCAGTAGTTGGAGACCAGCCTGGGCAACATGGCATAATCCCATCTTTACGAAAATAAAAAAATTAGCCAGGTGTGGTGGTGCACGCCTGAAATCCCAGCTATTCAGGAGGCCGAGGCAAGATAATCACTTGAACTGGCGAGGCAGAGGTTGTAGTGAGCCCAGATCTTGCCACTGTACTCCAGCCTGGACAACAGAGTGAGACCCTGTTTTGTTTTATTCTGTTTTTGTTTTTTCAGAAGAATCCTCATCATACGAAAAATTGGTGCCAAACGTAATTACAGGCAATGGAGCCTCAAGGAAATAAAAATCCAGGGCTAGTTATCTGGTCTGATTGTATTGCCAGGGTAAAAGAATTCATCTTGTATTGAAAGGATGTGATTCTTGCTGTCCCTGGCAGACAGTAATGAAAGGATTATTTAAATTTTCAACTATGGTCACTGATGTAATACATCTATACTTACAGTTTCTAGAGTTATGACATTGGCATAAGGAATACAAGCTCTGTGGGTTAAACTGATTGCTTCTGATTGTGCTCAGCCTTAGAGAAAGATAATGACTGCTTTCCCTAATTTCTCAACTCTTAGGATGATCAGATAAGTAGGAGTTGTCCATAGCTGTGCCACAAGTAGCCCCAAATCAGGTCCAAAGATGACTGAATTATAATGCTATTTGAATTGTCAGCTTCACCAAACTTTTATGTGAAACTCAGGGAATTATTGTAAAAGTGTGTGACCTGGAGAATAGGAATGGAGTTATATAGGAAGTAGACCATTCAGAATAGAGCCTACCCCCAAACCTCACTGAATTTCTGTTGCCAGCAATAGTTATTCCTCTCCCCCTCCCCCACGTGTCTGCTTCTATGTTGCTTAAATGCTCTACAATAACACACCTTGGGAAAGGACTTGCTGGGCATGCCCTTACTCTTCAGCCCTCACCATGGCCTCATTTCATGGTTCCTTTCAGACTCAAATTAGCTTCTGTTTGCTTGAGAGTAGTTGAAGTGGAGCAGACATATGAATTATTATGTCTCATGGCAAAATAATTGCAAGATTTTGCTAGATGATATTACTAAAAATGTCAAGAATGTCTATGGGAAGAAATCCTGGGGGTTTTAGAGCCTTAAAGACACAACATAGCATGAGAAGAGATATGCATAATTATCCTGGACATTCTGAATTCAATGCACTATTTAAGGGGTAGATAATTCTTCTCTGCAAAAGGCCACATAGTAAATATTTAAGCTTTAGAGACCAAATGATTCCTGTCATAACTATTCAACATTGCCATTGTAGTCAGAAAAGAGTTATAGATAATACAAAAATATCTATCCGTAAGGTCCAATAAAACTTTATTTATAAAAACAGGTAGTGGGCTGAGTTCGACATTCAGGTTGTAGTTTGCTGACCTCTATGGTTGCTCATACGTTACTAGTAATTATATTTACTGTGTGGTTGATTGAAAGCCCTATCCCAGAGCAAACAAAAGCTAAATAAGTTTGAAATAACAAGTATTCCTTGAGAAGACATTCAAAAACTTTGGGAAGAATAGATTACAGATTTTCAAAAACTACCAGGCTAACTACAAAGGCCCTACTATGCGTCAAATGTATAATTGAGAAAGGGGCTTTATGTACAGTTACATTG
Source organism: Macaca fascicularis (assembly GCF_037993035.2). Taxonomy (NCBI): domain Eukaryota; kingdom Metazoa; phylum Chordata; class Mammalia; order Primates; family Cercopithecidae; genus Macaca; species Macaca fascicularis. Next base: position 29,537,125 of record NC_088380.1, on the reverse strand, counting down.
TGAAGATATTCCAGACTTGAACTGTTCATCACCATGGTGTCTCACCCAGTTCTTAGATTTCAACTATTATATAGTCCTAAAGCTTCCTGAATGAAACTTAAAGATATTATCATTAGGAAGAATCACGTTAGAACATGAGAGGTCTTCTGGAAATACTCTTTCTGGCCTTTAAAGGTATCTAAGGTCAATTGTCATAGTAATTACACATGGGAGATTGGGAACTACTTAGAAAAATCAATTATTACTGGAAACTCTCCCTAGCTAACACAAATACGTGAGAAGCTGGTATATCACTGTCAATCAGCCCATAGAGATGTTTAACAGGGTTCTGGCAATTAATTTAACTTTTAAGTCCAGTTCAAGGTGCATCCACTTGATTCTGAATGTTGTGCTTATGTACTCAGTTACTGAATGTAGAGCTAGAATTATTCTGCGTAGCAACTTACAGAATCTACACATTCCCTGTCTAAATCATGGTTAGAGAGAGTCAGGTGGAAGCTCTGGAATCTCTCTTTTTCTACCAAAATAGTAAATGAAAACTCCTCCTAAATGTCTGAGAAAACTTCAGCCAATAGTGCCACTATCAGGTATGTGCAAAGTGTGTATCATGTATTGTTATTTTTCTTTTGCCGTTGCAAAAGACAGAATTACATAAGTTTATTGGATCTTCTTAAACATATTTAACTCCTCCTCCATATGTGTTTAGCTATGTTTCAGTGTGTTTGAGTAAATATATCTGGCACACAGTGTACAGATATTTATCTAGGAATTTATTTTACTACAGTCAAATAAAGTATTTTTGAAAGTTTTTATATAAGAAGACCTTGTTTTTTGGCCATATAATCACAGAAATGTGTAAATTGTAAGGTGACATGTCAGTTTTGCCCATAAGGAGTTAAACACATATACATATAATTCTATGGAGTACCATGATCACCTATTACTGTGATTGTATCATGCTAATTATAAAATGAGGTTAACAAGTAGTGGGTGCCCGATGTATTTTGGTAAAATCTACAGAAGACAGAGACTGACAGATATATTACACTTTTGAATTTCTGGGTGTTCAGCTGTTGGAATGTTTTAGGAATTCCACTCCAGATAAAAGATAATTTATTAGTTCTTACATCCTGCAGCACTGCTTTTTGAACCGTGGGGAGCAATGCTTGATGGACCTCTTTGACCTTTGGGAGCAATAAATATCACACTGCAATGTGCTGCTCAGATTCATTTCCTTAGTGACCCCAGACCTTTCACTTTTGAGTGAACTCCAAAGCAAAAGAAGTCAGCCAAATTAAAATACATAACACAAATAGTTCTATGATCTTGCCTCAGTGACCCAATAGGTCCAAGAAAACTTGAAGTATTTCTTATAAATTGCAATGCCAAATAGAAATTCTTTTCATTTCTAACACATCATGAATTTTTAAATATTATTTTTGGTTCTTGTTTTCTCTCTAGAGATTAGAATATATTCTTTGTGAAGGTAGAGTGTGCATCTTTTTTCTTTTATTTTCATTTGTTCATTGCTATACCTCCACGGCCTAGTCCAATGTAATAGCTCACAATGTAGTTATTCAGATAATAGTATTATAATGCTATATAGGAAAATTAAAAAGGTCATGGATTAAGAGGAAAGGAAGGCCACGTGGTCAGGTACAAGGACGTCGTTTTTGTACTTGCTTAGGGAAGAATTCTGTCAGACATGAATCTTTAACAGATCCCTGGATAAAGTGTGAAAGAGAATCATGGAAATGTTGGGAAGAAATAGCTCCAGGCAGAACGATATGAGTTTGAAAGTTCCTGAGGTAAGGTGAGCTTTGTGTATTTGAGACAAAGTGGAAAAGACAAATTATTTGGTAAGGCAAAGGAAGATGAGGATGGTCAGATATAATTTGGAGAAGTGGGCAAAAGCTAGATCATATGGGGGTTTGTAGAGAATGGTGAGGAGTTTGAATTTATTGTTAAATAGTATAGGAAGTCACTAGATTTTCAAATAAGATATTTATGTGATCAGTTTTACCTTTTAGAAGATTTACTTGGTTTCTATATAGAAAATAACTTGAAAGAGTGTTAATAGCAGGTGGAGGACCAATTAGGGCAACGCTGTTGTATGCAAAGAAGAGTTGATGACAGCTTAATTCAGACTGGTGTTGGTGTTGGAGTGGGCTAGGGCGGAAGTGCTAGTCATCATGGCAGTAGTATTGAGCAGTGTAGTTGTGGATGTAGTCATAGTAGTAATGATCGTGAATGGAGTAGTCGGAGGCCAGGGTGATAGTGGTGGTAGTATTGGAGGTAATGGTCATTGTGGAGGCAATAATAGCACTGGTGTTGTTTTCTCTACTACCTCTTTTGTGAAATAGGGATAGGTGCCTCCTAGGATGCCTAGAAGAATTAAATTAGCTAAAACATTAAAAGAATTAGAAATGTGCCATAGCCAAGTGAGCACACAATAAATGATGACTGACCATAATATTTTGTCTCTAAAACGACTAACTTCGATTACTTGTTCTACATTTGAATTCTATGGAATATGCCCACTCACACCAACCAAAATTATTTTCTATGGCAACAATGAATCATACATATTCTGTTGAATATGATTTATTCTTTTCTAACAATATATTTTAAATGAGTAATTCACCTTGCTGAGACATTCTAGTTCACATTTTGAACTGATTAATGTATACCTTTCAAAATGCATTTAATATTTCTTATGATTTTGAAGGTTTTTCCATCTGTCAACAAAAAGAGTACCTTCTTATTAATAAACCCCTTCCCCATCAGTCTTCTTCAATCATATAGCATTTGATTATTCATTTACTTATGAGAATAAATTATTTTGAAAAATGCAGTAATAGATGTATGCCCAATATAATACAGGACACATGTCTGTATTCATATGGGTCAATCTAATAATTTTGTGATCAGGAGAAGTATGAACAGTTGTATTATCTCAGTTCGAAATGAAAAGAAGTCTAACAAGTGTTTCCATACCATCTTCAACACTTCACTTACCATACTGTTTCCAAAAACAAACAAATAAAACAATACCTCAGGGGTACTTCAGTTTTTCTCCTTAGGAGTTTTCAAAACACTTATATAACATTTAAGACACAGTGGTGTTTCCTTCTTATAGTTTCTCTGTTTGGATCAAAACTATAAAAAGAAAAATAGAAAAAGAGTACACAACACTTGGTAAAATTAAAAGTATTTCCGTTATTTTAGTCATGGGGAACTAATTACATGCATAATTGTTACATGTGTAATTTGTCTTTGTTAGGATGAATAAGCCCATTGTGCATTTTTTTTTTTTTTAATCAAAGGCAACTGTGCCAGTCAGTATACCTATTCTCTTTTTTGAAAGAAAATCATCAGATTCCTTCATCTTGACAGGTAGAACATTCTGGAATAAATAGACAAAGTAGACATATAAGTCAGTTTCATCCCAAGTAAATTTAAAGTAGGAGCAATTAATCAATAATGAGGTAATGGAATTTTAGATGAGTTTCAGGGCTGATGTGGGTTTTGTCATGTTAATGTCACCATGTATAACTGGGAACATCTGCTGTCTGCCTTATTCTGTATGGTAATATGGAACTTCATATATCTATATAATAACACACTAAGTCTTGTTACTTAGAAGATCTTAACTACAGTCAAGTGAATGCTCTATGACAGTGAATGATTGGTGAGCCTTAGTTAATCTCTGTATATGATTTACAATCCTGTCTAGCATTGTTACACATAATATCCCTAGGAAGTAACATGGAAGGAATGTACTAATATTTTATTTTCATTTTTTGGTACAGTTCCTGATTTAATGTAGAGATTGTTAAAATACCATTTTCCTATTTTAACATGTGCTTTCAAGTACATTGTAGTCCTCCAGTAATCACACAGTTTCACATAGAAAATTCCATTATACATGTGAATGAATTATAGCATCATTTTAAGGACAAGATGTTGCAGTTATACAGACCTGAATTCAAACTCTGTTTCAGCAACCTATCATTTCTTGACCTTGGATAAATTATGTAATCTGAGACTCGGAGTCTTCAATCAAAAGAGGTGTGTTAAAGTTTATTGAGGAAACATACATAATGTGCTTAGTTTGGAAAACAACATGTAGTAAATAATGTAGTAATAATTCAATAAATTGCCACTATCATTATTTAAACATCACAAAATAAATGTTTACTTCATAACTGTATGAAATTATATTTAATTATAAAATAGTATAATATAAATATTCTTTAGGAAGATCTGATCACTATTAATTTGTAGTGGAAATATGAAAGGGAGATGGGTAAAACTATAACATTTATTTACATATATTGAGAAAACATTCATTGGTTATATCACTCTCTGGGAAAACCACATATATATTGTATTAAAATGTATTTTTCAATAAGCTTAATTCAATTACTCTCATCTCTTCAATACATAAACTGTATGCCATTTGTTGCTTATATAGTACATAGATAATTTTTATTTCTATGTGAGAAAATTCTCTTTTTAGGTCTCTTTCTTTAAAAATTGTAATGTACTTGGGGGCAAAAGCATACTTTATGCTTTGTCTCTCTTCAACACCTACTCAAAGCAGAGCTTTTGCTAACGGCCTGTGAAGAACACCAAAATATTTTATTCATATTATTTTATTGTAATGAAATGTCTCTTCAGAGGTTTTGAGAATGAAAAATCTCTGATTTGTTTTCTCAAACCGTTTTTAGATTCTTTTGTCTGATTCTGACCTGAAAATATCTGCAAAAGTGTGGCGTTTGTTGTCGTTAGTGAAATAATTGGGAACAGGGTCAGATTATGAGTCCGTTTTTCAGTTGCACTGACAGTTTGACATGAAGAGTCCTGTACTAAGCCTGAGAACTCCAACTAGACAAGTGCAGGCACAGGTCTGCCGTGTTTAGGAACTGAAAGAATAGGAACCTGCACTAGTGGGAAAGGAACCACCATAGTGCCATAAAATTCACTGACTCAACCAATTCAGAGGTTTAATCCAGAGCACAAGCAGGTTACACTAAAAAAATAACAGCTCTCTACCCCTGGAAATGCTGTTTAGCAGAGTAAGCTTAGTAAAAAGGGTCAGAGACCCAGAATCCCCAGGTTAACTATGTTTTAGGTTTGCTTGAACAAGTATCTTAACTAGAATGCACTTTTCTTTTTCTAAACATAAGATTGGAATTATGGGCTAGGAATTTCTTTTGTCAAATCCTATTCTCAAATTCAGAAAATAATCATATATATAATTTTATTTATATTTTAAATATAAAATATAATTTGGGGATTATGATTTATTCATAAACATATTCATGGGTAATAGAAGAACTACTAACTATATTTTCTTAATTCTAGTCACACTTCATTTAGAGAAATGAATATTTGAATATTATAGTTATTTCTAACAATTACGTATTATGCTTTATTGGAAGTTAAATAGCCAATAATAGCAAGAGCTTTATTTAAAGATGTTATGTATTGTTTCTCACTACATTATGAGATTATTCATTCACTCTTTGTTCTATATTGTGAAATATCGGGGGGACAGTTAAAATCCACACACACACATGCAGGGAGAGAGAGAAAGAGAATGAGAAACAGAGAGAGAGAGAAAAGGAAAGGTGGAGAAAAAACAGACAGGGAGACAAGCTGGGTATGTCTGTCAATTTATCAATATATCAATGTATTTAGATAATATTTTTACTCTGTAACACTTTAACATGATTCCACGAGGCTTAATATTTTAAAAATCAAATTATTCATAATTTCAGCCACATTAATTTGAATCTAAATATGATTAATTTGGCTTCCTAGAGATATGTCAAAACAAAAGTTTCTGACTATTAATTTATCAGAATAGGGTTTAAGATGTAGAGGGAAAAGATGAATTGAACAAACTCAAACTGAATTAATTTTTGGCACTGTTTATTAAAGTTATGAGTAAAGACAGAAAAAGATGAAATACCTCAAACTGAAATCTATTAGTGGCATAATTTAATTCTATGCAAAGCCCACAAAAGTTCCCCTGAATCAAAAGGATATTTAGTAATTAACTATGCTATAGAAGTCATAGAGTAAGATCATAGAAAACATATATGTCTGAATGCCCAAATTAATCATTGTATAACCCCATTATTGAATATAGTACAACCATTATATAAAATTTTATATATAGCTTAATATATGAGAAAGCTTAATATTAGTTTCTGAATTAGAAAGAAGATAAAAGCATGTTGCCAATATACTATTCCAATTTTGCTTAAAAATATGAGTATGTGCATATATATGCTAGTAAAGTGGATATATATATACACACACACATACCTTAATAGATATGCATGTATGCATACATATGCACACTTATACCATGTATAATAATATGCACACATATAATATATGCTCACTCTACATGTACTCCACACAGATATATGAAAGAGAGGGAATATACACTGAACATTAAGTGCTATTAACTTTAACTTGTCAATCTGTAAGAAAATAATTTTATTTCATATAATGTTATATTGTCAGTAAGGTCCAGAAAATACTCACTTTATTTTAAAGTAAAAATATGTTTCCTGGCTAAAGAAATAAAAATTATTTGGAATATCAATTTCTATTGTAATATTCCATAATTTACATACCTGTTCTACTTTTCATTTATTTACCCATTTATTCATTAATTGTGCACTCATTTATGTATTTATTTAGCACTAAAACTAATTTAGACTGTTTGTCATAGCCATGGTTTAAGAGTACACATGATTAATCAGAAGAGTATGTGTTAGAAACACAACAAAATTTATCAATTCTATGACTTAAAATATGCAAAAATAGTGGTAAATATTTACACTTTTTTTTTTTCTTGAAAACTAGTAGGCAAAAAGGATGCAATGGACGGTTTCTTTTTTTTTTCTCTGCAGACACAAACTGCGTGTCCTGTAATTTATTTATTTATTTATTTTATTATTTTATTTTTTTATTATACTTTAAGTTCTAGGGTACATGTGCACAACGTGAAGGTTTGTTACATATTTATACATGTGCCATGTTGGTGTGCTGCACCCATTAACCCATCATTTACATTAGGTATATCTCCTAATGCTATCCCTCCCCACTCCCTCCTCCCCACAATAGGACCCGGTGTGTGATGTTCCCCTTCCTGTGTCCAAGTGATCTCATTGTTCAGTTCCCACCTATGAGTGATGTGCAATAAGTACTTCAAAGGAGGTGGTGGTGTAATGGGGATAGAATTTAACAAAATCATTCTGTTCAAAGCATAACATTACCTCAGAGCTTCCTTGATAATGTAATGCAGCCATAAATTTTGAAAAGACAAAAGTTCAATTGTCAGTTGATTTCCCGATTAAACAAGACATTCTTCATACCAGAAATGCCTTAAGAATTTGCTTGCAGAAAGTATTTAAACCACACGAACAAAAGGATGTCAACTCTTGAGTATGAATAATCTTAATAGTCACTGATTCTGTCTCAATCATATCTAAAGCACTGAACTTCATTGAAAGACCACATCAGCCCATAGAGCCTGTATCATTAAATAATTGACCTCTGTCATCATCCAAAAGAATACACTGCAAGCTATGGTTCCTTCAGGGACCCTCCTTCATGACCACGAGCACCTTGCCTTGGCTTTCTTATGATTTCCAGCCACTGGAAGCACTCTGTCTAAATACCTACCCTGCAGAAAGATTGCCAAATTCATTTTCAATGCTTTTATGCGGCTCTTGACAAAACCTTAGATTTTTGTGTTTTGTGCTTACTGTTTGCAACTCTCATGTGTTTATAACATTTTCGTCAAATGAAAATATAAAATATTTTATAAAATTCTGTCTATCAAGACCTAGGTCTGATATATAAACAATGTCAGAGAGTAACATTGTTTATATATTTATATACTTTTTACATATATTGAGCTAATGAGTGAATGCATGAATTGTGTAAATGCATGTGAAAGCGTGTCATTTTTTAAAATTTCGACTATCTTATTTTTGACATTTTAAAGTCATTTTCATACTACTGTATAATATGTTGCACATAATTTGTTATTCTTGTCTGTGTTTTAAGTAAAAATTAAAACCTGTGCACTGAAGAATCCTATGTAAACACATGATTCTCATCTATTTCACTGAAAAAGTTATGTCAAAATAGTAAGAGTAATCATTTTTCCTATTATACTTTGTTATAAATAAAGCCTCCAAGGTTGCTTATAGATTCTCTTGTATTAACTACTCTAGGTTGAATTCATTTCTGGGATACAAAATTATGTGTTTGGAAAAGGCACTGCAGAAGTTTATTGAGAAACAAAAATGTTTCTTTAATATAAAAGCAGATTTTTAAATTACTAAAAAATCAACACAATTTAAGTTTGGGAATATAACGTTTTCTAAATAGAATAAACTATGGAAATAAAACATTTTTATAAATTTAAATATATAATAGTTTATAGAACCTGTTCAAAATATCTCTCCAATTTTTTTTTAATACCAAAAACCTACTTAATTATTTTGTAATACACTTGTAGTGTGTTGCTGAATCTTATATGTGCTTTGTGCTTAGGATTTCATACACTTAAAAATGAGGCTGACCAATTTGTGGGGATGTGAGTATTTGTTAATATTTTCTGACTTTCCTTTCAACATTCTAATCCCTCCCACTTCTCCCTGTCTGTCTCTCTCTTGTTGTTCCCTGATATTTTTATATGCCTTACTTCTTTGCTTTTTACATTTATGTTTTATTTTAGATATATCTCTTTCAAACACCATATAGCCTGAATATTTTATTAATTTTAACAACCTGAGCCTCCCCCTCAACTTATTTTTAGAAAGTATTAAAAACCCACAAAAGTGTGATCACATAGATTCATAAAATTCTTCATGCCACCTTATTTTATTTTTAATATTTAACTTTAAAGAAATAGTATTTAAGGTACATGCAGAAAAGTTGACTTTTGTGATGTGTTTTATAAATTTTAGTATGTTCCCCAATGCTATATGTTTTAATTTTCTGGAATGCCTTATAAATGCAATTATGCAGCATGTAACCCATAAGATTGGCTACTTGCAGCATAATAATTTTGAGACTCATTCAAGTTGTTGTATGTAGCAATAATTCATTACTTTTTCATTGTTGAGTAGCATTCCATTGTGTGGCTATGCCACATTTTGTAAAATCAATTCATTTAAGGACAACAGATTCCTTGAAGGATGTTTGGGTAGTTTTCATCCTTAGATAATTATAAATAGTAGTGGTCTCAACACTTACACACATTGTATAGTGAAAATAAATGTTTATCTGTTTATCTGTGTAAAATCTAGAAATAGAATGCTGGGTTACGTGGTAAGCGTATGCTGAAGTTTACAAGAACCTGTCCAACTGTTTTCCACAGTGGCTTTACCATACTGCATTCCTGTTGGTAATATACAAGAGCTCCAGTTACTCTACATCTTTGTGTAGTTATGTCTCATTGTAGATTTAATTTGTATTTCTCTATGGTAATGGTATTGAGCATTTATTCATGTTCTCATTAGTTAGCTGCCTATCCTCCTTCATGAAGTGTATATGCAAGAGTTTTTCTCATTTTAAAAATTAGCTTTATGTTTACTTAGTTTGATTTTAGGAGGTGTTTACACATATGGAAACACATCTTTTGTCATATATGCAATTTGCTCTGAATATATAGCTTGTCCTTTCAGTCTCTCAGTCAGGTCTTTCACAGAGCAAAAAAAATTTAAATTTTGATTAAATCTAATTTGTTCTCTTTATCAGTATACTTTTAGAGTTATGTCTAAGAATTTGTTGCCTAACCCAAGGTATGAAGATCTTTTTTTTTTCTTCTTAAAATATCATAATGTTATATTTTTATTGACATCTATATTTTACTTTCAGTTAATTTTTGTAAGATGTGAAGTTTAGGTCAAGATTCTTTTATTGTATATTAATTTCCAGTTTCTCCAGTACCATTTATTGAAAAGATAATACTTTCTCCATTGAATATCTTTGTAACTTTGTCAAAAAGAAGCTATAATTTTATAGGTTTATTTTTAGTCCCATTTCTGTTCCATTGAAGTGGTTTTTGATCTCTTGTCTATTTTTACCGCAATTCTGCTAGAGTTTTGATTAAAATGTTGTTGTCTATAGATCAATTTGGAAAGAATTGACATCTTAACAACATTGAGCTTTCCAATCTGTGTTCATATTACATCTCACCATTTATTTAGGATAATTTTTATCAGTGTTTTCATTTTTAATATACATATCCTGTTTTATTTGATTTATACTTAAGAATTTCACTTGTTATACATATGCTTTCATTATATATGTTTATTTCATTTTCCAATAATTGATAGCTAACATATAGGCAATGCTGAATTTATTAATTTAGTTCTAGGAGTTTCTTTTGATAATTACATACAATTTTACAAGGATTTCAGGATATGTTACATTAAAGTGGCTTAAGATAGAGGTTTTGGAATACTTATTAAAGTTGAAAATTTATTAACCTTGTACACAGTAATTCAACTTATGGCTATATATTCTAGAGAAAATTTTGTACAAATATCCTCAGAAAATACAAACTGGATTATTTTTCACAGTAGTGTATATGATAACGTGAGATTAGAAACAACCAAGATTTCAGAATTGCACTATATTTATACAACAACTTATTATACAAAATTGAACAGGAACTATGCACAACAATATTAATAAAGTTCATAAACACATATTTGAGCAAATAAAGAATTATTAAAACATATTTGCATAAAATAAAACTATGACACCTGGAAACAAACATTAAATTCCACATGATCAGTTACATATATTGGGAGATGATGGAAGCAACCTGGAAGTATGATACAAAACAAATACTGGTTTACAGTTTAGATAACACATTATTTTTTAGGCTATATAGAAGGTAATAGTTGAACCTCATTTTATGTCTTGAATGTTAATGTTTTAAACGAAAGCCCTAAAAAGTAGCCTGTAATTTTGAATTCTATAAAGCATTTATTTGAACTAAACTAAAGCTATTCAACTGTACAGATGTCAGACTTGACTTTTACCAGATATTTTCCATTTCTCCTTCAGTATTGTCATTGCTTCGTCGGTGGATAATAGGAAAGAATCCTCATCTATAAAGAAGTACGGAGCACAGCCATTTCTCCAACACAGAAGCCCCAAATGCCTCTGTTTAGTTCTTCCAGATTGGCCATATTTCAGGGCGGAAAGCAACAGTACTAGACAAATGTGTCTAAAAGGTTGGTTTAAGTAGTTCTTCTGCACAGGACACAAGAAAAAGGGTTTAAGAATTGATTGATGCAACAATAAAACCCCATCAGTGACAGACTGTATAACTGCCACTTGTCAGTGATTACCAAATTTATTGAGAAACGTCTCCCTAGATAAGAGGATGAGGACAGGAAGACCTGAGCCCACCAACGAAAAGAAACATGGGTACTTATGAGGAAACAGAGATGTATCATTGATCTTTTAGAAGGACTTTGGACTATTGTAACTTCTTTTTAAGAAATGACACTATTTTCAATCAATCAGTGAACAAGTTACATATATCAGTTTGAAATCTATTTTTATTACTAGGGCTGAAGAAATAGATGTTTTGTGTCATGTTATTCAGGGAATTTAGAAAACAGAATCTAGGTATTTGTAAAGATAACAAAATGCTTATAAGCATAATTGCTAAAAATGTATATTCAATATGCTTTGGGAACTCAGATAATTTAGGGAGACTTTATAGCTGAGGTGATATTTAACTTTAACAATGGGTGTATATTTCCCAAGTGCTGAAAGAGGCAGGCAATGAATCCAATAGAAGACATGAGATGTGTGTGACAATGTGGGAAAAACTAAATGTAGAAACGTTTATGTCAGTTGACATGGCATTGAAGGCACCAAAATGGTAAGCGCTTCTTCCGAAAATGTGACTTTAGCTCTTGTCAGAGGGCCTTTGATGCAGTGTAAAGAAATTACCTCTTCTGTAGACAAGAGGGATTAAAATGTATTAGCAATTGGAAGAAATGATTCAATATGATTAAATATATACTTAAAAGTTAACCTTGTAAATCTTACATGTTCTCACAACAAAAGTTGATAAGTACATGAGATGATGGATATGTTCATTTGTTGACTTCGCCATTTCACAATGTATACATATATCAGAAAACCGCATTGGGTGCTGTAAATATACATAATTTTTATTTTTCAATTGCAAATCTTAGTAGAGCTGGGGAAAATAGACTTGTAGATAAGAGTCAGAAGATTAGTCATTAGATAAAGAGACACAATAAAGAATATGATAATATAGTTCAAATGAAAGGGCAAATTTTTATATTTATTTTTATAGCAATATAAAAAAACTGATGGTGGTCTAGGCAAAACAAAGAAAATCAGAATAGAAGCAAGAATTATGGGCTGAAGAAAAAGGTGTAAACTTGGAATGTACATCTATGATACAGCAGCTAATTATCTTGCTGATTTTTTTTTTTTACTTAAGGATAAAACATTGAATAAAGAAAGTAATCGTTCAGCAAATCCAAGCACAGTGAAGAGCGGCAGGACTTATTATTGGCCACAAGGGATACCAACCCAGAGAATGCCCATACCAATTTACGGCAGTAAATCTGCATTTCTAAAATTTTGTCACAGAACAAATTAGTTCTAATCCATAAATTGTTTTAAGCTTATTTTACTTGACAAGGATTACTTGATAGGGAGGTGCCAGCAAGTTACCTATCTCCCCTCCTCTACAACAACTTCGACCCATCATGTTGTCTCAAATATCATCATTAGAGTAATGAAGTTCTAGCAATATTTTACAATCATCTATCAAACTGTAAATATTCTATGAAAATGTAAATACTTCCATAGTGAATAAAAATCTAAGTTATGTTTTACATTTGGCAGAAATTAGTTTACCATGTATTTTTGAATGATGATATTGAAGTAAAGGAAACAGTTGGGGAATGCAGCACAAACTGATTAAGGATATTTGAGATACAGGGCCTATTTAAAATTTTACAAGATCTTAACCCTGATCCTTGTATCTGTTGTCAATACAGTCTATGTTTATATATATATATTCGGTTGGTTTAATGATATTCTCCCTGCCGAAGACTGGAGAAAATGTATGCAATTTCCTGAATTGCCTGACTAAATAATCCCACTTGCATCCATTTAATGAACTAGCTAAGAAGTATCAGATCTGTGGCTATCTCTGAAGTTGTCCAGATGCTTCTGAATAAGTATGTATACCACATCTAACTTACAATAGCCATAAGCTCATCAATTTTTTAAAAAGACATTTAGATAGGTTATTGAAAAATATAATAGAAATAAAAATCGATGGATATAGATATGAAAGATGTATATGTGTATATACACATACACTATATGTACATGTGCAAATACATTCATGCATACCTATAGATAGGTATGTGATAGATAGATGGATGGCTGGATAGATAGATAGATAGATAGATTTATAGATAGATAGATAGATAACAGATGGATGAATGGATAGATCTGGATAGCAGCACATATCACTATGTTTCAGATAAATAAGAAGTTCTCTTTTTTCTTATTATTTTTATCTGCTGTTGCCTGTGCTTATTCCCATTTTTCAGACAAAGAAACTGTAGCATGGAGAGATTAAGCAAATTTCCCTGGATTACAAGACTCTAAAAAATGAGTACTAAATTGATTTATCTCTAGCAGCCTGGCTGGAGAGGCTACGGCCCCAATAGCTGTAATATATACAGAGGAAACATTTCTTGGGAAGTAAACTGATCTTTAGTTTATTACAAGATTATTTTTAAAGTCAGCATGTGTGGTGAAAAGGATTCTTTCAACCTTTTATTGAACATTCATATTAAAGGAAACAAATAGGTAAATAATAAGTCAATATAAAATTAGAATGAGATATTATGGAATGGTTATTCCCTGAGAGGACTCACACACAGATAGTGACATGTAAGGAAAAAAATAAAATCAATTCAAAGCTCTTCCTTCTTTTGTCTTTATTTTGTTTTTGTTTTGGTAAACTGTGACACTGAGATAAAGTAAGCAGCTGTGGGAAAGAATGCTGATAGGCCTTTCTCAGGCTCAGGGAGTACATTTTTGAATAGAAAACAAGTTTTAGTGAAACTATAAATATATGTATATTTTTATCCTTCTACTGCAACTCAGGCATTTTGACATTTTTGAAAAAGTGAGCTGCACATCACTTCTCCTGGTAGCGTTTACCCCAGGTAGACCTCAGGCCACAATAGGTACTTCCTGGTTGTCTTAAAAATTATACGTTATGATAATCCTGTTTTGTCAACTCAGCATGTCTTTTAAAAGGACCAATAAAGCTCTCTTAGGGCAAGAAATAAAGGTCATTATATTTCTCCTCAACATTCAGCATAGTTAAAATGTATTGAAATTAAGTGAGTCAAATCTGGTATATTTTGGGATCATCTAGCTCACAAAATAAAGGTTTTACAGGATAAAATCAAAGCGAGTAACTAAGCAAAGTAATATTCAGAGAGTAGCATACTTATTCACTTTATTCATTAAAACCTTAAGATTTTATTAAAAAAATGATCTTATGGTTTGCATAATCATGTTTAAAAAAGTATAAGGAAAGAGAATATAAAGATAGAGATAAGAGAGAAAGAGAAACATGGAATGACTCTAATTGCTAATTATGAGATGTCATAATTGCTAATTATATACCAGAGATACCATCATTGAAATTCCTACATTTCATTAGAATTAAACACAGACCCCCTGAATTTCTATACAACTTTACAATTCAAAGAACATTCTACACTGAATTTAGCTGTCACTTATTGCTGTTGATTTCACCTTATTCTCATTAAGATTATATTCACTTATATTGTTATATTAAAGTTATGCACTCTCTCCTACCTTCCAAATTTGTAAGCCTTCCAAGACAGGCTCTGTCGGACACCACGGGTTTATCCCTAATTAACTAAAATAAAAATTTGGGAGGGAGATGAAACAAGATGGCTGTCTAGAGCGCTCTGGCATTTACGCTTCATCCAGAAATTGAACAACTATATACATGAGACAACACCTACATAAGAACCAAAATCACATGAGCCATCACAGTACCTGGTTTTAACATCATATGAAGGAAAAAGGCACTGAAAGGGTAGCAAAGTCAGTCTTGAATTGCTGAGACACCTCTCTGCAATCCCTTTGCAGTGGCCATGTGGCATGAAGAGAAAATCTGCGTCCTTGGGGGTGGGAGAGCACAGTCATTGTAGGTCTTTATATTGGAACCCAGCACTACTAGTCACAGTAGAAAGCAACACAGAGGAGAATTTAACTGGTGCCCATGCAGGAGCATTTAGAGCAGCCCCAGCCAGAGGGGAATCTTTCAATCCAGTGGTGAGAACCTGAGTTCTGGTTAGACACACCACAGTGGGCTACGGAGATATGGGGTTCTAAATAAACTTGAAAGGCAGTCTAGCCCAGAGAGATGGCAATTTCTGGGCAAATCCTTGTGCTGTGCTGGGCCCAGAGTCGTAGGCTTGGGTTACACACGACCTAGTGAGACACCAGCTTGGGCAGCCAAGGAAGTTCTTACGCAATCTCTCCCCCAACCCCAGGTAGTGCAGTTCAAAACTCTGGGGGAGAATCTTTCCTTTTGCTTGAGGAGAAGAGAGGAAAGACTAAAAAAGGAATTTGTCTTGGAGCTTGGGTTTTAGCTCAGCCACAGTAGAACAGGTCACCAGGCAGAGTCATGAGGCCCTTATTTCAGACCCTAGCTCCCAGATGACATTCCTAAACACAACCTGGGTGAGAAGAGAACTTATCGTCTTGAAGGGAAGAACTCAGTTCTGGAAAGATTTATCAGCTGCTGACTGAAGTGCCCACTGGGCCTTGAATAAACACCAGCAGCAGCCCGGCAGGATTCAAGGTGGGCCTACGGTGACATCCAGTGTCATGCTGGCTTCAGATGTGAGTGAGCACATTCTGAGCTATGATGGCTTTAGAGAGAGATCTCTTATGCTTGAGGGAAGGAGACAAAAGATTAAAGAGACTTTGTCTTGCAGCTTGGGTACCAACTTGACCACAGCGAGATAGAGCATCAAGCAGGCTTCTAGGGTTCCCAATTCCAAGGCTTGCCTCTTGGACAGCATTTCTGGACTTGCTCTGTGCCAGAGGGGCTCCCAGTTCTCTAGAGGGAAAGATCCAGGCCTGGTAACATTCACCACAAGCTGACTGAAGAACTGTGGGCCTTGAGTGAACATTGGCAGCAGTGAGCAGTAGTCACCATGGGTCTGACATGGTTGTCATCATGAGGAGAGACTTTTTGCTTGATAAAAGGAGAGGAAATAGTCAGAAGGACTTTGTCTTGTGGCTTGGGTGTCATCTCAGCAGCAGTAGAATAGAGCACCAAGTATATTCCTAAGCTTTCCAACTCTAGGCCCTGGCTCCTGGAAGGCATTTCTGGACCTGCCCAGGGCTGAGAGGAGCTCACTGCCCTGAACAGAAAGACACAATCCTGGCTGGATTCACCACCTACTAACTGAAGAACTCTAGAACCTTAAGTGAACATAGGTGGTGGCTAGATGGTGATCACTGCTGACCTTGAGTGAGACCCAGGGCTGTGCTGGCTTTGGGTCTGGCCCAACACAGTCCCAGTGGTGGTGGCCACAAGGGTGCTTTATTCACCTTCCCCCCAGCTCTATGCAGTTTGGCATGGAGACAGAGACTTCCTTTGTTTGGGGGAACGTAAGAGAAGAGAACAAAAGTCTCTGCCTAGTAGTCCAGAGACATCTCTTGGATCTTAGCGAGGACCATCAAGGCAGCTTCTCTATGAGTCTGCAAGAGCCACAGAATTACTGAGCTTGGAGTACCTCCTAATGCAGATATGGTTGTAGTTACCAAAGTCTTAGATTACAACAGTCAGTTCTCTTTGAACACTTGGAAAATCTTCCCAAGAAAGAGGATACACAGAAGCCCATACTGCAGAGACTGCAATGAATACCTGACTTTTCAGCGACCAGACATTGACAAACATTCAAAAGCATCAAGACCATTCAGGAAAACATAAATTCACCAGACAAACTAAATAAAGCACCAGTGATCAATCCCAGATTGACAAAGATATGGAATCTTTAAGACAGAGAATTAAAAATAACTATTTTGAAAAAACTCAATAAAATAGAAGATACTCCAGAGAAGAAATTCAAAATCCTATCAGATAAATTTAAAAAAGAAATTAAAATAATTTTTAAAAATCAAGCATAAATTCTGGGGCTTAAAAATTTAATTAACATGCTGAAGAATGCATCACAATCTCTTAGCAGCAGAATTCATCAAACAGAAAAAAGAATTAGTAAGCTTGAAAACAGGCTATGTGGAAATACACAGTCAGAGGAGACAAAATGATAAGAAAGAATGAAGCACAACTTCAATATCTAAAAAAATGGCCTCAAAAAGGTAAGAGAGAGAGATAAGGGTGGAAACTTTATTCAAAGGGATAATATCAGAGAACATTCCAAACCTAGAAGAAGGTGCCAATATTCAAGTACTATAAGGTGATGGAACAAACAGCAGATTTAACCCAAATAAGATGACCTTAAGACACTTAATAATCGAACTGCCAAACGTAAAGAATAACAAAATGATTCTAGCAACAGCAAAAGAAAGAAACAAATAACATGCAAAGGAGCTCCAGTATTTCTGGCAGCAGACTTCTCAGTGGAAAACTTACAGGCCAGGAGAAAGTAGCATGACATATTTATACTTCCAAAAGAAAAATCTAGAATAGCATATCCAGTGAAAATATTCTTCAAACATGAAGGAGAAATAAAGAATTTGCCAAACAAACAAACAAACAAAAGCTGAGAGATTTCATCAATACCAGACCTGTCTTACAGGAAATGCTAAAAGGAGTTATATAAATTGAAAGAAAAATGCTGATACTGAGAAAAAAAAATCATCTGAAAGTACAAAACTCACTGTTAATATTAAGTACAAGACAAAGACAGATTATTGCAATACCATAATTATGTTGTGCTAACTACTCATATTTTGAGTAGAAAGATTAAAGATTAATTTATGTAAAATAGTAACTACAACAACTTTTGAAGACATAGACAATAAGATATAAGTAGAAACAATAAAAACTTAAAAAGTGAGGAATGTTGATTTAAAATGTAGAAATTGTATAAGTTTTCTCTTTGCCTGTTTGTTAGTTTGTGTTTTGCAATCAGTGTTTTAAACAGTTTAAAACAATGGGTTATAAGATGTTCTTTGTAAGCCTCATGGCAACTTCAAATCAAAAAATAAAAATTGCAACAGATACACAAAAAAATAAGAAGCAGGAAACTGAAGCACACCACCATAGAAAATCGCCCTCACAGAAAAGACAGGAAGCAAGGAAGGAATAAAAAACCACAAAACAACCGGGAAACAAATAATAACATTGAATATAAGTGTGCTCGAGTCTTAAATCAAAGACATAGAGTGACTAAATTGGGGAAAATAAAACAAGACCCAACTATCTGTTGCTTGCAGAAAACACAATTCACCTATAAAGGTACACATATACTAAAAATAAAGACGTGAAAAAGACATTCCATACAAATAAAAAAAAAAAAGAGCAGGAGTAGCTATTCTTATATTAGACAAAATTGATTTCAGAACAGAAACAATAAAGAGAAAAAGAAGGTCATTTTAATGATAAAGGGGTCAATTCAGCACAAAGGATTTAACAATTGTAACTATATATGCCCCCAATACTAGTGCACCCAGATTTATAACACAAGTATTATTGGAGATAAAGAGAGAGAGAGAGACAGACCTTAAAACTTTAATAGCTGGAGACTTCAAGATCCCACTTTCAGCATTGGACAGATCATCCAGACAGAAAATCAACAAAATCGGATTTAATCTGCACTATAGACCAAATGAACCTAATAGATACTTACAGAACATTTTTTCCAGTGGCTGCGGAATGTGCATTCTTCCCCTCAGCACATGGATCATCAGGCTAGACCATATGTTAGATCACAAAACAAATGATAAAAAATTCAAAAAAATTGAAATAATATCAAGCATTTATTTAATCACAATGAAACAAAATTAGGAGTCAATGACAGGAAGAATGCTTGATACTACAGAAACACATAGAAATTACACAATATGCTCCTGAATGACCTGTGGGTAAGTGA
This sequence comes from Macaca fascicularis, assembly GCF_037993035.2. Lineage (NCBI taxonomy): Eukaryota > Metazoa > Chordata > Mammalia > Primates > Cercopithecidae > Macaca > Macaca fascicularis. The sequence continues at coordinate 29,517,884 of NC_088380.1, read as the reverse complement.
AGAAATTAAAAAGAAAATTAAAAGAAATTTCTTGAAACAAAATGGAAACAAAACATACCAAAACCTATGGGATATAGCAAAAGCATTATTAAGAGGAAAGTTTTAGCAATAAGCACCTACATCACAAAAGTAGAAAAACTTCAAATGAACAACCTAACAATTCATTTTCAACAAGTAGAAAAGCAAAAGAAATAAAAACACAAAAATATCCAAAAAGTAAATAACATCAAAGTAGGAATAAATCAAATTAAAACAAATAGAAATACAAAATATCAATGTAATAAAAAAATTGTTGTTTTTGTTGTTGGTGTTTTGAGACAGAGTCTCACTCTGTTGCCCAGGCTGGAGTGCAGTGGTGCCATTTTGGGTCACTGCAAGCTCCGCATCCGGGGTTCACGCCATTCTCCTGTCTCAGGCTCCCGAGCAGCTGGGACTACAGGTGCCCACTACCATCCCCAGCCAAGTTTTTGTATTTTTAGTAGAGACAGGGTTTCACCGTGTTAGCCAGGAAGGTCTAGATCTCTTGACCTCGTGATCCACCTGCCTCGGCCTCCCAAAGTGCTGGGATTACAGGCGCGAGTCACCGCTTCTGGCCAAAAATTGGATTTTTGAAAAGATAAATAAAATTGACAAACCTTTAGCCAGACTAACTAAGAATAAAAAATACCTAAGTGAATAAAACCTGAGATGAAAAAGGAAATATTACAACTGATACCATCAAAGTTCAAAGGGCCATTAGATGCTACTATCTATGACTAATTCTGTACTAATAAATTATGAAACGTAGAAAAAATAATGGATACATTCCTAGACAAATACAACATACCAAGATGGAATCATGAAGAAATCCAGAACCTGAATAGACCAATAATAATAATGAAATCAAAGGCATAATAAAACGTCTTCCGGCAAAGAAAACCCTAGGACTTGATGACTTTACTGCTGAATTTTCTCAAACATTTGAAGAAGAACTAGAATCAATTATAGTCAAAATGTTCCAAAAACAGGAGAGAATACTTTATACTTATGTTACAAGACTAACTTTACCCTGATACCAAACCAGATGAAGACACATAAAAAAAAAAAAAAAAAAAAAAAAACTCTACAAGACAATATCCCTGATGAACATTGATGCAAAAATTCTCAGCAAAATACTAGCATACTGCAGTTAATAACACATGTAAAAGGTCATTTATCTTGACCTTTTGGATAGGATTTATTTCAAGAGTAGAAGGATGGTTCAACATATGCAAATCAACTGATGTGATATATAAACAGAATGAAAAATAAAAACAATATCATAATTTTAATTAATGCTAAAAAAGTATTTGATAAAATATGTATCTTTTCATTTAAAAAACTTCAAAAAACTGGGGATAGTAGTAACATACCACAACATAATAAGAACCATATTTGACAAACTCACAGCTAGTATCATACTGAATATGTAAAAACTGAAAGCCTTTCCTCTAAGATCTAGAACACAACAAGGATTACTACTTTCACCACTATTATTCAGCACAGTACTGGAAGTCCTAACTAGAGCACCCAGGAAAGAGAAAGAAATAAAAATCATCCAAATGGGAAATGAATGAGTTACATTGTCCTTGTTTGTAGATTATATGATTTTATATTTGGAAAAAATCTAAAGACTCCACCAAAAAACTATTAGAATGATACACAAATTCAGTAAAGTTGCAAAATACAAAATTAACACACAAAAAAGAGTTTCTATATGCCAATAGTGAACAATCTGAAAAAGAAATCAAGAAAAGTAATTCAATTTACAGTAGCTATACATAAAATAAAATACCTAGGAATAAACTTAATCAAAGTTGAATATCTCTATAATAAAACTATAATACATTGATGAAATAAATTGGAGAGGACACAAAAAATGAAAAGGTATTCCATGTTCATAAATTGGAAGTATCAATATTGTTTAAATGTCCATACTACCCTAAGCAATCTACAAATTCAGTATAATTCATAACAAAGTATCTGTGACATTCTTCATAGAAACAGAAAAAAAAAAACTCCTAAAATTTACAAAATACCCAGAACAGCCTAAGGCATCTTAAGCAAAAACAAAACAAAACAAAACAAAAACTGGAAGAATCATATTACCCGACTTCAAATTATACTACAGAGCTGTTGTAATCAAAACAGCATGATACTGGCAAAAACAAAACAAAACAAAACAAGCAAAAAACAGGCACATAGACCATTGGAACAGAATTGAGAACCTAGAAATAAATCCATACATCTACAATGAATTCATTTTCAACAAAGATTCTAAGAACATACTTTATAAATTGGGGGAAAAGACAGTCTCTTCAATAAATGATGCTGGTAAAGTTGGATATTCATATGCAGGCAAATGAAACTAGATCTCTATCTTTCACCATATGCAAAAACCAAACAAAATGGATTAAAAACGTAAGTATAATACCTGAAACTGTGAATCTACTGAAAGAAAACATTGGGGAAACTCTCAAGGACATTTATCTGGGCAAAGATTTCTTGAGTATTGCCACAATAGCACAGACAACCAAAGCAAAAATCGATAAATGGAATTACCTCAAGTTTAAAACCTTCTGCAAAACAAAAGAAACAATCAGCAAAGTGAAGAGACAACTCACAGAATGAGATAAAATATTTGAAAACTATTATCTGTAAACAAGAGATTAATAAGCAGAATATACATGGAGCTCAAACATCTCTATCTAAAGAACTAGTAATCTGATTAAAAGTAATCAAAAGATCTAAATAGACATTTCTCAAAAGAAGACATTTAAATGGCAAGCAGCTACATAAAAAGGTGTTCAAAATCCTCGCTCATGAGAGAAATACAAATCAAAACTACAGTGAGGTATCTTCTTACCGCAGTTAAAATGGCTTTTATCAAAAAAATAAAAAATAAAAAACAGGCAATAACAAATGTTGGTGAAGATGTGAAGGAAAGGAAACCCTCATACAGTGTTGATGGGAATGAAAAATTGGAACTGTCACTATGGAGAAGAGTATGGAGATTTCTAAGTAACTAAAAATAAAACAACCATATATTCCAGCAATCCCACTGCTAGGTGTATTCACCCCAAAACAAGCAAATCAGTATATCAAAGAGGTATCTGCACTCCCATGTTTATTGCAGCACCATTCACAATAGCCAACATTTGGAAGCAACCTGTTTCCATAAACAGAGGAATGGATAAAGAAAATGTGGTGTGTGTATACAATGGGGTACTATTCAGCCATAAAAAGAATGAGATTCTCTCATTTGCAACAACATGGATGAAACTGAAGGTTATTATGTTAAGTGAAACAAGCCAAGCACAGAAAAACAAACTTCATTGAATGTTCTTACTCATTTGTGGAAGATAAAAATTAAAACAATTGAACTCATAGAGATGGAGATTAGAAAGATGGTTACCAGATACTGTGGAGGATTGGGCGGGTGGGGAGGGATGGGTAATGGGTTCAAAAGTATAGTTAGATCAAATGAATAATGTATAATATTTGATAGGAAAATAAAGTTATAACAGTCAACAACAGTTTATTTTACATTTTAAAATAACTAAAAAATTTATGATTGGAATGTTTGTAACACAAAGAAATGATACAAACGCTTGAGGTGATGATGGATATCCCACTTACACTGATGGGATTATTACACATTGTATGCCTGAATCAAAATAGCTCATGTACTCTACAAATATATATATCTACTATGTATTTATAAAAATTAAAAGTTAAAAGAAAAACAAAATAAATGTTGGATAATGGTAATAATATGTGTTTAATTTTTCCTTTTATATTTCTACATGGGAAAAATTTAAAATTTTCTCATTAATATTAATCTGAAAAGACAACAATCTTTTTTTCATAGCAACAATATGTGTCATTGTTATGAGATGATTTCATCTGAAAAAAAAATTTCCTAATAAGAAAAAAAAGAACAATAAATTACTTGTAGAGTTTTATTTTTTAAATTTCTCCAGAGACTTTAATAAATCATTTAAATTAAATATAAAAATATTTTATTAAAATAACTTTTATTATTATTATTATACTTTAATTCCTGGGATACATGTGCAGAATGTGCAGTTTTGTTACATGGGTATACGCGTGCCATGGTGGTTTGCTGCACCCATCAACCTGTCACCTACATTAGGTATTTCTTCTAATGCTATCTCTCCCCTAACCCCCACCCCTCGACAGGCCCCAGTGTGTGATGTTCCCCTCCCTGTGTCCATGTGTTCTCATTGTTCAACTCCCACTTATGAGGGAGAACATGCAGTGTTTGGTTTTCTGTTCTTCTGATGGTTTGCTGAGAATGATGGTTTCCAGCTTCCTCCATGTCCCTGCAAAGGACATGAACTCATCCTTTTTATGGCTGCATAGTATTCCATGGTGAATATATGACACATTTTCTATATTCAGTCTATCATTGATGGACATTTGGGTTGGTTTCAAGTCTTTGCTATTGTGAATAGTGCCTCAAGAAAAATACGTGTGCATGTGTCTTTATAGTAGAATGATATATAGTCCTTTGTGTATATACCCAGTAATGGGATTGCTGGGTCAAATGGTATTTCTAGTTTAGATCCTTGAGGAATTGCCACACTGTCTTCCACAATGGTTGAACAAATTTGCATGCCCACCAATAGTGTAAAAGCGTACCTATTTATCCACATCCTCTCCAGTATCTGTTGTTTCCTGACTTTTTTAATGATCACCATTCTAACTGGAGTGAGATGTTATCTCATTGTGGCTTTGATTTGCCTTTCTCTAATGACCAATGACAGCATTTTTAAAAAATGTCCCTTTGGAGAATATGTTCTAGTAGTATAAAGTACCATTTATAAGCATAAATGTTTTTAATCTCAAAAATTCCTAGGACTATCTTTAATAAACTCACAAAAGCCTTTTAAAAAGATTATATTAAGCACATACAATAAATATTTAACAATTACTTGTTTGACAATGTTATTTTAGTTTAAGGGTATAAATAGTGTTTTGAGTTTATTAAACAATCTAAGGTTTTAATCAATCTACATTATCACATATATATTATCACTCATAAGAAATCTATGTTAATATACATTGTAGGTAAACTCTATGTAATTAATACATATGGTATTTTATGCCAGAGTATATAAATATGTATCTTTAAATGTTAGTGTTATAAATAGACTTATTAATACAGTTTCTCAGTATAAGCATTTGCCTTCTGCAATGTTAAATATTTTAACAGTTTTTATTATTATGGGTTCTTCCAGAATTTTTTATAGGTGTTTATAAGTGTCTTCCTTATAAAGGTATCTTATTACTAAAATGGCCCTCAGAGATATCAGATTCTAATCCCTAGACCCTATAAAAATTACTTTCTTTGGAAAAAGTGTCTTTGCAGATGTGATTAAATGAAGAGTCTTGAGGTGCCATGATTCTACTGAATTATCCGTCTGGGCATTAAATGCAATCACAGGTATCCTTATAAAATGGAGGCAAAGATAAATTTGACACACAGAGAGGAGAAGGCAATCGGAAGATGAGTAGACAGAGATTGGAAGATGCTGGCTTCAAGGTTGTGGTGATGTAGCCACGAGCTTAGAAATGCTGAATGTTAGCCTTCTGGAAGCTTGGAGACCTAAGAAATTGATTCTCTCCTTAGAACCTCTGCAGGGCGCATGCACCTACTGACATCTTGATTTTGACCTAGTAATACTTACTTTGGACTTGTGGCCTGTAGAAACTATGAGAGAATAAATATCTGTTATCTTAAACAAGTAAGCTTGTGATCAGTTTTTAAAGCAGCCACGTGACACTACAACACATGATTGACAAAATCTACAATCTGTTTTACAGATGTATTACAATAATTACATATTGTGGGCATATTTTATTTATGCTATAGAATTCTTATTGAGAACCATAAAATATAAAAAGTGCTTTTATGGCCACATTTCTAAATATTTTTATTAAAGATTTAATAATTTCATTAATACTTTCACATAAAATTTTTAAAAGTATGTCTTTGTAGTTTGACAGAAACTGTGCAATTTCTATCTAAAACTATGATATGAGTTTACATTTCCAACATAAATAACTATTTATTCACATACTCAACAAAAATAAATATTATTGGTTTTAATAATTTTTATTAATCTACCTCAGTTTACTATAATATGCATTTTGAAATGAATATGAGCTTCATTATAATGTGTTTGTAAGAAATTTATATATTACCAAAATAAATATTATCAATGATAAGCAGAGATATTAGAACATTCATCTTGTTAGTGAAATTACTATTCTCAGTCATATTTATTGAAGCGTAATTTAAATACAAATGTTTACAAATTTATTCTACAATTTCATGAGTGCTAACTAAAATATGCAGTTCTGTATGATAAAGATCACAATAACAGTAAAGATTAATTCCATCACCTCCCAAAATTCTTTCTTGTCCTTTTCTAAAGAAAAACTTTCTGTTGCCCCAAATAAAAATTAACTTTTTTCTTTAAAACCCAAGCTGACATATGCACATTTGTGTGTGAGTGTCTCTGTGTGTGTAGAATCAGATACTTAAATTAAAAAAATTAATATGTGTCTGTTGTACTTTAAGATAATTTAAGATAAAATGACATTATAAATTATCATGGTGCTTCTAAAGCAGCTCCTTGGGGAATGCGAGGGAGAAAGAAAAAGGAAAACTTAGATTTTTGTCCTGTGGCTGAGAGCAAAAAAAAAAAAAAAAAAAAAAAAATGACAAGAAAGAGAATTTACCATTTTATGTTTTGTAATTCATGAATGTACATAGAGTATAATAAAAATTTTGATCTAATATTTAAACTTCGTGTTTTACATCAGGGTAGAGTGGTTTTCAAAGCTTTATCATATGATGTTGATGGCACATATGCAAGTATGATTATAAATAGGAACAAGCTTTTAGGACATTTGCAATAAAATATTGATAGCAATAGAGAAAATTTTCAAGTAATGCCCAAAGCTAAACACTAATAGAATCAGTATGTAATTGACATAGTTTGCCCATCCCATAGGTCTTAATTTCCAACTCTTGCTTGAGGAAATTGTGTTTCCTTAATGATCCTTCTACTATTGTTGGAAAAAATGTTAACTTTCATCTTCAGATATTCCCAAAATTAAGTAATTGAATTATTTCCCATTATACTTTTGCAAAGGGTATACTTTATTGAAGCTCTTGCCAAATTAAAACAAACATACTAAATGTTAACACAAAATATAGTGAAATAAATATATGGTCCACATACATTATGTAAATTTATTTGTATTGTGTGTGTATACACACACACACTACATACACATAAGAGAAATATACTATGTATTTGTATAAAATTGTGTAGGAGATATATATATATTCCATAATTATATATAAGTGAATATATATTATATATTTACATAAATTAAATATGAGGATATATATTCCATAATTATATATAAGTATTTATAGTACATAGTATACAATTATGTAGGAGATATATATATATATAAAACTTATATATGCATTTCTGTTAAAGGAATATTAAATATTGGCCTGAATATCTAAATGCATTTTAACCATAGATAAAATTTTTAAAATTATATATTATTGATTTTCATGTATTTTCCCATTAATCTTGTAAAATTTAATGATGAAATCCTTCAATCCATTACTAAACTATCTAATCATATTTAAAACATTTTCTACATGATTCTCAATAGATAATGAATTTATGACTGTCTTCAGAATGATTTGTGTTTTTCAACAGTGTCCCCCCACTTTCTTTTTCTTTTCTTTTTTTTTTTTTTTTTGAGACGCAGTCTTACTGTGTCACCCAGGCTGGAGTGCAGTGGCAAGATCATGGTTCACTGCAAGCTCCGCCTCCTGGGTTCACGCCATTCTCCTGCCTCAGCCTCCCAAGTAGATGGGCCTACAGGCACCCGCCACCTCGCCCGGCTAATTTTTTGTATTCTTAGTGGAGACGGAGTTTCACCGTGTTAGCCAAGATGGTCTCGATCTCCTGACCTCGTGATCCTCCCACTTCAGCCTCCCAAAGTGCTGGGATTACAGGCGTGAGCCACCCTGCCCAGCCCAATGTCCCCCTTTTTAATAACACTCTACAAACACTTATTTTCCAGAGTATACTTAAGCATTAAATCTATACGTAAATCAAATTTAGAAATCGATCATCATTTAGTCATCTGAGGGAAGATGAGCTTTCTTCCTAATGAAGACTTCTAATTTTGATGTATTAGGAAAACTTTGCCTTTGAATCTATATATTTTTACATAAGACCTTGATTTTAGAAAGCATATTTTAAGCATTGAATGGGTAATGTATTAACTCAGAAAAATCTGGTAATCTCATTACAGTAATTACTTTTAAGCAATATTCTATAACTCATTCTAAACAAATGAAATGGTTAACAAAATGAGATATGAGTAAGTAGAGAGCCTGATGACTTCTCTGGGCAGAGGTCTCAGACCCAGAAGGAAAACCTCTGGCCAATTAGACATCACTGCTGGGGACAGGGAACAGTTCAGAAAGAAGAAAGAAAAGAATGAAATTAATTGAAAGCAATTTGCAACAGATTCAGTACTTATTACCTGAATGTGATATGAAATCTGGATTGACTGTTTCCAATGTTTCTATTCAGACTATAATGTGAAATGGGTATTATGAAATATCTAGTGAAAAAACTTTATATTCTATTCTGGTAACAGTGTGAAAGTATATCAGCAAATTCTTTCCATTGTACCTGTACCTTTCTTTAATGATACTCCCTGACCTTCAAATTTCAGATCTTCTCACCTCTCATAGACTAATTTGTATTTTTTAAATCAATACTTTCTCTACAGCAGATGATTCTTCAATACATGTTTTAGTATCTCTGGTTTCAGCCCACACACTCAAATAGACGCAGAATTTTATTTTTTCCTTGACTTACGTCACTTGTAGTTTCTAAGTTTGGGGGCATTCTATACATACACTCATACAAAAATGTATATCCAAGAGTTTCCTATACCTGCTTTCTCTCTTGCCATATATTTTGTCACAGGTCAACCCACTGCAATCTGAATTTCATACTTTCCAGACCTCTCACTGAAACAATCCTTATTGATGTCTCCAATGAGTACTTACAATCAAATTATCAAATCATTCAAATTATCTTAATCTACTTTTTCTAACTAGCCTACTTGGTCCTAGAATAAAATGAAAGCTCCTCATCAGAACCCAAAAGGAGTTCAGCTTCTAGCTGTTTCTCATGCCATTTGATACCATTCCTCTCTTTGCTAACTCAGAGCCACTACACTGACATCCTCTGTTTGCCTCAAAATTCAAAAATCAGAAAGTTGAAAAATAATGTTCACATGATCACAAAGGATGGAATGACTTTAATTTCATTCTATGTTTCCATTCAATTTTCTAAGCTTAAAACATTTGGAGTAATTTTTACCTTCCAGTTCTTCATGTGAATTTGAAACCTTAGAGGGATGCCAATGGCATTTTATAGCAATTTGCTTCATACTTGTAAAAAAGACAGGGTCATGCTAACCCCATGAAAAATAATTGTGTTACTGTGATTTTGACTAAAACTGAGCTACTTAAAAATTCAATGGTATATATGACTTTAAAGGAAGACAATTAAGCAGTGTGTTTTCTATAAATAATATTTAAAGAAATAAAGTCTGGTAATGCTGATAATGATGATGATACTTATATTCAGGTTTTTAATTTTGAGTAACAATTTTTGAGTAATGAAATATACCCATGACCTGTGTTCAAGGTAGTGAAGTTCCTGACATTTTTTGAGTTCAAAGTTTTTATGAATGATTGGGTTGTGAGGTGAGCTGATGCAATCCTTAGCAGCCTACAGTGAATGCAGCCCCTGGATAAGAGTGTCTGTAAGACAGAGAGAGTTTCTTGTCCTAATGAGGTCAGGTTATGCAATCCTGCATAACTATTTTATTCTCCTAGGTGGGGAGTGGTGCAGAGGAAAGTCTGATGATTGATGTACTTGAAATCTGAAAATATCTATTTGAGCCTGACTCCGCTAGTTTGCAGCTATGCCTTGTAACTTTGGGCATCACCTCTGACCTTCAGATGCTTTATCTGAAAAACTGAGAAAATACTACATTCCTTAAGTCTCTTCTTTGCTTACTAGGAAGATCCTACAAAGCATTGGCAAACTTGCCTAGCAGTAGAACATGATATAAAAAATAAGTTTATTTTATTTTATTTTTACTAATAAAGTATGCGTGGACACTGATGTTTGTTCTTGCAGTTTGAACACTTTGGGCTATATGGTAGGCACTATGTTTGGATCGCAGCCATGATGAAAACATCAGATACATTCTGGATTTTTGGTGTGGGGAGTGCTGAGAAAGTGGGGACTGAGATATCTTCTTTTGTTTTACCAACTAATCTAAGGCAAGCGATGCAAAGATCCACCTGTGATGAAAAACCCACATGGTTTGGATAGACATGGCTTTTAGTTATCTCTCTTGTTCCCCCTGTGCTACAACCAACATTTTAAATTTTCCCCAACCTACTCAGCAGAAAGTCCTGAATTCTCATTTTCAGCTGCTAGGACGTTCTCTTATGCATTTGGATTTTACCTTAAAACTATGATTAAAATATTTTCATAGGTGTCATAGATGTAAAACCAACTTTCTTTCCATTTTAATTTTGATCCAGTCAGCCAAGACATGGTCTAATATGCAGTAGAGAAAACAGTAAAACACATAACATAGACTTTTTCAATTTAAAATAATGAATGCTATGATACTCCTTACTTTCCTTTCCCTGTTTTGCCAGTCGAGTAAAAAGCACAGTAATGGAACTAATTCATCAAGTTAAAGACCTATCACATAATTATCTGTTCCTTTCATTGTTCTGTACAATCCATTCTCAAGTGCAGTTGAACATATCACTATCAGATGACATGATTTAGGTAATTTTCTCCATCTTAACTTTCATCATTTTTGCTCAAAGCACCATATCTCTTACTTAGTATCTCACTGTTATCCTAACCAGTCTATCTACAGGTTTTCTTGTCCCTGTACAATCTTTTATTCATGAAAAGCTGGCTTCATATTTTCAAATATAATCAGATCATATAACTCACTTGCTTGAAAAGTGCGAAACTCCATCTCAAAAATAAAAGCCTCAACATTTCTCTATTAAATATAGGATCTAAAGTCAATCCCATGGAAAAATAATCTTGAAAGGTTTCTAGATGGTCTTTTTGACTTCACTTCGCTCTGTTTCAAAGAGGTTCACCAAGTCCCAAGAAAACAGAACAGCTTTCTGCTCATTGAACCCAGAGAGCCTAGTTCTACACTGAAGTTTTTATTTATTCTTCTCTCTGCCTGGAAGAAATCTACTTCCCTTTACTCTTCAAATAACAAGATATTTTTCATCCTTCATATTAGGGCTTCTTTAACCACCTCCAAATTTCTTTCTGTCTTTCCAATCTTACAGCTTTCATAACACTTGAAACCATTTTACCTAACCTGCTCTTTAAAATAGAGACAATCACTGTTTTCTTTATTTCTGGGTGTTTAATATCTAAAAGAGATGTAGTAGATATGATAATACGGTAGGGGACAATATGAATGTATTGAGTATGTGAGTGAAAGATGTTATGCTTTTTTATGATATAAAGAATGGATAGATTTTGGTATATTTTTAAGCACAAAAATGGGTCAGATTTGGAATTTTATTCAACACTGAGGCAATAATGTAGAAGATGGCTTTTTAATATCTAACATTCTGATTTCATTAATTGTCCAAATGAAAAACATGCTTGAGAAGAAGTTTCGACTAAATACATAATTTCTTGACTAAGTCTTATCTTAGTCTTTCATATCCAAAAAAATATTTCGGGATGCCACACTAGTGCAAATACCCTAGTGGATGCAATTATAGACAGAATAATATTTTGCATTTTATTGATAAAAATAATTACTTTTTATAAACACTAACATTAATGTATTAATGAAAAGCCCCTACATGTATCATAATTAGAAATGAGTAAAAATCAATATTGTATAGGAATATTCCTATGACTTTAAGAAACCTAATTCCTCTGTTTTTTTGTACAGTTGTCTTCGGGAAAATCACCCTTTTTAAATAAATAAAAGCATTTATTAGCGTTATAATGGGAAATGATAAATATGATAATATTATAAAAACTGAAAAAATTACATTGACGTTGTACGTGCAGGAATAATACTGAACATATATGGATAGATATGAGTAATTTTGGAAGCAACCTGGATATCAAGTGAAAGAGATGTAATGATGTTTTTGGAATGATTAAAAGTAAAAGAAGAAAAAGTGTAGAGGGAGGTTTCAGGGTAGAATCCGACTTGATTAATTATTTTGAGTGAAGAAATAATTTCATATGACTGAAAGTGAAAATAGAAGCTAAATGCCTTAATTAATTTATAGATAAATCAACCAAAGTAATATCCTTCTGATAAAGTATATTAAGCAAAATTAAGTAGAATTTTCAATAAAAATGAAGACACCATCTATAGAGATTAGTTATTTATATTTTAAGTCTGCCTGCCTTTAAGATGGTTTGGATATAACTCTATCCTAATGTGGATTGTGCAGGAAATCACATTTGATTCCTTCTAGCTTTTCCTGTGTTTGTGTAAAACTACATTTCCCTCTTCAGGCTATATGAACAATCATGCTTTGACTGTTCTTTATAAAGATCAACTATTGGTTCCATATGCTTGTGGTGAAGTGGCCATGTCAGCATAAAAGAGATTTCAAGAAAAAACACATATGCAGATAAATCTGGTGAAAATTTCAACTATTTGATGGAAGCTGAAACTTCTCCCAGTTACTAAAAATGTGTCCCTTAGTAATATAAACTGGTCACACCTATTAGATTTTTCTTCAATAAAATCACATATCTGATTTAATAGTTGAGTAGCTTTTGTGGAACAGCATGCTATTGTTTCAAAATGATTGAGATCACTTTTGCATCCCTTCTCAATTTATAATATTTGTTGAAATTTTCATATTTACCTTTACATAATAAGCATTTTATTTTTTGTTCAGTGAAATATAACTCTTCTCAGAAAATTTGTACATTGATACTTTCAAAGTATACTAACATTTATATTAATACCCTGACTTACTCTTAGATACTAAATTGTCTACTAAGTTGTCCTCTGAGTTACTAAACAATATATTTTTTTAATTTTAAAAATGTAATTTTTAAAAGTCACAAGCACTTTATGTAAGAGTTTCTCAACAGCAGCATTATTGCTCTTTTAGGCTGGAGAATTATTTGTTACATGGGATCTGTTTTAGGAGTTTTAGACTGTCCAGCAGCACCCATGGATTTTACTCATAGAGCAATTATCACCTCCGCACTGGTGTTAAAAACAAGAATGATTTCACACCGTGCTAAATATTCCTTGAGGGTAGGACAAAATAACCTCTGACTGAGAGCCAGTACATTAAATAAGCGAAAATACACAGATCTTAATTTCATTGTTTAGTTTTGATAAATTCATTTTCTCATGTAACCCATCTCCTATTAACACTAAGAACATTTTGTTCACCATAACATGTTCTATAGTGCTGCCTTATTCCATATATAATGGAATAAAAAATAAAATCCTTCAAAACATAGCTAATGAAGCTTTAAAAATCTGTATAAGGCAAGTTAAGAAACATTATTAAAAATCATCTAAATAATCAGGAAGGTATTTAATTCTCATGGATTCAAAGACTTAATTTAGTTAGGCAGTCAATTCTTCCTAAGTTGACATAAAAGTTCAGTTTCAATTTTACCAAATTTAAATCAAATCAACACCTGAGCAGAACAGAAGCACTTTTTTTTTTTTTTTTTTTTTTTTTGAGGCGGAGTCTCGCTCTGTCGCCCAGACTGGAGTGCAGTGGCCGGATCTCAGCTCACTGCAAGCTCCGCCTCCCGGGTTTACACCATTCTCCTGCCTCAGCCTCCCGAGTAGCTGGGACTACAGGTGCTCGCCACCGTGCCCGGCTAGTTTTTTGTATTTTTTAGTAGAGAAGGGGTTTCACCGGGTTACCAGGATGGTCTCGATCTCTTGACCTCGTGATCCACCCGTCTCGGCCTCCCAAAGTGCTGGGATTACGGGCTTGAGCCACCGCGCCCGGCCAGAACAGAAGCACTTTAAGAATAACAATATGAGGAGTCCTGTGGACTTTCTCCATAGAGAATCAAGTATAATTGGTTGAAATTTAAAAATAAATTAAACAAACAAAAAACATTTAAGAGTGCTCACTATAAAAACTTTTAAAGAAAATATTACTGATATCCTAAGAGAAGGTAAAATGGAATCACGTAAAGTACTCAATTCACACCACAGAAGGCAAGTAAAGAGAGGAAGATATGAAAAGAACCAAACGAGTCCCACTCTAGTAAGGAGTACAAATATGGTAGATATTAATCTAACTATTTCAACAATCACTTTAAATATGCATGGTCTAAATAAAACAAATTAAAAGCAGATAAAGATAGATGTAAACATTGTCAAGTAATTATTACTACAGCAAATCTAAGAAGGTATATAAAGAATTATGTATAATGTATACCACAACTACAGCTGAAAGATGTATTTCAGCTTTTCAAGGCTGTGTCAATACTTGAAAATATAATAAAATAATGTAATTTACCACAACAACAGGCTAACAAAAACATCATGGGATGATATCCGTCTATGCAGAAAAAGTGTTTGACAAGATCCAACACATTTTTTCATGAAAAATTCGTAGCATATTAGAAATAGTGGAGGATTTATTCAAATCAATAACGAATATATTTTTAAAAAGTAGAATTAACATCATATCTATCAGCCTATGACTGGAAACAAGGGTAGTATGTCACCTCTCATGTCTCCTATTCAACATTTTGCTAAAATCCTGACTAATGCAACAAGACAAAAAAGAAAATGAAAGTTACCCAGTTTGAGATGGAAGAAATAAAACTATCTATGTTCATAGATAACATGATTGTCTATGTAAAAAAATCCGCAACAATTGACCAAAAGAAAATTCAGACATGAATAAGCTGTCGCTGCAAAGTTGTAACATACAAGTTTAATGTACAAAAGGTTGTTGCCGCTCTATATACTTTTGATAGACAACTGGAATTTGAAACAAAAAATACAATACCATTTTTAACAGCACTAAACAACGTGAAGTACTTTGTTATAAATCTAATAAAATATGTATACCATCTATATACCCACTCTTTCTTTGTCTAGCTAAGAGAAAAATGATGACATAAAATTTCCCCTGGATCAGAGCATATATCGTATTTTTTACGACATTACTGAAACTCAAGTTAACATTATAAAAAGTACGTTAATAGATATCACAACGTTCTATAGGGACAACAACTTCTGAATTGTAGGGACATGGTGAGTTCAGTTAATTCCATGAACATCTGCCTTAACGATGGCAATAAATTACGTTCTATGTAACAGTACACACATTGGAGCATTATTAGATGGACAATGAGGTACAGAATAGCTCAAGAAACAATCATAAAGAAAGTGTAGGGGGAGAGAGAGAGAAAGGTAAAGCACATCTATATCCAGATTATGTGTCTATTCCAGGACAAATAACGACTTCATTTATTATCAGAAGGGTCCAGTTTTTTTTTTTTTTTCCCACCATTGATTGGCTGGTTACTGTCCTTAGGGAATTGTGATTTATCAGTAACATTTTTGGTATTGAAGAGTTGGACAGTTGGACACTTATTCCACATAAAGCTTATTGAGAAATAAAACACATATAAAACCTTCATCTCACTACCCTATAAATGTGATTATTCATTAGTCCATTGAGCAAACTTTGAGGTGGTCACATAGGAAAATTGATAGGCATCTATCTTTTCTACTGAGTTACTCATGGGCTCTTCTAAAGTGCATGTACTTTGGCGAGCATGAGACACAAACATGCTCACAGACTGTGCATATTCTGTGAGGTACCTTGAACATACTGCTTTCCCAGAATTACTTGCTACCCCTTCTCAGTCTCATCTCTTCCAAGTACCCAGTCATCTAGCTAAACAATTAACAATTGCCCAATAATTGGTGTAAATTAATTGTTCTCAATGTGAGAGGGAACAATGATGGAAACTTTTTTTGTTTGTTTTCACCATGCTACTGGCATTTTAGTGGGTAGAGGCAAAGGATGCTATGAAGCATCCAGCAATGCACATGGACAGCACTCCATGACAAGGATTTTCTGGCACAAATGTTAAAAATGTTGACATTCTAACACCCTTGTATAAATCTGTAACTCTGGACTCTCTTGTATTAGGGAAAAGTTGACAATCAAATGTACTCATGAAAGTTCTACCTCATGGAAATGTATGTTTCCCCTGTGTCTTATAGTTATACCTAAGAAATACTGCAATGCTACCTCAGTTTATTTTAGAAGATCAGTTTAAGCAAAGACTATTTATAGGTAAATCAAGCCTACCTCTTTTCTTTTACTTTCAACTTTTTAATGGAAATCCACATAAGTTTATGGGAAGAGCTGAGAGAGGAAGCAAGGCTGCTGTCATGGAAAAATAAGAAACTACCATGTGTAACCTACTTGGTCTTTTGGATTTGAATAAGTCCTACCACATATTTGTCCCTTTCACTTCATTATGGAGTAGCTTTGTATACTGAGATTTAAGACTTAAAACTAACAGATCATGGAGAATATTTAATGGTTCAAGATATTTTTGCCTCCAATTTTAAGAATATTCAGTTTTCCAGAGTCCAGTTACAAGGACAGAAGTATTTCTCAAAAGAGATATGGGTTGCTCCCAGAAAGGGTCATCGCTTTACACTGCAACTCCAATAGACTAAACTTAGAGCTTTCTACTTGCCACAGAAACTAAGCAAAACATTGTGGGTATGGTGATTAGACCCAGGGAAATGAGCAGTGTGGACCTCAGCTTGAACAATTTCAAGAATCTTCTGAATTGGGTTGTACTAAAAACATGGTAACTGGTTACATCAAATTTTGGCCCCAGAATCCAGCGATGCTATCAAACATTTTACCTGTTTCCTGGAATGGTGTAATGCAAAATGCATCAAATTGTATTTGAATTTGGAGGAAGTGTGTTTATATCACAAAGACTGTTATACTCCATCACAGAAATGTCAATATCTAGAATATCTATGGAGATTAGTTCCGTATTCTAGTATTTATCCCGCTTACTAAGGGATCTTGAGGTAGTCCTACTTATTGTTTACCAGGTGTATTAGTCCACTCTCATACTGCTATAAAGAGCTTCTAGAGACTGGGTAATTTATAAAGGAAAAAGTTTTAATTGACTCACCATTCTGCAAGCCTGGGGAGCCCTCAGAAAGCTTGCAATCATGGTGGAAGGGGAAGCAAACATGTCCTTCTTCACATGGCAGCAGGCGAGAGAGAAGTACAGAGTGAAGGGATAAAAAGCCCCTTATAAAATCATCAGATCTCATGAAAACTCACTCACTGTCATGAGGACAGCATTGGGGAACCGCCCCCCGATTCAATTACCTCCTACTGTGTCCCTCCCAGAACACATGGGGATTTTGAAATTATAATTCAAGATGAGATTTGATGGGGACACAAAACCAAACCATATCACCAGGTTTGATATATTTTGCATTGTCAATTTAGTAAAAAATATGATGTCCATGGGATAAAAACATTGAGCAAAATTAATTAAAATATAATAAATTTTATTACCGTATAAGTGATAAGCAAGTTAGAAAATCTAAGACAGTTTTCTGAATGTTTCTTATCCAAACAATATTCTGTATGCAATTTATCTAATGAACTGTCATTTCTTCTTTCTGTCATCACCCCTGCCTAGCCATGTTGCAAACCACTGACTTACTACATTTTCTAAAGACTACCTCTGATTATATGGCTATCTTCTCAGAAAAATTCCTTGGTACCATATTGCTTGTAAAATAAATTCAGATTCTTCAGTGATTCCAAAATATTCATGATTTAGTCTTTCCCTGTACTTGTAGCCTACCTCTCACTATTCCCATATAAATATGCCACACAGGCATCATACTGGTCTTTTCATTAGAGTCTTAAGAATATTTAGGTTTTCTATTGAGGATACTTTTTAAAAAGAGTTGTATCAAAATGGATAATTGATATTTTAAATATTCACACTGAAGAATCTTCAACCAAATTAGGTAATATGCAATTCTTAGATATAATTTCTGTAGTAATTGTTGGTAAAAGACCTTACCTCTTATGCACAAAGTCACTGTGCTCATTACTAAGAAAATAGCAGGAAATATGACCCACAGATTCTTGCTCCTGTGATCTTCATTCTAGCAGGTAACACCTAAATTACATATTCAATTGCACAGCTTGTGACACTCACAATATGTTTAATAAATGAATGGTCATGCATAAATTGTTACCAATCTGTGCTGAAATAAGTACAGAAATTGAGAAGAAAATCTTAGAGCAATGTGATATTGTCTCTGTAGCCAAGTATGTGATAAGTGGACTGATTTCATTAAAAGTTGGGGTGCTGTTAAATTTGCATGGTACTCCACGTGTGGGGTAACCTGTGTGTTATTATCAAACTGTGGGGACTGGGGAGTCTAATTTTGGCCACAGATAATTTAAAGAGTAATGATAGAACAAAATATTTCTTTAAAATTCTGTTAAGTGCAATAAATATGAACCACAGATATATTGAAGTATGTAACCTTCCGATATTTTTGCATACTTGTGAGCTGAAGTTTCATGAAGAAATATCACCTAAAATACTAAGAACAAATATAAATTAACTAAATTATTGAGTTTGGGAATCATGGGATGAAGAAGTTTCTGAATAGAAAAGGAGTGTATGTCAAAGCATCTCTCTAAATATTATACCTCTAAAGGAATTTTGATGGAAAAATTGACAGCTGCTTATTATTATTTTTCTCTCTGCGTTCTGAACCTCACATTGATCAAGCTCACAGCCCATTATCTTTTTATCTTAGTTATTGTAAGCCTTATTTTTTGAGTCACAAATAAGCATATTTTACGCTATGCCTTAGCCGACACCTTGGAAGATAATAACGAGGAAAGGTATGTTTTACTGAGTATAAGAAAAAAGTATTTGTGTCTGGAATATGGAAACATAAATCATTCTCTGCTGAAGAAAGAATTTGATAGAACAGTCTTCCAAGAGATTATGGCTGTGGGAGTAAAATTAAATATCTTGCTTGATTAAACTCTGCACTGGTTTTCTTTGAATTATCCTAGAGAATTTGTCTAGTCCTTGGAGGAGGGTAGTATATTTAAAAAGGTGTATATTGAAGATTTACTTCATTCATTTAACATAATCCTCATCCTAGTTGCTGTAGTAACACCCATATTTAGAGATGAATAAATAAGAAAGTATTTTACACCTTATATTCTTTATATCTGCTCTTTTTTCTTTTAAAACAAATATTTTTTTGAAATTGCTTATTTTTCATGCTGGGTTTGGGTGGTACGTTTTGGCCAATATTATTTTTTATCTTAACTTATAATTTGATAATGTGCATATCTTGCAGTAAACTTTAAATCAACTATGCATAGCTTTTTAAATAACATGTTTATATTAAAAAAAGTGATAATGGCAATTCATGTGAAGATTGTAAAAATCATAGAAAATCTATATATCAAACAAAAATCAATAAATATTAATTTTATTTTTTAACAATGTTTTTTCATTTTTAATGGCTGAGCTAAAGTGTGAAAACAAAATTTATATTGATGTTGATCAACACGTCTTTTGATTATTTAAAAAATCCATTATGACAGAAGAATGCACTTTTGCATTCTTAATCCCTGATTGTTAATTGTCTTAAAAATTATTTTGTTATTTAAAATTATGGATGAACAATGGAACCAAATTAAACTTAATGGAAAATATTGCAACTTTGTTTTTCTAAAAAATACAATTAGTTTTTCAGCAAAGTTAATTTTAAGGAGTATCAATGGAAAAGAACTTCTCTCCTTAAGTGGCAGACCCAGCTGAGTTCTTAGGTGTAGATTTTCAATACCGCAGCTAGGGAAAAAGGGAAAAAATAATGAATCCTACGCATGTGCATTCTGATGTTCCCTAAGAGATGGGGAATTTAATTATGCTGATCTAATTATATACAAATCTACTTTGTCTGATTTGATTACAAGAAAATCTAGGTTTTGTGTAAGGTTACTGCTGAATCGGGACTACTTTAATTTCTGCCAAATCTAGTTTGCTTGCTCTTTTCATGACTAAAATTATGTAGCTCATAGCTACAACAAAATTAACATTTTGTTACACAGGGTATTTATCTGTGTAATTCCTCTATCCAAAAAAGCAATAAAATATAATTTAAAAACGTAAAGGAATGACTGGAATGAGCACAAATAGCACTAAATTCATAGAGGGCAAAATAAGAACTTGTAGGTTTTACAGATATGAAAAATGTATTAGCTATTTCAAATGTAAATAACTTCCTAGTAACTCTATGTATATTTACATCATTTATAGACCCAGTGAGACATTTATAACTTAGAGAAAAGTTATATTGTTATCACAAATAAGTGATGGTAGATTGGAAAAGATAAACACCATGGCTTGCAAAGAAGGAATAATATCTCCAGATCCTTATAATTTATTTTCAGCCTAGGAATACAGAGGCTTATTTGTTGGTCTCAACTCACGGTTTCTTGAGTTGCTGTCTATTTTCTCTTGTGAGAAAGTGAAACCAGGGAAAACATCTTCAGACTGTAAAACTTGCTCAAGGAAACAATTGCTGAAGTTGATTTAATAAGGGTCTGGATAAGTCCTTAGCATATGTGCTACTTTGGCTTTCAAGAATGGGGCAAAATGGATGGGCTCAGCATGTTCTTTTCATAGCACCACATGAGTATAATTGATTGCCTCACATAGCTGCGATACCTTTTCTGAGAAGGCTAAGTAGCCTTGTAGAAATAGTGACTTATCAACATCATATAATACTGTCTTAGAAAAATAAGTTGACTTTGTGTTTTACTAAAAGTGATTATTTTTTTCCACCTTTAGCTGACAGATTTTAATTTGTTTCTCTAATATCTTAGGAAATTATTCTCAAAACAAGCAAATGCAAACCAACAAACAAAAACTGGCATAGAACGTGATATTATGGACACCTGGTACTACAACGAGTAATTAATGCTTAAAATAACTGGCATTAACACTCTAAGAAGAAGTATAGTATCATTAATGTAAAATATTAAATAAAACGAAAGCAAAATGGAAGGAAGGATGTAAGGAATGAAAGAAAGAAGAAAAGAAAGACATAAGGAAAGAAAGAAAGAAAGAAAGAAAGAAAGAAAGAAAGAAAGAAAGAAAGAAAGAAAGAAAGAAAGAAAGAAAAGAAAGAAAGAAAGAAAGCAAGAAAGAAGAAAGAAAGAAAGAAAAAGAAAGAAAGAAAGAAAGAAAGAAAGAAAGAAAGAAAGAAAGAAAGAAAGAAAGAAAAATAGAAAGAATCTCTACAATCCAGAAAAAAAGTCATGCAGTGTTTAACTATCATAAATATACATGAACATTATTAAAGAAATTCCAAACTTCACAATTAACTCTCCACACTAAACAATTCACCAGTGCACAAGTGTAGAAATATACATGTAATTAGGCATTTCATCTGACAAGCAGGAAAGCAAAGACTGCACAGAACATGTTAGAGAACTAGAAATAAAAATTAAATTGTATAAAATGTCTTCCCAACTGAAAAAAGCTTCTCTCTTTCTGTGTGTGTGTGTGTAAGTTATAAACAGTGGAACAATTAAAATAATACTAATTAAATATACTAATTAATTAATAAATTGATATTTATTGAATCATATGACTAGAGCTAACAAAATTAGAAAATTTCAGAAAACAACTACCTATAGTAATTCTTTTATTGGTAATACATTTTTTCTTATTTAATTTTTAAAGAAGGATTTTTTTTCAAAGGAATATTCTTTTAAAATTAATAGCCTCTGAAAAGAACCCACCGAGAGAATATAACTTTGTTTTGAATAGATGTATCTAAGGCTGTTCATCAAATATTAGGTAAAGCAAATAAACTCTGAGGACATTTCAAACTCTGAGTTTCAATGATTATAGGAAAGTGTTAGATAACCTTACATTTAGCAAACTTAAATATTTTACATTTACATATATTACATAATTATGTCTGCTATGTAACTAATTTCAATTAAAAAGTTATAATAATTTTGAATAGTATATCAATAAAATTGGGCAGTATATCAGACTAGACTCATATGACATTGTTAATAAATAGAAAAATATAACATGTAATAAATAATGAATGGTTTTTAAACTTAATACTGTTGCATTTATGACATTCATGCATACCACACACTTCCATTAGTAACTCATAAGAACTAAGGACTTATCCATTACCTTCAGGAAAACATAGCTAAAGTGAGAAGGAACAAATCATTGTGAATAAGTGATTCAGTCCACCATAGAGCCCATCTTGTGCTAAAATAAGGTAAAAAAGAAAGAAAGGAAAAAACACTCAACATCTCTCTGCCCTTGAAACACTGGGTTTATTTGGCTACAAAAAAAAAAAAAAAAAAAAAAAAAATTACATTCAAGCTTTCATTTCAAGTTTGGAGCTACACAAACCAAAGTAGTTAAACGACATTCTTTTTAAGTCATTTAAAATGAAAACTCATTAAGAAGCATTCAAAATAAATGTAGAGTGCTGCAATCTATTACACAAAAAAAGTTATTTTCATGCTATGAGTTTAAATTTGTCTGAAGTTGAGCTTTATTGTTCAAGTGATATATTTAGACTTGACATAAGTAGAAAGCCAAAGGTGGTTTGGAGCCATTTCTCTTACATAAAATTTATGAGCTATTGCTATTTATAGGAAGTGATAATAATACTTAAATTTTGTAAAGCACTCTGCTAAGTGCTTTGCTTTCACTGTGTAATTTACCCCTCACAGTAATTCTACAAGGTAGGACTATCTCCTGAGTAGGTGTCTAAAATAGGAAAAATGTGATCTTAGAGAGGCTCTGTAACTGGACCAAAAGAATTTCATTCTGAATTCCCACCTTTTAAATATTACATTATATGATAATGTTATTATATGTCAAGTTTTTTGGAAATGTCAAGCACACTGCTTTCAAGGATGAATCCAGTTTTAATAAAAAGCTCATGGATGAAGTAAAATTTTTAAAAGAAAACTTGTAAGATCCAGAAGACACTTGGAAGGTTCCAAACTGAGGGAATTTTTATTTTATCTAGTCCAAAGTAGCAATATAGAAATCACAAAGGCAAAATTATCCAATACAACCACACAAACTACTCATTTTGTAATAAAACCTGCTAAGTCACAAAGTTATCTAACACTTTCCTACAACCACTGAAACTCAGAGTTTGGAATGTCCTCAGAGTTTACTTGCTTTATCTAACATTTGATGAATATCCTTAGATACATCTATTTAAAACAAAGTTATATTCTCTGTGTTTCCCATGGTGAACAGCATGAAATGATGCAATTTAGAGGCTATTTCACTATTTGTGTGCTTCTGGAAGAGCAGACACAATGAAGAAGGCAACGGTAAATGACACTTTGTTAGTATATGAGCATTAAGAAGACAAACTCACTTTGACAGCTGTTACATTATTCTCTGGCTCAATAGAACCCTACTTTGGAAGAATACAGATGGCATTGAAGTGCATGAGAAAAGTATTTATCTGGTTCGTACTCTAAAAAATCATTTTTATGTTAGCATTTCAGCTAAATTGTGATATGAATTTTTTCAACTTCTTAAGATAATCTCTAAATTTTTGTGGAAATATTAGTGGATAAGACAAAGATGATTCAAAGTAAACATTGGTTCTGATGCTTTGTTTGCCAATATTGAATTTCAAGCACATATGTAAATGTGACATTCAAAAGTTTTTTGTTTTTTTTTCCCCAGATCGAGAATATTTCTCTATAAAACTACACTGAATACTATTCAAATTCCTATATCAGCAATCTTGCATTATGTGGATTTTAAAAAAGTACATTGAAATACTCAAGGCAGCGTCGGTTACAACAATAAATGAAAGAAGTTGTGAAATTTTCAATGATCGCATCTCTCTCCTCAGCAATAGTTATATTCTATATATAGTTAACAGCAGTAATTATATTTTAGAAACGAAGCTTTATAAGAATGGGAAATTTAGAAGTCTTAGGAAAAGTCTCACACTGAACAGGCTTTTGGGAACATGTCATTTTATTTTCATTCACTAAATCTTTGCTTTTACCTAAAAAGCAATTTTTTGAGAACACAAAATGAACAAAAGCAAAGTGCTGTGTTTGAAATTCATGAATAAGGTAACAATGCTTCCTCTCTTGAGGTAACACTTTCCTTTGTTATTTCTATTGCTTGGTTACATTCCGCTAGTAGGAATTTGAGTAATAATTTGATGATAATTCCTCAAGGTGAGAGGATTTATTTCACTGCTCACACAGGAGAAGATCTGTTAACACAATAGGTATCTGGAGTACTCTCATTGAAGCAATTCTTTACATGTTTCTAGTTTATCTTCATACAGAGTCAGATTATATTAGACAACATTGGATAGTTTTTAAGTGACATGAGGAGGTTTTCTTTTTATTTCTGCAGTTATCAGGTGAGCATTTGAAGTACTTTCCTCTTGAGAAAACTCAGAAATTAGAAAGCACAATTGGTATGAAAGAATAAGAAGAAAATTCTGATGAATTATCTATAACTTATATGACTATTGTATTTCTATTTTGATTATTCTCATAAAAGATCAATTCTGTAAATAATACAATGTACTATACAATTTTTAGCAAAAAATGATAGAATAATATACATAAGCTTCACTTCTCCCTAACTCTCCTTTGATCACTGCATTAGCCTGTTTGCAATACTGTTAAGATATACCTGAGGCTGGGTAATATGTAAAAGAATGAGATTTATTTGGTTCATTGTTCTACAGGCTGTAAAACAAGCATGGCACATATATCTGTTCAACTTCTGTTGAGTGCCTTAGAAAGCTTTACAATCATGGTAGAAGACGAAGGGGGAGCCAGTGCATCGCATGGCAAGAGAGAGAGGGAGGAGATGCCAGAATCTTCTGAACAACTAGATCTAACCTTAGTAGAGTCTCTCTGTGGGGACTCTGCTCCTGCAGTGGGTTTTTGCCTTGGCACCCAGACTTTCTGATATATCCTCTGAAATTTAGGTGAAAGTTGCCAAGCTCCCTTCACTTTTGCATTCTGCATACCTGCAGGTTTTACATCACACAAAAGCCACCAAGACTTATGGCTTGCACACCCTGAAGCAGTCACCTGAGCTGTAGGCCCTTTGAGTCACAACTGGAACTGGAGTAGCAGGGATGCAGGGAGCAGTGTCCTGAGGCCACACGGGGCAGCAGGGCCCTAGGCCTGTCCCTAAAGCCTATTCTTTTCTTCTAGGCTTTTGGGCCTATGGTGAAAGGGACTGCCTCACTGATTTCTAAAATGTCTTTGAGGCTTTTTTCCCATTATCTCAGCTATTAGCATTTGGCTCTTTTTCAGTCATACTAATCTCTGTAGAAAGTGGTTGCCCCACATGCCACTTGAATTTCCCTCCTGAAAATGACTTTTCCCTCTCTATCACATGACCAATTGTGACTTTTCCAAAGTCCTGTACTACTCTGCTTTCCTTTTAATTAAGTTCCATCTTCTAGTCATTCCTTTGCTTTTGCATCTGATCACAGATTGTTAAAATCAGGCACATCACCGCTTGAACATTTTGCTGCTTGGATATTTCTTTTGGTAGATACTGTAGGTCATCACTCTTAAGTTCAAGCTTCCACAGAGTCCAGGAGCATGACACAATTCAGCCAAGTTATTTGCTAAAGTGTAACAAATGTTACCTTTGCTCTAATTCCTAATAACTTTGTCATTTCCATCTGAGACCTCATCAGCCTGGTCTTCACTGGCCAGATTTCCATTAGTATTTTGGTCACAATCACTTAACAAGTCTCAACAAGTTCTATACTTTTTCACATCTTCCTGTTGTCTTCTCTGAGACCTACAAACTCTTCCAAACTCTGCCTGTTCCCCATTACCAAAGATACTTCCACCAAAGATACTTCCACGTCTTCAGATATCTTTATAGAAATTCCCTACTCCTCGGTACCAATTTTCTATATTAGTTTGCTTGTACAGCTATTAAAAAATACCTGAGGCTGGGTAATTTATAAAGAAAGGAGATTTATTTGGCTCATGGTTCTCCAGACTGTAAAAGCATGGCACCCACATCTGTAGAGCTTCTGTCGAGGCCCTCGGGAAGCTAACAATTATGGTAGAAGGTGAATGGAGAGACAGTACATCAAATAGCAACTGTAGGAGCCAGAGAGAGATAGGAGGTGACAGGTTGCTTTAAACAACCAGATCTCACTTGAACACAAAGAGTGCGAGAGCTCATTTATTCATGAGAGATCCACCCCCACGACCCAAACATCTCTCACTAGACCCACCTCCAACATTGGAGGTCACATTTCAACATGAGATTTGGAGTGGAGAAAACATACAAATCATATTAAACACTTTTGAGAAAACAATTTCCATATATCAAAACAAGTAAAAGTAAAAAAAAAAAAAGAAAAAGAACAGAAAAAGGAATAGAGAATTTATCTTATCTAACTTGTTAAGAACATTTCAATCGGTGTTTAAAACTAAAAATTCCCACAGTCGCTGAAAACCTAGCACATTCAAGACTGCTAAATTCTCAAATTAGCAATTTAACTATGGACCTTAAAATGGATCTTGCCTTTTTTTTTTAATCCATAAAGTGTATGTACATTGTTAGAATCTTATCTACAGTACCTAGACCTGAATCAATATTCATATAAAAGAGAATTTCTACATGATTGGGAAAGTCATACTAAATGGTTTAGTAATGCCATGAGAGTTTTCTGAATTCTAAAATCACTATTTTAAGAATTCTGAAAGCATTATTAACACCTGAGAAGAGTAGTAATTTTAGAGATAAACATAAACTTTAAATATGAGATCTATGTCTGAGAGCATTTTGCTTTAGTCGCCTTTCTGATAGCTCCTCAAACTAAATCTGATATTTATATGCAACATTAGGAATATAATTTATAGAATGGTGAGATTCTGTTTTTGAAATATTAACCAATTCTTTTTAACACTCGATTTTCTGTTACTCTTGATTTTTCTCACTTTTCTACATTGGAACTGGCTTTATTCATTCCTCAGAAAAGGAGTGATTCAATTGATCATACAGAAAATGTAAACTTTTATAGTTGGAACTTAGAAAGTGTAAGCCCTGTGAAAAGGGAGTAAGTTCTGATGAAGATGTCAGAGCTAGAAGAAAACATGATGTTATTTAAATTATCAAATCCTCAGGTTACCTGGTGGGCTTTTCTGTGTTGCAGATTAGTAGCAAGTAGAATTAGGAGCCTGTAATACTGGTGAGTCCTTGAGAAAAGACTCTACGGGAGATAAATGGATAGACAGACAGACAGACAGACAGACAGACAGACAGATAGATAGATAAATAGATAGATAGATAGACAGATGTAGGAATTTTGAATATGAGGGTAATATTACTCCTAAATAGAGTGTGAAGTGGCGGCAAAGCCGTAGAGTATAAAGGGCATATCATATCTCATATCAATGATGAAATCAGACTCGCCTGAGCATGACCTGGAGAATTAACATGTTGCCAGGACATTTAAATAGTAGGACACAAATCCTAAAGTGTCCTAAACAATCCCACAGAATATGGTGTGCTTTTTCAAAAATAGAAAGATGAAACTTGGGAACCACAGAGAACCCTGAAAGCAGTTAATTTTTAGCCAGATTAGAAAAAAGGTAAGAATGTGAGAAAATACAATAGTGACTTGCATACAGCTAGGGTAAGATATTAGAACAACTCAAAATGTCTCCAGAGATGCTATCACAGGTTGGAAGAGACATCGAAGATCATACAACTAGTCCTTAAGTTCTTTACATTATGTATCCCCAAGAACTTAGACTCAACCCCAGCTATGTGATGGGGGAGATCCAAATGTATTAACATTAACTTTTTACTACTCAGAAGAAGGGGGACATAGATAGATCTTGTTTTGCATAAAATATTATATATTCAGACTTATTTCCCCTGTACATATTATCTGAGAAACAATAACGTAATAATGTTAACCTTTAATTCCGAGCAAATTATTAATGAGTCTTTTTTTTTTTTTTTTTTTTTTTTGAGATGGAGTCTCCCTCCGTTGTCCAGGCTGGTGTGAAGTGGCACAATCTTGGCTCACTACAACCTCTGCCTCCCCTGGTTCAAGTGATTCTCCTGCCTCAGCCTCCAGAGTAGCTGGGATTACAGGTGGTCACCACCACACCCAGCTAATTTTTGTATTTTTAGTAGAGACAGGGTTTCACCATATTGGCCAGACTGATCTCAAACTCCTGACCTCAGGTGATCCAGCCACCTTGACCTCCCAAAGTGCTAGGATTACAGGCGTGAGACTCCACACACAACTATGAATCATCTTTTATAAATGACATGTATTGTGTGAGTTCTGAATGTTTTATAAGGAGTTTATATGCAGTATTGTTTAAAAATAGTAATAGTGCTACAATATTTTAAAATTCTGAATTGGGTATAAATGATATATCTACTTGCTGATAATTTGTGTATTGGAATAAACAAAAAGTTATTTAATTTAGGTAAACTAACAAAAGTAGTTATTTTTTACTGCATAATCTGGTATATTCCCTATAAAAGTAAACTAAGAAATGCTATCAGATATATATGTATATGTGTGTATATATGTACATATAAAATACACACATATTTATATGTATATATATACACACATATGTATATAAAATACACACATATTTATATGTGTATATATACACACATATATATCTGTTCTAATTCCTTGATTAAAAAGAGACTTCCATTCTATACTTACTAAGGTGAAGAAAATAGAAAAATGTGATTTGGATGAATGTCCCATATTTAATACTAAATGTGATAATCCTGGTACTAAAGAATATACTGTTCTATTTGTTCTGTTGGTAATAATTTCTTTACATTAACTTATTTTGAATAAATGTAAAAGTAAAGAAAAGAAATAAGTTAAATTTAAATAGACGTTTTTGTTTTTGCCCATAATTTGAATGGTGAAGCTGTCCGAGTCCACGCTAACAGAAAGGAGCAGATCTCTGGAACCTGAAGAAACTGGCACACAATAGAATCAATAAGAGGTCAGAAATGAAGGCCACATATGTCTGTGAGCGTGTATGTGTGTGTATATATATATATATATATATACACACATACACGCTCACAGACACACGTATATATATATACACATATATATACACACACTATATATATATGAAAAGCTGGTAGAATTTGGAAGTTATAGCTATTCAATAAATATTTCTTTTTCTTTCTTTCTTTTTTTTTTTTTTTTGAGACAGTCTCACTCACTCTGTCTCCCAGGCTGGAGTGCAGTGGTGCCATCCCAGCTAACTGCACCCTCTGCCTCCCGAGTTCAAGTGATTCTCCTGCCTCAACCTCCCAGGTATCTGGAAGTATAAGCATCTATCACCAGGCCTGGATAATTTTTGTATATTTAGTAGAGACGGGGTTTCCCCATGTTGGTGAGGCTGGTCTCAGACTCCTGACCTCACGTGATTCCGCCCACCTCAGCCTCCCAAAGTGCCGGGATTACAGGCACGAGCCACCGTGCATGGCTGTCAGTAAATATTTCTTAAGCTTATTACTTAAGAAAACTTTGATAAATAAAAAATTAAATTAGTTGTAGAGGCTTGTTTGCATATAATAATCTACACATGCCACATTTCCATTTGGGGTTTCATAATATTCAATTTACATACAATTTTTAAATCTGATGGCTTTTATAATCGCACCATCTTTTATTTAATTTGATTGCAATCTGTGGCTGATGTAGAATTCGATATTGTTTAGATGGGTAATTCACGTTACATAGCCAGATGAAAAATAATCAATTTGAGAGCAAAGTAGGAAAAGCCACATTCAGTTAACAAGTCCACAGTACTGGCTTGTTTCACAAGACACTGTGCCAAGTCAGTAGCATCAAAAATCTAGATGCCTGAATAGCATGTAAGGATGGGGAAAAAGACATGATAAAAGTGGAAACTGCTGGTCTCAGTGACTTGTGACTGTCACCCCAACTACTCAGGAGGTTGAGGCAGGAGGACTGCTTGAGCACTAGAGTTAGAGATCAGCCTGGGCAACATATTGAGGCCCATCTCTGAGAAATTTTTAAAAAATAGCCAGAGAGGGTGGCAGGCACCTAAATTCTCAGCTACTCTGGAAGTGGAGACAGGAGGATTGCCTCAGACCAGGAGTTCAAGGATGCAGTGAGTCATAATCATGACACTGCACTCCAGCCGGGACAACAGGTGAGGCACCATCTCAAAAAAGAAAAAAAAAAAAAGTGGAACCAAAATGAGAATGTCCAAAGAATTGCCATAAACAAAACCAGGATGCACAAATATGATTTTAAGTTCAT
Source organism: Macaca fascicularis (assembly GCF_037993035.2). Taxonomy (NCBI): domain Eukaryota; kingdom Metazoa; phylum Chordata; class Mammalia; order Primates; family Cercopithecidae; genus Macaca; species Macaca fascicularis. The sequence continues at coordinate 29,487,257 of NC_088380.1, read as the reverse complement.
GTACCTAAAATTATGAGGATAATTATATTATACATATATATCTCTGTGTGTGTGTGTATGTGTGTGTGTGTGTGTGTGTATATATATATATTTAGAGAGAGAGACAGAGAGTCTATGTCTGTAGTAATATCGTAATGAACAATCTTCACTTAGAAAGCAGCTTTGGTACAGACCAACTGGCAATTGATTCGAATATTCCTACTGCAACAGAATGTGCTCTTTGAAGAGCCTCATTAAAACAAAGTCTCAGTGTTATAACATTACAGTGTAACTGTAATACTTAAGTTTTCTTACAATAATGGTATTTGAAGTCCACATTAGGAAGAATCAATCTTAATAAGGAGGGATCTAGACTATATTACATGTTATGTATATGTTTATACTCCACATATTTATACATATTGTACAGATCTATACATTTTTATATATATCTCACACAAAAAATACATGTATACACACATATATACATATGTGTGTGTGTATGTGTGTGTGTGTATGTATATGAGAGAGGAGAGAGAGAAAGAGAAAAGGAAAGAAAAGGAAAGATTTTAAGGAACCCGGGACTCGCATGTCTTAATTCCACAGGGAAGACCAGCGGACTAGAAATTCAGGTTGGAGTTGATACTGCAGTCTTGAGAGAAAAATTCACAAAGCAGGCCAGGCAGACTAGAAACCCAGGCAGAGTTTGTATATTACAGTCCTGCTTCAGGAAACTTCTGTCTCTATTCTGAAAGTTTTCAAAGGATTGCATGAGACTTACCAAATCAACTGGACACAAAAGTTTGGCCAAGATAACACATAAAATTAGCCATCACAAAGACCAAATGAAGGTAGGAACAGTTACACTCAGCATGACCCCGAAAAATCCTCTTAAAAATAGAGTTCCAATCTTTTTGATTTAGGGGCTGGATTTTCTTGGGCTATTTAAGGGCTGGATTGTCCTGGGCTGATGGAAATATTGCTAATCAGCTGAGATTTTAGTGCAGATGAAATAGATAGTAATTTATCTTTGCCATACTACAATAGCGTTTTGTGCTTCTTACACTGGATTTGCATATCTCTTTATATGGAATTGTTCCAATATATGTCGTTGTCCACTCATGACATGTCTGACCTTTGTAAAATCCCAGAATGCAGCCTATTGACCTAATGTTACAATGTGCCCAGACTTGATACTTTTAGATTATTCAATTTTTTCAACATATCAATTTTTTCCATTATTGATTTAATGATACAAATTATCTGTAATGTGTCAAGTGTCATGTTCCATGCTTAAATATGCAAATGTAATAACGCAAAGTTGGTAGATGAACTACAATACCAAATATCTATATTTTAAAACCCTGAGGGACTGTACTGAAAGCAATTACATAATATAAATCTAAAATTTTAAAAATGGACAAAAATTATAATTATCACAGTTCTATCCTTAAATATAAGAAAGGTGAGTTCTATAAACTACTGTGATCTACAAAAAAACTCATAGATTGAGACATGATTAAAATTATATTAGCACGTATTTCAGCCAAACAAAATTACATGAAACTTATGTCTGTAAACCTATTGATAGGTTGATCAATTATACTTCCTTAGGTTTATAATTTCACTTAAAATCCATCTAAAAAAATCATATAAAACATTGACATGTGGATGTGCATCTTAAAGAAAAAAGTGATCATAGTATATTTCTAATGCCTCTGAGGAAGGTATTGGCACTTAAAGTTGGTTTTAATTTTTTTTTTTTCTTTTTTTTTTTTTTTTTTTGAGACGGACTCTCGCTCTGTCGCCCAGGCTGGAGTGCAGTGGCCCGATCTCAGCTCGCTGCAAGCTCCGCCTCCCGGGTTCACGCCATTCTCCTGCCTCAGCCCCCGAGTAGCTGGGACTACAGGCGCCCGCGACCTCGCCTGGCTAGTTTTTTGTATTTTTTAGTAGAGACGAGACGGGGTTTCACCGTGTTATCCAGGATGGTCTCCATCTCCTGACCTCGTGATCCGCCCGACTCGGCCTCCCAAAGTGCTGGGATTACATGCTTGAGCCACTGCGCCCAGCCGGGTTTAAATATTTTATAGTGAACGTCTAGAGCTATGGAATAATCTTTGTCAATCTAGATGTGATTGATTGAGGTTGAGTTTGGAAAATTTCAGGCAGTTCACGGCACATGTATTTCAACACCATTTTTCCAAGTCATTGGATACCTAGCTTGCATTTTCTGTATTTTCAGTGGTAATATTGGCTCAGCCTTGAGAGTTATGACTGTAAGTTGGTATTATATAATAGAATAACAATTTTAATTATTTAATATTTTTAAATACAACCCATATTACATTTATCCAAGCAAAATTTTTATAATTAAATATTTTTGAACATTTTGACTCTTAAAAATGTTTTTCAAATGTTTATTTTTTTAAAATTTTAAAGTATTTGTAATTTGTATTATACTTTTTTAAAATCTTTAAATTATTTTTAGCATGAGGTATTACAGAGTCATTCACTCAGTTATTAGAATAGTTTTTTTATGTTATAAGTTAATATTTTAAAAACAAAAATAAAGAACAACTCAGTGTGATGTTCTAGTATGTGCTAATAGAAATATACACATCACAATAGTACCCCCATTTTCTTCCCTAAAAATATTTGCATTACTATGTGCAAATTTATGAAGACAACAATTCCCATTCGCTTAAAATAACGGATGTTGAAATAAATCACAGAGGCAATGACAAGAATGTGTTGCTGTCGCTGAAGTGAAATTCCCCATATGACACTCCCAGGTGGTATGGGCAAGCAGACCCTCTAACACCTGCCTCAAATATAAATAAAATATGTACACAATAATGTCCATGCTAAGCAGTGTAAATATCACGTCTAACTAATTCAGCTCCTCAAAATTAATGCCTTACATTTGACCTTTAAGCCCAGTGTTCCGATGGGAAGAAAATGCTAATTAATTATTTGATTCTTGTATGAAGTGTTATAACACTGGCAACTATTCACTTATTTTGAATACCCAGCCTAGATTGAAATGGTAATCTCTGTGGGTAAGGTAAAAATAAATACTAAAATTAATAAAACTACAGTAGAACCATGTGCAGTTTGGCATCCCGTGATAGAATATAAGTGAATATCAATACAGTTGGGCAGTCGAATAATCTCTTAGTGTAAATGTGTTATACGCTTGTGAAAAAGAATACTTCCAATGTTCTGGACATTGCTAGGTAATTCTACTCACTCTGTCTTTTGATTCTTGTCACGTATCTTTAAATTGCTTCCAATTTGGGTACAATTTTCCCGGAGATGAAGACTAAGATTCTTGTTCCTCATATATTCTGAAACTCCATCTCAGATACAATGACTAGATTCAGGCAACAATTTATCTGCCTGAATAAGATGAAAGGGCTTTTCAAAACCCCTTCAACCAATTTTAACCACCACTGTAAACTTCTGCATGATGGCAGGTATTTTGGAGTTGTTGCAAACTTACTCTGATCCAACTATTAATTCTAATTTTTAATCCCGTTTTTCCTTTTACCCGATCCCCTAAAATTACCTTATTTTTCTGACCATTTCTGGGGCCTGTTGGCCTGCTTGTCTAGTTTCAATCTAATTTGTCAATCCCTAACATCATTAATTGAGTTATTCATTCACTCAGCACATATTTCTTAAGGACCTACAATGTGGAAGTGTACACGTAAATATCAATTCTTGTAATTATCTGTTATTCCATCTATCCTCCTTCTATCCATCATTTATCTGGCATCTGTCTATTGATCTACCTTTCTAAATACCTATCATCTTCTAATACTTTCAAGTTATGAAACATGTAGTTCTTTTTCATTTTGTATGGAAAGATGGCATCTACTGGTGATATTTAAAATTACTACTGAAGTAAATGAAATTCAAAGAAGTTTCTATTTTATGACAACTGAAAGTAAGTATGGAAACAAGAAATCCTGCAAAAAAATCAAGGCTAATTATGACATAAGGAGACTTTGGTCAGAATGAAAGTAAAGTGTCTTTCGTGCTTTACATTTAATTTACAAGTGTACCCTCTTTGTTAATACAAGGTGTTACAACAATCATGATCTCTTGCTCCCTAGAAACACTGACTTTTCTCTTCCCATAGTTCTCTGCACATCTTTGTCTTTTAAATAACTGATTATGTCTAGATAAGTCTTATAAAAATAATACGGAAAAACACACGGAAAAACATAGAATATTTTACCTACCTTTATATAATGTCTGGCCTTTACTATCATTTGCTTCCTGAATCAAATGGGTGATATTCATACATGAAAACAAAAATAGGAATGACAAAAACCCCAACTCACGGGACTAATGACACAATCACATAATTGGAAAATAAAAGTAAAATATAGTTTTTGAGAAATTTCAGGGAGAACTACAAGGAGAATTTTAAATTTATAAAAGAGGTTTAGCATGAATTAAACTATAATAAAAATTTGAGAAGCTGAATTATTAGAGGCCCACAAAACAAGAAGAGCAAAAGAATATTTGAGAATATTTGGCAAGAGTACGTGAAGTTTGGTGTGGTTGGAAATACGTGTTGTTCAAGATTGCATGAGGGTTAAAGGTAAAGTGAGAGTCTTATTCAGTCAATGGAGAAAAACTTATAGTTAGAAAAATTCTGTTTGTACATAGGCCAACATAGCAAAAAGAGATGGAAAATCAGCAGTACTTGGGATAATATATAAGTTATATTATTTGTTTCATTATTAACTGACTACTCACAGAGTGTCACCAGAAGATTTAAAAGTGAAGGATAGAGATGACAATTTAGAAATTTTCATAAAAATACAAGGTTAAATTCCATACCAATCAACTGGAAACTTACATCTGGAATCTAGAAGAATGATCAAAATCAGAAATAAATATTGGGGAGTTATTAGAATATACACAACAAATTATCTTTAATATTAAAAAGAAAAAAATAAATAGTAGCTGGAAAAGTATAAGGACTCAACTTGGGGTCATGACTGTCATTATTTTTGCTTTGAAGGAAATTGGACAGTGAATAAAACTATGAAGTAAGGAAGCAGAAAAACTGAAAGAAAAGTGACAGAAATCAATGGAAAGTTTTTTCTACCTTTCTTCGTAATGTTAATAATCATTAAATAAGTTATAAAAACAGACACTTTCTTTTTTAAACTATATTTTTATTGTGGTAAAATACATACAGCATAACATTTGTTATTTTAATATTTTTATATGTACAATTTACTGCCATGAATTTCATTCACAATGTTGTACAACCATCACCACTATCTAGTTCCAAAATTTGTTATCAACTCAAACAGAAATCCTCTACTGTACTCATTAGGCAACAACTTCCCAATTCCCTTTAACCCCAGCCCTTGATAACTTCTAGTCTATATTATGTCTCTATGAATTTTCCTATTCTAGATATTTCACATACATGTTCATTCATCTAAAATGTATGCTTCCTTATGTCTGGTTGATTTCACTTAGTATATCGTTTACAAGGTTCAACCATGTTGTAGCATACATCAGTACTTCATTCCTTCTGATGATTGAATAATATTCCATTGTAATATATGCCCCATTTTATTTATTCATCTATTTATAGATGCTTGTATTATTGCTACCATTTAACTATTGTGAATAATACTGCTAAAATATTGGTATGCATATATTTATTTGAGTCCCTAATTTTAATTCTTTCAGATATACATCTAGGAGGGAAATTGCCAGTCATATAGTAATCCTATGTCTAATTTTTGGAGAAACCACCAAACATTTCTACAGCAGCTAAATAATTTCACATTTCCACCTACAATGTACAAAAGTTCCAATTTCCCTGCATGCTTGCTAACGTTTGTTATTTTTCATCTTCCTGATTATAGCCATCACAAAATTTTTGAAGTGGTGTGATTTTGGTTTACATGTTTTCTATTTTCTATTTCTTGAGCATTCTTTTCATGTGCCCATTGACCATAAATCTTTTTGTTTGTTTGTTTGTTTGTTTTGTTTTTGGGAGGGAGTCTTACTCTGTTGCTTGGACTGGAGTGCTGTGGTGCCATCTTGGCTCACTGCAACTTCTGCCTCCGAGGTTCAAGTGATTCTCCTGTCTCAGCCTCCTGAGTAGCTGGGATTACAGCACCTTCCACCATGCCTGGCTAACTTTTTGTATTTTTAGTAGAGATGATATTTCGTCATGTTGGCCAGGCTGGTCTCGAACTCCTGACCTCGTGATTTGTCCACCTTGGCCTCCCAAAGCACAGGGATTACAGGCATGAGCCACCGCGCCTGGCCCATTAATCAATCTCATATGGAGAAATGTCTATAGAAGTCCTTCGTTTGTTTTGTTGATTAGGTTCTTTGTCTTGTTGAGTTGTAGAAATCTTTCACAAATTCTGGATATTAACTTCTTGTCATATATTATTTTACAAATATTCTTTCCCTTTCTGTGGGTTGTTTTTACTTTATAGTGTCCTTGATACACAAGTTTTTTTTTTAATTTAATAAAGTCCAATATGCCAATTTTATCTTTTGTTGCTTATATTTTTAGTATTATATTTTAAAACTTTGCCAAATCCACTGCCATGCAGATTTGTCCTCATTTTTTAAAGATGTTTGTAATATTGACACTTAAATTTAGGTGCTCTATCTGTTTTGACTTAACTTTTTTTATGTCGTATAAGGTAAGGGATTGACTTCAATAATTTACATGAAAATATCCCATTTTACCAGCACATTTGTGGAAGAGACTGTACTTTCCACATTGAATGGTAAAGTCATGTATTGAAGTCTCCAACTATTATTGTAGAATTATTTATTTTCCATTTTAATTCTTTCAATTTATGCTTTATATATTTTGCCTCTATTGTTTGGCATGTATACCTTTAAAATTATTTTATATTGAAACTTTCAACAATATATATTTTTTTCTTTTGGAAACATATTTTATTGGAAATCTATTTTATCTGATATTAATATAGTCATTCCAAGTCTTTTGTGGTAACTCTTAATATAGAATATATTTTTTCATTATTTTACTTAAAACTTTGTTGTGTCTTTGCATCTAAAGTGATTCTTTCATACACAGCAGATAAATGAATAATGTTTTATTTTTCATACATTCTGCCACTCTCTTAACAATCTTATAAAAGTTACCTCTTTTTGAATTATATGCCTGTTATGTATATTTTCAGTTATCATTTTATGCATGTGTCTTTTAAATCACATAGGAAAACTATGAAAAGTTACAAACAAAAATACAACGAGGTTGGATTTTTACTTACCTCCATAGCTACCTACACCAATGTTCTTAATTTCCTCATATGGCTTCAAACCACTATCTGGGGTCCTTTTATTTCAACTAGATGAATTCCCTTTAGCATTTCTTGTAAGTAAGTCTATTAGTAACAAGTTCCCTTAGCAATTATTTTTTTTAATACTTAAAGGACAATTTTGCTGTATGTAGAATTCTAGGTTGACAGTTTTGTTACCCCAAACCCTGGACTATTTACAGTATTTTATATCAACCCACTGCCTCTGTCCTCCATTGTTTCCAATAATAAATCTGCTGCTAATTATATCAAAAATATTTTGTGACTTACTTCTCTCATGTTGTTTTAAAGTTTTTTCTGTGTTTAGCTTTCAATGATTTGACTATATTTTGCCTGAAATTTGCTGAACATTTTTAATGTGTAGTTTCATGTTCTTCGTTAAATTTGGGAAGTTGTCAGCCATTATTTCTTAAAATAGTCTTTCCACCTTATTTTCTCATATTCTTCTTTCTGGGACTCCCATAATGAATACACTGGCCTTCTTTATAATGTTCCACAGGTCTCTTATGATCAGTTCATTTTTAAAAAAATCTTTTTTCTTTCTGTTTCTCACACTGCAAAAATACTATTGTCTCTCTTTAAGTTCACTGATTATTTCTCCTGATTGCTCGTTCTGCTGCTGAAACTCTCTTGCAAAGTTTGTGTTTCAGTTATTATACATCTCTAGAGAGAAGTATATTATACTTTTCTTGTCTGCACCAGAAATTCTATTTGGATCCTTTATATTTATATCTTTATTTTAATATTGTTATCACATGTACTATTTTGCTGTTTTCCTTTTGTTCTTCTCTATACTTTTCTTTAGCACTTTGAACGATTTTAAAACATTTGATTTAAAGTCTTTGTATAGAAAGTCCAATGTTTGTGCCTCTTCAGGGCCTACTTCTGTGAATTATTTTTTCCTTTGAGTGTCCAGTACTTTCTGATTTCTTTGTATGGCTTTATTATTTTTTGGTTGAAAACTGGACATTTCTAAATTTTAATGGAGTAACTCTGGTAATCAGACATTCCCTTTCCCCAGGATTTGCTATTTTGATTATTCTAGGTTTAGCTTGTTTTGGCTAAGATTTCCTTGCATTCCTGGGGAATTTTTACCTGACTTTTATTTACTCTGCATTCACTTACTGCTATAAGACTTTCACTGTTTTACAAACTTAAGACAGAGTTCTCAATGTTTCTGATATTTTTATTATGTTTCTGATGAAATGCAGGAATTCAGAGCTTCCCACTCTACTATTTCCCTGGTGCCACTCCCCAAAGCAGGCATTTTATATTCAATCAATCCTTCTTCCTAGAAATGATGTATGGATCCTTGTTTGCTCATATGATTATATTATTGCTAAAATATTTTAGCATAACTTTAAAATTATACAAGAGTTATGTTTATGTTCACTCTATAATTGCATTCTTAGCTAATGTTTATAAGAGATTAACAAATAAAGGTAAAATAAATGAGTAAATTTGTTTTTCTGCAACAATTACTTAAAGGCTAAACTTTTTGATCACAGTGAAATGTTGACTTACTTCAGATTTCTATATTTTAGATTATTGAGGTCATGATTTGAAGCCAAAATACATTTACTCCCATATAAAATAAAAAAAAAACAGTTGTTTTTTTCTGTTGTGGCTTATTGAGGAAACAATTAGTATGTCTTAGTGGTAAAAATGTGCATTTACATTTTTAAAGAAAATATAAAAACATACTTTAACCCCTGGCCGTGTGATATTAACTCTTATTTCCCAGTATGCTTTTAATGTGATCTTTCCATCTAAAAATTATTTTGTATTGACTTGTATATTTAACTCCCAAATACTAATCAAAGAGCAACTAGGCCAACAACATTGTAACAAACATCATTATCAAGACAAAGGAATCTATAGGACGTTATTTTTAAAAATTCACCCCCAAAAGAATTTGAAAATGTGAAAGATTTGTTTAAAGAGAGATAAGATAATAATATTAAAAAAGACTTACCAATGAACAAATCCTAATGGCCAAATGTTGGGCACTGAAATTCAACATACAACACTGATTAAGATAGTATTGGCTTAGAAAAATACTCAAGTGTAAAAAAAAAAAAAAAAAAAAAAAAAAATCAGTTTGGTTCTTTCACCAACATTTGTTACAGTTTGGGCTTTCAAGTTATTTCTGGGCTACACAGTTCTTTCCAGACTACCTGGTGGCAATTTGAGAGTCTAGTATCACCTTGTATTGGGACCCAAAGATCCAGAAGAAGCGCTGTGACTAGACCACCTATGAAACCATCACAAAGCTTAACCCACCCTGGATCCCAGAACCTTTACAAATGCTTACTAAAGAAAATTCTCAGGATGATTCGGAGGCCTCTCATAACTTCTGCCTCAAGATGTCAATAAAGAACCTTAGTAACTTGACTGTCGATCCTGGTACCAAATTCCCAACTCATCTTCATCTGTCAGAAGTTTTGCCTCAACAACAGGGTAGAAGAGAAATGATTTTCCAGGATATCAGAGATGGCTTGCCTTACAGGGGGAAAGAAATGAGAACACAGTTATCTGTGCAGAAAGAAAGGGTGGTAAAATTGATACCTGTTAGTAAACAGATTTTCTCAGTTTCAAAGAGAACTAACAGACACTGGGCTTAGAGGAGTTCAGATTGAATTGAGAAGGGAACCATTCAGATGTGGCTGCACTTTCTGCGTGCACTAGGCGGGATGCTTCTGAAAATGCTAGAATAGGGAATTATGACACTGAGCAGACTCAGCCATCATTTTTTTTCTTGTACTTTTTACTCTTGCTGGTAATATTATTCAGCAGTTGAGAAAGCTACTCTATACTATTACAGAATATAACAATAATTTTGATAATGAGTTCTTTTATGTATTTTTCTTCATATATCTTTTCCTTTCTACCATGATTTATAAGTAATTTATAAGGGATTTGTATAGTTTGAATGCATTTGAATAACTTCAATATACTTTAGCTCCACTCTTTGATTTAACCCAAAGAAGCATCAATAGGTCCTAAGTGTTCCCATGTGTCTTAGAAGGCTGAAATCAGTGAAATGTAACCCAGTATCAAGAATCTGTAACAAAGTAACTTGGGGAAAGAAAACATTGGGTAGTTTGCAAGAGCATAATAATTTGATTTTCTGACTTTCAAAAATTTGAATTGTATTAAAAGAAATCTTCCATGTGTTATTTTTTTTTCCGTTTTCAGTAACAAGTAAATGTGTGCATAGAGAAACAATAAAATTGATATATTCAAATATTTTTAAAAATCAAATGTAGAAAAATAAAGCCAACCTTTATATTTACTCTATATATTTAAGAAAATACTTTGAAATGCCTAGAGAATATGTGTAAAATGTGAGATGAAGCTATTATACCACAAGATGGCAGATTAAGGCCACTAAACTGATATTTTTTGCAACAGTAAGGTTCTATTTTCTCTTTCATATACCTGCTGACTTTTTATAGAACTTTTAATAAAAAGAATACAAAATATGCATAATTTGGATGTAAACTGATGATTAGAACTCCAGTCTATGGCAATCATTATTTTTCAATCGAAAAATTTTGCTTAAGATATAACAAGTATTTTGTTACTTAATCAAACATGATTTTGTGTAATTTAAATATCCCTGTGAGGATTTCTATGAAAACTTTTAATCATTATGTATTCAATAAATATCAAGGTATGTAAAACAAACTTTGGCTTTATTTCTGGATAAAATTTATTTTTTGACTATCCTTACAAACCATGAGACATTCAGAGTTACTAAAAACAAATAAAAATAAAAACAAAAATTTTAAAAACATCATTACTTTGGTGTCAGCTTATTTGAAATCTATGTTGCCATTGTTTAAAGTTTCTGAATTTCTGCATTTATGATCCTTTCTCATATTGAACACTAAGGGCCCTGTTATCCCCTTATGACCTCAAGTTTTGCTTAAATGTATGATACAACTGTACTCTTATATTAATATCTGCATTGTATTTGACTTACCATCATAGAATCAAGGACATTACATTATAGATATCAGAAAATCTGTAGTAAGAAGATAATGGCGCTTCCAGATACAAATAGCATCTGGTGGGAAAGTTCCTAAGCATAAATAAAACCATACATTCAGGATAGCAAAATGTCTAATGTGGCTATATCATAGAATATTCCTGTGATTATCATAGCTGGAGAATGAGGCTGGAAATATGTTTTGAAGAGCAATCTATTCCCCTCCCCCCCAAAAAAAAATACCTGAATGATCTCATGGATGTTAGAAAACTTTAACAAATGTTAAAATAGAAGATTATTATACTTTAACTTAACATTTATAAAAGTCAAACTCCCAGCCCTATAGAAGATGATGTAGACTGCAAAAGTTGCATTAAGCAGTAGAATTTGGCTCATGGATATACAAATTAAGAGCCCTTTCTATTATTCCTCATAAAACATAAGGAAGAATTAAGACGTGCCTGACATGCTGAAGTAATTGTATACGTGGGAATGGGAAATTCTTAATCAATCAGCTAATTATTTAAAAGATCATTTATTCATTTAAGAAATAATTGAGCACCTACATTATACCAGCTGTATTTAATTTATTGTAAAATTCTATTTATTTATTTGAGACAGAGTCTCGTTTTGTCGCCTAGGCTTGAGTGCAGTGGCACGATCTCAGCTTACTGCAACCTCCGCCTCCTGAGTTCAAGCGCTTCTCCTGCCTCAGCCTCCGGAGTAGATGGGATTACAGGCCCCTGCCACCAGGCCTGGCTGATTTTTGTATTTTTAATAGAGGCGGGGTTTCGCCGTATGCCAGGCTGGTCTGGAACTCCTGACCTCAAGTGATCCGCCTGCCTCGGCCTCCCAAAGTGCTGGGATTACAGGTGTGAGACCCTGTGCCCGGCTGCATTCTTAAAACTTGGAGCTACAGTGTTGAAAAATAAACCAAGTCCCAAGCATTACAGAGCTTACTTACTACCTGGAATATATCCACACCAGCACCTCACACCCCATTCTCGTGAACATATTTTAAAATGTCAGACTATGGAGGAAACAAGAATATGAAATAAGTGAGGGAACTGTTTGAATATTTTTCCTGTGATGAAACGTTCTAGGCAGAGGGACCCGAGAATTGCACAAGAACCAAAGCAGAAATAAAATTATGTGTTTTGGATACATTAGAGAGACCAAGTTAGTAGACAGAAATGAAAAAGAAAAAAGAAATAAGAGAACTTTAAAAATCAACTAATAATTTATAAGTCAGCATTGTGTTGCATTGGCTATATAAATATGAACAAACATAACCCTTTGTTTAGAGAGAATGTACAGTCTAGAGAGGAACTTGCCATATTGGAAGAGAAGTATGAACCGATGTAGGTAAAGAGGAAGAAGAGTCAAGAACCGTGTCTTCAGGGGTTTCTTACTAGAGTCAGCTGTTTTGTAACAATCCCATTAACCTAAATAAACATGTCAGGAGAGAAATGCTTATTGATGAGGCATGGTGGAAGACTGGTAGTAATGACTGCTGCTTTTAAAACAGAAATTGCCAGCCAGGCGCAGTGGCTCACGCCTGTAATCCCAACTCTTTGGGAGGCTGAGGTGAGCGGATCACGAGGTCAAAGAAATCGAGACCATCCTGGCCAACATGGTGAAACCCTGTCTCTACTAAAAATACAAAAATTATCTGGGCGTGGTGGTGTGTGCCTGTAGTCCCAGTTACTCGGGAGGCTGAGGCAGGAGAATGGCGTGAACCCAGGCGGTGGAGCTTGCAGTGAGCTGAGATGGCGCCACTGCACTCCAACTTGGGCGACAGAGCGAGAATTCATCTCAAAAAGAAAAAAGAAACAACAACAACAACACACACACACACACACACACACAGAAACTGCCAATCCTATGGAACTAATTGAGAAAGATATCAGTGAAAAATTAACCTTAGAAGAAATAATACATATGAATTTTTTTTTTTTTTTTTTTTTTTTTTTGAGACGGAGTCTTGCTCTGTCGCCCAGGCTGGAGTGCAGTGGCGGGATCTCAGCTTACTGCAAGCTCCGCCTCCCGGGTTTAGGCCATTCTCCTGCCTCAGCCTCCTGAGTAGCTGGGACTACAGGCGCCAGCCACCTCGCCCGGCTAATTTTTTTTTTTTTTTTTTTTTTTTTGTATTTTTTAGTAGAGACGGGGTTTCACCGTGTTAGCCAGGATGGTCTCAGTCTCCTTACCTCGTGATCCGCCCGTCTCGGCCTCCCAAAGTGCTGGGATTACAGGCTTGAGCCACCGCGCCCGGTCAATACATATGAAATTTTTAAAATGCAGCATATAAGTAGAATAAGGGAGCCACACTGTCCTATAATGTTAAAGGTTGAGATAAAAGAGAAAATTGCTTGGAGTATATGCCCACTGATATAGGACCTCAAGATGAGTAGGATTTTGGCAGACATGAAGTATGCTCGGGAGAGAGATTTCCTCAAGCAGGAAGAACAGCATAGACACAGGAATTTTTTCAAGTGCAGGAGACTGGCTGTTTTAATAACAAATGATTTGCTTTTGCCTGATCATAGGTTATAGATTAGATTAATATTTTATTACAAATTAGTTACTTACCTAGGGCAGTCTCTCATTAATTCACTTAGCAATCTTACATTTTCATCAGGCCTGCCTGTTGTCAATATATTTTCAACTTAATTTTTAATTGAGGTGTAGTTACATACGGTAAAGTGTACAGATCTTAAGTGTTCAATTTGATGAGTTTTGACAAATGTGTAGCCATTATACAAAATAGATACTGGAAATTTTCATCACCTCAGAAAAATCCCTTTCTCCCCTTTCCAATTAGTCATCCATCATGTCGCCCTGCTGTTCCGCCTAAAGAGCCAACAGTTTCTGCTTGCTGAAGATCCAGTTTGTTAGTTCGTACGTTGTAGAATATCATGTGAGTAGAATCATGGAGTGTTTATTAGTGTGTTTGGCTTCTTTTGCTCAGGATGTCTTGACTTTCATCCACCTTATTGCATGAAGTTGAATTTTTCTGGGACTTTTTACAATTACATTTTAAAACATAGATGAGCTTTTTAATTTGTGACTTTGCATTGTGTTTTTAATAGTAGCTCTAGGATTATACATCCTTATATTTCCAGTGTACATAGTGTCCTTTGTTAACTTTGACTATTTCACATAAAATGTAAGATCACAGCACTTTGGGAGGCCGAAGTCGGTGGATCACGAGGTCAGGAGATCCAGACCATCCTGGCTAACAAGGTGAAACTTCGTCTCTACTAAAAATAAAATAATAATAATAATAATTAGCTGGGCATGGTGGTGGGTGCCTGTAGTCCCAGCCACTCGGGAGGCGTAGCTTTCAGTGAGCAGAGATCACACCACTGGACCCCAGCCTGGGCGACAGAGTGAGACACCGTCTCAAAAAAAAAAAAAAAAAAAAAAAAAAAAAAAAAAGAATAAGTACATTACCTACCTCCTTCATCCTTTTGCTGTAGAATCAAATGTATTATATCTGCATATACTATAAACCACACAATACGATGTAATGATTTTTGTTTTAATTAATTATATGCATTCTAAAGAAATTATTAGAAAAATCGTATTTTATGTTTATCCACATATGTATCATTTCAAGTATTTTTTATTATTTCCTGAAGATCTGTGTTTCCATTCTGAAGAACAACTTCCTTTAGCATTCTTTGTAGCACAGATCTGCTGGCAGTGAATTCCCTTAGGTTTTTTTTTTTTTTTTTTTAATCTAAAAATGCCTTTAGTTTGTCTTCATCATTGAAGGATATATTCACTGAACATAGCATTCTGGATTGACTGGCTTTTATCAAGCACTTTAAAGATGTTATTCCAGTGACTTCTGGCCTTTATAGTTTCTGATGAGAAGTCAGTGATGCTTCAAATCATTCTTCCCTTGCTTGTTACATGCAATTTTTCTCTGGCTGCTTTCCAGAGTTTTTCTTTATATTTGGTTTCTAATAGTTTAACTATGATGTGCCCTAGTACTATTTTCATTGTATTTTTCTCTGCTTGGTATTCACTGAACTTCTAAGATCTGGAAATTTATGTCTTTTACAAAAAATGGAAATGTTTTCAGCCATCATCATATTTTTATGTCCCATTCTCTCTTTTTAAATATTTTTTTTCAGTAGCTTTTGGTGTATAAGTGGTTTTTGGTTACTTGAATGAATTATATAGTGGTGAAGCCTGAGATTTTAGAGCACCTGTCATCAAGTAGTGTAATTTGCATCCAATATATACTTTTTGTCACTTTCTCTCCCTTCTACCCTTTCCTGTCTGTGTCTCCATAGTCCGTTTTGCCTTTGTGTACACTTAGCTCCCATTTATGAGTGACAACATATAGCATTTATTTTCATTCCTGAGTTACGTTACTTAGAATAATGGCCTCCAGCTCTGTCCAAATTACTGAAAAAGACATAATTTCATTCTTTTTTTTATGGCTGAGTAGTATTCCATGGTGTATGTATACCACATTTTCTTTATCTATTCATTGGTCATTGGGCACTTAGATTGGTTCCATAGTTTTTACAATTGTGAATTATGCTGCAATAATCATACATGTTCAGGCATCTTTTTGATATAATGACATCTTATTTTCCCTTGGATAGATACCCAGTAATGGGATTGCTGGATCAAATGGTAGATCAACCTTTAGTTCTCTAAGAAATTTCTATACTTTTTTTCCATACAGATTGTACTAATTCTCATTCCAACCAGCAGTATATAAGCATTCATTTTTTACCATGTCCACATTAATATTTATTGTTTTTTGACTTTTTAAGAATGGCCATTCTTTCAGGATAAGGTAGATTGTGGTTTTAATTTGCAGTTCCTTGATGATTACTAATGTTGGGCATTTTTCCTATGTTTATTGGTCGTTTGTCTATATTCTTTTGGGAAATGTCTATTCATGTCATTTTTTCACTTTTGATGGGATTTTTTTATTTTTTGTTTTTTGTTTCTTGCTGATTTTAGTTCCTGGTAGATTCTCGATATTAGTCCTTTGTCACCTGCAGAGTCGGCAAATATTTTCTCCCATTCTGTGCATTGTCTGCTTACTCTGATGATTACTTCTTTCGCTGTACAGAAGAGCTTCCGTTTAATTAAGTCCCTTTTATTAATTTTTGTTTTTGTTGCATTTGCTTCTTGGGGGTGTAGTCATGAATTATTTGCCTAGACCAATGTCCAGAAAAGTTTTTCCTATGCTATCTCCTAGGGATTTTATAGTTTCAGATCTTAGATTGAAGATTTTGATGCATCTTGAATTGACTTTTTTATAAGGTGAGAGATAGAAATCCAGTTATTTTTCTACATGTGGCTAGACAGATTTCCAAGCACAATTTATTAAATATGGTTTCCTTTCCCCAATTTATGTTTTTATATGATTGGTCAAAGATCAATTGGTTGTAGGTATTTTGGTTGGTTTATAAGTACATTCCTAAGTGTTTTATTTATTTAATTGCTGCTTTGTAAAAGGAATAGAATTTTATTTCTTTTCTCAGCTACGTTGTTGTTAGTGTATAGCAGTGTTACTTATTCGTATACATTGATTTTGTAACCTGAGGTATTTTATATATATACACACACACAAACACACATATATATACACGTTACATATATAATATATATACATATATACATGTATACATATATACATATGTTACATGTATAATATATATACATATATGTTAGCTATGTATACATATACATGCATATATAGACTACTATATATACATATATATACACTCATATACATACAGTAAGGTGCACAGATCTTAAGTGTTCAGTTTGATGAGTTTTGACAAATATATAGCCATTATACAAAATAGATACTGGAAATTTTCATCTCTGAAAAAATCCCTTTCTCCCATTTCCAATCAGTCATCCATCATATATAAACTCAAATATATCCACAATATATAAACTCCTATATATATACACACACACACATAAATATGTTTATATATTATATAATATATAGTATATATAATATATAAACTCTCTATATAGGAGTTCATTAAGGAGTATTGACTCACACAATCACATAGTGAAGTCCCACAGTAGGCTGTTTGCAAGCTGAGGAGCAAGGAAGCTAGTCAGAGTTCCAAAACCTCAAAAGTAGGGAAGCCAACAGTGTTGATATATATATATATACACATATATATATGTATGTATATATATATATAGTTCTGTCCCTCTAGAGAACCTTGGCTAATACAGCAATTATATTATCAATGAAAATCAATGGTTTACTTTTATTTTTTCTAATTTTATGCCCTTTATTTCTTTCTCTTGCCTGATTGCTCTGGCTAGGATTTCCAGTACTATGTTGAATATAAGTGGTCACCGTTTCATTCTTGTCTTATTTCAATTCTCAGAGGGAATGCTTTCAATGTTTCTCCATTCAGTATGATGTTGGCTATGGGTTTATCATATACAGCCTTTATTATTTTGAGGGAAGTCCCTTCCATGCCTAGTTTATTGAGTTCTTATGATAAAGGGATGCTGTCTTTCTGAAATGCATGCTGTTTCTGTATCTATCAAAATAATCACATGATTATTGTTTTTAATTTTGTTTATGTGATGTATCACATATCTTGACTTGCATATGTTAAACCAACCCTGCATTCCTAGGATGAAACCCACTTGATCATTGTGTATTGTTTTTTTGGATGTGCTGTTGGATTTGGTTAGCTAATATTTTGTTGAGAATTTTGCATCAGCAGTCATCAGGAATATTGGTTTGTAGTTTTCCTTTATTGTTCTATGTTCTTTCTTGATTTTGGTATCAGGGTGACACTAGTTCATAAAATAACTTGGAGAGAATTCCCTCTCTTTTTAATTTTTGAAAATAGTTTCAGTAGGTTCAGCACCAATTCTTCTTTGAATATCTGGTAGAATTCAGCTGTGAATCCATCTAGCCCTTGCCTTTTTTGTTGTTTTTGTTGTTGGCAATTTCTAAATTACTGATTCAGTCTCACTCCTTGTAATTAGTCAGTCATGGTTTCTGTTTCTTCCTGATTTAATCAAGGAAGGTTATATGTTTCCAGGAATTTATTCATTTCCTCTAGATTTTCTACTTTATGTGAATAGAGGTGTTCATGGTAGTTTCAAATGATATTTTATCTTTCTGTGGTGTCAGTTACAATGCCTCCAGTTTCATTTCTAATCGAATTTATTTGAATTGTGTCTCTTCTATTCTTGGCTAATCTAGCTAATGGTCTATCAGTTTTGCTTCTTTTCAAAGAAGCCATTTTTTTTTTTTTTGTTTCATTGTTGTATTAGTCTGTTTTCACACTGCTATGAAAAAATACTTAAGACTGGGTAATTTATAAAGAAAAGAGGTTTAATTTACTCACAGTTCCACATGACTGGGGAGGCCTCAAGAAACTTACAATCATGGCAGAAGGCATGTCTTCACAGGACGGCAGGAGAGAGAATTGAGTGCAAGTAGGGAAAATGCTAGATGCTTATAAAATCATAAGACATTATCACAAGAACAGCATCAGTGAAACTACCCCCAGGATTCAATTATCTCCACCTCATCCTGCACTTGGCACACTGGAGATTATTAAAATTCAAGGTAAGATTTCAGTGGGGACACAAAGCCAAACCATATCAATTACTATTTTTTTGTGTGTGTTTTATTTTTTGGTTTGTTTGTTTCAATTTCATTTTGCTGTGCTCTGATTTTTGCTATTTATTTTCTGCTGCTAACTTTAGATTTAGTTTGTTTTTCTTTCTCTAGTTCCTTGAGGTGTGACATTCCATTGTCAATTTGTTATTTTCCAGACTTTTTGAGGTTGGCATTTAGTGCTACAAACTTTTCTCTTCGCACTGCTTTTGCTATATCCCAGAGGTTTTGATTACTTGTGTCTTTATTATCATGTATTTCAAATACTTTATTAAATGTTCATCTTGATTTCATAGTTAACACAAAAATTATTGAGGAGGATTGTTTACCTTCCATTTATTTGTACAGTTTTGAGGGTTCCTTTTGTAGATGATTTCTAGTTTCATTCCACTGTGGTCTGCAAAGATACTTTATATAATTTTGATATTTTTAATCTTATTGAGACTTTCGTTGTGACTAATCATATGGTCTGTCTTGGAGAAACTTTCATGAGTTGATGAGAAAATTGTATATTCTGGAGTTTTGGGGTAGAATGTTCTGTAAATACATGTTTGGTTCATTTGTTACAGTGTGTAGTTCAAGTCCATTATTTCTTTGTTGACTTTCTGTCTCGATGATCTGTTTAGTGCTGTCAGTAGAGTGGTGAAGTCCACCACTATTATCGTGTTGCTGCCTGTCTCATTTCTTAGGTTTAGTAGTAAGTCTTTCATGAATCTGGGCACTCCTGTGTTAGGTGAACATAAATTTATGTTTCTAACATCTTCTTGTTTGATTGATCCTTTTATCATTACATGCTGATTTTTTTTTTCTGTCGCTGCCTTAAATTCTGTTTTATCTGATGTAAGAATAGCTATTTATATTAGTTTTTTCTCACACTGCTGTAAAATCTACTTGACACTGGGTAATTTATGAAGAAAAGAGGTGTAATTGAAATACAATTCCACAGGCTTAACAGGAAGCATGACTGGGAGGTCTTGGGAAACTTACAATCATGTTGGAAGGCAAAGAGGAAGCAAGCACAACTTACTCTGGTGACAGAAGAGGGAGAGAGAGCGAAGAGAGAAGTGCTACACACTTTCAAACCATCAGGTCTCATGAGAACTCACTCACTATCATGAGAACAGCATGGGGAATATCTGCCCCCATTATCCAATCACCTCCCACCAGTTTCTTCCTCCAATATTGAGAATTATAATTCAACATGAGATTTGGGTGAAGACACAGAGCCAAACCACATCATTCTGCACTTCACCCCTTCAAAATAACATGTTTTCCTCACAGTTCAAAACACAATCATGCCTTCTCAACAGCACTCCAAAGTCTTAACTCATTCTGGCATTAACAAGAAAACTGGAGTCCAAAATCTCATCTGAGACAAGGCAAGTCCCTTCCACCTAAGAGTTTGTAAAATAAAAAACAAGTTAGTTACTTTCAAGATACAATTGGATTACATGCATTGGGTAAATACTTCCATTCCAAATGGGAGAAATCAGCCAAAATAAAGGGGCTACAGGCCTCATGCAAGTCTGATACTCTGCACAGTAGCCATTAAATTTCACAGCTCCAAAATAATCCCTTCTTACTCCAAATCTCACAACCAGAGCATGCTGATTCAAAAGATAGGCTACCAAGGCCTTTGGCAGCTCCAACCCCGGTGTTCTGCAGGGTAGAGCCTCTGTGACTGTGCTCATAGGCTGGCGTTGAGTGCCTAAAGCATTTTCAGGTGCACAGAACAAGCTGTCAGTGGATTTACCATTTTGGAGTCTGTAGGATGGTGGCCTTTTTCTCACAGTTCCACTAGGCATGCCCCAGTGGGGACTCTGCTTGTGCACTACAATGCCACGTTTCCCCTTCACACTACCATAGCAGAGGATTTTCATGAGGGCTCTGCACCTGCAGCAGACTTCTGTCTGGACATCCAGGCATCTCCATAGATCCTTTGAAATCAGGTGGAGGTTCCCAAACCTCAGCTCTTGCCCTCTGTGCACTCATAGGCTCAACATTACATGGAAGCTGCCAAGGCTTGAAGCTTGCACCCTCTGAAGCCATGACCAGAGCTGTACCTTGGCCCCTTTTAGCCAGGACTAGAGCTGAAGTGACTGGGATGCAGGGTGCCATGTCCTGAGGGTGTACAGAGCAGGAATGCCCTGGGCCTGGTCCACAAAACCGTTTTTCCCTCCTCCCTCCTAAACCTCCAGCCCTATGATGGGAGTGGCTTCTGTGAAGTTCTCTAAAATGCCCTGGAGACATTTCTCCTATTATCTTGGCTATTAACAGTTGACTCCTCTTTACTTGTGCAAATTTCTGCAGCAGGCATAAATTTATTTCCAGAAATTTTTTTTTGTTTCTACCACATGGTTGGGCTACAAATTTCCAAAACTTTTATTCTATTCTCTGCTTCCCTTTTAAATATAAGTTCCAATTTCAGAGCATCTCATTGTTCATACATATGACTGAATGCTTTCAGAAAAAGTCACATCAGCTCTTGAACTCTGCTGCTTAGAATATTTTTTTCTGCCAGATAATCTTTATTTTCTCTCTTGTTCAAAGTTCCCCAGATCTCTAGCACATGGGAAAAATGCCACCAGTCTCTTTGCTAAAGCAGAGGTTATTAACAAGTGTGACCTTTACTCCGGGTCCCAATAAGTTCCTCATCTCCATCTGAGACCTCCTCAGCCTGTACATCACTGTCCATATCACTGGTAGCATTTTGGTCATAATCATTCAACAAGTCCTAGGGAGTTCCAAGCTTTCCCTCACATCTCTATCTTCTTCTGAACCCTTCCAGCCTCTGCCCATTACCCAGTTCCAAATTCACTTTCATATTTTCAGATATCTTTATAGCAGTGCTGCACTCCCAGAATCAATTTTCTGTTTTAGTCCATCCTCACACTGCTATGAAGAATTATTTGAGGATGGGCAATTTATGAAGAAAAAATCGACTCACAGTTCTGCAGGCTTCACAGGAAACATAACTGGGAGGCCTCGGGAACCTTACAACAACGTCAGAAGGCAAAGGGGGAGCAAGTGTGTCTTACCATGGAGGCAGGAGAGAGAGAGAGCCAGGTGGAAAGTTCTGCACACTTTTAAACCATGAGATCTCATGAGAACTCACTCACTAGAAGAACGTCATGGGGAAAATCTGGCCCCATGATCCAATCACCTCCCACAAGTTCACTCCTCCAACATTAGGAATTACAATTTAACATGAGATTTGGGAGGAGACACACAGCCAAACCGTATCACTACTCCTGCTCAATTTTGGTTTCTATTTGCATGGAATATCTTTTTTCACTCCTTTAACTTGAGTTTATCAAATTCTCATGCTTAGGAGCAGAGACGTGGTTTGTGATTCTTTACTCATTCTGCCAATATGCATGTTTTAAGTGGGACATTTAGGCCATTTACTTTCAAATTTAGTATTGAGATATGAGGTTTAGTTACATTAATTGTTACTTAGACACTTTGTTTTCTACATTGTGTTATTGTTTTATGCTTTCAAGAGATTCTATTCTGGTGCATATCAACCTTTTGTTTTAAGATTTAGAATTTCTTTTAGCATTTCTTGTTGAGTTGGTCTGGTAGGAACGAATTCCCTCAGCATGTGTTTGTCTGAAAATGACTGTTTCTCCTTCATTTATAAAACTTACTTTTGCTGGATACAAAATTATTGGTTGGCAGTTATCCTGTTTAAGGAAGATGAAGACAGGACCCCAATCTTTTACAGTTTACAAGGTTACTAATAAGAAGTTTACTATTAGTCAGATAGGTTTTCCTATAAGATTGATACTTTTATCTCATTGATCTAAGAATTATTTCCTTAATATTCACTTTAGATAGCCTAATGGGCATATGCCTTGGTGGAGACTTTTTTGGTATGTGTGATGAATTTACCAGGAGTTCTTTGGGTCTCTTGTATTTCAGTATCCAAATCTCTAGCAAGATCAAGGAAATTGTACTCAGTTATTCCCTCAAATAAGTTTTTTTTTTTTTTTTCTTTTTTTTTTTTAACTTTTTTGCTTTCTCTTCTCCCTTGAGAAAACCAAATAGTCTTAGGTTTGGCTAACACGATCTCACATTGCTTAGAATCTTTATTAATTTCTTTTTGTTCTTTTTTCTTTATTTTTGTCTTATTGGCTTAATTTGAAAACTTTGAGCTTTGAAATTTTTTCTTCTACTTTTTCTAGCCTATTTTTGAATAATTCCACTGCATTTTATAATTTCCTAAATGTACCTTTTATTTTCAGAACTTCTGATTTTTTTAATCTGTCTTTTTAGAAAACTTACATTCATATCCTGAATTGTTTAATTAATTTATGCTGGTTTTCATCTTTCTCTGCTATCTCCTTGAGTAGCTTAATAACAAACCTTTTGAAATCTTCATGTGGTATTTCAAAGATTTCATTTTGGTTTGGATTTATTGCCATAGAGCTAATGTGATCTTTTGGGGATGTGATAGAAGCCTATTTTGTTATATAACTAGTTTTTGTTTGTTTGTTTGTTTGTTTGTTTGTTTTCCATCTCATTTGGGCAGGCTATTTCTTTTAATTATTATTAAATTTGTTTTTTGACTATATTTTTAATTTATTTTCCCTTTTAAGAATGTGACTTTAATGTTTATAGTTTATTGCAGCCTAATTCAGGTCTTGGTACTTTAGTGGTAGACTGTGTGAGTTCCTTGGTTATAGAGTTTCATTTTTGTTTTTGTTTTTTATAATGGCTTTTCTTAGATAATGATTGTAGCAGCAATGTGTGTTGAGTGTGCCAGCAATTCCACTGTCTCCTATGGGTTGGAATGGCAGAGGTCTCTTGAAGCTCACCTCACCCCACCATGGTATGCACTTTTAAATTTATTTTTCCCCAATATTTTATCCACTAGGTTAAATAGTTCAGACTTCAGGCCAGTAGGGGAGGTGTCCCTGAGTGGAAACTGCTTGTGACTAAAGTAGGTGGGTGAATGCAATACCCAATGTGGGGCTAAAGTCCCAGCCTTGACAGAAGCAGTCAGGGAAGCTCTCAGTGAAATTCACTAAGGTCTTGTCAGAAGGAAGGGTAGGAGCTACCTTAGCTCCCCTGCCAGGCCAGTAGGAAAGCTATCCACTCCCCAGACATACTCCTGACCCATTGTTCTGGCTATTCAGACCAGGCAGACACCTTTTACATCTGCAGGAATGTTGATGTCCAAGTGGAGAGGAATCATGACTCTACCCCTCATGCAAGCCTGTATCTGGAGGGTGTTCCTCCTGTGGGGGTTCAATCACCCTGAAGTGTCTCAGAAAGTCTGTCTATATTTGCACCCATGCTAGGCTCCCACGGGAGATGTCCCAGTTGTTTCTGCAGTGATGGACAAAAGGAAAAACAAGTCTTCTTGAAGAACCTTCCTGAGCACCAGAGCTGCTTGTCTATTGGTAGAGCTACACATTTTCTCTGCTAACTCAGCACTTCAGTTGTGCCTTACTTAAAGAAACTTTCCACCAGAGGAAAAATCTGGGACTCAGGCCTGCAGTCCAGATTGTTTTGTCCCATGAGATGTTTCCTGGATGTGGTTTACTTCCCCTTCCCTTAGGAGTAGGAGTCCCTGTGAACCAAACAACTGCAAATGTTCCTGCTGCTCTGAGTTTAGCTGCCCAGTGGGATCCAGGGATGTGACCTGTCCTCAAGCGTCCCAGTAGCAGGTACCAGCACATGCTCTGATAGATGTGGCAAGGGAGAGATGTAGGCTCTGTGAGATTTCTTGGTTTTAAATAGCCTTAGTGTGTTGGCTTTCTCAAATACTAATTGTAGTAGTAGGGGACTGGTCATTTGCACAGACACAGAACCTCCTGGTTAGCCAGGGTGTTGCAGACAATGATGATGACTGAGCTCACACACACAAGTTTTCTATTTCATGGATACATTGTTATTCTACCTTGAGATGCTGTAATTGTCTGTCAGGTGACCTCCAGCCAGGAGGTGGCACTTACAAAAGAGCACCAGCTGAGGTGGAAGCAGGTGGATTTGTGCTTGCATTACATTACCCAGGGGAGGTATTCTGGTTTACTAGGTGATGAGCAGAGCCACAGGGTTAACTACAGTTTCTGTCTTTTGTGTTAAGCTACCAGGACACATAGAAGGGCAAAAACAGGGGGAGCTAAGTGAGACAGGATTATGTGCTGCCTCTTTATGTACGGGGAAATCAGAGGGCTCTGGGGGCATTGGGAGGCAGTTCTCTGGCCACTGGGTAATGTTCCAAAAATAATCATAGCTGCCTCCTCTGCAATAGAGTTTTGCAGGGAGTGGTAAATAGAAGGTGAGGTAAGCTTCATCCAGCTCCCACACACTTGGCAAGGCATTTCTCTCACCCACAGTGTTTGCTAGCAGTAGCTAGTTAAATTGCATGTCTGAGCATAGAAGTCAAAACTGCCTAGACGTCTCACAAGCCTTCCCTTTGGAGACAAGAAGCACAGCTTTCAGGCCATGCTCCTCCCTGTCCAGCCCCAAAGCCAGGGTGCCTAGCTCCTGTGCTCATGGTTGCAGCACACTTCCCACTTGCCTCCCCGTTCTGGCCAAAGGAGTTTGTCATCCCCCGAGGTTATATTGTGAATTTCAGTTAGGAACATTTTCAACATGCAACTGCTGACTGAATTAGCTGGCAGACTTCAGTGAGCTCCCCTGTGACAAAGAATCAGGAATGGCGTCCTCAGTCTGTGCTGGAGACTGGAAATGCATGCTGGGCTCTTCCCACTGCTGCTACTTTTATATTCCCCATTGTTCTGTGTTTCAGTTTCAGTGCTGGGTAGGGTTCATGCTTTCCCTTGTGAGCTAAATTGCCAAGTTCTCCAAATGGGGTGTATCTTCTGGAGGTAGTCTCTCTCCCTCTCACATTCTGGGGACTTACAGGTTTTCACCAGGCTGTGATTTAGGCTGCTGGTTGCTGCTTCTTTCAAATGGTTTGTGGTTTGTTTCCTTTTTTGTGTTAATTTCCTACCGTGCTTCTTGGAAAAAAGTTTACAGTGTGAATCTCTGTTTACTGTTTTGTTTTTCCAAGTGTGAGTGTCATGCTAATACTGCCTCCAATTCACCATCTTATATGACAGTCACTGGTATCAATATTAATGCAAAGGTAGATTGGTGCAGGAGAAAAGCAAATCAGAAATGAAAATCATAGAATTGAGCACTTAGAGATTATGTTCACATGTAAGAAAAGGAAAAAAATTCTGATTAAGACATCAAAAGTTGGCCAGGTGTGGTGGCTCATGCCTGTAATCCCAGCACTTTGGGAGGCCAAGGTGAATGGATCACCTGAGCTCAGGAGTTCGAGTCCAGCCTGGCCAACATGGTGAAATCCTGTCTCTGATAAATGTAGAAAAATTATCTGGGTGTGGTGGTGTGCCCCTATAGTCTCAGCTACTTGGGAGGCTGAGGCAGGAGAATCACTTAAACCTGGGAGGTCGAGGTTGCATTGAGTCAAAAGCACACCACTGCACTCCAGCCTGGGTGATAGAATGAGACTCTCTCACACACACAAAAATAATAAATAAAATAAATCAAAAGTCTGCCTGAGCAATGAAGTCAATGAAGTTTTAGTTTAAACAATTATCTAACACAATGTACCCTGTAATTCTGCAGGATGAATCTAGACCTAGCTGCTTTACAGTAGTTCAGAAAGACTAAGTATGCCAATAAAAGATGCATGTTGACTTAAGGCGTGCAATGCCACACAAGGGTCAGTCTCAGGCTAGAATAGAGTCCTGCCATAAAACCAGTAATATAGAGACTTCATAAATTACTAATATAATACAATTTGTTTGGGTGAGGTTCAAGGAGTGGACTTTTTGATTAAATATGATTTACTCTAATAAATATAGTGAATGTCTTCTTATGCTAACAGACTGGGAGAAGAATATAGACCATCAGAGGAAAAAAAAGAGTTCAATGAATATGCAGAGGACTAAGAGTCAAAAACTATATATATATATATGAGTTTCTTGTTGGTTTCAAGTATACAGTAATGCCATTCATCTAGATAAAGATCTTGGAATAAAGGTAATGGTAATGCAGGGGGAGGAAAAGAGGGGACAATAAGTAATCGTACACATATAGAATTTACCATATGTAGGAGAGTTTCAATGCAGTGTCTAAGTGACAACTTATGACTCAGAAAAATTATCATATGGTTAACATTGACACTGATGTATCTGGAAGACGTTAATTTTATTTCTGCCTTCTGAGACAAAGGGCAGAAAATGCCCTCAAATTTGCATTTGCCTTTGGCTGAACATTGTATTGCAGTCAACATTTATACAGCTCTGTCCTCATTTCATTCTTATCTCTACTTATATCGAATTTTCACAAAGAAGTTTTCACTTTTAAACCTATCCAAAATAAGCACCAGTCACCATGACTCTTGTCCTGCCCTAGTTTTCTTCATAATACACTTATCACTTCCTGGAATTATATTATGTATGCTATTTGCCTGAGGCTACTAATCTGAAATAATTTAATAATAATTTTGGAAGTAGGGAAGATGGACTCAATAACAAATACAATCTCACTGTAGCCAATGCTATACTTGAAAAACTTAATTGCTCTTAATTTCACACAATAAAATTGTTAAGATCACAGTATTTTTGCCTATTTCAATAATCAGAAAGACAAAAACTTCTTAGTTTTATACAAATAATAAAATCATAGTATAAAATTGCACTCCTGTCTTTGTGCTTTCTATATCTGTGACTTTAAATTTATTTTGGTGACTCTTAACACAAAGGTAGAATTTATCTTTCCTTTTACATTTGGATGGCAAACAAGAAGAATTTACAAAATATCTGAAGACTGTAGCTTATGTAGGTGATGAGCAGAGGCACAAATATTTAGACCAAGTGACACACTGTGTGTTTCACTTCAGATTACACCTCTGGTTGGATAAATCCAACTCTTTTCCATTAGCCAAGACTGGAGGAAAGGAGATTACTTTTTAAAATTTGATCTTCTACTCATCAAAAAGAATGTTTCATGCCCGTATTTCTTCCGTCGTAATTATATTTGTTACATTCAGTACTTACAGATGTTTATAAGAAAACATATTTTCTTTTTCAGTTTATTATTGCCTAACTCAGAGTTTTCAATGAGGCTTGATATTGGGTTAACAAGCTTTTACAGTAGGAAACATTACAAGAGACATTTACCTAGTTTCTCAGATTTCCAGGGATAACATCCAGCAGCTGAGCCATTAAGGTAATTACAGGGAAAGAAAAGTTAACCGAGATAGTTTGTCAGAGGAAGAAATCATAGATGTAATTTTAATTCTCTGCTCTGAATCATAATTACAAAATGCATCAGCTAAGACACAGAGAGGAATTTTAAGCAATGTCAGGAGCCACTGATGAAATGGCATTAAAATAGAAGTAGAATAATTTGAAAGTGTTGTATTTACCATATTTGAGAATATATATGAATGAGTTTTAAAATATCTTTATTATACTCTTGAGATATTTAAATGCAAATAGAAATACTAGGTTTTACTTTATTTTTGTCAATTTTTAAAGCATAATTAGAGCAAATTTATTTTTCCAACAATAAATAAGGTGATGCTCAAGAAATATTTATTTGGTCCAAAGTATGTCAACTATTCAGGAAAACGAGATGTAGTAATTTAAAGGGAATTTTAATATTTCACATGTACTAGAGAGAACAGACAGTTCTCATGCTTATTTTATTTTATATTTGAGATTTATATTATCTAAATAATTGTTTAATACTCCATTTCTTGTACATCAAATGCAATTTAGCATATTATGCTGACATTCAACATTAAATATTTTCTAAAATATAATATATTTTAAGTATATAATGTTTAGACAAATTATTTACAAAAATTGCCTGTCTCAACTTTCAAATGAGCTTGGATTTTTTACCAGATTATGTAGAAACTTTACTATTTAGTCACATGATTTATTTAATAAGTAATTTCTCTCTGTCCCTAACAGAGAGGAAAATCAAAGGCAATTAAGTTTTTCCAAATATTTGAATCTTTTAGTTTTATGTAATTTTAGCAATAGGGGGAATGTGGAAATATAATTTAGTATTTGTATAATATGGTATATACTGTAGGTTATTTCATCTTTACAGACAAGTAATCAAAGAAGGGCAACACATAGATTCCTATCATAACATTAATTCATTCCATTAGATGCACATCTAGTATCTTTGACCTCCAAGGCATTGATTGTCACATTTATTGCAGTGTTCAAGAACCTGTCAGCCAAAGTAAGAGAATCTGATGGACTCCTAACTACAGAAAGAAATGATTACTGGAAATGCCATCTCTAATATTTCAAAGTGTATTGATTTGAATTTACTTTCAATAATTATTTTCTTCAAAAACTAAACACATGGATTTATTAACATCCTAAATTTGGACTAGAATTTGAAGGCCTACTAGCAATTATGGGCAGTATGTTCAAGTAGGAGAAATGCCATTCATCTAATTTACCTCCTGGTAAAATCACCTAAGTCTGTACATCTCAGAACAGGAAAGCCCCAGAGAATGAATAATGATCACTCAGTATGTAGGAAGAGCATACTTTATACTACTTTGCATGCAATGGATGATTGAAAATAACAAAATTATGTTTATCAAGCCCTTACATAAATAATTCGCTTTTTTCCCTTTACTTCCTCAATTCAGGATTGATTATAAATTCTGTAGGTACAATTGAACATGTACTCATTTTCTACCATATCATTTATAATAAAATTTGTAGGGCTACTATTTACGCACATAAAATTGAGTGTGTCTGTTATGCTATAAGAGGATTAGAATTTTAAGGGATTTTGGATGTCACCTTTTTGGGTTTATGCATATGAAATCACTTTGGATGTGTGTGGAGAGGTGTAAAAAAAAAAATAGAAAAATTTAGGGTTTTATGGCACGTGAAAGTTCTAGAGATCAGTTAAAACAAGCAAATTTTATCTATTTGTATTGCTAAACAGAAATAAAATGCTATTGAGCTATATAAGCTATATATGGAATTACAAATATAATATGACATATCATATTAATTTTTCTAATCCACTTATGGCATAACAGGATACAGTCAATTTTATGTGCTGTAAATAGTGCCCCTACAAATTTTATTATAAATGATATGGTAGAAAATGAGTGCATTTACCTATGTTGGTTAATTGAAAGGTGCTATTCTTTTATTTTTTATTCCATTGGAATTTCCAGTAAAGAGTTGCAAGCCTTCTAGATTAAAACGTAAAATTGAGCATATCAGTGACCCTGCTCTTATTTAAGCAGTGGCAAAGATCTTATTTAAATGACACTAAATACAACAAGGATTTACATCTATAACATGCTAGAGAGAGAAAAAAAGAGGATACCAGTATATGACATGTAGAGAAGTTATAAAATAGATAGATAATTTTTAAAATGGAAGTAATGACAGCAAGATTGAATGTACAATAAAAGAGCTGTTAAAAAGGTAGGAACTTATATGTCAGCACAATTATGTATAGACTGCAGACTTGCTTCACCAGGTAACTGGATTAAAACTGGATTAAAACTTGCTACAACAGGTAACTGGATTAAAAATTGGGCAAAAATCCAAGAATTAATTTAAGGTCTGTATAGGAAAATGTGTACACATTTACTTCCCTCCCTGTTCTCCAACAAACATAGTGAGAAACAGAAAGAGATGTCCTAGGTTAAGAAAAAAATCAGTAGGACTTTTCCTTTATTATTTAAATGAATGTCTTGGAAGCAATATAGCATGTAATGTGGGCTTGGTTACTCATGTATAATGACTAGTAATATGAACTCTGCAAACATTGAGCCACACAGATTCGTAGAGCACCTAGTCAGCTTTCATATCCTCATCTCTTTAAATCTTGAGAATAAGACCTTTAGGCAAAAAGCCAGAATAAACAAACAAACAATAAAACAGGAGTGGAAACACATAACGTAAAGAATAGATTGCAAAACTACAGAAATAATCATTCTATTATTAAACAGGATGTAAAATGTCCTGTTTCTCAAATTGAGGACATAATGCTAGGAAACTGACAAATAGTAAATTAAAAGAATGTATTTTTATTAATAAGGTATTACTTAAAATAGAATGTTTCAAAGATAATGTAATGCAAAACAATTGAGATCGACAATATGGGAGAAAAGACACGCGAGCAAAGATTTAAAAGGTTGCCCCCAACTCAGTTAATACTAGCAGCAAATAAATTAATAGATAATTCAAATATTTAAATTACAATAAAACAATAAGGTAATATAGACATATCTCATTTTATTGCACTTTGTTTTGTACTTTGCAAATGGTGCATTTTTAAAATAAATTGAACCAGGGTTTATGGCAACCCTGTACCAGGCAAGTCTACTGGTACCATTTTTCTAAGAGCATATTCTCACATTGTGTCTCTCTGTCACATTTTGGTAATTCTCACAATATTTAAAACTTTTTCATTTTTAATATGCTATCTGTAATCAGTGATCCTTGATGTTGCTATTGAAATTATTTTTTGTCTCCACAAACCAGACCCATAAAAAGTTATGAGCTCAATAGATAGATGTTGTGTGTCGACTTATTCACTCTCTCCCTAGGACTCCCTGTGACAAAGCTGTATAAGGAATGCTTGAATCTAGCAGAACCTGATTCACAAGGTTTAAGGAAAGAAGCAATCTTCATAACATAAAATTCCAAGATAAAGCAGCAAGTGCTAATGTAGAAGCTGCAGCAATTTATTCAGAACACCTAGCTGAGATCATTGACAAAGCTGGCTACACCACACCACAGATTTTCAGTGTAGATCAAATAGCCTTCTATGAGAAGAAGATGCCATTTAGAATTTTCATAGCTAACGAAGAGAAGTCAATGCCTGGCTACAAAGCCTCAGAGGACAGGGTGGCTCTCTTGGTAGAGGATAATATAGCTGGTGACTTTAAATTTAAGCCAATGCAAATTTATTATGATGAAAAGTTTAGGGCCCTTAAGAGTTATGTTGGCTGGGGGTGGTGGCTCATGTCTGTAATCCCAGCACTTTGGGAGGCCGAGGAGAGCAGATTGCCTGAGCTCAGGAGTTTGAAACCACCGTGGGAAACATGGTGAAACTCCGTCTCTACTAAAATACAAAAATATTAGCCAGCATGGTGGCGCACGCCTGTAATTCCAGCTACTAGGGATGCTGAGGCGGGAGAATCACTTGAGCCCTGGAGGCGGAGGTTGCAGTGAGCTGGGATCATGCTACTACACTCCAGCTTGGGTGATAGAGTGAGACTCCAAGTTAAAAAAAAAAAAAAAAAAAAAAAAAAAGGTTATATTAAATCTACTCCACCGTGCTCTAGAAAGGGAACAAAATTTGAGTGACAGCATACTTGTTTAATGAATGGTTTACTGAACATTTTAAGCCTACTGTTGAAACCTACTGTTCAGAAGAAAAGATTTATTTGAATATTCCTGCTCATTGACAATACACCTGACACCCAAAAAGATTAATGTTGTTTTCATACCTGCTAACACAACATCCATGCTGCAGCCCATGGATCAATAAATAATTTCATCTTTCAATCTCATCATGTAAGAAATACACTTTTAAGACTACAGTGGCTATAGATCGTGATTCTTTTCATGGATATGGGCAAAGTAAATTGAAAACCTTCTGGAAAAAACTCATCCTTCTAAATGGTATGAAGAACATTTGTGATTCGGGGAAAGAGATCAAAATGTCAACATTAATAGCAGCTTCAAAGAAGTTGAGTCCAACCCTCATGGATTACTGTGAGGGCCTCAAGACTTCAGTGGAGGAAGTCACTGCAGATATGGTAGAAATACCAAAAGAAATACAATTAGAAGTAGAGCCTAAAGATGTGACTGAATTGCTGCAATTTCATGATAAAACGTGAAAGAATGAGGAGTTGCTTCTCGTGGATGAACAAAGAAAGCGGCTGCTCAAAGTGAAGTCTCTTCCTGATGAAGCTGCTGTGAACATTGCTGAAATAACCTCATTTGAGGTCTCTTTATAATAAAACCCTCAACAAACTAGCCAATGAAGGAACATATGTCAAAATAATAAGAGCCATTATGACACATCCACGGCCAACATTATGCTGAACGGACAAAAGCTGGAAGCATTCCACTTGAGAACTAGAACAAGATAAGGATGCCCAATTCCACCAGTCCTCCCATTCAACATGGTTACTGGAAGTCCTAGCAAAGCAATCAGGCAAGAGGAAAAAAAAAGAAAAAGCGTCTAAACATAAAATAAGTCAAACTATCTTTCTTTACTGATGGTACGTTTTCATACCTAGAAAATCCCAATGACTCTTCCAGAAGGCTCCTGGAACTGTTAAAAGGCCAGTAAAGTTTCAAGATACAAAAGCAATCTACAAAATTCCGTAGCATTTCTCTATACAGTCACATTCAAGCTGAGAGCAAAATGAGAAATGCAATTGCATTTACAATAGTCACACACACACAAATAAAATACCTAGGGATTCATCTAATCATGGAGGTGAAAGACCTCTACAAGGAGAACTACAAAACACTGCTGACAGGAAATTTAATCTGCCCCGTCCATATGGAGAAAGTATAGATAAATATACAATATATGGTATAATTTATATTATATATGTTCTTAAAAACATCAGCTCTGAAGGACAATAATCATACTGGTATTTGGCATTAATAAGTAACAGAGGATAATAGAAACCAAGAGAGGGTACAATGCCTTTAAAGTTTTGATAAAAAAGTGATTTCTAACTCGACGAGTCTAGTATTCTATATGCCAAGTATATGAGGACAAAATGTAGTCAGTCATTGTTGTGCATGCATGAACTAATATTTTCCCCATTCAATCCTCCTGAGAAAGTTATTTAGAAATATATTCCAAGAACAAAAGGATAATAACAAAGAAACATTTATACAATTTAAGAAAAGGTAAAATATGAAAGGGACGTGTATCTTCTTAGAAAACAGTGTCAGTGGCCTCAATTGAGAATATCTATATAAAATCAGATGTAAACAGTAGAAGAATTAATAAGAAGCTGACTGATATCAGTAACAATTTGGAGGACTGATAAGTTTGTTGACCCAAGTAGGAAATAAGAGAAATAGAAATGCTAAGAAACAAATCAAAACTACATTACAAAAATAACACTTGCCAAACATAAAGCAAACTAAGGGCGGTATAGTTAGAGAAATCACTGTATGTACAAAAGCAGACTCAGT
Source organism: Macaca fascicularis (assembly GCF_037993035.2). Taxonomy (NCBI): domain Eukaryota; kingdom Metazoa; phylum Chordata; class Mammalia; order Primates; family Cercopithecidae; genus Macaca; species Macaca fascicularis. The sequence goes on along the minus strand of NC_088380.1, from coordinate 29,453,066 downwards.
TTTATCTTAATTTAAGGAACATTATTTTATAAATTTCAGTAGGTCTAGCATATTGAATAGAGAGGAATCTAATCGTAACAAACAATTAGCTCAATATTAAATTATAGTTATGTAGCTAAACAATGTAAACACTTTATCTGAATTCTAAACCAAAGTCCACATATGAATAAAAGAAAAGTATAGTCATAAAGTAGAAGCATAGTTTTGTCAACATAGAATAAAGACAGAGGTGATCACAGTGGGAAATGGAATAAGAAATATGGACATAAGGTGAAGCTTTTTTGTTGATATAGAGTGAAAGTTTTTTTTTTTATCATAACAGTGGAAAATTAAGAGATGGTATCAAAAGTCACAGATTCCAGAAAGAATGTTATGTACATTTTTACAACTACACAAAGATAACAAACAGCACTTAAAAACAAAAAACTAGTTAAAAGGAGACACGAAAAGTATTTTCTGAAAATGTAATAATAACCCTCAAAGGACCAAAAAAATTTTTTTATATGATGAGAGTTAATGTGAGAAATGGTGTGTATGAGGGAAAAGGAGAAGTGGTAATATTTTTTTTTCATTGTAATCTCACTGTGCAGTTTCATTTTTATGTAACTTTTACAAAATTAGCAATAATATAAAACCTGCCCAAATTGCTGGTGACTTAAATGAACTCAGTCACTACCAGAATAAATCTGATAAATCCTATGGGAAAAAATTATGACTGCTATTAATAAATTAATAAAAAATATCAAAGAAGCTATACAGATGGAAACTAAGCATATGAAAAGATGCTCCATAGCATATGTTAGCGGAAAAAAATGCAAATTAAAACAACAATGAGATAGGACTATACACCCATTAAAATGACCACAATCTGTAACACTGACAGCAACAAATGATGAAAAGAATACAAAACAACAGGAATTTTTATTGCTGGCAGAAATGCAAACTAGCACAGCCACATTGGAAGACAATTTGGGAGTTTCTTACAAAAGTAAACACATTCTTTTCATATGATGCAGCAATCATGGTTTTAACTTTTTACTCGAAATAATTTAAAATGTATGTTCACACAAAAACCAACATACAGATGTTTATAGTAGCTTTATTCATGATTGCCAACATGTGGAAATGACCAATATGTCTTTCAAGAGGTGAATGGATAAACTGGGATATCTTGAGACGTTAGAATATTATTTCCTCCCCAAAAGAAATGACTTATCAAGCAACGAAAACAAATGGAGAAATCTTAAATGATATTGCTAAGTGAAAGAAGCCAATCTGAAAAGGCTACATAATTTATGTTTCCAACTATGTAGTATTTTGAAATGGCAAAGCTATGGAGACAGTAAAAAGATTAGTGGTTCTCACTGGTTAGAGTGGAGGAAGGCATGAATAGGTAGAGCACAGAAGATTTTCAGGGCAGTAAAAATAGTCTGTTTGGTATATAATGGTGGGATCATATCATTATACATTTGTCCAAACCTATAGAATGCACAACACCAAGAGTGAACCATAAACTATGACTGTAGGTAATCAGGATGTGTCAATGTAAGCTTATTCATTGTAACAATTATAACACTTTAATAGGGTTTGCTGACAGTGGCGGAAGCTGTTTATCCATGGGAGCAGAAGGTATGAGAGCTAGAGGAAAGTATAGAGTTTTCTCTACACTTTCTTCCAAATTTTGGTGTGAACGTAAAATTTTTCTAAAGATAATCTTAACACTTTTTAAAATTAAAAATAGACATGTTAACAAAAAGTGAATTAAAGTTAAAAGGGACACAAAATGTATTTAATTAAGGTGTTTTACTTCATAAGAAATATTTTTTCATAGCTCACGTTGGGAAATCATGATTGGGCTGAAAGATAATTTATCCATTCCAAATGAGAATCTTAAACTATTATATAAAGTTGACCAGATAAAAAGCCAAAATGTTTTGAGAAATAAGTTTATTCTATGTAACTTGAAAACAAATTCTTAGTGAATGAACACTCTTTTGGTTTATGTATTTTAAAAATGTATCAGCATATTTATAGAATGATCACATTGTACATAGAGACAATTGGGTTAACAATTAAGGTTTCTAATTGATAATAAAGAAAAACAAATACAAAAATACCGCATAAACATTTTATCAGCAATAAATTCTGGATAATCATAGATCTGTGTTTTTTGTCTGCCTAAAATAATTCAGTTCAAATCTTGTAAAAAATCAGAAAACAATTAATTATTGAAATAATCATTGCAGGAAAAAAAGCAAAGCATTGATTCCTTCATTCACATCATTTTGGAGTAAAACCCTCAAAGCTCTCATCTGTGAATATGAAAGACAATCATATTTTTGAATATGAAACAAAGATTAATGTTATTCCTGATTGAAATGGCACACACAAATGTTTGCATTAGTAGGTGTAGGGCATAAGAACAGAAGGGGATGAGAGCATACTCTGAGATAAAACAATATTTACTGCTCTAACAGTATAGATGATGTCTAACTAGCTCTGTTCTTTGCTGACAATATGCCATCAGCCACAGTTATATGAATTATTGATGTCTGATCAGCACTTCTCTTGAGCATCAGTACAATCAATATATCTGATTCTAATTCCAGGAAATCATTGTTCTTGACGATTCTAAGAAACTATACCACATTTAGTATTATGTGTCAATCATATGCTTTAGACTCAATTAGGAAAAGTGGAAATTTAAATCTAATATGATTTATTTTTAGTTTACACAAAATATTTTTAGAATAACCTTTCTCAAAAGCCTACAAATCAAAACATGATATAATCTAATTGGCCTGAAAAACAACTTTAGTTGGCATGCAATACCAAAAGTTATCATAAAGTAAAATAATGTAAAAATTAATCAAATGTCATATCATAATTTTGAACTTTTATTTTGTAGTTTGAAAAAGTCATGAAAAATTACATGGTTTCTATATGTATTTGATGTTGGTTTACCATTTAGATTAGAAAAAAGTAATCTGTTAAGTATTTATTTAACTAAAATTATACTACAACAAGTCTCTATTTAAAAATTTAAGAAGCATTTATTTACCACTTCCAGCTGCTTTGCTTCCTTAAACATCTGGAAAATGCAAATAGCCTAAAGGTACTGAAACCAAATTAAGGGAAAAAAAGAGTTATAAAACATTATCAGATTTTTAAAGTATTCTGCCTAAATAGTAGCTAATTTGTCTAAAATTATCATCTATTTTTATAATAAAAACATCCATGTCATAATTTATTATAGATGTTGGATTATTGTGTTTGTTTTAGTCTTTTAAATATTTCACGATTTGATTTTTTTTCCTCAGAAACACAAGAATAAATGCTTAAGTTTATATATTGCTTTCATTCAATTACCACTGCTTTGGTCAGGGAATTCGCTTAGAACTGAAATGGTGCTCAAAATATCAATAATATGTATTATCTCATATTTTAGGAAAATGAGACCCAGATTAAACTCTCCTGTATATGGATAGCTCCAATGGGAATTAAGTAACTTCTGTACACCATTCTCATATCTATTAATTTGTCCATATATTCCATATATGTATGTGTATATATATTCATTCATCTATTCCTTTATGCATTATTTATTTTAAAATAAAATTTACACTCCATTTTGCCAATGAAGTATTGCTTTATAGCTAGACATCTAGAGAGATGGTCTCTGGATCCTTCTGTTACACCGGTGCCTGTCCTCTCTGAGGACATGGTTGTTAGCTTCTTTTATTATTATTATTTGAGTTAATTTTATATTTATAAATGTTTGTCATCATTTGCTTTGATAAAATAAAGTTACTCAAAATAGTTCTATATATCTGCCCGAGAACACACTAGCAGAAAGTCAGGTTCTTGATGCTGGGAGCTTAAATATGGATTATAATCAGGAGAAAGTGAAAAAGTACAAAATAGGAGAGTCTATTTAAATACAAAGATGAGAGTATTGGCAGGATTGATGATTGATTTGATTTGATTTGAGTTGAGTGGAGACATAGGGAGTCAAGAAAGTTGTCCATGCTTTTCCCTTCTGCCAGTTTATGCAGATACACATTATCCACTGAACAATATATCATAAGAGGAAAACTACCACCGAAAGGTGAAAAAAATCAGTATTTGTATATGTACAATCTACTTTTCTTTCTTTATTTATTTTTTAGATAGGAAAACATTAAACCATAGGGATACTATTTTTCCTCCACTCCTACCTTTATTTTTTTCTCTAGATATGAAAGCATTGAACCATAGGGATTCGAATTATCCTCCACTTCTTCTTGGTTTACCTGTGAACATTTCCTGTACTTGTCTCCATGCTTTTTTGGCCTTGGCTGTCTTTAATCTGTATCCATTCAATTGTAATAAACTGTAACCATGAGTAAACAGTTCCTCTAGGTTCTGACACACCTGAAGTGGCTTTAGGGACACCATTCAACAGCTCATAATATATAGGGCTGAGCTCCTGCAATGATCACTGCTTAGAATGTAGAATATGTTATGATACTCAGACTCATCATGCATATCATCTCACTTAAAATAATGCAAAAATCGGCCAGGTGCGGTGGCTCACGCCTGTAATTCCAGCATTTTGGGAGGTCGAGGCGGGCGGATCACGAGGTCAGGAGATTGAGACCTTCCTGGCTAACATGGTGAAACCCCGTCTCTACTAAAAACTACAAAAAATTAGCTGGTCACGGTGGCGGGTGCGTGTAGTCCCAACTGCTCGGGAGACTGAGGCAGGAGAATGGGGTGAACCCGGGAGGCGGAGCTTGCAGTGAGCCGAGTCTGCGCCACTGCACTCCAGCCTGGGCGACAGAGCGAGACTCCATCTCAAAAATAAATACATACATACATACATACATACATACATACATACATACATAATAGTAATGCAAAAATCATGAGAAAAATAAAGTGAAGTGAAATATTGACATGATGACATTAGGTAAAATGAAAATTATGATAGCACATCATAGTATAAGTAATGTACTTAGTATTATATAATAATGAGTACTATAATGTTTCATTGTTACCCTTAGAAGCTTGAAACTATGGTCCAGAAAACAGTTTTTGAGACAAAATAAAAAGTAGTTATGTATATAACGGTGATACAAATACATTATATTATAATCTATTGTGTAATTACACTTCCAATTAGGTGTTTTATTTTTTACACAGCTTTTTTGAGGTCTAACTCACTTACTATGACGGTTACCCATTTAATGTGTGCAATTTAACATTTTTTAATCTGTTCAAATTTATGAAGCCATCACTATAATCACTTTTAAAACATTCCCATTATAATGAAAAGGTTATAGATATTAATTGTTCCAGTTTTCTTCAAACCCGCATATCCCTAGGCAACTACAAATTTATTATTATTTTTTCTCTATAGATGTTTCAGTTATGGACATATAATATAAATAGGTAAGTAAAATTTTTGGCCTTTGTGACTGGCTTCTTTCACATTTCTCTTGGAATTATGTTGTTAAGGGCCATCGTGTTTGGGCATGTATTAGTACTTCACCTCCTTTTATTTCTGCTTATATTCCATTTTATGAATACACTGAATATTAATTATCCTATTTTCAGATGATGGACATTTGCACAGCTTCCATTTTTTATTATTATGAATAACGTGGCTATAAACATCCATGTACACATTTTTATGTGGACATATGTTTTAATTTCTCTTGATATATAGCTAGATGTGGAACTTCTAGGTTATATAATAATTCCATGTTTAACTTTTTTGTTTGTTTGCTTGGGACACGAGGTCTGGCTCTATTGGCCAGGCGTGAGTGCAATGGTGTGATCTCAGCTCATTGCAACCTCCACCTCCCTGAGCTCATGCCATCCTCCCACTTCAGCCTCCTGAGTAGTTGAGTCTACAGGCACACACCACCACACCCTGCTATTTTTGTAGAGACAGGGTTTCACCATGTTGCAAAGGCTGATCTTAAACTCCTGGACTCAAGCAATCCTCCTGCTTCCACTTTCCAAAGTGCTGGGATTATAGACATGAGCCCCTGCACCCAGTTTGTATAACTTTTTTTAAGGACCTGCCAAGCAATTTTCAATAACAGCTGTATCGTTTGACATTTTCTACCACCAGCATAACAGGATTCTAATGTTTTACATCATTATCAATGTAATTATTATCTGTCTTTTTTATTACAGCCATCCCATTCAAACTAGGTGTGAAATGCTATCTCATTGTGGTTTTGTTTTGCGTTTTTTTAATGGTTAATGTTGTATATTTTCTTAAGTGCCTTCTGCTCATTTTTATATTATTTTGGGAAAATATTCAAATTTTCTGCCCATTTTAAATGTGCCTGTTTACATATTTGTTATTGAAGTGTAGTTTACATATTCTAGACAAAAGTTCTTTATCAAATATATAATTTAAAAATATTTTCTCTCTTTTTCTGGTTGTCTTTTAATTTTCCTGATACTGGGATTTGAAGTTCAAATATTTATTTAACTTTAATGAAGTAGAATTAATTATTACTTGATCACTTTATAATTTTGGTGTCATATTCAAGAATAATTTTTCTAACCCAAGGCTACAAAGATTTGGTCACATTTTCTTCTAAGTTTCTAATACTAGTTTCTCTTTCATTTAGATCTCTGATTCATATTAAGTGAATTTTGCATATTATTTTTGGCACAATTTCGTCTTGATTTTGCATATGGCTATCCGATAATCTCAGAAATATTTGTTATCAACTGATTTCCTAATTGAATTGAATTAACCCTTCTTTGAAAATCAATTGACCACACATTTTAGAGTTTATTTTTAGATTTTAAATTATATTTCATTGATATATTTGACTATCCTCAAGTCAGTACTATACTGTTTCAATTATTGTAGTTGTGTGAAAATTTTGAATTTGAGAAGGCCAAGTCCCCCAAATTTATTCTTCTTTTTAAAAAGTGTCTTGACTATTCTTGATCCTTTCTATTTTTATATAAATTTTGGGATCACTTTGCCATTTTCTTCAAGCAAGACACCTAGTAATTTGATGAGGATTGTATAAAATGTGTAGATTAACTTGTGGAGTATTTGATGTGGATTTGTGTTGAAGGACACATCAAAACTTTCAGTAAGTATTAGCAATCATTCTTGGTAAGAAATAGAAACATTTTTGGAAATATTATGTGAATAAAATAAGCAATTAAATTACCACTACTGGTGTAAAAGTATGACATAATATGAGTTCCCAAATAGCACATATACAGTGGGCATTTTTTAGTTCTTAAGCAGTAATTATATAAGCAGGCATTTTCTGCAGAATAAGGACTTCTTTTTTGCTTTAGGGAAGAATGTTGTTTCCATTTACCTACTGCCATTTGGATGACAGTCAATTTTATATCTATAAATAAGAAAAGTCAGAAAATTCTGACTGCTTTCACTGTGATCTATGTGTTACCAAGAAAAGTCTGGCCTCCTGGATGCTTTCTTAAGAAACACAAGTTTTCCAACAACATGTTTTCAAGCTCATTTTATGTATTTTATGGTATCACTCTAATGTGACCCTTGGAAATACTTACTCAGTTTTACACATTACACAGCTACATAGTGTTTAGTGCTATCACACTCAGTATTTTTTGTTATTATATATTTTTCTTTCTGAAATACAGCCTTGGTTTTTGGACATTCTTTACTCTCCACCTTTGAAGGTGGGAAGGCTTTTAAGACTCATTGTTCAGCATTTCCTCCTCAAACATCAAATTGACAATGGTATCCTGCTGAGAAAATTTTTAGTATAGGATTGAAATCAATTTTTTTCACAACACATATTAAAGTTAACAAGTCATTATAGTTTTAAACATTATCTTTTTGATACCTATTATTGTAATTGTCATTCTGATAAGTATTGAGCCAGTCATAATAAACTGAATATCTCATATTATATAATAAACATATATTAGACACAGTAATATCCTTCATTTTGTTGTTATCCTGTCAATCAATTATTATTCATATACACAAACACACACACAGTTTTCTTTCCATAACTACTAACCAGAATCCATGGTACAGGAGAATTAGATATTTTTTTTTTTCCACAGAGAGATTTCTGATAAGAAAGCTATAATATGATAAACTTTTTTTTTCTTGTTCTTGTCCTTGGAAAAATGAGTGTCTTTATTCTACATAGGATGGTAATGATGTACTAGGTTAAAGGGTACTACTTGTGTGTTTTCTATTTAACAGAATGGCTAAAATAGATTCACTATGTCAATAGCTGCCCACAGAAAGCCAGGAATGTATTGATTTCACCATTAAGGAGTCCACGACAGCAAATGGAATCTTAACTTCATTAAGCTTAAGTAAGCACATTGCCATTACCTCAGACCCATCTGTCTTTTTTCCATTCGCTGACCGAGAATATCAAATGAGATGTAGTAGAAATCACTTTTAGTAGAGTATAAGAGAAAAGCTTTTGGAGTCTAAGTACTCAGGTAGAAATTTAGTTTCCTATAGATTAGCTTTGGAACTTAGGTGTATTATTTAATGTATCTGGGCTTTAGCATCCTCTTCTGTAAAATGATAATAATCATGTGTCTGCTTCCTATGGTTGTGGTTTAGAAGTAATGAGATACTACACGGAATATCATCTTGTATCAAACAAATAGTAATGCAAAAGTTACCATCATTCGTGTTATTATGTACAATGGATTCTTACGTAAGTTTTGGATATGTTTGCAAAGGAAAGTTTAGGCTGTTTAATTTAAGATATTATTGACAGTACTTCATTAAACTTCCAATAGAGGATGTGTATTGTAGGTAAGGATACAAGTACGGCCATTTTCATGAGAGAAGAGGTCTGTGAGTGTCATAGTGCCCGCATTTTATGGCAAAATACACAGATAGAGTGACAAATTAAAAGACAGCAAAGAAAAATAATAATTAATGTAAGGCATGTTGAAGCTAAAATTTTGGCTGATAACAATTTTAGTCAATTTACCTTAATGAGCAGTTGGAAATGGGTAAGAGTTACTTGAAAAGCAAATTAATTTTTAGATAGGCTACAGCTCATTGAATTCATATTATTCAAAAAAAAAAAAAAAAAAACCTGTAAGAGATAACCTGGACGAAGGTTTTAGATAAACTATTTTTCTCTAAAATCGAAAGAAGATAGGAAGGGTTTGGATCTATCAGACAGTGAACAGAGAATAAAATATGCATCTAATTCGTGACAAATGAATTATTATTAGACACTACACAGGCCTATTTGAAAGAAATGAAGAAACAACAAAAAGAGAAAGTATGAGAGACTCATCAATAGCCCATAAATATACAAAATAAAGCAGAAAATAATATTCACACCACCATTGAAATTGAATGAATTACTTGACACTGAAATAACACAAATTCAAAAATTAAGGAAATAATATTTTTCTGAAATTTAAATATCTCTACCTAGTTCTCTAAGGGTGCAGCTATGGAGAGGTAAATGGCAACTAAGTCCAAATATTTGCTGAGAGTGATTCCACAGTTGAGATGAATGTAGAAATAATGAAACAAACTCTTTCCAAACGACGGGGAGAATTTGTTTTCTCAACCTCTCTCCAAACAAAGGGAAGAATTTGTTTTCTTAACCACCTCTCTCCGAGAATAAGAGATAGCAGAAACGACAAATATAAAGATTAGAGGGAGAAAAGAAAAGAGGAGGAAAACTCTTATCTTACCAGGTATAAAATAAATAGAAAGGAGAAAAAAAAAAGTCATCAGGACAACTGTGGAGAATCCCTCATGAAAATGGTGCTACTTGGCCCGGAGCGGTGGCTCATGCCTGTAATCCCAGCACTGTGGGAGGCCAAGGCAGGTTGATTGCTTGAGGTCACGAGTTCAATACCAGCCTAGCCCATGGTGAAACTCCATCTCTACTAAAAACACAAAAAATTAGCTGGGCGTGGTGGCGCACACCTGTAGTACTAGCTACTCAGGATGCTGAGGCAGGAGAATCGCTTGAACCCAGGAGGCGGAGGTTGCAGTGAGGCGAGATTGCACCACTGCCCACTGCACTCCAGCCTGGGCGGCACAGCGTCTCAAAAGAAAAAAAAAAAAAAAGTAAAAGGTCCTAAAGAGTTGCCTTGTATAGAGGATACCCTGATCCTGAGAAGTGGGAACTGTTTTACAGGGCAGTATCTACATTTATTCAGCACTGCAGTGAGAGCTACAATGTTTATAAAGCCCTCCATGAGCTTGACACAAAGCTCCTTACTAGATGAGGGTGTTTACATTTCAATTACATATTGACCCAAGTGATTTCACAGGGCACCAGTGTCTATGGTTCATTCTGAAAGCTGATGAAACTGATCTCTGAAATTTCAGAATCAGATCTTTACAGGGCCTTGTGGGATCTCCGTGCCTCAGTGGCAGTAAAGCCAATATTGTCATTAAACTTTGACTAGGAACAAACATTATTTTGCCCTGTTATCAAAACTTCGATTAGTAATAATTCTTTTCGGACTTAAAGAGAGGTTTACTTGGTTGTGGAATGTCATAAAAGTGAAATGTGTAGCAAGGCACACCAGAAGAACTGAAGAAAAGAGTAGGGACTGAGGACTTAAGCAGGAATTATAAACTGGGTATTTTCAAACATACCTTTCAATTTCTCACTAAAATATATGGGGATATAGATTGCATCCACTAGACTATGGAAGGGCAATACTGCCCTGCAATAGCTAGAACCAGTCAGTTAAATAGAAAAAAGAAAAAAAATTCTAAAGACAACAAAGAGGTGTGAAACAGCAAAAATGTGCTAAAATAAAATTGCACAGAGTGTATGTTTGCTTATGGTGAGTTGAGGGTTACTGGCTGCTTTGTTTGCAATGTGTAATTGCCAGTTCTAAGGATCATGTTCAGATCAGGCTGTGGGACTCTGATGTGAAAAAGAGGAAAATGTGGACATTTTTAGAATATGAGATATTTGCTAAATACACTGGAGGTTCTGGGAACTATGACACAAGATTTTAAATGGTGATATGAAAACATCTGAAGCCTCAAAGTTTATGGTACATAAAGTCCTAGTGGAGAGAGTGAGTCTGCATTAAAGATATGATAGTCCTCAAGAAATGTGCAATCTTTGAAGCTCTTTGGTTTGAGAATCCTATACATAAACCTTAAAATGTTTTCAATACAGAACTAATGCCCCCACAGTCTGTCCTGTGTGAAGAGTCATAGCTCTAGCAGGATCTAGTCTGAAGTCTGGGGGTATTATCGCAGGGTAGACAAGATAGAATGAGTCATCATCTCTTGATAGACCAGGCTCATTTTTTCTTTTTAATAGAGTAAAACTGGAATTGTATCTTTTGGGAGTGTCATCTAGATCACCTGTTGTTCTCCTATACAAAATTTCCAGCATACACTCTGTGCAAAGAGGTAGAAAAGTATGAATGGTAATGAAGGAAAATGCAAACATAGAATCAGATGTATAAATGATGATTCAGATATTGAAGTTTACGTAAAGTATCTCAAAGTAACCTTAAAAAATGAAGAAAAGTATAAATAACATGGAAAATTTTGATAGTTTTAACAGAGAGTTCTAATCTATTCAGTCTCATGATTATGCGATAACTGAATATAAACTATCTGGAGTTGTGTTTACAGTACACTGGACAAAAAGAAAGAGAATTACTAAACTCAATGACAGATGGAATATATCTGAATTGAAATAAAAAAAAAAATAGAAAACAAACAAAACCCACCAGATACATTTAAGGGCCATATCAATAGGACTAACAGGTATAATTAGGATCAGAGAGTAAGGAGGAAACACTACAAAGTCGTAATAATGTAAAATATGAAAATCCTTCTCACAACAGGTAAGGAGAAATAAATAGTAGAAGTAGAATTTAACAACAGGTTTATCAAAAATTTTCCTAGTAATGAAAGACATCAAATCACAGAATCAAGAGTCTCAGCTAATCCTACAAAGAAAACCAAACACATAATCAGGCACATATAAACATACTTCCCAAAGCACTTGTCAAACTATTTTAATTCCAAAGGCATAGAGAACATCTTTTAAAAGCTGTTAGGGGTGAACATTAAATGCAAAGGTAAATTAATAAGATAGTTGACTTTTCAACAGAAACCATAGAAGTAAAAGAGTAAACTTGTGAAAGAAAAAAAAAATCTAACTTAGATTATTTAGATTTCTAGAGGTAGAATAAATAAGAGAATAAAGAAGGAACGTCAATAAAGAAAGACATTTTAAATGTATACAAACTAAGAAAATCATCAAAAGACCCGAAAGAAGTGCTTCTTTCAGAAGTAAGGAAGTAAAAAGTTCTTTAGAATAAACAAAATTGTTCAAGAGAGAAATATAGAAACCTCCCATTCTCCATTAAACAGCAAGGGTTTTAAAGTCTCTGAGGAAAGGAATATCGTTTTACAAAGACAAAGGTGGAGGTTTTTTTTGTTTTATTTTGTTTTGTTTTTTAATTCCATTCAGTGAAATTCACTTTACCTTTATAAAACACTTTTAAATATTTATCCCAATATGTCTGTTACATACACTGATATGCAGGTTCACGATGATACCAAATTAGTGAGTTTACAGTATATATTACAGGCACATGCACACATATGATGTGCTGCACAATTGCACAGCATGTTACTGACACCTTTCCACTTAAACCTGGGAGTAGAATTAGGAAGCTAGGTAATTTTCTTTATACCTGTTTTCAATTTTTGAAAAGGAAATAAGAATGAATGTTTGATTTTATGTAAATTAGAATAATTAGAAAATAAAATAAAAGTATTTGTGAAGATACAAACACAGATATGAAAAATATCATGAATTACAGAACCATTATTAGACAGTCAAATACATATATCTAATTGTAAATCCAATTAATTAGGATTATGAGACACAATAGGAAGCCAACCTGTGCTACATCAATAGAAATAGAATGTTCAAAAATCTGCAAAATTTTCAGAGTTTTGAAGCCATTACTTACTGCATAAATGTGAGTAGAAGGCCATCAATGTATCTATGTGAATTATCCAGAAAAACAAGAAAAAGAAAATGTAACCTTTAGGAGCATAGACTGGTAAGGTAGAAACAAATTTGAAAAATGTATTACAAATTGAGGGGAGCTCAACTGAGCTGGCAAAAGAGCTGAGTTGTCAGGTGTCTGAGTAGCCAATTAAAGTTGCAAGCCAAAAATGAAAGTGTGATGCCTCTAATCAGTTCCTGTGATGATATAAGCAAGAAGTTACAACCAGAGAATGCACCCGAGGCCCTTTATTCCATTTTCCCATGTGGAAGGATGCACTGATTGAGAGTAAAGTAGATCAACACAGATGTGTGTGGGGTGGGAGTGTGGGGGTGTGGGGGTGTGGGTGGGTGGGGGAGTGTGCCATTTCACTGTTGAGGGAGCCTGAACAAAAATTTCTAACAGTTTTATGGTCTCCGTAGACCTGGGGGAGAAAAAGCGGAAAGGGTCAGAACTGGGAAAGTACAAAGAACTAAGTGAGAGCAGAGCAACATATTTTCAAGGTTTTTCCCTCTTTCTCCCTTAACGTATCTGAAGAAGACCTCTGCCCAACGTCTGAGATAAAGAAGGAAGGCACCTAGGCTTGTAATGCAAACATGTTAGGAGCATGACCAGCCAGAGGAGCCTGAGTCCTTCACTGGCACTTCTTCCAGGTACCAATGCATAAGCTGTGCACTGACTCTGGTGTTGGGAGGGCAGCTTGAGGCCTGCTGGTTAAGCCTTTGTAATTACCCATGGTCAGGCTTGAAAAATCACACAACGGTTTTTAATCAGCAGCCAAACATCTCACAAATAGTTTTATTAAGAAGTAGGAGAAGCGTGGCGTCTCATGCCTGTAATCCCAGCACTTTGGGAGGCTGAGGTGGAAGGATCACCTGAGGTCAGGAGTTCGAGACCAGCCTGACCAACATGGTAAAACATTGTCTCTACTAAAAATACAAAAAAAAAAAAAAAAAAAAAAAAAAGCAGAACACAGTGGCACACGCATGTAGTCCCAGTTACTTGGAAGGCTGAGGCTGGAGAATCACTTGAACCTGAGAGGAGGAGGTTGCAGTGAGCCAAGAGCATGCCACCACCCTCCAGCCTGAGCGACAGAGCGAGACTCCGTCAAAAACAAAACAAAACAAAACAAAAAAACTATAAGAAGCTATTTAAATCTGGATGCTATGTAAAAGAATAGCCAGAGAGAGAAAATGGGTTTTTGTAAGGTAATTATATGGTAACTGAAATAATATACAGTTAAGTTTAAAGAAGTTATACATAAAAGCATTAAAAAGATTAAAAAAGAAAAAGAAAGAAAATAAACTTATAGGACCAGCCCTGCTGATATAAAAGCCCGATGATAGAAATTCCAGAAAATAATAAAACAAAAATTAAAATAAAAGGATATTATATACACCACCCAAAGTATAATGCAAGAATATATTACCAATGTATGGAACATATTTCTAGATTAAAAGAACATATCAAGTATACAGCTGGAAGGATAAAAGTAATCGTATATACTAAGACAAGTCAATCATGGCATTTCATGTCAGTTAATATCAAAGATCCCAGAAACTTAAAGAAAATAACACAATGGACTGAATCAAACATAAGGATGAGAATATACGAAACATTTTTCAAAAAAACAATAAAAATTAATATATGGAAATGTGTTTTAAAAACACAAAAGAAAGGAATATCCACAGTAGTTATACTTGGTAGGATAATTGGCAAGAATCAAGATTCTAACAAGGTACATTCATAAGTTTTATCTCAGAGAAAAGATTTATATCATTAGGAGACCCTGTGATCTACTGCGAGTCCTAAAACACTCAAACACAACTTCCAGCATTCTGTCTCAGAGTTGCACAGAATCCAAATCACATCATCGAAATATGTGTGAGATAGCTAAGTCTCAGAAAAGCTTAGGCTACATGACTTCAAATAATAAATAAACTAGAAACTCAAACAAATCAGCAAGAAAAAAACCAAATAATATCATTAAAGATTGGGCAAACAACATGAACAGACTTTTCTCAAAAGAAGATACACAATAGATGTTGGTATGGATGTGATGAAAAGAGAACATTTATACACTGTTGATGGCAATGTAAATTAATACAACCTCTAGAGAAAACAGAATGGAGATTTCTCAAAGAACTAAGAGTAGATTTACTATTTGCTCCAGTAATCCTACTACTGGGTACCTACTCAAAGGAAAAGAAGTGATTATATCAAAAAGACATCTACACATGTGTGTTTATCACAGAACAATTTACAATTTCAAAGACAGGAAATCAACCTAAGTGCCCATTAATCAATGAATGTATAAATAAAATCTTATTATAAATATGTATAGAAAGATGTGTATGTATATACACACATATGTATATGCATGTGTACATGTATACACACACACACCATGGAATACTACTGAGCCATAAAAGATATTAAAAATTGTCTTTTTTAGAAACTTGTCTGGAACTGGAGGCTATTTTCCTAAGTAAAATAACTTAGGAACAGAAAATCAAATACAGCACATTCTCATTTATAAGTGGGAGCTAGGCTATGGATACACAAAAGCCTACATAGGTGTATAATGGCCACTGAAGCCTCTGAAGAGGGGAAGGTGAGAGAGGGACTAGGAATAAAATGTTACCTATTTGGTACAATGAACACTATTCAGGTAATGGGTGCACTAAAAGCCCGAAATTCACCAGTCCACAATTTGCCTGTGTACCCCAAAATCACTTGTACCCTTAAAGCTATTAAAATAATAATCAGACAAACTCAGGCACACAAGTCAAACAATAGTGATTTTTAAGAAATAATGTAGATGAACTGGTAATGTATACCTCTGAGGGAGCTTTGGGATGTAAATAGTTATGCTGCCACACCCACTAGTGTATATTGTTTCTATTTTGAGCAAAGCTCAGTACCATGAATCAAGTGGTAACCAGGCTACTACAAACAAGATGAAAGTTCACCTACTACTTACACATCATAAAATCTACACATTCATGCTTTGCAGCATTTATAGTTAAAGGTAAATTTGGAATTAAGACATTTATAGACATGCAAAGTCTCATAATTTTATCTTTTTAAAAGAACTATTGAGAAGACAGACATACAAAAATGAAGGATATCAACCAAGAAAGAGTAAGACACTGGGTTAAGAAAACAGGGACAAAACAAAGACACAGATGGAAGCAATTCTCCAGATGCTTCTCTGAAAGGGGTTCCTAAAATAAGGACCAGGTATCTGGCTAAGAGAACCACTGTCTAAACTGGAGCAGGTC
This sequence comes from Macaca fascicularis, assembly GCF_037993035.2. NCBI lineage: Eukaryota > Metazoa > Chordata > Mammalia > Primates > Cercopithecidae > Macaca > Macaca fascicularis. The sequence goes on along the minus strand of NC_088380.1, from coordinate 29,436,759 downwards.
TGGAGGCTCTAGAAAAGACTTGCTTAAAGTTTAAGATAAAATATTTAATGTTCTTGCACACATTTGATATTGTGATACCGTAGTGACTTGAATTGTATCCTTCAAAAATATGTGTCCAAGATTTCACCCCGATACTTGTGAACATGACCTTATTTGAAAATTAGGCCTTTGCAGATTTAATTAAGAATATCAAGATAAGATTATCTTGCATTTAGAGTGGATCTTAAATCAAATGTGTGGGCATCTTTATAAGAGAAATGGGAGGGATATTTGAGCCAGAGACACAGAAATGATGGAGGAGGAGGTTGGAGTTAGGCTGCCACAAGGCATGATCACCAAGAATCAACAGAAGCTGAAAGATGGAAAAAATAATATTGAGGGAATAAATTTCTGTTGTTTTAAACTGTAAATTTTATGGTAATTTGTTTTAGCAACTACAGGAAACAAGTACAGATATGTTCAGAAACTAAAGCAAACAAAATTATGATTAAGTCTGAAGAAATTGTGAATTCCTACCAAAACATAAAATGATATGATCAAATACCCTGTAACTGACATGTAAGTAAAATTTACATTATCAGAATAACATAAATTTGAATACTAATCTATAGTATATCCAAGAATCACAATCTAACTGTATTTGTGATGTGGAAAAAGGAAACTGAGATTGAGTAAAATGGGGATGGATTGAAAGAGATCAAAATTCTCATTTATAGACAATGTTCCAAAATAAGAACTCAAGAAGTAGTTATATAAGTAATATTTAACCAGAAGAAGGCATATGTTAACATAATTACGATTCTAAAATAATTATCCCTGTGGAGTTACAACTACAAATGCAAGTGTAGAATCAGTTAATATTTCATAATATGTGTACTTATAACTTTGATAAAAATTAATACAGTAATTTAAAAATGAATGGGAAGTAAATAAGTGGAGAAAAAATGATGTAGCCTCTATCTGAAAAATTCTAGCTGGGAAACTTTAAGGTGTGTAATAATCTTCTAGAAAACCTGAAAACACCAAAAAACAGCAACAATATAACAAGTTCGCTGCAGATTCTCATATTGCCAGATATTCTGTAGTTCTTTATTTCTGAAATTCCTTAATTGGAAGACAAAACAATAATAATAGCCATAATAAAAGTTACATGCATATAGTTTCATGAAAATGTGTTATATTCGGCCGGGCGCGGTGGCTCAAGCCTGTAATCCCAGCACTTTGGGAGGCCGAGACGGGCGGATCACGAGGTCAGGAGATCGAGACCATCCTGGTTAACACGGTGAAACCCCGTCTCTACTAAAAAATACAAAAAACTAGCCGGGCGAGGTGGCGGGCGCCTGTAGTCCCAGCTACTCGGGAGGCTGAGGCAGGAGAATGGCGTGAACCCGGGAGGCGGAGCTTGCAGTGAGCTGAGATCCAGCCACTGCAATCCAGCCTGGGTGACAGAGCGAGACTCCGTCTCGAAAAAAGAAAAAAAAAAAAAAAAAAAAAGAAAATATGTTATATTCAAAATAATTATATTAAGAAGGTCAATATAATTTATTATTTAAATAACTTGCCATATTATTAGCTACTCCCTTAGGTAAAATTACAATATTGTTCTGTAAATAATGGTTTATTGTGAATAAAATTTAAAACATCATTATTGGGGGGCGGAGCAAGATGGCCGAATAGGAAGAGCTCCAGTCTCCAACTCCCAGCGTGAGCAACACAGAAGACTGGTGATTTCTGCATTTTCAACTGAGGTACTGGGTTCATCTCACTGGGGAGTGCCAGACGATCGGTGCTGGTCGGCTGCTGCAGCCCGACCAGCGAGAGCTGAAGCAGGGCGAGGCATTGCCTCACCTGGGAAGCGCAAGGGGGAAGGAAATCCCTTTTCCTAGCCAGGGGAACTGAGACACACAACACCTGGAAAATCGGGTAACTCCCACCCCAATACTGCACTTTAAGCAAACAGGCACACCAGGAGATCATATCCCACACCTGGCCGGGAGGGTCCCACACCCACGGAGCCTCCCTCATTGCTAGCACAGCAGTCTGTGATCTACAGGCAAGGCAGCAGCGAGGCTGGGGGAGGGGCGCCCGCCATTGCTGAGGCTTAAGTAGGTAAACAAAGCTGCTGGGAAGCTCAAACTGGGTGGAGCTCACAGCAGCTCAAGGAAACCTGCCTGTCTCTGTAGACTCCACCTCTGGGGACAGGGCAATAACAAACGCAGCCGAAACCTCTGCAGACGCAAACGACTCTGTCTGACAGCTTTGAAGAGAGCAGTGGATCTCCCAACATGGAGGTTGAGATCTGAGAAGGGACAGACTCCCAGCTCAAGTGGGTCCCTGACCCCTGAGTAGCCTAACTGGGAGACATCCCCCAATAGGGGCAGTCTGACACCCCACACCTCACAGGGTGGAGTACACCCCTGAGAGGAAGCTTCCAAAGCAAGAATCAGACAGGTACACTCGCTGTTCAGAAATATTCTATCTTCTGCAGCCTCTGCTGCTGATACCCAGGCAAACAGGGTCTGGAGTGGACCTCAAGCAATCTCCAACAGACCTACAGCTGAGGGTCCTGACTGTTAGAAGGAAAACTATCAAACAGGAAGGACACCTACACCAAAACCCCATCAGTACATCACCATCATCAAAGACCAGAGGCAGATAAAACCACAAAGATGGGGAAAAAGCAGGGCAGAAAAGCTGGAAATTCAAAAAATAAGACCGCATCTCCCCCGGCAAAGGAGCGCAGCTCATCGCCAGCAACGGATCAAAGCTGGACAGAGAATGACTTTGACGGATGAGAGAAGAAGGCTTCAGTCCATCAAATTTCTCAGAGCTAAAGGAGGAATTACATACCCAGTGCAAAGAAACTAAAAATCTTGAAAAAAAAGTGGAAGAATTGATGGCTAGAGTAATTAATGCAGAGAAGGTCATAAACGAAATGAAAGAGATGAAAACCATGACACGAGAAATACGTGACAAATGCACAAGCTTCAGTAACCGACTCGATCAACTGGAAGAAAGGGTATCTGCGATTGAGGATCAAATGAATGAAATGAAGCGAGAAGAGAAACAAAAGAAAAAAGAAGAAAAAGAAATGAACAAAGCCTGCAAGAAGTATGGGATTATGTAAAAAGACCAAATCTACATCTGATTGGGGTGCCTGAAAGTGAGGGGGAAAATGGAACCAAGTTGGAGAACACTCTTCAGGATATCATCCAGGAGAACTTCCCCAACCTAGTAGGGCAGGCCAACATTCAAATCCAGGAAATACAGAGAACGCCACAAAGATACTCCTTGAGAAGAGCAACTCCAAGACACATAACTGCCAGATTCACCAAAGTTGAAATGAAGGAAAAAATCTTAAGGGCAGCCAGAGAGAAAGGTCGGGTTACCCACAAAGGGAAGCCCATCAGACTAACAGCAGATCTCTCGGCAGAAACTCTCCAAGCCAGAAGAGAGTGGGGGCCAATATTCAACATTCTTAAAGAACAGAATTTTAAACCCAGAATTTCATATCCAGCCAAACTAAGTTTCATAAGTGAAGGAGAAATAAAATCCTTTACAGATAAGCAAATGCTTAGAGATTTTGTCACCACTAGGCCTGCCTTACAAGAGACCCTGAAGGAAGCACTAAACATGGAAAGGAACAACCGGTACCAGCCATTGCAAAAACATGCCAAAATGTAAAGACCATCGAGGCTAGGAAGAAACTGCATCAACTAATGAGCAAAATAACCAGTTAATATCATAATGGCAGGATCAAGTTCACACATAACAATCTTAACCTTAAATGTAAATGGACTAAATGGTCCCATTAAAAGACACAGACTGGCAAACTGGATAAAGAGGCAAGACCCATCAGTCTGCTGTATTCAGGAGACCCATCTCACATGCAGAGACATACATAGGCTCAAAATAAAGGGATGGAGGAAGATTTACCAAGCAAATGGAGAACAAAAAAAAGCGGGGGTTGCAATACTAGTCTCTGATAAAACAGACTTTAAACCATCAAAGATCAAAAGAGACAAAGAAGGCCATTACATAATGGTAAAGGGATCAATTCAACAGGAAGAGCTAACTATCCTAAATATATATGCACCCAATACAGGAGCACCCAGATTCATAAAGCAAGTCCTTAGAGACTTACAAAGAGACTTAGACTCCCATACAATAATAATGGACTCAACACTCCACTGTCAACATTAGACAGATCAACGAGACAGAAAGTTAACAAGGATATCCAGGAATTGAACTCATCTCTGCAGCAAGCAGACCTAATAGACATCTATAGAACTCTCCACCCCAAATCAACAGAATATACATTCTTCTCAGCACCACATCGTACTTACTCCAAAATCGACCACGTAATTGGAAGTAAAGCACTCCTCAGCAAATGTACAAGAACAGAAATTATAACAAACTGTCTCTCAGACCACAGTGCAATCAAACTAGAACTCAGGACTAAGAAACTCAATCAAAACCGCTCAACTACATGGAAACTGAACAACCTGCTCCTGAATGACTACTGGGTACATAACGAAATGAAGGCAGAAGTAAAGATGTTCTTTGAAACCAATGAGAACAAAGATACAACATACCAGAATCTCTGGGACACATTTAAAGCAGTGTGTAGAGGGAAATTTATAGCACTAAATGCCCACAAGAGAAAGCAGGAAAGATCTAAAATTGACACTCTAACATCGCAATTAAAAGAACTAGAGAAGCAAGAGCAAACACATTCGAAAGCTAGCAGAAGGCTAGAAAAAACTAAGATCAGAGCAGAACTGAAGGAGATAGAGACACAAAAAACTCTCCAAAAAATCAATGAATCCAGGAGTTGGTTTTTTGAAAAGATCAACAAAATTGACAGACCACTAGCAAGACTAATAAAGAAGAAAAGAGAGAAGAATCAAATTGACGCAATTAAAAATGATAAAGGGGATATCACCACCGACCCCACAGAAATACAAACTACCATCAGAGAATACTATAAACACCTCTACGCAAATAAACTGGAAAATCTAGAAGAAATGGATAATTTCCTGGACACTTACATTCTTCCAAGACTAAACCAGGAAGAAGTTGAATCCCTGAATAGACCAATAGCAGGCTCTGAAATTGAGGCAATAATTAATAGCCTACCAACCAAAAAAAGTCCAGGACCAGATGGATTCACAGCTGAATTCTACCAGAGGTACAAGGAGGAGTTGGTACCATTCCTTCTGAAACTATTCCAATCAATAGAAAAAGAGGGAATCCTCCCTAACTCATTTTATGAGGCCAACATCATCCTGATACCAAAGCCTGGCAGAGACACAACAAAAAAAGAGAATTTTAGACCAATATCCCTGATGAACATCGATGCAAAAATCCTCAATAAAATACTGGCAAACCGGATTCAGCAACACATCAAAAAGCTTATCTACCATGATCAAGTGGGCTTCATCCCTGGGATGCAAGGCTGGTTCAACATTCTCAAATCAATAAACATAATCCAGCATATAAACAGAACCAAAGACAAAAACCACATGATTATCTCAATAGATGCAGAAAAGGCTTTTGACAAAATTCAACAGCCCTTCATGCTAAAAACGCTCAATAAATTCGGTATTGATGGAACGTACCTCAAAATAATAAGAGCTATTTATGACAAACCCACAGCCAATATCATACTGAATGGGCAAAAACTGGAAAAATTCCCTTTGAAAACTGGCACAAGACAGGGATGCCCTCTCTCACCACTACTATTCAACATAGTGTTGGAAGTTCTGGCTAGGGCAATCAGGCAAGAGAAAGAAATCAAGGGTATTCAGTTAGGAAAAGAAGAAGTCAAACTGTCCCTGTTTGCAGATGACATGATTGTATATTTAGAAAACCCCATTGTCTCAGCCCAAAATCTCCTTAAGCTGATAAGCAACTTCAGCAAAGTCTCAGGATACAAAATTAATGTGCAAAAATCACAAGCATTCTTATACACCAGTAACAGACAAACAGAGAGCCAAATCAGGAATGAACTTCCATTCACAATTGCTTCAAAGAGAATCAAATACCTAGGAATCCAACTTACAAGGGATGTAAAGGACCTCTTCAAGGAGAACTACAAACCACTGCTCAGTGAAATCAAAGAGGACACAAACAAATGGAAGAACATACCATGCTCATGGATAGGAAGAATCAATATCGTGAAAATGGCCATACTGCCCAAGGTAATTTATAGATTCAATGCCATCCCCATCAAGCTACCAATGAGTTTCTTCACAGAATTGGAAAAAACTGCTTTAAAGTTCATATGGAACCAAAAAAGAGCCCGCATCTCCAAGACAATCCTAAGTCAAAAGAACAAAGCTGGAGGCATCACGCTACCTGACTTCAAACTATACTACAAGGCTACAGTAACCAAAACAGCATGGTACTGGTACCAAAACAGAGATATAGACCAATGGAACAGAACAGAGTCCTCAGAAATAATACCACACATCTACAGCCATCTGATCTTTGACAAACCTGAGAGAAACAAGAAATGGGGAAAGGATTCCCTATTTAATAAATGGTGCTGGGAAAATTGGCTAGCCATAAGTAGAAAGCTGAAACTGGATCCTTTCCTTACTCCTTATATGAAAATTAATTCAAGATGGATTAGAGACTTAAATGTTAGACCTAATACCATAAAAATCCTAGAGGAAAACCTAGGTAGTACCATTCAGGACATAGGCATGGGCAAAGACTTCATGTCTAAAACACCAAAAGCAACGGCAGCAAAAGCCAAAATTGACAAATGGGATCTCATTAAACTAAAGAGCTTCTGCACAGCAAAAGAAACTACCATCAGAGTGAACAGGCAACCTACAGAATGGGAGGAAATTTTTACAATCTACTCATCTGACAAAGGGCTAATATCCAGAACCTACAAAGAACTCAAACAAATTTACAAGAAAAAAACAAACAACCCCATCAAAAAGTGGGCAAAGGATATGAGCAGACATTTCTCAAAAGAAGACATTCATACAGCCAACAGACACATGAAAAAATGCTCATCATCACTGGCCATCAGAGAAATGCAAATCAAAACCACAATCAGATACCATCTCACACCAGTTAGAATGGCGATCATTAAAAAGTCAGGAAACAACAGGTGCTGGAGAGGATGTGGAGAAATAGGAACGCTTTTACACTGTTGGTGGGATTGTAAACTAGTTCAACCATTATGGAAAACAGTATGGCGATTCCTCAAGGATCTAGAACTAGATGTACCATATGACCCAGCCATCCCATTACTGGGTATATACCCAAAGGATTATAAATTATGCTGCTATAAAGACACGTGCACACGTATGTTTATTGCAGCACTATTCACAATAGCAAAGACTTGGAATCAACCCAAATATCCATCAGTGACAGATTGGATTAAGAAAATGTGGCACATATACACCATGGAATACTATGCAGCCATCAAAAAGGATGAGTTTGTGTCCTTTGTAGGGACATGGATGCAGCTGGAAACCATCATTCTTAGCAAACTATCACAAGAACAGAAAACCAAACACTGCATGTTCTCACTCATAGGTGGGAACTGAACAATGAGATCACTTGGACTCAGGAAGGGGAACATCACACACAGGGTCCTATCATGGGGAGGGGGAGGGGGAAGGGATTGCATTGGGAGTTATACCTGATGTAAATGACGAGTTGATGGTTGCAGCACAACAACATGGCACAAGTATACATATGTAACAAACCTGCACGCTATGCACATGAACCCTACAACTTAAAGTATAATAATAATAAATAAATTAAAACAAAACATCATTATTAAACTTAGATATAAAGAGATGTTCAAATCGTATTGTTATGCAATTGCATTTCTCTACTGCTTTAACAAGTGTTATGAACTATAAAATATATTTAATATCAATTATTAGAAATTTTAGAATAAATGAAGTAGTCTTCATTTATTATTACATGATATATGTTCAAGTAAAACAGAAGTATACTAAATTTGAGCCCCAGTCTCCTTTTAACTCTTAAATTTTAAGATTGTAATTAAATGGATATCCTAACAAATAGGACAAAGATTCTAATTAAATAAAGTATAATGTAATCCCATAAATGTTTAAAGTTGGTATATCCCAACGACACATATTTTTAAAATTATACATATGTTCCTTTTACTATCATCTGTCATCCATGTATATATATATAGGAACAAGTTTAATGCAATTGCCAATATTGGGGCATATATGTTGTGATTTCTTACACATATACAAATAGATATGCTGACAAATACCAGCATTGGAGTAGAGTTGTTATTTAAATTTATTATATTTTCAGTCAGTTCTCAAGATGCCACAGTCTATATAATTTTTTTATTAATAGTAGATTTATTTTGTCTCTTTAAAAAAATATTTTGTGGATACATAGTAGGTGTATACATGTGGCACATAAGAAGTTTTGATAGAGGTGTACAAGGTATAATAATCACATCATACATAACAGGGTATCCATCCCTGTAATAGTGTAGTTATTCTGCATTTGTCCTTTGTGTTACAAGCAATCCAGTTACTCTCTTTTAGTAATTTCAAAATGTAAAATTAAGTTGTTAAGTTATTGTTAACTATAGCCACCCTGTTGTGCTATCATATAGTAGATTTTATTCATTATTTTTAACTGTGTTTTGTATCCATTCATCCACCTTCACTCCCCCACTACCCGTCCCAGCCTCTGGTAACCATCTTTCTACTCTTTACATTAATGGATTCAATTATTTTGATTTTTAGATCCAACTGATAAGTGAGAACATGCAATGTTTATCTCTCTGTTCCTGGTTTATTTCACCTAACCTAAAAATCTCCACTTCCATCCTTCTTGTTGCAAATGACAGGATCTCATTCTTTTTTATGGCTGAATAGTACTCCATTGTGAATATGTGCTACATTTTCTTTGTCCATGCATCTGTTGATGGACACTTAGGTGGCTTCCAAATCTTAGCTATTGTGAACAGTGCTGTAACAAACACAAAAGAGTAGATATCTTTTCGACATACCAATTTCCTTTCTTTTGAGTATATACCCAGTACTGGATATGCTGGATGATATGAAAGCTCTATTTTCAGTTTTTTGAGGAACCTCCAAACTGTTCTCCATCATGTTTGTACTAATTTACATTCCCACCAACAGTGTACAATACTTCTTTTTTCTCCACATCCTCACCAGGACTTGCTATTGCCTATTTTTGTTTTTGGCTATAAGTCATTTTAACTGGAAAATATATATCATTGTAGTTTTAATGTGCATCTCTCTGATGATCAATGATGTCGAGCACCTTTTCTTATGCCTGCTTGCCATTTGTATGTCCTCTTTATTTTGTGGCTTTAAAATACCACTTGAGAAAACTGTCCTTGTTTGCAAATTCTCAGAATATGACTAGTAATAAACATAACACAAAGTTTAAAAAATAACAAATATTTTATTTTCATATTCCTCTTCAGTTTGGTTTCTGTTGCTTTCTCTAATATTCAAACTCTGTGATACTTGTTTCCTTCTTTATAAAATCATAATTCAGCAAAAATTATTTCTAAAGATTGTTAGTCATAATGTAAGATGTATTCACATTTATAAAGTGGTTGCTAACTATATTAGAGAGTTAAATTTTCTGAACACATACAAATCAATAATAATAACATATAAACAATTAAACAAAAACAACAAGTAAAAACTTCAACAGAATCAACTAAAACATGTATCTAGTCTAGAATTGTTCCACTGATTTAAATTGGAAAAAGAAGGAGTATAGAAAAAAATGTGTTGGTGTTTGGATATTTAGATTCAGATTATCTAAGTTAAAATCTCTGGTTTTTCCTTTTCATTTCATTTGCATGTCGTCTTTGAGAAATTTACTTAACTTCTTTGTGTTTCTCTTTTCTCAACCTGTAAGACAGAATTGACCATCATATCGGATACCTCATGGGGTTGTAAGGATTAAATGAGTCACATTTGAATAGTAGTGTCAGGTACATTTTAAGCCTTCTATTAATGTTATGGTATTCCCATTATTCAAGACTCTTAGAGAACTCCTAGAATTAAGACTTGACTCATTATGTACCCAGTTAATTATTGTTATTGTATTTTTGGAGATTCTTCCTTCATTGAAAAAATTGTAGCACATTTCTTATTTTCTTTAAAATTAGAAACTCAGCAGTGTATCTTAGAGTCCAAACTCTAAAGCTTGCTTCTTTGCACCCTCTTGAACTCAGAGCCTCTAGCACACCTGACCTCACATCTTTCCACTAGACCAGACCATCCTGTATGCTATTTCTGTTCACTATGTGTATTAGTTTGCTAGGGCTGCCATGACAAAGTACCACAGACTGCCTGACTTGAACAAGAGAAACTTACTCTCTCATAGTTTTGGAAGTTAGAATTTGAGATCAAAGTGTCTACAGGGTTGGTTTCTTCTGAGACCTTTTCCCTTGGCTTATAGATGGCTGTCTCCTCACTGTATCTTCATATGATCTTCCCTATATTTTTGTCTGTGCCCAACTCCTCCTTCTTATAAAGATACCAGTAACATAAATGGGCCCACATTAATAACTTCATTTTAACTTAATCACTATTTAAAGATACTATATTCAAATGCAGTAATATTTTGTGTTACTGGGGGTTAGATCTTCATTATAAATTTTGAGAAAACAGTCTGCAACCTAACAATTATAGTCTACATCAGGTTGTGAGCTATTTAGTTTCTATATTAGTCATGATTCTCCAGAGAGGCAGAACCAATGAGGGGGAAGTGGAAAGAGAAAGAGAGAAAGGTGAGAGGAAATTTATTAGATATATTGGCTCATTGATTATAGAGGCTGAGAATTTTCACAACAGGCCATCTGCAAGCTGGAGACCCTTAAAAGCTTGTGGCATAACTTAGTCCAACTCTCTAAGCCTCAAAGCCAAGGAAGCTGTTGGTGTAAACTCTCAGTTCAAGGCCAAAGATGTGAGAATCTGGGGGTCTGGTAGGAAGTCAGTGGTGTAAGTCCTGAAGTCCAAAGCCTGGAGAGTATGGAGTTGTCCAAGGACTGGAGAGGAATAATATATCTTAGCTCCAGCAGACAGATTAATGTATTTTTCCTCTTCTCTGTTTTTATTCTCTCTGGGCCTGCTAGGAGATTGGATGATGCCTACCCACATTGAAGATGGACTTTTCCCAACTAATCTGTCAGACCTGGAAAGACAGAGAGGGGAATAAAAAGAAAAAGAAATGAAAATCCACTCAGTTTCCCACACTAATCTCTTCTGGAAACATTCTCACAGACATACCCAAACACAGTGCTTTGCCAGGTTTTTAGGTACTCCTTCCCGTCCAATTGACACCTAAAATTAATCTTTACAAGCCCAACCCTTATCAACTGGCATCCATATACATCTTCCTAAGTCATACTCTCCAAATAAAAACAATAATAAAGTATTAGTTTTGCTTAACATGAAGCTGTGTAAAACCAAAACTCACTAGTCCTGTCTTTAGAAGAGGAGATAAAGTCTTTGACTGATGTTTACACTTCTCTTGATATCCCCTTTCTTAAATACAATTATATAAAATTAACAATACTCAAATACTTAGGTAAATGCCATTAATATTATGTTATGATAAAGCAATGAGAGAAGCAAAACCACAGATATTTGCTTAATATATGTACATATATGCACAGATGTATTCCTAACAAAACCAGGAGAAAATACTTAAAACAAATTACAGTCCTCATTTCTGCAACTGGTCACCTGGTTGTAGCTGGTATTTATAACTATCTTCTACTATTCTTTCTGTATTCCTTTTGTCTCCAGCAAGCAACTTAGCCAGTCATGGTTCTTTACCCTGGTGGAGTGACCCAAGGCTGCATTCCTGAAGAGTCTCAGCTATTCATAGTCTTGCCTGAATTGAGTTATTACAGTTTCCCATAGACCTTAATCACCAGGCATAATTTTAAGATTCTCCCCTGGGCATGAAAGCTTAAGGGGATGAGTAACTCCTGCCTTCTCAGGCCCAGTCTCAAGGTGTAAGGCCACTTGCATCAGCAGCCTGTGTCAGTAAGATAGCGGAAGCAGGAAGAGAGCCGGCAGGAAGACAGCTATCCTGGCCAGAAGACGCATACCCCTGAAGATCGAGAGAGAGGCCATCCAGGTACAACACAGTAGTTACATCAGACTAGGACACTTCCTGTTTATAGGAGATTGTAAAATCTTTGCCCCATCCTCACTTGGGACTGACGCCATTTTAGGCCTCAGCCCGCCTGCACCCAGGCACTCATTAAAAGAGCATATTACTCCACACCGCCTTGTGTTGTCTGTTGGCACACTCTTGGGGTTCAAACGGACACAAGAACCTTACAATAATAGTACTAAGACAAGCCCTAAGGGATCTTCTGCGTTTCAGACATGCTATTTCTTACCTACATTGTGGAATAATAATACAATATTTCCTTTGTAGTCCAGGTAATTCATCCCAGCCACCACCATAATTCCTTTCTTAGCCTGTTGTCTCAGAGACGTGAGGAGCCCAAAGGGGCCAAGTGGCAGCCTTACATTCCAGTTCAGTGGAATCATTGTTTCTCCTGATGGAAGCATCCCTCTCTTTGGAAGTAAGAGCACTAGGCCAGCAGTATATAAAGTTGTGGGAACAGGGAATAAAAAATTTGCTAATAGATCACTAGAGTCAATTCTGAGTGATTTCATTCTTACTGCATTCCTTGATTCCTGGACCCCTGATTGCTGGTTATGGGAGAAAGCGTACTATGTATTGGGAGCCAATTTAGAGCACATGAAGCCTTCTAAATAACTTTTTTCTAGCCCTGCAGTGCTAGCTGTTGTCACCTGGCTGGCACTGTAACTGAGATTTCAAAACTTTTCATCAAACTAACTGCTTCAGGACGATGGGGAACATGGTAAGATCAGTGAATTCTGTGAGCACGAGTTTATTGTTGCACTTCTTTGGCCAAGTAGTGAGTTCCTTGATCAGAAGCAACACTGTGTAGAATCTCATGATGGTATTCACTGTGTAGAATAAGACAAGGCATTCAGTGAGTCTACTAATGTTAGTTTTGGCAGAAACATTGCATGCAGGGAAGGCAAATCCATATCCAGAGTTAGTGTCTGTTCCAGTAAGGAAAAAACATTGCCTTATTCCATGATGGAAGTGGTCCTATAGGATAAATCCACCACCATGTAGCTGGTTGATCACCCCAGGAAGATTGTGTCATACTGGGGAGTTCAGTGTTGTTTTCTGCTGCTGGCAGATTGGGAACTCCATGGTGGTCATGATTAGGTCACCCTTGATGAGTGGAAGTCCATGTTGGTTAGCCCATGCGTAACACTCATCCTTGCCACTTTGGCCACATTGTTCATGAGCTAATTTGGTGATGACAGAAGTAGCTAGGGAAAGAGGCTGACTAGTATCCACAGAAGCACAGGATAGACCATCCTATCTGCCTGATTATTAAAGTCTTCCTTTGCTGAGGTCAATCTTTAGTGAGCATTCACAGGGGACATGAATATATTTACATCCTTTGTCCACTCAGAGAGGTCTATCTGCATACTTCTTCCTCTAATTTTTTGTCACCAATTTTCAAATCATGCTCTTTCCAAGTCCGTAAGCATCCAACCAAACCATTGGCCACAGCTCATCAGTATACAATGTAATCACACACCTAGTCATATCTCCTCCCAGGTGCACAACCAGGTGCCCCTCCCCCCACCAAGTTCTTCCCATTGAGAAGATTTTACTTTACTACTGTCCAGAGACATCTAAGAAAGGGGCTGTAGTGCTATAACTGTCCACTTTTGAGTGGTGCCTGCATATAGTTTAGAACCATCTCTAAACCAGGCCCCAGTCTTCTCTTTCTTTGTGAACTGATCAGAAGATATGCTTCATGTTGCCATAGGTGTAGGCTGGGAGAGAGAAGGTAGCCTAGCAGGAGCAGAAACCATGGACATTTTGGCCACTTCTTCATTTAAGTTACTCATACCTTTAGGATCTGTTCAGACTGGATCACATGTGTACCCATTCCATTTGATGATAGAGTGCTGATGTGCACACCCAACTTTACGACTTAGGGGGTCAGGTAACATCCAGTTCATGATGGGCAGCCCAAGTATCACAATAAATTGATGGTCCATGGTCAAGCCTTCAGCTTCTACTAAGATCTAGTAGCAGAATAAAATCTATCTCTTAAAAGATGAGCAGTTATGTGCAGATAATGACAGGGCCTTTCTCCAAAATCCCAAAGGTCTCTACTGTGATTTACATATTTAGACCTGCCAAAGGCTCCAAACAGCATCCAAGTGCCATTAGATCAACTGGATCATAATGCCCAGGTTGCAGTGCAGCTTCCACAACAGCCTAGACCTGTGGCAATTTTTCTCCTGGTCTAGGCTTCACTAAAAACTAGCAGCTTTTTGGGTCACTTGGTAGATGCGCCAGAGTAACACATCCAAATGAAGAGACTGTGCCCTTCAAAATCCAAACAGATCTCTAGGTGTTGTGCCTTTTTCTTGGTTGTAGAATGGGTCAGATGCAACAACTTATCCTTCAGTTTAGAAAGAATATTTCAACATGCCCTACACCAATAAAGTCCTAGAAACTTCATGAGGTAGAAGGACCCTGAATTTTAGTTAAGTTAATTTCCCATCCTCCAACATGCAAATATCTTACCAATAAATTTAAAGTCGTTGCAACTTCATACTCATTAGGTCTAATCAGCGTAATGTCATCAATGTAATGGACCAATATGATAGCTTGTGGAATGAAAAGATACTCAAGTTCCTTGTGAACCAAATTGTTACATAGGGTTGAAGAACTGATGATCTTCAGGGACCCCAAACGGAGAGACCGCCTGAAGCCATGACAGAAGAACATAAATTGTGAAGATTTCATGGACATTTATTAGTTCCCCAAATTAATACTTTTATAATTTCTTTTTTTTTTTTTTGAGACAGAGTCTCGCTCTGTCGTCCAGGCTGGAGTGCAGTGGCCGGATCTCAGCTCACTGCAAGCTCCGCCTCCTGGGTTCACGCCATTCTCCTGCCTCAGCCTCCCGAGTAGCTGGGACTACAGGCGCCCACCACCTCACCCGGCTAGTTTTTTGTATTTTTTAGTAGAGACGGGGTTTCACCATGTTAGCCAGGATGGTCTCGATCTCCTGATCTCGTGATCCACCCGTCTCAGCCTCCCAAAGTGCTGGGATTACAGACTTAAGCCACCGTGCCCAGCCAGCTTTTATAATTTCTTATGCCTGTCTTTACTTCAATCTCTGAACATAAATTGTGAAGATTTCATGGACACTTATCACTTCCCCAATCAATACCGTTGTGATTTCCTATGCCTGTCTTTACTTTAATCTCTTAATCTCATCATGTTCATAAACTGAGGAGGATGTATGTTGCCTCAGGACCCTATGATGATTGTGTTAACTGCACAAATTGTTTATAGAGCTTGTGTGTTTGAACAATACGAAATCTGGGCACCTTGAAAAAAGAACAGGATAACAGCAATGTTCAGGGAACAAGGGAGATAAGACTTTAAACTCTGACTTCTGGTAAGTCAGATGGAACAGAGCCATATTTCTCTTCTTTCAAAAGTAAATAGGAGAAATATCGCTGAATACTTTTTCTCAGCAGGGAACATCCCTGAGAAAGAGAATGTGCCCTGAAGGTAGGTCTATGAACAGTCCCCTTGGAGGCGGCTGTCTTTTACGGTCTTTTAGGGATGAAATAAGCCCCAGTCTCCTGTAACTCTCCCAGGCTTATTAGGAGGAGGAAATTCCCACCTAATAAATTTTGGTCAGACAGGTTGCCTGCTCTCAAACCCTATCTCCTGATAAGATGTTATCACTGACCATGTGTGCCTGAAACTTCATTAGCAATTTTAATTTTGCCCCATCCTGTGGTCCTGTGATCTTGCCCTACCTCCATTTGCTTTGTATATTTTATTACCTTGTGAAGCATGTGATCTCTGTAACCCACACCCTGTTCGTACACTCCCTCCCCTTTTGAAAATTGCTAATAAAAACTTGCTGGTTTTACGGCTCAGGAAGTGTCATGGAACCTGCTGACATGTGATGTCTTCCCTGGAAACTCAGCTTTAAAATTTGTCTCTCTTGTATGCTTTCCCTTTATTTCTCAGACCAGCTGAGATGCTTAGGGAAATAGAAAAGAATCCATGTTAAATATCGGGGGTGGGGTTTCCCCCATACACTTGATATACCACTGAGGTTGGGCTTTAAAGATGTATTACTAGTTTTTCCAGATGAAGGCAAACTGCTTCTGGTGAGCCTTGTAGGCAGGATTGTTGAAAAAAGCACTTGAATGATCAATAGTTGCATACCAGGTACCAGGAGATGTGTTAATTTTCTCAAGCAATTAAACCACATCTGGTACAGCAGCTGCAATTGGAGTCACCACTTGGTTAAGCTTATGATAATCCACTGTCATTCTCCAGGATCCATCTGTCTTCTATTCATTAACCATCACATTTTTCAAACACTATTTCAATTAATTTCTAGGTTATCCTGCCCCGATTAATGGCTTATAACTGTAGGAAATCCATGCCTCATATCTCCATGATTTTGATTTGTTACATGATTTTGTAAATTTACCCCAGAGATATAAAAGCCCTTTGCATTTTTCTGTATTGGAGTCAAAGCTGAAATATAAAAATAAATTTATTTTGTCTGTTCACTGGCATTCCCAGTATTTCAATGTTGGAAGAGACATTAGACATTTTCTGGTTTAACTTCTTCATGTTATAATTGTAGGTATTCAGGCCCAGTTGAATTCTTAACCAAAAGTAACCTGTGGTCATCACAGCAATAGCCAGATAACATTTATTTAGGGTGATGACAAAAATAATGAAATATGATAGATGGTTTATTTCACACTGGGAAAGCTTGCTAAGAGAAATCATGACAGTCTCCATTGTGGGTCGTAGGGAGGCATTCACTAATTTAAAGGTTTAACTACTACCAAAACAGGAGGCCCATCATTAGTCATGATGTTAAAAAGCATGGGAACATACTTTTGATCATTGAATTTTTTTTTTAAACAATTGCTTTCTTAGTTATGATAATTGCACATGAAATGGAGAGGAGTTCAAATTTAGGAGACTCTGATCTTATGTGAAGCTACTGAAGATCGGTCCATCTTTCCCTATGGAGAGTAAGAGATAGATCTAACTTTATTTTCAAAAGGAAGCAAAAGTCCCACTGGGAAAAATGTGACTATTTCTATAAAAGTTGAACTCTACTTTAGTATTATATTTAAGTATTTATATAATGCTCAGTTCAGTTTATATAATTACACACATATAAAATAAATTTCAATTAAGAATATTAAACACAAGTGGAATAAACTTTTTTTTAGAAAAAAGCAAGTTAATCAGTAGAAATATAAAAACTAAAAAATTGTTCACTATTCTACGGTTAGTTATCATTATACTTTCCCCAGTAACTGGGAAACCTCAGTCAATTGACTTATCTATTGATTGAACATAAGCAATAAAAATTTCTGCTGTATACATGCTTATAAACTTTGGATTTATTTCTCTGTGTGTGTTATGTCTGTTTATTTGTGGATATGTGAATAATTTATTATGTAAATATAACATAATTTTGTGATGGAAAATAAAATCAGTGATATTTAGTATTTCTTATTGATGAATTTTCAATTAGAAAATCAACAAAAATACTTGTGTCAAAGAAATATTTTTATACTGTTTCACACTTACTAGATTGGAGATATCAATTTTAACTAAAGTCTTAGAAAATTCCTTAACTCAATTTGCTGTTTACTTATATTTTTAATAAACATTATGTTTTTCTAAAGTAGTCAAGTTGGTATTAAATATGTATTCATTATGTATTACCATTTGTACTTTTAAAGAACTAAGCTACCAGTTTTTACACAATAAGAAAATGAAAACATCATCAATTTCACCTAAATTATCTGCCACAAAAGTTGCCAAACTCGTGGCTTAAACTCCTAACATATCACTCACTTTTATGTAAATGAGTTGCAGAGTAGTATGCTTTTCATATATCACATTTGCAAATATTTTCAGTACTAAAATTGTATCCTATCTTTATTAGTTGTTGAATTTAAATTGGGCTTCTATCAACTTATTTTTTATTCTCCACGTTAGTGCAGCAGGATTCAGACAGCTTAATATATAATAGAATTAGTGAAGACCTGTGTAGCTCCATCATAACTGACTTCTGGGTGTCATAATGCAGCTCTGATTTTAACAGAACTCGTACTAGAGTTCTATACTGCTGGACATATATCTGCAGTTATACCTTGCACATTATAGATCATTATTATATAACATTCTCCTTGAAATAAGTTTCAAATAAGAGCAGAATCATATTAAGTGTTCTGAAAATAGTCAATTTACATAAAACAGCATTGTCATACCAATACAAAGAAGGAATGGTGTAAGAAAACTGCCTTTATTAATAGAAAATTGAAAGAGAACATTTTACGGGCAAGATTTGGAAAACATCCCAGAGTCAACTCATATATAAAGAACACTGAACCATGTTAAGCAGGAAGGTTTATTTTCTCGTAACCTTCAATAACTAAGGATTCTATTGCGAGTCCTTCTAATGACTCACTGAAAAATGTTATAGAAGGTGAATGTAGAGGTTACATAAAGAAGTGTAGTGATTCATCTATTTTAAACAGGAAGGAACAACAACAACAACAACAACAGAAAACAAGTTTATGCCATTAGTTAAAAGGCCCAACAGAAATAGATACTTTTCTAAAATCAAGTGTGCCCGTATTTGTACTATAGTCATCTTTTGAATAATTTGGTTTTTGGCCTTCCTCTGCTGGCATATTTGTGATAGGAATAGATGATAAATCTCACCTTACTTTGAAAAAGTATGCTTTTCCCAAATTCCTTCATCAATCTTGTGTATACACATATGTGTGTGTTTATACAAATGTATGTATATCTATGCACAGATATATCCAGATATAGATATACACTTTTTCTATAAGAGGATAATTTAGTTTAAAATAAGAAAATGTCACTAATTTTCTTTTGGTCTAGAAGTTCTGTACAAATAAGTAATTAGCATGTGAATTCCTACTCTGTGGATTTCTTACTGTTCTTCCAAGTATTCAGGGAGTCTTTGTGCTCTATCAGGGGAAATGTTGTATGCACTTTTCCCCTGGTTAAAAATGAAAATAAGTGACAGGTCCTGATGGGATCAGTTTCTTCCTACAGCAGGTGTGTGGTATGAAAGCAAGAGCCTGAAAACTCTCTCCTGAGAGCAGCGAGTTTTAAAAACACTACTGTTTGGTTCAGTAAAATGCCAAGGCCATGACAAATGGGCAAGATATCCATATTTGAATCTCTATTACTATCTGCTAATTACCTTATACTTCAAAATATATATTTTTACAGAGACCGTAATAAGTTTGTTTAGTCATGCACATAGAAGTGAAATGAAGTGGTAGAAAATGAAAGGAAGAATAAAGTAGTTGGGCCATAAAAGGTGGGAAACAAATGCTAAGAAAAGAACAGTCTTGAGGAAGGTGTTTGAGTTACTATAATAATCACCACCAGTGGGTAGATGCCATTATTACTGGCCAGTATATATGATTTAAAATATTAAGAAAACTCAGACCCAACAGTATGCAATAGAGAAATGAGAGAAACCTTGATCTCATCTGCTGGGTCTTCACCTAAATTTTGCTTCTAAAATTTTTCTTCTCTTACCTGATAAAGCTTAATTGTAAAGGCATTTAATCCAGGCGAATTGCTGTAACTCTTTTATAGGTAGACAGACAAATGTGAATTATAATATTCTTAAATACGTCTTATTTATTTTTTCTATTTATTGTACTGGGGTGTGTATGTGTGTGAAAGAGAAGGATTGTTATGTCCTAGAAATAGTATTTTGTAAACATAATTTCATTTATTTTCACAGAATCTACATTTTCTAAGTTTCAGTTGAGAAAATTAGTTTCAAATGGGTTAAATAAGTTCTTCAAGAATACTTTCCCTGTACCTGTTAAATCATTTCGAGTATCTTAGCCTTTCTGTCTTGTAAATTATACTTTACTAGAGCTGGGTGTGCTACAGTATTTAAGCCTGCAGTAAGTTCTTTGTGGAACACTGCATTCAAGATTAAGAGGGTTTAAAAATAGATTTATTTCCATAAATATATGCTTTGTTTTGAAGTATAGTCATACAAAAATATCAGAATGAGAGTTTTTTTATTTAGATACAGGATTTTTAAAATGTCAAGTATACTGTTTACTAAGTTATTCTGATGTGGTTGTGAAAATCTTCTCATTATGAACTAGTGATTATGCTGTTACCATCACCAGGCTCATCACAAATCCATCATTTTCTTGTTCACAAGTAATCCTCTCCCCATGATTATCAGACCTGGGACCTCAGATTTTTTTTTTTTTGTCTTTCCTTTCTCTAGATTTATGTCTAAGTAAAATTTTCCCAATATCTTCAATAAGTTTTGGAAGCTAGGTTTCATTCTCATATGCAAAAAAATAAATCGCAGTAATATGCTGCATGTCAGTTTCTTCAAATGGATTGTAATGGGTTTCTGATGAAAGTTCATAAGAAAGTCTTTTGATATTACTCAGAAATTCATTTTATTATGAATTGTCACTAAATGATGATAAGATAATTCTTTGTCTCAACTAAAGACTTGACTTTTCATAAAAAAAGACTAATTTTCAACAAAAAATTAGATTATTAAGGCTAAGTTTAGAAATAAAGGACTGTATAAAGAAAGGAATCATAACCTTTGAATCCAGTTTGTAATTATTGCTATATTCAGAAATAAAGGACCATGAAGATGAAAATAAACTTTTGAATTGAAATTGCATTTATTTCTATGTCTACCTAATATTATTATTTAAAATAATCTCCAAGATAGTGAGAACAGCAGAGATGATTATTAAAATTTTACAAACACTACAATATAGCTAAATTAACATACAATTTCAAACCATATATATATACACATAATTTTATTTGAATTGGAATGCATATTTAAGCAATCTAAAATACACATTCAAATTAAATTATATTCCTTCCTATATATGTTATTTCAATGTTCTTATAATAAAGTGTGTGTGTACACGCCTATGTAAAATACATACAGATTTGACCCTTCACATCTGTGTGTTCTGCATTCATGGATTCAAATCAATGATGGATTTAAAAAAAACATTTAGGAGAAAAAATTCCACAAAGATCCAAAAAGTAAAACTGGAATTATGTATGCACCTAGCATTATGTGGAATCAATGCAAATGAAGTAATGTATAGGCATTGTATTACATATCATAAATAATCTAGATATAATTTAGAATTATTATGTGCATAGAATGCGCATAGGTTACATACAAGTACTGAGTCATTTTAGATAAGGGACTGGGGCATCTCAGGCTTTTGGTATCCACTGGGGAACCCAATACCCCATGCATACTGAGGAACGACTATATTTAGATATACATATACAAACTACATTCACCTAAAGATAATGTAATACAATTTTCATTGTTTTCTTCATTTATAAGGATATTATTTATTCTTTAAGTATACAACTTAAGAAGACATAAAAATAATACATGATTCAGAATTAATATATGTACATCGAAAATCACATGTGAGGTATTCAAAGCAGGGTGAATTTCCAAGAGTGCATCTATTTTTTAAATGCAGATATGGGTAACTCTTGGATGTATACTTTCTTCTGATTCTATAATCCCAACTCATTACCAGCAGATCCAGCTATTTTATAAATAGGATCTATGGTGGATTTCTAACAATGGCAGGCTGTCCCTGAAGGGATTTCTGAGATCTCTGAGGCTTTCAGTTCTCAAGTTTAAGACACAGTGTTTAGGTGTCATTTTCTCGAGTTTTAGAATAGAGTCTAAGGAACAGAAGTCTGAAGTGGCTAAGTTCTATGGCAGATCAAAGGAAAACACATGAATCTGAGGCTGTTTGAAGTGGTCAGACTGGCCCTGCTGAATGGATACTACCAGGATCTAGAAAAGTACTGACTTACTCACCTGCTTTGCGCTGGCGTCCTGAAAGTCCATTGTCTTATTTATACCAGTTTCATTATTGCTCTGAATTTTCATCCTTGCAAGCTTTTAAAGCTGTCTGTATTCAAACAACATATAGTAGCCTCAGAAATAAGAGGCCCCTTACCATTCTCAATAGAGAGGTCTATAATGGCCCGGTGCGATGATTTGAAGGCTATCTCCAAAACTTATGTTGAAATTTAATTTCCGTCTTGCTGGTGTTAAGATGTAGGACTGTTAAGAGGTGATTAGGCCATGGGGGCTCCACCTTCATTAATGGATTAATATTGTTATCAATGGAGTGAATTCGTTGTCATGAGAATGGGTTAATGTAAAAGTGAGTTTGGCCCTCTGTCTCTTGCTTGCTCTTGTGTTTTCTTGTCCTGCCTTCTGCCATGGAGTGATGTGGCACTAAGGTCCTTACAAGATGTGAGTTCCACACTCTCAGACTTCCATGTCTCCAGAACCATAAAGTAAACAGGCTTATAGTGTTTATAAATTACCCAATTTCATGTATTCTCTTATAGTAAAACATAATGAACTAAGACAAAAAACTGGTTCACAGAAATGATGCTGTTGCTATAACAAATACCTGAAATGTGAAAGTAACTTCGGAACTAAGTCATCGTTAGAAGCTGGAAGACTTTGAAGGAGTATGCTAGAAAAAGTCCAGAGTGCCATGAATGGAGTGTCAAGGGTGATCCTGATGAGGGCTCAGAAGTAAATGAAAAAGGTAGAAAAAGTCTAGAACTTCTTAGAGAAGAAGTTCTCTAACGTGATCACTTAAGTGGTCATGATCAGAATATTGGAGGAAGTATAGACAGTAAAGGCGATTCTGATAAGGTCTCAGATGCAAAAAGGGAATGTCTTATTGAAAAATAGAGAAATGCCAGTTCTTGTTATGAAGTATTAAATAACTTCAATGAATTTTGCACATGCTGTACGGCTTTATGGAAAGTGAAATTTCAGAATAATGAACGGGAATATCTACTGAAATAAGTTTCTAAGTAAAATGTTGTAGAAATTGTCTACATACCTTTAACCACATACAATAAAAAGTGAGATAACATAAATGACTTAAAGGTAGAATTTATAATTAAGAGAGAAATGGCATGGAAAGATTTTGAATATTTTCAACCTGGTCTTGTAAAGAATGAAAGAGCGTACTCAGGAGCACAAACCAAGGACGTGGCCAAGCAACCATTTGCTAAAATGATTAGTACAGAAAGAAGGGATCATAAAAATAATGGTAGAATGTCCCTAAAGAGGTTTCTGAGATTTTTGAGGCTGCTCTTTTTATAATGGTTCCAGAACTGGAGGAAGGCAGAATAGTTTGCAGAGACAGGCCCCGGTCACTCTCTAGGACAAGCTGCCCATAATCACCCCATGTCAATGCTCCACAAATTTTAGCACAGCTCCTTGGTTGCTCCAATCACAGCTCAAGTGGTTCCAAGTGCAGTTCCATCCACCATTCTGGAAGGTACAAGCTATAAGCCTTGGTAGAGTCCACGTAGTGCTAATTTTGTAGGTGTGCAGAATGCAGAGCTGCGGGGACATGACTTCCTTCACCTCGATTTTCAATGTTGTCGTGAACAGCCTAGGGGCCCAGTCAGTGACTTGTTGCAAGAGAAGAGTCACCACAGAGAGCCCCCACTAGGGTGATGCCTAGCTTAGCTGTAGTAGTGAGGTCACTATCATGACCTCATAACTGTAGAGCTACCACATTGCAGCATCAGCCTGGGAGAGCTGCAGGCACAGGATACCGACAAATGAGAGCTGCTGGATGAACTAAACATAGCAAAGTTATAGGGGTGGGGCTGCCTAAAGTTGTAGGAGTCCAACTCCTGTTCCACTGTGCCCAGGATGTTAGACTTGGAGCCAGAGGAACTTATTCAGGATCTTTAAGACTTAAAGTTGTTTTCTTTGTTGAGTTTTGGACTTTTGGGGACCAGTTACCCCTTTCTTCTTGTTATTTCTCCCTTTTGGACTCGGAATGCCTACCCCATATCTGTCCTATAATTCTACTTTGGATGCATGCATGTTAATTTCACAAGCTCACAAATAAATAAAATTTCCCTCAGGCAGAATTGTGCCTTGAATCACACCCATATCTAATTCAGATGAGAGTCTGGAGTTTGGACTTTTGAGTTAGTGCTGGAACAAGTTAAGGATTTGGGACTCTTGGGATGTAATAAATACATTTTGTTTGTAAGAAGGACATGAGTTTTGAAGGGCCAAGATTAAAATGCTGTGGTTTGACTGGCTCCTCCAAAAGTTACGTTGAAATTTAATTGTCGTGGTGACTGCATTAAGAATTCAGATTGTTAAGGGTGGTGAGTAGACAGCAAGGGCTCCACCCTCATTAATGGATTAATGTCATTATTGTGAGTGTGGGTTGTTAGAAAAGTGAGTTTTGCACTGTCTTACTCTCTTGCTTTCACATTTTCTTCCTCTTCAGCCTTCTGCCATAGAATGATGTAGCATAAAGTCTTTCACAAAATGCCTGCCCCATGCTCTTACAGATTTCAGTCTCCAGAAACATGAGCTAAATAAACTTCTATTGATCATAAACTACTCAGTCTCAGTTACTCTGTAATCACAACACAAAGCAGACTAAGACATAGACTATGATTTTCACTGCACTCTTTTAAAAAGAATATCATGCTAAAGAGTCATAGTTTGCCAATTCTCTGAGATATGTATGAAAAACTCCAATAGTATGGCTGATGAAGTATCCTAAACTTTCTGATATAGGCAAGCCAAGAAAAATTATAACTAATATAATAAAACTCTGCAGAAAAATCCAAGCAGTGAACTCCTTTTGAGGTCATTAAAAATCAAATAATAAGACTTCTTAGGCAGATATAAAGATATGATGTACAGGTAGAACACATAAAAACAACAAGCAATTATATAACTAATTTTCCCCGTAAAAAATTCAAGGACAGAAAAAATCATGCTGCTATAAAGACACATGCACACGTATGTTTATTGTGGCACTATTCACAATAGCAAAGACTTGGAATCAACCCAAATGTCCATCAGTGACAGACTGGATTAAGAAAATATGGCACATATATACCATGGAATACTATGCAGCCATCAAAAAGGATGAGTTCATGTCCTTGGAGGGACATGGATGCAGCTGGAATCCATCATTCTCAGCAAACTATCTCAAGAACAGAAAACCAAATACCACATGTTCTCACTCATAGGTGGGAATTGAACAATGAGATCACTCGGACATAGGAAGGGGAGCATCACACACTGGGTCCTATTGTGGGGAGGGAGTAGGGGGGAGGGATAGCATTAGGAGATATACCTAATGTAAATGACGAGTTAATGGGTGCAGCACACCAGCATGGCACATGTATACATATGTAACAAATCTGCACGTTGTGCACATGTACCCTAGAACTTAAAGTATAATAATAATAATAATAAAGAAATGCTTTAAAATGTTTTTTTAAAAAAAAGAATGTTGAAATTTAGTTGTTGAAATTAAGTTATGACATACTACAATTTTTTTTAAAAAAATATGATTGTAAAGAGATATAGGAAAAAAATGTAGGATACTAATATATTAAAAATGAGGCCGGGCGCGGTGGCTCATGCCTGTAATCTCAGCACTTTGGGAGGTTGAGGAGGGCAGATCACGAGGTCAGGAGATTGAGACCATCCTGGCCAACACAGTGAAACCTTGTCTCTACCAAAAATACAAAAAATTAGCCTGGAGTGGTGGCACGCTCTGGTAGTCTCAGCTACTCAGGAGACTGAGGTAGGAGAATTGCTTGAACCCAGGAGGCATAGGTTGCAGTGAGCCAAGACCACGTCACTGCACTCTAGCCTGGGTGACAGAGCGAGACTCCGTCATAAAAAAAAAAAAAAAAAAAAAAAAAGAAACTTCCAGAAGGAGAAAAGAATCAATTAAATTAGGAAAAAAAGTAAAGAAAAATAAACCTATAGTAAGAAAGATGTGAATATTCATATTATTAAGGCTGAAAAAGTACCATATGATATTAGTAAATTTTTAAAACACATATATACGAATATCCTAGGTATTTTTGCACTTGCAGTTCCACACTAAACTGTTATCTTAACCTTTGTTAAACAACGGGAAAGCACAAACTGTGAATTGGCATTAAATCATAGAGATTTCATAACTATCTCCTAATGCTTAATTTCTTTATATTTAAATATAATTGTATTTTCCTGTATTAAACTTAAAGTCTGTACTGTAGGATTTTAAATGTATAATATACAAGAAAAATAACTGAAATTACTTCACTTTAGTGTATCTGTCATTATCTGCTGTCCTACCCTCAAATATATTCACTCAAATATCATCACTTTTATAGAAAACATATATTTAAAATATAATTATTTTCTGAGAAGATGTTAATTACTCATAAACCAGATTTAATTGATTCCTTGAGGTCTGACAAAGAATAAATATTCCTTTTTATATTTCTAATATTTCCTCCTATATAATTATAAATATTTATACACAGGTTTTACATTAATTTTTTCATATATGATGTCAATTTCTTTTACTAATGTTCAAAATTGGAATTGTATTATGTATGTATGTGTACATGTGTAACTTTCAAAAATCATAAGATTAAGATCTTTACTCGAGTTTATTTTAGCATCTACTTAATATAAATGAACTACAGAAAATAATTTGTCATTACTTATTTTATTGTTTAAACACAAGATTTTGAATTATAAAAATTCGAACTTTTCTGTGAGCCCCCAGTACTATTTTAAACATAGACAGAAAAATCATGTAAAATAAAGTGGGAAACTTTTAATACTGAATGAGTATTCTTCCATTTATTAGAAGATCTAATGTGTTTGACTATTCTTCATTTTTTTAAAGAGGATAATTTGACAGAATAATTTACGGAAACCCCAGTCTACTAAAATTAAAGAGAAGGAAAGAAATTAAAATTCCCAAACACCTTTATAAAGACTGCCAAAGGCCTTCGTAAAAATATTTTAACCAAAGTGCTTTTGTCTCGGTTATGAGGTCTACTATTTTAATTAAATTTCTGCTTTTAGGTTTTCTACTTTCTTTCTTTTAAATTTATATTTCTTCTTTTGTACTCCACTGTTAGAATTATTTTTGCTGTGTTTCTTTTTTCTGATAACTTGAAATATATAAATACTGTTTTTATTCCATTGTTTTTATATTTATTAAATAAATTTGTGATTATATACATGAAAAGGGACTAAGTTATTGCGGGGTGGTAGTAACACAGTATATATACAGATATATATACATATCTATATGTTGATAGGAAGCATGCAATTTATACCAACAATTTTGTTTTACATTTAAATTAAAAGGCATGAAAAGTTGTCTTGGGCTTTCTGTGGAGGAAAAGAATACATTTATGCTCCAGACACCCAACACTTACCTCGAATTGTAATAATCCCCAGATATCAAGGGTGGAACCAGGTGGAGATAATTGAATCATGGGAGCAGTTTCCCCCATGTTGTTCTCACAATAGTGAGTTCTCCTGAGATCTGATGGTTTTAAAAGGGGCTTTTCCCCACTTTGCTCTGCACGTCTCTCTTCCGGTGCCCTGTGAAGAAGTACCTTCCTCCATATTGTAAGTTTCACAGCCATGCAAACTGTGAGCAATTAAACCTCTTTTCTTTATAAATCACCCAGTCTTAGGTATTGCTTTATAGTAGCATGAGAACGACTTAATACAGTAAATTGGTACTGGGAGTAGTGGGGTACTGCTGTAAAGATATCCAAAAATGTGAAAGCGACTTTGGAACTGGGTAACAAACAGAGGTTGGAACAGTTTGAAGAGCTCAGAAGAAGACAGAAACATGTGGAAAGTTTATAATTTCCTAGAGACATGGAGGGCTCAAAAGACAGGAAGATGAGGGAAAGTTTGAAACTTTTTAGAGACTTGTTAAATGGCTTTGACCAAAATGCTGATAGTGATGTGGACAATGAAGTCCTGACTGAAGTGGTCCCAGATGGAAATGAGAAACTTGTTGGGAACTTGAATAAAGATGACTCTAGATATGCTCTAGCAAAAAGACTGGCAGCATTTTGCCACTGCCCTAGAGATCTGTGGAACTTTGAACTTGAGATAGATGATTTATGATATCTGGTGGAAGAAATTTCTAAGTGACAAAGCATTCAAGAGGAAGCAGAACATGCAAGTTTGGAAAATGTACACCTTGATGATGTAATAGAGAAGAAAAAACCATTTTCTCAGGAGAAATTCAAGTCATTGGCAGAAATTTGCATAAGTAATGAGAAACCAAATGTTAATCACCAAGACAATGGAGAAAATGTCCTTGGGGCATGTCAGAGACCTTCATGGTAGGCCACCTAGCTTTGGAGTCCTAGGAGGAAAATATGGTTTTGTGGGCCAGACCTAGGGCCCCCCTGCAGCCTCGGGACGTGGTGCCCTGTGTCTGAGCTGCTTCAGATGGAACTCTCATTAAAAGGGGTCAAGGTACAGCTCAGGCCATTGCTTCAGAGGGTGCAAGCCCTAAGCCTTGGCGGCTTCCATGTGGTGTTGGGCCTTCAGGTGCACAGAAGTCAAGAAGTGATGTTGGGGAACCTCTGCCTACATTTCAGAGGATGTTTGGAAACACCCACTGGGACACTGCCTAATGGAGCTGTGAGAAGAGGGCCACTGTCCTCCAGAACCCAGAATGGCAGATCCACTGACAGCCTGCATTGCACATGTGAAAAAGCTTCAGAGACTAGACACGCCATTGTATCTAGGAAGTAACAAACTTGCTTTTGATTTTACAGGCTTATAGGTGAAAGAGACTTGCCTGTTCTCAGATGAGAGATTGGACTTGGACTTTTGGGTTAATACTAGAATGAATTAAGACTTTGGGGGACTGTTGTAAGGGCATGATTGTCTTTTGAAATGTGAGGACATGAGGTTTGGCAGAGGCCAGGTGCAGGATAATACGGTTTTGCTCTGTGTCCCCACCCAAATCTCACCTTGAATTGTAATAATCCTCACATGTCAAGGTCAGGACCAGTTGGAGATAATTGAATCATGAGGGTGGTTTCCCAGATGTTGTTCTTGTGATAATGAGTTCTCAGGAGATCTGATGGTTTTATAAGTGCTTTCCCCCTTTGCTTTGCACTCATTCTCTCTCCTGCCACCCTGTGAAGTGATATCTTCTGCCATGATTGTTAAGTTTCCTGAGGCTTTCTCAGCTATGTGGAACTGTGAGTCAATTAAACCCCTCTTTTTTTATAAATTACCCTGTCTTGGGTATTTCTTCATAGCAGCATGAGAACGAATTAATACACAAATGCACATCTTTTCAAAGGAAGAGATAGAAGGAAAATAAAAGGATTGACAATTAACTGTATATAAAGCAAATCATTAAGGAACCACATTTTCTTAGGATCTAGCCCATTGGTCTGGTGTTTGGTCAGAAGACCAACGACTTTCAGATTTCTATGTTGATTTAGAGGCTTCAGACATGCTGAATTCAGATATATTTTCTAAATTCCATGCAATATACCTTCGATTTCATTGTGGTAGGAAATATGTATAAATTTGTGTTGTATTTACAATGCTGATTTTTTTTTATTCAAAATTAGACACAGGTAGTAATGGGAGGAAAATATATGATATATTCAAATGCTTTATAAAAATATAATTTATTAAGAAAAAATATAATTCATGTACATAAAACAGCTTAAATTTCTGATTTAACTTAATATAATTTTCTCTTACTTGAAGGTAAGCTGTATGAGTACAAAGACTTTCGGATATTATCCATAGCACATATAATGGAGAGAGGTACGTACACATTAGGCCTGCAATGCAAATATGCAGGAAATGAATATGCAGAGAATGAATGGGAGAATCAAGTAGTTATGACTCAATGAAATGACTGAATGCTACTGGAGAGAAACCAGTTGGAGAGGGGAGGAAAAAAGAAATAAAACAAAGGAAAGAGTATGATCATGGAAAGGAGGGAAGAAAAAAGAAAAAAAGGAGAGAAAAATAGTATTATGATTTTTTTTGTCTTCTTTAAAAAAGATACTACATTGTATATAAAAATTCATAAGCACCAAGCTGAATTTCTTTTCCCAGTTGGAACAAAAAAGATTCTTACGTCAATTTCAAATTGAAAATCTCATTCAATTCTGCAAACAGTTGGTAACCTGAATGTTTATAATTTGAATAAAAAGTAGGATGATTTTGAAGGAGGAATTGAGTTTTTAAAATTCAGGTCTCTCAAATGGGAATAGAAGAGCAGTTCTCTGTGCAATGCATTGCCTGCTGTTTTCATTAAACAGTATCTGTGCTTTCTTTGAAACTTTGCCTCGTAAAAATAGAAAAAAAAATCAAATGAATTCAAGTCAAACAGTTGTAGTTTTTGGTATAGCTGTTGTATTTCACCAAAATGTCAAGTACTTAAATGCAGATGGTTTATGTGTTTCCTGCTATTTTCAGAATGACATTCCTTGGATTGAAGCTGGTATTGATGAAACTGATGCGCATTACCACCTCCTCAGGAGCTGGAAGAACTCACCCATAGGAGAAGTATAAAAGCAATGAAAGCACCTGCTCTGAACCAGAGAGGAAGCTGCCTGGAAATAGAGCTCTATTTGTTTCCTTAGCTATGTCATCCTAATGACTTAATAAAAAGCTTCTAAGCAAACAAATCATGTTTGATCACAACTTACAACAAAAGCAGATAATTCAACAAGCACCCACATTTAAAACGTGCTTAATTATTAATTTATTTGCAGTGAAATTTGCAAAACTTCCTTATAATCACACACTTACTATTTATTTTTCAACTAATTTAAATGTTTAATTTTTATAAATTGCTAAATAATAATATTGTTTAAAAGAGTTGATTACAAAATAGTGAGTTATGTTTTCATGTTTCATGTTTTCAAACAATGTTTTGTATTTAACCACAAATTATTAACAAGACCTAATCCTTGTATTTGTCTGCTATTTAAATTATGGTAACATGTTCTAATCTAGATATTTGGATAAAATATTTGGAATCAAGTATTTTGGTAAAAGTAAAGAACTCATTTTCTAATTGATCTTGAGAGGCATAGAGATTGGAGGAGAGACTTTGGAGCCCAAGTATCCAGAGTCATTCCCTTCCTAGATCCCACACTTACTAGCTTTATTCCTCTAGACAATTTACTTAAGCATCTCTGAGCAAAATCTTCCTGGTCTCCAAAACAGAGAGAAAACATTAAGTAGATCCTGCAACATATTAAGAAATATTAAGAAACCGTGGTCTCGATCTCCTGACCTTGTGATCCGCCCGCCTCGGCCTCCCAAAGTGCTGGGATTACAGGTGGGTATAGAATTTTAATTATATTATTAAATACATATAAAATATGAGACAAAGAAGGAAGATGAAGATAGTATAAAAAGTTAAAATCTTTGTATTTCATAAGTATTTTTGTGGTTACTAAACACAAAATTCTATAACAACTTTATCAACTTTTGTATGAACAATGCTCACTATTAGGGGATTAATCAGTTAACAGCTGAATTGTGTCTCTGTAAAATTCATGTTGATATCTGAACCCAGATGACCTTAGAATGTGCCATATTTGTATACAGGGTCTTTACAGAGGTAATTAATTAAATTGAGGTCATTAGTGTAGGCTCTAATGCAGTAAGATTGTTATCCTTGTAAGAAGAGAAAATCTGGGCACAGGTACTGAGGGAAGACACAGGGAGAAGTTGGTCAGCTACAAGCCAAGGAGAGAGTCCTGGAACAGATCCTTCCATTAGCGTTTCAGAAGGAACCAACTCTGCTGACACCTTGATCTCTGACTTCTAGTCTTCCAAACTGAGAGACAATAAATTCTGTTATTTAAGTCACCAAGAATGTAGTAGTTTGTTATGGTAGCCCTAGCAAACTAATGCAGGAGGAAGAACAGAATTGGATGGATACGATTACCTCTAAAGTTGGGCCTGAGAATGGGCAGGATAATTTATCTACGGTGTTAATACATTTTTTTCTATCTCTCTATCTCTGCCTCTAGCTCTACCTCTACCTCATATAATTGGTAAAATTAGGAAGCCACAGTGGTAGGAGAGAAGGTGCTAAGATGAAAGAATCATTTTCTTTCCCCCCATGGACTCTTTCTGTTTTACTTCAGGGCATATGGCAGATAAATCTCAATAGCAATGAAAACTGTTTTTAGGTAAGTTTGATTCTATCCTGAAGATGTTTTCTATTTCGCCTTTTTTAGGTTCACTTTCCATAGTTTTTTTCATTTTGTTTGACAAAATACTATTTGAGATTAGTCTCAGAATTTGTCATCAGAAATATCCATTATAAATGGGACTTGAAAGATAGATTGAAATTGGATCTATACTCTATATAAATAGGAAGTTAAGTTAATGTCTTTTAATTAGAAATATGCTACCCTAAATGACTGATTATTTTCCAACTATAGAAATGTTCTTTTAGACATTGAAATAATAAAATTTTCATACATTTTACTAGCAAAGCAATCTAGTCATCTTAGTAAGTATAACTGACTTTTAACTTGTGACCTTTGCAAAAAAAATTATCCTGACTCTATGATCATTTACAAATATCCATATAGAAAAAAAATAATCATTTGTATTGACAAATAATTTAAGTATCTCAGTGTATCTTTGTTTTATTTTCACAATTAATATTCCTTTAAAATATAAATATTCTATATCACCTTTCTAAAATAAAAGATTCCAAAGGTACTAGAAGTATGACTTTGAAGGAAAAAGTTATTGGCATTTACATTTTTGAAAAATATTACCACTTATTTACAGAATGCTAAGCTAAATGATTTTAACTGACAGAATAAATGATAATAAGTGATGATTCTATCGGGAAAACGCAATCTCAAATCTAAGAATGGTTATGGTAACATAATATACTCTCTTTATAAAAAGGAAAAAAAAATACACAAATAGTGTAGCTGAATGTGCCAAAAGATGTTACTATGTTTTTCTTACTATATATTAGCAGTTTAGTGAAATATATTTTTTTATCTTTTTAACTTATATGTATAATAATTAAAATCAAAATAAAAATTAGGTTTAGATTTAAATTTATGATTTTTACCCTTAAATAGGCTCTACCAATTATAATCTTACCAAACCCAGAGACTATTCCTACTAATAATAGTGCTATTTTCATTCATTTAGTGCCCATTGAAATGTTACCTGTTCATATAATTAATTCCGCTGATCTTCATAAATCTCATTGTTACAGGTTAGGGATTATTTTTTCTTTTAGCTTTTCATGAGGAGGGATAGATCTGATTCCATAATTGCCATGTATGGCAGAAGGAAAGAGTAGAGGATGCTGGGATGTGACAATGAGAATTGTTGCTATGTGGTACATGCAGAAAAGATGAGGCAAAGATTCACACACACACACACACACACACACACACACCAGAGATTCAAACAAGATCACTTGAGAATTAAAAAAAAAAAAAAAATGAATCAAAGTAAAGAGTAGATGAAAAGCAGGAGATATCAACTAAGAAGACATGGAAATTCAACTTAATCTTCTATAGCGCTTTGCAGTGTTTACATTTTTTATTTCTCTTTCCAAGCCACTGCTGTTGCCACAGTTTATTTAACACAGGTACAAGAGTGGTTTTCATAGAAAAATACATTTGTATAAATAAGCAGTTCTTCAATTGAAATAGCAATGTCAATCACTATGGGCTGTATTTAGGTATTTACGCCATATATATATGTTTTTCAATACCTTAGATCTTAGATCCATATCTTGTGATTCATTAAAGTATTTCCATGGTTGAAATAAATTTAATAAAATTTATGTAACAAAAAGATATTTTAAATAATAGAGAATTATAGGTAAACTTTTACTACAAAAAGAAATTAAATATATACTAATTTGGGTCCTATGTCAACACTGATATGCAATGATATACTATTCAATATTACAACCAATAATTATAGCATATACATATGCAATAATTATACATATATACATATTTACATATATACAATATTACAACCAATAATTATAGCATATATATGCTATAATTATACATGTATACATATATGATAAATAATTTAAGTCTCTCTATATCTTTGTTATATTTTCATACATACATATATACACATGCTACAATTAACTAGTTTGTTATATATATGTATATATACATATGCATGCTTAGATTATGCTTGGATTTTTTTGTTTGTAACTTACATTTAAAATCTTCAGGGCCATTAATCGTACATGTTGCTTCTTTGCCTGTCAATAACTATTTAAAGACAAGATTAACTGTGATTGTCTGGAACCATTTATTGTCACCATAATAAACTAACATATGTGTATTTGTGTATTATATGCTTGATAGTATGTAATATAACACTAGCTGAGGACTTAAAATTTGCCAAACATTGAACCAAGTGTAGTACTTTAACTCTCAAAACAGTCTTATATAAAATTATACTTATTGCCCCTCTGTAGATGAAGAAATGGAAAAGTAACACAAAGACAAATCTCTCTGATGACAAAGACCACTGATAATTACAATCCTCATCTATATATAAATATTTCAAAAAACAAAATTATTTTTAAAATACTGTATTTGTAATAGTCTAAGAAAAGTGTAATGTCATATCTTTTTAGTACATAGATGTGTATTATTAATTTATGACAAACTGAAACCACCTGAGTAATAAGTATAACTTATTACTTATAACTTACTACTTACCACCTTTGACCAAACTGTTATATGGTATTATCAAGACCCATAACTCATAGTATTGGGATTAATGAAACTAAATCTGTTAAATCTCCAAGACATACAATCGGAAATTATACAATTAAACTTAAATATATATATGTACTTCACTTTGGGAGGCTGAGGCAGGCAGATCATGAGGTCAGGAGATCGAGACAATCCTGGCCAACTTGATGAAACCCCGTCTCTACTAA
The DNA here is from genome assembly GCF_037993035.2 of Macaca fascicularis. Classification (NCBI taxonomy): domain Eukaryota; kingdom Metazoa; phylum Chordata; class Mammalia; order Primates; family Cercopithecidae; genus Macaca; species Macaca fascicularis. The sequence goes on along the minus strand of NC_088380.1, from coordinate 29,401,690 downwards.
AAATACAAAAATTAGTTGGGTGTGGTGGCGTGCACCTGTAGTCCCAGCTACCGGGGAGGCTGAGGCAGGAGAATTGCTTGAACCCAGGAGGCGGAGGTTGCAGTGAGCCGAGATTGCGCCACTACACTCCAGCTTGGTGACAGAGAGAGACTCTGTTTCAAAACAATGAAAAAAGTATGTACTTAATGATCACTTAATACTTGTTAAAATTGTGGATCCCTTGGTTTCACTTCTAAGAATATTAATAAATTAGGTTTGACAGAATTTTCCCCAGATTTGCACTTTTATTTGGGAACCCATGTAATAATTCATGTGATTCATGGATCACACTCTAAGAAATAGTGTTATGAGGAAAATGACATCTTTTATCACCAACTTGGAAATAAGCTCTCGGTTCTTCTCAGTTTGCATTATCTTGAGCTACTGGACATGAGTGAATGTCAATTGTCATAACCTTGTTGGGTCACAGGTTTAAGTTGCCTGTCTGGCCTAGATGCCCCGGGTCTACACCCTGGTTGACCTCTGTTTTCAAGAAGGAGATAGAAGAAAGTGATTTTCCCCTTGTTTTATTGTTTAAGTATTGTTTGGGATCCAATTAAAATATATTATTGTCAAAAAAGTAAGAAAAGGATTGTGCAATATTTTTTACAATAATGATTCAACTGGCTTTTTACCATATTTTATTGGCTATATTTGAATGATTCCTGATTCCCAAATGAATTTTAGTATTATTTCAGCTAGATAATCCAAAATTCTATTAATAAATTTAAGCAGGGGCGGAGCAAGATGGCCGAATAGGAACAGCTCCAGTCTCCAACTCCCAGCGCGAGCGACACAGAAGACCGGTGATTTCTGCATTTTCAACTGAGGTACTGGGTTCATCTCACTGGGGAGTGCCGGACGATCGGTGCTGGTCAGCTGCTGCAGCCCGACCAATGAGAGCTGAAGCAGGGCGAGGCATTGCCTCACCTGGGAAGCGCAAGGGGGAAGGGAATCCCTTTTCCTAGCCAGGGGAACTGAGACACACAACACCTGGAAAATCGGGTAACTCCCACCCCAATACTGCGCTTTAAGCAAACAGGCACACCAGGAGATCATATCCCACACCTGGCCGGGAGGGTCCCACACCCACGGAGCCTCCCTCATTGCTAGCACAGCAGTCTGTGATCTACCCGCAAGGCTGGTATCAGTCTGTGATCTACCGCGAGGCTGGGGGAGGGGCACCGCCATTGCTGAGGCTTAAGTAGGTAAACAAAGCTGCTGGGAAGCTCGAACTGGGTGGAGCTCACAGCAGCTCAAGGAAACCTGCCTGTCTCTGTAGACTCCACCTCTGGGGACAGGGCACAGTAAACAATAACAAACACAGCAGAAGCCTCTGCAGACGCAAACGACTCTGTCTGACAGCTTTGAAGAGAGCAGTGGATCTCCCAACACGGAGGTTGAGATCTGAGAAGGGACAGACTCCCTGCTCAAGTGGGTCCCTGACCCCTGAGTAGCCTAACTGGGAGACATCCCCCACTAGGGGCAGTCTGACACCCCACACCTCACAGGGTGGAGTACACCCCTGAGAGGAAGCTTCCAAAGCAAGAATCAGACAGGTACACTCGCTGTTCAGAAATATTCTATCTTCTGCAGCCTCTGCTGCTGATACCCAGGCAAACAGGGTCTAGAGTGGACCTCAAGCAATCTCCAACAGACCTACAGCTGAGGGTCCTGACTGTTAGAAGGAAAACTATCAAACAGGAAGGACACCTACACCAAAACCCCATCAGTACATCACCATCATCAAAGACCAGAGGCAGATAAAACCACAAAGATGGGGAAAAAGCAGGGCAGAAAAGCTGGAAATTCAAAAAATAAGAGCACATCTCCCCCGGCAAAGGAGCGCAGCTCATCGCCAGCAACAGATCAAAGCTGGACGGAGAATGACTTTGACGAGATGAGAGAAGAAGGCTTCAGTCCATCAAATTTCTCAGAGCTAAAGGAGGAATTACGTACCCAGCGCAAAGAAACTAAAAATCTTGAAAAAAAAGTGGAAGAATTGATGGCTAGAGTAATTAATGCAGAGAAGGTCATAAACGAAATGAAAGAGATGAAAACCATGACACGAGAAATACGTGACAAATGCACAAGCTTCAGTAACCGACTAGATCAACTGGAAGAAAGAGTATCAGCGATTGAGGATCAAAAGAATGAAACGAAGCGAGAAGAGAAACCAAAAGAAAAAAGAAGAAAAAGAAATGAACAAAGCCTGCAAGAAGTATGGGATTATGTAAAAAGACCAAATCTACGTCTGATTGGGGTGCCTGAAAGTGAGGGGGAAAATGGAACCAAGTTGGAGAACACTCTTCAGGATATCATCCAGGAGAACTTCCCCAACCTAGTAGGGCAGGCCAACATTCAAATCCAGGAAATACAGAGAACGCCACAAAGATACTCCTCGAGAAGAGCAACTCCAAGACACATAATTGCCAGATTCACCAAAGTTGAAATGAAGGAAAAAATCTTAAGGGCAGCCAGAGAGAAAGGTCGGGTTACCCACAAAGGGAAGCCCATCAGACTAACAGCAGATCTCTCGGCAGAAACTCTCCAAGCCAGAAGAGAGTGGGGGCCAATATTCAACATTCTTAAAGAAAAGAATTTTCAACCCAGAATTTCATATCCAGCCAAACTAAGTTTCATAAGTGAAGGAGAAATAAAATCCTTTACAGATAAGCAAATGCTTAGAGATTTTGTCACCACTAGGCCTGCCTTACAAGAGACCCTGAAGGAAGCACTAAACATGGAAAGGAACAACCGGTACCAGCCATTGCAAAAACATGCCAAAATGTAAAGACCATCGAGGCTAGGAAGAAACTGCATCAACTAACGAGCAAAATAACCAGTTAATATCATAATGGCAGGATCAAGTTCACACATAACAATCTTAACCTTAAATGTAAATGGACTAAATGCTCCAATTAAAAGACACAGACTGGCAAACTGGATAAGGAGTCAAGACCCATCAGTCTGCTGTATTCAGGAGACCCATCTCACACACAGAGACATACATAGGCTCAAAATAAAGGGATGGAGGAAGATTCACCAAGCAAATGGAGAACAAAAAAAAGCGGGGGTTGCAATACTAGTCTCTGATAAAACAGACTTTACACTATCAAAGATCAAAAGAGACAAAGAAGGCCATTACATAATGGTAAAGGGATCAATTCAACAGGAAGAGCTAACTATCCTAAATATATATGCACCCAATACAGGAGCACCCAGATTCATCAAGCAAGTCCTTAGAGACTTACAAAGAGACTTAGACTCCCATACAATAATAATGGGAGACTTCAACACCCCACTGTCAACATTAGACAGATCAACGAGACAGAAAGTTAACAAGGATATCCAGGAATTGAACTCATCTCTGCAGCAAGCAGACCTAATAGACATCTATAGAACTCTCCACCCCAAATCAACAGAATATACATTCTTCTCAGCACCACATCATACTTACTCCAAAATTGACCACGTAATTGGAAGTAAAGCACTCCTCAGCAAATGTACAAGAACAGAAATTATAACAAACTGTCTCTCAGACCACAGTGCAATCAAACTAGAACTCAGGACCAAGAAACTCAATCAAAACCGCTCAACTACATGGAAACTGAACAACCTGCTCCTGAATGACTACTGGGTACATAAAGAAATGAAGGCAGAAATAAAGATGTTCTTTGAAACCAATGAGAACAAAGATACAACATACCAGAATCTCTGGGACACATTTAAAGCAGTGTGTAGAGGGAAATTTATAGCACTAAATGTCCACAAGAGAAAGCAGGAAAGATCTAAAATTGACACGCTAACATCGCAATTAAAAGAACTAGAGAAGCAAGAGCAAACACATTCGAAAGCTAGCAGAAGGCAAGAAATAACTAAGATCAGAGCAGAACTGAAGGAGATAGAGACACAAAAAACTCTCCAAAAAATCAATGAATCCAGGAGTTGGTTTTTTGAAAAGATCAACAAAATTGACAGACCACTAGCAAGACTAATAAAGAAGAAAAGAGAGAAGAATCAAATCGACGCAATTAAAAATGATAAAGGGGAATCACCACCGACCCCACAGAAATACAAACTACCATCAGAGAATACTATAAACACCTCTACGCAAATAAACTGGAAAATCTAGAAGAAATGGATAATTTCCTGGACACTTACACTCTTCCAAGACTAAACCAGGAAGAAGTTGAATCCCTGAATAGACCAATAGCAGGCTCTGAAATTGAGGCAATAATTAATAGCCTACCAACCAAAAAAAGTCCAGGACCAGATGGATTCACAGCTGAATTCTACCAGAGGTACAAGGAGGAGTTGGTACCATTCCTTCTGAAACTATTCCAATCAATAGAAAAAGAGGGAATCCTCCCTAACTCATTTTATGAGGCCAACATCATCCTGATACCAAAGCCTGGCAGAGACACAACTAAAAAAGAGAATTTTAGACCAATATCCCTGATGAACATCGATGCAAAAATCCTCAATAAAATACTGGCAAACCGGATTCAGCAACACATCAAAAAGCTTATCCACCATGATCAAGTGGGCTTCATCCCTGGGATGCAAGGCTGGTACAACATTCGCAAATCAATAAACATAATCCAGCATATAAACAGAACCAAAGACAAGAACCACATGATTATCTCAATAGATGCAGAAAAGGCTTTTGACAAAATTCAACAGCGCTTCATGCTAAAAACGCTCAATAAATTCGGTATTGATGGAATGTACCTCAAAATAATAAGAGCTATTTATGACAAACCCACAGCCAATATCATACTGAATGGGCAAAAACTGGAAAAATTCCCTTTGAAAACTGGCACAAGACAGGGATGTCCTCTCTCACCACTCCTATTCAACATAGTGTTGGAAGTTCTGGCTAGGACAATCAGGCAAGAGAAAGAAATCAAGGGTATTCAGTTAGGAAAAGAAGAAGTCAAATTGTCCCTGTTTGCAGATGACATGATTTTATATTTAGAAAACCCCATTGTCTCAGCCCAAAATCTCCTTAAGCTGATAAGCAACTTCAGCAAAGTCTCAGGATTCAAAATTAATGTGCAAATATCACAAGCATTCTTATACACCAGTAACAGACAAACAGAGAGCCAAATCAGGAATGAACTTCCATTCACAATTGCTTCAAAGAGAATCAAATACCTAGGAATCCAACTTACAAGGGATGTAAAGGACCTCTTCAAGGAGAACTACAAACCACTGCTCAGTGAAATCAAAGAGGACACAAACAAATGGAAGAACATACCATGCTCATGGATAGGAAGAATCAATATCGTGAAAATGGCCATACTGCCCAAGGTAATTTATAGATTCAATGCCATCCCCATCAAGCTACCAATGACTTTCTTCACAGAATTGGAAAAAACTGCTTTAAAGTTCATATGGAACCAAAAAAGAGCCCCCATCTCCAAGACAATCCTAAGTCAAAAGAACAAAGCTGGAGGCATCACGCTACCTGACTTCAAACTATACTACAAGGCTACAGTAACCAAAACAGCATGGTACTGGTACCAAAACAGAGATATAGACCAATGGAACAGAACAGAGTCCTCAGAAATAATACCACACATCTACAGCCATCTGATCTTTGACAAACCTGAGAGAAACAAGAAATGGGGAAAGGATTCCCTATTTAATAAATGGTGCTGGGAAAATTGGCTAGCCATAAGTAGAAAGCTGAAACTGGATCCTTTCCTTACTCCTTATACGAAAATTAATTCAAGATGGATTAGAGACTTAAATGTTAGACCTAATACCATAAAAATCCTAGAGGAAAACCTAGGTAGTACCATTCAGGACATAGGCATGGGCAAAGACTTCATGTCTAAAACACCAAAAGCAACGGCAGCAAAAGCCAAAATTGACAAATGGGATCTCATTAAACTAAAGAGCTTCTGCACAGCAAAAGAAACTACCATCAGAGTGAACAGGCAACCTACAGAATGGGAGAAAATTTTTGCAATCTACTCATCTGACAAAGGGCTAATATCCAGAACCTACAAAGAACTCAAACAAATTTACAAGAAAAAAACAAACAACCCCATCAAAAAGTGGGCAAAGGATATGAACAGACATTTCTCAAAAGAAGACATTCATACAGCCAACAGACACATGAAAAAATGCTCATCATCACTGGCCATCAGAGAAATGCAAATCAAAACCACAATGAGATACCATCTCACACCAGTTAGAATGGCGATCATTCAAAAGTCAGGAAACAACAGGTGCTGGAGAGGATGTGGAGAAATAGGAACGCTTTTACACTGTTGGTGGGATTGTAAACTAGTTCAACCATTATGGAAAACAGTATGGCAATTCCTCAAGGATCTAGAACTAGATGTACCATATGACCCAGCCATCCCATTACTGGGTATATACCCAAAGGATTATAAATTATGCTGCTATAAAGACACGTGCACACGCATGTTTATTGCGGCACTATTCACAATAGCAAAGACTTGGAATCAACCCAAATGTCCATCAGTGATAGATTGGATTAAGAAAATGTGGCACATATACACCATGGAATACTATGCAGCCATCAAAAAGGATGAGTTTGTGTCCTTTGTAGGGACATGGATGCAGCTGGAAACCATCATTCTTAGCAAACTATCACAAGAACAGAAAACCAAACACCGCATGTTCTCACTCATAGGTGGGTACTGAACAATGAGATCACTTGGACTCAGGAAGGGGAACATCACACACCGGGGCCTATCATGGGGAGGGGGAGGGAGGAGGGATTGCATTGGGAGTTATACCTGATGTAAATGACGAGTTGATGGGTGCAGCACACCAACAGGGCACAAGTATACATATGTAACAAACCTGCACGTTATGCACATGTACCCTACAACTTAAAGTATAATAATAATAAATAAATTTTTAAAATAATAATAATAATAATAATTTTAAGCATACTAAATATTTAAATTAATTTATATTCACAGCTTTATAATTTTGCCATAAAGATAAAAGATTTTCACATTTTTGTCTTTTATATTCCTTTGTAAACTTTGAACACTCTTTTTATTTAAAAGTAGACATACATACAAAATTTGTTTATAGGTATTATGTATCATGTTTTAATTGATACAATTTATCTAATTTTAATGTTTCTGTGTTTGTTTTAATTGTACTTCAGGATTGGTGGAATAAAACAAATGTCTAGTGTTCTTTTAATATTTATTTATTTATTTATTTATTTATTTATTTATTTATTTATTTTGGGGCAGAGTATCTCTCTGTCACCCAGGCTGGAGTACAGGTGTAATTATGGCTCATTATATCCTTAATCCCACAGGCGCACGTGATCCTCCCACCTCAGCCTCCTGAGTCGCTGGGACTACCGGCATGTGCCATGACACTTGGCTAATTTTTTTGTTTTTAATTTTTATGTTATAGAGAGAGAGTGCTACTATGTTGCTCAGGCTGGTCTTGAACAACTCTCACTTCAGCCTTCCAAAGTTCTAGGAATATATACATGAGCCATTGAACCTGGCCTCTTTTGAAATTTAGGTATTTAATACTGAATGATCATATTTCACAATGCTTGAACACTTATATAAACTGTTACTTGTTGATAAGGCCAATGATCTTCTCTGAGAGACCTAAATTACATACTGAATGTTGTGCATTTTGGCCTATAACAAAGACTTTCACATTTTTGTCATTGCACATACCTATCATTACAAAGCAAATATTAATCATGCATATGCAATATTAATATATTTACACATACATTTATTCTAATGCTAATCCATACATTATATTGTCAAAACTTTTGTATTGCTTATTTCTAGATAAGAGGTAAACATAAAATTTAGTGTTGTTTTTCCATGCTTGTAGGTTATCTCTTGGCTGGATAACATTACCTAAACAAACTCAAAGTAATTTTCTGAAACATATTTGTTCATGTCATTCACTTTTTAACTGACGAAAAGTGACCTTTCAAGTATTTACATCATGTCACAGTGAATTGATGTAGCTTACAATGTAGGTTTTGTTCTCTTAACTGTTTTCCTTTTTTCTTCATCTTTTATCACTTCCTAATATCTGACAGCTCCACTCCTATAATATAATTATATTGAACTAATTTAAGATCCTTTGGAAATTATATTCATTCACCTTCCAATACCTTATATTTCTTATACTTGATTCATTTTTGCGTGGATTAAGATTTACTTACCACTCTAATCAGAAAATCTCCCCTTATCCTTGATGACTTGGCACAGCACTCTCACATTATCTGGAAAGTGGTACTTTTAGAACACTTGATACATGGTATTTCAATAATTAACTTACTCCACATCTTTTTACTGCCTTCCTCCCTCACAAAATTCAAGCATTTCTACACTTGTAACCATGCATGTAGTGCATTTGCAGTCAACAAGCTGGAGTCCCAGAAAACCGATGTGTAGTTTTATTCTGAAACTCAGTAGGCTTGAGATCCAAAAAGAACAGATTTTTCAGTCTGAGTCTGAAAAGACCAATGCTCTAGTGTAAAGCAGTCAGGCAGAGAGAGGGAGAGCTGACTCTTACTCAGTCTTTTTGTTCTGTTCAGGCCTTCGGTTGATTGGATGAGGCAAACTCAAGTTAGAGAGAGCAATTTGCTTTAGTCAGTCTACCAAGTCAAATGTTAATATCATTTTAAAATGCCCTCACGGACACACCCAGAATAATGTTTGATCAAATGCCTGGGCAAACTGTGGCCCAGTCAATTTAATACATAAAATTAATTGTCAAAGTATTGTTCATTGTAATAACAATAGTTTTTAAATAAATGAAACTTTTAAATTGACAGTTTTACCATTTGTGGGAACAGGTATATAGATACGGGGTATCTCTATACCTCCCTCTCAATATTGACACACCCAGAATAATGCTTGACCAAATGCCTGGGCAAACTGTGGCCCAGTCAATTTAATACATAAAATTAATCATCAAAGCATTGTTCCTTGTAATAACAATAGTTTTTAAGTAATTGAAACTTTTAGATTGATAGTTTACTATGTGTGGGGACAGGGAGATATGGGATATCTCTATACCTCCCTCTCAATATTGCTATGACCCTAAATCTGCTATGAGAAGATGATGTCTTGGAAACCCTTGTTATACACAATTTAAATGATACGTTTCCTCTATTGGATTGTAGAACTTAAGTGGCATGGGTTACACTGAATGAAAATGTATATGTATATCTTTTGAGATATAGAATGTACTTAATAAATATTAAAATAAAAGAAAAACATTACAAAGTCTTATGCTTAAATCTCCAAGTAAAAAGCAAATAAAATCTCATTTAACTTTTGGGGAATCATTGAGTGAGACATAACACTTTTTTGAAGTCTATAGATATTTTAGATACTAAATAAGACATTTCCTCTTCACGCTGTAACAAAAGGTCGGATATAAAATGCCAGATGAAAATTCAGAAGTTATATATAATTCTATCAATTTTACGGGATCATAATTTATTAACATTTTACTTGTTTATTTTTGCCATTTTCTTCCTGAATATTTAAAGTGAAATTACAACAGCAACGAAAACTTTAGTGCTAGCTAGAGGGTGATAACAATTAATCTGCTTTATTTGTCCTTACTAAGTTATTTGACATTAGATGTTGGCTTAAACAACATAAATTTTACCTTCTCACAGTTCTGTAGGCAGGAAGTCTAAGGTGAAGGTTTCTGTAGCGGTTAGCTTCACGTGGGGGCTCTCTATTTTGTCTCTCTCTTTCAGATGATCACCTTCTCATTGTGTTCTCACATAGCAGAGAGAAAGAGAGGTCTCTGGTGTCTCTTTTTACTCCTTGAAGGGCACCTGTTCTGAAGGATCAAGCTACCACCCTGGAACTTCATTTAACTTTAATCACCTCCCTGAATTAGTCCCTGTATCCAAAAGATGCACGTGGAGTTTAGGGCGTCAGCATATGAATTTTGGGGAGACGCATTTTGGTACAGAAAAATGTAAGAAATGTATTCATAAAAACTTCTGCCTAACCTAGAATTAATGGTGAATCATTTAGAAAGTAAGTGCCAAAAAAAGCAAGTGATTGTTCTTAGTTTAAAAATGAGAAGCAGGAATAGACAATGAAATTAGAGCAGGAACAAAAGTTAAAAAAATAATTACATATACTCATCACACTTTGACTATGTTGGCCTTTAGTCCCATTAAGCTCTATTTGGTTTTTGTGGTGTATATAGAAAACCCTTTTATTCTCATTTTCAGTGACGGCTCAATGGAAAGCACAATCTAGTGTGTGTATGTGAGTGTGTGTGTGTGTCTATGTGTGTCCTCCCTTTATAAAGTGCACAACATTTAATGTTTTGAACATCACAGAAATTACTCCCAAAAAATATTAACCATTTATTAGTAGCTGCTATAATTAATTGATTTATGAGTTTATCAGTAATTAGTGTAAACTTATTATGTGCCAGGCTCTCTACATGATAAGATGGAACAAATTATTTTAATGAGCAGTTCAAGCTGAGATAACTTGCTATCCTAAAGACAGATGATGATTTAGCATTCCACAGTTATCCTATTATAATGGTTGAATACTTAATATGGTTCTCACCATCATTTCTGTTTAGTCATAATGTAGTTTATTAATGAATTATCTATAGCAGCACACTCAACATGTAAAAAGAAAAACAAAGTACTACTTAGTATAAAATGACTTCCAGTGTCAGTCAAGTGAAAGTAATTCAAACAGAATTTTTTAAAGTAAGGAAAACAGATTGTGATCTAAGGTCTATCATTTATCATAAAAGAGGCAGCAGAAAAACACTCAGTTTTTCCCCCTATTTGAATGAAGGCCACAGTATCAGATATAAATAATATAAATCATTGTAACCCATAGTTTGTAAGATTCTCTATACCTATTAGGATTAAAACCTGAGAATTTAGTGCTCAGAATGGAAATGATTTATATGCACTAAATAAAGTGTGGGAAAAATCATGATAGGGACACTTTGTTGAGGATTGAGTCAGTTGAGTGGTTTGGGAGTTTTACCAGGCTAAGTAATTAAAGGTTTTTTATTACATCAATTGTTTAAGAAAATGCAAGGCCTGTGTAATAATAAGTTAAAAATTAATCATTACATTAGATTAATCTCTAGTAAAATATGAGATGCACTCTTAGAAACCTTGGGAATTAACTGGTAAATATCTAATATGTATTTTAATAGATTAAGGACATATTTTCATTGAAGAAATGTTTTTAAAAATTTAGCTTAAAATTTATTTTTAGTTTTTAATTTTTTTTCAAGATCACTGAGTAGATACATCAGATGCCAGTTTTCTTCAGAAAGAAACACAAAGTGAAAGGTGAATTGTCATTATTTGAATAGAAAGCTAAGGAAAGAGGGCTGGCACCTGTTGGAAAGCCTCTGGGTAGAAGCTAAGGTGTAGAAAAGGAAAGTATAAGACTTTGGCAGAGATTGACCCCTAAGGAACCTGGAGTCCCAGAGAAAGGGCAGATGGGGAGGTTTCATTACTCCCTTCACTCCAGAGATATACTGCTGACTACCAAAATGTTGGGAATCCCCTCTGGCCTTGCAATCCCAGGCAACACTGTTGGTGGTGATTTGTGTACTTCCTGGGGATAGAGCACTGGATGGCCAGCTCATGTCAGTGAATTTGCACTTCCTTCAGACCCAGACTAGGTTAGTAGGTGCCACTGTGGTTGTGCACTCATTTTGTGCAACTGTTCTACCTGGGAAACCTACCCTTGTGTCCCTACATCACCAGATCCCCCACAAACATAACCAGAACCCACTCTGATTTTGGCAACTACAGTGTGCTCATGGAACCCTGGGGAGCTGCAAGATCACTGGAGGTTTAGCCCTTGGTGTGGGCAGTCCCTAGTGGGGAGCATGACCCACCAAACACCTCCTGGGACAAAGAAAACATGAATGTGGTGCTAATCTCTGAAGGGTCAGCATCAGTGGCCAGGAATGGAAGTGAATTAGGGGTCATGTACTGCTCTCCCTATTCACTGTTGTAGGTGCAACAGAGTTTGCCTGCTGGGGTATGGCACAGGTACGCTTGGAGACAGAATTTCCAGCATGTTTTGTGGCGCTGCACTCAGGCCATTTCAGTGGTAGCTGCCAGAAGGAAATTTGTATGGATCTCAGTTGCACTGTAGCAGGGAGCCAAAGGTCAGTGTTTGCGTGAACCAAAGGTTACGATCCCTGTCACAGGGTGTGAAAGGAAAGTGGACCACATCCCTGCCTTCCTAGGAAGATATGTTGATACAGTTCCCTTAATGCTCCCCCTGAGACCTCAGCATATCCCCACATGAACTTTCCTCCAACCCCCATCAGGGCTGGTGCCTCCGCTCATGATTGGGCTGCCCATGGGAGAACCATATCATACTCTTTAGTGCAATTTACCGGACTGTAGACTCACTACAAGACCAAATAGAAAAACAAAACAAAACAAAACGAAACGAAAACCTGCTGGCAAAAGAACAGAGTGGTAGTGTTTGAGATAAGTTCACTGAAACCTCCACACACATACCCCAAACCCTGCAGAATAGAGTGTGTAGGCTCATAATTCAATATTCCACTTCAACAAGCAGCATGCAAGAAAGCCACCACAAAGTAGCTATCCATACTATGGAATCCATACAGAGCCTTGCCCCCTGAAAACACCCAGAAATAAAGTCAAATAATTCTACACAACATACACCACAGTAATATTATGAAGGGAAAAACAGAATACAAATTTTAAAGTTTCCTCTAAATGATAGCAAATCACAAAATAAAGGGTGACAGCCACTTCATATTAGAAGGAATTAGTGCAAGAACTCCAGCAGCAGTCATACAAAAAGATACAGTGTTTGACACCTTCAAATAATTTCACTAAGTCTCTACAAATGAATCCTAACCAAAATGAAAATTCTGAAATGATAAATAGTTTAAAATACAATAAGGAAGTTCTATGAAATCCAAGAGAGAGTTGAAGAATGACACAAAGAAGCCAGAAAACCAATTCAGGATTATAAGAGATGAGATAATTCTCTTTTAAAAATCCAGAAATTATAAAAAAAAATGTACTAAATGAATTTCAAAATAAAGTTGAGATCTTTAATAATATTCTAGAATTATAAGAAACAATTTCAGATTGAACATTGGTCTTAAAATTTAGCCTAGTCAGACAAAATAAAGAAAATATAATCTTTAAAAATGAACAAATCCTCCAAGAAATACGGGATTATGCAAAACAAACAAATCTGTGACATATAGACATTCCTGTGAGAGAAGAAAAAAATGTAAGACAATTGAAAAACATATTTGAGGAATTAATTCAAGAAAGTTTCCCTGATCTTCTTAGAGAGATAGACTTCCAGAAATAGGAAACTCAGAGAACACCTGGCAGATACTATACAAGACAAGCATCATCAAGCTCTATAGTCATCAGATTATCCAAAATCAACACTAAACAAAAAATCTTAAAACCTTCTAGAGAGAAATGTAAAATCACCTATAAAGGAAATCTCATCAGACTTACAGTGGACTCAGCAGAAACTTTACAAACCAGAAGAGACTGGAGGCTTATTTTTAGCTTTCTTGAAGAAAAAATAAATGACAACCAATAATTTTATATCATACTGAATTAAGTTTCATAAATGAAGGAGAAATAAACTCATTACCAGACAAAACAAATGCAAGTGAATATGTCACTATTAAGTTGGTCTTACAGAATATGCACAAAGAAGTTCTAAGCATGGAACCAAAATATCTGACATGATAAAAATACACATAAGTATTATACAAAGTTCATAGACTCTCTAAGGCAATTACACAACTGAGATTACAGCAACTAACTAACAACACTATGACAAGAATAAAAATTCACATTCAATATTAACCTTAAATGTAAATAACCTAAATATTCCACTTAAAATATATAAATTGGCAAATTGTATAAAAAGCAAGATTCAGCCATGTGCTTTCTACAAGAGACCAATTTAATGTGTAAAAACACCCATAAACTCAAAGTAAATGGGTCAAAAAGAAATATCATGCAAATGGAAAATATAAAAGAACAGGAGTTGCTATTATTACATGATATACAACAGACTTTAATTCAACAACAGTAAAAAAAGAAATACAAAGAAGGGCATGATATAATAATAAAGATTTTAATTCAACAAGATTTATCTATCTCAAATGTATATACACCCAACCTCAGAGTATCCAGTTTTAGGAAACAAACACTACTAGACCTAAGGAAACAGATGGGTGGCCATACAATAATAGTGAGGGATTTCATCATCCCACTGACAGCACTAGACATATCATCAAGGCAGAAAACCAACAAATAAACTATGGACATAAACTGGACTCTTGACTAAATAGACCTAATACACATCTACAGAAAATGCCAACCAACAAACACAGAATATACATTTTTTCATCTGCATATGAAACAATCTCCAAAACTGACCATATGCTTGGCCCCCAAGCAAGTTTCAATACATAAAAAAAAATCAAATTTATATCAAGTATCTTCTGGGACCAAAGGGTCATAAAGTAAAAAATCAATACAAAGGTGAGCTCTTGAAACACACTAGTATGCAAAAACTAAACCACTTGCTCTTGAACGACTTTTGAGTAAAAACCAAAATTAAGACAGAATATGTTTTTTAAATGGAAACAAATAAAATACAGTCGTAGCATACCAAAAACTCTGGGATACACCAAGAGCAGTTTTAAGAGGAGAATTTATGGCATTACATGCCTACATTCAAAAGACAGATTTTAAATTAATAACCTAACCTTGCACCCCAGGGATCTAGAAAAACAAGAACAAACCAAAACCAAAGCTACCAAAGGAAAATAAATAACAAAAATCAAAGCAAAGCTAAATAAAATTGGGACTAAAAAATCATACAAAGGATCAACGAAATAAAAGGTTGGTTCTTTGAAAGAGTAAAAGTGATTAATAGACTGCTAGCTACATTAACAAAGAAAGAGAGAGAGAGAAGATTCAAATAAGCACAACCAGAAATAATAAAGCCGACGTTGCAATTAATACTACAGAAATACAAAAAATCCTCAGAGACTGTTATGAACATCTCTATGCACACAATCTATACAACCTAGAGGAAATGCATCAACTCCTGGAAACATAAAACCTTCCAAGGTTGAATCAAGAAGAAACAGAAATCCTGAACAGACCAACAATGAGTAATAAAATTTAATCAGCAATATAAAAAATATAGTAACAAAAATAAGCCCAGAACAGATGGATTCACAGCTGAATTTTATCAGATGTAAAAAGAACAGCTGGTACCAATCTTCCAAAGGCTATTCAAAAAAAATTGAGAAGAGATTCCTCCCTAACTAATTCTACAAAACCAGTATTATCCTGATAGCAAAGCCAAACAAAGACCCGAGAAAAAATAAACCTACAGGTAAATATCCCTCATGAACGGAAATGCAAACCTTAACAAAATCCTAGCAAGCCATATCCAACAACATATCTAAAAGATAATCCAACATGATAATATGAGTCTTATCCCAGTGACAAATGCTTGGTTCATCATATGAAAATCAACAAATGCCTTTCACCACATTAACAGAATTGAAATTAAGAGCCATAGGATCATATCAATAAATGCAGAAAATACATTCAATAAAATACAACACCTCTTCATGATGAAATCCCTCAACAAACTAGGCAATGAAGAAACATAACTCAAAATATTAGGAATCATATATGACAAATCCACAACCAACATCACACCAAATGGGGAAAGTGGGAAGAATTTCCTCTAAGAACTGGAACAAGATAAAGGTGCCCAGTTTCTCCTTTCCTATTTAACATTGCACTGAAAGTCCTAGCCAGAGCAATCAGGCAAGAAAAGAAAACAAAATACATCCAAATTGGAAAAGATGTAGTCACATTATTTCTGTTTGCTGATGACATTTTCTAATACCTAGAAAATCCTAAAGATTCTTGCAAAAGATTCTAAGACTTAATAAAAATCTTCAGTGAAGTTTCAGAATACAAAACTAATATACAATAATCAGTTGCATTTTTATCTGTTTGCCACTCAAGTAAAAAAATGCAATCCCATTTAAAATAGTCAAACACACACACAAACAAAAAATCTAGGCATAACCAAGGAGGTAAAATAACTCTACGAGAAGAACCATAAAACACTGATGAAAGAAATCATAGATGACACAAACAAATAGAAAGATATCCCATGCTCACAGATTGGAAAATCAATCTCATGAAAGCAACCATACTGCCCAAAGTAATCTAGAGATTCAACAGAATTCCTATCAAATTGCCACCATTATTTTTCAAAGAATTAGAAAAAATTTTTCTAAAGTTCATGTTGAATCAAAAAAGAATCCAAATAGCCAAAACAATCCTAAGCAAAATAGAACTAAGCTGGAGGCATCACTGTTACCTGAGTTCAAACCATACCACAAGGTTATAATAACCAAAACAGAATGATACTGGTACAAAAATAGACACAAAAGTCAACAGAACAGAATAGATAGAGAGGCCAGAAATAAAGCCACATACCTACAACCAACTGATATTTGACAAAGTTTACAAAAATAAACAATGAGGAAAGGACACCCTATTTCAATAAACAATGCTGGGATAATTGGCTAGCTGTATGCAGGAGAATGAAAGTGGACCCCTATCTCTCACCATAGATAAAAATTCACTCAAGATATATTAAAGACTGACATGTAAGACCTAAAACTATAATAGAAGAAAATGTAGGAATAACTATTCTGGATATTGGCCAAGGCAAATAATTTATGACTAGGACCTCAAAAGCAAATATAACAAAAACAAAAATGGACAAATGGGACTTAAAGAGTTTCAGCAAAGCAAAAATAAATAAATAAATAAAGTAAATAAGCAATTTACAGAATGGGAGAATTTGCAGATTATGAATCCAACCAAGATCGAATAGCCAGACTGTATAAGGAACTCAAACAATTCAACAAGAAAAAAACAAATAACTTCATTACAAATTGAGCAAAGGACATGAACAGAGATTTCTCAAAGGAAGACGAACAAGCAGCCAACAAACACACAAAAAATGCTCAACATAACTAATCATCAGAGAAATGCAGATTGAAGCCACAGTGATATACGATCTTACGCCAGTCATAATAGCTATTATTTAAGTGTCAAAAAATTACAAGTGTTGGTGAGGATACAGAGAAAAGGGAATAGTCATACACTGTTGGTCATAACATAAATTAGTACAATCTCTTTGGAGAACTGTGTGGACATTTCTCAAAGAACTAAAAATAGAATTATCATTCAACATAGCAATTCGAATCCTGTGTATCTATGAAAGGAAAACAAAATCATTTTATCAAAAAGAAACCTGCACTTGTACTTTATGGCAGCACTATTTATAACAGTAAAGTCATAGAATCAACTTAAGTGCCCTTCAACAGAGGATTGAATAAAGAAAGTAGACAAGCAGAAACCAAGTTATGACTATGTAATGAAATATCTTACTGTTTTAAAATATCCATCTGTCTGTAAATGTATATGAATACATGTGTGTCTGTGTGTGGAGGTTTGTTGCACAAGATATAATTTATAAGGAGTCAAATAATATCATGCAGAATTTATGAACTTTAAAAAGTCACCTTAAAGGACTTATAAGAAAAACCAAGAACTTAATTCAAATGAAAAATAATAAAAGTATTTTTAAGGAAATAATGGAAAACATGGCAAATTAGGAAAGTAGCCTTTCCATAAATGGGTAGGAATGTTCACAGAAGAAACTGTAAGAAGCTAGAAATAAAATATTTCACATGAACTTAGGTAAAACTATCAATTGTAGTACATTCTCTAATGTCTTAAAGAATCACAATATCACTGGACAGATCATAAATACTTGGAGATCTCTAAAAAGTGTATAATAGTGGAAAATGTTATCAAATATGTTGCCTTAAGTGAATAACCAGTTGTTACTATATGTTGCATATTTGCTTTTCTAAACACACACACACTAATACACACTAACACATTATGTGAGCTCTTGTGCCTTTTTAAGTAGATTTTGTTGTTATTCCTTATAAACGACATACAGAGGCACTGAAGGATGGGAAGTCTCAGATTATATAACACAGGAAAGAGGTCCATAATTTGGAAAGCCCCTCTGGTAATGAGTGCAACCTGAAAAAAGAATTTAAAAGAGAGAAACTATAGTACTTGCTTAAAGAGAAAGAAAAATGATCAAATGAAAGATACAATTGCTTTACCAAAAAAGTAAACAAACATCAGAAAAGGGCTTCAAACAGAAGAAGCCTCATTTAAAAGTATATTTTGTCTTATTTTTGAAAATCTTTGAATATTATTATTTTTTCTTTTTTTATAACTTTGTATAGATGTGTTTGTTTTCAGCTGTGGTATCAGGGTATACACATGCTATGAAAAATAAAATTATTGTTCTCAGTTTTCCACTCCTCAACTCTGAAGAACAGTAACACACATACACACTGATTCTGGGAAACAGTGATACACATATGTGTGGGTGTATATGTGGGCCCTATATATCGTACATATAGTCTTCACCATGTAACATAACACTGCCCCAGTAGATGTAAAATATATATTACTGACAGACTCAGGCTGACACATTGAGCTAGGCCATGTGACATGATTTGACAAATCAAATAGTAGTGAATAAATGGGAACAAAGCCTTTATATGTGCTTGGATATCTTGTCTGCACACTTGTGCTTCTATTATTTGCTATAAAAAAAACACACCTTGAGTCATTTTTGGACCACGAGAATGGGAAGACACGTGAAGTTTAACAATACCTTGAATTTAAATAGTTACATATTTTTATTGCACTGATATTTGACTAAGAGCCATGGATGGACTTTAAGGGGACAAATTATGTTTAATCTGCACTGGTCTATGCAAGACACTTCTGTTGTTTTAGTGATTTATTTATATTCATTTATTTATTATCTATTTTCTTTTTATTTTAGTTTGTTTATTGCTATTCCCAATTCCCTACAACCTAAAGACCACTATTCCTAGATGTTTTATATATGTTCATTTATTTTATATATTTTAACAATAAATTTAATACTCTTTTGTATGTCTACAAAATTAATTTTCATGTATACTATTTTGTATATCTTATATTATTTGCTTTTTCCTCAGTACCATATATGAGTATACACACACACACACACACACACACACTCTCACACACATATATATATATATTTCATTCATATTTTTCTGTGTATATCTATTGCTTCAAACTGCTTTATAGCATCCTATATTGTGCCCCCAGGATATTTTACATGTTCTCCATCATCCCTATGATAAATAGGACATTCACATGCAAATTATCACCTAAATTTTACCAGATCAAATGTTTAATATGTAAAAGATTTTTCTTACTACAGTTAAGATAGTATGATTTTCTTGGTAGTGTATTTTAATATTGTTTGTATGCTAAAATTTCTACATACCTAAATTGTTTTTGAGGAAAAGTGATATCTAAAGAAATATAGACAATGAACAATGTCCTGTGTGTTACATGCCCTGATAAATAATAGGACCTATAAGAGTAGGGTAGAGTTAGTTGTCTTCATTCAAGAGAAAGAACCGCAAGAAATAATCTGAAATTATTCATTGGTTAAAATTTTTAGTCTATTATTTTAAGTAGTCCTTGATACACATAAATAAAATGACATTCATAAAACAATCCTTATATTTATAAAGCATACTGTATAAGTCTGTTCTCACATTGCTATAAAGAACTATCTGAGACTGGCTAATTTATAAAAAAAGAGGGGGGCAGTTAATTGGCACCCAGTTCCACAGGCAGTACAGAAAGCATGGCTGGGGAGGACTTGGAAAACTTAAAATCATGGTGGGAGATGAAGGGGAAGCAGCTTCATCCTACATGGCTGGGGCAAGAGGAAGAAGCACACATCTAAACAACAGTATCTCATGAGAACTCACTGCCAGAAGAAAGTGACGGGGGACTCAACCCCACGATCTAATGTTAAACATTGGGGTTTACAATTTGACATGAGATTTGCATGGG
This sequence comes from Macaca fascicularis, assembly GCF_037993035.2. NCBI lineage: Eukaryota > Metazoa > Chordata > Mammalia > Primates > Cercopithecidae > Macaca > Macaca fascicularis. The sequence continues at coordinate 29,381,550 of NC_088380.1, read as the reverse complement.
GACACAAATTCAAACCATATTATTCTGCCCCTGGCCCCTCCCAGATCTCATGTCTTTCTCACGTTGCAAAATACAAACTTCCCTTCTAAACAGTCTCCCAAATTTTAACTCATTTCAGCAGTAACTCAAAATTCCACTGTCCAAATTCTCATCTGAGACATGGCAAGTCCCTTCTGCCTAGGAGCCTGTAACATCAAAAACAAGTTAGTTAATTCCAAGAGCATAATGGGGATACAGGCATTGGGTAAATACACCCATTTCCAAAGTGAGAAATCTGCCAAAACCAAGGGACTACAGGCCCCATGCAAGTCTAAAACCCAGTAGGGCAGTCATTAAACCTTGAAGATCCAAAGTAATATCCTTTGAATCCATGTCTTACATTCAGGCCTCAATGATGTAAGCAGTGGGCTCTCAAGACCTTGGGTATCTCTATCTCTGTGACTCTGCAGGGTACAGCCCTTTAGCTATTTTTATGGGCTTGCATTCAGTGTATGTGGCTTTTCCAGGTGCACAATGAAAGCTTTCAATGGATCTACCATTCTGGGATCTGGAAGACGGTGGCTCTATTCTCATGGGTCCAATAGATGATGCCCCAATGGGGACTCTGTGTGGGGACTCACACCCCACATATCCCCTCTGCACTGTCCCAGTTGAGGTTCTCCATGAGGGTTCCACTCCTTCAGCAGACTTCTGCCTGTACATCTAGGCATTCCCATACATCCTTTGAAATCTAGGTGGAGGCTTTCAAGGCTCAACTCTTGCCCTCAGTGCATACACAAGCTTAATATCAAATGGAAGTTGCCAAGGTGTAGGGCTTTCACACTCTGCAGCAGCAGTCTGAAATGTATCCGGGGCCTTAGTCAAGGCTGAAGCTGGAGTAGCTGGCACGCAGGGAGAAGTGTCCCTATGCTGTGCAGCATAGCAGGGCCTTGGGCCTGGCCCTTGAAACCATTCTTGCCTCCTAAACCTCCAGGCCTGTGATGGGAGGGGCTATGCTGAAAGTCTCTGAAATGCCTTCAAGGCATTTTCCCCATTGTCTTGGCTATTAACATGTGGGGCTCCTCTTTACTTTTGCAAATTTCTGCAGTCAGCTAGAATTCCTCTCCAGAAAGTGGGTTTTTATTTGCTAACTCATGGTCAGGCTGCAAATTTTCCAAACTTTTATCCTCTGTTTCCCTTTTAAATATATATTCCAGTTTCAGATCATCTCTTTGTTCAGGCATATGAGCATACACTGTAACAAGCAGTCAGGACATATCTTGAACCCTTTGCTGCTTAAATATTTCCTCTGCCAGATACCCTAAATCATCTCTTTCAAAATCAAAGTTCCACAGATCCCTACGGCAGGGCCACAATGCCTTCAACTTCTTTGCTAAAGCATAACAAAAGTTACCTTTTCTCATTACCTTCATTACCTCATTTCCAGCTAAGACCACCTCAAGCCTGGATTTCATTATCCATATTACTATCAGCATCTTGTTTACTACAGCTTAAAAAGTTTCTAGGACATTCCAAACTTTCCCTCATTTTCCTGTCTTCTTCTGATCCCTCCAAACTGTTCCAACCTCTGCCCATTATCTAGTACCAAAGTTGCTTCCACATTTTCAGATATCTTTATATAGCAGTGCTCCACTTCTCAGTACCAACTTTCTATATTAATCCATTCCCAAATTGCTATAAAGAACTACCTGAGACTGGTTAATTTATAAAGAAAATAGGTTTAATTGGATTATGGTTATGTGGGCTTTAATGCAAGCATGGCTGGAGAGGACTCAAGATACTTACAGTCATGGTAGAAGGCAAAGGGGAAGCAGGCACATCCTACATGGCTGGAGAAGGAGGAAGAGGTGAAAGGGGAGGTGCTACACAGTTTTAAACAAACAGATCTCCTGAGAACTCACTCACTATCATGAGAACAGCAAGGGGAAAATCTGCCCCCATGATACAATCACCTCCCACCAGGCCCCTCCTGAAACATTGGGGGTAACAATTCTATATGAGATTTGGGCAGGGATACAAATCCAAACCATACCGCGTAACAACTTTATTTGCCTTTGTGCTTTCATATGTTGCTTTATGTAAAACATAGTTTTGAGTTGTAATACCAAAGAAGGAAAAGCTTTGATTTTCTTTCCTACCACCAAATAGATAAATCTTTTTTAGCTTGCTCAGTTCAAGTTTTGGCATAACTCTTACTAACACATCACAAACAATTTCGTTCAGTTTTGTCTTAGATTAATTACACTGTAATACTGATAACTATTAGTCTGACAAGAATGAGAGAAACAAAAGCTACCAAAATCCAATATTATTGTCTAATCAGGTAGTGCGAAGCATATAATGCTTATGTGAAAGGGACTTATTGAAATTTCATGTTTTATTCCTAAATGCCTCAGAGGTTTTACATGAAGGAAAAGTTATCAAAAGTTATAAAAAATAAATCTCCTTAACTCCAGAAATTATTGATTGCACAATCTTATGTTTTATAATCAAGACTGGAAGAGCAAAGGCAAATTTAAAGGGTTCATTTCTAGGAGTTTTATTTAAATGATAATAGCAGTTTTGAAGGATACTGCAACTTAGCAACATATTTTTTTTTCTGTGAATTTCTTTTAAGTTGCAGTTAAGAAAATGTCACATTCAATATTTAAAATTTCTTATTTTGGTCTTTATATTACATTGTTAGAATTTTTACCATCTATCATTTTATTTTAAATATTAACATGGTTAAAATTGTCATTCTCAGAAAAATAACTGAGAATGTTTAAGGTGAAAGCCAGTGATGAATGTTACTATTAAAATAAATTCCTATATGAGGCTTCTTTCAATTTCTATGTGTATGGAAAGATATCATAACCCAAAACAGCAGCAGTATTATGTACCATAAGATGCTCTGATGCTTAGAAACATCTATACCACAAGTTGCTCTTCTAAAAGCTCAGTTCTAATGAGATATTTTTAGTAGGCATAATTCTATCACTCTCATGCCTCCTGCACTTATGTTCACATATGAATCTCTGAAACTTGGGAACATGTTCCCTTACAGGGCTAAAGAGACATTGTGAATGTGATTAAATTAAGACCTTGAGATGTGAAGTTTATCCTGAATTATCTGGGTGCCCCAGTGTAATCACAAAGTTCTTAAAAGAAGTGGTCAGGTGGTTTAGAGTCAGAGAAAGAGATGTGATGTAAGAAATAGAGGTCACAGAGAAAAGGCCAGAAGACAAGGAATGTAGGTGGCCCCTTCTGGAAAAGTCAAAGCAGAATGTTCCCTAAAGCATCCAGAAGGAACACAACAATGCCAATACCTAGATTTTAGGAGTTAGGACCTACAGAAATGTAAGATGAATAAATTTTTGTTGTTTTTAAGTCTTTACTTTGGTGTTAATTTGTTAAAGTATATTTAGTATTTAAAAATGCCATCAAATGCGACTTTGGTGATATTGTTAAATACAAAAATGACTCTGTATTTAAGAACAAGAAGTTTGTATAAATATTAGGGCCAGATGTATAAACAGATTTTAAATAAATATGATTTTTTATTCTAAAAGGTCTTAGTTCAGGAAATTCTATTAGTTACGTTGGAAGTTCTAATTTCTCCTCATTTATTTTTGTCACAAGAGAGGTCTATATTTGTTCCTAGTTAAATTCTGTGATAAGTTCTCACAATGCGGCTTTCTAGTTTTTTCCTATCAAGTGGTGATGTCTACTTCCCTATACAGTGAGTATTGTTTGACTAACAGAAATGTGGTGGAACTCTGTCTTTGGCATAAAAAGAAACTTAGGTAAACGTTGTAGAGCCTTATGGAGCAGAGATGAGGAATTGCAGCTAATACCAGCCTACATCAGTTGGTCTCAAGTCAACACATCCAACAGACTGTTGATGCAAGAGGACACTTACCTGAAATCACCCAACACTAGAACAATGATCTCCAATTAATCCTCGATTAAACTACCAACCTACAGAATCCTGAGTAAGCTAATTGTTATTTTAACTCATAGAAACCAGTGGGTTTCATACAGAGCAGTAACTAAATAATACACATGTATTGCCATAAAAACCACAGGCCTTTTTAGTGTTTGGGATTTAGATACCCAAGATTCCAAGTTGACTGAGAAAAGAGTGCATCTCCCAAGGATAGCATAGTCCCAATACGTACCAAAGATGTGGCCTTACAGTGCTGGTTGCCAGGAAGCAGACATTTTTTTGTGAAAAAGCAGCATTAGTATGATAAGCCTCTTAGATGTCAAGTATGTTTGTTGCACAACTTATCCCATCTTTAATTTTAAATGTGTAGACATAGATATAGGTATAACTTATAAATATACTATGGCAAGAATGTCCAACTTTGATCAAAATCTTACTATTTGTCTGGCATTATCCTAAGGCGTCCTTAACAGGTCTTAAGTTTTTTGTTGTTGTTTATTTATTTATTTGAGATGGAGTCTCGCTCTGTCGCCCAGGTCGGAGTGCAGTAGTGCGATCTTGGCTCACTGCAATGTCCGCCTTCCAGGTTCAATGATTCTCCTGCCTCAGCCTCCTGAGTAGGTGAGATTACAGGCACCTGCTGCTATGCCTAGCTAATTTTTTTGGATTTTTAGCAGAGATGGGATTTCACCATTTTGGTCAGGCTGGTCTCAAACTCCTGACCTCAGGTTATCCATCCGCCTCGGCCTCCCAAAGTGCCGATATTACAGATGTGAGCCACCACACCTGGCCAAGCAATTTTAATGCCTCCATCCCTTGGACTAATTCTTGCATTCGAGCACTATATTAGACTGAAAGATTTTTTATTCAAACGTTATTTAAGTTCTTATACTCCATTTTTTTACCTTCTGGGGATTAAAAGCAGTCAGGTATTCTAATGCAACAAGTCTCTACGTGTTTAGCCTATCTTTACTCTCTCCTTTCTGTGTGAAAACTGGCCTTCCTCTTTGCCCCCAAGCTTATCTCTTGCTGATGATATTTTGTCGGATGCAGCCAGTAGTAACCAACACAGTCCATAAAATTTGATTTCCAACATTTATCCCAAAAGTTTTAGATTCAGTGGACATATATGATACTTGCAAATTTATCAGAAAACAAAAATACTATATATTTTTGATACAGAGCTAAAAAGAAATTATTTAGGCAGTTAGTGAGGGTAAGAGAGTCTTCGATAAGGTATCCCTTTTAATAAAAAGCAGCTCCAAAATCATTTGTTTTCTAACAAAACCAGCCTAAAAATCAAGCTGCAGACATAAATAAGCAAACTGGAAACTTGCACAAGTGAATGCCAGGAGCTGTGCCAATAGAAAAGGGCTACCTAGCAGGCAGGCATATCCAATACGGAAGCTCCATCTTCCCTTTTCTTTGTTACCATGTGTGCAATAAGGAACAGACATGGCATCTGCCAGGTAGAAAACACATCTACATAGTAAAAGATTATGGTAGGATGGCCAGCTTCTTTGAGCACTATGTAAATGACACACCTGGTCCAACCAATCTTTTGTCTTATGTAAATCAGACACCAACTCCTCAAGCTCATCTATAAAACCATTGGCATCTCGCCACAAACCAAAGAACAGTTCCCTTCTTCTGCACAAGAGAACTTTCCTCTTTCTTTCGCCTATTAAACTTCTGGTCACTCACTTGTTATACTTTGGCTCATTCCTTGCATGTCTGTGTTCACGATTTCCTTGGACAAACTTCAGATATTGACCTCAGACAACACAGCCACTTCATTTTGTCATAGTATTGCACTAAAACAAACATTTTTACAGCCTCAAAGCTCATTTTCCTTGCTGCTTATCTCCTACTAAGTAAGCCAATATTTAAGGCTAGACATGATACAAAACTCTTTTGTCGATAGAATATCAGTATTGCTAGTTATGGTCCTGCTAACTAAAAGAATGCTGAAAAGTATAGATATTTATATGCCCGGGTTGAAAAAAGAAAAATCAGTGCTCACAAGTAATGCCTACCAAAATATCTCTATGTTAAGACATATTTGGTTAATGTTTCTGATTGATAGATAAAGCTTTGTAAAACTCAAATAAAAATAATTTTTAAAAATCAGACCTGTAAAAATTCTGGTTATTTAGTGAATGAATTATGAGGTTTATTGATTTTTCAACATAGTCCAAACATTTGCTAGTATATATCATATACTGGATTTCTGCAATAAGTATTTTTATGAATACATTTCCAGCAAGAAATAAAAACAGAGAATTAGTATCATACTCAAATATACAAATATGTGCCATTATTTCATTTTATGTATGTCTATATTGCTATACGAACTATGTCTTATTTTAGCTCTTTGTGTCTATTTGTGCTTCTCTGAATTTCTTGGAATAATGGGCAATTTTAAGCTGGTATTCAGGAGAAAGATTAGTCAAATACAATGGCGTATAGTTCCAGATGTCTTGTCCCAAGGGGTGTTGGATCTGACTGCAGCACATAAGGAGCACAGCTAGGAGCTCTATGCATCATTTATGCTGGGTTTTATTTACGAAGACCAGACTGAACTTCTGAATGCTCATATTGAATAGAATTTCAAGAATTTTCTAACATCTGCTCATGGAAATTTGCATAGGTACCACATGTGATAACCAGCAGACAATGCTTCAGACTCTTTAGAATTTTTAAACTAGATTTTGTACAATGTTCCCTAACCAAACTACCAATCCTGCTTCACCACTCTTTTACTCAAAAGGTAAATTCTTTCTCTTCTATTATTTCCAAGAACAGTAGAATTAGCTAGGAAGAAAAAAGTACTATGAAGTTACTTGAAGCTAAGAGAAAATTTTTAAAACAGAAACCAAAGGTATATATGTTTTAAAGAGGTTAGATATTATAAGTTTTAGTAAGACTTAGCAAAAAAAAATTTGAGGTGTTTTTATGACTAAGAAATATTTTATTGATCTCATTGTTCAGTTCCCACCTATGAGTGAGAACATGCGGTGTTTGGTTTTCTGTTCTTGCGATAGTTTGCTGAGAATGATAGTTTCCAGCTGCATCCATGTCCCTACAAAGGACACAAACTCATCCTTCAGGAAGGGGAACATCACACACCAGGGCCTATCACAGGGAGGGGGGAGGGGGGAGGGATTGCATTGGGAGTTATACCTGATGTAAATGACGAGTTGATGGGTGCTGACGAGTTGATGGGTGCAGCACACCAACATGGCACAAGTATACATATGTAACAAACCTGCACGTTATGCACATGAACCCTAGAACTTAAAGTATAATAATAAAAAAATAAAAAAAGAAATATTTTATGACTTACTGAATTAAATGTACTCATTTAAATGGATTAGAACCATGTTGCTTAAAATATTAAAATAAAAATATGATTGGTGCAGATTGAATTTGATGCCACTGTTTGCATAACAATGACATGAAATGTCACATTTTGTGAAAACATGACCTGCAACATTTTCAGTTTAGTTCTAATTATCTTACTTTGGGATATTTGGCAAAAAATGAAAAATAAAAACAAAAAATAAAACCTACTTCAGATTAGAGGAATCAGTTTCTTATTTTATTGATTTTCTTACCACTTTGATGTGGTTAGGTGTAAAGTAGAAATAAACTTCCAAAGCTTGAATTATATTTATGTAGATTTTCTAAAACAGTCACATACCACATGCATCAAATTACAAATGTGAATAATTCGCTTTACCAGAAGGACTCTTTATTTTTATGATTCTTTCATAACCAGAATTATTTATTAAATTTATAAATATTTCAATACTTTATTTTCTGTTATTTTTATAAGCGTTCTGAGAGCATATATAGTTTCATAAAGTGAAAAATAATGGACCAGCACCAATGGAAGCATTTCATGTTCCAACTCAAAAAATTGTCTGTACTAAAAATCCTTTTCAGTATCATTTTTTTCTAACATCTAAGTAGATTATCTCAATGGTATATAATAGAGAATAATATAAATGTAGTTGGATTTCCTATCTGTTAGATTTTTAAAAGATAAAGACATGGCAACTGCTAATGTTCGCATAAAACTCAGCATTTTAATGGAACACTTTCCCATATAAAGGACAAACCTATGCATTATATGAACATTTTCAAAATTTGAGCCTTGGAATGTAAAATTACAATGTTACACATTATAATAATATTTTGTAAAAGTCATAAAAAGAATGCACACAATATTGTGTATATACAAAATTTCACATGAAAATTTGTGCTTATGAATGACTATAATTTACTTTTAAAAAATATCAACCTTTCAGGAATACACTATGTATACAGGGAGCAGAGTATTACATACCCAAAATGTCCTGAGATATACTTCATATCCCATCCAGGATTTTAAACGTTAAGATCAACAGAATTGGTTTTATTCAATATGTTCAGCTTCCCAGGAACTTGTCTCTTAAAAAAAAAAAAAAAAAAAAAGGTGGTAAATTACACTTAACATAAAATGTACCTTCTTAGTCATTTTCAAGTGTAGAGTTCAGTAGTGTTAAGTATATTCACATTGTTGTTGCAAGGAATCTCAACAACTCTTTCATCTTACAAAACTGAAATTCTATATCCATTAAACAATTCCCCATTTCTCTCTCCCCTCAGCCTTTGTCAACTACTATTCTGCTTTCTGTTCCTATGAATTTGACTACGCAGATGCCTCCTATGTGTGGACTCACACACTATTTGTCTTTCTGCAACTGGCTTACCTCACTTAGAATAGTGTCCTCAAGGTTCATCTATGTTGTCAAATGTGTTAGAATGTCCTTCTTTTAAGCCTGAGTAATATTCCATTGTATGTGTATATCATATTTTATTCATTGATACATCGATGGATCTTGAGTGGATTTTGTATTTCGGTTACTGTGAATATTGCTGCTCTGAACACTGATGTGTAAATATCACTTTGAGATCTTATTTTCAATTATGTTGCATATGTAACCAGAAGTAGAATTGCTGCATCATTTTGTTCTTCGTTTTTTAATGTTTTGAAGAACAGTTTTTATAGTAGCTGTACCAGTTTATGTTTTGGGCAAAAGTGCACAAACTTTCCAATTCCTTCACATCTTCATCAACACTTTTTTTTTCTTTTTTTTTTTTTTTTGAGAAAGAATCTCCCTCTGTTGCCCAGACTGGAGTGCAGTGCTGCAATCTCAGCTTATTGCAACCTCCACCTCCCAGGTTAAAGCGATTCTCCTGCCTCAGCCTCCTGAGTACTTGGGACTACAGGTGTGCGACACCACATCTGGCTAGTATTTTTGTATTTTTAGTAGAGACAGGGTTTCACCATATTGGCCAGGCTGGTCTTGAACTCCTAACCTTGTGATCTGTCCACCTCAGCCGCCCAAAGTGCTGGGATTACAGGTGTGAGCCACCGTACCCAGCCCTCCCCCCGTTTTTTTTTTTTTTTTTTTTTTTTAAGAGACAAGTTCCTGGGAAGTTGTCCTAACAGGTGTGAGGTGGTAGTTCAGTGTGCTTTTGATCTGTGGTTTCCTACCGATGAATTATGTCCAGCAGTTTTCTGTATGCTTGCATCTGGCCCCCATGCATTTATTGAATTTGGAAAATTTCTCATTCTTGCTTTTAATCTGATAGGTAATTGAGGTTTTTTTTTTCTCTCTCTCACTCCATATAGGAGATGTGTTCTCCTATATGGAGAACAGTTTTCAGCTTCCAACATACTTATTTTTTTTCATCCCGCCAATATTTCTATTTAGATGAGCTTGAATTTTCTCCATATTAAAAACAGCTCATTTGAATGCAACATTTTATTTTCTTCAGTTGAATGCTTATTATATACAAAATTTAAAATCAGAAGTATTAGCATAATTATTTTCTTCCTCAATAGACTTATGTAGATATGGCTTCAGATTTAGTGTTTATTTAATAATGTGATAATTGTTAATTTCCTTACCAAAAGACAATTCCCTCGTGCATCATGGAAAGCTATGTCTACTCATCACCTACCATTTCTCCTAGAGATAATGTGACATAATTTTAGCTCTCTTTGGATTGAGCTTGCGTCTTTTTACCAAGTTTCTTCTTCTTCATTAATATTATCACAATCCCTCTCCTCAGAAGAGAACAATGCAATGATGTAATTTCTACTGGGAATTTGAATTATGCCATTCCTAATCAATTCTCTGTCTCCATCTCTCCTGGGGTTAATCAATAGAACATATATATACATACTATATATACATACACACACATATTATATATATTAAAAAGTTTATATATATATATAAAATATGTGTGTGTGTACCTTATAACTTTAACTTTTATGTTTATCTATTGAAAATATTTTTGAAAAACTTAAAGACTTGAAAAAAATGTTTTACTGTTATGAGTTACCATAAAAAACTAAATTGCCAAATTTCTGAGTACACTTTTCCCCATTTCATCAATGTAGGTTTTCAAAATGTTACTTTTTGTGTACCACATACATCATTTTGTAACTTCATATTTTGAGACTATTTACTATTGTCTCACACAAAATTATATTTGTGTAATATAATGTAATTATTTTTAGTCTTTTACATTTTATTTTATCACGAGGAAAACTTCTTCATTGGTAGAACATGTATTACAAATTTAGAAAAGCAAATTCTGTAGACCTACATGATTCCTTCAAGGTTTTTTTTTTTTTGTTGTGTGTGTGTGTACATATATATAGAGTAACTTGCTGGCCAATAAAAGAGACCATAGCAAAACTAATATTTCAAATCAATCTTGTGTGTATGTGTGAGTGTGTGTGTGTGTGTGTGTGTATTTATGTTAGTTTTTCCTAGATTTCACTGACATCATCATGATGGTAATGAAATATACTTCCATACATATATAAATCATAAAGAAAAAATAAACACAGGTAGAATTTGTACAACTGGATATCAAAGTTTAAAAAACATTACTAATTTCTGTTGTAGGGGCTTGTATATATGTTTCTGTATGTATGTGTAAAAGTATGTATTGCTATAATCCAAAATGACTTCCTTCACAATAGTAAGCTTTAGAGCCACTGTATAGAAATTTTGTTTATTTAATTAGCTTATATATACTGAATATGATTAATGAAGCAAAAAAAAAAAAAAAAAAACTACTCTGGATTAGAAATTTCTTATTAAAGTTAGAGTCACTAATAGACTCCCATGACTACAATTAAATGTAAAAGAAGTCAGTTGTACATACATATATGTGGCCAAAGTGGTAGCTGATACATAAAAACCGGTTAGGAAAATAATGAAAGCTGGGTTTTCCAGAAATGCCACAGTAAGTAGCATGCATATTTCCCCACCAATCTCATACAGAGTTAGCAGATTATGTGGGACAAAATATATCTTCTGTATTCCTAGCTGAAAATTAATGGACAAATAAACCTGTAATCATCATATATTAAGTTTGAAAAGCAAACAGTCTTAGCACTATGCTAAATGAATGTTAGTATACAGAATTCAAATTTAATGTATTTTCAAAATTTGAGTTTGTCTATTGTTTTCTACGTGAAAAAATTAACGGAAATGAGACAAATGATCATCAAATGATCTTGGTTTTACTTAATTTCAATGGTTCTCTATAAAAATATGATTATAAATGCACTAAACTATCATTATAAAAAGAATTTCTATACCATGAAGTACCAAGAAGGTTAAGGATTAGATAATAGCCCCATTAACTGTATTAAGATTTAATATCTGTAATTTTCACTTTGGGTCTATCATCTATCTTCTTGTTATTTTCTCAGTTCTTTCAAATAAGACTTTTGTTATGAATCAACTAAAATTCAATTGAATAATCACATTACATGAAATTGTTTTATATGTAACAATAACATTTTAATATTAATTTGTTTGCAGTTAAATAATAAACTTACTTATTGTCTATATCAATAAGTATGTTACAAGCTAGGGTTCAAGAAAAAATTAAGAACGTATTTTAAAAAAATGTGTGAATACGAAGTTAGGTTTTCTCAATCCCAGAGAAAACAATGGGATGATTCCTTAAGAAAAATTGTACTTATATTATTAATCTGACTCAAAAAATGTAAGCATGAATATGTAACCTCTAAAAGGGTAGCACTTAGTAGTTTTCATGAATTTGAACTCCTAACAAAATCACCCCTAAAATTCATAATGCAAAAAAATAAAAGATCAATTCTAAGTCCTCAGGATAACCTGCTGCCAGTACTTGAAACAGGTGATCACTTTATCCTTCCTGAAAAAGTGCCTTTTCCTTGATTTGGGGGACATTTCCTTTTCAGATTTTTAACTTACTTCCCTGGTAGATACTTGTCAGAATTCTTTGCTGGATTCTGTTAATTTTCCCAACCGTTGAATGTTGTTGATTCCGTGGACACAGTACTTGCTCCCCTATTCCCTACCAAAAAGTTCTCACTGACTTCCTTTTAATGTACCCTGGAAACACAGATTTGTAGCTTCAAGCAGAAAATTCAAGGACGTATTTACTACATCCTGATGAATATTTTTTTTTTCCCCTGGATCCACAAAGGGTTCATTTATTCAAACTCACCACATGGGGGGCACAAATCGTTCCCATTGCCATGACTCAAATTGGTGACATTTTAATTTGCAGGCAATTACCTCTACAAACATCTCCATTAGAAATAAAAACTGAAATGTTCAAAGCATCTTACCGACCAAAGAGCTAAGCAAGATCCTCACTCAAGCACTCAAGAGTTCTTTTGTTTGTTTGTTTTGTTTTCCGAGAAAAATTCAGGAGGAAGAAACAACTTTGAACATTTTCCCGCCAGCCGCAGCAAATAACACTGAAGTCCTAGCGTTTTGGCGCTGACAGCGTTAACTTCTACACGGAAGCTGCCCCTCCACCCTCCAGAAGGAAAGAGGACCCCTATGGGAGCCGCAGGGAAGCACCTAGAACCCTGGGGCCTGGGGAACAGGCTGGAGGCAGCACAGGGCTGGTGAGAACGATACGATCTCGTGTTGAACTGGAAACGGGGAGGTGGGCAGAATATGGGGTGACAAGTCAGAATAGCTGCTCCCATCGCCGCCAGAAGCAGTGGACTCTTCTGAACGGTGGCACCGAAGACGGCCGGGTGGGCAGCGGGCAGAGGATGTCAAGGGGCACCTGCGCTGCCGCCCACCGCCCTGGAGGGCGTTTCAGGCCCAGAGCCCAGGGCAGCAGAGGGTGCGACAAGGCGTCCCAGCAGCCGGGACCCTGCAGATCCTTAGGGCGCCTTGCCGGCATCCCCTCCCCTGACTCGACGTCTTCTCTCTGTCCTGGAAGATGGGCTGCAAAGCTGTATCCGGCGGTGTGGAGGAAACCTAGAGTAAAGTGGGTTTCCGCAAGGCGAGACTCACCCGCCCTCTCCGCAGGGAGGTGGCTGGGGCTGTGTCGGCGCAGCCCAGTCCAGGCCTCCTCCTCCCCCCCGGGGGCCTCCGGGTCTGTCCGGGGGTCGCTGGGACTCAGAACTGGAGACTGGAACACTCCTGGGCGCAGCCTGGCTCATCCCCAGCCAGGTTGGGACCCCGGCTGGCCGGGTTTCCTCGGGGCGTCTACCCTAGTTTCTCCCGGAAACGGCCAGTAAGGCAGCGAGGCGTCAGGGCACGGACTAGGGTGGCAGGGCCGAGTCTCCGGAGGTGACCGCCCTGAAGGCCGAATCTGGCCAGAAAATCGAGAGCACGGGGACCACTGCGTCCTTGCGGCCTCCTTTCCACGAGAACCGGGGGCAGAGAACACCCACGCACTGCTGTGGGTGCCCAACGCGTTGGGGCGCAGAGGCCAAGCCAGTCCAACCAGGGTATCCATTCAGGGGTGCGCTGAGGCCTAAGGCTCTAGAGATCGAGCGACATGGGGGACTCCTGACGCCATGTCTCCTTCTCGCTAGCAGTCCCTCAACCCACCAGGAGGCCAGAGATGCGGCTGGGTGGGATCCCGGGAGCTGGGGCTTAGACCCTCCAAGATCAGGGAAGGTTCCTGAGTGCCCGCTGTCCCTCAGGGCCTGGAGTTTCCTTGCTCAGGTTCAGGCCAGGTGTGTGTGTGTGTGTGTGTGTGTGTGTGTGTGTGTGTGTGTGTGTTTCAGAGGAAGTGGGAAAAGACGCTTTTATTATCACCTTAAAAACGCCCAAGCTGGGCGGTAGCTCACGCCAGTAATCCCAGCACTTTGGGAGGCAGAGGTTGATGGATCACCTGGGGTCAGGAGTTCGAGACCAGTCTGACCAATATAGTGAAACACTGTCTCTACTAAAAATACAAAATTAGCCGGGCGTGGTGGTGCACGCCTGTAATCTCAGCTACTTGGGAGGCCGAAGCAGGAGAATCCCTTGAATCCGGGAGGCAGAGGTTGCAGTGAGCCTAGATCGTGCCACTGCACTCCAGCAGCCTGGGCAACAAGAGCAAAGCTCCGCCTCAAAACAAAACAAAACAAAACAAACAAATACCTGACCTCTCCACCCCTCGGAGTGAGAAAATCCATTCTCTGCGCTCTTGCGTTGGAGAATACAGTGGTCCCCACCGCCGGCCCTGAGACCTCCACAGGGTCCTAATCCAGAACTTGACGCTCAGACGCCATCTCCTCCCACAGAACCCCTGTCAGCCTGCAGGGGGACTCGGTGCCCGCCCTCCAGCATCCGGGAAACACAGCGTCCCAGTCAGCGCCTGCGCGGGTGCCACACTTCCTAGTCCTCTCTGGCTGCCTCTAAGGACCTTGGCTCTGGCCGGGGGCGTTGCAACGGGCGCAGCATTCTGGTGGTGGCGGGCGAAGGCGTACCCCTGCCCCAGGACGGCCAGGTCCACCAACACCTGCAACAGACGGAGAACTGCAAGGTCAGTCTTGAAGGTGTCGCTACTTGTCCTCACGAGCACCATTTTGATGCTCGTGCCCTGTGTGCACAGGTGGCCGGGGTTGCTGGTAGGGCTCTTACACTCTCAGTGTGGGCTTGGCCAGGAAGTTCAGGGTTTCCGCAGGCAGAGTAGATGCACAGGTAAGTGCGACTGCCTGTCACCTTCATGAAGAGCAAGACACAGTGCAGGTAGCTCATGAAACTGCCCCGGTGCCAGAAGTGCTGAGAATGGGAGTCTGCAAAGGCAGGCGTTTTATATTTGATTCCTTTGCCAGGCCGACATAGCACAGAGTTCCAACATCAGCAAAGAGGTCAAGATCATGAGTACGCTCTGCCATGGGAAAGACAGCACAGAATGCCTTCCAAACCAGCAGTGTATTGGCCACCAGTAGCACCAGACATGCATAGGTAGAGAAGCCATTAGCATTCTGGGTCCTCCCAAAATCTTTGTACTGTGGCATATATGGGACCACCCCTCCAAAGACCATGGTCCCAGTTGCCCGACAGGAAACCAAATGGTGCAGCAGGACAGAAGCCAATCCAAGCCTTATGCTTTCATGCCCAGTATCTGTGCCACCCAGTAGGCAGGGTGATGTCCACCTTGCCTAAGCCCCTCACTCTCATGGGCTCCTGAACCCGCACATTGAGGATCACCTCCACATTGCTGCAGCTATCCTGTGCAATCCTCTCTCAATGATTGTCCTGCTCTGCCAGGGTACTCTTCTCTGTACCTCTGTCTGATGGAGCACCTCTTATGATTCTCTTAATAACTTTTTCTTCCCTCTAGCATCTGTGTTATCAGAAGGCAGTATATAAGGCTAGACTCAGTGGCTCATGCCTCTAATCCCAGCACTTTAAGGGGCCAATGCAGGAGGTTCACTTGAGCCCAGGAGTTCAAGACTAGCCTGGACAACATAGGGAGACCCCTTCTCTATAAAAACAAACAAACAAACAAAAAATCCAGAAATACAAAATTTAGTCAGGCTTGTAGACCCAGCTACTTGGGAGGCTGAGGCAGGAGGATGGCTTGAGCCCGGGAGGTGGAGGCTGCAGTGAGCTGTGATCACTCCATTTGCACTCCAACCTGGGCAACAGAGGAAGACCCTGTCTCAAAAAAAAATACAGTATATAATACATATAATATAGAAAATGTGTGCTAATCAACTATCAACTGTTTATGTTATCATCAGTAAGGCTCTGGTCAGCAGTATGCTATTTGTAGTTAAAAGTTTGTCATCAAAAGTTATACATGGATTTAAAAATACTGAGGTCTCAGCCCCTAACTCCAGGGTTGTTCAGGAGTCAACTGTATATCCATCACTAAATGTTTTAATATTCCCAACTCCTTACTGTCCATGAACAAATCTGACCACTATTTACTACATCCCCTGCAGACACTCTGGTTCGAGCAGTTACCTATCATCTCTTTCTTAGAATATTGATATAATCGTCACCTAATTCCCTTGCTTCCACATTTGTGCTGCCTCACAAGTCTAGTTTCTATTTCCCAGAGGGGTCGTTTTTAAATATGTCAGATGTGGTCACCCCTCAGATCAGATTCATTCAATGGCTTCTGTCATATTCAGAGTAAGTCCAGAATCATTTCTAAAAAGCAATGTGTCATCTTGATGTTTTCTCTTCTGTCATCAACTCTGACACTACTGTTTTTCACTGTGTGTCATTTACTGTGGAATTCCATTGGTTTCCAGCCTCAGATAACTTTTTCTCGTTCTTTATAATGACTGGGTGGGGAGAATTCCATCTTCGAAAACACAATTGATGTGGGGAAATATTTTAAATACATACTAAGCTGCATGGTAGGGAAAGGATGAGGAGAAATATGCTCACTCCCTAGAATAGCTTCAATCTTTGTAATTCAGCACAACAAAATGAAAAGTAAAACAAAGAGAAATGAATTTCTATAGAAGATCCTGTTGAATGTTAACATCCTCTTATGTACTCATGAGAATATACACATGCACACACACAATTAATGAAGCATTCATAAGTTTCTATTTTCCAAGAGTATATCTGTCTGTGTGTGCATATTTAATTTTGCAAAATAAGGTTTTTCAGCAGTGGAATGTATCTCTTGTGAACCCTTCTAGATCTCACTTTTACCACGTTCTGTGAGCTGAACAGAACTGCTGTGTATGAACTATGACAGAGCAGTTTGGTTGTAGAGTGGGCGTTCAATTGACCCTTGAACAATCAAAAGAGAGAGAGCTCCCTCCACGTTATTCTCTCTGTCTCTGGATTCTGACAACTGCTCCATCTTCTCATCCCTCATGTTTAGCATTAGATATGGTTCATGGCTGTTAATATCCCCCCGTTATTAAAGGAGGTATTTTGTTCTCTTATGGGAAAAAGTTTTCATAAGATTTTATTTATGCCTTCCTTGAAGACTTCAAAGAGTGTACCTATAAAATCATCAGGTTTACTTTTTGTATGTGTTTCATTTGTATTTATTTTTTCTCTTTTCTTGGATGGTAGAAAGCTTTTAACAACTGATTCAACGTCAATAATTAAACGTATATTAATAGATTATTTCTTCTTGAGTCAGTTTTAATACCTTCTATTTTTAGATGTGTGGATTTTAAAATTCATTAACAAATTTATAGACATGTGTTTGTGTTTTATTAATAGTATATACTGTATCTATAATTATGTAGCTCTTTGAAAAATATGTTTTAAGTATTTCTTAAAAGGAAATACATTTCCAGAATATTTTAAGTTATTAACCCTTTTCAAAACAAAGCAGCAATAAAGAGACATTTTTGAAATGTTTATATTTGTCTTCTAAGAATAAGTATTTATTACTCTATTATGGGAATAAGTTATAATGCTTCACCAAACACATCTAACTTATTTATATGGTATGCAGTAAAAAGTTGAAAAATTATATTTTACTAAGCAATACACACATTCTTTAGGAAAAAAAATGCTGTGCATGTTGAGACATGTTTAATGTTCTTTTATGCTTTTAATAATATATATTGTTTTGACAAAATATTTTTATAAGTATTTTAAACATATCTCTATATCATATTACACAGATACACAACTGTGTATGTGTGTGTGTTTGTATGCATGCATAGATTTTGAAGTTATCTGAAAGGAACTTTAGAATATTTAAATGGCAGACCTTATCAATAGATTCTCAACTGATATGTTTTCCTGGTGAGTCACAAGTTTAGACAAAATATTCTTAGTTGAGACTGAAACCATATTATAAGATCACATGACTAGTTCCACAGATTTTATATCCTCTCCATTTCTTATATTATTTCTTAATTTCAATTCTTTAAAATTGTTTCCTAATTGTAATTTTTTTGTATGCTCTTAATTTGGATCAAACTGTTGTGGTCTTTAAGAACATTAAGAACGGTTGTTACACTATTAAAATGTTATTTTGCTAAGATTTATTTATTTCTTATAATATTTCTAATGTTCACTAAGAATTTTAACAATTTTTCACACTGTTAAAATGCTGTGTTAAAATTTCTTTATTTTTACAAAATTGTATTTATTACAAATGCATTTTAAATTTATGTATCTAATACTTTGTTGTTGCCCTTTACACATAAGTCCTGAAGACTCTTCATTATTTTTCTTCATTATTCACAACTTTTACATTTGTCCACTAAAATTATGATTATTAATGACTTACCAAAAAAAAGAGTCTCCCTTACTGTAATAAAACCATTAGTATCACTTTAAATATACCAAAACACATCAGTGGTGACTTATTATTTACAAGGATGTTTTTCATCGTTATTTACTATTATACATACCATGGCAATTAATTCAAGTTCAATTTAAGAATAAAGTATTATCATATTTTTCTTTAAAGACATCTTATCTTATTATTATTATTATTATACTTTAAGTTCTGGGGTACATGTGCAGAACGTGCATGTTTGTTATATGGGTATACATGCGCCATGGTTTTGCTGCACCCATTAACCCATCATCTACATTAGGTATTTCTCCTAATACTATCCCTTCCCTAGCCTCCCAAACCCTGACAGGCCCCAGTGTGTGTTGTTCCCCTCCCTGTGTCCATGTGTTCTCATGAGTGAGAACATGCAGTGTTTGATTTTCTGTTCTTGTGTTAGTTTGCTGAGAATGATGGTTTCCAGCTTCATCCATGTCCCTGCAAAGGACATTAACTCATCCTTTTTCATTGCTGCATAGTATTCCATAGTGTATATGTGTGACATTATCTTTATCCAGTCTATCAGTGATGGACATTTGAGTTGGTTTCAAGTCTTTGCTATTGTGAACAGTACCACAATAAACATACTTGTGCATGTGTCTTTATAGTAGAATAATTTATAATCCTTTGTGTATATACCCAGTAATGGGATTGCTGGATCAAATGGTATTTCTAGTTCTAGATCTTTGAGGAATCACCACACTGTCTTCCACAATGATTGAAGTAATTTACACTCCTACCAACAGTGTAAAAAGTGTTCCTGTTTCCCCACATCTTCTCTAGCATCTGTTGTTTCCTGACTTTTTAATGACTGCCATTCTAACTGGTGTAAGATAGTATCTCATTGTGGTTTTGATTTACATTTTTCTAATGACCAGTGATGATGAGCTTTTGTTCATGTTTGTTGGCTGCATAAATGTCTTCTTCTTTAACATTTAGAATGATGTACATGATCTGGACTCATTCACAGTCTCCCTCCTCGTATCCCGATATTCTTTCCTTGAACTTAGTACATGAATCTTTTTATTTCTCTTGAATATAATTTACCCTTTAGTCTGTATACACCTTCACACTTTATGCTGCCTCTACACACCACACTCTCCCTAGGGATAACATTCTTGGTCCCTACTATTTATCTGCTCTGATTCTCTGTCTACATGTTTGTTGTTGTTGCTGTTGTTGTTTTATTTTGTTTTGAAATCTAGAATAAGTGTATCACACCAGAGGTAAAACCAGAATAGAATGTGGCATATAGGTTTCTATTCTGAGCACCTAAATGGTGGATCACTGGATAGAAACTAAGGCTATATATATATGTATACACATACACACACACACACACACACACACACACACACACACACACACCAGAGACCTCAAGGCTGTGGGATGAAATCATCCTTTAGGAGTCTATTTATTTAGAAATTAGAAGTATACTGAAAAGAAGGCTGAAATGGTTGTTCTAAAGCCCTCCAGCACTGAGCAGTTAGTTAAATTAGGAAGAGGCAAATTAAATTTGCATCTTCTGATGACTGAAAATGTACAGCCAGCAATACAGAAGGAGTCTGGAGAGTACTGCTGTCATGCAACTAACAAAAAATATTAACAAATATAAAATGTGGTCAGCTGGGGTGAATAGTGATACAATTTCTCATAAGGTGAAAACAGAAAACTTAAGAATTTGGCAAAATAGAGTTATTAAACATAAATAAAATAATTTTAGTGAAGAGTTGGCTATAGTACTCCGAAATATAGCAGGATGAAATAGACATGAGTATAGAATAAGTGGAGGTTGTTTTCTAACAACCAGAACATGAGTCAGTAGTTGCATGGTAATGAAAATAGTGAAAATAGTCCAGGCATGGTGGCTCATGCCTATAATCCCAGCAATTTGGGAGGCCGAGGTGGGTGAATCATGAAGTCAAGAGTTTGAGACCAACCTGGCCAACATGGTGAAACCCTGTCTCTACTTAAAATACAAATATTAGCTGGGCATAGTGGCGGGCACCTGTAATCTCAGCTACTCAGGAGGCTGAGGCAGGAGAATCACTTGAACCCAGGAGGCAGAGGTTGCAGTGAGCCAACATTGTGCCACTGCACTCCAGTCTGGGTGACAGTGAGTCTCTGTCTGAAAAAAAAAAAAAAAAAATGAAAATAGAAAAAATAGTACAGTGAGAAAAAATGGGCTACTCTTTTGGGGATCTAATTCTCCAGTAAGTGGAAGGAGATGGGATAAATATTGACCCCGAATATCAGTCCTGGTTATAGTAAATTGGCAGTGGCTAGTTATGTGAGTTGTCATCTCCTTTCTTAAAATGTACTTTTTAGATAAATAAAGAAAAAATAAAATAACCCTCTAAGAAGGTGGACTTCCATTTCTAAGGAATAGGAAGAATTTTCGATAGTAAGGGGTATTATTGATTTGTTGTCATGATTTCTAAGTGGCCAGTTCACATGTTATTTTCTGCAGATATATTATGAAATCCAGTTTGAAAAATCCAATAGAAATTTTGTGAGGCTAACAAGGATTAGAGCTTGTCATGTACTATGTGAATAATATCCCCTCAAAATTATGTCCACCCAGAACCTCAGAATGTGACTTCATTTTGAAATAGAATCTTTGCAGAGGTTATCAAATTAAGATAAATTTATGTGGATTAGGGTGGGCTCTAATTATAATGACTGGTATTCTTATAAGAAGAGGGAGATTTGTATAGAAAGACCCACCTCGAGGGAATAAGGTCATGTGAAGATAAGTACAGAAATTGTAGTGAGGCAGAATTGTAGTGAATTCAAGAAATGCTAAGGATTGCCATCAACCAAAAGAAATGAGGAAGAGGCAAGGGAAGAATCTGCCCTAGAGCCTTCAGAGAGAACACGGCCCTGCCAACACCTTGATTTCAGACTTAAATTACCCAGAAATGTGAGAGAATATATCTTTGTTGCTTTAAGCCACCAAGTTTGTAGTACGTTTTATGGCAGCCCTAGGAAATTAATATAATAAGTCAAGCACATAGGCAAGAGGCCGAAGAGTACGAAGCTGGGTTTGCTGAAGAATAATAATACCATTCCATAGATTTTCTTGCCTGAGCAAAGAAGAAACAGCGTATGAAGGAAAATGTGAATCTTGAAAGGTGATAGGGCTGACGAATTCTGTGTTGAAATTAGATAAAATTATTATTAGAGAAGGATATTAAAATAAAGGTGGAACAACAACTGAGGATGGTTGTGGAAGGATGCTTGACATCCACATTTTTGAAATGTTGTCATATCATTGTGACAAGTTCTGAGGTATGAGCATGTGTTTTTGCCTGAGGAAGAATGGAATAAAAATGTGTATAGGGCTTTGGAAGGTCAGGGTAATGGGATGTTAAGGTAATTGAACCAGGCACAGTGGTGAAGTACAGGCCCTAAATATTTCAAGTATTGGTTGCCGTAAAAGTGAGGTCACATAAGACAGAAAGAAGGAGGGATGATAAGTGGGATATTTTAATTGCAGGCAAATCAAATAAAAGTGATAGTATATCAAAATATTACCAAGGAATAGCACAGATATATTCTCTACTTTCTAGTTCTAAGATCAAAATGCCTGACACTAGCATTTGCACACAGATAAACACAACTTCGTACTTTAATAAAAGAAACCTATTTTTTTTAACCGATGGAAAATATTGAGTTGTCAGGCAATTGATAAAGTATCATCTTTTGAAATTTTAAGTGCTAACTATATTTTTTGTTGGGGTCATACTTAGTATGCTACTATTAAACATTTTAAAAATTAATGATTGGGGTGATGAACCAGAGTGTATCTTTAGTAAATTTGCTGATGACACCAATTTGGTAGGACAATTAGCACATTTAAAAGCTGTATTAAAATTCAAAATGACCTTGATGAGTTGGAGAGGAGCCTGGATATAAACAAGATGAAGCTGATTAAGTTCATGTGCTATAATTCATTTAGCCTATTTCATATTCAGAGTGGCCAAACCATTATGCAACTGTGATCAGAACTTTTAATCAGAATAGTTTGAACTATCTATCTTCATTGCAGTGCAGTCACAGCAAATGTGAAGTCAAGACTTTTGTGCATACAACTGGCATGAATCTTTAGTTATCAGTTTAATCAAAATGCTGCTGCTGCCAGGGTTCTTCAGGACATGGACACTAAGATTTAGATAGAAATATATCGTCTACCAAAAATCACATGGGACTGGTCATTCTTTCTGAGCTCTGAAAAATAACAACAAAAATCGGTGTACTGGAGAAGCCAAAAGTGCCATGTAAACTGACAATGGTGTTTAAAAAGACAGGAACAAAGCTAAATGAATGAACACATACAATTTTGGATAACAGTTTTTAATATATTGTTACTTAATGTTTTAGGGAATTTTCCATAACTAAATTACAGTGTCAAGACTTGGAAAAAAGAATTATCTGTGAAAAATGTTTTATATGAGTTAAGTTGCTTAAGAAATATGTATTAAGATTTGAGAAAATAGCAATTGACTTCAGGATTAATATTAACACTTCAATGTGGGTTTTAAAGCTTTCAGATCAATGTCTACAACAAGAATTTCATACAAACTGTAAAATACAAGGATAGGAAGTTTTCACACAGATTGAGGGGTTTCTCAATACCCTAAAATCTTTCCATGGTACACCTCTCTGGTCAATAGATCCAAGATAAAGCAACATGATGAGAAGTGTTTCCTCAATATAGGTAGTCTCAGGACTTCTTTTTTCCATGTAATTAATATACTTTATTTCTTAGAGCAGTTTTAGATTTATGGAGAAATTGAACTCAAATAGAGCTCATATATGCTACTCCCACTATGTTTAAATTATTATTCATATTTTGAATTAGCATAGTACATTTATTGCAATTGATATTGGCACACTATTAATAACTGAAGCTCATAGTTTACAGTAAAGTTCACTCTCTGTTATAAAAAATTATATTGGTTTTGTCAATTGCCTCATGGCACGTATCCACCATTACATTTTCATACAGAATAGTTTCCCTACCCTAAACATTCTCTGTGCTCCATCTTCTTAGCCTTCCTTCCCTCCCATCAACCCCTGGCAAAAACTAATCTTTCCACAACCTTTCGTTTTGCCTTTTCCAGAATGTCATATATTTGGAATCTAGAGTGTGTAGTCTTTCAGATTGCCTGATTTAACTTAGTAACATACATTTAAGATGTCTCCATGTCTTTTCATAACTTGATAGCACATTTCTTTGTATTGCTGAAAAGTATTCCATTGTATGAATATAACACATTTCATTTGTAAATATATTTATTGAGGAATATCTTGGTTGTTTCCAGTTTGGGGAATTATGAATAAAACTGCTATAAACATTTATGTGCATGCTTTGTGATATGTTTTCAACTATTTTTGGTAAATAAGATTTCAGTTGTCATATTATATGGTAAGACTATATGTAACTTTGTAAGAAACTTCCAAACCATCTTTCAAAGTCATTCTACCATTTTAAATTTCCATCAGCAGCAAATTAAAGCACTTTTGCTTTACTGCCTCACAATCTGATGTTATCATGGTTTTGGATTTTAACCACTGTAATAGGTATGTAATGGTATTTTGTTGTCTTAATCTACAGTTCCCTAATGTCTTATGATGAGCATATTTGCATATGCTTATTTGGCATCCAGGTATCTTTGCTGAAGTGTCTGTTCAGATCTCTTGTCTATTTTCTAATTGGATTATTTGTTTTCTTATTGTGGAGTCTTAAGACTTATTTGTATATTCCAGATACAACTCCTTTATCAGGTTTGTCTTTTATAAATATGTGCTTCCAGTTGGTGGTCTGTGTTTTCATTTTCTTAATAGTGTTTTTTCATAGAGCAGAACTTTTTGCTTTTAATATAGTTTAATATAAAATTTGTTTTTTTCTCATGAATCATATTTTTGATGTTGTATATAACATTTCATTGGGAAACTCATAATCACCTATATTTCCCTTTTCTTCTAGAAGTTTTATACTTTTGAGTTTTGTGTGTGTTTCTGATCTGACATGCAAAGATATTGGAGATTCTCACTCTAATCATCACAACAAGAACAAAGCTGGACTAACTGACAATCAACAACATTTAGATCCAACAAATAAATGAGTAATAGAAAAAAACTTTTGCCCTGAAAATGGTGGGAGATGGACAGAGAGATACAGAGACTCACAGTTTGTGGGTAAAGAAGTCCAGGTAAAAAAGTCCAGGAGCAGAAGTCAGAAGCTGGAAACACTATTGGTAGAAGCACCTTAATCTGTAATTGATGGATTGCTGGAGGGTCAGTGTGGAGTAGTTTGTGAGTTAAAATATTAAGGGGACATAAAGAGGAATACAAACAAAACAAATGAACAGAAAGTCCTACAGAAGAACACAGATATGAATTAAACCACACTGTTCCTCAGAAACTGTGCAAGCAAGAAGAGAGTGAAGTAAAATACATAAAATGTTGAAAGAAAACAAAAATCACCAACCTAGACAATGAAATTATCCTTCAAAAGTAAAGAAGTAGACTCTTTCAGAAAACTAAAAATTGAGAGGGAATTTATCACCAAGAGACCTGCCTTGCAAGAAATGTCAAAGTAAGGTCTTCAGAGAGAAGGAAAAAGATACAGGTCAGAAACTCTGATGTATATAAAAAAGGAAAGTCTTAGAGAAAGAATAAATGAAGTAAAAAATAAAATAATTTATTTTTCTTTTTAATTCATTAGGTCTTGCAAAATTGTGATATTCTAATTATGTTATTTATTTTAATTTATTGATTGGAATAATTTTATAAAGAGATGCTTTCCCTTATCTACTACTTGGTTATCCAGTACTATCAGTTGTAAGGTGATAAGGGCATTATTCCTTGCCTATAACCAATTTTTTAATGCTACTACAATCTCATGAATTTAATAAAATTCTGCGATGATTTATGATAAACATCTCAGCAAACTAGGAGTAGAAAGGAAACTTCTCATCCTGATAAAGGGATACTACAAAGTAACTATAGCTAACATTATACTAAACAGTGATAAAATGAAGGCAGATATATGAAAAATCATATATCTGATAAAGGATTTGTATCCAGAATATATAAAGACTTCTTATAATTTATTAATAAAAATAATTTGATAAAAATTGCCAGCATATTTGAAGATACACTTCACCAAACAAAATATTTGGATGATAATTAAGCACAAAGCAAGGTTCTCAGGGTTATTAATTATTAGGAAATGCAAATTAAAACCATAATAAGATGACTTTACACCCCTACCAAAATGATTAAATTTAAAAAGAATGGCCATTACCAAACACTGGTGAGGAACTTCCCTGCATTGCAGTGACAAATGGGCTATCCACTCTCAAAAACGATTTGAGTTTCCTAGAAAGTTAAACCTATGAATATTATGGAATCAACAATTTCACTTCAGTGTAACTACCAAAATAAGTTAAAACATGTGCACCTCCAAGGCAAGACCTCAGACATTTATAGCAACTTTCTTTGTTCTATCTAAATATTTGATAAATTGTGTATTCATACAATGGAATGCAAATCAATACTAAAAATGAATTGACTTCTGATATATACATTAGCACAGATAATTCTCAAAGATATATAAAGAAAGCCAGTCCCCAAAGATTACAAATTATACAATTTTATTTAATGTAGTGTTAGGAAGCAGTTTATTGATTGCCAATAGCCAGAGGATATGGGGAAGAGACTGGTTGCAAAGGCGCATGAGGAAACTCTTTGAGTGATGAAAATGTTCTATATCATAATTGTGGTAGTGATTAAATAAGAGCAAACATTTAAAAAATGTATCAAGCTATTTGTGTAAAACTGATTAATAAAATTACATGAAAATCATACTTCAATAAAACCTAAGTAAAAATAAATAATAAACAAACAAACAAACAAATAAATAAATAAATAAACGGACAAATCATCTGAGTAAAGTCATCTAAGGATAAAATGTTTGACATTATTCTACACTTCCTTCCTTGGCAAACACTGTGACATATAATCATTAAGTCGTGTGCAAGGAGCATCTAATTTTTTTAAGGAACTTATTGATGATATAATCTTTTCCATTAGTGAGACTCTGTTTTTTCCAGACAACAATCTTTTCAAGAGATTTGTTTAGTCTGGTGTCACATATAGATTGCCTTATTTCAGTATATTCTGTGGATAATTCCAGAATCCAATCTTAATTTTATTTTGAGTGATATTTTGCAGCCTTGATTTGTCATATCTTTAAGCTCTACACAGCCCTGTATTTGGTTTTACAATCCCATGAAACATGGCTTCAGTCACTGTCCCAACCCCTGCATATCTTGGATTTAGACAAACCTGTGACTTACCTTTGAAATTTATTTTTTCCATAAGAAATTCAACCACACAATCTTCTTACTCTCCAACACTCTGAAAGCAGACAAACAAGGAACTCATAAAATAATCAGTACCTAATGAAGTGTGTGTGTGTATCTGTGACTGTGTATTTAAAAAATTTTTCATTTCAGAAATTACATTTAGTTTTGATATTTGATAATATGCTATTCAAAATAAGTATTATTTTATTTATAAATTTTACAACCTGAGAAGAAAATAAAAAATGATAGACGTTAAATTTTTTTCTAATTGATAAATATCCTAATCACATAAATAGTTTTGCCATTATTTTAAGTGATTATGAATGATCTGTCTCCCTCTCTCTCTCTTTCTTCCTTTTTCTGTTCTTCTCTCAACCATGGAAAAAAGCCAGATAATAATATCTAAATAGCACAACTGAAAAAATACGGCTGTTTAATATGGAACAATATTACCCAAATTAAATGCCTTTAAAATTCTAGAGTTAAAGACATTTCACTAAATATTGTGCAAAAAAAAAAAAAAAAAAAAAAAAAAATCATGTTTTCTTATCTCCTAATAATGAATTGCCTTGACTTTCTAAATGTGACAAAATTATTTCTGCTTTTGGGATGATAACTTGGTAGAACTGTCAGAAAGATCAAATTTCCCTTAAAGTATTAGACTTTGTCATAAAATTCAGAAGTACCAGCTCCCTTGAGGCAAATGTAAATACACTGTCAGTTTATTTGTGTTTGTTTGCTCCAACACTGTGTGATCCACTGTCTCTTGGGAATTAAATCTGCTTCACTTACTTTTCACAGGATTCACTGTGGACTAATAAATATTACTTTAAAAAATTCAAGATAAAATGATTCTTAATTAATATTTTAAAATGGATATTTTTAGACTTCAACATTTTTAACCTTTTCAGATATAAACTAAGATTACTTAACTGATTAAAATTGAAATATAAATTTTTGTCAATAAACTAATTAATTTTATTCAGTTTAAAATGATTATTGGCATCAAATAATTAACTTTAAATAGTTATTTATTTGAGAGTGATATACACTTTTTTATCCTCAACTAAATTGTGATGGTAAAATAAATCAACCCATGGTCACTTAATAAAGTATAAAATGGTGATTAAATTGTCTAACTTTTAAAGTTTTAATTGAAATATCAAATTATCTCAATAAATGACCAAAAGGTAAGAAATTGAAGACAATAAAAATATATACATATTGTCTTTAATATCTAAACTTTAAGATTTAAATAGAATTCAGAATCATATATAAATTTGTAGTAAAATTTTAAGCAGTACATATTAAAAGTATTGCTACATAATATAGATTACAGAAAAAAATAGGTGCTTTATACACACATTTAAATATATATATGCATAACTATATTCAAATGTACAAAGTCAAAACTTCATTCAAATGTCAAGGACCTGGCATGGGGATATTTACTAAGCACTTGCCATTTAATTTTATCCTCACAATACTTCAATATATATTCATTTTTCCCTATTTAACGAAGTGAAGGCACCAGGAATCATTGATTGCATAACCTTTACAATCTTGTCAGGAGCTAAAATGTTGAATAATGTCACTTATTTTAAAATACACAATTTTTGGTTGCTGATTTCTCTGTCATTTTTCTATTCTCCGTTTTATTTATTTTTCTCTAGTCTTTAAAATTTCCTTTCTCTTGCTTCTATTGGGTTTAGTTTGTTCTTAATATTCTAATTTCTTAAGGTAGAAGATTTGGTCATTATTTGAGACCTTTCTATTTTTAATAAAAGCATATTGCAGCTATAAATTTTCCTCTGAGCACTGATTTAGCTGTATTCCATTCAATTTATTATGTTTTGTTTTCATTTTCCACTAAATCCAATTATTTGTCATTACTGTTATGATTTCTTCTTTGATCCATTAGTTATTTAGCAGTACATTTTTAAATTTCCACATATTTCTGAATTTTTTATTTTTTCTGCCTTGTTTGATTTCTAATTTTGTTGTGTTTTACTCCATTAACATACTTCATATGACTCAACTTAAAAACAAAACATAACAAAACAAAACAAAAAACGCTTTGTAGTGTGATAAGACAGAAATAAGATAGCACTCACATTCCAAAAGGGAGAAATTGGAAACATAAAATGGGTCTTGGGTCCCAAGCAACCCCGAAACCTACCTACACAAATTCGATTAGGTTTTAAGGCCACATACTAATTCTCTGTGACCTGATGCTTCACTCCCTGGGTCCTACAAGGCAGTGATCCCATCTCTGAGCTCTGGAGCCCCCATTGGGCTGCCCAAACTCTGGGCCCACTGCTCTGTCCTTTCTGGCCTCTGCAACTATGACTCTTCCCTCAGTATAATTTTTCCCTTATTTCTTTCTATCTCCAATCCTATCAGTCCCAGCTTATGGTATCTGCTGATATAAAGTTCTCATAACCCTTATCAGTCTTCCATGCAATTCATGGGATTCTAAGCCACTAGACATAAAAGTTCTCCTCAGATCCTTTCTGAATAGCCCAAATTTTATTCTTGGTTTCTCATTAGATGTTTGATTAAATCCATAAATCACATGTCTAATCTCTTTAGCAATCTTAAATCATGGTTGTCCAGCCATAGCTTTAATGTTCTCTCCAGAACATCTTTTTTTCTCATCTTTTGCTGCTGCCTGGATAAGCAGAGAATTTTCCAAATCCTCAAGTGTTGGTTTATTTTTGCTTAATGATTTCTTCCTCATTTTATCTATTTTCTCTCGTATTAAACTGGTATAAGCAAGAAGGAGAAACCAGAGAGTTTGTTCCACACTGTGCTTGGAAATATCAGTTGTTTGTTAACAAATTCTACTTTCCTCCCAAAGGTAGAATGTAACTCAGTCAAGTTCTCTCCACTTTATGACAAGGGTCATCTTTCCTCCATTGACCAGCGACATGTTCTTCCTATCTTTCTGAGACCTCACCAGAAGCACCTTTAGGATTCAAATCTCTACCAACCAAATTGAGTGGAAAGTGTGGAGTTCGCTATGCCCTTTCACTTTCAAACCCATTTACCAGTTACTTCTAATATTAGAAGAAATGAATGTGGTACTTTTGTTACAACTTACGAGTCAGTATCGAAATATTATTAATAGAAGTTCACATTAGTGTTTACTCTTTGTTTTGTATGGGCTGTGGGTATTGACAAATGTATAATGGCATGCTTACACCATTATAAAATAATACTGATTCAAATGTTTCCTTTTCTAATTCATAATTTTGTTGTTGATGTATTATTTTCTAATGGTTCCTTTCTGTGGGTGGGATCACTGATTCTGCATTTCTAAAGCTCTTTAATGCTTAATATTTTCTATCTAAATGAAGTTTGTACTTGAAGGGAGCCTGACTGTATGTTTGTTCTCACACTGCTATAAAGAACTTTCCTAAGACTGGGTAATTTATAAAGGAAAGAAATTTAATTGACTCACAGTTCCCTATGACTGTGGAGGCCTCAGGAAACTTACAATCATGGCAGAATGGGAAGCAGGCACATCTTACGTGGTAACAGGCAAGGGAGAGCAAGTGTGAAGGAGGAACTGTCAAACACTTATAAAACCATTAGATCTCATGAGAAGTCACTCACTGTCACAAGAACAGCAGGAGGGAAACCATCCCCATGATCCAGTCACCTCCCAGCAGGTCTCTCCCTTGACATGTGGGAATTACGGCGATTACAATTTAAGATGAGTTTGGGTGGGGACACACAGCCAAACCATATCAGTGATTCTGTATTTTTGTCTGTTTCTGTGAACCAAAACTTTCTAGACAGCTGCTCAACTTTATGCTTTTTCTCTTGATTCACTTACACCTTTGATTGTCTGTGAGATATGAATTACCTTTATGATTTCAAGAATCAGTTGACTTTGTTACTAGATATTTCATTCAAATTCTTCTCTGAGCATTTTTTTCTGAGGACTCTACGTAAATCAGGTTTATGGAAAGCTGTTGGAAGGCAGAAGACATAATGCCAAACTTAAAACAAAAATTTCCCCCAGCTGTCAGTTTCCTCTAAATAAGTTTTAGCTTTCACCTAAATTCCTATTTCATTTTACTTAGTGGGAATGTATTTTTTTTGGTAATGGAACACCCCTTTTATCTGTGCTCTAAGAGTGAAGAAACAAGAATGTGGGGCCGATTAGCAGAATTGTTTTTCTATATGTAGATTTCTAAATAATGCCCCTGTTTACATAAATGTTTCTCACTCTGTCTTCTCTGTGGTCTGTTTATTATGAGCCTAACATCTCTTAAAATAAATGGGCATATTGGTTATTACTCACCAAACAACTGTATAGTTTTAAATTGTGGCAGTATCTGATATCTTTATTTGTAGATGATTTCTACATTAGCTTCTGTCTAACAAATCATTTAACTAAATTTCCCCAGCTAAAATCTATAGAAAAGTTACAAAAACAGTCAATTAATAAATTTCTACCTTTCACCTAGATTCATCAATTATTAATATTTGTCTCATGGGCTTTATATCTCATGGAATACATTTTCATACTATTTTTTGTGTGTGTTGCTTTGCTTAGTCTTACTTGCCTTTGGGTGTTTGTTTTGCTTTGTCTCTTAACAGATTGTTCAATTAAAATCATTAAGTTTTAGGGCAATTCAAAGCCTTCGTAATACATTTTTTTACAAATGGAATGGACTTCCTTTATTTCGTCTGCCTCTTGGGTTTATTTTTGCATCTTACTTCCATTTTTAAGTAAGTATGCTTATATTTTGCAATTACCCAGATCCAAGCCCCCTTCTATCCTCTACTGACTCTGCTACTATAGACACTATGTCTTCTCCCACTGATAGCATATCTTCTTTAAACAGATGTGTTATCATCTTGGAGTCCTCAAATACTGCCTAGTATTTTTGCTGAGATCTAATATATGTGTTGATTTAAAAAAACACAAACTCATGAATTCTGCCAATTCATGCACTAAAAATATCAGAAGTTATAGGAGGAAAAATGATATGGCAGAGTAATTAAATCTTTGACAGCCTCATAATCAGGGCTTCAACTGAGCTTGTAACTATCGTAGTAATTATACAGCATATTAAATATTCACTGGCGTTTCCACCCAGAATCAGCCCAGTCCATCATTTGTAGAAAATCCAAGGTTTTATGCATTTTCTTTGGAGACTGTCCCTTAGGGTAGCTACTCAAAAGAAGCATGAATTCCATCACAATTAAAAATCTTGTGAAGTCTACCTTTCTGTCACCAGGTTTTATTCAAGCATTTTTTAGCACAGGGAAAATATCCTCTCATCTATTTTATTTGTGTTTGCAGTATCATAGTATCACCGAACAGTTTGATGTCATAAAAAGAGGTGCAGAGTTTTGGTCCACTAAAATGTTTACTATTACTCAGAAAAGAACCTTGGTAGGTTTTTTTCACCTTTCCCCCCCACCACCTTTTTTTTTTTTTTTTTTGGTCTTTATGTATGGTGGTGTTTAGGCTTTCTGTTTGATTATGAGAAAGGGTACCCTTGATGGTTTCTTAATTTGGGTAAAATTATTTAAATCTGGGAAAATGATGTTTGAGACTTTGTAACTTCTTTTTACACCCTTATCATTCCTTTATAGGCATGTGTCATCAGAACTAATTTGCATGCACCATAGCAAGTAAAGGGTATTTGATCATTCCACATTGATGCATTCTAGTTGACATCAGTATTTGGCCCCATTCCAATATGAGCAGATGATTTCTCTTGCATAGATCATAATCTTGCCACTGCAGCTCCCCTTTCTGCTCAGTAATGAAAAGCAATAATAATTCTTCCAAAACAAGACTTTCATTAATTTCTGCCACTTCCGATGTAGTTAAATCAGTTGGCTTTATGGTTGCTGTGCTTCCTTCTAGAACACTTTGAAAAAATTATATATGGATATGTATTTCAGTAACAATGTACTATATGAAGTGCAGGTGGTTGGTTTCTAATCTGAAGTTTCTGCCTTCCTTCTCTAATAGAGTTACATTTATTAGGCCTTATTTCATTTACCTACATATTTATTTGTTTGTTTTAATATTGTAATAATGGTAGGGGCATTAAAAACACTGTCTTAGAAAGATTGCTTTTTTTTGAGTTCTCGCTAAATTTGTTCAATGTCATGGCAAATATATGTGAAACCATTAATAATTTATGGTATTTTTCATAACTTTGTGGATAACAATGTGTAGACTACAAAAGCATTGCTTGGTAAAAGGTATAACCAAGGATGAAAATAACATATATTGTAAAATTGAGGAAGAACATAATTGTATTGGACACAGTCATTTACTCCTTTTTTCCCTTAGGAACCCAGCTTTTTTTTTATTATGAGAAAACATAAACTTATACCTTGAGTAGTTAATTTGGAGCCAAGCATCTGAGTTCTGCCTAGTGAAATATGGGTGAAAAAAATGCACATTACTTTCCAGGTTCAGCTTTTACATTTTGTAACACAGTGTTCCCTATTATTTCTTCCCTTTGGATGGCAAATGTGAGAATAATATGGTTAAGATTGGGGACACCAACAACAGAAGGACCTATGGGAGAAATGGCTAATTCTCACAGCTTGCATTGAACTCCGTGTTGTGGAAAATGGATACTTAGTGTGTCCATACAAGTTAGCTTTTGCATGACTAATACAAAGACAAATTGCAAGAGGAAGAAGGCAGAAGTATAAAGATGGAAGCAGCTGATCTGGAGACACCTGGAGGAAAGGATTGACTATATAATATTAATATATTTTACTTCTGTCCTATTCAGTGTGGTCAGCTACTAACCCACACCATTTTATAACATCACAAGTTACTGCAAATGTGTTTTTTCCACGTAAGCATGCTTAATGGCTACCCATAGTTTCTATGGATCACTATAACAGCCATGTAAAAGTGCCATTTGTATGCTTGTCAGCAACTGTTGTCCTCAAGAAGGTTTTATTTTCCTTTGTTGGTAAACTGTGCTTTAATAAGAAGATATAATTAGCAACAATAAGAATCAAATTTCCAGTTATTGTAGTGTTTCAGAAGTAAACAAACACTGATAAATAACTCTTTATTTCTGATGCTGCAGACATATGAGAAATGGAACTACTTTTGACAAGATCTGTGAAGAGAATGGTATTTTATTGTATTAGAATTCTCCAGAGGGACAGAACTGATTGGATATATGTGTATATGAAAGGGAGTTTATTAGGGAGATTGGCTCACATGATCATAAAGCAAAGTCCCACAATTAGGCCATCTGCAAGCTGAGGAAGGAAAAAACCAGTGGTGGCTCAGCCCAAGTTCAAAAGCCTCAAAAGTAGGGAAGCCAACAGTGCAGCCTTCAGTCTGTGACCAAAGGCCTGAGAGTCCCCGGCAACCACTGGTGTAAGCCCAAGTGTTCAAAGGCAGAAGAACCTGGAGTCTGATGTCCAAGGGCAGAAGGAATGGAAAGAAGCATCCAGCATGGGAAAAAGGTGAAAACCAGAAGACAGTGACTGAGCTTATCCCACGTTCTTCCACCTGCTTTGTTCTAGCCACACTGGCAGACCATTGGATGGTATCCACCAACACTAAGATGGGTCTTCCTCTTCTAGTCCACTGACTCAAATGTCAGTCTCCTCTGGCAACACTCTTACAGATCCACCCAGAAACAATACTTTACCTAGGCATCATTCAATCCAGTCAAGTTGACACCTGTTATTAACCATCACACTTATATAACATGTGTAGTTTCCATTTAAGAAGCATATTATATACTTACTTTGAAAACATAAAAAAGACAAGAGATGTATAATTGAATTCCTATAAAGGACATAGAGGTACTGAAATAAATGTCTCCAGTACTTTTAGGATTCCTTACTAAATCTTATCTCTATTTTTATTATGTGAATTAACTCTTAGAAACTACTAATCATCCATGTTGACAGAGCCACTGACAAATACCAGGTTTTTTTACCCATAATAGATTGATTATCCAACCCCCAACCTCCTAGTTTTCAAAACAAGTCCTAGAAATGGCTTTACTCAGTGTATTTTATGATCATAAGTGTGGCATACCATTGATTACTGTACCCAGTAAATTAACACCCCTGGGTTTAGGGAAGAGCCATTCCCAAAACACAGATGGTGTGGCTCCCAGGAGGAGGGAAGCATCTGGGCAGACAAACCATCAGCAGCAGCAGAGATGAGTCTTCTCAGTTTTTGGATGCAAGTTGTGCTTTCTGAGACCCTTGTGTGTTGAGATCATCACTTAATGTGCCTCCCAGCATCTATTTTTTGTTGTTTTACTAAAAGTACATTGATTTATCTGTGGGGAACTATTTCTGCCCACTCTAGGTCTACATACATCAGAGTAGGCATCCGTTCACCCTGGATAGGCATAATCCAAATTGAGGCTCCTTCCAAAAATGAATGATTCAAGATGGGTCAATTCCAAGTGGATCTATTAGATGCAGTCTTGAAGATAGAACAAAAACCTGAACCTGCTAGTTGCAACTTTCTCTCCACTTGGAAAGAAAATGCCTGAAAATAAAGCAAACTCAGAAGAAATAGGTATTAAGAGTTGAATAAAAATTTTGTAGTCCCAGCTAGCTACTCAGGTGGCTGAGGAGGAAGGCCTTGAGCCTAGTTTGAATTCAGCTTGGGCAACATAGCAAGAATATCTCTAAAATGCAATAAAATAATTGAAGAAAAAGATTTCTGATGATGGTTTTCAAGCATTTTGACCCAACTCTTTTAAAGTTTGACTTTTCTATTGACTTCTGTTTTTTCTGTTAACCAATATGTTTATATTTCTGCTTAAGCTAATTTGAGTTTAATATCATGTTACTTGGAATTGAGTCCTAACTAATAAGTGAGGATAAGGGGAGGTTATGGAGCAATTCTCAGAGGAAAATTTGAATCCTTATTGACTGCCTGGATTTTCTTTTCATAAGCAAGTAAAGTAGGGAACACGTGATCCACAAAGACTCACCACCATGGACTATATCACCAACCCTATCTAACAGAAGAAGGAAGTTGGATGTGATAATAGAGTTGCTTTGGGACCAAGAATCAGAGATGATGCTTAGAATGAAGGGACAGAAGTAACATGAGGTTGGTACAGCTTCCGTTTTCTTTGTCCATGATACTCCTAATTAGTAAGCCATTTATTAAGAGTTTGAAAGTACCTCCACATGATATATACTTGCAGGTATTCCTGTTTTATTTTCATTTCTCTGGTCAGAATTCCTCTAGTACTACCTGAAATAACAGTATAGGTTATCCTGGATATTTGTGATAAAATATTTAGCTTATGTTTTTTCATTTCTTCTATCCAGAGTAGTTTACTTTCTCCCTAAACCAGGTTATAAAACATCAAATCACCTAAAATGTCCGTGTTAAATAAAACACAAAATTTACTGTATGGATATTAAACATTTTTTCTGGAATTCAACTAAAATTTTATCAGTTTACATTTTAGTGACAAACATACTAAAAAGAAAAAGCAAGAAAGGAAGGAGAAGGAAAGAAAAGAAAGAGAAAGAAAGAAAGAAAAAGAAAGAAAGAAAGAAAGAAAAGAAAGAAAAAGAAAGGAAAGAAATAAAGAGAAGGAAAGAAGAAAGAAAGAAAGAAAGAAAGAAAGAAAGAAAGAAAGAAAGAAAGAAAGAAAGAAAGAAAGAAAGAAAAAGAAAGGAGGGAGGGAGGGAGGGAAGGAGGAAGGAAAGAAAGAAAAAAGAGAAAGATGAAGGAAGAAAGAAAGGAGAGAAAGGAAAGTAGGAAGGAAGGAAGGAAAAGAAAGAGGGAAGAAAGGAAGGAAGGAAGGAAGGAAGGAAGGAAGGAAGGAAGGAAGGAAGGAAGGAAGGAAGGAAGGAAGGAAAGGGAAGCGGGGAGGGAGGGAGGGAAAGAATGGCCTGAGATTTAAGTCTAATTCACTGATTGTCTGAAATTACAAAAGTCACAGGTGTATTGAAGGGCCAAAATAAAGATTTGTCTTTGTTAATGTTGAGAATATGTTGTATAAATATTATTATTACCACCACATATATCTTTTACAAAACTGTAGTATAACATAGTGATTCTACAGTTTCAAGATAAAACTATGCAATTTCCACATAAAGCTCTTGTCTGATTTTTTTATTTAAAGAAAGTATGAATATGACTCAAAAGTGATTATACTGATAAATATATACTACATCCCACTATGAGAAATGCTGTGTGCTATCCTTTCCTATAGGTTTGTTAACCGTTCGGGGAACTGATCTCTCAATAACTTATGTTTTACAATAATATATTTGTTTAATGGTACCACAGAGAATTGAGGACTTTACCAGTTCCTAACATAAGCTTAATATATAATCAGATTTTTTTTTCCTTTTTTTCTCTTGTGCTATGAGCTGACTCAAACTATTGCTCTCACTACTTTTTATGTTGGAACATATTTGAAACAATCCCCCCTTTTTTTTTTTTTTCAAAAAAACAAAAGCAAAAGCAACTGAGATGCTTGGAGTGTGTAATCATTCTCAGCAAACTATTGCAAGAACAGAAAACCAAACACCTCATGTTCTCACTCTTAGGTGGGAATTAAACAATGAGATCACTTGGACACAGGAAGGGGAACATCACACACCGGGGCCTGTCATGGGATGGGGTGGGGGGAGGGATAACATTAGGAGATATACCTAATGTAAATGATGAGTTAATGGGTGCAGCACACCAACATGGCACATGTGTACATATGTAACAAACCTGCACGTTGTGCACATGTACCCTAGAACTTAAAGTATAATAAAAAATTAATAAAAATTTTAAAAAGTATGTGGTAAAATGTTCAGTTAGTTGCTAATCCATTGGAGTTAAGTGCAATCTCTGGAGGTGTTGAGCATGATCTAATACTGCAGCCTTCTGCCTAAAGAGCACCATTACAGTAACAGCCCTGCCAAATATTCTCTGCTTTTCACTTACACCTAACAATGCTTCTCAAGATATCCCTTATAATGTTACTTAGACATGCACACAGGTGTTTGTTGAAGACTTTGACTTTAAAATGAATACCATTTACAATGACAACACATTTGGCAAACAAGTGAAAACTCTGAAAAATGCCAATGAAGAGATTGAATAATGTATTCTGAATATGCATTTATTTATTTTTCTTTTTTGATGTCAAACATTTTGAAATGAACAGGCTCATTCATATATATACACCCTGTACCTTTTACTTTTTTCATAATCAGAGACAGAATATCATAACTATCAGTCATAGGATCTTTGTGAATTTATGCAGATGGGCTGACTTCTTTGATAATTCCTGGTATCCAAAAGAAGTGTTAGATTGCTTGTGATTCCAGAAAAAGTTATTGGAGTAGCACAAATTATAACTCAGGATTTAAAAATAAAGCATTTCTTTTTGTCTTTCCTTCTCCTCTCTCTGTTTTCAAGCCCACTTGTTCTTCACATGGCTCTGAAAACAGAAAGATGAAAAGTAAAGACAAAAAGGAAACTAGTTGGGATGTCTTTACAATTACTCATCACTGAGCACACTGAATCCACTGTAGGTCCCTACTCATAAACAAACAACTGTCCTGTGAACAGTAGAGCTCTTCTTTTACTTTCTTCTTCAAAATGTGACACTTTGAATAGTAATTGAACTTGGCTTCTAGAGATTATAATGTAAGAAGAAACTGTATGCCTCATTTAGTAGGAAGAATTCTCAAAATGATTCCGATAATTCACCTTTGATTCTCAACCCCTTCGATTGCAGGTGGACCCTCTAAATATGAATGTCATTCCTGTGAGTGTGGCACATTATGTGGCAAAGAGAGCTTATCTAGGTGGGGTTAACTTAATCACAGGAGCCCTTCATGAGTAGAGTTTTCTCCAGATGGTGACAGAGATATTCAAAGCATGAGAATGATTAAAAGCACCATTGCTGGCTTTGAAAGTGGAGGGGGCAACATAGACCTTAAAAATGTTCCCCTCAACTTCACCATATATAAGGTTTCCTTCTGACTATAGGCCCCTGACTTCCATTTTCTTAAAGCATTTATTTTAGAAAATTTGAATATAGGGAGTGTAACAGAGATTTATCTGCTCTATTGAAATGTAAATCTTCTATAACACAAGAATATCTTTATCAATGATCTGGGAGTCATTCCTTTGACATTTACTCGTATAAGGAGAAAGAGATAGCATCCTTTCCTCCAAGTCCTTGTGGGAGGGTAGGAGCCCAACTTCAATAAGTGACAATAGACAAACATAGATTGCCTAATCACATTGACCAACCTCTCCACTAACATCTTCCAGTAGTTTTGCGTTAACTCACTCCAACATTTAAAAATCTTCCTGTCTTTTGCTTCAGTAGAGTTAAATTCAGTCCTTCTCACATAGTTTAATAATCTCTTTCCACTATTCCAATAGTCTTGAATAAATTCACCCTTGCATTTTTCACTAGTCGTGTAATTTTTCTTTTATGGTATATAAAAACTTGAGAATGGCATCTAGAAGCTGACAGAGATGTCTGCAGACAGTCAACTAGCAAAAGGGACTGAAGTTTTCCAGCTGCAGGAAATAGATTATACAGACAACCTAAATGAGCTGGAAATGAGTTCTTCCCCCAGAGTCTCAACATAAGAGTTCAGCTGAGCCAACACCTTGATTTTGCTCTTGTGAGACTCTCACAGAGAACCTAGTTGAGCCTACAAGGACTTCTGACCTACAAAACTTATTCAAGCCACTCAATTTTTAGCAATTTGTTACAGAACAATAGAAAGTGAATATGCCTTAGTGGAACCCAAGAGAATTTTATATTCCCTGGTTTGAATATAGGGAGTGTAACAGAGATTGAAGACTTTGGGGATATAGTTTTGGCTGTGCCCTAAATGGCACAGAATGTTTTCTAACTACCTTAAATGGCACAGCAGATTTTGTTTTAGTTTTGTTTTCATCTAAATCAGATACTCCAATGTAAAAAAAGTTTTTTGACTGTTTTGGATTTTGATAATTTTCTAAGCCAATTTATGTATTCAAATATAATTATTATCCATTATACATAATAAACCACACTTTAATAAAATAAATTATATTGGAAATAAATATTTTAAATAGTCGTATGTATTTTAACATGTCTTATATTGGTATATATGTAAGTTGGAAAGATTTGTTATTATTATGGCATAAAATAGGCAAATATTTGTTGTTAACTTTCATTCAAAGAAGGAATACTTTTAAGAGTCTTTAAAGTATGTCCTTTCAGATAGTCTGACACAGATTATCTAAGGAAACAGGAAAACTAAGAAGACCAATTTTGAGAATTCTTCCAAATGCTTCCAAGTGTGCATAGTATGAAATGATGTGTTTTAAATCTGACGGCCTTTGTGTAAAACATATAAAGCCTTTTGTCTGGGCCTAGTGGCTCACTCGTATAATCGCAGCACTTTGGGAGGCCAAGGCAGGCAAATACTTTGAGCTCAGGAATTAGGGAACAACCTAGACAACATGGAGAATCCCTGTCTGTGCAAAAAATACAAAAACTAGCTGCACATGTGCACCTGTAGTCCCCGCTACTTTGGAGGCGGAGGTGATAGGATGACTCAAACCCTGGAGGCAGAGATTGTAGTGAGTCAAGATCATGCCACTGCACTCCAGCATGGGCTACAGAGCCAGACCATCTCCCAAATATATATATGTATATGTACACATATATTTTATATATTTAATATATGTGTATCTCTATATTACATATATATATATATATATATATATATATAGCCTTTCAGTTGACCATGTCTGAAGTCTTTTTGTTAAAATGTCATTATTTCAGCTAGAAGACATTCCTATGCTGAGCATGTATTTTGATCTACAATGAATGTAATTCATTAGGTAATCAACTAGAGTATATTAACAAAATGATTGTTATCATAATTATATTTAAAGTTGAGATTTTATGGCTTCATTCATGCAACAGAGAGCACAATCATCTAAACTATTTATTGAGTCATAACCTAGGTCATATTTCCAAGAATGTTACATGTTTCTTGACTCCAAGTATTACTGTGCAATTAATTCTAGGAACAATGCATTTTAAAATACGTTATGTATTTTATTAGGCCAAAGGGACCTGAAGTGCCAAACCTCTTCACACTTTACACACTAGTGTTCCTTTGTTAAAACCATTCTATAATCATACCAAATGTTCACTTGCCACACAATCAGACTGTGATCATTGAGTTTGTCATAGGTAGCCTGAGACATGGAGCCAAGAAATGATTTGTAAACCTTCTTTCTAGCTTTCTATTGTTCCATCAGAGAATCTTCTTAGAAGATCCAGTTTTCAGACTATACATTGTTATTTTGTTAAGCCTTTCCAAAAGGCCCCTTCATTCTTACTTTTAGATTTGTAAATGCTTTCCCATAGCCTTGAAATAGAAGCCCCACTGACATCATACATTTTTAATATACCAAGATGTTTTACTGTAACAATCTGACCCACATCTTTTTCTCAGTAGCTATTTTCCTTGATTTCTAATATCAAATTTAAACTACTCAAAAGTGAATAATGTCTTGACTAAAATAAGTTTTTGTTTTTGTAATCATAGTTACACTCTTGTTTTAAGCTTTCAGAAAAAAATTGTTGGGGATGTTAAATAATGCTGATTGAATTCTAGTTATTTTAATGAGGAATACCTCCTCATTCTTTTTACCAGCCTGCTATTTACTGAGCATCCACTGTATTCACAGCACTATTACAAGCACTTACAGATTTTAACTAAAAGAAATATCTATCACACTCTTTCATGTGACAAAGAAAATGGAACTCTAATACATTGTGTTTATCTGTTTGTATTAGATGACACTTACTGAGAAAATTAACACAGTCATGCCTTACAGAGGTAAAAGGAAAGTGAAAATGTAGTTAGAGAAATAAGGGTGAAAAATGTGGTGAATTTTGGAGAACTGAGCTAGAAAGTTACCAATAAATTGAGTGATTTAAAATATGCTGTGTTATCGGAAGATTGCCTGACTCTTAATGACTGTACAATGAATGTAAGCCGTTATTACCTTTAAAATTATTAACATTTTTCTTAGCATGAATACTAAATGTTAAACATTCAAAACGTACTTC
Source organism: Macaca fascicularis (assembly GCF_037993035.2). Lineage (NCBI taxonomy): Eukaryota > Metazoa > Chordata > Mammalia > Primates > Cercopithecidae > Macaca > Macaca fascicularis. The sequence goes on along the minus strand of NC_088380.1, from coordinate 29,339,557 downwards.
ACTGTCTGCCTTATATTTGTGATTTTTGTTCTATTCATAAATTCATTCGCTTAATGAAATATGAATTTTAAGTCAACTATCTGCAAAATGTGGTGTTAGTGTAGTGAAAAAATGAGAAATGATCCTTGCTTTTATGACTTTTCAGTTTAATGAGGAAGATTGACAGCAACATAAAATTATTTAGATAAATTTGGGTATAATTCTGACATTTTCTCTAGAAAAGAAGTGAAAAGAATATGGAAATAGGCCCAGGATATATTGGTTGAAATAACATATTTAAAGTGGACTCAGAATCAAAAAGTATCCCTGACTAAGGAAAGAGCAAGCATGAAAGACCTGAAGCAGAAAGAAAGGAGCCTGGTACATTTGAGGGGATAGAAATATACCATTGTGACAGCAGCCTCTTTCAGAATTCTGAGAATGAAACAGAAAAAGCTGAGAAGTTGACATGAGGCAGTTAGCGCCTTACAGAACAGGTTAATGATTTTAGACTTGAGGCTTAAAACAGAAAATTGCTGCAGGGTTTCAAGTTTAGAAGTGACATGATCTGAGTCTTTTTAAGAACACTTTGGGTGTGCATAGAAATTCAATTGGTCTGGAGGTGGAGTAATTGTGGGAAGCCTATCTGGAAGAATAGTATAGTTATAGGGGCTCAAGCTGAGTTAAGTAAGTGGCTGTTTAGACAAAGACTTCAGGAATATTTAGTATGTAGTAAAAACAGGAATATTGAATTATTAGATGTGCTATTGGAGGGGAATGCAATGATTATAAGGGCAAACTAATGATATAAAATCAAATTAACTAGGGAGACAGTATACAGTAGGATAAAGGAAGAAAAAGTCTGAGGTATTTATTATGTAAAAATTGGATAATGGAAAGTTTTCCATAGTAGATTGAGGCCCACAGCTCTGAATTTCTATGAAAACAGAGTAGAAAATAGGTAGGAAAATGGAAAGAAGTTTGTGGAGAGGAAAGGAATAGAAACGAGTGAATGTTAAGGGTATTCAAATAGAATGAGGCAGGAAAGTGTCCAATAATTTTAGCCTCAGATGTTTTTAGTGAGGTGATTTAAAAATTTAGTAAAATGCTGCCAGATTGAAGTAAGCCATGAGGGAATTCGGCAAAGAGGAAGTTCGGGGTACATGAGGACAATTGTTTGTAGAAGTTTGAATGTGAAGGATAATAAATAAATCAGTGGGAATGGTAAGCAAAGGAGGAGTTTGCCTAAGATGTTACAAATTAGTCAGGGTATTAGTGTTTGAAAATAGATCACTCATTACATAAAGTGTTTCCAAATTTCCTAGCATTCAGAAGACACTAAGTAATGTCCCACAACAATATCTTGACTTTTAATTATCTGTATAGTTTGCCAACATTTCTGACAAATCCCAAATAATTTTTAAGTTTCTGCAAATATCTCTTGGTCATTTATTAACTAGTTTCTCCCTCTCCTATGGTAAACTATGCCATTTTGAACCAAATGTGTATTTGAGTAACTTAAAGTACACAAAAATTAAAGTTATGGTGTTTAACAAAATTTAATAAAGATCTCTGGTCAACATATGCAAAGCACAATTCAGACACTGAAATTTTTATATGACATATTAGATAATACTGGAAATTCTTAATTGACACTCCACCAGAGATCTTCTAATGTGGGCAACTTTGCTTACTTCCTTACCTGCTACCTTGTTAGAACCGCCAACCTGTTTTCTCCCAGAGATAGTTGTATTAATTATTCCCCTTAATTTGGAATTCAGCCTTTCCAATGACAGGCATTGGACCAAAGAGAAGAGAACAAAATAAGAATTTTATTTTTTCATCTCTGCTTGTAGGTTCAACTTTTGTTAAACTTAAGAGAATCTGTAAAAATGCAACTAACATCACAAACAGACAATTCTCACATTATTCGTCTGAACAGTTTTGCCTCTCATGGAAGTTCTCCATTCATATTCTAGTCTATGATTTCCATTTTATGTTTGCATAAACACAGAAATCCTTTACTAGTTTTTGAGCTTAATAGGTTTTACCCTCTAATAAAAAGATAATGTGATTCATCCTCGTAAGTAAATTTTAATGTATCCACTGGAAAAAAAAAAGTCAACTATTGGGAATTTCAAAACAGAAATTTTCATTTTCTTTCTATACATTATTTCATTTACATTACAGTCCAGTGTTTTACATGTGTTATTATGTTATACTTGAATCAGTTGGGAACGTCAAAATTATCCCAAAGAGTATAAGGAAAAGATGCTGTACTTTAAAAACATAATGGAAACTTTGGAAATAATGATAGGAAAAAGTGACTCAGAGTTGATCCTGAGAATATAAGCAAGATAAACTTGAAAAATTTTTAAGATACATTATAACTTCTAGAGGAAAAAAAAATAGGTAGAAAATTATTAATACACTAATCTTCACCCGCAACCAGGAAAAAAAGATAAATTCTTTAGAAAATGAGTAAACTTTGGAGTTCATTTGCATCCTAAATGTATATCTTTATAAGTAACTATTTAAATGTGTGACTGTGATTTAACTACTGGCTACAAATTTCATTCAATCATTGAATTGTATTTCTTTCAGTAACAATAAAACACAGAAGTAGTACACGTTCATTGGTAACCATCAGCGGTTGGGTTGTAAATATCAAATAATAAGATAAACTACAGTACAACTGACTTCACTGGAGAAAAATTTAGTGGCAAATTTGTTTACTTCCTCATAATATGTGGTAATAATTGGCCCCGTAGAACTTCTTTAGGTCATTTATGATCATAATTAAAAGTAGTATTACTTTAAATCATTAATCTACAATCAGCCGGCTATTTGATTCATATTTGATTAATAAATCAAAACATCCTTCTCAGCCAGATTGGTCTAACCTTCAGAGCACATTTTGCAAGTCCCTGCTTGATTCAAAGTGGTCTTACATCCCTAGTGAAAGTAATAAGTAAAAATTATTCTCTAACCCTTTCAAATATTTTCCTGAAACTGTATTTATCTTTCTGTAAACCAACTTTTAGAAAGAATAAATAAACTAATAAATTGTTGGTTTGTACGAGGTAAGACAAAATGTTTGGACACATTTTTTCTTTTCTTTAGTGACAAAATCAAATAATTAGTTTTGATGCTCAATAGAAGCAACCTGAATATATCACAAAACTTAATCCAGGCTTAATTTCACTTTATGTAAAGATGGTCTAATCTACGCCATTCCTACCACCTACAAATCAAAACTTAGTATTCAATATTTGGGCAGGTGGAAAGAAATTTCCGATAAAAGTTCTGAGGTAGATTAGAGAATAAAAATAAGAGTGGGACAGATGGGTAATGGTTAATAAGCCTTGACTATTAAAAACAGTATATTTAAAATAGAAGGATTTAAAATACAGAAGCAATAACATGACATTTGGAAGGAAAGATGATAACAGAGTCCAGGTGTTTAGATATCCTTTTATTTGGAAGATATTAGATAGGGTAGCACAGTTATTACAGAAACAAATGAAAACACATGTTGTTATTCTGACAGTCACAGTGGGGTCGGTAATGTCGGTAATTCTGCAGTATAAAACAACTTCAAAATTTTGCTTGTTTGACAAATGGAAAGTTTGCATTTCAAGTACATGTCCTATGTAGATTATTAGATCAGTCTGCCCAAGGAGTTACTCAGGGACCTGAGATAATGGAGGCTTGTTGACATGAGCATCTGTGATCACCAGAACTGTGGGAAGTGCAAGCGGTGAATTATTAACTGGCTTTTAAAGATTTGGGTCCAAAGTGAGCCATATCACTCCCGATTATACCACATTGGCCGAAGCAAGTCATATGGAGACAGAAAACATCAAAAAACTTCCTTAATAAAGAAAACTTCAAAAATGCTTACCATGTTTCTGCAAAGAATAAAACTGGAAAGATTGGTTGAACAACTTGGATCCTTATCACAGTTGGTCTTTCTGTTCACCAGATATTCTGGTTAGGATTCCTCATCCAGGCAAAATATACTGTAAATGTTTTATCCAGTGATAGTGTCCCAATCCTAGAGCCAAAGACATGGAAGTTAATAGGGAAAGAAATTATCCCCACATACACCAAGTAGAATTGGAGGAATCCGGACAATGAGACTGAAATACTGTCTTTCAAAAAGAAGATTAATGAGAGAATAAAAGAGTTTACGTTAATAGCAATTCTGTAACTCTAGTCAGAATTAAAGGTGACCTATTTTATGATGGTGTTTGGGTCATACTCTTTGTTAGAGGTCCAGATCTTCTCTCTGGGATAAATTCCTAAATCTACTGTTCTCTATGGTCTTTATTTCTATATAAGGGAAAAGGAGGGGAAAGGAGGTGAAGGGAGGGGAGGGGAGGAGATGAGAGGGGAGAAGAGGAGAGGGGAGGGGAGGCAAGGGGAAGAGAGGGGAGAAAAGGAGAGGAGGGAAGGGAAGGATCTTCTTTTTCCTCTACTTTCTTTGTCATATCTGAAGTGAACAATGTGCCCTCCTTAAGAGCTGAGGCGTTTGTCGTTTACCTCCTATTTGTAGACCGTTAACTCAAACAATGTTATAGAAATGGAGATATTTATATCCAGAGTTCTGGCTATAATGGTAGCTTTCCTCTCTATATGCATGGTAGGTTTTTTATTCTATTCTACTTAGGTTTATGTGCCAATAAACATTCATTTCAGTTTTTTTTTTTTTTAAAACAACAACAACAACAACAAAAAAAACCAAATGTCTTGAAACATTCCTCTGCTTTTTTGTGCTCCAAAACTTCTTTTTCTTTCTCAACTTACTTGCGGAAAGCATGAGACTATCAGACTTTGAGGTCAAGGTGCACCTTTAGTATTATTTCCTGAATCATTTTTATTCCAATTGAAAAAATCTGTTGAGCTCTACCATAATCCATTCAAAAGTATTAACAATAGAAAGATTGTTAATACCCTTGATTTGATCCTTATAGAAAGGTTGACTTTGATCCTCCCTTTTATCAAAGTACATCTTAATAATATTTCATATTATATTGTGGTTGAAAATTTTTTAGGTCTCTGAGCTTTTTGACAATATTCTATTTCATTTCTGATTATTCGTTTGTACATTTGGCTCTGAGTTCATCTACTTTAGCGATATTTCATTAAGTACAGTAAACAGCAAGGTATTACTACATCAAACAAGATATTTCAAGAAGAAATAACTCAGATATGAATGTGGACATGGGCAATCAGAATGAAATAGAATGTAACCTATTGCCAGCTGTTCCTACATTGCTACCTGTTGTTCCTTATGAACCTGGCATTATACTTGCATGCAGGCACATACACGCGTGTATATATTATGGTGAGGTTTTTACTAAATACTTTGTCATTGCCATGGTGATCATCTTACCGTGAATTGCCATCTTTCCAGTACCCATTCCCTTGCCCCTTAGCTTCTTGCATTTTTATTTATTTATTTATTTATTTATTTATTTATTTATTTATTTTTGAGGCGGAATTTCACTTTTGTCGCCTGGGCCGCAGTGCAATGACGCAATCTTGGGTTACTGTAACCTCTGCCTCCAGGGTTGAAGCGATTCGCCTGCCTCAGTCTCCCGAGTAGCCAGGATTACAGGCATGCGCCACCACCCCAGGCTAATTTTTATATTTTTAGTACAGACAGGGTTTCACCATGTTGACCACACTGTCTCGAACTCCTGACCTCAGGAGATTCACCTGCCTCGGCCTCCCAAAGTGCTGGGATCACAGGCATGAGCCACTGCACGCAGCCTATGTTTGTTTCTATTTTCCCCAGAACACGCTTTACTCTTTGCTTTGCTTGGAAACAATCTGCATTCCAAATATGTTTAGAATTGCTATAAATGTGTAAGAGAAATACATAGTATAGTATTTTTAAATGAGTACAAAAGTGGATTATGTATTCTATAATTCTATGAAAAGGTGTGTTCAACCTTGCAAGCATAAAAGCAAAACAAATTAAAACAACCATGAGAGTGGCAAAAAATGAAACAAAAAATTTCATTGTGAAGTGTGGATAATAGAGTAAGTTGGTACAATCATTTTGGTAATTAGGATATAATTGTATACTAATTTGGAAGATGTACATAACTTGTTACACAGAAATCCCACTGGATTTTATCATAATAGACTTAAACTAGAAGAAAATCCTATGTCTATCAATTACAAAATAAATAATTATTTCTTATTGATACAATGAATTACCATAGAGCAATAAAAATAAATGGCATCTCTAATATCTAAAATTATCTAAGACAATTTTCACAAACCTCTTGACTGAAACAAGATATCAAATAAAAACATATATTACCATTAATAAGCATAACAGACAAAACAAAATTAACTTTAAGGATGAATACAAAAGTGTATAACGTTTTTTGAAAAGGCGATATTGGGAGGCTGAGGTGGGCGGATCATGAGGTCAGGAGTTCGAGACCAGCCTGGCCAGAAGAGTGAAGCCCTGTCTCTACAAAAAATACAAAACGTTAGCCGGGCGTGTTGGTGGGTGCCTGTAATTCCAGCTACTCAGGAGGCTGAGGGAGAATTGCTTGAACCTGGGAGACAGAGGTTGCAGGTAGCTGAGATCACATCATTGTACTCCAGCCTGGGTGACGTGACAGAGTGAGACTCCGTCTCAAAAAAAAAAAAAAAAAAAAAAAAAAGGAGATATTATCAGAAATTTTAGTGTAAAGTTTACACCCAGGTCAGTTGCAGAGAGGTTTCATATTTACAGATGAATTGGTGGAGGCTTCTTGAATACTGATTATAGTTATAGCCATGGCTCTCTGTTGTACCTTATTTTTTCCAGGCACATATATTTTTATGTGTCATTCTTTATATATGTTAAATCCTAACAAAATAAATACAGATTAACTAATTTTAAAATACTAATTGGTTCTGTAATAAAGTAAACCTATTATGATTCACCTGAATAGGAAACTAAAATCCTAAATAGGATTCACAGAATATTGTTTTTCAATGAGCAAGCCGAATCCCAGTAGTCTGGCTGAATGTTCCATCTGTGGCATGTACTAGCTGTTTGCACTTGGCAAAGTTATTTTGTATCTCTGAACCTGTTTTGTGATTTCTACAAAACTAACAGTAAAGGAACGCTTATCGTCTCATTGTTGTGAGGATTCAATAATATGTGATATGAAAACTGCTTTACAATGTGGCTTATGATTATGATTATTTTATTATTATTATTCAAACCATACTGTTAATTAAGAACAGAACTGGAACTGCTCTTCAGTCTTCTTGCTTCACAATGTATCCCTCATTTCTCTAACACATTCTGCTTTTAGGTTCCTCAAGGGCTTTGTGCAATTTAGTTGCATTTTCAGAATCATAAATCATCTCTGTCAAGCCTAGCATGTCTAGGCAAACATCCCATTATGGTGAGATTAAATTTTAATTTTTTGGAAATAAAAAATATCCAACAAGAATAACACCCTCATTAGATGAAAATGCACCTCTTGTGAGTTGGTGTCAATAATTAAACTAAGGATGTGATCTGCACTCTAGAATATTAACATATCCACTCTACCAACCAAGAGTTATCTTCAACAATTTCATGTAAAATTTTTAGGTATAATCAGTTTTGAAATGGTTGTATATGAGTCTTACTAAAACAATATTTGACAATATACTATTTCATATCTGAGTACTCATTTTTACATTTGGTTCTGAGTTGATCTACTCTAGTTGTATTTCATTAAGTATGGTAAATAAATGGCAAGGTATTACTGCACCAAACAAGGTATTTCAAGAAAAAATAGCTGAGAAATGAATGTGCAGTTGGGTAATCAGAAATGAAATAGAACATAATCTATTCCCAGTGTATTTTTTCGTGACTACCTGTGGTTCCTTTTGAATCTTATGTAGAGGTTTTGTAATTGCATGACAGTAAAAGGTAATCTTGGTTTATAACTTAGGGTTAAAAAATCCTAATTGTGTTAACACAGTAACCAATTGTCTGTCTATTTGTTGAGTTTTTATGGCCTTCTTTATATTCACAATATTAAATTTATTGTGGTACAAATGGATGGTTAAGGCAAGCAGAAATGCATACTTGTCTAATTTAAATATTTATATGATCTTATTTTCTATTAGATTTCAGCTCATTAATTTAATTTAGTACATTTTCTCCTGTGCAACCAGAATGTTTATTAACATGCTTATAATAACAACAAAAATGAGCAAGCTACACCAAAAGATAGACTTTTTAGTTTAAGACTTAAAATTTCCACCAGATGGCAGCCCAACCCCTAAAATGCTACAGCTTGCTAGAAAGAGTAGAATGAATATGAAAATTTAATACTTGAGTGTCTGATAAAATAAAATTTTTAAAATCTCTTATAATTCGTTACAATATATTGAATTATAGTTAAGTTATTAAATTTGTAGGTATATAGGTATGTTAATATTTTGTTTTTTAATCTTGATCTTCACATTAAAGTTAAGAAATAGTAAATAAAATTTTTTACTGGAGACTGCATATTGTTTTCAAAAGTAAATAATAACATTAAATAGTATGTTTTCCTGAATGATGCACAAATTTCAAAATATTAGTTATTTACTTAAGGATCAGTGAAGGCAAGTCATATTAATTATGATGATGTACAGATTTTTTAAAAAAATACACATTTGATAAGAGGTATCTCTCTACTAGGAAACAATAAAATAATTAAAACATTGATAATTTTATAAGATATTATGCTTCTGGAATATAGAGGGAGAAATTAATTTTAGTGCAAAAATATATTTAGTTTGAGGAGGAAAGATGTATTTTTATAGTGGGGATAATGCTTTATCTGGGTCTCAAGGAAGGTAAAATCAGTATTTATACATATGGGAAAAGGGAGAAAGCTATTCAGGAAATGGAGACCAGTGAATGTAGAGCCAAGGTGTGAGAAATGTCCTGAGTTATTAGGAAACAAACTGTTGTATCAGTTTGGGAGTCATCAGAAAGTAAAATGAGTACATCAAAATCAAGAGACAGAAGAGAGACAAATATGGTAGATAATGATTTTGAAGGCCTTGATAACCTACTAAAAAGTTTTAAAGCATAAACTATTTTAAATAAATCCCATTGCATATTTTAAGCAATGAAAGTTTAATTGGGAAGCTGGAAAATCAGAGGCAAATTGTATACCGTTGGAAAGAGTTTATAGAGCCTGATTCAAACCATAGGATTGAAAATGAAATGAAAAGAAGGTGACAGGTGAACAAATGCACATTTCATTGGTGACTTCTTGTTATACTCCTTCAGTCATTAACAAGGAACCAATGCTTGCTCTTGGTTCCCAGGAAAGTGCCAAAGACTGTCCTAGGTTATTGTTTATCCATTCTGCCTATTTTATATGAACAACAGCAGTATTATTTTGGTAAGGGAGGAAAAAAAAAAGCATTTCTGTGATTTTTAATTTGAGAGACAGGACCATGATTGCTTTAACCAAGGTAGAGAATGCCTAAGTAATAAGCTGAAATGGTGTTAAAATGAAGGAAGGGCAGACAGTGGTAGTTATCTTAGACTTGATGTATTGATTTTTGGAAAGACAACCTAGTTGTTATACTAATAGGCAGTTGGGAACATAGATGAGACTGAAACTTTATAGAGATCTAGGCTGTAACAAAGATTTGCCGGTCAAATCTTTGTTGTCCACGATAGTAGTAGGGAAGTGAGTAAGGAAGGACCAAGAGGAGCTTGACGCTGAAGTAGAAAGAAAATACATACATGCATACATTAAGTAATATAACATTAATACTATTTAATGTGTATTGAGGATTTATCATGGGTCAGATACTCAATAAAATGCTGTAAATTTTAAAGAACATTTTGTCTTCTAAACAACTCTCTGAGGCAATATTGCTATTCCAATTTCACAGAAAAGGAAATAGGTACAGAGAAGTTAGAAAATGTGGCCTGGGTGACACAGAAAGGATGTGGTAAAGTCAAATTCTAAACTTCTATTATCTGATTCTACACTTTGAGCTTTTCTTCTCCAGGTTGTACTGTCTTTTAGGATAAAGTTCTAACTTCTCATGTATTTTCCTTCCTTAATAAAATAAAGAATTACATTAATAAATGATAAAGCATGCTTTCATTTTTGCTATATACTCTACTTGAGAATATTACAATAAGCTTTTGGTATTTCTCTCCTCTCCCCTCCCCTCCCCTCCCCCTTTCCCCTCCCCTCCCCCTTTCCCCTCCCCTCCCCTCCCCCTTTCCCCTCCCCTCCCCTCCCCCTTTCCCCTCTCCTCCCCTCCCCTCTGTTTCTTTTCTTTCTTTCTTTTCTTCTTTCTTTTCTCTCTCTCTCCCCTCTCTCTCTCTTTCTTTTTTGTTTCTTAGGATTTTTACCTTTGTATCTGTAAGTAAGAGTTGGTTAGTTTTTGTTTTGTTTTGCTTTGCTTGTTTACTTTTTCTAGAAGATGTTTGATAAAAGATTCTGGGAATGTAGACTGTCCTTAAGTCTTATATGTATTTATAATTCTTACATGCATTTATATGTATTTCAACACATGAAAATTGGAGCAACTTCCTTAACCATGAGAGTGTCTGTTGTTTTTTTAGTTGTTGTTGTTGCTGCCACTATTGGTTTCTGTCATTCTTGGCTGAGAAAAACGTCAATTTGATTTTAGACTTGGGTTGGAAGTAGGAGTCAGCGGAAAGAGCAGTTGACATTACAGGTGGGAGAGGAATTGATGGCAAATCCAGGTCCTGGCAACACAGCTATGAAAGGAGATGCTAACAGTGGTACACAGGTTTACCTTGGGATAACAGTATGTATCTCTCCTAAACAAAAGGAAGAGAAAAGAAAGAATGAGGATGCAGAGTAATTTCTGCTGGAAATTTATATCTCCTGCAACAAAACTGGATTAAGCAATGAGTAAAAAAGTTATGGGACTGGGTATTTACCCATATCATTAATTCAGAAAAAAAAGTGTGACAAACAATAGATAGATTCCTTTTTTATAGAAAGGTTGGTTTTGAAATAGAGTGCTGTGCAGCTCCAGCACTGAATGTGGAATGATGTTGTAACCAAGGCAGAAATGCAAAATATGGAAGTTTATTTACTTTTCTCTCTCATGGAATTTCCTCATGCACTAGGACTCTTTGGGTGTGTGGAAAATGAATAATTGAAAACAAATATTTGCAAATTAATAAGTCAGGGTGTGTTTAGTTAGTGAATCTTTTGATTATTCATCATAAGTGAAATCACATGACAACAAATAACTAATAAAGAGTAGCAACGCAAATTAGTACATAAGCTATCCTAAATGTAAAGGCAGGTGCTTTATATATCAATTATGTTTCATTTTTAACTTAAAATTTTACTTTTGTTCAAGATAACCGTTGATTATGTTTCCATGTATATGTATATGTACATGCCATGTATATGTATTGCCCAGCCACTAGCTACTTATTACTAATTAATTTAAATTTACCTCAACTAGATTTAAATACAAGGAAATGTTCAATGACTCAGTCATAATACCCACATTTCATGACCTCAGTATCCACAAGTGGTTAGTCACTACTATATTGTCTACTGCAGAAATAGAATATTTTTATTAATCAAGGCAGCCTAATGTTCCTCTCAGCTTGACTGAACTCTAGACAGGCTTTTTCCTATTTCTAACCTCTGAGTTCCCTTTTCTTAGAACATTTTTTAGAAAACTTGTAATTATAAATTCATTATCTGTTCCTTTGAGATGTATGGTAATCTATGTAAAACTCTCTCACTAGTATCTAAACCCAGGAATTTCTTTCTGCAGGATCTGGGAGCCATCTTCTTGAAATGTAAATATCAAGAATGATAGCACTCCTATCTCCCAGTCTTTGTAGGAGGGTAGGAGCCTAACTTCAGCGGGCATATCACTCCTGTGATAAAGATATGGGAAAGTTTATTTTTCCTTTGGGAACCCCTACTAGCAAAAACAGCTTATGATCTCCCCCACTCCCCCACCTCCTTCACCAACTTTTAAAATCCTCCAGCCTTTATTCCATTGTAGTTGAGTTCAAATTGAGTTCTCATCTGTCCTCTGGAATACAATGTTCCTTGCCTGTGTAATATTGATACAATTTTTGCTTTGACATCATCAAAGTAGAAAGTTGTATTACAAAGGGGTCATCTATATTATGAAAAAAGATAAAATGTTTTGTTAAAACTTGGCTGATACTAGAACATAGTCTTTCCTGGATTATCAAGAAAAAAAAAAATGTTAACCCTGTTTATATGTGTTTTTATGTTCTTTGTGATAAAACACGTATGCATAGTGAAAAAAATCCTATTTTCCTCAAAAAGTGCAAGATTTAATGTGATAGTGACTTAAGAGCATTAGGAGCTATTATTTCTTAAGCTGCAATTTTATACTTCATTTTTAAATATAATGTTAGTGATACGAGATATAAAACAAAGATAACCCAATTCACCTCTCTGTCTTTAAAAACAACCAGTAAACTCTGGCATCGGTCTAAAAACTTCCAATTTACCATCCTAAAAAAGTAATTGGTGAGTGTTCTGTTGGGTTTTTTTTCATGTATCTACAAAGACTAAGTAAACTAGAAGTAAATATTTGAATCAATTAGAATAAACCCCTATTTTTGTTTGTTTGTTTCCTAGAAATAGTGAGTTCAAAAGTGCGTGATAAACACATATGTAGCATTGCACATATATGTATGGGGTGTGTGTGTTTATGATTGTGCATAGGTACATGCATATACCTACACATAGGTATTGATATAATGTATTATACAATAATACATACATTTTATGAAGAGAATACATTTCTGCAGACACAGGTTGGCCTAATGACAATTGATATTATAATCATTACATAAGACATACTCATGATACATCATTTATTGCTTTTGGGTTTAATCCATTCACTCTGTAGAGAGGATATGAAAATACTATGTGGCAATTTCAGTGGAGAAGCATTTATATTTTTACATCCCCAATCTTTCAGAGTTACCTGGTCCACAATTATTTTCCCATATATTATGTTTATTGTCTTACAGAACAATATAAAATAATGAATCTCTTCTATTTTGAATGTATCTCAATTTATTTTCATAACATTTAAGTGACATTGCTGAATTTTGAGCATATATGGCATAACAAGCTTTCAAAGAAAGACACCTCAATTTTTCTAAGTAAAATTCAAGTGGTGGAATCTGAAGTTAATGGCCATCCAGAGAGAGAACTGACCTGCCATGGGCAAGTGATGTGCCCTAGGCATCAATCAATTTGATTTACAGAGGCAACAGGGCTCATCGACTGGTCCAGCAAGTGGTTAAGTGTAAGAAGGCTGGTTGATAAAGTTTGTAGTGTTTAAAACAAATTCTGCTGAGGAAAATCATTCTTACTTGAATTATCTAGAATGATTAAATTTATTAAGTAAATATCCCAGGTTGTATGGTAATATAATTTACCTTACACTGATACAGCATGGCATCGTTATCAGCATCTTTCTTCCAATGAGAATTAGTCTATCTATTAGGATATAATAATATTGATTTAGTTTTTTGAAGAGCAACAGGAACCCACTTCTTATTGAAAAATAGGAAATACATTGCAGAAACTAAATTATAGATATTAATGTATAACAGACATGTAGAAAAAGCCAGTATGTAACTCACATTCATATTATGTAGTAATGTAAACATCTAAGTGTATGGTCATCCTTATAAAAATCATAGTTGGGTGTTGGGCCGTTAATGAAGATCACTGTAGAATATAACACTACGAAAGATAGCATACCAGAGATTAGTATGAAGAAAAAATATCTGAAGTCAATGAAAGATCCAAGGCATGAGTTAGCCAGCAAAAAACTTCTGGCAGGTTAAGTATAGATGAGTTGTATGTGGTTAAAAAGTACCTTTCCCCAAGTTAGTATTGCATTCTTTTTTTCTAGAGAAACAAATGAGTTTACAAGTTTCTTGTTAAAAATTAAGAAGTCTGTGCCAGACTCATCAATGTTTATAGACAGGCTCACCATTCAGCTTGATCCTACTGGAAGTCACTGTGGAAAGAGACCACAACTTTCCTATTCCCCCTTTTTAGGTTTTCTTCCTCTCAATTTCATGTTCTTCTAGCTCCACCTATAAATTCCCTGCTATAGTTATTGAAAATCTTTAAACTCCTCCCAGTTTGGTTTGACCCAATGAAGTTAGACACATTTCACAAGCTAGCTTCTAGCTCACCTAGAAGTCTCCTTCAGTGTTGGTTTCCTCATTATTTGTATACTATGTCTGTTGCATGAACTCCTTGTCTGGGTTGGAGACACAAGTCTCTTTTAAGTAGAGAATATGTATTCATTAGAAACTAGGAGAAATGTCAAAACAAATATATTTATAAATAAGCAGCATTGGAAACTAAATTGAGACTTGGCCTTAGGTTTTATGTCAGGGTGGGGTGAGAGTGGGTGCTATAAGAGACCTCTGAGGTTCTGTTATTATCAGAGAAGTTCCCAAAGAGGAACATACACTCAATATATTACCAAATCCCTTACAAGGTAACGGTTTGCAACCTATTCAAATTTATCTGTTATTAGAGAAAGACACCTATTGGTGAGATAAATTAACATCAGCCCCAGAATGTCTTGCAGCAGACCTGTGGTCACACATGTGCTGTGTGGCCCAAGCACTCCTAGCTTCCACTAATTCATCCAGAATTAAACACTTGATTCAAACTGAGCAATTTCTTTCTTCCAGTGTTTAGAATTCAGTGAGGTCCAAAACAAAGACATACTGGATCTGAATACTGCCGTTTAGTCCTCTGAAAAAATGTTATTTGTGTTTCTACTGCTTAAGATTTTGACACTTGATGAAGGTTTTACTTAAATCTTGGTGTTTCAAACTTTTCATTGACTTCTATTTTCCCAAGCTTTAATTTCTGTTTTTGTTTATTTGTTTCATATAGCTTATATATTTTAGAAGTGAGTATAAGATTCTGTTTTTACATATTTCATGGTGAAGGAGAATTAGCATAGTTGAAGAAAAAAAAGATACCTAAAATGAGAAGGATCCATGTATAGTCAATTCAGTGTGTGTAATTATATGCACCTACTGATTTGGAAGATGACCTTTCACACACTGATGTAGTACACGAGAGACAAGAGATCTTGCTCATTGTGGAAAATATTCCAGAAAATGTTCCAAGGCTATTGAATTGTCTCCAGATGAAAAGAGGCTGAAATATTTGCATTGAAGGGGTGGGGCATTGACCAGTGGGGTAATGTTTCCTCACATTATGTTTTCAGAACATTGTGGTTATAAAATCCTACATCTGAAAGCCATGCACACACATATCACACACAGATGAGATCAGGGAACAATATTAGGTTGGCATAGAGTACTTTTAATCCAAAGATTGTTGGACTGAATCCATTTTAAATAAATAGTGTGAGAGAGAGAGATGTGGCTTGCTGTATGAATTCACCTTTATTATCTTTGATTTCAAGTAAAAACATAGTTATCTTTGAAAAAAGGAGAAAGAAAAATTCTCTTTGACAGACAAATATATCCACATGCATTTAAATACAATGATATTGCAAAACAAGTTGAACCTCTGTGATATGGTTTAGCTGTGTCCCCATCCAAAGCTTATCTTGAATTGTAACTCCCACAACTCCCACTTCATGCTGTGGGAGGGAGTAAGTGGGACATAATCGAATCATAGGGGAGAGTCTTTCTAGTGCTGTTCTCATGATCGTGAATAAGTCTTGTGAGATCTGATGGTTTTGCAAACAGGAGTTCCCCGTACAATTTCTCTCCTTTTGCCTGTTGACATCCATGTGAGACATGACCTGCTCCTCCTTGCCTTCTGCCATGATTGTGAGGCCTCCCCAGCCATGTGGAACTGTAAGTCCCTTAAAACTCTTTCTTTTGTAAACGGCCCAGTCTCAGGTATGTCTTTATCAGCATTGTGGAAACAGACTAATACAGTAAATTGGTACCAGTAGAGTAGGGTGCTGCTGAAAAGATACTTGAAAATGTGGAAATGACATTGGAACTGAGTAACAGGCAGAGGATGGAACAGTTTGGAGAGCTCAGAAGACAGGAAAATATGGGAAAGTTTGGAATCTCTTTAGAGACTTGTTGAATGGCTTTGACAAAAATGCTGATAGTGATACGAACAATAAGGTCCAGGCTGAGGTAGTCTCAGATGGAGATGAGAAACTTCTTGGAAACTGGAGCAAAGGTAGTGACTCTTGTTATGTTTTACCAAAGAGACTACTGGCATTTTGCCGCTGCCTTAGATATTTGTGGAACTTTGAACTTGAGAGAGATGATTTAGTGTATCAGGAGGAAGAAATTTCTAAGCAGCAAAGCATTCAAGAGATTACTTAGGTGCTGTTAAAGACATTCAGTTTTAAAAGGGCAACAGAGCATACATGTTTGGAAAATTTGGAGCCCGACAATGTGATAGGAAAGAAAATCCTATTTTCTGAGAAATTCAAGCCAGCTGTAGAAATTTGCATAAGTAACTAGAACCCCAATGTTAATCACCAAGACAATGGGGAAAATGTCTCCAGGGCATGTTAGATACCTTTGCAGCAACCCCTCCCATCACAGGCCTGGAGGTTTAGGAGAAAAATATGGTTTCACAGGCTGGGCTTAGTGTCCCTCTGCTGTGTGCAGTCTAGGAATGTGGTACCATGTGTCCCAGCTACTACAGCTGTGACTAAAAGAGTCTGAGGAATAGCTCAGGCTGTTTCTTCAGAGGGTAGAAGCCCCAAACCTTGGCAGCTTCCACATGGTGTTGAGCTTGTAGGTGCACAGAAGTCAAGAATTGAGGTTTGGGAACTTCTGCTTAGATATCAGAGGGTGTATGGAAATGCCTGGAAGCCCGTGCAGAAGTTTTCTGTAGGGGTGGGGCCCTCATAGAGAACCTTTGCTAGAGCAGTGCAAAAAGGAAATGTGGGATCAGAACCCCCATACAGAATCCCTACTGGGGCACCACGTAGTGGAGCTGTGAGAAGAGGGCCACTGTCCTCCAGACTCCAGAATGGTAGATCCACCAACAGCTTGCACTCTGTGCTTGGGAAAGTCACAGACACTAAATGCCAGCTGGTGAAAGCAGCCAGGAGGGGTACTATATCCTGCAGGCCACAAGGGCAGAGCTGCCCAAGACCATGGGAACCCACCTTTTGCATCAGTGTGGCCTGGGTGTAAGACATGGAGTCAAAGGAGATCATTTTGGAGCTTTAAAATTTGACTGCCTTACTGGATTTTGGACTTGCATGGGGTCTATAGCCCCTTTGTTTTGGCCAATTTCTCCCACTTGGAATTGCGGTATTTACCCAATGCCTGTACCCCTGTTGTATCTAGGAAGTAACTAACTTGCTTTTGATTTTACAGGCTCATAGGCAGAAGTGTCTTGCTCTGTCTCAGATGAGACTTTGGACTGTGAACTTTCGAGTTAATGTTGAAATGAGCTAAGACTTTGGGGAACTGTTGGGAAGGCATAATTGGTTTTGAAATGTGAAGACATGAGATTTAGGAGTGGCCAGGGGCAGAATTATATGGTTCAGCTGTGTCCCCACCCAAATCTCATCTTGAATTGTGATTCCCACAATTTGCATGTGTCGTTTCATGGGAGGGAGCCAGTGGGAGGTAATTGAATCATAGGGGCAGATCTTTTTTGTGTTCTTCTCCTGGCATGAATAAGTCTCATGAGCTCTAATGGTTTTATAAACAGGAGTTCTCCTGCACAAGTTCTCTCTTTTTGCCTGTTGCCATCCATGTAAGATGTGACTTGCTCCTCCTTGCCTTCTGCTACGATTGTGAGGCCTCCCCCGCCATGTGAAACTGTAAGTCCATTAAGCCTCTTTCTTTTGTAAACTGTCCAGTCTCAGGTATGGCTTTATCAGCAGCATGAAAATGGACTAATACAATCTGTAATTTTTTTAGTCATATACAACAATACATAGTTATTCTAGTGAAATGGTTTCAGAATTATTATTTATTGTGATTTTATTTGATTTGACTTTTTCACCTGATAACATTAAACTTTTCCAATTATTGGAGAAACCTAACTACATTATTAGTTCAGATAAGGATTTAAGAAAATCATGAACTAATGCAAAAATATTAGGCAAAAAAAAAAAAAAAAAAAATGCACCTTATACAATAAGCCAGAGAGAAAACACCAAAATAATTCAGAGCTACATCAGGGAGAAATTCAAATCAATTTATAGTATGATAGGTACTTAAACGATTTAAATGAAGTTAACCTGAGTACAAGAGTTGACAGCTGACTTAGATAGCCAGGTATATTTCTTTGTGAATTAAAATGTACCGCTTCTGGGAGTAACACACAATTAAAATATATCAGTAATTTCTTTGTCTATATAGCATGAATTGTTCCTTTCCAGAAAACAACCAGAACAGAGACAGAAAAGATACTAACAATAGAGAGTTGATAGTCAATGTTTAGTTCAAGAATGTTTCAAAGGAAGTGTGGTCCTAATTTGGATCAACATCTAATTGGTTCACTTAATTACTCTGTGCCAAGAGTAATTGATTTTAGACCTAGAAATAAAAACACATCTACAATCAGGGGAAAAAAGTAATTTGGGCCCTTTAAATTGGAAGCAGGGTAAAGGTTGCTTCTAAAAAAGTGTGTAACATGAGTGAGGTTTTTATCTCCTATTTGAACTCTTATTTCAATATCCCTTTCAACCACAGTTATCACCACATCAAATACCAGTGTAATTTAGACCTTGATTATAAAATGCTCAGATTGCTGAAACAAATTGTTGTATTATCTATACAGAAAGCATCATGCACTTAGATGCAATTAAAGATTTAGATACAGACATACATCTGAGATATTTCTGGATGGATTCCAGACCACTGCAATAAAACAAATAATGAAGCAAGTCACATGATTTTTTTAGTTTTCCAGTGCATATAAAAGTTATGTTACACAATACCATAGTCTATTAAGTGTGAAATAGCATTATGTCAAAAAAGTACATACCTTGTTAAAAATACTTTATTTCTAAAAAAAAATGCTAATAATCTTCTCAGTATTAAAAGAATAGTAATCTTTTTGCTGGTGGAGCGTCTTGTTTCAATATTGATGGCAATATTGATGGCTGCTAACTGATTAGGGTGGTGGTTGCTGAAGGTTGGAATAGTTGTGGCAACTCCTTAAAATAACAGTGAAGTTTGTCACATTGCCACTCTTTTTTTCAAGACAAATTTTTTCATAATATGCAATGCTGTTTGATAGCATTTTACTCATGGTAAAATTGACTTCAGCTCTTTCAAAATTGGAGTCAATCCTCTCAAAACACGCTGCTGCTTTATCAGTTAAGTTTATGTCATATTCTAAAGACTTTGTGGTCATTTCAACAATGTTCACAGCATCTTTGTCAGGAGTAGATTCCATCTTAAGAAATCACTTACTTAGCTCATCCTTAAGAATTGAATCCTCATATATTTAAGTTTTATCCTGAGAGTGAAGCAATTCAGTCACATCATCAGGCTCCACTTAAAATTCTAGTTCTCTTGCTAATTCTATCACATCTGCAGTTAATTCCTCTGCTGAAGTCTTGAACCCCTCAAAGTTATCCCTGAAGTTTTAAATCAAATTATTCCAAACTTCTGTTAATGTTGATGTTTTGACTTCCTCTCATGAATCACAAATGTTCTTAATGGCATCTGGAATGGTGAATCCTTTCCAGAAGGTTTTCAATTTACTTTACCTAGATCCGTCAGAGGAATCACAATCTATGACAACTATAGCCATGAAATGTACTTTTTTTTTTTTTTTTTTTTGAGATGAAGTCTCGCTCTGTCGCCCAGGTTGGAGTGAGTGCTGTGATGCAATCTTAACTCACTGCAAGCTCTGCCTCTCAGGTTCACGCCATTCTCCTGCCTCAGCCTCCCGAGTAGCTGGGACTACAGGCGCCCACCATCACGCCCCGTTATTTTATTTTTTATTTTTTATTTTTTTGTATTTTTAGTAGAGACGGGGTTTCAACATGTTAGCCAGGATGGTCTGGATCTCCTGACCACGTGATCTGCCCGCCTCCGCCTACCAAAGTGCTGGGATACAAATGTGAGACACCGCCCCCTGCCAAAATGTATTTCTTAAATAATAATATTTGAAAGTCGAAGTTAAACCTTGATCCATGGGCTGCAGAATAGATGTTGTGTTAACAAGCATGAAAACAACATTAATCTCCATTTATATCTCCATCACAGTCATCTATTGGGTGATTTGGGTGCATTGCTGCTCTATTCTATTAGGTGACCAGGTGCGTTGTCAATGAGAGTCATATTTTGAAGGAATTTTGTGTGTGTGTGTGAGCAGTAGGACTTAACAGTGAGCTTAAAATATTCAGTAAACCATTCTGTAAACAGATTTCCTGTCATCCAGACTCCGTTGTTCCATTTCTGGAGCTCAGGCAGAGTACATTTAGCATAATTCTTGAGGGGCCTAGGATTTACATTTTGGTAAATGAGCATTGGCTTCTGCTCAAAGTCTAGCTACATTAGCTTCTAATAAAAGAGTCAGCCTGCCCTTTAAAGCTTTGAAGTCATGACATCTCCTCTCTAGCTATGAAAGTTCTAGATGGCATCTTCTATTAAAAGTTCGTTTAATCTACATTGAAAGTCAGTTGTTTAGTATAGCCATCTTCATCAATTATCTTAGCTGGATTTTCTGGATAATTTCCTGCTGCTTCTATATTAGTAATTGTTGCTTCTCCTTGTACCTTTATGCTATGGTGACAACTTCTTCCCTTAAACCTCATGAACCAAAGTCTGCTCACTTTAAATTTTTTTTCTCCATCTTCTACTCCCCTGTCAGCCTTAAAACAATTGAAGAGAGTTAGGGGCTTGCTCTGGATTAGGCTTACAGCTTAAGAAAATGTGGCTGGTTTGATCTATCCAGACCACTATAACTTTCTTCATATCAGCAATAAGGTCATTTTGCCTTCGTATTACTTATGTGTTCACTGGAGTAGCACTTTTAATTGTCTTTAGGAATTTTTTTTTATACCGACAACTTGGCCATTTGGTGTAAGAGGTCTTGAGTATCCACTATCTCAGCTTTTGACATGGCTTTCTCACTAAGCTTAATCATTTCTATCTTTTGACCTTTGATATAAAGTGAGAGTCCTATAACTCTTCCTTTCATCTGAACACTTAGAAGCCATTGGAGGGTTATTAATTGGCCTAATTGTAATATTGTTGTATCTCAGAGAACAGGGAGTCCCAGGGAGAGGGGAATGGATGGGGAAATGGCTGGTCTGCAGAGCAGTCAGTATATCTATAACATTTACAGACTAAGTTGGCTGTCTGATATAGGTGTGAATTGTGGATTCCCAAACCAATTGCGATAGTAACACCCAAGGTCACCTATCATATAACAGATAAAATAATAGTAAAACTTTGAAATATTGCAATAATATTTCAAAATTTGAAACAATGATAAAATTTTGAAATATTGTACCTATCACATAACCGATAAAATAATAATAAAAAGTTTGAAATATTGCAATAAATACTAAAATAGAAACAGACACATAAAGTGAGCACGTGATATTGAAAAAATGGTACCAATGGATTTGTTCATGCTGAGTTGACACAAACCTTCAATTTATAAAATATGCCTTTTCTGCAAAGCACAATAAAGTGAAGCACAATACAGTGATTTCTGTCTGTGCTAACTTTGTTAGAATCTTTGGGGTAACAACGATTCATAGGCATTATTTGTATAAAATGCATGGTGTGATCTTTTATTCCAATAGAAGCAAGAATTGTTTATTGGTTTTTTGTTGTTTGTTTGTTTTTGAGATGAAGTTTCACTCTTGTTACCCAGGATGGAGTGCAATGGCACGGTCTCGACTCATTGCAACCTCCGCCTCACAGGTTCAAGAGATTCTCCTGCCTCAGCCTCCCAAGTAGCTGGGATTACAGGTGCATGCCACCACGCCCCACCAATTTTTGTGTTTTTGGTAAAGACAGGGTTTCACCATGTTGGCCAGGATGGTCTCAAACTCCTGACCTCAAGTGATTCACCCGCATCAGCCTCCGAAAGTGCTGAGATTACAGTCATGAGCCACCGTGCCCAGCTTGTTGTTGTTGTTACTGTTGTTGTTTTCCACATTGTTTCTGCTTTAAGTCTGTACAAGGGAGAAAAAACCTCCTTTTGCCTTAGTCCTTAGTGGTCTATAGATATCAATCAAATGTCTGCTTAGATGACAAATCATTCTTTCCTAACCTTCTTCTGTTAAAGTGCTTCAGCCACTTCTTAAAGTGCTTGATGTAAGAACGGGACACTTCATGTGCCATGAGAGGGTACACTGGGTTATGTTTCTTCAGCGACTATCAGTACAGGAGGTGGCATCTGCCCTGTGCAGCTTTGGAAACCTGAAGAGGGAATTTGCTTCTTCAGCAAAGTGAAATGCAAATGCCTTAAGATCCACAGATGCTAGCATCAGGCTCCTTATATCACAGTAAAAATCACTGTTTATGGCCACAGAAACATACCTAATTTTAATTTATCTCCTAATTCAACTATGTAGAGAATACTTTATGCTAAAATAGTATATTATTCCAAAATATGACATACTAAGACACATCATGTTTTGGGTGTCTCAGGGTGGATTCCATACATTCATTATTCACCATTTCACTTCACTTAGAGCTGTGGCTGGCTGAGTGGGAATATGTGTTTTTTTGTTTTTTTGTTTTTTTGTTTTTTTTTCTTTTCACACTGATATCTCAAAGACAGATGAATAGAATAGAAATTTTCATATTTCACTTTGCAGTGACACACAATATTCCCTCCAGGCTGTTTTACATTTTGTTGTATAGTGTATGATTATCAACGCATTTTTAAAATGTTTCTTTTGGTTATCAAATAATATGGGTTAGTTTTAAAATTTTAGAATCAATAGAAAAGTATACAGAGAACTTACCATCCACTCATTGCATATTATAAGCATGGTATCTATATTTATATTCTTTATTATATTTTAGGACTATATATGTGTACTGAAATTAACATATTTACTATTTAGTGATGCATATTTACTTTTATTATTATTTTGTTATTAAATATTTTTAAATCAGTATTTAAAGTGTTTAGCATTTCAATATAAAATTGACTCTTTTTAAAAAATTCAACTTTTATTTTATTTTACATATATGTGTTAAATATGCAAGTTTGTTACATGGATATATTGTATCAAGGTAAGACAAAGAATTTCTGGCTAAGTCCACAATTAACTCTTAAACAATGTGGGGATTAGGGGTTCCAACCCCCACAGAGTTGAAAATTTATTTATAATTATTCGCTCCCCCAAAATTTAACTACTAATTTAACTACTAATAGCATATTGTTGACAATAAGCCTTACTGATAACCTATACAATCAACCCATATGTTGTATGTTACCTGTATTATATAATGTATCATTGCAATAAAATAGCTAGAGAAAAGAAAATGTTATTAAGAAAATAAAAAGGAAGAAAAACTATATTTATTATTTGTTAAAGGGAAGTGGATCATCGTAAGTCTTCATCCTCATTGTCTTCATGTTGAGGAGGCTTAGGAGAAGGAGAAGGAAAGGAGGGGTTGGTCTTGTCTCAAGCATGACAAAGATGGAGAGGAGGAGACACAAGGGGAGGCAGAAAAGACAGGCATATGCAGTGCAACTTTTAGTGGAAGAAATCCATGTATAAAAATTCATGTATTGTTCAAGGAACAACTACGCGCGTGCACACACACACACACACACACACACACTCTTCTTGTAAGGAACCCACACTAGAAATCAAATCATGTCTATATATACAGTTTTATTATTATGTACTTTGTAATTCCATTACACGATAGCAGAAAAATCAAAATTGCAATTTTTGTACCTTTAAAAACAATATTTGTTAATATACAATTAATTGAGGATTCTATAAAATACACTTATGTCCATTCCATAATTGTGGTCATCATTCAACTTTTTATTCCTTTTTCTCTCTTAACTTATACCTCTTCCACACTTAAACTTTTTGCTATGACCTCTGAACTGATAGTCAGCTTCACAATGACTTATACCTTCAAATTTTGGGGGGAAGATTCCCTTCCCATTTTTGCTATAATTGGAACTTGGCTCTTCCTCAATGATATTTCCTCCTATAAAAATCCTCTTAATTATTTTCATGCAAAATATCCTTTACCATTGGTTTTGGAGATGAGATCACTGTTCTTACTGCTTCTGGATTTCTTCCCTTTTCCCTAGAAGTACCTTATTTGTGGTAGTTGTCAGATGATCTCCAGATTATTGATGATTACTTTTTAAATTTTGACTTATGTTTTACTATAATAATCTCCCACATTCCTGAGTTAATTCTTGGTGATTTCTAAAGCCATATAGATAATATTTCAAATAATCTAAATAGCTATGTCTTGAACCCCCTCTTTCCCAATCTATAACCAAATGGGAAGAGCTCATAACAAAGAACTAATTTTCTCTAAAACCCACCTCCATCACAACAAAGCTGTGTGCCCTTGGGTAGGTTAGTTAATGTTTACTTGTCTCAATCCATATATATATATACACACACACACACACTACACACACACACACACACGCATACACACACATACATATGTAATTCCTTTATTATACATATATGTAATAGGTGCACCTCCTATATAGTATTATAGTGAAGATTACATAAATTTATATGTTTATATATGTTTGTAAAAATTTATTAGACTACTGTCTGGTATGTAGTAAGTTTAACAAAAGTGTTTGCTGCCACTTTCACATTTTGCTTTCCCATTCAAACCACTTAAACCAGTGGTCCTATTTCATTGTCATTAATAGTATTTTAATGATCCATTACCTCAACTTCCAGAAACTTACTCTTATACTGCTACAAGCTTCCTTTCACACTCATTGCCTCTAGTACCAGGTCCGAGATTCTCTGTCTATACTGGAATGTGTATACCCTTGTGTCTACTGCATTACTGTCACTCACACATTATCCTATGTCCTAAATACTAAACCCATTCATTTTAATTTCCCAGGGTCAGCATTATAATCACTTTAGTGTTTTTCTCCTTCTATTTTTTGCCTCTCTTGATACTTATACTCACCTTGCAAAATCCAAACCCTAGTGACAAAAACTTTCATTATCTTCCTCATCTGCATGCAGCTAAATATAAATGAGCAACCACAATGATGGATCTCACTTCAACTTTATGACCACTAACCTCAGAAACTTTTTATTTCATTTCTTGTTCACCAATCCTCATTCTTCGTCCATTCACTCTAGCAATTTCTCAAATGACTAATTCAAAAACCTCCTTCTTTCTCTCCACAGCTATTGATTTCGCTGCTTTTTCTTTTTTTTTTTTTTTTTTTTTTTTTTTTTGAGACGGAGTCTCGCTCTGTCGCCCAGGCTGGAGTGCAGTGGCGCGATCTCGGCTCACTGCAAGCTCCGCCTCCCGGGTTCCCGCCATTCTCCTGCCTCAGCCTCCCGAGTAGCTGGGACTACAGGCGCCCGCCGCCTCGCCCGGCTAATTTTTTGCATTTTTAGTAGAGACGGGGTTTCACCGTGTTAGCCAGGATGGTCTCGATCTCCTGACCTCGTGATCCGCCCGCCTCGGCCTCCCAAAGTGCTGGGATTACAGGCGTGAGCCACCGCGCCCGGCCTGCTTTTTCTTTATCCCATAGCAAATATCAAAACAATCGAGAATCTTTCCACAATTTCCTATCTCTACATCTGAACACCTATTTGTATCTGAGAACATATTCTTTCTTTTTGTAACTGCAAATAAACTCTGTGACTGACCTATGATCGCCTAATGCATTTATGTTTCTACTCAATCCCATCTTCTCTCTCTTATTCATGAATTTTGTTCCAGTGATTTTCTTCTTCTTCTTCTTCTTCTTATTATTATTATTATTATTATACTTTATGTTCTAGGATACATGTGCATAACGTGCAGGTTTGTTACATATGTATACTTGTGCCATGTTGGTGTGCTGCACCCATCAACTCGTCAACTCCTCAGCACCCATCAACTCGTCCTTTACATCAGGTATAACTCCCAGTGCAATCTCTCCCCCATCCCCCCTCCCCATGATAGGCCCTGGTGTGTGATGTTCCCCTTCCCGAGTCCAAGTGATCTCATTGTTCAGTTCCCACCTATGAGTGAAAACATGCAGTGTTTGGTTTTCTGTTCTTGCGATAATTTGCTGAGAATGATGGTTTCCAACTGCATCCATGTCCCTACAAAGGACACAAACTCATCGTTTTTTATGGCTGCATAGTGTTCCATGGTGTATATGTGCCACATTTTCTTAATCCAGTCTGTCACTGATGGACATTTGGGTTGATTCCAAATCTTTGCTATTGTGAATAGTGCCACAGTGAACATACGTGTGCATGTGTCTTTATAGCAGCATGATTTTCTTTGATTTATTTTGTTTCATAGTATTGACCTCCCCCTGAATAAACAAACTGCTATTATTTCTCCTATTTAAAAAATCTTGCTAAACCTTTCTCATAAATTCTCTTTTTCTGCTTCTCTCTCCAGAAAGAAAAGTAATTGTCAAAAGTGGTGGTAGTATGGTCTTTACTCATTTTCTCCTTTTTTTTCTTTGCACATCAACACTCCAATTAGGTGATTTTCCACCAATCTGCGAATTTTTTGCCATTGATCAATACTAATTCTCTCTCTGCTAATTAATCAGCAATATTTATTAGAGGAGTACTTATTCTTTTTCATAAAGTACTTTCTTCATTGAACTTTATTCACACTTTATTCTCCTAATTTAATTTTTACTTCACTTGCTTCTTCACCTTAGTCTATATTTTTCTCATCATCTTCCAGATTCTCTTAATAAAACGTGGAGTTTTCTGCAGCTCACGGCTTGGAGTCCACCCTTACGCCTCACTTTCTTTTTTATCTGCTATCTAAATGTCCTTTACATGCTAATGGATTACAATATATATATTTTTTTCATCCTGGAATTCTTTGCAATGCCCAGATGCATACAGCCAACTGCAATGGACTGAATGCCTATGTCCCCCTAAAATTCATATGCTGAAATCCGAAACATGTGATGGTATTAGGAGAAGGGGCTTTTGGGAAGTGATTAGGTCATGAAGGCATTCTTTCTGTGTGGGATAATGCCCTTATAAAAGAGACAACAGAAAAATACCTTACCTTTTTAGCCATGTGAGGTTACAGTGAAAAAATGGCTGTCTATGAGGAAACAGGCCCTCAGCAGAACCAAATCTTCTGGTGCCTTGATCTTAAATTTCCCAGCCTCTAGAAGGGTGAGAAATATATTTATGTTGTTTATAAGTACCTGCTCTGTGGTATTTTGTTATAGCAACCTGAATAGACTAAGCCCCCAACTTTCCTTAAAACATTGTTATTTGACCATGAACAATACTAGACCATACCACGACAACATGGAAAAATGTATTTGAAAGCAAAACTTTAATTTCATGTGACATATGCTATAAAGAGCTAAGAAGATTTAAGAACTACTTGTTTTCTTTTTTTTGTTTTTTAAACAAAATAGGATCCACTGTGTTGGAGACTCGATATTATGTGCTTGTCAAATGATTCTCTTTTATAAATGAGGATACAATCTAGTGTGCTCATGGTCATCAAATGATTTGCATGAAAAGTTACATTTTATTTGTGGTTTTTAAAGCATCAGGGTAACCATAAACTGGGCTGGTTTACTCAGCTCTTCATTTATTTGTTGTTGATTTTCTTGGTTATAATAATTGTGAATTATGGAAAATCATATTGACTAACAGGATAAACTCTATATGCATTTTATTTCCCAAGGAATTGTATTAACTTTATTTTTGCTGAAGGTTGTATATTAAATCAATGTCATGTTTTTATACTACTTCTTGAGTAGGAAATTCAGATTTTAAATTGTATTTTTCCTCCAAAATGAAGAGCAGTGCTTAGTTAAATAAAAGATTGATGATATATTTCAAAAATTATTATTTGAATGTAAATAACTACATCATTCAGAGCATGTCAAATTGAACCCCTGACAGTTTTCATTCAATCTGCAAATTTCTGTTTTAATCCTCAGTGTATGGCAATTTGATTGTTACAGTGGCTCAGGTCATGAACTTGTGAAGTTATTTCTGATTCCTCTTTTTCTCTCTCACCTCACATTTACTTTCAAAAATATCCAAATTCTGACAACATCTTACTACATATACCAACACAACCCTAATCCAAGCCACCTTGATCTCTTTGATTATTGCAATAGAAATGTAATTGATCATCTTGTCCCAAAGAGTATTCTCAACACTACAGCCAGAGTGATCACTTTAATTCTTAAGTCAGATCCTCTCATCTTATGGTTTTTTTCCAATGAATTTCCATCCCACTCTCATAGTTATGATGATAAAAGCCAACAAAAATTCAAAGTCTTCAGGGCCCTACAAGACATAATCTGGCAAGACATTAACTCTTAAATTAATACTCTTCTCTTGTCTATTATTTTCCTGTTTGTTCCATTCTTCTTGCATTCTGCAAAGACTCCAGGCATTGTGAAGCCTAAGATCCTTTGCCTTTACTGTTTTGTGTGCTGAAAACTTGAGTCTCAGGTATTTCATGGCATCTTCTGGTATCTGTTTTAGATTAGATTATTCAAATGTAACCCTCACAGGGTTAATATAGGAAAATATAGTGATGCTTCTCCTAATCTTTATCTCTATGTTACTTTACTCAATAAGTCTTACTGCCCTTGGCAGAACATATATATATATGTGTGTGTGTGTGTGTGTGTGTGTGTGTGTGTGTGTGTATACATATAAAGAATGGTGTTAATCAGTAAAGCAAAAAGAAGTATTATGTTCAAAACATGAATAGGACTTTACTATTTTTTATAAACTCCATTTTTATTTAAACAAAATACACAATAATATTGTTTTTTTCTTTTCTTTTTCTTTTTTTTCTTTTTTCTTTTTCTTTTTTTTTTTTTTTTTTTTTTGAGCCAGGGGCTCACTCTGTCACCCAGGCTGGAATGCAGTGGTGCAATCTTGGCTCACTGCAACCTCCGACCACTGGGCTTAAGCCGTCCTGCCACCTCAGTCTTTCAAGTAGCTGGGACCACAGGCATACACCACCGTGCCTGGCTAAGTTTTTTGTATTTTTAGTAGAGATGGAGTCTCACCATGTTGCCCAGGCTAGTCTCAGACTCCAGAGCTCAAGCAATATGCCTACACTGGCCTCCCAAAGTGCTGGGATTATAGGCATGAGTAACTGCACTGGGCTCCAATAATATTGTATGTATTAATTTTAGTACAATCTCTATAGATGCTTTTCCTCTCAGTTTTTGTATTCAAATTTGTGCAATAAATACAATAATTCATGATACCTAAATTGAATTAATTGGATTAAATTCAATTGAAAATATAACTGCACTTAATACACATGTAATTCCATATCAATATCTAAGAGCTGGCTTATATATTATAAAAATTCTAAAACCTCCTTCCATAGCAAAACATACAAAGAAAAAGAGAATCATTGCTGAAGCAATTTTTCTTGATGAATGCTAAGAAAATTTCAAAAAATTACTGCTTTACACATAATATGATGCTCAGAATGGGATTTAGCATGGAACGCATAAGCCAAAATAAATACCACACACAGACACACACACACACGCATACACACACACATGCTGACAAAAGAAACATGAAGACATATCTGCAACTATAGCTCAGCAGCATAAAACATATGTTAATATGTTAGTAAATATGCTGCTAAGCTATAATTCTGTTTTTATTTGATATATTTAATATAATACAACTTTAAAAATTTATACTAATCAGCATCTAGGACTATGCTAACTATGACTAAATCTATATTCATATGTGTTCCCATATGAAGAATTAGCATATGCAAATGTCCAGCTTTCACAGTTTTAACACTTTATTTTTCAAAATGTACACCAGCAGGTTTTCTCCTAATTTCTGGCTTATATTTAATTAGTTAATATTTGCTCTTAGTATTTGCAGTGTACTGAAAGAACTACCTTGTCACTGGAAACATTTGGGTCATGTATATGAATGCCATTCTTCAATTTGTGATTATCAGAAAGATCCGAGGACTCTGACTGTGTGTGACTGCTTCTTCAATGTCTTTTGCTTGTAATTCTGAACTGAACCAACTTCTATTTCAAGTAGTTGCACACTGGAATTGTCTGCTTGCAGTACCACACAGTACTTTCACATCGTTTGATGTGTACTACAGTGATTTATTTTAGTGACTCTCCCCTGTGTGTACAGTTACATTATTGCACATTCCCCTTAGAATAAGTGCCAGTATAGGCTGCTAGCATTCATCTCTTCTCAGCTCCTGCTCAATTCATTGTTAGTCTCAGTACCAAATTTTGCTATAGTACGTGTCATAGTCCATTTGCATTAGCATAAAGAAATACCTGAAGCTGGGTAATTTATAAAGGAAAGAGGTTTATTGGCTTGGCATGGTGGCTCAAGCCTGTAATCCCAGAACTTTGGGAGGCCGACGTGGGTGGATCACGAAGTCAGGAGATCGAGACCATCCTGGCTAACACAGTGAAACCTGGTCTCTACCAAAAATACAAAAAAAAAAAAAAAAAAAAAAAAGAAAGAAAGAAAAAAAAAAAAGAAATTAGCCAGGCGTGGTGGCTACGTGGGAGGCTGAGGCAGGAGAATCACTTGAACCCCAGAGGCAAAGGTTGCAGTGAGCCAAGATCCCGCCACTGCACTCCAACTTGGGCAACAGAGCGAGACTCCGTCTCGGAAAAAAAAAAAAAAAAAAGGTTTATTTTGTTCAAGGTTCTGCAGGGTTTCAGGAAACTTACACCTATGAAAAAAAGTGAAGGGGAGCAGGCATCACATAGGGAGAGGAAGGCGAGCAAGAATGAGAGAGGAACGGAAGATGCCAGGCTCTTTTTAACAATCAGTCCTTGTAGCAATTAACAGAATGCAAACTCACTCATTCCTGTGAGAATGGCACCAAGATATTCATAAGAGATCTGCTCTCATGAACCAAACAGGATCTACCTCAACCACGCCCTACCTCCAATACTGGAGATCAAATTTCAACATAAGATTTGGAGAAGACAAAATTCAAACCAGATCAGCATGATACAGGAGTTCTTTAAAAATTACCATGCTATGTGTAATTGCATATTAAAACCACAGACTTACGGGAAGGAAGGGAGGTTGGGAGCACCACTCTCAAAACTTTCTCGGTAACACATAAAATAAAAATGTAGAACATAGTAACACTTCTTTTAACCTAATAAATTGTTAAGATATATATAATAAATAAAATAAATGTGACTTGACCTTGAAAAGGTATGAAGTTGACTCACAGAATTCTGCCTAAGAAAGGTTACAATTTGTGAGTTATTAGACACAACAGAAGGAGGGTCATCTGATTTGGACTGAATAGATGATACCAGATGTAAATGGGTGAGCTCATAACATGTAGGGAACATACGCCACTGGTAGTTGTTTGGGATATGTGCATATGTGTGTTTCATGTATGCTTATGTGGCTCTGTCTGGGTGGGTGCAGTTTTCTGTGCTTATCTGATGTTTCTTGCAGACAAAATTGCACATAGGCAAACTTACAATTCACATTGTGTTTGCACTGTTTCCTGGTATATTAATTGTTTTGCAATACAGTCACATTTACAAAGCAAATATTATAACAAAACAGACTGCACTTATTTTTTGTAGATAAGCTTTCGTTACCTTCAAAATGCTGAATTTTAACCACATCTTGTTTCCAAAATTGTGACTTTTCCATTATTGCTCAGTTCACTCAATTACTTTATGTTAAAATAAAAGAAAAAGAACAGGAAAAATAAGTAAAAAACAATTAAATCCAATCACACAATGTACTTGATGGACAAACTGCTCATAAAAACAAATGTTGTTTGGTATCATAATAAATGTTTAAATTGGTTACTATTTACATAAACCCAGAGTAGAATAAAAATGTGGAGAAAACACACGACTGTAATAATTGTTAAAAAAAATTAGGCTATAAGGAATATGGCAACTGAAAGGATGTTTGTAGGTAACAAGTCTTATCAAAAATTTTGTAGCTGGGATATTTGAGTGATATTCTAAAGGAGTCTGGTAAAGAATAAAGAGCAGATTATTACACCACATAAAAATGACAGTAATACAAGTTGAGCACCTAGGCTACACCCAGAAAATTCATCAATAGTTATCAGCTTCTAAAGCAAACAACCCAATTCTTAGCATAATCTCCAAACTCAGAGGTGATAGATATGAGAAAGAAGAATAAAAAAGGATGAAGGGACGTCAGTCTAACATGTCAGAAATATTATGTAGGCTGTCTGGTAAAGGGAATAAGGAAAAACGGAGTTATTTGGCTATCATATAGTTTTAAGGGAGGGTATTAAGCTAGAGTAGACTATGGTGGAATATTAGAATAATAAACTCACTTTAAAATACCTGTGGCTAAGCCAGAAAAGGTGTGTGTGTGTGTGTGTGTGTGTGTGTGTGTGTGTGTGTTATATACTCATTGTGCATGTGTTCATGAGTGGGACATTTTGTGTTCAAAGTAACCAGGAGCACTGGTTTACTGAAACTGTGATCATCTTGGGGACTGGGGCCACTCTCTGGATTATGTGAATTTCTAAATTACTGAGGCAGTGAGAAGAGGGCAATGAAGGATTAGGCACCAGCAATTCAGTGCTATGGCCTGAATTCGAAGCACATTATTTCTACCCAAAACTCATTGGCCAAAGTAATTATATGACACTCCTTCCTTCAATTGATGAGAGAAAGAAAATGTAATATTATTAGGAACCCAGTAGGAAAGAAAAATGAGATATGACTGAGTTCTTTAAGAGTATATGCTTACCACAGATAGAGACTGTGTTTCAGGAAAATGCAAAATCTCATTTATCAACATAAACAAAATCAGGCTTAAGGATAAGACACACACTTCCAGCCTTAAGCATAAGACACAGCCTGCCAGGACATAAGATAATTGATTCAGTTATTCATTCATTCTCCAAGGAGAAACGACCTTTGTTGACTAGCAAAGGCCTGAAAATGCAGACTTGGGCCAGAGCCTCAGAAATAATCAGAATCATCCCATGTTATCTTTATGACATGTCAACATTGTTGTTGCACGTGCATTGGACATGATTTTTGTGGAATGTTAGCTTTTAATGGAAGGTGGAGGCTCCTTAGGATTATGATTTTCAGCCTGCTTTTGTAACCCTTGATGAATTATTTAATATTTTATAATAAATTTCAAAAAGATATTTCTTCTATTTCAGGCATTGTTATATTGAAGTGAGTGCTACTGGGTTAATATCCAGAAGATAACCCCCCAAAAACTTTTGGGAGTCCATTTGAAGCCAAATAGTAGTATTTAGGTTAAAATAATCAACCTGCAAAACTTTGTATTTATATATTTCTTTTCATTTTATTCTTCTATTCTTCTGACAAGTATTGGCAAAGGGCTCATAAAATATTATTCCACATACATTTTTTCTTTTTATATTTCTCTTATCATTTACATATTGCACTGTTTTTTGAGTAAATTAAAGTAATAAACTATTTCCTGTCAAAACCTATTCATTTCTTTTACAATATGTTTCACTAGCTTATTCAAGTAAATTTTATAACTAAATAGAAACCTACATGCATTTGAAATTAATTTTATCTGTTTGTATTAGTGCATATTTAAATATCTGGTCAGGTTATGTGGTTAATATCGCAAGGCATCTAGTTGAAGTAGAGCATATGTTTCGATCTCTGAACTATGAAATAGATAAATGAGGTATTCTAGAATTAAATCATTGTGCATAATATTTACATAATTTGCAATGATTTTGTTAATATAGTAAAATATTACATACTTTTAAAGTGCATTGGATAATACCTTAATCATATAAGATGGTGGTGCTGTAAAATTAGAGAAGGATTGTATGTAACAAATAGCTATTCAAAGAAGAATATTTGCATGGACTTTAAAAGCTGATGTAATAACATTCTAAATGAGTGTCACATTATGTGAACAGTCCTATTTATTTATGGGAAGATCAAATAGGTCATAGATCCTATAAAACTGCAGAAGGTTTCTGAAAAATTGAACTCCACATTTATATCAATCAAAATTTTGGCTATGAATTGCCTACTTGTGCTAAAAATATTGTAAAGCACTATGTATACAAAATGAAGGCATGCCAGCTTAGTACACATTCTGAAGGGTTTGTAATCCCGATGGAGATGACAAGTCAGTATTAAATAAAAAGTAGAACAGTGGATAGCTGACATTTTGACTGGCAAGTGAGGCATTAAGAATATATTTATTTATTTATTTATTTATTTATTTATTTAATTTTATTTTATTTATTTTTTGAGACAGAGTCTCATTCTGTTGCCCAGGATGGAGTGCAATGGCGTGATCTCAGCTCACTGCAACCTCTGCCTCCCAGATTCATGTGATTCTCTTGCCTCAGCCTCCCGGGTAGCTGGGATTACAGGCACCCACTATCATGACCAGCTAATTTTTGTATTTTTGTAGAGATAGAGTTTCACCATGTTGGCCAGGCTGGTCTTGAACTCCTGACCTCAGGTGATCTGCCCTCCTCAGCTTCCCAAAGTGCTGGAATTACAGGCATGAGCTACCGTGCTCAGCCCAGCATTAAGAAAATAAAAGCTAAAGACAAGAGAGAGGACTATGAAGACATACATAGCTTCATATATGCATGTGTGTGTATGTGTGTGTATATATATGCAGATCTATGTATATATGAAGACATACGTAGCTTCATATATGCATGTGTGTGTATGTGTGTGTATATATATATGCAGATATATGTATATATGAAAACATACATAGCTTCATATATGGATGTGTGTGTATATATATACACATATATATCTATATAAATTAGAGGATGGGTGGTAATTTGAGTGGACACTTAGAAAACCACATTTAAAAAATTAACTACCAAAAATACAAAAAATTTTTAAAAGGTTATTGTATTTGGTCAAATCATTATTAATCCTATAATGGCTCCTGGATAACTATAATAAATCCCATGCCACGGTAAAACTCAGTAGTTACATAGAGATTATTTAACATTTCTAATATGTTTTAATTGCAACATTAGAACACTTAGCATTGGTATGAGCAATTTTCTCACAACTAACGTGAAACACTTCAATTGTTATATATAAATTATGGGGGAATCATGCCTGATGTTTGCAGGGGACATACAAGATACCTTAAAATGAAAAAGTTTTGGTTTTTTAGAAAACCTCCAAGCAGCTGGGACTTGAGCTTCCTACTGCAGTATTAAAATGGTTTCAAGTGGTGTGCAGGTGAACCCAGCTTGTGCAATGAAATTGTCTCTCCTCCCAATTTCTGTCTTTAGTTCTTCTCTGGCTGAAACTCAGGAGTGACAATAGAGACAGGTATGTAAGTTGTTGACCATTCCAGTCATGCCCACTTGCAATAATAAATTATATTTACATCAGCATGTATTCAAACTGTACCCATTGCTTGCGATTTTCTTGGGATCCTTTTCCCCATTAAGAGGAAGGTTTGCGAGTGCAGTGGTTCACGCTTGTAATCACAGCACTTTGGGAGGCCGAGGCAGGTGGATCACCCCTGAGGTCAGGAGTTTGAGACCAGCCTGACCAACATGGAGAAACCCCGTCTCTACTAAAAACACAACATTAGTCAGGCATGGTGGTGCATGCCTGTAATCCCAGCTATTCAGGAGGCTGAGTCAGGAGAATTGCTTGAACCCAGGAAACAGAGGTTGCAGTGAGCAGAGATCATGTCATTGCACTCCAGCCTGGGCGACAAGAGCGAAACTCCATCTCAAAAAAACAAAAACAAAAACAACAAAAAAGAGGAAGATCTGGCATTAACTTGCAAATAAATCTCAAATTCCCTTCCATTATCACCCTGCTAGTTACTAGTTGCTATCTATTGAACACAGTTTATGCGATTCCAGACAATTAGCCCTCTTCATGAGCCCTCTTTATCTATAGTATTCACTTGGTCCCCCTTAGTGAGTGAGTTCTTTCTTGGTCCAATTAGCAGGCTGTATTTAATATACTTAAGGAGACTGT
Source organism: Macaca fascicularis (assembly GCF_037993035.2). Classification (NCBI taxonomy): domain Eukaryota; kingdom Metazoa; phylum Chordata; class Mammalia; order Primates; family Cercopithecidae; genus Macaca; species Macaca fascicularis. Next base: position 29,303,393 of record NC_088380.1, on the reverse strand, counting down.
AGCTCAATGAACTCAGGTTTTAATTGTTTCACTTAAATCTGTGTCATCTGGGTTTTCTTTTTTTATGGTTAACCCTTGATTTGAGCTTCTCATAATCCAACTCACTGAGTCAAGAGTTTGTGATCTGTGGCTCAACAGGCTATGCATAGATTTCTAAGGATGAGTGACATCAAGAATCTGGCCACCAAACAACACTCTGTCTTTTTGAATCTGTAAGTGGGATTCATTTCACATAGCTTCAGTCTGTTTTTAATGGGTTCAATATCCCTTCATCCAGACATAGATTAGATATTCAATAATTGTTTAATGGACTTAGTGGCTGCCTATGGTGTGTCACATTTTAAGTATTCCCATGAGCCTTTTCAATACTTAACTATGTACATCAGTTATCATAATTTGAATTAGTAAATAAAAATGCTGAGAACTAAAGATTGTGATGCCACCAAAACTGCAGACTAGAAAATTCAAACTTTGTATTATATGACATTCCTATGGAGATTTTGACAGCCTAGGGTGAATGAATAGCACGCCCAAAATCTTGACTGGTCTAAGTGGAAATAAAGGATCTTTTTGTAAGCTTTTCCTTTTTTCTTTTTGTTTCCGTAACACTTTCTCCTCCATGACCTTAGCATGTATACTTTGATCTCTGCATCTTCTGTTCTTCATGCAGTTTGGTATCAAAATTTGGAAGGACAGATATTACCCTTTATTAACTATTTTTACTATCAATATGCCACAATATTGGCCCCATGTAGAAGTTTAATAAATGTTGGTTAAAGGCACATTCCAGCTATGAAGAAAAGTCCAGACTCTTAAATATTTATATTTAAAGAATTTTTTGATTAGAGTATATTTTGAATATGGACCCATTTTTATGTGTGTAACTACTTTTATTCATTTATACATACATATTTTGACATTATTTATATCACGTTAGCTTATTCTTGAATGGAGTGTACTATATTTTTCTAATTTTTTATCGTATAATAATCCTATAGAATTTGGAAACCTCAGTAATCTTAAAATTCTTACTGACCCATTGGTTTTTATATGAAGTTTCTTTGGATGCAAAGTACATCATCAACATGTGAAGCAAACCTTCTATTTTCTCTCAGTTTCATAGATCTATCAAAGGCAAAAAAACTATCAGCAATACATATAATATATTCATACAATGTTTTTTCTAGGTAGAAAGTATAAAAGATGAATAACCCCTGCCCTGTGGTTTTGAAAGAGTATCTGCTGCTCTTAGGCATCTTTCTGAACAATCCAAGTACAACCACATTGCAAAATTAATGAGCCAAGAAAATGAGTCTTGGTTAGTTTTCCACTCTTTGACTTCTACCATTACACTTGTTCCTATAGTTAACATCAAAAGCATTACATTAAATTTACATGAAATATAACTTTGTCTTCTGACCTATTGGAAGTTGACTAAACCCTTATAATAATAATCTTACCTGGCTCTGTGTCATTATTTACAGGAAAATAATAAAGATTTAAAAAAAAATAATGAATCTGGAAACTGCAAGCCACAAGAATGGCTGTGGAAATGAGTGTGAATATAATCTTGAGTTTCAAAAACATGGACTCTATGATTTGTAAAGTTATTTCAATGTTGTAGCTATTTTTGGAACTAAGCAATATGATGCACCCGTCCTAATACCAGTAGAAATATAAAGCATAAAGTTGGAACTCCGGCTACTTTATGAGAATATTTATCTTGGAATTGACACTTAGATGCTCTGACCTGTTGGATTTTGAACAGAAAAATATACTGCAGACGAATGGGCTATACATTTCTGTCATTGCATCTTGTAATATTGCTGGCACACAGATGAAATCAGGGGCAGAAGAACCCACTGATGGGGAGAGCACAAATGAAGCAGTGCTGAGGAAAACTACCTCTTGACTGGAAAGAGAAGGTTGAAGACGACATTGATTGTGAACACAGATTTCAATTTCGGCTCACAAAGCAGAGATTGCACAATATGGCAGCTTAAAAAGATATACAACTTTTCATTGAAAAAACAATAAAAATACATGTTTACTGGCAAACACAGACACATATTATAATGTGTGTGTGTGTGTGTGCGCGCGCGTGTTGTGTGTGTGTGACCTATAGAAAGAGCATTGCAATTCTTAATATCCTTAGTTGAATAATGGCAAATAAAAGGAAACAATTTCAGCAGCCTCGTACCTGAATTACACACTACTTTGGGAGAGCATATGCATCAGAGAAACTGGAGCATTAGATGATTTTGAAAAATGACACTAGACATGTCTAGAACCTTCCTTTTTATCATATGACAATATACGAATCTCATTACTACGTTACTTTGTTCAGGATTCTTCTAGGCAAAAAAAAAAAAAAAAAAAAAAAAACTACTCAAATTATTTTGAGAAAAGTTTTGATGTCTAAAATTCGTGTAAAGTATATTCTCCAGATAATATTTCAATCACAGGAATTACCATGACATCGTATTAACAGATTATATTGGAACTTTCATTTAGCATTTAGGGCTGCAGAGGGAGATTATTTAGAAGTTAAGGGAATAAGTTTGGCCCTCTTAACCTCTATAAATACATGAGTTTTGTGCAGACACTCAAACAACTGTCTTATTGATGGACATCCCAAAACACTCTGTAATTATCCATCCTTGATTTTCCATAATGAATGAGGCTTCCCCTGATCATTTTACTAATTAATACTTAATAGCTAGTAACTGCAGATATGATACTGTAAAACATGTTTGATCAAATATTATTATTATTATCATTTTGAGATGGAGTTTCGCTCTGTCACCCAGGCTGGAGTGCAGTGGCATGATCTTATCTTACAGCAAACTTCACCTCCTGGGTTCAAGTGATTCTCCTACCTCAGCCTCCCGAGTAGCTGCGATTACAGGTGCCTGCCATCACTCCCAGCTAATTTTTGTATTTTTAGTTGAGACGGGGTTTCACCATGTCAGCCAGGCTGGTCTCGAACTCCTGACCTCAGGTAATGCACCCGCCTTGGCCTTCCAAAGTTCTGGGATTACAGGCGTGAGCCACTGTGCCTGGCCAGTAATCAAATATTATTTTTAAGTGAATCTTTTCCATTTGTTAAACTTTTATTCACGAACAACTATATTCATTATGTAGAATAGTGGTTAAATGAACAAAGTTTTATTTCAGACAGTCCTGGGTTTAAGTAAGGATTTCATAGCAAATGAAACTGGTAACCACAGGCCCCACTGAAACATTCCTTTCCACCTGTAAAACAATGACTATTAGATAAGGTGAAATATGAAAAGAACATATAGTTACTGATATATAGCAAATGATCAATATACATTAGATATGGTAAATGTGAAGAAGAATAGCACAGTTATGATAGGACTATATATTAAATTAAACTTTTTCAAACTTAGTTTTCTCATATTTAAAATAATACCATATTACCTCAAATCTTTTTAAGGTGAAAATAGGATACGTTTTGTAAATTTTAGCTTTTACCTTCTATAAGGCTTGAGTATCTTAGCTATTATAAATTGTAAGTAATAAAATTAGAAAATTTTTTTTCACTGAATTTTTTTATCCATTCCTCTGTTGATGGACATTTAGGTTGCTTCCAAACCTTATCTAGTATGAACAGTCTCCAACAAACATAAGAGTGCAGATAGCTCTTTGATAGACTGGATTTCCTTTCTTTTGTGTATATACCCAGCAGTGAGAATGCTGGATTATATGGTAGCTCAATTTTTCATTTTCTGAGGAAGCTCCAAACTGTTCTCCACAGTAGTTGGACTAATTTACATTCCCACCAACAGTATACAAGGGTTCCCTTTTCTCCACATCCTTGTCAGCATTTGTTATTGCCTGTCTTTTGAATGTAAGCCATTTTAACTAGGATAAGATGATATCCCTTTGTAGTTTTAATTTGCATTTCTGATGATGAATGATGTTGAGCATCTTTTTATATCCCTGTTTACCATTCATATATCTTCTCTTGAGAAATATCTATTCAAATATTTTGCCCATTTTGTATTGGATTATCAGATTTTTTTCCTATAGAGTTGTTGAGCTCCTTATATATTCTGGTTATTAATCTTTTGTCACAGATTTTGTACGTATGCACAATGGACTACTATTCATCCATAAAAAAAGAATGAAATCCTGTCATTGGCAACAATATGAGTGGAGCTGGAGATCATTATGTGAAGTGAAATAAGCCAGGCACAGACAGAGAAACATTGCGTGTTCTCACTTATTTGTGCAATCTAAAAATCGAAACAATTGAACTCATGGACATAGAGAGTAGAAGGATGGTTACTAGAGGCTGGAAAGGATAGTGAGGGATTGCGGGGAGGTGGGGATCATTCATGGGTCCAAAAATAGAATGAATAAACTTACTATTTGATAGCACAATAGGGTGATTATAGTCAATAAAAATTGCATATTTTAAAATAACTCAAATAACGTAATTGGATTCATTTTAACTCAAAGGATAAATGCTGGAGGTGATGGATACCCCATTCTCATGATGTGTTTATTTCACATTACATGCCTGTATCAAAGTATCTCCTGTATATTTTGATAAATATACATAAATATATACACCTACTAGGCACCCACAAAAATTAAAAAATATTCACTGGGTATGGCATAATCATGTGTTTTTTAAATTTTTACTCAAAAAGATTACCTCCTATTTTGAAATATAGTGTCTAATGAGTTATCTATTTTTGATTTAATATTTATTACTATTTTTCATTCTTTGATAGCCTAAGTTTAGCTCATCACAAAACAAACAGCACAAGTAAAAATAATAAGGATTAAATATAGGATATGACTGCAATTACATTGTCTTTCTGCACACTGTCTTAATCTTAGTTTGGATAACAGAAACTTTATTTGGCTTGTGCTCATGCCCAAACTGCTTTGCTAAACATCTGAGCTTCATTTATTCTCATTAAAAGGATAGAAATTAAGTGCTTGTTTGTGAAAAGCTAACTCAACATGCTTGTCATAGTTGTCTTCAATTTCTAAGTGGATAATAATTAGGCATCTTCTGCACATATTTAAACTGACCTCAGAACATTTCCTATGCATGTATTGGGATAGCAAGAGAAACCAAAAATGTCTTAACCAATTTGAAGTGTATTTCATTCATATTCACACTCTGCATATCAGTGGTTTGTGATTGGCACCTCCATGTTGTTGAGGACCAAGACTGTCTAGGCCTTTGCTTTTTATCATCAAATTGTGGCCTAGATTTTGTGTTTCAAATTACCTCTTTGCCTCCCACTTGGAAGTGCACATTCTATTTGGTGTGACCTGGAAAGTAAATATATCATTTCTGCTCATATTCCATTTGTAAGGTCATGCACATCTGTGTGGAACCTGGGAACTTTGTTTTGCCTAGATGGTCACACACTCTACTAAAATGTATATTATTGTAGAAGACGTGGCCAGAAGGAGATAACTAGCTGGCTCTGTCTCAGTGGGTTTCTCTTCTTATTTTCCAGGTAAAGATGCAACTAGATTTGTCTTCAATTGTGTAATAGTGCAGTTCTCAAGACTCCACAACAATTGCGAGTTCCTGTCTTTATAGAATTAAGGTTATACGATTTAACCAGCATCATTCTGACAACAGTGGTAATGAATTCTACCCTAAACTCCTACATGGAACATCCTAAATTCCTATGTTTAACCTTGAAAATACTTAAGATGCTTGAAATTTGGGGCTATTCAAGGACTGGATGGAGACTGAAATCTTTAGCTATCTGACAATGCCTTATTTCAATATATCTTAAGCCACTCTCTATATTATAGTCCATCTTATCCTATGAGGTCATCTGCTGCCGTACTCCTACATTTGTGACTTTTCACAGTAGCCACCCCATTACTCAAGTCTGAAACTGAAGTGTGCACATACATTTCTCTGTTCTTTTTCTGTCACGTGGGATGAATTACAAAGGAAAACCACTTTTCCACTGTAGGCATTTATGCCTGAGTCCTCTCATCTCCGTATTTCTCAAGAGATGTTTTCCTCCCCGTGATTTGGCTTCCCTGTCTCTGCTTTTAGCCGCACTGGTGTCAGAATAATCTCTCTAGGAGACTGCTTGGAAATTACACTTAAATATTAAAATGGCCTCCGCTATACAATGAAAAAACTCTCTCACTTTTTAGTATGTTACAGAAGGAATTCATGTTTTTTATTCACCTGTCATTCCTGCTATCTCCATCTTGAGGCAAGCCTTTTTTCACTACCTGTACTTTCCTCATCATGCTACGTTCTCTCTCGCCTACGTTTTTTTGCATATGTCCCCTGGCAAAGCCCTGACAAAATATCTAGTAAGGAGAAAGTGTTTCCTCCAAAGAAGTCTTTCGGATATCTGCCCATACCTAAATCCTCCCCTGTTCAACTATCTTCAGACGCTGCATTTATTCTTACAGCAACAGCTACTTATGAACATTACAAAACTTATCAAACTTCCCTATAGTATTCCCTTACAAAACTCCCTTCCAAAAGGGAAAAAGTATTCTCTCTCTCTCTCTCTCTCTCTCTCTCTATATATATATATATATATACACGTTACTTACTGCAGCAGCCCTGTCTGGTTCATGACGTGCAGCCTGTGTACAATATACATTTGTTAGATAGTACTATTCTGGCTGAAAGCTTTTCAGTTTGATTGTGATAAAGAGGGTTTTCATTGTCTTCCTACATCTATAAAATATTTCTGTATCTTACATGTGGTATTCCAAATATTACCTTCAATAGTGGGTGTAATTTTAGTGCAAGTACTTTTAAGTAAGGATTTATGATGCAATTTTAGATTCTTGTTTTTATGAACCATTGAAAAATAGGAATTAAAACGTTATGGTAATTTTAGTTGGTTTCAAAAATAAAATATATTTTGTAATATTTTATCTTGAATATTTAAAATTCCAGGTGATTCTAAAAATTATTCAATGGATCTTAGTGAGCTTTTGTGCTTTTAGTATGACCCTGGAGGCATTTATGCATACGTATTAATAAGTATTTTAACTTCAGTCAAGGAAATCTGAAGAATCTCATGGGGCAGCATGAACTATTATGTTTCTCTAAACCAGGAAAATGAACAAATCAATTTGCATTTTGAAATCCACAGAGAATGAAAACCTCTAGTTATAGTGTTATGAATCCCTCTAGGAGCAGAGAGTGGAAGTATTCCCTGCAATATCATATGGTGACATTTTTATTACCAGGAACTATTTTTGCATGTACAAATAAAAATATATTCTATGCTTTTGCTTTCTCATTGTGCGCATATACTTAGAAATCTGACTCATAATGTTATCCTTGAATCTTTATTGCTTACCATAGGCTGCTTGTCACGACGGGGGGTCCTAAGGGCTATTGCAACTTTTATTGCTACATACATACTGGTCGTATCATATGAATGTATAAGGCCAATTAAGAGAGTCCTTTAATTCATAACTTTGGGTACATTCATGGGAAATTTGCTTTAGAGTTGGCAAGAGTGCATCCATAGGTGTAATTTAAGTTAAATATCTCAACTGAGAATTATTTTAATAGGAGATTATAGAGTATGCTATCAGTAAATTGGTCAAGTAATAATGAAAAAGCAGTAAGTTTTCTATGCAAATTTAACCTATTAAGTAACCTAGGCACAGTAAATCATTATATCATAAAAGTGATGGAATACTTTTGCTACTAGCCTTATTTTCTGTTTCCAAAATCCTTTTTCAGGGAAATAAAAACACTGATCATCTCTATAATATTTTTCAACTGATGAAGCACCATTTTTTTATATTTTCACACAATGCTCTGTAGATGAGTCATGCGTTCTTATTACCCACATTTCACAGATGAAGAAATAGATCCCAAGTCATTAAATAATTTGCCAAAGGTTACAAAGCTAATGCAATTTTCAGTAAAGCATACTTCTAGGGATATTGCAGGTCTAGTTAATTTGTACTCTTCTTTCTAGTACCAAATTATTATATTTAGTAATTATCACTTTAGCATTTGATCACATATGTTCCTGCCTGTCGCTTTCTCTTGTATCTTCAGTTTTTCATTTTCCACTTGTTTATTTCACTAGCAATCATGTTTAGTCATTCTTTTGGTAAAATTCCTCTCCTCTCTGATTTTTAATCAATAATGGCCTCAACCTCCCTAGCAAACTTACAAAAAATAAAATAAAAACAAACTTCAAAACTTACGATTCTTCACCCCCCATTTCATGTCATAAGTCACTACACTACCTTTTTTTTTTTTTTTTTTGCTTATTGCCAAACCAAAGATTTTCTGTAGCCTCTACATCTAATTTAAGAATGGTACATTTTGCTCTCTGGTCAGTCTTAAAATTCCGTCTGCCTGTGTTTCTGTGATGCTGCAAAGTATTGCAGATTCTTTGATTCTTTTACTGCTATGATGATGATTGTTCTCTCTATATGGACTTTATTTGTCACATTCCTATATGTGATTTCCAAAACTCTTGCTAGGTTAGTTTCTATACTTTTGCTCAGTGTGTATGTTCTAGAAACACTCACCATTATGCCAATGACAATAAAATCCAGGATTGATATCATTCCTGAACAGATACAAATTTATAATTGCCTAATTGCATTGCAAGGATATTCACTGCCATTTCCACACATTTATTTAAATAGGTCTAAAACTGATTAATTGAAGTTTCTGCAGGTTTTCTGCTCTGTGTTTGTCCTTGCCTATTTCCCTTTTTGAGTGACATAGATAGCTCCCCAGTCACTCACATAATATTCTAAATAATTTTTACAACTGCCTACTATCTTCCAATAGTCAATTGCTTATAAATACCCATTTTTTTCCATTTGGTTTTTAAATGCCCATTTTCACCTCCAGCATCTGTTCTCACCTTACTATTGAACACCATAATGGATTTGTTTATCATCACCTATCTTATGACTTGGATGCCTTTTACCTAGGTAATACTTGAGAGACCTTAGATGAATGTAAACTTGTTATTAATGAGTATAGTTACTCATACTACACATTTTCATATAGATGCACATTATGCTTCTGCATAAAATGTTTTTCATTTTACTACATTTTGGTACCATGTATGTTGATTCTTTTGTTATTGATAAATGTTTAAGTGCATTGGATTAGTAGCTTCATTTTACTTCTATCAGACATAAAGTATGTTTTGTCAAATAAAAATTCCATGGTTGTTACTGGATAATTTATTTGAAAACACATTTTATTGGAACCTTGTTTTTCTATTGAAAAAAAAAATTGGGATTTTGGTTGTAGTAGATTCCTTTTATGAGCCTGTGTTTTTTGCATACTCGCATAAGTTTGGCCACTGAAATATTCAACCTGAGATATAATCTGATTTCTATCTTCTATGGTTTTATTCACTTTCCATTTTGACATATGAGAAATCTGCTTACCCCTTATTTAAAGAAAAAAACATGTTTTTTTTGTTCATAACATAAAAGCACTCATGCCCATTTTATGCTGGGTAACATACTAATCACTAATATACAAGGTCAAAAAATGAATAAAATATTTTTAATGAATTCCCAGAAGGGAGGGAAGAAAACTCCCTTTGTTTTAAGAAGTGCTGTGTGGCAAATAAGAGCTAATAAAACAGTGTTAAAGAAATACATGTGACTTTTTAATTAACCAATTTCAATGTCTCTGTGGTATTTCAGATAATTGTATAGACATCTTCTCTGGACAGTGAGGGTAGAAACTATTCACAGTACTATAGAAAAATCTATAATAATTATAGTCTGAATTTGTTAATTATGTAATCACTTTCATGAATGGGACTGGTTTTATTTTGAAAATTGTATTAGGTGGACATATTTTGGAAATATCCTCATTATTATTCATATGAGAAAAATAGGGCTGAGCTATTTTTAGTAAGCGCTCAAACATAAAAATTTTAATAAAGGAATGTACCAGGACTAGGGCTCTTTGCTAGAACCAAGAATAGAAAAAAAAAAAAAAATCCTCTCTTTCCCAAAAACCAACTATTTCCCTTTTCTCATTTTTTAACACTAGGGTGTCTCCTTCCTTCATACTCCGTTACAATTGGCTTGTCTGTTGTCAATGTGGTACCCTTTAAATTATTAGAATTTTTTAGTCTTCTTAAGGTAGCTTGAAAGAAGCCAAAATAATAATAAAGTTTCAACTCCATCTTCATGGGAAAATGAAGCAGGGACATCTGGGTGAAAGAAACTTGAATTAACAATCTAGTAAAGCTATAGCTCTTGTTTTTTAAGAGCGATGTATTAGGCCATTTTTGCATTTATAGGATTGCATTTTGCATTTATTTATTTCTATAAAGGAATACCCGAGACTGGATAACTTATAAAAAAAAAATTCCTTGGCTTGCAGTTCTGAAGGCTTTACAGGAAGCATGGTGCCAAAATCTGCTCAGATTTCAGGGAGGCCTCAGATGATAATGGTGGAAGATGAAGGGGAGCAAGCATGTCCTGTGGTAGAATCAGAAGCAAGAGAGAGAAAAAAAAAGAGTAAATGAGCATATTTATTAGTAACTGCCACTCTTACTTGCTGAACATAAAGGAAATCGAGTCATTGTTTGAGTCGTTGCAGGACAGCAGGAGGAGCTACACACTTTTAATCAACCTGATCTCCTAAGAATTCACTCACTACCTGGAGGGCAGCACCAAGGTTATGGTAGATGTCATTCATAAGAAATTCTTTCCCTTGATCCAATCGCCTTCCACCAGGCTCCACTGCCAACATTGGGGATTACATTTCAACGTGAGATTTGCACAGGGATACACATCCAAACTATATCAATCAATGATTCAAGTTTTTATTTAGAGAAACCAAAACACGAATTTGAATAAACCAAATGAAAAATGACATTATGTCTTACTAACCCTCTTCCTATGCCTGGCTTTCTAACTTTTAGATGTACTATGAAGAAGCAAATTTTAGCTTCCTTTAAGTTGATCAAATAACAGCTGTAGTTACTTATAAATATATTCCTTTATTTCTATGCAAATAAATGTTTCAAGTAAGCTTTTAAGTTAAAAAATACAAATACTTCAAAGAACAACAGATGTTTTTCTAGGTATTCAGATGTGACTAAGGACTAAAAGAGAGTAAAAGTCATTTAATTTTAAAGGATATTTTTGATAACTACTCACAGTCAAGGCAGCATCTTTCTACAAAGTTGAAAAACCATTTAGTAAAATTTTTTCCAAGTGCACTCACCATTTCTCAAATTTGAAAAATATTAAACAGGAAACACTTCATTTGGTGAATATAGAAAAAATGTTTAAAATAAGTGAACTGGTAGCTGTAAATAATTGTAAAAAATGAAAGAAACAGCCTCATATCTTGAATAGAGAAAGAGGCTGGTACTTAAGTAGCACAGTTATAAAGACAAAGATGGGATACTTCAAAAGATCAGGTAAATAAAAGTGTTTTACATAAAGCTTTGAACAAAGTGTGGCTTTGGAAATAGAAATACAGGAGTACTTTATCAAAAAATAAAGATATGTGTTCTATAGCTAACAATACTCATGTGTTCTCTACCAATTAGATATTTATTATGTGATCTCTTTAGGGACAAAGACAGAGGAAGAGAAAACATAGATGAGTGAAAGCATATGAAAAAATTAGCGCACAGTACTTAAGGAAAGCTCTTTGGAAAAAGGTCTGTTCAGGTCCTTTGCCCATGTTTTAGTCGGGTCATTTGGATTGTGCTATAGAGTTGTATAAGTTTCTCTTATATTTTGGATATAACACCTTATCAGATACATGGTTTACAAATATTTTCTCCCATTCTCTAAATTATCTTTTTCATTTTGTTGATTATTTTATATCCTGTGCAAAAGCTTTTCAGTTTGATGTAGTCCTATAAGTTTACTTTTGTCCTATAAGTTTATTTTTGCCTTTGTTTCTGGTGCTTTTGAGATCATATTAAAGAAAAAAAAAATCATTTCTAAAACCAGTGCCAAGGAACTTTTCTCTTATGTTTTGTTATAAGAGATTTGAAGTTTCCGATCTTATATTTAGGTCTTTACTTTGCGATATATGTGTATGGATATTGTGTTTATATATAGACACACAATAAAATATATTTTTATTTGGCCATAAAAAAATCCTGCCATTTGTGACAACAGGGATGAACCAAGAGGACATTAGTGAAATAAGCCAGGTACAAAAAGACAAATATCACATGATCTCACTTATATGTGAAATCTAAAAAAGTTGAACTCATACATAGTACCAGAGGTTAGAAAGGTGGTTGCAAGGGTATTGGGGAGTGGGGATGGGGAGATGTTGGTCAAAGCACACAAACTTTCATTTATAAGATGGATACATTCTGGGAATGTAATGTACATCATGGTGACTATAACTAATGATACCATATTGTTTACTTCAAATTTACTTAGAGAGTAGATCTTAAGTGTTCTCATCACACACACAAATACACAAATATGCAGGTTACTGCCAGGTTATGAATATATTAATTAGCTTGACTGTGGTAATCCTTTTACAGTGTATCTATATATCAAATCATCAAGTTGTACACCTTTAATACACATAACTTTCATTTTTAAATTATACCTGAATAAAGCTGGGAAAAAATAAAACCCAAAAACACCCAGACCCTGAAATTAGACTTTTGCAGGATTCTTTAAGTGTCAATTGAATATTTGTGATATGAATAATTATTTAATGTAACTCAGTAGTTTTATAATTGCTTTGCCATGCAATTCTTCAAACTTTAGTTTCTTGTCAGCAAAATAATACCATAAAAATACTTTGTTGATATAAATGTATATACAGATATTTATCATCTCTATCAAAACAGTTTTGCAGCTTATGAACAAAACAATGCCCTACCTGCCTCAACACTGCATAGAATTTTTATATGCTTTTCAAATATTGACATTAGGGTCATGACCTGAAGATTACTGGAATGTGGGCAATTAACAGCAAGATTTTATATCTTGTGAGAACTTGCTACTGTGCAAATATCTTAAGAAACCTTGGTGTTAAATGGCTTCTGATAGTGTCACACAAAATTCACACATTTTATTCACTAGAAGGACTGAAAAAATCGTATGGCTAACAAAATGGAATGAAAACATTAATTCAAACCTTTAAAAGCAGCTTTAACTGAAATTTCCACTTATAACATACAACTTTTAAGCCAATACTCAGAAACATACTTGATATTACTAAAGGTACTTAGAGAAACTGAAGCTAAAATACAGCTTACCTTTTCCTTTAAGCCAATTCTTGTAGCCATACAAGAATTATCCCATTTTAGCCTAAAACATAAAGTGAATATAAAATTCATTTTAGACTGAAAGATAAATACAAATATATATGCATGCAAATACATTGTAGAAGGACATCAACAGCTAGTAAGGATTTTCATTAGATGGTGGTCTTATGATTGATATAATTATTTTCCTTATTTTTTATATTATTTTTGTAATTTATTTATTGCTTTTAAACAGAAAAATAAGTATTATAAATTTAATGCAAAATTCTATTTTTTGTTGAAACAGAAATATTAACTCTTAATGATAATATTTACTAAATAATTTTAAATTATTTTATATTTAAACAAATGGAACAACCATCCTATCACCTGGTTGTGAAGGGAAACCATGAGCCATTTTTTAATTAACCATTAAAAAAATGCTATTCACTCTAGAACATATTACCAAGTACTGACAATATAAGAAGTAGTTCAGTTACAAGTCAATACATGCATTCAGAACACCTACTTTTATATGACTTAAATTGCAGGTCATATCTAAAACTTTATTTCAGGTGTTTTATTTATTTATTTTTTAATTTCAATAGGTTTTGGGGGAACAGGTGGTGTTTGGTTACATGAATAAGTTCTTTAGTGGTGATTTCTGAGATTTTAGTGTATCCATCACCCAAGCAGTGTACTCTATGCTCAATATGAAATCTTTTATTCCTTATCCCTTTCCCATGTTTTCCCCTGAGACCCCAAAATTCCATTGTATCATTTTTACTCCTTTGTATCCTCATAACTTAGTTCCCACTTATGAATGAGAGCATATGATGTTTGGTTTTCCATTCCTGAGTTACTTCACTTAGAATAATGGTCTTCAGTTTCATCCAGGTTGCTGCAAATGCCATTATTTTATTCCATTTTGTGGATAAGAGTATTCCATGGTATATACCTATACCACCATTTCTTTATCCACTCATTGATTAATGGGTATCCATATTTGTGCAATTGTGAATTGTGCTGCTATAAACATGTGCGTGCAAGTATTTTTTTTTTGTTTAATGACTACTTTTCCTGTGGGTAGATACCCAGTAGTGGGATTTCTGGGTCAAATAGTAGTTCTACTTTTAATTCTTTAAGGAATCTCCACACTGTTTTCCATAGTGATTGTACTAGTGTACATTCAAACTGTACTATAAGGCCATAGTCACCAAAACAGCATGGTGCTGAGTAATAGAATACATAAACCAGAAATAAACCCAAATACTTACTGATCTTTGACAAAGCAAACAAAAACAAAAAGTGGGGAAAGGACACCCTATTCAACAAATGGTGCTAGGATAATTTCAACCCACATGTAGAAGAATGAAATTGGATCCTCAAATCTTACCTTATGCAAAAATCAACTCAAGATTGATCAAGGACTTACATCTAAGACCTGAAACCATAAAAATTCTGGAAGATAAACATCTAGACATAGGCTTAAGCAAAGACTTCATGACCAATAACCCAAAAGCAAATGCAACAAAAACAAAGATAAATAGATGGGACTTACTTAAACTCAAAAGCTTCTGCACAGCAAAATAAATAATCAGCAGAGTTAACTGACAACCCACATAGTGGGAGAAAATCTTTTCAGTCTATATATGTGATGAAGGACTATTAACCAGAATCTGCAAGTAACTCAAACAAATCAGCAAGTAAAAAACAAACAATTCCATCAAAAAGTGGGCTAAGGACATAAATAGACAATCTTAAAAAAAAATACATGTACAAATGGTCTGGTGTTTTATTTTTAACAGAATGTTAGGGTTTCTGGAATAACACTTCCATTACTTCTATTATTGTTGGATCTCAGTTTCTTTGGCTACAATATCAGTAGTCTCTGGGAATAATATTCTATGTCTTTGTAGTATTCTCCTAGGGCCTCAAAAAGCCTGTTTTTAAAACTTTTATTGATACAAAATAATTGTACACATTTACGGAGTACATGTGATATTTTAATTCATGCATATAATGTATAATAATCAAATCAGGCTAACTAGACTATACACCACCTCAAACATTTATCATTTCTTTGTGTTGGAAACATTTCAAATCTTCTTTTCTAGCTATTTTGAAATATACAATAAGTTCCAAAGTTTACTACCACAGTGGGTGACTAAAAAGTCTATTTTATGTACGCTATGAATATTAAAGTTTCACTCATCCAAATCTTACTCTGTATTTTCAGCAAAAGTTGATTCTGTCAAGTTGCAAAATGCAGAAATATTTATTTACAGAGATGAGATAAATATTAAATTATTTATTTTATAATGTTTTGGTTCACTGATGCAGATTTTCATTATCCCACAAATGAACCTCCCTGGAGTATTCTCTCCCTTATAACTATCTTAATCCTCTAGAATGGGGAAAAGAAAATCCGTTATAGTGGTGACATACCAGCACCTGTCTTAGAACTCGGGTCTCTCATATTCCAGTAATATAACTTTAGATATTTTACTTAATTTCCTTTAGCCTATTTTATCTATAAGTGAGGGCAATTATCATAATGACTACATAAGAGTGTAGTGAGAAGAGAACGAGCTGATAATTTAGAGAGCACTTCACTTAGAACTTGGCATACTGTAAGCATTAAATCAGTATGAGTTAGTTATTTGTAGTAGTAATTTTAAAGTCCACATTATTGAGTTTTATTCTCATGTTTCTGGCACTTAAAAATTTTAACTTCCTTTGCAAGTACTTAAAGTCACGTGGAATTGGGAGAAGTGTAACATAAAATGTATATAAAAATTAGTAAATATGTCATTTGTAGAGCCTATTGAAAGAGTTAGAGTCACAGTTGTACCTTCCTGAAAAAATTTTGAAATTGTTTCTAATACAAAAGATCAATAACTTGTTCTATACAAAAGTGTATCAATGTTACATTATTACCTTTAAATGTCATCTCATGTTATCTTAACTTTTGAAATTCTAATAAATTCAGTGCAATCACTATGTTCTCCATTCCTGTAAGAATCACTTGAATTCCCTGATCTGCCTCCTGGTATTTATTAATCCCTCCATGTCTGTGTTTGAATTTTTATCTCCCTCACATCTCATTTTCTGTGGCTGTTCTCTCAGTTCTAGCATCCCGTAAGGTATAATATATGGTGTTGTCATCACTTCAGTCTTGTGTTCAGTCTTAGCTTTGATTACCATAGGCAATAACTGTTCTACAAGTCACTTAAGAACAAAGTGGTGTCTTGTTCCTTGATTCATTCCCCGGGACCTGAAACATCATTTGGTATGTTGTAGGAATTCAAACAATATTTGTTGAATGAAAGATGAATAGAGAAGACTTCATTTGTCTAGTTGTTTTACATCGTATTCATGTTTTTTCTTCTCGAAACACTCTTCACAAACTACATTCAACACCTATTACCCAAACTTAACTGTCCACTAGTCTAAAATTTGACTGGACTGAAAATAATATAAACTTAAATTTAATATATTAATATTGATGCCTTACACTTTATGGATACATGTTTATATAATGAAAGTAAATATATCTGTTTATTGTTTTCTTGACTGTCTGAACTTATTACACCATTTTTAGGATCACAAATGAAACAGTAAAACTAAATTTAGATTGATTTTTCGCTCTCATAATAGCAACAAATGCATAGAAAATTGTGTGTCTTGTTATCTACAGGAAGTTATATATTCAGTAATTGAAAAGTAAGTTTTGTCATTCAAATACTAATTGGAACGTAATTTTTTTTCTGCCTTTTGTGTATTAATTTTCAGTGTTCTTTTTTCTATTCAAGTTGTTTATGCTTTTTCCATCTGGCGTAGAATTCTGTGTTTTCACTCACACTGTTATCTGGATTTTTTATGTGAAGACACAGTAGGGGAGTACCATTGTTTGATGATGGAGAATTTTGTTAAAATAAAACAAATAAATGTTTGCGGGTAGATCATCATGGTGACAATTATGCTGTCTTCCAAGACTAGAAGTTGAGGAATAAGGAATCAACATAAAAGTAAGGAAACAATGATATCTGCTTATAAAGAGAAAATGAGCAAATCAGGAGTATGCTAACCATGGAATATAAGTGTAATAAATTAATATTTGAAATGTTATGATGTCCATTTATTTGTTTTTTATAGTAATTTTTCCATTCTTATCAAAAAGTGCTAAAGTAAGATTCACCAGATATTTAGAATACAAACATAAAGACCATTCTCTGGGAAACAGAAAATTGCATGCCTTCTTAAGTTCTTTTACACAAATGATGTAATTCCACATGTGAGGAGCTAAAATAAATGTAAAATCAAAAAGAAAAACTAGTAAATATCCTTAATCCCCTAAAATATTCATTTTTATCAACTTTTTTCTTTATAACAGATATATTAGTTAAGGTTCTCTAGAGGGACAGGACTAACAGGATAGGTGTATATATGAAGGAGAGTTTACTAAGGAGTATTGACTCACGTGATCACAAGGTGAAGTCCTACAATATGCCACCTGCCACCTGAGGAGCAAGGAAGCCAGTTAGAGTCCCAGAACCTCAAAAGTAGGGAAGCTGACAGTGCGGACTGTGCAGTCTGTGGCTGAAGGCCTGAGAGCCCATGGCAAACCACTGGTGTAAGGTCAAGAGTCCAAAAGGTGAAGAAGTTGCAGTCTAATATTTGAGGGCAGGAAGGATCCAGCACAGGAGAAAGATGAAGGCTGGAAGACTCAGCCAGTCTAGTCCTTCCAAGTTCTTCTACCCGCTTTATCTTAGCCACACTGGAAGCTGATTAGATAGTGAGCACCCAGATTAAGAGTGGATCAGCCTCTACCAGACCACTGACTCAGATGTTAATCTCCTTTGGCAACACCCTCACAGACACACCCTGGAACTATACTTTGCCTCCTTCAATGCTATCAAGTTGACATTCAATATTAGTCATCACAACAGATACCTGTCACTTATTCATTTGTATGATTTTAGAAATGTCTACATCAATTAGAATGAATAATATGAAACTTTAGTTCTTACATAAAATAATCCCCAAGTTTGGCAGTCCAGGGCAGGAAGGATGGCTCTACAGAGTCATTAAGAATATTTGTTTCAACTGTTCTTCCACCCTGCCTACCTCAGCAAATGGCTTTTAGTTTCAAAGTTGTTCCAAGGCCTTACATAACTGTGGAACATGTATCATTACCACTACATTTGAAGAAGCAGGAAGGAAGAAACATGAAAAGTGATGGTAAACAGCACATTTCCTTAAACAGTATTTCTAGAAGTCCCATTGCTATGGTTTGAATGTGTCTCCTCTAAAACTCAGATATAGTCAATGTGATGGTATTAGGAGTGAGGACTTTAAGAGGTGATTAGATCATGACAGCTGTTCCCCTTTTAATGGGATTAAAACTTTCATTGAAAAGGGTTCAAACAACTGTTGGCTAACTTTTCTTCTTTTCTATCATGTAAGAAGGTGGTGTTCCCCCCCTTTGGAGGATACAAGAAGGATACAATAAGAACAAAGATACAGCTTTGTCCTGTTACATAAATTAGTAATGCATCATCCTTGATATCTCTCTCTTTAATCCAAGTATCCACATTATAACACATCCACTGTCAATCATCTATATTCAAATAAAAGGCATTTCTTTCATGTGCACAATAAGCCTCATTCACGCTAGTTTGCAAATGGCAAATATATTGGGTTTTGTTGTTGTCGTTGTTGTTTTTTCCTTTCACAATTGTTATTAGCATGGCAGTTGATTTTATTTTTCTACTTTTAAACAATCAAACAAACTTCAGTGTCATTTCTAGGTACTGCTTATTACACAAATCCTCTCATGGTAAAATTCCTTGAAAGAGTGGTCTATTTGCGAAGGGCTCAGTTTCTTTTCTGCCTTTCTCTCCTGAACCCATTTCATTGAAGGGATTTTGTCTCTGTCTCCATTTCTCTGCAACTGCTCTGTCAATGTCCTTATGGCCCTCCGTGTTGCTAGTCCAGTGGCCATTTCCCAGGCTTATTTCAGTCATCATCAGGCACGTTTGAAAGACATGATCACACACTCTTCCACAGGAAACACTCTCCTCACTTGGTTTTCATGCCAGACACCTCTTTTGTTTTTCTCCTCTTTAACCACTAATTTTCAGTGTTCTTCACTGAATCTGCTTTTTGGCATGGCTGTTAATGTTGCACTGGGTTCAACTTGTTTATTTTATTTTTAAAAGCCTGTATACAAACTTCATAGGTGATTCTATCCAGTTTCATGGCTTTTAATATCAATATGCTGACTACCTCCAAAGTTGTATCTCTAAACCAGCTCTCTCCTCTGAACTCCAGATTCAAGCATGCAATGGTTATTATGTTATCTTTATGTGGATAGCTTTTAGACACATCAACCTAGCTCAGAAAAGTCCTTCCAACTCGACTGAACATGATCCTTCTCTTAATTATATGCTTTCATATAATCATGTTCTTTGTCCTATATGTATATATATTTTTTCTATTCTTGCCTATTAGATTGTAATCTATCATATAAGGACACGGTGTTCCTCCCCTCTGGAACATACAACAAGAAGGCCCTAACAAGATGATGGCTCTTCAATGTTGACCTTCCCAATACTGTGAGAATTAAATTTCTGTTCTTTGTAAATTACCCAGTCTCAGGTATTTTGTTGTAGCCATGCAAACATACCATGAAACTTATTGAACAATTTTTGTTTGTATCAGATTAGTAAGAATTAGTCACAATTTCACATCTCATGACAACAGAGACAGAGATGTATACTCTATTAACCTGGCACATTACTACATTCTGAAGTACAGGGTTATTGTTACTAAGATGGAAGGGGTGAAGGGACATTAATGTAGGGAGATAAAGGTCTCTGCCAGTATCTTTAGTGGAGATACATCTCATTAAAATTTCTTAGTATTTTTCAAATCACTATTGTTTGTTTTTATTGTTGCTATCTTTTTTTAATAACATTTTACTGTGGGATTATTTTCCAAAACCATTAGGCTTCACTTCTTAATAAATCATTCAATTTAGAAATAAATCATCTGGGTTCTAGTCTCTGTTTTCTCATAAATTCTTTATATAATCTTGGAAAATTGTTTAATAGCACTGGATTTCAATTTATTTTGAAATATACATGGTTTTAAAATTTAACTATGACATAATTTTACCATCTATTTTTTACTTATCTACATATTATGCATGTAAAATAATTACATATTAGTAAACATGTTTCTAATGCATACCACAGATCCAATTCTAGAAAATATATCAACACAAAATTAAACAACCCATTATTCAACCTTGCATTTAATTGTAATTTATTCTCAAAATAGTAAATAATTGTTCTAAATTTTTATTAACATTTTATTCTGAAATATAAAGGGAATCTTATTTTTCTAAATAAGTTATTAATTCATTTACTACATTATTTTACAAATAATTATTAAGCACATCCTGTGTGATGGCTATTGTTCTATGTATTTATATTATATATTAAAAGAATTATGAGCTAGATCCATACTGTTTAGTAGATAAGAGTCTAATAGGTAAGAATAGCAAAATATATATTTATATATAAGACAAAGGACATGATTGTATGAAAGCATATAATTAAGAGAATCATCATGCTCAATCGAGTTGGGAGGACTTTTCTGAGCTAGGTTGCTGTGTTTATAAGCTATCCACATAAAGATAACATAATAACCATTGCATGCTTGAATCTGGAGTTCAGAGGAGAGAGCTGGTTTAGAGATACAACTTTGGAGGTCATCAGCATGTTCATGATATTTAAAACCATGGAACTGGATAGAATCACATATGAAGTTTGTATACAGACTTTTAAAAATAATAAAAAAAAGTGTTGAACCCAGTGCAACATTAACAATCATACCAAAAGGAGAATTCGGTGAAGAACACTGAAAATTAGTGGTTAAAGAGATAGGACAAAAAACGAAAGAGGTGTCTGGAATGAAAACCAAGTGAGGAGTGTGTTTCAAGCAGAAGAATATGTGATCATCTCTTTCAAATGCTGATCATGAGTAAAATGAAGCCTGAAAAATGGCCACTGGACTTAGCAATGTGGAGCCATAAGGACATTGACAGAGCAGTTGCAGGGAAATGGAGAGACAAAATCCCTTCAATGAAATGTGTTCAAGAGAGAAAGGGAGAAAAGAAACTGAGCTCTTCAAAAATAGACAACTCTTTCAAGGAATTCTACTATGAGAGGATTTATGTAGCAAGCAGTACCTATAAATGACATTGAGGTTTGTTTGATTGTTTAAAAGTAGAAAAATAAAATCACCTGCCATTGTCGCGGGAAGGCAGGGACACTGAACAGAGGGACAGGCTGGAACCAGGGCAGAGGAGCATAAATTTAGAAGATTTCATGAACATTTATCACTCTCTAATAATACTCTTATAATTTCTTACGCCTGTCGTCTTACTTTAATCTCTTAATCCTGGTATCTTCGTAAGCTGCGGTTGTATGTCACCTCAGGTCCACTGTGATGATTGGGTTAACTGTATGAATTGATTGTAAAACATGTGTGTTTTAACAATATTAAGTCAATGCACCTTGATAAAAACAGAATAACAGCGATTTTTAGGGAACAAGGGAAGACAACAATTAGGTCTGACTGCATGCAGGGATGGGCAAAAAGAGCCATATTTTTCTTCTTGCAGAGAGCCTATAAATGGATGTGCAAGTAGAAGAGCTATCACTAAATTCTTTTCCTAGCAAGGAATATTAAGACCCTAGGAAAAGAATTGCATTCCTGGAGGGAGGTCTATAAACGGCTGCTCTGGGAGTATCTGTCTTATGCGGTTGAGATAAGGACTGAAATACACCCTGATCTCTTGCAGTACCCTCAGGCTTATTAGGGTGGGGAAAAAAACCTCTCCCTGGTAAATTTGAGGTCAGATCGGTTCTCTGCTCTCGAACCCGGTTTTCTGCTGTTTAAGATGTTTATCAACACAATATGTGCACAGCTGAATATAGACCCTTATCAGGAGTTTTTGATTTTGCCCTTTGCCTTGTGATCTTTGCTTTGCCCTTTACCTTGTGATCTTTATTGGCCTCAGAAGCATGTGATCTTTGTTCTCCTTTTTGCCCTTTGAAGCATGTGATCTTTGTGACCTACTTTCTGTTCATACACCCCCTCCCCTTTTGAAGTCCTGAATAAAACCCTGCTGGTTTTGCGACTCAGGTGGGCATCATGGACCTACCAATATGTGATGTCACCCCTGGCAACCCAGCTGTAAAATTCCTCTCTTTGTACTCTTTCTCTTTATTTCTCAGACTGACTGACATTTATGGAAAATAGAAAGAACCTATGTTGAAATATTGGGGGTGGGTTCCCCTAATATGGCATGCTAATAACAATTGTGAAAGGAACAAAACAAAAACAACAACAACAACAAAAAAAAAAACCCAACAAAACCCAGTATATTTGCCATGTGCAAGCTAGAGTGAATGAGGCTTATTGTGCACATGAAAGGAATGACTTTTATTTGAATATAGATGATTGACAGTGGATATGTTATAATGTAAATACTTGGATTAAAGTGAGAGATATCAAGGATGATGCATTACTGACTAATGTAACAGGACAAAGTGGTATCTTAATACAAAGGTGTGAAATAGTAGAAATGGTCCAGTTTTATGATGAATGGGTTGAGTTTGGTATGACTTTCAGATATTGAAGCAGTGATCTCTACTAGTCACTTGAATATATAGGAGTAGATTTTGAGAAGTACATGCAATCTGGAGATATAAATTTGTTATTTATCTGTAAATTGTCATTAATGATTGTACATCAACTGACTAGTCTTTGGAAAGAGTATGAAGTAAGTATAAGAAGGCTTGCCACATAAAGGCATATACATATCCTTTTCTGGAAATTTCTAAAATGTCAATAGTGCATTACATTATTTTATTTTAATCAGATAACTTAATATTTAGTTTTATTTTATGTTTACTATTATTATATTAACTTCTTTAACTTTGTTAATAATCTCCTTAGATTGACTTTGAACAATTTTTTTGTTTGTTTGTTTGTTTGTTTTGAGATGGAGTTTCACTCTTGTTGCCCAGGCTGCAGTGCAATGGTGCAATCTCACCTCACTGCAACCTCTGCCTCCCAGGTTCAAGCAATTATCCTGCCTCAGTCTCCCAAGTAGCTGGGATTACAGGCATATGCCACCACACCCAGCTAATTTTTTGTATTTTTAGTAGAGACGGGGTTTCACCATGTTGACCAGGCTGGTTTCAAGCTGCTGACCTCAGGTGATCCACCCTCCTCAGCCTCCCAAAATGCTGGGATTACAGGCATAAGCGACTGCACCCAACCTGAACGGTTTTTTAAGAAAAAAAAGTTCTTAAAATGTTATGTTAGTAAATGTTTCTGTTTTTCGACTATCTCTACTATGTCTGAAATAAGTTGTTTGAACTATTGTAGAAATAAAGTACTGTCAATGTAGTTCCAAGCTCTAATACACTCTACAGTTTTTGTTTGCTCTCTTTATTCAGGGTCTCTTTATATTTTTGACAAATATGTTTTTATAAAATAAGTCCTTCGTTTGCCCCCACAGAATGTAATATTTATTTTTGACCACTTTTCTCTCATTTCAATTGTCACTGTACAGCTATATCACATCACTCCAGTTGTTGCTGTTGAAAAAGTTTAACCTTTTAATGTTACTTTTAAAAGACAGAATTTTTCAATACAAAGGTGAATGCTGCTTTAATTCAGAGAAGCAAAACATTATCTAAAATACAGGAGGAAAACTTTTTTTGTAATAACATATCTTTTAACATTCTCCCATGTGTAATTTACCACAAATTTCACTGCCTTTGAAACTTATAAAATAATTTTCACTGAATAAAAAAAAGTATGGAGGAATTTCTAAAAGACTTAGCCTTTGACTGTAATATGTAGTAATGCATTAGACTTTAGCTATAAGTCTTTTAAGAACATATCAGTTTGAAATTCTATTCCCTCTTTGAGAAATGCAAGATATTAAAAATGTATTCTGAAATTGTTCTTTGATACAAGGCCTTCTATCCAGAGGAAACAATACTTGCAGAAAGTTTCCAACTCATGTCGAAATGTGTTAAATAAGAGCATTTTTGAAAAATGTTACAAGGTGAATGGAGAAAACTTCATATACACTGCTGATCTGCTGTTCAGATGAATGATGTACACTGTCCCAAGTGGGCTGTTGTATATATAACACTTTGTTCTCAATATAAAATATGTAGGTTAAGACAAATTAAAATTATTAAAAATACTGAAATATACTTTTTAGGAATATATTTGCATACGTAGGGTAAATTAATCTTATTTGGCATTACTTTTAACAAATATGTACTATTTCTTAGTTGATAAATATGTGTGTGCATGTATATATGTGCATATATATAGATAGAGAATGCGCAAGCAAAACTGTTGGCACTGAAATATCTCAGCATAATTTTCACAACTATCTTTAAGACAGTCTGATTATGAAAGATTTAGAGACTAGAATAACTACTATCCAAGATTCAATATTTTAGAGGCTCTTTTCCTGAGTTGTGATAATACATAATATGTCAAAACCTTAGTTCACTCTGAATAAATTCTTACAGAGAAATATTAACCTCAAAGCTACTTTTTTAAAAAAAGATAAAAGATTGGCTTTGTGAAGTTGATCATTTAAATAATATGTAACTGCTTCTATAAGACTCACAGATTTTGGACTGTATCTGTTGAGGGAAAAAAAGTTTATAGTACTAAAATTAGATGTGGGAGGCCAAAGGATTACTGTAATGCTGGAAAAATTGGCGACATAATCTAAATCTGTAAGAACATTGTGTTAAGCTAGCTCCTACCTACTCTTGGAAGCAGAGACAGGAAAACTAGTATTGGTCGATACAGTATTGCCTCTAACTTTTTACTTCTTCCCTATAATATAATTGAACACCCATATTTCTTTCCATGTGACTTTGCAGTGCTTCCAACTAGGGAGAATTTGGGCTCGGCCATGTGAGTTGCCTTGACTAGTGGAATACAGTTATACAGTTCTAGCTGAAGCTTTAAAACATATGGTGAACTTTTATCAGGTATGTTGAGCTAGCATGAGAAGGGCATGGCTCCATGGAGCCATGCTCTTTCAGTCTGAGAACTGGAATAAAGATACGTGAAGTGGACCTGTAGCCAATCAGCCTAGAGTCTTTCAAGCCTAGTTGAACCCCTCAATGATCTGCTGAAATAGAGCTACCTGGCCTCATTAGTATAAATAAATATGGTTTTAAGCCACTGAGAGTTTGGGAGTGTTTGTCATGCAGTACTATTCAGGAAACACACACATGCACATTATCTACCTAACCTTGAAACTTTTCTCCCAGTTTTCAATCAGATTCTAAGAAATTTGATGACAAAGGAGGGAATAAAGACCACATTGGAGAGCTGCAAAAAGCAACCGTCTAAAGACAGTTGTTCTTGGGCAGTCATACATATGACCATCTGAATAAGCTTTGCCTGAAAACCAGACTGTCTGAACTTTGGTCATGAATAAGAACTATTTACCCTTAATGAAAAATAAGTATTATTTTTGCAAATGAAATTTATTTTATAAATTCACTACTACAGAAGTATTCAACAGCAGTTTTTTGTCATTTTACACTTTAATATTTGTGGAATAACTTTATTTTATTTCACTTTTTTTTTTTTTTTAGAAATATCCATTGCTCAGGGCTTTTCTGTCTTTTATTCTTTTCTTTTTTTTTACTTGGTGTGCAGTGTTTGTTTATGAGTGTGGATCCCACAGTTATCTAGTTATTAATGTATATAAAAATATAGATCTTGAAACTACTTTGAAAACCACCATTGGAAGTAAACTCTTCTTAATGGGACAGAAAATTATTTCCACTGCGTGGAACTAGAAATGTTAGATCTCTACAAATAAGAATGCACATTCATAGCTAGTACCACTTCTGGATGAATTAGGTGTTTGTTTTCCCCACTACTTGCCACACACTATTAAATTCAGAAAGAGCAGTTTTCTGGAAACATTTTATTTACAAATATGAGAAATGTACTCAAAAAAACATAAATTTTTCTAATTTCATGACAGAAGTTAATAATTTAAAACTTACATTGTGTAATTTTTAATATTTAATTGGAATATAGTACAAAAACACCCTATAGTCAATTAATTCGAGCATCAACAGATCTATCCT
This sequence comes from Macaca fascicularis, assembly GCF_037993035.2. Lineage (NCBI taxonomy): Eukaryota > Metazoa > Chordata > Mammalia > Primates > Cercopithecidae > Macaca > Macaca fascicularis. The sequence continues at coordinate 29,276,920 of NC_088380.1, read as the reverse complement.
GTTTATCTATATTTGTTTACTAAAAATATAATCAATGCTTTAGGTAACATTTTATTTAATAAATCCTAGAACCATTGTACTGAGTCTCCACAACATAAACATTTGTACCCTCAGACACAAGTATCATGGAAAACACACAACTTTTTCCTAAGAAAACTCTGGGTTCCAATCTTGGGCAACTTCTTAGGCAAGTTTTCTCAACTTTCAAAGTAGTGTGATTATATTTGTACAAGTTAGTACCTGGTTATTACTTTTCTAATAGTTTACAGACCTTTCCAATATTATGTTATTTTATTTCAGCATTAATAATTTTTACTTATTATATTTTAAGTTTCAGGATACATGTGCAGGACGTGAAGGTTTGTTATACATGTAAACATGTGCCATGGTGGTTTGCTGCACCTATCAACCCATCACCTAGGTATTAAGCCCTGTGTGCATTAACTGTTTATCCTGATGTTCTCCCTCCTTCCACCCCTGACAAGCCTCACTGTGTGTTGTTTCTCTCCTGGTGTTAATGTGTTCTCATTGTTCAGTTCCCACTTATACATGAGAACATGTGGTGTTTGGTTTTCTGTTCCTGTGTTAGTTTGCTGAGGTTGCTAGCTCCATCCAATTCCCTGCAACGGGCGTAATCTCATTCCTTTTTATGGCTGCATTGTATTCCATGGTGTATATGTACCATTACTTCAACCATTGTGGAAGACAATGTGGAGATTTCTCAAGGACCTAGAACCAGAAATACCATTTGACACAACAATCCTAATAGATATTTAAGCTTTCTTGATCAGCAAGTTGGAATACTTAACAATATTGATTTTATCTTTTTTTTTTTTTTTTTTTGAGACGGAGTCGTGCTCTGTTGCCCAGGCTGGAGTGCAGTGGCCGGATCTCAGCTCACTGCAAGCTCCGCCTCCCAGGTTTATGCCATTCTCCTGCCTCAGCCTCCCGAGTAGCTGGGACTACAGGCGCCCGCCACCTCGCCCGGCTAGTTTTTTGTATTTTTTAGTAGAGACGGGGTTTCACTGTGCTAGACAGGATGGTCTCGATCTCCTGACCTCGTGATCCGCCCGTCTCGGCCTCCCAAAGTGCTGGGATTACAGGCTTGAGCCACCACGCCCGGCGATTTTATCTTAAGAGACAAACCACATGTTCAATTTTATAACCAATGGTTCTTTTTTTTTTTTTTTTTACCATGATGGATTTCGGCATTAAAAAAAAAAAAAAAAAAAAAAAAAAAAAAAAAAAAAGCCTAGGCAACATAGAGAGACCCTTATCTTAACAAATAATAAAATAAAATAAAGTTAAAAAATTAGTTAATAAAGTAAAATACAGTTTAAAAATGGTGGCACATGCCTGTGGTCCCAGATACTCAGTAGGGCTGAGGTGAGAGAATTGCTTGAGATAAGTTTGAGGCTGCAGTGTTCTATGATTGTGTTACTGTATTACAGCCTGGGCAACAGAGTGATTCTCTCTCTCACCACACACACACACGCGCACACACACACACACACACACACACACGTGTTTTTAGTTTAGATTGACAATATTTACAAATGAAAGGACTTTGAGTATTTTTCCTATATACAGAAATTCAACTTTATACTCTCAAAATATTTCTGTATGATCTTACTCTCCTTTGCCAGAAGCAGATTCCTTTCATTCTAGTTAAGCTCCCCAGAACTATCCGATAATACTAATGGTCAAGTTAGACAGTTGTTTCAAAATTATCTTAAACCTACAAAAATATTATCTGCATTTTGAATTTACAGTTTTTATTTTGATAAAAGACATCTGTAATCTACTTGAAATTAATGAATAGGTCTATGCTTATAAAAATTATAAAAGTGTGTTACTTTTACAATTACAATCAGGGTAGGCAAGCATTTAGACAACTGATTTTGCATATTTTAGACAACTGATTTTACATATTTTGATACCTTTAAATGTTTTCTCTCTCCATATTTAATAATATGCATTTATATTCTTGCATTGTATATGTATGCAAATATTACATTTACTCCATAAATACATACAATTATGATTCACACATAATGATTGTATGTATTCATGGAGTACAATGTAATATTTGCACGTGCTTGTATACATTGTTATGATCAAATAAGGGTAATCAACATATTAATTCCCTTAATCTTATCTTTTCTTTGTGATGAGAATATTCAAAACCTCTCTTCGATATATTCTGAAATATACAATTCATTATTGTTAACTCTAATCATACTATTATCCAGTAACAAGTCCAATAAACTTATTATTTCTACCCTACTGTAGCTTTGTACTCACTGAACAATCGTTCACCATTTCTTCATTCCCCTACCTTCCCTGTGCTCTGGTAATCACTATTCTTCTTTCTACTTCTATGAGACCAACTTTTTAAAGTCCACCTATGAGTGGAGTAGGCTTCCATTTAAATCACATTGGCCTATGATTGGATTAGACTATTTCTCTTTACCTTTGGAGCTGGTAGAGGAATCCAGATTTCTTAAGAACATTGCCACAACTTTATTCCAGAAATTCGGTATCTTTAAGGAAGAAAATGGAATATGTCTTTGATTTTTAAGCAATGAGCAGTGTCTGAAACGTAAGATTACTCTGGAAACCTAAACTTAAATTTCTTTAAAACATGTAAACTAAGTTAGAAGATTTAATGTTAACTCCTATTATCAGAATCACGCTTGTTCTGGAAGAACAGACTGCTAAGGTTGACGTAGCAATAGAAGTGAGGCTTTTTTTTTTTTTTTTTTTTTTTTTTTTTTTACTTATAGACTGTATTACACTTCTACATACTGCCTATTACTAATATCAGACACTATTGTGTTTATAAACTTTGAATTTTTAACAGTAAAGTAAACTTATACATTTGAAAATCATCCTCAGGGTCTTGTAAGTTTCAGAGACTAGAATAGAATGTGATAATAAACATTGAGTTTAATTAAATGGCTGACTGAAAATAGGAAGACTTTTGAAATTATTACTAATTATATAGAAAATGGTGATTTAATTTCAGAGAGAAAAACATGTTTGGTATGACCTAATCAAAATATAGTTATAGACATTGTTTTAAAATTGTAATTTCACCATCCACCTTATCTTTTAGAAACTGAGAAATAATTTCTACAGCTGTAATTGAAGAATACAGTTAATATACTAAAGTTAACCCTCAATAAATATTAAAATAACATGGTATCTTTTCTCAACTGCTTATCATTGAGTTCGGTAAAGCATTTTTATATTTTAAACAAATAGAAATTATACAAATATATTATTTAGGAAATTTATCAGAGAAAGTGCTATTTTAAAAATGATTGGTCCATAGTTGGTAAATAACTGAACCAAAGGAATCACTGAACACTGTACAATTACATGCAAAATTGTGTCTAAGTGTGGTTCATATCAGTTTACACATATAGTGCATCCAAAATTATTATTAAATCAAATATAAAATATTAAATTTATAAATGCAATAAACCATATTTTGGTGTTCAAATCTCTTTCTTTCCAACTTAAATATTATATGGTATTTATAACGCCATGCACATTATTGAAATTCACATTACATTTCATTTGCATTAATTTAAAAATACCTCTCTAGAGCCAATAATTAGTTAAAAGTTTTACAAGAACTAGTTTGTATAAGAAGCATTTTTAAAAACATCATAATTTACGTGTAAAGAAAAGAATTAAAATTTAAACACAATCCACTTTGGAAAGCTCAGTCATATATAATCAAGTTAATAATTAAGGAATATGAATTAGTTTGGGTCTATAGTATGGTAAAATCAAGGTATTATATTATATTTAAAACTGTTTGATGATATTCAATAATTCCAGTATCGAGAAGTACCTTGATTGTAAAAGTAAGCAAGAGGCCTAGACTATTGGAAGAGGCATGCATACCACCTTAGAGAAATATATTTATTTATAAAAGACTTTCAAACACTATAACATGAGACAACAAACTCTAGAGTACAGCCTTCTTTTACAAGGATTTCTAGCTTTAGAAAATTAATCCATGGCAGAATGTACATTGACTTCTATAAAAGAAAATATATAACCAAATAGTTATAATAAATATGCATATTTTATGCCTGTTTTTAAATATCTCTCATTTAAAGAGCAGTGAAATTTGCACTCTGTTATAGTACTTTTACGTTTAACTATCCAAAGTTTGTTTTTGTTTTTTTTTTTATAAACAGTATTTTTTTTTCTATCCCTCCAGAGGCTTACTAAAAATTGAAAAATAAAACACAAGTAAGGCAGAAGCAACTCAATTCGGCTATTTCAGCATAGACAGCTGAAAGTGTGGAAAGTAGTACTGAAGGGAGGGAAGAAACAATGATTGATATCCTTATTGGAAAGATAGATGATATCAGTCTGACAGTTTCTCTCTAAAATTCAATTTCCTGCTGCTCAAGCAACTTAATTTCATTTATGGTTTTTTAAACACTATGGCTTTGTAGAAAATATTTCAAAAGGTAATTTGATCTTTGTAAGTTCATAATTATAACATGAATGTTCAAAGATATTTTTCATTTGTTAATTTTGTGTTTTCTTTGTGGTCCTAGTTGGAAGGAGGTATACTTCATGTTCCTCTCTTAGTGTCAATATATCTAGTATATGTCTTGAGTTGAAAACACAGGAAACATGCATCTATCTGTGGAGTTGTCATTTGTCTTTCTTGCCTATATTTATAAGACAGGTATCTCCTGAGAAGACTAAGTGACATAATAGCAGATCAGCAGGAAATTTAAGCTCCCTGTTCTATGTTTTAATGTATCAAACACACCAACATTAAGATGAAGAATGGCATCCTGGGATGAGGATTGGACTGTGTTTTCAAAAAAAAAAAAAAGTATCCCTGTGTGAATCATGTTTCTTGCTTAGAGACCAGATGCAAAGATTAAATTGTATTGTTAATGTATTTTTCATAGAAACATTCATTTTCTATTTTTAAAGCATAATATTATGATAATTAATGAATTATTCTCTGCTTATCTTTTCCAGTCCTGTGGGATGTCTTAAGTTGAAAATTACACCCTGATTAATGAAGAAAACTGATTTAGAATTAAAGAATGCTTTCAGAACCTATATAATTCAATGATCGCAGCATTAAACATTAGAGAAAATAGTGCACTCTTTTTTGTGATGATACAAAACCTGGTATAAAGAAGGTAAAGGGAATATGAAGCAACACTTCATTTCTGCAGCTATTCACTTAAGATCGATCATATAACTAGAGGTTTTGGGGCATCACTATAAAATGCAATGAAATATAGATATTAATCTTTGAGGTTTCTGGACCTGTATTTGTTAATTAAACAAAGATTAATTGAGTGGCAAATATTTACCTTTGATTATAGTGAGATATACAAATAGGCAAGATTATTACCTTCAAACATATTAGACACTGTGGTGGAAGGGAGCATTAGGAACAGTAAAAACAAAACAAAAACATGAACACAATTAAGCAAGGTTTAGCTGATAGATTGAATATGGAGATTAAGGGGTGAAAAGTATGATTTCTAGGTGTTTGCCGTGTGCATCTCCCAAGAGAATATGTAATTACCTGAGATAAGAAAGAGTTGGGGAAAAAAGGCATATTTACAGGATTGGAATCAAAATTCTCTTTGAGACATGTTAATTTCATAAATCTACTAGACATCAAAGTTGAACCCCTGGCCCAAAGGAGATTGGCCATGGCCAATGATATAGCCTATCAAGGAAACACTTCCTAAACTAGCCAGCTTGTCTGGAATAGGGACTTTGGAAGCTAATTGAATCAATTTCCCCAGGATATTGCACCCATTCTCCAGCTGCCATAAATGTTAGCTGTCTGGCCCCACACCATATCCTCCTTTGGAAAATCACCTTCTCTAGCCTCCTTAGAGGAAAATGACACTGTGTTGCAGAGGTACAAGGCCAATAACTGACAGGGAAGAGGGGTACAAGAGTCTAATTCCTGGCTTTAAGGTTGGATCATCTTTGTGTATAGATTGAACTCTATGGGAACATGTGGCACAAGCATGGAGCTAGTTTCCAGTATAGATCGCATCTTTCCTTAGTCATTTTCCTGCCCTGTCCTGCTTCTTTCAGTTCCCCTTCTGAGAACACTTTAAAATATGTATGCGTGTATTTATTTATTTTTAATTGATCCATGATGTTTATACATAGTAATGGAGTACAGTGTGATGTTTCAATACATGCATGCATTGTGTCATAATCAAATTGCAGTGTTTGGCATATCCATCATCTTATACACTCATCATTTATCTGTGGTGAGACCATTGAAATCCTCTTTTCAAACTAAAAATGTACAATACAATATTAGTAACCATAATATCCCTACTGTGCAACAGAACACCAGAACATATTTCTCTCATCTAACTGTAACTTTATACCTGTTGACCAATCTGTTCCTAACATACACCTTTATTCTCCCCAGCCTCTGGTAACCACTATTCTCTTTCTATTTTAATGAGATCAATTTCTTTAAATTTCACATATAAATAAATCAGGCATTATTTGTCTCTCTGTATCCAGCTTATTTCATTTAATGTTCTCTAGGTTCAACTGTGTTGCTGCAAATGGCAGGATTTCATGCTTTCTATGGCTGAATAGTATTCCATTGTGTATTTATACCACATTTTCTTTATTCATTTGTCAGCTTATGAACACTTAGGTTGATTCCATATTGTGACTCTTGTAAATAGAGGTGAAATAGACATGGGAATGCAGATAACTCTTCAACATATTAATTTTCCTTCTTTTGAATATATACTCAATAGTTGGTTGCTGAATCATATGTTTTAAGAAATCGTTCTGTTTTAAGAAACTATCACATAATTTTTTTAGAAAGCTCCACCCTGTTTTGTATAATGACTATACTAATTTACCATTCTCACAGACTGTGTATAATTCCCTTCCTTCTGCATTCTTGCCAGCACGTATTTTTGTCTTTCTAATAATTGCCATTCTAGCAGGAATGAGATAATATCTCATTGTGTTTGATTTGTATGTCTCTAATAATTAGTGATGTTGAACATGTTTTAATATACATGTTGACCATTTGTTTGTCCTTTTTTGAGAGATCTCCATTTAGCTTATTTGACCATTTTTAATCGAATTATTTACTTTGTTTTACTGTTGAGTTGTTTGAATTCCTTGCGTCTTCTGGTTATTAATTTTTTGTAGAGTGAATAGTTTGCATAGCCACATTGTCTCTGTGTTTTCCACTTAAAAGGATCCTTGTTTTTATATGGCAGAATTGTTTTTATAATTGAATTGTATTCCATTTTGTATATATACCACATTTTCTTTATCCATTAGTCTGTTGATGCACATTTAGGCTGATTCCATATCTCGGTTACTGTTAATAGTGTCTCAATAAACATGTCAGTGTAGAGACATCTCATTGACATACTGATTTGATTTCCTTGGATATACACACAATAGTGGGATTGTTGAGTAATAGGGTAGCTCTATTTTTAACACTTCGAGGTACCTCCATATTATTTTTCAGTATCATTGCACTAATTCACATTCTTCAAGTATGTAAGCATTTCTTTCTCCACATTTATACCAGCATTAGATTTTGTATGTCTGTGTTTTTGATAGTAGCCATTCAAATTAGAGTGAGATATCAGATTTTCATTTTGATTTTCATTTCTTAGATGATTAGTAATTTTAAGCATTTTTGTATATACCTCTTGGATATTTGTATATCTTCTCATGAGAAATGTTGCTTAAGATGTTACTTTTGTCAATTTTTAATTAGATTATTTGTTCTTTTGCTATTGAGTTATTTGAGTTCCCTATAAATTCTGGATGTTTACTCCTTGTCAGATAAATAGGCTGCAAATATTTTTCCCATTCTGTAGGTCATCTCTTCACTTTGCTGTTTACTTTGCTGTGCAGAAGCATTTTAGTTTAATGTAATTCCATTTGTCTATTTTTGTTTTTATTTGCCTGTGCTTTTGAAGTCTTATTAAAAAAATTTCTTGGCCGGGCGTTGGAGGTCGTTTCTTCACTTTGTTGTTTACTTTGCTGTGCAAAAGCTTTTTAGTTTAATGTAATCTCATTTGTCTATTTTTGTTTTTATTTGCCTGTGCTTTTGAGGTCTTATTAAAAAATTTTCTTGTCTGGGTGTGGTGGCTCACGCCTGTAATCCCAGCACTTTAGGTGGCCGAGTCGGGTGGATCATTTCAGATCAGGAGTTCAAGACCAGCCTGGTCAATATGGTAAAACCCCATCTCTACTAAAAATACAAAAATTATCTGGGCAGTGGTGATGCATGCCTGTAATCCCAGCTACTTGGGAGGCTGAGGCAGGAGAATTGTTGACTCCAGGCGGTGAAGGTTGCGGTGAGCCTAGATTGCACCACTGCAATCCAACCTGAGTGACAGAGCAAGACTCCTTCTAAAAAAAATTAAGTAGAAAGAAAGAAAGAAAGAAAGAAAGAAAGAAAGAAAATTCTTGTTTAGACAAATTTTATAAAGCATTGTCTTTCTAGTAGTTTTATCATTTCATGTCTTACCTGTAAGTCTTTAATCCACTTTAAGTTTATTTTTGCATATTGTGAAAGATAAGGCTCTAGCAATGGAACATAAAAGAGAACACAGAAATAAAGCTATTCACTTACAGATGACTGATTTTTGACAAATGCAACAAGATCACACATTAGAGAAATGAGTCTTTTCAAAAAATAGTATTGAAAAGCTGAATATCCACATGCAGATGAGAACACCTCTTTAAGACTTTCACAGAAAGCATTAACTAAGAAACTTCTAACAAAATAGATTTAAGATACTAGTGTAACTAACACTCAACTCCTGCTAAAGAACTGACAAAATAATAGGTTCCTAAAGCTGAGCTATATCTTGAATTATAATTCAATTGATAAATACCGTGTTAATTTCCAGAAGGCCTGCTTGAGGAACAATTCTTATTCTTCCTTAAGACTTGACCGTATATATAATATTGTTTGCTTCTTCTACTTCTTGCACTTCAAAAATTTATTATTATCTAAAATACTCTGAATATATCAATGTCTCTTGCACCATAAAAGAGAATAAGGGACAGAATACATGATTCAAAGAGGCATACTCAGAAATAGTATTATTTCTTGTTTATGTAAATATTCTATAATTAAATGAGTAAAACTAATTTTTTGAATTTTTAGAATATAATTTAATTGAATGATTTTCTATAACTTGCACTTGGAGAGATGACTCATGAAACTCGAAATAGAAAAAGATTATTCATGCCAAGGATTTTACACCTTTTCTAGTCCTTCATTTATTCTAATTAGTAGGTCTTTATGATTTGTAATATCATAAGATTTTAGAAAACAAAGTGCTAGCAGATTGACGTCCCTGATTTTCCGTATTCCCTTTTCCAGCTTATATAATACCTCCTGCCATCACTTGGGGGACATTATGGAATATGACCACCTCCTGCTGTCATTGGGATGACATGGAATATGGCCACATTCACAACCACATCTTCAGTTGGGAGACTGTGCTTTGTTAGATTTTATTTTCAAAAACTTCCACAATTAAATTGATAAATTACAAAGCAGCAAAATGATGCAGTTAATCCCCTGGGAAAAATTATGTGCTTATAAAGTAAAATACACTGCCTCTTTCATGAACAGTGTGTGAGCTATTTGAAAATTTTATGCCATTAGCACTTTCAATATGTCATTAACCTGGAAAATAAGAGGGAGTAATGAAAGTCATTAAAAGTCGTTGAGTGTCCTGCTGTAGCCTGGCCAATAAGGGTATAAAGAATGAGAGACAGAGCAAGGCATTCTGCTATATTACAACTTAGCAGGGCTGTGTCTTCAAGATACACACACACACACACGTACACTCACATGCAAATGGGTGTGTATTTTTTCTGCCTCCAAGCTATGCTTCTTGTAAAGTAAAAAGGTATTAAATTTTTGACAAGAGTACCAAGTGCCATTGATAAAAATGTTGACTAATATAATATAAATGTAATTATTCTTAATTTTCAAAGTACTGAGAACATCACACACTGTATGTTCTCCTAAAAACCTGGTCCTGGCATAACCTTCTAAGCTGTTTTGTTTGGGTAAAGTTTGATGATAGAAGATACAGTTTATTGCATTATAAATGACAAGATAATTTTTTTTCTTTAAATACTACCCACTACTGCCAAAATTATTTTTCCTATAGACTGCCTATAGATACACCTCAACCCACTCCAGGAAACTCTGAATTGGCTGATTTAAAACTCACTCTGATATAATCCAGTGATGATTTTGTGCAATGCCCAAGAAGTTATCAAGTTTATTATTGATATTAGACTGAAAGGAGATCCAAAATCACCACCAACTTGGTACATAGCCAAGGATAAATTCATGGAAGTTAATGCTCTTTTAGGCAATACAGATGGCAGAATATATGCTATAGTTTATCTTTTTCTAAAAGAAATTATACTAAATTATGCTAAGAAATGTTAAAAGAAATTATTCTGAGAAATGCTACAAGAAATTATACTAAATTATGCTAAGATTAGAAAGAAAAATGTTAGAATATCAAAATATCAAATGATTGCTCTGAATAATAGTATAAAAATACATTGGATACAGTCAATTCATATGTGAAGCAGTATGACACAGACACATCAGTACTAACAATGATGTGTTGAAGGAAGTCATACACTCGAGGAACTAACTCAAAGTGCAGAAAAATAAATAAGTTAATATAATTTACAGTGTATTTCACTAAGGTGAAATATATAAGTAGAAGTATAGATAGAAATGCATATACTATATAATAGAATGAACACATGTATGTATATATGTTATGTGGTATATTAGATATACTGTAGAGTAGAAGGAATTTTGTACACCTGACACAATACTTGAGATTGGATATAGTGGAAACTTTCACATGGTACAGTAAAGAATGATGATAATATAGGGGAAAATATAATGCTTAGAACAAATGAATGTATTTTACAAGTTTTAAAAATTCTAAAACCCAGTAGTTTCAATTCACCCTGAAAAACAATAAATCTCACAGAATAGTGAAGACTTTAGAATGTCAAATAACTTGTATAAAAATATGAACTTTGAGAGCCTCCTGGGCAATGTGGTGAAACCTCATCTGTACAAAAAAAAAAAAAAAAAGAAATACAAAAATTAGCCAGGAATGGTGGCACATACCTGTAGTCCCAGCTACTCAGGTGAGCTAAGGTAAGGTTAATCATCAGAAGTGCTGAAGGTGGAGATTGAAGTGAGCTGTGATTGCGTCACTGCATTCAAGGCTGGGTGATGGAATCAGACCCCGTCTCAAAACCAGAAAAAAAAGGAGCAAAATAAAAAATTTGATGCTTTGTGAAGTCGCCTTTTTTTTTGGAAGAAAAAAAATGGCTTTGTACATGGGATTAAACAATATAAATTCAAAACTTACAGATAAGGGGTTAACTCTATCACTCGACTCTTTAAAAAGTTTATATGAATATCCAGGCAAAACCAGTGAGGTATTGCCCTTGAAATGTTATCTACACGGATTTCCAAAGAGACCACAGGACTGTGTACTGTCTTGGAATGTCCTCAGAAGGCTCTGTCATCAATCAGGTAACAGTGAAAACCCCAGAGTCCTTTCTTACCAATGGAAAAGGGAAAGCAGAGGGACAGAAGCTATTCAAACTTTGTCTTCTTTCCTTGTGGCTAGTGGTCGTTGTTTAAAATGATAAAGTTCTTTCAAAAAAATCCAATAATTTAAAAATTTTCCATTCAGGCATCATTTAAAATAATAAATTTTCATTTATATACTTTTGGTTCAGAATGTGGCTAACATTTAAATTTATTAGGTCAAGATATCTTAGCACTGTGACTGCATTTAGGGAATATTCCTGTATACATATGTGTGTAATCAACAAATAATATGGCAAAAGTTGTATTTATTTATAACCTAAGCATTCTTTCGCAAGATACTGCCATAACTGAATGGAACCCTAAAAGTGAGAAAGTTGTTTTTTTCATTGTTTTTGTTTTTGTTTTTATTTTTGTTTTTTTTTCTACCAGCATATATGGGTTTCTGTACTACACAAGTGACCAAAAGTACAGCTCCGGCACGCAAGAATTCCTTTCTTGCTGTAAAAAATCATGGCTCTAGTACATCCAGATTATCAGTGGCAATATGACCCAGAATAACAGAAAACAAAGCAACCAGGTGGTGTAAAGAAAAGGTTTCCTATCATGTGTTAAACATTTCTGGGGTTCATGAAGCCATCACAAAAGAAGAGAAATTAAAGAAAGAAAGAAGACATGCTTCAGATGTGCTGAAACATGTATTAACTCATTAAATATTCCAAGACAGTGAAGTGAAAAATCATTATTAGATACATCAGAAATATTTGCATACATGTGTTCACACAGACATACACAAACACAAAGACACTATTTTACAGGTATAAATTAATATATTTATTTATAATTTATTGATTTTACACAAAAGCTGCAGCTTTTAGGAACAGTGATGATTAATTTTATATGGTAACTAGGGGAGTCCTGGTACCCAGGTTTTTGGTCAAACACTAGTTCAGATGTTGCTGTGAAAACATTTCTTTTCAGATATGATTAACATCTCAATAAGATATTGAGTAAAGCAAATTACCTCCCATAATGTGAGTGGGTCTTATCCAATCTGTTAAAGGCTTTTTGAGAAAAGACCTGAATATGAACTAATTCTGCCTCCAGACTGCCTTTGTATTCAAGACTAAAATATCAACTCTTGCAAGAGTTTCCAGCCTGTTGGTCCCCGCAGCACATTTCAGACCTGGCAGCACCCACAATAATGTAAGCCAATTCCTTAAAATCTCTTTCTTACTCACTTTCTGCATACATATGTATATGTTTTACATGCACATAGGTATACGTATGTGTATACATATGTTTATTGTATATGCTGTATATATTATTACAATATACATATATAAAATTATGTGTATTTCTCTACAATATATCTATTATATCTATTTTCAGAGAGACAGATATAATTTCATCTATTTCTATGGAGAATCTTAATGTGAGAGTTAAATCTGATTTATGGAGAAAAGTATAAGGCAAAGGAAACAAAAGTGAACAAGGACAAGACTTAAGTGCTGATGATTCAAAAACAGATATGGGATTAATTTGAGAGGAATATACCACATATAGTAAGTAATAGCAATCACGTAACAAAAGGTCATGAGAAAATATCATTAGAGTTGAGCCATAGGGCAATCTGCAAAAAATTTCCTTCCTTAACACAGTAGCTCATTTGACAATTTCCTGAAATAAAATTTGACACTGTCCTAGATATCCTCTGTCCTGTTTTTTTCTTGATGGGAAGTCTTAGGAAATTAAATTTATACATACATACAGATTTACGACACATACAAATTGTTTATTCAGTAACTTTTTGAAATAATGGTATTTGAAAGCTTTTTGGAGAAAACCTTTAAGAAAAATTTTATCATTTTTGCATAAATAATTTTTTCCTTAGTAAGCAACTAAACAATTGCTTTAAGAATTGCTATGATATCATTACGATTTCAACCAAATCATTCTCAAATTTACTCAATACCACAGATTCTAGTAAGACAATATCAAATAGAAAAATTTTCAACTGTCTGCCAGGTTTTGAAAGAATCTAAAAAAAAAAAAGTGTGTGTGTGCATGTGTGTGTATTTGTGTGTGTATACACTGAATGATAATGATGTAACATCCATTATCAATCTGTGATGTGTGCAAGCTTCTTCAATGTGTTTTGAAATGACTTTTTAAGCCTGGACTAAAAAACATTTTTAAGCATATGCCAAAGCCTTCTACATCAGTGGGTTACATTTATCAAAGTCTCTCACAGAAAAAAAAAAAAAAAAATGATCATCAAGAATCCCTGATTTAATCACCTGACACTATCACTTTCCAAATGATGATCATTTCACACCCTTTCTTCACCACCCACTACTTGTCACCAACTATCAAGCTGTTTCTTCTTTCTTTGACAAGTTAAAACACATTTGTTCAAGTTTATATACTAATTACATTTACTTTCAATTTTATTTTGTTTTTTATGTTTATTACAATTTATTTTATGTTTATTACTGATATGAACTTTTTAAATTATTTCATTGATATATTTTATTATCTTTGATAATTAATTGAAAAACTTCTAGAATGGAGGACATGCTTAATTTTTTACCTCATTAAATTGTCAGCCTTTCACTCAGTTGCAGAGTTTACATGAACTCATTTAAGACTTTAAGAAAAAACAGCTTTTTACATTGTTTCTTTTCTCTTGTGAAAATGGAGTAAATATTTTTACCGTATGTATTAGGGTTGTGCAGAGAAACAGAAGCTGTGGAATATGAAGTGTGTCTATTTAAGGCAAACATGTCAACTTGTTTTATTGTAGGGAGAGATTTATGATTTTTAAAAAGTGGCTCATGGGATTCTGAAGGCTGACAAGTCCCAAAATCTGCAGGTCAGTAGGCAAGCTGGAGAGCCAGGAGTGCTGATGGTTTAATTCCAGTCTGAGCCCAAAGGTCTGAGCGAAAGGAGAAATGATCGCGTCGTTTCAGTTCATCAACCAGCAGGCTTGAGACCTTGGAAGAGCCGATGATGCCCTCTGAGTCTGCAGGCGGGAAAAAAAGTCAATGTCCCAGTCTAAAGGTTGTCATAGAGAAATAATTCTACCTTTACTTTACACGGGAGAATTAGTGATTTGTTCTATTCAGGCCTTCAGTTAACTTTGTAGGATAACCCATATTAAGGAGATCTACTTGCCTTACCCATTTTATAGATTTACATGCTAATCTCATCTTTTAGTATTCGTATGTTTTATTTTAATATTTACTTTAGAAAACTTGTAAATTATTTCTCTTCTTCTTTGAGATGTAAATCTTTTTAAAAGGTTCTTGTCAGTGTTACAACGCAGAAGTCTTTTTCAAGAAACTATGAGCTATCCCTGTGAAAGGCAAACATCAAGAAATATAACACCTCTCGCTCCCAGTTTGTGTGGCAACATAGAAGTCTAACTTCAGCCTAACTTCAGGCTCCCAGTTCTAAGTGGTAAAACTGTCTTGTCATGAAGATGAGAGAAAGCTTATTTCCCTGAAGGTCAAGCCAATTAGCAAAGGTAGATGGCCTACAATCCCTCAGTTCATTCTTGAAATCTTTCCAGCTCTTTGTTTTAGGAGCATTGACCTCGGACTAAAATTCTGGCTTCTCTACCTATTACAGTAGACTTGAATACAGTCTTTCTTGCCTGGATAACATTGTCTTTTACAATTTTTGCTTTGTTAACACGGAAGGAACAATTACAATCAGGTCTCTACAGCAGAAAGAAATGTAGTGTTTTTAAGTAACAGAAAAGTGTTATTTATGATTCTGTATAATAAGCAAAATATTTGTGAATATGCTTGTAGATATAATCAAAGCCAAATAATATAAAGTCTTCACCGGTTTCTTTTTGCAGCTAGAAACTATGTGAATATTGATTACTAGAATATGGCATCATTTGGATTGTTTGTAATCATGCATTTTAGCTGTTATGTGGTACATAAACTTTATGAGTCCAATTTTAGAAGAAAAAAATTTAGCTACAATTTTAACAGTTCATATGAATCTTATGATGGTTTATGACATAATAGTGACAAATATAGGAAGTATTTTTAAAAATAGTACATATTTAAGGTAGAATTGGCAAATCTGGTTTGCAGATTGGAGAAAGATTAAACAAAAAGGAAGATTTTGTGTTTCAAAAACCAGATAACTATCAACTAAATTATATTCAACAGCAAGAGAATGAGAGTCAAAGTAACAGTAGCTTTCAAGACATAAACTTATTTCTCTTTCATGCAAACTTCAGAAATGAACTCAAGTCTAAATTTTTCAAAGTTCTCATGGGCCGTGGCTCACTATTCTTTCATCTTTGAGATGTTTTCTTCATCTTCCTAGTCTAAGATGACAAAATCTTCATTACAGAAAGCAATCTGGATGTACGTAAGAGAAAAAGGAGAGAAGCTACAGTATATACCCAACAATTGATTTTTTAAAGTCCTGGAAACTGCCACATAAAAATATAACTTATATCTTAATGAATGGCTTTTGTCTTAATAGAAACATGACTGGCTATATCTAGCTAATATTTGTTTTTGGTTTTAATAATAAAGTATTTGATAATTCTTAAAATAATATTTTAGAATATTTTCTTCTATTTGATTGGAAGTTATGGAGAACGGATATTGTAAGACCAAAAGGAGATTTGGCAAAACACCTAATTATGGTTCTAAGTTTACCCAGCTGAGAGTACTGGCACCCAAATGGTTCAAATCTACATAATTAGCATCCTAACCTGGGGCTATATAATAAAGTGGTATCAAAGAACAATCTCTCAATCTCATGTATTTAGTATTATTACATTGGGATGATGTAAACTGACTATATCCATGCCGACAAGATAGTGACAAGATAACAGACCTGAAATTATGATAAAAGTTGTACAGAGGAGAAAGAGGGAGAGAGAACAGAAGAAAGGAAGTACCTTAGTGACAGTGAAGAATGGCTTTAGTTCCCCCTTTCCCTGCTTATTCTCTCTCTTTCTCCTCTCTCTCTCTCCCCACGATTCTCCCCTCTAATCTTGAGCTTTGTTTCTTTTATATGCAATAAAATGACTTCTGAATTATACTTCTGAATATGCTTGCAAGAACATGAGGTAAATATGTATTCCAAAAGTCAGAGATCTTCGTTTTTATACATGGATATATCGCAAGAGAGCTTGTGACAAGACCTGGAAGGTGCATGTGCATGTGCATGTGTAGGCTCATAATGTGTGTGTGTGTGTGTGTGTGTGCGCACATATTGAAAACTTAAGAGTCAAAAGAATGGTAGAAAAATAGTTCTCACAAGTAAGTGAATCTAGCATGTAGAATTGGTCAAGCTATTTTGGGGATGGAAGCAATGCAGATTGTTTCTAGGTAGCAATCATTGTTACCTGTTGAAGCAACTGAATGTACCATTACCTTTTCTTTTTCTTTTCAACATATTTTAAGTTCAAGGGTACATGTTCAGGTGTGTTACATAGGTAAACTTGAGTCATGGGGGCTTCTTGTATAGATTGTTTCAACAATGGGTATGAAGCCTAGTACCCATTAGCTATTTTTCTTGATCCTCTCCCTCCTTCTATTCCCCACTCTCTGATAGGCCCCAAAGTGTGTTGCTCCCCTCTGTGTCCATGTGTTCTCATTATTTAACTCCCACTTACAAGATAGAACACTTCGTATCTGGGTTTCTGTTCCTGCATTAGCTTTCTAATGATAACGGCCTCCATCTCCATGTATATTCCTGCAAAAGACATTATCTTGTTCATTTTTATGGTGGCATAGTATTCCATGGTGAATATGTGTACTATTGCTTTTTCTATCAGAACTCAAGAAATGTACTTGGCAAGACTGAACTCTAGGAACCTTTTCAGAAATACTGAATGTGTCTGTGAATTGTCTACTTTCCAAGAGTTTCATATACTGATACAGAAGAGCTTATTCAAAGAAAACCTGTGTGAGGCTATTTTATAGGAAGTGTTTTATACCTTTGGAAAAATATCTGAGAACATTGAGAGAAAATCAAGCATCTTGGGAAAATCTCAAATTTTATTTTTATTTCCTTAACTGAATTTTGTAAATAAAAGACAAAGTCATAAAAAGCATAACTGGTGGGTGTTAAGATTAGGAAAACCAAGAGAAATATGTTAAATCATATATCTCATCACACAATTTTCCTGCTATATTAGGCTTATGGAAATAACAGTCCCCCATTATTCTATTTGAAATGGAATGACTTGCTTTCCATCTGGGAAATAAGGGTGGGCTAACATTTCTCACTACTCCAAACAGTTGTTTTATAATTCTCTGAGTTTACATCAAGATTGAAACTACAAAAACTGAGGCCTTGCAATGTAAAAAAAAAAAAAAGTTCAAGATTATTGCAAACATACAGAAATTATTAGAGAAAAAAGCACCTTCTTGGATTACAGTACCATAAACTAACAGGAAAGCTAATATTGTATAATTAGAATAGAATTCTAAGGTGGAGGAATGCCTATTTTTCAACTCATTCTATAAGGCCAGAAACCAATTATAGTATTTTAAAAATCCAAATCACATAGATATAAAAATTCTTCTAATTTTAGAATGTCAAACCCATTATCCATTTTCATAAATCTCTTACAAATTGAAAATAGAAGGAAAGTTTTTCTCTCTGATCAGGATTATCTCCAAAGCTTTTTTACTTTTAAAAAGCTATTTGGTAAGGAAAGGCCAAAAGTTTTTCCCCAATCCAGAAAAACACAGAGATATTTGCTTTCACCACTTGTATTTAATATTATACTAGCTATTCTATCCACTGCAATATGATAAGAAAAACAAATAAATAAGGATTGGAAAGGAAGAAGTAAAACTTTTTATTTACATATAACATGACCATCTATGTAAAAAGTTTGATAGAATCTACAAAAGAACTACTAAGTTTAGAAAAACTGCAGAGTTCAAGGTCAATGTATACAAATAAACACATTGTATTTCTCTACAGTAGCAGTGAAAACCCCAGTAGACATGTTTGTATTAACTGGTACTCTGACCCAAAAATTTATCCTAATATAAAAATAAATATTCAGGCACTATCATATAACAAATACATAATTTAAATGAAAATATAGACTTAAATATTTATTATAAAATGTAAAACTGTCTCAAAACATATGAAAGTAAAATCTTCGTATTTATATTAAGCAAAAGTTTTTTTTAATTATTATTAATGTATGACACCAACACACCTCAAACAATTACAAAATAACTTCTGCTCTTTAAAAGGCATGTTCAGAGAAAGAAAATACATGTCATACAATGGAAGAAAATCATTTAATGGTATATGAAACAAATATTTTTATCTAGAATATAAAAATAATTTTGAAACTTCAGTTAAAGAAAGAAAAACAAATGAGGAAAAGAGGTAAACAAGATACACTACAAAATAAGATACACTGAACCAGACTAAACATGAAAATACTATTAAAAGATTCTAAAAATCAGTAGACACTAGGGGAATTCAAGTTAAAATTGAATGAGATGTTGCTCTAAACCTATCAAAAGGTCTAAAAGTAAAGAATGATCATACCAAGTATTGGCAAGGCTATAGAGAAAATTATGACTGTCATTAATTGCTGATGAAAACACAAATGATACAACCACTTTGGAAAACTGTTTGACAGTTTATTACAATGTTGAAAATATGCCTACTATATGACCAAACCATTCTATTTCTTGGGGTTTACCCAAGATATATGAAAATATATAGCCATGGAAAGATTATAATTTCATTTTCATAGCAGCTTTATTTGTACTAGCACCAAGCAGGGTCTCACTCTGTTGCCCAGGGTTGAGTGCAGTGACATTATCACAATTCACTGCAGCCTCAACTTCTCTGGCTCAAGACTTCTCCCACATCAGCCTCCCGAGTACCTGAGACTACAGGTACATGCCACTACGCCAAGCTAATTTTGTCTATTTTTTTCTAGAGACAAAGTCTCACTATGTTACCCAGGCTGGTCTCAAACTTCTGAGCTCAAGAGATCTTGCCGCCTCAACTTCCCAAAATGCTGGGATTATAGGCATGAGCCAACAAGTGTGGCCATGAATAAACTGTATGAAATAAGAAAAGCAACATCAAAACAACATCCACCAAAAATAGAGTTAATATAATAAAGAAATAGAAGCATCTTTTGAATACATATCAAGATATTAAAGTAATATTAAGAAATCAAGTTTGGTAAGTTTTAAAAACTCAAATACTGGAACTAAAAATAAATAAAATTATGAGTTCAGTGATTTAAAAATAATATAAGAAAAATATGAATACTTAATGATCAAATAAATTAATATAAGATGGTTATATTTGTAGATATATAATCTTAAAAATCTATACAAAAGCAGTTTAAAAATAAATTGATAATTTGAATAATTATTTATCATATAAGAATTTGAATCACTTTACAGAGATCAAATATTGCTTTAAAATATTTACCAAATACTGAAGAAAGATAAAATCCAATCTTACACAAATTTGTTGAGGCTGTAATATAAAAGAAGCCTACCCTTAGAGTTTATGCTGATATAATATTATTTTGGTTGGGTCATTTTCAAAGCAGATGCCAAGATAATAAATCCTGTGAAGAAAAAAAAAATTTCTAAAAAGTTCAGATTTGTAGGTAACATATACCAAATTTCTAATAACACAAAATCCCTAACTTATAGATGCTTTTATGGAAAATAGGATAACAGAAAACTCTTTATAGCATGTTTTCATAAAAGCATCATTATATTAAAACTGCATATAAAAGAATATAACATGTTAGATAAATTTCCCTAAATCCTTGGATAAAAATATAGTATTTAAAATATTGAAATTTCTACTAACCTGATCTCTAAATTCACTAGTGTTTCCACCAAAATTTAAGCAACATTTTAAGAAATTGAATAAACATATTCTAAAAACATATAGAAAAGTATATGGAAAAATTTGGCAAAGCAGTATAATAAAAAGAAGGTGTTCTTAACAGATATTCCATATTTCACCACTAAAGTGATTTTAAACTTGTAATAATGGCAATGAAAGAGACAAACAAACAATGAAATAGAACAGAGTTAAAGACCCTCCCCCCCCCCACACACACACACAAACACACATACACCTGGTATACAAAGAGCTTTTATGATTACTCAGTAAGACAAGATACAGTATTTAGTAAATGATGTTGGGAAATTTGGCTAATTCTATGAGAGAAAATTAAACCAGTTCTGTAATATACAGCATGATAGAAAAACAAACTCAAACTATGTTAAGAGCATAACAGGAATAACTAAAATAAATGTGAAATGAGAAAGTATGTCATAAACAAGACACAGAAAGTGAAAATCAGGATAGGGCTTTTTTATTTACTAAGTACTAGAATTCTTAATCTGAATGAGATGGAGACCACCGAATAGATTTAAGCAGAGAGACATGATACGATTTGGGCTTTAGAAGGACCACTATTTGTATAGTATTGAGAATAGACTCTAGTGAGTTGGAGTGCAAGAAAGGAGATCAGTTATGAGGACATCATAGCAATTCAGCAGTGAGATCAACTAGCTTGACTAAGTGGTGGCAAAGAAGGATAGGTTATGTGGTGGTTTATGGCATGTTTTAAAACTACAGTCAATGAGATTTCTTGAAATGTCTAATATGGGCATATTAAGAAAACAAGAGAGAATGAATAACCAGATTTTTGCCAGAGACTGGGAAAGTGAGGAGGCCAAAGGCAGGAAGACTGAAAGCTGAAGTAGATCTGATAAGAAATTAGAAATTCAGTTTGGGTCCTGTGATTTTACAATGTCTTTTCAAGTGGAGATCTCTGAGTTTGGAGTAAAAAATCTGGAGATATAAATTTAGGAATCATCAGGGTAAAAACAGTATTTAAAGATCTGGATAAGAGTGGGTGAGACAAATATAGGTAAGAATGAAGATAAAGAAGGAAGAAAGCAAGTCCTAAGAATCATACCTTTCTCAATTTTAATTGGGATTGTTTCTTCATAAATGGCTTTAATTTACATACTTTACTCTGCATTATACATAGTATCAAACACAATGTGTGCCAGTAAAATTTATAAATATATATTAATGAATAAATAGAAAATATTTGATTATAAATGGGGTAAAATTGCCAAATACCATCACTATGTGTGTGGTCAGGAACCCAACAAGAGAAAGCCACAGAAATTGTCCTAGATGTGCCCAAGAATCAGAGCTGAAAAAGCACTCAGAAATTATCTTTCTCAATTTCTAAGATCTAGAAACAAAATTAACATGTCGCAAATTAATCAGCTAATTAGTAAATATTAGGATATTAGCTCAGATTTTCTATATCCTACTCTACTATTCCTTCTACTCTAGCAAGATAGAGCAGATATATCTGAACATGAAAACTAATTTTAAAAAAAACTGAAAAACCATCTGGATTAAGAGAAAAACAATAATTTATTTAAACTTTAAAAATCAAATTTAGATTTCATTTCATGAATACATGTTTTCATATTTTTTTCTGCCAAGTTTTCTTCAAGGAAAAGACTTTTGATACTTTAATAGTGAAAGAAACTTAAAGATTTTTCCAAAGTATTTTAATACTAAAAAAAACTCTGTATGTTGTACGTAGTCTATATAGTCCACAAGTTAATCTCTTTAATATTTTTCTCTATATTAAATCTAATATTAAAATAATTTCATACCTCAGTTTCCTAATTATACTTTCATATGCTACATAAATATAAAAATCAGTATCTTGAAAAGCACTGCAATATGAATATGAATGAAAACATAAATGGAATTTTTAAATGTGAAAGTTAATACACCAATTACTATAAATGGAAAATAAAGTCTACAGAAGCTTAGAAGAAATGAAATATATTGGTTTTTGGCTAAATAACAAGATAAAGTGACAACACCACATGCAAATTGTTAACAACACATTTAACATTCCAGATTTTCACCACTGAATATCTAATTAATACTTAAATAAGCAGGAAACTTCAAACTTTGTAATTCCAACATCTGCACAACGTTACAAATTCTTTAGATTTGAAGTTTTTGAAGATAATGTATAGCCACACTGAAATTAATATCCTATAATATATAGTGTTACATTACTTGTTTTTTCTTTTTCCTATTTTTTTTTTTTTTTTTTTACCTTTTTTACCTTGCTTATAATACTTATTTGCTTTCCTTTGGAATCATGACATAATAAGATAATCTGTTACTCTAAGCAGGGTTACCATATTATATTATACACACACACACACACACACACGAGTTTTGTTTTCTTTTCCTGGCTTCATCTTTCACTGGCTTGCTATCAGTCAAATACAGAATTGGAAAAAAAGGTATGGGGGCAAAAGACTTAAGAAATACTAAATCAGGCCAGACACAGTGACTTGCGCCTGTAATCTCAGCACTTCGGGAGGCCGAGGCAGGTGGATAGATTGAACTCAGGAGTTGGAGACCAGGTTACATGGTGAGATAGCCGTCTCTTAAAAAAAAATACGAAAATTAGCTGGGTGTGGTGGCCCGCACCTGCAGTCCCAGCTACTTGGGAGGCTGAGGTGGGAGAATCACCTGAGCCTAGGAGGCAGAGGTTGCAGTGAGCCAAGATCACATTATTGTACTCCAGCCTGGGGGATGAAGGGAGTCTCTCTCTCTCTCTCTCTCTCTGAAGGGAGTCTCTCTCTCTCTCTCTCTCTCTCTCTCTGTTTCTCTCTCTTTCACACACACACACACACACACACACACACACGCACCCTCAATCATATTTTGGTCTTGATATTCTCTTTGAAGAATTTATACAGTACATAATACCTTATTGCTAATATAGACACTATGTTACATGGCAGGTTTCTAGAACTTAAATGTGTTCAGAGGGTAGATATCATGTCAAAAGTTCTTACCACAAAAAAAGACAAACAAAAAATAAAAAATAAATAAAATGAAAACAAAGGCACATGAGGACACTTCGGGAGGTGCTAGATATATCTATTACCTTGGTTACGATGAGGTTATTACTGGTGTTTGTGTGTCTAAACACATGAAGTTGTATATTACAAATCTGTGCAGTTTTTGTATATCAATCTTATCTCATCAAAGCTGTTAAAAATTTTATTTAGGCTTCCTCTTGATATATTCACCTCTCAAAAAAAGATAATACTAACTCAAGGCTGTGGATAGAGATTGCCACTTATAGGTGTTATTTGATGACTACATTTTAAATATGTGAAATTAAACTTAAAAAGGTTAATTCTTGTATGTTATGTGGTAAATACTTAGTGGAATCTGTATAGTGAAGATATGAATTTTGCATTATTCAATTTCCTGACTTTTTTCTATGAAATTTTCTTTTATAACAGATTTAGCCATTTTTCAAATTTTGTTTTGATATTTTTTTCTTTGCTATCTTGTTTAGCCAGTAATACTGCTGAGACTCTAAAAAATCATATAAGAAAACTACAAATTACTTGCTTTAGGAAACTATGTAAATAATATATTTGTAAATACTCATTGTCTTTCTTCAAATACTCATTTTCAGTTCAGTTACATACTGCCATATTCTTTCAGCTATTTCTTATAAGACCTAGTAACAGGGAGTAAAAATAAAATAAAACCTGCCATTAAAATTATATCTCTATCTCATTATTTTAGAGAATTAGCTAAGTGGAATAAATGTGTCAACTGGGAAGCAGAGAAAATAAAAATAATACTTTTGCAAGTGAAATTGTGCACGTTATCAAAAGTACTGGACATCATTACATACTAAATAGCAACTCTGTACAGTTATACATATTAATATATGTATATTCTGTTTCATTTTATGGAATATTTCTATTATTGTTTGATGTAACGTACATTCTCTTTAGATTTTTATACAGCCTATTGACCCTTAGAAGAAGATAAGACATTTAACATCTTTAATCCTACCTGCTTTAAGAAGTAATTTTCATGAATTCCGTGTAGAAATTACATTTAAGATTTCTATTTGCTTAATATGACTGTGAAGTAAATATCTTGATAAACACAGAAATATAAAATATAAACAATAATAGAATAGCACATCAGAACTGTAAACATTAGAATGAACATTATTCCTAATGCTAATGCTGTGTTAAAATTTGCTGATAAAGTCATACAACCAAGAATCATTTGAATAATTTTGGCATGCACAACATACAAGTTGAAAATAGAACACAAGACAAATGGCAATCTGGAACCTGAGTTTTAGAAGTAACAGCAGTTGCTTATTTAAAAAAGTTCTGTGATCAATAAAGAGAAGTTTATAGCAACAAAGTCAAACTATCACACTTAATTTAAATTACCCTGTTAAATAATATGTTAAAATTTGTTTGAAAAGCACACACTCTGCTATTTTTGTCAAAATGATTTGGTTGACTAAGTTAAATAAACACTAAAACCTCACACATTTCCCGTTTGCAATATAATATTTTAATTGTAGAGAAGGAGCATCAAACATTTTGAGAGTCTATAAATCCTCTTCAATGGTGAACTTTTTCATATTTAGAGAACATCATATCCCACATTTTTATTTTCATTGTGCCTCAGGTCTAATTCAGTGAGACTATATTTTAGTTTTGCTCAAATATTTTCTCAAAACTCCCATATATCTGCAGCACCAGTTTGCTAACAAAGTTACCTTGTTAAATTTTAATCCAAGTATTTTCCCCACTACTGGTCTAGACAGATGATTTTAAAAGTTGCTCATTTCATTACATCTTTAGTGACTCTTTTTACAAAGACCTAAACACCAAGTATTTGGGACACCTAGACCTCAATAGTTTATTCATGCACTATACATCTTCCCATACAGGGATTTTTGCATAGTGCTAAATCCTCATCTGAGCTCGACAACTCATTCTAATTTCACTTTAGACACTGGTTACCACAGCTGGGTTAATGAATGAGCCTTTGAAGTTCAAGTGTTTTCCTAACGGTTTGCCCAACTTTGTCTAATAAAGTAGCTTTGCCTTCCTGTGACCTAGAATTTTCCTTCTAAGCCTATCTCGACGATTGAATGAATGCAACCTGATACTAATGCTCATTTATGCTACTTTCCTATCACTATTTTTGCTGTTTTTCCCAATATTTCTAATGCCAAATCACTGTATAATCTTGATATTTCAGCTATAGTCCATCTACCTCTTCTTTTTTCGTGATAATTCATGTCATATGGCACCTTTTTTCATGACCACTTGCTACCTCATATTTCTTTCTCATGTGTATCTTATATCCTATCTTATATGACTTGTTCATGTACCCTTTTTCAACAAATATCTTAAGTAGGTATTTCTGGATTCCAAAAATCATCTAATTTTGACCTAGTGCACTAAATAAACCTATTCTTAGAGAATCATCTTAGGGCAACTTTGACCCATGTGGAATACTCACTAGAAGAATTGGTCATATTTAATAAGCCAAACAGTAAGTCATCAGAATTGAAGAATATAATAACCGAACACTAGAATACATTACTCTACCCGTGTGCAACTCTCTGTGGGATGAGGGCTTCAACAGCTGACTTTATTTTGTACTCACTTTCCTATATGTGAGATTATGATAAAATATTCCTAAATTCTCAAAAAAGTTTGTCTTTTATCGTCAGTTTTGTACACACGCATTTGTGTGTCTCCCAAAATTTCACTCAGTCATTTCTCTGTATAATATTAAAAACAAAAATTCTGTGTAATGTTTTTAATGTTCTTTTCTTACTAGAAATAAAACTTTGCATTTAGAAATTATTGTTATATAATCTGAAACATATTTGATATCTTGGTCTTCAATGTGATCCATAATTATTAAAAATGTGGCCTTCTAATTTTGTATTTCTGTCATCATAAAATATCAAGGAGCATATACGTTATTCATTTTTAATTCAAACATTTCCGCAGCAGAAGGTGCTGAGCAAAATCAGTATTTGGTAAGTTTTCTCACTTCACTTCCACTCTGTTTGTTAAAACTCTTTATTTCAGTGACCAGCTTGAGATTTCCATCTGGAATTCAGCTTGCCTTTCAGAATTCTTCCAGAATATAGTGCTGCTATTTATTTGAGATTTGCTAATGTCCTCACAGAGTCAATGCAAAAAAAAAAAAAAAAAAAAAAAAATGCTGTGTTTGTGGTTTTTGAATCAGAAAGCTGCTGGCACTGAAAAATGAAGAACAAATCATTGCATCCTGGCAAGCTCCTAACAGCACTGGACCATTAACACTCAATCATTGTGAGCCAAACTTACTTTCCTAAGATTTGATCTCTTTCCTGAGATGATGTGGGTTTTCAGAAAACATACAGGTGCCTTTTCAAAGAATGAAGGATGTGGATTTATTTTTTTCTAAATGACTATAACCTGTTTAAGAAGACTCAATATATAAAAGTAGCAAATGGCTTTGCTTCATAGAGTTACCTTCACTATTGCAACTTTTTGATTTCTGCACTGAAATTCCGATGCTACTAAAATTACTCTCTATCGTGATTCTTTTTTTTTTTTTTTTTTTTTTTTGCATTTCGGATATTCTATTACATATGCTTATGTGGAAAGCAAGATGAAGTTAAGTACTTAGTATAAACAGATACATCCCAATTCTATCAGGAAAAAAATGTTGCCATTCAAATTAATCTAACAAAACTTCATTGTGTGTGTATGTCTGTGTGTGTGTGTCTGTGTGTGTGTGAGTGTAAAGGTTCCTTTAAACACCATTTTATCACGGCTCTGATACCATTTAAGCACCGTATATTCTGACTGGTCACAGAACAGCAGTCAAGTGGAAATGACAGTGACTGACAATTACAGAAGAAATAAAATGGCTTCCAGAAGTGCGCGGAGACCTGTGGACCTCAATCAGCTGAACTACAAATCCATTAAATGACTTAATTTTGTGTATCCAACTGTGAGATGTATTTACCATCACACTGACAAGAACGATAGATAATAAATGCAGCCTGTAACACAGCTCACCAAGTGGTCAGTGTGATCCCAGCGCTGAATTATCTGATGTGGTTCCAAATACCGCTTATAGGTAAAAACTGATAAATTATCATAGAGCTTAAAAGAAAAAAAAGGCTAAAGTAAATGACTAATGTCATCACTTGCTTAAGAAGGCAAACTTCATATTTTAAAAATATTAATTATCAAATCCAAATATTCTCATAAGTCTACTATTGGAAAGAGAAGATGCATTGAATCTTTTTAAATTAATGTTTATTTTTAAATCAGCAAGGTCGCAAAATAAGTGATCATCATTGGTTTTAAAATAGGTTTGTCCAAATTCCTTGTGTTTTGGAAGTTTGGACATGTTAGAAATGGTGCATTTGCCAAAGGATGCTTCCTTAAAAAGGTGATAACATATAGTTTGTACGAAAAACTGCTGATTGATTCTTTTCTTTTTTATAAATATTATATAAAAAATGAATTTGCTAACCTTTCAAAAGATTGTAACAAAGAAAAATTATTCATTCACTTATTGATTCAGTGGACATCACTGTGTGCCTTGGATTGGTAGGAGAGTCATGGTTGAAAGAATACAGATGATATGTAATATGATTTTATGAAAGTATTTAAATAACAATGAAATGTCATTCATTCAAAAGAATAAAAAGTCAGGCCAAAAAAAAAATGTAAACTTTAAGGGTATATTTTTTCCACAGGTATACTCAAGTGGAAATAAAGTAGATAGATGAAAATTTTACCCAGTTTTTATCAGTAATTTTTCATCAACAATTTTCTATGATGAATGAATCTTATTCTTGGGTTAATTTATTTGGCAATTTTCCCAATATTCTCATTCTAGAACTTCAGCAATTATCATAAATTTTTACCTCCAAACCTGTAAAAATATAATTTACTTTAATTTACTTTGGCATTGTAATCGCTAACTGGGAAGCAAAATAAACAGACCACAGCTAATGCATGCATCTTCTATGGAGGGAAGAAATACATGATGATTAATTATTATAAAAACTGTATAATAAAATGAGCTGTAACTACAGAGATGAGGAAAAATTGATCAGCATAAAGATTTAGGAAAAATCTAAACTAAGCATTCATTATAATCCTTAACTGCAAGACAAATGAGAAGATATAAATGCTATAGTACAAATATGAAATTAATCACACACAGTGATTTATTTAGGACTCACAGAAGAAAAAAATAGAATGACCGCTCAATAAGTGTATATTTGGTACATGATTTCAAATAATTTGTTAAGCAACTTGATATTTTTATGTATTTATCTATGTCCGTATATACCATGCTGTGTGTGCATGTGTGTGAGTATTTGATACGTTATACCATGGCACTTCTACCTGTTGACTTTTTTTACAATGTACTTTTCTCACCTGTCTTACACATCTTCTTAGAAGGTGACTGATTACAGTAAATTGATATTTCTATATTATTTATATATCATGTATGTTCATATATCATATATATTTATATTTATAAAATATTCTTTGAGCATGATGCTCGGAAGATATCAGTGTATATTTTTGCTCCTTTATAACTCTTGATCTTAGCCAAATGGCCGAGAAGCAATTTCCTTTCTTTATAAAAGCTACTAGGCATGGGAGGCTAAAAGTATTAAGATGTTTATATAAAACAGTGTTTGGTCTGTAATTAAAGTTTAAATCAAAACATGCATCCAACTATTGATTTTGGGGTAAAAACATGAAAGAAAGAAAGAAAGAATATTAGAAAGAAGAAGCGGCTATGGCCGGGCGCTGTGGCTCAAGCCTTTAATCCCAGCACTTTGTGAGGCAAAGGCAGACGATTTACCTGAGATCAGGAATTAGAGACCAGCCTGGCCAACATGGTGAAAAACCATCTCTACTAAAAGTACAAAAATTAGCCGGGCGTGGTGGCATACATACACCTGTAGTCCCAGCTACTTTGGAGGCTGAGGCAGGAGAATCACTTGAACCCGGGAGGTGGAAGTTGCAGTGAGCGGAGATAGTGCCACTGCACTCCAGCCTGATTGACAGCGAGACTCTGTAAAAAGGAAAGACAGACAGAAAGAAAGAGAGAGAGAGAGGGAAGGAGGGAGGGAAGGAGAAAGGAAAGAAGGAAGGAAGGAAGGAAGGAAGGAAGGAAGGAAGGAAGGAAGGAAGGAAGGAAGGAAGGAAGGAAGGAAGGAAGGAAGGAAGCTAAGAAAGTAGAAGCTATGTTTATTAGTGCTATGTTTTTTAGATACTGTATAGGCAATTTTCAGAAATATTTTTTGAAACAATATTTTTCCGTTATATAAAGAGTAAACTGAGTTGTAGGAAAGTTAAATGACTTATTTTATTTGATGTAGTGAGTGTCTAATATAACAAGAAATTGAAATGCAGTCCAAGAAATCTGTATCTGTGTTTTTGGCAGAAGTGTTGTCTGACTTTATAATCTCTATCAAAGCTCTGTCTTTTTCTCCACTTTATTTCTCCACTGTTCACTGGAATGCATTGAGAAGCAAGACAAATGAGAAACAAATATGCCAACATCTATAGAGCCGTCAACCCTGTCAGCATCCGTGTTCTGATTCTTCTTAAAGAAATAAGCTTATTGATAGCGGCAGTACATCTATGTGTTATTTTCCTATGTCCTACAGTGGAAATGTGATACAGAAAATATCCAAGGAATAATCCTCTCTACCAAAACCTTGCCTGAGGCCAGGCACAGTAGCTTACACCTGTAACCCTTGCACTTTGAGAGAATGAGGCAGGAGGATGGTTGGAGCTCAGGAGTTTGAGACCAGACTGGGCAATGTACAGAGACCAGTCACTGCAAAAAAAAAAAAAAAAAATATATATATATATATATATATATATATATATATATATATATATATATGTAGCCAGGTGTGGTGGCACAGCCTATAGTCCTGGCTACTCAGGACGCTGAAGTGACAGAATCGCCTGAGCCAGGGAGTTCGAGGCTGCAGAGGCTGCAGCGAGCTTTGATCATACCACTGCACTCTAGCCTGGGTCGATAGAGCAACACCCTGTCTCAAAAAAAAAAAAAAAAAAAAAAAAAAGGAAAATACTGCTTGCTGTATTCTTTCTTAATCTAAATTAAGATTATCGGCCGGGTGGCTCACTTTGGGGTGCCAAGGCGGGCAGATCACGAGGTAAGGAGATCGAGACCATCCTGGCTAACGCGGTGAAACACGTCTGTACTAAAAATACGAAAAAAATTAGCCAGGCGTGGTGGCGGGAGCCTGTAGTCCCAGCTACTCCAGAGGCTGAAGCAGGAGAATGGCGTGGACCCGGGAGGCGGAGCTTAAAGTGAGGAGAGAGCGCACCACTGCACTCCAGCCTGGGTGACAGAGAGAGACTGTCTCAAAAAAAAAGAAAAAAAAAAATCTAGCCAGTGATGTTATTTTTTACTCTGGTGTCAAATATATAGCATGTGCATTAAACCTAATGACGAAAGACCTAGCTAACTTATACTACTGTGAATGCAAATTTGTAAATTTTATTATTGAAAAGTAGAATTTCTTCTCCCTGATATTCTAATACTCATTTTAAGAATTTTTGTTATCTTTGGAACTGAATTTTTTTCTGCATTATCTTATTATGTACACTTCTTGTACATATAATTAAAAACTTATGGAACTCAGCCTAATTTTAGGATTTAGTATATTCTCTACATAGTAAATAACCTACTCTCCTTTATTGATTGATTAAGTCATTCAATTAATATACATAGACATATCATTTATACTGAATGTTTCACAAACACATGTAAATAAGACTGTATAGTAGAAACTTTGATATTAACTGGGAATGCTTATTTTAGTTGCGACTAATCACCTCTGATTGTTTCTCAGCATGGAGTTATCTGGGAAAACAAATGGTTAATTAAAATATAGCTTTTCCGAAGGATATCAGGAAGTTACTGCATCCCAGAATTGTAAATCCTAAAAAAATAATCTCAGTTATCTCATATAAATTGACATTTATATATGCAGCAGCACATCACCCATCTAATTAGATAATGCAATATAAATACTGAGAAATTAAAAATACATTCAACTAATATTTCGTATATTTTTTTAGTCCAAAAGGAACATCTTTATGGATGTTACTGAATAAAAATATCTCTCAATTTTATTAGATTTTTATGTTTTGTTCCATTCTACATTACTTGGCTGGAATATATTTGAGGTTTACTGCTTTCATAATGATACAGGTGAGTCGTACCACATTTCAAAGCCACATAGACAGCATCTGTGAAGGCACCTTATAGATAAATAGTCCTATTCAACTTGCTTTCCTGTTTTTGTTTTAAGGCAGACCAATACTTATAAGTATTTACTTATATACTTGTATATATACTTACAAGTACAATACTTGTACTTATCTCTAAGGGTTGTCTTAGTTTAGAGACTGTCTTCAAGTATTTGATCCTTGCAATACTTTATGTGTGCAAAATTCATTTCTACAATTGCAATTTTATTTTATTTTATTTTATTTTTTTGGGAGACTGAGTATAGCTCTGTCGCCCAGGCTGGAGTGCAGTGGCGCGATCTCCGCTCACTGCAAGCTCCACCTCCCGAGACCCTGCAATTTTCATATGGGAGATTTTTAAAGTTATGTTTGTGCTTTTTCAACATGTCTGACAATAACAGGAGAACAGCCTACTATGTAAACAGAATATTTGAAGAATATGATTCAGGATTTTACTTTTATACCTTAGAAAGGGAGACATAAATGTAATGTGAGATTAACATTTTTTTTTTTTATGTTTTGAGGATATTTTACTTTTATATGTATAACATACTTCACTTTTCCCAGCCAGCAAGAACTAAGCGGAGTATTGATTCTCACAAATTATTAAATTGTTTCTAATTGTGAAAGAGCCTAAGGGTCAAACGGGATACGTTCTACAGTTCTATGAATTGGTTATAATGGAAAACAAATTGATAATAGACTCTGCTTTCTTCTGCTGTGGCAACTTTGGCACAAGGTCAAGCAGGAATTCTCAGCCTCTAGTTCAAAGTGAGAATGCATTTGCCCCTAAGAAAGTATAAATCTCCAGTAGTAGTTCATCTCTCTGAGGTTTCCTCTTGCTGGAATGTTAGTCCTTACTGCTTCTATACATCTTTAATGGATGGTTTTAAAAATAGATTAGACATGAAGACAGGTTTAGTTAAATGGACATCAAGAAAATAGAAAATATACAAACTGAAGCAAAGAAATCAAAATAATGAAAACTATGTAAAAACTAAATGACATTAAAAAAAGCTTGACTACATGCAACTTAAATTCAGTTGAAGATGAGTGAGAAAGTAAGGTAAAAAAAAATTTTGATAGACAATAGCTGATGAAAAAAATCAATCAAAGGATTCAAGAAATTCTGGAAGCATCAAACAAGATAAACATACAGCAAAGCACACCTGGAAACATCATAATAAAACAACTGACAACAAAAATCAGAGCAAAACATCAAAAAATATAGTGAAAGGAAAAAAGATAAAGACACGTTATATTGCTATCTTCAAAGAAACAATAGTTAGCCTGAAGGCTGACTTCTGAGCAGAAATGATGAAAAGCAGAAGGCAAGAGAAGGACATTTTTAAAGAGCTAAAAATAACGTTAACAAAAAAAATTCTACTCCCAATTCCCACCTAAAAATATTTCAAATATAAAAGATAAATAAGACTTTTTCAAATGAATATAAAATGAACAGTGTTATCACTGTACCCAAAGTAATGTTAAACATCAACCTAGCAGAAAAAAAAAAATCTAAGAGAGAAATAGAAAATACTAAAGTATAAAATCAAAAGCATCACCAGATAAAAATATATAAATACATTAAAAAAGAATGTTGACTCTATAAAAATGTAAAATAATGTAGAAATTCATGAGAACAATAATACTAAAGTATTGTTCATAAGTAGCATAAGTAAAACTCAACTGGTTAGTTGAGTTTTAGCATTATGCAAAATAAGATAAAATATAACTATTTCTTTATTGAATCATTTATGTTGTAAACTCTAGATATTCCACCAAAAATTTTTTAAGTAAGTAATCACCAGTTAGAAAATAAAATAATGAGTTGATGAATTCAAAGGAGCAAAAGAAAATAGAGATAATATTTAATGTTAAATGACTGGTCAATTATAGAATAAATAGTGTCATATCAGATATAAAGTTAAATATGTAAATAATTATATAGAATATAAATATTCAAATTAAAGATTGAAATGATCAGAGTGAACAAAATACCAAAACCATAGTTTTTGCTATACCTGAGAAACTCATGAAAGGATAGTTGGATATGAAAGGTTGGAAAAAGTTTTTCTACATAAACTCTAACCAAAAGTAAGCTAGTATAGATATACTGATATTTGATACAGCAAATTTTAATGCTGAAGTCCTCACATCACATGAACAGTTGCTTTATACAATTCAATTTGGCAGAAATATTTCAAAATTTAAATATGCAAACATACAATAACATGCCTTCAAATAAGTTTAATTGACAAAGTTGAGGTAGATATAGAGATCTCCACAATCATTAAGGAATATTCTTCAAAGAAACACCCAGGACACAGAATAAATCACAACGACAACTAGAAAAATAATTTACATGAATGCCAGTAAAGATATATCAACACTTGTCAGGTGTACTTAAAGCAGTGTTTACAGGATACATTTATCAACTTGAGGGTATATATTTGTATTAGTCAGTTCAAGCTGCCATCACAAAATATCATAGACTAGGGGTCAAGCAACAGAAATTTATTTCTTACAGTTCTGGAGGATGAGAACTCCAAGATCAAGGTGTTAGTTGATTCAGTTGGCCCGTGAGAACTGTTTTTCTGGCTTTCAGACAGCCATCTTTTCACTATGCGTTCACAAGACTGAGAGAGAGAGAGAAAGCAAGTTCTCAGATGTATCTTTTTATAAGGGCACTATTCACATTTTAAGGGGCCCACCTTCATAACCTTATTTAAACCTCATTAACACCCAAAGGTCCCACCCCATTTCCAAGTACATTGGGATTAGGACTTTATGAATTTGGGCAGGGGGATACAATTCAGTTCCTATAAAAATATCGATTTTTTCCAATATTGGAAAAGAGAAAATGCTAAAAATTAATGATATAGGTTTATATTTCATGAAGCTATAAAAAGTACAGAAGAATCAAAGCAAAAATTTAGAAGAAATAGAATTATTAACATCCAACTAAGAGCAAAAATTATTGCAATAGGAAAAACTTACAATAGAGAATATACTTAAAAGGTAAAATTAATTTTAAAAGCTAATGCAAAACAGACTAGTCAAGAAGAAAAGACAAAGTTAGAATTACTTTTCTAATTGTACAAAATGAGGCATTGCTAAAAATCATAGTGCTAATAAGAGATTATTCTGTACGTTTGTTAATATTTTCTTTCTTGTTCTACATAATGCTTATGTGAGTGTTTTCAATTTGTGAATATTAATCAAGTTATATACTTAGGGCCAGTCTGTTTTCCTTGTGTATGTTGTACCTCACCAATAATCTTAAAATAAATAAAAATATATTATTAAAATTACTTTTTATGGGATGAATAGGTTCTCTGACCTGACTTGAAACACATGTGCAGAAATAAAGTAACTATCACAAAAGAAGCAATAACTGTGGACATTTCAGATTGGCCTAAAAGTTTGTTTCCAAATAAAAATGACATTCATTGCATTCTAATAACCTCATATAAGGGACATTTTAAAAAAGCATAACACTTTAGGTATATTACAATGATAGGCACCTAAGAGAAAATATTCTTATTTATCATTTCCTCCCAATGAAAATAACCATATTCAGAGATAATACATGTTATAGAATATAAATGCATTTTTGTACCTATATCTCATTCTGGATTACCTTTTATTTAAACCACACAAATATAAGTTAACCAGGTCCTGGGAATAAAGATGAATAATTAAGTATGTTGGAAAAATAATAAAGTGAAGGAATGTTTAATAAAGTAATGATGAGCATTGTACATATTACAGATACATTAGATGAGCTTAATTAGGAAATCCTAATTTTTCAAGGGTACAAGCGCTTTCAGGTCAATAAATAAGATAACTTTATGTATGAGAGAAAATATACTCATCAAGAAAAATTAGCTATTTCACAACGGCAGCAAAAGCCAAAATTGACAAATGGGATCTAATTAAACTAAAGAGCTTCTGCACAGCAAAAGAAACTACCATCGGAGTGAACGGGCAACCTACAGAATGGGAGAAAATTTTTGCAATCTACTCATCTGACAAAGGGCTAATATCCAGAACCTACAAAGAACTCAAACAAATTTACAAGAAAAAAACAAACAACCCCATCAAAAAGTGGGCAAAGGATATGAACAGACATTTCTCAAAAGAAGACATTCATACAGCCAACAGACACATGAAAAAATGCTCATCATCACTGGCCATCAGAGAAATGCAAATCAAAACCACAATGAGATACCATCTCACACCAGTTAGAATGGCGATCATTCAAAAGTCAGGAAACAACAGGTGCTGGAGAGGATGTGGAGAAATAGGAACGCTTTTACACTGTTGGTGGGATTGTAAACTAGTTCAACTATTATGGAAAACAGTATGGCAATTCCTCAAGGATCTAGAACTAGATGTACCATATGACCCAGCCATCCCATTACTGGGTATATACCCAAAGGATTATAAATCATGCTGCTATAAAGACACATACACGCGTATGTTTATTGCGGCACTATTCACAATAGCAAAGACTTGGAATCAACCCAAATGTCCATCAGTGACAGACTGGATTAAGAAAATGTGGCACATATACACCATGGAATACTATGCAGCCATAAAAAAGGATGAGTTTGTGTCCTTTGTAGGGGCATGGATGCAGCTGGAAACCATCATTCTTAGCAAACTATCACAAGAACAGAAAACCAAACACCGCATGTTCTCACTCACAGGTGGGAACTGAACAATGAGATCACTTGGACTCGGGAAGGGGAACATCACACACCGGGGCCTATCATGGGGAGGGGGGAGGGGGGAGGGATTGCATTGGGAGTTATACCTGATGTAAAGGACGAGTTGATGGGTGCTGACGAGTTGATGGGTGCAGCACAGCAACATGGCACAAGTATACATATGTAACAAACCTGCACATTATGCACATGTACCCTAGAACTTAAAGTATAATAATAACAATAAATAAAAAAAAGAAAAAAAAAGAAAAATTAGCTATTTCACCTAATTAAAAAAAAAAAAAAAACAGGGTTCATTTATGGGTTCAAGGTTAACAGATTCATCTAATACATGTTTTAACCTGTTTTTCAGGAATCCATTCATTCCTAATAAATCCCAGATTGTTCCCTTTACATACCTACAGAATCTGTGGTGTGAACTGATTTTTAACTGTGTCAATTCTGTAGCTAGCAAAGACAAAGGCATTTTTAGGCCCATCCGTAATTCTTTACCAGTTATTTGAGCTGAGACTTTACATGTCAGAGTTTGCTTTTAGAGCTACAAAAAGATGTTAGAAAGCAATGAGTGCAGCTGTTGTAGTTCTCGCTTCAGCTGTAGTAACAAGAGACATACTAACAGGCATTTAGTCTCCTAAATTCTATCAGTCTATCTCTTTGTCCACTTGAAATAGTTTGAAATAAGGCACAACATATAGCTGTATACTGACTATGAGCAGCGCTGGTTACTTTTCCCAGATCATAAAAGCTTTCAGGAATTCGTACTGAGCAAGACCTATATATAAATGAATATCAGGGAACACAAATTGCCAGAGTGAGCAAAAACATGACCGGAAAATTGACATATGGCAACAATAATACACTCTGAAATGTGATTTTCAAAAGCAAGAGCGACTAATTATGGAGATACAGTCTTTAATCATCCAATATTTTCTAATATAACTTTACTGATATTTAAGGGAAAACAAGTTATAAGGCTTTTTGAGGTAAAATTGGAATTTTGACTATAAATGCATTGAGTAGGAGAAACATGAGTGGCGTAATTGCATTCTGGTCGTGGATCAGAAGAAAAGAAGTTTGGGTTAAAAAATGTAAATGACCCAATTCAAAAATCTGGAACAATATTATTAATTTTCTCTCCTTTTCCACTGTGATTTAATGATCTCTGGATACACATCCATTAATAAAAAACATCAGAAATATCATTTTATACAGTGAACATACTTGATAGAAACTAATCTCCTCCATTTACTACCTTATAAATCCCAATATTTTCTTTAAAACCCAGTAGTAACGCCTCTCTCTTCTTAAGATGAACACATTTTCCTACTTCAATGGCTCCAAAAACACTTTATAGATACATTTACTTTGTTTTAAATGTTTTTATCTCACGCTATTATTCATTTGTGAATTTTCTTTATATATCTTTTCCCTTAGTATGGTACCTAGATAACGGATCATAATAAATCAAAATGAACATAAGAAAAATTTTGTAGGCTCACTTTTTAAAAATAAAAATGACTTTTAGAGAATATGCAAAATGAAAATGACTAAATCTGAGATAGTTTTGCATATGTGTGTATAAAGGTATTTAGCAATATAATTGGAAAAACAATTAAATACTAGATATTTTAAGAAACGTTCTAAAATCTAATTAAGCAAATTTTTTCACAGAAAATAGGAAACTATGAAACAGGAGACAATTAAACCAAAGTCAAGTACTTATCCATCTATACTTGTCTATGGTCTGTCTATACATTTCCATATAGTCATCATTTATTATGTATGTATAACAATACGTATATTAAGTGTATATATACACACACACAAACATATATGCGTGTGTGTATATATATATGTGTCTCTGCATATATATTCTATGTATATGTTTGTGTTTGTGTGTGAGACAAAGTCACAAATATTATGCTTACATAAATAGGGTGTCAGGCTTCTGATCAAATTATCTTATTTTTTAAAGGGATAATCTCTCCAATTAATGAATACTCAGTGTATAATAATTATCAAACTGCCACAGTAAGGTAATTCTTTTTGCTAAATTAATAGCTATGTTGGAAAGTATAAGTATTCCTCTTTTCTTCTGAGAATTCCAAAAGTTGTTAAGCCAAATGAGCTATTATGTGAGTCTTAGCCATTCTTATCATCTATGAATTTTTCATTATATTACTCTTTCAAATTTTGATTTTGTATAAATGGGTCTAAAAAATAGGCTTACCTAGACATATTTGAAACGAGCAAATGGAAATTTTTGACAGCTTGCATAAACCACTGAAACTGCATTTAAATGACACTGAACTCCTGAGTCTTTAATAGGTGGTTAGTCATTCTTGCAAATAAGATTTTTCATTTTGATTCAATACAGCAGTCTTGCCCACAAAAACCTACATTTCAGAACTTCTAATGAATTTGGCAGATCGTACAGAATTTTATTATGAGAAGTAAAGTATGCAGTAAATATGTATTATATTCCATTTCCTAGTTTGTATACGTAATTTTAAATATGTCTTTTATAGAAAATCATAATAATATTATAAATATTTTACTGAAAATCATAATTCCTTATGAATGATTCAATATAAAACTTGTTTGTATATTTTTTGAACCGCCAAAAATAATTTCCCTGTAGTTACTTAAATCAAAAATGATGAAATAAATTTCCTTCCAACTTCCAGAATGAAGTTTAGCCCCAAAGGTATTCAGTGGAAAAGCTGTAAGCCACGGAAAATGAGGCTTAAATTCAAAGTGCCATCTCAGAAGGCATAATAAAAATGGATTTTCAGTCTGCCCCAAACACAAATAGTAATGCCATAAAATATGAAATATTGCAAGTGTGCTATTGCCATCTTTAATTTTTATAGTAGAATTTTCCTCAGATCTTTCTCTATGCTAGAAATAACCTTATACCCCATGAAAGTCATCCCCTTCTTTTTCCAGACCTAGAAACTTGGATGAAGTATCAAAATATGTGAATTAAAATATGTGCTGATTTTGGACATTAAAAAAATAGTGTTGCAAATCATATAGACATATAAATTTTAAAAAAAATGACACAAATAATTGGAAACCATCCTTTGAAATGACACTTTAATGGGATAATTTAATCTAAATAATTTATAGAATGAAATTGGATTGATCCACTAGAATAGAATTGGAAGGACCTAGACCGACAGACTTTAGTATGGCTTTAAGACTCCATTGCCTACTGCTGGATTATAGTCAATTAGGGAGTGCTCTCAAACATGGGGCTCAATAACTCAATCCTGCACTGTATTGCTCTATTGTTTATTTGCAGTGATTCAGCAAGTGTGGGATTAAGGGAGTAGGATTGGATTTACCTATAGTAGGTACATTTGGAAGTGTGTAAACTACTAGAATGATGATTTGCTGCCAGAGGCTATTACAGTAACTACAAAATCTTGGATTTCTAGACATACAGCCTGTGTGATTGTGCATGTGTGTGTGTCTGTGTGTGTGTGTGTGTGTGTCTGTGTGTGTATTTGCACTGCTATTTTAGGACATGATCTCATTATTCCCTTTCTGCTATCATAAATTTCACTCCACAGGACACCTATCTGCTGGCCACACTTTTCCCCCATGAAACTAAACTAAATCGACCCGTTAATCAGTTCTTTATAAAAGGTATCCACTTTGTCTCATGGTTTTCCTGGCACTTATTTTTGTAACATAAATCACAAGTTCTGTAATTTTTACATTAATAAGTATCAATAACATCTATTTGCAAGGACCAAAAAAAAGCAACACTGGAGAGTTTCCAAGGGTTCAGTGTATTATAGTCACAAATGTCAACAGTAACAGCAGATTGCACGTTAAGTTTATTATAAAACTTACACTTATGTTTAATTACATAAAATGGGTACATTTAAGAGTGAGAGTTATTATATCACTAGAACACCATTTTTAATATTTCTGACATGAATCCTAGTTACTATATTCCAAATATCAACCCTTAATAAATGTATAATTTAGTGAGCTACAACAAAAACGATTTTAGTGAATTCCAATAAAAATCATTCCTACTTATCTGATTATGGGGTTTCCTCAATAGCTCTTTATTAATCTCACTTAAGTCTTTAGTTTGCAATCAGAACAATTTTTCAAATGAAGTTGGGCTGAATATCTTGTGTTTTATATTCATACAATGCAGAAATATCTGCTTTTTATAAAATTGTTTTCTTTGGTCAAAGTTTTGTTGCAAAGTCGAGAGTAATAGACGTCAAGTAGTAAACATTGTACCACGTAGAACAAAGGCTCCAGCTGCCAGAAACAAATGTGTTGATTTGTTTTTGCTTGGGGCTACTATCCCCTAGGCCTTGTTTTATGTGGCTCTTGGGTAGGCAGTGGTTTCCACAGAAAGCACATCCTTTAGGATAACAATCCCAGGACTAATTTGGCACCTAGAGGGACTAGTTATTGATTCTCCACTCAACATTAGGTTCCACATAACCCAATTGACCCTATATTTTGGACATAGTAATTAATCTTGTTGAAAATATTGAAAATGCTTATCAATGAACTTGTGCCTTATTTAAGATGAAAGTTTATGCCTAAAATGAGTTGTGACCTAATGCAATCAGTACCTTTAGACATTTGTATTTGTTATGATTTTGTTCTCTCCATCCTGACCTAAGAATAAAGATGTTGCCAATGTTACCAGTATATTTCCAGCATTGCCAATGTCCTGTAAATTTTATAAATTGAGTGTAAATCCTTGGTCAGATTCCATCATTCCTGGGACCCCAGTAACAAAATGCTTTGAAGTGACGTTTTGGATATACAGAGAATTCTTTTTGTTGTTAAAGTGGCTTCATTATTTTTTAATTCATTAAAAACGTTTATTGAATACCTACTATATGCCTGGCAATCTGCTCATGCTGAGGTTGTATCTATAAGCAAAACTATGGAAACTCCTGTTTTCAGAGCTTATGTTCTTCAGAAAAAGAGAGGTAACAAATGGGATAAATAAGTGAAATATATAGCATTTTTATATAGGTAAGCTCAAAGGAAGAAAATAAAACTGTAAACAACTATAGGAAGTTGAAGGGGTATAATTTTAGATAGAATAAACAAGGAGTATATTTTATATTTAAGTAAAGATGAAAAGTAAGTGATCAAGCAAGCCAAACAGTCAAAGAAATGCAAAAACAGTAGAAATGAGATGTCATTACATACACATCAGATTGGTATATTTTTACAAAGCTGGTAGCAATTTTACAAAGCTATAATGGTTAGTCTTCTCAGAGATTCATGTAAAAGCATATACATAAACTTTGCATCCATGTAATTTGTTCCAGCTTTCTCAGGTAATCCTGCAATGTAAATTAAAGATAAAATACACATACTCTTCACATTAACAATCTCATTCGTTTGTTTCGGCCATACAATTAGATAGACAGATATAAATATAGATATATACATAAGAAGCAATATATGTTAAATGTGATTGTTGTTCCGAGAAAAAATAAAAAATCACTATGGTGAATGACTACCAATGAAGGATTGACTGAGTAAATATATTACTCACAAATGCTACAAGTGAGAAATATATGTTGTTATTGGACAATTTTGACTAGACGGCCTACCCTAGTCATAGATGGCATTAAATCAGGGGCCCCTAATTTAGCAATTAATTCTAAAGAATGAGTTAGAATTAGACTGAAAAATAAAATACAGTGAGAAGTTAATTATGAGAAGAAAGTGAGAAAAGTCTCATGGGAAAGAGAAGTAGGATGTTGCAGAAACTGAAAAAGGCCCATAATACAGGCTTGAGAGGAAAGTAAAGTGTAGTATAAAGTAATCTATTGAGGTGAGTATGTCATGGTTGGCAAGGATAATAATTTTTAACTTAATTATCAGCAATGTAAAGCATGTTATAAGCATTTATGACAATGTGAGTGGTTAGATTATATAAATATTTTGAAAAGATCACTTTGATCTCAACATATAGCAAATAGGTGTGAATACAGCTGAAGTATCATGGAAAAAGAGAAACACTGCCATGAGGTATGAAGTGATTATACATTTAACAACCAAGGAGGCAATGGAGATGCAGATACAGGTTACACTTATGAATTAAACTGGTCAAGACTAAGTCATGACTTAAATATGAATGAACAAAAGAAAACTGTTTTCAAGGAGAATCTCAGATTTCTGAGAAAGGACTGGCTAGAGATAGAATTTAGGAATGATTTATATTCAGTTGAACTTCAAAGTGGGATAGTGACTATAATAGCATAG
Organism: Macaca fascicularis; assembly: GCF_037993035.2. NCBI lineage: Eukaryota > Metazoa > Chordata > Mammalia > Primates > Cercopithecidae > Macaca > Macaca fascicularis. The sequence goes on along the minus strand of NC_088380.1, from coordinate 29,234,033 downwards.
GGAGAAAATAAATAAATTGTGAGGAGAGGAAGCACAACACAGCATGTTACGTAAGTGCAATGGCCTATAGAATAGTGTGAACCTACAGATTGGTACAGTGGCAGAAGAGAATGCATATGAAGCAAAGTAAGTAAATTAGGCCAAATTTTCAGCTGTGCTGTATGTACCTGACCTATCAAGAAAAATGAGACCCTATTGCAGACAAGTATTCCTGGACTGAAATATAAAAAAAAAAAACTCAATAATAATGTTTATAGAAATTTATATAAGCCTAACAAAAAAGAACACAAATAATCAGAAAAACAAAGATAATTCTAACATGAAAGAGGAAGACTAGCAATTTGTATTTAAGGCCAATAATATGAAAAGGGGTAAATATGCATATTAAAATTGAGTAAATATACATATTATGCTATACTTACCATATCTATTTACTTGGAAAATAATAACATCAATTATATGAAACCCCTCCAAAAAATCAACTCAAAAGACCAAAGACGTGGAAATCGTGGTATATAAAAATAATTTCCACAAAGTAAATAAAGATTGACTGTTTAAAAGTAATTACCACAATAAAATAACTAGCTAGCTTAATTGTACAAAGAAGAACTATGCATCAATTAAAAATGGAACCATAGCAATGAGGTTCATAGATTATGCAACCTATGCAATTAAAACTTTACTGACTCTTTATGGGCATTCTTTACTATTCTTTTATGTTTGCCAGCATGATAGACAGATATATCTAAAGTTTTAATTTTCGTTTCTTTGATTACTTATGAAGAGAATAGGTTTTCACGTGTTACTTAGCAAGTTAATTTCTTATTAGATGAATTATTCAATTTAAATTTGGTTCACTTTAATCTGTAATTAGTTTGAAAAAAATAATTGTGGTAATACCACAAAACTCTTATCCATCGTTGGTTTAAAGCTATGTATCCTGTTTTGAAATGTTGATATTTATAAAAGAGAAGCTAAAAATGTATTACTTTATATAATCTTCAAATAATATACTTGTAGTTTAGATAACTTCTCTTATTAAAATAATGTTTTCACCCTTATTACCTTATTTTCTTTCTTGCCCTCTGAATTTAGTGTTTCAAGTTTGAGGTGTCATAAAGTTTACAAAGCATCTAATTACTTCTGAAACACACTACTACCTCTTAAGCCTGTTTGAGTTATCAGTGCTACTGACTTAATAGTTGAAATGCCTGCCTACCTCCTCACCTTGTTTTTCGGAAAAGGCTAATATAACTATAGTAGTAAACAGGTAGCTCAATGAAGCAATGTAGCAATACCCACAGCCCCGAATCTCAGAGCATTGACTTCTAGTCATATATTTTAGTCAAGAACTTTCTCCTAGGAATGTCCTCTAGTCATTTTGTGCATTTAGCTTTTATGCTTAAGGGTATAAACCTAAAGTAATAGTTGTAAGGGATTAATTATTTCTTTTAATTTGGCTAAACACCTTTGTTAGTTATTCATTGTTGAAAATAATATCTGTTCACAATTGTATTGCCATGAAAGTGTGGGCATACACAAAATTGGAATCTCCATTTTTAATTTTTGTATTAACACCAACACCAACCATACCGTTCCTATTATTGTAGTTTTAGAGTATTGAAATCAGATTGATTTCAGTACTTGACTTTGTTTGCTTTTGTAAAAATCATTCCACCACTAACCTACATTATTATAGAAATAGAAATGTATAACAATAGTATAATTATGTATACCTGTCTATTGAGATATATATATATCTCACAAAATTAACAGAAAAATATTTTAAATCATTATTTGGTAAAAGAAAAATTATAAATGAAAATTAATGAAAAAATTACAGATTAAAATTTATAAATGTACTCAAAACATACTTGGAGGGATATTCTAATGTAACATATACTTGTCTAAAATGAAGAGTAAATAAAGACTAATATGCAAGGACTTGTTTATCATGCATCTCACTATGCAAAATGGGACTTTTAGGAGATTGCACTGTAAATAAGTATCTTAGCTATGAAGTGCATCTTAAAACTTATTTTCTCTAAACTCAAAATATAGTCTTCAGATGTACTACATTTTTTGTTTTGTTTTGTTTTTCTCCCTTTCCTATCAGACAATCCCTTGTACTTTACCTGATATCATGCTTGTTCAGAAGCTCCTGAGGCCTATCTTAAAGCAAAGCAGACATGGAGACCCAACTGTGGAACTCTTTCCTACCTAGATATTATCTCAAAGTAAGTAATTTACAACCTGTCCACAATCCAGATGATTCCAGCTAGGATTACAGGTAGATAATAATTCAAGATAGCCATCAGGACAAAACATTCAGATCTGCACCATACACCACTCCCATATGTTTCCCATACCAAGTTTCCTTTTATAAACCTCCTTGACAAACCCTAAAATTTTAAATGATCTTTTTGAAGCATAATTCTGGCCATTTCCCAACTGCTAGCATTTGAACAAAGTTGGTTTCCTCACCTCACTTTGCTTCTTTTACTTTTGCTGTCAAGCAGCAAGTGGCCAGACTTATGTTCGCTTAGACATTTGGTGCCCTATGTGAGGAACTGTGTGATTCGAGTAGCTTAGCCTGCTTGTCTCTGCCTAGTTTCCAACAAGTGGAGCAATTGGTGGCAGCAGTGTGCCAGGATTTATCTGTTCACATTACCATGTGGAGTAATTGCTGTTCATAAATGTCATTTACTTGTGGATAGTAGACCCTGTAGCTGGGGATTCCAGAGACCTCTCAGCAGCTGCTGAGGATGTTTTTGTCCCAGGGATTTCCTTTATGTCCAACGTGGGTTCTTTTCTATTTCCCTAAGCATCGGCTGGTCTGAGAAATAAAGGGAAAGAGTACAAAAGAGAGAAATTTTAGAGCTGGGTGTCCAGCGAGACATCATATATCGGCAGGTTCTGTGATGCTCCCGAGCCATAAAACCAGCAAGTTTTTATTTTCAAAAGGGGAGGGAGCGCACGAGGAGGGTGTGGATCACAGAGATCACATATTTCACAAGGTAATAAAATATCACAAAGCAAATGGAGGCAGGGCGAGATCACAGGACCACAGGATGGGGCAAAATTAAAATTGCTAATGAAGTTTCGGGCATGCATTGTCATTGATAACATCTTGTCAGGAGACAGGGTTTGAGAGCAGACAACCTGTCTGACCAAAATGTATTAGGTGGGAATTTCCTCCTCCTAATAAGCCTGGGAGCGCTACAGGAGACTGGGGCTTATTTCATCCTTTTGTCTATGACCATAAGAGACAGCCACCTCTAAAGTGACCATTTTAGAGGCCTATCCTCAGGGGCACATTCCCTTTCTCAGGGATGTTCCTTGCTGAGAAAAAGAATTCAGCGATATTTCTCCTATTTGCTTTTGAAAGAAAAGAAATATGGCTCTGTTCTGCCCAGCATACCGGCAGTCAGAGTTTAAGGTTATCTCCCTTGTTCCCTAAACATTGCTGCTATCCTGTTCTTTTTTCAAGGTGCCCAGATTTCATATTGTTCAAGCACATATGCTCTATAAACTATTTGTGCAGTTAATGCAATCATCATAGGGTCCTGAGGTGACATACATCCTCCTCAGCTTACAAAGATGATGAATTAAGAGTTCAGAGTAAAGACAGGCATAGGAAATCAAAAGGGTATTGATTGGGGAACTGATAAGTGTCCATGAACTCTACACAATTTATGTTCAGAGACTGCAGTAAAGGCAGGCATAAGAAATTATAAAAGTAGTAATTTGGGAAACTAATAAATGTCCATGAAATTTTCAAAATTTATGTTCTTCTGCCATGGCTTCAGCCATTCCCTCCGTTCAGGGTCCCTGGCTTCCCACAACACCATCAGTGGCCTACAACACTTTGCTAACACAAGAAAGTGGCCCTGAGGAAGTTGACAGGCTTCAGAGCTGGGTAAGTTGACTATAGTACTCTAGGGACTCCTCCATCTCTACTCTCTGAGTCTTAGTGCCATCTGGGTTTAGCATCCTATGCTAATTTTGTGGTGCTATCTGTATTTGAGACACGATCTAAGACTTTTTCTTCAGTCTCTCCTTTTGGGGACCAGTTTGGAATGCTCCTTCTGTATTAGAACCATTTGTGTTTGTGTCTGTGATTACTGTTATTCTTTGCATTGCAAGTGTTTCACATGGTCTGTATTCCATCTGTAAAGTGGGGTTCTACCAGACAATACCAAGTTCATATGATTATCAGAAAGCAGCAACATAGGCTGCACCTCTTGGCACTAGAGAAGTAACAATTTCCAGCTTCCTGGCCCCTGATTTTGCCATTCTCTTTGGGACTCTAGAATATTTCATATGTCTTGTCAAGCTCTGTGGGTGAAGAAAGCATGTGAACTCTTTTCTAGACTGAGACTCAAGATGGTCATATGTTATAGTCTGTTCTCGTGCACATTTTAAACTGATGGGCAAATTACAGTAGGACAAATTGAGAGCTCAAATGGTTAACCTGAAACTATAGAGTTAACTAGAACCTTCTAAACTCTACATATTTCCCATTTTTTTTTCTTTGTTCTATGAATGCCATTTTTCAGCTATTGGTGTTCAGATAAAATTCACTATTTTAAGGTTCCATGGAGATTTTGTTTTTCTTATACATTTTAGCCAAATCTTGCTAAAAGGTAAAATTGGAAACTCATTTGAAACTCAAGAAAATAAAAGAGGCTTTTAAAAAAATCAAATTGTCTGCTTTACCCAAAATTTTGCTCTACAGCTTTCCTTGGATTAGCTATCAGGGAAAGTAAAATTTAGCCTAGTTAATGTTTCAATTTGTTCAGAAAAATAATTTAGATCCAGCTATATTTTTTAAAATGGTGAGTTTATATTGCTATATTTGGCAAAATTTCTGAGGTAAAAGCTATTGGGTCTTTATTTGCATGTATGTATATTTAGATATGTTTATACATTATGTACATGTATTATGTCATATGTGATGTCTAAAATACTATCAAATTGATGTAGAAGTAAATAAACACTGATAAATTAAATCCCAATCTTTTTCAAGTTCATATAAGTTTAGCAATTTTAGATAAATAGAAGTGATTTCAAAACTATTAATAAAATAAAAATAGAAGCATCTTCTGAATTGTCAGCTACATTTTTGTTGGTTAAATAAGACTTATATTTATCTATGGTAGATATTATAAGGTTTAAGGTGTGGCATCAAATTTATAAGACAATAAATCCAGCTAAAAGGAGAATAAACTTTGTGTAATTTTTTTGAAAAATAAGACTAATTTAATATTGTTAATTTTTAATAAAACAGTTAAATTTTATGTTATTGGCAAAATGCCTAGGTGTTTAAAGTTCTTACTTAAATGAACACCTGATCTTCACAGACTTTAAAAATTATTAACAGCCAGACCTTTGGGAGGCCGAGGTGGGTGGATCACAAGGTCAAGAGATCAAGACCATACTGGACAATATGATGAAACCCCGTCTCTACTAAAAGTACAAAAATTAACTGGGCATGATGGCACACATCTGTAGTTCCAGGTATTCGGGAGGCAGAGTCAGGAGAATCACTTGAACCCAGGAGATGGAGGTTGCAGTGAGCTGAGATCGCGCCACTGCACTCCAGCCTGGCAACAGAGCAAGTCTCCATCTCAAAAAAAAAAAAAAAAATTAACAGAAAAAAACTAGGGAATGTATAATTCTGCATATAATGTTTTCCAAAGTAAGATGTGTTTTAGATAAAGAAAAAATTATTTTAAAATAACATAACATATTCTTAATAAAAATAAATTTTGTCTAATTCAAAAGTTATTTATGTAACAAAATAAAAGAAACCAGTAATAAAGAGAGGTGCAAAAAAAGGTTATAGAGGCATTTTTTGCTAAAAACTTAAAAAAGCAATTTAGTATTAGAAAGAATCTTATGTGATTAAGCAAAATGATTAATGATTTAAGAAAAGAAAAATCAGGACAAAACAGAAAGTCAGAGCATGTCATAGATAGTCTATGTAAGTTGTAAAAATGTTTATAAAGAAAATTCATATAAGAAATCTGTTTTGATCAAATGTTTCGAGTCTTTTAACATCTTTGACACAAATCTTCAAAACTGAATTGTAAGTTGTCTATGGCTTATTGCTGCAGTTTATCAAACTATAAAAATTCATCATTGCAAGTTTATAAAATCATTTTACAACTTCCAGTTAGGTCATGGACTCCAGTATCACTACCTTTAGCCCCTTAAAAAGGTCCTTATAAGGTGCTATTAACTAATCTTTGTACTACGAAGTTTTGGAGCTTTGACTCCTGGTTGCATGTATCTCATCTAAATAAGACAATGACTTCTGTGAATATCTGACACGGAATTCCAGTTCATCAAATCCTCATCCTTAGATCTGGGAGAAGATGACTATCAAGATAAACCACCTGCAGTTGACACTGGACCAGGCCTGTATACAATGGCATACAAACTCATTTAATGATTTTGCCTCTATTTAACGTACTATAATTTATTATATGCCTGGATGCTAAGTAATTTAACTGTTTAGCTACCTGTGAGCTTCTTTTCCTGCCATTCTCAGAACAAAGCAGCACTTCTAACCTTTTTCTTTAAAATATTGCTAGTTCTTTATGCTTTGTTTTACTTCTAGGATTTAAGACCACTTAATTAAGTCTCCAGGCCCTGAGACTATCATGGAAAAAGAGAGTGCATAATATTGTAAGAGCTGATTTGAAGGAATAAAATTAAGTCATACCCTCCAAGTCAAAGATAAACAGACATATGCTTAAATAGCTGATGACTCAACATATAAAACTTACAGACAAATCAATTTTATAACCTAAATTTTTGGCTTTTGGTTTTTGGAGGTTGTATTGCCTAAAAGGAGTTTTAAGGGTCAATAAGTGTCTGCCCACGTGATGGACCCAGAGCATGTAGTACACCACCTCAGCATCAATATGGAAAAACTAAAATAAAAGCTTGACTATCAATACTGCCTCTGGCATATCTTGACCAAAAAGGGGGAATATAAACTAAACAAAATAAAACAGAACTATAAGCCCCTCAACAGACTGAATGGACTTCCTGTTGGCCAAAGAGGATCCACAAAGAAACAACAATGAATTCAAGAAATGACAGAAAATTGTGGGTTGGGCTGTGGGTTGGGCTGTGGGTCAGACATACCTCATCATACCCTCTCTCCTTAGGTATTTAATCACAACTGACCAGCATTAACAGTAACATAGAGGTTGCAGGACTGACAGGCTCTTTATAATAAGAACGTACTACATTATAAACACTTTCTAAGACCATGCTAAGCAAGCGTTAAGTCACATCCTTCTAAACTTAAAAAGTAAACTATGCTCAAACTGCCACAAGGTTTTTCTTTTTCTCTAGCAGCCAGACAAGAACTAACCTTGAAATAGGCCGTCTGACTACCAGCCCGTTCTAACAGCCATAACTACAGATTTAATTAGACAAAAGACTGATTTTGGTAACTTTCTCCTGACAAAAAGATCACCAAATATGAACTAGTTCTGCAAAAATTGCACACTTACATGCCTTTGTGTCCTGAACAGATGTTCTAATGTATAGGGTAAAATTATAATACACTTTAATATTGAGTCTCCACCCCAAAATGAACATGGGACATATGTTACACGCATATTTGTTCAAGAAACATGTGCTAGCACCACCTTTATAAATATTCATAGCTCAAAATCAGAGAACCAGAGAGATCAACTGGGGTTCAGGAGGATTTATTTTAGGTGTACACTAGCTCAGCGGACATGCATCCTGAAAGTCTGAGCAGCAAACAAAGAAAACAAATGTATTTTGTGTATCTTAAGATAGTGATTACATGATGCAGGAAGCAGGCTTACAGAAGCGAGATTAAAAGTAGTTAATTATTAGGTGACATTTTTAAGATTTAGTTATATCTTGTGAAAACGTGTTTTGTAACTCATGCTTATTAATTTTGTGACTTTGCAGCTGTACAGTAAGAAAAACAGGAACTTATAGAACTTATAATATATGTAGGAGAGAGATACGGTTAATGCTTTACAAATTTTACAGAAAGACAGTTAATTTTTTTTTTAACTTTTATTTCAAATGGGGGCTTTTTATTCTTATTTTAGCCTAACTTTATATAGTAACTTTAATTTTTTTAAAGGTTTTCCCACTTTATTACTATAACCTAAATATGTTTGTTTCACCAATCTATTTTCAGATCCCCACAGAAACTCTTGGTACAATTGACAGTGGGAAATGTGTACAATAACTAAAACTAAATGCTGTCTGTACATTCCATATAACTCTGGAAATATATCCTCAGTCCTACAAGACACACAAAAGCAAAATAGTAATATGTCTGATTCCACAATTTCTTTAAGTCAACGGCTCTCCACATAATGTGGATTAGATCCCTTGTGATGACAGAAAGAAAATTACTTGGAGTTTTAGCCATGATTATGGGAATAAGTTTATTCTTCTGTTGTGAACTGTATTGCTGTTACATACTCACTGTGATGCTCAACAGTTCTCTTCTATAAGCCCAGGGACTCAAGAATATAATCAACGATAGGTAGACAGATTCTGTTCCATTGCTCTGCAACTACATCCCTTTATACCAGAAAATAGCCAGATTTGAACTGAAATAAAATTTGTCAGTTGGGGAATTGTAATCAAGCATTTTAGGTATAAAATTAATCTTGAAGCTTTTTTTTCTAAACTCAGAATATAGCCTTGGAATGTACTTTCATCCTCTTTGTTTCTCTCATTTTCCCAGGAGGCACTCCCTTGCACCATGCATATTTATCTAATGGCATGTTTAGTTAGAACTTTCAGGGGCTCATCCTAAAGCAAACCAGACATGGTGACCCAGCTATGGAACTCTTACCCACTTAGAGATTACCTCAAAGTGGAAATTCTACAATCCAACCACAGTCCAGATGATGCCAGCTGGGACAGCAGGTGGAGAACTATTCAATATAACCATCAGAAAAAGACATGTAGACCTGCACCCTGCATCACTCCCTCATGTTTCCCATTCCAAGTCTCCCTTTTTAACCCCTCTCAGTCAGTCCCAAAATTTGAGATAATCTTTTGGACCCATGAGTTTGAACATTTCCAATCTGCTAGCATTTGCATAAAGTTGCTTTCCTTTAATCAAACTTTGCTTTTTGTATTTTGGCTTTGTAGCTGAAGCAGCTAGGCTTGCACTCACTGACTGACAGCATCTAGAATTTCAAAGCTTCCCAGAGACTGATGTTGGGTTTTTCTCTTATTTATTTATTTTCCCACATCTAGATGGTTTCTACTTTCAATGCTTTAACTTACAATTTTCAACTTTATGATAGCTTATCAAGGTATTTATTGCATTTTTAACATATACTACTTTTTGACTTATATTGGATTTATCAGGATGTAACCACATTGTAAGTCACAGAGCATCTGTATAGCCATTTATTAAAATCTTGCAACAATGCTTTATCTTTTTTGTTTGTTCATTGTATAAGACATTAGTTTTTAGAGCAGCTTTGGGTTCATAAAAAATGAAGCAGAAGGTAGAGGGATTTCCAATATAACCCCTTCTCTCACACAAGCATAGCCTCCCACATTATCAATTGCTCACACCAGAGTGGTACATTTGTTGTTACAATTGATGAACCTACACTGACACATTATTGTCACACTGTCTATAGCTTACATTAGGGTTCACTCTTGGTATTACACTTTTTATAAGTTTAGACATATTTCCAATGGAATATATTCACCATTATAGTATCAGACAAAATAGTTTCACTGCTTAAAAATCCTTTGTGTTCTCCTTATTCATCCTTCCCTTCTTCATAATGACTTCAAACCACTGATATTTTTAGTGTCTCCATAGTTACCTTTTCCGTCATGCCATATAGTTGGAGTCATATGGAAATGAACTTTCTTCTTTTACTAAGTAGTATCCATTTAAGGTTCCTCCATGTCTTTTCATGGCTTGATGCTCAGTTTTTTTCAGTGCTAAATAATATTTTACTAAATAGATACATTTAATTCCATTCTCTGATTGAGAAAGGCTTATTAGTTGCTTCTAAGTTTTGGAAAGTTTGGAGTAAAGCCGCTATAAACAGCTGTGTGCAGCTTTTTGTGTGTATGTAAGTTTTCAACTCATTTGGATAAATACTATGGAGGATGATTGCTGGACTGAATGGTAAGAGTGTGCTTAATTTTGTAAGAAAGTGATAAATTGTCTTCCCAAGTAGCTATACCATTTTACATTGACACCGGCAATGAGAGTTCCTATGTTCCACATCTTTGCCAGCATTTGGTGTTCTCGGTGTTCTCACTCTTACAATAGGCCAGTAAAGGTATTTTATTTTTGTTTTATTTTTTATTTCCCTAATGGCATATGACACAGAGCACCTTTTTGTGTTCTCATTTGTCATTGTCATATGTTCTTTAGTGAAACGTCTGTTGAGATCTTTCACCTAATCCTTAATTAGATTGTGTGTTTTCTTCTTATTGAGCTTTGAGTGGCTTTTTTTTTTTTTTTTTTTTTTGATATTTCAGGTGATAACCTTTATCAGGCATGTTGTTTTGCAAATATTTTTATCCCGGTCTATGGCTTCCCTTCTCCAGATTATCAGTTACTTTTTCTCGGATATCATGCCTTTGGTCTTGTATTTAAAAAATCATCCCCATAACCAAGATCAACGAGATTTTCTCTTATGCTCTCTTTTAGAAGTTTATAGTTCTGCATTTTGCATTTAGGCTTGTGAACCATTTTGGGACAATTTTTGTGAAGGGTATAAAGTCTGTGTTTAAACTTACTTTCTTGCATATAGATGTCCAGGAGTTCCAACACCATTTGTTGTTTATGTTTTCACTCATTTATCTCATTTATTTTAGATGCATTTTCTGTTTATGTAATGTTTCAGCAACAGTTGTTGAAAAGACTTTTTTTTCTATTGTATTACCTTAATTTTTTTTTTTTTTTGTTAAAGATCAGTTGACTATATTTATGTGAAGCTATTTCTAGGCTATCTATTGTGTTTCATTTATTTATTTGTCTACTACTTTGCCAACATCACACTTTTTTGATTACTGTGGCTTTATATTAAGTCTGGCAGTAGGAAATCAGTCCTGGAATTTTCTTCTTATTTTTCAATATTGTGGTAGCTCTTCTGGGTCTTTTACCTCTCCAGATAAACTTTAGAGTGACAGTTCTCTCTTGATTCTTTTTTGTTTAGTTGGTTACAAATTGTTGTAAGTAAGATAATGGCCCCTCAACAATGTTCATGTTTGAATTCCCATAGCCAGTACAGATGGCTTTAAAGATGTGTTTCATTTAAGATATTACCATTACTTTGAACGGTAAGAACAGCAATTACTTTTGCACCACCCTAATATCTTGAGATGGGAAGATTATTCTGAAATATCCAGGTGAACTCAATGGAATCACAAGATCTTTATAAGAAAGTGCCAGGAGGGTCAGAATTGGAGAAAAGTATATCATGATAGAAAGAGGTCAGAATGATGCAGCCACAAGTTGAAGAATACAGGAGAAAAGGAAAAAATAAAAAGGATTCTCCTAGAGCCTCAAGAAGGAATGCAGCTCTGCTGACACCTTGATTTTATCCCTGCTAAACCCATTTTGGATTTCTCACAGCAAGAGTATAAGATAAAACATTTGTTCTTTTTTATGCTCCTGAGTGTGTGGTAGTTTATTACTGAAGCAGTAGGAAAGTAATACACAAATCATTTGTATATTTCAGAATTAGGTGAGATCAGTGATTGGTGTAAGCCCATTTGACAATATAATCCCTTGTTTATCAACCACTATATTTGTACTAGATGATACAGATTACCTAAGAGAAAAAATGGTATGTTAGGTATTCTTAAAATTATATCACTTTTTAATATACTCCTAAATATGCAGAATCAATTATACTCCACATACACCATGCCAATGATGTGCATGTGTAGAATCTTCATCTTTAGAGATAACCAGTGCGCATCTATGGAAGATTATATTTAATTAATTTTATCACCATTTCTTTTCCCCAGTGTGATCTATTCTATTTTCGTGAATATTTTTCTCTATATTGCTAACAATTTTTTTGGTTTATAGTTTTGCAAACAGATACTATTCCCTGTTCTGAAACTAATATATGCTGCTGAAAGCTTTAAAGTAAGAGACACCGAAAATCTAATGGCTACTAAATAGATTAAATTAATAACTTTGGATTTGTATATAAAATGTAAATTAACTATAGCAATTTGTTCATTATATTTTAACATAAAAGAATGTATTAAAACTACCTTTTGGACACAAACTTTTTATTCCTTTGTTCCTTTCTTGCTTTTCTTTCTTTTCCTTCCTTCCTTCCTTCCCTCCTTCCCTCCCTCCTTCCTCCTCCCTCTCTCCCTCCCTCCCTCCCTCCCTCCCTTCCTCCCTTCCTTCCTTCCTTCCCTCCCTCCCTCCTTCCCTCCCTCTCTCTTTCTCTCTTTCTCTCTTTCTTTCCTTTTGAGACAGAGGCTTGCTCTGTTGCCCAGGCTGGAGTGCAGTGGCACGATCTTGGCTAACTGAAACCTCCGCTTCCCAGGTTCAAGCAATTCTCATGCCTCAGCCTCCTGAGTAGCTGGGATTACAGGTGTACGCCACCATGCCTGGCTGGTTTTTGCATTTTTAGTAGAGAGGGAGTTGAAAGAGGGTGAACTGTATTGGCCAGACTAATCTCGAACTCCTGGCCTCAAACAGTCTGCTGCTCTCAGCTTCCCAGAGTTCTGGAATTACAGGCGTGAGCCACCATGCCCTGCCTGGAGACAAACTAAAACAATTTGACATTGTTTTGACTCAGGGCTTTCCTAATCAAGTATTTTTCCATTTACAATATTTCATATGTGAATTTGTGCTTAAAAATATATTTATTCCAGTGAAAATATTTACTAGATATTTTTAGTCTAAATGAGTATTTTAGATGTCATTATACAATATTTTGAGAGAATGTGGGAAAGTTATAGCTTATGTAATTTAGAATTTATTCCATAGCAAATATTATTGGACCACAATGTAGCAACTTTACATTTATATACAAATTGTAATTCATGCTTGATTATAAATGCTAGCTTCATGGTCACACCATTCTTACTTTAATTTGAGCAAGTAAAATTGTTTTGAAAATTTTAATTGCTGAAATATTTGCATTTGTTGAAGAAATATGCATTCTCCTCAGTCCTTGAGGGAAATAGAAAACCCTATTTTTACTTTATTACATACCTTCATGTCTGGTTGAAGTAATTTTGCTTCAATGCCACTTTGAAAGTTAGAGGTCCTTGTATTCCCCTCTCTCAGCTGAAAGTTGTAATGAAGCATTACAATTCTCTCCCCATTCTATTAATAGACTTGCTACTGAAGCAGAAAAAATTCAAGGCCTTTTTTTAGATCTTGGAGAATTTTACAACAGTATCACGAGCAAGAGACCATAGAAAAAGCAAACAAAGCAAAACCTACTCTTTGATGTGATAGGAGATTTAGTTTGCTTATCAAATACTTTATACTGATCTAGCATTTTTTTCTTTCTCAAGCTAAGAACACAATAAATAAATTATTTTGGCCTATATTTTTCAATTGGGAGAGAAATTTTTTTACCTATCAATATCCTGAGACAGTACATCAACATTTTAATAATTTCAGAATATATAAATTGAAGTGAATATAGATTTCTGCTTAATTTGTTATTTGTCAAAATGAAATCTGATTTTAGGAGAAATGATTATGGTAAGCCATATCAATTAGTTATTTTGTACTATAATTTCTTAAATGTTCATGCAAACAAAACAATTGAGCTTTGAAAAGCTTTAACTTAGTGTAATTGTGGAAAATATCTAAATATCGCATTTTGAATTATTTCTGCTATGATGCTTACACTAAGCAAAACTATCCACTATATATTGCTTGCTGGAGATGGTAAGAAAATAAGGAATTACATTATGTTGTCTCACTTGGAAATAGGATATTTACAAATTAAATCAGTGGGAGTTTGCTTTTTCCCTCCTACGTTTGCTGTACTTTCTCACTAGCAAAACTTTTGGGTCCACTTGGGATGGGACTAAACCTCATCCACACCTCTAGAAGTGGCCTCTAAGGGAACTAAAGTTGTGGCTATCTATCCACGGTGTATATTAGAATAAATCAGAAAGTTGTCTGGTTTATTGTTTTTAATATTCAGATTTTTCATATTGTTAACAAAAATACCTAATCAAGTAATAATATACTTTCATTGATCAATTGATTAGGTCTAGGAGGACATAACTAAGATCAGTATACATTTTAATGTCCATACACGATTCTAACATGCAAGCAACATTGGAAGTCACCAGATTAAACTATTCAAGATAATCCTAACAATCTCATTTAGTATGCATCTTCTTAAACTAATCAGTGGGATGTGACGTATTATTATCTAGTCTGCAAGACTTGACACAAAAGTAAAAATCAGTGTGGAAATCCGAACATTATCTGGTAATTCTAGGTCACAAATTGTCTTTCTTGCTCTTCAAAGATTGGTGTATAAATATGATGTGTAAAACTGCTTCAGTCATTCAGGGGATGAAGTCCGCACGAAGACTGATGAAGTCCCAAGAGAATCACAGAAATTTTGATATAGTTTTGATTGTATAGCAGGGGTAGTATGGAGCCTTGAGCATTTCCAGTGCAGTCAACAAGAAAAAAACTCTTTCCTTCTTTGATTAGACTTGGTATTACCTTACTTCAAACTTAAATTATTTTGACTGATGTAAAAAAAAAAAAAAAAAAAGACATCTTTTAGCTTTGCACTTGCCACTTAATTTTACTTTAAATTCTTTTTATTTTATCTTAAGCATTTTGCTCATTTTTAATTATAAAATATATTTTATTCCTTCATGTGGACTGCCATATTTAATATAGAGAGAATAAAAAAGAAACTAAGTAAACATGGTGATGTATTCTAGGTAGTCAGGCAATATCTCAGTAACAAAAGAGAAGAATTTCCACGGACAAAACTGGATGCTATTTTCGCTATTAAACACCAGGATATTGGACATTTGGTTTACCTCACTGAGAAAAAAAGTATGAAAATATTGGAAACTAAATCAGATACATATAAATAAATTCTCACATTAAATTAAATAATATCTGAATTAAAATATTTTTCATGAAAATCTCAAAATACAACATAATTACCAAAAATAGGTGCCTTCTCAAATGAGCCACAATGTAATATAACACAGTATAAAGTAAAACAAATTTAAAAATATAAAATTTTTATCATATATATGAGAATTAAAAAATACATACAAACATCTAAGAGGCATATGATAAAATTATTTAACAAAATATATATGACTAAATATATTCCTCAATTTTTTATATACTATCAAACCATCTAGAAGAAATTAAGTAAAAATTAAACTGAGTAAAATGTTTGTAATAGACCCAATTGCTAATAGCCTTTTCAACTGGGATATAGTCAACAGATTTAAAGAAATAATTCATTTAAAAATTTTACAGTAAATAGAATACACATTATTTTGTTTTTCTTTGTTATCAAATACAAATTCACCAAATGAGGCATCAATTTTTACCTATGAAAATTATAATTTTTATGAATTAATAATTAATAATAAACTAAGGTTTTCTAGAGATAGATACTCTCTTCTCAACACCACTGGTAAAAGTCTATATAACTAAAACAAAATATAATGGAACAATTGGCAATATATAGTCAACAACCCAAGTTAGGTGTATACTTTGACCTTTTATTTTATTCACTGTATTCACAATTTTATTCATTGTGTTTTATCATGGGCAACCCCCAACACAAACCCACAAACACAAATGCATTCAACTTTAAAATTGACTTTTTCATTACTTACATATATGTTTGAAAGTATCTACAATATCATATCTTTGATTTTTATTCAAAATCAGCTATAACAATTAATTATTTCTTCCTTTGATCTCCAAATCTAATATGGTGGTATATCCATAGATTCTACCTCAGAATTATATTTGATTGCATTATTTTCTTTATATTGTCATGGTCTCTCTCTTAACCCATGCTTTTATTATTTTTAATTTAGACATCAGCTAATTTACTCACCTCCTTTTTTTGTCTCTTCTACCTCTTCAATTCTTTTAACCCAATTTAGCCTTCTTGGTTCAGAAAATACACAGGCAAATAGGTTGAAAATACAGAAAAAAATAAACAAATATATAAATACTCATTCAGCAATGTGCTCTGGATTGGACAAAAAGATCCTGAAATGGAGATAAAAAAGTTCATGTCAGATAAAAAGAAACTCAGTTAACACTTAATCTAAACCTTGAAGGCTATAGTGGCAGAAAACATTTGCAGATATAGGAGTAATAAATTCCAAGTAGGCGGAACAATGTACTGAAAATCTGAATCTTGAAAGTACTATTGTGCTCTGAAGTTAGTGTGTCTAGAAATGAATGAGTAAAAAAGTGAGTGAGTGATCTTTGATACATTTAGAAAAGTAGGTAAAAGAAGAATATTCAGAGTTTGTTAGGGCATTGTAAAGAGATTTAATTTTTTCTAAAATCAGTGGAAAATATTTACATGTATTAAGAGGGAATCAGATGGAAACTATTCTGATCTGTTTGAGGAGATCATCGCCAGCTCCAATCAACATTGAAAATATATTTCCGGCCGGGCGCGGTGGCTCAAGCCTGTAATCCCAGCACTTTGGGAGGCCGAGACGGGCGGATCACGAGGTCATGAGATCAAGACCATCCTGGCTAACACGGTGAAATGCCGTCTCTACTAAAAGATACAAAAAACTAGCCAGGCGAGGTGGCGGGCGCCTGTAGTCCCAGCTACTTGGGAGGCTGAGGCAGGAGAATGGCGTGAACCCGGGAGGCGGAGCTTGCAGTGAGCTGAGATCCGGCCACTGCACTCCAGCCTGGGCAACAGAGCAAGACTCCGTCTCAAAAAAAAAAAAAAAAAAAAAAAAAAAGAAAGAAAAGAAAATATATTTGCAACTCTATTCATTTGTGTGTTGGACATTTATTTCAAGTGCATATTATTCAGTTACTTTTCATGCTTTATTTTTTATGTCATTCTTGGAAATCATTAATTTTAACAGAATATACTTTTCAGACTTTTTAAAAATTTAGCTTTGTTTTGATTCCATGAATCACTGAGAGAACACATTAGAGCTTCTACCGGACAAAATTATCATTTATTTTCTGTAGTTTCTGCATTTCCTAGAGATTATTTACTTTGAAAGCAAAACTGCAGAATGTCTAAGATAAAATGAGAATGAATCATCGTGTGTCATGAATTACAATATGTGTTTAAATCAGTGGCCTTAAATATTTATAAGACTAAAGTGAAAATGATGGAATTTAAAACATAAACATCTATGTCATGTATGTAATGAAATAAAACAAAGAAAGGCACAAACATTATTTTTAAGAGGAAGATTAAAATTAAAGAAATGGAATATATGACAACAGCGGTTTAGTAAAAGTAAACTTAAAAATTATAAATATGCACTATATATATCATAACACATGTACTATTTATAAATAATATATAGTTGATATGGTAGGTTTTACTTTTATACACAATAAAATAAATTGGTAGAGTCATTGCAGAAAAAATCATGGTAGTTCCTCAAAAAATTAAAAAATAGAATTACTCTATGGTCCAGCAATCTCACTTCTGGTTATATATCCAAAGAAAGAAATCATTGTCTTGAAAAGATATCTGCACTCCCATTTTCACTGCAGAGCTATTTGCAATAGCCAATATATGGATACAACCTAAGTCTTCATCACTGGCTGAATGAATAAATAAAATATGATATTGCAGATAGACATAACTTTATTCTGTCTTTAAAAAGAAGGAAATCCTGTCATTTGCCGCAACATAGATGAATCTATAGAACATTACGGTAAGCAAAATAAGTCAGGCATATGATCTCTCTCTCTCTCTCTCTCTTTTTTTTTTTTTTTTGAGACAGAGTCTTACTCTGTCTCCCAGGCTGGAGTACAGTGGCATGATCTCGGCTCACTACAACCTCAGCCTCCTGGGTTCAAGCAATTCTCTGCCTCAGTCTTCCAAGTAGCTGGGATTACAGGCGCCTGCCACCACGCCCGGCTAACTTTTGTATTTTTAGTAGAGATGGGGTTTCACCATTTTGGCCAGGCTGTCTTGAACTCCTGACCTCGTGATCCACCCACCTTGGCCTCCCAAAGTGCTGGGATTACAGGCGTGAGCCATTGCGCCCGGCCCATCTCTCTTATATGTGCAATCTAAAACATTTTAACTTATAGAAACAGAGTAGAATGGGGGTTGCCAGGGTTTGAAGGGTGAAGGAAATGGGGTGGATGCTGGTCAAAGGACACAAATATTCAGTTAAACAGAATGAACGAGTGAGCAAGTTCTGGAGCTTTAAAGTCAGCATGGTGACTATAGTAAGTTATACTATATTGTATACTTGACATTTGCTAGGAGAATTGATCGTAAATGTTCTCACAACAAAAAGAAAACTATGGGAATGGTGCACATCATCACACTGCACACTGTAAATAAATGCATTTTTAATTCTCAATTATACATCAATAAATCTAGGGAAAAAAGAACAAAAAATATATTGGGAGTAAAAACAAGGACCTAAAAGTGTTTTAGGTCATGTTTATGAAATTGTACTTAAAAATTGTTCTATAATATTTCCCCAAGAGATAAAAGGAAATACATATTTGAGACAAGAACTTTAGTATTTTTGTGCTGAATAATTATGTGATGTAAAACATTTGGATTTTTCTGTAGTTAGATAAGTGTAACCTAGGTGTAGCAATGAGAATACTGTAAATAATTTCAACCTGAGGTATTTTCAGAGTAGGGCAGTAATAAGTATAATTTCTTGCCTTACAACCACATATCCATGGCCTATATTGCTGAATAACTTTGCTTTGCAGGTTTGCATATGCCCATTATTTTTCTATGCAAACTTTTCTGGATAAATTATTTCATTAATGACAAAAACATGAAGATCAGCTTTTACTTCATGTTGCAGAAATGATGCTCCACAAAAGTGCCATGTGTGTTTTCACATTTTCTGAGGATATGAATAACATATTTGTCAATATTTTTTATTTTGATAAATGTATTATGTCTACAGAAAGGAAATGGAATAAAATATTTTGAGGCTAAATGTAAACAGTTTTATCACCCTTGTAATTTCAGTTCATCTAAAACAAGACACATGTTGACCAGAATGTTCCATGCATCACTGTATTGATTTATTTTAGGTGCACACAAATTCACATACACACACAATACTATGGAAGAAAGTTAAAATGTTTAGTGGTTATCTAGTCTACCGTCATGGTACAGAACACTATGCCAAGGAAAAAGTAATAATAAATTAATTAAGATAGAATATATTTTATACATATGTGAAAATTAACTGCCATTCAATCTGTAACTTCATTTTACAGTACTTTCTATAATAAAGTATACAACCACAGGAAGTAAATTCTTTTGAAATTAGCTATGGCTATTTCAAGCCTCATGAAAATAAACTGTGTTATTTGTAAGGATTATAATAGAAGATAAAATATCTACAGGAGCTATCACTCCCAAGACACCACAGCGGTATAGATTACCCATAAATCCTATGAACCATAGCTATTCGTATGGAAAGAATAACAGCCACCCTATAAGGTATCATGAGGTTATAAAGGGCTCTGGCAGTCTTATGAACCATATCCGTTTATTTTACAGAGAACATGTACCAGTAGTTGCTTTATGGGATTTATAAGTGTTTAAATAAAAAGGCATTAGAGAAATGCAAAATAATTGCAGTAGTAATGATATCTTTAATTTTATATTTTTGCAAAAAACTCCTCCAATCCACTTATAGAAAATAATAAGCCTACCCCTTAACTATTAAGACTATCAGTGAAAAATGTTTCTTTCTGCCTGTTATACATATTCCCACATTCCACAACAATCTATTCCCCCAATATCATCCACTGAAGTGATATACTGTAAACTCAGCAATTAATAGTTTTAACTTTATTTCCCAAAATATGCTATTAGAAGTTATAATACTTAAGGCACTATTGTGTATTTTCTTAAATTTTACACATAACACTCATATTTTAAAATCAACGAACACTTATGATCATTGATATTCACTGAATATGTTGGCAATTTTAGATAATCTGACACTTAATTTTACTTCTTTTAAGCAGTATAATTAATATAATTTAATTCATATTTATTATTGTTTTGAAAAATTACTCTTATCTGCAGAAATCCCTTTCACATATTAAATAACAAAGATGTAAAAATTACTGATTTCATTTTATGATTAAAATATATTAAGCAGTTGGGCGTGGTGGCTCACACCTGTCATCTCAACATTTTTGGAGGCTAAGATAGGAGCATTGCTTGAGGGCAGGAGTTCAAGACCAGCCTGGGCAACATACTGAGAAGCCATCCCTGCAAAAACAAAAACAAAACCAAAAATTAGCTGTGCGTAGCAGCATGCATCTATAGTCCCAGCTACTCAGGAGGCTGAAGTGGGAGAATTACTTGAGCCCAGAAGTTAGAGGCCGCAGAAGCCAAAATATGGACTCAACCTAAATGTCCATTAACAGAAGAATGAATAAAGAAAATGTGGTATACATACAAAATGGCACACTATACAGCTATGAAAAAGAAAACATCTTTTCATTTATAGCATCATAGATGAGCTTGAAGGACATTATGTTAAGTCAAATTAGCCAGGAACAGAAGAAAATGTACCTCATGTTCTCACTCATGCATGGCAGCTAAAAAAGTTGATGTCATAGAAGCAGAGAGTAGAATAATGGTTACTAGAAGCTAGGAAGGATAGGAGGAGAAGGGAATAACCAGAGTTTGGTTAACAGATAGAAAATTACAGCTAAATAGGAAGAATAAGTCCTAGTGTTCTATAGCACTTTGCAATTAATTAACAACAATTTTTTGTATATTTTCAAATAGCTAGAAGAGCAGATTTTGAATATTCGCAACACAAAGAAATGACAAATGTTTGAGGTGATGAGTATGCTAACAACTTTGATTTTGATCTTTGCAAATTGCATGCACACATAAAAATAGCATACTGTACCTCATAAATATATACAATTACTATGTGGTAATTAAAATTAATAATTAAATAAAAATAAAGTAAATAATAAAATAAAAAATAAAGATGTTATGATGCTAGAAGCAGAGAAAGAGTTTAAGATGCTACAATAATGCTGCCTTTTAAGGTATAGTTAAGGGCCACAAGTCAAGACATAAAGACAGCCTCTGGAAGCTGAAAAGTTACAGGAAAGGAATTCTCTCCTGAAATCCCCGGAAGGAACTAGCTCTGGTCACACCTTGACTTTGGACAAATGATACTAATTTTGTAGCTGACCTCCAAAGCTGTATTATAATAAATACGTGTGGTTTTCATACCTGGATGTAGTAGTGCACAGCTGTAGTCCAGCTATTCGTGAAGTAGTGGCAGGAAAATCACTTGATACCACTAGTTCAAGGTTGCAGTGAGCTGTGATTGTGCCACTGCATTCCAGCCTGGGTGAAGGAGTGAGACCTTACCTGTAAACAAGCAACCAAACAAAAAAGTAAATAAATACATAAATAAGTTTTGTTTTATGATACTTTTGGTCATTTATTATAGCTGTGCCAGGAAATTAATGCATCTGAGAAACTTACATCTTTCTCAAGGCCACAGGAAAATGTGAAAAGTCCACCTCATATTGAGGGATATGAAGGAGGGTCTTTTATTTCCAGTACATCATAAAAACTTCTGTGTCCTTTCTCCAAATATGAAACTCAATGTTTCTTTCTCCTTCCATGTCTTACTTTGAAAAATAAGTATTTGAGTTGGTAATACATCAGTGCCTATGATCTAGCCACCTAGAGAAACTGTAGACTATTTTCTCAGAGATTATGCTACTAACCCAGAGCCTGGATACAAAACCAGATCCATGTGTCTTCTTTAGATAAAGAATATAATAGAGAAAGAATAGAAGGAATCTATTAAGGTCTCTTGCCCATTTCTCAATTGGATTATTTGTTTTCTTTCTGTAGAGTTGTTTGAGTTCCTTATATATGTTGGATATTAGCCCCTTGTTAGATGTACGGCTTGCAAATGTTTTCTCCCAATTCGTAAGCTGTCTTTTCACTCAATGAATTGTTTCCTTTGATGAGAGAAGCTTTCTATTTTGATGTAATCCCACTTAGTTATTTTTGTTTTTGTTGCCTGGGCTTTGGGGGTCAAGTATTAAAAAAAAATTGTCCAGACCAATGTATGATAGTTTTTCCTTTAGGTTTTCTTCAAATAGTTCTAAAATTTCAGCTTTTATGTTTAAGTCTTTAAACAATTTTAAGTTAATTTTCTTATGTTGTGTGAGATAAGAGTCCAATTTTATTCTTTTGCATATGGATATCCAGTTTTTCCAGCCCCACTTCTTGAGAAGACTATTCTTTTCCCATTTGTATATTCTTGGCACCTTTGTGGGAGATCAATTAACTGAAGATGTGTGACTGTAGATGTGTGGGTTTATTTCTGAGTTCCCTATTTTGTTGTATTGGTTGATGTGTTGGTTTTTAGGCCAGTAGCATGCTGTTTCAACTACTATTACTTTGTAGTATAGTTTGAAATATGGTAGTGTAATGCCTTCAGCTTTGTTCTTTTTGCTCATGATTGCCTTGGCTATTTGCATTTTTATGGTTCCATATGAATTTTAGAATTTTTTTTCTTAATCTTTAAAAAAGATATTGGAATTTTTATAGGGATTATATTGAATATGTAGTATGGAAATTTTAACAATATTTATTTTTCCAGTCTATGAACAGATATATCTTTCTATTTATTTTTATCTTCTTCCATTTCTTTAATGGCTAACAGATATTAAAAATTCTTGACATTGTTAATCATTAGGGAAATGAAAAATTAAAACCACAGTGAGATAGTGCCTCATACCTATTAGAATGACTCTCATCAGAAAGAGGAAAGAAAACAAGTGTTGGCAAGCAAGTGGATCAAAGGGAATCCTTGTACAATGTTGCTGGAAATGTAAATTAATATAACTGTTGTGGAAAAGAGTGTGGAGATCCCTGAAAAAAACTAAAAATAGAAGTACCTATGATCCCTTGATCCCACTTCTGTCTGGGAATTTAATACCCCCAAAATTTGAAATCAATATGTGGAAGACATATCTGCAATCCAGTGTTCATTGCACAGTATTCACAGTAGCCATATTATGGACTCAGGCATCCATCAAAGGATAAATGCGTAAATATGTGGTATATATGCAAAATGTCATACTATTAAACCTCAAAGACCTAAAGACAGAAATATCATTTGACCTAGAAATCCCATTACCGGGTATATACCCAAAGGAATATAAATCAACTTTAAAATAAGGAAAAAATTCTGCCATTTGCAACAATATCGATGGAGTTGGAGAACATTCTGCTAAGTGAAATATGACAAACACAGCGAGAAAAATACCACATGTTCTCCCTGATATTGGAGTCAAGACAGTCAAAACTGTCTTGACCTCATACAAGCAAAGACTGGAAGGTGGTTATCAAAGGCTAGGAGGTGGGGAGAATAGGGAGATGATAGTCAAAGAGTAAAAAGCCTCAGTTAGGAGGAATATATTTAATTTTTTAGATCAATATCACAGTATGTTAAATATAGCTGGACATTTCAATATTGCTAAACTACAACTTGTCTATATTCAGTAAAAAAACAGATCTGTGTTTGAGATTGAATCTTGCCAAATAGCCTCTTGAGATTTCATCCCCCGCCCCTGCCTTTGTTTTTTTTTTTTTTTTTTTCCATCCACAACATAGTTCTTGACTCTTCCTCCCCTAGGACACCTAGTTTAACCCTTTGGATTGGTAAATAGAAACAAACACAGCGTAACCTCTTCCTGGTCTGAGCAAGAACACTAAATCAGGAAAAAATCATTTAGGCCAGGCTAACAAGAACAATTAGGACATACGCTTAATCCCTGGAATATTGAATGTCTTACCATCCTAGAGAAACTTTTCTTCCTTCCCCTCATGCTGAGGCACATGCAATAATTTCATAACATGGTTTAAGTTCATTTACATTAATTATTTTGAGTCTGAAAAATAATGTAAACTTCGTTCTAACACATTTATTGTCAAGCAATGGAGGATAACTTTGCTTGAGTAGCTTTTGTCTCTTTTTTCTTAATTGATTGAAGTGAAAAAAAAAAAAAACTTGTTTTTCAGACTTCCCACTACTTAGCGTGTTCAATGGAAAAAACAATCTACAGGACAAAACCAAGAGTCAAATGTTAACTCATTCTGAATTTTTTACTCTTCATGCTTTTATATTGAAGAGTCATGGCTTGGACAAGTATACCCATAGCATCAGGGGTACTGGAAGTAAAATAAATTGTCAGGAGATGCTGAATGCTAATGTTCTCTGCTGTTGAGACTTTATATAGGTTATTTCTCAGAATACTAGGTATCATAGCAGAGTTGGGTTTGCGGGGTCAGTACTGAGTACTTGAGGGTTAATCTGGTAGCTCCATGATTTCTAGGTATAAAATTATTCTATCTTAAATCATGTAACCAAGGACTGCATAATTATTTCAATATAATGATATTTAAGACATGAGTTTATTGTACTATACTTATTGTTCAGCTGGTAAAACAAATTTAACATCTTCTCTAAATAATAATTTGAAAATGTCTTTCTAATAAATCAAACTAAACCATATCAACATTTTGTGAAAATTTATATTTATATGTATTTCATCAAAGTAGCATCCCTAATTAGATGAATGATGGACTGAATAACCAATTTTATTGTTAATGTTTCATTTTGACATCCCATTCCATTTATTTCAATTATGATATTTTATGTATATTGTGAATTATTTGTATGATATATTAGCTCATGCATTTTTAACAAGACAAATTGTGCTGAAAAGAGCAAGTATTTTATAAAAATTTCCTAAAATAAGGGCAGAAATTCTGACATAAATATACATATATTTTTTTTGAGGAAAATCAACACTTTTAATTTTGGTTTGTAATTCTTAAGACAATGTTTGTATTAGCTGTTAAGAGATCAAAACAACATTTAAGAATTACCCAATGTAATTGAATACAGTAGTCAGATATTTATAGAATACATTAATTTTTATTGGTAACATGAAATTTGCCAACTGGGAAGTCAAACACAAACAATTTGTTAAAATTATAAATATTTAAATAAGGCATTAAAGTGTGAAATAAAAGAAAGAAAGAAGTGATTGTATTTCTCATATGATTGTTTTTTTGGTTTGTAAAATTGTATTTCTTTTTTTCACGAATTTTAGCTTTTCATACAAAGAAAATATGAATAAAAAATAAATCAATTCTTTTGAAATGAAAATATTCTCAATAAGTGGCTTGGTCATTTCATATATGATATTTGCATGTGTATGTATATGTATTATTAACAAAGTAAATAATTTATGCTATTATCATTATTAGTTAACATCTTGTTAAGAACAGTGCATTAAAAGAATAAAAGTAAATATGAGCTATAATAATAGAACAAAGTTTGTATAAATATTACTTTTTATATAGATAATTATTACCAGAATTTTTAAAAAGAGAGTCTATCATAAATTTATTTAAATTACTAAGGAAGCAATCTATCACAAATCTGTCCAAATTGCAAGACAAGTTTGAAATTGTGATATATCGTTAAAAAGACCACAATTTTTGCTATCCCTGTCGGAATATCCTTTGCAATGTGACTTTGCAGCTTCTTCCTTGAATAGGTGGGGTCTGTTTTCTTACCCTTTCTGTCAGGGCTTTGTTAGATGACTAGATTTAACCAATGATTTATGAGCAAATGCGACACATGCAAAAGACTTGAAAAGCGTTTCACATTGTATCAGTTCTCTCTTGCTGCTTTTGTGATAGCCTGCTGGATGGTGGGAGGTACTAGGCAAAGTTAGCCCTGTTGACCGTCTGATATTTGTTACCAGGGATATAAGTTAGGACATCCTCAAAAATTCAGTCTCATCAGCTGAGCTTGGAGGCCCCAAAAATTGGCCTAATCCAAAATTTAGTATTGCCAGTGTTCTGAATTTTGGAGATTCTCATAGGCTTGTAGTGGTATCCCTTTGTTTTAAATTACATTTTCCTGAATGACATATAATGTGAAGCATTTTTTTCATATGCTTATTTGTCATCAGCAAATCTTCTTTGGTGACATGTCTGTTGTGATCTTTCATTCATTTTTAAGTCAGGTTTTCTGTTTTCTTACCATTTAGTTTTGATCATTTTTTATATATTTTGAATAATAGTCCTTTATCAGGGTCTTTTGCTTCTCTGTATAAACTTTGTAATCAGTGTCTCAATATCCAAAAAACAACTTGATGGAATTTTAAATGGTGTTACATCGAATCTGTAGATCATGGTGGAAGGAACTGACATCTTGACAATATTGAGTCTTTCCATAAATGCAGAATATCTCTCCCTGTATTTAGTTCCTTTTAATTTCATTTGTCACAGTTTTGTAGATTTTCTCATACAAACCTTATACCAATTTTGTTAGATTTATACATATGTATTTAATTTTAAGGGATGCTAAAATAACTGGTAGTATGTTTTTAATTTCAAGTTCAATTTGTTTATGGGTGGCATAAAGGAAAGCCATTAACAATTATATATTAACCTTCTATCCTGAAAACTTGTTATAACCCCTTACTAGCTTCAGGAGTTTGGGGTGTGTTTTTTTTGGTCAGTTCTTTCAGATTTTCTACATAGGTGACCATATTATCTGAAACGGTAAAAGTTTTCTTTCTTCCCAATTTATATACTTTTTATTTATTTTACGTTTCTTATTGCATTAGCCAGGACATCCAGCATTGTGTTGAAAGGAGTAGTGAGAGGGGATATCCTTGCTTTGTTCCTGATCTTAGCAGGAAAGTTTCCAGTTTCTCATCATTCAGTGTGATGTGTTCTTTTGTATTTGTTTGTTTTTTCTAAATGTTCATCAGTTGAAAAAGTTCTCCTCTATTCCTAGTTTGCTGATAGTTTGTCATAAATAGGTATTAGATATTGTCACGTGCTTTTTCTGCAACTACTGATATGATTGTGAGCTTTTCTTCACTTTAGCTTGTTGATCTGATGTATTACATGGACTGATATTTGAATGTTGAACCTGCCTTGCACACTCGGGATAAATCGCAGTTGGTTGTGATGTGTAATTCTTTCTATACATTGTTGGATTGCATGTGTTAATATTTTTCAGGGATTTTGCTTCTATGATTATGAGAAATATTGGTGTATATTTTTATTTTCTTGTATTTCTCTGGTTTGGGTATTAGGATTATGTTGGTCTTATAGAATGAGTTAGGAAGTATTGCCTCTGCTTCTATCTTCTGAAAGACATGGTAGAAATTGGTATTACTTCTTACTTAAATGTTGATTAGAATGCACCAGTGAAATGGCCTCATGCTCGCTTGGGCAGTTATCAATTACAGATTCAATTGCTGCAGCACATATAGGCCTATTCAGGTTTTTTATTTCTTGTTATGTATATTTTGGCAGACTGTCTTTCAAGGAATTGGTCCACTTGATCTAAATTATTAAATATATGGGCATAAAGTTGTTTAAAGTATTATTACTCTTGTGATGTCCATGAGATCTTAATTGTACCCCCTTTTTTATTACTGATATTAGTAATATGTGTGATCTTCGTTTTTTCTCAGTATGGCTAGAGGCTAATTGAGATTAGTGATCTTTGTAAATTGCCATTGTTTGGTTTTGTTGGTATTCTCTATTGACTTACTTTTATAGTTATTGGTTTTTAGTTGATATATTTAGATCATTGGGATTTAATGTGATTGTGGATATAGTAGGATGCTATTATATTTGTTATTTTTCAATCCATTGCTTTTGTTGTTTGCTCATAATTTTTTTTTTGTTTTCCACTTATTTTTGCCATTGGTGGTTTATTAAGCATTTTAAAATATAATTACACTTTTTCCTTTTTTAGCATATCATTTATCCTACCTCATTTATGTATTTATTTATTTTGAATAAATTTAAAAGGTACAAGTGCAATTTTGTTACATGCATATACTGCATAGTAATAAAGTCTGAGATTTTAGTGTATCCATCACCTTAATAATATACATCATATTCATTAAGTAATTTCTCATTACCTACCTACCTTTGAACTCCCCACCCTTTCAAGTTTCCAGTGTCTATCACTCCACACTCTATGTCCATATATACACATTATTTTGCCCCCACTTATCAGTGAGTACATGCAGTATTCGCTTTTCAGTTTCTGTGTTATTTCTACAGAAAAATATGTGCAATTAATCTAAATCTTCTTTTAAATAACACTACACTCTTTCGTGGGTAGTGTGAGTACCCTGTAATAGCAAAATATTCCTAATTTCCCCTCTGTTCTCTTTTACTATTGCTGTTAATTTTACTTACACTAAAGTATCCATAAATATTATTTTATAGATATATGTATGCATTTTTATGCATAAGCATACAAAATCAAAAACGGTATTGCTATCATTATTTTGAACAAACTGTTAACAACTTTATTAATTAAGAATCATACAAATAAAAGTGTTTTATTTATTTCCATCTATTTCTTTTCTAGATTATTATTCTTTCTTCATGTAGATATATGTTTTGACCTATATCAATTTCCTACTCTCTCAAGAACTTCTTTTAATATTTCTTTCTAGCTATGATTACTGGCAACAAATTCTCTCATTTTGGGGGGTCTGAGGAAGTCTTTATTTCTCCTTCACTTTTGAAAGATAATTTCACAGGACACAGAATTCTGGGTTGATTTTTTTTCCTCTTAACATTAAATACTTCATTTCATTTTGTGTTGTTTACATGTTTTCTAAGGAAAAGTCAGAGCTAATTCTTACTTTGCTCCTTATAGGTAAGATTAATTCTCCCTTTTGGCTTCTTTAAATGTGTGTGTATATATACATATATATTATATTTATATGTATTTATTTTTTTATATATATATGTTACTTTTGAGTCTCTGCAGTTTGAATAGGAATATGTGTTCAAGTGGCTTTGTTGTTGTTTTTTGTTTGTTTGTTTTTACATTTATTCTCCTTGATGTTCCCTGAGATGCCTGTATCTGTGGTTTGCTGTCTTGCATTAATTAGGGAATTCTCAGTCGGTATTGATTCACATATTTCTTCTTTTCCTTTTTCTTTCTTCTTCTTCTGGTATTTTATTACATATGTTATGCATTGTGTTGTTAATCCACCATTCTTGGATATGTATTTGCTCACTTTTTTCTCTTTGCTTTCCAGTTTTGAATGTTTCCATTCTTTTCTTTATTTTTCTTTTTTTTTTGTTTGTTTTTACCTTAAGTTACAGGGTACAAGTGCAGAATGTGTAGGTTTGTTTCTATTCTTATAACCTGTATCTCAGAGATTCTTCAGTCATGTATGGTCTATTAATGAATCTATCATAGGTACTCTTCCTTTCATTACAATGTTTTGATCTCTAGAAATTTTATTATTCTTTCTTCTATTTTTATTTTCTTCATGTACCTTGCCCATTTGTTCTTATATGCTGTCTACATCATTCTTTAGCACCCTTAATAGATAAATTATAGCTGTTTTCAATTTCCAGTCTGATAATTTCAATAACTGTCATATTCAAGTCTAAATCTGATACTTGCTGTGTCTCTTCAAACTGTGTGTGTGTGTGTGTGTGTGTGTGTGTGTGTGTGTGTGTGTTTTCCATTGCCTTGTAATTTTTTCTTAGTAGTCAGACAAGATAAGGAACTGTGATAAGTAGGCCTTTTATAATGTGGTAAAATATGGGAGGACAGGAAGCATTTTATAGTCCTGTGAATAGGTCTAAGTCTTTTAGTGTATTTGTTCCCTTGGCTGTGAACCTCACAAGTGTCTCTGTGTGTTTCTCCCACCTTAGGTGGGACAGATAGACTGGTGTGGGCTGATATTAGGTATTTCCTTCCCTTGTGTGGCAGGCTAGCATCATCTAGGGTTGGGTATTTCTTTTCCCACGTGTCTGTTAGGTTGAAACAACCCCAGTACATTAGACTCTGGTAATATAATTTCTCTTGAGGGCAGATCTGGTTACAAACAAAAATCAGAATGTTCCAGCATATTTCTAAATGGTTGTTTTCCCTGTCCCTTTGTGGAAAGAATGAGGAGATTTTTCATCTCAATTTCACTGTGAGAATCTAGTAGAGCCTTAGGAGATGAAATTTACAAAAATGGGGAAAACTTCTGTTTTTTTTTTTTTTTTTTTTTTTGTGCAGACTTGTTCACAAGGAACATCCCACAGTTCCTCGATGACAGTTGAGCTTTTTCTACTGCATTACTGAGCTACCATGGAGGTTTCTGCTGGGAATTTTCTGCCTTTGTAAAGTGTGATTTATTCTGTGTCTGCCTGTCTGCCTGTCAACTCAGGAGAGGACAGTGGTTTGCCCTATAACTTCACTTCTCTGAAGGACCTAAGAAGAGACATTTATTTTTTAATTTGTTCAGCATTATACTTGTGGTTAGAAAAGAATGGTGACTTCCAATCTAATTACATGCTGGGCTGGAAACTAGAAAACCCACACACCATTTTTTTTTTTTTTTTACCAGTTCAGAAGCTATACCTTTAAACAAAGTTTTAAAACGAGTTTTAATACTTGGATAAGTTTGCCTTGATATCATTTCAATTCAGTGAATGTAAGAGCCATGTAAATAATGAAATCAATCATTTTCAAATTTATACAGACACATTTAGGTAAAAGAGACATGATCAACGTTGACAAGTCACTTTCATAAATTCATTCTAAAACACAAGTTAAATAAATAAGTTGCTCTATATGTATTTCCATTGATGAAAGCTTTTGATAAAACATAATAAATACTTTAATATCCTTGGGTGGCTCCTATTTTGTGGCAAATGTAAAATATATTTGAGAAATGTTCCTTTGTGTACCACTATAACTTCTGTTGGTTAAAGTTTTTTAAAAAATCATTGAGTTTACATAAATCGACATTTCAAGTTCACAATTCTCTTTGCAGCCTTATCTGTGTGATTAATTACCACATGTTAAAACAGAACTATTTGCAGTTAAAAGTGATACAATGCTTTTATATTTTTAAATAGTAGTTCCTGTGTTTATCCTGTATGAGGAAGACTGAGTTAGTGACATTTAAATACATGCTCACCTTACTCACCTTCTTTGAAAATTGGTCATTGTCTGCATAGAAATTTGATAATTATTAGTCACTGGGGAATCTGGGCAGCCTTGAGTCACTCTCCCACTCCCAACGTTAGCTTCCAGAGTGATTCTCTCCTGAGTAGCAGAATCCACACTTTCATTATATTTATTTTAAGAATATGGCATCTATTCCTGTTGGTTTTTATTGGAAATTCTTAGGAAGACATAATAAAATATAATATGACAATAAAAATACTACAACAAAAAATACAAAATAAATTTCAGTATAAGAACTATTTACAAACCATTTTACATTGTATTAGGTATTGCATATAATCTAGAAAAGTTTTAAAGTATACAGGAGGATATATATAGGTTATATGCAAATACTATGCCATTTTACATGAGGGACTTGAGCATCTATGAATTGTTGTATCCGTGGGTGGTTCTCAAACCATTTATCTGCATATACCAAGGGAAGAGTGTACCATGAAATTTTATAAAGATATTAACTAGAGAAACAACCAAACAAAAAGAACTTAAGCTCTTTGTGTGATTTCTTTAAGAATTTTTCTCTAAGATAAAAGGCATACAAATATTGTTCAATAGACTTTCGATATTGCAGACAAATATTGCCATGTAAGTTATTAAGTTTTATATATATATATTCAAAATATGTGAATTCATAAAATATGATTTTTATATAATGTATAAATGTAGCTCAATGGTTGTATTTAACATCATTTCAAAAGACAAACAGTAATTTTAAAACTTCTTTTTTAAATAATTCATTGTATATTTCAATGCAATGTCACATTTCATACTCTGGCCAATGCTATGAACCAACAGGCATTATGAAATCCCTTTTTTCTCTTAAATTAAAATAATATCTGACATTGTAGAAAATATTATAAATAATAAAACAAATGTCTATTTTAAATACTAATTTTTTGTAATACTCTCCATTCACTACACTTCAATTTTATGCATAGCATAACATTTAAAAGCAAACCTCAAAATGCATAATGTAAT
This sequence comes from Macaca fascicularis, assembly GCF_037993035.2. Classification (NCBI taxonomy): domain Eukaryota; kingdom Metazoa; phylum Chordata; class Mammalia; order Primates; family Cercopithecidae; genus Macaca; species Macaca fascicularis. Next base: position 29,201,741 of record NC_088380.1, on the reverse strand, counting down.
ATTAATTCTATAAAATATTTATACTAATACAATTGCTGTAGATATTTATGTATTTCTTTTACTTTTTCAGGTTTTTTTTTTTCCAATTTTCAGATATGTTTTTAAATAACATAATTTATCTCATTGTTCTGAAAAACATAATCACAAGCTATTTAGTTTTTTAGAAACATACACAATATCTTCGTTCATAAAAATTTACTTAATGTTTGTTGTATAAAGTTTCACTGATACAGAGCTGTGCTTTAACAGGAAATTGTTTCATACATTTTAATATTTCAGGCAATTCTTAAGTCTAAGGAAAGTGTATATATATATTTATTTCTTGCAGTCACACGTGAGTCTTTAAAAATACATTGAGAAATATAGTTATGAGTAATATCTAGTTTATCTTGAAGCAAATCAGTTTATTAAAAATATAAATTTCTATTTACATCATATTTCTAACATGCTGGAAATAACAAACTATTCTTAAAGTAATTTTCAACCACAAAACCTATCATTTATTTTATTAAATTCTTAATGACTAAATAACTGTTATTACAGAAATCTCAATGAATATTACTGATACATTATTAATGAATTTACCAACAGTGAAAGGAATTTTATAATTTGATCATATCATGACATTAGAGAAATAAAGTCGGACTTTTTCCTAGAGAGAGAGAACAAGATAAAGAACAAAAGAGAGAGAAACCTCCTTACCTTAATTACCCTCAGCCCAGCTTTTTCCAAACACATTTATAAGTCTATATTTACCAAACCATTCTTTTTGACACACTTAGAAAAATATAAATCTTCATTTTCCTCTTGCCTGATTTATAAAAGAAAACAAAAATACAGTTTCATGCTTCTATTATATTATCAACATTTAGTAATTTAACTTATTGTAAGAGGAATTACCCATGGTGCATCTACACCGTCTTTATAAATTTTTTTCAGCCGTGTTTATCCTTCAACAGACAATCAACTAGCAGCTTTAAACTAACTGGGGATTTGTCATCCACCAATAGCCACCATTCATTTTAAATAAGAGAAGCTTCCCTTTGGTCTGAATTGAGTTTCTTCTTCCACAGAGATGACATTTTTCCACATACTAGATAGATTGCTCAGGTTGTATCAAAGAGAAGCAATTCATCTGTGACAAGCCAAGATCCACAATACAGTTAAGAATCCCACCACTTGCCTCCAATCCAGTAAGAAATGTTGGGTTTATCCTTCATGGATGGAGAACAAAGAAAGTAACTGACCCATGAAATAAGAAACATAGCTGAATAACTTCGGATGGCAAAGGACAAAAGTTGTCTACTGGGTATCACAGAACTTTGAAACATATAACGGTATAGTGCAGTGAGGGAGGCGGGACATCCAAGATGCATGAATCAATCCAAAAAGTATGGTCTAATTTTTACATAAGAGCAGTATAATTAAAATGAAAATGGTTGTCACTAAGATTCTTTTAAAATAATAATTTATTTTTATGAATTTATTTTAAATTTTTACACATACTTTCATCTGAACTAGAACAAATATACATTTACCTGTGTAGCATTATGAATATGAAAATAAGTATTCTTGAAATTTTTAAATATGTGACCTGTCTGTGTATTTAATCACCTGCCTAAACAAAATAAGAAACATTAATATTATTTACAGTGTTAACATATCTGTTGCTTTTGAAGTAGCCAGGAATACCTCAATGGTTTTATTTATAAAATGTTTAATTTTTAGAAAAACATTATTCAGTAGTTACCATTTTATCCATATTTGACAGTTGAGGAAACTGAGAGATAGAATATTGGATTAAATTTGCCAGGTCACTAAGCCAGTACACTGTGGAGACAGAGATTTCAAATTCTGAGAGACTGAAACCACAACACATACATTTAACACTCTAATATGTCACACCTTAGTTTGACTATTGACAAAAATTCATTTCTTGGCCAAATTTTAAACTTCTGAGATGTCTTCTAGACCCATCTGTGCGCTTCCTTATAAAATCTAGTTTTAACAAAGAACCTCACTAAATCAGTTTAACAAGAACTCCCCACCTTTAATATCTGATCATCTGAATATCTGATCAGGTTCATCATCCTCCGCTGTCTTCTAGGCGCTTTCTGATCCCCTGGCTGGTTTTCAACAAGAATTCCGTAAGTCAGTTTAGCCAGAAACCCCTTGCCCTCGATATTTTCTCTCTGCAATTTTCCCTCTAATGAATCCCAATCTGCTCCTTGGCTATAATTTTTTACCTGCCCAAGCTGTATTCAGAGTTAAACCCAATCCCTATCCTCCTCTGCAGGACCCCTTTACAGTGGTCTTTGTTGATCCTAAAGAAAATCTGCCTTCCTTTACTAGGATAATGGAATATTTAATTATATTTAATATATGTTCAAGTATAATTGAATATATTTTCTTAACACAACCATCTATTCTCGAGTTAAAACAAATAATAAAAAATATTACTTAGTCTACATTTGTGCCGATAAAAAAAATCCAGTATACAGGATACTCTTAGAAAAATATGTAGCACCAATGAATTCTCAGTAAGTAATTGTTGCAAGGAAATGAAATAAAACAAAAGAAAATAAATGACTGGATAAAAACTCAGAAAAATGAAGATTAACTATTTTTAATAAGTTTGATGATTTTGGTGGCTCATGTATCAAGGTGATATTTTATTCAATTTCTGAACAGCTCTGGTAGCTAGAATTGCTTATTTTGAAACAGATCTGGTTTCTGTAATTTACCTCAATAATCATAGTTCTGTCCTCTATTTTCATGCAAGCCTTTCCTGAAATTTGAAGAAGGATGTTGTTTTTATTTCCAATATGGATTTGTTTAGGGTACCTCATTCCACTCTTACTTGTAATTTGCTGCATTTTGACCATGTACATTTACTTCCACTTGTCAAAAGATATTAACTTTCTGATGTGTATTCATGCATTTATGTAGCTATGAACTTTGATTACATTTTATATGCAATCAGATTATATATTGAAATCTTCCATATTAAGAAATAAATATTACCGGCTTTCCAGAAAGCCCCCTTATGCACCATTTTAATCATCAGCCTATTCCAAAAATAAACACTATTAAAAAAAAAAAAATAGTGACAGGATCCCATTCTATTGCCCAAGCTGTACTGTAGTGTGGTACAAGCAAAACTCACTCCTGGGCTCAAGGGATCCTCCCACCTCAGCCTCCTGAGGGCTACAGGTGTGTGCCACCATGCCTAGCTAATTTTTATTTTTATTTTTAATTTAAGAGCTGCAGTATCACTATGTTAACCAGGTTGTTCTTGAACTCCTGGTTTCAAGTGAGCCTCTCCCACTTAGGGCTCCCAAAGCACTGGGATTATAGGTGTGAGCCACCATGCATGGTCATAAACACTTTAAATTCCAACACCATAGATTTATCTTTTGCCTGTTTTTTAACTCTGTGTGTGTGTGTGTGTGTGTGTGTGTGTGTGTGTGTGTGTGTGTGGTGTCACTATTTTGTGTCTGGTTTATTTAGCTAAACTTTTTAAGATTAAGTCGTTGTTAAATTGTTTTAGTTAGTAATAATTCACTTACTTTCATTGCCATATAATATTTCAATACATATATCATCATTAATGTAACCATTCTGCTGGTTGTGGGTACTGAATTTTCTCTTAATTGTGAGTATGAAAAATGGTTCCATTAATATTTTTGACTTGTCTTTTGCTGAATATGTGAATACATTATTTCGGAAGTTTTTCTGGTTTTTTTTTTTTTTTGAGACAGAGTCTTACTCTGTAGCCCAGGCTGGAGTGCAGTGGCGTGATCTTGGCTCACTAAAAGCTCCCACTCCCTGGTTCCTGCCATTCTCCTTTCTCAGCCTCCCAAGTAGCTGGGACTACAGGCGCCTGCCACCGCGTCCGGGTAATTTTGTTTTGTTTTGTTTTGTTTTATATTTTTAGTAGGGATGGGATTTCACCGTGTTAGCCAGGATGGTCTCAATCTCCTGACCTCGTGATCTGCCCATCTCAGCCTCCCAAAATGCTGGGATTATAAGCGTGAGCCACCATGCACAGTCAGATATTTTTCTTGATATAAACTAAACAGTTAAATTTCTGACTCATAGTGTTTGTATAAGTTCACCTTTTACCAACAGCAGAATATAACAGCTACGCTTGTTAGACATTCTCTTAAACACTTAGTTCCATTGTCTTATTTTTCATTATAGATGTTTTGCAGCATGAGTTATGATAGGTACCACATATAAGGTTTAATTTATTTTTTCCTAGTGGCTAATGGAGTTGAGTAACTTTTCATGTTTCTATTGAGCTTTTTGAAGCCCTGTTCTATAAAGGGTCATTTCAAATTTTTTACCAATTTTTATATGATTTTTTTTCCTCTTCTAGATTGGCAAAACTTTTTTTGTATATGTTGTATACATTTATCAAATGTATGTGTTACAAATGTCTCCTCTCTTTTAATGGTGTCTTTAAGGCAAACCGATTCTTAATCTGAATATAGTTTACTATTCATGTTTTTCCTGTAGAGGTAACAGTTATTTGTGTTCTATTAAAAATATTTGCCTATTTCACTTTAACTCATCAAAGGCAATATTCATGGATCCATATAGTTAAAAAATTATTATGCTTTATATGACTTTAAAGCAGAAATTGCAATTTGGTGGTGATATCAAGCTTCTTTATGAAACAGCATTGATTAGTTCCCTACTACTTACTAATTTCAAATTTTGAGCTAAGCGTAGGAACACAACACTTTATCTTTAAAAAGTTCGAGAAAATATTTCTTCCCTTTGATAGAGTATACATTTCAAATTAGCCAACCAATGAATTTTTTTTTTTTCCAGACAGAGTCGGGCTCTGTCACCCAGGCTGAAGTGCAGTGACGCAATCTTGGCTCACTGCAAGCTCTACCTCCCAGAGTCACACTATTCTCCTGCCTCAGTCTCCTGAGTAGCTGGGATTACAGGCATCCGCCACCAAGCCCAGCTAATCTTTTTATATTTTTATTAGAGATGGGGCTTCACCGTGTTAGCCAGGATGGTCTCGATCTCCTGACCTCATGATCCACCCATCTCGGCCTCCCAAAGTACTGGGTTTACAGGCGTGAGCCACCGTGCCCAGCCCCAACGACTTTTTAATATGTAACATTACAATGAAAGGTGAAGAAAGCCTTCAGAGAAATTAGAAGTAAGATGTTTACTTTCTATTCTATTTTACCCCCTAATTTTTGTGTTGCCTTCTTAAAATGTCTCAGTGTTTTTGCTTTTCAGTTCCCCATCAACAACCAAAGGAACTAAGCTAGTTAAGTTCACCTCTACACAAGTTTGATCAGATTGACTAGTTGGTAGACACAGAGCTCCTGTGTCCTCTACAGTATGTGACGTTTTACTGAATTTTGAGAAATGCAATTAGGAGCCAGTGTGGTTAATTTAAAAATATCTCATGGTAGCTCTAATGTTAAACTAAAGAGGTAATCTTAAAATCATGTGCTTGTAAAATCACATATGTAGTCCAATAATGCAATGTAGCCCCTTAAGCTTGTGCTTTTAGCAAGCTTGACCTTAGAGAGTAAGTAGTTTTTATGAAAACTTGTGTATTTAGGCCGGGCGCGGTGGCTCAAGCCTGTAATCCCAGCACTTTGGGAGGCCGAGGCGGGTGGATCACGAGGTCAGGAGATCGAGACCATCCTGGTTAACATGGTGAAACCCCGTCTCTACTAAAAATACAAAAAACTAGCCGGGCGTGGTGGCGGGCGCCTGTAGTCCCAGCTACTCGGAGGCTGAGGCAGGAGAATGGCGTGAACCTGGGAGGCGGAGCTTGCAGTGAGCCGAGATCGCGCCACTGCACTCCAGCCTGGGTGACACAGCGTGAGACTCCGTCTCAAAAAAAAAAAGAAAACTTGTGTATTTAAATGAATATGTATATGAGTGCATTTATTTTTCAAAAAAGTCCATAAACTCCAATTATGAGAGTGTATGATTCATGCCATATACATTACAAGCAACTGTCCTTGAAGAATTGTTCTTTTAAAAATAACGTTAAAAACTGCACTGAGTAAATATGACATGCTGTTAGTTGTAGGAGGCTGTTTATGATCACTGTCCTGCTGATACAATTCTATCTTTTTCCATTTATACTCTCAGACTGAACCATTTTTGTAGAGTGATAATAAATATTAAGAGATACCAAATAGCATTTCTTAATTGAATCTCCAGTATTTTAATATTTCAGCTTTGTGAGTTTCTGGTAACTGAAAGCAGTGTTTTTCCCAACAGTAACTATTATTAAACCCTTTGTTATATATTAAGTTTAAAGAAAATTATTAAATTGGAAAATGCAGAATATCCACCGATGCTGCTCAGATAATTACCTTTCTCTGTACTTCGGTTATCATTTTATGATGATTAACACTGAAATGCAAAGGTAAGGAGGGAAAGTAGTGACTCAGCCTGTTCCTGTCTTTGTTTATCCTAGGACTATACATTTGGTTTTAAAATATTAGTAATAAACACATGTATGATAGTAAAGTAAGACTTTAAAGTTGAGGACTCTGGGAGTAGGATTTATGGACATTCTGCAACTTTTATGTAAGTCCAAAAGTATGCTTAAATTTAAAAAGATATATTACAAAAAAAAAATAGAACTATCGTCAAAGACAATCTCTTGTGAAACGTCATTGTGTAAAATTAAGATTCCATGGCTGAAGTTGTGCAAGGATATGGGAAATGGAAGGACTGGGGATGTTATCAGAACACATGATGAGAATTATCTCAAAACAACTTATGTGGATCTTTTCAATTCTCAAGTTAGAATATTCTATAGATGAAAGAAATGTTAAGAGAAAAAAATGGAATGATTTCCCTTATGCGTGTGGTTCATTTGTTGTCTGATAGGATTTATTGTATTCATCTTTTTTCATAAATGTATAAAATGTATGTTGAACTCTTAGCATTTTGTGCAAGAAAGCCAGTGGTTAGATAAACCAAGCCCATCCCTGCTTTAAGGAACATAAAATTAGTGGGAACCTAGGAAATCATAAAGTAAGCATGTAACCACAGGCAAATTTGCATCATGGTGTGTATGAGAAGAATGTATTCAGGGAAATAAAAATGTATAGGTGGTATAGAAGAGATGGAGTTTTTCCTATTATAGAAGACCATAAAATTTCCTTTGAGGAAGGTTAATAAGGATCTTATTGTGTTACAGACAGCTTTGCTCAATGATGTGGAAAGAGTTGAAAGTGGACTTCCAAGGTGCCTCAATCCATTAAGGGCTGGCCCCAAACAGAGTAAAGAAAAAAATATCCTCTCAGTCAGCAGAGCATCGAGCAGTTCATTTCACTGCCTCTCTCTCCAACCCCCCTCCTTTTTTGAGACAGCCTGTAATCCCAGCACTTTGGGAGGCCGAGACAGGCGGATCACGAGGTCAGGAGATCGAGACCATCCTGGCTAACACGGTGAAACCCTGTCTCTACTAAAAAATACAAAAAACTAGCCGGGCGAGGTGGCGGGCGCCTGTAGTCCCAGCTACTCGGGAGGCTGAGGCAGGAGAATGGCCTAAACCCGGGAGGCGGAGCTTGCAGTGAGCTGAGATCCGACCACTGCACCCCAGCCTGGGCGACAGAGCAAGACTCTGTCTCAAAAAAAAAAAAAAAAAAAAAAAAAAAAAAAAAAAAAAAAAAGAGAGAGACAGTCTGAATATACGCTACAAAATAGTAATATCTTGGTAATAATTTAGGAAATAATCTGGAACTAAATATGGTAGATTTTTAAAAAAGGTATGTGAGTGGCTCTCTTGAAATTGATCCAAAGTCTTAAAATATGTGTACCAGTGTAAACTAGTGATACTTTGTATCACTTTCAGGGGAGGAGTCCTGCTCCTCCAGGAGCCACAGTCTCAAGGATGTCAGTCCACTCTGTGGTTCAAAGTCACCAAGAAAGACACCACTCACACAGGCATTGGATGGAAAGGGATTGGATGGAACAACATTCTACTCCAGGATGATCAGATCAAGATTAGCTACAATGGTATCTGTTGGTTTCCCACAGCCAGCGATTCTCATTCCACAGCTCACATAGAATGATAGTCTCCAAGCACTGCCTCATTCTGCAGGTGAGGGACCCTACCTCCCGTCCAGAATGGTTGTAGTAGTGGGATTGGCCAGGAGCCATATGGCACACATGCTTAAGCAGAACAAAAGATACACATTGAGTCTGAAACAGGAAGAGATATTCCCACACATAAACTCAGCACAAGGTATGAGAGCTCTTCTTTACTGTGTAAGAATGTTCCAGGCTCAAGGCCCATTCTCATGTGTCCCAGCAGGGTTTGAATATCACTGCCTGCATGACTGCCTAGCTGACATTCATGTAAATGCGTTCCAAAGTCCTTACTGCAGAAGAGGTTCTTCATAATTTGTCTTATGTATATCAGTCAGCTTCTTTCTTTCACAATCCAAGGGGTTACTCAAAGGGTTCATGAACTCTGTGGACAGGTTTGCTGAAGGACTGCATATGAGCTCAATGTTTTGTACTTTCCTCCATAAAGTTTGGCCTGTGAATTTCCTATTCTAGGTGCCTATTACAGAACTCAATGTAAGACATCATAACCTAAAGGGGTTAGTCACTTTCTTGAAAGCAGTGCGTCGATGACATTGGGTAAATTCCGTTATAGAAGTAGGAAATGAGGGGATGAAAAAATAATCTGTATCACTGGTAATGCACATATTGTACATTTAATTTTCTTAATTTCATGTGTTGCTGCTTGCAGTCCCACCATCCGAGGCATTCCACCCATAAACAAAGAGTAGAATTCAGAATGAAAAATGTAAAGCAATATGCTGATTCTCATGGGTTAAATGGTTTTACTGTTTTATGTCACAAACCAGAAGCAGCTGAATGTACAGAAAGATAAGTGGTCTTCTGAAAACTTGGAGGTAGTGGCATCTAAAGAAAGAAGTATCTTTCAAGGTGAAAAGTGTTGAGTGGCGACTGAGTTATTGGCAGCGAATCTGTATGGATCTGCAGCAACCTCAATTCTTGCTTCCTCAGAAGAAAGAAATTGACCGATGGGCATAAGGCAGAAAAAGAGTCCAAAGCAAGTTTCAAAGCAGGCATGGACATTTATTTAAAAGCTTTAGGCCAGGAATGAAAGAAAAGAAGGTACCTACTTAGAAGCGACCCAAATGTGCACCTTGGAGGTCAAGTGTCCCATTTATCCTTGAACCTAGGACTTTATATGCCGGCCTACTTCCGGCATCTCAAGCCCTTTTCCCTTAATTCTTCCCTTAGGGTGAGCTGCTGGCCTGTGCGGTGCCCTCCTTGAACTTGGGAGGTGAGCATGCACAGTGTGTTGAAGAAGTTATACCCATGCTCACTGGAGGCTTTCTTCCTTTATCTGGTGGAATGCCCCTGGAAGTTCATGGGCTGCCATTTTGTCTCTTAATGCGCGTGCTCAAGCTCACTTGCCCTGAGAACTTGTTGGGAGCTGCTGATTACCAGTTTCAAGTGTTTTTATCTTTTGGGAAATTGCGTCTTCCTGGCACTGGCTGACATCAATTATCATTTTAGTGTGACAACTGCCAGACCATCAAGAAATGGTCTCTCCCTGGTGCCAGCTGTGACCAACTATCATTTTGGAGAGGCAATACAACAGCTGCTGAACCATCACCTGCTGGTCATCTGACATTCCTGGAGGGTGGGGGTGGGGGTGGGGACAGGGGGCGGGGTGGGGGTGGGGGTGGGGGCGGGGACAGGGGGCGGGGTGGGGGGGCCCTCCTGCCCGGCTCATGTCTGACTAGCTCCTAACATAACAAAAGTACTGTCCTGCAGGAAATTTCTTACACTCTTAAGTCAATATATTGTTCAATTACTTTCGTCACCAGAATGCAGAGATTGGAAGCAAGAGGATGGCACTACTCATAACTACGCTTCGTGATCTACTAGCACATTTTGGCATATTTCTCATTCTCATGAGGCCTGCTTATTTAGATTTTTTTAAATATCAAAACCAGAATTCGGGAGATGGATAACACCAGATATTGCTACTTGTTTTTGCTGCCTTTTGTTGTTGTTTGTTGTAGTTATTGTTGCTTGGTGGTTTCACTTTTATTTTTACTGGAGAAGCCTTCATGCCAATGAGAAACCATTCAAAAATGGGTCATTGACCGGGCACAGTGGCTCACGCCTGTAACCCCAGCACTATGGGAGACTGAGGCAGGTGGATCACCTGAGGTTGAGAGTTTGAGACCAGCCTGGACAACATGGAGAAACGCCATCTCTACTAGAAATACAAAATTAGTTGGGTGGGGTGGCGCATGCCTGTAATCCCAGCTACTCAGGAGGCTAAGGCCGGAGAATCACTTGAACCCAGAATGCTCAGATTGCATGAGCTGAGATTCCACCATTGCACTACAGCCTGGGTGACAAGAGAGAAACTCTGTCTCAAAAAAAAAAAAAAAAAAAATCCTAAAAATTATTACCCTGTGCTTCATAAGTCTACAACCTTTACCAAATATGCAGTAACAGAATTCAATTAGAGTCCATGGTAGGAAGTCTATTTTTGCATGTAAAAGATGTGGTCATAATGTTCATAAAATTTAAAATATCGGTAAACTAAATTAATCTCAGCTCAGAAAAGTTAAGCTAGGTTGAATTGGAGTCATTTCACAAACTGAAAAATTATGAATCTATCAGCCACACAGTATGTATGAGTTAACAACATGTTTAAGTGAAATATTTTTCGGTAATAATATCCACCCTCAAGTAGGGCCACTGGTACTCAATGGGCCTCAATCGTTCCTTAATTAAGGCATTTGCAAACTTAATTTGGACTCGTGTAGATGAATTTGGCATTGTGGGAAATCTTCCTGAGAGTGGTATGAGAAATTGAATCTCCAGCCAAGAAAGACAAAACCTCTGTGATGGGTAATTAAAAAGTGAACCTGACAATGTGTTGAACAATATAGAGACAGTGGATCAGATAGCCTTCTGCATGAACATGGGCATGTCAACACACTGTTCTGTTTATTAGGCACTAAAGCCCAACGTGCCTCTGACAGCAAGAATGGAGGCCAGGCTTTTCTCTATAAATAAAATTCACAGAGCATAATGGAGAGCGAGACTCATGCCTAATAGCATAAAAAGTTCAGGCAATTTCAGAATAGTTACAGACTGAAATCTCTGGATCCTCCAGCAACTTGGATAGTGTGAATTTGGGCTGATTGACACTGAATGGGTAGACACGCCTGAGGAAGAATGCAAAGGACTTCATTTAAAATTATGTAGATCTAATTATGGTTTATCCAGAGATATCTAAAGAGTGAGGATTCCATAGTGCTTGGTTATAAGTAGTGTTCTGTTGACCTCATGTTTTATTGCCTTTTCCAGGGTTTTTTTTCTGTCTCACCTCTATTTTCATGACATAAAGAAAGCTATGATTAAGGTATTTTAAAATTTTATTATTTTATTATTCCCACACTTATGTATACAGCCAATAGTCTCTCTCTCTCTCTTTCTCTCTGTGTGTGTGTGTGTGTGTGTACCCAATTGATACTGATAAGTTCACTTCTGAATGGAATGTTCACTCTTTTGGGAAAGCCATTTGAAAATATAGAGTAACAGCCTGAAAAGAATAACTAAAATATTTTGATTTAACAATATATACTTCAAAAACTTTGCATGAGTTAGTGAGTTTCCTCCTTGTAACAATCCTGTGAAATGGGAACTACTTTATTCCATTTTATAGTAAAGATAAAGGTTGAGCTGTTTGTCCAAGCTCACACACTTATCTGGCGGAGATAGAGTAAGGAATGACACCCTCCAACTGACTCCTTAGTGTGAATTTAACCTCCATGCTATACAGCTTTATGAATTTTGCAATAAACATTCACTTTTAGAAATCTTTCTTATATTGAAATTCATTATAATATTAATTACGTAAGATATATTTATGACGTAATATATACTATTATCTCAAATACTAAAACAGAAAAAAATCCTGGAGATGTATTAACTATGACTGTTGCTGGATGACTGTATTCTAGTGAATTTATTCTTTGTACTTTTGTGCACTTTCTATGTCTTCTCCTCTGGTACACGTATATTATTTCATAAGGGACAAAACACAAAAATGCTTTTACCTATTGCTTTATGACTTAGTTCAGTCTAGCTAAAATATTAATTACCTTTGATGGCTGTAGAGAGGATGGTGGGAACTTTTGACATCTTCTGTTGTTTTTAAGTAGTTTTATAATACCAAGAACAAAATGACTTATGTAACTAGGCTCTTAATAAATGCTAGCGAAAGGGATAATTTTGCTGTAATAGATAACTGTGGCCAGCTGTGCACTGTTTATTTTCAAGGTGAACCACATTGTGTAAGCCCAACTTGCCTAGTTGGTGAAAACATTATAAGTATAGAGTTATTGTTTGGGAGTGACTCTCATCAACCAGTTAAGAGACAGTCCTGAGGTTGTATTTGTAAGTATGATAATAACTTGAGTCTTTATCAGGTAACAAATGCAGTGTTTTTGCTTCCATGATTTATTTTCCTGATAACATTATTAACATTTTTCATGCAGAAACAGAATTTGCAAGCACATTACATTTTGTAAGTTTTCCAGATTGTTATAAATATTCTATTAATTATTGTGAACTGATACAGTGCTATGTGAATCCATGAATAAAACATGCTTTAGGATAACGTAAAAGGATAAATTATGAGGAAATTTAAGTTGACATGTTCAAAATTAGATGCATAACACTCATCGTGTTTCAGTCAGCTATTTCTACTCAGCATATGTATAAATAATAATCTAAAGACAGTTGTAATCTTTTCTAGGAAACATTGCACTAGAAGTTTTATTGAAAAGTCTATACTATATGTGTTAATAAACGTGTTTAAATTCAATTGAATTCTAATGATGTAAATATTGTGTTAATATATACAGGAAATTATAATGAAATAGAATTTGTAGCTATCAAATTATAATTACAAAAACATCAAAAAATGTTATTAAATTGAACTAAGCTTAATTTTTCTTTCACCTAGAAAGTAACTAGTGACTAATGCATTCCATAAAAGTACACTCTGCCTTGAGAAATTTAAAGAGTTTTACTAAATGTCTGCCATACATAAAAAATATTTATTGAGGCCAGGCACGGAGGCTCACGTCTGTAATCACAACACTTTGGGAGGCCGAAGCGGGCAGATCATGAGGTCAGGAGATCAAGACCATCCTGGCTAACACAGTGAAACCCCGTCTCTACTAAATATACAAAAATAAAATTAGCCTGGTGTGGTGGCAGGCGCCTGTAGTCCCAGCTACTCTGGAGGCTGAGGTGGGAGAATAGCATGAACCCAGGAGGTGGAGGTTGCAGTGAGCTGAGATCATGCCACTGCATTCCAGCCTGGGTGACAGAGAAAGACTCCGTCTCAAACAAAAAAAAAGAAAAGATTTTTTTTTGTCTCCACATTCCTGAAAATATTAGGTATAACTAAACACCAATTTTTAGCCGTCTCCCAGAAAAGAGACAAAAAATTACCCAGTATTTCATGGCTTTCTTTTTTTTCATTATTTATAATTGATTTATTTATTCAACTAAAAAAGGATTAAGCACTTACTGTGTAGTAGGCCAAATACTACATGTTGGAGACAAATCAGGATCCAAAATATGCAAACCCCTTATGTCAGTTCTTTGGCTTGGAGATGTGCTATTTTAAAATTGTTTCTTCTTTTATGAATAGATTTATTTTTAAAATAATATAGTTATGGTTTATAAATGGTTAAAAATAGTTTCTAAACTTTATTTCTTTGTAAAGTCTTTACTTTCACTTAAATATTTAAAATGCCTAGAAAAACCCTTGGTAGAAATATTTCAGCATGTTAAATATATCATTATGTTAAAAATTATATATCTATTGGTACTTTATCAAAAATTTTTATCTTAATTTGGGTTTGTGTTTTATCAAAATGCCTTTTAACATGTAGGCATTTGGGCAAATCTTTATTTTATAAGGTATGATTATTAAACTATAGTTTTATTTTCTTCTCTAAACCCCTCTCAAGACTGCTATGTTGGCCAATACATTCACCAATTAATTTTTTTTTTTTTTTTTTTTTTTTTTTTTTTTTTTTTGAGATAGAGTCTCTCTCTGTTGCCTGGCTGAAGTGCAGTGGTGCGATCTCAGCTCACTGCAACCTCTGCATCCCGGGTTCAAGCGATTCTCCTGTCTCAGCCTCCAGACTAGCTGGGACTACAGACACGCACCACCATTCCCAGCTAATTTTTGTATTTTTTTTTTTTTTTAGTAGAGATGGGGTTTCACCATGTTGGCCAGGATGGTCTTGATCTCTTGACCTAGTGATCCACCTGCCTTGGCTTCCCAAAGTGCTGGAATTACAGGCGTGAGCCACCGCGCCCAGCCTCCCAATTAAATATTTATTACAGGCCTATTTTGTTTGTATTATTGTTGCTGATGATGTTGTTTTATTATGCATTAGCCTCTAATTTTAGGAACTTTTATTAAAGAATAAAAATGTTTTCAAAATGTTTCAATTTCAATAATGAATTAGTTAGCCATTGCTGTAAAACAAAGTCTCCTAAATATCAGTAACTTAAAACAATTCCTAACAATTACATATAAGTCAAAAGATCACATGCACAGCTCTTGAAAATTTCTACTCAGTTCTCTTAGAAGCTGGCAGTTAACTGTGGGTCATGTAAATGGTCCTGTTGATTTTGTCTGGACTCTCTTAAATTTTGTGTTGGTAAGCTGGCTGATCTGGAATAATCCCAGTTGAGGCTGCTGGATTCTTCACGTAGTGCCAGACAGAATACTTTCCAGTTCATCTATGTATTTGTATGAACAAAACAGGTACTGTTTTTCTCTCTTTGGGCACTGAGTTTCAGAAGTTTTGCTATGCAGCAACCACTGCATCAGAAATTGTTCTAGTGTGGGATGCTGCCATAACAAAACATCTAAAATATTTGGCATTCACTTCATAACTTTTAGTGGACAGAAGTTGAAAAATGCAGCAAAGTCTGTCAGTAGTGAAGGCTGTAAAACGGCAAGGGAAATGTTGTTGGAGGATGATAAAATGGTAACCTCTGGCATGCAGTAGCAAAGCAACTGGCACAACTACAACCAGAAAAGTTGAAACATGGAAACTATATGAAATGAACATTTGAGTTTGACTATGGGAATGCACATGTAAAATATTTAAAATGTCAGCTAATTGCTCCTAGCTGTGTCTGATAATTGCAAGAAAGAGATGAGCCTGAAGATGATGGCCAGTTTGTACTTACAATGTAAAAGAAATATAAAGAGGTCAGGTCTTATTAGGTTAGAAAATAGCTTCTCATTTGCAGCTTCTCAATCCCCCCTCAAGGGCAGAAAATATTTCTTAACATTTAATTTGAAAATCACTTAACATAGTGCCTTGTGTATACAGTAATAGAACCTCAGTTAGTAATTTTTAAAGAAATTAATGTAATGAGTCCAGACTTCAGTTTTTTAACTCCAAAAGGTGAAAATGGAAGCAAGACTGGAAGAGAATTTTTTCAAGTCTCTTCAAATATGTAAGACATAATTCTAGCTTGTGAATGCAAAAATGTCTTGGCTTTTCATTTTGGCTTTGTCTCTTCTGGAGCTTCATTCATTCACTCATTCATGCACTTTTTCAATAGACATTTATTAGGACTTTCTAGTATAAAGTGGTCAGGATAGAAAAACATGTAAAATTCAACAGCTTGGTATTATGCCTAGTGTATTCTAAAAGAGAGAGAGACAATCATGCTGTAAGAGCTCAGACAGAAAATTGAATGTCTAGCTGTGCTTCTGAGTGTCAGAGCAGAGCTAAATCATACATTCAGTGCAATCACTGAATACCCCAAAGAGGACTATGTCAAGCTAGAATACTGTGTGAGTTTTCATCTTAAACTTTTATTCAACTTTGCCTTAGAATCCATACATAAATATACAAGTAGACTTTGCTATAAATATAATTTTTAAAATTAAAAAAAATAATTGTGACCGTTTTTAAGGCATAGCAGTGTGGAAAAACATGCAGAAAAAATTTTACTTTGGGAATAAATAAATATATCATGCAGGAAGTAATATCTGTGTTCAATTTTGTAGCATGTAGTAACATGCAGAAAGTAGAGCATAAATATATGTTAGTTACTGTAAGTACCATTGTATATGTTAGGAAGCTGAAGGAGAGAGAAGATAAGCATATAGTAGAAGAAAACAGAATAAAAGGTAGAGTCTGGATTTAAACTGGAAGTAAGATTCAGGAACCTTCTCATAAGGTATAAAGCTAAACTATTTTTTTTATTGATCAACAGAGTGTATTCATCTTGTATGCAATAAAAACCTATTCAAGATTTTGAGCTGGGATAGAACACAATTACATTTGCATTTAGAGCAGCTGAAAGATAAGAAAATCAATGAGAATAATTATGCAAAGTTAAAGAAAACAAACATGAGTATTTGTATGAAAGACAGATTTCACACAGTTTTCTTCCTTTTTTTTTTTTTTTTTTTTCTTTTTTAGAGGGGTGACAATTTGGGCAGTAAACAAAGATTTCTAGTCATAGGCTTCTATAAGACAGGTAAAGACTAGCACCACTCCCCAAATAGTAAAGCACAAGAGGACAAAGAGTTATGAAGAAAAGAAGGGCTCAGTTTTGGAGACACTGCATTTGAAAACTGAAAGTATCAGACCATGACTGAAGGAAAGACAAAAATACAGAGACATCAGCTTGGCATGCGACCACTTTGGCTCTAGTAGCATTTCATGCTTTGTAAGAGGTACAATGAGAGGCCAACTGAAACTACATATGTCTACACTTTAAAATGTAGGGTAACCGGGCTCGGTGGCTCAAGCCTGTAATCCCAGCACTTTGGGAGGCCGAGACGGGCGGATCACGAGGTCAGGAGATCGAGACCATCCTAGCTAACACGGTGAAACCCCGTCTCTACTAAAAAATACAAAAACTAGCTGGGCGAGGTGGCGGGCGCCTGTAGTCCCAGCTACTCGGGAGGCTGAGGCAGGAGAATGGCGTAAACCCGGGAGGCGGAGCTTGCAGGGAGCTGAGATCCGGCTACTGCACTCCAGCCTGGGCGACAGAGCGAGACTCCGTCTCAAAAAAAAAAAAAAAAAAAAAAAAAAAAAAAAAGTAGGGTGAGCCAGAAGTAAAATATATCTGCTTTCAAAATCTCTAGCCATGTGTTTAGATTAAAATGATAATCTATTGTTAGTGACACGAAGTAAATGACAGAATAAAATAATTCTCTTAGGAGAGATTTTAAAAACCTTATACATCAAACATTGCTTTTCTAAAAATAAATTTAAACCATAATGTCTAGCATCCAGCCAAAATAATGAGGACCTTTAGTCTACAAGTCAACATAAATAGGAAACAAAAGACAGGATAAACAATAGAAGAATTCAACAGGAAAATTTTTACATTTCTCAGACACATACTATAAAACAATCATGCTTTTAGAGTGAGATAGAAGTCAAACTGCAAAATTTTGGCAGAAACCTGGAAACTATGAAAATTGACAAAGACTTTGAAAAAAAATAGAAAATATACATCATTGGGAAATTACCTAAAATTTAAGGAAAATAAAAAGAACCATCTTCACAAATTTGTGTGTCATCTTTGTGCAGCAGGTCAGTTAATCTTCCCTGTACATTGCAAATGTTACTGTGTGTGCTGTCAAAGCAAGTACAAAAGAATCATCTTAACATTAATAGAGAGAGAAAAAAATAGATTAACATCGTAGGAACAAGTCACTGAAAGCTGATTTTTCAACAGCAACAATGGAAACCGAGGAAGAGTTAAATATCTTCCATTTGTTGATATAACATAATAGCCAATTAAAAATTCTATGCTCACTAAATTTAATTAAGACTAACAGGAAATAAAGGCATTTTTCTGACTTGTGAAATAGAGTTGTGTCTTTGCACTTACACAGTGCTGGAATTTTCTTTGAGGAAAGTGTTTAATAAAAATGTTAATTTATGTTACATACAAGATAATTTTTAGATTTTTTTTTTCTTGTATCTATTTTGGTAAATTTTAACTTTCAACTAATTTGTAAATTTCATCTGAAATTTCAAATTTATTGGCAAAAATCATTCATAATATCCATCAATGTTCTTTCATTAACTGTAAAACCTATATGGATATCTCCTATTTTGTTCAAGATATTGATAATTTGTTTTCTCTCTTTTGTTTCTAGATCGGTCTTGGGAGGTTGTGTAATATCATTCTACAGCTGCAAAATTTTACTTTACTGATATCCTCTACAGATTATTTGTTTTCTATCTCAATGCTTTCTCATTTAAAAATTTTTTTCCTGCTGTTTTTCTTTAAACTTGAACTTCTCATCTTATTTCTGACTTTTAAGCTGACATTATTGATATTCAAGCTTCACTTACTTCTAACATAGGCACTTAAAGCCACAAATTTCTATCACCTGTTTCTTTACTTAAAATAAAGATATTATTAAGTGCATACAAAATTTGATTATATCTTCTTGTTGAAATGACCGTTTTATAATTATGAAATGGTTCTCTTTAATGTTTGTCACATTTACTTTTCTGAAGGACCGCTTGGTCTTTTTTGTAATAAAGACATGTCAGTTGGTTTGTATATGTTTGCTTCCAACCTACAGCATTTCATTATTTAACAGGTATTCTTCAGGCAGTAAGTAGTTGCATTTATTTTTAATTCAATCTCATAATATGTGTTTTGGTTGAAGTAGTACTGAATCCATTTACATTTAATTCAATTATTTACGTATTTTGGTTTAGGTCGGCTATTTTATCACTTGTTTTCTCTATGTTCTGTTTTCTTCCTCTGTGGTTGATGCTGTTGTTTTTAGGTGTTGTTTTGTTGTTTTCTCCTTTCCTATCATTTTTTTTCTCCTTCTGCATTAATCAGGTTTTGGTTATTCAACTTTCTCCTTTACTAATATTTATCATAATTGTTAGTATAACCATATTTAGCAAATACCTTGTAAATTACCAAATGTATGTATATCTAATTTATCTTAAATGTATTATCTTATTATATTAAAAAATACAACAATTTCTATTTATTTCTCAGTGTTGCTATTTTTGTCATTTTACTTCTAAACGTATTATAAACTCTACAAGATATTTCTATTGTTTTGTTTATTTGTTTTTTGAGGTGGAGTCTTGGCTCTAGCTCTGTCACTCAGGCTGGAGAGCAGTGGCACCATCTGGGCCCTCTGCAACCTCTGCCTCCTGGGTTCAAACTATTTTCCTGCCTTGGTCTCCCGAGTAGCTGGGATTACAGGCATGAACCACCTCACCCAGTTAATTTTTGTATTTTTAGTAGAGACGGGGTTTCATCATGTTGGCCATGCTGCTCTTGAACACCTGACATTAAGTGATCCACCTGCCTTGGCCTCCCAAAGTGCTGGGATTAAAGGTGTGAGCCACCACACCCAGCCTTGCTGTTGTTTAAAATGTAAACAGCCAATATATTTTGATATTTACTCAATTATTTTATCCTTTCCAGAGTGGTGTATTTCTTTTTACCTCTCCATTCTTATATTAAATCATTATTTTTTAACTTGAAAACATGTTTACTATTTCTTGTAAAGGAAGAAAACTGTTTAATAATTTCCTCAGCTTTGTTAGAAAATATTCTTACTTTAAGTTTTGAAGATAATTCAAAATAATTCTCCCAGTTATAATTGTGAAGGCATCATTCTATTTTTTTGTGTCTTGCATAGTTTCTGTTAAAAGTTAGTGATTCTTACTGTTTTCTCTAGCTGCTTTTAGAGATTTTCTCATTGTCTTTGATGTTTGTTAGTATTGTAATAGTCATTTTGTTTGTAATTGTGATTGATATGGTTTGGCTCTGTGTCCTCACCCAAATCTCATCTGGAATTGTAATCCCCACGTGTGGAGGGAGGGAAATGATTGGATTACGGAGGCAGTTTCCCTTATGCCGTTCTCCTAATAGTGAGTGAATTCTCATGAGATCTGATGGTTTTAGAAATGGTAGTTTTCCCTGTGCTCTCACAGGTTCTCTTTCTCGCCTGCACCTTTTAAGACATGCCTGCTTCCTCTTTCCCCATTATTGTAAGTTTCCGGAGGCTCCCCTAGCCCTGTGGAATTGTGAGTCAATTAACCCTCTTTCCTTTATAAATTACCCAGTCTTGGGAAGATCTTTGTAACACTGTGATAACAAACTAATACAGTGATTTTATTTGTTTTTGAAATACACTGAACTTCTTAAATCTGTTGATTTTAAAAAATAAAATATAGAACTCTCTTGACTATTATTTCTCAAAATAATGCTCTGTCTCATTATCTTTGCTTCTCCTCTGGGAATCCAATTACAAGTAGATTTGATTTACTTCTTTTCTTTCTTTTACACTGTTTCATATTTTTCAATTTTTATTTTTGTATTTCCCATTCTTTTTTATTTATTTTGTATATTTTTGCAACTCACCACTTTCTTTCAACATTTCTTTTACTATTTCAATTTGCTATGTTTATTTTCTTTACCGAGTTTGTTTTTATATCCAGCAATAATATATTGACTTTTGTTTTTTAAATATATATTATACTTTATTATATATTCCATCTTATCATTTATTTTGTACATCTTTCCTTTCTTTTAAACATTATTGGCTAACTGTAATGTCTGGATCACCTCTGGGTTTCTTTATGTTTATTATTTTAAATTTTCATTATCAATCACTTTGTTCTGATTTTCTGCATATGTTATAACTTATTAATCAACATTGTTGAAAATATATTTTAGAGGCCTTTCTATAAATATTTTTGGCTTATTTTTTCCTGGCAGATAAATTACTGGAAATTCTCATTAATTCTACCAATGCCTTGTTATAGTTTTTTTTTTTTTTTTTTTTTGAGGAAATATGAAAGAGTTTTTTATGTGATTGGTTTATGGTTTATTTACTTTTTTAACCCCCAATAGAAAATAGCCTTTACTTCTAGGGTATAAATGTAATGCACCCTCAAATGAGTGTCTGGGGTGCTTGAGGGATCTCTGCTCTGGCTAAGACCAAACCCCTGCTATATTCCACTCTCTGTGCCATTGCTCAAATCTTCTCAGGTGCATTCCGACCAGCAGCTGCTCTCTACCAGTCTCTTCAAGTGTCACTATGTGCACATGTAGTTCAAAAGACAAAAAAAAATCTGAAAATAAAAGGAAAATTATCTTAGTCTTCTGGATTTCCTTCTCCTTGGCTTCTCGCATCTGGTACCTGAACCCCAATCTGAAGCCACCTCAACTGTCTGAAATTTGATGTTTGCTTTCTTTGCGTGGGAAGATTATTTATATTTGCTCCTCTCTCCCTGCATTTAAGCCAGGAAATATTCCTTAGAGAAGCTGAGACAAATATTTGACTGACCCAAATTGCCTCGATTATTTCAAGGATACAACCTGGCATTTCTTACTCCCTAAAACTAACAAAAAGAATTTTCCTTTTTATTTATTTTTATTTTTTATTATTTTTATTTTTTTTTGAGATGGAGTCTCACTCTGTCACCAGGCTGGAGTGCAGTGGCACGATCTCAGCTCACTGCAATCTCTGCCTCCCGGGTTCAAGCAATTCCCCTGCCTTAGCCTCCTGAGTAGCGGGGACTATAGGGATGCAACACCACATCTAGCTAATTTTTTGTATTTTAGTAGAGGTGTTGTTTCACCATGTCGGCCAGATGGTCTCGATCACCTGACCTTGTGATCTGCCCGCCTCGGTCTCCCGAAGTGCTGGGATTACAGGCATAAGTCACCACATCCAGCCAGAATGTTCCTTTTACTCTATGCTCAATTTAAGTTTCATGTCTGTGTGAAGCAGAAAGATAAGTTTAAAATAGCTAGTCTATCATGACTAGAACAAAAATCTGTGAGGCTTTCTTTGGATTAATCAATCTCTAGTTTGGAAGTAACACAAGTACTTTTAATGACCTCACAAATACATCGCTATATTGTTTTAAATATTCTTATTAATGTTTTCTTTTTTAAAATTTTTCTTTCTCTTATTTTGTTTCCAGTAGATTTCTAGCACTTTTAATCTTAATAAAATAGATCAGTTCAACACAAGTGTTTCAGACTCTCAAAAAACAGGCTCCTCTACATTCTAGGCAGCGTCTGAAAAGCTAAATGTTTACTTTTCCTCTATAACCTCCCCTTTCTTCCATATCTAGACTTAAATTTCTACATGTAAGAATATTTTTAAAAAAGTAATTAACTTACTTTTTGAACTCTAATGGAACTTGGTCCTTAGTTATGCGTTCATTGTAAATATAGTGTCAGAGTTTGGGTCTCTCATGGCACTTTCATTTATTTCATTTATTTTTCACAAGAATCAAAACTTACTTGGTATTTTATGTTCCTGCTTTATTTGAATCCAAATAGGTTCATATATGTTTTTTGATTTAGACTTCACAATAGTTACCATAAAATTTAGTTATTTTTAAAAACGAAATATGCCGGGCACATTGGCTCATGCCTGTAATCCCAGCACTTTGGGAGACAGAGGCAGGTGGATCACTAAGTCAGGATTTTGAGCCCAGCCTGACCACAAGGGTGAAATCCTGTCTCTACTAAAAATACAAAAATTAGCCAGGTGTGGTGGTGCGCACCTGTAATCCCAGCTACTCAAGGGGCTGAGGCAGAATTGCTTAAACCCGGGAGGCAGAGGTTTCAGGGAGTCCAGATCGCGCAACTGCACTCCAGCCTGGGCGACAGAGCAAGACACCATCTAATATATATTCATATAAAATACCTTTTCCTATTTAAAAAAAAGTTATTATTTTTGTCTTCAAAAAATAAGACTTTATTAGACATCATACAGTATAAGATGGGTCCTATAAAAAGAAAAACTTCTACACAGTTTAAAACTTTTTATGTATGTATTACCAACTAAACTCTACAATTTTTACATTTTTTAATTAAATACATTTTTTTAAATTTTGCTAGATCATTGAACTTTGATACTTTGTCTTTTTAAAACTTAGACTTGGCATAACATTTTGCAATAATATTGTTCTTTATTTGCTTTTTGGTTTTCAACTTATAGTAATTTATTGTTAATAGAGAACACGTAGTAAAATAATTGACTTATTAAAAATGTTCTTCCTATAAAATATTACTGTACACATCCAATAAATTTTTATGTGCGATGGTCTCACTCCCAGAGAGAAGATTTTCTAGTCCAATATCCAGGTCTAAGAAGGTTTTACGTATGCTCTACTTACTGCCTAATTCTCTGGAACTATTGAAGAATGAAGCATACAATATATTCTAAATTTCAAACTGCATTATCATCATATTTGTTTTACTTAAACTCTAATAATAAGTTTCACCTTTGACGCCTGAAATTATTAAAATGGGCTTCCATCATGCCAATCTCAACCTCTCAATATGTCTGGCATTTGCAGTATTTTTCTGAGATATTTAAGAAGAATCATCTGGATAGTATTTTGTTTATCAGAGCCTCAATGAATATATACATAAATTTTTGGTTAATACAGGCCCTTAATCTCTAAATACAAGTATTAAAATATGGTTTTATTTTTTTGGCTCAACTTTTATAGTTCAGATAGCCCAGGATTGGAAAGACCTGTTGATGTTTATTACTGTTTTATTCTCTTAGTTCTTGCTTACTTGTTTTTTTTTTTTTTTCCCCAAACTGAACCTATGTTCTAAAATTCTGAAATGAATTTTTTTCATTCTAGTATGAAGAGGGTTTAATTTGAATTTTTTTTTTTGCATGTGATCAGGATATGTAAAAACACACTTCGAGTTTGTACATATAATCTCCAGCTAAAAATAAAAATTAAATATTAATAGTTTTAGTATTATTGTGTCGAATTTTCTGAAAGTATATATATCATCAATGTCTTCTATAAATCTATGATTTTTTATTTCCTCTTGTTTTTATTTCTATCAGCCACAATATATATTAATAAATTAGGCTGCATCTCTAACCTGTTATCATATTCTGTTTTCCTTTTCTCCAAATAAATTATTAGTAAGTATATTTTCGCTTACTATTAAAAATGTTGGCCAGGCTCAGTGGCTCATGCCTATAATCCCAGCACTTCGGGAGGCTGAGGAGGACAGATCATGAGGTCAGGAGTTTGAGTCGAGACCAGCCTGACCAACATGGTGAAACACCATCTCTACTAAAAATACAAAAATTAGCCAGGCATGGTGGCACCTGCCTGTAATCCCAGCTACTCAGGAGGCTGAGGCAGGAGAATCACTTGAACCCAGGAGGTAGTGGTTGCAGTGAGGCGAGATTGCGCCACTGCACTCCAGTCTGGGTGACAGAGCAAGACTTTGTCTCAAACAAACAAACAAACAAACAAAAAAGTAAATAGTTTATCAGTTGTCCATTTTTACAATATTTCCCACTCTACATGTTACTAGTATAATACATGTTTAGAAGGATTTTAGAGAATCTTTTTAATTGTCAATTTGAGCTATTATTTATTGGCTTTTTTTTCAAGTGGTTATAGATTTTGTATTTGCCCATGTTTAATAAGCTTTACAACACTGGCATCAGAGAACATGACTTATTTAATTTTTCTTTTTATTTTTTACATTGACACCTAAAACATGTTTTTCTCATTTATAACACTGAGTTATCAATATATATTCTTTTCATTTACTTTATTAATTTTATTACTGATAACTTTACAACTTCTTATTTATATATATTTTATAATATATATACAAAACCTTTTCAGTTTCCCAAAGTAAATATATATTGAATGTATATTAACTATTACACCATTTTCTATTATTAAATAAATATTTTGGAAACAACTGAATAGTAAACACATTTTCATTCTAAATTATATATCTCAGTGTTACAAATAAACTAAATCAGGGCATTCTTAGATAGACATAAAGAAGAGTACAGTGTTTACTACTATAGCAAACAAGGAGATATTTAAAAACAACAAAAATATTTAAATTAATTATAATATCAAAATATTTAAAAGAAGTATTTGCTTTAAGCAACAACAGTTGAAGATAAAACAAAATTTGTTACATATGTTATCAGGATGTTGTTGGACCATCTAATAATTGCTGCATTAATTTAAGAGTAGTCGTTTTAGTTTTCAATCTTATAAATTGTATTCTTAATGCAAAATTTAGGTAAATATGTTTTCATGGAAATTACCTAGAAATTTTATAACAGATTTTTTTCAAAATAGGATGGAGTTCTTCTTCATTAAATGTATAAACTTTACATGTGTAATTGAAATTAGACCAGAGTTCAGTAAAAATCAGTGCCAAATTATTAAAACATCAAGAATATTATTTTTAAAATTTCACTTTAAATTAAGATGAAATTAAACTACTGCCATTATTTTTAGAAATTAGTTTCTTATTTATTGTTTCTATAAACATAGATTTGTTGGACATCAATTTGTAACATGAATACATTAAATGTTTCTTTCCACCTCTACAAATTAAAGAGAAAATAATGTAGATAAATTATGCCAATAAAGTTAAATTAATATGCTAGTTGAATTTTAAAGAATATAACAAGGTGATTAAAATGTAAAATGAGATAAATTATGTTAACATAAAAAATATAAGTGCAATGCACGAATACTATAGAATATTGATATACCAAAATAAACACTAAGAAAGAGAGCTAAATTATTTATAACACTATAAAGCTATATTGGGCTCAAATATACAAAGGAAAAATAATACTGTAATCTGTTATTGTGGAATTAAATGTCAGTGAAAACCATTAGATTGTAGCTCAATTTTTCTAGGTCATAATTCAAAACACAACCATTTTGCATATTAAGCCTACATAAATAACACTGTAGTTATTGGTCTGAAAATTATACCGTGTTACTAAATGGGTTTGATATTAAATTACCTACGCAGTATGACCACACAAAACTAATCTACCACAAAAACTCAAGTTGCTATGATTCAGAGAAACTAAAAGGAAAAAGGTACTTTTTAAAGTCATTTTTGGCTCATTTTACAAATAAAGGAATAAAAAATCCACAAAAATATTTGATTAACATACATTGTAACTTGTTTGTAAAGATAACCTGATTTCTGCTTTTGTCCCTATTGTGAGGAAAAAAAAAAAAAAAAGACAGGATTTACTCAGTATGCTGGTGCTCTCCACTGGGACCTCTTTTGTAAAAGTTTTACAACTTTTGGTCCTGATTTCCTCCCCCCAAAAAAGAAAGCAATGGGGCTAAACCTCCATTGCATGGAAATCCACACAAGAATGGCTAATCTAGTGAAAGTACCAGCCTGTGGCTCAGTATCTACCTTCTAATATTATTTAATTATTACTCCTATGTGAACAAGGCTAGTCCTTAATTTTTCTTCCACAAGAAAGCCTCAATGGAGAACATTAGCATAGGATGCAACCATTCAAAGAAAGCAGACCATACAGTCTCTACGGATACAGAGAGATTACAAAGGTGTCCTGTTTGTGCTGTTATAACAAAATATCGGAGACCGGATAATTTATAAAAAGCAGAAATTAGTTTTCTTACAGTTCTGGAGGCTGCAAAGGTCAAAGTCAAGGCACTGGCATGTTTGGTTGTCTGGTCAGGGCTGCTGTCTGATCCCAAGATGCTTGGCTGGTGCGTTCTTTGTAGGGAAAGGGTACTGTGTCCCCACAAGGCAGAGATAGAAGGACAAGAAAGCTGAGTGCAGAGTGAAGCCTCTTTCATAAGAACCTTCCCATTCACAAGGGTGAAGCGCCCATGACTGAATTAAAAAATAAGGAGCATATTGAAGTTCAATTTAAAAATTATTTTAAAATATAGTGTTAAGTGTGAGTAAACATGCCTATTCCTGCACCAATAATAGAAAACCTAAGGCTTCATGCTTATAGAAATTCATCAGATGAGGCCATGATCCTAGATAAGAAAGATGAAGCTTTAAAATAAATGCCACCAAAAGGCCAAACATATGCTTACAACTACCACAGACAGAGTACAAAGGTTTTTGTTTGTTTGTTTCTTTGGGTGTGTGTATGTGTGTGTGTGTCTGTGTGTGTATTTTCTTACTGTCTAGTTACTTGCTTTAAAAGTTTGGGTAGGGACAAGAGGGAAAAAAAAGAAAAAAAAAAACTCAACTAAACGTTTGTGGCAAAACCCTATGTTTAAGCAAATTTAGCAATTTACACTCACACTATATCTTTGGTTCAGCAGCTTCAACCTAGAATATAATGTGTATGAACTGATAATATCTCTGGTTCACCTAGTAGAATTGAAACAAAAATAAACGTAGTATATAGAGACAATGTCTCGTATCATTTCAAAAATTCATTTATTTTAGGATCCATTGCTAGAGAATTACTGTGTTCCCTTTGAAGATGTCATAATATTTTGCTTTTTCATAGTTCGAGTATTATTACACTGATTTCTTCACACCCGAGGAAACAGTCACTTCTTATTTTTCAATTTACTTTCATTGGGGCAGGACTCTTTTTTTCAGGCTGTGACTAGGACGTATGTTGATGGAGGTCATTTGGCTTCGCTTCTAGGGTGCTTCAGTGGCGAATATTCAGTGTGGTTTTCTTGATTATAAATAGCTTTGGGGCCACGGCATTCTCAAATGCCAGTTGTAGTAGTCGTGTACTGGGCAGGTGAGTGGGCTCACAGCCTCCTGTGTAGCTGGGATGATGTGGGTGATGGTAGTAGCAGAGAGCAGAGGTAGTAAGAAGCTTGTGTTTTTCCCAAGCACTGTGCACTTCTGTCAGCAGATGTGATGGACTGTGCAGGCTGACTTCCAGGCCTGTAGGTAGCACTTGCAGGTGAGAGCCAACTGCAGCAGTGACAGTGGGTTTATGCTCGACCTTTGTTAACCAGATGGGGTACTTGGGTGTCCCAGGTCATAGGTTGGCCCATGGAATACTCAGTGGTTCAGAGGTCCTATGCTCGGCCTCTGAGGTGTAGGGCAAAGGTGGGAATCAATGAAGCTGGCAGGGCTAAGCCAGAAAAGCCTGCACTTGAAACCTGCAATAGCAGAAGCAAGTGCCAACCCAGAGGGGTGTGAGGCTCCACAGGCAAGTGAGCAAGAGTTGGACCCATTTGACTCTCACACTCTGGAGCAAGTGGAGCTCCCTTCCACAGCGCAACCGCAAAGTTCATGTCAAACCTCACTCAATTAGCACGGATAATAGCGCTCTAAAGATCAATAAATCATCCCAAGTCAGAACACAGGAAGTGCTTATCCTCAGTAAATAAGACTGCCAACACAATCAACAGCCAAATTATTCACAGCAACAAATTTCAAATTAAAGTAGTTTAGACAGATTTAAAAATAAATATATATGCATACATAAAATATCCATTATGGGGGCCACATTATGAAAAAAAAAAGCATTGAAACATTTAGAAATAAGAAAAATGAAACTTAAATAACATAATTTTATATCCGTATATATTTATGTTGAGTAGATTAGCCACTGAGATTAAAATGAAATGGCTATATAACGTAGAAAGTTAGGTTAATCTATAGATAATTAGTAAAAAGAAAGATATGAAGAAGTCATTCATAATAAAGCATGAAGTGATTAAACAGCTGCAATATATAAAACAGAGGTAATTCAAAATAGAATCCAAAATGATACAGGTCAACATATTTCAGATTTCCCAGAAAATGATATTGCTTTGGGGACACAATATTCAAACGAACAAAGTTAGACCATTTTCTGGAACTGCAAATGGGCAGAAATGCTCAAATTCAGAGAGCATAAGGAAGATAATTCACTCCGAGATTTTACACTGCCCCAGCAAATGCAAATTAGTACATCTGTAGATAAAACATACCTAAAATGTAGATTTCTCAGCCTCTGTTTCAGTCATGGGTATTTACGTGATTAGATTTCAGTTTAATTCGACGTAAGCATATCTGATGTGGTCAATTTTCAGAGTATCTGCAAATTAAAGAAAAGCTGCTTGCTCATGAGTTCTTCTTTGCTCCCTTTCTGTGGTCTGCAATGTGATTGCAGCAGTGAGCACCTTTCACCTTGAATGCAGAAATTAGAGTAAAAATGAGATCAGTGTCCTAGGGGATAACAGAGCAACAAGAAAATAGGGACCAAGGTCCCTGTATAACCAAATAGAACAGAGCTTTCCTATTAGCCTGGGTCAGCGTGGAAACAGATTACCACACATAAGCCAAAACCGTGAGATCTTTTTGTAATAACATCTTGGTATTTACTATCATACAGATTTTAGGTACTCTAAGACATTCATATTGTTTCATCGTTTGAGGAGAAAACAATAGCGAAAGGGAGAGAAAGAGGGAGAGGGTAATGAGTGGGTAAAGTCATAGGAGAGGGGAGAGACAGAAGTTTAGACTTTGTCAAATTGTCTTATGAAAATTTTTTATTTATAAAAAAATAAAGTGAGAGAATATCAGCTTAGAGAATCCAAATACATTGCAGCTATGTGAAATTTATAAGTTACTCCCAGAAAACGTAAAGACTAAAAACATTAAAATTAAAGGTTGGAAAAATATACAACCAACAAGCAAAATTACTACTAGCCAAAAAATATTCTGAAAATGATATGAACAAAAATTGACTGAAACAAGCAAACCTAAATGGCTAGCAAACATAAAAAGTGTCAATTTTGCTAGTAGTTATTGGGAAATAAAATTGACATATATGTACATGTATGTGTATTTTATATATATGCATAAATGTATATATTCATAGATGTATATATCAACCTTTAATAATTAAACTAGTAGAAATTTTAAGAAGAGAAAGCCTTGGCAAATAAACATTTATAATACATATTGTTATAAACATTATAGAAAGAAATCTGCCAGTGTCTATTTAAATAAAAGTCTATAAACATACTAACCCAACAATTCCACTATTAAAGCTCATCTGTGTCGATATATCCATATAGCAAAATAATAAATGTGTCTTGTTAAAAAACAGGATTCAGGTACATAAGTTGCTAGGGCTGCCATAACAAAGTACCACAGACTGAGTGGCTTTAAGAATGGCCTTTTGGCCTAGAGTGGTGTCTCACGCCTGTAATCCCAGCACTTTGGGAGGCCAAGGAGGGCAGATCACAAGGTCAGGAGATCAAGACCATCCTGTCCAATATGGTGAAACCTCATCTCTACTAAAAATATGGAAAAATTAGCTAGGCGTGGTAGCCTGTGCCTGTAGTCCTAGCTACTCGGGGAGGCGGAGGAAGGAGAATTGCCTGAATCTGGGAGGCGGGGGCTGCAGTGAGTGGAGATCGCGCCACTGCATTCCATCCTGGTGACAGGGCAAGACTCTGTCTCAAAAAAAAAAAAAAAATTAAATTAAATTAAAAAATGAATAAAAAATAAAAAGAATGGCCTTTTATTTTCTCACAGTTCAGGAGGCTATAAGTCCAATGTCAAGATGTCAGCAGAGCTGGTTTCTTTCTGAGACTTCTGTCCTTGGCTTGTAGGTGGCTCTCATTTTACATGGTCTGCCCTGTGTACATATCTGTGTCCTAATCTTCCGTTTATATAAGGACACCAGTGAATAGATTAGAACCCACTCTAATGACCTCATTTAACTTAATTACTCTTTGAAAAACTCTTTCTCCAACTACAGTCACATCTTGAGGTAGTGAGGGTAAGAACTCCAACACATAAACTTTACGGGGACATAATTTAATCCATAACAACATGGATGGCTATTCTACTGTAATTTTAGTAATAAAAATGCAGAAAAATTCTGAATTACCATTAATAGAGAAATCATTATGTAATATTGTAAGTCATCTATAATAATTATATAACTTTAAAATATGATTTTATTAGTTTATATCAACGTGTATGGATATTCATAATATGCTATGGTCTGGATATTTTTGCCCTCCAAATCTTATGTTGGAATGGAATATCCAGTTTTGGAGGTGGGGCCTGATGGGAGGTGATTGGATCGTGGGGCAGTTTCTTATGGTTTAACACCATCCTCCTTGGTGTTGTCAGGGAGAAAGTGAGTTCTTGTGAGATCTGGTGGTTTGAAAATGTGTGGCACCTCCTCCCTCTCTTCCTTGTTCCGACTCTCACCATGTGACGTGCTGGCTTTCCCATTTCCCTCTCCTATCATTAGAGGACATTTCCAGAAGTGGATGCTGACACTGTGTTTCCTGTTTAGCCTGCAGAGCTTTGAGCCAATTCAGCTTCTTTTTTTTTCTTTTTTAATAAATTGGCCAGTCTCAAGTTTTTCTTTACAACAATTCAAAATTGGCCTAATGTATTTGGTCAGGAGTAAAATGCAATGACGCTATTTTCCTAAAAGGGGACATTTTTCCATTTTGCTTGCTAGAACTTAATTTGATTATTTCTTTTTTTGCTATTGAGTTGAGATCCTTTTATATTTTGGGTATTACCTCCTTCTTAGATGTATATTTTGCAAATGTTTTTCTAGAAGGGGAATCTGTGGATTTTCTATTATGCCAATTGATCTTTTTGATGTACAGAAGCTTCTCAGTTTGATGCAATCTCCTTTATCTTTTTTTTTTTTTTTTTTTTAATTTGGTTGCCCATGCTTTTGGGGGCATATTGAAAGAAAAAAGTCATTACTTGGTCCAGTGTCATAAAGTTTTTTCCCCTATGTTTTCGTCTAGGAGTTTTACTGTTTCAGGTTCTACATTTAAGTTTTTATTTCTGTTTGACTTCATTTTTGTGTATAGAGTAAGATAAGGGTACACTTTTAATCCTCTGCATGTAGACATTCAGTTTTTCCAGCACCAGTTATTGAAGAGACTATGTTTTTCCTATTGTATGCTCTTGCCTTTTTTTGAGGAAAATTAGTTGACCTTAAATGCATGGATTTATTTCTGGGTTGTCTATCCTGTTCCATTGGCTGATATGTCAGTTTTTATGCCAGTATCATGCTATTTTGATTACTATAGTTTTGTAACATATTTTAAAATCATTTATTGTAATACCTCTAGCTTTGCTTTTCAAAGAGTTAAAATTATCACAGGATTTAGTTATTGAAGATCAAAGAATTGTGATGAAATTGACAATGGTATATAGTTATACTGTGGTATAAATGTATAAAACTTAAGGCATGAAGAAACAAAGCATAGTGCACGTCTCCTTGGAAATAAGGTCCTGTAGTGGGAGGAAAGAAAATGAAAACAACATCCAAGGCAAGATTGAACTACTCATGGTCAGTATCTTATTCAAAATTCACCAATTAGGTAAATGTTTATATATCAACTATTACATCATGAGTGAGGACAAAGTAGAAACCAGAATTCTCAGGCAGTGGAGATTCTGCCAAAAAGTAACGTAACATCAGGAGTAGAAAAGAGGTAATCACTTTCATCAACATTTACTTATGAAAGATCATGAATCAAGAGTCATTTATGAGATTTATGTACATGTGAACATATCTGCATTATTGAAGAATAGTACATTTTAAAATATAGTAATATCAAATATTTGAATATTCAATTGAATACATTCTTCCTGTTGATTTTACATATATATTCTATATTTTGGATCAATATTTTCTGTCACCTTAGGTGTAGTTATAGAAAGCTACACTATTTGGAAATATAGAGCAATCAATATCATTCTATGCTAACAAAACAGATATGAAAAAGCTTAAGGACATTTCAAAATGATAATAAACTAAAAAGTAATGCTTCAACAAAATATGAGCATCACCTATTGGGCAAAATCACTGGCTTTCACTAGTTTATTTCAGGTTCGCCTCTTTGGGTCTTCATTTCCTTATAAAGGCTTTTATGCTGAGTAAAATATATACAATTGACCCTTGAATAATGTGGATATTAGGGGCGTTGACCCTCCACACAGTTTGAAATACATGCATAACTTTTGATTCCCCCCAAAATTAACTACTAATATCCTACTGCTGACTGGAAGCCTTACTGATAATATAAATAGTTAATTAACACATACACACATACTTCATACATTGTATGCATTATATACTGTATTCTTTTTTTATTTAATTTTTTTTTTTTTTTTTGAGATGGAATCTCTCTCTCTTGTCAGGATGGAGTGCAGTGGCACAATAATCTCGGCTCACTGCAACCTCAGACTCCCTGGTTCAAGTGATTTTCCTGCTTCAGCCTCCCGAGTAGCTGGGGCTACAGGCGCCTGCCACCATACCAAGCTAATTTTTGTATTTGTAATAGAGACGGGTTTCACCATGTTGGCCAGGATGGTCTCTATCTCCTGACATCTTGATCAGCCCAACTCTGCCTCCCAAAGTGCTGGTATTATAGGCTTGAGCTACCGCCTCTGGACTACATACTGTATTCTTACAAGAAAGTAAGAGAGAAAAGAAAATGTTATTAAGAAAGTCATAAAGAAGAGAAAATATATTTACTAATCATTAAGTGGAAGTAGATCATCACAAAGGTCTTGTTCCCATTGCATTTGCACTCCATTAACATCTGAAAATGTGTTTTATTTGGTTAATCGCAGAGTGATTCAGCATTCATTATCATATAATATGATCTTTTAGTGGTCTTATTTTTATTGTTTCAGCAATCTTCCATTGACTAGAGTTATTAGGCAAAAATTCCTCAACCAATCCCCTGAATTCCAAATTTAAATATCCTTACTCACATTACGTAGCAACAACTCTGTTATCCCCCTAATAACCTAAATCAGTAACACTAATCAATAAAATAAACTCCTCTGCCGGTTGATTCAGCGATACTAGTGTTCTAAAGTGGTCAGGGACTGACTTAGCTTCTAATTCATCAAAACTATGACCGTCTTTCCTATGGAAGCAATTCTTTACTGGAAAATAAAATCTCCAAAGCAATGGAGCCAAAGGTTTTGGGGATCAGCAAAAATTGCATCATGTAGGGTTTGTAATTGCACCTTACTATATTGGTCTCTGAAGTTCTGTATCTAGACTGTGAGAAAGACTGCAAAATATATTGCCCTAAAATTTAAAGCATTTGCCACAGAGTATAGAGGTGTACCTCAGCTTTAGAGCATGTGATTTTCCAGGCAATACCATAAGTTTTTGGTGAGCTTTCCAATCATCCACCCAACTGGCTCTGGGTGATGACTACTGAATTCCATGGCTGCGAACCTATTGCTATATTTTCTTTGCTGAGGAATATGCCCACTGATCAGAGGCAATCCTGTGTAGGATACCATGGAAAAAGAGAAGGCATTGAGGAAACTCATCAATGGTGATGCTGGGCAGACATACTGCATGTATGTCCATCAAAGTTCAGAAAATGAACTATCCTCCTCCATCATAGGAGGATCGTAACAAAAACAACCTGGAAACACTAGTTGACTGATAATCCCAGACAATTATGTCATACTGGGGGTTTAGCATTGGCCCAAGAATGTTTGGATTTTGGTGAGGTTTTAACCAGATCAGCAGAGGCTTTAACCAGATCAGCTTTTGAGACTGTGGGCAGGCTCTTTTCTTGTCATCATGGCTACTTTGTTCATGGAACCTCTAAGGCGTATTTAGAATGACCAGAGAAAGAGACTGACTGTTATCCATAGGATAGGCCGCCTTAGTCATCTAATTACTGAGAACTTTTACCACCTTGGAGGCTCGCTGTTTGCATTCATTTGTAATCAAAATATCTTCCCACTCAGTGTCTATCAGCGCCTGTTCTAAGAAGTCTATCTACAGATATCCTTGTTACCAACTTTCCAATGCTATTTATTTTTTAATACCGGTTTCCAGCAGTTTCTTGCATACAATGGATATGTTTTGTGTTATCCTTGTGTATACTCTTGTTTCTTCATGTGTTAACTAGGGACCTTAGGAAGCAGAGAAAAAGTCAGTAAATTAACAGCTAATTGACTTATAAGCCACTTGCTAAGGAAGTTTACATTAAGCTTCTGGACTTTCTATATCCAAGTCTTCTATATGCAACCGTAAATTTGTAACTAAATTCTGCTCTGCATGATGCATTTGATGATTCACTGAATCAAAAAAAAAAAAAACCCAGGACATGATGATCAGCACACCTCTTATTCAAGGTCCTACTCAAAACTGTCAGCTTCAGGAATTATCCAATAAATGCATTGAAAAAGCATGACTTGAGATGATGTTTCTTAATCTAAATGTAACCAGCAAAAACTTTTTCATTGGTCAAACAGAATGGATAATTGTATCTTGCTCATTTTCGAAGAAACATCTTTACATGCTTTGATCACTTATCCCTAGAAACTTAACCATCCCCTGGAATTGATCCAAGTTTATGTCTCACCCTTCATTGCACAGTTACATTACTAAGACACATAAGGTGTTTACAAGCTCATATTTATTATATCTAATTAGCATAATGCCATCAACATAATATCCAATGGAATCTTCTGTGGGATTTGATCATTATAATTTTTTTCCCAGATTGTATTGTGCAGCAGCAACATATTGACTTAGTCATGAAACAAGGTAACGTTTTTTCCTGTTTGAATGGTATTATTTTTAAATGCAAACTGCTTGATATTTTTCTTATTGATGGGAAAGGCAAGGAAGAATCTGTAGCAATTCTTGCACCAAGTGCTATGTTGATTTGCTCGAGTAAAGTTAGGGCGCGGTGGCTCAAGCCTGTAATCCCAGCACTTTGGGAGGCAGAGGCGGGCGGATCACAAGGTCAGGAGATCGAGACCACAGTGAAACCCCGTCTCTACTAAAAATACAAAAAATTAGCCGGGCGTGGTGGCGGGCGCCTGTAGTCCCAGCTACTCGGGAGGCTGAGGCAGGAGAATGGCGGGAACCCGGGAGGCGGAGCTTGCAGTGAGCCGAGATCGCGCCACTGCACTCCAGCCTGGGCAACAGCGTGAGACTCCGTCTCAAAAAAAAAAAAAAAAAAAAAAAAAAGAAAACTCTGATGGACATCACAACCTAATTTAGCCTGTAACCCTCTATAGTTATTATGCATTATTCGATTGGTTTCTGTGCCAGACAATCAAACAAGTTAAATGGGAGATGTAGGAATCAATACCCCTGCATCTCTGAGGTGCTTGATGATAAAAATAATCTCTTCAGATCCTCAGAGATGAAATGGTTCTTCAATTTACTATTTTTTTTTCCCAGGAGTACGTAATTCCGGAGACTTCAGTGTAGCTCTTTCTGCCCTAATACACTTTACTTCATATATTGAAACCAGTATGGAAATCCTTCTAATTTATTTATTTATGATTTTGAAAATAACACACAATTTACCATCAGTCACACTGGACTTTTGTTAAATTTTCCTGGACCACCTTTCTTTGTATTACCTAATGTCTGTAAATCTCTTGTTTCACTAGTGAGCCAGAGTGGAATTGGGTCTCCGGGAAGCAGTGCAAGTTCAGAGCCAACATATGATATTCTCTGAAAGTTACAGGTAATTCTTATTTCCTTGCACACGAGCCACAGGTCTGTCTTAGGAATGCTTGGGGAAGGGTTCACAGATTACACCTATGACCATGTTGTAAGATTCCCTTTATATATTTTCCTCCCTCTCAGTTAAAGGGCTCCTCTTATATAAACCAACATCTGGAAACTGTATAAGAGGTTTAGCATCTCATGGTTTTCACTTGAGTGAAGGTTCTGGATTTCTGTACTAGACTTTTTCCTTCTATACATATCGAGTAGCACCTTAGCAGCCTGCTCATCTCTGACTTTTCTAGAGACACATAATTTGTTTGATGACCACTATAGATAGCACTCCATTTCTCCTTGTCTCTGATAAATCATTGCCATCTGATCCCTAAGACCCTTCTTTTTTCACTGAGCTAGAGGAACTCAATTCTACTCAGAGCTTGCTACCATCATTTCCAGCCCATAGGTGACATTTATAAGCTTTTCTTTTTCTTTTTCTTCTTCTTTTTTTTTTTTTTTTTTTTTTTTTTGAGACAGCATCTTGCTCTGTCACCCAGGCTGGAGTGCAGCAATCTTGGCTTACTGCAGCCTATGCCTTCTGGGCTCCTCCCAAGCAGCTGGGATTACAGGCATGTACCACCATGCCCAGCTATTATTTTCGTATTTTAGTAGAGACGGGGTTTTGCCATGTTGGCCAGGCTGGTCTTGAACTAGAATCAAGTCATTCATCAACCTTGGCTTTTCAGTGATATCCTTTCCCCTCTTCTGCCAAATTTTAAATGTCTTGGTGAAAGTACCATCTTCTGGTTCCTCTGTGTGGTATCAGTGGATAATATTTCTACTATTCCCAGGTTAGTGGGGGATAAAGTGAAGGTCAAAATAAGTTTGTGGAACTTAGTTGAAGTATTAATAGTTTTCCTTCTTCTCATATGGGAATTTATGGAAAGTAAAGAGTAAAACTGTTTATTTTTTAGTATTCTCAATTGAAATGTAAATAACCCTGAAATATGCTACAAAGTGTTCCTGAAATGTGGTCCAGGCACCACTTGTATCAAATTATCTGGAGGCAGATATTAGAATTGAAGCATCCTGGGCCTCATACAGATACAATTGAGTCAAATGCCCCAGAGGAAATATCTGATAATATCCATTTTAACAAAACTTTAGATGGCAGTCATGCATACCAAAATCTGAGATGCCACAATATGGAGGTAGTTAGAATAAACATAGTTTAGAATTATACTATCATTAAACAAAGTATATGGGAGGCCATTGTTTTGGACTGAGCTCCAGACCTAGGCCCCAACAGACCTGACCAAACCAAAATATAGTCACTCAAGCTAAATGCCAAACAAGCAAAGGAAACTTTAAGAAAGCAGGTAAGTCCCATAACAGATCAGTTTTATTTTATTTTATTTTTTCTGAAAACAGGAGATTCAGATCTACCTGATTCAGCATAAAAAGGAAGTTCTCTCTGCTTTCACCCTTACAAAAATCAAGTAACCTGAAGTAACTTGATTTTATTCAATCAACTACTTTTCTATTGTTCTATCTCCTTAACTCATCTTACAAAAGCCACTTTTCTGCTCTTGTTCGTTGAAAGATCTCATTCTATGCTTTAGAATGGAGGCTGCCCCAATTAATAAATTAAGAATAAAAGCCAATTAGATTTATAACAGTTTGTTTTAATTTTGTTTTGAAATATTCAAAACAGATTCTCATCGTGTATCAGGAAAAAAGAGACATAAGAAAGAAAAGAGAGGTGCCATGTTGTATTTATAATAACTCCCTTTTCCTTTGGTTCATAAAACAATGTCTAAATGTTTGCATTAAATAGCCTGCACAGTATGCTACTTTCCAGTAATCACATATTTTTCTGTTTGCTTTGGTTTGCATTTCACCTCTAAACTCTTCTTGCAATTTAATTGCCCTTGTAAGAGTATTGGAAAGTAAGACATTTAAGAGAGATTTAGGCCATGAAGGGTCTACTGTTATGATTAGATTAATACCTTTATTGGGAGAATGAGTTATTTAGAAGTGAGTTCCTGATAAAAGGATGGAGTTTGTCTTGATTCCTCTCTCTGGCTTCTGTGCTCACTTGCACTTCCACCGTGGGCTAACACAGAAAGAAGGCCCTCACCAGATATCAACACCATGCTCTTGGACTTCCCAGCCTCCAGAACTCTGAGCCAAATAAACTTTTTTTAATTTGTAAATTATCCAGTCTGTGATATTCTGTTATAGAAACAGAAAACAAAGAAAGACACTACTTTTAATCTCAACTATCATAATGGTTGGAGAACATTTGCTAAGCTCTTCATTCACACAGGACTAGGACCTCTTAAAATGGTAATTGACAGCTATCTTGAAGTGAGACTGGACCTAAATAACTCCCAGTAGGGATGGATTTGATAATTGTTAGGTACGGCTTAGTAACCCCCCACTTAAACATGCTTCCTGAAATCCAAATCCCTTCAAAATGAGCTTCTTCCACTCAAATCTTTGTCTCACAGACTATTTCTAGGTTAGTACAATTTAAAACAAGAAAATATTAACTATATGAGCTTGGTTATTTTTAGTGTTTGGACAGGATGTGGGAAAGTTAAGTTTACTATCAGAATTTAAAATAGCTTAGTCTTTTCTCCCTACATTAATATTAAAAGCATCCAGCTCAAGGAAGAAAAAATTAGAATTCATTTAACATAAAACAAATCAGTTAAAGAATTGCAAATCCTTTGTTTAATAGAGTAAGCACTGTATAAGAATCAGTGATGAGGCTGGAAATAGGGGAAAATTATTTACTGCAATGAAGAGGTTGATTTGAGGGATTACTTTAGAATTAGGGCTAAGGTTAGGCCAGGCATGGTGGCTCACAGCTGTAATCCCAGGACTTTGTGAGGCCAAAGAGAGCAGATCACTAGGTCAAGAGTTGGAGACCAGCCTAGCCAACATAGTGAAACCCAATCTCTCCTAAAAATACAAAAATTAGCTGGACATGGTGGTGCATGCCTTTAATCCCAGCTACTCGTGAGGCTGAGTCAGGAGAATTACTTGAACCCAGGAGGCGGAGGTTTCAGTGAACTGAGATGGCACCATCGCACTCCAGCCTGGGCAACAGTGTGAGACTCCTCAAAAAAAAAAAAGAAAGAAAGAAAGAAAAGAAAAAGAATTAGGACTAAGGTTAAATTTAATTCCAAGTTTTTTCTAAGGTAATAACAGTGCTCATACAATCTTTGAGAACTTATGCCACTAAGATTTTACATATGAAAAATTTGACCTTCCAGTTCTAAATTAGCAAACATTTTAAAGTCAAAGCAAACTTAGGGAACATGGTAACCATGAATTATTCATGGAAACAAATGACAACATTGAATCTTGAATATTGAAGTCTTGTTAACAATACTCTGTTACTGTTTCCACATTAACAAAAAATCTAGAATTAAGATCTCTTGAAAATTGACCACTGGTGAACATTAAAGTAAGGTGCATGTAGGAAAAAAATAAAAATAAAATAATTAAACATTGATCATGTGACAAAAAGGGGAATGGATGAGGTAAACAGAATATAATGTGTTTACTTTGTTTGTTTTAATCTGGAAGTCAACGGATAATGTAAGATAGAATTGTAATTATTTTAAAAATTAAGTACAAGATGATACTGCCTGTCATTTTTTCTCATTATTACAGAAGATTATTCTAGAACTAATAACTGTTGTGGAGAAATATTTACTTTAAGTTCTTAAATTTACATCAATTTCTGCCAAATTCAATGAAATTTAATGTATTCTGTTTATCACAGTTTAAAAAAAAGCACTGAGTTTTAACTCCTGTCATCCTATTTTTACAAATAGGGAGATATGAAATTTTGTACCACAAAAATGACAATTATTTCTCAGTGGGAGTATTCCTGGGCTTTTTTTCTTTTCCCATTCTTTACTTACGTATTTCTTAATATATTCAAAATGAGCATGCGTATCTTTTAAAAAGCCACAGCATTATTATTACCCTGAGTATTTAAAAATTAATAAGAAACTTTAATATGTAACTCTATAGTTTTTACAATAGAGTAAGATAATATATTAGAATAACAATTGTGTCCCTGTTTTTCACCATCATAAAATAATCTGAAACACATACTAATTTATAGGGTCAATCACACATAAATTTCTTTTTTCTAAACTCTATATTTATTTTAAATCATATGTCATATTTTAGTTTCAGTGTTTTACCAATATGCTTTTATCCATATTCAGTCATACAGGCATTCATGGCAAATTTGTGACCTCATAATCATTCTTCTGCTCTCAGCTTTCCCATGTGTTTCAGATCCTAGATAGACATAGCTACTGTTGATGTCATCGGACTTTATGTGGAGTAGATCACCATCTTGAACTAGAAATACAGAATTCTACTTTTTTTGCTATAATTAGATAATCTTCAGTCCCTGGAGTTTACAAAGCTGTGTCTGTTATTCTTGAAAATCTTGTGTCATTTCCAGAATAAATGAAAGGATTGCTGCCATTGTAGAAATACCACTACTGTTCACTTCAGCCACTAACCACCAGCACCCATTCAAGGCACTACCCACCTCCCACTACAAAAAAGCACTCATTCCATTCAAACGGCAATTTTCCCTGTAAGTTTATAATCAAACACAATCACCATCATTCACACTGCCCTCCTTAATTTCTGCTATTCACTATCCATTCCCCCAACAGCCACTCTTAAAATCTGCGATCTGTCTTTAGTTTCCATCTGTCCTTTATTTTCTTATCCTCTTGCTGTATCCTCTTTCTTATCCTCTTGCCTTTCTCATTGGTGAGTTCATAAATAACACCTCTCTGATATTTATCAAGAAGGCTTTTACAAAGACACAATAATTTATACACCTTCAACAATTTTGTGTGAGTGTGGCATTCACTTGAATTTCCATCATCATGTTCATTAAACACATTTGTGACCCTCAGTTATACAGACACATCCAAATGGATCTTCTCAACTCGTTCTTGAGTAAAGTACAGTTTTAGCGATGATGGTCTGAACTAAGGGGTTAATATTTTCCTTTCGTTTTTTTTTTTTTTTTTAATGTTATATATTGCTTTGAAGCACTAAAAGAACAGAATTTTTGTCCATCTTATAGCAACTATCGTTCTGTG
Source organism: Macaca fascicularis (assembly GCF_037993035.2). Lineage (NCBI taxonomy): Eukaryota > Metazoa > Chordata > Mammalia > Primates > Cercopithecidae > Macaca > Macaca fascicularis. The sequence continues at coordinate 29,160,218 of NC_088380.1, read as the reverse complement.
GAATGGAAAACCAATGAACACTGAACTGAAGAGTTTTATAAAATTGTATATGCTCTGTTTCCACATACATGAAGGTTTAATATAATGTTTATAATATATCTTTTTCAAATACAAAATCTATTTGCTATCTTTATTATGAAAATCCAAGACCATATTAATCACATCTTTGGGTTTTATAATTTTACTTGCACTTTGACCTGAGAATTGTTTGAGTTATTTAACTAAACGCTACTTTTGTTAAATTCTATCACATGGAAATTCATTTAATGCATTTATAAATGCTCAATTAATGTGGGAACCTTATTTCCCTTAAGTATTGTATTAGTAGCTTCCACCTTATGGGAAATTTATTGCTTACTTCTGCCACTATTAATTTTATAGCATATTAATATTAAGCTATTATTTTATTCTAAAATAAAGTAACTTTTTTTATAATTTGTGAACCATCATAATAAATTGCATGGAAATTAGAGTGTATAACATTTACTACAGTGAAAATTTCTTGTTGCTGAATGGAGATTTCAAGTATGTGTCTGATAATATTTTACATGATCACTTTAAAGTAATTTCTATAATTTCTTTACAGATCTTTTGCACCAAGCAAACAATCTGTAGACCATTTATTACAGTGTTTTACATTGCAATTAACCTCACAAAGGTGTAAAATGTGAATAAAGAAGAAAAGTTAGTGTTCCTTAATTAGATTTTAAATCACATATAATAATACTTTTTAAATGTTCCCTATTCAGAGAAACAATGAGCAGAAAATATATGAAAAATATCATTTAGGTTCTTGTTTGAAAAATAATAAAATAAATTATTATAATGAAACCTTTTTATTATTTTTTCACTTTGGTCTGTAAGTTATTTTACGTTTCTGAAACAAAATATTGAGTATTAGGCAAGTGTTAAATCTTAAGTTGTGGATATAGAATAAGTTATAAATTGGCTATCTGTTGCTGCAAAATGAAAGACCCCAAAATTTAACTTAAAATAGCAAATATTTATTATCCTCAGATTTTGGGTGTTAGGAATCCAGGTGTACCTCAGCTGGATGTTTCTGACTCAAGGTCATCATAAGGTTGCAGACATGGCTTCAGCTGGGACTGTATCTGAAGACATATTTACTTACTGGCCTGGTGGCTGATGCCTCAGTTTCCTGCCGTCGACTCTCTCCATAGGGATGCCTTGAGTGTTCTGAAGACATGGTGGTTGCTTTCCCCAAAGTGATAATGAGAGAGAGAACAACAGAGAGAGAGAGAGAGACAGACAGGGAGATAGAGAAACAAGATGGGAACTTCAGTCTTCAAAATCTAATCTGATAGGTGACATTGACCACCTCTCTGTTTTATTAGAGTATGTTTAGAATAGACACTTAACTATGATTGAGAAAAAATGTGGTCATAACACCTGGCAATATATCACTTTGCCTCCATTTGCTTTGTCTATTTGTATCATGCAATCCATTTATTTACCTTGAGCTAAAAATAATAACAGAATATAGACTCAGTTTGAATGTGACATTTATCAGGAATGCACTAATTTACTAAATCTTCTTGGCTAGTGAAGTGGGCTTGCTTTCTTCAATAGTGTGTTTTAAAATAGTTTTTATTTGAATGAAATATATGTGGCATAAAATTGCCATTTAACTATTTTTAAGTACAGTTCAGTGTTATTAAGTATATTCACGATGTTGTGCAACCATCACCACTATCTATGTACAAAATGTTTACATTATTCCAAACAGAAATACTATAGCCATTAAGCATTAACTCTGCATTCCCTGTTTCTCCAGACTCTAGTAAGCTCTAAACTTCTTTCTATGAACTGGCCATTTAAACTATTTCATTTAAATAGAATTATATTTGTCCTATTGTGTCTAGCTTCACTTAGCATAATGTTTTTGAAGATCCATGTTGCAACATGTATCAGAATCTATTTTTTTTATTGTTGAATGCCATTCCATTGTGCATACACACCACACTTTATTTATCCATTCATCGCTCCTTGGGTTGTTTCCACTTTTCAGCTTTTGTGAATAGTACTATAATAAACATACAAGTGTCTGTCTGAGTCTCTGTTTTCAATTATTTATAGTGTATATACCTATGAGTGGAATTACTGTGATACATGGTAATTCTGTTCACTATTTTTTAGCACTCCCAGACTTTTTCATAGCAGTTACACTGTTTTACATTCCCATCAACAATGAAGGAAGGTTCCAATTTCTTCATAGCTTAATAGTGATTATTCTCCATTTTCTTTTTCTTTCTTTTTTTTTTTTTTTTTTTTTTTTTGAGACGGAGTCTCGCTCTGCCGCCCAGGCTGGAGTGCAGTGGCCGGATCTCGGCTCACTGCAAGCTCCGCCTCCCGGGTTTACGCCATTCTCCTGCCTCAGCCTCCCGAGTAGCTGGGACCACAGGCGCCTGCCACCTCGCCCGGCTAGTTTTTTTGTATTTTTTAGTAGAGACGGGGTTTCACTGTGTTAGCCAGGATGGTCTTGATCTCCTGACCTCGTGATCCGCCCGTCTCGGCCTCCCAAAGTGCTGGGATTACAGGCTTGAGCCACCGCGCCCGGCCTCTCCATTTTCAAAAATTATCTTCAACCTGGTAAGTATGGCATGATACATCAGAGAGGTTTTGATATGTATTTCCATAATGACTAATGATGTTGAGCATTTTAATGTGCTTATAGGCTATTTACATAGCTTCTTTAAAAAATGTCTATTCAAGTACTTTGCCATTTTTAATTAGATTGTTATTGGTGTTGAGTTGAAGGGATTCTTTGTACAATCTGGATGGATCATTATCTCATCGAATATATGGTTTGCAAATTTTTCTTCATTTTGTAAGTTTTTTTTTTTTGTACTTTCTTCATAATGTTCTTTAATTTGCAAGTAATTTTTGTTTGTTGTCTTTTATAAAGCCCTATTTATTTGTTTTTTCTTTTGTTGCTCATGCTTTTGTCATATCTAAAAATCTATTGTCAAATTCAAAGTAATTAATATTTACCTCTGTATTGTCTCCTAACAGTTTTAGGGTTAGCTCTTGTATTTAGGTGACTGATGTATTTTAAGTGAATTTTCATATATGTTTGAAATAGGAGTCTAGTTTTATTATTTTGCATGTGACTATCTCGTGGTCCTAACATCATTTGTTGAAGAGGCTGTTAATTTGCCATTGAATGATTTTGATACCTTTGTCAAAAATAAATATGCCGTAGATGTATGAGTTTGTTTTCTATATGTCTTATACATTTTCCATCCTTCATTTCCTCCATTACTGCTGTATTTGATATTTAGTAGTTTTATTTTCAGTGAACCATAGTTTTCCTTTCAATCATTTTCTGTATGCCTTTTAGATTTTCCCTTAAGGTTACCACATGTGTTACATTTAATACCCTAAATTTATGACAATCTAGTTCAAACTGATACCAACTTAATTTCAATAACATAAAACATTCTGTACATATAAAGTCTCATACATCCCACACTTACATTGTTATAATCTGTCTTTATTCATTTTTCACACAACAGCATTAATTTTATATAATTTGTTATGTATCTCCCTTTTAAAATCTGTAGGAAAGAAAAGTAGAGTTGTAAACCAAAAATACAATAATACTGGTTTTGCATTGGTCCACATATTTATCTTTACCAGAGGTTCTTATTTCTTCATATGGCATTGAATTACTGTTCGGTGCCCTTTCATTTATTTATTTATTTATTTATTTATTTATTTTTGAGATGGAGTCTCGCTCTGTCACCCAAGCTGGAGTGCGGTGGAGCAATCTCAACTCAATGCAAGCTCCGCCTCCCGGGTTCACGCCATTCTCCTGCCTCAGCCTCCTGAGTAGCTGGGACTACAGGCGACCGCCACCACGCCTGGCTAAGTTTTTGTATTTTTAGTAGAGACGGGGTTTCACCGTGTTAGCCAGGATAGTCTCGATCTCCTGACCTCATGATCTGCCCGCCTCAGCCTCCCAAAGTGCTGGGATTACAGGCGTTAGCCACCGTGCCCGTCCTCAGTGCCCTTTTATTTTAACCTGAAGGACTCCCTTTGGCATCCCTCGTGTGGCAGTTCCAGTGATAATGAATTCTCTCAGCTTTTGTTTATTTTGAAATGTCTTAATTTTATCCAATTTTCCCAAATTAAAATTTTTGGTAGATAAATTTTTTCAGTAATTTACATATATCACCATATTTTCTTCTTGCCTTCGGGGTTTCTGCTGATAAATTGCTGTTAATCTTATTGAGAATCTTTTGTATGTGATGAGTTGTTCCTCTTTTACTCCTTTCAAGTTTGTTTGTAAATTTGATGAGTCTCTCGAAATCATCCCATTTATGTTTCTTGGTTGTAGATTCACGTCTTTATTAAATTTGGGAGTTTTCAGCCATTATCACATCATATTTCTTCCCCCATCCTTTGTCTTCTGGGCTTCCCATAATGCATTTGTTGGTGCCCTGGTGGTGCTCTATAATCCCCTTACGTTCTGTTCAGTTTTTCACCCCTTTTTTCTTTCTTCTTCTCTGAATTAATCATTTCATTTGTATTATCTTCAAGTACACTGATTTTTTTTGCTTAATTATTGTGCTTTTTAGCTCCAGAATTTCTGATTGTTTCTTTGTTATAATTTATATTTCTTAATATTCTTATTTTGTATATATACTATTTCCCTGATTTCCCATAGTTATTTGTTAATGTTTCTTTTAATGTTTAGAATTTAGCAAAATTAACAGTTGTTTTTTGTTTTAAAAATTTTATGTATTTAATTATTTATAACTGACTAATAAGGTTGTATACATTTATGCTGTGCCATATGATGCTTTCATATATATATACACATTTTAGAATGGCTATATCAGGTTTATTAACAGATCCATTGCAAGAGTTATTTTCAAGTTATTGTTTTGTAAGTCCAAAATTTTGACTTCATTAGAGTAAATCAACATTTTTCATTACTTTGAATCAGCATATTTTTCTGTTACTTTGTACACCTTGTGATATTTTTGTTAAAAAGTGGACATTTGAATATTATAATGAGATAATATTAGAAATTAGATTTTCTCCCTTCCCCAGAGTTTGCTGTTATTTTGTTGTCATTTTTGGTTGTTTCAATCGAAAGCTATAGTAGACAATTTGCTTAGTGTCTTTTTCAAACTCTTTTTGTAAAGGCTCTATCCCTTGTATGCAGTCAAAAAAGTCCCTGTGCCTTAGTTGGTGTCTACCCAGTGTTTTAACAGAGATTTCCTTTGAAAGAGAATGTCAGCAGCTAAAACCAGCCAACCAACCAAAAAAACACTTGTCCGAGTCTGAAGGGGGTGCTCCTTCAGCACTTAACCAGGCTTGTACTGGGACTAAGAATCAACTAAAAATGACAGGTTTGTGTCTTCCTAGATTTTTCTAAGCATTTTGTCTTTCTCTGGGTCTCAGCACGGTCTTCAAAATTTCTCCTCATATGAACGTGCTTTTGAATGTCTTAGCTTCCCAAAGGAACTCTTTCTAGCTTTTACTCCCAAGCTACAGGTAGTCTATTGTATGTTTCAGCGTACTCTTTACCACGAGAGTCTGCAGGTTATTGGGTTGGCTTGCAGTGTTTTTGAGTAATGTCCAGTACTTGCTTCCTGGCCTGGATTCTAAATTTGTTGAAACAGATGTGAGTGCCTTACATCACTCCCTCAAGTGGCTTTCATACAAGTGAGAATACACACACAATAATTTGCAAATAGAGTCTGTTCTGGTTCCTCCACAACCAGAGACCAGAGTTTTACTCTGGTAATGTGGACATCTCTCTTCAAGAGTGCTGCCATGCCCAAGGGATTTGAAACAAGGAGAGTAAAAACATCACAAATATTTTCTATATTTGTTGTTTGTTTTTATTTTTATTTTATTTTATTTTTTTTGCTGTTTTTCTTAACATTTATTTTAGATACAGGGTACACATGCAGATTTGTTACATGGGAATATTGCATGATGTTGACGTTGGGAGGACAGATACTGACACTCTGATCATGAGCGTAGTCCCCAATAGGTAGTATCTTTGAATCCACACACTCCCCATCCCCCATAGTAGTCCTGAATGACTACTGTTCCCATATTTATGTCCATGTGTATTCAATGTTTAGCTACCACTTATAAGTGAGAACATGTAGTATTTGGTTTTCCGTTTCTGCATTAATTTGCACAGAATTATGACCTCCAGCCCCATTCATGTTGCTGCAAAAGACATGATTTCATTCTTTCATGGCTGTATAGTATTCCATGGTGTATATGTACCACATCATCTTTAGCTAATCTATCATTGGTGGGCACCTGGGTTGATTACATGTCTTTGCTATTGTGAATAGCACAGGAATGAACACACAAGCACATGTGTCTTTTTGGTAAAATGGTTTATTTTCTTTGGGTATATATTGAATATGAGATTGCTGGGTCAAATGGTAGCTCTATTTTAAGTTACATGAGAAATCTTCACACTGCTTTTCACAGTGGCTGTACTAATTTTCATTCCCATCAAGAGAGTATAGTGTTACATTTTCTCCCAAGCCTCACCGGCATCTGTTGTTCTTTTAATAATAGCAATTCTGACTGGTGTGAGATGGTATTTGTGGTTTTGGTTTGCATTTTTCTAATGATTAGTGATGCTAAGCAGATTTTCATATGTTCGTTGGCCCCTTATATGTCTTTTTTTTTCTTTTTTGAGAAGGGTTTGTTAGTATCCTTTGTCCATTTTTAATGGGATTATTTGGTTTTTACTTATTAATTTGTTTAAGTAACCTACAAAATCAGAATATTATACCTTTGTCACGTGCATGGTTTGCAAATATCTTCTCCCATTCTGAGTTGTCTGTTTGCTCTGTTGATAGTTTATTTTTCTGTTCAGAAGATTTTTAGCTTAATTAGGTCCTACTTTATTTTTGGTTTTGTTGTAATTTCTTTCAGAGACTTAGTTAAAAATTCCTTGCCAAGACTGATGTCGAGAAAAGTATTTCTTAGGTTGTCTTCCAGGATTTTTATGGTTCGAGGTTTTACATTTAAATCTTTAATCCATTTTGAATTAATTTTTTATATGGCAAAAGGAAGGGGTGCAGCTTCAATCTTCTGCATATGACTAGCCAGTTATCTCAGCACCATTTATTGAATAGGGAGTCCTTTCCCCAATGCTTATTTTCATCAGCCTTGTTATAGATCAGATGATTGTAGGTGTGTGACTTTATTTTCCAGTCTTCTATTCTGTTCCATTTTTCTCTGTGCCTGTTTTTGTACTGGTACAAACTGTTTTGATTACTCTGGCTTTATACTGCAGTTTAAAGTAAGGTAGTGCAATGCCTCTGGCTTTGTTCTGTTTGCTTAGGATTGCTTTCACAATTCAGGCTCTTTTTTGGTTCCATATGAATTTTAGCATACTTATTTTTTCTAATTCTGTGAAGAATGACATCGCTATTTTGATAGTAATATCATTGAATCTGTAAATTGCTGTGGGCAGCATGGCCATTTTTATTATATTGATTCTTCCAATCCATGAGCATGAAATGTTTTTCCATCTATTTGTGTCATCTCTGATTTTTCTCAGCAGTGCTTGATAGTTCTCCATGTGGACATCTTTCAACTCGTTGGTTAGCCGTATTCCTAGGTGTTTTATTTTCTTTGTGGCTATTGTAAGAGGGATTGCTTTCCTGATTTCACTCTCAGTTGTTGTTGAGTAGAAATGCTACTGATTATTGTTCCTTAGTTTTGTATCCGGAAACTTTACTGAATCCAAATTGTTTATCAATACTAGTAACCTTATGTCAGAGTCTCTAGGATTTTCTAGATCCAAAATCGTATCATCAATTAAGAGAGAGAGTTTGACTTCTTTTCTTATTTAGATATCTTTTGCATCTTTCTTTTGCCTGACTGCTCTGTCTAGGAATTTCAGTACTGTATTGAGTAAGAATGATGTGAGTGGGCATCTTTATCTTGCTCCAGTTCTCAAGGGGAGTGCTTCCAGCTTTTGTCCATTCAGTAGGATGTTTACTGTGGGTTTGTCATAGATGGCTCTTATTATTTTGAAGTGTATTTCTTTGATGACTAGCTTTTTGAGGATTTTGTCATGAAGGGATATTGAATTCTATCAAATACCTTTTCTGCATCTATTGAGATGATCATATGATTTTTGTTTTTGGTTCTGTTTATGCGATAAATCACATTTATTAATTTGTGTATGTCGAATCAGCTTTGCATTTTGGAATAATGCCGATATGCTTATTTTTGGCATTTTGATTGTGGTGTGTTAACTTTTTGATTTGCTGCTGGATTCAATTTGCTAGTATTTTGTTGAGGACTTTTGCATAGATAATCATGAGAGATATTGGTCTGATGTTTTCTTTTTTGTTGTGTCTCTGCCAAATTTTGCATAAAGCTGATGTTGGCTTCATAGAATGAATTAGCAAGGGGTCCTTGTCCTCAATTTTTTGGAATAGCTGCTGTAGAGTTGGTGTTAGCTTTTCTTTGTATGTCTGGTGGAATTTGGCTATGAATCCATCTGGCCCAGGGTTTCCTTTTGTTGGTAGATTCTTTATTACTGATTCAGTTACAGAAGTTGATATTGGTCTATTCAGGGTTTCAAACTCTTCCTGATCCAATCTGGGTAGAATGTATGCTCCCAGGAATTTATTCATTTCCTCTAGATTTTTGAATTTTTGAGCATACAGTCATTCATAGTGGTATCTGAGGATCTTCTGTGTTTCTGAGTGATTAGTTGTAATATCATCTTTGTCATTACTGATTGTGCTTACTTGGATCTTCTCTTTGTCTTTGTTAATCAAGCCAGGGGGTCTCTATCAATCTTATTTGTCTTTTCAAATCACCAACTCTTGTTTTCATCGATCTTTTATGAGGATTTTTGCATCTCAATTTCAGTAAGTTCTCTAATTTTAGTTATTTATTTTTTCTTGCTAGCTTCAGAGTTGGTTTGTTTTTTTTTTTTTCCTCCTAGATTCTTCAGGTGCAAACTTAGATTGTTAATTTGAGACATTTCTAACTTCTTGATAAAAGCATTCAGGACTATAAACTTTCCCCTTGGTACTGCTTTAGCTACATCTCAGATATTTTTGTAAGTTGTGTCTCTAGTTTTATTAATTTCAAAGAATTTTTTATTTCTGCCTTAATTTTGATGTTCACCCAGGAATTATTCAGGCATAAGTTTCTAAATTTCCGTGTATTCGTGTTGTTTTGAGAAATCTTCTTGCTGTTAACTTCAATTTTTGTTGTGCTGTGTTCAAGAGTGTACATGGTGTGATTTCAGGCTTTTTAATTTATGGAGGTTTGCTTTATGACTGAGCATAAAGCAAACCTTAAAACATGATCTTAAAACATGTTCCATGTGCAGGTTTGAAGAATGTCTATTCTGTGGTTGTTGGATGGAGTTTTATTATGTCCAATTGGTCAAGTGTTGAGTTTAAGTCCAGAGATTCTTTTTTTTTTTTCTTTTTTTTGACTTGATGGTCTGCTGAATGCTGTCAGCAGGGTGTTGAAGTCTCACAACATTATTTGTGGTTGTCTTAAGTCCTTTTATATGCCAAGAAAAAGTTGTTTTATAAATCTGGGTGCTCCAATGTTGGGTGCATATATATTGGGGGTAAAGCTTCTTATTGGATTGCATTCTTTATCATCATGTAATGCTCTTAATGTGCTTAATTTTTATTGACTTAAGTTGCATTTTATCTGACAGAAAAATAATGCTTTCTGTTTTATTTTGTTTTACATTTGCGTGGAAGGTCTCACTCTACCCTTTTACTTTTTGCTTGTGGGTTTTTTTACATGTGTGATGGGTCTCTGCAAGACAAAAGATAGTTGAGTCTTTGTCTTTTTATCCAGCCTTGCCACTCTGTGCCTTTTAAATGGGGGATTTAGCACATTTCTATTCAAAGTTAGTGTTGATATGTGTGATATTAATCCTGTAGTGTTGTTAGCTGGTATTTATGTAGGCTTGATTGTGTAGTTCTTCTATAGTGCCTGTGAGCTATGTGCTTAAGCGTGCTTTGTGGTAGCAGATGTGGTTCTTTTGACTTCATTCTTATCACTCTCTTAAAGTCCTCCTGTATGGCTCGTCTAATTGAAATATGTTTTTTCAACATCTGCTTGCCAGAGAAGGATTTTATTTCTTCTTCACTTATGAAGATAAATTTGGCAGGATATGAAATTATCGATTGGAATTTTCTTTGTTTAAGAACACTAGAAATAGGCCCCCAGTCTCTTCTGATTTGTAAGGTTCTTGCTGAGAAGTATACTGTTAGCCTGATGAGGTTCCCTCTGTAGGTGACTTGCCTGTTCTCTCTAACTACTTTTAAGATTTGTTGATTGACCTTGGTGATTATGATGACTATGTGCCTTGGGGATGACTGTGTTGTATATTATCTGGTCAAGACTGTCTGTATTTCTTGGATTTGTGTATGAACTTCTCAAGTTTAATTAGATAAATTTTCACGGACTATAGCGTCAGATGTGTTACATTTTCCCAGTTGTTTTTTTCTCTCCTTCTCTCTCAGGAATGCCAGTGAGTCACAGATTTTGTCTCTTTATATAATCGCACATTTCTCGGAAGTTTTGTTTATGTTTCTTCATTCTTTTTTCTTTATTTTTGTATGACTGAGTTGACTTGAAGAACTGGTTGTATTTTTTCCTTAGCTTGGTCTATTCTGCTGTTAGTACTTCCAGTTGTATTATGAAATTCTTATAATGTATTTTTCAGCTCAAGAATTTCAGTTTGGCTCTTTCTTAAAATGAGAATTTCATCTTTCAGCTTTGAATCATTTTACTAGATTGCTTGGTTTCCTTGGATTAAATTTTAGCTTTCTCTTCGATTTCAATGAGCTTCCTTGCCATCCAGATTCCAAATTCTATGTCTGTCCTTTCGGACAGTTCAGACTGGTTAAGAACCGTTGTTGGGGAGCTCATGGGCTTGTTTAGATTTAAGGCGACATTCTAGCTTTTTGAATTGCCAGAGTTCTTATATAGGGCTTTGTTGTAGAATGTTTGCTATTGGTTTTGCAGGGGGGACATTCTAAAGTGATCTCTGGTGTAGCTTCAGCTGTGATCCAGTAGATGGCTCTTGAGAGCAATGGGCAGTAGATAGGCTTTTACTGAGCCATGTGGTTCCTTCATGTATCTTTGAGTTTACAATTGTGTTCTCTGGTGTGAGGGCAAGAGAGGTGACTCCATTACCTGATCAGCTTGTGGGCGCTGGAGGAGCCGCCTCTCATCACTGTCACTGTGTCCACTATTTTGTTGTTGTAGTTAGGTCTGTTGGGCCACAGGACTCCCTTGGGGGAGAGATCTGGTAAGGAAATAGGGTATACCCTTACTAGACCTACCCTGTGGAGAAAGGCAGGGCTAGGTCCCATGCCAGTCCTCTCAGTTTTCTGAGAGTGTGGGCTCCTGCTCTATTCAAGTGTCAATCACCAATTACATCTTGAGACTCCTGAGTCACAGGCCACAGCCCTGGGACACAGGATCTGCTTGTAGCTCCCTCCTATGGATGCCTGGGGTTGGGTTCTGGGGGTGGTATGGGGTCTGAGGTGTTCCTAGGCTGCCAGAACACATGTGAGTGGAGCAAAACACCCAGCCTGGGCAGCAGAGGCTGCACTGTGTACACACTCCTATAGAGTGGCCAGGCAGGGGCCCCAGGAGGGACTGGTGGGCAAGTCGTCCTGCAGAACAGAAATGCCCCAGTCCCACAGGGAAGCAGACCCTGCTTTCTCCCTAGCAGTTAGCTAGCTCCAGAGCCTCTCGGGGGGAGCCAGGTGCCCCTGGGAAGTGAGTGCTTATAGCCGGCTCCACCAGAGCTTCCCCATGCTCAAACGTTCCCAGCTCTGTGCCTGCTCCAGCTCTGTTTCTGTCTTATATCAAGGAAGACCCCTCTACCAGCTCCCACATTTGTTGGGGGTATGGGGTCCTCTTCAGCTGGGATCCCAGAGATCTGTGGCAAATGTGAGCAGTTTTCCATCCATGTCAATCACCTCTTTCCCAGGTGCCATTCTGGGGCAGAAACCAGAGGTAACATTCAGGCACCCCCCAAAGAGTTCTCCTCTGCCTCCCTCTTCAGCCTCAGTGACCGCATCGTTTCTCCATCCACATTCAGCATTGTCTCCCTAAAGATCAGTTCAAATTATGTTGGTGTAATTGAAATTGTGGTCTGTCTATGGGAGCAGCATTTTCTGGCTGCATCCAGTCAACCATCGTGGAAAAAGACATTTTCAACAGTTTTGAAATTGCCTTTTTCTCAACTCAGTATTTACTTGGTTACTGTAAACCTTTCTAGAGTTCTGCCAGAGCTGGTTCTGACTGTTTCTGCATGTTTTTCAATATTTCTTTGGGAGGAATATGAGCTTGGAGCGTCTACTGCAATGTTATGCGTGAATCACTCACACCATTACTTTTTCCACATGCTTTTGGTCACACATACCAACCCTAGGACATAATTAAAAGGGACTATGTAAGAGTGTTAACACCAGGAGTCAGGGAGGAGAGCAGTGACCCCCTCTTAGTGACCTGTGGGCTCCACCAAGCACGGACGTAAAGGAAAATCTTGAGTTCCTTCAGGGGAAATTCCAGGGAGCTGACTAGCCTTGAAAAGTAAATAAGCAACTTGATAAATAAGAAGATAATAGTAACTTAAAACAATAGTATAAAGTCTTAGAGTCATGTGAATATATGGTTCCCTGTAGAAACTAAAGATAACATCCTAACATACATCTCTGGGTTGTTACTCAGAAACGGGGACTTCCACCAAATAGGTCTACTGGCATGTAAACCTCAAAGGGGAACTGAGGACTGAACTCTGATCACCATTCTTTTTTTAAAATGTCTTCCTGAGGGACCTGGGGGAGGTCACATCCCCAGGCCAGAACTAACATTCTGTTAATTCCAAATTTTTAGGCAAAGCTTTGCCTCCTGAACCAAATTCAAATCATAAAATATTTGAATCGACCTAGGAACTGTGGGATCCCACTTCAAAATCTCTCTTCCTTTTAGGCCAAAACCAGTGTCTAACTTCTATGTGTTGATTTACAATTTTGCTGTAACTTCTGTTTTCCTGAAATTTACCCTTCCTTTATAAACACTTGCATGCACAACATTGGAGAGGTCAGGAGCTAGGTGTTAGCTGCCTGGTCCTCCTTGCTTGATGCCCTGCAAATAATCAACTTTCTTTGTGTGGCCACAAACGTTGGTATAGATATCTGGTCTTACTGCACTGGGCAAGTGGACCCCAGTTCAGTTCTATAGTACCATCACAAGTTAATTTTAACTTGTGTAGGTAACACTAAGAGAAAGAAGACTAGTTAAACAAAGCTATTAAGAGAAAATTTTGTTAATTTTTTTTTTCCATTCTGTGCTTTAGACTCTTCACTCAAAAAAATAAAAATAATTCACTTAGCTCATGTTTGTGACTCTGTAAGTGGACGCGTGTGGATGCACACAATAAAATAGAAAATGTCTTTAATCAAACAATTATTAAGATGACTTGGTCAGAAAATATCTCAACAGGAAACAAGATACATGGCAAGAATTAATAGAAGACAGGTAGAAGAGTGACTTTTATAAAATTTTGCATAGGTTTAAGCAAACAAAAATGGCGAAACACCAGGCCGAGAGCAATAGTAGGAAGCCAATGTCATATCTAGGTTTGAGATGGAAAAGGTCACAGGTGGGAATAACATGATAAGAGTTAAGGCTGCTGTCAAATCACAGCACAAAAAGTAAAACAAATAAACAAACAAAAAACCCTGGAGACATTGATAGCTCAAACTCATTCACCATCTTCCAGTCCCCAAGATCTCTAGGCTACACCTCCCATTAGCCAAAGATATGCTGAAGCCTGAGGAAAAATGAGCTGGGTTGATGTCATTCACAAAGTCCTGCTTCCAAAGACACAGTTCAAAGTGGAGGAGGATGGATGCTGGATCAGAATGGGTAAAAGGAAAATAGCATAGTTTAAGTTGACTTTCATACATTCAGTAGAAGAAAATGTAATGAAACAATAAAAAACAAACAAAAATAGAGTAGCATAGGCAAAAAAAAAAAACCACAAAAGCCAGGTGAGGTTAAATATGAAATATGTGACTTAAACTCCTCTATGATAAAGTTGGACCATTTACTTGCCTCTTCCAGGCAAGTAAATTTTGATCAGCTAAATGAATGGTAATGTTATAAAGGAACAGAAAATTTACTGAGGTACAGCATTACTATTCCCAGTACAGTGGCCAAGAAGATGTTCCTAGTGTCAGTCGTCACACAGAAAACTGCAATTTATTGAACACTTCAATTTTACAAAAAATAGAGGACAAGTTTAATAAAACTACATCTTATAGCATCCCATAATGGCTGTTGCCAAAGGTATTTCAATAAAACCATTCTAAGGAGGCTGAAATAAAGTACTTTATATTTGCAGCCTCAGCTGTTCTGATGTGATCTAGGGATAGATTACGTAGAATGGATAAACTGCATGCCCCAAAGGTTACATCAAAAAGGTTGTATTTTCTGCAAAGCACCAAGGAATTGGCACTTATGCTTCCTGATAGGTACTTGGGGTGCAGATAAATGATGTTGCAGGTCATATTAAGGGCCAGGTGATATTTCTTGCAACTCTCCAGCCGCCTATGTTCCCTTCCATGCTGCTTCATGAACCTCTTTCTTCCTGGCTTTTAAAATTAGTGTTTTCCTGGGATTTCTTTCTGCCCCATTTATCTTTACAATGTGTGCATGCCATACATGAACAGTGTAATCAATTTTTATATTATCAATTTTTTATGTGATGATGACGCCCAAATGGACTTGCAACCTATCCTGATTTTTTTCTTGTGCTCCAGACTTCAACATTCCATTTACGTACTGGACACCTCCATTTGAGTGTTTTAACTTTGATGTGGTTCTAGCATTGTGGATAAGTCTATTTTTTTGGATTGCCCACAGATGATCAATCTCTACACCTGTATTGCTATTTTATTATTTTACAGCCACTAAGATCATAGTTTCATACTTACCAAAATTCTCTTAATATACTTCCTCTGCGTTTCTGTAAGCACAATTAAAATCATTATTATTGACTGTGAGACAACATGGAAAAAAAAGTCTTCTTCAGTTTCTCAGAGACAGGTTGGCCATCAGTCTAAACAGAGGCATATTGGCTACCAGTCTAAATAGGTTTTGTTTCTGTGTTGTTTCGTTTTGCTTTGTTTTTGGTCTGAGCATTTATCGAAGTTCTGAGGATCCTGTTACAAATAACCTGGTGTGGCTTTCTTTGTATCTTTTTGAATAATGATCTTTCTATATTTTTCTTCTAACCTCCAGCCAAAAGGAAATGTTTCTTTATCACTGAAGGCAATGGTCTTGACTTAAAGCTGCCTCATGAGAGTCTACTTTTGCCAAGTAGTCAGAGGTCGTTCCAATGGCCTATCCACCTCCCCACTTCGTTTCAGAGACCTAAACTTTGGAGTGGGGAGCCTAAGCACGTCAATTTGTTTGGGGAAGACTAGAAAGAGGAGTACTCCTTCCTTCAATGTCAATGACCAGGTGAATGTGTCTGTGTCCTTTCTCCTTATCTCTATAATCTAAGCCAATTTTTCACAACACTAAACACACTATTGAATTGTCTGGTGAGTTTTTGTTCCTAATACACAGAGATGAGATTTGCTGATCTAGACTGTGTACTTTTACTTGGACATCTGCTCTCAGAAATATACTTGGCTTTTCTATTCCTTCTACAATTTGCTCAAAAATTATCTTCTCATTGAGTCCTACCCATATCGCCATGCAAAAATAATTGTCATCCTCGGCACCTTCGTGGTACCCTCTCTATCCTCTCTCTGAACAGTCATGTATCTGCCTCAATGCGTCACACAGTCAGTATTCTCTAGGACACTGCTGGGCCTCTTTGGGACTACGAGGATGCTTGACACTAGATAGACTCAAGGCACTGAGTACCTGTGATTTCTGTCTCCTTATCCAGTTTAAGGATTATTTTGTTAATCTTAAGAGGAACTTTTCTCTTCAGCTTTTAAAAACTACTACTACCTTTACCCAATAGTGTTCTTTCCCATAAGTTTTCTTATGGCTTGAATATTTGGGAATTGATAGCCTAAAGGTGTTATTAACCATGTCTCTTTTTTTGATGCTCTATGTACTGACAATGAGAAATTAAATACAAAGCTATCTTTTTCAATGGAAGAAAAAGGCAAGACACACTGATAAACACATACCCATACTATTTCAAAATATTATTCATCCACATATACGTGTAATACTGAATATAAATAGATGGATTCATTCGTTGATACAGAATGTTAAAACATGTTCAATATCAGATTGTGTTGCCTAAATAGTGTGACCCATATAGATCTTTAATTAAGAAATTCTACATTGTAATATATAAAGAGGTAACTATATACATTTAAACATTATTTAGAAATATTCCTTATGAAAGAGAAGATAATGTATCGGTGAGAAGCATTACTTTATACAGTGTGTTAGGCTAATGTATGCAGAAGGGACCATGACTGTAGGCAAACAAATTGCTAAGGACCACAGAATACCATTAAGATTAGTCTAGCAATAAATCATCCTGTTACTGTGTGGTAAAAATTCCAAAGCCCAGACAGAAAGTAATCTGTACTATTGAAAGATTGTACCTTTTGGGCACTCGTTGGAAAGCTGGGAAAGTTGTGTTCTCCCATGCCATACAGAACTACCATTCCACAAATTTACTAAGGGAATCATGCTCTAGAATCTGCCTTTATTACTAGATCTATCTAAATTACCTCTGTCCTATGTAGATTCACAGTTTCTTGCTATCTTAGGGGGTTATAGGTGATTAGAAGAATGAAGGGTGAATGGGAAGCTATAATTATGTCAGTATTAAATTTATGAACTCCTAGGTATCGACTTTCAATATTTAAATATTAGTTTTATATGTCGTGGCAATCTTATTATTACCTCATATGTTACCTACTTATTTATTTATTTAATGCTTTTAGGCAGTCCATGTCAAGCGATGCCCAAAGGATTTCCAAATTATTAAATTATGCCTAGATTTTCAAGGGGCCATGTCAGCTAGTAGAAAGAAATTCTTCTTTCAAGAATTAGGACATTTCACTACATTTTAAATAAGATAGACTGAAAGAAGCATGGTCAGCAGATGCTTAGGTCTATAGTTTGATCTAGACAGCTAGAAAAATAAATGACATACAATCATTAATATAAAAGATACATAATCAAAACATTTAATAACTGAACATTATAAATAACAGTATATATACTACAGAAAATAATGAATATTTTAAAATATAATATTTACATTCAAGGAGAAGATAAATATTACTAAGATGAACAGGATAAGGTCAATTTCATCCTAAATGTTTTGCATAACATGCATCTAGAAAGCCAAGTCTATTAGCTTTAGGATAAAATTTGTCTCATCAGATTCTGTAAATAGGATTAACTCAAGGAGTGGAGAAATTGGAAGGAACAACCTGCACAACTATTTCAAACTCAGTTGCCAACCTTACCACAGTCTTTTTGGTGTCATTCTGTAGTCTATTCCAATGGTTTTAAATGGTACTGTGCACAAAAATCTCTCGTTATATTTTGTAAAGACAGATTTTCATGCCTCACATCCAGATGTGCTAATGTAGTAAGCCAAGGAATCTGTATCATTTAAAATAAATAAAGGTTTTTGATATGTAAAAACATACCTAGCAAGGTAAAACAGTAAAACAAATATAATGTTAAAACACAAGCAGCTACCAAAATATCAAAAACTCTCTAAAAATCTTCATATGCATACATGTCTAACATGTCTGAATATCTATAAATGGATGTATAGATATATAGATTAATACATTTGTAAAGAATACAAGGTGCAACAATTCCATTAAGACCAATGTATTTAAATATTAAATTTAAAATTAGACAAAGTTAAGAGTAATTCTGAATTTCAGACATATATGTATACAACACAGCTTTAAAATTATTTATATATCAAATTGTAATAAAAAATTACTGTATGTTTAAAGATAGTATGGTTGGAATCTGACTTTAACAAACATCTTCTGAAATGTTTGTATAAGGATAATGCTGGCCTAGAATTAGTTGAGTAGAATTCTCTCCTCTTCCATTATTTATTTATTTATTTATTTATTTATTTTTGAGATGGAGTCTTGCTCTGTCACCCAGGCTGCAGTGCAGTGGCGCTATCTCGGCCCACTGCAAGCTCCGCCTCCCGGGTTTGCGCCATTCTCCTGCCTCAGCCTCCCGAGTAGCTGGGACTACAGGCGCCCGCCATCACGCCCGGCTAATTTTTCTTTTGTGTTTTTCGTAGAGACGGGGTTTCACGAAATCTTCTTTTTTTTTTTTTTTTTTCTTTTTTAAGTTCCAGGATATATCTGCAGAATGTGCAGATTTGTTAGATAGGTATACCTGTGCCACGGTGGTTTGCTGCACCTATCAACCCATCATTTAAGTTTTAATCCCTGCATGCATTACATAGTTGTCCTAATGCTCTCCCTCCCCTTGTCCCTCATTGCTCAACAGACCCCAGTTTGTGTTGTTCCCTTCCCTGTGTCCATGTGTTCTCCTTGTTCAACTACCACTTATGAGTAGAACATGCTGTGTTTGGTTTTCTGTTCCTATTTTAATTTGCTGAGAATGATGGCGTCCAGCTTCATCCATGTTCCTGCAAAGGACATGGTACAATTTGACCAAGCAAACCCATTACTGGGTATATACTCGAAAAATTATAAATCATTCTACTATAAAGAAACATGCATATGTATGTTTATTGCAGCACTATTTACAATAGCAAAGACTTGGAACCAACCCAAATGCCCATCAATGATAGAATGATTAAAGAAAATGTGACACATACACACCATGGAATACTCTTCAATTCTGTGAAATAGCTGGATAAGAATTGGTGTTAGTTCTCTGAAAGTTCAATAAAATTCAGCTATAATGCTATCTTGTCCTGAGCCTTTTTATTACTGATCCAATCTCATTCCTTGCTATTGGTCTGTTCAAGTTTTCTATTTCTTCTTGATTCAATATGGATAAGTCATATGTATCTAGAAATTTATTCATTTCCTCTTGGTCTTCCAGTTTCTTTCTTAGTATACAGTTTTTCATAGTAGTCTCTGATGAATTTTGTGGATTTCTGTGGTATCAGTGGTAAATTAATCTGTTTAAACTTCTCGCCTATATGTGTGTTTACATGTCATACTGACTTTTTTTTAGGCAGCACCTAGCGGAATTATTTTTTTAAGTTCATTTAACGAGTCTGTATCTTTTAAGAGGAAAGCTTTATTTGTTTACATTCAAAGTTATTATTGATGTAAGTGAGCTTATTCCTGTCATTTTATTAATTGATTTGTTTGTTTTGTATATCATTTGTTCCTTTATCTCTTCTTACCGTTGTGGTTTGTTAGTTTTCTGTAACAGTATAATTTAAATATTTTTCACTCCTTGTTTGCTTTACCAGTGGGTTTTATATTTTAATGTTTTTCATGATGGTAAATATCATTCTTTCACTTTTGGGTGTGGGACTCCCTTAACCATTTATTGGAGGGCTGATCTGATGGTGATAAATTCTCTCAACTTTTGTTTTTCTGAGAAAGAATGAGTAGAACGTCATCCTTCATCTATGAATGATAACTTTATGAGTATTATATCCTTGACTGGAAGTTTTTATTTTTCTTTCAGCACTTTGTGAGGTTGAAATTCTCTCCTGATCTGTGAGGTTTCTGCTGAGAAAACTATGCTAGTCTGATGCGAGTTTGTTTACAAATGACTATGTGCTTTTCTCATGCTTTGTTTAGACTTCTCTCTTTGTCTTTGATTTTGTCATTTTGATTATAATATGCTATAGAAAAGACCTTTTTGAATTGTATCTACTTCAGAACTTCTGGGCTTCCTGTATCTGGATGTAGTTCATGTTGGCTTTGATTGTGGTTGTATACAATAGCATGTCTTCCATTTGATTTTTTTGGCAATAACAGAATCAGTGGTGACTGATTTCCTCAGTGGCTTAAGATGCAGTTGCTACTGGAGGCTGTAGTGACTGGGATAACAGTTGGACCCCTTTGATGGCAGTGATGGATCAAGTATAACTGTCCTTGGCACCCAGGGTGGTGTACACTGACACTGGTGTTAGCAGGTGCAGGCAGGCCAATTCTTGAACCTCCCAGCAGCTTTGTCAGATGCAGAAAATGGTAGCAGTGGGCTGGACAGATGGGAAAGTTCTCATGCCCCTGGGTAATAGGTGTGGCATGTGTGATGACAGTAGCAATGTTGGAACAACCCTAAAGGCCCCAAGTGGTTCACAATGGTGTTGGTGGTGGTTGTAATGGGTGGGGTGAGCCAGTTTCCAGGTTCAAGTGTGGCAAGTGTAGATGGGTATCAGGTATGTTGGCAGAGGCCTGTTGAGTGGGTCCAAGCTCAGGCAGCTGAGAGATGTTCTCAGGTGCCAATGTGGTGGACTGGACTGGGCAATCTCCAGGCTCTGGACAGTGTGCCCAGGTAGCGGGGGGAGTGAAATTAGGCCAAGAAGACCTGCCCTCAGGTCCCCTGATAGCAGATACAGAAACTTTCTGTGTTACGCAGGTGCAGGGCAATCTCGAGGCCACCAGCAGAATGCTTGACAGAGGCAGCAGCTGTGCCTGTAGCCCTTCTGTTGGGGAAGACAGAGTTGCTTTCAGTGGGAACAACTGTAGGCAGTCATCTGGGGGGTACACTTCACTCGAGCTCTGACCCTTAAAGTGGCAGCTGCTTAGGATTTGAGGGTTTGTGGGACACCCTATGGGCCCCCTCTCCAGAGTGATCCTATTACATTTTCTCCAGGCAGCTCCCTGTGTTGATTTCAGGGCCCAACTGGGTCAAAGGGCTCTCCCATGGATAGGATAGCATGTTGAAAATAGAGAACACCGAGAATCTCCCTTTCCCCCTACTTGGAGTCTCTCCAAGCCCCCAACCAATCCCAGCCAAGCAGTCGCTTTGCTTTCCTATCTTTCCTTGACTTAGGTGTTCCCTGTCACTTTGATGAATTCCAGTGTCCTCTCTTAGGTGATCTATTTTAAGTGTGTAGTTATCTACTCACTATTTTGGTTCTCTTTGTGGAAGAGCAAGTACCAGATGTATCTAGTCAACAATCTTGAAGCTTCTTTCCCACATTATATATATTTAGAGTTAAATATTCATACCTTTAGTCCACACTATGTTCAGCAGGAATGGTTAAAAAGATGCAATAAAATTCAAGAGTACATAATAAGATCAAAGTCGTATGCTTTATGGAGAATAGTGTGCCATAGACAAATTATCCTGAAAATATATCCTCTTCTACCTCTTACAGGACCAGCTCAAAAACCCCATATACCCCACTTCTAGACATCCTTTTACTTAGAATTCATAAGATCACTGCAATTCTATGAGCACATTATATAATCTCTACAGATTTCTAAGATTTATATGTATTGTATATGATATACAGATATATCATATATATATGTGATTTCTTAATCAGAAAAGAATTAATTTCTCTATTTTTATTATCATGTATGAGGGCTGAGCACCGTGACTCACACCTCTAATCCCAGAACTTTGGGAGGTCGAGGCGGGTGGATAACTTGAGGTCAGGAGTTTGAGACCAGCCAGACCAACATGGCAAAACCCTATCTCTACTAAAAATACAAAAATTAACCAGGAATCATGGTGTGTGCCTGTAGTCCTAGCTACTTGAGAGGCTGAGGCAGGAGAATTGCTTGAACCCGGGAGGTGGAGGTTGCAGTGAGCTGAGATTGTGCCACTGCACTCCAGCCTGGGTGACAGAGCGAGATTCCATCTCAAAAAAGAAACAAAAACAAAAACAAACAAACCACCACCACAACAAAATATATATATATATGTATATATATGAAAGACACTCACTTATTCATTTAATAATGTCCTTATGATACATAACAGATGATGACAAACATATTTTCTGTTCAGTCTTCATGACACTCGCAGTCTAACTGGGAAAAGAAACACTAAACAAACACTTATTAAAAAACATCAATTCCAACTATATTAACTGTCACAAAAGAGAGTACAAAATGAGCAATAAAATGCCATGTCTAAGGAATCAAGGAAGGCATTCCTAGTAGGCTGACACTTAGAGTGACCTACAAAGATTAAATAAAAGGTACCATAAGGAAAAGAGAAGAGAATGGACCTTTAAGAAAAAAACAATCCTCTGAATTTATATAAAAAACATATCCCGTGTTTATAACACAAAAAAATATATTGTGGATAATAGCATTTCTCTTCTTATTTTTTAATTTGATCATATGTCATTACAGACTTGTATGATTGCTTCTCACAAGTCCCATTCAAAGATACTCTTTATGTTCCACACTCCCCCCAAAATGTGGTATGTCAGACAGGTCTTCAATGCATGGAGACAACCACACAAAAATGCAATTTTTTTATTAAGAAACCTCCACACTTTTAAACTCAGTATAATATAGGTTATTGAAGACTAAGTCAATCAGGCCGACTGAGAAAAACAAGTCTTTTGTGAACCTTGAAGAGAAATAATGTGTGCAAATAACAACTCAACCTAGTCAACTATACCTATATATTAAGGATGTATGCTGAATATATCAAGAATGATAATGGAGAAAAGCCAAAGAGAGAGAAAGTGAAAGATGGGGGAGGAGGTGGAGAGAGAGAGAGAAAGAGAGAGAGAGAGACATTATTAGTTTGTAACAATCCAGTTTAAACATTTAATGTGTACACAGAAAGTGTATTTGAGTATTTTTTGGCTCAATAAAATTACAACATCACTGAATAGTCAGTATGCTTCAAGGGTTAAGAGCATGGATTTTTCTAATTAGACATATTTCTGCTCTTTGCTTCATTACACATGAGCAGTGTGACCCTAAGCAAGTTACTTTAATCAAAATGATCTTCGTCAGTAAATTGAGAAAAATATTAGATCTCACAAGAAATAAGCCTTATAAGAACTAAATGTAAATCGATTAGGATGGTTCCCTTCACAAATGTACTCAATATGTGCTACATAAAAAATGCATTTGGTGTAATTAAATATCACCTAAAGTGCTGAATACAATTTCTCTGGTGCATTAACATAATTCAATGTATTATTCCTTTATTCTTGGATATTTTGGGTATTTACTTTGATGGTAGATATAAAAAAAAAAAATGAATGCCATAGTGATCCTGAGGAATTAATCCTATATTTATGGCTGTTTACAAAGGGTAGTTTATGAACTATAGTATATGACATTTTTAGGCTTCTAATACATATTGAAAGGTATAAAAAAGAACAGCTAGATTACTGCTCATTCTGCCTTTAATGATGTCGAGCAGTATTCATTTCAACATTTCTTTCCTAACCTTGAATATTCATGTTCCTTCTGTGTCTAATTTAAGTTTTCTAGTTTTATAGATGAGAATGATACCCCATAGTTGTAATTTAAAATTTTTGGAACAGTAATAAGTTGAACATGTTCCCAAAAGTACTATTTGAAATTTGATGAGACATTTAAAAAAATAGCATGTTGTTATTATGCTCTATGTAGATGGAGTTCAATAGACGTAGTTCTTATGTTGTACTACTTGATTGCCACCTTAAAAACTAATTACTTTTTGTTTATACTTCTTCTTCTTAGATTACAATAAATCATGCCATTCACACAAGTTCGTACAGGTATTTAATTGCTTCTTTGAAAGGTTTGGCAGATACATCAAGCCAGTTCATTAATGCACAGATGATTCCTTCACATTAAGAAAGACACATTGGAGCACCATAAATGTCAAGGCAGTTATTACGCACAAAAAGCATAAAAT
The DNA here is from genome assembly GCF_037993035.2 of Macaca fascicularis. Lineage (NCBI taxonomy): Eukaryota > Metazoa > Chordata > Mammalia > Primates > Cercopithecidae > Macaca > Macaca fascicularis. The sequence continues at coordinate 29,136,341 of NC_088380.1, read as the reverse complement.
GGCAACCATCAAAAGGTGAGCCCTTATTCAGTAGAGATCAAAAATAAAACTGCAGTAATTCCTTTGTGTAATAATGGAGAAATATTAGATTATTTTAAGGTCATGTGAGGAGAATCTTTCATTTGTCAACTCTGTCCCTTTGAGGAAGGATTTTGTGTGTGTGTGTGTGTGTGTGTGACGATTCTGTTCACACATCAGTCTGCGAGGAACAGCAGGTTTTACCATTATAATTCATTTGTTTGGATTCTTTTATCCAGATATTTACTGAGTTCACATTATTTCCATGAACATTTATATGAGTCTCCTTCTCTTTAATAATTAAGAGTTTACTAGAAAGAATAAAAATCTCAATGTTGTTATATTTTTAAAAAACATTTTAAAATACACTAATAGCAATTTAAAAAGGGTTAAACATGGGGGTCTGGAAATTCATAATCACTACTAGCTCTGAATTCTAACATAGTGGAGTCAATATATAACAATATTTCATTTGACATTAGAAAACTTTCTAATTATTTCTCAAGTGTTTAAGCAGTCATTTAAACATTCATGTGTTTATTAGCTATGTGATCTGACTTTAACCAAACAAGAAATGAAATTAAATTACATGTAAATAGATAATTACAATGTACCTACTCTTACTTTATCTTGTATCGTGGATACCAGCTCAGTCACAGCAGAATAGGGCAACAGTCAGAGTTGCAAGGACCCCTATCCTAGATAATATTTTGAGACACACTCTGGGCCATAAAGGAACCCACTGCCTTATAGGGAAGAGCCCAGTCCTGGCAGGATCCATCACCTGCTGACTAAAGAGGCTTTGGGGCCTGAATAACCAGCAGTGATAAAGGTAGTATACTGTGGGCCTTGGGTGAAACTCTGAGACTGGCTGGCTTCAGGTATGAGGTCGGCCACAGTGCAGTAGAGCATTAAGCAGGCTCTTGGGGTCCCCAATTCCAGGTCTTTCCTTTTGGAAGACATTTCTGAACCTGCCACGGGCCACAGGAGAGCTCACAGACCTGAAGGGTGAGTCCCAGGTCAGGCAGCATTCACCACAAGCTGACTAAAGAGCTCTTGGGCCTTAGGGGAACATTGACACTAGCCTGGCAGTGCTCTCTGTGGGCCTGTGATGATGGTGGCATGGGGTGAAATTTCTCTGCCTGTAAAAAGGGGAAAGAAGAATGAAAAGGACTACATTTCATGGTTTGAGTGACAGCTTGGCTGCAGTACAACAGAATACCAGAAAGACTTGTAGTATTTTTGACTCCAGTCCGTGGCTCCCTGATGTCATATCTGGACCTACCTGGGGCCTGGGGGAACTTATCACCCTCAAGGGGAGGGCACACATGCTGGCCTCACCACCTGCTGATTGTAGAAACAGAGGACATTGAACAAATATAGTTAGTATCCAGGTATTGGTTACAGCAGGCCTTAGGCAAAAACTCAGTACTGTGCTTCCTTCAGGTCTAACCTAGCAGAGTTCCAGTGGTGGTGGCCACAGGGGTGCTTGTGTCACCCTACTCTCAGCTCCAGGTGGCAGAGAGAGAGAGAGAGAGAGAGAAAGAAAGAGAGAGAGAGAGAGACTCCACTTGCTTGAGAGAAAGTATGAGGAAAAAAAAAAAGAGTCTTTTCCTGGTAATTCAGATAATTCTTCCAGATCTTACCCAAGACCAACAAAGTAGCACATCTATAAGTCTGCAAGAACTGCAGCATTACTGAGCTTAGGGTACCCTCTAATGCAGATATGGCTTAGATTACAACACCCAGGTCTTTTCAAATACCTGGAAAACCTTACCAAGAGAGATAAGTGCAAACAAGTTCAGACTGTGAAGACTGCAGCAAACACCTAACCCTTCAATGCACCGACACAAATACCTACAAGCATCACGACCATCCAGGAAAACATGACCTCATCAAATGACCTAAATAAGGAACCAGGGACCAGTCCTGGAGAAAGAGAGATATGGAACCTTTCAAACAGAAAATTCAAATAGCTCTTTTGAGGAACCACAAGTAAATTCATGATAATACAAAGAAGAAATTAAGAATCTTCTCATATAAGTTTAACCGAGAGATTGAAATAACTTTTTAAAATCAGGCAGAAATTCTGGAGTTAAAACATGCAATTGACATACTGAAGAATGCATTAGTCTTTTCATAACAGAATTGTTCAATCAGAACAATGAATCAGTGAGCCTGAAGACAGACTATCTGAAAGTACACAGTCAGAGGACACAAAAGAAAAAAGAACACAAAGCAGTGAAACTTTCCTATAGGGTCTAAACAATAGCACCAAAAGGGCATACTTAAGAGTTATTGACCTTAAAGAGGAGGTAACGAAAGAGATAAGGGGAAAAAGTTTATTCAAAGGGATAATTACAGAGAACTTCCCAAACCTAGAGAAAGATATCAATATCTGCGTATAAGAAGGTTATAGAACATGAAGCAGATTAACCCACAGAAGTCAACCTCAAGGCATTTAATAATTAAACCCTGAAAGGTCAGGGATATAGAAAGAATCCTAAAAGCAGCAAGAGAAAAAGCATAAATAACATACAGTGGAACTCCAATATGTCTCATGAAGACTTTCCGGTGGAAACCTTATAGGTCAGGAGAGAGTGGCATGAAATATTTAAAGTGCTGATGGAAAAAAAAAAAAAACAACTTTTATCTTAGAATAATGTTGTCAGTGAAAATACTGTGCAAACATGAAGGAGAAATAAAGAACAAACAAATGAAAACTGAGTTATTTCATCAGCCTCAGACCTGTTACAAGAAATGCTAATGAGAGTACCTCAATGAGAAATAAAATAACATTAATAAGTAATAAGAACTCACCTGAAGGTACAAAACTTACTGCTAATAGTAAATACACAGAAAAACACATAACATTATAACATTGTAAGTTGATGTGTAGACTATCTTTAACAAATCAAAAGCAATACCTACAACAACTGTTAAAGACATGGACAGTACAATAAGATATACATAGAAACACAAAGCATTAAAACATAGGGTGACAAAGTTAAAATAGAGTTTTATTAGCGTTTTTTTTTTTTTCTTGTTTGTTTGTATATGTAGACAGTGTTAAGTTGTTCTCATATTTAAATAACGGGTTCTAAGATAGTATTTGTTAACCTCATGGTAACTTCAAATCAAAAATCATAGAAATACACAAAAGTTGAAAAGAAATTAAATTATACCACCAGAGAAAATTATCTTCACTAAAAGAAAGGAGAAAGGAAAGAAGAAAGAGAAGACCACAAAACAATCAAAAAACAAAATAACAAAATGGTAGGAGTATGCCCTTACTTATCAATAATAAATTGCATGTAAGTGTACCAAATTGCCAATCAAAAGGTGTAAAGTGGCTGAATGAATAAACAAACAAGGTCCATTGATCTGCTGTCTACAAGAAACACACTTCACCTATAAAGACAAACATAGACTGAAAATAAAGGTATGGAAAAAAGTACTGCATGCCAGTGGAAACCAAAAGTGAGCTGGAGTCGCTGTTCTTAGACAAAATAGATTTCAAGACAAAAACTATAAGAAAAGACAAAGAAGGTCACTATACAATGATAAAGGGGTCAATTCAGCGAGAGGATATAACAATTGTAAATATATTTCACCCAACAGTAGAACACCAAGATATATAAAGCAAATATTATCACACTTAAAGAGGGAGACAGACCCCGAATCAGTAACAGCTGGAAACTTCAACACCCCCCTTTCAGCATCGGACAGATATTCCAGACAGAAAAGCAATAGAGTAAAAACAGACTTAACCTGCACTATAGACCAAATGGACCTAATAAATATTTACAGAACATTTCCTCAAATGGCTGCAGGATACACATTCTTTTCCTCAGCATATAGATCATTCTCAAGGAAAGATCATATGTTAGTTATGTATTAAGACAAGAATTAAAACAATCAAAAAATTGAAATAATGCATCTTCCCTGATCACAATGAAATAAAACTAGCAATTAACAACCAGAGAAATTTTCCAAACTATACAAACACATGGAAATGAAACAATACGCTCCTGAATGACAAATGAGTGAATGAAGAATTTAAAAAGGAAATGAAAAATGTCTTGAAACAATTGATATAAAATACAACATACCAAAACCTATGGGATACAGTAAAAACAGTACTAGAAGGGAAGTTTATAGCTATAAGTGCCTACATCAAAAAAAGAAAAAAAATCAAATTAAAAACCTAACAACAAACCTTAAAGAACTAGTAAAGCAAGAGCAAGCGCAAACCAAACCTGAATTTAGCAGAGGAAAAAAATAAAGAAAGATCAGAGCAGAAATAAAGTTTAAGTGACAAAAACAACACAAACATAAATGAAACAAAGTTTTTTTTTTTTTGAAAAGTAAGTAAAATTGACAAACCTTTAGCCAGACTAACTGAAAAGAGAGTGAGAGAGAGCCCAAATAAATAAAATCAGAGGTGAAAAACAGGACATTATGAATGATACCACAGAAACTCAAAGGACCATTTGTGGCTACTGTGAGCAATTATTTGCCAGTCATCTGGAAAATATGGAAGAAATGAATAAATTCCTAGACATATATATTCTACCAAGGCTGAACCATGAGGAAATCCAAAATCTGAACAGACAGAATATAGGTAACAGCATTGACATTATAATAAAAGTCTCCCGGCAAAGAAAAGTCTAGGATCCAATAGCTTCACTGCTGAAATCTACCAAACATATAAAGAAGAACTAACACAAATTCTACTTCAGCTATTCTGAAAAATAGAGAAGTGAATACTTCCAAAGTCATTATATGAGGCCAGTATATACCCTGATACCAAAACCAGACAAAGTCATATCAGAAAGAGAAAACTATAAGCCATTATCACTGATAAATATTGATATAACACATTATCAACAAGATACTAGCAAACCAAATTCAATAATACACTAAAAAGATCGTTCATTATGACCAAATGAGATTTATCCAAGGGAGGCAAAGATGGTTCAACATAAGCAAATCAATCAATGTGATACATCATATCAGCAGAACGAAGGACAAAATCATATGATCATTACAATTGAGGCTGAAAAAAGCATTTGATAAAATTCAACATTTCTTCTGGATAAATAACCTAAAAAACCTGGCTATAGAAGAAACATATGTCAACATAACAGAAGCCATATATGACAGAATTATAGCTGGTTATATGCTGAATGAGGAAAAACTGAAAGCCTTATGATCATTGCAATTGAGGCTGAAAGGGCATTTAATAGAATTCAACATTTCTTCTAGATAGATACCATTAAAAACTTGGTATATGTCAACATAATAGAATCTGTATGTGACAGACCCATAACTAGTTTCATACTGAATGAGGAAAAACTGAAAGCCTCTCTTCTAAGATCAGAAGCATGAAAAGGATGCTCATTTTCAACACTATTACTCACCGTAATACTGGAAGTGCTAGCTAGAGCAATCAGACATGAAGAAATAAAGGACACTCAAATTGGAAAGGAAGAAGTCAAATTATCCTTGTTTGCAGATAATATGATCTTATATTTGGAAAAATCTGAAGATTCCATTCAAAAATCTATTAGAACTGAAGAACGAATTCAGTAAAGTTGCAGGATACAAAATCAACATACAAAAATCAGTAACATTTCTATATGCCAACAGTGAACAATCTGAAAAAGGAATCAATAAATATCATTTACAATAACTACAAATAAAATACCTAAGAATTAAGCAAAGAAATGAAAGGTATCTACAATGAAAACTATAAAACACTGATGCAAGCAATTGAAGAAGACAAAGAAATGGAAAGATAGGTTGTGTTCATGAATTAGAGGACTCAATATAGTTAAAATGTCCGTACTAACCAAAGGAATCTACAAATGTAATGCAATCCCAATCAAATTACCAATGAGATTCTTCACAGAAATAGAGAAAAAGAAAATTCTAAATTTTACAGGAAACCACAAAAGACCCAGCATAGCCAGAGCTATTCTTAATTAAAAAAACAAGACTGGAGGAATCACATTACCTGACTTTAAATTATACTACAGAGGTATGGTAACCAAAATGGCATGGTACTGGCATAAAAACAGACATAGAGATAAGTGGAACGGAATGGAGAACCTAGAAATGAATCCATAAATTTACAGTGAACTCATTTTTGACAAAAGTGCCAAGAACATACATTAGGGAGAGAACAGTCTCTTCGATAAATTGTGCTGGGCAAACTAAATATCTATATAGAAAAAAATGAAACTACATTCATATATTTTGCTGTATATGAAAGTCAAATTAAATTGGATTAAAGACTTAAATTTAAGTCTTTAAACTATGGAACTACTACTACAAAACATTGAGGAAACTCTCCAGGACATAGAAGTGGACGAAGGCTTCTGTAGTAATACCCCACAAGAACAAGCAAGCAAAGCAAACCTGAACAAATCGATTACATCAAGTTAAAAGGCTTCTCTGCACAGCAAAAGAAACAATTGACAAAATATAGACACAGCCCACAGAATGGGAGAAAATATTTGCAAACTACCTATCAGATAAGGGATTAATAACCGGAATATATAAGGAGTTCAAACAACTCTATAGGAAAAAAATCTAATAATCTAAGTAAAAATTGAAAAAAAACCTGAATAGACATTTCTCAAAAGAAGACATACAAATGAAAATAGGTATATGAAAAGTGCCTCAACATCACTGATCATCAGAAAAATGCAAATCAAAACTGCAATGAGATATAATCTCATTCCAGTTAAAATGTCTTTTATCCAAAAGTTAAGAATATCAAATGCTGGTGAAAATATGGAGAAAAGGAACCCCTGGTATACTGTTGGTGGAAATATAAGTTAGTACAACCACTGTAGGAAACAGTTTGGAGGTTCCACAAAAATCTAGAGCTACTATATGATCCAGCCATGTCACTGCTAGTGATATATTCAAAATAAAGAATTCAGTATATTGAAGAGACCTTCATGGCAGTCCCTCCCATCACAGACCTGGAGATGTAGGAGGGAAAAATAGTTTCCTTGGCCAGGCCCAGGGACCCACAGCTCTATGAATCCTCCAGACATGGTGCTCTGCATCCCAGCTGCTTCAGCTCCAGCTGTGACTCAAAGGGGCCAATGTACAGCTCAGACCGTGGCTTCACAGGGTGCAAGCCCCAAGCCTTGGCAGCTTACATGTGATGTTAGGCCTACGGGTGCACAGAAATCAAGAATTGAGGTTTGAGAATCTCTGCCTAGATTTCTGAGGATGGATGGAAATGCCTGTCTGTCCAGGCAGAAGTTTGGTGCAGGGACAGAACCCTCATAGAGAACCTCTGCTGGGGCAGTGCAGAAGGGAAATGTGGGATTGGAATTTCCACAAGGAGTCTCCACTGGGGCACTCCCTACTGGGGCTATGAGAAGACAACCACCATCCTCCAGCCCACAGAATGATAGATAACCGATAACTTGCACCATGCACCTGGAAAAGTTACAGACACTCAATGCCAGCCCATGAAAGTAACCAGGAGGGGGACTGTACCCTGCAAAATCACAGGAGTGGAGCTGCCCAAGACTGTGGGAACACCCCTACTGAATCATCATCACCTGGATGTGAGACATGGACTCAAAGGAGATTGTTTCAGAGCTTTAAGATTTGACTGCCCCACTGGATTTTGGACTTGCAAGAGGCCTATATAGCCCCTGCATTTTGGCCAGTTTCTCCTATTTGAAATGCATGTTTTTACCAAAAGCCTGTACCTCCATTGTATCTAGGAAGTAACTAACTTGATTTTGATTTTACAGGTTCATAGCCAAAGGGACTTGCCTTGTTTCAGTTGAGGCTTTGGACTTGGAACTTTGAGGTGAGGCTGAAATGATTTAAGATCTTGCGGGACCTTGGAAGGCCAAGATTGTGTTTTAAACTGTGAGGACATGAGATTTGGGAGTGGCCAGGGTTGGAATTATATAGTTTGGCTGTGTACCTACCCAAATCTCATCTTGAATTTTAGTTCCTGTATTCCCCACACGTCATGAGTGGAACCAAGTGGAGTTAACTGAATCATGGAGGTGGTTTTCCTCATGCTGTTCTCCATGATAGTACTGAGTTAGTTCTCACAAGGTCTGATGGCTTTATAAGGGCTTCCACTTTCGCTGGGCACTTACTTTTCCTCTTTGTCACCATGTGAAGAAGGACATGTTTGCTTCCCTTTCCACCAGGATTGTAAGTTTCCTAAGGTCTTCCTAGCCTTGTGGAATGCTGAGTCAATTACACCATTTTCTATTTTTTTTTTTTTTTTTTTTTTTTTTTTGAGACGGAGTCTCGCTCTGTCACCCAGACTGGAGTGCAGTGGCGCGATCTCGGCTCACTGCAAGCTCCGCCTCCCGGGTTCACGCCATTCTCCTGCCTCAGCCTCCGGAGTAGCTGGGACTACAGGCGCCCGCCACCACGCCCGGCTAATTTTTTTTTGTATTTTTAGTAGAGACGGGGTTTCACCATGTTCGCCAGGATGGTCTCGATCTCCTGACCTCGTGATCCGCCCGCCTCGGCCTCCCAAAGTGCTGGGATTACAGGCTTGAGCCACCGCGCCCGGCCCATTTTCTATTTTTAAATTACCCAGTCTAAGGGTATAGCAGCATGAGAATGGACTAATCCACATAGAAATGGTACTGAGTATTTAAAATAATTTCTTAAAATTTTTCTTATGATGATGAATAACTGACTTTTATAACAAAGAAGCCGTTCATGCTCAATTGTACAAAAGCATAATCTAAGCATTACTTTTCCCTTGTCACTCTATACACTATTTAAGTACTTTTGACTTTGTCCTAAGTATACTGCCATGTAATGACATAAGATGACTTAATTTTCAGAATATTTGTTCCCATTTAAACCACTAAGTAAATGTTCTTTGTACAGCTGCTCTTGACCTCACTTGATCTTTACTTTGCTCAGAAGTAATCATAAAGTCAAAAGCAAACTTGCCTGTGGGCACTGAATTTATTCATTTACCTTTCTAATATAATGGTCATTTGTGTGATTCAAAATGCATTATATTGAACTTTATTAGGTTAGGATTTAAAAATCAAATATAACACTATCTTTTAATGAATTCACAAATGCAAGAGAATAGGTCACTTGCAGAATCCCATAGATACTTCAGAAGTGATGATTCTTTATTTGAAAAACACTTGATTTATCATGTTGTGTGTGGAGTTGAATGTGATGTCCTTCCTACAGACTTACAATAAATGGTACTGGGCTGAAAAGTCTTACACAACCAAGCACATTTCAGTCAAATCATCAAATTAATTGCCTTTTGCCTTTAATATGCCTTCACTGATAACAGCAAAGAAAGAATGAAGCTTATTTTGTAAGACTTACCCTCCAGGAGATGAGATCAAAAGAAAAAATGAATGAAAGTTAAGTCAATGGCACATAAAATAAAGCAATTAGCTTTTGAACTCCTTAGTCTAGCACATTTTTTCAAGGAGTAATCTGTAAAGTTTGAAGTGCTAACAGGATCACCGTGGTGACTAAGTTAAAATCCATATTAGACTACTTAAAGTACTTTCATTGGATGGCTAAAGCAGTGTCATAAGTACAGTGGAAACTGACACATCATTAGACAGAAGTTAGATAAACTTCCTACCACATGGGTAGACTAGAACAGTCACAGAAATTTCACTGAACTTCTCAGAAAAGTGAAATCATTACATTTTTCTAGCATCATGCAAAATACAACTCAAAGTGAATTTATCAATACCTGAATAAAACATGACCTAAAATGAAACAATTTAAATATTATATAACATCTGAAAAATGTGTCAGATAACTCAATAAACATAAAGCTAAAACATTAAAGCTAATAAAAAAAAAGTTTCTGGATTATACAGCTACGGGTAATGTTTTCCATATGTTCTAAAGCCATTCTACATTTTATCACAATAATATTGAACCAGTGTGGATGTCAGACTCTGCATTAAATCTCTCTGATTTCTTTATGAGAACCTGGTAGGGTTGGGCTATTCTAGCCTCAGGTGATTGGTGTTGGTCAAGTAATTTGCATAGGTCATCAGAAAGCGAAAGGGTTGTGGATCAAGATAAAACATGTAAGAACCAAACATGATGTGCCATCTTCTTTCTCTCCACCAGAATAACCAGCAATGTTGCAGAAATTATCTGCTATATCACCCTGGTCCCAACTTGCAGAAGATGGGAAGCAGAGCTCCCAGCCTGCCCAAGATGAACATGTGGTATAGACAAGAAATACACCTTTGTTCTTTTAAGCTTCTGAGATTTTGTATGTGTTTGTTTCTTACCAAACCACATATCCAAAGTTACTAATTGATGCAATTTGTATTCAGAAAGAAACTCATTTACAGCTATTTTTATTCTAAATAATTTCTAAAATGTCCACTTTATTAATTTTGATATATCCAACAAATAATCTAGATACCAAGTTTGAATCATATTTATTTTGTCAAATAACACATATATTTTATAAATTACATACAAAAACTGTAGCAATCTTATTTTGTTGGGGTGATCAGACCCAACACCAGGCTGTGGGGGTTACAAAGTACGGCGGAGTCAAAGGAATGAGAAAAGACAAGTTTAAGAGTGCATAAAGTGGGACCAGGGGGCCAACGCTAGTACGGAGCCTGCAAAGGCCTTGAGCTCTGGAAGCCTGCACTATTTATTGGTGATCAAACAAAAAAGCAGGTGGTGAGGATATGGGGGTTGAAAGAAACTGGTGTATCAAGTGCATGATCTACAGCTGTGATGGTTTAGCATTTTCTTTGCAGCATATGGAACATGTTCTGCTACTTGAGATAATGGGAAACATGTTCTTCTAGTTTAAGATACAATTGATCTATGAGACTGGGAGTGCTAGAAGCAAGGAGCCAGCAAGTCTAGACACATTCTTCAAAGGCCACAAGGGGTTTTAGACCCCGGACCCTGGACATGTTCCAAGACTTTTACATTATGTCAGATATGCAAGCCCTGCCTCAACTTTTTTCCCAACACTCAGCTTTTCCGCAACATGCCCCCTTTTCTTTTTTGTAAAACTGCCACAGCTATCATTGCTTGTTCTTGATGGTGGCTTTCTCTCCAGAGGCAGCTTCCACATCTGCAGACTAAAAGGAGATAGTACAAGCACTTAATTATTAGAACAAAATTTGCAAGTGTAGAGCTTCCAATGGCCTTAATCCATTTCAGAGGATTGATTGCCGACAACTCATTGGTTGCCTTGTTCAAAATATCAGTTCCAGGGAGCAGGGCTTTTTTCCCAACACTCAGCTTTTCCCCAACATATTTTTTTTTTGTTATTTATCTCAAAAACACATTTTCCCGATTCTCCTTTGGAAAATCAGATCACATTAAGAATATAATAACATTATTCTTTATAGTCATTTTAGGTTTTATAATTGTTTGAATATTTATAAATAAGAAATAAATCAAAATTAACAAGAAGCTAACCACTAGTTTTAGAAAATGCTGAATTTGATATTTGTTTATAGTTTGAGACAGACGGAGGTCTATTGTTATTAATAGTATTTATTTTATCTGACACAAATAATTTTGAATCAAGACTTTAAATCATGTCTTAATAAGAAAATACTAAATACTGAGAAGTTATTATTAATTAAATATTCCAAAATAGTTGGAGTGTTAACTACAATATAAACAGTATTGAGAGATTATAAATATAAAATTAAAATTACATTTAAAGTCAAGTTCTGAAAGCAATTACAACCAAAGTCTTTATACTTATGTCTATAAATAGTTCACATAATATATTTGCTGATGAAGACAATCATGATTATTAAACAGGTAAAAAGAATGCTATTTTTCATTTACTTCTGTGGAAACCACACACACAAACACATTCTACTTAGAAGTAAGAGTAACAAAACACTGAACAAAATCTGGGTTATATCTTCATTTACTTAAGTATAAATAAACTGAAAAATGTGCTACAGAGCTCACACAGAACATCATTATTGCCTGGGAAAAGGGATAAAGAGTCTTCTAACATCCTGTTTTTCTCTAGTTTAGAAATACAGAATCCAAGCCAACAGAAAAGGAAGCAATTACAGGTTACATGTTCTCAGGTTGGGGATATTTACCCAACCTTTTTATTCATTCAGCTGAATGAAACAAAGCAAGTATAAATGAAAGTGAGAAGCAGCATACACAATTCAGAGAAATAGAGTACCTGTATTCACAGCCTCAGAAGCATTTCACAGTGAAAATTATAATTCCAAAATATTGATTCTTATTAGCAAAAAACAAAACTACAAAGACTTTAAATTCACTCAAAGAATGATATAATATCATAAACACCTTGGGAACAAAACAGAGATTTATTGCTCCAATCCTAACCTAAAATATAATGTTTCTATGAAATTCAATTTTAATAAGCTTATCAAGTGATTACATATCTAGAAGATTGTGTCTTCACTGGTCTAGAAACTATCATACTTTACAGAACTCCTGTGAAGATAGAAAAGGAGCTTCCTGCTTTGTGCAATAAACGAACCTAAAGATTTATATATATCAGAAGAGAAAAATGTAAAAATGGTAAATACGGGATGTAAATGTAAAAATACACAACCTAGAAATTGCAGACGTCTTACGATGAAATAATCAAATTAAACACAAACAATCATAGAAATAAGTACTTTCTGGTTAAGAAAATGTGTCAGACTTATTTGTAATAATGCAACTGTATAAGAAATAGAAGGTTTCAATTAAAACTTAAAATACATCAATCAAGGTATTTCAAGTTATGATGTTTCATGATTCTATATAGCTCTCAAAAGTCCTTCTGAGAGACAGCAAGAGCTCAGCTGAAAGTTTGGGAATGGTGAACTTGTATTCTTGGTAATCTTTTTAACTTTCATTTTTTAAGTTCAGGAATATGTGTACAGGTTTATTACATAGGTAAGCTTGTGTCATAGAGGACTGCTGTACAGATTATTTTGTCAGCCATGTATTAAGCCTGGTACCCATTAGTTATTTTTCCTGATTCTCCCTCTCCTCCCACCCTATACCTTCCGATAAGCCCCAGTGTGTGTTGTGCCCCTCTATATGTCCATGTGTTCTCCTTCTTCTAACCTATTCTAAGTGAGGACATAAGGCATTTGATTTTCCACTCCTGCGTCAGTTTCCTAAGGATAATGGCCTTCAACTCCATCCACGTCTGTGCAAAGGATATGATCTCATTCTTTTTCATGGCTGCCTAGTATTCCATGGTGTGTGTGTGTGTGTGTGTGTGTGTGTGTGTGTGTGTGTGTATATATATATATATTTCTTTATCCAGTCTATTATTGATTGGCATTTAGGTTGATTCCATGTCTTTGCTATTGTGAATAGTGTTGCAATGAGCATATGTGTCCATGTGTCTTTATAAGACAATGATTTAAATTCATTTGGATACATACCTAGTTCTTTATAGATTGCTGGGTCAAATGGTACTTCTGTCTTTAGGTATTTCAGGAATCACCACACTGTCTTCCACAATGGTTAAACTAAAGGCTTCTACACAGCAAAAGAAACTATCAACAGAGTAAACAGATAACCTACAGAATAGGAGAATTTTTTTTGCAAACCATGCATCCGGCAAAGGTCTAATATCCAGCATCTATAAAGAACTTAAAGAAAATTACACACAAAAAAACAAACAAAAAAAATAATGGGGGCAAATGACATGAAGAGTCACTTTTCAAAAGAAGACGTATACTTAGTCAACAATTGCGTGAAAAAAAAGTTCAACATCACTGATCATTAGAGAAATGCAAATTAAAACCACAGTAAGATACTAGCCCACACCAGTCAGAATGGCTACTATCAAAAACTTAAAAAATAACAGATGCTGGAGAGGTTGTGGAGAAAAAGAAACACTTATATGCTGTTAGTGAGAGTGTCAATCTAATATCAGTATTTTTTGTTTGTTTGTTTGTTTGTGTGTGTGTGTGTTTGTTTGTTTGAGACGGAGTCTCGCTCTGTCACCCAGGCTGGAGTGCAGTGGCCGGATTTCAGCTCACTGCAAGCTCCGCCTCCCAGGTTTAGGCCACTCTCCTGCCTCAGCCTCCCGAGTAGCTGGGACTACAGGTGCCCGCCACCTCGCCTGGCTAGTTTTTTGTATTTTTTAGTAGAGACGGGGTTTCACCGTGTTAGCCAGGATGGTCTCGATCTCCTGACCTCGTGATCCACCCGTCTCGGCCTCCCAAAGTGCTGGGATTACAGTATTACTGGTGTTTTTATTTAGAATAGGACTGAGCTATAACCTGTTATAGGAATATTCATATTTTAGGGAAAGTACTTTGTAAAATTTCTCTCACCTAGTTTTCAAGTATATTTGCATTTAACAAAATGCAGTTATATTCATTATTATTATTGTTAAAATCATTCGTGTATAGCAAGTTTATAATGAGGTGTTACATACAAACAGGAGTCTTATGAAATATGTATAATGGCAATCAGGAAATTTGGTCAGTGAAGACAATCTGGTCTCTTTTGTCATGAGGTCTTTAGATGTTTCTATTTTAATTTTGTCTGACTGTGAACTCACACAATCTATAAGAAGGTAATAATTTGCTCCTTATTACTATTGAATAAGTCTGTAATAAAAGACCAGGTAAAGAATAACTGCTATGATTTTATGGAGAGAGTATTGTGAGGAATAAGCTTGTTACCTGAGCTTAAGAGCATGAAGGTAAAACACAAGGGCAATGAACTCTGGCCTCAAGTTGGCGTGCATTCATATTTCAATATAATTTATTATTTTAGGATGTTGTATTTTATAGGATAAAGGTAAAGTTTTGTGAACATTTGTAGTCATTAAGAACAGTGTGCGTGTTACTTTGGTTGAGCTTGTTTGATCTTTGTCCTCTCATTAACCTCTTTTCATATTTATTCACTTGTGTAGCAAATGATGGTTTCATAATTTATTTTTCACTCCCTTTTATCTGGCCACTTGAGAAAAAATTAGGTCAGAGAAGACAGTTAAGCTTTTGAAGTTGTTATAATAGGATAGAGTTTGACAGGTGAAAAAACCAAGGGAGGCCTAATTCAAATTCACGGAGTATCTGACTAAAGCAAAATAATAGGTCTAGCAGAGAAGAATCCAAACTAGTAACTGAATATCTTGGCAATACATATGTTAGGCTATGATTTAAATTGTAGATGCCCTGAAGGAATTAGATCATCAGTATGTACTTGTTTGAACACTGGTCATTCCATTTGAGTCAACTTTGAGAATATAATATTAAAATTATACAGGAGACCAAAAATACACCCGAGTTAAAAAGGTATTTAAAAAGTACAAAATTCTTAAAGTCATCTGTCAGTCACTCATAGGAGTAATGACTCCTATATATCTGAATAATATCTTTCATTTCTATATTTTGGCATCTTTAACATGTGTATGTACAGTCATATCTATTAGTTTTTGTTATAAAAAATGATGCTAAAACCTAGTGGCTTAATGTTAGAACAGTATTTTCCCCCACCAATATGTTGATCATTTGAGCACTATAAGCAATCAGTCAGGTCTAAGTGATCTCATTTTGGCTTACTCACATGTATGTGGTTAGCTGATGGGTTACTTGAGACTGGATTGCCTCCAGCAGATTCATTTGCATATCTAGTGTTTGCTTAAGTATTAGCTAGTAAGGTCAAGTGCCTGGATGTGGATGTCTTACCATAAGATTCTATCAGCCTAACCTGAACAGCAAAGTTCCAAGGCGGCTAGGAGAAATGAGTAAGGTCTTCTGACACATGGGTTCAGAATTGGCAAACTGCCATTTTGGCTGCAATGTGTTGGCCAAAGCAAGCCACAAGATCAGTGCATATTTAACCTTCTCTTAATGTGATGAATTTCAAATTTAAATTATAAGAAACTGTGGATATAGAGTATTCACATTGTGTAATTGTATGTGTAGGCGTGTTTTGTCCATGTATGTATATGTGTGTGTATCTATATCTGTATCTATGAGCACATGTAGTTGTGTTCCTTGTAAATAAGTTGATAATGATATAGGATGGAAAGGAAAAAAAAAACAGCCTTCTCCTCCCTCTTTTGTTAATATACAACTTTAAGTGTTGACTTAGAACACAACTATGCCAGTTAATGTCATGTTAACCAGGAGTTTTGGGCAGATGCTAAAGGTCACACTGTCAAAAATTCACAAATACAAAATAGTAATAGACATCTCTCAGGATAAGATTTCTAATCATAGAAATGATCAATATTTGCTTATCTGGGTCTCTCTAAATACCCTTCCTACCCAATACAAGTATTTTCAATGTAGTGGCTATTTGGGGGAGCAGAGGGTAAGTTAAGAGACATGACATGTTGTGAGTTACTATAATTTGGAAGTCAGGCTTTGGCTGTAGGGTAGACTGAGTATACAATTGGTGCTATTTCTCCAATGCTATTTGTATCCACATGTT
The DNA here is from genome assembly GCF_037993035.2 of Macaca fascicularis. Classification (NCBI taxonomy): domain Eukaryota; kingdom Metazoa; phylum Chordata; class Mammalia; order Primates; family Cercopithecidae; genus Macaca; species Macaca fascicularis. The sequence goes on along the minus strand of NC_088380.1, from coordinate 29,119,877 downwards.
TTACAATGTAACCGTGCAGCTTCTGTGTTCACTGTGGTGAAGTCTATTTTCATATCCTCTGTGCCTTGTGACCTCTTTTGTCCAATGGAATGGAACATAAATTACACTGTGACAATTCTGAGTCTAGTGCTCAGTAGACTATGTATCTTTCCATTCTCTTAGGACCGTTGCCTCCACTGTGTGAAAGATCTAACCTGCCCTGCTGGAGGATGAGAAATCACAGGGATGAGTGTCAACTCAGTTCAGCTTTCCCAGGTGAAGCCCAAGACTTGTGAAAGAGTCAGGCTAAGATTAACACAACTGACTATGGATGCATAAAGAATCCTAGTCCATCCATAGAATTGTGAGTGAAGAAAGTTGTGTTTTAAGGAACTAGGTGTTGGATGTACTTTATGAGCAGCAATGGCTAACTGACACTGTTAGGAATGTTGATCTACTGCAAAGTATCTTCAACAGTTATACTAACCAAGTTATGTTGTATATAATTCCTATGGTCTACAGTTAAAAGAGATGATGATAAACATGACAAAATTAAAAAAATATAATCTTAATGATGTATTTATACATGGTAAATTTAAAAATTACTAGTGCCTAAAGAAATATTTTTATGAAATGATTGCTAATGAACTAATATATATTAATTAAATATAAAATTACCAAAATGTTTCATGACTCTGTGAAGAAGACAGTAAAAATAAACTTCATTATTATATTTTCCAACTTATACTTAAGAGATATTTAAAATATTATCATCAAATTAAATTTATACAAGGCAGGATGTCTTCTGATTTCTTACTAATATTAAAAATAAACTCTATCATTAATTTACTTTGATTTAAATAACTTGTGATGATTTTATTATTGTTACAGGATAATTCTCATAAAATGTGTCATTATAGTACATGATTCTCTATTTTTTAAATAATCTATATTATTAAATTATTTTTACAAATGATAAAACCTATAATGTGACACAAATTTAAATTAATAATTTTGGTAGTTTTAAAACAGAGTGGAACATATTCTATTAACAGCTACAGACAGTTTACATAAAAATTCAGGATATAGGCAGGGCGCGGCAGCTCACGCCTGTAATCCCAGCCCTTTGGGAGGTGGGTGGATCACTTGAGGTCAGGAGTTCAAGAGTAGCCTGGCTAACATGGTGAAACCCTGTCTCTACTAAAAATGCAAAAAAATTAGCTGGTCATGGTGGCGTACGTTGGTGATCCCAGCTACTAGGAAGGCTGAGGCAGGTGAATCACTTGAACCCAGAAGGTGGAAGTTGCAGTGAGTCAAGTTCATGCCACTGTACTCCAGCCTGGGTGACAGAGTGAGACTTCTTCGACTTAAAAAAAAAAAAAAAAAAAAGAAAAGAAAAGAAAAAAGAAAGAAATAGGATATAAACTTTGAATGATAATTTTTGATTATATATGTGTGTGTGTGTATATTTGTTTGATGGATACTCTTAGAGATTTACATTTCAAGGAGGCTATTTTGAACTATTTACTATTTGTACTGTGTTCTTCACAACTAGGTGTGACTACCTAGCAATCAGAAGACAAAGTAAAGAAAAGAGTAACTACCTAATACTATGTAGGATAATTCTAGTTTTTTTTTTTTTCCTTTTTTTCTTTTTTTTTTTTTGAGATACAGTCTTGGTCTGTTGCTCAGACTAGAGTGCAGTCGTGCAATCTCAGCTCACTGCAACATCCGCCTCCTGAGTTCAAGCAATTCTCCTGCCTCAGCCTCCCGGGTAGCTGGGATTACAGGTATATACCACCTCATCCGGCCAAACTTTGCATTTTCAATAGAGACAGGGTTTCACCATGTTGGCCGGGCTCGTCTCGAACTCCTAACCTCAAGCGATCCACCTGCCTCAGCCTCCCAAAGTATGGAAATTACGAGCATGAGCCACCATGCCCAACCTGAATAATTTTAGTTTTAAGTACTAACTTAAGTGTATTAGGTACAGTGCAATTTTTCTGTATCTTTGAAATCAAATTATTCAATTAATCTCTTTCTCGCCGGGATTCTTTTTAATAAATAGAAGTTTAATATTAAATTTTCCCAGTTTTGGTACAGAGAATTTAGGTAATCAGAAAATGTGTCAAATATTATAAGCACTTTTTAACATTCACAAAATACTTTCAATTTGTGGCCCAAAACACCACCAAATAGTGTGGGCTTAGGTAAAAGCCAAATACATACTGGTCAGACTCCTTCCATTGACCCTTCCCCCTTGATCTTCTAAGTGACAGTCCCCTCTTTTATTCTATCATAGGAAATTTAATAAAAGCAGTCACTTTTCCTCTTAGAGAATTTGTCAGCAACATTGGACGAGATTGTATTTATAAAGGACCATGGAAAGAAAATACTGAGTTGAACGGAAGTCATATTCAAATGGCTTATACAGTGTGGGAAAAATAATAAAATGTGTTGAATTAATGCTTTCATATCTCAAATTTGGTTTATTATTTCACATATGGAGCAACACATAAAGCTCCTTTAAGTAACAGTTACACACTGATATATGATTCATGTTCTGTATGATTTTATTAAATTTGTCTTTCATTTTTCATTATTCAGTACTTCACTAAGACACAGGTATATCTCTGTCCTGAGCTATGCGCCTCAGCAGCCTTGCTCTTTGGAGAACCTTTGAAATTTCTAAGTTTTCTGTAGTGTGTGAGATCTTCTGGCATTATCAGGGGTGGTCTGGTCTACATTTCTCGTAGTGCTTTCTCTGTCTCATTCCTTCCGTCTTCCACTGATAAAGAGTTGAACCAGCTACCCTGGAATCTGCAGGATTTTCATCATCATGATCATTTTATGGCTCCATGGTCAGTTCCAAACCTTCAGAGGATGGCTTGGCAAGGAATACATTCTCAGGTCATAGCAGAATTTTCAAAGTGGGATCATGGTGTTTTTCATGGGCTGCCAGAGTGATGCTGCAACAATGACTTTGAGTGAAGCGAAATTATTACACACAGAGAACATCCATAGGAAAAATTTGCCACCAACCCAAAGCACACACTAGAGGAGACAGTGCTGTTAATTTTCCACATTTTCAACCATGACTTTTTTTTTTTTTCCAACCATGACTTTTACTGGAAAATGATTATAGAAACATAAAACAAGAGTATAATAACAAAATAGCAAAAGTGTTAATAATTTTAAATTGGTTTTAGAGATATGGGACTAAAACAATTGTGAAATAAAACTCAAATATAACTGAGTTTAGGGACCCCAACACCGTTAGAAGCCATTTACATGTTAGTTCACTTCTTGTATGTATTTTTCAATACAAACACAACTATGTGTATATCAAGGCTCACATACTCAAAGCTTCTTGTTAGAATAAGAAAGAGACCCTCTTCTTGTTATGTACTCTATCTTTACTTGTGTATATACCCATTTATGCTCAATCATTGTGCAAAAGCTCAAGCATCGAGAGTGTGTAACACTGAACCTGACATCCTTTAATGACATATTTGGAATGGAAAGAATGGTCAATTCCTCTAAGAGAAGAAGCACTCGCCAAACTAATAAACTTACTCAACAAATATTTATATAATAAGAGTGAAAAGAATAGTATAAATTATGAATACATATTCAAAAATAATTTCAGAAGCAGTTCACACTTTTTGTATAGATATGATTTCCAGTTGAACAATACTGTAGTGTGTAAAACAGCTAAACATCCTTCAATCATCAGACTGAAGTACAATTCTGAATACAGAATTATGAAATCTTGGTCCTTATTTCAACTCTTCATTTATTTGCTTGGCTAGTTGGATAAAGTCTTTAGGTTTGTTGGAGTTGAGCTTCTTCACTTCTAAAGCAAAGCCTTCGATTAGGTCTTCAAATATTCTGAAAGAAGTGGGAACAGGGACTATACTGCATCCCCCTTTATCGCTTTTTATTGTTTTTTTTATATGGCGCCCACTCCTTTATTGCTTTTCACACCTGCCTAGTTCATAAGAAGCCTTCAGAAAATGTCATCTGTTTTTGTTTTTTTTTTTTTTTTTTTTTTTTTTTTTTTTAGTAGAGACTGTGTTTCGCCATGTTAGCCAGGATGGTCTCAATCTTCTGACCTCGTGATCCACCCGCCTCAGCCTCCCAAAGCGCTGGGATTACAGTCGTGAGCCCCCGCGCCCGGCCAGAAAATGTCATTTTTGTAACCAGACTGAAAACACATTAAACTATATAATTTGTATTTCTAAATACATGACAAACCCTCTCTACTATTGCTTTAAACCATATTGTAATGATAGAAATAGATAAACACTTAAGATCTAATAAAAATGGCATGTAACTTGAAAATAGCAAAAGTGTTAATAATTTTAAATTGGTTTTAGAGATATGGGACTATAGATTTGTCTTTTCTGGACATTATAAATTGATTCACACACAATATATGCGTGACTTACTTTTTTCATTTTTAAAAATAAGTTCACATTTTAGTGACTGGCTTTAATTTACTTATGATAATATTTTCAACATTCATCCATGTTTGAGCATCTATTTATACTTCATTCCTTTTTACTGGCAGATAATTCTCTACTTCACTGAATGAAGATACAACAGTCTACTGAACCATTTATAAGCTGATGGACTTTTGATTTGTTTACACTATTGAGAAACTACAAATAACGTTGCTATAAACATTTGTGTAAAAGATTGTGTGCAGACAAGTGTTTCTATTTCTCTGGAATGAATACCTTGCAGTAAAATTTTGCTAGGCCATATAGTAATTCTACTTAATGTTTGGAGTACTACCAGAATTTTTTTAAGTAGCTGCACTATCTTATATTCTAACTGTTAATATATGTATTGAATTTATCCTCATCTTCACCAACACATGTTAAGATCCGTCTTGTTAATTATGGTCATCTTATTGAGCATGAAGCAGTATTTCATTGTGCCTTTCATAATAAATGATGTAGAACACATTTTCATGTACTTTTTGTTCATTTATGTTTCTTCTTTGGTGAAATATATACTCAGAATTTTTAACGTTGTTGAAATCTAATTTATTCATAATTTCCTTTTGTTACTTGCACTTTTGATGTTTTATCTAAAGAAGCCTTCACCTAAATCAAGTTCACAAAGGATTACTTCAATATTTTCTTCCAAAAATTTTATAACTTTAGCTTTGGCTTAACAATATTGTCTTCTGACCCATAACATGAGATGTGATTACAAACATAGGTTTGTAATTTCTTTCACAATTGTTTTGTATGGTTATACAATAGATTGTCTGACTTTTGTTAAACATATTTCTAACTTTTTTATTTCCCAGTGCAGAAAATGAAACTGGACCCCCTACCTATCATCATCATATACAAAAATTAACTCAAAGTGAATTAAATACTTAAATGTAAGGTCCACAATTATAAAAATTCTTGAAGTAAAACCTAAGAAATACCTTTCTCAATATCTATGTTGGGAAAGAATTTAGGGCTGAGTCCCCACAGGTAATTGCAACAAAAACAAAAATTGACAGGTGGGAACTAAGTAAACTAAAGAGCTTCTGCATAGAAAAAGAAACTATCAACAGAGTAAGTAGACCACCTACAGAATGTGAAAAAAAAATCATAAATTATGATCCAACAAAGGACTAATACCCAGATTCTATAAGAAACTTAAACAAATCATTAAGCAAAAAACAACCCCATTAAAAGTGGGCAAAGGACAAGAACAGACACTTTTCAAAAGAAGACATATAAGCAGTCAACAAAGATGAAAAAATATTCAACGTAATTAATCATCAAGGAAATGCAAATCAAAACCACAATGAGATACCTTCTCACGGCAGTCAGAATCATTTTTGTACAGTCAAAAAGTAATAGGTATTGACAAGTCTGTGAAGAAAATGGGACACATATACACTGTTGGTGGAAATGTCAATTAGTTCAGCCATTGTGGAGAACTAAGATTGAACTACCGCTTGACCCAACAATCCTATTACGGAGTATATAGTCAAAGGGAGCTGAATCATTTTACCAAAAAGACACATGTCCCCATATAGTCATGGCAGCACTATTCACAATAGAAAAAGAAAATATGGAATCAACACATCAACAGTGTATTTGATAAAGAAAATGTGGTACATATACACTATGGAGTATTACACAGCCATAAAAAATAAAATTATGTCTTTTGCAGCTACATAGATGCTGCTGGAGACCATTATGCTAAGCAAACTATTGCAAAAACAGAAAGCCAAATACTGCATGTCCTCACTTATAAGTGAGAACTACACCTTGGGTACCTACAGACATACCGATAGAAATAATAGACATTGGGGAACACAAGAAGAGTGGAGGAAGGGGGAAAGGTTTGAAAAACTACCTATTGGGTCCTATGCTCAGTACTTGGGTGACCAATTCAATCATACTCAAAATCTCAGCATTACTGAAATATACCTTTGTAACAAATCTGCATATGTATGGCCTGATTCTAAAATAAAAGTTGAAAAAAAACTGAAATTGACTAAATAATTGTAGCTTAATGTAAATTTACTGATAGTTTAGGCATACAATTGATTTCTTTATGTTGAAATTATATAAGCTTACTTAACTCCTATATTAATTCTAATAGTTGCTTTTATTGTAGTGGATTCCTAGGGATTTTTTCATATATAAGACTATTGTCTGCAAATAGATGTGGTTTTATTTCTTTCTTTCTAATCTGAAACTGTTTCCTTTAATGTTCTTGCATATATACCCAAGCTAGAACCTCCGATAAAATGTTAAATAAAATAAGTGAGAGTAGACATTCTATTCTTGTTTCTGACCTTAGGAAGAAAGCATTCAGTCTTTCACCATTAAATATGATATGAACTGTGGCTTTTTTGTATATAAGAGCCTAAGATACTTTCCTGTACTGCTAGTATGTAGAACATATATTGTAATCAGAGGGTTTTGTATTTTGTCTAGTTTTTTTTTTTTTTCTGCAGCTACTGAGATGATCACATGGTTTTCTTTATTATATTTTTATAATAATCAATTTTCAGATATTAAACCTGGGATAAATGCCATATAGTCATGTTGTACAACCCTTTTTTATTACTAAATTCTGTTTGCTAATATTTTGCTGAGGATTTTTATGCTCAATTCATGAGAATCTGTCTGGTTTTCTTTTTTTCTTGTGATTTATTTCTGTAGTTTTGATAAGGGTAATACTGGCCTTATTAATACAGTAGGAGTTATTCCCTCCTTGTCTATTTTTTAGAAAGTTTGTGAGGATTTGGAATACATTTCTTTAGATATATTTTTTAGAACTTACCACTGAAGGCATCTGGGTCTGGAGCTTTCTCCTTGGTAAGTTTTTGAATGACTAATTTAATCACTTGATTAGTTATTAGGGCTATTTATAAGTTCTGTTTCCTCGAGGAAATTTCGTAGTATGTATATTTGTGTTTCTATTCTATTCAACTCAGTTTATTTAATTTATTGGCAAATATTGTTAATAGTATATTTTTACACTCTTTTATTTCTGGAAACTCAGTAGAAATTACTTTTATTACTAATTTTGGTAATTTGAATATTCACTCTTTTCATCTTGGACAGTCTAACCAAGTTTCTAAATATTGTCACTCACTTCATAAAAACAACTTTTGTTGTTTTTAATTTTCTCTACTGTTTTTCTGTGCTTTCTTTGATTATTCTTTACTCGAACTATTATTATTACCTTTGTTTCTGTTTGCTTTAGGTTTAATTTGCTTTTTATTCCAGTGTCTTAAGATGAAAGAAAAGGTTACTGATTTAAGATATTTCTTTTTGATTAGTATAGGAAATTAATACTATAAATTTTCCTCTCAGCATTGTTTTAGTGGCATTCCATATGTGTTGGCATAAGGTGCCTTAATTATAATTCATCTCAAAGTATTTTTGAAATTTACGGTGATTTCTTTCTCGCTCTATTGATTATTTAGAAGTGTGAGACTTAATTTCTACATATTTTTTAAATTTCCAAATTTTTTATTATTTATTTTAATTTTATACTCCTTACTGTGTATGGAGAATTTACTCTGTATGATACCAGTATTAAAGTTTTTTATGTGGCCCAGCAGATGTTCTAGCATAAAGAATCCTCAATATACACTTGAGATGAATATTTATTCTGTTGTTTTTGGGTGGCATGTTCTTGTTCTATAGATGTCTATTGGGTCAAGTTGCATTAGTTGTAGTCATTATTTTCCAAACATATAATAGCTGAGCCTCCAAGCTGTTTTAAATAAATGAACCTGGCTTACTGTTTTAGTCAGGTCTCACACTGCTATAAGGAGTACCTTAGGGGCTTCCATGAAATTCTCTGACATGCACTAGAGACATTTTCCTTATTGTCTTGACAACTAACATTGGGCTCCTCATTACTTAATGCAAATTTCTGCAGGCAGCTTGAATTCCTCCCCAGAAAATGGGTTTTTCTTTTCTACCACATGGTCAGGCTGCAACTTTTCCAAACCTTTATGAACTGCTTCCCTTTTAAACATAAGTTTTAATTTCAAGTCATCTCTTTGTGGATTGATATAACTGAACACTTTTACAATAATCCAAGTCACCTCTTGAATGCTTTGCTTTTTATACATTTCTTCTACCAGATACCTTAACTCATCTCTCTCAAGTTCAAAGTTCCACAGATCTCTAGTGTAGGGGAAAACCACCACCAGTCTCTTTGCTAAAGCATAACATGAGGGTCTTTACTCCATTTCCCAATAAGTTCCTCATCCAAACTTTCCTACATCTTTCTGTTTTTTTTTTTTTTTTTTTTTCTGAGCCCTCCAAACTGTTACAATGTCTGCCCATTACCCAGTTCCAAAGTCACTTCCACATTTTCGGGTTATCCTTATAGCAGTGCCACACTCTCTTAGTACCAATTTTCTGTATTAGTCCAATTTCACAGTGCTGTAAAGAATACCTGAAGGCCAGGTGCAGTGGCTCACGTGTGTAATTCCAGCACTTTGGGAGGCTGAGGTGGGTGGATCAAGAAGTCAGGAGATCTAGACCATTCTGGCCAACATGGTGAAATCCTGTCTTTACTAAAAATACAAAAATTAGCTGGGTGTGGTGGCATGAGCCTGTAGTCCCAGCTACTCAGGAGGCTGAAGCAGGAGAATCGCTTGAACCCAGGAGGCAGAGGTTGCAGTGTGCCAAGATTGTGCCACTGCACTCCAGCCTGGGCAACAGAGCAGGATTCCGCCTTGGAAAAAAAAAAAAAAAAAAGAATATCTGAGACTGGGTAATTTTAAAAGGAAGAGGTTTAACTGACTCACAGTTTCGCCTGGGGAGGCCTCAGGAAGCTTACAATGATGGTGGAAGGCAAAAGAGGAAGCAAGCATCTTCTTCACAAGGCAGCAGGAGAGAGAGAGTGTACAGGGGAAATTGCCACTTACAAAACCATCAGATCTCATGAAATCTCAGTCACTATCACGAAAACAGCATGGGGAAAACCACCCCCACGATCCATTCACCTCCTACCAGGTCCTTCCCTCAACACCTTGGGATTACAATTTGAGATGAGATTTGGGTGGGAACACAGATCTAAACTATATTACTTGCAAATTACAGTTGATTGTGAATGACTAGGAACAAAATCTTTCAAATGTAGTAATGAGTGTGTGTGTGTGTGTGTGTGAATGTGTGTGTGTGTAAATAATATAGTTTTAACTAACATTTGCTTAATTTCATTTCATTTATGACTTGATTTGTTGGACCAATTTTCTATTCTTTAGCAACCTAGATTTTGAAGCTGCCCTGGAAGAGCTTTGTGATACATACGTTCCCTGTTTTTCCTCACTTTTTTACCCTGCCCGCCTTTACACTCAACAGCGAGAACACCTGATTCTAATGTGTTTTTGATGACAGGTTTAATAGTTACAGATAAATATAAAAGATAAATAGTTTCCAAATAGAGGAGAAAAGGCTAATATTTTATGTACATTACTGCTCCGTGTTGTTAGGTGTGATTACAGATAAGAGAAACTTGATTTGCCCAAGTTATCAGAGCTACTAAGTGACAGAATAGACTGGAACACACAATTCTACAAGTGTATGTCAATTTTTAATAAAATTACCATAATCCACATTTAACAGACATTCACAGATGATACTGTCTTATTTATTTTCTTCTTAAAACTTAACCTCAGCAAAGAAACATAGAAGTTCCATATATTTTTGAACACCGTCGATTTTCATACACACCACCAACTTAATAGTAGCTTTTCAGTGTACAAAAACAGTATAAAACAGGATAAAAATATGAATTCAATAAGATATTGGGGAAAATGTCAACTGAAACTGAACAAATATTGTCTTCTTTGGTAATTAGATGAGAATTCCAATTACTAAAAAGTTACATAGACTTAAAAATTTTTTAAAGTAGATTTTATATAATGCAAATGCTTTCTTTTTAATTAAATAAATCAAAACCCAAATAAAGCATATCACTAGCTTATCATTTAATATATAATACCCCTGATTAGAGGATAATTTTCTTTAGCTCTAATTCAGAAGCTTTTATTCTCCAGTAGTGCAGGAGACATCGAGGAAATACAGGCTTAACAAACATTATAAAATTTAAATCTCTTTTAGGTCCTCTGCTATACAAAGCTACCACTGCACTTTTCCTTTTAAAATAGACTTCTTTTATGATTACTTCACTGATTAAGAGAACTTTCCAATAAGTTACACTTTAACAAAACACATCTGTCTTTTAAAATATTTACCTCTCTTAGTAGAAGATAGGCCATTATACTAAAGTTGATTGCCATCTAAAGCATTGTATACTGAAAGATAGGTAGATAACAGTCTGTTTTCCTAGTGAAGGGAAACAAAAACAATCTCTTATTCTAAAAATAAGCTTTATAAGATCTTTAAATATTGATTTTATTTGCTCCAAAATAGTAAATTTCTTTATTTTTGTATTTATTTATTTTATTTTATGTATTATTATCATTTTTTGAGACCAAGTCTAGCTCTGTCTCCAGGCTGGAGTGTAGTGGTGTGATCTCAGCTCACTACAGCCTCCGCCTCCAGAATTCAAGTGATTCTCCTGCCTCAACCTCTTGAGAAGCTGGGACTACAGGCACCTGCCACCACGCCCAACTAATTTTTGTATTTTTAGAAGAGACAGGGTTTCACCATTTTGGCCAGGATGTTTCCATCTCTTGACCTCGTGATCCACCAGCTTCGGATCAAAATGCTGGGATTAAAGGCATGAGCCACTGTGCCTGGCCAAATAGTAAATTTCAATATGCTATCTGTGAATTCATTCCAATTTTAAGGTTATACAACTCGAATAAGAGTCAAAAGAAAAATTTCAGAAATGATGCCTGATGAATATTGTTTCCTGAACTACTGGCAGAAATTTCAAATATGTTACCCACTTAAAGCTACTTATCCTTTCTTTATTATGCTAATCCATAAATTTTTTTCTGCTTATTTTTCCTTCATGCAACTCTATAAAACAAAAATTTAAAAAATAAAAACAAAATGAAACAAGACACATAAAACGCTCCAGGTAGTAAGAATGAAATTATTGGAGTGGTTATGCTGTTTGGAATATATGTTTTTTAAATTATTTGACTACTTGAAATTGATAAGAGTCAATAAAGATAGCAGATAAATTTATTATTACTATTACATTTAAGATTCTAAACTTACTGGATCAGATCATAAATAGTATCAATTAGAACATATTCTATATAATTGAACTTACATAAAATAGTTGTGTAATTTTCTTATTGTGATCCAGAAAATACATTAACAAATGACATTCTCTGAATTAAATTTATTCTATAGAGTGACACTTTCATTTCAAATGAAGATCTGATCTTGATGTTTAGATATAATTGAGAAGATATATTAATTAATTTATGACATAACTAAAGACAGTTTAAGACTATAACTTAGACTTTTTCTCTGAGCACCCGTAACTTTTTCAGGCCCAACATTTGAAAATTTTGTGGGCCCACTCAATTGTTATAATCTTAATCCTATAAAATGACAATTAATGAAATACATCTTAAGCTAAACTGGCTATAAATATGTTTAATGATTTAGAATATTTTTATATTTCAGTGTCTAGCATGTTAAATTGTTTTCAATTGATAAATATCATATTGTATCAGGACAAGCCGCAGACAAAACCCCTCAGAGACCGAGTTAAAGAAGGAAGGGCTTTATTCAGCTGGGAACTCTGAGTGAGCAATTCCTGTCCCTTTTAAGGGCTCACAACTCTAAGGGGGTCCGTGTGAGAGAGTCATGTTAGATTGAGCAAGCAGGGGGTACGTGACTGGGGTCTGCATGCACAAGTAATTAGAACAGAACAGAACAGGGATTTTCACAGTGCTTTTCTTTACAATGTCTGTAAACTATAGATAACATAACCGATTAGGTCAGGGGTCTATCTTTAACTACCAGGCCCAGGGTGTGGTGCCGGGCTGTCTGTATATGGATTCCATTTCTGCCTTTTAGTTTTTACTTCTTCTTTCTTTGGAGGCAGAAATTGGCTATAAGGCAATATGAGGGGTGGTCTCCTCCCTTCATCTGAGCTATTCAAAATTGCCTATTAAAAGCAATTTATCATATTGTAAACTTGCACATATTTTGTATTATTATTTTCACTTTTTTCAGTGAAATTTTGCTTCATATATGTTTTCTGGTAGGGATGAAAGCTACAATATTACTGGGAAATTGCATAGTAAATATTACACAAAAGATTAGCTTTGAGGAATATTTTATTTGTAGTCTTGATTTTCCAAAGCTTTCATTGATCCATCCAACAGCAATACATCTTTTCAATGCAATGTTATTATAGAAGGTATTTTTGATATTTTCCCCAATATGTAGAAATTCCTCAGATCTTTAGTTATCATAGCATAACATATTCAAGATCTTACGTTAACTTAGACTCACAGAAAGTTTTGAACAGATACAAATATTTGATAATGACTTTGATTCTGGAGAACAAACACAATGTCTAAGAGGTATTGTAAAATTAGAACAATCAAGTTTTGACTAAGTCGTTTCCTTTACTAGCTCTTGGATCTTCAGGAAATTAATAGCCTTAGTTTCCATATTTATAACTAGGGATGTCAATATCCTTACTATTAGAATTTTGTGAGATTTAAAATATGATTTTTGTGAAGTGCTGAGCTTGGGGTCTGACACACCTAGTATCACATAAAAGTGGCTTATTTTTACCAATTCTACAATATATTTAAATAAATTATTGAAACCATAAGACTTTTGTTCCCCTCATACAGTACCACATTGTACTACAGAAAGTTAAAATACAGATTTCAAATGCTTACCTCTGGTTCAGAAACTCAGACAACACTAACCAGATCCATCACAGTTTCTGCCAGGAGCAGATTACCCCGATGTTGTGACTCCATTCAGGCAACCTACTCCTCCTGCATACAAAGCATACACAACTAACTAATGTTTTCCCTAGAATAACTGAATAAAAATCTTATTCTACTTAGATGGCACAGAATGCCTTGAGTATTTTAAGCAATGTATTAAAATGATCCCTTAGTAAGGTATGACCAAGAGTCTTTAACATTCTTCTCAGCTTGACTAAACTTTACATAGGATTTTTCTGGCCTCTAGGCCGGACCTCCCTCTCACCCTATTCCTGACAGAATCCAGATGAACTAACCACAGAGGTCACTCCCCTCCCTTTACTTAGAACATTTATTTTAGCAGATGTGTAACGCAAGTTCTTTCTCTGCCTCTTTAAGTATGCAAATGTTTTTAAAGGCCTCTTGCCAATTTTACAACACAAGAATGTCTTTCTCAAAAACATGTGAGCCATTCCTTTGAAATGTAATCATGAAAGAAGACAGCATTTCCCATTCTTCCTGGGAGGGTAGGGGGCATCTTGCTCAAAGTTGTAATACTAGCTCCTGTTATGACAATAAAAGAAAGTTTACTTTTATTTTTGGTGAGGCCAATTAGAAAACACAAGTGGCCTATGATTCCCCTCACCACAGCTCTTAAAACTCCCCCATAATTTGACTTTTAATAAACTCCCTTTATGTCCATGAAGTTCAGACTGAGTTCTTGTCTCTCTTCCCTATTGCAATCGTTTTCCGTAAAGTCTTCCTTACCTGAATAACTTTGGTGCAATTTTGTGCTTTGACAGCTGTATAATCATTCACTCTCTCTCACTGGCAGGGAATTAGAGTCGCATTTTGTGTAATAATCAACAAGCTGCATTTTTTTCACCTTCACCAATTAGATAAGCAAACAGCTTCTATATCACTTTGTTTACTCGTACAGAAGGTAAAATTATATACAAAATATGCACAAATATGAGATAATCTTCCATATGTGTATGTTCTTATGTGCTTTGTCTATTTGTGTTTCTTGTGTTGTGAAATGAATATTGATCTTCCATTTTTCTATGGTGCTGTTCATCCTAGACTAATTACAGTGTTTTTTACACAGTATGTATCTCAATTTTTATCATGAATTGTAGATTTCCTTAATTTTTCATTTCACATTTAATTATATTTGTAGTTACTATTAAAGTACAAAAGTTGAAGTAAGTTGTTTTTTCTTTTTAAGACTAAAATATACACTTACTGGTCATCTATTTAGCTATGTTTATAACTTGATCTTGACACCGTAGTTTTATTTTATTATATTTACACTAATCACACCAGTTTATTTTTTGAGTGTATTTGTACCATACTCTTTATTGTCATGCATCTGTATTTTTTTCATAGATTTTACAAATTTTTATTTTGCAATCATTTTATTTATTCTCTTATTCATTTTCCAACCTGCTTATTCAAGTTCAGGATCACTCCCAGAGCCTATCCTCAGGGAACAAGGTGATAAATCAGCCCTGATCAGGATTCCATCCCATTGCAGAGTGTGCTTACACAGACCTCCCACTCGCTCAGATTGGAAACAGGCAGACACATTCCACTGAACTTAAACTATGCAGCTTTGGTATACTGAAGGAAACTAGAAAAGCTGGAAAAACCCACCCGGACATGGAGAGAGCATGCAAACACTCACAGACACTGGTCTTGCCAGGAATAAATTATTATTATTTTTTTATCAAAACCATTCTAAAGTTATTCTAAAACACATATCCAAAAACACATTAAGTCTTCAATCCACTTTGAGTTAATTTTTGTATATGGCGATAGGTAGGAGTTCAGTTTCATTCTTCTGCTCATGTTTAGCCAGTTTTCCTGGCACTATATATTGACTAGGGAATCCTTTTCCCATTGCTTGTTTTTGTTGACTTCTCCTAAGATCAGTTGGTTATAGGTGTGCGGTTTTGTTTCTGGGTTCTCTATTATGTTCCCATTGGTTTATGTGTCTTTTTGTAGCAGTACCATGCTGTTTTAGTTACTATATACTTGTAGTATAGCTTGAAGTCAGTTAATGCAATGTCTGGCTTTGTTTTTTTGCTTAGAATTTCTTTGGCTTTCAAAGCTCTTTTTAGCTCCATATGAATTAAAGAATTTTTTGTTCTAATTCTGTGAAAAATGACACTGGTAATTTGATAAGAATAGCATTGAATCTGTAGATTTCTTCGGGTAGTATGAGCATTTTATAATGTTGATTTTTCAATCTATGAGCATAATTTTTTATTTTTAATGTATCATATATGATTTCCTTCAGCAGCATTTTGTAGTTGTCCTTACATTGTTCTTTCTCCTCCTTGAATAGATGTATTCCTAAGGTTTTTTAAAAATTCGTTTCTTGTGGCCATTGTAAAAATAATTGTGTTTCTGATTTGGCTCTCAGTTTGAACATTTTTCATGTATAGAAATGCTACTGACTTTTGTAGGTTGATTTTGTACCCTGAAACATTACACTGTTTTAGCTGCATCACAGAGGTTTGGGTATGCTGTGTCTCCATTTTCATTTGTTTTAAAACAATTTTTGATTGTAGGTTTTATTTCATTGTTTACACTAAAGTCTTTCAGGAGCAAGTCTTTCAGTGTTCATGGAATTGTGTGGTTTTGAAAGTTCCTCTTGGTATATTTTTATTCCAATGTGGTCCGAGAATATGTTTGGTATGATTTTTTTTTTTTTAATTTAGAGAGATTTATGTCCAAGCATAATCATGTCAATTTAAAGCGGATTTTTATATTGGCCAAGTTCATTCAAATGACTGGCCATTTTATCAAGTGGCTTCCTCTTTATTGATAGCTAACTAATTATTCATTGTGATTTATATTGTTTTCAGCAAAGAAAAATAAATGATCCTTAACTTTTAATAAAGTTTATATTTTGTTTTAGTCATATTTCAGTTTTTGTATTTTCGTATGTAGTATATGTACTACTTTACTAACTAGAATGCGAGTGAGTGTACTTTTTCTTTATAGAAAATCATTTTAAAAGCTACATTTCAGTTAAAAATAAATTTTGATTAATGCAATGTATCCATTGTACTGAGAAATGAGTTGTTATAGTGAGCCTATCTTTGTGGCCTATGGAATAAAAGAATAAATCCAAATAATATTTGTTTTAAAATTTTATAACAGGTTTTAATGGTAGAATTATGTATCTATAATTTCAGAGTGCTAGAATACAGTCTGTGTGTTAGTGTTCAAATTATTTAATGTTGAATAATTTTGGTTTTAATAAATGTATTAACTTGACCTTATTTTTAACCCTTTTAACCCATGCTCAAAACTTAAAATATATAATAAAGCAATTCTAACAAAATTATAACAAAATAAATATACTACTACTTTAATATGGTCTTAAGTAATCTCCAAGCATTTTAAATTGTTCTTATTATTTGCATTTATTATTCATTTTATGAAAAAAATTGTTTCAGAATATCATGCTCTTACTAACTTTTCTTCCAATTTAAATAATATATTTTGTTTCCATGATGATATTTCTCTAATAAATCTTTAGTTCTTGAAGATTATGGTGATTATTGGGTTTAATGTTACTCAGACAACATTTTGCTATATTAATAACTACAATTGAATAATTGGAAATATTTTTATTTTGCACGTTATCATGAGCATATGACATTAATTTTTTATACCATCTTCCTTCATGTTTAATGGATATTTCTAAGGCTAATTATCACTTTTCTATATTTAGTGGAAAGAATACATATGAAGATAAAAGCACAATGTGATATTTATGAGATGTCAGCGCACTATAAATATAGAAATTCTCTAATTATTCCAGAAATATTCATGAAAATTTCATTGCTTTCCTAAGAATTTGACTTAATTGAACAAAAATGATTATCCTTGCCATAAATTAATATTTGAGAGAGTTGTATTTGCCTCAGTGGCAATGTACTATCTACTTGAGGTTAAAGTCCTGCGAGAGGCATTTTAATATTTAGTTATTATATGACTGATTCTCCAGAAGTTACTTACAGGAGTGTGAAAGTTACATCTTTGGGTGTATAATGCTTCCATTACATTATTTTAATATTGTTGTGGTTAACCATATCATCAACAGTTTGGCAAATTAAATTTGTATATCAAAAAAATGTTTTGAGGCAAATAGAACTATAGGTTGGGAGTGGATTATATTTTAAGTCATTAGCACAATGTCAGATATCTTGTATATAATCCATTCTAAGAAGACAGTATTTTTCACAGAAACACACAAGTATATTGTACGTGGGAAACTCCACATTTTTAAAATATTTCCAAAGTTAAGAAGATTGGCTTCCTGAGCACAAGTCATTATCCTGTAAATGCCAGGACAACTGAAATTTTCAACGTTAGCAAGAATTGTTTGGGATGAGGCTTCTCTTATAAAAGTTCACAGTTTCTTTGTTGGCTTGTAAATGTATCATTTTTCTTGGAAGTAAATTATTGTATGGCATTGATATTGTGCAATATATATAGAACCAATGCCTATTGTTCCTTGAATACTGCTAACTAGACTGTTTGACATGCATTAATAATTTCAGAAAGTAGACAAATACAAAACAAGCACTTTTTTTGGTCCTATTTCTTTCCAATATGCCTAGGTTAGGTTCCTATCAATGCCAGTAGGGATAAATCATCTAGGGCCAACCTTGAAGTAATTTGTGAAGTACTTTTCCAAAGCCAGGCAGTATTATTACCATCAGGTTTTTCTGAACCAAGCCTGATTTAAAAGAATAAGATAAGGATAAAATAGTAGATAATTAGATAATAAGGTTGATAAAATGAGATACCAAGTTTGGAATACAATGAAAGCACAGTCAATGTCTGAATGAAAGATGGGCAAGGAAAAATTGTAAAGACTAGATAAGACATAGACAAATAGAGAGGGATGGGGCCAACCCCAAAACAATATCTTAGCTTGCATGTGATATCTGTCCCACCAGATTGATAAGGTCTGAATTGAGGCACTTCCATTTTAGCAATTCAAAGTTTGTCATGCCGTTCTATAACCACCACATTCGCGAAGCTTCTGTGTTCTGAGTCAGGTACCTAAGCAATGTAGCTACAGTCTATTGTCCCCCAGTTGTTATTAATTATTTCCAGTCCTCTTTTGCCTTCACATTTTATATTACTTCATTTCTTAGATGTTCACTTTTCCCAAGTTTCTTAGCTTTACACTCAAAGATATTGTCCTGGAGATATCATCAGTCAATAAGAGTGTTCTTTTTCTTTCTACTTAATGAACCAATGAATCACTGCATGCCAGGCTTTGTTTCCTCCAGTTTGGATTGTTTATGTTGTGTCCAGATCTACTGCTTCACCAACGTGCTCCTGCTGTGTGATCTCTCCCCTTTGTTAAATCCTAGACCCTAGTTTTATCTTGAGTACACTGGCTGCTCCCTTGGCAGCTCAGATTGTTTGATAGTGAGGTTATTTGAAACCATTTTAATACTATATTGTCTATACAGCATGCACATGTTATGCGTAAGTCTTACTCCTTACTATGAAGAAGAGATGGCTTTTAAATAAAAATGGATTGCACTAAATTGCAACATAGCTGCAGCTCAGGAAAGAAAAAAAAGAGAGATCAGAGATACCACTGAGAGCTCCACTGATGTATAAATAATGATAGTGTAAAATTCACTCTAAAAGCTAGAAAATAGCCCTAGAACATTCATGATCATAAGATGATCATCAATGAGGATATGGTATAATTTGAAAATAATGTACACACTATAAGTTTAAGTTATGGGGCTTCAAGGCAATTTTAAATGTTGGTTTAGTTACATATATTTAGGTGAAGGCATGTGTCATTGTTTCACATAGCTCTCAATTATATGATACAATTTATCATAGTAGTTATGAGAATGGACGTGGAGTCAGATAGACTTAGATTTGGATCTGCTTCCTATTTGCTCCAAAAATTTGAATGATACACTAATTTCCCTAATTTTAAATTCCTTGTCCAGAAAATAGAATTTTGATACCTCACTATATGAGTCAAGGTTTATTGTTGAAAACAACAGAAACAAAGTTTGGAAGATTTCTACAAAAATGAGTTTAGCACAAGGATTTAGAGTTGTTCGAGTTGAGCATTTCTGAGCCAGGAACATCACTTTAAAGCGCGAGGTTGAATAAGTTTGATTAGAATTTGAAGGCTGCTTGCTGCAGAGCAGGAATGATTGGCGCAAGCACAGCTGACACTGCTGGAGCTGGAAACTGGATTGGCTTCTGGCACTGTTTCCACTGCTACTTACAATCCCATGTTTCTCATATACTTTCATTAAAATAAAACTTGATAGTGCTCAAAACAATGGCAATTCAAAGGAAGAAAACATGTTGTAGCAAAAGCAAAGATATCTCACCAACTAAGGCTTTCTTCTGGCTTATTAAATTATCTATATCTTTTATTTCTCCACCTATCTAAATTGTGTTTCTCAATATTGCTCTAGGTGGGCCAATATCTCTACAAATGTCCTTAAGTGATTCAGAAACACAGCAGCAATAAAAATATTTTGTGGGGTCTCAGAAGCTGAAAATCTATCTTAGTGGATTCGGGATTTTCTTTGGGCTAAGCATTTTCTGTTTGTGTGTTATGTTCTCTAATTTGAAAGAAACATGATCACTATTTTAAATTTCAGATTGAGAGTTTTCTGCTTGAATTCTTTTTACTCACTTTAATACGAACTATAACAAGGGATTATTTATGGGCAAAACAAGAAGTGAGAGATTTACAACATGGTTAGACAGTGGTTAAGAATCATAATGTTGCAAAAACCTAATATTTGAAGTTACAAGTGTTTTAGTTTGATTTTCAACTTACACTTTTGAATCAGTAGATCATGAAATATGATAAGTATTGTTATGATTACTAAATTTCATGGGGTCATCTTTTATTATAGAAAGAGCATAAAATATTAGATTGGTGCAAAAGTAATTTATATGTGTAAAATACCTACCACTAATGTTTAGTTTTTAAAAGTAATAAAAAAAAAACATATATTGTTTATATGTGTAACTAATATCCATTGTTTAATGGATATTTTGATATCTAAGTTTTTATTTTCTACGTGAGCCAGCATGTCTAATGGTTAAGGTCATGAGCTTTAATCTGTGTTGGAATGGATGCTCAGTCACTTGAATTGTGTAACATTGGAAAGTTGTCCTATCTCAGAGGCTGTTTATTTTCCTATTTAATAAAATAATAGCACAGAACTCATAGAGCAATGATTCAACCAATGTAGCCACAGGAAATATCCTGTGATTTTGTTGAAATGATTCCTGAACCCAATTCTAAAGACTTTAATTTTGTAGATAAGGAATATTTCCCTGAATTTATATTTTTCACAAAAATTTTAGGTGATTTTAATGCACTTGGTCTGCAGACCACACTTAAAAAAATGTCATTTTAAAAATGATATTTCACTTAAAGGCAGTTAGAAGAAAATTACGTGAAAAAATTCAGAAAAGTGCTTTTATTATAACAACCTACAGAGTGAATATACCTACGTGTATTGGCAATATTTGATTGTCACTTTAACTACTACTCTTTATTTTTTCTAAAATTTCATACACTAGATCAAAGTGAGAGGTGAAGCCAGCTGGACTTCCTGGGTCCAATGGGGACTTGGGGAACATTTCTGCTAGCTAAAGGTTTGTAAATGCACCAATCAGCACTCTGTAAAAACACACCAATCAGCGGTCTGTGTCTAGCTAAAGGTTTTTAAATGCACCAATCAGCACTCTGTAAAATGGACCAATGAGGACTCTGTAAAATGGACCAATCAGCTCTCTGTAAAATGGACCAATCATCAGAATGTAGGCAGAGCCAAATAAGGGAATAAAAGCTGGTTATGGGAGCCGGCAGTGGCCGTCGTGCCCAGGCCCCCTTCCACACTGTGGAATCTTTGTTGTTTCACTCTTCACAGTAAGTCTTGCTGCTGCTCACTCTTTCAGTTTGTAACACTCACCACAAGCGTCTACAGCTTCAGTCCTGAAGTCAGCCAGACCACAAACCCACCAGAAGGAAGAAACTCTGGACATATCTGAACATCTGAAGGAACAAACTCTGGACACACGATCTTTAAGAGCTGTAACACTCCCTGTGAGGGTCTATGGCTTCATTCTTGAAGTCAACAAGACCAAGAACCCACCAGAAGGAACCAATTCCAGACACAAAGGTTTAGCCTTCTGCTGTTTCATCAGTCAAAAATGTTTCTATTTGATTTGTTACCACATTTTTAAGAATTGCCAAAGATAATGGTAGATATTTATGGCTAACTCACCTTTAATAATTTTAGGTTTCATAAAAAACAGATTTTAATGTTATGATTATAAAATGACAGAAAACTTTTAACACCAATACAATGAGTAATCTTGTATAGAATAAGCAAATCTAAAGTTTGAGTCTAAGTTTTGAACAAAAAATCCTAATTCAGTTTAAAACGAAATGCAGATTCATTCTCATTGGATAAAACCACTATACCCAAAATAGAAGAAAATATGAAAGCCTTATAACATTGATGTTAATAATGGACATTACATTGCATTTTTAGAAGGTGACTGAGTATGAATATAATTACAGAACATTTCAATTTTTGCTCCATAGTCCTTCATATGGAAATTTTTATTTTTCACATTTCAAATTAAGCTTGAAAAAAAATTCCCACACTATTATAAGTTCATCTTTAACATTTATAAGTGAAATTGGCTTAAAATTTTTTTGGAACAATGTTGATTGTTTTTCAAATAGCTTTGATGTCGACCCCTTTTAAAATATTTAGGAACTGGATTGTTAAAGTTCCTGGATCAGCTTTCTTTTCTTTAGTAGTACATCTGTAATACTGTTTCCTGTATCTTATGGGATAATACAGCTTTGAAAAAGAGATAAGTTTTGACAAGTGGAAGGAGTTTTCTGGTACTTTGCTAAGTCTGCCTTTAACTATTAAAGGCAGTCTATTACCTCATATCAATAAGAAAACAGCAAAGGTATTAGATGGAAATTTAAAAATATAGAATGATGCAGCATAAATGTGTTTGCATATATATTCATATTATATTAAGATGAAATAAACTTTACTTCAGTGTTTTGTTTTACTATCAGCATGGCATAAACAAACACACGGGCAATGGGAAAAAATCCATTTAATCTATGATTAAAAAGGGAATAAAGATGTAAAAAAATAGCTGCTGTAACTACTGTTAGCTACAAAGTTTAAGAAAACTAGTTAATTTATCTGAATCATCACTTTTTCACAAATGTAAAAGAGAGAAGTATAATTTCAATGGTAAAGATATTTACAAATATGTTTGACTAGCTGTTCATCAGTTTAACCTGAAGCAACAGATACTATTGACATGTTATACCACTGTTTCTTGCCAAAACAAAATGCAAGTTTAAAAGAAACAGGCTGTAAAATATGTACAGCACTCTTGAAACTATAACTTACATTTATGATTATTGGAAGTCATGAAAAATAATTTATCTATAGACAGTTGTTGGTTTGCTGTCAACCCTTCCCTCTATTTTTGGAGAGTAGAGAATTTGTTCCCAGACTCAGGACTAAAGGCAGAAGCTTAAGATGCCTCGCTCAGAAAACAGGATACAAGACTGCTGCAGCTGCGCTTGGGGCATCCAGTTTAACACCTGACAGATGATTTTAAAGTTTGAGAAAGCATATTTATTGGCTTAAGAAAAGCCAAGGGGATATGGCAACAGTAGGGGAGGCAATATCTTTACCCTGTGATTTAATCCCACTACTGTGGTTGTGCAATAGACTCACTGCATTTAAATTGAGTTTTGTTTCCAAAATAGAGTTTTTGTCCTTTCATTTTGAGCTACCCAAATGGGCCCTGAAAATTTTGCTCCCCAAGATACTTTAAATCCTGTTGTTGTAGTTTGCTCCAGTGTGAAAAATGGTAGCTGCTCTACTGATAAATTATATAATTGCAGTTACACATTTGAACAATACATCTGGTTATCTCTCAAGGAATTTTCTCACATTTTTCTCATAGATTAATTTAAAGCAAAAACATACTGAAAATAATTATTAGTAATATAAATTGCACAAAACTAAAATTTAGTTTCTAAAATTGCAGCCCATAAAATGCTATTTATTAAAAACTGGTGAAAATATAAATTTTCATTTTAAAATGTAGGTTATAAAAGTTGATCCAGGGAAATTGATTTGGGAAACAATTTATAAAACTCATATTGCAATATTATTGTCTTATTTTGGGAAAAACAATGGCAATATGTATATGGAAAATAATTATTTAACATGGATGCTAATGTAGGTTAAATTAGATTACTGCATGTTGGAAGTATGTTTAGTGTTCTATACAGAAAATCAGCTACTAAAAGCTATTAAATAAATGGGCAATAAACGGTTAATAATCAATGCTTTATAATAAAAAATTAATCAATGTGTAATTTTTTGCATATTTTATTTTTAATCATAAATATAAAAATATTTGGATCAAAATATTATGTTCATAATACTGGGTTCCAATCAGCAATATAGGAAAAAAGTACAGACAAAACTACATGGTTAAAACATTTATGTCTTCTATACAAATAATCTAAAAATTATTTAAGCAATAGTAAATACTCCACAATGTTGCTTTGGTTGACTCATTCCTTCCTTTCAATTCTTGTTAGAATCCCAAAGATGCAGTTGCAAAAAAAGTGATTCTGACTTTCTAACTTTATTTCAATCCCCTCCTGTAAAAAAATAATTTTTCCTTTATGTAAACATTTTAAATATCTTTCTGTATTCATATGATCCCCATGAGCCTAGTATTTTTCACTTCTGAGTTCAGATATTATAAAGCAGAGTTTCTATCTTTTTATGCTTAGTGAAGCTCAAAGTCCAGAATTTAAAATGCAACAATTACCTGACTTTTTGAACTTTATGCTTAGAAATTCTGTGTTTTCTGACTTGAAACAAGATATTATGAAACTGATGACTCACTGGAAAAACAAATTCCTTCTCCATATGCCAAGTATAAAATTCTGTTTCTTCCCATTAGATGTTTGAAACATTACCTTTTGTGTTTTTTGTTTGCAACAATCTTTTTGGATATTGTATGGTTCAAAATATCATCTGCACTTAATGTAACATGGAGAAAAGATTTTCTTCAATATTGTGTGACTTATTCAATGAATATACATTCCTATAAAAAAGTTATTTTTATTATTTGCTAATGGCTCAGTACAATGGTGAAAATTATGATGATGAAAATATACCAATAAACAAAATCATTTTCTGCATAAAGCAATTAGCCTTTCTCCACTTGTAGCAAAATGCACTCTCAATTTGCATATTTTATTTACCAGTTTTATACCAGTTGTGAATGGTTTACCCCATGTTCAGAGAACAGTTCATGAGGAGTCTTGTTTCGCATACCATTTTGCCTCAAAGTTCAGAAGTACAGTCTGGATTTCTACAAAGTGTGCTTGGGCAATGGAATAAATTCTGAGATGAAGTATTGTTAGGTGGCCCTTCCTACACCACCTAGTAACATCAGTATCATAGACAATGATTTGGAACTAAATAAGGTCTGTCTAAGTTGATCAAAATCTGACATCATGTATGTAATTAATTCCTAAAAAATGAATATGACTGTCTTATTCTGTTTGATAATCAGTAGACATTATCAAGCAAGGAGATAAATGCAAAAAGAAATGAAAGGTAGATCTAAGTCTGCATTAAGATATGGGTCATATAAACATTAAAGTACTTAGCACTGACTAAGAAGCAAACCCAATTTCATTCTTGTTTGCTATGATGGTTAATACTGAGTGTCAACTTGATTGGATTGAGTATACAAAGCATTGATCCTGGGTGGGTTTGTGAGGGTGTTCACAAAGGAGATTAACATCTGAGTCAGTGGGCTAGGAAAGGCAAACCCACCCTTAATCTGGGTGGGCACTATCTAATCAGCTGCCAGTTCAGCCAGATTATAAAGCAAGCAGAAGAACGTGAAAAGACTAGACTGGCTTAGCCTCCTAGCCTACATCTTTCTCTGTGTCCCTCTAGAAAACCCTGACTATTACAGATTTTGGTACGAGAAGTGGTTTTAGAGGAACAGAATATTAAGGATGGAGTTCTTTCATAGTTTTGGGGTTTCTGGAGTTGACTGTTTAATATGATAAGACCCCAAAATGCTAATGACTCTACTTCTAATAGTATGGAGAATGCTAATAGTCCTTGGGATTAACTGTTTGGAGAGTTATGCAAAATAAATGCATTCAACATCTGGTTCACCGTTGAGTCACTGGCAAGGAGCTCAGTGACTTTATACATAATACTTTTGACTATATGTGGAGAATGAAGGAACACAATGAAGTTGGTTGGTTGCTCCCAAGTTCATTGCACAAAATGATGAAAGAAAATGATGAACTCAAGGATTCTAACTCCTGGCTTCCAAAGCAGATACTGAGTCTCAAATCTCGTAAAATTGCCCTTAATGAGAGTCTTAACCTCCTGTAGAGAAAAAGCTGAAATTATGAAAAAGCAGACACAAGCTCTTGTCATTCGAGTTGCTGACCTGCAATAAAAGGTGCATGCACAGCCTTGACAGGTATCTACTGATAAAGTGAGGTCATTAATTGGAAAAGAATGAGACCCTACAACTTGGAATGGAGACATGTAGGAGGACTCTAATGAAGCTGGGGACACTGATTTTGTAAGCTCTGATGAGTCTTTTTTGCCAGAAGAAACAGATTCCGCATTCCCAGAAGTGGCAACATACCCTCCCCGACCCACACTGCCATCAGCCTTTCCACCTTTGTCTGAGGAGATAAACCCTGTGCTGCCTGAGGCAACAGTGATGACCTCCCCATAGGCAGTTGCCTATCAAGATAATGTTGATTCTCAAGACACACCCCCAACACTGCTGTTTACTTCTAGCCCTATAACTAGACTAAAGTCCTGGCAGGTCCCTAGAGGTGAGGTTCAGAGTGTGACCCATGAGGAGGTGGACTACACTGTAAAAGAACTGCTAGAGTTCTCTAATTTATATAAACAGAAATCTGGAGAAAGACATGGGAATGGGTATTAAGGGTGTGGAATAATGGTGGAAGGAACATAGAGTTGGATCAGGCTGAATTTATTGATTTGGGCCCACTAAGTAGAGACTCTGCATTTAATGTTACAGTTTGGGGAGTTAAAAAGAGGTTCTAATAATTTATTTGCTTGGTTAGTTTAAATATGGATCAAAAGATGGCCTACTGTGAGCTAACTGAAAATGCCTGATCTCCCTTGGATTAATGTAGAGGAAGGAATCCAAAGGCTTAGGGATATTGGGATGGTGGAGTAAATTAGTCACCGTAGACATACTCATCCAAGCTGGAATGGTCCAGAAGACATACTCTTGACCAATGCTTTGTGAAATAGATTTGTGAAGGCAGCAACTGCGTCTTTGAAAAGCCCTGTAATTACTCTTTTCTGTATGCCAGAAGAAACCGTGAAAACCACAGTCATACAACTACAAAATTGAAATACAATGGGAATAATTGGATCTTGAGGTGGCAGGGGCTAAGTGGCAGCTCTCAATCATCAAAGACAAGGTGGGTGTAGCTACCGTAATGGACAGCAGAGGCAAAGCAGCAATCAGAATAGCCTGACTCGTGTAGAGCTTT
The DNA here is from genome assembly GCF_037993035.2 of Macaca fascicularis. Classification (NCBI taxonomy): domain Eukaryota; kingdom Metazoa; phylum Chordata; class Mammalia; order Primates; family Cercopithecidae; genus Macaca; species Macaca fascicularis. Next base: position 29,092,839 of record NC_088380.1, on the reverse strand, counting down.
GGCATTGTCTAATTAATCACAGTGTTCCTAGAAGTGAAATTGATAGGAAGCCTCCTGAATTCCTATTTAATTTGTATAAGCAGAAAACTTCCAGGTCAAATGGACAAAAGACTAACTTGAATTATAAAAGCAGAGAATCATGGACCCCAATCAATTTTCAGACTTGAGCCAGTTTACAGATGCAAAACCCCTTGAATGAAGGAGAGGGTGGGTCCCCATGAAGAAGGACCCCACTACACTGCAGACAATTTATGCTGCATATCTTTCTCCCATCATTCCCCAAGAGCAACTCTGGTCTTATGCCAGGATAACTGTGCATTGGGGAAAGGGAAATGATCAGACATTTCAGGGAATACCTGGAGTGGTTCTGAGCTGACACTGATTCCAGGAGACCCAAAATGTCATTGTGGTTCTCCAGTTAAAGTAGGAGCTTATGAAGGTCTGGCAATTAATGGAGTTTTAGCTCAGTTTTGACTTACAGTAGGATCAGTGGGTCCCTGGACTCACCCTGTGGTCATTTCCCCAGTGTCAGAATACATAATTGCCATAGACATACTTAGCAGCTGGCAGAACCCCTATATTGGCTCTCTGACTAGTAGGGTAATGGTTATTACATGATAAAGGCCAAATAGAAACCATTACAGTTGCCACTTCTTAGAAAAATAGTGAATCAAAAACAGCATTGCATCATTGGAGTGATTGCAGAGATTAGTGCCACCATCGAAAACTTGAAGGACACAGGGGTGGTGATTCCCACCACATCCATGTTCAGCTCTCCTATTTGGCCTGTGGAGAAGACAGATGGATCTTGAAGAATGGCAGTGGATTATTGTGAGCTTCACCAAGTGGTGACTCCAAATGCTGAACCAATGTGGTTTCATTGTTTGAGAAAGTTACCACATATCCTGGTACCTGGTATGCATCTATTGATTTGGCAAATCCTTTTTTCTCTAATTCTGTCTGTAAGGCCTACCATAAGCAATTTGCCTTCAGTTGTCAAGGGCAGCAATATACCTTTATTGTCCTTCCTCAGGGGTATATTAAATCTCCGGTTTTGTGTCATAATGTTATTGGCAGATATCTTGATTGCTTTTCACTTCCACAAGATACCATACTGGCCCATTACATTGATGACATTATGCTGATTGGAGCCAGTGAACAAGAGGTAGCAAACACACTAGACTTATTTGTGAGACATGTGTGTGCCAGAGGATGGGAAATACACTAAAATCCAGGAAACATCTACCTCAGTAAAATTTCTAGGGGTCCAGTAGTGTGGGGCCTGTTGAGATATTCCATCTAAGGTGAGGGGTAAGTTGATGCATTTGGCCCCTCCAAAACCAAAACAGAGGCACAACACTTAGTGAGCCTATTGGGATTTTGGAGGCAACACATTACTCATTTGGTTGTGTTACTTTGTCCCATTTATTGAGTGACCTGAAAGGCTGCAAGTTTTAAGTAGGGTCCAGAACAAGAGAAAGCTCTGCAATAGGTCCAAACTACTGTGAAAACTGCTCTGCCACTTGGGCTAATGACCCAGCAGATTCAATGGTGCTTGAGGTGTCAGTGGCAGATAGGGATACTGTTTGGAACCTTTGTCAGGCCCCTATAGGTGAATCACAGTGGAGATCTCTAGGATTTTGGAGCAAGGCCCTGCCATCTTCTGCAGATAATTACTCTCATTTTGAGAGAAAGCTCATGGTGTGTTACTGGACTTTGGTGGAAGCTGAACTTTTGACTATGGGTCATCAAGTCACCATGTGACCTGAACTGCCTACCGTGAACTGGGTACTTTCTGACCCATTAGCCATAAAGTAGGTCATGCACAGCAGCATTCCATCATCAAATGGAAGTGGCATATATGTGATTATGCTTGAGCAAGCCCTTAAGGCTCAAGTAAATTACATGAGGAAGTGATTCAAAATGCCCATGGTCTTCACTCCTGCCACCCTGCCTTCTCTCCCCCAGCTTGCACTGATGGCTTCATGGGGCGTTCCCTATGATCAACTGACAGAAAGAAGATAATACTAGGGCTCGATTCGTAGATGGTTCTGCACGATATGCAGGCACCACTTAAAAGTGAACACCTGCAGCACTACAGCCCCTTTCTAGGACATTCCTGAAGGACAGTGGTGAAGGGAAACCTTCCCAGTAGGCAGAACTTCAACCAATGCACCTGCTTGTGCACTTTGAATGGAAGAAGAAATGTCCAAATGTGCAATTATATACTGATTCATGGATTGTAGCCAATGGTTTGGCTGGCTGATAAGGGATTTGGAAGAAGCATGATTGGAAAATTGATGACAAAGAAGTTTGGGGAAGAGGTATGTGAATGGACCTCTCTGAGGGGTAAAAAATTGTGAAGGTATTTGTATCCCATATGAGTGCTCACCAATGGGAGACCTCAGCAGAGGATAATTTTAATAATCAACTGGATGGAATGACTGATTCTGTGGACACCACTCAATCTCTTTTCCCAAGCCAACTCTGTCATCACCCAATGGGACCATGAACAAAGTGACCATGGCGGCAGGGATGGAGGTTACACATAGGTTCAGCAACATGGACTTCCACTCACCAAGGCTGACCTGGCTACAGCCACTTCTGCATGCCCAATTTCCTAGCAACAGAGACCCACACTGAGCCCTTGATATGGTACCATTCCTAGAGGGGATCAGCCAGATGCGTGGTGGCAGCTTGATTATTTTGGACCACTTCCATCTTGGAAAAAGCAGAGGTTTGTCTTCACTGGAATATACATTTATTCCAGTATGGATTTGCCTATCCTGCATGCAATGCTTCTGCCAAGACTACCATCCCTGGACTAATGGAATGCCTTATCCACCATCATGGTATTGCACATAGCATTGCCTCTGACCAAGGCACTCACTTTATGGCTAAAGAAGTGTGGCAGTGGACTCATGCTCATGGAATTCACTGGTCTTACCATGTTTCCCATCATCCTAAAGCAGCTGGGTTGATGGAACTGTGGAATGGCCTTTGGAAGTGTCAAGTACAACAAGAACTAGGTGACAATACTTTGCAAGACTGAGGCAAAGTTCTCCAGAAGGCCGTGTATACTCTGAATCCACGTGCAAAATATGGCGTTGTTTCTCCCATAGCCAGGATTCATGGGTCTAGGAATAAAGGAGTGGAAATGGAAGTGCCAGCACTCACCATCACCCTTAGTGATCCACTAGCAACATTTTTGCTTCCTGTTTCTGCGACATTATGTTCTGCTAGCCTAGAGGTCTTAGTTCCATATGGAGGAACACTGCCACCAAAAGACACAACAATTGCATTAAACTGGAAGTTAAGATTGCCACCTGGACACTTTGGGCTCCTCCTGCCTTTAAGTCAACAGGCTGAGAAGGGGTTTACAGTGTTGACTGGGGTGACTGACCCAGACCATCAAGACAATATCAGTCTGCTACTCCACAATGGAGTTAAGGAGCAGTATGCATGGAATACAAGAGATCCCTTGGAGGGTCTCTTAGTATTACTATGCCCTGTGATTAAGGTCAATGAGAAACTACAACAGCCCAATCCAGGCATGACTATAATGATCCAGACCCTTCAGAAATGGTTTGGGGCACTTCATCAGGAAAAAGCAAACAAACAAACAAACAAAATCCCATGATCGGCTGAGGTGCTTGCTGAAGGTAAAGGTAATAGAAAATGTGTAATAGAAGAAAGTAGTAATCTATGCCACCTATGACCACATGACAATTTGCAGAAATGGAGACTGTAATTGTCAGGAATATTTCCTTTTTATTTTGTTAAAAACATGTTTGTGCATATATACAATGGCACTAAGAAAATATCTTCATGTTATTTCCTTTTTTTCTTTATCATGTGAAGTAAGATTTATTGACTTTATATCAGCATTTAAGTGTTGTTAACTTTATGTAATAGCATCTGGTTTGGGGATTGGTAGATTTTCACTTGTAGGAAAGATAGTTGTATTATAATAGGCATAATTATGACCTTATTATTGTCCTTATTTAAAGATTATATATCATCTCAGGAGATGTGTATGGGTTCACGTTGACAAGAGGTGGACTTGTGATAGTTAATACTGAGTGTCAACTTGATTAGATGAAGGATGGAAAGTATTGATCCTGGATGTGTCTCTGAGGGTGTCGTCAAAGGAGATTTACATTTGAGTCAGCGGGCTGAGAAAGGAAGACCCAGCCTTCATCTGGGTAGGCACCATCTAATCAGCTGCTAGCGCAACCAGAATAAAAAGCACGCAGAAGAACGCAGAAGACTAGACTGGCTTAGTCTTCCAGCCTACATCTTTCTCCCATGCTGGATGCTTCCTGCCCTCAAACATCAGACTCCAAGTTCTTCAGCTTCGGGACTCAGGCTGGCTTCCTTGCTCCTCAGCTTTCAGACAACCTATTGTAGGACCTTGTGATTGTGTGAGTTAATACTCCTTAACAAACACACCTCTCTCTATATATAAATATATATCCTATTCTTTCTGCCCCTCTAGAGAGCCCTGACGAATACATTTATATTTATTAAAGTTAAAAATTATACTTTTAAATAAAATCCCTGTTAATGATTTTTCTTTTTCTAAAAAGTAATTCAAATGCATTTGAAGTAAATGAAAATTAATCCTTTTTGCCCAAGACGCTAAGTCAAACCTTCAAGAGGTAAGTAAATAAATAGAAAACTCTTAGGACTTTCAGTGGATTCTCAGAAGGAAAGATAAATGATAGATGATGATGATGATGATAGATAGATAGATAGATAGATAGATAGATAGATAGATAGATAGATAGATAGATATGACAGACTGTAAGAGCAAATACAAATTAAAAATAGGAGGATTAATTTTTCTTATTGGAAATAAAGAGAGAGACTTCCCCCCTCCCATTTACTAGAGAATTTACTTTAGAAACATAATAGTTCTAAGTTCTTTCTCTGTCTCTTTCTCAAGGACTTGAAAACCGTCTCTCTGAAATGTCACCATCAAGGATGATAGTGCCGCTATCTCCCAGTTCCTGTGACAGGTAGGGGCCTACGTTCTGCAGGCACCCTCCTCAAGTTGCAACACTTCTCCTGTCATAAATATATGAGAAGTTTATTTTTCCTGTGCATAAATCCAATTAGCAAACGCAGATGGCCTCCTGAATTACCAGGTGCATCTAAGACAAACTATGTGTGACAAATGTTGCTGTCAAGTACTCTTAACTTGAGCACTAGTTGTGTTTATGCTGAGAACATGTATGTAATGGGCTGTATTTGCCTGCCTATATAAAAGGGAGAGGTATCTTTCTGTCTTTGTAATCTCTTATCACATTCTGGTTTACTGTTTATTCAATAATAAAACCGTTTCCTTTCTTTTTTGTTTTTGTGAGGAGGTTTCCTCAGTTGGCAGGAGATTAGTTTCTATTTATATTTCCCCAGCAATGTGCATATAAGTATAGGTGTGATTATGTGAGATGATACTGTACACATGGATCTAATCATCAAAAAACATGTACGTTTCAGACAGTACTTGGCTCTGAAGATATAACGGTAACAAAAAAGACAAAATCCTTATTAAACTACATATGTTCTAGAGAAAACAGACCCAAAATAAAATATGTAATAGTACATGGATAGCAATAAGTACATGGAGAAAAAATAAAACAGGGAATAAAGAGAGACAGGGATTGCCTCATTTGACTGTTAGAAATTGTAAATGGTGTGGTCAGAATCTGGCTCACTGAGAAATGTGGTATTTGAGGAAGACTTAAATGAAGAGAGACATATACAGACATGTCTAGTAGAAGTAAATATCAAGCAGAGAGAAGATTGTCAAGAACCTGAGGTAGGCATGCCTAGCGTCCTTGACAAATAGTAAGGCTAGGAGAGACAAGGGAAAGACAGAGATACTGGGAGGGAATAGAGGCAAATTTAATGTGGCATTGTTGCTGAAATGCTTATACCAATTTAAGTTCTTAAAACAGTGTTTAGGAGATTCTTAAAATTCCTCTTTCCTATCATTGACATAAGGATAGTGTTGAATGATAGTCCCTAAATAGAAATTGTATCATTTTTGTTTGTTTCACCAGCCTATTTGGGGAAAATCACATTTTTATGGCTTTTATAAAATCAAGTTTGAGCACATTTTATAGATATTTTGGGTTTGTATAATTCTTCTACATGTTTGTTTGAAGACTTTGTTCATGTTCATTTATCTATTGAGAATCTGACTTCTTACTTAATCACAAAGAAAAATATTAAGAGGTGGGAATTATCAGACACTGACCAAAACATTAGGTGTTTTCTGATATTTGAAATATCAAAAAGGAACTGTGCAAATTCTATATTATTCATTTGCATTTTCAATCTATATTCTCTGTATATTTTCTGTAAATAAAGTTGGTGTTTAAATTTTAATTTAAAATAGGCTAATTAGCATGTGTTAAGTTTAGTTTGATAATTGTCCTTGGGTTTCTGGACAAGTTGCTAATATTTAGATTAATTTTAATAGTGATTAATTGTCTCTGAAATTATCTTTTTGGTTGAAAATAGTTGTTCACAAGGAGAAAGCTCTGATGGTTAATCACCAGCCACAAACACCTGTGAACTTTTTTTTCACTTTTAAGAACAGCAAAAGCAGTAGACCTCGCATACCCACGCTAGGAAAGAATTTTTTTTTAAATTAATTTATTATTATTATACTTTAAGTTGTAGGGTACATGTGCATAACGTGCAGGTTTGTTACATATGTATACTTGTGCCATGTTGGTGTGCTGCACCCATCAACTCATCATTTACATCAGGCATAACTCCCAATGCAATCCCTCCCCCCTCCCCCCTCCCCATAATAGGCCCCTGTGTGTGATGTTCCCCTTCCTGAGTCCAAGTGATCTTATTGTTCAGTTCCCACCTATGAGTGAGAACATGCGGTGTTTAAAGACACATGCACACGTATGTTTATTGCAGCACTATTCACAATAGCAAAGACTTGGAAAGAATTAAAATGAGGACAATCAGCCTATTTCTTCGGATGAACAGGAAACCACCATTTTTCAAACCAGTTAACAAAACAATATTTCTGTCTAACTTTTTACTTTTACCTCAACTTTGGGGCTTCCTCATCCATAAAGAAAAATACACACACACACACACATACATACAAATATATATCTATATATATATAGATATATATATATATAGATATATATATATATTTCTGCTTCTCAGGAAATAGGCATGACAGTTTTTACTCTGCTGTTCTGATGAAACTCCCAATGCATTAGGTTTTACAACATTACACCTAGATACTCACTGTATGTAATTAATGCACAATGTTTTTGAAACTCTTGTTAACACATCGTCTCTCACTTGGGACTTGCTGGCCTACCCTGTACTACCCACCATTGCATAGCTCAGAAGGATGGCAGATAGATGTAAAAATTCCAGAAGGGAGTTTTCTCAAAAGAACATTTTATTTGTAAGTGGTACCATTTGAGTTACAATAAAGCATTCTTGATTTTGCTGATCTGGTATTTACTACCCTTTCACAAAATCAAAGAAGTCTGTGTCAATTTCCTTGTCAAATATCATTGTAACATATATACATGGCATGCATGCTGCCATGGCATATTTGTGACATGTATGTTAGAGGCTTGATTTTTACAGACAATTGGGTTTTTGATATGAAATCAATGATAGACCAAGCCCACTCTAATTTAAAAATGGAGAAACAAAGTACAATGAACAGAGTTCTCAGCATCCTAAGATGTATGAAAAAATATATAGCAGTGATGAGGTCCAGGACAAGAGAAGTAAGGAGTTATCTCAATGCAATGGTAGAAATATTTAGTGTATTCCACTGGAAGAGTTCAAGTTCTCCTGCATGGTTGAGTTTAATTTGTGCAAACCATCAATATTGAGTCCTTTTTCTTGGGAACCACAGCACAAGTAATAGAAACTTGAGCTTGATTTAGCATTAGTGAAACAGAATGTGTCATATGTATACATTTATAATAAGAAACATGGGATATTTCAATAAATATTTCATTTGTATTGTCTACTAAAATAATGTGTTAATTGTAAAAGATAGGGTAGGACAAATAATTTTTCTCTATAACCCCTGACTGACTTTGTCCCCTATAGCTCTTTCTCCCACCACCTCCTGGACAAACGTGTAGCCTTAACTGTTCCTCTTACCCTCTTGACAATATCTAAATTGCCAATGACGCTAAGCCATAAGGTCGGATTCTCCCTCTTCCAAGAACCATCCTTGACTAACTATTCTCCAAAACTAGCAAAACTTTGGCTTACTTAATCCTGCTAATACCCTATAAATCTTTCCTACATCTGTGCCCAAATTGGAACTATCTTGTAGAATCTTCAAACAAAAGCTTTTACTTTCTTCCACATAAAAATAAAAACAATTTAAAGTTTTTATTTAGAAAACTAATATTTAAATAATCAAAACATAGAAATAATAATATAAAATGTAAATCTTACATGTGAAGAGTGTATGGAAGTCCTCTACTTGAGTGCTGCGAAATCTTATTTTGAAATAGACAAAGACAATTTGTAATTCCAGGGTATTAACTATTATGCTGATTTGTGTTTCATTTTCAGAATAGAAATTACCTAGAGCTATCATTCTGCACTATTCTGAAGTTCATTGCCACATGAAAATAAAGGGTTGTTGATATGTTAAACAAACAACAACAACAAAAACAAAGCAAAAAAACCTCACATGTCTACCACATGATCTACATGATCTTATATCCAAGGTCATATTATGGAAATATTTTTAATTAGTGTTAAATCTTTCTTTTTCATATTTCCCAGCAGAAACCTGTTTGAGCTTTTCTTGTCAAAAAGCATTGTTGATGATATCTGGTTTCAGCCAATTGCTTTCAAGCTACTCATACACTTCCAAATATATCATTTGAAATTTGTCTCAAAATTGAATATGCATATAATTCACATTATATGGGATTCTTATCAAATTGAAGATATGATTTTGCAAGTCTAGGTGTATCTCAATTTTCTGCATTTCTAACAAATTTCCAAATGATATCAATGCTTCTAGAGCACCAGCCTTACAAGGCTTTACATGGCCAGAATTATTCAGCTCAATTTCACATATATGCTCCTATAATTCATGTCCCAGTATTCTAGTAGGCATCTGATAACCTGCTTCCTCACCATATTCTCTTTTGCCCAGCTTCATCTGCCTTCCTGATAGTTTCCATTTTCCTACGGGTTTTCATGCCTTCTTCCTTTTACATCTACTATTGATGTTTGTGTAATGTGATATCTCCCCTTAACAAACTGGAAATTTCTTATTTCACACTGAGATAGTTATATTTGCGTCTGTATATGCATAGAATACTATACCTCATTTTTATCATCATGCATTGTACTAGTCAGTTCCTTGACCAGGAATGTCTGAATTAATTCTAGTATTCTTCAAATTTAGGAAAACATTTGGTATAAAGAAGCGACGATAACTTAAACATTTATATTTAAATTTTTACTAGTTTATGTGTTTACTAAATAAAAAAGAAAGTGAAGAGAGAAAATGGAAATGGGATCATAGATACGGAAAAAAATGGAGTTTGTTATTTTTAAGTATACCCTACAAATGCTCATTTTCAATGTTACCTAAAGTGTCTAAAGTTATTTTTACCCTGAGTTGTCTAGGTATTATGTGATATTAGTCTCCATAGTTAGATTTTACCCTGACTCCACATTTCAACTCTGTTTTTCTATTAGCTCAGGGAATGTTCAAGCTATCTTATGAAATAGGGATAGATGAATTAAAGGGACCCATGGACTTTGATAATAAAGAAGAATAACAAGCTTGCACAAGAACAGTAATAGACTTGCTCAAAATCAAATCTGCATTTTAATAAGATCCCGATACAATGTGAATTGAAGTTGATGGTGACAGCCAATCATTTTATGGTGGTCATTCATCTTCCACAATTTCAGTGCTCTTCCTGCTTCAGAAAATGAGGGGAAATTCCTCTTGGGAAGATGAAGAGATTCACCAAATGAAATAAGTTGAATTGAAGAAAATATAATGGAATGCAGTTTCCACATGCCTCTAAAAATGATCATTTCACATACCATTGCCAGGTGAAACCGCACAGTTACCACCTATGCATCTAAATTTCTGTCTGCTTCTCATCATAAAATTGCTCTTTATTTCTCCAAAAATATTTTGTTGACTATTGTCTTATATTATTAAAAGTGACAGTTTGAAAATCAGGTTAACTACAGAATTGAGGACATTATGGTCAACTTTCACTCCTCGTTTGAGGACTGTTTTCCTCTTGCCCTTGTGTTTCAAACACCTTGCCAAACCGCATTCTTTCTGAACAAGGAAGCATGTTGAGAGAAATCACCTGTGAAGTATAATAAAATGATCTTTAAATGCATGCAAACACCCAATAATCTTTGTTGCTCAAGTCTGCTCCCGGAAAGCTATTAAGTGGAAATGAAACAGATTTAGACATTTTTTTAAAAAATAGCACTAAGCATCCAGTGTTTAGATTCTTGAACTAGATGTCAGTTTATTGCTCTTTCAAATTTCTCTGCTACTGACAACAACAAAGCATACAGATTTGAAAAACATTTATTTAGGTATTAACTGAATTCTTACAAAGTCAATGACACAAGAATCTATACAATAACAAAAGAATTTCTGCCTTGGTAAAAATAAAATATGCTTTTTTCAATGCAAATAATGTAAATGTTTGCCACAAGAAACCATTGAATTGCTTCTCTCTAAGCAGCAGGGCTTAGTACAGAAACATGATTTTAGCTTCTAATATTGCATTATGCATTTTTGTCATGTATATTATAATGTTAAACTTATACAATGAAATCATAAAATATATCATTTAATTGTCAATGTATCATTAATTTTAAATTTCTAAAGTTGTTTTATTGAGTTTTTACCTTCTTTTGTCATTTCCATTAAATAAAGGGACAAACAACGGAATTTAGAGAGGGACATATTTAAATCTTGGCATTGCTCATTTATTCTTGGGCAATCTAATTTTAATCTTTAATTCTCATTTTACTCATCTGTGAAATGAACATATGATTACACACAGAATATTTGTTTGGATTAAACAAGCTAATGAATGTAAAACATCTAGTAAAATGTTTATTTTAGGGGCTTTCTAAAATAGCACTTGGTGTTATTACTATTACTTTTACTATTAAATGTATTTTCATGATTATTAAAATTCACAAGCACTGTTCAAGGTCTTTCAGATATTTTGATAAACTTGATTGATAAGCTTACCCTTCAAAGTCATAATAGAGCAGTAGTTTACTATTCAAAGTCATAATAGAACAGTGGTTTAAAGAATGGATGCTGATATCAAGCATGTATTCAAATTTCAAGTACTCTACATGTTAGTTCAAATTTTTAGTCTGTATTTTCTCAACTGCGTGCATTTATACATATATGATCACATCATAACACTTTTTGGCATGGAATTAATTTGAAACTAACATGGAAAAATTTAGGAGAGAACATAAAGTACTGTTTCTCTTGCCTCTCTCTCGTATTGTGAGAGATATATTGTCCTATTCAAAAGCTGAGAATAATGACTTCATTTCTCCTCCTTGTTTTTTATATACTACACTGTTCTTCCAGGTAAGTCACAAAACGCGGTTAGGCTTCGCTCTCCCTCTAGTAAAGTGATCTCCATCTTCTAGATGAAGATACACAAAATTCCCACAAATGTGGCAAGGTTATGGCTTGATTGTGGCAAGGTTATGGCTTGATTATAGCAATGCAAATTTTTTATTCAAATAATGTCTGAATGTTTGTCTGCTGAGGTCACTGGGCACACAGATGATATATGAAAGCAACATCTGATGTGGATGCTGGGCTCCCCACTGGCAAACTTCTAGGTAGGCACCTTCTACATAGCTGATGTACCTCCTGGGCACTTGTAAAATGTTCCATAAAAATGCCACCCTATTGATTTACTAGAACTATTTGTCCTGCATCTCATTATTTTACACCTCTTCAGGGTTAAAGATCTTTCTTTCTGGACATTTTTCAGCTTATTAGCTACAATCCATCTACGCCGCTCTACCAAAGCCCTACGCTGATCTCCTGTCTATCGTCTGACTGATATCCAATCAGGAGAAAATTTAACATATAAAATTAGAGTCCAACCACAGCTAATATGCAACCTGTAAGCTAATGGTACTAGACATTTAAATATCTAGTGTTAGCATTACTAAATGTTAAAATATTGACATTATCAGATATTAAGATATCAAAACTCTTCCATACTTGCTATGTGGCCACTACCCCTTAAATACTGCTTGTCTCTTCTGCTGCTGTAGAATATCACCTGGAAACCCCTGCCTCCAAATATCCCCATGATCCAGAAATTAAATGATTAATGCTTGGCCCAGTAGTGGCTTTCTAGGATTTTATGCCAATGCCATGGCCAGTATCTGTGATTGACTATTTCATGTACTCTAAGCGGTATCATTGTTAACTTCTAACAGAGGAGGGAAATGAGATGTCAGAGGTTATGGACGTTACAGAGCTTTGCTTCAAATCTGGTCAGCCCTGCATGCCTTACTCCCAACCAGTAGTACTGCCTGCCTGGCCAGAAGAATCCATTTTAATCTAACTAAATATAACATTCTTATTAACAATTTTGTGACTTAATTCACAATAAAGATATGGAATATATACTACTCTTAGGCCTTGTTTTAAGCATTATAGCAACATTATGCAATTTTTAGCTTAGCAGCCAGTAGAAGCTTTCACATAATAATGAAAATCATTGATGTTAAAAGTAATTCTCTACATATCAAAAGTAAAAGACCTATTTATATCAATAAATAAGAAGTCATTGGAAGAGTTTGATGTTATTTTCTAGGAAACACTGTGGTCTAGATACGTGCACTGCTCCGAAAAAGACAACTGCATTAATAATTTAAAAGCAAAACAAAACAAACAAAATAAACACCTCAGCAAGCATTTGTAAGATATATACAATTTTCAGAACTATTTTTGAAAGATTTAGTAAACAGCATGCACTAAACACAACTTTGATAAGCAGCTTTACATATATATTTACATATTGATCTACATTAGAAATTAAATGTTATGTGAGTACATATTATACGGTGTTTTAAAATACTTTGCTAAATATCATTCTGGAAGTATTAAAAAACAAAGCCTCCATCCATGCTAGGAGGGCTCTATTTAGAACAAGAATGGCCTAGATGCTTCTCAAGAAGAAGTTGGTAATGCAATTTTCCCCAGAATATGTTGTGTTATTATTATATTAATTTGTATATTATAGTATATACCAAAGGTATTTCTTATAATACCTCAATGAAAATATTGTTTCTCTGTCAAAATAAATATGCTTTTCCTGCTGCATTTGTTTCATTGGTTCTTCTTTAGTCATGTTACTATTTAATGTTTCTGCCTTCTCCCAAAATTCATATGCGGAAGCTTAATCCCCAGTGGAATAGTATTAAGACATGAGGTCTTCAGTAGTTGATTAGATCCTCATGAATGGGATTTGCTCCTTATAAAAGAGGTCCAAGGAGGATGCTCTAAGAATGCATTATCTGTGAGGGAAGGGCTCTTACCAGACATTAAAACTGACAGTACTCTGATCTTGGAACTCCCAACCTCTAGAACTGTAAGAAAAAATGTTTGTTGTTGATAAGCCACCCAGCTTCTGGTATCTTTGTTATATCATCCCCAAAAGACTAAGCCAACTCAATGAATGAATGGATCTGATAACATAGTTCTTCCACATGTGTCCATCTTTTTCAAGTTGCTTCACACCATGCTCCTCCTCACTGCATTCCACATCCAAGTGCTCAACACTCTGATTTTCCAACCTTCCTGACTCCCACCCATTCTGTATTCCCCTCACTCTGACTCCTTTAGGAATTCTAATGACTTGAATTTTTGGATGTTTATTAATTGATTTCTGATGATAGTGTACTGATACTTTGAACTTTTTTTTTTTTTTTTTTTTAGAACTTTTAGGTTCAGGAATACATGCACAGGTTTGTTGTATAGGTTAACTGCAGGTCACAGGGGTTTGGTGTACATATTATTTTGTCACCAGGTAATAAACATAGTGGCCAATAAGTATTTTTTCCTGATCCTCTCCCTCCTCCTACCTTCTGCCCTGGTATCTCTTGTTCCCCTCTTTGTGTTCATCTGTTCTCTCTGTTTGGCTCCCAGTTGTAATGAGAACATGCAGTACTTGGTTTTCTGTTCCTGCATTAGTTTGCTTAGGATAATGTTGTCCACCTCCCTCTATGTCGCTACAAAGGACATGTTCTCTTCCTTTTTTATGGCTGTATAGCATTCTATGGTGTATATATACCACAGTTTCTCTAGCTAGTCTACTGTTGATGGGCATTCAGGTTGATTCCATGTCTTTGCTATTGTGAATAGTGCTGCAATGAATACACACATGCATGTGTCTTTATGGTCATTTTTAGCAGCTGTAAATAAAATGCCCTCCTTGCTAACTCTCTGAGCCTATTTATTTATTTGTTTATTTATTCATTTACTTGAGACTGAGTCTTGTTCTGTCACCCAGACTGGAGTGCAGTGGCACAATCTCAGCTCGCTGCAACCTCCGCCTCCTGGGGTCAAGTGGTCTTCCTGCCTCAGTCTCCCAAGTAGCTGGGATTACAAGCACATGCCACCACGTCCAACTAATTTCTGCATTTTTAGTAGAGACAGGGTTTCACCATGTTGGCCAGACTGGTCTCAAACACCTGACCTCAAGTGATCCACCTACCTCGGCCTCCCAAAGTGCTGGGATTATAGGCACGAGCCACCACACCCGGCCCCTCAGCTCATTTATTTATGATTTCCACATTCACATTGTCACAAAGATCAGTTTGATATATATACATATCATAAAAACAGCAGAAAAAATAAGTTTTCAAATTAGTAAAACTTGTTTGAAACTGAAACAACAAACTGTAACTATGACGTAAAAGTAAGATGTTCTCTGTTCCAGAGAAAAACTAGGAATGGAGTCTGAGAGTCCTCAACTCTCAAATCTTTGACTGGGTCTTTGGTGAATGCTAGAGACTAAGTCGTGTGCACCCAAAATTCATATGCTGGAGTTCTAACTCCCAGTAGTTGTGACTGTATTCAAAGATAGAGTCTTTAATAAAATAATTACGTTAAACAAGGTAATATGGTTGGGTCCTGATCCCTCATGACTGGTGTTTTTATAAAAGGAAATTAGGACACGGGCGTATTCTTATGAAGATGATGTGTATTATTCACATGCTGCTATAATAGAATAACACAGACCAGGAAGGTTAAACAACTGAAATTTACTTTCTCATAGTTCTGGAGGCTTGACGTTCAAGATCAAGAATCTATTAGACTTAGTTTCTGATAAGGCCCCTCTTTCTGGCTTATAGATAACTGCCTTCTTACTATGTCCTCACATGACTTCTTCTCTGTATGTGTGGAGAGAGATCTCTGGTACTACTTCTTTGTCTTATAAGAATTCCTATCTCGTCATGTTAGGGTCCCATCTTTATGACCTCATATAAACTTAATTAGTTTTCTAAATCTTCTATCACCAAATATAGTCACATTAGAGATTGGAGCTTCAACATATAAATTTTGAAGATACAATTTAGTCCAAACACTATGTGAAGACACAAAGTAGGCATCTACCAGGCAAGGAGGGAAACCTCAGAAGAAATCAACCCTACTGACACCTAAATCTCACATTTCTGCCCTAACCAACTGTGAACGAATAAGTTGCTATTTTTTTTTAAAGCTGTGTTAATATGGATTTTTTCCTATAGAGTATGATATTTTGTCATCTTCAAAATATTGTTTCCTGGTAAGTGACTGTCTCTCTCAGGCTTAACCAGTTGATAGAGATGGCAAAGACCTTGGATATGACCTGCCTTCTTATGCCAGTAAAGCAATCCCAAGTGTATCTCTACAACTACACTCTTTATCTAAATCTCACACACTAAGATAATATTTTCCCTGCCTTAAATTATTCCAAAGCCAGCTCTCAGGCAACTAGAGACCACCTCTAATTGAGGTGGAGGCTGCTTTATCAAGGTTACTCATTTGAGTCCCTCCCTAGGCACCACTGCCAAGCCTTCTTATGGGGCCCAGAGAAGAAGTACAGACACTTCTCTCCAACGTGTCTCAGTCCTCAGAAATTTCCAGTTCCCAGCCTTTTCCCTTCTTCCTTTCTATGGCCTCTACAGTCAACAAATTGGAAATAGCTTTTTGTTCAGAGATCTCTTGACAGTGAGACAATTGTCTCTGTCTGCACTGATACACATGACATTTGCTTAGTGCAGAACTGTGGTGAAAATGGAACATTTGAGGAGTCAATACCTTTTCCTGTTTAGTCTCTTGCTTTTATACTATGGCAAAAAGCAATTAAAGGCTTAACTATTACTTTGATTTGAACTTATTGTTTTAATGTACTGACAACTTGTCACAATTTGACAATTGTCGTGGTTGGACAATTTGCCTGAAACGTGACCTTTCGGTTCTCTCAGGCGCACCTCAGCTCTTGACAATAAAAAGAAAGATACAAGAAATATGTGACTCAAGCTTCGGACACATTTTCATCCCTGGTGCAAATAAAGAGTCACAATTTGGAAGAAGAAATTAGAGGTAAATGTCTAAGCCTTCTACTTGTGAAGTTGCTCTCTTCATTCTGAGGCAGTTGCCTTGAAAATCATTAGTACATGTTAGTTAGTATTTCTGGTCGAAAGTAATAAATGCAGCTCTGGCTAATGATCCAGTCGATTAAACTTTTTACTAAATTAAAAAAATAGGAAACTTATAAAACCTTTAGTAGACTTAATTTAATAGCAAGTGTTCACAGACAACAATGGTTGCTGCTGATCTGGTGAGTACACTGGTCTGATCAGGATATGTACTTGCTGCCACCAAGGAATGGTTACTAAAAGTTTGCACCACTGTCTCTCTTGCTCCACGATTCCTACCTTGTAATTATTATAACTACCGCAAACCCTAAGCAGAGAGAGAGAGAGAAAAAGAGCAAGAGAGATGAGCTGTCAGTACTTTCCTGCTTCTGATACCAGATTCTTCGTCAAAGTCAAGAGAAAATGTGTCTAATGTATGGCATCTAGGAGTTTATGTAACAGGTAGATAGGCATGAGTAGACCAGGAGATGGCTTTCCCCACTTACCAGGAATGTCAGGTGATGGTTGGGCAATGATCACATTGCCCCTCTTAAAGTGGGAAGTTGGCGGCTGGTGTCAGAAAGAGGCCATTTCTTGATGGTCCACACCTGTTGCATTAAAGTGTTAATTGAACGCAGATGTCAGGGAGAAACAACTTCCTGGGCACGTGCATTAAGAGACAAAATAGCGGAGCATGATCTTCCGGGGGCACTCCAAGGGAAAAGGGAAGAAAGCCTCAGATGGGCATGCATACAACTTCCTAAACACACTGCATGTGCTCACCTCTCAAGTGTAAAGAGACACTACACATGTGGTTGGCCCATCCTCAGGGAAGAATCAGTGGAAAGGGGCCAGCCTATAAGTGCTAGGATCAAAGTTAAACATTGCACTTGACCCTCACATGCCCATTTGGGTCTCTTCCAAGCATAGTTTCCCCCCTGTCTGAAGACATTTTAAATAAACGTACACTCCTATTCTGAAAATTGCCTTGGTCCCGTTTTTTTTTTTTTTTTTTTTGCCTTATTCCCTTAATCAAATTATTTCTCCTGAAGAGGCAAGAATTGAGGTTGCTGCAGACTTGTATGAATTTGCCACCGGTAACTTGGATACCTTCCACCAGTTACATTTAAGGCACACAACTGGGCATTCATAGTACTCAGGGGCCTTGCAGTGGTATGATTAAAATCACAGATTCTGATGCTGCACTGCCCATCTGCCACACTAAAAAGCTGTCTGGACTTCTGCAAGTTTCTTAACCTCTCTGTACCTCAGACTCCTCATCTGTACAAAAAAAGAATGTAGTGGTCACCTCACAGGATTTTTTTTTTTGAAGAATAAATAATTTTAAGTATATAAAACACTTAATACATGAAACACGACTGCATTATTTTTACTCATTAATTTTAAATTGCAAGAGAGAAAAGGAGAAATGATTATCAAGCATTATTTGTTCCTATGAGGATGAGGTGGGATTTTGATGTAAGCAAAACACAAACGACAAGGAATTCTCCAAGTACAAAATGACAGGTATGTAACCTCTGGGTAACTAAAATAAAATCTTTACCCTAAGAGGCTAGGAAATAATGCACTTAATGTGAGAATTAATGTGATTAAAAATTTAGTGATTATTTACGTAGTTCTCATGTAATCACCGGGGGCAGAATTGCTTGTGACTTGTGCTCTGTGGAGATTAAAGATGAAATACATGAGTGGAGGTCTCTTAAAAGGTCACACTCCAAGTCTGATTTCTTCATTCTGCTGTCAACAGTCAGAAATCCATCCCAGATTCATGAGATACATGGATTGAGACCAGGTGATTCTGGCATAGAGGAATAGGTTGTAGGAGAAAGTATGAAACCTGGAGAAAGCTGATGAGGACAAATCAACGCATAAAAGTAAGAGTGAGGGAATTTGAAATGACAGAACAGGCAAAGTCCACCTGCAGCAATGCTTTGGTGCTTCCACTTTGTTTCTGTCTCTTGATTAATGCACCCAATTCTTCACTTCTCTCAGGGCTTTGTCAGGGGAATAGAGAAAAATGTGCTGCTCTTTGATTCCTGGGGTGAGATTATTTCAGACTGGTAAATGCAGCTTTATACTGTTTAAATTTCTGTATGATATTTGTTTTGTTTAAATTTGATAACAAAACATACAGGTAGAGAATGTGTTTCATTCCTCGGTGTATGTCTTAGTCCTCTTGGGCAGCTTTAAGAAAATTTCATACACTCAGTGACTTATAAACAACAGAAATGTATCCCTCATAATTCTCCAGGCTGGGAAGTCCAACTTTGAGGCACAATCAGATCCATTGCCTTGTGGGGGCCCAACTTCTAGATTATAGATGGTTCCTTCTGGCTGCGTCCTCGCATAGGGAAAACAATGAAGAGTTTCTCTTAAGCATTTTTTTAATAAGAAGACTAATCTCATTTACAAATGCTCCACACTGATGACCTAAATGCCCCTAAAGGTCCCACTTCCTAATATCATTCCCTTAACTGTAAAGATTTTAATATATGAAGTCAGTCAGCGGGGCGGGCATCAACATTTTAAATACAGCAATGTGTATAGTAAAGTTGAGGAAAACATTAACCGAAATAGAGGGAAATAAAGTATTATTTTGGAAAGTATGAAGTAAAATGCACTAGTATTGTTATTTCATTCAAAAAATACCATGCTAATTATGTATACATGATTGGATTTATTTATATTCTTAGTAATAACAAACTTTTGTCCTTAAACTTGGCTCAGAAATTGCTCACAATAAGCAACAATTTCTTAAACATACGCTTACACAACAAAACTGAACAAGATAATACAAACACTTAAACATTAATATTGGCATATTTCCTCTCTATTGTCTCAGGGAACTCTAAAATCGAATGAAAAGAGAGACATTTAACAAAATTTGAGCATGAAAAATGCATGGTGAAACTTTAAGGGCACAAACATTTGTATATTATATTCAAAATGTCACTTAATGCAAATTATAATGACAATATCAACAGAAAATAACAGTGAAATGCCTTCAAAAGAGCCAAAGGCCTTCAGATTGAAGTTAACTCTATTATGTCTTTGAAAAGTATTGTAGTATTCTTGAAAAGTCACTGCAAAAAAATACCACTGAAAAATTCATTCAGAATAAATCTAAAATCGAATGACTTGATATGAAGCCATCAAACATACATACATGTATGTCACCCTAAGAATTATAGATACAAAAGAAAATATATTTCTATATTTATTAAATGATAAATATCTTAAAAGGAATAAAAAATAAAGATCTAAACTCAAAAGTAAAAAAAAAAAGATTTATTAGTGGATGTAAGAGGGCATTAAAAATGAGAAATATTGTAAGGTATATTCAATTCCACAAAAATTTCAGTTTGCTTTTTGTCCTTTAGTGATGATTTTGTACAACTGAATTGCAATAGTCATTTAAGTTCATTACTAAGCTTAGTAAATTGTGAAAATAGAGAAGATCTGACAACAAAAACACAATATCTTTTTAAAAAATATACATATTTTATAATGTAAGCTTCTTTCCATATAGCTGAACTTATAAATAATGCTTTATCTGGATTTTTCTCCAAAGAGTCTGTTAAACATTTCCATGTTTTAGCTGGGTTAAAAACACAGAATTTTACATTACATACTAAATTTTATTGAGTTATATGCTAATATACTTAATCACAATTATATTGCTGAGTATCTGAGTTAATCTTTGTTTATAGCTATGATTACATTTGATTCAGTCTTAAAAGTCATTTAATATTTATATAAATATAAATTTTATGATAAATATTTACTTATATTAGTTTGCAATTTTGTTTTATTTTAAGATAAAGCAGCTTGGGACTACTGCAATTAAAGATATAGCTTTTCTTTTTTTTCTTTTTTATTATAATTTAAGTTCTGGGATACATGTGCAGAACATGCCGTTTTTGTTACATAGGTATACACGTGCCATGGTGGTTTGCTGCACCCATCAACCCATCACCTACATTAGGTATTCCTCCTAATGTTATCCCTCCCTTAGCCCCCCATCCCCTGACAGGCCCCAGTGTGTGATGTTCCTCCCCCCCACCCCACCCCGTGTTCATGCATTCTCATTATTCAACTCTGATTTATGAGTGAGAACATGTGATGTTTGGTTTTCTGTTCTTGTGATAGTTTGCTGAGAATGATGGTTTCCAGCTTCATCCATGT
The DNA here is from genome assembly GCF_037993035.2 of Macaca fascicularis. Classification (NCBI taxonomy): domain Eukaryota; kingdom Metazoa; phylum Chordata; class Mammalia; order Primates; family Cercopithecidae; genus Macaca; species Macaca fascicularis. The sequence goes on along the minus strand of NC_088380.1, from coordinate 29,071,926 downwards.
CCCTGCAAAGGACATGAACTCATCCTTTTTTATGGCTGCATAGTATTCCATGGTGTATATGTGCCACATTTTCTTTATCCAGTCTATTATTGATGGGCATTTGGATTGGCTCTAGGTCTTTGCTATTGTGAATAGTGCTGCAATAAACATACGTGTGCATGTGTCTTTATAGTAGCATGATTTATAATCCTTTGGGTATATACCCAGTAATGGGATTGCTGGATCAAATGGTATTTCTAGTTCTAGATCCTCAAGGAATTGCCACACTGTCTTCCACAATGGTTGAAGTAATTTACACTCCCACCAATAGTGTAAAATAGTTTCTATTTTTCCACATCCTTTCCAGCATCTGTTGTTTCCTGACTTTATAATGATCGCCTTTCTAATTGGCATGAGATGGTATCTCACTGTGGTTTTGATTTGCATTTTTCTAATGACCAGTGATGATGAGCATTTTTTCATATGTCTGTGGCTGCATAAACATCTTCTTTTGAGAAGTGTTTGTTCATACCCTTCACCCACTTTTTGATGGGGTTGTTTTTTTCTTGTAAATTTGTTTAAGTTCTTTGTAGATTCTGGATATTAGCCCTTTGTCAGACGGATAGATTGCAAACATTTTCTCTCATTCTGTAGGTTGCCTGTTCACTCTGATGATAGTTTCTTTTGCTGTGTAGAAGTTCTTTAGTTTGATTAGATCCCATTTGTCAAATTTGGCTTTTGTTGCCATTGCTTTTCGTGTTTTAGACATGAAGTCTTTGCCCATGCCTACATCCTGAATGGTATTGCCTAGGTTTTCTTCTAGGATTTTTATGGTCCTATGCCTTTCTATTTTTTTTTCTTTTTTTTTTTAATTTATTTATTATTATTATACTTTAAGTTGTAGGGTACATGTGCATAACGTGCAGGTTTGTTACATATGTATACTTGTGCCATGTTGGTGTGCTGCACCCGTCAACTCGTCATTTACATCAGGTATAACTCCCAATGCAATCCCTCCCCCCTACCCCCTTCCCATGATAGGCCCCTGTGTGTGATGTTCCCCTTCCTGAGTCCAAGTGATCTCATTGTTCAGTTCCCACCTATGAGTGAGAACATGCGGTGTTTGGTTTTCTGTTCTTGTGATAGTTTGCTAATAGGATGCAGATGGTTTCCAGCTGCATCCATGTCCCTACAAAGGACACAAACTCATCCTTTTTGATGGCTGCATAGTATTCCATGGTGTATATGTGCCACATTTTCTTAATCCAATCTGTCACTGATGGACATTTGGGTTGATTCCAAGTCTTTGCTATTGTGAATAGTGCCGCAATAAACATACGTGTGCATGTGTCTTTATAGCAGCATAATTTATAATCCTTTGGGTATATACCCAGTAATGGGATGGCTGGGTCATATGGTACATCTAGTTCTAGATCCTTGAGGAATCGCCATACTGTTTTCCACAATGGTTGAACTAATTTACAATCCCACCAACAGTGTAAAAGTGTTCCTATTTCTCCACATCCTCTCCAGCACCTGTTGTTTCCTGACTTTTTAATGATCGCCATTCTAACTGGTGTGAGATGGTATCTCATTGTGGTTTTGATTTGCATTTCTCTGATGGCCAGTGATGATGAGCATTTTTTCATGTGTCTGTTGGCTGTATGAATGTCTTCTTTTGAGAAATGTCTGTTCATATCCTTTGCCCACTTTTTGATGGGGTTGTTTGTTTTTTTCTCGTAAATTTGTTTGAGTTCTTTGTAGGTTCTGGATATTAGCCCTTTATCAGATGACTAGATTGCAAAAATTTTCTCCCATTCTGTAGGTTGCCTGTTCACTCTGATGGTAGTTTCTTTTGCTGTGCAGAAGCTCTTTAGTTTAATGAGATCCCATTTGTCAATTTTGGCTTTTGCTGCCGTTGCTTTTGGTGTTTTAGACATGAAGTCTTTGCCCATGCCTATGTCCTGAATGGTACTACCTAGGTTTTCCCCTAGGATTTTTATGGTATTAGGTCGAACATTTAAGTCTCTAACCCATCTTGAATTAATTTTCGTATAAGGAGTAAGGAAAGGATCCAGTTTCAGCTTTCTACTTATGGCTAGCCAATTTTCCCAGCACCATTTATTAAATAGGGAATCCTTTCCCCATTTCTTGTTTCTCTCAGGCTTGTCAAAGATCAGATGGCTGTAGATGTGTGGTACTATTTCTGAGGACTCTGTTCTGTTCCATTGGTCTATATCTCTGTTTTGGTACCAGTACCATGCTGTTTTGGTTACTGTAGCCTTGTAGTAGAGTTTGAAGTCAGGTAGCGTGATGCCTCCAGCTTTGTTCTTTTGACTTAGGATTGTCTTGGAGATGCGGGCTCTTTTTTGGTTCCATATGAACTTTAAAGCAGTTTTTTTCCAATTCTGTGAAGAAAGTCATTGGTAGCTTGATGGGGGTGGCATTGAATCTATAAATTACCTTGGGCAGTATGGCCATTTTCACGATATTGATTCTTCCAATCCATGAGCATGGTATGTTCTTCCATTTGTTTGTGTCCTCTTTTATTTCACTGAGCAGTGGTTTGTAGTTCTCCTTGAAGAGGTCCTTTACATCCCTTGTCAGTTGGATTCCTAGGTATTTTATTCTCTTTGAAGCAATGGTGAATGGAAGTTCATTCCTGATTTGGCTCTCTGTTTGTCTGTTACTGGTGTATAAGAATGCTTGTGATTTTTGCACATTAATTTTGTATCCTGACACTTTGCTGAAGTTGCTTATCAGCTTAAGGAGATTTTGGGCTGAGACAATGGGGTTTTCTAAATATACAATCATGTCATCTGCAAACAGGGACAGTTTGACTTCTTCTTTTCCTAACTGAATACCCTTGATTTCTTTCTCTTGCCTAATTGCCCTAGCCAGAACTTCCAACACTATGTTGAATAGGAGTGGTGAGAGAGGGCATCCCTGTCTTGTGCCAGTTTTCAAAGGGAATTTTTCCAGTTTTTGCCCATTCAGTATGATAGTGGCTGTGGGTTTGTCATAAATAGCTCTTATTATTTTGAGGTACGTTCCATCAATACCGAATTTATTGAGCGTTTTTAGCATGAAGGGCTGTTGAATTTTGTCAAAAGCCTTTTCTGCATCTATTGAGATAATCATGTGGTTCTTGTCTTTGGCTCTGTTTATATGCTGGATTATGTTTATTGATTTGCGAATGTTGAACCAGCCTTGCATCCCAGGGATGAAGCCCACTTGATCATGGTGGATAAGCTTTTTGATGTGTTGCTGAATCCGGTTTGCCAGTATTTTATTGAGGATTTTTGCATCGATGTTCATCAGGGATATTGGTCTAAAATTCTCTTTTTTTGTTGTGTCTCTGCCAGGCTTTGGTATCAGGATGATGTTGGCCTCATAAAATGAGTTAGGGAGGATTCCCTCTTTTTCTATTGATTGCAATAGTTTCAGAAGGAATGGTACCAACTCCTCCTTGTACCTCTGGTAGAATTCAGCTGTGAATCCATCTGGTCCTGGACTTTTTTTGGTTGGTAGGCTATTAATTATTGCCTCAATTTCAGAGCCTGCTATTGGTCTATTCAGGGATTCAACTTCTTCCTGGTTTAGTCTTGGAAGAGTGTAAGTGTCCAGGAAATTATCCATTTCTTCTAGATTTTCCAGTTTATTTGCGTAGAGGTGTTTATAGAATTCTCTGATGGTAGTTTATATTTCTGTGGGGTCGGTGGTGATATCCCCTTTATCATTTTTAATTGCGTCGATTTGATTCTTCTCTCTTTTCTTCTTTATTAGTCTTGCTAGTGGTCTGTCAATTTTGTTGATCTTTTCAAAAAACCAACTCCTGGATTCATTGATTTTTTGGAGAGTTTTTTGTGTCTCTATCTCCTTCAATTCTGCTCTGATCTTAGTTATTTCTAGCCTTCTGCTAGCTTTCGAATGTGTTTGCTCTTGCTTCTCTAGTTCTTTTAATTGCGATGTTAGAGTGTCACGTTTAGATCTTTCCTGCTTTCTCTTGTGGGCATTTAGTGCTATAAATTTCCCTCTACACACTGCTTTAAATGTGTCCCAGAGATTCTGGTATGTTGTATCTTTGTTCTCATTGGTTTCAAAGAACATCTTTATTTCTGCCTTCATTTCGTTATGTACCCAGTAGTCATTCAGGAGCAGGTTGTTCAGTTTCCATGTAGTTGAGCGGTTTTGATTGAGTTTCTTAGTCCTGAGTTCTAGTTTGATTGCACTGTGATCTGAGAGACAGTTTGTTATAATTTCTGTTCTTGTACATTTGCTGAGGAGTGCTTTACTTCCAATTACGTGGTCGATTTTGGAGTAAGTACGATGTGGTGCTGAGAAGAATGTATATTCTGTTGATTTGGGGTGGAGAGTTCTATAGATGTCTATTAGGTCTGCTTGCTGCAGAGATGAGTTCAATTCCTGGATATCCTTGTTAACTTTCTGTCTCGTTGATCTGTCTAATGTTGACAGTGGAGTGTTGAAGTCTCCCATTATTATTGTATGAGAGTCTAAGTCTCTTTGTAAGTCTCTAAGGACTTGCTTGATGAATCTGGGTGCTCCTGTATTGGGTGCATATATATTTAGGATAGTTAGCTCTTCCTGTTGAATTGATCCCTTTACCATTATGTAATGGCCTTCTTTGTCTCTTTTGATCTTTGATGGTTTAAAGTCTGTTTTATCAGAGACTAGTATTGCAACCCCCCCTTTTTTTTGTTCTCCATTTGCTTGGTAAATCTTCCTCCATCCCTTTATTTTGAGCCTATGTATGTCTCTGCGTGTGAGATGGGTCTCCTGAATACAGCAGACTGATGGGTCTTGCCTCTTTATCCAGTTTGCCAGTCTGTGTCTTTTAATTGGAGCATTTAGTCCATTTACATTTAAGGTTAAGATTGTTATGTGTGAACTTGATCCTGCCATTATGATATTAACTGGTTATTTTGCTCGTTAGTTGATGCAGTTTCTTCCTAGCCTCGATGGTCTTTACATTTTGGCATGTTTTTGCAATGGCTGGTACCAGTTGTTCCTTTCCATGTTTAGTGCTTCCTTCAGGGTCTCTTGTAAGGCAGGCCTAGTGGTGACAAAATCTCTAAGCATTTGCTTATCTGTAAAGGATTTTATTTCTCCTTCACTTATGAAACTCAGTTTGGCTGGATATGAAATTCTGTGTTTAAAATTCTTTTCTTTAAGAATGTTGAGGCCGGGCATGGTGGCTCAAGCCTGTAATCCCAGCACTTTGGGAGGCCGAGGCGGGTGGATCACAAGGTCAGGAGATCGAGACCACAGTGAAACCCCGTCTCTACTAAAAATACAAAAAATTAGCCGGGCGCGGTGGCGGGCGCCTGTAGTCCCAGCTACTCAGGAGGCTGAGGCAGGAGAATGGCGGGAACCCGGGAGGCGGAGTTTGCAGTGAGCCGAGATCACGCCACTGCACTCCAGCCTGGGCAACAGCGTGAGACTCCGTCTCAAAAAAAAAAAAAAAAAAAAAAAAGAATGTTGAATATTGGCCCCCACTCTCTTCTGGCTTGGAGAGTTTCTGCCGAGAGATCTGCTGTTAGTCTGATGGGCTTCCCTTTGTGGGTAACCCGACCTTTCTCTCTGGCTGCCCTTAAGATTTTTTCCTTCATTTCTACTTTGGTGAATCTGGCAATTATGTGTCTTGGAGTTGCTCTTCTTGAGGAGTATCTTTGTGGCGTTCTCTGTATTTCCTGGATTTGAATGTTGGCCTGCCCTACTAGGTTGGGGAAGTTCTCCTGGATGATATCCTGAAGAGTGTTTTCCAACTTGGTTCCATTTTCCCCCTCACTTTCAGGCACCCCAATCAGACGTAGATTTGGTCTTTTTACATAATCCCATACTTCTTGCAGGCTTTGTTCATTTCTTTTTCTTCTTCTTTCTTTTGGTTTCTCTTCTAGCTTCATCTCATTCATTTGATCCTCAATCGCAGATACTCTTTCTTCCAGTTGATCGAGTCGGTTACTGAAGCTTGTGCATTTGTCACGTATTTCTCGTGTCATGGTTTTCATCTCTTTCATTTCGTTTATGACCTTCTCTGCATTAATTACTCTAGCCATCAATTCTTCCACTTTTTTTTTTCAAGATTTTTAGTTTCTTTGCGCTGGGTACGTAATTCCTCCTTTAGCTCTGAGAAATTTGATGGACTGAAGCCTTCTTCTCTCATCTCGTCAAAGTCATTCTCCATCCAGCTTTGATCCGTTGCTGGCGATGAGCTGCGCTCCTTTGCCGGGGGAGATGCGCTCTTATTTTTTGAATTTCCAGCTTTTCTGCCCTGCTTTTTCCCCATCTTTGTGGTTTTATCTGCCTCTGGTCTTTGATGATGGTGATGTACTGATGGGGTTTTGGTGTAGGTGTCCTTCCTGTTTGATAGTTTTCCTTCTAACAGTCAGGACCCTCAGCTGTAGGTCTGTTGGAGATTGCTTGAGGTCCACTCCAGACCCTGTTTGCCTGGGTATCAGCAGCAGAGGCTGCAGAAGATAGAATATTTCTGAACAGAGAGTGTACCTGTCTGATTCTTGCTTTGGAAGCTTCCTCTCAGGGGTGTACTCCACCCTGTGAGGTGTGGGGTGTCAGACTGCCCCTAGTGGGGGATGTCTCCCAGTTAGGCTACTCAGGGGTCAGGGGCCCACTTGAGCAGGGAGTCTCTCCCTTCTCAGATCTCAACCTCCGTGTTGGGAGATCCACTGCTCTCTTCAAAGCTATCAGACAGAGTCGTTTGCGTCTGCAGATGTTTCGGCTGCGTTTGTTATTGCCCTGTCCCCAGAGGTGGAGTCTACAGAGACAGGCAGGTTTCCTTGAGCTGCTGTGAGCTCCACCCAGTTCGAGCTTCCCAGCAGCTTTGTTTACCTACTTAAGCCTCAGCAATGGCGGGCGCCCCTCCCCCAGCCTCGCTGCTGCCTTGCCAGTAGATCACAGACTGCTGTGCTAGCAATGAGGGAGGCTCCGTGGGTGTGGGACCCTCCCGGCCAGGTGTGGGATATGATCTCCTGGTGTGCCTGTTTGCTTAAAGCGCAGTATTGGGGTGGGAGTTACCCGATTTTCCAGGTGTTGTGTGTCTCAGTTCCCCTGGCTAGGAAAAGGGATTCCCTTCCCCCTTGCCCTTCCCAGGTGAGGCAATGCCTCGCCCTGCTTCAGCTCTCGCTGGTCGGGCTGCAGCAGCTGACCAGCATCATCGTCCGGCACTCCCCAGTGAGATGAACCCAGTACCTCAGTTGAAAATGCAGAAATCACTGGTCTTCTGTGTCGCTCGCGCTGGGAGTTGGAGACTGGAGCTGTTCCTATTCGGCCATCTTCTTTTTTTTTTTTTTTTTTAAGACAGAGTCCCGCTCTGTTGCCCAGGCTGGAGGGCAGTGGGGCGATCTCTGCTCACTGCAAGCTCTGCCTCCCAGGTTCATGCCATTCTCCTCCTTCAGCCTCCCTAGTAGCTGGCACCACAGGAGACTGCTACCACGCCTGGCTAATTTTTTTGTATTTTTAGTAGAGATGGGGTTTCACTGTGTTAGCCAGGATGGCCTTGATCTCCTGACCTTGTGATCCGCCTGCCTCGGCCTCCCAAAGTGCTGGGATTACAGGCGTGAGCCACCGTGCCGGGCTGTCCTATGTCTTACATTTAAGTATTCGATTCATCTTGAGTTGATTTTTGAATAAAGTGTAAGGAAGGGGGTCCAGTTTCAGTTTTCTGCGTATAGCTTTTTTACTCTAGTTGAAAAATGAAATTAATTCCCACGTTAACTAAAACGAAATAAAACTGGCAAGCTCCCAGTGACAGTAAACACTGCAGTTTCCGAGAAGGGTGGATGAAGAATTCATTCTAGGGTGGGAGTTTTAGGACCCGACTTTTTACTCTTCTACTGATATGAAAATTCTGGGCAGAAGAGGGTGGTTTCCCGGCAAGGGCCCCACCCTCAAGCCTGGAACTGAGGCCCACAGTGAGAACATTATATTCCTGTTTTCGTGTTTGAATGTTGCCTTTTTCCAAAACCTCCCATGCCTGCCCCAGTCCCTATCGTGTGCTCATAAAAACCCCAGGCTTAGACAGTAGAAAAGAGAAGCGGCTGAACGTCGATAAGAGAAACAGCCGGGCGTTGGAAACTATGGTCAGCCGTAAGAGAGAAGTGGCTTGACTTCAGAAAAATAGCTTGATGGCACGACCTCAGGGGAAGAATACCTTTCCGCTCCCTCACCTTTCCAGCTCCCCTTCCTGCTGAGAGCTATTTTCATTGGCGATAAAATTATCCGCATTCACCACTCCTCAATTCATTCGTGTGACCTGATTTTTCCCGGACACTGAACAAGAGCTTGAGTACTACCACTGCAGATGCAAAAGGCTGTCACGCTGAGCTGTTAACACTTAAGCCATCCGCGGCCAGCAGAGCTAAAAGAACACTATAACACACACCCTCTGGGGCTTCAGGGGTCGCAGCCACCCCCCTAGATGCTGCCGCGGGGCTGGTAAGTAGTTCGTTCCTGCCAGCACCCAAAAACGCTTGGCGCAGCTTCTGCACCCACTCACCAGCATGCTCCCTCCCACTAGTGGCTGCGCACAGCGGGTTTGAGTGAACAAAGTTTGCCCCGTGCCAGCGCTGAAGCGGCCAGCTAGCTCCAGCACTCCAGTTCCTGCCCGCAAAGGGGTGAGGGAAAATTTTCTGCTTCACTACTTCCAAATCTCAAGGGACTCATCCTGCTAGAATGGAAAGGATGGAAAAGAGAGAAGATCCTGCTTTAGTCTCAACCAAAAACACAGATCCTGATCAGTTTAGTTCAACAGATAGGAATGAGAAGGAAAATAGAGAAGATACACCCAAAATTATTAATTTAAGTTGCAAAACCCCAATCACTAGTGAAATATAGCCTAATAAAACTTCTCAAGTGCTGACCAATCAGATTGACAATTCCTTCGTCATAGATAAATAACCAAGTGATGTGCTCAAAAGAAGGGATGAAATATTTGTCTTAGGTATTTGTCTTTAATGAACATATCTGCTGCATGAGAAAAGTAGAAAAGACCTGTTTACCACAGTGATTCATGATACTTTAACAAAATAAGAATATGTATATTTCTACCATCTTAGATCACATATTTTTCAGTGTCTCCTAAGCATAACTGGTAATTTATTATTAATGTTTAAAAATTATTAGTGAATATGAATCGTTTTTGCTGACATTGTAATAGTTATTTACATTTAGTGAATTAGCATTTCAGTATTTGGCCTATTTAACTATTTGAACTTAATGAGATTTGTGTTTGTTTCCCTATTTGTAAGTACTCTTTGGAAAGTAAATCCTTTTTGAACAATATTTTCTATTAATAAGTTGGCCTGAAAAATGTTTGCTAACATTTCCTGCTTTATGTGAAGGTTTCACAAATTTAGATGTTACAAAGGAATGCTTCCGTCAGAGAGTAAAATTAAAGGTTATCGGATTCTCAGAGAAAAAGTATCTTACTTTGATTTCCTTCCTGGAATAATAAATCTTCAAATTGGGGTGTTTTTAACCCTTGAGATGTATGAAGATCTTACAAAGAATATATTAAGACCAATAAATTTTAAGAAATCAATTAATATTTTTTTTGCAACTGATTTGGCTCAGAACGTAATTATCATCAAAGTATTATTTAGATTCTCTATGCTAATCTTTTTTTTTTTTCACAATCACCTTTTTCTCATTTTACAAAAAATAAAACATTGTCTTCACTCATCTTAAAATAAAAGAAACAGTTTTCCAGTGGGAAACTTTTGTGGTTGTCAAATGCAGAGACAATTCAAAAGATCTTCATACAAAGAAGTTTACTTTAATAAGGCAGTATCCTATCTCACTGAAAAACAAACAAGCAAAAAAACTTTTCGATCAAATTTTACATTACAGTTTGAATGTGTTTTGGAAAATTAAGATAGGTCTTTGTTTGTTTGGTTGGTTGGTTGGTTTGTTTTTTGGTTTTGGTTTTGAGACGGAGTCTCACTGTGTCTCCCAGGCTAGAGTGCAATGGCACGACCTCGGCTAACTGCAGCCTCCACCTCCTGCGTTAAAGCAATTCTCCTGCCTCAACCCTCAGCCTTCCCAGTAGCTGGGATTACAGTCACATGCCACCACGCCCAGCTAATTTTTGTACTTTTAGTAGAGATGGGGTTTCACCAGGTTGGCCAGGCTGGTCTCGAACTCCTGACCTTAGGTCATCCACCCACCTCGGCCTTCCAAAGTGCTGGGATTATAGGAATGAGCTACTGCATTCGACCGAGATAGGTTTTGATTAGTTCTTTTTTTTTTTTTTTTTTTTCTGTTATACTTCAAGTTCTAGGGTACATGTGCACAATATGCAGGTTTGTTACATATGTATACTTGTGCCATGTTGGTGTGCTGCACCCATTAACTCGTCATTTGCATTAGGTATATCTCCTAATGCTATCCCTCCTCTCCCCTCTCCCCACAATAGGACCCAGTGTGTGATGTTCCCCTTCCTGTGTCCAAGGGATCTCATTGTTCAGTTCCCACCTATGAGTGAGAACATGCAGTGTTTGGTTTTCTGTTCTTGTGATAGTTTGCTGAGAATGATGGTTTCCAGCTGCATCCATGTCCCTACAAAGGACACGAGTTCATCCTTTTTTATGGCTGCATAGTATTCCATGGTATATATGTGCCACATTTTCTTAATCCAGTCTGTCACTGATGGACATTTGGGTTGATTCCAAGTCTTTGCTATCGTGAATACTGCCGCAATAAACATACGTGTGCATGTGTCTTTATAGCAGCATGACTTATAATCCTTTGGGTATATCCCCAGTAATGGGATGACTGGGTCAAATGGTATTTCTAGTACTAGATCCTTGAAGAATCACCACATTGTTTTCCACAATGGTTGAACTAGTTTACAGTCCCACCAACAGTGTAAAAGTGTTCCTATTTCTCCACATCCTCTCCAGCACCTGTTGTTTCCTGACTTTTTAATGATCGCCATTCTAACTGGTGTGAGATGGTATCTCATTGTGGTTTTGATTTGCATTTCTCTGATGGCGAATGATGAGGAGCATTTTTTCGTGTGTCTGTTGGCTGTATGAATGTCTTCTTTCGAGAAGTGTCTGTTCATATCCTTTACCCATTTTTTGATGGGGTTGTTTGTTTTTTTCTTGTAAATTTGATTGAGTTCTAATCCTCAATAAAATACTGGCAAACCTAATCCAGCAGCACATCAAAAAGCTTATCCACCATGATCAAGTGGGCTTCATCCCTGGGATGCAAGGCTGGTTCAACATACGAAAATCAATAAATGTAATCCAGCATATAAACAGAACCGAAGACAAAATGATTATCTCAGTAGATGCAGAAAAGGCCTTTGACAAAATTCAACAGCCTTCATGCTAAAAACTCTCAATAAAAATTTGGTATTGATGGAACATATGATTAGTTCTTTACTACTATATAATCAAAAATGCTAACACCAAAATGAATATATATTATTATTAAGCAAAATAAATTGCTTTTAAGTAATACATATGTTCACAATTTTTTGAGGACAGAGTAATTAGAAAAACATTTCTTAAAAACATATTGGCTGGGTGTGGTGGCTCACACCTGTAATTCCAGCACTTTGAGAGGCTAAGGTGGGTGGATCACCTCAGGTCAGGAGTTTGAGATCAGCCTGGCCAACATGGTGAAACCTCGTCTCTACTAAAAATACAAAAATTAGCTAAGCGTGGTGGCATGTGCCTGTAATCTCAGCTACTCAGGAGGCTGAGGCAGGAGAACTGCTTGAACCCGGGAGGCGGAAGTTGCAGTGAGCGGAGATCGCGCCACTGCATGCACCAGCCTGGGTGACAGAGCAAGACTCCATCTCAAAAAAACAAAAACAAAAACAAAAACAAAACATATTGCATTAGGGTGAAATATTTTAGGAAAGACAATGCAAATACAAGTAAATGAGAAAAGAAAATGCAAACTGCAAAAATGTAATCCTATTAAAAGTAATACATTCACACAACTTTAAGACGTGTTATACATAATACATTTATGATAGTGATCAGACATTTTTAAAGTAACTTTTTAAAAAATTTGCCAGAAAATACATCCATTGCAAGTATTTGTACTTCATTTGAAAACATCTAGAAGCCATTCTAAATAACGTGTGGAGCACACATTTATATTTCTAAAATCATTTTAGAGAAAGGGAAGTCTTTTTTTTTTTTTTTTTTTTTTTTTTGAGACGGAGTCTCACGCTGTTGCCCAGGCTGGAGTGCAGTGGCGCGATCTCGGCTCACTGCAAGCTCCGCCTCCTGGGTTCACGCCATTCTCCTGCCTCAGCCTCCTGAGTAGCTAGGACTACAGGCGCCCGCCACCGCGCCCGGCTAATTTTTTGTATTTTTAGTAGAGACGGGGTTTCACTGTGGTCTCGATGTCCTGACCTTGTGATCCGCCCGCCTCGGCCTCCCAAAGTGCTGGGATTACAGGCTTGAGCCACCGCGCCCGGCCAAAAGGGGAGTCTTAAAAAGTGATTAGACTATCCTAGAGTAAGGAATTTCTAGTATAATTAATAAGTTCATTTTGTTAATATTCATGACCAACCTGTGTAATTAGGATTTGGGTGTTTTTTAATTTTAATTTGCCAATGTAAATATTTCGGTGATAGTGCAGAGCAAGTATATATTTGAGTCCTCCATGTTAAAGGTAAAGTGATAATAATGCTGTAATAAGTTTATCTAATGTATTCAGATAAAACAATATTATAATGATGTATATACACCAACATGCAAAGGACCAGAAGGAAGTACTATATTGTAAAGTTAAAAGGGATAACTTGTATTTCAATATCTCAAATGGCTGTGCTTTTATATGTAACTAAAGTAATTTAGTTCTATATAAATTATGTATTTACATAGATAATCACAGGTCAACTTAATAAAAACATATAGATAGTTTGATTTAGGATTATGAATATTGTATACGCTTAGTTGATAAAGCTGCAGCAATGTTTGAGAGAATTCACTCTAATTTTGAAAGATGTTCCACTTTGGATAAAAGGCTACCAGACAGCATTGCACACTTTGGGAGGTAACTAGGTTTAGATGGGATTAGTATTCTTCATAATAAAAGATAGCAGAGAGCTTGTGTGTTCTCTCTCTCCCTCTCTCTTTCTCTCCTTCTCTCTCCTTTGATCCATGTGAACAAAAAGAATGATAAAGTGGTCATCTGTAAGCCAGAAGGAGGGCCTTCACCAGAACCCACTCATGCTGGCACTCTGATCTCAGACTTAGAAGTCTCCAGAACTGTGAGAAGAAAACATCTATTGTTTCAGCCACTTAGTCTGTGGCATTTTGCTAGGCATCCTAAACTGACTAACATCCTTCTTAAATAGTGGTTTTAGTATCTAAAATATTAATTGACTCTTGAGGCACTGGATTTCCAAAAATGACTTTCTTCATTTTATTTCTTAAATAATGAATATAATAATATTAACATGCAATAAAAATAGCCTTCAAAGCATCCCTCCAAAACTCATTTCACAGTGCTTAATATAGAAAAATAATAATGAATTCCAATGATAATGGAGTAATTAAAGTTAGTAGGCAGAAGGGAAATGCATAATATCTGCAGATAAAATTGAAATGGGAATTTGATTTAGAGAAAGCAAAAATGCATTTTTACAGTGCTTGAATGGCAAATTAATTTATTTCATGTAAAAATATTTACTTGTTCTCACCACTCTTAATCATGGTAGAGCCAAAAAATATTTGCCTGAATATTTAAAAAGGAAAAAAAAAGTAACACTCAGAGGATCGAAACAGGAGAAAGAAGAAAATTTTTATGCACAGATAATTATATACATAAAAAATAAAACAATCTACAGATAAGTTTAGCAAAATAGTTAAGTGATGGAATGCAGAATGATAAATCCATATTCTCACCAAGTAAATAGGAAACACTTACTAAAATTAACCATATGCTGCTAAAATATCTATTATCTTTTTTATCTTTAAATGGGAATGCATTCTCTATGACTCAGAAATAATTCTCCTTTAGATTATATATCTCTTTGGGGTATGCATACACATGTGTTTATGTACACTGAAACCTGGAAAGCATATGTACAATGTGTATATATGTTTATAAGTTTAGAGTAATACTATATATAATACGTTGTAATAAATCTAAAATAGAAACTGAAATGTTCTGCAGCAACAGAATGAACAAAGAAAATGTGGTTTATTTTTAAGAATACAACCATACAATCAATGAAATGCAGCTCTATGTAGCACCCTGAATGACTGAAATATATTCTGTTGTGCAACAGAAGCCACATAAAAAATAACATGCACTCTGTCATATTTCTATGAAGTTTAAAAACAGGAAAAAAAATCATTGAATGGGATTCTGAAGAGAATCAAGAAAGTGATTCCTTAGATTTCAGAAAAAATGATACCCATTGTGTAAAATAAGAATATGTGACCCAAAAGGGATGTTCAAGGGGATTCTGGGATGCTGGCAAAATTCTTCTGCTGCTGCTGATTTTTTGTTCTCCTTACTACTCATTCGCAATCATTTATTCACTTCGATAGTTATGTTTTATGTACTTTTTGTTAATGAGTATTAAAAGAAAGACTTTTAAAAAGCTGAAATCAGAATATATATTACATAATTAGCCACGTGCACATATATATATATGCACATATATATATGAATCCTCCCGGATTCAAGTGATTCTCCTGCCTCAGCCTCCCTAGTAGCTGGGATTACAGGTGCATGACACCACGCCCAGCTAACTTTTTTGTATTTTTAGTAGAGACAGGGTTTCACCATGTTGGCCATGCTGGTCTCGAACTCCTAACCTCAGGTGATACACCCTCCTTGGCCTCCCAAAGTGCTAGGATTACAGGCATGAGCCACCATGCCCAGTCGCAGATTTTATATTTGGCACTAATCAATTACACTGAATGTGTTACATTACTACATTAATGGTCCATAATTAAACACACCTCCCAAAATTCATGCCTGTGTATTCCGTTTCTATACTGATACTGGGCTTAGCCTTGAGATGTGCTTTGATCAATGGTATATCAATAAGTATTACAGAAAATGAGGCTTAATAAATACCTCTTTAAGTGGTCTTGGCAACCTGGATTTTTGTCACTTCTGTGTAAGAATCCTAAGCTGATCTGCTGGAAAGGTTAGAGAGGCTACAGGAACAAGTGCCAAGGAGTCCCAGCCAATAGAACTAGCTCACTGCCAGACATGAAAGTGAGGCCCTCGTGGCCCGTAGAGATGCTGTTAACTTGCCAGGTGACTGTAGTCATTTGAGTAGTGAGCCCAGTAGAAGAAGCACCAATAAACCCAGCCTGTCTTGTACAGTCATAAGCAAGATGAATTGACGTGCAATACACTAAGTTTTAGAATGGTTGGTCATACTGCAATAGATAATTAATTCACCATGCCAGTACTTTTTAATAACGTATTATCTTTTGAGTAGAAATTTATTTTTCATGAATTTGTAATTTAAATTATTTTAGAAAATAAATTTTATGTAAATTAGAAAAATGTTTAAGTATGTCAAAATTATTACTTATATTAGTTGTCCTCAAACTTTGATGAAAAGTTGAATTATCTAGAAAATTTTTTAAGTTATGAATAGCTCTTTCCATCTTAAAGATTGTAATTTAAATGTCTCTGGTGGTGAGTGTAGTTACGTATTCCTTTATCTAAATCTTTTTTAGTATTTATCTATCTATCATCTATTATCTATCATCTATTAGATTATGAGGCAATTCTAATGTAAAATTGAACATCACATTACAAAATTACAACATTAATGATTAACACAAAGAATCTATATCATTGGGCTAAAATAAAGGTATCAACAAAGGTATTTTTCTTTGCAGAGCTTCTGGATAATTAGTTTCTTTGCCTGTTTCAGCTTCTAGAGGTTGTCTACATTACTTGGCTCATGGCCCTGTCCTTCAATCTTCAAAGCTAGAAGTGTTGCCACTTCTCTAACCCTTTTTCTATTGTCATAGCGCTCTTTCATCACAGCTGGCAAAGGTTCTCTAATTTTAAGAATTCATTCATGTGACTAGATAGAGCTCATGTATGTAATCTAGGATAATCTCTTTGA
This sequence comes from Macaca fascicularis, assembly GCF_037993035.2. Classification (NCBI taxonomy): domain Eukaryota; kingdom Metazoa; phylum Chordata; class Mammalia; order Primates; family Cercopithecidae; genus Macaca; species Macaca fascicularis. Next base: position 29,055,833 of record NC_088380.1, on the reverse strand, counting down.
GATCTCTAAACATAATCAGATCTGCAAAGTTTTTTTTCCATGTAAGAAAGCATATTAACAAGTTTCGTGGGTTAGAATGTAGACATTTGGGGGGCCATTTTTCTGTTACAATAAACTCTTAGACTTGAGGAGAGATTGTTTCAAAGTACATAGAAAGCTATTTCTTCTATTTCTTATTCTGTTTGTTAATAATCCAGGTGAAACCATGCCCATTTTAGAAAAGGACATTCTATTTAGGGTAATAGAAAGGTTTGAAAGTTAGGAATTAATCATATTTAGAAATTAATAAATCTAAAAATAATTACATTTAATAACATTTAAGAGTTTTCTACTTCCAAATAAGCAACGAATTATATAACTCAGTAAGTATAACTTGTCCTGGAATCTATTCTATGTGGCTCTCAAAATTAAAGTACTTGACTGCCCTCATATGAATCATTGTACATAATGAATAATTTCTTGGAATACTTAGATGCAGAACATCTGTGTAGGTTGGTCTGTGGAGTCATCAGCATTATCAGTGGCATTCTAATGTTAAAGACTTATGAAGACATGTATTTAAAAATTAACGCAAATCATCCTGGCTATCAGATGGAGCAAAAGCCTTGAAATAAGACATGCAAAAATTTTCTGAGCATCTATAAATAAGTGATCACCAAATTCTTAATGGTGTCAGTTAACTATTCTATCATCCTTCTGTTTTTCTCCAGCAAACAGTTCTAACCTGGCCTTCTATTATCCTTTCCTTCTTGGCTGTATCTAGCTTGACTTTCTCTAGTTCCCTGGATACACCATTACTTTCCCCATCCCTTGTAGTGGTGTTTTATTCTTTTTATGGTAAATCAATTTAGTTTAGCTCAGATTCACATAATTTTCTAATGAATCCTTTATCTCATTCAATTCAGCAATTCCCTGGAGCAAAGGGGCAAACACAAAATCATTTTAAATAAATGAGAAGTTGTACAAAATGCTGGGAATGCTAACACATTGATATTTTCCTTTCTCTCACTTATGTAATTGCTAGGTTACTAACCATAACTCTATCTCTTTCCCTTTTTTAAGACACCATAAAGAAAGTTACAGTGATATGAATGTATTCTATTTAGTTTTAACATTGTAAATCTGTCACATTTTAGCACACTGCTAGCAAATTATTCTCAATATACATTAATTCTGGGCTTAGCTGCAGTGAGAAGTTATCGTTGTTTTACTGCAGAGAATAATATCAAAATAACTAATCAATAATTAAAACTAATAAATAGCCACACATCCTAAAGGGTGACATGAATAGTTAAATTGCCCCAAGTATTCCCTGAAGGTTGATATTTATTTATTCCCATAGTTATGTTAACATGGTTGACATAGCTTTCCAACTGCAGGAAAATCCAAACACATATGAGCTTGTTTAAAAATCACACATCAATAAACATTAGGGTGAACAATAATTACGGAAGCCTATAGTATTCCCTGAGTCAAGAGACCTATTGATATGTCTGTCTAGCAATATCTCTCTTAGAAATACTTACCTTACACATAAGGTTGTTCTCTCTTACTACAATATTCTTCTGCCCTCTGGCTGTAGCCGATAAGAGAGGAAGGATGATTGCTCCAAACTGGGCTAATCGGATTATCTTTGCCTGGAATTTAGAAATGGGATCCAAAGAAAATATTTTCATAAGGTGGAAACTATGGGAGGTACAGGATGACCCCAGTCTATCAAAGATAGGAAGAGTCCTCCAAATCCTTATGCAGGGTCTCTGCTTGAAACCAAGCAACATCCCCAATCTTGGAATTGGACAAAAATAAATTACTTAGCTTGAGTTAGTTTTTGTTGCTAACATTCATTCATGTGTCTTAACTAATTTAGTAGGTCACATTAGCAATCTCTTTTTTTAATAATTATAAGTGCTGACATTTTAGTAAGTACTTTGAGTTTTAACGACTCCTTGCCATAAAGTAGTATCTAAATATTCATAGGAGGCTTAGCATATGATTTATGGCCAGAACATTCAATTGGGAGTCCTATCTTTTCTCTATGCCCAGTCTTATGAACCACTGCACATATGAATGTAGGAGCAAGATTACTGTTTTCTCCATCAAAAGGACCTCCTGTAATTGACAGAGTAGATGGCAACCCCTCATAGTACTAGCACAGCACATACAATGTCATAGTCTCAATAAATAGTCTAAGTAAATATTGCTGTTTAAGTGAGAAATTGAATACGTAAGTGCACAAAAGAATAACTTTCGGAACATACTGATTGGTCTATTCAAGAGAATTGCCTGTATATATTTTTCTCTTCTCAGTTTCTGAACAAATTGAGAAGAAAAACAAAGCTATATTCAGGCCAAAGTATCATGTTTATGACTCATAGAGGCCAAGATGAAGAGCATGGATGGACTTGGCTTTGTTTGTTAAGTAGGTTTAGTGAGGCATACTTAGCCACTCAGTTTCAGACAGTGTAGAAACAGGTAAGGTAAATTCTATGCCATGGACTAACACAGGAAAGCTGGCGCTAGCCATGACGAGGTGTGAATCCAAGGGGAAGAGGGCTGAGCTGAGTTGAGTAAGCACAAAGAAAAAGTAAGATTTTCTTTCACCGTCTTTTTCTCACCAATAATCCATTTATGTGCCCTTAGGAAAATGATCACTTCTCTGGAGAATGCACAGAGCAGAGGACAAACAAGGGAAAGAGGACACTAGGATTAGAGCAAGAACAGGAGAAACTGAAGGATAAGATCAGTGAAGGAGGATGGAGCCATGTCTGGCCTTGCACACTATTGTAGCAATATTGGCTTTTACATTGAGGGTGTCAGATATATTTATTTTAAAAGGACATGAAGGAGCAACTTGAATAAAAAGAAGATGTGTCACCAAAAATGACATAAGTATTGAAAGAAGTTGCATGTGAGCCACATCAAGTTAAATTTATATATGAAAACTAATATGATTTGGGGATTTAGGATCATCATCAGCATTTGATCATTTCGGGTGGAAGTTGAGGCAAGTACCCTTGTTTTGTGGCTACTACTTGCATTTTAGAATTAAAGTTTAAATATAACCCCCATAAGTCCTAAATACTTAAAATCCAGCCCTTAATCAAGGGGCAAGGAAGCATATATTTTTTTTCACAGAATTGAGGACAGATTATTTTAGGACAACTATTTATTCTACTACAGAGACATGGAAAATATTCTTTTCCTTTAGAAAATCATTATTACGAAACTCCCAATATAGAGGGATTTTTATTACTATGTATGTCACTCATAAGAAGGGTTTAGTGGAACTCCAGATTAGTGTTTCTAAACTGTCACATTTACCATCACAGTTATTGGGGTAATTTAAATAATAAGATCCCCTCTTCCACCCTGAGCTTACGATAAGAGCCTTTCAGGTGTGTCTAGGAAACCTTTCAGAAGCTCACTGGATAATTATGTTATGCGCCTAAATGTTAATATCAGTGTTCCAAGTGAGGAAATAAGAGAATATGAACTAATAATGTCTGGGAAGAAAAATAGAGAAAAAGAAAACAATTAGATATTTTAGATGGCTGTGTCAGCATATACAGGGTTTGAATGAATCTGTGAATTAATGAAAAGAATGGAATACAGGATAACTATTATACTCCGGACTGATTAAATATATAAGTGATAGTAGTAATCACAAATAAAAATAAAAGGATGGCGAAGCAAAATGAAGGAAGGTAATTGATGTCGTCTTACTTAAGCGAGATATTTTTTCAAGTAGACTATTATAGCAAATAAATCCCAAATAAATGTGTCTAAATACAGTAGAATGGTTATCACTTGTTCAATTTCAGTCCGTTTCAATTTTCAGTGGGTAGCATTCTTCCTAGGTTAACCAAATTTCCGATGTTTCAGGTGCAGAGGGTTTCCCAGAATACAGGACTCTTCAGTTCTCAAGTTGGGAAAGTCCTAGGCAAACAGGAACAACTTGTCAACATCGTTGTACTGAGAATTCTGAAACTAGAGCTTCTTTCTTTAACGCCACTATTTTCCAATATTTGAAAACCCTTCTTCTGGAGCCTCTGCAGTTAACCCATCGGTAAATAAATGGAGAAAGCTTGAAGTACTATGAAAGAGGTTTTGTAAGGCAAGCCTGAAAGTGACATATGTCACATGCTTCCATATTCTATTGGCTGGAACTCAAACAGGGTACACACAACTTGCACCAAGGATTCTGGGAAACATAGTCTATGACTGTGAAGTAGGATAAGATATATTATTGTATATTATTGAGTCAAAAGGATGAAGAATTGAAGAATTCCTCTTTTATTTAGAAATGAGGAGATCATCAGGAACTTAAGAAAAGCAATTCGGGTAAAGATAAAAAAGCAGAAGGCAGGGCAGTTTTTGAAAAATAATTAGGAGGTTAAGAAATAGAAGTAGCAAGGGTAGGCTGTTGTTTTTCTATCATTGTCATGGAAATAAAGAGACATAAGATCTAGAAAGGAGCAGGGCGAGAGTGAATGCTGCTTTTTAAGCTTGAAATTTATGCCCTGCTATGAGGGAGCCAATGGAAACAAGACAGATAAAGATCCATGAAACAAATGAGGTAATGGATTGAGCAAGTTCCCAGAAGGTACTGAAAATGACAGGATTTTGAGTACATATCAGCAAATTTATCTTGGAGAAGAAAAAAGAAACATCCATCTAGACAATGGAAGCAAGCAAGAATATTTGTAGACTCAATTTGTAGTGAAAGCATCACATATCACTTCAATTGTCAACAGAAAAGAAGAGGTTACTAAAGATACTCCATTTTTCCTATGACAAATACATGGACGACAAATAAAACTTTTAGAAAGATGTACAGAACTTAGATGTGAGAAAGATTACCATGAAACTATGAAAATTATTTTTGATCTTGTTTCCTTAGTAATTACTTGACTGTGAACAACAGTAGGATGTAGTAGATTTCTTGAACTCAAAGGAAGAAAATTTGTTATGGTTGAAAACATAAATTAGGAAAAATATAAGATTAGTGTATAAAGCAAATAAAAACAAATGTACATGTAATTTTATCTTATGAAAGATAAATATTTTTAAAAAGTGTTTATTTTCAACTAAGGAAGAAACATCTTAGTAATGAAACAGCACTCAAAATTGTAGTAGGATGAATATCTAAACATGTATTTAACATGAAATTTTTCATGTCAGCACTCAGAACAATGAAGTATTAACTATACTCCATCAACGCTGAGGAAGTAGTAAGGTAGCAGTAGAAGGATAAATGCAAACACATCAACTTGGAATACTGGGTTTTCTAAACAAGCATTCTCAACACACTTGGATCTTTATTAGCTGTCAATTTTGATCTAAATGTAAATTTTTGAAATGAGTATGATATTGGATGCTAATATAGTGATGTTTCTGAACTTCAGTTGTGGATGACTAAATAACATTTACATATGTAATAGAGGAAAGAGAAATACTAAGTATGATCTCAATTTAATTCATGTAGGCATAAGGGAGAAAAAGGACAACAGCATATGCATGCTAAAATATTTTTTACATTATTGATGTGCCTAATAAATCAATGTTTCAGATTGAGTCTCGTTTTCCAATTCAATTTCTATTACATTTTCTTACAACACTCTTTGGTCTCGCATTACTCAAACAGGGATACTAAAAACATCACCATAATGATCTTTTCAAAATTATTTCCAAGTCCACAGAAATACTTCTGAAAGTGCCACAATGAACACCTCAGATTGGCTAAGCCCCCTTTTTTTAGTTACTAGCTCTGCTGAGAAGCTATTGCCAAAAATGATAGCTAGAAAGTGAATTGCTACTCTTAAATAACATTTGTATAAGGGAAGGCAGATGCTGATTGTTTTCCGTTTATATAAATTGAGTAAATTATAAAAGGAATGACATTTTGGTAATAATAATGAAAGGAATAAAAAATACATATACCGGTTTTAAACAACATTTCTGAAATTATTTCAATGACACACACTTGAAAATATATATACACATACATATACATATATCTCAAACCTCAGGGAATTTATATTTAACCATAGAGTCTTTAGGATATATTTGCCAATTTATTTACGTCTAAAATATAGAAAGGCAAGTCTCTCAAGTATCTATGTAGATAAAAGATTTCAGCTTTTAATGCAATGAAGTCAGGTATTCAAAGAACCATCTAAGATTCTGTTGATATAATCAATGCATGTACAAGAAACCAGATATGACAGTAGTGAACTTGCAGAAATTGGATTGACTTCTTTAGTAAATTGGTGCAATTGCTTTACAATGCTGTTATGCTATCTCTTAAACAAAAAAACTCCGAAGTCTGAAAAGTCACCCTGACTGAACTGAAAACTGACCCAAATGAAAATTAAATTAAATGATAAAATCTGCTCAGCACATTTTTTTCCTATGGTTACCAGCAAGTGAATAAAAATAGAATCACTGAATGCATATAATAATACTCACCAGTATAAAGAGTGCTCAAAATTTCAAGGAAACCTATTTTGTTATGCAATTTTCTACTCAACATATTGAAAAATTACCACTAATTTCTAAAAACAAAACAAAGGAACACAAGGAAACTCTGAGATATATTGGGTATGTTTATTACCTTGATTGTAGTGATGGTATCACAGGTGTTTGAATATGTCCAAGGTCATCAAATTGTGCACATTAAATGTGTACAGTTCTTTGTAATCAGTTATATCTCAATAAAGTTGTTTAAAAGAATAACCAATAATTTATCTACATTTACTCTATTAGAGTTCTTCGGATAAACAGAAGCAATAAGGCATATGTATTTTACACACACGTGCGCACACACACAGAGAGAGAGAGAGAGAGAGAGAGAGAGAGAGAGAGAGAGAGAGAGAGAGATTTATTTCAAGGAAATAAATTGATTTTACGATTTTGAAGCCTACAAGTTTAAACTTCACACTGCAGACCAAGAGGCTGAAGTCCAAAGAAAGAGCAGATGTTATAGCTGCAGTCTGAAGAATTCTCTGGAGGCAGAACTTCCTCTTCCTTGGAGGACCTCATTTTCTTTTTGATTAAGGCCTTGCAACTGATCAGATGAGGGTCAGCCACATTAAGGAGCATAATGTGTTTTACTCAAAGCCTGCTGATTTAAATTTTAATCTCATCTAAAATATCTTCTTAGCAACATCTAGACTGGTATTTCCAAATATCTAGTACCGTGACCTATGCATGTTTATGCATAACATTAACCACCCCAATCACTAAGTCAAACTATGATTACTTATGTTTGGTTAAAATGATGTCACCTTTTTTGGTGATTACTCAGTAGGGAGGCAAACAAAAGTAAAATGTTAACTGCTTAAGGAATTTTAAATGGTACTTTAACCAGTAATATCAGATAAGTAATATTGGTTTTATGGATAGTTTACAACTTTGTTTTTAGTTTTGTTTTTTTTTTAACTTTAATTTCTCCTGTTTTATATTGTCAGTCAAGCATAGAATTATCATCACCATCAGTAAATATTTGTTGATATTTAGTGGAATATGTAGAAACTGGCATATAATTAAATAATATTTACTGTAACTTTAATATTTGCTTGCATCCTTTCACATTGTTATTTCTAAGATATTTTGTGTTCACAAAATTGTGTGTGATAATTGTGCATTAAAACACTTTCATGTCTTATACAGATTTTGAATGGCTAATTTATAAATAAAAAGAGAATGATACATTAGGCCTTTGATATTATTTACAAATGTTATTAAATCGTAACATATGTCAGAACTCTCTTCAGAAGGTTTTGTAATAATGGTTTTTTCACTTTTTCTATGAACACCAACTTTAAAAAGACAGTAATAGTATGTTTAGAGAGGTAATTTAGAGTTTGTTATTTTTGTAACACGAAAATTGTTTCTGATTAAATGTATACATATACACATACAGAAATTACACCAATATTTAGAAAATTATATTCTTTAATATACTTTTTAATAAATAGTTGATTAAGGGACTTAGAGTGAAATTATTTTATGGTAATTATGAATATTAGTTGCCAAAAGGATATCCATATTCAAACTAGCATCTCTACAATGTTATACCCAATAACACAATGTTTAGTATAATCCTGAATAGGCAATATTTACATTAAACTTCTGGGTAACGGAGTCTGCACATTAAGCATTTCTGCTAAAAATGAGTTCATAACTGAACTTTAAATAACAGATGACTAAATTCAAGTTAGTTTTCAACTTATTAATAAATCTGTATAGCCAGAATTTAAAAATACAAATAAATATTTTAAGTTGTAGTTTTTAACTGACACATGATTAATTATATACACACACACACACACACACACACACACACATATATAGGTACAGTGTGATGTTTCAATACATGTGTACTTTGTGTAATGATCAAATCAGAGTAATTAGGATATCCATCACCTGAAAATCATTGTCATTTCTTTGTAGTGAGAAAACTCAAAATCCGTTCTTCTATCCATTTTAAAATACACACTATATTATTGCTAACTACAGTCACCCTACTGTGCTATAGAACACCAGAATTTAGCTGTATGTTTTAAAATATAAATATGTGCATGTCATGTGCATATCCCGAATATTCAGCACGGTACTAAATACTTAATGAATGATGTTAGACTGATTCATCTACTATCAATTGATAATGGATGGATACAAGGATAAAAGGATGGGTGGATAGATGGATGGATGGATGGATGGATGGATGGATGGACGGGTGGATAGATAGGATAGGATTGTTCTTTGTACCAATCCTACTTTATTAATTGGAAATTCATAACCCGTATAAGTCCATTTTCATACTGCTGTAAAGAGCTGCCAGAGACTGGGTAATTGATAAAGGAAAGAGATTTAATTGACTCACAGTTCAGCATGGCTAGGGAGACCTCAGGCAGCTTACAATCATGGTAGAAGGCAAAGAGGAAGCAAGGCATCTTCTTCATAAGGTGGAAAGAAGGAGAAGTGGCTAGTGAAGGGGGAAGAGTGCCTTATAAAAACATCAGCTCTGATGAGAACTCATTATAACAAGAACAGCATAGGGGAAGCCGCTCCCATGATTCAATTACCTCCACCTGCTCTCTCCCTTGACACGTAGGGATTATGGGAATTATGGGGATTACAATTCAAGATGAGACTTCGGTGGGGACACAAAGCCTAACCATATCATAACCTAATACTGAACTAGCACCTGTCATCTTGTTAAGTAACATGTTCTGTTGATTTCACATATTCAAGTGGCTGATTTATCAGAATAGCTTCCTTTGTTCATTTATGTCTCCATGTTGATACTAACTGCCCTCTTTAGTAAACTGATACCTACTTTATCAGTGTTATCACTAAAGTTTTTAAAGTTTCTCTATCATTCTGTGAATAGTCATAGTTTCCTGTCCCTTCCTGGTAATTTCCCCTTCCATGTTAGTGCTGTTGAAGGTCTTGCTTTAAGTTCTTTCCATCGCTCTTGCTTTTCCCTGCTGTCTGCACACCCTGTGATCTTTCTGGGCTTTACTGCTGCAGATCTTGGTTTAGTAGCTTCTCTTCCCTGTCCTCTGCTACTCTGACACTCTCCTGCAGTTACCGGCCTCTACAATAAAGCTCTTCCTTCCCTGTGCTCTCTGGTATACAGAACTTCCTGACTATGTGTCTTGGTACATTTAAAAGAGCTAATAAGTAAAACTGTAATTTGGATAGGAAATAACTTATTTTGCAGAGCAGATATCTACCCTACACGAGACAAGAACACCTCTGTTTCATTTTATCTATTTATTTACGTCAATGTCCATATCAAAGTGAACTTCTGCCATCTCAGCCATTTGACATCTGCAGTAGTTCATTTAGTGAAGGAAACCCAGAATTCACTTGTGTATATCTGTGTTAGCAGTTTCCATAACCTTTCATTGCCTGGATTTTATTAACAACATTTATTTGCATTTAACATGAGCTTTGCTTTGAGTTGAGTTCTTAAAAAAATGAAGTGAAAATATGTTTATGGTTTCATGGTATCTGTGTTGGGGGAGAAAAAAACATGCAGTATGTAATACTCCTTTTCATCATTTCATGTTTTTATTGCAATCAAATTAAATATTGAAATTTCTCACCTTAAAAATTATTAATTATAGGAAATAATATTACAATCAACATGTATTCCTGATATTAATGAAATAATATTTACCTTTTAATTGATCAATTATAAATTCTACTTATTAATAACTAAATTTATATATTTTGTTATAAATATCTATGTGATAGAGTCCTAGTCAGCTTCTAATAATTGCATTATTTAATCACTCTATCAACCTTACAACACTAAAAATCTTTCCTAACCTCATCATATATATAAGGAAAGTGTGCCTTTGAGAAAAAAAAAAAATTACTACTCAAATTTATATAGCTATTAAAGGTAGAGAACAGAATGAGGACTCTGAGAATCTACCTTTAGACCACTAGGCTTTAAGCCTTCATGAAACAGAAGTTCTCTTTTTTAGAGAAATCAAAAAATTTAAACATTATACTTGCTTGGTAATCTTTGATGAAAATCTAATGCAGACAGATCAGTCAGATATCTAAAAAGGTTTAGATTGCATGACTTGAATGACAGCCTAGTTGATAATTAGTAGGTGAGTGATTTAGAATTATCAACCTGGTAACTTACTTAAAAAATTTTTCATGTTTTATGAATTGAATAATCAACTTGCCGGGAATGTAGTACATTTATTATGCTACTGCAAAGACTGAAGAAAGTACATAAATTATTCAGGGTAGGAAGAGATGTTAATTTTTTTACAATGCAAAAGAGATGATTCACAGAATAGAAGTGATCACAATTTATTAATATATTCCTTCATTTAAGGTGGAAAATTTATTTCATTCTCCTAGTACAACAAAGCACAGGCAGCAGAATATAATTCACAGTTAACAAATCTAGCTTTATTTCCAAAAATGAGAGTATAAAAAATAAAAACTTTCATGATCTATGTTACAATGAATAATTTGCTTATTGAATATATTGTTATTTAAGGTTTAATTATTTTTTAAAAATTTTCTGCTAATAATTAATAAACTGGTGAACTGGTATGTTAAGATGCATATCACCTCATTTTGGATGCTTTTATATATGCTCATAAATATGATATAATTAGCTTTGTTTTATTTATCCTCCCTTCTCCCTTTTCAATCCCAGATGTGAAACAGTTCACTTGCTAGAGTATAACAATATATGACCCTCCCAGAACCACTGAACTTGCTGGAGTTAAAACAATGGACAAAACCATTAATAGGAGAAACCCTTAAAAGGAGAAAGTTCTCCTCTGGGAAGATAGAAAATAAGCATAAACAAAACATAGAAGTAATCGTTGAAGCTTCTCACAGTTACACATGCTGATCACAGAATTAAACAAAATTACAGGATAATAAGTGTGGAGTGGTCCTTTCTAAGAAAATACTATTTAGAGCTGAGGATTTTTAAAATTAGAGTTAGCCTTGTGAATTTCTTTGACCAATAGAGTGTAGTGGAACTGATGATGTGCTTGTTCTGTGCCTAGGTTCCAGACGTTTTTGTTTTTCTCGTCTCTCTTGGAATTCTGCTCACATACAAATGAGTAGTACAGCATCGCCTGCAAGAAGATGAAACACCACATGGAGAAACTCTAGTAGACCAAGCAGACCTAGGCATGATTGTCCTGAATTAACTGAAATCCAGAGGAACCACGAATAACAGAGAGTATAATGTAGATCAGTAGACCTGCATATCTGACCCAGGATTGATTGAAAACATGTGAGTGAGCCCAGCTAACCCACAGCCTTGTGAGCAACAATTAATACTAAAAGTTAAGTTTCCCCTCGCCAATATAAGCATGCATGTGTATACATACACAAACTATATGTCTACATATTTATGTGTCATACAATCCTAACCGTATTTTCAGGCTCTGTTTCTCAGAGATACACTATCTGATAATGGACACTGATTTTCTCATAGCCAAACCATCAGAAGCTGCAATTTTTGTGAATGCATCAGTGATCTCTCTTCTAAATACAAATAATAACATGAAACATTCAATCTAGCACTGCGCAGAGAGTCTTTATAAGCCATAAATCCAGGTACTGTGTAGCTAAGGAAGTCATCTTAAAGATGAAACATTACCTTTAGTGAGATAAACGATTTTAGCCAGAATGTACCTGACATTTTAGTAAGTCAGGTTCCTGGGTATAATGGTGAGTTTAGACCTTGTACTTTTTTCTGTGAATTCCTCTGTTGCTACTGGGATACATATTGTGTATGTTGTGGTAGTTTATTTCTCTTAAGCATTCCCAAAGTGAATAAACTCTACCGAGTTCACACTATCCTGTGAAACTTGAAGATCACACAATTTACACAAACACCCTGAATCTTAGAAGTATATTTGCATATGCCATGCATGCTACAATCTGTCAGATATATTCTGAAGTGCTTATTTGTATTAGGAATGTTCTCATCCACCTTTTCAGCCCCATTCAATTAGATCTTAACTGCAACACAACACTATCTTACAGGTTAGAAAATATCAGAATGTCCTTTCTAATCAGTGCATATTTTCTAACAAATCAAATTACAACCTGGAAATTTTTGATCACTGAATTGACAGAATTTTTGTTTCAAATAAAATAGCATTTGTCGTGATTTGTTTCTTGTTAGGATTACTTTTTAAAAATAATTTTAAATTGACATAAGTTTTTACATTTCTATGATGTATAATGTGATGTTTTAATATATGTGTGCATTATGGAATGGCTAAATTGAGCTAATTAATATATGCGTTACCTCACATACTTATCTTTTTTTGTGGTAAAAACACTAAAAATCTACTTCCTTAGCAATTTTAAAGTATACAATACATTGTTAATTACTATAGTCAGCATGTTGTATGATAGATCTTCTGAATTTATTCCTTTGCCTAATGAAATTTTGTATCTCTTGATCAACATCTCCCCAATCTCCATAGATTACCTCTAGAGGTCCCATTTTTATATTGTAATTCAAGTTGACTAGCTCATATATCAATGGCATGCTTACCAGAAATTTACATCTCATTTTGTTTATTGCATATCAGAAATACACAATGAGGAAAAAGACTGTTCAGTGTATGGTGTTGGGAAAAGTGGATATCCATTTGAAAAAATAAAATGAAAAGTAAAATCCTTGTTTTACAACATACACAGAAATACATTCTAAATATATTAAATAATTAAATGCAAGATGTGCAATTTTAAAACTCCCAGAAGGAAACAGCAGAAAACTCCTTGACATTGATCTAGGCAATGATTTTCTGGATTTGACACCAAAAACACACGCAACAAAAGCAAAACTAAACAAGTGAGTCGACATCAACATTTCTAAATGAATTATTGAATCCATGCCTTTGAGATGTGGTAACCTCAGTGAGAGAATACATGGTACTTAGTTTGTTTACTAAAATTCCCCATGCGCTTAACAGTTGGTAAGTCAAAGTTAGCTAAATCAATGACTAACATACCGCAATTGTTCTTCCAAGAGGGCGTGAAACCCACTAATTTGTTACTCAGAGGTTTAATACTTACGATCACATACAAATGCATCTTTTGTCTAAAATGCTCTCTTCTGATTTCATTCCTATTTTGACATCATAACAAGATTTCTGGCTTTCTGATTTGAGCCTGTGTTTTGCACACTTGAAAAGCAAAAATAAATTAGAGAATATTTGTCGAATTTCATTTCTGCTTATCACCAGCACCTCAGGTGCATGAAGTGAAGGAGAGAAGAAAAATCCATGAGAATAAAACCAGTGAATTCTTCCATTTGCTACTTCTAGCAGGAGTGAACTCATTTGTTTCTAAGAGGTAAAATAGTATGCTAATAAAATCTTCTCAGGATTATAAAACCTTTAATTCAGAATTATTTTATTCAGCATTATGATCCTTTTATTCAGGATTCAGAGCTAAGTGGACATTTTTCACTTTCTGTAGCATTATATTAACCTATTTCGGATATCACTTATTAAAATACAATAGACAAATGATCACTGCTATTACTTACATAAAGTTTATTCTAGATATTGGTAGAATCTATATTCATTGATTACTTTCTTCTAAATATCAAATGAAACCGAGACAGAGATCTTAAATCAAAAAAGTATTTATTGAGCACCTATTATAATGAGGCAGTGTTCAAGGAGATGAGTCAATAACAAAGAACAAACTGAATATAAAAATCCCTGCTATCTTGAAGCTTGCATTTTAGCATGGGAAATTACAACAAGATGAATAAATTCAGTGAACACTGCATTAAAACATGATAAGCATTGTAGAGAAACGTGAAGTTGGCAGTGTCTTTGGGGGACTGGAAATTTTAAGCAGTGAATGACTCTCAGAAGGATACAGGTTTTTGAGTAAACACTTGAAAGATGTAAGGAAATATATCTGATGCATGTTTGGGAATAGTGTTTCCTTACTAAGGAGTAGCAAATGGAGAGGGCCTGATGTGAGAGCCAGTCTGGCATGTTCAGGGATCACTAAGTACGTCAGTGAAAAATTGCTCAATTGAGAGTAACTTGCATAGCGCATGGCTCTTTATCTTTACTCCTAAATGTCATTTTCCTTTGTTTATTTTGCAGTAATTACAATGGCCTTTCTTTATCTCTTATGAAATTGATATTTCTGAAAAATTCACCATTCCCCTGCCACTATTTTCATAGAATATTCTTCACTTTTGGTTTGTCTGAGATTTCCCCAGGATTACACTCAGATTATGCATTTCCAGCTGGAGTAATAAGTGATGTCATTTCCTCCTTGGTATATTCATTTCTGGAGGCACATATCCGTCTCTTTTCCTGGCACATTGACTTTGATAATCCATTCAAGTTGCTTCCTATTTCACCATTTTATCGGCACCATTTCAGTCCTGTACAACTAATAAGCAATTTCACAGTAGCTCTTTTAGGACCATGGAAATATCCTACTCTGCATCAAAATTTCCCCCTGGGGTTTAGTATGCATTGTCAATTTTTTCCTGGTCCTATCCTTAAAATGGAGGTTGCAAAATGATGAATTTCTGACTCCAGCACTCATTCCACATTTACCATTCAGCACTGCACATTCCACTGTAAGCAAAGGCCCTCTCTTTTTACATCTATCTATCTATCTATCTATCTATCTATCTATCTATCCATCCATCCATCCATCCATCCATCCATCCATCCATCTATCTATGCATCTATCTGTCTAATCTATCATCTATTATCTATTGTCTCCCTATCATCTATCTATCTATCTATCTATCTATCTATCTATCTATCTATCTATCTATCTATCTAGTATTCATCTCTCTATAATGGGCATTCTCAACTTTTCATTTATAAATTATTACTGTACTTACAGTGATTTGGGCATTCAAATTACACTATATTTGATCAGCATACACCTCTCTGCCTGGTTCCTGTGTTGTTGTAACATATGCCTATTATTTTTACAAGAACTTCCCTACAATTAGCATAACAAAATGCTTCAGGTTCATCTTGTACTTATCTTACCCCAGCCTACTTTAGTGGGAAATAGTATTATAGCCTGAGATTTGTTCATTAATAATTTTGTATCTTTTTCTGGGTCCCTTCAGCAGATAAAGGTAAGGGTAAAAGAAATACATATATTTTTTATACATATATGTACACACACACACACACATACACACACACACACACACACACACATATATATATACATACACATATTTCTCGCTATCTCTTTTTGCTTGCATGCTTTTTTTGGTCAGAGTGAAAATCTTGGCTCTAAATGATATCACCACTTTTCCTTTTTTATTCGCTTCCATAGTATAACTATAATTGATGCTTCTGTTACAAAAGTAAAAATATAAGGAGTTGAGAATCTGTCTGTAGTCTCCCCACTACAAACTACATTCAAGAAGTGTGTATCATGAAATATTCTAACCATAAATTACTTTCATTAATCCTTTATTATTATTTTTCTTTCTGAATGGTTATTTTCTCAAAATAGAACTGTTATAACTTATTATAATTTGCTTTAAGTTTTAGGTGTTTTCTTTTTCCTCTTCTTCTCATTCTTGTTAATTTGATTTGATTTTCTGAATATGAAAAAATACTAACATTCTTTCAAAGGCCAAAACTACACGAAGTGGATTTTCAGAGTGCCGTCATTTTTCCCCAATTGCTTTCTCCTGTCACTTTCCCTGACCCATTATAACTGTTTACGGTTTATTCATTTTTCTAATCTTTTTGTAAATATAAGCAGATGCAAATGTTCCTTTGCACTTTGCTCTTATTCACTTAATGTTTCTCAGAAATCCCTCCATATATGTTTATAGAGCTATTCCTCTTTGTTTTACAGCTTAATAGTACTTTATTTTGTATAGGCACCATCATTAATTTACCCAATCTTCTATGCTTGGTCAGTGAGTTTATTTAGAATATTTGCAAGCACTATTGATGTTGCAATGAATACGTTCATGTATATGATATTGCCATATTTTCAGAGGTTTATCTTTACAGTAAGTTTACAAAGTGAATTTCTGGATTAAAGAGTTAATACATATGTAATATTTTAGATATTGTCAAGGTATCAAGTAAAATGAACACTGAGAATTGACCATTGGATTTAGGAATCTGGAGGTCACTGGTAATTTAGGCAAAGGCACTTTTGATAGAATGTTCAGGCTAAAAGCCTGATTAAAGTATGTTTAAAAGGAATTGCTGACAACGACTTACAGATAATTGCTTTAAATAGTTTTGCTATGAAGAGGAGCAGAATAAAGGAACAATTGCAAGAACCGAAATAGGGTTAAGGGAAAGTTTATTTTTCTTTTTTAAGTTAAGAGAAAGAATAGCACACATTATGTATTGGGCATTTTCTCTAATAGTATGATAGATATGATATCTAATAGTATGATAGAATTCTAGAGTCATCCATTTTTATTCATTTTTTGAATTATTATATTCAGGTTATTTTATAATAAAAATATATGGACCAGGCACAGTGGCTAAAGTCTGTAATCCCAGAACTTTGGGAGGCCAAGGCGAGTGGATCACCAGAGGTCAGGAGTTGGAGACCACCCTGCCTGACACGGTGAAACCCCGTCTCTATTAAAAAGACAAAATTAGCCAGGCATGGTGGCGTGTGCCTGTAATCCCAGTTTTTCGGGAGGCTGAGGCAGGAGATATCGCTTGAATCCAGGAGGTGGAGTTTGCAGTGAGTCGAGATTGTGCCACTGCACTACAGCCTGGGCAACAAGAGCAGAACTCCGTCTTCAAAAAAAGAAAAGAAAATACAAGTTTAAGTTTTAGTCCTGTGTAAGAGCCTGAAAGTTCACAAGGACCCTGCACCATGGCAGCTTCTGAATTGTAATTGCCCCATCCCCTGCAGACTTTTTCAGACTCTTAGCCGCAACTTTAAAAACTGACAATCAGATCAAAGGGAAAATTCGCATTAAATTCCAGTCTTTTGATTTTTCTGCCTCCTCCCCAAGATTCTCCACTACAAAATCTCACAGACTCAAGGAATATCTGATGACTTCCAAATAAGTTTTCTTATTTTTATTTTTTGTGTCTGCAGGTTTTCTAGTTTTCCTCAGGAATAGGATTGAGTAAAATAAAATATTCAGTCTTTCACAGATAATAGTTAACTTTCTTGTAAAAGTATCCTATAAAATATTTTTTACAGAAATAAAACAGTAGAATATATATGTAAAAAACTATCTATCAACCGTTTACATAGTATCTTAAAACATTCCTATATTTGCCTCAAAGAGTTTTAGGGAATATTATACCACATAATATTGGAGTTATCTTTATAACCCCATGCTAATTTTGTTTCTTGTTTTCTAGATTTAACTACTATTCTCACTTTTTCTTATATCTTATAAATGATTATTACTGTATATGTTTATGTCCATTGCAATATAGAATATTGTACTTTATTTTTCTTAATTTTACACAAATGATGGCTTATTATAAGTATTGTGTAAGTAATAAAATGCAATGGAAATTTCCAGTTTAAAACATAATATATGGAATACCAAGATTTATTCAATATCCACTCTTCAACATGCTTGCCATGTGTGATCCTGGGGAAATCTCTTAGCCTTCTGGTGTCTCATTTTTTTGCATCTGTATAATGGAGATGATAATACTTATTTCAACAAGTTGTTGTGTGTGGTAAGTGAGTTGGCAGTATAGAATATACTCGACACCAAGTGAAAACTGAAATAAATATTTACTTTTTATTATCACATATCTTTCTGTTCTGTTTAGTAAATGTTGTATACAATCTTTGTTTAAAAATGAGTCTGTAATTTACTCATTTGCAATACACCCTTGTATGCGCATCCAATTATCCATCGTGGACATTTTAGTTGGTTCAATTGTTCACTATTACTGTGAGCTGTGAGAGACATTACTACATGTGTCTTCTCAAGCACATGCATGTGGTGAGTTATTAGCAACATATGGCTAAATGTTAAAGTTCTGTTCCTATTCAAAGGCACTTCACATTGCCAGATTGAATTGCCTTCCAAGATTCTGTTTGTTTACTTCCATCATTACCTCACATTTCATTACATTCTCATGAAGTCTTACATCCTTTTAAATATTTGTATTCCGGTGGTTGTAAAATAAAATCTCTTTTTATTATGTTGGAGGGAAGGACCACATATCCTTGATTACTAATGCAATCAGGTATCTTTACAACCTCCATCCCTTTTTGTCCATTGCTATCTGTAAAAATGATTATGTTCTTGATATATGAATCTTCTCTGGTGTGGAGTATAAAAAGGTGATAATTACTGTCTAATTAAAATTTTCTAAATGCAAAACCTATGAAGAAACATATATACAAACCAAGATAGATAGATTAGATTAGATAGATAGATAGATAGATAGATAGATAGATAGATAGATAATAGATAAATGATAGAAATAAAATGCATAACTTTGTGTTGGAAAATGTAGGTAGATAAGTGGGCAGATGGGCTTTCACAATTTTCCTACATAACTAACTGTATCCACAGAACTACAGAACCATGGGCACTGCTGAAAAACTTCAACTTCCCTATTGAATAGCCCCTGAGTCTCTTCCAGAAATCCTGCCAGTAAGAATAATTCAGATTTCTATGTGTGAAGGTAAGGCAGCAATATGAGACAGACAGAGATGAAGCTAATCAGCCAACTATACTGTTTATTTCTTCAGGCTTAGCAACTAATGAAGAGGGGAAATGGAGAGCACCCAAGGGTGGTTGCCTCATGGTTTTTACTACTAGAAGATGTAGTGGAGACATCTTTCTACTCACTACCAGCCCTAAATTTCTGTCTCATGCCACATTTGTCTTAACTATTAAGACTATGGTGACTGGGATATGGTGTGTCAGGGTTAAGAAGACTGAAAGATAGTAACTATAACAGCCTCAAGCTCAGGAAATTAGTGAACAAAATCAAACCCCCTGATTCTAGTGCTACTGTCCCCAATCACAGAGTGTTTATTAAATTTTATAACTGAAATCACCTCAAATGTATTCTTTTGTAGCTGGATGTTTTGCTTAGTATAATTATGTGACATCTATGAGTGCTTTTGCACGTAGATCTTTTTGATTCATTCTAACTGATCCTAAGCATTTTAATGCACGACTATTCCACAATGTATTTATGTTTGCATTTAGATGAATTTTTGCCCATTTCTAGCTGCAGAAAACAATGATGCTACAATCATTTTTGTATAAGTCATCTGAAGCACATGTATGTGTACGTCTATTTTTATACATCAACAAAAATGGAAATATTTATCAAAATGTTAAGAAATCAATTAAGCAATACTTACAAAAATAACATAAAACACAATTGGATTTATTCTAGAAATACAAAGTTGGTTTGAAAATTTAGCAATTCAGTAACATTATTGACCACCTTAACCAAGTACCTAAGAGGTATATATTCTCAAACACTACAGAAGAAAAGCATTTGTAAGAAGTCAAATCATCTCAGATGATACTCTCTTCTAAAACTAAGAAATAAAGGACACTTTCTTAATATAATATAGGTATCAACGTACAAAACCTAGCAGTAAAACTACAAATTACTCTCTGAGGGAGTGAGACAAGGATGATTAAGATTACCAGTGACATTGATCATGGAACTAGAATTTCTAGCCAGTGATAAAGTATGAAAAAGTAATAGATGTTATGAAGATAAAAAAGGAATCAATAAAATAACCACTATTTTTTAGTTATGAATGCACATAAGAAAATAAAAAAGTTTCCACAGATATCATTAGAATTAAAAAGTGCATGCAATTAAAAAGTGTAGCAAGTTTTCTGATAAATTAACCATCTTTACAGTTAACAATCATAGCTTAGAGGTCTGACTACAAAATATAATAAAAGCAACAGATTTTTCTCTCACTAATAAAGGTTTGAAAAGCCAGTATACACAAGCATCATGAATTTTAAAAATAAAGCACTAACTAGTGTTCTCATTCCCCCCTTTTACCTATAATCCAATCTCTATAAGGTAAGATGTTTAAATTGGGATATAATTAAGTTTAAACATACTGGGTTAAAAAAAATCTGTAGCTATCAAGGACTGTGCTGGTAATACCAGGTAGACATCAGACCCACAATTATAACTCCTACAAATCATTGTGATCAAGGATGCTGTGACTCACATTGACTAAAGTCAAAGCCTAAAAGCCAACCCACCAGGTAGTGCAAAACTTTGATCTAGTCTTTAGCCCACAAGGAGGTCCTCTTAATTATTTCCTTAATTTCCCGCATGTTTATCATTATACTAGACTCTAGGATAGCGAATTATTTTCTTCCCTTAAATCTTGTCTAAGTTCAGAATTCATTAAGAAGAAAATAGACAAATCAGATGGCTAGAGAATAAAATACAAATTTAATTACTTATAGACGTGAATCAGAAACTGCAGTTACATAGTGGCCAAAGAGGCTTCTAATATCCTTTCCACTGAACTGAACTCTCCCCTCCAGATGACAGCTCAGGCATTCGGCACTGCCACAAAATGCATAACCTACCTTAGAAAGTGTGCCACATGGACCTGCTAAGAATGACTACTTCTTAGTGGCTGGTTTTGTTAAACAAGAAGAAAGTGGCTATGTACACCATGTTAATTTTTTTCTCCCAAATTCGCTAATCAGGAAATCAACTCTTCAGTCCTTAAATAGGAATGACAGAAGTGGTGGAATGAGGTCAGAAATATCCCAACCAACTATTACCCTTTTGGCAGAACAGTGGGAAATTCCCATCCTTATGCAAACATAGAAAATAAAGAATAAAGATTGCACTGTTGATCATGTAGACGTATTGAATATATTTTTGTTTTTAAAACTTTTATTTATGTCTTTATGAATCATTTCTGTGAATTAAGTAGTTTCATGAATAATTCTTAAAATAATTTTATGCATATCAATATTACAGTATTGTCCACTACAAGTTTTTAGAAAATATTTCATTTAAGAAATCTTTCACAACCTTGAATCATAAGGTATTCTGCTATAATTATACCTAAAGTGTAAGATGTTTATTATTATGTTTAGGTATGTAACACACATGAAGTTTATTTTTGGTGTGAGTACAGAGCTACTTTAATTTTACTTTCTCTTATGTGTAACTGTGTATCTGCTCTGCTCACTCCCTCTGTTTTATCCCGTATTTCATCGCTACACTTCCGGGCACATTTCCCAGTTCCCTTGTTTCTGGGAGAGATCATGCGATTGGTTTGTACTCATAAATTTTTTTTAAAGGGCTGCGTGTCAACTCCAGGGCTAAAGAGCTAAGAGCAGATGTATCCCCTTCATTTTCCTTTATTCTCTGTCTATAACCAGAAATAGAGACGAGAGTACAAAACTCAGCCCCAGGGAAATGGCAGAACCACAGGAGTGGCCCAGAGCCTACACCCATAACCCAAAGCCTGTCAACACATAATCATATTGTGGCATGGGTGAGATGTAAGCCTTTATTACCTCAAGCCTTTGAGATTTGAGAATTGTTTATTAGTGTTTGTTTCCTTTGTTAATATATAATAGAAATTAGTATATTGAAGTGGCATTCTGTAAAAACAAAAACTTAAAATATTTAAAACGACTTTGCTCTTATGATAAAATAGTGTGTGGTGATGGAAGTTATGGCATGTTTTGGCAAGATAGGCTTTCATATGCACTAGTAAAAATATTGCTTAAGCTGTTTTCTGTCTTAGTTTGAAAGTAAGTGTATCTGCTTTTGATGGCTTTGGGAAAATTGATTGAAATTATCAGTAGTAGTGTTGACTATCATTGGATACTTTCGACAAGATATAAAAGTGAGCTGGGAGGACGAGGCAGCAGATTACGATATCAAGAGATCGAGACCATCCTGGCCAACATGGTGAAATCCCATCTCTACTAAAAATACAAAAATTAGCCAGGCATGGTGGCATGCACCTGTAGTCCCAGCTACTCAGGAGGCTGAGGCATGAGAATTGCTTGAAACCAGGAGGTGGAGGCTACAGTGAACCAAGATCATGCCTCTGCACTCCAGCCTGGGTGACAGAGTGAGACTCTGTCTCAAAAAAACAAAACCAAACCAAACAACAACAACAAAAAACAAGCTAACTAAGAAAATAATGCATTGGTTTGAAAGCAGAAATTAAATGTTAAAGAATGAATTCAGAAATTACTTACATGAAATGATGGAATATGTAGCTTATTTTATAACAAAATCAATAAGATATATGAATTTTAAAAAGCTTTGAGCATTGATCAGTAAAGCTCTTAGCAAACTAAGCAACGCAGATCTTGGGAAAAACACATTTTAATTCAGTGTGTTTTCACGTCAAGCATGATATACTCAAGGTGTTTGCCAGTAAGTTGCCAAGGAAGAAGGCCTGGGGACAAGAATGCAAACACCTCAAGTAGATTTGAGAACTCTGTGTCTAAAAGAATGTTCGGTATTTTCTCTGACCCAGGCAGCTAACTGAAAAATATAGATCTGAAATGTACTCCATTTCTTGAGGATTGTATACTAAAAAGGCAAAAGAAATCCAGAAGACTGGTCAGAAAAGTGCTTACACTGTTTGTCAGTTTTAATATTTTGGAGTACAGAGTAGATTCCAAAATGTATTCTGCTTGAGAGGCATATATTTTTCCAACACTCACTTCAGTTGTGGAAAGAAAAATCTTGGTTAATGAGGAACCTCCAAGAAGTTGGAGGCAAGAGACACAGAGAACATGGATAAGATAATTTCAGCCCATAAACTAATTCATCCAACAAAGAGCCTATTAATAAAACACGGCCCATGCCCAAGATGATATTCTATCTCAGTATCTGTCCAACAATTTTTACAAGATGCTACTGCCCAGAATTACCACTTCTCTATATGAACTGCATTCTTTCCATTTCATACTAGAAGTGGTTTACACCATGCTCTTTGGTTATTTAAGAGAATAATTTGTTTTGGGAGGTCACTAGACAACAACGAACTATATTTGAGCTGGCAGATAGATCATTTAGAGATGCTAGAATTGAAAATAATACAATTATGGGAGGAGTTTTAGAGTTTTTTTTTTTTCCCCCACTGGAGTAGGATGTGGTTATTTGGTGAGAAGGGAGAGAAGGGAGAAAAAAAGCATACTAACATTTGGTAAAAGGAAGTGTATTAATCATGGTCCTCTAGAGAAACAGAACTAATAGGAGATAGATATATATATATATATATATATATATATATATATATATATATATATGTAAAGGGGAGTTTATTAAGGAGTATTAACTCACAGGATCCCTGGGTCCTACAATAGGCTGCTTGCAAACTAAAGAGCAAAGAAGCCAGTCTGACTCCCAAAGCTGAAGAACTTGGAGTCCGATGTTCGAGGGCAGGAAGCATCCTGCACGAGAGAGAGAGATGTAGGCTGGGAGGCTAACTCAGAAAGGTCTTTTCACATTTTCCTGCCAGTGTTATATTCTGACCGTGATGCCAGCTGAATAGATGGTGCCCACCCAGATTAAGGGTGGGTCTGCCTTTCCCAGCTCACTGACTCCAATGTTAATCTCATTTGACAACACCCTCACAGATACACCCCGGATCAATATTGTCCTCCTTCAATCCAATCAAGTTGACACTCAGTATTAACTATCACAAGTCCACCCCTTGTCGACTTGAACCCATACACATCTTCTGAGATCATACAAAATCTTCAAATACAGACAATAATAAGGTCATAATTACAGCTAACATAATACAACTATCCTTCCTACAACCAGAAATGTACCAATCCCCAACCCAAATGCTATTACATAAAGTTAACAATACTTAAATGCTAATATGAGGTCAATAAATCTTGTGTCAAATAATAAAGGAAAAAGGAAATAAAATGAAGATATTTTATTAGTACAAGTGTATATGTGCACAAACATGTTTTTAACAAAAGAAGGAGGAAATACTTGTGACAATTACAGTCCTTTTTTCTGCAGCTAGTCATGTGGTCATAGCTGGTATTGATGACTACCTTCTTTTACTACCCATTCTGTAGTCCCTTTGCCTTCAACAAACATCTCAGCAGGTCATTTTTTTTTTTTTCCACATGGAGTGACCCAAACCTTCATTCCTGAAGGGCTTGGGCCATTGGTAGTCCTGCCTGGATTGGGCTATTGTAGTTTCCCAGTGGCCTTAATCACAGGGCATGGTAATACTAAGAGACACCCTAATGGATCTCCTGTATTCCATGCATACCCTTGCTTACCTCCATTGTGGAGTACAGACTGATTTCATCTTGATAGTCCAGGTCAATCACCCCAGCAAACACTGTAACTCCCTTCTTAGCCTGTTGATTTAAAGGTAGGAGGAGCCCAAGGTGTCCAGGTGGCAATCTTAATTTCCAGTTTAATGGAATCATTGTTGTGTCTCCTGATGGCAGTGTCCCTCCCTCTGGAACTAAGACCCCTAGGCTGGGAGAATGTAATGTTGCAGGAACAGGAAGCAAAAATTTTGCTAGTGGATCACAAGGGGTGACAGTTAGTGGTGCCACTTCCATCTCTTGATTCCTGGACCTGTGAATCCTGGTATAGGAGAAACAGTGTCATTTGTTGGATGCTGATTCAGAGCATACATTCTGGAAAACTTTGCCCCAGACATGCAAAGTATTATCACCTAGTTGGCATTGTAATTGTGGCTTCAAAGACCTTTCCACCATTCTATCAATCTAGCTGCTTCAGGATGATGGGCAACATAGTAAGACCAGTGAATTCCATGAGTATGAACCCACTGCCGCACTTCTTTAGCCAGAAAGTGAGTGCCTTGGTCAGAGGCAATGCTGTGTGAAATACCATGATGGTGGATAAGGCATACTGTGAGTCCACGGGTGGTAGTCTTGTCAGAGCACTGTGTGCAGGATAGGCAAACCCATATCCAGAGTAAGGGTCTATTCCAGTGAGTACAAACCTTTGCCCTTTTCATGATGGAAGAGATCCAATATAATCAACCTGCCACCAGGTGGCTGGCTGATCACCCTGAGGAATGGTGCTATATTGAGGACTCAGTGTTGGTCTCTGCTGCTGGCAAATTAGGCACTCAGCAGTGGCCATAGCCAGGTCAGCCTTGGTGAGCAGAAGCCCAGGTTTCTGAGTCCATGAACAACCTCCATTCCTGCCACCATGGCCACTTTGTTCATGGGTCCATTGGGCGATGGCAGGAGTGGCTGGGGAAAGAGGCTGAGTGGTGTCTAGAGACTGGGGCATCCTATCCCACTAGATTATTAAAATCCTCCTCTGCTGTGGTCACCTGTTGGTGAATACTCATGTGTAATACAAATATTTTCAATTTTTTACCACTCAGGGAGGTCCATTCACATACCCTCTTTCCCAAACTTCTTTGTCATCAACTTTCCAATCATGCTTCTTCCAAGTCCCTCATCATCCAGCCAAACCATTGGCTACAGCTCATGAATGAGTATATAATCTCACATCTGGCCATTTCCCTTTCCATGCAAAGTGCACAAGCAGGTGCACTGCTCAAACTTCTGCCCACTTGGAGGATTTCCCTTCACCACTGTCCTTCATGGCTGTCCTAGAACGGGGCTGCAGTGCTGCAGCTGTCCATTTTTGAGTGGTACCTGCAAATCATGCAGACCCATATGTGAACCAGGCCCTAGTCTTCTCTTCCTCTGTTAACTGGTCATAGGAAGCTTTCCATGAAGCCATCGGTGCAGACTGAGGAAGAGAAGGCAGGGTGACAGGAGTGGAGACCATGGACATTTGAGACACTTCCTCATGTAACTTACTTACTTGTGCCTTCAGGACCTGCTCAAGCCTAATCACATATATACCACTTCTATTTGATGATGGAATGCTGCTGTGCATGATCCATTTTATGTCTAGATGGGTCAGAAAGCACTCAGTTCATGATAGGCAGATTGGGTCACATGGCAACTTGATGACATATAGTCAAACATTCAGTTTCCACCAAAGCCCAGTAACAGGCCATGAGCTGTCTCTCGAAATGAGAGTATTCATCTGCAGAAGTTGGCAGGACCTTGCTCCCAAACCCTAGAGGCCTCCACTGTGATTCACCTGTCGGGGTCTGCCAGAGGCTCCCCATAGAATTCCTATATGCCAATGGCACCTCAAGCACCATTGGATCCACTGGGTCATATGACCCAAGAGCAACTTGCATAGCAGCTGGAACTATTGCAGAGCCTTCTCCCGTACTGGACCCCACTCAAAACTGGCAGCCTTTCAGGTCATTTGACAAATAAGCAGGAGTTAACACAAACAAATAAGGAATGTCTTACCTCCAATATCCAAATAGATCCGAAAGGCCTTTCTTAGTTGTAGGAGTGGCCAAAGGCAGCAACTTATCCTTCATCTCAGAAGGAATATCTCAACAGGCCCCCAAACACTGGACCGCTACAAACTTTACTGAGGTAGAAGTTCCCTGAATTTTAGTTGGGTTTATTTCTCATCCTCTGGCATGCAAATGTCTCACCAACAAGTCCAGTGTGTTTGCTACTTCATATTCACTGGATCCAATCAGCATAATGTCGTCAATGTAATGGACCAGTGTGATATCTTGTGGAAGTAAAAAGCGATCAAGTTCTCCCTAAATAAGATTATGACACAAAGGCGGAAATGTTGATATACCCCTGATTAACACAGTAAAAGTATATTGCTGGCCTTGACAATAAGGCAAATTGCTTTTGGTGGGTCTTATGAACAGGAATGGAGAAAAAGACATTTGCCAAATCAACAGATGCATACTCGGCACCAGGAGATGTGTTAATACGCACAAGCAATGAAACCACATCTGGTACAGTAGCTACAATTGGAGTCACCACTTGGTTAAGCTTATGATAATCCTCTGTCATTCTCCAAATCCATATGTTTTCTGCACAGGCCAAATGGGAGAGTTGAATGGGGATGTGGTGGGAATCACTGTCCCTGCGTCTTTCAAGCCCTTGATGGTGGCACTAATCCCTGCAACTCTTCCAGGGATGCAATATTGTTTTTGATATAATATTTTCCTAGATAAAGGCAGCTCGGATGGCTATTTGGTCTTTCCCACCATAATAGTCCACATCAAACAAGTTAGGGAGCAAACGTGGTGGTTCCGCCAGCTGTTAAATATGTCTATACCAATTATGCATTCTGGCACTGGGGAAGTGACCACAAACCCACTGGACCCACTGTAAGGGTAACCTGAGCTACAACTTTATTTATTAATTACTTGACCCCTATAAGCCCGTACTTTAACTTGAGGATCACAATGACGTTTTGTGCCCCTGAAATCAATGTCACCTCAGAGCCAGCGTCCAGTAGTACCTGAAATGTTTGACCATTTCCCTTTCCCCAATGCACAATAACCCTGGCAAAAGGCCAGAGATCTCCTCAGAGAAGGATAGGAGAAAGATACACAGCATAAACTGCCAGTAGTGTAGTGAGGGCCTTCCTCAAGGGGACCCAGCCTGCCCTTTATTAAAACAGCTCTTGGTCTGTAAACAGGCTAAAGTCTGGAAATTGATTGAGGGACTATGATTCTCTGTGTTTATCATTAAAATTAGTCTTTTGTCCATTTGACTTGGAACTTTTATGGTCATGTAAATTAGGTAAGAATGCAGTAGATTTCTAATCAATTTCACGTCTAGGAACACTGTGATTAATTAGCCAATGCCAGAGCTCTACAGGAGTCAGACTATTCTGATTGCTGCTTTGCCTCTATTGTTCATTACAATATGCACACCTTGCCTTTGATGGGTGAGTCCTACAACTTGGCTCCTGTGGCCTCAACATACAATTATTCCCACTGTATTTAAATTTTGTAGTTGAGAGACTGTTGTTCCCACTGTTATATCTGACATCCAGAGAATAGCAATTACAAGGCTCTTCAAAGATGCAAGTGCTACCCTCCCAAATCTGTTCCACAAAACATTGGTCAAGGGTGTATCTTCTGGACCCATCCAGCTGGAATTAGTGACTAATTCACTCCACTATCCCAATATCCCTAAGCCTTTGGGTTCCTTCCTCTACATTAAACCAAGGGAGATCAGGCATTTTTAGCTTGCTCACATTGGGCAATCTTTTAATCCATATTTCAGCTAACCAAGAAAATAAACTATTAGAACCTTTTTTAACTCCCCAAGCTGCAAAGTTAAATGCAGAGTCCCTATTTAGTGGGCCCAAATCAATAAATTCAGCCTGATCCAACTTTATATTTCTTCCACCATGATCCCACACTCTTTATATCCATTCTTGTGCCTGTTCTTCAGATACCTGTTTATATAAATTAGAACACTCAAGCAGTTCTTTTTGATTGTATTGAACCTCCTCATGGGTCACACTCTGAACTTCACCTCTCAGGGGGGAAAACTGAAAGCTTTCCTTCTAAAATTAGGAACAAGGCAATCCCATTCTTGTTACTTCTAGTCAACATAGTACTGGAAAGAATAGCCAGAGCTATTAGCCAATAAAACAAGGCATCAGAATCAGAGAAGAAAAACTAAAATTGTCCCAGATTGTAGATAACATGATCTTATATATAGAAAATCTTAATGACTCTATATAAAAACTGTTGGAACAAATATATAAATTCAATAAAGTTGCAGAATACAAAATCAATACACAGAAATTAGTAAAGTTTCTATATATTAACTGTAAACTATGAAAAGTAAATTAAGGAAATAGTCTCTTTGACAATAGCAACAAATATCATAAAACACTTACGAATAAACTTAGCTGAAGATATGAAAGACTCATACACTGAAAACTACACAACCTTGGTGAAATAAATTAAGAAAGCCTCAAACAAATGGAAAGACATTCTGTGCTCATAAATTGGAAGACTTAATATTGTTAAAAATTTCCATACTACCCAAAGAGATCTGCATATTCAAAACATCCTTATCAAAATTCCAACAGCATTTTTTTTTTTTTTTTTTTTTTTTTACAGAAATAGAAAAAGCAATTCTTTCAATCATATGGAATCATGTAAGACCACAAATAGCCCAAATTAATCTTGTGGAAAATCAAAGCTGGAGGTTCCCCCTTCTGATTTTAAATTATATTAGAAAGCTACAGTAATCAAAACGGTATGGTGCTGGCATAAAGACAGTCATATAGGCCAAAGGAAGAGAATAAGAAATCCAGAAATAAATCAATGCCTATACAGTCAATTGTTCTTCAACAAAAATACCAAAGATATACAATGGACAAAATTGTCTTTTCAACAAATATTGCTGGGAAACAGCAAACTAAAACTATAGCTAACAAGACACTATTTATAATGGCTTAGAGATATTAGTGCCTTTAATTTCTACTTTTGCCTATCTACATATGAACTGACAAAGGCAAAAAGAAATTAAGTTATTAGTTCCTGGTCATATAGCTAATGACTGAAAAGTTCTAGCAGTATGGACTGAGATATAAAAATATTAACTATTGTACTCTACTACCTCCCAATATCCCTTAGCAACCTATAGAGCATATGTTTTAATCTTGATCTTCTCTCAAATTGTTTTAAAAATCCATGACCTTTTATTTTTCTCCACAAATGCTTGACTCACCTTACAAAGTCCAAGAAATAAAAATAAGAATTTTGTTTGAGAGTATGTGACATATTTACATTAGGGAAAATTAGCATCATTTGGTACAGAGGTTACCCATCATGGATTAGGTATTCCTTCCAATTATCTAGGTCTCTTCTTATATCTTAAATTATTTTATAGTTTTATCTATAGTGACCTTACACATAATCTGCTGTTTCTTCATGAAAAACATGCATTTACTTTTTGCTGTAATGTTTTATGGAATTCATTTCTTCATTACTAATTGACTGTAATTAGTACAGAAAAAAAGACTATTAATATTTAAATGTTGGTCATATGCTCAGCCATTTTTAAAAAATATTTTTTTGCTGTTCTTTTAATGGTTCCCTTTGATTTATGAACATAAGTACATAATATCAGTCACTATCTTTCAGTAATACTTTAGTTATCGTTATTTAATTGAATCTCATTGGATCCAGACTTGGAGCTCAGAAAGTTTGTGCATTCAGTACCTGCTTATTTTGTTTTTTAATATTTCTTTTTTGAGCTCTTGTCAGAACATGCTGAGCTCTTCCATTTTTCTTCTGCCTTCGTAATTCCAAGTTGTTCATTATCATCTTCTTATCAGTTGTTTTTACTAAAACAAATCTTTATTAAGTAAGCATTTATCAATAGGTGTTTTTGAAGATCTCGAGTGCTAATTTTTTCCAGTTTTCCGTATTGTTTCTTCACATAACAAGAGCAAACAGACAAGCAGCATACTTACCAAGCTTGCTGGAGTTGTATCTGTTGTGGAATCCTTAAGGACATAAGTGTTGTAGGAGGTACACATGTTCCTCAGAACTGCTTGCACACATGGCAATACAGAGACCTGGACAAGACATCACACTCAAGGAGATGCTCTCCAACCTTGGTGTTATGGAGTTGCATAACAAGGGAGGCACTGGCCACAGTCTATATAGGCTCAGGAAACATAGTGCAATAGATAAGTGGCTCACGTCTGTAATCCCAGCACTTTGGGAAGCCGAGGCGGGTGGATCACCTGGGGTCAGGAGTTCCAGACCAACCTGAGCAATATGAAACCCTGTCTCTACTAAAAATACAAAAATCAGGTGGGCGCAGCAGCTCATGCCTATAATCCCAGCTACTTGGGAGGCTGAGGCGGAAGAATCGCTTGAACCTGGCAGGTGGAGGTTGCAGTGAGCTGCCATGGCCCCACTGCACTCCAGCCTGGGAGACAGAGTGAGACTCCCTCTCAAAAAATAAAATAAAATAAAATAAAATAAATAAATAAATAAATAATTTAAAAGGCTGTGTTCCAACACTTGTGGTTGCAGCTGTATGATATGTATACTGGTAGCAGGATTCTCAACATTAGCATTTATCAGTGAGAGTGCTACTTGTATGAGTCAACTTAACTGAGCCACAGCATGTGCAGATATTTGGTTAAAGTTTATTTTTGAGTGTGTCTGTGAGAATATTTCCGGATATTAACATTTGAATAACTAGACAGAGTAAGGCAGATTGCCTCCCTACTGGGGAGAGTCTTATACAATTCACTGAAGGTCTGAATTCTGTCTCTGACTGACTCTTTGAGCTGAGATATTGGTCTTCTCATGCCTTTGAATGCTGACTCAGGCCTACACTAACCACTCTCCCGCTTCTCAGGCCTTTGGACTCAGATAGGCACTACGTCATCAGCTCTCTAGAGTCTGGACTTCTCAGACTCTATAAATAGCATGAACCTATTTCATATACCTCTCCATCTCTCTATCTATCTCACTCTCTCCATCTCTCTCTCCCTCTCTCCATCTCTCGCTCTCTCTATATACATAGTCAAATGTCCCTATGAGGTCATACACCAGTCAAACCCTGCCATCTTGCCTTTTTTTTTTTTTTTTTTTTTTTTGTATTCTGAGACAGAGTCTCACTCTGCCACAGGCTGGAGTGCAGTGGTGTGATCTTGGCTCACTAAAATCTCTGACTCCTGGGCTCAAGTGATTCTCCTCCCTCGGCCTCCCTAGTAGCTGGAATTACAGGTATGTGCCATCGTGCGCAGCTAATTTTTGTATTTTTTAGTAGAGAGAGAATTTCACCATGGTGCCCAGGCTGGTCTGGGACTCCTGAGCTCAGGCAGTCCATCTGCCTTGGTCTCCCAAAATGTTGAGTTTAGAGGCATGAGCCACTGTATATGGCCCCATCTTGCCTCTTAATGCACATGTCTGGACCCACTTCCCAAACTCTTGAGATCTTACCGGGAAGCTGCTGATCAACAGTTTCAGGTGTTTTTATCTATTGGGAGACTGCCCTTCTCCGGCACTGGCTGCAACCAATTAATATTATTTATGAAAAGACAGTGTAACCACCACCTGACCATCACCTGATGGTTGCATGACATTCCTTGTGGGGTTGGGAGAGCCCTCTGCTGAGCTGCTTGTGCATGACTAGCTACCTATTGTAACAATGAGAACAGATCCTTCCTTAATAGCTTATCACTGTGTGGTGATGAGTGAGTTCTGTCACTGAGTTCAAACAAACTCTGTTTAAAAGTGTATGGCACTTTCTCTCTCTCTCCTACTATTGCCATGTGATGCCATCTGCTTCCCCTTCGCCTTCTGCCGTAATTGGGAGCTTCCTTAGGACCGCATCAGAAGCAGATGCCAGCACCATACTTCCTGTACAGTCTGCGGCACTGTAAGCCATAATAAACTACTTTTCTTTATCAATTACAGAACCTGCGGGTTTTGTTTGTTTGTTTGCTTGCTTGTTTTTAGTGATGCAAATGGATTAACACACTTGTTCTCCTCCCAGAATGATCCTGACACCTCTAGAAGGGGACATATCTTCTGGGTATTCAGATAAGGGCCATACCAACTACATTGTTCAGAGAACAAGGCTTACTTTGATTTTTTTCATAGCGTTTTTTTAAAGTTATCTTGTGTGTATTATATAAAAGAAATGCAGAAATGTTAATACAATTAAGCTGTACTATTATACATGTGTTTTCTTCCTAACAAATATAACACAAATTAAAATTGTACTCAAATAAACAAAGAAAGTGGAACATAAAGATCAATCTAGAAAAGAATGTGAGCTATTTGATTTTTTGCAAAATTAACCAGCTTTCTAAAATCATTTAGTATCATTCTTTAAATGTCACTTATCTGAGAATATTAAAAGAAATTATTCACTCACCTAATTCAACATGAGTTCAATACATTAAAATTATTTTTGGATTCCTTGAACTTAATTGCTAACATATGCAAAATTAGGCTAGAATTTGCCTGGACTGTTGAGGCCTTATCACTTGGTAGTCAAGCTAATGTACATCACCTTTCATCCCACTCTGAATTAATTTGATATGGAAGTAAAAAGAAAAAAAAAATGACAGTGGATCATGAAAAAGGGACATGATGAAAATGAAGAGATGATGGAATACAGTTTCAGGGGTTAGTAAGAGGAAAACAAAAACTGAAAAGAAGTTTCAGAGGTATCAAGGCCAACATTGACCAATGACTGCATAATTCCTGGGCTGCCAACAAGTCAGCGATCTCAGGTTTTAATTCCATGAATGAAAATGTCACTACTCAGGAGGCTAAGGCACGAGCAGACACGAGCATCGTTTGAACCCAGGAGGCAGAGGTTGCAGTGAGCTGAGACTGAGCCACTGCACTCCAGCCTGGGCGACAGAATGAGACTGTTTAAAAAAAAAAAAGTCAGTTACAGTCATAAAATTGTTTTCAAATTACATTTGTCTGTAAAATCTTATATATTTCTTCTTTCCAAAAATGTAAGCATTTTAGAATTACATAATAATCATTGATTATAAGCGGTTCAAATAAGAGAGACTTTAAAGTACCTAGAGATTAGTTTTCCTTTATAATCCTTGGGGAAATTATTCTAAAACTAAATTGCTTCCAATCATTCTGAACGTTTTTCTTTAGTAAGGAAATATTTACTGTAAAATAATTCCAAACCACTTCTTTAACAAAGCAGCAGCCCAAACACTTTTGGCTCTGGTTTAGTATCTCATCATGATATAGTATTTCTGTTACCAAATAATAAGCCTTCATTATCCAGAGGATTACCTGCCTACAGCATGATTTATTTACTTAATGTGTGTTTATAGTCCATACAAATATGTGTGTTAAAAATCCATCATTCAGAAGATAGAATTTCTTTGGAGAAATCTTAACTTTCTCCCAGACGCCAATGCCCATATATTTTTGAAGTGAACAAGAATTTGCTAGGGAAGTTTTACTGTTTCATAAACAAATAATCCTTGAAATTAGAAAACATACACAATTTCAAAAAAAAAAAAAAAAACAGGAAAAATCCTTATGTAATACTTATTGAATTCAACTATAATTTTTACTGAAGAAAAATTATAATGTTAACAACATATGTTAGAAAATTAGGATAAAACAAATTTGCTAACATAGTCAAATTAGTTCAGAAATGAAGTATAAACTCAAAGAAAAATACAATAAGAAAAGTAAAATGAATAAAGAGCAAATAATATAATTAAATAGAAACAATCAAATAAAAATATGACTCTCTAACATGACTAACAAAAAATAGGCTTCTAAGAAAAGTGATCAAGAGAAAAAAGGAAAGAAGAAGTCATATATTAATAGCCAAAACTGAAAAATAGGGCAAGGCCACTGATGGATTAAAATATAATTAAAATATAAAAATAATTAATTAGAAAATATTTATGATCAACTTTGTGATAATTTAAAGAGAAAATCAACCATGACTTGTAGACAGCCCTCAACCAAAACTGACACACCCAGCTTTGAAAATCTGTATTGGTCTTTAACTCACAGATTTCAACAAGTCAACAAAATAAAGCAATTAAATATAAAACCAAGCTCACTTGTTTATGCAAATTTTTAACAAAAAATTAAAAAATACTTCCTATTTCATATAACACAATCCATAACATTTTTAAAAATTGAAAAAATTCTTTCCTTAATGTATGTGGCTTATATATAATTACATTATGTGACTGCATAAATACATAGTTTTTAATGCCAAAACCAGTTAAGTGTTAATCTGGGAAAATAAAAAGAAAAGCATAGTCTAACCTTATGTATGTATGCAGTTCCAAATTTTAAGTAAAATATTAGCAGAATAAATCTAGAAAAAAAATACAATAAAAGTAAAATAAAAAGAAATGGCCTAACAACCTCTCTATTACAAAAATGAGGAAAGAATGTCATTAAAAATATAATGTAATAGTTAAATAAATGAATTACTTCTATATATATAGGCACAAAGAAATCATAGAAAAAATATTCAATTATTGAATCCTGGCATAAAATACTGCGCACTGTATCTTGCCAAAAATGTGACTGTTGAACATAAAACACACCTATATGTTTGTATGGTTGTATACAATTACAGTAAAAAGTAAACAAAACACTTTGCATGATAAAAACATATGCCCAAATTAGCCTTGTCTTTATCTACAGAGAAAGGTGGATGAGATGGATGGAAATTCTTAACTGTATCTCAACGCTATATTCGTTTTACTCTCTAAATATATGTAAAGCTCAAATGGCCAAATGTTACCATCATTCATACTTGATGACAGCATAAAGTGACCTGTAACATTAAATTCTGATAATCTGAAATTCTCATCATTAATGAAATGAGATTATAAAAAAATACAATGTTTGTGATTTTCATAGAAGTAATGAGTTTTGAAGTATAAATCACTTTATAAAAACCATATATTAGCAATAAAATTATTTCCATCAAGAGTATATAGTATACATTTTTTAAAGTGGTATAAACAACCCACCTAAATATTTTTTTGAATTAATTTACTTGTACTTATTATTTCTTCAGGAAAACTCAATTGTAATTCACATTGATAAAAAATTATATTTTTTGTGGCATTCACAAAGATGTTAATTTTTCTAAAGTGAAAGCTCCACATACATCTCCATGCATTGCCATTATCATTACTTCTTAAAGACTGACATAATAATGATACATATTTGTGGTGTACAATGCCATGTTTCCATACGTTGTGTAATAAATCAATGTAATTAGTGTATCCATCACCTCAAACATTTATCATTTCTTTGTGGTAAGATCATTCAAACTTCTGTTTTCTAGCTATTTTGAGACATGTAATATTTTATTGTTGACTATAATCACCCTCCTGTGCAATACAACAGAATAATTTATTCTTCTTTTTTAATTATAGCTTTGTTTCCATTGACCATTCTCTTCTCATTGTGTCCCCCTCAACCTCCCCTGTCTGTGATAACCATTATTCTGTTCACAAATTCTATGAGATCAACTGTTTATGATTTCTAATAAAAGTGAGAATGTACAGTACTTTTCTTTCTGTGTCTGGCTTATTTCACTTAACATAATTTCCTCCAAGTTCATCTGTGTTGTCACACACTAAAGATACATTTTTTAAAACTTTCTGGATTACTACTGACGTAAAGTATTAGTATTGGGAATTATTTGCTATGCCACCACTTTATTTGTTTTCCATCCCACCTTATGAAAATGAAGATTGGAATGAAAGTGTAAAAAACCACCTGGGATATTTTTAAAACTTTCTTCTGTAAGTTTATTTACTTGCTTTTTAATCTGACTATATAGATTATAAACTAACTGGGTTCTCCCAATATATTTATATGTTGAAGCTCTAACCCACGATGTATCTGTATTTGGAGATGGGCAAATTAAGAAGGTAATTACGGTTAAATTGGGCCAAGAGTGGGGCCCTAAGTCAATAAAACTTGTATTCGTATAGCAAGAGGAAGAGACACCAGAGATTTTTCTGTCTTCATGGGCATATTAAAAGATCATGTTCATTTGAGGACACAGCAAGACGGTGACTACATGCAAACTAGAAAGAGAGACTTCACCAAAAACCAATCCTGTTGGCATCTTAATCTTGGACTTTCAGTCTACAGAAGTTAGAAAATAAATGTCTGTTATTTAAGCCATGAAGTTTGTGATATTTTGTTATGGCAGCTCAAGTATAATAATACAATGGATTTGCCTAAAAGTCAGTGCACTCTGCTGATCTATTGAAGGCATGCTAAATGAATAGTTTACAGAAACTCTGGAGTAACACACACCTTAGATTTCTAAGACATAACCTTTAATTATAAATTATATATCAAACAACAGAGGATCATCTTATAAGAGTCAAATATTTGTGTTTATTTTTCAAGTGAAAAAAATAGCAATTTGTTAATCATACATGCAAATCACAGGTACAGGTTTTACCTATAATTCTTCAGTGAGTCCAATTCAATTCTGCTTTATTTATATAAACATAACCTTTCAAAAACTTGGAACTATATTTTTATTCAAAGGCACTTAATAATGTACATTATTTTGATAATTCTGATTCTATAATAATCTTAAAATATCTGTTACATGCCCCTATACTTTGGAGATGATTTATTTATTTCCATTTGATTGTCAGCAGTTGTTGAGGTTTAAATAACAAATCATGTGCTATTATTTTAACTCATGACTGTATCTCCCCAAATATTTCAAAAGTTATTTCCTAATTCATGTTCCATAACTTCTTCATTGTAATGCATCTTACTAGCAACTTATTCCTGTAGAATGTAATTTTAATAACACACAATAAATAAGACAAAGCTGTACATTTTTATGGTACTTTGGAGCAAACATGTTTTTCACATCCACATATTTAATATGTGTGAGTATTTCTATTTGTATTCCATATATTCCTATATTTCCATCAACATATTTATAATAATATTTATAATTCACTAGGTTTATTTCTCTTTCTTAGCCTTTACTTCAGCCATTTACGAAGCCATAAATTATCTTCTCCCTCCTTGCAATCTATGGAATTAGAAAGTCACCTCTCACATGAAGCCAACTTTTACAATTCTACCTCGTTTGGATACTATTTTTTCTGTTTTTTTTAATAATGTTTGGAATTTATAACACCTTTAAATTCCTAATCGTATTTAGGAACATAATCAGAGATATATATATACACACACACAAACACACACACACACACACAAACACACACACACACACACACACACGCGGAAGTTTTGTTCCAAAGTAAAGAATGCTTTATTTGTACTTTATGTATTTGATATACATCTAGAAAGATTACAGGCAGAGTGTTCATTTCCAGCTTTTTATACAATTTATGTATACCAAATACTATTTGAGGATGTACACACAAAAATTATATTTAGTCATAAAATAAAGATAAAAGACTGGAAAAGTCATAAGCTATTCCAATTTCAAGTGTAAAACTGTTTATTTTCTGCATTTTCTCATATCTGCTTTTTATTACTGAAGAAAATTGAAACTTTCTATATTTTGATATATTTGAATTGCTTAGTAAGGAGAACTGTACAAAGCATCTATTTTTAAGGTGTATTTTTCATATTCTTATATTTATTATAACCTTTCTTCATCATGATCCTTACACCTTTAGCTACTTTACCCTGCCTAATATCTTATATGTCATTTTACTATTTGTTTAAACCCCAAAATTAGGGCTAGGATTAATCAATTTATAATCCCTAAAAGGGAAGTTATTTTAGACAAATACAGTACAAAATCTGGCAAATAGTCTGTACATTCTTTACATAACCAAAGTAAGATGATTTCAACAAATGCAAGGCAATAGAGAAATTTGAGGAGACGTAGTGCTTAAAATCAAAATCAGCAGTTGTAGGAAAGATAGCAAGAATCATTGTGCAGAAACTCCAGTACAAATTTCTCCCCAAAATTCCAGGCTGTTACATCTTACTTCCTATTCCAAATCGCACTTAAGTATTTTTTGAAAAAACTTCTCAAAATTCACTAATTTTACCAAGCCTGTTTCTTCCACAGCTTTCTGTCATTTTATGGATAGCAACATTCTCATTCTGATTGCTCAGGTCAGGATACTTGGAGAAATAATTAGCTTCAATCTTTCTTTTTTTGGAACAGCATATATGCAATTCATCTGGATATTTCATTTTCATTCAATTTGAATGGAATGAAATATGTGTGTGTTTGTGTGTGTGTATACATAATACATCCATATATATTTATGCCCCCAATAAGTTGTAGTAAATGAAATAAATGCTTTGCAACAGCAAAAGATTATACTATTTCCACTATTTCTCACAATGTTCACCATTGATCTGCATAAACACACCACAAAAGCAATCTTTGTAATACATAATCAATTTCATGCAATTCCAATAAACATAGCATACCTCCACCTCACCTATATAACAGTTGATTGTAAGGTTCACACACACACGCGCGCGCGCGCACACAAACACACACACATATATTTGTTTCCTAGACAGTTTGAGCTGCTAAACAAAGTACCATAGACTGGGGTGCCTTATAAGCAACAGAAATTTATTTCCGGTAACTCTGGAGGCTGGAAGTCCAGATCAGGAAGCTGGCATGATTGGGTCTGGTGAAGACCTGCTTCCAGGTTTTAGACTGCCAACTTCTTGTATCCTTACATAGTAGAAAGAGGACTATTTAATTCTCTAGCCTTGTTCTGTAAGGACACAAATCCCATACAAGAGCGTTCTGTTCTCATGACCTAATTGTCTCCCAAAGACGTTGCCTCTAAATGTCTTTACATTGGCATTAAGGTTTCAAAGTATGAATGTTAGAAATACACAGACATTCAGTCCATTGCAATTGAAATAATACGGTAAACAGAAAAGTAGGTCATGGACTCTAGATTTGTCAGATGCAAAAACATAAACTCTAAACTATCCCAATGCATGTAGACCAGAGGAAAAGCACAGAATGTTCAGAAATACACCCAAGTACAGGGACAATTTTCAGATACAATTAAGTGGCGTCACAAATAGCAGAGGAAAAGGTAGACGTTATATTACGTGGTGTTGGCCAAACTGGATAGGCATTTTGAAAAACAAAAATTGATAAAATTGAATACCTAAAAAACACATATACCTGAATAAACACCAAATAAATGTTACCTAAATATCAAAAAATCTAAATTATACAAGCAGGAAAAATAAGTTACATGTAGGTTCACTTTTAATCTGAGTGTGAGAGAATAAAGTTTAAATTGAAACTAAAAATTTCAGATGCAATAAAATAATATATTCAACTTTATAAAATAATTGCATTTAAAAAATTAGAAACATGAAATGTTAAAATGGGACACAAAGTTGTAATACATATAATAAAAAGGGCCAATTTTCTTATTATATAAATAATTTCTTAAATATTGAGTAAAAAATGACTAAACAACTGATCAAAAAATGTGCAGAAGTTATAAACTCACACATATAAAATGAATAGTACTCTAACATACATCCCCATACATTTTGAAGTGGCTTTTGAAAATTATAAAAAGCACTCAACACTAGATAAGGAATATGAAAACTATACTCTGATCCTATTTCTCATCTCTCAATGACAAAAATTCAAAACCCTGAAAATGCACTTTATTGGGAAGCTATAGGCTGAGTCACTCTTATACATAGCTAGAAGGGCTGCAAAATTTGTATAACTCATATGTACAGAATATGATATCTAAAAAACTAAGCTTGCAATTATACTTAAAACGTAGCAATTCTTTTTTTTCTTTTTTTCTTTTTTTTTTGAGACGGAGTCTCGCTCTTGTCACCCAGCTTGGAGTGCAGTGGTGCCATCTCGGCTCACTGCAATCTCTGTCTCCTGGTTTTAAGTGATTCTCCTGCCTCAGCCTCTTGAGTAGCTGGGATTACAGGCACATGCCACCACGCCCAGCTAATTTTTGTATTTTTGGTAGAGATGGGGTTTCACCATGTTGGCCAGGCTGGTCTCGATCCCTGACCTCAGGTGATCCGCCCACCTTGGCCTTCCAAAGTGCTGGGATTACAGGCGTGAGTCACCATGCCCTGCTAGCATTTCTAGTTTTAAAAATTACTTTAAATTATACTTCCAACATGCAAACACATGCAAAGATATTTATTGTGGCATTATTTGAAATTGTAAAATACTAGAAACAGTCCAAAAACTTCCTCAGAAGACTGGTTGAAAACTACAATATAGGGAGCAATGAATACTATGAAATTGTAAAACAGGATGAAAAGACTTTTATGAGCTGATATGAAGTGATTTCCAGGATAAAATCTCTTTTTAAAGAAGTATTGTGTAAAATAATATATGTATATATTGTACTGCTACTTGTAAGGAAACAAAAAGTGCGACATATTATTATGTATGTGCAATCTTTTATTGGAGAAACAAAACCATAAACCATAAAAACAAAACTAATTAAATTTGTAACCAATAAGCAAAGCAATAGTATAGCAGGGATAGAAAAAGATCGAGACTTTAATTTTTGAACCATATGATTCCCAAATTCAAACAATATAATTAAATCTCAATTATATTAAAAGAAGGGGAAATTAAAATGAACTATGAACAAAACAATAAGTATATGAAATTGATAACATATAGAACACGCGCACACACACACACACAGAATCATTTTAAGTGACTTTGACCAGAATACTTGGATTATACTTTTTCTGTGAGATATAGTCTGACAACAGTAAAAATCTTGAACTTAGGATGCTGGTTATTGGTAGCAGTATTGGTGATTCAACTCTAATACAATGTTGTACATAATGTAAGAGGAAATTTTTTAACAAATCTGGATATAGTTGGGATATTGGATACTCTGTATGGGAAAAGGGAGCTATAGATACAAACATGGCAAGATGAAAAGGCACATTCCCTTTAGGCAGTGGGAGGGTTGGAATCAAAAGTGTCCTGTGAACTCATAGATGGAATCACGGATTTAGAGATGGCACAGGCTGCTGACAAGATCTAGAAGTAATGACACCACAATAATAATGAGCATAATTAGACATCAGTCATGCTTTCGTAAATTGTTTGCAAGACTTCTTTGATAAATACATAATTTCAGGTGTGGAGAATAATAAAATACAAACTAAGCCTCTGATATGTTTTCTGTGTGTCAGAAATTAATAATGTGCTCAAAAACTAAAAGAGGCATGTCAAATAACCTTATTAGATTTATAAATATACCAAACGTTCTTTGTGGGAACCTCTTCAAGGTGGCTTCTCTTTCCTTTCTGAACTTTTGCCTCAGGATTTTTTCATCAGTTGTTCATTCTGCTTTGAGAGTGTATCCCCACGTAGCCGCCTGGTTCACCTTTAGTCTTCATTCCAATGTTATCTTGCCAGTGAGGCTCCTCCTATTCACTCTATTAAAATTTTTACCACCTCCCAGGACTTCTGAGTCTCTTCACTGAGCTCTGCTTTTCCATAGCATTTGTAGTATTTTTGAAAATTAATTTGTTGTTCTGGTTGGTCCTTCCTCCCTCCCTCTACCATTATAGAATAAATGGCAATTGAGATGGTTATATTTTGCTTGTTTTATACATTGTTATTCACCACATGCTAGCCTTAGCCTAATATTTAGTGCCTAGCCTGAAATATACCCTCAATTAATATCTGTTGAATAAGTTTATTGATTCCTAAATCTGCACTTTTTAGTACAATACAGCCACTTCTTTATATATGATCATTTGCTTTATGAAAAATGAGAGTTTAAGGAAGAAAATCACTTGTGCACAGCTTGATATTCCTAGAGTTATTTTTAATACATTTTCTTATTTCATCAGTTATTTATCTAATAGGCAATCAAATCATGTCAATCCCTCCCTTCAAATATCGTTAAATGTGTTATTTTATTTACTTTCTAACACCCACCACCTTGACTCTGTAGCTCATCATCTTACACCTGGGTTACTGAAATAGCCTCT
This sequence comes from Macaca fascicularis, assembly GCF_037993035.2. Taxonomy (NCBI): domain Eukaryota; kingdom Metazoa; phylum Chordata; class Mammalia; order Primates; family Cercopithecidae; genus Macaca; species Macaca fascicularis. The sequence continues at coordinate 29,012,945 of NC_088380.1, read as the reverse complement.
CTTCTGGCAACCATACACAAATCATTTCATGCATCATTCCTTCTTACATGGGTGTTTAATTTCTCTAAATCACAGCTTTCAAAATGTGACTTCCAAACTCAAATTATCAATGACTGTCTAAACACTTTAGAAATATCTTCAGTTTAGCTTTAAAAGCACTCAAGAATCTGTTTCTACTTATATTTAACTCTCACCTTTGACCCATTCTATACCATTCACTCTGAATGACTCTAAGTACTTTATTTTATTTTACTTAATTTTATTAAGTATTTGTTTTCCAAATAATGAGGGGGGGTGGTAGGAGTGAGAAGGAAATACTCTGCCCTCTACTAGCAGAGTTCAGTTATTATAATGGTCATAAATTACTTTTACAGAGTACGAAGAATCTAAAATTTCCAAAAAATGTTCCAATTGTATAAGTGTACACTTACACACACACCACACAACACACACTGGATTCTCCAGAAATCACATCCTCAAATAATGTTCTGAATCCACTTTACTGGAAAATGTGACCCAAAAGTATTAGGAATTAGGAAAAGCATATCAAAGAAAGAAAAACAATGCAAAAATGCAGTTTTGAGTCAGCCACATTTATGACTGGTTGCCTCTTTTATCTCATGATACCACTTGAGAAGATATATTTAATGTTCCCACGACCATCCGTCTAGGGAAGAAAAATGGAAGCGCTTATTCACAGGCTTTCATTTCTAGTTGGTAAGAAGCTCTCGTCCTGAATGATTAACTGCCTTGCACTCCTGAATTGCATAGACCTGATTAAGGGTACAGTCATTTTGTGCTAGTATTAAACTGATTGTGACCTATGGAAAGTTGAATATTGCCATGAATGAAAAACACATGGAAGTGACACTGGGAATCATAGTGGAGCACAAGAGCTGTCAGACACAATCCATACCTGCACCATTCAGAACTGTTCTATTCCTCCATTAAATCTTTTTATTTTATTTTATTTTGAGGGAGGTTCTTACTCTGTCACCCAGGCTGGCGTGCAGTGTCATGATCTCGGCTCACTATAGTCTCCACCTCCTGAGTTCAAGCAATTCTCCTGCCTCGGCCTCCTGGGTAGCTGAGATTACAGTAGCCCAGCTAATTTTTATATTTGTAGTAGAGATGGAATTTCACCATGTTGTCCAAGCTGGTCTCAAACTCCTGACCTCAGGTGATCCGCCTGCCTCGGCCTCCCAAAGTGCTGAGATTACAAGTGTGAGCCACTGTGCCTGGCTTAAATTTTATCTTCATCTATGGCACTTTAAAAGTAGACCTCTAATCTCTTCAAAGATTTAATGTAAGAAAGTTAGTGGATTAAATATTTACTTCTGTAGTTTATGTTGAATATGTAATTAATAATCTACTTCTCTCCTTTGTCACTAATTCTGTATTTCCCTCATAGCCAGACAATACTGTGTCTGGCTGAATATCTTATCATTTGGTATAACCTCGAACTTAATAACGGAGATATTTGAGACAATAGTGGCTTTCTCTTTTGAGGATGAAGTTTCTATAACTTCACATTCTCTGTTTTACAATCATGAAAGTTTCAAGAAATGCCACAATTAATTTCATGGGTTGAGATTCCTTCTAGTCTGTAAAAGTAGTTATAGATCCTTATGATTATTGGAATCTGCCAGTAGACTACATTCCTTTCCCTCAATCCTTCCCCTCCAACCCTTATCATTCTTCATCTAGAGGAACCTAAAAGTGAAGGAGAGGTAGCTTTAGACTCAAATTCTGCAGAAACCTTATGATACTCCTTGGCAGAAAACACCCAATCTAGCAGGACGTCAAATCTTGTAGACTCCCAGTTGCAGTGACAATAAACCCAAATATTTCCATGCAGTAGTAAAAAGTGTTCTCCATTCTCATCTCCTCTAATAGATACAAGAGTGAAAACATCATATACTGCCTGTTGGCCTAGCATCTGGGGGGAGAGACAGAACTCCTGCAGAGTTTTGTGGTGATCTTCTGTCTTAGATGAGCTCTTTAAATACTGTTTGAGCTCACAGATTGCAGATTTCTGCCGACATCATGTACAGTAAGACAGGTGATTATTTGGCCATGTACCCATTGAAGCACTTCCTTTGCTATCGAAAGGGTTAATAACTTACACTCAACGTCGTGCACATATTACAAACATAGGGCATTCTTCAAAACTTCTGTAGTGGTGTTTTGAATGGCATTAAAGACACAGAAAGCAGACACATTCAAAATTGGTGTCAAGTTGCTGTTTCTTTCAGAAGGGAAGAGGTCTGATAAAATTTGCTGTCTACCTTTAGAAATGGTAGTATATTGAAGACACAGTGTTGGTTTCTACTGGTGGCTGGTGAGAATATTCACAGTGGCAGTAGCCAAATTAGTCTTTATGAAAATCCATGTTGGTGAGCACATGCGCTTCCCTTATCCTTTATCTCTGCTGTAATGGCAAAGTGTTTGTGGTCATAGGATTACTGTTCTTTTTGATTGTTGAGAACCTGTTTTGGTATGGGTAGTTCCTGATAAGCATTAACACAAGACACAAAAATTCCCACATTTTGTGTTCTCTCCACATATCCATCCACATCACTTTTTTAGGCTCATCCTTGATCTTTCAATCTTGCTCCCATCAGCCAAGTCATTGATTGATGCCCAGATCATTATATTCCATCAAACAACAACACTTTTGGTATCTAAAATTAGCCACGCACACCCCTGAATTCATTGCTTACTGAGATCCTGGAAAACTACATTGTAAAAGCACAATCTTTCTGAGCAGAGCAAACTGCTCTCTGACATAGATTTTCTTGGAAACTATGGACTTCAATGTTTAGTGAACTTTTAGATATGGAAGCAAGTTGATGTTAATTGTAAATGTGTGGTTATGAGGTTGTGACTATAAGCGATTGGTTGATATTTAGGGGCATGTTCATTGGTGTGATGCCATTCCCAACCTGATGAATTTAAAGAAAAAAGGGTTTGGTCGTCTTTCAGAAGTATGTTTCCTGTCGTAAACAGTTATTTTATTTGTTTTGCTTAGTTGTTCCTTTTTGTTTTGGTGGTGGTACAACAGATAAATTGAATGTCGATATGCTAGACACAAACATATTACATTTTTAAAATCTTTGCTGGTGCTTCTAAACCCTTACTCCACCTCCGTCTCTTTACTATGGTTTTGATCTTGATTTTCTCTTTTGAATATGTGGGTTAGGTCAGTTTTAGAAGCTTTTACTTGATATTTTTTTATAAAACTGTTAATGAATTTATGTTAAAAATTTATTTTTATTCTTCAATCAATATAAGAATATTATAGGTCTTTAAGTAAAGGAAATGTATGATTCCGTTTTAGAACACTTACTCTGACTACAAAGCAGAGAATATCTTTCCACACAGCAAATTTTGAAAAAAATAAAGAAAGATAGAATATGTTTTTGATATTTCAACAAGGGAAGTTGGTGGATAGAATAGCATAGCAAATAAAAAAAAAAGAGAGTGACTTCAAAAAATACTTCAGGTTTGATGCAGATGAGGTTTCACAGTTGATTAAAGAAGCTAATGAACCAAATGAAAATAGATTATTTCTGTCTCCAAAAACTGGGTGAATGAGACTGGAAAAGCAAAAAGAAGAGGAAGTTGGAGAAAGGATAAAGGGAGCAGGAAGAAAATAAGTTTTGTTTTTGGATGTTGCATTACTTTTCCATTGCTGCCTTACTGTATTAGTCTGCTTTCACACTACTATAAAGATACTACCTGAGACTGGGCAATTTATGAAGGAAAGAGGTTTAATTGACTTACACTTCTGCACAACCTCAGGAAACTTACAATCATGGTGGAAGGCAAAGGGGGAGAAAGTACTTACTTCACCAGGAGAGAGAGAGAGAGAGAGAGAGAGCGAGAGAGCAAGACAGCACAAGGGAAACAGCCACTTTTAAACCATTAGATGTCATAGATCTCATGAAGATGCCCTCATGTCATGAGAACAGCATATGGGAAACCACCTTCATCTCCCACTAGGTATCTCTCTGAACAGGTAGAAATTACAATTTGAGATGAGATTTGGGCGGGAACACAGAGCCAAACCATATTATTCTGCCTCTGGCCCCTCCCAAATCTCATGTCCTTTTCACATTTCAAAGCCAATCACACTTTCTCAATAGTACCCCGAAGTCTTAACTCATTCCAGCATTAACTCAGAAGTCCAAGACTAAAGTCTCATCTGAAACAAAGCAAGTCCCTTCCACTTATGAATCTGTAAAATAAAAAAACAAGTTAGTTGCTTCCAAGATCCAATGGGTGAACAGCCATTGGGTAAATGTTTCCATTCCAAATGGGAGGAACTGTCCAAAACAAAGGGCCACAGGCCCCATAAAAGTTCAAAGCTTGACAGGTCACTCATTAAATCTTAAAGCTCCAAAATAATCTCCTTTAACTCCATGTCTCACATTCAGAACATGATGATTCAAGGAGTAGAATCCCAAGGCCTTGGGCAGCTCTGTCCCTGTGGCTTTGATTAGTAGCTCCCCCATGACTGCTTTCACAGGCTTGTGTCGAGTGTCTGCAGCTTTTCCAAGCACATGGTATAAGCTGTTGGTAGATTTATCATTTTGGAGTCTGGAGGATGATGGTACTCTTTTCATAGATCCACTAGGCAGTGCCTAAGTAGAGACTCTGTTTGGGGGCTCCAACCCACATTTCTCCTCTGCATTGTCCTAGTTGAAATTCTCCATGAGGGCTCCACCCCTGCAGCAGACTTCTGCCTGTACATTCATGCATTCCAATATATCCTCTGAAATCTAGGCAGAGGCTCCCAAAGCTCAGTTACTGTATTCTGCATACTCATAGGTCCAACACCGCATGGAAGCTACCAAGGTTTGAGGCTTGCACCCTCTGGAGCAATGGCCCAAGCTGTACATTGGTTCCTTTTAACCGTGGCTGGAGATGGACTGGCTAGAATGCAGGGCACCAAGTCCTGAAGCTGCACAGACCTGTGGGAACTTGGGCTCGGCCAAGGAAAGCATTTTTCTTTCCTAGGCCTTGGAGCCTGTGATGGAAGGGGCTGCTGTGAAGATCTCTGACATGGCCTGGAGACATTTTCCCCCGTTATCTTGACTCTTCATTACTTACACAAATTCCTGCAGCCAGCTTGAATTCCTCCCCAGAAAATGGGATTTTCATTTCTACCACATGGTCAGGATGCAAATTTTGTGAACTTTTATGCTCTGCTTTCCTTTTAAACATAAGTTCCAATTTTCAATCATTTATTTGTGAATATATATGACTAAATGCTTTCAGAATAATCCAGGTCACATTTTGAACACTTTGCTGCTTAGAAATTTCTTCTGCCAGATACCCTATATCATCTCTCAAGTTCAATGTTCCACAGATCTTTAGGGCAAGGGCAAAATGTTCCAACCTCTGCCTGTCACCCAGTTCCAAAATTGCTTCCACATTTTCAGGTTATCTTTAGAGCAGTACTCCACTCTGCCAGTAGCATTATCTTTATTAGTTCATTCTCATACTGCTATAATAATATAACCTTAGACTGAGTGATTTATAAAGGAAATGCTTAATTGACTTACATTTCCACATGGCCCCAGGAAACTTACAATCGTGGCCAAATGCAAAGAAGAATCCAATACCTTCTTCACAAGGCAGCAGAAGAGAGAGAGAGAGAGAGAGAGAGCACACTCAGGGGAAACTACCACTTTTAAAACACCAAATCTTGTGAGAACTCCCTCACTGTCACAAGAACAGCATGGGGGAAACTGTCCCTATGATTCAATCAGCTTCCACCAGGTTCCACCCTTGACAAATGGGGATTATAATTCAAGAAGATTTGGGTGGGGACACAGAACCAAACCACATCACTTACTAAATTACTATAACTTAAAACAACACAAATTTATTGTCTCATGGTTCTATAGGTCAAAAGTCCTGATTGTCTTGAATAGTTATGTTCTTCTGCATTTCACAAAACCATAGTCAACCTGTTAGGCAGCTGGGTTGTTACCAGGAGGTGCTGGGAAGAGCCTGCTTCCAATATCATTTAAGTTGTTAACCCAATTCATGTTCTTGTGATTATAAAACAAACACCCCATGTTCTCAGTTGCTTTCATCAACGAGTTAGTCTTCGCTCCCGAGGCTTCTTGCAGTTTTTTTCTCATGCTTTCCATATGGCAGTCTTATTACAAAAAAGGTTGAGTCTCTCTTTTGTTTCAAGTATCTTCAGCCACCTTTCCTGACACATCTCTCTGATTCTGCTTTATGACTCACCTATTCTGTCTGAATGGGTCTTCTCTCAGGTTGAGTTTATGTCCTTGTTGTAAAGATCCTCAACTTCATTTCAGATCTGGTTGCATAAGACTGGCTTAATAAACTTGCATCCCACTTAGACTGTGAAAGACTATTTTTTTGTGTTTCCTGGTAAGTTATTTGTAGTATTAAAAAAAGTGTCATTCAGGACTGAGTAATCTTAGTTTCTGCAGAATTTATATTTTATTTGTAAGGCATATCTTCTGTTTTGTGCATGTAATTCAATATTCTGTTAGAACTAGATGACTAGGTTAAAATTTTTGTGAACACTCATCTTGATTTTTTTTTTTTTTTAATTTAGTTTCTGCTTTTAGGGGATCACGTGGATTACCTTGGGCCCACCAAGATAATCCAAGATAATTATATTTTAAGATCAAATACAGGCTTTTAACTATTTTTTTTTTAAATCTATGAGTCCTTCTGGATAGAGGAATAAACTCTGTCTAATTTCCTTCTGAGCATGCTGAAAGTCAGGATTCCTGGAAAAGATGCTAGTCTTATTTAGCATCAGAGAGATAATGAAGTCCTTACTTATAAAATGTTCTTAGCAGTATATTTCTTGTTTACCTAGGTTATTTATTGTTAAAGAAAAAAGTCATTTGTGAATTTACAGAAATATAGTTGCTGAAATGGTTCCTTAGCACAATCACTACCTCTTCATACACGGCCTAGAAGGTCCCTCGTCTTTTAAATCTGAAACCAGGAATGCCCAAATATAGAAGATGGGAGGCAATTTAGAGGGTCTGTATTTATGTTCTCCAACCTCTCGATAAAAGGGTGGTTTATTTGTGCCTGGAGTTGTTATTCTATCAATAATTCATAAAAACTTGTGCTGAGTAAAAACTGTGATTAATTTTTTTCCTGATTTAACTATTTGAATTTTTTAATTACAACTTGCATGCCTGAGATCACCCAAAAAGGTTTAGCATAAAATCCTGAGAAATAAAACTCACAAATAAGATTTAGGAATAGTAGGCAATCAAAAAGAATTGGCCAGAAACAGAGAGTATCATATTATATTGTGATAGTTAATTTTAACTTGACTGAGCCACAGGTGCTCACACATTATTCTGGATGTGTCTGTGTGAGTGTCTTTGGATGAGATTAACCTTCACATTGGTAGAGTACATAAAGCAGATTCCTCGCACAAATGTGAGTGGCTCTCCTCCAATCATTTGAAAGATGAATAAAACAAAAGGCTGACCCTTCCATGAATAAAATAAGATTTCTCCTGCTTGACTGTCTTTGAACTGGAGCATTGGAGCATTGGTCTTCCTGCTTTCATTAAAATGAAAACAATGGTTCTTTCTGAATCCCGAACTCCCCAGTCTCCAGACTAGAACTACACCATTGGATCTCCTGGGTCTCCAAATTGCTAGCTGCACATCATGGAGTTTGTTAGTCTCCAAAATTATATGAGCCAATATCTGTCTAATAATCACAGTCTCTCTCTCTCATATATATATATGTGTGTGTGTGTGTGTGTGTGTGTGTGTGTGTGTGTGTTTGTGTGTGTATATATATGAGACATTAAAAATTGTCAGAATCAGGCTGGGCAGAGTGGCTCAGGCCTGTAATCCCAGCACTTTGGGAGGCCAAGGTGAGTGGATCATGAGGTCAGAAGTTTGAGACCAGCCAATGTAGTGAAACCCCATCTCTATTAAAAAAAATAAAAAATAAAATAAAATAAAATAAAAATAAAAATTAACCAGGCATGGTGGTGAGCACCTGTAATTCCAGCTACTCCGGAAGCTGAGGCAGGATAATTGCTTGAACCCGGGAGGCAGAGGTTGCAGTGAGCTGAGATTGCACCATTGCACTCCAGCTTGGGCGACAAGAGTGAAACTCTGTCTAAAAATAAAAAAAAAGATTCACTATTGTTAAGAAACCTCTAATAAATAGTCAGGAAATGCCAAAAGCAAAGGGTTCTCACATTTGTTTTCCTGATTAGGAAAAATATTGTACTAAAAGCATTACCCTGCACAAAGGCCATCTCTAACTTACATGAAAGGAAATCTACCCAGCAACTACCTGTCTAACCTCAGACTGACATCACTCTTGTTATTGATCTTTGTTGTCAAGGATACTTATTTCAAAGCAGTCACACAATCTTTAAAAACATTTGTCTTTCTTTACCTCCCTGAAGGTGCACATAGTTTATGGTCACAAGTGTATTTTCATTGCAACGCTCTAATCCCAAAAAAGCTCGTTTTTTGTTTGTTTGTTTTTTGTTTTTGTTGTTGTTGTTGTGTTGTTTTTGTGGAGCCTCTCTCTGTTATTTAGGTTGATACGTGTGGTGCCAGAAATGAAATCTGAAGGACATCGCTATCAGAAAGAATCAGGGATCCTTGCTACTGGGGTGCGGTACTCGTTTGACTCCTTTGAGTTCTCTGCTTTATGACTCACCTTTTCTCTCTGAATGTGTCTTCTCTGGGGTTCAGTTTATGTCCTTGTTGTAGATATCCTCAACTTCATTTCAGATCTGGATGAATAAGGCTGGCTTAAAAAACTTGCATCCCACTTAGACTATGAAAGACTTTTTTTTGTGTTTCCTGGTAAGTTATTTGTGGTATAAAGAAAAGTGTCTTTCTGGATTGAGTAATCTTAGTTTCTGCAGAATTCATATTTTATTTGTGAGGCATATCTTCTGTTTTGTGCATGTAATTCAATGTTTTGTTAGAACTACATGACTAGGTTAAAATTTTTGTGAACACTCACCTTGATTTTTTTTTTTTTTAAATTTAGTTTGACTTGTGTTTTTTGTTTGTGTGTTTGTTTTTGTTTTTTTTTTTGTTCATTTGTTTGTTTTGTTTTGTTTTTTGCTTGTTTCTGAAAATATTCCAAGAGCAAAAGTAAACATTCTGGATGGTGGGCTCAAGATGGTTAATTAATTAAAAACCACCAGGCTGGTTGCCACCATCTAAAACACTGATTTTTAAACCCTAACATTCCCTGATAGGATTTATATGATTTTCTTTGCTCTCAAGAGATTAATAAGAAACATGAAGCCATGCCAGCTTTTCTGGGACTCCACCTGGCTACCTACCATGGCCCATTCTTTTGTACATTTTAAAATGATGGATAAATTACACCAAGGAAACTTCAGAGCTCAAATGATCATAACTTGAAAATCCAGCAATTATAGAATTAACAGGCAGAGTCCTCTAAGTTCTCTATCTCTCTGGTTTTTGTTTGTTTGTTTGTTTTCTGTCTATTTTGAATCTTCTTACTTTCCCACTGGTATTAAGATAAAACTCACTGTTTATGGCATTCTAGTGAAGATTTTTTTTTAAGGTTTAAACGGCTTTCCAAGTAATGGCTTTACAAATTACAACAGCTCCATGGTAAGCAACAAACTGAATACTTTTAAAAATAAAAATTTAGGGCCGGGCGTGGTGGCTCACGCCTGTAATCCCAGCACTTTGGGAGGCCGAGGTGGGCGGATCACAAGGTCAGGAGATCGAGACCATGGTGAAACCCCGTCTCTACTAAAAATAGAAAAAATTAGCCGGGCGCAGGGGCGGGCGCCTGTAGTCCCAGCTACTCGGGAGGCTGAGGCAGGAGAATGGCGTGAACCCGGGAGGCGGAGCTTGCAGTGAGCCGAGATTGCGCCACTGCACTCCAGCCTGGGCGACAGAGCGAGACTCCGTCTCAAAAAAAAAATAAAAATAAAAATAAAAATAAAAATTTAGGTTTGATTAACTAGTAATTTTGTATGCTAATGGAAGACTTCATTGAAACATTAATAATCCAGAAAAAAAAACTAGATAAATGTTTGTAAAAGTTAGAAGTTAGGCTCTCAGACCAAGATCAAACAAGTCAAAATCTTGAGGAAAGAGGAGTAATATGTATCTGTCCAGAATCATTTTTTTCTGCCACACAGAAAAAATAAAAAATAAAGAGCTAGAGGAAATTAAAAACAAACAAACAAACAAACAAACAAAAAACATGTAGCGTTCTTGTTTTCCTGCATTTGCTAACTAAGCAAAGGAGACAGGTGAACAAAAAGTCGATTCGCCACTAATTCCAGGCTACTTGGACATTTTGTTTTTCTTCACCAAATAAAAGGTTAGCATTAAAAAATTCACTCTATACTCATTTGAAACTATAAGAGAAAAAGAAAAAATAAGTTAGAATTGTTTTTGTTTTTGTTGTTCCTTTTTTTTGTTGTTTTGAAATTTTTCTAAAATTTCAAGTCCATGGGCTCTTCTCCTGCTCAAGGCACTATCTTGTTTACATTTCTCTATAATATGGAGTACAGTCATAACGCTGGACACACTCTTCCTGTTTTGGATCAAATTTGAGTACCCTTTTTATCAAGTTGGAGTTCTGGATTATCTAAATAGACTTTTCATGAAGAGAAGCAATCACAGTATGTGAAGTTTCCCTTCATCTTTTTGGTAGTTGGCCTAAGAAACAAAGATTTTACATCTTATAAAGGTAATTTTCTGTGTGGTCTTTATTAGGCTTTTTATTATTTAGGAAAACTGACATTTAAAAGGGCTAAAAATTTTATATCCATGTAAATTTCTATATTGCTTTTGAAGTATTTTGAATATCACTCTGGTTGAAAGAATGACTATTATTTAACAGTTACCTGTTTTGACCAAGTGTTTTGAATGTTTAACACCTCTGGGACTTTCCAGGTTCAAAACTTAAGTCTTTTGGCCTAAAATTAACTTTGGGATTTTTCAGCTGGGCCCTTGGGAAGCCTCAAAGAACAGACATCTCACCTTTTAGAGATATTAAATGATTAGACTTATTTGGTAAATTGTATGGAAGGCATTGTCAAATGATAAATGATACTAGATCTTTCAGTTATAGTATGGGTATGTTATTAATATGTGTTCTAGAACCTGTATACAGGTTTTAGATTTATGAAAATCTAATATATTATCAAGCATAATTTTGATTTTTATGTTAACTATTTTCTAAAGTTGTTTGTATATATATGTTATTAGTATAAATATTCTAAAGATTATATGAGATGCATGAAATCTGGTGTTCCTGATATGACACTGTCAGTCATGATTCTTGCTGCTATCCTTTAATTCTGCACGTGATAGAAATAATTACTGTTTTTGTCAATTGAGAGCTTTCATCGAATTTTAACCATGGTTATTGCCAATTTTTTGCCATCCACAGTTACTGTTTTGAATTCTTTTCTAAAGATAAATGTACATTTGCAAATGCAATTACCTATAGTTAATTTTTTATGGAAAAAAACAGATTTGTGATAACTTAAAGACAATATAAAAATTTCCAGAAGTCTGATAAAGATATTGTTGAGTTCATAAAACTTCTAATCAAGATTAAGCAAAAAAAAAAAAATTACATGAAATTAAGTAATTAATAATGATAGATTCAAAGACTTTTATTTAAAATATTGTTGGTTACTTATTTTGCTTTTCAGATTTAAGAAAATTTTCTTTTATAAACTATCTATATTTTATAACAATTTTTAAAAGTATACTTTTTTGAACAAAGGTAAAGGTATACACTTTTCCTCCCTCCTTGATTTCTCTAAAATTCAGAAATGATTTGTGAGTGTTCTTATGTTTTATTTACCTAGATTTAATAAAAATATGCTCTTTATTTATAAGCAAGATACATTTGCAAACATTTATTATATTATCAAGACTTTAAATAGAATGTCATATTTAAGAATGTGCATAAAATTCCTGGCTACAAAAAATTATCAGCTTTACAATGAATGAATAAAATTTGTCACTTCCAGAGAGGCCCAAGAACTTTAAGACTATAAGTGAAATCTAAAATCTACCTTGATTTGACTTCCTAGACTGAGGAGGTTCTTAAATATGAGATATCTATATTTAATCTAAGGGAAAAAGTTATGTTTCTAAAAAGAAAAACTGTAATCCATTTATTATTGGAGTGTACGCTGGTGCATTGTTTTCAAGTTCTTGTTATCTACCTGTAGACTGGACTAGATCCTCAATTCTCCTAATTTCTTCCAACATTTCGCTACAACTCTTCAACTCAAAACAAAAGCTGCTCTTTTCCCAAAGCCCTGTAAGTTAAAACTCATCAAATTTTAAGAAACAAGCCTCATGCTTGATGTACGAACCACATAAAAAGTTTACCAAACTTCCCTATGTCATAATTAAGGACATTCAAACTATAAGCCCAGAGAAATAAATGTTTTTATGCTGTAGACAGATTTTTTCCAAAATGTCAGAATGAGACTTCATATTTTACTGAGATTTTTATCACTTTTAATGCTATCTTTTCCACTTGACAAGAAAATGGTATAATTGAAATATCATAATTAATAGCTTCTGCTGCTAACTTAACAAAACCTAAGCTTAAAAAATTCTGTACTATATATTCATTAAATAAGAGCATTTTTTTTGCTGTCACTAATATCACATGTTGTACCTGGATAAATTCCTCTGGGAAAGTTAAGATTCATATACACAAAATAAGAAAACAAGTCACATGGTTACAACAGTGACCTAATTTCCTATTGTCATTTGATTTATTCAATTATTTGCTTTAAGACTAAATGTATGGCTCCAAATTATTTTGCAAACTGGAATTATCATACCACTATTGATTTTATTTGTATTTCCCCTTTAATTAAATTAAATTATTTCCCCCTTAAAATTTTGATGAAGTACAACTCTTAACAAAATAGGACTAGCTCAGCACATTGAGATGAAACAGACAAAACTGAACCAATCATGAACTCCCGGTAGACTTAGCCTACGAGTCACACCCTTCAAACATCCCTTGTTGCTCAAATGTGGATAAAAGAATTTTGACATGGACACTGAGCCCCAGTAACTTTCCCCAATGTGGGATGAGACCAGCATCCTGCATAGATCCACTTATGGCATGCATGTAACAGAATGTTTTGAAATATGCATACATTGTGGAATGGCTAAAACATGCTGAATACCTCCTGAAAGACCTGCCTGAGACTGTTTACAGTTAACTAATTTTTTGTAGAAAGAGTAAACTCTAAAATAAAAATAGTAAACACAATACAGTAAATACCTAGACCAATAACATAGTCATTTATTATCATCATATTTCATGTGCTGTACATAATTGTATGTGTTATACTTGTGTATGACTGGCAGTGCTATAGGTTTGTTTACACCAGTGTTATGGTTTGGATGCAATTTGTTACCACCAAGGCAACAAATACCTTGAGTCAGAAAAAAAATATTGCTTATCATACAATAGAAAATTAGTAAACAGTATACACTGTTATCAAATATTTGCTTAACATATTTTAAGACTTTTAAATAATTGCTTAGCAAATACAGTATAAAATTAAGTAACATGAAGAACTCTTTTTTCTTTCTTTCTTTTAATTAAAAAATCCAAATTATTTATGGTATATAGCAGAATGTGTTGAAATATGTATACATTGTGGAATGGCTAAAACATGTTGATTGGTATATGTATTATCTCACATAGTTTTTTTTTATATATATAGTGGTAAAACTTAAAATCTACTCTTTTAGCAATTGTCATATATGCAATAAATTTTATTAACTGTAGTAACCAGGCAATACAATAAGTCTTTGGGACTTATCCCTCCTTACTGAAATCTTGTCTCATGGACAAACATCACCCCAATGTCCCTTACTCCCCCCAGCCCTTAGTCGCCACCATTCTACTCTCTGCTTCTTTAAGTTCAGTTTTTTAAGATTCTCCATATGAGTGAGATTGCAGAGCGTTTGTCTTTCTGTGTCTGGGTTAGTTCACTTAACATAATGTCTTCTAGGCTCATACATGTGATAAGTAACAGAATTTCCTTTTTATGGCTGAATAGCATGACATATACATATCACATTTTCCTGACTGATTCATCTTTTTATGGACACTCAGGTTGATTCCATACCTTGGCTATTGTGAATAATGGGGCAATGAACATGTGAGTGCAGATATCTCTTCAAGGCAGTGATTCATTTCTTTAGTGTATATTCAGGAGTGAGATTGCTGGATCATATAGCATTTATAGTTCTAATTTTTAGTGGAACTTCCAAGAGTTTTCCATAATGTCTTTCCTAATTTACACATCCACAGACAGTGCACAGGGATAATTTTCTGAATATTATCAGCTCTTATTTTATAATCACATAGTGCATGTGTAAACTTAATCATACATTTAAAATGAGACCAAAATGAACTAGAACACTTCATAAGTCAGAGAAAGTGAATTTACAGATCAATGTGTTTAATGGGTCTTGTACTAAAAATGTATGTTATATAATATCAATTCACCATTTGAAACACTTAGATAAAATAACATAATAATAACAGCAATAACAAAAATATACTTTGTGTACTATAAAATCTGGCCTACATTAGAGAGCTCTAAGAAAAATAATAAAATATCCTTCATCCTCAGATGCTTCCAAACTCATAATGAGGCCTATTAATCTCAGCAAAGCTTTGTTCAGTTTTAACTGAATGCAATGAATTGAATGATGTAAAAAGAATGATCGACTTTTCTGCCCTCCAGGAGATCTCAACTTACTGACAGGGGTGTGGGAGGATAATAATGCAACTAAAAACTCTAATGAGCAATGTAGTGGCACAAAGACATTTCAAGATGAGAACAAGGAGGGTGAATTTAACTCTTATATGAGTGGTTCAATAAGGAAAGGTCTTATAAAGTGACTATTTTTGTAGAGGATCTTGAAAAATAAGTTGATGTTTACTAAGCAGACATTGCTATAGTGACGTAAACAGAAGATGGATGTGTGGTCTTCTGAAGGGAGAGAATAGAATGAAAGAAAATCAAGTGGCAAAAATCAGGATTGTCTACTGTAGCTTGGGCATGGGGAATGTGTTGTGTGTGTGTGTACACACGTATGTGTACATGCACAGCACTGTGCTGGGTTTAACAACTGTTGTCTGTGTCTAAAACTATAAAAATAAAAAGCAATCTGATTTATTATGTTTGCTTAGTTCTTTGGTATCACTGCCTACCATCTCTGATGTTACTGAATGCATATTTGGGATGAGATGCACAAAATTGTCTTTTATGTATGAATTGATTTCAGCTTACCAGAATGTTTTCCTTTATGTGTGTGTCTGTGTTTACATGTATCAGGGACAGAGAAGAAGTAAAGAAAGGAGTGGGAAGACATAACATTTAGCATTGAGATCAGGTACGTATAACAGAAAACTATTAAAAAAATACAAATTAATTTTTAGATCACATAAAAAATATTCTGAAGGTAGCAGTCCAGGGCTCGTATGGTGGTTTCTAGAGAGATCCAGTATTCTTCTATCTACTTTGTTGTATTTATAAATGAGCTTCAAAAATATATTTTTTAGAAAAACCTCTTGATCTAAAAACTGTCCTGAAGCTCAATCATCATGTATGTTTGACAGGCTGGAAAATATAAGTTTAAAAAAATAATAAGAAGAAAAAAGCACAGAGGTGCAAATTTGTATAAGATAATTTTTAGAATACCTATCTGAGGTAGGAGGTAGAGCTTAATTCCAGAGGCAGGGCTCTGACACTGGACCAAATTGAGAACTAGGTCTAAAACAGGTCTGGGACAGAAGCACCTCCTCAGAAGACAAGCCCACCAGTGTGCCATGTCAGTTTGTCATTGCCATGGCAACACCAGGAACTTATTGCCCTTTTCCATGGCAGTTTGACAACCCAAAAGTTACCACCGTTGTATCAGTCAGGGTTCTCTAGAGGGACAGAAGTAATGGAGTGGGCATATATGTATAAAGGGGAGCTTATTAAGTATTAACTCTCACAATCACAAGGGCCCACAATAGGCCATCTGAAAGCTGAGGATCAAGGAGAGCCAGTCAAAGCCCTAAAACTGAAGAACTTGGAATCAGATGTTTGAGGACAGAAGCATCCAGCATGGGAGAAAGATGTAGTCTGGGAGGCTAGGCTAGTCTAGTCCTTTCACTTTTTTTTTTGTTGTTGTTGTTGTTTTGTTTTGTTTTGTTTCTGCCTGTTTTATATTCGGGCCACGCTGGCAGCTGATTAGATGGTACCCACACAAATTAGGGGTGGGTCTCCTTTCCCAGCCCACTGCCCCAAATGTTAGTCTCCTTTGGCAACACCCTCACAGACACATCCAGGATCAACAGTTTGCATCCTTCAATCCAATCAACTTGACACTCAGTATTAACCATCGCAACCCTCATCCTAGAAAATTCTGCATAAACTTCCCGTTAATTTGCATATGATTAGAACTTGGTATAAATGTGACAGCAGAACTACCTCTGAACTATTACTCTGGGCACACTGCCTATGGGGTAGCCCTGCTCCATAAGGAGCAGTACCTCTGCTGCTGTTATACATTGCCGCTTCAGTGAAACTTGCTGTTTAACACCACTGGCTCACCCTTAAATTCTTTCCTGAGTGAAGCCTAATTTCGGGACTTGCCCATCCTGCACCTTCCAGCAACCATGAAGTGATGAAGACAGTGGGAATTAGGAGTTCCCAGACTCTCGGTCTGACAAATAGTCCCCTACAGTTATAGACCAGTGGCCATCCGAGTATGTTTTTGGTGTCTCCATTACTGGGTAGCCTTGCTGACAAGTCAGAGCCTCTGAGGTGTCCCCTTGGGCAATGCTATTTGACATTTCCCTTCCACCCTTCCACAGTCATCATTTATTTAGCCCCTTTCTGCCCAATCCTCGTTCTATATGGAATTTAAGCTCAACATCCATCTCTTCATTTGTAGCTCATAACCCACTTTTGTAACATATTGCCCTCTATATTTTATAGAAAGTGGAAGATTAAAAGGAAAACATATTGTGGGCCCAGTTGCTTTCCTTCTTGTTAAACTTAGAAAAAGTTCTGCCCCTAATAAAAGTTATTGTTAGTCATGGAGACAATGAGAAGTACCCCACTGGACTTGCCACTAGAGTATCCTTGAGGCTATTGAAACAAATTCAAATTCAGTTTAAAGAAAAATAAACCCATCTCTATTGCAACACCATTTGGATTCAATAAAAATTCAAAAACCAACAGATTGGTCCTAAATAATGTTCTATATGTTATAATGACGTGTTACCATTAGACTTACTTTGTAAATAAAACAGAAAATGGGAAGAGGTCCCTTATGGCACTTTACTGGCTCACATTACTTCTGGGCACTTGAAATCTATGCCTAAAGGATGCCTTCCTAGCTGCTCTCCTTGAAAGACCTACACCCTCTGCAGGGTCTCCTCATTCCTCCAATTCTGAGGGGGGCCAAGCTGTTCTTTAATGAAGGATTCCATCCCAAAGTTGTCAGAACCACCTACCTCTTAATCAACTAGCCCCAACCTGTACCTCTTGCTTCTCAAGAAAGTAAGCCTAACCAGTACCACCAGAAGTGGGGCCCCATATCAGCCCCTAAAGTCAAATCTGTGTCCATTTTGGAAGGTAGCTAAAGGAAGTGAGGAAACACTTAGAATATTTATGCCATTTTCTATGTCTAATTTAGCTTTATACAAGGAAAAATCTGGACAGTTTTCAGAGAATCTGGAAAAATGTATAGAGGAGTTTGTTAAGTTTACCATATTCTTTGATTTAACTTGTCATGACTTACAAATATTGTCATCTGCTTCCTATGCTGTGGGAAATATGTAAAGAAAAAAAAATGTGTGATTAAGCCAGTCAGTTATGACAGCTTAGAGAAATTATTCAGAGAAAATATGAAAAATCCACTTTGTTTCAGGATCATTTGATTGAGGCATTCAGGGAATATACTAATGTAGGCCCAGCTACCCAGAAGGGCAAGCTCTCCTTGGGGATATATTTATTTACTCAATCTCTCCCTGACATTAGGATGAAGCTACAAAAACATCAATAAGGCCTCAAACACCTATGAGCCAACTCTTAAATGTAGCCTTTAAAGTTTATAACAATAGAAACAGGGCAAGGGAGAAAAAAAATAGCCAAAAAGTACAATTGTAAACAGTTAACTTAAGTCACCTACCCCCTCAGGGTTACCCATCTCAAGAAAATATAGCAAAATCAGCATCTGGAATGCCCAGGCGAATGTCCCTGACTCTCTGGCCCCTAAGCCAGAATCACTGTACCTACTATAAGCAAGGTGATTGGCAATGGGAATGCCCTAACTCTCCCTGGTGAGAGAGAGAGAAAAAAATAGACCCCTCCCCGCCCCATCAATATTAGAGCTGACCTTCTTGCACTGGTCCCAAAGAGCCGCCTTGCTCAAGTGAGTGTACTGGGAGTCTTGGATCCTTGCCCCACAGACAGCTTCCCATAGTAGCAGACAAGCAGCTGCCCAAACATGTTTCTTTGGTGTCTCCACTGCTGGCTGAGTTCTCTAGTGGCTTAGTGACTCCAGAGTCTCCCCTTGAGCAATGCTGTTTGCCCCTTCCTTTCTTTATTTGATGCTATGAGATCTTTTTCCTGTCTCTTCCTGTTTTCCATACCCACTGGGACAAATAAAATTTGTCCAGGTAGATGGTTCCCAATTTTTTTAATTACTTGAATTCAGTTTTCTTGTATAGGTCTTTTTATTTAATTTGCTTGTTTAGGTATATATACAAGTATTGCAAAATGTATTGTGTCTAGCTAACATATTATCAAGTTGACTTATAAATAAAAGAGCATGCACAAATTAAATAAAACTAGTCAGAGCATATTAGCTTGAAGAGAATGTTCTGTGTTCTGAAATTTAACCTTGAGATAATTTACCTAGGCATTGCTGATGTTCATAGGCTTCCAAATAGTTAAAATGGCTTTACATGGTGACTAATTTCACATGGTATCTTGGTTCTTGGAGGTGGTCTAGTTACACCTGTTAAAAGTGAAAGTGGAATATACTTAATGAGCTTACTGTGTGGTTTAAAAGCCTTAAAAATGACAGAATGGCTGGGTGCAGTGGCTGACACCTGTAATCCCAGCACTTTCAGAGGCCAAGGTGAGTGAATCAACTGAGGTCAGGAGTCCAAGACCAGCCTGACCAACGTGGTGAAACCCCATCTGTACTAAAAATACAAAAATTAGCTGGGCATGGTGTCACGTGCCTGTAATCCAAATACTTGGGAGGCTGAGGCAGGAGAATTGCTTGAACCTGGGAGGTGGAGGTTGCAGTGAACTGAGATTGCACCACTACATTCCAGACTGGGTGACAGAGTGAGACTCTGTCTCAAAAATAAATAAATAAATAAAAAATAAATAAATACATAAAAATTAAAAAGACAAAATAATTCTCATCTATAGAATGCCAATGTCTGGTGGGCAGTTCAAAATTTCTTCCTTCCTAGGTTTATATAAAATGTACCAAAGAATGGTATTCTTTATGAGGAAAAAAATAATTTTTGTGTAATATAGAAATTATTGAAAGGAAGGTTCAAAATATGAAAAAACTGGTGAATAGAAAAGGGAGATGTAAAGAATGTTTTTTATAGAAAATATATTTTTTATAAGGAATTGTATAAAGAAATAGTAATTTTACATGAGGAGGGATCTTGTATATTAAATTTATGTCCTAGAGTAAAATGGCTGATTATTTAAGTAAGAGGTAGTATAGGACAAGCCAGAAAGTTCAAGCATGTTGTAGATGGTCCATGTCCATAATGATAAGATTTATAAATGGGAATTTATGAAAAGATTCAAAGGAAATTGTCTATTACAGACTTCCTAAAAAACGGTCTATATATCACAACCAAGTTTTCTTAAGGTATTAATTTGCTAAATTACCAGACATTTTTATTTTCAATCCTGTAATCTAGTTTTATAAAGCTGCTCAGATTCACGTAACTCCTTCACATTTTGTCATCATCTCCTGTGAATTTTTCTTCTCTCATTTATGACTGTTCTTGTAGCCTGATGCTAAAGTGTTTTGTCTTAGAGGTCGGTGGGAGCAGTGTTTTCTCCCAGTATAGCTTAATTCTAACGCTCTTGGTTATCCTTGATGTGTAACCTTATTTTGGCTTTTGGTTTTTGACTTTTATTTCACTTAGAAGCGTTTTGGAGGCTGGTGGAGCTTGCCCAACTCCATTACCTTTGTCTAGGAGAGGGGCATCTGTTTGGTCTGTTGGGAGTTATAGGTTTTGATGTTTGTTTTATATTCTCCCTTTTGGTCAAGGTGTAACAAAGGCAGTGTCAATGGCCAACCTTTTATACTAAAAACTTGGAAAAGAGGTAAATATATGTTGGCAACTCTTGCCTCTCCAGGGGTCACTGTCTGTAACCCCATAAGAGCCCAGAATATGATAAATAAGTGAGCAATAGGACTAATTCTAGCAGGAATCAGGGCAGCTATAAAACTAGCAGTCCCCTGAGGTGGCTTTGTCTATCATTGAGTCAACCCTAAGGAACTAGACTCAAACCTTGGAAACCTCAGCCACCAACACAAATCTGGCACTAAAGGGAATTCAAGAGTCACTAGATTCTGGCAAATGTAGTTATTGATAACAGACTAGTGTTGGATTATTTACTAGCCAAGCAAGGTGGAGTCTGTACAGTTATTGCTAAAATCTATGCACATATATTAACAACTGTGGACAAGGTGAGTTTAACATTCAAAGACCTATGAGCAAGCTAACTGGTTACATAGATATATAGAGCGCACTGACCCAAACTCTATCTGCTTAACAATTTAATGTACCTTCCAAGGTCTCTCCTAGGACCTTTAATACGTGTCTTGTTATTACTAATCTTTGGCCCTTGCTTGTTTAACTTCGTGTTGAAGTTTGTGTCTTATCAATTACAACAGTTGTAGGTAAAGACAACGCTGACACAGGCCTCCCAACCCATCCTACCTGCTTACCTGGAGAATAAAATCATACTGCCTCTGGGACCCTTAGATTAGGTATCCAGAAATTTTTAGTCCTTCGATGCTAGGCAGGGCTTTTGCCCATAAACTCAACAGGAAGCAGTTACACAATATGGACTTCTGCCCTTCTGCAGCACTCTTAAATTTAAGGAAGAGCTTCTAATCTCTGAAGGGGATGTGAGGTAGGAGGTAGAACTGGACTCCAGAGGTGGGGCTCAGACAATGAACAAAGTTGAAGACAGGCTAAAGCAGGCTGAAGTGCCGTCTCCCCATGAGAGATGCGTACCAGTGGGCCATGTCAGTTTGCCAACACCTGGAAGTTACCACTCTTTTCCATGGCAATGACCCATTGACCTGGATGTTATCACCCTCATCCTAGAAATTTCTGCATAAACCATTCCTTAATTTGCATATAATTGAAAGTGGATATAAATATGACTATAGAACTGGCTCTGAGCTGCTCCTCTGAAAACACTGTCTGTGAGGTATAGCCCTGCTTGGCATGGAGCAGTACCTCTGTTGCTGCCATGCACAGCTGCTTCAATAAAAGTTGCTGTTTAACACCACCATCTCACCCTTAAATTCTTTCCTGGGTGAAGCCAAGAATCTTCCTAGGCTAAGCCCCAATTTTGGGGCTTACTTGTCCTGTATTACATTCATATTTCTATTTCTATCTCATGGTCCAGATCTTAGTCATATTGACTGTCTAATGCAAAAGACACTCTAAAATGGATCTTTTAGGTTTGAAAATGCTTGCCTTAGAGAAAAATGTTTAAAGAAGATCTATAAAGGAAGTAAATATAGTATGGTAACATTTAGTATCTGCCAAAATATATTATAGTAAAATAATAAATTAGAAAATAAGCAAATGTGAGAATTAAACATCAGTAAAGGAAATTGAATATGATGCCATCTATCTATGAAATTTTCATCTTCATTCCATTTTATGTTGCTGCTTACCACTGGTGAGAATATTTGATTAAAGGGGCATAGAGTTTGTTAATTGAAATAAATGTTGAATTGTCTTCTGGGACAATTTCTTAGTCTGTTTGGGCTACTATAATAAAATATCGTAAACTGCATTACGTATAAACAATAGGAATTTCTTCTCACAGTTCTCAAGTTTGAAAAGTCCAAGACCAAGGCACTGGCAGATTTTGTTTCTGCTGAGAGCCCGCTCCCCAATTCAGAAAAGGCATTTTCTCTCTATAGCCTTATGTGGTGAAAAGACAAAGTGGCTCTCTGAAGTCCCTTTTAGAAGGACATTAATCCCAACCATCTGAATCAGCCCTTTGCAGGCAAGAAAATGTGATTGTTTTTAGATTTTGAAAACTATAACAAATATAACACTGGCTCTATCTAGATACAAAATATCTTACTTTTGTGTCATTAAAATTAAATGAGTTGTGATGGCCAAGGCATAACACACATTGCCTTACTACTTTAGCATGGAACTTAGATTTTATAAAAATGACTATGCAGTAGGAAGGACTAAGAAGATCATGGAAAACGAGAGATGGAGGACTAGAAGGAGTGACAATTAGAAGGAAAGAGAGAACTTTCAAACTATGTGAAGATGACAAGAAATGGCATGTGTATTCGTGATGATATAACAGTAAAAATTATTCTTTTCCTGTTGTTAACTTTACTCAAAGCACTTATGACATTACTGTCATAAGTGAGATCTCATATATCTACCCTGAAGTCCCTGGAAGTGTTTGAGGGTAATAGAAAAATAGTAGAATTTGGATTTCCATTTTAGAAGACTTATTCTGGTGGCGGAGTGTATAATTCATGTATTTTGAATGAATAGACACTGGAAGCAGGAAGAGGGTAAGGAATCAAATTCAGCAATTCAGAAAGAAAATAATGAGCTCCAAATTAGGGCACCAGTATTGCAAAGGGAAGAATGGAAGTTAAAAATTCTTGTCAAGTTGTATCACTAGGATTAGCAAGTAATTGGCTGTGGAAATTTGATGAAACTATATCTAAAAATTTATCTATGAGTCGCAGGGTAGAAGACAGCATTGCTCATCAAGATAGAGAATACATTGGAAAGAAACATTTGTCACTGAAAGAGGTACAATCAATCTGATTCATATTTATTTTTAATTATTTGCTAAATATCCAAATAGAAGCATTCTGTAATTACTGGAGAAAGAAATATAACTGTCAAACTCAGGTTAGAAATATAGATATTTTAAATGTCTCTGCTAGAAGAATAGACTGTTCCTGGAGGTCAATGTCAAAGAATATGTGGCAGAGAAGAAAAAAACTTAACAGGAGCAAAGCCTAAAATCTGGGGAAATCTTTATTAGAAAGACAGAGAAAAGAGAGCTGCAAGAGATTGAAAAAAAGGAATGAAGCAGTCATAGGAACAATATGGCATAACATTTTAAATTGACATAATGTTTTAAATTTTGAATATTCTGACAATTCGTACTTTTATTCTCATTATAAGAAAAGACAGATATAAGTAAAACAACAATCATGATTGAATCTATGAGGGTGACTCATTGTATGCCTCAAAAAATGACGACTCTGGATATCTGAAAAGATAAAGAAAATCAGAGGTTCAGAGGACAAGTTGTTGTGGGATCTCTGGGATGTCGCTTTTCTGGCCAGAAACCTCTGTGGTCGGTGGCGCTTTTGCCCTTCTTTTGCTTGGGCGCACTTGGCTCGTTTAGCCCATTCAGCCTGGCAGGCTGTGCTCAGCTCATGCTACTGGCCTGGATCCCACACGTGCCAAGGGCGAGCCAGGCATAGAGCGCAAGGGTTGGTGAGCGAGCGAGCACGGGGTCTGACCACCGTGCACAGTCAGGCATGCTAGCTGCTGCAATGGGGCAGGCAGCTTCAGGTGCACCTGCAGCAGGTGCCGAGCAATGGGGCAGGCAGCAAGGGGCATCTCCAGGCCAGTGCCGAGCCAATCTCAGCCCCGCCTGGGCTTCCCCTCTTGCGCTCATCCGTGCCCAAAGTGTGGAGGGAGCCTAGCGGCAGGGGGCTGACGTGTCAGCGCTGCCCCAAGTGTGTGCACACCCAGCCAGCTTGTGACAGTGCCCAGGCACAGCTTCGAGCCCGCTCCAAGATCAGAGCGGGTGCCGGGAGGAGGGGAGAGGTCAGGCAGTGGAAGCAGACACCGCTAAGCCTGCAGCGAAGGGGGACCCTCCCGGGACCCCGACGTTGCAGACTGATTAGATTTGGGTCCCGGTCTGGGAGGGTAGCTGCAGCTACCCGGAGAGCTGCCACTCCACCAACTCAGAAAGGACGGGGCACCGGCTTGTCCCTGGCTTGTGCTGGCTCTATAGAGCATGCAGCCCCAGCCGCGCTTCTGAAATCCAAGCCAGTGCCAACGGCGGGGAGAAGCCAGGCAGGAGGGGTAGGCCCTTCTGAGCCTGCGGGAGTAGAGGGGTCTTCCCGGGCCCCCAAGAGCACAGGTCTGGAGTCCGAGTCTGGAGCCGTGGCAGGATGGCTGCAGTGGCACCTGGGAAGGGCGAGGGTCCTGCCTGCTCCACGGAGCCTTATAGCCCTGGCAGTGCCTCCCCATTGCGGCTGGTGTCTTGGCAGCGGCCATTTTAAATGGGCCACTGCTGCCATCAAAGTGGCTAGAAGTCAGGGGCCCCAAGGATGACTTGGTATTCAACAGTAGGAACAAAGACAAGTCCCCATTCCGTGGTCTACCCTGCCTCTGCAATGACTTTTCTTCCAACACTTTCACATTTCATTGTCAAATTTCAAAGTCCTGGAAAAGGAAATGGTTGCCCATCTGTACAATACATGTCTGCTCTATGACTGTGCTCAGAGAGGGAGCTGGAAAACCTGTCTCCCTGTGATTCTGAAGGCAGCACGGCTTCCTTTGTTACTGCACACAATGGGGAATTCCACATGAGGGAGATAATAATGTGTGAGGGGTGTAGACAGAGAAACTAGGAATGTTAATGATATGCTGAGTGTTTATAATGCACCACACACAGAGCTGCAGGATTAACATGCATGTTCTGAGATAATTATCACAATTTGTGTGGCTTTATTATTCTCAATGCACACAAAAGGAAACTGTACTTTAGAGGATTAAATACTCTTTCTAAGGTCACACAATTTATAAATGGTGCAAGAATGAGAACTCAGCAAGTTTAACTGTATACAAATTGGACCCTATTCAGGGCACTTAAACTTTAACAGTTCTCTATATGATTAACTTGCTTCCGATATTTCAACTAATTAGTAACTGAATTGTAACTAAAAACTTGTTAATTAATATCAGTATCAGGGGGTATATAACAAAATGTTCTCTACCAAATAATTGAAAATAGGGGAGTAAGAACTTGTGCTCAAAGTAAAGTCATGAATTAAATATTTAATGGTTCTGGGCATAAATAGGTCTCAGGATGCTAAGTGAGATTTGTCTTTAGCTTTATAATTTTGGTTAATATCAAAATAAAGAAGTCAGGAGAACGTAAGTTCCTCACCTAAGTTGAGGGCATATAAAAGGAAGTAAGAAAATTGATTAAAAAAAGATTAAATATTGGACGTTTCCTTTGAATGCATGGTTGAGCATTAAGCACTTTTATTTTCTTTCTTTTATTGAAAGCACAGGTGTGTACTTCCTTCCTGTCTGTCTCCACTCAAGTAAAGGACTGATTTAAAGAGAAATGTTTCTAAAACATGACCTGTGTCCAGTGGAGATTGTGGAATAAAGAGATGAGTACCAGACACCATCCTGGAACAGTCTATACATAGGACTTGATGTGGTTACCTGTGATAACAGGATGCAGAGAGCAGCTTGGACTTCCAGATTCTGGCAGTTCTTCTCAAGACTCAGGTGGACCCCATGGAAGTTAGCTAAGTTTGAATTACCTAGAAAATATACTGGCCCTAGTAAATCAGCTACCAATGGGAGTCATCATATCAAAAAAACTACTGGGGAGTGTGTGAGAAAAGCCATCCAGAAGAAAATGCATCTCTTGTATTAGAAAGAAATATGGTGGAAGTTTTCCAAGAGAGCCTCAAAAATTCACAAAAGAGCTTTATAAAGCAGAACACTAAAGAGATTCCACACCTCTTTAGTGGAAACACAGGGTCCTTACTCCTCCTTCCCTGTGCTTCCTTTTGTCATTTTTGGACCAGGAGACTAAAAGTAAAGGTGAAAATGAGCTAAACATGATAATCCTATCATGCCACACTCCCTTCCCACTGCAGTCTCATAAACCCAAGTTGGGAACAACTGAGGTTGGAACATTAGACTTGACTGTGCCTCTTTCATATCTGTGACTGACACAGTGTGTTAGTAAATGAGGGTGTGCAGAAAACCAGAGATATTCCTGAGGTTCTGAGGAATCTCGGGGTGATTTGACAGAACACACTTAAAAGACAAGTGAGAAAAACAAAAATTAAATTTGACTTCTAACTTACTTCGGCTCATTTAATAAGTTGGCTTTAAATATGAAAGAACAACTGAAAAAGAAAAACTGCTTCTCATTCTGTGAAGTATGACCATAAATAAACTGAATTTGTAAGCATATATAAAGAATAGGCCGACAGTGAGAAATGGAGATGGACA
Organism: Macaca fascicularis; assembly: GCF_037993035.2. Classification (NCBI taxonomy): domain Eukaryota; kingdom Metazoa; phylum Chordata; class Mammalia; order Primates; family Cercopithecidae; genus Macaca; species Macaca fascicularis. Next base: position 28,986,326 of record NC_088380.1, on the reverse strand, counting down.
TGCATGAGATAAAATATTTGCAAGTGATGTTAGAAGACAATATTTCTAAGAAGATAAGAGAGAGAAAAGATGGGGTCAGGGATATGTAATTAAATAAATAATGGAATAGAAAAGTGATTATATCTACATTTTATCAAGTGCTTACTATGTGTGAGGCACTCTGCTATTATGATAGAGTCACTTTTAAAGCTATGAAAAATAACACAAAGTAATTATTGCTATTCCCATTGTACGAAATAGGAAACTGAGTCACAGAGCGATAAGTCAAAGTTAAGGCTAGTAAATGTCAGCAGCGATGCATACAAAGAAATAATAATTAAAAACTTATTTTTTGAAACAAAATGTGTGAGCACCAGGTCCTAAGAGGACAGAATAGAGACATTGAATTCTAAAAAAGGATTTAGTTTGGCCTTTTGGCCAATGCGTTTAATCAAGCTAACCTCATTTTTCATTTCATTGAGTCTGTTGAAAATTAAGCTTGATCTCATTAATGTTGTTTAAGTTGAATGCTTTTGGTGAAAAAATAACTCCATTAAACCATAAAGACACAATTAGTGAAATGTATTAAATGTGATGACAGTGTGACGGATTATTTCTATAAGCATACCCAGCTTATAGACTCCAATGGATATTGAACTTTATTAACTTTGGAGGGATAGAACATATTGTAATGAAGCTCTTTTAGTTGAAAACTATTTTTTGTCTTCTCTTCATTTTGAATTCAGCTCAGAGTGGTTTTCAAAGCATATTAAATATATCTTTCTAGAAAAATAATATTTAACCCAGAATTGCCCTCCAATGCTTTTGGCATGTTTCTTGACATTGAATCCATTTTTTAATTAGAAAACTAAATAAATATTGAAGGCATTTATAAGACTGATATGTGCCTTCTAAAGAGATATTTAAGAGAAATATTCTACAAATAGTTTGAATAATGGTAGCATCATCAATAGAAGCTTATAGCCTACCAGCTAATTACTCTGAATAGAAAGCATTCAGAATGTATTTGAAAAATATCAGCCATGGAATTTTATATTTATAATTTAGCAATAATTTACTTATTGAGTAATATTAAATGCATGTTTATGCATCTAATAATAATGGATTGATTCCAATCAAGAGCTTCGCTACATTAAGATTATAGCATTAGACCAGAAATGTACTTTGAGATTACATATCATTCCTATAAACAAACAAAATCTTAACTTTAGAAAGGAAAACTTTATGTACTATTATGGTGTCTGCAGATTTACATGCAATTGCACACAATTGGCAACAATTTGATGAAATGTGAAACTACTGTAGTTTTATTTATGACCATTTTGCAAATATTGTATGGTCATTTTTAAGAAGAAAAAATGACATGGAAAGTTGAATGGCAGAAAATGCAGAAAACATTTAAAGAATGGTTGGTTTGTGAGACACATTTATGGATAATTTTCCTTTTCATTTATTTTTCTTTTCTTTCCATATTTTTCCTCATGTTTTCAAATATTACAGTGTGGTCCAGCATCATGTACTAACAAAATGAGAAAATATTAATATTCAATACCCAAATAAAAATAAAGGGGATGTAATTGCACAGGCTGTGACTACTAGAAAGTGAAAAAGATGAGAGACATTTAAAGGTCACCTACCACAGCCTGTCCTTTGGCACCCATGAGTCATGTCATTGCAATATTCAAAATCTATTCAGACCCTTCCAAGGTTTTCAAAAGTCTGCTCCAATTATAGTATCTGCTTAAAACTGAGAATCTCATTTTCTATATTAGGTCTAGATATGAATGAGGCTTCCTGGTTCCTTAACTAGTTCTTCTTGATTGAAGTTTCACTTGTTCCCCACCTTTGCAATTAAAGAATATTATGTACCTTTTAAGCTACTCAATAGAAAGAGTGGAAAAGACAGAAGATAACTCTTCCAGACAGTCTTAGAATAGGAACAGATGGAAACACAAAGGAATCACTTTACAGATGGGAACAGCTGAAAGCACAAAGGAATCACTGACTCATGTCAATCCTGGTATCCAGTTAGGCAAATGCTGGACCTTTTTGAATAGGATACAAGTCCCTGGAATAATTCTTCATTGCTTTTGTGTTACCCTTTGAATTCAGGATTATGCCCTCTGAGTTATTCAACCCTCTCCATGCTTCTTTTTGCATGTGTTTGCTGCTGAGCAGGTCTTTCTGCCTGATTTCTGCCAGTGTTATTCAGAGAGTCCAAAGGACTCTTTTCAGTCTGTGCTGTTTCTGTCTGACTCAGTAAATGCTAGTGATATTTCTGAATATCTACTTCTTCTAACAATGTGTATGTCTGCTGTGAACCTTCTTGGGAAACACTCCATTAGACAAAAGCCTCAACTACAGATCTTTCCTTCCCACCTTTGCCTTCTTCTGAGATAGAATGCCCTTTTCGTAAAAGCCCTCATGTTGAATTGGCAGGTCTATGATATATACCTTATACCTTTAAAATCTTAGAAAGATTTCTGGTTTGGGCTTTATTTTTAGACCATGTTTTTCTTGCAGGGCTCTGGATTTTATCTTTGCTTGGAAGTCATGTCTTAACTTTATGATCAGATAGCTTCTGAAGATGCTATACAATAATATATTGATAAAAGAAAAACTTCAGCTGAATTCAATTTAAATGAGTTTAATTCAGCAATGAATGATTCACGAATCAGGCAGTCCCCAGAATGACAGCAGATTCAGAGAGACTCCAGGGGTGCCTTGTGGCCAGAACAAATTTATAGACAAAAAAGGAAAAGGAAGTACAGAAATTGGAAGTAAGGTACTGAAACAGCTGGATTGGTTACAGGTTGGTCTTTGCCTTATTTGAACACAGTTTGGACACTCAGCATTGTATAAGTGGTTGAAGTATGGCAGTTGAGACTGGCCAAGACTCAGCTGTTGTTACAGGTGCATACTCCTAAATTAGATTTTCAGTCTTGTCTACTTATGTTAAGTTGTATTACAGTTTGACCACAAATATTCAAATATAGAAGTATAGAGTCCTTCTCAGGTCATTTTTAGTTTGCTTTAACAATATGAATGCTATAATATAGTATATGAAGAAGATTTTCAAAACTATCAATTTGACTCTCTTATTTAGTAGCGTTTCCTCTGATTTATCTGTTTCTTCTCACATTTTATTCTACAAAGGGAAAAGTCAGGTAACATGTTCAAGAATTTTTTTTTTTTTTTTTTTGAGACAGAGTATCTCTCTGTCACCCAGGTTGGAGTGCAGTAGTATCAGCTCACTGCAACCTCTGCCTCCTGGGTTCAAGCAATTCTCCTGCCTCAGCCTCCCCAGTAGCTGGGATTACAGGCACCTGCTGCCTAGTCCAGCTAATTTTTGTATTTTAGTAGAGACGGGGTTTCCCCATGTTGGTCAGGATGGTCTTGTTCTCTTGACCTTCTGATCGGCCCACCTTGGCTGGGATTACAGGCGTGAGCCCCCGCGCCTGGCCAATAATTTGCTTTAAAATATTAGATAACCCAGTTCATTAGGCCCATTCCTAGCTTACAATACTTCATGCAAGATTTATACCACTACATTACAAGGATCCCCTTTGTTACCATTTCAATAAGATAGTTGGCACTGTCCATCAAGCCCTTATCAGCATGTTCGAGATTAAAATCTACAGCATGTCCTAGCTACTTCGACATTTTGCAAACAATTTCTTTAAAGCTCATTATTCAGTTCCAAAGCCACTTCCATATGTTAGGGGTTTGTTACTGCTACTTACTGCAACCAAAACCTATATTAGTTATTTATTACTACATAATGCATTATCAGCCAACTTTTAGTATCTCACAATTTCTGTGAGATAGGGCCAGATATCCAGGTGTATCTTATGAAACTGAAAAACTCAGCTATGTGCTGAGTCTGTCCAAACTTCTGCTCTAAGAGACGAGCAAACTTTAGCATGGTTTCTTGCAGCATAAGGCTGTGCCCCTAGGATGACCCTGGTCTCCCTCCTCTCAAGTTAGATCTCTGCCTGAGAAAGCTCAATGATACCAAGAGAATTTGCTGTTTGTTCTAGCCAATACCTGACGATAGGCCCCTGATTTCCTTTTCTTAGAGCGTTTACTAAAAAGGACTTAGAATCATAAATTCTTTATCTACCTCTTTGAGGTTTACATGCATCTCTTATAATTCAGAAGCGTCTTTCTGAAGAACCTGAAAGCCATTCCTTTGAAATGTATTCATAAGAAAGGGTAAGGCCTTGTCTCCCAGCCTTTGTGGTAGAATTTGATTCTTGACTTCAATAATTGCCAGCTAGAGAGCAGACACAGCTGGCCTAATCCATTAACACTGACCAAACCTTTGTAACTTTCAACTTCTCTGATTCTACCTGATCCCTACTCGTCCACCTCCCACGTTCTCCCTTTAAAACACCCAGTCACCTCCGCACAAATTGGAACCGAGCTGAGCTTTCCCCTCCTGTCAGTAGTTACTGAATAAAATGTTTTCAATACTTCAGCTAATGTCTGGCTGTGTTTATGTTTAACACTTAGCTGGGTGCCCCATATAGTTCTCTCATGAGGTTATTGTCGCCTGGGGCTTTCGTTTCATTAGAGATTCAACTGAATGTGTGTAGGAGGAGGGATGGTCTGAGTTGAAATTCATTCATGTATTTTTGGCACTTCCTTGCCATTTGTTTCATGACATGAAACATGGCATCCCCTGGGGTGAGAATTTTGAGAAAGTACAGGTTAAAGAGGGTCTAAAGGGCTCTATTGTATGCCCAAAATGGAAGCCAGTCTAATTTTATGAGTGACATCTCATACCTTCTGCCTTCTTCTGTTAGCAGTGAGTAAAAAGTATTTATCATACCCAAGAAGGGAACACGAAAATCTAGAGGGTGGGTGTCACTGAGAGCCTTCTTAGAGGTTGGTTACCACTGTAACCACTCCATCTAATGAATTCACTTCTTGTACTTCATGTATGGAAGACATGACGTGACTCACCTTAATGCAGTTGAGAGTCACTGGAGCTTGTCTCTGGAAACAACTGAGTAGCAACTCCAAGTTATACCACATATTTACACCATAAATAATTCACCAATTTGCTCAATTAAAATGATATAAACAAGTAGAAAATTGAAAACAAACATAAAAAGGTTTTGGTAGCAAATATACTTCTTATGTTTACAAAATCCTAATGCCAACTCTCTTTGCTTTTTTTGAGAAATCAGCTTGCTCAAATAAATAATATAATGCCTACGTATGTCAGTGCTTAGTAAATACTAATCATTTCTACTACTACTATGATTATTATTATCAAATAAATATGTATTATTTTTAAAAAGAAAATCATTTTTAAATAGTTGTTGAATGATTAGGTTTGAATCCTTTATTAGATTTTTCTTTTTTTGTTTTTCTCCCTACAACAAAAGACTACTAAATAACTGGTTAATAAATTACACTTAAAGAGATATTACTGGCCGGGCACGGTGGCTCGCGTGTGTAATCCCAGCATTTTGGTAGGCCAAGGCAGGCAGATCAAGCTCAAGAGATCGAGACCAGCCTGACCAACCTGGTGAAACCCCATCTCTACTAAAACTACAAAAACAAATCAGCCGGGCATGGTGGTGGGAGCCTGTAATCCCAGCTACTCGGGAGGCTAAGGTAGGGTAATCGCTCGTCCCAGGAGACAGAAGTTTCAGTGAGCCAACATCATGCCACTGCACTCCAGCTTGGCATCAAAGCTAGACTCTGTCTCAAAAATGACGACGACAACAACAGCAACACAAACAAACAAACAAAAGAGATTACTATTAGACGGGCATGTTGGCTCACACCTGTAATCGCAGCATTTTGGGAGGCCTAGGGGGGTGGATCATCTGTGGTCAGGAGTTCGAGACCAGTCTGACCAACATGGTAAAACCCTGTCTCTACTAAAAATACAAAAAATTGTCTGGGTGTGGTGCCAGGCACCTGTCCTTGGGAGCTCCCAGCTACTTGGGAGGCAGAGGCAGAAGAATCACTTGAACCTGGGAGGTAGAGGTTGCAGTGAGCCAAGATCGTGCCATGGCACTCTAGCCTGGGTGACAGAGCGAGTCTGTCTCAAAAAAAAAAAAAAAAAAAAAAAAGAGAGAGAGAGATACTACTTTCTACAATTCATGACAAATAAATATCTATGGCTTGTGTCTGAGTTCCTGGAACACAAGAAAATAATACTTTGCTATTACCTGAAGATACTACAATTTAAGTTTTTAAAAATTATTAAAGCAAAGCATGCATATTATAAATATAAAAAGTAACATATATCATGACTGTACACTTTGCTGAATTTTCACAAAACAGTGATGTAAACAGCATACCAATTTGGAAACATATCAGTAATCCGGAAGTCCACTGAGATAACTTCTGGTCTCCATATCCCACAATGGTAACAACTAATTTGATTTCTTAAACTATAGACTTTATTTGGCTGCTTTTGAACTTTTGTATATTGCACACACTTTGTAAAAATGTGGGGCTATTATAAATAATGTTGCAATGAACATTCTTATATATACTTTTTTGGAAACATAATTTGCATTACTTTTGGGGCATATAGTAGATGTGGAATTGTTGTATGTGTACATTGTTTTAGTAGATGGAGGCAAAGAATGCAGGAGAACGTTTTAGAGTTTCCACCAGCATACATAATCATTCTGTTTGCTCTCTATCCTTGAAAATACTTAGTGTGATCTGCCTTTTTTGTTTTATTGCCTTCCTTTTATTAGCATATTGACATCTCATTATGGATTTAATTTGTGTAGGACATAGACCCATTCTCTTGATAGCAGGAATGTCAAAAAATGTGTAGATATCTTTAGTCAGAAAGGACTTAAAAATGAGGACTGAAGAATAACGTATAATCTTATAATCAGCAGGAAAATTTTTATTTAATCACATTTATCTTAGTTAAGAAAAAATATATGTATAACAGACTTTATATAATAAATATTTTTTATTTGTTTTCAACATGAAATGTACATAGACAATCTTGTCTGTAATCCAACAATTTTTTTTTGTAAGGTTTACCGTGATGAATTTTAACGTTTCTCTCTTCCTTGATTTTAAAACACGTTTAAAAAAATACGCAAATATGTTCAGGTGTTATTTTATATACACGTATATCTGAGATCGACAGTTAAACCTAACCCCAAAAAAGCTTTTTCCAGGAGCTTAAGCATAATTAATGGCTCAAGAAGAAAAATAAAAATAATTCTACAAGGGAAAATAGTCATAAAATCTTGTTTACAAATAATTAAGTTCATAGTCACAGTCTTCCGTATCCCATTCATTTCTAAAATATACTCTTAATTTGAAATATTTAATTATCTAACATACTTATAAATGACAAATGCCAGGGTGTAAATTTAGCACTAAATATTTTTATAAAGAATGAAACAGGGGGCAAAATTTCACCGGGAATGTATCTGTAGACTTATTACTCAGAGATTTTCTAAATACTTGGACTTAAAACGTATCTAAATGATAAATGAAAGCAGTCCTGAGGTAGAATCCAAGCTTAACTACAGCATTCTAATGCTAGAAAAACTTTGAATCATACAATTGGGAATTAGAATAATTATCCAATATATTAGCACTTAATAATGAATAATGTGCAGAACTATGTATTAATATTAATTCCAGATTCCACTTCGAGAATTTTACCTTAGATTCTAAAAGCTCTTTAAGCAAAAAATGTAAATTGCCTATGATCAGAAGAGGTATAAACATTAAAAGGCAGCTATAAAGAGATTATTATGCTAATTAATTTTTTAAAAAATACTGAAAAATTGGTAGATAGTCTATAAGTTGATTTCATGAAAATGTATATAACCATAAAGTATTCTGACAAATTATGCTAATAATTATCTGAAATAGAGATTAAAATACAAGAAAAGCAAATACGACAACGTAAAACTGAGATATGTACTTGAAAGCTAAAACTGCTCTTATTCATATATATAATTGTGTTTGACACAGAATTCCAATCAAGATATTTAGCCAGATTTTAAAGTAGACTTTCAAGCATATTTGACACTATAAACAAGGGCAGGCCTGGAGCCCGGGATTACAGTCTTTGCCAGTGATTTTTGTAATAGCCTTCAGAACATTCAGATTTAGTGTCAAAGAAAAAGTAGCCTTACTACTTTCCTTCTATCAACATGAAAGTATAATGATGTATATTGTAATGTAAATTAATTTTTATTGAGTAGCACTGTGCTAATCAATAGCTATTTGCTAACACAACTCATTTACTTTATGTCAAATTGGTCCTCCACTTAACTGTAACTTTGAAATATAGGCTACCAGGAGGACCCTTTCAGGATGTTTAACTGCTATTATTAGAAACAGTACTATTGATTTTGGTTTTTTGGATTTTTGCCACATATTTACAGCATCTTTTAGCCTGTCAAGTGCCTCATCATTTATTTCTTCATCTTTTGTTTTCAAAAATCCACAAAGAAATTAAGTTTAAACTTAGTCAGTTGAAGCCATGTAAGTGGGTGACATTGATTTGAATGGTTAAGCTTTTCCAAGGAACTACTCTTTTTTCCTTAGGTGAAATAGTAACATTTTAAATGTATAAAGTAAGTTTCTTTAATTGAAGGGTATCATATTATTCCCCTTAACATGTTAATGGACTTTTAATTGAATATTTTAAAATTCAACTAGTAAAAATTTGATAGTTAAGAAGTTTAATTTGCTTTAATGATGTCTTAAGTTTGCAATAGTATTTTTCTTGGTTTTAAAGGAAACACAAAAACGGTATAAAATGTGGCTCTTTTTCTCATGACGTTTTCAATTTATTTGGGAGGTTAAGACACAAAAATTAAAGAATTGAAGAATATTTACAAGAATATCAAAATATTTAAATTGTTTCTAAATGCAAAAGCTTAATATAAGCTAATACATAATTCATTGTTGGTTATAATAATGAATGGAATATTAGAACTGAGATATGAGCAGACCTTAAAACATTAATAAATGTTGACAGTATGAATAGGAGAAAAGGAGCCATTTTAATTACAGGGAGCAATATGAAGAATTTCATTAAAAATGTGAAGAACTGAAAGTAAGGAACTCATCTTTTAACAAAATATAAATTTACATACAGCTTATTTATATTTATTTTATATTTATATATATTTTATAAATAATGTGTATCTGTGTATATATATTGTGCTTAAGAAACAAAGTAGGAATATTCTTGACATTGAAAATAATGAATGTAAGCATCTTTATTCTCTAGAATTTAAAGAAGTGTTGGATCCACTAAAATTTTTTTGAGCCTGGAGTATAAATATTAAACATATAGCAAGTTATCTCTGTCCATTTGTACTGCTATAACACAATACCTAACACTAGGTAATTTATAAAAAGAGAACATTATGTCTCACAGTTCTGGGTGCTGGGAAGTCCAAGATCAAGGCACCAGCAAGTTGGGTGTCTGATGAGGGTCCATTCCTCATTGATGGTTTCTTTTTCCTGTCATCATGTGTCATAAGGGCAAAAGTTCTATCTTCATACAGCAAAAGAAAGGAAGGGTAAAATGCACTAAGGCTCTCTCTTCAGCTTTTTTTATGAGTGCTAATCCGGTGGGGTGTGGTGGGGGCTCACACTTATAATCCCAGAACTTTGGGAGGCTGAGGCTGGTGGATCACTTGAGGTCAGGAGTTTGAGACCAGCCCGGCAGACATGACAAAGACCCATTTCTACTAAAAATACAAAAAAATTATCTGGGCTTGGTGGTAGGCGCCTATAATCCCAGCTACTTTGGAGGCTGAGACAAGAGAATCGCTTGAACCGGGGAGGCAGAGGTTGCAGTGAGCCAAGATCTTACCATTGCACTCCAGCCTGGGTCAAAAGAGTGAAACTCTTTCTCAAAACAAAACAAAACAAAACAAACAGATACTAATCCATTTATGAGGGAAACTCTCTCATGACTTAAGACTTAATCACTCCCCCAAAGCCTCCCCTGTTAATATTTTCACCTTGGGGTTTAAGTTCCAACATATTAATTACGGAGAGGTACATGCAATTCAAATCCTAGCCCAAGTCAAAGGATATTTTAAAAGGCAGAAACAAAGGAAGCAGAAAAGATTCCCAATGCTTATTTGCTAAAGTATGTATAGTAAAATAAAATAAAGACATAATCCTTCACTTTCATAACTGTAACCAAATACATAAATGAATTACATACTTTTAAACATCTATAATGTATTTTAGATCAAAACATATAAAAAGACAAAAATGCAAAAAGATCCAAAGACTGACAAAAATTCTTTAAAGTGTACATCTTGTTCCTTATGTTCCAAATACATTCCTGGAAAGTGTGGAAAGAAAGTTGTAAAGAAAGTGGTTATGGAAAGAAAGTTGTCAGTAGTTTCAAGTACATTGCTAGAAGAAGAAATCTGATTTAAAGCAAAAATTATTTCTGCAAATTAGAACTTAAGTTACCTCTTGTGTGTCCACCTAGATAACATAGATATTATTTCATAAAAGAAAATTACAGTTATTTGGGAATAGGAATTTCAGTGGTAATATATATGCCATAGTAAACTATGTGGGTGTTTAGGAAGGTAAAGACTTTTTTTTTTTTTTTAGTGAAGAGGTTTACATAATTGTTTTAAATCAATTGTCCTAGGCTACAAGAATCAATAACAAGGGTGGCACCAATACGAAGTTGGGAAGGGAGTTGTTGGGCAAATGCCTGCACAGCATTTTCATGTGTGTGTGTAAGGTTGCAATGGCCTTTGTATCAGTGTGTTTTTGCAATCTTTTGTAATATTTCCTGATATCAGGCATCCATGCATGAGAATGCTCCCTCCATGGCCTTCTCAGTTCTTTTGTCAGGATTTTTAACACAAGTGACTCCATTTTGATTCTGTCCATTTTCACACAGTCATGTAAATGCAAGTAAATAAAGGTATTGTTGCCATGCAGGTGGGGTGCGGAAAACACATATTTTTGTGATTTTTCTAGATGAGAGACCTACCAACCCAACGCTGTACTTACAGAACCAATTGATAATGAAGAGACAAGGGCATTTAGGGGATCTAGATATTGAAACCTAGCTTTTTTGTCTCTTGAGTTTTAATTTGGTGCCAATTGGGACCTTTCTTAGATGTGTTCATTAAGTAAGCTATTCAAGATAACACAGTGAGGAAATTGCTGAGCAATATTTCTACCTTAATAGCCCGATTCTGGAACCCTAAAGTTAGTCTGATGTTTACACTCTACAAAATCCTCAGTAGAATTATCTATGAGGAAGTCCCTCAGGGCAGATGCATTACAATTCCTAGCCAGTAAGTACATAGCCTTTATTTATACAGTCAATAATCTCTGGTAGCAGTAATGGTATTCCCTATTCAAAAGGCGTATGTCTGAGTTCAGGTTTAAGTACAATCAGAAAGAAGATTCAGCACTGATTTTTGGAAAGCCAAATAAACTTTAGCATTTCTTAAAATTTTCAGGAAAGGAAGGGTGGTTGGATTTGGATGCCTAAAGTCAATCTGCTTTTATTAATAAATGTAAGATCAACTCACCATTAACAAAGCAGTCTTTCTTTAGAAAAGAAGGGTAGTGGGTGGAATAATGGGCCCCTCAAAAGATACATGCAAGTGCTAAACTCCTAGGAACTGTGTACTGTGATGTGATTTGGAAGAAGGGCTTTGTGGATGCAATTAAGTTAAGGATCTTGAGATGAGATTATCCTTGATTTAGGGCAGGACTTAAACCCAATAACAAGGGTTCTTCTGAGAAACATAGATGGTAGACACACAGAGGAGAAAGCCATGTGTAGACAGAGCAGTTTGGCATTAGGCAGGAACAAAAGGAACAACTGGAACCACCACGCTGGAAGAGGCAAGGAGCTGATTCTCTCCCAGAGCTTTCAAAGGGCACTTTGTGCTGCTGACACCTCGATTTAGGACTCTGGCTTAACAATCAGTGAAGGAAAAAATTTCTTTTTTTCCAAGCCACCCTGTGTACCCTCATGTGCAGTGGCAGCCCTAATATATGACTACAACAAGATTAAATAACAATTAGCCATTTTGGTCTTTATAATATTAGTTAAAATATTAGAAAAAGGAAATTTCTGATACTTTTTAATCTCTCACATGAACATGTAAGCGAAACATTTTAGAGTCTTGGCAATATAAGTTGAGAGTTAAACTACATCTAAAACTTGAATGTTGTTTTTCAAGAGCCATCAAATATTTTAAATAAACATTTTTTAAAGAAAAATGAAATAAAAATAGAATAATATGTGCCACATTTTCTTAATCCAGTCTATCATTGATAGACATTTGAGTTGGTTCCAAGTCTTTGCTATTGTGAATAGTGTCACAATAAATATGCGTGTGCATGTGTCTTTATAGCAGCATGATTTGTAATCCTTTGGGTATATACCCAGTAATGGGATGGCTGGGTCAAATGGTATTTCTAGTTCTAGATCCTTGAGGAATCGTCCTTTGTAGGGACATAGATGAAACTGGAAACCATCATTCTAAGCAAACTATCGCAAGGACAGAAAACCAAACACCGCCCATTCTCACTCATAAGTGGGAACTGAACAATGAGAACACTGTGACACAGGGTGGGGAACATCACACACCGGGGCCTGTAGTGGGGTGGGGCAAGGTGGGAGGGATAGCATTAAGAGATATACCTAATATAAATGATGAGTTGATGGGTGCAGCACGCCAGCATGGCACATGCATACATATGTAACAAACCTGCATGTTCTGCACATGTACCCTAGAACTTAAGGCATAATTTAAAGAAATAGAATAATATACGTTTGACTTCCTGATTGGTAAAAATACTTTAGAGATCTTGTTTATTTATTTTAGGCATGTATTACTAATATTTCATTTCTTATAGGCAGTACAAAGACATGGCTATGGGTATTAATTTCAGACAATGAAGGAGAATATTGAGGCCCTGCTACTGTAAACTGTGTGTCCTCAGGCAATTGTCCGACCTTCTCAGAACAAATTTACTTGTCTCTGCAAGGGCAAAATAAGACTGCCTACTGTAAAGAGGTTCTGACAACTAAATAATGTAACGTATGCACTCGTGTTCTTTCTATTGATATTAGAATAATAGTTCCTTAAAGGGGTAGAGAAATGATTGCAAAGGTCATACATAAAAAATATTTAGCAGAATGCCAGAGATAGTTATCAAAATAAATGTCGTTTTTCTATTATTATTACTATAATCATATTATTAGGGTGTTTTCATTTTAATTTTAACTATTTTTAAATTGAAGTCAAATGAGATAAAAGCTTTCCAGGAATGTAATATATCCTTGCAGATGGAAAAGCCTACATAAAGCTTATTATAACAAATAGTAAAATTTCAGAAATAATAATTCATTCCAATATATAAAATGTAGTAGCCTTCCATTAAGTAGTTAATATTTACTAAATAATAAATCAGTGCTTTGTTTGTTAATCGCTTTGATAATTATAATTACCTCTGAACATCTGTGTAGTTTATATATCTGTGTAGTTTATGTATATAACCTGAACATCTGTGCAGGTTACCTGATCAGTTTGCTAATAGGAAGCAGAAAGGTTTAAAATATTTTTATCGTTAGCTCCTTTGTTAGGTTTCTTGAAAAAGTCCAGATAATTCATATACATGTTAGTCTAAAGTTCTTTTTCTTTTTCAGATAATTAAAGAAACCATTTATTGAGGCAGGACCTAAGTGCCAGTGGAATAATTAAGTAGTAAATATTCTTTAAACATTGCATACAGTGCCATTTTTCTCACATAACAAGTTTGCAAAGCACTTTATAGAAAACTTCAAATATACTTCAACGTAGTTAGGAGAAGAGCTACAGTTTGCTAGCTAACTTACCTACTTTATTTATAATACACCTATCATAATTTGCAATTGCTCACATATTGGGAAAAGTAGAAATTATATTTCTTGTAAATAAAATTTGTACTACTTGAGTGATGGATTAATGTTACTTTCTCCTCAGTAAAATTGTATTTTATTATACACTGTCTAAAATAAAACATTTAGTACTAAAATTTTGTAATTTCGAAGATACTTTCCACAAAATATATTAATTTCTTTTGACACATTCACCTTTAATTTTCTGGACTAAGGATTGGTCATAAGTATTAAGATCATTTACTCTGATGTTTTGCTACTTCACATTTGGTAAGACACCACATTTTTTAGCACTAAGAACTTCATCAGAGGAATAATTTTGAATACAATGAAAAATTAATATAATCCTTATTTCAAAAGCTAGCAACTGCTACCAACTTGAAGTTGAAACTGTCTTATATATTTAAGGCTCTGTGTAAGCCCATACACTTATACATGCATAAGCACACACAGAAACATTCACTTACAATATGTTCTAAGTGACAAAGTATAATTTTCTCTAGCTTTAGCATGTAAAAATGTCTACCCTTATAATCATGATTTATTAATGAAGGGGATAGCGTATTGTTTTGGGCAGGAATGTTTAGCTCCCCGTGCTCAAACCTTGCACCATACAGGATACACGGGAGGTAATTATATATTTTTTCAATGCGTATGATCTTTTCAATGCTTCACTGTGTAACTCTACATCCATCCTCTCAACAGTTTGGAAATCAATTTACACAAGAGATCACAAAAAAGGTGAAACAAAAAAATCTGTTTATTGCTTTGCTCTTCAGTAGGCTTGGATGATATACACACATGCACACCTGTCCATAAGCTCTGAGCAACCTAGGACGTTATGACTCTGCTAACATGAAAATAGAATTTTCAGATGAGACTCACATGAATCAGAGACCTTGTCTAGGATTCAGTCTTATTAATAATATTAAGAATATAACACATCGAGGGGCACAGCTAAAATAAGGAGAGGTTTGGGAAATTCAGCCAGCTCCTCAAACCCTTTTATTCACATCAGACACAGAAGAAATTACTTCTCTAAATGAGGCTTGTGGACAACCTTCTGTATTTAAGTTTTGAAATATCTCTTTTTTATAGAGTGGTGTGCCTTATAAACCTACAGATTTCAGGTTTGTTTGCTCTATGCTAAACTGGGATCATTCTGCTAAGATCCATCCATAGATAGTACTCTCCTTCCAGCAAATACCATTAATCTGTTTGCTGAAAGATCTGCTATCATTACATTTACAAAGAGATTAGAGGACATCTATTGCTTGCTTTTTTCCTGCAGAAATATTCTCCTATAATCTGGAGAGAAATCAATCATAGTTTAATTCCTTTCTTCCAGTCACAATAAATAAAAGTGTAATTTATGAGTTAGGGTACAGCCTACGCTTTGCTCTTATCCTATTGACTAGCCTACTTTCTGTCTGGAAATTGTATGCAGGGACCACATTCAATAACACATTCTCTTTAAACCAGACTGTGTCCCGGGAGAAATTCATCAACCTGAAAATTTCGGCCTCATGGACTTATATTTTGTCACATTACTATATTGGTGGCATCAACTAGGTAACATAATACCACTTAAAACAGAATAATAGTGCTGAGGTATCTCCTGGAGGATGTGACTTATTTGGACTTCAGAAATGTTTAGAAATTGATGGGAATTAAATGATTCTGACTATCATTAATTTAAGACTTCTTACTGACAGTTCAAAATGATGTGGATTTGGGATCAACTTGGTATCAAAACTATATTTCAAAATAAATGTAAAATATCAGTATATTCTAAAATATGAGCAAACATACAAAATTAACTTTAATAACAACATTTTAGAAATATGTTTTCTATTAAGTGAAGAATATCTAAATTATATTATTGTCATGTATTACATTTAATACTGCCACATGAAACATAAGCAATTAAATCCCAAATCTTACTGCTGCTATATATTGAGTTATTTAGTTACGTGTATACATATATCTGTATAGCATTGTATTTAAATACACCTATAGAAAGAAATTATGAAAAGAGCTGTAACTTTTACTATAGGGTTGGACATCTATTGTGTTTAAAAGAATAAAACATGGGAAGCAAAATAGAAATTAAAATAAACTGACTTTTTTGCTTTTTGTATGACATAGTCTACACAAGTATAAAAACTTTTTTTTCAGTGTCACCCTTTAAGGCCTTATTGCCCTAATGCTTATACTATAGTTTCTCCTCGCAGTGTCCAAAATTTCTGAACAATATTATACCCTTCTGTATGCCCCAGCATCTACTTTTTCTGCCCCTTTCCTGTCTGTGTGCTTTCCAAAAAGACTTCAGGTTTAGAATAATTGTGCTTTGAACATGGTGGAGAAAAACTCCCAAGTAAAACCAGCATCTCCTTCAAAATAGTGGAAATGGAAAGTCAGGAACTCAGGCATTAATAACACTGCTCTCATCATATTTTCTACAGTCAGCCTTTCTAGATCCCTAATTATATCACTTATCAATGCTCCTAAATTACAAATTAAATTATGTCACCTAATCAATGCTCTCAAATCACAAATATGAATGCAAAATATATTTTCAGACCAGGAACTCTTATTTCCATGGGTCTTACCCCACATTATGTCACACACATTAAAATGAAATGAATTAACTATATTTCATACTATACAATAATGAAAAGTTATTTATAATTTTACTTGTAAAGTTAGTTTCTTAATTTACAACTGAATATAATTGTTCTGCAAAGATTCTCTATACCAGGGAATTCTTGAGAACTAAGTTTAATAAATAAAAAAGGTTTTTAATTGCAATAACATTGTATACATTTTATATTTATGCATTAATGAGATTGAAAGTGTAAAATGCTGTAAATTATCTCCAGATATGCTATTACACCCATTGAGGCTGTCATTTTTCCTTCTCATAAACCTTTTGTTTGATAAAGAGCTGATTTTTATAGGAACAAATAGCATTAACATCTAATTTTCTTCTCTTTGAAGGCAATTTTTTTTTTTTTTTTTCGAGACCGAGTTTTGCTCGTCACCCAGGCTGGAGTACAATGGTGTGATCTCGGCTCACTGCAGCCTCTGCCTTCTGAGTTCAAGTGATTCTCATGCTTCAGCCTCCAAGTAGCTGGGACTGCAGGTACATGCCACCACACCCGGGTAATTTTTGTATTTTTAGTACAGACAGGGTTTCACTATGTGGGCCAAGCTAGTCTTGAACTCCTGACCTCAGGTAATCCACCTGCCTCGGCCTCCCAAAGTGCTGGTGTTACAGGCATGAGCCACCGTGCCCAGCAAGGCAAATGTTTTACTAGTTTTGGATATTCTACTAAATAACCGAAGCAAGGGTAGAATCACCTTCAACTCTTTCTACCTGCAAGTGTTTAATTTATTCTCCTTATAAGTTCTTGAAAATGGCAGAGAGCATGTGGTGGAACTTCTAGAGTGGTCCCAATTTGGACCACTCTAGGTGTACTGGAAAAAAAGTATACCAGCCAGTCTCCAACACAGTCCCTCAAATAGCTTTAGAGAGTCAGCTGACCAACGAGGAGAGTGGGTGTATTGCTATCTACAAGAATGCTCCCATGTGTGGGATGGTTCTGTAAGGAGTAAAATGTGTGTTGATTTCAGCTTTTCAAGTGTGCCCAAATACCTCAGGAAAAATTGCATTAGTGTCCCTGTTTCCTACAAATGGGGCAGTTCAAATCCTTCTTTCCTTTGTCCTAAGTAGATTACCAAGAGTTATAATTTGAATGACTCCTTAGGTCATAGAAGATCTGTAAGTGTTTATTGTTTCCTATCCGTACTCAGCTCCCATAGTAGTGCCTTTTACACCTTCAAAATTCGTTCCTGGTCCCTAGTGGACAAATCTGCTTATACCACTTCTGAAACTGGTTTCAACTGTGACTCAGTGATTTCTTTTCAAGGAACCAAATTTCAAAAAATTCTGGTAACAAGTAGTATGTTCCAGTTGTTTTCAAGTCTCTCTAATTTTAAGACTGAGTTGTGACCAAATCTTTTTATCTTTATCACTGTGTCTGGATAATATTTTGAGATTGGACTGAAAAAGTCAGGGGTAGATCACCTTTGGATATTCAAAAAGATCTATGATTGCTGGGAAATTATTGTAACCACAGATTTTAGACTAAAGCTAATTTATTTGTTATGAATCAAGAGCTTGTTGAGGTCTAAAAAGTTAGATGCTTTGAAAAAAGAAAAAAATGTTCTTATAATTATGGACTGAAAATTAGCATAAAAATTTACAGTATTCCAGATTCATAAATCTGAATTTATGGCTGAATATAGAAATAGGAATATTATCTTTTATATTCATCAATTTCTATTTCTATTTCTTCTTCTTTTTCTTTCTTTTTTTTTTTTTTTTTTTTTTTTTTGAGACAGAGTCTCACTCTGTCACCCAGGCTGGAGTGCAATAGTGTGATCTGGGCTCGCTGCAAACTCTGCCTCCTAGGTTCAAGCAACTCTCCTGGTCCAGCCTCCTGAGTAGCTGGAACTACAGGTGCATGCCCCTACAACCAACTAATTTTTTTGTATTTTAGTAGAGAGCGAGTTTCACCATGTTGCCCAGGCAGGTCTCGAACTTCTGAGTTCAGGCAATCCACCTGCCTTGGCCTCCCAAAGTACTAGGACTACAGATGTAAGCCACCATGCCCAGCCTTTTTATTCTATTTCTAATGCACTTTAATAATTATTTTTAAGTAATTTCTTAGCTCTATTGAAAAACAAATATGTTTATATATATGTGTGTGTGTGTGTCTATTTTTAAATTTCCTAAAAATGGATAATCAGAAACATATTATGTTCAAACTACAGAATGTCTTTGTTAGTATTCAATTAAATAAGAATTCAATTTTCATACAGATGAAGAGAAAATATACATTGAAATTATACCACATTTTATTACATTTTCACTAATAGCATGCCTAGTCATCTACTGTTATTTTCAGCACATAGGGTACAGGTTTTCTCATAAAAGAGATTCTTATAAAAATAGTTTTCTATGCTTACATCATCTGGCTATTCCAGATGTCCTTTATCTCATCATTATTTCACACTGTAAATGCCTATGGAACATCTTAGTGTGAATTGTCTTATTGCTTTAAACTTAAATTTGATACTTTAGCTCCCTAGAATAAGTCATACTTTTCCAACTAGATAAAGGCAATTCAGAGAGTTATGTACAATGAGAATAGCTTGAGAAAAGTCAAAGTTATGAAAATTATAGCGAAATTAATAAACTACAAGTGCTTTTGTGCACCTCTGACATGTTCTTGGACACCAAATCTCGAGTAAAAGATTAACCCAGGGCCCTATGTATCAAAGTAAAAGCTTGATACGTCCATCCAAATAAGACTGTCAAGATAGTGCTGTGGCCATATATTCATAAGGACAATCCTAATGCAACCTAAGAGAAACATTTTAAGGAGGCACTTTGGAGAAAAGCAGACTTATTGGAGGCGAATGTAATAGTTCAGTTGGAAGGTGTCAAGGATTCAAACCGAAGCAATAGAAATGGAAATGGAAAGGTGGATTTGAGAGATAAAACTCAACAATGCTTAGAAATTTATTGAATTAGGCAGAATAAGTGAGAAAAGGGGTTTGATGAAAACATTCAGACAATAATGCCCCATGTGACTATTTCAAGCATGGCACATGCTATATGATCATTATATATTTCTGATTCTTGATTTTAATATTATACCAACTACCATGAATGTTAGTTTGAAATGAAACTATGTGTTGCGGGATGTCAGGGACCCCGAACGGAGGGACTGGATGAAGCCACGGCAGAAGAACACAAATTGTGAAGATTTCATGGACATTTATTAGTTCCCAAAAGTAATACTTTTATAATTTCTTATGCCTGTCTTATTTTAATCTCTTAATCCCGTGATCTTCATAAGCTGAGGATGTGTATCGCCTCAGGAACCTGTGATGATTGCTTTAACTGTACAAATTGTTTGTAAAACATGTGTGTTTGAACAATATGAAATCAGTGCACCCTGAAAAAGAACAGCATAACAGCAATTTTCAGGAAACAAAGAAAGATAACTCTAAGGTCTGACTGCCTGTGGGGTCAGGCAGAATAGAGCCATATTTTTCTTCTTGCAGAAAGCGAGTGGAAGAAATATCGCGGAATTATTTTCCCAACAAGGAATAACCCTGGAGAAGGAATGCATTCCTAGTGGGAGGTCTATGAATGACCGCTCTGGTAGTGTCTGTCTTATGAGGTTGAGATAAGGACTGAAATATGCCCCGGTCTTCTGCAGTGCCCTCAGGCTTGCTAGGATTGGGAAATTCCAGCCTGGCGAATTCTAGTCAGACTGGTGGTTTGCTCTCGAACCTGTTTCCTGTTAAGATGTTTATCAAGACAATGCATGCACAGTGGGACACGGACTCTCATCAGTAATTGTAATTTTGCCCTTGCCTTGTGATCTTTTATTGCCTTAAAAGATCTTTGCCCACAAAGAAGCATGTGATCTTTGTGACTTACTCTCTGTTCATACACCCCCTCCCGTTTCAAATAAAAACTTGCTGGTTTTGCTGCTCAAGGTCACCATCACAGTCCTACCAATATCTGATGACACCCCCGGAGGTCCAGCTGTAAAATTTTTCTCTTTGTACTCTTTCTTTTTATTTCTCAGACCAGCTGACACTTAAGGAAAATAGAGAAGAACCCACGTTGAAATATCGGGGGCTGGTTTCCCTGGTAACTATGAAAGTTTGTTTTCCTTTAATGCATACCCAGTTTACTTTATCTTTGAATCACACCCAACTTGACCCTAGTAAGTAATTAATATTTTTTTGAAAAAGAGATCTATGTAGTTTGCTAAGTCAGAAAATGTAGGCGATAGAAAGGGTTTGAAAGGAGATAGAACGAATTCATTTCCCTTTATTGACTTTAATTGTCTATGACAGACATTTAAGTGTTGCTCAGTAAGCTGAGATAGTGTGACAGGCTAAGTTGTATCCCCCTAAAATTCAAATGCTTGTAGTTCTAACCACAACATAAACCCCACTGTGACTGCATTTGAAAATCAAACCTTTAAAGAGATAATTAAGATTAAGTGAGGTCACATATGTGAGTTCACAATCCAATATGACTACTGTCTTTACAAGAGAAAGAGACACTCGAGATGCACACACAGGGAAGAAAGGCCATGTGAGGACTCATTGACAAGTTAGAATCCACAGCCAAGGAGAGAGACCTCTGAAGAAAACAAATTTTCTGGCACCTGATCTCAGATCTCCAGCTTCCAGAACTGTGAGAAAATAAATTCCTGTCATTAAAACCAAGCAGTGGTATTTTTATTATAGCAGTCCTAACACACAAACATAAACAAGTTTATATTTTTAGTACACATCTTCACTCATAAGTGTGTTTCAAATTAGTAAATCTGAGTCTGAAATAGAGTTGGCAAGGTTTTGCTGTTTTTGTCTTCATTTTTCTAAGACCAGTCAGGTTTCTATATGTATTTGGAATCGTATTATAATAATGTTCCTTTATTTCCATGATATTTATTCAGTTGAATAAAGAGAGAAACAATTTGTTGATTAATAAGAGCTATTCAAATGACTCCACTTATATAAAAATAGACTGTTTATTCTGCCCTTTTCTCCATTGCCAAACTTACCAAAGAGGATTCCTTCCAACTAGTCAATGAAATACAATCATCTGTAAGCCATCTGAAATCTAACTAGTACTTTCCATTAGAGATTTCTGTTTTAATAGTCTATAGATGCACTGTTCAGTGTTATAGTCACTAGTCAAATTTTGCTATTTAGCACTTGAAATATGGCTAATGTGACTGTGAAAACGAATTTGTATACTTTTACTTAATTTTAACTAATTTAATTTAGAATCTCACGAGTCATATATGGCTAATAATTAGTATACCAGGCAGCACATCACAAAAACATCTTTCCTCAGGTTTTAAAAAAAAATCTTGTATTTTATTTTGTTGATGGGTGATAGTGCAAAGGATATGGTCTCTCCCTGTATAGTCATGAAATCCTCCAAGCTATTCTAATTCATAATAAAACTAAATCAGCAGCTATAAATAAAATATAAATTCATAGTATTCCCATAAATTGCATGTACTTCTCTTCCTTTCTCTGTCAAAGCAACAAATGCACCCCACATGTTAAAAAATATGTTAGTTGACTATGTCAATATTGAATTTCCAATGTCATTATTTTAATATTAACTATTATCTCAAATCTATTGTTATAGATTCATAAGAAGATGGACATTTTCATTAACCATGATGTAATATTTTATATAAATGGCAAAACACAGGTCAGTGATTGATTCAAAATGCAGTCACTCTGCAAATTATTATTATTATTATTATTATTATTTTTTCTTTGCAGTTGCAAGACTTGATGGAGTGAAAACAGAGCTCCCACAACATGGGAGGGGACCCAAAGGGGGTTGCTGCTGCCGGCTCGAATGCCTGGGTTTATATCCCGATCATTGTCCCTTCCCCTGTGCTCTTGGGTGATAGATGATTGGCTATTTCTTTACCTCCTGTTTTTGCCTAATTAGCATTTTAGTGAGCTCTCTTTGCTACCTGATAGGCCGGGTGTGAGCTAAGTTGCAAGCCCCGTATTTAAAGGTGGATGCAGTCACCTTCCCAGCTAGGCTTAGGGATTCTTAGTTGGCCTAGGAAATCCAGCTAGTCTTGTCTCTCAGATCACCCTCTCAACAGGAAAACTCAAGTGCTGCTGGGGAGGTTGGCCGACAACCACTCTAACTGCTTCCTGCTGAACTGGGGCATAGAACGGGTCATGAAGTCGAGATTTCCTTGGGAGGGGTGCTTCGATGCCATCAACATCAGAGCATGGGCTAACAGGCTGGTCCAGGGGTCCACAATAGATCTTAGTCATGGACTGCATCTGGGGCTCCATTTGAAGAACATTTGTAGTTTTACAGATTCAATTCTGGAAGAGACAAACTTAAGAAGGAGGTTAAAGATACAGGGATTGAAATGTATGGCCTGCAGTGCAGGGGATTATTTCTTTGGCACACTTCACAGGCTCTGAGTATCTGCTTGATAGTTTTGAAAAGACCTGGTCCAGTAAATAATGATTTGGCCATCTGATGGGTGCTATCAATGCCAAAGTGAAAGGTTTGGTGAAGGGTTTTATGTAATTTCCATTGGCTAGCTGCAGGCAAAAGTATTTTTCCTTCTGCAGTGGCTAGTTATCCTGAGGGGAGGAAACTATGTCCTTGTGAGGTTTCCCATTCTATTTCTCCTGCTGAGTACTGGGGCTTGGTTTCCCAGAAGAGATTACCCCATACTAGGGTTTCTTCTATAAGCGTTTCTAATGGAGGGTCCCGCCTTGCAGCTCTTTTGGCTTCAATATCCGCTTGGCGGTTCCCTTCTATTTCTTCTTCCCTTTCCTTTCTGATTATCTTGGCAGTGTAAGACTGCCACCACTTAATGTTTCTGTATAGCCAATAATAATCTCCTGATGGCTTCCTGATGCTTGATAGGTGTTCCCTCAGAAGTTAGGAATTCCCTTTCTCTCCAAATTGCTGCATGAGCATGGAGGACTAGGTAAGCATACTTAGAGTCTGTATCTATATTTACCTTTTTTCTTTCTCCTATTTCTAGTGTAGAATGGCCCCTGCTTTTGCCGGAATGTCTCTCCCTACAAGGGACTGGAGCTTTCAGGCATAATTAGAAAAGCATGTGAAAAGAGTCAAGTTCTCCAGTCACAATTTAGTGGCTGGGAGAAGTATCTAGTGACTGGCTGTCCTAGGACCCCTCTGATAGTGACAGATCTGGATGACAGTTGTCCGAGATAGGAGAGTAAGACTGATAAAGCCATGCCAGTGCCCAGGAGACAGTTAACATCCTGGCCCTCAATGGTCAAGCATACCCGGGGCTCTGTGAGTGTGATGGCATGGCCTGGCACTTGCGCCGGGTACCCTCAGTCCTGCTGCTGGATCATCTGGCTTCTGACTCAGAGGAACTTCATTCCCTGGGGCAATGGACCTTGGGCAATGGGCCTTCCAGTGATTCCAGTGATTCCCTTGACATGAGGGGCATGGACAAAGCGGCAGCTAATTTCTATTTGGACAATATTTTTTAAAGTGTCCTTGTAGACCACACTGGAAGCAAGCTCTAATAGGCATTTGATTTGCCCAGCCTTTCCATGTTCCAGAGTCTCCAAAGTCTGCTTGCCTGAGGGCCATGACTAAAGCAGTGGCCTTTTTCTTATCTCATTTGTCCCGTTCTGTCTGTTCCTCCTGCTCTCTATTATAAAAAAGGTTGCCAAGTTCAGTAGGGTTTCTAAGTTTTGCTCTGGGCCTAAGGCAGACTTTTGAAGTTTTTTCTAATGTCTGCAACTGACTAAGTGATAAACTTATCCTTTAAGATTAGTTGGCCTTCAATAGAGTCAGGTGACAGAGAGGTATGCTTCCTCAATGCCTCCCTTAGTCTCCCCAGAGAGGCAGTAGGATTTTCTTCCTTTCCCTGTGTCTAAGTGCACATCACTGAATAATTTATAGGCTTCTTCCTAGTTTTCCTTAGTCCTTCTAGCACGCAAGTTAGCAAATGTCTACGGCACCAATCTCCGTGTTCTGATTCTGCACCCCAATGAGGGTCTACACTGGGAACTGCCTGCTGGTCTGGGGGGAATTGTTCTCTTTCCTCTGTTATCATCCTATCATTGACCCAACTGAGATACCAGAGATCGCCAGACTCTCGGGCTGCAGTTATGGCAGCATTTCTTTCATTTGGGGTTAGTGACTGATCTAGCAGAAACATTATGTCTCTCCATTTCAGATCAAAAGATTGTCTTAACCCTTGCAAAACATCAATATAGTCATCAGGGTTATTTGAGAATTTATCTAGGTCTATTTAATTTGCTTCAAGTCTGAGAGAGAAAAAGGTACATACACTCCGACTGGGCCTAATCCTCCAGAATACATTTTAGGAGTGTTTTTGCATTGGGGGGCATATTTCCCATCTGAAAAAAAAAAAAAAAAACATAGGGACACCAGCACGCCTACTCATTTTCCAGTGAGCATTAGTTCTAGAGCATCCACTATGGTCCTAATGTTTATTCCTTTGCAGAGTGAGTAACGACCCATGGTCTTCTGCTTATGGGATTAGTTACGCTCACTGATGTAGCAGTCCTGCACCTGTTTTCCTACTTTTCTTGACCATGAAGAAAGGGACCCAGGCTGCTGGATTCTAGTGGTCCTTTGCCAGCATGCCCTACATTGCCTTTGCATTCAGGGGTGAGTCCTAGAGCTGGGCTGGGTTCCTGAGTATTTCATAACAACCCAGCTGCCCCATCAAGACGTATTTCCATAAACAATAGTTCTTATGCAAATTCATTTCAGAGAGGGTGTAGGTAACCTTTTGAATCAGGATTGCGGTAGAGTCTTTTTGATTCTGTAAGTACTTTAAGGCTTGGCTGAGTGCAAACAGCTCGCACATTTGAGCAGATCAATTATTAGGCAATTCTACTAACTCTGCTTTTGCAAGAGTCTCCCTATCAATTATTGAATATCCGTTGCTTTTTTTCCTCAATCACCCGGGAGGAGCCATCTATCCTTCTGTTCTGAACACAGTTCCTCCTAGGTCTGGTTGGACCATTGTGTGGTAATTAAGATTTAATCCCCTGTTAGGAAATCTGCTGGGTTAAGGGAATTTTCAGTGGTTAAATCACCTTTTTCTAAAAGAATAGCTCCATACTTTAAGATTTTTGAGTTAGTAAGCTACCTTTTTGCTTTTTTGACTTAGAACAATTCTGAACTGGTGAGGTGTGCTCACAATGAGGTTTCCGATTTAGGGAGGGTTTTCTCTTTATCTGGTGGAATAGTGTCAATAGGATTGATACCAATTCTTTTTTGAATGTGTAATAGAATTCTGCTGTGAATCTGTCTGGTCTTGGACTTTTTTTGTTGGTAATTTTTAAATTGTCTTTTAATCTCACTACTTGTTATTGATCTTCTCAGGGTATCTAATTCTTCCTGATATAAGCTAGTAGGGTTTTATCTTTTCAGGAATTTATCCATCTATTCTAGGTTTTCTAGCTTATGTGCATAAATGTGTTCATAGTAGCCTTGAATGATCTTTTGTATTTCTGTGGTGTCCATTGTAATATCTTCTATTTTGTTTCTTATTGAGTTTATTTGGATATTCTCTCTTGCTTTCTTGGTTAATCTTGCTAGTGGACTATCCATTTTAGTCATCTTTTCAAAGAACAAGCTTTTTGTTTAATTTGTCTTTCATATGTTTGTTTGTTTGTTTGTTTCAATCTCACTGAGTTCTGCCCTGATCTTGGTTATTTTCTTTCTTACATTGGGTTTGGGTTTGGTTTGTTCTTGTTTCTCTAGTTCCTTGAGGCTTGAACTTAGATTATCTGTTTATGCTATTTTCAGACTTTTAAATGTAGATATTTAGGGCAAGAAACTTTTCTCTTAGCACTGCCTTTGCTGTATCCCAGAGGTTTTGATAGGTTGTGTCATTATTGTCATTTAGTTTAAAGAATTTTTTATTTACATTTTTATTTCATTTATGACCCAATGATCATTCAGGAGTAGATTATTTAATTTCCATTCATTCGCATGGTTTCAAAAGTTTCTGTGGGAGTTGATTTCCAGTTTTATTCCACTTTGGTCCTAGAGAGTGCTTGATACAACTTCAATTTTCTTAAATTTATTGAGGTTCATTTTGTGGCTATCATATGGTCTATCTTGGAGAAAGTTCCACCTGCTATCGAATAGAGTGTATATTCTGTCATTGTTTGAAGGAGTGTTCTGTATATATCTGTTAAGTTTATTTGTTTCAGGGCATAGTTTAAATCTGCCGTTTCTTTGTTGACTGTCTTGATGACCTGTCTAATGCTGCCAGTGGAGTACTGAAGTCTCCTACTATTATTGTGTTCCTGTCTATCTCATTTCTTAGGTCTATTAGTAATTGCTTTACAAATTTGGGAGCTCCAGTGTCAGGTTCGTGTGTATTTAGGTTTGCAATATCTTCCCGTTGGGCAAAGCCTTTTATCATTATCTAATGTCCCTCTTTGTCATTTTTAATTACTGTTGCTTTAAAGTTTGTCTTTTGTGATATAAAAAATAGCTACTCCTGCTTACTTTGGTGTCCAGTTGCAGGAAATATCTTTTTTCCAACCATTTACCTTAAGTTTATATGAGTCCTTATGTGTTAGCTGAGCCTCCTGAAGGCAGCAGATAGTTGGCTGGTGAATTCTTATCCATTCTGCAATTCTGTATCTTATAAGCGGGGCATTTAGGCCATTTACATTCAATGTCAGCATTGAGATGTGAGACACCATTCCATTCATTGTGCTATTTGCTGCTTGTATACCTTGTTTTTTTGCTTGTGTTTTTTAAACTGTATTTTCATTTTATAGGTCCTGTGAAATTTATGCTTCAATGAGGTTCTGTTTTGATGTGTTTCCAGGATTTGTTACAATATTTAGAGCTTCTTTTAGCAGTTCTTGCAGTGGTGGCTTGGTAGTGGTGAATTCTCTCAGCATTTGTTTGTCTGAAAAAAAATACATATATATCTTTCCTTCATATATGATGCTTAGTTTCACTTCATACAAAATTCTTGACTGGCAATTGTTATTTTGTTTGAGGGGACTACAGATAGGGCCCCAATCCCTTCTAGCTTGTAATGTTTCTGCTGAGAAATCTGCTATTAATCTGATAGGTTATCTTTCATAGGTTACCTGGTGCTTTCATCTCACAGCTCTTATGATTATCTCCTTTGTCTTTGCTTTAGATAACCCAATGACTATGTGCCTAGGGAAAATATTTTTGAAATGAATTTTCCAGGTGCTCTTCGTGATTCTTGTATTTGAATTCTAGGTCTCCAGTAAGGCCAGGGAATATTTTCTTAATTATTCCTCCTAACATATTTTCAAATTTTCAAAACTTTTAGATTTCCCTTCTTCCTCAGGAACACAGATTATTCTTAGACTTGGTCATTTAACATAATCCCAGACTTCTTGGAAGCTTTGTTCATATTTTCTTATTCTTTTTTCTTTTCTTTTTTTTTTTTGTTTTTTTTGGATTGGGTTAATTCAAAGACATTGTCTTTGAGCTCTGAATTTCTTTCTTCTAGTTATTATTATTATTATTATTATTCTATTTCTGAGACTTTCCAAAGCATTTTGCATTTCTATAAGCGTGCCCATTGTTTCCTGAAGGATTCATTGTTTCCTCCTCCAACCCCATCTATTTCATTGAATATTTCTCCCTTCACTTCTTGTATAATTTTTTTTTTTTTTTAATTTCCTTACATTGGACTTCACCTTTCTCTGATGCCTCTCTGATTAGCTTAATAACAAACTTTCTGAACTAATTTTTTCAGGTGAATCAGGGAATTCTTATTGGTTTGGATTCATTTCTAGTGAGCTAGTGTGATTTAGGGGTGGTGTTAAAGAACCTTGTTTTGTCATATTACCAGATTTGGTTTTCTGGTTCCTTCTCATTCAGGTAGACTCTGTCAGAGGGAAGGTCTAAGTCTGAAGGCTATTTTTCAGATTCTTTTGTCCCATGGGGTGTTCCCTTGATGTAGTACTCTCCCCCTTTTCCTATGGATGCGGCTTCCTGAGAGCCAAGCTGTAGTGACTGTTACATCTCTTCTGGATCTAGCACCAGCAAATCTCCCAGGATCCCAGCTGGCATCGGCTGTTGTCTCCACAGAGTCCTGTGATGTGAACCATCTATAGGTCTCTCAGCCATGAATACCAGCACCTGTTCTGGTGGAGGTGACTGTGGTTTGAAATAGAATTTGGGAGGGTGCTTAGCTTTGGTGGTTTAATGCACTATTTTTGTGTTGGTTGGCCTCCTGCCAGAAGCTGGCACTTTCCAGAGAGCATCAGCTGTGATATTATGGGGAAAAACAGGTGGTGGGCAGGGTCATAGAACTCTCTGGGAGTATATGACCTTTGTCTTCAGTTATCAGAGTGGGTAGGGAAGAACCACTGGGTGGGGGCAGGGTTAGGCATGTCTGAGTTCAGACTCTCTTGGGGCAGGTCTTGCTGCCGCTGCCATGCAGGATGGAGGTGAGGTTCCCAAGTCAATGAAGTTATGTTCCTAGGAGGATTATGGATGCCTCTACTGTGTCACTGTAGGTTGTCAGGGAAGTAGGGGAAGGCCAGCAGTGACAGGCCTCATCCAGCTCCCACGCAAACCAAAGGGCCAGTTTCACTCCCACTGTGCATGTCCCCCTCCTTGCCCCACCACAACGGCACTGAATCTATTTCCAGGCAGTGGGTGAGTAGAGCTGAGAACTTGCCCCAAGCGATCCACTTCCTAGCTGCAAAAGCAAGTATGGCTTTCCTTCTTCCCCTGCCTGTTGAGTAGGCCCACTGGATTCATGGTGTCCCCTGAGTTCTGGCCAGGAGACTTCTCGATCACTTCAAATTGTTACAAAGTTCAGCTGGAGATTTCCTTCTCCCTGTGGCCTTTTCTCATTTTCTCTCTCTGACTGCCCCTCTGAAGGACCGCTGTGAGGTCAAGCAGAAATGGCTTGGTAAGGAAGCCAGTAAGCTCACAGGGCTTTTCCCACTTTTTCCTCTACCCCTGTATTTCACTCAGCTCTCTCAATTGACTCAGCTCCAGATGAGATCAGAATCTTCTCCCGTAATCTAAAGCTTCAGTTTCCCCAGTGCAAGTGTTTCTTCAGGAGTGGATGATCTCCCTTTCCCACTTCCACAGTTTGGACACTCACAGCATTTGGCATGTCTCCCAGGTCCTGAAGTAGCAATCTGCTTCCTTCAGAGAGTCTGTGAGTCCCCTCAAGTTTCCTGATTTATTTCTGCAGTCATTCTGGAGCAAAACTGCATGATGTGAGCTTCCGCACACTGCTCTGTCTGTCCGAGTTAGAGCTGAAATCTAGTCCTGCCTCCTGTCTGCCATGACCCCTCCCTGAATCCTTCTAATTAAACTTAAGAACTTCTGCACAGCAAAATAGGCTATTGATAGAATAAATACACAACCTACATAATGAAAGAAAATATTTACAATCTATGAATCTGACAAACGTCTAATATCCAGTGTCTATAGGGAATTTAAACACATTTACAAGAGAAAAACAATCAACCCCATTAAAAAGTGGGCAATGGACAGGAACAGACACTTCTCAAAGGAAGACATACGTACAGCCAACAATCGTATGAATAAAAACTCAATTATCACTGATCAGTGGAGAAATACAAATCCAAACCACAATAAGATACCATCTCACACTAGTCACAATGGCTATTATAAAAAAAGTAAAAAAAAAAAAAATAAAAAAATAACAGATGCTGCAGTTTGCAGAGAAAATGGAACACTTATACGTTAGTGGGAGTCTAAGTTAGTGGAAAGCAGTATGGCATTTCCTCAGAGTGCTAAAAGCAGAACTACCGTTTGACTCAACAATCGCATTACTGGGTGTATAGTGAAATATAAATCATTCTATTATAAAGACACATGCATGCAAATGTTCAGTGTAGCACTGCTCACAATAGCAAAGGCATAGAATCAACCTAAATGGATAAAGAAAATGTGGCACATAATACACTATGGAATACAATGCAGTCATATAAAAGAAAGAGATTTTTTTTTTTTTTTGGAACCACAGACAGAGCTAGAGGCTATTATCCTTAGCAAACTAAGCTAGGAAGAGCAAACCAAATACCACATGTTCTCACTTGTAAGTGGGAGTTAAATAGTAAGAACTTATGAGCACAAAGAAGAAAAATGACAGACACTGGGATCTACTTGAGCAGTAAGGGTAGGAGGATGGAGAGGAGCAAAAAAGATTAACTATAGGGGTATTGTGTTTAATACCTGGATGATGAAATAATAGGTACAAAATCCTTGGTGTTGCATGCTTACCTATGAAACACACCTTCACATGTATCCCCAAACCTAAAAAAAAAGGTAAAAAGAAGTGTCAAAGCAACAATTTCCTTATTACTATGTCAGTTGCTGTTTTATTTTTATAGTTATTATTTTTGAAATTCTCTTTGGCTTTTTTGTTTGTTTTGTTTTTGACTCTGGTCACCTAGGCTGGAGTGCAGTGGTGCAATCATGGCTCACTGTAGCCTTGACCTCCCAAGCTCAGGTGATTTTCCCACTTCAGCCTTCCAAGTAATTAAGATTACAAGCATGTGCCACCACACCCAGCTAATTTTTTGTATTTTAGTAAAGATGAGGTTTTACTATGTTGCCCAGGCTGGTCTTAAATTCCTGGACTCAAGCCAGCCACCCTCTTGGGCCTCCCAGAGTGCTGAGATTCACAAACATGAGCCACCACACCTGATCTGAAATTCTCTTTTTAGACAGTTCAGTAATTTGTCCTTATCAACTTTATCACATCTTCTTGATGGTGTTGCTGTAGTGTATGAATATGCTGTACTAAGTCTAACAAATCTTCCATTCAACTAGTATGTTAATAATATTAGTCAGTGATAATAATTATGTTGTCCTTTCTCTAGCAGCAAAGTCTGAATTAATTAAACATAAATTCTTCTCAACTTTGAAAATCTTGTTATGGGGTTCCCCAATAATTTCTACGAGGTGCAATAACATATGGAAACTTTGCATTATATGGCCAGATGATACAAAGGATTCAACGTTTATATTTACTTATTTACTTAGAGGTGATTATTTTAGTCTGTGATTAATACCATTCAAGCAAAAGAATAGACAGATGTCAATATAAGAATTGAAGTTGCTGTCTTCAGTCTTCATTCAACAACAGCTTAAGACTGATAACAGATTTTTATGAATGTTAACTTTGAATATTTTGCTATTCTTTAAGAAAAAGATCATGGCAAAATGAATTGCTCTTGAAGGTAATTTTAAAGACTATATACACATGTACATGCTTATATACATGCACAAGCATGTGTATGCATGTGTGTGTGCTTGTGCGTGGTGTGTGTGTGTGTGTGTGTCTCCTTATAAAAATATCCAAATTTGGCCACAACTTCTTGTCTTAGTTTATTTTGGGCTGTCATACTGCCATACAAAATACCACAGACTGGGTAATTTATAAGGAACAACAATTTATTTCTTAGGGTTCTTGAGGCTCAGAAGTTCAAGAGCTTGCTGCCAGCATCTGGCAAGGGCCTTCATACTATACTATTCCATGGCATAATAAAAGGGCAAGAGAGTGCCTAAGATAGAAACAGCAAATCTGGCTTAACTCATCCTAATATTAGGAACCCACTCCCTCTATAACTAACTTATATCAGCAATAACGGCATTCTTCTATTCATGAGGGAGAGACTTCATGACCTAGTCATCTCAAAAGATCTTACCTCCCAATACCATTACATTGGCAGTAAAATTTCAACATGAGTTTTCGAGAAAACAGTTAAACCATAGCCACCTCAAAAATGAGATTTATAATTAACTAATTGTAACATAAATATTTGCAATAAAATTATCCAAATACATGAAGTGTCATATCAACGCATTTAATAAATAGAGTAAATCTACTATGTGCGTTGATTAATATTAATTATGCTGTATATGTGTAAAATTCCTGTGATAAATTATATCTATTAAAACATTTGGCAAGAATACGATGATGTTGAGGACTCTTCAACTTTAATTCATTATTTTTTATGAGATTATGAGATTTATGAGTAAATTAGGGCTAACTTAATTTACCTGTCTTCAGGTTGAAAGATTTTCTTTTGGAGGTTTTCAAAATGTCTTAAGCATGAGATTTTTCAGTAGGCCTGCTTCTGCAATACAAGCACGTGGAGTTAGTAGCCATATAAGTTTTCATTTTTTTAAGTATTTTTCTATGTGTATTTCAACAATCATATCTCAGCTAAAATGAGCTGACAAATAAAAATGTTCATTCTTATACAGTGCACAGAATCTGGGGAAAAAAGATGCATAAAATCAAGAACAACAGCAAAACTTGTTTGACAAATGGGATCTGCTGGAGGAGAGAGATGGCAATAAGAGTAATAAAATAATCAAACATTTAATGCGATTTAAGTAAATATCACAAATTACTTCCTGTGGCTAAATATCAAGTTTCCCAATATATTCTGAATGAATAAACAGATAAAACAATCATTTTTTTGTCCTGAGTTAGTAGACTTGAACTTCACTGGCATGGAAATATCCCAAAACACAGAGTAAGACAAAATAAAATGAGAAAGAATTGGGAAAATTATAAGAGATTTGATAAATATGTTCAACTCACTTGACACAGGAATAATTGATGTCTCGGGAACAGAACAAATAATTAGTGAGTAAACAATAATTAATAACATAATGGAAGATTTTCCTGAGCTGACAAAAGACATGAGCATACACATTAAAAGATAATTGGGCCAGTAATTTACAAAACAAATTAAAATGGAAAACAGCAATTTAAGTATTAGTAGAAAAGAATGACCACCAGCTAGGATAAAACAACAAATTAACTTCAAAAGATAACAAATCAGACTGCCATTGAAATTAACAACTACTATATTGAAGTTAGGAGAAAGGGGTATAATTTATCAGAAAAAAAGGAAAGTTATCAAGAATCCTGTGGACATCCAAAATAGCATTCTTCTGTCAATTAGAAAGCAAAGTATTTAAAAATAGACAGTAACTCAGATTACATCACCTGCATGCATCTTTTGAAAAGTGTGCTTAAGGAAAGCCTCTAATCAAATAATAAATGACGAAGAACAAGATTACCATACGTGATTGTAAGATTGTATTTAGCTATAAAATGCATCAAGTCAATGTTAAATACAAATTAGGTTTTATTTATTTATTTATTTATTTTTTTTGAAAGTTCAGGAGTATGGACAGAATAAGGAATAAATCCCTTTAAGGCATATAATGTGATTTTAATCTTTTAGCATTCCTTCAATGGAAGGCATATATACAAGATCAAATATTAATATATTGATTGATACATTTTTAAAAAGTCTATCATGACCTTATAAATTGACGAAAATTACAAAAACTTGCTGCAGAACATTTGTCTTAAAATATGTTTTACTCTAATTACTTTTAAGATGAAGTTGTTATCTTTTTAACTTTCTTAAAATGAAAGCTCAAAAAATATGAGAATAATTTTCATAGGTGATTAATCAGGTGAGGAAGGAAGCAACAGGAAAAAAGGACAAGAAATTAAAACCGAGAAAAATAACAATGTTAATTTACCGAATGTTAGAAAGTTGTATTTTACTTTTTGTTGTCTAGAATGAAATTCTGAATGGCGATTGCATAAGTAACCATAATTTTGTCAGAAGGAAACAAATGAAAAATGTCATGTGTAATTTCTGTTAACTACCTTAACTGGGACTAATGAAAGAAAACTTCTTGATTTTCTCATGGTAGACTTTGATCTAATTATTGAGATTTCTGTAATAATTTGGAACAAAATAAAAAGCCTAGTAAAAACAACAAAGGTAAGTATAATTTTGACTGTGCATAATTTTAAAAAATAACTGATTCAAAACTCACATCTTTTTGACTGTTAATCTTGATGAAAATAACTCAATAAATAATATCTAAACTTCTAAATCAGGAGGAGCAATGTATAAACACTTTTCAAATAGGATGAGAGAGGAAGTCAAACTATCCCTCTTTGTGAATGACATGATCCTATATCTAGAAAATCCCATCGTCTCAACCCAAAAGCTTCAGAAACTGATTAGAAACTTCAGCAAAGCCTTGGATAACAAAATCAATGAGCAAAAATTGCTAGAATTCCTATACATCAACAACAGTCAAGCCAAGAGCCAAATCACAAACCAACTCCCATTTACAGTAGCCACAAAAAGAATAAAATACCTTGGAATACAGCTAACATGGGAGGTGAAAGATCTCTAGATATCTATGAAGAGAACTACAAACCATTGCTCAAAGGAATTAGAGATGACACAACAAATGAAAAAAAAATTCCATGCTCATGAATAGGAAGAATCAATATTGTTAAAATGACTATACTGCCCAAAGCAATTTAAAGATTTGATGCCCATAAACTATAACTGAGATTCTTCACTATTCAAATTAGAAGTGGTAAACTTTGGGGATATGGAGAATATCCATTCTACAGAGGTGTTTGACTTAACTGAAGACTTTTAATTAACTAATTTTAAAATCAAGTTAGTTGCTGCCATATAAAACAAAATTATATAGTGTTCTTGAAAAAAAGTGATATATCTACTAGTAGTAGGTATGAATTCCTACTGAAAGGCAAAAATCAATACCACCTGAGAAATGACTATGTTCTTTAGACATAGCACATGCTCTCTTATTTCTCCATTTTCATCTATCTTTGCTGTGCTTCTCTATTTGTTAGAATATAAAGCAGTTCATATTATCACAATTACATCATTTTTAAACACTAAAGTTAAAAATATTTACTTCATTCCTATTTTCCTAAAATTACAAAATTTGACAATCTGCAAAAATCACAAGCATTCTTATACACCAATAATAGACAGATTGCCAAATCATGAGTAAACACCCATTCACAGTTGCTACAAAGAGAATAAACACTTAGGAATACCACTTACAAGGGATGCGAAGGATCTCTTCAAGGAGAAATACAAACCACTGCTCAAGGAAATGAGAGAACACAAACAAATGGAAAAAAAATTCCATGCTTGTGGATAGAAAGAATCAATATTGTGAAAATGGCCATACTACCCCAAATAATTTATAGATTCACTGCTCTTCCCATTAAGCTACTATTGACTTTCTTCACAGAATTAGAATAAACTACTTTAAATTTCATATGAAACCAAAAAAGAGCCCACATAGCCACAACAATCCTAAGCAAAAGTAACAAAGCTGGAGGCATCACATTTCCTAATTTCAAACTATACTACAAGGCTACAGTAACCAAAACAGCATGGTACTAGTACCAAAACAGATACATAGACAAATGGAACAGAATACAGGCCTCAGAAATAACACCACACATCTACAACCATGCAATCTTTGACAAACCTGATAAAAACAAGCAATAGGGAAAACACTGTTTATTTAATAAGTGGTGTTGGGAAAACTGGTTAGCCATTTGCAGAAAACTGAAACTGGACCCCTCCCTTACAACTTATACAAAAATTAACTCGAGATGGATTAAACACTTAAACATAAAACCTAAAACCATAAAAACCCTAGAAGAAAACCTAGAAAATGCCATTCAGGACATAGACATGGGCAAAGACTTCATTACTAAAACATCAAAAGCAATTGCAACAAAGCCAAAATTGACAAATGGGATCTAATAAAGCTAAAAATCTTCTGCACAGCAAAAGAAACTGTCATCAGAGTGCACAGGCAACCTACAGAATTGGAGAAAATTTTTGCAATCCATCCATCTGACAAAGGGCTAATATCGAGAATCCACAAAGAACTCAAACAAATTTACAAGAAAAAATACAAACAATCTCATCAAAAAGTGGGCAACGGATATGAACAGACACTTCTCAAAAGAAGACATTTATGTGGCCAACAAACATGAAGAAAAGCTCATCATCACTGGTCATTAGAGAAATGCAAATCAAAACCACAATGACATACCATCTCACATCAGTTAGAATGGAGATCATTAAAAAGTAAGGAAACAACAGATACTGGAGAGGATGTGGAGAAATAGGATTGCTTTTACACTGTTCGTGGGAATGTAAATTAGTTCAATCATTGTGGAAGACAGTGTGGGAATTCCTCAAGACTCTGGAACCAGAAATACCATTTGACCTAGCAATCCCATTTACTGGGTATATACCTAAAGGATTATAAATCATTCTACTATAAAGACATATTCACACATATATTTATTGCAGCACTATCTACAATAGTAGAGACTTGCAACCAACCCAAATGCCTATCAATGACAGATTGGATAAAGAAAATGTGGCACATACATCATGAAACACTATTCAGAAAAAATAAATTATGAGTTCATATTTTTTGCAGGGACATGGATGAAGCTGGAAACCATCATCCTCAGCAAACCAACACAGGGACAGAAAACCAAACACTGCATGTTCTTACTCATAAGTGGGAGTTGAACAATGAGAACGCATGGACACAGAGAGGGGAACATCACACACCATGGCCTGCCGGGGGGTTGGGGGGGAATGGATAAGGCAAGCATTACGACAAATAGCTAATCCATGTGGGGCTTAAAATCTAGATGACAGGTTGATAGGTGCAGAAAACCACCATGACACATATTTACCTATGTGACAAACCCGCACGTTCTGCACATGTATCCCAGATTTTAAAGTAAAATTTAAAAAAAAATAGAATATCAAGCAGTGCATATTATCACAATTACATCATTTTTTAAGCACTAAAGTAAAAAATACTTCGTTTCTATATTTTTAGATTAAAAATTTGGTGATTTACCAATGAATTATTTTTTAATTTAAAAATGTAGAAGAAAACATAATTTTTGAAAATAGAGGATTTTATATATGTTTATATAAAAACACAATGCTCTTCAGAGAAATTCAAATTAAATGCCTTCATTAAACAGGCAAGGGTAAGTACTATGAAGGATATATAAACCAGGTGATGAATATAATGTATGCTTCTGTGAACAGAAATGGTATATTTTGTTAAAAAAAACTTATATCAAATTACGTTCAGGTTGCAAGTCTATGAAAGACCACACGTTCAATACACTATTAATATATGCAAGTTGAAATGCAAAACTATCCAGAAAAAATGCAAATATGGCCAAGCACTTACAACATGAGTTTCTTGAAAATAATAATAAAGTAAATGTTTTGACATTTTTTACTAGTTGTGACAGCACAGATATAAATATCACTATCCAATTAGGCAAATGCATTAATGTTGTCCATTACTTGTGGTGCCTCCTATAAACAACAGTATTAGGAAATGATGGATTTTTTTTTTAAAGGTTTCTAGGAAAAGTCTTAAACATGTATTGTAATATGGCCAATCTTTACCATTTGACAGTTTTACTATGAGCAAATGAAAGCACATAGCAGTCTAGCAAAAGCAAGCAAAGTTTTAATACAAAAGGCAATACTATGAGGCAGGAGAAAATTTAAAAATACACACACACACACACACACAAAGACACATACAGCATATTCATAACATATATGCATAACAGCATATTCATCAGCACACATACACATATACATAAAACCCTGAGAGGCAGGAGGGCAGTAGAGCTAGACAAGTAGTCAGTCACAACCAACAAGACACATCTGTGTTAGATTAAAATGCTTATGAAATTATCATAACACATGTCTTCTAATATCTGAAGTAGTCTATAGATGGTAATTTATATGTATACATATGTATTTAAATATATGGTATATGGTAAATATATGCATATTTATACACACATTTATATAGAGAGCTATTTTCAGTCCCAATTCTATCTGTTATCTATAGCTGATTATATTTATGACTTAGTAATGTACACTGGATCTTACCCATTTTTTACACCTTAAAAACATAGCATCACAGTATTGGGTAAATAATTGTGGAGTTCTTACTGAATCTTGCTAGCTTTTCCAAATATCATAATTAACTACTTTTATTGTTGCTACAAGTAAACCCTATGCACTTCCTGTTCCTTTTAGGACTTAGAGTTTCCATTCCCTGCAACTTGAAATTGTGCAATTGATTTTGTGTTAGATCATCTCTCAATGAGTAGTCTTTCAGAGCACATTTGTAGATGTAAAAGCAAAAAGAACAAGTAAATAGAGTAAGATTATTGAAAGATTAATTCAAGTACCCTATTAAATTGAGGGTTAAAAATAAAACAGGAAGAAAAATTAATACATCATAATAACAAAAACTCAATATATAGAATATCAAAAAGTGTACCTAAACAACCCAAGGAAAACAATCAAAATAAAAGTTTGCTCATAACTCTGATTCAGTTGTATTTAATGAATTCTCATCTGATGGTTCTGGAGTAGCAGGCTACCACTCAAAGTCATCGGTTTGTTTTGTTGTTTCTAGATTATTAGTCGGCCAGCCAAGAACTCGTCTGCTTTTGTACTTAGAGTGTGCTGGAAATTCTTAGTCTCAGAATCCTTGGTATAGTCCTCTGTTTTAAAGTTCTAAGGCTGTAATTGTTAGATGTTTCTTTCAGAGGAATTAAAAATAGGCTTCTACTGCATTGCAGGGTCCAGGTAACATGAAAGGCAAGCCAAAACACCTGCTGATGAAATAATACACGGATTGTGTTATTTTATTACAGTAACTGACAGTATCAGAATGACACAGAGAAAAATCCTTATTTGGAGTATATATATATGAATGTAACCATGATTAACACTAAAGATGAGGATTTTAATGTAAGACTATTGCAACAGTTTGAATGAGTCCCTCAAAATGCATGTGTTGGAAACTTCATCCCCAGTGCAACACTGTTTGAAGATGAGGCCTAATGGGAAGTGTTTAAGTAATGAGGACTGCCCCCACCCCCGCCAAGAATGTATTCATGATGATTATAAAAGGACTTGAGGCTTCAAGTTTTATCTCTTACTTTATCTAGCCCTCTCTGCCCTTCCAGCATGGGATAACACTGTCAGAAAGTCCTTGCCAAATGCTCGTCCCATAGAGTGCACTGCCCAACCTCCAGAATGTGAGCCAATAAATTTGTGTACATTATAAACTACCCAGTCTGTGAAATTCTGTTATAACAGCACAAAACTGACAGAGACAGAAAATCAGTACTGAGAGGTGGGGTGGTTGCTATGACAAACACCGAAAACTGTGGAAATGGTTTTGAACTGGATAATGGACAGTGGTAGAAAAAATTTGGAGGAACGGGCTAGAAAAGAGGCTAGATTGTCATAAATGGAGCATTAAGGGAGTTTCTGGGGGAAAGCTCAGAAGAGAAGACCTGTATGAAAAGTCTGAAACTTCCAAGGATTATTTAGGTGGTCATGATCAGAATGTTGGTAAGGATCATTCAAATGAGATCTCAGACAAAAGGTATTGGAAACTGGAGAAAAAAAATCATCCCTGTTACAAATGACAAAAATCTCGGCTGAATTGTGGCCATGTCCTAGGACTTCATGGAAGGTTGAGCTTTGCTAGTGATTAACTAGGATATCTGGGAGAAGAAATACCTATGTAGCAAAATATTCAGCTTGTGGCATGGCTCCTTTTAACGGCATACAGTAAAATTCAAGAAGAAACAAATGATTTGAAGATAGGGACTTTCTAACTAAAAAGGAAACAGAATTTAAGGGTTTGAAAGAATCTCACCTTGGAGGTGTGGCAGAGGATGAAAGAGCATTTTCCGGAGAGGAAACCAAGTTTGATAGAAAGATTAGTATGGATAGAACAAAGCCAGGGGCTGTTTATCGGAGCAATGGAAGAATGATCTTCTCTTGAAGGCAGTTTGGAGATTACTGGTACCATCCCTCCCATCACAGGTACAGAGTACCAAGGCCTACAGCAAGAAAATATGTCAAAAGAGAGGCCTCAAGTACCCTTGGTATGTTGGCTCACTTCCCGGGGCTGCTTCAAGTCTCTGATCCTTGAATTCCTGGCAGAACTCCTTGATCACCTCAGGTGCCGCTCAAGGAGCCCAGACGCAGCTTGCGCCACAATTTTGGAAGTTGCAAGTCTCAAATTTTGGCAACATTCATGCCGTGTTAACCTTACAAGTTCAAAAGTGCAGGAGCTATCGGGGCATGGCTCCCTCCCTCTAGATTTCAAAGGATTTCACAATAGCCTGAGGCCATGCAGAGAACTGTCAGAGGTATTAGGAACTGGAGAAAGTGGGGTCACCCACACAGTTCCCACTGGACCTAATGGATCTGTGGGTGCATTACTATCTCTGAAATTCCAGAGGTATAGGGCCACTAGAATGCAACTCCAACCCTGAGAAGTTTCATCACAATCTATAGGGTTTGAGCAAGAATTTCTACTCATGGTCAGATAGACAATAAATTAAATCTCTTTATAAGCAATTTTATTACAATGATTATATCAATTTTCCAGTTACTTAAATATTTGCATGTCACTTCACATCCCCCCAAGAAAGAGAACTAAAACTATTGAAAAATAGTCCAACTAATAACACTTTCCTGTGCAACATTAATCTAGTTAATATCGACCTTGTCTCTCTGGTTTGAGAGACTTTCACTTTGGATATCAAATAACGGGATAGGCTTACAAGATTTTTGAGTTCATGTAAATAATCTAGAGCATACCAAAAATACCTAATTATTTCTGTCATCTTTCCTTTTACAAAGTGAAGGTGTAAATTTTGTATGCCAATTATTATCAATAGGAGTAGTATCGAATAATGTTTGAATATAGAACAAACTTTGAGAATTTATTATTTCAAATTTACAGTCTGTAATTA
This sequence comes from Macaca fascicularis, assembly GCF_037993035.2. Taxonomy (NCBI): domain Eukaryota; kingdom Metazoa; phylum Chordata; class Mammalia; order Primates; family Cercopithecidae; genus Macaca; species Macaca fascicularis. The sequence goes on along the minus strand of NC_088380.1, from coordinate 28,945,049 downwards.
ACTAGGATTCACGTAATTTGGATCATCACTTAAAATTTAAACAGCAATATTTAGTTTTATTGAGACATATTGAAATTTCACTTATCTTAGAGAAAAATAACTTGAAAACCAGAAGTCAGTAGAGACAAAATTAATCCATTGAGGGAAAATTATTGATTCAAAGTATAAAGAATTATTTTTATTTTAGCTTTAAAACACAACTAATCTTATCAGCTAATACATTTATCATAATCATTTTATTGCTTTTATCAGAACTATATGAAAATCAAACATGTTTATATGTAATGAAGAAATAAGTGAAACCTACATGTAAGACAGCACATTTGTTTGTGTTTTTTTGTGAATCTAGTACTCTTTAGGAATATTCTACCTAACATTTATTCTATAATACTATCAAAAATGAGTGAAATGTTTCTATAAATCACATGAGTTGCAGCATAACTTGAAGTTTAAAAGAATTTTTATCTAATGATATATTTCACTTTTTCAAAACACATATTTCAACAAAATAGATACCTCTTTAAATTTGAAAGACTTTATAATTTTTCTCTGTGGACTGTGACTTTCTTACTCATATGGTGAATCCTCTGGATTTTCTTTTGCTCCTAAGGATTAAATGTTCCTTATGTTTGTAAACCAGCCTTCACCAGTGTGATAGATTCATGTTTTCATTGTGCATTCCCATCAATGAAACTTCTCTATGTCTCAGTTATTATAGTATTTTCAATCCCTTATATCCCAGAGTGAATCCTTTTAAGTTATGCAACGTTCTCTTGCTTTATGTGTCCCTAGTAGTTAAGGGGCTGACCATGCTATTACTACAGTTTCTTTATTTTCATTTTATCTGGTATAATCAATCTAAAAATCCTCCTTAATCTCAAACATTAACTTTGTTTCAGATTATATTTTGATAATGCTAAAAAAGTGGAGCCTCCAATAACTCATGAAGAGGCCATTCTGGAAGCCTCTATCATCCTCTGCATTGTGGCTTCTTTGTACCTGCTTTCTTTTGGTTATTATTCGCATGGAAATTATTTTCCATTCTTTCAGTTTTAAACCATGCATATCCTTGGATCTAAAGTGAGTCTTGTAGGCATCAAATAGTTGATTTTTGTGTTTTTAACTAATTCTTTTGAAACACTTTTTAATTTGTAATTTTAATTCATTTACACTTAAAATAATTAACTTACTATTGCCATTTTGTTACTTGTTTATGCATTTTACAGCTTTTTGTTATCCCTTAGTTCCTTTGGTACTGCCTTCTTATTTTTTGTAATGAGTTTTAATTTCCTTTTTATTTCCTTTTGTGTACATGCTATAAATATTTTCTTAGTGGTTATCCTTGGTGATTATATATAATATCCTAAAGTTAAAGCAATCTATTTTAGTTGATACCAAGTTAATTGCAACATTATACAAAATCATACAAAATTCTATTTCTTTATATCTCCCCCTTATGGTACCGATATCACAAATTACATTTCTATATATTGTATGCCATTAACGTAGATTTATAATTTTATTTTTATGGTTTTGCCTTTCAAATCTTATAGTATAATAAAAAATGGTTACAAACCAAAATTACAATAATACTTTTTTAAAGAATTTGTCCACGTATTTATCTTCCCTGAAGAACTTTATGCTTTCATATGGCTTCAAATTAGTATCCAGTTTCCTTTCAGTTAAACTGGAAGAACTCCCTTTGGTATTTCTTGTATGGAAGGTATAGTGGTAATAAACTTCTGCTTTTGTTTATCTGGAAATGGCTCACGTTCTTCCTCATTTGTAAAGCACAGTTTTACGAGATACAGAGTTCTGAATTGACTTTTTTCTCTTGGTACTTTTACATCTTATTTCATTTTTTAAATCCTGACATTTACCAGGTACATAAAGTAGATATACTTTTATTTTAATAAATGCTCATTAAATTATTTATTTAGACATAAGTTTCAGGAGGTACTGTTATTTTTAAATATGTTTGAGTTCAGAAAGTGATTTTCACAACTCTTCAATGACAATTGGAAAGTTTGTTTTTTCTGTCATCATCTAAGAAATCATACAAAGTATTAAAATTCAGAATAAAATATGTAATCTATGAAAAAGGACACACACAATATAGGTGTAATTTTTTATGATAACTATTACAAATTATCATTAACTTGATGACCTAGATAACAAAATTTGATTTTCTGTAACTGGACACCAGGAGTTTGAAATGAGTCCTAGTGAGCTGAATTAAAATGTCAGAAGCCCCAATTTCTTCTGGAGGCTCCAAGAGTGAATCTGTTCCTTGCCTTTTAACATTTTTTGAGACTTCCGGTATGTTTTGGCTTTCCTTAGTTCATGGTTCCATCACTCCAATCTCTTGCTTCTATTATCACATTTTCTACATCTGATATTAAGGAATTAGATTCTTTTAGATAGTCCGGTGAGCCTACCTCAATCAAGCAAAAGGGCTTTAACACAGAACCGAGGCTTCCTTAAGGAAGAAGAAATCTGCAGGGCATGGTGGTTCACGCCTGTAATCCCAACACTTTGAGAGGCTGGGGCGAGGGGATGGGGGGCGGATCACCTGAGGTAGGGAGTTCGAGACCAACCTGACCACCATGGAGAAACCTTGTCTCTACTAGAAATACAAAATTAGTAGGGCGTGGTGGTGCACGCCTGTAATTGCAGCTACTAGGGAGGCTGACGCAGGAAAGTCACTTGAACCTTGAACCCGGGAAGCAGAGGGTGCAGTAAGCCAAGATCGCACCATTGCACTCCAGCTTGGGCAAAAAGAGCGAAACTCCATCTCAAAATAAATAAATAAATAAATAATAAGAAATATAAATAAATAAATAATAAGAAGAAGAAATTCTTCCTTTAGACTGAAGTTCCAGCTCATGCCTCAGACTTCCACTGTTCACATCTTGATGGCCTGCCCTGTAGATTTTGAACTTGCCCAGGCAGCCTCCACAATTATTTTCAAACAGTCTGTCTGTCTATCTATCTATCTATCTATCTATCTATCTATCTATCTATCTATCTATCATGTCCTACACGTTTTGTTTCTCTAATGAAATTCTGATACAGGCAGAGAATTTTTCTCTTATAAAAGCACATTTTATATTCAATCTTTGATGAGTTAATTATTAAGGGCTTACACATTTTCTAAATATTAGTAAGTGAATATCACTTTGCCATAGTCTCTCCTGTGCATTCCATGTTATGGAGCCATCCATTTAAAAGGTCAGTAGTCAGTAATTTCCTATTTCGCATGTGTGTGTCATAGTATGATGAAGCAAAGAAATACTTACTTTCGGTTAATTGGCTAAACAATTGTAAAAATACTCTACATGTTTACTTTACCATGAAAATAGATTACAGTAAAATTGGTTTTCTTTTTACTATGAAATCTATTTCATTTTCTTTATTTACCATTATTACATTGCACTAGTACAGTCAAACATTAATATTTAAAAACATTTCATCAATAAGATATGACACCAAAAAAGATATCAGATAATTCTGTTCTTCAGGGCCTTTGCAAATGACCTATTTATCTTGTTTTTGTGCTGGTCAAAAATTTTTTTGGTTGGGATTAAGAAAAATAAAATTTAGCCAGCTTGAGAAAAACACAATAGTGGAAACTAGAAAACTGCCGAGAGAATAACTAGTTCAAACTCTAGAGACCTCAAGTCTCTGCTAATCTCCAGAATAACATCTTTTTTTCTTATTTATTTATTTATTTTTGGCAGACTGACTTATCTCTGGTTTTCAGTGAGCATGGTCAGGATTCTGAGCACACAAGTGTCCAAGCAAGGCCTCCAATGTTGACCCTTCTCATGAAATTTAAATCACACATAATAGTAATGTTACTTATAAATTTACTTCTTTATTAATACAAGGTTGCAATATTACTGAAAATTGAGAACATTTTTTCATTTTTTCTGCAATGCTTAGTTATGAGCAGATGCTGGGTTTTATGTTTAAATTATAGGGAGTCTCACATTTCCTTTGAGTAGTTCTGAAGATCTAAAAATGTGAATCACTACTTTCTAGTATCTTTTTCTTTCATATCTCCACCAACCTTGAATTCCATGTTCAATGAAGTGTGAATTACTAATGCTGGAATAACTAGGATTCTTTTTACAGGATTTGAAAGTGTAAGAGGAAGTGAGAGATGAATAATTTCTATGTGACTCACCATGTCCATATGAGATCTAGGACAAATCAAAATCCACCATGTGAATCAAAGGGCAAAAAATTCCTGACTCCTGGGGAAAAAAACAAGTAACTTTAAGGATAAGACAAAAATAAAGATTTTATGTAAATACAGTACAGACTGGGATCCTGACACCATTTAATTGTTTTTGGCTTTGGTTTTTTTCTGAGTAAGGACTAGATTCCTTCTAGACTTTTGTTATGATAGATGAGCTTGTAGAATCATTTTGCGTAAGTATTTTTAGTGTTTATTATTTGAAACAAAAGAACCACAATTAATAAAATCTATGTCTGGTCTTAGTAATAGTATCTGAATAGTAGAAACAGAAGTTTTAGAAAAATCATAGCTGTGTCTCAATTTGAAATAGGAACTAAAATGTAAAAGAAGGAAAGAAAGAGAAAGAATAAAGAAAAAGTGAAGGGGGGGAAGGAAGAAAGAGAGGAAGGGAAGGATGAAGAAAGAAAGGAAGAAAGGAAAACAGAAGCAAGAAAAGGAAGAAGAAAGCAAATGAAGAAAAAAGAGAAAGAAGGAAAGACAAATAAAAATATAATGAGGTGTTAAATTGTAAATGCGTGCCAGTTAACTCAGCTTTTCTCACATGGCTTCTTACATAATTAGCACGGAAACTTTTAACCTCATTTTACTAAGTAAACAGTGTTTTTGAATGAAATCATATGTTTTAATTATCACTCAAATCTTGTTTATTTTTTGATGCATCATAAACCCAAGGAAGTTTCCCTCAAATAGGATATAGTAATACAATTATCTAAATTATTTTACTAATTTATCTGTTCAATCTATCAGATTTACCATTTATGACTAATTGAGATTATTTTAAATATATTTCTTCTTTGTGGAATAAATTAGGATGTTTTATTTTTGCTCAATCAGCAAAGAACAATAAAAGAGGCAGTCTTGAATCATTTTTCAAATTTAGGTATTAGAAACAATGCCATAAGATTGAAAACTTTTTAAAAATTATGCTTTTTCTGTAAAATCATTTTCTCATTTTAATTACCAATCATTTTCTCATTTTCATTCCCAGCCTGTGAGTGTGTGTAAGTATATGTGTAAATCCACTTACTATGAAAAAATTGCATTTCATGAGGAAACGTGTTGCATATTTTCTCTTTTATAAGCTTCTTGAATAGCATAATCTTTAGAATCAACCTATCTTATGGTCTTTTATTTCCTGCCACCCATCTCCCACTCCCTTCTGGGGGCCATCGTGAATTACTAAGCAAAATTAAAGGATTGCATGTGGTCTCTATAGTCACTACTGACAAGGTGAAATCATTTAAGAAGACAGAATGGAGAGCTATTACTGGAATTTCTGCTTACTAGGGGAAGATGCAGTCACAAGAGCTGGGTTATTGCTTTATGCAGCCTGGCATGGGGCTATAACATATCTGGGTATGAAATAGACACATCTTCAGATTCTTGAGACTCCAAAAATTCCAAGGAAACAACTCTAACAAATTCTATTAGGATATCTAAAATCAAGTCACACTCAGAAAGAAGAGATATATTCAAAATGAAATAATATTACAATGCTGAAAATAACAAGATTCAGAAGAATAATTGTTTCACAGTTTGGGTTTAATTTAGAACCCTTAGTAATTTTTTAAATAGAGTTCTAGCTGGCAATTTTCTTCCCAAATCATATTGAAAAACTCATTTTGCTGATTCTGTTTTGCAGATTTGTTTCTGAGAAATTGCAAATAATTGTAGGAAAATAATAACTACCAATTTATTTCTATTTATTCTTATTTATTATTATTTTTCTCATGCAGCATTTTCAATGAGTGTATATCAACACATGACTCAGCTACCATCTGTGTATAACAATTAGGCCTTATATAAATAAGTCAATGCTCTTTTTTCAAATTACCAACATGCCATTGTTTCATAAAATTTTACAAAATCCCTTCCTTGATATTAAAATTTTATGTAAAAAAAAACAAAGAAAAAATGAATTGTGAGATGCAGGAATCATTTGAAAATTTGAGGGCACAAATACTGACTTTTAAAAACAAATTTAAAAATTTGATTTAACAATTAAAAAAAAATGTATACCACTTTTATTTTTCCCATCAATCTATTTTTGTTTGGGTATCTATTTATCCTGACAAAAATTATTTGCGTAGCTAAACATTAGCCAGGTTCCCAAGCCTCTTCTAGACCCACTGGCAACTTTGTTTGTAAAAACAAATTTAGCAAAGAACCCAGCTGAAGAATCCAGCTAATCCAAACAATATCTGATCATCGTCAGATCACCATACCTCATTAGATTTCTCATCCTTTATCCCCCAGGTGATGACTGATCACCCTGGCCTGTCTTCAGTTACAATCTTATTAGGTCAGCTTATCCAAAATTCTCGTTACCTTTGATATTTCCTCTTAGTGATTTTCCATCCATTGACCTTTACCCTTCCTCTTGGCTGTAAATTCCCATTTGCCCATGCTATCTATATTAGGAGTTGAGTCCAATCTCTCTCTTGTGCAGTGGTCTTTATATTTATCACAATGGTCCTGAATAAAATCTTCCTTCCAGTACTTTAAGAATTCTCATTGAATTTTTTTTTTTTTTTTTTTTTTTTTTTTTTAACAATCCCCTATTCTGTTCTATGCCGTTTGGATGGATTTCTATCTTAGATGGCATTGAAAATGCCAAATAGAGAAAGATAAATACTAGATATTGAGTTTTAAAGATCAGTGGAAAACTTTAGCTTAAGATAAAATCATGCATTTATTGATATAATTATTCAAAAATATTCACTATGTACCCAATGAAAGATTCTTTGTGTTGTCCACATTTTAAAGCAATGCAAATAAAGTTAAAGCCATGAAATTAAATAAGATTGGCTTGCACTTGACAGATATTTAATGGATTTCTAATACATATAGTTTTATGGGTTTTAAAAAAGTAATTTGAAATATACAGAATAACAAAGGATCATATTTGAAATAAAACTTTTTAATTATTTCTACTTTTAAGATTTTTTTTCTCAAAGGGGGGTCCTATTATTAGCTATCAGAATCTCCTATGATATTTTAAAAATGCACTTTTCTGCAATTCTTTGGACTTACTGAACCTGTGTCTATGCAAATGAATTTTATAATTTATTTTTTCATAATAATCACAGTAGAATATAAAGTACTGGGACACACTTGGTACATTCTTATTTAAGAGATGAATAGAGGAATGTTGACTAAGCAAAAATAAATGAAATAGGCAGAGAAGTAATAGGAATTTTATGAGAAAGCAGATAAGAGAGGAAAAATTGAAACAAACAGATAAAACTTGATGACAGAAAGTCATTGAGTTTGACAATGCTAAGTCCATTGTTGGTGATGGTTTAAAATCTGTTATTGAAGTGATATATAGGGATACATATGTTTAAAAAGAAAATATTATGTAAATGCAACAATGGCAGAAAGACTTTCACTTGTCAGTTTTTCATCTGTTTTGTTCATGTATGATTTTCTCTCTTTAGGAGAAATTTTATGAAGACTAATCAGTGAGATGAAGGAGTAAATGGATAATAAAATCAGATCAAACGATCTTATTTTATTATTATATAGATGATCTTTGGTAAGTACTTGGAAACACAAAAATGGACAAGTAGATTTCAATATATCCTTCGGACTTTGAATTTCAATATACGGTTTTATACTAATAGATGATATCTCTATAAATAGGGAACCTATTAAACAATTTGCAGAATAGTGTCTTGTCCATTTACATAGGAAGAAGAATAATTCTTCCTAAACTGGGTATTTAAATAAATAGTTCATATCTATGTTATTATGTGTTCATTAAATAGCAATTCCTTATGATGATAAAGGTTAAACTTTTATGAAGTTCTTTTAAAGTAAAAATATGTAATTGGGAGACATTTATGCTTTAATTTTCTTTAACAAATGTGAACAAATAAGTGATTAGAAAATTATTCTATGGGATGAGATGAGGATACAACATGCTGAAATTTAGGTCGGATAATATCTGATTGAGTTTGAAAAGGGAAGTACCTAACTCGTCAATTTTATTGGTTCTTATAGAATACAAAATCATTTAAAAACATGTTTATAGTGTAGAAGAATTATTTTGTTATATGGATACATTTTATAGCAGTGAAGTCAAGGCTTTTTTAGTGTACCCATTAAGTAATTTCTAATCATTCACCTGTCTACCACCCACCCCTACCCTTCTGAATCTCCGTCGTCTATCATTTCATACTCTGTGTTCATATATACACATTATTTAGCTTACACTCATAGATGAGAACATGTAGTATTAGTCTCAATGTTTCTGAGATACAAATTTAAGAGTCATTAGACCATTACACACTTCCACAGTAACAAACTTTATCTATAGAATTTTTTTGTTGTTGCTGTTATTGTTGTTGTTGTTGTTGATGTTGTTGTTCAGAAGGAGTCTCGCTCTGTCGCCCAGGCTGGAGTGCAGTGGCACCATCTTGGCTCACTGCAAGCTTCGCCTCCCAGGTTCACACTATTCTCCTGCCTCAGCCTCCCGAGTAGCTGGGACTACAGGCGCCCGCCACACCACGCCCAGCTAATTTTGTTTTGGATTTTTAGTAGAGACGGGGTTTCACCATGTTAGCCAGGATGGTCTCGATCTCCTGACCTAGTGATTCACACGCCTCGGCCTCCCAAAGTGCTGGGATTACAGGCGTGAGCCACCGCTCCTGGCCTATAGAATTTTTAAACCTGTATTTTTTACTTCTCTGCTTATTTTTTTCTCCACCTATGGATACAATCCAGATATTTTTACACTAATGATGGAGAAAAAGGAAGACTTTTATCTTCTATTCAACTCATTAAAAATTAAGTAACAGGAGGAAATGTGCTTATGTGAAGAGCACATACAGAAGTTACTTTACCTTTTCACTACGTTTATGGAGTGGTTCAATACCTTGTGTATGATCTAGTAATCAGTCTTATCATTCAGTACTATTTGGTATTAATAAGACATCTAACTGATCAAAATCATTTAAAAAGTTGAAATTGAAGTGAAAGTTAAATATTCTTGGCAGATAATATGAAGTTTATGACAGATTCTTCACTCTGACAGTGGCAATTTTTTCAGAATCTAAATCACTTTGACCTCTTTTTTACTATTTTAAATTGCAAAACACCATAATTTTTTTCATCAAGCCAGAAACTTTATCAGCAATATGCATTGCTATCTTCAACTGTCAAGTAATTTATGATCTAATATTAGAGTAAAAGACATTTAAAAATAAACAGATATCTTTTCCAACCAAGTGCACAGGACATCTTCTCATCTGACAAATTTAAAATTGATATTTATCAATATGAGGAAAATATGGCAAAATGCCAAAGTTTAAATTCACTGTATTCTATGAACCTATAGCATATTGACCTGTCATGTATGTCAAAATCAATCACTGCCGGAATTTCTAACAGCTTTGAACCTGGAGAAAAATCCTTTTTACTGTTTTCATTTTCAATTCTCACTCACCATCAAATTTTGTTGCAGTTTTAGATATAAGTTTTAACAACGTGCAGTACAGAGGAAAAAACACCTTCAGAATATTTTCTATAGTTTGCCAGTCAAAACACTCCTCTCTCTGATAAACTATTCAGCCTTCTGAGCCTTATTTTCTACATTTTCATAATACATGTGTTACTATCAATTGTTCTTTAAATACAGTGCATATCAGTATTCACATTGCTATAAATGAGGTCTGAAAACCTCACCCCTACAATTATTTAATTTTTGTATAAATTAATTTTAATTTAATAACCATGTGTAGAACAGCATATTATTTTCTAGGCAAATAGACTTCAGTAGAATATATTAGTAACTACACAGGCAAATACGACTTAAGAGAAACGCTTAACAACATAGAATTGTCTTTTTATTTAAATGTTTTTTCATAAAAACACTTTTGTTTTCATAGTATTTCAAATCACGTGATCATTATAAAATGGCATTTGCCCAAATCAATACAATGCTGCATATGATTTCTTGGGTTAATGAATATCAAAATTAAAAATGTTCCATAGTCCATTAAGTGTATGAAATCATGACATGATTTGGTTTACATAGTATTTTATTTCATTCTAAAACACATTTTACAGTATTTTAGAATCACAGTCTGCCAAGTGTGGTGGCTCATGCTTATAATATTAGTACTTTGCGAGGCCAAATCAGGAGTATCTCTTGAAGCCAGGAGTTTGAGATCAGCCTGGGCAAAAAAGTGAGACCCCTGTCTCTGCAAAAAATTAAAAAAATTAGCTAGGCCAAGGGGGCATGTGTTTAGTCCCAGCTACTGGGGAGCGTCAGCTATGATTGCACCACTGAGCTCCAGGCTGGGTTACAGAGAGACCCTGTCTCAATAAGACAAAACAAAATCCATGAGCATGATAAAGATATAGCAAGCATTTGTTTATCCACCGTGGATTTTGAGTAATAATCAAAATAATTTTAAATTTGTCTTTGTAACACTCTCTGATTACTCTCTTAACTCCTTTCTCCACCCTTCAATCACCAAACACACAGAAACACTCTAGAATGTATAATTTGTCATTCACCTAATTTCGTTTCTACAGGTTTTTACTATATAAGTGTATATGTTTGCAAATAACTAGATAGTATAGCATTATTATATTTTAAATGTTAAATTATTGGTGCCTATTGTATCTATTATCTGTGGCATTCTCTTTTTAGGTAGGAATACGGTGTATTCCATGTTAAACGGATACTAGGTTATATTTAAAATTGTTTTGTTGATTAACCTTTAAGTTGTTGCCACTGCTATTGCCATACAAGCTGCACTGATAAGAGCATTTCTAAGACTCTCTCCTTGGGCATGGATGTGAACATTTCTTCAAATTTACACTTAGGAATACAACTGCTGTTTTGTAGAATCAGTATATGTATTTTTAAATATATGAGATATTGCCAAATCTCTCTCTAAAAGTTGAAACAATTGCAACAAAAACATCGTTTTATCTTTTCCTACATACTTGAAAGTACTTGACATTGTCATACTTCAGTGATTCTTAAGGGAGGATAAAGCCCCCTGGGGTATTTGGCACCGTCTAGAGAAGTTTTGGTTTTGTTGTTTTTTCCTCTGGGGTATTTCCTAGAAGTTTTAGTTTTTATTGTGCTAAAATGTACAAAATATAAAATTTACCTTTTTAAACACTTTTGAGTATACAGCTCAGTGGTATTAAGAGCCATTCTGTAGACATTCTCCCATTTTGAAAGAAAAAAAAAAAGAACATTCATATTGTTGTACAGCCATTGCCACTCTCCTTCTCCAGAATTTTTCATCTTCCTAAACTGAATCTCTGAACCCAAAAACACTAAATCCTTACCCTTCCCTGCCCTATCCCCTGGCAACCGCTATATTACTTTCTGTCTCTATGAATGGGAGGAACTATTCTACATATTCCATGTAAGTAGAATCCTAAGGTAATTGTCCTTTTGTGACTGTCTTGTTTTACTTCGCATGATGTCCTCAAAATTCATTCATGTTGGAGCATGTGTCAGAAACCTCCTTCCTTTTTAAAGCTAACTGATATTTCTTTGTATGTATGTACCACGTTTGTTTATTCATTCATGCATCAATAAGCACTTGATTTGTTTCTCTCTTTGGCTATTGTAAATAATGCTGTTAGAAACATGGCTGTTCAAATGTCTGTTCAAGACTGATTTCAATTCTTTTGAATATATATTCAAATGTGTAATTGCTGGATCATATGGTAATTCTATGTCTAATTTTTTGAGGAATAGCTATATTGTTTTCTATATAGTTTGTGCCACTTTACATCCCAGCAGCAATGCACGAGAGTACCAATTTCTCCGTATCCTCACTAACACTTCTTATCTTCTGTTTTTTACTTCATAATAACCATCCCAGCCTGGAAAGGTTTGACTGTCACTACCTGAGGTGTACTACTTGCATGTACTAGGTAGGGTTTAGGGATGCTGCTAACATCCTACAATTCACGGTACAGTTTTCCACAACCAAAAATCAGCCAGCCCAAGATATTAATGGTGCCAAGATTGAGAAATTTGATCATACTTAGTACTTTTTTTTTTTAACAAACTGAATAGTACAAAATGGCATTGAATTATATATTAAGATGTATACATATACCTATTACATTATATTTACTATAAAATACAATCCTATTGAGAATTCCTGAGTTATATCAATTAACACAATGTTTCAAATCTGTCTTTTTGATTTAGACTTTTTAAACCACAAATATGGTAAATGTCTACATTAATTTAGGCCTTTTCGTGTTTAATTTTAATTCACATCTTTATCTTCTTTTCAGTAAGGTTAATTTTAAGAAGCTGAAACTCTCTCCGTGTCCTGATATCTTGCATAGCATTGTTTTAGATATTTAATCCACCTTTGTTTTAAAAATATATAAGTAATTGTGAGCATGTTCTATTGATAATTATGAAAGTTTATACAAATTTTATCAATGCCTTTTTTGTCAGTTTTTCTCGCATCCCACCTCTACTTTCTTATATTATTTTCCTTTGTATTAAATTTTATCTTTAAATTTCTCACATGGGTTAATAGAGAAAAAATTGTTGAAAGACACGAAAGAGAATAGACAGGTTCCATACAATTGAAAGGCGGTCATGCTGACGATAACTTTTACACAAAATAATAGAAACTAAAATACAGTGGAATAATCGATTTAAAGTGCTAAGAAAAATAATTGTTAAACTATAATTCTATACCCAAATCACTGTCATTTATTGTAAAAATAGAATGAATACCCCTCACATGTAATGAGAGAGCTGTTATTAATTATTCTTCACTCTTACATTTATCATGAAAATAAATAATACTTGGATGAAGCAACAAAGTCCAAAAAGTGACAGTGAAAAATGATACAATAATTTTGTTTTAAAAATTACTCTGCTAGTGACTCAGTGTGTGTTTCAGTATGAAAAAAAAAAAAATACCTTTTCTTAATTCTGAAAAAAACCTAAGCCATCACATATGCATTTTATTTTTCTGGTATTTTAATAACAACATTAAGCCCTCCACCTCTTATCTCTTCTTGTATTTTAATTGAAGATATTTCTAAGCACCTTATTTTTGCCCCTTTACTAACTTCCTTGTGTTATGTTTCAATATCTCTGAAGAATTTTTAAAAGTTGTTTTAGTTATGTCTTTCAATGTATTAATTTTCTATTCAGCTTCGTTAGTTCAGTTTAACCTATTATTTAAGTTTTATATTTCTTCTCAGTATAATTTTATTGTGTGTACTTTTCATCAACATAATAATCGTTGGTTATTTTTCAAATTCACTGATTTTAATTTTACAATGTTGAAGTCATTTTCAAGGTTTCTTATTTTATCTTCTATAATTCAGAACAGTTTATAAAGACTGTAACTTTCTTTCATGATTTATAAATTCTTAGGTTGTTTCTCTACTTGCTGGACATGCATACTGTCTTTAACCCTATATTCTATTATTTTTGTTGTGTGCTCATTTGTAGCAAAAGTTATCTTTCTCAGTTGGATTGAAATAACCTGGCTTTATGTGTTTAATGCCTCTAAACTAGAATTTTTTTATTAGGTTTTTTTATTTTTCTTTTTTTTCCCTCCCTTCCCTTCCCTTCCCTTGCCTTCCCTTCCCTTCCCTTCCCTTCCGTTTCTTTCCTTCTGTCTTTCTTTTGACAGAGTCTTGCTCTGTTACCCAGGCTGGAGTACAGTGGCATGATCTCAGCTCACTATAACCTCTGCTTCCTGGGTTCCAGTGATTCTCATGCCTCAGTCTTCCAAGTAACTGGGTTTACAGGCATGAGCCATCATGCCTGGCTATTCTCTCTCTCTCTCTCTCTCTCTCTCTCTCTATATATATATATATATATATATAGTGTGTGTGTGTGTGTGTATATATATATATATATATATATATATATATATATATATATATTTAGTAGAGATGGGGTTTCACCATGTTGGCCAGGCTGGTTTTGAACTCCCGACCTCAGGTGATCCAACTTCCTCAGCCACCCAAAATGCTGGGATTACAGGCGTGAACCACCGCACCCGGCAAAATCTTCTTATTTCTCTAGTGTAAATTCATATTCTTGTATTTCCTCTTTGCTTTGGGAACACAGAAATATATTTTTTCTTGCTTTTATATGAGCCAAAAGTATATCAGCCAAAAGTATAAATGCTTTATGAAATGTTTTATAACATTTAGAACATCTACTTTCACTGATCAGTCTGCCATGTTCCCTGGAGACACACTATTTCTATATTATTTACTGATTATTTAAATTTGCATGACTGTCCAGGGTAACTATCTGACCCAAGAGTACACATTTACTAAGTGATAGCTTTAAAATTATAATCTAAATTTCTTAGCTCTTTGTTAAGTGACTTTTATTTTCTCTCCAATAATGAGCTATGTACTTTTTACAACCTACCTTTATTATTGTCAAGAAAAAGAATAAATAATATATGTAATGCCCCATAGAATTGCAAGTTTAATTCACATGCATAATATCTTTTAAACAAATGGGATATGCTTGTATAAATGCTTGTCAGAAATTTTATCATTTAACCTAACATACTAACCCCTTAATTATTATTTTTTGAAACAACAGGATCATTTGGTATACACTCTCTTTTTTATAGCAAATGAGAAACTGAGTTTGTTTATTCAAAGTGGTCTTGAGGAACAAACGCAAAGTGAAAACTCTCACTTTTACCACATTAATTTGGTAAAAGCCTTAATATTTATATAATAATTTTAAAGTCATATCATATCTAATTTGCTATTAGACAGAGTTTAGACAAAAATGAAACAATTTACATAACATCAACAATTCAGTACAGATGTCAAAATAACAGCACTTTTATTTCAACAGAAACCAATGACGTTTGTGTGTGGTTGAGAAATGTGTGTCTGATTTTCTAAAGGAAATATATCATATTTTTGTCATTTCATTGAAAGTTTTCCCACAAAACTTCTGCTGGATTTTGTGCAGAAGGCAAAAAATGTTATGAAAACTCAGTCAGCCACACTGTTGCATTTTTAAGATTACCTTGGGACTCGAAGCTAGTAATAATAGGACTTGAAGACAGATCATCTTGCCATGACCAAGTCAGTGACTTGGAAACAAAGTCAGAGAAAAGCAATGTGAAAATAAGTCTAAATGAAGGCAAAAACAGGGATTAGGAAATTGGTTGTTGAGTCTTTCAGAAATAGAAAAAGAGAAGAGATGCTAATGAATGAAGAAACTAACATTTTAAAAGAGAGTAATGGAAGTAAAGAGAAGTTTTTACATAGTAGTCTGAATTGGATTACTTTTTAAAAATTCTTATTTAGAGTCTCTTTTTATATCAATTATTCAGTTAACATTTGCTTGCCTGTTTAATTCCACACATGCTTGAATGTGCGTACATGTTCAGTGCATTTATTTATAAAAGTGCTGTTTGGTGAGGGTATGCGTGATGTGAGGGTATATTGGTGAATATACAAAGGCCTGACTTGTTCACCAGTGTATCCTCAGAGCCTTGTCATATTACCCTTCAATGAATATATATTGAGTGCAGAGTTAAAACCCACCATACATCCAAGAAGAACCATAGTCAATTTGTTTGCAAAATGCAATAGTTTATTTTGCTCAAACATTTTCAACTTGGGCAAGTGTCAGCGGAACAACTGTTTCTGGTCAAGTTAGCATCAGCTAGGGTAGAACAAAAAAAATGGCTGGATGAAAGAATCTGAGGAAGTCTCCCACACTCATATACCTGGCAGTTAACACTGCCTACCAGCTGGGAATCAACTAAATCAAACACTATACTGTAAAACCGACACACGACCTAAGTGCCTAGACAGAAACTGTATTTTCTATTATGACAATTATGAAGTTAACCCAAATACCAGAGTTTACAAATTGTATTTATTTCTTAATTAAACTTTTAAAATACTTTAAAAGATATTTTGCATAGCAGTATACTACCTAAAAAATGCTTAATACCTTAAAAAATGCTTTCCAATTTACTATTGAAAAGCACTTCTTTAGGGCTTAGGTAATGTATTGTTATGTCAAAGGTACTTTACAAATTCTTCTTTAATAGAATGTGCAATATAATATTTTAAAAATGCATTTTATAGAACTGTAGGATTTAACTTTGTAAAGTGGTCAGGTTATTTATAGTCAGTTTCCTCATTTTATCAGTGGGACTTGGAATAGCCATGTGACCTGACCTTGGACAAAATATTACTTGGATACTGAGAAGCCTTTGATTCAGAAGGTCTAACGATTAAAGCTAACTAAATTGCATTAACTTAAGCAAAATTTTTACATTAAACATTGTAAATGTAATATCTGACTACTTTTTCTCCTTAACAATTAAAATAAGACTTTATCTGCTTTATTAATTAACAAATCCTGAATAAATTCAGCACATGAGATAAAAGAGTAGTGTTGTAGCCATTTGTGGGGAGAGGATAGTCCTTACCTGAATTTTGGCTTAGCTATTGAGACTGATGATACTTTGCAAATCCATTAAGAAGGAATGAAAAATACACTGCTGACATGAGGATTCTTTCTGAGAATGTTGTGTGGCTCCCAACTCGGTTTCAAAATAGTTTGAGAGGGCAGGGAAAGATTAGCTTCGTTCTGGGGTGAAGCAGAGTTGAGTCTTCCCATGTGCAGAAAATTGCGTGTGTGATTTTATTTGTTTTACTTTATATTAACATATTATAATTGTGTATACTTATGACATACACAATGATGTTATAATATGTGTATGTAATGTGGGATGATTAAACCAATCAATCAGTATATCCATTATTTTAAATTCTTCCATTTTGCCCCTCTTGTGTAACCAAAACTGTGTGCCATTTGAGCAACAGCTCTCCATCCTACCCACACCCTAACCACCACTTTACTTTCTGTTTCTGTAAGTTTGATTATTTTAGATTCCACATATAAATCAGAATATGCAATGTTTGTCTTTCTGGGACTCACTTATCTCATTTAGTGTAGTATCTTCCATGTTCATTCATGTTGTAAATTACAGATTTTTTTTTTCTTAAGGCTGAATAGTATTCCACGGTATATGTTCTATATTTTTTTATCCATTCATTCACTGATGAATACTTAGGTTGATTTCATATCTCGACAATGTGAATGATGTTGCAATGGAAATGGAAGTTCAGATATTTCTTTAACAGATTTTATTTCCTCTGGATATGTACTCAGTAGACGGATACCTGTACATATAGTAGTTCTACTTCTAACCTTTTGAGAAACCTTCATAATGTTTTCAATAATACCTGTACAAATTTAATTTCCACCAACAATGTACAAGGGGTCTCTTTTGTTCGAATCCTCAGAGACACTTTTATTTTTTCATCTTTTTTATAATAGCCACTCTAACAGCAGTGAGGTGAGAGCTCATTGTTGTTTGAATTTGCAATTCTCTGATGATCAGTTTTATATTTTTTCATATATCTGTCAGCCCTTTGTATGTCTTCTTTTAAGAAATGTCTATTCAGATTCTTTACCTAATTTTAACTGAGTTACTTGCTTTCTCGCTATTGAGTTGTTTGAGTTCCTTATATTTTTGGATACTAACTCCTTATGACATGCATGACTTGCAAATACTTTATCTCATTCCATAGGTTGTTTTTGTACTCTGTTGATTACTTTTTTATTTGTTTTTATTTTATTTATTTGTGGTTTTGTTTGTTTGTTTGTTTGTTTGTTTTTCTGTGCAGAGCATTTTAGTTTGTTGAAATCCTACTTGTCAATTTGTGCCTTTGTTTCCTGAGCTTCTGGAATCAAATCCAAAAAAAAAAAAAAAAAAAAAAAATTGCTCAGAACACCTTCATTTAGGTTTTTTCCTATCTTTCTTCTAGCAGTTTTACAGTGTCATGTCTTACGTTTAAGTAACTAATCTATTTTGAGTTAATTTTCATTTACAGTGTGAGATAGTAGTCCAATTTTATTCTTCTTGTGGAAGTCCAGTTTTCCTAACATCCTTTGTTGAACAGACTGTCCTTTTTATATTGTGTGGTCTTGACACCTTTGTTGAAAATCAGTAGGTAGATTTACATGTGAGCTCACTATCCTGTTCTATGGGTGGATTTATCTGTTTTTGTGTAAGTGCCATGCTGTTTTGACTATTGTTGCTTGGTAATATATTTTGAAATCAGGAAGTGTGATGCCCTCAACTATTTTCTTTTTCCTCAAGATTACTTTGGCTATTTAAGGTCTTTTGTAGTTCTATATGTGTGGGTTTATTTCCAGAAACCCTATTCTCTTTCATAGGTCAGTTTGTCTGTTTTTATGCCAGTACCATGTCATTTTAATTACAGTAACTTTGTCATATCACTTGAAATCAGGAAATACGATACCTTCAGTTTTTGTTTTTGTTTTTGTTTTGTTTTGTTTTTGCTAAACATTGCCTTGGCTATCCAAAGTTTTTTGATTGTTTCACACAAATTTTTAATTTTTTCTCTATTTCTGTAAAAAATGACATTGTAATTTTAATATGGATTACATTGAATCTGTGGATTGACTTGAGTAGTATAGAAATTTTAGCAGTAACAGTTCTTCCAGTTCATCAACACAGGATATTTTTCCATTTATTTTTGCCTTTTCAGTTCCTTTTATATACCAATAAATACCATTTAGAGTTCTGTATTTGGTTAAATTTATGCCTTAGTATTTTTTTTATTTTTGTAGCAACTGTAAATAGAATTGTATTCTTGATTTCTTTTTTAGATAGTTCATTGTTAATGTATAGAAACACTACTGAGTTGTGTGTGTTAATTTTGTATCCTGCAAGTATACTTTATTTGGTCATTAGTTCTAGGAGTTTTTAATGGGAGTCTTTAGGAATTTCTATATGTATGATCAAGTAATAATCAAACATCTACATTTTTACCCCTTCCTCTTCAATTAGGATTCCATTTACTTAGTTAATTTTTTTTGTAGGTCAAATTGCTCTGGCTAGAACTTTCAGTACTATGTTTAACGGAAGTAATGAGAGTGAGAATCCTTGTCTTGTTCCTGATTGTAGAGAAAAAACTCAACTTTTCACCACTGAGTACAATGTTAACTATGAGCTAATATATGGCCTATATGGCCATTATTATGATAAAGTAGATTGCTTATATATCTAATTTGTTGGGAGTTTTTGTTATGAAAAGATGTTTAATTTTGTCACTTTTCTGTATTTAATAAAAAGATCATATGGGTTTTGTCCTTCATTTTGTTAACATGGTGTATATCATATTTATAAATTTACATATTCTGAACTATCCTTGCAACTCTGAAATAAATCTCACTTCATCATGATGAATGATTTTTTTTTAATGTGCTATTGAATTCAAATTGTTAGTATTTTGTTGATAATTTTTGTATCTATGTTTACCAGAGGTTGTATTTTATATGGTTTGGCTATGTCCCCACCCAAATCTAATCACAAATTCCCACATGATGTGAGGAAGAACCTGGTGGGAGGTAAGGGAATCATGGGGTTGGATCTTTCATGTGCTGTACTTGTGATAGTGAATAAATCTCACAAGACGGCTTTAAAAATGGGAGTTTTCCTGCACCAACTCTCTCTCTTGCCTGCTGCTATTTACATAAGATGTGACTTGTTCCCCTTTGCCTTCCACCATGATTGTGTGCCCTCCCCAGCGAGGTGAAACTGTAAGTCCATTAAACCTCATTCTTTTGAAAATTGCCCAGTTTTGAGTATGTCTTTATCAGAAGTGTGAAAATGGACTAATATAGTAAATTGGTACCGTTACAGTGGGGCACTGCTGAATATATACGTGAAAATATAGAAGCAACATTGGAATTGGGTAACAGGCAGGGATTGGAACAGTTTGGAGGGCTCAGAAAAAGAGAGGAAAAGGTGGGCAAATTTTGAACTTCCTACAGACCTGTTGAATGGCTTTGCCAAAAATGCTGATAGTGATATAGACAATAAAGTCCAGGTTGAGGTGCTCTCAGATGGAAATGAGAAACTTATCAGGAACTGGAAGAAAGGTGACTCTTGTTATGTTTTACCAAAGAGACTGGCAGTATTTTGCCCTTCCCTGGAGATCTGCAGAACTTTGACTTTGAGAGAGATGATTTAGGGTATCTGGTGGAAGAAATTTGTAAGCAGCAAAACATTCAGGGTGTGATTTGGGTGCTGTTAAAGACATTCAGTTTTATAAGGGAAACAGAGCATAAAAGTTTGGGAAATTTGTAGCCTGGCAATGTGATAGAAAACAAAATCCCATTTTTTTTTTTTTCAGAAGAAATTAAAGGCAGCTGCAGAAATGTGCATAAGTAGCAAAGAGCAGAATGTGAATACCCAAAACAATGGGGAAAATCTCTAGGGCATGTCAGGGGTCTTCATGGCCACCCCTCCCATTATAGGCCCTGAGGCCTAGGAGGAAAAAGTGGTTCCATGGGCCAGATCCAAGGTCCCTGTGCCTAGGGACTTGGTGCCCTGTGTCCCAACCACTCCAGCCATGGATTAAAGGGGCCAATGTAGAGCTTGGGCCATAGCTGCAGAGGATGCAAGCCTCAAGCCTTGGCAGCTTTCACATGGTATTGAGCCTGCCACTGTACAGAAGTCAAGAATTGGAGTTTGGGAATCTCTGCCTAGAGTTCAGCAGATATATGGAAATGCCTGGATGTTCAGGGAGAAGTTTGCTGCAGGGGTGGGGCTCTCATGGAGAACCTCTACTAGGGCAGTGTAGAAGGAAGTGTGGGTTTGGAACCCCTACATAGAGTCCTTACTGGGACACCATCTAGTGGAGCTTGAGAAGAGGTCCACCATCCTCCAGACCTCAGAATGGTAGATCCACTGACAACTTACCATGCACCTGGAAAAGCCACAGACACTCAACGCCAGCCTGTGAAAGCATCCATGCAAATCCACAGGGGCAGAGCTGCCAGAGACCATGGAAACCCACCTCTCACACCAGCATGACCTGGATGTGAAACATGGAGTAAAAGAAGATCATTTTGGAGCTTTACAGTTTGACTGCCCTGCTGGATTTTGGACTTACACGGGGCCTGTAGACCCTTAGTTTTGGTCAATTTCTCCCATTTGGAATGGCTATATTTACCCAATGCCTGTACCCTCATTGTATCTGGGGAATAACTAATTTGGTTTAGATTTTACAGGCTCATAGGCAGAAGGGACTTGCCATGTCTCAAGAGAGATTTTGGACTGTGGACTTTTGAGGCAATGCAGAAATTATTTAAGACTTTTTGGGGGACTGTAGGGAAATAATGATTGGTTTTGAAATGTGAAGAAATGAGATTTGGAAGGGACTAGGGATGGAATGATACGTTTTTGGCTGTGTTCCCATCCAAATCTCATCTTGAATTCCCACATGTTGTGGGAGGTACCTGGTGGGAGGTAGCCAGATCATGGGGGCAGGTCTTTGCCGTGCTGTCCCCGTGGTAGTGGCTAAGTCTTGTGAGATCTGATTATTTTTAAAATGGTAGTTTTTCTGCACAAGTTCTTTCTTGCCTGCCGCCATCTATGTAAGACGTGACTTGCTCCTTCTTACCTTCTGCCATGATTGTGAGACCTCCCCAGCCATGTGGATCTATATGTCCAATAAATCTTTTTATTTTATAAATTGCCCAGTCTTGCATATGTCTTTATCAGCAGTGTTAAAACAGATACTGTATTAGTTTGTTTTCACACTGCTATAAAGATGCTACCTGAGACTGGGTCATTTATAAAGAAAAGAGGTGTATTTACCTCACAGTTCTGCATTGCTGGAAATGCCTCAGGAAACTTACAGTCGTGGCAGAAGGGGAAGCAGGCATGTCTTACATGGTGTCAGGCAAAAGAGAGGAAGCAAAGGGGGGAAGAGCTCCTTATAAAACCATCATCTCATGAGAACTTAGTCACTATAATGAGAACAGCATGAAGGAAACCACCTTCATGAACCAATTACCTCCCACCAGGATCCTCAAGCACCTGGGGATTACAATTTGAGAGGAGATTTGGGTGGGGTCAGAAAGCCAAGCCATATCAGGGGTATTGTCCTCCAATTTAGTTTTCTTGTAATGTCCTTCCCCAACGTTGATATCAGGGTAGGGGTTTGAAACTACGACAGAAGCTAAAGCTAAAGAAAGGAGCACCTAGGATTTGCTATCACTTGCCCAAATGTGAGGAAGGGTTGGGGAGAAAAAACTGGGAAGCAAGCGATATTTAAAAGTTGTCAGAAGTCAAACACTTACAAAATAAAATCAGATTGTTTAATACAAGAAGACATAATGTTTTGATGTATCATATGTGAGTTTTTATACATGACATCATATGGAGAGCTCTCAAAAATCCTTAACTTCAGGCTGGGCACGGTGGCTCCTGCATGTAATCCCAGCACTTTGGGAGGCTGAAAATGGTGGATCACTGAAGGTCAGGAGTTCAAGGTCAGCCTGGCTAACCTGGGGGAACCCTGTCTCTACTTAGCCAGATGTGGTGGCAGGCGCCTATAATCTCAGCTACTCGGGAGGCTGAGGAAGGAGAATTGCTTGAACCTGGAGGGCAGAGATTACAGTGAGCCGAGATCAGGCCAATGCACTCCAGCCTGGGAGACAGAGAGAGACTCCATCTCAAAAATAAAAACAAGGATGGGTCTAGTGGCTCATGCCTGTAATTCCAACACTTTGGGAGGCTGAGGAGGGCAGATAATGAGGTCAGGAGCTCGAGATCAGCCTGGCCAATATGGTGAAATCTTGTCTCTACTAAAAAATACAAAAATTAGCCAGGCATGGTGGCATATGCCTGTAGTCCCAGCTACTCAGGGGTCTGAGGCAGGAGAATCGTTTGAACCTGGGAGGTGGAGGTTGCAATGAGTAGAGATCGCAACACTGCACTCCAGCCTGGCCGACAGAGTGAGGTTCTGTCTCAAAAATAAATGAATAAATTAAATAAACAAATAAATAAATAAATACAAAAATAAATAAAAATAAAAATAAAATCCTTAAGTTCAGAGTAAAAGTGAAATCATCTTTGCTGAGAGTTATGTGGAATAACTGGAACAATTGAGTTACTGAATAAGCTTCTTTTAGCAACAGCACTATGGTGCTACTTACCAAATTTGATATATAATCTCATTTAATTTTATGAGGGGACTGAATTTGAGAAGTATTTATTCCATTTAATAAATAAAATTTATTCGTCTAGGACTTTCAGCCTCAAGAACTATGAATATTACTAAAAGTTTAAAGCATTAGTAGTTCTTGATAATTTGAAAACCTGAAAATGTTATAGGTTATAGTTAAGGCAAATATTAACCATTAACTACATGGAAATACAGATGATAAACTTGAAGAAAATTAATATAGATGACAGATAAAATAAAAACATAAAGTTAAAATTATTATTTTAAAAGCTATAATAGTTGAGTCAGAATACTTTTCCATTGTTGACTTTGCTTTATTTAGCAGGGTGTGCTTTGTTCAGTTGGTATTTGAACTGAGGTGGTATTTTCTAGATTATCAACATCTGTTGTTATTATGCTATTTAAAAGATAATGCATGACAGAGATAGAAAGCAGACTACCAGAAAACCATTATTTATAATATTTTAAAATAAAAAGCAATCAGAAAATTATTTCATTTACTAAATTTAAATAACATTAACTTTTAGAGATTTAGAAAAATTTACTGTTTTTGTATTTTGAATAAGCACAATACGTGACTTATTGCTTTAAAAATACATGTAATTATATACAAGCTGTTTTATATAACATGTGAGAAAAATTTTATTCTTGGTACTTCACCAAAACTATACCAGAAAAGAAAAATAATGAGAAAATAACTTATGTTTTATTACATCATTTTTCTTATTAGGATATACATTATATACATCATTTTCTTTCATGTAACTGTTAATGTTCAGTAATTATAATCACTTAAATATTCCAAGTAAGGCTAATCACTTTGAATTTTTTTTGTATCTGTTTTCTTGATTAAATAATAATTAATAAGAAAATTATGTACCTCAAAATGTTGAAGATTATTTCATTTAAATTAGGTCAGGCACAGTGGCTCACACCTATAATCTCAGCACTTTGGGCGGCTGAGGAGAGTGGGTCAGTTGAGACTAGCAGTTTGAGACCAGTCTAGGCAACATAGTGAGACCTTGTCTCTATGAAAAATACAAAAATTAGCCTGGTTTGGTGGTGTATGCCTGTGTTCCAGCTACACAGGAGGCTGGGGTGGGAGAATCACCTGAGCCTGGGGAGTTCAAGGTTGCAGTGAGTGAATTGTCATCACACCACTACACTCTAGCCTAGATGATAGAGTGAGACCTTGTCTCAAAGATAAATAAATAAATAAAATAAAGGAAAAGATATCGAACTTATATTTAACAATATTGTATATTTTATTACTACTTAATTTCTGTTATGGGTTGAATGTGTATGTCCCCCTAAAATTCATGTGTTATAGGCTCAACTCTCAATATGATGGTATTAGGAGGTGGGGCCTTTGAAAGGTACTTAGGTTTAGATGAGGTCATGAAAGTGGAGCCCCCATGGTGAGATTAGTGCCTTTATATAAAAAATAGGAAGAGATGCCAGTTTTCTCTCTCCACTATGTGCTGACAGAGTAAGAAGGCTGCCATCTGTAAAACAGGAAGAGAGTCCTTACCAAACCAAATCATCTTGGACTTTCAGCCCCAGAACTATGAGAAATAAATTTCTGTTGTTTAGATCACCCAGTCTATGGTATTTTTTATAGCAGCCTGAGCTAATTAAGACAGTGATTTTCTCCCACCATCCTGAAACAACTGGCTTGATAGAATACTGAAATGCTCACTTGAAGACTGAGTTATAGCACCATCTAGTTGACAATACCTTGCAAGGTGGGTGTAAGGTTTTTCAAGAAGCACTATATGCTCTGAATTAGTATCCAAAATTAGTAGTGTGTCTGTAAGGCTGTTTCTACACAAAATTAGCATTTGAATTGATAAACTAAATAAAGCAAATTGCCTTCCCCAATGTGGGTGGGCCTCATCCAATCCACTGAAGGCATGAATAGAACAATAGGCTGAGCAAGATTGAATTCATTTTTCTGCCTGATGGCCTTCAAGCTGGGACCTCTGTCTTCTCCTTCCATGGACTCAAGCTAGAACTTCTCTATCATTAACTCTCCTGATTCTCAAGCCCTAGGAGTGTGAATTTTGAAATGTCTCAGCCTTCATAATAATATGAGACAATTTCAAGTGTATATATATAAGTATATAAAAATGTAGACATATACATACATATATGTGTGTGTATGTGTATGTGTGTGTATATATACACACTATATATATACCCTATATATACACACACCCTATATATACACTATATATAAACCCTATATATATACACTATATATACACATATATGTATACACACACACACACACATATATATATAACTGACCCTTGAACAATGTGGGACTTAGGGGTGCTAACACTCTGTGAAGTTGAAAATTCAAAATTCATGTATAACTTTTTACTCCCTCAAAACTTACTATTAATACCTTAGTGTTGACCAGAAGTCTTACAAATAAAATATTCAATTAACATATTTTGTATGTTATATGTACTGTATACTGTATTCTTACAATAAAGTAAGCTACAAAAAAAATTATTAAGAAATTCATCAGGAAGGGCAAATATAATTTCTATTTATCAAATGAAAGTGGATCGCATAAAGGACTTCATCCTCATCTTCATGTTAAGTAGGCTAAAGGGCGGCAGAGAATAAAGACGTAGAAGGAAGGCAGGAGAGGTAGGTACACTTGGCATAACTTTATGGAAATACATCATAAATTTTATCTAATTTTTTGCTTTTTAATTTCTCTGAAAATTTCTCCATTCTGTACCAATCCTTCACTCTTTGCTTTACTTTCAATGCCCATGACATAGAATGGTCTATATCATAAAAAAATTTAAAACCAGTCTTGAATAATTAGGAACCTTCTACTAGATTGACTAGTGTCAATTTGTTACCTTCTATGTCTTCTTTCACATCATCTGGCATTGCTTGAGAAGCATTCATTTCCATTATGTCTTCTATTGTTAATTTCTTTGGTGCAGTGTCTGTTAGCTCTTTCAAAAATTATCAGATCAAGCCAGGCACGGTGGCTCACTCCTGCAATTCCAGCACTTTCGGAGACCGAGGGGGGCAGATCACCTGTGGTTGGGAGTTCAAGAACAGCTGGACCAACGTGGAGAAACCCCATCTCTACTAAAACTACAAAATTAGCTGTGTGTGGTGGCACATACCTGTAATCCCAGCTACTTGGGAGGCTGAGGCAGGAGACGGAGGTTACAGTTGGCCGAGATGGCGTAATTGCACCCCAGCCTGGGTGACAAGAGCAAAACTCTGTCTCCAAAAAAAAAAAAAAAAAAAGAAAAGAAATTTATCAAATCATCTTTTTGCTTGCAAAAAATTCTTCACTTTTAGATCTTTCACCTTCCTTTTGCTTTAAGTTGTCATATAATGAATTTGCCTTTTCTCAATTCATCGTCGAGTCTATAGGTATGCTTTTTTATAGCAATATTGCACCTCCATAAAAAACTCATTTTTAATACAAGATAAAAAGTTATTTCACAAAAATTACGAGTTTTTTACACCTGCTAGTGTAGTTGCAGCAATAGCATCACTAATTTTCAGTTTTGTTTTTTTTTTACAATGGTCCTTGCACTGGAAACATTTATCTTGAAATGGCAGCAACCATAGCTGAAGACCTCAATCTATGGTACATATCAAGCAATTACACTTTTTCTTCTAATGTCATGACCTTTTTTTGGGGGGGGGGCTTCTTGGGAGCACTTCCAGCATCAGTAGTGGCAGCTTCAATGAGTCCCAAGGTGTATTCAAGGTTTATGACATTTCACTAAACATTATATATATGTGTGTGTGTGTATATATATATATATATAAACCTTAAGAACTGCAAGAGATCACTTTTTACTGTGTTACACGATTTACTGGAGCGATGAACTGCTCAGCTGGGAAGAAAGACCATCATAGGGTGTTTTAAGTGGATATTTGCAACACCTGAGCTCACCGCGATACCACCTGGAGTTGACTATAAAATTATTACAATAGTACAGTATGTACTATAGTTTTATGCAGTTATGATATAATACTGCATCTTTATTTTTTCCTGTTTTTTTTTTTTTAATATTTGCAGGCTATGTGGTTCATCTGTGAGTTTTTTCAAATTCTTGCAAATCTCCAAAACATTTTTAAATATAATTATTTTTTAAATATACATGGACCCACATAATTTAAACCTGTATTATTCAAGGGTCAAGTATATATATAGTTGAGCCAATTTGTGTGTGTGTGTGTGTGTATGTGTATATAGTTGTCCCTTGAACAACACCTGCCATATATATATATATATATATATATGAAACCTGTGTTGTGTGTGTGTATAGATATACATAGTTGCTTTTAACTTTCTTGGTAGAAAATTGAAAATGTCTAATAAAAATTGTTTTTTGTCAAGGTCCAATGTTCTTTATTTAAAAAAGAAGCACTGAATAATTAAAATGTATTTCATTTTGTAAACTTTTTAAGAGATAAACATTTTGAGCAAGCTTTAGTTACCAATGGTAGTTACTAAACTTCAGTTATAAATTAATTTCTTCATTTAGCTCTTAGGATATTGGTCACTTAAACTGAATTTCTCCACTTCTATAAAACCTAAAAGACAGAAAAACAAACATATTACTAAATAGCTTCTGGAAAAGAGGAAGAGAGGACCTTCCCTAACTTCTTTTATGAGACCTGCGTATGCCTAGTACCAATATGTGACCATGACATTATAATCAAAGTAAATTAGGATGTAATATCTCTCATAAACTTAGGTAGAGTTTTAACACAGTATTAGCTAAGTGAATCCAAAAATATATAAAAAATAATAATGCATGCCTGAAACAGAACGATTCATCTCAGGAATGCAAAGTTAGTTCAACATTCAAAATGAATTGACACAACTCTCTGCATTAAGAATATAACAAAGACATAATGTGAGATTACATCAAAAGATGCAGGAAACAATGCATTTTGCAAAATTTCAACACACATTCATGAGAAAATTTTTTCCCTAAAAATTAAAATGCACCTATTGCAATCTGATAAAGACACCTAAGTAAACCTTACCACTTTAAATTAGTTCATTGTTCAAATATACTTTCTATAAATCTATTGCTTTCTGTATTTCATTTAATGTGTGCCCCCCTCAATGAATTAACATATGTAAAGTTTTAGAGCTGTGTCCTACATATTGTATGTGCTATATAATTATGTGCTTTTGGTATTTAACCCAAGGTACATGTCTCCTTTATCTTGAAGTATTTCATGCAATCTTATTATGTACTGAAATATCCTTTTCAGTACAGTCACCTCTCCTAGTGATACAAGTGTTGAAATAAGTCCCAACAAAGCCATTCTATGCCTTCATTAATCAATTTCATTTCTGCATTTTATTATTATGGCCAAATTAATGTTGTATATTAGTGTTCTCTTGCTCCATTGTCTTCCTTGCTTTAAGTATGTTCTAAAGAACCCATCTGGTAAAGTAAACCCCACAGAATAATTTTCCTTCTGATTAATCACAATCAAGAGATTACAACTTCATTTACATTTGTAAAAATCTCTTCATTTTTGCTCTATAACATAATCCAATCATGGAAGTTACATCCATAATATTCACACACTCCACCCAGATTTAAGGAGATTATAAAAGGCATACACACAGGAAGGGGTGGTGATCCTGGGCAGCCCATATTACCATTCTGCCTATTGTCTACTAGAAACTTTACTTAAGCTGTGATCTTAAGTACAGGCTACTCTTTATTCTACTCCAAGTCACAGGTGTCATACCTCAGGAACATATATTCTTCTTTAATCCAGCAATCTTTAATATGTGGCCAATAAATGTTATGGATTGCGGCTCGGGGTAGGATTTTTTGTTGTTTTTGTTGGTGTGAAAATGAAAGTTTTCTTTTCTTTCTCAGTAGAGTAGCAGTGACTGACAAAAATTATAGTTCATAAAAATTTATTATTTATAAAATACTAATAAATTGTCTTTATTTATACTACATAATAGTAATATTAGTTCCAATTTTTAAAACTGATTTTGCCCTCTAACGCTCCAAACCCAATGGTTCATGAGCTTATCATTTTGCTATACTTAGATGGCAGATATATTCGTGTTCAACTATCTTCGTTACTCTATCTGTGGTATCAGTTCATGCAAAAGCATTATACGTATTTCCCGGTTAAATTTAGGCATGGATATATGACTTGCTTTATCTAATGTGATGAGAGTGGAACTGGCATATGTTATTTTCAGACTAAAGATTTAAAAAGTAGAGAGTGTTTTATCACATTCTCTTTTTCTTGCATCTTAAAATACAGAAGAATACATTGAAATGAAGCACCGTTTGTTATTGCAATATGTACACGTAAGACTAGTAACAAATTTTCATAAAAACCGCTGAGATTTGGGGTCCTGTTTGTTGTATTAGCATAGTATAGCTCTTTTCAGCTGTTCTTCCTATTGGGCAATTTTAAGTATCATTTTTATTATATTTGTGTTTAAGTGTGTGATGTATGCAAACACGCTTAAATTACTTTCCTCTCTTAATAAGTTACTGATGAGGGAGCAGAGTGTGGAGATGTTTTAAATGGCCATGAGGTTTAGTTGTGTATAATTGTTTACTCCATGCTAGTCCTTAAATTATATGGTAATTTCCCTAAATAAAACAGTTCTCCCCAAAATTTGCCTTGCTCTAAATCTCCTCCTCTTTAATAGGTTCTGATGTATATTGTGCATGTGTGTGTAAGAGAGAGAAAAAGAAGGGAGCATGTCAACAGAGAGATTTGGTTGTGAAATCCACATGAACTCCTCGATCATTCCTTGTTCTCCCGTAGGGCATACTTCATTTGCTCTGACCTTAGACCTTCCATCTCAACTACAATTCATTTTGATCATGTCGACAAATTACTTCTGGCTTGTCTAGCTCCTGAGGATAGACTAGCTTCAACACAGGCACATCAATCTGCATCTTTACCAGGTTCAGCCGTGATACTTAACAGATCCATAAACAAGCTTGCACTGCACAGTAAATTCTTCTCATGTCATTTCTGGTGAGATAGAATCCACTCATTGCGAAGGACAGCAGCTTCATGCTCTTTCTGTCTATTGCTCTCTCATAACTGTTTAACTTTATTGAGGATAAGTCAATTAATTTATTCTTAAACATTAAAAATAGGATAGTATGTAGCACTTACCCTATGATACTTTATGAAGTCATAGTAATATTTTGCTCTTTTTGTTCTCACATTTAGATTAGATCATTTCTTATTTAGTAAGAAATGAATAGAATTGGCATATAGGGGAATGTTTAACTAAACTATACGTTTTTCAATGTTGGTAAAATATACATCAAAACCCAGATGACTTTGTCATTTTGAAATAGAGTACCTGGCAAGCTTTGATGGACAAATATTTCAGATTTTCCATGCCATTCTTGTGAAATGAAACATCAACTTTATGTTCACTTAACATTGCTCCTATTCACTAATAATCTTTCATTACATATCCCATCAGTATAACAGAAAGTGAAGTAAAACAGGTGCTCGTGCTTACAGAGCCTAAAAAATGATTTTAAAAGTTTTGAGTTTGACCCCAGAGTAAATCTCTTGAGTATGAGTTGTCAAAGAAAATTTGTTTAAAAATTGTTTTAAAAGACATAGACCATACTTATTGTTCTATCTGTAGTATTTTGATAGTGATTTTAAGTGGCTGATAGTTTTCTATTTACAAAAAGTTTTCAATTTATGAAATGAGATAGATTCTACATTTATTTCAAATGCAGTGCTATACATACACTGTAATCACTAATAGATTTTAATTTGCATATAATCCTGCCGTTAAAACAGTATTTGTTACTCAAATTATTTCATAAGAATTAATCAAAAGCCAAATTATCATGTTTTAACTTACTTTAAATGTGATAAGAATCAACATTTCTCTTCAAGAAGATAATTGAGATTTGACTGTATGTTTGGAGGCAGGGGAACTGAGCCATAGACATGTTAGTGTCCAATTATAATACTCTCAAGTAAAATAATAAAATATCGTACGTAAATAACACAGAAAAACAAGATTGACACTTGTTAGATGCTTGGGCTGCTGTAAGAAAATACCACATAGAGGGCGACTTAAAAACAGTAATTTGGCCGGGCGCGGTGGCTCACGCCTGTAATCCCAGCACTTTGGGAGGCCGAGGCGGGCGGATCACAAGGTCAGGAGATCGAGACCACGGTGAAACCCCGTCTCTACTAAAAATACAAAAAATTAGCTGGGCGCGGTTGTGGGCGCCTGTAGTCCCAGCTACTCGGGAGGCTGAGGCAGGAGAATGGCGTGAACCCAGGAGGCGGAGCTTGCAGTGAGCCGAGATCGCGCCACTGCACTCCAGCCTGGGCGACAGAGCGAGACTCCGTCTCAAAAAAAAAAAAAAAAAAAAAAAAGTAATTTATTTTCTTACAGTTCAGGATGATGGAAATCTAAGATCAAGGACCCAGCAGTGTTGATTTCTCCCGAGGCCCGTCTCCTTGACTTGCAGGTGGCCACCTGCTCAGTGCACCTTCCTGTGGCCTTTTCTCTGCATGTATAGCCCTGATATCTCTTTCTCTTCTTATGGAAACACCAGTATTATTGCATTACGCTCTTGTGATGTCTCTACCTTAATTCCCTCTTTAACGGCCTTATCTACAAATTGGTCATATTGGGGGTTAGGGATTCAATATACAAATTTTGGGAGAACATAATTTAGTGCATAATAATATATTTTAAAGATATGGACCAGAAAAAGATAGTCATAAACTGGGAAAGTTAGGCAGTGTAAAAGCATGTAGAAGGAGGAAGATGAAGAGGAATGCAGGAATAGTATTATTTTACACACTTTAGTTACTTTTTATTAGAACAAGCCCTGTGTGTGTGCATATTTGTGTGCTTTGCATCCTTTTTAAATCAGAAGCGGAAGTTGAATGTTTATCCATAGATTCTTCTCAGTTTATGTAGCATCGAGTTTGCTTTCAGACTGCTAATTTCTTATTAGTGGTGGGTACAAATTTAATCATCTATTATCCAGGAATTAAATTCACCTATTATTTTACTTAAGAAGATAAAATCAGTATTTATTGATGTTTTCATTTTACAATTCTTAATTTTATATTTATGATCAATACTACTTTATTTAATTTACTGAATCACTTTCCATGTGCTGTTATCAGAAACATTTTATATAAAATATATATTGCTTGCTTTATTTATTTGTTCACCTGATTTGTATAAAAAGTGTCAATGGAATTAAACTATGTAAATGATGTTGAAACAAGCAGTCAGTAAGAGATATTGAATCAAGCAGTTTGATACCCATAGTGAAAAAAAGGAAACCTGACACCTATTTTACAACATTCAATGAAATTGACACAACTGTGAAAAGAAAAAACAATCTAAAGTCTTGAGGAAAACACAGAAAGTTATCTACATGAAGTTACAATAGGCAAAGATCTTTAATATAGGAGTCAAAAACACTAAAGCATTCCAAAAAAGAAAAATAACAAATTGGCTTTTATTCTAACTAGGATTTCCTGTCCATCCAGAGACATCATATAGAAAGTGAAAACACCAAGAAATAGAAAAATTATTTGCTGTATATACATTTTTTGAAGGACTCATATCCAAACATTAAAAAGGACATCTACAAATAAAAAAGAAAAATGATAATAATAACAGTGGGAAAGAACTTTTGCAAAGAGCTCTCAGGAAAGGGCTATTTTATTATTTAATAAGTATAATAAAAGGAAGCCAACTTCACTATTTGTGGGGAAATTATACATTAAAAATACAAAAAATGTATTATTATACAGCCACCAGAGTAACTATAATTAAGACTGCAAATACCAAATGTGGGTAATATAGGAGCAACTCAAGCCCTCATACACTGCTAGTAGAGGTATAAAACCCTTTTGGACAACTGGCCATTTCTCCTGTATACATAAGAGAAATGAGTCCACACAAAACCAAGAATATTCACAACAGATTTATTTATAATAGTTAAAATCTTGAAAAAAACCAATTGTCTAGCAAATAGAGGATGAATAAATTGGAATAAATATTATGAGGGAATACTACAGAACAATACAAAATAATAAACTCCTAGATATTTACGTAAATGAACCTCACAGACATAATTACTGAATGAGATAAGCCCAAGACAGGAAAAAAGTTTGTTCTATATCATTCCAGGTATAGGAAATTCGAGAATAGTCAAGACTGATAGATGATGAGATAATCCAGGATAGTAGTTAGCTCTAGGTGGCAAGAAAGTATCTTATTGGGTGCTGGGATTGTTCTACATCATGATTTAGGTATACATAGGTCATACAACATGCAAACATTATTATGTTATACAAGTATATTTAGTTATTTTCAGTCACTTTACTACATGTATCTTTATCCTTGATTCTAAAAAGGAAGTAAATACTCACACATGTGGCAAATATATCTCAGGCAACTGCTATTAATTGACACTCATTTCTTTCTAAAAAATGCAATATTCACAAGGGAACATAGCTCACCATCACCAATATCAGAAAAAAAGTAATTATTCTTGTCCCTAACCACTAGATATAAAAAACACAGATTTGGCGTGTTGTTAATTATTTATTTAAAGGTGATCTTATGCAATAGAAAAGGTATTATTTGTAGTCTCCTAGAGAATGTTACTATGCAAATGCTGGCCAAAAGGCAGACAAGTATGTCAACAATAATTACCAAGTAAACAAAATAATATGTCTACAAACACATTTAAACACTAACAAGCAGCTAGATGATCTAGAACCTTAAGTAATTATGCAATTTGAAAGCTATGTTCAAAGAAAAATACAGAGTTTAAGAAAGTCTAATTCATTATCAGAAAATAACCTACTGAGGAGACAAGAGTAGCTTTAAATATTTCTGTTTCAGGTTTTGAGATAATCAGTCATTAATATAGAGGCTTCTCAGAGAGTTTTTGTTCCATGTGAGATTTCTATTTCTTATACAGTGAGTACTGTGTTGTAATTGAAAACAAATAAACAAACTTTAATATGGAAATTAAAATAGCACAGGGTGGACTTGGCTGTAAAATATGTTTTCTATTTAGTCATTGGGCATGTTTTGACTAATACTTCTCAATTAAAGGATCCAAATTTCTCCAGGTTTGCAGGCTTCATCGAATAAACCCTTCCCCATGATGCAAAACTTCCAGGGTGTTACTGGTAACTACCCTATCCTTCTAAAATTCCAAAATCAACATATATTTGTCTCCACATTTCTTTTTTTTGTTTCTTATGGTCTCATCCAATCTCAAAGGAACCAAAAGTATAATTATTTACTTATAAACTTTTTAAAATAAGGAAACTGAAGCTCACAGAAATGAAAGTTATGTTCAGGATTATACAGTTAATAGGAAGTAGAGGCAAGACTTTTTGTATACATTTAAGGAGTACAAGTACAATTTTGTCACATGGGCATGTTGGGTAGTGGTAAATTCTGGGCCTTTAGTGTAGCCATCACCTGAATAATGTACAATGTATCTATGAAGTCATTTTTTTTATCTCTCTGCCCCCTCCCACTTTCCCATCCTTCTGAGCCTCCAGTGTCTGTTAATCCACACTCTATGCCAATGTGTACACATTATTTAGTTTCCACTTATAAGTGAGAACATGCCCGTTTTGACTTTCTGTTTCTGAGTTGTTTCACTTAAGATGATGGCCTCCAGTTCCATCCATGTTGCTGGCAAGACATTAAGAGGTTTAGATTACATATTCAGAAACTACATTTTATGAGAATTAGAAAATATTTTTGTTAAATTTTCTCCACAATCCTTATACAGTTTTAAAATATGGCCTTAAATATAAATTTTTAACATCAATCTGTGTATTGACTTTCACCCTTTAGAGTAAAATAATTGATTTAGGGTCAAAAGTCACAGATGGGATAAGACCGAGACTTTTCACTTGAATTTTTAAGTTACTGTCTCATTTATTGTGGTCATCTACCATGAAAGATATTCAATTTGTTCTTGAAGTACTAACGATAACCCCTGAAAGATGCTGTTATAATTTAAGCAGTGTTTTAATATTCATAAATGGAATAAGTGATACTTTATATGTAGCAAGAGAGGAAAGGCACCTTCACTGTGAAGGACCTTACATATTGTCTCAAACTGCATTATTCAAGAGACAAGACTATAAATCATACAGACAAAGGCTAATGAAACTTACCAATCCATATTCTTTTTGTGCACTTGACTTAACCACATTAAGAGTGATTCCGAGATTCGGAGAATTTAATATCTAGTGTATCAATTAATTAAAAAGCATAGTCTAATGATGACAAATAAATAAGAAACATAAAAAGGATAAATACAGTGTTATTTTGAGTACAGTGACATAGTTAAGAAAAAATAGCACAAATGAAAAGAATTATAGATCTTTTACCCTTCCATAATCATGAAATGGTGGTAAGTACTTAAGTGAGACTTTACAAAATCTTCTTTTATAAAGTTATTGATACCAATAAAATAATAAATAACAATAATGTTTGATTTGTGTCTAAATCAAATAAAAAATTATACTCCCCATTTAAAATTATAGTTAATTATTAACACATGTACTACTTTCCATGTTTTTATGTTTTATTATCTCATGATGAAATAACCATTTTACATATAATGAAAAACAACATAGGTTTTTGAGACTTAAGAAAAATATCTAAGACAGATGGGCATTGAAAGCACTGAGGCCTTAGTGAGATAACATTTGTTAATTTTACTTTATTGTTATAATTTTATCCCAGAAAGCTAAAATATTAAGAAAAACATATTTTTAATTAAACGTAGCAGCCAGAGCACCCATTCACCTGGATCAGCACCTAAGGTGTACAGCCTTTCCTGTGAAGAGATTATGGTGAAACAGTGCCCTCTTCACTTCACACTCAGGCAGCTATTTAGGCATTCTGAGCACCCACTTGCCTGAATCAGCATCCTGAGCTGTCCCACTGTTTCTGTGCAGAGACAGTGGTACAGCAGGACTCTCTGCCCAGGCAGATTTCCATGTACCTGAAATACCTACGGTCCTGGATTTGAAGCCTGGGCCACCCCACTCTGCCCAGACAGAGAACCTGAGGCCCTGGAAGTTTCCTAGCTCCATGCCTACACACAATTTTGGTCCCTCAGTGACCACCATTGGACTGTCCCTCAGCACCAGTGCTTGTACCTGCCCTCAGGAGACCTGTAGGTGGGCTTGTCCAAGCTGGCCCCTCTCATTTTGTCCCCCACCCATGCTAGGCTGAGCAGGGAGCTCAGACCACTCCATGGATCAGCCTATTGCCCGAGGTAACAGAGATCTTCTCCCAATAAACAAGCTTCTCCTACCATGTTAGTTTCAGCTGGCTCTTACCCGTAAAAGTCATCTACTGGCTTATAGATCCAACTGCACAGCCCAATATAAAATTTGCTGAAAGTGCATAGGACAATAGAAGCAAAATCAAAAGCCCCTACTCAACATTCCCTACAGTCCCAACCCCTAGGGGGAGAGGGAAAGGAAACGAGAAAAAAATAATAATCATATTACAAGGAAAGAAAGAAAAAGGAAAAAATCCTACCAACAGGAAAATAATTACAAACATTAGGAATGCTATTATCTCTATATGAAATGGAACCAGTGCAAACATTCCAGCACCATAAAACATTTGAAGGTAGTGATACTACCAAAGGATTACACTAGCTCTCCAGCAATGGTCCTTAACCAAAATGGAAACTCAGAAATGACAGGTAAATAATTCAAAGCATGGATTGCAAGATCCAAGATAAGGTTGAAAATCAACACAAACTTCTAAATCAATTCAGGAAATGAAAAGAAGAGATAAACATCTTTAAAAATATTAGTCAGAGCTTCTGGAATTGAAAAACTCACTTAAGGAATTTCAAAATACTATTGAAAACTTTATCAATATACTAGACCATAATGAAGAAAGAATTTCAAAGCCTGAAAGTTTGTCTTTCAAACAAACCCAGACAGCCAAGGATTAAAAAAAAAAACAAAAAAAATTTAAGAAAAATGTACAAATTATTCAAGAAGTGTGGGATTCTGTAAACAAAACTTTGAATTATTGGCATTCTTGAAAGAAAAAGAGAAAAAGTAATTAACATGGAAACATCCTTGAATAAATAATTCAGAAAATTCCCCTTATTTTGGTAGAGAGGTAGACATCAGTTACAATAAATCCAGAGTACATATACATGATGCTCTGCAAAACTATCATCACAAAGGCATATAGTCACCAAACTGTCCAAGGTTTAACATCAAATAAAAAATTTTACAGGCAGCTAGAGAAAATGGTCAGATCATGTACATAGGGAATCCTATCAGGCTAATGTGGACTTCTCAGCAGAAAACTTAAAACCAGTAAAGATTAGGGACCTATTTTTAGTATCCATAAAGAAAAGACATTCCAACTAAGAATTTCATATTACTCCAAACTAAGCTTCTTAAGCAAAGGGGAAACAAAAACTCTTCCAGACAATCAAGCACTAAGGAAAGCCATTACCAGTAGACGAGTCTTACAAGAGATTCTTAAGAGAGTTCTAAACATGAAAATGAAAGAAGAAAAAATGCTACCCACAAAAACAAACATAAATACATAGCTCACAGACCCTATAATGCAACCACAGAATAGAAACTACAAGACAACTAGCTGACAACTTCATGATAGGATCAAAGACTCATATATCAATATTAAACTTAAACGTACACAGCCAAAATGCTCCACTTTTAAAAGCACAGACTTCCAAATTAGATTAAAAAAACAAGACCCTTCCACTGGCTGTCTTCAAGAGACCATCTTACACTAAATAACATAAGCTGAAAGTAAAGGGTTGGACAAAGATCTAGCACACAAATGAAAAGGAAAAAGAGTATGGGTAGCTATTCTTATATCAGATAAAACCAACTTTAAGCCAACAACAGTAAAAAAGAAGAAAGAAAGGCATCACATACTGATAATTCAATTCAACAAGAAATCTTAACTATCCTAAATAGATATGTGCCCAACATAGAAGCACCCATATTCATGAAACAACTACCTCTAGACATACAAAAAGGCTTATACAGCCACACATTAATAGTAGGAGATAGCAGCACCCCACTTGCAATGTTAGATCATCAAAGTGGAAAACTAACAAAGAAATTCTAGATTTAAATTTGACACTTGACCTATTAGACCTAATAGACATCTACAGAACATTCCACTCACCAATCACAGAATATACATACTTCTCATTTGTACACAGAACATACTTTAGGATCGACCACATGCTCAGACATAAAGCAAGTCTCAATAAATTCAGAAAAACTGAAGTTATACCAACCATACTCTCAGACCACAGTGGAATAAAAATAGACATCAGTACCTGAAAGATTTCTCAAAACCACAAAATTACATGGAAATTAAACAACTTGCTCCTGAATGACATTTGACTAAACAACAAAATTAAGGCATATATTTAAAAATATTTAAAATAAATGAAAACAGAGACATAATACACCACAATACACCAAAATCTCTAGACTGCATATAGTAAATGTAATGTTAAGTCGAAAGTTTATATCGCTAAACAGCTAACTGAACAAGTTATAAATATCTCAAATTAACTATCTAACATCACATCTAGAGGAACTAGAAAAACAGGAACAAACAAACCCCAAAGTTAGCAGAAGAAAATAAATAACAAAATGGGAGAAGAACTGCAAGAAACTGAGACCCAAAATCCATTCTAAAACAAAAAAAGTTGTTTCATGGAAAAGATAAACAAGATTAATAGATCACTAGCTAGATAAAGAAAGAAAAAGAGAGAAAAGACCTAAGTAACCAAAATTAGAAATGACGAAAGTCACATTATAACCAATTCCATAGAAATACAAAAGATCCTCAGAAACTATTATGAACACCTTTATTTACACAAACTAGTAAGTCCAGAGGAAGTAGATAAATTCCTGAAAACACACATCTTCCCGAGATTGAATCAGGAAATTGAAACAAGAAACAGACCAATAATGAGTTCTGCTATTGATTCAGTAATAGAAGAAAACCGACCAAGCTACCAATCCAAAAGGAAAAAAAAAAAGAAAGAATTGGACCAGATGAATTCATAGCCAAATTCTACCAAATGTGCAAATAAGAGCTGGTACCAACTGCTGAAACTGATCTAAAATATTGAGAAGGAGACACTACTTCTTAACTCATTCTACAATACTAGTATCATCCTGACACCAAAATCTGAAAAATCAGAAAGAAAAAATAATATTTACAGACTAATATTCCTGATGAACACAGATGCAAAACTAAAAAAAAAAAAAAAAAATACTAGTAAACTGAATCTAGCAGCACATCAAAAAGTTAATTCACCGCAGTCAAGTAGCTTTCATTCCTGGGATTCAAGTTGCTTCATCATATGCAAATTAATAAATGTGATTCACCACATAAGCAGAATTGAAAAGAAAAACTACATGATAATCTCAACAAATGCAATAAAAGCATTCTATAAAATACAAC
Source organism: Macaca fascicularis (assembly GCF_037993035.2). Taxonomy (NCBI): domain Eukaryota; kingdom Metazoa; phylum Chordata; class Mammalia; order Primates; family Cercopithecidae; genus Macaca; species Macaca fascicularis. Next base: position 28,905,129 of record NC_088380.1, on the reverse strand, counting down.
ACACCTACAAGGAATACACCTCAAAATAGTAAGAGCCATCTATAACAAACCCAAAGCCAACATAATAATGAATGGGCATAAGCTGGAATCATTTCCCTTGAGAAATGGAACCAGCTAGGGAGGCCCACTCTCACCCCTCTTACTCAACATAGTAGTGGGAGTCCTAGCCAAAATAATCAGCCTGGGAAAAAATAAAAGGCATTCAAATAGGAAAAGAGAAAGTCAAATTATTTCTTATTACTGATAATATTGTTCTTTACCTAGGAAACCCTAAAAACTCCATGAAAAGGCTTCCATACCCATAAACAACTTCAGTTAAGTTTTAGTACACAAAATAAATTTTAAAAAATCAGTAGCATTTCTATACACTGATAATGTTCAAACTGAGAGTCAAATCAAGAACACAATTCTATTTTTAATACAACAAAAATAATAAAATAACTAGAAATATATCTATACAAGAAGGTGAAAAATCTCTACAAGGAAAGTACAACTTGTGGAAAGAATAACATGACACAAATGAATAGAAAAATACCCATGCTCATGCATCAGAAGAATCAATATCATTAAAATGTTCATACTTCCGAAAGCAATCTACAAATTCAATGTTACTGCTATCAAATTGCCAAAGTCATTCTTCACAGAATTATAAAAAATACTCAAAAATTCATGTGAAAGCAAAAGAGCCCAAATAGTCAAAACAGTTCTAAGCAAAAATAACAAAGCCAGAGGCATCAAATTAAGTGACTTCAAACTATACTATAAAGCTACAATAACCAAACATCATGGTAGTGGTACAAAAATACACATACTCCAATGGAACAGAATAGAGAACCCAGAAGCAAAACCACAAACCTTCAGCCATCTGATCTTCTATAAAGTTGATAAAAATAAGCACTGAAGAAAGGACTGTATATTCAATAAATGTTGCTGTGATTACTGGCTGACTACATGCCAAAGAATGAAACTGGGTTCCTACCTTTTACCATATACAAAAGTTAACTCCAGATGTCTAAACATTTAAATGTAAGACTTCAAACTGGCCGGGCGTGGTGGCTCAAGCCTATAATCCCAGCACTTTGGGAGGCTGAGGCGGGTGGATCACGAGGTCAGGAGATCGAGATCATCCTGGCTAACCTGGTGAAACCCCGTCTCTACTAAAAATACAAAAATTAGCAGGGCGCAGTGGCAGGCGCCTGTAGTCCCAGCTACACCGGAGGCTGACTGAGGCAGGAGAATGGTGTGAACCTGGGAGGCGGAGCTTGCAATGAGTGGAGATCGCGCCACTGCACTCCAGCCTGGGCGACAGAGAGAGACTTTGTCTCAAAAAATAAAAATAAAAATAAAAAAAAGACTTCAAACGGTCAAAATCCTAGAAGAAGACCTAGGAAACACCATTTTGGACATCAGCCTTGGGAAACAATTTATGACTAAGTTTTCAACAGCAATTGCAACAAAATGAAAAATTGACAAATGATACCTACTTAAACAAAAGGGTTTCTACACTACTTCCTGGATTTAGTAGAATTATTTTCTTTAAAAAAGTTATGTTTTTAAAAATCATTTTTTCACATTGTTTGTAGTTTGCCTCTAGTTATTTTACATCTATCTCATTTATTTTGAGAAATACTAGGAACAAGTCAAGAATGAAAATACTCTACTTTTGTTGAACACTTGCATTTCCCTTATCCATTATTTATTAATTTTATGTGATCAAGTCTATTGAAGTGACCTGGCCAGGTCCAAACATGTACCAACTTACTTGGGGATAGATATCATTCCAGTACTACTGATGGGAGCTTTTATATCCAAGCTCTTCTAGATCTCTCTTTCTTCCTCTCTTTCCTTTGCACACAGATATTACATAAACTCTTAGCTTTCCCTTCCGCAAATATAACCAAAACACATATAAACAAAATTTTGACCAGTAAACCCAGCTGTGACATCTTACATAAAGAAATCTTAATATGAACATTTTGTTGCCATCTCATTGCTCTTTCATAGGTTTAATTTTCATTAATTTTCATTTTTATAAAGCAAATCTTAAAACATAAAAAGAATTAAGACATCAAAAATTTTAAAAATATATTAGAATTAGCCCAAATGAATTTGTTGAGTTTGTAGCTACCTAGCTCGTCTTTATACTATTAGCTGTAGATGTGTGAGCTCAATAAAAGCAGGAATCCTGTCTGACTTCTTTTTTTTTTTTTTTTTTTTTTTTTGAGACAGAGTCTTACACTGTCACTCAGGCTGCAGTGCAGTGGCACAATCTCAGCTCACTGCAACCTCCACTTCCTGGGCTCAAGCGATTCTTCTGCCTCAGCCTCCTGAGCAGCAGGGATTACAGGCGCCCACCACAGTGCCTGGCTATTTTTGTATTTTTAGTAGAGAAGGGGTTTCGCCATGTTGGCCCGGCTGGCCTTGAACTCCTAACCTCAGGTGATCCAACTACCTTGGCCTCCCAAAGTGCTGGGATTATAAGCTTGAGCCACCGCAACCAGCCCTGTCTGAATTTTTAACCATCTTAACTCCATTATGTATAATGGTGACTCACAAATTGTAGGCATTTAGTAAATCATTGACCAGATAATAAAGTATAGTTAATAATTATTTGTGGAATGAAGAAATAAGTCAATAAACAAATGAATTTAAAAATTAGTAGTGGAACTTTAATTCAAACATAACCTTTAGGATCTAAGGCATCCTCTTTGACAATTATGATTAGCATTCACAACTTGTGTATTGAAAAGCCTATATTGTATGTTTTTCCATTGCAAATCTGAATTCAGATGATGTGAAAATCCATATTATTTAAATATTCTTAAACTTAACAAAATTTAAGAGTTCAGTGTGTTTTACTCTAACTTAAAATATAACTGTTGTTATTGAAAATGACCAATAATCTTTATTAAAATAAATTTAGTTAAAGTCTCTGTTGTGTCACTGCTTATGATGGTTAACACTAATTGTAAGTAAAAGCTTGAAAAATAACTGAACTGAATTTAAAAATAAGGATTAAAATTGGATTTCTGAACTTTAAATTATTTAGGCACTTTTTAATGTCAGTTGAAGTTATTGGATTGTAAATGCTATTGATTGGAATATCTTAATTCCAGCCATAAAATTTTATAATTTATTCAGAAATTTGTGACAAAAATAGATTTCAAATGGTCTTTGAAAATAAAATAAATAATAGACAAATACAATAATTACCATAAATATACATACTCTTAAAATATATTTGATTAATACCCTAGCACAAACTATTTGCCATCAATAAGCCATATTTATAGTAAGACACTGTTTGTTTTACATTTTAAATATATATACATAGCATCATTTCTTCATTTATTTAGTCTTTATCAGAAAGTAACGGCTAGAGTAAAATTTCAGAAAAGCTAACACTTTAAAAAAAGATAATTTTGTTATGGTTGCAAAACTATGCTCTTTAATGCATCATTTTAGGTTTGGGCATTTCAACCTGTTACAAGAATCCTTTGTTAATTGGGTTCATCTCTTTAAATTCAGTTTGTCTCCACCTAAGAGCTACTTTTCTTTCATAGAAATTATGTTTCTTTCATAACATAATTTACCTGCATAGTAGACATAATGCCTGGTAATATTTTACCTCCCGCTTAAATATTTGCTATATGAAATTAAATTTTCTTTTATTAGTTTGGAAAAAAGCATTATAAATAAATTTTAGTTGAGTTGGTAAGAAAAGGATACATAATATAGTGCCTAATATAATATTTTGTTTCCTTTCATATTTTAAAAATGTAGTTAACCTCTCCATTAAGTTACTGAAAATCACATGATTCACTTTGGTTCTTGTTTTCACTCTTCAATATGCAGAGTAAAAACTAAGTACCCACAAGAAAAACAAAAATAGAACTATCAAAAGCATTTGCTGCTAGGAAATTATGCAATTTGTGAGAAATAGTGAAGTAGAAAATCATTGTTTTAGTTACACCTTAACTTCTGCCATATGATTTCAAAAAGCAAGTGCATATTTTATATCAAATACAAATCATGTAAGATGCCAATCCTCAAATATCTGGAATTCAGAAGACTATGGCTTATAGATATAAGCTACGATAAACACGTTTAAAATAAAATGAGCAGAATAATATTTGATTGGCATAAATATTAAGAAAAAATAAACTGAAAAATATTCCAGAGAATTCTATGGTTAAAAATGATCTTTGAAAAGGTGTAATTGAACAGATATATGAAAAAAATGAGTCAGCCTCAGGGACACCTGGTCGCAGGGAAAAACACAGGTTTAAAGTAGAAAAATAAAACCATGAACCAGCCTGACCAACATGGAGAAACCCCATCTCTACTAAAAATAATACAAAAATTAGCCGGGCATGGTGGCACATGCCTGTAATCCTGGCTACTCAGGAGGCTGAGGCAGGAGAATCGCTTGAACCCGGGAGGCAGAGGTTGCAGTGAGCCGAGATCGCACCATCGCACTCCAGCCTGGGCAACAGGTGTGAAACTCCGTCAAACAAAAACAAACAAACAAAAAAACATAGCCATAGCAAAAGGCAAAATGAAAGTGAAGACACAGAAGTAAACCAGATTGAATTCTGTCTTGTAAGCAATGTTAAAAAATTATTCTGTATAGGGATTCTAATGGGATTCTAATTTTAATGGGAATTTATTGCAGCATGTAAGCAGAATGATATGTTATACATGTATTTAAAACACAAAGTTATCCTCAGTAAAAAAATTTAAAAACTGTTAGAGGAATAAAAGTTGCACATGGATACATGGCAGATTGTTTTATGATCATTATAGGTTATAGCAGCTTGAAGAAAATTGAAAGTGTAGATTTTCTTTCTTCATGCATGCTCTACATATGGTGTTTCATTAGTTATGATTTTTATGTCTTGGATGCTGTTCTTAGAAGGTTGTCCAATTTCTGGATGGTGACTGATATGGTTTGGGTCTATGTTCCAATCCAAATTTCAGGTTGAATTGTAATCTCCATTATTGGGGTGAGAGGTGATGGATCATGGAGGGAGATTTCTCCCTTGTTCTTTCTGTGATAGCTGGTGAGTTCTCACAAGATCTGGTTGTCTCAAAGTATGTAGCACTTCCCCTTTTACTCCCTTTCCCCTGCTCTGGCCAAGTAAAGACACTGCCTGCTTCCCATTCACCTTCTGCCATGATTGTAAGTTTACTGAGGCCTCCCCGGCCATGCTTCCTGTACAGCCTGTGGAACTGTAAGACAATTAAACCTCTTTTCTTCATAAGTTACTCAGTCTCTCAGGTATGTCTTACAGCATTGTGGGAATATCATAATATAGTGACCTTGAATTGCCACACAAAATCTCATTCTACTAAGGGCATTTAATTATTATACTCATAACAGTTGTGAAAAAACTCACACATCTAACTCCATACCCCACTAACATCTCTAGATGAAACAAAAATGTCTAAGTTCAGAGCTGCTTTCCAGACAATTAAAGAACTACCATGAAATATAATAATTTTTTATCTAGGATTTCCTCGGAGAGAGATGACATATAGTAAATAGTTGCAAATGACATAAACCTAATTAGAAAAATAGAAGGAAGAATTTGAAAACCCATATCAGATGAGCCAAGGGACATACAGTGAAATAACACAACGGAAAGTAATCCCAGAGCTGGAGATAGATAATAATGAAAAGTAGCCTCAATGCCAAGCTTAAAGAGATTGAAAATGGCTTCCAAGATAGAGACTACATTCGTTATGCCATGTTTTGTGTTTATAGTTGATTGACTAAAATTAAAAAATAGAAGAAGAAAAAATGCAAGTACAAATGAGAAAGACTTTTTTTTCCAGGAATTAGTGTTTCCTGATTAAATTAAATATTTAAGCCTGTAGTAATTTATGATATATATCATAAGAATGGTACAACTATTTGAAGGTATAAAGTTTTGGAGGAAATATATGAAATATTTAGTCGTCTATAGGCCCTTGAAAGATTTTTATCTCAGTTCTATTTATACATTAGTGATTTAACAATTCCCACTAATTGAAAAGAAAAACAGTTGATATATGAATATATAATTATATATTCAAAAATATTAATTGTATTAATTATTAATTTATAACATATAAAAAAGTGAGTTTCTTCATAATTTTTAGAATTTAAATTATGTGAGTATATAAATGAGACTATAAATGTCTATCTATTCTATCACAGCCTGAACAGTTTTATTTTTGCATATGTGTACTTTTAACTGATTTTAAGTCCTGACTGAAAAAGAACAGGAACTTTGGCTTGGTGAAATCAGTAACAGAGAGCATACTTTGATGCTTTCATAATTTTTTCTTTTCTGCTTTGTCACTCTTGCCTGTTTATTCTGCCTGTATCCAGCTATGAAACAATTTTCAAGGCCCCATTTAAAACTCACGTCCCCTGTGAATTATTTAAAAATTATCCAGTTTGTACTAATCAGTTATTTCCACTGTTTTTATAGTAGATGCATTTAAATAAATGTATCTTCTTTTTAAAAGTACACTTATGGCATTTTATGATACATTATAATCGTCTTTTAGCATGATTTTCCCAGGTCCGACCTTTCTTTCTGCTGCACACTGACCTGAGCCAGGTCAAATCATAAGGTACTTTGTGGTAGATAATAGTTACAGATTTCCTCTTTCATAAACCCATTACTGAGTAGATGTTAAAAATTAAAGCAAATAATGAAAAAAAAAATTCCACCACATATACATGTATTTATCAATAAGGAGATACAAAATCTCATACTATCTGTTCTTTAAGCTTCAACACATTTCTAGCTTTTTATCTTTTAATCGCCTTCACACAATCATGTAGAATTTAGTTTCTGACAGAAATAATATTATTTTAAGGCATAAATTAAATTTTATTGCTAACTTTCTGGAGAGACTCAAGTGACAAAAATCTTCTGAATCTAAACCCTAGGTCAATAATATCACTTAGAAGTATGTCTTACAATGCATCCATCTATATATTCAAAATTATACCTATAAGATTACCAAAAAATCAACATATCATGACCATCACTTATTTAAATAAATAGAGCTTATTTCTAGGGTAACTTTATTCTTATTAATAAAAATCTAACATTAATCCCCTAGACTTTTAGTATATGGATCCAATATTAATAAAGTTTATAATACTAACTGGCTCCCTTCTTCCCTCCCTGCCAAAACATTCAACATTATTTCATGAATATGTGAATATGGCACTTAAAATGAATGTACTCTAGGATGTTTGTTAAACTTAACTAACACATCTATCTACAATTTTAGTTGTGTCTTTGCTAAAATATTTAAAAATACATTTTAGACAGTACTTTTCTCCAATGTCATGTTTAAAATTTCTGCAAGGCAGTGTTGTAGATTTTAAGATTGTACTAATTTTTCAAAATATGTATTGCATCTCCCTGTAAGGGAGGTACATTCATATTCCGTGAACTCCAGGCTTTGCCATCAGGCCCACATTCAGTTTGACCAAAAAAAATATAAACAGAAGTGGGATGGGCACTTCCAAGGAAAATCTTTAAAAGTCTTTTCAAGGTTTTCCCTCTTCCATGAAGGCAGACGTTCCTTTGATTGGGACTACTCTTACGGCTTAAGTCCTTAAATTAGTATGGTAAAGAAACCCACAGTCAACCCACTATGAACTTGTCTCAATAGTAGGAAATAGAACTTTTTGTACATGTGTCCCACTGGAACTTTGTGGTGTGTAACCAAAACATAATTTAGCAAAAGCCAACAAATGCATGTTGTAATTTAGTTGTTGTTTTTTGCGCCGATATTGTCTAAAAAAAGCTTTTTTCAAATTTTAGATGCTTGATAGATGTTTTTTCTTATGACTGAATTTTCTTGTCATGTATTGAGTACAAACCTATCATAGAATATTTATATATACTAATTTTTTATCTTTTGGTATTTAGGTTAAAATATAATTTTTCTTACATTTCAAGCTTCTGAAATTTCTAAGGTGTGTATAGATAGAAAAGAAGAGAGAGCAGCTCCATTTTGAAATTTAGTCACAATCTTTAAATGAGGAATCAGAAATTTGCATTTTTATCAGCCTTACCCAAACAAGCATAATGTACACCAAAGTTCTAGCTCTATTGTTAAATAAAGTAACATCTAAGTCTTTTTTCAATTCATTAAAATAAAGATGCAATAGTGTCAAAAATAATTTTGATTATTATTAAAAGTTTTTTATATAACAAAGAAGAAAAATTAAATTTATATAAAATAATAATTTTATTTTAGTAACATGTATATGTAATATGTACAAATTTAGTGAAGTTATAAAAATATAAATTACATATCATTTTAAATTTATATTATACACTTTAAAATCCATAAAATTTATATACATGTAAAATTTTCAAATATATAAGAAAATCCTAGAATCCTTCCGATTAATATATCTATCCTTTGAATTTTATAGAGCAGATAGTCAGAAGTTTCTGTTCCAAATCCCATTTTGAACTTGAGGTCATTTTCTTTTTTTTGTTATTAACACTTACAGAGTATTTAACAAGACTTTTCATTACAGAGAGAAAAATAAATGATTAATTGTAAATTCCTCCTAAAAAAGTAAGAAAAAATTGATTTTATAAGAAGAAATTCACATTTCTCCTTTTTATTTTCAAGTGTCCACTGCTATTATCCAAATAAGAATATTATCATTATACAAAATCAAGATGTTACCTATGAATCTTATATATTGAAAGATTTCTGTTCTCTTGATGATATTCCCCTTCAAGTTCTCATTAATTCATCTTTCGCCTCCTCTCCCATTCACATATGACATATTATGAAGGTATTATCTACTTAACAAAGGGATGAAAAACATTCCAATAATATGTCCAGATATGTTTCAGATGAACTCTGTTGTGAACAACAAAAATGGTATACATATTTGAAAAGTTGTCAAAAGAATAAAAATTTATCAGATCAGAATTTAAGGGAAATGAGGAAGCTACCTATGTAAAATACAAAGAGGAAACATGAACTATGCAGTAGATTTTTAAAATTACATTAACAGTTATGAAACACTTTAGACCAAGGTTTCACAAACTTTGCGCTATTAACATTTTGGGTCAGATACGATTTTCGTTGGTAAGGCAAGCTGTCTTCTACATTCTAGCATGTTATCAGCATCTCTTGTTTCTACCCACTAAACGCCACTAATAAACCACTATTGTGATAAGCAAAATGTTCCAGAAATTGCCAATCCTCCTCTTGGAAGGGAGTAAAGTAGCCCCCATGAAGAACCAATGCTCTATGTCAATAAATAAAATTTGAATGAGATGAAAATTAAAAGCTTTTTAGAAATAGGTAGCCTACAAAAACGAACCTAAGAACAAACTAAAAGCTTACAAAATCATTTCCCCATAGTAACAAATCAAATAGTCCTGTGACTACCACTCTCTTATTTAAAAAAAAAAAAAAAAAAAGTCTTACCAAGAAGACACTATTTCTAGATAGTCCATCATGTAGTGGAATTCTACTTTGCCAACTCAGCTAGGCCGAAACGATTTTTCCCAAAATTCTCTTTCCTATATAATTGTAGGTTAGCATGGTCCAAATAAAACATTTTTGCAAGACTCAGAAGGCAGAATTATGCAGCAGAAAAATTATTTTTATACTTTGAAGTTTTTTTATTGTTTCTAAGTCGACTGAAAAAAAAATTACTTAAAGTCAAAAAAAAAAAAAAAAGCGAAATCAGGACATTCATTTTCAGCCTAAATTTCCTCTAAGGAAGTTTTTATTACTACCACTAAAGACAACCTCATCTCCCATTTGAGATAATGAATGATCATCTCCTTCCTAGCTGACAGTTTTGAAAACCAGACCCAAGTTGTAAGGTTGCAGGTGGCTGACTCACAATGCAAACTGAATTTTCAAACTTCCAAGGCCTTTCATAATAATCTCAGGAAATTGGTTGGGAAGAATTGAGGCCCTAAAAGTTAGGATGGATAAAAACAGAAAGATTCCAGAAAAAGCTAATTGCCCTTGAAAGGAACTTCCCATCATCCTCATGTCCTATCCCCAGTGACTCTTAGTCTTCCTATATCTGTAACCAGACTTAACTTTCAACAGTCTGTGAATCTCTTGATTTGGCATAATGACAATGCCATTCTTATTTGAACATTAATGATGACCAGTTGAAAATAAGAAGGTGAGAAAGGTAAGGAGAATTGTAAAATGTAATTTTCCTATATATTTTCTAGTAGGAGTTTACAGTTAATAACTCTTTTTTTCTTTTTGCTGAGAAGAGAAATCTTGTTAAATACTTTGTAATTATTCGTAACAAGAAAAGAAAACAAAGGGTAATACATAAATTGTGGTACAAAAAGCATTGCACAAAATGGGTTATACATACCATAAAATTACACAGGATTTTGATATTCTAAATTTATAGAAACCTAAGTAACAAGTGTGAGATAATCTTAAATGTGTCTAGTCAAGGTAGAAAAAAATATTGATTTGATTCCAGAATAATAGACTAACATGGACTCACTAAGCAGAGAAACTGGGTTCAATATGTGAAATCAAGGAGACTGGAATAGATTTAACATTTCGCTTTGTTGTTGACCAAAACCTGGGTTCAAAAATGGCTTACCTTAAGTGAAATTAAAACACCAGAACTTCCCTGTCATATTTTAGAGGAATGTACCCAAAGTCAGAGAGATTGAAAGTTGAGTGGATTTATCATGTCATGCCTGTTCAGTTATCTCCTGAAATACCTCTCAGGTAGGTCCAGGATACTTTGCCTTTACTAGGTGTAGAAGAAAAAGAGTTATGTGGAATCTCTGACATCTTAACAAGCTTCTTGGTAATTACTTTTTATAGGCTAGAAATATTGTACAAGTAACAACTACTGTCATGGCAGATTACAAATAATGGCACTTAATCCTTAAGAAAAAACAGTAATGTAAATTTATTGTAGATCAGGGCCCAAGCCGACTAGTCTATGCTTCACAGATCTTTTGTGTTGAGTAGTTGATCACCATATCCACAGAACTAAAATAAATGGGCAATCTAGTAAATTTGTATAAGTAGGAACCTCTAAGTCTGTTAAGTGGGATCTGCCTTAGATTATAATAGAGGTGGGTGGCTATAATAGAGGCTATTATTATAATAGCCACCCCTCAATCCACTTATGGTACCAGAACCATTTTAGTGGAGAGAAGTCTGAGTCCCCTTGAGGAAAGACCTAGCTACATAGCCAAACCTGGATATTGTAAATATTCCTCATACCTTTCCCCAAGAGATCTGCAAATATTTACTAGGCTTACCGTTAATTAACAAATGGAAGTTAATCAGACTTCTCAAGGACACTAGATCTTGTCTCTGACTCCTCACAAATTTCTGTAGACTGAAATAATACAATGGTGCAATAGTCAGAATAGAGACTTAGCTCAGATGATCAACAGAGTGCGCCCATCCCATCCCCGGGCCCAGTGGGTACCTAAACCCAATCTATTGCAACCTTCTGGGTTTTAAAATGTGTATTTGTGTTACACATATCAGCAACTGACTTGAATTCCCACATGATTTTCTAACTCCGTGAAAAGGAGGCTATTATGATAGGGAAAGTCAAGTGGAAACCACTAGCCCTTCCTTTACATACAAAATATGAAAACAAAACCAACACTGCATCCCTAGAGAAATTACACAGATTAATGTTGCCATTAAGGATTTAAAATATGCTAAAGTTATAATTACTATCACAGATCATTCAGTTCACCTGTTTTTCCTGTTCAGCAGATGGATGGAAATGATAATTATGAAATTGGATTAATAAAAATAATACCATGTGTCTTTATGTGTCTTTATAGAAGAATGATTTATAATCCCTTAGGTATATACCCAGTAATGGGGCATGCACATATATGTTTATTGCAACACTATTCACGATAACAAAGACTTGGAACCAACTCAAATATCCATCAATGGTAGACTGGATAAAGAAAATGTGGCTCATATACACCATGAAATACTATACAGCCATAAAAAAGGAAGAGTTTACGTCCTTTGCAGGGACATGGATGAAGCTGGAAACCATCATTCTCAGCAAACTAACACAGGAACAGAAAACCAAATACCACACGTTCTCTCTCATAAGTGGGAGTTGAACAATGAGAACACATGAATACAGGGAGGGAAACATCACACACCAGGACCTGTCAGGGGGTGGGGGACTAGGGGAGGGATAACTTTAGGAGAAATATCTAATATAGATGATGGTTTGATGGGTGCAGCAAACCACCATGACACTTGTATACCTGTGTAACAAACCTGCATGTTCTGGGCGTGCATCCCAGAACTTAAAGTATAATAAAATGAAATAAACAAATAAATAAATAAATAAAATGATAATATCATGTCCTGATTCCAGTTGTAGCTGCTAATCCTGATGTTGTTTCATTGCTAGGGAAAATCATCACATCCCCTGGCAACTGATAGGCAGCAGTATATCTGGAAAACAATCTTTTTCTCTGTATATCTCAGTAAAGAATATTAGAAGTAGTCTGCTTGCAGACATAGCCAGAAATACATCTGTATAGTTCTAAAACAGGGTTATATTAGCTGTTAAACTTTCTATCATAATCCAGTTCATAATGACCCAAAACACCTCTTAGTTTACAAAGATGTCATGTTTCTTCTATGTTTATGATGTAATGATTTTGAATCTACTGAACAAGATGTACCAGGTACTCCAGAGATTTTGGGAAGACATATGCAGGTCAGAGGTTAGCGAATACATCCCACAGAAACTCAGGGGCCTGCCACCTGAGTGGAATCTTTAGGGGTCAACCTCATGGAACATGTTGAAATATGCCTTCCAAGCTGAAGACCAAGTTGCTATGTCTGGCCCCTCCCACTATTAAGAAAAGTAACAATCTGTGGGCCTCTCTAGATTTGGGATGGCATATATATCTCTGCTTGGTTGTATTATTCTTGCTTATTTACTGGGTATCCTGGAAAACTGCCGGTTTTGAGTGAGACCTAGAATAAGTCTCTACAAAAAGTCCATCTACTATTTCTGAAAGCTCCTATGCTTCCTGGAGCATATGACCCAACAGAACTAATTTTGCTTCAACTGTCTGTGGTGGAAAGAAATGGCATACGGAGCAGTTAGCAAGATGGTAAAAATGATTCAAAGACTGGAGCTTAGGAATTTTAGAGCAAAGCTAAGACAGTTTCTACAGACACTAATAATTCCCCTTGTGAGAAATCACATCTGTTTTGCTACTGAGCCTTGGTAGAGATTAAGTGCTTTAACATGGCAAAAACAGTTATCAGAAGACCTGTGATGCCCTCCATGAACTGGGATTTATCTGAAGGAAATCAGTTATATCTAACAAAGTAAATAAATACAAAAATTCAAATATTCAAAATTGTATACACAATGAAGCTTGAATTAAGCAAAGAACACTTTAAATTTATTTGATAGAAAATAAGTTTTTACATTAAAATGCATACAAAATAACCATTTCAGTTTCTTGGTGACTTATAGAATTTTTCATAGGTGTAAAAATGTGCTTTATTTATTTATTTATTTAGTAAACCGATAGATGGGGGGAATTGGAATAATAAATATTATATTGATTTTCCTCTAAAAGGATTTTTGTTTTCCCTCTAGACCATGAGAAGCCTAAACCTTCAGGTAACATGGAAGAGAAAAAAAGACGTGGGAGAAAAAAGGCCTTAAAGGCTGTGATACACTGCTTATACTACTCATCCTTACTACCACTACTCATACTACTGTACATGTAGAACTGTGCTCTATGGAGGCCAGAGAGCCCCTGCTGAAGTCATTTGCCAAGATATTTTTGGTTATCATTTTACTCCTTTATGCCTGCAATGGACAAAATGTTTGTGTTCTAAACTAAATCTGTGTGCTCTAACTAAATTCATATGTCAAAATTCTAAAGTGCTGATGCCGAACATGAGGCCTTTGGGAGACAATTAGGTCATGAGGGTGGAAACTTCATGAATGAGTTTAGTAAGGCCCTTAGAAGAAGAGACTAGAGACCACTCTCAGCCTCATTTTACCGTGTAAGGACACAGTGAGAAATCTGCTCTCCACAACCCGGAAGAGGCCCTCACCATGTAACAGAGCTCAGGCTTGGTTGCTCACCGCTTGCAGAGCCAATGACAAGGGTGAAGTGCAATCAAAGAAAAGTGATTTTATTTTCCAAAGCTAGCAGTGGGGAACTGGCTGGCTTGCACCTTTAGCAACAGCTTCAAACTTTAGGCTGAGAAAACGGGTTAAATAGGGGAACTTGGAATGGAGGATGCAGGAGTGGTGCTGAGTACAAGGTCTACGTGTCTTGTTCCGATGGCTGTCAGAAGGGGATGGCATCACCCTAAAAATGGCCGGGTTGTAGACTAAAGGCCTTGAGGTAATCTCTGGAATTCTGCATTTTGGTCTCCCGCATGGTCTGTACCAAGATTAGCCCCTGGAACTTCTAAGTAACCACATAATTAGATATAAGCATAAAGTATAGATGTGTACAGTGTAGGGAGTATATCGTGCAAAAGGGAGGGACATGGTATTTCAAAGAAAGTACATTTCAAAGCCATATTCTAAGACTAAGGGGAAAAAAGGGGAATTTCTGCAGTAAGCTTCAAGGTTACATCTTTACCTTGATTCTAAGGAGAAAAGAGGAAAAGGGGTAAAATAAAGTTTTAAAGTGCAGTTTCAGGCTATAACCAGTTGGTTATAACTGGAACCCAACTGGCTGACACCCTCATCTCTAACTTCCAGTGTCTATAGCACTGTGACAAATAAATGTCTGTTGTTTATAAGACACTCAGTGTATAATATTCTGTTCCAGCAGCCCAAACTTATTTAAGATAAGTGCCCTAATCTTAAATAATTATTTACTACATGCAATCAAAGTTGGTATTGACAATTTGGGAAGTAATACAAAAGACCTTTTCCACGTTTGTGGTACGATGTCAGCAGTTGCAAACAATAAGTCTCAATGTTGATGATTTCGGATTGAGCTGGAAATATTCTGGGCAAGAATCAATCTGCCTTGAATTTTTGGTCTAAAAAGTATATTTGTAATAATAAAAACAACCAGAATTGTAGTTGTAATAATATTTTATCTGCATTATTATTTTATTGCTACTAGATAATATGAGGCAAGAACACTTATTTCCTCTGTTTCTCAGTGAAGAACTTGAGTCATTAAAAGATTAAGTAACTTGACAAAGGTCAAGCTTCTTACAAAAAAAGCTGCAGGATACCAGGAAAGTTATCAGTGGAGAATATCACTAGACAATTTGCTCATAACCCCCTCCATTCATAGAATGTTGAGATGAAAATTCTTATTTGATTTATATATTAGCTGGCAGGGTAATTCTAGAACATTGAGTTTCTTTGGGTTATGAATGTTACATTTGCATTTATTTTATATTTATTTTTTATCTTTTATTAAGTAGAATTATTTTCCATTTTATTTATGTGAAACATAATTGTGTTATGAAATAAACATCACTAGAAATATACTTTCACATTATTGATTCATTGCAAAATTATGCACTTAAGACTGATTAAAATTGAACAAGGACTGTTGTGTAAACAGACAAGTTTTATCTGCCATAAGACTGGTGATTTAGGAAATACTTTTCATAATACGTCAAGAAGGCTGTAGAACTATCACTTCACTATAAATGAAACAAGAGAATCAATTCTTTACACAGAAAATGGCTAATGTGGAAATTGGATTCTGTGACAACTCATTGAACAAACAATCAGGAGCAACCACAATAAAATGTAATTTCCTTTATCTTAAATTCTTTAAAGTTAGCAGTTAAAGCTGGATTCTCATATATGCCATTTGACATAGTTTATCTTTCAAGCAGATGATTTTATGTGTCAAATATCTGTAGCAAGGGTAATTCATGAGCTGAGATTTTTAGAGTGAAGAAATCAATGGAACATTGCACTGCTGTTTCTTTGCTTTGAACTCATAATGGCACAATGTTAATTTTTTTTTTTTTCAGTTTTTTGTGAGTTCATGTAGCAGCAGGAAAGCATAATATAATCAAGGCAGCAGGGAGCTTCTCTCTACAACTAGAATGAATTTACATTTGTCCATTATGTAAATGATTCTTCACTGTTTTTCTATTTGCCTATTTGAAATTGTGGCAGGGTGAATCTCCACATGCACTTATGAGAATTTTTCAAAATCTTTATATAATGATATAATAATATTCAATTTTTCATTAATATTAAGCTAGGTTGCTGGTATGTTTCCTTCAAAAACAACAAATTGATCACATTTGTCTAATTTTTTTTGTCATGTGCATGATTCAATCTAAAAAAGAGTCTGTTTATATATTTATTATGTAACTTGAACTATTTATGATTATAGTTTTAATAGTTGGACTGATGTTTTTCATTTAAAGAGGCACCAATATTATTTATTAAAACAAACCAAAAAGAAAATTTAACCATTTCTGCATTCTGATAGATGTCCTTAATCAAGTTCTAGGAATTTATCAAATATTATAGAAAGTTTCCAGACTCTGCTAGTTTGAATTATGTCTGTCTAGTTCTGTTCTCTTGTGTTATAAATATAGTTGAATGGATTTTGCTGCAAGTATAAAAAATATTTTCAACCCCAGAAGAAGTTAAAGTGCAATTTAAAACTGATGCCTTTCTATGTATTTCATTTAATCATCAACCTTACTTTTGACTCAATGAATGCTATATATTTTTTATTTCTGAAATTTAGTTCACTTTATAGCAGCTGCACAAATAGTCACTCACTCAGTCACTGCAATTAATAACAAATGCCAGGCAAGTAGTAAAAGTGTTCAAACCATTTATTTTCTTTAGTGCAGACTCTTGGGGCAGTTCGCTATGGCACAGTTTTCTCAGTACTAAGCAAGTTTCTGTTGAGTAGTGTGTGACTTTTTTCTCTGAGAATGTTGCCCACGGAATAAGCTCAAGGCTCCATTCTTTTCATTGAATAGTTCTTCTCCCAAATTGCTCATTTACGTTTGTGACTTCAAATATCACCTTTGTGGTGACAACTCTTACTTTGACAAGCAGAGGTCTAATTTTTTGCTTTTCTAGTTATGTATTCAAAGCTACCCTCAAAATACTTGTGCTTCATTTTTCTCTCAACCACACATATTTAATAGTCATGAAAGAAAAGCCAGTTTTCTATTGCTCTCACACCTCCTCTTTTCTTAAACTTTTCTCTTTCATCTTTTGTTGTTGTTGTTGTTTTGTTTTATTTTGTTGGTTTTATTTTATTTTGTTGTTGTTGTTTTGTTTTATTTTGTTTTCGGGATGGAGTTTTGCTCTTGTTGCCCAGACAGGAGTGCAATGAATGGTGTGATCTCGGTTCACTGCAACCTCTTCCTCCCAGGTTCAAGCAATTCTCCTGCCTCAACCATCCAAGTAGCTGGGATTAAAAGGATGAGCCTCCACACCCAGCTAATTTTGCATTTTTAGTAGAGATGGGGTTTCACCGTGTTGGTCAGGCTGGTCTCGAACCCCTGACCTTAAGTGATACACCCAAATTTGCCTCCCAAAGTGCTGGGATTACAGGCATAAGCCACCTTGTCCTATCCTCTTTCATCTTTGTGTCATGTCCTGGATACTCACTCCCCAGATATAAAGGCTTCAATTCCTTATCTTAAGGTCCAGTTACCCCAGGTATCTTTGATTGGCTCTATTTTGAGCTTGTGTTTCTGCTTTAACTGATTTTAAAAATACTGTTATTTTATAGAGCCCTCTGTGATCTGTTAAACCCCTTTGTATGGCATCTAAGAATTTTCTTTAATTCAGAATCATGTTTGTTTCTTAACTATGCAAACCAACAAACCATTCTAGTTAACTCATTTTTATTATTTCTGTCTTTCATGCCTTCCTGTAGGGACACACACACACACACACACACACACACACACACACACACACACAGACAAAACTCATATTGGCAACTGGGCCTTCCATTTTATGCCTTATGGATTGGCAACCCTTTCTGATATGCTCAACTAATTCAAATTCCATATTTTTCTTTAAAGATTATCTCAGAATCGTCTTACAATTTGTACAACTTTTGTGCTTAATTTTATCAACATTTTGATAGTTCCCTTTGTACAACCTTTACCACTTGTGATATGTGTGGTGACCTTAAGTTTCAGAGAAACTTCTAGAAGGAACATCCTTAGTATAGTAAACTATCTCCGTTGTACTAGTCTTTATTAAATATATCGATATTATTTTAATCTTATGACTTTTAAAAATATTTTCCATATTTATAAATCAGTTATATGTAATAGTGGAACTCATAACCAATTTTGATAAGACGATTTAAATTTCATGATTTCTGTGGGTATCAGATGAAAGATATAAATCAGAAGAGGAAAGGGGGGACATTCTATATAAATTATTTGATCTTAAATATGATTTAGTATGTTCTCACTCTGCTTGAAAATTACGTAAGTATGAGATAGATCTTTTCATATTTTTTGATGTTTTAAAAAATTACTCTAATTTGTATTTAATTAACCAATCTCTAGGTCCCATTTGGTTTAAAGACACAGGTAGGATGCAGACATCATTTCTTGGACAAGTTTGGCTTCATGCAACTAGATTTAACAGTTGGATGCCCATTACATAATTAAGTTAAAAATAAAATAAAAAAGGTTGTTTCACAGTGACTCTTCTATTTCCTTGAAGGGGGATCATCTGTTGAAAGTGAGCGATTTCTTGTCACACAAACAAAAACTTCTTGTATCCCTTTCCAATTTATTAGTGACTGCTAATGACAATTGGTGCAGTGAAAAGTAGAGAGTGAAATGCTGGTTGTCAGGAATAACACCAATCTGTGGAATGCAGGTGCAATAATAAGGAAAAGGAGCTGATGGATTAGGGTTTGTGCCAGATTGAAGTCCTCTGGAAAAGTCTGAGATAGAGATTTATTCACATAAAGTTTATTGGGCAGTGCTCTTAGTAATAATTTCTGTGAAGAAGTAAAGAAAATAGTGAGAGGTTGAGTCTTGATATTGCTGAAATAGAGGCCTCAGTCAATCTAGAACAAGGGTCACAGGATCCTTAGGCTGTCGTTTCTCCAGTTAGAAACCTCTGTGGCTGGTAGCATGCACCTTGTCTTGAGTTTAGCTCACACTTGCTGTGTTCGTTCCACCCACTAGCTTTGGCAGCCGGTGCTCAGCTCTCACTACCAGCCTGGATCCCACGCCTGCCAAGAGCAAGCCAGGTGAGGAACGGTGAAGGGTGTGTAGCGAGCAAGGGTGAGGTCTGCCCACTGCACACAGCAAGGTATTTCGACTGCTGCAGCAGGACAGCTGTTCTAGTTGCCATCAGAGTCACCAGCTCCATGTGAGACTGCGACTGGACCAGATGTACTGCAAGTAGTTTCTGCTGCGGGCACTAGTGTCTGGAAGAGGGGAACATGGTGGTGCCTGAAAATTTAGAGATGCCAGAAACTACAAAGCCCCAAAGACGGAGTTCCAGCATGTCACAGGACTCAGGGAGACCCAAGGTCTGGACTCCTAAAAGGGCCACAGCTATTCTCTCTTTCTTGTCATGGCAATCTGGCTAGGTGGAGGACGGGGGTGTGTTTCAGTTCATTTTTTTGTTATAGCTTTTTTTTTTTTTCTTTTTGAGACGGAGTCTCGCTCTGTAGCCCAGGCTGGAGCGCAGTGGCGCGATCTCCGCTCACTGCAAGCTCCACCGCCTCCCGGATTAACGCCATTCTCCTGCCTCAGCCTCCCTAGAAGCTGGGACTACAGGCTCCCACCACCACACCCGGCTAGTTTTTATTTTTATTTTTATTTTTTTGTATTTTTTTTAGTAGACACGGTGTTTCACCGTGTTCACCAGGATGGTCTCGATCTCCTGACCGTGTGATCCGCCCGCCTCGGCCTCCCAAAGTGCTGGGATTACAGTTGAGAGCCACCGCGCCCGGCCTGTTATAGCTCTTTTAGTCTCACCACCCCTTTCTGGCCCACAGCCCCTGGGACTGGTCCAGTCCTGCTGCTGCTTCCTGTCTTGACGGGTGTCCGCCTGGCGCCGGCAGAGGGCAGAAGCAGAGCTGTAACTGTGTTAACAGCAGCTCTGGCTTGGGGAATCCTGAGGTTTGGGCCCCCAGAAGGGTCACCACTCTTCACTCCCACAGTCCAGGAGTGTGTCAGTGCTTTCAACTCGGCAAGCTGGTCAGGAATCTGTTACAGCTCCTTTAGCTCCCACTGTTCGGTGGGTCCTGAGGTCTTGTCCCGTTCACAGGAAGAACGAGGTTACGTGGACAACTGGAGAAAGAGCAAGGCACAGAAGAGCCTGGTTGACTAACAGAACAGCTCTCAGAAGATCCAGAGTGGGTAACTCCTTTCTGTAGATAGGTCATCCTGACCAGTGTCTGAGTCTGACGCAGTCTGTGGTTTTCATGCAGTCACAATGGAGGAAGTGCATGCTAATTGGTCCGTGGGTGGCCTTGGGCAGGCCTGGAAAAAGCACCATCCAATTATGCCTTCCAATGGAAGTGTAGCCCCCAGGCTTCAAGCCCTCTCTGGCTTAAAGGTGTGGTTTCACCAGGGTCCTGCCCCTTCCCGCCTAGGAACCTGTTGCCTTCCAGTGTCATCAACATGCAGGCTGTGAGTGCCCAGGCAGTCCATGGTGAGGGGCACCTGCAGGCCCATACCGATCAGCACCCCAACTTCCATCCCTGAGCTCATCATTACCCAAAGTGATAGAGAGGGCCAAGGTGGTGGTGGTGGGTGGGGAGAGGGGGCAGGGGCTGGCATGTCAGCACCGCCCCAAGTGCATGCATACCTCTCTGGGTCGTGACATCGCCTGAGCTCTGACTTTGCTCCACACAGGAGTGGGTGCTGGGAGCAGGGACAGGCCAGGGAGTGGGCACTTCTCAATCTGTGGAGGCAGGGGTCATCCCAAGTCCCTGAGAATGCAGGGATGCCCAGGTCCAGAGCCATGGCTGGACAGCTGCAGCTGTGCCTGTGAGTGCGGCACCCCCCGGGATAACTTGTTACTGGCCTCTGCCGGTCCACGGAGCATGCAGCCCCAGCAACGCTTCCCCCACTGCAGCTTGCATCCCCACAGTGGTAGCTCCAGATGGGCCGAGGCCACCATCACAGATTTGTCCAGTCCACGGCCCACGGACCACAGACGGCCTAGAGCAACTGTGAATGTGGTTCAACACAAATTCATAAACTTTCTTAAAACATTATGAGATTTTTTTGCAAATTTTGTTTTTCAGTCCAAGAGCTAACATTCATGTTAGTATATTTTATGTGTGGCCTAAGACAAAATGTGAAAATATAAAATTAAGGCCAATCATGTTAAGTGATATGCAGATAGAAACTGAAAAACAAATAACGTGCATTACAAAATGAATTTACCATCAAATTTGCTGAGGTAATGGATGGTGATAAAGAAGATAGTAGTACTTTTACTTGTAAATAAAATTGCTTTACTTGTAATTCTAAGAATCAGTCTGCTGTTCTCAGGAATACATATTTTGAGGAGTCAATTTTGGAACGGTTTAAAAGAAGGAAAGATGATGCAAAAGTAAAATTAGAAAATATTAAATCTAGAACTTTCAAATCACCTGAGAAAAATAATCTCTGTTGTCAGAAATGAAGAGAGTGATTTCTCTAGTGGTTATTACTAGAAGAGAGGGTGAATGGGGCTTCTGGGCTGAAAGGGTTAACACAATTGGGATACACCTAAAATACTAGCACATTTCTTTTAGTTCATCAAGCATACTTGAAATTTTTTCTAAAAAAATCAGTGTATGTTCTGGAAATTAGATACAAAATAGCTACAAAAACTAATTATGCTAAGTAAAATCTATATTTCATTGCCCTGGCAGGGAAGATTCTAAGGTATTCCCCAAATTTCTGCGTCCAGTCATAACTGACCTGCATAATCTTCTCTTGAATGTGCACAGAATATGTGCATACAGTGGGAAGGACCTGCTGTGATCAAATTATTAATAAAATGGCTGTGAGTTAATCATAACTTATATTTTCCTGAGGGGGGTTAACCTAACCAGGTAAGTTTTCAAAAGAAGGTAAAACAACAAAGCATGAAATCACACAAACAGCCATATTGGAAATTCCTTAAATGGTCAGTTTATTAAAATTACCAATTTAGTGACATCTATTTTGAGTTTATGGATATTTTCCCTCTGTTTCTACTGAATTTTCTAAATTTTATTTAATGTAATTATTATGATTAAAATAATTTATTATCTAACTTTATAGTTTCTATGCTTCCTTTTATTTTCTTCCATTTTCTTTGGATTTAATTTGTAGTTTTTGCTAGCATTCGTGTATGTATCTATATGTTATAACTATGAGAAGTACATAATACATTTATTATATATGTGTATATACATATTCTATAAGAAAAATGCATATATTACACACATATTTGTACACATAATATACATATACATAAGTGTATAACATGTATATAGTATATACATAAGGGTATATTCATACATAGCATATACATAAAATAAAAGTAAAAGTTAAAATTATGTGTGTGCATATAATATATACACAAATCTATTATATGTAATTGTAACATAATTAAATATAATAATTATATGTAAATGTAATATATATCTTATTTTACATATAATACAATAATATAATTTTACAAGTATATTAGAGTACATATATGTACACATTTAATTATTTATTTACATAATAATGTGTTATTACTTAAATATATAATAATGTGTACTGTGTACACACGTAATAGATGTGTCTAATAAATGATATATAGTATAGTTTCATACATTATACATGACATGTGTAATATATAGTAAATATGTTATATATACACTTATAATTATATAGTTATAATTGGAAAATTATGTAACTACAACTATAGTTATATATATTATGTATGTGCATATATTATATATAATTACATAATTATTATTTACATAATTATCTAAGTAATTATATAATTGTATAATTGAATTGTAATTATGTGTGTATATGTTATATATACATGATTACATATAAAATGTAACTCTTATAAATATATGTGTGTATATAATCATATTTTATATAATTGTATGAATTATATGTATATATTATATGTGCACACATAATTTATACATTTATAATTATTTTATATAATTATAATTATTTCATAATTATTTATGTATATATTATATGCATATATAATATATAATGTATAATTATAATTACATTTATTTATAGTTATGTAATATAATTATAAATAGTACATATATTAAATTTTTTATTTTGTATATTTTACATATATTTAGTACATATACTTTATATATAGTACATATAATATGTATATTTAGTTCATATATTTATATATAATATGTATATTTAGTTCACATATTTATACAGAGTACATATAATATTACATTTCTTATATTATATATTTTGAGAAAATATATAACATACATATATCACATATATTAAGTATGTACACATTACACATTATTACACACATATTCAATATATAGGTATAATAGATATATATCTCCACACACATACATTACACACATACATATGCATGTGATATATGTATATCTTATATCTATTTGTCATATATTAAATATATATAATATATGAAATATAACATTATATGTCAACAATACTATATATAATATGTAGCATACAGAGAGTAGTTATATCACACATATTATATGTAGAGTATATATAATATATTTAATTATCATATTCATATATGATATAATAACATATATCTTTGCAGGTTTGTTACAGGAGTGTATTATGTCATGCTCAAGTTTGGCATATGAGGGACCCTGTCACTCAGATAGTAAGCACAGTACCCACTAGTAATTTTTGCAGCCCTTGCTTCCATCCTACTTCTTCTACTCTATTACTCCACATTATCTATTTTTCTTACCTTTACATCTTTAAATACCCAATATTTAGCTCCCACTTATGCAAACATGCAGTATTTGGTTTTCTGTTTCTACATTAATTGACTTAGGATGATGATCTCCAGTATCATCCATGTTGCTTCAAATAATTTTATTCCTTTTTATGTCTGTGTAATGTTCCATGGAGTATATGTACCACATGGTTTTAATTGAATTCACTGTTGATGAGCAACTAGCTTGATTCCATGTCTTTGCTATTGTGAATAGTGCTGCAGTGACTATATGAGTGCATGTGTCTTATAAAAAGAAATATTTATTTTATTTTGAGTATATAGCCAGTATTAGTAATATTATTGCTTAGTTGGATGATAGTTTTAAGTTATTTGACAAATTTCTAAACTGCTACCCAGAGTGGCTGAACTAATTTGCATTCCATCGACAGTTTATAAGCGATCCCTTTTCTCTGCAGTCTCACCAGCATCTATTACTATGTTTTTTCTTTTTAATAGTAGCCATTCTGACTGCTGTGAGAGGGCTTCTAATTGTGTTTTTAATTTGCATTTTTCAGATAGTTAGTGATGTTGAGCATTTTCTCATCATTTTGCCTCCTTGGATGTTTTTTCCTTTTTTTCTTTTTCCTTTCTTTTTTTTAGAGAAGTGTCTGTTCATGTCCTTTGCCTACTTTTTACTGGCAAAAGTAATGTGGTGCTCCAGCTTTGTTCTGTTTGCTTATGATTGCTTTGCCTATTTGGGCTTTTTTTTTTTTTTTTTTTTTTTTTTTTGCGCAGGGGGGTTGTATGAATTTTAAAATAGTTTTTTTTTTTTTTTCTAATTCTGTGAAAAATGACATTGGTTATTTGATGGGAATAGTGTTGAATCTGTAATTTGCTTTGGGCAGTATGGCTATTTTAACCATATTGATTCTTCCAACCCATGAGCATAAAATTTTTTTTTTTCTTTTTCTTTTTTTTCAGATAAACACACGGATTTATTTAAAAGCCTACAAGCACTACAGAGGAGGGCAGAGCGTTGTTACCCAGAGATACCTACCCAGATGGGAATCAGAAAAGCCTTCCTTGAGGAAGCAGCATTTTCATCTTTGAACTATTTTTAAAAATTTAATTTAATTTTAAATTCCGGGATACATGTGCAGGATGTGCAGGTTTGTTACATAGGTAAACATGGGCCATGGTGGTTTGCTGTACCTATCAACCCATCACCTAGGTGTTGAGCCCAGCATGCATTAGCTTGCCTGGGCAAGACCAAGATGCTAGCAGATTTGGTATCTGGTGAGGGCCTCCTTCATCATAGAGAGCCGTCTTTTCACTCTAACCTCATATGCTGGGGCGGTAGTCTCTTTGGAGCCTCTTTAATAAGGGCACTAATCCTATTCATGAGAGTTGCACCCCATGAACCAATAACCTCCCCAAACCTTATCTCTATTACCATCACCTTGCGGATGAGCATTTCAACACATGAATTTTGAAGGAATATAAACATTCACACCATAACATATGGTAATTCCATGTTTAATATTTTAAGAAAAACTCAAAATGTTTTTCATAAGATCGGTGCCATTTTACATTCCTATCACCAGTTTACTACAATCTCACCACTCACCACTATGACTTTTTTTTTTTCTTTTTCATTATAGTCATTTTAGTGGGTATGTAGTTATATATCACTGTGATTTTGATTTGCATTTCCATGATGGCTAATGACATTGAGCATATTTGCTTGTGTTTATTGGCCCTTCATCTATCTTCATTGGAGAAATGCCTGTTAAGATCCTTTACATATTTTTTAATTGAGTAAACCTTTATTAAGTTCTAAGGGCTCTTTTTGTATTCTAGTATATATATTTTATCCGACATAAGATTTGCAAACATTGTACATTGCATATTCAATTTCTTGATGGTGCCCTTTGAAGCAAAATGTTGAATTTTTTTGAAATATAATTTATCTATTATTTTTGTGGTTGCTAGTGCTTTTGGTGTCATCTTTAAGAAAACATTGCCTAATCCAAAGCCATAAAAATGTATTCCTACATTTTTTCTAAAATTGTTGTATCTTTTCTTTTCATTTAGAACAATGATCAATTTTGAGTTATGTTTAGTCATGATGTGAAGAGAAAAGGGTCCACTCTGTCTATTGCATGTGGTTATCCAATAGTCTCAGTAACTTACTGAAAAGACTACTATCTCCCAAATCTGTCCTGGCAATCTTAGCAGAAATAAATTGATAATAAGTGTAAAGATTTATTTCTGGAATGTCAGTTCTACTCCATTGTTCTACATGAATACCCTTATGCCAGTACCACATAGTCTAAGTTATTACAATTTGGGATTAAGTTCAGAAAGTGTGAGTCCTTCCGTATTGATTTTCTTCTAAAAGATTGTTTGGCTGTTCTGTGTCCTTTGCATTTCATATAAATTTTAGGATCATCTTGTCAATACTTGAAAAAACAAAAGCTGAGATTTTAGAGTGACTACATTGCCTATGTAGGTCTATTACGGTATTGCCACCCAATAATAAACATGGGATATTCATGAATATGAGACGTACGTATATATTTTATCTTCTTTAGTTTCTTTAAGCAATATTTTGCAGTTTTCTGTTTTATCTTCTTTAGTTTCTTTTGAATAATTTTATTATTTTTATTCTATTGTAAAATTATTTGTTCTTCTATGGTATAAAGCATTCAGTCTTTCATCATTAACTTTGATATTAGCTGTAAATTTTTTTTACAGGTATCATTGTACAAACTGAAGAATTTTCCTTCTATTTCTAGTTTATTGAGTGCTGTTATTACTATTGAGTGTTAAAGTTTTGCAGATGCTTTTTCTGTGTCTATTGAGATGATCACATGTTTTGGGTAATTTGATCTATTAATATACTGTGTTATATTGATAGTTTTCATAAATTAAATCAAAGACACATTCTTTGGATAAAATCCACTTAGTCATATAAAAATGTTTTTATATGTTATTGGATTCACTATGCAAAATTTTTTCAGGATTCTGTATCTATATTCAGAAAGAATATTGATCTATATATTGTGCTTGTAAAATAGCCCACTATCTTAAATCTATGAAAAGGAAACTTTTTTTTCACATTAACTTATAAGCTTATTTTGTTTTTATCATGATACAGAGACTATGAAAACTTGCATTGATATAGGAAAATTAATAATCATAATTACAAGGTTTTTTAATGTGGAAAATGCATGCAATTTCTATAGAAAGATGCACATTTTTAAAAAGTTACTAAGTCTACATTATAGTGCTTTAAAGAAAGATCTTCTTCAGTGTTGCTATTTTAAATACAGTAAATTTAAAATATATATGTACAGTGGTGTTTGTCTTATATTTGGCTGGCCCATAAACATTATTTAAAATATATAATGTTTTCCATTAGGATATTATTTTCTAACCTCTTGACTAAAGTTTATAAAGAACTGATTCTGGCATTGTATACATTATAATATAAATGAGCATAGGGTACAATATCAAGCTCTTACCATAACTGATCATTAATGCTGAAGAATGTTTTATGTTAAAGAGAATAAAAAAGTTGACTATCATTGAATGGAAAACAGAAACATGATTATACCCAGAAAATAAAGGCAGTAAATGGTTCATTTGCTCTCTTTCCATTTGCGGAACTGTAATAAAAATGCCAAATAGATTGATATTTAGGCAAACAGCACATTGCAATAAAGTTAAGATTACTAGAGGAGATGCATTAATATAGAACATTCCTCTTTGAGTCTGCTTTTCTACTTCAATTTCAAGAGTAGTTGGGTATTTTAATTTCAGTTATAGATACTCATTTAGCTTCTGATTCAAATAACTCTCTTTTCCGTAAAATAAATGTGAACACTTTTAAGTTATTTTATTTTACCATGCTTTCTTAGACTTTAATCTTAATATTTAAAAATATCACAACATTTGAGAGAAGTTACAGTCCTGTATATTATACAAAGTACTGAATGCCTTCCAGTTTACATGTTATTAAGCTGCTGTAGCAGCAGCTGCATAGGATTTAGCACAACATATGGTGTTGATTCTTTCTTTCTTAATGAAAATCTGAATTATAAACCTCTTGCAACAAACTGATGATGAGATGTTTAGCAAAGCTATAACACATAATACTTGATATTTCAAAATGTCACATTTTTTCCCTGTGAGCAAAAGGGTGACAGAATTATGAAGCAGTATTAAAAGAGAAGAGGAAATAAAACAGAACAAACGAGAAAACAAAATGAATAACGAATATACCTTAAATTGCATCTCATTAAATGATAAATTTATTTTTATAGGTGAAGTAATTAAGTAGTAAGTAATTTTTAGATTTTTCTAAAAATGTAAAGGCTATAAAAATAAAAGAAAGTATTTGTGTGTGTTTTATTAATGAAGGGTAGAGAGATAGCAGCAGCTAAACAGAAACTATAATACTTTAGGAGTTGTAAGAATACTATGTAAAACATGTTTCACATAAAAATTTTAATATGAATTACATAAATTTTTAAATATAGAACGATTGGCCAAGCGCAGTGACTCACACCTGTAATTCCAGCACTTTGGGAGGCCAAGGTGGGCAGATCACGAGGTCAGGAGATTGAGACTATCCTGGCTAACACAGTGAAACCTTGTGTTTACTAAAAATACAAAAAATTAGCCGGGCATAGTGGTGGGAGCCTATAGTCCCAGCTACTGGGGAGGCTGAGGGAGCAGAATGGCCTGAACCTGGGAGGCGGTGCTTGCAGTGATCTGAGATCGCACCACTGAACTCCAGCCTGGGCGATAGAGCAAGGCTCTGTCTCAAATCAATCAATCAGTCAATCAATCAATCACTATTATATTCTCAGATAAAATAAAGTTAAAAGCTTCATAGACTCTTAGTATACATATTCCAGGAAAAGACCTTGGTGAAGGTTGCCTTTCTTACTCATCAACTCTTATTGAGATGCTTCAGTGACAGCCATTCTACAAGTTACCCAATGACTTGATGTGGTTTATAATCTTTTTCTCTTATGGAAGAAATAATTCTGACTAAAATATTTTCTGTAGATTTTTGAAGATTCTCTCTTACTGCACCTGGGATCTTTCCACTTAAAAACAGAAACAACTTGAGATGTTCCAGTGAAAAATGTGTTAGTCATAGACAATCTAACAAGGAGAAAAATATCCTTGAACTCTACAGTGCTATAATATAGGTGCCTTCAAGAAAAATAGGTTTTCCTCACGGGTCCATATATGCAGAGAGGCTTGATTCACAATCTGTTTTAAGCCTCCCTCACCAACACAAAATTTATATTTTTGTTACCGAAGATGTTATCATAACTTCTACAGCAGCCCTTCTCATTGGCAACACTTCAGCATTGTCAATGGTATTGTCTTACTTTGTCAATGTCACTTGTAGAGTATATATCAGAGATTAGAGTTCTTCATATACATTTTCTTAGAGTCGAGCTCTAAGAAGTATATTCTTTCAGTCTGAACTGGAGAAGATTGGGAATAAAAATGTTTGTTTTCAGACTAATCTTTTCTCGCTACTGTTCCAATAAACGTTTCTAGGCTCCACTTTCTCTTTATTCAGAGTAATCCTCTCTCCTCAATTTTCCACTGAAGAAAGGACTTTATGGCCTGGCAGAATTTTCTTCACTCTTATTTAGATGTGTCAAAGTATATCTGACTACTAGAGTTGGCATGATTTGGTCATTCCACTACATATAAGACCAATAAAGTCTGTTTCAGAATCATAAGAAATAAAATATTTGGAGCTAGTAGAGTTTAAAAAAACTCACAAATTAATCTCTTATTGAGTAATATATTTGTCTTCATCTATTTTATTTGTGGTAAACGGTACAGGTCTTATCATGTGAAGTAATACAGCTTGTAAAATACTTATTAGTAACAGAATTCACAGTACATAGAAACGGCCAGTTACTATCATTATTGTAATTTCCTGATGTGTTCTTCTTACCTGCTTCACAGATAAACCCTGTTCTCTGACAGCATTATTGCAGTAGAGAAAGAGTTTAATTATTGCAAGTCAGTTAAGGGGAAGAATGCTCAAATTTGTCTCCCCAATAACTCAGAAACTAGGGTTTTTAATAGATAATTTGGCACGCAGAGGCTAGGGAATGGATGCTGCTGATTGGTTGAGGATAACATCATGAGAGTGTGGAAAAACAAAACAAAACAAAACTTAGGAACTGAGTCAGCCTCTGGGTGGGGGCCACAGGACTGGTTGAGTTATGAGTTACAGGTCCAGATGGAATTAGTCTGTCATCAGAATGCAAAAATCTGAAAGCCATTTCAAAAGACCAATCTTAGGTTCTACAGTCATCACAGTATGTCTACAAGCACTTGGGGAAGTCACAAATTTTGTGACCTCTGCCTGCATGATTTGGAGCAGGAAGGGATTATGGAAAAGCGAGCTAAGGAAAAATGGCTGGTTATCCTTTAACTCCTATGCATTTAGCAGAATTCAGGCCCTTCTCATAATCCTAATCTCATAGTCTTTCATTAGTTTTACAGAGGTGATTTAAGTCCCTGAGCAAGGAGTGGATTAGTTTTAAGGAGGGGTTATTATCATTCTTGCTTCAAAATTAAACTATAAACTAAATTCCTCCCATTGTTAGCTTGGTCTATGCCCTGGATGAGAGAGGCCAGTCAGTCTGTGAGGCTAGAAACAAGATGGAGTCAGCCATGCTAGACATCTCTCACTGTCATCATCTCTGCAAAGGCTGTGTCATTGTTCTGATTACCATTAGCATTATGCTTATCATCAATGAACATAAAAAATGTACAGTTGCGTGATGACCTATCTGGAAAAGGGAATGGTATCATGGAAAGCAACAGATCAACAGAGAGAAAATTAATTAAATATTAACTTAAATCTTGACAGTAGGCTTTCAGTAACAGCAAAGAAGAAATGTGTTTACAATGTAAAGCCCACATACTTAACATCATCTTTTCTCACTTGTAATATCTATCAGATCTATCACATGGGACACTTGCTCCGAAGTTTCTATCCCCAGTTCCTGAAAGTGCGCTCCACAACCCAATCTGGAAGGTATATTTGTGCGTATTCCTACTTTTTGTTCTTTCTTTCAATGTTTTAGGAACTTTGTAGTTTAGTTATCTGTAACTCCATTATAATTTGAGTTAGTTGTCTTACGTATTCTAAATTTGATTTAAATGCCCTACTCCATTTCTTCGTTGCCTAAGGCTGATGCTGATCAGATTCAGAGAATCTATATGTGAAATTAGCCTGGGTAAAAGTCTGTGAATGCTTTTGTATGAGTATTTTTGCTGCTGGCCTAGTTGCTGTCTATATTACCTTTTTTTCTATTCCCATGCCTTTGTGCTGAATTTGACCTGTTACACTGATAAACACAATTGGTAATTTTAGGCTGCAGAGACTCTATTTCCTTAATGTGCATGTTTGGGGTATAAATATTAGAACTGTTCTCAAATTTATCCTGCTAGTTTTTTTTTTTTTGAAAATTTAATGCTATTTATTGTCTAAATTACTTAATTAAAAAATAATGAAAAACAATCACTACATTTCAAGAGCTCCAAGACGACGTGTCCTAATTTAAAAGCTTAATTTTTGGCCAGGCATGGTGGCTCACACCTGTAATCCCAGCACTTTGAGAAGCCCAGGCGGGTGGATCACGACGTCAAGAGTTTGAGACCGTCTTGGCTAACACGGTGAAACCCCGTCTCTACTAAAAATACAAAAAAAAAAAATTAGCCGGGTTTGGTGGTGGGCGCCTGTAGTCCCAGCTACTCAGGAGGCTGCGGCAGGAGAATGGCGTGAACTCGGAAGGCGGAGCGGAGGCGGAGCTTGCAGTGAGCCAAGATCCTGCCATTGCACTCCAGGCTGGGCAACAGAATGAGACTCTGTCTTAAATAAATAAATAAATAAATAAATAAATAAATAAAATAAAAAATTACTTTTACTCATAGTGTATATGGTGGTATTTTTTATATTCTTGACACAATTATTATAGCATGTACCTCCCAAATCTTACCATTCTATTTTTCTTGTAATATCAGTAAATGGTGCAGCCTTTTGTGTTCTCTGTTTCTCAGCACCCAAAACATATTGACAAAACACAGCCACACTTTTATACTCTAAATAATGGTTTATTCTTAATGAAACCTCTTTTAAAGATCTGTTTTTTTTTTTTTTTTTTTTTTTTTTTTTTTTTTGGTTTTACATGGATTATAATGAACCCTGTAAAGAACTAAACTTTATAATTATTTTTGCATGGTTGCACAATTGTTTGCTTTAGTGAGCAATGACTAATTGTAGTTTTTCTGTTTTCATTTGTGTTTCTTAAATTGTTTTCTAAATTATAAGCCAGGAATCAATCATCTTTGTGTGTGTGTGTTAACAAGAATAATTGTTTCTCTTCTTTCTATCTCATGACATAAATTGTGCATATCTTTCAAGTTACGGACTTTGTGGGAAATATATCTATCTCCTTTTAAGTGCTTTTAGTGTGTTTGTATGTGCAAAAAAACATTCATCTCTTGCAAGTATACATAGGACTATATTATGACTGGATTCAAATAGCTCATAGACTAGGTTGTACAAATATTGAGTACATTAACGATTCTTCATTAAAAACAACCCTGGGGAAATATAGGAATAACAACAGCAAATCAGTGTTAAGTCTATCATAAGTAAAAAGTAAGGGCATATAAGGTGTCAAAAGATATCAGGAACATAATTTAAAAGATTAAAGCACTTGCATAACTAAGGATAAAATGCCACATTCCCAATTTAGAAATTATTACAATTAATATCAAAATTATGATTATTTTGTAGTGCCAGCCTGGAAATACGCAAGGAAGTATAATCCAAAGTTCCTTAATGACAAATGTCACCAGTCAAGATAGTTAAATATATTGATTACCAAAGTTGTGTCCCAAGAGTTTCTCATTCAGTAGGTTGTCTGGAGATCTAGCTATCTATGATTTACTTTTGACTTCTAGCAAGCTTGAAAATCACTGAGCTGATCCATGTCCCTGGCATACCTTGAGTCTTCTATTATTCCTCATTTGTACTTAAAGTTTGTGAAGCAGAAAATTTATTACATGCAAAATTTTATCCACACTTGATCACCGGGTCCTATTTGTGACTGACAGCTATGTAAACTAATTGACAGAATATTCAACTTAATGTGCATAAAGGTCTTGGACAGGTCAAGTCGTTAACACGCAAATTCATGCTCTACTAAATAGATTGTGATTCAGTTGCTCTCTGGTGGTATCCAGGAATCCATATTTGAAGTAAGCACTCTTCCTGATTCTAATGAAAGTGCTGTAAGACTACATACTACAAAGTCCTGCTGCAAAAAAATAGATACATTGAGATCACAGCAACTTCTGGGAAACACACCATACTAGAATGTCCACCTAAATCTAGGAAACTCTATGGGAATAATCTTTGTATTTGGGCTTCCTTTCTGTTGCCAATTTATTATCTAAATTTTAGTTTAAATTAAGGACTTTAATGTCACAGGGCACTATCGTTATTAATTAGAATTATTTTGAAATTCATCCTATTTAAAAAACTCAAAGACAGAACTTCCAGATTATTTAGTCAGAACGCAGTTATTTAATAATAATAAAAAACAGTTTTTTTTTTTTAACTTAGGTAAAGTGTTTTTAAGGTGCAGGCAAAAGATGATAAAGTTTGCAATTGTACTTACGTTGTTAACCTATGTATTAGAAACTCCATAAAGAAACTCAGATTACACTTTCCTACAAAAGTCTTAAAATTTTACAATTCACATTTTGTTAGGTAAAATACAGCATTCATTACCATGCATAACAAGATAGAGAATTTAGATTTATATGAGAGCTTTAATGTTTCTGATCTTTTTTGAAGTAAAATGTTCTGCACAAGTTTTAACACAGTTGAATTACTATGCTTCTCACTAATGATTTCTGTAAAATTTTCCATGAATGCATTATTTTTGAATCTCATTAAATATTGCATTTGCAAGATTTTATTTTAGAATCATAGCTGTCGTCTATCTTAATTTTCATGATCCTGAAATACACTTAATGTAGTTCACTTGGTCAAATTTGTATTCTTATTTTAAATGTTTAATCTTAGACATCAGATTTATTATCACGGTTATTTTAAAATTTCAAAGTGATACATGGAACAATAAAATTACCAATCTTATACTGATTAAAACAAAGGATAAACAAATTAGTAACCATAAAAACAAGGTTGTTGTTGTTTTTTTTTTTATATTGGTGTGTCAGTTTTATAAATTAGGTAAAATTTGTCAATATGATCAGTTCATTTTTTACTTCAGGAAAAATGGTCCAATTTAATGAAGAAAAACTTACTAGCTTTCTCATAGTGTTATTACTACAATGCAGTTAGCAAGTATATTAGAAATTTGGTTAAACAGTGCTCATGTGTATGTGTGAGCATGTGTGTGTGCACACATGCACACGCTCACATTCAGGGGTGCAGTATATCTATACAAGTTTTAATTAGAAAATTATACATTTACATGTAGTTAAATTGTGTAAACAAGTTTTGATTTCTGTTTTAGTCATAATACTGTTAATTAAACTATGATAATCTATTGCTGATTAACCAAGTAAAAATGTTAAATAGAAGTCATTTTCCTCTTTTTCTCAGCTGATTTTGCTTACCAACAGTGTGTGCAGAAAAGATAATATTTTGATGAAAGAAAAGAGAAATACCACACAGTCCAACATTAGTTTTAGAGGGAAGACTTTATATCCACATCCTCCACATACCTGACCAAAAAAAAAGCAGCCATCATAACATTTAAAACCTGGGCTTTTTATTTGATTGAGATTAGTAAGAAACTCTGAATTTTATGTTTGTTTACCTGAACACATCAAATCTGATGTAATTTTTAAAGAAGTATTATATCCCATTTCATTTTTAACACTGTCATAGTCATAGACTATGACATAGTTCATAGTTCATAGACTGTGAGCATTGCCATAGTAAAATGTTGTCTTTTATTGTCAAGAAAGCAATTTTTCTTTTGTGAATATCATTTTTATTTCTTATTATAATTATTTAAATATATAAAAAATAATAAATATATAACAATAATGTTTCTAAAACAAGGTAAATCACAGTTTGTGAAAATTTAAAGACAGATAATGCTATTTATCTGCCTTTATGTTCTATTTATGAATGTTCATAATATTTATAAAATAGAACATTGAAAAGTGAAGATTATTGCAGTTATTAAAGCATGGTAGGAATAGGGTTTAACATGATTCATAGAATTGTGCTCCATCTAATGTCACATAACTGATGGCTGTGATGACCAGTCTAGAAAATCATCCTAGATGCTTGTCATGGAGATCAGTTAAACAAATGTCCCTAAGCTATTTAAATTTGCTATTTCAGTTGAAGACAGGTCTTAGAAAAGTGAATTGGTGGACTCTGAAATACATGAACACACTTTGTGTCTATCTTGTTATTGAAGCTAAAAGATAATTACGAATCACAGAAATGGCAGCGGCTTGAAGGGGTCAGGTTAGAAAGACAAGGAGAAAAGTGACGGTCTAATTTTTTTTTTAATAGAATGTGTATTTAAACCCAATCGAGTTATTTAATGAGTAGATTTATCGAAAGGATGGTACACTGTCAGACCACTTCAGCATATTGAATAGCTCAAGGGGAAAACGTTGTAAGAAAGCTTTAATTAATTTCCTTCATCTAATCCTCTCTTAACACTGAACAAGCTTTTGTCACATGCATCATATTAATTCCAAGGACATAGTAAAAGCCATTTAAAAGCAGTCACATCCCAATAAGGTTGTTAAGAGATCACTACTAAGTTCTTCATTAAAGTTAATGCATTTAACACTAATACCAGTCAGAAACCATATTCCACTCCAGCAGTTTTATAAAATATTGATTGCTTTGGTGTGTCCTAATATACTAACATTATATTTTTAAGTAACTCAGTGAGACAAATGTCCAGCTTATTTAATTCTAGTTTGTGAGAAGTTGCAACTCCTATGACAGATTGAATTAGCACTATCTCAAGCCTTTGGGGGTATCAGTTTCTATATCTAAAATTGAGTGCCAGCCATAAAGCTTCTGTATTTCTTCTAACTTTTCTCTCTCAGGTCACAAGTAGTGATAGGAGATGAATGAAGTGACATATTTAAAGAGTTTTATGAATAATAAATATTATTCCTATTCTTCTGTAAAAAAAAAATGGAGTCATGTGTAGGTTAAGTAACCATTAAAACTGTAATCCTTTAAAAGGATCCATTTACACTGCATTTAACTGCATTCCAAGCACTTACTCCCTTCTACTATTCTTAACTTGTCACTTTGAGTGCCAAAGGTGGGGTGAGGGTAGGTATCATGCATAAAAATATGCAAATTTTGAGTCACTTAAACTATCTTCTCAAATGCATATCAGTATATCAAATTTAATGCTCAAAGAACAAGTTTTTGTTTACTCCTTCCAGAAAGCCCTTATTATTGGGATGATCTTTAATATAAAGTGGAAGTGAAAAAAGACAGGATTGCAGATATTTATTTCCCCAAATGTCTACTGATACACTCTGACCCGCAAAGATAGTATAGAAAGAGCTTGTATGTTGAAGAGTACTTGTAGAATGCTCCCCCGTCCACGGTAGCTGCAGAGACCAGTTTGAAGAGGATGTCATAGCAACATTTTATGACGGCTTACTCTTGTGACGTTCTTCTCTCCACATACAGATGAAGTTCTCACAAAATATAGCCAGCTGTATCTTCCTAACATGAATTTCACAGCATTTCAGATACCTCAATTAGTTACTTTTTCCCGTCTGTTTAGAGTATTTTTTGCCTATCCTTCAAAAGAGACTCCTTCTTATCAGCGTTTGGTCATATTCGAGCTCCATCAAATCAATCAAAATTCTGAGTAATAGAAAACTTTATACCCATTATAGAAGCATTTTTTCTATTTTTTTATCAACAAACAGCTGTGAAGTTTATGATTATTAAATTGTACTCAGCTTCCTTTTTTTTACCTATGTGAGTTTTTCTCTTTCCACCTGCTTTGTAAATACAGGCATTCCTATAGATTTTTTTCTAGCTTATGTTCTCTCCTCATTTTACATGTTCTGTGCAACAATTTTATCTTCATATATGTTTTAAGTTAGAATGGTGATATGCAGACACTTTCAGCCCAGACTCAAATACAACTATTGAAACTTAGTTCTAACCCAAGAAGGAGGGGAGTAATCATGAAAATGAACAGAAAATCTGACAGGTAAATGACTGATAAACTCATGAATGTCCTGAGGGCATGTGATGGTAAGTTAATCCCAGTTCCCACGGTTGGAATTGTCCTCTCAGGAATAGGAGATAATCTATTGTACCAGCACAAGACGGTCCATTGGAATATATTCGATGAATCTGGGACACTAAAAAGATTACACTTGCATGGAAAAAGTTAGCAAGAAAAAAATTAATAAGTACATGCTTTTAACACGAGAGAAATATTCTGAAGTGGCTTGAGCCCTGGATAGAGAAGGGGAGAAAACTTCTTGAGAAAATTATTAACATCGATCCTGCCTTTTTTGGGGGGTTAGGATTTGTATTTTAAATTTTTAGTATCCTTTCTTATTTATTTGTGAGATACAAAAATCAAAACAATTGAACTTATGGACACAGAAAGTAGAAGAATGATGATTATCAGAGGCTGGGAAGAGTAGTGGGGTGTTGACAGGGAAGGTGGGTAGGGTTAATAGGTACAAAAGTAACTAGAAATAATTAATAAGACCTACCATTTAATAGTACAACCAGCACTTTGGGAGGCTGATCACGAGGTCAGGAGATTGAGACCATCCTGGCCAACGTGCTGAATCCCATCCCTACTAAAAATACAAAAATTAGCTGGGCATGGTGGTGCGTGCCTGTAATCGGTGTGAGCCAAGATCGTGTCACCGCACTCCAGCCTGGTGACAAAGTTAGACTATGTCTAAAAAATATAATAAATAAATTTTAAAAATTAAAAAGTACAACAGGGTGACTACAGTCAATAAAAATTTAATTGTACAGTTTAAAATAACTAAAAGAATGTAATTGTATTGCTTGTAATACAAAGGATAAATGCTTGATGTTATGGTACCCCATTCTCCATTATGTGATTATTATGCATTGCATGCCTGTATCAAAACATTTCATCTACTCCATAAATATATACACCTACTATGTATCCATAAAAATTTTTAAAAATACACTATCTATAGAGTCAAAATAATAAAAAGTCAAAAGTTAAAGATACGTCTAGCTGGTATGACTCCAGGATCTAAGCAGAAACAAAGAAAATCTGTTTCATGTTAATCATGCTGATGGACTTAAGTATTAAGGTGCGTTTTCCTTAACATCAAAGGTAAGTATTCATATATTTATTAGTTATTAGACATCTTTGTTTGTACAAGACCTGCTCAAGTCACGTGTTCATTTTGTCCAGGACGTCTTTAACTAACAAATTTATTGAAATATTTAAATATGTTTTTACATGTACGTTATAAATGTATGAATGGTAAATTAAATTAAACTCTTAATAGTGTCTTTTGATTGGCAAAAAGCCCTTCCTTTATGTAAAATTGTACTTTCCTTCTCGAGGTTAGTTGTCTGACTTTAAAAAATCTTTTACACTCATCAGAATTGCTTAACTAAAAAGCCAAGCAGTACTGAGTGTTGGCAAGTATATAGAGAAATTGAACACCTAGTGTAAACGGGCCCAACTATGTTGGAAAAATGTCTGCATTGAACTAAAACTGAACACTTTTATTCCATGTGACCGAGCAAGTCGACTGTTACAGAAGCACTACCTATATATAAAAACATCTATATGTATTTACCCAAAGATATACACACAATATTTGGAATCAACACTAAATATAATAGCCCAAAACTAGAAACAACTTAAAAGCACACCAACAATAGAATGGATACATGAATTGTGCTATATTCATACAATGGAATGATGCAATGGAATGAACTGTGTCTACATATAGAAGTTCAAAGTATGAAGATTTTTTTTCCTTTTTACCAATAAATTGATTATTATTATTATTATTGTCTTTATAGCTCTAAGACTTTTTCTTTTTCCTACAAGCACAATAGTTTTACTTCAGATATATCTTGACATTGATTATTCATTAATGCATCACTGCAGATTCAGATCTTTATTTCAATAAATGGGTCTTATATTTTGAAGTGTTTTTAATTTTTTCTTTATTATCCTCTCTTCCTCAACAACAAACATCATGAATAAGTTCAGGTTTTTTTGGTTCCATATATATCTACTATTTCCTCCCAAATAATACATAAATCCTTATTTTCCCTATTGTTATTTTCTCAAACCATTCCTCTATTTAACTATGGTTTTAGTCTTTCCTTCTTTTATTTTTCAGTTTGTAGCATTCAATAGATTTGTTTTTCTTTTCCTTTCGTATTCCTTTCATTCCTGAGTTCTGACAGGATGCTTTTTAATGACTTTTGTTATCTCATTATTTTTATATGAGTCCTTGTACCTCCTATTTGAACACCTTTGTCAAATAAAACTATTTTCTTTAATCTCTGGCATAGCGTAGAAAACAAATAAGTATCAGATTATTCTCATTTCTTTATTTTTTCCTGTTTATTTTCTTTTTTTTTTTTTTTTTAAGGCGGAGTCTCACTTCGTCACCTCGGCTGGAGTGCAGTGGCACCATTTCGGCTCTGCAACCTCTGCCTCATGGGTTCAAGTGATTCCCCTGCTTCAGCCTCCAGAGTAGCTGGGATTACCGATGTGTGCCACCATGCTCACTAATTTTGTATTTTTAGTAGACATGGGGTTGCACTATGTTGCCCAGGCTGGTCTCGAACTCCTGACCTCAAGTGATCTGTCCGCCTCAGCCTCCTAAAGTGCTGGGATTACAGGTGTGAGCCACTGTGCCCAGCTATTCTCATTTCTGATTCAATAATTAGGGTGTACATTTTTATGTCTTGTAATCTATTCATTATTTTTAGTTTTAAAAAAATTATATGATAAAATATCCATAAACATGTCATAATTATTGTCAGAGTGATATTCTTTCTAAGCTAGCTATTTGCTGATAACTTTTACATGGGAGGGTTAAGAAAGTCAGCTGGGGTAGCGGGGCTTAGGGACGTTTTCACAGTGTTTTCCTCATGCCTCAGGCTTGAAGAAACACCTCTGCTCCGTATTCCTTTTCCTTTTTTGTTTTACACTGCAGTGATATTATTTTCGAATGTTTTGTTTTCATCTGCTTGCCTTCTTGTTAGGTCATTGATACTATTTTTTTAAATTTGTCTTCATATTTATTTGGGAGGGGGGTGATTGATGAGACTATTAAGTCAGTAGAGACAAATATTAAAAACTTATCGTCATTAATGCAATGAACTTCATTGCAGCCAAGGGAGAATTCATAGAATCTGAAGTAAGAGAGAACATAAGATTTGCATTTTAAGATCTGTTGTGTCAGAGTGAATGGATTTTTTATAGGAGATAGAATATTTAATGTGAATATGTTGATGATAGTGGGATATAGATGAAGATAGATAAAGTAAGTGACTAATATGAATGTGTCAAGAACTCACAATATCAGATACAAATGAAAAAATGCTTTGGAATTAGAAACATGACAAACTGAGCTGGAGAGTCCTAGGGAGAATATCATAATAGTCTCTTTATGGTGGCTAAAGTCATATTGTGAATGTGGTTTTACATTAATTAATTAATTAATTATTATATTTTGAATGCCTACTATGTGTCAGGCTAGGATCTAGGTACACAGCAAAGACCAAAACAGAAAAAAAGTTCCAACTCTCATAGGTTTCCATATATGTGGAGTGAAGAGAGACCTATAAAAAATGAATGGGAGAGCATGTAATGTGGAATCTGTAATTGAAATACAAAGCAGACAAAATAAGTAAGATGAAAATAAGGAAAGAATGATGTAAGCCTAGGGAAGAGATGACAAAGAAAGTAATCATATATTCCTTGGATAACAAGCATTTATTGGATATCTATTATATGTTGGAATAACACAATTGCTAACAGTTAAGAGCTTTCTGTTTAATTGAATGCTTAAGTTTGAACGAAACTATAGAACCCATAAAATATATAGATAGAAATATTTTCTAGTGATATAAGGTGAACCATGACAAAATTTCAGTAGAAGAAAGAGTTTAAAGAAGGTGAAAGTGCTTAATACCTGATATAACAAACATCAAATAAAGTAAGAAATAGAAAGTTTCCATTACATTTGGCAATTGGCACCACTGGTTAAAGCTGCCCAAGAGAGAAAGATACTTGTTTGCACATGATTGAGAAGACTAGGTGAGGAAAATTGGAATAAAAGGAGGCAGAATATAGAGACAAACATGAATAAATACATAGTGCGATAGTTGCAGGAGTGCACAGGCTTGGAAATTTTGTTGTTGTTACATTTTACTTACTGCAGAAGTACTTTTTTTTATGTAGAGAAAGAAGAGTGACTGGTAAGAGAAGTAAAATGGTAGAAGAGAGAATGTCCTAAACCTAGAGAAACATTTCAGTACTAAGACAGGAGAGGATAGAACCCAATGCAGAAGCCATGAATATACATTTCCAAAAAACAAAACAAAGCAACAACAACAAAAAAAAGTGCACCTATCCTTTGAAACTGAGGGCAAGGAAGCAAATAGTTGAGTTTTTAAGTAGAATATTACAATGCAACTGGCAAATCGAATGCCTATGAATCTTATGTCTTTTTGGTCTAGATGATTCTAGTGACGTGTAAGACAGGTTGATGGCTGAGCAAGGAAGAGAGCAGTGACATAGAGGGTACTCCATGGTCATGATGTCTTGGAAGTGCTAATTCATGAGATGCTCATGGGATGAGGAATTTGAATGGGAAGGTAGTTGAAATGATTTGTGAAGATTTAATAGAGACCCGTGGTCCGAAAAACAGATACTGAGTCAGAAAAAAATGGTTTTGAAACACACTTCTCCTACTTACACATTTCATGACTTTGAGTTTTAGATTATTCATCTATAAAATTATAGTAAAAATAATTTATTTGCCATTAGATTGCTATGAGAATACAATGAAATATTACAGGTAAAATAGATACTATGTCTTAATAAATGCTTATTATTTTTTGATTAGTCAGAAGATTCACAATGACAGGATAGGAGACTGAAGAGGTTGTTAAAATAGAAAAATAGCAATGGGTTAATGTTCATTTGATATAGGTAGTCAAAAGTTGGTGTGAATGGACTGGAAGTATAAGTCATTCTGGTAAAGCAATACTGAAGATTAGCATTATTATTTAACATATGACAAAATTATGCCTGATGTCAAGGTGTAAAATGTAATACATATTTTTCATAACATTTAAAATTATTTTGGGGATTCTTAGCAGATTTAGAATGTTTTCATCTTCACATTTATTATTCACTCCTCAGTTAATCTTTATCTACATTTTGCCCTCACAACTCCAATGCATTGTTTTGATATTAGCAACATCTTGTAACAAATTCGCATTATGAAATTCCAAAAAAGCTTTTTCTGATTCCTAATTTTATTTGACCTAGCAGCACCATTCGATACAATTGAAATTTCCCCTTCCTTTTACAAGTGTTACCATCTCTTGACTAGCTTTTGAGCTTGTACTCTCTCCTCACAGTCTTTCTATATCCTTGGCTGCTCCATCTTTATCTTCTGAGCAGACTTGCCTTCTCTCCAGTGATCTAAATATTGAATATAGGTGTCTTCAGTCTATAGATGACATTTAACTTGTGGATGTGGGTGGTTGCCTTTGAAAAAATAAGTGTAGATGGAGTACAGAGAAATTCTCAAATCAATATTCCAAAAAAAAAAAAAAGATATTTAGAATTGCTGAGAATTTTCTTAGAAAAGTATTTCTCAACTGTGACACTGGCTGCCTAAATCAGTAAAAAGAGCCACCTACCTCTATGGCTTCCTTTTTTCCATGGGAAATAGAATAAATACTATTTCTTTCTGCAAATAAAGCACTTTGATACTCTTTCCATAGTCTCCAATTTAGCCATTATTAAAGAGTCTGCATAAGCCGTATTTATTTTTCATGGAACTCCCTAGCCCTGATCTTTTAAATTATTTATTTCAGGACCCTGACCTTATGATCAAATCTTCAACCATACCACAGAAAATAATTAGAGTATTTCCATACTTTAAGCCACCTTTCTTTCCACACACATTGGATGGTTAAGTGCATCACTTACTGCTCTGCCTACTAGATGTGTATCTTGTCACCAATGCCCTTTAGGGTCAACTTAAGAGGAGAGGGGAGTCACTGTTAAGAGATAGCAGTCTATTTTCCATAGCAACAACAGAGCACACCAAACGGTTAACCAGGCCTGAGTTTTTTTAACTTCTACCAACTGGTTGTAGGGAACCTTTTGTGATTTCACCAAGCATTATTATCTGCCTGAGGCACACCTAGCACCATCAGACCTGCCAGATTATATGCCCAATTTGTAGGCTGCAGTTCTCTGCAGAGCACTCTCTTGCTCTGTGCTCCACTTAAAACTAGCAACCTTCTAAAACACTGTGTAAAGCGTCAGAGTAATATCCATGAAACCTCCAACATCCAAGAGACCCACTAAAAGTTACATCTTTTTATTTTAGCGGCTGCAGGTTCAAATTACAAAACAAATTTCATAAATTAGGAGAATGACCTGGGGATGGACCACTAGACCCACATAAACATCACAAGTGTGGCAGGTCAACAAATATTTGAAAGGTTTATATCTTACCCTCTGGTTTGCCTGTGTCTAAGAGTACATAGATAGAACACATGCAACTTACTATTTCCCTGGTTGAATTAGCAGGACCTATCCTTAACCTAGTGGGTCAACATGACGTTTGTAGAATATCAAGATGGTCAAGGTTCTTGTGAACTATATTATAACAGAGAGCAGGAGAGTTAACAGACCTGTGACAAAAACAATTAAAAATTTAAGAACTGACTGGTGGAAGTAGGATAGTCCTTAGTCACATCTCTGACCTTCAGAGAAATACATGTTTCTGTCACCATACACTTAGAGTCAGTAGGATCCGAAACTCTGTTCATAGAGAAAACAAATTTCACAAGGGGCACTTACGAAACTCTTGGTCTATCACCTTGACAATTTAAGTTCCTCCGGCCACTGGGCCAGCAGGAAAAGAAAGGAGATAACCCTAAATGTGTCGTATTGTAACTTCTAGGTTTCTTGCCTACCCACGCCAAAGAATTGGTGTTACGGCTGCCTTCAGTGAGTGATAGAGACGTGAACCGATAGAGAGAAAAAGCTGTAGGCTTTATTGGGCAGAGTGAAAGTACAAAGCTTCCACAGCGTGGATAGGGTCCCGAAGGGGTAGCCACTGTTGGTTTTGGGTGATTGCCTTTTAAACTCTTAAAGGCGGGAAATACGTACAGCGGGAAGACGTTACTAGACTGAGAAACAAAGGCAGTAAATTATTTTGTGACATGTCTTAGATTTTGAGGAAAACTGGAATTGCAACTTAGGTTTTATCTACTTTACGATCTTCCAGCAGCATAGCAAAGGAGGCAGG
Organism: Macaca fascicularis; assembly: GCF_037993035.2. Classification (NCBI taxonomy): domain Eukaryota; kingdom Metazoa; phylum Chordata; class Mammalia; order Primates; family Cercopithecidae; genus Macaca; species Macaca fascicularis. Next base: position 28,860,563 of record NC_088380.1, on the reverse strand, counting down.
ATCTCACAGGACTTTACAAAGTATGTTTACAAGGAATTGGAATTGGGAGCATAAATAAAGTCTGCTGGTCACAAAACAAAAACAAAAACAAAAAAACGGGCATTTAACATTCCTCTTAGTTTTAGGAGAGAGTGGGAGAGGGAAAGGAGAGAGGGAGAGAGGACACAGGGAAGCTTACAGCAAACTTCTGGCTGTTAATAGCTTTCTTGGAGAAGGAAACACATGCACAAGTCCTGGTGTTAGGAATATTTTAAGCATATATCTTCAATATTATTCATCCAGGACCGAAGTAAGTCTTGATGCAGGAAATGAGTGAATTTCACAGCTTTCTGAGTCCCTACTCGGCCCAGGAGGTCGAGCTGGCCCCTCCCTTCAGTATCATCAATCAGAGCCTAACAAGGGCAAGATACTTCAAGTCCAACTCACCAAGAGGATGAACTTCTCATCATTCCATCTGACAAGTGAGAACTAGCCAAGTGCTGGCCAAAGGTGAGTCAAATCTAGAATGACTGATAAAGGAAGAAGGTGATAAATATCAGTTTTGGTTCTGCGAACACCTGCAGTAACAAGGACTCCATCTCCTTTGCCAACATTTTTTACGTCTCTGGAGGAGACTGAAATTGACAACTACTCTGAAGAACTGAACTTGTTCCTTCTTTTCTGAGAAAGAAGCAAGGGCCTCTTTTTCTAATAACAGCTTTGCCTCCAGAGTGGCAAGGAAAAAGCCTTGACTGCGGTGACTGACTCTCATCTCTGAACACGACGAGCAGTCTCAGAGTAGTCATGGAACCTGGGATGGGTCTTAGGCAAGGCCACTATTGTGCCCTCCTAAGCATGAGCTGCAGCAACATCAGCATCCAGTCCAACTGGGTTAAACTGAGATCTAGCTGGGAACTTCTGTGTCCCTAGTGGCCCAGATCTGGTGAATTATTTTTCTACAAATATTTTGATTAATAAAAGACAGGAGATAGGAAGGTACTACAGAGATGTATCTTTCTCTTCTTCCCTCAAGGAACCGATCTGCTATCTGTGGTTCTGAGTAAACTCATGGACATATCACATGACAGAGAAATCCTATTTATTTTCTTTGAAACAATGCTCAGTGCAATAAAACCCTATCTTTTATGTTCTGCCTTTCTTTTTTAATATTCTTGCTTTTGTCTGAACTTCATGCCACCAATAAAAATTTAGCATATAAGAATTACCCCGTGCTCTACTTTCTAGGAAACAAATGCTAAAATATAATGTTTATGGGACAAACAGAAAAGATAAAATTGACAGCAGGATAAAAGACAATTTAAGCATTTTATAATCCTACTATTAGGCACAAACTTTATACCGTTTAGTTACTAACACTTATGTTGTAGCTCTCATATTATTGAAACTATAGGCAGTACTCCAAGAAGCAGAACTGTGAATCCTCACTCTAAGAAAGTCTTTCACAACTATGTTTTCCAAAGACAGTTGTTTTTCCAGTGTGAACAGGTGCAACAAATTAATTTTTCCCCGTGCAGAACTCTAAAAATATTGCAAATGACCTGTCAGTTTTGACCTTTAAAATGATATTGGCCTTTTAATCTCATAATGGTAGAAATGCAATAAAGTGTAGCTGCACATAAACTGTATTTTAGAACTCCTCCACAAGGATGGATATAAAGCAAGAATCAGGAACAGAAAAACTGAGTGTTTCAGCGCTGTCACATATAGGGAGCTGAAGAGTGTTTATGGACAATTATTTATTCTTCGCATCTGTAAAGAAAATGTGTGTATGTGAAAATCTTGCTATTCTGGGATGTGTAACTAGGTTTTTACACCATGTTCAGCAACAACAAACTCAATTTTTACCTAGTATTAAAATGAGTTTGAAGAGAAGGATAGTGTGATAATGAGAAACATACAAAACAATGAAAAGTCCGTGCCTATTTAAAGGCAGCCTTACATTACATAAAAGCTTGTTTAGCAATACCAATGAAAGGGCAATAAAAGAGACTCTTTTATGCTAAATTAGAGATGTATATTATAGATTCCTTTTTCTTAATGCTTTATCATAGCATCACCCACAATGATCTCTCCTTCAAGAGCAGGCTCCTATTATGCATTATCAGCTATTCCAATTTGACACCTCCATAATTATGAGGCTACAGATTTTTCTCTCACATCTTTTAACAGGGACAGAGACTCCAAAGCCACATGTTTGAGCTACTGAACCTCCTTTATGTGGCACCAGGTCCAGGACTCTCAGTTCTTGATCAAGTAGCCCGTTATTTCTGGAAGGTAGAGAAATTGTACAGCAATATGAAAGGTGCTTATAACCTCTTGCTCCCAGTTCCTTAAACTTCAGAATGAAAAGTCATGTTCCTCCGCACAAATACCTGCTTCTAGCCTCTTTGACATTTTTAATAAACCTTTTTACCAAACAGTCAGGGGTATTTTAAGAAGAGGCCTTTGAAACTTGGGATAAAAGACATGGAGTCAATGAGATATATGGTGTTGAGCCCTGTCTAAATGGAAAGACAGGCAGAGACGACTGAATTTTAACTCTAGGCAACATTAGAGTCAGCCAGATAAGGAAACAGGTGAGCCAGACAACTTTCAAGGGTTACCATCTATTAAGGATCCTTATCACATAATTAAAATAATTGAATGTGTTGCCAACTACCTTTTTTATTCCTTTGAAATATGACAAGATGTAATATATACCAAATGTCACCTAAACAGAATATGTCATTAAAACAATTAACCCTCTGTGCTAGCTCCTATCTCTTATCTTGTCATACATATTTCCTAGTTTCAAGCTGCAGAGTCAAACTGAACTTGATTCTTATACCAATTCCTGATTAAAAAAAGAGGAGCCAATGAGCATAGCCATCTTTAATTTCCTAACAAGAATGAAGTGTGTATTTAAATGTTTACATTTAATCTCCTATTATGTTTTCTTAGAAAAATACATCAAATCAACTGAACAGAAAAATTGTCAGTCAAGTTGAAAACATTTTCTTAATGTGGACCTAATTAAAAAAATAATAGAAACAAAATTTCAAACCTAGCCCAGGACAAGACTTGGAACTATGTCTAACTATGTTCCCTCTAAACTTAAAGAGTATGAGTACCTTCTGACTCATGTTTTCCATTTATCAATACTGGATACATGAAAAATGACAGGCAGTATAAAATAAGAAAAAAATGTGACAATATATTTAAATATTTTATAATATTCATAAAGTGCTGTAGTAATTGTATTTATTGAAAATCAATTTATCCATGTTCCTACTAAATAAATGTTCAACAATATTTAAACGTCGTAAGTTTGAGTCTGAATTTTTAGACTACTGGGCTAAGGTGTAATGGAAAGTATGTGGCCCAGAAAGCCCATTGCTTACATGAAATATTTCTTGTCAACTCTACCCTATTGTTACACTGCAAACTATAACTGCAATATTCTTTTGAAAGACTGCATTTTCTCTCTAAATTCATTTTTCTTCCTAAAGAATTTAGGACTTCTGTTGATCTAACCTTTTATTTTGTTTAGTTTTGGATGTTTTTCTCTTTTTGTTTTTTTTTGTTTTGTTTTTTGAGACGGAGTCTCACTCTGTCGCCCAGGCTGGAGTGCAGTGGCGCGATCTCGGCTCACTGCAAGCTCCACCTCCCGGGTTCACGCCAATCTCCTGCCTCAGCCTCCCGAGTAGCTGGGACTACGGGCACCCACTACCTCGTCCGGCTAATTTTTTTGTATTTTTAGTAGAGACAGTGTTTCACCCTGTTAGCCAGGATGGTCTCGATCTCCTGACCTCGTGATCCGCCCAATTCGGCCTCCCAAAGTGCTGAGATTACAGGCGTGAGCCACCGTGCGCGGCCGGTTGCTTTTTTAAAAATAGTTGATGTTAACTTTTCAAAACTGTGTGTATGTAGTGTCAATTATCCTCATGGTTTCTAAGGACAACAAACAAACCTTGAATCGTTATCTGATACAATTTCTAGAAATAGCACTTTGTCATTTGATAGATCATAACATTTTGATACCAAGAATTATAGGTTGCTTTTTATATCTAATTGTATTTTTATGTATGTTGTGTGGAATATGATGACAATTACAAGAAATGAGAACTTTGTTATTAAATGGACTTTTGAAAATGTCATCATTTGTGAATCAATTTACAGATGCAATGTAATTTCAATCAATGCTGTGAAAGATTATTTTTTTTTTTAGAAATTAACAAGTGGAAATGCAAAAGACCTAGTAAAGTCCAAATAATTCTGAAATAGATAAACAATGTTGGGAGACTTCCACTACCTGATTTCAAACCTTACTATAAATACACCTTAATCAATGTGGTATAGTATTGATACATACATAGAAATATAGAACAGTGGAACATGAGATTGAGAAATTGCTATACATTCTTAATTGATTCTCTAAAAATGTATCATGGTTATACAAAAGAAAAATAAAATTTTAAATGAATGCTGTGGGAACAGGTGGATATCCCTCAAAAAAAATAGTAACCTCAACCCTTACCTTAACCAAATGTAAAATTAGCTCAAAATGGATGGATCATCGACCTAAATAGTAAAAATTAGAAACAATTGTTCTTGGGAAAAAACAAAAAAACAAACAAACAAAAAAAAAAAAAAAAAAAAAACACCCTCTAAACCAGAAAAGCTACAGTCAAAATTTTCTTTAATGGTGAAATTCTAAAACTTTTCTTCTATTATAGGGTACAACAGAATTTTTCCATTTTTAATTTGTTAAAATTACAACTTTAGACAAATTAAAATTAACAGAGTTTAATTGAGCCAGAAGAAATATTTTGCAAGTTCGGTAACCCTCAGAATCAGAGCAGATTCAGAGAGATTCCAGGGTGTTGCTGCCTCATGGTTGAATATTTATAGAAAGAAAAGAAGAGTGAGGTACAGAAATGCGGGATTGGCTACAGCTCGAATTTGCCTTATTTGAACACAGTTTGAACAGTTGGCCACCTGTGAGTGGATGGAGTATTGTGCTGTGATTGGCTAAGAGTCAGCTGCTGTTACAGAAGCAAACTCCTGAGCTAGGTTTTCAGTTTGCTCACCTAATGGGTTAGGCTTCAGTGCACACTAAGAACTCAAATATGCAAGTAAGTATATTTATCAGACCAGATTTTAATTTGATTTCTCAACTGTATCTATTCAAAAACGAACTCAAAGTATCAATTGGTAGAATTAAGCAAGGGAAAGAAATAAAAGTCATATATATTAGATTGGAATAAATAAATCTGTCTTCACTCACAGTTGATGTTTATGCACATAGAAAATATTGAGGAGTCTATTTTAAAAAGCTTCTAGAATTACCAAGTGAGTTTATCAAGGAGACAGGATAGAATGTCAATACACAAAACTCTGTATACTAGCAATAAAAAATTGAAAATTGAATAATTTAAAGTACCACTTGTGGTAGCATCAACAAACAGAAAATACTTTATGACGAAGTTGACAAAATAAAGGTAAGTTGTGGGGACTCGAAATTTTAAAACATTGCTGAGAAAAATTAGAGAAAACTTAAGTGGAAAAATATACCATTGTCAATCTAAAAGTAAAAGGCTGAGGCACAAAATATAAAGAGTTTACTTGAGCAGGTTTTAAAAGAAAAAAAAAAGGCTGGAGTCTGGGAACAGGGAATGGCCTGATACAAAGTTGTTCGTGAGTAATTCTCATTGTTTTACAGAAATAACTTTGATTAGTGATTTGCTATACATTGTTAAGCTATAGGGTATAGGTTATAGCCTCAGGTATACCATTATTAGGTTAACTTACAGCTACTTGTGGCAATAGTCAGCAGTTTTAAGAGATGGAAACATAGCTTAGAGTGAGGAGCAGGACAGGATTGCTGTATCATTTTACTTTCTCCCTGGGCCTTATAATTTAAAATAATTTGCATTCCTCAGATAAAAGTTCTTTTATTTTCTGATCCTGATGATTGATCGAGAGACCCCACGCTTGATCTTAGCCAAAAAGCCGAGAAGCAATAGACAAACTCAATATTATGAAATTATTCCTAAATTCATCTATAGGTTTAACAGCCTTTTTTTTTTTTTTTTTTTTTTTTTTTTGGAAGAATAAACAAGCTGGTTCACCTAAAACAATTTTGGAGGAGAAAAATAAAGATAGAGAACATACTTTACGTAAGGATATTTATCCTTATGGCTAAGAATTCTTAAGCATGATGACAAGCAAATAGATCAATAAAACAAAATAAGGGCCAGAATAATATTCACTCCTATGTTTTCAAATGAGCCAAAATTGATTAGTATGGTAAAAAACAGTGTTTTAAAACATGCAATCATGGAAATATAATTTCCTTTCATTTATGAAGTTAAAATAGCAAAAGTGCAAAAGACAAATTATTAGGCCGGGCACGGTGGCTCAAGCCTGTAATCCCAGCACTTTGGGAGGCCGAGACGGGCGGATCACGAGGTCAGGAGATCGAGACCATCCTGGCTAACACGGTGAAACCCCATCTCTACTAAAAAATCCAAAAAACTAGCCGGGTGAGGTGGCGGGCGCCTGTAGTCCCAGCTACTCAGGAGGCTGAGGCAGGAGAATGGCGTGAACCCAGGAGGCGGAGCTCGCAGTGAGCTGAGATCTGGCCACTGCACTCCAGCCTGGGCGACAGAGCAAGACTCCGTCTCAAAAAAAAAAAAAAAAAAAAGACAAATTATTTAAACTATTCATATGAATTGCTAATTCTTTCTGGCAATTGGCAAATGTAGTCAATTTTATTTCTTTCTATGTTCACTTTTAAAAAAGCAAAACATTTCTCTTCATTTATTCATGTAGTCAATCAAAAATTATTTATCATAAATTATGGGCCAATGACATAACAAAGAACTGATTGTAAAATCAGATGAATATGAACCAAAATCTCAACCAATATCAAACTTTATTAATGATCTTCTAGATACACATATAACAGAAAGTGCTGTCTGGGACTTACAATGCTATTCTCAGGCTTTTCTTGCCGCATCAGGATGCAGACCGTTTTGTGGTAACATATGAATTTTTCCAGTAATGTGTGTGTCCACATATTACTCACACAGAAAGGAATCTTTTAAATCATGAAAAGTCCACTTTGTGAGCAAAACAGAGCAATTTCCCTTACTTTTTAACGCCTTGCATTGAGAGACTAAATGTTTCACAAGAATTCACACATTCAGTCCTATTCTTGTATTACAGATGAAGAAATCGAGGCCCAGGCTATTTAAGTAAATTATTCAAGGCCACTTAACTAGGAAGTGGCAAAGTCAGGAGCTGAAATTAGTATCTTGGCCTTTAACTGCTAAACTATAATGCCACTTGCAGTCTGGTGAAGGAGATGGAGGTATATGTCAAATGTTCAAATTGTGTTGTATATAGATTAGGTAAGTCAGAGTTCTGTCTTAGTTTATCAATAATTTTTGAGAGTTCATATTAACTTTACTCAGTTACATTATTTATAATGACTCCTGCAAAGTTTGATAGCGTTAAAAAAAGGTCTTCAAGTCACAAATTCATTTTCGTTTTATTTTCCATTAAATATAAAACTCTGTATAACACTCTAAATTTATTTTATAATTTCAAAAATTAAATAAAATATCATGTGAAGAATTGAATCTTCTCTAGAAACACAAATGAAAACCAAAATCTAGTAAATCATGTGGATAGATTTTCAATAGAGTTCTGAGGGAAAAAATTGATTAGGATCTGTAGTCATCTTGGACGTGACAGGAAAATGTTAAAGATTATACTATAGCACTTTACTTTCCAATAGTAATTTCCTTGTATTCTTGACAGACATGACTTCTGCATTTCAGAAATTGATTCTATTTGAGTGTATGAAATTTTCTCGAGGGATGTAAAAGAGCATTGTGTTAAAAATTAACTTCATGTGGTTAAAAATTAACTTCAAACTATTGGTAACCTTTACTATAAATTATGTGCTTATATTAAAGAAGCAAAAATATATGCACCTTTTTCAAAGAGAGTTGCTTTAATTTATTAAAGATTATAATTTAGAAGAATTCTTTATATGCAACAATAATTAAGATAATTCACAAAAGATTATAAATACTATATATTTTGATATTTGAAAACAAAATATAGCTAAAGTAAATTGGATAAAATAAAGAAATTGAACACAAGGAAAAGAAAGCAAGCAAATATTATCTCGCAATTTCTAAGGAGGTAATAAAAATCAAATCACACTTTAAAAATAACTTCCCCGGCCAGGAGTGGTGGCTCAAACATGTAACCTCAGCACTTTTGGAGGGTGAGGCAGGAGGATTGCTTGAGCTGATGAGTTCAAGACCAGCCTGGACAACATAGTGAGACTTCATCTCTAATTTAAAAAAAAATAATAAAAAATAGATAGGTGTTGTGGTGCATGCCTGTAGTCTCCAGCAGCGTACGAAGCTGAGGTGGTAGGATTGCTTGAGCCTGGGAGATAGAGGTTGCAGTGAGCTTGGTCATGTCACTTCACTCCAGCCTGGGCAACAGAGCAAGACTCTACCTTTAAAAAAAAGGAAAAAGAAAAAAATCACTTCCCTAAAACATAAATAATTGATTAAAACATTCAACAGTTTTGTACAGGTAAAAGAAAATATCCTTTTAACTATTATAAAACAGTAACACATATACTTTAAATATCAAATGTTATCCTGATAATTTAATACAGTATATTTTTGTAAATAAAATTGACTCCAGAAAAAAAGACATAGTTCAGATGTTATACCCTGAAGTTATTTTAAGTCACTGCTTAAAAAAAGAAAAATAATAATATTCAGTAAAGTGTATTTACAGTGCTAATATTTGAAATAACTTGAATAATTCATTTTTTTTTCAAATGTATATTTTAAAATTTTTATCTAAAACTTTTTCAGGTTTTTCAAAATAATTATTGTGATAAGAATATAATATGGGATTCACCCTCTTAACAAATTTTTAAGTGTACAATATATTATGGTTGACCAAAGGTACAATGTTGTACAGCGGATCACTAGAGTTCATTCATCTCACTTGACTTAAATATTATGCCTATTGTCTAATACCTCCTTAGCCCCTGGCAACCTTCATCTCTCTGTTTGATTCTATGAATTTGATTATGTTAGATATTTCCTATAAGTGGAATCATGCAGTAAGTGTCTTTCTGTGTCTGGCTTTTTTTCCCTTAGCATAATGTTTTCACCATATGTTCATGTTATTTATTGCATATTGCAGAATTTCCTTATTTTTAAAGGCTAAATAATATTCTTTCTTTCTTTCCTTTTTTTTTTTTTTTTTTGCAACGGAGTCTCGTTCTGTCCCCCAGGCTGGAGTGCAGTGGCGCCATCTCAGCTCACTGCAAGCTCTGCCTCCAGGGTTCACGCCATTCTCCTGTCTCAGTCTCCCCAGTAGCTGGGACTACAGGCTCCCGCCACCACGCCGGGCTAATTTTTTGTATTTTTAGAAGATACGGGGTTTACCTTGTTAGCCAGGATGGTCTCGATCTCCTGACCTCGTGATCTGCCCGCCTCAGTCTCCCAAGGCTAAATAATATTCTTATATGTACATACTAAGTTTATCCATTCATCTGTAAATGAACATTTGGGTTGATTCCACATCTTGGCTAATCTGAAAAGTGTTGCAATGAAAATAGGAGTGATAATATCTCATCAAGTTCCTGATTTCAATTCTTTTAAATAAACGTTCAGAAGTAGGAATGTTTGATCATACAGTAGTTCTATTTTTAATATTTTTAGGAATCTGACACTGTATTTCAAAGATATTTCATTATTTTGCATTCCCACTAACAGTGTACAAGAGTTCCAGTATTTCCATATCCTTGCCAATACTTGCTGTCTTCATCTTTTTGATGATAGCCACTCTAACAGGTATGAAGTGATATCTCATTGTAGTATTTGATTTGCCTTTCCCTGATGATTAATGATATTGAGCTTTTTTTTTTTCATATACTTGTTGGCCATTTCTATGTATTTGTTGGAGAAATTTCTATTCAAATTTTTAGATCATTTTTAATTGGGTTATTCAAAAACAATTTGAATATTGACTTTGTCAAATGCTATAAAGCTCCAAGTTAAAGACTACCTATTATTTTATATCAAAGCACTTTAACTTTCAATTTATTAATAACTTCATTATAAAATTATTTGTAGGTAACTCAGTCATAGATTTGAATACTATGATGGTAAACACATAGTATAATTTTTTTCTGAAAATGAAAACCTAATCAAGGTTTTGAATTTTCTTTTCTGCTAAAGTGCAGAACACACATAAAATAGGACATAGTTAATTCGATAGCACAATAGTGCACACCTGAGTTGAATTAATTTTACAGATGTAAGCACCAATGCAAGAGGAAGGAGTAATTGGAAGGAGAAAGGCACATGAAGGACATGGAGTAACAAAATAGCTAGAACAATCTGTACCTTCAAAAAAGGCAGAATACTCGGTGTCAGGCCAATGTCACTAATAGCAAGCTTTTATCACTTCACAACTTTGCCTAGGAATGATGCTCTATAAATGTTAAAGATTTTAGGAGTACATCAGATAAGCAACGTTGTAAATATTACACGAATTCACATTTTACTGACCACATGCTGTGTTTGTGACAGAGGAGAGAGAAAAAGAGGGAGCAACATCTTTCTCGGATATTCCCTTTTATCCTAATTAGGAGATTTCTTAGATCTTTGTGTCATCTCTTAGGAATATACATACTGCGGCATTGACAGCTAGAGACTAATGTTAAGACGAGACAGGTCTGAAACGTGAAGATTTCTCCTGGGAGCTAACATTTTCAGAACAAATTGGGCAGCTGACAAATATTTAGTCTCCAGACCTCAGAAGATAGTTAAAAATCAGTGATCTCAGTGTGGCTGGAGAAAACAATTAGTAAAGATTGTCTCAGAACCCAAATGTTTGTTGTGAGTCTCTTCAAATGCCTCTTGGGGTGATTTTTTTTTTTTTTTTTTGGTCGATGTTTGCAGATTTGGGCAAGTTTTCTGAATTTGGCCGTTAAATATACTCAAGCAATTTTTCATAGAATAATGTTTTTCCAAAGAGATATGAATATAAACGAACAAAAATATTCCAATCCAAGATGAAAAAAGAAGGGATAAAGCATGATTTGGAGAAAACTTCAATGTGAGATTTGTCTCTCCTTATTCTTTGGAAGAATTTTCATTAACTCAATCAAATCTTAATGCAAGAATTAAGGTCATTGATGTTTGTTATACTTCAAGAGTACATTTTTGAGATTTAGTTTTGGATAACTGAGACATTGGGTTCATTTTGATGCCAGCATTGACTTGACTGGGTAAAAATACATTCAGATACCATGAGCAATAGAATTAATATTTTAGATATGTTCATAATAAAATAATCTTTCTAATGAGTAATTAGGTTCCTTGTAAAATATTTTATTGTATAGGTTGTTAATACACAAAATAAAATGCATATGATTGCTTTTATTAAATAAATAGCTGATAGCTCAAAGTGTTGCCAGCATTATAGTCTTGGAAGAATTATCCTTCATCAAATAAATGTCTGATCTGGCATATTTCCTGAAGCTATCTATATTTTTATCCATGTTAGGTTTTAGCATATGAACTTCAACTTTTTATTTTATTTTATTTTTTATTTTATTTTATTTTATTTTTGAGACAGTCTCTCTTTGTCGCCAGGCTGGAGTGCAGCGGCATGATCTTGGCTCACTGCAACCTACGTTTCCTGAGTTCAAGCGACTCTCCTGCCTCAGCCTCCCAAGTAGCTGGGACTACAGGTGTGCACCACCACGCCCAGCTAATTTTTGTATTTTTAGTAGAGACAGGGTTTCACCATGTTGGCCAGGATAGTCTCGATCTCTTGACCTTGTGATTCACCTGACTTGGCCTGCCAGAGTATAGGGATTACAGGCGTGAGCCACTGCGCCTAGCCCAATCATTGTTATATAGTGAACCACTCTAGGATTTTAACTAATGATGGTATATTAACAAGCACATTGTTTATTGACAAATAGTATGCCACCTAGAAAGGCATTAGCATGGTTGCAGAATATACATTATTTAATGCTCAGTGGATCCAGATAGAACTGAGATATTAATGAAATGATAGATTTTTATTAATTTTCATGTCATATGTTCAGCCCAAACTAAATATGACTTATTTTTTATTCATTCAAAAATATTTATTTAGCAGTTACTTGGGAACAGGTTTGCTTCTAGAGTGTGAAATTTCTATAAATTTACCAAAGACATGAGTGCTAAATTCATGGAGCTCAGCATTTATAAATTACCATCATCTCAAAAAGCCATTTGTAAAGACCGGCTGGTTGTGTTGTCTGTAAAACAGACTCAATGCCGAAGAATTAAAAATACATTATTTACATAAAATTACGAGATAATTTAAGCAAAAAAAAAAAAAAAAGAAGGACAAAAGGGAGAAAGAAAAGAGAGAAAGAGAGAAATAGAGAAAGGGAGAAGGAAGGAAGGAAGGAAAGAAGGAAGGAAGGAAGGAAGGAAGGAAGGAAGGAAGGAAGGAAGGAAGGAAGGAAGGAAGGAAGGAAGGAGAGAGACAGAAAGAAAGAAAGAAAGAAAGAAAGAAAGAAAGAAAGAAAGAAAGAAAGAAAGAAAGAAAGAAAGAAAGAAAGAAAAGAGAAAGAAAGAAAGAGAGCGAAAGAAAGAAAGAACGAAAGAAAGAAAGAGAGAGAGAAAGAAAGAAAAGAAAGAAAGGAGGGCAGGAGGGAGAGAGGGAGGGAAGGAAGGAAGGAAGGAAGGAAGGAAGGAAGGAAGGAAGGAAGGAAGGAAGGAAGGAAGGGAAAGGAAAATAGAGTGTCCTTTAATTCTGAGAAGCCAGATTATTAGTTACTTGTAAAATATTGTATTTCATTTAAAAACAAACAAACAAAAAAAAAAAAGATGCTTAGGCCTGCTTTCTCATTTCTGTAGGAAGGAATATTTAGAGTTTTAAGAGACGTTCCTGGCATTTTCCTCTGTACGAAAAGGAAACTATTCTGATATTTTTAACCTGATTTTCACAGCAACAGAACCTAGTCCAGAGTAATCAAAGTCATTCACCAGAATGCCTGTGCACTGTAACGAGACCATCTACAGTGCAGCCTGTCAAAGACGGAATCAGTTTTTAATACAGAAAAGCCAGGAAGAAATAAAATGAAATGTCTGCCCTTAAGCAGTTCAGAACAGGGAAACTGATTCACTGTGCCCCATTCTAGTTAAATGTAATAGATGTATTTTTGTTCATGTTCAAGCTACAGTGCTGCTGATGGACATTCCTTTTTACAAAAACCGCCTATAAACAATATTTTCTTCCTCTCAGTTTATTTTATTTGGAATGGCAGCTGCCTCAAGTTAATGAGATTGAGACTATTTCTCAGTGGATCAGGTGCTAGTTCAATAAGATGAATGAACAGCATTAAAGTTTACTTTGATATTTGAAAAAATGATAACAATCCTTTCATTTATTTATTTATTGCCACTACCCACTGAATTCTCCTACATATTCTGTGAATTCCAGTTCCCCATGTTTGCTTCAGGGTAACTTGTAAACTTTTAAAATATATAAGATAATATTTTTTCTAGTTTTCCCAGTATGTATGTGTAATAATACTGGATTGTGCTCATATTAATATCTAATTCTGAGAAATAAAATATTATTATTCTTTATTTGTTGTTAGACAATAATTTCCTCCTATTCTGTTGATTTATGATCATTTCTTAATAATGATACATTTTGACATTCTTGAAGCTCTGTTAGTATTAGATTTTTCACAATATCTATTATTTATGCACTGATTTATAAAGAGTTCATTCATTTGTATTACCTATCTTCACAGTGCACACATGTAGAATGATGGCTGTGCTTTTGAAAAATATGCTGTCTCAAATGAAGGAAACTTCCTTATAATCCGTTTCTATCTTAATTAGAAATGTTTTGAAAGTAAATATTAGATATTTACATCAAATTACTTCTTGATACCAGTTAAAATAAAACAATTATTACTGTAGGTATCTATGAATATTGTAATCACATTGTGGTAGGATGAAAATTTGCTCCTTAAAAGATATCTAGGGCCTCATCCTAATCTCTGGGACCTGTGAATGTTTATTTTATGTTTCAAAAAAACTACAAGGGTCTTTGTGGATGTGATTAAATTTCATATTTTCAGATGATGTATTATATAGGATTACACTCCTGTGACTTAAATGCCATCATATGCATCCCTTATAAAAGGGGCATAGAGGAAAGTTTTAAACACACAGAGAAGGCAGAGAGGGATTTAAGGGTGCTGGCCTTGAAGATGAGTGATGGAGTCACATGTGAGGGAATGCCGGCAGCCACCAGAAACTGGAAGAGTCAGGAACCGTTTCTTCAGGGCCTCAGGAAGGCATGTGGCTGGGATTTCAGTCCAGCGACAGGGACTTTGGAATTCTGGCATCCAGAACTCTGAAAAAATTAATGGAATAAATGTTGGTTATTTTAAGCAACCAAGTTCATGCTAATTTCTTATAGCAGCTCCTAGAAACTAAGAAATCCACCACGCATATAAAATCTGAATCAAAAATTAATGAAAGGTAAATGTTGCCTTAGTTTAGTTAATAGGAATGTACTAATGTTTATTTCTAATTTTCTTTGACAAATGTATCAAGATTATGTAAGATGGGGAAATTCAGCAAAGGGCATATATGAAAATTCTGTGGACTATCTTTTAACATTTCTTAAGTATACAGTTATTTCAAAATAAAAAATTATTTAAGAAATGAAAAATAAAATCCGTATCAGTTGGGATTTCACTAAAGAAATAGAACCGTGTGTGTGTGTGTGTGTGTGTGTGTGTGTGTGTGTGTGTGCGCGCGCACACACCCACTTGTGTGTGGAGAGAGAGAGAGAGAGAGGCAGAGAGACAGAGAGAGACTCATTTCCTGACCTACAGAGCAGGTTGTCAGCAAGGGCAGTCCGGAGCTCTGGGACCTGAGCTAAAGCTGCAGTCTACAGGCATAATTTCTTCTCCTTCCAAGAAAACATCAGTTTGGCTCTGAAGACCTGTCTAGTTGAAAATGTCCAATGCAGAAATGTGTGGGATAATGCCCACTATTTAGAATAAACTGAAAAAGCACATTAATCACATTCATAAAATATCTTCACAGACTAGTCATTGAAAAAGTGAGGACTATCGCCTAGCCATGTTAACACCCAAAACTGACTCTCCCACGAGTTACAGTTTGCTAGGGCTGCCATAGCAAAACACTATAGACTGTGTAGCTTCAAGTTTGCAAATGACATGATTTTATATTTAGAAAACCTCATCATCTCATCCTCAAAACTTCTTGAACTGATAAGCAACTTCAGCAAAGTCTCAGGATACAAAAGCAATGTGCAAAAGTCACAAGCATTCCTTTACACCAACAATAGACTAGCAGAGAACCAAATCATGAGTGAACTCTCGTTCACAATCACTACAAAGAGAATAAAATACTGAAGAATACAGCTAACAAGGGATGTGAAGAATCAATATCATGAAAATAGCTGTACTGCCCAAAGTAATGTATAGATTCAATGCTATTTCCATGAAACTATCATTGACATTCTTCACAGAGGCAGAAAACACTATTTTAAATTTCATATGGAATCAAAGAAGACCCCATATAGCCAAGATAATCCTAGGCAAAAAGAACAAAGCTGAAGACATCACACTACCTGACTTCAAACTATACTACAAGGCTACAGTACCCAAAAGAGCATGGTATGGGTACCAAAACAGATATATGGACCAATGGAGCAGAACAGAGACCTAAGAAATAATGTCACACATCTACAACCATCTGATCTTTGACAAACCTGAAAAAAACAAGCAATAGGAAAAGGATCTCCTCTTCAGTAAATGGTGCTGGGAAACTGGCTAGCCATATGCAGAAAACTGAAACTGAACCCCTTCATTACATCTTATACAAAAATTAACTCAAGATGGATTAAAGACTTAAATGTAAAACCCAAAGCCATAAAAATCCCAGAAGAAAACCTAGGCAATATCATTCAGGACATAGGCATGGGCAAAGACATCACAACAAAAATGCCAAAAGCAATTGCAACAAAAGCCAAAATTGACAAGTGGGATCTAATTAAACTAAAGAGCTTCTGCACACCAAAAGAAGCTATCATCAGAGTGAACAGGCAACCTGTTCTCCTACAGAATAGGAGAAAATATTTGCAATCTACACATCTGACAAAGGTCTAACATCCAGAATTTACAAGGAATTTAAACATATTTACAAGAAAAAACAACTCTATTAAAAAGTGAGCAAAAGATATGAACAGACATTTCTCAAAGGAAGACATTTATGGGGCCAAGAAACATATGAAAAAAAGCTCAACATCACTGATCATCAGATAAATGCAATAATAACCACAATGAGATACCATCTCATGCCAGTCAGAATTGTGATGATTAAAAAGTCAAGAAACAGACTGAGCATGGTGGCTCACACCTGGTAATTCCATGAAGTCAGGAGTTCAAGACCAGCCTGGACAAAATGGTGAAACCCTGCCTCTACTAATAATACAAAAACCAGTCAGGCGTGGTGGCGGGCGCCTGTAATCCCAGCTACTCAGGAGGCTAAGGCAGAGAATTGCTTGAACCTGGGAAGTGGAGGTTGCAGTGAGCCGAGATCACGCCACGGCACTCCATCCTGGGTGACAGAGTGAGACTCCATCTCAAAAAAGAGAAGTCAGGAAATAATAGGTGCTGGTGAGGCTATGGAGAAACAGGAATGCTTTTATAGTGTTGGTGAGAATGTAAATTAGTTCAACCACTGTGGAAGACAGTGTGGCGATTCCTCAAATATCCAGAACCAGAAATACCATCTGACCCAGCCATCCCACTATGGGGTATATACCCAAAGGAATATAAATCATCTACTATAAAGACATATGCAACACGTATATTTATTGCAGCACTATTTAAAATAGCAAAGACGCCGGGCGCGGTGGCTCAAGCCTGTAATCCCAGCACTTTGGGAGGCCGAGACGGGCGGATCACTAGGTCAGGAGATCGAGACCATCCTGGCGAACACGGTGAAACCCCGTCTCTACTAAAAAATACAAAAAACTAGCCGGGCGAGGCGGCGGGCGCCTGTAGTCCCAGCTACTCGGGAGGCTGAGGCAGGAGAATGGCGTAAACCCGGGGGGCGGAGCTTGCAGTGAGCTGAGATCCGGCCACTGCACTCTAGCCCGGGCGACAGAGCCAGACTCCGTCTCAAAAAAAAAATAAATAAATAAATAAATAAATAAATAAATAAATAAATAAAATAGCAAAGACATGGAACCAACCCAAATGCCCCTCAAGGATAGACTGGAGAAAGAAAATGTGGTACATATACATCACGGAATACCATGTAGCCATAAATTTTTTTAAATTGCAATTATTTCTTTTTTCTAGAGTACATATAATTTTATAATTATTTAGGGTGTTTACTATTTTCACCTGTTTCAAATAGAAGTGCCATCAATTTTTAAAGATTTGTAATTCAGTGAAATGTCCTACTAATTATTTATCTGAATTCTTTGGTTATTTTATATTCTCCGTATATTTTTCACCAGGGTCTAAGTTGTTGAGATTGCATTTGCATTTATTTTAAAATCTCAAACTGATTACTAGGTTTCATATAAGGGTATTCTTACTTCATAGGAATGCCATCTTCTCAAACACTAATAAATATGTTGATTAAGTTAATTGTATTTTTTTGCATTAATTCTTCTTCCATGAGAGATAATTATTTCGTATGTTTCAGCTGGTATTTTTCATCTATACTCTTCTCAAATATTTAGCAATTATAAGTTTTCTGTATAAATTTATAACAGTGGTTAACATTTACCAATATTAATAGTGGTTTTAGGTAACTTCTTTTTTATCCCTTAGTCCAATATTAAATATTTTTCTTTTCCAAACAATAGATACAGTTTCAGTTTACATGAGTTATGATTTTTATTATAATTGTACATTGGAGTCTGGTCCAGCATTCCTGTTGAATAGGAAGGAAGACATTTTCCTACAGAAACAAGAAATAGTCCTAAACACCTCCCAGCTCTAAACACTCTCTCTAGCTCCAATAGTTTCTCTGAGAATCTGACTGAATCTTTTTTATTTTGGAATAAATACTCTAGATACAGAAGATTATAACAAGTATAACTGGAACAACACTAATAAAAGTTATACTTGACTATAAGACCATCCTCTTCCAGTTTCCAGGTCATGTTTCTTGGTCTGATGCATTTGGGGAATCATGCTTCAAAAACTCAGTATTTTGAAGTTTCTTAATTTTGCCTATATTGTATTGTGGACATTTTTGCATATATTTGTCTTCTGATTTTGTTGACTTTGTGTTGTATAGAAGTATCTCAATAATTTATTCTTACAAGGGAATACTCCTGGTTTCTTAGATGGCTTACTTATTTTAGTTTGTGGATGTTTTGCAATTTCACTGTGATTTTAAAAAGAAGTTAACACATATTCTTAGCCATCTTGAACTCCCAAATTTCACATTCCTTTTTTATAAATATTACCAGCAGGAAACAGAATAATTAACAGCAGTTAGTGTTTAACTTCATATATATGATCAGAGTTCTTTGAATTATATTGAGAATTATGTAAATATCAGTTGAAATCAAATCCCTATTAGAAGAGATTGCACATCCTTAAATGTGATTATTTTAACTTTATTATGATTAATTTTACTGTAATTACATACCCGTTTTCTGGAATTTAGTTCTCTATTAACTAAAATTAAGGGAATGATTAATGAATTCATCTTAAAAATGCTTTTAAGACATTAAGCAAGAAATAATACACCAATAAAATAAATTTTAATTTGATTAGTAAAAAAGAAAAGTCATTTGGCTTTACATAAATTAAAACTAGATTCTTCCTAGAATTTAAATTGCATGTAGATTAGAATTCCCATCAAGAATCTAACTTTAATTCACAAGCTAACACTGTCATATTTACCATTTATAACTTAAGTGTGAATGAAAAATCACTTAAAAAACTGGATTTCCAGGTCCCCATTCCCAAATATGATAATGTGGTACATACAAAAAAGACTAAATTCGTAAAAAGAATTCCAGGTAATTTTAATGAGAGACGCTGTTCAAGAATGGTATGTTCTCATTTTACCATGCAATTTAAAGGCACAACAGAAATTATCTGATTTCATAATGCTGTAGCAGCATTAATTATGCCAATAACTGTAACAATAATAACAGTAACAATAGCAAACATAAATTAATTGCCTCACAATTGTCAGGTGATCGGCTATGAACTTTACATTAATGATTTTTTCCTAATCCTTATAACAAATCTCAAAGGAGTTTCCACTAAATTAAATTCCTATCATTAATAATGTATTTAGTCTAAGAAAAAGGAAGCTATTTGTCTGATGGTAGGTAGGTAGCAAAGGAAGTACCCTCTGACATTGGAGACCTCTCTCACAGATAACACTTCTTGCCTAATAGTTCCATTCAGAGTCATCATTAATTTTAAGAGTGAAAATTAAAAACGTATACATATTTCATGTAATTTATAAATATAATATCATAGTAGTGTATTATATGGCTAACAGAAACACATTTGTGACATACAGTCTTCCCATGCACGAACAAGATAACTATATTTATTTCCATTTATTGAACTGTTCTTGTAAGACTTTCAATAATCTTCAATAATATTGAAGTTCTACAAATTTCTTGATAAGGTTATAAGGCTTTTTTCGGTTCTATTTCAAAAGATTATTTTCTTCCATTATATTTTCTATCTAAATATGAGTTTTTATTAGGAAAAGTAATAGTTTGGGCATGTAGTTAGATCTCCAGAGAATTTAACAAATATCTTCTTTTTAATTTTGTTGTTGTGTTACTAGAATTTTCCAGGTAAAGTACTTGTAAATTGTAAAAATTTTATACCGCCTATCTAATGGATATGCCGCTCATGAAATCAGAGGTTTGTTGAATAAATACATACCAATCAAAAACTCTTTTAGGACCTAGTCAAATGCTAGAAGGGGGAAAAAAAAAAATACCGGGTCCTCATGAAGGTTACAATTTAATGGGAACTTCAGGCATTTGTCAAATAATCATTAAAAAGTATAATTCTGAACTATGATAGTTTGCATTAAAAATGCATGGAACATCATGACAATATATTGCAAGGGGCATGTATTTACCAGTTTACATTTTAGGCAGCAGCTGTGGTTAATTAGACATATTAAGAGGGAGCATTTTATCTGGGTGGCACTGTTAGGAAGTTTCAGACATCACGGAAAATACAGCACATTGGAGAACCTAAGGCTTTGTGCCTGGGGCAAAGCTCGCAGAGAGGGATACCAGAGGAGAGTGTACTATTTATTTCTGTGTAAGAAATTACTGCAAATGTAACGGCTTAAAACAATAATTATGCATTTTCTAACAGTTTCTTGGTGTCAGGAATCTCACTGTCTCTTTGTTGGGAGCCTCTGTCTCTGGGTCTATTCTCAGATTATATTCAAGCTGTTGGCCTGCTGAGTCTATGGTCACATCTAAAAATGCACGGTTTGGGTGCAGGGCTTGTAAAGCCACTTCTAAGCTCATTGATAGGGATGTTGGTATGCCTCTGTTCTTGGACATGAGAGCCTCGCTATGGAGCTGTTCCATAGCATGGCAGCTGACTTTCCCAAGGGTGAGAAAATTCAAGCAAGACTGAGAGAGACCATTCAGCATAGAAGCTGAAGTCTTTTTTTCAGTCATGTTGGATATGAAAAGTCCTGCTTTCTGCTATCATCTATATGTCAGGAGGGACTCCGTAAGTCCAATCTCCACTCTGTTTCCATCCCTACACATGCATACTTGATAATTCAGATCTTCTCCTCCTCCCTGTGTCTTGTTTCTGTTTCCTAGGTGTCCATAAACTCTATTTGAACCACAAAAACTTTCATGTTGGCACAAACATGCTTTGAAAAATACCTCCGGTGCCCCTCCTAGCTTCACTGAGGACTTACCTGTTAAAGCTGGAGCAGGGTGTCAATTGTGCTTCCTCTGGCATCACCTAAAAGTGTGTGGGAGCTAATGCCCCAGGGGTAAGCCTGGAACTATAAAATTCAGAATTTGGAGACAAGTTTATTCCCGTTTCTCCTCTGCAAAAGAAGATCCTCAAATAAAGTTAATAAACATTAAGAGTAATCATAGTATTCCACAATTTTTCCTACTTAGTGGTAAGCAATTCAATATCCATTCTTGTATTGGTTCTCTTTTCTTTCCCTGCTTTTCCCAACTTTGCCTCTCATGTTGCTCCCTGAAGTTGAACATAACTCCTTTGCTGCAGCCTCAACTTTCTGGAAACTTAAAGCCACCATTTGATAGTTAGAATGCTAATCTTCAAGGTGCAATTTTACAACTGGATTTTCCCTCAGCTGAAACCAATAAGAATGCTAAGTAGTAGCTAAATTACAAGATTTCACCTGTAATTTGGATGAGGTACAGGTGGGAAGTGAGGAGTTGAACTATATAATGGCTTAGGAAATTGAACACTATAGCCAAAAAAATATAAGGATCATGAGGTTGTTGTCTTTTTAAAAAAACTGCTGAAAATAATAATGCTTTAATTTTAATTATACAGTTATTATTTTTACCTCAAATTTTATTTTCAAACGAAATTAACAGCTTCAGAAAATTGAAAGTTTACTTTGACCTATCTTTACCTGGATTCTCCAGATTTCAGTATTTGCTATATATCCTTTACCTCTCTCCCTATCTATTTAAACATAAATGCACACACAATATAGATTTTGATTACACATTTATTATTTGAAACTAATTTTTAGATATGTCACTCTTTAAGTATTTTAACATGTATCTCCTTTTAAAAAATATTCTACTTAATCAATTCTTGAATATAATTGTTACACTCAATAATTTAACACTGATACACAAAAAATGGTTTTTAATATACATGCCATGTAGCCAATATACCAATTTTCCCTAAATAGCCCACTGAATATGTTTCATAGTTGTTTGTATTTGCTTGTTTGCTTTTGATACAAGATTTGATAAAAGATCACTTATTGGATATCTTGGCCATAACTTTTTTTGTCTCTTGTAATGTATAAGGGCCCTATGCCCCTTTTATTTGCATAACATGTAGGTTTTTGAAGTAGTGGTGGCCATGAGAATTTTCTTTAAAGACCATAAAATCCAGGGAATGAACTTGACCATGGGTTCACAGAAAAATCACTCTTAATTTATCACTGTGTTTGCAATGAGGTCATAAGCTAAACCCAAAACAGATTCCCGGAAGACAAGGGACTCCTCTGAGAGCTGAGGTTGTCAATAGTGACAGCCCTCTATTTCCCATTCTTACTATGGACAATTCTTTTTTATCTCCCTTTTTTTTCTTGGCCACTGTGGTAGTCTGTTCTCACACTGCTATAAAGGAATACCTGAGACTGGGTAATTTATACAGAAAAGAATTTTATGTGGCTCACAGTTCTGCAGGCTGTACAGGAAGCATAGTGGCTTCTGCTTCCGGGAAGGCCTCAAGAAATTAACAATCATGGCAGAAGGTGAAGGGGGAGCAGGCGCATCTTACGTGGCCCAAGCAGGAGGAAGGGGTGAGGGAAGGTGCTACACACTTTTTAAACAACCAGATCTCACGAGAACTCTATCATGGGAACAGCAGTAGGGGGATGGTGCTGAAACATTCATAAAGGATCTACTCCCATGATCCAGTAACCTCCCTCCACCAGCCTTTCCTCCAATGTCGGGGATTAGATGAGGTTTGGGTGGGTACACAGATCCAAACCATATCAGTCACTATAATAGAGGTTTATCAATTTTATCGACCCTTTTAAAAAATAACCTTTCACTTACATTGATTTTGCCTATTTTTTTCCATTTTCAACTTTATTAGTTCCTTCTCTAATTATTATTTTGTTCTTTCTGCTTTTATTGGGCTTATTTTATTCTTTCTTTAAATTTATTAAAGTGACAGATTATATTTTTCATCTGAGACATTTCTAATATAAATATTTAATGATATAAGTTACACTGAAAGCATTGCTTTACCAATATTCCACATATTTTGATACATTGCATTTTTTATCCTTATTCAGTTTCAACTATTTATTTATTTATTTATTCATTTATTTTGAGACAGAGTCCCACTGTCACCGAGGCTGGAGTGCAGTGGTGCAATCTCGGCTCACTGCAACCTCCGCCTTTTGGGTTCAAGCGATTATCCTGCCTCAGCCTCCCAAGTAGCTGGCATTAGAGGTGCGTGCCACCATGCCCAGCTATTTTGTATTTTTCATAGAGATGGGGTTTCACCATGTTGGCCAGGCTGGTCTTGAACTCCTGACCTCAGGAGATCCACCCGCCTCGGCCTCCCAAAGTGCTGGGATTCCGGGAGTGAGCCACTGCATCCGGCCAGTTTCAACTACTTTTAATGAGTTTAGAGATGTATTCTTTAACCCTGTTAGTTAGAAATAGGTTATTTAATTTCCAAGAATTTGAGGATTTAAAATATATGTCTGTTACTAATTTCTAGTTAATTTTCAGTATGTTATTAAAATATAATTGGTATGATTTCTACTATTTTAAGTTGGTTGGGTGTTTTTGGTTGCTGTTGTTTTGTTGTTGTTTTTGATGGCTTAGATTATGGTTTACCTTGGAGAATGTTCAGCATGCCCTTGAAAAGAGTGTGTATTCTGCTGTTGCTGGGAAGTGTTATTCAGTATATTTGTTTGGTAGCATGCAAGTCTTCTATATTATTACTGATTTTCTGTCAAATTGTTCTATCAATTACTGAGAGAATATTATTGAAATCTGTGATTATAATTTTAGATTTGCCTACTTGTTTTCTAACATCTTTTTTTGTCTTATTTATTTTGAAACTGTTACTAGGAATATATACACTTAGACCTATTATCCCTCCTTACAGCTGACCCTTAATCATGGCTCCTTCTATTCCTGACATTATTCCTTGTGCTAAAGTCTACTTCTTTGATATTAATATAACTATTTTAATTCTGGAGGGATGTTTGTATATTATGTCTTTATTCATCTTATTATTTTTAACTTATCTCTGTCATTACATATTAACTGCATTTTTATAGACAATATAAAATTGGATTTTGCTATTTGATCCAATCTGAAAATTGCTGCCTTTAGAAAGTTATATTTAGGCCATTCATGTTTAATGTGATTATGGGTATTGTTGGATTAAAAATTTAACAATTTCTAGATGTTTTCTACTCATTTCATCTTTTCTGTTTTCTATTTTTACCCATACTGTACATATCTTGACATCAATAAACAATGATAAACTAGATTATATCATTTTACCTCCTCCATTGACTTATTACTGATACATATTTTATATTTTTAGTTATTTATCTGGGATTTAAAATATAAATCTTTACATCTTTAATGATTATATCTTTAATTAAGCAGGTTCTACCTTCAAATTATATGCTGCTTCACATGTGGTATAAGGATCTTAAAACTGACCAGTGCCATAAAGCCAGTAGTGTTACTTGTCTTCTTACAGATTAAGGCTTTTGTTTTGTCATGGAGATAGAAGGGGACGATAGGGGTAGTGATACTTGTTCCTCCTACATGGCTGTTGTTTCCTCGCTCTGTTCTCCATAACACTGGACACGTCTTAGTGATTATTTTAGAACTTTTCTGTGAGAGGCCAGAGAGGTTCATGGAGAAAGAACCTGCTGGAGCATGAGGACTCCCTCACATTCCACAGTCTCCAGGAGTTTCACATGGTCCTGCCAGCCTGCAATTCTCCTCCCAATTTGTCAGTTTTTTAGCTAAACTGTTGTTACCAGTGTCTGGGTATGTCTACCAAAATTATTTTGTTTGAAAAAGTATCTTATCTGTGTATAACTATACTACAGCATGTTTGGAACTTAATCTGTCTCCAAATGTCACCATTTTGGAAACACAACTTCACACCTGAGTAATTTTAAATTCTTAATGTGTATTAACTGCTAGAATGTTTACATGCTAGCAAAAGATACACAGAAAATATATTATAGGAGAATCCCTTAAAATTTCATGCCCTTGGAACAGCTTAAACAAAATGTTTGCATATAAAACAGGGCAGTTTTTAAATAAAAGTAGTAAATTTCTCACAATTTGATATAGCCTTAAATAGATAACTCGCTAAAAATGATTACTTCTATCATAAAATGGTACTTTGTTGAGATCTATTCCATTACTGAAATAGCTGAAAATCAATGTGTTGTTGGGAAATACAGAGCCAGTTGTATTTTTATATTGTGTAGCATACTTTAAAATAAACACTCAAGAACGTTAAATTATAATAGCTAAGTAATTTACCCTTCAGTTTCAGGATTACTGTTATAAATTTTGACTCTCATATTCTACATAATAATAGAGTCCTTTGGTTCAAGGCCCAAAATGTTTCCAAATGAGTTGTTACAATGCCAGGCTGTTTAAGAGGCCATTGTTTTGTATCTCTTGCTTTTTCCTCAGCTGTTGCACCTCTTGCTTTTTTCCCATCATTTGCCCTATGCCATTTGGACAAAACAGAATTGAAGTAAAAAGCTTTTTTAAAAATTTTTCTGGTCCAAACAAATTATTTGTATTAACTTTCATTGATCTGGGGTTACATATTTTTAAGTTCAAGGACTAAGACAACTGAAAGTATAAAATAGCACGCTTTTAATCATTGTTGTTAAATGGTCTCTACTTTAGAAAATGTTAACAAATAGTCACATAATAATTACAAAATTTAGATGTTTTAATATAGTATGGATTAACGCATATCAACTTACATTAACTTAATCTAATTATATCCTGGCTAACTCGGTGAAACCCCGTCTCTACTAAAAAATACAAAAAAAACTAGCCGGGCGTGGTGGCGGGTGCCTGTAGTCCCAGCTACTTGGGAGGCTGAGGCAGGAGAATGGCGTGAACCCGGGAGGCGGAGCTTGCAGTGAGCTGAAATCCGGCCATTGCACTCCAGCCTGGGCGGCAGAGCGAGACTCCGTCTCAAAAAAAAAAAAAAAGAAATAATATGAAACACAAAATAACAGAAACATAGCAGAAAGTCAAGCAAAAGCTATTTACAAGATTTAATTTGATATAAAACAAAAAATATATATACATCCATACCAGTCATTCTTTGGCAATTCCTTTTCTACATTCTTATCTGAAGCCTCTTGACTATTCAATCCTCTTGATTCCTTCAATCCAAATGACATAATAATTTCAGGACACCATAGAGTAGTTCATCAAATGGGTCCAATCTCCCTTATTTTCTCTATTAATAATAAGACAAAAAATATTGAAATATAGACTCAACTGCCTTCACTTGTCGATAGTATGTCAAACACAGTGGTGTTCCCCGACTCAACCTATTTGGTCTCACTATTTGTCTAGTCATCTTTTATCTAAGGAATGCAATATGCCATGGTCCCAACAAGGAGATGAAAATAAGTCACTAAGTAGAGCTTTGGGGAATACCTTAAAGGATGGCCAGACTCCAGGGGCCTGTACCTTTGTTTTTTCATCCACTCACCTTCTTTATGCCTGGAAAATAGCAGAGTGTCAGAAATTCAGCTGCATTCTGTGACTGAGAGACCAGAACCCCCATGCTAAAGAAGGCAGAGAAGAAAGATAGAACTGTGTGTACCAGCCTTGAACTGCCTCTGAAATATTTGTTGCCTTATTGATTTGTCGATCTGTCATTTAAAATTGCTTTTGATTTTCATTTTGTTTTGTATGTGAATATATATTCTAGCTGAC
This sequence comes from Macaca fascicularis, assembly GCF_037993035.2. Classification (NCBI taxonomy): domain Eukaryota; kingdom Metazoa; phylum Chordata; class Mammalia; order Primates; family Cercopithecidae; genus Macaca; species Macaca fascicularis. Next base: position 28,833,737 of record NC_088380.1, on the reverse strand, counting down.
ATAAATGGGGTCTCTCAACTTCTGAAGGATGGTAGGTGAATATGGCTCTTTTTGCTGATTGAGTTTACGTAATAGCCATATACTCACACAGTTTATATTCGAGTCTCTGCAGTTCTCAAGGATTAAAACTGCACTGCATATGGAAAAAGCATTCTACACTCTTAATACCAATCCTCAAGGATACTTTTTGGCTTCTTTTAAGAGACTGATTGAAAATCATTTACACCATTTAGCAAAGAAATGGGCAATATAGGGAAAAGCAAGATGTATCCTATATTTAATAGAAACTTACAACAGCAAAATACCTAAGACAGGGCAGGAGGATGTGATTTGTAATGAGGAATGCTTGGTCTTTCTTGTTTTCCCAAGCTTGTTTGCACTCTGCTTTTGAGACAGAGCCTCATTGTAGAATAATGTGCTAGAAAATGCTCAATATTTGTAGTCCATTTATTTAATATGCTTTCTAGGAGGAAAAAAATGTCATTGTATTGTATGTCCACATTCTGTGAACAGAGTTGTAAAATATCTTCCCAAGGTTCCTGTTTGCTGGCTATTCAACGCTAAGATAGGCTCTGCTGTAAAGGGACTTTGCCGATGGATTGGGTTTGCTATCCTTAGATTTCAAATAGGAAGATTATCTTGCATTATCTGAATGGAGCTAATGAAATCATATAAGCCCTTAAATATCAAAGAGGAAAACAGAATAGTCAGTTGGAGATGTAACGCCTGAATGATTTGAAGCACAAAGAACAGGGCCAGGAGCCAAAAAAAAAAAAAAAAAAAAAAAAAAAAAGGTTAGCAGCCCCAAGAAGCTATGAACAATCCCAGATTCCACGGAAATAGTCTACAAGAAAACAGAGACCTTAGCGCTACAACTAAGAGCAAGTGAATTCTACTAACATTCTGCGTAAGTCCGGAAGTGGATGGTCTCCTAAAGCTTCTAGAAAGGAATACAACCTTGCTGACACCTTGACTTTGGCCTTGTGAAAGCCAAGCAAACAGAAACATGAGATAATGTTTTTGTTGTATTAAGCTTATAAATTTGTGTTGATTTGTTATGGAACATAACATTAGGCAACTAACACACATGGTAATATAAAAGAGCCTGTCTAAGGGATTTGCAAAAATATTAGTCATTCAGAAATTATTTTAATCAATGTATAATGCAGAGATCAGAGCAGAACTCTGAAAAATTGCTAATAAAAAGAGATACAGTTTAATGGAGGAAGGGAAAGCAGGATCACAGAACTAATTAGAATGGACCGTGTGTGGCACTGTGGATGGTTCTTAGTGAGTGGGCTTCCCATCTGATGTGTGAAAAATAAATTCTACAAGTCTATCCTCATTCAGAGCTTTCACTAGTGTCTATTTCTTAAAGAAATCTTATATATTAAAAAGCATTCACTTTAGCCCAAGCACAGTGGCTCATGCTGATAATCCCAGTAGTGTGGAAGGCTGAGGCAGATGTATCACTTGAGGTCAGGAGTTCGAGACCAGCCTTGCTAACATGGTGAAACCCCATCTCTGCTGAAAATACAAAAATATAGCCAGGTGTGATGGTAGGTGCCTGTAATGCAAGCTACTCGGGAGGCTGAGGCAGGAAAATCACTTAAACTTGGGAGGTGGGGGTCATAGTGAACCGAGATCTTGCCACTGCACTCCAGCCTGGGTGACAGATTGAGACTCCATCTTAAAAAAATAAAAAAAAGCACTGATTTTATTAACATTTATGTTGTTATAACTTGCAGATTTAAACTATAATAATATAGTTTACTGGGAAGTATATGGAATTTATATTATGTATTTTTATATTTTGCATGCAAAAAGTAGGTTGATAAACACTAATTCCACCTATTCATTCTTTTTTGTTATATTGAAGTACCATGCTCTATTTACAAAAATGTAGTATAGATTGAATGTTTGCATCCTTCCAAAATCCATGTACTGAAATCCTAACCCCAACTGTGCTAGTGTTTGGAGGTGGTGCCTTTGGAAAGTAATTAGGACATCAAAGTGGAGCCCTCATAAATGGGATTAGTGCCTTTATAAGAAAAGGTCAGAGAGCTAATTCTTTCTGCCATCTATCTACAACCTGGAAGGTGGCTCCCACCAGAACCTGAGCATCTAGGCACCCTGATAGACTTGCAGCCTCCAGAAGTGAGAAATAAATTTCTGTTGTTTATGAGCTACCAAGCCTAAGGTAATTTGTTATAGCAACCTGAACTGACTAAGACATAGAGAGTGTACACTGTAATCCCCTTATTCATTCATATTAATGATCTGTTCAATCAATCCACAGGTATTAACTGAGTAACCATGTTGTTCAATCAATTTTATACATAAATTTCCTTATATTCCTGCAACATTATGCATATTTTGAATATATTCAAATGATTTAAAAAAGAAGACTAAGCCATGATTATTGGATTTTACCTCCAAATATCTTATTAGGTAATTATATTGTAGGTAGCAGAAAATATAGTTAACAGTTTCAACCATTATGTGATTAGTCACTCATAATATGCAAACATGTTTAATAAAAGGTCAGTGTTTTATTTATGCTATTCCAAGTAACTAACAATGCACCTAAGACACAGACACATGATAACATTGTTGTGGTGAACTGTATGTTAATACTCATAAGATTTAAGCAAGAGTATAATCAAGGATAATTGTAAAACTAAATAATTACATTCTATAATTTTGATTAAAATTTTCAAAATAGGGCTGATTGTGATGGCTCATGAGACTCTCGGCCTCCCAGAGTCTCAGCACTCTGGGAGGCCGAGACGGGAGAATCCCCTGAGGTCAGGAGTTCAAGACCAGCGCGGCCAACATGGTGAAACCCTGTCTACTAAAAATACAAATATTAGCCAGGCGTGGTGGCACATGGTGAAACTCTGTCTACTAAAAATACAAAAATTAGCCGGGCATGGTGGCACGCACCTGTAGTCCCAGTTACTCAGGAGACTGTGGCAGCAAAATTCTTTGATCCTGGGAGACAGAGGTTGCAGTGAGCAGAGATAACACCATTGCACTCTAGCATGGGTGACACGGTGAGACTCCATCTAAAAAAAAAGAAAAAAATTCAGAATAAAACTGGATAATCAAAATTGTTAAGTTCCTAATTATTTGACTTCTCTCGTTCACTGTACAAATATTACATGGACACGTACAATGTAGCAAGTAATGTTCATGATGTTTAGGATATGAAAAGGAACAGGATCTCTGACTTTAGGAATCTCCTGGACACATTACAGTGTTTGCCAAATACAATACAGGGATATTCCTGTTAGAGATTTGTTCAGCATCTAGCAAATGGTGGAGAAGAAAGTGTTTAACTCAGGATAAACTGTCTGTTTTTTTATCTGCTTCCTTGCTGGGAGGAAATCTGTGAACTCATGTGAGAGTAGATGTCATCTGAAATTGTTTCTTATTCTTAAATGGGGAATAAAAGAGCATTTAATGTATAAATGGGAAACAAATTTAATATATCTATTGAAGTATTTAAAAGGAAATAAATCATGTGTTTTTGCATTGTGGTATTTTAAAAATAATAACACACCCATGTGTTAATTATAAACTTTAAAAAACAACACATATGGAAAAACGGAAGGAGTTGTACTTTTTGAAGCCGAGTAGGGGAGGAATATGTTCCAGGCGATGGCAACAGAAAATGTAACTTGCAGGGCTGTGCAAACTCATGGAACCTTTGGTCAATGGCAAGTAGTTCAACAGAGTTAGAGCAGAGAGTTTTTGTAGAGAGGAGTGACAGGGATGGGGTTAAAAAGCAAGCAGGAGTAAAATCACCAAAGGTCTTGGATATATATTGCCAAAGAAGTATTTTATTTTGAATTAGACTATGAAGTCAATGACACATGTAAATTGCAGAGGTATTACCATATTTTCATCTCAGAACAATCACACTGCAGCTATTTCCATCTCAGAACAATCACACACTGGCAGCGACTTGGAGGATGGTCACAAGAGAGGCCACAATTTGAGCATCTGATCCAAGAGATAATGAGTACTAGCACTAGCCCAGTGCCAGTGGAAATAGGGTAGGGATGAGAGCTTCCAGAAAGATTTAAAACGCAGAGTTGGCAAGAATATCTGACTGATTCGAAATGAAGAAGAGAAACAGCCAAGGGAGGATGTAATAATGAGTCTCAATTTACTTGCTATAGAAACTTAACTAACTACATATGCTTGTAATAATTATGAATCCAGATTTAAAAACTCTTACTTACATTTAGTTTTTTTCGATTATCCTAAATATTTTCTAATAAAGTTTGCCTATAAATTATGTTTTCTTCTATTTTCTTTCCCAGCACTCAAAAATAATATTTATTTTTCATGAACTAGTATGTCAAGAGAAATATGAAGGGCAGAATATTTCATACAATAAGATTTTTGCTTATATGTTCGTATGTCTGAATATTTTGTTTTGTTTTATTTTATATATTTTATTTTGAGACAGGGTCTCACTCTTTCACCCAGGCTGGAGTAAAGTGGTGTGGTCGTCACTATCTGAAGCCTTGGACTTCTGGGTTCAAGGGATCCTCCTGCCTCAGTCTCCTTAAGTAGCTAGGACTATAGGTCTGCAGCATCATGCCCGGCTAAATTTTTTAATTATTTTTATTTTTTTGTAGAGTCAAGAGTCTCATTATGTTGCCCAGGCTGGTCTCTAACTCTGTCCTCAAATGATCCTCCCACTTTGGCCTTCCAAAGCGATGAGACTGCATGCATGAGCCACATTGCCTGGCCTGTTTTAGTATTTTAAAGTATGATTTATAATGTTAAATCAGAAATGAAAAAGTTGTAGCTAATTCTAAAAGGTACTGACTATGAAATGTGAATGTGCAATCAATACAATCTAACTAAATCAAGAGCGCATACAAATAATATAATCTTTGTCCACATACATTGCCTACCGATTTGGAGGTGCAGCAGTTCCTGGAAAAGCTATCATGAAATATGGAATAAATATGAGATTGCTTTTTTACAATCCTGCAGAAAGGGTGCTGGAAGTTTATGTTTTACACCAAAACTGGAATCCTTTTCCTGATGATAGAGTACAAATAAAGCTAAGAGCTTTACATTTTATACACAGTAAATGCCAGTGGGTCAATGTATTCATCTCTACTTTAAATGTCACAAAATATATTCATCTTGATGATTCCCAATAATATTAAATTTTAAGTCATTAAAATAGCACAATATTTGTAGAAATATATATATACACACACACACATATATATACACACACACACATACACACGCACACATAAGCAAAGCAGCATGAAAGAAACAAAAGTTACCCATGACACCAACAGGAATTTAATCTATTTACCTATCAAAAGAAACAGTTGATAGGGAGTTCCTAAGCAGTCTACCATTACAGGAATTACAGAAATCTGGCAGTGAGGAAAATTTTCTGATTCTGCCAAATTACACTAAATTGCTTAGTCACTGGGGCAAATAATCTTGTGTGAACTTCTCTGAAGATCATGGAGGAGCTGGAGGCTGCTAATCAGTTATTCCTTCTGTGGAAGTTTCTATTGAATGGAGCTATTAGCAAAACAACACACATGGATCTCTTGTTCTATGTAGATCCTCTTCTCCATGCCTGTTCCAAAGCAGCTCCACTTCAATGGTTCTTATGGGCTTGTCTTTCCGGAAGGAGACGCATAAGAGAGTCTAGTGGGAAGAATTACAGCCTCCATTGCTGCAGATGGTTTCAGAGTAAAATTGGTATTCATTATCTTCCCTTACACCATCCATGCTGTACCTCCCCACACTCAACTATCACCACAGGACTTAGTAGCTTACTAGCATTGTTACACAGAACCAGATACATAATTTGAAGTGGCCAGTGCAAGATGAAATGCAAAGCTCCTTGTTTAAAACTTATTAAGAATTTCAAGACAATTACAGCACAATTGTAAACTGAGCATGAACGCCTTCTAAGTATGAGACCCAGTGTGATTGCCCAGGTCAAATGCCCATGAAGCTGTTGTGGCCCACATCTAAATTTCCAAAGGAACTGAGACCTCTGTAATCACATACTTCTCTGGCTGAGGTTGCTGCGTGTGTTCATTCACAGTTACAATTCTGCAATCACCAAATTTTATAATAAAAATGTATAATACTTTAATGAATGGAGCATGAAGAATTGGATTAACTTCAAGGTTTTAGCTATGAATATGGAAAATGAGGTTAGAATGTACTAAGTTATTCAAAATGAGAGATGCTATTGAAAAAGTTTCAATGTCTAAGCCATTTAATTGTATTATTTTAATTAGAAGCTACTTTGTTTTGATGTGTGAGTAAATCTTTGTATTTTCTGACAAAGACCTGTAATTTTTTAAAAACGCAATATCCTTGAAGTGTTATGGTTACACAAATACATCATAAACTTATTGAGCTGAACGTTAGTATTTAAAGTTCTTATGTTCGAAGAAAGAGTTGACAGCTCATGAAAAAATGAGCTTTAGAGAAAAGTGTGAAGTTTATGTGCTAAAGTATAAAAATCTTCTGTGAAAGAAAAGAGTGTGTTCTGTAAAGCAATTATTAATTACAGTAAATAGTTAAAAAGTACTTTTCAGGCACAAGTAAAAATTGTAATGGCTTTGTATATACTTTCTCGTCCTGTGATGGATGTCTTCATTGTATGGATAAGGAAACAGATTGAACAAATTCTTTGAAAAATTTATAAATTATAACCTTAATTATTTTTAAGGTTAACTTCAAATTTGTAAGGTTTACGCATTAGTATAAATGAAATGGTGCTTTGAATTACTTTTTGTCCAATTAAGTGTATTCAAAAAGAAAGTATACTACTAAACTTGAATAGAGAGGAAAGTAATAACATTTCAATACTCAAAACCCAGGGCTAACCTGATTACACTTGCCAAACTCAACTTGCCTTATTTGTTTTTAGTCACTTGTAGCTGATTCTAAAACCTATATAGGTAAAAATTATGTATCTGAGTAATATATAGTTAAACTTCCACTAGCTCCTTTATAGATAACATCTCTGATGTGTAGGTCACCATGGTAACAGTTGCTTAAGTTGCTTTCAAGGATCTTAGAGTCAGGTTTTGTCCAGTGCAAGCCAGTTGAGACCACTGACCCTTCAATTGGACCTGTGTGAGTGTCCAGTGGGTGACCTTGGACTGTTCGAAGACCAAAAGCTCAACCCCCAGTTTATGCTAGGGACAATATTTCAAGAACATTCATTCTATGAAGAGTCATGAAGCTTGGCTATACTTGTGCAGATCATAGATTGCCTCGCTTTATTTTTCTTACCTCCAATCCCCTTTTCCCACACCTTGGATGTCCTTGCTTCTCTATCCCATAAATATCCACAAAATGTCATCTTTAGAGAGGTGGATTTAAGGTCTGTTTTCCTGTCCCCTTTGCTTGGTTACCTTGTGAATAAACCCTTTTCTCTGCTGCAAAACTCATTGTCTAAGTGATTGGCATACTATGTGATGGGCAGACAGACGGGATTTGGTATCAGAAATAGATAATATGTAATGTTCATATGTAATGCCAGGACCCAGGATGAGTCCACTTGCCATGTTTTATTGAATTGAAAAAAAGTTGGTCTCTTTTTTGTTTGTTTCTTTGTTTGTTTGGCTTTGAAAACTTCTTTGGCTTAAGACATTTATGACTATTACTGATTGATTGATTGATTGATTGATTGATTGAGATAGAGTCTCCCTCTGTCACCCAGGTTGGAGTGCAGTGGTGTGATCTCAGCTCACTGCAACCTCCATCTCCCAGGTTCAAGCGATTCTCCTGCCTCAGCCTCCCGAGTAGCTGGAACCACAGGCATGTGCCACCATGCCTGGCTAATTTTTTTGTATTTTTAGAAGAGACGGTTTCACCGTGTTAGCCAGGATGGTCTCAATTTCCTGACTTCGTGATCTGCCCGCCTTGGCCTCCCAAAGTGCGTAAGCCACTGTGCCTGGCCTTGACCATTCTTCTTTTAAGAAATGTACAGTATTAAATATTGAGAGTTTGATATTAATGCTAATTTAAATGTGGTACACTATACGCTATAATAAAATTCAGGATTTTCTTTAGCAACATTATACATGAGTTGCTTATAAATTTTAATCTCTTAAAGTGATTCTGAATTTAATCTCTACAGTAGCTGTGCATTTCTCAGAAAACATAGAAATTAATAGCTTTTTATTTATGATAGATAAAACTGTTCAGCATCTGTGCTCTCTCATTTCTTCTACTGTTGCCTCTTCAGAACTCACTGGAATGCCCTTTGTTTATTATCATTGCTATTTCTACTTCACAAATCAATACAAAAACTACCTTAACAATGTTATAAGAACAATTTAGGAATATTCATGAGAAAGAAAATTGTCTTAGGTGACAGTAGAAAAGAAAAAAGATGATACAAGATAGGAAGACAGTTCAAAGCAATCTTACAAGGTCAGCAGATGTATTACTTCAGAGTCCTTTTCTCAGGATATTTTAAGATGAATGTTGACTTAGAACACATCATATTTCCATGTATATTGCTATTTTTGTATATTTAGAAGATGATATGTTTCATAATGTACTCAATGACAACTGAAATTAAAGGTGAATGTAGGACCTATCTCTCAAGTTGAGAGTGAGAGCTAGTAAAATTTGAATCTTGGTTCCTCACTCTATCTACAGCTTTGAACAACTAAGTGTATTTGCATTGTGAGGCTGGTTTAAACTTTTGCTGAGAAAAAGCAAATCTTTTTTTTTTTTTTTTTTTGAGTCATAATCAACACCACTTGTCCGATTCAAGTCAACTGAGACCACCAGTACGTTGGGGTAGTTACCTGAGGTAGAGTTAGTTAAAACCCCTGACTCAATGGTGACTAAGAAGGGAAGCCTTAAGTGTGTGGAAAGAACATAAGTCTTGAAATACTGCTAAAAACATATGCTTCTTTTTCTCAGCTGCAACTATTAGACTCATTTCAAGCTAGTGTTTTTTGTATTAAAGTTTTCATTTATCATACAATATTAGTTGGTATTTAGAACCTTCCCATAGTCATTCAACTTAATCTTCTGAATACTAAGTTCCTCCTAAGTGACAGGCAAAGTGCTACATCAGGAATACAACAAGAAATCTTCTGTAATTTCAAGAAAATTAGAGTTAAGTGATTAATATTTTTATATGAATAAATGGCTCTTTTGTAATGAAGATAACTGCTAACATATAAATTTGTACCAAGCTATGCTTTGAGTGTTTAAAATGAATGCATTTGTCTTCCTATTAAGTTTCAGGAAGCTTACACTTAAACTATATAGTGAATGCATGTGAAAATTAGTGAGATAAATAAATGTATGACACATTAGCCCAGAGGTATGTAAGATCAAGATGTAGATGGCAATAATTCCATATAGTTATGTTAAAATGTGAGGAAAATAAGGACAAGGTGAGAGTTGGAGCTGTAGGGTGGGGGACAATTCCATCTGTTCATGTGAAAGGAAGGTTTGAGACTGCATGCAGACTCCAGAGTTGACATGCTTTGTTGGGAACTTGACTTCACTTGATTATGTGGGTGGCCTTGACTGAATTGCTTGCTTCTCTCTACCTAAAATGTACCTGAGAGGTGATACAATGTTAAATGAGATAAGCTATATAAGCACTGTTCCTCCTTAGACTCTGAAATACATAATATGCTATTATTACATCGGAACAATTATAGATTTTTGATACTCAATAAATGTTTACTCAATCATGTGTTTCAGTTAATATCGGAAACAAGTACTCTTTCTGGCACTCAAGTGATCATTTTTGTTCCTTGTTATTATCAATTTTTCCTTTCTTATATTATAATAAATTAGATATCCTCTCATGAATTTCCAACTCAGAATACTTGGGCCTTGTGAAATTGGTTTCAACATTTTAGATTTGCTACACTATAATACTTTGTTTCCAATTTTAAATTTTTAGCCAAGATAAAACTCATTAAAAAGCTAGGTTTAACATTTATTATTTCAAAAATTTAGATGATACTAACACATTTTAGCCTTCAACGTGAAAAAGTTTCTAGGGTACATTTTGATTTTTCTTGCCTGGGAATGAAGGAGGGGACAGGCGGGCAGGCCATTTCTTATCTCAAGAGCTCCTCTAAAATGAAAGAACATTTGCGGGATAAAGGCATGCATTATAAGAGTAATGATGCACTCGTCTTCCGGGATTGATTAACAAGGTTTACCATAGTCTTGCTATGCCTCTCATTGTGGGAGGGGGAGTGCAAATTCAATTGGTTGCTGTGGTGAGGGAGAGCAGGAGACGTTGACCAAGCAACCAGAAAGAACTCTCACAGAGGCATGAGCTTTAGGCCTCCATGCATCCACTGTCCAGGAGATTTGACAAAACACAAAATAAACCTCACCATAATGCTAGAATAATTATCAGTGTCATAAAAGATGGACTGCCCAGCTTCTTCAAGTAAACCTTCAGAATGAATAAGGAAGAATACAAATAGCAAGTTCCTACTAAAATGGAAAGGAAGTCAAGGCAAATATATATATAATTATATATGTATATATACACATATATAATTATATATACACATATGATTCATATATAATTATATGTGTATAATTATATATACTATATACATACATAATTATATATACACACATATATAATTCATATGTATATTTGTCTTATTTTATTTTTTTGAAATAGAGTCTCATTCTGTCACCCAGCCTGGATTGCAGTAGCACGATCTAGGCTCACTGCAACCTCCGCCCACCGGATTCAAGGGATTCGCCTGCCTCAGCCTCCCCAGAAGCTGTAGTTACAGGCACCCACCACCACTCCCGGCTAATTTTTGTATTTTTAGTTGAAATGGTGTTTCATCATGTTGGACAGGCTGGTCTCAAACCCCTGACATCAAGTGATCCTCCCACCTCAGCCTCCCAAAGTGCTGAAATTACAGGAGTGACCCACTGTGCCGGGTGTGGCCGAGAGGATAATAGATAGATCATGTGGAGACAGCCCTCAACCAGCAAGGCTGAGGAGAAATGAAATTGGCTGATAGTTACAGAAAAAATACTTGTTTAGCCAAAAAATTGTTTTTGAGAAAACTAGCATTAAAAAGATATAAAAGAGCCAGATTTTAGAGATAATCTAATTCAAGGTACAGAAGAAATTTTCCTATAGTGATTTCATGAGAAAATAAATTTAATAAACAAGAACTCAAAGTTGAAAATGAAAATTACAGAAACTAATGGAGAATTAAGCAAACTTCACACAGAGCAAATAGATAATTCGGGCAGGGAAGAGAGTAGATGTAGTCGAAAATGAATCACTGACCAAAAAAAAGTAAAAACTTATGGAACGATATAGTTTCAAGAAATTAGGAAGGGGACAGCAGATAATGAGGATATTAAATATCATCCAATTTAAAGATGAATGCTCTTTCTGGAGAACTTAACAGTGAGTAGAAAAATAATTTAAAATAACATATTTTTCTGAAAATAAGTTCATAAAAGAAGGAATAACTAAATTTGAAGCTTACATTGGAAAACGATACAGGTAATTTACATTGAGGCATATCCATTTTAAATTGCAGAACTTTAAGAATAACAAAAAAAATTAAGCAACCAGGCAAAAAGATCTATTCATTTTCATGGGGGACAATTCCAGCTGAGCCCCCATTTCTCGTCAGTGCCAATCAGTGCCAGAAGATAAAATAATTATCAAAATATTTTTCAGATTAATAAAATATGACCCTATCTTATACCAAACCAAGGTATTATTCAACTGCAAAAACAAAGCATATGCATTGCTTAACCTGAAAAGATAATATAACACCCATTTGTACTTCTTGAAGACAAAATCCAGCCAAACCAATGACTCAGAGAAGCAAGCAAAGACAGTCAAGCATTCACAAACATTAAAAAAAAAAAAATTCTCCTGACCTCAAGTGATCCACCTGCCTCAGCCTCCAATAGCACTGGGATTACAGGCGTGAGCCACTGCATCTGGCCAACATGGTGAAACTCCATCTCTATCAAAAATATTAAAAAATTAGCAGGGCATGGTGATGCTCACCTGTGATCCCAGCTATTGAGGAGGCTGAGACAGGAGAATCACTTGAACCTGGGAGGCAGAAGTTGTAGTGAGCCAAGATTGCTCCACTGCACTCCAGCCTGGGTGAGTTTATTCTCTGATCTTCCCAAGAAGGGTATAAATTGATTCAATCCCAATTCAAATTATGTAGCTTTTTACATTAAAATGGGGAATGCTCCAAACTCTTAAAGTTTTTGTCATAATTTACTCCTTTAAGAAAACACTCTTGTGATGAATAAACATGTATCTGAAATTCATCACACATTTCAGTACAATCTCAACTTCTTTTAGTACTTCAACTCAAGTAAATGTATTTTATTAATATCACATACATCCTTCAACACTTCCCAAGACAGCATGACCTAAATAAAGGCATATGTAAATACATTATTTGGAGGTGATCTCAGGAAACAATGGTGAGGAATAGTGGAAGGGAAACCAAACAACGGGAGGAACAGAACAGAGAGATATTATTTCACACACCACTATCAGCTGCTGATTGCTTGAGTTCTAAGAGACTATCTGAGAAGTATGAAGTGTACGTCAAGACCAGGGTATTAAAGAAGAAAACATTGATCTATCAGTTTCCATTTCATATTCTTCGAAGATTTACTCCACATGGCACTAATTCTCCCTCACTTTGGCACTGCATATGCAAAGCAGTCAGATTGTATTTACAGTGATAAGGGTCCTGGTTTTCCTCTGACTGAGGTTGGGGAATGGGGATTAGTAGTGGTTCTTGGGTTCTTGATTGACTTCGGTGCTAATACCAGGAAAATCCTAGTGGAATTGGAATGAGTTGATCTGGTAACGTTAGCTGAATCAGAGTACATGCCTTAATGTCAACAGAGATGTGACATGATGTAGGCAAGAGGCATAACATATAGACTTGAGGGGACATTCTTTTATGTTGCAGAATAGACCCTCTCAGTGGTAGTTGGAATAAGAGATAATAAAACAGAATATCTAAAATGGTACTTTTCCTCTTTTTGAAACTTTTCTTATCTCTGCAATGTTTCCAGCTCTTGGGTTACAAAATGGGCCTTACAAAATAAGGCCCATGCACTTCCTCAGTTGTTTGGGTCTATTCCTGAATGTATCATTTTCAATTATACAATTGGCTTCTGCTGTGCCCACTTGACTTTCTGGCTCAATGTATCCCATACTGCACAGTTCATCATGGGCAGATCTGTTTAGATGATCACTTGGCGTTCCAGAGTCAAGCTCAGTGAGAACCCAGTGGCATGTGAAGAATAGTAAAAATTAAGAGTATTTTACTGCCACAAAACCCAAGGCCTTCTTCCCTAACCACGGTATTCTTCACTGAGACTCTCTAATTGCGACTTGATACATTTCCTCAGTGTCTTCATTCATCCTGGATTTTCTAGCACTCTTGAATCTACTGTATTATATGACCCTTTGGAAGTACAGTTTGCATTGTAGCATTGAAGAAGTACATAGTCTTCTCTTGAGCTGGACTCTTCTGAGTTACTAATTAAACAGACCAGACCAGTATCCTCCACGGTGTGAAAGGACACTAAGCTATGGCACTTTCTAAATCAAACAGGCACAAGCTTAAAGTGTCATTTTCCTTTTTGGACATGTCCAGAATACAATGTACTACTAAACCACACATACTTGACACATAGCGTTTATCTCTATCGTCTAGGATCCATGTGACTTTCTACGGATTTTATAGCATTTGACAGTTCCTGCTTACCACATTCAATTAGCCTTATGCTATCAATATAGGTATGAAAATAGTGTTCCACAGAATTCTAAAATAATAAAGGTGGCTGCAACAGAAGGCAATGTACGATATCATCTTTCTCACATGAATTATAAATGATTTTGATCATGCCTATGGGTTATATGAAGAAAGCATGGACTAAATTAATAAAGGCATATGTAATGTCAGAGGCTATGTTGATATGATTCCATGAAGAAACCATACCCTGCATGGCAGATGGAGACTTACATTAAAGTTTTTGGAGGTTCACTGCCATCCACCATTATTCACCAGTTTTTGCTTTTGTTTTACAATCCGATTAATTTAAGACTTTGTTATTCCTAGCAGAACAAAACAGTATTGCTTATGATTTACTGACTTTTGGAAAAGGGTGAGATTTCAGTGGCTTCTTTTAGTCCCTTCTTAACATAATGGCAATATTTCACAGTTCAAAAAGCTTGAAAAATCGTTGAATAGATCTGTTAGGTTAGAAGTTTACCTGTCCCAATTCTTCACTCAGAAACTACAGAAATAACCATAGGGTATGTCCTGAAATACATTTGACAACATTTGTGACAGAGCTGGGCCAAAATTACAGTGATTATTGGATCTTCATAAGCCCTAAAGTTTTCAGGTAACAATTATGCCTTTTTGGGAGCCCTGATACCTGTAAAAGCTTAGACCTCGTATCCAACTATTACCTTAGTTTTGATGCTACCTTTTTCCCTAAAATGGAATCATATTGTCAAAATGGCTCACATCTTTTTGAGGAATGATCATTGAACATTTACTAACTCTTGAGAAAAACAAGTATCATCTTTCAAGGTTCTTGTCCCAGATTAGTCTGTTACTAATGAAACAGACTATGAAAATGGAAAGTATCATGTGAACTTTAAAGTAGTTTTTTCCAATTCTATGAAGAAAGTCATTGGTAGCTTGATGGGGATGGCATTGAATCTATAAATTACCTTGGGCAGTATGGCCATTTTCACGATTTTGATTATTCCTACCCATGAGCATGGAATGTTCTTCCATTTGTTTGTGTCCTCTTTTATTTCGATGAGCAGTGGTTTGTAGTTCTCCTTGAAGAGGTCTAAGCAAAAAGAACAAAGTTGGAGGCATCACGCTACCTGATTTCAAACTATACTACAAGGGTACAGTAATCAAAACAGCGTGGTACTGGTTCCAAAATAGAGATATAGACCAATGGAACAGAACAGAGCCCTCAGAACTAATACCACACATCTACAACCATCTGATCTTTGACAAACCTGACAAAAAAAGAAATAAGGACAGGATTCCTTATTTAATAAATGGTGCTGGGAAAACTGGCTAGCCATATGTAGAAAGTTGAAATTGAATCCCTTCCTTGCACCTTATATAAAAATTAATTCAAGATGGTTTAAAGACTTAAATATTAGACCTAAAACCATAAAAACCCTAGAAGAAAATCTAGGCAATACCATTCAGGACATAGGCATGGGCAAGGACTTCATGACTCAAACACTAAAAACAATGACAACAAAAGTCAAAATAGACAAATGAGATCTATTTAAACTAAAGAGCTTCTACACAGCAAAAGAAACTACATCAGAGTGAACAGGCAACCTACAGAATGGGAGAAAATTTTGCAATCTACCCATCTGACAAAGGTCTAATATCCAGAATCTACAAAGAACTTAAACAAACTTAGAAAAAAAAAATCAAATAACACCATCAAAAAGTGGGCAAAGGATATGAACAGACACTTCTCAAAAGAAGACATTTATGCAGCCAACAGACACATGAAAAAATGCTCATCACTGGCCATCAGAGAAATGCAAATCAAAACCACAGTGAGATACTGTCTCACACCAGTTAGAATGGTGATCATTAAAAAGTCAGGAAACAACAGGTGCTGGAGAAGATGTAGAGAAATAGGAACACTTTTACACTGTTGGTGGGACTGTCAACTAGTTCAATCATTGTGGAAGGCAGTGTGGCGATTCCTCAAGGATCTAGAACTAGAAATACCATTTGACCCAGCCATTCCATTACTAGGTATATACCCAAAGGATTATAAATCATGCTACTATAAAGACACATGCACACGTATGTTCACTGTGGTACTATTCACAATAGCAAAGACTTGGAACCAACCCAAATGTCCATCAATGATAGACTGGATTAAGAAAATGTGGCACATATACACCATGGAATACTATGTAGCCATAAAAAAGGATGAGTTCATGTCCTTTGTAGGGACATAGATTAAGCTGGAAACCATCATTCTGAGCAAACTATCACAAGGACAAAAAGCCAAACACCACACGTGAGAACTCGTAGGTGGGAACTGAACAATGAGATCATTTGGACACAGGATGGAGAACATCACAGACAGGGGTTTATCATTGGGTGGGGGAGGAAGGGAAAGCATTAGAAGAAATACCTAATGTAAATGACAAGTTAATGGGTGCAGCATACCAACATGGCACATGTATACATATGTAACAAACCTGCATGTTGTGAACATGTACCCTAGAACTTAAAGTATACGTATAATAATTAAAAAAAAGAAAAGAAATCTCAATTTTCCACTAAAAAAAAAAAAAAGAAAGAAAATGGAAAGTATTACATTTCCATAATGGTTATACTAATTTACATTCCCATCAACAGTATGTAAAGGTTCCCTTTTCTCCACATTCTTGACAGTGCTTATTATATTTCATCTTTTTGATAACAGCCATTATAACAGGTGTGACTGCTGGTTCATTGAGGTTTGAATTTGCATTTCCCTGATGATTAGAGATGTTGAACATCTTTTCATATATACCTGTTGACCATTTGTATGTCTTCTCTTGAGAAATGTCAACTCCAGTTATTTGTTTTTTAATCGGATTACTTTTGCTGTTTAATTGTTTGAATTTCTTATATATTTTGGAAATTAAGCCTTTCTCAGATACATGGTTGGCAAATATTTCCTCCCATTCCATAGGTTATTTTCTTCTTCTTTGGAATGTTTATTTTGCTGTGCAGAAACTTCTTAGTTTAATGTTGGTGTTTTATGATGACTTCCTTCACTTAGCAGAATGTTTTTAAGGTCATCCATGTTGTTGTATATATCAGTACTTTATTATTTTCATGAAAAAATAATATTTCATTGTACAGATATTCTACATTTTGTTTATCCATCATTTGATGGTCATTTGTGTTGTTCTCATATTTTGCTTTTAATAATAATGCTGTTATAAACATTGGCATACCCTTTTTGTGTGGAAATATGTTTTCCTTTCTATTGTGTATATAACTTGGAGTGTTATTGTTATTGGGTCATGTGGTAATGAGTAGAGCTGAGGGTGCCTCATTACCAGATGACCAAACAATAATAACACTCTAAATTATATAGCCATTAAAAATAAAAACAGTAAGTCAGGGGTAATAGCTAAAGGGTACTGGGTTTCTTTGTGAAATAATGAATGTTATAAGATCAACTGTAGTGATGGTTTCACATATCTATGAATGGATTAAAAAGCTTATTAAATTGTACACTTTAGAGGAGTAAATTGTATGATATGCAAATTACCTCTCAATAGAGTTATTTTAAAATGTAAAAATAAACAGGAAAAAATAATTTAGGCCTAGATTTTGTAGGACATATTCTCTCCACTGTGTTCTACATTGGAGCATAGGCAGCACAAGATAAGTATTAGAAAGGAAGGAAGTACTCAAAGAATGATGGGGATTTATCAAAATCACATAGAAGCCAGCTTGAATGAGCTCCCACTGGTATGCTGGCAGAATTTGAGTAACAGAATAAACAATGTAAGTGATGAATTATAATTCATTTAGTAAACAGGAAAGCATCACCCACCTGTGTATAAATAAATGAATGAATATAATGTACATTTGAAGAGGAGCAAAATTTTTGCATGATTTAAAAAAGTTTTCCACAAAATTTATTAATTTTAAAGTGGTAAAGATTGACAATGGTAGAGAAGCTGGTCATATACTATTTTGATCAAACAATCAAATAATTACCTCTGAATAAGGTGCAATAAAGTGACTGAAACATATTTTCTCTGAAATTCTCACCAATAATGCATACACTTATTCTTGAGGAAACAACAGATAATCTCAAAAGTAAACAAATAAACCGAAAACTATTCTGAAAAGTAACTTACCTGAAATTTTCTAGAATGTTTCCAAAATAACCATAAAAGCAGAGATAAAATAAGAAATTGTTTCATACTGAATGATACTGAGGAGACATGCCACCAAAGCAATATCTGCTTCAAAATTTGATCCTTTTGCAAACAAGGACATTAGAAAGACAATTGGAAAAAAAAAAAAAAAAGATCTGAGGATTAGATTGTGGCTATGTATCAGTGTTAAATCCCTGATTTTGATAATTTCATTGGTAGTACAGAGGTTGTGTTGTGTAATGTTCATGTTCATAAGAAATACTTCCAGTGTATACGTAGTAATAGGGCATTAGATGATCAACTTACTCGCCAATAAATCAGGGGGAAAGTTCTTCATAGTATATGCCCAAGTTTCCCACAAACTGGTATATCTGTTGTGGTTCCACCAGAGAAACAGAACCAGGAAAGATACAGGTAGATAGAGACAGAAAGATAGATAGGGATAGAGAGATAGAAATATATATTACTAGAAATTAGCTTCCTCAATAATGGCGACTGGCTGGCAAATGTGGAAACCGGGAACCAGTAGGGCAGGTAGTCAGAAAGGACAGGTTGGAAACTCTCAGAAAAGAGCTGACACTGTGGTCCACAAGCAGAATTTCATCTTCTTTTGGGAACTTTCAGTTCTGCTCTAAATGCCTTTAACAAGTTGCATCAGGCCCACTCAGATTATTGGGGTTAATTTCTTTTACTTAAAGCCAAGGAATCATAGATGTTAATCATATCTATAAAATACCTGCAAAGCAAAAACTGGATTAGCATTTGATAAATAATTAGTGACTGCACCATAGTCAAGTTGACATATAAAACTAATGATCAAAATTGGTTATTATTAAATCAAAAAGTACACCACTAGAAAAAATTAATTGCTTGAATTAAGTGGGTTATTAGAATTGATGCATGTGTTAGTTTTCCAGTTCAGCATCACACCCTGGTTTCCCTGTAGTCAAAGCTCCAGACTGAGTTGTACAATAGTAAATTAGGAAGGAATGTTTAAGAAAACCCTGCTTATAAGAGTCACGTAAATACATATGGCATATACACATGTCCACACACAGAAATACACACACATCAACCTTTAAACATTTATTTTAAATAGAAAATGGAATAAGCAGGTAAGGAGTTTCAAAATGAAGAGTTTCTTTATTTTTGGAAAATTTGCTTGAGGTAATTTTAATATAGTTGACGTGAAAATCTTTATACCAAATATCAGTTGTCACTGGTATTTGTGAATCTACCACAAATATGCGAATTAGATTACCATGTGGTAATCTAAAAATCTACCACATCAGGTAGCTCCATAGTGCCAATAATAAGCACTACTGTGGGCGGAGTGTGCCCCTCATAAAAGATGTATTGAAGGCCTGCATCCGGCTATTTGACCTTGTATGCAAATACGGTCTCTGCAGATTTAATCAAATTAACATGAGGTCATATAGGATTATGGTGAGCCCTAAATTCCATGCCTGCTGTTCCTATAAGGACAAAGAAAAACACAGAGGAACAGACATATAGTGAGGAAGGCCATGTAAGGATGGAGGCAGAGATTTGAGTGATGCAACTGCAAGTCAAGGAGTGCCAAGGACTGTTGGCCACCATCTGAAGCCAGGAATAGGCAAGAAAGGATGCTTCCCTCGAGTTTCCAGGGGGATGATGGCCCTGCTGACACCTCGATTTGGACTTTAGCCATCAGATCCATAAGAAAATAAGTTTCTATTGTTTTAAGCAACCCAGTATGTGGTACTTTAGTATGAGACCCCAAGGAAACTAATACAAGTATCATATACAGACATTTGCAAGTAATATTTCAGTAGGTCAAACGTTTCTTTGATATGTCCTTATATGTATGAGTATTTACCATACCTGTATGGTCTGTGATTTATGGTTTTGCCTCTGTGGCCAGGCACATGAAATTAGCTTTATAACAACAGCAAAAGTATTGGATGAACACACAGTGTTGTTTCTCGTGAGACACAATTAGGAACTGCTTTCAGACAGGGTTAGAAGTGGAGGAAACACAGTGTCTATAAAGAAAAATAGTTAACCAAGATCATTTTACTTCAACTAATTTTTCACAACCCATAGAAAAATCTCCAAAAGAATGTAATAGTAGAAAAATTGAACTTTAATATAGTAAATAATCACAATTTCAAACAAAAACTGAATTACGCTAGCCAAAAGTGTGAAAAGTGAACTAGAAAAGTGTGCACAATGTTTGTTTTCACATACTTCCTCAGTTTCCAAGATTTATACACATTTCCATAAAGTTAAGGATCTTATCTTTTGTATTCTCTCCAAGTTGGAGGAAGAAGTCAAGAATTATAGGAAGGTTTTGGTAAAACGGAACACATTCTGTTGGGACCCAGATGTTTGCAACAGAGGAGCAGGTGGTAGCTGGAAAATAAAAACAAACTAACCAAACATTTCTACCTTTTCTATCATGGCTTGGTAGTTGTTCCAATGAAAGCTGCACTAATGAAAGAAGAATGGGTATAGAGACAGTCAATCCATGATTTTATGAGTTAAGGGGTGTGCTGGACATTGTCTACAGGCTCTCAGCAGTTTGCTTTCCTTTCTGCACTTTCTTTGTACCTCTGGGCTGAAAACCTACAAATCACATTTTTTAGATGCTCTTGCTAGTTGTATTCTTCTTGGTTTCTGTGAGTGAGAGGTACTGAACAGAATTTGAAAGGAAAAAAGAATAAACAATATTATTTTTCTGCTTCTCTTGGCGCCTCTGGTTTTGACAGTGACAACACCAGAAGGGCAAAATAAGGTGTCTCACTCATAGTTTTCTTGTCAGGGATCTCTACCCTAAGAAAGGGTTATTCAGGGGTACAGGGACCGAAAAGCAGATCTGCTCTGTAAATATATTAAAATATTTTTTGCTTAAAATAGTTGAATTTTATAGTATGCAACCTATATTTTATAAAGCTATGTTTTTTAAATGGTGATTTCGGGCAGCAATGGATGTCATCAGCATCGAGTATTTAAGCAGTGAGAGAATGGCCTTTTCCATCTTTAGCTACAGAAGATTTTCTGTCAACCAGCTAATTTGTTGAGAAAGAGTTTGGAAACAACATCATTTAATCCAAGCCCTGGGTGGCCTCAGTTATCACAATTGTCAAAATCTCTGACAAGAATCAAAATATTTCAAAAATTAGTTATAATTATAAAGAAATGACATGAGTTCTATGCATAGAACTTATTTCCTTTATTTAATAAAAGAAAATTTCTAACGAAAAGATAGTCAAAGTAAAACAAAGGAAAAATGAAGAAAAGTTTCCTTTTTCATAGAGTTTATAGATAATATCATCTCTATAAATTATAAGCAAAATTTGAGCATGAGAAAAAAACTGTTCAAAGAAAACTTTAAATAATGTCCAAAATATATAGAAATGAGCTGGAAATGCTACAACATGAGAAAAAATAAAAATAGGGCAAAGAATAAATGCCCATTATAGGTGAAAGAGTTAGATGTTCAGAAGCAGTTATGAGGCTACTACACAACGAGAGAGAGGTCAGTATTAACACAGAAGGAATGACAGGCTGCAAACAATATATAACTAACATGCGTTATTGGCATTCTTAAGAATAAGTAAATAAAATATTTAAAATATAGAAATAATCAAAAGTATATTTAAAAAAAAACTTTCTGAATAAAGAGAAATTGAAAGTGCAGAATCAAGGTGCTCATGGGTTTCCAAGAAATAATGATACCCTACATTCAAAATCAAAGTATATTCTAGCAAAGTTGTTAAAATTCAAGTACAAAGAAAAAACCTTAGGATCAGCCAGTAGAAAAAAAAAAAAAAAAAAAAAAAAACATGCTTCCTACCAGTGTAAAATATCAAGTTAGATTTGACTTCCTACAGTAATAGTCAATGCAAAAAGACTGTTTGATCAGTATCTAAAATACACTGTCAGAAAGAAACTGTGATGCAAGAATTTTATAATCAGCCAAGTTATACTTTGATTATAAAGAAAACTTTTGAGTGTAAAGTATTCACAAAGTTATACCATTTGTGAATAACAAGTTTGAATCTGCTAGGGAAGAAGGGTAGATGGTGATAAAGTAAGAAAAATAAAAGAATGGAACTGAAAGCAACTGATCAGATTATGAGAACTAAGGAGTGATCAGGACTAGATACCCATTCCCACCAGCCTTCACTCCTACCCAAATATAATAAAATTGATTTTTATTTAAAGAAAGTCACAGAGACTAAAGTAAGGTGGTCACAAAGATTAGCATACTCAGTGATATGGTTAGTCTTTGTGTCCCCACCCAAAAAAACACATACTCATTGATATGGTTAGTCTTTGTGTCCCCACTCAAATCTCATGTTGAATTGTAATTGACATAATCCCCAGGTGTCTAGGGAGAGACATGGTGGGAGGTGGTTG
The DNA here is from genome assembly GCF_037993035.2 of Macaca fascicularis. Taxonomy (NCBI): domain Eukaryota; kingdom Metazoa; phylum Chordata; class Mammalia; order Primates; family Cercopithecidae; genus Macaca; species Macaca fascicularis. The sequence continues at coordinate 28,811,329 of NC_088380.1, read as the reverse complement.
GATCATGGGGGTGGTTTCCCCCATGGTGTTCTTGTGACAGTGAGTAAGTTCTCATAAGATCTGATGGCTTTATAAGAGTCTCTTCCCCTTTCGCTCCTCACTCTTCTCTCTCCTGCCACCATGTGAGAAGGTCCAAGGTTTCTTTGATTTTTTGAGTGGCTAACATTCACTGTGTCCCCATATATAAGGGAGTCTGGTCAAAGCTCAGTTCTTCAACACCATTCAGAAAGAACTTAAAGCCCCTCTATGTTCTTCATAAGAACCATTTATAGACAAATTGTACTCTAGTGTTTTAGTCAAATCCAACAAAATCCAGTCCATGTTATTTTCAAAGGATAGGATGCTGGAGATAGAAATCTTATTTTTCCACAGCCTACACCCACTCCTGTCTATGACTGTCTATGTCTATGTCTATGTCCATGTCCAGGTCTATGTCTATATCAGTCTGTGTCTATGTCCATGTCCAGGTCTCATCTATATCAGTCTGTGTCTGTCTATGTCCATGCCGATGTCTATCTTCAGGCCTCTGTCTATGTGTACATCTGTATCAATATCTATGTTTAAGTCTAGGTCGAGGTCTAGGTTTAGGTCTATGTGTATGTCTACATCTATGTCTATGTCTATATTAGTGTCTACATCTACATCTATGTCTATATCTATGTCTATATCTATGTCTATGTCCAGGTCTATGTCTGCACCTATATCAGTCTGTGTCTGTGTCTATGTCTATGTCTATGTCTATGTCTATGTCTATGTCTATGTCCATGTCCATGTCCATGTCTATCTTCAGGTCTATGTCTATTTCTATGTGTATGTCAGTATCAATGTCTACGTCTATGTCTATGTCCACATCCATGTCTATCTTCAGGTCTATGTCTGTTTCTATGTGCATGTCAGTATCAATGCCTATGTCTATGTCTATGTCTGCTTATCTTTATCTCTATTTCTGACTATATAGGTAGATATAGATAGAGTTGTCTTGACACCAGGCTTGCTAACAGTTCTAGTTTCTTGCAAAGTGTGTTACTCATACTAATTCATTTGATATCCTTGAAAATATTAAGAGTTGACATCATGATTCCCATTTTACAGATGGAGAAACTTCAACTCTACATGGTTAAAGAAACTTCTTCTAAGTTACACAGAAGTTCAGTTATTTAAGTGATATTAGAATCAAGTCTCTTTGTACTTTCTTGCCACCTCTTACTGTGGTTGCAAAATGTGCTTACTGGAAATTACACATGATAAATATCATATAATTTCAGAGAATGGACTCCAAGTGGTAAAATTAAAAAATATGGTTTCTCCAGATCCCTACCCCCACATTTGTATTGACAGAAATCATGGAATTTGTTCATCAAGATCACAATTTTGAAGTAATCTACTATTCTTTGTGAGATGTCTGATTACTACTTCTGTAGTTATATGGTGCCCTAAATAAAATGGCTCTTACAAATATCAATGCTTCCCACCCCAATATTATATAAAGTGTCATAACTTGAAAACACTACTTTTCAAAGATTATGCCTCAATAACCAAGAGAATGGTAAAGTACTATCTCAATAGACCCCAATAAATACCTGATTATCTAGTCAAAGGACCCACAAACGTAGATGGCTGACGCTATTCACCAATGTGTGCATCCACTGAGTCCACCTACTTCACGCATTTAAAATTGCCAATGGAAAAATAGTAGTAGGACAAGAGTAAATTATGGAAACATAAGTAGCAGTGTTTTTTGGGAAGTTTGATTTATTCTTCTGGTTCTACTATTAAAATATTGATTATCCATATTTAACTATTGATTAAATATTTATTTGGATAAATATTACACTTTCATACAGTAATATATAAAAGATATCATGTTATACTTTTTATACTTCTTATAGAAAACTTATAATCAAAATACTATATTTCATAATGACATGCCTTCAGACCAAATATGTATAAGAAATGAGATAAGCAAGAATAATTTCTAAATTAATCACAAATATAGCATTAATGTAATTAACATAATTTAGTTAATATATTACTATCAGTGACATGGAAATGAGAAAATTTCCCTTGTGACAGGAAAATACATATACATATGTAATATGTGTAATATATGACCATTCATATACATGCACATATATATGCAGTGGAAGGAAATTTGTGGAGAAGTCAAAAATTTATACCAATATTTTCAAAACTTCTAGAACTGAAATGGATACAATTATTATATTCCTAGCAAGAAAATTGTGATGTGTGTAAAAATGAGGGTTTACCAGATTGTACATAATTTCACTGTAAAACTCTACGAAAGAACATTTACTTCCAGAAAACTTCACAGCACAATAGACATCACCTTTCACCCTTCAACATGCCTAAGACAGGAAGGAAGGAAGGAAGGAAGGAAGGAAGGAAGGAAGGAAGGAAGGAAGGAAGGAAGGAAGGAAGGAAGGAAGGGAGGGAGGGAGGGAGGGAGGGAGGGAGGGAGGGAGGGAGGGAGGAAGGAAGGAAGGAAGGAAGGAAGGAAGGAAGGAAGGAAGGAAGGAAGGAAGGAAGAAAGGAAGGAGTGGAGGGACATCATGTTTTCTTTTGTCGTTGAACTATTAGGATATATTAGCTAGTCACCGAAGACAAAAGTGTCTTCAAAAGTAATCACTTGTTAGAGAATCCCTACATGATAGACATGTACTATCCTAAAAACAAAATCCAAACATAGTCGGTACTCAAAAATATTTATTAAATGAAGAAATGAATCCTCCATAACTGAAATTATCTGTGATTAGGTTCTGAATGTATTATTTCAAACATAAATGATTGTAGCAATTTACACAGTTAACTCACAACATTCAAAATTATTATAAAATTTATATAATATACACTGCTATGTTATTTAAACTCAGATAATAATTGAACTAATGTCGATTAGTATCAATGGCTTTTAATTTATAATATTTTAATGAAACAACTCATATATTATCCCTATTTGTTACTTCTTCCAAGGTAGTATAATCTCATTGCTAGGAAAGTTGAAAGGTATGAAGAATAAAATAATCAAGAAAATGTGGAGGAACATGAAAAATATATTCCTGAGGTTGTTAGAAATTGTAATTTTTAATTCATAAATTTAAACATGACACTTAATATATTATATCCATGGAAACTGTTCTTACAGTAATCACATATTTTCCATATTTCATCTATACTTTACATCTCTGATAATTTCATTTTGTCATAATTTAATTTTTCATCCCAATGTTAAACAGGTTTCACTTTTCTTTATTCTGCTTTTGCTTTCATAAATGGAGCTCATTACTCTAAGGCACATTATTAATACAAAAACATAATATATTAGATCATAATTATGTATTTTTCTGAGTAGATGTGTTTCAGTTAGTCACTCATCTCATTTTAACTCTAATAAGTGCTATATGTTACATCAAATAGAAGTAAAAATTTATGGAAAATACATATCCAAAGTGTTTATTCAATAGTGCATTTCTATTTTGCAGGAATTTAAAATGGTTCATCCTTCACTTTTTTAATAGAATATAAAACATTAAGTTTTCACAAAATAAGCAAAATTGTATGTGCAATGCATATGTATATTGAGGAGCATAAAAATATAAGAGGGTGAACTCATTGCCCTGTTCAAGAATTGAATCCACTGCCTAGCTTAACAAATAGAATGTGCAATTATACTTAATCTCTCATGCACACACTACCTTGGAAGCAGTAATAAAGTAGTAAAGACAATCCTTCCATCTCAGCCTCCTGATTAGCTGGGACTAGAGGCATCCACCACCACACCCAGATAATAATTATTATTTTTTTGCGGAGGTGGGTCTCAGTGGGTTGCCCAGGCTGGTCTCAGACTCCTGGCCTCAAGCTCTTGGACTCCTCTTCTAGGACAAGTACTTTCTTGGTTTAAACAAAAAAGTTTTTCTTTATAATTAAACTGCCTAAACACTGTTTCAGATGGCATATTTTGGGAATTTATAAAGTTGACATTTGAGACTTACTTTTTCATTCAGTGTTGCATTTCTAAGATCCAAATATATTAAATAAAGCTATTTTTTGCCACTCTATAGAATTCTATTTAATGAATATATTAGGAATAGTTTACTCATATTGGTGTAAATGGATATTTGGGCTTGCTTTCATAAACTTTTTTTTTTTAAAGAGTCAGTGTCTTGCTCTGCTGCCCAGATGTATATATTATATATCTCCCATATGTAGAGAGAGAGAGAGAGCTGTATAGATGTGAGACTTAGATCGACAGGGAGGTAGATGTGTATATACAAATGTATCTCTGTCATCAGAATAGTTTAACACATACAATATTTAGTGAAAAATAGATTGAAAAGGGCAAGAACAAAAGTGAGGAGATAATTTAATATTACTTTTATTACCTAATTCTGATGCTTTAAACTACAGTGCTGGCAGCAGGACTGCATAGAAGTAATTTCAAGATATATATTTGTGGTGCAATTAAAATAAATGATGATAGAAATTATGAAACTGGTGATTCAAAATAAAGCAAAAAGTCAAAAAACAAATTTCAGATAAGTGGTCATTAGCTGTGCCATTTACTAAAATGGTGAAGAAAATTGGATTTGGGAGTAGAGATTAAATTTAGTTTCAAAAATGTCATGTTTGTGATCATTGTAATTTTTCCAATGAAATCAGCAAATGGGAAATACAATCAGAAATGAGATCTGAATGAGAGACACACATTTAGAATTTCTCACAAGAAAAAAATTCAGATCTATTTGAATGGGTTATACATAGGGCTGTATTTTATATATCCTAAGTTTACTAGTGCAAATCCTGGCTGCAGTAAATTTTAAATCATATTTTATTACTCTAATTTTAAACATTAAAATTATTTTACCCATGTGTTTTTAGCTTACAAAATAACAACTTTTCAGAACATGATAACTATATCACTGATTTAGTAGGAATTACATATATATTTCAATTTTCTTAATTGTAAATAATCTTGCAGAAACATAAAATCATTCAAAATAGAAATAAAACTGTGGTGTATCTCACTAAAGATGTCATACCAAAATCATGTTTTTCTCTACCCTGCCTCAATGAAAATGAAAATGCTAAATTTTTAACCAAAGAGAAATGAAAAGATAAAAGAAGAAAATTTGAAACATCAGAAGAAAGAACGTACTTTGAGCGAAAATATGGGTATGTACAAGCGAATTACTTTCTTCTCTTGAGTCTTCTAAATTGTGATTAATAATTGAAGCAATAATTTTAAAATTAGTTTGGCTACAAATATGTATCAAGAAAATATTTAACATAATTATCTTGCAAATTTAAGAGTGGAGAATAACTTAATAGTAAGTGAAGTTCTATATGTCATCCAAACTGGTAAAAGAATGACACTACTAAACTGTGCCAAGTTTATATATAATATTTATATTTTACATATTATACTTTTTTATATTTTATATATTATATAAAATTTATATATAATACATGATATATACTATATGCCTAGTATATATTATAAACTTTTATATATACTGTATATTATGCTAAAATTTAGATATAGAACATATTATATTTTCCTACTATACACATATAATTGTATATATTGTATAAATAATATGTAATTAATACATTATATTAATATAATGAATTATATTCATAGAATACTAACATACCATATTAATATATTATTATATTATAGATATCATATTATATTATACATATCATATTATATTAATATACTAATATATTAATATTACTAATTAATTAATATATTAATATTAGTACATATTATACTAGTAATATAATTATATACTTATATAATTATATATAACATAATATACTAATAATATATTAATATTAGTATATTAATATAATATGTAAATAGTAATATATTAATATAATATTTAAATATAATTATATAGCCTATAATAGATTAATATGTTACATACTATCATATAATATTAATATGTTATATTATATTCATATATTATATAAGATATTATATTAATATTATAATATGCATTATAGATATTGTATATAATATTATATATAATATTATATATTATAATATATTACATAGATATTGTATTATATTATATTAATATATTAATATATTGATATATTATTATATTATTAATACTATACTAATATTATATATCAATACATTATGTATGACATATATTAATGATATATTTATTGATTAATATAATAATATTAATATATTATATAATATATTATCATATAGAAAGGCTATGTATATGCAATATACCAAAATTTATATATTATATATTATACATTCTTATTAAATTATATCTAATATATACACACATATATAATATATATATTCACAAATTTTAGTAGAACCACTACAAATGTATAGTAAGTGACACACTGAAAAATACCAGCCAAAACAAAATGGAGTTCTAAAGGACAATGTTTAATCACAAGAAGCCAGAGCAAGAAGGAAAAATGAAGAAAATACAGAAAAAAAGAAAAATAGCTTAAAAATAGCAATAATTACATAAAATACAAATGGTATAGATGTGTTATTTAAAAGAAAGATTGATAGAGTGGATTAAAAACATTGCTCAATTACACGCTCCCTACAAAAAACTTCAAATATAATGAAGTAGACCTATTGAAAAGCAGAATAAAAAAGTCATTTTATAAAGAGAAAGCATGAGTCACTGTGTTGGTATCAGAATATTTAAGTAGACTTCAGAGCAAATAGAATTACAGGGGCAGAAAATAAATTTTATTATAAGAAGTGGACCAATCTACCCATAACACATGGCACTGCTAAATATGCATGTAGCAAATGGTAGAGCTGCAAAATACACAAAGCAAAAACTTGTAACTGACAGAAGAAATAAAGAGAACCACAAATATAGTTGGTGACTTCAACTCCCCTCTCTCAACAATTGATCAATAACTAGGCAGAAAATCAGCAAGGATATAGAAGAATTCAAAGCTTAATGAACCAAGAGGAAAATGTTGAGATTTACAGACTATTCCACCAATAACTGCAGAGCATATGTTCTTTTCAAGCACCCCTTGGAGTCTATACCCAGATGGAGCCTAATTGTGCCATAAAGCAAATTTTTCCATGTTATCACTTACCTCAACAAATTTGAGTTAAAATTATGCACAAGTTATCCAGCCACAATATAATCACGTTAGAATACAATAGTAAATTCTCCAAACACTTGAGAAAGAAACAGCGCACTTTAAATAATCCATGTGTTAAAAAGGAAATTTCAAGGAAAACTTAAAAATTAATTGAATTGCATAAAAATGAAAATACAAAGTATCAAGCCTTTTGGGACACAGCAAAAGCAATGCTGAAATTAAAGTTAGCAGCAGTGACGGTACACATTTGAAAAGAGCAAACAGAAGAGCAAAATAAGCCCAAAGCCATAAAACAACTATAGTTAATAATATTAATTTATTCCATATTTTAAAATAACTAAAGAGTGAAATTGAATGTTTCTAAGACAAAGAAATGATAAATCCTTGATTTAATGGATATCCCAATTACCCTCATTTGATTATTACACATTGTGTGCTTGTATCAAAATATGTGCCTCATAAAAATGTACAACTATTATGTATCCATATAAATTAAACATGGAAATTTTTAAAAATCACAAAGATAATAACAGTAATATTATAATTAAAAACTCAAAGAAACATAGAACTAATTATTTGAAACAATGAAGTTGACACACCTCTAGCAAATCTGACAAAGTGAAAAAATACAAATTATGAATATCAAAATTCAAAGAGGGAATATCACTATAGACTTTGCAGACTTGAAAATTATATGAAGAATACTATAAAGAATCCTACACGTATAAATATATCTTAAATAAAATGAACCAAATCCTTAAAAAACACAATTTGACACACTCACTGTAAAATAAATCATTTGCATAGTATTATAACCAGTGAGAGAACTGATTTTGTAATTTAAAAAGCAAATCTCCAGTTGCATAAGGTTTCACTGGAGATGTCTATCAAATGTTTATGGAAAAATTAACATAAATTCTTCAAAATCTCTTTTAGGCAATAGAAGAGGAAGATACATTTTCTTTTTTTTTCTTTTTTGAAGTGGAGTTTCGCTCTTGTTGCCCAGGCTGGAGTGCAATGGCGTGATCTCGACTCACCGCAACCTCCACCTCCTAGGTTCAAGCAATTCTCCTGCCTCAGCCTCCGGGGTAGCTGAGATTACAAGCATGAGCCACCATGCCCAGCTAATTTTGTATTTTTAGTAGAGATGGGGTTTCTCCATGTTGGTCAGGCTGGTCTCAAACTCCCAATCTCAGGTGATCTACCTGCCTGGGCCTCCCAAAGTGCTGGGATTACAGGCGTGAGCCACCCCTCCTGTCTCAGAAGAAACATTTTCTAATTCATTTTAGAAAACTACAGTGATACCAAGACAATACACACACACAAAAACCAGAGACCAATATCCCTCATGAAATAAATGCAAAAATTTTTAACAAAATATGAATAAATAGAATATAGCAATATGTAAAAATAATTACATACTATGACATTTATTCTCAGAATTCAAGGCTGGTTCAGTGATTGGAAAATATTAATGTAATTCACAAAATATACATCCTAACATACTGCATGATCAAATAATTCAAGGCAGAAAAAGAATTTGATAAATTTTATAGCCTATTACTGATTATAAATAAAACTCTGAGAAAGGTAGGAATGGAGAAGAACTTCTTCAACTTGATAAAGAGATCTACCAAAAAAAATGAAAATTTAACAAAATAAAAACAAAAAAAATACAGCTATCATTATACTTAATAGTGAAAGGCAGAATTATTTTCCCCTGACATCAGAAACAAGGGAAGGATATTCACTTTCACCACTCTTATTTAGCATAGTATGAGAAGTTCTGTCAAGCCCAATAAGGAAATAAAAGTAATTCAAAGATATATAGATATAAAAAGAGGAAATAAAATTGTCTTTATTTGCAGATGAAATGATTTTCTATCTAGAAAATGTATAGTAATACAAGTACACATGCAAAATAATCCCCTTGAGATTTATAAATTCGGTAAAGTGCACAACACAAGATAACAAATAAAATTATTTGTATTTCTATATTAAGAAATTAAGACACGGACACTGAAATTAAAAATTTAATGATATTTATAACTGCTCAAAAAAATGAAATACATGTAAAATGATGAAACATGAATAAGACTTGTAGTCTAAAAATGATGAAATTCTGATGAAATGAATCAAAGAAGATGAAACAAATGGAAAGACACACAGAGTTCATAGTCTGGAATATTCAATGGTGTTTTAGTTTGTTTCTGGTGCCATAACAAAGTATCACAGACTAAATGGCTTAAACCACAGAAATTTGTTTTCTCACAATATTGGAGACTAAAAGTCAGAAATCAAAGTGTCAGCAGGGTTGGTTTCTTCTGACATCTCTCTCCTATTGTCTTTTACACGGTCATTCTTTCGCTCTGCGCTCCTGCATGGTTTTCCTCTGTGTGTGTCTCTGTCCTTATCTCCTCTTTTTAGAACACCAGTTATATTGGACTCGGGCTCATCTTAATTACTGCATTTTAACTTAATTACCTCTTTAAAGACCCTATCCACAAATGCAGCCACATTCTGAGCTTTGGTGGTGTATTAGTCCATTTTCACGCTGCTGATAAAGATATACCTGAGACTGGGTGATTTACAAAAGAGGTTTATTGGACTTACAGTTCCATATGGCTGGGGAGGCCTCACAATCATGGCAGAAGGCGAGGAGGTGCAAGTCACATCTTCAGTGGATGGCAGCAGGCAAAGAGAACTTGTGCAGAGAAACTCCAGTTTTTAAACCATCAGATCTCATGAAACCCATTCACTATCACGAGAACAGCATGGGAAAGACCTGCCCCTGTGATTCAATCATCTTCCATCGGGTCTCTCCCACAACACATGGGAATTATGGGAGCTACAAGATGAGATTTGGATGGAGACACAAGCCAAACCATATCAGGTGGTCAGGAGTTCAATACATGAATTAGGTGAGAGTGGGGCACAATTTATCCAGTAATAGCAAGAATGTCAGTTATACCAAAATTAATAAAATTTATGAATTTAAGGCAATTCCCATCAAAACACCAGTAAGAGTTTTTGTAGTTACAGACAATATTATTCTAAAATATATATGGAAAGCAACAAAGGAACTAAAAGAGCTTAAATAATTTTCAAAATGAAGAATATCGTGGGAGAAAACAGTCTATCCAATTCTAAGACTTCTTTTATTAGCTTAGTAATTAAGATTGTGTGATATTGATGGAGGAATAGACTCATAGATCAACGACAAAGAGAAGACAATTCAGAAATAGACCCCAAAATGTGCCCAATTGATTTTTAACAAAAGTGCCAAAAGAATTCAATGGAGAAAAGATAGCCTTTTTTCACCGATGGTGCTAGAGCAATTTGACAACCCTAGGTGAAAAAATGCATACAAAAAAGTGAGCATTTACGTATTATGAGGTATAGGAAAATTAACTCAAAATTGATTATGGAATTAAATATAAAACAGAAAACTCTAAAATTTCAAGCAAAAAACTTGGGAGAAGATTTTGGAATCTTGAGTGTTCTTCGATTTTGACACCAGAAATACAATGCACAAAAATAGTTGATAAATTGGCCTTTATTGAAATTAAAACCTTTTGCTCTGTGAAAGCTTCTGTTAATGGCATAATACAAACTTCAAAATGGGAGAGGTGTTTGTTATTCATATATCTGACAAAGGGCTATTATGTACAATATGTAAAGAACTCTAAAAGCTCAATAAAATAATTATTAACTGTAATCAGGTGGATAATTAGAAGCCAGACAAAAGACATGGAGAGATATTTTACCAACACCATTAACCATTAGATAAATGCAAATTGAAACCACAATGAGCTTTGATTCCACACTTATAATTGCCAAAATAATCCCTATAGTGACACCATCAGATGCTGGGAAGGATATAGAGATTCTGAATCCCTCACATATTGCTGATGGAAATTCAAAACAGTGCAGCCACTATAGAAATCAGTTTAGCAGTCCCTTAAGAAAAGTATGTTCAATTATGTATGATCCAGCAATTGTACTCCAGAGGATTTATCCTAGAGAAATGAAAAGTTATGTTCACATAAAACCTCTACATGACTGTTTAGGTTATTTCTAATAGCCCCAAACAAACAATGACTCATATGTTCTTCAGTGGGTAAAGGGTTAAACAGACTATGGTACCTCAATCCACACCACCAAATACTACACAAGAGTAAGAAGGAATGGACTGCTGATAACACTAAAACCTGAAAGGAATTTCAGAGAAGTAAGTTGAATTTTTTAAAGAGAAAACAATTGGCCAGGTGCAGTGGCTCATGCCTGTAATCCCAGCACTTTGGGAGGCTGAGGTGGGTGGATCACGAGATCAAGAGATCCAGACCATCCTGGCCAACATGGTGAAACTTCATCTCTACTGAAAATACAAAAATTAGCTGGGTGGGGTGGTGTGCGCTTGTAGTCCCAGTTACTTGGGAGGCTGAGGTCGGAGAATCTCTGCTTGAACTCGGGAGGCGGAGGTTGCAGGAAGCCGAGATTACACCACTGCACTCCAGTCTGGGTGACAGAGTGAGACTCCATCAAAAAAAAAAAAAAGTGAAAAAAAAACTTATAAAAGTTTACATACTGTATTATTCATACTGTAGTATTTTATTCATATAGCTTTCCTGAAATGATAAAATTATAGAAATGAAGAACAGAGTACTATTTATCAATGGTTATTAAAGAGGAGGGTGTATCATAATGGGGCCACATGAGCAATCACTGTGGTGACAGAATTATTCTCCCTTTTAACAATGCCAATATACCAGTATCCTGGTTGTGATCTTGTACTATCATCTTGCAAGAGAAGACATCACTATCAAGAGAAACTGGGTATCGGATACATGATATCCCACTGTATTATTTTTTTACGACTGCACTGCATGTGAATCTATAATTACCTCAACATTAACATTTTATTTAAAAAAATCAAATAACAACATGTAAATGCTAAATAAGAATTGTAGTCTTTTGGTTGATATCATAGAACAAGACTTTTCTCAGTTTGATGTTTGTATTGTTAAGACCCAGACTGACTCCTGTGACCAAGTCCAAAGAAAATATTACTATGTGCCTCCTCTCATTCCACTACACCCCATATGAGTACAGACCCAACCAGAAGACAGTTCTATTTAGCAATCAACTGAGGGAAGCCTACTAAGTATGCTTTTAGACATATATTGAGTAAGATTGCCTGAACGTGCCCTTCAGCTTGACTCAACTTTAGGCAGATTTCTTCCTGACTTCACACTCCCTTTTCTTAGAATCTTTATGTAGAAAACTTGCAATTGTAAATTCCTTCTCTGTACCTTTAGAGATTTACATGTTCTAAAACTGCCTCTTGGCAGTTTGTAACCCAGAAAAGTCCTTTTCAAATACCTGGGAGCTATCTCGTTGAAATTAATCATCCAGGAAGCTAGCACTCATATCTCCGGTTTTTGTGGGAGAGTCGGATCCTAACTTTTTGAGGGATCTTGTTTTATGGTGTCAAACACCTTCTTTTTATGAAGATAGAAAGTTGACCCTTACTTTAGTATATCAGTTAGCAAACAGACATAGCATATAATTCCTCTACCTCAGCTCTTAAAAGCTCCCAAGATTTTTGGTTCAATGGAGTTGAGCTCAGACTGTGTTCTGGCTTCTCTCCGCTGTTGTGACAGTCCTAATACAGTTACCTTTGTCCAGTGCAATCTTTGCTTGAGAAAGAATAGACATCTGTGGTCACAAAAGATTTGATGATGAACAGTAGAAACAGAGAAATAAAGGTAGAGATTTTTTAAAAAATAAAGTCAATATATTTTGCCAAAATAGAAGTTCAACAAAAGCCTGACAACACAGTTGATGTTATTTTTTAATGGAGAGGAAGTAGAGAGGACAAGAAAGACGAGAGTGTTTAAAATATAAAAATAAACCAAATAGGAGACTCAGACATCTTACTATACATATGGGGATACACCAAGCTAAAATCTAGAACTAGTTTTTTGCATTGACAGCATTCATGTCAAAACAAAAAACCTAAAAACTTCAAGGGAAAGATTGAGGAAAAAATAAAGCAACCTAAAAAAAAAGTACAACTCAAACTGTATTTAATTCTTATCCACTTATAAAATATCAATGATGTGTAAAAACAATCTAAAAACATATTTTAAAATATATTTTTTAACATCCAAGGCTCAGAAGTGTCACATTTTAGTGTCATACCTTAGGAAGATCTTATTATTTTTTTTTAATTTATTTATTATTATTATACTTTAAGTTGTAGGGTACATGTACATAACGTGCAGGTTTGTTACATATGTATACTTGTGCCTTGTTGGTGTGCTGCACCCATCAACTCGTCATTTACATCAGGTATAACTCCCAATGCAATCCCTCCCCCCTCCCCCCTCCCCCCTCCCCAATATAGGCCCCGGTGTGTGATGTTCCCCTTCCTGAGTCCAAGTGATCTCATTGTTCAGTTCCCACCTATGAGTGAGAACATGCGGTGTTTGGTTTTCTGTTCTTGTGATAGTTTGCTAAGAATGATGGTTTCCAGCTGCATCCATGTCCCTACAAAGGACACAAACTCATCCTTTTTGATGGCTGCATAGTATTCCATGGTGTATATGTGCCACATTTTCTTAATCCAATCTGTCACTGATGGACATTTGGGTTGATTCCAAGTCTTTGCTATTGTGAATAGTGCTGCAATAAACATACGTGTGCATGTGTCTTTATAGCAGCATAATTTATAATCCTTTGGGTATATACCCAGTAATGGGATGGCTGGGTCATATGGTACATCTAGTTCTAGATCCTTGAGGAATCGCCATACTGTTTTCCATAATGGTTGAACTAGTTTACAATCCCACCAACAGTGTAAAAGTGTTCCTATTTCTCCACATCCTCTCCAGCACCTGTTGTTTCCTGACTTTTTAATGATCGCCATTCTAACTGGTGTGAGATGGTATCTCATTGTGGTTTTGATTTGCATTTCTCTGATGGCCAGTGATGATGAGCATTTTTTCATGTGTCTGTTGGCTGTATGAATGTCTTCTTTTGAGAAATGTCTGTTCATATCCTTTGATTATGAGATTAAGGAAAGAAAAAAAAAACTGGTACATAAAATTCAGTAAAATAAAGTTTTTCTTTCTTTCTTTCAAAAATAAATAAATAAATGAATAAATAAATAAATAAAATAAACAGTCTCATCACACTGTAGCCCAGGATGGAGTCCAGTGCCACGATCTCAGCTCACTGCAACCTCCGCCTCCCAGGTTCAAGTTATTCTCCTGTCTCAGTCTCCCTAGTAGCTGGGATTACAGGCGAATACCACAAAGCCTAGTTAATATATTTTTGTATTTTTAGTGGACACAGGGTTTCAGTATATTGGCCAGGCTGTTCTCGAACTCCTGACCTCAAATGATCCACCCACCTTGGCCTTCCAAAGTGGGGACATTACATGCATGAGCCACTGTACCCAGCCAATGAGAAAGTTTTTAAAATATGCTTTAAAAAGCAAAAAAGGAGAGAAAATCAATACAGCAAGTAATGAAATTCCAGTGCAGACCATTAGTAGGACTTACCAACGAAAAAAAAAGACATTGAACAGAATGAAAAGCATGGCTTAAAATCAACAGATGTTGAGGATGAAAGCAGTTAATATGATTGTTTAGATGGTCAATATGAACTCTAGAATGACAAAAAATGAGGATGAAAATTATGTTCCAAACATGACCATTTTCACCAATGGAAGAAATCCTATTAATGTAACATTGTCTCACAAGTGGTATTTGAGTTGTGACTTGGAACACATACAGATGGAAAGGTATTGAAATTACCTATGAAAGGTATTGAAAGGTAATTCGTATTCATTCTCGAATATGTTCACAACAATAATACTGCAAATGTTGTTCATTGGCTTTCAATTTTGAGTCATTGTTTAGGTCAAGGAAAGGTAATATGCTTAAAGGATGGAATGAAACAAAGAACTACAAAAATATAAAAGTATAACTGATACAAAATTAAATGTGGATAAAATTTGGTAGAGAGAGAAGAGGATTTATATTATATAAAGTTAAAACTGAATCGAAAGATGATAAAATGATTATAGTTTAATTATATTGTTTATATTACAATAATTGATAGCAAAATTAAAACTAAAACAATTGCCAAACACAGAGATGGAGGAGAGGATTTGAGTAAGGACAAAATATATATTAATATGAAGGGGTTCATAATTGTTATCTTGGGAGGCCAAGGCAGGCAGATCACCTGGGGTCAGGAGACTGAGACCAGCCTGGCCAACCTGGTGAAACCCCATCTCTACTAAAAATCCAAAAAAATTAGCTGGGCATGGTGGTGCATGCCTGTAATCACAGCTTTTTGGGAGGTTGAGGCAGGAGAATAGCTTGAACCTGGGAGCTGCAGGTTGTAGTGAGCCAAGATCGTGCCATTGCACTCCAGCCTGGGCGAATAGTGAAACACTGTCTCAAAAAAATAAAATATAAACAAACAAACAAACAAACATTATCTGATTGTGTTAAACTAAGAAAATAACATATAACATTATCTATTATAAGAGGGTAAATAACTAAAATATAAGCAATTTTTAAAGAATTCTTTTTTGTGTGTGTGTGTAAAGTCTTTTTATTTTATATTTATTTATTTATTTATTTATTATAATACTTTAAGTTCTAGGGTACATGTGCATAACGTGCAGGTTTGTTACACATGTATACTTGTGGCATGTTGGTGTGCTGCACCCATCAACTTGTCAGCACCCATCAACTCGTCATTTACATCAGGTATAACTCCCAATGAAATCCCTCCCCCCTCCCCCCTCCCCATGATAGGCCCCGGTGTGTCATGTTGCCCTTCCCGAGTCCAAGTGATCTCATTGTTCAGTTCCCACCTATGAGTGAGAACATGTGGTGTTTGGTTTTCTGTTCTTGTGATAGTTTGCTAAGAATGATGGTTTCCAGCTGCGTCCATGTCCCTACAAAGGACACAAACTCATCCTTTTTTTTTTTTTTTTTTTTGAGATGGAGTCTTGCTCTGTCGCCCAGGCTGGCGTGCAGTGGCCGGATCTCAGCTCACTGCAAGCTCCGCCTCCCGGGTTTACGCCATTCTCCTGCCTCAGCCTCCGGAGTAGCTGGGACTACAGGCGCCCGCCACCTCACCCGGCTAGTTTTTTGTATTTTTTTTAGTAGAGACGGGGTTTCACCGTGTTAGCCAGGATGGTCTCGATCTCCTGACCTCGTGATCCGCCCGTCTCGGCCTCCCAAAGTGCTGGGATTACAGGCTTGAGCCACCGCATAGTATTCCATGGTGTATATGTGCCACATCTTCAGGGTAAACTTTGAAGTGAGAGAGCTGTAAGAGAGTGCTGATTTTCTTTACAAGAGCTTCATCACCATGTGATTATTTTATGACACATGCCTATATTACTTGATAAAAACAAATATTTGAAGAGTAAAATTCTACTTATTTATAATTGATAGTGATTTATGAGATAAGGATACTTACTCTTGAATTAATATAAAAAATTTCGAGTGGAAGCAATTTACCAATCAGGGACCAGAACTATTTCTTCAAACTTTTTTAACATATGAAAATGTTCTTTTTCCTTGCTTTAAACCACTGAATTTGCAAATATCACCCATCCCAGACTCTTTGTTCCCTCCTAGATGCTTGGTTAGCAGCTGCATCTGTAAACAAGTGCATCATGTGAATTACAAGTAAATAAAATAATTGGCTTTCAATTAGACTAAATTCCCAAGAAGTGGATTATGCCCTAATTATGCCTTCCCAGTTTAAATAGCCACACTCCAATTCAAATGTGCTCTTAATTTAATTAATTATATTTTTTACTTAGGAAATTTTGTTTGGTATAAAAATATAATTTCATGAAAATAGCTACAATAAAAATAAAGATTACATTTCACTGGGAATATACAATAAAGAGTAAGACTTAAATAAATTTAGCGTGCAAAGTATGATGACACTCATGTCTAACATTTGAAATTATGAATCTTAAATCCTGCTTCATTTCTCAAAAAAAGTTATCATCAACGTTTATATATTTATGCTTCTGAAATAAATCATCCACTTATTCTATTTCTATGTTTAAATCCCCCAGCTTTTCTAGAAAAAGATAAGTCACTATAACTTTGTTACAAATAGGGAGTGGCTAGATCTGTAATCTTATCTCAGAAACCCTTAGTTATATCTTTGGAAATAAATGTTCAGGGTTTTTTTTTTTTTCATTTTATTTCCATAAATTTTATATATACCTATAAAATCATTTAATTGCACATTTCGGCACCACATCACACACCTTTATAAATAAATGTATTACAAAGAAAAGGATGTAATTTTCCTTCTATAAGTTTGATTAGCTTTCCACAATTTATGTCTCCCAATAAGGAGTATCATTAAAAATAATCATTGAACATTTATTTTGATTTAAGTCAACAAAAATTATTATTACCAGATAAAACATATTTGCATATTTTAATTTTTATTTTTTAAAAAGTTCAAAGTAAAATGATCAAGATAATGAGTCTGAAAATGTTTTATTTCTAAATTTAGAAATGCAAGCTATGACAGGTTATAACTTTATGTTTGAAAAAAGGGCATGCAAAAAGCATAGTTTTTTTTTTTTTTTTTTATACTTGAAGTTCTAGGGTACATGTGCACAATGTGCAGGTTTGTTACATATGTATACATGTGCCATGTTGGTGTGCTGCACCCATTAACTCCTCATTTACATTGGGTATACCTTTTTAAATAATGATTTAACTTCAGTATCCTAAAAAGGTCTCGAAAATTAAATAGTTGGATGAGAAACTAGGTAGTCAAATTTCCATTATGATAATCACTCCTATCAACATTCCATACATCTTAGCTATAGACTTATAATGCAAATATATATAATAAAGTTTAAAATTTATTTTTAAGTTATATACTCATTCAATACATTAAAGTCATGGTCAATTTCATTACAGTATTTACACATTGAAAATATTGTTAGTTTTGATTAAATTTCTCCATAGCAAGATAGTAAAAATTGGGAGAGATATTTTTACTTATTAATTTTCAATTGTTTATGATAAATAAGCTGACTCTGTTTCTTAAATGTGTGTAACTCCAAGATTTCAAAAAATAAGAAAACAAGAGGGAGAAGACATATTTTATAAATATTTGCTTTGAAATTTTTTATTTAACATTATTGTCAGTTTGAACTGTTTCTTCTGAATTTCATTTGCTATCTTGTATCTTATAATTATTTTAGGGTTTTCACAAATATAATACATGTGATGTTAATATTTCATAATGTGTGTTCTAAATTTACTAATTAAATGTCAAAATTTCTCTAATATTTAAAAGACAACATTGATGATGATGTTTGAACTTACTGAATACTAAAATATTGTGAGAAACAGAGGTGTAGTTAGACATCAGACTGGACTCTATGAAAATGATAATATTTGACCATTGTTTACATACATAAATAGTAATTCATATGGTTCAACATATTGGATAGATTTTTGTTATATTTGTGAAAAAATGCTGGAAGTATCAATATCTTGATTTAATGAAAACAGGTTATTGCTTCCATAACCTTTTTCAGTATCTGTTAATGTATTCCCACATGTCTTTGTAGAAAGGTGAAGTAGAAATAAATAATATTGAGTATCGATAAGTATTTTTTCATTGTAGCTGAATACTTGGGAAAGACAAAATATATGTACTATAAATATCAATATCTTGAAAACAAGTTAATGAAGAAATAACCTGTTTTCATTAAATTCAAGGTATTGGTACTTATAGCTTGTATATGCTTAATTGTCTTGTCCAAGTTTTCAGCTACAATGAAAAAACATTTATTGATATCCGGTATTATTTCATTTCTACTATGCCTTTCCATAAAAAAATGTAGAAATACATTAACAGATATTGAAAACAAACATAATCCAGAAGAGGAAGAAAATAATTTAAAGCAGAACTAAGTCACAAAACACAGTAATATTTCAAACATATTAAGGTTGATAAATGACTCATGTAGATGAACTAACAATGCAAAATCACTAAATACTTTATGTTTGAGTGAAAGCTGTGTCTGAATAAATCAAATACAGTAAAAGTTTTGAAACTTTAATATTCTATTCAAATAATTCAAAATTTGGGGGGCACCTATTAATATGCAAGGCAACGTGTTAAGCCATGGGAATGTGAATATTAACAGTGAGGAATGCCTGTGCTTACGAGGGGATTGGTACAGCTGCTATCGGGAGCTATTGAGAGAATTACTAAAAAGAAGAAGAAAAACATGCTATCAAGAGAGGTACTCACACTGAGAAAGGGATAAGAGCTGTCATTTTACTTAGATCTTAAGGATAATGAACAGTGTTCAAACAGGAAAGAGAAAGAAAGGGCAGAATCCAGGCAAAGAATTTGAATGTTCTAAAGTGTGGATACTTGGAAGAACTTGGTATGTTCAGAAAATTGGAAACTGATAAGATGGGGACTAGTTTGACCATCAGATGAGGAAGTTGTGATTTAACTAACACTTGAGGTCTAATTAAAAGGCTAAGATAAGGGTACTAGACTTGGTAAGATGTAGCTGAGTATAGGTTTTATGAAACTCATGTCTGCATGCAATTTTGAAATATAGATGCTAAGTAAGTGTTTTCTGAAGTGAATTGGATGGAAGTGAATCAAATTATACACCTATAAATGTCTAATCATGGAACATACATAACAATATCTGCATTTTATAAATCTGTTAAGTCAATCTGAAGAACAAGAGTAATAGATTAGATATGGCAAAACAAATTGAATCCTACTCGTTTGGCCCAGAGAGACTAGAGAAGACAAAAAACAAACTGAGAAGGTGGGAATCAAGTGAATATATATTTGAGAAATAAATATTGAATTTTTCTAATATAAATTATATCAGGAAAATAATTTATACTTAGTACTAGGGCTAAGCATAAATAAAAATGATAAGAATGAATACAATATGTATATAAAATGATACCAAATTATTCTGTTTTAACTTTTTATCAAAAGTTGAAAGATAAACACAGAAAGTACACAAAACTCTATTTATATTGTGTAATATGAAATTGTATATCATCTGGTTTCACCAGTAATACTTTCTAAACATAACATTTCATTTTCCTGAATTTTGTACAGTAATCCAGGCATAATGTCACAATGCCATTTTTGCACTCATATAAAAACTCCAATTATTTCAAACCACATTTCTAGTCAAATTTCTCCAATTGTCTAAAATTATATTTTTACAATATTAAAATTTGAATCAAGATTATAAAACTTCTACTCAGTGTATTTTTTGTTGTTGTTGTTATTCTGTTAGGTTTTATTTAAGCCTCTTTTAACATACTTTGGACCCCATGCGTTTCATTTGTTGAAGAAATTAGTTGCTTTTTTCTATAGATTATTTATTTTTTGGTTTTACCTGACTGCTTGCTCTTGTTGCATGTTTAACTTCTCTTCTCACTGTATTTACTGTAAATTTAACATTTTAGGTAAATTCAGCTTCCATTTTATTCTGACAGCTGTATGTCATTGGAATGTTGAAACAGTTTGTATTGCATCATGCTAGGAGTCACATGATATTTTTACATTACCAGTGCTAAGACTGATCAGTGATTGATGAGTTCGGGTTGTATAAAAATCATTCTTTTTATTGTAATATTTCTTATTGATTGTATATTTTATGTTCTTTCCATCCATTGGTGACCATTTCCTAGGTAACCTTTTGTTTGGAATTATAAATTTATTTTTTCTTTTTTTTCTGATTTATTTAATGAATTTCTTCTCTGGAATTCTTATATAAAGAAGAACATTACCTGTTCCACTATGGCTATTTGATTTCTATAAGAAAGAGCATGAATCAGTAATATATATTAAATGCTAAATTATTTTACTTTATTTGTCAACATCAATCTTATCAACATTTTCAATAATGTTTCGCTCTCTTTTCATAATTTGTAATACCTTATAAATGCAATACTTTTCAGATATTCAAATATTTTATAATAAATTTTAGCCTTTTTGTTTTGTTTTGTTTTTCCCGAGATGGAGTCTCGCTCCATCACCCAGGCTGGAGTTCAGTGACATGATCTCAGCTCAGTGCAATCTCTGTCTCCCAGGTTCAAGCGATTCTCCTGCCTCAGTCTCCCAAGTAGATGGGATTACAGATGTGCACCACCACGCCTAGCGAATTTTTGCATTTTTTCAGTAGAGATGGGGTTCAACATGTTGGCCAGGCTGGTCTCAAACTCTTGACCTCGTGATCTGCCCACCTCAGTCTCCCAAAGTGTTGAGATTACATGTGTGAACCACCACTCCCAGCCCCAATCATTCTTTTTGAAGCTCAAAAAATCTCATCTTAGACCTAAAATACTTCAGGCTAGCACCTATGTCTATCTGATCAGCCCTCATCATGTTTATAGCTTTTTATCTCAGGCACTACAAAGCAGCTTAGGTAATTTCCTGCTTCTACATAGAATCACTTCTAGGCACCCTAGATTTCTTTTCTTAATGGTACTTAGACACCAATATCTTGTTTATAAGGAGTGTTCATGGCTATTATGTTGTTACTGCCTACAGACTTTTTTAATGGAGAGAGCTAGGATACACTAATTTTAAAGAGGAAAATAATAAAGTCACTTAATATATATATTATATCTACTTTAAATTGGGAGTATATCTACTTTAAATGGAAAAATGCAGTTTTGCTATTTTTTAAATTTTCTTAATTGTACCTTTTAAAAATATTGAAACATTTTAGATATTAAAAACAGTGATGCCCTGGACTATTTCAATTACCTTGCAACATATTTATAATCACTTCAAATGCACAACAACAATATTATTACTATCAAAGAATGACTGAATGTGGTGTAAGATTATTTGCAGTTCTGTGTTTCTAATGTTAGGTACTTAAATAGACGTTAGCCGCTGGGAGGGAATGAAAGAGGAGAGCAGAAAGACTATCACTAAGACACCCCCTAGCCCACCAACGTTCAGCCCCAAGACCTCCCTAACTTCACCCTAATGGATGGAGTTTGTGGTAAAGTCTGTGGCCAGCACATCTTGTAGAAGGATAAACTAGGGCACAGGTGGAAATTCCCTAAAGTGGCACATGCCCAGTAACATAGAAATATGTCCTTAAGCTAACTCCAAGCTCATCATACCATCATTATAATAAAATTTATATGTGATTTTATCCCCTCTCTGAGTGGACTTTTCTGTACGAATTATGGCTAAGAACATGTGCAATTTAATTTTAGTTATATAACCATAATCTGTCAATCAAATGACATCATCCTGTCACTCTGACACAGCCTAAATATCAACTCCTCCCCACAAACCCAATACGAGCACCTTTAGCTATGTAAAGAGGGGCTGATTTCACTTCGCTGTCAGCCTGCTCTTCATATGAGAGTGTATTACTGTGCTTCTGTGCTTAAATAAATAAACTTTGCTTTAAGCTTCCTTTTTCTTTCTTTTTTTTTTGGAGACAGAGTTTCGCTCTTGTTCCCCAGGATGGGGTGCAATGGCACAATCTCGGCCTCGGCTTACCGCAACCTCTGCCTCTCAAGTTCAAGCAATTCTCCTGCCTCAGTCTTCCAAGTGGTTGGGATTACAGGCACCCACCGACGTGCTCAGTTAATTTTTGTATTTTTAGTGGAGACTCCATAGGAATAGTACCATTTAAATATGATGATGCCTTTTTCCCTTTAGTCTATTTTCCCCCTTAGTCTGGGGTGTGTTATAAAATTTTTGCCTTGTTGGTCAGGCTGGTCACAAACCCCTGACCTCAGGTGATCCTCCTGCCTTGGCCTCCCAAAGTACTAGGATTACAGGCATGAGCCACCACGCCTAGCCTGCAATTTCCTTTTATTACTTAACAATTTATACTTCAGAATATATAATATATAGTCAACTACACAAAGATTCTCCCAACTGCCTTTAACAGACACACAGTGCAGTAGTACATTGTGCAAAGATTCTACGATTTACCCAACCAGAATTCTACTGCTGAATTTTCTTGGTTGATTCCAGCTTTACACTAGTAAAAATATTGTCGCATTGAAAAATGTTTGCCTTATATTATTCCAAAGTAATATCAGTTTACCTTTGGCCCCGGGAAAGACTCCATTAAGTGACATTGTTGAGTCAAAAGATAAATGCTCATGTGATAAACTCCATAGGAATAGTACCATTTAAATATGATGATGCCTTTTCCCCTTTAGTCTATTTTCCCCCCTCAGTCTGGGGTGTGTTTTTGAATTTTTCATATTTTTCTAATCTTAGGGGGGAAAAATGACTGCGGTTTTATTTGCATTTTTCTCATTATGATGCTTATAGTATAATGGATATAATTTACAACAAACATTGATCCATCTAATATATGAAATCTGCATTCTTTAGCTCTGAGTGACCCAGGAAAGCGTCTTGTGTTAATAGCATATGTAGTTATTTAATTATAATCAATTTAGTTGATCTTAAACAATTTAACCCACTATTGCATTTTAAAGAGATAAACTAGGAAAAATAAAAGGGAAAAAGAGGGGTAGAGTAATAAGAAGGGAAAGAAGGAGGTAGAGGAGGGAAAACAGTAGGGAAGGGAAGCAGGGAGAAAAAAGGGAGAAAAAGTTCAAGGACAATGAAGTGTGAGAATTAATGGGAAGGAACCGCTTAAATCAATGTAATTACTTTTGTTTGCTTGAAGCTTGTGCCACAGCCACTCTGTTATAAACCATTGAACTTATATGTTTTTCTCTTCATCATATTTCTCTTAGATGCTACTTGCAAATTAAACATTTAAAAGTTCTGCCAGATTTCAGCAATAAACCATATATTCATAGACTCTGAATTACATTGGTGTTTCTTGTTAATATATATTTGCCCATCTTATGCTCAGTAGGAGCTGCAGATTAATACTTTTCTCTTCTAACTTTGTTATCACATTTAACAAAGCACCAGAAGGGACATTGCACAACTATTTACCAAGAAGTGAAGCCTGTGTTAGCTGTTTGATCAAACACGTTTCATGCAAACTGCCTAGCTACATCAAAACAATTAGCAGGACCTGAAATTCAATCTGAGCTAGCATTCATATTCAAAGATTTGAATTCAGATAAGTTTAGAGACCAAATATTGTATTTTGATTTGTTTTGAAGTGGCCATCTGCCCATATCAAAAGCTACTACACCAGTTTGGCAGGTGGCTTAAAGAACCTAAATAACTACTTTGTGCAGGTCAGGTTCACAGACATACCCAGTGTTGCTTGGAAAACACAAAAAAGTCGTGTTCACAGCATATGGTACTTTACTAAGTTACCATCCAAAAGTGTCTATAACTTCTAAATTGTCAAAAATTGCAGCTCTCATAAGAAACCTTTAAAGAACCCTTCCAAATATATATCAACCTTGAATTATCTGTGGCCAAGACACTTAAAAACAGCATAACAATCTAACAAAATATTATAGAAAATTACATGATATAATAATCCTGATGTATGTATAACTTATGTTCTGAGGCATTTGAAGTGCTTCTTTGGATTAAAAAAAGTCTTCCAAGAAATCAATAGCTGTATTTGTAATTTGTATAAATATTTATGTGCTGGTCAATTGCCTAATTTTTAATGGTTCAAAACAAATGCAGTGCCACAAAGAAGGACTTTAGTGGTGCCTTGCAGGCATTCAGGTGAAATAACCTTTACTATCACTCCTCTGTCCTTACCCCCTCCCTACAAATCTCCACATTTATTCCCATCTCAGGTCTATGTCTGGGTCCTGTGGGCCTTTGAAATTCCTCATCTTGGAAGAGTGGCCATTGAAAGGAGTTGATAATGGTTCTTGGGTAGCGAATTGGAGTTAGAGGACTGTGGTGACAGGTAGGCAAGAAGAGGAGCTCCCTTTGTGCATGGGGCTTAGAAAGGGCCTGCAGTACCCAGTGAACAACTGGCTGACCTCTGTGGAGAGCAAGTTGAAGGCCAGCCATGAGGAGGGTAGCCCCATGCACTGGCCCAGGAGCTACATGTGCTTGCATTTCCAGATGATGTCACCAAGAAGGACAGAAGAGTTTTTCCAGAGCTGAAGTTGAATCTGTCTGGCCTGGACAACACCACCATATATTCTTTCCTCCTGCACTTTGTGATCTAGGCTAGCCACCCCTGGAAGTGTATGGAAAGAGAGTCAGTGTCCTGGGGTAAGCACAAACTGCCAGCCCTAGCTCTATCTACATCCACTCCGACTCTCCAGACATCAAACGGCATTAGTCTCCTTCATCAAAGTCAAACTCACCAATTAACTCAACAGAGGGCACCAGATCATGTTGAACTCCTTGCATAAATATGAACTTCAAATTCCCAAAGGAACATTTCCAGAGGGGATGATCACCTGCTACTTCATTCCCCAAACCCAATATACATCTGTGATGCCTTAACATAACGAGGAGGTTCCAGCTCCCAAAGTTAGATACAATCCATTTGCAAAGGCTTTTCTTTCTGCAGAGCAAAGCAGTATTCACAATGATATGATGGAAAAACCTGGAGACAAACAGCAATCTGGGTATTCTTAATGAAAATGGCTTATTCCTAGAACCAGTACCTTCTGTCTGCCTGCCAACCTCCATCCTCGATGTGGAAGTCCTCTCTTACTTTCCTTCCCACATGGCACGTGACTATAAAGGACACTCTGTTCTGAGGAAACACTGTTCCCCTTCCTACCCCAACTCTCCAACCTGTTCTGACAAGTCATTTGCTTGTTATCCATGCTCCACTCCCATGACAATTGGTCCAGTCTTGGGATGTCTGCACAGATTAGCATGCTACTCATGAGTCTCAACAGATCATCGGTTCCTCAACCGCTGGTCTGCAAGTAGGGTACCATCACACCAGGGTTTCAGAGAGCAGGCCTGTCTAATTGGATGGGATTCCATTTTTATTCTCAAGGTCCACTGAATACGGGGCCCCTTTTATCCAGTCTCAGGTCCTTCCTTCTCAGAACGCCCACTATCTAAAGATCCTTTCACAACCACTGATAGTCCTGACAGTCAATATCATGCACTGGCACGAGCCCACCTTATGAACTCATGGACATCCCTGTCATTATCCTGTCTGAAAGTAAAGGCTTTTTTAAAAAGATGCACTGACTTTTTGTGTGTGTGGCAATCAGTGTTGATTTGATCTACTAAGTACAAAATGAATCTTACAGGTCAAGGGGAAAAAAACGTATTAACATCATTTTAAAGTATGAAGAATACATGTTCTGCTTTTCTGGAAAAAAAAAAAAAAACACAATAACTCACTCATTTCCCATTGTCAATAATAGCTGTGTTTATATACTACAGATGAATTTGAGTTTGTAAGGAAAATTCAGTTGGCCTAATTTGTTATTATTAATTCATTATAAACATGTATTTGCTAGGGTCCAGAAATTTACTTTTTGTTTCTAATAATAGCATACAGATGACTTGTACACATTGACATTTATAAACTCCACTGATCTTACTTTAGTGACATGAAAAGCACACTTTTAATTCTATTTCTTATAGCTTTAGGGTACTTTTCAGATAGTAATTGAGCTGTTAAGGATATAATCGATCAGTTGTAAAGAACAACAGATTTTAGTTGAAATGGAAATTTCACCATTCTATCCGTTAAAATGAGTTTATTTTGAGCACATGTAATTGTATCTTGTATTGTTTAACTTACAACAGTTATATTTTTCTTCTGACAAAATAGCCGAAGACAATCAGAAAACATTTTCTGCAAAATAAAAGCAATATGCAAAAAAAGACAAAAACAAAAACAAAGAACAAATACAGTGTTAAAAGGTCTAGTGAGATAATTTAGTATTAGCAATTAGTGATTCAAATATAATCCACGCAGATTTGGCAAAGTTATATAGCTCTGCCATCATTCTAAAGCAAAAGGATATATTTTAGGATATAAATCTCTATTACATATATATTTTGCAAAAAACCAATAAATGATTAAAATGGCATTTTCTTACTAAATATCCATTCGTGTTGTTAAAGGCATCCCACAGCAGATTAAAATACAGTACATTTTCAAAAGTAATTTGTTAGAGCAGTTTATGTTAGCAGAAAATTTGAGCAAAAAGTACACAGCTCCCAATTACTTCCCTATATTAGATATTTAGCACGTTTTACCTGGATCACAAAAATTTCAGGTTCGGTACACTTATTTATTTATTTATTTACTTACTTATTTAGAGACAGAGTCTCACTTTGTTGCCCAGGCTGGAGTGTAGTAGTGCCATCTCAGCTCACGGCAACCTCCACCTCCTGGCTTCAAGTGATTCTCCTGCCTCAGCCTCTCAAGTATCCGGTATTACAGGTGTCCAGCATTCCCAGCTAATTTTTATATTTTTTGTAGTAGAGAAGGGGTCTCACTATGTTGGCCAGGCTGGTCTCAAGCTCTCAACCTGAAGTGATCGGCCTGCCTCAGCCTCCCAAAGTACTGGGATTACAGGCATGAGTCACCGTGCCCAGTCCGGATACAGTAAACTTTCAGTTTAATCCCTCCCTAGATAACACTATCTGACTCATCTTAAAATAAAAATCATATTTCTTTTCATATTTGTATTAAAGCAGAGCTGAAGTCTTAGGAAATATATCAATCCATTAGTAAACATCCCCAGCTCTAGCAGGTAGGTAAGGACCGCATTGTCTTGGAGCTGTGGTTCTCAAACATAAATACACATGAGAATCACAGGGAGAGCCTGTTAAAACATAGATTGCTGCTTTTGGGAGGCCAAGGTAGGAGGATCACTTGAGGCCAGAAGTTCAAGACCAGCCTGGACAACTCAGCAAGACCTCATCTCTACAAAAATAATAATTAAAAAAAATACAAATTAAAAAAATAAATTATAAAAACCAAATTACTGGCATAGTTTCCAAATCAGTGGATCTGGGTAGGTCTGGAGAATTTGAATTTTTAATCATTTTCAAAGTGATGCTAATATTGCTGGTTCTAGAACCATACTGTGAAAACTATTTGCCTTATAACTTTCATATTTCTGATGAGAAGCTGGCTGTTCTATCCTTTGTAAGTGTTCTAGTTTTTCTATCACTGTATTTTAAAATCTCAATATTATTATATATAACTTAACAAAAATTGTTATATTTAGTTCTCAAATATAAAGTCTTCAAGGCCTCTTCTAAGAGGAAACATTTTCTGCTCCTTTTGCTCTACTTATTTAGACAGTGCATTTTTATCAGTTTTGTGCCAGGATTATTATTTTTTTTTTTTTTGAGATGGAGTCTCGCTCTGTTGCCAGGCTGGAGTGCAGTGATGCGATCTTGGCTCACTGCAACCTCTGCCTCCCAGGTTCTAGCGATTCTCCTGCCTCAGCCTCCAGAGTAGCTGGGACATAGGCGCGCGGCACCACGCCCAGTTAATTTTTGTGTTTTCAGTAGAGACGAGGTTTCACCATGTTGGCCAGGATGGTCTCAATCTCCTCACCTCGTGATTTGCTCGCCTCGGCCTCCCAAAAATGCTGGGGTTACAGGTGTGAGCCACTGAGCCCAGCCTTTTTTTTTTTTTCTTGTTCATTCTTCTTTCAGTCCTGTGCCCTTCCTTTTGTATGTTTGTATCACTTTTTTATTGAATATTATTTGATGGGTATTTCTGGAGAAAGAGAAAATAAGCTTATTAAATCATCATTGCAAATAAGCATATCTTTATAATTTTTAAAATACCTACAACCATTAATATAATTGTATCATGTATAAGAGAAAAATATGAGGATGGATGACTGCAAAATACATTTTAGGGCCTGGTCAGAAGACAGAATTGACCAGGAGGAGCAATCACAAAGATAAAAGGAAATTTAAAGTCTTCATTGTCATAGAAATCAAGAGAAAACAGAAGGAATGGTAAAATAGGAATGGGAAGAGGATTGAGTTGATTAGTGTCTTCATGTGTTATTTGGGCAAAATGTCATAATTTTAAAATGAAATTTTGTTAGCCCACATACCATGTTTTCCTATGAAAAAATTCCCTGTCATTATAAAGGACAGTAGGCAGGATTGTCATGCAGTACAAGAGGCAGCAGAAACTCAGGAGCTCACCCTGGGAGAACCAGAGAAGGAGTTCACTGAGACCAGGGGCCTCCTCCTCACCTATCACGAGGAAGTTTCTTAGCTTTCCCCATGAGAAATGTGGCTTTACTTCCTGACAAAAGCAACTACAAAATCCAATGGGCCTCAAGCTATCTCTGGATGCTGGGAATCTGGTTTGCCCACATAATGTCTACAGGCAGGTGGCATCCCAAATTGATACTTCTTGGCATCAAGCACTCTGCATATTCCAAATTGACAAGCTCTCAAGTTTGAACCTATACATGAAAAGAAAGACCTGGGGTGAGTCTTTCCAAGGAAAACCAGACGGACCATAGGAGCCCCGCAGCACCTTGGCTTTGCCATACATCTCCCTTTGAGGCAAAGAGGGAAGGAAAACCCATGCCTTCCTTTCTTTTGCTATCATAATAAAATATACGTAAAACATAACAAATCAATTTAACCATTTTAAGTGCAAACAGTTCAGTGGCATTAAGTATATTCATATTGTTGTGCAATCATCACTATCATCCATCTATGGAACTTTTGCATCTTCCCAAATTGCAAGTCCATACCCATTAAATAACGCACCAGTCCCCTTCACCCCAGCCTCTGTCTACTGTCTCTCTTTTTCTACTTTCTGTCTCTATGAATTTGACTACTGTTGGTACTGATGCAGGATTTTTGCTCCTGAACTCAGCTAAAACGCTGGCTCTTGTTCCACGACCAGGAAAAAATTAGGCACACAGACATGTTGAAAGGTGAGGAGAGCAGAATTTACTGAAATAAATCTTTCAGCAAAGAAAAGGGGTCCTGCCAATAGACTCCCACCTCACAGATTGAATACCAGGTCACCACACATGAGCTGGAGTCCAGGCTCCTCCTCACTGCACAAGGCACCAGCTTCCCATGGCCCCACACCAGTTCTCCCAGTGTGCAAGCGGGCCCCAGTCTGTTGCCGGCATGTGCAGACAAGATCCTGCACAGGTTTCCTCATGTGTACAAGAGCATCTGATGAAAACACTTGTGGAGTGGATCAGACATTCTCTGGGGCCCTTGCTCATCTGCCTCCTGTATCTAGCGGTACTTCATGTAAGTGGAATTAGATAACAGTTGTCCTTTTGTGACTGACTGATTTCACACAGCATAATGTCTTCAAGGTTTATCCGTGTTGTGGCATTTTGCAGAATAATCTCCCTTTTAAGGCTGAATAATACATCATTGTACGTTTACGTCACGTTTTGCCTGTTTATTCCTGTGTCGATGGGCATTTGGGTTGCTTCCGCCTTTGGGATATTGTGAATAATGCTTCTTTGAAGATGGATGTACAGACATCTATTCAAATCTGTGCTTTCAATTCTAATTCTATAGGGTATATTCTCCAAAGTGGAATGGTGGGATCATATGGTAATTCTTCGTTTAGTATATTGAAGAACTGCCATTCTGTTTTTCTTAGCAGTTACATCGTTTTACATTGCTGCTGCCAATGGGCAATGGCTCCAATTTCTGCACATCCTCACCAATACTTGTTGGGATTGCTGGATTGAAAGGCAGTTCTATGTTTAGTTCTTTTAGAAATTGTTTTGGCTTGTTTTATAATAGCCATTCTTATAGGCATGAAATGGAGTCTCATTGTGGTTTTGATTTGGCCTCATTTACTTTTATGCAGGCTTGTTTTCTATGTAAGTTTTCATTTTCCTGGGACAGCCTATTTCTTAAACCAGCTATGTGATATTGAGCCATTTGTCTTAAAGCTGGTGCATAACATCTAGCAACACAGTAGGGGGCTGCTTTATACAACAAGTGGAGTCCTAGCATTATCCACTTTTCATAGAGTTGCACATCAGAGTTTTTCTAGCAAGAAAAATGACAGATTTTTAAAACAGTTTGAAACCAATTCTTTGTACAAATAAACTAATAAATTCATAAGTGATAAACAAGTATAGAAATAATTTTTATGAGAGGGTGAAGAGATGTCTCATATTTTATTTCTAAGTAGCAACTGAACCTACATTTGATCTTTCTCTTTGTCAACAAAATTTCTCATTAAATATTTAGCTTCATTAACTAATTGTCTGATGTGTTTTGTCATGTTACTATATTAATTAGCTTATAACACCAAAGTTTTGAGTAGACATAACATAGACCAAATAAGATCACTGAATTTAAAAATTTTAAAGCAGTATTCTCTTTAAGAATATTAAAGATTAGAAGTATAAAGGATATATATACGTGGTCCTATTGTTACTAAATCACCTTTTTTTACCTCTATATTACTTGTGTAAAATGCTTCTGTATATCCTTTAATGTGGAAGAGAAAAATATAGCAAGCATTTTGTCCTACTAAAAATAATAAAATAGGGACAGTAAGCAAACAGCGATTGAACCACTAGAATCCAGACTTGTCTCATACACAAGTATCCATCAAAGAGAGTGGATAAAATCAGGCAGACTTGACATGTCTTGAGTCATGTACTTTTTTTTAAGAAACATCCAAGTGACAATTTATTTTTTAAATCTTTAAAACACAGTTGTCATAACATGGACGGTTTCACACTCCTGTGGAAAGCTAAATTATGTTTGAAAGCATGGGTAAAGAATGGGAGCATTCTTTTGTTTGTGTGTATGGGCAGTTAGTTTTATGAACAGAAAATTATCTGTTAAAAAATTGTTCCACTTTAAACGATATATCTCAGCTATTGGCTACTATTAAACCAGGTTGTTTATGTCAACACTGTTTATATTTTACATCTTCAAGAATCTTCTTTCCGGTTTGAAATAGATCTTGCGATACTCTGTGTGTCATTTTTCCCATAGCACTTGAAATCAGTCATCATCTACTTTTTAAAATATAGATTCCATTTGAGAGCTTAAGCATATGAGAAAAATTAACAATTTAAAAAAAAATTTTTGTCTTTTCTAATTTTGTTTTGTTCTTAAAATGGACTAAAAAATTGTTCTAAATTGCCCTATAGCAATTTCCTTCGAAGTCGCTGATTGTTGGCAAAATATGAGCTTACCCAAATATATCAATTGAAGGATGATAAAGATTTGTCCTGCCTTAAAGGTATATGATATTCTTTTTTTATTGTCAGTGTTACAAAATAGCTATTTACATATGATTTATTTGGGAAATTACTGTAAGTAATTAAGAACAGTTTTATTTTTCAGTCAAATAGATACATTTTATGATACTGGGAAAACTTGTTTTGCCAAAAATATAATAAGCCAATGTAGAACTGAATGTAGATTTTTTAGACTTGAGGTTGGATTACCAAAAGGAATAAAAAGCTTTTTGTTTTCGAAAGAGAAATGAACTCAAATATTAGGGTAAGTCAGCCAATACTTTCAAATGTTAAATAATTTTTCAATGAAATCAACTTCCTTTCTAAGTTTTTCTAACATTCCCACTGTTTCTAGTGGAGAAACATAAAAGTGGAAATCTTGTCTGTCAAACACTATGAGGAGAGGCATTACATCAAAGGACTGAGGGGTTCTTGAGGTGGTAACTTTAGCTCATTCCCTTTGATACCTTAGCATGAATTTGAAAAATAAATTCACAAGTTTTTATTGTGAATATGTTGGAGAAATAGTGTAAATTCAGAAAAGACATATTTAAAATACAGAAGAAAATAGTAGATAACATGTTTGGGCTGGGAAAAAAAAATAAAATGTCGAATAAAAAATGTGTTGGATTCTAAAATGAAATGAGAACCTTGACGGAAAACTCTATTTGTTTACTTATTAGTGCAATGTGTGGGATCTTCCATTGCTAGAAAGGTGGTAAAGACAGATTAAAGTGTATGAAAGATAAATAGAGGTACTGTTTGTGAGGTATTAAAGTTACAATTGATTTTCACCCACTAAAGAATCAAGTGTACAATAGAAAAAGTTTCCTATTTAGGGTAGCTTAGTAAAAATACTTTTCTCAGACAATACTTGAGGCATTTACAATCATTTTTTCTTCTTGCCCTTTTGTAAGTGACATATGTGGGCATTTTTATTAAATGTTCTAAGGGTAATATTTCCACAGAAATTCAGCACTGAAAGTTTGAATCAGGCTTCTTTATACCAATTAATTATGCCAATGATTACACAAACATACATTCATAGAATTTTAAGTTGTGAACATTTACTTAAAGTTGCTAATATTTATTTATTTAACATAAAGAATTTTATATGCATTTTGATACTGCTTTAATATTGTTAGACCTGTCCTTTGAACATCAAAGCTCTAATCATTCTTACAGAAAATTAAATACTACAGCAAAGTTTTAATTTTCTGTGAAATACGGTCAAACTCTAGTCTACTGTCAAATTACTGTGTATCTAGAGATATTTATTTTGCAAAGAAAATTGAACAAACTTCCTTTGAACAAAATGCAAAACTTTAGGGTTTAAGTTGGATTACACAAAGGAACATATTCTTTTCTTTTCAAAGGAGAGTGATTTAAAAAGCTTATGATGACTTAGCAAAGCGTTTCTTATTTCTGAAGATCAAATGCTGCTTAAATGCTCCTTCCTTTGAGTGGCAACTTCTAAATTAATTGGAAGCATACAAAGTGGTTCTACGTTAATAATTAAAAAATCAACTTCAAATTATTTTAACCGGCTCTTTATGTTTTATTTTAACAAATAGCAGGTCATCATATATCTTAAAAATTCCTGATGAGTTACTCAGATTAAGTTCATCCAAAGGAGGAAAAATGTATTTCTACCCTCATTTGTGATAATTGGAGCAAGGACTGTATTAGACTTAAAAATGATGCTTTGACAGTATTAAGATGAAAACTTAGGTGGAAATAACATTCTGTCACAGATAAGGATATGTGTTTTTATACAAGCCCTGATTCAGAGCTTTTGAACATGATAATTATTTTGTCTGGATATGACTTCCCCCACAGGATTGGCTTACTCCTTCAATTTTACTTTCTAACAGAGGCCTTACCTGACTACTGTGGGACATCAGCTACCCCAATGCGCTCTGAAAATTTCTTGATCTGTTCGATTTTGTTCAAACACCAATTTCTTAATCTACTACGTTAGTTCTCTTTTATTTTCTACATTGTTTATTGATTGTCCCCTCCGCCTCACACCAGCTGTCACTGCCAGGATTTATACTTCTCAAGTACTGGGATATTTGCTAGTCTCAATAGCTGATCTATTCTCAAGAACAAGAACAGTTTTTAGAACATAGTGAGAGCTTAGTGCATATGTGTCAGATAAAAGAATCAATAATCTAGAAGACATTTTAAGAAATATTTTGCTGTTCATAATCATATAAAAATATGTAATATCTATGAAACAGAAAAAAGATCACATGGAAAAAACAGGCTAAAATAAACATAAAAGTCAAAAAATAGATTTGAGTGAGATTAAAAAAGAACTGCTAAGAAAGTAAAATAAAATATAAACATACAGCCACAATAGAGGCTCTAAGACAAAAGGGAACATTAACATAGTTATAAATGTTACACCAATAAACATTTTTCATTAAATTCCTGAAACAAAACACAAAGTCTAATATTTTAAATTAAAAGACAAAAGATCTTCCAATATAGAGACAATTACAATCAAATTATGCAAATTTTTGACAAAGAGATAAAGAGTTATATACAAGGTAGAATATTTCTTAAAAGTGATAAAAAATAGAAGAAATGTAAATTGATATTGACAAATATTCCAGTCTAAAATAGAGATATAATTAACCTGAAACCATTGAATGTTATATGACATGAATGAAAAGGAAAAAAAAATATTAAAAGTACAAAGAGAAGTTGGCCGGGTGCAGTGGCTCAAGCCTGTAATCCCGGCACTTTTGGGATGCCGAGGTGGATGGATCATGAGGTCAGGAGATCGAGACCATCCTGGCTAACACAGTGAAAACCCGTCTCTACTAAAAATAGAAAAAAAAAATTAGCTGGGCGTGGTAGTGGGCGCCTGTTGTCCCAGCTACAAGGAGGCTGAGGCAGGAGAATGGCGTGAACCCGGGAGACGGAGCTTGCAGTGAGCCGAGATCTCGCCACTGCGCTCCAGCCAGGGCAACAGAACGAGACTCCTTCAAAAAAAAAAAGAAAATGAAAAGGAAAAGAAAAAAAAAAGTTCAAAGAGAAGTCAACAGGGAACACAATAGTAGGAGAAAACAAAAAACTGGAAGACAATGAAAAGGTATTAGAAAAAAGTGGTGTAAGGGATTTATTTAACTGTAGACTGATTATTCTCTGTACTTATCACTTCAATGTAGCTGTTTCTTATATTTCTAACATATTTTGGACATTTTAAAATAAGTTACAACTAACTTTGAAAACATGTAGAATTTTAAGTCACGTTTTCTTACCACAATATTATAAAGTGGTAATTAATAATGAAATTTAAATAATATAAATAAAAATATTATAAAAGTAAAATATATATCTCCGAATGTTTAAGAAGATAAAAGCTGAGTTTTTAGATTTCTTATAAATATCAAATAAAATCATGTACCTCAAAACTTAAGCAGAAGGTTGATTCAGAAAACTGTCTGCAGTATCCGCAAAAGGCAAACAAACTCATTTTCAAAAAGCAATTCCGTGCCTATGTACATACCTAAACCGAACGGTAGTGCATCAATATTTTCAATAAAAGACATGCAGGAGAATATTCAGAGCAGCATTATTTATGAACTAAAACTACAACTACCCAAATGCCCACCTACAGGAGAAGACATAAGTTAATTGAGGAATAGTCACACAATGAGAATAAATTATCCACTATGTGCGCAATGCATAGTTTCATTTATATTAAATACAAAAAAAGAAGTGTAACACTAACCTTTGGTTTTAGACATTAAGTGAGTAGTTAACTAGTGACTGAAATGAGAATGTTCTGGGATGATGGCATTATACTATGTTTGATCTGACTCTAATTAAACAGGTGTCTTCTGACTATAGAATCCACTGAAGTTTATGATATGGGCACAGTCTTCTACAGATGTTATACTTCATTAAGAACTTAAAAGGACACAGAAATTTAAAAATGTGACTACTATGTATTGACTTTTATAAATAAAGGAAGGAAAAAGCTTTTAATTATTACATGCTTTGCACAAAACAAAACAAAACAAAAAAACAAAATTTCTTGCTTTTTGAATCACTTAAGAAAAAAAATTTACAGATGATTGTAATTTTAAACCTCTGTATTTTCCTGTCTCAAAATTAACACAAACAGGCTGTGAACACCCCAGGTATCATGATAATACTGGTCCCTGCTACAAGCTCCGTTTCTTGCCCTCACATGGCTGTGGCCTAGTGACATTCAAATGTATCAAGGAAATTGTCTTGCACCTTTTGCTTGTGTTCACCACCCTGACCCCCAATAAAGCCACTTGCCCCTGGGTCCTTATGCTTTTTTAACTCCACACCTGTGAAACTAGCCCAATTGTCCGATAGAACTGATGTCTATGGTTTCTCTTGAATGAACATAGAAATTGATCCTCCCAGTCTTAAAACTTGAGAAAGTTACATTTGTATTACCGGAGTCCCTTTCTCAGGAAACCAACCA
The DNA here is from genome assembly GCF_037993035.2 of Macaca fascicularis. Classification (NCBI taxonomy): domain Eukaryota; kingdom Metazoa; phylum Chordata; class Mammalia; order Primates; family Cercopithecidae; genus Macaca; species Macaca fascicularis. The sequence goes on along the minus strand of NC_088380.1, from coordinate 28,774,546 downwards.
ATAGGACTCCCAGATAGTATCAAGGAACTGAAACTCATCAGATGACAGCATCTGGACGTCAAAAAGCCAGACCCCCTCACCCATCATGATTGCCTAACTGTCCACCTACTTCCTGTTGACTAACTCCTCTTCTTTACCCCTCTCTAATTCCCATTATACCTCACACGGTTACACTTCTTCCCTGCTAAATAAACTTCTAATTTTAGTCAGTTGAGGAGATGAATTTGAAACTGATCTCCCATTTCCTCAGCTGCAGCACCAAAGTAATGCCTTCTTCCCTGGTAATATTTGTTGACTCCATGATTGACTTTCTGTGTGGCAAGCAACAGGACCTAGACCAAACCTCTGGTATTTCAGTAACACTGCTTAGTAGAGCCTGTGCCATTGGTGCTCCTCTCACATGTTCCCCTGAGTTGCATGCTGTCACTCTATCTCTCCCGAACATGTGAATATAATATGTTTTGTTTTCCAGTAACTCTTCTGTGTCCCCTGCTGTGGTTACACCTGACTGATCACTTCATTAAAAAAAAAAAAAAAAAAAAAAAAGGAAGCATCAGGAAAATCAGTATAGCAAAATATATAAGTAAAAAAAAACAAAAGTGATTTAAACTACAGAAAAATAGTGTAATTTGATATGTATTAGAATATTTGTTTAAAAATTATATAAAGTCTTGCTAGATCTCTTCAGAAAATTCTTTAATGGGAAAAGCTTCCTGTTTACTGACATAGAAATTGCAAAATGATAAGGGATTCCATGTGAATATATTTAATTATATACAATCAATTATTTTATTAGAATACATTAATCTATTGAGTAATATATTAGCAAATTTTTGACTAATAGACGAGAAGAAATACTGCACAGTATAATCATAATGAATAATTTTTTAAAAGCTACCATGTTAAAAAGACACAGAATGGCTTATATAATGTGGCTTAGTGAGCAATTAGCTGTATATCTAAAATCAACTAATTATTATATCACATTTAAACTATTCCAGATATAGGTTGAAATGGACATTGCATTTTTTCAAAGCATAGATTGAATAGCAATTTTTTGAATAAGCAAATGCTGTCTCACTAAATATCAATTAAACCTTCAGAAAAATATTTTTATATTTGATGAAGTTTAAAGCAATGTTTAATACTATTCAAAGAAAAGTATAAATAGTAATACACGTAACTAAACATGTTTAAGAATGTATATCTCATTCTGTCTATACTCTAAAATATCCTGGAAAATAAAAGGACTAAAATATATTATAAATGTGAAAAGAAGCTTGAATTAATGTATTTGACCTAAAAGCTACCTTAATGTACTATAATACCATATCTTTTAGCTTAGAGTAAAATGTCATGTTTAAAGATAATGAATAAAGATCAACCAATTAAAAATCCCAGTATATAGAAAATTTATGACTATCAACGGAGAGAGGCTGATGCATTGAATATTGGATAATTATGTCAAATTAAGTAGATAAAAGAGGCAATCTCTTAGTTGTGCCCAATTGGCGATTATACTTAGGCCAGTTCAATTACCATTGAATTTACCATACCCCCACAGGAGTGACAGGTATAGACACTGAACTCTCCGTATTCTTAAGAGTATCTTAAGAGATATTGTTTGGTAAGCACTGCATGTTGTTCCAGTTTTTCTCTATTTTAAGTGTAGATTTTGGTTCATTACATTTTGCTATACTATCTACACTTGAGATGCTTGGAGATATCTTGTAGATACTATATTAGAAATCACTGTTAGCCATATCAGGGTTAGATCTCATAAAACATTTATGTAATCTACAATGAGAACTTAGAAACAAGGTACATGTATGGGGAGTCACAGTTTATTAAGTAATTTAAGGAGTACATGAGATGGCAAAATAATAACACTAGAATTAAAACAAGGCCTTTTCAAACAAGCATGATACTTGCTGAAAACACTGAGCCTAGGGGCAAGGAGAGAGATGAGTAAAAACAAAGAGAAGAGAGTCATGGCATTTTGGTAAGCCATATACATGTGAAAACAACGTTTTCAGGATCAAGTAATTTGACGCAGTCTGGATTTAACTGTAATTAAAGCACAGGTCATAAGTCATAAAGATGTTTTAGTAAGACACCATTTGAAGAAAAAAATGACAAATGTGATTTTGAGAATGCATTGGTTTGTGAAAGCATTAGTTTAATCATTACATTTTGTTGTAAATATATAGGACAAAGTTGGAGATTATGGATGCATCACTTAGCCTAATGACACCCAGAATAAAGAGTTTTAGCTATAGCTCATTATTCTGAAATGTAATATCTTTCCCATTTGTTTCCTGGAGAAAGCAAGAAAGTGAACCTGTGATGATGAAATATTATACAGTTTTATCTATGGGTGGTTATACCTAGCATGGTCTTTGTAAAAGGAAGTTACTGTTATTCACATGGGTGTTGAAACATATTTTTTGTTCTAAAATTTATAATCTAGGTTAAATGCAGGAAATTTAACTTACCAACTTTCTGTAATTATCCATAGACATAGCTTAGTGGTCATGTTTTAATTAACCTAAATGTTACATAAATGTATGTAAATCTTCTTGAATTATGAACAGTATTGTAACATCTTTGGGGTAGATTATACATGTAAAATTATATGTAGAGTAGGTTTATTTAAAAAGCAAAACAGGCAAGGTGCTGTGGCTCATGCCTGTAATCCTAGAATGTTGGGAGACCGAAGCAGGGGGATTACCGGAGGTTGGGAGTTCAAGACTAGCCTGGGCAACATGGTGAAATTCCATCTCTACTAAAAATACAAAAATCGGCTGGGCGTGACACCACGTCCCTGTAATCCTAGCTACTTGGGAGGCTGAGGCAGGAGAATCACTTGAAACTGGGAGGCAGAGGTTGCAGTGAGCCGAGATTGCACCACTGCACTGCAGACTAGGAAACAGAATGAGGCGCCATTATGAATTATGAATTCATATGAATTAAATTCATAATTAAATGAATTAAATAAATGAATTAAATAAATTCTGACACTTGAAATTAATGAATTAAATGAATTAAATAAATAAAAGAATGAATTAAATAGATGAATTAAATGAATTAAATAAACAAATAAATATAAACATATAAAGCAAAACAAAATTTGTTTTTTTTCACATAAGGTTTTATGTGAAAAAAAGATTTTACTTTACCTCCATGCCTAGAGGGATTGGTTGAGTCTCTTAGTATCAAATAACATATCCCCAAAGTTAGTAATAATTATTTCCTAATCATATGGGTTATGAATCATGCTCTCTTGCTTCAAATCCTCATTATGATACTTTCTAGTTTATAATCCTAGGAAAGATAACTAATCTGTCTAAAAAATTACTCAATTTATTCATACACTTGGTCTAATACATTAGGAGAACATACAGCTTCTCCTCATAGGTGAAAGAAATTAAACAAGCCATATAATATAGACCACACATAGAATAAATCATCAATGTGTTGATTATCATTAATATTAATTCTAATGTGGGTAAATGTATTTGATAATTCTACCCTGCCAATCTGTTTTCAGTGCTCCCAGCCCCTGAGTTATCAATGACAGCCATTTCCACTAAAGGTAGGAAATAATTCCATTTCAAGATAAGGCACTTCATTCAAATATGTCTTTGATACTCTTTCTAATAAGTGTTCTGCAATGTACCTGGAATTCTCCAAAGGGAATAAACCCTTTTTTGCTACATTTTCTAAACAGAGTGTAATCTTAATCTCTGACAGTGCAGCAGAGTTTATCTCTTCAGCACATGGTGTGTTTGTCTTTACTCACAACATTGCTCAGTGTGTCCTCCTTTCTGTGTACTATAAATCAGTTCCTGTATCGCCATTTGTAGGGCTATTTTTGTACCTTTGTATCAGCAAATCATTGTAAGTATACATTGATTAAGACCTTGTTTATTTTATATCTGAAAGACATGCCTTATTGATTGCAGCTCCAGAAGTCTAGATTTTTGCCCTTATTCCCCTTACCTACTAAATACCAGCTAGATTAGCGGCCTATATGCCATTGCTCCCAAAAGCAAAACTGTTTCAGATGATTTTTTTTCTACTATTTTCTGAACCCTTCTCTTAAGGAGGTATGTTGGAGTTGTACTCAGTTCTTCTTTTGATTTTTTTCTGACTCCATCTGTCAGAGGCCTGTGAACCAGAGCAACTCCATCTTAAACAGGGGCTGGGTAAAATGAAGCTGAAACCTACTGGGCCGCATTGCCAGTTGGTTAAAGGATTTTAAGTCACAGGACAAGATGGCTGGCAACCTCAGGAAGTTACCCTAGGTGGTCTAAAAAGGGGAGGCGTGAATAATCCACCCCATGTTCATCATATAATCAAGAAATAACCATAAAAATGGGCAACCAGCAGCCATCAGGGCTGCTGGGTCTATAGAGTAGCCATTCCTTGATTCCTTTACTGTCTTAATACACTTGCTTTCACTTTCACTGCGGCCTCTTCTGAATTCTTGCGCGGGATCCAGGAATCCTCTCTTGGGGCCTGGATTGGGACCCCTTTCCTATAACACATCCATAACAGAATGGCACACATAAATCTTCATATTTATAAAACAAGCTCAAATATTAAGACTTTAACTCTCCCTATATGTCTTTGCCTACAATGATGGTTGTTCCCATGGGATCTCAAGCTGGGAGTAAAGGTCCTCTGCTTTCTTTGTTAGGAAGCAAAGTCACATCGTTGGCTGTAGTTTGTTAAATTTCTCTTCTTAAATTGGCTCACAGTAATTGTAGAAAGGCTATTTTGATTATTATACAATTCTGACTTTGAATTGTGAGTATGTCTGCCTTATCCTGGGCAAAACAGTTAGGCATCCAAAGATGAATCATCACCCTTCTGTTCTTAAAAGGACAAATTGTACCACTATCCAAAGGAAGATTGCTTTTAGTAAATCTATTCAAACTTTCTGAAAAGATACAATTAAAATGTAGACCACAAACAAAAAGTATGCATATTATAATACATTGTGTAAAGAAACAAGCACAGGTAAATAAAAGTAGAACTTCCTTCAGAATTTCACAGTTCACTAAATAGCTCAGTAAAACGCCTTTGTAAAAGAAGATAATAGGTCTGTTGTTGGTTTCAAAACAGTTCGCAGAGGGTAAGTATTGTGAACTATCACCAAATGTGGCATCCATCTTATCTATTAACAGTCTAGGGAAGACCTTTTTCAGAATGCAAAGTTTAAAAATGAAATTCACTTCTTGGAGTTAGAGCTTTTAATAGACTGACTGTCGCTGATAAGCAAATGATGGAGAGCACAACGTTTCTGCCATCTCATTAGTCGGATGTATTGTGTGAAGTTGAAGTTCCCAATCTTCAGAATACTAAGATGCACTAGAAGCTGAGGAGAGAGAAAAGCAATTCAAGGTTCTATATATAACTTTTATTCTTTTGAGCACAGTGTAAAATGACAATTTCCATAACATTGTCCTTTTCTCATTTTTCTTATTAAGAAATAAAGAACAATCCCATATTATTTTAGCATAATATCATCCTTCAAAATAAAATCTATCTCAAGTGGTCAGAGAGCTTCCCGTAATTCAAATAAAGTTGGCCACTGCACTGCTTTCTTCATTAGAAAGAGACAAGATAATATATTCAAATATCAATGTCACAAGGACACTCTTTACAGTCTTTTGTTTAAAACAAAAATGTGGCATTTATAAAATATTTATTTAGAGGAAGCCAAAATAAATTTGTTGACCTTTAGTCATAGTCCCCATTATGTGAGTCTTTTTTTGTGTGTGCTGATACAATACGTGAGACTGTATAAGTTATAATGAATACAAATTTACTGGCACACAGTTGTGGAGGTTGGGAAGTCCAAGACCAAGGAACCGGCACCTGGCATGGGCCTTCTAGCTGCATCATTATGCAGCAGAAGCCAGAAGAAAGAGGATGAGCACACTTCCACAAGCTCATTTACAAGGGCATTAATCCATTCACAAGGGTTCTTCCTTCCCATTAGGCCATGCCTTCCAACACTGTTACATGGGAGATTAATTTCCGATACGAGTTTTGGAGAGGACAAACATTCAAACTGTAACATCCATGAAATATGATATTCTGTGGATCATTTTTGTTAACTGTGAATGTGTGAATCTAGATCTCAAAATGCTGAAATATCTGGATGTAAATGCAAACTATGCCAATCATGTAGAATTGGTTAACAGGTAGACAGCTGTTTGTCACGCTATAGCTTAACTGACAAAGTTTGTTCCTCTATAAAAATAGTGGCTTTCTCTTGTTCATTTGTTCCTTTCTTTTCAGTTTAAAATTCAGAAATTTTTAGTTCATAAAATTCAAAATTTTATGAATTAAGGCATTATTTTATTATTATCTATATTTTCAACTGAAATGATTGAAATACAGTCAAATAGAGATATAAAATAAGTCAAAACCCTGCATTTTTGTTCTAGTTTTGCCATATTAAGAAAAAAAGATCCTAGATAGATCATGCAATTTTTCTGAGTTCCGGCGTATCCATTTTTGTCTAATAACCAAATAATTAATACCACATATAATATAATCTTAGAATAATGTAAAAAGTATTGGAGATGGGGTAGGGTAATCTTAAAGAATACATTATATATGTGTAGCAGTGACTAAAAATACTATTTTTCCCCAGGAAGGTAATTGCTATAGGTATATAAAGTTTCAGTTGAGAGAAAAATGTGTCTTTTGACACCCACAACGGTATTTCTACATTAACTAGAAAAAGAAAGTGACTTCAAACAACATAATAAAAACTAAAATGCATGGAACACTTTTTATTTCCCAGTTGTTATGCTGATGGCTTTAAAGGTTTCCTTATAAAATTCTCGTAACAAGCCTAGGAGGTAAGTAGCATAATGACCATTACTTTAAAAAATGAGGAACCTGAGACTCCAAGGGAGTTTGGTAATATACACAAAGTGAAATAGTTAGTAAACACCAGAACGTGGATTCAGGATCTGAGAGCCTGGCTATAAAGCTGATATGATTTAACTATGCCTACAGCAATGATTTTGCAAACACTGTAATTCCTTTAGAGAGGTTAGAAAAGATATGGAAAGAGATCATATTTTAGGCAAATAATGCTTTGAAATATAATCTCTCTGTGTTTCAGAAAATAACTGAACTACAGTGACTTCTTAAATAATCTGTCAAGTATCCTTCCTCCTCTTCAAATGAGAAACAATTATTTGATTATTGAGAAGTAGATTAGGAAGCTTACATTCTGGATATTATTAAAGTTCCTTGGTCCTTCAACAATGGTTTTGGTAGGCAATATAATTTTCTTTTGATGCTACATCCCCAAAAAACTAGCATACAAAATTATCCCTTAAATATTTTTAAAAAAATGCTTTTAAGGACTTTGATTAAAATAGCTGGGATCAAGTAGTGCTTTTTTTCATTGTAACATTCTGTTCATTTAACAAGGAGGAGTTTTCCAACTTACTCTGCTTGGCGCACAAGGAATCCTTTTGTTAACACCAGCATTCAGAAATTGAGAGAGATCATATTAAAATATAAGTTTCTGTCATTTCCAGAAACATTGGAATATCTGCCAAATCTGGTTCTGAATTCCAATGTGGCAAAGATCCACGGTTGCTGGGTAGCAGCTGCCACCTCTCCAGAGGCAGTGCACTTTGCTGTCTTTCCAAGACACCTGGGGCCCTCTTCATCATTTGCATTCCCAATCTGGCCTAAAAAGAAATTTGACTAGCTTTGCAATCTCCTAATACCACCATTTAGTACCTTTTTTTCTCTTCTCAGTACTCATTAGGGTCTTGTGAAATGCCCTGAATCCAAAGCAGCAAAAAAAAGAAAAAAAAAATTGTTGCCAATAGAAAAGAGGATGGATTAATTTGATTAATTTCCTTTGGATGCTTTGAAGTAAAGCATCAAAGAATCACTGTTTACCTCTTGAAATGTTCAGATTTGATGCGGGAATGAAGAAAGTCTGATTCGAGTTTTATTCAAAGGACAATTGCAAAGCATTGGAACTTTGCACTTAAAGAAATGTCACAGTTCATTTGAATCTTTTCTTGAAAAATATGTATTCAGCATTAATATTATTTACCCTCTGGCTTCAGTTAGTAAAAATAGTCTATTTTAATGTGATTTTTAAGTGTAAATTTCTAATTAAAATATATTTGCACTATAAAAGAAGCTTTCATCCAAAGAAAAGAAAATTTTAAATTACTTTTAATCTACTCAAATTTAGACTTTCAGAAAAACTTCCTAAATTATTTCATTATGGTAGTTGCTATAAAATAACCTAGCTCATGAAGTCTAAAAATAATCTTGTATGTTAGCCCTAAAATTATATGTGCATTATCTGAATCAACTGAAAACAAAAAGAATGAATTTATGAAATTATAACATGCATTATTTAAAATACCACTTAGACTTTTTAGAATATTATTAGTATTTTGATTCTTTACAAAGCTAAAAAATAAAAAAGGGCCCGGTGCGGTGGCTCACGCCTGTAATCCCAGCACTTTGGGAGGCAGAGGCTGGGGGATCACGAGGTCAGGATATCAGGACCATCCTGGCTAACACGGTGAAGCCCTGTCTCTACTAAAAATACAAAAACTTAGCCAGGCATGGTGGCGGACGCCTGTAGTCCCATCTACTTAGGAGGCTGAGGCAGGAGAATGGAGCAAACCCAGGAGGCAGAGCTTGCAGTGAGCCGAGATCGTGCCACTGCACTCCAGCCTGGGCCACAGAACGAGACTCCGTCTCAAATAAATAAATAAACAAGTAGTAAATAAATAATAATAAATAAATATATAAATAAAAATTTAAAAGGAGGTATAGTTGTACTATCTTTTTAATCCTTAGTTTATCTCTCTCCTTCTCTCACTCTACCAGTTTCTCTTTCTGTCTCTTTTCTCTTTCTCCTCAACACACACACACACACACACACACACACACGCACACACACACACACAGAGAACTGCAAGAGCTTTTCCCCTTAAAGTCTGAAAGATAATACTTAAATGATGTTTTGGAACAAAGAAAAATTGATGCTAGGCCATTCTCTCCTTGGAATAGTCTGTGGTATACTCACCTGTGCTCGTGGTTAGAATCGATGGTTTTAAAATTTGTACAAGAAAACAATTTACCACTAATTTTAATAATACACATCCTCTGCTGTGGTTTGAATGTGTCACCTCTAAATTCCAGGTGTTTTCCACGTAATAGTATCAGGAGGTGGGGACTTCAAGAGCTGTTCCTCTCTTAGTGGGATTAAGGCTCTTATAAAAGAGGCCTCAGGCCAGGCGCAGGGACTCACGCCTGTAATCCCAGCACTTTGATAGGCTGAGGAGGGCAGATCACGAGGTCAGCAGTTCAAGACCAGCCTGAGCAACAAGATGAAACTGCGTCTCTACTAAAAATACAAAGATTAGCTGGGCATGGTGGCACGTGCCTGTAGTCCCAGCTACTCAGGAGGCTGATGCAGGAGAATTGCTTGAACCTGGAAGGGGGAGGTTGCAGTGAGCCGAGATCGTGCCATCGCACTCCAGCCTGGGCAAAAAGACTGAAATTCTGTTTCAAAAAAAAAAAGGCTCAGGTAGCATGTGGCTAGCTTGCTCCTCTGCCTCTGCCGGCCAGTCCTGTGAAAAAACAACATTCCTCCCCTCAGATGATGCAGCAATACCATGCCATTTTGAAAGCAGAGCGGCCTTCACCTGTGTTTGCCCTCCCTCTACATTTGGTTGTCACCTGGAGCCTTGATCTTCCCAGTCTCCAGAACTATGAGAAAATAAATATCTGTTCTTTATAAATGATCCTGTCTCAGCTGTTTTCTTAAACAATAGCACAAATCAACTAAGATATGCTCTAACAGTTCACTTTATAGACACTGTGTTAAGAATTCTAAATATAATTTAGATTACCTTTATGCATAGAACTGTTCATTATGGTTTCTAATACTGAAAACCTGGAAACAGAACTTTGCAATTATAGTGGGTAATAATTTTTCTTATACTACAATGTGTATTATTCTGATGCATTTAAAATGATTATACACATATCATATATGTATGTGTATATATATGACTTTATATATCATATCATATATGTAACATAGATTATCCTATATATAGCATTGATATATGATACATATGTAATATATGTAGTATTATACATAGCATAATATATATTACATATATCCCTCTGCAACTTGTTACATATATATATCAATTATATAGAGTGTTATATATATTACACATATATAGAGAGAGAAAATTTGTAAAAACAAAGGACATTAAATATATTTCATTTAATGTTAAAAGACCAGAAACTACCAGAAGTTTCAAAACACAGTTTATATGTATGTTTGCATGTTTGTGTGTATATTTGTGTGAAGATTAACAAGTTGAATCTAAAATGTATATGAAAAGTCAAAGAGCAAAACATAACCAAGACAATCTTATTTAAAAGAAAAGTGAAAAGACTTACATTTAAATTATGACAATATATGTTGATTTTACATTACTGAAAATCAACACATTATATTATCATACTTTAACATACAATTTTTGTTATGATCTATAGAATCTAGACTACAGTATTAGTCTATATAGTCACCTTAAAAGTTAGTTTTTTAACGTTTTTAAAAGCTTTGGTTTTTCTGATTTTATCCTATTTCGTTTTCATTTTCTTTTTCAGTAATAAGCTCATATAACATTTGTGATCAAAAATAAAATTTTTAGAAATAATTAGGTAGTCCATACAAACAAACTCACTGCTCAACTTGGAACCAAGGTGGTGCTCACGCTCCCTCTAGAGTCCCTACTGCTATGACAGTCAGTAACTTTAGAACTAATGTTTTTTGCAATTGCTGAATTCTGTGTTTGCCCTCCCCCTACATTATTTCAACATTCACTTCCCCTCTGCAACTTGTTACAATTGCTCTTCCTATGGCCAGATATCTTCGTTTTTGGCTGTTGTGACAGAATACCACAGACTGGGTAGTTTAAACAACAAACATTTTTCCAAGATGAATGTGCTGATGGTAGATCTAGTATCTGGTGAGGGCACTCTTCATGATTTGCCAATGGCTGTCTTCTAGTTATGTCTTCACATGGCAGAGATAGAGAAGTAGAAAGAAAAAAAAGTAAGCTCTCTCCAGTCTCTTATTATAAGGACACTAACCCCATCATGAGAGCTCCACTGTCATGACCTGATTACCTCTCAAAGGCCTCAGCTCTTAATACCAAATCCATTGGGAATCAGGATTTCAACACTCAAATGCTGAAATGTTTCACCACCCCCATTTTCTGGGGATGAGAACATTCATTTCATAACATCAGACATATTAGTTATCTTGACATCTAAAGAAATAGTTCTGGAGATAGCAGTGCTTCAAGAATTACAGACAATAGAGTTGAAATATTTTTAATATATGGTTGAAGAAATTCAAGTATAGGTGCCACTCACTGTACTTTTATTTCTTCTTGAACTCTGAAAATTTTAAAGAAAACATCATTTTAGTTGGAATATCATTATGATGGTTAATTTTAAGTGTCAACTTATTTGGATTGAAGGATACCTAGATAGGTGGTAAAGGGCTGTTTCAGGGCTGTTTCTAGGTGTGTCTGTGAGTGTGTTGCCAGAGGAGATTGACATTTCAGACAGTGGACTGGGAGGGGAAGACCCCTCTCCATGTGAGTTGGCTCAATCTGCTGCCAGCATGTCCAGAACAAAGCAGGCAGAAGAAGGTGGGATAAGCTGGCTTGCTGAGTCTTCTGGCTTTCATCTTTCTCTTGTTCTGAATGCTTCCTTTGGTTCCTCGTGCCCTTGGAATTCAGAATTCAGGTTATATGACCTTTCAACTCTTGGGCTTACAACAGTGGTTTGCTGGGGGCTCTCAGGCCTTCAGCCACAGACTGAAGGCTGTACTCTCAGCTTCCCTGCTTTTGAGGCCTTGAACTTTGAACCACTATCAGCTTCTTTTCTTCCCTGGCTTGCAGATGTCCTAAGTGGGACTTTGCCTTGTTATCATGTGAGTCAATTATTCCTAATAAACTCCATTTCATATATACATATATCATATTATGTCTTGTTCCAGTTCTTAGAGAACCCTAATACAATCAAATATGTGCAAAAGCATACACAAAATGAAGACAAAATATATACCATATACAAGATAGACTATTATTTGCACCTTAGAATCATCCTCCTTTTTTCCATTCAGGCATACTAACTCTCTATTCTAAAATTAACCACTATCTTGTCCTCTAACACTCTAGATTATATTACCCTGGTTTTTATCTTATATAAATGGAATTGTACAGTATGAGTTAATTTCTCTTTATTCTGTTCAATATTGTCTTTTGACTCTGACTATATAACTCTAAAGATACTTGTGGCTTATTACCATATATACATTATTTTACTGTGAAAATAGCTGAAGTAAATTTGAGAGCTAGTTCTAGGGGCCTGAAGTCGATTTGACAGCAAGTTCAATAGCATCCTTAAGTGTATGCTAGCCAGCTTCCCAGCAAGTTTAATTGCACTCCACCTAACCCAGATACAGCTTTTCCTGTTTCCTTTACACCTGAAGAGGCAGCTTCCTTCTTGCCAGCCTCACCCTGTGGAATGTTAGTGAACTCCTCCACTATCTGCTGGGCTACAGCCACACCTGCTCCAGGAGGCCTGAGCTAGTAGGAGAGGCATGAGGAGGAGGGTGGCGTATGGGAGAAGAGGAACTCTCCTAAATGTATTCCTTCATTTTGTACTATGCATTAGCTCTAAGACCACTGGTTGCTTTCTATATTGGTACTCCTGCATTCTTTAGAGCTCTATTTCTCTTAAAAGCGAATTCCCATTTGCTCCATTCACCTGTTATTAAGTAAGAATTTTTCAATAAGCTGCCCCCATTCCAATAACTACATAGTTTATCTTATGATTAAAGCAGTGTGATTAAGAGAAAGAGACAGATTCAATAAATCCAGCTGACAAAATATAATGGTTAAATATTCGGATCAAATGGAAGGCACACAGAAACATGAAAATACTGTCTGTGGATTAAAACTTTCTTATTGGAGAGGAACAAAAGAGGGAAAAAACTATGGACTTAATGAGTAATCTCCAGAAAGAAGAAAAAAATATCTCTTAACTAATTACACAAATTATTGCAACAGTAAACATAAAGGCAGTTTTGAAAACTGTATGGCATATTTGGTAGGTTCATCCTAGGTAAAAAAGAAATCAGAAATCTAAAAGAATAGAACTAACAGAAGTCAAAAAATAAATCAAAATGTGATTGAAATAAAATGGTTTAAGTGTTTCTCAAGTTCCCGGTGTCATGGACCACCATGTGCCTAATGCTTTGGTCACGCAACCACGTGTGTATTTTTACAGCAACTGATAGTTTTCTATATCTTCCTGGACTTAATATTTCATCCCATTGGTTCTGGTCAGGCAATGCCCTTAACTTCACCGCAGCCAATCCCTAATCTTACAGATCAACCAACTTCACTGCCCTGGATGGGACTGAAACCTGACTCTCCATGTGGGATATTTGTAATATCCAAATTAATGATTATAATCTAAATGCCATCTTAAGAAATCTAACAAAAATGGAGTTTTTAGTTGAAAATATGTCTGCAAGTTTAGCACCTCTCTAAAGTAATCAAAATAAAGAGGACGGGGAGTCACTTCTCAAAGAAACAATTTTACTTGTACAGTTGACACTTGAACAATACAAACTTAAACTGCACAGGCACAATTACATGAAGTTTTTTCAGGAAAGTTACAATGATTGTGCCTGCCTCTCCTGTCTCCCCTTCTGCCTTCTCCACCTGTTCCACTTCTGCCACCCCGAGACAGCAAGATCCCTGCTTGCGCTCCACTTCAGCCTATTCAATGTGAAGATGATGAGGATGAACAACTGTATGATGATACATTTTCACTCAATATATTTTCTCTTCCTTATGATGTCTTAGTAATATTTTCTTTTCTCTAACTTTATTGTTAAAATACAGTATATAATACACATAGCATACAAAATATATGTTAATCAACTGTTTATGTTATCGGTAAGGTTTCCAATCAATGCTAGGTTAATAGTAATTAAGATTTTGGAGAGCCAAAAGTTATATGTGGATTGTCAATTGTATAAGACCAGTGCCTCTAACCACAGCACGGCAGAGAGGTCAACTGTATTTTAAATTTTCAAAATTCATGTGTGTCCTTCTAAGTCAGTAAAATAAACCAAATTCTGGTTCTGTTTGGCTGGTGAAATCTCTTCTTCACAATGTTGAAATAATGAATGAATGAATTAAATTTATTCCCGGCAATTTTAAAGTTTCCTTTGTAACTTGATTAAAGCAGAACTTACGTATAAAATTTCATAGATCTCTATTATATATAGAAGGAGTTTTTCTGAGTCAAACATTTTTAATGCTATATATTAGTATATTGAAATTCAAATTATTTGTTTACATTTTTCTATATGGCATCATAAAATGAACTCAAAATTGATTGTGACTTTCAAATTTCCTTCATGTTATTTTATCTTACCAGTTTCATTTTGTTTTTTTTTTTTTTTTGCTTAACTTACTGTGGAATTCTGAATGTTATGTAAATTTTATCAAAATGTTACTTAAAAGTAATTCACAAAGAATCTATTAATGCATCTGTCACTCCAAATTGTTCAAAGGCCATTTTTTCTCTCTTCATTTGATCCAAGTAAAAGAATAATCGTGTTTAAACTCTTCATTTCAAATCCATTCCTTGTGCAATTAAAAGCTCAAATCTAAAATGAACCAAAATATTAGCTAACTTCACATTTTCAAAATAGATTTTCTTTACTGCATGACTTTTTCTCTGTATGTATTTAGAGTTAGTACCCATGAACATTTAAAAATATATGTATAAAATCCAAAATTCTTATTTTTTAAAAAAACTGTTCACACAAGAACTTGCCTCTCAAATAGATGGCAGTTTTATAAGTCACTTCTTTCTTCTTTTGACAGCATATTTGTCCTACTATATAAAACTCATGAAGAAAGGCTTGTAGTAAATGACAGTGTATTTCACAGGTCATGTAATTTACAATTTGTCATTCTTCATGTTGCAGGAAATGGTACATGGTGTCAACAACACATAAAGAATATATTAACATTTTTGCTGCCTTTCAGTATGAATATAGTTTTCTCTTGAATTCTGATGATAGACAAGCCAAACTGTAATGTTTTTCAACTATGAATTGTATAAGATATGAATTATGCTGTACTTGATACTATTACCCTGATATACCTAATAGATGTGTCTTGTTTGTTTGGTGGAAGCATTCTATAAATTTCAACAAAGAAAGATACTTTTTATCATTCATTCATTCATTTAAGTATTAATCCATTCTCTAAGGAATTAAAAAAATATTTAGTTTTGTGAGGCCGAGGCAGGCTGATCACAAGGTCAAGAGATTGAGACCAACCTGGCCAACATGTTGAAACCCCGTCTCTACTAAAAATACAAAACTTACCTGGGTATAGTGCCGCGCACGTGTAGTGGCTCGCACCTGTAGTCTCACCTGCTGAGGCAGGAGAACTGCTTGAACTTGGGAGGTGGAGGTTGCAGTGAGCCGAGATGATGCCACTGCACTTCAGCCTAGCGACACAGCGAGACTCCAGCTCAAAAAATATATATATATAATATTATATTATATACATTTATATATAATATTATATGTAATATAAAATGTAAACATATATAATATATATTACACCATTAATGTGAGTGTATATTATGTTATGTATAATATAAAAATATATATCAATATATTATATATATTTATAATATATAAATATATATTATATATAATATATTGTAATAATATATAATATCATATATTATATTATATATAATATATTATAATAATATATAATAATATCATATATTATATTATATATATATATATTTAGGTAACAAAGATAGCTGTAAAATATTTTCTGCCCTTGTAAATCTCATAAAAACACAAGAGAAGCTCACAACCATGTATAATTAAATGTGAGCATTTGTTGTTTGGGCACATGGGTGTTGCCTGGCAAGGCTGCTTGCCAAATATCCTTCTTTTCTTTTTTTGAGACGGAGTCTCGCTCTGTCGCCCAGGCTGGAGGGCAGTGGTGCCATCTCGGCTCACTGCAAGCTCGGCCTCTCGAGTTCACACCATTCTCCTGCTTCAGCCTCGCGAGTAGCTGGGACTACAGGTGCCCGCCACCGCGTCCAGCTATTTTTTTTTTTTTTTTTTTTGGTATTTTTAGTAGAGATGGGGTTTCACCGTGTTAGTCAGGATGGTCTCGATCTCCTGACCTCGTGATCTGCCCGTCTCGGCCTCCCAAAGTGCTGGGATTACAAGCGTGAGCCACCGCGCCCGGCCAGTACCCCTCTTTTCTTATGTATGTACTAACAGAGGAGGATTTTTATGCCAATTATATATTTCTCACTTAATACGTCTTGCAGAAGTAGAGGTAGCAGCTACTTCACTGGGTGCTATGACCAGACATGTACCCAGTCTTAACCAACAGGACATTCACCCTTTCCTATGGCCTCTCACTGTAGACTGAAGAATGTGGGAGAAGTTTGTTTGTTGGGCCATCACAGTGAATGCAGCAGTAATAGCTATGGTAGCTTTAGCTGTGGCATTTCTGGCAGTTGTCTTGGCAGAGGTACTACTGGTGATATCTTGAATAGATTAAACTTATTGTATTTCCTTAGACTGGATTTTTTGCTTTCCAGTATCTGCTGATGTGGGCTTTATTTCAATTTCAAGATTTATGTTTCCTGTTCTTTCTATGAGGGTTTCATTTATATCTAAATCCAATGAATCCTCCACCAACAATAAAAAGTAAAAAGGGTGAGAAAGATTACCTAAAAAAACCTGCCTATCCAGAAAATAAAAATTACTGTCCCCAGAGTAAAATTGTAATTAAAGCAATAGAAACACCGTCCATGTGGAGCATAACAGTCCTAACATGTTGTAGTTTTATTTTTTCATTTGTTTTCTTTTCAATTATTCTTTTTTTAATGCATTAAAACATCTAGACCACTTAGAATAAGAGCTGTTGAGTGGCAAACATGCAGTCAGTGTGGGCTATTTTATTATTTATTGGGGTGGAGTCTATAGGGTAACAGCCCAGGTTACAGACCTACCCTGACTGCATTCATAAACTCTTCCATTGACACAGCTATGTGACTTTGGGCAAGGTACTTAACCTCTCTGTCCTTGAATTTGCTCAAAAGTGAATAAAAAATAGGATCATTCAGTACTGAAGTAGATAATTTATGTAATATTTTTAGAAGAGCTGTGATGGTTAATTTCATGTGTTTACTTGTTTCATGTGTGTACTTGTCTGGGCTATGGACACTCAGATATTGTTAAACATTATTTTTGGATGTGTCTGCAAGAGTGTTTCCAGAAGAGATTAACTTTTGAATCACTAGACCGAGTAAAGCAAATTGCCCTCCCCAATGTGACTAGGCATTATCTAATTCATTGAGGGCTTAAATAGAACAAAAGTCAGATGCAATGAGAATTCACTCTCTCTACCTTACTACTTGAGCTAGGACATTGGTCTTCTTTTGCCCTAGGACTGGGACTCACACCATTAGTGTTGTATTGCTTCTCAGACCCTCAGCCTACACAAGCTTTCAGAATGGGACTAGAAATTACAATATTGGTCATCCTGGTTCTTTGGCCTTTGAGCTCTGATTGGAACCATATCACCCACTTTCCTGGCTCTCCAGCTTACAGATGGCAGAATGTGAGACTTCTCAGTCTCCATAATCATAGGAGCTAATGTCTCATAAAAATGTATCTCCCCCTATGTTTGTACAGTTGTCCCTCAGTATCTGGAAGATTGGTACCATGGATATTAAAATCCTTAAATACTTAAGATCCTAGTATAAAATGTGACAGTATTTCCATGCAGTTATGTATATCCTCCTGTATACTTTGAGTCATCTCTAAATTTCTCATAATACCAAGTATAATGTAAATGTGCTGCAAGAGTTGTTACACTGTATTCTTTAAGGGATAATGACAAGAAAAAAATGTCTGTATATGTTCAGTACAAATGCATTTCTTTTTATATGTTTGATCCACAGTTGTTTAAACTTACGGATATGGAGGAACAATTGTGTGTGTGTGTGTGTGTGTGTGTGTGTGTGTGTCTGTCTGTCTGTCTGTCTGTCTTTATATGTGTATACCTTATTGGTCCTGTTTCTTTGTAGATCCTTTGCCCCTAAAGGGGAAGAGTGGTTCTATAGGAACACAATTTTAAGAATGAGTTTTCTAATTTTATTCTGGATTTCCTGGATTTGGCACTCTAATATGATTAGATTTTAAAATGATAATGACATATATTAGAGTACTCTAGAGAGACAGAAGCAAGAGAACACACACACACACATATATACATATATATGAATGCATACACATGCAAATATACATACATTCAGATAGATACACACACATAATTTATACATATGGGAGAATTGGATCACACGATTATGGAGGCTGAGAAGTCCCTGAGAAGTCCCACAGTAGGTCATCTGCAAACTGGAGAACAAAATAAGCTGGTAGTTTGACTCAGCTTAAGTCCAAAGGCCTGAGAACCAGTAGTGTAACTCTTAATCTGAGGCCAAAGCCTAAGAACCTGGAGAACTGTTGATGCAAGTTCGGATACCCAAAGGCCAAGGAACTTGTATGTTCAAGGTCAGGAGAAGAAGGTTGTCCCTGCTTCAGAGGAGGGAACGTATTCCTCTTCTGTTTTTTTTCTATTCACGTCCTCTGCCAACTGAATGATACCCACCCACATTGGATGAGGGTGAATCTTCCTTACTCAATCCACTAACTCAAATCCCTGTCTCTTTCAGAAACACCCGAACTGACTGATATGGTTGGGCTCTGTGTCTCCATCCAAATCTCATCTTGAATTGTAATCCCAACATGTGGAGGGAGGGATCTGATGGAAGGTGATCAGATCACAGCAGTGATTTCCTCCATGCTGTTCTCACAGTGGTGGGTGAGTTCTTCAAGATCTGATGGTTTAAAAAGTGTGGCACTTTCTCCCACTTTCTTTCTCTCTCCTGTAGCCATGTAAGACATGTCTTGCTTCCCTTTCACCTTCCGCCATGATTGTAAGTTTCCTGATAGTCAATTAAACCTCTTTTCTTTATAAATTATGCAGTCTCAGTCTCAGGTATTCTTTATAGCAGTGTGAAAATGGACTGATACACAGACATCCCCAGAAAAAATGCTTTACCACCTATCTGGGTATCCCTTAATCCAGTCAAGTTGACACATAAAAGTAAACATCACAAAATGTTATTTTTTGCAGCAATGATAGCATCAATGATCTGTGGCATGATTTGGCAACAGAAATATCCAAAATATCTCCTTTGACTACTCTTAATCAACCATTTATAAGAAGAAAGGAGCTGAGACATTGTGTATATAAACAGTTTTAAAAACTGTTTTCAAACATGTTTGGAAAACTAATGGATATCATGAGGGTGACCAGTTGCTCCTAACATCACTGGACAAAATGGTGAAAGAAAATAATGAACTCAGAGGTTTGAATTCCTAGCTCAAGTGGCACAAAAATGAACCAAAATCTTCTATGTGTGCTTGGAAAGAGATTCTCATCTCCTGTAGCCAGAGCACTGGGATTGTTGAAAATCAAATACAGAATCTCATTATGTGACTGTCTGAGTAACAACACAAGTTGAACTCCAAGCCTTACAGAGCTTGTGGAGGCATTAATTGCAAAATAATGGGATCCTCTCAGTTGTGATGGAGATATATGGGAAGACCCTGACAAAGCAGAAGAAATTGAGCTCATGGATTCTAACAAGTATTTTCTGCCAGTGGAAGAGACTTCCCCATTCTCAGTGATATCAACCTCTGCACCTCATCTAAGGGGATTAATCCTTCCTTGCCTGAGAAAACTGTAGTGGCTTTTCCTGGGAAAGTTGTCAGGCAAGACAATGCTTACCCACCTCAGAATCCGTCTCCACCACCCCTCTTCACTTCTACACCTATAACTACATTTAATTCCCAGCAGATCCCTAAAGGTAAGATACAATGTGTAACCCATGAGGAGCGTACTTATAGAATGCCTTCTTCACCATTATGGTAATTTTACACAGAACTAATTCTGATTCTTTAGTGCTTCATTTCACAGCTTGAAAAAAAAAGTGTGGCAATTGGCCCATGTTAATGGAACTGCTCTTATCATGTTTCCCAACATCCTGTAGCTGGCCTGAGGTAGAATGGTGGAATGACTTTTGAAGAATCAGTTATAGTGCCTTCTATCTGGCACTATCACTGCATAAGTTGAGAAATAGGTCTCCTTCCTTTGGAGTGAAACTTATACTATCAGCACCTCTTGTTCTCAGATATCAGGACCGGAACTAGAAATTATATCACTAACTTTCCTGTGTCTTCAGCAGATTGTATGTGGCAGATTATGGAACTTCTCAACCACCATAATCATATGAGTCAATTCCTCATAATAAACCTCCATATATATATATATATATATATATATATATATATAAGTGTATATATATATATATACACTTCCTACTGGCTTCTTGGTTCCATTTCTCTAGAAAACCTTGACTAGTTCAAAAATGTTGACATATACTAATAATATGCAAACATTGAATGCTATCTAGTTCTTGTTTAATTAAATTTTTGTCTAGTATTTTCCAATAAATAAATTTAACTTTAATAGTGACATGACACATATTTAATATCTTGTTAATAATAAAAACATTTATATTTTTTCATGTTTTCTTTGAATAGATCTTTATATATATTTTACATACTTTGTTATGTTTTGTTCTACAAGTCCTTAATTTATAAATAGTTATTATGATTTTGATTTCCTCTCAGAGCAAATAGAGTTATATAGATGAGATTTATATTATAATTTTCTAGAGGTTATTGCATGTGGCATTAAGCTTATTAATTTCTCAAGTTACTGCACTGAAACCAGAGACTATAGTCTCTTTATAATTTTAGTAATTGATTATACCTTATTTATAGCCTTGAGAACATCAATTTTGAATGCTTTCTGAACATGTGAGAAATCTTTGCATGTCTATTTGGTCTAATTTATAAATTTCCACATAAACTTATTAACTCAGGCTTATTAATTATGTTATTCAAAATCTGTATCATTTCTGATATTATATTTTGACAGATGAATTAAAATTTACACTTATATTGTAAGATGTATTAATCATGTTCCTGTGATACAAAAATGGTTTGTGTTCATATTATTATATATTGTGCATTTACCATCATAGAACAATCCTTTTTGTACTGAATTTAATTTTCCCTTGAATTTTCCTGAAATATTGATATTAACATGCCTCCTTTTTTTTTTGTCATGAATGGGCTTTTTACCAGTGTGCCAGTGGGAATATTCTCAGCAGAGCCAGGCTTCATGGAAAGGAATAAAATGGGGGTTATGGACTTATTCAGAGCTTTAGAGAACAGTCATGTTCTAACCAAGTATTCCTGAAGTGAATTGGTTCATTTATTCTACATGGCCAGCAGTGATGCCCAGTCACTGTTTCTCTTACACAGAAATGACAATTTTCTACATTAATGTCACCTACACAGTTTAACATTATCTATGGCTTTCAATGTACACGGACTGCTTATCAAATTTGCTGGGCATAGTGCAAAATGAAAATGCAGGGTCCCTTGTGCAAAGATTCTTAAAAATTTCAAGATGGCAACAGTGGAATATTGAACGAAGCGTGCAGTCCCTTTA
Source organism: Macaca fascicularis (assembly GCF_037993035.2). NCBI lineage: Eukaryota > Metazoa > Chordata > Mammalia > Primates > Cercopithecidae > Macaca > Macaca fascicularis. The sequence continues at coordinate 28,752,713 of NC_088380.1, read as the reverse complement.
AGTGTGTGGACCTGTGTGACTGCAATGAATGCATGCCTACTGTAGCTGCCTCTGATTGTACCTTCTGATTTTCAGTAGTAACATTGCCATCTTCTCCCTGAATCACTTCAGAAGAAACAATGGGGAGCAGGAGGAAACCCAGTAATTTTCTTCCCAGTCATTGATTTTAAGTTTTAACATGTGGTAGCTTAAATTCAATGGAGCCGAAGACACAGTTGAAGTACTATAGTCATAATAACCCATGAAACTACTACACTTTTTATTTATTTTATAGCATACAGAGGATTACTTTCTGTAACATACCTTCAGGTTAAAAACTGAAGGAATTAGTAATAATAAAAGCATCTGGAATTTAGATGAGATACAACTTATGAGTGCATAATATCTTTTATTACCTGTAATGTTACTTTGCTTTTACTATCAATATTGCCATGTAAGGCATTTTCTTAGCTGTATTATTATGGGTATTTTTGTTTTTGTCATTGTTTATGATGTGGTAATATTTATCAATGTTATTTATTTGAATTGTATTTCAAAAACTATTATATGATGTGGATGATTGATGATTTGAGAACTAAATGTACATTATCCATGAAATATTTGTATTAAAATTACATACATGCAAGAATCAATGGACTCTGAGTCTCAGTTATAAAGTTCATAAATTAATTATGTTTGCATTTACTCATTCTGTGGTATTTGTTCATATCATTTTATTTTAAATAACCTGTTGACGAATCTTTTGCAATTTCAAGGCTAGAAAAAATTTATTTCTACTTCTCAATTTAATTATATTACTTAGTTTTAAAGTCTAAATGCATCATAACTCAAAGTTAATTGCAGAGGCTTTTTGTTAAATTACTTCAACATATTCTGCTCTTTATATTTATAAGCTCTTTTACCTTGCCTGTATTTAAGATATCAAAGCAGCCTTAAAAGCTTATTACAAATGATAGCTTTTTCACTTAGATTAATCTGCTACTATGATACAAAGGGAGTTTTATTAAAATTTCATTTTCTTCTATCAGCACTTATATTAGTAATTTAAATTTGGTCACAGAGTAATCAATTAAAGTAAAGCATGCTGTGTGAACACTAAACCTAACACATTAATTTAATCTATTTTGGCTACTCCTGCTGTCTCACAAATCATTTCTATGGTTACAAGGCATTTGTCAAAGTTTCTAATGGAAAAACATCCCATGATGGCAAGGCCTTTACTAAATAAAGGTAAGATTTATGGATGATAACAATATTTGAATTAAATTTCGATAACTTAAGTGGCATTTTTCTAATACCACAGAACACATACAATAAAAACAAGCTAACTACATTAAAATCTAATTTTAAATTACTACAAAAAATGGCATTGGGAGATTAATCATAGGAGCTGTACAAATGATTCTATAAGAAAAGCGTATAATTTAATTAACTCTCTGCTTTGCCAAAGATAGTGAAGTGGCAAAGCAAATCTTAGATCTGGCATATGAGTGGGATTGTGTCCAAATACCACCTTCTCCTTTGGGACTGGATCTTTTTCCATGTTCCTAGTGAGGATTTGTTAATTTTCAGTAGAATAATAGAACAAATGACTTTACAAACAATTCTGTCTACAATCACAGAAATCTGATATAAATTTTTAAAATTATAAACTGAACATAAACTTTGGTAAATGTACTCATGTTATAAGGAATTTACCTTCACACAAAAAGAGATCTTGTCTTTGCCCTTGCCTTTTGGAACAGAATCCCCCTGGAATCTAATGCCAGACAGCTGTGTCTTTGTGTGGGGTGGTTGCTGGTCACACTGGATTAGGCTGGGGCGTGGTCAGGATAGAAATGACCAACAGCGTAATAAAGGACAGGGCTTTGACTCATACAGCATCATTTGAATTAGGTCAACCAGGTGAGCAATTAAAGACTTGGGAACAACTGATTACTGAAGTTGAGGTGAGCTTCTCTGTTTGGCAGTAGTCTGTGGGTATTACTACACTTTGATAGAGTAACACCTCCTGACTCCACAGGGAGAAGACAATGAAAGCTCTGCATTTGGCTCTTCCCAGACTCTGCCCTATTAGCTTCATTCTTTGACTGATTTTATTCTGTATCTGTTTCCTATAATAAATCATAACCATGAATATGATAACCTATAGTGGGTTATTGGAGTCCTTGTAGTGAGTCTCTTGGATTTGCAATTGATGTGAGAAGGGAAGGCGGTCAGGTGTTGTTGAAGACTGTGTTTCTTCTAATTTTCTAGTTGCCCTAATCTCTCACAATACTACACAGTGCATTGGAGAAAAAAACAAACACAAAAATGTTCTTTTATCTGACTCTTGACAAATAAAGAACCTGAAATAAATTGATAGAAAAAAATCATGAAAAAATGGACAGATAATTATATGCATAAAATAAGTGTATGTTAAAGAAAATGCAATAAGTATTTCCAGTGATTTTAATCATGTCATCTAAAGAATTTTAAACTGCATATTTACCTTTAGAAACCTAGAAGCTTGGAACTTTAAAACTCCTGTTATCTTATTGGAATTTTTTTTTTTTTTTTTTTTGAGATGAAGTCTCACTCTGTCCCCCAGGCTGGAATGCAGGGGTATGATCTCGGCTCACTGCAACCTCTGACCCCTGGGTTCAAGCAATTCTCCTACCTCAGCCTCACTAGTAGCTGGGATTACAGGCTTCTGCCACCATACCTGGCTAATTTTTGCATTTTTGGTAGAGATGGGGTTTCACCATCTTGGCTAGGCTGGTCCTGAACTCCTGACTTTGTGATCCATCTGCCTCAGCCTCCCAAAGTGCTGGGATTACAGGTGTCTTATTGGAAATTTTAATGTGATAAATACGCTGCTCTTGAAGCTCAGTTTTTTATTTCCTTTACCTCTATTTTGTTAAACTGTTGTAAACTTCAGCTGAACGAACTCTCCATGGCCAACTCATGAACTTACTCCAGAATTGCCATTAATATCTCACTTTTGACTACAGTCAGAAGTCTTTCAATTGCATTGTATTCTCACTTGTTTTTGAGCCGGATGAAATTTACAGTCATTGAGCAGCTCACAGCAAATTTTGCTTTTTTCCATAATTACCCTAGGTACATGGTGCATAATTTAATTGGCTTTTTTATTAGCATTCTTCGTTCTCTCCTTCATCCTTTGCCTCAGCATAAAAATCCCCCCAAATTGTATATATAGTCCCAGCAACCTCCTTCTTTCTTAATTCAAGCCTATTATTGTTCTCTAAACGGAAAGGCATAATTGCTCACATGCTTTGTTTTGTGTGCTGTGCTAGGCACCGGGGATACAATGCTAACCATGATGGACACCATTACTGCCCTTAGCATAAGCCATCTGGGAAAGAAAAGGAAAAAAATATAAAGCCTGGTCGTAAACTCTGAAAAGGGTTAAGTAGAGAAAATACATCAGGGTGATCTAACAAAGTCAAGGACAACAGAAATGTCAATGACTACTTCCCAAAGAATGTGCAGTCTAAGCAAGATTCACTGGCAGCCTTTAACATCAAGTTTTAAAACACAGTTCTAGTCAATTAGCCAAGCTCTGAGAAACATTTGCTTTTACTCTTATTCCTATGTATTCTTTGTTTTCTATTTCCATTCTGAGAATATCGATAATAAACTTCATCTACTTTTTTCTTCAGCTTTATTGATGTATAATTGACACATTATATATATATATATATTTTTAAGTGTAGAACTTGATATTTTGGTAAATATAACATTGTGTAATAATCATCACAATCAAGCTAACATATGTATCACCTCACATACTGACTTTATCTGTGTATGTGATGGGAGGTTTATTCTCAGCAGACTTTAAGTAAACAATACAGTATTTTTAGTGGCCACTGTTCTGTACATCAGATCTCCAAAACATATTCATCTCGCATAACTGAGACTCTATAGCCTTTGATCAACGTGTCCCGACTTTCCCCATTCTCTAACTCTGCATTCACTCTCCAAATAATTGCACTCTTACTTCCCCTTTTCAGTGTTCCACTGAAACTATTCTGACATCTTCATGCCTCTGACTGTATTTAGCTCTTAGAAGTATTTTAGGTATGCATTTATTCATTCACAGATTGTACATCTAGAGACACATATGTAATCTTTTAACAAAAAAAGTAATTGAAGTTGACTCTTTGGTTCTACTATTTCTGAAAAAGAAAAATTTATTGATTTCTTAAAATATAATGTTAATTTCCATAATATTACTTTCCCAATTCTTCTTTTAATTCACTTATTTTGCCTATTTTATTTCCTTAGCTTCCTTGTGTTGTCCTTGTCCCGGTACTTCTTACCTTAGTCTTCCTGCAAACAACTAGTGCTTTTAACTACGTATTTTAAAATATTGACTCATTAATCAATACCTCTAATGTTATTTTATCCAGCTTTCTCTCTCTCTTCCTTTTTTCCTTTTTTTTTTTTTTTTTTTTTTTTGAGACAGAGTCTCGCTCTGTCGCTCAGGCTGGAGTGCAGGTGCGCCCTCTTGGTCTCACTGCAAGCTCCGCCTCCCAGGTTCACGCCATTCTCCTGCCTCAGCCTCCAGAGTTGCTGGGACTACAGGCGTCCGCCACCAAGTCAGGCTAATTTTTTGTATTTTTAGTACAGACGGGGTTTCATCATGTTAGCCAAGAAGGTCTCCGTCTCCTGACCTCGTCATCCGCCCACCTTGACCTCCCAAAGTGCGGGGATTATAGGCCTGAGCCACCGCGCCCTGCCCCAGCCATTTTTTTCAAACTGCTTGCTAGATCTTCCCACCTTGATGTCCAATAAAAATCACATATTTAGCATGACAAACGCAAAACATATGTGTGTACATTATATAACAGATAGCTTAGTATATGCAGGTTTTTATTTATCTCTAGCACATTTATTTATTATCTGTGTTCCCTACAGCTGCATTAAGGAAGTTTTATAGTTTTACTGATATCTACCTTGTCTCCTCAGTGAATACTTGGTAAGTTACAATTATGAGTAATAATCAAGTTTTCTGTTTCTAAAGATATAAAAGTTTGAGAGAATAAAGTAAGAAATGACTAGAACTAATTATTAAAACGTAAAATGCCTTATATGTTGAAGTATAATGAGGGGAGCTGAGAAAGCAGTAAGAAAATAATATTGTTTTAATTTCATCATTTTTACTTTATATTCAGGGGATACATGGGCAATTTTGGTAAATAGCTATATTGTGTAATGCTAAGTGAGTTCTGTGGTAAGATTGATCCTATCACCCAGGTATGAAGCACAGTGCCCAAAAGTTAGTTTTTCAACTCTTTCCCCTCTCTCTTGCTCCCCTCTCTGGTGGTCCCCAGTGTCCATTGTTTCCATCTTTATGTCAGTAAGTACCCAATATTTAGGCCCCATTTATAAGTGAGAACATGCGGTATTTGGTTTTCCATTCTGCATTAATTTGCATAGCATAATGGCCTCCAGCTGCATCCATATTGCTACAAAAGACATAATTTTATTTTTTTTTTTTGCAGCAGGATAGTATTTCATGGGGTGTATGTACTACATTTTCTTTGTCCAAACCACCATTTTGGGCACCTACGTTGATTCCATGTCTTTGCTATTGTGAATAGTGCTGCCATGAACATGTGAGTGCATATGTCTTTCTGGTGGAATAATTTGGTTTCTTTTGGCTGTAGACCCAGTAGTAGGATTGCTGGGTTGAATGGTAGTTCTGTTTTTAGTTCTCTGAGAAATCGCCAGACTGCTTTCCACAGCGGCGGAACGAATTTACATTCCCACCAACTGTGTATAAATGTTCCCTTTTCGCCACAACCTCACCAACATCAGTTGTTTTTTTGACTTTTTAATGATAGCCATTCTGATTGGTGTGAAATGGTATTTTATCATGGTTTTGATTTTCATTTTTCTTATGATTAGCAATGCTGAGCAATTCTTCATGTGTTCATAGGCTGCTTACATGTCCTCTTTGAGAAGTATCTGCTCATGTTTTTTTGCTTACTTTATAATGGGGTTATTACTATTATTTTTTTTTACTTATTGAATTGTTTAAGTTTCTTATAGATTTTGCATATTAGACCTTTGTTGGGTATATAGATTGTAAATTAAAAATATTATTTTTAAAAATCCTAACAAGGAATTTTTCAGAGTTGCAAGATATTCACCTTCATAATGAAAAACTAACTTTCCCTAGGTCCAGGAATGCTATGTTCTTTCCTAAATGAAGCATCACAAATTCGCATAGCACTGTGGGTAATTTGAAATATGTTGAGGACATCTGGGGATGGAATTAAGATAGTGAGAGGAGGTCTCTAGATGTTGTCTAATGTCTCCTGTGGAGGGATGGGCTGCATATCATTCTCAGTGGAGATCAATAATGTAAAAATAAATATGTGAACTAGAGAATATAAGAGTACATACACCTATGGCAATATATCAATATATGGGACACTTAATATTCTAGTTACTCTTTATTAATGGAGTATTAAAATCAATTATTAACAATAGTTTCCTTTTTGACCTATTTTTTATTTTTTCAATATATAAGTTTTGTTAATCTTCTGTGTCTCTTCTGTGTCTTTCTCCTACTCCCACCCCTCCTTCAGGAGCTGTGTTTGGTGGATTTCTGATATTAGGCTTTTATGACTATATGGAGAAAGTAACTTCTTGATGCCATGACTTACATTCAAATTCTTATCCCACAATAAGTAAAAAAAAAGAAAAAATTTATATAAAATATATTTCTCATCAATTTTAATTTAACAGTGAGAAAACAGGGGATAAATATATACTCTAAATTTATATTACAGGTTATTTAATATTTATGCAGTCTGTACTAAGATGTAATTGCACAGTCTTGTGATTACACATGATCTTTTGATAGCTCAATTTCAATGTAAATATTGAAACAAAAATCAAAGGTAGAGCTTCTTTTACATTCAAATGTATATCACTTTTTAAACAGCTATTGAATGGAATTGTTGAATGAATTATTTCTCACTCATGTAAAATAGGAATGTAAGACTCTAGTGAAATCACACATTTTCACAGCAAAATGTATTTTTTGACATCTGAACATCTGAGGAAATATACATACATATAAGCACTTTAATTCAGTGACATAAAGATAAGAGTTTTTTTGTGGTGGTGGTGTTTGTTTTTTTTGAAACAGAGTCTCACTGTGTCATCCATGCTGGAGTACAATGACATGATCTCAGCTCACTGCAAACTCCGCCTCCCCGGTTCAAGCAGTTCTCCCACCTCAGCCTCCTGAGTAGCTGGGATTACAGGCATGTGCCACCACACCAGACTGATTTTGGTATTTTTAGTAGAGATGGGGTTTCACCATGTTGTTCAGGCTGGTCTTGAACTCTTGACCTCAGGTGATCCACCCTTCTCAGCCTCCCAAAGTGCTGCGATTCCAGGAGTGAGCCACTACTCCCGTCCCAAGTTAAGAGTTTTGAGTACTCAGAAGAAAATTCAATACATTTAATTTGTATTTAGCATATCCCAAAGTTTACCTGTCTCTAATAATTTAAATAAAGACATTTTCTTTAGTTTTCTATTAGTCTATATTCCTATAGTCATAAATGCTTCAGAAACATTTGAAAAATTACAAAAACAAATGCTTACTGAATTTTTTACTCGTAATAAGGTGAATCCATAGATCAAGTTGGGAAGAAATGATGCCTTACAAAACTGAGTCGTTAACTACATGAACATGGTACATCCTACCTTTGGTTTAGTTTGTCTTAAATTCATCCAATAACATTTTCTTGTTTTCTCTTAAAGATTTAAAGATATCTTTTACTCTAGATATTCCCCAAAATATCTGACATGCTTGAATGTTATTTTAAATTTTATAATTTCCTAAAGGTTAACTTTCCAACTGTGATTGGCCTTTAGAAATATAATTGATTTCTCAATATGCAATGACCTTCTTAAATTGACAGCCCAGTTTGTACTGGATCAGCTTTGTCTGAGAACACAATAACGCTGTCCAAATCCTGAGACCAAGAGACTTGATCAAACCCTAGGATGGCTTCTAGCAGCATACGGCCATGTTCCTCGGTGACCCTAGCATTCCATTAAAATGTCTGCCTAAGAAAGATCTACACTGCCAGGGAACTTACTATTTATTTGTTGTAGCTGATACCTGATAAATGGCCTCCCTGGAGCATTTACTTAAAACCTCTTGCCATTGTAAATGTGTATTTTTTACAACTCAGAAATATGTCTCTCAAAGGTCTAAGAGCCATTTATTTATTTATTTATTTATTTATTTATTTATTGAGACGGAGTCTCGCTCTGTCGCCCAGGCTGGAGTGCAGTGGGCCATCTTGGCTCACTGCAAGCTCCGCCTCCCGGGTTCACCCCATTCTCCTGCCTCAGCCTCCCAAGTAGCTGGGACTACAGGCGCCCGCCACCACACCCGGCTGATTTTTTGTATTTTTAGTAGAGACGGGGTTTCACTGTGTTAACCAGGATGGTCTCAATCTCCTGACCTCATGATCCGCCCTCCTCGGCCTCCCAAAGTGCTGGGATTACAGGCGTGAGTCACCACTCCCGGCTGCCATTTTTTTTTTTTTTTTTTTTTTGAAATATAATCGTGGGGAAGACAGGACCTCTATCTTCCAGTTTCTGTGGGAAGCTGGATTTCTCACTTTGATAACTGCCAGCTAGTAGACACAGCTGGCCTCATCACATTCACATTGACCATCCTTTGTAATTTTTCACTTCTTTGAATCTACTGAACCTCTGCTATCTCCCTTCCATCAGTTTTCTTTTAGAATGTCCAGTCCCCTCTGCAAAATTTGGGATGCAGCTCAGCTCTTTCCCTACTGTCGGTAGTTACTGAATAAAATCTGTTCTTACCGCTTTAGCTAATGTCTAGCTCTGTTAATTTCTGACATATTAAACAGGAAATGTATTGGAATCCTGTGGCTTTGTTTGGATTATAAATGGCTGAAAAACTTTTTTTTTTTTTTTTTTTTGTGATGCATAGAAGGTAGAGTTAAACCAGCAGTCATCATTTCCTGAAGATCATTATTATTTGACATAGTGACATACAGGAAGTTTTCAGGTTGCCTTGCTGTTCTGTTGACAGTCAGATATTCCTCCTAATTGCCATCCCTGCTGAGCATAGAAGCCCCAAGCTCACCATTGAATACTCGACTATGACCATAGAAATGTACAGAGGCAACGTATTTCCATAGGCTATTCTACAACTTCTACATATCCCCACTCCAGTGGCAGTATGTACCTGGTGTCCTAGATTCTCCGTTACTTACTAACTTACCTACCTATGCCAATGTTCCTTGAGTTTTGTTACCAAATTTTCGTCTAATTTTTCTACTTCGGGTTCTTCTACTTTCCTAGCTTCTGATACGGTTTTTGAGATTTTATATTATGAATTCCTTATTCCATAATATTTATACTGGCTCTACTTTCTTGGACGAATCCTATCAAATACAGTTAATAGTGCTAGAGTTATGGTGTTACTGTATAAAAATCTAAGATATTTTACCTTGCATTGACTATAAAAAAAAAAAACTGGCATTGAATGTTGGAAAGACAATAAGAATATTGTTATTAGGGACTGAAAATAAGGTGGGCCATATTATGTATGGAAGAATGTTTTGCAACACTATCTATTTAATATGGAAGGTGGATAATATATCTAAATGAGTACTTTTGTGGGATTGGAAAATGAAACTATTTCTCATTATCAGCTTCTTTAGCAGAGAAAGAAAAATAATTCTAGCATAAGGAAAGGCCTAGGCATCAGAAGATGTCTAATCAAAAGCACTGACCATAAAACATCAAGGTAGACTCAACAGTATAGACAGAGGACCCTTTAAAAAGCATTTTACTTTAAAAAATCAACAACGAAAGAATTGAATTATAAATTCACTTAACTATTCAAAAGGACTCCAAGTATCAAAATGGCATGTAATTCAGTAGCCTGACACATAGCCCAAAGTAGACAGTGGTCTATCGCAGAAAGATTTATTGTTATGCCTTTTGTTAAAGGACATAATGCTGATAAGATTCATAGATTAAAAAATGTATAGCATTTTCAGAATTGCATAAACAGAAGAACTGCTAGTTTGGACTCAAAGGGACAGTGACACTTTAAAATATAAAAACGTCATTGGGCCAGCAAAACATAGGAAATAAGCTGAGAAAACTTCTCAGTCGAAGTGTAAGTCTTTTCTTTGTTGAAAAAAAATAGACAATAACATATAGCTAAGTGCCCAGTCATTGGAGCAAAATACCTAAAAGAGGAATTCCCGAGGATCAGAGCTTGACCCTAACATTACCTTCCCTCGGAGAAAGGGGAATTGGCAACATGTGCCTGACTCAGTCTCAAACTTGCTGTGAAACAATGGCTGCTATGTGTTTTCAGATTCATTTTCTTAAAATAACAACAAAAAAGGAAGAATGTCTGCTACAGATACTGTTCTCTATCTCTACTGGCCTTAATGGTGGCTTCCAAAAAGATATATCCACATCTTAATTTCCAAATACTGTGAATATTATTTATTATGACAAAAAGGTAGTATTAGTTATTTATAGCAAATGACATGATTAAGTTAAGACTTTTGAAAGGAGGAACTTCCATTATATTGTCTAGGTGTGTTGTAAATGCCATCACATATGTCCTACAAACAGGAGGCAGATTAAGATGAGAGAGACAGACACACACATGGAAAATAAATGCAAAGTAAGAAACAGGAGATGCAAGCCAAGCCAAGTAATGTTGAAAGCCACCAAAAGCTTGAAGATACAAGAAACAAATTCTCCCCTAGAACCTTCAGAGGGAGCATAGCCTTGCCTTAACTCAGGCTTCTAGTTTCCACAGCTGTTAAAGAAGGAATTTATGTTGTTTTAAGCCACCACGCTTGTGGAGTTTGTAACAGCAAGCTGCAGAAAACTCATGCACTATCTCACATTGTGTATTGGGTGTGTGGTTATTTCACATGACTTTTTCTTAAGTCACAGATTTCTGCCCCTGAGGTTCTGTATCCAAAGTTTTACACACAAAGTCTTGGTTTAGATAATGAGATTTTGCGCTGACGGTCTGAGCTTGTGCCATGGTTGGATAAAAATTTGAAGCTTCAGGGCATATTTTGCATATAGAAATTACCTAATTAGTTTTTAAACAGAGAGCATTCTGTTGCAAATTAAAGAATTAAAGATGGCCCCCAATTTTTTGCCACTCCTCCAAACCAGAGTTGGAGTCTATTTCTTTTTCTCTCTCTTTTTTTTTTTTTTTGTAGGGGAGGGAGTCTCGCTCTGTTACCAGGCAGGAGGACAGTGGTATGATCTCAGGTCACTGCAGCCTCTGCCTCCCAGTTTCAAGTGATTCTCCTGTCTCAACCTACCAAGTAGCTGGGATTACAGGAGTGTGCCACCACACCCAGCTAATTTTTGTATTTTTAGTAGAGATGGGGTTTCACCGTGTTGGCCAGGATGGTCTCGATCTCCTGACCTCTTGATTCGCCCACCTTAGCTTCCCAAAGTTCTGGGATTACAGGCATGAGCCATCGTGCCTGGCACCTTTTTCTCTTGAACTATGACATTGTCATTAGAATCACTGGTTTCCTGTGAAATGTTTTCTATTCTGTATTACCCAATTTTATGATGTTTAAGATTCTTTTCTATGTTACTGTTCTTCTTATTCAACTTGTCTGTTGGATATTCAAAGTTAATGAAAATCAGATAAGTATGCTTTTCTTATGAATTTGCCATTGAATCATGGAGAAAGTAATTACATAATCTCGCACTGGCATGCACGTGTGCTATGGAATAACAATGGAATACAAGAAAGGAAGTACCTCATGTTCTAAAAACGTACAATACAGAGATTGAATTTGGTTATGGTGATCAGGATTTTTTTACTGAGAATGTGACTCTGACAGTTAATGATTCAAATTTATCTTGGTAGAGATAAAAGAAAAGAACTATCTAAAGAGGGAGCAACATATGGAAAGGCAAATGGATCCACAAATCTGAAACAGGACCTCTACAGCTAGAACTAAGAAAGTTCGGGATATAGAATGAGACTGGAGAAATATGTTAGCCCTAGACCTTAAGGCCTTAGAAAGACATGTTAAGAAACATTTTGTAAACCCTAAAAGCAATGAGAAATTGTAAAATGATCTTAAACTAAAAGTGAAGAATGAAGTTTGTTTTATGAATAGTGTTTTTATTTCAGTGAATATTGTGTTTAAAGTTATGTCAATTAGGTGAAAGCTGATGTCAGTTTCGACAAATGTGTTGGATAAAAAGTGGAGTTCAGATGCAGGAACTATTTAAATGTTAACAGAGAATACTCTTGGTCAGATAATTTCAACAAAGTTTGAAGCAGATTACGATCACAAGAATATTCCCTATAGTTAGTATCCTGATAAAATCAATTCTCTTTCATTGATAAAGCCAAAATATACTGCCACAGCCTATGATTTAAATGTTTCTTTTAAGGTATGTAACTTCTAAATATATATTTCCTGAATATATATAATGCCAACTAAAATATATTGTAAAAATAGAAATTAATTATTGATTAAAATATACATTAAAAAGTAAACACTGGGAGTAAGTAGAAAAATATAAATTATTAAACTAAAAATGTTCTTGAACTTGACTGACATAATTCATTTCACCAGTGATCAGAATAAATTTTAAATAACTAAAATTTTGGAAAATTTCACTGCCTATCTAACATAAGTGTTGAAAAAAATGAATACATTCATGATTACACTATAAATTCTAGTGATATTTTAAGCATATTTATGATAATAAGTGATTCAGTCTCAATTTTCTCTTACTTTAGAGAGGATATAAATTTAGTTTTTGAGGTCTTCTAAGGACAAAATTATTAAAAACAAAGACACTGATTATATACTAGTGTTCACAAATTTTAACCTTTGTAAATTTTGTGTATAAATGACCTTTTTCCCTAGCTGTTGGGACATTGAGCTTAAATGCCACATATTAAAAAAAATTTTGGAATCTATCAAGATTACTAAGTAGAGTGTTATCTATATGGAATTGTCATGTAAAATATATGTTTCCACAGGTTAAGTTCTGCCACCAAATTGTTGTTTCAGACCATCTTCCTGGAAAAGAATAGAATAAATTACTGAAGAAAATGGTTGTTTGAGTGAACTTTTTAATTATGAAAATTGAGAAGCTTTACAAAAACTAGTAGTTCCAGATCTTTTTTAAAATTTCAATATCTGAGCCACATAATTGTTAAATTTTAAACAGGAGTTTCCCTCAACTTATTTCTCAGGCACACTGTGTGTAAATCTGAAAAAGATGAACAAATAATGCAGGTTTTTATCACATGAAGAATGAGGCAAAGGTTTAGTCAATGTTTATTGGCCGCATTATTCATATTCAACAATTGATATATGCTTGTATTACAAACTGATTATTTTACTTTTTTACATAGACAAAGTCGCCACAACACATATACATAAAAATATACATCCAGCCTACTCGTAGGTAAAAAAATTTGTTTTTTACACTAAAAATCATCATTAGTTGACCTACTTATCTATACAAAAAGAGATGCTTATGCATGGATTCACAGAAGTCATTAAATGTATTATGTCTTAAAGGATCCTGTGTGTGTGTGTGTGTGTGTGTATATATATGTATGTGTGTGTGTGTGTATATATGTGTAACTTCATTTGATTGATCAAAATTGTTTTAATTTTAAAATCTTGGCATAGAATTGTGGGATTAATTTGACAGTAAAAGTAATTCAAATATTATTTTCTCTACAATTATTTTGTATAATAAGGATGAGATGTGTTTTGATTGCTAGATTATGTTCATCTATTACAAAAAGTTTTAGAAGTTCTCATGTCCTTTTAGCTTGGCAGTGTTAAAAATTGGAATTAACGATCTGATATCATTTTTAAATGTGAAACTTCTCTAAAATAGCATGTACTATCATCATGTTAGAATTTTATCTAATCTAGCGATAGTTAGTCAAGATGAGAAGGTAGAGAAAAGTCTATTGTTCCATTTAACCATTGTCATAGTAACAAACTCAAATATACTACCATGCTGTGACTAAAAAAATAAGAAATTTAAATTTAATGTTAAATAAATGCAAAATGTATTTAATGGCCATATATCTGTAGCACATGTACGATTAAACAGTAATTATTAAAATATTTATACACAAATATATATATTAGTTTATAATTGTAGAACATTTAACTTCTATTTTATAAGATATTTAACTTTTTTTTTTAATAAGGAAAATGCAATTCCTTGGCTGTCTCTTATTTGTATGTATTAGTGTGAACATAAGTCAGAATTACTGCAGTCAACCCAATTTACTCACAGGAGCAGGTTTCCCAGTAGTAATTGTGTCTCCACTGGAAATGCAGCGTGGCATATAGTTTGAGTGACCCATGCTTGCTTCTGATATGTCTTCCCACTTTTTTGTTAGACTATCAGAAATTTGGGAGAAAAAAATAAATTCTGGATATTTTCTTCACTTTCCTAGGGAAAAAAAATATTTATTCTCATTTAATGTGCTTGCCCTCTCTTCTTGAAATTATAAGTTAATTCCAATTCAGAACAAAAAGAAAGTAGTCTCTGGAAGAATTTTAATTATTTCCAAATGCCTCTCCAGCATATAAATGCTTAACTGTGTGACTTTTCCATTTATGGGCTGTGAGAAATAAACAGCTGGGATAAACAGCAGGCATTTCAAGATATTTTATTTATTTCTCAGCAGAAGTTTAAGCATATGTCATAATGATGGCATTTACATCATAATATATGTTGCTTCTTACAGCTCTGCAAACCCATCAGAATCTGCACAAATGACTGCGGAATGGTAGAATAAGAAGAGTCTATCAAACAGACTTCCATCTGCTTCGATTCCAAAAGTTCAACCTTTATTATAAACTAAGCAACTGAAAATCAAAGTTCTGAAAACTTAATTGCTTTCCTTAAATCTTAGTTTCACTTTAACTTTTAGAATGATCCAATATGCCATGATATAGGAATTTACATTTTGTGTTGTAATTTTCCTTTCCTCAATATCCCGTTGCCTGTTGTCTTCCTGATATTTAATCAATGACATTTATTACAATGGAAAAATTATATACCGGTGAACATGAAATGGTCAATGTCATGTTAACTCCATAATAAAACCACTCTTTTGATAATTTGATTTGGTATAAAAAGAAAAAGGAGCGAGTTTTGAATAATTGTAGGTTGTGTGAGCATATTCAGGACAGTCCTTGGAGAGTTGACCATATCATAATCTTTTATTAGACCATAGACTAGACAGAACTTAGTGTAGGATGTAACTGTAGGATATAATATATCATCATATTATGTCAAAAAAGGGGGGAAGGGTTTTTTTTTTTTCCCCCAGTTCAGAGGATTATAGGAAGGGAGATACTGATATTTTTTCAGACGTTTTGGGTTTGCCATGTTCCATTTAAACTCCTAGAAGACTGCTTCACAGATTGGTCCTGAGGCTTCATGCAGTAAAGAAGATGTAACAAAATGAGACAGTGGTTCTGAGCAGCACTTCTCCTGACTCTCCATGAACTGTTCACAGTGTGAAAGAAACCCAGCCTCTGAGGCTGAGAAACAGAAAAACAAGCTAAATGGTTGGGAGTTTTCTATATGCATTTACTGTAGTGGGTAGCTCACTCTGTTGTTAGATGAAGAAATTCTGGGCAGTTTTCCTGGATGGTAACTAAAGGAGAGTCACAGCAAGAAATGTGGTTTAGATGCTTAACTCTAGAGAAAGCTAAAGTGGGATCAAGTCACTAAGGGCAATATAAAGAGCCTGAAATTGTCAAAGTGTAGATCATGACTTCCCCTGTCATTGTATTCATCAGTAGATGACAAGAGAGAGCCAAAACCACCCCAGGGCAGAAACTAGCAGCAGTTTCCAACCAGCCTCAGACCTGCTGCTCTCCATCAAAGATGGCCAGTGAAACCAGCCTAACACCTTCACTTGCCATGTTCTTAGGATAGTAAATGTTAAATGTTGCCTTCTAAAAAACTATTATTGGCATGAGAACTAAAACATGTCAAACAAGATCCCTTACATAGGGGATCTTCAGCTGAGGATGTTAGGAGATTTCTAATTCTGAGTGTGAAAAAAAAAAAGTGTTTTCAATCATCTCTAAAAGAAATTTAACATTTCTATTAATTTGTAATGTAAGCAATAAAACACAATAGTATAGTTATATTTGCAATTTAGTCACCACTGGAAATCATATAAATTTTTATATTGTATTACACTGTTGCAGATATATATTATCTTTTATGATCATCACTACTTCAAAGTTAGAGTAATCATTAGAGCTTCTGCTAGCTTCTGCTATTTACTTCATTGATGAGGAATCACATGTATTACTATATTACTTTTTAAGGTTTTGAGAACTATATTTCAGAATGATAATTTTGCTTTGTAATACTTTCTGTTGGTGTTGTATTTTTACGAAAGGCACTATTCGGAGAGTGCGTCAATAGGAGTCATGGCTCTGCCAAATTGGCCTGTGGCATTAAAGAACAAAATAAGACAAAAACAGATAACATGTACTTTCCAGTGACTTTGCAATGACGAATAATTATGTCATGGATGCTTACAAATTGAAAGATTTTAAACCTGAGATGACTGAGGCATTGAAGTTGTTTAAAAAGTTAAATTCATAGAAATGGAGGGTAGAGGGTTGTTACTAGGGATTGGGGTGTGGGGGAGATGGGGAGATATTGGGCGAAGGCTTCAAACTTGCAGATATAAGATGAATAAATTCTGCAGACTTAACATACAGCATGATGACTACAGTTAATACGAATATACTGCATCCTTGAAAACTGCTAAAAGATTAGATCTCAAGTATTCTCATACATCCAAAAAAAGAGTAGCCATTAATACATGAGGTGACGGGCACACTAATTAGCTTAACTGTGAAAATCTTCACATCGTATAGGTATATATAAACATCACTTTGTATACCTTGAGCATATGCAGTTTTTACTTGTTTTTTATACCTCAATAAAGCTGAAAAAATTGTTTTTGTTTGTCCATATGAATGTTTACTTACTTTCTCTGCTGTCAATAGAATTTGGCCTTGAATAAAATGAGATTAAGTCAGTTATAAAGAAACAAATTACCTATATTTTCCTTATGTATCTAAGTTGTGATGTGAACAAACTCACAACTACAAAGAGTAAATATGATTTCCCTCGTGCGAAAATATAAATCTTCACTAATCTGAACAATGTATATTTATTGAAAGGATAGAATATATTCCCTTTTTATTAATGAATGCAGCAATACTTTACACCTGTGCCGAATTCCTAGTATCGATCTAAGTAGATAGAACTAACAATAATAAGATTATACAGAATCTCCAAAAAATAGAACAGGTAAAGTAAGAATTTAAAACTTTTAAATAATGACTGGCAAATAAACATAATAATAGCTGAGTTCAGATTCATAAATCTAAAATGTATAATGAGTGGAAAATAACCCATTAAAGTGCCCCTTATTAGGTTGATCTTCAAATTATATTTGCAATATTTTGAATAGAGAATTCTCTGATATGCTGAATAAAGAATAATTTTATTAAGCATTATAAACTTTTTTCTAAGATAATTTATGTCTAAAACTGGAAAATGTATGCAATTTGTAAGCTAATTTTACTGATTAGAAATGTGCATTATGAGAAATTTGCCTTCTGTAAGCAACATCTAAGTACATTTAGATAGGATAATTATATTCAAAAATAATCCACTCATTGGTCTTTGGTGTTAATGGTCATGTGATATGTAACTAATATGAAGTATAATCATGCATGTGCATTAGACTAGTCTCAAACATTTGAACTCTTGCCATTGTTGAGGATCCTTTACTGATTTTTTGTCATTGAATATTAACTGGGTAATATTTACCTGGAGAACATAATTTGTAAATACAAAGATATTAAAATTTGTTCTTATTTCAAATGCTTACATTTTTAGAAAATAATACACTAATTGTACCATCTGTTGTTTATGGCCATTTAGTCTGTCTGTTCATCTATCTCTTCTAGGTTGTGACTTCTAAATATAATATTCAATAACAGTGCCTCTTTTCTCTGGTTACAAGAACCATATTTACTAAAAATAGTTTTTTATATATATTGGCTTATCTTTACTGAAAACAGTCGTCATCAATCAGAGTCAATTGAGAGAGTAATCATTCGATTTTTTTTGAAATAACAAATCTGTGACATGCATATCTTGGGAATACCAGCAAAATTTGAAGTTTGAGGAAGAAGGCATTAATCAAGCCTTATAGGTAGTGCATTTGGGAATAAAGGCATCGTTTTTAAAAATTCTACAACCTTGAATGGATGAGTTGAGCGCTAATTTTCCACGCCTAACTGTTCCATCTTGAATAGTTACTAAAGGCCTCTGTCTTGTTTATCTTCTTTGTAATGTGGAGATTAAAAGTGTATCTTGTAAGAAAGTGAGGTTGTAAGAAAAACAGCCTGTCATATTGTAGGGATTAGCTAAATTTAGACACAAAAATATGAGTTCAATGATGGCTGGAATTTTGTCTTTTTTCTTCACTATGTCCCCAAAGCCTAGAATATGGCTAGCATATACAGTATGCTATGTATCCACCTATTTATGCTATGATAATATGCTATATCCACCAATTTGCAATTTTGCTTTCTACACTTTCAGTTACCTATGGTCAACTGTGGTCCAAACATACTAAATGGAAAATTCAGGAAATAATTCATTAGTTTTAAATTGCACACGATTCTGAGTAGTGTGATGAAATCTCCAGACAAGCCCTCCTGCTTTATCACAGGTGGATGCAAACCACCCCTTTGTCCCAGGTATATACTCTGTATACACCATCTACCCATTAGTGACTTAGTAGCATCCAGATTATTCCATCGAAAAGCATAGTACAGTACTGTACATATAGAGTTCAATACTATCTGCAGTTTTAGGCATCCACTTGAGGTCTTGGAACAGATCCCTAATGGATAATGGGGTGCTACTACAATGGGTACTAAATATGTGCTCAGTAATTATGTTTATGCAAATAAAATACATAAAATAAAATTTCATTTTAGCTAAATAATATTTTTTCTGAAATGTTTGTTTTATTTTATAAATTTGTTTATAAGACCTAAAAAAATTAATGTACCTGTGATTTCACAAACAGAGACTCTTGGAAAAAAAGAACAATGCAAGCTAGTATAAGAAAGAATGTATTTGAATGTATTTGCCTCTGCCATTTAGCATGCTTTATTTTAGTCCATGAGCTCAATATCCACATGAGGTCTACAGGCAGCATCTTCTACTAGGAGAACTATGGAAACATTCAATTGCCTAACACAAATCAAATTCTTTGATCATCTGCCTAACATCCTCAATAGAATAATTTGCTGAATGCAATCTATTACATAATATCATCATTTTACAATATCTATAAATAACTAGAAGATATTTATAGCTATGGAAGCTTCTGCAGAGGTACTGGGGAGAGAGTACCTAGGAAAGATAAATAATTTAATTGGAGGGGGTGCAGAGGGGACTAGAGAATTTCATGAAAAGGCCATTATTCCCTCTATGTTTCACTAAATATGTGTAGTAAAATATTCAATTTTCGTTAAGTACTTATGAATATAATAGTAAAATATATCATATTTATTCAAAGATAGTCTACGTGCAGACCTTAAAACCTTTATAATTTTATTGAAAATTTGCTAATTTTAATTATTAGTAAGATATTTTCTAAAAATAATTAAAATTTCAATATCTATAGTAACTGTAGCTCTCATGATCCTCAAGATAACTTTTTGCAGAATGTATCCAGATGACATTACAAGAAATCAACCACATAGTAATGCAGAAAAGTTTCTCTCAAAATGTTTAATTATCTAAATTATTTAGAATACATGGTAACATTCGTTCCCTGAATTCCCATGACAATATTTATATAGACTAAACATTTTCCTTCTTTCACAAAATGGTTGCAAAGAATGACTATGAACTCCAGGTATGTGTGATCACCTGGTATGTGTGATACTTGAGTATCTTTATAGGGCATTAGGCTACCATATTTTTTTAAGTAAACATATCTGCCCAGAACTTAAGGACATTACCATAGTAGGACATATTTTTAATGATTTATTATTAACATGAAAGTGTTCATTGCATGTTAAAACAGACATTCTCAATCTATAATGTGCATAAGAATCCCTCATTAAAATGAAGATTCTAATTAAGTTTGTCTGCATTTCTGATAAGATACCGGGTGATACTGAGGCTACCCTGAGGACCACATTTTAAGTGGCAAGATATAGAACATCATAGTAAATACTGAAATGCCACTGGATTTGATAAAACTTGTTTTCTAATTTCAGAAAGTTCATAAGCTAGAAGGAAATTAGAAATAATTAGTCATGCTAATTTCTGTAAAATGAAATGGTTACCAACATGTTACATACAAAACAAGCTTGATGAAGAATATAGTACAAAGTCTACTGGAATTAATTAATTTTTTTTATAGCTCAAGAATATGCTATGCTTTTTCAAATTTTAACATATCTGCATCAGTAATTTGTCTGCATCCTTTTAAATAAAATGCCTATTTAAACATTTAACAAAAACAGAACAAAAATTAAAAAACAAAACCAAAAACACCTCTCTACCGTAGGCAATGCAGAGTGGTAGTGGTTTCCACTCAAATAGAAGATAAGTCTGCAATGTATGGCCTGTGGGTCAGATCCATACTACTACCCGCTTCATACAGACCACAACCATAAATTTCTTTTTACGTTTTCTAACAGTTGAGAAACAATTTACAAAAGAGTATTTCTTAAAATATTAAAATGATACAAAATTTAAAATTCAGAGTTTATAAAACTGTTGTTGTCACACAGCAATGCCCATTGATTTATATACAGTCTATGGAGTCTGCTATGGCCTGAATGTTTGTTTCCTCCCAAAACGACTATGTTGAAACCGAATCCACAATGTGATGGTTTTAAGAGGCAGGGCATCTGGAGGTGATAAGGTGATGAGGGTGAAGTCTTTATGAATGGCATTAGTGTCCTTACAGAAGAGGCCCAGGGGAGTTTGTTTGCTCCTTCCAGTAGGTGAAGAAACTGCCAGAAGAGGCTATCTATGAACCTGGAAATGGACCCTCATGAGATACCAAATCTGCTGGCACCTTTATTTTGGACTTCCCAGCCTCCAAAACTGTGAGAAATAAATCTCTGTGTATGAGCCACCAGTTTAGGGTATTTTGTTACTGCAGCCCTAACTGACTGAGACAACTGCTCTCATGTTACAGCAGGCAGAGTTGAATGGTGGCCACAGGTCACAAGCATGGAATTTGTATTTTCTGTTAAGTTTGTAAAAGTATAAAAACCAACCAGGAAAGTAAATTGTGTGGGCATTAGATTTTTTTTCCAGCATAGTAGTCATGTAAATATACATTTTCTATTCCTTAGAAGAAGGTATTTTTTAGTTTGAAAAAACACCATGGGGTTTGAAGTTGGGAGTCATGTCTTTAAGGATCTGGAGCAGAAGCTCCAATGCTGTTAAATGAGAGGGTCATATCACAAGGCTTCTATAGTCCTTTTCTGACCCAGCCTTTACATATATATATTAAGCTTATATTTATTTCTTTCCTTTAAATTTGTCAACTCTGTGATGTTGTCCTAAAAGGAAAAAATGATATTATTTAAACTGTTTTACACATGACTTTCCTTTCTATTATCCTTGAATTTGTTCTTGTTTAAAGTGTTTTATCATCTTGGTTTTATGAGCTTGTTTCTTTTGCATACTATGGGAGTTTAAAATAGGTTATTTGTGTAGTCATCTGATCAAAGTTAGTGAAGTTTTATTGCTACAATAAAATAACGTTTAGCACAAACTCCAAATTTTAATAAAAATTCCATCTATATCCAAACATAAAATGCACTGTGTAGCTGAGTTGTAATTTTTGCCTAAAATATATGCTGAAGATTCATGAAGGAAACCTAAATATATGAAGTATTTAAATAGCCAGTTTAGAGACAGAATTACTTATGCTAAACAACACAAACTTTCTACAGGAAAAGTAAAATAAATGGAAATGTTAAGCAGTTTTGCAAACTGCATTTGGCATTTGATATAAAGAAAGCAAAACAATTTAAATTTTATGAACAGTAAGAAGGATCCATGGGCTCTTGGAAAATTTCTTATATAGGAAATATTTCATAGAAGATTAAATAAATAATTCAATGTAACAAAGGAATTCTCCAACAATTACTAACCTTTAGGAAGGTTCTGTATATACTTTCTCCTAGGCTGTAATTCCTTGCACTTACTAGCTGGATGATGTAGTCCAATGAATTTATCTCTTTAAGCCTATGTGTGTGTGTAAAACTGATAATTAACTATTATATATATCTTATATATTATATGCTATCCCATAATATGTTTGTTTGTATTCAACGAAAAAATTTATCAAATTTAGTTTATATTATCTTATCAACAATAAATCCTTGATAAATATTTGCTATTATTATCAATTTTATGGGCACATGCTTTTAGGTAAGAAAGGATCAGGCTAACTGACAATGTTTTCAAATGTATAATTTAAATATAATTTGTGATATTTTAGCAATTGAATGACTGATATTCTTTGATATTTTATCCAAGCTTACAGAAATAAGACATCTTCAAGAGGAAAAAATGGCAAATGGTGTTTCCTATCTATATCTTTAAAAATAGCCTTAGCAAGTTATAATTGTATACACATAAAAACCGAATGTTCATGTATACAATTTAATGAGTTTTGATATATGCATACATCTATAACATCACTATCACAATCAAGGTAGTAAATATATTTATCACCTCTCAGAATTTCTTTGTGTCCCTCTGTGTTTTTGTTTTGTTTATGTGTTGAGGACTTTTAACATGAGATCTATCCTCAGCACATTTTTAAGCGCACAATACCATACTATTGCCTATAGACATTGTGTGGTACAGTACATCTCCAGAACTTACGCATCTTGCATAACTGGGACATTATACCAATTAAGCAACAATTCTGATCTATACTAGATCTTCACTCAAATAGTCATGTAGGTATTCCAACTTCATTAGCTAAAGTGCATACGTTCTACAAGTAGTTACTTTTCCAGGCAACAAAAGATTTATCAGGGGTTATTCATACCTTTATTGTTTCAACACAAATTTACAGTGTTACTGATATGAGACCGTCACTTTTTCAGAAACTGTAACACAGCAGTAAACAAAGCAGAAATGCCTTTGCTTTTATGGAACTTATGTTCTAGTGCTGAGAATTAAGTAAATAAGATGGAAATGGATAAATGAGATATTTTCACAGTTATATATACTGTAAAATAGAGGAAGAAGAGAGCAGCTAGAGAAGAAGTGATTTATGAGTTGTCTCTGAAAAATTTCTCCAGATGTAGGATAAGTAGTATGTAGGAGTTTGGGGGACAGGGAAAATACGTAGCTCCAAGATACTAACAAGAGTATCATCAATGTGTAAATGATAGCTAAAACCACTGGACTAGATAAGATCATAGAAAGAGAGGAGACAGAGCAAAGAAGCGATCATATCAACTTTGTGAGTGCAGAAGAGCAAGGACCAGAAAAGGAGACATGAGAGGGCATCGTCTGTGAGGTGGAGAAAAACTATTAGTGAGAGTTCTCAACAGAGTGGTCACTGAGTCCCTGTTTCTGAGAAGTGGAGAAAGATCATGACCCGTCATTTGTTTTTGGAATTGACATTGTGAAAGTTTGGGGGATTTTGTTAGCGTCAATTTGAATAGAGAGGTACCATCAGTCAGACTACGAGTGTTTTGAAAAATAAATGAGGACACGAGAGCAAATCTAAACAACCATCATGGAGTTTTACTGTGAAAGGGGCAAAGAAAAATGCATTGGCTGCGAAGAACTGTAGTTTAAAGGAGGATATTTTATAAGAAGGAAACACCACATAACTATGCTAATGATTATTGATTAGACACACAGAACTTGATGATCCAGGAAAAAGAGAGATTTTCAGCAGTCTTTGAGCAGCACTGAACTATGAGATTCTGACCACGAGTAGAGAAATTGGCCTGAGTTACAACGAAACCAAACTGAAAATGAAGATGGATTGATATACAGGTAAATGGATGTATTTGTTCATGGAAACAATCCCTGTCTGAGTCCTTGTATTTATATTTATTTATTTATTTATTTATTTATTCATTTTTTAATTTTTTATTTCCAAATAATTTAAGACCTATGAGAGAAGAGTAAGGGGAGAGCAAATGCTGTGATAAATTGAAGTGTATAAAAAGTATCATATTATATGCTAGTATCATATTATATAACACATATTATAAGTGTATAAAAAGTATCAGGAAAATGAGAAAGCATTTTTAGGACAGTTGTCAGTATCCCATTTGAGATTTTTCATTATAAATTTAAAGTTAACCCAGACTGCTCAGTTTTGTGCTTCTTCAGTAGGATTCAGCTACTTGAAATAAATGGCTATGTATGTTGAAGGAGGCTCTTAAGTTTTCCCAAGGAAGTAGAAAAAAAGGGAAGAGAGATGCAAAGGAGTTGGGTATTTTATTAGAAAGAGAGACTTTAAGAAAATAGAAACTGTGAGAGGTATTTCAAACAAAAGTGACATTGATGTTAAATGGCTAAATGGCAAAAAAAAAAAAAAAAAAAAAGAAAGAAACTTTAATGTAATCCAGAGTGCAATAACTATGTAAACCAGTTGCCCTAAGGCTGGTAGGAGACAAAAGAAAAATGATGTTTTAAGAATTGACTGGAATGGAGTTCTCTAAAGCTTGATGCTTGGAGTAATGGGGTGCTCATTGTATAAGTGGAGCCTGCCTGGGGTTCAGTCTCAGTGTGACTAACTGGCAAGGACTTGACCCCTCACTCCTGCCCCCACCTTCTCCTACTTTCCATTTCCATCAGAGCTACTGATTGGTAGAACCTAACTGACAGGAAGTTAGCAAAGGCATTTGGGAAATGAAGTTAGCAAATTCCCAGCACCGGTATCACAGAGCTAAAATATATATATATATGTAAAGGTTTTAATTGACACTTTCTGGTATTTCTCTTGTGTTTCAACAGGAGCTAGCTCCTGAGTATAACTATGTCCTATGTCAAAGATTTTCATAATTTGTACTTAATTGCTTCATTTAAGACAATGGAAGGAGTAAAAACACACAATACCAGATATAATTCTTGAACTCCCCAGAGGAAGCTTAACTGTCATTCTAGAACCTTTTTCACCTTGGAATGAATTTTTCAGTGATGTTTATAGCAGATATGAGGCTACCAACATTAAAACTGTGTTGATTCAGTAGGAACTTAAGTCAATGCAAGCACATTTATTGCCATGCCAAAGGAGGATATTTATCCTTGTAACAATTTTCATTCTTTCTCCTTCATTGTCATATTACTTGTCCTTGAAAAGTCTTCATGTTGGCCGGGCGCGGTGGCTCAAGCCTGTAATCCCAGCACTTTGGGAGGCCGAGACAGGTGGATCACGAGGTCAGGAGATCGAGACCATGCTGGCTAACACGGTGAAACCCCGTCTCTACTAAAAAAATACAAAAAATTAGCCGGGCGAGGTGGCGGGCGCCTGTAGTCCCAGCTACTTGGGAGGCTGAGGCAGGAGAATGGCGTGAACCCAGGAGGCGGAGCTTGCAGTGAGCTGAGATCCGGCCATTGCACTCCAGCCTGGGCGACAGAGCGAGACTCCATCTCAAAAAACAAAACAAAACAAAACAAAACAAAACAAAAAGAAAAAGAAAAGTCTTCATGTTGATTCAGTGGTGATTTTAATTTTATGGCAAACACAGGGTTGTAGAAAAATTTCAAATGAAACAAAAATTCTTATTCCATACATATGCTTAAAGAAATTAGGTAAAGTTTCTTTATTAGATTATTAGGTAGTTTAGCTTTATTAGAAATTAGGTAAAGTTTAGCCGATCTATGATATATTCCTTACTGGAAGTTAAAATGATTTATTTATTATATAAACATGAAGTCATACATTTGGTTTAAAGAAAGCATATTGATTCAGGAGCTTATGACAGACAAGTTACACACACACACACACACATATATATATATATATATATATATAAATATAAAATTTTCCCAAAAAGATGGAAAAATAAGCAATTACCAGAGAACAGATATGCATTAACCAAAATTATAAAACAATTGGACATGGATTCAAAATATCTAAACAGAGAAGTTTTAAAGATAAAAGTATTTAATTTTCTGTTATTTTCTCTAACTATATAATAATGTTAGAATAATAAACCCATTTGATCCCTCAGAAGAATAGCTACTAAACTCGAATTAGTCCTCCTAAAAGAGCTGAAAATTATGATAAAATTTATTTTCAATATTTTAACAACCTGACTTCATTCTCTTGTCTTCCAATTTGTCAACATCATTTACTTGGACCCCCTGAAACTTTACAAACAAATCCAAACCCAAGTTAAGCAGTATTTTTAAAAGTTCTGGCCAGGCGCAGTGGCTCAAGCCTGTAATCCCAGCACTTTGGGAGGCCAAGGTGTGTAGATCGCAAGGTCAGGATATTCAGACTATCCTGGCTAACATGCTGAAACCCCGTCTCTACTAAAAAAAAAAAAAAAAAAAAAAAAAAAAAAAAGGAGCCGGGCGCGGTGGCGGGTGCCTGTAGTCCCAGCTATTCGGGAGGTTGAGGCGGGAGAATGGTGTGAACCTGGGAGGCAGAGCTTGTGGTGAGCCCAGATCGCACCACTGCATTCCAGCCTAGGCAACAGAGCAACACTCCATCTCAAAAAAATAAATAAATAAAATAAAATTCTGCGTAGGGCCCTGTCAAAACTGTCTTGTCCTATATTTCAAACCAAATACTTGTGGAATACATAATCTTAATAATTAAACCCTGACTTGTAGTTCTTAATGTAAGAATGGAGTTCCATCATTGCTTTGTGTATATTGTGCTTGATACTCCATTCCAAAGAATGAGATGGTTCCTTTTAATCTTCATTTGGAGGCTAGAGACCAACAAAACTTTGGGTAGTTCTACAAGTTGCTTTTCCACTTACTGGACCATCACACAAGACAATCTTTTACTATCTGCTTCCCTGTTCTACATATCTGCTAAGGCAGTCCTCTCCTGTTTTGGGGCTTACCTTGTACTGCATATCTTGCCAAGTAAGTACTATGGCTCGCTTGCCAGGTGAAACTTTCTTCTCCTCTCTGATGAGTAACAGATGTCAGGTTCTAAGTCCATTCCGCTACTCCCAATCTCACTTTTACCTCTTAGGTCTTAAAAATGTTTCAATAAATAAATACATAAAAATAAATACAGTGCTTGAGACATGTTATGGCTTGAGAACTACATGCATCTTAGAAATAAATTAATGGCTTTCTAGACTGAAAGCAATTGTTAACTTACTTTAATATTACTCTAGAATTCAGAATAAATTGTTAAAGAATTATAGATTTCTCTTGAGCAATAATTGGGGGGCCGATATTCCATGTTGCAGTTATTGGATGCTGTATTATACCTCTAAGGTTTGTCATCTTATCATAATGACAGCTTTGGTGAATGTGAAATCAGAATGTTGAAAGTTCCTTCAAACATATGTGTGATGGCATCAATTGGTTATGGCATACATTGTCTAGCATAAAATAAATAACACACCTTCCAGGTAGAACAGCACTGTGCTATTTACTGTGGGTGGTTCTGGAGTAGGTCTTGCCAGTAGCTGTTTGCCCTCACCCCGAGACCTTTCTTCATACTCATAGTCTGGTATCAACCCTCTCTTCTGGCTACTCACCACCATCTCCCATAAACATCTTTATAGTTATTACACTTACTTTTTCCCTGACAAAGCCTTTTTTCTGTCCGGCTTCAACTTCTGTTTTGGTGTTTCATACTCACACTTCTGGTTACTCCCAAGGAATTATCTACATTGGTTTTATTAGAGCAATGTTTGAATTAGTCACTGATCTGCTCCTGTGACAACTTGTGCATAGAACCATGACTGAATTAATCACGTGACTTCAAGCTCACTTTTAGCATTTCCCATGTTCCAAAACACGGCAACTTTTCAAAGCAATGGCTCGTATTTATTGTATTTAAAGGGCATTTACATTGATCTTGCCCTCTCAATTTCAATATGTTGTTTTTATTTTCAAAAGGCACTTATGTTTTTTTTTTCTTCTTTTAAAGTTGTTATGATTTGTATGTGGGCTACTTACAAAGTAAAACTTCAATTATTCTAAAATCCAAGAATTTTTTTTTTTTTTTTTTTTGAGACGGAGTCTCTCTCTGTCGCCCAGGCTGGAGTGCAGTGGCCGAATCTCAGCTCACTACAGGCTCCGCCTCCCGGGTTTATGCCATTCTCCTGCCTCAGCCTCCCGAGTAGCTGGGACTACAGGCGCCCGCCACCTCGCCCGGCTAGTTTTTTGTATTTTTTTAGTAGAGTCGGAGTTTCACTGTGTTAGCCAAGATGGTCTCGATCTCCTGACCTCCTGATCCGCCCATCTCGGCTTCCCAAAGTGCCGGGATTACAGGCTTGAGCCACCACACCCGGCCAAATCCAAGAATTTTCTGCCTCTAAATACTAATGATTATTAGTGTTCTATTGACAGCTCAATTTTTAAATTCATCTAATAATCTGATTTCAATTTGTAGATCTAATACTTTATTCACATATATTATTAACCTTTTATTTGAATTTTACTTTTATTGTTAACTGTAAGAAAATAACACTTATACATTTGTAAACTTCTATATCATAGATATTTTACATATTCAACCCAATTATTTGCCATATGAAACATCCAATAATTTTCAAGTCAAAAGGCAGAGTTTTAGCAAAGTTTGTTTGAGGTTTTTAACATTCTTTCCAATCTTTCTCTTTGTTAATATTTAAATTCCCAGGGGATTAAATTCATTGAAATGAAACTCATCTTCAATTAGCAAGAAGAACATATGTATGCTCTTCATTAAAATCCCCAGGTATCATGAGTAGCAGTTCATTTTGGGTTTTCAGATAATTAAAGCCTCATACACATTTTCTGATACTCCATCTGGCATTAGAGTGTATTCAACTACAGATCACTTGAGTTATTAGACTTCTGAAAAGCTTAATATCAGATATTAATATTGGGAACAACTCTACTTTGCTGTTATATAGTTAAGTGCATATTTAACCTCAAATACCTTCACAATAAGAAAAACATAAAAGATGATGGATATTATCTACTCTGTTCAACTTGCTAAACTAATAATTAGAAGTCTCTTGAAATTTTCAATTTAAACGTGCTTACATACCTGCTAAAGTGAAAACAAAGGTGCAAAATAATGTTTTAATATTTATCTCAAGAAGTAATATTTCTATTTCACTCCCCAGCTACAATGTTCTACTCATTTACATAGCCATTGAAATATATACGTTATAAAAACAGTGATCACGTAATACTTGATGACTGAGAAGTTTGGTACATCATTAGTGCCCTATAAGTATTTATGGAAATATTACGTACCTATTCTTAAAAATTTTTAAGACTAAGGTAATATGATTTGTTATTTAACCCATTGATTATCATTGCAAGCTATCCCCCAAAATAGGATTTTTTGATTCCTAAGCAGAGTCAGAATTTTTCATGATAAACAGATTAGTTTCTTCTACTACATATTTTTAATCTAATAATGTTTATCTAATCATGAACATCTCTGAAATAATGGAATAGTCTTCCATATGATGTTAAGTACCAGTATCCGATGAATCATTATAAATTTATGGCTAAAGTCTCCTTCTCTTTATGTAGAAGATGAAGGACTTGACAGTAATAGATATCTAGATATAGCTTCAAGGAAAAAATGGCAAACGTTTATTATAATGTATGCTGGTCTTAAAACAGCAGTCATTATGCTGGATGTTTCCATCAGTTAGCTTTATTTACCTAAAAGATTCAGAGATTCATTCTATTTCATGCTTATACATTCAGGCCTTCAGATTTCTCTAGCCCACACCCTATTGTTTAGCTTAGATATGAGTGCTAAAGTCAGCCTATTAATACTCTTCCTCCTCCATTACTTTAGTTGGTAAACAGGTGAATAAATTCAGTTGATTCAATACTGTCTTAGTTCATTTTGTGCTGCTGTTACAGAATACCACAGACTGGAGAATTTACAGTGAACAGAAATATTGACTCATGATTCTAGAGGCTGGAAAGCCCAAGGTAAATGTGCTGGCCTTGACAAAGGCCTTCTTGCTGTATCATCTCATGACAGAGGGTGGAAAAGCAAGAAAGGGTGAGAGAGACAGAGAAAAGGGACTGAACTTACCCTTTTGTAACAAAACCACTCCAGCAATGACTGTATTAATTCATTCACTCTGTGTTCCAGGCCTAATCACCTCTCATTGAGCACCACTTCCCTACCTTGTTGTGTCATCAATTAAGTTTCCAACACATGCTTTTTAGGGGACACATTCGAACCATAACAAATAGTGAAAAGGGATCTAATATGTCAAAATAATTGCATAAACTGAGGGTTGTTCTCTTGGATTAAAGTCAATATAATTCTTGTAGTTACTAAAAAAGTCTACTGTATTATTGTTGGTTTGAAAGTTAATTTTTTGAAATAAGGAGAAAAAAATATAGGTGTTGCTTCCAAGTAAAGTTAGAGTTGGCATTGATTGCTGTAATAATGACAATTTGTACTTTTTGATTCATAATGATAGTTCCCACAAATTTCATAGGTGCTTTTCTGAATGCAAAAGATTTTATTAAAATGTTATTTAAATGTTATTTAAAAGTTACTAGATGCTATGTAAATTCAGGGATACATAAGGAGGTAAGGTAGAATGCAAATAATACAAAAATGCTGTAATGAAATAGATAAATAACAGGCCTTTTCATCAGAATGAACAGGCTAACTGGGAAGATAGTCAAATACTGGATAATACAGGTGGAGTTAATACACAATTGTTTCATGAAATTGTCAGGTAAATCAAGGCAATGTAGTCAATGGTCTTACTGAGAAAGAATAGAACCTAGCATGAAGACTGGAAAGGTAAAATTATCCTGAGGTCCTGTTACAGATTCAAAGAAATTCTACAAATGAATGGGAGCTTTTGTTCTTAATAATGTATGTCAGAGATTTACAGTGTTATACATATATATACACACACACATATATATGCATACATATAACATTTTATATAAGATATAGATGTGTGTGTGTGTATGTGTGTGTGTGTGTGTGTGTGTGTGTATATATATATATAATTTTACTTAAAGTAGAAAATGAAATACTAATCATCAGAGGGGTTTGAACCAGAGCTACTCCATTTTGAATGAGGACTAGGAAAATGAGGCTGAGACTGGGCTACATTCCCAGAAAGTTAGGCATTCCTAGACTCTAGGTGTTCATCATTAAGGGGACAAATTAATAATGTTTACTAAACAAACCCAGACTTGGGAGTGTTCAGATATCCCAATATCTGGAGAACAAAGGCATTCCTAATTTTGTTTTAAAGATAATAATATTGATTCTTGCAAAATATAGTAATTTAGAAAATTAATTCTTTATCACAAACCCCTGTAGCAGAGCACACCTAACCATATATGCAGGCATTGTACCTAGGGTGGATGTGTTCCTCCTCTTACTTTCAGGAACTCCCTGCTCCGCCGATGGAGTAGCTGTCCTTTCACCACTTTATTTTCTTAATAAACTTGCTTTTGCTTTGCACTGCAGACTCGCCCTGAATTATTTCTTGAGTGAGATCCAAGAACCCTCTTTGGGGGTCTGGATTGGGGCCCCTTTCCTGTAACACTTCTGTTGATGTTAAGACATTCTTAGTTCACAGAGATAATTATACATAAATATTTTTTCTTACTATTGATAATGTATTTTGAAAGTAAAATTACTTTAGAAAAGTTGAGAGTACTTATTTTATTGAGGATATTACAGATGAATGTTGAATTTAAACTATAATCAAATATAAGTACCTGCATAAAGACAGGTTTATATTTTAATATAGAACAAAATTTATGTTTATAATTTTGGGAGCAAAAGATAACTTTATAGAGAAAGATGAGTTCTGTATTTTGAGTTTTAGAAAGAATACTTTAAAATTCCAAGTAATGACATATAAAAACAAATTGATAACAAGCAGGAGATCATAAAACGATTTAAAATAATTTTATTTTCTAATAAAAAAGAGACACATATTTATTTAAAATATCTACAAAATATATGTTTTGATTAGTAATATTGAGGTAAACATGAAATATATACATTTTTATAAATTTACATCTGTGTAAATATAGTAATAATACTTACCATTATTGAATACTTTCAATGAACAAAGCACTCACTTTTAAAAAACTGTTAGATATGAGTTCTAAATTTTTCTTCAAAGAATCAATATGTCAGTGTGTTCAATTCTTTGCCTTCTACTTTTTAATTTAACTTCATGATAAAGCAACAATTTTTGATTACCTGGTCCACCCTGACTCATTCGGATTACCTGCTCACTTTCCATCCTGACTCATTCTGATTTTCTGCTCTGCCACAACCATTTTTTCCGCTAAACCACTCAGCCCTTCTCTCTCTTTAAATCAGACAATAGGAATTAGTTTAGCCTGTGCGGTCTAACCGTAGCCAATAAGGGAATGACACAGCAGCAGGTGCTACCGTGCGTCAAGGAAAAGAACCCCTTCCCCTCCCTTGTCCAAGTGTTTGCTCACCATTGCTCCATCTGTAAGGGCACACCCTACTAAATAAAAATAAATTTTAAAAAAAATTATATTCGAGTGCTATTTCTTTTGAGGCACCAAAACTTTATTTATAACAAAATCATATATATTCCTTATTTTAATTATAATTTTACAAGTCTGGCAAGAAATGTGTCATTGTCCTCAATTTTCAGATGAAGGAATAAAGGCTGAGAGCCTTTAAGCTAGCAATGTGCTGAATAAGAAATTAAACAAAGTTCTTTCTGACATTAAGGACCGTACACTTAACCACCAATTATACAAAAAAGTGTAAGGCCGGGCGCGGTGGCTCAAGCCTGTAATCTCAGCACTTTGGGAGGCCGAGACGGGCGGATCACGAGGTCGGGAGATCGAGACCATCCTGGCTAACATGGTGAAACCCCGTCTCTACTAAAAAATACAAAAAACTAGCCGGGCGAGGTGGCGGGCGCCTGTAGTCCCAGCTACTCGGGAGGCTGAGGCAGGAGAATGGCGTAAACCCGGGAGGCGGAGCTTGCAGTGAGCTGAGATCCGGCCACTGCACTCCAGCCTGGGCGGCAGAGCGAGACTCCGTCTCAAAAAAAAAAAAAAAAAAAAAAAAAAAAGTGTAGAACAAATGTACTCTGTGTGTGTGTGTGTGTGTGTGTGTGTGTCTGTGTCTGTGTTTGTATTTTTTTTCTTCTGTGATCCTTGGGTTTTCTGATTAGAATTCATATTACTTAAGAAGTTTTGCTCCTTGGAATGAATCTGGCCATGCCTGGCATGCTATAATCCATTTTATCAGCTTCATGTACATAGGTTTAGTGTGTAATTCTTCTTCTTCCTTCGTTCTCATATGTCTTTTGAACAACAAGGACCCAAGTAGTGGAATTTACCTTTATCTTCTGCTGGAAATCTTTAGAGTGGGTGAAGAATTGGTTCTTTTCCTGTTGCCCAATTGAAAGGGGTATAAATTCAAATCGCTTCCTAGTTTAAATTGGCTTTTCATTTATGGAGTCCTTCCTTACATATTTGTCCTGGTTGATGGCTGAGATTATTCATAGCTAAGTGCTTTGGCTTTCTTCAGAGGAAAAGCACTATCTAAGTGCCAAATGTTACAATTAATATTAAAATGAGGTTCATTGCATTTCAAAAAGACTATTTAAAAGAAGCACAAGGAATTGCATAAGAAAAGCAGCATATGGCTCTTTGTATTTTATAGATATGCTTTTTCATAAGGTGGACATTTTTCAATATATGTAGTTCTTATAAGAGAAACATAAAACAAAACTACTTATAAAAACATGTAAAGAGTTCTGAAATATTAGAAAAAAATATTGAAGTTACGATACTTTTCGTATTACACACATTTTAATTTTAATCCAACAGAAGTTTCACTTTGCTCTATTTTGTAGCTTTAATAACTGATCAAACATATAATTGACTATAACTGTTGCATTAATAGTTTGGGATAGTAAGAAGTGTCTCATTGTTCTTTAAATGCAGCAATGATGCAGTGAGAAAAACACTAATATAACAGCAACTGTTTCATAATTCTCTGGAAGTAGTAAAAATAGTGCTTATTTAATTCTGAGTTGCTTTTGTTCAAGATGGAAATAACTTCCTGCTATATGAATACAAAAGAAATGCATGTTGTTTTGAATTATTCGCAGTTTATATAATGACATGATATCTTATTTAATCTTATGTTTGTAGTTTTTGAATTTGGTCAACTTGTACAATAATAATATGGTTCTTTAGAAGAAGACATGAATAAATCATGGTCACTGCATGTTTTTGTAAAGAAATTATAGTTCATGATTTTATGATAAAAATAATAATAAAATGTACTTTACCTTAAAGTATACGATAAATACAGTTTCAGTATGCATCTCTTTTTCCTTATCTGCTTATGTATCCATCAACCTGTTTGTAAGTAATTATTGCTATTATTTCTAGCTGTTTCTTCAAACAAAATAGATCTCAAACCACTGAATCAGATGATTCATGACATCCGAGAAGCAATTATAACTTTTCTCAGAGAAAATGTCAAATAAAATTACAGGTACTACAACAAACATTTTAATGTGATATTTTAAATTTTTAGTCTAATCAAGTCATTGTAGTGGCCAAGGGAAAACTTCATGCTCTGAAGTTTTGCTGAAATATCAATTCACAAAAGGCAGATTCACAGGAGAAATGGCATAGGGATAAATTTATTAGCATGCATGGAGGAGAATCATGAAATGATTGCCCAGTATCCCAATGGGGTACATAAACATATATATCCTCTTTCTAAGGGGGTAGAGGATTCAGGAAGTATGGATAATTTTAGTGTGATAGTAAATGATGTTTAGGGGAATTAAATGGGTTTGAAGAACTTACAATGGCATGTGACAAAGTCTATTGGGCACACTGAGCAGACAATGGTTTCTGACAAAAGTCTGTCCAGGTTTGTTGACAGATTACACTCTTTTTCTTTTTGTGATCTGAGTCATTTAATGAAGATTTAGGGAGGGGAACAGAGGTAATTGTTTTCTTCTTTGGCAGATCTGAAATTTAGCCAGACAAGGAAACTTTGTAGAACAATTTTATCCTGTCCTTAGGAGAGACAGCATTGAGAGACCAGAGGAAGGAATGAAGGTCAGAGAGACCTAGGGAAGATTCTTCTTCAGTTCAGCATGTCAAAGTGCCATGGTTTGGGATATGTGTTTCTGAGCTCCAATACCATATTCATAGTACTGTCTTTAAAATGTTTAAATAAGATCCTTTTCGTAAAATTCCATCTGTTGGACAGATAAATACTTCAGGAATAGATTTTATTTATTCAAAGGTTTTTTATTATTTTGATATAGTGTGAATTTCATTTTTAAAAAATCTCCAAAAACACAATAGATTTTGAGTGCATTTCATAAGCAAAAAAGCAATCATATGAATTTGTGTGGAAAGTGAATGTAAGATAATGATTTGGTAGTGTATCTTTTTTCTTTTCCTGGATTGAATGTTTATGAGGCATATTGAAACAGATCTCCATAACAGATTTTTAAGGGGAAAATTCAACTTAAAATAATTGTAAAACCTTGACAGATCATGAAATTGATTAGCAGATAATTTACTTACATAGGCCACAATACTTCCATCAAATGTTGCTAAGAGAAATTAATATTGTTAATGGAAATAAGAAAAGATTTTGATAATTGTAAGCAATAAGCATCATCATAAAGTAAAATCTTTAGTATTTTGGTTTAGCTTATTTTTAACAAGCAAGCATAATTATTTTACTTAATTGATCTCTTCAGCTTTCAGTGTTGCATGACTAGCTGTTCATCTGAGTAGCTCTGTTGTTCATTCCTGCATATTTCAGAGTGTGTGTATATGTCACTATCCAATACAATGCTCTGGTTATTCACTAGTGTGTGAGAATAAAATACACCACTCCTAAATATGAAGGACTATAGAGGTGAAGGCAGTTACACAGAAGCAGGTAGAGAAAAACTCTGTCATCCTCCTATATGCCTAAAAGGAAGACATGGATATACAAAGACAGAAGATATTCTTCCCTGTGACCAAATGCTTCCACCAGGCAGAACAAAGGTTAGCCACTGAAGAAAATTTTAGACTCTTATAGATCTATAGATGATACCAGAGGAATCTACATTAACAAGCTTTACTAACTAGCCATTATGTGCCATTTATTTGGCTTCCCTTTATTTGCTACCCCTAAAGACTTGTTTTCCTTTGTCTTGTTACTTCTTTACAAATTTATTGTTGTTGAAGATGACATACAAGCTGGATTGCAAACCTACCTTTTTGAGAACTACTCATTTTCTGGGGGTGTCCCATTTTCAGAATTTCCTTGATGTATGATAGTTCAACTTACATTTTTTTTTAACTTTATGATAGTATGAAAACAATAGGTATTCAGGGGGCTTCTTGATGAAACAAATAATGTCTGGATAAACCCATTATAAGTTGAAAACTTTTGACTTATGATATTGAAAACTTACAATAGGTTTATTGGAACATAAGACCATTGTAAATTGAGGAACATTTGTACATAGAAAATATACATGCTAATAAATTTAGGCTTGTTTATCTCTTGTTAATCTGTCTTTTGTTACAGGAGTCCAGTCCAATAAAGAATTTATGAGACCAAAAGAAAGAAACATATTTCCTCCTCTGCACTGTTTAATCTGTTTAATATTCAGTTGCAGAAACATATTTCTAAAAGTACATATTCCCAATAGTAATATGTCATTTACAATTATTAATGAAGTCATCTATTGGTTTAAAAAACAAAGATTCAGATATGTTTGTCATACTAAATCAAAGTAAAATTATGTTCTATGTTCTTCTTCCTGGTAATATTTCCAGAAATAAAATATGTCACTTTAAAGACAAATGACTATATAGTAAATCAGATTATTTTTTAAATATTCTTCTTTTGAGAATGCTACATATGTGTCCACTGCAAATTCATTCAAGAAAATTTACCAGATATTATTTTTATGGTGCTGTGTTTTTGTAGTTTCTACTTTATGAGATATATATGCACATGTATATATATACACACCTATATATAGTCTTTCAAATATGTAATGAGTATTTAAAATTTATTTATGAAAAATTGAACAACCCTCTCCCTTTATATATTTACTGTTCTTTTATCCATGTTTAATACCCCAAATTTATCTTAAGCTTATTCTTTATTATTCAAATCAATTCAACACACTGGTTGCTTAAACAATATACAAAAAACTTATTTGACAGCTGTATAAACTAAAAAAGTTGTTATTTTATTTATGTATGTATTTGTCTACATGCATTTACTTCCTAATTGAGCCATAAAACTTTTCATTCCCATAATATTATCCATGGGGAAGGCAGGAGCATAGAGAACCAGAACAGGTTTCCATATTGCAGCTCATAAACATTAGTTACAGTGAATGAATAAAGACTACTTGTCATAAAAACTCTAATGTTTTTCTCTTGTAAATTTGCCAGATGTTGAGTCACATAATGTGGGAGGTTTAAAATTAATTATTCAAATCATTTCTCTGTCATTATGTTCTCTGATGTCATACAAAGTTATGGTTGATAAATACAAATGGCTAAACATCTCTTTATGAATGTAAACTTAAGGACCTTTTTTAAATGCATGGAAGGAAAATGAAAAAAAAAATGTGTACTCTAGAGAGGTCATTTAGACAGTATTCTTGAAGCATGTACAATATTTCTCAACTTAGTAAGTAATAACCTTTTATAATAGAAAACATAATATCTTAAACTTACCTTTATGTGTCACAGTGAGATTAATTGTGATATCAGGCCAGGAAAATAGCAGAACCATTTGTGTCACATTTAAATATCTTTCCTAATTTAAATGAGAAATCACTACAAATATTATAGCCTAATCAGTTATTGCTATTAATTTCAGATTACATTTCATATTAATTATAGAAGCATTAAAATTACAAAATATTAATTGGAAAATAGCCTAACACATTTTTAAAAATGTTTTCCTCATTTGGGTAGATGCATATGAAGTTACCCAGATGAGGATCTTTAAATAACTCCTATACATATTTTTTCCTTTACTTTAAATTTTGATCACTTTTTGGGGGAAATGTGATTCAGATAACAACATGAGAAAGTCCCTATTCCTTTCTCTTATAAGACAAAATGCTAGGGATGCTTCCAAGGAGACTTATCCCTTTCTTTTAACTATGACTTTAGGTGAAATTGAAATCATTAAATATGAAGGCTTTATAACTCTCATAGATACAGGGGCTACGTTGTCAATTATAAACTCAACTACATTTTCTGTTCTTTGGAAAACAAAATGCAAATAGTTGGGATTTCAAATCAACTGATGACAATTTACTATTCTCTTTTTATAGACTTTCAAGTCACAGAACTACAGGTTTCTCACCAATTGCTCTTAGTCCCTTAGCTTCCATTAATTGCCTGAGATTTTTTGAAACTCACAGAGCTCACTTTCTTTTTCTCTCAAAAACAGAAAATGACATTAACATTGGAAAGAAAAAAAAAACTGCTTAAGAGGCAATCCTCTAGGAACCCCCTGAACACTCTATCCCTATATTTCTATTTCTGGAACACAAAGAGGAACTTTCTCCTAATAAAACATTTTAGGACTTACTCAACTCTATCCCTGAAAACCCAGTGCATCACTGCCATTGATCACATTCATCAGTATCAAAATTAAAATACAAATAGATGAAACAAAAATACTTCCAAATACTAAATAATACCTTCATGCCAGAAAGCCGTTCAGGGAATCAAGGCAATTATTGCAGATTACCTCAAGCAAGGATAATCATTTTATACACTAGGCAATTTAATACACCAATCTATCAGTACAAAATTCAAATACCTGATTTGGAAATTTGTTCAAGACCGTATAGACATCAATGAAGTTATAATACCCCACCATCCTGTTGTAAGTAACCCACCCCACACACATTTCTACCAGCCATACCACCTGATAGTCAGGTTTTCATTGACTGACATCTGCAGTGCTTTTTCTAGCATCCCAGTTGATCCAGATAGCCAGTTTTGTTTTGTTCTTTTTCTTTCACCTGGGAAAGAAAGCAATATATCTGAACTGGAATGCCTCAGGGGTATGTTGAAAGACCCATGTACTTTCCCCAAGTCTTAAAAGAAGACATAGAAGATTTGGAATTTCCTTTGCATTCTCTTCTTATCACATATATGAAGGACATTACTTTGTTCTCCACCCTAGAGGCCGTCATAGAGAAAAGCCTCTAACTATTAAAGAAATTATCCACCAAATTCCATAAAGTCTTTAAAAAAGAAGCTACAACTCTCTCTCTTCCATAAGTAAAATATTTAGAACATTACATTTCAGGACAGAGTCTTTTGATTCATCTTCAAAGAATAAAAGAAATCTTGGTTATTCCTACCTGCATTAACAAAAGACAACTCCAGTGATACTTGGGATTAGCAAGATAGTATTGGGGGTCAACAAACAATACTCCAAAATATGGTCCTTTGGCATGCTGAACTGAAGAAGAAAACTTTCAATGTCTCTCTGATCTTCCCTTTCCACTTCTGCCTCTCAATCCTCTGTGTCTCCCAAAGCACAAGATGAAGTTGTTCTCTAAAGTTCCCTTATCTGCCTAAAGCTTGGACATGCCAAAAAAGAAAACCATTGCCTCTGATCCCTTCCCTGAGTTTTCATTAGCTGAACTATTATCACAGGAACAAAGATTGAAGTCCATCTGTGCACCTGGAAAGACATGTTATAAACCATTGTCTGCTCTTTGGGCCCAACAAATTTTGTCCTAGGTCACTGTGTGTTCTGCATGCCCATTGAATTCTCCCAGAGATGATTTACTACCGCACTAGAAGCATTAATGATTCTCCATCCCCCTTTCTACTAATAAGAAAGATATATAACCATCTGTATCCCATTGTGTGGTGAAGTGATCACTCTGTGATTTTTCCTCTGTGCACATTAACAAGCTTATATGCCTTTTTCCCCAAATAATCTGCCTTTTGTCAGTCTATTTGCAGCAACTTCAGAGGTGGAAGAGGAAGTTTTCCTTTGACCCCTGCAATAAATGTGAGCAATGGACCCAAAATTTATCTGTCATGGCTCAGCCTCTATATTCCCTCTAAAAGCTGACCACCCCAAACTTCTACAATGTCCTAAAGAAATCTCCTCCTCTTTTGAGCATTTTAAGGAGAGTCTTATTAAAAAGCCTGCATTAGAACATCCTGCTTTTAACTTTTTCTGTTTCCTTTTTGTTTATGAACCAATTGAAAACACCTTAGTGATTCTTCTCCAAAGCACGGACACCAAGAGCAACCCTTCAAATATTACAACCAACAGTTGGAATCTGTGGAGAAAACACTTCCATGCTGTATTCAAGTCATTGCAGTCACTGCATATTTATTCAAGTCAATTGAACAGTGAAGGATATTAATTATTTATGTCTCACTCTATTGAGGCCTTCCTCAACTCTCATCATACCCAACTTGTCCAACTCGTCTCTTGCTAGGAAACACATTTCTTATGAAATCCTATTATTACCATCCTGTACTGTAAATGTTACTCACTACAACTCTTTGAATCTTTCCACTTTAACTTCTTCCTTCTGACAAGATGCCACATTACTGTATAACTTACAAACCCCTAGTTAGTGTACCCCTAACTGATAACTTACAAACCCCCAGACAGGACCTGTAGGAAATCCATGTTTTAAATGCTGAACTTACCTGGTTTACTGATGGATCCTACCTACAAAATAACTCAGGGAAACATCTAGCTGTCTGTGTTGTAGCCTCACTTTTGAAAACATTGAAAATGATCTCCTACCCAACACCCTGTTGTACTGCTTAACAGTCTTGTCTTTACCTTCTTCTTAGTTGACAGTTTAAACATACAAAATAAATTGTCAAGCAATTTAAGATGAGTCTATAGTTATCCCTCTTCACGTATAAATTCACTTAAAATACATATATCTCACTGCTTCTCTTCTCTTACACATAAGTTAAAGAGAGAGAAAATTAACCTGACTTTACCTAATCCATTTATGTTTTTAAGTCAATAAAGTATTGAATAATTATTCAATTAATGAGATATGAAGCAGATGTGAAACTTAGTATACTGAAGATATAATATTATATTAAAATATGGGTGATTGAAAATAAATGCAAAAGTTACTTATGCTTGATAAAATGTTAGCAGGGCAATCACTGCCTTGGTCCACATGAGCATAACTACAGACTTGTACCACAAAAAAATATTTAAAATTTGCTCCAAAGTAGGATCATAACTATAATGAACATTCAAAAAATTAAGATTCTGTTGAAAACAATATTTTCACCTTGTCTGCAGGTGATTATTTGTAGGTACAAAAAGGTGCTGGCAAATATTAAAATTTGCCATGCAGTTTGAGGCTATCATTGTGAATAAGGAAGACTGGAATATTATATTTTAATACTCAATAGATTAACACCACTTCCTTTAAAGATTTAATTGTTTATCTGCAGATAAAATGTTACTAAGATAATCGTTTGTTACTATAAATATATTATAACAATATGTCTCCATTAGCCTAAAGTAAAAAGTTTACTTTAATTAATACCTGGGTCTTATAATTAAAACATCAAACACTACATATGCTAAGTTATCACACCACATGCAGTACTAACACATGGACTGTTTGAAATTCTTAACCAGAGATGCTGCTCTGGTCTTCAGGGTTTATTGGAAATCCCTTGAAAAAGAACTGTTTCATCTCTTTTGTGCAAATGTACAGCTGGCATTTATATTTGATAGTTTTTAAATAAAGCATATTACAAGAAAAATATATTAAATTTTGGATTTAACCTTAACATAATTTGCAATTTTACAATGCCAAATGGTTATTTTTAAGGAGTGACTTCTGCATAAGATATAATTAGTCATTTTTGAAATTATTTAAAATATTTTATTTGCTACTGTTTGAAGTCTGGATAAGTTGGCTTTTCCAAAGCTCTACAATTTGGGTTCTCTTGATTCCCTTTTCTTATTGCCTGCAGTCCCCCTACTTATGCCTTGCTAAGCTCAGCCTAGAACAACTAACACATACTTAAGCATTATCTCCTCTTAGAACAGCAGACTTAATATATAGTCCAATTTGATTTGACTTCCATGTCATTGTAAGTGACAGAATTATGAAGCATTAATTTCCGCTTTAATAGCATGTCACCATTTCCCAGATTCGCATAGGTTTCCTCATTGCTGCTACCTAAGAACAATGAAAATCCTGCATATTTTAGGTTATTGGAACAGCAGCACACCCCTTTAACTGACTATGCATTAATTACAGTAGCTATAAGCAAATCATTTTTTTAAACAAAGGAACAAATATGTGAATTTCACTCAACTAATGTAACTTTCCTTTTGTCTCATGAAAACCTCCATTACTTGTGTTTTATTTCTATACCAAATTATTAAATTTTCTCATAAAATAATGATGTAGAAAACGTACTACATAATGAAAAATAAATATAAAACAATCAGGTGCCCATCATACACAATTAATAACATTGAATTTTATAATATCTCCCTAAAAAATGAAATTTATTAGAAATAACACTTGATTTTCTTATGGTGATGGTGATATACTTCCCTTTTCTTTCTTTTTTTTTTTTATTTTTTGTTTTTTTGTTTTGTTTTGTTTTTGAGATAGAGTGTTACTCTGTCACCCAGACTGGAGTGCAGTGGCATGATCTTGGCTCACTGAAACTTCCGCCTCCCAAGTTCAAGTGATTCTTGTGCCTCAGCCTCCCAAGTAGCTGGGATTACAAGCATGTGCCACCATGGCTGGCTAATTTTTGTATTTTTATTGAAGATGGCCTTTCACTGTGTTGGCCAGGCTGGTTTTGAATTACTGACATTAAGTGATCCTCCCACCTCAGCCTCCCAAAGTGCTGGGATTACAGGTGTGAGCCACTTCGCCTGGCCTGTACTTCCTTTCTCATAAATCATTGTGAAGCAGACAATGTTCCCCTGTCATTTCTTCAGTGTCTCCCTGCTCAAACCTCTAGGGAGAGCATGAAGACTGAAGACCGGCAGGTTGTTGGGCTCTGACTCCATGGCAGTGTCTAGGGGTGAATGCTTACAGCTCCCGAAGCCCCAGGGGGCTGTTTTGATGTCCGCAGGTTGCTTGTGTTCATCAACTCAGTTACACCCTCTGCCTAATTGCAACGGCAGAAGACTTTCTGTATTCCCGAGTTCTTGTCTTAGTGTACCAGAAAAATTGGATCACACGTGGGCTGGGAGAATGAGTGCAAAGTTTCATTGAATGGTGGAAGCTCTCAGCAGATAGATGGAGAGCCAGAAGGGGGATGGAGTGGGAAGGTGGTATTCCCCCGAAGTAGGGCCACTCAATGTCCAGACTCTCCTCTGACTGCCCCAGCCAGATTCCCATCCACGTTGTTCCACCGTAGATGGTCTTCCGGTGTCTGCTGATGTCTGCCGGTATGTTCTTCTGCCAGCATGCTCCTCTCAAGGTGCAGCCACTTGTGTATTCTTCCACCCATGTGTTTCTTTTGACATCCTGCTATTTGTGTCTCTATCTGTTAGGGTCTCCGGGTTTTTATAGGTACAGAATGGGGGCATGATGGGCCAGGGTGGTATGGAAAATGCAACATTTGGGCACGAAAACAGAAATATCTGTCCACACCTAGGTCCGTGGACACAGGCCTGGAGGTGAAGCCCTAGTCAGAGAACCGTTCTTCTCTACCCAGCATTTCCCTGCCTCCCTCCTGTATCAATTGGAATATATTTTAATGCTTTCATACATTTAAATGCATACCATCTCGAGAATGACTATTTCTCTAACCCTTTAACAACCAACCAAAACCTGGAAACAATGTTTTATTGTCATTTTAACTTGTTATTTCCTTTATGAGAATAGAAGCATCTTTTAAAATATGTGTAAGCCAATTATAATTTCTTTTCTATAGA
This sequence comes from Macaca fascicularis, assembly GCF_037993035.2. NCBI lineage: Eukaryota > Metazoa > Chordata > Mammalia > Primates > Cercopithecidae > Macaca > Macaca fascicularis. The sequence continues at coordinate 28,708,411 of NC_088380.1, read as the reverse complement.
TTGACAGTTCACATCCATTGGTCATTGGATTGCCAATAATATTTTAATTTATTTATAGCAACTTTTATTTAGAAGAATCAGTCATTTTCTTATTACATCTACTGCAAATGTTTCTGTCAATTTTGCCACATAATATTTAATGATTTTTTTCCTCTGCAGACATCTTTGATATTTTTTTGTAGTCAAAATTATTTGTCTTAAATTTTTATAACTATTTGGTTTTCTGTCATACTAAAATTAAATTTATAAATCTATTGTTCTAATGTTTTAATTGAATCACTTTTGTATTTAATCTTTAACGTAATAGTATTACTTTAAGGGTAAAGAGTGACAAAGAAATAATTGTACCTGATAGATGACAGCTTGTAACTGGCCTAATTGCTCCAACGTAGGTCATGTGGTTCTCCTACCGATATTAACAATTCACAGAAAATAAACATCTGACTAGAACTCTCTGTGACATAGAACAGAACAAAGAAACTGGAATAACTCATAATCATTTTTAATTAGATACTAGAAACAAAGGTATTGGACACTACAAAAATGACTAAACATTCTTATGGTTTCTCAAATGCTTCAACAAGTAAGAAACCCAGCTTTGTTTGGTTATATATTTATTTCTGGGGTCTTTGGCTTGTACACACCAACTGGGTTGAAATATGAATTCAAAGGATTTTGTTTTGTTTGAACTGTCTACCTATTTTATGAACATCTTACTGTAAATATTTTGCCAACTCTAGAATACAGACTGATATGCATATCATTAGTAGTATATCTAAAAAATAGAATTAGGGAGTTAACACTAATATATATAAATGTAAAACTGAGTGATACTCTGTGACTATCTGGGCAAATTTGAAAGAGAAAAACAAACTTTAGTAATCATACGTTATTTTAATGTACCTGTAATTTTTAGCATTATAAAATAACTACAGTGAATAAAGAATTTTCAAATGTCTTTGAAAATGTTATTGTATGCTTTTATATTTTGCCACATGAAATTTTGTAAGGATAAAATGAAAATGAAATGTGTGCTCAGGAGAAAATATAATTAAAAAGTTTCAGGTTTTCTTTTTTCTAGTTTTCACTGGTGAAAACAAGAATAGTATATCTGAGAAAATGTTTGTTTTGGTTTTTTTTTTGTTGTTTTTTTTTTAGAAAGAAAAGAGCTTGATATCTTGCAGAGAGTTTCAGATTATTTGTCTGTAGCTAAGTGAAAATGAGTGTTCAAAAACTGTGAAGATATTTGTATCCTATGTGAGTACTCGCCAGTGGTTGACCAGCAGAGAAGTATTTTAATAATCAAGTGGATGGCATGACCACTTCTGTGGACCCCACTCAGCCTCTTTCCCCAGTGATCCTTGTCATTACCCAGTGGACCCATGAACAAAGTGGCCATGATGCCAGGGATGGAGGTTACTCATGGGCTCAACAACATGAACTTCCACTCACCAAGGCTGAACTGGCTATGGACACTGCTGAGTGCCCAATTTGCCAGCAGCAGAGACCAACACTGAGCCCTTAGTATGGCACCATTCCTCGGAGTGATCAGCAAGCTACCTGGTGGCAGATTGATTATGTTGGACCTCTTCCATCATGGAAAGGGCAGAGATCTGTCCTCACTGGAATACACACCTACTCTGGATATAGGTTTGCCTATCCTGCACGCAATGCTTCTGCCAAGACGATCATCCATGGACACACGAAATGCCTTACACGTGATCATGGTATTCCATACAGCATTGCCTCTGACCAAGGAACTCACTTTATGGCTGAAGAAGTGCGGCAGTGGGCTCATGTTCATGGAATTCAATGGTCTTACCATGTTCCCTATCATCCTGAAGCAGCTGGATTCTTAGAATGGTGAAATGACCTTTTGAAATCACAATTACAATACCATTTAGAAGACAACACTTTGCAGAGCTGGGGCAAAGTTTTCCAGAAGGCTGTATATGCTCTGAATCAGTGTCCAATAGATGGTACTATTTCTTCCATAGCCAGGATTCACGAGTCCAGGAATCAAGGGATGGAAGTAGAAGTGGCACCATTCATTACTACCCCTAGTGATCCACTAGCAAAATTTTTGCTTTCTATTCCTGTGAAATTACATTCTACTGGCCTAGAGGTCTTAGTTCCAGAGGGAGGAATGCTGCCACCAGGAGACACAATAATGATTCCATTAAGTTGGAAGTTAAGATTGCCACCTGAACACTTTGACTCCTCCTACCTGTAAGTCAACAGGCTAAGAAGGGAGTTACAGTATTGACTGGGGTGACTGACCTGGACTATCAAGTTGAAATCAGTCTACTACTCCATAATGGAGGTAATAAAGCGTATGCATGGAATACACGCGATCCATTAGAGTGTTGCTCGGTATTACCCTGCCCTGTGATTATGGTCAATGGGAAACTACAACAGCCCAATCCAGGCAGGACAAATAGTCCAGATCCCTCAGGAATGAAGGTTTGGATTACTTCACCAGGAAAAACAAAAACAAAACAAACAAACAAACAAACAAAAACTATGACTTCCTGAGGTGCTTGCTGAAGGCAAAGTGAATACAAAATGGGTAGTAAGGTAGTAAAAGAAGGCGGCCATTAATACCAGCTACGACCACATGACCAGCTGCTGAAACCAGGACTGTAACTGTCATGAGTATTTCCTCCTTCTTTTGTTAAAAACGTGTTTGTGCATGTATACACCTGTACTAAGATAATATCTTCATTTTATTTCCTTTTCTTTGATCATACGACATAAGAAATATTGACTTCATATTAGCATTTAATTATTGTTGACTTTAGATTATAGTATTTGGGTTGGGGATTGGTGCTTTTCTGGTTGTATGCAGCATAGTTGTATTATGTTATGTGTAATTATGACCTTGTTATTGTCCTTACTTGAAGATTATGTATCATCTCAGGAGATGTGTATGGGTTCAAGTTGACAAAAGGCAGACTTACATTGGTTAATACCGAGTGTCAACTTAATTGGATTGAAGGATATAAAGTATTGATCCTGGGTCTGTCTGTGAGGGTGTCGCCAAAGAAGATTAACATTAGGGTCAGTGGGCTGGGGAAGACAGACCCACCTTTAATCTGGTAGGCACAACCTAATCAACTGTTAGTGAATATAAGGCAGGCAGAAAAACATGAAGAAGCGACACTGGCCTAGCCTCCCAGCCTACATCTTTCTTCCATGCTGGATGCTTCTGCCCTCAAGCGTCGGACTCCAGGTTCTTTAGTTTTGAGACCCAGACTGACTCTTCTTGCTTCTCAAACTTGCACACAGCCTATAGTGGGAACTTGTGATCATGTACAGTAATACTTAAAAAAACTCCATATATAATATACAATAATTATATAAAATATATATTAATTTCATATAATAATTTTATATTATGTATAATATACACTATTTTATATATTACATATGTATATATTTATGAATGTATGTATACATACATATATAAAATAGGATATATAATATATATCCTGTTTTATTATATTATATATAATATTCATTATATATTATATTATATATTATATATAACATTTATTATATATTATATATACCATATTATATAATATATGATATATTTATTATATATCATATATACCCTGTTTATTATATATCCTATTTTATATATGTGTATATATTAGGATATATAGTATATATACCCCATTAGTTCTGTCCCTCTAGGGAATCCTGACTAATATATAAGGTATTAGGGGAGATCGAATAAGCAGCCACAGATCAAATTAAACAGAAATGTCTATATCCTGTTCAGGATTTTTACTTTTATGCAAAATCAAATAAAAGCCATTTCACTTTGTTAAAATGCATTTATATTTGGATTTTCCTTAAAAGTGTCATATGAAGCTAGGAATGTGTACTCTATATGATAAATATATATATATATATTTTTTTTTTTTCTTAAAAAGATTTTTCCATTTGTTTGTGTCCTCTTTTATTTCACTGAGCAGTGGTTTGTAGTTCTCCTTGAAGAGGTCCTTTACATCCCTTTTAAGTTGGATTCCTAGGTATTTTATTCTCTTTGAAGCAATTGTGAATGGAAGTTCATTCATGATTTGGCTCTCTGTTTGTCTGTTACTGGTGTATAAGAATGCTTGTGATTTTTGCACATTAATTTTGTATCCTGAGACTTTGCTGAAGTTGCTTATCAGCTTAAGGAGATTTTGGGCTGAGACAATGGGGTTTTCTAAATATACAATCAGTGTTCCATATGACTCAGCCATCCCATTACTGGGTATATACCCAAAGGATTATAAATCATGCTGCTATAAAGACACATGCACACGTATGTTTATTGCGGCACTATTCACAATAGCAAAGACTTGGAATCAACCCAAATGTCCATCAGTGACAGACTGGATTAAGAAAATGTGGCACATATACACCATGGAATACTATGCAGCCATCAAAAAGGATGAGTTTGTGTCCTTTGTAGGGACATGGATGCAGCTGGAAACCATCATTCTTAGCAAACTATCACAAGAACAGAAAACCAAACACCGCATGTTCTCACTCGTAGGTGGGAACTGAACAATGAGATCACTTGGACTCGGGAAGGGGAACATCACACACCGGGGCCTATCATGGCGGGTGGGGGGAGGGATTGCATTGGGAGTTATACCTGATGTAAATGACGAGTTGATGGGTGCTGACGAGTTGATGGGTGCAGCACAGCAACATGGCACAAGTATACATATGTAACAAACTTGCACGTTATGCACATGTACCCTAGAACTTAAAGTATAATAATAATAATTAAAAAAAGAATTTATGGTCTGTTAAGATCATAATTTACTAAATATATTTTAGGCTAAAGTTAGAAGCTTTTTAAAAAAAGTAAATTTTTTTTATGAGGGGTAAATGTGCAGGTTTGTTACATGGGAATATTGTATGATGCCGAGGCTTTGTGTATGGATCCCATCACCCATGTAGTGATCATAGTACCCAATAGGCAGTTTTTCAACCCATTCTTCTTTTCTTCCCTTTCTTTTCTAGTAGACCACAATGTCTATTGTACAATGTTTATATTAACTTGTACTCAATGTTTAGCTCCCTCTTATAAGTGAGAACAAGCAGTATTTGGTTTTCTGTTCCTGCATTAATTTCCTTAGAATTATGGCCTCCAACTGCATCCATGTTGCTGCAAAGGACATAATTTCATTCTATTTTTATGGAATTAAATAAATGATGGATGAATAGTATTCCATGGTGCATATATCCTAAATTTTCTTTATCCAATCTACCATTGATAGGCACCTGGGTTGATTCCATGTCTTTGCTATAGTGAATAGCACAGCAATTAATATACAAGTGCATGTGTCTTTTTGGTAGGATGATTTATTTTTCCTTGGGTACATACACCATTATGGGATTGCTGGCTTGAATGGGAGCTCTGCTTTAAGTTCTTTGAGAAATCTCCAGACTGCTTTCCACAGTGGCTAGGCTAATTTGCATTACCTCCAATAGTGTATAAACATTCCCTTTTTTCCACATCTTCCCAGCATCTTTTTTTTTTTTTTTTTTTTTGACTTTTTAGTAATAGCCATTTTGAATGGTGAGTTTCTCATTGCGGTTTTGATTTGCATTTATCTGATGATTAGTGATCCTGAGCATTTTGTCATATGTTTGTTGGCTGTTTTTCATGTCTTCCTTTGAGAAGTTTCTGGTCATGTCCTTTGCCCATTTTTTAATGGGATAATTTATTTTTGCTTATTGATTTAAGTTCCCAGTAGATTCTGGATATTAGACATTTGTCAGATACATAGTTTGTGAATATCTTCTTTCATTCTATAGGTTATCTATTTGCTTTGTTGACAGTTTCTTTTCCTGTGCAGACGTTCTTTAGTTTAATTAGGTACCAGTTGTCACTTTTTGTTTTTGTTGCAATTACTTTTGGGGACTTAGACAAAAATTGTTTGCCAAGGCCAATGTTGAGAAAAGTATTTCCTAGATTTTCTTCTAATATTTTTACAGTTTAAGGTCTTACGTTTACACCTTCGATCCATTTTCAGTTAATTTCTGTATATAATGAAACGTACAGGTCCAGCTTTAATTTTCTATATATAAATAGCCAGTTATCCCAGCTCCATTTATTGAATACAAAGTTCATTGAATATATACTTCGTTGTTTGTTTTTGTTACCCTTGTTGAAGTTCAGATGGTTGTAGGTGAGTGGCTTTATTTCAGTTTTCTATTCTGTTCCATTGTTCTACATATTTGTTTTTGTACCAGTACCATGTTTTGATTAATGTAGCTTTATAATATAGTTTGAAGTTGGGTAGTGTGAAGCCTCTGGCTTTTTTCTTTTTGCTTAGAATTCCTTTGGTTGTATAGGCTCTTTGTTGGTTCCATATGAATTTTAGAATAGTATTTTTTTCTAATTCCTTGAAGAATGGAGTTGTTATTTTGACAAGAATAGCATGGAACCTGTAAATTGTATTAGGCAGTATGGCCATTATTACAATAATGCTTCTTCGAATCCATAAGCATGGAATGTTTTTCCATTTATTTGTGTAATCTCTTATATTTTTCAGCAGTGTTTTGTAGTATTCCTTGCAGAAATGTTTCACCTTCTCAGCTAGCTGTAGACCTAAGTATTTTATTGTCTTTGTGGCTGTTGTAAGTGGGTTTGTGTTCTTAATTTGGCTCTTAGCCTGGATGTTGTTGTTGTACAGAAATGCTACTGAATTTGTACATTGATTTTGTATCTTGAAACTTTACTAACGTCGTTAATCAGTTCTAGGAGCTTTCTGATAAAGTCTTTAGGATTTTCCTAGGTATAGAATCTTATTATCAGCAAAGAGAGATAGCTTCACTTTTTTTTTTTTTTTAATTTAGAAGTCTTTTATTTGTTAATCTTGCCTGATTGCTCTAATTAGGATTTCTATTAGATGTTGAACAGGAGTGGAGAGAGTGGGCCTCCTTGTCTTGTGCCAGTTCTCAGTGGGAGTGCTCCAGATTTTGCCCATTCAGTATGATATCAGCTGTGGGTTTGTCACAGATGACTTCCATTATTTTTAGGTATATTCCTTCAACGCCTATTCTCTTGTGTGTTTTTATGATGAAGTGTTGTTGGATTCTATCAAAAGTTTTCTCTGTATCTGTTGAGATGACCATACAGTTTTTGTTTTTAATTATATTTATGTTGTGAATCACATTATTGATTTGTGTATGTTTAACCAGCCTTGCATCCCAAGAACAAAGCCCACTTAATTGTGTTGGATTAACTTTTTGATGTGCTGCTGAATTTGACTTGCTAATATTTTGTTGAGGATTTCTGCATCGATGTTCATTAGGGGTTTTGGCCTGAGGTTTTCTCTTTTTGTTGTGCCTCTGCCAGATTTTGGTATCGGGCTGATGCCAGCTTCATTGAATGAGTTAGTAAGGAGCCCCTCCTCCTCAATTTTTTAGAAGAGATTCAGTAGCAATGGTGTGGGCTCTTCTTTGTATGCCAGTTAGAAGCTTTAAGTTCATTATCTATTGACTTATTTTAGCAAAATTATTCCTAATGATTACTACTATTTGTGACTGTGGTTGTAAATATTCTTGATACCTACCTTTTACCTTTACAAAATTTAATGTGTCTCTTCTGAAAAGTCTTGCTTTTTCCTTTCAAGCTTCAAATTCAGAATATATCAATTTTAAGATGTATCTTATGCTTAAAATATCTTTGGCTTTCCTGTATTGGCTGACAGGTAATAAAGATTTGCTCCTTCATTTTATAAAGGTAAAAGTAATGGAAATAATTTTAGTTGTCTCAACATTCTCCAAGGAATATTTAACTTAAAATTAATTTGAGAGCTCTGTTGTTTATCCAATTTACGACAAAGAGATAAAGGCATTCTTCCTATGTTAATTCTGTGAAATTAAATTAAAACATATGTTCCATAATTTTCAATATTCAATATAAACCCACTCAAGATCAACCACAAATACTGGTACAATAATTTGTCTGTGTGTCTCTCTGTCTCCATCCTCCCCCACCTTTTTATTTTAGTTAAACACGCTCCTAAATCAGAGAAAATATGGTGACAATTTTGTGAAAGTATGTGCTATGTTAAAAAGCAGTACCCTCACTGCTTATAATATGTTATTGATCCAAGACAGATACGTAAGTACATGCTTGCATATTGTATGTTAAACCTCAAGAGATAATTTTCTGCTCTTTTTTTTTGCCAGCGTTCATATATGTAATAATATTAGAACTTTTAGTATTTTACTACAATAAATACAAATGATCCACTGTTCTCAAGCAATAATATTTTTTGGAAACTTGACTAAAATTTTTGACAGTGTCTCTGGTGCATTTTTTATATGTTGCAATTGTAAATCCAGTTAAATTGCGAAGGTGAGATATTGACAAGTTTCTATACATTGGATTGAGTTTTTTCTTTTTTTTAACATCTCCTAATAGAATTTATACTACTTACCTGCAACATGTATTAAATAAGTTTTTATCATTTTTGTTTACTCTTGAAGTTAGTTGAAGCTTTTCTTTGCCAGAGAGGTATTGTCCTAACAATAACAAATAATTACTTGATTTTGTAATTAAACCTAGGAGATTACAAAATAACTAATGACAAAAGCACCCATTTTACCGGAACTTAAAACCTGGACAATTAATAAGAAATTTAACTGTGCCGATCCCTCTTGATCTTTGGAAAAGGCAGTGAGTAAGCACAAATGAAATTCTGAAAGTAAAATTGGCAATGCTTTCAGAGAGCCTTAAACTTCCATCGCCCATGATATTGCTATTACTTTTAATTCCAGTGAGATCAGAACTTTTGGGGTTTATTACAACCTTTAAAAATTACATAAAGCCTTTAGACGCCACCCAGCATTTCTGAGAATGTCATTGTCAACTCAAATTTTCACTCTCAGGCAATACACTTAGTACTGTCACTGAATCTTGGTATCCATTTCACAACATCATACTAAACTAGCTCTGCATAAACAAATACTGGACAACTGGTTCCTTGGGAATGTATCAGAAAAAGACATAATCTGAACCCTACTAGAAAGACTCTTATCAAATATGGTTCACAATTATCACATCAGTGAAAATGCCAAGGGCTTTGTCCTTGAGTCATTGTTTGTCATGTAGAGACATAAGCCATTCTCAAATCACTTGAAGACTATCAAGATAAAAACCTTCAGGTTGAAGATGCTTAGAAATCTTTGAGAAGCAAATAGACAGAATGAGGTAGATAGTTTCCACTCAAGATCCAGAGAACAAGATCCAGGTGGCTAGAGGGGCATGTTGTCACACTCTAACATATATGCAGATTTTTTTCCTAGCTACTTTGCTTTCTTTTGGCTGACTTAAAGTTTTAAACAATTAATACACATCTGCTACCTGTAAGTCCCACATTCTTAAAATTTCTTTTTTGCACCTTTATTCACTTACTGGCATGAGTCAATAACAAGTTGCAATTTACTCAAGATTTAGCTAGTGAATAATCAAACTCATCTGATGAGTCTGTGCACATTTTCTTATGGGAGCCACGAAGCTTCCCTTGATACCAGTTTCTATTAACAGTCAGTTGATTTCCTGTGTTATTTGGCTCCACCTCAATGTGCCCTTTTTACAAAGCAAACACAGTAATAATCTAGACATCCGGGAACCTGCAACTCTAGCTATTCAAGAGAAATTCTAGTTGCTTTCTATTGTCCTTAAGCCTCTTCAATCTACACTTTAAAACAGGCCTTAAAAGTCGGGAGGATACTACATGCCATAGTCTGAGGATAGCAAGAGAACTAGGTCAAGCTGCCAAGGTTACAGAACTCTTAGACCAAAGGATTCATTAAATTGGACATTAGTTTGCTTGAAGTAGGTCTCCAAAACATAGTATTACCTTCTCAAGAAGGAGTATGTGTTGTTTAAGGAGAAGAATATTGTACTTAATCCCCGCAAATCTTTTGGATTTTAATCTTCTAAAAGGATCTGAAAAAAATAAGAAGTCATAAATGTAGATACTTTGGGTAATAGTGCCACATGTTTCTGTGGGCTCTTTAAATTGGAATTAATATCTGTTTTCAGAGCAATTTAGGAACTGGGCCTCAGCTTACTTTAGGAATTAAGTTTTGGCTTAAAAACTGAATCACAGAATCTGTTCATATAACTTTTATTATTATTATTATTATTATTATTATTATTATTATTATTATTTTCCACTTTGCTGTGTTTAAGTGTATTATCTTCAAACTTTAAATTCTCATGTATTGCTGCTGTCCTGTCAAATGATCTAAAAAGTGGCCCTTCAAGTAAAAGAACTGGAAAATCTGACACTCATGGAGTTGAAACAAATACCCTCAAATACTTAATATGTGTCATACAGTTTGGCTGTGTCCCACCCAAATCTCAACTTGAATTGTATCTCCCAGAATTCCCCCCTGTTGTGGGAGGGAGCCAGGGGGAGGTAATTGAATCATGGGGGCTGTTCTTTCCTGTGCTATTCTCATGATAGTGAATTAGTTTCATGAGATCTGATGGGCTTATCAGAGATTTCCACATTTGCTTCTTTCTCATTTTCTCCTGTTGCTACCACGTAAGAAGTGCCTTTCACCCTCTGCCATGATTCTGAGACCTCCCCAACCGTGTGGAACTGTAAGTCCAATTAAACTTGGGTATGTCTTTTTCAGCAGTGTAAAAATGGACTAATACAGTAAATTGGTACCAGTAGGGTGGGACATTGCTGTAGATACCTGAAAATTTGGAAGTGACTTTGGATCTTTGTAACAGGAAGAGGTTGAAACAGTTTGGAGGGTTCAGAAGAAGACAGAAAAGTATGGTAACGTTTGGAACCTCCTAGAGATTTGTTGAATGGCTTTGACAAAAATGCTGATAGTAATATGAACAATAAGTTCCAGACGGAGGTGTCCTCAGATGGAGATGAGGAACTTGCTGGGAACTGGAACAAAGGCAATTCTTGTTATGTTTTGGCAAAGAGACTGGCGGCATTTTGCCCCTGCCCTAAAGATTTGTGGAACTTTGAACTTGAGAGAGATGATTTAGGGTATCCGGCGGAAGAAATTTCTAAGCAGCAAAGCATTCAAAAGGTGATTTGGGTGCTGTCAAAAGCATTCCATTTCAAAAGGGAACCAGAGCATAAAAGTTCAGAAAATTTGCAGCCTGACAATGCAGTAGAAAAGAAAAACTCATTTCTTGAGGAGAAATTCAAGCTGGCTGCAGAAACTTGCAAGGAGCCTAATGTTAATCCCCAAGACCACGGGAGGCAGGGTGGGGTGGGAGAGGGGGAGGAGTGGAATGTCTCCAGGCTATGTCAGAGACTTTCATGGCAGCCCCTCCCATCACAAGCTCGGAGGCCCAGAAGGAAAAAGTGGTTTTGTGGGTTGGTCCCAAGGTCCCAGTGCTGTTTGCAGCCCAGAGACTTGGTGCCCTGTGTCCCAGCTGCTCCAGTCATGACTGAAAGGGGCCAATGAAGAACTCGGGCCCTGGCTTCAGGGGTGGAAGTCCCAAGTTTTGGCAGCTTCCACGTGGTCTTGAGCCTGCTGGTGCACAGAAGTCAAGAACTGAGATTTGAGAACCCCTGCCTAGATTTCAGAAGATGTATCGAAAAACCTGGATGCCCAGGAGAAAGTTTGCTGCAGGGCAGGGCCCTCATGGAGAATCCCTGCTAGGGCAGTGTGGGAGGAAAATGTGGGGCCAGAGCCCCCATACAGAGTTCCCACTGGGGCACTGTCTAGTGGAGCTGTGAGAAGAGTGCCATCATCCTCCAGACCCCATAATGATAGATCCACCGACAACTTGCACAGTGTGTCTGGTAAAGCTGCAGACACTCAACGCCAGTCCTTGCAAGCAGCCAGGAGGGAGCCTTTACCCTACAAAGCCACAGGGGTGGATCTGCTCAAGACCATGGGAACCCGCCTTTTGCATAGGAGTGAACTGGAGGTGAGACCAGCGGTCAAATGAGATCATTTTGGAGCTTTGCAATTTGACTGACCCGCTGGATTTCAGACTTGCATGGGCCCTGTAACTCCTTTGTCTTGGCCAATTTTTCCCATTTGAAATGGCTGTATTTACCCAATGCCTGCATCCCCATTGTATCTAGGAAGTAACTAGCTTGCTTTTGACTATACAAGGTCATAGGTGGAAGGGAATTTCCTAGTCTCAAACAAGACTTTGGACAGTGGACTTTCAAGTTAATGCTGAAATGAGTTAAGACTTTGTGAGACTGTGGGAAGGCATGACTGGTTTTCAAATGTGAGGATATGAGATTTGAAGGAGGCAGAGGTGTAATAATATAGTTTGGCTGTGTCCCCACCCAAATCTCAACTCGAATTGTATCTCCCAGAATTTCCACATGTTGTGGGAGGGACCCAGAGGGAGGTAACTGAATCATGGGGGCTGGTATTTCCAGTGCTATTCTCATGATAGTGAATACATCTCACAAGATCTGATAAGTTTATCAGGGTTTTCAGCTTTTGCTTCTTCCTCATTTTCTCTTATCACTACCATGGAAGTGTGGGGGTCTTTCACTTCCCACCATGATTCTGAGGCCTCCCCAGCCATGTGGAACTGTGAATCCAATTAAACCTCTTTTTCGTCCCAGTCTTGGGTATGTCTTGATCAGCATCATGAACATGGACTAATACAATATGTTTATAATACCTCATAAGAAATGAAAAAATGGACTGACCACTTCTCCAGATGTTGATGTTCTATCCTTCAGTTTAAACTGAAGAATGACAACAAAGGGTGATTGATACTAAGCTGGATACTAACAATGAAATCATCTACACCTTCATAGCTTAATGACTTCATTAGCCCAATCTTACTGTTCTATTTCTCACATTAATATGATCATGTAACACTGGAAAACATATGTTCAGGAACGCATATTTCTACCTAACTTTTACTACTTGTTTCAGAAACTTCCTGAAAGTATTCAACTACTAAAAATAGATAGTTCACCTAGGCTCAGTGACTCCACAAGACTTTTCCCTAAGGCCTAACCTTGTGATATGGTTTGTCTATGTCCCCACCCAAAATCTCATCTTGAATTGGAATTCCCATAATCCATATGATCCACACGTGTCAAGGGAGAGACCAGGTGGAGGCGATTGGATCATGGGGGCGGTTTCCATGCTGTTCTGATGATAGTGAGTTCTCAGTAGATCTGATGGTTTCATAAGACGTTCTCCTCCTTTGCTTATTCACATATCTTCTTCCTGCCACCTTGTGAAGAAGGTACTCTTCTTCCCCTTCACCTTGCACCATGACTGTAAGTTTCCCAGAGCCTCGCCAGTCATGTAGAACTGTGAGTCAATTAAATCTCTTTCATTTATAAATTACCCAGTCTTGGGCAGTTATTTATAGCAGTCTGAAAATGAATGAATATACCTTGAAACTCTTGACTCTCTCAAGATTTATATTTAAAGACAAATAAGACTCCCCACCCAACTTAAAAAAATATTGCACTTATACTCATACCCTTCTGAGATCCTAGTAAGATTCTGTCAACAGTTCATCTTAATTATTGTGATAAGCAATAAATTCCACTTTGTTTTAATCAACAAATTGTTTTGGTAGTATTGTCAGAGAGCCAAGATTTGGCATTTGAGTGCTTTAATGGGAAAAACAATTCAAAGCTAGAAGTCCAATTAGGACTTTGATAGGACAAGGTTACTTGAACAAATGTGGGCAAGGCTGAGTACATTGAGAAAATAAACATTTCTTTTGTGAGTGAAACTTCTACCTGCCCCACATTGCATATGTATTAGAAGAGAAATGCATTTTCAAGTACAGTAATATAGAAAATATTGTGTGTACATACAAATAATATGCATGCACATATATACATGCATTTGTTTTTATATTCACAATATATTTTCATAAGATTCAAAGTGCTCGACTGAATGAATCATAGGTGGGAGGAATTACTTGATTGAACTGCCTATGCAAATTGTTACATTATCACTACTCACTTCCATCTGTCTTTAAAAGCAAAAAAATGATCAAGTACTCCCTAGATGCATTAATAAAAGTTTGAAAGTATGCATATATTCTTTATAGTTCTTCACTTTCATTCCCAGAGCAATAAAATCTACAAGGATAAATGCTCCATTCAAATCAAATGACATATCATTTACAAAGCTTTTATTTTTTTTTTTTGCATTATATCTTTAAAAATAGAGCACTTGTGAAGACAGGCATACCTTTGATTAAGCTTTAAGGAAATTTGAAATGAAGTATAATATATCTCAAAGAATTTTCAGTGGAAAAGTGTAAGTAAATTCAGTGTCTGAAATTTTAGAAGACAAACATTTTACTGTGTCTTATGGGCTTGCAACCATATGTTGACTGTATAAGCTTTTTTTTTTTCCCTAGTTTTTTTGAACAGATTATTAAATTTGCAATATTTGTAAAAGTTCATCATGGTGTGCTCTTATGATTTTGGGATTTCTTTGGGTATTATACTGCAATGTCAATAATAAAAGGAAAAATAAGAGGCAGATTTTCCATTAATATAAAAAATATAAGTTTTTTCCTTATTTGCAAATTAACTAGATTTTTTTGAGTCCTGCATTTAACAATGAAAGACATTTTATAGTAGGAACTTTTACATGATTTATTATGTATCTCTTTAGATGTCCCAGCAAGGTTAAAGAGGAAGAAAAGCAGATGGAAAGCAGCAGGTACACACTTTTTGATGTGAGAAACTCATTCATGATGATGACACTATTACTGTTCAAGATGGAAACAATAACATGTAACTTAAGGTGAATAAGCAATAGAAATGCAATAAATCAAAGTAAATGAATAGTAGTTCTGTCTGAAGAAGACAAATAGTGGCAGTGGATTTTATTCAGCTATAAATGCTCTCTTAAAAGTAAAATGGAATCTTATTTCTCCTTAGTAATAATTAGGTTTCCTTATTAATATGCATTTCTTCATTACAATCTTCAAGATGCAAGCTGGTATCAAAATAATTCCACTTGAAAACCACCAACACACTTCAAAAGTTTTAGTATCATTACTGTGAAAGAGCTATTGAACTGTATTATTCTTCACCTAAAAGCAGTACCACAACTGAGATATCAGAAAGGAAAAAAAAAAAAAAAAAAGCTGTTCTTACTGTCCTCCTAACCATGATATTTATCATATTTTCACTATATTCAATATTCAACTTGGATATGTAAATACTATTTATATCTCCCTAATCTCAGTTTTTATGACCACAGATCACTATTATTTATTTTTATCTTTTTTTTAAGAAGAAATGAAAAGCACTTGTTTAGTATCTTTACCTCATGTTCCCTAATGCATTTTATGACCACAAAGGGTGTTACTTCATTTCATTTCAT
Organism: Macaca fascicularis; assembly: GCF_037993035.2. Lineage (NCBI taxonomy): Eukaryota > Metazoa > Chordata > Mammalia > Primates > Cercopithecidae > Macaca > Macaca fascicularis. The sequence goes on along the minus strand of NC_088380.1, from coordinate 28,693,051 downwards.
TTCATTTCATTCCATTTCAACTTGCTTCTTCCATTGGGATTTTCGGTCTTTTAATTACACTTATTTCTATCTTAAGCCCATTTCTCTCCAATTGCACAGTGTGGAATTATATAGTCCTGTAGCCAGGCTTTACTCTTTTTTGAGTGTAAACTAAGAATAGTCTTACTGATTCTTCTGAACGGCCCATTGCATTTATTTATTTTTGACAAATACTACATATTCAGCTCATTATATATTTTGACACTTAATTCATTAATCCTTAACCAGATGTGGCAAATTCTATCAAGTATATTGAGATTTTGCATGAAGGCAAAATATCAGTGACAAGTAAAAACAAATCTGAATTTAGGTCAAGAGAGATATTGTTAGAAAAGGTGACTACAATTGGGAAAAAGTGTTAAAAATAGAGACAGGTAAGCATAGCTAGCAGGATTTTTTGGGAGGATCTAGGGAGGTGGAGGGTGAGCAGTGGAGTTGAGCACATATGAGAAAGAGAGTTGAAAAGAAAAATATTTATTTCTTCAGTCAGAATGATCCATTAAGGGAAGATATTTTCCTGATTAAGCTTATCTATGAGCCAAAGTTCAGGGGCCTTTGGAAAAAGAGAAGTCTGAGTAAAGCTTGATCAAGTCAAGTAATAAATAATTGTGAGTACATGGTTAGCATAAATACAGCGCTTAAATTTAAACACAGTAGGGCGAGGAGCCAACATAGCCAAATAGAAACAGCTCCAGTCTGCAGCTCCCAGCGAGAGCAACGGAGAAGGTGGTTTATTTCTGCATTTCCAACTGAGGTACCAGTTCATCTCATTGGGACTGATTCAGGCCATGGGTGCAACCCATAGAGAGCGAGAAGCAGGGTGGGGCATCACGACACCCAGGAAGTGCAAGGAGCTGGGGGACTTGGACAGGAAGCACTAAACATGGAAAGGAAAAACTGGTACCAGCCACTGCAAATACACACCAAAACATAAAGACCAATGACATTATCAATAAACCGAATCAACTAATGTGCAAAATGAGTTAAAAACAGCTAGTATCACGATGTTAGGACCAAATTCACACATAACAATATTAAGCTTAAATGTAAATGGGCTAAATGCTCCAATTAAAAGACACAGACTGGCAAATTGGATAAAGAATCAAGAACCATCAGTCTCCTGTAATCAAGAGACTCAACTAACATGCAAAGACACACATAGACTCAAAATAAAGGGATGGAGGAATATTTACCAAGCAAGTGGAAAGCAAAAAAAAAAAAAAAAAAAAAGAAAAAGCAGGGGTTGCAATCCTACTCTCAGATAAAATAGACTTTAAACCAACAAAGATCAAAAAAGACAAAGAATGTGCAATGTGCACTTTGAAAGGGTAGCTGCATTTTAACTTAAAATATAGAAGATGACTATATAAAAATGCATCTTATTGAAAAAAGTGATAATTTTTACCTTAATGATTTCATAGGCATGCATTTTGAGTAATAGACATGTTTCAATTTTGTATAGAATAAATTTATGAAAATCTGAAGATAATATGTTCTGCCTTTATAAAATTAATTAAAGACTATCAGTTTATTTATTCTATAGTAATTGACATTCCTATTGAGTTTAGACTGACTGGCAAATTATAGTCTGAAACTTTTAGGTGCTAAATACTTTTCAGTCTTTATGAATAACTATCATGTCAGTAGTTGCTGAAAATTTTTAAAATCTAGAGGCTTAAGGAGATTCTTATTAGAATATCATATCCTTGAAAGTAAGATAAAAATCTCTTTTTATGAAATATAGTTTCTTTCAATACATCATGAAAATTTAAATAATATTACTAAAGGTGGCACGCATTTAAAGAAGTATGTGCTTGCTCAGTTAATTTCAGCTTGAAGGTTAATTGATGATCATGTCTCTCCAATTTAGGTAAAAAAGTAAAGCAAGAATTGTATTTTCTTAACATTTAACCTTCTTTTCAATGGCATATGAAATATTCAAATATTACTTACAGAAAAAAGGAATGGAGAATCATTGTAACATTCTAATTGAAAACCCGGACATTTCAGGTATTTTTCTGTTTTCCCTATGTGTAATCACATCTTTCTGTAAGGGAAAAATAAAAAGACAATAAAACATATCTCAAAATTATTCGGTGCCTGATTAATTCGTTCATTGTTAAAATGATTTTTTTAAATATGTTTTGATCATACTCTTCATATTAAGTTACTTTCTATTTCTCAAAATTGGAAGAGTTAATTGAAAATGAACACCAATGTGCTGCCTTTTACTTACATTTGAATTACTTTTTCTCTTTTTAAAATTTTATCCAAAATAGGCTCAGTGGGGGCACTGAAGCATTAAGTCTAACCTACCAAGCACAGCAAGCTTATAGACCTCTTAAATCTTAAAAGACTCACTGTAGGAAAATACAAGTATAATAGGCTCCAGCAGAGCCCAACAATGTAATTAGAAGGACATTTTATACTTAATGCCATAGATCACAAGACATTAGGGGATACAAATTAGTCTACTTGTATATGATTTGCCTGTTAGGGAAATGGGTGATGAAGGAAAATGTGCAATGTTTATGTTTTACTTTGTTGTAAATCATTTAACTGGTTTCAAAAGGCAAAATAAATCAAAGAAAAATCAGCCATTTTATTTTATTTCCTCTAGGTCAATATTTTACAAATTTAAGATGTCAAATAAGTAGAAATGTATGACTCAAAAAAAAAATGGTTGTATACAAAATTATAAATGTGCTGGTTCCTACAAATGCAAAATGTTATGAAATACACACTTTTGATTACATTATCATAGATTATTTTGAATATGTTCTGGAAGATCTTATATTACTCAATTAGCTGGAAAATCTGTTGAAGTTTACATCCTAAAAACGTTTTAAATTTCTTTAATTATCTAATTTATAATTCTTGATCACTTAACAAAATTATTTACTTGATATTTTTATTGACTTTTATTTTTCTGTTGTAAATAGGGATGTTAGTATCTTTATCTAATTGAATATTTTGCTGTAATTTTTATTTAGAAAATTATTTTTTTCATAGATTCCTATTTTGTATTCTTCCTCTTGAAAGATTTCTTATCTATTCTCATCAGTTTATTTTCCAAAATAACTTGTGTTTTTGGTTTGCATTTAATAACCCTCTTGCCTACCTTCCTGCTTTCATATTTTTGGCATAACATTTAATACACAAGAAATAATTAAGAACTATGTTTAAATTGTGTTGTTTTGTAGGAAATGTCACATCTATGTTTTCAGTTCTTTTATATCTTTAGAAGTTGTGTTTTATCCACCAAGATCATTACTTTATATATTTTGTAACTTTTATTAATTTTGATATGTATCTTCAATTTAATGTCTGGTATATTCAAAAGTTGATTTTGAAAAATATTTTTGTGCCTAATTCTATGTTGTTATTAGCTACTTGAGTTTTAATGTGTTTTCTTAATTAATTTTATGTAAATGTTGTAATATTTGATCTTCAAAAATAATTTTCATGCAATAATTGTTTTTCTTATTTTAGTTTTATAGATGTATTGTATAATCTAGTATAATATTAAAATATTATTAATAACTGGAAAGCATGACTATTTGTAATTCTAAAGGTATTGTCTCTAGTGAGCATTTACATTATATGTTTTTTAACATATTAAGTACCTATCCATTCATACTTCTTGAACAATACCCTTTTGAAGAAAGAATATAAAATTCTATGGACTGTCTTTACAGTATGTGTTGGTAAATATTATGCATTTATATTATTTCAATATTAATATGATGTGTTAGATAATTGTTCTCCCAGAATTAAATTATGCCAGGATTCCTCTGACCAATTTTAGAACAAGGAGTCCAGAAGTTATTTCATGTCTCTAGTGGTTCTCATCCCAAATGGCCGCTTATAGATGCTGGTGTGATTGGGCTATTATTATTATTATTATTATTATTATTATTATTTGACAGCCGCTTTCTTTGCTCTGCACATATTCTCGCTTCTTTGGTTTAACTGTTGAATCTTTCCTACGACAATATTTAGTGAATTAACAGATGAAATACTTCTTCCCTCTATCCTTCCTTCCATCTTATTTTTAAAGGATGGATCACACTATAGTTTCATGGTGTAAGTGGATTACCTCATAGTTTTATGGTAGTCTTGCACGGAGTTCGCTCTTTAAAATATTCTGAAGTGACCCTTACTCACTTTTTCCCAAAATAGCTGGTTAATGATTGATTCATGTAAGAGTATTATTATGTTCACTTTAATTTACCCTTGCCACTGCCTTGCCTTTACAAATACAGGTCTTTCTTTTCTCTTTCCTTTCTTTTTCCTTTCTTTCCTTTCTTCCTCTCCTTCCTCTCCCTTCCCTTCCCCTTCCCTTCCCCTTCCCCTTCCCTTCCCCTTCCCTTTCCCCTTCCCTTCCCCTTCCCTTCCTTGCTTTTTTCACGGAGTCTCGCTCTGTCGCCCAGGCCTGAGTGCAGTGGCGTGATCTCGACTCACTGCAAGCTCCGCCTCCCGGGTTCACGCCTTTCTCCTGCCTCAGCCTCCAGAGTAGATGGGCCTGCAGGCGCCCGCCACCACGCCCGGCTAATTTTTTTGTCTTTTTAGTAGAAACATGGTTTCACCGTGTTAGGCAGGATGGTCTCGATCTGATGACCTTGTGATCTGCCCGCCTCGGCCTCCCACAGGGCTGGGATTACAGGCGTGAGCCCCCGCGCCTGGCCAGGTCTTTCTAATATTTCATAAAATGCTATTTTTGAGCTCTTCAACTCTTACCTTTATCTAAAATATCTGTGTATAATTTAAATCACAATGGCACATAAGCTTCACCTCATTTTTTTCTTTCAATAGGCAAACAAGAAATTGTGAAATGGATACCTGGAGAATTTTGGTCATTTTAATCTAGCTCTTTAAAAAATATGCAGTGAACAAAAAAAAAAAAAAGAGAGAGAAAAATTAAACATACGTGAGAGGCATTTAACGTATTAATTGTTTTGGCTAGATCAAGATGTCCAACCTGTCCAGTTACAAATAAAATGTATATTTTTATAACACATAGCTGAAGTCAATTTAAGAATTCTGTTAAATGAACGTATTATAAAAATTTTGATACATCTACAGTTATTTCAGCTGGGACCCTCTGAACCAGAAAGAGCTAAATAGAAAGTTCAATAAATTATTTTAAAAAATTGAATTCATGTAAATATTTGGAAAGTTTGTCTATATACTGATGCAAAAAAATAAAACAGAATTGAGCAAATTAGTCAACCACAACTAGAACCCAACAAAAATCTTCCTATTAAAAAAATTCTTAGAAAGTAACATTTAAAAATTCTAAATAAAATGGGATTTTATTTATTTTGACAGAAAAAAAGTAGTACTATAATAAATATGTCACTGATAAAAATATCTTCCATTTTTTTACAAGCATGTTATATGTAAACTAATATTTAAATATATTTCTTTTCTCTATGACAAATATCAAATACTATGTGCTTTTAGCAGCAACTTTCCCATCCCTTTGTTCTTATGTGAAGCTGTTACTTAGTGTATTACACAGATAATAAAAAGAGAGGCATGAGTAATCTCTACCTATAAAATGTTGTCATAGCTTCCCTTTATTAGTTAATTTATAGTGGCTTGGCATGGTTCTTTACTGGTCAGGAAGGAGAAAAATAAAACAGGTAGGAGATGAGTGTACTTTTTTACATGCTCATGAATATACTTCTGTCAGTCAGACATGTAGACATAGAGAATAATGTCTAACCTTCAGAAATAAATGATAGTTTTAGGTGAATAAAAATATAATTCATCACCTAAAGTGAGCCACTGTCACTCTCCCTATTGTTCCTTTTCATAACATCTATAATAGTATAAGAGGCAAGTAAGGAGATATTGTACCAACTGAAATTCTAGTAAAATTTCAATTATGTCAAAGTCAAAAACTTTTTTAAAAGTCTGACTGAGGGAATAAAATAAATGCAATTTTTGCCTAGCGTTAAATATCCTGGCCTAAGAGCTTTTCATTTGGGGATAATGTAAAAATGTGTCAAATTAACATGAAAATTTTGCAGATTGATAAAGGAGGGGATAAGAAATTATGACAATCCTGAGATTTTAATCACATGCAGTTTTATAAAAACAAACTTTTGAGTAAGGTATTTTTGTTAAATAGAGGATTCATTAATTCTTCCAAACTTTTTAAAAGGATATTTATTGACTGACTTATGTCTTCAAAATAAGATAGAATAAATTAATACAAAGGAGTTATTCATTGACTGAAATTTAGAAATAATGAATGCTAGAATGATCTCTATCACTAGCAAATTGAGGAAACTTCATGAATAGATGTTCGCATGTCAAAAAGATTAGCATAAATCCAGATGGTTGTACATTCTTTATAGTTGGCAAATGAAGCCTAGACAAATCAATCAAGAAAAGTGGCATCTCCTATGCAGTGCTAGAAGTAGTTTCTCTGTATTACAATGTTCAAAGAATAGGGTAACCCTGAACTTTCACATCTGGAGTAGATTCCTGAAAACTGAGTGTGGACTCTGAGCTCTCTCCTGGAAAGTTTGAACAAAAAAGAATCGAATCAAAGATTTGAAATATAATTTTATTTTCTTATTCAATAAGATGTGGTCTCAAGGTTACATTCATCACCTTATTATTGTTTCAGGACCAAACACCTTTGGAATAAATCAAACAAACATTGTATGAGATAGTACAACACGTACCATTACAAAGTAAACATTTGAAAAAAATCAGTCATTGAGCTTAACCTCAAAACCTATTTGATATTAACTTTCTGATTATCTCATTTCATTCACTTTATGATCTCATTCTAAATTACTGTCTTTCAAAAATGAATATTGTGTACTTCTATAAAAGTAAAATGATGATTTCAGTAATTTAAATGATGTAATGAGTAAATGTGTCATGACTTTTTTTAGCCAACACAATTTGAAATCTTTTCTAAATAAAATTGTTTTATTTATATTGCCAAAAATGTTGACTCAATATATAAATATGACAATTCATAAATGTTAGTAGTCATAATTTACATTAATTCTAAATTTAGATAACCATAAGATGTTTAGAGAAGACTTTAAGATCTAGCAAAAATAGCATGTAGAAGTTTTTTTGTCATTTACTTATTTACTAAATTTCTTTGTAGTAATATATTTATCTTAATATTTATATTATATTTGCACAACAGATTTCAGTATTTTTACTAGATCTAGAATTTTATTGAATATCTAAGAGTAGATTTTCTTTTTAAAAAATGCCTATATATTTGCAGAACTACTAATGTATTTGAAGAATATAATTTCAGATAACATTTAGCATTGTCTATATCACATGTGTAATCACATTGAGATAAATGTGAAAACCAATAAAAAATAATTTGTGAGGATCTCTAATTATATGATATTTTAACCAATGGACAAGTTTTAAAAAATGCTTTAAACAAGGCAAACTTCTGGTGATTGACACTCAGAAGACTGTGATAATCCCCAGTAACTGATGAAAATATCCTTGAGGGCAGGATCTGTGTTTGAATTATTAATACATGCAGCACCTGACACATATACTTGCTCATATATTTGAAATAATTAGTTAAATTGAGTGAAACCTTTGCTTCCATTTATTTATTTATAAAAAGTCTATTAAAGAAAAATCGTCTAAGATATTGAATAGTAAATCTTGTTGATGACCTTTTTCTGTATACAGCCAACTTCTCAATGAGGGCGAAGTCAAGAAGCGAAGCAAAGAATACCCAGGAATTGTTACATTTTCATATCAAATTACCAAATAAGCAGGGAAAGCCAAAATACATGACATAGTAAAGGTTATGGAGTGAAGCTGAAGAATATCTAACTTGAAACATAAAACTTATTTTCAAATAAAGTACAATGGTGTTGAATATTATCTCTAACCAGAATTTCCGCCTGTCTTTCCAATTTTATTGCATATTTTGACTCAGGTAAACAGTGTAGAGCTATATTCTATGCCAGGGCTTAAATAGAGTTAAATTACATTTGGTAATTTTAATTCAGGATACTATATTTTTTCTATTTCAGAAAAAAATGTTTATTTTTTTATTTCTCTATATGTGCCCTAGAAGAAAAAAAATAACATGTAGAAAGTACCCTAGAAGGAAAATAATATTGTCCAAGGATAACTATTAAATCTATATGAGAGGTACACAAAACAACTAAATAAACAAAATAAACCAAAATGGCTTACTTCAGTATAAATAAATTATATTATAGTTTCTTTATTATAACATCAGTATCATTCATAGTCTGACTAGGAGAACATATATTTTATATAAATGGTTTAGTCTACCAAATAACAGGAAGGCAATAATGAAAATGTCTGTGATTGTATTTTTAACTTTTAAAATTTGTATTTTAATGCCTAGGATAGCAATGTCTATATTCAGTAAGTCTTTATACCTATTTTTTTTCACTATTATATAAGAAGGGTAGGAAACCTTTGATTCTAATGAGGAGTTATTTAAGTAAGCTTGTTATGGCACTGACAATATTTTAATAGATAATAAAATGAGGAAACAGGCTGAAAGTAAGTCAATAAGTTTTATAAGACCAATTCGTTTGCAAACAAAACTCCAAATCAGTGAAAAGGGCATCCAAATGACTCTATTAAGCTTAATCTAGATGGAAAAGAGAGTACTCTTAAGGATGTAATGAAAATTGAAGCACTTCTTTAATTACCTGCATAAATTACTTAGCCATCAGTATAAAAAAGCATGCAGTAATGCATTTTGGTTTACAATTAAGTATATAAGCAAGGCAAGATGACTAGATTTGTACTAAAATTCTAAGCCAAAAATATCACTATATGATAATTTGATCAGGCAATTATATAGATCAATTGTAATGGTATTCACTCTTGGTGACTAGTAGAAGATAATCAAATATTGAATACCAGTAGAAGTTTAATGTTACTACTATGTATGCTATTATAAGTACTTGGAACATTATTTAAAAATTAATGTGAATACAATTTTTGATGTTGTTCTGAAAATTTACTTGTGATTGAGTAATATACAATATTATATGTCTCTTAGGTCAAACTCAATACAAGTCTATCCTTGTGTTAGGCCTTCCAAAATCATAGAAACTCAAGAGCTACTAGACTAATTTCATTATAGAAAGAAAGAAAAACCAATAATATCAGTGCAAACACTTTGTTCTCCCAAATTTAAGTTAATAAAAATTATTGTAACTTATACTTTCACAAGTGTGATGTTGGTGGGCTGATACAAAACTAAATAGTTTTATAATATGTTTAATTGGTGTTCTTCGGGCAGTTGAATTGAGGGGGGAGGAAAGGTAATTAACCTCAAAGGAGGTTTGCAATGTTTGAAATAACTACTTTTTAAAAAGGTGAAGAATAGTTTAAATATTATTTGCAGATGAAATAGGAAGAGGTTGTATCAAGGAAAATCATTTTATTGTTTTACCAGTTTATATGTCACTTTAATTCAGTTATTTTTATCTACTCAAAATATTATAAAGTACTTATAATAAAGTGAAGCTGTTGAAAGAAAGAATGCTAACTTTCAAGAACACTCAAATAATATCTCTATGAGGGGCTAGGCACCTATTATCCCTAAGTTAATTCAAATCCATAATATTTTCCATATTACATTCCAAAGAGCTTGGAGACAAAAATGGCCTCAAAGGATTATGACTCCTGTCCCTTGATAATCTTCATTTACACATTTTATAGAAACACAGATTTTAAAAACATGGAAGCTTCTGCTCTGAGAAAAGAATGCTTCTTTTCAAAATTATCTGTAAAATCTTTGTGTCATACAATAGTAAACATTTCTTAGTAACTAACAAGTGTCAGATAATTTGTAATCGAATCTACTTTTTGATCTTGCATATGATGAAACCGATTCCCCAAGTAGGCAACTAGGGTGCTCTGGAAAATAAGCACAGCTCTCTCACAACAGCATTTCTATGCTTTAGATAAAGCTCTCCTGGCCGGGCGCGGTGGCTCAAGCCTGTAATCCCAGCACTTTGGGAGGCCAAGACGGGCGGATCACGAGGTCAGGAGATCGAAACCATCCTGGCTAACACGGTGAAACCCCGTCTCTATTAAGAAATACAAAAAACTAGCCGGGCGAGGTGGCGGGCGCCTGTAGTCCCAGCTACTCAGGAGGCTGAGGCCGGAGAATGGCGTGAACCCGGGAGGCGGAGCTTGCAGTGAGCTGAGATCCGGCCACTGCACTCCAGCCTGGGCGACAGAGCGAGACTCCGTCTCAAAAAAAAAAAAAAAAAAAGCTCTCCTAAAGCCATATATGGATGTTATTGCAGGCTTCCTGTTTTTCAGTTAATCTCATAAGTTTAAATCACTTGTCATGCTCCTTTTATGCTGCTGAAACAAAATACCTATGACTGGATAATTTATAAATAATAGAAATTTATTTTTCAAAGCTCTCAAGCTAGGTAGATCAAGGCACCAATACACTGGGTGTCTAGTGAGAACTGCTGTCTCCTCCCAAGATGGAGCCTTGTTGCTGCTTCCTTACAAGGGGAAGATCACTGTTTCCTCACATCATAGAAGGGACAGAAGAGGCAAAAAAGAAGCAAACTCCCTCTGTCAAGCCATTTTATAAGGGCATCTAATGCCATTCATGAAGGCAGGGCCCTCATGACTCAATTACCTTCTAGAGGACATACCTCTTAATAGTGGTGCATTAGGAATCAAGGTTCAACATGAACCATAGAGGAGCCATCATCATTCAAACCATAGTAACATATAAACTGTAGCACAATTCTAATTTATACCAAAGATTAAGAGATGGCAGTATTAATTTTATTTGGAAATTCCTCACATGTGTAGCCAGAATTGTTTCCCCAAAACAATATGGCAGGCTAATATCTCTGAACTTCCTCTCTTTGTCTCCTGTGGTAATGACACAAAAGACTAGAGGCCCACAGATATAAAAAATGATAAGGGAATAGGTTCAGAAATGAATGGAGTACTCAAACATGGCCAGAAGTGGAGTGGAGGGAAGACGAGAAGCATGTGCCCCAGGTTGCAAGAAGAAATTCTTCTGAAGTCCGCCATATTTACCATCTTGTATCTTACTTGAGAAAACACAAAGTATGCATATTAGTCTGTTTTCTGTTGCAATAACAGAATACCACAGACTGAGTAATTTGCAAAGAATAAAAGTTGTTTAACCTCATGGTTAAGGAGACTAGGAAGCCTACGAGCATGATGCTGACATCTGGGCAGCGACTTCTTGCTGTGTCACAACTTGGTGGAGGGCATGCATGGTGAGAGGGCAAGGGCATGTCAGCTCTGGTCTGTCTTTCTCTTCTTGTAAATCACTCATCTCATCATGAGGATCCACCCTGGTGACCTTACCTTATCCTAATTACCTCCCAAAGACCCTACCGCCAATCAAAACAGGAGTTTGAAGATTAAGTTTCCAACACATGAAATTTGAGAGACACAACCAAAGCCTAGCAGTATGGCACCATAAGTTTACCTAGCCACAGCAGTAGAGACACCCAAAGATAAAGAAAAAAAGAGACAAAATCACAAGCAAATACAGTGAGACACCTTGGAGGAAAAAGACCAATGGGGGAGAATCAACAAATAGAAAAATGTAGCATAGAGCAAGAGAATTAATGGGCAAAAAAGTAAACTTTTAAAGAACATAAACAATATATTCAGACTGACAAGAAGACATTAGAAATATGAAAAACATGAGTGTTAAACTAAAGAAACCAGTGTTAAAAGTGAATGGCAGAATAATACAGTAGCAAACAAGTGGTGCACTGGAAATCAGTGAAAAATTCATCCAAGAGATACACATAAAAATGGATCAGATGATAGAAAAATGGGAAAACCAGATTAGAAGCATCAATAACTAGAAAGAGGCCTAGTATAAATAGAAAAGGGGCAATATTTGTAGAAATAATAAACTAAACAGATTGAAAATATTCAATGTCCAACAGAATAGACAAGACAATGACAGTACCAATAAACAAAAAGTAGAGAAGCCATATGTAGACTGCTGGACAAACATTGTGAAGTTTAGAGGATTAAAAAAAATAATCTATTGGATTAGAAGGGTAGAAAACGTTCTTTTTCTGCAGAAAATACAGACATTGGTAAACGTTTGACACTGATAAGAAAATTGAGTTATCAGCTAATGGTGTATGTCAGAGAAATGAAAACGAAATGGTGGCTGGGAATGGTGGCTGGGGATGGTGGCTCACGCCTGTAATCCCACCATTTTAGGAGACTGAGACAAGATCATTGCTTGAGGCTGAGAGTTCAAGACTGGCCTGCACAATCTAGTGAGACCCTGTCTATACAAAAGGTTTTTTGTTTGTTCGTTTTTTTTGTTTTGTTTTTGTTTTTGTTTTGAGACAGAGTCTTCGCTCTGTCACCCAGGCTGGAGTGTAGTGGCGCGATCTCAGCTCACTGCAAGCTGAGTTCACAGGTTCACGCCATTCTCCTGCCTCAGCCTCCTGAGTAGCTGGGATTACAGGAGCCCGCCACAATGCCTGGCTAATTTTGTGTGTGTGTGTGTGTGTGTGTGTGTGTGTAGACGGGGTTTCACCGTGTGTTAGCCAGGATGGTCTCTATCCTCTGACCTCTGATGCACCGGCCTCGGCCGCCCAAAGTGCTGAGATTACAGGTGTGAGCCACCATGCCCGGCCTATACAAAATATTTTTTAAATTAGCTGGGCATTGTGATGCACACTTGTATTCCCAGATACTCAGGAGTCTGAGGTGTGAGGATCCTTTGAACCCAGGAGTTCAAGGGTATAGTGAGCTGTGGTTGCACAACTGCACTCCAGCCTGGATGATGCTTCAAGATCCTTTCTCTGAAAAACAAATAAGCAAACATAATATGAACACATTTTAAAGAAGCAAAATAAAATGATATGCATATAAATTAACAAAAGTGAGGAAACAAAACCAATTTATTTTAAATAAAGAGATAAAAGAGTATTTTAGGAAAAAGTGTAACGGTTATACTTAATAACTGGAAGATAAATTATTTCAGATAAGATGATGAAAATAACAAAGAAAGTCAAGTAATACATTGTCTGTAAAAGGCACATTGCAAACAACAGAATAAAGTATTGTTGGAAATAAATGGGCAATAAAATACATATACCTAAAAACCAGAATGAGGTGGTAAATCATATTAGATATAGTAGAATTTCAGATGGGAATCAAGAGAATGTTTATACATGTAAAGGAATTAACATCTCAATAAAACATAATAGATATATGCAATTGATAAAATTACAGGGAGCTATAGATACAGAAATAATTATAATTTAGTATCTTATAATAACCTCATGGTATATTAATGCATAAAAAGATAAGAAACTATAAAAGATTGGAATAACATAACTTAAAAAACTGTTAATGTACAGAGAATAAATTCATTTTAAGCAGATGTGGGTTTTTAATAAAATTGACACCTAGTAGCTAACAAAACTTCAATACATTTACACAAATGAATATTATTTAAAATATTTAATTAATTTAGGAAAGTATGCCAGAAATATCACTAAACAACATCGAAAGAAGTAAACAGTAAGAAATTTTTTCAAATTATAAGATGTTATATAATTTGAAAGACATTAAAATTTGTTCACATATGATAAAATTGGTAAGATGCAGGTGAAGTACTATTTAGAGGGAAAAGTGTAGCTTTAAATAAATCTATCAAACACCAAGAAATAAACTGTTCAAGAAAATATTTAAACAATACAGATATGATTTTATGATAGTTATAAGGTCACTTTTTCACCAGAAATAACCACTGACTTTTAAGTATGCTTGAAAATTTCTGATGAAGAAAATACAGTTTCCCTAGAATTTTTTAAAAGGTATACACTATCAAATAAAAATAAATCAATAAAAATACGATATTTGAGAACAAATTTTTAAAAACTGAAAAATTGTGTTCTGGTCTGTATTAGTCTGTTTTCAAGCTGATAAAGACATAACAGAGACTGGGTAATTTATAAAGAAAAAGAGGTTTAATGAATTCACAATTCCACGTGGCTGGGGAGGACTTAACAATCATGGTGGAAGGCAAAGAAGAAACAAAGTCACATCTTCCATGGGGGCAGGCAGAAGAGAATGACAGCCAAGTGAAAAGGGAAACCCCTTATAAAACTATCAGATCGTGCAGGCACGGTGACTCACTCTTGTAATCCCAGCGCTTTGGGAGGCCAAGGCGGGCAGATCATGAGGTCAGGAGATCCAGACCATCCTGGCTAACACGGTGAAACCCTGTCTCTACTAAAAATAAAAAAAAATTAAAAAAAAAAAAAATAGCCAGGGTTGGTGGCGGGCACCTGTAGTCCCAGCTACTCAGGAGGCTGAGGCAGGAAAATGGCATGAACCCGAGAGGCGGAGCTTGCAGTGAGCTGAGATCCTGCCACTGCACTCCAGCCTGGGCAACAGAGCGAGACCCTGTCTCAAAATAAATAAATAAATACATACATACATACTGTCAGATACCTTGAGATTTATTCACTACCATGAGAACAGTGTGGCAGAAATTGTCCCCATGATTTAATTTAATTATCTCCCATCAGTTCCTTCCTCTACCCACAACATGGAAGAATTATGGGAGCCACAATTCAAGATGAGTTTGGGGGCGGACACCCAAGTCATATGATGGTCTAAATTTTTCGGGTGGTTACGTTTCATCATAAATATATATATTTTCTAAACTAGTTAATAAGATTCAAAACATAGAACACCTAAATTTTCAAACTTGTCAATATATCTAAAATATCTCTGATACTGAAACTTAATTGTAAAGATTAAAGAAAAAGAGAAAAACAAACTCTATTGTAATTACTATGATTACAAAGTTATAAATAGTGACAATCATCATTATTATATGTTTAAAGTTGATAGTTCGTAGACAATGGGCATTGCCTAAGGAGTAAAAACATGAATGAATGTTCAAAATATAATACCAAAATATCAGATACATAAGTTAAAATATAAATTCAACAAACATCACAAACATGCTCACCCTGATCATTGCCAAACATTATTTCATAAATTCAATATGCACTCTTAAGTAATAACAGAAGATAATTTTAAATGTCTATTTCTCCCCTCGTCTATATCTGGTGAGAGCTAATGAAGAACCAGAAAGCTTTAAATGGAGTCAGAAAATACACTTTTCTCTCAACAGCTTAATGCAGTGTGAATAAATTTGTGGCTTTGCCAGAAATGTTAAAATAAATATTTTCTGATTTACTCATTTTCCATTAATGTGTTGGTAAAACACAATTATACTAATTTATGTCTTAATCTATATAAAATAAAAATAAATTACTTTTATTCAGAATTACTTATTTTTATAATAATATGTACTTGAGCAACTGAGAGCACTCAAGAAATTACGTGTTGTCCTATAGAAATTTTTTAATTAGATGTGTGTAAAAACAGTAATGCAGAGTAAATGGAAATGAAATACATTAAATATTTGAATATATATTTTGTCAAAATTTAATAGTTGTGTCTTCATACTATGTCAGCTTTGTTAAGAGTCTATTAATATGACACATATTCAGACAGTATTCTGAAGACTAGGGAACAGAGAATACTTTGCTTACAAGAATAATTCATTTTTTTAATTTAATTTCTTCTCTAAAGCAATTAGTAAATTGTCCAAGTCAATTTCAATTTGTCCTTATCCCTTAAGGTATATTTTGGGGTGTGTAAATTAAGATATCAAATTGGAATTAACAACTGCTTTTGCATAAGTAGTAATTTGCATAACTTTATAAACCAAAACGTTTTTATATAATCTCTTAACTGTTTATCATAATAATCCTGGGAAGGAACATTGTTAACATTTCTTCATTTAAAATTAAGAAGCTCATGTTCAGAGATAAAATCATACAATTGAGTTGAGTAGCAAGAAATCTGTTTAAGTATACAGGTACAAATCGCTTAAACACTTATTTAACAAATCATTTAACGAAAGGACAAACTTACTTTCCTTCATCTTAGCTGTAATACTGGTATGTGTGTGTTACCATATACTGGTATGTATGTGTTACCATAGAGTCCAACTGATTTGCTAAATTGTTTCAAATAGTAATCTAAGGACAAAACAATCATAAATTAATGACTATCTGACTGTAACAATGTATTGTTTAAACCTCATGTGATCTGAATTTTGGCTGTGAACAAAGAACGTGTGAGCCACTACTAAAAACAGTACATAGGATAAAATAGTAAAACACCTGAATAATGTGGAGTTCAGTAGAATGATGGTCACTTAAAAAACTGAACCATAACTGATGACAGTCAGGTACCAATGACATTTTCTTCTTTTTAGTCCTGGGGTCTAGTAAAGTGCTTTGACCTATAACAGCTTCTTAGTAGATTTTGTGAGATGAATGAATGGATAACATTAAAACACTATAAAATATTGATATATTGGTAATTGCTTTATGGAATATATTGACATGAATAGATTACTAATTGCAATTATTAAGTTTATTGGCCCTATCTATTAACTAAGGGTTAGATGGGATAGTACTAAATGAGATGGACAGTATTTATATTTGATTTTAAGTTTCTTAAATTCAGGAGTTCTAAGAATGTTAGAGAAGAACAGGCCGGGCACGGTGGCTCACGCCTGTAACCCCAGCACTTTGGGAGGCCAAGGTGGGTGGATCACCTGAGGTCAGGAGTTCGAGACCAGTCTGACCAACGTGGAGAAACCCCGTCTCCTAAAAATACAAAATTAGCTGGGCATTGTGGCACATGCCTGTAATCCTAGATACTCAGGAGGCTAAAGCAGGAGAATTGCTTGAACTCGGGAGGCAGAGATTGCCATGAGCTGAGATTGCACCACTGCACTCCAGCCTGAGTGACAGAGTGAGACTGTCTCAAAACAAACAAACAAACAAACAAAACAAAAAACAAAAACAGAATGTTAGAGAAGAACAACGGAGTTTAATAGAGGGAGTATAATTTCTGAAATTAAAAGACTGAAATTCCAACAACTCTGGTGATGTTATCTATTTCCAGCCTGATAAGAAACTTACTTTGCTCTTACTTAGATGCATCCAGGATAAATTGATATCTGAAAATCATTTTGTCCCAAGGATTAGCTACTACCATTACCTAAAATATCCAGCCGTTGACTCAAAATTCCGATGCCGAACTTTACTTTTCATATCATTGGAGTTTTTAATTTGAAACCAGAATTTTCCTGCTTCTGTGAGCCCCACACCAGCCTGAAATACCATATGGGGACACACACAGGCTTACGTATGCACACAAATGCACATACACATATAAACATGGATAGATAGTATAGAGACAAAGATACATATAATAATTATATTTCTAGAAATAAAATATATCTTCTAACTATTTGTTTAAATATCTCTGCTAGTTAAAATTTGATCTCTGCTATTTAAACTATGGTAAACATATAAAACAATTTCATGTTGAAAGATAGCTTTATGCTGAGTGACCAATTGTGTATTACTGCATGATTAATGACCACATTTCCTTTCAAGTTTATCTTATTGCATTTTTTGCAGAGGGGAGAACATATTAAGCATATTATTGCATTAAGAATATTCACTGTGGTTCTTCTTGTTAGAATCATCTCTTATAGTGCATCATTGTTCAAAAGGCAAATCAGAACTTCTAACTCTAACATTTCTCTATCGAAAAATAAATTTGGGGCACTATTTAGACATATTATATGTATAAAAATACATGAGTACTTATTGAGGTTATACAAAATATTCTTCATTTATTTTAATATTTACAAATCAGAGTGATTTCACAGTGGTACATTTTACAATCAGTTTCCCATTTAATAGCATTCACTATTACAGCATTCCATATAATGAATTTGCCATTCAAGGAATTTCCCAGCAATATTAGCAAATGTATCATCTGTAGAGTTCCTTCTTTATTCAAGAAAGTGCATATACATATTTTAGCTTTATAAGTTTATTTTATTTCTAAGAAGGATAAAGATTACAATCAAAGTACATTGCCATTTATTTTGCTTAGTTTATGGTTAGCTACAAATACTTTTATATTTTCTCATTAGCCTTGTTAGCATGCCCAAAGTGGTTATAATATTATATAAGTATAATACCATATAGGCAGAATTGGTTTTAAGATGTAAAAGTTAAAATTGTGTGATACAGATTATCTAAGAAGTATTACAACTATTTAATAGACTGCCTGTCTATTATGACATTGTTTAAAATAAAAATGTGTATGGAGTACAATGACAAGAACTTCTTAAAAATAACTATGTTATAAATGCAAATAAATTTTAAAATTCAAGAGATCAAAAAACATCCACTTGCAACTCACCTTTAAAACAACATTCATGTTTTATGTTCCTCATATAGAAGAAAAATATAAAAGATACTGCATTTTACTGGTATGTAGAACGTTTAGTTTCATAGTCATTAATACACTTTGTCATCTCTTAAAATGTAAAGCTTATTCTGAAAGGAAGTTATATAAGAAATGATCTTTGAGTAAACAAGTTTTGACTTCTAGTATTTTTTAAAAACTTGTGAACCTCTTCTTTGTTCAAGCAGCCCAGGGACAGATTTTATATAGAATGAAGTTTGCACATTACCATTAAAAGACACATTAGGATAAAAGGGAAAATTAGGTTTAACATGGAAAAATGATGTGATGATCAACATATTGAACATTTTAAAAATAAATATTCTTGAGGTTCTAATTTTAATCCTTGTAAGACAGTCACTGATAATCTGATCTGAGACTTTATTTCACCTTGCTTTTCTCTAGTATGCTCAATTTACATAATGTATTATATTGATTTTTTTCTTGATTGTGCCTTATCGAATATTTTGACTTCCTTCTTCTTAATGTAATCCTAATCACCTCACCTTTGGGCTACTTTAATAGAAAACCTCCTCCATTCAATACAATTAGAAAACAGAGCTTTTCTATCCTTTATTTCTATTTTAATTATAATATTTTATTTTAACATCTGTTTACAGATCCATCTGGCTCACCACAAAATACATTTCTAAGTATAAAATATTGAGTTATATTTGGAAGAGAGCACATGGAGTAAATCCATTTATAGTCAACATTATCTTGGAAAATCCCTTAAAACACTCAAAAGAACAAAATGAAATACAGTTACTAAATTTGACATCGTGAGTTTTTACTCATATCAGTTGAAATATAGCCTTTTACTAGGATGGGAATCAGTTCAAGTAGTTGTCTCACATTTAGGAGCAATAATGTAAAAATATACATATATCTTAATAACTGCTCAGTTAATGTTGGATTGGTACAGTTGATTTTGCTTACAGTAAACATATATCTGATTCGACCACACTGTACTTCACTAATCTTTTCTATTCATTAAAATATTTTGATTGAATGCCAACTCTTGCAGGGTAATAAATCTTGATGCCTTGTACACCCTGAAAGAATTCTCACATGTGGAACTTCAACATACTGGGTGTAGTAATCTTTTCTAAAATTTATCTGTATGTCTATGATGGTTAATTGTATGTGTCAACTTGATTCTCTAAGGGAGGCCCAGGTAGCTAGTAAACTATTTGTGGGTGTACTTGAGATGTTATTCTTGAAGAGAATAGCATTTTAATCAGTAGACTGAGAAAGAAATTGTCTAATCAGTGTGAGTGGACGTCATCCAATCCGTTGAGGGCCACAATAGGACACAAACGCAAGGAAGGTTGAATTCTTCCCCTCTCTCTCTCTGACATCAGCACTCCTGGTTCTAGAGCCTTTGGACACACACTGAATTATACCACCAGGTTTCTTAGTTCTCTATCTCGCGTATGGTAGACGGTGGAATTTCCTGACTCCATAATATCATGAGCCAATTCCTATAAGAAATCTACCTATCTCTCTATGTATGTATGTATGTATGTATCTATCTATCTATCTATCTATCTATCTATCTATGTATACACACACCCACCCACCCACACACACACATACACACAACAAAACCTAAAATATAGATATCTATATATACATATGTACACACACATAGATATCTATATATCAGGTTTTATTGGTTCTGTTTCTCCTATTTGTTCTATTTCTCTGGATAACACTGAATAACACAATGTTCTATAATATAAAACATTTATTGAATGCTTATCATGTGTGGAACAGGATTCTATAGCACTGTTTATCTTATTTAATCCTCATTGTAAACCTATAGATGAGCACCACAAGAACTCCATTTTATAGATAAAGGAATTGAGAATTTCAGAGTTTATGTAACTAGCCACAGGCCACTTCATTTCTGGAGGATAAATTTAAAACTCGTGTATTCTGATTCCAGAACCGTCACTGAACCACTGTGTTGTAATCATTTATGTATCCCAAAACAAACTCACAATCAATGCACAAACATGCACTTTTTCACTTGTGTGTAGAATTTATTTTGGTTCCACAGCTGTGTCTTTTGAAATCTTATCAACAATCTTGGATGCAATCTTTAGAATCTTGAAATTTTAAAACTCATACATTTCAGTAAATATACTTTATACAACAACTGTGACTTTAATGTATCTGTCCAAATTTCACATATATTGGTAGAACAGAAATGGGATCCAAATCCTCTGATGTGAAATCACTGTTTAATCTATCATATGCATTATTCTTTATTGTAACATTGAATAATGCATAGTACACATTAAATTTATTTTTATTTTTGTTTGACAATATCAATAACAAAAGGATAGCAAAATTAGTGATCATTCAATCACATACCCTTTCGTACCATTTGAGAGGAGTGTATACTGAATATATACAATGTATTAGGCAAAGTGAAAACAGGAATAAGACCTGTCCATATTGAGTTTACTTTAAGGGCATGAAAAAAATGGGAAAGATCATTTTAAAATTGAAATAATAAAAGAGTGATGATATTTTATTCTAGAGTAAGTAATATATGGGAAAAAAGCAGTGCAGTAAAATAAAGGGAAGTTGAGGGCTCTGTGTGACTAAAATAAAAAAGTAATGTTTAAATAAATATTTGAAGAAAATGATTATATTAACTATAGAAATACCAGAGAAGAGTATCCTAGTCATCAGCAGGACTGAGCAAAAGAAGTAAGAAGCTAGCATAACCAGCATGCTCAAGGAATAATAAGAACACCAATGTCGTTAGAGAAGAGAAAATGAAAGGAGAAACAGTAAGAAATAGAGTCAGAATGGCAATGAAGTGACATAATTAGGTAGAGTCTTATTGACCAATATAAGGTATTTAGCTTTTATGCTGAATGAAA
Organism: Macaca fascicularis; assembly: GCF_037993035.2. Taxonomy (NCBI): domain Eukaryota; kingdom Metazoa; phylum Chordata; class Mammalia; order Primates; family Cercopithecidae; genus Macaca; species Macaca fascicularis. The sequence continues at coordinate 28,671,692 of NC_088380.1, read as the reverse complement.
TTGAAGCCACTGATAAGTTTTGAGTGATAAAATTATGCCTTTTTCATGGTAACTATATTTTTAATTGTCAAAACTTGGAAGCAACTGAAATATCCTTCAACAGGTGAATGGATAAACAAGGTACATCCAGACAATATAATGAGCTAACAAGCTATGTAAGGACATGGAAGAATCTTAAATGTACATTGCTATATGAAAGAAGCCAATCTAAACGAACTAAGTATGATATGATTCCAATTACAGCAGGTCCTCTAATAAACACGATTTCATTCAACGACGTTTGGTTACAATGTTGATGAGAAAAAATATATATATATATCGATTCCTGGCCTAGGGCACTGTCCATGTGGTGTTTGCAAAGCCTCCCTGTGTCTGAGTGGCTTTTCTCCAGGTACTCTGGTTTCCTCTCACATTCCAGAGACGTGCACAATAGGTGAATTAGTGTTTCTAAATGGTCCCAATCTGAGTGAGTGTGGGTGTGAGAGTGAGTGTGTCCTGTGCTGAGACAGAGTCCTGTCCAGCATGGGTTCCTGTCTTGTGCTCTGAGCTGCTGGGATAGCTTCTGACTACCTGCAACCCTGAACTGGAAGGACCACTATAGTTTTCTTTGGTTGAGAATAATCTATAGGGGCTAAGGATAGAAGTAAAGAATGTATTAGGAAGCTACTCTAGTAATTCAGGAGAGATATAGTTGTGACTTGAACAAAGATGGAAGCTATTAATATGAAAGTATGGGAAGTGATCCATGTATGTCTCTGAATATATTTTGAAGCCACCAGTGTTTCCTGGTGGTTAAATGTAACATGAGGGAAAAAGAGGAGTCAAGATGAATAAAAGCTCTTAGACCAGAACACTGAAAGGATCATGTTTTCATGCATAGATACAAGGAAAAGTGTGGGTAAAGCAAGTTTTGGGGAGAGAATCAGCAGTCTAGTTTTGTTCATGTTTAATTTGAGGTGTCTACTAGACATCCAAGTAGCTGTAATGAGTATGCAGTTGAAATCATGTGTGGAATTTGTGAGAGAGTTTTCGGCTAGAGATGTGAATTTCAAAGTCCTTGGCATAAAGATAGTATTTAAAGTCATTACATCGGATGAGATCATTAAAGGAGCCAGAAAAGAGAACAAAGAAGATCGAAGTTTGATCCTGAGGCATTTTAAATTACAAAGTCAGGGAAAGAAGTAAAATCCCAGCAAAGAAGTCAGGAATAGTACAAAATAGGGTAAAAATAAAGGAGCGTGTGATCACATAGAGAAGCCAAAGAAAACTGCCTCCATGAAGGAATAATGAACAATGGTAAATGCTACCAAGAAATGAACTAAGAATATTAGGTCTAGCTAGTGAAGGTAGTAATACAGAGGCATTAGAGACATTTGTGGGGATCAGGTAATAGAATGAAAGACTTTGGAAATAGTTTATATGGGCTAATGCTTATAGCAAAATTGCCGAAAATGTTAACAGAAAAATAGAGTCGTAATTCAAAGAGGAAATGGAGTTAGGAATGTAACTTTCAATGCTGGAGACCGATCAGAAAATGGAATGTTTACTCACAGACAAAATGTGAGAATCTACACTTGTAAATCCCCAAGTGTGCTCTGTAAATAAATGTAATTAACTTAGTAGTGTTTAATAATAAAGTTTTTAAGTAAAAAAAAAAGTCTATTTACTTTTATATTAATAGGCCATGAAATAAGGTTTTATTTCTGTTTAAATTTCCACATGTAGTTTTAATATACTTAATAAAGAACTCCTGAAAAGTTTTAAAATGGGCAACAGCAGTAGTGTTGAGATGAAAAACACAAAAATGCCACTATAACAAAGACGGATATGAATCATGGAAGAAAAGATTGAAACGGTTTGATCAGGGTTCTGAGGGTACAAAAATGAAAGCTATCAATGTTATCAAATAAAATTTTATAAGCAAATTGGAAACAAAGATAAGCCATATTGAGTGTACCTTTTCTTTTAATCAGATTGAAGGAAAAAATGCTTTCTTGTTACTGCCCACCTGCACAGTTAACAAAAAGAAATAACTCTTTAAATAGCACTTAAGAATGGAATAAAAGCGACTCCCTCATGAAGAAGCAACGCAATAGGCACAGTGTTCACGGCACCATTTTAATTGGAAGAGTAAAAAATATTTCACATTTGAGATAGTTTGTTTCTTATATTTCTGGTGTTCAGGGTTTATTCTCATTTAAACATACATGTTAGAGAAAATAACTTATTCACACACTATTTGGGTGTTTTATTTTTTCAAAGAGCAAAGGTGTAAACATACAGTGTCTAACATATCTCGAAAAAACACTCCTCACCCCCCACCCTGCTGTGTCTCATTCTTAGCCCTACTCCCTCCTCAGTTCTTCTCTTGCAAAGTAAAACAAACCGAGGCCATTAGATTATCCAACTTCCCATCATACAGTGATAGAGTCAAAAAGAGGCATTGGAACGAATAAGGCATTGGAACGAATAAGGATCTCCAGAAATACTGGGGATTTGCAAAGACCAATCCTCTCTCTCCTTTCTCTCTCTTCTTCTGAATCAGTTCATCACCTCTGTCTGGCAATATGCATTGTTGTAAAAGAAAAAAAGACTACACAGAACTCACATGAAAATAAAGTAGAATCAATAAAAAAACAGAACCACAAGACAGACAACAGAAACCAATTCCTAGTAAAATAATTTGACATCCCCACCAAAAAGGAAGGGCTATAGAATATCCATTTATTAACTGATAAATGATTAAGAAGCTTCACCTAATATACATAATTCTTCTATAAGTACATATAAAATAATTTCAAAAAGTAAAAATTATGCAAATCTCAAAAGTTAATTCATTATAATGTTTGACCATAATTAAAATAAGGTAGAAATGAATAACAAAGTATGGATAAAATGCTTTCATATGTGAAAATACATAAACACTTATCAGAGATTCTATCTCTATCAATGTCAAATTCACTTGATTTAGATGAACCCTCCTGCCGATAATAAAAAGAAATTTTGGGAAATGTATTATAAAATATCTCCATGAACGCATTGGAAAGTTGCGTGAATAGAGAGAACTTGAAGGGCAAAATATTGGAGAGAAAGAAAATCTCAAAGGAATAACTCTGATATTTGACATCACTTCTAACAATATATCTCACAGCCTAAAACATTGCGCACGTATTCAGCAGTTTTATGAAAATTGCATTTTAAGACTAATCAAAGGGGAAGGGACTTTATTGGGACTACCAGGCACAGTTTTATCACAAATTAAGGCACTGGCACAGGAATGTTTACAGTGCTTTCTACTACCTGTCCAGACCTTATAATCTCATTTATATACAAATTCTTGCAGAATAGAAATAAAGGCAATTATCTGCAATTCATTCTGGGACATGTGTAACATTGAAACTAAAACCAGATAAAGATACTAGAAGAAAGAAAAATCACAGGACCATTTAATTCACAAATATATAGGAAAAAAACCCTAAAATTAAAAAATAAAATTATCAGTATAAAAAATCCCCAACATATGTAAACATAAAACATCATACATTTTTATTTATCTCAAAATTAAAAGGATGGTTTATTATTCTTGAATCTATAAATGTATTATACCTCATCTGATAAAAGGAGAAAATGTTTATTTTTATGTTGTTTGATTATCTGATCCAAAAGATGGTTATTTATATTTACACTTATTTATACATAATATAAATCAGTTTACATTCATGATTGTAAAATAATTTTCAAAATCCATAAGCATAACAAATAATTAGAATATTAGGCACAATTGCATACAAATAAATTAGACAATTTAGATGAAATTAGCAAAGCCCTAGAAAAACACAAACTACAATAACTGGCTCAAGAAAAAAAGATCTAAATATACTTATAGCCAATTAAGAAACTGAATTAGTAATAATAAATACCCACAAAGAAAAGCCCAGGTCTATATCACTTCACAGGTAAATTTTTATCAGACAATTAAGGAAGAATCAATACCAATCCTTTACAAAATCTTACGAAAATTATGAGTAAGGAACACTGTCCTACTCATTCGATGAGGCCAATATAACCTCATACGAAAAACAAGTATACCAAAAAAACTTCTGACCGATATCTTTCATGAACATCAATCTAAAATCTTCAGCAGAATACTAGCAAACTGAATTCAGCAACACACAAAAATAACTACACTCTATGATCAAGTGAGATATTTCCCAGGAATGTAAGTTCGTGTAACACGAAAAAAACACAAAACGTTACAGGATCCTTAGGGTGTCTCTTCACCAGGTGGAAACCTCTGTGGCCGGCGGTGCTGCTGTTTGAGTTTCGCTCGTGCCCGCTGGGCTTCTTCCACCCACTTGGTAGGGCAGGTTGTGCTCGGCTCACACCACCAGCCTGGATCCCATGCCGGTCAAGGGTGAGCCAGGTGCAGAGCAGTGAGGGGTGTGTGAGCGAGCAAGCAAGCATGGGTGTCCATCCACTATACACCACCAGGCATGCTAGTTGCAGCAGGGTAGGAAGCTCCACGCCCCGGCACAGGAGCCAGCTCCATGCCAGGCTGCCAATGAATCAGGCAGCAGTGGGGAACGTGGTAGCTCCCAAAAACTTGGAAATGACAGAAACTACAGAGCCCCAATGAGGGTGTTACAATGTGTCACAGCCCTGCATAGAACCCCAAGGTCTCGGCCCCCAGAAAGGCTTTAGCTCCTCTCTCCTTGCCACTTGCAGCTTGGTGAGTAGGGGAGGGGGGTGTGTTTCAGCCCATTTATGTTACAGCTCTTTCAGTACTGCTGCCCTGCTTCACTCTGGCCCGTGGCACCTGGGCTCTCCCAGCGCTGCCGCTGTTCGATGGGGTGGCTACCTGGTTCCAGTGGAAGGTAGGAGGGCTATAATGTTACAGCAGCTCTGGTTCAGGGCATCCCAAAGTCTGAGCCCCCAGAAGGGTTGCCACTCTTCACTCTCACAATCCAGGAACATGTCACCACCCACAGCTTGGCGAGCCAGCCAGGAAAGCGTTACCGCTCCTTTCACTCTGGCTGTTCGGTGGTTCTCAAGTTCTTGTCCTGTATCCAGGAAGAATGAGGTTAGGTGGACAACTGGCGGATGAGCAAGGTGGAGAGAAGTGCTATTGAGCAACCGAATAGCTTTCAGAAGACAGCAGACCCAAAGTGGGTAGCTGTTAGCCACAGACAGATTTTCTTCAAAAGTCTCTGAGTTTGTTTGAGTCTTGGCATTTTTATGGGCTCAGAAGGGAAGCAGTGAATGCACATTGGTCCACAGGTGGCCATGGGTGGGCGGGAAAAAGCACCATATGACTAGCTGAAAGACATCAATGAAGTTCTTACTCCAGGCCCTGGACTCCACCTGGAACTGGCAGCCCAGCCTCCAGGCTTCAAGTCCATACTGAGGGACACCCACAGGCCTGAGCTCAGCTGCCCTCAGCCCCATGACCTCCCTACCATGCTCATTGGTCCCCAAAGTTTTAGCCTCAGTGGCAATTTCTGGAGGGGGCTGCGGTGGCATAGGACAAGAATGCACACACTGGGGATGTGGTGACAGGACCTGGGCTCAGCTATTGGACATGTCCACAACTTTGCTCCATCACAGAGTGGGCACTGGGAGTGGGGAGAGGTCAAGGAGCCGAAGCAGGCACTTTAAAACCTGCAGTGGCATGAGGCTTCCTGGGCCTCTAGAGTGCAGGGGTGCCTAGGTCCAGAGCCACAGCCGGGCAGCTGCAGCTGCACCTGGGAGTGTGGGCTCCTGCCCCACCAACTCAGTGGTGGGTGAGGATCCCACTGGGATCACCCGTTCCCAGCCCCTGTCAGCCCTTGCTGAACATGTAGCCCCAGCCATGCCTCCCCTGCTGCAGCTGGTGACTTCTCAGTGACCACTCCAGATGGGCCACCATTGCCATCAATACTATGTCAATAAAATACACGCATGGCACATACCATCTCAGTCAACTCAGAAAATGTATTTCAGAAAATCCAACTCTCTTTCATGATAAAAACATTCAATAACTAAGAGTAAAAGAGAACATCCTCAACCTGACACTGTCAATTATAAAAAATTCACAGCTAAAATCATACTAATGGTCAAAGATGGAATATATTCTCTCAAAGATGACAATAAAAACAAGGATATTCACTCCCACCACATCTATTCAATACTGTACATGTGGGTTTAGACATAGGAATTAGGAAGGAATAAAGAAATACAAGACTTCTGTTTTGTAAAAGAAGTAAAATTATGTCTATATGAAGATGACATTACATTGTACATAGAAAATTCCAAGGAATCTGTTAAAAATAATTAGAACAAACAAATATCTGTAACAATGTTGCAAAATATAACATCACTATACAAAAGTCAACTGTATTTCTACACACCTGGAATGAATAATTCAAATGAAATCAGGAAAATTATTTTATTTAAAATAGCATCAAAAAAGCATAATAATTAGAAACACATTTCATAAAAAGTGAAAAATTATATTCCAAATATGACAAAACATTGTCAAAATAAATTTTAAAAGCCCAAAATAGGTTAAAAAAATCCTGAGTTTATGATTCAAAAGACTTAATATTCTTAAAATAGCAAATGAATTTGTAGAGTCAATAAAATCCTGATCAGAATCACAGCCAGCCATAGAAATTCACAAGTAATTTTAAAATTCATATGAAATAGCAAGGTACCCTAAATAGTCAACACAATTTTGAAAAAGAGAAACAAATGGGAAAAACTCTTTCTTTTTGATTTCCAAACTTACTACAAGGTAACAGTAATCAAGATGGTATTGTACTCATGTAAACGTAGACATAAAGATCAATGCAATAGAATTGAGAGTCCAGAAATAAACCAACATGTGTCTGTGTCTGGTTGATTTAGACAAGGGTGTAGAACCATTCTGTGCAGGAAGAATTTTTTTAACAAATTTTAGCAAATAGTTATTGGGTGACTGGATACCCACATGCTAAAGAGTGAAGTTGGACTCTTAACTAGCACTATATACAAAAAAATGACTCAAAATGGATCAAACACCAAAATATAATAAAAACTATAAAATGTTTAAAAGAAAACTTACGCTTTAATTTTTGTGACCTCAGATTTGGCCAAGACGGACGGATCACAAGACCATCCTGGCTCACACGGTGAAACCCCGTCTCTACTAAAAAATACAAAAAACTAGCAGGGCAAGGTGGTGGGCGCCTGTAGTCCCAGCTACGCCAGACGCTGAGGCAGGAGAATGGCGTGAACCCGGAAGGCGGAGCTTGCAGTGAACTGAGATCCGGCCACTGCACTCCAGCCTGGGCGACAGAGTGAGACTCCGTCTCAAAAAAAAAAAAAAAAAAAAAAAAAAAAAAAAAAAATGGAAGGGATGTGGCAAAATCAGATCCCTCAAACATCCTGGTAGAAATATAAAATGGTATAGTTAATTTGTAAAACAGTCTGAGAATTCCTCAAACGGATTAAATATAAGAATAGCATGATCCAGCAATACACACATATTCATAGTAGCATTATTTAAACTAAAAGAAAAAACTCAAATGTCCATTAATGATGAATGAATAAATAAATATGGTATATTAGTTCAATAGAATACTATTTGTTCATTGAAAGGAATGAAGTACTGATGCATAGTAGAATACATAAGAACCTTTGAAATATTATGCTAAGTAAAACAGTCATGAGACCACATATCATAAGATTAATTTAATATGAAACATGCTGAAAAGGCAAATCTATTGCAACTTAAACTAGATTAGGGTTACTTCAGTGTGCAGGACTGGAGGCAAAAATAAGTGATAGCTAAACGACATGAGGATTCTTTTGGGGATGATGAATGTTTTCTAACAGTGGCTGTGGTAATGGTCGTACATGTCTTAATACACTGAACTATTGAAATTAAAGCACTTTAATTTGATCACTTGTTATATAGGTGAATAATATCTCAAAACTCTAAAAAGTCAAACTTTAAAAGAATAACTATGATCGGGTGCGGTGGCTCACGCCTATAATCCCAGCACTTTGGGTGGCCGAGGCGGACAGATCACGAGGTCAGGAGATTGAGACCATCCTGGCTAACATGGTGAAACTCCGTCTCTACTAAAACATACAAAAATCAGCCCGGTGTGGCGGGCTCCTGTGGTTCCAGCTACTCCGGAGGCTGAGGCAGGAGAATGGCGTGAACCCGGGAGGCGGAGCTTGCAAGTGATCGCGCCACTGCACTCTAGCCTGGGCGACAGAGTGAGACTTTGTCTCAAAAAAAAAAAAAAAAAAAAAAAAAAAAAAAAAAATGTAAATCATGAATTTTGATATATTATTACAAGCATTATTTGAAGATAGTGTTTCTTGGCTTTAATTCTTCTCACATTTTTCTTACTCTCTGTGTTAAAAATCTACTTTTTGTCAGACTTTTTTACTAAGAACTTAAGTAGACAATGAAAATGAAAGCAATACATGATACAGTCATTGCACAAAGTATGCCAAACTAATTTTTGTTAACTAATTTTAAAAGACGTATAGAAATGAGAAAATATGGCTGGGCGCGGTGGCTCAAGCCTGTAATCCCAGCACTTTGGGAGGCCGAGACGGGCGGATCACGAGGTCAGGAGATCCAGACCATCCTGGCTAACACGGTGAAACCCCGTCTCTACTAAAAATACAAAAAACTAGCCAGGCGAGGTGGCGGGCGCCTGTAGTCCCAGCTACTGGGAGGCTGAGGCAGGAGAACGGCGTAAACCCGGGAGGCGGAGCTTGCAGTGAGCTGAGATCCGACCACTGCACTCCAGCCTGGGCGACAGAGCGAGACTCCGTCTCAAAAAAAAAAAGAAAGAAAGAAATGAGAAAATATTTACATGTAAATTAAAAGCATGGTTAATATTCCAAGGAGTAAAAACTTGTATTTCCTCAAATACTCACAGAGAGTTCTGCCTGAAGACAGGTATGTCTAATTCTCTGATAAATTCAGCTGATACTAACAATTTTAATTGTTACATGCAGGAGTACACGTTTCCATTTAACATTATCAGCCACATAATTATTAGTAATGCCAGAAAGTGATTTATTAATTTGGTGAATTGATATCTCTCTAACTTTGAACAAAAAGAAAAGTAGATAATTAACCATCTTACTCTTGATGGAACGTTAAACCAAAACCAGGAAAGATGTAAGAATAATGGATTGTTGATATGTAAACATTTGCAATTTGGGATAAAGTTAAAGTTCTAGTTTAGCTAAAGCATTACTGATAACAAAACTTAGGTAGCTCATTAATCACACTTTATTCAAGATTTACAAAACTAAATCATATATTTGGACAAATTATTTTTCAGAAATGTTATTTTTATTCTATGCATATTAACTGTTTGGCCCTACTATTTCTATGTGTTGGCAATTCTTTATGCTGCTCCTTAACTATGCCAAGATTGAGCATATTTCCTGAATTTAGGGAAGGTAATTGAGAACTCTAGGGCATATTTTTGTTTTAGCAACATTTATGTATCTTTCTATCTGTACATAAATATGTTTATTTTTCATTAGAGTTAGAGCATCTTCAATGTTTTAACATATTTTATATCAAGTAGATGCATAGTATTGTTGAGTATTGTTGAAAGAAATAGAATAGATGTTTATTAAACACACATACACACACAAGTCTAGTTTCAAAACAAGCATTTCACTTGATAATGTCTCAATTTCCTAATGTTGAACACTTCTCTGTAACAATAACAATCATTGTAATATTTATAAAAAATAATAATAGTAAACCATCCCAAAAATTATTGAAAAATAATCATGTTTCATATATTAAAGTTGTTAGAAGCTACTGTATAAACCTGACTTTAGGGATAAAAAAGTAATAGAAATTTTCAAAGGTAAATTGCTAATATGCCAGCACTGGTAGGCTTTCTGCATTATTGACACTTTTGGTTTGCATTTCTAGAGAGACTTGAGGACACACAGCAAAAGCACAATGGCCCACATGTGCCTATGAGAATTTTGAAGTTTCTACTTTTCAGATTTTTTATCTTTTAGAAGTCTTTGTAGAACATACGTATCTTCTCACAAATTAAGGGACATAGATCATATCCACCTACGAGAGTAGGCACATTGAGTTAAAACACCTGTTTAAAGATGGTCCTGTGTTCTAAGATCATGCCTCACAGATGTTAACCCATAGCCTATAGTCTCAAATATAATCCATTTTGGTAATTTTCACAAAATAGCCCACTAGATTTTTGAGTTCTGCTTCTGTGCCAAACTTCTAACATCACAAAAATACTTTTGTCAAAATTCCAATGGATAGATGAAGCAGAGAAAAGAGGCCTGCTTCAGAACCAGAAACCATGTTACTAGCAAATTTTTTTAGAGCTGTATTTGTCTCTTCCTTCCAGCAGTATTTTCTTCTTTTCCTGAAGAAAAAATTAAGGGTAGGGAGGTATCCGATGACATTTGCCAGTTAACTCCTCTTCCTTTGGAATGAGAACTTCAACGTTCACTATCAGGGTGTATTGTATTTTTTGTCACAAGAAATTCCTTTACAAAGACATAGGATCAACCTATACACCTATCAATGGTAAACTGGATAAAGAAAATATGGTACATATATACCTTGAAATATGTAACAGCCATAATAAAAAATGATATCATATCCTTGGCAGCAACATGGATGAAGCTGGAGGCTATTATCCTAAGCAAACTAACATAGGAACAGAAAACCAAATACCACATGTTCTCACTTATAAATGGGGGCTAAACACTGAGTACATAAGAACACAAAGAAGGGAACAACAGACACTGGGGCCTACTTGAGGGTAGAGGGTGTGAAGACTGAAAAACTTACCTGTGCGGTACTATGCTTATTATCTGGGTGAGAAATAATTTGTTTACTAAATCCCTGTGACACATAATTTACCTATACAACAAACACGCATATGTACACCTGAACCTAAAAGTTAAAAAAAAAGATTTAAAAATCAGAGTAGAAAAGTATATATTGTATATATTTTCCATTTGGAAGAAATACCTATTTACACATGCAAAAAAGAAACACTAGGAGGATATACACTGAAATATTAGCATGTATCTCTGGGGATCAGGTTATGTGTCAGTTTATTTTCTTGTTTATATTATTTCAAATGCTTACTACCTGAAATAAGAAAAAATAACAACAAATTGTTTGTTCTGAGACAGTGTCTCACTCTATTGCCCAGGAGGAAATGCAGTGGTATCGTGTGGGCTCATAGCAACCTCTGACTCTCAAGGTCAAGCAAATCTCATGCCTCAGCCTCCCAAGTAGCTGGGATTACAGGTGTGCGCCACCACACTCAACTAATTTTTTGTATTTTTTAGTGGAGACAGGGTGTCACCATGTTGGCCAAGCTGGTCATGAACTCCTGACCTCAGGTGATCTACCCACCTCGGCCTCCCAGAGTAATGGGATTACAGGTGTCGAGCCACAGTGCCTGAAGACTTACTACATTTTTTAAATTATTATTTACTTTTATATTTATTTTTTTTAGACTGAGTCTTGCTCCGTTGCAAGACTGGAGTGCAGTGGTGCCATCTCAGCTCACTACAACCTCCACCTTCGGGATTGAAGTGATTCCCCCTCCTCAGCCTCCCAAGTAGCTAGGACTGCAGGCACACGCCGCCATGCCCGGCTAATTTTTTTGTATTTTAGCAGAGACGGGTTTCACCATGTTTGCCACGGTGGTCTCGATCTCCTGACCTCATGATCCACCCGCGTCGGCCTCCCAAAGTGCTGGGATTACAGGTGTAAGCCACTGCACCTGGCCTGACTTACTACTTTTAAAATAATGATTAACAAGTGATTTATTTTCCAGGGACAGTTATCAATTTAAATTGATTACTTAAATCACAAGTAATAAATAATTTGTTTCAGAGCGATCAATTATCTCTTTCTTACTCAAAGCTACAAAGTCACCCTTAGGACATTTCTGTGAAAAGTCAGGTACAGCAGTTGATCTTGTCCACATCTCTAGAAGTTCCTTCCCAATAAAAGAAAATTCTTAGAAAATAATAAAAAGGAAAAAGTCTAGGGAAGAGATGGAATCAATTCAAATGTTCTACTTCAGTTTTTCATTAGGTTCACTGACAGAGCTTCTGTGGGACATTTATGATTTATTTCAGTATCTCTATAAGGATTAAGAGAGATTTGGTTCATGTCATATATTGCTCAGTGAATAAAGAAGGCAACCTATTGAGGCTCATAAATCAAAAGTCTAGGTTGAACAAACACTTTAATTGAATTGTCCTATATTATAATACTAGTGCAATTATATGTGCAGCAGCATTACACACAGCAAAACAGGCAAAAACATTCAGAAAGATGTTATTGAAGAGGCCACATGATGCAGGAAATGATACTTGGCAATATTTGACCTAAGAGGAGACTTTGAAAGTGTAGGTTACTGTTTCTTAAAAACTGGCTATTTTCATTGGTGATACATTTAGAGGATGATAAAAGTATCTTACATTTTTACTCAGTAAATCATGAATGTAATTATTTAAGCCATCAAAATTTATACACATGATCCCTTTTGTAGCAATCTTTTCTTCCGGTCTTTATCCCAAGCACCAGGGCTTTGTACTTCTTCCATTCCGAATATTTTTCAGGCAGTATGTCAAGCCTCTGATACACACTTTTTTTTTTTTTTGACACAGAATCTCGCTTTGCCTCCTGGGTTCAAGTGAGTCTCATGCCTCAGCCTCCCAAGTAGCTGGGATTACAGGCCTATGCCACCATACCTGGCTAATTTTTGCATTTTTAGTAGAGGCGGGGCTTCCCCATGTTGGCCATGCTGGTCTTGGACTCCTGACCTCAGGTGATCCACGTGCCTTGGACTCCCAAAGTGCTTGGATTACAGGTGTGAGTCTGCACCCAGCCCTCTGCTACACATTTTCAAATTTATTTTCTTCTATTAAACTCTGCCTGTAGCTTTGCCTCAGGAAACTGTGGCCCCACGGCTGTACAAGAAGGCAAGTCTAAACGCTGATCACTTTGTATTCTCTTTATTTCTCAAATATATCAAAGTTTTGTTTTAAGTTAATTGGAATCAGATATGAGCCCACAGAGTGAACCTGGAACTGTGAAAGAGATGGTGGAATGAGAAGTTTTAAGGAAACTTAGCAGGTAAGGATCATGTAAATCCCATTAGCCATCTAATCCAGCTACCTGTATAAGCCATATGAATGGACTACTCCCAACCTGTTCCTAAGTAAAAGCTTTGTCACTGTTAGCTCCCCTCAGATTCTTACATTGAAAATTGGAACTTAGTACCCCTTATTACTTACTAGTTTTGAGACAGCATGTCATCATTATAATTAAATTACTGCAAAAGAAAACAAAATATAGTCATAATAACAACTAAGTATGGAAGGTTTATATCTGCAGTTTAAGAAAAGGTTGAGATTTGTGACTTGTTCTGCATTTTTTATCAACAAATGAATATTTATTATAATTACTTTAAGTCTTCTCTCTCTCTCTCCAAATATTAGCTATCATGAGAAGGAAGGTGATAATGAGTCTGATGATAATAATGATATAATAATTTCTATAACATTTTCAGATAAATTGGTACTTTATATGAAGGATTGTTTTAATCAAAGAATTTTAGTTCAAAACTTAAAACCCTATAATTGTTTATAAATGCGACATAGTATCAATAAATGAATATTATGAATTTCCTTAATGGAATTCAGAAATTAATAAATTTTCTTAATGAAATTTTTGGTAACAGCATTATATTTGGTTTTGTCACCTGCATCTTTTTCACAAATGACTAAGATAATGCCTATGAATCTTTGATTTTATCTCTTTAGTTCATATTGTTTTCCTATGCCTCATTTCAGAATTATGTAATCACACTGATTATTATATACAAATAATTTCTGAACATAGTTCAAGCCCCAGTGTCATCCATATAATTTTATCGAAGTGTGGACATATAGCATTTGATATTTTGAGTCACCTTGGATTGCCAAACCAAAGGTTGCCTAGATTTCTTCTGTGTTTCTTTCAGATGTTCTATATTTTTGTATTTTACATTTAGGTCTATGATCTATTTTGAGATTATTTTGGGGAAAGGTGTAAGAACTTTATTTATATTTATATTTTGCATGTGAATGTCCAATTGTTTCAGTACTGATTGTTGAAAAGACTGCCTTTTCTCTATTAAATTGGATTTGCTCCTTTGGCCAAGATCAGTTAACTAAATTTTTACGCATCTGTTACTGGACTCTCTATTCTGTTTCATTGATATGTTTGCCTGTCCTTTGGCCAATACCACATGGTCTTGATTATTGTAACTGTAGAGTGAGTCTTGACACCAGGTAGTGTTCATCCTCTAGCTTTCTTTCTTTCTTTCTTTCTTTTTTTTTTTTTTTTCACTATTGCGTTGGCTATATTCTAATCTGTAAATTCTAATAACAGTTATAGACCATGCCCAAATGTGATTTGTTTGAAAGTATATGAGACTGGTTCAGCATTCAAAAATCCTCACATCAATAGGCTAATGGAGAAAAATCATATGATCATATAGGTAGATTCAGAATAATCATTTGTTAAAATCCAATGCCCATTTATGACAAAAGTTCTTAGCAAACTAAGAATAGAGAGGAACTACCTCAACTTGATAAAGAGCATGTACAAAACCTATAGCATACACAATAAGAAATTTGACACTTTCTTAGTAAAATCAAGAATAAGGCAAGGATGTTGACTCTCACCACGCCTATTTAACATCATACTAGACATCCTAGCTGATGCAATAAGACAAAGAAAAGAAGTAAAAATGTGCATGATGGTTAATTTTAGATGTTAACTTGACCAGATAGCTGGTGAAGCATTATTTCTGGGTGTGTCAGTGAGGGTATTACCAGAAAAGATCAACATTTGAATCAATGGACTGAATAAGGACGAGCCATCATCATCCAATGTGGGCAGGCACTATTCAATCAGCTGAGGGCCCAGATAGAATAAAAAGTCAAGGAAAGGTGAATTACCTCTTTCTTTTCTCAAGCTAGGACATCCTACTTTTCTTGCCCTTGGACATCAGAACTTTGGGTTCTGCAACCTTTGTACTCCAGTGGTGCACCAGCAGCCTCCAAGTTTCTTAGGCCTTTGGCTTTAGACTGAGAGTTATGCCATCAGCTTCCCCTGTTCTGAGGCCTTCAGACTTGGACTGAACTACATAACCACCTTCCTTGGCTCTCCCACTTGCATGCAACTTATCATGGCACTTCTCAGAATCCATAATTTCGTGATTCAATTTTCCTAATCAATTCCCTCCGATACATCTCTCTCTATCCTGTTGGTTCCATACTGAGTGCAAATTGGGAAGAAAAATTAAATTGTTTATGTTTATAAATTATGATTGCTTATGTAGAGACTAAAAATATCTGCAACTAATACGTGATTTTAGCAAGACTACAGGATATAAGGTTAATACACAAAATTAATTTTCATATACACTCACAATAAAAATTGGAATTGAAATTGAGAACACACTACCTCTTATATTGACACAAAAATGAAGCACCTTTGTATAAATCTAATAAAATATGTGCAATATCTATATTAGGAAAACTATAAAACTCTAACATATATAAAAGATATATATATATACACATATATATATGCATACACAGAGAGAGATATTCCATGTGTATGAATACAAAGACTCAATATTGTCATGTCAGTTTTTCTCAATTTGAAATATAGATTCAATGCAATCTTAATAAAGATGCCATGGGGTTATGTTGTGCATATTGAAAATCTTATTCTAAAGTTTATATGGAGAGTCAAAGGACTCATATACTTTCAAACAAATCACATTTGGTCATGGTGTATAACTGTTTGTAAACATTTTTGTATTCAATTAGCTAATATCTTGTTGAAGATTTTTGCATCTATGTTCCTGAGAGATACTGGTTTGTAGTTCCTCTTTTCTGTCAGGTCTACTTTGGTACCAGGGTGATATTGGCCTCAAAGAATGAGTTATGAATGAGATATATTTTGAAAAGGAAAAATATATTCTAATCTGTAAATTCTAATAATATGCTAAGCTAGATAGTCTTATAAAGTTACAATATAAAGAAATGTCTTTAAACTTAGATAATAAACCAAATATTTTAATGTACTTAATCATTAATTTTTATGCTTTATAAAATTGGTTTTTCTATCATTCTTTTTAAAAGATACATTGAATTAAAATGATATCTCTGTAGAAAAGTTCCAAACAAAACCTAGAATGCTCAACTGTTGCTAACTTTTTTTATTTAATCAAGTTACAGCAATATATTCCTTAATTTTCTATAATAAAATTCTTTGTAATCATTAACACCTTACTATATTTATCTGGTTTATTTCTTTTAAAAGATCGCTAATTTTTTATAAACTTAAGCAAATGCTGTGTTTTTCATTTCTCTACCCTTCACAGAATACATCCATCTTATTACTAAAATCTCTTCTCCATTTTTTAACAAATACTCAGATTTTTAAAATATGTTTTAAATAGATCAGTCTGAAAATTGTAAAGCTTTTCAATACACTTTGAAAGCTAAAACTAACAGAATTGATAGCAAAGATATGACCTTGTTGCCATTTTATTATATGGCATAATATAGATGTCACGCTTTGAATTGAGCTTATTTCACTTCAAGGCTCAGATCACTTTCCTATTTTATGACTGTGGGGAATGATGGATAAGGATAGAAGTCACTTTGGAACTGGAAGCTAAATAGAAATGATTATGCCCTGTGAGGGCAATAATTTCGCACGTTTTAATGTTTTCAGTAGTAGAAGTTAACAGTTTACTAAAGTATATGACTAGAAAATTACACCCTTCAAATATCTGATTCAGTTACTTAAGTTTGTTTTTTAATACATCATTTTCACTTAAGTGGATCTAATTTTCCCATGCAAACGTACTGAAAATAAAATAAAAGCCAATAAAAGTTATCTTGTGACAAAATATGGAAATGACTAAGTCCCTCAATTTATAAATTCTAACCCATTCTTTCCATTGCTGCCAACCAGTAGAATCTAGCAAAGGTGATGAAACAATTTCTGTGATTAGGATACAAAACATTGTGACTTCTGCCTTCCTATTAAACTGTCTGTATTGCCTTCTTGGGAGCTGCCATGTGCAAAATGTTCATGTAGTGAGGAATGAAGTGCAGGCTCCAGTCAACAGAATGTGAACTGAGGCCCCAGGCCACACAACCCAAGAGGAACTCACTGCTGTCAACATTCAGAAACTATGAAATCAATGTGCATTGTTTAAGCCAATAAGTTTTAGAATAATGCAGCAATAGATAAATAATATATTTCCTTTGGCCATCAAACTCAGCAGATTATATAATACTTATCTTAGATATCCTGTTTATATGTTTTGCATTAACTTTTTGAGTAGACATTGAAAATGATAGGTTGCATTTCTGTTGGATACTAAGAATTGTTGGCATATTACTACACATTTCCATTTTAAAGGAGTGGCTTAGATGTATTTTTTCCTTATATAAAAATTCCTAAAATTATTTACTCATTATAAAGCATGCAGTGTAATTATAAAAAGTCTAATTCAATTAGACTTTTTAAAAAATAGCTAATTGTCAGCTAATATAGATTTGTTTTCTTCTTATTAATCTATCTTTTTATAGAAATGTAGTTGTAGTTTGTATCTTACTTTTATTTTTAATTTTAAAAATAATTGGGTGGTCAAAATGGGATTTTTAAAATATTCTCTTCTTCCATTAATATAGTGTTTAGAAAGTCTTGCCCTAAACCCAACATTATCCAAATAGTGTCATATATGTATTTTTGCAATTAAATAAAAGTAAGTCCACAAACATGTACACACACATATTTACTCATATATAGATATTAGCATTATATAATTGAATGATATATCAGTTATATTATAAAATATCATTAAGTTAGAAGAAGCAAAGGTATCTGCAATACAGAAAAATTCTCTCCAAGGATTTTTATTGATTATTTTCCAGTGGTTGTTTTAATGATTGGCTTAGTACATGCCAGAAACAAAAGCCTTAGAGAAATATTGATTATTGAAATTTTAATAAGAAAAGAATAAACTCTCCTTCCAATTTTAAGTATGTGTCACAAAAATTACTAAGAAACTCAATCACGAGTGAGATTAAACATACTTGCCTCAGGAAATCAAACTTTGCATCTCCTTCCTCTCTGAGGACACCGGTTATAGGTAATTCTTCAACTTGTGATGAAATATCAAAATGATATAAAATTGTAAAGTTAACACACAAACTGGAATTGCAAATTGTAATTTGATTTTTAATGTACCTCAATTAAAATATCTTTGTTAAAATATCATATATGTACTATGAATCATTATAATTTATTAACTATTTCAAATGTTATATACATATGTATCTGTTGCCACTGGAAATTCATTCAGTAATCTTAAAAAGATGTGACAATGAGTTAGCCATATTTTTTTAAATATTGGTTCAAGATTTTACTTTCAAATGTGTACTACTAACAAAAATCAAACAAATCAAATATCGCTTTGGTGAAGTGACACTTTCCAAATACTGTGTAACACATTGTTGTGAACAAGGACAGAAATGAACAAAGCAAACAGATGACCCAGAGGAAATAATTTCTAGGCTAAGAAGCTAGTTAGTATTTTTCAATATATTTGAGAGTATTAAAAACATAGTACACAGGTCTTCTTATTAATTTGAATCCTTTATCATTGTGAAATACTCTTATTTTTCTTTTTTGATCTTTGTCGGTTTAAAGTCTGTTTTGTCTAAAATTATAATTGCAACTTCTGCTTTTTTCTATTTTCCATTTGCTGGGTAGATTTTCCTTAATTCCTTTATTTTGAGTCTATCTATGCCACATCTATGCATGTGAGATAGGTCTCTTGAAGACAGCATACCAATGGATCTTGGTGCTTTAGCTTGCCACTCTGTGTCTTTTAATTGGGGCTTTAGCCAATTTACATTCAAGATAAATATTGGTATGTGTGGATTTTATCCTGTCATCACAATGTTAGTTAATTATTTGGCAGACTTGTTTATGCAGTTGCTTCACAGTGTCAATGGTCTGTGCGCTTCAGTGTGCTTTGTGGTGACTGGTAATAGTTTTTCCTTTCCATATTTAGTTCTTCTTTTAGAGATCTTGTAAGCCAGGTGTAGTGGCAGTGAATTCCCTCAATATTTGTTCCTTTGAAAAGGATCTTATTTGTCTTTTGCTTATGAAGCTTAGTTTGGCTGGATATGAAATTTTGGGTTGAAAATTTCTTTTCTTTAGGAATGTTGAATATTGGTCCCCAATGTCTTCTGCCTTACAGAATTTCTACTGAGATCTCCTGTTAGTCTCAAACGTTTCCCTTTGTAGGTGACCAGACCCTTCTCTCTAGCTGCCTTTAACATTTTTTCATTCATTTCCACCTTGGAGAATCTGATGATTATATGTCTTGGGAACAATCTTCTCATGAAGTATCTTACTGGGGTTCTCTGCATTTCCTGAATTTAAATGTTGTCCTTTCTAGCTAGGTTGGGGAAGTTCTCATGGATGATATCCTGAAATGTATTTTCCAACTTGTTTCCATTCTCCTCATATTTTTCAGGGACACCAGGGAGTCATAGATTCGATCACTTTATATAATCCTATGTGTCTTGGAGCTTTTGTTAATTCATTATGTTTTCTCTATTCTTGTCTGACTATATTATTTCAGAAAGTCAGTATTCAAGCTCTCTGCTTTCTTTCTTCATTTGGTCTATTCTGCTATTAAAACTTATGATTACATTGTGAAATTCTTGTAGTTTGTCTTTCAGCTCCATCAGATTGGTTACATTATTTTCCATATGGGTTATTTGTCTGTCAGCTCCTGTATTGTTTTATTAGGATATTTAGCTTTTTTGGATTGGGTTTTAATGTACTCCTGTAGTTCAATCTTTATTCTTAGCCATATTCTTAATTATATTTCTGTCATTTCAGCCATTTCAGCCTGTTTCAGAACCCTTGCTGGAGAGGTGTTACCTGAAGGAAAGATGGTACTCCGGCTTTTTGAGTTGTCAGAGTTTTTGCACTGATTCCTTTTCATGTTTATGGGCTTATCTACCTTCAGTCTTTGAAGCTGCTGACCTTTGGATGCTTTCTTTTTTTCTTTTATCCCATTTGATTACCTTGAAGTCCTGATTATGGTATAAGGTGGATTCTGCTGAATGCCTTCATTTCTAGAAGATTTTAGGGGGTTGACACTCAGATCCCAACTCCTGGACTTCATGTTCTAACTCTGGGGAACTTATATTAGGACCTGAATTTGTTTTATGGCTCCTCAAAGTTAGGAATTCACTGCACTGGGTTGGGGCAGGGTGCTCCCAAACCACAGATCACTTTATTTCAATGGGTGGTCTCAGACAAAGCATTTCATAATGCCATGACAGCAGGATTTGACCTTGTAGCAGCAGCTGTAGTAGAGTGTTAGTGTGTGCCAGGGTGCCTGCCTCCCTGTAGACTGTCACCACAGTGGTGGAGGCAATGCAGCTGGCGGGAGCAGGGAACCTCTGCTGGTGACTGTGTGCATAGTTGTGCTAGAGGTGGTGTTGACTTAACAGCAGGGCACTGGTGGATATGGGTCTGGGTCCCTTTTCTGTTCCTCGCAAGCAGGAGTGGTCATTCAGGGCAGGGGGAGGATTCACAGTTCTTTGTGCAGTGTTAGTGAAGGGCAGGGCACGGGCAGAAACAGGACTGGCTGGCTCTGTGTCCACCAAAGCTCTGTCTACAATGGTGGTTGGTGGGGTAGGGTGGCTTGTTGCCCCTAGCACTTCTCTAAGCAGCTCTCCCGGTCAACTTGAGTTTCTCTGGTGGCCAAGGGGTCCCCTCCTCCTGAGGTTCCAGAGGCCTGTGGCAGGAGAAAATTGCTCCTTGCCAATTCAACTCACCCATTTCCCTGGAGCCACTGGGGAGGAAAAAAGTCCTGGTCTATGGTAACTCCATGTACAGCTCCCAGCTTTCTCCCCGCTTTAGCTCAACTTCTGTGTCTTCCCTCCATCCATTCATGGTGCCTTCCCTCTGAAGATCTGTTAGCTGCATACCAGTTGTCTTGGTCCCTTCACGGGAGCTATTTCACCTGGCTGTGTCTAGTTGGCCATATTGCCTTTCTCCCACACATATTTTTCATTAGTAGCAGAGACAACTGGAAGACTGTTGGGATGCTGTCAAATATCTTTGTAAGATTATTTTGAAATTGAAGATAATCAGCAAAGTGTAAAGAAAGCATAAGTTTTAAAACTAGGAAAGCATACATGAGCAAAAAAGAAAGATCTCTTGAAACAAAAAGTATTTACTACTTGAAATTATCTGTTTTAAATAAAATGCACAAAAATAACACTTTTCAATCAGATAAAATGATTGTTAATCTACTTTTCATTTATCAAATTGGCTATTTGATAAGGGTTAGTGATGAAAAAAGAAAATGAGAGAGAAAATTGGACAAATCCCATATCTAATTTGAATAGCAATACCGATGATTGCAACATCAATAGATATTGAAACTACAACAGAAACAGGTTTGTAGAGGAAGTGAAAGAACAACGTGGTAAATTATATTTCAAATATAATGGCTTTGAGGAGCCTGAAGGATAAACACTTTATAATTACATCAGGCAGTTGACTATAAGATCTAGTGTCATGGGAGACATCAAAGTGAGAAACCGATTACAGAAGTCCTCAGCTTTCCTTTGAAAAAACCTAATGAGAATTGTCTGTATGGTTCAAATCTAGCTCATTCATTTGAAATATTACTATATTTAGATG
Organism: Macaca fascicularis; assembly: GCF_037993035.2. Taxonomy (NCBI): domain Eukaryota; kingdom Metazoa; phylum Chordata; class Mammalia; order Primates; family Cercopithecidae; genus Macaca; species Macaca fascicularis. Next base: position 28,649,857 of record NC_088380.1, on the reverse strand, counting down.
TCAGAAATTTTAATTGCCAAACAAAATGGGTAATAGACCTACATATAAACCTAAAGCGATAAAACTACTAAAATAAACATATACTAAATGTTTGTAATCTTGGGCTTGGAAAATATTTTTTAGATATGGTGTGAGAAGCACAGTCCAATAAAGAACATTAAAAAAAAGGACTTTACTAAAATTATAACTTCTGTTATCTGGAAAAAATATATTTAAGTAAATAAAAAGACAAGCCACAAAATAAGGAAAATATTTCCAAGTAGAATATATAACAAGAGACATGTAATTAGCATATATTAAAATCTAATTAAACTCAAGAGTAGGTAAACAACCTGATAAAGAAATGGGCAAAGTAGTTGAAAATATAGTTTACCAAAGAAGATAATGCAAATGAGCATATGCTCAAAATCATTGGTCATTAGAGAAATAAGATACCTGTATAAATCTATCAGAATATCTAAAATTTAAAGAACTATATCAAGTGTTGGTGAAGATGTGGAGAAATTGAAACTCTCACATACTATTGTCTGGAACGTAAAATAGTAAACCATTTAAAAAAACTATTTTAATGTTTCTTTAAAAAGTTAAACATATACCTTCCTTTTGATTTAACGATTTTACTCTTAGGTGTTTACTCAAGAAAAAGAAAAATATATGTCCCTATAAAAACTGTATGTGAAAGATTATAGAAGCTTTATTTTTTAATGACCCAAATTTGTAAATAACCCAAAATGTCCACTAACAGTTGAATACATAAACAAACTAAATAGTACTTAAAACAATACAAATTAATAACAACTTGGATGAATCACAAAATAATCAGGTTTCATAAAAGAAGTCAACAAAAAGTATATATTGCATTATTTCATAAACACAAATTTTTAAACATGAAAGTTCATCTATAGTTTCAGGAAATAGGTAAGTGATTATCTGTGGAGAGCAGTGAATGGGTTGGGAAGGGGATAGAGCCAGAGAGATTTCAAGGGGGATCTTGAGCATTGCTTTGGGCTTAATTATACCCCCCAAAATTCCTAAGTTGAAGTTCTCTCTCTCTCTCTCTCTCTCTCTTTTTTTTTTTTCTTTTTTTTTTTTTTGTGATGGAGTCTCACTCTTGTTGCCCAGGCTGGAGTGCCATGGCACAATCTTGGCTCACTGTAACCTGCGCCTCCCTGGTCCAAGCCATTCTCCTGCCTCAGCCTCCTGAGTAGTAGGGATTACAGGAGCGCACCACCACGCCTGGCTAAGTTTTATTTAGTAGAGACGGAGTTTCAGCAAGTTGGCCAGGCTGATCTCGAACTCCTGATCCACCTGTCTCACATCCCAAAGTGCTGGGATTACAGGCGTGAGCCACGTCACCCAGCCCCCATATGTTGAAGTTCTAACCCCCAGTGACTAAAAATGTGTCTGTGTGTAGATAATCTTTAAAGAGGTGATCCGCCTGCCTCGGCCTCCCAAAGTGCTGCGATTACAGAGGAACTCAAGACCAGCCTGGCCAACATGACAAAATCCCATATCTACTAAAAATACAAAATTAGCTAGGATAGGTGGCGCACACCTGTAATCCCAACTACTTGGGAGACTGAGGCAGGAGAATCGTTTGAACCCAGGAGGCGGAGGTTGCAGTGAGCCAAGATCATGCCACTTTAGCTGGGCAAAAGAGCAAGGCCCCAATTCAAAAAAAAAAAAAAAAAAAAAGGTGATGAAGTTAAAATTAGGTTATAAGGTCAGATCCTAATGAAATATGGCAGTATTCTTTCAAAAAGGTGAGATTGGCCGGGCACGCTGGCTCAAGCCTGTAATCCCAGCACTTTGGGAGGCCGAGACGGGCGGATCACGAGGTCAGGAGATCGAGACCATCCTGGCTAACACAGTGAAACCCCGTCTCTACTAAAAAATACAAAAAACTAGCCAGGCGAGGTGGCGGGCGCCTATAGTCCCAGCTACTCGGGAGGCTGAGGCAGGAGAATGGCGTGAACCCGGGAGACGGAGCTTGCAGTGAGCCGAGATCCAGCCACTGCACTCCAGCCTGGGCGACAGAGCGAGACTCCGTCTCCAGAAAAAAAAATAAAATAAAATAAAATAAATAAAAAAAATAAAAAGGTGAGATTAAGTGTGATGGCTAATGCTGAGTGTCAACTTGATTAAATAAAGGAGGCAAAATATTGATCCTGGGTGTGTCTGTGAGGGTGTTGCCAAAGGAGATTAACATTTGAGTCAGTGGGCTGGGAAAGGCAGACCCACCCTCAATGTGGGTGGGCACCATCTAATCAGTTGCCAGCATGACCAGGATATAAGCAGGAAGAAAAACATGGCAAGGCTAGACTGACTGACCCTGACAGTCTACATTCTTCTCCCATGCTGGATGCTTCCTGCCCTTGAACATCAGACTCCATGTTCTTCAGCTTTGGGACTCGGACTGGCTGTCTTGCTCTTCAGCTTGTAGACAGCCTATTGTGGGATCTTGTGATCGTGTCGGTTAATACTCCTTAATCAACTCCCCTTTGGAATATATCTATCCTATTAGTTCTGTTTCTCTAGAGAACTCTGACTAATACATTAGGACACAGATTTACACACAAAGAAAGAAACATTGAAGAATCTGAGAGAAGGCTGCCATCTACAAGCCAAGGAGAGAGGCCTCAGAAGAAACCAACCCTGCTGAGACTTTGATCTTGAACTTCTATCCTCCAGAACCATGAGAAAATACATTTCTGATATTTAAACCACCCAGTCTTAGGAAGTTTATTACAACAGCCCTAGCAAACTAATAAAAGCCTGAGAGGTACTCTCAGCATCTTGATTGTGTTGATGGCTTCATGGGTGTGTATAACTTTTGAAACATCTCAAATTGTACGATTTAATTATGTGTCATTTAATTGTTTCCAATTATTCCTCCATAAAGCTGTGGAAAAATACCAACATTGTAAATGAAACCTTTTGAGCAAATACTCATTTCTCAATTTTCACTCAATATATTTAAATTATCTTTCAAATTTTTCTGTAAATACAATGATTATTTTAATGAGGTCATATGCACTCTGCACTAAAAGTGAAAATCTAACCATTCCACTTTGCAAATAACAGCTAAATGCTATTGTTTTTGTCTAAAATGTTACCAAATTGTCAATTGTTAGGGTTTTTTTGTACAGTGAGGAAAACATACATTCTGGAGTCATATAAGTGCAGTTTAAACACTTGGCCTTAAGCATCCTTGACAATGTCCTGAATGAATGACTTTTTCAGAATTTTAATTTCAAAAACTCGTAGAAGTCAAAATAGCTATCAAATACTGTTTAATTTTTTAAATTAGTTTTCTTTTTGTCTTTTTATTGCTTCTCTTTTTAGCATCCTTGTTTTTCCAAAAAATTCTTTATCAAGTGCCTAATGTTTATGAATACTGATCTAATTTAATTTCCTCAGAAGACTCTCATTTTATCTGCCTCTCTTCTGTTTTCTAAGCAAGGTACATGCACACCTTTGGAAAACATTATATAAAAGCATTGATTAATAAGGCCCTTAGACTTTAAAATGTCATTAAGAAAAGATAAGTGATGAGAGTGATCCATTTTTAGTTTGCAATGTATGGAAAGCATTTTGGTTTATTCAATAGTAATCAACAGCCTCTGCCCTGTTATTTACTGATTGCTATTACATCTTCCTAAGGGGCCTGAGTAGAGATTAAGTGCTTCATAGAAAAGTTACACAGCCTGAGCCTGAAGGCATTGCATAATGAAGGTAAAATTAGAGAGACAGTACTTTGACATCTGTAGGAATCATTTTGAAAATATAGCTTAACATTCTGGGATTTTTTTTTCCTTCAAATTCAGATATGCTGCAAACCTCTGTAGAGACTGTAGAAGTAAAGCTGCCAGCCTGCTTAGTGTTCTCAGAATAAATCCAAATCTCCCTCCTGAGTTCCTGACAGACGTTTTCCATTTACCGGTAGACTGAAATAGGTAAAAACCACAACACCTCTTCCCATTAATATAAATGTTTTTAGGTGACTCTTAGGTTCACATTCTGCTTTAGCAAAGTGGGAGAAGACAAGGAATACTCTCAGGATCAAATTCAAACTGAATACAAATAAATTCTCTCTCTCTCTGTTTTTTTTTTTTTTTTTTTTCATGCAAACTTTTTTAGAAAAAGTGAATATCATTTCAAAATCCAGTGTAAAACCAGGGCAGAAAATATACAACATGACTCTGATGACCCTGTATCATCTGGTAGTTCCAGAACATGAAGATATGCTCAAAACAAAGAGGAAACATACAGATAAGCTTAAGGGAGGTATGTTAAAGGGGATGAATTTCAGTTGAGAACAATGTATCAATACTACTTCACTAACTGAGATAAATGAAACATAGTGATGTGAGATTTTAATAATAGGGGAAACTGAGTAACTGAGTAAGAGTTATTCAGGAAGGAATTGTATTACTTTTCCCATTTTCCCATATATCTAAACTATTCTAAAGTTGTAAACTTCGTTACAAAAATGTGCTTAATCACAAGGATTTTAAAAATAATATAAATTTGGATCACGTTCATCATGAAGTAAGCTGTTAATCCATATGTACACAGATATCCTCTGAAGAATTTTTAAAACTATGTTAGTATTTTTGCAGTGTTCATTTTAAGTTAAATTCATTATTATTATTTTGTCGGGGAATATTTTAAGACTGAGTTTATGTTTATTATTTTTCTTTTTAGTTTTCTGTGTACAAATAGGACTCTGACAATAGACATTATTGTATGAATAGCTCTGGGGAGTATTTAATTAACAAAATCCATCTAACATTGTTTAATATTTCTCAAACTGATTTAACTATGGGATGATTTTATTCTGATAATTATTAACCCTGTGCAAATATTACTTTACATGAAACATAATTTGAGAAATGCTGACCGTTAGAAACTCATGGCCTCTAAACACTGATCATCAGGTGGAAATGCTCCAGAAAAGCTATTTAGATGGACAAAATCAATCACACTTTTAAAAATCTAGCCTATTCAAGTATGAAACAGGCATAATAATGCCCACCACAAAGGAATGTGAAAATAAATATATGCAAATATATGAATACAAATTTATGTGTCTGTGTGCATTTGTGTACTTTGATCTTGCTTATCTTAAGACTAATGATACCTTTGAAATCTTATGTATTAAAAACTACACACATGCATAACCCTTTTGAGTTTGGAAGTGGAACAGGAATTCTAGAAGTTACATTATATAATTTTCATGGAGATGCAGTATCAACATTTTGTAAGTGGTATAGATCTTCCATCTATTTAATCATCCCAAAGTCAATTCATGCATCCAGAACATTTTGCTTCTATTGTGTACTCCTACGTTTATTAGTTAATTTTCCCAGGTTTCGGTGTTGCTTCTCGAACTGTTTGTAATATTAAAAGACTTCTACCCACTGTATAATGATTTTTACCTTCTGTTCTCCTGAACACTTCTTTGCTTGAAACATTGAATAAAACATATTTTCTGTGTTTCACTGTGGTAATAATTTCATTCTGATAATCTTATTATTAATTGCCACCTTGTATCAGCCACTGAGTAAAAACTGTTAGATAAAATGAAAACAAAGAACAAAAAGTCAGAAATTGTAAATAAAATGTATTATTAGTCATTCTAAACTCATGGAAGTGCTGAGAGCATTTTGAACATAATGTGTTACAATCACTGATTGAAAAAAAATGTAATTTTTCTATTAGTTCTCATTGGCTAGAAAAGTCCATGAGAAAACAATACAAAAAAATATAATAAGATATTTATCTGTCTATTCATTCATTCATCCATGTATGTATACATGTGCACATGTATATTTATTTGTGTGCTTCATATTTGCTTATATTTAAATGGATATATGTATATATGGATACACAAATAGATACTTAATGTTTTCCTTCTCTCTGTACAAATATTCCAGGAATTAGAGTATCAAAATTAATCGGCGTGACAGACTTATCTGAGATTGTGTTAGATGGAATCTATGGATGATGGTTTTTATGATAGTTTTTGTCATTTTAAAATTATTTAATAAATAGCACACACTCAAGCTCTCAACAGGCACAGATCTTGAATAGCAGATTTGCTAATATAGATAATCTTAGATAAATAAAATTTTCTGGAGAAGCCTAGAATAGTAGTGCTGGATGAGAATGAAAATAACCAAAGGTGAGACTCTCGAGCTCTGTTCAGTTTTATACAAAGAAAGATAACTTGACTTTTTTAAGTTGTGAAGGTGTAGTGCTATGTAAGTATATCACACTGAATTATATTCTAAGGTGTATAGAAATAATCAATATTGAATTTAGAAAAAAATAGAAAAAACTCTTTATAATGATGACAGAGTTACATAACTAACAAGAGAAGTGGTATACTATAAAATAGAGATTACAGTCAAATCTGGATGTTGCAGATTGTTTGATTTTACAATTAAATACTGCCTTTTCTGCTTACTGGCTACATGTCTTTCTTTAAGTAATTTACTCCATTAAAGAGCATAATAGGAGATATAACCACTTGATGTATGACTGTGAGTGTGAAAATAGGTATTAAGTAGTGTTTGGTTTAGCACAATGTCTTGTGCAAAATCCATTCTAAACATATACAATTTTAAAAAATAATTGTGAAAGAATGTTGAGTTACATTTCCATTTTAGTTAGTTTTCTATAAAATTATTAAAGAAAAAATATAAAATGGTTTACATATCATTTTGCACATTCACTCACTGTGAATTAAAAAAGAAATTAGCTCTGCTGGTTAATTTTAAGTGTCAGCTTGTGTGAGTCAGAGAGATTGGGGGCAGATATTTGGCTAAACATTATTTCCGGCTGTGTTTGTGATGGCGTTTGTGGATGACATTTTCATTTTCATTTAATTGGTGAACTCAGAAAAGCCAACTTCTTTCGCTAGCATGGACTGGCATCATCCTGCTGAAGGCCTGAATAGAACAAAAGGCATTGGAAGAGAGAATTTGCCCCTTCTGTCTCACTGCTTGAGCCAGGACATTGGTATTCTGCCCTCATACTGGGATTTACACCATCAACTCCTCTGGTTCTCAGGCCTTCAGACTCGGTCTAAATTACATCACTGGCAGTTTGCAGATAGCAGGTCATGGGACTTCTCTACCTCTATAATTGCATGAGTCAATTCTTCATAATCTGTCTCTCTCTCTCTCTATATATATATATACACACACACACACACACATATACACACACACAAATATATACATATATACACATCTATATATACATATATATATATCTCCTTTTGCTGACTTTGTTTCTCTGACTTGTACACTACCCAAGGTGCATGCTAAAATGATATTCTAGGTACTTTCTTGAAGCTTTGATTCAAAGACTGTAATATTTAGTCCAGGAATGTGTATTTTAATTACCACAGGAAATTTTTATAATCACTGTTTAAAGCAGTTCATAATCAAAATAAAATCTATGAATTTTAGTAGTCAGAAAATTCTGGGCAACATTCTACTTTATAGATATTTGAATATGAACATGGCACTACATCTGTTTATATGTAACACACAAAATATTATACCTACTTCATAGAATTATTATACTAATTGAATGAGAAAAAAGGTTAATATTGAAGATGCAATACAAAATATTTCCAATACTAGTTTTGTGTAACATAAAAACCTGTTTATATATGTATTTTTATATATATTATCCATCCATGTACCTATATATGTATATTACAATTTTCTAACCATAAATGTACCAATGTTAATATCACTGAATAAAGTTAAAAAGTCAGAATTCCACATAATTAGTTATGATTCATAGCTCCATCACAAGATTAATGAATTATACTTGTTTATTCTCTTGATAAAAATAAACACTTAAGAAAACTTCAAAAAATACTAATTAGCCTTAATTTCAGAACTCAGATATAAAAATGCTAACATTTTGACATTTTGGAATCATACTAGTTTATTTGCATGAGTAGGTGTGTGCTTATACACACTAAATTTTTCTTATTGCCATAGCATTAAGTAATTTTCACAGTGTCACTGAGCAAATGTTTCTTGCCTTCCCATTAGCTGTATCACTTCTATATAATATACATTAAGTACTTAAATATTCTAAGCCTATTTATGCATGCATATATGTAAATGAATATATATTTACACATTAATTATAATTGAATTCAAATCACTAATATATAAGCCATATCTGCTAAAACATAATAGATCAAATCCTTGATTTATCTGAAAGAAATGTTGGATATCGTAAAAGTTAAGTGTACTAGCAAACATTAAATATATTGGCTCTATTAGCAATGATCAAAAAGAGAAGTCTTCATAAATTGAAATTATTCCTTTGGGAAAAAATATTTTAACTGTCATGTAACTGAAAGCATTATTGTTCACTTTCTTATTCTAAGATAGAAGTATTTGCAGAAAAAAAAATATTTCTTTAGTAAATTGCAGTGCCAAGTACAACTTAAAATTATATAAAATTGGCCGGGCGCAGTGGCTCAAGCCTGTAATCCCAGCACTTTGGGAGGCCGAGACGGGCGGATCACGAGGTCAGGAGATCGAGACCATCCTGGCTAACACGGTGAAACCCCGTCTCTACTAAAAAATACAAAAAACTAGCCGGGCGAGGCGGCGGGCGCCTGTAGTCCCAGCTACTTGGGAGGCTGAGGCAGGAGAATGGCGTGAACCCGGGAGACGGAGCTTGCAGTGAGCTGAGATCCGGCCACTGCACTCCAGCCTGGGCGACAGAGTGAGACTCCGTCTCAAAAAAAAAAAAAAAAAAATTATTATAAAATTAATGGTATTATGCTGGTATTCCTTTACTTCCTATACCTCTTTTCAAATTCTGAAGAAATTTTACCCTTAAGGGATTTAAAAATCAAATAAAAAGCCTTCATTCTTACACTATTATTCAAAATTGTATCTCAGATTCTTTGTCTCTTTAGTGATAAACTATTCATATTTCTGTTGAATCTGCAATGAATAATAATTGTTGAGTATCTCAATACTTTTCATTTTGAAGTAGGGATCTACTGATTATTGACCAGCAAAGGAGAGATAGATCGTAGGTCATAGCCAACTACTCACAATTGCCCATTACTTATCTATTGGCTTGCCTTGAGTAAAATTTAGTCAGGCATTTCTTCTTCCCACATATACCTAGATGTTGGTTTGCCCCTCAGCTTGAGTAAAAACTATGTTGCAGAACATCCACCCTTTCCAGCTCATCCTGAGAAACAATTTTAATACAATGGTGGAAGATTCTGTTAGGCATCCCTGATAATGCCATCTGTTCACCTGTACCAACTACAAAATTTCCTACAAAGTTCCTGAAAGCCCTGCTTATACAAGAAAAGTATTTATTTGGTATGATTTTGAAACTTTGTAGATCTTGTGGTCAGAGGATTCTCTGTATTGCCATAGTGAAATGGTTTGGCTGTATCCCCACCCAAATCTCATCTTGAATTCCTACATGTTGGGGGAGGGACCCAGTGGGAAGTAATGGAATCGTGGGGGCAGGTCTTTCCCCTGCTGTTCTCATGGTAGTGAATAAGTTTCACGAGATTTGATGGCTTTATAAGGTGCAATTTCCCCACACAAGCTCTCTTTTGCGTGCCACCATCCATAGAAGATGCGACTTGCTCCTACTTGCCTTCCACCATGATTTTGAGGCTTCCTCAACCATGTGAAACTGTAAGTCCGTTAAACTTATTTCTTTATTAAATTGCCAAGTCTTGGGTATGATTAAGATCAGCAGCATGAAAATGGACTAATAAAGTAAACTGGTACCAGTACAGTGAGGTGCTGCTGTAGATACCTGAAAATTTGGAAGTGACTTTAGAACTGGGTAACAGGCAAGAGTTGGAAAAGTTTGGAGGGCTCAGAAGAAGACAGGAAAATGTCAGAAAGTTTGGTACTTCCTAGAGACTTGTTGAATGGCTTTGCCCAAAATGCTGATAGCGATATGGATGATAAAGTCCAGGCTGAGATGATCTCACATGGAAATAAGGAGTTTGTTGAGAACTGGAGCAATGGTGACTCTTACAATGTTTTAGTAAAGAGATTGGCAGCATTTTGCCTCTGCCCTAGAGATATGTGGAACTTTGAGCTTGAGAGAGATGATTTAGGGTATCTGGTGGAAGAAATTTCTACCCAGCAAAGCATTTAAGAGGTGATTTAGATGCTGTTAAAGGCATTCCATTTTATAAGGGAAACACAGCATAAAAGTTCAAAAAATTTGCAGCCTGATAATGCAATAGAAAAGAAAATCTCATTTTCTGAGAAGAAATCCAAGCTGGCTGCAGAAATTAGCATAAGTAACGAGGGGCTGAATGTTAATCCCCAAGACTATGCAGAAAATATCTCAAAGGCATATCAGAGGTCTTCATGGCAACCCCTCCCATTGCAGGCCCAGATACCTAGGAGGAAAAAGTGGTTTTGTGGGCCAGGCCCAGGATCCCCCTGCTGTATGTAGCCTATGGACATGGTGCCCTGCATTCCAGCCACTCAAGTCTTGGCTAAAAGGGGCCAACATAGAGCTTGGGCTGTGGCTTTAAGGATGAAAGCCTCAAGCCTTGGCAGCTTCCACATGGTCTTGAGCCTGCCAGTGCACAGAAGTTAATAATTGGGATTTGGGAACCTCCACCTAGAGTTCAGAAGATATATAGAAATGCCTGGATGTCCAGGAAGAAGTTTGTTGCAGACGCAGAGCCCTCATGGAGAATGTCTGCTATGGTAGTGCAGGAGAGAAATGTGGAGTCAGAGCCCCCACACAGTTCCTAGTGGAGCTGTGAGAAGAGGGCCACTGTCGTCCAAACCCCAGATTGGTAGATGCACTGATAGCTTGCACTGTGCACCTTGAAAATCTACAGATGCTCAATGACAGCCCCTGAAAGCAGCCAGGAGTGGTCTATATACTGCAAAGCTACAAGGTTGGAGCTTCCCAAGGCTGTGGGAGCCCACTTCTTGCCTTAGCATGACCTGAATGTGAGACCTGGAGTGAAAGCAGATCATTTTAGAGTTTTAAGATTTGACTGCTCCACTGATTTTGGACTGGCATGGGGCCTGTAGTTCCTTTGTTCTGGCCAATTTCTCCCATTTGGAAGGGTTGTATTTACCCAATGCCTGTACTTCCATTATATCTAAGAAATAACTAACTTACTTTTGATTTTACAGGCTCCTCTAGCAGAAGGGACTTATCTTGTCTCAAATGAGGGTATGTATGGACTGTGAACTTTTGAGTTAATGCTGAAATGAGTTAAGAATTTGGGGGACTGTTGGGAAGGCATGGTTGGTTTTGAAATGTGAGTACATGAGATTTGGGAGGGACCAGGGGTGGAATATTGTTCTACTCTTTCCCCATCCAAATCTCATCTTGAATTTCCCCATGTTATGGGAGGGACCCAGTGGTAGGTAACTGAACCATGGGTGCAAGTCTTTCCTATGCTGTTCTGATGATAGTGAATAAGTTTCACGAGGTCTGATACGCTTTATAAGACGGAATTTCCCTACACAAGCGTGCTCTTTGCCTGCTACCAACTATGTAAAACATGACTTGCTCCTCCTTGCCTTCTGCCATGATTGTGAGGCTTCCTCAGTCACGTGGAACTGTGAGACAATTAAACCTCTTTCTTTGTAAATTTCCCAGTCTTGGGTATGTCTTTATCCACAGCATGAAAAAGAACTAATACAAATAGTCTTTTTGAATAAAGTTTCTCCCTAATCCAGACTTTCTAATTTTTTTTTGATAACTATGAACTCTAATTTAGGGGGAAAAAAAAGGAAGTTAAAAATATTTATGTATATGAGAGGGATGAAAAGAAACTCTACAAAAGAAAAAAATGTGTGTGTACACGTAAAAAGATACGTATATAATGTATGCATATATAATATATGAAAAGATAATATATATGTGTGCATATGTATGTGTACACACAGAGATATATGCACAGAGAGAACAGGAGAGCAAGGGAGAGAATAAAATCTCAAAGGACTAAATTTTAATTGAAGACTTCAGGGAAATGTTAATGTGAATGCTTCATAAGTAAAAATATTGCGTTCTCTATGCTTTACATGTATTAATTAATTATATGCTCAAAAAAGCTCTATGCAATATGGATTATTATCTCATTTTTATAACATATTGAGTGAAATCAGGAATAGAGAGGTTAAGTAACTTGCCCAAAGTTATATTTTTGAAATAGGTTGGGATTTGAACCTTAGCCTCCTGGCTTAGGATCTTTCCTCCTAAAAATCACATTTTCTACAGTATTCTATTGGGGATTTGAAAGTGTACGTTTTAATCACCAGAACTTGGCAAATGATTATTTCTAAAATAGTACACATAAAAATGGAAGCTAATTATCAATCGAGTGCTTCAGAAACACTGTAAACTTTGTCTCAAGGAAAGTAAGGGAATTTTGTAGTTGCATGCAGCTTTCATTTTAAAAGGGAAACACAATTATCTAGCATGATTATATCTACTTTTTTGCCAATTCTTTTAGGAACAGAGTTACTTTCTTAACACGATTCTAGATTTCTATATTGTCCTGTGATTATCTATTGCCACATGTACAATACATATGTAAGTTATTAATAAATATATCTTTAATTTGCTTGGGCACTAATTCTTTTGAAATAACAACAAAAACTGCTCTATTTAAAATTGGGACTCAGGAAAAATAACAATGCTGACAGGAGCAGATGTTTCCATCTCATTCTTAATCCCTTTATAAGTGAATTCAAATGCTCCTGACTCCCTGAAATTCCAAAAATAATTAGTAAAAAAAAGTGCTTGGAAAAACATCCAACTTTGATAAAATCATAATCTTTTTCTTCAAATAAATCTGACTAAGGCTGGATCTGAACAACAACTGGCAATCAGTGACACATTCTGTATTTTCATAACTTAAAATGATGTCAACCCTTTTTGTAACCAAATTTTAAAAATAGTATTTGAAAATAGCAGGCATTTATCTGGTACTATTTGTTTTGTAGGTTTTAGTTTAGAAAGTTAAACTGAAATACTAAAAGTTGTCTCATGCGTCCATGTTAAGAGACCACCAAACAGGCTTTGTGTTAGCAACAAGGCTGTTTATTTCACCCGGGTGCAGGTGGGCTGAGTCCGAAAAGACGGTCAGCAAGCATGGTGGGATTATCATTAGTTGTTAAAGGTTTTGGGATAGACGGTGGAGTTAGGAGCAATGTTTTGTGGGCAGTGGGTGGATCTCATGAAGTACATTCTCAAGGCTGGGGAGAATTACAAAGAACGTTCTTAAGGGTGGGGGGGGATTACAAAGAATCTTCTTAAGGGTGGGGAAAATTATAAAGTACATTGATCAATTAGAGTGGGGCTGAAACAAATCACAATGGTGGAATATCATCAGTTAAGGCTATTTTCACTTATTTTATGGATCTTCAGTTGCTTCAGGCCATCTGGATGTATACGTGCAGGTCACAGGGGATATGATGTCTTAGCTTGGGCTCAGAGGATTGACATTCCTGTCTTCTTATATTAATAAGAAAAGCAAAACAAAATGATGAAGTGTTGGAACGGTGAAAAATTTTGGAGGTGGTATGGAGAGATAATGGGAGATGTTTCTCAGGGCTGCTTTGAGTGGGATTGGGGTGGTGTGGAAATCTATGGAGAGATTCAACTGAAGAAAGATTTTGGAGTAAGGGGAGATATTTTGGGGTTGTTAGAAGGAGCATTTGTTGTATAGAATGATTGGTGATGGCCTGGATGCAGTTTTGTATGAATTGGGAAACTAAATGAAAGACACAAGGTCCACATAAGGAGAAAAACAGGAATTAAAGGACTAAGAATTGGGAGTACCCAGGACATCCAATTACAGAGTGTCCAAGGGGGTTCAGCGTACTTATTTGCTTGGTTGGAGAGTTTTTGGGCTCTATCCTTGAGTATTTTTTGTTGTTGTTGTCATATACCGGGCCAGATTTGCTTAGGTAGAAACAACACTCTTCATTTAAAAATATACAGAGTCCCTCCCTTTGTTTTAGCAGTAAGTCAGGGTCTCAGCGATTTTGGAGGAAAGAGAAACTCAAAACCATCAATTGTTGTTAAAGAAGGATTAGAAATGGCTAGGAGACAGTGAGTTTGATAATGTGGTGGAGATAGCTGGGGAGAGGTAGAAGGTGGCATAAGAATGGGAACCAGAATTAGAGTGAGTATAAAAGTAAAGAATAGGACTTCACCAGGGTGAAAGTATTGTAGGATACCTTGTCACTGAAGATCTATCCACTTCAAGAGAGACTTAAGGTTGGCAATTTGAGGTAAAACCAGGAGCCACTAAATACCAAGAGCCTGAGAAATGGCTGGGGTGATTTGACTAATGAAGGCCAATCCATTATCAGACTGTATAGAGATGGGAGGACGGTAAGGGGTATGAAGGTTTCACTAAATACCAAGAGACTGAGAAGGGGCTTGGATGATTTGACTAGTAAAGGCCAGTCTGTTATCAGACTGTATAGAGGTGGGAAGGCCAAATGGAAGAATTATGTCTGACAGAAGGGAAGACATGACCAAGGTCGCCTTCTCAGACCCTGTGGGAAAGGCCTCTACCCATCCAGTGAAAGTGTCTATCCAGACCAAGAGGTATTTTAGTTTCCTGACTTGAGGCATGTGAGTAAAGTCAATTTGCCAGTCCTGGGCAGGGGCAAATCACCAAACTTGATGTGTAGGTAAGGGAGGGGGCCTGAACAGTCCCTGAGGGGCAGTAGAATAGCAGATGGAACACTGAGAAGTGATTTCCTTGAGGATAGATGTCCATGATGGAAAGGAAATGAGAGGTTCTAAGAGGCAGGCTAGCAGCTTATAACCTACATGGAAGAGGTTATGAAATGATGACATAATAGAATGGGCTTGTGAGGCTGGAAGGAGATATTTTCCTTGGTGCAAGAACCTTTTGCCTTGTGTGAGAAGAGATTGATAGATGGAAGTTTCAGTGGGGGAGTAGGTGGGAGTGGCCAGATGAGAAGTAGAAAAACTGGCCGAGAGGGACAGAAGTTGGAACTCTAAGCTGCTTCTTTAGCTACCTTATCAGCATAAGTGTTTCCCTGAGCAATGGGATCTGATGCCTTTTAATGGCCCTTGCAGTGAATGATTCCAGCTTCCTTTGGAAGTAAAGTGGTCTTGAGAAGAGTTTTTATTAAAGAGGTGTTAATGATGGAGGACCCTTGCATAGTGAAGAAACCTCTTTCAGCCCTTATAACAACATGGTGGTGCAGGATATGGAAGGCTTATTTAAAGTCAGTATAAATATTGACGCATAATTCCTTTGCAAGAGTGAGGGCTGGAGTTAATACAATGAGTTTGGCTTGCTGAGAGGTAGTGGAGGAGGGCAGAGCAGTAGCCTCAATGGTAGATGTGGAAGATACTATAGCATAGCCTGCCTTTGCTGTTGTGTGGCAGTTAGGCCTGGTAGAACTGCCATCAACAAACCAGGTGTGATCAGGGTAAGAAACAGGAAAGAAGGAAATATGGAGAAATGGAGTGAATGCCAAGTGTATCAGAAAGATACCGTCATGGGGGTCAGGTGTGGTATCAGGAATTATGTGGGAGGCTGGATGGAAGTCCAGGCCAGGAACAATGGTAACTGTGGGAGACTCAACAAAGAGTGAGTACAGCTGAAGGAGCTGGGGGGCAGAAAATATACGCATCAAGTGTGAGGAGGGAAATAGATTTTGGAAGTTATGAGAACTCTAGAGAGTAAGTGGAACATAGCTTGTGATTTTGAGGGCCTCTAAAAATATTAAAGCAGCGACAGCTGCCACACACAGAAATGAAGGCTAGGCTAAAACAGTAAGGTCAAATTGTTTGGATAAAAAGGCTACAGGGTGCAGTTCCGGCTCTTGTGTAAGAATTCTGACCGCACAGCCCTACACTTTGGCTGTGTGTAACGAAAAAGGGTTGGGATGAGTTAGGGAGAGCTAGTGTGGGGACAGCTTCTAGGGCTGTTTTTAAGGAACAGAAAGGAGTGGCAAAAGGATTTAGGATCTGTGGGGTTAGCTAGGTTTGCTTTTGTGACTTTATATAATGGTTTAGTCAGGATGGTAAAACTAGGTATCCAAAGGTGGAAGTACCCAACCATGCCTAGGAAGGAAAGGAGTTGTTGTTTGGTAGAAGGGATTGGGGTTTGGGAGATTAGCCTGACACAATCAGCAGGGAGAGCACGTGTGTTTTCATGAGAATTACACCGAGATAGGTAACAGATGAGGAAGAAATTTGGGCTTGACTGAAGTAATGGGGGCTGTCTGTGAAGCCTTGAAGCAGTACAGCCCAGGTAATTTGCTGAGCCTGATGGGTGTCAGGGTCAGTCCAAGTGAAAGCAAAGAGAGGCTGGGATGAAGGGTGCAAAGGAATAGTAAAGAAAGCCTGTTTGAGATCCAGAACAGAATAATGGGTTGTGGAGGGAGGTATTGAAGATAGGAGAGTATATGGGTTTGGCCCAGGGGGTGGATAGGCAAGACAATTTGGTTGGTAAGGCGCAGATCCTGAACTAACCTGTAAGACTTGTCTGGTTTTTGGACAGGTAAAATGGGGGAATTGTAAGGAGAGTTTATAGGCTTTAAAAGGCTACACTGTAACAGGCGAGTGATAACAGGCTTTAATCCTTTTAAAGCGTGCTGTGGGTAGGATATTGGCATTGAGTGGGGTAAGGGTGATTAGGTTTTAATGGGATAATAATGGGCATGTGATTGGTTGCCAGGGAGGGAGTAGAGGTGTCCCACACCTGTGGATTAAGGTGGGGAGATACAAGGGGAGGATGCAAAGGAGACTTTGACCTGGGTTTGAAAAGGACAGCAATGAGGTGTGGCTGTAGCCCAGGAACAGTCAGGGAAGCAGATAATTTAGTTAAAATGTCTCGACCTAATAAGGGAACTGGTCAAGTGGGGATAACTAAAAAGGAGTGTATAAAAGAATATTGTCCAAGTTGGCACCAGAGTTGGGGAGTTTTAAGAGGTTTAGAACCGTGGTCATCAATACCCACAACAGTTATGGAGGCAAGGGAACCGGCCCTTGAAAACAAGGTAATGTGGAGTGGGTAGCCTCCATATTGATTAAGAAGGGGATGGACTTACCCTCCACTGTGAGAGCTACCCAAAGCTCGGCGTCCATGATGGTCTAGGGGGCTTCTGAGGCGATGTGGCAGCGTCCATCTTCAGTCACTGAGCCGAGAAGATCTGGGAAGGAGTCAGCCAGAGAGCCTTGGGCCAGAGTTCCAGGGGCTCTGGGAGTGGCTGCCAGGTGAGTTGAACAGTCCGATTTCCAGTGGGGTCCTGTACAGATGGGACATGGCTTAGGGAGGAATCCTGGACTGCAGGCATTCCTTGTGGCCAGATTTCTGGCACTTGGAACAAGATCCTGGGGCAGGTGGTCCTGGAGGAATGCCTGGCTGCTGTGGTTCAGACATTTGGAGTTCTTATGTGCTAGAGATGTGTCCGTGGTTTGTCTCACAATGGAGGCAAGGAATTGCAACTCATAAGTACACTGCTACTTGGCTGCCTCTACTCTGTTATTATACAACTTGAAGGCGAGGTTAATTAAGTCCTGTTGTGGTGTTTGAGGGCCAGAATCTAATTTCTGGAGTTTTTTCTAATGTCGGGAGTGGATTGGGTAACAAAGTGCATATTGAGGATAAGACAGCCTTCTGGCCTCTCCAGGTCTGGGGCAGTAAAGCATCTAAGCGTTGTTGCCAAATGGGCCATGAACTGGATGGGGTTTTTATATTTGATGAAAAAGAGCCTAAATGCTAACTGATTTGGGGGAAGTTGGATAAAGAAAAAAGGAGCGTTAACCTTGACTATGCCTTTAGCTCCAGCCACCACTTTAAGAGGAAATTGTTGGGCAAGAGGGGGAGGGCTGGTTGTGGAACTAAATTGTAAGCCAGACCAGGTGTGAGGAAGGGAGGTGATAGAAAGATTATAGGGTAGGGGAGCAGAGGCTGAGGAAGAATTGGAACCTGGCTTGGCCTGGTGAGGAGCAGCCTGGGGAGAAGAGGAGAGGTCAGATAAGTCCGTAGAAAAGGAGGATTGAAAGGACTCAGAGCTTGGGGTGGAGACTGAAGGAACAGACAGGAGACAAAGAAGAAAGATTTTGTATGAGTCGCATTGGGAGCAGAGACTGGGAGGGACCAATGTTTTTGAAATATGATTCCTGAGACTTTCTCTCAAAGATGATCCTTTGCTTGATCCACGGTCCAAGAATTGCAATTTTAGAAAGCATAAAAAAGAGTCTAATATTTTACTATTGTTTGAAAGCAACTGCCCTAATACACTTAATAAAGGTAGGCTTTTGTTCCCAGTCATTGTTCAGTAATTTAGTAGTTACTACTCTATTTCCCATACCCCTCAACCATTGCTAGGTATGTCCTGGGTTACTGATCTCTTTGTCACTGGCCACAAGATAAAACTTTATAATGAAATCTTATTACTGCTGCATAATTTTCAAGATAAAAGTTAATGAATGAAGAGTACTTCCCTTCGAGTTCCTTTTTTTTCCCCCACATAGCACGACCTTAATATATAAGACATTACTGCATCACTTGATAGCTAATGGGAATTGCACTATTTGCATGCAGCCTTTAATTGTTTGTCCCCATATGACAAGCATAAAAAAACCAAAAATGTAAAATAATCAAAACGAACAACAACGTTTTGACTTTTTTTTTTTTTTTTTTTTTTTTTTTTTTGAGACAGGATCTTGCTCTGTCACCAAGGCTGAAGTGCAGTGGCATGATGCAAGCTTACTGCAGCCTCAAACCCTGGGCTCAAGTGATTCTCCTACCTCAGTCTCCTGAGTAGCTGGGACTATAGATGAGCACCACCATGCCCAGTTAAATTCTTACCTTTTAACAGGAGGTCATGACACAAACTTATTTGAATGTTAATCCTTGACTCCCTGAAATAAGTACCACCATCTCAGAGGAAAATAACTCTTTCAAGATCCAAAATACAATGTCACCTCTTTTACTCAAGTCCCTAACCGAATAATTAGACTTACTTTATGCAACAGACTGAATGTTTGTGTTCCATAAAACTTCAAGTGGTTAAATACTAACCCATAACGTGATGGTATTAGGAAGTGGGGCCTTTGGGAAGTAAACTTGTAAAGGAGGCCCAGAAACCTCTCTCAACCCTTCTAATATGTGGGAACCCAGTGCAAAAAAAAAAAAAATGTTCCTCTATGAATGTAGAAGCTGCCCCTCACCAAATGCCAGATCTACCAGTGCTTTGGTTTTGGACTTCTCAGTTTCCAGAACTGTGAGAAATAAATTTATCTTTAGCTACCAACAGTATTCTATTACAGTAGCCTGAATGAATGAAGCCACTTTGATCACTATTTTTATGTCTTATTAATAATTCCAGGAGATGGGCAAACACAGAAGGTGGAATGGGGCAAAAGATGCTGACTAAAGGACCTTGATCAAAGTTAAAGAGCGAGAAAAAAGTAGAGCTGGATTTTGACCCCATGCAGTTTAGTTCCCATATGTGACTCTCACAGAGAAATAGGTGCATTTCCTTTAAATGAACCTTAAGTCCTACCAACATGGTGATAATATGTCATCTTTTAATCTCACTGGCAAGCATATGTTTTTATATTTTCATTTCTCTCTATATATACCAGAACTCATTATTATCTATAGTCCTAATTATGCATCATTTAATATAAAAAGTAGTTTTCTGTTATCTTTGAACACAAAATGGCTATTGTTTTGTAAATTTTAATTTACTGATGGACATGTTTAAACTAATTTCAGAGACTTTAGATTAAAATAGGCAGTCTCTATATAATTGAATTTGTGCTATAAATCTTCCCTTATCTTGACACATTTAAGATACTATTGGTTTTCTCTTAGCTGTCTTTTTTGGACTTCTTTGGAAAAAAAATATTGCTTATCATATTATAGCTCCTGGTGATTTTTCTTGAGAACATGTAGTTTATAATAAGATAACACAAAAGTCTTAGGAGGATTTATGAACTTTGTTTTCCATGATTGCTTAGCTATATACATTTATGAGGTACCAATAACCAGGAGCAGTTTTCAGAACTTAGGAAGTAAATAATTGTTTTAGAATTTAGGTTTAATAATACAATTAATTTTTCCTTTTTAATTCTTAGTTGACATGTAATTATGGTACATGTTTATAAAATATAGAGTAATATTTTGATTTATGTGTACAATGTGAAATAATAAATTATAATAATTAGCATTTCTATTACCTCAAATATATATTATTTCTTTGTGTGACAAACATTCAATATACTCTCTTCTAGCTTTTTGAAGATATAAAATAAATTATACATAACCACGTGTACCCCGAAGTGTTGCAGATCACTAGACCTCATTTCTCCTATCTAGCTATAATTTTTTATCTGTTAATCAGCCTCTCCATATCCTCCCTTGTCCTGATTATTCCCCTCCCCTAACTTTCCTCAGGCTTTTGTAGCTCATACATATGAGTGAGAACATGCAGCATTTATATTTCTGTGCCTAACCTATTTTATCTAAAATACCCTCCAGGTTTACCTATGTTGTTATGAATGATGGTATTTCATTAATTTTTATGGCTGAATAGTATTCCATTGAGCATATATAACACATTTTTTTAAAATTATACTTTAAGTTCTAGGGTACATGTGCACAATGTGCAGGTTTGTTACATATATACGTGTGCCATGTTGGTGTGCTGCACCCATTAACTCGTCATTTACATTAGATATATCTTCTAAAGCTTATCCCTTCCCCCTCCCCCCACTCCACGACAAACCCCAGTGTGTGATGTTCCCCACCCTGTGTCCAGGTGTTCTCATTGTTCAATTCCCACCTAAGAAGCTGGAAAGCATCATTCTGAGCAAACTATCCCAAGGACAGCAAACCAAATACCACATTTTCTTAATTCATCTATTCATTGATAGACATTTAGGTTAAATCCATATCTTACCTATTGTTAATAGTGCTATGATAAACATGGGGGTGCACATATCATTTGATACACTGATTTCCTTTCCTTTGGATAAATACCTAGCAGTGGGATTGCTAGATTGTATAATAGTTCTATTTTTAGTTTGTTTAAAGAAATCTCCATATTGTTTTCCATAATTGTTATTCTAATTTACATTTCTATCAACAGTGAATAAGAATTTCCATTGTTCTTCATCCTTGCCAGCATTCATTAGCTTTTGTCTTTTTGACAATAGCCATTCTAAACAGGGTAAGATGACATCCCATTTGGATCTGGTTTGCATTCATGCCTTTCACCACTCTTATTCAATATAATACTAGAAATCCTAGCCAGGTAAATTAGGCAAGAGAAAGAAATAAAGGGCATCCAAATTGGAAAAGGTGTAGGCAAATCTTTCCTCTTTACAGATGACATGCTCTTATGTATAAAAAAGCTTAGACTGTGCCAGAAATCTCTCAAAACTGATAAACAAATTCAGTAAAGTTGCAGGACACAAAATTAATTGATAAAATAATCAGTAGTACTTCTTTACATTAATTGCAAAGTAGCTGAATAAGAAATCATGCTCAATAAGAAAGCAATCTTATTTAAAATAGCCACATAAAATGTAAATAAAATACTTGGGAATAAATTTAACTAAGGAGGTGAAAGATCTCTGTAAAGGGAAACTATAAAACACAGATAAAAGAAGCTGAAGAGGACAAAAACAAATAGAAAGCCATTTCATGCACATAGATGGAAAGAATTAATACCGTCTTAAAGTTTAGGATAATTAGTTGAATCAATAAATTTGTTTCTCTCAAAGCTAGAGAAAAGATGGCCTTTTCAATTTGCCTTTAGAATTACAGTAAGTTGAGGACTCAGTTTCTCAAAATATATTCCATAGACAAATTACACTAGAATTATCTGTGATGTTGTAAAAGTTGCAGATTCCAGGCACCAAACCCAGATTTTCTGCATCTGAGTCTCTGGAGTTTGATCTAGCTATTTGTATTTTAAGGAAGCACCTCAGATGTTTGGTCAGTATTAAAATTTAGGGACCACATATATACAGAACGTATAAACAAATGATTCTGGATTCAGAAGATTCATTCAGAAATAATTATTATATGTGCTTATTAAGTCAGAGAAAAATCATTTTAATGCAATTATTTTAATAGTTACCATAGTAGCTTTTGCAATTCTGCAGATGTAAAGAATTTGTACTATGTGTTCAGGGCAAACACGAGAAATAATTTAGGAAAAATATAGATTTCCTGTGATTAGCAGGAGATAGGTACAGAGTTTTGAAAATTAGAGAAGTTACAGGCTATTGTTTCCACTGGCTCATCAATGTCTGAGAGTTCAGTTTGCAGAGCTGGTATAGCATCAGGCTGTCTTGTTTCCAGAACACACAGATTTCCTCAGAATCCAGGAAAAAGAGAAGAAGAAGAAGATCTTCAAGAAACAAATACTATTTATACAGTATTTCTAATCCTCACAGTAACCTGTAAGCCCATACTCATAACATATGCAATAACTGAGATTGTAATCATGGTGAGTAGGATGTCAAATCCCTTATTCTTTCTACTACTTTAAGCTCTCTTCTGGAGTATGGGAAAAAAGTAGCTACAGATCACATGATTCTGTTCTGTTTTGCTTGTGTATCTTATACATGGATCTGCCATGACTCTCGCCAATGGAACTTTGCATTGGGTCAGAGCTATCTTTCCTCAAAGTGAGCTTTAGGGCTAAGTTTCTCTGATAATCACCTTCCTTTCATCAGCCAAAACCTTAATTTGCCAGCACAGTCCCACTATTGATCTCCTCACATCTCTTCCACTCTCTGACTTTACTATGTGAACATCAGGTAAGCAATCTTCCTTGTGATCTCAATTGATCTAGGTACATTCTCTAGCTCCTCTTCTTTCACCTATAAACCAATCTGCAAACTTGATGGCACTTTTCACTGAGGGCTTTCTTGTGATGGCTGTTTGTTTCCTATATCCCTATGATTCTAAGTGCAGGAGGGAGGTTTGATAAACTGTGTGATCCTCATTTACTCAAATAGACTTTTGGAATCTATTTTTTCCTAATAATTGTTGTCTTGAGATTTCTACAGTTTATCAATGAAGGCAAGTATGCTATCATTCTCTACCAACATATGGGGGAACTTCTTCTCATTTATTAAATAGCAGTAATAGATAATTAAAGAACAGAAATGAAAGAAAGGAAGAGGGAGAGAGAAAGAGAAAGCTTTGCCACTTGATTTAAAGCATTGCTTTCTTTTGCATGTTTTATCCTGGTGATTTCAGTATACACGGGATAACCTGTAAAACTCAGGTCTTTTCAATATTCAAATTTTTCATGCATAAAGATTTTTCTCCAAGATTCAAATAAGAAAACATACCAAAAGTCATAACTTGGATTTTACCAGTTGTCTTGCTTCCATCTTCAAGACATGTTTGCTCTTGCAAACATTCCACTCTACATATAAACATTTAGCTTTCAATCTGCTTCCACTCAATTTTTCCACTTCAACTGTTCTACAACCTTGTTCAGACTACTCCACTTTCACTACATACATTCATTTGCTTCATGTCTCTCATCATTAATCTCAGATTTCTTGGTCTATCATTTCAGAAATATCTTTCCATTAATCCAAACTCTAACCACTCTTTCGTTTTGTTTCACAACTTGAACAAGTTCCAATTCCTGAATGAATTCAACTTTCTGTTTTGTCCATTCTTAAAGCAGAGTAACCTGGTGCTGCTAGAGAAAGTCAAACAACTACCAATGTGGACGTATGAGTGGATTCATTATAACTAGATTATTGCCACTCCAAATAATCTATTAATTTTCTCTGAATACCCATGAATATTTCCAATTCCCTTTTTCACTGTTACACACCTACAAAATAGTAATAATCTGATTGAAATTTACTCATTTTTTACAAATTATACAGTTATTTCTAATTCACTTTGTAAAAATGATAGCCCTATTTTTGTTCAAATACCTACCCCAGTGTTTTAGATTTCATTACTAACAATTATGTTTTAATTTCTCTTAAAATATAATATATTCAAACTCTCCCACTCTACTGGTTCTTTCGCACATTTTTTAAAATTAAAAGCAAGGAACCACAAAGAAACTAATTGAGATTTTGTGGTGTACTTTAGATTTCAAGAACATAGACCTTCCAAGGTTAATTACAGGCCTCTTCTTAGTCTATGTCTCCATGTATCTGATAATCTAGAAATACATTGTTGAACCTAATTCATTCCACAAAATTTTCTGATTGAAGTTAGCTAGAGAATCTTATAATGTTATTAAAATATAGATTGAAGTCCAGCACGGAGAACTATTATTCAAATAGAAGGCAAGAAGGAAAATTCAACATAATATTAGCAACATTTTATATAATGCCTATGATATGCTAATATTAAACCAATTGTCTTGAATTGATTATCTCATTTCATCTTAATGAGAAATCATTCTTACCACATTCTAAAATTCAAGTTATTTAAATTAAAAAATGGAGGAGGAAACATGGAGAACACATGAGGACATGAGAACATCCAAAAATAATGAGAAGTCAAACCAGTGTGGGGGTAGTAGGAGTAGTATACTGGGTAAAAACTGATGAAACTTCAACTAAATTATTAGTGATTATTATTAGTCATTAAAGTCCTCTTGTATATTGTGTATACTACTTTCTCAAGGAAAATAAAATAAGAAATAATCTAAGATTTTCACTTTCTAAAGGCAAACAAACTGATTTTGAACTGACTTAATGGAACTGGAAGTTTGTGCCAATAGCATTACAAGTATCAATATACTTAATTATTATTTCTGTGACTTTAATAATAATTTTTCAAAAATGCCAAACTTTCACATAATAAATTGTATTTTTAAAACTTTCTTCTTATCGTGACCACAGTGCAAATGTATTCTGTACAACTAAAGACTACTTAATTTTTGTTGTTTTAAGAAAACAAAGTATCCTTATCCATAAAAGTTTTTTAAAGAAGGACTAATGCAGAAAATTAAAAGAAAACATTTGCAAAATTTCATTTTCCTTTATCTTAATGATTAACACAGGCTCACACACATCATCGGAGTTTTAAGTACCTAAACTTTCTAAAACCAATTTAGTCTCTTTTAGTAATATGCATACTGAGTAAGAACAATGCACACTGAATTTTCTATGAATTAGAAATCAGTGCTGCATACACTGTGCTTAAAAAAATAAGCAGTCATAGCAACAGCTGGAAAAAAATTATGCTTATCCAGCCTTATGAAATGTAGTTGAAAATGAAAGAAATGAGGAAAACACTATTCATAATTTCTTTTAGACACAAAAGAATCATAAAAAGGCCTCCCAAAGGACCAATACACTCAATTCTCCCTGATGCTAAAGAATAGATTGCAGAAAGAGTCTATAAGAATATAATAACATGACTTGTCAAAACTGGACTGTTTTTAGTTCTTATAATTTAGTAAAACAAAAAACAAAACAAAACAAAACAAAAAGTCCTTGTTCTGAAATGCAGAGTAAAATTAAAGTTATAATTATATAAAGGACTACACAGTAGCAGCTGCAAAATCCCTTATATTACTCCCAAACTTTAATTCCCAGAATTAATCCTGATCTTATTGACTGCCTTATTAGCTGCTGTAAATAGCAGAGCAAAGTATTTTTGTGGGAGGAAGTTGGAGGCATCTGAGTACAGGATGAAAAACAGCATTGTGATAATGCATTCTCTCCGTTGTGAATAGTATTCTCAATTCCTAAGTATACAAAAAAGCATGTCAAAAATGTTGATAATAATATCAAAAGGTTATTACTTTCATAATTAAAATTGAAATATTTAATATTTTTAAGTGTGCATTGACTAGGAGCATCAGTTCTCATGATTTATTGCAGAACACAACAGAATATAATGTAATTAATGTTGCTCTGCTTCCTAGTAATTCTATTCTAATTTTTCTAATGTTAAATTAGTTTGTTTTGTTGTTGTTGCTGTTCATTTACACAATGTTAATTGCTCATAACCATTGATTGGTTACATCTTCATTCAACCTGTGTTCATCTAATATTCTAAATTATACCTCAGCAATGAATAATTTAAAAAATCAGGTATACCCAAGTCAATATGGGCATTATATCCCCTTTCAAAAATAGTCATTGGTGGGCCAGGCATGGTGGCTCACGCCTGTGATCCTAGCACTTTGGGAGGCCTAGGTGGGTGGATCACCTCTGGTCAGGAGTTCGAGGCCAGCCTGGCAAGATGTATACCAAGGGTTTGTTAGCCCTTGTTTTGATGTATCAAATTTGATTCCGTAGGCTCCAATAATTGCAATTCTTCAGATTCTGACAATTTACTAAAATAAATACCAAGAATTGATCAAACAATATTTAGAAATAAAGGAATTTTCAAAGTATTGACAAATTGATGAAGACATATTTAACATAAATAACTATAAATAAAAGCATTTAGAAACCAGCGAGAAAGTATTTTTTCATCAGACAATATTTCACCTACCCAAGAATGACTTATTTCTCTATCATACTACTAAATTCATTCTTAGAAAAGTCGTCCAGTAGCTCAGTATTGCCAAAAAATAAATACTCCTTTGACTTCATTGTATATTATCTATCAGCGACATTTAATGTAGAAGATACTTTCTTTGCTTGAATTTTCTGACATACTGACCTCTCCTTCTTATTTTGTTACACAGGCCTGTTATTGATGATGAAAGCCTGGTCTAACTCCCTATTCTCTATTTAGGTTTTTTTCTCAATATTATCAAATCCCATTTTTTCAATTCCCAGATTTATAACTATATCCTCTATCTTGCACTTTAATTTTTAACCAGTTTCATTCATAATCCCTCCACTTGCATTTCTAATTTAGTATTTGAAACCTAACACATTAAAATCATAATCTTGTCCTTTCTTCTAGAGCTAACTCATGCATAGCTCTCTTCCACGTCAGTAAGTAGTATCATCAGCCATTCAATGCTTCATCCAAAGTTCAAAATGTACCCATAATTTCCCACTTTTGCCTACATTCTACATCTAATTGATCAGTAAATGCATTTGGTTTCATCGTTAAAAGAATTATTAATCTTTTTCTCTTCAATTCTATTACCATAGCAATAGCCAGTTCACCATCTCTTCCAATAGCTTAGTTCTGATCTCCCTGCTCTCATTATTGCTGCCCTGATAGCTATTCTTCATCAAATCTTAGAATTGAAATTTTAACATAAATTAGAACCTATATTTGTCTTCATTTAAAATCCTCAAAGCCATCTCCCCGATAAAAATGTAACTTCAACTCTTTATAATGATTGCTAAACCTGACATGTTCTAAGTCTGCTCAGCCTGTATGATCTCAGATTCATCCCAGGATGTATTACGACACAGACCCTTTGGCTGCCTTATTATTCCTATGTTCAAAGCGTTTGCATTTTTCTTCTCCCTTACTTTACCAAAAGCTTAGTCTTTTTCTCAAATTATGGGAAAAGCCACTAAGATCCAGGATGGAACATAACTTTTGTATGCTGCAAGAAGAGATAAAGTATCCCACAAAAGTGGTGAAAAGTAACATTTTCCTGAGGGTTCCCAGGTCAATTTTTCAGCATATAATGTGGATATTGAATCTCTACAGTAAGAAAAAAAAGTATTACCTTTTTTTACATTGGTGTATTTATTAAAGTTTTTAGGAGACTAAATTTAAACATTAAATAAAAACGAAATAGATTGACTCCTACAGATGGAAAGCATATCACGCTAGTAACCACTGGAGACATTAAGTAGAAAGAAAAAGAAAGTTAGGTATTGAAGTAACTTGCCTTTTCCCCATTTATACCCCTTCTCAAGGTAAAGCAAGAAAAAAGGAAAAAAATGCATACAGATTGGAAATGAAGAAGTAATACCAACTTTATTCACAGAGTATTTATATAAACTAAATAGAAACTTTTGTCAAATCTACAAAAATGCCAATAAATATAATGTTATCATGTTAATAGGGAATGAGATCAAGATAAAACTAAAATTTATTGCAAAGAACATTTAAAAACGGAAATAAAATATATAATTATAAATGCTAGTAAAATTATGTTCTGTTTAGCTTGGAGTGGTGCTCTGCACGTTTGTAGTCTCAGCTAGTTTGGAGGCTGACGTAGGAGGATTGCTTGAGCCCAGAAATTTGAGGTCAGCCTGGGCAATAGAACAAGAGCTTCTCTTTCACTCTCTCTCTCTCTCTCTCTGTATGTGTGTGTGTGTGTATATATATGTGTGTGTATATATATGTGTGTGTGTGTGTATGTATATATAGAAAGAGTATATATATATTTAAATATATAGAGAGTATATATATTTAAGTGTATATATATGCATATACACACACACACTTAAGGATAAGTCTGACTAAGAATAAGCATAATTAGTGTATACTCAAAAGGCAAACAAAAAAGAGAAAATATTGCTGAGTAAAATTAAGGCAGATCTAAAATAGAAGATTGCTGTATTGTGTTCCTACATCAAAAGACTCATCGTACTTGAAATGCCAATTCTCTCCAAAGCAATCTGTCAATTCAATGCTGTCCTCATCATGATCCTAGCAAGCAGGCTATTTTTTATTTATTATAAATTGAGAAACTATTTCTGAAATCATATGGAAGTGCTAAGAACATAGAATAAATGAAACAGCTCAAAGAATAACAAAGTTGGAGCATGTATATTGTTTGACTTCATGTTAATTATTAAGTTATATTCATCAAGACAGTATGGTATTAACATCATGGTAGACAAATATATAAATGGAAAAAATAAAACGTCCACAGATAGACTCGCAGATATAAGATCAACTGATTCTCACCAAATTGCAAATTCAATCTACTTAAAGAAAGGACAATCATTTCAAAACATGGTTCTAGCACAATTAGATATTTATTTGATCAAAATTAAACTTTAATTCATAACTTATATCTCATATAATTAACTCATTTATTATAGACTTAAGTGAAAAAATTTAGAGCTGTTTAACTTCTAGAGAAAAATATGTAAGAAAATAATTGTGACCTTGTATTAGGCAAACATTTCTTAGATATAATACAAACAACAAACCAAAAATAAAAATCAAAAAACCCTCAAAATATACTGATTAAAAAGTTGAAAAATGGATTTCATCAAAATAAAAATTACATTTGAAATATACTATTAAAAGCATCAAGAATTCAATCATCAATTTAAGAAACAGCAAAGTACATGTCTGATTAAGGTTTGTATCATGAATATATAAATAACTCATAAGATTCAATAATAAGAAAACCATTAATTTAAACACAGGACAAATAATACAAAAAGTTACTAATTAAGGTATATGAATGTCAAATACACACATAAAATGCTATTAGCAATATTAGTAGTAAAAAGCATTCAAATTAAGTCAACAGTGAGATACAAATGTTCGCATCTACTAGAATGGCTAAAATTAAATAGGCTGATCATAGCAAGTGTTGTATAGGATGTAGAGCAACTGCAACTCTCATACACTGCTAATGAGATGCAAATCGTTTGCACAAAATATAACAACTTTCCATGCAATGTGAACATATATCTATCGTTTGATTTAGTGATCCAGTACAATATTGTTACCCAAGTAAAATGAAGATGATTAACAACCTTAGTTTCTAAGAAAATACAAATTAACAATGAGATACCGCTATATGCCTACTAATAGTTGACTTTTCTAATGGGATTGATTAGAAACTGGAGACACATAACGATTGATGAAAGTCTTTCTCCCCTGTGGATTGAGGTAAAATTTAAAGAAAATATGATTGATTTAGGAAAAAACTAAAGTACTATTTGGATGCAAAATCAGTAACACAATTTGGATTTCGATATATAAATTAATTTGGTAAATGAATGAATATGGATTTTTGAATTTTTTAAGGATTGCTCTATTAATGACAATCTTCAGTTCCAAGTAATATTTAGTTTTCTGAGTACCCAAAGGGATTTAAAGATCTCATTGGTAATATTATATATGATACATAGGGGTTTTCCCATGAGAAAAAAATGTCATTTTAATTAGAATATTGAACACTATAATTGTAGGTCTGTATCCATGCTAAATCTTGTAGGTTAGGAAAAATATTCAAACTTGTTGGAACTGCAAAGCGAAGTTCAACAGTTCCCTGAACCGCCAGATCTTGCCCAGGTACAAAGTGTATGAATATAAATTTTAACCTTATGGGCCATTTGAAGCATTTTTTAAATGCCTACCCATTTGGAGTGAATTTCATGTTATGTTAAAATTATTCCAACCAATACCATTGAGATACTATTCTAGTTAAGTTGAAGATTTGAAATTGTCTTCATAACCAGTAATTTTCATTCAGTAATGAAATTAGGTAATCTTGGAGGAAAAGTTTCTATGAGAAATAGGTGCAGAGGTAAAAGGTTCCTGAAAGTGGAGTATGAGCTACATAAACCTTTCATAATATATAGGACTGACTTTGGGTTAATTGGGACTGATTTATGTAAATACAGTCTTTCACCGATAGAAGAGTTATCAGTATTTGAGGACCTGAAATTTATGGAAATATAGCCTTCCACAGATAGAAGAGTTATCAGTATTTAAGGACCAGGTAATCCCATTTTACTTCTTGAAAGAGGTGACTTAGGAGCTGCAAAGAGATAAGATAGGACTGAATAATCAGTGTGGTAAAAGATGACAAATATCAGAAAATGAATTCCCTTATTCCTTAATTAATTAAACACTCATTCAGTAATTTAACATATATATTGAATAACTTATTTGTGACTAGTGCCATTTTACATAATGGAAATACCACAGGTAATCATTTCTAAAAATCTTTTGCTTTCACAGACTTAAATCAAATAAATATTCTATTCCAAAACCAACATACAGGTTGCTTGCCATTATGCAGATTCTTTTAGTGAACAAAGTATGCACTGCTCACTCTAATTTCAAAACACTTTTGTTTCAGAATTCTATAAGAAAGCAATGCTGCAAAAAAAAAAATGGCCATTATCTGCTAAAATAAATAACATCTGTGATATAAGGTTATGTTTTATATCCAGATGTAGACGATATTAACAAGGGATGCCATTCCAAGAGTTAGTCTAAAATGCTGTTTATCATGATTTGGAAAATTTTCAAATTATTGCAGAAACAGAATTGTATCACATAAGTGCAAGCTGACAAAATCATGTAATTTCATAAAATCTTCACTCTCAATATTATGCCATACAATCTGTACCGTCAGTATTATGCGTAGGTGATTGAAAGCTGTGAAGTTCTGTTGAGGAGTGGTCAGTAATCACTGATGGGATACCATGCTTTTCTTCATGGTGGGGCTTTTCATTCCCTGCACGATGCCTTCGGACAGTCCTTTTGCCTGAATGTGTCACTGTGAATAAACTATTAAAATCATGGACCGAATTAGTGTATTGCATGTGTATAGGGTTTATCCGCTGGTAAAAGAGCAGAACAGATAAGTGTGTGAAGGATTAGCAAAAGTTATGTGTAAGCCACAAGAATAATTTCCCTAAAGAATGACAGTGTCAATGAAAAGCAACCAAAACTAAATTTATAGGAGACAGAGAACAAAAAGTTGATTTGAGGGAAAATAGAACAAGAGGACATAGCAAAGAGGCAGAGTAAAGTTCAGCATGGCATATTTGATAAATCAAGAGGACATATTTGAGAAGAGAGGGTTATGATACCTGCTAATAGACAGTGGCTATTAGTGGATAGAAACATCGGTCACTGTTCTTAAACACAGCTCGCATTAGAGATAAGGCAACAAAGATCAGCACTATCCAACTCCTAAACTATATGTACTTTTTTACCTCCCAAGATGTTTTACTGGCTTCAATATTTAATCACATATAAAGGGCTCCAGGAAAACTAGCTTTAAAGAGAAAACTTTTAGGAATTATTTTGTTTAGTTCCTGAAAAAAAAAAAAGTGGTTTCTTTTAAAACTTGTATTGAAAATTTGGGACCTGGGGCAGTTTTGTTTCTAAACATAAAATCAAATTATAACACTTATCTAGATTATAAAGTCTCTAGTTAGCTTTCATGAAAACCTTAATGATTTAAGGAAGAAGTCAAGACAGTTAGCAAACACATTCAGAGATAAGAAAAGTAATATTCCTAAAATAATTAGATTAAAACCAATTCTAGGTTAAGACTACATTTTGTCTCATACCAAAACTGTCTATCTCTATTGGATTACTCATTTTTCTAGAAGGGTAATAAATATTAATTTAAACCTATAGACGCAAAGGTGCTGAAGGGTGAGATTTTCACTGAGATCATGGAACTTTAAACTACAGATATTGGATAATTTGTCTGAATGAAATGGGCATTATTGTTCACTAAGATATGCTGTCGTGCTACTGAAACTATTTTCCACAATTTTGTACTCAACATAAGATTATTGATTTGTTAGCCATCCTTAGTTAATAGTGTAATGTAGTTGATTGTTGCAAAAATGTTTGCTATAGATACCTCATAAAATTACAGTAATAAGTATCAAAACAATTTATAAAGTATTATTAAATTATAAATTATTTTTAGTTTAAAAGTTTTATATTTTTGCATTATCAGTTAAATTCACTGATTACTTAAAATAAAATTAAGGTAAGCTTGATTTTCTTCAATGAATATGAAATTATATTATAATTACATTAAATAAGAAATATCTCACATTTATCCTAAGCAAAGTTTCTTATAATTGATAGACAGTATTTGTGCACTGATGAAGTATGTCATGTTTTTCAAGGATAAATACTGTTTAACATTACTGTTATTTAACTTTCTTAAAGAGATTAGACGGACCTACTGACTTAGTGAGTTTTTGCATTAATTAACTACCTCATTTATTCAATAAACTTGAGAATGCAGAAGTGTTGCATTAAGAGCCAAAGTCACGAACAAAGATTTGTTCATAAGAATCCCATATTTTTTAATTAGAGAGAAGCAAGCAATAAAGAAGAATACGCGTAAGAAACTTATGATGTGTGATTTCAACATGTCAAAATAAACAGGGATGTTAACTGTGTGTTTATATCACCTATATTATATTGAGGTATGTTTCTTCTATACTCAATTTGTCAAGAGTTTATATCACAAAGGGATGTTAAGTTTTATCAGATATTTTTCCACCCTCTATTGAGGTAATCATGGATTTTTTCTTTGATTCTGTTAATCTCATGTGTCATGTTTACTGTCTTTGGTAAATTGAACCATTCTTCCCTCTCTAGGTAAAAAATCCAGCTTTATCATGATGAATTTTTTTTTGATTGAATTTGGTTTGGTAGTATTTTGTTGAGAATTTTTGCATCTATATTTATCAGGGATATTGGCCTATTTTTTTTTGTGAGTATGTGTTTTTGTCTGGTTTTGGTATCAGAGTAATACTGGCCTCCTAGATTAAATTTGGACATTTTCTCTCATCTTCAATTTGTTGGAATAGTTTAAGTAAATATAATTGGTATTAGTTCTCCAAATATTTGGTATAATTAGGAAGTGAAGCCCTCAGATCTTGGGATTTTCTTTTACGGGAGATATTTTATTGACTTCTTATGGGCCTGATTAGGTTTTCTATTTGATGATAATTTAATCTTGGTAAATTTTATGTGTCCAGGAATGTATTCATTTCTTCTAGGTTTTACAATTTGTTGGCATATACTTGTTTGTAATATTCTCTTATAATTCTTGTATTTCTGTGGTATTAGTTGTAATGTCTCCTTTTTCTTATTTTATTTGAGAGTCTTCACTTTAGTTAATCTAGCTAAGTTTGTTGATTTTTTTATCTTTTCAAAAAATAAACTCTTTGATGATCTTTCTAATTGTTTCTTATAGGCTCCATATATTTCTACTTGGATATTTATTATTTCTTTCCTTCTATTAATTTTGGGGTTAGATTGTTCTTGTTTTTCTGGTTCCTTGATAACAGGTTGCTTATTTGAGACTTCTCTACTCTTCTCCTGACACGCATTTGTTACTATAAACTTCTCTCAGAACTGCATTTTTTGTATTCTTTAGGTTTTGCTATGTTGTGTTTAAATTGTCATTTGTATGAAAGAATTTTTAAATTTTCTTTTGAATTCTTTCATTGACCCATTGCTTGCTCCTAAGAATGTTATTTAATTTTCATGTATTTGTATAGTTTCCAAATGATTTCTACTTGTATTCCAGAGTAGTTGGAAAAATACTTGATATAATTTTACTTTTTAAAAAATATGTTATGACTTGTTTTGTGGCCTAACATATCGTCTATGCTGAGGAATTTTCCATTTGCTGTTGAGAAGAATGTGTAATTGGCAGCTGTTGGATAGAATGGTCTATAGATGTCTGTTAGGTCTATCTGGCCTAGAGTGCAGCTCAAGTTTCTTTTTTTGTTTGTTTATTTGTTAATTTTCAGACTGACTGACTTGTCCATTGCTGAAAGTAGGGTTTTAAAGTCTCCTACTATTATTGTATTGAAGTCAACTTTATTTATATCTATTAATATGTGTTTTATACATTTAAATGCCCCAGTCTTAGGTGCATATATATTTACAATTGTTATATTTACCCAATATATTTAATCTTTTATCACTATCTAATAGCTGTCTCTGTCTTTTATTGCCATTTTTATGTAAAGTATATTTTTATCTAAGTATAGCTATGCCTGCTCTTTTTTGGTTTTCATTTGTAGAAAGTATCTTTTTCATCTCTTCAGTTTCAGTATGTGTGTCTTTATAGGTGAAGTAAGTTTCTTGCAGGCAGCACATAGTTGGGTACTTTAAAAAATGTATGGCGCAACTTGATGTATTTTTAATTAGAAACTTAGTCTGTTTGCATTAAGCTATTACTGATAGGTAAGAACTTATGACTATCATTTTTAACTTGTTTTCTGGTTGTTTTATAAATTCTTTCTTCCTTTCTTCCTTTGTGGTTAAGCGATTTTCTCTGGTAGAGTATTTTGATTGCTTGCTTTTTATTTTTAGTGTATCTATTATGGATTTTGTGGTTACCATAGGGCTTACACAATCATCTTACAGCTATAACAAGTTGTTTTAAGCAGATGACAACTTAACTTTAATCACAAATAAAATCAACAAAAGTCTAAGAAACTCTATACTTGAACTACATTTTCCCCACATTTTGACTTTTTGATGTCTCAATTTACATCTTTTTATATTGCCAATCTCTTGACAAATTGTTGTAGTTACTATTATTTTTAATAGTTTTGTCTTTCAGTCTTCATACTAATTTGAGTCATCCACACACCACAATTACAGTATTTCAGCATTCTGAACATCTATATAATTACTTTTACCAGTGAGTTTTATCCCTTCAGATGTTTTCTTGTTAGGTTTTGCACTCTTTTCTTTCAGATTGAATAAATCTCCCCAGCGTTTCTTTAGTACAGGTTTAGTCGTGATGAATTTTCTCAACTCTTGTTTGTCTGAGAAAATCTTTATCTCCAATTTACGTCTGAAGAGCAGTTTTGATGCATATAGTATTTTTGATTGGCAGTTTTTTTTTTCTTTAAGCATGTTAAAAATGTCATGTCACTCCCACGTGGCCTGTATAGTTTCCACGAAGAAATCTACTACCAGGTGTATTGTAACTCCTTTATAAGGTATTTGCTTCTTTTTTTTTTTTTTTTCTTGCTGCTTTTAGGATCCCTCCTTTGTTCTTGACCTTTGAATTCCATCATTATATGCCTGAGGGTAGTTTCATTTGAGTTGAATCTGCTTAGCGACCTTTGACCTTTCTGTACTTGTATATTTGTAACTTTTGATATTGTTGGCTGTGTCCCCATCTAAATGCCATCTTGAATTGTGTCTCCCATAATCCCCACATATTGTTGAAGGAACCTGGTGGGAGGTAGTTGAATCATGGAGTTTTTGTCCATGCTGTTCTTGTGATAGTGAATAAATTTCACAAGATCTGATGGTTTTATAAAGGGCAGTTCCCCTGCACACTCTCTCTTGCCTGCTGCCGTGTTAAGACATGCCTTTGCTCCTCCTTTGTTTTCTGCCATGATTGTGAGGCCTCCCCAGCCATGTGGAACTGTGAGTACATTAAACCTCTTTTTCTTTATAAACTACTCATTGTCAGTTATGTTTTTATTAGCAGCATGAGAACAGACTAATATACTTTTCTTTAAGTTTGGAAAGTTTTCTATTATTATTCCTTCACATAAGCTTTCTCCCTCTTTCTAGTTCTCTACACCTTCTTGAATGCTAATAACACTCTTGTTCTTTGATAAATTTCATAGATCCTGTCAGCTGTTTTTTTTTTTTCTTATTTTTTTCTTTTTTTTTCTATTCTGATTGTGTATTTTCAAATAGCCTGTCTTTGAGTTCACTGATCCTTTCTTCTGTTTGATCAGTCTGCTGTTGTGACCCTCTAATGCATTTTTCAGTCTTTTAACTTCATTTTTAGCTCTGGAATTTTTGTTTTAATTTTAAAATATTTGAATCTATTTGTTAAATTTCTATGATAAATTTCTGAATTGTTCTCTGCAGTTTTTATTTTTATTTTATAAGCTTTGTAGATCTTCCTTAAACAGCTATTTTGAATTCTCTGTCTGAGAGACCACACCAGGGTCAATCACTGGTACACTATTTAGTGTATTTGGTGAGGTTGTATTTTCTTGATTATTCTTGATGGTTGTGGATGCCTGTTGATGTCTAGACTTTAAGGAACTGGGTATTTATTCCAGTCTTCACTGTATGGCCTGCTTGTACCGTTACTTCTTCAGAGGACTTTCCAAGAATCAATGGATTCTGATTGTTAGGGTTTCTAACCCTGTGATTACTACAGCCATATAGCAACAGAGGGCACCCTAAGCCCAAGCTTGCTAAAACTGTCTCACAGTCTCTGTGGTCCCTGACCCAGATGTACCTGGAAAAGACCACACCCAGGGGTGTTCCCTGTGTTCCAAGGCAGAGTCCATTACTCAATTTTCTCTTATTCTCCTAGGCAGAAAAACTCTTTCTCATCTCTGTGCTGCCTGGGGTTGGAAGTTGTGATGCAGGCATATGTGTGGCTACCATAGTTGATGCTGTGCTGAGTTATGTCTAAAGCTCATAGCCTCCCAGATCACCAGAGTGCAAGAGCTCACCCAAAGTCTATGGCCACCATGGCCTTCCAGCTGCTAGAATGTTTTGGGGTCCTGAGACTATTTTAGTCAGATGGTAGTGAAGCACGCTGGGACACAGGTTCAAATTGCTGGGGTGGTGGATTCCCTGCTGGTGCCAGGGAAGGTCTAGAACTTTCATCCATAGACACAAACTTGGAATCAGGGGCCACGAGGATTTGTCTGGTGTTGTGTTATTCTGTGGTGGGACTGTTGCTGGGTTTCAAAGCCAAGTTGACGCACACTTTCTTCTCCTTCCCTTAAGCAGATAGCATCTCTCTCCATACTTCACAGCTTGGGCAAGGGGGAGAGATGGTGAAGGCAATGAGATACTGTTCTTCCTATCCTCTCCAATGCATCCTTTCTTATTATTTTGCTAAAACTAGGTATTGTGATCTCTTAACTGGTTTTCTTAAGTCAAGTGAAGATATCTTCTCATGTGAATAGTTGTTCAAATTGATGTTTCTACAGGGGCACAATCACTAGAGAGTCCTGTTCTGCCATCCTCCAGTGAGCAGAGTCTCTAGTAAATTATGTCAGCGTATTTCAATCCATATCTGCACTATAATAGGTGTACGTTCAATCCATACCTGCACCTATAATAAGTGTACATTTACTGTTCACTTAAGTCATTCATTACTTATAGAAATAATGCAAACATCAGCATCCTGATGATTACTTTGCACTTTAGAGTGCTACAATATGCCAGTGACAATCTCTAAAGCAGGAGGTGATTATTTTACCATTTATATGGGTTTGAGGTAAATAGAAGAGTCAATACATTATAAAATGTGTGAATGCATGAAGAAATATTTTGGCATAAAAAGAGAAACTGTCTCTAATAAAAATGTTCAAAATTATGGAATTATTTGATTTAACATAAAATTAAACATAAACTCTGGAAGTATTAGTTATAGTGACATCAAATCATATGTTATGTAAATAGAATTAAAGGCAAAGTACTAACAGTGTAATCTGGCAAAATAAAGTGTTTTTTTTCCTAAGGCTTTACAGGAATATAAAAGTCTCTACCACTATCAATGATATTTTATATGTCAACAATAAAAAACAAATATTTTCCAAGCATTGTGAAACATTGTATTTATGAGTTAGGCATTGAATTCTTGACAGATATGTGACCATTTGAGACAGGAAATCATTGGGTCATTTTCTCATCTATAAAAAACAAGTAACTACTGCAACTGCTAACCAAGCTTTAGTGAATGTTATAGCTGGAACACTAATAATTTAAATGACTAAAATGATTGCAAATTTCAGCTGAATCACATTTTAATTGGCTACTTAAGAAATATATAAAACCAACCAGACGCATCATCATTCATAAAGAAATTTTAAAATATACATATAAGTTTCTTTCTTTGTCCAGAAAATCTTGAATTTGGCCATAGGATTTAATATCATATCACAAATGGATGTATGATGTTATCCTTTCTTTCTGTCAATGTTCTTATGATTATCTTTTTTGATCAGCTGTTATCACTTTGCTTTATCATCTGCTTTCCTATAGTTAATTTGTAGTTATTACAGTTGATGTTATTATTATTACTACTACTGTTGTTATGGAATGGGCTCTTATCATATGTTAGAAAGCTCACTATATGTTTCTTCAGAATGCACACAGCCTAGAACCAAACTATGTGTCTTTCTGATGCAGAGTTTAATTGCATAACCGTTCATCTGTGTTACCTCTGTTTAAAGTATGTATGTGTTCAAAGAGTAATTTACCTAATGTCTCCAGGAAAATATTATGTAGGAAGTAATATATAATATCTATAAAGATGAGAAAAGTAATACTATTATAGCTCCCTCCTCACTCTCCCCTGCCATCTTCACCCACACACAAAAAAATAGCTTTTATGTTATAGGACAATGCTCAGGGTAGAATGATAACTCCAAAGATAAGCCCAAGCAACTCATGGGGTTCACAAAACAAGCAAAACAAATGCAAAAGGCAGTTAACATTAGTCATTTGCAAAAGGATATACCTGCAATAAACTTTGCACTTTGAACATTCACAGGTTCCAACTAATAAAGGACCACCACTGAGGAAGTGAACATTTTAGCAAGACAGGGCCTGAGAACAATACACTGAGAAATACAAAAGTAGATAAAAAGACACTGGGAAATTCAGGTAAGGCAATAAGTCGACCAATACATAAGGAATGCATTACATATGAGAAAATTTTCTTGCTTTTGGAGCAATTCAAAAAAGAGAAAATGTCTTTAGATAAAAAATGCATAATTAGAGTAACAATGGAATATGCAATCATAAAAGTAATAATAAAAAATTTAAAAATAATGAAAACTGCACTGGTGGAGATGGGGTAGAAATGAAGAAGTGTAAACTCACAGATCTATAGAAGAAATATGAAACATTATAGCCTTCTTATAAAAGTCTGAAAAATATAAAAGCTAATGGAAATATATTTTATATCAATCAATATGATAAGTAATTGAACACATTCATAAATAATGGTTAATGCATACCATGGAATATTATGAAAACATTGTATAGTTGGAGCAAATAGGAAGTTGTCAATTGTGTTATCCATTTGGGTTCCCTGGACCACATCATAAAAAGAAGAATTGTCCTGGGCCACATGTAAAGTACACTAACACTAATGATAGCTGATGAGGTTGAAAAAAAAAAAAAAATCACACACAAAAAAATCCCACAATGTTTTAAGAAAGCTTATGAATTTGTGTTGGGCCATATTCAAACTGTCCTGGGCCACATATAGCTGGAGGCCCATGGGTTGAAAAAGCTTGTTATAAAGTGAGTAAAATTTACATAATGAAATCCCCTTAAAACAAGGGAGAACAATTTTCTAGTATATATGATTATATATTTGTTTATATATTATGAGTTGGGGAAAGTTTTGTGATACAATAGAAATTACTTAATAAATAGGAAGAGCTACTGGTGTCAGAAAGGAACAAGAAAACAGGACAGATGAGTTATGGTGAAATTAAAATAGGCATTCAAAACTAAACATAATTATGAACCAGTTAAGTTTCACAGCTTTAATACATCTTATTCTTAGCACAATCAGTAATTTGTGTTATCCCTAAAATTTCTCCTGAATTTCAGACTCATATACAAGTGTGCTTTTGACTTTCATTTATATGTTTAATAGTCATCTCACATTTGATATGTTTGTTGTTGTTGTTGTTGTTGTTGTTGTTGTTGTTGTTTTCTTGAGACGGAGTCTCGCTCTGTCGCCCGGGCTGGAGTGCAGTGGCCCGATCTCAGCTCACTGCAAGCTCCGCCTCCCGGGTTCACGCCATTCTCCTGCCTCAGCCTCCCGAGTAGCTGGGACTACAGGCGCCCGCCACCTCGCCCGGCTAGTTTTTTGTATTTTTTTTTTAGTAGAGACGGGTTTCACCGTGTTAGCCAGGATGGTCTCGATCTCCTGACCTCGTGATCCACCCTTCTCGGCCTCCCAAAGTGCTGGGATTACAGGCTTGAGCCACCGCGCCCAGCCCACATTTAATACGTTTTAAACAAAACTGTTGATTTTCCAGTACAACCCTATTCCTTTCCATCTTTTTCACATCAGGAAATTGCGACATCATTCTTCCAAATTGTATAGCTCCTCTCAGAAAGTCTTCCCTCCTCCACCCTGAATTTATGTACTGATTCTGGTTTCTTTCACTATCTTGTACAGACAATTATGCAGGTCCAAAATGCTGGTGATGTTTCACCTAGGCAATTGCAATATCTCCTGGCCTTTCTCCTGGCTGCCAGTCTTCACTTCTTGAGAGTCAATTCTCTAAACTAAGGCAGAGTAATCCTGCTAAAAATTAGTAATATGTTACTGTTCTGCTAAGTCCTTGCCGTGGCTTTCAATCTTACGTAGAGTAATGCCCATAGATTTGTCAACGCTTTGGAAGACCAGCTTACAGATTTCCTCTCTAACTTTTTTTTTTTTTTTTTTTTTTTTTTTTTTCCTGTGGAGAAGGAGTCTTGCTCTGTCGCCCAGGTTGGAGTGCAGTGGCGCAATGTCAGCTCGCTGCAACCTCCGCTTCCCGGGTTTAAGCAATTCTCCTGCCTCAGTTTCCGGAGTAGCTGGGATTACAGGCGCACGCCCCCACGCTCGGCTAATTTCTTCTGTATTTTAGTAGAGATGGGTTTCCTATGTTGCCCAGGCTGGTCTCAAACTCCTGAGCTCAGGCAATCCGCCCGCCTCGGCCTCCCAGAGTGGTAGGATTACAGGCGTGAGCCACTGCGCCCAGTCTCCAACC
The DNA here is from genome assembly GCF_037993035.2 of Macaca fascicularis. Lineage (NCBI taxonomy): Eukaryota > Metazoa > Chordata > Mammalia > Primates > Cercopithecidae > Macaca > Macaca fascicularis. Next base: position 28,608,427 of record NC_088380.1, on the reverse strand, counting down.
TCATTTCTTAAAGCACTCTTGCTTTCATTCATTTTGGCCCAGCCACTATGGCTTCATTGCAGCTAATGGAATTCATCAAGTATATTTATTCCCACACCAGGCCCTTAATGTTTGCTTATTCCGTTTAGTGTATTTTTCCTCCCAATGATCGTGTATTGCTACTTCACTCCCTTTAGATCTCTGCTCAAATTTAACTTTATCAAGGTGGATCTCCCTTGTGAATTACATAAAACCTTACCCCTTACAGACCTCATTATTCTCTCTACCCTGCATTATCCCCGTTTCACGTATACTTATACACAAACAAGATAGCAAAATAAATAGACTGATCAATTGATTGATCAATAGATGTCTAGTCTCCCCAGGCAAACTTTTCTCTCAACCACATGTATGAGGCTTTGTTTTTGGTAAAAAAATAAGCAAAATATTAGATTTTTTAAAATAAATATATTTAATGGTTAAAAATGTTTAATTTCTTATTTTTTTCTCAAACAGTCCTCCTTTTCTGGCTGCCTTATCTTTTTTCACAATGACTGTGAGTCTATAACTATCTCCTCTGACTCCCCAGTATATACACACACTCTCTTCATCATCTCACTCTCATGTTTGCAACATTCATTTTCTCTTTTCATTCTCACTGCCACCCCCTTAAGAGAACTATCTCTTGTTATCATTCTTCTAGATTTCATGGACTCCATGTATTTTCCTTTCTTGAACATATGTGTCACAATTTTCCTAATTTCACTTTGTAAAACCTAGTCAAATGTGTGACATGCAGCACTTTTTACCTTGCTTTTGCAGCAACTTGCTCTTTAGATACCCTAACTACATCTTCTACTTTCCAATTCTATTCTTTTTTCAGGAACTCAATTAAAATGTCAGTTATTATATTTTCCCCCTAGAATATTAGCTAAGATTGATCTGTTTTTTTAACTCACAGTATTTTAAACTTTTATCTTATTCAGTATGAGAAAACAAATATTTGCATATATCACAAAGCAGGTACATTTTTGAAAATATAAGCTATTGTATACGTTTATATTTCTAAAGGACTCATAATCTCAGCAAAAAGGAAAAGTCTATCTTTAGAGAGTGAAAAATCCTATGACAAAATTTAAGGTTAAAAGGCAAATTAAGTGAAAGATTGTCACAATACAATGAATGATGGATAATTTTACCTATTGAAGAATGAGAAATAGATAACAGTGCATTTAAAACTATAAAGAATGATGAGCATGCTAAAAATATATTGTTTATCCTTGATTAATATTATAGCTTCATTTCATCTATTTTTCTCTAGATAGATCCCAAAATTATCTATAAATTAAAAGGCATTATAGCACTAATGATTTTGTTGGTTTATGAGGATTTTTTTTAAATTATGTATTTGTAAACAATTTGTCCAGTGACTAGAAGGTCAGAGTTTCCAACAGTGAAGGTGCTTCATTGAAGTTATCATCCCCATCTGTGAGGAATACTTTTATCTAGAGCCAATGCGAAGTACTTTGCTCTGCTGAGACCACAGATTTTCTGTGTGTGTGTGTGTGTGTGTGTGTGTGTGTGTGTTGCATACGAACATTCTGCACGTGGCACTCTTAGTAGCATCCTGCCTTCTGCTGGGGAAGTTTGTAAAGATTTACATAAAAGTTTTATTTATATCTTTCCTTTTATTTAATTTGTATTTATGTACTTTGAGGCCAGCTTCTCTCAAGAGAAGTTAGATTTTATTGTGATAATCTCACAAAAGGGCATTACACTTCTACTTAACACATTTTGTAAATCTCTTGCTTCCTCAGTAGAAACTATATACAAAGATGTATATAGGAAACATAAACTCAGTAAATAGATTCATTAAACAACTTCAGCTTTCACAAAAGCAACCTGGCAGGTATTTCATGGAACAGCCCATGCTATGAACTTATCCTATTTCAGTAAAGCATTGTGTAGTGGATACGTAGGAATTTGTGCCCCTTCTAATATTTGTTATACTTTCCTCTACAATTGGAAGTAACTTCGGCTTAATTAAACTTCTTTTCTCTCCTTATGATTCAAATATATACACATATGACCCCACTGCATCTGCTCAACTATTTTCTCCTTTATTTCTCCTCTAAGATGACATGTATCTTAGTCCATTTTGTGCTGCTATAACGAAATATCTGAGACTGGGTAATTTATAAAGAACAGATATTTATTTCTCACAGTTCTGAAGGCTGAGAAGTTCACGATTAAGACCCCCACAGTTTCAATTGTCTGGTCAGGTTGTATCCTTTGAAAGAGCAGAACACTGTGTCCCCACAGGCAAAAGAGCTGAAGAGCAAGCTAGTCAAACTCTGCGTGCAGCGTCTTTTACATAGCTTTTGGTTTCATTAACAAGAAACTCTCCTGGCATAATCAATTCTTAAATGTCCCACCTCTTAATGCTAGCACATTGGCAACACTTGAATTTTGGAGGGGACACATTTAAACTATAGTCACATGTATATTTTAAACTGTTTAGATAAATTAGTTTATAATTCAAAGTAATTAAATATCTCACATAACACACGTGATAGCTACAAATAATATAATTTATTATTTATCAATTGAGATATTCAAGAGAAAAATGGTATGAAAACAAATACCAATTGTATGTACTAGAGACTGAATGAAATGCAAAAAATGAGAAGAAAAAATAAGAAAAGTAAAATAGTTTTACTCAAGAATACTATACTTATTCAAATAGACATTCACTTGTAAATGTACTAGAATAATATATATTCAAGGATCAATTAATATCTATGTAAAAGGCTTTAGAAAAAATTTAAAACCTCAGACAATAGAGACTCAAATCAAAATACTAACTCAAAATCTAGATAAACTGTGATCTATAAAGTTGATTACACACTAAAAAAAAAACCAAAGTATTAGTTAATCATGAAATATATGGTTACAAAACAGAAGGCAAGAATCCTTTATGAAAGAAAAGAAAAACTATTATACTTATAAACAGTTTTTAAAAAGCATATTGACCTTTTCACAGAATGTACCAAAACAAACATGGAGAGAGGAGTAGATTTAGAAAGTTATAATTTTAAGAACACTCTAAATTAAAGAATTAATGGATGCTGTTGCATTATTGCATACAAATCATTCAAATACCAAGAGAGAAAATGCACAAAAAAAGAAAACGATAGTAACCACATATAAAGAAACATATGGTATAAAAACAACAAATATAAACAACAAAAGTAAAATCAAAGAATTCATACATATGGTCTATGTGTGTGTGTGTGTGTGTATATATATATATGTATATATTTATAAAACAAAACATACAAAATTTTTACCACTGTCACTTCCATTGCTAATACTTAGGCCATACTCCATCAACTCTCATCAGGATTACTTGAAATAATTCAATAATTACTGAATAATTGAATATTTTAAATAACAGTGCTAGTTTGTATTTATCAAGTAGTTAATACATACATGCTACTTTCCAAATATTATCTCATCGAATCATCACAAACTCCCATAAACTACGATATTTTCCTATTTAACAAAAAAGGATATGGAGAGGTTGAACCAATAATCAACACTGACTCAATGCAGTAAATGCCAAGGACTGTCTTTCAGCAGCATCCATGTTTACAAGCGCAGCTTATATTGCCATACAGAAAAAGTCAGGAAAGAACAGAGCTTCATTTTCTTTTTTATCTGATAGTAAAATGTTAATATTTATAATCAATCTAAAAATAATAAATAGAAAATAAAATTTGATGCCTATCTTATTTATAAGTAAAGACATAAATATACTGGTGAGTCTTCTGGGTCCCTTCTTGCATTTGCTAAGGAGTTTCTCAATGAGTGTCCCATTGGTGCCTTCTACAGTGTGGCAGGTTCCTCCCAATCCTCATTGGTGTCATTCTGATACACACACTAATCCCACTAATCCTCTAAGACTGATTATTGCCTCTGATGTCACTCTCTCCCACTCCCTTACAGTCCATTCTCAACAGAGAAGGTGAGAATATTATGCAAAAGTGTGAGTTATTTTGCTGCTCAGAACTGCTTAACATATTATTAATTCACTCAGAATAAAAGTCAGCATCTTAGCAGTGTCTTGGGAAAAAAAAGGAAAAAAAAAAAACCCCTATAGGATTTGCTTTACACTCTCTAGTCTCATTTTCTAATACTTCTCATTCATTCTCTCTACTCCAACAGAGACTCCTCGCTCTTTATCCTTCACCCTGGCACCCTGCCACTTCATGGTTTTTGCGCTTTCTCAACTAATCCCCAAATAACTTATTCTAATGCTCAGACGTTATCCTTTCCCCTTGCTGTATCTTATCTCCTTTATATCTCTGCTTAAATGTTAATTTTCTGTGAAGTATCCCTAGGAATTCTCATCTCTTATTTGTGCACTTGGCCTCTCATATATATGTATATTGTACTGTTTGCCCACACCTTAAAGAGTGCTTACTACATAAATGGAGCTCAGTAAGTATTTGCTAAATAAATGGATGATTTTGTGCCTGTTTATCAAAGATTTTAGATACTTTGGTTATCTTCATCCTCATTAGCTCTTTCCAGTTATGTCATTTTCACTTTGACTTGGCCTTAATTCTGTCCATTATCTATCTGGTCCTCACTTATCTTCTGTACTGTGCAGACCTAAATTTTGCAAGAGGAGCACCTGGGCACTGGAGCTACCAAGAAGGAAAAGAATGTTGGATTAATTACTGCTTCTTAGAATAAAAATTTTAGATTTTTCTAGCATCTGTATGATTCCTTCCACCAGTTAAAGTGACTCTTCATTACTGCATAATGTTTTCTACCAGTATAAGATGAAGATTCCAGTAATGAACACTCCACAACATATAAAGTGCATTATGGATTTCATTTAGACAACCTTAATTTAAATTATTTTGGCTGCTGCCCACCAAATATAATTGAGTTACTTAAGCAGTCCCTTTACTGACAAAATGAAATGTTACATGTAGAATTTTTTGAACCATGTAGAAGATTTACTGATATTAGTCCCTTTCTTAATTTAGAAAATTAAACTGTGAATTAATTTTGCTTAATCTAATTTTCCTTGAGAGAGAGGGTATACTATTTTTTTTTTTTTACTATTCATTTGTTGATGCCTTTATTAAATGAACAAATAATTACTGAGCATCTATGTATGCCAAGCAGTGGAATTTCATAAGGTTGAAATTTGCCATGGGATTTCAGTTATAAAGATACAAATAGCCAATTAATTCTAACTAAATACCAGACACTGTAGGGAGAACTTGGTATAAAACTAAGAAGAGATAGAATATTAACTAATTTAACCCTAATTACATCCCCAAAATTCCAGTCTCTTACTGTTTCCTTTTACAAATGAGAAACGGTGAAATAAAGAAGATCGTTTGCTCAATGGCATATTGCTCCTATCTTGAAAGCTCAACTCAAGGGCATCTGAGACCATATGGCTCCAAAATCCCTGTTATAATAGACTAAAACCTACTATCTTGAACATGAATAAACTTAATTCCTACCATCAAAGACCTTACAGTATAACAGAAAAAATGAGCAGCTAAAATATTTAATACTATGGTATAAGTTGATATGCCTGCTGTAATAAAAGTTTGTATGGAAATTTAAAGAAACTCAGATTAAGAAGTAACTTTACAAATGGGTAACAGGTGTTAGCAGAGAAAGCTGAAGAGAAGCAGTGACCTAGATGTCTGAGAAATATTATTTAATAAGCAGGTCTAGCCCATTCTAGGAAATGAGAAAGAACAACTGTGATTAATTATTAGATAACTTTGTGAGGTCAATTCCAATTCTCTGGGAGTTGCATCTGTCTCTTTCTCCATGAAATTGCAACCTTATTACTCTAACGTTTGAATGCCTATTTTTAGAACATATAACTTTATAAACATGCAAAGACTGGAAGAGAAAGTATTCACATTCACAAAATGAATGCTATATTCACTGTTAATGTGTCTCATTTCCCTCCTTCTAAATACAAGTAGTACCTTTCAATTCCATATACAGTAAAAGATAATTGGGTACTTGGAAACAATATAACCAAAGATGAAAGCCATGAACATCCCAATCCCATTGTCAGTCTGTCGCATTAATAAAAGTGCAATCATCTTGCTTTATTTTAAATATGCCATGTGAGAAAAATTTTAAAAAGCAATCCAGCACCCCTGGTATGCACCATTGTTCTTTTTATTGCCAGGTTATTCTCGATGCAAAAATCACAGATGTTGACCAAAATTAAAGTAATAGTTCACTCTCATAAAAGCAGTGGTTTACAGATTGCTGAGATAATATGGTAGCTATGATCATGACCATCTGCTTTATGTCCAGCCATTAGTAATGTGACTTTTTTTATTTGATTAAAAACCTTACACAATCAGCTACTCAATAAGTTTCTGTGAAAACATTTTTACGTTAAATAAGATTGCACCTTATGTTTTCAACCTTGGATATTACCCTATATGGTTTCCATTAATCTCATGATAGCTAGAATTATGGAAATTTATTCTGTGCACCTCTCTCTTCCTGCTAGTCATGGTGCTAAAACACATGTATAGTTTGGTAGAGATAAAAAGTAATTAAAAATTCTCAATTTTTAATTTTTGTGATTGATGCAAACTAAGAGAAATAAACACCATAATGGATCTACTTCTTCCTTTCCCCAAATTCTAGACATATAGTTGTATCAGACTATACAAATACAAATTCTACAAATATGTTGAGTTCTCACTTTATGTCGGTGACTTTCTTTGTATTAGAAATGCAGGTGTAAAAGAAATACAAATCTCTGTTCTCATGGAGTTTCATAGGTAACAGAAAAATATACACAGAGTCAAACTACTCATGTAGTTATGAGTGCCATGAAGACAAAAACACAGTGATATGAGAGAAAGTGACAGCTGGGTTGATTTGGACAGATGGGTATGTTGCATTGTAGTTTTAAGGAAGCTATTCAAAGAAGGTAACATTTTAGCTAAGTTTCCTGTCTATAAGAACAACTTATTTTTTCTATTAGAATACATTCTAAATTTGTGCCATGAAACATGAGAGTCAACAAAACCAGACAAAACCAATGTCTGTTAATCTTTATAACACCATTTTGTTCTTACTATACTCAGCCACATTGGCCTTTTTTTCCGATGTTTTGAAAGTAGAGATATTACTTATGGATTGTATATGAAAGCAGAACAATTGTACATGCCTACATGTGAAAGATAAAGAAAAGAGAAGAAACACTGCTGACCTCTTAGGATTTGGGCTTGAGTAACTGGGATAACTTTAGAACCATTTACTGAGTTATGAAGGAAATATATCCGTGTCCTTTCCTTTTCTCTCTACTCCTCTCCATTCTTTTCCCTTTTTCCTCTTTCCCCTTTCCATTTTCCTCTGTCTTCCTTTCCATTTTTCTGTTTCTTTCCTCCTCTCTCTCCTGCTCTCTCTCATTATCTCCCTTTTTCCTTCCTTCCTCCCTCCCTCTCCTTCCCTCTTTCTCTCTTTCTCTCTCCCTTCCTTCCTTCCTTCCTTCCTTCCTTTCTTTCTTTCTTTCTTTCTTTCTTTCTTTCTTTCTTTCTTTCTTTCTTTCTTTCTTTCTTTCTTTCTTTCTTTCTTTCTTTCTCTTTCTTTCTTTCTTTCTTTCTTTCTTTCTTTCTCTCTCTCTCTCTCTCTCTCTCTCTCTCTCTCTCTCTCTTTCTTTCTTTCTTTCTTTCTTTCTTTCTTTCTTTCTTTCTTTCTTTCTTTCTTTCTTTCTTTCTTTCTGCCTCCCTCTCCCTTTGTCTCTCTTTATTTCTTCTTTCTTTCTCTTCAGGATATATTTGGATATATTTGCGTTTTAAATAATTGTAAATATTGGGGTGACACTTGAGCCTTCTCTCCTATTTCCCTTCACCACTGTGAGCTCTAAATCAGTGACAAATCACTTTAAACAAACATGGCTTTTCTGTTATTTACATCAATATTTCTCAACATTGTGCTTATGCAGATATATTTAAATCATGAGACAAAATAGAGAAATTGCAGAGGGAAGAAGATGTTTGTGACCCACATAACTAATAAACATTAAAAAGTTAGCACAAATAATAAGATTGGCAAAATAAGTTAATAGGCATGTCACAAAAGAGACTATCTAATGGCCAAGTGATCATATGAAAAGGTGTTTAATTTCGTTTATTAAGTAAATGCAAATTAAAGCTACAAGGAGAAATCAGTAAGCCACAGAATGTCTAAAATTAATTGATTGAAAATTGAAGTACTGGAAAGAAGGTAGAATAACAAAAACCTTTAATAACCCTCAGCCTGCTAGCAGGATTTTATATTATTGTATATATTTTGGAGAAATTGTTTGGCCATATTTATGACAGTGAAAGTACTTGCTCTCTGTGACCCAGCAATTCCACATGTAGAATATGTATCTGTGTTATTTTATTTTCCCATTGCTGATAAAGACATATCTGAGATTGGAAAATGTACAAAATAAAGAGGTTTATTGGACTTACAGTACCACATGGCTGAGGTGCTCTCACAATCATGGCAGAAGGCAAGGAGGAGCAAGTCACATCTTACATGGATGGCAGCAGGCAAAAGAAGAGCTTGTGCAGAAAAACTCCATTTTTAAAACCATCATATCTTGTGAGACCCATTCACTATCATGAGAACAGCATGACAAAGATCCACCTCCGTGATTCAGTCATCTCCCACCAGGTCCCTCTCACAATATGTGGGAATTATGGGAGCTACAAGATGAAACTTGGTTGAGGACACAGAACCATACCATATCATTCCATCCCTGGCTCCTCCCAAATCTCATATCTTCACATTTCAAAATCAAGCATGCCTTCTCAACAGTCCCCCAAAATCTTAACTCACTTCAGTATTAACTCAAAAGTCCACAGACCAAAATCTGATCCAAGACAAATCCCTTCCACCTATGAGCCTGTAAAATAAAGAGCAAGTTTGTTACTTCCTAGATACAATGGGGGTACAGGCATTGGGTAAATACAGCCATTTCAAATGGTAGAAATTGGAGAAAACAACAGGGCTACAGGTCCCATGCAAGTCCAAAATTCAGTTGGGCAGTCAAATTGTAAAGCTCCAAAATGATCTCCTGTGACTTCATGGTTCACATCCAGGTCATGCTGATACAAAAGGTAGGTACCCATAGTCTTGGACAGCTCTGCATCTGTGGCTTTTCAGGGTACACCCTCCTTCCCTGCTGCCTCCATGGGCTGGCATTGAGTGTCTGCAGCTTTTCCAGGTGCAAGGTGCAAGCTGTCAGTGGATATACCATACTGGGGTCTGTAGGACAGTGGCCCTCTTCTCCCAGCTCCACTAGGCAGTGCCCCAGCAGGGACTCTGTGTGGGGGACTCACCTCATATTTCCCTTCTCCACTGCCCTAGCAGTGGGGTCCACGAGGACCCCACCCCAACAGCAAACTTCTGCCTGGGCATCCAGGCATTTTCACACATCTTCTGAAATCTAGGCAGAGGTTTCTAAACCTCAATTCTTGACTTCTGTGCACTCACAAGCTCAGTGCCACATGGAAGCTCCCAAGGCTTGAGGCTTCCACCCTCTGAAGCTGAAATGGCTCCGTTGTCTGGAGTATATAACCTGGTTCTTTGTCTTGGTCGAGAAAAAATTCAGGACATGGATACACACAAAGAGTGTTTTTAGGAGTGGAAAGTTTAATAGATAAAGAAAAAGAGAGAGAAAGAAAAGCTTCCTCATGCTGAGGAAGTGGGTCGCTCAAGAGATGGTTTCTAGTTTGTGGTGGGATGTCATTGATTTTGTATGGAAGCTTGAGGAGACCTTATGATATACGTAGGGTCCAGAGGATTTGTTTGACCAGGTGTGCCATTTATATAGCCCACAAAAAGACTGGCCCTCCACCCTAGTCTTTTATTATGCAAATGTGGCCTCTAGCTGTTGGTTTCCATAATGATTACACACGTGGTTTTACTTGCATGATACTAGCACACAGGTGGTGACAAGGTAAAGAGAGCAGGATGCAGCATATTGAATTTACCTGGTTTCCAGGTACAGCTGCCAACATTTACATATAAAAGCTTCTAGTTTGCATATCTATGCCTGACTCTTCAGGCTGCTTTCTGTTAGAGATGAAATGATTTAGGGCTTCTTGTTATTAAAGGAAAATTCCACCAAGAACTCTTTTACCCTTTCTAGCTGCCTACAAATAATTTCTTAATAACTCCTGTATTATTTCCCCCCTCAGGAGACATAACACTAATTGCTGTCAGAGGGTGTTGGACAACAATTCTTTCTAGCTACTTCCTGCTGAAAAGGGGCATCTTGTTGGGGGGACAGCAGTTGGGGCTTCTCCTGAGGTTGATCTAAGGGTTCTTGGAAAAATGGCATGTTTATGTGTGGCTCTGTTTGCAGCACCATTTGGAGTTTGATTGCTTCTAAGTGAAAAGAGATAAATTTTATAAAAACGTTTAAAATATATAATTAGAATATGGGTATTAAGATTACCACGGTTAGTGGAGGTCCTATAGACTCCAGCTACGACAGTAGAGTTTGATATCTATTAGTTACACCAACGGATTATAATACCGGTTTGTCTCCACTAGACGGCGCTGTACATTACCAGAATTTTTAATATAAAAGTAACATACTCCTTTCCACTTTGCTTTGGCAGCAGTGAATAATTTTAGGTTTAGGCCATTTTCATAACTTGTGATATGATTGAGAAAAATATTATTTAGTGGCTAAAATAACTTTAGTGTTAGTCTTGGGAATTTCTTTCCTTTAATTGTTATTTTATGACTTCCTCAGCCCTCTTGCAACATACTTAAACTTTCTGACTTGTCCAAAACATCCGCCCTTTAAACAACCAGTCATTTCTTTTTAGGACAAGAATTTAACATACAAGATCCTTTCTTATCCTTTCCTATATAAAATATCTTTCTTTATAACCTTCTTTATATAGCTTGGGTTCTGACCCTGGTAACCTCCACATCTGGGTGCAGTTTAATCTCCAGTGGTCTCCACCACAGGCTGGACAGGGTCAAGGTGGCTTCCTCTTGCTGTTTCGTCACTCTTTCTAAAATGCCCTGGCTTGGCACACTGATAGTGACCAGTGGATATGCTTCAGGGATCCTGGACTTTGCAAGCCTTTAAAGCAGCTACTAGAGACTTTGTCCTTCTCCTGAGCTTTCTCTCTTTCTTTTGTGCCTCCTCCTGGTCCCCATTATAAAAGACCGAAGTGTCCACTTTCAGGAGGTTCTGTAAGGTACTATATGGTCCTACAACTTGCTTCTGTAGTTTCCTTCTAATATCAGGAGCTACCTGTGTAATAAATGGATCCTTTAGAATGACCTGTCCCTTATCAGGGGATAAGGAGTAGTGCTCTATTAGTGCCACTCTCAATCTTTCCCTAAAGGCTGCAGGATTCTTTTCTGGCTTTTTGTCTATTATAGACAGTTTAGAGAAATTACAAGGTCTGACTTTAGTTATTCATAGGTCCTTTAGAATGTATATTAAAAAGTGCTTCCTTTTCTATTCATCTGCAGAGCTATTGGGATCCCAGTCAGGTTTGTCAAGAGGAAGTACTTCCCCTCGTATTGGGAATGGTGTTTTTGCTATTTCTCCTTTATTCCCTTTTGATGTATTATAGGTGATATTGCTCATCTCTGAAAGTATCTGCTGCCTGCAGAGTTGCCTGCTTTTCAGATACTGTTAGGGTTTGGTTTAGCAGCAGCATAATGTCCTTCCATGTGAGGTGAAACACCTGAGTTAAATTCTGGAAAGCTTCTATATGCCTATTGGGGTTGCCAGAAAATTGACCTAAGTCTTCCTTTATTTGCCTAAAGTCCTGTAATGAGAAGGGAACTTTAGGTGGCCCCAAATAAGAGGAATTCTTAAATATTTCCCCTGGAAATTGCTTTTCTAATTCTGGGGGAATCATTCTCTATAGCCCTGTCTGATAATGCTTGTTTAAAAAGCTGGGTTGATTTTACAACGCTTGCAAAGATTTAGTAAAAATACCATGCCCTTAAGGAAAAAAAAAAAAAAAAAAAAAAAATTGGCTGCTTTTATCTTCAAAGTCCTAAGGTTAAAAAACTTCCAGTGTTTCAGAGTGCACTCCAGAGGGGTACAAGCTGAAAATTGTCTGTTACCCATCAGAAAAAGAAGTAAGAATAAAAGCATCCTTTTAGTCTCCCCTTCTTTCACCACGACCCAGGATGGAGGGGAAGAGAGTGGGAGCGTCCCCTCTTTCTCTTTGGTTCCTGGGTCCTGCCACCATGTTAAATGTACCTCCCATGGTTGTAGGCATGGTCCTCTAAGTCATGGAGCCCTCTGAACTAAGTGATAAGATTAACCACGTTTTACCCGCCCAGCCTTGGTATATTTGCCTGTGTGATCTGCCTGGCTCCCCAAAAAATGGATCTCCAAAAAAACTGTCCTCTTTAGGCAAGGCTTCTTTAATGGAGGCAACGTGCTAAACTGTCTGCTATTATGGCCCAGGTAAAACATTTACCCTTAAAAAATGGTTCCGGTTAACTTCTGAACTTATAACAAACACCCTACCTAATTAAGTACTGTTCTAATTGGAGACAGAATAGGTACCTTAAATGAACGTAGAGACCCAGTGGTGATTTTTCCTGCTTTTGGGACAGTTTTGGCACTAAAATTTGACTGCAGAGGACATTTTACTCCTAATTGTTGAAGGCAGAGCTTTCCTGTTCATAGATGGGGCTTTTCTAGCAGGGCAAAAAGAGGGGAATTGGGAAGCTGCAGTGCTACGGTCAAGGACCCGCAATGCACCACATGAAGAGGATTTCTATGTCCACTAGGTGGCGCTGTTGGGTTAGAAATGCCATGAGCTCACCAGGGAAATGATTGAGAGCGCGACACTCACTCATTATAGCATTTCCTGATCTTTCCTAACAGAACTGTTTCCCTGAACTGTAAAATTTCCTACACATTGTACACACAGAGACATAGCAACTGCAGATACAAAATAAAGAAACATTTTGCAACAGGATAGCTGGAGACCAATTACCAGCCCCCAATGGGCTGTCAGAGGCTGGGTTCAGTCCAGAAGCCTTTGAATAATGCCAGGGTGAGCCCTGCCCAGAAGTCCCCAGTTGCCCCAGGACTTCTCCCAGCCTCGCATGATGGCTAGGAACTCCATGAAAGGTAAACAGATTTGAAGAGAGTCTTGAGTTTAAAGGTCAGATTTGAGGTTTGCTCCATACGCAACAGTCTGATGTTTCTATCTTCTGTTCTGATCCCAATCCCTGATAAGCACCCAAGTGAAATGGCTCTGTTGTCTGGGGTATATATACCCTGGTTCTTTGTGTTGGTTGAGAAAGAATTCAGGATATGGACACACACAAGGAGTGAGTTTAAGAGTAGTAAATTTAATAGACAAAGAAGAAGAGAGACAGAAAATGCCTCCTCATGTTGAGAAAGCAGGTTGCCCAAGAGAGGATTTCCAGTTTGCAGTGGGAGGCAATCAATTTTGTACAGTGGCTTGAGGTGGCGGTTGATTTACATAGGGTCCCGGGGATTGGTTTGACCAGGTATGCCATTTACATAGCCCATGAAATGACTGGTCCTCCCACCCTAGCCTTTATTATGCAAATGTGACCTCTTCCTGGTGGTCACCATGATGCCTGCACACATGGTTTTACCAGGCAGCTGCCATGATACCTGTACATGTGGTGACAAGGTAAAGAGAGCAAGAACTACCGTATTGAATGTACCTGGTTTCCGGGTACAGATGCCGACATTTACATATATAAGCTTCTAGTTTGCATATCTATGCCTTACTCTTCCCACTGCTTTCTGTTAGAGAAGAAATGGTTTGAGACTGCTTTTTATTAGAGGGAAATTCCACTGAAAACTCTTTTACCTTTTCTGGCTGTCTGAAAATAATTTCTTAATAACTTCTGTATTAAAGCCATAGCATGAGCTCTATGTTGGCCCCTTTCAGACACCACTGGAGCAGCCAGGATGCAGGGCTCCAAGTCCCTTGGCTACACACAGCACAGGGACCCTAGGCCTGGCCCACAAAACCACTTTTTCACAGGACTCCAGGCCTGTGATTGGAGGGGCTGCCGTGAAGGTCTCTGACATAGCCTGGAGGCATTTTCCCCATGATCTTGGGGATTAACATTAGGCTACTTGATACTTATGCAAATTCCTGCAGCTGGCTTGAATTTCTCCTCATAAAAGGGATTTTTCATTTCTACTGCATAAGCAGGCTGCAAATTTTCTCAACTTTTATGCTGTTTCCCTTTTAAAACAGAATGCCCTTAACAGCACCCAAGTCACCTCTTGAATGCTTTGCTGCTTAGAATTTTTATTCCACCAGGTACTCTAAATCATCTCTCTCAAGTTCAAAGTTCCACAAATCTCTAGGTCAGGGGCAAAATGCTGCCAGTGTCTTTGCTAAAACATAGCAAGAGTCACATTTACACCAGTTCCCAACAAGTTCCTCATCTCCTTTTAAGACCACCACAGCCTGGACCTTATTGTTTATGTTAATATCAGCATTTTTGTCAAAGCCATTCAACAAGTCTCTAGGATGTTTCAAACTATCCCACATTTTCCTGTTTTCTTCTGAGCCCTCTAAACTGCTCCAAACTTTGCCTATTATCCAGTTCCAAAGTTGCTTCCAGATTTTTGGGTATCTTTTCAGAAATGTCACACTCTACTGGTACCAATTCACTGAATTATTCTGTTTTCACGCTGATGATAAAGACATACCTGAGACTGGGAAACTTACAAAAGAAACAGGTTTATTGGACTTGCAGTTCCACATAGCTTGGGAGGCCTCACAATCATGGTGGAAGGCAAAAGGAGCAAGTCACATCTTATGTGTATGGCAGCAGGCAAAAGGAAAGCAGAGACACTCCTGTTTTTAAAACCATCAGATCTCATAAGTACCATTCACTATCATGAGAACAGCCTGGGAAACACCACCCCCATGATTTGATTATCTCCCACCAGGTCCTTCCCACAGCACCTGGGAATTATGGGAGCAACAAGATGAGATTTTGGGGCAGACACAGAGCCAAACCATTTCAGTATCCAATGTGAATGCATGCACAAGTGAAACAGAAAATATGTAGAAGTATGTACTTAATAACATGATTACCAGTACCCTAAAATTGCAAACCACCTGTATGTCTATTTATTATTAAAGAAATGATAATTTACTAACATAAAGATGTGTTTTATAGCAATATAAATAAACTACAGGTATGCACAACATGGAAAAAACCCACACACTTAAAAACAGAATCCAAATAACAAAATGAGATTTACTGTGAAAGACAGGGGCCAGCTACTATATTTGAAAAAGAGTTTGGCTTGAACCTGCATTTTAATTGAGCTTAATAACCTAACCATAACTATAGCTGCACCAAGATAATATTTGACCTGAGCAATCTATCTTGAGCTGGAGGTTAATTGTTTCCTTGATCCATAAAATACAATGTGAACTGAAAGATTCAATTTTAAAATGAACATATTAAATGGATGACCAGTACGCATAGGTTCAGATGACATACACTGCTTCAGATTTCCCTGATACCTTTTTCTACTCAGATTAGCTTTCTAGTGCTGCCTAAGAAAACACTGCAGACTGGGTGCCTTGTATCAGGTACATTTATTTTGCTATAGAACTGAAGACCGGGAAGTCTGAGATCAACATATCCACAAATTTTCTGATGTTTCTTTCCTTGGCTTGTAGATAGCCACATTCTCCCTGTGTCCTCACATGGTCCTGGGCCCGTGCCTGTGCGTCCCTGGTATCTCTTTGTGTTTCCTAAGTTCCTTTTCTTATAAAGGCACCAGTCAGACTGGATTCTACTCTAATGACTCCATTTTAACTTAATTTCCTCTTTAAAGGCTGAATTTAAATACAGTCACCTTCTGAGGCTTTGGGGATTAGAGTTTCAACCTATGAGTTGTAGAGGACACAATTCAGTCCATAACACTGCTGCTTTTTCACCTCACCTTAAAAAAATATTGTATGCCCCCATGGAATATTATCTATGGTTATAGAAAGAAAAGACAAATCCACATGGCCTGATTTCCTGATTACGCGGCATGATGTGTTATTTATATTCAGTCATTCCTGTGTAAAGACCCATAGTTTGGCTTGTAGTTTACAGATCTGGAGTAACAAAATTGAAAAGTTGGGGACAAAGTATGAAGATACTTTTTTTTCTTTGATGTCCACATGAATATTTATATCTCTGTGGAAGGAGATCTAAATAACAAGGAGGATGTGAAGACCCATCTTGTAAATGCCAGTTAGCCCCTTTCCTCTGTTCAAAGGGTCTCTGTGCCAAGTACTCATGATGGCAATGATCAAGATCAAAGCTGGGCTCAGCAATATGAACATTCACTCACCCACTCTGATCCTATTGTCATCACAGCTGAATGCCTGCTGCTGCTGAGGTTGACACATAACTCCAGATGTGGCACCATTCTGTGGATGTGGTGGGGTAAATGGCAATCAGACAGCTCTCAGTAGCAGAATAATTACACTAAACACCTTTCATCATGGACAGTCAATGCTTTCTCAACATTGGAGTAGACATATTGAGGGAATAGATGTGCATTATTTGGCTATACTGCTGTGGCCAGCACCAACATTCATAGACCTGCATAATATTTCACCTTTACCAGCTTTATTCCACAAATTATCTCTTCTTTCTAGACAACCAATTCTGCACTATAGTCATGAATTCATGCCTAAAGAAATAATTAATCCTAGGGTCAGCTGGTTTGATAGAGCAGTGAAATGCCTGACTGAAGAGTCAATTACCACATCAACTGGGAAATAACACCCTGAAAACTTGGCCAGTTATCTCAGAAAATGACTTCAGTAATTACTTTAAACCAGAAGCCAGCTTATGGTACCGATTTTGTCACAGGATGACAACAATGAATGCAACTAGCAATATTTTGATCACCATGAGCAAAATAGCCCCTTGGAGACATTTCTTTTTGTGCCATGATTTGGGGCTCACTTGATTGAGAGTCACCAGTGGCCAAAGAAATGCTTCCAATAGGAAACATAGTAACAGCTTCATTAAATCTCAAATTGAGACTGGACTGTGTATATTTGGCCTCCTATTGCTGGTTGAATGAGCAGAGATGATGAGTGACACTGACCAGGGAATTCTAATTACCAGTGGTAAAGTAGATTGCTGCTGGACATTACAGAAACAGAGAATATCATTTGAAACCTTGAGACTTAATTGGGGTGCCTACTTTTCTTGCTCAATAATCCTGACCAATGGATAACTGTGGCAATAAAGACCAAATCATCAGGGACTAAACTCCTGCAGAGATAAAGGTATGAGTCACTCTACAAGCTAAAAAGTCATGTTAGGTAAAATGCTAGTAGAATATAAAGGGAATATGAAAATAGTATCAGTTGAAGGAAGCAACAATAATTGCCAATTTAAGCTAATAAGCAATTGCAGAACTGAGGACAGTAGAAGCGGCTATGATATTAATTGCACTGACCTATATCTGTCTGCTATATTAAGAGTATAGTGGTAGGTAACATTTTAATTTGCATGTGGATATATGACTATATTACCATGATATCAGAATAATTTAGTAGCCCACAGGCCTTTTTATGTCCCCTTTTACACAGTTTTTTAACTGAAGAGAGAACAATGGTAGATGTTATGGTGCAAAACAGGATTAGGTAACTTCCATTAATCTACCTTCACTTTTGTTCCCAAGGCTGACATATCTTGACTAAATCAAAAGACTCCCTTTTTTTTCTTCCCTGGTGACTGATGGCCAAAGTGGAATACCAACAGGACAAGGAAGGGAGGAAGGTGAATGAAGTTGGTATGTTTGTTTCAGCTCCCTCTTTGAAGGCTTATTGCACTCTGGTGCTGGGCTTTGATAAAAATTCACAGCTTACATATTGTTTCACATGACTGATTTGGATATTAAGAATAAAATACAATATCAATAAACATGTCAAAAATAACTAGTTATATACTAATATTACCACATAGCCACCCAGTACCTCAAACCTCATAAAAATCTTTCAGTTTTCTCCAAGGTATAAGTTACTTTTACTTGGCACCTAAAATTAGTTCTATATATTGATGGACAGAATGAGTAACCAAAAGACTATTGCTGTACAAAAGAATCAAGCAAAGAAAATAGTGTCATTTTAGAGGAGAGAAACTTAGCAACTAATGGCACTTTGCCAACCAAGAAGCAGATGTTTAACTATAACTGTCAACAAAATATGAATAGAAAAAAATAGCATCATGTTATGATCGTTTTAGTTTAGAAAGTACAAAATCAGAACCCTAGCATAAGCACCAACACAAAAAGCAAAGGTGTAGTGAAATCAGTCACTGGTTTTTTGATTTGTTGATGATCCCTTTTTAAACTCAAAGACTATTATGATAAGGGCAAATCAAATGTCAATGAATTTGATGGTTCCTAAGATTTTTGGAAAGTTCAGAATAAAACTTCTGGAAAGAAATTAGACAAAAGTTCACTCTGGTGGCTAGACTATATTAACACTTGGAACAAATGTGGACTTTTAGTGAAAGCAATCTAAGAGCCAGGTTACCGGTTTATATATCTGAACAAGAAACACTGATTTAGAAAGATGTGCTTATGAAAAGGGTCTTTCACCAGAAAATGAGCATCTTTCACCAGTGAATTTGCTTAATAATATGGAAAAACTTGATATTCTTTTACATGAAAAATGTCAGTCCACAGGCTCTCTAATCATTATTTACAGATTATTTGGTGGGTAAATATATAAACCTCTTTCTCCTTGTTTAAATAGCATGCTTTCCTTATGCTTCCATGGATATTGAACAGTAACTACAAAATTATTATTCCTCAAAAGGCTAAATTTTATATTTGACTATGTACCCATGCCAAATTCACAACAGAAGTCTTATAAGTATAGTTCACTTAGCTTTGTATTGGTATGTAATGGCACTTCATTTGTTAGTATATATATATATTTTTTATTTTGGGGGTCATTTCTAAAAAGAAATAAAAATAAAATGAATTTAGGTGTGGAAATTTGTGTCCCACAGCAAAACTAGCATTTTATGTGATAACTTCTGAGAAAAGAAAATCAAAGAATCAGTATACTTTAATGTTTATTACACATTACAAATTCACAGGTACGATTGCATGCTGTTCTTTCCAACAATAATCAGAGTTATACTTACAGTATAGTCCCTAACAGATGGTGAAACAGGTAATGTTATCCTCCTAAGGCTAAAAATTAGATTTTAAAATGTATACAAGTAAATTTCTAAAAGAAATAAAAACTGGCAAGTCTGTCTTTGTACATAAACATTTATTTGAGTTTAAATTATCCAGTTTAAATGGTAGTGCAAGTTTATTGTAAAACACCGTTAGTGATTTTAATGTTTATGTAGGTGTGTACTTAAAGTCTTAAGGAAATTTGTTTCCATTCTTTTTAAAAAGTAAGAAAACTAACAAAGAAACTATGCTCTTAAATTTGACATGTGGGCAAGGAATGATGTCTAAGGAACAATCCACCCATTAACCATAGAATGTACATTCTTCTTATCTGCATAGGGAACATATTCCACATGCTTGGCCATAAAAGATCTCAATAAATATAAAAAAAATTAAAGTCACAGTTTGCCAGTATTTTATTGAGGGTTTTCACATTGGTGTTCATCAGGAATATTGACCTGAAATTTTATTTTTTTGTCATATCTTTGCCAGATTTTGGTATCAGGATGATGCTGGCCTCATGAAATGAGTTAGGGAGCAGTCCCTTTTTTCTGTTGTTTGGAATAGTTTCTGAGGGGATAGTACCAGCTCCTGTTTGCACCTCTGGTAGAATTCAGCTGTGAGTCCATCTGGTCCTGGGTTTTTTTTTGGTTGGTAGGGTATTAATTGCTGCCTCAATTTCAGAACTTATTATTGGTCTATTCAGGGATTCAACTTCTTCCTGGCTTAGTCTTAGGAGGGTGTATGTGTCCAGGGATTTATCCACTTCTTCTAATTTTCTAGTTTGTTTGCATAGAGATGTTTATAGTATTCTTTGATGGTAATTACTATTTCTGTGGGATCAGTGGTGATCTCCCCTTTTCATTTATTATTGTGTCTATTTGATCCTTCTCTCTTTTCTTCTTTATTAGTCTGGCTAGCAGTCTATTTTTGCTCCTGGATTCATTGATTTTTTTTTGAAGGGTTTTTCATGTCTCTATCTGGTTCAGTTCTGCTCTGATCTTAGTTATTTCTTGTCTTCTGCTAGCTTTTGAATTTGTTTGCTCTTGCTTCTCCAGTTCTTTTAATTGTGATATTAGGGTGTCGATTTTAGATCTTTCCTGCTTTCTCCTGTGGACATTTAGTACTATAAATTTCCCTCTAAACACTGTTTTAGCTGTGTCCCAGAGATTCTGATACATTGTGTCTTTTTTCTCATTGGTTTCATGTAACTGATTTATTTCTGCCTCAATTTTCTTATTTACCCAGTAGTCATTTGGGAGCAGATTGTTCAGTTTCCATGTAGTTGTGCAGTCTTGAGTGATTTTCTTAATCCTGAGTTCTAATTTGATTGCACTGTGGTCTGAGAAACTGCTTGTTATGATTTCCATTCTTTTGCATTTGCTGAGGAGTGTTTTACTTCAAATTATGTGGTCAATTTTAAAATAAGCATGATGTGGTGCTGAGAAGAATGTATATTCTGTTGATTTGGGGTGGAGAGTTATGTAGATATCTATTAGGTTCACTTGATGCAGAGCTGAGTTCAAGTCTTGAATATCCTTGTAAATTTTTTGTCTCAATCTGTCTAATATTAACAGTGGGGTGATAAGGTCTCCCACTATTATTTTGTGGGAGTCCAAATCTCTTTGTAGGTCTCTAAGAACTTGCTTTATGAATCTAGGTTCTCCTGTATTGGCTGCATATATATTTAGGATAGTTAACTCTTCTTGTTGCATTGATCCCTTTACCGTTATGTAATGCCCTTCTTTGTCTTTTTTGATCTTTGCTGGTTTAAAGTCTGTTTTATCAGAGACAAGGATTGCAACCCCTGCAATTTTTTTGCTTTCCATTTGCTTGGTAAGTAGCCCTTCATCCCTTTATTTTGAGCCTATGTGTGTCTTTGCATGTGACAGGGGTCTCCTGAATACAGCACACTGAGGGGTCTTGACTCTTTATCCAATTTGCCAATCTGTGTCTTTTAATTGGGGCATTTAGCCCATTTACATTGAAGGTTAATATTGTTCTATGTCAATTTGATCCTGTCATTATGGTGCTAGCTGGTTATTTTGTCTGTTAGTTGATGCAGTTTCTTCATAGTGTCTATGGTCTTTACAATTTGTTATGTATTTTGCAGTGACTGGTACCGGTTTTTCCTTTCCATATTTAGTGCTTCCTTCAGGAGCTCTTGTAAGGCAGGTCGTGGTTGTGACAATATCTCTCAACATTTGCTTGTCTGTAAAGGATCCAGCAGCACATCAAAAAGCTTATCCATCATGATCAAGTTGGCTTCATCCCTGGGATGCAAGGGTGGTTCAATATATGCAAATCAATAGAGTAATCCATCACATAAACAGAATCAATGACGAAAACCACATGATTATCTCAATAGATGCAGAAAAGGCCTTCAATAAAATTCAACACCACTTCATGCTAAAAACTTTCAATAATCTAGCTAGGTATGGATGGAACATATCTCAAAATAGTAAGAGTTATTTATGACAAACCCACAGCCAATATCATACTGAATGGGCAAAAGCTGGAAGCATTCCCTTTGAAAACTGGCACAAGACAAGGATACCCTCTCTCACTTCTCCTATTCATTCAACATAGTATTGGAAGTTCTAGCCAGGGCAATAAGGCAAGAGAAAGAAATAAAGGATATTCAGATAGTAAGAGAGGAAGTCAAATTGTGTCTGTTTGCAGATGACATGATTGTATATTTAGAAAATCCCATCATCTCAGCCCCAAATCTCCTTAACCTGATAAGCAACTTCAACAAATTCTCGGGATACAAAATCAATGTGCAAAAATCACAAGCATTTCTATACACCAAAAATAGACAAACAGAGAGCCAAATCATGAGTGAACTCCCATTCATAATTGCTGCAAAGATAATAAAATACCTAGGAATACAAATTACAAGAGATGTAAAGGACCTATTCAAGGAGAACTACAAGCCACTGCCCAAGGAAATAAGAGAAGACATAAACAAATGGAAAAACATTCCATGGTCAAGGATAGGAAGGAAGAAACAATATTGTGAAAATGGCCAAACTGCTCAAAGTAATTTATAGATTCAATGCTATCTCCATCAAGCTACCATTGACTTTCTTCACAGAATTAAAAAAAAACTAGTTTAAATTTTATATGGAACCAAAAAAGAGCCTGTATAGCCTAGACAATCCTAAACAAAAAGAACAAAGCTGGAGCCATCATGCTACCTGACTTCAAACTATACTACAAGGCTACAGTAACCAAAACAACATGGTATTGGTACCAAACAGATATATAGACTCATGGAACAGAAATGAGACCTCACAAAAAAACTCCACACATCTACAATCATCTGATCTTTGACAAACATAAGAAATAGAAGCAATGGGGAAAGGATTCCCTATTTAATAAATGGTGTTGGGAAAACTGACTAGCTATGTGCAGAAAACTGAAACTGAACCCCTTCCTTACACCTTGTGTGAAAATTAACTCAAAATGGATTAAAGACTTAAAAGTCAGACCTAAAATCATAAAAATCCTAGAAGAAAACCTAGACAGAACCATTCAGGACATAATCGTGGGCAAATAATTCATGACTAAAACACCAAAAGCATTTGCAACAAAAGTCAAAATTGACAAATTGGATCTAATTAAACTAAAGATCTTTTACACAACAAAATAAACTATTATCAGAGTGAACAGACAACTTACAGAATGGGAGGAAATGTTTGCAATCTGTCCATCTGACAAAGGGCTAATATCCAGAATCTATAAAGAACTTAAACAAATTTACAAGAAAGAAAACAAACAACCTCATCAAAAAGTGGGCAAAGGATATGAACAGACACTTCTCAAAAGAACACATTTATGCAGCCAACAAACATATGAAAAAAAGCTCCTCATCAATGTTCATTAGAGAAATGCAAATCAAAACCACAATGTGATACCACCTCATGCCAGTTAGAATGGTGATCATTAAAAAGTCAGGAAACAACAGATGTTGGAGTGGATGTGGGGAAATAGCAACACTTTTACACTGTTTGTGGGAGTGTAAATTAGTTCAACCATTGTGGAAGATAGTGTGGCAATTCCTCAAGGATCTAGAACTAGAAATACAATTTGACCTAGAAATCCCATTACTGGATACATACCCAAAGGTTATAAATTGTTCTACTATAAACTCACATGCACACATATGTTTATTGCAGCACTCTTCATAATAGCAAGCAATTTGGAACCAACCCAAATGCCCATCTGGATAAAGAAAATGTGGCACATATACACCATGGAATACTATGCAGCCATAAAAAATGATTAGTACATGTTCTTTGCAGGGACATAGATGAAGCTGGAACCATCATACTGACCAAACTAACACAGGAACAGAAAACCAAATACCACGTGTTCTCACTCATAAGTGGGAGTTGAACAATGAGAACACATGGACTCAGGGGGGGGAGCATCACACACCGGGACCTGTTGTGGGGTGGGGGGCTACAGGAGGATAGCATTAGGAGAAATACCTAACGTAGATGACAGGTTGATTGGTGCAGCAAACCACCATGGCATGTGTATACCTATGTAACAAACCTGCACATTCCTCACATGTATCCCAGAACTTAAAATACAATAATAAGTAAATAAATTAATTAATTAAATCAAATTAAATTAAAACCACACCAACTATACTCTTGGACAACAGTGGAATAAAAAATAAAAATAATACCAAGGATGTCTCTCAAAATGACACAATTACATGGAAATTAAACAACTTGCTCCTGAATGACTGTTGGGTAAACAGTAAAATTAAGACAGAAGTAAAAATAAATTGCAATAGGCCTGGCGCGGTGGCTCACGCCTGTAATCCCAGCACTTTGGGAGGCCGAGGCGGGCCGATCACAAGGTCAGGAGATGGAGACCATGGTGAAACCTCGTCTCTACTAAAAATACAAAAAAAAATTAGCCGGGCGCGGTGGCGGGCACCTGTAGTCCCAGCTATTCAGGAGGCTGAGGCAGGAGAATGGCATGAACCCGGGAGGCAGAGCTTGCAGTGAGCTGAGAGCGCGCCACTGCACTCTAGCCTGGGGGACAGAGTGAGACTCCGTTTCAAAAAAAAAAAAAAAAAATTGAAATAAATGAAAATAGACACACAACATACCCCAATCTCTGAGATGCACCAAAATCAGTGTTAAAAGGAAAGTTTATAGTGCTAAGCAGCTACCTCAAAAGGTTAGAAATATCTCAAATTAATGACCTAACATCACACCTAAAAGGACTGGGAAAACAAGAACAAAGTATCCCAAAAGCTAGCAGAAGAAATGAAATAACTAAAATGAAAGTAAAACTGAATGAAAACAAGACTCAAATATCCATACCAAGGATCAATGAAAGCAAATGTTGATTCCTTGGAAGCTTAAACAAGACCAAAAGACTGCTAGCTAGATGAACAAAGACAAAAAAAGAAGATCTAAATAAGCACTATCAGAAATAACAATGGTGACATTACAACTGATACCTTATAAATACAAAAAAAAAAAAAAAAAAAAAAAGATCCTCAGAGAATATTATGAACACCTATATGCCCACAAACTAGAAAATCTAGATAATATGGATACATTTTTGGAAACACACAATCTCCCAAATTTGATTCAAGAAGAAATTGAAACTCTGAACAGACTAATATTGAGTTCTGAACTTGAGTCAGTAAAGAAAAAAAAATACTAATGAAAAAAGCCCCAGACAAGGTGGACTAACAGTTACTTTTTCTAGATGTACAAATAAGAGCTGGTACCAGTCCTATTGAAACTATTCCCAAAAATCAAAGGAGAAGGATTCTTCCCTAACTCATTCTATGAAGCCAGCATCAGCCTAATAGAAATATCTGGCAGACCCAATGAAAACAAATAAAAGATGACAGGCCAATATTCCTGTGTATTCCACAAAAATTCTTAACACAAAAACTAGCACACTCAGTGAAGCAGTATATCAAAAAGTTAATATACCACAATCAAGTAGGTCTTATTGCTGGGTGGCAATGCTAGTTCAACATACACAACTCAATAAGGTTCACCACATAAACAGAATTAGAAAATAAAACCATGTGGTCATGTCAACAAACATGAAAAAAGCTTTCAATAAAATCCAGCATCCCTTAATGACAAAAAGCCTCAACAAACTACACATCAAAGGAACATACCTCAACATAATAAGAATTATCTATGACAGGCCTACATCTAGCATTATACCAAATGGATAAAAAATGGAAGCATTCCTCTTGAACTCTGGAAAAAGTCAAGGATGCCCACTCTCATCACTGCTATTCAACATAGTACTGGAAGTGCTAGCCAGATAAATCATCAAAAGAAAGAAATAGAAGGCATCCAAATAAGAAAAGAAGAAATCAAACTATTTCTCTTCATTGATGATATGATTCTATACCTAGAAAACCTTAAAGACTCCATCAAAAGACTCTTGGAACTAATAAACAACGTCAGTAAAGTTTCAGGATACAAAATTAATATACAAAAATCAGTAGCATATCTTATACACCAATAACAGGTGCAGTTAGAGGCCATTATTCTAAGCAAACTAATGCAGGATCAGAAAACCAAATAACACATGTTTTCACCTATAAGTGAGAGCTAAACAATGGATACTCATGAACATAAAGATGGCAACAATAGACCCTGGGAACTACTTGGGGGAGAGAGTGGAAAGAGCAAGGGTTGAAAAACTATTAGGTACTATGCTCAGTACCTGGGTAATGAGATTATTCATACTCCAAATCTCAGCATCATGCAATATGCTCAGCTAACGAATCTACACATATACTCCCTCATTTGAAAAAATGAATCTGTTATAAAAGTTGAAATTATAAAAAATTAGTAGAATGCATAAGTGACATCATCTGGATCTGGAATGTTCTTTGCATGATGATTTTTAATTAATTTTATTGGTCTAGTAATACATGCTATATCATTTTTAGTCTGTCTTAATAATTTTCTTTCTATGAATTTGCTTATAATTTATAGTTTTCATGCCTCTAAATTGTCATAGCAATGGATGTATAAAATAATGTGAAAGAAAAATAAATAAATAAAATGTAGTTAATTGTAAGAGGTTAAAAAAACCCCGGTATTATTACAATCAATATATCAAGCGTTTATTTAGGCTGCTTACAGTTGGCATAGGATGTTTTTAAAAGACATTGATGGCAACCCAGTCCATCACTTTTGTTTTATAACTGTGAAAACTGAGGTTCAGAGAGCTTAGGTGATATTCACAAGGACATACAAGAATGAATGACAGAATATCACTATAGTACAACTTCGTGAATCATGGTTCACGATTCCTTCTATGGTATCCCACTGCTAATAATTTACATGACAACTTACAATATGTATTTGCCCTTAAAATGTACATTTCATGCATCACATATATTCTGCTTTAGGAACTAAACACCTAAAACATTCTAAATTCACACTAATTTACATAAACATAAAATATTTTTTCCAAAAGTGTTATTTAAAAGAAAGATTCCATTAATTACATCATTATTCTGAAAACAACTTAATAAACACAGAATATCCTTAGGGTGCATATTATTATATAAGGAATAAAAGGTAAAGTACATATTGCTTAATATAGGCACTATTAGTCCCCAAAATATAAATGGATTATTGATAAAAATTATTATCTTCTACTAAGTTAGTTGACACTGTGCAGTTCTACAAACAGGAACAAACCCATAAGCCTAACATCGTGAAGAACATCACTAGTCAACTGTAGAGAAATTGTCTACATAATGCACATAGCAGAGAGATTTACTGATTACAGAGTATCTACACCCCTAACTTCCCTCCCACACATAGCAACACATTTTCCATTTTAATGCAATTGAGTGAAGTCATAAAAATCATGCCTATTCTACTACTAAAAACATATCAGTTTGTGTTTGTCATAATGCTTCTCACAATCAGCCCTTTCGGAAATCTAGTATGGCGACAAAACATTATCACCACCAGATTAAGTATCCTCATTCTCATCATAGTCCTTTCACTGTTTTTTATTGAGATTCATTCACATTTACTTTTGGTGCATTCAAAGGAGCAAAGAAGATCTGGCATACAGTATAGCAGATACTTCTAATATCAAATATACCGTATGTATTATTCAGGGTTCTCTAGAGGGACAGAACTAATAGGATAGATGTACATATAAAGGGGAATTGGTTAAAGAGTATTGACTCACAAGATCACAAAGTAAGATCCTACAATAGGCCCTCTGCAAGCCGAGAAGCAAGGAACCCAGTCCGAGTCTCAAAACTTCAAAAGTAGGAAAGCCAACAGTGCAGCCTTCAGTCTTTGGTCGAAGGTCCAAGAGTCCCAAAGCTGAAAAATCCAGAGTACGATATTTGAAAGCAGGAAGCATCCTGCATGGGAGAAAGATGTAGGCTGAAAGACTAAGCCAGTCTAGTCCTTCCATGTTTCTCTGCCTGCTTTTATGGTATCTGAGCTGGCTGATTAGAAGGTGCCCACCCAGATTCAGGGTCGGTCTGCCTCTCCCAGTCCACTCACTCAAATGTTAATGTCCTTTGGGAACACCCTCACAGGCACACCCAGCAACAATACGTGCATCCTTCAATCCAATCAAGTTGACACTCAATATTAACCAATATACCATATATGGACCCATTTCCCTGTGCTGTTAGCAGGCTTTTTTCAGTCCTTATGCTTCTCAAGTCTCCATTTAGATCATTTTTTCTGGTCACTTTAAGCAAGGGTAAGATGTACATTTCAAACAGAGTGTGTGCCCTTCAGGACACAAATAAGCCTATTACATTTTGTGCGCCACTTTATTTGTGGGACTCTTCAAACACAATGATTTGTTTTTCAATGCTTGTGGGGATATGTCTAGTGGCATAATTTAGTGATTTCCTAAAATTTCATGGTGGTTACTGGTCTCTGAATTAACCGTTTGAAGGATATAACAATCAACCCCTGTATGTTATGTGAATAACTATTCTTAGCAAACCTTGTATTTAAGGGTGGCTGAATAGATGGTGGAGCACAGTTACAAGGAACATTTGGGGCCTCTTTAAAAAAACAGGAAAACATTTTACCTATTTTTACCACTGTCACTTGATCCATCATGACGTTCTATATTTGCTATTTAATGTCATACTCCTTTGGGCACAGGGATACCCAAGTGTTCAGTGCACACCTTCACAGACCCTCAGCTACCCATACCATGACTTAGTGTGTGGGACACCACATGCCTAATGCTGACTTTCCTGTGCTTGTACCCAGGCCCCCTCCAGGGGCTGGATGTGGTAACAGTGACTGAACTGAGGTGGAGGCAGAAGGCAACTGAGAACCTGACCCAAGAAGGCAACAAGAGACTGAAACATACCAAACACATGCTTTCCCCAGTGACAGCACTGCTCTTATTGCTACTTCTTATTTTTCCTCAATCACAGTATCATCAGTATAATGAGCCAGTTCACTCTTAATCAATGTAGGAAATCTCTTCTATGAATACTCCTATATTTATGTTTCACATCTTTCCACATAAAGCAATTGAACTAAACTCCTTTCTGTTTTGGGGATGAAAGATAAGGCATTAGTTGAATCAACCATAATTTACTTGTATGTTCTGGCCCGCGAAAGCTCTTTGATTTAGAATCAATGTCTGGTTCTGTTAATTTTACCTGAACACTAGTTGACTCAATCTTCTGTTTTCATGATATCCTCTGGCCAACTTGGACGTTTACAGATTTAGTCAATTGCTATAAAACACCCTGTGTTTTGGTTGTTGTTGTTGGTTGTTTTGTTTTATCATTTCTTTACTAAAGGTTGAACTTCTCTGGTGCTTTCTGGGAATACATATAGCTTAATAGTCACCACACAAAATGTCTGAGAAAGTCTCAGTGGTTCCAGTTTCACGTATCTAATTAGCTCTTAAAGAATGTCTTCTGATTAATTTACATTCAAGCAATGACAGCAGTATTTCCAATTGCTACATCACACGAACCTATTCCAATTATGATTTGGGGCTCAGGTATCATTAGCAGTGTTACTGTTGACTTCTCATGTTCTAGTTGTAGTTTCACTGTTACTGACCACTTTCAATCACAGCATCTGTGTAACTTCCCAATCTCACTGTCAGTTCTGAATGTGTCCCTTCATGGTCATAATGAGTATAACTGTGTTGAGAATCTGTATTCAACAACCCACAGAATAATTGTTGCCACTCAAGTCTGAGAGTGGTAGACAGCCAGTCACCTTTTGCTGAGGCTGTAGGTAAATAATCCTAGTTTTTGAGACACTGATTTTTTTCTCCGTCATATTTATATCCAAGGTGAGTTTGTCGCCACATTTCAGAAGAATTTATTTTAATTCTTCCTCTACATCAATATTTTAAATTTATCTTTATTGGGATAAACTGACCACATTTGGTGTTTTTTTTTTTTTTTTTAACTTGACTTATACATAGGGATTTTTATTCCTCTTCTGACTTAGTAAAGAAAGTGATCTGGGGTCAAGATTAGGCTTCCAGTAATGCAAAATGTAAGGATAGAAAGACAATAAATTCAGCAAAATTAATATATTAATTTAAAAATTCACAATAAAGCAAATATCAACATTTTAAATAATGACAACATCTGCACCCTTAGTTTCCTTAACACAACTTCATTTGTTTCATTTATATTGATCCCTGTTTTTAAGAACCTGCAGAAAATTCTACTCAATTCAGTCATCTTTTTTTACAATTACACAGAGGCTGAGGATTGCTTTATTTTCTTACCTTGTTCTTTTTTGAGACATTTTCAAAATGTTTTCTCACCTACATATCCAATGTGAAGTAATTAAAAGATTATATCTACCACTGTGACTTGTGTGCTCTCTTCTCCCTCTCCTCCAAATAAAAGCCACATAAGAAACATCAGTCTGAAAATACCCCTATCTCAAACATTCACTCTGTTTTCAGTAAAGAAGACAAGGTTCGATAAATGTCTATAGTGACTATTATATAACAAATCCTGGCCGGGCGCGGTGGCTCAAGCCTGTAATCCCAGCACTTTGGGAGGCCGAGACGGGCGGATCACGAGGTCAGGAGATCGAGACCATCCTGGCTAACACGGTGAAACCCCGTCTCTACTAAAAAATACAAAAAACTAGCCGGGCGAGGTGGCGGGCGCCTGTAGTCCCGGCTACTCGGGAGGCTGAGGCAGGAGAATGGCATAAACCCGGGAGGCGGAGCTTGCAGTGAGCTGAGATCCGGCCACTGCGCTCCAGCCCAGGCGACAGAGCGAGACTCCGTCTCAAAAAAAAAAAAAAAAAAAAAAAAAAAAAAATCCAATGCAGATGATGTTTACAGCATTCCAAACCAGGTTAGCAAACATGTTCTTTGATGGTAAAGAAAATAGTACAAATTATCTTTCATATATTGACTTGTTTAATGTGGTTTTTACTCACTCAAAGAGAGGCAAAGCTAGCACATTTCAGTTGTCACTTGGAATGGCAGCTTCTAAGATTCCCTCTAATTATTCTCATTTTCTTCCCATCTTTTTTGATCTCTTCCCCGGTAGTGAGCTATGATCATGATTAAAAGTAAGTCCCTAATGATGTAATTACAAACCAGAGAATACGGTAAAAGTAAGGGAGTATCTCTAATGTGATGAAGTTGTAGGTAATTGTGACTACTGTCTTGCTAGTAGACTATCTCTATTGCTTTTTCTATTTATAGACTTTGATAAAGCTTCATGTGTTGGAAAGGTGCACAGGGCAAGAAACTGAAGGCAGCCTCCATTGACAACAAACAAGTACTGAGGGATTGAGTCCTATATTCCTTGAGGACTGAATTTGTTAACATCCACATGAGATTGGAAGTCAATCCTTCCTCACTTGAGCATTTGGATGAGACTCTGTCCATAGCTGACATCTTGATCACAGCCTTGCAAGAGACCCTAGAAAACCCAGTTAAGCAATGGCCAGATTCCTTAATCTGGAAGATAATAAACATGTTAAACCTGTGTTATTCTAAGCACTGTTTATGCTAATTTGTAAGCATAATTCATGCATTAATAAATGTTGGATATCACACCTAGTTACTGATCAGCTAGTACTTACCATAATAGGCAACTGATAATAGAATAATAAAAATAAAGTTACTAGATCCACAATTATTAAATCTAATGATTCACAAGAGTAAATTTGAATATAAAATATATTTTTCTGTAAAAATAAAAATGATAGGTTTGACTAAAAGCAGATTTTTCAAGTGTCTTCTGCTATTTCTCTAGAAATATTTTAATTATTTTACACTATAGTCCTCAATTTCCGTAGAGTTTTTACTCCTCTACTCAGCCTACAAAGCTGTAATTTTTGTTACTAAATGCCTCATGGGGTAAACACTATGATTATGATGTTTTCCAAGTCTTCACAGAAACATTAGGATGGTAATGTGAGCCAGGTTTTGTTTCCAAGACTGATCCTAAGGTAATGTGATTAGAGCTTCCATCATCCCTGGCTTCACTTGGCCAATGCTTCCTATAACAGAAATGTAATAGGACCATGTGTCATTTCTGCTTCACTTTGGCTTTCTTTTTCTACTAGTTTAGACATTTAAATAAGGATCATATTACTCATCTAAATACCGTTGATACAATCTGTCACATGCCACAAAACTTTCACTTGTTCAAAATTTGAATGAGGTGGCAACCATCCCAACATAAACATTGCTAGTGCATACATACTTATCACATTTTTGTTTTTTTAAGAGATTGGGTCTTGCTCTGTCACCCAGGTGGAGTGTAGTGGTGTGATGGTTAATATTAAGTAAGTGTCAACTTGATTGGATTGAAGGGTGTAAAGTATTGTTCCTGGGTGTGTCTGTGAGGGTGTTGCCAAAGGAGATTAACATTTGAGTCAGTGGACTGGGAGAGGCAGATGGACCCTGAATCTGGGTGAGCACAAAGTAATCAGCTGCCAGTGTGGCTAGAATAAAAGTAGGCAGAAGAACGTGGAAGGACTGGGCTGACTGAGTTTTCCAGCCTTCATCTTTCTCACATGCTGGATGCTTCCTGCCCTTGAACACCGGACTCCAAATTCTTTAGCTTTTGGACTCTTAGACCTACACCAGTGGTTTTCCAGGGGCTGTCAGGCCTTCAGTCACAGACTGAAAGCTGCACTATTGGCTTCCCTACTTTTGAGGTCTTGGGACTCATACTGATTTCCTTGCTCCTCAGCTTGCAGATGGCCTATTGTGAGACTTCATCTTCTGATCATGTGAGTCAATACTCCTAATAAACTCTCTTTCACATATACATCTATTCTATTAGTGCTGTTCCTCTGGAGAATGCTGACTATTGCAAGTGGCATGATCATAGCTTACTGCAGCCTTGAATTCCTGGATTCAAGCTTTTCTCTTGCCTCAGCCTGCCAGGTAGCCAGGACGTCAGGATGTGCTACCATGCGTGGCTAATTATTTTTAATTTTTCTGGCATTGGCGTCTTGCTATGTTGCCCAGGCTGCTCTTGAACTCCTGGCCTCAAGTGATCCTCCTACCTTGGCCTCCTAAAGTACTAGGATTGTAGGTGTGCACCAATGTGCGTGGCCCTCTTTTAATCCAAAATACCTTTTAAAAATTTACCTGTAGGGTGGGGGAGTCTTTGCCTCAATACCCTCACTGTCGTCCATTCAATACATGATCCCTGATGATATCAGTTGATCCCATGTTCTGAATTCACAAAAGTATCCAAAAGACATCAAACCTGAAAATATAAACAGCAGATAAGGGAGTTATTATAACATTTCAAGTACAGCTTCTTGACCCCTCAGCAACATGGTGAACATTTGACTGCAAAAGATGAACTAAAGAAGACAGAAACAATTTCAACTTATATAAACTATATCACTGATTTACCATACATCTTTTCACTGTGCTGGTTATCTAGGTCCTGTGCACTCTTTCTTGAGCTGCCCTATGTCTTCAATCAGGAGGCTCAGAGTACTTAATTCTAACAGCTAAGTACAGGAGGCTCAGAGTACTTAATTCTAACAGCTAAGTACAATCTGAATGCTCTATCTTTAGTTTAATTTACATATTTTGTTGATCAATATTGCAAAAAGCTGAATTCATGATCACAATATCAAGTCTCTCTTATAGTATTCTGAGCATGACAAACAAAGTTAAATGCAATTGTTATCATGAAATGTTCAAAAAAATGCTCCTTTGAAAATGGCTCTGGAGTAGGAGTAGGAATTCGGAGAAATAACAATTTATTTCAAAATGACTAATATATATTTTATGGTCTTTTATGAGGCTATCATGTTGCTACATTAAATGGGAAAATATGAAAATGCAAAATAAAAAAATAGCCTTTTATACTGATAAAATTATAAAGTTTATAGTTATGTTTATTCATATATGTCTTATTTATAAGAGTTCAATTATTTTTTTCAGAGCACTTTATAAGTAAGCAATACAGGTTTTCCATAAAAGTTTTGGCATAATTGAAGTTCATCAAATATAAAACATAAGAAATAGAAGAAACAATAAAATGATAGTCATGTATTTTAAACTAATGGCTTTGTCAGATAATTCTTCATCTTCAAAAGAGGATATAGCTAAAATACCGATAGGATTATCATTTGTTTCAGCCAGTTTGGCCACCATGCTAAAAGTATCCAAAGCTTTGGATAAGGGGATAATGTGATTATTTTCCCATGATGTGTATTGTTGTCTCTATTTCAGCCCTAGCCTGACATAGATAATAACTGCAAACAGTACTGATCAGGAGGAACTCCTATTTTTGAAAGGCAAGTAAAGCCTGGCAAGAAGGGTAGCAGAAATATGATATTAAGTTGGTAATCAGCCTTTATCAGTATTTTCAGACTATATAATAAAATGTCATGGAATAGGTGGCTTATAAACAACAGAAATCTATTTCTCACTATTCTGGAGTGTGGAAGTCCAGGATTAGGGTGCCAGCAGATTCAGTGTCTGGTGAGGGCCACTTCCTTATAGATGGCTGTCTTCTCATTTTAAGGTCACATGGTAGAAGGGGCAAGAAAGCTCTCTTGGGCCTCTTTTATAAGGATACTAATCCCATTTATGATGCCTTCATCCACATGACCTAATTATCAATTAAAGAATTCACATTCTAGGTCGGGCGCGGTGGCTCACGCCTGTAATCCCAGCACTTTGGGAGGCTGAGGCGGGCGGATCACAAGGTCAGGAGATCGAGACCATCCTGGCTAACACGGTGAAACGCTGTCTCCACTAAAAATACAAAAAATTAACCGGGCGTGGTGGCGGGCGCCTGTAGTCCCAGCTACTCGGGAGGCTGAGGCAGGAGAATGGCGTGAACCCGGCAGGCAGCGGAGCTTGCAGTGAGCGGAGATCGCGCCACTGCACTCCAGCCTGGGCGACAGAGCGAGACTCTGTCTAAAAAAAAAAAAAAAAAAAGAACTCACATTCTAATACCATCACACATCACATTTGGGGTTAGAAGTTCAAAACATGAATTTTGAGGAGACACATTTATTCATACCATAGCATAAATCATGCTAAGATCTAGACGGCTAGCTAGAGCAATAAATAATTCTGAAAGTTAATATGATGACTATCTACCCATAAAAGAAAACTAGATAGGATATTTACTCATACATGAGTTTATGCGTTTTAAATACTATTGAGTTGTTGACACATTATAAAATAATATTTATTGCACACTTAACGTGTTCAAAGTAATTTACTACACTAAATTTATCATTGCAACAACTCTATACAGCATGTAGATCCATGTTATTCCTTTCCTGATGAAATAACTAAAGTAGAGAGAGGATAAGTCACATGAACAAAGTCACTAAACTAAAATTTGATCCTAGTCTAAGTCCTGAGTATACACTCTTAACCAACCTAAGGCAACTATGTTGCCTTCTCTTAAAACTCTGTAGGTGAGACAAAAGTTACTGATTATTAATTGGATATCAAAGACAATGACAAATTTGTATAACATATAAAGTATTAACAATATACTAAATTTTCATGATGAGTTTCATACCATATTCAACTTATATACTTGTTCACACACATTTTAACATATATATACACACAGAAAAAAATATTTTAATTAAAAAAATTAAATTAATTTTAATTTAATTAACTTAATTAAATTTATAAAAACTTTTTATACATTTTGTATGTTTTTATCAGAAACACTTTTAATTGATTTAAAAAACACTATTTTTAAAAGAGCATTGTAAAAAGATAACTACCATTGTAGTTACCATTAGTACTACCATTGTTGTAACCATTGTAAGAAGGTTACTTGATAAAGATAAAGGTGTAGGTAGGGGTAAGGCAAGGCTGATGAACATAGAGATCAGTTTATTGAAAACAAACTAGTTTCTTATCTAAATGAATTCTAAAAATCTATTTCTTCAGTGGAATGATATTAGGAGGACATTTTGTATGTGGTTTATACTGCTTAAATTTTTAATGATTTCCTACTTTCAACCTATTTAATAAGCAAAAAGTTGTATTTCAGGTTTTTAAAATCTGAGTTACCATGAAAAAGATACTGTAAAATTAAGTCTAATTTTTCATAAAAATCTAACAAAGATGTTTCCAGTTACATGTATTCATTACAGATATGACAAAGGAAACTCATTAATACTAAAGCTGTTGAAATATGAATTTGTTTTATTTTTAATAATGAAAAATAGTGAAAACATTGTTTTTTTATTCTCTCTACCAAGTAGGTTACAATTCTAATTGTGACTCTCATCAGATTTTGATTTATCTTTTTCTCCATTCTTGTACCTAATGGGGAACAAATTACTTATTACTCATGAAAGACACTAACTACCTAGTGTTGCAGAAAAAGAGAATATTACAATTTACATTTAAATGAGATTTGAAATGTTAATGAACAGATCCAGTATTCTAATTATCTCTACAAATACATTAAGTTAAGGTGAACTTACATAGATAGATCATTTTTTGCTCCTTACTCTAGAGTGCCCTACAGGGTTGTGTGATAGCATATAAAGCATATGATACCCACATTAGATGTATTTATTGTTATAATGTAAAAAATATACAGTCAAATGGCTATGATTATTGTTAATGAACATATAATTTTACTGTAATGAATACTCATAAATCACATAAAATATTTTTAAATTAAAAAATTATCATATGAAAGCATTATTGAATTGCAAATTTTACTCATTTATTTTTCTGGGGTTAAAATAAAATATATGATTGGTTGAATATATAGACAGTTTTGATAAACACGTTTTCCATGCAACAAAATAACACCATCCTTCTTACCTTAAAACCACCCTTTTCTGTAATACATAAATGTTTTTGTAAGCAGTAATAATGAAATGAACACTAAGGTTATATGTGATTTTTTTCTTGGTTGATTATGCTTTGGGCTACCAAGGAACATGAGTTCAACACGAAACCTTCCATCCAGCTAACTGCAGTGACTCATAAAGAAAAACACAGAATACAAAGTCCTTGTCTTTTTCTGTACCCCTATTTAAATATTTGCACTGTCCTCGAAAACACCATTTTAATGTTTTCTCACATGTATGCAATTTGGTGAAGCATCTCAAATATGAGAGCAACTCCAGGATACAAGAACACAACTAGTGACTGGAAAAAGAAGGGCCATAAGTTCAGAAGAGAGGTTAATAAAACATGAAAAAAAAAAAAAAAAAAAAAAAGCAGCTAGAGCAATAGTTTTATAGGAATCCACACAACGCATGGGAAATAACACGTAGTTCGTAAGAGTGTTAGAAACGAGAGCTTCATGCATCGTTATTACAGTTATTGTCTGCTTTAAATGGGATCAAAAAACAATTACAGTGAATTGAAGCTAATGACAATCCCAGCACCGCACACCACCACCTCATAGTATGTGTGAAAAGAGAAAGCAGCCACAATGAGCACTGGATTTGTGTTTTAAATCAGTCCAAAGAAGGAATAGAAAAACTAATCAGTCGTCATTCTGCCCTTGATGTTACAAAATTCCATCTGAAGCATGATGATGTCCTTCTGTCATAATCAACTCAAGCTTCTATAACAAAATGCCATAGACTGAAACGTTACTTTTCACAGTTCTAGGGGCTAGAAGTCTGAGATAAGGCTGCCAGCATGGTTGAGTTATTGGTTGAGATCCTCTTCCTGGCTTGCAGATTATCTTTTTTGGTGTGTTCTCACATGACGGGGGGAAAGGAGAGACAGTGAGAGTGAGAGAGTTTTAATTTCTCTTTGTAAGGGCACTGATCCCATCCTGAAGACTCCATCTTCAAGACCTCACGCAAACTTAATTACCTCCCAAAGACGCCGCCACGTTCAAATACCATCATATTGAGCATTGAATCTTAACATGTAAATTTTGGGAGAAACACAAATATTAAGTCTATCCCTTCTTTTTTCCATCTCTTCTTCATAATTTTAAAAACACATGTCTTAACCATACACACCTCAGTCAGAAGAATTTAAGGTCTTTCGTCTATGTTTGATATTTTTTTTCCTACTATATTAGCATTACTCTATTTACTAAGAAGCTAAGATATTAAGATTAGTGGAAAGTTTTTATTAGGTTTGTTGTAATAAAAACACTGAAGAGGAAAGAAATGTTCTGTCCCAACTCTTATCATAAGTATGACCCTAATAAACAAAAACTATAATACAGACATTTTAGGAACACATGTACCGTGTTTAGAAAAGAAAGAAAAACAAAACAAAAAATATATAAAAACACAAACAATAGAATGTGACCTTTCAATATTTAGATTAAAAATTAACACTCAATTTACTATTATAGTATAATTAAGATACAGATAGAAATATCACCTATGAATTTGTACAGAAGAAAAAATAGAGAGATATTATCATCTGATAACACGATGTAAAAGAAACATAGACATTAACTAACTCGAAATTTGAATCTTAAGCATTTTAAAACTTAAAAGTAATCAAATATAAAACAAAATGAAGTAAAGGCAGACCAAAGTGAAATTGAAGTGACTTCCTAAATTTAAATACAGTGAAAAAGTATTTAAAAGTTTTTGTTTCATAACATACAATTGAGAAATTTTGGAAATAAATTTCTACAATATGCAAACTTTTTTTTAGGACCACATATTTTGTTAATATTACAGTCACCATTTTCATGTAACCTTATATTTTAATTGAGAAAATGTTCCAATGAAAAGAAATTCAAGATAGACTTAGAACATATGAAAAACTAAAAAAATGTGAATTATAAGTGAAAAGCATAAGAAAATTTGTATTACTCATGTCATTAAAACAATATAGCATAAATACTTGGGTTTATTTAGTTTCCCCCATTCCTTTACATTTAATCTGTTGCCGAGGTTCCAGTGAAAAAAATTTCATTCTGATGTTGGACAGAGTTGCTTATTTATGATCACTTGATCCCAGTTAGGCCAATGATAATTTCATTTCCTATTCCTTTCACACTTGGACACAGTGTTATAAAAAATATTTTGGTGCAGTATAAACACAGTGTTTTGTTGAGAAGTGATGCGTGTTTAGGAAGAGTTAATGGAAATGAATAAGAGTTTGTCCTGGGGAAATTTATGAACAAGTTAAGATAGTGTTAAGAGAGTTTGTTTTCTTCTTACCAAGGGGTTTAAAGAGTCAGAAAATGACAAAATTTAAAGAAATTTGATAAATGAGATGCATAATTACATAGAAAGAATAAAGAAAAGTAGGAATTTATCATGGTCATCACACTCTTAGTTCGATTTTCTCCTGGGTCCCAGGTGTGCAAATGTCTGAGTTCTGCATGAGACTAAAGTTATTGTAATAAATCCTTCCTTAGGTATTCAAGTGCATTTTTGTCAAAGGGTCCTATGATTGAATAACAAGACTCAACAAAGCATACTCACATAAAGCATATTATATAGAGCTTTCATAAAGACAAAGGATTTGGAAAGTATAAAAAGCTCAGATAAGTAGTTGGGACTAACAGACTCCCAAGCACAGCTCCCCGGGACACACTTATCCAGATTATAACCAGCAAGATACATGCAAGAAATCTTAGTTTCACAAGAGCTTAAGCAAAAGGGCTCAGTAGTGTCTTTTTATATCTCATTTGTTAGAAAGCCAAGCCAGGTTGCATTACCCTTTAAAACAGACAGAAGCCACCACATACATAAATAATATAAAATAACTGGCTCTGGGTGTTATGAGGGAAATTTGAAACTTTAAATAAGCATAGAGATGGCCTAGCAGATATAAGACAGCTCCATCTTATATACAATCTAACATAAATGGTGATATCAAACATGTTTAATATGTATATGTTTGTTTACTATTACCTGGTTTTCCAAGCATTTCAAAGACTATTTAAACAAATAGTTTGATACAGTATAATTTTTAAAATGCACATATTTAGGGGTGTGTATTAATGATTATGAAACCACCATACATGTTTATCTTATGTTGGTGCAA
This sequence comes from Macaca fascicularis, assembly GCF_037993035.2. Taxonomy (NCBI): domain Eukaryota; kingdom Metazoa; phylum Chordata; class Mammalia; order Primates; family Cercopithecidae; genus Macaca; species Macaca fascicularis. Next base: position 28,568,682 of record NC_088380.1, on the reverse strand, counting down.
AAGTAATTGCGGTTTTTGCCATTACACTCTAATGTAATATAATTAAACAATTAAGTAAACAGATGTCAAGTTATGAGAGTCTGAGTTCACATTTTTAGAGGGAGACGTCACAGAAAACAAGGGGATAAAGCTAAAATAACACATTTGGTCATGACATTGAGTTGAAGGCGTTATGCAAACTCAAATTTGAACAACACAGATACAGATATTACATATACAAATACTTACAGATATGTGTATATAGTTATGTGGCCATACAAGGGTTACTGTAGACACATGTATTCCCTTGTTTGCCAATTGAGTGAGCATATAACATGCTAGTAGCAGTGGAGACATCTAGCATCAGATCTTGATTCTAATATTATTCTTCAGTATTAGAGGAAACCAGTAAAGCTGAAGAAATGGCAGCTTTTAGGGTTTGGACAGTGACTATTTAAGATGAGCCTGAAGCATCATACAGTTATAGAAAGTAAGAAATGTTTGAAACATAAACATGCGCGTGCACACACACACACACACACACACACAATGTGGTTATGTGAAAGGGACAAAGGACCCAATTGAATGAGTTTTCTAAGCCTAAAGCTGGAAAAATTTGAGCAGCAAAATAAATAAATTAGCATTAGATTATGACCCAAAGAATAAAATATTCACGTGTCCACACTGACACAAATAAATAAGTGAATAAATGTAAGAGCATGGACATTATCTTTTGCAAAAATATTACAAATAATTTATATAGATATCCTGTTTTCAAGGGGGTAGAGAACTGCTCTCCATTTCTTACGCATGGGTAGCACATAATAATTTTCTTGCAAAGAGTATGTCAGGCCTCTGAGCTGAAACCAAGCCATCGCATCCCCTGTGACTTGCATGTATACACCCAGTTGGCCTGAAGTAACTGAAGAATCACAAAAGAAGTGCAAATGCCCTGCCTCGCCTTAACCAATGACATTCCACCACAAAAGAGGTGAAAATGGCCAGTCCTTGCCTTAAGCTATGATATTATCTTGTGAAATTCCTTTTCCTGGCTCATCCTGGCTCAAAAACCTCCCCCACTGAGCACCTTGGGACCCCCACTCCTGCCCGCCAGAGAACAACCCCATTTTCACTGTAATTTTCCTTTACCTACCCAAATCCTATAAAACGGCCCCACCCTTATCTCCCTTCGCTGACTCACTTTTCCGACTCAGCCGCCTGCATCCAGGTGAAATAAACAGCCATGTTGCTCACACAAAGCCTGTTTGGTGGTCTCTTCACACGGATGTACATGACATTTTGGTGCCGTGACTCAGATCAGGGGACCTCCCTTGGGAGATCAATCCCCTGTCCTCCTGCTCTTTGTTCCATGAGAAAGATCCACCTATGATCTCTGGTCCTCAGACCAACCAGCCCAAGGAACATCTCACCAATGTTAAAATCGGGTAAGCGGCTCCCTTTTTTACTCCTCAACCTCTCTCACTATCTCTTAACCTCTTTCTCCTTTCAATCTTGGCACTACCCTTCAATCTTTCCCTCTCTTTGAAAGGACACAAAGATGTGTACCCACCCCCCCCCCCCCCGCTACACCCTATTGCTAAACCCTTTGTTCTGCTCTCTAATCTTTGCACATACCAGAGATTTCGTAAGTTCTGTGAGTACCTGTTTTTCTGCACGTACCAGAGATTTTATAAGTTCTGAGGCAGGGTCACGAGACGTGTTTAAGTAAGATAAACTCTTGCTGCCATAAACCGGTTGTGCAACCTGACGCAATATAATTAACTGCCTTTGTGTAAAACTGCTCTCCCGCCTCAAAGGTTTAACCGAAATATCAGAAATGGCGGGAACCAATCATAGTTAGCCAAATCGCCTTGTTCAAACACTAGCCAATCATACATCTGATTTGTATAATAATTCTATGCCCACTTTTCTTAAACTATATAACACTGTTCGGGGCTCAGTGGGGGAGCTCTCTCCTGCCCGTCTCCTTTCGCGAGCGAGTGAGAGTTCCAGGTTCGAACCTGTAATAAAGATCCTTGCTGCTTAGCTTTGACTCTGGACTCTGGTGGTCTTCTTCGGGGAATAAACGGTCTGGGCATAACATCTTAATTTCAATTCCTTTCATTTTCTGGCAGAGACAAAGGAGACACATTTTATCTGTGGAACCCAAAACGCCAGTGCCGGTCATGGACTGGGGAAGGCAGCCTTCCCTTGGTGTTTAATCATTGCAGGGACGCCTCTCTGATTACTCACCCACGTTTCAGGGGTGTCTGACCATGCTGCAGGGACGCCTGCCTTGGTCCTTCACCCTAAGCGGCAAGTCCTGCTTTTCTGGGGGAGGGACAAGCACCCCCAACCCCTACTCTCCCTGTCTCTACCCCTTCTTTGCTTTTCTGGGGGAGGGGCAAGCACTCCGACCCCTTCTCTCCCTGTTTCTACTCCTTCTCTGCTTTTCTGAGGGAGGGGCAAGTACCCGACCTCTTATTTTTTGCCCCCGACCTCTTATTTTTGTGCCCCCTCTTATTTTTGCACCCTGATCTCTTATTTTTGTGCCCCAATACCTTATTTCTGCTCCCCACCCCTTTCCCACTTTTCTGGAGGGCAAGAACTCCCAAACTCCGTCTGTCCCTATCTCTACTCTCTCTTTTCTCTGGGCTTGCCTCCTTCACTATGGGCAACCTTCCACACTCCATTCCTCCTTCTTCTCCCTTAGCCTGTGTTCTCAAGGACTTAAAACCTCTTCAGCTCACACCTGACCTAAAACCTAAGTGCCTTATCTTCTTCTACAACACCGCTTGGCCGCAATACAAACTTGACAATGGCTCTAAATAGCCAGAAAACGGCACTTTAGATTTTTCCATCCTACAAGATCTAAATAATTGTCATAAAATGGGCAGATGGTCTGAGGCGCCTGACGTCCAGGCATTCTTTTACACATCGGTCCCTCCCTGGTCTCCGTTCCCAATGCAACTCGTCCCAACTCTTCCTTTTTTCCCTCCCGCCTGTCCCCTCAGTCCCAACCCCAAGCATCGCTGAGCCTTTCTAATCTTCCTTTCTACAGACCCATCTGACCTCTCCCCTCCTCGCCAGGCTGAGCTAGGTCCCAATCTTAACTCAGTCTCTGCTCCCCCACACTATAATCCTTTTATCACCTCCCCTCCTCACACCCTGTCTGGCTTACAGTTTTGTTCTGCGACTAGCCCTCCCCCACCTGCCCAGAAATTTCCGCTTAAAAAAGTGGATAGAGCTAAAGGCATAGTTAAGGTTAATGTTCCTTTTTCTTTATTCTACCTCTCCCAAATCAGTTAGCATTTGGGCTCTTTTTTATCAAATATAAAAACTTAGCCCAGTTCATGGCCTGTTTAGCAGCAACCCTGAGACGCTTTTCAGCCCTAGACCCTGAAAGGTCAGAAGGCCGTCTTATTCTTCATATGCATGTTATTTTATTACCCAATCTGCTCCCGACATTAAATAAACCCCCAAAATTAAATTCCAGCCCTCAAACCCCACAACAGGACTTAATGAACCTTGCCTTCAAAGTGTACAATAATAGAGTAGAGGCAGCCAAGTAGCAACTTATTTCTGAGTTGCAATTCCTTGCCTCCACTGTGAGACAAACCCCAGCCACATCTCCAGCACACAACTCCAAATGCCTGAACCGCAGCTGCCAGGGGTTCCTCCAGAACCTCCTCCCCCAGGAGCTTGCTGTAAATGCCGGAAATCTGGCCACTGGGCCAAGGAATGCCTGCAGCCTGGGATTCCTCCTAAGCCGTGTCCCACCCGTACGGGACCCTCCGGGAAATCGGACTGTCCAACTCGCCCGGCAGCCACTCCCAGAGCCCCTGGAGCTCTGGCCCAGGGCTCTCTGACTGACTCCTTCCCAGATCTTCTCGGCTTAGTGGCTGAAGATCGATGCTGCCACATCGCCTCGGAAGCTTCCTGGACCATCACAGATGCTTTGTGTAACTCTTACAGTGGAGGGTAAGTCTGTCCCCTTCTTAATCAATACAGAGGCTACCTTCTTTTCAAGGGCTTGTTTCCCTTGCCTCCATAACTGTTCTGGGTATTGACGGCCAGGCTGCTAAACCTCTTAAAACTCCCAAACTCTGGTGGCAACTTGGACAACAGTCTTTTATGCACTCCTTTTTAGTTATTCCCACCTGCCCAGTTCCTTTATTAGGCCGAGACATTTTAACTAAATTATCTGCTTCCCAGACTATTCCTAGGCTACAGCCACACCTCATTCCTGCCTTTTCCCCCAGTTCAAAGCCACCTTCACATCCTCCCTTCGTATCCCCCCACCTTAACCCACAAGTGTAAGATACCTCTACTCCCTCCTTGGTGACTGATCATGTACCCCTTACTATCTCATTAAAACCTAATCACCCTTACCCCACTCAACGCCAATATCCCATCCTGCAGCACACTTTAAAAGGATTAAAGCCTGTTATCACTTGCCTGCTACAACATGGCCTTTTAAAGCCTGTAAACTCCTCTTGAAACTAGGCCTCATAATTCCTAAGCCTCATAAAATTTAGAAAGCTTGGCCATCATGAAACTTAAACCCCAGATGGCCACGGATAGCCCCCCGATGTTCCCAGAACCCAAACAGAAAGACAATTCCGGGAAATAGCCTCATGAGGTCCCACCCTGATAACCTCATGGGGTCCCACCCTGACTCAATGTCCCCGATGTTCCCGGAATCAGCAATTCCAGGAAAGAACCTCCTAAGGTCCCGCCCCAACCAATCAGAACAAGATACCTTGCTCAGGCCATAGACAGACCCAATTACCACGCGCCTAAATCTTTGTTTGAATTTTGCGCCCTAAGCTGTGTTTGAACTTGTGTTTGCCTATATAAACAACCTGTAACAAGCACTCGGGGTCCCAGGGCCAACTTAGAGCTTGGGACCCTAGCGCGCTAGTAATAAATAACTCTCTGCTGTGAATCTCATGTCAGTGATCCTTCGCGGCGACCCCTGCCCAGGAGGGAATCGACAGTTCGGTTCCAACACTCTTACAATTCCCCCATTTTACCTGTCCTAAAACCAGACAAGCTTTACAGGTTAATTCAAGATCTCTGCAACTTATCAACCAAATTGTCTTGCCTCTGCATCTCAAACATACTTTCTTTACTATTCCTTTACACCCTTCATTCCAGCCTCTCTTTGCTTTCACTTGGACTGACCCTGACAGCCATCAGGCTCAGCAAATTACCTAGTCTGTACTGCTGCAAGGCTTCACAGACAGCCCGCATTACTTCACTTAAGCCCAAATTTCTTCCTCATCTGTTACCTATCTCAGCGTAATTCTCATAAATACACACTTACTCTCCCTGCTGATCGTGTCTGGCTAATCTCCCAAACCCCAATCCCTTCTACAAAACAACAACTCCTTTCCTTCCTAGGCATGGTTAGTGCGGACAGAATTCTTACACAAGAGCCGGGACCGCGTCCCGTAGCCTTTCTGTCCAAACAACTTGACCTTACTGTTTTAGCCTAGCCCTCATGTCTGCGTGCAGTGGCTGCCACTGCTTTAATACTATTAGAGGCCCTAAAAATCACAAACTATGCTCAACTCTCTACAGTTCTCATAACTTCCAAAATCTATTTTCTCCCGCCAACCATCGCTCAGGACAATGCTTATGCTGATAAGTTACCTAAAAAAGCAGCTAGCTTCCAACTTCTATTCCTCACGGCAGTTTTCCTCCTTCATATCGGCCACTCCCACCTACTCCTCCCGCTGAAACTTCCATCTATCAATCTCTTCCCACACTAGGCAAATGGTTCTTAGACCAAGGAAAATATCTCCTTCCAGCCTCACAGGCCCATTCTATTCTGTCGTCATTTCATAACCTCTTCCATGTAGGTTACAAGCTGCTAGCCCGTCTCTCAGAACCTGTCATTTCCTTTCCATCATGGAAATCTTTCCTCAAGGAGATCACTTCTCAGTGTTCCCTCTGCTATTCTACTACCCCTCAGGGATTGTGCAGGCCCCCTCCCTTTCCTACACATCAAGCTCGGGGATTTGCCCCTGCCCAGGACTGGCAAATTGACTTTACCCACATGCCCCGAGTCAGAAAACTAAAATACCTCTTAGTCTAGGTAGACACTTTCACTGGATGGGTAGAGGCCTTTCCCACAGGGTCTGGGAAGGCCACCGCGGTCATTTCTTCCCTTCTGTCAGACATAATTCCTCGGTTTGGCCAGTTTTGCCTCGCACAGGGTCTCTTCTTCCTCTGTGGATCCTCTGCCTACATGTGTCTACCTGCTAATTGGACAGACACATGTACACTAGTTTTCCTTACTCCCAAAATTCAATTTGCAAATGGAACCGAAGAGCTCCCTGTTCCCCTCATGACACCGACACGACAAAAAAGAGTTATTCCACTAATTCTCTTGCTGATTTTTTTAGGACTTTCTGCCTCCACTATTGCTCTCGGTATTAGAATAGCAGGCATTTCAACCTCTGTCATGACCTTCCGTAGCCTGTCTAATGACTTCTCTGCTAGCATCACAGACATATCACAAACATTATCAGTCCTCCAGGCCCAAGTTGACTCTTTAGCTGCAGTTGTCCTCCAAAACCGCCAAGGCCTTGACTTACTCACTGCTGAAAAAGGAGGACTCTGTATATCCTTAAATTAAAAACGTTGTTTTTACCTAAATCAATCTGACCTGGTATATGACAACATAAAAAAAGTCAAGGATAGAGCCCAAAAACTTGCCAACCAAGCAAGTAATTACGCTGAACCCCCTTGGGCACTCTCTAATTGGACGTCTTGGGCCCTCCCAATTCTTAGTCCTTTCATATCCATTTTTCTCCTTGTTTTATTTGGACCTTTTATCTTCCGTTTAGTTTCTCAATTCATCCAAAACCGCATCCAGGCCATCACCAATCATTCTATACAACAAATGTTTCTTCTAACGACCCCACAATATCACCCCTTGCCACAAAATCTTCCTTCAGCTGCATCTCTCCCACTCTAGGTTCCCACGCTGCCCCAATCCTGCTTGAAGCAGCCCTGAGAAACACCGCCCATTCTCTCTCCATACCACCCCCAAAAAATGTTTGCCACCCCAACACTTCACACTATTTTGTTTTATTTTTCTTATTAATATAAGAAGGCAGGAATGTCAGGCCTCTGAGCTGAAGCCAAGCCATCGCATCCCCTGTGACTTGCACATATACGCCCAGATGGCCTGAAGTAACTGAGGAATCACAAAAGAAGTGCAAATGCCCTGCCTCGCCTTAACCTATGACATACTACCACAAAAGAAGTGATAATGGCCGGTCCTTGCCTTAAGCTATGATATTATCTTGTGAAATTCCTTTTCCTGGCTCATCCTGGCTCAAAAAGCTCCCACACTGAGCACCTTGTGACCCCCAATCCTGCCCGGCAGAGAACAACCCCATTTTCACTGTAATTTTCCTTTACCTACCCAAATCCTATAACGGCCCCACCCTTATCTCCCTTCGCTGACTCTTTTCGGACTCAGCCCGCCTGCACCCAGGTGAAATAAACAGCCATGTTGCTCACACAAAGCCTGTTTGATGGTCTCTTCACACGGCTGCGCATGACACAGTATGGAAAGAAGACAAAGAAAATATGTACAATCAAAGAACCCAGCAAATACCACCTCAGTCAGATGAGCAAGATTAACAATAGCGATAAACCATGTTGATGGCATATATCCTTGATATAAAATAATAAGAATGACATTTTATTTCTGGGATTTTTTCTCTCAAAAATACATGACTCTTTTGTAATAATGAGAAAGACATAAGGGCATATCCCAATTAAGAGGCGTTGTATAAAATACCTGACAAATATTCCTTATAGCTGTCAAGATCCTTAAAACTAGGAACACCTGAGAAACTACCACAGCCACAAGAATCCTGAGGAAACAAGATAACTGAGCATAATATTGTTTCCTGTATGATACCATCAGGGCAGAAGAGAAGTACATTAGGTAAAAACTAAGGAAAACTTAATACATTAGGAATCACCTTGATATGGTTTGGATTTGTGTCCGCACACACATCTCGTGTCTAATGGTAATCTCCAATGTTGGAAACGGAAGGTGATTGGATCTCTGGGGTGGATTTCTCCCTTGTTCTCCAGATACTGAATGAGTTCTCAGAAGATCTGGTTGTTTAAAAGTGAGTGGCACCTTCACTCTCCTCCTCCTGCTTCTGCCATGTAAGATGTGCCTGCATCCCCTTTGCCTTCAACCACAATTGTAAGCTTCCTGAGGCCTCCCCAACCATGCTTCCTGTACATCCTACAGAACCATAAGCCAATTAAACCTCTTTTCTTTATAAATCACCCAGCCTCAGGAATTTCTTTATAGCAGTGCAAGAGTGGACTAATACAGATCTTTAATCAATAATAATAATGATTAATCAATATATTTTCATTATGACAAACATACCATACTAATATATGCTATTAATAGAATAAAATTGGGGTAGTTATATGGAAACTCTTTGTATTAATTTTACAAATTTTCTGTGAATTTAAAGGCTTTTTTAAAAATACACATTAAACGACAAACAGATTAAACAGAGAAATTCAATAATCAATGAACTTGGGATATTATGCAGCCAATTGCTATTTTCATTCTTGAAACTTTTTTGCAATACTGATAGTGTTTACATATAACACCATATAAAATGTATTAAATCACATATTTCACTATAGCCAATTTGGTTTTGTGCATAGATATTATATCTTCATATACGTTAATGCTATTGTCAAATGTGACTGGGAAGTCAGTTTTACTATTAGTAGGATGCAAAGTTTTTAAACTTTGAATACTCCCCCTCAATGCAATTGTATTATTTGTATGTGAAATAAATCCAAATTTTTATTTTAGGAAATTTGGTCTCATTTAGTTTTTGGAAGCACAATAACTTATGTTTTAAAATATCTTCAGTTGGATATCTGTATGCTTTTAGTTGATACAATTTTGTATGTCAATATACTTGTAGGGTAAAATGCAATGTTCTCATATATGTACACATTGTGGAGATAAAGCTAATTAATCACCTCACAAACATCATATTTTGGTGATGAAAACATGTACATTTTACTCTATTAGCAATTTTTAAATATACCATACATTGTTATTAACTATACTCACCATGCTGTATAATAGGTCTCTAGAACTTATTCCTCTTGTCCAACTGAAACTTTGTACATTTTGACAAATATCCCCTCAATTTGTCCCACCCCCTGAAGGCCCTGCTAACATTCATTCTACTCTCTACTTCAATGAGTTTGAGTTTTTTAGATTCTCTATATAAGAGAGATCATGAAGTATTTGTCTTTATGTGCCTAGCTTATTTCACTTAGTACAATATCCTCCAGATTTATCTATGTTGTCACACAGAATTTTCTTCTTTTTAAAGTCTGAGTAGTATTCTATTGTACATACACTGTCACACTGTTGATGGACACTTGACTGTTTTCATTATCTTTACATATTTGACTATTTTGAATAATGCTGCAAGGAACATAAGAGTAAAGACGTCTCTTTGAAATACTGACTGTATTTTCTTTGAATATATGCTCAGAAGTGAGATTGCTAGATTATATGGTAGTCCTATTTCTAATTTTTTGGGTCACTTCCATACTGTTTTCCATAATGGCTGTACTGGCATACACTTTACCTGAAATGGAAGATGAGTACACTTAAGATTCTTTTTAGCACAGGCATTCAGCACACAAAGCTGTCCTTAGGACATCTAACAATTAGAATTAAGGAAACTTAATCCTTCTGGGTCACTGTAGTAACTTCTGTCATCTTTGAGAGCTTATCATTAATTATAAGGCTTTTCAAACAGTATAGAACTCAGTGACCCTGTGAGGAGTGCTTCACTGTTTTTAAAAACAGAATCTCAACCCACAAAGAGGTTTGAATAGATAATACCTTTTTCATACTTTCATCACTTCCTCTGCCTTGAAATTTTGTCTAGCTTTATAACATTCACCCTTTGCCAGAGTAGGTAAAAAAAAAAAAAAAAAAAAAAAAAAAAAAAAAATCACCCAAACCTAATGTATTCTAAATCCAATAAATCCAATCCAGAGGTTGACAAGACACATTATCTTCTTCCTTCTATAGTTCCATTAATTTACCTTTCTTTCTTTCTTTCTTTCTTTCTTTCTTTCTTTTTTTTTTTTTTTTTGGCAGAGTCTTACTCTGTCGCCCAGGCTGGAGTGCAGTGGCGCCATCTTGGCTCACTGCAAGCTCCACCTCCTGGGTTCACGCTATTCTCCTGCCTCAGTCTCCGGAGTAGCTGGGACTGCAGGTGCCCGCCACCACGCCCGGATAATTTTTTGTACTTTTAGTACAGATGGGGTTTCATCGTGTTAGCCAGGATTGTCTCATCTCCTGACCTCGTGATCCACCCGCCTCGGCCTCCCAAAATGCTGGGATTACAGGCATGAGCCACCGTGCCTGGCCTAATTTACATTTCTTAGTGAGTCATTTTCTCTCTCTCTCGCTCTCTGTTTCTCTCTCTCTCTCTCTCTGTCTCTGTTTCTCTCTCTCTCTCTCTCTCTCAGCCTACATTGAGGACACAAAACTCTCTGAACATTGATTTAAAATAAGAAAAGCTAGTATGGCTATGGCTGTTTCTTTGCTTTTTCACACTACATGTACGGCTTTTTTTGTGGAGCTTTCATTTCATAGTGCATAATAGAACAAAAAATGTGAATGCATTGGGTCATGTCTCAGTTACATACTGCTCTTGTAATCCAAGACACAGTTCCAGGGATTATTGCAATATTAAAATTTAGATAGAGGGGTAATAAAAAAGATCTATTGGACATACACAAGCAACTATTATCATTAATTTTAAAGTTATTTTTCATGGCAAGACATAGTTTGGCTATAATGCTCTAGAGTATGCATGAAAAAGACAATGAGAAAAGGTATTGGGTGATACTTCTGTCAAGATAAAAGTGGTGCATAGTATATATATTTGATTACACAGCTACATTTTCAAAAGTATTTTCTACATAAAATCTCATTGACTTCAATTAGAATTTGCAATCTAAGTACACCATATGGCTTTGCTTAAAAGCAGTGAGACTATCAAATTTAATTACTTTTATAGGCGTCTCGCATGGTAAAGGTGCTTGTTAAAGGAGCAGCACTACATGAGAATTATTTCCAGTAAAAATTGAAAACTAAGAAGATGGCTACCGTCTGGTGGTTACTAATTGACAGTCAATTCCACAAGAAAAGTAATTTTCAGTAATACTTAAAAATAGCATGCAGAGAACAATGTCACTTTGCTAATTTTATTGCTGTTCTATATAGCAATATTGGAATATAATGTGAATTAACACTACTACACTAAAAGCAAAGTATGTCTTCTGCATATCGGTCTTGTCTTCTTTTTGCCCTTTCCTCATGAGGAAGAAATGCAAAGATGCATTCTCATATAGATGTACACACAAATGCATAAATAGATATATTCTTCTATATAAACAATACAGGAGAATATATTGGTAGCAGTACAAGCATTTCCTTCATCTTGTTTTACTAAGGAAATACTTTAAATTCAAAGTCCTAATAAAGTCAGATACAACACAATGGGTAGAAATGAGTTACGTTTTACTGTGAAAATATACAGTTTGGTCTTTAATGGAGAGTCCTAAAGTTTCAGGCAAATTGGAAAGCAGATGCCATTTTCGAAGAATAACCTTTTGTTAGCTCCAGCTATCTTTCTCACATGACAATTGTACTTTATCCACTATTGCCAGATAAGTTGAATTTATTTTTAAAAGAAGCTAGAAATTCCCATATGAAATAAAATCTTCAACTTTTAAAATGTGAAAAAGAATTAAAAAATTTATGTGCAAAACATATCTATAGGATAAAAGCCATCACGGGCTGTCTGTTTGCTTTCTCATTTTCTAGAGTTCTGACTTTATATCACCAAACAAATACAAATTAAACCAAGAAAACCAAGAATCATTATTTCTCTGCCTGATCAGGCAAGTACATAAAATCACGAGTACTACAAATCTTAAGTAATGAAAAGTAAACTTTACCTATTAAAAGAATTATTAGCAATTGAGAAAACAGTCCAGCAAAACTGAAAATAATTTTGTATTACACAAACTTGTTAAAAGCTGGTAAGGTTTGTTCAGACAATTTCTATGAAGTAGTGTTATTTCCTTATCATTATGGTAAACTTTTTTTTTCTGGTTTTGACTTCCCTTAGAAATCAGTGGTTATTTGTAATCAGAATGGTTGATTGAACATAGGTGATTATTATTCCTAGTACCAGAATCTCATTAAAAAACTGAATAAGTAATTCTAAAAATTACCATGAATTTCACTGTTGAAAAATCATAAAGGCCACATCACCTACATGTGTAAGTGTTTCTTGAAATAAAATGCATATGATAATGATTGTAGAGATAGTTAAATTCAGTGGAACAGAAATCTGCTCTTTTGTATAAACAAAGGAGCCCCTGCCTTCTCCCTGCCAGCCTTGAAAAAGAAGTGAGCCCTCTACCTTCAGGTCATTGTCGGATTAGCTCCAAGATGAGAAGTGGAGAGACAGTACAATTTTGTGTTGTTTTCATTTCTTGTTTGTTGTTATTTGTCTTATGGAAGTGGTCTTGAGACTCTTAGGATAGATGTTTTAAGGACCGTGAAACAGCTGTATCTCTGTACCTGTTTTACTTAGCAGCTTGTTTCAGTATTTTTCTCCTTTGAAAAATTCTGTGCACCCCCATCTAGATACTGAAGAAAATTGCCTTTGGAGACACCCAGCCTAGAACCTGGGACCTAAGCAAAAACCCTGGATACTTTGCCCACAGAAATGGCTATCTCCACTCCAAGAAGGCACTGTCTTCACACAACCTTAGAAACAACCTATACTTGTACACCCTTTATTCATTATTGGTAGAGCTCCTTTAATCATTGTCAGAGAAGCAAAAAGTTTTATTTAGATTAAGGAAATATATGCAAGCAAACAACAAATCTCAGTTGATGCCCCTATTTGTAAATATTAGAAGATAATTTCAGATGTAATTTTTTTTATTTGAGATAAGCCAATAGCATGAAGGAAAAATAAATATAACAAACCCTCAATTACAGATAAATAATGCTGGGAAAGGAGTATACATTTTCAATAAATAAAATGAATACTCTCAAAACAACTAATAATATCCCATCCAAAACTAAGATTAATTAGGCTGTTGTTAAAAAAAAAAAAAAAAGCCAAGGTTAGACTTCTTTGAAACCCAAATTTGGCTGTCAGAAGAAAATGCATAAGATATTAAAATGAAAATTGAATATTGTAAAGAATAATTTTTTTTGCAGAATAAAATCTCTAACAGTGGTAGGTTTTCAAATGTTAGTGTAGAAAGTCGGTTTTTTTTCTTTTTTTTCTTTTTTTTTTTTCCTGCAAAGTCATATTCTTATTTGAACTCTTATTTTTCCTCAACTTTCATTTTAGCTACAGGGGGTATATGTGCAGGTCTATTCCATGGATATGTTGCACTAAAGTATTGAGCATAGTGCTCAGTAGGTAGTTTTTCAACCCATGCTCTCCCTTCCTCCCCACTCTAGTAGCTTGCAGTATCTATTGGTTCCATATTTATGTCTGCAGTTGCTCAATGTTTAGCGCCTACTTAAAGTGGGAATGTTCAGACTTTGCTTATCTGTTACTGAGTTTACTTAGGATTATGACCTCCAGCGCTATCCATGTTGCTATAAAGTACATTATTTCATTTTTTAAATGTCTGTGTAATATTTTATAGTATATATGTACCTACCACATTTTCTTTATTTAATCTGTTGATGTGCACCTAGGTTGATTCCGTGTTTTTGCTATTTGTGAATAGTGCAGTTTTAAATGAATGAGTGCATGTGTCTATTTGGTAGAATGATCTATTTGCCTTTGGGTATATACCCAGTAATTGGATTACTAAATCAAATGGCAGTTATTTGAAATATCTCTAAACTACTTTCCACAGTGACTGAACTAATTCACATTCCCACCAACCATGTATAGGCATTCCTTTTTCTCCACAGACTTGCCAGCATCAAAGACCAGTTCTTCAAATCAACCCAGTCAAAGAAAATCAGAAAATGAATTAAGAAAGTGAAAACAAAATCTGGAATAAATATGAGAATAAGATACCAAATCCATGATTTATTGCCATTCCTGAGAGATAAGAAGAGAGAATAAACAACTTGAAAAAATATATTTGAGGATGTAGTCCACAAAAAATGTTCTAATTTAGGTAGATAAGTTGACATGAAAATCCAAGAAATACAGAGAACCCCAGTGAGATACTATACAAGATGACCATCCCCAAGGCACGTAGTCGTCAGATTTTAAAAAGTCAATTCAAGATAAAAAATCCTAAAGGCAGTTAGAAGTGTCACGTACAGAGGGAACCTAATCAGGCTGGCAGCAAACCTCTTAGCAGAACCCTTATAAGGAAGAAGAGAATGGGGACCTATTTTCATTGTCCTATAAAAAAAAAATCCAACCAAGAATTTTATATCCTTCCAAACTAACCTGCATAAGTGAAGGAGAAGTACCATTTTTTTCAGACAGAAAAATGCTGAGAGAATACAATACAAACAGACAAGGCTTACAAGAGGTCCTAAAAGAAGTTCTAAACATAGAATTGAAAGAACAACATATCTGCTACAAAACACAACAACAAAACGAAATCACACATAAGCGCATAGGCCACAGGCGCTATAAAGCATTTACACAATCAAACCAATGTAAAACAAGCTAATAATAAAATGACATCATCAAAATGTCACATATCAATACTAAATCTGAATTTAAATGGGTTAAATGTCCCACTTAAAAGACATAGAGTGGCAAGGTGGATAAAAATATAAGATGCAACTGTCTGTAATCTTCAAGAAAATTTATATATTGACACCCCCATGTCCAAAATATAGGTATGGAGTAAGATCTGCCATGTAAATGGAAAACAAAAAGAGCAGGAGCCACTATTCTTAAATAATATGAAACATATTTTAGAATAATAAAAATTAAAGATGGACAAAAAAAGGAACGTTCCATAATGTAAAGGGTACAATCCAACAGGAACACTTTTATTTAACTAGCCTAAATACTTAAATTTCTATGTACCCAACACTGGTACATCCAGATTCATAAAACAAGTATTCTTGGCCTATAAAAATACTTAGATAACCCCAAATATCAGTGAGTGGGAGATTTCAATAAACCACTGGTAGTGCCAGATATATCACTGAGGCAGAAAACTGAGAAAGAAATTCTGGACTTAGATTTGACACCTGAGCAAATAGACCTAGTAGATGTCTACAGAACACTCCTCTGGACATCCACAGAATATACATTCTTCTCATCTCCGCAAAGAATATATTCTAAGATTGACCACTTTCTTGTTCATAAAAAGTCTCAACAAATTCAAAACAATTTGAATCACAGCTAGCACACTCTCAAACCACCGTGCATTAAAACTATAAATGAATATCAGCTGGGCGCGGTGGCTCACGCCTGTAGTCCCAGCACTTTAGGAGGCCTAGGCGGGCGGATTACAAGGTCAGGAGATTGAGACGATCCTGGCTAACACAGTGAAACCCCGTCTGTACTAAAGAATACAAAAAATTAGCCGGGTGTAGTGGCGGGCACCTATAGTCGCAGCTACTCCGGAGGCTGAAGCAGGAGAATGGTGTGAACCCAGTAGGCGGAGGTTGCAGTGAGCCGAGATTGCGCCACTGCACTCCAGCCTGGGCGACAGAGCAAGACTGTCTCAAAAAAAAATACATATATATATATGTGTGTGTGTGTGCGTATATGTAAATGAATATATATAAATATATATGATGTGTATATAAATATATATTATATATATTTATATATGTAAATATGTATTATATATATTTATATAATGAATATATATAAATATATATAAATGAACAAGAGGATCTCTCAAAAGTACACTATATATATAATATAATATATATAAATGAATAGCAAGAAGATCTCTCAAAAGTACACAAATTCATGAAAATTAAAACACTTCCTCTTGAATAACTCATGGATGAACCTTGAAATTAAAGCATAAATCAAAAAATTATTTGAATTAATAGAGACATAACCTACCAAAACCTCTGCAATGCAGCTAAAGCAGTGTTAAGAGGAAAGTTTATAACCCTAAAATGCCTTGATTGAGAGTTAGAAATATCTCAAATTAGTAATTTAATTTTGTGCCTATAAGAATTAGGAAAAAAAAGAACAAACCAACAACCTAAGAGCTAGCAGAAGAAAATAAATAACTAAAATTAAGGAAGAACTGAATGAAATTGAGATGCAAAAATCCATAGAAAAGATCAGTAATACCATGAGTTGTTTTTTCAAAAAATAAACCAGATTAAAAGACACCTACATACACTCACAAAAGAGAGAAGATCCAAATAAGTACAATCATACATGATAAACATGACATTATAACTTATGCCACAGAAATACAAAAGATCCTCGGAATACTGTGAATAACTCTAGGCATACATAATAGAAAACTTAGAGAAAATGGGTAATTTCCAGAAACAGGCTCCCAAGATTTAATCAGAAAGGGATTCAGACACTAAGTAGACCAATATTGAGCTCTGAAATTGAATCAGTAATAAAAATTCTACCAACCAAAAAAAGTCCCGAACCAGGTGAATTCACACCTGAATTCTGCCAGGTATGAAGAACTGTTACCAATCCTACTGAAAATATTCCAAAAAACTGTGGAGGAGTGGCTTTTCTGTTATTCTTTCTATGAAGCCAACATCAGTGTAATACCAAAATCTGGCAGACACAACAACAATAAAAAAGAAAACTTCAGGCCAATATTCCTGAAGAACACAGGCACAAAAATTCTTAGCAAAACACTAGCACACTGAATGTAGTATATGAAAGAGTAAATATACTACAATAAAGCAGGATTTATTCCTAGGATGCAAGGCTGGTAAAACATATAGGAATCAATAAATATTCACCATCTAAACCAAATTAAAAACAAAAACTATATGATCATCTCAATAGATGCAAAGAAAGCTTTCAATGATATCCAACTTCCATTAATAAAAAAAAAAAAAAACTTGAGTGACTAGATATGGAAGATCGTATCTCAAAATAATAATATCCATTTATGACAAACCCACAGACAACATCATACTGAATAGATAAACACTGGAATTATTTTCTTTGGGAACTGGAACAAGACAAGGATGCCCCTCTCACCACTCCTATTCAATATACTCCTTGAATTGCTCACCATAGAAATCAGATAACAGAAAGAAATAGAAGGCACCCAGAAAGGAAAGGAAGAAGTCAAACTATTTATTTTCACCAGTTATATGATTCTATACCTGGAAAATCCTGGGAACTTTGCCAAAAGGTTACTAGAACTGATAAATAATGTAGTGAGGTTTCAGGATGCAAAATCAATGTATAAAAGCCAGTAGCATTTCTATACGCCAACAACATCCAAGCTGAGGATCAACTCAAGAACACGATCCTACTTACAATAACCACAAAGACAATGAAATACCTAGAGATACTGCTAACCAAGGAAGTGAAAGATCTCTACAAGGTGATCTACAACACACTGCAGAAAGAAATCCGAGATGGCAACAGTAAATGGGAAAACATCCCATGCTCATGGATTTGAAGAATCAGCATCATTAACATTGCTGTATTAGTGTGTTTGTGTGCTTCTGATAAAGACATATCCAAGACTGGGTAATTTATAAAGAAAAACAAGTTTGTTTAATGGACTCACAGTTCCATGTGGCTGAGGAGGTCTCATGGCACAAGGCCAAAGACACTTCTTTCATGGTGACAAGATGAAACTAGAGAAGGTAAAGTAAAGAACAAATTCTCTCCCATAGGTTCTGGAGGGAACGTGTTGATTTTGAACACCTGGCTACTCGAACTATGGAAAATAAATTTCTGTTTTTTGAAACCATCCAAGTTGTGATAATTGCTATAAAAGCTTCAGAGAACGAATCCGTTCCTTGTCATGTTCTATAGATGTTGTATTTGAGCATAGAGACGTTGGAATCTTTCCACAGCTTAAAATGTAGTAAGGGTGGAAGGAGTAGGTATTGCAGAATGATACTGTTATGAAGTGAAAGGAATTATGTTAATATAGTGATTTCTGCGTTTGCAAATGCAGGCAAATTTTTAACTATTCAATAAAGCATGAATTACCTAATACACTGGTTTAGTGCATTTGATTGGTTTAGTCTGTGCATAAGAGTAGATAGGTCCTGATATAATGCCCTCCAAGCACATATTGGAAAATAAAATTGGTCATCTTAGCAGGCTAAATGGTGCTCTCCTCCAAGAAAAAAAAAAAGTCTTTATTAGAGTCTCAGAAAATATCACATACCATGACAGAAGGGTGACTACTATCTTATATAACAAAAGATGTGATTAAATTATGTCTTTTGACAGTAAGAGCTTTTTCCGGATTCTTGTGGTGGGGTATAAGTGCAATCACAGATATCCTTATGAGAGAGAGGCAGAGGAAGTTTAGAGAAGACACACAGAAGGGAAAGGAATGTACAGATGGAGGCAGAGGTTGCAGTGATATACGTACAAGTTGAGGAATGCCACTCTGGCAGCTACCAAAAACTGGAAGAGGTAGGGAATGGAGTCTCTTCAGGTCACCTAAAGGAACACAGTCCTGCCAGATTTTGGACTGTGAACATCTGGACTCTGTGAGAAGATATATTTATATTGATTTAATCCACCTAGTATGGGATAAATGATTATAGCAACCACAGGAAACTGATACATTCATAAAAAAGAAAAGGCAGCAGTTTAACCAGAAAAGCTGGATATTATTTGGTGTATAAAAGGACAAAGTGGGGCTAGTGCAAATAAATTTCTAATGCAGGCTATTACAAAAATTATGAATACTCATCACTTTGATGACTAATTTAACCACAACAACATAATATTGTGGAGTGTATTCATACTATGCCAAATTGTATATTCTATATCCTATAGTAGAAATGTTTACTCAGCCAAGAAATATAAAATGAAACTCCATAATATTTATAAATACTGTTTTAACTCAGAGCAAGAATATTTAAAGTAAATTACCCATGTGAAAACGCAAAACTACAGTTAAACAGTCCCTAAAGTTAAAGCCTGTGTCCTGAAGAAAGAGAAGACCTTTTTAGTCTACTTAGTAAGGCAATCTAAGAACATCCTGGTTGCTTTATTTTTTATTATATACATTTTCATTTTCCTAAACAAAATATATAATTTTTATTTTAACAAACATGGAATAGCAAGTAAAGAAAATTTAACTTATTCATTGCTTCTACCATTGAATAGATTTTTAAAATCAGTATTACCTCAAATAATATGATAAACTCAAGTGATAAACCTATACTTCTACTTTTTTTATATTAGCTCCAAAGGGCAAATAAGCTGATGATTTTAAACATGTTCTATTGCATTTTCTACAAAACAGCATCTTAGAGAAATACGGAGTATGCTGTAAACTCTTTTACTTTAAGATTATTGCTACAATTTGGTTAATTTAATAGGTATAAAATATTGGCCTTCTGTATTAATATGTGTGTAATTACAATTCAGTTAAAACCTAAGAAATTTAAGTAGCAAAGTCAATCACAAAATATTTTTCATGAAAATAAATTAACTACAAGTTATAAATACAAATATTTATAGCTTATAAATATTTTACAATGTTTGCTGAGATTTCTGAATATATTACATAGGCAGCATAGTCTTTCATTTACTCAAGAATAATTTAAATTGAAGAGATCCTTATCACAAAGCTGGCATGATCAAAATAAACCAATAATAATCTCAGTTTCAACAAAAGAAAAAGGGTGCTTTGGATAAAAAGCTCTGAAAATATGGCTGATGATTTATTCTCTCTGGTTTATGTTTCTTACATTAGAACCATTTTTTTTGGTTTATGCTCTTCCATCTCTAGCTGGAATATTTTATTACATTATCAGAATATGAGTATATCTTAGTATATGATGTTTACTCATAACTGTAGTAAATTCTAGGTAAAAGTTTCAATAATAGCAGTTTCACCAAAGATTTCAATTCTTATCGTTAAGCTAGACTTTATGTTAGATATCCATTTCTATTCATAAAAAAGCCTAATACCAATGCATCAAGACTTTCTTTAAAGCTTTGCTGTATTCTATAACACATTGAAATTACTTCATCTGAAGAGTATTCTTTATTATGAATAATACATGCTGAAGAAAAAAACATGCTTAACTAAATTGAAGTCTTTCTTTTTCATGATCAGCTGCTATAAAACAAGTCTGTAATGATAAGAGAAGTCAACTAACTTGTGCAAACATTTGCAAGTCATATTTTCAAAACCTACCTAGAAAACATTTTGATTTCTAAACTTACATGCTATGGAATCTTTACTTTCACAAACATAGCTGTTAGCAATATAGCAAAATCCTCCACACATAGCTTTCTATGAATGTATTATATGTGTGTGTGTGTGTGTAGATACAAAATTAAGATAAAAAAAATTTTCTTCATTCAAGAACAGAAGCAGTACTTTTGATAGCACTATGCCAATTTCTAACAAAAATTTGGTCTTTTGATATATAACACAGATATATTCAACCTGCTGAATCATGTGGCATCTGAAAATACAAAGCATTATTTATTTGGTTACTAATTCAGAATCACCTTGTGTGTGAGCAGATGTTTGTTACTTTATGCCAAGCAATTAAAAGATATTGGTACAACTGAGTTTTGCATTTGAATGAAAAGATGAACAAAATGGTTGTTAAGACTTATCACACTTGAAAATTGTTTATTGGCACCAACAATCTTCATAAAACAAAGTTATTCAAACACATCCATCAACATCAAACACAAACAGATTGTTAAAAATTCATAAATAAAGCCCAAATACGAAAAAAAGACATTTCTTTATATTGCTAAACAATCAGAAGTATGATATATATAAATGAATGTCCTAGTTGTGGTCAACTACTACAAGCATTATAGTATGAGAGAGATTCCAAAAGCATCATGTCAGTTGATATTAGTATCAGTTTCCTAATATGTCTTCACTAGTCACATGTGCATTTAATCGTTTTAGATGTAAATTGTTTTAGACACACGACTAGTGCATGCAGACATAGCTTGCTTTTAAGACATTCAATCAATTTTGTCATTTTTCTCTTCTTAAAGGAACAGTAAGCAACAACAATATTAAAGTCAAGGGAACAAAGAGATTTATGCTGAAGAAATCTTTATATTCTATATATTCTATATAACTACAATACAATGTAAATGTATATATGAATTAGGTTTTTGTAATTAAACAAATTTCAGACTAAAAAACTAAACTTGGTTTTGAGTATTATTTTAATTTGTCTCAGCACAGAAATTCAGTACATATTCAAATTATTTCAAGATACACAAACACATACACACACATAAACACACGTGTGTATGTATTGTATGCATGCATATATAGTACATATAAATTAAATATTTTGGCCAGGTGTGGTGGCTCATGCCTGTAATCCTAGCACTTTGGGAAGCCGAGGCGGTCGGAAAACCTGAGGTAGGGAGTTCGAGACCAGCCTGACCAACTTGGAGAAACCACGTCTCTGCTAAAAATACAAAATTAGCTGGGTGTGGTGGTGCATTCCTGCAATTCCAGCTACTCGGGAGACTGAGGCAGAAGAATCACTTGAACCCGGGAGGCAGAGTGAGTCAAGATCCTGCTATTGCACTCCAGCCTGGGCAACAAGAGCGAAACTCCTTCTCAAAAATAAATAAATAAATACATACATACATATATAAATACATAAATAAATAAATGTTTTAGTCAAATTAATGTCAATACTCTTATAACTTCTATTCATTTATTTATTATATAAACATGTCTATTGATTGCCTCTTAAATGTCAGGCACTATTGTGATTTCTACAAATAAAGTTTCCATGGTAGTTTTAAAATAGGGGGTGGAGAGACAGGAAACAAATATTTGATACAATATCAGGTAATGAAAATGAAAATGAAATTAAAGTATCATAAGAAAGGTTAGAGTAGTGGCAAGAGGTGGAGCATTTTTTTTTTTTTTTTTTCCAATAAGATGATCAAAGAAGCCTACTTGCTGAAGGGAACTTTAAGTGGAAATATAACAGCTAAAAGAAAGTTAGCAATGGTATTACATAGGGAAAGTGCCTTCAGGATAAAGATCAACAATTGCAAATACCTCAATCTGCACATTTCTGCAGATTTTTTATTTGCATGACATTGACATTGCAGACTTTTACTGCATGATATTTTACTTAATTATCACATAGTATACAATTCCCCTTAAAATGTACAACTGAATATTATGTAGTATATTCACAGAGATGTGCAATTATCACATTCACTTTTAGAACAATTTTATGAAATTAAAAAATATATCTATACCAGACCTAATTAGCAGTCATTCCTCATTTTACCCCAACTCTGCAGCACTAGATAGACAGTAATCTAATTTGTTTCTAGGGATTTGTCTATACATTTCATAAATTTCATATAAATGAAATTGAGCATTATGTGATCTTTTATACCTGGCTTCTTTCACTTAGCATGAAGTTTTCGAGGTTCATCTATGTTATATCATTAACAATGCTCACACCTTTTTATGGCTGAATGGTATTTTCTTGTATGGTTATACTATATTTTTTCATCAATTTATCAGTTGCTAGAAATTGGATTGTTGATAGTAATTGGCTACTATAAGCAATGATACTCTGAGCATTGTATACAAGTTTTTTTGTGGATATATGTTTTACTTATATTTGCTATATGTATTAGTCCATTTTCACACTGTTGTAATGAACTATGTGAAACTGGGTAAGTTATAAAGAAAAGTGGTTTGAGTCACAGTTCCACATGGTTGGGAGACTTCCGGACACCTATAGCTGAAGGTGAAGGGGAAGAAGGCATGTGTTACATTGTGGCAGGAGACAGACAGCCATGGGGGAAGTTCCACACTTTAAAACCATCAGCTCTCATGAGAACTCACTATCATGAGAACAGCATGGGGGAAATCCACCCTCATGATCCAATCAATCACCTCCCACCAGGTACCTCACCTTACACATGGGGATTTCAATTCGTGATGAGATTTGGGTGGGGACACAGAACCGAATCATATCAGTGTATATCTAAGTGAAATTTCTAGATAGTATATCATCTCTGTGTTTAACCTTTGGAGGAACAATCAACACTTTTCCAAAGTGAATAAACTCTTTTTCATTCCCACCAGCAATGTAGGAGAGCTCCATTTTCTCCACATCCACACAAACACTTTTTATTATTTTTTACTACAGCCATCTGAATAAGTATTAAATAGCATTTCATTGTGGTTTTGATTTGCATTTCCCTGCTTAATTATGCTGTGACTGTTTTAATATGCTTATTGGTAACCTGTATATCGTTTTTGGAAAAAAAAAATGTTTTTTCAGGTCTGCTACCATTTTTAAAATTGTGTTATGGTATGTCTCATTATTAAAATTTAAAAATTATTTTTTATATTCTGAATTCAAATTCCTTATCAAATATGTAATTTTGCAACATTGTTACCTACTCTTTGGTAGTCTTTCAAGTTCTTGATGGTAACTTTTGAAGCACAAAAAAACGTAATGTAGACCAGCCTAATATATGTACTTGTTTATCTTTTCTTGCTTGTGCATTAAATGTCATGTTTAAGAAAACTTTGCCTAGCTCAAGGACACAAAAAGTTTATCTCTATATTTTCTCCTAAAACTTTTATAGTTTTAACTCTTATATCTATGATACATTTTGAGTTAATTTGTGTATATGGCATGAGAAGGAAGTCCAAGTTTATTTTTTAAATTATTATTATTATATTTTTTTGAGATGAAGTCTCCCTCTTGTTGCCCAGGCTGGAGTGCAATGGTGTGATCTCGGCTCACTGCAACCTCTGCCTCCTGGGCTCAAGTGATTCTCCTGCCTTGGCCCCCCGAGGAGCTGGGATTACAGGCACCTGCCACCACGTCCGGCTAATTTTTGTTTTTTTAGTAGAGACAGGGTTTCACCATGTTGGCCAGGCTGGTCTTGAACTCTTGACCTCAGGCGATCTGCTTGCCTTGGCCTCCCAAATTTCTGGATGACAGGCGTGAGCCATCGCCCACTGCCAGAGCTCCAACTTGATGATTTTGCATGAGGACATCCTGTTTTCCTAGTAACAGTTGTTAAAAAGATTATCCTTTTACCTAATTAATAGTCTTGGCACTCTTATTCAAAAATCAATTGAATTATGAAATAAGCAAAGATTGTAGTGTAAAGACCTCCAAATACTGCTCTTCCATGAAAGTAAGGAAAAATGCCAAAACTATCAAAAATCAACTTTTTCAGAACTCTGGAAATTATCCAAAGAATTGCAGCATTCCAGAGAATGTTAATTTTGAAAACTGCTAACTCTTAGTAATGATATAAAACTTTGTGATGTTTTAACTCACCCAAGGACCATCCTTTACTCTCTTGCTCAGCAGTATCCATGAAAATAACAGTGTACATTCTTTGTAATGTAATGCATACAGTAGACAAAATACTTCATTCATAAAGAATTTTAATTTGTACATTTTGACCCATCTGGTGGTTCCTGGAAGATTGGCTTAAAGGGTCTGTCTTTATTTTTCCTAACTGGGAACTAGCTTCAGAGGCAAAGCTCTTTCCAGGGCCAGATGAACATTTGCCAAAAATACTTACCGGCTAATTACATTGCTGAAGCCTTAGGCAAAGCTTTGGAGAAAAGACTGGGAAATAAGATGTCTGTAAAGGTTTTGAAATGCTCAGATATATTCCTAGGAATCTATCGGGCCACATGTATGGTCAGGAATGTGTGCATGTTAGGAATTATAAGAGAAGGCCCTAAGCTCTCAGGTCTAGGTGACCTTGACACTTGACACAGAAGCCAAAAGTGAAAGCTAGGACAGAGTCAGCTATTCCCTGCCACAGACGGGATATAAACAAAGACTGAAAGAATTTTTAGTTCTAGACACTTAAGAAATTCTCTGTCCAAACATTAGCTACCTGCTAAACTGAGGGAATAGAGGCTTGAAGGATCATACATGTTAAAAAAAAAAAATGGAGTTTATTAAATTCACTAAAGAAGTCACTAAACAAATGAATAATAAAGCTACAAAATGCAGTTACAGTGAGAAAATCATGTGACGGGGAGAGAATCGTATTTACAGTTACCACAGTATATTATTTAAAAGGTTTGGTTCTCAACAAAACATTTACAAGGCATGCAAAGAAACAATAAAGTACGGCCCATACACAGAAAAGAAAGACAAATTAATAGAGTCAGTGAAACCAACTAGTGGTGAATTCAGATCATTCAGGTTAGGCAACAGAAAGAAAAGGATAAAGAAAAATAAATAGAACCTCAGAGACCTATGGAACATCTTCAATCATACTAATATATACTTAATGGGAAGCGAAAGAGAGAAAGGGACAGAAGAAACATTGAAGAAACGATGGCTTAAACTGCTGAAATATGATATAAAATTAATTAATACAAGTCTTATAGACACTAAGCAGAATAAACTCAAAGAGATCTACACTGAGACACACATCATAATCACACCATCAGAAGTCAAAGACACAGAATCTTGAAAACAGCACGACAGAAGTGACTCAATCTGCCGAAAGAATCTCAATAAGATTCGAAGCGGGCCCGGTGCAGTGGCTT
Source organism: Macaca fascicularis (assembly GCF_037993035.2). Lineage (NCBI taxonomy): Eukaryota > Metazoa > Chordata > Mammalia > Primates > Cercopithecidae > Macaca > Macaca fascicularis. The sequence continues at coordinate 28,542,912 of NC_088380.1, read as the reverse complement.
ATGCCTGTAATCCCAGTACTTTGGGAGGCCGAGGAGGGCAGATTGCCTGAGCTCAGGAATTCCAGACTAGCCTGGGCAACATGGTGAAATCCCATCTCTACTAAATACAAAAAATTAGCTGGGTGTGGTGGCATGTGCCTGTAGTCCCACCTACTCAGGAGGCTGAAGCAGGATAATTGCTTGAACCCGGGAGGCAGAGGTTGCAGTGAGCTGAGGTGGTGCCACTGCACTTCAGCCTGGGTGACAGAGTGAGACTCCTTCTCAAAATAAATAAATAAATAAATAAATAAATAAGATTAGAAGCTGATTTCTCATCAGAAATCATGAAGACCAGAGAACAGTGATGTGATATATTCAAAGTGCTGGATTAAAAACAAAATAAAACAAGCAAAAATCCTGTCAAATGAGAATTCTGTATCTGGTAAAACTATCCTCAAATATGAAGGAGAAATGAGGATATTCTCAGATAAACAAAAATAGAGAAAGACCACTGGTGGCAGAATTTCCTGCCAACAAATGGAAACGGAGGCCCTTCAGGCTGAAATGAAGAACAATAGACACTAACTCAACTCCATATGAAGAAATAAAAAACAGCAAGTAAAGAAACTGCATGGGTAAAAATGCAGGAACAGTTGAAAACTGTATTTTTTGTTTGTACTTTCTTTTTGTCTCCTTTCTGATATTAAGGACAAATGCAAATAATTACAAATGCTGGTTAATGGAAGCACAATATATAAAGATGTAATTTGTGACAACAGCTTAAATGGGGGACATAGGGAAAGCTAAATAGATAAGCAAAATATAATGTATCCAAACAATGAAATATCATTTAGACTTTAAACTATGAAATATCGTCGAGATAAATAGCATTTATCATTCATATAAAATGAAGTACTGTTATTGCTACAACATAGTAAAATATAGTAAACATGGTAAGCAAAAGATGCCAGCCACATTAGGTCATATATTGCATTAATTCCAATTATACAAAATAATTATTTTAAATTTATTGAGATTTTTGTGTGGCCTAGCATATGTTCTATCCTGGAGAATATTCCATGTATACCTGATATAATGTGTATTCTGCTCCTGTTGAGTGGAATGTCTTAGAGAATTATATTAGGTCCAGTTAGTTAATAACATTCAAGTCTTATTTATCCTTGTTGGTCTTTTGAAACTCCAGCATTTCATTTAGTTAAATAATTTTAAATATTTTATTGATATTCTCCACATGAAAAATAAAAGACCTAATCTATTTGTTGAGGCATTGTTATCATATCTCTCTTTATTTCTTTAAGAATAGTATCCTCAGTTATGGAAAAATATTTTTAGTAGTTGCTTTAAAATGTTCTTTAAGTCCATCATCTGCATCCTCTCCTGGAAAGTTTTTGTTATTTTATCCCCCACCTACCCAGATATGTGGCATATTTTATTATTTTTTACATGTATTGCAATTTTTTATTAAAAGCTGGACATTGTGTATAATATACATAACAACTGGAAGCTGATTCCCACCTGTTTCTGGGGCTTCTTATTGTTTGCTTGTTTATTTGTTCAGTGATTTGGCTCTGTTGCAAATAGCAAAGTCTATTTCTCAAGCATTGTGAAGCCTTTGATGTTTACTCTTCAGAGGGCACAGCCTTGGACATGAACACGGTCACCATGGAATGACAATGAAGACAATGGTTTCAGCAGGGTTTTCTGTGACTATCTCTTTTCCTAATCTCTCTCTTTCTCTCTCTCTCAAGTTATCTGCCACTGCCATCTAAAAACGCTGTTAGCCTCTACTAATTGTCAAATAATTGCTCTATAGTTGCTGACAATGGTCTGAACCATTAATACCTCCACAGTCTGATCCAATTAAATTTAGATTCCTTCTCTGTGGTAGGTTTTTAAGCTAGTCTTTAAAGTTAATCTGATCTCAAGAGTTTTCTTCATAGCTTTCTTTTTCCCTGGTCCTCTTTGATAAACTATCTGTCCATGGTTTAGCTTTTTACTCTCATGGGGCACACATAATCCTTTTAATTGCTTACTACCAAAAGTTCCATTGTTTTTGAGAACTCCTAAAGCTTGAATTTTCTATATTCTCTACTAAGTAAACTATATTCTTTAGATTAGAGCTTCAGATCTTTTTATTAATATGTACTACCTGACCCTTTGGACAAAATCTTCAAGCCACTTTTCTGGAGCTAGGAGAGAATTCAGTAGCACACTGCTCCAAAAAGTACATCTACCTTTATCATCAGGGTTCTGGGTAAGGGCAATAGCCTCTTTTTTTATTTGCTTACATCTCCTGGCATAGCACCTTCTCCCTACCAGCATTCTGGGGAGAGAATGATCAGTGCCTCATTATTCTCAGTTATTTCAAGAGTAAAGCTTCAGTCCTCTTTCTAAGTGAAGAAAGGAAACCACTGACCTCTTGGTTACTCACCTGTAACTTAGCCTGGTCAGCACAGAGTTGAGGAAATGAGGAATGCTAGTAGTGGCCTTTCTTACATGAGGAGATACTATCGCAATTTTACTGAGAGATGGTGGGGAGGGGGAACCCTTTCTTTTGGTCATACTTACTCAGAGTGAAGTTATGCTAAGATGTAAGTAGGAGTAGAGGGTGAGTCAGTTATAGCTCAAGTGCCAAAGCCTCTTACAGTCTTTACATTGATTTTATAGACTTTCTTGATTAAATGTTTTCTCACCTGTTGAATGCACTTAGAACAATGTCCAGAGATTTTAACCTTATGATTTTAACTAGTTATTATTGCTTCTCTAGATAACAGCTCTGCAGAGCTTGTTAAGACATCTTTATAGAATTATCAGGGTTAGTTGTCTTTGTTTTAATGACTCGCTTTGATAATAATGTGGGTAACATGATGGGAAAGGCAGTAATAGAAGCAAAACTACCAGATTTGTTGATACTACAGTATTTCTAGGTAATGCAGAGATATATAGGTAGAAATCTGCATGCAGCTCCTAAGAGCATATGAAAAACAGAGCAAAATCAGTCCAGGTTACATATTAATAATTGAAAAATAATCCTTTTCTGTTATGGATGATGAAAAGATGAGAAGTTGTTTCATCTGACATTAAATAACAGGTATTAATAATAATACCATTATAGTACAGCATTGCTTTAGGATTTCCATCTATATTTGTTTAACAAAACCCTGATGGTCAAATACAACTCATCTCATCATTAATATAACTATTAATAATAACTATACTTTGGCAACACAGCCTAAAATAAAATGCACACATTAGCATTGGCTAATAACACTTTCAATGTATGAATACCATACAAGAAAAAAGTGTGGATTTGAGGGCAATGTGGCAGACTAGATGCAGCCAGGTGGAACTGCTACCATTGAGGGACTGAGACATGTTGGGGTGGTCAGACCCAACACCAGGCCTTGAGGGCTGCAAAGTCCGGCAGAGTCAAAAGAATGAGTTAAGTGTGCATAAAGTGGGACCAGGGGACCAACACTAGTATGGAGGCCATGAAGGTCCCGAGCTCTGGAAGCTCACACTATTTATTAGTGATCAAACAAAGAAGCAGGTAGTGAGGCTGTGGGGGTTGAAAGGTAGCGGCTCATCAAGCATATGATCTATAGCTGTGATGGTTTAGCATTTCCTTTGAAGCTTATGGAACATGTTCTGCTATTTGAAATAATGGGGAACATGTTCTAGTTTAAGATACAGTCGATCTATGAGCCTGGGAGTGCTAGAAGCAAGGAGCCAGCAAGTCTGGACACATTCCAGAGGCCACAAGGGGTTTTATGCCCTCAGCCCTGGATTCTATCCAAGCTACGAGGGGTTTTGTGCCCTGGGCTTAGATAATGGTGTGGCAGGGCAGCCTTCTACGCTTTAACACAGAGCTTGGTGTTCCAAAGGCTACAAGGGGTTTTAGACCCTGGACCCCGAACATGTTCCAAGACTCCTTTATATTATGTCAGACATGCAAGCCCTGCCTCAGCTTCTCCCAACAAGACAACTGGCACACTCCTAACCAATCTTCAGAAGACAGGTATTTAAAGTGGACAGAGGGAAGACACAGAAGCTAAGCTGAAGAAGGAGAAAGTTAGAAACTCTGCACAAAGTTACTGTGCACCACATCTCATTCCCGACACCTAACAATTCTGGGGAAACGAGTGAGTCTAACTGGTTAGGAGCAACTCATTCCCGCCACAGATCTCTCAACTCCCCTTGACAACCACAGACAATTGAGGTGGCAGAGAGCACTGCTTTCAGAAATGGTAGGGGCAACATGCCAGCTGAAGCAAAGTCCAGAAGGTTTGATATGGGAACATCTATATCAGAGCATGGCCAAGGAAGTCCATCTTCCTAGACTCAGCTTGTACCCATAAGAGACTTTAGCCTGAGGTGAAGTGTGGGACCTAAACTCTACAGGGAGGTCTTGCTTATTAGATGGTGCTAGTATGACCTGAGCACCCTTTGGTGTATTGGCCTCTCCTGGGGCCATCACCTGGTCAGATCTGCTTGCAGAGCAATCTTGGTTGCACTGGGGGCCCACACCATAGATCCTGTGCTGGTGGACCATGCCTAACCAGAGAAGAACTCCAGTGGAGCAGCCCCTACAGCCATGCACCAGCCTGCCCACTTCGTACCCACACTGTGGCTTCCCCCCAGCCAACCACAACCCTCCACATCATGTTGCTGGTGCATGTGTGCATAGGTGGGTTTAATCTTAATTGCCCTGCCAGCGTGTGGTGTGTGTGTGTGTGTGTGTGTGTGCGCGCACCCTACACTCTCACCGCTGTGGCAGTAGTGCACTTTGTGCCCCCTTAACCTGCTGGACTTCAGTTACAGTCTGAGCCTTGGCAGGCACAAAGCCAGGCAGCCTCACCCCTGTCAGCACAAGTCCACTGGGACAATACTGCTGCTGGACTGAAACTAGGAACAGAGAACAGCAGACCCTCACTTGCCCAGAGTTTCCATTCCTGCCTGTAGCACACAAAAAACGCACACAGATCTGTGCCCACCAGTACCTTACCCCTTTGCTGACACCACAAACAGCAAGAGTGTGCATACAGTTGCCAGCAGGGTTCCCTATTCCCATAAAATGTGCTGCCTCTGCTATTGGGGTAAACGTCTGCAAAGAGGCAGGCCCTCCGACACCTGCTATCACCCAGATGCAGCTGACGAGTGCGCACCCTGCCATGCTGCCCTTGCCACTGCTGCTGGCACATGCAAATGAGTACAAATTCCACTGCTATCACACTATGAAACACTTCGGCTGACACAGCCCATCAAAGTGTAGTGACCCGCAGTTGGAGAGCACCTTGCCCCCATCTCAGTGCAGTGGATCCCTAAACTTGAGAAGCCAAAGTACAAAGACAGTCCTGACATAAGTTCCCAAGAGTTAGAGCATAAAGTCCAGGAGTTGGGAGCTGATCACTGGCCATCCAAAATCTTCAGGAAGTAAAGCCAGTTGGCTGAATTCACCTTATATCACAACCAAACCTTCCATTTCATAAAATAGGATAAAAGGACAATTTTTTAAAAACCCAACCAAAGGTCAGCAAATACAAAGATTGAAGGAACATGAACCCACAAAATGAAACAGAATCCGTGCAAGAACTCTGACAACTCAAAAAGTCAGATTGCCTGTTTTTCTCCAAACAATTACAACACCTCTCCAGCAAGGGTTCTGAACCAGGCTGAGATGTCTGAGATTACAGAAACAGAATTCAGAATATGCAGAGGAATGAAGATCATTGAGAAGCAGGAACACATTGAAACTTAATTCAAGGAAGCAAAGAATCACAATAAAATGAAACAGGAACTGACAGAAAAATAGCCAGTATACAAAATAATGTAACTGACATGATAGAGCTAAAAAGCACACTAAAATAACTCCATAATGTAATCACAGATATTAATAAGAGAACAGACCAAGTGGAGGAAAGAATCTCAGAGTTTGAGGAGTGGCTTTCTTAAAGAAGACAGATAAGAACAGAGAAAAAACAATGAAGAGAAATGAACAAAACCTCTGGGAAATGTGAAATTATGTAAAGAGACCAGATCTATGATTCATTGGTATTTCTGAAAGAGATGGGGAGAGGAAAAGCAACTTGGAAAACACATTTTGATATAATTCATGAGAACTTCCTCAACCTAGCTAGAGAGTCCAACTTTCATATTCAAGAAATAGTGACAGCCTCAGTAACATACTTCACAAGAAGATCATTACAGAGACACATAATTAGCAGATTCTCTAAGGTAGAAATGGAAGAAAAAATGTTAAAGACAGTAACAGAGAAAGGTCTGTTTACCTACAAAGGTAACCTCATCAGACTAACAGCAGACCTCTTAGCAGAAACTCTACAAGCCAGAAGAGATTCAGGGCTACTACTATTCAACATTCTTAAAGAAAAGCAATTCTAACCTAGAATTTCATATCGGGCCAAACTAAGCTTCATAAGTGAAGGAGAAATAAGATTCTTTTCAGACAAGCAAATGCTGAGGAACGTGGGTTACCAGTAGACCTGCCTTAAAAGAGCTCCTGAAGGAAACACTAACATGGAAAGAAAAGACCATTACTGGCCACTACGAAAACACGCTGAAGTACACAGATCAGTAAAGCAACCAGACAAACAACTCTGCATAATAACCAGCTAGTATCATGATGACAGGATCAAAATGGACTCATGTCAACACTAACCTTGAATGTAATAGGGCTAAATGACCAATTCAGAGGCACAGAGTAGCAAGCCTGATAAAGATTCAAGATCCAGTGGCATGTTGTTTTCAAGAGACTCATCTCACATGCAATTTCACCCATAGGCTCAAAATAAAGGAATGAAGAAAAATCTATGAAGCAAATGGCAAAAAACAGCAGGGCTTGTAATTCTAATTTCAGAAAAAACAGACTTTAAACCAAAAAGATCAAAAAAGTCAAAGGAAGACATTCCATAAAGGTAAAGCATTCAATTCAATAAGAAGACCTAACCATCCTATTTATTCACCCAACACAGGAGCATCCAGATTTATAAAGCAAGTCCTTAATGACCTTCAATGAGCCTTAGACTCTCACATAATAATAGTGGGAGACTTTCACACACTACTGAAATTATTAGATTATCAGGCCAGAAAATTAAAAAAAAAAAATTCAGGATCTGAACTCAGCACTGGATTGAATGGGCTTGATAGACATCACAAAACTCTCTAACCAAAAGGAAGAGAATACACACTTTTTTCACTTCCACATGACATATACTCGAAAATCAGTCACATAATCAGACACAAAACACTCCTTACCAAATGCAAAAAAAAATCCCGAAATCATAATGATGGTACTCTTGGACCATGGTGCAATCAAATTAGAAATCAAAACTAAGAAATTTGCTCAAAATCATACAATTACATGAAAACTGTATAACCTGCTCCTCCATGACTTTGGGGTAAATGCAGAAATTAAGGCAGAAATCAAGAAGCTCTTTAAAACTAATGAGAACAAAGATACGACATACAAGAATCCCTGGAACACAGCTAAGGCAGTGTTAAGAGAGAAATTTGTAGAAGTAAATACCTACATCATAAAGCTAAAATTTAACTTTAAAACCTAACATCACAACTAATATAACTGGAGAACCAAGAAGAAATCAACCCCAAAGCAAGGACAAGACAAAAAAATTACTCAAATTAGAGCTGAACTGAAAGAGATTGAAACGTGAAAACCCATTCAAAAGATTAACAAATCCAGGAATTGGATTTTTGAAAAAAAAAATAATAAAATAAATAGACTGATACCTAGACTAATAAAAAAGAAAAGAGAGAAGATACAAATAAACACAATTAGAAATGACTTAACGGGATAACACCACCAACCCCACAGAAATACAAGTAAACGTCAGAGAATATTATGAACACATCTATGCATATAAATTAGATAATCTAGAAGGAATGAATGCATTTCTGAATGCATACATCCTCCCAAGACTGAGTCAGAAAAAATATAAATCTCTGAACAGACAAATAATGAGGTCCAAACCTGAATCAGTAATAAATAGCTTACCAACCAAATGAAAACCCAGGACCAGACAGATTCATAGCTAAATTTTACTAGATGTACAAAGAAGAGGTGGTAGGAGGAGGTATTCCTCTCTAAGTCATTCTATGAGCCAGCATCATCCTGATACCAAAACTTGGCAGAAACACAACAACAGAAGAGAAAACTTCAGGCCAATATCCCTGATGAACATTGATGCAAATATCTTCAACAAAATATTTGCAAAACAAATAGAGCAGCACATAAAAAAGCTTTTCCACCATGATCAAGTAGGCTTTATTCCTGGGATACAAGGTTGGTTCAACATATGCAAATCAATACATGTGATTCATCACATAAATAGAACTAAAAACAAAAACCTCATTATTATCTCAATAGATGCAGAAAAGGCATTTGATAAAATTCAACACCTCCTTATGTTAAACAAAAAACTCTCAAAATACTAGGTGTTGAAGGAATTTACCTCAACATAACGATCCACATATGACAAATCCATAGCTATCATACTGAATGGACAAAATCTAGAAGTATCCCACTTGAAAACCAGTGCAAGACAAGAATGCCCTCTCTTACCACTCCTATTTAGCATAGTATTGGCAGTCCTGGGCAGATAAATTAGGTCAGAAAAAGAAATAAAGGACATTCAAATTAGAAAAAAGGAATTCAAAATATTATTCTTTGCAGAAGACATGATTCTACATCAAGAAACCTTATAATCTTGGCCACAAAGCTCCTTAAGGTGATTAACAAATTCAGTGAATCTCAGAATACAAAATCAATGTATAAAAGTCACTAGTATACTTATTCACCAACAGCAGTCAAGCTGACAGTCAAATGAGGAACACAATGCCATTCACAGTTGCCACAGAAAGAGCAAAATGCCTAGGAATACAGCTAGCCAGTATGGTAAAAGATCTCTACAAGGAGAACTACAAAACACTGCTCAAAGAAATCAGATATGACACAAATAAAAAAAAATTCCATGCTCATGGATATGAATAATCAATATTTTTAAAAGGACCATACTGCCCAAAGCAATTTACAGATTTAATACTATTTATATTAAACTACCGATGACATTTTTACAAAACTAGAAAACAATATTTTCATATTCATATGGAACCAAAAAGAGAGCCTAAATAGCCAAGGCAATCCTAAGCAAAAAGAACAAATCAGGAGGCATCACACTATGCAACTTGAAACCATACTACAGCACTACAGTAACCAAAGCAGTATGAAAATGATACAAAAACAGACATACAGACCAATGGAACAGAATAGAGAGGCCAGAGATAAAGCCACACACCTACAACTATCTGATTTTCTACAAAGTAAAGAAAAATAAGCAACGGCGAAAGGATATTCTATTCAATGAAGGATACTGGCATAACTGGCTAGCCATATACAGGAAATTGAAATTGAGCTCCTTCCTTACATCATACACAAAAGTTAACTCACAATGGTTTAAAGACTTAAATGTAAGACTGAAAACTATAAAAATTCAGAAAGACAACCAAGGCGATACTATTCTGGACAAAGGAATGGGCAAAGATTTTATGATTAAGACACAAAAAAAAATTGCAAAAAAAGTGAAAACTGACAAATGTAATGTCATTAAACTGAAGAGCTTCTGCACAGCAAAGGAAACTATCAACAGAGTAAACAGACAACCTACAGAAAGAGAAACAAATTTACAAACTATGTATTTGACAAAGGTCTAATACCCAGCATCTATAAAGAACTTAAACAAATTTCCAATAAAAAAAAAATCCCCATTAAAAAGTGGGCAAAGAATATGAACAGACACATTTCAAAAAAAAAAAAAAAAAAAAAAAAAAAAAAGACATACATGTGGCCAACAAGCATATGAAGAAAAGCTCAATGTCATGATGATTAGAGAAATACACATCAAATACACGTCAAAACCACAATTAGATACCATCTCACACTAGTCAAAATGGCTGTTATTAAAATAAAAAAATAACAGATGCTGGTGGGGTTGCGGAAAAAAAGAACAAACAACCACATAAAAAATGGGCAAAGGACGTGAGCAGCCACTTCTCAAAAGAAGACATTTAGGCAGTCAACAAACATATGGGAAAAAGATCATCATCACTGGTTATTAGAGATATGCAAATCAAAACCACAATGAGATACCATCTCAAGTCAGTTAGAATGACTATCGTTAAAAAGCTAGGAAACAACAGACACTGGAGAGAATGTGGAGAAATAGGAACACTTTCCCACTGTTTGTGGGAGTGTAAATTAGTTTAACCATGTGAAAAGCAGCGTGGTGACTCCTCGAAGACCTAAAGACAGAAATGCCGTTTGATCCAGCAATCCCATTACTGGGTATATACCCAAAGGAATATAAATCATTCTGTTATAAAGAAACATGCATATGTATGTTCAATTGCAGCACAATTCACAAGAGCAAAGACATGGAATCAACCTAAATACCCATCAATGATAGGCTGGATAAAGAAAATGTGGTACATACACACCATGGCATACTATGCAGACATAAAAAAGAATGAGATCATGTCCTTTGCAGTAACATGAATGGAGCAGGAAGCAATTATCCTTAGCAAACTAATGCAGAAACAGAAAACAAAATACCATATGTTCTCATTTATAAGTGGGAGATAAATGATGCAAACACATGGACACATAGAGGAGACCAGTACACACTGGGGCTCACCTGAGGATAGAGGATGGGAGGAGGGAGATGATTCAGAAAAAAATAACTAATGGATAGTAGGCTTAATGCCTGAGTGATAAGACAGTCTACACAACAAACCCCCATGACATGTATTTACCTATATAACAAACCTGCTCCTATACCCCTATAATTAAAATAAAAGTTAACGAGAAAGAAAACTTGCAATCTACTATTTTTCCAAAACCTAGTTATTCCTCCACTGTCCTTATCAACTATTAAGATTTCTCTATCTCATCAAAATTCTGCATCTTATCTACATCCTCTTTTCACAATCTTCTTTGTATTCATTGACAAAATAGAAGCAAACTGAAGAGACCCTGCCACCTCCGCAATTATCAATCTGTTTTCCTGAACACTGCCCTACTTTCCGCCCTATCATGAGAGACAGCCCATTTACACTCTCACTCTCCTTTTGTGCACTAGATTCTATTCTCTATTACTGAAATTATCCTCTTTCTAACCAGCATCAAATGTTCACCCTCTTTATTCTTTGGGTTATAGATATAAAAAACTTGTAATAATAAACATGAATAAAAGGAATATAAACATTTTTTAAAGTACATATAACCTTCTACTGATCCTTTCTACTGTTTTTCTTTACAACGAAAGTCTTCTAAGGTGTTTTCTGCATTTAACCCGTCTGTTCGTTTTTCCTGAAGAAACTCCATTGCAACACAGTCATAGGTCATTTTAATGTATATTGGTGTAGTATTCTTAATTTGGGAGGAATGAGACATAGCATTTTTAAATATGTGGGTGTATAGTTGTTATTAAATATGGAAGATTTTTATTTAAAAATTATTTCCAATGGGATGATAAATCTAGATCTGTGATTCTATCTTGCTCAGAGTCAGTTCAACAACATTTAAAACACTCATGACAACCCATTATAAAGTAAAAATGTAAAACGCTTGATTATAATAACATTTAAAACAATTAGAAAAACATTTAACCAAATATATGCAAGATATTTATACTTGCAAACTATGAAATATTGTTGATTAAAAAAAGACCAAATAAATTGAGAGAGAACGTGTTCTCATTTATCTTATTTTTATGTTGGAAAATTAAGTATTATGTTATTGTTTCCAAATTAGATGTAAAGATATTGTAATCTGATAATATTATAATCTTTTTTTGGTAGATATTGATTGGTTGATTCTGAAATACATATGGAAATGTAAAGAATATAGAAGATAGAAAACAGTCTTGTTTAAAAAAAAAACAAATTTGGTTAAGTCACATTGTGTAATTTCTATACTTAATATAAAGCTAAAATAAAGAGAGTAATATTGTCATAAAGCTTGACAAATGGAAAAATATAGTAGAATAAAAAAGTCATAAGTACACCCACAGTTCAACCATCATCATATTTGTTGTATGTATTTTTAATTTTGTCCAAGCTAACCAATGGAAAAAGAGTCTTCAAGAAATGATGCTAGAACAGTTGGATAGCCATATGTAACCAAAGTAAACTTGGAATCCTAACTTACAACATATATAAATATTAATTTGATATATATCATAAATTGGATTATGTCAGCTAAAATTATAATTTAAAACATTATAAATGATCTTTGCAATTTAGGGATATGCAAAAGCTTTTTTTTTTACTTCATAAATTAAAAAGCTATAAATAAGATTATTTCAAAATACAAAAAAATTACCCAAAATAATGTTGTCTCAATTGAAAGGATATCCACAGATTACAAAATATATTTTCAAAACGTATATCTTACAGAGGACTGCTATTTCAGCTACAAATAACAGTAACACTCCACCACCATAATAGCAATGAGAAACTTTAATAGACAGTTCACAAAAAAGATATATAAATATAAAATAAAGTACACATATACCGAAGTATTCAAAACAATTTTTCACCCTGGAGTTACAAATTAAGCAATAATGTGACCTCAGTGTACTTCCACCTCAGTAACAAAAATTATAAAGTCTGAGAACCCAAAATGTTAGTGAGAATCTGGAGCAACACAATATCGACTATTATAACAATAGTCATACAAATTTCTGACAGTTTCATATTTTTAAAAAAGTAAACACTATTACACGACTCCAGAATTTCACATTTAATGTTTATTCTAGATTAATGGAAACACACACTCTAAAAATTGTTCAAGAATTTGAATAGCAGCTTTATTAATATCATGCAAAACTGAGTATATGGAATGGATAAGAAAAATCTAACATATTTATACAATGGAACACATGTATCTATATAATGGATTATGAACATGCACATTCTTTTGTGTTTGTGTGTGTGTGTGTGTGTGTGTGTGTGTGTGTTTCTTCTAAGGTATGTCAGATGAATGACAACCCCTAGTAAACTTAGTTACAACACTTAAAAAAAAATGCATACACTTAAAATGGCTTCTAATTTGTGGGAAAAAAAAAAAGAGTATAACTGGCTGGCAGTTGTTAATTATCTGCTCCTTCTACAAAACAAAAAAAAAATATTGGTAAGGTAACTATGTGAGACGATAGATACATTAATTTGCTTACTTATAGTATCCATTTTACTGCTTACATGTGTCACATAGCATCACTTTCTATACATTAAATGTCAACAATACAATTTGGTTTTCAAAAATTAGAAAAATAAAAAATAACAAAAAGAAAGTTCTAATTCACAACATGAATAAGTCTCCAAAAATATGCTAAAATGAACAAAGCTATACACAAAGAAGATATAATTCATGAACCCATTTATATGAAACTCTAAAACAGGAAAAACCATTGTATGGAGGGAAAAGTCAGAGCAGTGACTGCTTCTGTGTTTAGGGGTCAAGAAGGAAACTCACAGGATTTTGTGGGGTATTGCCAATGTTTCATATCTTGATAAGCTTTAGGATTATACCAATGTGTATATTTGTCAGAACTTAATGTGATACTTACATTTTTGCATTTCATTGTCTTTACATTTCTGCTCTAAAAATTGTCTATAAATAAAAGCAAACTTTAGTTAATCACATGTATAATGAATTATTTTGGAGTAAGTGTTCTGATGTCAACAATTAATTTTTAAATGGGTAGCATAGTCAGACAAATGACGGATGCATAGTGGGGTAGATAGATGAATATGTATGTGATAAATTAAGCTTAATAATACATTTACTGTAGATCTAGTAATGTGTATGTGGCTATTTATTATAAAATTATTTCAACTTTACTGTGTGCATGAAATTTTTTTTTTTTTTTTTTTGAGACGGAGTCTCGCTCTGTAGCCCAGGCTGGAGTGCAGTGGCCGGATCTCAGCTCACTGCAAGCTCCGCCTCCCGGGTTCACGCCATTCTCCTGCCTCAGCCTCCCGAGTAGCTGGGACTACAGGCGCCCGCCACCTCGCCCGGCTAGTTTTTTGTATTTCTTAGTAGAGACGGGGTTTCACCGTGTTAGCCAGGATGGTCTCGATCTCCTGACCTCGTGATCCGCCCGTCTCGGCCTCCCAAAGTGCTGGGATTACAGGCTTGAGCCACCGCGCCCGGCCATGAAATTTTTATAATAAATTTCTTAGGAAATAAAGAAGCATAACCAATGGTAATCACAATTTAAGATCATAATAACCATAGAAAATGACATTTTCTTCCTCTGTGGATTTTTTCCATCACTGTCCCTAGGAAGCATGCAGTATATGTAAGTTTCTTTTTTTCCTTCAATTAATTCATCAGAATACAACAAATGTGTGTGCTGTGTGCATGTGAACATTCATGTGTATGTGTGTGTGTGAGTGTGTGTGTGTGTATTTCTTCTAAAGCATATCAGAGGAATGGCAGCCTTTGGTTAACTAACTCACAATCCTTTTTTAAAAAATGCCTGTAATTAAAATTGCTTTTAATTTGTAGAAATAAAATATAACTGGCTGACATTTCTTTCATTTTTAAGACTTTTTTTTCAAACTTTTCAAAAGATGTAGAGCTGCTTTACTACTTTTAAATTTGTATAGATAGGGTTAAATTTAGGAATATTTTCAAGACTTTGAATTATATAGAGTATTATTCAAATAATATTTGTGATCTCTTCTGCTATCTTTCAGACTATCTTAAACACCAAACACTGTTAGATGCTGTTCATAATTGGTTGTAAAAGTATAACACGTGATTTATAAAATTATCAATTATCTATTCCAATGGTTCTTCTTGGCCCATCAAATAATTTGCTTGAGGTCAATGTGTATCCCCAGACACAATACATTATCATCTTTAAACAAACTTCCCTTGAATAATGGAAGTTAGATCTTCCAATGGCATTTGCAATGATTAGGCTGATTAAGTGTTACCATAGCTGGGGACTGAATGAGGAAGAGAGATGAGCATTTCACCCAGTAAAAATTCATTTTTTATAATATCATGACATATTACTCATTTTCTCAATTAATTGATCCCTCAGGTTTTCAATTTAAGAAAGAATGTAGGGTAAATAAAATTTTCTCCCAACCCTTGTATAACCATCTACGCATTCATCCAATAAACAGTATAGCATGCACATTCCAGAAAAATATCAATGGCAGTGATGTTGCAATCATGAGAAATTGTCCCCATGTCCCTGATATGTTGGTAAATGGCTAGCTCTTATTTTTAGTTTCAGTATTTTAGTAACATGTTTCTTTCTTTTAATTTCTTGTATTTTTCATCTGTATAAAAATTGGAATGAAATCCAGCAATGATTACTAATTACTATCAGATGATATATAATCTTTAACTTTTGAGTTCTTTGAATAAGTTATATAATTAAATAACAGTGTCATCAGAAATGCCAAATTTGCACAAATTCAACGTAAGCTCTGACGTATCATCAGTTTGTTTTGAGAAAAAATATTTTATCTGTTTATGAAGTAATTTGTCATATTTTCTTGCTTTGGTCAAGATGAACATTATCCATTTTTACTGAAAAATTTATGTAGAAAGTTAGTGTAAAGTTTTCTGATTACTTGAGGTAGCAGAATTTTCAACTTTAAATAAGAACATTTTAAGTTATTATATATTCTATTTTGTAACATTTTAGAAGAATATATTCAAAGGAGAAAGCAGCTTCATTATGATTTCTCCTTCATTTCTTTGGAGGTGTATTTCCATAATTTTGAATACTTGGTTTTAGACAATCAAACTCTACTTTCAGAATTTCTTTTGATTTGCAAGTTCAGACTGACAGTCCAAAGAAATGAAATGTGAATATTTCTCTAAATTCCTTATAAAAAGAAAGCTGTTTCAACTAAATTATGTTCTAAAAAATGCAAAACTTTCACAATTAGGTTGCCGAACTTGCTAGTTAGCTTATCTTTCCAATCCTTGACACTCGAATTTACATATGATAAAGTAGTTGTTTCATATCTCACCATAATAATTTGAGTTCATATTAACCACCAAAAAAGCCCATTTTGATTTTTTCCAGAAAACACAGAGTATCACACAGATTGTATTTATATTCAAATTTTGCTTCTTAAGTTTAGAGAATGTCAATGTCTCCTCCAATTTACCAAAAAAGAAATGGAGATACAGAGAGAGAAAGTAATACTCCCACACAATAAGTCAATCCTTATAATAGCATTTGACTTCAGTTTTAGGGTTCCATCATTTTTGGAATTTAATGTTTAATGATAATTCCTTTGTAGCACAAACATTCGCCCAAACAAAGGTTTTTATCATACCTACCTAAGTTAGGTAGCCCATGTCTGTAAAATGCTTTAGTTCTGGAAATTTCCCCAAAATTACTTGGAGGCCTAAATATGTATTATTTTTCAAGCATGATTTTGTAATTACCGGTTCCAAATATTAAATCAACCACACCAAGTTTTCAAAAATGTCCTCTTTAGAGCCTTCTTAAATGACTGAAGCAGTACCTTAATGTAGCAATGCTAGTTAACTAAAAAAAAGCAGTGAAAAAAACTAGATGAAAAATATGTGTTTTGAAATTTAAATTGAAATAAATTGGCTCTTATAAATCTGCAAGACAGTTTAAATAAATATGTAGCTTTTGAAAATGTGATTTTCCCGATAGAATTTCTAATTTAAAAAAATGAAAAATATCCAGGAGCAGGGAAAACTAAAAAGGAAATATATTGATAATGAATATCAATTGAAACAAGTTGCTGCTGTAGTGATATTTTTAATGTGGCATTTATGAATGAGATTTTTACCTTGGAAATTCACAGGGGAAAATAATACAACACGTAAATAAAGGGATATGTATTCAAATTAATGATAAGTATAAAGAATATTTTAAGCATATGTAACAAATATGAGATGCATACACACAGAAATTGCTTCTTTCTTTATGTATGTTTCTTTTTAATTTTTTTTTTTTTTTTTTTTTGAGAAGGAGTCTCACTCTGTCACTCAGGTTGAAGTACAATGGCGTGATCTCAGCTCACTGAAACACCACCTCCCGGGTTCAAGTGATTCTCAGGCGTGCACCATCACGCCCAGATAATTTTTGTATTTTCAGTACAGACGGGGTTTGACTATGTTGGACCGGCTGGTCTCATACTCCTGACCTCATGATCCGCCCACCTCAGCCTCCCAAAGTGCTGGGATTACAGGAGTGAGCCACCACGCCTGGCCCCTTTATATATATTTCTGTTTAGAGATCTACATTATCTGATGCATTTTTTTTTCCTGTAGTATGTGAAAGCAATAGGCTCCTAAAATCTTAGAAACTGACAAAAACAGAAAGATCATATCAGCATGCAAGAACCAGATAGAAGGCCACGTGCAATGGCTCATGCCTGTAATCCCACCACTTTGGGAGGTGGAAGCAGAGGGATCATTTGAGGCCAGGAGTTCCAGACCATCCTGGCCAAAACGGTGAAACCACCTCCTACCAAAAATACAAAAATTAACCGGACATGGTGGCACCTGCCTGTCATCCCAGCTACTTGGGAGGCTGAGGGAGGAGTATGCTTTCAACCTGGGAGGTGAAGGTTGCAGTGAGCTGAGATCATGCCACTGCACTTCAACCTGGGCGACAGAGTGAGACTATGTCTCAATAGACAAATAAATAAATAAATAAATAAATAAACAAACCAGATAGAAAAGGAGTTAAATAGTTAATCATCTCTGATAGTCACCTATTATTACCAGATATTTGTGTTTTAGCAATTGATAAGCACTGATAGCTCTTTTCATGCTCCCATCCACAGTTTTTTCAAAAAAATTAAAAAAAAAAAAAAAGGAACCGTAAGGTATTCCAGTAAAGTAATACTGCCAATTGTCCTGGATTGATTATCCTAACTGTACAGACAGACTTAGTTCCTTATTTAAGGCACTAATATAGATGGTATTACTAGTTACAATAAAATTTTAATAATGCCTAGATATCAAATAATACCAATGTATTTTCATATAATGTCAATATACAAAATAACAGAATAATGAGTGAGGTGATGTCAGCTTATAAGAAAGTCATATAATGCATTAGTTTTGCAAAATGTATTAAAAGTCAAAAATCATCTATGCAATCATCTATGCAATAATTACATTCACAAGAATTATGAAACATAATATATGATGAAGTTAATAACAAAAATCTTTTCAACATTATTCATCTAGCTTATATACATTGGATTTTGCAGCTACTTACTATACTTGACAATAATCAATCATTCACCACCTGAATCCTGCACAACCCATTACTCATCATTTTGGCTTTTTCTCTGTTTAGTTTTGCATATGTCAAGATGGCAGCAATTTTAGGAAGGTAAGAAATAAAAAACTCTTGGAGGTTCAAAAATAAAATTAGAATAGAGAGTAGGAAATAAAATTAAACCCATAGTATTTTTTTTTGTTTAAAACTTATTTTAGTCATAAGAATAATTCCATCTTTGTAATCATTTTGATAGTTTATGTGGACTTTGTTCTGTGAGATTTTTAGCACCAACAACCAGTTGACTGATTCTCCAGACATCAACTGGGTATTCAACATTTAAATCATTTATAATACTAGCTAACCATAGTTAGCACAGACCTCACCGCTAAAGAATTAAATCTCACAAGACTGTCCCCTCACCCACTTTCCCACTTTTAGAAGCCAGTTGCAAGAGCTGTGTCTATTGCACTTCTGACTGACCAGCTATAAATTGGGGGTTTCCACAACCTCCTCCTCAAATTCAATAATAATTTACGAGAATGGCTCAGAGTTCAGAGACTGCAACACACTTACTTAAGGCACACAAATGAACAGCCAGGTGAAGATTCCCCAGCATAAGAACTTCCTTCTCTTGGAGTTGGGGTGTACCACCCTCCCAGCAATGGATGCCTTTACCAGTCTAGGAGCTGTCATTTAGGGGATTTTAAAGTGAATAAGATTCACAAGAGGTATAAGAGGGGAAGAGAAAACAAGAAATAGATGAAGATTATTTGAAGATTGAATAACATTTGACTTGGAAAAAATTCATTAACATAAATAAAATTATAAAATATGTAAACATCTTCAGTGAATGATGCGTGAAAATTCACGTGGGGGTCCATAAAAAAAGAGTATGGTATGTTGTGTAACCAAATGATGTGTGATAACTTATAACTGGAAATTGAAGAAGTATAATTTCAAGAATGTGCCCATCAGGCAGAACCTGACCATAGTATCATTATTATGTTATCAGGCACTGACTCACACTTTATGCTATCTGAACTGCATAAAAGATGGAGGCGGGTCCCAAATCTGGCCAAGGGTCTGGAATAATCAAAATGTTAAAATATTCTTTAAGTGACTGTAATATTCTTTTGATCAAATGCTTACTCTTTGGTGACTTTTCTGCTGTATAGTTTTTTCTCCTTCAGGCTGTTCTACTACTTGATGATTTTAGTTATTTTTTCTCCTTTGATATGCTAAAACCGTAGTCCAAACCATTACTTTAACTAAAAGCTATATTATGATTAGTTGCTTTGTAGTAATTCTCCAGCTACTCACTTACGAGTTTGGGCTAGTTATTTGTTGAAGATTGTCTTCAAACCCTGTGGGTTGACGTTGAGGGAAGGGACCCTTACAGGTATATATCTGAAAGAAATCTGAATGTGCTACTAAATAGGAAGAATTGTACTTGTAGAAAACAAGCTCCCTGAATCTAAGGAGTTAAGGAATTTAATGGTTTTTAGAATCTAGAAAGGTTCAGGATTTTGACAGACTTTTAAGATCAAGTTAAGGAACTGGCTGACTTTCAGCATGGGTACTGGAGGAGAACAAATGCTGATTTGGCTGGATTTCAAAAGTCTGAGTGTGACGCCAAGCTTTAACCGATTGTTGGGCATGAAATCTCTTCTGTGGTAACTTGTTTACTTCTTTGGTTTATGACCAAGAAGATTAGGATGGTTCTTTTTTTTAAAACAGTATTTATTTTTTAAAAATTTTCCCCCAACATCAGAGTTCAACTACTTGAATATTTTTCTGTTACTTCCAGGAAAATTTACTGTAATTGAAAATTTACTGTAATTGTGTGTTCCATGAACATACGAGAAAGAGCGGAGGGAAGGATGTTTTTAAAACAGATTCTTTACATAAGCAGAGAAGGAGCTAGAAAACATACATTTTCCCATTCACTGTTATGAAGGTTGTGCAATAAAGAGAATCCTTCACTTGAGAAGTATCCTCAGAATAAATTGCCCTTAACAATTTATGGAGTAGACTTCTTTCATTTTAAATGAAATTTTCTTTCAATTTAAATGAAATTTTAACGGTTACCCACCCTAAAGAGGGAAACAGGTAGAAAAATAGCTGATCAAAATTTGGTGGAAAATTGGTCCAGAATAATTTAAGAATGAAAATATTAGAGTATTGATAACTAAAAAACATGAGTATTTGTCATGTATAAATATTTGTTTTCACTCTAAGGCTTGTGGACAGGCACAATAAGAAATTCCATATAAAAATAGATCCTTGATCATACTGTAGTGTTATAGTTTCCATGAATAATTCACACAAAGTATTATTGGCCCTTTCTTAGGTGAGTGCAGTTTTAACATTTGTAGGTTTTTTTTTTCGTTTTTTTAAATTCACTGGAAACAAGCTCTTCCCCCATTAAGTACGATCTAACGGATTTATTCAGTTTAGAAAATGAGAACAGTTTTTCAGTAATTTTTCCATCTTTATTATTTATTTTAATTGTTAAGAAATAATTCATGCATTTTGAAATTAATATTAGTATACAGTTATATACATTTTGAAGAAAATCTACATTAATATAATTAAAATGAATATAAAGATTTAGAAAAATTCGATCACTCCAAAATACCTTAACAATTTACACAGGATCGTTCTCTACACTTTGTAGACAACAATGCCCCTAACCACAGCCATTTGCAACTGACCTGGTTTTTGTTCCTCCAGTTTGGCCTTTTCTGTCACATAAAGTTGGTCACAGAGTAAATGATATTTTCTCTAGCTTTTTTCACTTCGTATAATGCATTTGTGCTTGACTTGCCCTTTTGCATATACCAGTAGTTACTTCATTTCCATTGTTGAGAAATGCTCCATTGTATAACTGGCTATTATTTCGTTCACCAGTTAATAGACTTTGGGTTCTTTCCAGTTTGTGGCAATTATGAAGAAAGCACTTAATTATACCATTTTTTTAAACACAGCCACTTAGTACAGATTTGCTGATATATCACCGTGCTTATGATTTATGAATCAAATATATGATTAAAAATAATGATATCCAACAGCCTTTCAAATGTTTATTAATATTCATACTATTTCTCTCTCTCTCTATCTCTTTTTTTTTTTGAGTTTTTTTTTTGGTTGTTGTTTGTTTGTTTTTGAGTCTCACTGTGATGCCCAGGCTGGAGTGCAATGGCGCCATCTCAGCTCAATGCAACCTCCACCTCCCCTGCTCAAGCGATTCTCATGCCTTCCGAGTAGCTGGGATTACAGGCACCCACCATCATGCCTGGCTAATTTTTGTATTTTGTAGAAACAGGGTTTCACCAATGTGGCCAGGCTGGTCTTGAACCCCTGACCTCAGGTGATCCACCCACTCCTCGTTTTTTAAACTGTTTAGTTATTGAGGTTTTTGTATATTAAAGATACATGTTTTTAAATAAAACTTTTAGTTTGCAAATATTTTCTCTTAGCTGAAGACTTTCAAGAGATTTTAATACTGATAGTTAATTTATCAAATTTTTACTTTATAGATCATGCATTTGGTGCCATAGTTTAAAAAAAAAATTGCCTAATGAAGATTTCAAATACTTTTTATATCCTTTCTTCTAGAAAATTTATGCTTTTAGGTTTATTATTTTGATCTGTGATACACATACACACATTTATGTGTGTGTATACAGCATATTATATTCTGTATATATGCATAGAGCATATGATATATGGTGAATAGAGTATGACTACTGTGTAATCTCTGTTTTTCTCTTTTTGAAGAGTTATCTGTGTGTGTTATTCTAGATCTGTCCACCATTACATGCGGGTTATATGAAGGGAAAAAAATATGTATCTGGAATTCACTAGTCTTTACATCAAGAGGAAGTGCAATCAAGATGTACTTAAGGAACAACACCTGATGAGTTCCATCTACACATGGAACTGAGTTAGATGGCAATATCCTGAAGTTCTAGCTGATTCTGTAATAGGATAAAATTTGTGGGGCCTTTGGGAGGGGCTGAATGTATTTTGCATATGGGATAAATATAGTCTGCCACTAGAGGGCGAACTGGGTTGGGTTTTACATGGCCACACATGGTTTGATACTTCAAATACCAAGAGGTAAAACCTAATTCCCCTCTCCTCAGGTGTGGGCTTAACTTAGTTACTTGCTTCTAATGAATAGTATAAGGCAGAAGTGATGATCTGTAACTTAGGCATCCACGTCATAAACACCACTGTGGCTTTCTCTTTGCTCTCGTTTCATAGCAGTTACTGTCAAGGAAGATAGCTATTATGACATGAAGATATTTTAGCAGTCTATGGAGAAACCTGCATGACAAAGAATTGACGCTGCCACTGGCCAATAGACCAAAGCTGTGGCTTCCTGCCCAGAGCTACCCGAGTGAACCACTTAGGCAGAGCATCTTTCAAAGATTTACACCTTCAGACCTACAGTAGCTTTTGCCAGTATGTTAACTGCAACCACATTAAATACTTGAACAAGATCGACTCAACTAATGCACATTCCTTATTTCTAATCTACTGAAACTATGAGATAACAGTTTGATAAACTATGAGATACTCCACTAAGTTTGGAGTAAATTGTTATGCAGCAATAGGTAACTAATACAGTAATTCGGATATGAGCCTCAATTTGTTCTTATAAACACCACTGCAAGAGCAATGAACAGGCTGCTCTAGTCTGTGCTCCGGAAAACACTATTATTAAATATTTATATTTGAATTGCATTTTTAACATAATCCCTGCCTTACTTCAAATCATTCATCAAGCCTGCACATGTGGAGAAATAGTCATAATTATTACTGACACTCATTTTCTGAGAGATAAAAATTCCCTGTAAAATAATAGTCTGTATATTTTTCAGAGATAAGCATAAAAATACATAGTTATTAATATAAATGTTCAGGAGTTAACTTCTTCTGATGGAGTTAACTACACAAAAAATCAGGAAGAAGCACAGTTTGAGGTGGGGTCAAATAACTAATTTCCTAATTTTTACATCAAATATCTAAATTGATTTGGGTGTTTTGATTTCTTTAATCTTCATGTATTCTAATATCAATAGTCCTTGAATGTTTTTGTACCCTTAGTACCTATCAGGAAGGATCAAGATGTGTAACAAAACTCCAAGAGTATCTGTATCTTTTGTCAAACTCTAACTCTGAAAAACAATAAAAATACATAGATTCATCTTGGCCAACATGGTGAAACTGAGTCTCTACTAAAATACAAAAATTAGACGGGCATGATGACGAGTGCCTGTAATTCCAGCTACGTGTGAGGCTGAGACAGCAGAATCGCTGGAACCCGGGAGACAGTGGTTGCAGTGAGCCGAGATTGTACCACTGTACTCCACCCTGGGCGGCTGAGTGAGACTCCATCTTAAATAAATAAATAAATAAATAAATAAATAAACAAATTGTTTAAAACTTTTCATTTTGAACAAACTTGGCCTAGACATTTTTAAGTCCTCAATGTGAGGAAGTTAATTTTAGTTTTATAATGTTTATTTCTGTGGTGCATAGATAAATATTTTATTTATTTTAAAAGCAATTATTTGAGTGAAGAATCAGTCTCTCCTGACTGAAAAGCTAATTTGTAAGTTCTATTATGCAGCATTGATGCATTTAGAGTTGTTGCACTCTTGCCTTAAAGATACATGTGTAATCTAAAGTTTAAGACCTCATCGGAATTGGTATTTTCCGTATAGATTTATGGCTGCTGAGCAGCAACTGGAAAACCAAAGATCTTTTTACCATCACTGCAAATAAATTCAACCAAGGACAATGACTAGTCAACCATGAAATTGTGCACTTAGGCAGACTTCACACTGACATCAGAAATGCTGAAGGGAATTTATATGTACTTGCTAGGATCTCGTCAGTTGAGTGTTATTCTGCAAAGTCTCTTCTATGATCCATTTGTAGTGAAAACAACAGTACATCCATTTGCTGTTTCAATATCTATTCTCAAGACTTATATTGATCAAAGACAGTTACTTCAGGTTTAAAAAGGCACTAACCCATATTTTCACTTCAAATTTCTCTGAGAAGGATTCTTTTGAATCATCAAGAGTAGTCATATTTTGAGAAATAACACATAGAATAAAAATTAGTATATTCATTCCACAAATATCTATATATAAAATATTAACAGTATGCGTATTTTTATATACTTAACGTATACCTTGGTTACTTCAAGGTAATTATGAGAACCAAATACTGTAAATATAATTACTATGTCAATTTTATACGGATCAAGAAACCAAGATAAAGAGATTAAGTAAATTGTTCACGGTTATAAGTTTGAACCCATTTAATCTTTCTGGTTCATATTTTAACCATTGAGCAATTGATACTACTTTTAAATATGAGTATAATATATATCTAGTCAATCATATTATCAGTATATGTCAAAATCAATATTTTGGTATTTTTCAAGTAATAGTAGTGTTTCCTATTTCATGCACAATGTATGCAGTAATTACAGGAATCTGTTACTTGAAAAATATTTATAATTATTTTTAAAATACATATTAGAAACTATAAAAGGTCTTCACATAAATATGCAATGAGGCTTTCCCAACAGTGCTCTTCCTTAGTTTACAAATAAAAAAAAATTAAAGCAAGTTGTGTGATTTCTCTGAATCCTATTGCTGATGTTGCACATTCAGCATTAAAGCACAGATTCATTTAGAAGACATTAATAAAAGTTAACCTTTTATTCTATGAATTACTTGTTACATTATCAATAATGGTGTTGTCAACATTAATTTTCATAGGTTTTCTATTTATAACTAATTGATTATCTAATATTAAGTACTATGCACCAAGTAGGAAATTAAATCCTATTTTATGTGCCTGAAAGGTCAGTAAGCAATGGAATAAATGAAAACATGAGAAAATAACAATTAAATAATTACTGGATATTTTAATATATATCTTATTATTCTTAGTGAACATTTTAAAACTTACATATTCTATAACCTATTCTAAAATATTTTTTAGATGAATTTCAGTCTAATTCAGAGGTAGCTTGCACAACAGAATACAAATTATACATAGTAATTTAAAGAATAGAAATAATCTGTTGTTGGCTATTTTGTGTGCATAGTTCAAGTCTTTTATGATTATACTTAATATCCTGAGGTATAGTACTAAAATTATGGTATGTAAATTTAACTTTTGACCTATAGCTTTGAATGTTATATCAAGTCATTATTGAATAAGCATGATATTATAAGCACTATGTAACATTAATTTAGTTTTTATATTTAATTTTTACCATGTGAAAATTAAACTTTAGAGTTGAGGAAACTTCAATAAATTGAATATAGATATTTTTTAAAGTCAATATGAGACTTAAATTATATGTTAATCTTTTTATATAAAAATTAATTGAATTTTACATTTATAATTGAAAGACACCCTGTAACCTTAGGTCCATCAGGTCATCAAAATATTCATTTAAAAATATATATTTTTTATTAATCCATCAACAAAACTTAAGATTAATTAGACTGAAAAATTAAAAGGGTCAGGGAAAGTTGAATGTATGAAGAAAGAATAGAAATAATTGTTATTGTATGCTCAATGCACATTTCCAGATTTTGAGTGCAAAGAGATGGTGAAAAGTGATAAATCATAGTTTAAGTACAGGAAGCACTGGAAATGACAGGCATGAAAAGACACATCTGGGTTTCTACTTTGCTTTCTACAAACAGACATACTCCACCAAAATGATGTATTTCAAAAGTTGCTTTCCTTGCAATTTTCAAATTTCTGTTCCTATAACTTTCCATACCTTAGGTCGATATTATATATTGCATTAAAATAATATAATTAGTTTTATTTTTAATGAAAATACTATAACTACAACTAAAATCTTTATGATTGTTAGAGGTTTATCCAATCATGACAAGTATTCAATTAAATACAACAATATCAGTTAGTTAGAAGTTATAATACTCCTCATCTATATAATCCCAAAATAGTGGTACTTCCCAACATATTTATAACTTTAGGGTACAACAGCTGTTTATTTCCTTTCAGCAAGATAACCATATGCTTGTCTGTCATGGATAAATATATTTACAACTTTAACTACTTTTGAGAAAAACGTGTTTAACAACAAAGCAACATTTGGTGGCAAATATTGTTTACCACTTCTAAACACAGAAAATGGCTTTTCATTCACCCTTTGAAAAATGCCGTGCCTTTATTGACACAATTTACTTGATCATCACAGAAATAATATAAGTGAAATAGAAAAATGTAACTTCAAATGTTAATTTTGACAAGAGGAAATTTGTTCCATACTGTCATCAGAATAAGTGATTGTTTTCATCAATAACAGAAATTTCAAGCACCAAAAGTGACTGTCGCAGAAAGCAGGGTATACCTTTAGATTGCCTAAATTTCTGTATCTATACTGGACTTTCAACATGGCCAGAGGTAGCATTATATATTCTGTCACTTATAGTAGCAGTAGAGGGATTGGAAGGCCCAAAGGGACCACACTTGGGTTCCCTCTCCAGCAACCTGGAGGAAATAAAGAGGACCAGTCCTTTGGAACCAGAAAATCACCTTGTGCAAATAATTGCATATGGTGGGGGGAGTTGTAGAGATTCATGATAGAAAACATCATCTTCCCGATTTTCTTGAAGGGTAAAACTTACCTTTTATTTTGGCACAGTAATGATTGGTTTAAAGAAAATTGAAAAAAAAAAACTTTATGTGTGTATACATGTATAGATCAAATCTGTAGTATATGTGACCATGTATAATGCATATTAACTTACACACACATATGCATGTCTTTTTATAATGTGAATTCCAATTTAATATACCAATTATTAAAAATGTTTATTATTTTAATGTGATGCCACTATTTTATTAAATTTACATTTTGATCACCTTAATTATTGAAACTGACTCAAATGTACTGTAATACAGAGGATCAAGATAATGACTCATTTGTTTTTAAGGGTGAAGATACTTTATTTTAAGTACAAAGTCATTTTCATGATCTGTAAATGTGTGTATGTGTGCATTCATATAAAAATTTAAGAGGTTTTACAATGCCAAATCTCAAAGAGTGTATGCATCCATGATAAGGAAAATAAATCTATACTTTTCAGCAGGTGGCCCCATAATCTACATATCAATCCTCTAATTTCCTTGCATTTTGATGACTCATTTTACATCATAAGAAACCCTTTAGTAATCTCTAATTATAACACTGTTTTTACTGTAATTCCCACTTGTCTCAATCAGTCAGTTTTCTTCATCATTGCAAGTTTGACAGAGATGGAAATTTCTGTGGGGACTAGGGCTGATGTAATCAGATGTTGATGAAATGGCCATTAGATTCTTTTATACAGGCAGAGTCATACATCTTTCCTCTTTCACCACACATCATCCCCATCATGAAATGAAATGTCCATAACTGACTTATGTCTCAAACTCTTCTCTGATGTCTGGCCCTCTTTACATTAAAACAATTCCTTCATTTCATCACCGAGCATTGTCAATGATGATGATTATTATTATTTGCTGTCTTCTTGCTCTCTTAGCATAATATGAATTTCTTTGAAGCATCCATGAGTGAAGGATATTCCTTTATCTATAATTTATCTTACCAAGTAATAAGACCAAGAAAGTGGTTAGTATGCTTCTAGTTGACCTGTGGGTGTCGAAAACCATTTTTTTCAACTACATTTAATTATTTTCAAGCAACAATGCTTCAGCCAGGTCTACATCCTTTCCAGCCTCCCATTCATTATTCTTGCCTTTAATCCCTGGCAACAAGTGCTCTCTTTTCTGTTTCTATAATTACGTCATTTCAAGACTGTCATATAAATGGAACTATACAGTATGTAATCTTATATTAGTGACATTTTTTACTCAGTATAATTTTGTAGGGATTCATCCAGGTTGTTGCATATATCAGAAATATTTTACTTCTTATAAGTGAGTAGTATTTCCTGGTATTCTTATATGCATAGTTTAACATCAACTTTTAAGGAAGCAATCATTTTCCTCTTTAATTCATTCAGACAATTACCCTTAACACACAGGTCTGTTCCTACTTTTAACAACTCTGAAATCTTGAGTCCTATTATCCTTCTATCTCATCATTCTTCCCTATTCACTAACCGCATCCCACCTGTTCTTTTATAAAAACTTCACCGGTACTTCAGATTGTAGTTCCATAAAACATTATTTTGTTCAATGTCAATTTTTTATTTGCCTAGAGTCATGAATTTGCCTATTCAGGTAGATTTTCACTTTTTAGATGACCTATTCCAGGCATACTTATTTCCCCTGCCCTGTCCTACATCCAAAACTTGCTCAGTCATGTTTCCAGGCACACTCTGGAGTTAAGTTCTTAAGTTTACTCAGTTTATTACTCGTGTACATTTTTTTTAGTCTGTTATTTCCATTTCTCACAAAACAATTCCAACCCTGCATTGATTTCTACTACACTCAGCAAATGACATTGCCTTTAAATTTCGTAGTAAAAATGCTATTAATCATTTCTGTGAAATAATTTACAAAAGTAAATAGGTGGTGAGATATCGAATTTTGTGTTTTTCTCCAATTTTTGCAACTAGAAACTTATTATATCAATGATTTTTCACTTTGCTAGTGTTTCCCTTTACAAGTCTCTTCTTGAAATTATTGCCATGAAAATTAAACTTCAGAAACCAACATTAGTGAGTGGAAACACAGTTATTCAAAGTCATCTGAAGAAGGCTGAATGTCACATGCTGGGTTAAACTTAAGTGAAACATAATTAAATGTATTAATAAATGTCAGTAAGGAGTGACACCCCGAAGTTTGGGAAGGGTTGGTTACTCATGGAAGGAGAACAAAAGGCAAATCTCAGCTATAATCATTAGCAATAGCCAACTAAGTACTTCAAGTATTATCAGCCCATCTGCAAAACCATCTGATCACTTTCAACCCTTCTGATTGTAACTTGGACTCCTCAAAAGATATGGAAGCAAGATAAAATTTCAATAGACATTACGACAAAAAGATGTGTTATCCATGTAATAGTTATATTTTTACTGCAAATTAACAGATTAGCACTCTAGACATACATGAATTTTTATTTTAGTTTCATTCAGTATGCTATCCCTCTGAAGAGGATCCAGCCTTATTGTGTTGATAAAGTCTTATTTCAGAATTGTCTGTTGCAAGCTATGGATTTTGCAGTTTTAATAAATCTCTCTCTCTCTGTCTCTCTGTGTGTGTGTGTGTGTGTGTGTGTGTGTGTGTTTGTGTGTGTATGTATGTATGTATTAGGAGCTATTCTTCTTATATATTTTACTATGGTTTGAGCCTTTCCTCTGATCTTCTTAAAATATTTAAACCACCCTTGCTATAGCAGATGAAGTCACATCCTACCTCCATGAGAAAACAGAAGCCATTTGAAACTAACCGCATTAAGTTCTTGCATTCCTAAAAAGCTTAATATGTTGAACTCTATTTTCGTCTTCTGTATCAAAGGAAAAAATGTGAAACCGCTTCTATCCAAAGCTGTAGCTGTTACTGTCAGTTTTCTGCACAGAAGATCCTCTCAGATTCCCTTTCCCTTTCTGTGCTCTTGTCCCACAGAAGCTTTGCTCTTAATGTGGGCCTCTGAAACCATGCACTACTGAAAGTGCTCTCCCCTGGGATTTTATGCCCTTCCAGGGTAGTCTCTAGCCCATGACTCACTGACACAGGAGTGTGAAAGCACAGTCACCTTTCCAGAAGTAAGAGATATTCTGACGTGTAATTTTCATTTTTGAGTTTTTTGCAGAATTAGGATGAGGCTGCGACTTCACTTGAAATCACAAACTTACGGAACTTTTCTTCTACCTTGCTTTTTTAACTCCCTTTACTGTTTCTCTAAGAACATTTCCTTAATGAATCACTTGCGCATAAATCCTTTTCCTAGGTTCTTGCTTCCAGAGAATCTGACGGCAGATAAAAGCTAATTACAACTACCACCTGCATTAGGTGTCATATTCCCTGTTGTACGACACAGGAAATTAATCAATTTCCTAGTATGCTTATTTCATTAACATTTCTCTTTCTCTGAACTTGTTCTTTGATCCACCAAATATCCTTCCCTAATTATCACATAACTTTCTTCTTTTCTTTATATTTGTGTCTCTGGAAGGAGTAGTCTATGCTCATTTTTCCAGGTTATTACCTTTTCTTTACTATTTAAATTTAGGCTGTGTTTTCCTTACTTCATTAAAATTATTTCACTAAGGTTAGCTAAAGCCTCCTAATGAACAAAACCTACAAAAATTTTTTTGCAACATATAACACTTTTTTTCATGAATTTTTTCAACTATTCCTTCCTTGACATTAAGATACCAGTATATTCATTTATGCCTTCATCTTATACATATTTACTGATGTGTTTTATTGAATGTCAGATACTAAATTAATAAGGGATAAATGAGATAGTAATAATATACACAGTGTGATATGAAAGCAAATAATAAAGAAACATAACCTACTCTGTTAGAACAAGAGAATTTTTTCTGAAAGATACGATGTTTGGGCTGACTCCTATGTGATTTGTGTGACTTAACTTGTGACATATTTCCCTACACTTACGTAAACTCTCAGGTCTTGAGACTATTAACCACCTAAACAGGCAAAGTATAATTTGGAGTAAACATAATTATCTTCACCTAAGTCCAAGCTAACGTTAGTGTTTTGGGAGGGTTTCATTCTCATTTTGTAACATGCTAAACTTTTATCTCCTGTTAAGAAATGACTCTTCCACCTGGTGTGCATGCAGCTTCTGATCTTACTGTATTTTTATTTTTTCTCTGCCCACGGAAGCCCCTAGTTTTGTGACCTATTCCATGCAACCCAGATACCCAGATAATCTAGATGTTTTAAATACCTACACAGCAGCTCTGTGCTGGTCCTAGCTCCTTAGCAAGGCTTCCAATTGTTGTCCTTCTTATCTGTCGTAACAACTGAATAGAAAAGAATTCTTTGAAAGCTGAACTAGGATCCTGTGTCAGTCTAACACTTACAGATATTGACTTTTAAAGCATATTGACCGAGGCTAAATCTCTTCTCTGAAGTGCTAGAACTGGGAAATGCAAAAGGGAGCAGAGAGAAACATTTGATTAAAAAAACCCACAAATGCAGGTTAAAATTGTAGCCCAGGGAGATGGAAAAATCTATTCCAGAATTAATAAGTAACTGGTAGAAGCCATTACACAGAAAACACTGGAGAAAAACAGTTTTATTTAAATTGTTGAATCTCTGTATGTGAAGTAACAACTTTGAAAAACAGAATACTGTTCATTTAAACATAATGGCGCTGCTGGAAGAGAGGGACCACCCCAACCCAGCTTTGTGAACAAGAATAATTCAGGGCAGCAGAAACTGCAGGATGAAAAAGAGACATCTGTACTCTACGAGAAACAAATAGAGAAACTGTGTTTAACCTTATCTAAGCACGTCCCAGCAGGAGGTTTCTATATCCCACCTTGGTCTGTATGTCAATTGAACCTTCATTGCCTGTGCACAGCAGATCCTCTTTCTCAAATCTAGATAAACAAAGTCCCCAGGGCTGGGGCAATGGCTTCTGGCATCACACAGTGTGGGCCTAGAGGTCCATTTTCAGGGCCAATGATTCAATAAGTGAATTGTTCAAAGCTTGAGATTCAAGCAAATTTGGCTTCCAATACCACAGATGTTTTTAGAACTTCCAAGAAGTTAAATTTATATCATCGATTTTTATATTTAACAAATGCATATTCAAACTTACCATTTTCAAGAAAATATAACTACTATAAAATGCTATAAAATTATTGGTACATAATACGAGTGTCTGTTATAGCAATTATTAATATTGGAGATATTTAACTACTGTATGTTCCACTGAAGTAGCTTGGAAACGTCCTAGAATCATAACATCTGCTCAGCTTACAAATCACTAGCATACTTTATGAAATTATTATTAACTTTATATATGTTAGAAAATCTAGGAAAGACATAAAAAAGGCATTTCTAACAAGTGTCTATAATTCGTAATGCATGAACATTTTAAAATCTGGAAAACACTGTTAACATTTTTGCCTAAGATCAGAGTTTTAGAAAGGGCAAAGACATTTTAAAACACATTGAATTACTTTATTGTATATCTTCTTGTTGAACAAAAAATCCTTAAAAATATCTGAATTCACACAAAGTTTTTATCAAATCTTTATGAAGTTTGACATATTAATAATATGAACTTTGATCATGGCACATTTAAATATTTATATACATTATATGGCAATTATATATTTTTGGTCTAGTTTACCTAAAGCCTGAATGAAGGGACAACAATGTGTTTTGTTTTGTTATATTAATCTAGATAAATCATATAAAATTAACACCTATTTACAATATAATGTAGAAAATTATTAATATAGTTTGGCATTGTGTGATTTAATTTTTATTATTTCAAACAGATAATTCAGTGTAAATGGCAACATACACATTTTGGACCACGAAAAGGAGATATGAAAACTTTAGACCAGCTGTTAGCTAGCATTTGAAAAGCAAATTAAGCAGGTTTGTAATATAATGCAGCAGATGGAGAAAATGTGATCACCCAGGGAATAAATTTTCTTTATCTATCATTTTAACTTAGGTCTGTCAGTGTGCCTCTCAGAAAGTCAGTTTTTTGTTTTTGTTTTTTTTTCCCCCTCATAACAGTCTTTACATTGTTGCAAAATAATGTTCTTTCAGGTATTTTCTGATCATATCTATCTGCTCTAAGTTAAGGGTGAGGGAATGTTAATATAGGAAAATGACAAGATGGTGTTTCATTTTAAACAGTAGATGGTTATGCAACATTGTGTATTGCAAATAGGTATAGAATATGTAAGCAAAAATGGCACTTATCTAGAAAAATATTATATTATTTATACTGGTCTAGACTTTGGCCCCAGATATATGTGTTTCTGATTTTTTAAAAAGGCAGAATTTTGGTAGCAGGTGTTAATAATATTATTTTAAGAAGTTAAATTAAGTGGCACATTTTAAGGAGATCAGAGATGACGGAAATGTTACACAGATAGACCAGTGAAGACACTAATTCTATAAACTCCAAGGGAAGCCAGGGCCATGAAATTACAAATAATCTGAAGGAGATTGATAACTAGATGGAGAACAAAATTAGAAACTATTTTTAAATTGTGATGAGAAATTGCTTTGCTATATGGCACTATATATATGATTAATAAAAAAGATAGACTCACAGCTGTAATTTCAGCACTCCAGGAGGCCCAGGTGGGTGGATCATGAGGTCAGGAGTTCCAGACCAGCCTGAATAACATGGTGAAACCCCGTCTCTACTAAAAATACAAATATTAGTTGGGCCTGGTGGTGAGCGCCTGTAATCCCAGCTATTCAAGAGGCTGAGGCAGGAAAATCGTTTTAACCCGGTAGGCGGAGGTTGCGGTGAGCTGAGATTGCGCCACTGCACTCCAGCCTGGGCTACAGAGCGATACTCCGTCTCAAAAAAAAAAAAAAAAAAAAAAAAAGCTACTAAAGATTTGAGTTTTAGTAAAGATAGTAACACTATTAGCTGAAATAAAGCACACAGCAAGAAAATAGAGTAAAAATAATGTATATTGTGGACGGGCGCGGTGGCTCACGCCTGTAATCCCAGCACTTTGGGAGGCTGAGACGGATGGATCACGAGGTCAGGAGATCGAGACCATCCTGGCTAAGACGGTGAAACCCCGTCTCCACTAAAAATACGAAAACAAACAAACAAACAAAAAAAAAAAAAACCAATTAGCCGCGCATGGTGGCGGGCTCCTGAAGTCCCAGCTACTCGCTCGGGAGGCTGAGGCAGGAGAATGGCATGAATCGCGCCACTGCACTCCAGCCTGGGGGACAGAGGGAGACTCTGTTTCAAAAGAAAAAAAGTATATTGTCTGGAATGTGTTTGTTCTTTAGTGTCTATCGTGCATAGAAGTAGATGCTCAGTAACCAGTTGCAATGTAAAATTGCTTTATCAGAAAAGGGATAGGACTGGAGATCAGTTATGATTCATCTGAGAAGGGTTGATAATTGAAGCCATCAGAATAGGAAAAGTGTCTAACAGAAACATGTAATAAGAGATAAATAGAAGATTACATAGAGAATGTTATTTAAAGTGGCCATAAATTGGAAGGAGGCTTTTGAAGATGACATCAGTTCATATAATACATGCAAAAAACTCATAGTAAGCATAAACTATTTGATGAGTGTCTCAGGGTCATTGACAAAGAGATTGTAGCAATATCCCAGAGAAATTTTTAATTTCCTTTTACCGACAATGAGAAATCTCTTCAACTCCTGTAGTAGGTGATATGGAGTTGGCTTTCTTGGTGTTCTATTTGAAAGGCCCAATATACACCTGAAATGATGCTCGCGGGAATGTTTCTCATAGCTTTTCTTCTGACCTTGTTCCTAATCTTGTAGATAGTTTGGATCTGACCACGTGGTTAGTATAAATAGATAATGTTTTCACTGTCATTTTTAGGAGTGCTGGTTGTGGGCATTTGCATAGATGACTGGAGAAGAGAGTTATACTGATATTAAATGTGGGCTAAAATCCTTGCATTACTAGTATGTGGTCTCATTTGTTTGGTTGTATATGTGAATGTGGCTTTCCAATAGTGCGATGTAGAAAGAGTAGCATTTTATGTTTCAACAGATTAACTTTTATTCCTGTCTTGGCTTGTTAATTCCAGAAGAGAGAGCAATGCTGACCTCTATAGACTATTTAAAATTTCAGAAACTTTAAAATATATTTTATTATCTAAAATGTTCTAATTTTCTCATTTACAAGTCTTCCTCAGGCCATTGTTATTACCATAATTTTAATACCATTCCACCAATATCACAATATAAAAGTATTCCTTCTAAATATCGTCACATCTCCATAATGTTCCTGGAGTGATTGAAATGTTTGATATGAAATAAAAGGAATCAGAGAATTTTGAAAAACACTTCATCATAAACTATTATTATGATTTACTATTTATATAATATTCATTTGTGACTATTTCTGCACATTCTGTGACAATGTTTTTGTGTCTGAATTTTTTTCAAATAAATATTGCACCACATGTTGCTATAAATTGGAAAAATATATATTAAATGTATTTTTGTGCTGTAAATATATGCATCTAATAAGCATTTTCTGGGTTATTTAATAAATAAATACTATATTTTTATTAAAAAGTAAAATATGCATATTAAAATAATGCAGGCAAATATGAAAGCATTATACCTGCCTCTTATGGTGAAATAAAACCTGCAAAGGAAATCTAAATAGCGCAAAAAAAATTCTCATTCAACTTGTTTCCCAAACCTATCTGTACCCATCTGCAGATTGTTTGGAGCACTACAAAGAAGTAAAAATAAATAAATAAATAAAATTGGAGGATACTGTAAACTATTGGTATTTTTTTAAATAGAGGTATCATATATATAACCAAATCCTTGCTTTGGACTGTACAGGAATTTTTATCAGTGAAAAAATTTTAAATGCATTCTACTTTTCTTACCTTACCATTAATTTTTATCAGTTAAAAATATCTCATTCTCACTTTTGAAGCTAAGCTGAGAATGAAATATGCATTTTTAAATGCATTTTACTTTTAGTACCTTACCACTAATTTTTAACTGATATTTATTTATTTACTATTTCCAAGTTTATTTGTTTACTACTTCCAAGTTTTAACACAACTTTCCATACTTTATAAAATGTAAAATTTGTAAGTAAACATTTAATTTTATTTTATCAAAACTTCCATTATTAAATTTTAAATGTATGCCAACAAAAATTATTGAAACTCTTCTCAACTCAAAATACTTTTATCTTCAAAGTTAAAACAAACAAAAAAAATGGTCAGGGTAAGCAATTCACTTTCAAATAAATTGTTCTGCTAGGTCCTCTGATTATCATAAAATCAAGTAGAATATACACCTTAAGTTCTGTAAAACTATATCTTGCAGAACAGATATATTTACATAAAAACGCTCTGAAAGAAGGCATTATCTGGTCTTTGCTAGAACATGCAAATAACACAAAAGGTAGAATGGCCATGTGAGGGAGGTAGTAACTGAGGGGAACTGCAGTGGGAACTGAAAACCGACAAGCAGAATAATGTCTTCAAAATATCAATATGTTGTGACGTTCAATCTGTTTTTGACAAGAATACAAAACTGTTGAACCAGAAAATATATCCAAAGATATCTAGAGTATAATCTGGAGGAAAAAAAATAGAATATGTAAAATAAGGCCAGAGACATAGGATAAAGAGAGAAGGTCTAATAATTGTTTAATTGGTGTCCAGAAAACTGGAGACAGAAAATGGGACCTGAGCAATCATTGAAGAGAATGTTGATCAGGATTTTTCAGAAGTGGTGAAGAACTCAATTTATAAATATAGGAATCTCAATGTAATCAGGAAAAATATAAATTTTACCAAATCTAAATAACAGGGACCACATTCAAAATGAAAATCTTATGATTAAAGTGAAAGAAATATTACCTTCAGAGAGCAGTAATAAAAGTCATCTATGAGTTTTCTACTGCCTCAACGATGACAGTGGAATGAACTATTTGATATGTCAATACCCCTATGGACATCATCATCTACATCCATTAAAAATACCCTTCAAGAATAAGGAAAAAGAAAATCATTATATGCCAAGAAAATAGTGCTCACTACCAAGAATCTGTAATGAAGGAAACCCAAAGAAATACTGTACTGACTACATCCCTAGCACTGTGCTTGTTTCTCTCAATTCATAGTCATAATTAATCTTCCCCAAACCAAATCATCATACATTTATAAATACATGTGTAACACTTTAAAAAGAAACGATATCTCTGGTTTATTTTAGCTCCAAAGTCTGTGATCTTTTGAATTAAGCATGTGTGCCTGCTGTCTACAGAATATTCTACTCAACATCTTAGTTTTAAATTTGTTTCTTACTCTATTACCTTCCAAATTTCAAGTATGGTTATCAGGATTACCCAAACTATTTATATCTTCATCCCTAAGAATGATATATATGTTGATTTTATTTATTGTTAATGTGAGTCATCCAGCATCATTTGGTTTATTTTCACTTGAGCTATTTGCGTATCTCTCTTTTTCTCTCTCCTCTCTATTTATCTATCTAATCTATTATCTGTCTTTCAGCTAATTATCTTTGCGCCCCATAAATCTTCAGAAGGGTGAGTTTCACCTCTGTTAAATTTAAGTGCTTATAACCCATCGCATTCATTTGGAACTAAATTAAGTGTAGTGACTGAACACAGAGAGTGGATAGTATAGTACACAATTAGACAAATTGGCTTTAGTCACAGACTGCTTTGTGACTGAGACTTGGCTCTATTTTTCACTGGCTACACAGGAATAAGCAAGTTAGGTTTGCCACACGTAAGGATAACAGTAGGAAAACAGAGAACCTTAGTAACATACTGCATTTAAAATAGGTGTCAGAGTGCCTAGGACATGGAAGGATAGCAGTCAAAAGCAAGATAAGGTAGTGATTAAGAAAACACGGTAGCCAGACTGTCTGGTTTTGTGTCTCAACTCTGCCACTCTCTAATTCCTTGACCTTGGGCAAGTTACTTAGTCTGTCATCCATAAAAGAAGGATAAGATTAGTACCTAATTCAGAGTCAAGATTCATATAGATTAGGTCCATGCCTTCTATATATTGTTAATTAATTAAAACATGTTAACATTGCTCTTATGATTATAATCAACTGATTAACAATTTTATAACTAATAAATTTATTTGATAATACTAGCATGATAGTTATTTAGTGGGCCTGAATTGGAAGGTATAAAGATACATCAGGCACTGAGAATCACTCTAACTGCTGCATAACAACACAATCATTTGCATCCACGAAAATACTTTATTGCATTCCATTTAAGCTATCCTCTTTTATTTTTGTCATCATACTATATAAATTAATAAATGAATGCATAGTGGAAATAAAGCATCATAATATATAAACACACACACACAAACACATACTGTGTAACTGAAACTATAGCACGAATCCACACATTGAAAAATGTAAGTAGATATTGCAGTTCCAAAATCTTTCAATATAGGTTCCTGCATTTTCTCTCTTTTTTGTTTGTCATGTGAATTGGTGTATTATAACATAAATTGGAAGGTTTAACCTAAACTCATTTATGAGGCAAATAACATAGGTAGTAACAATAGAATCTATATTCTCATTCTTCATCAGTTTTATTCTTTGAACTATTAAAGAACTGTTAATTGAGTCCTTCTAGAGCAGTACTGTGCCAAGTGATACGTGTTTAGAGATGTTCAAAAGAGCATTCTTTGCTACAAATATTATTGCTTAGCAAAAACTGGCATTTCTTCTGCAAATAAATCTTTGAAACAAGTATTTTTTAATTAGTAGAAATTAAGTTGGACAGGCCGGGCGCGGTGGCTCAAGCCTCTAATCCCAGCACTTTGGGAGGCCGAGACGGGCGGATCACGAGGTCCGGAGATCGAGACCATCCTGGCTAACACGGTGAAACCCCATCTCTACTAAAAAATACAAAAAACAAAACAAAACAAAAAAACAAACAAACAACAACAACAACAACAAAAAAAAAAAAAAAAAAAAGAAAGAAAAAACAAACAAAAAAAAAACTAGCCAGGCGAGGTGGCGGGCGCATGTAGTCCCAGCTACTTGGGAGGCTGAGGCAGGAGAATGGCGTAAACCTGGGAGGCGGAGCTTGCAGTGAGCTGAGATCCGGCCACTACTCTGTAGCCTGGGCGACAGAGCGAGACTCCGTGTCAGAAAAAAAAAAAAAAAAAAAGAAAGAAATTAAGTTGGACATAGATAAAAATAGAAATCTATGTAAAATTACAGCTTCTCTGAAAGAAACTATTCATAATGAGGAATTTATTTTCAGAAATTTTTGAGTAAATTTAGGTTGACTGCCTTGCTAATATGGTTGTGGTTTCACTAAAATAAATCTGCACATGATATCTATATTTTAAAAATTACTTTTGATTATGAAGAAAGCAGTACTCCTTATACTTACAAACCAAATTATGAGAATAAATAAATAAATAAATAAATAAATAAATAAATAAGCTATCCTCCTAAATAGTGTATGCTATAACTCATCCTAAAGTAAAATATTGTTTCTAAAATAATACGTATTTCGGATATATACTGCCGACAAACTCCTTACTGAATAAATCTAAAATGTATGAGTGAAGACATACACTGAAGTGAACTGAAAACAGTAATTGTCATAAAACTAGAGTACTTAAACAATTAACGTTTACATCAGAGGAGAACAAAAGTTAAATTAAAATGGGGGAGAACAAAATGTTCATTTATGGACTCATGAATCTACTGTAAAATAAGAATGAAAAGTGGAAACACTGAATTTCAAATTTGTAAGTCTTCTTTATCTCAGTTTTTCATTTGCATTTAGCAGGTGGACAAGGCAGAAGAGTGAGAGGAATAGAGGACTCTCTGTAGAATAGATGGCATCGATCAATCTGTTGTAATTGGTGGAGGTGGCTGGAAATACCATACCATCTACAGACACTAAAATAACGGTATGTGTAGACACAATTACTTAAACTGCCTTTGGATTCTAAGTTCATTTTCTTTAGAGACATATGCAGATTATATAGACACATCTGTTATGAAGGATATAAACCTATTAGGACTAGCCATTGAGGGATTCTTTCCTGAGGACAATTGATATTCAAAGTTCTCTGTGTGCAGGCAGCTTCAGCCTCACCTGAGAGCTTGTTGGAAAAGTGAAATCACAGGTCTCTACTCTAGACCTACAAATAATGCATTTTAACAAGATCCCTGGGCGATTCATATGCAAATCACCATTTAAAAAGTACTCATCTAGTACATATAGGTTTTTTTGACAGATAAAGATGTTCTAAATGCTTTTTATAGTTTCATTTGCAGTGACAGAAGAAAAAAGTTACCTAATGAGGAATAAACGCAAATAAAAACTATCTTAGCATTTTATCCTCAAAATGCATGCCATTTTACCTGGAAAAAGTAAGATTCTTATTACAATGTGAATCACAAAAATTATGCTATTTATCTGGAACTTGAAACTCAATATGAAATAATTTGAGGTTCCATTAAAAATTCTAAAATGTATCAAACATAGAACGTGTTGCATTATTAAAGCAGTTTCATTAAAATTTGCATGGGCCTAAGTAAATAAGAGGTTATGCTTTTATGGTACATCTAATATACAATTTTCCTATAAAATATATTTTCATAGTTCCTGAAGAAGCAACCTAATCAAGATAGGGCACTGAATTAGTTACTTCTTTATAGTGAATACTAAGAAATCTGTTCTTTCTTCTCTACATTAAGGTATTGTGCATTTGCCATTGATGAAGAAATAGTGGAGTAGGTCAGAGTTCACGTACGTGCCATATTTTGTATCTTTGTCTATATAGCAAGTATCTAAGAATTCATGTGTATGTAATTTAGCAAGAAATCATATAAAAATAGTGGATAGTATTGAAAGTCTCAGAATTTTACTCTTACTAAAATATTTTGCATCAAATTATGTTAGAAAGGCACTATTTAAAAGAACAAACACATCTTGAAATAAAAGTCTAGAAATTTAATAAAACCATTAAGAGATCAGTATCAAAATATTTGATGATTATGGAATGCATCCCTTTTTGTGAGGGGGCAAATTGTATTAACATTGTATT
Source organism: Macaca fascicularis (assembly GCF_037993035.2). NCBI lineage: Eukaryota > Metazoa > Chordata > Mammalia > Primates > Cercopithecidae > Macaca > Macaca fascicularis. Next base: position 28,501,763 of record NC_088380.1, on the reverse strand, counting down.
TTGATATAAATTAACAGAATACACACACACAAAGAAAAAAAAGCATTAAAGGAAATATGTAGAAAATTAGTAGTGGTTATCTGGGAAAGAGATTACCACTATTATTTTGTTTATATGTCTCTACTTTGGATAGTCTTTTCAATAAATACAATACATATAGTATTTGTTAATAAGAAAAATACTTTTAAAATAATAACTGCATTGGTTCTTGATGAAATCTTATCATCTTTAAGTTATATTAATATTAGAAACCTCAATTAATAAATATTAGCTAAAAATGTAAGTATATGCTAATTTTGTGATGTGTTATGTCTTTCCTTCTCCTATTAAAAAATAACTAACATTGACAAACAGAATTAAAGAAGATATTCTGCAAACTGGTTCAAACATCCATAAGGAACACATTTTACATGAACTCTTTTATGAAAATATATGTATTATTTAAGGTGAAAGCAACATTTAGATAATGTTGCAGTACGTATGTTTATACAAAATTATTTTATTTTTTCTTACGTAGTTTTTTTTCTACTTGTATTTGATATTTTTAATGGAAATTTGAATACATTTCTATTTAACTGATAATTGATATTATTACATGAAATATCAATCATATAAATTACTTATATTTATAGGAGCATATTTGATTAAGCAAAAAGATATCTATTTGTTCTTTATAGTTTTAAAAACCAATAAAATCACTGGATTTGGGAAGAGTAATAGGATACCTCAACACACTAAATTATATCAAAATGTTCTCTCCCATTTTTAAGTGGTTTAAAACCTCTCAAACCTACAATTTGGACACTATTTCTTTCTAGTATTGATACAAGGACGTTATTTCCTAACATGCCTACAAAAAACTGCAAACTTATTTACCTAAAAATTAATATAATGCTTCACAAAATGTCTGTGCTATTATACCACTTGTACTTTTAAAACATTTTTGTCAAATCTTGTCATTGACAATGTAATGCATTAATTACAACTGCCTTTAGCTATCATAAATGGCATTTACATACATTGTGAATCATGATTTTCTTCTGATACATTTTTGTTTATGAATTTTATTTCCTGAATATAACTGATAATATTGTTTATTTAAAACAGAGTATTCATTACTTTAATATCCTAACAATTACTCTACATTAATTATTTTTAAATGCTTAAAGTTTTATAACACTCATCACTACATTGTATTTTAAGATAAAAATGGGAAATGGACCACAATAAAGAGCTTTAAATAATTGTATTTAAGCAGTGTTATATTTGTTGTTGCTATGTTAAAATGTCATTTAAAAATGAAAACAGAGCAACGTTAAAATAATATGTCAGAATGCTGATTTTAAATGGTCCTATAACTTTGCAAAGTGAGGGGTTTTATGTAGAAGTACTCTGACCAGGAGGCAAAAGTTTAACTGAAATTTATACATAGGTGTAATCAGATATAGTCATTTTTAAATGAAATATAAATTTTGACATAGGCAGTATATAATCTACACATTTTATTGACATATGCAATATGTAATCTACAAAGGAACTGTTAGCGATATGTATACTGATCATTTGCAACAAAAAGTCATAAAACCACTAACTTAGAGGATATTTCCTTTTTCACCTAAATAGGAATTATTAATTAATGAAAAATTGCATGTACTGTTTCATAAGTTATATTCTTTTATTTAAATAATTTAAAATTATACTTACAACAAAGCATTTGTGCTGATAGTAATAATTTACACAAATGATTATACATAATAATATCTTCAACCATTATTCAAAAATGGTAATTGTGACATTGTTAATTGTTAATTTTTTCTACAATTTTGCTTTCATTCATTTCAGGTGAGAATTTTCTCAGTCAATGACTAATGTTAAAATGATAAAAATGAACTTTATTACAAGCAGATGTTTATTTTATAACATAAATATTTAAATCAGTAAATTGCATGAGTTCTTTAATGAAAAGTGTTAACTTTATTGAGAAAAATTTAATTGCAGAATCGTTACTACTGTGAATAAGTTTTGCATATGTGTCTATCTACCTGTCTTTTATTTTTATTGCATCATTAGTTTTAATTGCTTTAATCATATCAAGTTAAATCCATTTGCATATTATCATTGTGTAAAGGTATATATTTTAGCAAGCAAGTACTTTGAATCACAGACATCTATAATATACAGTCTGTGGATGATTCTGAAATAGATTTGCATATTTATTTAGGGAGCCGTATTGGGATCACTGGGATAGTTTCCTGAAATAGAAGAACTAATTTCTGTGAGGATATTAAGAAGACAGCTGTCATGTAATGCTTCCCAAGTAGTTTTTAAAGTACATAAACAATATTCTGTAATGAACACTCAGATTAGCATATCAGATGAAAGAGTGGAAATTCATCCTGAATAACTTTTTAAAGGAAAGACATTTTGAAAAAATTGAAGAAACAAAGTTTCTTTCCCGCTTGTCCCATAGTACTATGTTTTTTCAATCTAAAGTTTGAGCGCAATGTGTCAGTGTAAGTACCTTCTTAAATGTTATTGAATCCAATTAAAATTTCCCAGTGAATTTAGAATAAATGTGAGACCACATTATGATAGTAGATGAATAAGAGAAGAATGAGTAAGAAAAGAATGGCACTAATCTTTTAGTAAAAGTGACCCTCTAGGCAAAAAATAAATAAATGAAGAAATCTAAAGGTTTAGGGAGCTGACTATGAGTTAGTTTCATTTACCCTTCTTTTTAAATACAATACAATTCCAGATATAATTAGTAAAGTGTGTATAATAACATATATACATTATGGCTTGTGTAATAGCAAGCCGTAAGAAGAACTTTGGGATCATTGGCCATTGAGAAGTGTGATGGAAATTCACTATCAGTGATAAACGATATCCAGGAGCAAACATCAGATATTAAGACAATCAGACAGCAAGACTGGAAGCCAAACAACAGCCTACAGCGAGGCAGTTTGTACACCATACATACAACCTCAGCAAAGGGAGAAAGAGAAGGCTGAAATTCAGTTTTCCCTCTTCTTATCAATCATTATACCTAAACCACAATTGGTTCAATGTAAAAGAGTGATGATTCATTATTTACTCAATAGGGATACATGAATGTAGGCAAAGGAGGCTAGAGACAAAGCACAGAAGAAGCATTATTATCCCAGTTTCGCAATAAGCTAAATCACTGCCTAAAAGTTCTTCCTAGAAGTAGAAATGCCTATGAGTACCGTAAATTTCCCAACTTAAAACATAGCAGAATTATTCTAACAGAAATTAAACGTGTACTGAGAGAAACCAAGGAGAGTTTGTGTCATTGTGCATGATCGCATATTTTGCATGTGTTGACCTCTCTAACTACAATGGTGAGAAAACCAAGCATATGACACTAGAACTTTGAATTATAAAAAGACATAGAAAAACTCACTTCAAAAATATTTATTCATGATTGAAATACTATAATGTGAAGCAAACAAGACAGAGTCAAATGAAACTTAAACACTTAGTTTTTCTTTATACATAACCACCCATATACCTAAACAACCAAGTGCATTTACCTATTTTTTAACCACAATAAAAATCGACTCTAATGCTAAAAACTTTTTTTATTGTTTTTAAATTACTGATTTGGCATCGTATAATATTGCTTCAAAATCTACCTTATTAGTGCTTTAAAAAAGTTCACTATAAAAAATAAGTTCGCTATCTTGTAATGAAATTCTCTGTATAAAAATGACAGTTGATCATCATTAAAATTATAGCCACCAAGGCCCAAAAAGTTTTAAGGAACTCATTTGGCAGCTGAAAGTTTCAATTCCCAGGATTATCCAAGCAGAGCAGATGCCAGATGCTCCCACGGCAACAAAACTGAATGCCCTTTGTGGTTAGAAGTTTTTAATGTGATATTCAGTGAAGGAAAGTTATTTTTTTCTTTCTTTTTCTACAATAAATAGAACCAGAAACAGTCATAGAAATAGGAGCTGACTTAACTATTTGCATTATTCAAATATTGCCAATATTAAATTCCTAAAATCACAGTTTAAAGAGTAGAGCATATTTTAAAGCAAATTTTCACATTATAATACAATTTAATTTGGCATATACAAAATATAGTGACAAGCATTTTTTTATTTTTTGAGATAGAGTCTCGCTCTGTCGTCCAGGCTGGAGTACAGCGGCACGATCTCAGCTCACTGCAACCTCTGCCTCCTGGGTTCAAGTGATTCTTCTACCTTAGCCTCCCGAGTAGTTGGGACTACAGGTACACGCTACCACGCCTGGCTAATTTTCGTATTTTTAGTAGAAACGGGGGTTTCACCCTATTGGCCAGGCTCTCTCGAACTCCTCACCTGGTGACCCGCCTGCCTCGGTCTCCCAAAGTGCTGGGATTACAGGTGCTACCACGTCTGGCCAGGCAAATTATTTTTTTAACTTACTTAGATATAAGTAATAAGAATTCAGAAGAAGAAATCTTAGGGAGCATATAGGTCAAATACAAGACCTAGATGAGAATACTGTCTGTGAAACTGGTCAAGTCAATCCAGGAAGTGACAAGATTAGCCATTAATGTTGCTTTCATTGATAAAAATAATTACCCAATATTCATTGGTGCTTACCAGGGACTGGGGTGAGGGGAATTTGGAGAGATGCTATTTCAAGGGTGTAACATTCTAGTTATGCAGGATGAATAAATCCTAGAAATCTACTGCATAACATGGAGGCTATAGATAATAATACTGTATTGTGCTCTTAAAAATTTAAGAGGGGCAATCTCATGTTAAGTGTTCTTACCACATTAAAAAATGCAATTATAGTTTTTGGATGTATATAGATTATATCTTGCTCCATTCTAAAGGTATCTCCATATCAAGCATAATGTCCTTCCTTCAAGAATATAAAACGTTAAATGTCAATTTAATTTATATAATACTCATATGTATAAAAGTATATTATGAATTTATGAAACGATTTTAAAGGCCAGCTAAACTTCAGAGCATACTATTGGTCAGATGGAATATTCTTAATATATTATATATAACATTCTTCGAATGATTTGTTCTGGTTTTGCTAAAGAGCATCACTTTATTTATATCTGTGCCTATACATTTTCATTAATATACATCCATCTAGATGAGAGAGTAGTTTATAAGGAAGTAATCAATTTGTGCATAATTTAAAGGCTTAAGTTGAACCAGTGAAAATATGTAATCTAATAATCTTTTTCAAATATAAAATGACCCTTGAAAGAAAAACAAGAAAAATTGTGTACAGTATTTTATACTAGACTAGGAAAGAAAAGACCAATCGTAGAACACCGTTTTCCAAGGGTTATTCCCTGAATTAAGTATAACCAGTTGTTAACAGTAGAAGCACACAATAAAATGCTTCAAGGTCAATAGTTATCTTTACTTCTCACATAAAATCCACAAGGATCATAGTGCACATTAGAATTTTAATAATTCTGATGAGCCCTACCATAAAAAAGGTTGTTTGACTTTGCTAAATTCAGATATTTTAATTGATTTGCTCAATTGCTAATATCCTTAAGAACTGTGTTCTGTGGAATAAAGTATAAATCTGAAACATGTTCATTTTAATTTTTAAAAACATCTTGATTGAGATATAATTCACATGCCATACTACCATCCATTATTTAATCAACAAGTTTTAGTAATATTCAGAGTTGTACAACCATCACCATGGTTTTAGAACATTTTCATCACCCTAAAAGACAATCTGTATCCATGAACATTTTCCATTCTCCTTTTCCCCAGGTCTACACAACCGCTACTCTACTTTTATTCTCTAAGGATTTGCCTATTTCAAACAATATAAACAGAATAATGTTTGCCTATTCAAGAACATATAAATGGAATCATCCAATATGTGGTTATTTATGTGTAGCTTCTTTCATTTAGCATAAAGCTTTCAAGGTTTATCCATGATTGTAGCATGTATCAATTATTCATTTCTTCTTAAGGTAGAATACTTTTCCATTGTATGGGAGTACTATATTTTATTTATGGATTCATCAGTTGATAGCGTTTAGGTTGTTCTGACCTTTTGTTACGAATAATACTGCTGTGAACATTCATGTATATGCTTTGTATTTTATCATTTCCCTTAGTTGCATACCTACTAGAGGGAGTGCTATATTACATGGCAACTTTATGGTCACTTTTTAAAAGAACTGCCAGACTGTTTTCTGAATGACTGCATCATTTTATATTTCTAATACTATATGAAGGTTTTGATTTCTCTACATCCTAATGCATATTATATGTATTTTAAATTATTTCCATGCTAGTGGCTGTGCCGTGGATTTTTATTGTTCTTTTGATCTGAAGTTCCATAATGATATTATTTGGTATTGATATTACTTCCATTATTTGAAGTGTGTGATATTGAGAGTTTATATATTTTTATTTTTTTGTCAATTGTATAACTTTTTTTAAAAAAAATCTTTACATCCTACCCCATTTTTTAATTGGGTAACTTAATTTTTCCAACTTTTTTTTGTCAAAAAATGTGCATAACAAAATTTGCCCCTTAACTATTTTTAAATTTCCAGTCCGCTGTCATTAAATACATTCATAGTATTAGGCGACCATTATTGATCACCTTCCAGCTCCAAACTCTTTTTATCTTATAAAATTGAAACTCTATATTCCTAAAAGTTATGCCACTCTCTCTTAAAGGTACATCAGCTTAACTTCAGTAACACAAAAATTATTCTCCTTCAACAACTCCAGTCCTACCTCTTTTGGTTGTTGATGACACAAAATTACTTCTTTATACGTTGTATTCCCCAAAACATAAAGTAGTAATTATCTTAAATGCATTATCTTTTAAATTATATAGAAAACAAAATCTAGAGTAACCAACCAGAGTTAAAAATTATGATAGCTTTTAAGGCCAAGCATGTTGGCTCACACCTATAATTCCAGAACTTTGGGAGGCTAACATAGGAGAACCACTTGAGCTCAACCTTCAAGACCAACCTGGGTAACATAGCGAGCCCCGTCCCTATAAAATGAAAATAAAAGCACACTAACTTTTAAACTAATAATTGTTCTCTTAAAATGTAGTAGTTTCTTCGATCATGTAGAAAACAAGAATGTACAGTTACAGGTCCTTGTTATAATATTACTAACATTTATAATTGCCCCTATATTTACTTTTACTGATATTTGCATTTCTTCATATAGATTTGAGTTACTGTCTAGTTTCTTCTCATTTTATCCTGTAGAATTCCCCAGAGCATATTTTTCAGGTCAGCTATAGTGGCAACAAACTCCTTTTTTAATTAACTGAAAATGTCTTAATTTCTCTCTCACTTTTGTAAGACTTTTTTTGGACATCAAATGTTGGTTGACAGTTTTTTTTTTTCTTTTAGTATTTTTGAATATGTTGGCCCACTGCCTTCTAGCCTCCAAAGTTTGTGATGAGAAATCTACCGATAATCTTATTGAAGATCTCTTGTATGTGACTAGGTTGTTTCTCTCTTACTGCTTTCAAGATTCTCTCATGGTCTTTGTCTTTCAAATGTTGTATTATAATGTGTTACAGTGTGGATCTCTTTGAGTCCATCTTATTTAAAGTTTGTTGAGCATCTGGGATGTTTATATTCATCTTTCATAAAATTTGAAAAGTTTTCAGCCATTATTTTTTCAGGTAGTTTGTCTGCCCTGTTCTTTTTCTCTTCCCATTCTGGGACTACCTCAATGAGTATTTATTCCTGTTGATGATGTCCCACATGTCCCTTAGGATTTGTTCACGTCTTCAGTATTCTCTTTTTTGTTGTTCTTCTACCTCAATAATTTTTATTGTAATAGCTTTGATTTTGCTGATTCTTTCCTCTGCCTACTTGAATCTGTCTTTAGATCCCTCTTGTCAATTAAAAAAAAAAAAAATCATTGTCAGAAACAGTTATGTTAATTGATTGCTTTTCTTTCAATGGTCATAATTTTCTTTTCTTTTTTTTTTTTTTTTGAGACGGAGTCTCACGCTGTTGCCCAGGCTGGAGTGCAGTGGCGCGATCTCGGCTCACTGCAAGCTCTGCCTCCTGGGTTCACGCCATTCTCTTGCCTCAGCCTCCTGAGTAGCTAGGACTACAGGCGCCCGCCACCGCGCCCGGCTAATTTTTTGTATTTTTTTTTTTAGTAGAGACGGGGTTTCACTGTGGTCTCGATCTCCTGACCTTGTGATCCGCCTGCCTCGGCCTCCCAAAGTGCTGGGATTACAGGCTTGAGCCACCGCGCCCGGCCTAATGGTCATAATTTTCTATCTTTTTTGTATTTTTAATTTTTAAATTTTTTTAAAATTAATTAATTAATTAAGAGACTGGGTTATGAGACCGGTTATTTTTTATATTTTTGGTAGAGACGGGTTTGTGCCATGTTTGCCCAGGCTGGTTTCGAACTCAAGTGCTCTACCCATCTCAGCCTCCTGAAGTGCTAGGATTGCAGGCATGAGCCAGCATGCCTGGCTCTCTCTTATAATTTTTAATGTCTTGTAATTTTTTTGTTGAAAACTGACATTTGAATCTAATAACGTGGTAACTCTGAAATTTACCATTCTCTTTCCCCAGAGATTGTTGTTTTTTGTTATTATCTTTATTGTTTTTGTTTCTTGATTGTTGTAGGGTCTATATGTCAAATATCAGCCTGTGGTGTAAATTTATGCTTCTCAGTTTTTTCTGGGTTCATACCTTTCCCTGAGCATATGTAGTCACATTCTAATTTCCTTTGTACATTTCATTGCTTTTGAATGTCCTAGTCTTTAATGTCTGTCTCCGCCTCCACCCCGAGAGAGAGAGAGAGAGAGAGACAGAGAGAGTGAGAGAGAAAGAGAGAGAGAAATGAAGGAAAGAAAAATGATGCTGCTTCTTTAAATCCTCAGGAAGTCATTTCAGGCTGGAGGGGGACAAACAGTAACAGTGATAAAAGGTGCAGAAACAACGGCTGCCTATCTCTCTCTACCTCTGTGATTAAAAAAAGAAAAAAAAAAGGCAGCAGTCAAAGATCAGTGCACAGTACTTCAATATTTAGAGGAGGAAAACAGAATTCTTTTTGTCCTTCCTGGCTCCTGTAAGTTGTGCGCAGGTTTCTCCAGGAACAAGTTCACAGCTGACTGTCACAGGGCTGGGGAACTAATACTGTGCGAAGAGCTTAAATTGACCAAAATTACCACAGCTCCTTCTTTGGAAGTTGCAAGCCTTTAATAGATTCCAGAATTCCAAAATAATTACATTAGACAGACTGATTTTGTCCACGCTATTGTGTAGGTGGGAAGACCGATTCCTCATGCTTCCTACTCTGCTATTTTCCCAGATTCCCCTAGACATTTTATGACAGAAAATTTCAGAACACATGAGGATGATGAATCTTGCAAAGGTATAGAGGCTGTCTTTGGTAGCAGAAACCTATGAAGACACTTTATTAATTTACAAATGTAATATTATTCAATTGATTCATATAAAATATTCAACAGAAACATTTAAGGTATGTAATATTTGAAGACCAATTTTGTTATTAAAACATTAAGACAAAAAATAATAACATAACATCTAGAAAAACTAAGAAAATTACAATTAAGAGTTTGGTAAAGAAAGAGTTAGTTATAATCTAAATATATGATAGCAACTTATATATCCAAGAAAAACTAAATATCAAAAAATATTGAATTAAAGATAGAAAAAAATAAAGTCTTGAAATACCCTTTACAATGAAATTCTATAACCTAAATGTCATAAAACTATACAACTGTAATGTTAAAAATGAGCTTTGAGTAACCAAATGCTACACAATAGTAGTGGTGTGGTGAAAAAAATCTAAACCTTCTCCAAATTTTGCTGTTGTCAAACAATGGAAAGCAACATTTAAAGATGATTTTAAAGTTGGTAATGCAATTATAAATTTTATATATGTGACAAAAAACAATACTTTTGAAAGAGAGAAAAGAGGGAAATATATATTTAACCAGATATGAAAATATATTTAAGACAAAAATAATTTATACTTAAAAATATACCATGTGTTTGTCTAAACATAGCAGTACATAATTTTATGATACTATATACATTATTTGAAATAGTAAAATGAAAATCATTCACGTGAAAAATGGAAAGCTCTAAGAATCAAATAGTAAAGAAAATTATGAAAAATCATATCTATTAGGATAATTGTAACAGCCTATGGCAAAATGAATTCAGATCCAGTGTGAAGTAAAATATAAAAGCAAATGAAACAACCAACAAATATCAACCTAGAAATTTTATAAAATATTCGATTATATTAAATTGCTTAATGGAATTTTACTTTGAATCACAACTGTAGACGTAAGAAAATTAAATATTGATCAAAGTGATTTACAATAATTTTCTATTCATCAAAAATGAAGCAATAAAGTATCATATATTCATAAAATGGAATGTTATTCAGCCACACAAGGAAATGAAGGGCTGATACACGCTACAACTTGGAACAGCCTTTAAGACATTATGCTAAACAAAAAACGCTAGTTGCAAAAGTTCAAAAATCGTATGAGTCCACTGATATGAAAGTCTAGAATAGGGTAACCTATATAGAAATAAAACATATTAGTGGATGCCTAAGCATGGGAACAAGAGAGTGAATGGGGTAATAACAGAGAGGTAGAGGATTTATTCTGAGATAATGAAAATATTCCAATAATAACTATCATGATAACTATACATGTCTGTGAATACATAAAAGACAATTTAATTGTAGTTATTTATTTCCAGAAAACTCAGTTTTATCTTTTCATACATAATTTTTCTTGTAAATACATTTAAAATTGATAAATAATAGTTACATGTATTTACTGTGTACAAATGTTTGGAATGTATTTACATTGGGGAATGGTTACACTGAAGTTACATATGTGGTGTGTGGGTGTATGTGTGTGTGTGTTTGTGTGTATGTATAGTGAGAGAACTTCAAATCTACTCTCAGAAATGTTTGAGAATGCAATATATTGTTATTAACTATAGCACCATCTTGCACAATAGCGCTTTCAAATTTATTACTCCCACCTAACTGAAATTTTACGTATTTTGACCAACCTCTCCTCTAATGTTTCACCCTACATCCCCAAACTCAAGCTCCTGGTAATCACCATTCTACTCTCTGCTTCTATGAGTTCAACATTTTTAAATTGTGCATGTAAGTGAGACTATGTGATATTTGTCTTTCTATGCCTGCCTTATTTCACTAAACATGATGTCCTCCCATCCACTGATGGACACTTAGTTTGCATTCATATTTTGGCTATTTTGAATAATGCTGCAAGAAATATTGGAGTGCAGATATCTCTTCTACATACTGCCCCATTTCCTTTGTATGTGTACCCAGTAGTGAGATGTTTGAATCATATGGTAGTTCTATTTTTAATTTTTTGAGGAACTTCCCTGGCTGTACTAATTTGCATTTCTAACAACAGTGTGCAAAGGTTGTTCCCTTTTATCCATATGCTCACTGACACTTTTTATATTCTGTCTTTTTGATAATAGCTATTCTAACCAGTGTGAGATAATATCTCATTTTGGTTTCAATTGTCATTTCTCTGATGATAAGTGATATTGAGCATTTTTTCATATAATACTTCACTGTGTGTGTATATATGTGTAATATATGTACATATATATTAATATCTGCAATATTTGAAGACCATTTAATATATGTAAATATTTCAATGTTTAGTTATTGAGTCATGTTAACTTCTTCAAATAAACCTCTGTGTGAAAGAAAATTCTGATCTTTTGATCCTATCAAGACACTAAGCAAATGTCCAGCCCCAACCTGGGCTTTCTCTGCAAAGCACACTTTCCTGACAATGAACCCCCTAATTTTATCATCTTTTGCATTCTGCACAAGCTGACAATTTTCAAAATTATGAAGTTCTATTTCCCTTTTGTTTATTATCTCAATGTTTCACCTTCCTTCATATTTAGTATAAGCAGAAAAGAGAAACAAAGCCACTCCTTCAAAACTTTGCTTGGAAATGTCCTCAGTTGTATATCCAACCTTATCCTTTCCCTTCTATAATGATAATGGCTCTGTTAGGAATGGTCATATAAGTTGTTGAGGTATTTAAGAAAATATTAGATCATGTTGCTCTCAGAGGACTAGGGAGGTCTCCCTGAAATGAGGCTACATTTAGTTTCTTACCAGAGTTTCCGAAAGACGTATTTCACTATTTATAGTCACCATGTGGAACGTTATCCCTATGAAAGAAATTAACCAATTAGAAAAGGCAGTACAAAATATATCCCATGTTAGCTGAAACAATCAGTTGACACAACTTCAGCTCTGGAAGGCATTCTGGTTAGGCTCAATACACTGGGGAGAATACATTCTACTAGATATTACTTTCCACATGTGGTTTTTTCTCAATGTAGTTTTTTCTTTTTTTATTTTTATTTTATTTTCCTACTCTGTTAGCACATCTACATTTTTCCATATCAGATTGACTTTGCTATGTGTATTATTAGATTATGTTCCATTTAAAATAATATATTGTATAGTTTATCTGTATAATCTCAAATGTATGACATAATGCATCATAAAATATGCTCTCAGTAAATCATTTTTAATAAATGTTGGCAAATGTAATTTTGTGTCATATTTTAATCGAAGTTTCCAAGCTCATTCAGAGATTTTATTGAAGAAAAAGGCAATTGGGAGTCCACTGAAGACTTTTTGAGCAGAACAGTTATGTAGTCAGATATAAAATGTAGTAAGATTAATTTGAAAGACATTTTTATATTGCATTGGAGCATTACATGCATGAGACAATTAATTCTATTAAAAGACTGTTTCAGTAATCCAAATGGTAGATGTCATGGAGTTAATCCTAGGGGGCTGATAGTCATGATAGAAAAAAAGTAAGACATCACTTAGAAATGCTTCATGGAAACTAAAAAGAAAAAGTTTAAAACTCCCATGATCATATATTGAGAAAAAAATAAGGGCTTATTTATTTTTAAAAACTAGAACTATTAATTATGCCTTTCATTTCTTAAAACTATTGCTTAGTAATCATAGCATACAAAGTAAGTATATGAATTAAAAATGGTTAACAATGTACCTCTGTATTAACAGAAAAGTTGTTTAAATCATTTAATTTTTTAAAATTTTGTGTGCATAGGCATACAAATAAAATCTGCATTGTAATATTCATTGAATTTCTTAAAACTAATAAAATAGTTAACAAGAAATATTCTTAATACACAATTTAGTCGTATGGAGTTTTAAGGAAATAACTATCATTGTACTCTTGATATAAAAGTATAAACCTAATGATAATTTCTGAATCACGTGACTATTTAAGCAGCATGTAAATTTTCCTTACATCCTGCTAATCTTTTATAAGGATAACATTTAGCTTTTTTTTTTTTTGAGACGGAGTCTCTCTCAGTCACTGCAGCATTTGCCTCCCGAGTTCAAACGATTCTCCTGCCTCAGCCTCCCTAGTAGTTGGGATTACAGGCGCCCACCATCACACCCGGATGATTTTTGTATTTTTAGTAGAGATGGGATTTCACCATATTGGCCAACCAGGTTAACCTATAAGTGTGATTATCTAAAAATATTACTGGAAAGACAATTATTTTCTCTATGTGTTACATTCAGTGTTTTAAAAGGTGTTCGTGACTGTCACCTTGAAATTGGCTATGAATTATCTATAAACTCATTCAAATTATATTTATAAGTTTGAGTATGTATGAATATGTTAATATTTATGCAGGTAATTTTTTAACATTCTTATACTTTAAAACACTATATTATGAGAGTTGACAATCACCGTATTTTAGTATATTAAAAAATTAATATTAGAATTTTAAGTTTTCATCATGTATCTTGTCTATTCTAGTCTATGTTATATTAACAAATACAAATTTCACTGAGTATAAATGAGCACAGTAGTTGCAAATAGAAAGGCATTTGATTCAAATGAAGTATAACTTAAAAATTACCATCAATATACTGGCAAACTATTCATAAAAATATACATACATAATAAAAATGTTTTAGTGTTTATTATATAAGTAATCTGAAAAAAGGTAGAAATTAAGTGGGCATAAAAACTTAGAATTTATGTCGGCATTAAACAGTGAGTGATTGTATGTACTTTTACTGGAAATGACTCATCTGTATTCTTAAGTACAATGTCCTATATACAAGGGCATTGACTTAAATAAAACATAAGTTAAAAATTACCACCAATAGACAAGCAAACTATTAGTAAAAATCTGTATGCATAAGTTTTATTTAGTGTTTAGTAAAGAAGTGATCTGAGAGAAGGCAGGAATTAAGTGGGCATAAAAGCTTAGAATTTATGTTTGCATTAAGCATAAAAAACTGCACATACTTTTCTTGGGAATGACTGATCTTGGCTCTCAAGAGCTTATATTTAAATTTCTAAGAATTTTATAAGTTTATTGTTAAACACAGGCGTTATTCAAAATTAACATATGTATAAAGAAATAAAATGTTTCAAAAATTAAGGTAATAAATACAACCTATTGTTTTCTAATTATTTTACTAAATTTAACCTTATCTATGTTCTTAATTTTTTTGTCTACTGTATCAAAATGGTGGCGAGACTAATAATTACATATTACTATTAATCTCTTCCCAATTCAATGTTTAGATACATTGCATAGACAGTGTTATGAGTTGACTTGTGTTCCCCCCAAATTTACACATTAAGTCCTAACACCAGTACCTCACAATGTGATCTTATTATTGGTAGGGTCTTTAAAGAATAATTCGAGTTACAATGAAGTTATTAGGGTGAACCATAATCTAATAGGACTGGTATCCTTATAAAAATGAAGCATCTGGACTCAGACACGTATAGAGAGAAGATGATGCGAAGAGAACTAAAGGAGAAGATGACCATCTACAAGCCCAAAGAGAAAGACCAGAAACAGATTTTTCCGTCAGGGTCCTCGGAAGGAATCAACTCTGGCTACATCTTGATTTTGGACTTTTAAGACTCAAGAAGTGTAAGACAATACATTTCTGTTTTGCAAGACACCCAGTTTGTGGTACTTTGTTATGGTAGCTTATATTAGTTCATTCTTGTACTACTATGATGTCATATCTGAGACTGAGTAACTTATAAAGAAAAGATATTTAATTGGCTCACAGTTCTGCGGCTGTAAAGGAAACACAGTAGCTTCTGCTTCCGGGGAGGCCTCAAGAAGCTCCCAATTATGGGAGAAAGCAAAAGGAAAGAAAGCTTCTTACATGGCAGGAGCAGAAGCAAGAGAGGATAAGTGGAGAGGTGCTGCACACTTTTAAACCAACAGATCTCATAAGAACTTACTCACTATGACAAGAACAGCACTAAGAGAATGGTGCTAAACCATCCCTGAGAAATCCACCCCTGTAATCCAATCGCCTCCCAGGAGGCCCCACCTCCAACATGGGGGTTGACAACTCAATATGAAAAATTGAAACCATATCACACTTCTAGGAAACTAACAGAAGAAACTCGTAAATTGAAGTGGTAAAAGTTTTCATATCACAGAAATTGACAAAGGCTACATACCATGTCTTTTGTTCCTGTGTAGTCTGTTGGTAAACATTTACCAGCATACCACTGTGGGTATGTGTATGTGTTTGTGTTTCTTTGTCCGTAATTTACAAGAATTATGAAACATTTTACTATTGTGGATGACTACTCTCCCCTTCATGAAGGCCTGCCATATAAAGCAACTTTTAATTTTTAAATAATTTGTCTCTGGTTTAATAAACCTTCACGGTGTATTTTCATTAAAAATTTTAGTAATAAATAATAATTGTACATACTTATAGGGCATATGAGATATTTTGATACAAGTATGTGATACATCATAATCAAATTTGGGTAAGTGGGATATTTGTCACCTCAAATATTTATCATTTGTTTGTGTTGGAAGCATTCCAAAGTTTCCAGCCATTGTAAAACATACAATAATGATTAACTGTAATTGCCCTATTTCGCAGAACACTAGTACTTATTCCTTACATATAATTGCATTTTTGTATTCATTAACTAAATCTGTTAATGCCCCCTCCCCACTAACTTTCCCAGCCTCTGGTTACAATGATGGTATTCACTACCTCCATGATGTCAATTATTTTTTTAGCTCCTGAGGGTGAAAAGAAAGGGAAATATTCATATACTGTTAGTGGAAATGCAAATGAGTACAATACCGAAGAAAGTTTCTCAAAAAAAAAAAAGAATATATATATATATAAATGTTATATGATCCAGCAATCCTACTAATGAATATATATCCAAAAGAAAGGAAATCAGTGTATCAAAGAGATATTTGCATTCCCGTGTTTATTGTAGCACTACTCACAGTGACCAAGATATGGAATCAGCCTAAGTGTTCATCAACCAATAATGGATAATATATATGTTTTCTATTCTTTTTTTTTTTTTTAAACGGAGTCTCGCTCTGTCCCCCAGGCTGGAGGGCAGCGGCAATCTCAGCTCACTGCAAGCTCTGCTTCCCAGGTTCAGGACATTCTCCTGCCTCAGCCTCCCGAGTAGCTGGGACTACAGGCGCCCGCCACCATGCCTGCCTTATTTTTTGTGTTTTTAGTAGAGACGGGATTTCACCGTGTTAGCCAGGATGGTCTCCATCTCCTGACTTCGTGATCCACCCACCTCGGCCCCCCAAAGTGCTAGGATTACAGGCATGAGCCACCGCGCCCAGCCAATATATATTTTTTCAAAAGTAGAAAACTGCTCTTCCATGAGTAGGTGATTACAGAGGCAGATAAAAATGTTGGGTTTGAACTTGGCCAGATTATATGAAGGTATGAGATAAAAGCGGGGCTGTGAACTGATAAATTATATTGAATGAGGGAAAATTATTCAAATAGCGTGTAAATCAGGGAAACATGACAATCTCTGGCAATCCTAATGTAGAGCATGTCTACCGTAGAAAGTTATGAGTCATCCTCTGCCTAAAGGACATTCCTATATAATTGCGAAAAGGTTTCCAACACTGTAAGTAACTATGTTGCTGGTGCAGAGGATGCTGGGTGTTTTCTTGTTATCTACAGAGTAAAGCTTACTTGGATCATTCTCCTTAACAGCATGGTCAGCCTACGAAGACAAATGTCTGTTTATGTTATATGGGGAAACCTTGCTATGCACTTCAGTGACATCAGAGATATCACAAAATAAAATTATTTACTAATAAATTTAGTCCTCATAAAATTAGCCTATATTTATCATTTGCCTTTGTACTAGCCTACCATCTCAATTTATTAGCCTCACCTTTTCTCTAAGTATCCACAGCAAAAAATACAATGCAATGAAATAATGCAATTACTTTTGAAATGAGATTGTAAGATTTGCAAGAGATGAAAGATTTCTTAGAAATCATGATAAGTTTCTCAAATCTCACACAAAGCTATTGACATGTGAGGATCTGGTAGTATTTGACTAGGAAACTATAAAAGAAGTAAACAATGGAAATGCATATGTGTTTATCTCTTCACTAGCGAATGGATTAAATACCAACAGAAATTCACGAAGTGCTAACTTTTAAATAAATAATAGCTTCAAATGTAATGCAAAAGACAACTATGAGGTCGATGCTTTTATGTCATTACTTCTTTAAAAATCAACACTTGCATATGTTTTTTTCAGGAGGCATGAAATATAATTTTACTGAATATAAATGAAATAAAATGTATCGAGGTTTATTTTTCAGGGTAAGAAGATACAGTCTCCATAAAAATAAAACTTTTCTCTTTTTAATGGATTAACTTAAAGTGGTGTTTACCAATTATAAATCTGATAGGGCATTTCAAATTAAATTTGTGCAAAGCTGAATTCTTTATTTCTATATGAAGAAAAGTGGTATCTTTTCCCAAACTTATCCCTTTCTCTGAATAATAACTCAATTATACCAATTGCACAGATTAAAATTTAATTGTATTCGTTGGTCTTTTTTTCTTTTTTTGTTTTTGTTTTTTTTTTTTTTTACATCCCTCCATGATCAATCTGCTAGCAATTTCTCTTGGCTTAGTATTTGAAATAGATACAACTAAGCTCTGAAATGTTTATTCTGTCATTCTATTTCAAGTCACCATTACTCACCACTCAGAAAATAGTACCAACTTCCAAGTTGGTCTCACTGCTTCTACTTTTGCCTGTTGAAATTATAGTCTTTACTCATCAGCCAAAGTGATACTTTTAAAACTGAAGTAAGACTGTCGGACTTTTCTACTCATATTCTCCCAATGGTTTAAATTTCACTCAATAAAACATTAGAAGTCTTCATTATGCTGTATATGGCTCCACAGAATATAGTTACCAAACACTCCTGTTATCATCTCTGACCTCATCACCTTCCATTCTTATTCATCCACACACCTTTTCCAACTCGGCCTTCTTTGTACTTCTTCGACTTTTCAAACACACCCATCATGCATTTTAGGTCTTGCTATTTCTTGTCCTGGAACATTCTCACCCTCTCTATATGGGAGTCATTGTGGTCTCACTTTATTTAGCTCTTTGTTCAACTGTCTTCTTATCTAAGATGACTTTATTGATAGTTATGACTCAGCCCCTCCCCATACACTGCCTTTTTCATGATAACACTTTGTTTTTATTCTTCATGGTTAGCATTATCAACAAGGTATTTATTAACTTGTTTGTTGTCTCTTTTCTGAGTATAAGTACCTTCTTTTGTTCAACACCATTTAATTCACACCTACTATTTAGTACACACTCAGTAAACATTTGTCTTCCAAAAAGAATATGCTCAAGGCAATGAACGAGATGGCATGGTCAGTGAGTTTAAAGTTACCAGGTGCTAGTTGTCAAAAATTAAGTGTGGGCTTTTCAATTTATTGTCCTTAGTATGCATGCCAATGGTGAGGAATGCTTAGGATTGCTCATAGATCTAGAAGTCTGTGAGGCTCTTCAGTACATGCCTAAACCATATAAAACATATTACTGTAGATTTTATAATGAACACAGTAACTATATCCTTAAGTCAGAACTATGAGATAATCTTGATAGTAGAAATGATAAAAGTAGTGTTAGCAATACAACAATTATAGATGCCATTTATTATTTGCCATAAAATCTATACTGATGTTAGCTTGTAACATATCTCATCATGCAATACCGTCTTTAAAATTACCATAAAATCATACGTTTAAAAGATGAGCAAATTGATTTAGAGGAATCCAGAAATATGTTCAAAATTATGTTCTAATGTGATTAAAAGCCCACATGTAATCCCTAGACCACTTGACTCTCAAACCTTTACAATGTCATATCTACCAGCATGACATGAAAGCATCTATTCCACATTTGCAATTTGCATCAACTTTAAGGTGTATCATTTCTTTGAAAGTTATTTCAGAGCTTCATTGATTTTTCTTGGTATTTAATTCACTCTCTACTGAGTAACTCATATGCATTTGCAAGATCTGTGAAAATAACCTGCTGTAAATGGGTAGGGGAGATTTTCCCTGAGGGAATAAAACAAAAAATGTACAGAAAATGTGTTAAAAATGTTTCTTTTTGTAGATAGATAATAGACATTGAGATAGATAGATAGATAGATAGATAGATAGATAGATAGATAGATAGATAGATAGATAGATAATTACACAGTAAACTCTATGACAAAATCTCTACTATGTGCTAGGGATCAAAAGAAAAAACTTAGTTTATGTCCTTAAAAATTGTACAAATGAGTGAAGGAAAGAAGACAAATCAACCTATAATTTTAATAAGATGTGCTATATTAATTAACAACTGCTGTATAGTACATTATGAAAATACAGAGAAAGGGAAATTTCATGTCAGACTTTTGGTGTCAGCACATTTTTAAGATGCGTAATTCCCTGGAGACAAAATATTTAATGACAAGGGGAAATAACTGATATGTAGTTGAAAGTGCCTATGTGTTTAAAGAGACTCGGATAAAGTATAAATCTGAGGAAACTAAAATTACAGAAGCAGAAAAATATCCTTCAAGGATTAGTGTTACAAAAACAATTCTGAGAATATGCAAAATATCCAAAAGCATGGAAACAATTAAAATAAAACCTACCAAATGAAGATAGTGCAGAGTACAGATTAAACCTACTAAAGCTTAGTGAAGACACAGAAAATTTGGTGGAAATATAATAAAAAAAACTATATTCAGAAAAAAGTCAATAGTGTAAAATTATTAAAGATAAATCAACATAGCATTTATATCAAGAAAGTAAAAAATAAAGTAAAACAAAATAAAAAGCAAACTAAAAATAGATAATATATTCAGCTTATGAATGTATTAACTAAAAATAAGTTAACATTAATAAAAAGAGTAAAGAATTATCTAAAAATGGAATTCCTAGAAATTCATAGTATTAAAGAAAATACATTTGAAAAGCATATTATCTAATAAACAAATGGGCAAAAACTTGGACAGACAGTTGACAAATGAATGTATCCAAATATTTAAGAAATATATAAAATTCGACCAGTATTTGTTATGAGAGAAAATAAGGGCTCAAAAAGAAAATCTTAGAGATATGGTCAATTTACTTTTGATTAAGATGCAAAAGCAATTCAATGGAGAATGGACAGACTGTTCAACAAATTATGCTGAATAACAAGATGTCTGAATGCAAAAGAAAACAAAAACAAAAAAAGATCTTTGTCACATACATTACAACTTATCTAAAAACTGACTCAGATTAGACCATAGACCTACATGTAAAACAAACCATAAGATTTCTAGAAAGGAAACATGCGCACACACACACACACACACACACACACACACAAACTTGTGTGAACTTGGGCTTAGCAATAAATTTACGTGATTCATAACTTTTTTAAATGACAAATCAGACTTTATCAAAATTAAAAATTTTGTCTGCGGAAGATATCTAAAACAACAGAAATGTGAGCCAAGTTCTAGAGTGAATAATTGTAACACACATAATCTGACAAAGGACTTATATCCAGAAGATATACAAAGAACCCTTAAAATTTAATAATTAAAAAAATTAACAATAGGCAAAAGATCAAACAAGATGCTTTGTCAAATAAAATATATGATAGCAAATAATCACAGAGATAGATATTCAGCATCATTATTTAGCAGCAAAATACAATTTTAAAAAACAGTAAGGTAACCTAGATACCACTGCATTCCTATACATGGTTTCATGCAGAACAAAATGGTCAGAGAAATGCAAACAGAAACTACAGTGATAGTCTACCCCATTCACAATGGAATGGCTAAAATGAAATCAACAAACAAGCAAATAAATAAATAAATAAATGACAGTGACAAACAATATTAAATATTAGAAGATGTGGAATACCTAAGATTTTATTCATTGACTGTGGAAGACTAAATTGGTACAATCACTTGCAAAAGCTTGTGAAAATGTCCCTTAAATTAAATGTATGTCATATATAAACAATCTCACATATATATGTGTTTATGTATGCATTTTTGTCTACCTATCTGTCCTTTGATTTTTCTCTAATATGCATGTGCAATAATGTCCAAAGTATCATTATTTATAATTTTTCCAAAACTGCAAACACCATGTATTAGGGCTCTGTAGAAGGACAGAATTAATGGAATAGATATTTATATAAAGAGCAGTTTATGAAGTATTAACTCACACAATCACAAGGTCCCACAATAGGCCATCTGCAGGCTAAGGAGCAGGAGAGCAAAGAACTTGGGGTCTGATCTTCAAGTGTAGGAAGCATCTACCATGGGAGAAAGACGTAGGCTGGGAGGCTAGGACAGTCTCTCTATTTCAAATTTTTCTGCCTGCTTATATTCTAGCCACGCTGGCAGCTGATTAGATTGTGCCCACCCAGATTAAGGGAGGGTCTGCCTTTCCCAGACTTCTGACTTAAATGTTAACCTTCTTTGGCAACACCTTCACAGACATACCCAGAATCAATACTTTGTAACCTTCAATCCAATCAAGTTGACACTCAGTATTAATCATCACAAGCCCACCCCTTGTCAACTTGAACCCATACACATCTCCTGAAATCACACATAATCTTCAAATGAAGACAATAATAAAGTCAGAATTATGCCTAACATAATACAACTATCCTCTGTACAACCAAAACGCACTAATCCCCAAACCAAATACTATTACAGAAAGTTAACAATACTTAAATGGTGATGTAAAGTCAATAAATATTATGTCATGTGATAAAGGAAAAGCAAATAAAATGAATACATGTTCTTAGTACAAGTGTATACATGCACAAACCTGTTTTTAACAAAAGAAGGAGGAAATACTCATGAGAATTACATTCCTCATTGTTACAGCTAGTCACATGGTCACAGCTGGTGTTGATGACTACCTTCTTCTACTACCCATTCTGTATTCCTGTTGCCTTCAGCAAACACGTCAGCAGGTCGTGGTTTTTTTTTCCTGAGGGAGTGACCAGAACTTTCCTTCCTGAAGCGTCTGTGTCATTTTTAGTCCTGCCTGGATTGGGCTGTTGTATTGTCCCATTGACATTAATCACAGGGCATGATAATACTAAGAGACATTGTAATGGATCTCCTGTATTCCATGCATACTCTTCCTTACCTCCATTGTGGAGTAGTAGACTGATTTCATCTTGATAGACTGGGTTAATCACCCCAGCCAACACTGTAACTCCCTTCTTAGCCTGTTGACTTAAAGGTAGGAGGAGCCCAAAGTGTCCAGGTGACAATCTTAACTTCCAGTTTAATGGAATCATTGTTGTGTCTCCTGATGTCAGCATTTCTCCCTCTGGAACTAAGACCTCTAGGCCAGCAGAACATAATGTCTTAGGAACAGGAAGTGCAAATTTTGCTAGTGGATCACTACGGGAGATGGTGAGTGGTGTCACTTCCATCCCTTCATTTCCAGACCCATAAATCCTCGCTATGGGAGAAAGAGTACCATATATTGGATGCTGATTCAGATCACACACTGCCTTCTTGAGATCTGTGTCCCAGCCCTGCAAAGTATTGTCATCTAGTTGGCATTGCAATTGTGACTTCAAAAGGCCATTCCACCATTCTTTCAATCCAACTGCTTCAGGATGATGGGGAATATAGTAAAACCAGTGAATTCCATGAGCATGAGCCCACCGACGCATTTCTTTAGCCATAACATGGTGCTTTGGTCAGATGCAATGCTGTATGGAATATCGTGATGGTACATAAGGCACTTCCATGAGTCTGTGGATGGTAGTCTTGGCAGAAGCATTGCATGCAAATTGGGCAAACCCATATCTGGAGTGTCTATTTCAGTGAGGACAAACCTATGCCCTTTCCCTGATGGAAGAGGTCCAATATAATCAACCTACCACCAGATAGCAGGCAGTTCACCCAGAAGAATGGTGCCATATTGAGGGCTCAGTATTGACCTCTGCTGCTGGCAAATTGGGCATTCAGCAGTGGCTGTTGCCAGGTCAGCCTTGGTGAGTGGAAGCCCATCTTGCTGAGCCCATGTGTAACCTCCCCTCCCTGCCACCATGGCTACTTTGTTCATGGACCCCTTGGGCAATGACAGGCGTGACTAGGAAAGAGGCTGAGTGTTGTCCACATAATAAGTCATCCTATCCACTTGATTATTAAAAATCTCCTCTGCTGAGGTCACTCCTTGGTGAGCATCCACATGGGATACAAATATCTTCATGATTTTTGACCACTCAGTGAAGTCCATCCACATACCTCTTCCCCAAATTTCTTTGTCACCAATTTTCCAATCATGCTTCTTCCAAGTCCCTGGCCATTCGCCCAAACCATGGCTACAACCCATCAAACAGTATATAATTGCATATCTGACCATTTCTCAATCCATGCAAAGTATACAACCAGGTGCACTGCTCAAAGTTCTGCCTGCTGGGAAGGTTTCCTTTCACCACTGTTCTTCATGAATGTCCTAGAGAGGGGCTGTACTGCTGCCCCTGTCCACTTTCAGGTGGTGTCTGCATACCGTGCAGAACCATCTGTGAACCAGGCCCTAGTCTTCTCTTCCTCTATCAACTGATAATAGGGAACTTCCCAAGAGGTCATCAGTGCAGGCTGGGGAAGAGAAGGTAGGGTGGCAGGAGTGGAGACCATGGGGATTTGAGCCACTTCCTCGTATAACTTACTTGTGCCTTCAGGACCTGCTCAAACCGATCACTTATGCACCACTTGATTTGATGACGGAAGGGTGCTGTGCACAACCCACTTAATGGCTAGATGGGTCAGGAAGCACTCAGTTTAGGATAGGCACCTCAGGTCACATGGTGACTTGATGACCCATAGCCAAATGTTCAGTTTCCACCAAAGCCCAGTAACAGGCCAAGAGCTGTCTCTTAAAAGGAGAGTGGTTATCTGCAGAAGATGGCAGGGCTTTGCTCCAAAATCCTAGAAGCTTCCGCTGTGATTCACCTATAAGGGCCAGCCAAAGGCTCCAAACAGCATCTCTATCTGCCACTGACACATCAAGCACTATTGGATCTGCTGGGTCATATGGCCAAAGTGACAGAGAAGCTTGCACAGCACCCTGGACCTGTTGCAGAACCTTCTCCTGCTCTGGAACCACTCAAAACGGGCAGCCTTTCAGATTACTCAATAAATGGGCCAGAGTAACATATCTAAAAGAAGAATGCGTTGCCTCCACAATCCAAACAGTCCTGCTAGGCGTTGTTCCTCTTTCTTGCTTGTAGGAGGAGCCAAATGCAGCAAGTTATCCTTCACCTTAAAAGGAATATCTCCACAGGCCCTACACCACTGGACCCTTAGGAATTTTGCTGAGGTAGACACTCTCTGAATTTTAGTCAGATTTATTTCCCATTCTCTAGCTTACAAATGTCTCATCAATGAGCCCAGTGTGTTTGTTACTTCTTGGTCACTGGATCCAATCAGCATAATGACTTTTATGTAATGGACCAGTGTGATAGCTTGTAAAAGCAAAAACCGATCAAAGTCTCTCTGAATAAGATTATGACACTAAGCCGGAGAATTGATACACCCCTGCAGTAAGACAGTGAAGGTATATTGCTGGCCTTTCCAGCTGAAGGCAAATTGCTTTTGCTGGGCCTTATGGACAGGAGTGGAGAAAAAGGCATTTGCCAAGTCAATGGCTGCATACCAGGTACTAGGAGATGTGTTAATTTACTCAAGCAATGAAACTACATCTGGTACAGCAGCTGCAATTGGAGTCACCAGTTAGTTAGGCTTGTAATAATCCATTGTCTTTCTCTAAGATCCATCTGTCTTCTGCACAGGCTGAATGGGAGAGTTGAATGTGGATGTGGTAGGAATCACTACCTCTGTGTCTTTCAACTCCCTGATGGTGGCATTAATTTCTACAGTCCCTCCATGGATGAGGTATTATTTTTGATTTACTATTTTTCTAGGTCAAGCCAGCTCTAATGGCTTCCATTTGGCCTTTTCCACCATAATAGTCCTCACCCTACCAGTCAGGGAGCCAATGTGGGGGTTCTGCCAGCTGCTTAATACGTTTATGCCAATTATGATTTCTGGCACTGGGGGAATGATCACAGGATGAATCTAGGGAAACACTGGACCCACTGTAAGTTAGACTTGAGCCAAAACTCCATTAATTACCTTACCTCCATAAGCCCCTACTTGGGGTCCCCTGGAATCAATGTCAGCTCAGAGCCAGTGTCCAGTAGTCCCTGAATTGTCTCATTCTTTCGCTTTCCCCAATGCACAATTACTGTGGTAAAAGGCTGGAAATCTCCTTGGGGAAGAATGGAAGAAAGATTCATGGCATAAATTGTCGGTAATGTAGTGAGGTCCTACGTCAAGGGGACATGGCCTCCCCTTCGCTCAGTGGTTCTGGGTCTGTAAACTGGCTCAAGTCTGGAAATTGTTTGAGGGGCAGTGATTCTGTCTTTTTATTTAATTCAAATTAGCCTTTTATTCATTCGACTTAGAAGATTTCTGCTTGCATAAATTAAGTAGGAATGCAGTAGGCTTCCTATCAATTTCACTTCTAGGAACACCGTGATTAATTAGTCAGTGCCAGAGCTCCACATGAGTTAGACTGTTCTGATTCCTGCTTTGCCTCTGCCACCCATTACAGTAGCTACACCCACTTTGCCTTTGGTGACTGAATGCTGCCACTTGGCCCCTGCAACCTCAGGATCCAATTATTCCCATTGCATTTAAATTTTGTAGTTGAGTGACAGCAGTTCCCCATTAGATCTGACATACGGAGAAGAGCAATTACAGGGCTCTTCAAAGATGCAGGTGCTGCATTCACAAATCTATTTTGTGAGGCATTGGTCAAGGGTATGTCTTCTGGACTCTCCCAGCTGTGATGAGTAGGTCTAAAGTGACTAATCCACTCCACCATTGCAATCTCCCTAAGCCTTTGGATTCCTTCCTCTACATTAAACCAAGGGACATCAGGCATTTTCAGCTCACTCACTGTGGGCCACCTTTTAATCCATATTTTAGCTAACCAAGAAAATAAACTTTTAGAGCCCTTTTTAACTCCCCAAGCTACAACCTTAAATGCAGAGTCCCTATTTGGTGATCCCAAATCAATAAATTCAGCCTGATTCAACTCTATGTTCCATCTGCCATTATTTCACATCCTTAATAATATTCATTCCCATGCCTTTTCTTCAGATTTCTGTTTATATAAATTAGAAAACCCAAGCAGTTCTTTTTGAGTACAGTGCTCCTCCTCATGGGTCACACTCTCAGCCTCACTTCTAGGAGCCCACCAGGACTTTAGCTGGATTATAGGTCTAGAAGCAAACAGGGGTATTGGTGGTGGCACCTGAGGAGAATCAACATTATTTTGCCTGGCAACTGCCTCAGGGCAGGCCATCAGTGTTGCCTCAGGCAACACAGGGTTTATCTCCTCAGACAAAGGTGGAAAGGCTGATGGTAGCCTGGGCCAGGGAGACGTTGCCACTGCTGGGGATGGGGAAGTTGTTTCTTCTGGCAAAAACGTTTTGTCAGAGTTTACAAGCTCAGTGTCCTCAGCTTCATCAGGGTCCTCCCACCTGTCCCCATTCCAAGTTGCAGGTTTCCATTCTTTTCAACGAATGCCCTCATTTTAACAGTAGACACCTGGCGAAGCTGTGCCTGCACTTTTTGTTGTAGATAAGTCACTAGCATGACTAGAGCTTGTGTCTATTTTTCCACAATTCCAGCTCTTTCTCTACAGGAAATAAGACTCTCACTCAGGGCAATCTTAGCAGATTTGAGGCTCAGCATCTGCTTCTGAAGCTAGGAGATAGAATCCCTGAGTTCACCATTTTCTTTCACTTAGGAACAACCAACCAGCTTCATTATGTTCCTTAGTTCTCCACATATGGTCAGAGTATTGTACATGGAGTCACTAAACTCCTTGCCTCTCACTAGCACTGAATCAGGAGTGTCAATTGCATTTATTTTCTCTAAACAGTTTCTGCCAAGGACTATCAGTGTTCTCCATACTATTAGAAGTAGAGTCCTTAGCATTTCGGGGTCTAATCATATTAAGCAGCCAACTCCAGAAACTCCATAACCAATGAAATAACTTCATCCTTAATAGTCTGTTCCTTTGGAACCACACCTGGTACCAAAATCTGTATTAGTCAGGGTTCTCTAGAGAAACAGAATTAATGGAATATACATGTTATATATAATTAATATTAATATATAATTGTATGTTAATTATATATTTATTAATATATAAATGAAATATATGTATGAGGTTATTAAGTATTAACTCACATGATCACAAGGTCTCACAATAGGCCGTCTGCAGACTGAGGAGTAAGGAGAATCAGTCCGATTTCCAAAACTGAAGAACTTGGAATATGATGTTTGAGGGCAGAAAGAATACAGCATAAGAGAAAGATGTAGGGTGGGAGGCTAGGCCAGTCTCCCTTTTCACATTTTTCTGCCTGCTTATATTCTAGCCGCACTGGCAGCTGATTAGATTATGCTCACCCAGATTAAGGGTGGGTCTACCTTTCCCAGCCCACTGTATCAAATGTTAATCTCCTTTGGCAATACCCTCACAGACACACCCAGGATCAACACTTTGTTTCCCTAACACTCTGTATTAACCATCACACACTACAAAGGTCAGCAATACTAGAAGAGACACAAATTTTCCAGTATATTCTGGTGTTTTATTGTAATGGAATACTAAACAGTTGTGAACTGAATGAAGTAGCCCTACACATCACTATCACTACTATAATGCTATGTGATGGAAATCGGACACAAAAATTACAGATTGTATTCTCAACTTATATAAAATTCAAAAAGAAGTAATCTAAGTGTGTATTAGTTTCCTATTGCTGCTGTAACCAATCGCCATAAATAAATTTGAAAGAAGTGTCACTGAGGTAAAATTAATGTGTCAGTAGGCTGCATTCTTTCTAGAGACTCCAAAGGGATTCCATTTCTTTGCCTTTCCTGGTTTGTAGAGGATGCTTGCATTCCTGGGTTTGTACCCCCGTTCCTCCATCTCAAAAGGGAATGATTGCTGAGACTTTTGCTTCTTTTGCTACAAGTCTTTCTCTTCTCCGACTCTTTTACCTCCCTTTTCCATTTGTAAGCACCTTTGTGATTACACAGGGACAACCTGCATAATCCAGGATATTCTACTTATTTTAAGGTGAACTGAATAGCAAACCTGAATGAATTCTTCATGATTAATCCTCATTTGCTATGGAACAACATATTCACAAGTACCAGGGAATAAGACATCAATGTCTTTGGGAATCATTACTCCCCTACTACAAATGATACAAGTGAGAATATTAGTTAAATTTTGGGGGAGGTAATGAACTGTTTGTAAGTACTAGTGAGGTTTGTGGGTTACAGTAACATGCTAAATCTTGATCTGGGTTGTCATTACACAGGTATGTTTCCTTTGGGCTGCAGTGAGGAGGTGGCTTCAAGTACTGCAGTTATATATTTTAGACTTTTTATTGCAGTATTAAGCTTCAATATAATATATAAAAACACATGAAAGGAAAAATATAAAGTGATTTGTACATAAGATAATATAAAACTTTCTGTATAATTAAGGATATATTACTGTAAAGAAAAAAAAGAGGGGGACTTTGTATCTGCCTAAAATGGTTTTATGAACTACTTTATTGGTAGAGGCATTAACATTTAAGAGAAAGGTATTTTCTATGATACCTTTACTTTAAGTAATGCGCGTTCCAAGAGCATTTAATGAGCTCAAGGTATTTCACTGTATTTGAATCATATGTATTTGTTGTTATTATAAACCTAACATTAAGAACTGACAGAAATGTCACAGGATTCGCACAAGGTGTAAATATAAAAATAATGGTATGTTAAATGTTTTGGGGGTAGTAGGGTGACAGACTCAAAGTTGATTAAATCCACTATGGACCTTAGAGAAGATCATGTATCATCAAGTCATTGAAAATGTATTATTGTGAATACTGTATCTGTATGATCTCTTATACTATACAGAAACACAAAATGAAAATGCTGTTTGTATTTGGTGGGATTATGAAGATTTTTATATTTACATTTTGTTTATATTTTCTGTATGTTTATAAAATATAAACTTTAATTTGGAAATCAATCAGCTTTTTAGAATAGGTGTATACATGCCTATACATATATTGCTTCATATATATGGACATACAGATATGAGTATGTATATTTATAAACGTATATATCTTTTAATTTACATTTTTCATTTTTTTATAGCATTTACCAGCACCCTACATAGGATTTATTTATTATTTACAAACTAAGCTACTTTGTGATGGTGGTGCCACTGTTTTATTTAATGCATATTATCTTTATACACTAGCATTTGCATTTTATTTAAACTAAACATTCTTTCTATGTATTTAATGTTTGAATGTCATTTTAATGGCCTTAGGATTTTTTAAGTTTACACATATTTTAAAACACTTCAACTTTTGTTTGATAAAATGTGATACTATTTATAATTGTCATCATTAGTGTGTGTAAACAATTTTTAAAGTGTATTATCACCTTCTTTTATATGATTTTTGTAGAGCTCTTCCACTTTATGATATTTCCTGAGTTTTGACAGCTGGAGCTCTATAAATACAGGCATGAACTAGA
Organism: Macaca fascicularis; assembly: GCF_037993035.2. NCBI lineage: Eukaryota > Metazoa > Chordata > Mammalia > Primates > Cercopithecidae > Macaca > Macaca fascicularis. The sequence goes on along the minus strand of NC_088380.1, from coordinate 28,471,639 downwards.
CTTTTATGTAAACTTTAAGAATATGTTATACAGTTTAATTATTTTACTACATTAAATTAGAGAAACACTTATTTTGGTCTGTATTGTACAAAAAACTCTGTAAGTTCTTTTTTACAGCCCTATATATAAAATAGATATTAAGCAGATAATTTAAAAAATTAAGTAATTGCAATGACCAAATACCTTTAATTCTGCAAACTTACACAAACCATAAACATTTCTAGTTTTTTGAAGTTACTTTAACTGGAACAGACATAACTGGTTCAAAACCTTTTATATCAAACTGCAGTAACAAATCCCTCAGCTCAAATTTATCAAAAAATATTTTTGTGACATTTTCCTGAAATTTTCCTCAAACAGCGATTCACTCATAATGTCTCTGACTGCTGTATTATCACAGGTTTCTTCTTCACCTCTCCTAAATCATCAAGTGATGTGCACAATTCTTATTAAGTCCACTGACTAGAAATCTTTAAGAGGTGATTGATGTGACTATTCTGAAATGAAGAAGCTACTAGCATTCAAAACTACAAAGGTGATTACTGAAGATGATGGACTACTAAATTCTGCAGGAGAGAGAATTTTTCTATTAAGGTATGATAAATGACAGCAACTTCTCTGTTAATTTACTTTTCATTTTGCTTTGACTTCTTTATTTTTTTAACTTAAGTTTTCTAATCTATCTTCAACTCAAAAGTGGCTTATCAAGTATTTGTTTAAAAAAAACAAAAACAAAAAAACAAACTTACAAATCTTTCCAGACACCAAAACTACCTATTTAAATAGAATGACAAATGATGTATAGTTTGATTTTTTTAATCAAAGTTTATTCGGTAATTTTCTTTATAAACTCAATGATAGCCTCCGTAAATTTAGCATATTTTTCCTGCAGCCACTGATTCAGCTAGTTCTGTAGCATACACTAGTCCTGATCATTCTAAAATCAGTTCCTTGTGAGTCTTTGTCAGTGTAATATTATCACTACATATAACTATGACAATTGGTTTTACGATTTTGAAGTAGAATTTAATCCAATATTCATGCACTTAGAATAAATTATATAGGCATGTAATCATGTGAACATATAATTTCCTGTTTATTTTTTTTTGCCATTGTGCAAGAAATCATTCCTTTTCTCAATATATGCTTTAAAAATAAATTATAGCACATTCGCAAATACATATTTCTATGCTTGATATATTTATAGAAGCATAAAAGTGAATAACTGAATATTACTGACCTAAATGTATAGATCTGCCAACATTTTTAGAACCTGTCTTGTTGATAATAATGAGAGTAGCATATTATATTGGATGTAGAGCTGTGTGCTCTTTTAAAATATCATTCATTTCACCAATATTTATGTAAATGGATTGTAAAATATTCAGTGAGTGATGCATTTCTGCCCCTTTCCTTTCCAGTTACTGATCAGAAAGTTAGAATGAATTATTATTGCCAGCTTAGGCAAAAATTTGAATAATTTAAATATTATTTGCTTTCCTTCCCATGCAATAATTTAGCATTGAACTATGTTAACTATAAACAGTGTTAGAAAATCAGAGGTAAGGAAATTCAAAATTGACTCATATTTTTGCTGGTGTCTAAAACACTCTTTGCAAAGTAATCTACCTATTTTAGGATTTTAATGTCCTCTTCAGTGGCTGCAGATTTGAATGGCTGTAACTTTAAGGACAGCAAAATAACAAAAACACATATAATGTCTAGCATTTATTAAGCTTATACTAGGCAGCAGGAAATACACTGTAAATTTTACTAAGATTGTATCATTTAATCTTTACAAAATTCTGTAATGTTCCTAGTATGTTATCTCTTACATCTATAAGGGAATTTAATTTTTATAGAGATTAAATGGCTTTTCCAAAGTAAGACACTTAGACAATGGAGGGTTTTAAGACATTTTACATTCAGTCTCTCTAACACTATCATGTATGACTGCATATTTCAGCTGTCTCAATACAGCACATTTTTTAAAGGAAAATAGTTCTATTTATTAGTTCTTGTTTGGAGACATTCAGTGAATCTATTTTCATTGTATTATTTGAACTAAAGAAAACGACTCACCCCAGTGCTCCTAACACATTACTCAGACTTATACTCTGCCCATTCACTGGCCCTCTTATCCAAAATATTAGGATATGTTTCTAATTTTCCAGATACCACAGATGATTATATTTAAAACAAGAGTCGATCTTCCATTGCCTGTTTTCCTCCAATCATACACTCAGTTAAGCTGGTACATTTAATTTGCATATGTATTTTATTGAGTTTAGGATGAAAAAAAGAGAAATGTTTAGGAACAAAATTATCTATATACTCTAAATATATCCTACCAATTTAGTCGCAGCCACTAATCCAAGATAATATATAAATATATTTAAATATAAGCAGAAACAAAAATAAACGAACATGCATATCAAATAGCATTGAAGCATTTACTATGTTACAAATAAAGTACACCATCATGTACCTATGAAGAAGTGAACCACATGTCAATTTATTGTTGTATGCTTTCAAGAGGATCAGGAAGTGTAATAATGTTCACAAAAATAAGCACTCTTAAGACTACTTTGTAATCATCTTTTTAGTATCGTCCTTAATTATGTTCACTACTACTTTGTTTAAAAATATTATTTCCTAGAAATAGAATTTTCATGATAAATTCAATATCATACACAATCATTATAATAGCTGTATTTACATTCAAGATAATAAAATGTCTATACTTGTGTGCCATCACCACTGGTAGTAACACTGATGTGAATTTTCTAGCCAAAGTAATAACACATGTACACACACATACGCATGGTCATGAATGCTGCAAAGGATGAGAAAATAATATCACCATGGCAAGCAGCAGCACAGTTTTCCTGAAAATTACCTCATTAGGGTGTTCAACAATGTGATTGCATAAAATAGATAATAAAATAATATCTATATTTCTTATAGGTCATCAATAGGTCAAAATAAGATAGAGACAAATCTCACCAATAAGAGCAAGGTGCAAGGATAGCAAATAAAGAAACTGAGCAAGATAGTGAGTGCCAAGAAAAAAATAAAAGATTCAAACATATCTGGACACTTGATAGGAAAAGGAAGTTGAATCTTTTCAGTAAATGATTCTAAGTCAAATGCCTGGTCTTATGAAAAAAAAACAATAAAATTTAACTTCTACTTTACTACATTCTTACAAATGAATCCCAATGAAATTGCATTTCTGCGAGTCGAAGATCAAACTATAAAGCTTCTAGAATAAAATATAGAAGAGCAGTTACAAGGCTTTAAATCTTTTTTTTTTTAATTTTTATTTATTATTATTATTATACTTTAAGTTCTAGGGTACATGTGCATAACATGCAGGCAGCAACATGGCTTTAAATCTTAAACTTTTTTTCATATACATTTGACCCTTTCTACACGTGGCTTTTGCATCTGTGGATTCAACTAATCATGCATCAGACATAATCAAAAATTTAAAAGAAATAAGAGTACAACATTAACAAATAATACAGAAGACAAGAATACAGTATAATGATTTACATATGATTTATATTGTATTAGGTATTATAAGTAATCTAGAGGTGATTTAAAGTATATGGAGGATATTTGAAGGTAATATGCAAATACCATGCTATTTTATATTACTGACTTCAGTACTCTTGGTTTTTGGTAAACTTAAGAGTTCCTGGAGCCAATACCCTGCAGAGACCAAGAGATGACTGTGTAACACGAAAGGTACTAATCTTAACGAAAAACATTTATAATTCATATAGTATTAAAATTAAATAAATTTGGTCATGCTATGACCTTTTGTAAAAGTACAAACAAAACAACAGAATAGTAGCAGATATATGCCAGACATAAACCCCAAAACAAAATAATTAATAAAAATTGGCCTAATTCCATTTTTCTTTTAGCAGTATCGATTTCTACAATTATTACAAATTTAAGAAATATATTTCTTATGTTCAATACATAGTTATATAAATGAAAATCGACACATTTAACTCAACTATGTAAAATGTATTCTATTTTACAGAGGACATAAACCATTTGTTAAGTCAAATTTATGATGTGAATTACTACAAGTTAACTTGTGGGTGTAATTCTGGATTTTCATATAATATGTTACATTGAAATCTCTTATTTGTGCTGGGGAGTCATCTTTGTTTAATTACTGGAATTGCATTCTTTACAGATATTTTTCTAGTTGGAGAAAAATATAGGTGATGCATGAAGCTTTGTGTTATTCGCATGAATTTAGTATCTTATTGATGTGAAAACAAAATGGTTTTAGGAGAAGTGAATAAATTTCTACATAAATTTATACATATGTATATCTAAAGATCTCTTACCCAATTTATATAAATTTACATATATAAATGCAAATATACATGTATGTATTTATATACATACATGTTTATATATAAATTTACCTGTATATTTATAAACATATATATACATTTATATGCATATAAATATAAATGCATTATATTTATATGTAAATTACTGTATTATATGTAATACGTAAATAATATATTTATATTTCTACATTTATATGCTTAAAAGTATTTATATTTACATATAGATGCATGTATATACATATATACACTTATATTTATAAAAATATAAATATACATGTGAATTTATATGTATGAATTTAAATATTAATATATATAATAGTGTAAACTTAATACATGTTAATGAATTTATACCTGTAAATTTATATGCATATTAATTTAAATATTGACACCATGTGAATATTAACTTTACATATATAGATGTTTATATATTTATATATAAATTTAAATTTAAAAATAAAAATATATTTAATTTAAATATATATAATTCCTAAGACATCAGATTATTTATTTCCAAATATCACTGAGTTCTACTAATAGTTTATTAAAATATCTGTTTAGAAAATATTTTAAATATGTAGAAAATAAGCATGAGCTTCTTATCAAAAAAACCCTGAATTTTAGAGAATAGTCAGTCTAACATTTTCTGAATCATTTGTCTTTAAAGTCTGGAAAACTTCATGAAAGTGACATCTAACACAAAATCTCAACATATTAAAAAGCAATTCAAAGTTCAAAAAGTGCTGTTCTAGCTGAAAAACTGTGGAAGGTGAAGCCTAAAGTAAATTTGTCTATTCTGTAATTTCCCAGTGCTTCTCAGAGCCCTTAGAATACCTCCAAGAAACCAATATGAATGGTCAGAAATAGCTTTAGAATTAAATAACAAATTTGTTCAGTCCTTCAAATTATTTAATTAAAATCCATTAGTCAAAAAGTTGAAGTTTTTCATTCAGTAGCATGCATGTGGCCAGTGGTACAATGAGGAAATAATTTTTACCACCTTTAGAAAATACTTATTTGAAATTCCCAGATGCACCCTTTCTGCTTGATACTATATCGCAGTGTTCTAGAATTTTATTTAGAGTATAAAGAAGTATGCTTACTTGTTAAGATTCGTTTTTCTGCTCATTTTTATTTTTGCTCAGTTTATTTAATTATTAGAGTCCTCATTTGGTTTAGAAATGATTTAAAGTGTTTTCAAAAGTTTCTCAGCAGTTCTTTAAGCTTCTTTGCAAAACCTTTTATGGTTTTAACAAAATGAAAACAAAAATCTGATAAGCAGGGTGTCCAGAGAGAAATATCTTTTTTTTATTTTAAATTATTGTGAGTACAGAATAGGTGTATATATTTATGGGATATATGTGATATTTTGATACCAACATATAATGTATAACAATAAAATTAGGGTAATTAGGATAGCTAACACCTCAAGAATTTATCATTTCTTTGTGTTAGTGCCAATTCTACTCTTACAGTTACTTTAAAGTATACAATAAATTATTATTGGTTATAGTTATCAACTACTATATTCATTCTATCTAATCAGATCTTTTAAATGGGCAAAAGATCTAAATAGAAATTTTTAAGAAGATATGCAGATGGACAGACAATAGCTCTCTGAAAAGAAAATGTTGAACATTACTATTCATCAAAGAACATCATCAAAGAAATGCAAATCAAAATGACAAGGAGATGTCATCTCGCCCCGTTAAAATGGTCATACAGTCACTAAGGAGAACATTATGGAGGTTCCTCAAAAAGCTAAAAGTAGAACTACCATATAATCTAGCAATCTCACTGCTAGGTATATATCCTAAATAAAGAAATCAGTATGTCAAAGAGCTATCTGCACTATTCATAACAGTGCAGCTCTCTTATTGCAACACTATTCATAATAATTAAGATTTGGAATCTATCTAAGTGCTCATCGCTGGATGGAAGGATGAAGAAAATATGGTACATTATACAATGAAGTATTATTCAACTGTAAAATTAATGAAATCCTGTCATTTGCAACAATATGAAAGAAACAGAAGGAAATTATATTAAGTGAAATGTAAGTCAAGCATACAAAAAAAAAAAACACTTTCATGTTCTCACTCATCTATGGGAGCTAAAAGTGAAAAAAAATGAACTCATGGAGATTCTATTAGGTGATTCTTGCATTGTTATAAAGAAATATCTGTGACTGGTAATTAATAAGAAAATAAATTTAATTGACTCACATGTCTGCAGGTTTTACGGGAAGCACAGTGACAACCTCTGCTTATGGGACGATCTCAGGAAGTTTTTATTTATGGTGGGAGGTGAAGGAGGAGCAAGCACTTCACCTGGTAAAAGCAGGAAGAAGAGAGAGTGGGTGGAGGGAGATGCCATGTACTTAAACAATCAGATCTCTTGAGAACTCGCTAACTATCATGAAGACAGTACCAACCTACAAGTGATCGGCTCTCATGACCCAAACACCTCCCGCCAGGACCAACCTCCAACACTGGAGATTGCAATTAAACATGAGATTTGAATGAAGACAAATATCCAAACTATATCAGGGATACTACAATGTTGGGATAGTACAGTGGTTGGGAAAGGTAGCAAGGGAGGAGACAAAGTGGTGACGGTGAATGAGAGTAGTATTATTTACATAAATAAATTTATTTACATAAAATTGTATTTTCTAACTTAATTTCTTTTTTAAATTCTCACTCTTCCTCTCTTATAGTTGTTCTGATTGAATATAAGCAGTTGTAAGTTGCCTTTCACTCAGCACCACACTTAAATGGTGACCTAAATAATAACAAAACATGACTTAACAAAATTAGTGGGATGCAGTAAAAGCAGTGCTTAGAAGGAAATATATAGCATTGAATCTAAAATCAATTACCTATGCTTCCACTTTAGGAAATTAGAAAAAGAAGAGCAAGTTAAACTCAAAGTAAGTAGAAGAGAGCAAATGATAAGTATTAAAGCAGAAATCAACTAAATTGAAAACAGAAAATCTATAGAAAACCAAGAAAACCAAAAGCTGGTTCTTAGGAAAGATCCATAAAATCACTGAGCCTGTAGTCAGGTTCACTATGAAGAAAAGAGAGAAAAACAAATTCCTAATATCAAAAATGAAAAAGGGCCATTTTGAATGATATAGTCATTAAAATGATGGTATATGGGAGAAATTATTTTCCAATAATGCATCTGATAAAGAACTCAATAACTCAACAAGAAATAAAAGAAATAACTTTATTAAAAAGGCAAAGAAAATGAACAGACATGTCTCAAAAGAAGACTCAGAGTAGTCAACAAACGTGAAAAAATGCCCAACATCACTAATCATCAGAGAAATGCAAATTAAAACCCAATGAGAAATCATCTTACACTACTCAGAATAGCCATTATTAAGAAGTCAGGAAACAACAGATATTCGTGAAAAACCAAAGAAAATGAAATACTTACACATATTTGTGGGAATGTAAATTAGTATAACCTCTATGAAAAACACTATGGATATTTCTCAAATAAGTAAAATAGAACTACCATTTGATTCAGCAATTCCACCACTGGGTTTCTACACTCAGGAAAAGAAACCATTATGTCAAAAGACATCTGCACTTACATATTTATCTCATCACTATTCACAAAAGCAAAAATCATGGAATCAACCTATCAACAGATGATTGCACAAAAAATGTGATACATACACACACACACACACAATAATACTGTTTACCCATAATAAAATATAACGTTATGTCTTTTGCAGCAACATGAATGGCACTGGATAGCATTATCCTAAGTGAAATGCTTCAGAAGCAGAAAATCAATAACTTCTCTTTCTCACCTGAAAGTAAGAGCTAAACAGTAGGTACACATGGACATACAGTGTGGACTAATAGACACTGGAGACTCTAAAGTGCGGAAAGGTGGAAGGGAAGGAAGAAATGAAATACTAGCTAATGGATAGAATGTATACTCTTTGAGTAATGGCTATAATAAAAACCCAGACTTCACCACTATGCAATATATTCATCTAACACAACTGAATTTGTACCTCTAAATCTATAAAAATAAAGTTACAAAGAAATACTATGAACAATTACATGCCCACAAAGATAAACTATTAGAAACAGACCAAATTTTGTTGTTGTTGTTTGTTTGTTTGTTTTGTTGTTGTTGTTATTGTTGTTTAGATGGAGTTTCGCTCTTGTCACCCAGGCTGGAGTGCAATGGCAGTATCTCGGCTCACTGAAATCTCTGCCTCCAGGGTTCAAGTGATTCTCTTATTTCAGCCTCCCAAGTAGCTGGGGTTACAGGCACTCCCCACCACGCCCGGCTAATTTTTGCAATTTTAGTAGAGACAGGATTTCACCATGTTGGCCAGGATGCTCTCAATCTCTTGACCTCGTTATCCTCCCGTCTCAGTCTCCCAAAGTGCTGGGATTACAGGCATGAGCAACCGTGCCTGGCCAAAACAGAACAATTTCTTAAAAGGCACACTCTGTCAAAACACATAAAAATAAGTAGATAATCCAAATAGGCCTCTGTCTATTAAAGAAATTAAATCAATATTTAATAACCTTCTGAAAAAGGAAACATCAGAACCAGATGGGTTCACCAGTGATTTCTATCAAACATTTAAGAAAGAAACAATACCAATTCTCTTCAATCTCTGTCAGAAGAGAAAAGTGTAAGGAATACTCTCCAATTCATTCAGTGAAGGCAGCATTACCCTAATACCAAATCCAGAAAAGCCATTAAAAGAAAAAAAAAAGAAAAACTATTGACCAATATCTCTCATGAACATAGATGAAAAACCCTTAAAGAAAAGTTAGTGGGCATAACAACTTACTTGTAAAACTGGTAAAGAGTGTCGTGTTGTCCCCTGTTAAAATCATATATAAGATGATCTCAACTATATAAAGTAAAAATCTGCAGAGGACTAAAAAACTATTCTGTTTTTAAAAAGGAAATATTAGCAAATGAAACACAAAAATATATAAAAAGATCTATCCACCACAACCAGGTGGGATTTATCTCAGGTATGCATCGTTGATTCCACATTCAAAAATCAGTTAATGTAATCCATCAAATCAGTAGGCAAAATAAGAAAAATCACATGATCATATTAATAGATGGAAAAAAATCATTTGACAAAATCCAATTCTCATTTATGTAAAAACTCTCAAAAACTAGGAAATACAAGGAAACATCCTCAAGTTGATTAAAAAAAAAAAAAACTATAAGAAACCTGCAGCTAACATTATATTTAATAGTGAGGAACTTGAATCTTTCCTGCTAAGATCAAGAATAAGGCAAGGATATCCTCTTTCACTACTGATTTTCAACATCATACTGAAGTCTTAGTAATGCAATAAGGTAAAAATAAATAAAATATATACAGTTTGGGATAAAAGAATAAAACTGTTTTTGTTCACATATGACATTATCATCTATTAGCATTCCCCAAAATAAAAATACTTAAGTAAACATGTTACAAAATATGTATAAGATACAATAAAGAAAAATTCCAAAACTCTCACAAAAGTTATCAAAAAACTAAATAAATGGAAATATATTCTATGTTCATGGAAAGCAAGACTCAGTATTATCAACATATCAGTGCTTCCCAACTTGATCTACAGATTCATTGCAATACCAATCACAATCCCAGAAAGTTATTTTGCAGTTAAGACCAACTTATTCTGAAGTTTATACAGAGATGCAAAAGATCCAGAATGGACAACACAATATTGAAGGAGAAGAACAAAGCTGAAGGACTGACACTATTCAACTTCAAGATGTATTTAAAGCTACAGCAATGAAGATAGTGTGGTGTTCGTTAAAAAAGAGGCAAATGAACTGATGGAATGAACTATAGGAAGGTACCTATACATATAGTCCAGTGATTTTGACTAATGAACAAAAGCAATGCAATGGAGAAAAGATAATTTTTCAAAAAATGATATTGTAAAAACTGGACATTCACATGAAAGAAAAAGAACCTAGACCTTATACCCTTCATGAACCTTAACTGAAAGTGTATCACAGACCTTTTATGTAAAATATATGACCTTTTATGTAAAACATAAAAGTATAAAACTCTTCCATGATAATATAGGAGAAAATCTACACGCTCTTGAGTTGGGTGATGACTTTTTAAATGCAATGACAAAAGTGTAGTCTATGAATGAAATAATTGATAAACTAAGCTTGATTAAAATTAGAAATTTCTGCTTTGTAAAATACATTGTCAAGAGAATGAAAATATAATTCACTGACTTGGAGTGAATATTTGACACAAAATTACTTATCTTTTAAAGGACTGACACTCAAAATGCACAAAGAATCTTAAAACTCTGCAATGAGAACACAGTAAGATTTTTAAAATGGTCCAAAAGCATAACAGATATCTCACCTAAGAAGACATTCAGATGGTAAATAAGCATATAAAAAGATGCTCACAATCATAGATCATCAGAAAAATGCAAAGTAAAACAATGAGATAACTCTAATCGCCGCAATCCAGAACACTGACAATACCTAATACTCAAGAGAATGTAGAACAACAAAACTCTCAAAAATGTGTGGTGAGAATGTAAAATGATAGAAGACTGGTATTTATTTACAAAATGAAACAGCCTCTTACCATGTAACTTAGCAATCATTCTTCCTGGCATTTACACAAATGAGTTGAAAACTTATTTCCACACAAAAACCTGCACATGGATGTTTATAGCAATTTTATTAATAATTTCTAAAACTCGGAAGCATTGAGATGCCTTTCAGTAAAAGGCAGTACATCCAAACAATAGCATATTGTATAGCACTAAAAAGAAATTAACCATCAAGCCATAGAAAGAGATAAAGAAAATAGAAGCATACTAGTGAGTGAAAGAAGCCAATTTAAAATGGTACACAGTGTGTGATTCAATTCTATGACATCCTTTAACAGGCAAAACCTTAGAGACAGAAATAAATTAGTGGTTCCCAGGGGTGATACGGAAGGATAGATGACTAAGTGGAGCACAGAAGATTCTTAGGACAGTGAAATCACTCTGTATGATACTATAATGGTGGATACATGTCATTATGCATCTGTACAAAGACAGCACATACAGCACCAAAAGTGAACCCAAATGTAAATGGTGAACTTTGAGTATTAATGATGTGTTAGTTAGGTTCATTAGTTGTAACAAAGGTACACTCTGGTAGGGGAAGCTGATAATGCTAAAGACTATGCATATGTGGGCAAGGATATGAGCAATCTCTGTACCTTCTTAATTTTGCTGTGAACTTAAAACTGCACTTAAGAAAAAAAGAAACCACATCCTGTAATTCTTTCTTTATTCTGTCATGTTTTTGATAATAATGTTGCCAGTGGTCTTTACTGCTAAGTGGGAAATTTAACCTAAAATATTTTTTAACACGTAATCTATTTTAAAAGATTCATAAGTAATTCCTATTGTTTCATATATCTTTATAATATAAACAAATATAAAAATATAGTTTCATTTATTATTTTATTGCTTGAAATATTTAAAACATTAGCATATTATAAATCAAATGTCAGTAATACACAAATTATTATACTTGCTTTGATATTTGACAGTTTTTTTGAAAACCAACATGAGAAAAATAATCTGTGCTTCAGTCTAGACTCAAAAATTAGATGAATGTCCATAAACAAATGATTGGTTTCAAATAACAATGTCCATTTATATTGTTTATGTATCCCGAGGCTCTCCTATACATAAATCTTTTATAAGGATCTGTAAATATGTGAACTGTAATTTTCTAACTCTCAAGGTACTTATATTAAAGATAGAATGATTCTGTGACTGGACAATTTACAAAGAATAATTGTATATTGAGTAGTAGCTAAGGATGTCTTTAATGGGTGAAGATCTGAATTTGTTACTCAATATTTTTGCAACTCTATAAAACTGCAATTATGCCAAACATATGGATACATTTAATTACATGTACGTAATATATATTTGGCTAAAATATGGGAAAGAAATGATGTGTCTAAAATAAGAATAAAATATTTTTAAACTATATAGACTGTCATTCATTACTTAATTACAGGATACATTCTAAGAAATGTGTCATGAGGCAAGTTTGTCATTGTGTAAACATTGTAGCGAGTACTTAAACAAATCTAGATGACATAACCTACTACCCACCAATGCTATATGGGATAGCCTATTGCTCCTAGGCTACAAACTGTACAGCATGTTACTTACTAACTAGTTTGGCAATTTTAACACAATAGTCAGTATTTGTGTAACTAAGCATATTCAGACATAGAAAAGGTACAATCAAAATACTATGTAAAAGATAAAATGTGGTACACCTGTATGTGACACTTACAATAAATGGAGCTTGCAGGATTGGAAGTTGCTCTAGGTGAGCCAATGAGTGAGAGAGGCAAGTGAATGAGAAGGTCTGGGACATTATTGTACACTACTGTAGACTTTCTAAACACTGTACACAGGCTACACTAAATGTATGTATTACTCTTTTTTTTATTTAAATTTCATTGCATTTTAATTTCCAGGATACATGTGCAGAACATGCAGGTTTTTTACATAGGTGTACATGTGCCATGGTGGTTTGCTGCACCTATAAACCCATCACCTAGATATTAAGTCCTGCATGCATTAGCTATGTATCCTGATGCTCTGCCTCACCACGACCCCTCCAACAGGCCTTGGGGTGTGCTGTTCCCCTTCCTATATTAATGCATTCTCACTGTTCAGCTTCCAATTTTGAGTGAGAACATGTGGTGTTTGGGTTTCTGTTCCTGTGTTAGTTTGCTGAGGATTATGGCTTCCAGCTTCATCCATGTTCCTAAAAAGGACATAATCTTACTCCTTTTTATGGCTGCATAGTGTTCTATGGTGTATATGTACCACATTTTCTTTATCCAGTCTATCATTGATAAGCACTTGGGTTCATTCTATGTCTTTGCTATTGTGAATAGTGCTGCAATGAACACATGTGTGCATGTATCCTTATAATAGAATGATTAATATTCCTTTGGGGTAGATACCCAGTAATAGGATTACTGCGTCAAATGGTATTTCAGGTTTTAGATTTTTGAGGAGTCACCACATTGTCTTCCACAATGGTTGAACTAATTTACATTCCCACCAAGAGTGTAAAAGCTTTCCTATTTCTCAACAGCCTCATCAGCATCTGCTGTTTCTTGACTTTTTAAAAATCACCATTCTGACTGGCATGAGATGGTATCTCATTGTGGTTTTGATTTGCATTTCTCTGATAATCAGTGATGCTTAGCTTTTCTTAATATGTTTACTGGCTGGATAAATGTCTTCTTTTGAGAGGTGTCTGTTCATGTCTTTTGCCCACTTTTCAATGGGGTTGTTTGTTTGTTTGTTTGTTTGTTTTTGTAAATTTGTTTAAGTTCCTTGTAAATTCTGGGTATTAGACATTTGTAGCATGGGTAGATTGCAAACCTTTTCTCCCATTCGGTAGGTTACCTGTTCGCTCTGATGATACTTTCTTTTTTTTAAACAGAAGCTCTGTAGTTTAATTAAATCCCATTTGTCAATTTTTGCCTTTGTTGCAATTGTTTTTGGTGATTTCATCATAAAATTTTGCCTATCCCTATGTCCTGAACGGTATTGCCTAGATTTTCTTCTGGGGTTTATATGGCTTTGGGTTTTTACATGTAAGTATTTAATCTCTCTTGAGTAAATTTTTGTATAAGGTGGAAGGAGGGGCCCAATTTCAGTTTCTGCATATGGCTAGCCAGTTTCACAGTTACCATTTATTAAATAGGGAATTATTTCTCTATTGCTTATATTTTTCAGGTTTGTCAAAAATCAGATAGTTGTAGATGTGCAGTGTTGTTTCTGATACCTCTATTCTGTTACATTGGTCTATTTGTCTATTTTTTGTACCAGAACCATACTGCTTTAGTTACAGTAGCCTTGTAGTGTAGTTTGAAGTCAGGTAGCAAAGTGCCTTCAGCTTTGTTCTTTTTTCTTAGGATTGCCTTGACTGCACAAGCTCTTTTATGTTTCATATAAATTTTAAAGTAGTTTCTTCTAATTCTGTGAAGAATGCCAATGGTGTTTTGGTGGGAACAGCACTGAATCTATAAAATACTTTTGGCCGTGTGACCATTTTTACGATATTGAATCATCCTATTCATGAGGATGGAATGTGTTTCCATTCATTTGTGTCTACTCTTATTTTCTTGAGCAGTGGTTTGTAGTTCTCCTTGAAGAAGTTGTTCACTTCCCTTGTTAGCTGTATTCCTGGGTGTTTTGTTCTTTAAAAATTTTGAATGGGAGTTCATTTGTGATTTGGTCTCTGCTCGTCTATTGTTAATGTATAGAAATGCTTGTGATTTTTGCACATTGATTTTGCATCCTGAGACTGCTGAAGTTGGTTATCAGCTTAAGGAGCTTTGGGGCTGAGATGATGGGCTTTTCTAGATATAAAATCATGTCATCTGCAAACAGAGACAATTTGCTTCCTCTCTTCCTATTTGAATACCCTTTATTTCTTTCTCTTGCCAGATTGCCCTGGACAGAACTTCCAATACTATGTTGAACAGAAGTAGCGATAGAGGGCATACTTGTCTTGTGCCAGTTTTCAAAGGGAATGCTTCCAGCGTATGCCCATTCAGTATGATGTTGGCTGTGGGTTTGTCATAAATGATTATTATTTTGAGATATGTTCCATCAATACCTAGTTTATTGAAAGTTTTTAACATGAAGCGATGTTGAATTTTACCAAAGGTCTTTTCTGCATCTATTGAGATAATCATGTGG
Organism: Macaca fascicularis; assembly: GCF_037993035.2. NCBI lineage: Eukaryota > Metazoa > Chordata > Mammalia > Primates > Cercopithecidae > Macaca > Macaca fascicularis. The sequence continues at coordinate 28,456,461 of NC_088380.1, read as the reverse complement.
GTTTTGTCATTAGTTCTGTTTATATAATGAACTACATTTATTGATTTGCATATGTTGAACCAGTCTTGCATCCCAGGGATGAAGCCAACTTGTTCATAAGGGATGTGCTTCTGGATTCAGTTTGCCAGGATTTTACTAAGGATTTTCACATTGATGTTCATTAAGGAAATTGGCCTGATGTTTTTGTTGTTGTTGTATCTCTGCAAAGTTTTAGTATCAGAATAATGATGGCCCCACAAAATAAGTTAAGGAGAAGTCTTTCCTTTTTAATTGTTTGGAATAGTTTCAGAAGGAATGGTGCCAGCTTCTCCACATGTACCTCTGGAAACATGTGGCTGTGAATCCATCTGGTCGTGTTTTTTTTTTTTTTTTTTTTTTTTTTTTTGGTTGGTAGGCTATTTATTACTGCATTAATTTTAGAATTTATTGTTGGACTATTCAAATATTCAAATATTTTCTAGTTTAGTCTTGGGAGGGTGTATGTGTTCAGGAATTTATCTATTTTCTAGTTTACTTGCATAGAGGTGTTTCTAGATTTTTTAGTTTACTTGCATATAGGTGTTTATAGTATTCTCTGATGGTTACTTGTATTTCTTTGAGGTAAGTGGTGATATCCCCTTTATCATTTTTATTGTGTCTATTTGATTCTTCTCTCTTTTCATCCTTATTAGTCTAGCTAGTGGTCTACCTATCTTATTAATTTTTTTCAAAAAAACAGCTCCTGGATTTATTGATTTCTTTTTGAAGGATTTTTTGTGTCTCGATCTCCTTCAGTTCCATGATTTTAATTATTTCTTGTCTTCTGCTAGCTTTTGGATTTGTATCTGTGGTTCTTTTAGTTGTGATGTTACAGTATTGATCTGGGATCTTTCTAACTATCTGATGTGGTCATTTAGAGCTATAACTCTCCCTCTTAACGTGGCTTTAGCTGTGTCCCAGAGGTTCTGGTACATTGTCTCTTTGTTCTCATTGGTTTCAAATAACTTCTTGATTTCTGCTTTAATTTCATTATGTACCCAGGAGTCATTCAGGAGCAGGTTGGTCAATTTCCACATACTTGTGAGGTTTTCAGTGATTTTCTTAATCTTGAGTTCTAATTTGATTGCACCGTGGTCTGAGAGAATGTTTGTTATAATTTCTGTTGTTTTGCATTTGCAGAGGAGTGTTTTACTTCCAATTATGTGATCAATTTTAGGGTAATTGAGAAGAATGTATATTCTGTTGTTTTGGGATGGAGAGTTCTGTAGATGCCTATTAGTTCCACTTGATCCAGAGCTGAATTCAAGTCCTGGATATCCTCGTTAATTTTCTGTCTCAATGATCTGTCACAAGTGGGCTTCTGATCTGTGGGTTGTACAGATCCGTGGAAAAAGTACAGATTCCCAGGCTTAGTAGCATGTTCACTCACTGCCTCTCTTGGCTGGGGGTGGGGACTCCCCTTGCCCCATGAGGTTCTCAGGTAGGCTGAAACACCATCCTGCTTTTCCTTGCTCTCCATGGGTCACGCAAACCACCTGATGATAGAACCTGGATACCTTGGTTGCAGGTGTAGGATTTGCATGCTGTTTGACCGCCACTGCTTCTAGTCAGTCAGCCATCTTGGCTGTATTTCTTATTCTGTAATAATAAATTAACCTAGACTTACTATAGCTTATTTACTTTATAAACTTTTTAATTTTTTTATCTCTTTGACTCTTTTGTAATAATACTTAGCTTAAAACACAAACACATTGTAAAGCTGTACAAAATTATCATCTTTCTTTTTAACCTTGTTCTATAAGGTTTTTTCTTTTTACTTTTTAAATATTTTTGTTAAAAACTAAGACACAAACACAAAATTAACCTATACCTACATAGGACCAGGATCATCAATATCATTGTCTTTCACCTCCACATCTTGTCCCATTGAAACACCTTCAGGGATCTTCAACACACTGGGAGCTGTCTTTTCTTATGGTAACAATGTTTTCTTTTGGAACACCTCCTGAAATACCTGCCTGAGGCTGTTTTATAGTAAACTTCTTTTACACATAGAAGTACATTCTATAAGAATAATTAAAAATGTAGTAGTTAATAGGCGATAGGAATTTTGCTGCTACACCATAATCTTATGGATACACCATCATATATGTGGTCTCTTGTTGACTGAAAGCTCATTTTGCAGCACATGACTGTACATAGATAGGCAGACAGATAGATAGATAAATATTTATAAAGTTGATGTCATGGGTCTCTGGAAAAAGTAGAATGTATTGATTGAGTCTGAAAAAGCACACAAATATTGATTCATACGGAATAAAATAACTAAAATATTCTTTATTGACCATTTTTCACTATGCAACTTTAATAAGTGTTGTAAAATTATAGACACCAAATTACTTTACTGTAAAATATATTACATGACAGCAGTGAGAAACATAAGATGAAACTGATTAAAATAAAGACTATTATCAGATTACTGTTAAAGTTTGTGACAAACAGTCTTACTGGAACATTTGATTTTTAAGTTCAGCACAGAAATATTTTTAATATATACATCATTATTCTATCTGTTTTGTTTTCATCTCCATATATGTTTTGATTAACTTTCATTATTCTTATTTATTTTATGTAGAAAATATTTTTGAGCACTTTTTTGTGCTATCTACTCTTCTAGACACTGAGAATACAGTAGTAAACAAATTAAGAAAAAAGTATGTTCTCAATAGCTAGATTTTTGAAAAAACGAACAAATCTATGATTAGATATGGGTGAGACAGTTTGCTATTCTATATATATAAATATATTCACTCATTTAATACTCCCCAAATATTTATGAGGTAGGTATGCTATTATCTCCATTTCAAAATGAGGAAACCAAGACATTGAATAAACTGTTAAATACATCAAAACTAAATGTATTGTACATGGGTTCACACTTAGGAATTACAACTCCAGGGTTCCTGCTCATAACAATATATTATTAACAAAGATAGATACATATTTAAATTCCTTTTTTGTTTCTAATAACAAAATATTTAAAACTGGGTAATTTTAGGTAAATGAATTCATTTATTTTAGCTTTGGAAATTGAGAAGTACAACTTTGAAGGACCCCAGGTGGCTCAAGGCATCACACTGGCAGTCATGATAAATCAGGTCTCTCGTTTCTCATAAAAGAACCAATCTCTTTCTCATAATAACTCATTAGTCCTTTAACCCTTTCATCCATTAAGCCTTGAATAGATTAATCTACTCATAAGGACAGATCCTTCCTTATTCAGTAACCTCTTAAAGGCTTCACATCTAATTAAAGTTCAACACGATCTTTGGAGGGGTCCAACATTAAAACATAGCATTTAAACATAGCAATATGTGATTGATACAGTTAGGTTAGATGACAGATAGATGATAGATAAATAGATAGATAGAATAGATATAGAGAGTAGAGAAATAGATGAGAGGTACATAGATAGAATTTCCTTTCATTTGCATATTTACCAACAAATTATCCTTTATAAAGAATGAATTCACTCAGGAATATCAACAAATTTTTTTTCTTTTTAAACAATTAAGTAAAAAAACAGAATTATTAACTCATAAGAGAATTAAAAGAGATAAAAATAAAGGGATCCTTTCATGATAAACTGTCTGATGCATACGTCATTTTATTGTGGTTTGCCTTATGTGTTTTGGAGATACGGCATATTTTTACAAGCTTTATGTTTGCGATAACCTTGGGTTGCGGATGTCTATCAATGCCATTTTTCCAACAACATGTATTGTCTTCATGTCTCTGTCACATTTTGATAATAAACTTTTCGTTATAATTATATCTGTTATGGTGATCTGTGAAACTAAGGATTATGCTATATCTACTCAGACTGGTCTCTGTAAATGGCATAACAAAGCCTTGATGAGAGTACCTCTGCCTGCAGCATAGTTTCCTGACTATTTTAAGCCCACTGTTGAGATATACTGTTAAAAAGAACAACAACACATCTCCCATAATATTTCTGTTCACTGACGATTCACCTGGTCACCCAAGGGCTTTGATGGAAATGGACAGGAGATCAATGTTTTTATGCCTGCTAACGCTGAATTTATTCTTCAGCCTATTCATGAAAGAGTCACTTTGTTTTGTTGTGTTTTTTAAATTTTTTAATTAAACTATTTTTTGAATTTTATAATTTTAACTTGTATTTTAGATTTTAGGGGTACATGTGCAGATTTGTAACATGGGTATATTACAGGACACAGGTTTGGAGTATGATTGATCCCATCACCCAGGTGGTAAGCATAATATCCAATAGTTAATTTTTCAGCCATTACCCACTTCCCTCCTTCCCTTTTCTAGTAGTCTCCAGTGTCTACTCTTTTCATCTCTATGTCCATGTGTACACAATATTTAGCACCCAGTTCTAAATTAGAATATGTGTTATTTGGTTTTCTGTTGCTGCATTAATTTGCTTAGGATCATGTCCTCTAGCTGCCTCCAGGTTGCTGAAAAGGACATAATTTTATTTTTTATGGCTATATAGTTTTTCATGGTTGTGTATGCAACACTTTTTTATATCCAGTACACCACTGATGGGCACCTAGATTGGGTCCATGTCTTTGGTACTACGAATAGTGCTGTGATGAACGTAAGAGTGTATGTATTGTTTTGGTAAAATAATTTATTTTCTGTTGGATACATAACCAATCATGGGATTGCTGAGCATACGTCAAATAAATTTCTGCTTTAAGTACTTTGAGAAATTTGCAAACCACGTTCCAAAGTGACTGAACTAATTTACATTCCCATAAACTGTGTACAAGCATTTCCTTTTTTTTCAGCCTCACCAGTATCTCTTGTTTTTGACTTTTTAATAATAATCATTGTGTCTGGTGTGAGAAGGCATCTCATTGTGGTTTGATTCACATTTATTTGATAATTTGTGATGTGAAGCATATTTTCATGTTTGTTGGCCACTTGTATGTTTTCTTTTGAGAAATGTCTGTTTCTGTCCTTTGCTCACTTTTTAGTGAGATGGGTTTTTTTCTGTTGTTTAATTATTTAAGTTTCTTAAAGATTCTGGATATTAGACTTTGTCAGATGCCTAGCTTGTGAATATTTTCTCTTATTCTGTAGGTTGCCTTTCTCCACTGATAGTTTTTTTTTTTTTTTCCTGTACAGAAGCTCTTAAGTTTAATCAGTTTTCACTTGTCAATTTTTGTTTTTTGTGACAACTGCTTTTGAGGACTTAGTCATAAATTATTTTCCAAAGATGATGTGTAGAATGGTGTTTCCTAGGTTTTATTCTAGGATTTTTATAGATTAAGGTTTTTCATTTAAGTATTGAATCCACCTTGAGTCAATATTTCTATGCGTTGAAAGAAACAAGTCTAGTTTTATTCTTCCATATATGACCTTCTAGCTATCACAGAATCATTTATTGAATAAGGAGTTCTTTCCGTATTGCTTTTTTTGGGGGAGGGAATTAACTTTGTTGAAAATCAGATGGCTATGGGTGTGCAGCTTTATTTCTGGATTCTCTGATCTGTTCCATTGACCTATTTCTGCACCAATACCAGGCTGTTTTGGTTACTGTAACCTTATGGTGTGGTTTGAAGTCGGGTAGTGTGGTGCCCACAGCTTTGTTCTTTTTGTTTAGGAGTGTTTTAACCATTTGGCTCTCTTTTGGGTTCCATATTAATTTTAGATTTTTTTTCCTAATTATAATGGTAGTTTGATAGGAATAGCATTGAATCTGTAGATTGCTTTGGGCAATATGTACATTTTAATTATATTGATTCTTTAATCCGTGAGCATGGAATATTTTTCCATTTGTTTGTGTCATCTATGATTTCTTTTAGAGTGTTTTGTAGTTCTCCTTCTGGAGATCTTTTATCTCCTTGCTTAAATGTATTCCTAAGTATTTTATCTTTTGTGGCTATAGTAAAAAGGATTGCATTATTGATTTGGATTTTAGCTTAAACATTATTGTTCTGTAGAGATGCTACTGATTTTTGTACATTGATTTTGTATTTTGAAACATTACTGAAGTTATCAGTTCCAGTAGTTTTTTCACAGAGTCTTTAGGATTCTCTGGGTACAGAATCATATCATCAGAGAAGAGAGAGAGTTTTTCCCTTGTTTTCCAACTTAGATGTCTTTTCTTTTGTCTGATTGACCTGTCTAGGACTTCTAGTGCTATGTTGAATAGGAGTGGTGAGAAAGGTAATTCTAGTCTTGTTCCACTTCTCAGGGGAAAGGCTTTCAGTTTTTATCCATTCAGTATGATGTTGCTTGTGTGTTTGGATCTTATTATTTTGAGATATGTTCCCTTGATGCCTAGTTTGCTGAGGGTTTTTATCATAAAGGAATGCTGGGTTTTATGAAAAGCTTTTTTTATATCAATTGAGATAATATATTTTTATTTCAATTATAGTTATGTAGTTAATCACATTTATTGATACCTTGTATCATAGGTATGAAGTCTACTTGGTCATGATGAATTAACTTTTTAATATGCTGCAGGACTTGGCTTGCTAGTATTTTGTTGAGGATTTTTGTTTATGTTAATCAGAGATATTGGCTTATTGTGGTATTTTTTCATTGCATATTTGAATGTTTCTGTATCAGAATGAGGTTACATTCATTGAATGAGTTAGTGAGAAGTCTTTCCCTCTCAATATTTTGAAATAGTTTCAGTAGACTTGGTACCAGCTCTTCTTTTTATGTCTGTAGAATTCAGTTCTTAATCTATGTGGTCTGTATATATTTTTGATTTTTATTTTTCTTATTACTGATTCAATTTTGGAACTCAATATTGTTCTGTTCAGGGTTTCAATTTTTTCCTGATTCGATCTTGACAGGTTATGTGTTTCCAAGAATTTCCTCTACATTTTCTAGTTTGTATACATAGAGATGTTTATTATGAGCTCTGTGGATCTTCTGTATTTCTGTGGAATCAGTTGTAATGTTATCTTTGTTGTCTCTGATTGTGCTTATTTGAATTTCTCTCTCTGTCTTTTTTTTGTTAACCTAGCTAGCAGTCTATTATTGATCTTGTTGATTTTTTAAATAACAAACTTTTGGTTTTGTTGATTTATTGAATTTTGAGGTCTCTCTCTTTTTTTTTTTTTTTTTGTCAGTTGTTCTCTGATTTCAGTTATTTATTTTCATCTGCTAGCCTTGGAGTTAGTTTGTTCTTATTTTTCCAGTTCTTCTAGCTGTGATGTTAGATAATTAATTTAAGATCTTTCTTTTTTTTTCAGACAGCCTTTGAACACTATAAATTTTCCTCTTAACACTACTCTTTCTGCCTCCCAGAGATTTGGGTATGTTGTGTCTCTGCTTTTTTTATTTCAAATAATTTTTTTATTTCCACCTTAATTTTATTGTTTACCCAAAAGTTATTCAGAACCATGCTGTTTATTTTCCATGAAATTGTGTGGGCTTGAGAGATCTTTTTAGTATTGATTTCTGTTTTCATGTCACTGTGGTCTGAGAGAATTGTTGGTGTAATTTTGATTGTTTTTAGAATTTATTGAGTCTTGCTTTATGGCTGAGCATGTGATTTAGCTCAGAATATGTTCCATGTGCAGATGAGAAGAATGAATATTATGTGATTCATGCGTGGAATATTCTGCAGATATCTGTTAGGTCCTATTGCCCAAGTGTTGAATTTATGTCCAGAGTTTTGTCTAGTTTTCTGCCAGAAAGTCATTTTGACTTTAGAGTCTTGTTATTTAAGAAATACCTTTTGTAATTCTATCACTGCTATTTATTGCAATTTCTCTGATGGATCTGGGCAAAATTGATTACCTTCTAGAAAATATTTACCATTCCAAGTGCCGTTAGGAACATTTATGATTCTTGGGAGAAGGTCAAAATATCAACACTCACAAGTGTTTGGAAACAGTTGAGGGCAACTTTCATAAATTACTTGGAGGGGTTCAAGACTCCAAAGGAGGAAGTTACTGCAGATGTGGTGAAAATACCAGGAAAACTAGAATTGGGCCTGGGTCCTGAAATAGTGACTTATTGCTGTAATTTCATGATAACACTTAACAGGTGAGAACTTGCTTCTCATGAATGAGCAAAGACAGTGGTTTCTTGAGATGAAAACTACTCCTGGTGAAAATACTGTGAACATTGTTGAAATGACAGCAAAGTACTTATAATATTATATAAACTCAGTTAGTAAAGCGGTGGCAGAGTTTGAGAGAATTGACTCCAACTTTGAAAGAAATTCTGCTGAGTCAAATGTTATCAAACAGCATAGTATGCTGCAGAAACATCTTTTGTGAAAGGGAAAGTCAGTTATGGCAAACTTCTGTGTCATCTCATTTTAAGAAATTGCCACAGCCACCCAACCTTCACCAATCACCACCTGATTAGTGAGTAGCCATCAACTTCCAGGAAAGACCCCTCTACCAGCAAGAAAAATTACTACTCCTTGATGGTTCAAATGATTTCTAACACTTTATCAATAAAATATTTTTAAATTATAGCATGTGTATCTTTTTAGATATGATCTTATTGCACACTTAATAAACCAGAGTATAATAAAGATAGTTTTTATATCCATGATGAAACAAAAAATAATGTATGACTTGCTGTATTGTAGTATTCACTTTATTGGACATTCACTTTATTTTGGTGGTCTGTATTGAAATAAGCAATATCTGAGGTATATCTTCACCTTCATGCAGACAAATTTTGTTCTATTGCAGGCACTGCTGCTTCTAAGAGATGTTGACCAGAGGTTGGGGGAATTTCCTGCTCTTCAAGGTTGGTGACTGTAGCTGTGGCTCTGCAGTGCCATTTAGTATCTGGTAGCTGAAGACACGCTGCATGCAGTTACCAGGACAGGAGTCTGGTGCCTGCCTAACAAAGTGAGAAGTTCCTTGAGTGAATGAAGACCTTAGGCATATTCCTAGTGAGCTGAGGTACAAGGACACCGGAGCACAAAGGGCTGTCTGGAAAGAAGTGACATAGAGTCCAGCACATATTTACAATTTATTTTCTTGATAGAAGCCTAGGGAGAAAAGCTAGAGGTTCTGAGTGCCTGAGACTTCCATGTCCATTCACTGTGCTCTACGCAAAGTCACGCTGTGGTAGGAGTGGAGGGAGGATGGCATAAGAAACTTAGTGAATAGTACTGTTTCCGTCTCTATTGCACAGGCAGGCCATCAGCTGTCTTGGTCCAACAGTGAAGGCTTCTTATTAAGACTACCAAGACCCATCCTTTTCAAGGAAACCATTCAAGGAACTCTGCTTTGTTTGATCTGCTGGGGTCTAGATGGCAAGAAACATATATTATGTGGTGGATATAGCTACCATTGCTGTTTTATTTTTATCTTATTTTTATTTTTGTTCTGTTTTTCTTTCTTTGTGGTCTCTTGAAGTTATTTCACACTGATGTAATTTTTTTTTCACATTAAAATAGCTGTTAATCTCATCACTGTCTTCCTTGTTTATTTGTAAAATTTGTCCATTATGTCCATCTGCAATTTAAGCACATCCTCACCTCCTATTGATTTTTGTTCTTATCCTGTTTCTTTTCATTTCAGTGACTGTATTTTTGGCTTTGACTTAGCTTCTGATTTTTATATTCCAAATAAATACCTTTAATTTGTAAATAAAAACTGAATATGCTTTTAAAAATGTTTATATTTATTGTCTATGTCCTAAATGAACTAGTTATTCTCAAAGTGCTTTATAGAAATGCTCTCCATGGTAGTGTGAGGCTGAGGGAAAAAAATGTTTTCTTTATAATCATACTAGGAAAGACTACACATGGGGAGGCAACATAGGCTACTCAGTAGCTTATTGGATGAGTTATAATGGAGGACTCTGCCCAGCTTAGGTCTTGTAAATAAATGTTAGTGCCATTAACTATCTCCATCTGCTATTCTAATAAGCAGTATTCATCTCTTTGTGGAAAAAAAAAATTCTAGTAATTTTGAGGGGAAGACCACCTATGCCATATGAGAAATATGAAGAAGTTATTTCATAACCTGCCACAGAAACTAAGATTTTCTTCTACAATTCTAGATCATAACATAATTGAAGTGTACACACATATTAACTTGACTTAGGCATGTTTATTTTCTTTTTCTCTCACTTCCCAACAAATACATGCCTAATGGTAAGAATATAGTTTTGCATGTTCATGGGGGAATAATTCCAGAAACGCTGCAGATACCAAAATCCATGGATGCTCAAAGGTTTTATATAAAATGATTTTATACAAAATCATCTCTAGATTATTTATCATACCTAATACAATACCTATGCATCACTTTATTCATGTGGTTGCAGCCTCCCCTTGTACTCAGCGCAAGACAAATTCAAGTTTTGCTTTTTGGAATTTTGTGGAATTATTATATTTTTAATGTTTTTATTTGAAGTTGGTTGGTGAACTCAATGATGCAGAACCGAAAGATATGGAAGGTCTAATGTAATTGGAACTAGGAGTGGGCTTGTAGACAAAACCCTCAAAGTGAATGTCAAATTGGTTGTTGCATTTTGTCAGTGTATGTGGATGAAGAGAAGGGAGAATAAGTAACTGGGAATGTTTTTTTCTAATGGAAAGTGATAACATAATCAATTTAATTGGCATAATTGTTCAGAAAACAGATCTAGACCTATGTTTAAATATATATATTTTTCAGCATTTTTGTAAATGTCACCATGTTATGAGGTAATTTTGAGAATTAGATTGTTATCAAAATATTGGATAAAAATAGAAGTTGTGAAAAACAGAAGAAATTAGATATTTGGTTGTAACACATAAGACAGGCATGAAATTACAATGTGATTACATGACCCTGCTGCAGGAAACAAATTGTCCTCATTGCCAGCACTCTACATAATAAATTATTCTCTAAGTACTTAACACATGAAATTACATTATTCTTTAAATTTGCTAATCTATAAAATGGCAATGAGTGAAATGAATGTCCTCTTTGGGAAAATATGAGGCAAAATATGATTATAGTGATTGCGTAGGCATATCTGATACATGTGAATTGATGAACATTAAACCTATTATAAAATAACTTCCCCAAGAATCTAACAGCACCTAAATGTTTCTATCTACCTTATTATGGTGATAATAAATATAGAGGCAATATTAAAGATAAGGATAAGATAAAGAGTATTTGAACAGAGAAAAAAGTAAGATATATATACAAATTATGTTAAAACCTTGAAAAATATGTATAAATGGCATTTGTAAGTATTTGATTAATTAAGATATCATAAATGTAGAGTTTACAAAATAAAATAATAGCGCTCATCCCAGCATTTTACTTTAACTCTCATGGAGAGCTAAAATGGTCATGAATATCAAGCAGAATAGGAATTGACTGCATCAACTGAATTAAGAGAAGAAGAAAGTAATATTTTTGACTTTTTGCTTAAAACATTGCTGATCCTTTGTTTTGTTTTGTTTTTCCAGAGGCAAGAAAACTTTTAAGCTATTAACAGCTTTTAATAATTTACTATACTCCTATGAACAAAATTTGGACCATATTTGTTTCTCGTTACCTAATTTCTCCAGAATTTGGAAGCTATTTCTGAGTACTCCTTACTGATGGCAATATAGTTGTTTGCATGAGTGCAATAAGAATCTGTTTTCATTTGTAACAGGACGCAATTGGAGAAACTGGCTATTTTACCAAGGTTTTGACTGGGAATGGTGTGCTTTCCTTACGGCACCAATAAAGTACTTGGGAAAACTGGCCTCATATTCTGTGTACACAGTCACTGTACCAGGTTTCTGACCTGTGAGAAGTAAAGAATGTCACTTTCTGAAAAGCTCAGAAGCCCTAGGTTTATCTCGGAGCCTCAAGAACAGGGAAAATTCACCCAACACATAGCTATTTGATGGCATAAATCCATGGCTTGACTCAGCTTTAAAAAAGCCTTATCTGGGCCGGGCATGGTGGCTCATGCCTGTAATCCCAGCACTGTGGAAGGCTGAGGTGGGCGGATCACGAGGTCAGGAGATTGAGACTATCCTGACTAACACAGTGAAACCCCAACTCTACTAAAAAATACAAAAAATTAGCCGGGCATGGTGGTGGGCGCCTGTAGTCCTAGCTTCTCGGGAGGCTGAGGCAGGAGAATGGTTTGAACCCAGGAGGCAGAGTTTGCGGTGAGCCGGGATCACACCACTGCACTCCAGCCTGTGTGACAAAGTGAGACTCCGTCAAAAAAAAAAAAAAAAAAAGCAAAACAAAAAAAAAACTTATCTAAGATTCCTAGTATGGAACAAAGTTCCATCAAAGCCAATTTGAAAGCTTACGTAAAAATAATTATTCTAGCTGCACTGTATACAAGTAATTAGGCCAAGTAGAATAAAGCAAATCAGCCTTACCATGATTCATCTTTAGTAAAAACGGGAAACTGAAGAGAAAAAAAATATGTTTCAAAAACTGTAGTACATCTGTTGTTAGATTCTAATCTTGCCTAATGTTTTTCCATTTTTATTATTTTCTACAGGTTGGACAAAATTCTAATTTTTCTAAGCTACAACTCTTCAAAATGATGTTATCGATTTTTTTTTCTTTTTTCTAATTAGGAGTCACCAAAAACGAAGGTGTGCTGTGACCCGAAGCTAAACAATTTAAGTTTCAGAAGAAAATAACAGCAACCTACTTGTATACATAAGCCACTTTCATATCTACCTACTAATGTATGAACTTCAGGGTGTGGTCTACATACATTTTCCAGGATTGTTCTTTTGTTTGTTGTTGTTTTTCTCCCTTCCTCCCTCTATTTTCTCTTCATAGGACATGAGAATTCGCAACCTGCTAAAAATGAGCTTTCTTAATAACTGAGGACCTACCCATCTAAGAATAAACCATCCTAGCCATGAAAGATCAGACAAAACCTGAGACCAGAGACTCGTTTTCTTTTAAAATGCTTTCTCCAAAAGATTTTTTAAAAAGAAAAGGGGAGAAATGTGAAAGAAAACTAAATATCATGGCCCCAAAATCACTAAGCTAAAGGGAACAGTCAAGCTGGTAACTGTTTAGGGCCAACCTGCATCCCATTCTATTGAAAATCACCCCTCTTCCCGCTGAAGTAAATGCATATCTGATTGCCTTTTTTGGAGAAACTAATCAGAAACTCAAAAGAATGTAACCACTTGTCTCCTATGTACCTGTGACCTGGAAGATCCCTCTCCCTTCAAGTCTTCCCACCTCTGCTTTGAATAGTCCCACCTTTCCAGACCCAACCAATGTTCGTCTTACATATGTTGATTGATGTCTCATGTCTCTCTAAAATGTATAAAATCAAACTGTGCTCTGACAACCTTGGGTACGTGTCTTCAGAAACTCCTGAGGCTGTTTCACAGGCATCATCCTCAGCCTTGGAAAAATAAACTTTCTGAATTAACTGAGACTTGTCTCAAATTTTTGCGGTTCGCAAGTGTTTTCAGCTCCTTATTCCATTCCCCTCAAAAGAGATACAATACTATCTTAAAAATCCTCAAATAGCTTACCATTCTCAAATACCAACAGATGAAATTTCACTTTACTACAAAGCCCTCCAGTCACCAGAAGCTCTCCATCAGGCTTAAGTTCATTTCTTTCTATACAACTTTGCCCTATTTCTTTCTTCTCTCAATAGAAAGCAAGTCCTCATTTATCTAATCTGGGCAATTGCTCCATCAGTCTCCCTTCATATTTCTCACATCTTAGCCTTTATTGTACTGTTTTTCTATTGAGTTTATTAAAATGTTCATATCTGTACCCCAAGCAAAAATTCTCCCATTCTAGCACAACATCCACTAAAATACTTTTTTCTCCCTTGGGTTTTCATTTGTAGAAGACTTTTTAGACTTCACAGCTCTCCATTATCTTATCTGAAATTTAGTTTTTAACAGGCTGTAATTTAATTTTGCCTCAGCATCAATTCAATAAATGTTGTTTTGGCAAACCATAGGAATATTCGCTGTACACTTTCTATTCTAATGTGTTTCACCACACTATTCAAGACTAGTGTTCCTCTTGTTCTCCCAAGACTATATAGTAAAATTTTAAATCATGTTTCTACTGTAGAAACTCTCAATTCCACAACACATGCCTAGATGAACTTCTAATCAGCTACATCCAGCTCCTTCCTGATAACTCTACTTAGGCTAACACAGTCACCTCAAACCTAGAAATTCTGAATGGGATATTCTTGCATCCCTCATTAAATTTTATTTGTTAATACATTTGTTAATGTCAACTTAGGAACCCACCTTACAGAACTGTCTAATTCAGAATTAAATGAAAATTTTTCCGTCCTTCCATAGATATTGCCAAGTCTTGCCACTTCTACATTTTAGTATTTAGTCTGCCTTGCTTTTTGCCTTTTATTTCTACTATCACTCAAAATAATGCCATTCTTACTAGTCTACCATTACTCTAGGCCAGGCCCTCTCAAACTTCTTCCCATTTGAATGCTAATACGATTAAAAAGAGTTTCATTTTTCTCTCCTGCTTTTTAATTTATCCCCATTTCATACAAACTAAAGTCTATAGACTCTAATACAACATGCAAGGTTTTTTTAATTGCATCCCATATTCTTCTCTATTCTCAGTATCCATAGATTGCCTCATACTTTTTCATGAACATCACAGAACTTCTGGACTTTCTTAAATATACCATGTGATTTCAAAACTTCTTACTGTTTCACATTCTCTTATTTGCATTAATAATTTTATTCTCATTAATAACCCCCTCAATCTTGACCTCTACTTTCTTTGAAAAGTCATCTTCATCTTTGAAGCCTAGATAAGGTGCTAACTTCTTAGAAAAATGTTTTCTACTTAATTCACGTCACAATAGAGAGTTCATTATTCTCTACAGCTCTACTTTGTAAATGTATTTTTCTATCTATGCCATATCATAAACTACTGTTAATAATTTTGATTTTATCACAGTTACAACCTTATTTAAGATCAAGATTATTTGGTTTTATAGCTGCCTCATATTACTAAGCTGCTGTTGAGAATAGAGTCAGGATAAATTTATATTTAACAATTCAATTGATAAATATCTCTTTTTTTTCTCTTGTAT
Organism: Macaca fascicularis; assembly: GCF_037993035.2. Taxonomy (NCBI): domain Eukaryota; kingdom Metazoa; phylum Chordata; class Mammalia; order Primates; family Cercopithecidae; genus Macaca; species Macaca fascicularis. The sequence goes on along the minus strand of NC_088380.1, from coordinate 28,441,410 downwards.
CAACTTCTAGTTTAAATATTCACAACAAGTAGGGGGAAAAAGTATAAATACACATATGAAGATGGTTTTAATGCCTTAGTCCAGGCCAGTTTACTTGGCTTAATGAGAAAGTGTTATAAGTAGGTATTGGAATTATACAGTTAAATATATATATATATGTATATATGTACGTGTAAATGTAATGTTAATTTAATTTAATTTAAATAAGTATTATTTATATTTTGAGATCTAAAAACCATTACAACTCTAATATACCAATTTTTCTGATAATGGCATATTTTCTTGCTTTTTGCAAATTTATCATGCACTATAATTATCAGTGATTGGTATGAAACTAACATAATCATTGCTTTGATTTTATGATTGAAGAATAATGTATGCATTTACAATATATATGTTTTATAGAAAATTGGAATTAAAAATTAAAGTATTCTGAACACATTTCCAGCCTAAACTACAGCATTTTAAATTAACCCTCAACTGATACCACATATTTTTCTAAGAATGAAGAACATTTATTTAATAGACTTAAGGTCATTTTTACTCATTACTTTACTGTCAATTATAACACAAACTTAGGCTCCTGTTCTCCTTTGTAGAAAGTTTACTTGGGAATATTAACAGTCTAAACATAACAGCAACAACAAAAAAAATCAACCTGAACAATTCCTGACTCCTTTTCTTTAGGCATAAGTTCTGTTTTATTCATTATCACAATTTTCAAGGCAATTCATTTATCTAAATTTATTTTGTTTGTATGATATGAGTTAAAAAGAAATATCTTTATATAAGATTTGCAGCCTTTCCTTGAACATCACACTGAGATATTTTTATTAAAGAAAATAGATGAGAAAAACATTATGAATTCATGCTTGTCATATATAATTTGGAAAAAGCAAGTTCTTCAGGGACTCTCACTTTTGAGTATAAAGGAAGGCATGCTTGCTACCAATTTTTTTTTCCTCTTATTTGAAAGAAAAAACAAACAAAGATTTTATAACATAGTTGGTGGAACAAATTGAGACTAGTATTATATAAATATATTATGTCTAGATTAATTTTGAGCTTGCTAATTTTTTTTCCTCAGCTTTTACTTGCCCTTTCATTTCATTAAAAAAATTCTTTTTCAAAGATCAAGGGCAACTCCTTTTTTCTTGTATGGTTTCAGACTAATTAATGAATTTTATGGGAGAGTTCCAGATTTCTGAGTCAGAACAACAAGGTTACTTATAAACTGCTTCTTATAAACTGTCTGGACAATGGTTTCTATTATCCAATATTTCTCTCTGGTTTTAGAAGGGTTGAAAAGAAAGGGTGTCCACATCCTAACCCCAGAACTAGTTAATATATTACTTTACATAGAAAAAGACTTTGCCTGTGTGATTAAATTGAGGATCTTGGGATGGTGAGTATCCTGGATAATCTGAGTGGAGTGATGAGAGGAAGGGGTCTCTAGCCTAGAAATGCAAGCAGCCACCAGAAGGTGTAAAAGGCAAGGAAACAGATCCCCCCTGCAGAGATTCCAGAAAGAACCAACCCTGCCTACACCTTCATTATAGTCCAACAAGACTGATGTTGTACATCATTACTTACTGACCTCAACAGTCGTAAGGTAATAAATATGTGGATTTTTTTTTCACTGAGACAGAGTCTCACTCTGTTGTCCAGGCTGGATCATAGTAGCACAATCACAACTCGCTGCAGCCTCAAACATTTGCATTCAAATGATACCCTGACATCAGCTACCTGCTGCAGCTGGCTTATTTTTAGTATTTTCTAGAGTCAGGGTCTCACTATGTTTCCCAAGGCTGGTCTAAAACTCACAGACTCAACTGATCCTCCTGCCTTAGCCTCCCAAAGTGCTGGGATTTCAAGCGTGAGCCACTACGTCTAGCCCGTTTTTTCACCCACTAAGTAGGTGGTAATTTGTTACAGCAGCAATAGGAAACAAATACATAAAGTTTATTCCTGGTCAATGTTCAGGATTATACTAGGTCACTGTTCTCCCAGCAACCCTGACTATGAGTTTTATTTTCTTCACAGAAAATGGTGGCCAGTGACGATATCCCCAAATTTGGGATTTCCTAAGCTATACTTTTATATTTTCTATTAGAAATATAAAAACATATGGTATTAGTCAGGATTCTCTAGAGGGACAAGACTAATAGGATAGATTTATATATGAAAGAGAGTTTATTAAGGAGTATTGACTCATACAATCACAAGGTGAAGTCACAACAGATCATCTGCAAGCTCAGGAGGAAGGAAGCCAGTCTGAGTCCCAAAACCTCAAAAGTAGAGAAGCCAATAGTGCAGCCTTCAGTCTATGGCCAAAGACAAACCACTGGTGCAAGTCCAGGAGTCCAAAAGCTGAAGAACTTGGAGTCCAATGTTCAAGGGCAGGAAGCATCCGGCACGTGAGAAAGATGAAGGTCGGAAGACTCAGCAAGTCTGATTCTTCCAGCTTCTTCTGCCTGCTTTATTCTAGCTCCTCTGGCAGCTGATTAGATGGTGCCCACCCAGATAGAGGTGGGTCTGCTTCTCCCAGTCCAATGACTCAAATGTTAACCTCCTTTGGCAACACTCACACAGACACATCCAGGAACAATACTTTGCATCCTTCAATCCAATCAAGTTGACACTCAGTATTCACCACCAAACGTATCAAGCATCCAAACGTTTCTGTGGTATAAGCAAGGTAAAAAGCTTGCATAAAAAATCTCAGGCTTTTGATCTCTTGCCATGTTTTAAGTTTGTTAAGTTAAATACTAGAATTGAAAACGCCAAACTTTCTGGTAATATCTTACCTGTTAATGGCTAATCAAGTCCATCTCTCCTTAAATAGGAAAAACATTGTCCCAAAATGGGTTACTTCAGATCGTGCAAGAAGCAATTGCTGAGGAAGAATTTCAAAAATTTGCAAAAATGTATTAGAAGAAACACCTATGAGAGCAAATGAAGAGGCTGGAGGAAAAGGTTGGGTGAGTCTTCAGAGCATAACACAATTCTAACCCAGTGAAGGAGAGGAAGAAAGAAGTTTGAATAAAAGTATTAGGGCTCTCTAAGTTTGACATGGATACTGGGGACTTCTCGAGCAAAAGACTTGTGGCTCCTAAGAAGCCCACTGCACTTATCTTGACTTTCACACAAACACAATGATGGATTTCCATATTCGGTAGCTCTCTCACATGGCACACACTGACAACATGCAACTCTTGTTTTATTATGTTCAAGCTCTTGTTTTATTATGTTCATTCTATTTGGGTGTTTGGAAGCCATCTTCATGTGGCAAGGCCAGAAAACAAATCAGATCTCTTGAAGCAGGTTTTCAAATGTGTCAGTTGGAACTGCGTAAATGATTAACGCCACATATGTTTAATTTAACCCATCTTTCTGTGGAACAAACATTAGAGAAAGTGGCAAGGTTTGATAAAATTGTATTGGACCTGAAGTAGGAAATTCTAAATTTTAGAATGCATGTATTAATCTCCTTGAACTATAGAAACCCCTATGAAATAATTTTCATTCTCAGTTAACTTGCATTATTTTCACTAATAGGTACTAATTTATTTATACATATATGAAATGTTAAATCAACATATTTATGCTGAGTAGATAGAGATATATACACACACATACAAACATGCACAGATACACATTGCATTATCCTGCGCTTACACTGACAATAAAGACTGGGTAATTTATAAAGAAAAAGAGGTTTAATGAACTCACAGTTCCATGTGGCTGAGGGGGCCTCACAATCAAGGCAGAAGGCAAATGAGGAGCAAAGTCATGTCTTACATGGCAGCAGGCAAGACAAAGCTTGTGCAGGGAAATACCCCTTTACCAAACCATCAGATCTGGTGAGACTTATTCACTACCATGAGGACAGTATGGGGGGAACTGCCCCCATGATTCAGTTATCTTCCACTGGGTCCCTCCTACAGCAGGTGGGAATTGTGGGAGCTACAATTCAAGATGAGATTTGGGTGGGGACACAGCCGAACCATATCACAGACATAACTATTTCCATTCTGACTAATATTCGGTGCCATTTACTGGAAAATCTAGGGTTCCAGTGCTACATCTGCTCATACACATATCCTTTTCTTATCAGTTATTCTTCAAGTTAGTCACCATTACAGCATTTTTCTGAAAACTGCAGATAGAGGGAAACTCTCAGTCTACTGGAGAACTAAAAACAGTTCTCTATGTCCCTTACTCTTAAAATTCAGTGATGGGAATATTTCATATATTAAATCTAATTTAAAATAATATGATGCTAGTCATTAAGGGAAACAAAGAAAGTAATAAAAATCACCACTTCTTCTTAAAAATTTGGTAAACAACTAAGAAGTTTATTTTACAAAGAAAATTTAAGACAGAGATTCATTACATACGGATGCTATAAATTAGCACTAACAATCCTGGTAAAGTTTAGATAATGTGTTCAAAATATTTTCCATGAGACACATTCACTTTGTCTTTCATTCTTCCACCTGTTCAAATAAGATTAGTGCTTGCCGACAAAAAGAAAAACAAACAATTCTGAAAGAATCAGGCACCACTAAATTTATTAAAGCAGAGCTGTTTCAGTTGAGTAATATCATCTTTTCCTGAGACTGTATTTATCCAGTATAAATGTGTTTCTTTAAAGGGTCTAGAAAACTGCCTGCTACACAAAACTTGGATATGAAATGTTGTAGTATAAATAAATAATGTGGTAATTTCACTTGCAATATAGCTGTTTATTAAATGATGCAATTAAATATTAAATTTAGTAGCTTGCTTTTTTAGAATTCTGAATAGAGAAAATAAGCATCCCATTTGGTATATTAACCATTAACATATAATGGTCAGTGTTTGCGTTGTATCATGTTAACTTTTCCTACCTCAATTATTTCAGCATACCCTTACGTAAGTTAGTCTATCCACATGAAAAACTGCAGTAGGGAAACCTAGGTTCATCACTGATTATTTGTTCCTACAAATTATTTAGTTTATATTTTGTGTATGAATCTGCTGTAATCTCTGGGGACACAGTGATAAACACAAGACAAATTTCCTACCACTAATAACAAAAACTTGTAAAATGCATGCTACATTGAAATTATAGTAGCACATATAGGGAAAGCATATTTGAAAGAGAAGACAGAAGAAACCTCAACAAAGTGATAATGTAAAAATGGAGTTGGCTTCCTTGAGAAGTAATCATAGAGTAAGGGTGAGACAGCAGTACTGTGTTTCTGCTATTTATCCTCCATGCCTATGGGTCATATGCTGTTACATGCTACGGGATATTGCTTTATTCTTGCATGGTTTTCTTAAACTCTGCCTACTCTTACACGACTTGCTTTTACTTAATGAAACTCTCTTCATATTTCCTGTTTAGAGTACAAGATCATTTTTCTGTAGGGCCTAATATCTTTGTGACATAAGAAACCTAATTAAGCTTCAGTGCCTCGGTTGCATCATCTTTAGTATCTCTTAAGAGCTTACTTGGCCGGGCGCGGTGGCTCAAGCCTGTAATCCCAGCACTTTGGGAGGCCGAGACGGGCGGATCACGAGGTCAGGAGATCGAGACCATCCTGGCTAACACGGTGAAACCCCGTCTCTACTAAAAAATACAAAAAAAAAAAAACTAGCCGGGCGAGGCGGCCGGCGCCTGTAGTCCCAGCTACTCGGGAGGCTGAGGCAGGAGAATGGCGTAAACCCGGGGGGCGGAGCTTGCAGTGAGCTGAGATCCGGCCACTGCACTCTAGCCTGGGCGACAGAGCCAGACTCCGTCTCAAAAAAAAAAAAAAAAAAAAAAAAAAAGAGCTTACTATGTGTCAGACATCATTCAGGCACTGAAAGAGTTAGAAATCAATTCATGTGACCCTAAGTACAATCACATGAGATTTATACATTACTGCTTATATTTGATAGTTGCCAATGACTTAATTAACTCACCTAAGTTTACACAGGCAGAAGGACATTGAGGAACATTTGAATTAAAATCTCTGGATTCAAAACAGAAGCTCTTGTTTACTGCTCAGTGTTCTAGTGCCTATTTCAAAGTCTTGATGTGAGAGCCAATACATTTACAAAAGGAAAGTTCTAAGACTTGCCGGGACCACTTCTCAAGAAAGATGAGTTCTTCTAATCATTATTTATAATTTTCTCTCCTAGCAACATGATTAAGCAAGAAAATAATATTCGTATACTTGATAAGAAAGTGCTTTTTATTGTTTTGCTTTGTTTTATTTTACTAGAACTAGAAGTTACTGTTTGTGAAAAGGGGGTTCTACAAATATTTTGATTTAAAGTTCGTTCCAGTGAATCATCACCAAAAAAAACCTCAATAAATTTTAATTGTCTTGAGCATAAGACTGTAAGATGATTTTCAAGGAGGCTTGAGAGAGCCATATATAGTACATAGTTGTTCTTAATATTATAAAACCACTAGAGTTAGCATAAGAAACTGTTTTTATTTTATTTCTTTATTTTTTTGAGACAGAGTCTCACTCTGTCACCCAGGCTGGAGTGCAGTTGCAAGATCATGGCTCACTGTACCCTCGATCTCCTGGTCCCAGATGATTTTCCCACCTTACCCTTTGGAGTAGCTGGGACCACAGGAAACTGCCACTTTATCTGGTAATTTTTGCATTTTTTTCTAGAGATGTGGTCTCACATGTTGCCCAGGCTGGTCTTGAACTCTTGGACTCAAGAGATTGACCTGCCTGGGCCTCTCACAGTGCTAGAATTATGAGTGTTAGCAACTGTGCTCTGTTCTGTTTTTATTTTTAAATGTAATATTTATAAAAATTATACTATACCTGTAATTTGACATTAGCTCTATGTAAATACTAGGTAGCATATAAATAAAGTAAGGTAAATAAGTCATGGGTTTTTTTTCAAATATTTGTTTTCCATATATGCACACATAGATATATAATTTCAGTACAGAGAGTATTTCAAAGTAATGTTTTACATTTTGTAAAAAAAAAAAAAAATAGACATTTTCCAAAATGTTGTAATTTTAATAGCTTAGATTTTTCTTAATGTAATTTCATTAAAGTGTTCACTTTATGTTTATAACATTTATTAGGAATCTGGATCAGCTCTCTTAATGAAGACAAAATGGCTGGAAGATATTTTGAAAAATATTCTTTAATGTCTTGAAGAACTGAAAATATAGTAAGAACCTATAAATTAAAAAAAAAAAGTTAAATCGAGAACTTCTTCACCTATGTTCATCAGAAATATTGGCCTGCAGTATAAAAATGGTTCAACATACAAAAGTCAATAAATGTATTCACCACATAAGCAAAAGTAAAAACTAAAACCATATAATCATTTCAATACATGCAGAAAAATTATTCAAAAAAATCCAGCATCCATTTGTGATTTAAAACCCTAAACAAACTAGGCATCAAAGAAGCACACCTCAAAATAATAGAGCTATTTGTGACAAACACACAGCCAACATCATACTGAAAGGGAAAGAGCTGGATGCATTCCCTCTAACAACTAAAACAAGATAAGGATGCCTACTCTCAACACTCCTACTCAACCTAATACTAGAAGGCCTAGCCAGATAGATCAGGCAAGAGAAAGAAATAAAATGTATCCAAATAGGATAAGAGGAAGTCAATTTATCTTGTTCCACTGATAATATGATTCTATCTATATCTAGAAAACCCTAAAGATTCATCCCAAAGACTCCTAGAAATAATAAATGTCTTCAGCATAGTTGCAGGATATAAAATCAATGTACAAAAATCAGTCGCATTTCTATACATCAACAGCATTCGGACTGAGAGGCAATCAAGACTGCAATTCCATTTACGATAGCTAAATAAATAAATAAATAAATAAATAAAAAATAAATGATAGGAATATGTTTAACCAAGGAGATGAAAGAGTTCTACAAGGATAACTACAAAACACTGCTGAAAGAAATTATAAATAACACAAATGCAAAAACATTCCATGCTCATGGATTAGAAAAATCAATATTGTTACAATGACCATATTGCCTAAAGCAACCTCGAGAGTCAATGTAATTCCCATCAAATTACCAAATTATTTTTCACATAATTAGAAAAACCAATTCTACAATGCATAAAATACCAAAAAAAAAAAAAGAAAAAAAAGAAAGAAAAGAAAAAAAGAGTCCAAGTAGCCAAAGCAATACTAGGCAAAAAAAAAAAATCTGTTGGCATCATATTACCTAACTTTACACTACAAAGTTATAGTAACTGAAACACCATGGTACAGCTACAAATACAGACACATAGATTAATGGGACAGAAGAGAGAACCCAGAAATAAAGGCACACACCTACAACCAACTGATCTTTGAAAAAGTGAACAAAAATAAACAATGAACAAAGAAAGCTATTCAGTAAATGATGCTGGGAAAACTGGCTAGTCATATGTAGAAGAAGAAAACTGGACCCGCAATGTCTCATCACATTTAAAAATTAACTCAAGATGGATTAAAGATTGAAATGGAAGTCTTTAAGTTATAAAAATTCTGAAAGAAAGCCTAAGAAAAACTTTTTTGGATATTGACCTAGGCAAAAATGTATGATTAAGACCTCAGAGATAAATGCAACAGAAACAAAAATCAACAAATGGAAATTAATAAAGCTAAAAACTAAAGAATTTCTGCAAAGCATAGACACAATCAACAGAACAAACAGATAACCTATAGAAGAAAGAAAATAGCTGTGTATTATGTACCCAACAAAGAAATAATATCCAGAATCTGTAAGGGACTTAAAGAAATCAACAAGAAAAAAACAAACCCATTAAAAAGTGAGCCAAGGATATGAACAGATATTTCTCAAAAGAAGACATACAAGTGGCCAACAAACATGAAAAACAAATGCTCAATATCACTAATCATTAGAAAAATGCAAATTAAAACCACAATGGGATACCATCTCACACCAGCCAGTATGGGTACTATTCAGTCAAAAAATAACATGTTGGCAAGGATTGGGAGAGAAGGGAATGCTTATACATTATTGGTGGAAGTGTGAATTAGTTCAACGCCTGTGGAAAACAACATGGAGATTTCTCAAGAAATAAACACTGAACTATCATTTGATCCAACAATCCTACTACTGAGTATCTACCTCCCCAAAATAAATTGTTTTCTCAAAAGGCACCTACACTTGTGTGTTTATCACAGCACTATTCACAATAGAAAAGTCGTGAGACCAACCTGAGCTTCCAGCAATGGAGATAATACACACACACACACACACACACACACACACACACTCTTACATATATACCATGGAATACTACTCAGACACAAAAGGATTTAAAAATCACATGATTTTCAGCAACATGAACAGGACTTAAGGCCGCTATCCTAAGTGAAGTGCCTCCGAAACAGAAAGTCAAAAACTACATGTTCTCATTAACAAGTGGGAACTAAACAGTGGGAGCACGAGGACATAAAGATGCAAACTATAGACACCAGGGACTCCAAAATGGGGGCAGAGGGGAAAAGGGAAAAATGGAAAAAAGACCCAATGTGTACTATGTTTACTGTTCTGGTAATGCGTTCCACAGAAGCCCAAACCCTAGCATTAAGCAGTATACCTATGTAACAAAGCTACGCATGTACTCGCTGACTCTAAAATAATAACTTTTAAAAAGTCAAATTGAGAAAAAAGAAGAGCATTCCCCTGAGAGCATTTGTTGCTCTATGGAATGTGTGCTGAAATTTCAAGACTTTCTGTGGCATGAGAGAAAGAGCTAAGGGTCCTAGATCTGCCTAAAATTAGAGACAAAGAGAAGAGCATCCCCACCCCTGCCATTAAGCTGAGACACTCACAGTGTTGCAACTTGAAGTTAAGGATGAACAAAAAATAAGCTACACACACACACACACACACACACACTACATGGGTGTGTACAAATAAAAGGACTGCATGAAGATGCAACTATAATCTGACCTTTTGCAACCTTGTAGTTCTAGTCCTCATTATCTGCTCAAAATAAATAAGTTAATTTAAAGTGGTCCTAGACTGGTAGTGGCTAGCAGATAGTTGGTAGAAATGAAGATAAATCTCCTAATTCCCCTCTGTCTTGCTTTATTAGAGGTTTCTGCTTCCTGGGGAAATCTTGTATAATAGCCTATCAACTAGAAGGCCTCTGCTGAGTTGTTCCACCTGATACAGCCTTGGAGATTCTATTAATCTCTCCTCAGGACCAAGCCACTTATTCCTCCAGCTTCCAAGGATAGTGCATGCTGAAGGTTGAAAAATAAACCCTGTATTAATCCATTTTCATGTTGCTGATAAAGACATACCCAAGACTGGGCAATTTACAAGGGAAAGAGGTTTAATGGAGAACTCACAGTTCCAAGTGGCTGGGCAAGCCTCACAATCCTGGTGGAAGATGAAAGGCGTGTCTGACATGGTGGCAGACCAGAGAAGAAAGCTTGTGCAGGAAAACTCCCCCTTGCAATTACCATCAGACCTGGTGAGATTTATTCACTATCAGAAGAAGAGCACAGGAAAGACCTGCCTCCATGATTCATTTACTTCCAACAGTCTCCCTCGTTCAACCTGTGGGAATTCAAGATGAGATTTGGGTGGGGGAAAGGCCAAACCATATCAAACCCTAATATAGGTATTTCACTGGGTGGAAAAAAGCTGCCACCTATCAAGTCATGAAGCAGCCTGCACACGAAAACTGATTGATGTGCTGGTTCAGTGAGTACATTTCTGAAGGACTGCCTGAGTTTCAGCAGTCAGCCCAGTGTCTCTTTCTGCCCAGTGCTGTTGTCCTCATTGATGATGCTCGTCAGACTATTCCTTAAAGAGCCTCTGACATGGAACTCTGAATCTCAGCAACAGTTTACCAGGAAACCCGACTTCCATCAGGGCTCTCCATATCTACTGCTGTCCAGCCAGAAAGGGCCCTAACTGGCTTTTGGTCCTGTTCTGACAACTACTGGTGATAATAGCAGTCCTTGATAAGTTTCCTCATTGAAGTTCCATACACTCTGCACCCTACTCATTTGGACGCCAGGACTCTTCCCTTCTAGCACCTTTTAACACTTAGGCAATTATACAGTTGAAATGCATGGAGATATCTGCATTTTCATTTTGTCACTTACAGGCAGAGATAGGGGGTTATCTTGGGGACTTTCATGGCTTAATCATTTCATGCCACCATTTATACATAAGTATGACCACCCAAGCTCCCAAGGTATGGTTTGATGTAGAATCCAGCCAGAATTCTAAATAGGCTAGTTGACGTGTTTTGATTTATTATTCTTCCTGAACCCATCTGGTATTACGAATATCTCACCTCTATCTTCCATGTGGTTAGCTGAGGGTTTGGGGAGAATTACATCCCCTTTTACAGTTCTAAGTAGGACATTTACCATAATTATGAATTTTCTCTCTTCTCTGCTTAATTCTCCAAGTTTCTCTGCATTCCAAGGTTCAGAATGACATTTTCATTGCTCATGTGACAGACTCCATTTATGTCTTGCCCTACCTATTACTCCACCACTTACAGTAAAAATTGCCATGAGTTATCCAAATCTTTTCCTTTTTTTTCTTTAAAAAACAAACAAAATCAAAGCAAAAAGTATCTCCCGCTTCATTCAATGAAAATTGTAGCTTTCACACTATTTTTCTTTAAAACTAATCTTAACAAGCTTTCTCCAGATATTGAAAAGTGAATATTCTCCCTATGTTCTGTTCTAACCTCTCTTGAAAAATTGCTATATCCACTTTATTGGGTATACTTTGTCTCAGGAGCATAAGAATCACCAGTAATAAAATATTCAAATCCACAAGGAAAACTAAGCGCACTTTCATTTTGAGAAAGATCTTGGCCTTTCTGAGGCCTTATTTTCCAGAGAGAGTCTAACACTTACTGAGTCAATCCACTTAGGATAGGAAAGCTCTCTGGACTTCCAGGGTGACCAAGACAGCCTTAAAATGCTCCCCTGCTTGACTAAACTTTAGACAGGCTTCTTCCTGCATGAAGTCCGCTGACCTGCCTTTGCCTTGAGCATTTACTTTAGAAATTTGTCAACGCAAAGTTGATCTGCCCCTTTGAGATTCTGATTTTTTAAAAGGCTTTTTAACAGTTTTATACCACAGTAATATCTTTCTCAAGCACTTGAGGAGCATCCCTTTGAAATGTCATTGTCAAGGAAGACAGCACTGTCCCTATCTCTCAGTCACTGTGGGAGGGTAGGAGTTGAACTTCTGTGGACCTATTGCTCCAAGGTGTAAAACTGGCTCTGTCATACAGATAGAAAAAAGGTTACGTTCCACTTTCCGTTGGCTAAGGTGAACCAGCAAAGAAAGAGGCCTATGATCTCTTCCTGATCCCCTCCCAGCTCTTAACACCTCTCCAGCCTTTTGTCTCCATGAAGCAGGGTACCCGTACTTCGTCTGTGCCCTCTTCCCTATTGCAGGCAACAAAAACAACTTCTGTGGATTTATGGTCCAGTGTGATATTTTTCTTTAACAAGAATCAGATCATGGGGGTATATGTGAAAGCTAGTCTCTTGGTTGGAAAGACTTCTATCAAACACATTGAAAGGTGAGGTTTTCTCTTTCTGCTGAGTAGCATCTATGTGTTCACATTCTGGCTGAGTCAAACCACATGCTCACATCTTTTCACTGAAGCCTGAATATTTTCTGTAGAACCACTGCCACAGAAGGAAATAACTGGGTTCTCAAAGAAATATGCCTGGTATCTCAACTATACCAGCGTCTTCAGTTGCTCTGTAGGTCAGTTAGGAAATTTATTTTTGTTTGCTTACAATGCAAGTCATCATCAGATGAGGATCTGTACTCATCAAGAAGTATTCCTTGGTGTTTAAATATATCATTAGGATTGTAAAAATAATTATGATTGCTAAGATAGATGAAATTATAAATAAAAGAGTCATAAAATGTCAAAATTAGATGGAATACTTAAGTGGTATTTTTTTTTTAATTCTTATTTTGAGACCCTAAACTATGTGACCTGTCCTGGCCAGGGCAATGTCTTCATATGTACACTCAGGCCCTGGAGGAATAGCTGTGTTATATAAGGCATCGTAGGTGTTAAGCAAACAAATATGTGCCAAATAGGTTCCTTGGTCATTTTCACCCACTGGTTCTCGTTCAAACAATTCAAACTCTGAATATCAAATGCATTTTCTTTTCTAAATGATTTTTTTTAAGTTTGATAAACATCATCTCCCTACCTGAAGCTGACTGTCTAATTAACACATTCACTCTTTCCATTCTCTTCTCAGAGAAAAGTAATCTTCCTCAAAGGTTATATCCTTTGAGAATATAACAGTCCTTTAAATGTTCTTTGTAAGATATGTAAATTATTTAGTGAAAACTGTCCTAAATAGAATACCCCAGAATTTCTTATTATCATGTTGAAAATATAGTAGTCAGAATTAACAATAATACCCCACATATTATCTGAACAGAAATATCTGAAGAGAAATAACACACACTCAGTTGAATTCTGCCTTATTTTATTCTGAACTTGCCTGATTAGTGTTCTTGAAAGCCACATCACAGACTAACTCACATTGAATTTACTGTCCTGTAAATCACTTAAACATTTTTGTCACATGCTGATGCTAATTCAGTACTTACATCATTTGCAATTTGGATCCAAGCATGTTATCTTCCATGTGTGCCTCTCTACTACATTTAATTTGTTCAATTCAGTCCATCATTACAGGTTATAAAGATCATTTCTATATAATTATTCTGAAATGCATTCTCTAACCCTTCAAGATTCCAGTGACCCACAAATTTAATGAACATATGAGCTTGTTCTCTATATGCTCATCCAAGTTACTGATTACAATGTTTACTAGGACACCACTAAAGACACAGTTCTGAGACCTCTGTTCAAAATGATGTCCATCTTATAATCTTGTTTGGCATTTTTACTTTTTAATGTGATATTCATATACTTAATTAGTGGTCTTAGCATGTAGACTATATAATAAAATGTATGTAATGGTATATTGGCAATAAACAATGAGAACATAATTTGTATTAAAAAGATGAAAAAACAATTATCTGCTACTTATTTCTTATAAGGCTTACATAAGTGATCTAAAAGCAAAAGTAGAAAAAGTAAATGCCAAATTTTTAAAAAATTGCATGCCGTAGCTCTCTATAAGCTGTGGTTCCAATGTTGTTCTTAAAAATCCTGTGTGTGTGTGTGTATATGTATATGTATATGATTCAAGGTTTCATTGTATCTGTCTATATACACATATATATAGGATTCAAGAATTTGTCATAAATTTGTGATATATATATATATTTATACACACACACACACACCGAAATATAGGATTCCATCTATGTACCTATCTATCTATATATATACACACACACACATATATACACATATATAAATATTCAAGGTTTTATGCATATAGAAATATATGCGTTTTGGGGAAGAATTCTGTTTACATATTTGATAAGTTTCACAAGGCAATTTTTGATCCTTTCTAAAATGTTTATGAAGTATTTCTTAAAGCTTAAAAATAAATATAATCCCTAATGTCACTATATCCAAGATGGATAAATTCTGATATTTATCAAAAGCACCAGGTGAACAAAAGTGGTGAGGTGCAGCTTTCAAAAAGAGCAAAGTATAAATAACTATTAGATAATAATTTATTATGTTGTTTTCTTTGAGTATATGTAAAATGGATATTGTGTTCTATTTTCCCTATTACAGTGTATTTTGAACTTCAGCAAGTCTGTGTTCGTTTCTTTGTCATTTACTCTAAGTGTGATTTTGGACTGTAGTTGAACTGTCAAAGTGAGATAATAAGAAGACCCGCTTATACAGAGTTGAGAGCATAAAATGATGAAAAGTATGTAAAAAATATAATGTGACAGGCATATGATAAGGATTTTCAATGTGTTTATGTTCTCAGGGATTTGTGTTGTTTCTAGCACTGTTACTGGAAAGGGGTCTTGATCCAGACCCCAAGAGAGGGTTCTCGGATCTTGAGCAAGAAAGAACTTGGGGTTAATTCATAAAGTAAAGTGAAAACAAGTTTATAAGAAAGTAGAGGGCTAAAAAAATGGCTGCTCCATAGACAGAGCAGTGGCTGAGCTGCTGGGTGCAAGCTACTTATTATTATTTCTTGATTATATGCTAAACATGGGGTAGATTATTCACCAGTTTTCTGGGAAACAGGTGGGCAATACGTCGAATGAGGATTCCTTCCCAGTTTAGACCATATAGGGTAACTTCTGGACATTGCAATGGGATCTGTAACCTGTCATGGTGCTTGTGGGAGTGTCTTTTAATGCAAATGTATTATAATTAGTGCATAATGAGCAGTGAGGATGACCCACTCTTGGGGTCAGTGAGGAGGTCGCTCTCGTCGCCATCTTGGTTTTGGTGGTTTTTCGCTGGCTTCTTTATTGCAACTTGTTTTATCATGAAAGTCTGTATGACCTGTACTGACCTCCTGTCTCATCCTGTCTGTAAGAATGCCTAACCTGGGAATGCAGCCCAGCAGGTCTCAGACTTATTTCACCCAGCCCCCATTCAAGATGGAATTGCTCTGGTTCAAACGCCTCTGACAGTACTATGCCTTTTTCAGACTGTTTTGTGATACCCTTCTTTCATTCATTTTACAAGAGGATAGGGCCTGGAGACATCCGTTTCGTTTTGTTAATTATTCAGCGTTTAGAAAACAATAGAATCATGCCTGAGTACATGAGCGTGACTCAGGCTTCGCAGGCTTCACAGGCTTTCCAGGATTAAGGAAGATAAATCTAAGAATTATTGGAATAGCTTTGACTAATTCACCATATCCACAGCCCAGATGAAGATCTAGAACTCTACAAAGATTTCCCTGGCATACGCATGCAGTACTTGGAGACTGATTCCAGGAATGATCTGGAAACCTGTATTTGTTAAAGTTGATTCAGTAAAGGGTATCCTAGAGAACTGTTCTCACTGTCAGGTCTTTATCTTCAGAGAAAGTATCCTAGCACTGGATCGTCTGAGTTACTTACTACTGTGCCAAAAGCTCCATGTTTCAGTACATACAGAGCCGACAAGAACAAAATGATTAAGATTTTATAAGTACTTACCTTTGAAGTGCAGAAGAATTTTGTTGCTCAGAGTGTCAATATCTAACATCTTACATTATAGTAAATCTCCAAATCTACAGAACTCTACTCATGTTTAATTCAGTGAATCCTGTTCCTAATTTACTCCC
Organism: Macaca fascicularis; assembly: GCF_037993035.2. NCBI lineage: Eukaryota > Metazoa > Chordata > Mammalia > Primates > Cercopithecidae > Macaca > Macaca fascicularis. Next base: position 28,425,162 of record NC_088380.1, on the reverse strand, counting down.
CTGCTCTACAGAGACAATATATTTGAGAACTAAATGTAATGTGGGAACCTCTTTTACAAATTCTGAAATCGAATAAAAGTATAAATACAATCAACAGAATTTCTAAACATGGCAGTCTAAATATAAACCTGTCTGTATAGTTTGTATGTTGCAGCTTGAATATTCTCTACCTTTCCATTTTCATATGAACAATGATCTGATTCAAATTAGGTGTTTTTTTGTCTGGTTAATTTTCTATGTGTGTATTGCTTTATTTTTTTAATCTTGAATACAAATAAAGTGTGAAATATTGTCATTTAAACAGTACCTTTTAATATATCACTAGCAAAGCCATCTGCTGAATTCAAGGACATTTTAAGTTTAATAAGTCTTGTCTTCTGCAAGATATTATCAAACCCTCCAGAAGTAATAATTAATAATACTCAAACATTAAGCCCCTCTTTTAAGCATTTTCTAAGATAATTGAGAAAAAGGCTATGACTATATGCACAGTTAAAATAAGAAATTATTCCTGCACATAGGTTGTGCTACCTATGTTGTAATCTTCCCATCATTTACTGGGATAACGTGGGGGTTTTTGGATATTATGTATATAGTATGCTTTGAATTATAGAATATCAATTTAAAATGGTGAAAAATAAAATTTTAGCTTATATGTTTACCCATGCATTCAGTAAAATATATTAGGCTCCTAGAACACAGACAATTGTTTGTATGTTTGCCTCTCATGAAAGGTTGTTTTTCTTTTCAAACTACTGTTCTTTTAAATAAGAGAGGTGTCTCATTCATGCTCTTTTTTCCAGAGCATAAAATGGGGCAAGGTACATAGAAGATGCTCAGTAAATGTTAAGAGAACTAATTAAGTGAGTATGCAAGTGAATTTAAAAACATCTGACTTTTGTATACTACAGGATTGCTATAAGGGTCATAGTCAACTAAAAGTCTATATTTTCAAATATTATATATTTAGAAGCACTGTACAATATAAAATATCATTATCATTGTGAATATGAGTTCATTATTTCCCAAAATATATGCAGGTAGGTGCCATAGGCTTTCATGAAGGTCAAGAACAAATCTTTGCAGCATTATTTTCTGCTCACTCATCTAACTACTACAAGCTGGATTATAAAACTTTCCTGCCTACACCTTATATGATACCTCAACAAACCTAGTTTTCATTCATTTCACATATTGTGCCTTCTCCCACCTCCACTCCTTTACTTAAATTGTCCTTGACATTTGGAACAAAATAATCCGTGCATCTTTTCCATTCCACATTCCTGTCTTCTGCAAGCAGTCAGCTGAAATTTTACTTATTCAGAGAGCATCCCTCACTAACCCAGGCCCACAAGCCTTCCACTCACTTATCCGAAAGAACAATCAATTTAATTTGCATGCATAAGAATCTCTGGCCAGCAGTGCTTTGGGCAGCCATAGTTTTGCCTATTATGGTTTTGAGAAAACAGTGAATTATATTTGTGTACCCCAAGTTTCAAATCTGCAGTTTTCGTACGTTTCATTTATTTTGCTCGTCTTGAAAATTCAGCACATGTTGAATGTCTTTCTTCTACTCCAGTTACTGGGTGAGTACACTCATGTGAGATTCTGCAGGGAAAAACTTTCTAAGATCTGCTGGTTTCCTTAACCACACTCACTATGTGATTAGGTCTAGGGCATAAATTCTTTCCCTTAAAATATTAATAGTTACTTTGAATTTAATGTAAATGTCTCATAATTTATCTCATAGCAAGGGGAAGGAAAAGTGTGGGAAGCACAGTATATCAAGCTATAAAGACTAAGATCACCCCCTCAATGCCTAACACAGCATTTGTGGGAAATCCAACTTAAAAATCATGATACTGAAGTTCTGAGGAGGTAATTAGGGTTAATTTTGAAATAGGTATATTTTAAGAATTGCATTTACTACTATGGCACTATTTTATGTGTATATGTGTACACAATGATATATTATGGATATTAAATATATGTGATTATTTATAAATAAACATAATTTATTAGTAATATGTACAAAGTTGTTGGCATTTTTTAAGGGTTTCTTTTCCCTGCTTAATAATTTTTATCAAAATTTCTTGTTTCTGTTTCTTTTTGTTGTTGTTGTTCTGTGGGCCTTTCTTAGATTCAGATGTCTGGCAATTCTTAGCTATGTGCTCATATTTAAAATAGGGTATTAAAAATTAGTTGACCATATGATATGCAGTTGAAAGTTGTCAATAGTGATCTTAACTGCAGAATTATCTGGCTTGGTTGTTTTCCTTAAGGAATTCTCAAGAAATAATAATTTCGGGATATTTACCAGAATTCTTAGAGCAATCTTGCTTGAAAGTGCAAGCTGGAGAAGAAATATGGGGCAAAAGAAAATGCCTCAATAGTCACTGCTGTCTGTTTCTGAATCCTGAGCAATGTGATTCTTCAGTTCTTCTCCCTAAAGACATGGAATCTGCTTCTCTACGTCTTGAATCTCGACTGGATTTGTGACCCATTTTGGCAAATAGAATGGAGCAGACGTGATGGAAGTTCTAGCTCTTTAGCATCACAGTTGGTCAGAGCCAGTTGTAGTAAAATGCAGAATTCTGTTTTGATGTAGTTCGAGCAAATAGTGCTATAGGTAGAAAATCATTCTTTTAAACCTTAAACATTTTTATTTCATTCATGCTCCTCTCTCAGTTTCTATATTTCCTGTTTATTTTTTCTGGAACCCTGGTTCCAATTATGTACATATATATGTATTAAATATATACATATATGTGTGTGTGTCTTAAATATACACATATATATGTATATAATTGAACATATCTTCTAGGGTTTGGGTTTGGCAAACATTTTCTATAAATGACTAGACTTATCCATGAGGCCCAGTAAGCAGAGGCTCTCAGAAACATAGATAGATAGATAGATAGATAGATAGATAGATAGATAGATAGACAGATATTATAAATCCAGAAATATAAATAATATATTTTACTGAGACAGAGAGCTATTCTATGGAAACAGAGAGCAGAGTTAAAAATCATCTATATAGACCTATAGATATCTATCTGTATATATACCTGTAGATATATAGTTATATCTGTGTATCTATTTATCATTATGGAGAGAGAGAGAGAGAGAGAGAGAGAAAGAGCTAAGAAATTTTAGAATCCTGGGGTTCACAAAAATCATAATGTGTGCCCTGGGTCCAGGTAGCAAACATTTTAGTCTCTTTGGGTAATATGGCCTTTGCCATTGTAGAGTAAGAATAATTACACACAATGCTTAAACAAAAGAGCATGACTGTATCAGTTATGCATTATTTACTAAATCGGATGACAGGCTGAATATATCTGCAAGCCATAGCTCGCTGACCCTTGCTGTTCTTGCATCCTTCCTACCTTCTTCCTGCATCCCTAGCCTCAATGAGATCTTCATTCTTCTTTTCCAGATTAAATGCCATTGTCAGTCAGTATAATTACTGTATTCACTGCACACTTGTTCACTCAACCCTTGTTTACTTCCTTATTTCTACTGTGCAAAACTTCAACCTTAGTTAAATACAATTATCTGCCTACTCCATGCCCATATCTATGCAGCAGGTAAGGCTGAATGCAGACACATTCTACTTTGCATTTATAGCTGGTCCCACATTACACAGAGGACCACAAACCTCAAGTAGGCCCTTAAGGCTACCAGTCAATCCTACTGACTTTCTTCAATACAAATACTCCCTGATGCTGCCAGATGTCTATTTCACAACTTCTTCCTTATCAATCCCCTGAACCTCCTCTTCCTTTTCTTAACGAATGGCATTTTCTTCCTCACCTACGAAACTGCCTGAGTTAGAACAGAAATTCAATTACCAAATATACCCAGATTAACTATCAATGTTTTGCTCTGTACGAAATCAAGTTTGTTAACATAAAAACATGCTTTTATTCGTCCCATGTTAAATATATATATATATGTATTTTTTTTTTTTTGAGACACTGTCACTCAGGCTGGAGTGCAGTGGCATGATCTCGGCTCACTGCAAGCTCCGCCTCCAGAGTTCACGCCATTCTCCTGCCTCAACCTCCCGAGTAGCTGGGACTACAAGCACCTGCCACCACGCCGGGCTAATTTTTTTGTATTTTTAATAGAGACGGGGTTTCACGGTGTTAGCCAGGATGGTCTTGATCTGCTGACCTCGTGATCCGCCCACCTTGGCTTCCCAGAGTGCTGGGATTACAGATGTGAGCCACTGTGCCCGGCCTATATATATATATATGTGTATGTGTGTGTGTGTATGTGTGTGTGTGTATGTGTGTGTGTATATATATATATGTAATCTTGATCAACTTTTCTTTCCAACCACCCTCCTATTTCTTTGTACCAAACTGCCAAAAAGAAAAGGTCATATTTGTTCACTCTACTTCTCTCTTTTATATCCAACAGATGCTTTTCCCTCACTGCATCACTAATAACCTCCAACTGCTAAATTCACTGATTTCTCAGTCTCATCTTAGGTAACCTATTTGCTGATTTGGGCACAGGTGATTGCTCCCTCCTTCCTAAAACACTTTTCTTGGTTTTTGGAACAGTAACATATTTTGGCTTTCCTCTAATGTCACTGCCTTATCCTTTTTTGTCTCCTTTGCGGGTGTCTTTGCTTCTCTTTCATGTTTTTAATGTTGGAAAGAAGGAAGGTGAAGCGTTGATCTACTTTTCTCTTCTACAGTCACTCCTTCGTCATCTCATGTCCTCAAGGCTGTGGTCTCATGATCTCAAATACCATGTATTGATTCTCCATTAAATTTCTGGCAAATCTGTCTTCCCAGTTGCTCAGGACAAAAACTTGAAATATTCTTTGCTCTTCTTTTTCTCTGCCACCTCACACTTCAATCTCCAGAAATATTTTCTTCAAAATTTATCCAGATACTGAACAATCCTCATTCTCCCCAATGCTACACCCCTTTCCAACACCATCACAATTTCCCCTAGATTAGTGCAACATTCTGTTAATCTTATTCTCTGCTTAGTACCTTGCAAAAACTTTCCATTTAATGTCATAAAAATTAAAGTTCTCACACTTATCTGTAAAGACCCCATATTCTGCTCTCTGTTTACCAGTTAACCTCATTTTCTTCTTCTTCTTCTTCTTCTTCTTTTTTTTTTTTTTTTTTTTTTTTTTTTGAGATGGAGTTTGTGCTTGTTGCCCAGGCTGGAGTGCAATGGAGTGTTCTTGACTCACCTCAACCTCTGACTCCTAGGTTAAAGCAATGCTCCTGCCTCAGCCTCCCAGGTGACTGGGATTACAGGCATGTGCCACTACGCCCTGCTAATTTTGTATTTTGAGTAGAGATGAGGTTTCTCCATGTTGGTCAGGCTGGTCTCGACCTCCCGACCTAAGGGGATCCTCCCAAAGTGCTGGGATTACAGGCGTGAGCCATTTGATTTTGTCCGCCTTCGCCAACAACCTTGGCCCACTTGCTGTTCTGTGAAGTGGCCAAGTATGTTTCTCTCAGTGATTTTGCACAAGATGTTCCATCTGCCTGGAATGTTTTTTGAAACATCTCCTTAATTAATACCTTTTTCTTTTGGAATCTTTGTCAACTTCTTAATGTTATCCTGAACAACCCAGCTAACACCACAAACCAATCCCTCCCCTCCCAATTTTCTGCAGCCCCTTAATTTTGCTTTTTTTAAAAATGTTTATTTCATAATGTATACATAACTTAATTACTTACCATGTTTGCTTGTCTTTATTTTACCCGCATTTTTGTTTTGTTTTGTTTTTTTGTTTTTTTACAGAGTCTTACCCTGTCACCCTGGCTGGAGTGCAGTGGCACCATCTCGGCTCACTGCAACCTCTGCCTCCTGGGTTCAAGCGATGCTCCTGCCTCAGCCTCCCAAGTAACTGGGACCACAGGCATGCGCCACTACACGTGGCTAATTTTGTATTTTTAGTAGAGACGGGGTTTCACTGTGTTGGCCAGGCTGGTCTCAAACTCCTGACCTCAAGTGAACCACTCGCCTCAGCCTCCCAAAGTGCTGAGATTACAGACGTGAGCCATCGTGCCTGGCTCCACATACTTTTATATAATGAAATCTCTCTGCAGATATGGATCTCGTCTGCTTTGTTCACTGATGTATCTCTCCCAAGTGCTGGGCTAGTACTTGTCACTTAAAAAATGTTGTTAAATGAATGATTTTAAACAGACCTAGAGCAAGAAAAGAATAACATGATTAAGGTTAGAATAAACATGAACAATTTCCTTTGCTCTGTTAATTTAAATTTAGAAATTAAAATTTAAATATCCATTTATAACATATTTATTTGCAAACACAGACACACACTTTCTTGTACATTTATTTTGAAATAAATAGAAAAAGAAACCACCTGAGGCAATTCAGCACCTGGCCTTTCCATTTTACATATAAGTTTGTTTTTCTGCTTGTTTATTTGTCGCGTATGCACTACCACGTGACCTTCTGGATTTATTTTCTGACTCGGTGGAATAGATGATGATAATTATTTGCACAATACAGAAGAGAAGAAAAAATTGAATGGCTTAAATTTCATTATTAAGGCCTTGTAGATACATATGTTCGCAAAATATGGATTGGTATCAGCCTTCGGAAATATTGAAAAGACAAAAAATACTATTGGCAACAATTCATATTTCTTGGTATGCAAAGCAACATACAAATGGCTACTCTAACTTTGAATCTGCTGCCAAATTACTTCAATCAAATGGAAGTTTGTCTTGATTTTAATTGACTTTATATTAAATCAAAAATTGCTATGTGATCCATAGTCCAGGTTACTAAAAAAAAAAAAAATGGTTAGATACAGTAAGTAGTCAAGGTAATCATGTCTTTCTATTCCTAATGAGGCCTAAACTCTGATTTTTTTTTTTTTTTTTATCTTGCCCAAATGCCCATCTAAGGGGTCAGGGGATCCATGCCCTACAAACCATAAATTTTCATCAGATGGGTCTTATTTAACCTTGTATATCATGACTTATTTCCAGCCTGACTCTAATATAGCATTACAAGATAAGGAAGAAAATAAAAATATTTCACACCCAAACACGTGTCTTTTTGGTCACATTTTGAAATGGTCCTGCAAGCCTCCCTTTGTGGGGGAAATTCACATCTGTAAAGAATCTCTATTAACATAGCCAGATCTTTCCCTTCCAGGCCCCTCCGGTTCTGAACAGATTAACTGAGAGTCTAGCACCTTTGAAAGGGTCTGAATAGGAAACATTTGTCATCTCTTGTTTCTAAGGGCAGTCGTTATGAGACTTCAAAAGAGCCTTTGTCTCCACAATTTTTATCTTAACCTGAACATTTTCTTTCTATTGATCCCACGTTCTCAGACAAAACATCACTGTTCAACCAGGAAACTGTTTAAATTTATCTAAATTTATCTAAAGTCTACCCACTTTCAAGTTCTCTGCCTTTCTGAAACAAACCAATGTATTCCTTAAATGTATTTGATTGATGTTTCATTGTCTCATGCCTCCTTAAAATCTGTAAAACCAAGTTGCACTCCAACAACCTTGGGCACATGTTCTCAGGACCTCCTGAGAGCTGTGTCATGAGCCATGTTCACTCGTATTTGGCTTAGAATAAATCTCTTAAAATATTTTACAGAGTTTGAGTCTTTTCGTCGATATTAATTTCAAATAATAAAATCGATGCTAATATACTCTGATGATCCTCTGTGCAGCTATTTCAATGTGGTAGCGTTGAAAATATTATATATGTTAAGTTAAAAGATACGATAAATTAGGCCAAAGGATAAAACCAAATAAATTAGTTCCATTTGTCATCTCATTAATGTAATTTCCATTGAACTTCCACTCACTAAGTTTTGAAGTGAATTTTGAATTGAGATTGATGTTGAAAATATTTTTTACACATTTCCCTCTATCTAGGCTGTTGGATTTGTCTTGAAAAAATAGCCATAATGACACTATCTGCCCTGCTCTGAGAATAATCTCTCTGAGTATACATTTGCCATATTGGATGTTTAATAGCATCTATAAGCCAAGCAGCAAATCTGTGTTGTCAGATCTTACATTACAGAATTCAAACAAGTATGGTCCTTGGAGAGCTACGTTTCTTTATGTACAATAGTGAAATATGAATATATGCAACTCTCTAAGATTTGTCACTGTTAACATTTTGAGTTCAAGGTTTTCTGTAATATTGAAGAAATACCGGTACACTGATCGCATATCTGTTTTGCATGACTCTTTGCAAGGCAAGGAAAACTGCGAATCCTCAGTAGGTGTGTGCTATGTGATAATCAGCTCTATTCAGTCCATACTGAATGGGTATGAGAGTACATGCAACAAGAGTAGAACAGGAGGAAAATAAAACTAAATAAGTGTTTTTTGTAGCTTTATACATTTTGTTCTAAACAACATTACATTTTTTAAAAATAGTTTCATTAAATGTCAGCAATATGCTTGTAACAGTTGTTTTACAAAACTCAGAATTTATTTTATCCATATGTGCTGGTACACCAAAATATAATGCATACATCTATCTCATGCACAAGTATGCAAACTTCTCAAATAAATATAAGTAACTTGAATTAAGAAACAGGTACAATATAATAAACAATAACTATTATTTTTTTCTACAAGACTTCAAGTATAAAAATTATATGTTATTCACTACATTGAAAGTTCAAGAAAGAAAATCACAAAATATTATTTTGTGAACTAATGTAAGTAATAATTTCATTAAAATTAACAAAACTTAAGGATATATGTTATATATATATTTACAAACTAAGAATTTGAGGAAGAATCTTCAACCACATAAGGATCTTCCAATGAAGGCTTGTACTGTTAATATACACTACTTAGTGTTCCCATTTTTATTTCAGTAGGAATTCTAGAGAATTGTGCATTTAAATGCAATAGTCTGTATATCTGTCACCAATAGCAAGTTAGGAGAAGTAGTAACAAAATGTTAAATTATCTGAGAATAAATATTTTCAAAAGATGAACTAAGTTCTTTTTGTAGAAAAAAAAATAAAAGTACTGCTGCCAGAAATATGAAATACATGAATAACCACATAAATTATCCATTTTCCAAACATGGAGTCATAAAAATGTTAAATCTTTTTCATTGCTTCTGTACTTACCACAAACTTGGTGGCTTTAACCACACACATTTATTATCATACATTTATAAATTATAAAAATTGCAACAGTATCTTTGGCCAGAAAGCAAAGTGTCAAAATTACTGTGTTTCTTTCTGAAGCTCTAAGGGAAAATCCATTTTCTTATTCTTTTCTATTTCTTGAATATTTTCTCCCATATACCTTGACCTATTGACAGCTCCCTCCATCTTCAAAATTGGCAACATTTACATTTAGCCTTTTCTATGACAATTCTTCTGGATTCACATCTCTGTCTCAGTACTATCAAGAATATATTCACATTTTTTTACATGTAGTTGTCTTCCCCCAACTCTGAGCCCTACAACTTGGGGCTGTTCTCCAGAGGTAACTAGAAAGATTTCATATTACATATCTAATAGTACATATTATATATAAATATAATATATATAATATATAAAGAAATACAACGTCTGTATATGTCAGAAGTGGAAATGTGGCATCTATGTTGAATTTTCTGCTGTAAACAAGCCTTTTCTTACTTCTATTGTCTTCCTCCTGAACTGCAGAAAAGAGAAAAAGCTGGTACCGTATGTCTTAGAAGTATTTCCTAGAATTCCCTTCCTTCTGCTATTCTGGGATGAGTTTCAGATTCCATACCAAGCAGATGAGGCTAGAGATATCTGGAATGTGCAGACTTGTGATTCATGGTAACTTCTTGACAACGATTTGCAAATAACTTTTAAGCTGTAGCTTGAGATAGTTGATGGAAACAAAGAATCCTCAGAATTGCTTGCAGGTTCCTACTGACGATATTAGGAGAACTACAACTGATAATTTTTAATAAAAGTGTCTAGTATCTGCTTCCTTAACTTGCAGATACAGCTTCCCTGACTTCTTTGAGTCTACCCAAACTTCACTCCCCAAGTCTTCTAACACTCATGTAAACCCTAATAGTTATATAAAATCATTATTTTTAAATCAAATGCACATTAATACAGTATTTGACAGATAAATTATAAAAAAATAAAACTGAGAAGGAAAGAGCTAATAAATGTTGATTAAACAGGATGCTATCCATATTTTAAAAGATAGATTTTTCCTTCATATCCATGAACAAAACCCCCAAGTAGAGTACATTTCTGAATCAGAATAAATGTTACTTTTAAATTTAAAACATGCAATATATTTATAAAAATTTTAGAACAAGTATCTTAAAATAGGATAGAAGAAAGCAGTTTTTTTAATGAGCTACAAGATAAATTTGGAGGCAACTCTCCATATATCTGCATCTACTTTTAAAGCTTATAGACAACTTAAAATTATAAAAACGGGTGAAGATAGAGACCACTACTATTCATCCAATCTCCCCTTGTCCTTTTCTCACTGTAATATAGCTTAGTTTTTACTTGGGGGAGAAAAATACAAGCTAAATATCAGTTTCCCACTTTGAATCAAGTGTAGCCATATGACAAAGTTCAGAACGATGAGTGATAATTTAACTGAGATTTTAAATATGTTTTCAAAAAACTCTAACAGGCAATCGAGAGCAATGAGATCCACAAAGGCAATAAAATGTCAAAATAACCCCACCCTGCTAATCTAATAGTCATGGCAATTAAAAACAAACTGGGGATGAAACTTTATATTTTATACCTATGTTATTATTTTTCTGACAATACCCTATAATTACAAGGATAGGTGCAACTTGAGATCCTTTACATTGTTGGTAATGATTTCAGTAATGATAGTATTTGAGAAAAAATCGGAGAGCAATTTGGCTAAATCTCCAAAAAGCTGTATTATTACCAACTTTTAAAAATTATTTATCCATTTTATTAGTTTTGAGATACATTGTCAGTGATAGTGTGGTTGTTTCAGAATTTTGCAAAGTTCTTCTATATATGTGTGTGTGTGTGTGTGTGTATATATATGTGTGTATATATATGTGTGTATATATATATTCCCAAACTATTTCATGCATGTCTATCCCTCTTTTTATGTGTGTATATATATTTCCAAACTACAGTTACTATATATCCATATATCATATATATGTATTTGTGTGTGTGTATCTTTCCAAAACTACTACTAAAATGGATAAATATATTACATCATAGTTCATTAGTACAATGATGTCTTTCTAGTAATTGAAATAAGTAATTAAATTTTTATATAACCTCATAAATAAGTATCAAATACAGTGCTGTAGGGAAAGAAAATCTCAAAAATTTTAGTTAGAATTAGACATCATACTTTTCAAGTCACGCTGACTAGGGAACCACCTTTGAGAAGGTAGGAGAAAGAGTGAAAGGATTAAACAATGTGAAATGTCAGCAACTTATCATAGAATTTTGGTCATGTCACAGTTGACTGTTACATGTCAGCAGTAAAAAAAAGAGTAGGGGCTGTGTTCCACACAGTCACTCAGGTATCAAGTCTCCTTTGATCATGAGGTTCTCCAGCTTTTAGGATCTCCTACTCCTCTGTATTCAGTCAGTAAATGTTGGATAGAGAGTGTAGAGGATTTTCTGTGATCTTTTCAATAGGCTTCATCTTAGGTGGTGTAAGTTGCTTTTACTCACATCATATTGGTCATATTCAGTCTAATGAAAGCAGCTGAAGACAAGACTTCTAAATATAATCAGGCAGTATGATTTGTAGGTAAAGGAAATAGATAAACTGTAAAATGTAATTATATAAAAATACAATTAATGGTTTTTGAAAACATACATTTATAGTGGATGTGTATTTGTTTTAGTTTCCTAGTGGTGCTGCTATAAAACATTAGCACAAACTTAGTGGACTAAAACAACACAAATATACTATAATAATTCTGTAGGTTAGAAATCTCATTGTCTTTAACTCAGTGTTGGCAAAGCTGAATTCCTTGCTGGAAGCCCTAAGAGAGAATTCAGTTCTTTGCCTTTTCAAGCTTCTAAAGGCTGCCAATTTTCTTGGCTTATGGTCTTTTCCTCTATCTTTAAAGCCTGCAGTATAGCGTCTTCAAAAACTCTATCTAACTCCTCTTCTGCCTCACTCTTACTTTAAAGGACATGTGTGATTACAGTGGGCCCACTAGGATAACCCAAACACAATCTTCCCAATTTAAGCTAATCATCTAATTAGCAAACTTATTTCCATCTACATCCTTATTTCACCTTTACCATGCAACATGATCTATCCATAGATTCTACAGATTTGGGCTGGCATTTTTGGATGGGAACATTATTCTACTTATCACAATATGTAGGAAATTATTGCCTAATATAAACAACTTGTAATATTTATTGTCTCTCTCTGGATAGATTTCTAGAGCACTTCATCTGTATTTGCAATCCTATGTTTATTTTTAAAATATAGCTGTGAATAAACATCACAAAATTATTGGTCAATTCCAGTGGTGCATTCATGTTTTCATATTAATCTTTGTGATTTCTTGCATTTTAATTAGTGGAAATAAAAATACATCACATGTTAATGAATCTGAATGAAGTGAAATAATTATAGATAACTAGTTCAATGAAAAGAAAGAAATAATTTATCTTTCTTTTAAGCATAACACCTGTAAATTTAAGTGCAGTTTTAAAAGGGGAAAAAATGAGTAGAGGAAAAATAAAAGAATTATGAAATGTACACTAATTATTAAGAAAAAAGTCCATTTGTCAGAAAAGAATAAATTATATGCCATTAAAGAAATTATAAATTATCATTCAATTAAAAAAATAAGAACTACATGAACATAAGTTGACAAAATAGCAATATTTTCAGATATATTCAGCATAGCCATGTACACAGAGAAACTTCTACCTTAACTTTGAAATTTAAAGTTCCTCCTGAGCTTGGTGTGGGAGGGGGTGGGTTGCACAGTTCCTGAGAAGAAGGAAGTTCAATTACAATCAGCAAAGTTTTCCACTACCAGCAGTAGGCTTTTGATCTGAGATTGCCACACATGGTTTATGTTCTGTGAAGGGCAGATATACAAATAGAAAAGCTCTGTGTTAAGCCTTGGCAAATGCCATCAGGAAGGTAGGAGGGCAGAGTAACAAGCAAAGTTGTTACCATAAAGAGAGTATAAATTTATGTCTCTTCGTCCCAATGAAAATGATCTTATTGAAAAAGATGTAGAAATGCAAGATGAAATGTTGAGGGGAACAGGAGGAGGAAAGTCAATTACAAATTAACTTACAATTTTGTAAATTTTGAGATAACTGCAGACTTTAAAATATTTGAGTAAATATTTATATCTCTAAATGAAATATTATTCAAAAAATTTTTTCACAGATGTGTCATGGCATTTAGATATTTTGTAGTTAGCATTGCATGTCCAGAATAATTATAATTTTAACCACCTCACAGAAGAATTACAAAAAGTAGTATTGATTTTTCAGCTAAGAATTTTTAAATGTCTTAAAACTCTTCATTGAAAAGCTACTTTCTTTGGTAAATTAAATAAGGTTACTCTGGTGACCTGTGAGATGTACATTATACTGTACTATTCCAGTGCTTTTTGAGGGTATATGTAATGACACTCCTTAAATCACCATGACCATGGCAGTGAGATCTAGATTATGCTTGCAGGATGTTTTCCTGAAAAGTGTGTATGCCAGTTTTTTCAGACTCCTCTTATTTCTCTTTAATTTTGGACATTTTCAATATCTTCATTGCCTTGAAAATTCTAAATGGCTGAGTAATAACATCAATTGAGAAAATTATTGTTTTCCTAGAAAATATATGTCACAATGCAGCTTTTACCTTTTGTTTTTGGATTGTTTAAAATTAATATAAGTTTAAAAAGCAAGATGGGTTATTTTTCTATGTGCAGGCAAAATATCTGAGCTATAGGGATGAATATGAGTATCAAATCTTTAAAGGCTAAAGGAAATTCAAGGAGGTCATCAAATTTCCTTAGACTAATCTATAGTTTCATTTCCCTTTTGTTTTGATTTTTGTTTTATACTCAGCAATATTACAGTTTATAGACAGAATGTATTTTAAATTCTGTTTAATGGCAGAAATTTTATTACTGGAATAAAATTGGACTACATTATTCTGCTTTTGAGAAAATAAGAAAAGAATCTTATGACACAACAATATGATTATTAACCTAAAGACAAAAAGAAAATGAAGACAATTTAAAACATAACTGTAGAAGCCAAATGAAGAGTAACTTCTGTGGGTCAAGTTTTCAATAGAATAGATGGATGAATAAGTAGATATAGACAGAAGTTGAGTAAGTGGGGATTTGGTGTTTTTTGTTTGTATGAGTGAATGTTGGAAAATATGGGAGATTGGCAGACATGAAAGTACAAGAATCTGTCCAAGAATTTTACAGAATTTCAAGTAAGATATTACAGTGGCTGGCCTAGGAAAGTGACTCTGGAGGTAAAAATAATTATAGAGGTCTTTAATATGTATATTAAAGAGTGAAATGACAGGACTTACTGATTGATTATGTGTGCTTCACAGAGTGAGAGAAAGAGGAGATATCAAGGAGTATTAAAAAATTTTAACATAAGCCACACAATAAATGAGTGAGGGGATAAGTGACATGGAGGGCATAAGTAGATTAGTACGTCTGTTGAGAGATGTATTTATTTTTGAGCATTTTGTGCCTTCATGACAAATTCTATTTAACGGCAGAAATATTATTACTGGAATAAAATTGGACATTATTCTGCTTTTGAGAAAATAAGAAAAGACTATTATGACACAACAATATGATTATTAACCTACAGACAAAAAAGTCAGAGAATATAAAAATGAAATAAATCAACATAAACATGAAATTCTACAAAGGGAGGGTAAAAAATGAAGATAGTTGTGATCTATGTTGAGGCCTAAAAAAAGATGAATAAAAATGAGAGGAATTAATTAAAGGGTATGGATTTCCCTCATGTTCGTTGCTATTTCTATTAATAATGAATAATCTTGTAATAAGTATTGTCACTTTATACTGTGAGGTAAGTTATCCTTAACATGGTTTGCATTATTGTTTTAATTCTTTATGTCCAAATACGTCACTCTGGTTACCTCTCTTTCCCATAGTTTTATTATTGCTTTCACTTTCAGCACCACCAATCCATTCTGGACACAGCTGCAGGAGTGATCTTTTCAAAAATGGAATTTGGATTAAGTATTCCCTAATATAAAATGACTTAAATTCATAGTATATTATATTTGTGACTATGGGCATACCCAAAAATCAGATAAACTTTTCAAATTACTGTTAGGAAACAAAAGCTAAAACTATGACTCTGCTTAATTTCTCTTGCAGAAATAGGTGTTGAGTTTTATTTCTGGTGGCCATGCATTGCAGGAAATCAAAACCAGGCTAGCAGCGCTAAAGTACTCACTGAATTGGCCCTTCTGCACCCAGGAACAGAGACTGTAAACCATCAGAAACTGAGCCCTATAGCTGTGGCTTTTATAGATATTGCTCCCCTGTGATAGTGAGAGGAAAAATGATAACCATTCAATTTTGTATCGGGCTAGGCTGCTTGAGGCATGATCTCTCCCTAGTTTCCTCTGAACAACAACCCCAAGTTGAGGGGCCCAGGATTGGGGAAAGGCAACCATAAAATAATGGGTTGGGAAGAAGTGAGCACAGATTTTAAAAAGTAACAGCACCCCCCCCCCCCACCCACCCAAAGTGGAAACCCAAACCTTTTATAGTGAATAATAAACTGGAAAAGGTTTCAAAGAAAACGAGATAAAATAATGGTTCTTATTTATTAAATAAGGTAACTGACAGATCAATTCAACAATAGAATGTACACACACACACACATATATATATATAAATACACATATATAAATATATATATATAAATATAAATACACATATATACACACACACATAAAAAATATATATATTTTTTAAGAGATGAGGTCTCACTATGTTGCCTAGGCTGGAGTGCAGTAGCTATTCAAAGGCATCATCATAGCTCGTGTAGGTCAAACTCCTGGCTTTAAGACATCCCCCAGCCTCAGCCTCCTAAGTACCTAGGATTACAGGCATGCCACCATACCCTGGATGGAAATTTTGTTTGTTTGTTTGTCTGTCTGTTTTTGAGACAGAGTCTCGCTCTTAGCCCAGGCTGGAGTGCAGTGTCGCCATCTCTGCTCATTGCAACCTCCGCCTCCCAGGTTCAGGCGGTTCTCTTGCCTCATCCTCCCTAATAGCTGGGACTGCAGGCACCCACCACCACACACAGCAAATGTTTGTAGTTTTAGTGGAGACAGGATTTGGCCAGGATGGTCTCAATCTCTTGACCTCGTGATCCACCTGTCTTGGGCCTCCCAAAGTGCTGGGATTACAGGTGTGAGCCACCTAGCCCGGCAGAAAATGTTTTTAAAGAAAGTAAATTTACGTTTCTTAAAAAGAAGAAAATGTAAGTAAAGTGTTTAAAAAAGCAAATAGAGATAGAAATCAGGAAATGATATAAAGGCAAATGAACCATGCTCGCTTCAGCAGCACATATACTAAAAAAGGTAAATGAAACAAATTAAAATTCCTTATAAAGGAAGATATTATGATTGCCACAGGAAAAAACAAAAGTGGAAACTTAGACTTCCTAAATTAGATACGCTCTGATCTGGTAATAGTCAAAGAGAATTGATCAACAAGTTATACTCAAGAATTCACAGGGATGCCCTCTTTCACCACTCCTATTCAACATAGTGTTGGAAGTTCTGGCTAGGGCAATTAGGCAAGAGAAAGAAATCAAGGGTATTCAGTTAGGAAAAGAAGAAGTCAAATTGTCCCTCTTTGCAGATGACATGATTGTATATTTAGAAAACCCCATTGTCTCAGCCCAAAATCTCCTTAAGCTGATAAGCAACTTCAGCAAAGTCTCAGGATACAAAATTAATGTGCAAAAATCACAAGCATTCTTATACACCAGTAACAGACAAACAGAGAGCCAAATCATGAATGAACTTCCATTCACAATTGCTTCAAAGAGAATAAAATACCTAGGAATCCAACTTAGAAGGGATGTAAAGGACCTCTTCAAGGAGAACTACAAACCACTGCTCAGTGAAATCAAAGAGGACACAAACAAATGGAAGAACATACCATGCTCATGGATAGGAAGAATCAATATCGTGAAAATGGCCATACTGCCCAAGGTAATTTATAGATTCAATGCCATCCCCATCAAGCTACCAATGAGTTTCTTCACAGAATTGGAAAAAACTGCTTTAAAGTTCATATGGAACCAAAAAAGAGCCCGCATCTCCAAGACAATCCTAAGTCAAAAGAACAAAGCTGGAGGCATCACGCTACCTGACTTCAAACTATACTACAAGGCTACAGTAACCAAAACAGCATGGTACTGGTACCAAAACAGAGATATAGACCAATGGAACAGAACAGAGTCCTCAGAAATAATACCACACATCTACAGCCATCTGATCTTTGACAAACCTGAGAGAAACAAGAAATGGGGAAAGGATTCCCTATTTAATAAATGGTGCTGGGAAAATTGGCTAGCCATAAGTAGAAAGCTGAAACTGGATCCTTTCCTTACTCCTTATACAAAAATTAATTCAAGATGGATTAGAGACTTAAATGTTAGACCTAATACCATAAAAATCCTAGAGGAAAACCTAGGTAGTACCATTCAGGACATAGGCATGGGCAAAGACTTCATGTCTAAAACACCAAAAGCAACGGCAGCAAAAGCCAAAATTGGCAAATGGGATCTCATTAAACTAAAGAGCTTCTGCACAGCAAAAGAAACTACCATCAGAGTGAACAGGCAACCTACAGAATGGGAGAACATTTTTGCAATCTACTCATCAGACAAAGGGCTAATATCCAGAACCTACAAAGAACTCAAACAAATTTACAAGAAAAAAACAAACAACCTCATCAAAAAGTGGGCAAAGGATATGAACAGACATTTCTCCAAAGAAGACATTCATACAGCCAACAGACACATGAAAAAATGCTCATCATCACTGGCCATCAGAGAAATGCAAATCAAAACCACAATGAGATACCATCTCACACCAGTTAGAATGGCGATCATTAAAAAGTCAGGAAACAACAGGTGCTGGAGAGGATGTGGAGAAATAGGAACACTTTTACACTGTTGGTGGGATTGTAAACTAGTTCAACCATTATGGAAAACAGTATGGCGATTCCTCAAGGATCTAGAACTAGATGTACCATATGACCCAGCCATCCCATTACTGGGTATATACCCAAAGGATTATAAATCATGCTGCTATAAAGACACATGCACACGTATGTTTATTGCGGCACTATTCACAGTAGCAAAGACTTGGAATCAACCCAAATGTCTATCAGTGACAGATTGGATTAAGAAAATGTGGCACATATACACCATGGAATACTATGCAGCCATAAAAAAGGATGAGTTTGTGTCTTTTGTAGGGACATGGATGCAGCTGGAAACCATCATTCTTAGCAAACTATCACAAGAACAGAAAACCAAACACCACATGTTCTCACTCATAGGTGGGAACTGAACAATGAGATCACTTGGACTCAGGAAAGGGAACATCACACACCGGGGAGGGGGGAGGGGGGAGGGATTGCATTGGGAGTTATACCTGATATAAATGACGAGTTGATGGGTGCTGACGAGTTGATGGGTGCAGCACACCAACATGGCACAAGTATACATATGTAACAAACCTGCACATTATGCACATGTACCCTAGAACTTAAAGTATAATAATCATAAATAAATTAAAAAAAAAAAAGAATTCACTCTAAGTTAGCAAAGGGGAAAAATAAAAGAATAGAATAAAAAGCCAAGTATAAATCCCTGGATGGGCGATTGAAAGACTCCATCAAACAATTAATAGGCGTTTTTGAGAAAGAGCATAGAGACAATGGCAGACAAGCTATTATTGAGGGTAATTGCTGAGAATTGCCCTGGCATTAAGATTAGCATCTCCCCTTAATTTTAAAAGGCCATAGAGAGCCAAAGGCAATTAACTTAAGTAAATCCACACATCTAGACACACTGTAATAAAACTGTAAGACACTATGTCTTTAAAAAAAATCTTTAAATATATTACAAACGGAAAAACAAATAATTAACTAACCACATGGCCTGAAAGGTCTGTATGACTGTAGCTTAGAACCTACCAGTTCTGTAGGTTCTCACAGGGCTTTATTCCTTGGGCTCTAGGTAACTGCCATGTTGACCTCGATCATTTCTTAGAGTAGATCAAGTCATTTCTTAACCCAGCCTCTTCCTTTATTCCGTTAGGCAAAAGAATCATGCTTCTACTATACTTCTCATAATTAAGTTTTACTTATTGCTCAGATTTCTGCTTAAATGTTTCTATTTTGGGGATAACTTTCTTGAGCTAGCAACCTAAAACATTTTATCATGCACACTTACATTCTTTTATTTCATGCACTGTGACCTTCACCTTCTTTGCAATGAACAGAAGTTGTAATTACTCAATTGTGTTTACATTTTTAAAAGATAATTGTTTAGTACCCAAGTATTATCTGGGAAATATACGATTTATCTTATGGTCAAGCACTTTTCCTAAGTATTTTCAAATGTGTGATTGTTTTTGGATGGATCTTCTTGCAGCCTTGCAGTGGAATTCATGAGTGAATTGTTTAAGCAGATAGGACATACAAATGTGTTTTTGTTTTTTTCCCTGTAGATTATGCATTAAAAACTGAGTGCTGCATGAAGTCCCTTGAACAGGAATTGCATTTAAAGTATCTCTCTCCTTTGTGTGTCTATTCCCTGTTACATTTCAATCTAAAAATTTTGAAAATAACTTCTCTCACATACTCAGTTCCACAGCCTCCTAATTTTAACCAACAGAGTGGCCAGCTAACTCCATGATGTTCAAACAAAAAACTGTGATGAACACATATTATCTGAGGATTTCTCTCAGGAAGGAAATTTGTCTGATTCTCTGTCTTGAGACCTACCTTGTGTAACAAAATGAGTATCTGCCTTTCATTCTTTGGAATTAATCAGGTTCTTCTGCAAATTCTCTTTGTTTATTCTTTGTTCATGCCTTAGCATTCTTTACTCATTTATTTACCTTTGCAGAATTGGGTTGTTCTCCCACTGATACCCTAAACCGGATGCAATGTGCTCTCTTCTGTTCCATCAATGATGTTCGATCATTCCCTGACTTGGTAAGGGGTCAGAACTTCCAGCTGAAGTTTCAAAGAAAGAGGGCTTTAGCTGGAAATCTTCTTGCCCCTATCCTCAATATATTTCATTACCTCTCAGCAGTTGCTGTCGTCCCTTGCTGATTTTCTGCTTTCTTACAGGATATGTCTCATTTACAGGGACGTGAAGCTCTCTAAGCCGTATTCTCAGATGAACATGTTATTATCTCTGATTCAGCTCTTTTCAGGATTTTGCAAAGAAAAACCCTGTTCTTCCAAGCAGCTTATGAACAATGTATTTGATTTCTTGTTATCTGTGAGCATATTTTTCTATTGTGCCTCCCACATATTTGCAAGTCTATAAATCTACTTCCCTTTGTAAGATCTGAAAGACACTTATGCATGGAGATCATACTCTGCTCTATTACCAATTTATCAAGAATCTCCTTCGTGATTTGTATGTCTGGACTTAGCCAAGAATACCAAAGCTTAGATATTCCTCTCAGAGATGGAATCTGAGAGGTAAGTATGTAAATTCTTTAATGCTAGTGTGATAGATCTAAGCCTTGAAATATTGCTTATGATTAGCAGGTCCTTGGGAACATGGGCGCATGCTGTTCTGATTGAAGACTCTCATAAGGTCTTTCATGCTCCCATGAAAATCTCAGATCTGTAGCCAACCTTAGCAGAAAATGTATCACCATAACTCAAAACCTGGGTTATTGAGAATCCAGTCTCTTACTTAGATTTTTCTATGATAATTTTCTATTTTCTTTTGTTTTTAAATAAATCCCACTGTAATAAGATTACAGTGTTCATAAATATTTTTATTTCCTACCCTTCTTTGATTGTTACATGATATATCATAAATTCTTATTTACTTATAAATACCTTACTGTCATTTCAATATCTATCTCTAAAATATACTCAATGTAATAGAGACTGTAATTACTTCACAACTTTTATGTACTACCTGGCACACAATGGGTGCTCAGTTTTATCATAAAAAGAAGGACATTTTCTGATTACTTCTCTCTTACCTGACCTGCAGTTACTCTTGTTTTTCAATTCACATATCTTTACATAGTAGCATCTGAACATATTTTGGTCCTTAACTTGCAGAAAAGTCCACTGTTCCCTTACTTTGAAATGAGTTACTCCTCCAACAACAAATGAACCTGTAAATGTTTGACTCAGGCTACATCCAATGCTGTACCAAAGCAATCATGGTGTGATGGAGTAGCTTCATCACAGCATTTTCCATCTATATCATGTTGATTCTCACTCATGACCATTACCTTCTGTTACTCAAGTGTGCTTTCCACAAAGCATTCAGAATGCACAGAAGTATCCCAGATGACTCAGGCAATTAAAATAGAAACGTGGTGAACTCCTGCAATCTCTCTTTCCATTCCCATCCTGATGGTGAAAGTAAAAGTCTAAAGGAAGATTAACTGATGTGTGATTGATTACACAGCTTATCATCTAAACAGAGACACTTTTGAGAGCGAAAGGGAAAACAAAATTAAATAAAATGATCTAATGTTGAAATATTTCATTTTTACCATTATTATTACTGTGGAGGGTGTAGTATTTATATTATTATATTTTCAAAAATAAAATTGTTTCTAAAACAGATATAACCTAATCAGTACAGGAAAACAAGATTTTAAAAAAAATTTTATTTTCATTTTGTGAGTAACAAATTACAAATGAACAGAGAAAGTGTTCTACATATTATTACATGAATTAGTTTCTTAGCTTCTAATTGTTTCTAATAATTATATTTTTATGCATTTATTTTCAGTATCAGTTTATTTTTTATAAAAGTGCCAGTAACCTCTTCAAAATTGTATTTTATTATTGCAAAATTTGAAACTGAGATAGTCTTTTATTTAAGCCATGTTTTTTATTGAAAGAGTAATTTATCTTAAAATGTTGAACTGAAAACAAATTCTACTAATGAAGTATTTTCTTAAAGCTTTCTTTTTGCATTTTAATGTGTAAATACTTAAGCTCTAGCATTTTCACAGATGGTGCATTTTTTCTTTCATTTACAGTATCTTTTTCAATAAACATTTTATGACACGCAACTTGTTTTATAGGCTCCCCTTACTTATGATTATTAACAATATTTTTTCCAGAGTTTGTAGACTTAAAAGTGAAAGCTCTTTTCAGATTTACTCCATTTAGGTTCAAGAATATTCATTGACCAAATTTAAAAATGTGTGTTCTATAAAAGCATTTTTCCAACAAGTTAAGATATTCAAACTTGAGGTGCGGCTGAATTCAAAGCTTCAAATTACAGGTGCGGTGGCTCATGCCTGTAATCCCAACACTTTAAAAGGCTGAGGTGAGTGGATCACCTGAGGTCAGGAGTTCAAGACCAGCCTGGCCAACATGGAGAAACTCTGTCTCTACTAAAAAATACAAAAAATTAGCCAGCATGGTGGCGGGTGCCTGTAATCCCAGCTACTCAGGAGGCTGAGGCAGGAGAATTGCTTGAACCCAGGAAGCAGAGGTTGCACTGAGCCGAGATGACGCCACTGCACTCCAGCCTGGGTGACAGAGTGAAACTCTGTCTCAAAATAAAAAAAAAAAAATTAAAACTTCAAAATTAAACCATGCACAGTGTTTCGGTTCACCTTATTTAATGTTTTCAGGTTCTTTTTTGCTTCTAGAAGGAAAATTCTAGGTAGCTTTCTTTTGAAATATTTGTTTTCAATAACTGCAATTTACAAAAAGCTTCAAAAGCTGTTGTTGCTAACTGTTTTAATCATAAAATATTTTACTAAATATTTTCAACTGGTATTGAACCAAATACAACCAAAATCCAGCAGTCAAACACTTCTAAATCTGATCAATAACTGGCAGTAAAAGGAGAATAAACAATTACAGTCGAAGCGAAGATTTTTAAAAAATCTAAATTTTAGCTTATGGCGATAATACGCTGACACCCATTTTTCCACTCTGCCTATGTACAAAAGAAAACTTCAGATATGAATAAAATCACTTTAAAATAGTAGTCATTTCATCCAAATGGGAAGACAAACTTCAAAAAGTGATATGCAAAGAATTCTTTTACAAGCACTGTGGTAATTCCTCTTCCTTGGAGATAATCTTCTTAAAATAACTATTACCATTTCCTCAATAGATTTATGTCTTCTGGTTTTCCAGTGGTCAAGGCCATTCCTACAGCTTCCATCATGGTTGTGAACGTAGACAAACATTTTATTCATGTTATCTATTCATCTTATCTATTGGGAAATTTAAATATAATAGTTAAGTTTTCATTAAATGCACAATTTGTTCATGGAAAGGAAGTGTACATTATTTTGCACATGGAAAGTGCTAAGGAAGAAAATAAAGACTATCTTCTTATTTAAAAAAAAAAACCCTGAAAAAATCGGAATGGGAATTTAAGAAAACAGGTATAATCTAAGTTTGTTGCCAACAAAACATATGGTCATCTTTAAGTATACAACACAACTCCTGTCACCTCCTATCCCTTAGTGGGGCAGTTTCTAATCATTGATCAAAAGCCTCTTTCCTTCATGTCCCACATTCTGTCCCATAATCCTTCTCGACATCCACTAATTTCTAACAAATACACAAAAACAGAATTTGGTGACCAAAAGACCTCAAATTTAACTCATCAAAATAAGTGATTTGGTAGAAGTTGTCTATACTTTTCTTGACAGTGTTTGTTTTTAATAGCCAACTTAACATTTGTGTTCTTCAATATTGGGTTTAGAAATCTATGTAACATGTTACCTGCTAAATAAATTATGGTGATTTTCAAGGTATGGCACCTAATAAATGTTTGCTGACAATAATTCCTGTGTAACTCGTATCTGGAAACAAAACATCTTACAGAGCCATTTGAAAATGTTGTTAATAACTTTCCTTTTTGTGACTCAGCATCTATTTTTAAGATACATAGAATTTCAATTTGAATTGTAACATTACATTTCAACTTTTTTCCCTATTCTTTTTCTTTCACTTGAAGGACTATCATACCAAATGCAGAATAAAGAATAGAACTTCTTGTAATGATTTGATTATAGCTTGTTAAGAATAGACTTGTTTTTCACTCATCATTCTCTCTTCAATTTTTTACTGAGCTGTGCTCTTTTAGAAATTTTGTTGAGTGGGAAGATGTGAGCTTATGTAAACATGCATTGAACAGCTGAACTGAAATGTTTATAGCCCCAAACAGGAGATTACTCATTGGCACTAGTACAATGCACAGACATTTTCATGCATGGACTGTAATTGCAATATTGTATTTGAGGAAAAATGTGTTTGATAAAGAGTGAAAACAATTCTACAGTTGCTTAGGAAGATAACATTGGTTAAGTTAACTAAATCACTGTTTCATCTACTGGTTTATATTTCCTCAGATCTAAGGAACATTATGCTATAAAGCATGCTGAAATGCTAAATTATAATTAAATAAGACATGGTATAATTAATTCTAATTCATCCAATTGAATGATTCTATTCAATTTTGTATGTATATAATAGTATTATCCTTACAGAAATTACCCAGTCACCTTAATGTGCATTTTACTTTTTTTTCAATTTGTGAAAAAACTACTATCAATTTCTATCCTACTGTTTTGATCAATCTATCAAAAATGCTTGCTCTAGGTGGAAAATAATTGAATCCAATGCACTATTATTCTGCTTAAACCAATTTAATAGAATTTCCCATAAAATTTTCTTCAAGTTGGTCATTTGAATTTTAGAACTTTATGTAAAACAAAAAGAATAACTCTTCTGATTATTTTATTTAACTTGCAAAGTATTAAGGAGATGTCTTTGGGAAGAGATAGCAGACAGATTACATGTTTTTATATTTTTGCTTTATAATCCTTTACTATAGTTCCTATAGCTTTTTAAAAATCTTTTTCTAAGGATAAGAACATCCCTCATAATAGCCCTTTAAAATGCTGATCTGAAAGTGGAACTATTACCAGAAAGGGGTCCCTATCCAGACCACAAGAGAGGGTTCCTGGATATCACACAAGAAAGAATTCAGGGCAAGTCTGCCGTGCAAAGTGAAAGCAAGTTTATTTAGAAAGTAAAGGAAAAAAAGAATGGCTACTCCATAGACTTAGCAGCTCTGAGGGCTGCTGGTTGCCCATGTGTATGGTTATTTTTTGATGATATGTTAAACAAGAGGTGGATTATTCATGCCTCCCCTTTTAGACCATCTAGGGTAACTTCTTGACATTGCCATGACATTTGTAAACTGTCATGGTGCTGGTGGGAGTGTAGCAATGAGGACAACCAGAGGTCACTCTCATGGCCATTTTGGTTTTGGTGGGTTTTGACAGGCTCCTTTACTGCAATCTGTTTTATCAACGAGGTCTTTGTGACCTGTATTTTGTGTTGACCTCCTGCCTCATCCTGTGACTTAGAATGCCTGAACCATCTGGGAATGCAGCCCAGTAGGTTTCAGCCTCATTTTACCCAGCTCCTGTTTAAGGTGGAGTTGCTCTGGTTTGAATGCCTCAAAGAGAACCACTTTTCAACTTTCAAGTTGGATTTGGAAAGAGCTGGAGTGTTGATCCCACTCTTAGAGCAAGATAAAAAAGCTATACAACTGCTAATTAATGACTTTTCTTGAAACCATCAGAGAACTGAAGGTCAAGCAACTTACCTAAAATCTCTCTCCTTGAGGAGAGAGAGAGAATCTAGGCCTTTGCTTGGCTTGAATAGACACCTTTCAATGTCATAACATCTAGTTAGTAGATTCAACTGGAAAATATAAATGAGTTGCAAAAGGCTAAGTATGAGTTAGCGTGAGAGTGTGAAGCTACAGCTGACCAGAGACAAAAAGGAATTTCTTAGTCTTGCACTTACAGGCTGTTCCTCCTGGAACCCCGCCAGGTGCTCACATGGATGATCAGGGAGAATCCTTAGAAATCATTCCCATGTGGTGTCGACTCAGGTAGGAGGCACAGGCACTGCAGAAATTCTTCCAGATCTATCTCCCATCTTTCCCATATGGAACAAAAGTCTTAATATACTGGAATAACAACAATAAATGTATTCTCCAGGCATTGGTGGAAACTCACTGCAGAGAAAGTAGGTGGAAAGAAACAGAAAAAAAGAAAAAAATCTACCCTGAGAATAGATATAGAAGTGGCAGAAACAATCACTGTATGGGATAAAAGGGGAAGATAGAAGAATGAATCTGTAAATATAGAGATAGAATTTTAGAAATCAGCCAATCTAAACAAAGAGAAAATAGAATAAAAACAGTCAACAAAGCCTCAGGGGCCTGTGGGAATATAACTAAAAATAAAACGTTTGTGTCACTGAAATCCTAGAAGAAAAGGAGGAGAATAAAGCTGAAAAAGTATATAAAGAAATAATGGCTGAAAATATCTAAAAACTTACAAAAATACAAAAACCTGCATAATAAAAAAAATCAAGCTGAGTAAACCTCAAACTGGATAAGTCCAAAGAAGTATAGGACAAGAGACGTTATAGTCAAGCGGAGAGACAGAACTAGCTGGATTTCCTAGGCCTAGCTGGGGAAGGTGAATGCACGCACCTGTAAACACAGGGCTGCTAACTCAGCTCACACCTGACCAATCAGGTAGTAAAGAGGGCTCACTAAAATACAAATTAGGCTGACAGCAGGAGGTAAAGAAATAGTCAAATCATATATTGCCTGAGAGCACAGAGTGTGGGGGGAGTGGGGCATGTGGGAGGGGGTGTGGACAATGATGGGGATATAAACCCAGGCATTTGAGCAGGGAGGGACAACCGTGGTACGGGAGCTCTGGTTTCACTCTATTAAATCTTGCAACTGTAGGCTCTTCTGGTCCGTGTTTGTTATGGCTCCAGCTGTTTAGCTCGCTGACACCACTGCTGTTCGCCACTGTTCCAGACCAGCCATTGACTTCCACCCCTCCAGATCTGGAAGGGTGTCCTCTGCATTTCTGATCCAGCAAGGCAGTCCCCATTGCCACTCCTGATCGGGCTAAAGGCTCACCATTGTTTCTGTGTGGCTAAGTGCCCAGGTTCATCCTAATCGAGCCGAACACTAGTCACTGGGTTCCATGATTCTCTTCCCTGACCCACAGCTTCCAATAGAGCTCTAACACTCACCGCATGGCCCAAAGTTCCATTCCTTGGAATCTGTGAGGCCAAGAACCCCAGGTCAGAGAGGCTTGCTGCCATCTTGGGAGCTCTAAGAACAAAGACCCCCCTGTAATAAAACTACTGAAAAATAAAAACAGAAAAAAATCTTGAAACCAGAGAGACAAAAAAGGCACGATACATACAAGAGAAAAATGATAGAAATGATCATAGTATTATTATTAAAAACCAGGGAGATAAGAAGTAAAGGACACAGTACTATTCAAATCCTAAAGGAATAAAACTGCCAATTCAGAATTTTACATCAGGCCAAAAAAAAAAAAAAAAAAAAAAAAAAGCCTTCAAGAATAAAGGATAATTCAAGACAACCTCAAAAGAATGTAAACTAAGGTAATTTGTGGCCATCTGATTATACAAAAATAAACATCAAATAATTCAAGCTGATATAAAGAATCTAATTAATAAATTGAAGAGAAGGTGAAAACCTTCCTTATAAGAGAATTCTGATTCATAAATATAAAAAAAAATAGGTTAAAAGGAAAATCATCATGAGAGCACTACAGCATTGAAGGCTGATCAATGTTAAAATTCATAGTCAAAAACTTTAAAGAGAATCAGAAGTTTCAGAGATTCAAAGTGTTTCCCCAAAATATTGGATTACTATGGTGTTTTTAACTCATGTTCAGAAATGAGGCTTGATTTTTTTCCCCTCTTGAACTTAGTGATTTGCACACGATATTTAGTACCTCCTGATACAATGGGATAAGAAGGCATTCCACTTTGTGGTATTCACACATATTTAAGTAGAAGAATGTTCTGTAAATTACCTGTACAGTACTCTTCAAAAGGTCATGGAGAAAAAAAATAATAAACAAACCATCATAGAGTAAAGGAACCTAAGGAAACGTGCTATCTAAATGCAATGCAATAGCCTGGATTGTATCCTGGAGAGAAGAAAGGACATTAGTGGGAAAATCAGGAAAATCTAAATAGAGTTTGCAATTGCACAAAACATGATTACTGAGTTTTGATAATTGGCAAAACATATAAACCTACAAAATGAAGAAGCTAAGTAAACCTCAAATAGAACAAATCCAAAGAAATATGTTCCAAAGCATGGGTTTGGACAGTAATGAAAGCTAGGTGAAAGATATAAAAGATTCCTATGTTACCTCTGTTATGCTTTTAAATGGAAACATTATTTCTAAGTAAGAGGAGGTTGTAAAAATCTTAAGACAAGTATCTGTGATATTTCCAGTTTCAACGGTTCTCTCTAAGGATGTTCTTATATCCAATCCTTGTTTTTACTAATTTCTTGTTTTAGATGAATTATTTCAAGTTATCTGAAAGAAATACAATGACCAAATATACAAGTAAACAGACTTTCCTAAATATTTAATCTTAAATGAGAAGCACATTTATGAATTCACATCCTTGAATGCAGTCTTTCATTTGAATTTCACATGGATGAGTCAATAATGCAAATATGCTTCATAGAAAAAATGTTTCTGACAGCACCATTCTCTCACCTAGGGGAACATTTCCATGTACATATAATTGCTCCTTAAGTGACAACAACTATGAATTTCTATTAACAGGGACAATGTTTTCTCTTGCCCTTAGACTGCCTCTGGGAAGATACCTTCCCACATGTGACTGTGCCTCAGCAGTCCTGCTTTCCCCTTTGCAAAATCAATGGCTTGTATAACACTTTTTATTTTTGCCCTTACATTATTTTTAATTCCTTCAAATCATTTAAGGACTTGACATAGAATTATGTTCCACATTCTTGTGAACTTTGATGAAGAAAATGTCATCTATTTATTTAAATGCCTGTGAAAGTGTTTTTAGTTTATTTATCCACACTATCTTCTAGGTAATGGTTTTGTATTTTCCTTGTACCTTATGTATAGAGATGCAAATTTACAAATTCAAAATAAATAATTTGAATTCTATATAGAAACTACAAATCACTACAAGCTAGAAAGACAGCTTCATTTTTCACTGGAAGTTTAAATCTGATTTGGAAAAACACTGTGAGTGTTTGTATCTCGCTATGTCTATTTGTTATGCCACAAAATCATTAATGAGTCAATCCATTCTCCTTTAATGTCCATTATGATTTTTTTGTCATTCTGTTTAATTAAATTATACTTATTCCCATATTAACTCACAATAATAACCATGCTCAACAGATGCCTAAGTTATCCACGGTCTATAACCTTCAAAAAGTCTCAATCCAGAGTCACTTCCTAAAAAACAGTTTCCTGGAAGAACCCAGCTTCCATTCAACTTACTTTTACATGAATCACTAAAATATAAACAGGAAAAAAATAAAGAAAAAATGTTATTTACTGTATATAAATGCTGTGCTGTTTTAACTGTCTTATTCATTCATATGTTCACTCTGTAATATGGGTTAAATTAGAAATCCCCCTTTGAAGATAAATTTCAAATACCGAATACTCTAGTGTTCATGCTTCATTCCCTGCACTTCTGTTATTTGTGTTTGTAGGTGATAATAATCTTTTTACTTTAAACTTCCCTGACTACTAAAGAAGTATTGCGATTTATTCACATAGTAATGTGTCTAGAATATAGTACAATCCCAAAATAATTTGGATTATGATTTAAGGATATCCAAAGATAAAGAGTATAAGATATTGGCACAGCATAATTAAAGATGTTAGATAAATTATTAGATTCGTAAATATTGATAGTCTGCTCAATTTATTTTACCATTGTCTTGGTGTTCTTATACAATTCTAACTTGTGCCAGAGCTCTGCAAAGTAGTAGTGTATATCAAGAGTACCCCTCACCCTCAAAATCCTTATTCCCCTATAATAAATAAAAATTCAGCCGGGCGTAGTGGCTCACTTCTGTAATCCCAGCACTTTGGGAGGCCGAGGCGGGCAGATCATGAGGTCAGGAGATCGAGACCATTCTGGCTAACACAGTGAAACCCTGTCTCTACTAAAAGTACAAAAAATTAGCTGGGCGTGGTGGTGGGCGCCTGTAGTCCCAGCTACTCGAGAGGCTGAGGCGGGAGAATGGCATGAACCCGGGAGGCGGAGCTTGCAGTGAGCCGAGATTGCGCCACTGCACTCCAGCCTGGGGGACAGAGCCAGACTCTGTCTCAAAAATAAATAAATAAATAAATAAATAAATAAATAAAATCAACTAAGGTTCAATAATAAATTATTAATTTCTTCCTGATTTGGCATATATTTTTTCAGCATGGGTGACTTCTTAATCCTCATTAGGTATTCTTAATCTCGATTAGGTCATTTTTAATTACTTATAACCCACAAACACATGGATCAGTTCTTATTATCATAGTAGATTTACTGGATAGATGAAGGGAAAATTAGTTCACATTGTTTTTGTCTGCTTTATCTTCATGGGGAATTTCTTATACTGATTAAGCCCTCATGAGAAAAGCATCCTGAAACTCTTTGCAGGAGAACAAGGCACTCTGGATCATACCCACTGGTGCAATTAAAGATAATGGAGAAAACTTGCTTAGTAGAGAGACTAAAACTATAGTTACTTTGACACTCAGAAGTAGCTTATGCCTACCCACCATGTGACCTTTTTGGTTGTATAAAGTTCTATTCTGAGATAAATAACTTTTTTCTTCATCAAGTTGATTTCTAAGAAGTCTACTCCTTGAAGATGCTGAAGACATTAGCCTATTTACCACGTGAATTGTTGTAAAGAATCTGTTTTGTTCTTTATCCACATTTCCTAATACCATTTCCCATTTTAGACAACATTATCTTAATACTTACCTTTGAACCGGTGGACGAATATGTACATTTACAAAAAAGAAAGGCATTATCTTTGTTCTAAACGTGATTTGTCCTATATGGTGCACAGGCACTCAGTATAAGAACCTTTTCATGCCACCCAAAGCCTATATGCTATGCCAAACTAAGGGAAGCATTATGGAAGCCCTTATATTTTTTAAAACTCCAGATATAACCAATGCATTCATGGGAAATCTGCATCCAGAGACTCATAACACAAGTTAAATTATTACTGTATTTCTCTCGAGTTCCCTTATACATTTTACCAACTTGCATAGTGTGTAATTTTGTAGAATTGCTCCACAGGAGTAAGAGTGATGTCTGTTTTCTAATCTATGCTGCCCTTTGTGGCTATCATTGCTATGGGGTATGTTTTTCTTATTAAAAATTACATATGCTCACACAAAAAAATTGTATTGTAGCTGTTTCAAAGGCACAAAATTCGGTGAGCTTATTATAAAGAATAATGATGAATAATTTATTCTCCTAAAATAGTTGTTTCACATTTATTCTAGTATCTCCTCTTTTTGGTATTTTGTGTGTATGGTTAGAATTCTTGAATACATCATTCAATCTGCGTCTTAGGATATAGGTTGTTAGGAATGATAATCTTATGTGATCCTTTAGTTTATAATTCTATCAAAGAGAACAAAGAAAACTCATATTGAGCTAACTTCAAAGTGCTTATCTCAATGGGAATCAGCTCTCACAGACACATCCACTGTCCGTAAGCTTGTTATCCATTCTGATAATATCATACTAGACTTATGCGCATTAGTGGAAAAAAAGACTCACCCTGGTGAATCATTTCCAATCATCACTGGCAGAGATTAACAGAAGTAAAATCAGAGCACCCAATAAGAAAATTATGTTTTCAGATACCTATGTTTTGTATGTCCAATGCTTTCTATCAGGTTTTCAGAACCTGTGTTGAAAATGGCATTACTACTTTATTTATTTATTTATTTATTTATTTATTTATTTATTTATATTTGAGATGGATTCTCACTTTGTCATTCATGCTGGGGTGCAGTGGCACGATCTAGGCTCACTGCAAACTCCGCCTCATAGTTTAAGAGATTCTCCTACCTCAGCCTCCTGAGTAGCTGGGATTACAGGTGCTCACCACCATGCATGGCTAATTTTTGTATTTTTAGTAGAGACAAGGTTTTGTCATGTTAGCCAGGCTGTTCTTGAACTCCTGACCTGAGGTGATTGGCCCACCTCGTCCTCCCAAAGTGCTGGGATTACAGGCATGAGCCACTGTGCCTGGCTCTACTTACTTTTGCTGTCTTCAAGAGTGAGAAAAACAAATCACTCACTTGTTTCTAGTAGTTTCTACAGTGACTAAGTTAGCCCTAGTGCTAGAATGTCCTTCACATTCTGTACAGTGTTCAAGAGAATATATTATGTACTTTATTCCATTTTGAATGAGAACATGTATGCCCTGCCTTAGGTAAAATGAAGTTCTGTAATATGTAAAAAGTGTTATGTAATAAATAAGTAATTTGGAGAATATTGCATATTATGCTACAGTAGAATCATATGGTATTGTTCTTATTCAAATTTGTCTTATTATATTTACTATGAGAAAAAGAGAGAAATCCATGTAAATTAAGCAGACCATGCTGTCATTTGATTTCATGAGCACATTGTATGGTTATGAGACGGAAATATTAATGTCGACTTTTTATTCAATTATCAATTTCCTTTATAGAAGACACATATTTCCAAGCTAAGTATAAACCTGGAAATGAAAACATACTGTAGTTTTTCTTAGTGAAACACAGCCAATGCACTTTTACTATTTGGCAAAATAAATAGCCTTCCATTGCTTATTCTATGTTGGTTTAATAATACTGTTGGGTAGGAGGGAAACAGCTTTTGGAAAGGAAGTTCTGACTCAAATGTGACCTCAGTGCTTTCTCTTCTTGGTGTTTGAAAATGCACATTAAGATATTAAAGACTAAAAATTTCTGCAGTGTGGAAATCTGGGGAAGAAAATATCTTGGCTGACATGGAGCTGATTTGTTTCATCTGACTTTCTCGGGTAACTTATTTTGTTGATTATTCGTGCTTTCTCAGTCTTTTGTTTCTTAGTTCTTATCACTTTTAATGTGTCCCATATTGTAAAGCAAACAAGCATGAAGCATACATACACACACACACACACACACACACACACACACACAGAAACACGCACACACACACAAACACAAGCGCACGCATGAGTTAATGAAATATCACACTCCAGCTGCTTTTATGTCTCATTTAAAAATAAGTATCTTTATTCACTCACATTACATCATTTCCCATTCATTTCTTTTCACACTGAGAACTGAAATTTAACCCAGCACTCCAATAAATCTTTCCATGGCAAGGTCTCAAAAGTCCCTAAATAAAATATAGCATTTTTAATCCTTACCTTGCATATATTTTAAGAATCATTTAACACTGTTAACTTCCCCTTTATTTTAGAGCACATACTTTATTTAGGTTTTATGTTTCCATGCTCTACTTATTTTAAAACTACATCTCTCAATTAACCGTGCAGATTCTTCTTGCTATACCTGA
This sequence comes from Macaca fascicularis, assembly GCF_037993035.2. Taxonomy (NCBI): domain Eukaryota; kingdom Metazoa; phylum Chordata; class Mammalia; order Primates; family Cercopithecidae; genus Macaca; species Macaca fascicularis. Next base: position 28,391,409 of record NC_088380.1, on the reverse strand, counting down.
TCCCTAAGTTTTCATAGTTGTTGTTTGTCTGTTTTTCCCAAATTCTTATCATTCAACACACTTTCCCTCAGTAAACTCATGCACTCCAACGGTTTCAAGTTAAATTTCTAACTCTGTCCTTTTTTCCTACTCTAGAATTATCTATAAAACAATCAAACATATAGGTATATATATTTGCACACAAGACAGTCCAACTTTTGTCATGAAGGCACAAAATGCTAAAAAATAAATACATCTCTCAACAAACTTACCAACCTACTTATGCCCTCCATGTCACTTATCCCCCCACTCATTTATTGTATGGCTTATGTTAAAATTTTTGAATACTCCTTCATATCTCCTCCTTCTCTTACTCTGTGAAGCACACCTAATCAAGCAGTAAGTCTTGTCCTTTCACTCTTTAATATACATATTAAAGACCTCTATAATTATTTTTACCTCCAGAGTCACTTTCCTAGGCAAGCCACTGTAATATCTTACTTGGAATTCTGTAAAATTCTTGGACAGATTCTTGTACTTTCATGTCTGCCAATCTTCCATGTTTTCCAGCATTCACTCATATAAACAAAAAACACCAAATTCCCACTTAATCAAATTCTATCTATATCTACTTATTCATCCATCTATTCTATTGAAAACTTGACCCACAGAGGTTTCTATTCATTTGGATTCTACAATTATGTTTTAAATTGTCTTCATTTTCTTTATCATCATAAACTATATCCTTACATTATGAAACAAAAAACAGAGATATATTTAAAGAAAATTGTTTTTTGTGAACATACATGTTTCCAGAGTCAAATTTCAATGCAGTAAAAATAATGAGTTGTTTTTCTTTTTACAGCATTGAAAGACTATGAAAAGCAGAATTAATTCTAAATGGATAAAGTATTATTTAAATTGATAACAGTATGAAATAAGATGTTAACGTGAAGGCATTATATATCGCAAACTTTGGCGTTACAAAATCTTATTCCAACCTTGACTATAATGATAACTTCGAACAAGTCACAGCTGATTCTCACAAACAAAATAGAATACTGCTAAATACACTGAGCATTTTTAGTAAGAACAAAACAAATGATAAATATTTGAAAGAAAACTTATTTCTCTATCATCACTGAAAATAGAATAGAAAATTCTGTCAGTACACAAAAGAGTTGTAGAAAGCATTTACAGCTCTTCTCTTCCCTGTCAGTAAAATATAAATTAAAACCTAAAAAAAAGTTCTAATGGTCACTGTTCTTGCATAATGCAAGCTCTTGCTTGTAGAACTTATGTGTACATGTGTAATTCTTTTAAAAAGGGCAAAAAATGACCTACTATAGTTTTTTATTACATTGATTGTTTCCAAGAAGTGAACCAACAGAAAAGAGACTTTTCATTCTCTGTCTACCACTTCCGTACAGGAAACTATAATTATTCTTTCTGCCACAAACTTCTAGGAGCCTTACATTTGCAGATGAGAAAGGAAAGTTAGTTGGTGCTTGTCTGACTTCCAATAAAATAATGTACTAATCCTTCTTTGTCAGTGATGTCTGCATCTCATTGATTTATTTGTAAGAATCCATGAAATTATTGAAATTATTTTGTTTATGTTCAAACCATATAATTTCTAATGTTATGATTAATAAGATTGCTATTAATATAATTTCATTAATAAAATAAAAATAACAATAATAAATTTAAAATTTGAAGACCACATATCTCAGATCACCAAGATATGTAGTAATTGGTAATGTGTGTGCATGTGTTTGAATTTATATTAGCACTTTACAGTTTACTATTCTTTGTCAATGTCATATTTACAAACACTTTTGTTAGAAAAACACACATTTATCTTTATATTTTATACTAAATAATATATAGGCTATTTTGCAGGGAACAAGTCGTATCCCTCTTAATTCTTAACTAGAATGTTGCTTTAAAGTGAAAACTCTGGAAAGCATATTGCAAATATCCATAGAAGCTAATTTGTGAGCTTAACAAAGCTAGTTCCTTTTATTCTCACATCCTATAGATTACAGAGAAAAAAAACTGGAAGATTTTATATCTATAGAAAAACATAAATTCAGCATGTTAAAAGAAATATATAATAGATATATGCCAAATGAGAGTCATAATTGCTCTTTCTGACACTACAGTGTTAGCATGTAAAATGCGTATTGAAAAAATATATAAAAAAAACCACATACCCTTAACTATAGAATAAAATTCATACTCAACAGGGTAGATTCCTCGACAACCTAGATTAATCCTCTATCTTTAGTTTCAACTTTAGCAATTCTTCTCAGTATGCCTTAGACTAATGATTTCAGACTTTTAGATCTTCTCGGAATTTGCTAATAACATTTCATTATGTTTGATAATGTATTTCATTACCAAATTTAGATTACATGCCTTTTAGCATGTGTCATGTAGCACTGAAGTGATTCCAAACAGTTACAGAGTTTGCTAAATGAGAGACCACATGACTTGATGTGATAAAAAATACAGTTGTTATCTGCCGGGCGCGGTGGCTCACGCCTGTAATCCCAGCACTTTGAGAGGCTGAGGCGGGCAGATCACGAGGTCAGGAGATCGAGACCATCCTGACTAACATGGTGAAACCCCATCTCTACTAAAAATACAAAAAATTAGCCAGGCGTGGTGGCGAGCACCTGTAGTCCCAGCTACTCCAGAGGCCGAGGCAGGAGAATGGTGTGAACCTGGGAAGCAGAGCTTCCAGTGAGCTGAGATCCGGCCACTGCACTCCAGCCTGGGTGAGAGAACCAGACTCCGTCTCAAAAAAAAAAAAAAAAAAAAAAGAAAAAAAGAAAAGAAAACATAGTTTTAATCTCTCTCCCCATGAAAATTTACATCACACCTTATCAGATCATTGGCTTCAAGTAGTGAACTTTCAAACACATATACTACCAATATTTTGACATACAATTTGAGAATGTACACTGTGGCAGGACTGCTCTCTGCCTGCTGGTAAGCTTTTCTCCAAAGCCTTGCCCATATCCCATGGCACTGCTCCCTAGCATTAGGGACCTTGGGCTTTGTTGTGAATCTCCACTGTGATGGTTAACCCATCACATAGAAAGGTGTGCCTTGGCTGGGTTTGGTGACTTTGAAAGGCCTAGGTGGGAGAATCACTTGAGACCAGCCTAGGAAATATGGTGAAACCCTGTCTCTACAAAACATACGAAAAAATGGCTGAGTGTGGTGGCATGTGCCTGTGGTCCCAGCTACTATGGAAGCTGAGATGGGAAGATCACTTGAGCCAAGGAAGTCGAGGTTGCAGCGAGCTGTGATTGCACCACTGCACTCCAGCCTGAGCAACAGCATAACACCCTGTTATACCTCAAACTTCCATTACATTGTACATGCACAGAGGACTGCTTCCATTGTAATTTAGCAACTAGCCTTTAACACTGGACTGTAAACAAAATTGGAAGTCATTCACTATGTGTTTAATGTACTCTGTCAAGTGTATTCCCTGTGAGATTTGTTATTGTTTTCTTGTTCTCTCCTTGACTGTAAGTATTGTGAAAAGCAATTCTAAAAATATCTTTGTACGGAAATAAAACATTTGATTGGTGAAATCATACTTTGATCACCTTCTTATTTTAACTACACAAAAGAGAATGCCTTACATTCTTCTGTTGAAGGTTGGACATGATGTATTGGGTGAAAGGCAGTGAGGTATGTTGGCCATTAATTTTATATTTATGTGGCTAAGAGTTCAGCTTTGTTTGCATTCTGCTTAAGCTTTAGCGTCAAGGCTAAAATTTCCTCATGCTTGTTGTCTCCCCTGTTGTTTTGGGGTTTTCCTAGAGACTCCCTAAATAGATTCTGAGGCTTGCAGGTATTTTAACTGAAATAGCTCATAATTATAAGGAACACTATGGATGTGGTTGGAAGGTGTTGGCAGAGAGAAGCCTTCTATAATTCTATGATTGGGTCTTAGTCTTTTAGTGAGGCTGAGTTGGCTATTTCTCTTTCCCCGTATGGAAGGACAGAGGGAACTGGAGATGAATAGTTCTTTTTCCTCCACCTTGGTGAGGCTTTGGTAAAGCCCGGTAGAGTTAGGCTCCAGTGAAATAGTTTCACTTAAGGGCAGGCCCTGTAAAGGATAACAGAGAGCTCTGAGCATATCTAAAACTATATTGCTCCTCTCCGCGCTGAAATCAGGATGGCGTTTATCTTCCATCTTTATGGTGTGAAGCAGTAGGGCTCCTTAGGGGTAAAACTCTGGAAAGTGTAGAAGTTTCCCTGAGTCTGGGCCCCCTTGGAGTATTTTACTCTCAAACTCTTCTACATTGAGCCTCCATCAGTTTGTCAATTATAGCTTAAGACTCCCTAAGTTATTATCTATCTGTGGGCTTCTGTTCCTAGGCTTCTACTGAGGTAAAGTATTATTCTTGTTATCTGCCTGTCTGTTTCTTCAATTTTAAGATAGACAGTTTGCCCTGTGACTTCAATTATCTGATGGATATAAGAAAAGAAGTTGATTTTTAGTTTGTTCATTATTTTTACTTGTGAGGATAGGAGTGGCAAATTCCAAGCTCTTTACATGTCAAATTAGAAACATGATAGAAACTTAAGCATTTGTCTTTTGCTTTCTCACACTCTCCACCTAGATAAGTGAAATTTCTTTTGATTTTGAAGAGCAATATTCATTAAGTTTAACTGAAATAATGAGGGTATCATTCTAGGACATTAGCAATAAGGAAAGCAAGAACTCAGACCAAAACCAGAAATAATTGAAAGAAAAAGATCAAATAGGCTCGACAGTATCTAAGGTAAAATATGATTACTTGCAGGATACAACAGAGATCTACTAGTAACTCTTACCAGTGCCACATCCACAATTTCCATCATAGCTCACCCCTTTCTGTGAACTAAGTTGAACTGACTAACCACAATCTGGTGTCATTAGTATGGCTCAATGTTCTCTATTTCCAATTTTCTAGTTTTTCTTGAACACCACATTCCTTATAATTGTTTTTCTCTATATAAATCTTTCTTCATTGTCAATCACTTATTAGATTCTTTTTGTGTTTTTCAACTTGTAGTCTACTCTTTGCTAGTGACTAATAGATCTCTCCCTCTCTCCTTGCCATCTCTCTCAATATGTTTATACATATACACCCACTGACAGTCATTACACACACATATACACACAACACACACATACATCTCTCTGTCTCTGTCTCTCTGTCTGTATGGCTATGCCCAACATATTCACTTTTTAGAATTTATTTGATAGTGTATCTAATCCAGCAAATATTAAAGTACAAGAAATTTTAAAAAGAAGACACAGAATATAGAATACAGTGACTGATCCACAAGGGAAGAGACAGGAGTTTCAGGTGGACCGAAGAGGAGACAAAATGGAAAGCAACCACAATAAAAAAGAAGAGAAAGTAGAGGGTCTTTGAAAGAGGTAAAAAGAAAAGAAAAGGCAAAAAAGGCAGATTATAGATTTTTTGGTGTAATTCACACTTTAGGTGAAATTAATGATATAAGAAAGAGATATCATGTAATCAATCAATATAATGGCAGCAATCATTACTCTAGCAGAAAAGGCAACAAAAATTATACAAGAAAGTAATGTTAAAAACAGGAAGTCAACCAAACCACGGTCTAATTTGGAAGAAGAGGTGAGTGGATAAGAAGGTAAGTGTGTGTGTGTGTGTGCACGCATGTGTGTGAGCATGTGTGTGAAAGAAAAAAAAGAGTGTCAGAGAAAGAGAGAGAAAAACAGAAAGACATTGGACTTTTTATCATGATTATATTTTTTTACTGGCCTCTGGGTTATGAAATTGGGGTCTCAGAGAAGGAATTGTATTCTACCATATCATCAGCACATACAATATTTAATTCTAATATTAATGTAGCCATTATCATTTAGTATTAAGATGTATTATCATATATGATTATAAACTGAAAATTAAACATTGTTTTTCTTTTTGAATTTAAAAGTATAGTGAACAGAGTTTGGAGGGAAAAAGAGGAGAGTTGAAATGAACAAAATAGTGAAAACATAAATGTTGAAAATAAATGTTAAAAACTGAATGGTCAGAAGTCAGCCTATTCTTCATGGAGGTTGTTTTGAAGATTAAATTTGTATATCCACTAAAGAAAGTGAAAGTAGTGATGAACCAGCAATGAAAGCAGTTAGGGAATGAAGATTGAAGGGATATGAGTTCATGAGAAAATCCTCACTCACTCCAGCAGAAAGTGGTCAATATCTAATGTAGACACTTGAAATAATAGGTACAGCATACATAGAGTTTAGAGACCTGGAACCAAAAATTGGAAGGACTAAAAGTACTAAAAGTTCTGATTTCTGGGGAAAGGAATGAGGAGTAGGAGGTGTTGGACAATTAACTCTGTTTTCTACAATCTACCATTTTTTACTATGTAATTTTATAAAAACTTAAAAGCCTTAAAAAAATATGATACACTTTGTTGTTTTATTCACCTGGTATTTATTAAGAATCTCTTGCCGAGCGCAATGGCTCACACCTGTAATCCTAGCACTTTGGAAGGCCCAGGTGGGTGGATCACGAGGTCAGGAGATCGAAATCATCTTGGCTAACATGGTGAAACCCCGTCTCTACTAAAAATACAAAAAATTAGCCGGGCGTGGTGGCGGGCGCCTGTAGTCCCAGTTACTCGGGAGGCTGAGGCAGGAGAATGGCGTGACCTCAGGAGGTAGAGCTTGCAGTGAGCTGAGATCACGCCACTGCACTCCAGCCTGGGCGACAGAGCCAGACTCCATCTCAAAAAAAAAAAAAAAAAAAAAAAAAAAATCTTATGTTTCAGCCCTATGTTTTGGATTAGAGTGTAAAACAGTCAAGTGTATTTTATTACCAAATTTAAATTGTGCATGATTGATTATAAAGAAAGTAGAAAAGAAAAAATAATAATACATGTGATAAGAGTTAAGAAGGAAATAAGTAGTAATGGGTAAAAAGTAATGGTGCAAGGGGTTCAGGAAAGACCTTTTAAATGACAGCATCAAATACATCAAAGATGGGAAGGAGCCAGAATAAAAGAACTACATAATTTTTTTTTCAAGGCCAAAGGGACAGACATGCTTAGTATAAAACAGCATAAAATTTTCTAGGGCCATTTAGAAGGCCACTGTATCTAAAGTGATCTTCATAAGAGGGTGCGCCTCACCAGATGCTGCCCCAGAGGTAAATGCGTCATAGGTTTGTATGACACTGCAAAACATTTGAGAATGGTCAAAGGTTGAAGAGAGTAACAAGTATATAAACATGTATTTGAAAAAAGGATCAACAGAACATTTTGAGCCATTAAATATATTGGTTTTAAAAACATTTTCAAATGGAATGCTCCTAGCTTCTGGCTTTGGTAAGTATGCAGACAGGGATGTAATTATTCACAATGCTGGGCGAGTGAAAAGGTAGAGGAGATATAGGTGAGCAAGCTTCAAACATGTTATAATGTTTCTTTGATTGTGAACTATCAAAGTGATAAATAGGCAGTGTGACATACAAGCATGAACTTACGAAAAACAATTGGGCTTGAATATGTAAATATTATGGTTTAAAGAATATAGAATCTATAATGTAGATGGTATAGTAATGATGTTACCCAGGGGAAAAAAAAAATATATATATATATATATATATAGACTGTCAGTAGGTCTTAGAAACAAACCTTGAGAGACTTTTAAAAGATTAGTTCATGTCAGGAGACGTGTCAGTTAACTTCAAGTCAGAAATCTACACACTTAAATGAGAGGTGTTTTCAAATGATTATTGTAAGTGAGAAAAGTGTGGGTGATAAACTTTTTATCTTCAATATTTTATAATATGGTCACACCAGTCAGGCAATTTTCTGACAATGAGGTCAGTGAGCTAAATTTGACAATGCTTCATGGCATTAGGGTCATCCTGGCAACTGCGGGTTACGTCTCAGTAAAGTCATGGTGTGAGAAAACTGTGAACAGTGGAGCTGAAGGTGAATTGGTGGCTTTTCACTTACCTCAAATAGGGGCAGCAACAAAAATATAATGATTAAAAAACCTTGCGTTGCAAATGCCCTCTGCTCTATCACTGCCTTGAGGAAATAGTGTTGATTTTCAAACTTTTAATGATGACCTATCTTAGTGACCTAGAAAAGGATGGCAGTATCTGAGATGATTTTGGATAAATATGTACATGAATTATAACAAAATAATGTTATAAGTTATTCTAAACATTTGCCAATGATGTTCTTCAATTAATAATAACTAAACCGAATGAATCAGTATTCAACTGGCATTGAATAGCGATGCTCAGGTTCACATAAATCTGAATCCATCAATCATAAACTTCCTTAACATCCCTATTGAAGTGATGATTGACTTTGTACTAAATAACTTCTATAAATGTCATTGTATAAGATAAATTTATCCTATGCTCAAATTTACCCTTCATCTCCACTGTCATCCTGTTTAGATTAGCAAGCATTCTTACTTAGAACGTTTTTTTTGGTTTGTTTATTTTTGCTATTTGTATAACTCATGGGAAAAAGTCACTGATTCTCCCAATTCAACAAAAAAGTCATTTCAAAGGAGTTGACTTTACAAAGCTAAATTAATCCTCCCAAAGATTCTGTTTTAGCTGGTAATTCCCTTCATTCTGATTATGTAAAATTGAAAGTTTTCTTGAGATGATAAAGAAAATGCATGAAATTAAAATTTAAGTACAATAAACATATCATTAAAATTCATGAAACTAGAAATAATACATACAAATTTACAAAATAAGCAGAAAAACATCAGAGGAAATGAAACAGTTAAATAGTAATTTCTACATTTACTTTACAGTTTGATTTTTAAAATTTGTATGAAAAACAGAAATAAAAATTATATACCTTTTTTCTTGGCATTAAACACTTGCCAGAATTTGTTGTATATTGATTTTTTTCTAAATTCAAAAAAGTAATAAACAATAAGATAACATTCATAAATAAGGTCAAGTTTTAGGTAACTATAGAAATTATAGCTATAGAAAACAGCAGAAATCTATTAAATTAAAAGGCAACTGAAAAATTTCCCTTGTACTTCCCAGCCAGGAACCATATATATATATAAAAAGCTAAGGCCTTTCCTTTCCACCCATTTTTTTTTTTTTTTAACTTTTAAGTTCAGAGGTACATACGCATGCTTGTTATCTAGGTAAAATTGTGCCAGGGAGGTTTGTTGTGGAGATTATTCTGTCACCCAGAGAATAAGCCTAGTACTCATCAGTAATTTTTCCTAATCCTCTTCTTCCTCCCACCCTTCACCCTCTATAGGCCCCAGTGTGTGTTGTTACTCTCTGTGTGTCCATGTGTTCTCATCACTTAGCTCCCAGTTATACATAAGAACATGAAATATTTGGTTTTCTGTTTCTGCATTAGTTTTCTAAGGATAATGGCCTTCAACTCCATCCATGTCCCTTAAAGGACACAATCTCGTTCTTTTTATGGCTGCATAATATTCCCTAATGTATAGATACCACGTTTTCTTTATCCAGTCTATCACTGATGGGCATTAGGTTGATTCTGTGACTTTGCTTTTGTGAATAGTGCTGCAAGGAACATTCAAATGCATGCATCTTTATAATAGAATGATTCATATTCTTTTGCCTATATACCCAGTAATGAGATTGCTGGGCTGAATTCCACATACTCTTTCTTTTTTTCTTTCTAAATTCCAAATAAATATGCATACCCTTAAATGGTACTTCTTACTCTCACTCTTTGGTCTATAGCATAACTTCCAAAGTACATATTTATATGCAAGATGGATCAACTTAGGAAACAGAATTAGCCCATATAAGGTCATATTTGAGAAAGAAATGTACTGGCCAAATAGATGCTACCTCACTGGTTTGGCCAATTATCAGAAGAGTAAGCAGTTTCTTTCATAAATAAATGATTTCTCAAGCATCAATGGGAAAAAGTCACATGGACTTTTTAGGCTATGTTATATTAGATTTTTCTAGACTCTTTAAAATAATTCATATTATATTTTCCAATAGTCCTATAGGATGCTTTTATTGTCCATGATTCTTAAGCTGAATTCTGTTTATACGTGTACACATAACTTGTGTCACATTCAATTTACCTTTCAGCAGGACTTACAATAAAAATCACTCAAGTAAAATGCTATAAGATAAGTAAATTTCAAGCATAATAAGCAATGAATTAGTTATCAAGTTTTAGACAAAATGTTTCCAGCAATGGATGGCATCAGTCCAGTTTAGGCTGCTGTTATTATTATAACAGAATAATACCTGAGACTGGATTACAAAGAACAGAGATTTATTTCTTACAGTTCTAGTAGCTGGGGTTGAGGGGCCAGCATTTGGCAAGGGCCTTCGTGCTACATCATGTAATGGTAGGAGGCAGAAGTGCAAGAGAATGTGTACACATGTGCATGTCCGGGAGAAAGTGGGGAAAGGTGCTACACTCATAATTTTATCATGAATAGATTTGCAAAATAACTAACACATTCCCAAAATAATGACAAGAGGGCAGAACTCTGATGGCCTAATTACCTCTAAAGTGTCTACCTCTCAACACTGTTGCACTGGGGACAGTTTTCAACACATGAATTTTGGAAATACCTTTGGGGTGATTTAAGCTACAGCAGTGGCATCATTCATCATGAAGCATGAAATATATCTCTATGCCTAAAATAATCTTTTTGCTTGTTTACTTTGTGCAGCAATCTGTGAAACTCTGCCTTTCAAATATCTATCGTGATAGTTCAAGTTTCTCTTACAAAGGAAAAAATTTTATTTAATAACTTGAAAAGTTTCCATGCAAAAAAATTCAGTCTACTACAAATAATTTATTATTATGTGGCATGGTCATAGACACTCTGCCGTCATACACAATGCTCCAAGAAGAATTACGTTTGTCATTGTCAATACGCTTCCAGGCTAAAATTAATTTATGTATTTATGAAAGCCAATTGCTCATCAAATTAATTACTTGTTAATTATGTTGTTATTAATTTTAGCTGGTTGAATACCAATTTGTTTTAGATTTTAAGTTCATTAAAACTTGTAAGCCCCCTATTAATATTGATCTTTGGTGCTATCTATTTGCTCAAAAAATTTAAAATAACAAACAAATATATCTAAATAGTATAAGGTAAGAGCATATAATTAAAACCTGACTTGATTGAAGTTTCTAAAATCTCTATATTTCTCAATTATATACAAATATAATTATATGTATACATAATAAATAAAGCAAATATAAAAATATGAAAGCAAAGATTATATATAATATATAATTAAAGTAAATACTATATATTACAATACACATATACAATATATTTGATATAAATATAATTTGTATTTATATAATACATAACTATATATAATACATATAAATATAATTATGTGAAACAATGAAAAAATAAACCAGAAGACCATTCCCTATGAATAGTCCAAGATAAAATTCAAGGATCTATTTTCTTTTGAAAATATGACTCTCTGAATTTTATAAGGGTAACCTTTTAAATACAAGATAACAGATTTTAATTTTTCAAATAAATTTGTTTTGCAATCTAATTTTAGGAATCTGCTTAAAAGTGTATTAAATCATTAACAGTAAAACTAGTTCACTGGTTGATTGTATCTATGTATATCTACTAATATGTTTCTATGTTGTGTTGTTATTTTTAAGCCCATCTAAATTACAATGAAAAATGAAAAAACTTAAAATTAATAATAGTTTGGAGATCAAATACTCCAACTTGCTAGACAAAATATGAATTTCCCTAATAGTTATTGATGTGTATTGTATAGCTGCTGCTTAATGTCTGCTGCAGAGCCTGGTGACTTATTTCTTGATGGCACAATTTATGGAATTATTTATAAAATTGAATAATTACCAAAAAATCTTGTATATAATTACAATATATATTTAATTGGTATGGTAGTTGTACATATTTTGGAGATGCATGTGATATTTTGATACTCTTGTACAATGTGTAATGATCAAGTCAGTGTGATTGGGATAGTCATCACTTCAAATGTTTATCTTTACTTTATGTTGGAAACATAACAATTCTTTGTTTCTAGCTATTTTGAAATACACAACAAATAATTCCTTATAATATCTCTATTGTATTATCAAATAGTAGAATTGATTCCATCTATGTAACTGTAATTTTGTACCCTTTAACCAAATTCTCTTCCCTCTCCCTCTCCTCTTCCTTTTACATCCTCTGGTGACCACCCTTCTGGTCTCTCCTTCCTTGAGATACACTCTTTTAACTCTCACTGATGAGTCAGAACATGTAATATTTGTCTTTCTGTGCCTGGGTTATTTCATTTCACATAATGACCTACAGTTTCATCCATGTTGCTGCAAATGGCAGGATTTCACATTTCTTGTTGGCTGAATAATATTCCATTGTGTATATATACCACATTTTCTTTATCTATTTATTCCCTGATGGACACTGACATTGATTCCATACCATGGCTATTGTGAATAGTGCTGCAATAAACATGGTATTGCATGTATCTCTTTAATATACAGATTTCCTTTCTTTTGGATGTATACTCAGTAGTGAAATTGCTGGAGCATATTATAGTTGCATTTTTCATTTGAGGAACTTCTAAAAGTTTTTCAGAATGGCCGTACTACTTTATATTCCCACCAATAGTATGCAAGCATTTCTCTTTCTCCACATCTTCATCGACTTTTTTTTTTTTTTTTTTTTGTCTCTTGGATAAATGCCGTCCTAACTTCGATGAGATGATATCTCATTGTGGTTTTGATTTGCATTTCCCTGATAATTGCTGCTGTTGAACATGTTTTCTACATACCTGTTGATCATTTGTATACCATCTTTTGAGAAATGTCTATACAGGTTTAGCCTTTTGTATTTGGATTTTAGGTTTTTTTACTATAGAGTTGTCCGAGTTCCTCATATATTCTGGTTATTAATGACTTGTCAAATAACAAATATCTTCTCCCATTCTATAGGTTGTCTTTTCACTGTATTAATTGTTTCTTTTGCTGTGCAGAAGCTTTTTAGTTTAATGTAACCTCATTTATTTATTTTTGCTTTTGTTGTTTGTGCTTTTGAAGTCTTACCCCAAGAATTGTTGCCCAGAACAATGTTCAAAAGCACTTCCCTATAGAATTACATTTAAATCTTTATCTCCTGTGACTTCATTTTTATATATGGTGAATGATGGGGATCTAATTTTACTCTTCTGCCTATGAATATGCAGTTTTTCCAGCACCATTTTTTTAAACAGACTCTCTTTTCCACAGTTTGTGTTCTTGGTGACTTCACTGAAAATAATTTGGCTGTAAATGTGTGAATTTATTTTTGATTTCTCTATTTTGTTCCATTGGTCTAAGTGTCTGTTGGACAGCATCATGTTGTTTCAGTTACTATAGCTTTGTAGTATAATTTGAAATCAGATGGTTTGATGCTTCTACCTTTGTTCTTTTTGCTGATGCTTAATTTAAGTATTCAGGGTCTTTTGTGATTTAATAGGAAATTTGGGATTCTTATTTCATTCCTATGAAGAGTGTCATTGGCAAATTGATAGGAATTGTAAGTCACTTTGTGTAGTATAGACATTTTAACAATATTGATTGTTTAAATCCAATAAACATAGAATATATTTTCATTTTTGTGTCCTCTTCAATTTCTCTCATTAATATAATTTTTTTCCCATAGAGATCTTTCACTTCTTTGGTTTCTATGTATAGAAACCAAATACTTTCTTGATTTCTATTTCAGATAAATCCTATCAGTATACAGAAACACTACTGATTTTTGCATGTTGATTTTGCATCCTTCAACTTTACTGAATTTATCAGCTCTGACAGTTTTTTGTTAGAGTCTTTATGTCTTTCTAAATATGTCATCTGCGAACGAAGATACTTTGACTCCTTCATTTCCAGTTTGGATGTCTTTTGTTTCTTTATCTTGACTAATTCTTCTGACTAGAACTTCTAGTACTGTGTTGAATAAAACTGGGCATCCTTGTCTTGTTTCAGATCCTAGTGGAAAGGCTTTCAATTTTTCCCCATTTAGTATCTTATTAGCTGTGGGTTTGTTACATGTGGCCTTTATTATGTTGAGTTATAGTTCTTTAACACCCGCTTGTTGAGGGTTTTTGTCATGAAGGGGTGTTGAATTTTATTGAATGCATTTTCAGTGTCTGCTGAAATTATCAAATTGTTTTTATTTTTGATTCTGTTGATGTGATGTGTCATGTTTATTGATTTGTGTACATTAAACCATCTTTGCAGCCCTGGCATGAATTCCACTTCCCTATGGTGAGTAAAGGATTTTTTGTGTTTTTTTGAAATAGAGTTTCACTCTCGCTCAGGCTGGAGTGTAGTGGTGCCATCTCGGCTCACTGCAACCTCCACCTCCTGAGTTCAAGCTATTCTCCTGCCTCAGCCTCTCAAGTGGCTGGGATTACAGGCACCCACCACCACGCCCAGCTAATTTTTGTATGTTTAGTAGAGACGGGGTTTCACCATGTTGGCCAGTCTGGTCTCAAACTACTGACCTCAGATGATCCACCCTCCTCGGCCTCCCAAAGTGCTGGGATTACAGGCGTGAGCCACCATGACTGACTATTGAGTGAAATTTTTAAAGTGCTGTTGAATTTGTTTTGCTGCTATTTTGTTGAGAATTTTTAAATCTATGCTCTAATTGGAGATATTGGCCTGTCATTTTCTCTTGTTCTGTCCTTTTCTGGTTTGTTATCAAGGTAATGCTGGCCTCATATAATAAGTTTGGAAGTATTTCCTTCTCTTAATTTTGTTTGAAATAGTTTGAGTAGGATTAGTATTGGCTTTTACTTAAAAGTTTGGTAGTATTCAGTAGCAACCCCAGCAGATCATGTACTTTTCTTTGATGGCAGAATCTTTGTGCTTCAAATTTGATACTCATTATTGGTGGTTCAGGTTCTCTATTTCTTCCTGGGTCAATCTCGGTAGGTCGTATGTGCCTAGAAATTTATCTACTTCTAGGTTTTTCATTTTGTTGGCATAAAGTTGTTCTTGGTAATCTCTAATAATTATTTGTACTTATGTAGTAATAGTTATTTTTTTTTGTTTCTCTGGTTTTATTTATTTGGGTTTTCTCTCTGCTGCTTCGTCTAGGTAAAGGTTTGTCAATTTGATTTATCTTTTCAAAAAAACGACTCTTCATTTTGTTAATTTTCTGTATTATTGTTTTAGGTCTCAATTTTATTTATTTCCACTCTGATCTTTATTATTTCTTTTCTTCTGCTATTTTTGGATTTGGTTTGATCTTGCTTTTCTAGTTCCTTGAAGTATATCATTTGATCGTTTATTTAAAGTCTTTCTGTTTATTTGATACATGTGTTTATTGCTATTAAACTTCTGTCTTAGTACCGCTGTTGATGTATCCAAGAAATTCTGGTATCTTTTGTTTTCGTTTTCATCTTAATTTGTTTAATTATTTTTTTAATTTACTTCTTAACTTTTTAATTGATCCATTGTTCATTCAAGAACATCTTTTTAAATTTCCATGTATTTGTACAGTTTTCAAAATTCTTAGTATGGATTTCTAGTATTATTCTCTTGTGGTCATAAAAGATACTTGGTAAGATTTTGACTTTTTTGAATTTATTGATATTGCTTTGTGGTCTAACAGATGGCCTTCCTAGAGAATAGTTCATGTGCTGATGAATAGAATCTATGTTCTACAACAGATGGATGAAATCTGCTAAAAATGCCTGTTAGGTCTATTTGATCTATAGTATACTTTAACCCCAGTGTTTCTTTGCTGATTTTTTTGCCTGGATAATCTATTCACTGCCAAAAGCAAGCTGTTGAAGTCCCTTACTATGATTGCATTGCAGTCTCTTTCTCTCCCTTTGGATATATTAATATTTGCTTTATATATTTTGGGTAGTCCAGTCATGTATATTGACTATTATTATATACTCTTGCTGAATTGAACACTTTATCATTATGTAATGACCCCCTTGTCTTTTTTTACAGTTTTGACTTATAATCTATTTTATCTGATATAATTATAGCTTATATTTATATCAGATAAAATAGAAAGACTACTCTTCTTTGGTTTTCATTTGCAAGTAATTATTTTAATCCCTTCAATTTCAGTTATAATTGAAGTGAGTTTTTTTTAAGAAGCATATAACTGGGTCTTGTGTTTTAATCCATTCAGCTATTCCATTTTTTAAATTACCTAATTTAGTTCACTTCAGTTGATTGTTGTTATTGATTGGTAAGCACCAACTATTGCCATTTTACTACTTGTTTTATAGTTGTTTTATAACATCCTTTTCTTTCTTTCTTTCTTTCTTTCTTTCTTTCTTTCTTTCTTTCTTTCTTTCTTTCTTTCTTTCTTTCCTTTTCTTTTCTTTCCTCTTTCTTTTCTTTCCTCTTTCTTTTCTTTCCTCTTTCCTCTTTCTTTTCTTTCCTCTTTCTTTTCTTTCCTCTTTCTCTGTCTTTCTCCCTCCTTCCTTCCTTCCTTCCCTCCCTCCCTCCTTCCCTCCCTCCCTCCCTCCTCCCTTCCTTCCTTCCTTCCTTCATTCCTTCCCCTCCTCCCTTTCCTCCCCTTCATTCCTCCTTCCTTCCCTCTTTCTTTCTTTCTTTCTTTCTTTCTTTCTTTCTTTCTTTCTTTCTTTCTTTCTTCCTTCCTTCCTTCCTTCCTTCCTTCCTTCTTTCTACCCCTTCCTCCCCCTCCCTCCCTCCCTCCCTCCCTCCCTCCCTTCCTTCCTTCCTTCCTTCCTTCCTTCCTTCCTTCCTTCCTTCCTCCCTCCCTCCCTCCCTCCCTTCCTTTCTCCCCTCCTTCCCTCCTTCCATCCTTCCTTCATTCCTTTTCTGTTTTCATTCTTTCTTGCTTTCTTGCTGTATTTATTGTTGTCTTCCTTTATCTCTGGTGGTATATTTTAATTTATTTTTTTAAATAATGTATCTATTATAAGTTGGCTTTGTGATTACCAAAGGATTGACAAAAATATCCGATTGTTACAACAAGTTATTTAAAACTTAGAGCAACTTAACATTTGTCACAGTACAAAAAAAGAAACATATTAACAAAAGTCATATGCATTACTTTCCTTCTTTCCCCACATTTAAAATTTTTGATGTCACAATTTGCATGTTATAATGCCTACCTTGACAAATTGTTGTAAGTATTATTATTTTTAATTATTTTTATCTTTTAGTCTTCCTAGTAAAGATATAGGTGATTATACACCATATTCACAATACTAGTGTAACAATCACATTAGCATCTGGTTTTTTTTGTTTGTTTGTTTGTTTTGGGTTTAAGAATTCCCTTTAGCAGTAGTTATAGAACATATCTGGTAGTGAAAGTTTCTCTCAGCTTTGAGAAAGTCTTTATCTCTTAATTCTGAAAGAAAGCTTTTCCAGTTATAATATTCTTAGTTGTCAATTTTTTTCCTTAAGCATTCTATATATAATATCCCACTCCTTCCTAGCCTGCAAGGTTTCTGCTGAGAAGTCTGCTGCCAGGTGTACTGGATATTTCTTATCATTTATTTGCTTGTTTTCTTTTGCTGCTTTCAGAATCCTCTCATTGTCTTTGACCTTTGAGATTTTGATTATATATATGGAGGTATTCATATTTAGTTGCATCTGATTGGTGACCTTTGACCTTCCTGTACATAGGTAGTTACATCTTTCTCCAGGTTTGGAAAGTTTTCTTTTAATGTCTATTTTTTTTTTTAATGCTTTGCTTTTCAGATCCCTCTTTAACTCTAATAGCATACATTTGTTCTTTTGATATCGTTTGACAAATTCTTTTTTTTTTTTTTTTGAGATGGAGTCTCGCTCTGTCGCTCAAACTGGAGTGCAGTGGCCTGGACCTCAGCTCACTGCAAGCTCCGCCTTTCAGGTTTACGCCATTCTCCTACCTCAGCCTCCCAAGTAGCTGGGACTACAGGCGCCCGCCACCTCACCCGACTAGTTTTTTGTATTTTTTAGTAGAGACGGGGTTTCAACGGGTTAGCCAGGATGGTCTCGATCTCCTGACCTCGTGATTCGCCCGTCTCGGTCTCTCAAAGTGCTGGGATTACAGGCTTGAGCCACCGCGCCCGGCCCATTTGACAAATTCTGTAAGCTTTTTTCCGCCTTTTTTCTCCCTTGACTATGCATTTTTAAATAGTCTGCCTTCAAGCTCACTGATTCTTTCTTCCATGTGATCAATTTGTTTGTCTTCTATATTTCATTTACTGTAATGTTTAGCTCCAGAAAATCTTTTTGATTTTTAAAATTATTTCAATCTCTCTGTTAAATTTATCTGATAAATTTCTGAATTGATTAATTGTGTTTTCTTAAAGTTCATTGAGCTGCCTTAAAACAGATAGTTTTAATTCTTTGTCTGAAAGATCACACATCCCCATCACTTAAGGATCAGTCTCCGGCATCTTGTTTTTTGGTTCATTTTAGTGATGTCGTGCTACCCTGAATGTCCTTGATGCTTGTGGAAGTGTGACAATATCAGTGTGCATTGAGTGATTCGGTATTCATCTCGGTCTATGCAGTCTGGCTTTGTTTGTGCCTGTTTTTCTTCAGAGGGATCTCCAGGGCTTCTAAGCAGACTGACTGTTTCGTTTCCTGGACCTGTGATCACTTCAGCCATCTCAGAACTATACGATGTTCTAAGCCAAGGCCTGTCACAAGTCTTGCAAGCACTCTATGGTTGATGCAGTTTTATGGCCCAAATGTATGAAGGGAAAACCCAAGCAGGATACTGGGGCTGTGTGGGTATGCTGGTCAGGGGCCTGAGTTCAGAAGACTGTCCTGGTAGCCCAGGTAAGCATGCCTTTCAGTAGGTCTCTACAATAGTAGAATGGTTCCTTGACTAGAACAGAAATTGCCAGAAACAAGGCAGGGCCTCCTTCAGATTTGTTGTGGGATGGAGATTTCCTGTCACATTCACTCAGACAGGCGCATATCTCCCAGTAAGTCTTTGTATAGATGGATTGCAGCGGGAGGTGCAGAAGCTGAGACTGAGCCCCCTCGAAATCTGTAGAACAGAGACTGGAGAGTACAGTTCTATTGTCTCAGAGCGTATGCAGCTCCCAGGAGAATTCTGTACACACGGGATAATTTCCCAACTGCCGCTGGAGGAGCTGGAGCTAATACTGAGCTCTCTTGGGATCTTCTATGGGGCTGAGGCTGGAGAGCCTGGTCTTGTTAAATCAGAGGGACATGTATCCCTCAGTAAGTCTCTGCAAAATTGACATAGTTCTCCTGTTGCCATATAGAGGTGCAAGGCAGTGGCTGGAGCTGGGACTGGGCTTCTTGGAGTTCAGTGTGGGGCAAAAGCAGCAGAGTACAGTCTTTTTGGCTCACAGCGGTCCATATCTCCCAGCAAGTGCCTGCACAGATGATATAGTTTCCTCATTGCAGTGAGAGAGGCTACAGTTGAGATTGTGTCCTCATGGGATATGTTCTGTGACAGAGCTTGGTGAGCCCATCAGGGAGGCCCAGACTGCAAGATATGGCTGAGTCTCTCTCTGTGTCCTTGTATAAGCCACTCTTAGCTAGGACCTCAGCTCGAGAAGGCTAAAGCAGGGCCACAGGTCCACTTTCAGGTGCTACTGCTGTCAGTGGGCAGACGACCCTTTCCGTCAAGGTACTAGCAACCTTGGTGGATCAGCCACCCAGGTGTCAGTTGCCCTTAAAACAACCCTCCAGGGTTTTGTGTTGTACTAGAGTTCACAAACTCCTACCTGAATCCTGAGGCTCCTGAAGAAAGATTTTTAACTATTGATGGGTGCAGAATTTTTGCTGTTTTGGGGGAATATGAGCAACTTCTATTTCACCATCTTAATTATGTCACTACCCTTATAATATATATTTAAATATTTTTTGATAGATTTTGTTTGCTCTCATGTTATTCAAAGAATATTTATTGCTTTCTTACTGTAAAACTTTATAAAAACTTTATGATATTATGTTACTCCCCCCACAAAAGGTTCTTTAATGTGATGCATCATTAAATCCAAATATATATCTGCACGGGGCTTTCAAAAAATGTAACACTGAAGTTCCGTGTGGGAAACCATCAACATTAAAGTCAATTAAGATAATGTATTGCTGTTTTTCTGAATGATAAACTTCTATAAAGATTCTATATCAATAGTTATTTAGTAGGGATACTGTTTGCTTGCTAAGTATTAAATAGCATAAAACAGATTTTATTACCTTAAAGTATTTTATCATAAAATTTCAAAATTTAGTAAAACAATTTTAAAAAGAAGAAAAGAAGGATGGAAAAGGTGAGTGGAAAAAATCAGTTAACTTAAATGCAGTGAAATGAGAACCCCTGATTAAGCTAACTTTCTGTTTCATTGAATTAATTTTATGTTGAGTCTTTATTTTTATGTATTTATTTATTCGTTGTGGTGGAACACGTTACTTGAGACATATACATTATTTAAATAAACTTATTAATGCTAATAATGGAGAGAACTTTAGGCAACAGAAAACCTGATTGTATTAATATCAGAGTAACTTGCAATTGGAAGTAGGGGAAAAGGCTCCAGACTTTCCCCAGAAGACCTCAGACTTTTCTCCTACTATGTCAGTGACCGGATTAAGTGAGACAATACAAAAATGCAATGACATGCTATATCACCCACACTGACATGACCAGAGTTAATGGAAGAAGTGGTGGGTAATTAGTTACCAGAACTCTCAAGGCCAATGATTCAAGACAGATTTCAAAAAATAATAATAACAGTTTTCTACTTTTTGACCTTATTCTTTGTGGTCCAAACTTCTTATCAAGTTCTTTCATATTTGTATTTTTCTTCATTACAAGATAATTGCTTCAGTTTGAGTTTTGTCCCAATCTTGAGTGAGGTAGATGCAATCTCACCAAAAGTACTCACCAAAACTTTGTATTGCTACTTGTGTTACCATCATTGTGCTATTTATAAGAAATAAAACACTGCACATTTTTATCAGAGTTCACCTAAATGTGTCTCAATTTCGATAATCTCTTTCATTTTCTCTCACATATCCTTTCTCTCAGTCTTTCTCTTACTCTCATGAAAATCTGGCTGACTTATTTTTTGATAATCTACTTTTTGTCTTTTTTTTTCCTAAATAAATATATTTCCCTTCTAAATTGCCTTTAATTTTCACACTTTATTCAAGATCCGGAAATGCAGCAGTTAAATTTAATCTGATAATGCCCCTCACATGTAATTATAAAGTCTCTATGTTTCTAAACATAATTTATTGATCTATCTTATCATTAATTATCTTGTGGTTTCTAGGTCTATTTTTTAATAACTGTAAAGTCTGCTACTTTCCAGGAGTGATTAAATAAATATATCAATGTACTTTAGTAATTCAAAAGTGCTACATTAAATTCATGGTGCAATATCTCTAGTTCAGAAATCTAAAGGTGTGTGATGCATAGAAACGTAATACTCCAAAGACATAGGGGATATTTATTGTACTCATATGCTAAATCAATCATTTTATAGTCACTTCCTTCTTGTCTATTGCATTCTTTTTTTTTTTTTTTGAGACGGAGTCTCGCTCTGTCGCCCACGCTGGAGTGCAGTGGCCGGATCTCAGCTCACTGCAAGCTCCACCTCCCGGGTTTACTCCATTCTCCTGCCTCAGCCCCCCGAGTAGCTGGGACTACAGGCATCCGCCACCATGCCCGGCTAGTTTTTTGTATTTTTTTTAGTAGAGACGGGGTTTCACCGTGTTAGCCAGGATGGTCTCGATCTCCTGACCTCGTGATTCGCCCGTCTCGGCCTCCCAAAGTGCTGGGATTACAGGCTTGAGCCACCGCGCCCGGCCGCCTATTGCATTCTTAAAGTAAATCCAGTTTAATGTAATTTAAGGTATTTCTAGTCTGATTAACCAAGTTTTTCTGTAAAATAGAGATTCTTTTAAAAGAGGGCATATCGTAGAGTTTTACAACACAGTCTTTGGAGTGAAAATTCCATCTATTTAGATTTCTAGTCTGCCATTTACAAGTAATGTAATCTTAGGCAAGTTAATTATGATTTAAATCTACTTACTTGGTTCTAATAAGGCTTTCTTATGTCTTCTCTGGGTTGTTGTAGGAATTAAACTACTGGGGATGAAGTGAAGTAGGTCTGATTCCATAGGTTACTCAGAACCACCATTTTCTGCTCTCTCCTCAGGTTAAACAATCTCAATTCCAAATAAATACGAGTATGGACTTGAACCCAAATAGCCAATACTCATATCAAAAATAGTTATCAAGTTAAGTAAAATTAGTAAAATAAAAACAAAAGGAAGGCGTTTGCAAGAAAGAATAAAAGCGAGGGTTTAAAGTCAGTCAGTGCTAGACTACAAAACATAAAGACTTCACTACTTACAATTTCCTGACTGTTCTCCTCAAGTTATTTGGTCTCCTTAACTCCTTTTCTTTTTTTCTAAAACTTAAATTAGCATGCCGTTTTTACAGGGCTGTAATGCAGATTAAATAAAATAAGTCATATGTAAAATATAGCACAGCTCTAAACAGTTAATAATATCTTGTATTAAAATTCTCAATGTTGTCATCATCATTCAAATTGTCTATTTTTAGAGCACAATTACACTTTTTTATTATCTGAAATGGGGTCCATATAATTTTACAGGGGGTTGCTAATGTGAAGGTTTACATTTAAAATAATCTCTGAAGAGAGAAAGAAATTTTAAAGAAATAAATGTGCTATACAAGTTAACCACCAGATTATCAACATCCTTTATATCTCCTAAAGATTACCACCATCTTCAAATTGAGAATTGCACTATCAATGTATACAATCTCTTCATTAAAATATTCTAGACATTTTATGTACTTTGATAATTCTTAAAGATAGAATTTTTTGTCTGGTATAACGGTTATTTATTACAGTGACTGATCTACCATAGCCACACAATAATTTTTATACACTGAATCAATTGAATGCAAATGCGTCTTAAATCATTGAAGAAACTTTTTAAAAAATTTGTTATTCTGCACTATTTATCAGGTGTGTCAAGTTGTTCTTTTGTGTTCCAGAGAAAGCAATGTCCTCATGTCCTTCTCTCCAGCCTGGCAACACAGCAAGAGTCCGTCTAAAAAAAAAAAAAAAAGAAAGAAAAGAAAGAAAATAATGTCCTCCTTATTCTTTCAGAAGACCATTATCCTTTGATAAATAATTTTATTTAAAATTTTAATTTGCCCCCTACTTTTATTATATTCCCATACAGCACCATTTTACTCTTCATTACCAATTACCTTTCCTTTTGGGTCACTTGAGCTATGCAAATATGCATTTTGTTTGCTTTTAATGTAATCTCTGGAATTCACATTTTTTCACAGTTCACAATTAAACTACATTTATGAAATAATAATAAATGATTTCTTACTATGGACCCTTACAATGGATAAATAGCAAGATATTTTTAAAATATGTTTTGATAGGAAAAGATATAAGGAAGAATGAGTACCACCCTTAAGAAGAAAAGAAGGAAAGTCATTCAGAATAGACAGAAATAGAATCTAAGGGAAGTATTTTGAGTAATGAGATGACACAGAGACAACAAAAAAATACAGTTTAAGAAGATTCCTTGAGTTCCGGAAATTATTTTAAATCTCCACAATGGACAGAGGAATTTTAAATAGACACGAAAATGAACAAATATCTATCGGAAGGCAGTATGCATATGTCCATTTTTTCCAAATGTTTGCCAACTGAAACTTGAAGTAGCCAAATGAAGTCTACTGTGTGGAGAGAATCTAAGAATCAACCTTCATCATAGATAAGTGAGTAGTCACTATGGTCAAGGGGAAAATATAGAAAGGAAGAAACAATGATCCATGTTAGTTAAATTCTGAGTTCAGCTCAGTTAAAGCAGTATGTAAGGAACATTTTTTTTAGGTCCAGCGGCAGCTGTGTCAGAATAGGAACAGATGAGAGACTTAGATATAGATTATGAACAGTTAGAGGAATTAGTGTGATTAAAAGCTTTTATACCTAATATGCCTAGATGCACAAAATGTTCTGAAGCTTCAGCATCAAAGAAAAGCTGGCATAGAGGAAAAGCAGGGAAATGCATGCAGCTCCGCACTGTGAGGGCATTTAGAGACTATTATTTATCTTATTTCTGGAAGAACATCAGGGCAAAAATGAGTTAATCAGTATGATAAGAGGGGATTAAGATCACAAATAGGTTATTGTATTATGTCCTTTGTCTTAATGATCCGTCTGCTTTCTGTTTTCGGGGGCTAAACACATGTAGTACAGATAATTAGTTATTTAGATCAATGACTGCTGTTTGTTTCATATAGTTTACTTAAAATTTAAGTTAACCTCTGTTTCTTTGTTTTTCAAAAGCTCAAGGATGGAGAGAGTAGAAGTTCGATTTTCAAAACCATCTCATAGCTCACTATAGTATGCAAATAGAAGATAAATAAGTAGTATCAAAGATAGTATGTTGTTGTATTTTAGTCACATTAAAATTGTTGAAAGCACCAATGACAGAAGAAAAAAATTGAAGATAGTGAACAATAAACCAATAGGAGAGAGTGATTTTAGTTATGTTCTTCTACCTCCTCACTGCTCCTCTTCCCCCTCCTCTTCCTCCTCTTTTTCTTCCTCCTCCTTCTTCTCTCTCTCTCCTCATGTGTATATATATATGTATATAGATAAATAATATAAACATTAAATACATGCATTTAAATAATATAAATGTATTAATGTACATTTAAATAATATAAATAATTAAATAATATAAATGTTCTCATTTATATATGGTATATTAATATATAATATATACTATACATGTGACATATAAATTAAATTATATAAGTATATATAAGTAATGTACACTATATAAGTATATATAGTATAGATGTATTTATATATAGTAATATAAATTATATTAATCTTAATATGCATATCACATATGATATATAAATTAATATATCACATATGTGATATATAAATTAATATATACATTATATACACTTAATGAAAACATTTATATTATTAAAATGTTTATATTATTTAAATGTATATTTAATACATTTATATTATTTAAATGTATTTATTATATACTTAGTGTGTATATATGTATACATACTATATATACTTAGTGAGAACCATTTTAGTTTGATTCTCCTCTATATAAGTTGAAGTACAAACACATACAAATTATTTGCTTTGTTTTTACAAAGTAATATTTTTGCAAACTTAGAGATTTAAATCGAATTTAAATTCGTTTTTAAAATACTGTATTAAATACATGTATTCGTTTGCTAGGTCTGCCATAAAACAAAATGTGTGGTTTAAGCAACAGAAACTTACTTCTTTTTTTTTTTTATTATTATTATACTTTAAGTTCTAGGGTACATGTGCACAACGTGCAGGTTTGTTACACATGTATACATGCGCTATTTCTTGCATCTCTAGAGGCTGGAAGTCTAAAGTGTAGGTGATGGCAGTGTCAGTCATTTCTGAGAGCTATGAGGGAAAGTTTTAATTCCATGCACCTCTCCTTGCTTTCGGTGGCTTCAGGTGTTCTTTGATTTGTACATGACATTCTCCCTGTCTTCACACCATCTTACCTTTCTATACGTTTGTCTCTATGTCCATTTTTTTTTTCTTTTTATAAGGACAGCAGTAATATTGGATTGGGTTTGACTCTAAAACTTCATCTTAACTTGAGCATTTGCAGAGGCTGTATTTCCAAATAAGATCCCATTCACAGATATTGAAGGTTAGAACTTTCAAATATATCTGGAGGAAAAAAGAAATTCAACCCATAACAATCTTTGCCATTAATTGACTTCAATTGCCTCAACTCTGTGTTTTGAGAGCCTGGGAAATATCCTTGTTGCAGTGCTAAAAAATAGTAATTTGGAAAATAGGTCTGAGTTTTTTTTTCCAGTGATGCTTTCCCCACAAGTCAAAATAAATTTTAAAATGTCCAACTAAATACTATGGGGTTTACAAATATGATAAGGCATTTTCTGTAACATAAATTTACACTGTATTCATTGGTGCTAAAAGAAAAACTTTAGCCAAATTAAATTTAATTATTTTTTTTAAATTTTAAGTTCTAGGGTACATGTGCACAAGGTGCAGGTTTGTTACATATGTATACATGTGCCATGTTGGTGTGCTGCACCCATTATCTCGTCATTTACATTAAGTATATCTCCCAATGCTATGCCTCCCCTCCCCCCATCCCATGACAAGACCCGGTGTGTGATGTTCCCCTTCCTGTGTCCAAGTGTTCTCATTGTTCAAGTCCCACCTATGAGTGAGAACATGCAGTGTTTGGTTTTTTATCCTTGCGATAGTTTGCTCAGAATGATGGTTTCCAACTTCATCCATGTCCCTACAAAGGACATGAACTCATCCTTTTTCATGATTGCATAGTATTCCATGGTGTATATGTGCCACATTTTCTTAATCCAATCTATCATTGATGGACATTTGGGTTGGTTCCAAGTCTTTGCTATTGTGAATAGTGCTGCAATAAACATACATGTGCATGTGTCTTTATAGCATCATGGCTTATAATCCTTTGGGTATATACCCAGGAATAGAATTGCTGGATCAAATGGTATTTCTAGTTCTAGATCCTTGAGGAATTGCCACACTGTCTTTCACAGTGGTTGAACTAGTTTACAGTCCCACCAACAGTGTAAAAGTGTTCCTATTTCTCCACATCCTCTCCAGCATCTGTTGTTTCCTGACTTTTTAATGATCACCATTCTAACTGGTGTGAGATGGTATCTCGTTATGATTTTGATTTGCATTTCTCTGATGACCAGTGATGATGGGCATTTTTTCATGTGTCTGTTGGCTGCATAACTGTCTTCTTTTGAGAAGTGTCTGTTCATATCCTTTGCCCAATTTTTGATGGGGTTGATTTTTTCTTGTAGATTTGTTTAAGTTTTTTGTAGATTCTGGATATTAGCCCTTTGTCAGATGGGTAGATTGCAAAAATTTTCTCCCATTCTGTAGGTTGCCTGTTCACTCTGATGGTAGTTTCTTTTACTGTGCAGAAGCTCTTCTGTGTAATTAGATCCCATTTGTCAATTTTGGCTTTTGTTGCCATTGCTTTTGGTGTTTTAGTCATGAAGTCCTTGCCCATGCCTACGTCCTGAATGATATTGCCTAGGTATTCTTCGAAGGTTTTTATGGTTTTAGGTCTAATATTTAAGTCTTTAATCCATGTTGAATTAATTTTTGTATAAGGTGTAAGGAAGGGATCCAGTTTCAGCTTTCTACATATGGCTAGCTAAAAACTGGCTTTAAGATAAATTTTAAAAATCCACATTGCTTTCTTCCCTAAAGTATGCTTAGTTTTAAGACATTATTAACAATCCTCAAAATATTCCATTCTATTTTATATTGCCTATGATTTTGGAAAAAGAAATCACTATAATATTTCACATAAAAGCCATATTTGCTTATTATGCCTTTATCAATATTTTAAAATTACACAAATCTATAATTGATCATTAGTTTTATGGTCTTACCAAGGCTTTTGTTTTCCCTATTGATAATGTGTTTTATTTATGGTACTATATTTTATTTATTATTCTTTGAATTCTTAAATGTGATATTATTCCTTCTGGATATAAAACTGACACCCATACATATTTGGGAACAGAGTAATTATTCTGTAAATTTTTTGGAAACACCTGTGTTTCTTTGGATGTTCAGTACTTGTATCTAGCACTAGTTATTTGATTAACTGAAGAGACTACCTTTATTTTTCCTAAGAAGATCAGCTTTTTAAAACAGTTATTTACTGCATGATACTACTATCTGAATTTCCTTCTGACACCAGAATTTATATGCAATAATTTGAATTCACTATTTATAAATTAAATTTATACTATTGCATATTCTTAAATAAATAACTCTTTGCTAGTAAATATAAAGCGTAATATTACCTAGAGAGGGATGATAAATTATAAACTATTTGAAAATAGTTTTTGAATAATTATATTTGCTTCCTTTCTTACTTAAAACTGTAAGTGTATAAACCTTTCTATAATCATTTAGTGATAATTAGATGACTGTCACTTATAATTTTTCTATCAGAAAAAAATAGCAATACTGATAAGTGTATAAAAGTTAATCTTAGTGGATAATATTTCAAATTTCAGATTTATAGTTCAAAATTAACATATTATCCTGGAATATGTTTGCTTCTAAATAAATGAGAAGTAAATATAGCAATAGTGTTTATGATTTATAAATACTTTACATGCAATAGCTTAACCATCATCCATATGCAAACTAGTAAATATTTTCTCAAGAAAGCATTCAAGATAAAAATATTTACATTTTACTTGGCTATTGAGTTGTCAGACATCAAAAAGGGCTTTTTGGACATAGACGTCTACCTTGTGACTTGGTTCAGTTGACATGTTAAGTTCATAAAAGCATCCTGCAAACAACTCTACATCCCTTCCTGACTATTTTTCACTTAAGTTAGGCAAATACCACTGAGGAATAACAGCATTAGCTGTTGATGCCATTCTTAGATCTTTAAGGTAATTATGCTTGTATATGTTATTTAAATTCTTAAAATGGCTTTAGAGAGGCTTTCATTTCTACAAGAATTAGTATTATGAAAGGTACACATGGAAGAGAACATTTATGTGAACTTGATAGTCTACTAACATTAATAAAAGTAAAAAGAATTAGACTTTATAGATGTTTTGAGAGTGCCTAGCTAAATTGGGATTCCAGTACCAGAGTGGCTAGCAACCCTAGCAACCCTGTCTTAACATGAAAGTAAGAGGAACTGGATGTGAGTGTTTACAATGTGTCTGCCATGAGATATTTCTTCTGCCTGGCAGATGACCTTATGCTTAGTTGTCCAATCTGAGACCTGGGAAAGGGGGTAAGGGTCCTGGCACAAGAAACTTGTTTATACTGTCAGAGGCCCTTGTTGGTGGTTCTTGTGTGTCCAGTTTTATGCCTGTCTGATCATCACCGTGGTGCTGAGAGTCTGACTTTGTGTTTCCTCTCGTGTTCCAGGGAAATCCTGGCCTGGAGCAGCCCCTGGTTTTCCAAGTGGAAGGCACAAATTCCATATACCACCACGACAGGAAACTTGTTCAACGATTTCTACTTGGACCCAGGCAGGGAAAGAATAATGAGGGAGGTTTTCTGTCCCCGGGTCATCCAAGACAGGAATGAAGAGTCAAGCAAAAAGCAAGAGAGACTGAGTGAGTGGCAACTAGTGATATATATAAGGGAATAGAGTGTGGGTGACTTCAAGTTCATGGACAAATGCCTAAATTTTCCATTTAAAAAAAGTGGCAAGAAAGTGGAGAGCCAAAGCTTCCAAGTTCTTATCTCTGGTCCATGTTTTACCCATGTCAGTGGGATGTAGATCTAGAAACTGTGTTAAGGGTAATTGAACTCTGCTTCTGGTATGAAAAAGTTAAGCTTGTATTCAAAATGGATGCCAAGGCAACATAAAACTATAGGAATTCATCACAACGGAGTGCTGAGATGACCAAAGTTGCTTGGATTCTGTTTTGATTTCAGAAAACTCTGACTCTTTGATTTTAGTTAATTTGAATTAAGCTTCCTGTTATGACAGCACTTTACTTTGAAGTGGGATTTTTGAATGTCAAGAATGAAAATCACCTCCCAGTTGGTTGACAATTTATTAAAGCAAGAGGTCTCAGGAGATTAGCACACATAATATTGTAAGACATAATGTCACAGGGCTTGTCGTTACAAAACAAACATTTTAATATGGATCAGAATGCATTTTGAGTCTCTCTTTTAAAAAGTCAGAAAAGGCATTTAAAAGGGTAACATTAATATGAATGACTTTATATTCACTTCTGAAAAATAAAATGTTAAGACTATTAAAATTTTTCAAATGTGCATGTGTGGAAGCCTGTCGAGGTAAATAAAAATTGGCCATGTTTGTACTATTAAGAATAAGCTAAGTGGAGAAACATCAATCACGTGTGTTACATTGTGTTTCTTTCCCTTTCCAGAATTGTAATTGCCCCTCACCTGTTCCTATTGCTAGTATGATAGTCAGAAGTTTTTCATAGTTGATTAGTAGTCACCTCCTATGTCTTCAGAATAAGTGAATAAGTTGGAAATGATGATGATCGTAATCCAACTTGTTTTATGGTACTCAAGTAGCAAATTGAGAACTTAAGATGAAATATAATTTGAATTTGAATATAGAAATTATTGAATTGAATAAGCAAGTATTGTGCTGTTATGTTGTGGCAGATCTTTCATTGTTAGGTTTGATGAGGCAAATTGTTGATACAAAGTTAATGTCAAAGTATGAATATAAAATGTTACCTGTGCCTTACTAGAGAAAGGTATAAGTTAGTGGGGAAAGCATAAAGGAAAGGAAGAGATACTTCATTAATCCCCAGTGTTTATGTTACCACTGTTCAATCTTAAACAGTATATTGTATTTCCATTTCCATATATAGTTTACTTTTAAAGGCATATGATTATTAATATACTTTACAAGTTTGAAGAAAATGGAAAGTCAACTACTGTTATTTGAATTATAAAATAGCAATGGTTTAACTTAAAAGTTTATTTATGAATATACTATTCAACAATAATAATTTATTTTTAACTTAATTATAATGAAAGTGGAAGCAGCATTTATATGCAGATATTTAGGTTTTCCCCAGAGATACTCCTTTGTGCTCTCTCGTTCTCTCTCTCTCCCTCTCTGGCTTTCACTGTGTGTTTTCCAATCCATGGATAATACACACAATTAATGCAATAAGATGCAAAATTTATAGGAAATAATAAATTTATATTAATTTAGCAATTATTATGTGCCATCTCTGTACTAGATGTGTACCTATCATCCACTTACCTAAACATTAGAAGGAGGTAAATTGCTTGAGATTATATCACTCATAAGTGCTAAAGCTTAGAAGAACATTCTAGACTAGAAAGCCCATGCTCTTTTCTTCCATGATAAACACTTCCAATCCAAGTGGCTATGGTATAAGTCTTAACATTTATCAAAATAATAAAGAAATTTTCAAGTACTATGGTTTTATTTATTAAAGAGGCATACCACTGATATTTAGATAATTTCTTTGTGCAGATACTAAAATATTTAACTTGCAAATATGTGTCTGAAAGATAATATACCTATGAGCTTCTGATGATCACAGAATAATTTGTCCTTTTATTAATCATGTACCATTTTAACTGATAAATTTAGAAATTGTTAAAACATTTAGAAA
Organism: Macaca fascicularis; assembly: GCF_037993035.2. Taxonomy (NCBI): domain Eukaryota; kingdom Metazoa; phylum Chordata; class Mammalia; order Primates; family Cercopithecidae; genus Macaca; species Macaca fascicularis. Next base: position 28,360,136 of record NC_088380.1, on the reverse strand, counting down.
GGTTAATTTTATAATATTGTTGATTAGCTCTACTGAAATCAACTGTACTGATTTCTACTGAAATCAAACACAAACTCTATACCCTGCACTTGGGTATAATTAAATGGCATCTATTCATTAATTACTCATTTGTCATTTTGTACCTGTATTCATCTGGATATAGTATCAAACTGGAGCATCGTAGACCAGCATATAACCAATAGTAATATGCATTTATTCAATCAGCAAATGCTGCAGAAAAACATACACTATATTCTTGTAATAAACATTATTAGCATATATCAAAAAACTACTATAAAGTAGTTTTCAGTATGGAATACATGGAACATAAATTCATAAATATAATTTAAATAAAAACATGACAGAAAAATGTCATCCTCTGAAATGTTCAAGGTAGAATTTAATTATATATATAGTTCACTTGGAAAAGTAAAGGTAAGAGCATATACCATTAAAAAAAATTGTTAGGATTCAGTGGTAGAAAAAATATGAAAATTTACTCTAAATTTTAAGTCCCTGTATACATTGAAACTGCAATTTCTGTATATTTGACAGCATTATATGCAAATATCAATAATTTTGACTATACTGGTCTCTAACTACAGGTAACTGTAAATTTTGTGTATAACTGGTCCTCTGGGTACTTAGCTATTCTGTATTATTCTGGGTTTCTCTGTGAGGGTGTTTTGGATGACATAAGCTTGTGCATTAGTATACTGAGTACATAGTTTCTTCTTATCCTTGGGAAGGAGATAGCTTCCAAAATCTTCAGTGTATGCCTGAAACCACAAATAGTTCTGAATCTAATGGCTGTCAATTGAGACACATTTCTGTTCATTTCTTCCACCCACAAATGTAAAGCCTTTTCCATCTTAACCAAGCACTTATCACACACTGTGGCTATAATTTTTGCAGTTTGAGGTGAGACAGCAAATGTAATCTGAATTTCTTTTATTCTTTACAATTTCATGGACAGAAAATTTGCTTTTACTGCAAATCTTAGCAACCTCAACATACAGTATTTTTCCTTCTTAAGTCGAGGACTTTCACTTTTTCCCTTGAAGGAAGCACTTTAAAATTTATTTTTGGCATATTTGAATTACCAGCATCACCACTATTACACTTTGGGGCCATTGTGAAGTACAATAAGGGGCCCTTGAACACCAGCACTGCTGCTACATTGCTATACTGCCACAGTCAAGCTGAGAACCAAGCAGCTACTAAGTGACTGATGGGTGGGTGGTGTACACAGCATGGATCTGTTGGACAAAGGAGTGATTAGCGTCCTACCAGGGATGGTGTGGGATGCTGTGAGATTTCATCATGCTACTCCAAATGGCATGTAATTTAAAACTTATGAATTGTTTATTTCTGAAATTTCCTGTTTGACATATTCAAATCATGCTTGACCATAGGTTAATGAAACTGCAGAACTGCAGGTAAAGGAGGATGACCATGAAGCAGCTAGCCATCCCGAATGTGAGTGGGCTTCATCCAATCAGCTGAGGAGCTAAATAGAACAGAAAGGCCGAACCTCCTCCAGATGAGGGAGAATTTTTCCTACCTTCATACTGAGACTGACATATTAGCTCCTCCTGGGTCTTCATCCTGCTGGTTGTTAAACTGGAATTGCACCATCAGCTCTCCTGGTTCTCAAGTTTTGGGACTCAAACAGGAACTGCACCATTGGTTCTTCTGTGTGTGCCTCCAATATTTTAACTCAACTTGGAAATACTCAGATTGTCAGCCTTCATAATCACAGGAGCTCTTTTCTTATAATAAGTTCTTCCTTTTCTTTCCTTCCTTTCTTTCCTTCCTTCCTTCCTTCCTTCCTTCCTTCCTTCCTTCCTTCCTTCCTTCCTTCCTTCCTTCCTTCCTTCCTTCCTTCCTTCCTTTCTCTCTCTCTTTCTTTCCTTCTTTCTCTCTTTCTTTCCTTCCTTATTTCTTTCTCTCTGTCTTTATCTCTCTCTCTCTCTCTCTCTCTCTCTGTCTCTCTCTCTCTCACACACACACACACACACACACTCCATTGGTTCTACTTCTCTGGAGAACCTTGATTATTATAATACACTGTAAATGTCACTCTTACAAAAGATGATAACTGCTCTTAACATATGTATTTTTTAATTTTTCTAGGTCCTCGTTCATTGCCTAGTAAATGAGCAATTGTTGAATGAGAAATTCTCAGATTCAGAGTTTTGGCATAACATATACCAATACTATTCTATTGGTACAATGTATTTTCACTAACTATTGACAGCCAGTGGTGGCAATTCATCTTTTATTTTGATCCTAATTTCATATTTTATTTTTATCATTACAATAAGACATTAACATTATAATTATGTAAGTGAAAAGTAAATTCCAATTTTTTTGTTTTTTTAATAAAACTACATAGTATTTTGTATTCTTAGCTATTTCAGAAGTACAGAATAAATTTCACAGTTGGTCTAAGGTCTTATCAGCATAATTCATGGAGACTTCCAAGAAACTGATTCCTATTCTATTTTCACAGTCTTAAGTTTGAAAATAGAAAACAGACTTAAATTCAGCTGTTGGCCTAGGTAGCCTTAGTGCAATGGGTGGATTTTTTTTTTTTTTTTTTTTTTTTTTTTGAGACGGAGTCTCACTGTGTCGCCAGGTTGGAGTGCAGTGGCTCAATCTTGGCTTACAGCAATCTCTGCTTCCTGGGTTCAAGTGATTCGCCTGCCTCAGCCTCCCAAGTTGCTGGGACTACAGATGCCACTACGCCCAGCTAATTTTTGTATTTTTAGTAGAGACAGGATGTCACCATGTTGGCCAGGATGGTCTCAATCTCTTGACCTCGTGATCCACCCGCCTTAGCCTCCCAATGTGCTGGGGTTACAGGCGTGAGCCACCGCACTGCACTCGGCTGGATATTTTTAAATCATAAATGTGGTGCATAATCATAAGTACCAGATTGTGTGTTCACTGAAAAATGTTGACACTAAGGAGATACACTGATAAGAATAAGAGATCTCTAACGTAAAATCGGTGTCTGCAGTATAGTGAGGACTTAGGACAGATGGCTGTGCTTCTAGAAGATCTGACATGACACTTCCTCAGACATAATCATTCCAACTATTTGGATTTAAGAGGTTGTAGCTTAAACTTTCCTCTATAACAAAATATGTAGCTACTTTATCCACACTTTAACTGTGATAATTTTCTTCAATATCCCACAGGATAAATAAAACTTACTTAATTAGCCCTGATTTAATTTTCATCACAGCAACTTATAGGACATTATTGAAAACTATAATATAATTATCAGCATATATGCTTAAAGCATCCAAACTTTTTTCACTATTAAAAGCATTCAGTATATTGAAATGGTAAAAACTATTTGTAATATAAGTATAGATATTACTTACTTTTAGAGAAATTACATAAGAAATATTAAACATTTTGTTTGACTTCAAAAGAGAAAACTTATATGTTAATTAGACTGAGTTCATGGGATGTATAAAATTTTATTAGTAATTTTTTCTCTAAGGTGAGAGAAAAACTGAATTTGTTTAAATGCTGATGGGATTCAGCAAACAGAAATATTTTGAAGATATTGGTAACAGAAGGGATAATTGATAGAAAAATGTCTCTAGAGAGCACAGAAATGGATGCGATACAAAGAACATATGGAGTCTTATTTCTCGCCCCGACAAAGCTACATCTTCCACTGCAACTGCTGGCAAAAGTAGAGAATGGTGAGCCAGATTTCCAGTGGTCAATTAAGCTTCAGCAATTTCAACTTCTGCACTCTCCCTAATATCATGTGGACTGGAAACCTGAGAATGATTTTTCTCAGATTTCTAACCACCATGATGCCAGGCTAGATTCCACCATCAAGAGGTACTTACATAACATATACAGACTGGAAGCTATAATTGTCTTCCAGAAGGATAGGAGTCCCGAGAGCAGAAAGTAGGCACAAATTCTCCCTAATTCTAGAAATTTTATTTAACAAATGTACTTTAGTGCTATTAGTGGCCGAGGCTATCGGTGGCAGCTTCTTCATTTTCTGAAAGCCGGTGGCATTATTCTCTGTCTTTCATTCTACCAGCTCTTCTATAGGCTTGCCAATACCTAATTTAAATATTATCCCTTCCGGTTTGAAATATTTAGAACACTTTGTACTTTCTTTACTCAAACTTAACTGATGAAGGAATGTGGTTTCAAATACATTTACAATTATAATGGCTGCAGTTTGAAGCAGTTTCAACCTGAAATGTAGGAAGGAAATTTAGTCATGAAAAGGATGGGTTGGATATTTTTAAGAAACAGCATTTCTCTGCAGAGAATTAGAGAAAGAATTAACTTGGCAAACATGGTATAGCTTGGCAGCCATATAAACTAGGTAAATTTGATAATGAAGATAGAGTAGTCAAACTGTGTGTTTTTTTGTTTGTTCTTTTTTTTTTTTTTTTTTTTTTTTTCTATCCCAGCACTTTGGGAAGCCAAGGTGGGTGGATCACCTGAGGTCAGGAATTCAAGACCAGCCTGGCCAACATGGTGAGACCCTAACTCTACTAAAAAAAAAAAAAAAAAAAAAAAAAAAAAATGCCGGGCATGGTGGCAGCACCTGTAATCCCAGCTACTAGGGAGGCTGAGGCTGAGACAGGAGAATTGCTTGCACCTGGGAGGTGGAGGTTGCAGTGAGCCAAGACAGAGTCATTGCATTCCAGCCTGGGCAACAACAGTGAAACTCTGTCTCAAAAAAGATAAGATAAAATAAAATAAAAAGACAACCCCCAAAAAAGTAGCAATTAATGTCCCTGAAATTTCAAAAGTAGATTAAGGAAAAGAAATAATTGAGCAGACAAACAAACCAAAGAAGTTCAGGGTTTTAGTCCAAATGATTTTGATAGCAAAAGTAGGTTTCTTTAAAGGAGAAGTACAAGCGTTGTACAAATAACCAAATAAGTGTGAGTGAAGCACTTAGGTTTATTTGAATTTATTTAGGTGCTTTTCGATTTTTTTATACTTTTAATGGTTGAAGGTAAGTTGACGAAGTAGAGGAGTGTGAAACTAGATTAAATATTTAGTATGACTATGGTACATGTGGAGAAAAAAGAGATTGTGAGATGCCAGCTCTGGGTAATGAAGCACAGTGACTGGAAAATCTGAAATCACAGCATACATAGAGTTGTGTGATTCATATTTTTCTTCAGGTAACTTATGGAAAAAAGAATTTTGTAGAGTAGCTTGGGGAGCTAATCCCATGGACAATAATGTTTGTAAAAGAGATGTGTGTTTTAACTCTAAAACAACTGACTCAGGAACACAATTCTGACACACAACCCACTTGTTTCTGAAATTTTAAATGTGCTTAGATATTTCTCAGTCCTTCAGTTCTTTTTTAATCTGTGAACCTGAATGTTTTATTATCTTATTCATATAACTTACTTCTGGGTATGGTCCAAGGAATAGATAAGGCTTTGTTACTATAGGTAAAGTTTTTCATTTCTGTTTTAATATTTCACCTTTTTTCCTTTTCTTATTTCTTTAAAATTAAAGTCTAGTTATAGGCCAGGCTAGTGTATATTTCTTTATTCAATGCCAATACAGTTCAAGTTTTTGATCTGGTGTCTTAGTTTATTAACTATAGTTTGATGAAATGATATTAAATGAATAGTAGTGATTTAGATATGGTAAATTGCTTAATAATCTAGACAAGTCAGATCATAATGATCATGTAAAATATTCAGGGACAATTAATGACCAAAACCTTTTTATAAGATTGCATGTGTTAGAATATAAATATAAATACATGCTTTTTCTTTTAAATAAAATATGACATGTTGTTGAAAAATTATCACAAGCACATCAGTCACAACTCATTCAAAAATACTTTAAAACATAGAAGAAATCATTACTACTTTTCCTCTACTACACGTTATTATGTTTAGTTTTTCATCATAAATAAGTGTTCACTTTCTAAAGCCCCTCCCTCTGGAAAATCTCTCAACTAATTTCTATTCTCTGGAGCTCCTCTCTTCTATCTTCTGGCCAGAAACTTGGGCTTTACTTGTCTCATTCTGTTGCACTTCCTGCAAATGTGCCCATATCTGGGAGAAAGCAGCACGTGGCAAGATAAAGAAAAATAAAAATGAGAATTCACCCCACAGCCTTGTAGTCACAGCTCCTTAACTCTGAAATAAAAATATTTTCTTCCTTAGAGTTTGATTTCTCTCAGGGAAAGGGAATGTTGTTGGTGTCCCTGATGTCACTGCCAAAGAATTTCTTTAGGCATAGTTTAACAAAGAACAAAGAAAATATTAACCAGAAAAGTGGGAGGGACCGTCCACTTTCTCTGAGCATCAGGAGTTCCATTACTTAACCATGTGGCCAGATGACTTTTCTAATAGTTTAAAGCATGCTGTAAAAAAAATTACCTAAGCTTAGTGGTTTAAAACAACAGAAATGTGTTCTCTCACAGTTCTGTAGTCCAAAAGTTTGAGAGAAGTTTTATGTACCAAAACTGAGGTATGAGCAGTGTTGGTCATCCTGGGAAGTCCAGGGCAAAATTTATTCATTGCATCTTCCACCTTCTGATAACACTAGCATTCCTTGGCCTATGGCTTTACCAATCTAATCTCTGCTTCACAAATCACAATGCCTTATTTTCTTCTACAGTCGAATCTTTCTCTATTTCCCTCTTCTAAAGACACTTGGGATTACATTTAGGGCCCATCCAGTGAATTCAGGTTAATCCCTCCATCTCAAGATTTAATAACATCTGCAAATTTCCTTTGTCCGTATAAAAAAACATTCACAGGTTTCAGAGAATACGACCTGTATATCTTTGGGGCCAGTATTCAGTCTTCCACAGCTTCTGCTGTAACTCTTGCTATCAGCAGGCCTGTGCTCACCTTTTTGTTCAGGCTGTGGGATTCAGCTCAGGCTGTGGGGATGCAGGAGAGAGAGAGAAAGGTAAGCACAACTAGTTCAATGGAAATTCAAACCCTGGCCTTCTTCCCCAATCTGCCTCCTACTACTCAGTTTTAAAACAGTTGCTTCTAGCATTCAATCTAGGTTGAATAACTACATGTAGTGGGAGAGACAGAATGGTATGTGCTTATGGCATCTTATCAAGAGCTATAACCTCCTAACTTGATTTTTTAACTTTCATCTTTAAATCAATGTAATGCAAAAATTAAGTCCTTAAACACATACTTAATGGTTAGAATTTTTAAAAAAGCATTCCCCTGCTCTACCTTGTCTCTTATCTGATTTCTGTGCCCCATAAGCTACATTTTCCATGTCGTTTTTTTTGTTTGTTTGTTTTCTTTGTTTGTTTGCTTGTTTGTTTTGAGATGGACTCTCGCTCTGTCACCCAGGCTAGAATGCAGTGGCGTGATCTCACTGCAATCTCCGCCTCCCAGGTTCCAGCAATTCTCTTGCTTCAGCCTCCCAAGTAGCTGGGATTACAGGTGCCCGTCACCACACCTAGCTACTATTTTGTATTTTTAGTAGAGACAGGGTTTCACCATGTTGGCCAGGCTGGTCTTGAACTCCTGACCTCAGGTGATTCACCTGCCTTGGCCTCCCAAAGTGCTGAGATTACAGGCATGAGTCACCGCACCTGGCCCATTTTCCACATTTTTATTGATATTTTTCCTTATGATTAAGGTATCAGAAAAATATTATGTAATTGTTAAAATCTCCTATAAACATCAATAGCCTGTATGCTCTTTAGTCTTCTGTAAATATACCTGTGTGTGTGCATGTGTGTGTGTATGTGTGTGCGAGGGTCTTTTATTTTATTTTTTTAAATTTGCCCTATTTTTGAGTGGGTTTTGCTTGTTTGTGTGGGAGGGTCTTTATAGACATGGAATACGGTCTTATGTAGTAGCATTAAGTTCCCATATCAATAGCTACCGACTTAAGTGGCTTCTCTTTATTACTCAAGGCTGCGAGGAAGAAGGAGAGAGAAAGAAAAGGCAGGAAAGAGTCAAAAAGGAGAGAGAGAAGGAGAAGGATACATTGATATGGAGGTGTCAAAATAAACCATACATGAAAAGCGCAAAGCCACATTTACTGGATTTTCACTTAATGGAGGAAGTGAGGCCTGATGCTTAGATAATTTTAAAGGACTTGGAGCCTCACAGGCCAAGCCTAATGGCTTTTTCTCCTCTTAGGACATTGTACCAGACAGAAGACTCAGAATTGTTTTAAAAAATGGCATCAAGAAGAAATAATCATGGAATTAAACCAAATTATATTAATAGAGTTAGGGTTACATTACCTGTTGGTGGAAAGTCACATGATGATAGGGAGTTAGAAGAAATTACTTTATCACAAAGGATCAGAATTCAAAATTGGTGGAAAATGTTAAGAAATGGAAACATTAATGTGGAAAACCTTTGTGAGGGTTTTAAGATTTTGTGTTGTTTTCCTTTGAGATATTAAAAAATAAAAACAAACTATTTAACATGCAGTTTACATATTTTAACATTGTTCTTTGTGTGTTTTCTCTTCCGCCACTCCCTTCAGAAAAATTAGCATATGTACATATGCACACATATACACACACACACACACATACACATATACACACATATACATTTCTTATTGTAAGTATTACAGAAAATAGACAAAGTTTTACAGATTACACCACAATTATCCCTTTGTCTGCTTCTTTGTAAATGAAACAATATTATGCTAAGGGGATAATACTGGTTATGGGTAGCAATCATTAACTATATGTATCCATATGAACGTGGAGGAAGCAGGCAAATGCAACTAGAGTACAAATCCGTATTGTAGATGGCTGATCCTTAGTGGGTCCATGGGTGCGTGCATGTGCACATGCTCCTGAGTGTGCATGCACTCATTAGCATTTGGAATAGGAAGCTGCCTGATCCTTGTTTTCAAAATGGCACCGCTACTTTTTTTTATAAAATAAGCCTCAGCTGTTTCTTTTCTTAAAAATATCTTCTTCATGTTCTCATTTCCTAATTTTATAACAACTTAATCATTTAATGTACATTTCTCTCTAATTGTGGTGGATAGCAGTTAACTAATTTATGTGAAGAAATTAAAATGCAAGGAGAGGATTGCATCATGAAATTTGCATGTGCGTGTATCATATTTTTGCTCTTTTAAGAGCAGTTTATTTTTCTGTTTGAGAAATAACTTACCAAACTCTATGAACATTACATCATTTTCTGCAGTACGTGTCAAATCAGTGAACATTTTGTTTTAATAATTATTGTCTTTCTTTCCTAGAAGAGTGAAGTAAAGGATATTCAGCCTCCTGTTTATTATCATCTTTTCCCAATAGAATATAGTCTGGTAATTGGAAAAATGTTCAGCCACCCTAAACTCATTTCACATGTGCTTTCCCTCATCACTGATTAATGATTCTAACTGTCTCTTTTCCTCTAATGTGTGAAACGAGGTCTTCCCACTGTGACATGGCTTGTTAAAAGGGAGATTTACGCTACCATCATGTGGTGTGATGTACTCCACGTATTATGTAAAGCAATCATTTACAGGGTCAGGCACCATGGGTCAAATCAGGCACAAAGATTTGGAGAAACGTGCTATGACAATCTGAAGTGAATGATTTTATTTCAAACTATGTTAATTACTTGATTGTATAAGTCACAGAGGGCTAAGACTAAGGCAGGGACTATATCAAAATTCATTTTTCTAGAACACATTACATGAAAATGAAAGGCCACAATGTGAGAGTACCTGGGGTATCCTATGACTGTGAAGCTGGCTGATTCTTTGAAACTGATGCTTAAAATACATAAGCTTCCATTATAGATTAGTTTTTAAAATAACCAGCTAAGGTAGATATTAAATTTAAAACAAATCTATATCGTTTAAATTAAAAGTAGATTTTAGGACAAGGAACTAAATAATGTGTTTTCATAAGCCACATACTTTTTTTAAATATACAAAGTTGTCTTTACCTCCTGAAAATTAGTTTTAGAAAACTGGAAAGTAGAGCATATTCCACTTTCTTCCAACAACTTGTGCTATACAAAGTATAAAAAGTTTTATTTTTGTTGAAAATTAGCTTTTGAACAATGACCTCGGTTAAGGCATATGCTAAAAAATTCTGTTTTGATATAATAGTCTTTGTCTTTAGAGTATGGGTAGTTGCTGGGAAGTAGGGAGTATTGGTTTAAATGTACAGGGAAAAACAAATATTAAATTATCATTTTCATAAGAACAGGAATCTAAGAACCTTGAACTTGTAAATCATTACTACAATTACAAAAAAAAATAGAAACACAATGGGTAAAAGTAAATATTACTTTGTTAAGCACAATATAGGCTATTGAAAAATACGTGCAATATAATTGTATTTATATCAATTCATAGGTAAATGCAAAAACTTTACATGACTAGAAGAGCCACTGATTAATGACGAATGTATTTACTAGGGTCTGAACTTCATGAGAGCAGAGATTTTATTTTTTCTCTTTCATTCACTGCTGTAAACATAGTGCCTATTAATAGTAATTGACATATCAATAACATTCAGTGAATATTTTCTGAGCAAGAATTATTTCCTTATATCTTAGTTATTATTATTATTATTATTTTTTTTACTGTGCAATACTAGAAATATCCTACTCCTCGGTTATATAACTATCTATCCATTTGGAGTGTAACTGACAATGATTAACTTTTGGTAACATGAACTCTCATAATAACGCCAAAATCTTTTTTGTTGTTGTTGTTAAAACTCAAAATGAGTAAGTTTCGTGCTAATTTTTAAAATATTTTTTTCTCTCCCAGTATTGAGAGCATGAGTTTGTCATAAATAAAGCGAACAAACAAACACCAAATATAAAATGTTAAAACAGGAGATAATCATTCTTTCATCCATTCGTTCAAGAAACCTACTATGTTTAGTACCTTAAGAGCTTTACCAACCTCTGCTTACTTTATGTTTAGTACCTCAAGAGTTTGGTGGATAAGAAAAACATACCAACACAAAAGTAAGTACGGGAGTAGAAAATATTCAACGTTAGAGACGTTTGAAGAAACTAGAAAGCACTGGCCTACCAAACATAAAGAGCGGTACAGAGGAGTAACAAGAGAAAGTGGCAAAGTTTAACCCAAGACTTAAATAGTACATAGGAATTTAAAATATTATTTCAGTCATTTCAAAATACATAGACCTAAATCAATTATAGTCTAAAATCAGACTGCATATAAAAATATGCATTCCCTGTACTTCCAGTATTTCAGAATACTTAAGACACTAGGTAACCCTCAAATTTCTTCTAATCAATGAAACTTTTATGCATAGTTCTCAATAATTTTTCCCAAACATAAATCTTATCATCTTGTATAATTTTAATGTTTTTATTTAAGAAAAAACAAGCAGACAAACAACAACACAAAACATGCTTTGTATTGTTTTCAGGACCCTGAGATAACCCTTCACATTCACTAGACTTTATGCAAACGTTCTGTTGATTGTGAGTCAAAGCTACTCTACTTGTGTATTCTTAACTTGAACAATCAAAAATTGTCTACAAACACCTATTGATTCTCTAGCCCATTTCTATAATGATAATTATTATTGTGCTCCACAGTCACCTCTAGTTCTTTAATGCCTTTTCTTTCTCTCTCTTGCCTTCATTCATTCCAGATTACATTCTATGGTACAAAATTTCATCCTTCCTTTTGATATTATCAACTGGCTTCATCATATTTATAATACGCATACTAAGCAGAATCAGAAAGGGAGGATAGACAAAGCAGTAGAAGAAAAAAAATAGACATTTAATGGGCTATTATTGCACAGAACAGGTTTTATGAACTGACTGTTTTTGATCTTCAACCAAATTCTTATGTAGAAGGCTTAACTCTCAGTGTGAATTTGGAAATACAGTAACTCCCCCCACGGACTTAGTCATGGTTTTGCATTTCACAGTTTTAATTACCCATGGTTAAGAATGGTGTAAAAATATTAAATGGAAATTTCCAGAAATTTCAGTTCGTAAGTTTTAAATTGTGTCTCATTCTAAGGAGTGTGATGAAATCTCAAGCTATCCCACTTTTTCTTGCCTAGTATGTGAATCCTTCCTTTGCCAAGCAGCTCCACTCTGTCTACACTATCTGCCCATGACACACTTAGAATCCCTCTGGATTCCCGATCAAGTTCTGTGGTATTGTTACTGGTGGAAGGTACTCAGTTTACTGGTGGTGAATCTGTACAGGTCTGCAGCAACCTCAATTCTTTCCTCCTTAGAAGAAAGAATTTAACTGAAGAGCATAAACCCCAAAAAGAGACAGAGACAAGTTTCAGAGCAAGATTGGAAGTTTATTAAAAACTTTAGAGAAGGAAAGAAAGGAAAGTTCACTTGGAAAATACCCAAGCGGGCACCTGAAGGTCAAGTGCAGTATTTACCCTTGATCCTAGGACTCTATATGCTGGTCCCTTTCCCAAGATTCTTTCCTTAGGGTGGGCTGCCTGTGTGCTCAGTGCAGTGCTCTCCTTACCCTTGGGAAGTGTGCACATGCAGTGTGTTGAGGAAGCTGTATTCATGCCTATCTGAGGCTTCTTTCCCTTTTCTGGTGGAGTGCCCCAGGAAAATCATATTTCACTATTTTGTGTCTTAGTGCACATACCCGGGCTCACTTTTCCAATATCTGAGATTTTACTGGAAGCTCTTTTTGCTTCCCCCTGGGACCTGCTATCAAATTATCATTTTTAGAGAGGCCACGTGATAACAGTTGAACCATCACCTGACATTCCCGGTGGGTGGGGGAAGAGCCCTCTTCTGCCCCGCTCATGCCTAACTACCTGTAACAGTATTGTAGTGTTTGCATTCAAGTCACCCTAACATTACTCAGTATGTTATTCAGTCCCAAAGCTCAAGAGTCCCAAAGCAGCGATGCAAGCAATTGGAATATGCCAAACAGCAGCCAGAAAGTGCTTCCTTTAAGTGAAAGTTCTTCACTTAACAAGAAAAAAAATCCTATGCTGCAATTCGTATGGTAAAAATGAATATTCTACCTGTGAAATTGTGAAAAAGGAGAAAGGAATTTGTGCTATTTGGTTGTCACACTTCAAATTGCAACAGCCACAGTGCAGGAATAATGCTTAGTTAACATGGAAAAAGCTTTACGATTATGGGTGGAAAGCATGAAAAACATGTTCTGATCGACGACAATCAAATTCGATAGTATCTGTGGTTTCAGGCATTCACTGTGAGTCTTGGAAGGTATCTTCCATGGGGATAAGTGGAGATAACTAGAAACTTTAAGAAGGTGAATAAAGTTCAATGTGGTCATAAGGGTGGAGCCTGATTCAATAGGATTCGTATTCTTATAAAGGGAAACACTGGAAAACTCACTCTGTCTCTCTCTGAGCAAACACAAAGAAGAGATCAAGTGGACACACAGAGAGATGGCAGCCATTTGCAGACCAGGAAGAAAGTAGAAAGCCCTCCGCAGAAACCAACGCTGTTCGACATCTATCTGGAACTTCTAGCCTCCAGAACAGCAAGGGAATCGATTTCTGTCGTTTCAGCCATACATTCTGTGATATTTTGTTACGGCAGCCTGAAGAGAATAATACAGCAAGTGTCACGTGAACAACTGAGCACAAGATTTGTAAATGGTTATGTTTGGGGAGGGAGTATTTTATGAGTTTGTGACTTCAGGAACAAAATAGTTCAGGAAAAAACAAATTCTAAGAAATGGTTATGGGAGTGAGTGGTTGTTCAAGGGGTAATAAAGTTCATTGAATTTGAATTAGGTCCAGAGGACTAGGGTTTAGGGTGAGATAGATTTAACACAGAGAGAAATAAACATGAGTGAAAGGAAGAGGATTTATATTCTTAACTGGTAACAACAACAACAAAAAGCATAATAGGCATGTAACAAATATGGAATCCCTTACCGTGAATATTTCCAAGAGAATGTAGTTTTTCCCCTATGTAAAAACAAAATAAACCTGCTGAAAATTTAGATTCTGCCATTATAAATGGCATTCATAAGAGTACTCTAATTTTTATGGTGAATACCCTCTCAAAGTAGACAAAGCATTGTGCCATCTGCTTTGATAATGTGACTACTAGGGTCGGGCTACAAGTTCAAGGCTGCTTGAGTTAAATATCCCAGGAGAGAAAAGAGACATGGTCTGTCTATATGCAATCAATTTGAAAGGTAAAATGCTAGTGGCCTGAAAACTAACCTCGATGTGGACAGGGCCAGCACACAGCAATACAAGTCCAGAAAATCCATATTAGTCAGGAGCAACTTGGAGAGTATAGCCCATCAGGATTGGATCAGGAAGGTGAGCTTACTGTCCCCAAGGGTGATATATTTGCAACGAATCCTGCAAATAGATTTCTTATCTAACAAGAAGTTTAATGCTTAGATAAAACTATTAGCTGAGGAAAAATTACAACTTCAATCAATTTAGGTTTAGCTACTTTTTCAGTGTTTTTATTTTTTCTTTTAAATGTATCAGTTTACATTGAATTTTTTTTTTCTGGCTTGATACATTGAGGGTTGTAGAGAAATTTTCCTTAAAGAATACATCCCAGACAGAAAACACAAAGAAAAATAATCAACTCAATGAAAATTCACTTATCAAATAAATTTATTGTGCAGTTCTAAGTGTAAACAGACCTATAGCTAAATATGCCTTGTCAGACCTTTCTGTATCACAGGTCTCATGATTTCATGTTGGAAGAAGTACTACGATTCCTCAAAATTCATATGTCGAAACCTAACCCCCATGTTTATCACCATCACATTAGGAGGTGGGGACTTGGGGATGGGAATAGACAATAAGATTAGAGCACTCATGAATGGGATTAGTGTCCTGATAAAAGACGCCTGAGGGAGTTTGTTCCCGTTTCCACCATGTGACAGTTCAGAGAGAAGGTGCCATCTATGAACCAGAGAGTGGGTCTTCGCCAGACACGGAGTTGGCCAGCTTCTTCATCTTGGCTCCACTACTGCCTTTTTGTTTGTTTGTTTAATTTATATCTTTATTTCTCTCTTTTAAAAACAATTGTATAAATTTAAGGGGTATAAGTGCAGCCTTGTTACAAGGATATATTGTGTAGTGGTGAAGTCTGGGATTTCAGTGCAATCATCACCTGAATAATGTACATTGTGCCCGTTAAATAATTGTGTAAAAGCTACTCAGTCTTTGGAATTTTGTTATAGCAGTCTAAACAAACTAGAACAACAAATTATTTGGTAACTATCAAGCGGTCAGACTTCTGGTTAGAAAAACTAGGTAGTCTGATAATCCACAGATACGTTAACTATTAGGCTATACTGACTAACTTCAGACATAAATGTTGAATAAGCTATATGTCTGCTTATTCATGAAAAGTGTAGATTTTTATTTCCAGTTTCTGGAACAGAAATGACTTTATTAAGAGCCTATCTGTTGTTTCTCATGGAACGGAATATTTGAGAAGTCAGGTTACTTATTAAGCATTTCCTTGGGTATCATAGTTTTTGCTTTTAATTTGTTATCCAACATTCACAACTATTGCCTATTTTCTTTCTCTGTTTTAAAAAATAATTATATAGATATTCCTTTCAAGAAATGTCCTATTTTTGTACTTAGCAGAGTGACAATCTCTGATGCCTGATTCTCACTACCATCTTCCATGAAAGAAAATAAGAGGCCATATTTTTCCTCTGCTACATTTTATGGCAGACACTAAACCTAAGATGGACTAAATAGCCCCTCCAGCCCTGATCTCCAAGCTGTAAGTGAAAAGGGTGAAGCATGAAACCCATGGGACCAGCGGTATTGGCACAAAAAGCTTGCTGTTCCTACCAAGTGCCCATTGTCTGCTTCCTGCCACTTAGAGGGCAGAACCACATGGAATTCTACCAGTTTTCTAACTCTCTTCCATCAATCCCCCATGAGTTTTATGAGCCCAATATCAATGAAGTAATTTTATTGTGTAGTGTTATGTTTTAGGTTTAAAATACCTAAAATTGGCTGGGCGCAGTGGCTCGCGCCTGTAATCCCAGCACTTTGGGAGGCTGAGGCCAGTGGATCACGAGGTCAGGAGATCGAGACCATCCTGGCTAACGTGGTGAAACCCCATCTCTACTAAAAATACAAAAAATTAGCCAGGTGTCATGGCGGGCACCTGTAGTCCCAGCTACTTCAGAGGCTGAGGCAGGGGAATCGCTTGAACTGGGGAGACGGAGGTTGCAGTGAGCTGAGATCCACCACTGCACTCCAGCCTGAGCGACAGAACGAGATTCCATATAAAACAAACAAACAAACAAAACCCAAAAAACAAAAAACAAACCTAAAATCACTTTAGTATTATATTGGGTGAGCATAAAATCAGGATATGGGAAATAAAAAAAAATTCTTTAGTGTTTCTAGACTAAGCATTTTTCTGAGCTGGACAGCAGGCGATGCATTCTGAAATATTTTGCTTCTGTGAATATCACTTCCACGTTTAGTAAAATTTATTTTGGTAGTTTTCCCATGTTGTTGCTATAGTCAACTTCACACTGATATTCATGATGTTATTCACATGAGCACAGAGATAGGTTATCTCTTCCGTATGTGTTGATTTAGTTCAGCATACTTGAAAAGATATGCATATTGTCCATTGATGTTTCTGTAGTCATTAAGACAAATAACCTCATCAGATATTTTTTAAAATATTCATTTTATTTATTACTTTGTTTGTTGTGAGACAGAATCTTGCTCTGTCTTTCAGGCTGGAGTACAGTGTCGCTATCTCAGCTCACTGCAACCTCCATTTCCTGGATTCAAGTGATTCTCCTGCCTCAACCTCCTGAGTAGCTGGGATTACACGCACCCACCACCAGCATGCCTGGCTAATGTTTGTATTTTTAGTAGAGATGGGGTTTCACCATGTTGTCCAGGCTGGTTTCGAACTCCTGACCTCAGGTGATCTGCCTGCCTTGGCCTCCCAAAGTGCTGGGACTACAGGCATGAACCATTGTGCCCTGCCTATTTATTTCAATTTATAATTGGAAATGTATAAAATACACATATACATACATGTATATATTATACAGATGTATTAAATAGATATAAATGTCTCTCTATACACACACATAATATACATACTTACATTTTATTTATGTATATGTATAGTCTGTCTCTCATATATAATATAATATACAACACTATATAAAATACATATATATATAAAAGATATTAAAAGTGCCAACATTGGCAACTCGTTAAGATGCATCCTATCAGAGGACATAGACATGCAGCTGTCAATATTCTTATGAGTATCTTAGAGAAGTAAGAATTTTTAAAATTTCAATTTGTGGGTCAGTGATGAATTTTGTTTCAATGTATTCCAGCCCCATAATGTATATAGAAATATATTCTTATGAATTATAAGTACACATGCAAAAGTCTACATAGTAAACTATTTTAAAGACTTGAGCATAGGGTAGAGTTATTAAACAAGATAGTGAAATCATTAACATAAATATTAACTTTATACATCAAGAACTTCTTCAAAAAAACTTAGGAGTAAAGAGAAGTAAATATCTTAAGTTGATGAACACTATTCTCTTATACTTTCTGCTTCTCTATTATTAAAATTGCAGAAGATGTACATTCAGAGCTGACCTGCTCTTTGGTGTCTGAAACTGAGTGACTCAGGTCAGGTAGGGTCCCTGACTGAGCAGCTAAGAATCAGAAATTCAGAAGCCAGAAGTTTGAAGTGTTCATTCAGACCTATGTCCCTAAATTGCATTCTTTAATTCAACTTTGCTTGCAAAACTCTGAGTTTGGGAGTGTGAGTACGGGAAGAGGTCAAGGTTCTAGGGAGAAAGAGAATCAATTGGAAGGAGGGTGAGTTATTTTAATAATTTGGTTATTATTCTTAGTTTATTTCTGGGACGGGAAAAAGGAAAGAGATAAGAACGAGAAGAAAAATCCCACCTGCCTTCCTCCCTAACAAATCGGAATAAAGAATCTCCCAAAATTACCTTCCTTTTATTCTCTCATCCACCCCAGCCCCAAAAAGAAACAATTTACTGCAATTCTGATTCTTTGCATATTAAAAAAGAAAGAGCAGAAATATTTGATGAGGCTTCAACAAGCCATCACTTTGAGAATGCATTTTTTTTCTTTTTATTTCTCTTCCCAAGTTTGTCTGTTTTAAAATCATAATTCTGGCCAGGCTCACATATGTAATCCCAACACTTTGGAAGGCTGAGGTGGGAGGATTACCTGGGGTCAGGAGTTCGAGAACAGCCTGGCCAATATGGTGAAACCCCATCTCTAGGAAAAATACAAAAATTAGCCCGGCATGGTGGCACACACCTGTAATCCCAGCTACTAGGGAGGCTGAGACAGGAGAATCACTTGAACTTGGGGGGCCGAGGTTGCAATGAGCCGAGATTGTACCACTGCACTCTAGCCTGGGCTACAGAGTAAAACTCTGCCTTAAAAAAAAAAAAAAAAAAAAAAAATCATAATTCTGGTAATACACGGATTGGCAAATCGGCAAATCTAGCTCACTATATATTTTTGTCAACAAAGTTTTATTGGAATATGGCCAAACACATCTGTTTACTGTTACCTATGGCTGCTTTTGTGACAGAGTTGAATATATGAGAGAGAGAGATCATATGATCTACAATGATTAAAATCTTTATTATTTGGCCTTTTTAAAAAATATTACCAACTCTTGAAATAGATGACATGTAATTACTTTAGTGGACAAGTTTAATTGACTACTATTAATTAGAGTAACTGTAAATATAGTTTTAAACACATAAATACACATACAGGCAACTTTAAATATGTACATATATATAAATATATATTCAGGTTTTTTTTGTTTTTGTTTTTGTTTTTGTTTTTCCAGACGGAGTCTCTCTGTCGCCCAGGCTGGAGTGCAGTGGAGCGATCTCGACTTACTGCAAGCTCCGCCTCCTGGGTTCATGCCATTCTCCTGCCTCAGCCTCCCGAGTAGCTAAGACTACAGGCGCCCGCCACCACGCCCAGCTAATTTTTTGCATTTTTAGTACAGACGGGGTTTCCCCATGTTGGCCAGGATGGTATCGATCTCCTTTACCTCGTGATCTGCCCGCCTCCACCTCCCAAAGTGCTGGGATTATAGGCGTGAGCCACAGGGCCTGGCCTATCCACAAGGTTTTTACAGATAAACTATAAGAGTTTGTATTTAATTTGGACTGCAAATATTTTTTCTAATATCTTGTTTTCCACTACCTGTGCTTTTAAAATGTATTAAATTTTAGTTTTTGTGGATAGCTCATTTTTCTTCTTTTATAGCTTCCACTGCCTGCCTGGTTAAAAATATCTCACAATGTATGAACAAATAAAGGAATCATAATTTTAAAAAACTTTTAATTCACGAAATTTTATTTTTTAATGAATTGTCATAGGAGATAATTGTCTAGTTTTATTTTCATGTGGGTATTTATTTGGCTTGTGAAATCATGTATTCATCTACTGAAATCTTATAGGTACTCTGATACATTTCTGGACCCTCTATTTCATTTCACGGAAATTTTTGCATATTCTTTTGCCAATAGCATGCTTTTATGATAATGTTGACTTTATAAATATACTAAGACATTTTCAGTTATATTGATGGTATTGTTGTTATTACTATTATTATTTACAGATAAGACTTTTAAAATTATTAGAATTACCTGTTCTTTAAAAGTCAAATATGCTCTCTGAAAATACATGAAACTGTTGTCTCATGCAAATATCTTCAAATTAAAAATGTTTGCTGGAGGTACAATTTTGGTAACTTTTGCATTTGGACTAATTATGCATGTGTTTTCTATTTTAATTTAATAAAATTTCAGATGTTAACAGTTGGATGTCAAATCTAAATGTATGTTTTATCAATATTACTTTCACCTAAGCTCTTGATCTTTTACCAGAGAGGTGTAATTTGTCCCTATTGAAGTAAGCTTCTGTTATTCATTTTGTATGACTAAAAATATTACATATGTTTTAAAGAAAAATCAGTAATTTTAAACTATTTGATATACAAAGAGTATTTCTATATTCAAGGAATATATCTGTTTTTATACTTTATTAAATCCCAGTTATCTAACAAAATGCCTGCCATAGTATGGGCCTTAAATATATTTATTTTTGAACATTGATATTGTGTATCTCATGTCTAAAATCTCCTCAAAACATAACATATTGGCACACATTTTAAACTATGACTAGAAATATGCTATGACTACATGTTGCAAATGAAACTAAACAGATTGAAACATAAATTTCTACAAAGGAAAAGTAAATGTCCTTTTAATTACATAAAATTAAAATATATTTTGTGAAGATAAAGTAATAATAAAAATAATTATTATTACAGCTATAAATTTTGAGGTTATATTATGTGCCAGATGTGCCCTAACAGCATGTTGAAAATTAAACAAAAAATTATGTACAACTAAACACTAATTGCAAGAAGAAGGTGGGGATGATTAGGAAATAATGAAAGCAGAGAAAGTGATATTTTAAATTTGACAGCTGATTAACTGTATTAAGCTGATAACATAATTAAAACTTAGCAGCTGGGAGGCTGGCAACGGTTTTCATCTATGCAACTTAGGTTACTCCAGAAGAGAATACAGGGGAAAACCTTTTACTAGTTATTACTGTATCCCTCTGTGTTTGGCAGGACATGATGTGCAGATTATTTATAAATTATTAGATTAAAATTAAATTGACTTTTCATTGCATTTTGTGTAGTATAAATATGCATATATTTTTAGTTGTATATTCATGTTTGTAGTATAATTCAGACACCAAGACATCCAATTTGTCTCTTAA
Organism: Macaca fascicularis; assembly: GCF_037993035.2. NCBI lineage: Eukaryota > Metazoa > Chordata > Mammalia > Primates > Cercopithecidae > Macaca > Macaca fascicularis. The sequence goes on along the minus strand of NC_088380.1, from coordinate 28,339,318 downwards.
ATTTCTTATACTCGTTGGAAGAGGATATGAGAGATTATGAAATATAAATTATAATTGAGTACATTGGAGGCACTATTTGGAAAGTTGTGAAGAAATGACTATATATGTGCCTGTCAGACATGTCTTTTAAAAGAAAATCAAATTGCATAAAAGTAGGATTATTGAAATGTATTTTACATATAGTAAAATTTAACTTCTAAAAATGTGAAGCTCAATAATTTTGACAAATGTATAGTTATGTAATCACCACATTATCACAACAAGTTGTCTTATGACCTTTTTTTTTAAGTCAATCCTCTCCTTCCAAACCAAACTTTGTCAACTATCCTGAGTAGCGGGGACTACAGGTTCATGCCACCAAGCCCAGCTCATATTTTGTGTTTCTAATAGAGATGGGATTTCACCCTGTTGGCCAGACTGGTCTCGAACTCCTGACCTCAGGTGATCCACCCGTCTTGGCCTTCCAAAGTGCTAGGATTACAGGTGTGAGCCACTGTGCCCAGTCTTACGTTTTTTTTCTTGTCGCTTTGCCTTTTCCAGAATGTCATTTGAATGTAACCATCAAATAGTAGCTTTTTCTGCCAGGTTTTTTTTCACTGATTCTGAGAGTGGTGTATGTATTTGCATATTATTAGTAATTTGGTATCTTTGACTGCTACGTAATATTCCATTACATAGATAGATGTATCAAAATTTATTTTTATATTTGTTAGCTGAAGGACATTTGAGTTTTTCCAGTTTATGGTTATTGTGGAAAAAGCTACTATAGATTCAGATACAGGGTTTTCTGTTGGTATATATTTTCATGTCTTTTGGGTAACAACTGGGAGTAAGGGTCAAAGGTAGTAAGACAAACACATGTTTAATTTATAAGAAACTGACGGCCAGGAGCAGGGTTGCTCATACCTGTAATCCCAGCACTTTGGGAGGCCAAGATGCGTGGGCTCAAAGTCAGGAGATCGAGACCATCCTGGCTAACATGCTGAAACCCCGTCGCCAAAAAATAAAAATAAAAATAAAAATAAAAATAAAAAATTAGCCGGGCATGGTGGTGGGTGCCTGTAGTCCCATCTATTCGGGAGGCTGAGGCAGGAGAATGGTGTGAACCCGGGAGGCAGAGCTTGCAGTGAACTGAGATTGCGCCACCACAGGAGTCTCAAAAAAAAAAAAAAAAAAAAAAAAGAGAGAGACTGACAAACAATTTTTCAAAGTAGGCATAACATTTCAGGTTCTCATCAGGAATATGTCAGAGTACTAGTTATTTCACATTCTCACCAGTATTTGATATTTTCAATTTTTTTGACTTGAGCCATTCTCACACTGTTTTAATTACAATTAAGTGAGTTATAATTAAAACTACAATGTGGTGTCGCATAGAAGATGATAGTCAACATCAATTTACTATTAATCCATATAAATATCCAAAGATGGATATATCTATATATGTATATATAGTGTATATAAAAATATATATTTATTAATCCATATAAATATCCAAATCCATCAATTTACTATTGATGTTAACTATCATTTTCTATGCCTTCCTGCAATCCATAGATCTTTTTTGAGGTGTGAGTTCATATATCGTGTCAAATTGTTGTTGGAGTTTTCTTATTGTTGAGTATTGAAATTTTTAGAATATATTCAAGATACACATCCTTTATCAGATATGTGCTTTAGAAATATTTTCTACTAGTCAGTGGCTTGACTTTTCAATTTCTTTTTCTTTTTTTTTTTTTTTTTACTTTTATTTTTAAGTTCAGGAGAACGTGTGCAGGTTTGTTACATAGGTAAACTTGTGTCATGCAGATTTGTTGCACAGATTATTTCATCACTCAGATATCAAGCCTAGTACCCATTAGTTACTTTTTTCTGATCCTCTCCCTCCTTCCAACCTCCTCCATCCGAAAAGCCCCAGTGTGTGGTGTTCCCTCTACGTGTCCATCCGTTCTCATAACTTAGCTTTCACTTACAAGTGACGACGTGTGGTATTTGGTTTTCCATTCCTGTGTTAGTTTACTGAGTATAAATAGCATCCAGCTCCATTCATGTCCTTGCAAAGGACATGATATCATTATTTTTTTATGCATGATGTTCCATGGTGTATAGGTACCACATTTTCTTTATCCAGTCTATCATTGATGGGCATTTAGTTTGATTCCATGTCTTTGCTATTATAAACAGTGCTGCAATGAACATATGCATGCATGTGTCTTTATAATAGAACAATTTATATTCCTTTGGGTATATACCCATAATGAGATTGTGGGGTCAAATAATATTTCTCTCTTTGGTCTTTGAGGAATTTCCACACTGTCTTGCACAATGGCTGAGCTAATTGACACTCCCATCAACAGTGTATAAGCATTCGTTTTTCTCCACAACCTTGACAACATTTGTTATTTTTTGACTTTTTAATAGTAGCCATTCTGACTGGTGTTAGATGGTGTCTCATTATGGTTTTTATTTTAATTTCTCTAATGATCAGTGATGTTGAACTTTTTATAATATGATTATTGGCTGCATGGACGTCTTATTTTGAAAAATATCTGTTCATGTCCTTTGCCCATTTTTGTGGGGTTGTTTTTTTTTTTTTTCTTATAAATTTGTATAAGTTTCTCAGATTTGCTAGATATTAGACCTTTGTCAAATCCATAGTTTGCAAATATTTTCTCCCATTCTGTAGACTGTTTACTTAACCGTTGATAGTTTCTTTAGCTGTGCAGAAGCTTTTTAGTTTAATTAATCCCATGTGTCAATTTTCTCTTTTGTTGCAATTTCTTTTGGTGTCTTCATCATGAAATCTTTGTGCATGCCTATGTCCTGAATGGTATTGCCTAGGGTTGGATAGAAGCGGTAAGAGAGAGCATCCTTGTTTAGTGCCAATTTTCAAGGGGGATGCTTTCAGCTTTTGCCCATTCAATATTATGTGGGCTGTGAGTTTGTCATATATGGCTCTTATTATTTTGCAGTATGTTTCTTCAATACCTACTTTATTGAGAGTCTCTAACATGAAGGGAAGTTGAATTTTATTGGAAGCCTTTTCTGCATTTATTGAGATAATAATGTGGCTTTTGTCTTTGGTTCTGTTTATGTGATGAATCACATTTATTGATTTGCATATGTTGAACCAACCCTGCATCCTGGGCATAAAGCCAACTTGATTGTGGTGGATGAGCTTTTTTTGTGCTGGAGTCAAGTTGACAGTATTTTTATTGAGAATTTTTGCAATGTTGATCAAGGCTACTGACCTGATATTTGCATTGATGTTCATCAAAAATGTTGGTCTTTTTTTTGTTGTATCTTTTCCAGATTTTGGTATCAGGATGATGCTGGCCTCATAGAATGAGTTAGAGTGGAGTCCCTCCTTTTCAATTTTTGAAATAGTTTCAGTAGAAATGGTGCAAGCTCTTCTTTGTACCTCTGGTAGAAACCAGATGTGAATCCATCTGGTTCTGGGCTTTTTCAGTTGGTAGGCTATTTAATACTGCCTCAATTTCAGAACTCGTTATTGGTCTATTCAGGGATTCAGTGTCTTCCTAGTTCAGTCATAGGAGGATGTATGAGTCCAGGAATTTCAACATTTTTAATTTACCTTCAAAATATTTCTGACCATCTTCATTTCTACCATCTAATACAGGAGACCTGTTCAGAAATATTGACTATTATATACATCTCTTTACTTTACCAAAATTTGCTCCTTACCTTGTGAGACAGAGATTGTTTACATTTGTATTGTTAGAGAATTGAGTCAGTGATTTGCCAGATAGGCATTTAATAATCCATTTCTTCTAGGTTTTCTAGTTTATTTGCATAGAGATGTTTATAGTATTCTCCAATGGTTGTTTGTGTTTCTGTGGCATCAGTGGTGATATCCTCATTTTCATTTCTGATTGTGTTCATTTGATACTTCTCTCTTTTTTCTTCTTTATTAGTCTAGATAGCAGTGTACGTATTTTGTTACTTTTTTCAGAAAAAAAAAAAGAACCTCCTGGATTCATTGAATTTGTGAAGGGTTTTTCATGACTAATCTTGGTTAGTTCAGCTTTAATCTTGGTTATTTCTTGTCTTCTGCTAACTGCAGGGTTTGTTTGCTCCTGATTCTCTAGTTCTTTTAGTTCTGATGTTAGGTTGTTATCTTAACATCTTTCTAGCTTTTTGATATGGCCATTTAGTGCTATAAATTTCCCTCTTAACACTGCCTTAGATGTGTCCCAGAGATTCTGGTATATTATACCATTGTTCACATTAGTTTCAAATAACTTTTTATTTTTTGCCGCAATTTCATTGTTTTCCTCATTCAGGAGCAGGTTATTCAATTTCCTTGTAACTGTAAGGTTTTGAGTGAATTTCATAGTCTCGATTTCAAGTTCGATTGCTCTGTGGTCTGAGAGACTGTTATATCAGTTCTTTTGCATTGACTAAGAAGTGTTTTACTCCTGATCATGTGATTAATTTTAGAGTAAGTGCCATGTGGCAAAGAGAACAATATATATTCTGTTGTTTTGGGGTGGTGAGTTCTGTAAATCTCTGTCAGGCCCTGGGTGATGAGTTCTGTAAATCTCTCTCAGGCCCATGTAATCCAGTGCTAAATTCAGGTCCTGAATATCTTTGTCAATTTTCTGTCTCAATGATATGTCTAATATTGTCAGTGAGGTGTTAAAGTCTCCCCCTATTATTGTTTGGAAGCCTAAGTCCATTCGAAGGTCTCTAAGAAATTGTTCTGATTAGACAGCCACCACTTTCATTTTTTTTCCACATTGATTTTTCTACTATACTTTCCATTTACACAAAAACTTCAAAAAGACCAACTTCCACAGAATATAATATCATTGAGAGAAGTATAGTGCAATCTAATCTTAAAACAGTGAACTCATTTCATCTGGTAGTTCACAAAATGTCTAACGAATCTTGAGTATTGCTGTATTTCCCCCCAAATTTAAAATACACCCTGTGAATAGCATATATTAACTTTATCTCTCTCTCTCTCTCTCTTTTTCTGTCTATTTCACTCACCATAAACCTTTCCATTTGGAAATTCTGATGGTATTACCTTCAAAATATTTCTGACCATCTTCATTTCTACCACCTAATATAAATTACCTCTTCAGAAATATTGACTATTTTTTGCATCTCTTTACCTTACCAACATTTTCTCCTTACCTTGTGAGACAGAGATTTATTCACATTTGTATTCCTAGAGAATTGGGTCAGCGATTTGCCAGGATAGGTATGTAATAATTGAGGCGTTTAATACATGGCCTGAAACAGGATAGGTATTTAATGAAATAGGCATTTAATATATGACCTGAAAATTGACATACAGTATAACAAGATGTGCCCAAGCTGAAGACTATAATTCAGATAAAATAGATTGAGCCTTCAATCTATTTTGGTTTGTAAGGTTTCTGCTGTTAGTTTAATGGATATTCCTTTACAGGTAATGGGGCCCTTTCATTTAGTTGCTTTTAAAATTTTTTATTTTGCATTAACCCTGTATAGTCTGATGACTATGTGCGTTGGGTATTGACATCTCATGTGGTATCTTTTAGGAGTTCTCTGGATTCTTTGGATGTGCATGTTGGCCCCTATAACAAGATTGAGGGGTTTATATTGAATTATATCCTCAAATATGTTTTCCAAGTTGCTTACTGTCTCTTCTTCTCTCTCAGAAATACCAGTAAGTCATAGATTTGATTACTTTACATAATCTCATATTTTCAAAGCCTTTATTTTTAAAAATATATATTGTTTATTTGTCCCTGACTGGATTGATTTAAAGGATCAGTGTTCAAACTCTGAAATTTTTTCTTCTGTTTGGTCTTGTCTGTTGTTAATGCTTACAACTGTATGTTTCCTGTAGAAAAATTTTCAATTCCAGAGGTTCTGTTTGATTTTTTCTTAATATATGTATGCGATCTTTCAAATCCTGGATTATTTTTCTGGCTTCTTTCTGTTGAATTTCAACTTTGTCTTGGATCTCTTTGAATTTTTTTGCTATTTTTATTCTAAATTATATATTCATCATTTCCCATTTTATTCTGGTTAAGATTCACTGCTAGGGAGGTAGTATAAGCCTTTGGAGGTGATGGAACACTCTAGCTTTTTGTCATGATGCAGTTGTTGTGCTGGTTCCTCCTCATTTGAGGAAGTAAATTTTTTTAAATTTGCTTTTGTTTGAATGGGGCTTCTTCATTTTTTTTTTCCCTTTGAGAGTACTCCTATGGTGTATATTGTGTATGACTGTATATTGTGTCTGATTGGCTTTGTTTCCGGGTGCTTTCAGAGAGTGAAGGCTTTGTACAGTTCCTTGGTTGCAGATGGGTTCATGTAGTGACTTTTTCAGACAGTGTGGTAGTGTCTGAAATTCATCATCACCAGACTGACCTTACAATAGATGCTTAAGAGAATTCTAACTTGGAAATGAAAAAAAAAAAAAAAAAATTCTTGCTATCGCAAAAGCACATGTAAACACACAGCCCACAAAGCCTATAAAGCAACTACATAATGGAGACTACAAAACAACTAGCTGGCAATTGTTGTACTGACATATTTTTGTTTTGTTGTATAATTCAGAGAGTAGTCCAGTAGATGGTGCTTAAGCATTAGCGCCAGGCTGTAGGCTCTTACTCTTTGCCTGTACTTACCCTCATTGAAGGCAGAGGCAATGAGGAAGCACCAAAAGCGTCTTACTCCATTATAAGTTCACTCTCAGTGTGGTGGAACCACAGGATAAACCTGAGAAGTGTCTCTTTCAGCCCACTACATGGATCCTAATGGTAAGAGCTGCTGTGAGAGGCTAGAGATGATCTTTTCTCCTAGTCCATTCCCAACATTGGTGATGTTGCCTTCAGAATCTAGCAACATACTTCTATATCCTTTAACTCAGGGGGACTTCAGTAGGCTGTGCCCCCCACGCCGTTAGGGGCAGTCTGCATTGAGGGTTAGATCTCCAGGTGAGTGGGGTTCACCTCCATTTTACTCCTTGAAGCTGGTAGGGCACTGTACCCCGATTGACCAAGGAAGTAGTCTGAGACACCCAGCAATGACATATGCAGACTGGTTCTAGGTCGTAAAGTCGTTTCTGGCTGCACATCTCACTTGCTAAGAGAAATCTCAGCTTCAGCAATTGTCCTCCTAGTCCACTCTTGCGATGCCAGAGAACCCAATTCCAGTGCCCATTTCTGGGGCACTTTCCACACTCCCACTCAATTCTGGCTATGTGGGGCCCTTACCCCACTCCAGAGCAGTAATTATAATCTCTGGCCCAGGACTAAAATTCTTGTGGGAGCCACTGCCGGTTGCCAAACAGTGACTGACTTTGTATGAGCCTGGACAAAAAATGGTGCCCTTCTTTTGGTTCTGTGACTGAGAAAATGTCTGAAATTTGCTTTTCCTGGTGCCTTTTCCTCTCTCCATCTTTCAGTCTCTCTCCATGTTAGCTCCAGGGCTTGGAGGAAGCAGGGTGCTATTTTTTGTTCTGAATTACACAGATCCCTAGTGGAAAGATGAGTCATAAAGGGTGACTGACTTCCCCTCTTCTTTATTGGGGCTTCGTTCACTTTTATCAGCCAATCACCATCACAAGGAGTGCTGTCCACCTTGTCATTTCTGGAGTCTGGGTTATTCTTCATTTTTCTAGTGAAATACCATCTTCCTTCTTGAATTAAAGCTCTTGGAGTAGATCTTTATGCAACATTTTGCTGTTTCCAAGTGACTAAGGCATGCTAAAAGCCTCTAGTCTGTCAACTCGGTGAAAAAAAACATTATTTTAAAGATTTTGTTGTTGTTGTTGTGGGTTGTGTGCTTGCCTATGATGTCAATTTAGTTGGATTTTGATTAAAGAACAAGTTCTAATATTTGCTATTTTGCAGAGTGATATGATTTGGCTGTGTCCCCACCCAAATCTCATCTTGAATTCCCACAGGTATGGGAGGGACTCAGTGGGAGGTAATTGAATCATGGGGGTAGGTCTTTCCCATGCTGTTCTCATTGTAGTGAATAAATCTCATGAGATCTGATGGTTTTAAAAACGGGAATTTCCCTGCACAAGTTCTCTTTTCTCTGCTGCCACGTGAAACTTGGCTTTCACCTTCTGCCATGATTGTGGGGCTTCCCCAGCCATGTGGAACTGTAAGTGCATTATACCTTTTTCTTTTGTAAATTGTCCAGCCTCTTGTATGTCTTTATCACCAGTGTGAAAATGGACTAATACATGGAGATTGTTGAGATTTTCTTTATATCTTAGTCTATGTTAAAATATCATAAATATTTCTCATGTGGGTCAAAATTATCTCTATTTCTGTGCCTTGGCTATAGTAATTTTTACATGTATCTTCAGTCAAAGTTAATAATTATATTGTTCCAATTGTTTAGATATTTATCACATTTTTTCTGCCTAATCTAATACTATGAAAAATGTGTTAGAATTTCTCATTCTGATTGGGTATTTGTCAGTTATCTTTGAAATTATGTTGATTTGGACTTCTCTTTTTTTTTTTTTTTTCTTTTTTTGTTCATGTATCCTGGAGGCTTTATTTTAGCTGCATGCTACATTACAATTGCTATGACTTACTGGAAATTTTATACTTTACTCCATTTTTGTATCTATTTTAATATTTAACAATGATGTTTCATATAAGATAATTTTATCTAATATTAATATGAGCAATCCAGCATCATTTGTTTTATACTTACCTGAGCAACATGAATTTATCTATCTGAAATCTATCAATTTATTAATCTATTTATTCCACCCTCACATATCTTTTAACTTTTTGTATGATTTTTATTTGGATGTATCTTTATTAATCTGTATATTAGTTAACTTATATTCTTCCTGTTAGTAATTTTCATTAAGTGTCATGGTAAATTGTTTTTCATGTATTGTTATCAGTAATATACTTGTAATCATTTGTACTGTATTTTGTGCTGTTATCTCTCATTTTTCTATCTTTTCTCTTTTTCTGCCTCCCGTTGGATTGATCACATTTTCTGCTCTCTTTTTCTTTGGTTTCTCCCCATAACCCAAAGTTTTAGAATTTCTGTATTCTACCAATTTTCTTTCAGTGTTCATCTTTTTTTTCTTTTTTAAAGCATACAGACATTTTTCTTAAAAGGTGAAATTTAACTGTATCTTCACCTTGTAGCTGAAAAATACTGAAAAAATATTTTACCCGTTTTTTGTTTAGGAAAAAAAAAAGTGCAGCTCACTGCCTTCACTCATTTAATTTTATATAAACATGCTCTTTGAGGCTGAAGCAAATCCGACTGATTTCCAATATGAAAGTAAAATATAAAAACTATTCTTGGAGTTATTTCTAAACAGAACTGGCATCAGAATCATCTGAATCATCAGAATCATCTGTTCTGGGAAAACTGAATTCATCAACTATATCTTCAGCTAATACTTGTATGAAAACTATGTTAATATCACATGTAGGAACGCTATGTTTTCTAAAACTTGACATTTTTAGCGATTGAAAATTACCATATTTTATAAATGGAAATACCACTAAAAAACAGAATGCTATAAATAGCATGATGTCTTTTGTTTCAAAAGCTGATATACTAGAGTGATGTGAAAATGATAAAATCAAGATATTTTGTAGAAAAGTTGTTTGGGAGTAAACATGGCAGCTGCAAGCACTGCTGGTCAGTATTCTTGGAGCAAATGGAAAAAGGTCTAAATCTGTTGCTTCTCCCTACTGTCTTGTATGATGTTTGAGTTTGTTAAATTAATGACAACATATTCCACCTCCAGAATTAAAAATATATATATATGACTATATTGTGCAATTTGTTTTCTTCAAAATTGTCTTACATTTTATTCTTCCTACATAGATTCAATGTTGTTCTTTTTGAAATGCCAATTTTTATAGTTCTTGTAGTTCATTTATTTTAGTTTCATGTGTTATTTTTTACTGAAAATACTTTATTGTGTATAAATCAAATAATAGTTAATCGTGGCATAAGATTACAGATTGGTAGCATATTTTCTCAACACTTTAAATGTATTATTTTCTTGCTTCCTGGTGTATAGTTTTGTCCTTGAGAAGTATGTTTTCCATCTAATAATGTGCATTTTAGTTGTTTTCAAAAGGATTTCCTATGTTCTAATTGATCTGCTGATGTACATTTATCTATACTTGTCTTGACCCAAACTCCCATTCTTTAATCTGAGGAATGATGCTTTTTATTATTTTTAAAATACTGTCTTTGGATATTGCTTCTCCTCTAGCTTCTCCATATGGAGTTTCTATTTTATGCTCCAAGTTTTTTATTCCTTCTTTTTAAATAATTTTATAAACATAATTTGAATCATGTTATTTTCTTTCTTTAAACTATTAAAAACTTCTCCTGAACTTAAAACATAGAATCTACACTATGAAACATAAGACATGATCTAGTCATTTGCTTCATCACAAACCCTCATCACTCATCACATCTGCCTCTCTTCTTATGCTCGTACATGGCAACACCATCAGCCACATATCTTTTAAAAAAGACAGACATTATTGGAAATTTGAAAATTCTGTTTTAAATAACTTTGTGTTATAACTAGAAACAAATACAGTTATTGAATAAGAGTAGTTTTTTAATGAATGATACTTAATTATAAAAGATGGATTAAACAATCCCCATCAATGGTGGGGATTATTTAAACTGTCATTTTATCTTTTTTTGTCAGAAACAGTGCCTGGCACATTTTTAGGTGCACAATAAAAACTGACTCAAGGAAATGTAATTGACTTTAATGAAACAGAATTTTTAAAGAGGTTTACTGGAGGTAGCAGCAGATATACAAATGCTTAAAACATTTAACCTGAAAGTTAGGAATAGCATTAAATAAAACTTTTAAAGAGGTCATAAAATGTGATGATGGTAATTTTTAAAGGTGTTAAGAATGCACACAAATGTGGTTAATATAGCAAATCTATTCAACTTGAAATTCCATAAAACATTCAACTTTTAAGTCTATATACTGGATATTATGACAAAATTAGATTACAAAATCATATTATCAGTCTTACAAATGAGATAGGCTTACCTTACTTTCTTTGTACAGAAGATTGTGAAACTTATATTAGTCCATAGTTCAGACTTCCTTGCATAAACTGTACTGGCAATTACCATAAAAACATAGAGTGCCTAATAAAAATGAATCCACTGTTTGGAATAAAACTTGCCTTTTATTGAATTCAGAGTCATCACATTTCTTCTACCTAACTTCTTGAATAATGAGAGTTTCTGCACTCTTTAATGTTCTGAGAATTTTCTTTCTGAAAAACATAAAGGCTTATATTATTATGCAGAGGAAAAGGTATGGCCTTCTCTTGTGAACATGCAGCAATATTCTATTTAAATAAAGTTGATTCAGCACAAGTCCTCTGGATACTAGCTATTTTATAGTTTGAAGAAATGTAGGATACTTGTCTGAGTTGACTCTCTCATTATATGCATGCTTTCTACCATGAGAGACTTTCTCAGGATGTTTCTTATAAAATATTTTAGAAGAAAAGGCACAATAAAAACATATTATTACTTTTTTCTTTTGTAGGTGTAAGATAAATATATTTAAATAAGCCTTTGGCTATTAACAAATAGTAGTCATGGACTCAAGAGGCTTATATTGCTTAATAATTTAAGGCCTCATTATTTTATATAAAAGGAATTACTTGAGATTTGAATATATCTAAAGTTTTTAAATTCATTACATTCGAAACATGATAAAATATTGAAGGCTTCTTATATAATGTTATTTTTATCTCCCATTAGATTATTAAAATTTAATAGCATTGTTTATTTGGCATAATAATTAAAATGATTAAGATGTTTTGAAAGCAAACTCTCGTAATCACATACAACATACACATTTATTAATATTGAAGCATGAGTAGAAATCTAAAAGTATTAACATATAGAATATTTTGATGTGATGAGTATAATTGAACAGAATATCAAAGAAGGAAGTAAGGTTTTAAAAATGATACAGTGAGGCTGAAATTTTTCACATTAAAAACTATTTCTTTACTGGAAAATGTATTTATCTAAACAGCTCATATTAGGTTAAAATATGAATACTAAACTGAATGCACTCTTTTATATATACTTTCTATTACACTAGTGGGTGGTGTTATACACTATACCAGTAAGAACTTGTATTTTTATGTAAGAAATTTTAAAAGCCTATTAATTACATGATTTTGAGTAAATTACTTAACGCCTTTCTTTTGAATTCCTTATCTTTAAATTTAATAACAATATTAGTACTTATTTCAGAAGATTGTTATAGGATTTAATTGATGTAAAATATGTAAACACAGCATTGCTGGGTACAAATTAAATGCTCAATAAATGTTAACTTCTTATTATCACTAAATAACAAATCCCCTACTTTGTCAGATAATCTATTCCTGAAAGTATATAAAATCAGTAAGTGTTGTGTAAATAAAGAAGGGTGAGACACATGAATGGCATAAGTACTAGGGTCTTAGAAACAACACAGCATTAATGTATATGTCAAATTAAATAGAAGCTTGCAGCAGATTCTGCAGTTTTCATATAGAATAACCTTGTTAGCAGAACTCTGATTCTATGGCGGCCCTGTGACCAGTTAAATATACTCTAGTATTCCTCATTTCATGAAATCAGATGTGACCACATTACAGGATGCTAGGCAATAGAAAGAGCTAGAAGCAGCCCTTCCCATAACCTTATTGAAATGAACCCATTACTTTTCTTTACCTTTCCTTCATCTACCTGCCTGAAATAGCAGAAGTCATCTTGCAAGAATGAGACAACATGTATGAAGATAGAAGATGACAATATAAATGGTGGATGCAAGAAAGAGTCTAGTTCCTGTTGAGCCACAGTACCAGGGCTGAACAACCTGTATCTGAACCTCATAGAATGTTGTTATAGCATATACTTGTGTTTAAGCCACAAAAAGAGTTTTGTTTTTATTAGGTACAATGGAATGTACTCCTACCTGACATAAAACCGATGAATGAAAGAAATAATAAAGATACACCATGCAACCAAAAATGTAACCTCCTCTTATATTAAAAGTTCTCTGTCATTCTCACTTTCTTTGTCATTTGCATTAGTTCTTTTTGTTATTTTTCCTCTTATCAATATTCTAGCTGTCCCCTTTCCATCTTCTTTACTAGTTTGTCTTCCACTTGACCATTGAAGTTTCTTGTAGATTGTTACAGAAGTAACCCCCAGTGAGTCCTGTGTCCTTCTATCCATACCCAATATTCTTCCTTCTCATGTTGACTAAGATGGGGTTTATTGCTTTCCTCAGTGATTGGGATATTGGCAAATATGATGTAAGCAAAGCCTTGAAAGGCTTGGCCATAGAGGATTACTCTGCTTTTTGTTGGTGTGGGAATGAAGTCTCCGTGTGACAAATCCCAAACTAGCCTGATGGAAATGCGTGACCTGGAAAACAGCTAGCACTAAGTATCAATCATGTGAGAAAGGCTATTTTACAGCACTTAGCCCAAGACAACATGTTGAGTGATCTAAGTTGAAAGCAACCGAAGAACCACCCCATGAACCCAATCTAAATTGTTGATCCAAATGAAAGTAAACAAAACTGTTGTTAATTTTTTAAACTATTTAGTTTTAAGGTGGCTTGCTACATAAAAATAGATATATGAGACAAGCTTTCTAAAGTATCTTTTATGTTATTCTACTATATGGCTGCATGCTCTTTTCATCACTCACAAATGGATATCTTCACACTTCAAATTCCTTCTGGCCTACAGATTCTCATCTAACTATCTTCTCAATGTCTCTGTGAAAATGTTACTTGTACAGGGACTTTAGACACATGAAATGGGTATTTCTAAATCTTTCTTAGTTCCCCCTTTTGCCTCTGTGTGCCTCATGTCTCAATAACACTCACTAAATGAGTGATTTGATTAAGTATGAAATTGATAAGTAATAATTTCTCCATTTGCTGTTGTTGCTTCACATAATCGTTATTTAAAAATCATGTCAATGTTTCACGAAACAGCTCTGCTTTATATCAAATTCTCTTCATCTCTATTGACACTGTAATATGAACCAAAAATCATCTCTCTCCCTAACTAAGGAAATAAAAATGCATCCAGTTACTTAGAACTTTTATTTTTCTTCAATTTATTCTGCAAAAAAACAGATACATTTATTTTTTAATGCGGGTATCATTAAATTAACCTGCATTATATTCCATTGCCTTTGAAATAGAAGTCAAGATGTTTACATGATTCAGAAGTTTTTACATAATTGTTCACCTCATTTCCACATCTTAAATTTCTGTCTTTCTACTGTTTCTTTTTAAAATTTAAGCCAAATTTGAACTTATTTCATTACATTCAATGTATCATACCCTTTCTACGTGTTTTTGTGTTTATGCTATTTAACCCTCCTCTCCCCATGAAAATCTATTTTGTCTTCCTGTCACTACTCGATTTAAACAACACTTCATTCAGGAGATTTTCCTGGATACCTCTTCCAACTTCTAAATACATGGAGTGTCCTTATCTTATGTTACAAAGAGGGGCATGATAACAAATATTAAAGACCAACTCTTGTGGAACAAAACAAAATTTTTATGTTCACCTTTGTTGATTTCTATTATGTAAATATTTCCACCATCGTTGATTTCAAATAACATGACATCAATAGATCTGCAAAATTCCTAAAAGGTTAACAATTCCTGAATATTTAACAACTTGTTCTCATGAGCTGCTACAGGCGAGCTCCAGCACAGCACTAACTTCAGAGTCCAACTTTCTGGCAACATGTCCAGAGCACAGTTAATGTGAAGGTTCCATGGCATTAAAGTCCATCTCTCTACTTATCTTTGCTGTATTCCCACTGGCTGGAACAGTGCTGAACCCAAGTAAATATAAGCATGCACCTTATAAAGATGCATTCAGTGTAAGGAAAAAGGAATGCATGAGTGGAAATGCTATCCTGGCCTCAGGGCTACACATCATCAGGGAGCTAAAGAAGTATCTAAGAGCAAACATCTCTATCCCTCTGTTTTGATCTACTCCCATCAGTATATTTGGGAGAGAAATTGAAATGAGTATTATAGGTAGAAAATGCTTAGCTGGTGATTTCAATTCAATTCGTATTGAAGGATACCATTTTAAAATTATATATCTCAAGTGCATATAAGTCAAAAATAGTTGATATCGAGAAGATATTTAAAAGTAATTCAAACTATATTATGCAAAGGCTTTTGTATGTATTACTGTTAAAAACAACTAAGCTTCACAGATACTAAGTTAAATACCTAGTTACCAGTCAAAAAAAGGAACTAAATGGATGCATAACCTAGTCTCTTTCAACTTCCCTATTATCTGTAGTCTGAAGTATTTGAAATAAAATGATCTTGATTATTATAGAAAAGTTGCTTGAATAAGCTATAATTGACAGGAGATTGATTATAGAATAAGTCAACAGGAGACGCAATGAATATAAGTATAACTTTAAAGCTTTAAGAGAATAATTCCAAAAGAATAATACATGATCTCAGCCACCACAAAATTGATGCTGAAATGCTTAACGTCCATGTTTGCAAGTTAAAAAATAAAGAATTCTTAAGAAACAATTACAATATTATTTACTAAATTAGCACGTTTCCAGAATTCTAAGATGCATGTTTTTAATTTTCATGTATCTAAAATTCAAATCAATAAATAAAACACATTGAATTATAATTTAATTGCAGTATTTGTTTCCATATTAGTAATACACTAAAATAATGGTACCATCAATTTGATAAAATACAGTAATTTTATGTTATAGTAGATACTATTTTACAAATAGGAGATACAATTACAAAAGTTCCCTTTTTTTAAAGTCCGAATCCGAACAACAAAATGAAAGAGATGTGAGTAATAAATATTAGGTTATAATTAAAACAATGCAACCAAGGGACCTGAAAACATAACTACAATGATTAAAATAACATTTATTGAGTTATCATTATGGCTTTAAGACAGTGAGGTAGACATTTTCAAAAAAAATCCTTATACGATCACTTCAACAAGTTATTTTATTTTTTTGCCACAATTCTTCTAAGTTTAATTTATTGAAGAGAAAAAAAGAAACTGGCAGAGACAGAAAGAAAGAGGAAACAGACAGACAAAAGCGAAAGGAAAGAACAGGTTTGAAATTCAGCTAGAGGTTTAAAAGAATGAGTATGAATAGTTACGATAAAGAGTATTACTAAAATTGTGGTCCAGGAATCGTATCTATAATAATTACCTGATATGCTTGTTAAAAATGAAAATTCTTTGGCTCTGCCCCAAACCTACTAAATCAGAAAATCTGTGGAAAGGGACTAGAAAACTTTATTTTTAACAAGCTCCCTAGAAAGTTTTATGCACAATAAAGTTTGAGAGAACCTGAATTGTAGGGTGAAAAAAAAAAGAGATAAGCCAAAAAATAAATCAAGCATAAATTAGGACATTACAATTTTAATTATGAAGTGAGAACTGGCTAAGTATGCTGAGTAAGCACTTAAAATTACAATACTTTCATACGAGTTTCATATGAGAATCTATTTAAAAGTAAATGCATTTCAATTGAGTTATGAATAACTGCTTACTGAAAGAGTGCTTTAATAGTACAGAATACTAGATAATATTAAACTGTATATGTTATTGATAAATATGATCTAATGCTATCTTTTTCCTCTAAAGAATTTAAAATTAAGGTTGAATGTTCTAACATATATTGTTGCTTTCTTTAGAAAAAAATACTTATTTTTCACATCTCTTATTCAGTTTTCTAGCTTATATATTTTGTCTACCGGGAGTCATCTGCAGTGCTACAATTTTGTTGGAAAAGTCAACAATTATTGTGTCTGTATCAAATTGTATGAATAATATTTTTTATAAAATTTAAAAAGTATTACATATTTTTGCATGAAACTGAATATCAGCCACAAAGTCTTGAGTTTACTTGTTAATACTAAGTTCTCTGTTAATTTGAACACATAGAAATAAATATATTCTATATCTTTAAAAAAACACAGTATGGTATATAGAAGAGAAAAATTAATTGAAATTTGCCTTAATCAATTAAGTTGTACTTAAATCATCATCATTTTCTGAATTGTTAAAACATGTATAAAAATGTCCTGTCAACAACGACAACATAACCCTAATTTTCTGTATTCATCCTCAATTGTTTTATTATTTCATTGTATTTTCACTAGATAGATTTTATTTACAGCTAGCATTGAAATATTTAATAAGAGATTGCAATTGTATCCATTTTGAATAACATGGGGCTAAAAGTCATTATCTATGTGAATGGTTTCATTTTTATTTAAAGAGTAAAAGAAATTAATTAAATTTTTTATTTAACGAGTGACAAGATGTTAACCTAAATTGCTATACATTTAGGTTAACATCTTGTCACCCCTTAAGTACAAATTTTATTTTATTTTTTTTGTCTAATACAAGTTACTATTTTAAATTTTTGTCAGTATTAAAACATTTAATGTATATGTCCCATGCTTAGACAGCTATAAATGACTTCCCTACAATTGAGAAGCTTTAAGTTAGCACATGTAACTTTTTTTTTTTTTTTTTTGAGACGGAGTCTCTCTCTGTCTCCCAGTCTGGAGTGCAGTGGCGTGATCTCGGCTCACTGCAAGCTCTGCCTCCCGGATTCACGCCATTCTCCTGCCTCAACCTCCTGAGTAGCTGGGACTATAGGCGCCTGCCACTACGCCCGGGTAAATTTTTGTATTTTTAATAGAGACGGGGTTTCACCGCGTTAGCCAGGATGGTCTCGATTTCCTGACCTCGTGATCCTCCCGCCTCGGCCTCCCAAGATGCTGGGATTACAGCCCTGAGCCACCACGCCCGGCCTAGCACAGATAACTTTTATTTACCTCAGCTTTACATGAAGAGTCAAAGAGAGAAATGAAAACTTAAAAAGGACGCAGATTGGTCCACATTTTCTAATGGAGGTTTGCTGCATATCATGTTTCTCTCTTGCTTTTCCTGGAGCAACCTCAAGGAGGAGAATATCTTCTCAAGTCAAGATTATGCTATGGTAACATATTAGCTATGAATTGATGCAGACAGCTTTCTAACCATTTGAAATTGCTCAGAGATACATAAAGGCTATGGATGTTAAAAGGAAAAAGCTCTTTTCCAAGTTTGCTACGTTCTTGATTTATGAGGTAGGGCAATTAAAAGGGAGTCTAAGCTTAAACAAATGTGCCTTTTCAACCTCTGCTTATTTAGCAGAATTTTTATTTTTATTTATTTATCTATTTATTTATTTGAGACGGAGTCTCGCTGTGTCGCCCAGGCTGGAGTGCAATGGCCGGATCTCAGCTCACTGCAAGCTCCGCCTGCCGTGTTCACGCCATTCTCCTGCCTCAGCCTCCGGAGTAGCTGGGACTACAGGCGCCCGCCACCTCGCTCGGCTAGTTTTTTGTATTTTTTAGTAGAGACGGGGTTTCACCGTGTTAGCCAGGATGGTCTCGATTTCCTGACCTCATGATCCGCCCGTCTCGGCCTCCCAAAGTGCTGGGATTACAGGCTTGAGCCACGGCGCCCGGCCCTAGCAGAATTCTTAAAAGAACAAGTTCACAGATGTAAGAAAAATGACATTGGGACATTAGTAAACATTGTTACATTTAAATAATTATATCTTGTTGACACTTATAAGAAAATGATTTAATAGAGTCCAGAAGTGAAGTGAATGCTAAAGTCATATTTGTAGAACTTAGCCCTTGATAGTGGTCTATAAATTATTTCCTTACATTATACATACACACATATAGATGCACAAACATAAATACAAAACATTTGAGTCTTGCTATTTTACCTTGAATTTAATGATTTAACTGTATGCTGTCTTTTGTTAAAATCTATGCATCCATTTTGAAAGCAGTATAGTAGTGTTGGTATAAATAGTATACTTATTAATTGTAAAAAGAAGTTACATAATTGGAAATAGCAGAGTAGAAACTAATCATTGAAATTATTATTGTTGTATCAGTCTCTTCAAAGGTATCTTCTAGGATTATACATTTTCGTTAAACAGATAGTTTTCCTTTATCAGAGGTTATGAATCTACACTGTCATTACCACATTAAATAAATTTTTTCTCTCTATGGAAAATTCTGATGTTTTATAGCACGGAAAATAAACTGATAGCACTTTCAGCAATTCCCATAAATTACACACCAGTTGCTGTGGTTTGGATGTTTCCTGCAAATATTATGTTGAAATTTCATCTTCATTAGTATTAAGTGGAGGATTCTTTGGGAGGTAACTAGAATTATGTAAGGTCATCAGGGTGGGGGCCCCATGTTGGGACTGGTGGCTTTGTAAACAAAGGGGAAGAGAGACCTCAGCTAGGACTCTTGCTCTGCCTCACAATGTGATACCTCTTACCATGGGATGATACTGCAATAAGGCCTCATCAGATGTGGCACCTTGATCTCGAACTTTCCAGGCTCCAGAACCACAAGAAGTAACATGTATCGTTTTTTAATGAATTACCCAGTCTCAAGAATTCAGTTATAGCAACACAAAAAGAAGTAAGACACCAGTCTTGCACATCATTAAGATTATTATCAATGTTGCACATTTAGGTTAACATTTCTGAAAAGTTAGATGAGAATCTTAATGCATATTTTACATTTTACTTTTGCTTTTCTGCTACCAAGATGCTCATTACTTCTTATGGAAGCAAAAATAACAATAAGCTGCAAAATCCATTGTATGAATATATGTTATTTCTCTCATTATGAGTGACTCCATGCAGTTTACTCCAAAGTTAGTTCATGAGGAAATTATACTTTGGAACTCCTAAAGAAAAATTGCACCCAACATTTCAACAGGCAAGGGAGACTTTATTCACAACTATTTCAATAGAGAAAAGAGAATGAATCTAACTCTGCTGAAACAAGAGTCAAGAAAATTTTCAAGTCCTGTGGTGATCTAGTGGAAAAATACTGGAAGGTACTAATAGAGAAGTCAGTCGACGTGATTAGGACTTCCGTGTTTGCTAATTGGTGCTTATTGGTGAAATTAGTCTTCTACAGAGAGACTGGAAGATAAGGCACTATCTTTCTGGATGATTAATTTCAAAAGGATGGCTCCCAGGTTCTTGAGAAAGGTATTAGCTGGTAATAAAACTGGCCAAAGGCTGGGAGAAGATTTACATCTCAAAGGGGCAGGGAAAGAATTTGCATTTAAAAGTTTTCTTCAGTAAATGCTCTAAGGGAAGGGAGGCTAGAAGCCTAGAGTCAGTGTCTAAAAGTTACTCAAACTGAGGACAATGTTAAAATTCTTTTGCTCAAAATAAGAGAAATCATACACTACTCAGCACCTTCATTTGGAGGTTACTTCTGCAGAGAGAACACCAGAGGGGAAAGGAATCTATCAGAAGGCAAGGTGAGTTTCTATAACTGGAAGTTCTTTTCCTTCTCTGTTTCTTTTTGAGTCAATTTTTCTTCTCCAAGAAACTTTCAAAATATATTCACTTCACGTGTCCCCAGTCTAACTTACATGTCATTTCTCTGGACATCTTACAAGTCGTATCTTTTTCAAAGTACTTATGACTAGAAATTTAACTCTTGAGGTCACTTTTTGCCTTCTTCGTTACACTGTAAGAATTTTTCTGGCAAGATATTATGAATTTTTTTTCTATGAATTTCCAAGAACAAACTAAGTGCCACACCTAGTAGATAAACATTGAATATTATTGAATGAAAGAAGCATTGTTTTTTCAAAGTAAATACAGTTTAAAGTAAGCTAGGGTAAAGAGAGTCACAGATGGAGACAGGGTTCTACAAAGTCCCTAAAATCTTGATTCTTAAAGCATTTATTCTGTCTCTTGGAGCATAAAGGCCAAACCTATTAGGGGGCATTATAAATGAAAAATATGCAAATTAAAAATAATAGCCCAGTTTTAATGGGATTATAACAAAATCGAATATGAGCTTAACTTTGAATACTTTGAATTTCTTAGCTTTTATGTTTCAAGTTAAATCCATGACACCATTTGAAACTATCTTTTGGAATGCAAATCAGTATCAATACTGCTGAGCACAGTGAAAATTAATGAAAATAATAATAGAAAAGAACTTACAAAGTCTACTCAATCCCATTTTAACATAAGTAAGGTGGTCTTTGTTATTATTATAATTAACTGATTGCATGCAGACACAACTCTACTTATTTAACTGAAACATAAAGACAGTTATATATCTTCTAATAGGAAGAATATATATATGTATAGTCTAAAAGGTCAAAAAAATGTCATATTTTGAATTAGTGAGAAATGGTAACAAATAACTTCAAATCTTTTGTTTGGTTGGAAAATACTCATTGTATTCTGAATAAACTTTTAAACATATTTTTTAATTGTGTGTGAATTTTAAATTACAGAGCTAGATCATTAAATATTGAAAGCCAGTTTTTCTTCATTAATATTCCTTTTTTTTTTTTCCTTTTTTGAGACGGAGTCTCAGTCTGCTGCCCAGGCTGGAGTGCAGTGGCCGGATCTCGGCTCACTGCGAGCTCCGCCTCCCGGGTTCACGCCATTCTCCTGCCTCAGCCTCCCGGGTAGCTGGGACTACAGGCGCGCCGCCACCTCGCCCGGCTAGTTTTTTGTATTTTTTAGTAGAGACGGGGTTTCACTGTGTTAGCCAGGATGGTCTCGATCTCCTGACCTCGTGATCCACCCGTCTCAGCCTCCCAAAGTGCTGGGATTACAGGCTTGAGCCACCGCGCCCGGCCTCATTAATATCCTTATAAGGAAGTATAACTTTAACAGAAAGTTGTATTGTGTTTCTTATTTAATTATAGGTAATCATATATTTGAAAGATAATTTTAATATTTAATAAATATTAAACTTGTTGTTAATAATGTACAGAAACCCAGATAATTATTTTTGACATAATTATTTCTCACAGAATTGAACATTTCTTTACATCACCCACAAAAATGCTCTGTCTCTGCTTCTGTGATATAAAAATGATGATACATTATGGTGTTTAACAGTAAGCATGAATGATTTTTTAAAATAGAGTATATTTTAAGTGTTTATTTCAAACACACTATGAACATTTTAATTTAGTGAAATTTAATTAAGACAATTGAACTATTATTCAGCATGCTCAGTTTTTATGTAGTTTTATTTTAGAGAGAAATTTAGATTTTTATAAACTTCTGGCTCTAAGATGATATCAAACACATATCAGTTGAGGAAACATATCAGATGGGAGAGAAAGAGACAGTGACACAGAAGAAAGAGAAACTGTAATTGTATACTTATGAGAATAAGGCATATATGTTTTGTGGTTTTGATTTGTGCCTTCTCACTAAATATTTTCTATGACATTAATAATATTAGATATCAACATTTTAAGATTTCCTACTCTTCTATGTAATAAATAAATAACAGCTAGTAAATAATTCTATTATTGCTGGAAATGTATATTATTAATAGGAGATTCATATATTTCTATTAATGTAATATGCTAAAATTTACATAATTAATAACCTTCAGTGAATGACAGAAAAGTCATTAAAATACTCTGAAACAATGAAGGCAGAGGCTGCATAGTTACACAGTTAACTCAGAAGTTACACAGTGCCACACAGCTAATCTTTGTGAAGTGATGCACCTGCCCCCGTCTAGACATCAGTAGTGATAAGCATCATATGCTGACAACTGCATCTACCCATATAAAAGCATTTCCAGTTAAAAAAGGGAATACTTCCATTTGGCTTCCTCAGAAACATAAAAAGAAATTGCCAAAAACAGGAAAAGAAACAAACAACAACAAATAAAAACCCATCCCACACTTCCCTTTATGTTATGTGGGAAAGATTCTCAGCAATAATCATGCAGAATTATTCTTTACCAAGTGAATCACTCCCTAGATCTCCTATAGAATAATATTCTGTGCCTGGAACAGGACAGAGGCCTAGAATTTACAAACAGGCTCTATTAGCCTGTTTTCACACTGCTATAAAGAACTACCAGAGACTGGGTAATTTGTAAACAAAAGACATTTAGGACCCACAGTTCTGCATGGCTAGGGAGGCCTTGGGAAACTTAAAATTATGGCAGAAGGTGACAGGGAAGCAAGGCAGTCTTACGTGGCAGCGGGAGGGCGAGGAGAAACTGCAAAACACTTTTGAACCATCAGATCTTGTGAAAACTCACTCACTGTCATGAGAACAGCATTGGGGAAACTGCTGTCATGATCCAATCAAGTTCCATCAGGTTCTTCTGTTGACACGTGGGGATTACAAATTAGGATCATTAGAAAAAGGGTAAAAAAAAAAAAAATAAAAGAGTTCTGCTGTGTATATCAATCATCTTAGATTTTGACGTTGCTCTACGTATTTTCTATGGCATATTTTATCAAGGATTGTAGGGCTATTGTCAATATTAAATATGACAAATTCAGACACATATGTAGAAGCAAATATAAATTTAATTAGTAATTTTTTTACCACATACAATGGGGGAACTTTCTAGGAGACTAGTATTTGGGAATCGTACTATGTTTCAGAAAATTACCATGCTGTTTTCTTGTAGGGAAGTCACAATACAAAGCTCATCAATTTCATTATAGAATACCTTCAACATTAATAAACATAATTATCCATATTTCTGAATTTTTTTTTTTTTGGCAGAAGTATTTTAATGTAGAAAATATATTTATGAGAAAATTACTTATGCCCAGGTTGAGTGATACACAGTGTTGGGATGCTTCAAATATATACATCAAACAAGTGTATATATCTTATTTATTTATTTATTTATTTAATTTATTTTTGTCACCCAGACTGGAGTTCAATGGTGCAATCTTGGCTCACGACAACCTCTGCCTCCGGGATTTAAGCAGTTCTCCTGTCTTAGCCTCCCGAGTAGCTGGGATTACAGGCACCTGCCACCACACCCGGCTTATTTGTGTATTTTTGGTATATACGGTGATATGGTCTGGCTGTGTCCCCAACAAAATCTCATTTTGAATTCCCACATGTTGTGGCAGGAACCCGGAGGAGGGTGACTGAATTACAGGGGAGAGTCTTTCCTTCGCTGTTCTCATGATAGTGAATAATTCTCACGAGATTTGATGGCTTTATAAGGCAGAGTATCGATGCACAATCTCTCTCTTTACCTGTTGCCTTTTATGTAAGATGTGACTTGCTCCTCTTTGCCTTCTGCCATGATTGTGCGGTTTCTCCAACCATGTGAAACTGTAAGTCCAGGGCCGGTTGCGGTGGCTCAAGCCTGTAATCCCAGCACTTTGGGAGGCCGAGACGGGCGGATCACGAGGTCAGGAGATCGAGACCATCCTGGCTAACACAGTGAAACCCTGTCTCTACTAAAAAAATACAAAAAACTAGCCGGGCGAGGTGGCGGGCGCCTGTAGTCCCAGCTACTAGGGAGGCTGAGGCAGGAGAATGGCGGGAACCCGGGAGGCGGAGCTTGCAGTGAGCCGAGATCCGGCCACTGCACTCCAACCCGGGCGACAGAGCGAGACTCCGTCTCAAAGAAAAAAAAAAAAAAAAAGAAAAGAAACTGTAAGTCCAATTAAACCTCTTTCCTTTCTAAATTGCCATCTCAGGTATGTCTTTATCACCAGAGTGAAAACAGACTAATACAGATGGGGTTTTACCATGTTGGCCAGGCTGGTCTTGAAGTCCTGACCTCAAGTGATCTACTCATCTTAGTCTCCTAAGTGCTGAGATTACAGGCATGAGCCACCGTGCCTGGCCAACAATGTGTGTGTGTGTGTATATATATATATACACACAATATATATATAATCATGGCTCATATATTTTAAAATAATAAATTTATGACCAATTTTCTCAGGAGGTCCTGAATTCACAATATTCTATTGCAGCTTTTCTACATGATGATGAAATCAGTCATAAAAGCCATTGTTAATGAATTATGTATGATAGAAATTATATTTACATGATTTTGAAAGCATTAAAGCAAACCCTGTATTCACACGTTGAATGAGCTAATAATAATGTTAGTGTTAGATTCTCAGAATAAACCATTTATATTCTTATACCTTACTGAAGGAGCAGTACATAAAGCTGAAAGATTTCCTACAGACTGCTACTTCAAATTTTGAACTCAGCCAAACAAATTGATACATTTCCGGCTATCAATTTAATTATTTAAATTTTGTGACAAAGAATAATTCACTGGTGCACAATTGTATATTTAATTTTAAAAGACACTTATAGGCAAATTTTTAAGATTTATGTTGGCTATAGTATAAGGCATGAAGTAGAAAAGTAAGTAGTAATTGTCCTAATTTCTTTTGGTATACAAGCAAAGGAGATTGTAACAGGAAGCATGGATATATAATTCTTTTATTCTCCTAAATATGTTTGTTATTTATCCTTCTACAAGCTGGTGGTGACAAAGAAAGACTGAGAAAAATGCAATTTGTCTATATTTTTCTGGAGATTTTCAGGCGATTCTCTAGGTTTTATCCTGGAAGCTTAAAATCTGCTGCTGTCTAGCCTGAGTGTAGGTTATGACAACCTACCTGGAAAGCTGGCTAGTCACTTCAGGCATGATGTGAAAATTACATTAAGCTTTGAAGTTTCTCTTTGTTAAGTTTAGCAAAGTACTTAGACTATATGTTTATGTGCCTGAAAAAGTGAATAAAAAAATGAATGAAGGCACATATGAAAAAAAGCTTTTAAAAGTCAGAATTAACATGAATTTGAATGTAAATATGAATGTGAATAAGTGAGATGTTAAACAGGGACTAAACTGTGAGCAAACAAATTTCTGAAATTAATGCACACAAACACAACAGAATGGAATTGTGAAGAAAACAGACACTTATATACATGAGTTTCAATCCATCATACATGAAGTTTTTTCTTTCACATCTGACTGTGACAGAGAAACTAGTACCAGAAATGGCCTAGAACTAGAATGAAGTAGAAAAATTGGGCAAGGTGTATATATGAAACAGTGTGTTTTTACAATTTTGGCAGCTGGAAGCTGAGAAATGTTATCTCTGAAAGAAAGAAAACAAATGAGACACACGGAATGATTTTCCTCAGCTCTCTCTTTTGGGACACTTTCTGAATTGTGGCAAAAGAAGGAGTCACTCAAGCAGAATACTGGGGCCTTCAGCCTACCGACTGAAATTCCAAGAGACTGAGGCAGAGTACCATAGGGGAGAGAACTGCCCAGCATACAGGTTCCCTGCTATTTGCACAGGGACAACTTGATTCTTTGGATAACTACCCATTAAGAATAACTGGCTGTGTAAGAACAACTATTTGGGAGCTTATATCTAAAAAATTATCAGAAGACATGTAGGATGGGAGATGCTTGATTTACAATCCATGAGAGTGGAGAAACATTGTTGAACACCCAGCGTCTTCAATAGAGGCATAAGAATTGTCATGCTTGAACAGTAGTCCTCATCTAAAACTACAGTGAAGACTTTGCATTAGTTTTCTTCTGCTGCCATAAAAAATTGCCACAAATTTAGTAGCTAAAAATAGCACAAATATGCTGTCTTACAGTTCTGGAGATCAAAAGTCTAAAATGGGTCTCACTGTGCTAAAATCAAGATGTGAAACTGCATTTCTTTCTGGAGGCTCTAGGGGAGAATCCATTTTCTTCATTTTCAAACATCAAGAGGCAGTTTGCATTGCTGGGCTCATGATTCCCTTCCATCTTCAAAGCCAACAATGACCAGTTGAGTTTCACATCTCATACCTTCCTCACATCATCACTCTGACACTGATTGTCCTTTCTGCCTCCCTGTTTTACTTTAACAAACTATTGTGATTTAATTGGGCCTACTTGATAAGGATACTCTTCTTATTGTAAGGTAAATTAATTATCAATCATAATTGCACCCACGAATTTAACCCTCAACCTTCTTCTTTCCATGTACTATAGCATATTCATAGGTAATGGGAATTAATCTAGAACAGTCTGTAGAGGAGTGGGGGTGGGGGCATACTTCTATCTAACTCAATTGTTTTAAACACCAATTAACAAACAATGACCATAAAGCATTGAAAGATTCAAAAAAAAAAAAACCTCAAGGAATTTGACTTCTTGCCAAAACAATCTACAAAAGCTTTAAAAAAAGAAAACAATGCCATTTCCCCAAATTACCAAGACTGGGAATTAAAGACAGTGCCATACATACTTCAAACATTGAAAGAATAATAAAGATGTGTAATGAACAATTTTAATGCAGTACTGACTTAAGAAACAGGAAACTTGAATACTCTTGTAATCACTTAAAAAATTGAATTCATAATTAAACATTTTACCACAAAGCAAACTCTAGGCACAGATGGCTACATTGGTGAATTTTATAAAACATTTGATGAAGAAACATTACAAATCACACACAATTTTTTTTTAGAAAATAGAAATGGCAAGAAATGATGTTTTTTTTTCTCTGAAAACTAATGGTAATTTTTCTAACAGTATAAATTAATATCTTTTGAAATCCTTCCAGATAGACTAATAAAATGAAAGAACATTTTTAAAAAAGCTCTCTGCATCTGTAAAAAGTTAACCAGGATTAAAACAATGAAAATTCTATGAAAGAGTTGGAAAAAAAGAGGCTAATGCATTTTGAATCAAGATCTAGGGCCTTCAAATATCAAAGCTAAATAAAATGAACAGCAAAACATATATCAGAGAAGGAGCACCCTTTTTTTGAGTAGTGAGTCAAGCACATGCACCAAGTCAGCATCCCCTTGCAATCTGCACCCAGATCTCTGGAACTAGCTCTACCAAGTCCAACCCTTTTAAGAAACTCTTTGGTAGTTTCTTATAAATTAAATATACCCTTACCATGCAACTCAGAAATTTTCCTCTGAGTTATTCATCAAAAAGATGCTAAGCAGGGGAAAACTTTTGTGCATATAAAATAATGTACACAAATGTTCACAGAAGTTTTATTCACAAAAGTCAAGTTGAAAACTTAAATGATCATTAGCATGTAAGTGGTAATATATCCATGTAATGGAGTACAACTCTGCAATAAGATATTATAAACTCCTCACCATAAGTATATATGATTTTAATTTGTCAATTAAAAATAAACTAAATATAATTCTTTAAAACATGAATTACTGATACAAATATTGACGTGGTAGAATCTCCAAGCCATACCACTGAGCAAGAAGATTTTGAAGCAAACAGATCCTACAATTCTGTTTATATGGATTTTTAGAAAAGGTTTATGAAATTTAGAGAAATAGAAAGCAGATCATTTCTTGCCTGAGGATAGTCGTGTTGGGGGATGCTGCAAAACGGAACAAGATGGGGACAATCAGTAGTTATATCTCTTGGTTGTGGTGGTGGGTATATGGGCTTATGTATTTGTGAAAATTTTCAAACTATACACTGAATATCAGTTTATTTTTTAGCAGATAATAACAACTCAGCACCACCAATTTTTAAAAATAAATAACTCTTGACCAACCAAATGCACAAAAACGTGCTCCAGTAGAAATCAATAGAAAAATATTTGCAACAATGTAATAGGCAAATACATTTTACTTAGGGTTCCAAATCACCAACTTTGATTGTAAAATTTTAAAAATGCTTTTAAATTATATCATTACATTTAGATATAAATGTATTTATACCATCAAAAATGTAAAAATGCAAGCCACTATTTGGAAGAAAACATTTGCCATTCTTATATCTGACATAGTGACCTGATCCAGAAAATTTAAAGAACACGACTTAATAAAAAGAAGGCAATACAATAGAATTTGGACCAAAGATTTAGGCAGATATTTCATAAAATATGACATACATAGCCAATATATGCACACAAAGCAGCTCACTATCATTATTTATCAAGGAAATGCAAAATAAAACAACAAGGAACTACCATTACTTATTTACTGTAATGGCTAAAATTAAAAGGAATAACAACACCAGACATTGTCCAGGATAAGAATTGATTTGAACTCATATATTGCAGTTGAGAGCATAAAATGGTACAACTATAGTAGAACCATTTGGCATATTTTGGCAAAGTTAAGCACACATTTACAGTAACAACAATCTCATTTTAAGGTATTATTTAAAGAAAAATGAAAGCATATGTCCACAAAAAATACTTATGTAGGAATGTTCACAGCAGTGTTACTCAGAAAAGGCAAAAACATAAATAAACCCAAGTTATGCAGATAACTGGATATGCATGATTTCATATATTCATCTATTTGTATACTAGTTAGTGGTAAAAAAAATGTTTTTTATGTAAAAAAACATAAAGAGGTAAATATCTGAAACATGCTGAGTGAAAAATATCATAAACAAATACATGTTGCATAATTTTATTTATTTGAAATTATAGGAAAAGTGAAATCTAATAGTGACAGAAAGTAGATCAGTGGTGGCGAATGTAGAGTGACTAAGTAGAGTAGAGTAGGTAAAACTTTACTCTCCTAGAGTTTTTGTTTCTTTCTTTTGTTTTGTTTTTGACTGAATCTGAGAATTAAAATTGACATAAGACAAATGGACTGGAGAAAAGCGTATAAGTTGATTTAATACAAGTTGTGGCACTGAAGCCTTTATAAAGAAATGAAGACCCAAGGAAGTAGTTAGAATCAGAGTTGTATACTGACTTGGACAAAAGAAAGCAAGTTGTGAAAAGGTGATAAAGCAAATGGGACTTAGTCTAGGGTAGTTAATTGGGTAAAGAAGTGACTAGGAAGATAAGGGTTGTTTGTAAAGATTTCTCTTGTCCTCAACTCCCTGTCCTTGATGATAAGAATGCTATTTTCCTTTTGGTATAGGGAGGACGCCTTTCACATGGAAATTTCATCTCCTCCTTTTAAGAAATGGAAGGAAGGTCAGAGTGATTCTTCTTGCACCTGCTGTTTGTTAAATGCCTTTAATTCAAAATAATTCTTATGCCAAAGTGGCATATTTAGAAGTGGTGTGTGTGTTCTGAACTTCTTCAACTACAAGGTGACACATTTGGAAATGACAGTATTGTACTCTTTTCTTGATTGTTAACATACATGAATACATTTGTTCAAACCCCCTAGGATATATTAACAGAGTGTTTTATTTCTTATAAAACATGCCTTAAAAAGACTTTTTTGAAAATAAAAATTAACAAAAAAGAATGGAGAAAAACAAGTATAGGAGGAAGGTGTGATTAAATATGTGCCAAAAAAGCTGAAACATGAAAAGGAATAATTATTTATAATAATTTACATGCAGAACTAGAAACATTAGTTATTTGTTTGTCTTATAACTGAAATTAAAATAAGATATGGAACTTTTTTCCTAGAAAATAATTAAGGGAGTATATTTTCCTTTTGTTTTCTGCTGAGATATGCTGGAATCTGGAGTAATTCACTGAGAAATGGGTACTAGCTATTGAAGGTGTGTTTTTAAACAAATTCTCTTCAGTAAATTTCTCTAAGGGTATCTTGTCCAAATTACCATCTACAACCCCTTGGAAAACAAAGCTTTTTAGACTACTGTTGCTATAAAATGTTTTGCAATGTAAGAAGTTTATGTGCATAAAACAAGTGATTATCAAAAAATTAGTAAAACTTTGTTGATAATCTCTTCCAGGCAAGTGAAGTGGCAGCTGCCTTAAATAAGTGGACAATAAATCCCAATATATGCCTAAACAATTGTTACATAATAAAAAAACTTTTATAATACTCAATAAAATAATTTTGTAATTCATTAACGAAACTTCATAATAATGAATACTTTAAACTGGTTTTATGTTTTGTTTGTGTTTAGTGAAATAGCTGTGAAATTTTTCCCTCAACAATTTGCTCTTGTGTAATACAGTATAAAAACTCAACTTTTATCATGTAAAATATAAACATAGAATCCGTTGAGGACTAATGTTTATGACTCAAAGAAATTGTGTCATATATTGTTATAAAATTCACATGGCATTACTTCAAATTTTTTTTACCGGCTAAAAGATATTCCACGATATTGAAATCCTTATTTCTCACTAAAAGGGGTTTATTCAGTTGCCTACTAAGGCGACAAATTTCCACCAAAACAAGTTATTTATTGAAAGTACAGCTTAATATGCATTACTATGTACTTTTAAAAATGTTTACTTAATAATACAAATACGAATTTTCTAGTAATTTTTTATTTACTATATAATATAAGATGTGCTTTAAAATAAATCGACATTTGTGAAGTACTCTTTCTATTCTAGGCATTGTATACCAGTTACTCTATTTAATCTTTATAATCACCCTTTGAATAGTTACAATTATATTCCATACTTTCCAGATGACACAATCGAGGTTCACAGTTAAGGAACTTTCCTAAGGTCATTAAAAGGGTCCTTAATTTTCAGAGCCAGTGCAGTGCTTCTCCCCATGTGATCTGCTGACAGTTTTTGTGTTTCTGAACCCAAAGAATCCCACTATTATTTAATTCCCTTATATCATCATATGGACAATTTAGATTATTTGTGCATTTCCAGTTTATGATATCCAATTGGCTTTTGCAGGAAAGACTTCCGTCTTACTTCCTCTTTATCGTTCTCTCTCTCTCTTTCTTTTTTTTTTTTTTTTTCTTTTGAGACGGAGTCTCATTCTGTCGCCCAGGCTGGAGTGCAGTGGGGCGATCTCGGCTCACTGCAAGCTCAGCCTCCCGGGTTCACGCCATTCTCCTGCCTCCGCCTCTCGGAGTAGCTGGGACTACAGGCGCCCTCCACCACGCCCGGCTAATTGTTTGTGTTTTTAGTAGAGACGGGATTTCACCGTGGTCTCAATCTCCTGACCTCGTGATCCACCCGTCTCGGCCTCCCAAAGTGCTGGGATTAGAAGCGTAAGCCTCCTCTTTTGTCTTTCTCTTAAGGCTAGTTGTCATTTATCTGTCTCTTCCCAAATCAGAATTTATCAAGGAACTCACTGCAAATAGAAACTGAGAATCTCTCTACGCAAGAGAACATGAATCTTGTCAGAAGCTTGGATGATATTTATACCTTTGATTTTAAACAAATACTAGTAAACAATTGATCTAATAAGTGTGGAAGAGTTTTACAACTCACCTGTAGCTCCCAGGAACACCGATGTGTCTCCTGTCTTTAGAAAAGAGAAAGGTCGTAATAGATGGGACCCTCTGTGAAATGTCTCATTAACCACAGAAAATGGGCCAAAATCTACAGGAAGTTATGAAGTTGATGGTAGATTGTGCTCTCCATATATTTATTTTGAGTTTCAACCAGGTTGAAGCCTGTATCAATAATTCATTATTTTACTGGTGAGTAGTGTTCTATTGTGTGGATGTACTATGATTTGTTTATTCATTCATCTATTGATGAACATTTTGATGGTTTCAAATGTTTGTTTATTATGTATAAAGCTTCTATTAATATTTATTACAAGTCTTTGTATGCACACATGATTTAATTTCTCTTAGGCAAATACCTAGGGGCTGGATGGCTGGATCATATGTGAATAGTTAGATATATATTGTACTGCTTTAGAAACTGCCAAACTATTTTCCAAAGTGAATGTATCGTATTTCATTAATACCATCGGTATAGTGTAGCCCTAGTAATTTTATATCTTTGCAAACACATAGTATGACCAGTCTTTTCTTTGCCATTTCCATACATCTGTTGTGAAACCTCATTAGACTTTTAATTTACTTTATCTGATGCTTAATAATGTAGTTTCATTTTATGTGTTTATTTGCCATCCACGTTATCACTTTGGTGAAGCGTCTGTTGAAATCTATGCCATTATTAGAAATTGAATTACTTGTTTCTTATCATTATTGAGTTTTGAGAATATGTGTGTATATATATATTCCCTTTTCAGATATTATTTGTAGAGATTTTCTTAGTCTTTTATTGTACATTTATTTTTTAACAGTGTCTTTGAACAGTGACATTTAAAAACATTGGTGTCATATTTAGGAAAATGTTTGCCTAATCCCGGTAAATAAAAGATTCATTACAGAGATCCAGAAAAACCAGTGGTGTAATTCCAGTCTAGTCCCACTCCCAAAGCCCAGGAACTGATGATGTAAATCCCAGCCCAATAGCAGGAGAAGATGGATGTCCCAACTCAAGCAGGTAGAGAGAGAAAATTCTCCCTTCCTTCACCATTCTGTTCTATTCAAGCCCTCAACAGACTGGATGATGCCCACCCCCATGGGGAAGGTGGTCTACTTTACTGGATCCACCAGTTGAAATGCTACTTTCATCTGGAAGCACTCTGACAGACACACCAGAAATAATGTTTAACTTGGGCACTCTGTGACCCAGTCAGATTCATACATGCAATTAACCATCAAACCCATTCACAAAGGTTTTCTTTTTTGTTTTCTTCTAAGTGTTTTAAATATTTAAGATTTTCGTTTAGGTCAATTTCTCATTACAAGTTAATTTTTGTATCAGTTGTGAGGTATGCATTGAAGTTGAATATCGAAGTATTCCAGTATCACTTTTTGAAAACACTGTGCTCTCTCTGCTGCATTGGCTTTATATCTGAGTAAAGATTATTTGTCCAGATATGATTTAGTCCACTTCTGGACTCTCTATTCTGTTCTAATCATCATTTATTGATATTTACACAAATACCACATTGTCTTGATTACTGTAGTTTTATCATAAGTATTGAAATAAAGACAAGATTAATCTTCCAACTTGATTTTGCTTTTGAAAGTTGTTTTGGCTGTTCTAGATCCTTTCTATATCCATATGAGCTTTATAATGAGTTTGTCAACTGATCCCAAAAAGCCTGAAGGGATTTTGATTGAGATTATTTTAAATTTATAGAATCATCTGGAGGTAATAGGTATCTTAGTGATACTGAACTTCTGACATATCACTACAATGTAACTTAATTTATTTATGTCATTTTTAGTTTTAATCAGAAGTATTTCATAACTTTCCCTATACAGGCCTTTCACAACCCTTGTCAAATTTTCTTTTGTCTTAAAGATAAAAAATTTATTTTATGTTACTTGTAGATATTAATGTATCAAGGAAAGATAATGAACTAAGAGAAAACTGGGAAGGAATATGCAGATAATATCGCTTTTAGAAGTCATGATAGACATATACACTAGAAAATCAACTAGCAAATTACATAATATTGATAGTTTGCTGCTCTAAATGATTTTTATATAAAATTTGTTTTCAGATATCTGTGTTTTAAATATATTAGAATATGTTGAATACATAACTTTCTTATATACATTTCTTAAATGTACTTGTATTCACTTATAATCTTCCTTCAATTAAATTTATAATGATCTAGAATTTCTTTTATACATAAAACCTTATTTGATATTTTATTATTGATAGAATAACCACTATAATATTTATTTTGTAAAATAATAAGGTTAATACAGTTTCTCAGTGATCATATGTAATTTTTTATATACAACTTTTATTTTACTTAATTCAGTTACTATAAGTTATTGAAGTTATATTTTTCTTACTTGCAATTACTTTTTAAAAAGTGAATGTTTTACTGGCCTCATTATTTGTACATGTGGCAGGTAAGAGAATATCTTTATAAATGAATAAAAGAAATGACTATAAAACCACAACCATATAACATTGGAAGCCTGCATGGTAATAAGCCAATTTTTGTGGAAATGAACTCATTAATGCTAAATTTTTGCTGACTTCCAACTGATCTAAAAACTGCTTTACAAAATTCAAAAGGCACTTCATGAATTGTAGAAGAGATGAAGAAAAAGGGAATGAACCAACCATTACCAAGCATACTTCAGTCATTTGGTTTCCAACAAACTCCCCTATAATCTATAGCTGAGAGCTGGGGAAATATGAATAAAATTGATGAGGGTGACAGAAGGGTTTTATCAGAGTTTCACCAAAAGCTTCTTATTGAGCAGTGCAAAGCAGTTTAAACATGAAGTGCAGCTGGGCTTTGATTATTTGTTAGATTTTATTGTACCTTTCCTTGCACTTGCAAATTTTCACACATTTCTCACAAAAATGTCATATTGCCATAAGAGTGGGATGTAGACACTGAAAGGGGGAAATTGTGAAACAAAATAGAATTTGAAAAAGATAATTATACAATAGATAGAAGGCTATGAAAAAAAAAATCTCATCTTTTGTTAGAGTACTTATGTAAAAAGTCATTTAAAATACTTGATCAAATTGATAATTGTCTTTAATAAATATTCATAGGTTTGGTTTATAAGCAGAAAAATAACTTAAGTAAAGATAATAATTAAAGATGTCAGTTTCCTATGATAATAATTATTTTTATTGAAATATCCCTGAATGTATGTGGTCCATTTTAAAGCACCCAAAACGTCAACACAGGTTAAAAGATAAGGATCTCAAATACAAGATTTTAAACATCTTAATAATCAAAACAATCAAAAACTTGATATTTCTTTTTCATTGTATTTTTAAAATGTGATGGCAGATTATTATTTTGCCACAGTTATTCACAACCTGTTTTCTCAAAGAAGTAGACCCAGGTAAACCTAACTGTACCCTTTTGTGTCCAAGGTATGGCTGATTTTAAATAGAGAGAAGCAAAATGCCACTCTAACAGAAGGTATTCTCAGGTAAGGGGCCAATTTTGTGTCTATTTATTGTTTACATTCTCCATAGTTAAAATATTTAAATAATAAATTGTTGTCATAAGACAGTTATTACACCAAGAACAACCTTAAAATTAAGCTCAAGGCCTACAAGAAGCTGTTAAAATTAATGAAAGAGCCAAATGTGTACCAGAACATTTCTGGACATCAGGTTGACCAGCCAAAATTTCCTGGAACAAGTACCTTTCTGTTTTCCACAATAAATATACAAACCAAAATGCAAATAGAATTGGAAGCAGAAATGAGATACAGTCACTCATGCAAACTTACTAGTTAAGCTAATTAAAAGAAAATATTCCATTCATTTATTCAGCCTGTTTATTTGAAAGTTAGTTTATCCTTTTGAAATCCATCAATATCTCATATACCATAAAAAAGTAAAATTTAGTTAAATAAATATCGTTTGATTTTATCTACCATATGCAATTCAACTGGTTAGACATTCACGGTGGAGAAAAGTTCAGAGACATTTACTATAGCTGGCTGCTACAGGATAATTGTCAGGAGTTTACTATACACTTCACAAAGATGCAGTAAGTGCTATAAAAGAAACAATTAAATTTTTTTTTTTTTTTTTTTTGCAATAGCACAAGGGAATTTTAATGCAGGAGATGGAAATATTAACTGGCTACATATATCTATAGGACTTCAAAATAAAAGTGATAATAATGGTAGTTGGTCAAACAAAGGCAAAGATGTGAAAAATGTTTAATGTTTTCAGAAAATGGTGATTCAAATTTTAAAATGGATTTCAAGGGATTATTGGAGAAATTGGGATAAGATTTTTAATAACTTGTATGTCTTCCATGAGCTGATATGCAACAGACTTTAAATTTCATCCTGTTATTAATGGTATAGACTAATCTTAGGTGATTCATTTTCTGCTATATTTATCTATCTTTTCCTGTCTCTCGATGAAGATTTAGTGCTCTATCTTTTCCTGTCTCTCAATAAAGATTTACTGATAACCTACAGTAAGACTTCGCCGAAGATAGGTTAGTTACATTTATTCCCAGGTAATTGAAATAAAATATATTGTAGAGAGTTCATCAGCACATATTCCTGAGAAATTTTCTTCTTTGATTGTATTTTTTATTTGCCAATCCATCACAAACCACAGTTATCACGTCTCATTTCTACACTTAAAAAAATCATAGCAGCAAAACTCTTCGTTTAA